>NC_141940.1:19025205-24025205 GCF_057802395.1 Ceratotherium simum simum
ATGAAGTGTGTACTTTGAAAAGTCAATACCTATATTTACTTTTTCCTCTCTTTTCTCTATACTGCTCTCCAAATATTAGAGTTCTTTAGATCACAGTTGTTCATGGAGAAGTGAGAGTGACAGTTTTAGTTAAAAACTGTAAAAAAAATTAACATTGTTGGCATGATCCATAATTGGTCCAGTTACTAATGGAGATATTTATTCTCAGGAATCTAGAATCAGCTATTTCATCTTTTTTTAAAGAACAACTTTATTGAGGTGTAGTTGATATACAAAAAAACACTGCACGTGTTTAATGTAGACAATTTGATGAGTTTGGACATAGGCATACACTTGTGAGACCGTGACCACAATCAACAGACATATCCATCACCTCCAAAAGTTTCTTTGTGTCCTCTTATTGTATGTGTTAAGAACACTTAACATGAGCTCCACTATTTCATCTTTACCCTAGGATTTGGAGTCGCACAGACCTGGGTTTAAATGATGGCTCTTTCATTTACTACTTATAAGTCTTTGCGCAAATCACTTCACCTAGTTCTGATCATCAGTTTCCTCATTTGTAAAATGGGGATGCTACCTCATGGGATTGTTCTGAGGTACAAATGCTATAAGGTAAGAGAAAAGGCTTTATAAAGTGTGAATTGCTGTTTGTGTATTATATAATCATTATTTAGCCTCCTGATTTTATTGTAAAATATCAAAGTGTTGTTAGAAAAACTGTAAAAGTGTTGTTTAATATCAGAATGTGTTGCTTTATTTAAAATTATTTTAGGGCCAGCCCTGTGGCTTAGTGAAGTGCGCGCGCTCCACTACTGGCGGCCCGGGTTCCGATCCCGGGCGAGCACCAACGCACCGCTTCTCCGGCCATGCTGAGGCCGCGTCCCACATGCAACAACTAGAAGGATGTGCAACTATGACATACAACTATCTACTGGGGCTTTGGGGAAACAAAAGGAGGAGGATTGGGAATAGATGTTAGCTCAGAGCCGGTCTTCCTCAGCAAAAAGAGGAGGATTAGCATGGATGTTAGCTCAGGGCTGATCTTCCTCACACACACACAAAAAATTATTTTAATTCACTTTCCTCTAATAACAAAGAATATTGTTAAGTGGTTATTGGTATGTTTCTATCTATGTTCTAAATCTCAGGCTAACCAAGGATTGATTCCATTCAGTTCTTCCCCAATCTTATGGGAACACATTTGAGGGTTCACATTGATGACTCATCCACCGTTTCAAACATACTTTTGTAAAACCCAAAATGTATCAACTTCCATGACTTTAGAGCTATTGTTGCTCTTCCCTTTAGCTTGAAATGTTTTAATGGTCCCAAAACATTTATATTATCTGATTTTTGCATATTTTAGCCACAGCTTGGAATTATTAATGTTTTCAATGTATCCCATAAATATTCTTGGTTTCCAATCTGAGCTGGATATATTGGGAAGAGACTAAGTTCAGCTAATGTGCCATATCCAAAGTATTTTGAGATATTTTAGCTTACCTCTGATGATGTGGGGCAGCTGAAGTAGAGGACTTTATCCAATGATGAATTTTAACTGGGGAGTAGTTACCATAAGGAGTCTTGTCATCCTCGCAAGATATTCAATCTGATGTTGGATGCTAGAGGGGAAAATTACATTTTTGCAGAAATGCAGTCACTGCAAATGTTTTATGGAGCTCTGTGGACATTTCTTGATGCCTAGAGATTTGGTGTTTTATTGCACGTCTGAGTAATCTATTTACAAATGCTGTTACATGTAGGGAGGGCCTGTGGTGGATGGCACTATCCCTTAGAGTAAAGGTTCCCAGATTCCATTCCCAGCTCAGCGCAATGACTCTGGGTAAAGCCCCTAAAGTATTCTCTGCTTCAGTCTCCTTGATGGTGAAGCAGAAATGAATACTTACTATCATTGAACTCATGAAGATGTTGGACTGATAATTAGATCATGCCTTAAAACCACCTTGAGTTCTACTGAGAAATACATTGTTCTCAAATTAAGTAGAGTCTTTGGTTTTGTAAACATAAATATATTTTCAAGAAATGAATCATTGGGGGAACAAAATACATAGACCAAATGACAGGAGTTAGTAACATCAGTAAACAGAGATGGAAAAGATGGCATTAAGGAAATTGAAGAGGAAGGTGTTGCTCTGCCAGCAGAAGGGAGCCATTGAAATGCTGGCTTAGATAAGGACCATGGCCTGGTGGCTCGAGTGGCTTTTGCTTACTTGTTGGTAATAAATTCAATCTGAAGGAGTGGGATAAATGGAGGCCACCAGCATTAGTGGGTATCTGTGAATGATGAAAAGCCTTTTTGGTTGAGCCAAGGTGATACTCTTCGTAGCCGCCTAGTAAGTGTTTGAAAGAGTATTTGTTAAAGTGATGCTGCTGCTTTGTCTATAGCTTTCTGACTTTACTCCTTTCAAAGATTTGACCTGTAAAGCAGCAGATAGAAATGATAGTTCATCAGCATCTAATGAGCCAAATTGTTTACTCCATAAAATATTCTCCTACCTCCTACCTCCAACGACACAATTTGAAGAAAAGAAGCCCCGGGTTCCTGACTAAGTCATTGATATGTCTGGCTGAAGGATGATGTGGGCCTCTCATTGGCTGAGCAACTTGAAGAGAGGTCTTCCCTGTTCAGCCTGAGCCTGCCCAAGCAGGGTCCTGGCTGGCTCTTGACCCCAGGATGAAAGTAGGAATGTTAGCAGTCTTTTGGATAATGTACCAAACTTGTAGCTAGTGAATACCTCAAACACGGCACCCACCACGCTATGGTATAATTGCCCTTTTAAAAAATTTTGTTTTACCAGATGTGAGCTCTCTAAGGCTAGGGATTGTCTTTCAGTCTGTCTTCCCAGAGACTTTGTCCTTAGTAGTGAACTAATATCTGTTGACTAAGCAAAATAACTTTCAAGCACCATATCTCCAACCTGCCGAAAGCCAGACCCCATTTTGTCTTTCAGTGGATGGCACCATAGCCAGCTTTCCAAGGACCTTGAACATTCTCTAAACCAGCACTTCTCAAATTTTACTGTGCACATGAGTCACCTGGGGACCTTGTTAAAATGCAGATTTTGATTCAGTAGGTCTGGGGTGAGGCCTGCAATTCTGCATTTTTAACAAGCTGTAACGTGATGCTGATGCTGTTGGTCTGTACGCTACACTTTGAGTAGCAAGGGTCTAGACCCTGCTCTCTGCCTCATCTCCAAGATTTAATCCATCACCAAATCTTGGTGACTCTGTCTCTTCTGTCCCAACTCTGACCACTCATTTCTGTTTCTGTTGCCCCTGCTTTAACCAAAGGCCTCATCATTTTTGCAGAGATTATTGCAATTGCTTTCATCTAGTCTCCCTGGCTCTTTCCCCTCCACTCCGTTCTCTACACTGCAACCAAGGTGATATTTCTAACATATATTTCTGATCATACTTGTCCTTGTAGCCTTCTATGTAGGATAAAGCAACAACCCCTCTGTTGCTAGATTGTCTTTATATTAGGTGAGAGCAGAGGCAGAGGCAAAACTATGTGAAGCTTGATGAGCCAAGGACTTTGAGTGGTGGTGGACCAGTATTAGGGGCTAACTCACGCAGACAGGGCTGCCTACAGATGCTGTTCCCTCCATCCATCTACTCATCTATTCATCTAGTCAGTTAGCCAGCTGACCAGGTACCCAACATGCTAGGACTGTTGGCTCTTGGACCAGACAGTCAAATAAGATTTTTCATGTCATTTATGATAAAACCCCAATAATTTGATATCCATTATTTCAGATTCTCTGGCAGATGAGATACCTTGGTGTTTCTAGTCATAATATTTGCTGTTCTTGGCCCAGCCAATCCAAAATCCCTTGCTCATATTCTTTTGTTATTTGAATTAATGAGCATTTTACCGTAAACTGAATAACAATTTGTTACAAATCCCATACCTAGAAGATTGTTTGCCATTTCCTTTTTCTTTTGGATTTCTCTTGCTGTGCTTTCAGCCAGGCTTTGGTAGATGGTTAGTGTGTGCACATCCTCGGAGACATCTCCGAGAAGCCTTGCTGATATTGAACCCGTCCTGGGCATAGGATATAGCTGGTCCTGCTGCAGTGCCTAGGGTGGCTGTGGCTACAGCAGAATGTTGCACTTCCAGGATTAGGTTTTCTGTTTTAGCCCTAATAAAGGAGCTTACCTGTGCTTGCTGAGACCTAGTATATCTGGTATAGCCAGACTTTAGGAGATGGAGAGAAGAGGAAGGCATCTTATCTTTTTCGTGGGTGGATGGGATGGGTGGGAGGAATCTATCTCAGGAATTCTTAGCTCCCTGCTACTTTTCCAGTCTTCAGCCAGCACCCCCTTCCCCCGCAACCTGTGGTCACATTCAGGGGAGAATGCTGAGCTCTGTTGACATTTGGTAGAGTTTGTTTTCTTCCACCTTTAATTTAACAACTCATCACAGGGGTTGTTCTTTGTTCATCTTTCCAGGGTTTTCTGTACACTGACTAATGCTTTCTCTAGCTGGCTTTCTCTAGAGAGAGGTGCTGGGAAGATCAATCAAATGAGATCTTAAAGGGTAAATCAGGTTTTCAAATGTGTTTCAGGCAGCTTCTATTCAGTTCAGTGAGAAGTAGTGCTTCCAAGGACAGAAATTTGCCCAGTGAAATGCCTCCCAGACGGCAGCAGAGCAATCACGCCTCGGATGGCTGTTTTGCAGCCTGAGCATCCGGTTCTGCTTAGATTTCAAATGACCGTTTAAAACTCGAGTGTGAGGGGTAAAATGAAGCGCATTTGACTTGAAGGAATTTGCTAATGGAAGATCAAAGTTGTGAAAACTGTACCTTCACATGGATTATTGGAGGGTTGTGAGGGGAAGGTGGGAAAGGGAAGCTGCACAAAATACCCTTTTTCAATAATTTCACATTTCCTTTAGTTTTTCAGCTCCTGTAAGGCTCATGAAATAACTAACATGAAACCTACATTGTATTTCAGGAAAAACTGCAGAGAGTGTTGCTTAGGCTTTTAGAACTCAGTGCTGCTGTTCTCTGTGTTCTTAGAAGTCCCCAAATGAAAAATTTTATCATGGAAATCAACTTATTCAGAGCAGAGAGTTTATATGACTATAGTCTAGCAAATTGGAAAACCACATCTCATCTTTTATCCTCTATTTTGACGTTAAACTCTGATTGAATCTATAGGATGACGTGAAGATTCTAGCCACTTGCGTTAAGAGATTAACCTGTCTTTACATAGTGACCTTTGGTCATATGTCCTGCAGGGGTCTGGTGTGCTAGCTGTTAACTATGGGGGATTGGTCAGAGGAGCCCCTCCCTCTATCACACACATCTTAAAGACTGCCTGCCACTGCCAAACCAGGAAAAGCAAGTTACTTCCATGATCCCTTAAAGGAAACAGAATTAGGAAGATAATTTTGTAAAACATCATCCAAAATAGTCCACCATCCAGTATGAATTATCCCTTCATTATATCCTTTTCTAGACAATTTTTGACGCTGTTCCCCTCTGTTAGCATGAAAATTAAGGACTGACTGCATAAAGAAACAGCATGGGCTTAGGGTCAGTCTGAAGGTGTGATCAGAAGAGTTAACAAGGCTTTCTTGCCTTCAGAAGCTTATTTGTTCTGAGATTCCCTGTCATTTGCATCCAGAACAGGGACCCTTAAGCTGAGGGTGACTTGTTTGGCTGTCTGTCAGCAGGAGGTAGGGCTTTTTTTCAGAGCAAACAGAGCAGCCGGCAGAGCTTCACTGAAGACCACCCAGTAAGAGAGACCATGTCTTACCTGACCACATTCCAAGGGGGTAGCAAATGGGCTTCAACTGAACTGCACTTCTGCAGGCTTTCTTTAGGGGGTGGGAGAAAATGCCTCCCATCTTGAAAATTATGGCTGTTTATGGACTGTTTAAAAAATCACCAGCTCCTAGCACCAAGTGTCCTAGCCTTTCATCCACCTATGTCTGTCAGAAAGAGAAGCTTGGCCCTTCTGGCGAGTCTGCCTCTCAGGGTGCATGACACCACTGTGCTTTGGCTGAGCTGTCAGGGCTGTCTCTGCGTCTGTCATCTGGCTCTTCCAGAATGGATAGTCTGGACAATCTTCAGAGCTCCTGATGATTTCAAAGGGGAGATACTGGCCTAAGGAATTAAGCCTTCCACTCCTGGCAGAGAGAGTGGCATGTAAATCACTACCACATGAAGCCCTTCTGTTAAAAAGAATCCAGTCCCAAACAGAGCTAGGATTGCTTTGGGACTCCATGTTGTAAGGTCTATGCGCAGACAGGTACAATAGAAAATGATGTGGACTTTGAGCACCTAATGACGCAGTTTAAATCTTAGCTCTGCCATTTACTAGCTGGGCAACTTTGGGCAATTTACTATACCTGTCTGGTCTTCAGTTTCCTTATCTCTAAAATGGGAAGTAGGACAGTGACGTCCTTCTCTACTTTCCTGGGCTTGTGTTGATGTTGTCAGAGGAGATCATGGACATAAACGTGCTCTGCACACAGTAAAGGGCTGTGCACTCTTGGGTGGGTGGTTGTTGTGGTTATCAGCCACACTGCAGCTAACTGGGCTCTAGCTTCCCCATTTGCCCATGGCCAGGCAGACCCAGGACTTTGCTAAAACTTTTCTCACCTTAATACTGAAATAAATACCCTCTCCTGTAGGGACATATGGATCCATTTAAATGTGGCTCCATTTAATCGATGAGGGCTCAAAATAAGAGGTGTGCCTTTGGAGAAGTCACCCTGGGAGGACACATAACATTGTCAACCATGTAGAGGTGGCTCTAACCTTTTGGGAACTCCCTCCTTGAGAATTGCCTTCGGAACTGGTCTTTTTAGCCATAAGGGAAACATCTTCCCACATAGTCATTCATTGAAAACCCTTGGACCTTTCTCCAACATGGTCACTCATTGACATGCTTGGACCTTGCCACCATTTCTAATAGTTATTCAAACCATAGAATGTCAGATCTCTAATGCCCCTTAGAAACCTTCTAGTCCAGTAGTTTTCAAACTATGTTCCCCAGATTCCAACTGTTTCGAGAAGGGACATCAAGGTTGAGGGAACTCCAAAGCACCATCTGTCTCTGATGCTAAGAGGCCATTGGTTGTAGTTGGCACCATCAATTTAGTGTTGGCACTTCAGGAATATTAAAAGAATATACACAGTCGTTCTAAGACCCATCCTTATTTTAAATGTGAGCTATGACTAAATATAGTTCATCTTAAAATTAAGAAAATGAGATGTTTTCTGCCAAACGGTGAGATTTTACACAGTTGGGTAAAAATTGTTTCTTTGCTCTGTTTATGTTGAGCTCACACCTATGGTTTCATGTGACAGAAGATTTCTGCTCCTACAAAGTTTGAAAATTGACCTAATCCATCCTGTTTCTTCTGCAAAGGTCCAGAGAGAAGAAAGTCATACAGTTAGTTACCAAGGGGCTGGGACTACAACTCGGGCCTCTTGACTGCCAGATTCTCTTCACCGTGTCATAGTGCCTCTTGTCCACAGCCATATTTCATCTCCAGCGAAATTTCTTTTGCTATTACTTGGTTTGCATACAGGAATTGTAAACTCATCTTATTAAAAGTTAGCAACAATAATGACATTTATGTTATTACAGTTCTTTGCATTTTACTGAGCAGTTTTACACACACCCTTTTACTGAGCAGTTTTACACACACCCTTTCCTTCCCTCTTTACCAAAGCTTGTGAAGTGGGGCAAAGAGGATATCGTTATCATTATTATTATTGTTATTATTAATACTGTCATCTCCATTCTATGGATGAGAACACTGAGATGGAGGGAGGATAAGCAAATGGCTGAAGATCATGTAGACAGCGACAGAACTGAGATGTCCATCCATGGGTTTCGACTTACTGAGTTCAGTGTTGTTATGAGAGCAAAATGTAAATCTAAAGGTAAATTTTGAGAAAAGAGATGTTCACCAGATGCTTGCAGGAACATCATTTCACTGCTGAATGCAGCTCATCTACACGAGGGAGATTGAGTCACCAGTATCCTAGAAACCCCAAGTCACTGGGTGATTTCACCTACAAGTTGTTGCCATAGCCTCAGCCCTGAGGACTGCATTATGCTGAGCCTCTGTGTTTATAGTAACAGAGATAGCTCAGGTTCAACAATGGGCTAATGGCCAATGGCAGTGCTTCCTGTACTACCAGTGAGAGCGCCAAGCCAAGGAAGAGCTGAGGCTGCCCCAAAGGGCTAGTCTGACAATGGTCCAGTGGCAGATGTGGGGATTAGCTGTTGCTTTGGGTAATCTGTCTCCAGTTCAGGCCGGTTACAGGAGAGCCTCAAGGATGCATTTCACTTGGCTGCCTCTTGGTCTCCTGCAGTTTTCCCTTTTTAAGTACATCTTTTCTTTTGAAACTTTAATGAGACTATCATTTTTCTAAAGTTTTAAATAACTGATCATTTTTAAGCTGGCATAGAAATGTTTATAAATGTTAATGCTTTAAAAAAATCTAATGGGAAAGAAGAAAAACCCTGCCTACTTGTTTGGTCCCTTTTGTGAGTGGAGTTGGTGCCAGCTCTGCATTTGGGAGTACAAGCCCAACTCAGCAGGCCTTTTGGGTGTCCACTGAGGTTCATAAGACAAAGATTTGGTCACACCAAGAATCTGAACCTTCTCATCACCAGTCCTGGGCTCTTCAGGTCAGGGCCAGTGGTGGTGAGCCGGCTGCCTGAAAAGTGGTCCTGCCATTCTTCTGAGTTTCTCTTTTGTGGTTAAATAGAAAGTTTCCATCTACAAGGCTCTATGATGTTAATTTCCCTTAGTTTAAGGGGGAAAATAAAGCCAAACACCTAATAAGTAAACCACTTTGCAAACATTAACCACCCTAAATAACATTTGGTGGTTAGGCCAAAATTTTTCAGACTGTGATTGCCCTCAGTTCTGAATATAGACAAGCTTCAGAGCCAAAAGTGAGTTACATGATTTGGTGCTTGTCAGATGAGGGCCCCTCTTCACCTTGCTTGGGTAGACTATCAGGATAGTAATTATCAGTGGATTCCATAACTCCCCGGTCAATTTCAGCATTTGTATGTGGGTTGTTAATGTGATGATATCATACAGACAGCACACTGTCAGAGAAGTAAACATTAGCAACATGACGGTACTTTAATAATCTTTTTCTCCCTTTGGGAGAGCAGAGTGGGGTAAACATAAGGGTCTGCTTTTATTATTGAAGCAAAAATTCACATTTTGTCGAAGATAAGATGTTTAGTCACTGAGTTTTATTTAATTCAATTGAAACAATTCCATGATGACTTAAGCCAAAGATTAAAAGGGTGGGTAAAAGGACAGCATTTCAGAGCAGGCCATGTGAAGCCTGAGGGAGGAGGGGAGGCAGCGAGGGGATGGTTAATCAGCCACCATTTGCCAGGACAGTATATAATCGTGTTTGATTTGGTGGAGCGGGCTTTTTATTGCTAACGTATTCCTCAATCCCAAACCAGAGACGACTAGGTGGTTTTAATTGCTGTATCATCAGATCCTCATACAGGGCCTGGCAGGGGTTGGGGCTCATAAGTTGACTAAGTGTGGAGGATGGAGTTTTGGTGGATGCTGCCTAAGGGTAGTAGGGACTAGCACTGCACCAGGGAAGGCAGGACATGGAGGCAGGAAGAGAAGCCATGGGTTGGGAGTTTCCATAATGGATCAATGGAAGGGACAAAGTTCATCAAACGGAAAAGCACGAAGAACATTTGAATTTGGCAAGAATGTTCCAAGAGAAATGTTAGTGCAATTTTAGAGGGTTAAATTCTGAGCCACAAGCCACAAATGACCCTGCCCCCTTTGTTGGTTGTAAAATAAACACTTTTCTAGCACCATACACAGTGGGGTGCTACAGCCTGCATTTATTAAACTATGCATTGTATTGAGTTGAGTTGAGTGGTGCCTGGGAGAGGGAGAGGATAGCTCAAGCGCCTCCAAAAATCCTAACCTGGGTCGAACATCAGGGCAGCTGTGAATTTGGGCTAGAAGTGTGAAAATGCAGGCTGTCTAGATGTAGAACAAGTGACTCTCGGAGATGGGAGGGCCCATAGATCTCATCGAGTCCAATCCTTCCAATGAGCAGACAAGGAAACTGAGGCCCCAGGAGGGGAAGTGACTTGTCTCAAGACACCCACCAGGTTAGTTGCAGAATTAGCACTAAAGGGGAGGCCCCCTAATTTTCAGTCTAGAGTTTGTTCCCCTTTACACTTTATCATGACTTTGCAATGGAGATCACCCAGGTGAGGGTCAGGAGACTCAGAGAATTAAATGGTTTGCCCATGGTCACACTAGTGAGTGGCAGAAGACAGGGTCTGTCTGATTCTAGAGTCTGTGGACATGACTACAAGAGTGTGTGATAGAGGGTTTTGTGGTGGGAGGAGGAGAGAACTCCTTAAGAGGGATGCTCAGGAAAGGCTACTCTAAGTAGGTTGTATTTAAGCTGAAATTCCAGAGAACATGGGAAGAAACTAGCCATGGAAAAGCTGGAGATAGTTAACCTCTTGGAAAAGCTTGAGGGAATGGCAATTGCAAAGCCCCTGAGGTTCGTTTGCCCTAAGGACTGTTGGTGAGATCTTTGCTTAAGCCCTTTGTGGAGGCAATTCTTTGATATACCCATTGGACAAGCGTTACTTTGCTGGTGTATCTAATTCAAGAGTTTACACCAGAAGCTCATGTCATGAAATGCCCCTTAAAATTTGTCTGTTTACCTGCTGAGTTTTTGGTAAAAACAGGATGGATCAATGGAGTATAATAAAAGGCCAGAAGCAGTAAGAAGGAAATTAGTTAGGAATGGCCTTTTCAGGTTACTGGTAAAATACTGACAAATATTTCTCCTCTAAGACTTGTAATTAATATGCATCATACTACAGGATTCCTAGAAGTATTTTTTTTTTTTTGGTGAGGAGATCAGCCCTGTGCTAACATCTGCCAATCCTCCTCTTTTTATGCTGAGGAAGACTGGCCCTGGGCTAACATCCATGCCCATCTTCCTCCACTTTATATGGGACGCCACCACAGCATGGCTTGCCAAACGGTGAGTCGGTGCGCGCCAGGGATCCGAACCGGCGAACCCCGGGCCACTGCAGCGGAGCGCGCGCACTTAACCGCTTGCGCCACCAGGCCGGCCCCCCTAGAAGTATTTTTTCCTGTGTCCATCAGAGGCTTTTATTTACAGAGGCAGATGGATCAAAGGCAAGGAACCACTGGCTGCTAGAAATATAAAACCATCCCTGTGTGGGCTAGGCCCTGGAACAAAGCAATAATACAAGGCGAGGATTTTACTTCCTGCCCTGGAACTGACTTGCCTTCGACTCTGCAAGTTTTACTTTTCTGCTGTATGTGTGATACACATAAAATGTCTATTCTTCTCCTTTCTAACACGATTGTAATTTCATCAATGGGATTCATGAAAGCATTAATAAAATCCAAATTCTCCATAGTATGGATCATCAGGGTGTTCTTTGGTAGTGATTTAAAGAGAAGTGTATTCTTTGAAAGAGTGTATATAAGTTGCCTTGCACATTGCCTACTGAGAAAAGATAATGGAGCTCAAATCTAGGCTCCTTATTTCCCCCCTCCTTTTTTTTCCCATGGTGATAATGCTTTTCAAGGTTACATTCTTTGATATTCAATGTTGGCCACACAAAACTGGTGAACAAGAATGGGTTCTGAGATTATTTACCCCAACTACAAAGCAAAAAAATTTACTAAAATAGGATCCTTAAATTTGTTTGGATCTGCAATTTATTCCTAATTGAAATTCCAAGAATTTGGTGACAGTCAAGATTCATAGCAACCAGTTTTAACAGGAGAAAGAAAAGAGTAAAAATTCTCATATTATAAGGCTTAGGTCCAAATTTGGAGGCTTTTAGGATCCCAGGATGGCAAATGGTGGAGTGAATGTGAATATATTAGGAACTCATGTTCACATCATTATCTTCTATCCATTTAAGAAGGGCATTTGGGTGGGATGAGTAGGGGATTTCTGACGTCCTCATTTACTACCACCTTTTTAGCTATTTAAGTGATGACCATTCTTGGTGGTGGTGAAATTATGCTGCGTGAAATACTACCTCCCTAAGGATCTCACTACAGGCCAGCGGTGGTTACAAGAAATCGTTGATGCTGCTATAATGCTCCGTATACCAAGACTAAACCACAAGATGAAGTAATGTACATTTTTGCCTTTGACAACTGGCTGGAGGGAAACCAGGATATGAACTATTGCCAAGTGAAATATAATGCCCCAGAAAAAAGAGAAGATACTGTAAACTTAAAATCATTACAAAACTGACCATCTGGGTTATATATTAAACCACGGCTCTCAATTTGTTATGGTTTAAGGAATGACTTCAAAACGTGTGCCCCTTCCCCTACCTTCTTCAGCCTCAGGAAAGCATTCTATTTTCATAAATGTAGTTAGCAGAAAATTTGCCTTAACTTCAGTTGTGTTTTAAAATAAAGTTCAAATCGATAGTTCTTAGTAGAGGCACTATGTTTGCTTACTTCTTTGCATTTGGCCTTGCTAATTCCACTGTAGCTGTGGGAAATACACCAGTGTGTATCCATTGGGCCATGAGATAAATCAAATCAATGCAGAGTTGACAGTTGAAAAAAACCTCTCTGCTTGGAATCCGGAAACAAGAGCCTGTTCAACTCACTTTGGAAAACCCTCAGGCATCAAAATCCTGGCATTTCCCTGTTTTGAGACCACTGAGTAGTAGTAGCCCTGTTTTGATAATCATTTAAAAGTATTTTACTTAATTAGAGCAGGATTTGCTCAGGCAGAAAATCACATTTATATGTTAACCTGGCTTTAACACCTCATAGCTACCCTTTGTCTTTAATCAGAAAAGACAGCCTGGTGACTGGCTCCATGCTGGTTGGAGTCCAGCACACTGCAGGCTTTGGAAGTGCCTAATCCCAAACCTGGGATTCCAGTGGGGTTCTTCTATGAGTCTGGCTTTGAAACATTTCCATTCTTTCTAATTTAGGGAAGCAGTGGCACAAACAACCCGTGTACAACTCAGCTATTTTGATAGGACTCTCAAGTCCTCTCCTAGTGCTCCTTTTTTTATATTAAAAAACTTTTTTGGATACATAATTCACATATCATACAACTCACCCTTTTAAAGGGTACAATTCAATGGTTTTTAGTATATTCACAAAGTTGTGCATCCAAAACCATAATCAATTTTAGAATATTTTTATTACTCCCAAAAGAAACCCCGTGCTCTTTAGCCTTCACCCCCAGTCTTCCCATTCCTCACAGCCTTGGCAACCATTGATCAGTCTACTTTCTGTCTCTACAGATTTGTGTATTATGGACACTTAATGTAAATGGAAGCATACAATATGTGGTCCTTTGTGACTGGTTTCTTGACTCATCTGTGTTGTGGCATCAATCAGTACTTCATTTCCATTTTATTGTGTGTTTTTTTTTTAAATTTTATTTATTTATTTATTTTCCCCCCAATGCCCCAGTAGATAGTTGTATGTCATAGCTGCACATCCTTCTAGTTGCTGGACGTGGGACGCGGCCTCAGCAAGGCCGGAGAAGCGGTGCGTCGGTGTGCGCCCCGGGATCCGAACCCGGTCCGCCAGCAGCGGAGCGCATGCACTTAACTGCTAAGCCATGGGGCCGGCCCCATTTTATTGTTGAATAATATTCCATTGTATAGATGTACCACGTATTATCTATTTATCAGTTGATGGACATTTGGGTTGTTTCTGCTTTTGATTATTGTGAATAATGCTGCTATGAACATTTGTGTACAAATGTTTGTGTGGGCATATACCTTCATTTCTCTTGATATATATCTTTTGCTGGGTCATATGGTAACTGTGTTTAATCCTTTGAAGAACTGCTAGGTTGTTTTTCCAAAGTGGCTGCACCATTTTATATTCCCACCAGCAATGTATGTGGGTTTCAGTTTCTCAACATCCTTGCCAACACTTATTATTGGTCTTTTTCATCATAGCCATTCTAGTGGGTGTGAAGTGGTATCTCATAGTAATTGTGACTTGCATTTACTAATGACTAATTATATTCATCATCTTTTCATCTGCTTATTGGTCATTTCTATATTTTCCTTGGAGAAATGTCTATTCAGAATCTTTATTTTTTAATTGGATTATTTGACTTTTTAGTAGTGAGTTGTAGTAGTTCTTTATATATTCTAGATACAAGTCTCTTATCAGTTATAGAATTTGTGAAACTTTTCTCCCATTCTGTGAGTTGTCTTTTCACTTTCTTGAAGCACAAAGCACAAAAGTTTTTAATTTTGATGATGTCCAGTTTATTTTTTCTTTTGTTGTTTGTGTCTTTGGTGTCATATCTAAGAAGCCCTTGCCTATTCAAGGTCACAAAGATTTACAGCTGTTTTCTTCTAAGAGTTTTATAGTTTTAGCTCTCACATTTCTCTTTTTGATCTATTTTGAACTAATTTTTGTATTGGTGTAGGGGTCCAAGTTCATTCTTTTGCATGTGGATATTGACTTGACCCAGATCCATTTGCTGAAAAGGCTATCGTTGGCAGTTGCCTACCCCTCTCTGCAGTGGCCTCACTCTGGCGACTTCCAGCAGAATAGACATGGAGTTGAGGTGAGCTGGTTTTGGTGGCAGTGGCACGATAACCACACTCTAAGTCTTCACCTGTGATGACCTGTTCTGCCTTAATAATATTAACTTGGATCCACTTACAGAAACTTGTAGGATTCCTTAGCCGAAGTATTTCATTGTTGCAAAGGCAGATGGTGGAGAGTAAATGGGCCACATTATGGGTAAGGCAAAAGACTCGGTATTTAGTGAAGAATGGCATGGGCATGTCACAACTCTGTCTGTTGCCCCAGAATTTCAATGCATTGGTTTGGCTGCTAAACTTATGGAGTTATTATAAGAGATTTCAGAAAAGGACAAGACAAGGATGTCTACATTCAGCTCTTCTTCAGTAATTTACTAGAAATTCTAGACAGCACAGTAAAGCAAGAAAAATAAAAAGATATGAGAATTGAAAAGAAAGAAACAAAGCTATTATTTTGCACAGACATGATTGTACAAATAGAAAATCCCCAAGAATCTTCAAATACATGTTTAGAGTTAATAAAAGTTAAGCAAAGTTGTTGGATATAAAGTTAGTATAAAATCAATTGCATTTCTACATATAAACAATAAAATTTAGAAAAAGATGCCATTTGGCATAGCATCAAAAAACACTAAATGCTTAGGAAAAGTAACAAAAGCTATGCAAGACTTCTCTGAATTATAAAACTTTGTTGAGAAACATTAAAGATGGCCTACCTAAGGGGAGAGATAAACTACATATGTGGGTTAGAGGACTTGATATATAAAAGTGGTAATTCTCCCCAAATTGATCCACAGATCCAATGTAATTAGAATCAAAATCCCAATTATTTTTGTGGGACTTGTTAAGCTAATTTTTGAAACTTACAGGGGAATGGAAAGAGCCAAAAAGAGACAAGATATTCTTGAACAACAACAAAATGGGCAAACTTGCCCCTTCAGATGTCAAGCTGTAATCAATAAGACTGTGTATCAGTGCTGGAGTAGTTGTCTAGACCAGTGAAACAGAATTTGAGAAACAGATTCAAGAATACATAGATTTTGACATACCTTAGAAGAGGCATTGCAGATCAGTGGTGAATGAATCGACTTTTCAGTAAAGGTAGTGGAACAATTGGATATCCATATGGGAAAAAAAGTTTCCCAGATTACTACTACCTTATCATACAAACAAAAAAATCAATTCTAGATTTATTAAAAACCTAGATGTGAAAAGCAAAGCTAAAAAGCCCTTCAAAGATAATATAGGAGAGTATCTCCATGACCTCAGGGTAGAGAAGAACTTATTAAGCCATAAAAAAGTGCTAATTGTAGAAGAAAGGTTTTATATTCAACTTTATTGAAGTGAAGTAACTTTGTTCTTCAAAAAATGCCATGAGGATAATAATAAGATAAGTCATAAATTGGAAGAAGATATTTGCAAAAATGCTACACAATGTTGAATATCCAGAATACACAGAGAACTACAGTTGGGAAAAAAAGAAAAAGAAAAAATATGTGAAGGACAGATAAGTACTGTACAAAGGGAGAAAACTGTGGCCAATAAACAAAAATTTATTAAGCCTTGTTAGTAATCAGAAATGCAAATTAAAATCACACTGAGACACCGTTACAGCATAAAATTAGCAAAAATAAAAATGTCTGATACATCAAGCCTTGGTATTGTGGGAATGGAGTCTTACCCACTTCTGTGGGAGTGTAAGGTGGTACAAGCAGGTTGGAAAACAGTTTTATATTATCTAATAAAATTCAAAATATGCATACTCCTATGACTCAGCGATGACACTCCTAACTATAGACCTTTGATATTGCACTATGAGACACACAACAAAAATGTTCATAGCAGCATAGTCTGTAATAATCAAAACTGGAAATGTTTATCAATAGGACCGTGGACACCTTGTGGTATATTCATACAATGAAATGCTGAGCAACAGGAAAATGAACAAGCTCCAGCTACACACGAGGCTGACTAGCACAATGTTGACTGAGAGAGGCGAATCACAAAAGAATATATAAAGTTTATGATTCCATTTAGATATAGTTCATAAACAGGAGAAACTAAGCTATAACAGACGGTAAGTCTATCACAAGAAGAGGGAGATATTGATCACAAGAGTCAGGGTGTGGAGACCTCTGGGTGATCAAGGGATGTCACTTACTGGAGGGATCTGAGGGTTTCAGGGCTGCAACCAGTGTCCTGTAGCTGGACTTGGGCCATGACCACATGAGGCACTTGCTTCATAATATTTAATTTGCACTTATGGGTGAACAAATTATATGCTATGCTAATTTGTAAAATGAGCATATCAATTACTATGAAATAAAATACACAGTAAATTTTTTAAGCCAAAAAGCAGAATCATGGTAAAAATTGCTTCTTTGAGTTTATCTTTTAAGAAAACATGTATTGTAAATTTTGAAATATTAGCATGCAAACAGAAAGTCATCTTTTGTATTGCAAAATAACTGTCATAAATCCTTTGTAATAAAAATTAATATGATGATGTAAAAAAGTCTATTGTTTTCCCACAGAATTGTTTCCCCACTGGCTTAGCACCCTTGTAGAAAATCAATTGACCATAAATATGTGGGTTTATTTCTGGACTTTCAATTCTGTTCCATTGATCTGTATTTCTATTCTTGTGCCAGTATAACACTGTCTTGATTAAGGTTTTGAAATAGAGAAATGTGAGTTCTCCAACTTTGTTCTTCTTTTTCATGATTGTTTTGGAAACTCTGGGTCTCTTCTATTTTCATGTGAATTTTGGGATCAGCTTGTCTATTTATGCAAAGAAAGCTGGAGTTTTAACAGGGATTGCATTGAATCTATACATCAGTTTGGAGAGTACTGTCATCCTAACTATATCAAGTCTTCTGATTCATGAACATGGGATGTCTTCTCATTTATTTTGGTCCTCTTAATTTCTTTCTACAGTGTGTTTTAGTTTTCTGACTATATATTTTGTACTTCTTTTATTAAATTTATTCTTACCTACTTTATTTTTAATGATGCTATTATAAGTGGAATGGTGTTAATTTCATTTTCCGTTTGTTCATTGCTGTTGTATAGAAATATAATCTATTTTTATATATTGATTGTATGTCCTGCAACCTTCCTGAACTTATTAGTTATTATAGATTTTTAGTGGATTCCTTAGTGTTTTCTATATACAAGATCATGTTATCTGAAAATAGAGATAGTTTTACTTCTTCCTTTCCAATTAGGATGCCTTTTATTTCATTTTCTTGCCTAATTGCCCTGCCTGAAACTTTTACTACAGTGTTGAATAAAAGTGGCCAGAACTGACATCCTTGTCTTGTTTCTGATCTCAGGGATAGAGCATTGAGTCTTTCACCATTAAGTATAATGTTGCTGTGGATTTTTCCTGGGTGCTCTTTATCAAGTGGAGGAAGTTAGTTCTCCTTTTTTTTTAACCCATTGATTACCAGGGTGGATTTAGGAAGTCCTGCTACTTTGGAAGTTGCAGGCTTCTTTCTTAAAGCCTGCTCCATTTTATCCCTCTAAGAGATGCAGGACATTGGAAAGACTACAGACTTCCCAGTTAGAGGAGGACTCTCCTTGCTCTTCAGTCTACAGATAATGAGCCTCCATGTTCTATGGCAAAATAAGCTTTTTAGATCCTTCATTCCCTACAGACTAGACTTCTTAAATTATTGGGCCACAGGTAACAAATACATTTCATCTTCTGTGCCAATTCTGATGTTTTGATAGTAGCTTCCTGAAGCACTGTGTGGAGAAGGAATCTGAGGCTATGTAAAGTCTCACTGCTGTCATTAATTAGTGATATCTGCCACTGGTCTGGTAGTAGGGAAGTATGCAAATAGATACCATCCCTGGAGTAGGCTCTGCTTGTGCCTCAGTCAATTCCAGTGTCTCTTTTTCAGTCTTTGCCTTCCTTGCTCCTTCTGCATAATTTGGTCTTGTAGCCCACTACTCCTTTATACAGCCTTCTCTTTCCTAGATCTCCATTACAAAGCAGTATTTCAGCTTTCCTATAAACCGTCTGGCCTTCCCTCCTCTGACCCTTTCCATCAACATATCCTTCTAGCTTTCTAAACTGAGCGTTTAATCCTGTGTACTCTCTGCTTGGAATATTTTGTCTCTCTTCCACATCTCTGCTTGCTGAAAATTTAGCCATCCTCAAGGCCCATCTCAAATCTACTCCACTGGTTTCCTCCATACCTGAGAGACTGTTCTGCCTTTAAACTGTCAAGGCATAGGATATTTGGGTACCATCCATACATGGAATCGTTGTCCTCTGTAGACTTTTCTGAGTTCCTGCCCTCAGTTGAGAATGTGAAATGTCTTAAGACCAGGCAGGGACTCCATATTCTTGAGGGAGGATAAACTTCCAAGCTCATTCATATGGTTGTTGGCAGGATTCAGTTTTTTGTAGTCTGTTGGACTGAGGGCCTCAGTTCTTCACTGATTGTTGACCAGAAGCCACTCTCAGTTCCTTGCCCTACGGACCTCTATGTAGAGCAATTTACCGCATGGCAGCTGCTTCCCTCAGAGTAAGTGAGAGATAACAAGAGAGAGTGAACAGGAGAGAAGCCAGAGTCTTTTTATTCTTTTTTTATTTATTTATTTATTTATTTATTTATTTATTTATTTATTTATTTATTTATTTATTTATTTATTTATTTATTTATTTATTTATTTATTTATTTAGTGAGGAAGATCAGCCCTGAGCTAACATCCATGCCAATCCTCCTCTTTTTGCTGAGGAAGACTGGCCCTGGCCTAACATCTGTGCCCATCTTCCTCCACTTTATATGGGACACTGCCACAGCATGGCTTGACAAGCGGTGCGTCAGTGCGCACCCAGGATCCGAACCCAGGTCGCCAGCAGCAGAGCACGCGCACTTAACCACTACGCCACGGGGCCGGCCCCCAGAGTCTTTTTGTACCATCATCTTGGAAGTGACATCTAACACTTTTACTCTATTTTGTTTGTTGGCCGTGAGTCACTAGATCCATCTCACACTCAAAGGGAGGGAATTACACAAAGGCACAGACAACGGGAGTGGATCATTGAAGCCATCTTAGAGGCTGCCTACCACAGCATCTCTCTAACTTTTAATATTCTACCTTGACGTAATATTATATCATTTCACATGTACTATGAAAATATTACAACAGTATATTTTAATATTCCTCCTCCCAGACTTTGTGCTATTTTTAAATTATTTTTTCTATATATGTTATACAGCATACAATACAATGTTATTTTTTCTTTAAACAGTTATCTTTGAAAGAGATTTTTAAAAACATTAGAAACAAGTATTTAATATTTACTCACATATTTATCAATTCCAGTGTTCTTCATTCCTTTTCATATCTCTAATATTCCATCTGGTATCATTTCTCTTCTGTTGAAAGAACTTTATTATTTCTTATAGTGATGGAGTTCTGGCAATGAATTCTTCCTTAAAGAAAGGTAAAGAAATAAGAGATGTAAAGATTGAAAGGAAAGAAATAAAACTATCATTCTTTGCAGTTGATCTGATCAGATCTGATATGATATATGACAGAGGAAAAAATTGTAATATACAGGAAAACAATGAAAACTAATTAGAAAATAAAACAATGGTGCCTGATTAGATATCAACTTATAAAAATCAATAGCATTTCTCTGCACAAATAACTGATCTGAAAACAGCTGGACTCATGGCAATGAATTCTCTAAGATTACCCTTATTTCACCACACTTTTGAAAGACATTTTTTTTCTGGGAATAGAATTATAAGATGTTAGCTTTTTCTTTTGGTATTTCAAACATGTCACTCCATTGTTGTTTCTTGTTTTTTTTTTTTGGATTACATAGCTCCTGATGAGAAGTCTGCTGTTATTCTTATCTTTGTTCCTTTGAACAAACTTTCTCACTTTTTTAGCACTTAGATCTCACTTTTTTAGCACTTAGATTATGATGTGCCATACTGCGATTTTCTTCATTTTTTTTCTGCTTAGAGTTCATGGAAATTTTTAGATTTATGCATTTATAGTTTTCATAAAATTTTCCAAACTTTTGGTCCTTATTTCTTCAAATCTTCTGGGAATTTGTTAGACCCCTTGGTATTTTCCGACAGCTAACTGATGCTTTGTTCTTTTTTCTCCAGTTTGTTTCATTTTGGATAGTCTCTATTGCTATGTCTTCAAGTTCATTCATCTTTTGCAGTGTCTAAGTGCACTAGTAATCTCAGACCATGTATTTTTCATTTCAGATATTATATTTTTTCATCTCTAGATCTTTAATTTGGGTATTTTTTATATCTTCTATATTTATGCTTAACATGCCCAATCATTCCTCTAGTCTTCTTATCAAATGGAGTATATTTATAATGGCTATTTTAACGTCCTTATATGCTAATTCTATGATTTGTGCCATTTCTGAGTCTGTTTCTGTTGATTTTTTTCTCCTTGTTTAAGAGTTGTATCTTACTGATTCTTTGCATGTCTGATAATTTTTTGTTGGATGTTGGATATTATGAATTTTATATTGTTGGGTGCTGGATTTTATTTTATTCCTTTAAATGTTGTTGAACTTTGAACTATGATGCAGTTAATTGGAATCCGTTTGATCCTTTTGAAGCTTGCTTTATGCTTTGTTAGGATAATATCAGTACAGCCTTTAGCCTAGGGCTAATTTTATCCCACTACTGAAGCAATACACATATAAGGGTGCTAATTAATGCCTCATGTATTACGAGGTCTTTCTTAGTCTGCTGCTGTCACTTTGTGAGCTTCTGGGGACTGTTTTTTCTACTTTATTTTTTAGTAATTCTTTCCTTGGTGTTGGGTAGTTTCCTCCCCATACCTGAGCAAGTCAATACTCAGCTAAAGACATGAGAGGACCCTTCTGAAAACCTATGGGGCTCTCTCCTGTGCAACTCTCTCCTCTGGTATTTTTCCCCACAAGTTTTAACTGCTTTGGCCTCCCCACACTCTGAGCTCTGTCTCCTCAACACACAGAAATCGCTGGGCTCTGTTTGTGTCCCCCGCCTTGTACCGCAGCATAGAAACCCTGTCCAGGCGTGAGCTGGGTAGTAGTAGTGTTTGCCTCATCTGTTCCCCTTCTCTCAGGGTTCATAGTCCTGCACTGCCTGTTGTCCAATGTCTATAAACCATTTTTTTTTCATATATTTTGTCTAGTTTTCTAGTTGTTTAATTTGATTCCTTTTACTCCATCATGGTTGGAAGCAAAAGTTGTAAATACATATTTGAGATGTCAGATTGAATTTACACTGTTTGGTTCTTCAAGTGCTGATTCTTCAGTTTACTAAAATGCAGAGAAGCTTATATATATATATATATATATATATATATATATATATATATATATATTTACTAAGTCAATAAAGAGAGCATGTATAAAAGGATAACTTTTTTGAACATAAGAGTTAGTAGAGGTATCTCAAAGATAAACCATTTTATTTTCTAAACTATTGGGAAGATGTAAAGCCGTTTACAGCACTAACTCACTCAAACTAACAACATCATGGTTAATGTAATATTTAGAAGCAGAAGTGACTTGTCTGAGACTATACAATGGGTCCAATCACTCCAGGTACAAAATGGTAAGAATTGAAACTCATCTGTCACTAGCGTTGTAAATGGAAGAGTGTACAGGGACATGGTCAACATCAGCATAGGTTGAGAGCTCTCACATCCCCATTTTCTTGTATGTCCTCTATCCCTGGATTTGCCTTCCCTTTTTCTTTCTGCATGTTTAGAGACCCAGGTCATATCAACAATCTCTAAATAATAAGAGCTGCCATTCATGCACTGCATATTATGCACCTTGCACTGTGATAAGTACTTTATATATTCTCTTTCACTGAATCCTCACATTGTGCTATTACTATTACCATTTCAGAGATGAGGCAACTCAGATACAGAGAAGTTTAACTATGTACTTAAAAGCCATGCAGCTAGTAATTGGCTGAGCTAAGACCAGAACCCAGGCCTCTTGGATGCCATACTTCATACTTTTGCCTTCATATCTCCATCTGGACTGTTAAGGAAGCTAGAGCTTTCCTTTTCTCCCACATTAATTTCTGCATCACCTGGCACTCTTTGTACTCTCTCCCCAGTATCTATTTTATGCTACCCCTGGCCCAGGCAGAGCCTGGATGTTACTCAATGACAGGCATCTCTCAATCTCTAAAACGTTTCACATTCTGATTGGGTTCCATCTTATAGTTTTGTTATGTTGCATCCTTCCGCTCTAGGTGGTGGACTTCCTTGTTGTCTCCTGCTTAGACCCTGCTCATTGCCGCCTGTAAATATCATGTTCCTCAAGGCTCAAGACTTAGCTCTTTCATGTTGTCTTTCTTGATGGATCACATCCTGCAGAAATCCTTCTGATACTTGACTTATCAGCACTTGCTTTGGATTTAGTTACATGATCTTTCTGACTTTCTCATGTGGTTCATTGACTCTCTAGTTGTTTATGACATACCACCTCTATATTTATATTATAACCTGCTCAAAATTCCCAATCATTACGTATTTATTGAGTTCTTAATAGGAGAAAACACTGAGTTTAACATTGCACTTAATAAGAGTGGCAGTCTTTCCACTCTTAATGTTTGTTATTCCTCCAATTATTTAGTATCGGGATCTGCCAGGTGACAAAATTAGAATGATGCTCCAATAGAAGCAAAAGAGGCACCTGAGTTGTGTAAATAGTCTTCATCAAGCTCATGCACTATGCACTGTAGGCATGCGGAATCACTCTCAGTCCATTGATAAGACCTAAGACAACAGATTGGAAACCACAGGCCAGTGTCTGTAGGCAGAAGGAACAGCTGATAGCAGAAAGAGGAAGCAGATGAATCTAACAAGTACAGCCAGATGCTAGATAGTTGTTTCCATGTCAATACCATCATTGAGCATCACATTATCATAACCTAGTACAGTAATAGATATTCCTGTAGACCTTGAGACAAAATGTATATAATGTCCTCATCAAATGCTTGATACATATAAAACACTGAATAAAGTGTGTGTATACTTTATACACACATATATATGAATGAGAAAGTTAAGTTATAATCTTTGTACTTTATGTATATCATTATGTAAATTATACTTGAAGTCAGAGAAGTATATAAGACATTTTATATACTTTCCATGGAGGTAGTTAGAATTTAAAAATAATTTTAGTTCATTGAGAAGTACCTCCAGTGATCACAATGGAACACTGCTTTCTCCAATAAGGTTAGAGAAATGAGGAGCCATAGTATTTAATAAAATAAGAATTTCTTCTCTCTACATGGTCAGATTAATGAGCACATTTTAAAATAAAATAATGCATTTTCTACCTTCTTCTTGGTGGCATGCTCTCTGTGCTAAATTTAAGTGACAGTAAAAGGTAATGGGTTAGAGGAGGAAAATTTTAATTTCTAAGTTTATTGGAGTAGTGAAACCCAAGGGATCAGTGATGGATTCTGCACTGAGTGACAAGAAGAAAAAAGAGGTTTTGGTTTTATAGGTAAAACAAAGTTTCTGCACTTGAAGTGAAATTAAAAAATACACATTCATTTAGTTTTCTTGACGATATTCTGCTTCTCACATTAAACTGGACTTCCTGCCCTTCAGTCTTTTATGTTATCCTTTGGAAACTGTATCATCTTGTAAAGTGAAGTATCTGACTTTCTTAACAATCTTTTCCATTACAAAAATAGGTCTATTTTTTTCTTGTAAGTTGAAAGCTATTGTGACTGTGTTGTGATACTATAGCCTCAAAATGGACTTCACAAATGTAACCGGTGATTCCCTCAGAAGCACTCCAGTGTTGACCTGCTGGGTGCCAGAAGGGGATTTGAATATCCCCACCTTATGCGAAGCCCCATGCATATTAAATAGAGAACCTAGGTCATTGGTGAGTTCTGAATGAAGCTCCTGTGATGAAATAGAAAGAGCACTGGATTTGGAATTGAATGGCCTGGGTTCTGGACCTAGCTCTGTCCTTTACCGTTTGGAAATTAGCCTCAGGACTGTATAGTTGGAAAAACACAACAACCTGTATGCCTATAGTAAATGGCCACCCACTTTGGTGGCATTTGATAGACCCCGTGTTCGTTATTCTCCATTCTTGACTTCCTCGACTTCAGTCAGACCATCTTGGTGCAGTGCCCCCTCCTCCTTCCCCACTGCCACCCAGCCCCTAGGTGTCTTCCAGTCTGGGAAGAACTCTGTTGGGCTTCATGGACAATGCTAATGTCTGCCATTTGAGCTTATACCCTGAGCCTTTGCTTCAGTCTCCCCTAATTTTGCACGCGTAAGCCCCATGAGCCATCTGGTCCACTCATCCACTTAGAGCAATTGCACACTGCTCACTTTCATTTCCTTTCATTTACATGTTCAGAGAGTTTTTTAGTTTACTAAGCAGTCTCATATGACAATGGTTAAGATGTAATAAAAAAAATCTTAACAGTAAGAACATTAAGTACTATTTATCAAGTGATTACTGTAAGTCAGTGTTATCAGAGGTTCGGGGATTCGATCGGAGACGTAAAAGACACTTTCCACTCCAAACAAATGGACTGAAGGTATATTTTATTATATAGAGGATAGTAAAGGCGATAGTCTGCAAACAGATCTAGATAGGTCAAATATTAAGAGGGAAAAAAAATCAGCCCGACTGGAAAGGGAAAACACCCACATCGGCTGAAGAGAAATGACACAAATCAACCGGAAAGAGAAACACCAGGTTGACCGAAAAGAGAACACATCAAATCAATTACTTCATATCAAATCAATTACTTCACATCAAATCAGTTACTCACAACATCCACGCCCCACTGCCGGGAGAGCCCTGTCAATCGACGCGGCTGGGCAAGGATCACACGTCCTGGGCAAGGTGTCCCTTCCACAGGTGGAACTCTCACCCGGTCTCAGTTTCCAGCAGTTTTTATACCATCAGTAATTTTCAGAGTAAGCAATTACAGAGTTTGCAGAGCAAGCATTTAGTGTTCCCATGCACAAATGGTTATCAGTGGCGTACGTGCACTGAGCCCCCTGGCTAACGTCCCAGCCCAGTAGTTGCGTACGTGCATTGTTCTCTTTGGTTATCGTCCCAGCCCGGCACAGATGGCCAGTCCATCCCGTGCTACGACGCTCCAAGAGCCTTGAAATGTTACAACTTGCAACTCCCTCCGTGAGAGAAGGGCCAGTTCCCACCACGCAGAAAGCAGCCTTGTATTTCTTTTTTGTGCTGGTGGCTGTAGGTCAATGGAGCGGCCAAACATGGCTGTACTCATGTCAAGACATATTCGGCCGTGGCCGTCTCCATTAACCATAAGACACCATACGCACAGACAATGAACTTCGTACGCAAGTACATAAGGCACATCCAAGAATCCAAAATCCAATGACTACAATAATTATAAAACTATCTCGCAATAAAGGACCCAAACCCCAAGGTAACCAATCAAACAACCCCTTAGAATATGAAATGTTATTAACTTGATCTTGCAAATCATGTACAGCATCAAAGGTAACATTAGATAAGATAACACTTAGGCCTAACAAATTAGCTTGCAGAAGTCCAGACCAGCCCCATCACAGAGGGTAGCAGAAGGCAGGGTAATTAATAGAGAAATTATAACCAGTTCTCCGTGACTGGTCAGATATAGGCTTATACTGAGAGATTGCTTGATGTTTCTGAGACCAAATTTCTCGGCCATTCATAGTCCAGGTTATAGGTCCCACTGGTGTAGAGCAGTTGGTCCAGCAGTGCAGGGTCAAAGGTTGTCCTACGGAGACATTAGTTGGCATGTAGGTCTGCAGCAGACATGGAAGTGCAGCACAGCATAGCAAACACAGCAGGAATATCTATTCACGCAAAGAAACAGAATTTTTAGGAACATGATATAATTGTTCATTTCCTGGATACATTACTATGAGCGTTGCAGTGGGCCCTTGGGCCACTACTTCTGCGGCACGTGGAGCCGCATTGGGTGGATGTGTCACCCACACCTTTGCTCCAGGTTTCCATCCATCTGTAGACCCAAATCCTTGCATTCCTCTTTTAGTTAATTCACTTGGAGGTTGTCCTTGTGACACATTTGGAGTCAGGAGGGGAAGCACCAATAATTGTCCCACTCGTTCCCCAGACTCTACAGTTAGTATTGTGTCACTACCATTATATAATATAAATTTTATTTCTCCTTGATAATCTGGATCAATAACTCCTCCTAGTACATCAATACCTTTTGCTGCCAGTCCAGAGCGTCCTTTTAACAAACCAAAGGTATTTTTGGGAAATTGTACCCCTATCCCAGTAGGGACTATAGACTGCTTCTTAGGGGGCAATTGAATAGAATGAACAGTAGATAAATCCAATCCAGCCGCTTCGGCCGTGGGTACCTAAAAGGCGGTTTAGCAGACTGAGTCAGGGGCCAATAGGTTAAGGTCATAAACTCATGGGTGGCGGCTGCCACTTCTGTAATCTTTGCTGGTAACAACCTTGACAGAGGAGTCTCATTAGGGCCTAGTGGCCTGTTATTTAACACATTTAGAGCAGTACTTAGATGGTTGTGCCACCCTTTTAATGAGCCATGACCAAGTTTCTTCAATTGTTGTTTAAGCAATCCATTCATTCGTTCTATGAGGCCTGCAGCTTGGGGGTAATAAGGTATATGATAAATTCATTCTATATAATTTTCCTTGGTATAGGTTTGAATCAACTTACCTGTAAAGTGGGAACCGTTGTCACTCTGAATTTGCCTTGGTGTCCCATAATATAACTTAATTGTATCTAATAATTTTATGGCACTCTGTTGGGTGGCCACTTTAGCTGGTATAGCCAATAAATAACCAGAATATGTATCAACAGCAGTGCAGGCATAGGTATATCCACAAGAATTTGGCAATGGTCCAATAAAATCTATTTGCCAGGTATGGGCGGGAAATAATCCCTTTTGGATATGACCTTGGTAGGGGTGTGGAACTCCCCGTTTATTTAACTGTTGGCATAACTGACACTGTTGTACTGCAGTGGCAATATCATCATGGGTGACAAGGATTCCCCTTTGTTGTGCCCACCTGTATGAAGCTTGTTCTCCCAAGTGTCCACTCTTTTCGTGGACCCATTGTGCTAAGCCTGGGTTGTGCGTTGCACGAATCTGCACCAGCTGATTAGCATGAGAATTATGCTTTCGTTCTGCAGAAATTAAAGAACTGTGAGCATCAACATGAAATACAGTAACAATTGTATTTTGACACCATAACCATATGTCTTCCCATAATTTCTTTCCCCATATTTCTTTATCATTAATTTTCCAATCATGTTTTTTCCATTGTGGCATCCACGTTGCCAAACCTTGTGCCACTGCCCACGAATCAGTATATATATGACATTGTTGCCCCTGTTCTTGTTGAAGTGCCTGATACACCGCATAGAGTTCAGCATATTGGCTACTCATATTATCTCCGGTGGTGACAATTGTTTGTTGGGTGGATGGGTTATAGGCAACTGCTTTCCATTTCCGTGAGCTTGATATCATTTTGGCAGAACCATCTGTAAACCACGTATGGTTTTGTTGTTCTTCAGTCAATTGATCATATGAGACACCCCATTTAACAGGAGATTCTGTTATATCAGTCTTAGGTGACACAGTTGGTTCACTGCTATATTGAGACACTTGTTCATGCAATAGAGACAACCCCTTTGGGCCAGGTTTGGCCCGGTCTTGAATATACCATTTCCATTTGATAATATTAAATTCTTGTGCTTGTCCAATTTTATGAGTAACAGGCGTGCTATGAATCCATTGCATGATGGGTATTTGGGGTCGCATAATTACCTCATGTCCCAGGGTAAGGCTTTCTGAGTCTATTAGAGCCCAGTAGCAGGCTAACAACTGTTTTTCAAAAGGACTATATCTTTCACTGGAACAGGAAGCTTGCGACTCCAAAATCCCAGAGGATAACGTCGGGCACCTTGTTTTTGCCATAGACTCCAGCTGGCATACTGATCAATGACATCTACCTGTAACTCAATGGGTCCCGGTTTAATTGGCCATAGATCTAAAGCAGTCTGAATAGCATGCTTGGCTGCTTCAAAAGCTTCTTTTTGTTCCATTCCCCATTCAAATTCATATTTTTTCCTGGTAACTTTATATAAAGGTGCAAGGAGCCGACTTAAATGTGGAATATGTGCCCTCCAAAATCCAAATAATCCAATAAATTTTTGTGCTTCCTTTTTATTACGAGGTGCTGCAAAATCTAATATCTTTTGTCTAGCTTTAGGTAAAATTTCTTGTTTTCCATTATTCCAAAGTACTCCCAAAAATTTAACATTTAAACTCGGGCCCTGAATTTTAGCTGGATTAGTTTTCCATCCATCCTCCTCAAGTATGTCCATTACTTTTTCTAACTGTTGTTGTACCTTTTCTTCTTCATTTCCTTGGATCATAATATCATCTATATAATGTACTATTTGGACATCATCAGAAGCAGGTACCTTTGCCAAGGTCTCAGCAACCTGTCGATGGCAGATAGTGGGACTATGCACATATCCCTGAGGAAGTCTAGTAAAGGTATATTGTTGTCCCAGCCACGTGAAAGCAAACTGTTCTTGGACACTTTTAGGTATAGGTATGGTGAAAAAGGCATTAGCCAAGTCTATGACTGCATACCAAGTGCCTGGATAACATTGCACTTTTTCTATGAGAGTAATCAAATCAGGGACGGCCGCTTGAATAGCCGGAGTCACTTTGTTTAGCTCTCTGTAATCTACAGTCATTCTCCATGTCCCATCACCTTTTTTAACAGGCCAGATAGGATTATTCCAGGCTGTAGTTACTCTGCGAAGGACTTTTACAGCCAAATAATCTTCTATGGTCTCAGATATTTCTTGTTGTCCTCCAGGGATGCGATACTGTCTTTGATTGATCACTTGCGTGGCAGGTGGAATTTCTACTTCATGATGCAAACATCCCACAATTACAGCATTAATATGAAAAGACAAAGCTCTAATAGCAAATTGGTATTGTCCATCAGCCAAATTTAATGTCAATCCTTTTAGAATATCAATCCCAATTATATATTCTGGTATTGGTACAATCATAACTAGATATGTGCGCTTGGGGTAGTTGCCCAATTTGCATAGAAAGATTAGTGGTAACTGCCTGGATTTCTTTTCCTCCCAATCCAGTTATCAGAATTGATGTACCTTGAAACTTAGTTGGATTCCCATAGATAAGGGTGGCCTCTGCCCCTGTATCCACAAGTGCCTTCACACTAGTTGTAGATCCATTCTTCCAAAATATTTTAATTGGTACATGTGGTCTAATATCTTTTCTTATAGTGGCACTAATCGATACAGAGGTTTGGCCTTCCCCTCAATCACATAAGTCAGCAAGAAGAGGATCCAAGGGAGGAGGTGGTGCACTAGGTGCAGTAGGCACTGGGTTGGAAGCATTCTCTATACTGTCCCTTCTGTTCACTTGTTTTACATTCAGCCCTTTTTCTTTATATAGTTTCCATAATTCTCTAGTGTCAACTCCATCAATCTGGTCTTTAGGTACTCCTGCCTGGAGTAGGGCCAAAAACATATCACCTCGAGTTATTTTATCTTTTTTAAAGAATGTTTCTCTTTTTTCTCTTCTTGGAGAGTTCTCAGTTGTCTGCCAGTCTCCCAAGTCTGCTAGCTGCATAATCTTATCTGCAAGTGTTGATATAGGGCTTTCAGTTTCATTCATGAGAAGGGTTGTAATTATTTGTTTGTATGCCGGAGGTGCAGTTTTTATCAACCTGTTTCGCACCTGGACACTTAAAGTCATTTCATTTAAAGCTTCACCACACCCCAGAAACACAGCCCGCTTCATGGTTTCTTCTCTCATCTTTTGAACACAATCTTTTAAAGTATACCAGGGTCTATTAGTGTCTGGCCACATATCATCCGTGGGGTATTTATCTTGAGCTCCTTTTACTGCAAGAGCCAATAAAGTCGTACCATCAGTGTCTTGTCCACGATCATTTGGGGGGTGAGCATTCATGCTCCAATCTCTGAAAGCTCCCCGTATTACTGGATCATTGGACAAAATTACAAATTTAAAAGCATCTCCTGCATCCAGATTAATTCCTGTAGCGCCCATATCATATAGGCGAACAAGCCAGGTTATGATGGCTTCTCCAGGCTTTTGTGTAGCCCGGGCTAAAATATCAGAAATTTCTTGTTGGTTAAAATCCTCAATCACATCTTTCCTTACAGAATGATTACCATCCATTTCCATCCGCCGACGGCGAAGAGGACGTGCCTCTGTGCGTTTGGGCGGTTTTTCCTCTTCCTCATAATCAGTTTCAGAATCATCATCCCAGATATCACCATCCCATGTGTCCGGGTCCCACTTAGGACCGGCCGATGCTATGGCCATATGAACTTTTCGTTCATTTACCTTTCCTCTCCTCTTTCTATATTTATATTTGGCAACTCTTACAGCAGCCTTTTCTGCTATAGCTTGGTAGTTACGAGCCTGATCTCCCAGTGCATGATATTGACATTGAATCATAGCCAAGCGAGACTGCAAATCTGAATTCTCTTTTTCCAAGAGTGCCTTCTCTTTCTGTATCTTATCCCTATCTTCTATAGCCCGACGATAAGCAGTCAACAAACACCAACCTCGCCGTGCCACACAGAAACATCATCTTTCTTTTTCGTTTCCACCGTCTGCAAAGCTTTGGTCACATCCAACGGTTCAAATTGTCGCAGACGAGCATCCCAAGCTTCACATAACCCTGACCTACGAGCCCACTCCCCAGCCAGAGTGCAAAAGGGAGGGTCCTCCCATCCTGGAATTTCTTCCACCTTGGCTTCAGTTACCTTTCGTTTGAATAGGAAAGGCATCTCCTTAATCGAATCCTGCTCACAGCGCCAATTATGTTATCAGAGGTTCGGGGATTCGATCGGAGACGTAAAAGACACTTTCCACTCCAAACAAATGGACTGAAGGTATATTTTATTATATAGAGGATAGTAAAGGCGATAGTCTGCAAACAGATCTAGATAGGTCAAATATTAAGAGGGAAAAAAAATCAGCCCGACTGGAAAGGGAAAACACCCACATCGGCTGAAGAGAAATGACACAAATCAACCGGAAAGAGAAACACCAGGTTGACCGAAAAGAGAACACATCAAATCAATTACTTCATATCAAATCAATTACTTCACATCAAATCAGTTACTCACAACATCCACGCCCCACTGCCGGGAGAGCCCTGTCAATCGACGCGGCTGGGCAAGGATCACACGTCCTGGGCAAGGTGTCCCTTCCACAGGTGGAACTCTCACCCGGTCTCAGTTTCCAGCAGTTTTTATACCATCAGTAATTTTCAGAGTAAGCAATTACAGAGTTTGCAGAGCAAGCATTTAGTGTTCCCATGCACAAATGGTTATCAGTGGCGTACGTGCACTGAGCCCCCTGGCTAACGTCCCAGCCCAGTAGTTGCGTACGTGCATTGTTCTCTTTGGTTATCGTCCCAGCCCGGCACAGATGGCCAGTCCATCCCGTGCTACGACGCTCCAAGAGCCTTGAAATGTTACAACTTGCAACTCCCTCCGTGAGAGAAGGGCCAGTTCCCACCACGCAGAAAGCAGCCTTGTATTTCTTTTTTGTGCTGGTGGCTGTAGGTCAATGGAGCGGCCAAACATGGCTGTACTCATGTCAAGACAGTCAGGCACAAAAACCCTTTGACATATGGACAGAGTTGAGGAAGCATCCTCAGAGAAGTTGAGGAATTTGCTCAAGGGTCATGGGCTAGCAAATAGTAGAGCTTGGTCTCAGAGCCCAGGTCCTCATTCTACCACATTTCATTGTCCCTTTATGCCCTGATGTCTCCACTCTGTACCTCAGTGCTTCTCAAATGTAATGTGTATATACATCACCTGGGAATCTTGTAAAATGCAGATTCTGATCCAGTGCCTCTGGGTTGAGGCCTGGTATTCTATGTTTCTATGAAGTTTCTAGGTGATGCCAATGCTGCTGATCCATGGACCACTTTTTTTTTTTTCTGAGGAAGATTTGCCCTGAGCTAACATCCATTGTCAACCTTCCTCTTTTTTTGCTTGAGGAAGATTAGCCCTGAGCTAACATCCATACCAGTCCTCTTCCATTTTGTATGTGGGTCACCACCACAGCATGGCTGATGAGTGGTGTAGGTCTGCACCCGGGATCCAAACCCATGAACCTGGGCCATTGAAGTGGAGTGCACCGAACTTAACCACTATGCCACCAGGCCGGCCCTTCTGTAGACCACATTTTTATTAGCAAGAGTGTTCACTATCAGAAGTACAAAGGAAGTCAAGAATAACATAACCTGATTGGTCATTTTTAACAAAAATATTGTTGAAGTGATATTATAGAATAAAATGTTCTATTGCTTTTAAAGATCATACTGAATTTGATGCTTAGTTCTATTGACAAAACATTTTGTTCTTTCAATTAACAAAATTTTTGTAAAAATTTAGGTGAAGGAGGGGCCTGCCCCATGCCCAACTGGTTAAAGCTTTGCGCACTCTGCCTTGGTGGCCTGGGTTCGTGGGTTCATATCCTGGGCACGGACCTACTCCATTCATCAGCCATGCTATGGAGGCATCCCACATAAAAAGTAGAGGGAGATTAGCACAGATGTCATCTCAGGGCGAATCTTCCTCACCAAAAAAAAAAAAATTAGGTGAAGGAATGCACCAGGTTATAACACTTTACCCTACTTGCTGACTTCAGCCTGACATTGGTGACATTCTAAGCTAGGGTCTTTGAATGTGCTTCAGGAAGTTTTTATGCTTTCCCTGCCCAAGATTACGTATTTACAAAATCATTAATTCATGTGTATATGTGCATTTTCTGAGCAAAGAATTTGGAAGTGTTCATCATGTTCTCCTTGGACCCGTAAACTGTAGGTTAAAAACCACTGCTCCAGCAGAAATGTGCACTCCTCCAAATGATTCTGGAACTTCCCTATTACCAAAACCTTGACCAAGAAGAGTCTGTAGTAATATATGCAATTTATTTGTATCAGATGCTGTGAATTCCCAGGCTGCTGACTACATAATTGAAGCCCTTTGAAAATGCCAGTGATAGCTATAATTAGGTGAAAATAAATGCACTAGACCCTTTAGATAACTTTCCTGAGGACTGTGGGCCAAAGCCCAGGCAAAAGCACTCCCCAATTTCCCTGGAGTTGAAAGCCAGTGACCTTCAGCTTCCCTCCCCTGCCCTTGTGATTGTCATTAGAGCTGTACATGTAACAGCCTCAACCAGCAGCATAGTGGAAGTCAGGCTCATCAGTCCTTATCCAGGTGTCTGCACTTTCAACATCTGCAACCACAAAATGAGCTTGATCAATATTTGCTTATTAGTCACCAGGAGGTAATTACAGAATTAAAACATCAAAACTAATACATACCTATGAGCTTGGGGTACTCTAAGCACACCAAGCCTTTCTGATGATTCAGTCCAGAAACAGCTCTGATTCTAGTAATGGCCATGAAAGTAGACACTTTAAACCAATATCCATCCATTTTTACATTTCCATCTTTTTCATAGAGCTGAGCGCACAGGAGCTATGGCCCTGGAGTCAGACTGTGTGGATTCAAATCCTAGTTCTTTCACTTAATAGCTGTGTGACTTTGGATGTGTTACTTGTCCTCTGTAAGTTTCAGGTTCTTCTCCCTGCAACATAAGAATAATAATAGTAATAGAGATAGTACTGACCTCACAGGGTTCTTTTGAGGATTAAATGAAATAATGTCTGTAAAGCACACAGCCCAATGCCTGGCACATAGTAAATATTCACTAAGTGCTAGCTGTTATTATTCTCTAGGCCAAAAATAATGTCCTCTTTAACAGGAGCGTTGGGTACAAGGAGTTAGTGTTGCTTATGAACCTGAACTCTTTAAGTTAGTGGGGGAGAAATGGAAAATCTTTGTGTTACCTATCATAGTCTTTCTTTCCACCCATCACCTACTTACTTCCACATTGATGATTGTTCTAATGCCTCACTTTCTCCCCTCTTCTAGTTTTGATGATATGCATTTCTGTTCCATTCTACTCCACTCACGTACCCACTAGCACAGTCACGTTTGATTTTTTATTTTTTATTTATTCCAGCTTTATTGAGATATAAATGATATATAACGTCATGTAAGTTTAACGTGTACAATGTGATGATTTGATTACATGTATATATTGTGAAATGATTACCACAATAAGGTTAGTTAACACATCTATCACCTCATATGGTTATCTTTTGTGTGTGTGTGTGGTGAGAACATTTAAAATCTGCTCTCTAAGCAACTTCCAAGTGCATAATACAGTATTATTAACTATAGTCACTGTGCTGTACACACATTTGATCTTATGCTTTTTGTATGTGGCTCTACTCTGAAGACCTCATCCTCTGATCACATTCATCTCTGACTACATCCATCTCTTCCTTTCTCCCTACTGAATCTGCTCTAGGTACCCTCAGGACTTGGTGGTCTCCATGCCCTTCTCTTTGTCTCAGTACAGAAGCCCCTCCCCACTTTCAACTGCCACCCCCTCCCGCCATGGATTCAAGCACTCAAAAAGTTGATTAAATAGACTCTCTACTAAATTTACAACACATCCTCTCAGATGAGAATCCTCTCTCTAAACTTCTTTACTGCATTTATTTTAATTTGGGATAGAGGGAGGTGGAAAGATGCAGAAGGGGAAAGGAAGGTGTGAAGGTGTGCTTGAGAGAAAAAAATATATCAATGAATAAACATTTTGTTAGCATTTATGATGTACTGGTAAATCCTGGAGAAGTTTTGGCTCACACCTAGAATGTCCCAGCAGAAGCTTGGCACCAATCATTTGGCACTTGTTCCGTAGAGGGGCTCCTGTGTTAGATACAAGGTTGGATTAAAGTGGCACCTGAAGTCTAGCTCAGTGTACTTTTTGGAGTGTTGTGTTCTAATAGGCGAGAACAAGAAGTGGAGGAGAAATGTCAAGAGAGCAGTAGTGAACATTGTAGGTGCTTGGCTTCCAAATGATGAGAAGAGGTCCTTTTGCTTCTTGGCCGACTGTTTCTCCATTAGTCAGTCAGCTGCTAAGCACAGAGAGTGAGTCTTTTTTTTTTATCTTTTCTTTTTCTATTGAGGTATAATTGACATATAATATTATATTAGTTTCAGGCGTATATCACAATAATTCAATATTTGTATATATTGCAAAATGATCACCACAATAAGTGTGAGTCTTCAACTTGTATTTCCGGTGCCCAGAACAGAGGCTTGCACTAAGAAGGTGTTCCACTGATGTGCAATGGATAAGAATAAATCGAATTGAAGATTGAACTAAACTCAAAAACTGATCTCTAAGGTTCCATCTAGCTTGAAAATTTGGATTCCTCTGATTTCAACCATGACAGCTCTGGCTAAACCTCCTGGAGGGAACCCCTGTGCTCCCTTTGTTTTAACCACCTCTTTGTGGTTGAATAGTATAGGTTTTCAATCAAGTCTTGGGAGGGTGTCAATTTCCTGTTGTACTTACCAGGATGTGATAGTATTTCAAATAAGACCCAAACAATATGTTTCCAGGAATTGAGATATAGCCACACTTTCTATACATACCATGGTCTGAAAATGTGTTCCTGTTTAGAACAGGCATTTTTCTTTATGATGCACAGGATTTCTTCATGGGATGGCTATTACACAGTGGGAGGGGAGCATTTCAAACCTCAGTTTGCCTTAACAGGACTCGAGTTACAAGGTGGAATTCCTTAAGAGGTTAGCCCTTGGTCTATCAGCTACTTTGCAAGTGGTTTAAGCCACGACCATAGAACTCACTATTTTCCTGCTTAGGGAAAGGAGGTTGAAGGCCCTTGAAACTGGATTTTGCATTCCAATTTGCTAATTAAACATAGATGGTAATTCCTTAAATGCTTGTAATTAGCAAATCCTGTGATTTGTATTGGTTTTTGTCAAGCAATCTGTTTGGGGAGCTTGAAGCAACTGGGGCATTGCTGGCTTTGGTGAAGTTTATTTAATTTCTTTTTATGACATTCTTCATCTTGGAAATGGGGTTTTCAAATACTGCTTTCCCAGGCATCGTTACTGATTTTCTGGTTTTTATTTCAGTATTGGGACTGGCTCAGGGTTCCAGGGAAGCATTTTTTGGTGCTCTATATTAAAGCTGTAATATCCAAGAAAATTGTCTGATTGTATGTGGTGTCTAGGATGTGATACCTTATTGAAAATGTTCCAGATTTTGACAATGTGATGGGTTTATTATCCTTGATTTATATTCCAAATGATCTTATTTTCTTTAAATTAATATTTTGTGCAATCTTTGAGATTCTATTTTGCTTTCTGGTGTCATTTAGACGCATTTCATTGGCATTTGCTATCATTCACTGTCTTTGAGCATTAAAAAAAGGGCAAATACATTCTTTGTGTAGCACAGAATCTCTCTTCATTTTAGAATTCACATTGAACATGAGCTGAACCAATTGCTACAGTCTTGGTAGCAGCAGTAATTTTACAACTGCTTATCACTTGGAAGAATACATCTTGCTAGAGGGAGTTTTATTTCCTGTCCTCCTAATGGCTCTTTCCCCCCATCATCTTCTTTTAAATATTCTTACTCCCGTGGTTCCCTTCTCTTGGCGTGTCACTCAATTTCATCTCCTACTTGATCTTCAAGGCTACCTCCTCTAAGAAGCCTCTCCAACTTCCCCTCCCTCCACATTTGGAATTGATGGCTTTGTCACTATTGGTACCAGGGGGCTTCATCAATGCCTCTCTTATCCTCCTTACCAAGGTGTGGCTTGTTGTAGCATTCAGTGAGCTCCTGGCCACTGTTTCTGTTAGACTGGCGTACTTCAGAAAAGCAAGAATGCAGTGTGGATCTGATCCTGACAGCGTCTTGCACTCTGCCTGGTGCATGCATGTTTGTTGCATGAACAACTGTCCTTGTTACATTGAGCTGATCCTTTTGGGAACCATTGATTGAGTCAAATGGCCTGTGTGAAATAGGATCTGACCATAAGTGGACAAAGCTGAAGGGTTAGAGCTGGAGGACTTAATTTAAGCCCCAGACCTGCTGCTAATTAGTAGTGTGACCTGGAGTTACTTCACTTTTCTGAGCTCAGTTTTCTCATTTTGTACATTATAAATATTAATAATACCTGATGTACATAATTTGACAAGGTGCTGTGAGGATTGAAAGAGCAAATATGTGTATAAACCTTTTTGAAACTATAAGTGCAAACACGTAGTAAATTTCCATTTTTAGAGCCTCATTTGTCCTCATCTGTAAAATAGATTAATACCTACCTTCCTTATTGGGTTATTGTGCGGATTAAGTAAGATAACGTATGTGAAAGTGTTAATGTTGCCTGGATATGAATTCTCCTATGTGGACTCTCCTAATGTGGAGCTTTGCCAGACCTTGGGGAGTGTGTGTTGAAGTCAGGCTGTTTGTGTTGAAGTCAGGCTGTTTGTATCTTGGATTAGACAACGTTTTTTTTAGTCTTGCTAGCTCCAACTTCTCAGCTATAAAATGCAAAGTAATTAAATTTGCTAGTAAATGTTTCCAGGTCTTTGAATGGCAGCCAATAAAAAAGGCTAAATATTATTCTTTTAGAATTCATGTCCTTGATGTGGAGGAAATAACATATTTACTTGCACATATTCCAGCATCGGATTTTGAGAAGAAAACTAAGAAAAATGTTTTCCCCTCAGAATTTCCCACTTGAAGGTGTTATCTGTATTGAAACAGCGATGGCAGCTGCCAGCAAAGGAGTGTGATTTTCCTTTGCCAACGTAAACCAAGGGTTAAAATCACAGCGTAGTCAGGCCCCTGCTGGTGGGCTGGAACAAGAGCTAATTCCTTAGCAGTCACTCACTCCCCTGCACCCTCAAGCTGTCTCTCACCTCCCTCCCACCATAAAGGAGTAGGTGTTCTTCAGGACTGTGGGCCGGCCTCCCTCCCTCTCTCCGTCTTTTTCCCACCCACGCAGACTTCCCGGAACCTCTCCACCCTGTGGCTGATTTTTCTTTCCTGGGACCAAAGGCAGTCAAGCCTCAAAACTGAAACTTGCAAGGAAAGGCAATCCTAACTGTAAACACCCCCCACCATGTCGATTACTTTAAGCTGTTATTCTGTCTCCAGATCACAAATAGCCTCACTTAAAGCTCTACCACTATATAAGAACTATTGAAGGGGAAAGGAAGGTCAGGAGATACAGATTCCAATTAACTTAGCACCTGCTGCCTGTGGAACTCGGGGTGGGTCTCAGTTCTTTAGTAAATGGGGACTGGTATTGGAAGGGTTAATGAAGTTAGCTTAAGGTAGGCGGATTAGGCCTTCCATTCTCACATAAATTACCCATCCTCCAGTCTCCTTTGTCCCTAGACATTTTCACCACAAAGGGGCTGGGGGTGCTGGGAGGATTACCTAAGCAAGCCCATATTTGTCACAGGACGTGATTATAGACCTGCATTTTGGAAAAGAGGTATTTCAGGATTTTCTTATTACTGAAGCCCGTCATGGTAGGACCCTGATTGTTTTTAAATCCCCTGCATTGAAATGACCAATTGGCAAAACTTGCGTTTACAGCATCTTTTCCAAAGAAGTTGAGTTTTTTCTTTTAATGACTCTATCTTTGGATTTTCACTTCACATCATTTTGGATACCCTGAGGCAGTATTTTTGTGGGCTAGCGGAAAACAGAATGTTGGTGTAAAACCAAGTGTTCTCTCACTCTCGCCATCCCCCGCCCCCTGCAGAGTTCTGTGATCTTGAAACTATGCTGGATTTTAAAATAAAACATCCACTTCTCGTCCAAGCCTTGGACTGTAGACTTTGGCCTTAAGTGTGTTTTTCTACAGATGTGTTACATCCCCTGTTTCTATCAGCTAAAGAAAATGAATTCATTCAAGGTCTCCTCTGCCATTCATCAAGGGCTCCCGAGAGGAATTTTCCAGAAAGGTCTGTGTTGATTGCAAGCTAACCAGTTCTCTAGCCCATAACGAAATGCTCAGACATCTTGGGTGCTGCTGACTTTTTTCACACTCCAGTCTGCTAGCCTTTGCAGATGGGGGACCTTAAGACTGCTCGTTACCTCTCAAACAGGGCTGGGCATGCAGATACCAGGGCTCCATCTGAGAGAGTTGAGCTCTAATCCAGGGTCCTCAAACTCTTTACATCCTGAACTTGAACTGAAGGGCGCGTTAAATGTAAACTCCATGTTTAAAATCAATTTGACTTCTCTCCCACTCTCTACTTCTCCCAGGGATGCATTAGCACCTTATGGTCTTGCTATTACCGTCAAGTTGGCAATACATGCCTCCGGCTGGGACCATATTCTCCAACCTCAACTCCCACCCCGGCTACCCATCCCCTGCCCCAGGCTTTGGCACTCCCTGCAGTTTCATTGCTTTGCTTGTGAATCATGCTTCTTGTTAGAGAATAGCCAACAGCTTCTTGTCACTGGAAAGTGGATTTCATTTCCTCTACTCTTGGACTTGACTTTGTGGTCCATGGCCCTCTCTGAACTGGCAGAGGCACAGAGAACATCCCCAACTCTTTGCTGCCCATGGGCTTCCCTTCTGGAAGAGGGGGTGTGGAAGAGCCTTTCCCACATGGTGGAACAGCCAGCCAAGTCCAGGGAGGCCTTTGGCAATTACCTTGGCCCGGATATTGTGCTGGACCAAGACTGAGCTGGGATTTGGGTTTTCCATTCTCACACAGCCGGTTTGAGGGGGTGGGAGCACCTGTGGGGTTCTAAGGACTGTTGGGTGGAGCGGGTGTCCTCTCTTCAGTAGCGCTGGGGAGAAGTGTTTGGTCTGAACCCCGAGAGAGTTTCCATCAGCACCTCTGAGTTTCGCTGTGATCTGGCACCCTGGACTGTTTGTGTGCAGGTTTTTACCATGACCAGTCTCTTTAGCTTCTCTTGTGCCCTAAGGAAGGTGTTTCAAAATTGAAATAAAGTTGCATTGTTGGTTCTGCTTATTGATTCAAATTCTTCCTTTTTGCAGGGGCAGCTCTAGGATAAATTCTTCTTGCCAGGTTTTATAGATCACTTGTTTGTCTAAAAGTGCACACAGAGAATTCCCAAGGCTAGAGCAAGAATTCTGCGGAAGTGCCCTCTCGGATCTAGGGCAAGTGTGCAGCTTCAGGGTTACTGACAAACCTGGCAGAGGGCAGTGTACAGAGCCTCTGGCTGTTTGAGGAGAAATCTGGTGTGCGGCGCTACTCTAGGAAGTAGGAGGGAGTTGTACAAAGCGGTCAAATGCATAAATATGATGTCTCCTCACTTAGGGGGACAATTTGTCTGCTGTTAGAACAGTGAAGCTTTGGATTCATCTTGCAGAAGCCTGAATTGAGAGCTGCTCACAATTTCACCCTCTATCCAGGCCAGTTCTCTCCTCTCCAAGTCCCATATCAAATTCTTGTTCTTGATCATTAAGTAGATTGACACTTCTATTCTTAACCAGGTCATATGTTTGTTTAACTGATGGCTGCTCATGTCATTAAAGCCATTTATTCATTTTCTCACTCTCTTGTTTAGTCAATAAATGTGTTTTGAAATTGAGTCTATGCTGGGCATATAGTTTCCATAAGTATGAATGGATGCTTCAGGCAAATGCAGTTTAATGAAGTTTGCCACTGAGATTTCTATTTCTCGAATATTGTAACATCTTTTCATAACCAGAGGTCTGATGGCAAGCGAAAATTGCTGGGAATGAGAGCTCTGCAATAACATGATATTTAGATGCATGAGCGAGGACCCAGAACCTCTCATTGTCACCCAGGGAATAACTTAGTTTCCTGTCTTCCCTGGAGAAATTTAAGAGGATGAGTCGGGTAGCAAGAGTGATCTGGAGCATCTTGCCCTGATCCTGTGGTTTTGCAGTAGCAGCAAGACAGCAAAACAGAGGAATCGGTGCCTTATAAAGACTTGCACTGAGTACTCAAGCACAGAGTGTCCGTGTTACATGTTTCAGCGGTTACCAGTTCCAAAGCTTACCTCTTCTTTCTAATTTTTTTTTTATCCCTGAGATGTTTAATTGGCCTTAATGAGTTTTGGGAGATTGCAGGAGGTGATGGGCTGGGTTGGAAAATGGCTTGACGTTCACATGACTCAGCTGTGGGACTCAGCAGTGCATTGCCTTTTCTCCTGAGGACTTGTGGAAGGAAGCTCTGGGCCTCTGTAGAGCTTTGATCAGCTGGTTCAGAAAGAGAGCCTTTTATTGATTGTTTCATGGCTATCTTTTTTTATTGTTAAAAGTATCTATTTGTAAAGCCTCTTTGTGTAATATAATTCTGAAACGATTTCACATTGATTTATTTTTTTCCTGCTTTCAAAAACACAGCAATCTTGGTAGTTTCTTAGTATCCCAAAGGGACAGGGCGTCAGCTTCTGTCTTAGTCCGTTTGGGCTGCTATAATAGAATACTATAGAAAGGGTGGCTTATGAACAACAGACTTTTATTTCTCACAGTTCTGGAGGCTGGAAAGTGTGAGATCAAGGTGCCAGCAGATTAGGTGTCTGATGAGAGCTTGCTTCCTGGTTCACAGACAGCCGCATTCTGTCTTCTCACTGTGTCCCCGCATGGCAGAAGGGGTGAGGGATCTCTCTGGGCTCTGTTTTATAAGGACACTAATCCCATTCATAACTAAATCACCCACCAGAGGCCCCACCTCCAAATACCATGACATTGGGGGGTTAGGATTTCGACATATGAATTTTGAGGGGATACAAACGTTCAGTCTATAGCAGCTTCTCAGCGAACTTTTTTTGGTTGTGAAAATTAAATATGTTAAATAATAAGCAAACCTACTGAGTTGATATGATCATATTAAGGGATTCTGTGTAATTACAAGAGTTATTGTTATGTGCGCAAAATGCTGGTGACATGCTTGATTTGTTTCAGAAGCGCTCCACTGGGAATGAGTGCACAGAGGTTCTAGTGACTCTGCCACTAATTAGCTGAAAACTTGGCAGAGTCACTTCCCCTCTCTTCTCATTCAGTGTCCGAATCTGTAAAATGAGGGGTCTCTTAGTCCCCTCTAAGTCCCTCACCAGCTTTAACATTCTAAGGTTTAAAAAGCTCATAGAAGACAGCCTGTTCTTTGGACTCGTTTCTACCTAGGTAGTTTAAACAAATGGAGAGCTAGTTGAAAGACTGACTTTCAACATCTAGTCATTTTAAACTGATTTCTTGAGTAAGACTATGATCAATTCTCAGTTCTCTGCACCCATAAAGGACAGCTGATGTGGGTCATTTGAAGATCTTTCCCACCTCCACTCCCACCTCCAGTAGTTGTAGGTTTTGTGCTCCAGAGTAATATTGGAATGTGTTCATGTCTTCAGTATATACCAACTAATCATGGTGAGAAGTCACCCCACAGAAAGGTGTTGGGAGGCAGGAGAAGATAGTGGCCAGGGGGCATCTTACAGTGCTGACAACTTAAGGAATATTAGGCTTGAGAGTTTATCAAACTTTGAGGAATGATTTTAATCAAGTTTATAAGACACTGATATATAACTCTAAAGTGCCATTTCATTCATTTACTAATTATACTGTCAACTGAACTGATTGCTCAGATCCTTAAGATACACCTTTTAGTGGGGCTTCCACTCAGGACACCTGAGTTCTAGACTAGTGCATGCTCCATGGAGAACAGAGTTGAAATATTTCCATGTATATGATCTCTTTTCTAGTAGAGATTGTTTTGCTGAGATGCCAAATCTCAATCCTGAAGAATCAGAGCACCTGTTGGAGTTGTGTCCCAGGGCTGAGGCCATGCTTGTCCACCTTGACTAGACTGATGTATTTCTTCTGCTTCCTCAGCCACTGATTTATAAGTGGTCTCTTACTGTGAGGTTCAAATATGACTTCTTTTTTTTTTAATTTTATTTTATTTTATTTTTTCCCCCCAAAGCCCCAGTAGATAGTTGTATGTCATAGCTGCACATCCTTCTAGTTGCTGTATGTGGGACTCGGCCTCAGGATGGACGGAGAAGTGGTGCCTCGATGCGCACCCGGGATCCGAACCCGGGCCACCAGCATCGCAGCGCGCGCACTTAACCACCAAGCCACAGGGCCGGCCCCAAATATGACTTCTTGATGAAGACCCTTTCCATTTTCCCAGTAGGTACTTTAATATTTATTCAAAAATACTTGTGGATCACACTTTTACTGCTACAACTACAGTTACCATAAAGTGCTTACTATGTGCCAGGTTGTGTGCTAAGTGCTTTAGGAAGTATCTTATTTAGTCATCACATCAACCCTGTGCAGGTGTGTTCAATAGAAATTTATGCACTGATGGAAATGTTCTATAATACAAGCACTCTCCAACTCTGGTAGCCACTAGCATATGTGACTGGTGAGCACTTCAAATAGTTCTAGTGCAACCAAGAAGCTGATGTTTTAATTCTGTTTGATTGGGATTAATTGAAATGTAAACAGCCGGTGTGACCAGTAGCTACGGTATTGGATGATGCAGGTATGAGGTATAAGTACTTTTATTATTCTCATTTTACGTGTAAAGAAGCTCTGAATCAAAGAGGCTAAATAATTTTCTCAAGATCACAGAGCTAGCAAATGGCAGAGCAGGGATTTAATTCTGAAGCCATTGTCCATAGCTCGCTATTCCATGGCCACCACTTAGACTGTGTCTGCTCCTGTTGTGTCCAGATTTGTGAAGAAACACCTCCAGTATCCTTGCAATTAACCATAGAAAGAAAGAAAGCTGATAAGTACACCATAAAGGACAATAGTCATTAAGACTGCATGGCTCTGATCCCAAAATTGTAGTATCGCTAATGGAACAGAAGAAAAAGTGTATAGAGATGAAACTGGGTAACACTATTATAAAATTGAAATTTGCTAAGTGAGTAGAATTTAAATGTTCTCACCAAAAAAAAAATGAGAGATAAATATGTGAGGTGATGGATGTGTTAATTAACTAGGTGGGAGGAATCCTTTCATAATGTATACATATATCAATTCATCATGATGTACACTTTAAATATCTTACAATTTTGTCAATTATACCTCAATAAAGCTGAAAAAATAAAAAAATAGATGTTTTTGTGTTCTATTTGTATTCATATATTTATATAAATTGAATATGTGTTAACTGGACATCACAAAAGAATAAGGAAGGGAAGAGCTATTTAACTAATGGCTTGGGGAAAACTGGTTATCAAATAATATACATAAGCCCCTAACCTGATATATTGTATGAAAATAGACTTCAAATGGCATATGATTCAATTATTAAAGAAAAAACTTATTTAAAAAATTAAATCACAGAAAAAAAAACCCAGCTGAAAATTCATTTGCGAAACCATCTGTTATGTGGTAAGTTCTGAAGAAATCATGAAGGCAAAAAATTACAGATTTCACTACTTAGGAAATAGACTTATGAACAATGAATATATAGTTAGACTAAGAAAGGAAAACAGATGTGGGGAATATTTGCAACAAATAAGATAGAAAACGGTGATAATTACATTATCAATAAGAAAAACCTTAAGACACCCAGGTAATTTAGTGGAAAAGAATGTGAACAGACAATTCACATAACAGGGGATACAATTAGTGAGTAAACTTGCAGGGAACAGTTGAAATGGGGCTTTTCAAAGAGGTACAAATTAAGTTTTGACAATCCAGCATCTTATACCTTTTGAATTAGCAAAAATTTAAGAAAATAATATAATTCTTTGTGTTGGTGAGAAGGTGGTAAAACTGGTGTGTTCATATGTTGCTTGTGGCAGCTGAAATTGTTCTGATTTAGAAAGCAAATTTGATGAAATAATCAAGAACCATAAACATGTTCATTCCCTCTGACTTAATAATCCCCTCCCGCAAATTTATCTGAAAAAAAAACTCTTAAGGAAAAATTCGCCTCCTTCCACCATGAAATCTTTAAAGTGGAGAAAAGTCTATATATTGAATATGTGAAGATTTAAATTTATAGCATTAGCCCTAATAAGGAAAGAAAGGGAAGCAATAGAAAATATCCAGTCATTGGTAGGAATGGTTAAGTAAATTATGTTACATACGCTCTGTGGAATATTATACGTCTGTTAAAATGATCTTTAAGACCCCTATGTAGCACCATGGAAAATGCTCATAGAGGCCAATGAAAAACAGTAGGATGCAGATTTGTATCTGGGCTAACGTTTCAACCATGTCCAAAGATACACATGCATATGGACCCAAACTGCAAGGAAGCTCAGAGAAATGAACACAGTTGGTATATTAGGGTTATAAGACTGTGGGTGGTTTATTTTTATTTTTATTTACCTATGTCCTATTTTGCAATAAATTAAAAAAAATAGAAATGAAAACACAAACAAGCTGTCACAGAAATGAATTATATTCGTAAAGTGTTGTTGCTTGTTGGAAGGTGCCCCTTTTTCTCTGTTTGCCCTCAGACACCTACTCCTCTTTTAGATGAGCAGCAAGCGATCAGAATCATCCAGCCTTTAGTGGAACATAGTAGAAGACAGTGCTGCTTTATGTGAAGAGGTTTATTCTGTGATGGTTGGCAAGAGAGAGGATGTACAAAGACTGTGTGGGGAGATTCAGCAGAGGAAGTGGGAATGAAAGAGGAGGCCGTCTGGTGGAATGTGTTGTGGCAAGTTAAACGGCATATTATGAACATGAAATACCAGAAGAAAATCCAAATGCAGTGTAGCTGGAAAAAGCTCAGCTGAAGCACTCTAAAACAAATCAACTACAGACTGACAATATGCCACTCATAAACTCAGAGATGCCCCTTACCAAGGAGAACATCATTCAAGCCAGATTTTGCAGACCACATTCTATGTGGTAGAGAAAAAAAATCAACAGACTACCCCCCACACAGATGCCTCAGACAGAGGTACTGTTTCAATGAATATGGTAAATGAAGAATTAATAGGAAGGCGCTGGGTTTGGTTTCTCTGGAGTCACGTTCATCGGTGAACTCTAATACCCAAACTAGACAACCAGACATGCATATGGATATAAGCTGTGTATTCCTCCTTCACCTTCCATCCTCCCTTCCTTCTTTCCTACCCCCCCCCCGCCCCCGCCTTTTCTTTCCTTCTTTTCCTAAGCAGTTCTCATCCTAGAACTTGAGCCCACACATCTGGAATTCTTTATAATTTCACTACACTTTCCTCTTATTTCCTCACAGTGTTCCTTCGATTCTTCTCCATTTCCTTTTTATTCTTACACTGGGGCTCTTTCAAGTGCATGTGTCTTGCATATTCGGCCACTTCTGCTTTTCCCCTCCTTTCATACTTTGACTGCTTCCATTAGAGTGTTGATAAATTTGTCATGATCCTCGTCTGTATAGAGCTCTTCCTGGGAGTTCAAGTTCCTTTCTGACAGCTCTGCTGTAAGTATGCTTTCAATGACACCGTAGTTCTGCCATGGCTTTGGTGCTGGTTTGGTTTTCTTTCCAAGGAGATAGCTACAGGTGATGGCTTGATTGAGGAGGAGCACAAAAGCAATATATGTGTTTGAAGGGCTGTCACTGGGAAGAGAGACTTAGATACTTTCCATGTGGCTAGAAAGAACACGACAAATCCCAGTGGGAGGTGGATTTAGACTCTATAAAAGGAAGCACCTTCTAATATAGTAGGTCAGAGACAGAATGGGCTATTTCCAGGGCTGACATATCTGGGTGTACATTTTATGCATTGTACAAAGGCACTTGCCTGGGAAATGAGTGGGAGCTGAAATGGAGCCTGTGCTTTGCTCACCAAGCCATGTGCTTTGGAATGCGGCCAGCCTGGAGGAAGGGGGGCCTGGAGAGGGCAGTTTTTAGTCTTCTACGCAAAGGCACCATATGCGCTAGGAGTAGCCCTGGCTATCCCAGGAGAGGAGTACCTTCTATCCAAATCGATTGTTACAGAACAAGGGAAAGACTGGCTCAGCCTGTATCCTAGAGAAAGTGCTTGCTTTTTCTCCATCATCTCTGCATTTCCTGAGTGTGCTTTGGTTCTCCTGCACTACCGAACAATCCCTTTTTCTTAACTTGTCTGTGGCCATCTTGCATCTTCTCATCGCACATATGCTAACAACATCCATATTAAGACTCTCAACTTCCCAGAGATGGATAAGTGCCATCACGTACAGTGCTGGGTTGAATTCTCATTTCAGAGAATGTGTCTTCTTTTTTTCAGTGGAGATCAGCACGACATTCCTGCCTGCCACCTAGTGCTTTGTGAGGACCACGGGAAATGCACTTTGTAAACTATGAAGAAGTGTCATCATTAGTATTATTAGATGAGATCCTGTTACATTAGGTAGTCAACAGGCTTGGAACTCCACTCATATTAGTGTCTTTAGTGGTGACTAGTGCTTCTTGTTTCACCATCAAGAAATCCCTGACCACTGCAGTTCATAGCTGAGTCTCCATTCGTCAACCACCTTGCAGGGCTGACATGTACACTGCTCATTTGGCTCTCAGCATATACCAATTGGTAGTTTAGTCACCCTTTCCTGTGTACATCTTGTTTTCCCCAAATAGACCGCAAACTCCTGGAACCGGGTGCCATGCCGTGCACTCTCTTGGAATTCCCAACAGGACATCATATAATACATACTTTTTGAACTGAACTGAATTGATTCTTCCTTCTTACTTCCCTCCCTCCCCTCCTTCAATAAATATATTTTGAGCATCTACTATGTTTCAGTCTTCATTCTAATGAACAAAACAGGCAAAAGTCCTTGCCTTTATGGAGCTTTCTATTCTTGTCCAGATCTGCCTTTTACTAGCTGTGTGGCCTCTACCAAATCACTCCTCTCTCTGGGACTGTGTCCTCCTGTGTACACTGAAGTTTTCACAAATGTTTCCATCTTTCCTTCCTATTATTTTTTCTTCAACCATCCTCTCCACCTTTAATTGCTTTCTTGGTCATGGCTTTATTTTCTCACAATTTAAAATATTGAATACTGTAAGGAAAATAACAAGGGTGCTCTTTTTTAATGGCTCATCTTTGGGTATTTCTATAGCCATATTTGCCTAGATTATTCTGTTTTTTTTCTCTCTTATAGATTTACTTAGCCCAAAGACAGTGCCTGTTTTATTTCCACCTTGAGTAGCCAGCTCACAATGAGCTTTTATTCAGCTTTTCAAGTATTGCTTTAGATTTTCTCCCATTACAGCATCAACCTTCTTTTGTTTATCTCGTTTAGTCCCTGTCCGGAGAACAGCTCGCAGAGTTATAGCCTTGGATTCTCAAGCTGCAGGAGATTGCCTGTTTAACCATGATAAATCCTCAGGAGAAAATTGGGTCTTTTTTCTCCTATAATTTTATTTGTTTAAATCTTGACTGCTCATAGTAAATATCCTCTCAAGGATAATTTCATTTCCAAATAATTTGGTATCTGATTTGATGCAGCTTGAGTGTTTATTTTGGGTATATCGTTTTTCTTTTATAATGAGTTTCCCACAATAGCTTTGCTTAATGTTGTTACATCTTCTTTTTGCCTGGCTACCAGCAGGATTGTGGTTAGCTTTCCTGTAGTAATATTAGTTTACTAATAGTAATTAGCTCGCAAGAAACTTTTTTGTTGCTAGGAGCATTTGGTCTTTATCAAAAAAAGTACAACTTTTCAAAAAATGTGATTAATTTTTAAAAATCTTAAGGAAAATATCATAAATTTAATCTTATATGATTTTTATAATGTTTGCAGTCCAGTGATCATTCTCTATTTAAGTTTCAGTTTCAAGATCCTAAGGTAAGATTGATATTAACGTGTTGTCTAAGTAAGGCAACTAAATGCGTTCTTTTAGGAATGCATATTATTCAGGTTTAATTATTAAAGGGGGTTGGTCTAGGGAGGTGAAGGTTCTATTTTCGATCCATAATTTCACACATGTCAAGTTTGAATTTACATGAGAACTCTAATAATGGCCTGTCTTTGGTTGTTGTTTCCAAGATGTTGTGAGCATTATAATTAGCGATAAGGAAAGCACTGACCGACTCAGGGAACCGCATACTAGTTGCCTGGCGTGGAAAGGAAATGATTTATTTCAGAAAGACACTTCTCTCCATAAGCAAGGAACAGTAAAAGTCACTTTAAACTGTTTGAAATGAATTCCATATGACAACTGGGATGGGTCTCAAGATTTGGGCCATGTCAATTTGCAGCACCTGGGACAAGAGAGTTGAAACCAGTCCAACAACTGCACAAATTTTTAGTTAGTAAATGGCTGGGAACTGCTTATCATTATCGTTATTATTATTTTTAAAAATCAGTTGTTGTACTTCAATATATCATCTCTTCCCTGATTCCCCAGCCCTATTGAATTCTGTGTGTTGATATAGCCATTTGTTCATAGTGCCATTTCATTCCATCAGTCAGTAAACAAATATTTATGGCATGCCTACTATTTTCCAGATACTATATTAGGCACCAGGGACATGTTGGTGAATAAAACAGACATGGTCCCTGCTCTCATGAAACTTACCATCCGGTCTCCTTAAGCAGTTAAGGAAATCAAATGCTAAGTCATTTCATTTCTCTGAGTCTCAGTGTCATCATCTTAAAATAGGCATAATGCCTACCTTGAAAGATTGTCATGAGACTGAAAGGACATCATGTCTATAAAGCACCAGCATGGTGTTTGGCACATAGGAATTGTAGAACCTCATATATAGTAGCTCTTATAATCATTGTGAGTCCTGGAGAAATCCAGTCCCGGTAAATGGATTGAAGAGCTGTTGAAGATCTTCTGAGTGAAGAATCACCCTATGGAGTATCTCTAGTCAATCCACTGGGTGGGAAGAGTTGAAAGTAACAGACTACCGGGGTTGAAATTTACCCTCATGGGCATTTTAAAACTCAGTTCGAATACATTTCAATGAGAGAGCAAAGTACATTAAGTGTGGCATTTCTTGAGCTAACCATGGGAAATGTAAAGATGGCTGTTTCCTCTAGCATTTCAGAAATTATCAAAAGGCCAGACAGAATGAGCAATTCACTTCTCAGCTGCCAGCAGTGAGGGAGAGCATAGGTGAGCTTGAGTGATTTGAAAATCTGTTCATCTGTGTTAGAACACATCAAGATAGTTCTAGCTGTTAATTTTAGTCATTTGAGTCCAGAATAAATGGTAAGCGTTTGTAAAGGGCATAACAAAGCAATGTTATTTTTTTTCCATAATGAGCACTTTTAGGTGGATCTTTTTGAAGAGTTTCTGTAATGTAAAAGAAACAGACTTGCTACAGTTTTTGAAAATGGAAGTTTCCCTGTGTCCATTGAAATTATTTTTATTTATTATCATATCATCGTAGGTTGGAAGGGACCACCAATTCATTATGTCTTTGTTTTAGTTGGTTTAGGCAGCTATAACAGAAATACCATAGACTGGGTGGCTTATCAATAGCAGACATTTATTTCTCACAGTTCTGGAGTCTGAGACGTCCAAGATCAAGGTGCTTGCAGATTGAGTTTCTGGTGAGGGCCCGCTTCCTGGTTCACAGACAGCAGTCTTCTTGCTGTGTCTTCACATGGTGGAAGGGGTGAGGGAGCTCTCTGGGGCCTCTTTTATAAGGGCACTAATCCCATTCATGAGGGCTCCACCCTCATGACCTAATCGCCTCTCAAGTGTCCACCTCCAATACCATCACATTGGGGATTAGGTTTCAACATGAATCTTGGAGGGACAGAAACATTCAGCCTATGGCAGTTTTACTTCCAGATTCATGGGTATGGAAATAAGTTACAAGCATGTAATGGTTTATGCTCTTTAAAATGCTTTTGCACTTTTCTCATTTTATTATGCCTAGCGGGGCAAGGATTATTATCTCAGTTTCATTGGTGAAGACATTGAGGTGCAGAGACTCAAGATTCCACTGTTTGTTAGAGACAGAAACCGGGACTAGAGGAAGCACAGGTTTTCTTTTTCCACAGCACTTGGCCATAGCAAATACTTTTTACTCACACTGACTCCAAATAAGTTAGTACCAAAATCCTTTAAGACAGATGAGAAGTAATTGAGTTTAAATCTCCTCAAACAAAATATCCATCTATAAAAAGATGGATGTTGTAGGACGGTGAAGATGGCAGTCTTAAAAAACAATCTCAGCAAAGAATAGTGTTGTGACTCGTGATGGAATGAAAGCTGTGAGAATTGCAGATTCCAAAATGCTGTTAAACTGGGCTGCTGGTCCTCTCTCCAAATGAGGAGTACAGTTAAATGGCTTATTGGTATTTGTTTGTGCTTTTTTTTTTTTTTTTTTGTGAGGAGATCAGCCCTGTGCTAACATCCGCCAATCCTCCTCTTTTTTTGCTGAGGAAGACGGCCCTGGGCTAACATCCGTGCCCATCTTCCTCCACTTTATATGGGACGCCGCCACAGCATGGCTTGCCAAGCAGTGCGTCGGTGCGCGCCCGGGATCCGAACCAGCGAACCCCAGGCCGCCGCAGCGGAGCGCGCGCACTTAACCGCTTGCGCCACGGGGCCGGCCCCTGTTTGTGCTTTTGATGTCCATTAGTCCCTAAGTGGCTCTTGAGTCCCTGCTTCAAGCCTCCCACAGTCCCAGCCCAAGGCTCACAATGCTTTACCCCTCAGGAGACAATTCACATACAATCACAATGTAACATTTTAGAAGATTTGTTTCTAGGTAACAATGGGTCCAGCTCTTGATTATTTATAGTCTGATTATCCTTATTGGGAAGTATTCTGCCTCATTTTACTTCCTGTGGTCTGCATGCATGACTATCTTTTACCTTTGTAAGCTGAAGATTCAAAGTTTGTTTAGGGTTGGAGACGGAGAATGGCTGGGAACAGTTTTACTTTTTATCTTACAGCTCTTGCAAGTGAAATAGTTAAATGAGGAAGGAGATGACACTCTTGGCTTCAGTGTGTTGGGAGATTGTGGATTTCAATTATCCATGTTCATCCTGTCCCCCAGGACTACAAATTATTGGCAGCTAGCTATAAATGAAAGACTCAATAAATCTGGAGTTGAAGTTACCTACTGTCTCCAGGATTGCAGGGAAGATCTCAGACAGGCGGCAGAGCCTAGAGCTATCAGCTGTGTGTTGGCCTCTCATTTGGAACCCCTCTCCCACTTTAATCAGAACCCTGACACTTACGGGACTGAACTGTCTGTGGCATCCATTTATCCGTTTTATAGAATGGCTCTAGGTAACTACAGGGCCATAATCTGAATCCTATACTGGGATGGGTCCCCAGGCTCATTAATTGATGACAGAATAGGAGAAGACTTGGACACCTACAGATTCATTAGAGACAGCTGGATGGATTTATGTCAAGGGGGTCACCCTTGGAAACTTAATGAATTTCTATGGGTGAATAGCAAGGCAAGTAGGCAAGAATGAAACTTTAGATTTAATCTGCATCTGCTCCAAGGATATTTTGATATAGTGCTACTTATCCCAAATCTTGATTGAAAAGGAAAGTGAGTGATACATTGATACTGTCCTTCTGAAACGGATTAGAAATAAGGCTGGAACTCAGACGTTGGGAAGAGGGACATACAAATATTTATAAAGGTAGACTCTAATAAATGGAATTTATTATTCTATTAAAAACAGACAATGTCATATGTTTATACAACATATATTATTATACATATTGTTAAAGCCCCTCTTTGGTTATTCCTACCCCCTACTACTGACACCACTGCAGTTTGGAGGGGTGCTAATATAGAAAAAGAGGATGAAAATTTCTAGGAGTGCATCTTTTCAATAATGGAAAGGGTATAGACCAGTGTTTCTCAACCTTTTTTCATGATCATCCCTGTAAGGAAGAAGTTAAATTCAATTTAACTTACCCCTAATAACAGAAATTAAATACTAAGGAATAAGATTTGAGGGGGTGGAGGAAGGTAGGGTTGGACTATAAAGGGCCACAAACCACTATAGCATCTAAGATTTTTTTTCCTAAGAACCACTTTCCTTCCCTCTGTGGGCTATATTGACCTTGCTGAAAATGCATCATATAAATCTGTGAAACCAGACAACTTATGAAGTGATATTTAATTGTCTCTGGTTATGGATATCATTTCCATCGCTCACGTTAGTAACCTCCAACAGGAGGGCGGTAATATCAGTTAAGTTCTTACTATTTGTTAGATATTCCCAATGCATTGTTTGATTTAATCCTCACAATAACCCTGAAGTTGAGAGGTTAAGCAGCTTTCCCAAACTCACATAGTGGCTTGAATCCAGGTTTTTCCGATGCCCGAGACTATGATTTTCCTAACACTTTTTTTTTGGTGAGGAAGGTTAGCCCTGAGCTAACATTTGTTGCCAATCCTCCTCTTTTTACTGAGGAAGATTGGCCCTAGGCTAACATCCGTGCCCCTCTTCCTCTACTTTATATGTGGGCTGCCTGCCACAGCATGGCTTGATAAGTGGTGTGTGGGTCCGCACCTGGGATCGGAACCTGTGAACCCTAGGCTGCCTAAGCGGAGCGCGCAAACGTAACCACTACGCCACCGGGCCAGCCTCCATTCCTAACACTTTTTTTTAAGGGGCATTGCAAGGTGTATCTGTGCAGAGAGGACATAAAGGCAGATGTTTATTTCTAAAGTTGATTTTGGAGTCCCTGGATTGCATTTTAGCTACTCTTGGTTAGAAATAGAAGAGAGAAATTTGATTAGAAATAAATTTTCTCTCTCTCCTCCCACCCCCATGTTTTGAAATGTGCTCCTTAGTATCATATAGAAATAACCTTAGCTTCTTGATATGTATTGAGATCCTAGAAACTCAGTGAATTGCACATATTGGATATGGTTAACAATTATCATTACCACACATTTTATAGATCTTATACTAATCTCTACATAGGTTAGTGGCTCTTAATTTTACCAAAAATTGACTTCCAATTGTGGAGCTCGAAGAGGACAATAAGTGTCAGAGAATGTTAGGCAAGTAGAAGAGCAGTGATCATTTGCACAGAATTGGTAAAGAAAGGGAAAAATAGATTTTCAGCATGCAATGCCTGAGAAGTAGCTATGCACTTAAAACCAAGCCAGGATACCTTGACCTAGTTCTGGAGCGAGAATACATCAGGTTGCATTCCACACTGGTATGTATGATGTGAAAGTGTATGTGTGTGTGTGTGTGTGTGTGTGTGTGTGTGTGTAAATGTGGAAACATAGCCATGTCTTATCTGGACTTTAGTTTTTATATTTAAAGTAAATTCTGTGCATAAATATGTATGTGTAGATATCCCACCTGTGCTCTCACAGACATTTTCTCTTTAACACACCCATGCCCAATGCTTTCTCTCTCTCCACTTGGCAGTGGTGCAAGTAAACCAAGTTAGGAATACTAGGTCCCAGAGAAATTAGTAACTGATTGATAGGTGCTCTCCTCATTTTAGAGGTGGAGAAATTGAGGTCCTCAGAAGTTGCACAAACTGGAACTCAGATTGCTTGACTTGAACTGGCATATTGCACTGTCTGTCTGCCATCATTGTTCCTGACTCTTTGCTTCTTAGAAAAAGAGAGAATGCAAAAATATGTTGGCAGCTTCACCTCGTGGCCAGAGAACAATTCTTGGCCAGAGGTAAAGTTTAAAGAGAATAAACAGCGTGGAGAGTTGGCTCACCAGAGCCTGTCATTTTCTCACATAGTAATACATTGGTTAGAAAATGGACTTAAAGAAAATGGAGATCCTTCTTGCAAAATATTTTTAAAATAAAATGTTTAGAGAATATTTTAAAATCATTAAAATCATACACCATACCTTTCCACAGGCACAAAATCCCACTGAAATTTGACATTTGGTTTCTGGGATGCCAAAGGTCGACCCATCTTGATGTAGAAAATGAGTTGTCGTCGTTACTGTGTGGAGAGAGCCTTCTGCTAAGAGGTGGTTGACTTGGGTTTTAACTTGTTTTTCCATGGACATGCTGTGTGACCTTGGCCAAGTCCAGTCACTTCTTTGGACTTTGATATCCTTTTCTGTAAAATAAGATGGTTGAACCGAATGATTTCTTTTTTTTTCTTTTGGGAGGAAGATCAGCCCCGAGCTAACGTCCATGCCAATCCTACTCCTTTTGCTGAGGAAGACCGGCCCTGAGCTAACATCTATTGCCAATCCGCCTCCTTTTATTTCCCCTTTTTCTCCCCAAAGCCCCAATAGATAGTTGTATGTCATCGCTGCACATCCTTCTAGTTGCTGTATGTGGGACGCCGCCTCAGCATGGCTGGATAAGCGGTGCGTCCGTGCGTGCCCGGGATCCAAACCCAGGCCGCCAGCAGTGGAGTGCACGCACTCAACTGCTAAGTCATGGGGCCGACCCCTAAATGATTTCTAAAGCACCCCCCAGTTCTACAAGTCTCTGCAAATGGGAAGATAAATGGTTTGTAGACTTACAATGTTTAGATGGTTTAACATTGCTATTTTCTAGCTTCTGTGTATTACTCTAAAAATTTTCTGATTTGTGATAGGTAGTTTTCTATACAGAGTTCATTTGATAGATAATAAAATATCCTTGGTTGACAGGAGGTAGGTACAATAAGTTTGTATCAAACCTTATTATTTGTATATTAGATAAAGCAGATCTGCTGACATTTATAGTGTTACCAAGCAAGTAATTGATCAAGTCAGTGTGCCCCATTGAAACATTTCTACCTTTTCCAGATATTTTACTTTATTGAATACTTGGGTTCTGCTGAGGGTGAGTGCTGAAAAGTATTGTTTTTTTTCAGTGCTAATGTTTGCAGTACACTAAGTTTCCCATAGGTAGGAATGATTGTCTGATATTGTTAGCGTAACCCCTGTGATCTAATGTGGGCTTCTGTAATTATAATGATTTTGATTTGAAAAGACAGTTGTGTTTGGCTGGCAACCTCCCAACTTGATTTTTTCCATATACAGTACTTTGGCTCCTTGGAAGCCATGCGGTACAGTATGTGTAGCTGGAATGCCTTCTGCTCCTTGCATTCAGGCTTTTGACTGTGTCTTTGCATTGTCAGTGGGAGGACTGGAGAGTTAATATGTTGTGTTGCCTAAAGGAATAAAAGCACAAATTATTTCTGTAATCAAAAATCACCGGAAGGAATTTATTACAAATTATAAGAGAGAGAGAAGCAGACACTAAAAGGAGATTTTTGTCTTTGTTTGCTTTTTGTTTCAATGGCTTGCTGAGTTTTATCAGTCTTTAATGAAGAAGGGGAAAGAAGACCTCTCCAGATCGATGGGTTTGAATTTGATCTAGTTACCAAGATTCCCCCGCCCAAGCACACTGTTTTTTCTTTTTTTTTTTTTTTTTGCCTGACTAGTTCGAGGACAAGGAGATTTCTTTTTCCCCTTTTAAGATATACTATAAGGGAACCTGGGCACATTTGAGAGTGTGAAATTCAGCTACATTCACCTGTATTCTTTAGAAAGCAGAGAGTACACTGTAAGCAGGCATCTTTCTAATCACAGTTGGCCCTTTTGTCAATTTGCTTGTGACTAACCTTTGCAATTGTTGGAATGTTGGTGTTTAAGGAGGGTGCTGTTTCCAGAGTTTGAAACCTCCATGTTCTCACCACTTTAGGGTTTCCTACCTGAATGCTGTTGGCTTTCAGTTATAGGGTTTCAGTAAGGAGGCTCTTGGGGTTTGCATAGAATTTTCTTGACAATCCCCATTGAGTGATTACAAGCTGTATATCCTGGACCACTTACCTGTGTTTCAGGAGTGAAGATACCTCCCATTTGCAGTCCCCAAGAGTCCGTGGCACACATCTACAAAAATGGCCCAGTGACAGCCAGATGAATGTATGCTGTGTGCCAATGAGGCCGAGTGCCAGGAAAGCAGAAGGCACCACCCTGTGGAAGAGAGCCAGGAATGCTAAAGGACACTATTCCTTTGAATAGAAAGGACCTGGAAAATGGTTTTCTTCGGGTTTCCATTTGAGTGGGTGTTGGGCATGTGCTGATGCCAAACAGCATTTTATGACAGGCTCACCCCCATCCCCGCTAGATGTGAGGGGCACATCTTTAGGTATCAAAGCAGTGCTGAAGGAGACAGATTGGAGGCCCCGCTCACTGGTGCTTCATTTTTTGATGATCAGACAAACCATGTTCCTTCCAAAGGTACAGTGAGAACAGGTGATCTTTTTGATCCCATGTTAAACACAGTATTGGGTAAGGTAGGCATCTTCAGTATGTATATTTTAGTTTACTGCCTTTTTAGCCTGCTCTGAAAAGAGCACAGTGTTGGCAGCGTTCTGTTCGCATACTTGTTAGAATCTTGGGGCTGGAAGAGCTCTTAAAAGTCATCTACTCCACCCACCCACCCCCATCTGATGCACCAGCTGCTTCTACAACAAAGTTGCCATCCTTGCCTGTGCATGATGCTTTCAGAGACAGGGGCCTCAGAACCCATTCCATATATTGAGTTGAAATTGTCTTTCTATTTGCTCCCATCCTTCGGTGCTAGCTGGGCTTCTTGGCACCATAAAGATGAAGTCTAATTGTTCTGCATTATGCCAGCCTTTCAGAGCTTTGTGGGACATCCCACTCCCACTCTTCCTAGTCTGGTTCAGGTTCTTTCAAGTGCTCTCTGATGTGTGGTGATGAAGCAAAGAAGAATGAATGAATGCCTTTGAGATAATAGGAGAAGGATGTTCCTTTCCCTCCCAGTCATAGTGTGGTTGGTTCACCTGAATAAGAGAAGGGGATGGGATGAGGAGTTGCACAACCATTCCTCTGATAATGTGGGTTTGATTTTTCCTCTCCCTTTTGGTCCCTCTGATAGAAATAGACACCAGTTCTTCCATATTCCTCTTAACAATATTCAGATATGGTCTTACTTCTGCTGATGATCTCCTTCTTTTTTATACTCTACTTTGATTCAACAATGCAGCCCAAGATCCTGTTAATTCTATTGATGGCATCATCATACTGGAGATTCCTCTAAGCTATATGTGTCCATATTCTTTCCAAATTCCTTCACTGTACTTGTGAAGATAATTTTGTTGACCCAAGTCAGGACCTTACATTTATTCCTATTTAATTTCGTCTGGTAGGAAATCACATCACTATAGTGTGTTGGAAACTTTTTGTACTGGCCAGATTGACACACACCATCAGCCAGCACATCTTTAGTACTTCCAGGTTCACACGTGCGCCTGATGTGTGATGGACAGTTATTACCAAAATTCAGAGACCTTCTCTCTTACCTAAGGCAAGTTATTTTCCTGGACTGACATGGACTTCTATGGCAGGTGGGCTGGTGATCATTAGGAAGTGCTGTGCTCAGTCTCCTTTCCTTTTTCCTTTTTTTGGTACTCTCAGACTTCCCTAATGGAGAACTAGTGTGATCTAGAATGGCATTTGTAACCACCCCTGTCCAATCAGATTAGCAAGAGAGAGTTTAGCTAAGCACCACTGCTCTACAAATGGAATCTTCAAATGCCACATCAGCAGAAGGAAAAAGTATTGACCTCCATAGAGCCTGGGGCGGCGGGGACAAGGATGACTAGAGTGTTGCTCGGCAAAATCCATTCACTCCAAGTACTATTCCAGTGCTATTAGTTCCACATGCCTAGACAGAGATGGAGAATCACTGATAACAGTGGGCAGATCCTGCTGTCTCTATTGTGATCTGTTTTAAGGAAAACTTTCTTGCCTCTGTCCTAATTTCTGCACCAGGCTGAACAATGCTCCAGTTGCTAGCTTAATGACCAAATTGTCTCCACTGTTGATCAAGATCATCAGACTCTCATTTCAATTATATTATATCCCACAAACAGATCACATGAGATGACCTTGGTATAAGAATCCTACTAAGACACTTCTGATGTCTTATTTATTGGGCACTGCTAGAGAAAGAGATCTTCTACTCGAGTGAAATTAACGGATAATGGAAATGTTTTCTTCCAAGGGCCAAATGTGCAAGTTTTGATCCTAAGTTGTAGAGCAGGGGTCAGCAAACTACAGCTGGCAAGCCACATCCATCCTCTTTCCTGTCTTTCTATGACACACAAAGTAAGAATGGGTTTAACATTTTTATATGGTTGAAAAAAGTCAAAAGAAGAGTGTTTTGTGCCGTGTGAAAATTATATGAAATTCAAATTTCAGTGTCCATAAATAAAGGATTATTAGAACACAAGCCACACTTCTTGTTTACGTGTTGCCTATGCTGCTTTTTTGAAATAAAAGCAGGGTTGAGTAGTTGGAATAGGGACTGTATGGCCCACAAAGCCTAAAATATTTACTATCTGGCCCTTGACAGGAAAAGCTTGCCGACCTCTGGTCGAGAGCATAATTTTTGTAAAGGACTCTTCATTTTGTGCCTTTTAATCTGTTGGGGGCTTGGAAAATAAACTTTTTATGAAGAACATGTTTAATAGAAGTCTTATGGTATCTGAATGTGGGCTCAAGGAAGGAATTGTGGAGAGTTTTGAGAGTGCTAAATAAGGCATCCATTTCTATATACAAAATCAGTCTCGGAGCTGGAAGGAATATTTCAAGAAGCTCACTGAAGTTGCTGGGCTAGGTGTTTCTGGATTCTTTATATGGAGACTTAATAGCCTCTCCATCTAGGGTTGTACAGTAACTTCTAATGTCCGTAGGCATTTTAAAGGATTGCCTCCTTCTTCTGAGTAGATCTGAGGGTTGTTCAATTAGTCACATTCATTCAGCAGAATTCTTGTACACTTCCTATGTGCCAGTCAATAAGTGTGGAGACCTTTCCCAGAGCTTTTTCTATATGTGGAATTTTAGAGGATTTCTACCTCAATTTCTTTGCAATTAACCTGATATTAACTTATGTTGTTGTTTTGGACTTATGGCCAGTTGTCTCCCTCATACACATAGAGATGTTAGAAAACTAACTTTGAAATTTCAGCTGCTTGTTAAATATATATATATATATATTTTTTTTTTTTTGAATTAAACTAAATTGACTTTTAATTGGGAGAATATCCTTGAGATTTCTTCATCTATATAATTTTTATCCTTAGGATTAATCAGTGATTGATACTCACCCTATAAATCAATCAATCTCTCTCTTTCTATATATATATAAATACACAATTATATATGTATAAAATTGTATATATTATAATGTGTATATATATATTTCTATATGATTTATATTTATTTTTCTCCCAGAACCTTCAGTTTAAACCCCAGAGAGACTATAATAGCACCCAGAACATTATCTTTTTGTGGTTCATTTAGGATACAAAGACTATAGGTTATTCTCCTTTGTGTTCCCAACATTCAAAGACAGTGCTCAGCACATAGTAGATGCCTATTAAATGCTTATTGAATTGAACTAAGTTGACTTTAATTGAGAGAATATCCTTGAGATTTCTTCATCTACATAATTTTTATCCTTAGGATTAGATTAATCAGTGATTGGGACTCATCCTATAAATATCTCACTGTAATTTCACCAATATGGTCAAGGGCATGTTTATGTTAGATCTGCGTTAGGCAAGTGGGTGTCGATTCCACTTTTGGAGGCTCTGTGGTGTTGAGAGGGGGCCAGAGGAGTGAAGAGTGATTGGCTGGGGAAGCAGTGCTCACCCTGCGGACATCTACCCTGGCTGAGCGCCCCACTTGGAAGTGGAGTGAAAGGTAGAGGCAGTAGTGGTGCTAAGAGAAATGAGAGAGGAACAAGAGAAAGGGAATACTCGGTTAAAGAAGGCAGACTCATAAAATTTAGATCCAGAGCTTGGGTTCAAAACTTACATACTCAATTACATGAGAAGTGTCATTATTTTACGTGCACATCAAGACCCAGAGTACAGGAGGGTCATGGAATGTCCAGGATGGACGAAACCGTAGAGACCGTGTTTTTCAGCCCTCTAGAACAGGTGTTCTTAACCTGGTTAGTCCATGGTTTCCCTGAAAAAGCTTTGTGTCTGTATGTTTTTCTGGAGAGGGAATTCAGAGCTGTCATTATATTCTAAGAGGAGTCTGGGACATCCATCCCCGCCCCTGACCCCCCAAAAAGGTTAAAAACCACCTCTCTAGAAGATATGTGAACTCTCCACAGGGACTCTGATAAACAGTGGTTGAACTATCTCATTGAAACCTTTCAGTAATGGTGAATGTGCTGCTTCACTAGCCGGCACAGCTGGAATTGTTAGGAAGTTATTCCTCACATCAAGTGGCAATTTATCTCTGTGTAAGTTTACCCAAATTCATTGTATTAGCTTGGTTTCTGCCCTCTAAAGCAGTTGAAAATAAGTCCCACTCCTCTTCCACGCTGCAGTCCTTTGAATATAAGAACAGTTTGTATGCCTTCCTCAAGGTGACTTTCCCAAGCAAAAGAGCCTTTCCAAACTTTTCTCATGTATTTATGGCTTCCAGACCCTTCCCCATGTATGTTGCTTTTGTCTAGTTTGTCATTGTCCCTTGTAAGGTCATGGGAGCTGGAACTGTGAAGATAGCATTCCAGGAGTGTTCTGACCAGCACAAATCAAAACACTATCATCACCCTGTTGTTCTAGATAATATATTTCTCTTAATGCCTAATTAATTCGTTTTTGTGATAGCCACGTCACACTACTGATTCATGATGAATTGACCGTTGATTTGCCAGCATGTCCTCAACCTGTTTGTAGGTTTGGCTTATTTATCTATTTATACCCACTGTCTTAGATTTAAAAAAAAAAAAGACATCCCATTGATGGCCAAATCGGGGCAATCGTGCACATGTATGTAGGTAAGTTTCCCTTCAGGAATTTAAAAAAAATCCCTCATTTTACTGTTATTATTCTTGCTGCTTTGCAAAACATTAAAGAAATCCTGACATTTTCAGAGCAAACACCAAAACCCACGTGAGTGGTACAGTATCTAGTAAGAATATTCAAACATGAAAATACACAAGTGATTTATTTATTATATGATCAATTATTTGCTTTTGAAGGAATTTTTAGCATTTTTATATGAAAGGCTTGGGAATATAGTGGTAAACATCAGGTGAGGTGGCACTCAGGACTTTTAATGAATATAATAATTATGAAAAATTAATTGAAGTAGAAAATGGTCGCTTGTCATTTGTAAGATGAGGAAGATAGTGTGAGCCAAGTAGGAGGTGGAGATACCTCCTGTTTACAGATGCCAAAAAGGGCGACTGCCATTAGGGGCTTCCTGGAATGGAGCTGAGCCAAGAAGCCTACTGTGTGGCACGTGTATACAAATAGCTATAAGTATAAGGGGAGAGTATCCTTGTGTCAATGTGTGGTGGCTCTGCTCCTTAGAGAAATAGAATGATTTCTTATCATTTTCTTATAAGTGCATTGCTGTTAAATCATTAGCTGTTAGATCTAGATACTTGTAATGGAGCTAGAACTTTCCCTCTGGTCCCAAGTCTGTAATGAATTGCAGGTAAAGACCGGGCAGGCTTAATCATCCCAGATGTGACAGAATCCTCATGCAGGAATAGAGTCACCAGGATCTGAATCCTGCAGCGGCCGCTCCTGTTGGATGCACTGATTACCAATGAGAGTATTCTACTGTGCGTGTTAATACAGGAAGGCTCCTGTCTTCATTTGCAGAGCCATCATAAGCCGTGCAGGGGGAAGGCGGAGGAAGAGAGCAGGCCAGCCTCAAAGCACTGTTTTCTCTCTGTCCTCCTCTCTCGGGATTTTCTGGGAATGAAAAGGAAAATATTTTTCTGATAGTCTGGCAAAACATTTAATTAGAGGTGCTAATGAAAAGTCATCACAGCAGCACAATGCATTTGTATTATGAGTTAGACTTAACATATTTGAGGGTACTTGCTCACAAGCTGTTGGGTGATTAGGGACCAATCTCCTGAACATGGCAAATAAATAAATACATAAATAAATAAATAAAACCACAGAGGGGGAGAAAACCTTGCGAGGGAGCGTCTGCCAGCCTGTGCTGTTGTTTGTGGCTCTGCGTGGAATGTCTCAGAGCTGAGTCTGGCCCCTGGCAAGCAGTAGGTTGAGTTGATCTGTTCAGTCAAAACTGGTTGATGTGGTGACCAAATTTCTCAATTGTTTTTGTTTTTTCCCCTTCATAGAGACAAAACTTCTAAATTCATTGGGTTGAATTTTTTTTTTTGTGAGGAAGATCAGCCCTGAGCTAACATCTATTGCCAATCCTCCTCCTTTTTTGTCCCCAAAGCCCCAGTAGATAGTTGTATGTCATAGTTGCACATCCTTCTAGTTGCTGTATGTGGGACGCCGCCTCAGCATGGCCAGACAAGCGGTGCGTCGGTGCATGCCTGGGATCCGAACCCCGGGCCGCCAGTAGCGGAGCGCGTGCACTTAACCAACTGCTAAGCCACGGGGCCGGCCCCTCATTGGGTTGAATTTTTCTAACCTTAAATCATTTGTGTTTGGGATTATGTCTTCATAACTCATTTCCTACTTACTCAATTTCTTTCATCTTCAGTCTTCTTCGACTTTAAGAGATACAGTTATTTCATATTTCCTTTCATCTTCATCTGATGGGCGTGGCAGCTGTATCCATCAGTTTCACCAACCTATTTCTATGAAAACACTAGATGAAATGTTTAACCTATTTTGGTAGGCCGATAGATTTTTTAAAAAAATGGGCTGATTTAGTTTTAAAAAACTGTGCTTTGTGAAAAAAATCAGTGAAGCTGTTTTTTTTTTTTTTTTTTTTGGTCTTAGTAAAACCTGACACGTGGTTGCTTGCCTTTTTTACTTTTCAACTGGCTATTTGAGTTTCAAGTTAAATTTAAACCTGCTTCTGAGAATCATCTATGTAAGGGCTCCCCATTTTGTATGGTTTATCACCAAGTTGACTGTTGCAGCCAGCACCTCTTCAGTTTGCTGTTAATTTTACTGAGAGCCTCATTCCCAGCAAGGTGGTTCCTTGTTCAGTTCTGATAATGAGCTTCATTGCCAGCAATGCCTCCATGCCCTTGAACTCCATAATCAGTATCATGCCTGTGGTTGCTCCCTACAGAAAGGTCAGTGGTCCCTCTGCTGCCCAGTTTGATAGCCATTAAAGATATCCACAAGATGCAAAGGGTGTTCCACAGAGGAGGTGCTGGAGAAGTATTTGTGTAACATATGAAGGCCCAAGGATGAAACAATTAAGCAATATTTATGCTGATTATAGATACTTTCTTGATTTGGGAAAAAGACAAACTCCAGATAAGAAGAGCAGCCTCATTGGAGACTTTTGGAGAAATGATCAATAAATTTAATAGGCCACTTTGGAACTCTCCAAAAGCTGATAAGTCACAAGTTTCTGCCACGGCTCTACATAAAAGCACTAGTTCATTATTTCTCCTAAAAATGACTTGGAGACTGAATTTCTTTCCAAGTATGAATTTTGGTGAGTGTGTGAGATCATGTGATTTTATTTCCCCCGTTAGGGCTTTCTCACCATTTACAACTAGAACCTAAGAGCAATTTTGTTGCACTTAAAAAAAAAATGACGCTCTGTAAGCCTATTGCTTTCTACTGACCTGCTGCAGTTTTGAAATTGCTTTGGGATTTTTATGAACCATCTCTGTGAAGTTAATAAAAAAAACAAACACAGTATACATTATATATGAGAGAGAAATAGAAAATGTTCAACATAACCATTTTTATTATTAAAAACAGGGAGCATACAGCTTGATTTAAGAATAAGTCCTAATATTTATGCATTTTTGTGCCTGCGTGTGTATATTAGAATTGGCTTCTGTTCCCAGTCATGGCCAGATAAGGGCACATTGATTACAGAAAGAGTGAAGTAGAAAGGGTCGGGGGGGGGGGAGAGAAGGGAAGGAGAAAAAGAGGGTAAAAGTAATATTTCATGAGCACCCCAAGTGTGTTAGGCACTGTGCTAGGCGTTTTCACACATACAATTTCATTGAATCCTCATAGTATCCTTACAATGTACACACTTTTAAAATTCCAATAATATTAATAAAAAATGTGTCAGATACTTTTTAAGAGAAAGAGAGAGAAAGAAGAGGAGGAGGAGAAGGAGAAGAAAGGGTGGGAGGGAGGAGGGAAAGGGGAAAAAGAAAGAGGGAAGGGAGGAGGATGGGGAGGAGAGAGACACAAAGCCTGCTTCATTTCAAATGTTTAAACTTTTGGGAATCTGCATTATTTATCTCATTATTCTGAGTCCCCCCTCTCCCACCCAACTAAATACAATTGTTAAACTAATTGGATCTTTGTGGTTATAGTGTGGATAAGAACTAAGACTTGTTTCACAGTCTGGAGCAAGAGATTAGGCCCAGTTCACAGCTCTTCAGCTGCTCTTATTAGCCCTGCAGAGGCTTTCTTCTAAAGAGGGTACCCCATTTCCATGGGAATCTATTTTTTACCCTCCTATTCTGGTTCCAGAACATTATCATTTTGAGCAATTCTTGCTTGCTTTAGGCAACAAATTTAATGGTGATGGAGGTGGGATGCTCCTTATTCTTAATTTGTCACCTACAATGCATTTTTCAGCTAGTGGTGTAGAAATCCAGAATCACTTTTTCCACGTTCAAGTGTGATTCAGAAAAAAGAAAACTTTCTTGAATTCTTTTGAAAATAATATATGTGACTTTGGAGTGTCTGTGTAAGTCCTTTCTTAGTGGGAAAAAATTTAATCCAGGTTAAAATGATAAAATATTAAATTCAGTGTTGCCAAGTGGAATCTAATTTCGATTCACATATTTTAATTTATAATTTTGCTCAAAACCCCCTTCGACCACCCCTTTAATCGACGCCTATCATTTGGAGATCTCATAGCTCCCTTGTCTGTAAACACCATCTGGTGCTAGATGGTGAAACTGAGATGCATTGTTAATGAGCTACATGCTTTTGGATAGACAGAAGCCAGGCGATAGTTCTTAGGATCTCATTGGATGAGTGACATCTTTGAGAACAGAACTGATGACTCTCCCTGGCAGGTAAAGGGTGGGGAGGGCAGGGAAGATATATGGGGGTGGGGTGGGGGGAGTGTGTTGTGAAGCTCTGCTGTAGGCTTGCCAGAATCTGGTGAAGTAGGGGGGAAGTCGGTGTTCACAGAAGAGTAAGATGTTAAAGACTTTATGATAATTAAAATGATGTTTTTGTGTACATGTGGAAGAATACAGCCATAAAAAACATAATTAGTGCAAAATGTTCTGTACTAGACCAAAGAGCCACTTGATGGCTACAACTGTGCCTGTGCCATAAAGAAACCAGTTTTTTTGTGAGGAGAAAAAAACAGATGTTATGTCTGTTCGCATACACATGTTAATTGTTTGCCGCAAAGCCATTAATTAAACAATAATTTCTTCCAAGATAGGAGTGGATCAAATAATGCACAGAGTACGGCAAACAGTTTGTGAGATGAGAGGATGATTCTGGGAAACAGTGTCAAGCCAAGAACTCTTTAGACTCTCCTTGGGCACCTGCAGTCACAGTCTATACACATAGAAGAGTATAGAGCAATTTGAATGAGAGATTATATCTGAGTTTGGGGGTTTTGTTTTCATAAGTGTGCTCTGTAAAGAATGGTTTGCCTGGGTATATATATGAGAGAAATGCTAATGGAGGGAATCGACAAGGACTGTTCCAGGGGAGCCTGCTGTAACGGGTCCCCGTAGAGTTAGGGATTCAGCGAGACTGCCTGGAACTCAATTACAGTGAAGCCAGGCTTTCTGCCTTCTCTTAACTTGACTGCAGCCTGTGGCCAGTGGGCAGCATCAGCTCCACAGTGGCGAGGAGTCAATATTCAGTTACAAACACCTGTCCAAGAAGTCATGGGGTCATTTTTGATTAGCCTTCCCAATTCTGGACATAATGGAGCAGAATCAGACAGGCTTGTGAGCGGCATCTATTTACACACAGGCAGGGCTTTGCTGTTTTCCTGGACAATCATTTTTCCCGCATTTCCTGGAGGAACTCCTGGAATCACAAATCACAGTTTGCGGCTCACCCTGGGTAATGAGTCATTGGATGGAATTTCATTTGGTAGATTTAAAGAGAGTTAGTGTTGATCTATGAAGCCAGATGATTTAAGAAATTGAAGCAGTAACAAGTAAATTGCTTTTCTCTTGTACTGCAAAATGCTTTCTAGGCGTTTTTGGCTTTTCTTTTTAAAATGGATTTATAATACCATTTCTCTCCACCTCAAGGCTCAAGTAAACCTCTTTGCTCTGATGAATGCTAAATGGCTCCTCATTTCCCACAAACAGATCGTCCAATAGAGTTTTTAATATCTCATTTTAGACTGTGGGAGCTAGAATTTTTAATTCTATAGAAAACACAAATGAATACACTTTTTCTTTTAGAGGCTTTATTTCTTCTGACTTATCTCATGAAAAAACTATGTATAACCAAGTTGAAATTCACTAGTCTTGTAATTAAGACTTGCCGCTAACCAACCCACACTCACTTGCCTTTCTTCATTTGTTCATCTGGCCAGCAGTAGGGAGGGCTTAGGATCTGCCCTGCAGAGTGCTAGCTGCTAGAGGGGTACAGAAAAGAATAAACCCAGCTGCTTCCTTCAAGCGACTCACCGGCCATTGAGCAGGACAGATACGCAAGTGGACACTTACTGTAAAATATGTTGAACCTGTGTTCAAGTGTGTGCAAAGTGCTGTGGGAGGAAGGGGGGCTGCTACCTCTGACAGCAAACGGTACCTTGAGGGAGGCTGGAAAGTAGAATTTCCCTGCCTGGGAGGTGGCGGATCAGAGAGGCTCCAAAATGGGCTTTTCTGTCTTCATATATTCTCTTTCTATCCTTCCCCTTGTGGGCACATGCCCCCTCCTCCATCATCCTCAAAGTACTGTGTTGCCAGGATCCTTGAGAGTCAGGCATGCTTAGGGACAATTGCAAGTGACACATGAAAAAGATCTTTGCATTAACTCTTTGAACATCACAGAAACTCCACAGAAGTGCAACCAAATTGGTCTTGAGCTCATTGAGGGCAGAGACTGTATGACTCAGTGTTTGTGACCCCAGAGCTCAGCACGAAGTGTTGCCAATGCTTGATGCTCACTAGATGTTTCAAGCTGCCAGAAAAAAAAAAGTGTCATGGGAGTCTGGAGGAGGGGACAGCTAATCTCATACAGGGACTCTGGAGCTGTGCTGAAGAATGTGTAGGGATTAATAAGATCGAGAATTTGAAAGCATATTTGGGACAGGTCAGGGTCCCTGCTACTGGAATATGTGAGGCATTGAAACAGGAGAGTGAAATGAATATAGCAGATTTCTTATCGGTCTGGTTCTCTAAACCACAGGGGCTCCTTGGTGAGCCTGGAGTTTGGTGGCTACGAAGAGACGCATAAATGTATGAGAATTAAATTCATACAGCTACAATTAGATGAGGCTTCCAGGAAGATGCTGAGGCGAGGAGTAACGGTCGAGTATTGTTTAAGTGAGCAGCTGTCATTACTGGATTGTGATCGGAGACGGCAGTGGGGGCTCTGCAGGTTGTGTTTGATGTAATTGGTGCTCCGTCCTCCTCCATCTGTGACACTGCTCATCCACGCAGCTTTACATCTCATATGTATTTTCCTCCATGGTGGCCTTTGTAAGACATAAGGTGAACAAACTGCTTATTAAGGTAAGACAATGGAGGCCTCATTTTAAAAAGGTTAAGATGTACTCAAAAGTGTCAGTGCATCCAGGAATCATTAACAGTGTATGGAATGCACAGCCTGGTATTTTCCAAAGGCCACCCTAACCTTTTCAAGCATGGAGCAGGCTAAAAGGAATGGATTTCCTCACCATTTGATGAGAGAAGAAATCTTTCTTTTAAATGCTTATTTTTATTTGCTCGCTGAAAATCATCTCTGTGGAGCTCAACACCAGGAAATGAATCCTGAACATTTTAGCAACTCACTTAAAATACCATTAGAAAGCACGTAGGTTATTAAAAGCTGAAAACAAAGGACGAGGAGCCCTCTGGCACTAATAACACCTAGAGAGAAAGCAGGAGCCACCTATGCCCTCATGTTTGCTAAAAATTTCTTTGAATTTAAACTCTTCATTGTTAAGGAGGGAAGCTTAAGTTTTGCCAAACCCTTTTTTCCCCCTTTAAGTACACCCACTTTTCCACGTAATTGGCTCAACACTGCTATTTGCATAATTGTCATATTTTTCTGCTTCCCAAGAGGTCTGTTAAGCGTAAAGGTGAACTACAAAGCTTTGACAAAGTGCACATTTATGTGTGATGTGCAATTCTCAAATCATGAAGACAATTATATCGTTTCCATTGAGTTTATCTTCCATTTGGAAACCAAGTATTCAAATCTAATTGCTCCTGAGCCGGGTTTAACCTGCTTTCCTTTAACGTGGCCAGAGAGCAATCCCCTGAGCCTTGGGTCTTCAAATAATGTTGTTGCCACGGGCCCTGACTTTATCAATGACTTAAAGCAAACGCATTTTTCTTTAAGCTTTGGTTTAACAATAAGATTTTTTAGTTGGAATCAGGGATTTCATCACAGCTGGGCCACGTGTTAGCTATGAGGTCTCAGACAAATCCTTTAACCTCTCAAAGTCTCGGATTGTTGACCTGTAAAATGGAGATATCTTTAACTCACAGAGGTATTGGGTGTTCATGTATAAGGAATTATGTTACCCAGGTCTTGGTACATAGTAGGTGTTCTAATAAATATATGATATAATCTCTTTCCTTCTCTTTTGTAGAAGTTGACTGGCATTTAAATGAACGAGAGGGCTTGGATTTTGGCATGAGGAAGGCCTGGATTTGAATTGTGCCTCTACCACTTTTTGGGGGGAGAAGGGACATAGAGGCTGTGTGATCTTGGACAGATTACTGAGCGTGGGGGCCTCGGTTTCTCTGTCTGCCCTATGGGGATAGATAATAGAAATATGTACCTCCTTTGTGTGTGAGGATTAAATGAGATAGTGCATATAATAGCGTGTAAATGCTCACTGAATGTTTCCTACAGCTAGTATTATTATGTCCTTAACAGCGGTCATTATCAGTTTTGGGTTACTGCAGATGATGACCTGAAAACTCATGTTCCCTTCAGATTTGCTGGATTTTGCCCCATCACTTTTCATATTCAGAGAGGATGGAATGTGCAACTTCCCTTCCTGTGAATGCCCCTGGAAGCCTCTTGCCTGCTTCCTTCCTGAGTGGGGAACTAGATTCTCACAGGTTTCCTGATTGCTGTGTGCTTCTGGCTGCAGCCCCAGGGCATCAGATTGCACTGCAGAGTGGAGGAATGATATTTTGTGTGTGATAGTGATCAGATCAGGAAGATAACAGGACACCAGGCATCCGGCATCTGACAGCTTGTCACACAAGTCACTTTCGAGCCCTAGTTTCCCCTCGACAAGGTTAGCCACTCATGCCAAGGGTTCCATGGGCAGAATTCTAGCTGAGCAGTAAACCCTGACAGAGAGAGAAATATAGGCTGGCAGGAAGGCTGGCGTTGCCCTGCTGTCACAGGCTGGGTCTTGCATTCATATGAATGAATCTCTCATCAATCATTTCTGTACCCGGACCAATGCAACTTGAACTGATCAGAATAAAGGGAAGTGGAAAGTATCTAAATTTCCAATGACAAGTAATTAAATATATTATCATAAATGTATTTGATGTACTATTATGTAATCATTATTTTTAAATGAAAACTTGGTAATTAACATTAGAAAATGTTTGTTATAATGTTAGCTGAAAAAAACATAAAAATATTTAGAATAATAAAAAACTTAAAACAGCAACAATAGGCACATCTACAGAGACAGAAAGTAGATTAGTGGTTGCCTAGGATGGGGGGATGATGGGTGAGGGAGGGTCTGGGGTTTCTTTTGGGAGTGATGAAAATGTTCTAGTATTGATTGTGGTGAGGGTTGCACATATCTGTGAATATATTAAAGAACATTGGATGGTACATTTTAAATGGGTGAATTGTATATTATGTGAATTATATCTTGATAAAGCTGTTAACAAAAACAATAAATCTTATACATAGAAAAACAGAATGGAAAGAATTTACCAGAAAGCTAACAGTGGATATAATTTGGTGGTGAATTGTGAATTTTTTCTGTATTTTTCTATATTTTCCACAGTGATCACATATGTACTTTAATATTTTGTAAGAAAAAACTATTTAAAAGGCAGATAAAAGTGAATTAATATCAACTTTTTCTGCTCAAAGAATTTAAAGTGTAAATAATAAAATATAAAGGATACAAATTATTTTTACACTGAATGAAAATTTAGCATAAAGTATATGTCCCTGTGTACTCTGGGTTAAATGACAATACTCGACATTTTCATTAATATTCTAGCTTTTAATAAAATTATCAGACATAATGGTAGATACAAAACACAAGACAAATGTTGGAAATGGGGGAAATCAGTGATAAATACCATAATCTTAATAATTTTTTTCCTCAGAATTAATGTCCATCATGGTTTAGATTTAGAGCTTTCAGAATGTAAAATAAAAATTCTCTTTGTAATTGGAGGAGAGGAAAAAAATTTTATGTTACTCTCTTAGGTTCTGTTCCTGGGACCTGCAAATTAGACTGACAAAGGACAGATTAGCAGGAGCAAAGGCATACAAATTTTATTTGGTGTTAATATTTTACATTTTACATGAGTGGAGCCCTTCATGGAAAAGAAATAAAGACCCAAAGAGATGGTTAAACCTGGGGGCTTCTATACCATTTTAGCAAAGGGTGGTATAGTTGTGGAGAAGTGACAAGACAAAGGAAAAGGGATCTGGGCTTTGAATGGTGGTAAATTGTGGGAAGGCAGATATGTGGGGGAGACTAATAGAAGATAAAGGTTATTTTGGTAGCCTTGGTTTGTGCAGACCTATCTCGGTGCTGACTTTCTGTCTCCAGTGGTAATACTTGTCTCCTCTTCCTGGTATGGGAGAGTAGAGGAGGACCCCTTCACAACAGGCAATGTACCCCCTGCTTTTGGGCAGAAAGGGGAAGGGGAGAGGGTTCCTCTTGTGTCTACTCTTTCTCAGTTGCCTTTAGCCCAATATAATCCTTACGCCAAAGTGCATATTTTGGGGTGGTGTATTCTGATTCCCTTCATAATCGTAATGCACCCCAAATTTACATGTCTTGATCTTAAATCCATTTTATAAATTTAAGCAAGAATTATATTAGCCTATAATAGAACATTCAGATAAGTGATCTTCAAATGATTAGTACTTAAGTACTGGTGGGAAGATGAACTTTTTCAAGTGAATAATTTGATAAAATCTAGTCTTTCCATTGAAGTTTAGTTCTGAAGGTTAATGACTCCCTAGCTATCCATCCCCTCCCTGTGGTAACATTATTGTGCTTTGTCTCCTATAATTTTGTCTTCTTCGGCCTACCCATACATAAAACTTTTGGTTGTTCCACAATTTCTTCAGTTAAATAACTCAAGTCCTGAAAACTGCAGAGAGAGGAAAATGCGCAAAGTTATCATATTTATCCACCACCAGACCCTTTTCAACATTACTGCCATGCTTTTTATACTGAAAGGCAAGGAACAGCTGCCTTGCTGTACTTTGGTGTCCAACTCAGCTGTTTCATATTCATCCTGTTGCTTTAAGCATCTGTTGACAGGTGGGAAAGCTCACTGTGAAGAGAAGCATTGTTGCCTTGGGTGGCTTCTGCCTAAGACAGGCCTGACCCCTTTGTTTGCCCCTGGAACAGAACATGTGCGTTCCTCCCAGCCCTCATTAAGTACAGCTGTTGGGTACATTTTAGGAGCTGAGAACCATTTCTGAAGCATCTCCATTCTGAGAACTGAGGGGCAGTGTCCAGATTGTAGTTGGACAAGGCCTGTGTGCTGTGGAATGTCTGTAAGTGGCTGGGCATTACTGAGGAGCAACCAACATGTTATTAGTCCTCCTGGTCTCAGAATTAGAGCCTTTCAGTTGAATCCCTTCTTAGGCTCCCATTTCGTACCAGAGAACCTAGAAACTGAAAGGCTCTTTTGTTGGAACCCTTCATTTTACAGACGAGGAGACTGATGTTCGGGTTAGCTAAATGTCTTGCTTTTAACAAAACCAGTTAGTGGCATTTTGTCTGCCTATATAATAACATCACAATGTTTCAGAGTTGTTTCTTGGCCTCTTTTTGTCAGGTTTCTGGAAAACCTTTTCCTCATGTTTATGATTTGGGCCTTAATACAGCATATTGAAATTATAGATTGGTCACAGGATTTATAGTTGGGTTTCACAGACCTAAAAGGAAGAAAGGTTCTGGAAAAATAAAAATCCTGAGTGTTTTTTTGATACTTGTTCTGCAAAATCTTTAAGATAAAACAAAACAATTCTTAGCATCCCCCCCACTACCTTCTGTTGTATTCTGTGTATGTCACCATTTGTATGCACAGTGGTAGAAACATACATGTGGATTAATGGAATTTATGTATTCACTGGGGGTGAAATGCCCTGGAAATTTCTGCATTGGGTGTAAAAACTTGGGCCTGGGGACCTCTCTAATGACTTTTCAAGAGCAGTTCTTTACAGAGCCCAAGTCTTCAATCTTGCAACCAGACCATCAACCCCAGTGACAGCCCGCTCTGAAGGAGGCCTCAGAAAGACAAGGTTCAGGCTCTTTCTAATGGCTTTAGCTAATGGAAAACCTGTAGGGGAAAAGTGAAAATGTCTTCAAACTTCATACAGGTAGAAAGGAGAAAATCTCTAAAAGTTCTGAAAAGTGACAGAAATTTAAAAATTTTTGTGTGGAATGCAAGAAGTAGCAGGAGATGATGAAAAACACTTGAAAAGTGCTTGCTTTTCTTGTAGGCAGTGAAAAAATGTGAGTCTCACCTTGCTTGCCTCTGGATCACTCACCTAGCAAAATAAATTAAGACCAGATCAAAACTTCTTAGGAAACGGCAGGGATCTGAAGAACAAACCTGGTCATCTGAAGCTTTACTTCTGTGGTCATTTCCCCTTTTTAGACACTGGGTCCCTGGTCTCATATCCATCCTCAAGAGGTCTATATGATCCAGGGGATCCAGAGACCCCTTAACATTTGCATTGTTGTCATTGCCTCTTTCTCTAAATTTGATGGATTTATGTAAATGTGCTCTGGAAAATATTTAATGCATGGTACTAATATAAGAGAATCCATGTAGGGTGTGGTGTTACCTTGAGCAGTATTTTGTTAAGCTAATGTTCATCTTTCTGGCTTCATACCAAAGACCCTGGTGCAATTGTGGACCATTCTGAGATCCATAGGTTCCCTACCCCTTGATTTTTTTGGAAAACAGTGTATTTCGTAGAAAACACAGGCAGTGTATATGTTGTGCACAGACACAAAGTGATACTAAGACAACCTTAGGACAGAGATTCATAAAAGAAATGATCTCAGATTTCATCATCACAGCATAAATATTGTTATCATTGTGTGGTGTTCTCCGCCTTTTTTGTTGTCTGTGTTTCTTTTGTCGGGACAAGTCATAATGTACAAACAGGGTTTTGTATCCTGCTTTTTCAACCTGACACTCACAAAACATAACCTAGACCCTCACAAGCAAGTACATCTATTCAGTTATTTGTTTGACCATCATTTGGCACATAGTTTTCCTCATGTTTCAGATTATTTCCTTAGGAGAGACACCAGAAATGGGATTACTGAGTCAAAGATTCTGAATCTATTTTAAGGCTCTTGATACATGGTGGCTAATTGCTTTCCAAAAGAGCTGTGCCAGTTGACATGGCTGGCAGCAGCAAGGCCTGAGTCTTCTTTTAGGCCTGTACATGGGTACAGTTAATCATTTAAAACATGCTTTTTAAATGAGATATAACTTACATACAGTAAAGTGCACAAATCTTCAGTGCATTAGCTTGGTGAATTTTTACATATGTGCATCTGTGTAAATGCCAGCCAGATCAGGATGTACTTGGATATATATGATATTTCCGTCATCCCCAGAAGGGTCCTTCCTGCCTTAGTCAGTATCTACCCCCTCTCCGAGGTAACTATTATTCTGAAAGTCCCTCATTTTTCAGTGATTTCTGAAAGTTTCTTCTCTCATCTGAAATGAATTGACAGGTGATCTCTGAGAGAAGATCTTCGTTTCCTTGGCTCCACCCAGACTTCTGCCGCCCCACATTGGCAGGCCTGAGGAGATCTGCGTGATCTTTATTTCATTTCGGCCCAGTTGCCTGTACTGAGCTTGGTTTATTCTGTGCCTATTGTCTTAGGATCACTTTGTGAGTGTGCACAACATATCCACTACCTTTTTTTTCCCCCAAGAATGAAGAAAAGCACTGCCATCTGTTCTGAACCATAATGAGGTAGCAGGTAGGGTGATGAAGAAGGTGTGTTACAGAAATAAAGCAGAAGCCATGCTGACTTTAAAAGAAACAAACCCCTTAAATGCTCCTATCTGTCTTTCTATAGATGAGTTAAAACAGAGAGTGTGTGAAGTGCTTGGTTGGCAGATCTTGCACTACTTTGCCGGGGCAGAATGGCACTGTGTACTGAAGTCCCTAGGAAGTAGATTTAAAATGGCGTCTTCCAGGGTGAGTAGGACGGGGCTGAGGACATGGTATGTTTGTGTTGGTCAGTCCAATTTGAAATGTGGGTTCAGAGAGCGAATACTCACTTGCTGAGACTAATTGGTCATTTTGCTGTTGATTTTGATGAAAAGCATGGCTTCTAATTTTCCATGAGCGCTTTATTCAGCTGCCTTCATCTTTGCTGAGATGGACTGGCCCTTCATGGGTTAAAAAGCACCTGAAATCCTCTCTAGTAACAAGACAGAGATCAACATCAAGGTTAGGAACATCATGGGCAAGAACTTAGGGTCCAGCAGTGGTTGCAGGTATAAATTGCAGGTGTCCGGGTTAGAAACCAAGAGATCTAAGCCCAAAATGAAATACAAGGGAGGGAATTAACAGTTATGGAGCGTCTCCAATCAGCCAAGTACAATGTTAGGTGCTTTCATATGCAGTAACTCATTTAATATTCACAAAAAGATAGTAAGGATATTATCCCCCTTTGCAGATGAGGAAATTGAAAAATGCCCAGAGTCTCACAGCCACCTTTCTTCTTTCCCACCCCCTCTTTTCCCGCTATTGATACATTCCAAGATGCTCATCCTCCTCCTGTTTTCCTTCTTCTCATCCTTCTCGTTCTTTGCTATAACATCCTGTGCCATAAGAAATGGTCTCTTATCCAATGTGGCATGCCCTTCAGGGTCAGCTCCAGTCTTGATTCCCTTATAAAGCCTTCCCCAACACTGTGGAACATAGTAAGTCTGTGAGCATATGACCCTTGAGTGTTAGAACTCTATCTGATAGCTTTTGTGGACCCTACAGCACTGCATGCACAGAACACTCAACAATTCCTAGGCTTGAATAATGCTGTGACAAAAACAAGGTTCTGATTAGGAAGACTGCTTTTGTAGCCACTGTTGGCATAAAAGTACAAATGGTCTTTTTGAATGTACCAAGAGCTCCTGAGTGATTTCTGATCAATGGAAGCTCCTTAGTTCCCCAACTACTGCCTTAAAATCAATATCATCATCCAACACTGATGGTTCAGTTTGTTCCTTTGCCACCCTCCCCACTCACATGCATAAACCACTTGACCATATTTTATTTTAGTATTTCACCAGGGAACTTTCAAGCTTCTTAATTAATAACAAAAACATATCAAGCAGGAAAGAGATGGCCTGACTATAGCACATTCCTTTACCAAGTGCTCTGCAGACAGGTCCCCATCTGGCATACGCATCGGGAGCTCCCATTCTCTCCAAGGACCTGTGAATAGTTCACACATAGCGTGCTAGATCAGAATAGACATGAAATTCAAACACCAGCAGGTTGTTATAGGTGTTCTCTGAAAAGAACAGTGGTAAAATAATTAGTGTGTCTAATTATCAGTGTGTTCACGTGCTTTGTATTTTCAAAGGGCCACAGCAGTGCTTTACAATAGAAATATAATGTGTGCCACATACATAATTTTAAATTTTCAAATAGTCACATTAAAAAATATAAAAAAAAGTGAAAAGTGAAATTAATTTTAATACTATATTTTATTTAGCCTAATATATCCAAAATATTATCGTTTTAACATGTAAGTAATATAAGAGATATTTTACATTCTTTTTTTTGTATAAAGTCTTGGAAATCAGGTGTGTAATTTATACTTACAACACATCTCGTTTGGGACTGGCCACATTTCAACTGCTCAATAGCCATATGTGGCTACTGGCTACCACATTGGACAGCACAGGCCCAAAGAAACTTCTAGCGGAACTTTTCCTATAAAGATGGAGCTAGGTTTGTTTATAGGCAAATAAAGAAGAAAGTGTATTTGTTGGACCGCTGCTCTATGCTAGGCGCTGAAGGGGTAGATGGAAGAGCGCTGTCCAATCTCTGCCATCAAAGCAGTCAGACATGAAAAATGAAGTCATTCTGGTTGTAATTTATAATGTGCCCAGCTACAAGACAGTTTTTGTGATTAATTCTCAAGCAAATGATTTAGGTAGTAAAGGACTGTGTGTTTAGAGGAAAACGTAATCCTTGCTAGTTGAAGTGGTCAGGGGTATATCATGGAGGACAAGGGACCTTGGACAAATGTAATATTTATCTGAGATGAAGAAAGGGAGAGGAAACAGTTCAGGCGAGGGGTACAGCTCGAGCAAAGGTTAGAGGGTTGGTTAAGCACCAGAAACATTGTAAGACAGTGAGTGGATTAGCTTGTCTGTAACTGAGATTTGACATAAAGGGAATTGTAGAAAGAGAGGTGAGATTTCTTTTGGCCATACTACAGAGAGGTAAAATGTGTAGGGAGATGGCTAAGATGCCTCACTTGATAGCAGTGATGAAAATAAAAAAAGCAGCTAGCATTTGAGTGATTAAAGGTAGTCCCTCTACTTTCTATGTATCAGGTCATTGAATCTTACAATGAGAAAGCTGAATCTCTAGAGAGGTTGATAACTTGTCCAAGGTCACACATCTAGAAAGTTGGCAGAGCAAAATTTTGAATCTAGATCTGAGTCCAGGGCATTCACCTTAACCATTAGCAGTTATGCTCCTAAGAATGTTGGGGACAGTGATCTGTATGCTTTGTGTAACGGGAGGCCCCCGCCTCTATTGGCAAAGGCACCACAGGGATGCTGAGGTACCACCTTGACATATAACAGACTCTCTAGGCCATGGATTCTTTGCAGTTTGTGTCTTCTGAAGAGATCCAAATGGGCCCAGTGTTATGATGCCTCTGAGCGTTGACTGATGTCATTAAACTCAGGTCTTTAAAGATTTTATTTATTCAGTTTTTTCCCCCCAAAGCCCCAGTAGATAGTTGTATGTCATAGGTTCACATCCTTCTAGTTGCTGTACGCGGGACTCGGCCTCACGTTGGACGGAGAAGTGGTGCCTCGGGGCGCTCCCGGGATGCGAACCCGGGCCGCCAGCATCAGAGCGCGCACACTTAACCGCTAAGCCACGGAGCCGGCCCCTAAACTCAGGTCTTTATAACCCAGTGTCCCATTAGTTGGTTTCTTCCCTTCCGTCTCCTCAATACCTCAAAGTTATGCTAGAATACTGGGATCTCAGAGACCGTTTAGTTCAATGCGCTGATCTTCTAGAAAAAGGAAACTGAGGCCCAGAGAGGAAGGGACTTGCTCAGAGTCACACAGTTTTAGAAGTGGCACAGCTGGGGCCCACATCAGGGTTCTTGACACCCAAAGAGCTACGCTAACATTTTCCAAAGGCCTTCTCAGTAGAAAACAACATATTCAGATTACGCAATGTATTTCAGTTACTCTGAGTAATTGTTTTAGCTGTCTAAGTTTCTTTAACAATTGAAAAACTTTATCCAGAGATGATAGGTATCCCTGAATTAAGAGACAGATTTCAGCAATGATTGTTATAAAATGAGTTTCTGGTAAGTGGACCCCATAGTCTTATGAATTTTGATAAAATCAGATGTCCTTCAAATGGAAAAAATGTTGACCCTGCTGAACAGAATAAAATTATGCTTATGAATGCAGCAAATCTTTAAAACTCACGTTTAAAAGAAAAGCATTGACTTTTTAAATTAAAACCTTATTCTGAATACAGTTCCAGTCGGAGAACAAATCGTAGAATAAAAATACTTAGAGTTAAAAAAAAATACTCAGATGACCATAAAGTGGAGGCCAGGCATTCTGGCAGGCGTTCAGGCTGCCTTTCTTATCTGCTGAGCTGTTCACAACACAGGGTGGTCAAGCCCTCTAGGTGTGGCCTCAAAGGTCCCACCACTTTTAATTCCTTTACCTTTTTTCTTCTGACCTCTGGCATCATTTAACTTTACGGACTAATTTGCCCAATAACATAGTGTTTGTTTTTCTACTTTCCTTGGAAGAAATAACAGCCTAGAAAGCTAGGGCCTGAAAGAGCTGGTTGCTACTTAATATTTGCTGCTTCTCCTCGTGTCTGCTGAGACCTGGTGTTTGTCATATACTTATGCAGTGCGAGGAGGGACCAAAAGAGGCAAAGGCAGTCCCTGCCATAGTGAAGCATAGTCATTTTAGAGAACAGAACGAAAAGCACAAAGCAATTAACAAACAGAAAATAATACAAGAGTGTGTTGAACGTTGTGGTACAGATCTTAGGTGTAACTGAACTAGATTGCTTCTGTGTTAACATCGAGAGATTGGTCTATGTTGACCATTCCATTTCTAAATTTCTCATGGAGGGACAAGATGGCAAAGTTCAGGCCCCCCAATTTACCAAATGTAGGTTCTCTTTAAGCATGAAGAATACTTCTCCCTAGAGGAGTGTTCCTAAAGTGAGTTCTAGTCCCATGAGTTTTGTACATAAAAAGGACTCTGTAGTCAAATAATTCATTACACGCCCTCCTTTTGGAAATTTAAGAGACACATTAGTATATTAAAGGCCTTTAGAAGTCTTGCGGTTTTGAAACTTTAACTTTAATCCAGTATTAATCAAACTGATCTGCATACAGAACCTTTATTTCATAACCCATATCTCATGGACCTTGTGGTATCCAGCAGAACACACATTTGGAAATGTTGCCCTGCAGTGACAAATGGCTAACTGTCTGATTTGGTTACAGTTCTGTCAGTCCCTGGACATTCCAGATGGAAGTCTTGAGCAGGAAGTAAGAAAGAGAAACTAGCCCAAGCTATTTTAACAACAGGCCTCTGACTGAAACAACCTCCCTGTGTGTGGTTGATAAACATTTTCCCTCTCTTAAGGGAAAATCATGCACAGAAACAAGCACATATAAATAATTTACCAAGCTGTAATATGCTATAAATAACAAGCCTACTAAATAATGAATTAACCCAACTGCTGATTCATAGGTAATTGTCTCTTGTAAAGCAGCATTTTTATGGATTTTATAGCTTAGTTAATATCCACTCATATTTCATTGGGACGGTTCAGGTGAAGTATTGGGATAATAATCCGGATATATTTGAAAGTGATATAGCACGTATCAGGAGTCCAGGCAGAGCTTGGGGAGCTGCCAGGATCCCTTCCTTTTAGCCAGAGCCTGAGGGGCGCTTGTAATGGGCCTTTCTCTTCTCTTTTCTCCACGGTCTCAGTTTGCCCAACTCCTCAGTTTAAGCCTGAAATGCTGCCCTCTCTGAGACCATGGGCAGGGATGAAGGTAGAGGTAGCTCTGGACCAGTGGAGGGAAGGGAGACAGAAATCAATTTGGCCTACCAGACAGAGCTAGCCCTTTTGAGATACCATGACATAAGTACACAGATTCTGGAGCTGAACTCTTGGTAGTTTGAACTTTACTCTATCTCTCATTAACTTTGTGACCTTGGAGTCACTTAAACTCTCACTGGCTCAGTTCCCTCATGTGTAAAACAGGGACAATAATTGTACCTACTTCCTCGAGTTGTTATGAAGATTAAATGAGTTTGTACTGTCAAATGCTAGAACATTGCTTGACACATAGCATGTGCTTTTTAACTGTTAGTTATTATATTTATTAAAACATGACTGTTTTAGACTCTTCATTTTGGCTTTCTCCAGCCCCAGTGTTGGGCTCTGTGAACTTAGCTCCTGGGGGGTTGGAGGTTCTGGGTGGGGGGCCACCCAGATGCCTCCTCTTGCCTCCAAAGAATGGGAATGGGAAGTAGTAACTATGATTTCATTAGTCAGTAAAAACTACTTCTAATTTTCAGTTATTAAAAGTAAGAAATATTCCTTTATTTTAAAGGAACTTTATATATCTTTATTGGCGAAGGTTTTTTGGTAGGGAGGTGGCAAGAATTATCAGTCAAGTCACTTTGGAAAGGGGGAGATCTGAATTTCATAATCAAACCTTAATTTGTTAATGGGAACTGATGCCAAAGAAAGATGCTACTGTTCCCTACTTGCAGTGACACTGAGTGCCCTGGGACGTGGAGCATAGAAACAGGGCATCCTTATTCTTCTAGTTCCCCATAGGGTGGAGTGAGAGGAAGTGTCTTGTGCTCTATGCCATCACACCGACATTGCGAACCCTACCACTAGCCTAATGCCATTCAGTTCTGTGTGAATGGAACAGCAGCTCAGGCACTTGCTGCAACTTGTGGCTGATTAAAGGCCAGTGATCATACCCACTTACCCCAGATATTCCTAGCAGTTATCAAAGCAGGCATTCATGCTTATGCAGCACCATAGATTTAGCTCATTACAGTGATTCTTGACAGCAGCCATCTGAAGCTGCCTTTGCCCTCACCTCCCTGGATAGCTCTGCCATTTCGCTGTATGCTAGTCTTGTAGTTTGGTCTTCAGCCTGCTCTCTGACTCCTTTCCCACGTGTCACATGACTTCCTCAGATGCCTATCAGGAAGGCCACCTTTCTGATCTTCCTTTCTCTATCTTCTGAGCTCAGAAATCTATGGGATCATTCTTGGTCCTCTGGCTCCCCCCACCCCATCATCTACCCTAGCTTGAGGCTAGACCCATGGCAGTGCCCAACTTTCTGCACTTTAAGGTAGGGGTTATCACGTTGCCTTGGGTCCTGTTGTTGAGATCTTTCATCTGTCTATTTGATACAAATACAGTAGCAAGGAAGTAGGGGGCCTTTGGATTGACAGGGCTGGGCTCTCTCAAACATTTTCTCAAATGCCTGGCACTAAGAGATACAGCCTGCTTACCTTCAATAGACCTCAGGCTGGGGAGGCTCAAGGTGCCTTCTAGGACAGCCAGTCTGCACAGTACCTTCTAAAAGAAGGGAAGAGCCACGCCCTGCTGCCTTGCAGCCTTCTCCCTTAGGCCTTAGAATTAAAAGCTTCACAGCCCACAATTATCGTTTGGCCAAGCCCCCCTCCTCACCCCTACCCCCATGAAGTGGAAAGAAATACTGTGGCGTGACATTCACTTTGACAAAGCTCTTTTTTCTTTTCTCTACTTCTCAAAAAATGCCTAAAGACATAAAAAACAGTTGCTAAGCTACTGGGTGGGCTCTATCAGTGTGTTTTGTTGCCATCCCAGCTTTAAGGACTCATATTATCACATATTCAGCAGCTTAAACTAAAGAAGAGAGGGAAGGGGGGTGTTGGAGAGGGCTCCTTTGTAAATTCCCTTGTCAGGTCAAGTGCTTGGCTTTGGGAATGCAGGTGACCTGGGTCATGTCACCTACAATTCTGTCTCCAGGTGGGAAAATAGGAGGGAGAATTTCTTCCTCATTCTCAAACTGGTCCAAAAGAAAATGCTGATTTGGGGCTTTGTCTTTATTTACATTTGTTTCAGAAAGGTCAGCTCTCAAGGCGGTGTGGGTCACGCTCTTAGTTCTCGAAGCATTGTATTTTACGCACATCACATGCGGTTGATGCTGCTGATGGAGCCTGAACCCCAGCTGGCCCTAGTGAGCTCTTAGTTCAATGTTCCAGAAAGCCTACAAAGCCAGACTTTCTGTACTTTTCACCAGACTGTTGTGTTGTTTTGTATTTTGCTTTTTGGCTCCAGCATTTTCTTTTCAAAGCTGGGTGAATCCCAGGTTAAGCGAGTTTTCTTTTAACAATATTCAGTTAACCTATAAATTCAACGTGTTTAGAACTTATACATGTTTAGAACTTGTTACTATGTACAGATGCCATACCCCCAACTGCTACTAAGGAATGCTTCCCCACTCCTAGTCCAAAGGCATTAACATGGAGAATGATGGAAAGAGAGGCTATTTCCTGACACCACTTTGCAGCATCGTCTAAATAGTTCATAATGGCCTCATCCATCCATCGTGCGTTGGTTCTCAGCGTGGGGACAATGGGAGCATTACTGACTTTAGGCTTGTTTTCATCAACTGGCTCATTCTGTGTAAAGTTGGGTTTAGAAAAAAATCGTATAAAAATTAATGCAGCCTGGGACACTCTTTGTGGAGGATACATTGAAAATACATCTTAAATAAAAACCCAGGAAATTGTCCCTTCTGTCTTTCACCTGTCAGAATAAGCAATAGAATTCTATAGCCCATTCAGTGGCATATTTAATTAAGCAACCTATCTGCTGAATATGCTGGGGGTTGGCCAACAGTGCTTTTCACTGCTGATTTGGATGACAAAGGATGTGGTGAGATATTCAACAGTCTGGTGGAATGGAAAGAAACTCCCAATTGGTCACACCTACCTATTTCTCTTGGCATGTTGCATTAGCTCTGATAATACAGAAAATAGACTGGCTTTTATTTATTGGGAAAGTCACTGGACACCAACCTCTCGCCTTTGCTTTTCCACAGCGAGCCCTGACTGAGTTTTGCACACATTCCCATTATAGATGAATAGAGATTTAGCTGTAGGTTGGAAACTTGAGCTTGTAATTTTCAAAAGAAAAGACATTCAGGTGCTCATTCTAATCCCAATGCAGAACCTTTCCTGACCATCGTTGTTTTGGTGGGAGTTATTTCCTATCCCTGATGGATATTATTAGTATTAGTGACAGTTATGGAGTGTTTACCAGGCACATGTCAAAGCGTTATATTCATTATCCCTCAGCACTCCTCTGTGGTGGATACTGTTACTATGCTATTTTGCAGATGAGGAACGTGAGGTTCAGAAAACTTAACTAACTTGCCTGTAGTCACACAACTAATAAGTGGTAGAGTCAGGCTTGGAACCTAGACCCCATGTTCTTAACCACTCCTCTGCTTTGTCTCTCTAGAAAGCCAGAAGGGTTTGTAATCCTGATACAACTATTAATACCGGGGGTAGGGTCCACAAGAGTATGGGATTACAAACTTTTTTGGGGTCTCTCCCACGAAATCAGAAGTTCTTCACCTAGGTCTGTGAGGCCTCAAGGAATCCATAAGACCCTTAAAATTAGATGCAAATGTATATGTCTGTATTCTGGGGAGATGGGCCAGTTTTCATCAGCTTCTTGAAGAAGTTCATAACACAAAGGTGGTTAATAACTTCCATATATACCAAAGCGCATATAGTGTTTTATATACAGGAATATAAGCAAACTCATTTCATGCTCACCACAGCCATAGGAGGGAGGTATGATGATCATGCGCATTTTACAGAGGGGGAAACTGAGACTAAGAGGTAACTTGCCTAAGGTCACGAAGTTGGTAAGTGACAGCACTGGGATTTGAAGCCAAGCAGTCTGGCTCCCAAATCTTTGCTTTTAACCACTTTTGACTGCAAGTTCCTTTTTATTCACTTGCATGTATCCTAGCACACTGCCTGACACATAGTGGGTATTATTGGTATTTGTTGAATTGAATTGATTTGCATACTGCTGACTCTGTGTAGATTTTGTCTTCAGAATCATTCTCAAAGGTCTGAGGCCTGTGGTAGGGACTCCATGAATGTTGACTGGATGAATGAAGAGAATCAACATGGTCAAAAGATAATTTATAAAAGTTTTTCAAGACAGGTGGCTTGGCAGAGCATTGGCACTTTGCTTTCAATCAGGGCTTCCTGGAGGGCTGTTGCACTGATCCCCTATCTTCTCTCAATAGGGTGACTAGATTGTTCCAAGTGGTAGAAGGTACCTCTGAGTATGGGCTAGGAAACTTTGCACAAAGCTTCCGTGAATCTATGTGGTATTTCGTGTCCTGATTACTATGCATAATTTCCCCTGCCTCTTATTTCCAAGTGACCAAGCAGAAGCTACCCAAACCCTTTGTGTGGTTCAAATCTAGGTATGTCAGCCTTATTAAGGGGAGGGCAGGGGGATGACACAAATCCTGCTCAACTGCCCCAATAGAAGTTTGACGGCAGTTGAGTTTCTAGGATGGAGCGTTCTTAAAAATGGGAACAATTGGCTGTGATTGTGAGGAGTGCATAGTGAGCTGGCAAGCCGGTGAGTGGTGGAGCAGCTCGAGTTTTTAATCACCTTGATTACATGTTCCAAGGTTTAACTTTGTGGCCTCCACTGTTCCCCTAATTTTGCCTGCTGCGATCTTATTTTACTTTTCATTTTATTCTCTGATCACTGCCGATTAGAGCCCTGAGTCCATGCTGTTTCTGTTGCCTGCCTCCCGGCCTGAAGGGCCTCTTTGTACTGAGGCAAGCACCAGGTTGGCGGCTGGGCTTCCTGGGGCCCGGAAGCTTCATTACTCTTTGTTGGCAGTGAACTCCAAAGTTACTGGCTCTGGAGTTGGTTTTCTCAAGTACAGTAGCTTAACATTTGGTCTCAAAGTTGAAGTTTTTTTTCCCCTAAATTAATCAGATACATGAGCTAATTATAAGCCAACAAATATTTTAAGGAAACTGCCCTCCAGTAGAGATGCTTGCACAAACTGCAGACTATTTTCCCAGTAATTAAATGCTTCTTTTATTGAGGTGGAAAACAGTTGTTGACAAAGACTCTCTGTTTATTTGGTTCAAATAACTAATTTTGTACCTGAAGTACTAATTATAGCAGTGACACCATCTTTTCCTATCAGGTCTCTCACTTGAAGAACTCAAAGCACTTTGTAGCCTTTGAATCTTGGGGGCTAGTTTAATCTGTTCGTGGGCAGCATAACAGTGAACATTGTGATCAGAAATATAGTTGAACCTCTTTAATTGAGCCCCTATTAATTCAAAAGGTAATAATTCAGACGGTGTGAAGAACAAATTTGATAAGTCTATGACAAGAAGAAAGTAAGTTGGCAAAGGGGTTATTTAAACTGCCAAGTAGAACACACTTTTAGAAGTGCCAGTTCGCATGCAAAGAACTGGTAAGTACATACAAGTCATTCCACTTAATAGATTCTTAGAATCTGAAGATTAAAAGCAATATAGTACAACTATTCAGTACCCAGAAAACATTTTCTGAGCAACACTATGCGCTGGACCCTGGAAATACAATTTTTTTGGTAACAGCTTTATTGAGATATAATAAAAATAACATATAATTCACACACTTAAAATGAACAATTCAATGGTTTTTAGGATATTCACAGAGTTTTGCAGCCATCTCTGTAGTCAGTTTTAGAGCATTTTTAATCACCCCAGAAAGAATCCTCGTATCCTTTAGGCATCACTCTCCAATCCTTCCATCCCCTTTGGCCCTAGGCCACCACTATGGGGATACAGATTTGACTAAAACACAGGACCTGCCCTTGAGGGGTTCACAAGCTATTGAGAGACATTGGGCAGATAAAGCATACCTATCATAGCATCATAAAATGTTGATGCTGAGAGGGACCAAGCAGATCATTCGATATAATCTTCTCATTTACTTATTTATGGGGAAACTGAGGCTCAGAGAGGGGAAATGATTTGCCCAAGGATACCCAGCTATCAGAGCCAAGATTAAAATTCATGTATTCTGCCATCTTAGCATGCTGCAATGTTAATTACAATACAAACTTTTGGAGCATAGTGGCAGTTAAGAGCATGGATTCTAGAGCCAGACTACCTGGATTTGACTCTCAGTTCTTTTATAGGCTGCGTAACCTCAGGCAAGTTACTTAAGCTCTCTGAGCCTCAGTTTCCTCTTTTGTTGAATTGAAATAGTAATTGTACCTACCTTACAGGTCTGTTGTGAAGATTAGAGGAGTTAATGTATGTAAAGTACATAGAATAGTGTTTGCAACAGAATAAGCACTACAGTAAGTGGTCATTCTTATTATGACCTAGTTATTGAATATGAAAACACATATTTCATTAGATCCTAAAATATGCTTTACGTATTTGTTATTCAGGTTGTAAATGGTGACTGTCCTTATGCATAATTTCTATTCAGTTTGTTCCAACACGTATTTTTGAGTGTTAGGTGCTGGGTATAAAAAAGATGTTTAAGAAACAGTCTGTACACTTAGGGAGTTCACAGTCAAGTGAACAGATATGGCAGGTGAACAGACATGTAGCCGTAAATCAAGGCAAACAATGGAAACTGCCCCAAATGAAGTATACATGGAGCATAGAGGGTATTGGAAGGCTTCATGAAGGCAGTGGCATTTTATTTGGGTTTTGAAATCTTGAGTCAGATTTCATCAGGCTGAAAGGGATGAGAGAAGTCATTCCAAGCTAGGGTAACAGCAGAAGCAGAGGAAAGAAAGTATTTGCCATGGTTGGGGAAAAGGATAGGTGTTGTATGTGTCCAGAGCATAGAGTTTTGGGAGACTTCCTAGGAGGTGAGCCTCAAATATAGATTGGGACTGTACTCAGTATAAAAAGAGAATAGAATTGATATTTATGTGCATCGACTATGTACCAGGGTCTGTAAAGTACCACGTACTGAATACGTGTAGGGTAACTCTTTGGTTCCCACAATCATCCTGAGGAAGTAGGTGCAGAGAGGTGGAGTAAACTGATCGATCTCACACCTAGCAAGTGGCAGAGTCCAGATTCAAACTGAGATCTCTCTCTGACCTTAATGCCCATGCTCTTTCCACATACCACATCAACCCCTAGACTCGCGTACCAGTTTGGACATTATGGAAAATGGAAGCTTTGAAGGTTTTTGAAGATGGAGGAAACATTTTCATTGTAGTTTACTTATTTATTAATTAATATATTTGTTTTCTCTGGCACTAGTGTAGAGGACTGCTTAAATGGAGGAGAGATCAGAGGCCAAGAATAATCAACTGTGAGGGTTTTGCGATAGGTAAAAAGTAGTGAGGACGTGAACTAGGGCCATGGCAATGGAGAGGAGAGGACCCATATAAGAGAAAGGCTGACTAGACAGGACATATGACTAATGCAGTGTGGTCAGGGCAAGAGTGAAGGAGAGTCAACAATGAAGTCATGGTTTTCCAGCCTGTATTATGTGGTGGATTGCACTGCTATTCAATGAGGTAGGAAGCCAGGGCAGAGGCATGGATTTAGAGATGGAAGGAAAGTGAGTTCAGTTTTGTTACAGGCTGAACTTTCTCTGAGCCTTCCAAGTGTAAATGTCCGGTAAGCAGATGGATATATGGGTCTGAAGCTTGAGGGAGAACAAGGACAGAACTTTGGGGAATATCTGCATGTGTAATCTGGGCAGAAGAAATGTAGCAAACAACCAAAACAAGAGAAAGCAGTTGAAGAGGATCAAGAGTGAGTGAGAGAGATCACCAAAATCATGGGAGAAAGGAATTTCAATAAGGAAGGGGTGATGGGCATTGTCAGGTGCCAAGAGTGGCCAAGTCAGACAGACTGAAAAATTTCCCTTGGATTTAGCAACTAAAGGGGTAATTGAGGAATAGGAAGCAGATCAAGTAGACTATTGGGAGTGGAAATCATGTGGCAAGGGTTTGAAAACTGATTGTGTAGTGGATATCTGGATTCATTGAGTGTAGACTACTCTTTCCAGAAACTTGTCTAGTAAGGTGTAGAGCGATGGCAGAATCTTGAAGACAGAACAGATCCCAGGGAAATTATTTTTAGGATGGGGAAATTTGAGCACGTATTTTGAGAGAAATGAGTCAGTAGAGAGGTAGCTTATAAATGGGGAGTAATGGGAGGGAAATTGATAAAGAAAGATCTTGAAGGAACCAGGCGAGCACGAAAGCCAAACCACAGAGAGAAGGTTAGCTGTGGACTTGAGCCCTTCTTCTGAGATGGGGTTAGGAAGAAAGGATGCACAGGACACAGATAAACTAAGGGCTTTTTTTCAACAGGGTCTGAGGCATTCATTAGTTCCTTCTTTCATTTAGAATTCTTTACTTGTCTAAGAAGCCTTGCTCCATTTATACCATATAAAATCCTTATGGAAACAACAACAACAAAAAACAACTTGATTAAAAATGGACAAAGGACTTGAACAGATATTTATCCCCCAAAATATTTACAGATGGCCAATAAGCATGTAAAACGATGCTCAACATCATTAATTATTAGGCAAATGGAAATCAAAATCACACTCACACCCATTAGGATGGCTAAAAACAACAACAACAACAAAAAACAAAACAACCTGAAAATAACTAGTGTTGGTGAGCGTGTGGAGAAATTGGAACCCTTGTACTCTGCTGGTGTGAAAGTTGGCTGAATGGTTCTGCTGACCTGGGTCAGGCTTGGCTGATCATAGCTGCTCACTAGGTTGCAGTCCGCTGGTGGGTCAGCTGGGGGTTGGCTTTTCTAGGATGGGATGACTTGTATCTACTCCATGTGGCCTCTCATTCTTGGGAAAATTAGCCCAGGCTTGTTCTCATGATGTGGCACAGTCTAAGCAAACAAGTGTATCATACAAGAGAGCAAGTGGAAATGTATATGCGCTTTTCAAGTCTCTGCTTGCAGCCCGTTTGCTAACATCCCATTGGTCAAAGCAAGTCACGTGGCTGAGTTTAGATTCAGAGTGGAAGGGGTCTACAAAGTTATAGGGCAAAGGGCAAGGCTACAGAGAGGCCATTCATTGGGGGCACTAATGCAGTTAATCTACTAGAGAATGCTTAAGTGAAGCCTGGAATCTGCATATTTAACAAGCATCTCAAAGTCATTTTTATGCAGGTGATCCATAGATAAGATTTTCAGAAATATTAGTCTAGCGTCTCTTGGCACCAAAATTGGAACTGTGATCATGAAAGGTTCGGAACACTGGGGGTTCTGAGTCGGGGAGCAAATATCCTTTTTCTTAGCTCCAGCTTATGATTCAGTCCGCTTGATCTCTCAAAGGCAGAGGCTTAAGCTAAAGCTATATCTGTGTTTCAGACAATCTCATACAGTCATTTACTTCTTACAAAGAACAATGCAGTTGGATTAAAGCTGATAAGGTATTATTTTTCAATGCAGGTCAGGAAGGCATTGTTGGTTTGTTTTGTGTGTATACTCATAATAATATGTATTTCTGTCCTGGGGAAGCTCATAGTAATGGTAATGAAGCATCAAGGTGGTTTATGGGGCATGTGATAGAATCATAAAGTTGAGAGTGTTGCTTGGATGAGACCTTTCTTAGAACAGTAATCCAAGGAAGGAGAACATGAACAGCAAAGAACAGAAACCATAAGAAGAAACTCCAATTATTTAGCCAGTTGTATGCGGTTTTTGTTCCTCAGATCCTTAGTCAAAATGTGAGCTTAGAGACTTTCGTTTAGATGTCTGCCCCCCGTGCGGGTCATGCCCAAGCTCAGTAAAGGCAGGATCCATGATATTGTTGGATCCCTGACACCAACCAGAGTGCCTGCCGTAGTGCTGAAAACATATTTGTTGGTTGAATCTCTGCTGATTCCTGTGATCCACTCTCAGAGATTTTGATTGAGCAAGGTCAAGAGTGTTCCTTACAGTGTGGACCCTGGGCTGTCTGAATCAAAATCACCTATAGAGTTTGTTTAAAATCTGATACCTGGGTCCCACCTTCCACTTCCTGTATTTGAGGCATAAGAGACCCTACGTGACACATTTGTGAAATCTTTGAATAGATGTAACCGCTGCTAATGCAGTCTTGTCAGGAGGTAGTGGTGTGATTCTCATTCTCTCCCCTCACCCCAGCAGAGAGAGCCTCTAGAGGGAAGGCTGTGGTCCAGCGTGCTGATCTGAGAACCACTACCATGGCAGCTCTGTTCGTATGGAATTGGGAGCCGTCATTTAGCATCTCTTAGCTATTTAGCTTCAGTTTTCTCGTTTGCCTTTTTTTTTTTTTTTACTTTTTCCCTCTGGGGAGCCAGATTGAAACTAACACCATACCGTCATCTTCCTTATTCTAGGGGATAGGAATTGGATCTTAACCCCCAAAGCAATCATAGGCTCTTGGAGCTGTAAAGTATCAACTGTTTCCAAAAGGCTTTCTTTCCTCAGTGTCTGTGACAATGTCGACTTTCCTAGTGCTGGGAGTTAGGAGGAAGTGGAGCAAAGAGCCCTGGGGGGTGAAGTGACTGGATAATGCCCTCCCAGGCACTGCATAATGTTCCTCCCTGGAGTGTAAGGAACTGCCGAGTTTCAAGACAGAAATCTTCAGTTACAGGAATGACTTATGTCACAGGCACATTTTAAAATATCAAAACAAATTGGATGCTTTTTTTTCCCTGGCCAGAAGAAAGGCATGTTAATTTAAGTGTAGAGTGTGACATTTGGAAATGTGAAAAGAGGTTTTTTGGGGGTAGCTGGAGGTTTAAGTGGAACATTTCTCTTTTGGTATATCTCTCTTTTTTTTGTTCATCTTGTGTCTTATTCAGAGAGTAATTTTAATTCATTCGCATGATCTTTTGGAGTAAGGGTTTAGGGAAAGCCATTTTCTCAGCAACTCCACAAGGATAAGATTTCCAGATAGGCAAGGAAAGGCTGCAGGGACGCTTCTAAACTAAAAGTGAATGCACCAAGCCAGCCAAGCTTGAAGTGTCTTGTAGGCTGGGGAGCCTCGAGTGCAGTTGCATAAGAGGATTCAGGAGCCTTCCCTCTAAGAGCAAATGGCCAGACACTGATGCTGAGTTTCTCCCAGCCCTCTTCAGCGAGTGCAAGCAAAAGCAGTCTCTGCCATGACATTACCTTCCCATAAGCCTTTTAGCGCTAGTGCTGTTTTGCTCTGATGCTCAGAACTCTGCCTTCAGCCACTTTCTTAGTGTCCTTTCGTGTTGCCTGTATTTCAGCCAAAATCATGCTTCGTGACTTTTCTATTCCCAGTGTGCTGGCTCCTCACAGCAAAAATCTATCAGCTGTTTCTTGAATCGTTAAGTGTCTTATAAGGTGTTAACGTTTTCAATTTTGTCATATTCAGCAATTTTGCCTGTTCTGACATAAGCTACAGAAATTGAGTTGAGAGAAGCAAGTCTCTATAAGCATGAGCCCTGACACTTCCCCCTTCCTACCTCTCCAACCCCATCCTGCCAGCACTCATCTCCATTCAACTATGCCCATCTGGCCCTTTTTCTCTTTACGGTACCTTTATTATTTCATTGTTTTATCTCAGTCAGCTACAAAAAGAATCAAACATTTTAAATGCTTCTTGAAAACTTAATGAAAATCAAGTTTCAACTCCTTAGCCTTTAATTGAATCATGGCTGTCTCAGGCCCACTAGTTCATGTACCTGATAGTATTTTCATTTGGAGCCATTGTATTCACCTCTTCCTGGGACAAGGTTTCATATTATTGTAGTTTAGTTAGTGCGGGCGGTTACTCCACTAGTTAGTTACTCCACTCTGTGGAGTATGTGGTAGTGGTAAGGAGCGGAGGCCTTGGAGTCAGCCAGATGTGGCTCCAGTCTTCGCTCTGCTGCTTAGTAGCTGTGCAGCCTTCGGCAAGTCATTTCACCTTTCTTGTGTCTCAGTTTCCTCATTTGTAAAATGGGGACAACAATACAGTAGTCACCCCCCATCTGTGGTTTCATTTTCCGCAGTTTCAGTTACGCGCAATCAACCGCTGTTTGAAAATATTAAATGGAAAATTCCAGAAATAAACAATTCATAAGTTTTAAATTTGCATGCTATTCTGAGCAGCGTGATGAAATCTTACACTGTCCTGCTCCATCCTGCCTGGGATGTGAATCATCCCTTTGTCCAGCGACTCCACACTGTATACACTACCCGTTCTTTAGTCACTTAGTAGCCGTCTCGGTTATCAGATGGACTGTCGCAGTATTGCAGTGCCTGTGTTCAAGTCACCCTTAATTTACTTAATAATGGCCCCAAAGTGCAAGAGGAGTGATGCTGGCAATTCAGATATGTCAAAGAGAAGCCGTAAAGTGCTTTCTTTAAGTGAAAAGGTGAAAGTTCTCAACTCAACAAGGAAAGAAAAAAAATCATATGCTGAGATTGCTAAGATCTATGATAACTTTTATTATAGTATATTGTTATAATTCTTCTATTTTATTACTAGTTATTATTGTTAATTTCTTACTGTGCCCAATTTATAAATTAAACTTTATCATAGGTATGTATGTATAGGAAAAAACAGTGTATATAGGAGTTTGGTACTATCCGTGGTTTCAGGCATCCACTGGGGGGTCTTGGAACGTATTGCCTTCGGATAAGGGGGGATTACTGTAGTCCCAACCTCATAGGTTAGTTGTGAGGATTAAATAAAACACTCTATTTAAATAGTTTTGCATAATCCTTGGCGCATATCACGGATTCAGAAGTCATCATAATGATGACTATTTCCTTACCCTCTCAAATAGGAATGATACAGGGTGCTACATATTGTTCCTCTGGGACAAGGGTCAGCAAACCATGGCCCAAAGGCCAAATCCAGCTTGCCTGTGAGCTAACAATGATTTTCACATTTTTAAGTGGTTGAAAAAAATCGAAAGAGTGCTATTCACGGCATGGGGAAATTATATGAAGTTCAAATTGCAGTGTCAATAAATCAAGGTTTATTGGAACACAGCCATGCTCATTCATTTACATATTGTCTGTGGCTGCTTTCCCTCTACAAAAGCAGAGTTCAGTAGTTGCAACAGTGGTTGTATGGCCTAGAAGGCTTAAATATTTACTGTTTGCCCATTCCTGCTCTAGAACATTTAGCTGTCTGTCTGGAACATCACAGGGATGGATAGTTGGCGAATTACTTGCAGATTATCACTGCTAACATCCCCAAACTGTGTCTGTGAGTGTTTCCATGTGCAGAGTGATTTACAAGGGAAGAAATTATACAAGTCCATGTAGGACAAATGAGCTGAGGCTTCTCTGGCATTTTTAGCTGAGAGTTCACTTTGTGCCTTTGAGGAATCAGGAAGAATTTACAAATAGTGGCAGCATTGGTTAGATGAATTTACAGGTTCTCTTGTTTTTCTTTCTTCCATCAGAACCTTCTCTGCAAGGAGGAGTGAATGGACGATTAGTTTCTCTTTAAAATGGATTGAGTTGCTCTTATTAGGTGTACCATAATTCTGAGGAGCTGGTTCTGATTGTGGCACACTGAGGCAAAGTCTCATCTCAGCAAATATCACCTTAACACTCTGTTCTCTGTAAAAAGGCAAGTTTTGTAGAGAAATGTAAAATCTTAGAATATCCCGGTTGGAAGGATCCTTGGAGATCTACAGGGATGATATTCATATTAATATTGCTCTGCTGATGTAGATACAATATCCTGTTTGAAGGCAAAATATTGTATAATGAACAAGTCCTAGTCCATTCAATCTGTTCAACCAAGATGGCCTTTAATGAGTGTTTGTATACTGGAACTAGATTTGAATACCTGTAAGATATTAAATTTCATATGCTTACAAAATTTGCAATTATGAAGATGCAAAAAAATGGTACCCAGTTTTGAATTGTGGAGGTGGGGATAGGGATGTTTTCAGTTTAGGAGCTAGAAACTCTGGAGTTCTGGTCTCCAGGTCCATCCTCCGCCTGGCCTGTGGCCTTAATGCAATGCCTTTTCAGTAGGGATGAGGTGAGGTGTGTGTGGGGCTGGGAAGGAGTAGGTGAGATCTGGAGTTCTGGTCTCCAAGGGGAAAGGTGTGTGTTTAGCTGAGCTATGCAGACATACTCATCTGAGTCTCTCTGTCAGGGAGAGGTCCTAGGCTGTGAAGCTGCAGATGGGATGGGTGAGAGACTGGCCTGCCACAAGGGGCAAGGAGGGAAGCAGGAAAGGTGCTATTGGACCAGATCTTGCCGAGAAGATCTCAGAACCTACGAATCCTCTTGCTTCCTGCACTTTGGGCTGTCACAGTCACGAGACTGGTTTGAGGGAAGATGTACTTTTTAACATTTGATTTTCTCTTGGTGTAACCCATGTTTCTGTGTACAACCAATAGGCCAACCTGACAAAGAATAGTGAAGGCCAAAGGCCGCCACATGTTCACCAGATACATAATCCACTAAACAGTCTTACCTTACACCCTGAGGTTTCATGTCAGAACCTTCTTTGTAGGTCGGGGCCTGCGCTCTTTTGCCCTCTGGCCTTCGTTCCCTTCTTATTGTTCTCTGGGAGGCAAACTGAACATCTGTGGACAGTGACAATCCGTACCTACATGTATGAGAATTTCCTCTTTGTACGCTGTACTGGTGAACTTCTATTTTGATGAGGTTTGGATATGCAGTGGAAATCTGGCTATCTCAAAAAGCTGCTTTAAAGAGGAATCAATTTGAATGCCCCAACTATCACTCCAGTGGAACCACCAAGCCGATGACTCTGTCTTGTGAATGGGTTAAGCAGGAGAACAGCAGTGGACACGGCTAGAGATATTGATACCATGCAATATAATGACTCATGGACTTCAGTCTCTTCTGAATGAGGATTCTGGATGAGGCCAAAAAGAGCTCTTGGGCTTCTAGCCTCTGGTGCATGTGTTTCCTTTGGGCCAGATGGTAGTCGGTGTTCAGGTATCTGCATACCTGCTTAGTGCAGGGTACTAAGTAATGGGTGGTGGACACGGCCCACGTTGGACGTGGCCAGCATAGGGCAATTGTGACACTGTCACTGCGCCAGAATGTTGGTAACTCCCACGGAATCGTTCAGCCTCCTGACCTCAGGGAAGAAGCCTGAGTAAGAAAACCATATGTCAGTAGTCCTTCTGCCATATTTCTTCACTGGGGTCACACTTTTATAACAGGCATAGGCTCAAAGGTGTAAATAAAGCCAATTATTTCAGTTTGCCATTGATTTCATATATAAATTATCAATATAGTTTTGATTTAATAATAAAAATAATGGCCTGGAGTTTTATGCCCTGCCACGGCTGTTGTGCAGTTGGCCAGCAAGAGCCCTCTGCCCTTAGGCTGTCTCTTTGTACAGGGAAGCATGTTCAAGTCATGCCTGCTGATTAAGAAAAGCTACCATTTTTTGAGTACTTACTATGTATCGGACATTGGCAAAGTGTTTACAAACATTATCTCAATACCACTGATAATTCTATGAAGTAGATTACTATTTTTATACACATGTCACAGATGGGGAAACTGAGGCTCAAGTCACTTGTCCAAGACACCAGCTGGTAATTCTAAGGAATTCTTGAAATTCTAAGGCAAATCTGCCTGAATTCTTTCTCATCTCTTTGCACCGTGTTTATGAACTTCTGTGGGGCACTTCTCTTGGAGGGGTGTCCATTAGGCCATATCTTGCAGGCTTGGCAGAGCTACAGACCTGGAGCTAGAGCAGGAAACTGGGAAAGCAGGTAAAAGGGAGCAATTGCCTGGGAGACTTGGAAAACCTGAAGAAGTTCTAGCTTGCAGAGGCCAGTGAAAGGAAAACTAAAGAGAGAAGCCGGCCGCTTAGCTAACCAAGTAGAGACAGCCTTGGGCCTGGTAGGAACTGGACAGCACATCCATAACTGGGCAGAGCTGGCCACGGGCCTGTCCTGGCTTCCTCTAAATGTCCTCTTTACCCGGCTTCTTTCTCATGGCTATAGTCAAGCAGCTCCAGTGCACAAGGCCACATGACCACGTTCCTGAGGAAGGAGGGAATGGGAGCGGAGAGGTTAGGTTTATTAGTGAGGCCGTCTCCTCTAGGGAGACACCAAACTTGGCGTGATGACTTTAGTGAAGGGAGAGTGTTTGAGCCCCCTCTCCCTGCTGGTTGATGTCTCCTCCCTGACCAGGCCCTCTTCACTCCTAGTTCTGGTCATTGTACAGTAGATCGGAAGCCACTCTTCCTTAGGTCTCTGAGACTAGAAAAATCACAATGGCTCAGTTTAGTGTTTTTGTGCACAGAACGTTAGGTGCAGAGGTGAAGGTGCATTCCTGGTGCCCCGCTGTTCCCCTGGCCTTGGAGCATCAGAGTGAGTTTTCACCTGTTAGCACTGTCCTTTGAAATATTAGTTATCTTCCTAGAAATTTAGCAACAAATCTTCTTATAGAGGGGACAGCTGGTCTGCTCTGTTTTTTGAATCTCAAAGTTTGTTTTGGAATAAAGGTTTGTTTTCCCAGGAAAGTGTTACTGCTTTACAGTCTCCCCCTCATCTGTGAAACTAAAGAGAAGGCAGGCAGCCTTGCTGCATGAGCAGACCACAAACTGTGAGGGCAGGGAAAAGATGCATCTCGTTTTGCCTTCAAATCAAAGACAACTACAAAGGTAGTATGACACCAACTTCTTGAGATATGTTACCGTCGTTGTGCTGCCTGGTCTTTAGGCAAAAGCAATAAGCAGATTACATAAATGACTGTCATTTTTTTTTACATATCCGAGGTTTCGTTTTTCTCCTCTCACTTGATTGGTTTTCCATTAGCTATAGCAGCATCATGATAGTTTTTTCTAGCACTACGTATCGCTTTACTCATCATCATCACCAGCCTTTCACACATGCCCTCATTAAAGAGTTGATTTCTCTAATTACATGTTATGCAGGTATTTTATATCACAAACAATGTTTACTTGTATTCATTAGAAACAGGTTGCAATTAAAATCTATAAACACTTTAGGCCTCCATAAAAGCTCCACCTTCCACCTTACAGCTTAGCGTTAATATTTACTCTAGAGAGGAAAAACATCTCATCCTGTATTTCTCTGATGTACCATTTTTGTTATCAATAAAAACAAAAGACACATGTCTAATTGGATCCCTTAGGTATCGATTAAAAAAATACGAGTTGGATTCCTCACTTGCCAGGATGGTTCCATAGAGTATTCTAGAACCATCCTTTGTTTAAAATCCTTTGAGGATACACACATATAATGTTTTCCTTCCAAATACCATGCTATGAGCTTAACAAATGCTGTGCACTTGAGTGCAGGCAGCAGAAGTTTTCTGGGAGAGTGGAGATCTGTAGCACGCAGGGTTCTCAAGAGAAGGTCACCTCAAGCTTTATTCTTATACTGGGCAAAGGGAGGAAGGCAACAGACAGCAGCCACTTGACACCAAAATCCTGCTGACCCCGGGTCCGAGGTGTTGGAAGTTCACTGTGTCATCCATCAGAGGACAATCCTAGCAAGTCCTCTTTCCAAATCAAAAATGTTAATATTTCTTTCCATACTTTATCTCATAATCAATATTCAATTTTCAAGGCAGTGAAACTAATCAAAGAATGTAAAATGAATCCAGCACAAGAAAAGGGAGGTAGAATGAGCAACCTGCAAAGGGGGCTGAGCAAGAAAACAGGAAAATATTTGTAACCATAGGATGTCCCTCCTATGGGTTAACTTCCACGGGAGGCGTGAACCAAGCTCCTGTGGCATGGGCTGCTGGGTTTTCCCCTTGAAATATCAGAATCAGGAGGCAGGAACAATACTCAGAAACCAAACAAGTTCTCGTGGCCCTTCTCTCTGTGGTATTGGAATGTTTCTAGGGGTGGAATTGGGCATGTAATTCCTGTGGAGCCCATGATTGCAGAACGTGGTATGATGGAGTTCTCCTGTGCTACAAGGTGGGCTGTGGGGTTGAGGCAGGCATGTGGGGAAGCAGTCACCATAGGGGATGGTGGGAGTGAGATGCTCTGGAGCACTGTTCTGGCATCTTCTGGATTCTTGAGAATTGATTCTCTCTCATACTCCACCTTACTTTCATCTTTACCGTGCCCCTTCTTTCCACATTTGCCAGCAGGTAAGAAGACCAGTGTGTCCTCTGAGGTCTCTACAAGAGAAGTAGAATAATAGTTTACATTTATTAAGAAGTTTTGAAATGCACTAGGCATCTCTCACATATTATCTCATTTAATCATTTCCACAATCCTATGTGGATAATATTAACCTCACATTACAGACGATGGAAGCAAGGCTCACAGAGAGGTTATCCTGGCATACATGCTGGTCACAAAATCGGTCAGTGGCGGAAGCAGATTCAACAGCCCAAAACTGAAGGAGAGCACAGCGTTTCACATGGAGACTGGCACTGAAAATGTTTGGGACGAAATAAAGTGACCCAGGTATCAGTGTTTAGAGGCTTACATGGGACAACACTGTCCTACTCCATAGTACCTCACCTCATAGTGTCTAATTAGAAATATTTCCAGTCAGATAAATATTTCCAGAAACACTTGTAATTATTCCAAGTCCTAACCACCAGTTTCTCTGAAGGGACTTCCAAGGCCTAGAAACTCACCTCTTATTAATGGCACTGATCTTCTTCTTAAAGATTCTTCCCTTGGCTGTAGTTCACCATTCACCACAAAGAACCAAGATGGTGTCTTACTCTTCTGATGGGCCACTAGGAAGAGTCAAAAGATAGTTAGGCTCGAGGAGATAAATTGCTCATAATCCAGTGCCTGGGGGAATGGGCTTGTGAGAACTTTGTGAAATGGAATGATGCTACTCTGATAATTTATTGAACAGACATTTACTAAAGACTTACTCTGGGTCAGGCCCCTTGCTGGGTTCTAGGGGCACAAAGATGAAGGAATTCTCACCCTTGAGGAGATCACAGCCAGCTAGGAGAGAAAAGAAGTAAACAGATAACTATAAAACCCTTGGATAAGTGCTGCCATGAAGATATACAACTCTGTTCCCTGAGTGTTCTGGAAGTGTGGGTGCTTAGGACGTCGTGGCTGGATGGTGGCAGCTCTATTAGAAAATGTAGAGGCCTGCCCACATTGGACTTGACATCAGCCTCAAACCAAACACTGTCTTCTAAAATGATTTTCTTTTAACAGAATCAATTTTTTATTATGGTAACTCAAACAATATATTCTGTAGAGGTTTACTGAGCCATTTTTTTCCCTTTGAAATAACTAACTATGTGTTTTGACATGCTTCAGGGGATACTTTTATAAAGTAGCACGGATAGGACAATACTGGAATACATCAGTGTGCTGTGAAGCCTGAATCAGTAACACAAAAACAACTGCACCTTAAAAAATATAAAGAAAAGCAAAATGCTAAAATCATTAACTACAAAGAAGTAGCATGGCACGGGGAACAATGACTTGCAAACAGGAAGACAAGGGTCCCTGCTGGCTATTCTGCTGAGTGATCCTAGGAGGTCCCTGTTCCTCTCTGGACCTCAATTTCCTGGTCAGTAGAATGAGTGATGGATGAGAATCTCAATCACAATCTCAATCCCTGAGTTCCTTTCAATCCCTAAATCCCTTTACAAGTTGCTAAAATTGTGGACTTCTATGATGCTGCTGCATCGTTGTGAGGTTCCACACTGCAGCACGCAGTAGGCACTTCTTTTGCCTCCTTCCTTGCATGTGCCCGGGCAGTGCCTCCTGGGAGCATCCAGCATTGGAGAGGTAGGGGGTGAACTGAAGGGAAAAGCAGCCCTCCCCTAGTGAATGGGGCATCCACTCTCCACTTCTCCCAAATTTTTGGCCTTCCCTTTCTGGCCCTTTCTGGCCCTTTCTGGGCCTTCCCTCTAGAGGGCCAACTGGAATTCAATGCTAGGATCAGCTCCGTTTTCAGAGGAAAGAATGAAAACTTGCCTCTTCTTCTCCATCCCCTCCTTCTCCTAATGCACCGATACATATGCACCCACATGTGTACACACTCCACCACCATACTAGAGAGAAAGAACTGGGCCCAAACTCTTATTTTTACTCAAGTCTCAAAAATGACAGCTATACTTTTACACAGTTAGGTATTAAATGGAATTCCATTCTCCTTGTCAAGTTTCAGACAGAGGAAAGAGCCCAGAATTCCAATGGTGATGGTGTTCTTGGCAAGCACTTTTTACAGGGTGGTAAGGTAATCAATCTGCAGTTAGGCAGTCTGAAGGCTTTAGCTTTCATGACTTGGAAAATATAAGGGGCTTGGTATTCCGGCTTCCATCCATGTGATTTTGCTTTGAGGTTAACATACTTTTTCCCATCAATTACGTAGTTCTCTTCATCTACCAAGTACCTACTGCAATCAAGAAGAAAGGACACGACAAATTAATTGAATCTTTCTCTCTTTAGCATTCGTGAGCCACAGACTTCTTGGAGTTATTTTTATTCCTTTGAATTCAGCCCAATACCCTCCTTCAGTCAGGATGCATATACTTTCCCAGAATCCACTCTTTAAGGACAAGCAGGTGGGCTAATCAGGGAGTACTAAAGTTTTCTGGCTCGAAAAATGTAAAGCAGTTTATTTACAAATCCACCCCTTCATCTTTGTCCTACACTTTCCTTTCCTTTCTATGGTTTTAACACTTTGGGTTTACAGTGAGCTCTCAGTTCCTTAATGTAGGCTGAAAAATAATAAGAAAGTGTGGCAGAGATTCACCCCCACTGAAAAAATAGGAGGTTATTGACTCCAAAGGATCCTCGCATCACTTGTCCTTTTCAGGGACCTGAACAGCTTTGTCGCCTTTGCCCCATGCATTGGGCCTGCAGCTGTAGACTTATTGCCATACGTGGGGGAGGTGGTTGAATGTGGTTGTCAGAGTCCAGTGCTCTGCTTGCCATGGAAAGCCTATTGACTTTAATAGTGACCATCTGGCTGGACGCTTCAGAAGATGTCTCAGTTAAGGCCTATTTCATGACTGGACCTTTGTTTATTTTCAAAGCCATGCTGCTGTTCAAACTGGAGCATTGCACTTTATGTAATGGGCACTGGAAGTACAAATGAAAGTTCTGCAGAAAACACTCCCATTAAATTTACCCGTCCATGTATGATTGCCACTTTCAACACAATCAGGGCACAGTCACTCCCTTTTGATTGAAAACATATGGTGGGTACTTAGAGCAAACCCTAGGCCAGACCCAGTCATGGTGCCATCAAGGAGAACAGGAATTAAAAAGGGGAAAATGGTATCCAGGTGGCAGGAGGAATTCAGTAGGTGGGATGGGACATATTTATTGTTAAGGAGCTTTCATAAGGAGAACAGAAAAAAGTTAGATGTGATTTGCAGATCCATTGGCAGGCAGTATCTTCCTAGAGGAGGGGAAACTTGGAAAGGATTCTGGGCACTGTACCTCACACTTGACCCAAACCATCCTTCTGTCCCTCCCTTTCCCCGAACATGCTTAATAAATATTATTAAGCTTAGAAAATTTATTTAAAATAATATCTGCCAGTGGTCAGTAAATGCCACATGCCAGGCACCATATTAAGATTTTTACTTAAATTATTTCATGTCATCCTCACAAGGATCTTGTGAGGTGGAGGATATTATCTCCATGTTACAGATGAGAAAAATGAGGCTGAGACATTGTTGATCGAGCACAGCTGGGAAGTCACAGAGCTGACACTTGATTCCACGTCTCTCTGACTTCTGGCCCTTGCTCCATAGCATTTGGAGGTCCAGCAAGAGAGGGAAGGCACTTGTAAATTTGACAAAAGTATCACAGCTTTTCCTGGGCAAGGGCTGTGAGTATGTTGTCTGGGCTCCTGTGCAGCCAGCCAGATCTGCCTAAGCAGCCCTGGGAATGGGAGCACACGGGTCTCTCTCCCAAGGAGGTTTGCAGTCAGTCCATTCAGCCCCCAGTAGTGCAGTCAAGGAGAGGTGAGAAGAGTGCAAGGGATGGCTCTGAAACACCCACAGAAAGGCACCGCCATCATCTTCCCTCCCAGTCTCAGTGGAATGGAAGGATAGAGTGGTCCCAACTAGGGAGGGGAGGGGGAAAAAGCTCAAGACAGATTTATACTTCTCCCAGTTTAACTACCTTTCACTGTGTCCCTGTATGAATCCCACCACCTGCACGTTTCTAGGGAATGCAAACTGAGACTTCTGTCTGGGGCACTGGAAAAGGCCTTGTGCTAGGTGTCAGAAGATGTGACATCAAGGCCAGTTTTCCATCTATGAGGTGTGTGACCGTGGGCAAGTCACTTAAGTACCACTTCTGCATTTGTACAGTGAACATCACAATCCTTTTCCATTATGTGTTACTGGATCATTGTAAAGATTAAATGAGGAGATATATGTGAAAGTATTTCAGAAGTCTGAAGCTCCACATAAATATAAGTGATTGTGAGAAATTTAAGAAAGGGTAGTCACATAACGGGCATTGTTCTTCAGAGGAGAGAAAATTGGTACTATCCTCCCCCCTTGGTGGACAAGCTTCCTTGTCCTTAAAGCACATTTCCAGAGCAGAAGGAAAGCTTCATCTCAGCCCCGGCACCACGTATCTGATATGAGACCTAGTTTGAGATTTAAATGAACCTGGTCTCTCAAGACACAGCTTTGCATCTATTTTGCATTCAAATTTATTTATCTGGAGACAAAATCATGCGTTCTTTAATTCTACTCACAGCATATGCAAGCAGATCAAATGAGGTGCTGATCCAGCAAAATGGCAAGTAGCCTTTTGCTTCCTTGAAATTGCTAATTTTACAAATGGCAGAGTGTTGAAACATGGCACGGAATATCTATTTTACTAGAATCGGGCAACATGGGCACATATGGTCTTGTCAGGAATGAATCAAACACAATTCCAGGATTATAATTAAGTAGTTGAAATTTTGAAAAAAATAACTGAACATGAACAAAGTCAGATTTAGATTGCTTTTTGTTAGCTTTCTCTCAGTCTCCTTCCTTGGCACATTATCGGCAACATAGCTACTTTGATTTCTTGCTCTGAGAAATGTTTAATTGTAAAACATCAAACATTTTCACCCTCACTCTAATTGTACTTGATTTAACATCTGTATACCATGCTTTAGGGTACCATATATCATAGAATGTAAGACTAAGCATAGAGGTCAAGCCAAATGTTCCTATATAAATATTTAGGTTGATTCCTCTCACCAAATCTAAACTTCTAATCAACTCCCTAGCAGACCAACCAAGATAAAGAAGAAAGATAGGGACCATTAGAGAAGGAAACTCTCTCTCTTTCTCGATCTCAATCTGAATCTCAATCTCTCTCTCTGAATACTCTTTCTACCTGAAGGCAAGAACCATGTCCCATTCTTATCTGTAAGTCCAGCATCCAAGGTAGGGCCTGGCATGTACAAGGACTTGATTTGGAGATTTGTCGTCTGTCTCCAGGAAACATTCCCAGGGATTCCCCTGGAGTTGTTGTGGACCTGATTTTGAGTCCTAATTGATAACTCAGTATCTATACCTTAAAAACACATGTCAGTCAAAAGGTGGACACAACCCAAATGTCCATCAACTGGTGAATGGATAAACAACATGTGGTTTATCCATCCAATGGCATATTATTCAACCATAAAAAAGAATGAAGTACTGATACGTGCTACAACATGGGTGAACCTTGAAGACATGCTAAGTGAAAGAAGCCAGACATAAAGGCCACATATTATATGATTCCATTTGTATGAAATGCCTAGAATAGACAAATCATAGAGACAGAAAGCAGATTAGTGGCTGCCAGGTGATGGGGGAAGGGGGAGATTGGGAGATGATAGCTAAATAATATGGAGTTTCTTTTTGGGATGTTGAAAATGTTCTTTGATTGTGGTAATGGGCGCACAACTCTGTGAATACACTAAAAACGTTGAATTGTACACTTTAAATGGGTGAATTGTATAGTATGTGCATGATATCTCAATAAAGCTGTTATAAAAAGAAGTTTCTCCCAGATGATTTTGATGTGCTCTCCCAGTTCAAAAGCCTGGACTAGAGTAATAGATCCTGATCCCAGTTTTGATTCCTAACCCTTTTCTCTTTCGGATCTTAGGACCTCCAGGTTCCTTCGAGCCCAACTTGCTGCTCCCTACCTTTAGTTCTATTACCCAGAACAAAGATCTTTCTGGAAGAGAATTGATGCCCTGGTGGAAGAGAGGAAACAAGGACTTTCAGTTTCGAGCTGTATCTATCTACACACAGCCACCACTGTGTTGGGAAGGTGCTCTACCGTGAAGATCGGCTCCCAATTGTTCCCATCCTCTCGTTTTCCCAGGGCCTTGCAAAGCCCAAATCAGGTTACTCTCTTGTGAGACTGAAATAGCCTGGATAGTTTTCTTCCACAAGAATGCAGCAATTATATTCATGAAAGCAGCTGCTATGAAACAAGATTTTATGTTTCCTATAGTAAACTGTAACTTTCAATAAAAAAAGGAGTAGATTTTTTAACCTTTGTTTTGGCATGACAAACTGAAAACATTGAGCCGTACACTTCACTCATTATCTATTTTTCTGCTTATTTAAAGAATGGAAAAGAAAAATTTTCTTACTTGTTCGGTCCCTAAGCTACTTCCCGTTTCTGACTTTAAAGGGAACCAGTCCAAAGTAAAGAAATATTATTTGGATACCTGAAAAAAGAAAATATTATTTTTATAAACTGGATGGTGATTTGTACTTATTGTTGATGAACATAAGTACCTTTTGTTAAAACCTCATCAATGAGCACGTATTTCTAGGAAGATTACTTTGCGATTGAAATTATGAAGGAGGTGCTAAAGACTCATGCAGAAAGCCAATATGCCTTTAATTCAACTAAAAATTATTATTCAATAGCTAAAGATTGACTGTGGTATCAAGCATTTAAAATGGTGAAAAATAAGCTTTTGTCAAAATAGACTATGGTCTACTTATAGTATTTTTCCTAGAGTGGTTCCCTGAATATATTACCAAAAATACTTACGTAATGAGAAATGATAGTTATCATTCCATGTCTTTGAACTTGAACATGTCTTAACATGAGATTTATTTTGAAGAGGGTTTTAAAAAATTATCTAACCAATTTTTTTTTTTTTTTTGGTGAGGAAGATTAGCCCTGAGCTAACATCCATTGTCAATCCTCCTCTTTTTGCTGAGGAAGATTGGCCCTGGGCTAACATCCGTGCCCATCTTCCTCCGCTTTATATGGGACACCTCCACAGCAAAGCCTGACAAGCAGTGCGTCGGTGCACGCCCAGGATCCGAACCTGCGAACCCCGGGCTGCCGAAGTGGAGCGCGTGCACTTAACCACTACACCACCGGGCCAACCCCTCTGACCAAAATTTTTTTAAAAATCAATATACATTTTAAAGTTTATTGTCAGCCACTCTTTCAATGGCCTCAGGTACCCAGAGCACTGACATTATTAGAGATACGATTAATTCATTTTTGGTTTCAAAGAATGATTCTGCAAACAGCATGAAAAAGAGCAAAATACTAGTACTTCAAGGATTATTCAAGATATCTTGTAATTAGTTTAATGACCAAAAAGAAAGGAATGCCTTGGATGATTGAGAGGATGAATGAATGAATAGATTAATATGCATCATTCGTTCATTCAAAAATACTTCTAGTATGTAATTTCAATGGTGATAATCAGGAAGAATCAAGTGCTGTGAGAGTATATATCAGGGGCCTCAAACCTAGTGTGGGAAGTCGTGTTTAAGCTGAGACTAGAAGGTGAATAGGAGCTAGGAGGAGTAAAGCTGGGGAGAGGGTCCAGGTAGAGGCAATATGTGAATCCAAGAAGGGAGGAAAAAGGGAATAAGAAAGTAATAGAAATAGAGACGGACGGCAGAGAGAATAAAGAAAAGAATGATAAGGATTAAAGGTGCAGCTGTGAGGATGGCAGGACAGCAGGGAGGAGAATCAGCAAGCAGGGGGTGGATGGGGGACAGCTGGTGACTCCTGAGAAAATTTAAAGTACTAAACCTTTGTAATCCGGAAAACTTGGTTAACCGGAATGACTCATTCCCCAATTATGCCACAAATCCAGGATTTTACTGGCAAAGCAAGCAGGCTGGCCCTGGACATTCTCAGCATGTGCTGCTGTTTCTACTACAGCATCTGACAGAGGTTCTAGATGGCAGATAAACAGAACACAGTTGTTGAGTTGGAAAGGGGCTTAAGAGTCATTTAGTACACGTTTTGTTCTGCATCTAAAAACTGTATTGATAGCTAAACCTTACAAAGCAATGCCCACGTACCAGTCACTGTTGTAAGTGTTTATCTTAACTCTAATCCTCAGAACAACCCTATGAGGTAGAAACCATTATTATTCCCATTTTACAGATGAAGATTGAAGCATAGAGAGGTTAAATGACTTGTATATGGTCACACAGCTCCTAAGTCACGCCATAGACCTTGGGCAGAATCACTGGTCTGTATCTCTCAAAATCATATAGCTGTTTAGTGGCAGATCCAAGAATGGAGCACAGGTCTTCTGACTCCCAGTGCAGTGGCCTTTCTTTGCTAAACAGAACTCTGTGGTGCTCCCCAGTTGGGCTTAAATCAAATAGCATTATAATCCCACAGTAACGCCAAGTCTGAAAACAAACTCTTCAGTCTCCCTCTCTCGACTTTTTTTGAATGGTTCTATCTCTGGGAGGAGATGAACCCAGCCTACTCCTGGGACTAGGCTGTCCAGCATTTTGCACTCCATCATGGCATTGCCATTTGAACGGTGAGTGTTTTGGAGCTGGCAGAAGGTATTTTTGTGCTTCGGTTCAATTCAGCAGTCATGTTAGAAGCCATCGTCCAAGTGTCCACCAATGTTAATGTGTATCTTTGTGAGTGATTTAAAAGTAAATGGGCTTCATTATAGCGTGATGGGCTGAACAGGAGACCAAGGTATGAAAAACAATGCTATAGAGTAGATTTCAAGGGCGATGAGTAAACCTGCTGTCAGGATTTACAGAGATTTGATTGGGAAGAAAAACACATTTTTGCTTCATCATTTCAAAGCAATTTCATGCTTCAGTTCTCTTCTGTCTTCTGAACACATCCGAGGGCCACACTTGGTCCTCAGCATCAGCCTGAAGTCTTGTGTGATGGAGTTGCCATGTGCTGGCTCTCTGGGAGTTATGTAGAAAGCTATACGGTAACGCTTGATTTTGATAGAACATTTAATCATCTTCTGCCTCAATTAAGTTGAAAAGACTCAAATGCAGCTTAAAATTGAAAAGTGTAACTGAATGAGAAGGTTTATATCAAATATTGAAAGGCTAAGAGAGAGCTAAGTGTATTAGCAGTGACTATTACATCTGGGGCCTACAATCTGGAGTGGCTCAGGGGTCCATGGCTGTGGACAAAGATGTTCATTTTTCTGAACTTAACCAGAGAGGAGGTGGAATGGGATGGAAAAGGACAGATACCAGATAGCCTTCCCAAGGGGATGTCTAGCGCCTGGTGGGTGGCTGAGTCTATTATGTAAAGATTTCAAATACCATCTAGTCATTTCTTTAGGATCTTGTTTGATGGTCTGTGGGATTGTTTTTTTTCCATCTTTATTGAGATATAATTGACGTATAACATTGTGTAAATTTAAGGTGTACAATGTGATGATTTGATACACATATATGTTGTGAAATGGTTACCACAATAAGGTTAGTTAACAGATCTATCACCTTGCATAATTACAATTTTTGTGTGTGTGTGGTGGGAACGTTTAAGATCTGCTCTCTTAGCACCTTTCAAGTATACAGAGTATTGTTCACTATAGTTACCTTGCTGTACATTAGATCCCCAGAACTCATTCATCTTATAACTGGAAGTTTGTACCCTTTGACCAACATCTCCCCATTTCCCCCATCCCCCAGCCCCTGGCAACCATCATTCTACTCTGTTTCTATGAATTTGTTTTTTTTAGATTCCACATGTAAGTGAGATCGTACAGTGTTTATCTTTCTCCTCTGACTTATCTCACTTTGCATGATGCCCTCAGGGTCTATTGATATTGTTGCAAATGGCAGGATTTTGTAGGACTGTTTCTTGATATGATGCCAGCCCGACCAAATGTGGTTTCCTTTGGTGGTGCGGTTGGTGTCTGCTGAGAGAAAGGCGAAGGGGACTCGCCTTTATCCTGCACGCATTGTGTGCTAGGACTGTGCTTTGGTGCTTTACACGTACTGGAGCAGTTTTCTCAACTCTGGCTGCACATTTGAATCACCTGGGGAGCCTTTGAAAACGCCGAGGCTTGGGCTCCATCTCCTAAGATTCTGATTCATTTGGTCTTGGATGGGAGTCTGAGCATTTGTAATTGTGAAAGCTCCCCAGGTGATTCAGATGTGCAGCCAATGTGGAGAACCACTGACTTAGAGCGTCTCATTGAATTTGGGGGACATTTTCCTGCTCTGCTCACTCATCCTCTTGCAACTTAGGGGTAGAGTCACATTTGTCATTGTAGCAAGAGTGAGAAGCGTATATGGTGGTGTCACTACCAAACACATGTGCCAAATTCCTTCAGCACCTTAGATCAGTGGTTTGGATTGCATCCATTTCGTGCCTCTGTTTCCAACTAATATTTCTAGCTTTCCAAAAGACCATTTTGGGTAACTCTGCCTTCTGTATACCTTTACACAAATTGCTTGCCTTCATTACTTTGTAACTTGTGAGTGTGGAAAAAGTCTGTTTAGAGGAGGCTTTCAGGAGTCCCCAAGAAAAGAAGCCCTCATCTTCCTTCCATTTAAGGCTTCACTCCCGGGACACTTCCCAACAATGCGGGCCTTCTGCTCTCCCTGGCCAGCCTTCCCAGAGAGGATTCTGAAGGCAGAGATATTGGGGCCTGAGGGAGGAGTCCCTGGAGAGCAACAATTCCAGGCTGAAATTCCCTGGCTCAGTGTCTCCCTAGGAATCCCCTCAGGAGGCCCAGGTGTGCACCTAGGTGAAAGAAAGCTATTGTCGAGGAATTTTGCTCTGCCAGGGACCCCAGGGCCCGGTTTGTGTATATGTGGGTGGAGATGAAGGGGAAAGTTCCGGCTGCTTCAGATGGCGATGAATGACTTTAGCAAACAAGATCTGGGGCTTGGAAAAGAGACAGCGCATGTCCGTGCAGGTTTCAGGTTCCTGACAAAGAGAAACTTTCAAGAGAGATTTACAGACACCCTCCCCACCCATCACATACATCTCTGTCAAGATTTTGAGTTTGCAAAGCACTACTGGCATTATGTCATTATCTCTGTGATTTAAGAAGTGAGTTTGAATGCTTATAGAGTATGTACTATGTGCCAAGCAGTGGTATATGTACATTCACCCATTTGTTACCCTAGTAAATAACTTAATCCTCACAGTATCCCATGAGGTACCTATGATTACTATCCCCATTTTGTGGATTTAGAAACTGAGGCTCAGATCACTGACATGATTTGCCCAAGGTCTCACACACTGGGCAAGAACTTGGGTCGATCTAACGTATAATTGACGCTAGTCCCCTTTGGGGAAGTACAGACTAGCTCTCATGCCTCTTTTACATCATCTGTCATGACCTTCCTCCCCCATGTCTTCTTTTTAGAATAAACACCTTCTGTTTCTTCAGATTATTTTTTCTAAATGTTTTCTAAATTTGCCCTCTCCAGAGTCTCATCTTCCACTCTTCCTTGGTTCCCTAAATCTAGCTTCTTTTCCAACATTTTCAATGAAACTCTCCTCCCCTAGGTCATTGATGACCAAATTGTCAAAGTCAACCCTAATCAACCTGTATCCAATCTGTCTTAAAAGCATTTAGCCCTAATGCTGACCACTGTCTTTCTTGAATTGGGTGATCTCATCCGTTCTCATGGTTGTATCATCTCTATGCTAACAACTCCCAAATCGACCTCTGCAGCCCTGACCTCTCTCTTGAGTTTCAGACCCTTCCATTCAACTGCTTGCTGGACTTTTTCATTTGGGACATCCCACCAGTACCTCAGACTCCACACACAGCAAAAAGGAATCCAGCATCTCCCTTAACCACCACGCCACTCCAATGCCACTCTTTTCTCTATATTCCTTACCGTGCTTCATTAGTGGTATTGCCCTCTACATGATCTACCAAGTCAGGAACTTGGGCATATCTTTTCCCTCACCCACTCATCTAAATCAATCCTTCAAGTTCTGAGGATTCTACTACATGAGTATTTCTCAAAGATGACCTCTCTCCCCTCCATGTCCATGACTCCTTCTTTACTTAAGCATCTCTTGCTTAGATTTTTTTCAAGAGCTTAGTAATATGTCACTGCAATTCCATGTCATAGCACAAGTCTCTTTTCCATGTTGCTTACAGAGAGATCTTTCAAGGCCCTATCTAAACTGTTCAACAGCTCTGCGAACCTATGTTTCCCAAAGTATATTCCATTACACCCTAGTTTTACAAGATACTCTCTGAAAAATGGGACTGCGGGCAAGTAGCATTGGGAAAACCAGTATACTATACATTTCTCCTCTTGGAGGTTCAAATTCGCATTAAATGTCCTGAGAAGTCCTTCAGTTAAAACCATGTTTAACTGTGTATATTTCAGCATCCCAAATAGATTTCATCATGGAATCACTCCTCCTCCCCAGCACTCACTTTTTTCAGCATAGGGCCTGCCAACAACCTTCCATAGAATACCTTTGAAACCGCAGGGTGTCTGTTCTGCTCCTTAGCATGGCATACAAGGCTCTTCGTAATGTGACCTGTACTCACCTGTCCAGCCACTCCTCCCCCTTAAATTCTCACTACTCTCATCATTCTTGTGACTACCCTTCTCCCTCACACACCTTTGTGGTTTTGTGCTTTTCCTTTGCCAGAAAAGCCATTCCCCTCCCCTCACTACCTCTACCTACCTTCAGGTCATAATTGAAGACTCAGCTCAACTGTCTTTTATGAAGTTTTCTCTGCTTCCCTCCAAGGGTGAGTTAGTCACTCCCTTTTTTTTTTTACTTTTAATGTTTTTATATATCTTGAATATTACATTTATCACATATAAAATTATTCCACTTCTATGTTGCCTTTTAACATTTCACATCAAGTGGATTATTCTTTGTATCTTTTCAACCCCCTTATCTCCTGAAGGGAGTTTGGACTCATTGCTGATCCAACAGGAAAACAGTTCCATCTTTTCTAGTTTGTAGTTAAACAGCATATGTAAGAAACCTTATAGCTAGGTATGGTCTAGAGCACATCTAAACCCAGCATGCTTGCTAATGAGTTCAGCTACATTGCTTGTGCCACTGTGTGCTGCCTCTCCTAGATGGTGCAGTGATAGACTTGATTGTAGGTATAAGGTGGATAATGACACCTTGGTGCAGAAATGAAACCCCAAACCACCTGAGCCTCTGCTCCTGAGAGGGAAGTTCAAGGCCCAGCTCCAGCTAGTTAGCCTGGCTCTTTCTCCACTCATCTTGAGGCTGGAGGCCTGTGATCAGTGGCCCACCCCATGAAGCCTACTCCTCAGCAAGGAAAGGAAAATATTCATTGTTGAGGGCTTACTTTGTGTAGGCACTGTGCTGTTTGGGCATGCATTATCTCATTTCATCCTCACAGCAACCCCACTAAGCGGGAACTCTTCCTTCCTTCATGTTGCGGATGAGGACACTGGGGCTCAGCCAAGTGAAATGACCTGGTCAACGCTGGTCTTACAGCTTTAGGCCCTAATCCTGCCTGTGGCACTTCCTTGCTGTGTTACCATGGGCTAATCAGTTAATCCAGCTAAGTCTCAATTTCCTCCCTTGCACAATAGGAATATACTAGTGCCCACCTCGTAGAATGGTCATAAGGATTCAGTGATAGGATGTATGCAAAGTACCTGGCATGGTGCCTGGCACGTGGTAAGTACTCTATAAATGGTAGCTATTATGGGCCGAGATGAGAGACATTGTTTTCAGCCAAGATGAAGGGAATCAGGAGGATGATTTTGTGTTAACGGAGAGTTTGGGTCCAGAAATGATTTGAACTATGAAAAGGTCACACTTCTCAAGGAGCCAAAGGAGGCTCCCTTCTCCTAATAGATGATAGTTACGTTTCTCAAGGAGCCAAAGGAGACTCCATCTTAAGGGAAATGGAGGAAATGGCAGTGAGGCACAAGAGCTCTTGATGGGAGAAGGGCTGGCCATGTGGAGGCTGAAAAAGATCAGTAAAGACTGCTCCATCCAGTGCAGGTCACGGATGGGCTCGGCATGTACTCCGTACAGCTTACCTTTGCGTGTGTGTGGTGGTGTCTAATGCCTTCCCTATAAGGGTAGCTGCGTCTACTCCTGTAAGATGTGCAGCTGACAGATGTGGAGGGCCATCTGGGGAAGGGATACAAGTGAGAGTGGGTGACTGATGGAGAGTAGAGCTATAACAATGGACTCTGTAGTCACACTTGCCTGGGTTGGAATTGTGACTCTGCCACTTGCTAGTTGTGTGACTTTGGGTTACCCACTACCTCTCTGAGCCTCAGTTTCCTCATCTGTAAACTGGAGATAGTGAGAGTACCTACCTCATAGGGTTATTGAGACGAGTAAGGGGATTTATTCTTGTAAAGCACTTAGCACAGACCAGACACATCATAAAGTCTCAAGAAATGCCAGTTATTGTCGTCATTATTGTGTGTGCTGGATGTTGCAAGGGGGAGAAGGGGAGGGACCAGTGTGGATGATCAGAGGGCTTGCTGAAATAATCCCAAATGAATCTTCCCCAAATCGAGTTCTGCAAATATTGCATTTGCTTCCATTAATTAAAAGAAGCTCTGCATTCTCTTCTTTCAAGTTTATTTTGTGGCTCAGATCTTAATGAGCTTTTTAAAAGACTATAGAGGTTTTGATTCAATTAAAAACTATCCTCTAAGATATCAGCATCTGACAGTTACACTGTACTCTTTTGGGCATTTTCCTTGAAATGATTGTAATGTGATATTTGTATCTAGTGAAGATTATGAGTTTTCACTAATTCTTAGAGTAGACGGGGTTTAACTGCTGGCATGCACCCTGCACGTTTAATCTGCTGTAGAGCAACTTCATTTTCTAGATGGTCTTTATGGGTTTGGGGAAAAGATGTAAAGTATCATCAGTGAGGTATGAAGCAAGTATTAAAGGAAGGAGTCTCTTGTTTTCAGAATGGATTGAACTGCTGTGAAATCACAGCCACTGCCCAGCGACACACAGTACTTATCCCAGCCCGAGCTCCCATATGCTCTTCCTTTTGACTTGATCTAGTCCTCCTTCCTTGCTGGCAGTGTTTGTGCCCCTTTACTTCACCCTGTGCTGCTGGACTAGGTGACCACTGGCTAAGTAACCACTCACACAGCAATTCTCTCTGCATTCATCTCTCCATTCCTGGATACTATCTTATCCCTGTTTTTATGATTTTTTGAAAAATATTTCAAAGTGCCTTTTGAAAAAGAATTAGTGCTGATGATCAGCCAAATGTTTTTATATAGCTCTCCTGGAAGTGTGAAACGTTCTGATAGCTTCCAAGTGTCAAGAAGGCCCTGGAGAAAAAGAAAAGGCCAACTCCAACTTCCTTAAGACAACTTTTGAAAAAGATCTAGGGCTTTAAATTCAGCTTCACACACTACTCCCCAAGTCCTTCCAAATGAGTAGAAGGTAAATACATTTATTGCTTAATCTGGTATTTGATATCCATTTTTATAGCTGCTATATTACATTTGAGTTGACTTTATAACTCAATGGAATTGTATTTTGCATGTTGAATACATACATCATTGTATCCAGAGATCATTGTTTGTTTAAAGAACTTAGAGAACAATGTTCTATGTGAATTTATTATAGAAGCTATTTTATAATTTGGTTATGATTGCCTTTATGTTACATGCATAGTCATATCTGTGATATACTTGATGCCTAACCTCTGATCAAGATTGCAGCCTTGCTTCCATGGGAAAATGTATGCTATGACAGTGACATGACTTCTGGCCTGACACGGCTTCGAGCAGTGAATGCATCACACCAAAACTTGAGAACTGAGCCTAGCACAGTGTTTGCTATGCAATAGGAGTTCATTAGATGTCGGTTGAATGGGTGAATTAATTGTCTGTATTCTGCTCAGCCACAACTGAGTGGAAGATGAAAGACTGAGACTTCTGTTCTCTCTAGTTCCATCGTAATTGACAAATTTAGACAAGTCTCATAACTACTTGCTGTCATCATTTCCTTACTAAGAGCCATCCATCTCATACAGGGCTTAAAAAGAAAGGACATTAAACATAACTCTAAAGTGACGTTCTTTAAAAGTGATATTTAAGCTCCATTAGATAAAAGTAGGATAAAACCAAGCCCATCATTTTAAATTAATGTTTTTCTTTTTACTCAACCAGATAGATGGTAACATATAATCAACACACATTTATCAAGGAATGCTATCATAGGTACTCAGCACTGTGCTAGACACTGTGAATGACAACGTTCCTGCTCAGAGAGCTTCCAATCCAGTTGAATAGACAACACTTATGTATGTGTAAATCAAGGTTTCTCAACTTCGGCACTATTGATATTCTGGGTGGGATAATTCTTTGTTATGTGAAGCTGTCCTGTGGAAATTGTGGGATGTATGCATTGTAGGATGTGTAGCAGCATCCCTGACCTCAACTCACTAGATACCAGTAGCACCTCTCTCCAGTTATGACAACCAAAAATGTCTCTAGACATTGCCATGTTTCCATTTCCCCTGGGATGCAAAATTGTTTCCCTTTGAAAACCACTGGTTTTACTGATCTGTCATGCAAATTAGTATGTAACAGTCAAATGAGGAAGTAGGAGGGAGGGGTGATTCACTGGAGTGAATGGGCTGGAGTGGTCAGAGATTTAACTGGACCTTAGAAAAATTGGGTGAGATTTTGATGAGCAGAGAGGTCATTTTAGATGGAAAAAACGGCACAAGCCGTGGCTCCAAACTGCAAGGCATTTGGTGGGTTTGTGGGAGGGTGTGGTGAATAGACTGCCTGGCTTGAATGGAGGAGAAGATAGTGGATGATTAGGCTGACAAAGTAGGTTGGTTGCCATGAATGACAGGCTAATGTGTGGGAACAACTAGATTTCTGAGCAGAAGAGTTAACAGGATGCAAGGGGTATCCGGGTAGTGACTCTAACTGTAGTTTGTAGGATGGGTTGGAGGGAGGATGGACAGGAGCAGGGCAATAACCCCCTTCATCCCTTCTTTTACAAAGAGAGAGGGTAAAATCAAGTTGAAATAGCACAGATTCTTAGTGCAGCAATGGCATCTCCTAGTTGTGTGTGCACTGGACGTCAAGTCACTCATGTCATAGGATAGGCTCTGCAGATTTGTTTTTCTTTCTCTTGTTTTCCTAAGTTTTGGAGATCAGAAGATGTAGATGCTTCAGACTTGTCTTCAAAAGCAATTGTCTTGTTCTTCACATTAATATACTTCATTAGGTCTTTTAGATTAGCTCCTGGGTCTAAAATCCATATTCTTGAGACAGTTCTCTTTTCAGCAATGTGTCTTCCAATAGTTCTTTGTTTCAACTATGTTGTACCTCTCTCATCTTTCAAAATTTTCTCAGTAAATTTTGCCTACCCTATCTCTCCTCCAATGATAGGGTAACACATTATCTGATTAACCAGTCACCCTATGATCATACCATTGTTAAACACACCTGAACAAAACTTTTCTTTCATAGTTTATTTTTTATCAAAATGCATAAAATTCACATTGATGAGATTAACAACTTTATGGCATGTAGGGTGTCCATAAAGCACATCATGCATGCTTTTACATTTTGATAACTTAGGGGTTAGTCTGGCAGCCCACCTATATGTAACTAGCAGCTAAACGTGACTATATGAAAGTTTAGGGCAGCAACATAATTCCAGGACTTTTTATTTCAAGACCTAAGACAAGCATAAATGGCTGCAAAACAGTGAGCCCTGTACTATGGCTGCTATCATTGAAGCACATACTAGCTGAGAGAGGAAAATTCTTTTGGTTTATTAGCCAAAAACTGATAGAGATAATTTCTATGACAACTAACCTCGAAGTTATTAAAATTGAGAAGTTAAAATAGGAAATGACATGCGGACAGTGTAAAGCCCTGTGGTTTGGTACCATGAATCTGAGCCCAATTAGCCTGCCATTTGCCATTTAAATAATGGAATGATGTGGCCTCGGCAGATGGTGAGTCAGTGAAGGTCTCAGGGTTATTCCAACTCAGTTTATTTAGGAACGAATAAGAAACTATACCCCATTTTCTTTGGTTGTATCCCATAAGGAAATCTTTTTAGTAATTTCACTTTGGAAAGGAAATCTCCAGTGTGCCCTTTCATAAAGCTGAGGTAGAATAAGCTTGCAGAATCAGTGCTAGCTCTAAACCTATTGCATGCCTTCTACTGTGGGAGGGGAGGTGGAGAGAGAGTGGTAAACCATGTGATCCCTGCCCTCAGGGAGCTCACTGTTGAGTGGGGATCATTGAGTAGTTCTGTGTGGCACAGACGCAAGGCCAGTATGGGGTAGAGAGCTGTGGAGTTGCCTGGAGGAGGACAGATTAATGCTGGGCCTGGAAAAGTAACATGGAGAGAATGGTGTGGGCATTTTGAGTAACGTGCATGTTACTAGAAGAGAACTAGCATGTTGTCTGTAGGGAAAGTCTGGAGCCCTGCCCAGCTGGAGCAGAGAAGTGGTGTATTTAGAGGAAGAACAGGAGCTAAGGTTGGATGGACAGGATGCCCCTGGCTCTGAAAGTAGGGCCTTGAAATACTACTCACTGTTGTCAGCAGTGGTAACCACTGTAGTCCATGGAGCAGAGATGGACCATGAAGAAAATCGTACTTTGAGGAGAACTCTTTTTTTTTTTGGTGAGGAAGATTGGCTGTGAGCTAACATCTGTTACCAATCTCCCTCTTTTTGCTTGAGGATGATTGTCGCTGAGCTAACATCTGTGCCCATCTTCCTCTATTTTGTATGTGGGACACTGCCACAGCATGGCTTGATGAGTGGTGTGGGGTCCACACCTGGGATCCAAACCCGCAAACCCCGGACCACCAAAGCGGAGCACATGAACTTAACCACTATACTGGCGGGCCAGCCCCAGAAACTCCTTTTCAACAGGAACAGTCCTAGAGAGTTCTATAATACAAGTTTAAGTAAAATGAATTGCGGTGATTCCTGTAGCTATGGCTCATGCTCATTGGTTCAATGAAGATGCCTTAAGCCAACCTCAAGTTCAATTGTCCATGCCATTCATAGCTCATTTCTGTGGCTTTCCCCAAACAGATAAGATGTCCTTGCATGAGGAACTGGAATTTAGCTTCATAGCAGTTTTGAGCCACTGTCTGTAGGAGCTATTTTTCTAGAAGCAGGATTATTTGTAGTTGGTACTAAAAATAAATTTATGGGGTGGAGAACAGAAAAGAGCAAATAGCACTGTTTTATAAGTGAACAAGGAGGTTCAGGAGCTCTTTTCCCAACCCCCCAAATTTTCTCCTTGGGAGTTCCTCTAAACCTGAAGTCACATCAATCTGCCAGAATGTGTAAAGCTGGGTCATTAGAATGTCCCCTTCGTAAGGGCAGGGACTTTGTTATGCTCATTTCTGTAGTCCCAGCACAGAGAATAGTGTCTGGCACACAGTTGACCCTCAACATTTCCCCCTTTGAATAATGTGCTATTGAATTAATGAATTTTCAACTTTTGACACAGATGTTATTTGAATAATCATTTTTCTTTCCAGCTTGTCCATTTAATATTGAGTTTTTAAAAATAACAGCTTTATTGAGATGAGAGAATTCACATAATGTATAATTCACCCTTTTAAAGCATACAATTGAGTGTTTTTTAATATATTCACAGAGTTGTGCCACAGTCACTACTAATTCCAGAACATTTTTAACACCCCCAAAAGAAACTGTACCCGTTAGCAGGCATGCCACATTTCCTCCTCCACCAGCCCCTGCTGCTCACTAATCTGCTTTCTCTCTCTATGGATTTGCCTGTATTGAACATTTCATATAGCCAGAATCCTACAATATGTGGTCTGGCTTTTTTTCATTTAGCTAAAATGTTTTCAAAGTTCCTCAATGTTGTAGCATTATCGGTCCTTCATTTCTTTTTATGACTGAATAATATTCCATTGTATGACTATACCACATTTTGTTTATCCATCCATCCATTGATGGACATTTGGGTTGTCTCTACTTTTTGGCTATTATGAGGAGTGCTGCTGTGAACATTCATGCACAAGTTTTTGGGTGGACATATGTTTTCATTTCTCTTCATTTCATACCTAGGAGTGGAATTGCTGGGTCATATGGTGATTTTATGTTTAGCTTTTTGAGGAACTGTCAGACTGTTTTCCAAAGTGCCTGCACCATTTTAGATTCCCGCAAGCAGTGCTCAAGATTCCAATTTTTCTTCATTTTTGCTGATACTTGCTATTGCCTGTCTTTTGTAGTATAGCCATCCTAGTGGGTTAATGTTGACTTTTGAATTATAAATGTATGGTATAAATATACTCATGAAATACAAGTGTGAAAAACTTAAACTGTTATTCCTTGACATCAGAAATCGCCCTGCCAGTTCAATATTTTCCATCTTGCATCTTTAGTTTGAGGTTGTTTTATTTCCTCATAGAGAAAATGAGAAAGAGAGATTGGGGATCTGCTAAACAGGTTTTTAGCACTTTTCTGATTCAGAGTGTGGTGATCATAAAAACACACACACTGGGCCTTGAGATAGCATGGAAAATTCTAGAAATATGTCATTTCACAACGTCTGTGCAGAAACCACTTCTGTGCCAGTGTGTTACATTTGAAACCACATTTTGTATGTGCTCAACTTTTACACAGATCTTGAGAAAATGAAATTGAATTTTATGCCTCTTTAATTTGATTTGAGACCATGACCATGCCGTTTCTTTATAATAATTACAAGAATGTATCCAATATATGACTTTCATCTTACAGCAATTACAACCATTTACCATTTATAGAACACATAGTTTAGGACACCATAAGTCACATTTCATGCTAATGGCTTTTCTGAAAATAAAGGGTTCTGTTGTACAAATCCAAGAACAATGATAGGGGAAAAGAAGATCAATTGATATGTCACATCAAAGAGGAGATCAAAATGAAGACGTCAAATATATGCCAAAGGCTCTCATAAATTATAAATTGTGAACTCACCCCAAACTTTATTTTTAGACAAATAAAATATCTTAAAGTCTTATTGTAAAAGCTACTTCAAAGATGATTTGGTGACAGTCTTTTCCCTGAGGCTTTGCCAGTTTTACATGCCAAAGGCTTCCAGTGTGAACGGGATTCCACAGGACCAAGCCCAAGAAACCAACTTAGACTTTGAGATCTGGTCTTTCATTGAAGGACAAGAAGCCCATTTTTGTGACCTGCTTCCCATTTCCTTCTTTGTGGGACTAACTGAAGAATTAAAAATTGTCTTCCATTCTAAAGTTATATGCAGAGCACAAAGAAGGGGTTTCAACAGCTGCTTCTTGTCATTCTATGGGAAGAACTTCTGATCTGAAAAATACCCACAGGTCCTCCAGATAGTTCTTACGTTTCTCACTCATATTTTCCCTTCACTCTAATAACAGGTGTGGCTCCTCCCCCTCCTTTATAGGTAATATCTCTTCAGGAAGATTGTTTTTCATATATTAAAAGTAATACTTTAGAAAAAAAATGTAAAAGCCCAGAAAATATAAAGAAAGATATATATAAAGAAAATATAAAGAAATATAAAAAAATCACCTGCAGTCTCATGACCCAGAGAACACCATTTTGACTTGCTTTCTTACACTCTTTGTTTAATTGCATTTATTTATTCATTCTTTATTTCACTCAACAAATATTTACTGAGCACCTACTATATGCCATGCACTGTTTTAGGATATACATATGGCTCTAATTTTCTTTATAATAATTATGGACATGGTTTTTGGTGTGATATCTGTCTCCCCTCCTAGACTCTAAACTCCAGGACCATCTTAGTCACTAAACATCATAATGTGACCACTTACCAGTCACTAAATATTCTTTGAAAATCGTATTTTTCATGGCTGCATAATATTTCTACCATAATTTACTATTTCCCTATTGTTGGTCATTTAAGATATTTTCATATATTTTGCTATTATAATTAACACAGTTTTGAACATCATGTCAAAAGGTATACACATTTTTATGACTTTTGTTATATTAGCCAAACTGCCCTCCAGGAACGCTCTACCAATTTAAGCACCCGCCAGCAGTGTGTGAGTACTTCTCAAGTGCAGTTAAAGGATATTACTAAATGGCCGACTGAAGGAAGTGAAAGACTTACCAATCCACTCCTTTGCCTGCAAGGAGAGTCAGAATGACCACCACCACCTGGGAGGAAGCCAGTTAATTTAGGGGAATTGAACAACAGTTGGGAGAGCTCTCTCAGTTTAGTAGCATTGGGATATGGGGCCAAGAATAGGTAGTGGTTCAGGTTGCTTATTTATATAAGTTTATGAATTATCTTTACGAAGCTAAGAGTGAGCTGGAGAAATGGCGTTGACATAAACTCAGAGAGGCGATCCAAATATTTATTGATTCTCTATTACGTGTCAGAACCTGTTGGATGCTGTGAGCGATACAGAAGTGAAGTAAACACAGTTCTTGCTCCCAAAGAGGTTAAAATTCAGTTGCAGGGAAAAGTGTGGGCGTTGGAATCTGAATGACCTGGATTCAGTTCTGTTTCTGCTGCTTATATTAGCAGTGACCTTGGGGAGGTTACATAATGTCTCTGGTCTTCAATTTCCTCATATGCAAAATGGGGTTAATAATAGAGCTGTAGTACGAAGGAAATGAGATGATGTGTATCAAGTGCTTACCAGAGTGCCTGGCACATGGCACAGTAGCTCTCAGGAAATGATAACTACCATTGCTTTGGTAATGATTTTCCTATCTTCCAAGGATTTTGTGGGGATTAAATAAAATAATAGTTGAAAAACACTTTGTACTATGCCAACATCAAGTTAAGATGAGATAATGATGATATTGACAACCTTTTTGGAGAAGAAGAAAATATATCATAAGCGAGTTGTACCAGTCATAAAAGAACAACAGAAGGGTAGCTGCCCTTGTCGCAGAAAAGGTGAGTCTTGGCACGTATTGCTGAAGATAGTGTTGGCTTTCCCAGTCCCGTGACACCAAGACTTAGAAAGTTCAGCTGCTCAGAGCCATTGCAAATTCTGATCTACTCAGCTGTCGGTCACCTCTCCCCTTTGCACTCACGTCATTCAGGGCGCCTGGAGTGCATTTTGTTTCCATGGAATTGTGAGGGCGTGTCTTTCGCTTGCCTGGAATTGTCTACCAAGCCCAAAGCTTTTTAGGAGTGGATGGTATTTGTCTCTTGTGCCATCACTAAAGAATAGCTTTTGTAGTTTGAAATTAGACAGGGCATTCAAGAGCTCTAAGTGTCTGGCAAGAAAAGTCAGCGGCTGGAAATGCTGCGGTGGATGTGTCTGAAATGCAATTGATGAACATGCTTTTCCCCCTGAGCCACTTCCTGTTATGGGGTGTAAGCTGATCTATTTCAGTGATGTGTGCTGACTTCTCCCCTCCTGAAGCTCACTCATGCAGTGCCCCCAGGTTTGAAAAGAATAGGACAAATTAACTGTCTTCTAAAGTACTAATGCTGCAGGCTTTTGTGAAATAAAACCTTTGCTGAACGGAAAATATTATTGTCTTCCCACTTTCAAAAGTTACTTGTTTACCTGTTGCTCATAAAGCGCAGGGCAATTCGTGGTTGGGAAAAGATATTCTTTGTCTGATGGGTTTCATTTCAGCACCATAGACTTCCCTGAAGATTGCAAAGCTATTCTATTGCTACGCGTTTATAAAGCTCACCCTGAGGAAGGAGAATTAGTGTCTGGTAATACCTTCCTGCCTGCCCATTTTACCTCACTGATTCAAGCTTTGGAACTGATTTAATCAATGGATCAGCACATTATTCAAAGGGGGAATGCTATTACAGAAAAGCTTTCACGAGGGTTGATGATTCATACAGACAGTATTCAGGACTTTTAATCATATCACATAAAAGAAGAAAATTTGAATGTTGCTTATGCCTAGAATTTTCATGAAAAGTAAAATATTAAGAAGTGCTTAGGAGAAGCCCATGGCTTGGATTTATGTGTGCAGACATTTCTTCTGAGAAAGAAAACTTAGAATGCTCTAGAATAAAGATCCATAAAAACCAAAATCACACCAAGGGACAAGCCTAATGAAAGTAAGAGAAATGAGAAGTTGAACATGATAAGGAAGCTAAAGTGCTACGCCTTGTTCCGGATGGTCAGTATTCTCCAGTGGAAGAAGTTCCAGCTTTGGGGACAGAGTCCTGGGTATGCATAGCTCAGTTGTTGGGCAAGTGAATGTCTCTGATTCTCATTTTCCTCATCTGTCAAATGGGGTTAGTAATACTTACTTCCCAAGCTGTTTGTGAGGATTGGGATAGTAAGGATTTTTTTTTTTTTTTTTTATTGCAGTAATATTGGTTTATAACATTGCAAAAATTTCAGGTGTACATCATTGTACTTCTATTTCTGCATGGACTACATCATGTTCACCACCAAAATACTAATTACAACCCATCACCACACACATGTACCGAATTATCCCTTTCACCCTCCCCCCTCCCCCCTTCCCCTCTGGTAACCACCAATCCAATCTCTGTCCCTATGTGTTTGTTTATTGTTGTTATTATCTACTACTTAATGAAGGAAATCATACGGTATTTGGCCTTCTCCCTCTGACTTATTTCACTTTGCATTATACCCTCAATGTCCATCCATGTTGTCACAAATGGCTGGATTTCGTCATTTCTTATGGCTGAGTAGTATTCCATTGTGTATATATACCACAGCTTCTTTATCCATTCGTCCCTTGATGGGCACTTAGGTTGCTTCCAAGTCTTGGCTATTGTGAATAAGGCTGCAATGAACACAGGGGTGCATGTACCTTTGCAAATTGGTGTTTTCAAGTTCTTTGGATAAATACCCAACAGTGGAATAGCTGGATCATATGGTAGTAAGGATTTTACTTGCTTTATTTTCCTTACAGAACTTACCAGTATGTGTCCTTTATATTTTTTAAATGATTTATGTCCTCAAACTAGAATCTAAGTTCCATGGGTATGGTGGGTCTGATAAAGTATTTGACATCTCTTTTACCAGGTAGGTCCCACTCACCCTGAGGGCTGATCCAGTGGAGCCCACTGTAGGCAGGAATGCCTTGGGTCATTATCAAAGCCTCTGGATAAAGAAGAAGATGTTTCATACCCAGGAGAGCCTGGCTGGGTCTACTCATTAAGTGGAAACACTACAACATCATGGTTTTAAAAAAAGGCTTTGTGTTCAGTCAGGAGTAGTTTTGAATCCCAGCTCTCTTGCTTATTAGTTATATAAACTTGGGCAAGTTGCTTAACCTCTCTGTAGTTCAGTTTCATCATTTGAAATGTGAGAATCAAAGGGGAGCAGTGAAGATTAAATGAGATTAAGTATGCAAAGCACAGATCCCCATGCCTGGCGTGGAGGTTCATTAAAGGGCAGTTGGGAGGAGTGGCAGCTGCAACAGCAACGGCAGCATTGCCCCTTGAGGACACAGTTTCTCCGCCATCTTGAAGTCTGCTGGAGCAGTTAGCTCCACTGGAGCTGTCTGTGAGGGAGGCCGCCTTCCTAGTCCCTGGCCTTTTCTCCCTGCCGAGAACCTGCTGATCTTGCGTTGACTGCTATAGAAGGCCTTTGTAATCAGTCCATTGAGGTTGGACAGATTTGAGTTCCAGTCCTGGCTCTGTCATTTTCCAGCTGTGTGACACTGGCCAAGTTAAGTTACTTAACTTCTCAGAGCCTCATTGTTCTCAGCTATAAAATGGTAATAAAACAGTTATTTACTGCATAGTGTTATTGAGAGAATGAAATATGAGAATCCATGTGAAAGTACTTCACCTAGTCACTGCAACGTGACAAGTGTCCAATAAAGATATCTTCTAAGGTAATGGAAGCAAGTCTTCATTACATACGGTATCATTTTAGAATTGAGTGCATTTCACGGTATTAAATTTATGTGAGAATTCCTGATATGTACATGGCAACCACATCACCACAGAATGTTCTCTGGCTTAGAACTGCTCATTTTCCAGCCAAGATGAATAAAGAAGAGATCATTATATCCCATTAAGGTCTACGTATTCATGATAGAATGGGCTAGACCCTTGCTGCTCCAAGTGTGGTCCATTGACCAACCATACAGGCATCATGTGAGATCTTGTGATAAATGCAGAGTCCAAGGTCGCATCCCCAGTCCTACTGAATCAGACAAGATCCCCAGGTGATTGGCTTCTAATCCTGGGGTGTCATTTCTACAGTGTTCATTGGCACATCCTCTACGTCACTATTATTTGATTGCTATGATGCTCTAGTTTCTTGGGCTATGTATACTACGTAGTGTTCTTTTCCAAGAGGGGAATGAGCCCTAGAAAAGCTAAGTGTTTTGCTCTGGGTCAAATGGCCTACTTAATGGCAGGGCCAGGATCAGACTGCCGAGGCCCCAGCATTCCACTTTCTGACACTGTCCTCCATAGCCATTGCCTTTGCAACCGGATCTGCTTTCCTTTCCAGTGTCTGCCATCCATTTATCATATCAGAGCAAAATCTAAACGACTTAGTAAATTAATGATGAAAAAATTCATTTACCAATAATATTGACTGTTGTTGTCTTTTGTAGTAATATTCCAGCTTTCTTGGTGCAAATGGGTGCTGTACTGCAGTGGCTGTCAAACTTGAGTTGCATTAATTTAACCTGGGGATCATGTTTAAATACAGATTCCTGGGCCCCCACGTACGGGGATTCTGGTTCCTGAGTCTTGGCTGGGGCTCAGGATCTGTGCTTTTAAGAAGCTCCGGAAGTGATTCTAAGGTACGCAGATCACACGTTTAGAAAACTGCTTGGCTTTCGAGTTAGACTACCTGACTTCAAATCTAGGCTGTGACACTGACTAGCTGGAAGTCCTCGGGCCTTGGTTTCCTCAACTTTAAAAAGGGAATAACAATAACTGCCAGTTGACACAAGGTTGCTATGATGATTACATGAGATAATGTGAAACAGCATAGTGCTGAACCCACAGCATTTAGAAAATGTTAGCTAGTATTATTTTTAAATCTAGGATGTGGTTTTCTGCTTATTAAATGGTAACTTGTATTAAAGGAAGATTGTCTCTGTGTTAACACACATGTATCTCTCAATAAATTGAATCAGCCTTTAAAGCTTAGCGATGACACTCTCTTGTCCTTGAGGTGTTTCTGATCTTCCTCCCAACTGGAATAATTGTTTCTTTTATAGCTCTCTGTTTGTGCCTCCCATAGAAGGCATTTTGTTCTGCAACAAATTCTAGTAAGAAGTTTGCATGTCTCTCTCCCCAGCCAGCAAGCTCCTTTAGGACAGAGGAGCTGTTGTAGCCATCCTGTACCCCTACTCCCATTTCATGCAGCCACAGCTCCTACACAGTGCTTAGTACTCAGTGGTGCTCAAAAACACATTTGCTATATTGACCTGAAGTTCTTGAAGGGAGAGAAGCCTGAACTTAAATATACCAGATCAGAACTTCCTTACTCTTCTAGGACTGAGCAAGTGAGAGGTGACAGAATAAAATTAGGAGATGTTGGGTCTCCTCTGGCTTGTTTCTTCTGCAGTAGGATTGGGAGAAAATGTCCACGAGAAGTAGAATTGGGAGGAACACCATGAAAACCACCTCAACAATTACTGTTGTCTTTAAAAATCATAATCAGATGGAAGATATTTCCTGAAATTGCACCTTTGGTTCTTGAAGGAAGGAAAAGCCCATTTTCATGAGTGGCTGTCCATTAACTTGGTGGGTAGGGGAGACTCATCTTGGCCTGGAGGGGATTTCTGCATGGGCACTCAACAGACAAAAAAAGGGAGGGATATTTCCCTTCGGGACACATAAAACAGGAGGCTGGTTGCATTTTCTACTTTTCAACTGGCTTCTTGAGGGTTTATGGACAATGTGTGCCTCCAGATCCTATACTTCATAGAACGGGAATTTGGTACCTGAGAGATGCATTGCAAATGTCACATCGTAAACTCTTGGACGGCCAGTGCTGAAGGCATTTTAGCAATTGTCTAAAATAAGAAGCAGAGAGCACACACCATTGTTCTTTTAGTGTTTCTACAGGAACGTCAATGGTTAAGTGCCTTTAATTGCTGGTTTCCTGCATTGTGTCCCGTTCTAAAATGGTTAGTATTTCTTGGGTCCAAACTCCAGCTCTGTCATTGACCAGCTGTGTGACCTTGGGCATGTCACTTGCCCTCTTGTGTCCTTAGTTCCTTTTATAAAAGGAGCAAAGTGGGTTGGAAGATCTTTAGGTCCTTTTTTAGCTCTGAATACAGGAGATTGTCCCAGAAATAGAACTGTGCTATTCCTTTTTTTGGAAAATCCATTCTTTCCTAATGCTGCAGTGCTGGCAGTCCAGTGAGTCAGGTAACCATGCTATAAGAATTGTCTCACAGGGGCCGGCTCAGTGACATAGCGGTTAGGTGCGCGTGCTCCGCTGCAGCGGCCCGGGGTTTGCAGGTTCGGATCCTGGGTGCGCACCAACGTACCGCTTGTCAAGCCATGCTGTGGCAGCGTCCCATATAAAGTGGAGGAAGATGGGCATGGATGTTAGCCCAGGGCCAGTCTTCTTCAGCAAAAAAGAGGAGGATTGGCGACAGATGTTAGCTCAGGGCTGATCTTCCTTACACACACAAGAATTGTCTCACAGAGTCTATAAGGAGATAGGAAGCAAGGATATATTCTGAAATGTGTTTCTCCTATTAAATCTGTTTTGGTATGCCAGGTGACATTTGTTCCTGCACAGCTCACATTCCATGCCAACATGCTATCTGGCAGGGCACACACTGATTAAGACCTGTTCCGAGAAAACATATTCTCTCTGATTGAAATCCAAATGTATTGATTGTTTTATGTCTATCAGGAGAGATTGCTTTCTATATGGTGATGGATGGCAACCCCACACACCACTTCATCTGCCAACTGGACAGGAGGTGACATAGGTAGCTTCCAAGTTTTGTGGGCTGAACCATTAGCTGTGACAGTCAGCTCCAAACCCTCGGTCACACTGTCGTGGCCTTAGCATGGTCACAGTGAGCAAGATTAGATGTGTCACAGCTACAGATGATTCCTAAACTGATAGCTTGGTGGCAAGAACCCTTAAAAGTGGCAGGCCCATTTAAAAGCTTCTGTACAGGGTGGGACCTGGAGAGATTTGAGATCAGAGCACAGCTCCTTGCAGAGAGGGCATCTGGGGTCTGAACTGTGTGCTCCTTCTCCGCACTCCAGCACGATAGCAGGAAAGCCCCAGAAGGATTAAAACTGGAGTATTTATGAGCTAAATATAATGTTTCCATCTTTCTGGGAATGCCCAATGACAATACCATTTACATTTGCACAGAATGCTTGCATTTCACAAAGTACTTTCACGTGCATTAGCTCATTTGATTCTTAAAACTTTAATCATGGGAAATAGATAGAGCCTATGCTTTTACCGTGTTACAAATGAGGAATTAGCCATGCTCTTTAATCTCTGACCCTTGACCCCACAACCCACTCTTCAAGGCTTGAGCCCATAGTCCAGGGTTCTTTCTACTGTTCTGAGCTGTTCAGTTAACGAGGCCAAGAGCTAATGCCTGCATGTAATCATAGCAGCTCACATTTATTGAGCTCTTACTATGGTCCGGGAACTTTACATAATTCTCATTTAATCTTCACAACAACCTAATGAGGACAATATTATTATTGTAATCCTCATTTTACATATGAAGAAAATGAAACTCAAAGAGGTTAATAAGCTTGCTCAGGGTTACACGATAGTAAGTGACAGAGATACTAAGTGACTCAAACCCAGTCAGTCTGGCTTCAGAATCCATGTTCTTAACCATGATGCTATGCTGTTGGCAACTCCCTGCCCCCTACCCTTTCCAAAGGGCTTAAGAATAGGAAGACAAGGAGTGGGTTTTACTTCCTGGGCTATGTTAGCAACAGGGGCCCACGGGGAAATGCTGTTTTAAACCAGCCTTCTGGAAAGAGCCACTAGGACCTGACATGATGCCAGGATAGACTAGTATATCCACAGTCCCATTTGTGGGTCCTTTCTGGCCTCTGCCACTCTGCCCCTTCTCCCTGACCTCCACAGTCCTTTCCCTCTGGAGCCTCAGCAACACTGCCACCCCTCTTTGGACGTGCACTATTCTCACTTTTATGTGAGATGTGTGGGGTTATTGTAGAGAAATAGTTCAGATTTAGTATTATTTATTTCCCACTTACTTCTAAAGAGAACCTGAAGGGCCTCCCAATAAAAACTGTCGACTAAGTAATTTGAGCTTTAGAAGGAGTTCTGAAACCTTGTAGAAGAAAGGCAAGGGAGAAGACGAGGTGAAAGGTGTTTCTATCAAGAACTTGGGATGGAAGTCATTTCACACATTTCATAAGCACTGTGAATCGGGTCCTCGGACTGCCACTAAGATACAGAGCTGAGTAAAACATAGCCCCTGTCCTCAAGGAGCTCAAAGTCTCATAGCATTAGAATGATCACTGAACTTGGCATTCAATTTGGCTTTGAATTCAAGCACAGACAATAAGTGGAATGTGGTGGATTATCTAGTACTCATCTGATAAATGAAGTTACATCTGTTCTTCAGAAGAGACAAGCTTCTTTAAAGTGCTGAATAATAATGATAATTATTTTATATCAATAATAGTAAATACTCCTTGAGAGCTCACCACGTGCCAGCCGCTGTGCTAAGCACTTTGCATGCATTATCCCATTTAATCCTCACCAATATCCCTATGATGTCTATGTGGTTACCCACATTGTACAGACGAGGCAATTAAGGTGAGGTGGAATTACCATGTGGACTCATATGTAACATAAGGAGTGATATCTTTAATGGAGCTTTTGCAGAGGATTCAGACTCGCCTTGCTTAAGGCCAATGCACGAATCGCTCTGCCATTTCTGTCTTTCCTGTCATTTTGCAGGAAGTGGCTATGAATATACTGTCTCCAAAAGCAGTGACTGTACCCATTGTGCTTCGGTATTGCCCTTCGGGACGGAATGGTTCAGAAGATGCAATAACTCTCCTCACATGGACCAATTACAGAAAAACTCCCTTTGTAAAGCAACAGCATGAGCCAGAACAGGCACTTCATTATCTGCCTCTGCCCACAGGGATGTAGAGATGCTGGTGAGAGGATGATTGGCCTGGGAAATGGCAGGTCTTGGGATCCATGCTTTCAGGGTCAAAGAACTTCATTCCCACTTCTAGGATTGGCTTCCCAGGATGCCCTGGTGCTGGCTGGCCCCCTGCCGAGGTGGGCTCCTGGGGTTTCTCTCTCAGTGGGATCCCATTGGCAGCCTCTCCCCTCCCACAGCAGCAGCAGGCCTATTGACTTCTGGGCACTCATTTCCCAGGGCCCTTTTCAGTCACCGAGAACCACAAGTTCTTTTCACTCTGGGAGTTTGCAGACTGTGCCGCACCAAGGAGAACAGATGTACTTTCCCTGTGGAGTACTTTAATCTAGTGAATTGTGCTCAGACAGGTAAAGGGTAATTTTGCTTCTTTTCCTGCATCTTGCTGAAAGTTTCTAGGGTCAATTAGCCAGAGCTCTGCAGGATTCCCTGCTCCAAAGTGGAGGCAAAATTCATTTTTTTCTTTATTCCTTGTATAAGATGGATGATTCGTAGATAGAAAGTGATTTTCCCCATGTCTTATCCCAGAAACAATGCTATTTAGCTGAATTGATTACGAACCACATCACCCCAAATGGAGTAATTGTAAGTCGTTAGTTATTCAAGGTTTTATTGGGTTTTATTTCTATTGGTCACATATGGAACGTTTTGTTAAAAAGGCAGTACCTTTGGCCTGGGCCTCAAATTCCCTTTTCCCTCAGACAAACACACTTACAAGTGAGGTATGCCCAGCCTTCAGGAATGAGTGAGTTATGTGTGTTGAGAGGAGAGTGGGAAGGTAGGCATTTACCAACTCTGCCCCTCTCCATTGAACCAGTTATTCTTCCTTACACTCTTGCTCTCTCTCTCTCTCTCTCTCTACACACACAAACACACACACGCACACTTTTTCCTCACTAAAACTTTTCTTCACTTTGAGTACGTATTCTACTGCCTTCCTTGCCCCACCCCACATTACTGCTTCTTCTTTTTTTTTTTTTGTGCGGAAGATCGGCCCTGAGCTAACATCTGCCAATCCTCCTGTTTTTTGCTGATGAAGACTGGCCCTGGGCTAACATCCGTGCCCATTTTCCTCCACTATGGGACGCCGCCACAGCATGGCTTGACAAATAGTGTGTCGGTGCGCGCCCGGGATCTGAACCGGCGAACCCCGGGCCGCCACAGCGGAGCGCGTGCACTTAACCGCTTGCGTCACAGGGCCGGCCCCCACATTATTGCTTCTGATTACTAGTGCTGCTCTTCCTAACTCTGTCTTTTGTGGTATGTGCCATTTCAAGAGAACTCTCTTCCTCCTGGATGCAAACTGACAGGTCACATATTCCCTGGGGAGATGTCAGCTGTGAAGACCATGCCCTCTGGAGTCAGATAGCCCTGAGTTGGAGCCAAGTCTTTACTTATTAGCTGTGTGACCTTGAGTATATCACTTCACTTCTCTAAGCCTCAGTTTCCTCAGGGAATCATAAAGAGAACCTACCTCATAGAATTGTTGTGTGAAGATTTGGTAAAATAAGGCATGTCATTTAGCACAGTGCCCAGCCCATAGAAATCAGTAAGTGCTGACTGTTATCACCAAGCACTGTGATCTTAGCTGTTTTTGTTGTTGAGGATTTTGCATCTTCTTAGTTCTATTTCTTTAATGATCAGGACTCAGAACAAGCTTCTCCATCACCAAATTATTTCCTTTTATTCTTGAGGTGAAATTCACATAAGAGAAAATTTACCATTTTAAATTGTAGTATTCAGTGTCATTTAGTACACTCACAATTTTATGAAATTATCATCACTCCCCAGTTCAAAACATTTTTATCATCCTAAAAGGAAACTCCACAGCCATGAAGCAATCACTCCCCATGCCCCACCCCACCTCCCACCAGCCAAATTATTTGCTTTTAAATCTATTTCTTGCATACTATAAGCCATTGCAAAGATCTGAGGAGTTCAGGGAGGTGCAAGTCTTCCAAAAGTCCATCAGAAACGCATTCCTAAATAGAAGAAATATACTCTGATGTCATAGAACTGACTTATCAGAGAACAGAGTGAAAAATCAGAAGAGATATACTCTCACTCAGGCCAGCACAGAAGTTGTCCCTTTGATGCTTGTCTGTCATACTTCACATTATTTTCTTTGTCTTGTGGCTGAAAAAGAAAAGGGGCTTGAAACTTTGAGGGGAGGGATGGCTTTTCTAAAGCCCCTGAACACAAATTATGGGAAAGCCCAGGAAGGTTAGCAGGTCAGCCTCTTTGCATTTACTTTCCATCCTGCCACATTCCTAGAGAGGAATTTTAGTCTTGGGAGTTATGGTCCAGATAACCCTCAGGGAAAATGTGAGCCTTTGAAGTTTCTGGTAGTTTCTGCAGATTTCTTCACACCGCCCAGGTTGGAGGGGCCCAGTTCATCACCACTCAGGTGCAGTCTAGCTGGCCACTTCTTTGCAGTGGGACAATTTAGAGGCTTCCTATACCAGACTACTTGAGTAGGGGACAGGGCTGATGAGTCAGCAGCAAAGAACGAAGGAGGGAAACTCTAGTTGGCTCAGTACTCCAGGAAGAGGTGGGAAGAAGGACAAACGATTAGGAAGGTACATTGGAGAAAATGGTCACAGATTTGGCAAACGTATGTGAAGGCCTTGTGTGTTGGCCATTTTGCTGTGTGGGGCTGTGGGACTACCTGAGACGGCTTCTGTTGCCCTTGGGAGCCAAAGGGGAGAGCCTTTCCTTGGCAAGCTTCTTGGTGTAGTCAGTGTTGAGGCAGGTTTTCTGCTTGTGTGGGGTTCAGGGCTTCTAGTCAGGCCTCTTTGGTTGCTATATCTTTTTTAAAAAATCTTTTTTCCAGTTTTATTGAGATAAAATTGACATATGACATTGTGTAAGTTTAAGGTGCTCAACATGATGATTTGATAGTTGTATATATTGTGAAATGATTACCAAAATAAGTTTAGTTAACTTCCATCACCTCACGGAGTTATAATTTTTTTTCCTTATGATAAGAACTTTTAAGATCTACTCTCCTAGGAACTTTCAAATATACAATACAATATTAACTGTAGTCACCATGCTCTACATTACATCCCCAGAACTTATTCATCTTGTAACTAGAAATGTGTACCTTTTGACCCCCTTCACCCAATTTCCCTGCCCCATCCCCCACCTCTGGCAACCACCAACCTGATCTCTGTTTCTATGATTTTGTTTTAGATTCCATATATAAGTGAGATCATACAGTATTTGTCTTTTTCTGTCTGACTTACTTCACTCAGCGGAATGCCCTCAAGGTCCATCCATGTTGTCGCAAATGGCAAGATTTCCTTCTTTTTTATGGATGAACAGTATTCCATTGTGTGTGTGTGTGCGCGCGCGCGCGAGTGTGCACGTGTGCGTGCCACATGTCTTTATCTATTCATCTGTCAATGGACACATATCTTTTAAAAGAGCAACCTCTTCCTAGGAAACCATGTTCCTGCCTTGGTCAACTTTGCATTGTTTATAAGACCAGAAAAGGGAGTAGTAAAGATTAACATGCTTTGGCAACCTTGCTTTGATGGGTGGTGAATGGGGTTTCTCATATTAATTCTGGAAGTAGATATATCAAGTGATATCTCTAATTTAAATAAGATTCCTCTGTTAGGTCTTGCTCTAAGTCAGTGATCCTCACGCTCTAGCTTGATAATCAGAAGCACCCAAGGTGCCTGTTCAAAATTTAGATTCCTGGGCCCCACTACTCCAGAATGAGAATCATGGTGGGAACAGAAAAACAACACTTGAGCAAGCACCTCCAAGTGACTCTGATGTAACTGGTCTTTGAACTGAACTTAGAGACACATTGCTTTTGGGAGTTGTATGGAGAGAGGGTTCAGAATAGTCTGATTCTTTACGAAAGTTGTATCAGAAAGTTACACTGAAAAGGAGTGACCCCGAAATAGGGCTTTTCACTCATTTCTGTTTATGCATAGTTCCTACTTTACTAAGAGAGTTTTAAATAAGTGGCCATTATTTTTTATTGAAATACATTAAATGAAGTTTTAGTACTAGTTTTAACAGTTACAGTTTTAACTTTATCCTTGAGATTAAATTTGAAAAGTGTTCTTGATCCATCTTTGGAATTTAATAAATAGAAATTTCTGAAAGTTTCATGCTCGAGGGTATTTTGTTTTCTCATGTTTGTTCATTTTGCGAAGAATGAATTTTGCCTCCTATGCACGGGGTAGGAGATTTAGTGGCTCCCACGGAATTAGTCCTTTCTGTTCCTGGAGGAAAGAGCTTAATAAAAATCAGACTGCATTCTGGAAATTGAATGATTTTTTATGTTGCTGCAGTTAGATGGATTCCTATAAATGAGCCCAAAACATACTGGTTAAATCTCTCTTAAAAGGCAAATATTTCAAATGAAGGGGAAAGTTTCTGAACAGCCCAAGTCTTATTTTGGCCCCTGGCATGTGTTTGTCTCCAAAAGACTTGTAGAAACATCATAAAAACACTGAAGCACTGCGTAAATCACCCCTAAGGCAGAAAAGGAGAGAGAGAGACAGACGGGACAGACACAGACACACACTCCCCCCCAATAGGGCAGCCTCCACCTGGGGCTCCCTCCCCTTCCTCCCCATTTTGCTCTCCAGGATGTCCCCACCCCATTCTGCAGTCTTACCACACCCATACACGACCCAGCATCTGCCCACATGCCACAAATCAGGCTCCAACTCTGGTCCCTGGCGGAGAGTGGCCCAGAGAGAGGTTTCCGGAGGTGATTAAGTGAGCCTGCCAGCCTGTCTTGGTGCCAGAAGTCAAAGGCTTATACAGTGACTCCATCCTTGGGGCTCGTTTCTGAAATCCTCTAGCAGCTCTACAGAAGGCTCTCCTCTCTGCTGGCTGCTTCTCAGAGCTGCTTGGCTTTCTACTATGGGAAGTTCTATTTGCTGCTAACACATTTGAGGTGAGTTAAAACCTCTTCCTCCCTCACCCTCAGCTTCCTGTTCCTAAGGGTGAGTTAGACAATTAGTCTCAAATAGCCCCAGCTGTTAGGGCTTCCCAGGGGACACTCCTTGTGAAGTGGTTTTCCCCTTTGGTAATTTTGATTGCTTCTAATGAGGCTGCCTGCTTTATCTGTAATAGACAAGCTAGATTGCACATCTATATCCTTACAGCACCTTTTGCCCCAAGGGTTTTAAGAGTTTTCTGAGATCACTCTTGAGAGCCTTGGACCCAATGGCATTTTCCTTGTTGTGGATGGAAAAAAAAAATTCCTGTTTTTCTCATGGAGCTGGCCTAGTTCTTCTGCTCTGGGCTACTCTGTGTGTTTAGGGAAATGACTCTTGGGCTCTGAAAAGACACACCCACACCCACCCACACACACACACACACACGCGCGCGCACAAGGTAATGGGAGAGCAAGAGTGTAAAAGAGGGAGCAACATAGAGAGAGAGGAGAAGGAAGAAAGCATGAGAGGGAACAAGACAGCAAGAGTGTGTGGGAGACATAGAGAAAGAGTGCAAGAGGGATGGAGAAAGCTCAGGCAAGAGCACATCCAGGAGTGGTGAGCAACCTTGAGAAAAGAGCGCCTGTAGAGCAAAGAGAATAGGAGGGGCCAGGGGCCATAGAGCAAGCAAGAGCGAGAGAGTACAGAGGCCAAGAGAGGGGCAAAAGGAGGTTGGGAGAGGGGGAGGGAGCTCAAGGGGCAAATGAGTCAGCAAGAGAGGTTAGCAAATATTTGTGGGCTGATTAAGAGAAAGTCCGAAGTGAGCAGCCACTTCACCCAACTTGGTAAGTGAGAGAGGAAGAGAAGATGCTCAGGGCCCAGACTCAGTCCAGCTTCCCTGGACCCAAAATGGAACTTCTGGGACCTCCAGACAAGCATGCTCAGGATGAATATTGTACAGCCACTCAAAAGACCCAGATCCCAATTGGAGCCACACATACGCTCCCTCCTTCTTCCATTAATATCATTTGAAATTATAAAGCAAATGTCATCATTAAACAGAAAGGAGAGCATGATAATTTTAGGGTATGTATACTTTTATCACACTACCTTCTCATCCACAGACCTGCATTAGATGGCTTAACTTAGTGGTTCCCAAACATAGAACTGGTGTCATAGTGGGTAATTGTCTTCTTGTTAAAATAACAGATTCCTGAACCCTCTCCCAGCAAGTGTGATTTAGAAGGGCTAGGCTGAGGTCTGGAAATCTGTAGTTTTAATACGCAGTTCCACTGGAGATTCTGCCACCCAGCCGGATGTAGGCCTTAAGCTGCGCCCTTTCTCAGGAAGCAGTCGCAAGTTCAGCTGGGTCGCTGACGTTAAGGCTGATTGCTCTCTAAATAAGGCACACACTAAGGTGAGGTAAGTGAGGCACTCACCTCAGGTACAAAAGGTAAAGGGGTGCCAAAAATATTAGTGCAAAAATTAAGTAATATTTTAATGATATGTTTTAAAGACTCAAAATTAATGCAGAGAAACCCATGATGAACAAAATGTCAAATTTTTAAATAAAGACAGTCTCCAACTCTGCACTTGCACACTCCTGCCTCACTCGGCCCACCCTAATGCCATCCCTGGTTCCAGTTCAACTTTATTTACAAAAACAGGCAGACAGCCTGCTGGCCAGAGTTTGCTGATTTGATTTTTTTAAAATACTGCATTAAAACATTATTTATCCAACTAGCAACCATATCGTGGTTGCTAATACCATTCTCCGATAAAAGCAACCAAGACTCCTTGGAGAAATGACTGATTCTAGGGCTGGGGCAGGAAGTATATAAGGTGAACCTGGAACATCTTATAGTGCCAGAAATTAAGGAAGTGCTAAAAAAAAAACAAACCAACAAACAGAAACAAAAGGCAAAACATAGGCGAAGGTATGGCACAGGAGCCAACTGAAAGAGCTCCCAATGGCCAATACTGGAAAAATTTGAGAAACAAAATAAATAAAGTAGTTTTGGAGTATAACCCAAAGTATAATATAAATATCTGAGTCCATAGTGATATAAATAAATGGGTAGGAAGAGACAAATCTCTTGCGTAGGAAAATTCCAAATAATTTGTGTGGATACTCTGCCCTTAAGGAGCTGGAGCATAAGTCTCCAGATCCTTAAGCGTGAGGGGTGAATAGTGACTTCCTTCCAAAGAGGACAGGATGGAAAGGGAAAGGAGAGTAACCTTACAGTGGAGGAACTTAGCAAACACGACCTCAGCCAGGTGATCGAGGCCAACACCAGTAGTCATAAATCATGTCGATAGTACGTACCCTTGATATGTGATGAGCATGGCACTTCACCTCGGTGGTCTTCCTCCGATTAATCCACAGCTCCATTCTAAGCATGATAAAGACATCAGTAAAAGTCCAATAGAGGAGTATCCTACAAAATACCTGACCAGTACTCTTCAAAATTGTCAGGGTCTTCAAATACCAGGAAAGTCTGAGAAACTGTCACGGCCAAGAAGAGCCTAAAGAGTTTGACAACTAAATGTAATGTGGGATCTTGGAATGGAAAAAAAGTAAAAATTACGGAAATCTGAATAAAGTATAGACTTTAGTTAATATCAATATTAGCTCATTAATTGTGAAAAACGTACCTTACTGATCTAAGATGTTAATAATGGGGGAAACTAGGTGTGGAGTATATGGGAACTTACTGTAGTATCATCACAATTTTTCTGTAAATCTGAAACTATTCTAAAACATAAACATTTATTTTAAAAAGTATCTTGATTACTGAGTGTTTGACGCCCCCTTTAACTTTACACCCAAGGTGAGTCCCTCGCTTGCCTCACCCTAGTCCTGCCCAGCTCTCTAAATGCAAAACAGATTCCTAGCTCTTGGTTTCCTGGGATAGAACCATACACACTGCCCTCTTGGCCTGCACTCACTTTAATTTTGTATAAATAAAACTATAGTCCTCTTTCCCCGACAAGCTTCTCCGTAGAGTAAGCGGAATTACACTCCTTGGCTTCTGACAAGGACTGGCTTTAGAGAAAGCTTACTGTGCACTTCTGAAATTTGCAGCCGTCCAGCCCAGTGAAGAGGACAGGCTGTGGTTGGAAGCCTAAGCCCCAGAAACAGGCTTAGTCCAAGAAGGGTCGCCATTCTGTGCCCAGCTATCCAGAGTTTTTCCTGCAGCTGCTTTCTTCCCACAAAGGAAAGCTGTTCTCACAAAGAGCACAGACCCTCTTTGCTGCCTGGGTCTGCCCCTCAGAATGAGCTCTGGAAGCCAGGACCTTTGTTCCAGAAGGTGACAAGACCCAAGAAGGTTTCATCCTTCCTGTTACTCTTTCCTCTTTTCCCTCTTTTCACATCACTACTGATAAGAGAGGACAAATATCCATTGAAGGCATAATGTCATAGGGATAGACCTCTCCCCCACTGTGCCCCTCCACCCCCCACTCTATTCCTAGGGGTAGAGAGGCTGCCAGCCTGTGGCAGAAAGCGGGGTACAGACACTGCTTTCGCTTTATTCCCTCAGGTGAAACCACATCAATGAAAGCACAATGTTCAGCTGACTTGAGCTTTTCCGGTTTCTGACTTGACTTTGGTGGAAAGATTTGTTTTGAGGGGAATTGGGATCCGGGAGTAGGTGGCTCTGACACTAACTCAGAGTGTTCCACTTCATGTCTGACGGGCATCTGTGTAAGAAGATCCTTCAAAAGCCAGGTAGTGTGATTCCCATTAGAATAAGTGGCTGAATCTGGTGTCTGTTCTTTTAACACCTCTGCCACTTGGGAGTTAGCAGGGGAAGTGCTAGCAAGTGAACGCCAGTGACTCCATCCGGTTTCATGTATAAGAACATTGGCTCTGGCTTTAGACAGACTTGGGTTTGGATCCCAGCACGAAAGTTTCTTAACTGTGTGATCCGGGCAAGCCACCTAGCCCCACACAACCTCAGTTTCTTCATTTGTAAAATGGGGAGGCTATCAGAGTTGCTGTGAGATTAAAGCAGCTCATTGAAACACTGAGCCACTGCTTGGTACAGGAGAAGTGCCTAATGGAGGGCAGCCATCATCACCCAATCTCTGTAGCTTGAGGCTGGGGTGAGGGCACTCCACTAAGTACAGACCCAGGAATTACTCTGGGGACATGTTGCAGGAGGCCTGCTGGTTCTACGGGGGTGTTTCCTTCTTGCTGATTAATAAACGAGAAATGGCTCAGGAACAAAATCTTGCTCTTAGGAGAATCCTGGAAGAGACAGCATGGAAAATAATGGTTTTCCAAGGTGGTATCCCACAGGACCGAGGTTTCTTGTCCTTCCTTTTCCAGCCCACAAGAAGGAGGAAGGGCTCCTTGGTCAAGAAGGGGTTTCCAGAGGAGAGCAGCTTGGTGGAGGCTTGCCCCTCCCTTCTCCCCTGTCTGGTCAGGCTGCATATTGAATTCTTTGCATTTGGAATGTGTGATGACCCCTGTCTGGACTTTGCACTTAGGTCCCTAGGAGCCAGGGGCAGCCCTGAGAAGGGGCAGCATCATGCATCTGCCTTCCCAGGTGCAGTCCTGAGAATGTGCTGTTGGAGTTTGGTTTTAATAACAATCATAACTCAAGAGGCCTACTCTTTCCTATTTGATTGTGCAGCTGAAGACTAGATGACCTCATTGAAAAGTGGGGGATAGACAGGGGATAGAAGCAGCTGTTGCCACAGGAAACACCCCCCCCCTTGTGGGGCACAGTGCTCCTCAGGGTTCTTTGGGGGTGGGGTGGATCCAGAATGGCAGCTGTCCTCTTCCCAGATCTTTCTTTGTGTACGCAGAGGTTGGGCTGAGCTGTGGGTGACTAGACTGTGGATTAAAAGAACATGTAGAGCCGTTTCCAAAACAAATCCTTGGCCTGTGAAATCTCCATCTGCCTTGATCTACAAGGACTCATGTACCTGCGATTTGTCTCCTTCCCTCTTTTAGATTAGTGTCTGTGCCCTGGATCTCATCCTCTGATCAACCCACCATCCCTTCCCCAGGCTGCTTGGATCTGGTTGCCATACTCTCAAGGAACTGAGTAGCAAAAGATCACGCAACTTGGTGTTTGTGGCTTATTATATACTCTCTGCCTTCATTGATAAAAAATTCAAGACATATATATTAAGCCTTCAAACACATGGGTGAATACTTAAGTCAAAATCTCGATGTGTTGATGGTGTAGTTTTAGGTGCCAGCTGCAGGTTAGGGGTGGTGGGGGTGGGGATTTGGGGACAGGGGAATTTTCCTGGGTACTTGTTAAATCACAGCATTTTGAGAGCTGTTTTTTCTTCTGCAGACAACGTTATGCCTGTTTGGGGAAGTACACGTATACATCCAAGTTATTCTACCCAATTTCCAGACCCTTGGCCCATCACACCACAGAAATAAAGTACTGGAGCCAGAGAAACCCCAAACAGATGTCTGTAGATAAAAACAAAGCTAGCAGCACTACTGTACGGCCCACATATTGTCGTAGTTTTAAAAATAGATTGCTGTGGCTTTTGGTTTACTTGCTCACTCCTTACCCCGTTTCCTGTTGGTTTGATACCAACCAGGCAAGGTGGCTTGCAGGCTTTCCTTGGCTCTTTTTGTTGATTGGTATCTTTCCCTTCTAATAAAACAAAACAAAATACCTCCTCCAGAAATTCAGCATCTCTTGAGCACCTACCAGGCTCATAGGCCTGTGGCAGGCACTGGAATTGGAGGAGGGTGTTACAAGTACACATGCCCAGATTGGACCATGTCCAGTCCGGAGATAAGGCCAGGTCCCCACAGGTTGTGGTGGGAGGCTGGCTGGGAAGAGGCTGTTGGCTCCTGGTGTTTCACAGGAAACTTCAAGAAGGGAGCTGGGGAGTGTGGCCTCCTAAACCCCCACCCTGGTTAATTTGCTTTGTTTCTGAAACACGCTGACCTGTATCCAAATGGCCCTAGCTCATGTTCAGGGCTGCGTGCTGAAACTTCATTAGCTCTTTTCAAAGCCCTTTCCTATTGGTATAGAGGTTTCTCTAAACACTGCCAGTTTCCTTGAAAGGTTTGTCAGCTGCTCCTGATAGAATCGTTTCAAATTAAAATGCTTCATTCCAGGGGATATTTTATTTACAGCCAAGCAACTGTAACTAGTGGCACTCCCCCCGCCAGGCTGCAGTGACCATAGATCTTTGATACTGCTGAATGACTCTTCCAAGTGTTCCAATTTGCCTTTATACAAGTGAATCGCCCAATTCAAAGTAAATGCACCCGGGCTGCCTTTCTCATTTCCCCACCCCACCCCCACTACGCCATTCCCCATAGGCATGTAGCCCACGGTTCAGGGCTGTCAATCAGCTGTCTGCCTGGCACAAATGCATCAGGTTGGTCCACCTTAACTAACCAGCTTGAGCTCGATTGCAAAACATCTGGTGAGTTTAGTTAAGGGAATAGTTATTTCTCTAGCAGTCTCATGTGGCCGGAATGTGTACCTTCCCAAGCACTGAAAACAAGTGTGCCTGTGGGCCTACATTTCATTTTTAGGGTCACAGAATTTTATATCTGTAAAGGACCACTTGATGACTTCGCTGCTGAAGGCTGTTTACCCCCCGAGTTCAGTTCAAGTTCCGAAACTTTTCATAGGCTGAGCCCAGGGTTAAGTGTTCCAATATCAGCTGTAGCCCCTGTCCTCAAGAAGCTCACAATCTCTCGGGGGTGACAGGCAGGTCACCAACCGGCTCTAATGTAATGTAATAAGTACCATGATAGCGGCAAGAACAAAGTGTGTCATGAGAATCCAAAGGAAGGAAGGATTAATTCTGCTTGGGAGGGAGAGGGTCAGGAAAGGCTGCTCAGAGGAGGTGATACTTGAGCTGGGTCAGATGGGAAAGCTATTCAAGCAGGGAGAAGTGTGTGAGTAAAGGCATGCTGGCATTTGGTGTATTTGGGGAACCTTAGTTGAGAGATGAGGGGCCTCCCTTTCCATCTGGCTGTGGAAAGGTTCTTTCCAACTGGGATCCATTAGGACTCAGCCCCATCCTGGTCAGCATTCGGAGATGGGCAAGTGTGTGTAATTGTGGACGGCTCCTCCTTGGGCGCCAAAGGTTGGTATGCATCCACCTTCCCTTAAATGGTGGCAACAGTGGTGGCAGCCAAGGACGGCTTTGTGGGAGAGAGCAGTTAAATCTGAGAAGATTTATTTTGGTCCCATTACCAGCGATCCTTTTCTGAGCAAGGCTTAACGGGAGACAAACTCCTAACGAACTCCTGAGCATCACTGAAGTGTTTGGGGTTGGCGTGAAAAGCCACAGAAGATGAAAAGAAAGAGAGAAATCAAAGAGTCCTTCAAAAGCAAAGAGGTAGACAGTAATGGCTATAGGATTTGGAATCACTTTTTTTCTGATTGGCAGGTTGGAATTGCAGCTTAGCTGTGTTGCAGGGTAGTTCCCTTTTAATGCTATTATTGCTACTAGACTCTCTGTTCCCACAGAGAGGGCTCTGTTGGGGAAGAAGGAAAATATTTGATGTCTGATACACGGGCATGCTGACTGGCCCATGCATTGTGGCAGAGAAGCAGCATCTTTATTTTGAAAAATGTCAACCTCTTTTCCTATTTGTTTTTAACTAGAGGAAATAATGTAGGACTTCTGTCACTAATGGCGTGCCTTTCACGTGGCTTTATTTTCCAAACCTTGCAAGCCTGCTGTTTCCTTACCCTAGTGGGAAGCAGAGTGTCAGCCTCCAATCCGGAGGATGTGGAGCCTCGAGGACCAGCATCCTCAGGTGGTCCCAGCATCCACAGAGAGATGGCAGAGGTGACTGTGCTGACTGACTGGGTTGTTGTTTTTGCCCCGTGCCTGTCTAACCTTGGGCAAGCAAAGAATCTGAAAGCATCAGAACCAGAAGGGGCCTTGGAGAGTGCTGAGGCCAACCCCTCCTTGTACAAATGGGAAAAACAAAGTCCAGAGAGAGGAAGGGACTTGTTCATGGTCACACAGCTCATGGAGGCAGAGCCAGGAGTAGAACTCAGGCTTTTTTTCTCCCAGTCTTCTTTGCACCAATCACAGGCTGCAATCCCTCTCGCAGAGGCAGGTGAGAGTAGCAGATTGTTCTCTGGGAGGGGCAGGGGAGTACTTTAATTACTGCCAATAGGGAAAGGTATGGAGAAGAGGGACAGGCCTACTTGCTGCTCTCCTCCCCAGGTGAACTGCCTCGTTTCTTTCTGGTCACATTTCCCTACCAGTGAGATTGCTGCCTATTGCATATGCTTGTAAGTAGAAAATCGATGAACTTCCTCAGTTACAGAGGAGATTCAGGTAGACGAAGTCTTTTTATTGACCTAAGCCCCCCTTTGGCACAAATTTGTCCTCAAACTGCCATAGTGGGAGGAAGAGGTCTGCCTGGTTTGGGCAACACCTCCTCCAGGAAGCATTCCCTGATTTCTAAGACTGAGCTGCACAACCCCTCCTCACCTTGGCCCTTATCACATGGTATGTCATTGTTTACATATGTGTCTTCCTCACTGGGCCGTGAGCTCCTCGAGCAGAGGGACCGTGGACTCTCCATGTCCCCAGTGTGTAGTACAGGGTCTGGCCCAAAGTAGACAACAAATGTTTTTTGAATGACTGAGGACTCAGATGCCCATGGTAACAAAGGTTGACTCTTAGTTTCCTCAGCATATTGAAAAAACAACCACTCCAGGGGGAGAAATGGGAAATCCAAATGAGCTCTTTGTTACTTGTTGGGCATGATATTTCCTGGGACTCTGCTAGCTCAGATCTTGAATAGGCCTTCTCTGAGTGGATGTCTGCCAGGGGCACACCAGTACAATCCTATGGCGTGTTTCTTTTGCATGCCTGTGATTGTAGACTTCAGGAAGTGGGGTGGGAGTTGTTCAGTAGATTTTAGTGATACCAGAAGGCGATGGCTGAATTCTGTCGTCCTTCAGGAAACATTACAGGGGAGAGGCATCTTCCAAGGCAGAGGTGGTGGGGCAGGGATGGGTTGATTATGAGGAGGCCAGAGCTTCAGGTCAGAATATGTTTTGCCTCTTAACTGAATGGTTTGGTGTTGGTACGCTGACCTTCTAGTGAGCTCTACTGCTTTGCATTAATGGTATTCTTTTTCCTAAAAGCCACATACCGGCAGGATCCTGGGTCATTGGAGGCAGTGTTTTTGGCTTAGACTCATTTGCTTCAGGAAAATGGGCCGAATATCTTTTTTTTTGCACTATAGCCCAGGCTGTAGGAGGGACAGCTGATGGGCCACAAGAGACAAATAGCTTGCTTTCAAATTTTTCCTGGTCTGTGTTCGTCATTCTCAACACTTACTGCACATTCAAAGCCTTTTATAAAAAATTGAAAATTAACCTATGATTCTAGGTAAGAAAAGATAAAAACTGATACCTGAGTTAGCAGGGAAAAAAAATCGATGCTCAGGCCCTACCCAGACTAATGACATTGGAATCTCGTGAGTCAGGCCGGGCATCAGTATTTGAAAAACTCTCCAGATGATTCTAATGTGCAGCCAGATTTGAGAACCACCTCCCTAAGTGGAAGGTGATAATGTGTTCACTCCGTGTTCTCAGTTACTTTCTAGGGGGTTCTAAAAAGAGGAAGTCCTTTAAACCAGAACTCTCAGGATTTCCTCCAGCGCGGCGAAGGTTTGAAACACTACAGATTTTGAGATACTAATTCTGCCCTCACCTGGAGCTTTGCTTCAGTCTGAGTTGTGTTGGAGTCGACATCAAGCATGCGGGCAAGGGTACAGAGTATCTGGGTGAGGCAATTTTCTTCTCACCACGCCTTATAAGGCCACCAGGCACTAATAATTTTGTCTTGGATCTCATTGGTCAGTCAGAGCATCTGGTTCTTCCTCACAGATTACAGAACTTCACATGTACTTAAAAAAAATTGCTTACAAAGTACATTCAGAATAGTGTAGCCAAAGCAGTTTTATGGCAAATTTTAAATAATTTAAAACTGTGAGTGAGTTTGTATTTGTTGCCTGCTCTCTAGTCATTCACTTCTTTGATCTGAATGTGTGGTGGAAGCAAATCTTTGACTTTGGGGCTTTTGAGGTTTGGGCCTTACAGAGAGAGCTCTTGATGGGAGGGGGCCTGTGTTTACATAACCCTGAGGCAGCCTATCAATGTATTCTGTGCAGTCAAACAGGTCAATGAAGTGAGAAAACAATCCAGCCAACCGACTGTCGGACTGATTTAGGTTATTTGATCGACTGGGCTAGTGGAGTCACTCAGGAAGGCTGAACCATGGCACTGTAGCCTGGGAGGCCAGACAACCCACTGATGCTGAAAGCATCTGCTTAGCAGTCATTGGAGCCCAGTTGGCTGAAGCCATTAGAACTAGATTTGAGTAAAGACATCAAGTGCCCTGGGACACCATGAGTATGGATGAATCTTCTCCTTCATCATACTGCAGTCCTTTGAATCTCTGGGGCTACATAGCTCATTACCCCCAAGTTTTCTCTTGAGCAAGGAGAGAGGAAAGCACAGCGTTGGTATCGGACTCTGCAGCTCCTTAGCTGTGCGAACATGAGAGAGCGACCTGACCAATCTGAGCCTCAGTTGCTTCCTCTATCCATGTTACATACTTCATAGGGTTGTTGGGAGGGTTCAGTGAAATTAGACATGGAAAATGCCTAGAAAAATCCTTGATGCTTATACATAGAGAGCACCTGTAAATGATAGCCCTCATGATTCTTATTAAAAATAATGCTGCAACGAGCACAGTGGATAGGGCGCAAGCTTTGGGGTCAGATGGCTTGGGTTTGAATTCTCGCTCTGCCACTTCCTGCTTAAGAGACTTGAAGCAAGTCAGGTTAAAATCTCTTGGTGGGTCCCATTCCCCTCAGCCTCTATCATAGCTGAAGAGTGAGATGATACAAGCATTTACCACTGTGCCTGGTGTGTAAGTGGTCAATAAATGATGGTTATTATGCTTATCAATCACCATCATCATCTTGATAGTTGCTAGGAAATTGTCCTAGTTCTTCAGCTACTCCTCGGTATGACATGTTTTCTTTACTCCTTGCCATTCCAGTCCCTTTCATTTGGTCGTGCTTCAACTTGCCATTTCCCCCCATAAGGAGTGTGGGATACAAAATGGGCCCGAGACCTATGCTTCTCTGGGGGCTGGCATTCTTGTAACACTGCCCCATGCATCCCTCTGTTTACTGATGCTGAGCTTCTCAGCAAAAGCCTCAAGGTTCTACTGGAGGGACTGCTGTGAAACCAGGTCTCCCCCAGCTTCTACCTAATTGCTATTCTAAACCTTGGGCTGCAGCTTTTCCTTTATCCTTGTCAAATATCTCTTGGGTTTTGGCCCATGAGTCCAGCCAGTCATCAGCTCTTTGTCGTCTGCTTTCCTGATTATTTTGGTTGGGTTTTTTTAGTAGGTGTTGTCTATTGATATTTATTTTGGCAGGTTTGGGTCTGGCAGAGGCCAACTATGGTGCTACTCATACCACCATCTTCCCCATTGCGCTCTTTGTGGTTTTGTGAATCTTGAATTGACATGCCTACTTCTTACCCTGGCCTTGCTGAGAACCCTGACTGCTGGATCTATACCCTCAAACAGGCATTGCTGTACATCTGGTGGCATTACCTGAAATGTTACTGTAGTGCCTAGATAGGACTCCAGAGGGCTGGCCTTGTACCCCTAAATTTTTTAAGTGTTGAGAAATGTGAGTAATTTTAAATATTGACATTGGCATTATAAAATTAGGAAAATTATTTAGTGCCATGGAAAACCGGATGTCCATCCGTGACTTTTGGATTAACCATATAAATGTTTCCTTAAATTGGTGCATAAAAAAGTGAGAGTCAAGCTTTGAATGAACAGAAGCACAAACAAAACCCATATTTGCACCTCTTTTGGGGGCAAAATTTGGCCAGTTACTTTGAGGCTAGATGAGGATATGCAACAATGGCTCACCCAAATTTGGAAGAATCCTTGTTTGGCCTTTATGTAACAGACTCTATAGAGGACCAGCCATGTGGTGGCATGCCTAGGAGGCAGGATATAGTGAGAGGCGCCCCCCTTGATAGCCTTGGAGTCTGGAACCCATTTCCTGCTATGCAATGACCCTTTCTGTAACTTGGACAAGCCATTGCTTATCTCTGGGTCTGTGTTTCCAGAGGGGTTTGGCTTCAAAGGTTCCCTTCAGATTTGACCTTTGACTATTTTAGCGACTTCAAGAGAAACTTCTGAATCCATGGGGGATCTTCTGTCTCCACCTCGAGCCTTAAAAAAAAAACCCCACGTTGTAGGCAAATGGCACGTGGTTTGAAATAGCAGATTCCACCTTTGGATTGTATCCTGTGCTAGCTCCTGCAGATGTTCACTCTTTCTCAGATCTACCTGGTTTTACGCACTGGCTGACCGCACAAGACCACTCCATCTTAGCACTGGATGTCAGGTCCTTGCTCTTGACTGTGCTTTCTGAAGACTGGTGAAAACTTGTATATAATGCTATTACTACCACTAGGAATAGCACCTACCAGTGACTGACTGTGTACAGTGTGTGAGGCGCTGTGCTCAATGTGTGAGGCACTGTGCTGTGTACCTTATGTACTTTTTCTCTTTTAATACATATAATACCCTATGGAATAAGTGTTATTATTAGTCTCTTTTAAAGAGAAGAGGGATGACTTATTGAAGGTAACACAGAGCTAATAAGTTGCAGGCCCATATTAGGACCCAGGACTGTCTGATCCAGATCTGAGGGTCTTAATGACTGTTATATGCACCGCTTTTTGCATCCCTGCATAGAACTGGGACATCGTCATCATCTTTATCGTCATCGTAACTGTAGTAGTTTTCCTTGTAGGCTGTGAGGTAGGTACTATTATCCTCCATTTTCTAAAGGAAGACACAGAGGCTCAGAGTGATGTGGTCACTTGCTCAAGATCACTACTCATCTGTATGCGTCCAAGCTGAAATGAACCAGAAGCTGATGGCCTCCAAACCTGTGCTGTTTCTCCTATCCCATGCTGCTTTTGGGGTTAGAACAAGTCTTAAAGGCCCTTGTGAGTTAGCTTTCCGTTTTCTGCTCCCAGGAGCTTTGCCCCTGCTTTCCTGAACAGCCTTACCAGCACAGCCAGCCAGGCTTGGGCAATTCCGAGTCCCTACAGTGCAGCAGCATTCACCCCCTAGAGCCCCTGAGAAGCATGCAGTACTTACTGACAATTACATGCCCAAAGTAGGTAATTTTGCCTTTTCAGGCACAAAGAAGTAAATCAAACGATATCCAAAATAGAGCAGAAAAAAAGAAGGAACAAACGAAGTAGGAAGCAATGCGTTCCCCCTTCTCTGACCCTCCTCAGCCAGCGTCCACAAAATCTCATTGTGTATAATGCACCAGCTTTGCTTTTCATCTCCTTGCACACCAGTGATCCAGGTTCCCAGTGGTGTCTAAAGGCCACCTGTATTTAACTGTTAGCTGCCTTGATGTGCCTGTCTCTCATTTCAGCAGTTGCTTCCTCAGTTTCCCTAGCCTTGGGAACGCTTAGCTTTTTGCCTAACCAATGGAGGATTGCCATCAAGTGGTACGTACTGGGAACTGCATGGCTAAAAAAAAAATGTCTCATATATTTTTCCCTTTCTAAAGGCAAACTCCATCCATTCCTCAATCCTAGTTAAGGGATTAACCATGCCCTTTCTTCTCTTTTTTCTTAGTCTTTTGTCAGTTTTGCTGCTCATTAGCTCTTATACAAGAAGCAGAGCAGGAGAAGTAAAAGCAAGGAAACGCAAATCACTGAGGGATTTCATACACACCCCCCTTCCCCCAGCTCTCCACCCCTACTATTGTGAGTGGTTTGCTGAGAGAGAAGCTCTAGGAGCTTCAGATGGGGTTGAGCTCATTCAGAACCCCCCTGTTCTCCTTTGGTATTGATGACTCAGAACTGATTACATCTGCAGAGCAGTGTGAATTGCAGGTTCTAAAAGGGGCTAATACAAAAGACAATTCACAAGGGATTATGTACAAATAGCTAATAAACAAAAGGCAAAAATCAACTTCACTAGTAATCAATGAACTGTAAATTAAAACTAACAATGGAAATTATTTTTAGATATAAAATTGGCTGAGAAATGTTAAAATAAAAATTCCCAGGGTTGAAGAGGATGCAGTGAAATGGATGTTTTTATACACTGCTGCTAAGAGTCACAGATTACTCACAGCCTTTCTGGAGAACATGTTGGCAACGTGATCAAGACAATTAAAAATGTTTATATGCTTTGACTCTATACCTTTGCTACTAGAAATTTCACCCAAAGAAATAGTCAGATACAAATATTTATGTGTAAGGATATTTGTTGAAGTATTATTTGTAATAGAAAAAACTATAGGACTCTGAATGTCTAAAAAGTGTTAGTTAATTTAAAGTATAATCATAGACTAGAATCTTATTTAGCTATTTATCAAAAACCACATTCTTAGGGAATATTTAAGGGTTTAAGGTTATAGAAAAATGCTTAGTGTATAATATTTTTTAAAAATTCTGTCAGGGTACAAAACTAATCATATCCCTGTTTTGTAAAACATCCCAATTTGAAGAAGACAAAAATGACTGGATGTAAATGTATCGTGTAAATAGCAAACATCTCTCAGAGCATTATTGGTGATTTTTTTTACTACTTTTCTATATTATCCAAGTTTTCCATAAAGAGTATGTATTAATTTTACAATCGGAAACAAAACCTGATAGAAATAAAAAAACGAGGCTTGAAAAATGATAGTTCAACTCAAACTCATGGTTACCACTAAGAAAATTATTAAGAGCCTGTAGATTCCCAACTCACAGAGTTAGAGCTTAAAAGGACCTTAGAGTGCATCTAGTGTCAACCCCACCAGTGCCACGGAATCCCCTCAGTGATTTCCCAGCACACGTATCAGGCAGCCTCTCTGGAAACACTGTGCTTAAGGAACTCATTGCCTCTGGCACCTGCCTCTTCAAAGTATAACAATAGTGATAATCCCTTACCTGTGTCTAGTGATTTACAGTCCATGAAGCTTTTAAAGTTACCATTTTATCTCACAACCCTGGGAGGCAGGAAGGGCAAGTGCAATTATCTGCATTTTCCAGATGCGCATCCGGAGTTGAAGTGGCTTCCAGTGGTAAAGTGACTTGTTGCATCACTGGTCCATAGCAAAGACAAGACTGAAATCCAGGTGTCCTGACTCCCACACTGAGGCTTATTCCACCCCTCCATAGTATCCAGGGTTTAGTTTTATACAAGTATCTCCTTTGGTTGAGTTTATGTTGACTTTACTATAGCCCGAACCCCTCCCCATGGTACCTCATATCTAGTCTCTTGGGCCCCGGAAGATGTGCTTGGGTGTAGGGCTACATGCTACCTAAGGCCCAGAGTAGGGCAAACATGGAAAGAGCTCAGGGGGAGAATGGGGAAACCGATGATTCTCCTTTGCTGCAAATCCTGATAGTCTCCACTCAGGAACCTGCGACCATATTTATGAAACGTTGTTTTCATAAACTGCTGGTTGTTCAATAAGGCATAAAATAGCCAGTATATGACAGTTATTTGCTCTACAAAATCGCTTTTGCAACACGGCTTCAATGTCATAGCAGTGACTGCATTTCGTTTAGTTTCCTAAGAGATGTGACACAGTAGATTAACTGTTGATATCAAAATGCAGAGGTTCCCCTATTGCTGTCAGCAATCTTGTTCCATTCTTTTCCCACAGCTCTGCATCCTGCCTTGGGAAAGCATTTGTACACTTCCACTGCAAGGTCTAGTCACAGACCCATCTGGATTTGTCAACTTCACGAGAAAGCAACAGGCAGGAAGACAACTTTCTTTGACCTTGGGAGGGTGTCTGTGAGTTGGGCAAAACAAGCTGGTATTCAGTCCATTATAGGTTATCCCATGTACAGAGATGGTCCCCATCCCATCCTGGGGTCTATAAGGAAGGGTAAACAAGACGCAGTGGAGTAATGGCTCTAGCTGAGGAGGCAAGAGAAACACACAAGAAGGGAAGAGCAAGCCAGAAAAGGCAGTATAGCCTCAGTGTGCAGTGAGAGTTCCAAGAGGGAGGTGACTCACTGAGGGCTGCCGGGTTCAGGTCAGAACTAGGTCAGAAACCTGCTCTGGCCTAGACCCAAGGATTGTTGGAGAACAGAACCAGCTCAGTGGGTTTGAGAACACGACAGACACTGGCCGTGGGAGCCAACACAGTGAGGTCCTGATCAAACCCTGCTGGCATCTTGCCTGGGGCAGAGGCGCCTACTTCCAGGAACTCAATCTCAGCCCTCAGCAGGAGGCTCCACCAGCTCTCCCGTGCCTAATCTGCTGGCTGCCACAGCTGGCACTTCCCTGGCCCAGGTCTGGGGCCTTCAGTCTACCCTGGGGGACAGGGCATGTTCTAGCCAGAGAAATGCCCAAACAGCTGTGCTTGCCCCTTCCGCTGGCTTGACTGTTTTCCCAGAATTAACCTCAGGGATTCAGTGAAATGATTCAGAGAAACAATTGGTTGATTCAATTAGAAAGTTAGTCAGCTGTTGTTGAGGCTGAATTTATTAAGGAAGATGGGCTCAGAAGGCCAGACCCATGCCACAGTTCCTGACCATCTCTCCCACCACGTTGCTAAAGGTGAAAGGAGCTGACAGTGAAAGGGAGGGCCCCAGTCGAAAAAAATGGAGGTGAAAAGAGCCTCGTGCATGTTTGCTAGCACCCAGCTGCTAACTGTTGTCTCGCTCGCCACTCGCCCCAGCCCTGGCCAATCAGTTGTCATGCCAGCAATGCATGTCTCTTCTTGAGAGCACCAGAAACAGTTTTCTAGCAGATGTTAGGATGTGTAAGGGGCCAAGTGATTTACAAAGAAGGGACGCTCAGGCCCATACATGGATATAGGGATTAGCTTTGGAGCTATTTTTCACATTATTCCTCAGTTTGTCCAGGTTCCTGGGGCCCAGGTTATCCTCGGTCTAAGATTCTTTTACTTGGCTCTCCACAGAGTCTAGCTATTTGTCCCTTGTCGAGTGGCACCTCCCTTCTGGGCCTCAGTGTTTCCATCTGTAAAATGGGAGAGTTAAGTCAGATAAGCTCTGTGGTATCTTCCAGCTCAGATATTTGTTCTGTGAGTTTAGGTTTGCCCTCTGTTGGTCCAAACTGCAGTTGCTTTCCTGGGATGCCCCAAGAGTCTCGTCTCCTACTTATCTTCTTATAAACTCAGCTCTTTCTGTCTTCTTTGTCCCCTACCAATCTGGACACTCTTTGTTCCTTTCACAAAGTGAGTCTTCTGCTTTGAGGTTTATTTCTAAGAAAGGCAAAGAGGAATCTTGTATTTTTCTAAGCTGCTCAGACCCATCACGTGATACCACTCTTTCATCTTAGGTTTGTTTGATCATGCATTCATTTATATATTCATTTATTCATTCTCGCACTCAGCAATATCAGTGGTGTGCCTACATTGTGCCTAGTGCTGGGCTGGACAATGCATATGCATAAGAAGGTGCAACACGATCAGTTCTGTAAGATGGGTGGCAATTTGCCATGAACCCTCTGGAAGCTGCACTACTGCATACCGCTCCTTTCAGGGAACCCCGCAACTTGCAGCATATCATTAGGAATACAGTCAGGTATCTGTATTTAAGAGTATTGCAAATAATTAATTTATAGGCTGAGCAAACTAGAATAGAGATTGTGCAAAGGATGTTGAACCTAAAAAATAGGAAAAGGTGTGCCAATAAGCTCATAGAAGCTCTATGTGTGTGTTTTCATTCCCAAGATGAAATATTATACAATGTATCTCACTTATGAGACTTTGAGTAGCAGACCTAGTATTAACAGGGTTATTCCTATGGCTTTGGATTGAATAGGTCAAACTTGGAGTCAGACACTCTCAATGATATTCTCATTTAATTCCCACCTCTTTTACCCATTTAACAGAAAGGGAAGCTGAAACCATATGTGACCTTTACTATGATGTCTGGTTGCTCAGAATATAGTTGAAATGCTTCAAAGCTCTCTTTTTAGGGAGATGGTAAATGAATTCAATGAATGAATTCAATCCTGAATTATCGGGAAAAGCCACGGGACCTTCATTCTCCAGCTCCAACTGTTCCTTCTGTGCGGTGTCCTCAGGCCCAAGCCCAGCCATACCCCAACTCCATTTGGACTTCCATAGAAGGCATAAATGGAGGAAGCTTTGGGAATAGCCTTCCTATTTAAGCTCTGATGACTGGTGCCAAGAACTGCCCTCACACACCTTTATTCTAGATTGCTTGCGTGCTTGGCCTGTACAACCCGCCTGACCCCGCAGTCATGATTAACTGCCTGAATTCCTTGTCACAGACTGGATTCTGCCACTTGGTGTCTTAGGACACCTTTTTTTTGGAACTTCCTGGAGTCTATACATGTTCTTGACACCTGCTTTGATTTTCTAGATCCTTGACCTCTTGCCCGAGAGGCTCTCTAACAGGTGTCTTGCTTATGGAGCCCACCTCCTAGCCTGCCTACTTCTGCTGCCTTGATGCCATCCCCCTTCAGTGTGACGATGACCATTTTGAGCACGTACAAGCCTCCATGCTGGGAAGCTGGAGCACCAAATGACAGCTGTGTCTGAGGAGTGGCTCAGTTGACAACTGATTCAAGGCATTGACAAGATCTCATTATTTTCTGTTCTATGTTTACATCTTTCAAGTGTGTTTGAAAAATCAAGAAAACAATACAATTTTGTGTCCCAAATTGAAATGATAATGAAATTGCCTTTTTATTTATTTACTTTTTGTTGTTCTCATCCTTTCTCAGGCCTCTTGTCACACATACCACCTTCCCCGCTCCCCAGCTCCCTGCCAACTTTCTCTCTGGAAAAGATAAACCCCATTGTATCTGTGCTGATCTCTACTCATATACTGTATCTTTCCAGGTCTTTCTGTCACTATCATTTCTGTTCTCATTCATAGATGACAAAGCTGATGATGGGATCCAGGCCTGTGCAGATTTGGTTGAAAGGGCCAACATGGCATATTCTTTTAATACAAATTGTGCTTTGGTTTTCAGCTGCTTTTGCTCCTGTCTCTATGCTTTTCAGGCATCCTGTTGTCTTTGCTTGTGAAGAGACAGCCCACAGGACTGTGGTGATTCAAACTAGTCAGTGCAGTGTGATTCAGTCCACTGGAAGAACAGTGAATACCTACTACATCCAGAGCATCCAGGGAAAAGCAGAGCTTCACCCTTACCTTGGGAGCCCATGTGGAGAAAGACATGTCTTCAGAGAGGGGAAACGGCTGTGAGGGTTCAAAAGCAGGAGTGACTTGTCTCTCAGCTAGTTTTCACCACCTCTGTCCATGTCACTTCACCACCCTTTATTTTTTGGCTGAGGTATATTCGCCCTGAGCTAACTTCTGTGCCAATCTTCCTCTATTTTGTGTGTGGGTTGCCGCCACAGCATGGCCACTGACGAGTGGCGTAGGTCTGCACCTGGGACCCACTGAAGCAGAGCATGCCAAACTTAACCACTAGGCCGCAGGGCTGGCCCCCACCTCCCATTTTTAAATCCTGTTTTCTCCTGGCTTGATTGACATTGTGCTATTTTCTCTGGTTTTGTTCCTTTGTTGCTAGGTCTTCCTTCTCCATACTTCTAACTGGGATTTCTCAGAGGCTCAGTCCTCTGCTTTTTACCTTTCTTTCTCTCTGCATTCATTTCAAGATCTCACTGACTATCACTGCGATGAAGAAAGCCTCAGTGTCTCCAGCCCAGATCTGTCTCTCAAGTTCCGGTTCAAATGCCTCATGGACATTCCTATAGTCTTGTGTTGCTAACCTTCCAATCCCACCAATCTTAAAACCAAACTCATCACCATACCCTCCCTTTTTGTTAATGAAGTCCCATTTTTTTGCAATATGGAAACCTAAACATCATCTTGGACCATTCCATCACCATCATCTCTCTGCCATCTGCATATCTAATCAATTGGCAAATTTCTTGATTCTATTGAGGATCAAAAAAATTTAGAACTGGCAGTAACCTTAGAGGTTATCTAGTATGGAGTTTTCATTGTCTCAGAGAGTTGGAGGGCCAGCAGTATGGCTGAGACTAGAACCCAGGTTTAAAAGTCTCTAGGCTTTTGCTTTTTTGATGTAATACTACCTTAAAGCATAAGTAAAGTTCATAGGCTCTAGAAACAAATGACAGGGTTCCAATCTCCACTCAGCTATGTCATTTGCTAGCTTTGACCTTGGGTAAATAGCTTAATCTCTCTATGCCTCATTTGTTAAATGGAAATAATAATAATACCTTATCTTAAGCTTAGAATTAAATGAAAAATATATCGTTAAGCACTTAGCATTGGCTTGAGTCCATCACCTCAGTTCCAGATCCACTGCTGACACTCTTCTAGAAATTTCCACACACTAACTGTTAAATATTATCTAGTCTTTCTAATATGGAACCTTTAGACTCAAACGTCTTTTCCTGCTCTGAATCCTATTACCCTAACCATTTAAGGAATTCATATCAAACAGAGTTTCAACACATTTTGAAAAACAGAGTTTCTGTAAATGTTAATACCTCAGATTAGAGCAAAGAAGGATAAGGAAAGATAAAACAGAGAACTCATTAGTAAGTACTTATTGGGTAACTTCCAGAATTATTCCTTGTTAACTTTGAGAGGGAAGTGAAACAGACCCTAATCTAGACTTATGCCATATCAGAAAGAGTGGGCTGATTGGTTTACTTCTGGGGATCATACTAGATATACTGTTTAACAACGTGTTCTTGTTTTCATTTAACAAAATATCTTGGTCATATATTGTTGATGAGCAATATTCCTTTTATGAATCCTAGTATGTGTGCAGATTACTAATTACCATAAGAGACTGGAGAATGCATGGGGAGAATAGATTTCTGGAACTAGAGGGGTGTCTAAAGGAGTGGGAGTAATCTTGGAGCCGTTGAGAAAGGGGCTGGAACAGCTGACATCTTTCTGAACATGGAGAGGACAGAGGGAGGAAAGCCAGAGGGAGAAGATTACCTAAGAACCCGTGGGGCTAATTTCCCTGCTGATTGCTGAACCTAAAGGACTTCAAACCTTATAAACTACTTTCTAAGACAAATCAGTGTCATTTAAAATTACCTCTAGGGATAGCCTTTCTATGTGTAGTTAACTTCTACTGTCAGGGGTAAAAGAACTTCAGAGATAACCTTATACATATGAGGAAGCTGAGGCTCAGGGAACAGAGGGAATTATTCAAAGTTCTCCCAATGGTTCAGTCCGTAATGTCATAATGAGCACTATTTACCTGGCTTTTGTGGGTGGAGAGGGCACAGATGAATCATTCATATCATCATACCCATACCTAAAGAAATTAAGACATTTGTATACTTAAGACAGAGAACCAAAAGCTTGATTTTTCTATTTTAAAGGGTGGCTAAACTGGAGTTGCAAGCCTACTTTGCCTGACCTTTTTAGCTTTGATAAAGGCAACCTTGATTCATGATGCATGAGCCTGGGTCTTTGAAACCGATAAGAAATGGTTTGTTCATTGAACATGCAAACAAATTACTTTCCAAGGGTTGAAATTTAAACTGACATTAAGCTTTGAGAACATCTATATTTAATTATACATAAAGGCCAGAAAACAATTTGTAACCTTAAAATAGTAAAATTAAAAGAGAAGTCCCACCTATGCAAATAATTTATTTCACTGCAACACTACCCTTTAGTTTTGCCATCATTTGTCTATATTAGCAGGGCTGGCTTAACAATATTTCCAGGGTGGCCCTGAAATATGAGCTTAGATTGGAAATAAGCAGTCAGAGCAGTTCCCAGGGCAGGCTGCTCCGTAGAGTCGGAGGGTGTGTTGGCTTCTAACAAAGTTTGCCTCTTGGTAGGAGAAATAATAACGCAATACAATCTGTAATAATATATTTCTCTCACGATGGGATTTAGGGGGTCAAACTGTAGTGGCAGAGCACAGGCAAGAAAGCACAGAGATATGGGTCCTAAATTTGACCCAGGGCTGAATCTGACTCTTCTCTACTTTGGGCCTCAGGTTCCTCATCTATAAAATGAGAGGCCTGGATCCAATGATCAAGTTGGAAGAAAAGGCAGAGAATGTGAAATGAAAAGCATGAATCAAATAAAAATGGCTTGGTTATTTCTAAATGCCCCTTAACACGCCCCCCCCCCCCACAGATGTGTGTGTGCACAAACTGGTTGCCCTTCAGTTGAGCATGGCCTGGAATTGTGGGAAAAGCACTGGACTAGGGGTCGGGATATCTGGATTCTCATCCCAGCTGTTTTTTGAACTCTGATGTTCTAGGTAAAGCTCTTTTCCTCTCCATCTCTCAGATTTCCCCTCTGCTAAGTGAGGGTGTTGGGTTCTCATGGGTTCCCCACCAGGAGTGTGCGGGAGCGCAATCCATCACGGACGAAAGCAGGATTTCCCCTGGGGGCAGGGCCCTGCAGGCCTGTGTGTTTCAGATAGCTTCCCAGGTGATTCTGATGTGTATTTTTAGTTGAGCACCATGGCTAGCCGGTCTCCATGCACCCTCTCAGCTCTGCCATTTTGGAAGATGAGTGAGACTTTTTTTGGTCCTTTCCAAGCACTGTGTGCCTTGCTACTGCCACTCCAGTGGTGTGGGGATTATCCTGGCAGTATATTCAGCTCACTCCTTCCCAGCAGCGTCTTTTGAAGGGATGGGAGGTGTGCACTGGGCAGGAGGCACAAAGGCACGCTCTGTGGAGTCACCACATGGCAAGCCTCCAAGACGCTGCTCTTCACTTCCCAGTTGTTGCCCATGTGGGCCTTCCTGAACTATATAGGGACCTGATTAGATTAATTGATTCCTGGCTTTTCAAAAATCTCCTCTCTGGTGGGTTGCATGCTGCTTATCAAGATGTGCTGGGGAAGCCAGTGCCAGTGTGAATTCTTTGTACTGAGAAGGCTGGACCTGGCTTGATTCGGAGGTGAATATTGTGTAGGAGGGAGAGCAGCCTGTTGCCTGCTTTCCTCTCTCTGTTGCTTTAGCAAAAATGGAGCACTACAGACCAAATGTGCTTGCAAAGCGGAAACGAGAAGGCACTGAGGGTAGCTCAGCCTGGATCTTGTAAATTGCCTAGCACAGTGCCGAGCACAGAGAGCTCAATGAATGGTAGCTGCTATTGTTATTTTAGTGTCCAGGGTAAGGGGAGAGAACCTGAACCCTGAACCGCGGGCAGAAGACCCAGATGTAACTCCAGCTGTCCTTGACTTACAAATCCATAACCCTCACCTTCCCTGGTGTCCTGGTCTCTAAAATGAGGAGGCTGGACTGATCAGTTTGAACGTTTGAAAATTTGGACCCTCAGGGTTCTGAGGAGGTATCCTGAGGGCTGCTTCAAGGACATGGAAGGTGGGGAGGAGGCTGAGCAGGCAGAACTCAGACCCTCTAACCCACCGCCCAGAGCCTCAGGGCTTTGCACAACTCCCATTCACACCATATTCTATGTCCATGGTTCTCAGACTTTTCAGTATCAGAACTCCTTTACACTCTTAAAAATTATTGAAGGGGCTGGCCCGGTGGTGTAGTGGTTAAATTCGTGCACTCCGCTTCAGTGGCTTGAGGTTTGTGGGTTCAGATCCCGGGCACAGACCTATACTGCTCGTCAGCCATGCTGTGGTGGTGACACACATACAAAGTGGAGGAGGATCAGCAACAGATGTTAGCTCAGGGCCAATCTTCCTTGTCAAAAAAATCAAAAACATTGAGGACCCAAACAGCTTTTATTTTTAGGATATACCTATTGATATGTACTATATTTGAATGTAAAACAGAATTTTCAAAAACATATATTAACTTATTTAAAATAACAATAATACACCTATTACATATTAACATAAATACGTATTTTTATGAAAAATAACTGATTTCCAAAGCAAAGAAAATTTAGTGGCAATGTTTTGTATTTTGTAAATCTCTTTGATATCTGGCTTTGTAGAAGACAGATGGATTCTCCTGTCAGCTTCTGCATTCAGTCTATGGTAATATGTTATTTTGGTTGAAGTATATGAAGAAAATCCAGCCTCACACAAACATATATTTGGAAAAGGGAGGACCTCGGGGACCCCGTGAATGGGTCTTGGGGACTACTGGAGTCTTCATGCCACACTTTGAGAACTGCTGCTCTACGTGAATGGCGCTCCCTGAAGTTGTACAGTGCTCACGCTGTGAGACAGTAAATGGCAGCTCTGCTCTCACCCTCTCTTCCTTCACCCCATCCTCTCTTCAAATAGAGCAGCTCAGTTTTTATGTGTTTTACAGAATGGAGTTATTGGAAGATTTTGTTTGAAAAGAGAGCTCTGCTTCTAAAAGTGTTTGAAATCCACCGACCTAAATCTTAAGTTACTGAAGAGCCAAGGATTTGAGAGGTGATCAGGGATCGTTGAGCTCCTTTCCATGGGCTTCCTCTCCCCTAAAATGCGAACTCTCAGGCTTTGAGGAGGGGGCTTTGGGATCATGCCTCAGCTCTGCCTGAACAGTGGCATATCATCTCAACAGTGACGGTCTCAGCTCAGGAAAATGGCATCATATGGCTTGAAAGATTTAATGCCACTTTAGAATGGAGCTGACCTGCCCAGGAAGTGATATAGGCTGGAGGAGGGGTGGATTCAGTGTTTATCGAGTTGTCTGATCACTGGAGGAGAGAGACAGGCCATAAGGGCAAGTTTCAGTGATATACTTATATGTCGTCATCCTTAGAGCTACACATTCATCATTATTATTTATTTCCTAGATTTACGTCAGATCTTTATTCCAAGGGACAGGAGCCAGTGCCAAATATCATGAGATCTAAGTGCCCTAACAAACCATTGATGCTTCTTCCAAATTCTTGTCTAATAAAGAAGGCTGTGCTATTCTATCCTTTACTGCCAGAGTCATTATTGATTTCATGTCATTTCTTTTATAAAATCATCTCCTGGGTTTTGCTGAGCTTGGATTATAGCTGAGAATGCTCTCCTCCCACTTCTCTGGTGGGCAAGATGCTGTGAATTCCGTTGATGTGGGTCAGGGGAGAATTCCACAGTGATCCTGCCAACCTGCCCACTTTCCCCTTTAGGCTGTGAGCATGCGCAGAGGCACTCCCAGAGCTGTGGAGGATGAGGGGGAGCTCTTCTCTCTGTTCTCTTTTGCTTTATTTCTCCCACCAGCCTAAGCATTAATTAAGAGGCCGAGCCTCTAATGCCCAGCATTGGGGTCAATCATTTGGGCTAATTGGGTGTCTTTAATTTAATGGAACTCTTTTCTGGGAGTAAGAAATAAAACTGAATCCCTTGGAGAAATGGGAACCCTTGTGATTTGCTGGTGGGAGTGTATAATGGTGCAGCTGCTATGGAAAACAGTTTGGCAGTTCCTCAAAAAGTTAAACATAGAATTACCATATGATCCAGCAATTCCACTCCTAGGTATATACCTAAGAGAGGTGAAAACATATGTCCACACAAACACTTGTACATGAATGTTTATAGCAGCATTAATCGTGATAATGAAAAAGTGGAGTCAACCCAAATACTCATCAATGGATGAATGCATAAACAAAATGTGATGTACCCATACAATGGAATATTGTTCAGCCATAAAAAGGATTGAAGTGCTGATACATGCTACAACATGGATGAACCTCAAAAACTTTATGCTAAGTGAAAGAAGCCAGACTAAAAAGACTATATATTGTATGATTCCACTCATATGAATTACCAAGAATGGGCAAACCCATAGAGACCAAAAGCAGATTGGTGGTTGCCAGGAGCTGAGGGGAGGAGGGAAAAAGGAGTGACTGCTTAATGGGTATGGGGTTCCCTTTGGGGTGATGAAAATGTTTGTAACTAGATAGTGGTGGTGGTTGCACAACTTGTGAATGTACTAAATTCCACTGAGTTGTACTTCAAAATGGTTAATTTTATGTTATGTGAATTTCAACTCAATAAAAAAATGCAAAGCAAACAAACAAAAAAACACCTGAATCCCTGGCTGCTGCCCTCTCTTGGGCTAGTTTCCCTCATGAATGTTTGTGGGATCAGGAATCCAATCCCCGGCTGTGAACTCCTCCTGAGTGGAAAAATGGGCTTACCATAACTCGTAGGTACTTTCGGTAGTTATGTCTTGTGGAGCTACTATATATGATGCATGATGTTCTACACCGCTGTCCTCACTGTTTGCTCACGGAAGGCAGGGATCATGTCTTGCTCATCCTTGTATTCCAAGTGCCTCAGCACATTCCTCGCACAAAGGAGACACTCAATAGATGTTTGCTGAGTGAATGATTGGATGTGTTTGTTGCATCTTCTTATTCATCTCCATGTCCTCCCATGGTGCTAGTAATAGATCTACCACAGCAGGTGCTCAGGACAGATCTGTGGACTTATCTAGTGGGTGGGCATGAAATTGTTTAGATGCATTTTATTTTATTTTTTTAGGTTTGGATATCTATACAATGGAATATTATTTGGCCATGAAAAGGAATGCAGTACTGATACATGCTATAACATGGATGAATCTTGAAAACATTATGCTAAGTCAAAGAAGCTGGACATAAAAGACAACATATTATATGATTCCATTTACTTGAAATGTCCAAAATAGGGAAATCCACAGAGACAGAAAGTAGGTCAGTGGTGGTCAGGACCTGGGAGGGATAGGGGGATATGGCGGTGACAGCTAAAGGGTACTGGGCTTCTTTTTGAGGTGATGAAAATGTTTTAAAATTGAGTGGTGATGACTGCACATATCTGTGAATATACTAACAACCGCTGATTTGTATGCTTTAAGAAGGTGAATTATATGGTATGTGAATTATATCTCAATAAAGCTGTTAAAAATTTAGATATATGTCAAAGGAGTAAAGAATAGATTTGAATCCAAGACAGGTATGCCCTTGTTTTGGGAGAGATCTCATTCCAAAATCTGAAATAACTCCCCGATATGTTCAAAAGGTTTCTCTAGAGAAAGATTCTTTCACATTGGGCTTCCCTTACAGCAGCGGCCGTGTGGGTTTCCAGATCATTACCTACCTGATGAGGTGCTGGGGGCAGAGTAGCTTCAAGCCAGAGTGTGAAGGGCAACTGCCAACTGTTGAGCAGTTGGAGATTGATCAGAATGAATGTCAGTGGGAAACCAGGATTTGGTTTACACAAAGCCAGCTGCCTGGTGATTTCTCCACTGCCTGTAGGATATTGCCTGCCCACATCCCCACCCCTATTTTAATCGGGAGGAATGAGCAAGTAGCCTGATGATATGCCAGTTGTACAATTAGCAATTCAATGAGTCCAGCATCAAATAAGCAGTTCCAAATTCTTCCTCCTACTCCTGGGGCCTGTCCCCACTACGTCAGTGCCTATCAGCTTTCCTGAAGGAAGAAACACGATCTGCTGCTTTGGGGCTACGGTTGTGAGGCTGAAGTGGGACTCCTCGAGGGGAGTTGTATATGGAGATGAGCGCCACCTAGTGCTGGATGCAGACTTCAGCTGTACCCTTTGCCTTTAGGCACCAAGAAACTCCCACAGCATCATCCCACTTAGCTGACAGCTTGGATACCATGATCAGTGGCTCCTTAGTTCCCAGACAGGCAACCTCAGAAGCCTGAGGTGGCACCACTAGTTGCTGTTTATGGGGGGGATTACAAAGCCCTGAGTGGGTATGAGGGAGTTGATAAGCTACTCTGTTGGCTTCCTGTTTTCCTTGGGTCCCGAGGCCAAGGATAGTCCAAAGGTGCTCCTGGGAAGCCAAGGACTAGGCATTGGCCAAGGCTTTGTTGGATGTGGGTTTGCAGATGAAGGCTCACCCCATTTTCACAATTACGAAACATGAACACATTACAGTTCACTTGCAACTTGGAGGGACCTCGTTTCTATTTGGGAGATGGCCAGAGAGAAATGAGGGAGCTGAAACTGAGCTAGGGTGAAAAGCTCATAGGCTGTAGCATCAGATCAACCTGCAAGTCCCATTCTCTAAATAGATGCAGGATCTTCAGCAAGCCACTTCCTCTCTCTGAGGCTAGTTTCCTCACCTGGACAGGGAGATAGGAAAGAGCCTCTTACAAGGTTATTGTTCTAATTAAACAACAAAGCTCCGTCCTCATGCCTGGATCCCTGCTGCTGGCTCCCAACTGGCCTTATTACTCCCTTCCCTCTAGCGTAGATTGCCATCTTCATTTTCTTGTTGAGGACCCTGGTGCTTATAAGACTCCTAAACTAGAAGTCATAAGGTCTAGGAGATGGTTATGGCCCTATTATGAACTAACTGTGTGACCTTGGACAAGTCCCATTCTCTCTCAGGGACTGTAGAATGCAGAGGTTGAGCTTGATGGTCTCTAAGGTACCTTCTAACTTTGGTAGGGTTTCCAGCTATGTCAAGGTCGAATTGTGAACAGCCTGGCTCACCATGCTTGAGGATGGACTCCAACATTTGGCAAACACAACTCTTTCCCAAGGCAACAATTCTCCTCTTACCACTGTAATTACATGGGCCTTCTTGGAATGAGGCATGTACTCGAGCTTCTTCCCATTTTTTTCCTTAGTCATCTTTCCTTGGACTTTCTGGATTCTGTCTATATCTAATTTAACTGTACTTTTCCTATAGATAAGAACTAGAGGTATAATAGCAAGAAGCACCCCTCACTCCCCCGCTCTAGAGAGAGAGAGACCTGATCTGCCTGCCAACTTCCTTGTCTCTGCAGGCCCCTAGCCCACCCACCGCCACCTGATTTATGTCCTGCTGGAGCAGCCTAGCCATGATGAAGATTTACACCAGGTTTTCATCTTCAAATGAGCTACTACCTCTCTTCCTTGTGTATTCAAGTGCTTTGCACTCATAGCCTGCAAGTTTATCCCGGAATTCAAAATGAAAAATGGTCCCATGAGATGCTTGAAGAGAGGCGCACAAGGAATCACTTCAGAGCAGCTTGCAGGCTTGTACAGTAACTAGAGTGCAACGCCAGCTCTCAGTGCAGGTGTTACATGCACAGAGAGATTAGATACAGAGACCCTTTCCCCATTAGTGCCTTGTGGAGGTGTGGCACACAGCGCGATGGGGAAGGTGTAAGATTCAGAGTCAGGGATATTGAATATTCCCTTGTGATCACCTTCACTCACCAGCCGTATGACCTTGAGCAAGTTATTTTGTGACTGTCACCTGCCTTACCTGTAAAATGCGAAGAATAATGCCTACCTCACAGGTACAGTACAGCTTAGTGGCTAATGAGTGTGGGTGATGGCATCCTACAACTCTGGAATTGAATTGTTAGTCATGTGAGTCTCTCTCAGCCTCGGTTTTCTCATCTCTACAATGAGTAAAGACTTTTGTTCAGGATAAAATGAGATAATTCCTATAAAGTTCAGAGTGCCTGGCATACAGTAAGCACTCATTAAATGTTAGCTAAGAGCATGATTCTTATTGTTTGTCATTTAGGTATAATTTCTAATAATTCTAGAAAAGATATTCTGTGTACTCTTCCAGATGATTTGGCAAACTTGTCCCATGTTTTGTATTCTTGGGGCAGAAGCACACAGGATCTTTTTGGTACCTGGTTTTGAAACTTCAGGTAAGACATGAAACTGCAAGTCCTGCAATAAAAGGAGACTGGTTTTCGTGAGGAAACCAGTAAGGCTTTGCCCTAACGATGGTGCTACATCTTCACATTGAAAGATGTCCAAAGCCCACAAAAATGTTGAACTGGTCATGAATTTTCAGAAAGCAGCACATCCATCAATAGCGGCAAGGTAAATCCAGTTATGAATATTATATTTGCCAAACAGAAAGAACTGTTTAGCCAGGGGTCTCAAGCACAGCCTCGGACCTTTGGATTTCTTGCTTTGACAGAGACTAGCGAGGTATATGTGGGCAAGAATAGCAGTGGCTTAAAGTCTTTAACACAGATTTTTAACAATGAAGTCCCTTATACAGATGTTTCATTTACTTGACCCCAGACACTTGGGTTTTTGAGCACATCTGGATAATGAAGGGTATTTTCCACTTTTTTATCAAAATTGTTGGTTATATTAAATTCAGCAGGTTTTATTGAGCACCTAGTTTGTGCCCTCTGTGAAATATTGTTGGAGATGACAAGGAGGTCACAGGTTTGTTGAGAAAAATGAGACTGACAGGTTTGAAGTGAGAAAAGAAAAGTCGAGGAGCTGGGATTTGAACACAGTTCTATCAACTCCAAAGCCTGTGCTCACTCTGCTGTAGCACATTGCCTCTTCACAGACCTGCCAGTTCGCTTTTTGTTTTGGGCTGGCTTGAGGGAAGTTTCAGACCCAATCCAGTGGCTCCTGCCATACTTGGACTTCAGCAGAGACCAGACCTCCTTGCTGAAATCAAGTGACATATGTCCAGAATGGACCATTCCATGTGTCTCTACTGTCTGATCCTGTTAGTGACTTGGCTGAATATTTCCTGAGAATGATCTCAATCCTTATTTTAGGACTTGCCAAATCATTACTTGTTAGGGACTTTTTTATGCTCTGTGTTTTAAACATGTTAAAATGTGAATGAAGCAGTTATAGCTCACGCTGGCAACTTGCCATCCTTTGTCTGCGTCAGCATAAAATATTTGGGATTCAACAGAGTAGCAGCCTCTTGTGAAGCTGAATGTAAAATGTACAATGGAAATCTTCCTGGCTGATTTGGAACCAGTGCTTCCAAACCCCAGAATCTGAAATATGGAAACAAAATGGGATAAAATAAAGCACAAAACACATTTATATTTATATTATAAGTGAAACTTTTTCAGACCCTCATTAACAGAAAGCAAGCCCTGTTAAACTCAGAAAATTTCTGAGAGATTCTTAATGGTCTCTCCTTCCTTCAAAGCAAAAGTATATATACAATCAAATTGAGGAAATGCATTGCTGAAACCTAACATACAAATACAGATGTTTGCATCTGGGGAACGCTAAAACACATTCAAAAATCACTGTTAGCTTTCAATTGATGGAGTTGGCCTGCATCTATGCATCTTATTTTATAATTCAACCAGCGCCCGTGCATCATGAGTGGGAATGCTTCTCAGAAGGGAGGACAAGCCAGGTTTTCTTTTATGGCCCTTCATTTTTTTTGTTTTGTTTGTTCAGTGGCAAAACACTCCTTTCACTGCTTTCTGAAAGACAAAATTGTCAATTGGGTGCTTTAGAGATGCTTTCAGAAGGAATTTATGTTGACATAGCCAAGGACAAGTTACAGCTAAACCCATTTCCCACAAAAATGAGAATCCCTCAGTCTCCAGATGCTTAATTAGATCAGCACTAGAGGGCACTCTTATGATGCCAAAATAGGAAAATTTTACTAAAAACTGGTGGGCGAGGGTGGGGGTGAGCTGAGGGGAGGGTTCAGTAATGACAGCAGACAACAGACAGACAGCTTACAGAAGACATCTGCGACTGAAAATTGACTGGCTCGCCAAGAGATAAGAAAACATGATTTGAAAAGGGCTGTTGAGCAATTTTCCTCATCAGATCCACTTTGTTTCCAAAATGTGGTTGGTGTTTCGGCAATACAGGGCCCAGGTATCAGGCATTATTTCTCAGAATGAAAAGAATGTAAGAATCACTGATTATTACCACGTGATGTAGTAAAAGCACATTTAGGCAGAAAACAAAACATGACAGAGAAGCTTAGGAAAATGTGTTTACAATTTAACAGCTACTGGAAAAGAAGAATTTAAAATCCTTGGGGTCTTGCATGGTTTTTTTCTCGGTCTTTTGCAGCCATTGCTCTTAGAGTTGTTCTGAAGGGTTGTGTGATTGTGTCTGGAGGCGCAGATGCCTGCTTGCCTGCTGCCCCTAGGCGGGCTCTGGTGGACACAGGGTGGGTCGTGTGCTGTCAGGGAAAGGGACCAACAGACTTGGGTCCTAGTCTTGACTCTGCCACTGATGTGTTCTGAGATCAGTAGTAAGTCCCTGCCCTTGCAGGGTCTCAGGGTCAGGAAAGGGTTGGGCACCACTAATGGTCTCTAAAACATTACCAAAAGACATCTCCCAGCCCTCAGAGTCTGTGGTTGATGATTGCAGAAAGAACTTTCAATATCAATTGTGACTCCTGTCTTGCACGCTGGGCACTGGCCAGAATGTCTCAGGTATGCCCACGTGCAGTTTCCTAAGGAGCCAGTAGGAAGTTCGGAGATCTAATTGGAAGAGTAGGCCACTGAAGACAAACTTGTCTACTCTGCCTTTGGCCCCAGAGTCTCTTACAGCAATACAAGAGCAATTCCCTCTAGGCCTTGGTTTGTAAGAACCCAGGCTGCACTTCATAGGAGTGTTCCTGACTGAGTCAAGTTCAGTATAAAGTCTTAGAATGTTATAAAGAACAGGCGCCTTTGGGAAAGCACCTAGTCTAACAACCTCAATGTGCAGATAGGAAAACTGAGAGCCATCTTTCCCCATTTGAGAATGGGCTTGCCCAGGGTCAAACAGCAGAGTTGACATGAAGACGTCAGTCTTTTGACTTCTAGCCCAGGCCTCTTTCTGTTACCTTGGGCTGCATTTGTCTCTCTCCACCCACATTGACTCCAGGGAATAAGAAACCAGTAGCTATTAACCTAAGGATCTTGACATAGCTAGAATAGCTCTGTGTTATATATTGTATATATTGTATTTAGGTGGTATAAATGGAGAGATGTGGGGACAAATCCCTATCACAAATATATGTCCCCTCTAAATGTCATAGGAGTGGAGATCAAACCATTAGAAGGTCATTCCTCTGGGTCTAGAAGACTCTATAGTCTTAAAATGCTTTTGCCCAAAAGCAAGGATAGGATTGAAATTCTTGTCAGCTAGCAGGGAAAGTAGGCCAGGAGGATGGGTCTGGAAGCCAGCTTTATTATTTAGGGGCATGGAGGACACTGTGAAAGGAGTGGACAAGACAAACTCAGGAGATCTACAGTTGTGCCAAATGCTGACCTTCAGGGGATTAAAACAAATAGTCATAGAATAAAAGTTGGAAAAGATGTTCTGGATTCTAGCATTCTCAGGCCGACCATGAGGAGCTCCCTATCCCAGAGTATGACGAATTTCTGGCAGGCATGGCATGGAACAAGGAAGAAAGCAGAGCAGTCAAACAGTAGACCGTAGAAGCTGGGAGACACTCTTCCCCAAATCAGTAAATGCGATTACTTTCAACGTGGCCTCTTTTCTTGTTTGTTTGTTTGTTTTGAGGAGGAAGATTCGTTCTGAGCGAACATATGTTACCAATCTTCCTCTTTTTCTGCTTGAGGAAGATTAACCCTGAGCTAATATCCTTGCCAATATTTTTGTATGTGGGTCACTGCCACAGCACGGCTTGACAAGTGGTAATAAGTCTGTGCCCGGGATCCAAACCCACGAACGTGGGCAGCCAAAGTGGAGTGTGCCAGACTTAACCATTATGCCATGGGGCTGGCCCCTCAGTGTGGCCTTTGTACATGTAGGTGTCTTTGAGCATTGGTTTTGAAAAGCTGGTTCTGTTCCCAGGGTAGCAAGATGGCTCAGCGACAGGGGCCTGGAAGCCCTGATCCTGGCCTGCCATAGACTCATTATACTTCTGGACAGTTCTCTTACTCATCTTCTTCCCTAGATAAAAATAATCATGCATAAAAGTTATTGAGTCCTGACCCTGGACTTGGTACTCTGCTACAAGGTTTTCATGCGTCTTCTCATCTAACCCTCACAACCACCTTGTGAGGCACACATTGGCATGTCCACACAGGTTGTTTACAGTTGCTTTCTCTTCTGGTTGGGCTGGCCTCTGTTCTAATTGATCAGTGTCCATGCCATATTGCTTGTTAAATATGTTGAATATCATTACTGGTGTGGGTGCTATACTTGTCTCCATTTTGTAGATGAGGAAATCAAGGTTGAGAGGTTAAAGCACATGTCACACAGTTAGTAAATGATAGAGCCTGGACTAGAACCCAGTCTGTGTGACTCCTGGGCTTATTCCATGGCCCCACACCACCTGGAAGTGGTGCGTGAGCAAAACACTGAGGCCAAGCATTTTAACACTTTGCAAGTAAGGAAGAAAAGTAGCTTTTTTGCCTAAGACCTTAAGAATCATCCAGGCCTTTGTCTGGCTTCTCTGTTTTTCCCCACCAGTTGGAACAAGAGTCTTTTGCCTGGGACTTTGTGGACATTGGACTCCTTCCCATTTAGGGGACCAGATTTAACATGCAGAATGTTGTTTTTTCACTAGGATATACTGTATTTGCCTTCAGAGACCAAATGAGGACATGGCCTGAGATACAAAAGGAGGTGGCAGTAATTAAGCAGCAGTATACTAGGTCAGACCAGGATGCGGGTGGAAGGGCATTCAAAGAGGGGAGGAGATGGGAAATCAAGGACACAGCACCTCTGGGTGGGGGAGTTGGTAAGAGGGTGAGCAAACCAATCCACTTTCAGAAACCAGAGAGGTTGAATGGGCCATTTGCTTGGCAGCTCTGGAATAATGGTAGGTAATTGGTTCCCACAGGGTGTATTATCTGCCGCAGATTTGCGAGCTGACTGAAACAGTGTTGTCGTGGTTTTTTTTTTTTTTTTAACCACTCTTTGCAAAATCTGAGCATCTATGTAGCCTTTATCTGGGAGTATGTGGCTGTGGAGGTCTCTGCTGATTGACAGCCATCACCAACATCCCAGGCTCCTGGCAGGTGAAGAAGTTGCATGAGCAGAAAGGGAAATGGGGGGCCAATTGTTCATCAGTTAGATTTTCCTTGTTATTCTCAATGAAGTGTTCTCATATAACTTTTCCATCCTAAAGAACCAGCCACACTATATTTCAAATAAACAAAGCTATTTCCCCGGACGGAATGATGATCGGCTGCATTTCAACTTGGCTGTTATTGTTTTGGCCATGTTCTCATTTACTCATAAGCTCAGAATGTTGGGCTCTGGGATCTCTGAACTACTAATGGCATGTTGTACTGAGAAAATGACTAGAGACTACTGTACTTTTCGTTGTGTTTTTTTTTTTTAATTAATGATGTTTTAATGGTTTTTAACATTGTGAAATTTTGGGTTGTACATTTTTGTTTGTCCATCACCATATATATGACTCCCTTCACCCCTTGTGCCCACCCCCCACCCCCATTGCCCCTGGTAACCACAGTACAGTTTTCTCTGTCCATGTGTTGGTTTATATTCCACATGAGTGAGATCATACAGTGTTTGTCTTTCTCTTTCTGGCTTATTTCACTTAACATAATACGCTCCAGGCCCATCCATGTTGTTGCAAATGGGATGATTTTGTCTTCTTTTATGGCTGAGTAGTATTCCATTGTATATATATACCACATTTTCTTCATCTAGTCGTCAGTCGAGGGACACTTAGGTTGCTTCCACTTCTTGGCTATGGTGAATAATGCTGCAATGAACATAGGGGTGCATAAGCCTCTTTGGATTGTTGATTTCAGGTTCGTTGGATAGATTCCCAGTAGTGGGATGGCTGGGTCATAGGGCATCTCTATTTTTAATTATTTGAGGAATCTCCATACCGTTTTCCATAGAGGCTGCACCAGTTTGCATTCCCACCAGCTGTGTATGAGGGTTCCTGTTTCTCCACATCCTCTACAACACTTGTTGTTCTTTGTCTTAGTGATTATAGCCATTCTAACGGGCTTGAGGTGATATCTTAGTGTTGTTTTGATTTGCATTTCCCTGATGATTAGTGATGTTGAACATCTTTTCATGTGCCTATTGGCCATCTGTATATCTTCTTTGGAGAAGTGTCTGTTCATTTCCTATGCCCATTTTTTGATCGGGTTGTTTGTTTTTTTGTTGTTCAGTTGTGTGAGTTCTTTATATATTATGGAGATCAACCCCTTGAGACTGCTGTACTTTTAACTAACTTGGCACCAAAATGAAAGGCAAAGCTATTAGAGAATTACAAAATATTGGAACTGGAGGATTTTTAGAAACCACCTTGTGAAAATCCTTCATTTCATACGGTTCCCTGATTGAATAGAGAAGAGAATTTGCCCAAGATCAAATGAGTCATTGGTAAAACCAGGATTAGAAACCAAGGATCCTGATTTTCAGGCAAGGGCTCTCGGATTTTTACATCATCCTGTTTGTCCTAGGTCTTAATTTGTATCTTTAATATCAAAGGTATCAAAGGTAAAAGTGAATCATAGCTTCACTTTTATTTCTGAAGCCCTAAGCACCTACCCTGAGAATATAAATGCCAGGGGAGAGCTGTCATTGTTTGAGGCTCCTGGTTAGCATGAATCCCCATCTGGAGTTTCGGGGCTCCCAAGTCTCTCCCCAATTCCGGTTTTTCCAATGATGTATATGTGTTCCCTCCATTTTCATCTTTTCCTTTTCCTGCTACTTTGACATTTGGCAGTGGATGTCACTTGAGTGATATTTAGGCACATCTTCTCGAACCTGGGCCCAGAAGAAAGTTACACTTATTGCTTATTCTCCAGCCAGTGTCTGTGTCATGGGTGTGGTAACCACAGCTCCTTTGTCCACAAACTGCTGTTGCTTTCCCAAGATGTGGCTTCCTGAGGGGTGATGAGTCCAATCTCACAGTGTCACCTGGGCTAGCTGTTACAGAACACTACAGCATCCAATGAGGAAAACTCTGCCAGGATGTGGTACTGCAGTATTACGAAGCTGCCATTTAGAGACTTCTTGTTTTTATAGCATTTCAAGGTATGCAGACATGGAGTTCTATGGATAGCAAATGGCCCAGCTGGAAAGAAACCTGGCTTACAGCCTTTTTGGGGACTTTCCACAAGGAGAAATCATGAATAGAAATAATATCCCTTCCAATCAGAGAATTCTTTCTAATACAAATATTGAATCTGATGCCATTGGATATGTTCTCCATACATAAATAAGAATAAATAAAATGGGGAGAAACTTTTTCCTAGAGTTAATAACATACAATATATTTCTGTGGAACTATTTTCTAAGCAGATGGCCTAAAAATATCTTCCACAAGATTGTAAACTTTGTGAAGGCAGGGATTTGTGTCTGTTTTATTCACTGCTCTACCCTCAGTACCTGTAACAATGCCTGTCACATAAATAATACATTTTCTTTGTGGGGTGATTTTTTGTTGAATATATTTGATGTATAACATTGTGTAAATTTAAGGTGTACAGTGTGTTAATTTGATACATTTATATATCGTAATATGATTGCCTTTGTAGCGATATTTAGCATCTCTATCACATTACATAATTATCCTTTCTTTTTATTAAAAGGTCTTTTTATAAAATTCTACTTAAGAACCTTCCCAAAGAAAGAGAGAGAGAGAGAGAGAGAGAGTGTGTGTGTGTGTGTGTGTGTGTATAAAATGGGTTCATAAAGTTAATTCATTTTTTCTAATCAGTATGCCTCTCCTTTTTCTTTTTTTTACCTTTACTCACATGGGCTTTGATTCACTTCCAATGATGCCTACCCTTTTGATTGATGCACCTGTAACATCTTCCTGGATAACCATTGAATACTCCACCTCTGGTAACTTGGACTCCCAGGTAAGGCAATGAGCTTCAAAAGTCTCCTCAGTGCAACCACTGGGCAAACTGTAATAGGCAGTTGAGAAATTTACTTAGAAATAAAAAAAAATAATCTCAAGAGGCAATAGTTTCCCTGATTAAAGTTAAATTTGGTCCCATCCCCATGTAAATCAATTGTGTACATACTTATATTATTTGAGGATTTCTATTAGTGCAGCAAAATTAAAATTACAGTTTTGGAAAGTGCTATATATTTGACTTTGGAGTTTTCTAGTACTAGGAATCAACATATAGCTTTATGTTTTTTTTCTTGTTGTTGTATTTTTCACCCAAAGTTGTGTTATGTTTTGTTCATGAGGCTGAGTGCAGTGGAAGAGGTACTAGCCTCTCTTCACTGTCTAGGGAAACTAAGTCATGGGGTAGGTCAGAACACTCTAGATTACTTCTTCCTTGTGGCTGGAATGGAAGAGGAGCACATTGGGCCCTGGATGGTAAGTCAGCTAATGGGAGTGTCTTGTTTAACAGATCTGAGCCAGGGCTCACCAAGTACATCACTTTTTTTTCTCATAACACTTGCTTCTCCATCAGTCTTAACAACTCACGGAACCAGGGAAGCAGAGCTTAGCCACACTAGGAACTGATGATAAAAGAGTCTTATATTGCTTCTCGGATGATGATGCAAGGGCACTGCTGCTCGTCATGCTATTAAGAATCTCTCTTAACTCACTTCTAAAGCCTCCAGACATATTTGATGTAAAGAAACACTTCTCCCAAGAAAATGTACAAGCCATATAACTCGCTTCGGGCACAGAAGTGTTGTCACATTATAATATCCCTTGCTTAATATAAAACAGAAAGCTAACTGAGCCCATTTAAACCCTCAAATTAGCAATTGACCCATGCACAACTTCATAGTCCCAGCTAATATCAGAAATTCACATTGTTAGAATTAGTGTTTTGTGATTCTTTAGACATATATTATGAAAACAGCTGAGCATTTTTTTTTGAATGGAGAGACATTGTTTACTTTGATGGATGTCTTGCATTTGGTTGGAAGGGACTAGAATGATGATTTATGTATCACTTTCTGTGTGCTTTGAATTTTCATCTTTTTGAAGAGCATCAGCAAAGTCTAATCATTCTTTTTTCCTTTTCTTTTCCTTTTGTTATTTGTGTTTCGTATATTCCTGATATTATGAAAAATCCCTGTCAATTCCTCCTAGGTCCTTTCAATCAGGCATTTCCATTTTAGGGGGGCCATAGCGTTTGGTTTGGTTTGGTTTTTGGTTTATTGACTTTTGTTTTTGCGTAGCTTGTCATTGCTTTTGTGAAAGGGAATGGAATTAGCATGACTGAGTGGTAGATCTATCATTCTCAGCCTATAGCCCTCCAGAAGTCTGGCTCTCAGCGCTGCCCTGTCCCTTTCAGCCCTCTGATTTGTAACCTCCCTACTACTTGAGAGGAGTGAATGGGGAGCTGCTTCCTTGCAGTTTGGGAAGCTGGAAAAATATGCTAGCAAAGCACAATGGAAAACTTGTATTATTTTAACTCCTCTCTTACCAAGCTCTTGCTAGCACCTGGTTTTACTGTTCCTTTAACAGGTGGAGGATTTTTCAGATTCTAGATGCGTCAAGGTAAGTGACAACGTATTTTTAGTTTAACTGAACCCAAGTAAGCTAGAATGAATAGACTCTGCGGCTGCCTATCAGTTTAATTTCAATACAATAAATAGGGCTTGGCTCAAACAGAGTCTTTACAGCTCTCTTTTAGTTTAAAACAGCTGAAACTACCCAGGCATTGTAGTCTCAGGTCTGAAAGCTGACCTAGTTCAGAAGTGGGATGAAGGTTCATGGCCAACACCCCAAACAGTTGGGCAGTTGGTCATTAGCTCCTTTTCCTTTTTGCTGAAATAGGATGACACGGTAGAGTGTTTTGTTAAGAATACCTCGCCATCAACAAAGTATTTTTCACAGTGCTTCAGGCACACTGGCCTGTTGCTAGGCTGGATGATGGTTTAGGGAACAACTAGGTCAGCATTTCATTGAAGGAAAATCAATTATTTGAAAATATCAGGGCTTTTAAAATATGTAAATATGTAGACTTGCAAGGTAGGGTAATCCCATAGGCCAGGGGCCTTATGACATGAACAACGCAGCAGAGCAAATCTAATCAAACACAGAAAAGTTCCTAACTATGGGCGTGGGGGAGGTATTGAGAATGCTCCAGGATAGTGCCTTTGCAGGCGAAAACTGTCACCATGAGCTGTACCATTATATTGCCAGCAGTGCTGAAGAGGTTATGAGAATCATAAGCCATTTTGTAAATGTGTGCTCAGTTGCTTGGCACATTGTTTTCTAAGATCATGATGCTCACCAGTACCGTATTTGGCCTATTGTAGACTTATTGCCTCCAGAAATGTTTACCAGTGTCTCTACTTTCTCTTCCTACCCACCTACATCCCATCCTATGCTCCCTGGCCAAACAGGTTAGTGAGAGCAAAGGCTGTAGGCTTGCGATTCCTCCAATAGGGCAGACTCTTATTAAATAGAATAGATGGGCCATTTATTAGATGCCCAGTTTAGCTTTCAGTAGCTGGGCTTCCATATTCCTGTTAGGGCCTCAGTGGATTTATTTGATAGCTGAGAATAGTAAATTCAGTGTTTAATTTCATAGTCAGATTATAATTTATTGAGATAAGTGGTATAAACACATAGACATCCAATCACACAATATTATTATGGGAGGGCGTTTAAAGATCATAGATTGGATGTGTCGTGGTGTCAAGAGCACTAGGTTCTGCTACTAACTAGTGGGGTGACTTTGCTCTAGTCCCATCGCTGCTGTGAGCCTTGATTTCCTCATCTGTGAAATAAAATGGAGTAGATGACCGTTAAGATAATGATCAATAACTTAGGAACTATTATCCCTATAATTGCTTTGATGGGGGCAAATGTTGAGAATTTTGTTTTATTTTTGCTTTAAAATTTGCTAAATGCTAGAACCATCTATCTATAACAGTTTTGCTGTATAACAAAGCAAATCTTGACATTCTCTTTATTTTTGTTATGGTGCTCATCAGTTTGACCAGAAGTTATTATCAGAACAATTTATACCTGGTCTTCGTTTGTAAGAAAGGAAGAGTGGAGTACAGATGGTGAGATGGAAAAGAAATGGCTTTGGTAAATGTCAATGGGGCCATTTTTAATTCTGGTGGACTGAATGATGTATGAAAACTATTTGCAAGGCTAGCATATTTTTCAACCACTAGTAAAATAATAAAGCAACAATTCATTTGGTAATCCCCATTGTATATGCAGTTTTATAAATATATAAGATTATGATTATCTCTGCCTTATAATTAACAATTTGCATAAATGCTTGCTATTATTTAGTTGTCTGAATGGATTTTGTAATCCAGCAAAAGAAGGGAACAATCAGTGGAAGCCATTCCAAATGCCTTGTATTCTTGCTACACACATGCACAATTAACAGCGATGCTAATTGTTTCAGACCAGAACCTCATTTGTTTTTCTATAGACAGCAAAAACATTAATTGCCAGAGTGTTTGTCACTCTCTCTCTCTTTTTCCTATAGCCAGCTGTATCATAAGGTCTTCAGTTGGTTGTAAGCAAATTATTTGGCTGGATTTTTAGTGTATCCTTTTGTGATGAAGTTTCCAGTCTTCTGTTTAAGTTAGCAATCAACGCCTCCCACAATCAAAGACTATGTTTATAATATTTTAACAGTAGTCCTCTATAAATTTAAGGAATAAAAGGATGCTTATGTAGAAACCAGTTCTGCTGCTGCATTTACATTCTACTTCCTATTCCATATCTTTGAAATTATTGGCATTAGACCTGCATATGAGAATCATAGAAAGTCAAGGCTGGAGGAGGCCTTTAAGATCATCCTGTCAAATCCCCTCACTTTTCAGATGAGTTTGATTGTTGGTAATTTGAATATCAGTAATAACCACCAAATCAATGACGCCACACTTTTTTTTTTTTTTACTTTCAAACTATTGGGAGCTATTGTAGTAAATACATTTAAATTATAACTGGTTGTTTTGGAATCATATAGCTTCAACTTATGTTCCAAAAGGCTGAATCAGATTTCTTTAAATATGCCTTCATAGGGTTTACCTAAACATAGCCATGACTTTGATGGTATATGTGTGAAAGGAGATGCCCTTGCAAAGCACTTGGCAATAGGAGACATTCAACCAATATCAGCTCTCTTCCCCGCATGCATAGATTACCTAGCTAACATCAGCATAATGGACATGTTTCTTCAGCGACTGAGAATATGGGCCTTTAAATTCAAACCATCCTTGGGTCCAGTCTTCGTGCTGCCACTCTCTAGCAGTGTGACCTCAAGTAATTTATTTAACTTCTCTGGGCTTTCAGTTTTTTCACATGTAAAATGTAGCCACCTTATATAGTTGTTGCGAGGATTAAATTGAGATCAGGCATATCCAGTGCTTAGCACTGTCCCTGGCACATAGTAAACGTCAATATATAGTAGTGGTTATTACCGTCATTGGCTGGCACACCCAGTACCAGGTTCAGTCAATACTAATATTTATTCTTACGGGGGTTTGGAGTACATGCATATATACCTGTACACTTATGCATATGGGCACACAGAGTCCACAAGAATGGCCGCAGGAAGACTGCCTTCCCTAAGGTTATCTGTGACCACCATGTTTCAAAATCCCATGACTTCTTCTCAGTCAAAATCCTCAGTCTTCTTGATCCCTTTGGAGGTTCTGGCACTTTGGCACATCTTCTCTTGCTTGAAAGCATTCGTAATTTATCTCGGTTCTTCTCCTGTCTTCTCAACACTTTTTAAGTTTCCTTTGTTGAGATCTCTTTTACACGCATGTACTCATGCACACACACACACAACCTCTCCCTCCCCCGCGCCCCTTTAAACGGAGAAATTCCCAAGGTCCTGTCATTGATCTGCTTCTCTTCTCGTGCTGTGTTCTCATTCTGGGTAATTTCATCTCCTCACATAGCTTCACCTTTCACCTCTACACTAATGATTCCCAAATTGACCTCTCCAATCCTTAACTCATTCCGGAGCTCCAGGCTAACTCCAATTTCCAATTGCCTGCTGAGCATCTCCAGGGCAGGATATCCTAGGAGGCTGAAGTGTAGTCTGGTTTTTGTCATCCTGCCTTAGGAATGCAGATGGGGGAATCTGGCTTCAAGAGGTATTAAGAGTTGAAAACAAGGAAGAAGTGCTGAGCATTAGCCTGAGCAGGAATAAAAGTAGTCTAAGTTAGGAAAGTTGTTCAAAATGAGCTTTCCAAGGAAGGCCTGACAAGTAAACTATGAATTTCTGTTATTATTAACTGGAAATATAAATTGGCAGTTGAAACTTTAAAAGGTGTATGTTTTCTAGGGAGGAGGGAACATCTTTCCTAGTGAAAATTGAGTTCAATTTTTAGGTGCTGGAAGGTTGGCATGTTTGAGGGAAATGTTAATTAAAATTATCTTTCCTGGAATAAATTGTATGGTTAATCTTGTTTTCTTATACAAACACACATGCCAAGAGAAAGGATAATGTGTTCAACCTGAAGGATGAGAGTGTGGGTATTTTGAGAGCACGTGAATGTATAGACACATGCACACATGCTGGGTCAGATATACCTGAGATTTTGAATGTGTGAAAATAATTCTATCAGAGTGTAAATAAATTTTTTCTTTTATGCATTCTGCAAACATTCACTGATAACCCAGTAGATACCATGCTGTCTGTGGAGCAATGGGCTGTGAATATAGAATATACTGACTCTTTGTCCCTAAGTGTCTAATACATTTTTCCTTAGTTGTATGCAAGTACATTGAGTGTTTAATTTGGTCTAGAAATATCTGCAGCATGTGACAAATTGTTTGATGACTATAACCTTGCTGACAATCTTAATGACCAAAGAGGAACTTAAGGGAAATAAGACAGTGCTAAAATGGGAAAAGATTGTGTATAAATTCGAGTTAGAAATTGATTACTTCCTTTAGATTTAGTAAATATTGAATTACTTCAGGATTTTACGTTTCAAGTTGGCTCTGAGTGTTCAGGCCAGAGTTAAGAATGATTATGTCTAACCCTAAAACTTAATTAGAGCAAAGGGATAGACAAATCTTGGTTAATGTGTATAATATTGTTAGGAGAATTCTTTGTAAACGAGTTATTCTTATGGAAACTACAGACTTGGCTTTAGCATAGGGAGCAATATTTCTTTTGAAGAAGGGTAACCCCATCCCCTCACCTTCCCCAAATTAAGTACAATCCCTTCCAGTTGAGTTACTGCCCTATGGAGTGTTAGGGGCCATCATATCCTCTAAATTGTAATGGCCTAGAAAATCAGGTGACTTCCTTGCCTTCATGAGTGCATTCCAGCCTCCTCTTTAGAAATTTAACATGGCCCTTTGTTTGCAAGTCTTAAATCTAAGTGTTCTTGGTCCCAGCTGTCAATTTCAAGGTCCCTTTCAAGGTCACTCTCAGGTCCCAAAGAGCCCTCATTGCATTTGTAATCCTGAAAATATACCTTGCTGCCCTTGGATATGAAGATGGCACCCCCTTCCACTATGCTGGCACCCCCTTCCACTATGCCGGCACCCCCTTCCACTATGCCAGCACCCCTGCAGTTCCCTCATGGCACTAAAGCTCTCATAATGATGGTGCACATAGTGACCAGTGTTTCTATTTCCTTTGCCCTAAATGAGTTAGAGACATTGATGTACTTCTCTTATTCTGACTGGAAGTAAGAATCATATAAACATCCTTGAATTTATAGTCTTGGATGCTTTTATTCTCAGTTTGCATCAACCATAGTCTAACTTATTTTACCTTTCTCAAATTTATTCACTCAATATGTATCTACAGGGCACTTACTATGTTCCAGGCACTGTTCTAGGCACTGGGGACAATAAGAAAGACAAGGTGCTTGTTCTTGTGTTTCTTAAGGGGTGTGTGTGTGCATGTGTTGGAGGGAAACGGAAAATAAGTATACAAGTAAATGAACAAGCTAATTTTGGAGATTGATAAATGCCATGAACAAAATAAAACAAAGTGGACAGAAAATGATTGGATGAGTGGTGAGTGATCAAGGTGAATTTTGCTCTTTGCTTTTGTTGCTTTTGTACAGACGTCACTAACACTTTGTCTGAGCCCTTTGGTTTCCTCTATTTCGTACTTTTCTGGATTTGGTACCAATTGTAATTTTGCTGCTTCTGGCCACTCGATCGTTAGGACCACCTCCCCTTAGCTAGTCCTAAAGTATAACCCAATGTACGCTCCTTATTAAACTTCTGTTTCATACTTTTCTTGTCTTTGTCAGTGTTAGAATTTGGCAGTTTACCCTCTTCCCTGTCATAGAATGTAAATGGGCCTAGTAATCCCTTAGGGACATTTTACTTGATTACTCAAAGGATTTTTGGTACTCAAGGCAAACTATCTGTTGAAAGAAAAACACAAGCATCAAAGGTTAGTAGTTGTGGTGGTATTTGGCTTTGCCTACTTCTGTAGTAGGAAGAGCACTGGATTGGGAATCGGAAAACCTGGGTCTCACCGCTACAAATGAGCTATATGACCTTAGACATAGCACTTCCTCTCTCTGAGCTTGTTTCTTCATCTATAAAACCAGTGTTCAAAGTAGGTGATCCCTAAGGTTCTTTCTAGCTCTAAAGTGGTACAATTAGTTGTTTTCAGAGACATGGACCAAGATTTCTTTCCAACATTCTGTTTAATTTTGTAAAGTGGATATGTAGGAACATTTTCCAATGTATCACAACTGCTTAGATTAAGCATAAGTTTTCTGGCAAAAGCCAGCTTTACAATTCTTATAAATGTCACAAGAAGTTAAAACATTGCCTCTTGTTTTAACCTCTGCCAGCTAGGGCAACAATTCAACACCACAGATGCAATTATCAACTCTTATATGTGAATATCTGAAAGTTCACTGTCTTTTCAGCTTGCCCACAGGAAATCTTTCAAAAAGAACCAAATACCACTAAAATGAAGGAAGGCATCCTAAGTTGGCTTCAAAATGACATGGCACAGGTGTTGCCCGCTAATGAGTTAGGTGCCAAGAAAAGCATCTTAACCCTTGGAATGCCACTCAGGAATCTTCCAGCCATCACTGTGCTGTCTTCCTCAGCACCTAGCTGAACCCCAGTTAGGAACTGAGGTAGGAGTTAGAAAGCTTGCCTTCCCTAAATTCTTCTTTTTTTTGTTTTATGTGAGGAAGATCAGCACTGAGCTAACATCTGTGCTAATCTTCCTCTTTTTGCTGAGGAAGACAGTCTCTGAGCTAACATCTATTGCCAATCCTCCTCCTTTTTTTTTTCCCCCAAAGCCCCAGTAGATAGTTGTGTGTCATAGCTGCACATCCTTCTAGTTGCTGTATGTGGGATGTGGCCTCAGCATGGCCGGAGAAGCGGTGCATCGGTGCGCGCCCGGGATCTGAACCCGGGCCACCAGTAGCAGAGTGCGCGCACTTAACCGCTAAGCCACGGGGCCGGCCCCCTTCCCTAACTTATTTACACCTTCCTACATCTGCTGTACTGGGCTTTTAGGGAAGCAGAAAGGGTGGGTTTGGAGTAGATGGAATGGAAAGAAAGTTGTCAAGGGGCTTGCCTGGTGGCGTAGCGGTTAAGTTCGCGTGTTCTGCTGCAGCAGCCCAGGGTTCGCCGGTTCAGATCCTGGGCGCGGCCCTACTCACTGCTCATCAAGCCATGCTGAGGCAGTGTCCCATATAGAGGAGCTACAACTCTACAACTGTGGTACACAACTATGTACTAGGGCTTTGGGGAGAAAAAAGAAAGCAAAAAGAGGAAGATTGGTAACAGATGTTAGCGCAGGGCCAATCTTCCTCAAAAAAAAAAAAACAATATGATCTTAAAAAAAGAGTTGTCAATATTCAAAGTACCCTTCGAACTGCCTTCCATGTTGTCACTATTCCACTTATTATTCAGATACTCGGCCACATTCTAAACACAAGAATCAGTTCCATGACTAGATTTTAGGAAGGCAGTCTTTTAAAAATCCAGAGAAAAGCTGAGCATGATTCTGTGGCAAGGGAGTCTGAAGGAGAAAAGAGGGTCCCAGAGGGTTTGGAAACTCCAAGAAGTGTGTCTCTGATTTACAGTTACAGAATATTGACAGAAGAAGAGTGGGGCTTGTAGAGAGAGGTGAGGAAGACAGCACAGGGAGTTCCTGTATGGCTCCAATTTAAAAGGCCTTAATGTTGTGCAGGTCAGGAGACAGATACCCACCAAGACCATGACTTATCTAAGTACACACGGCTATTTAGTGGCAAACTTGGGACAAGAACCCAGGGCAACCGCATCCTGTCCAGTACCTTGATTTGTAAAACCTATGCTAGCTACTATTTTTTGCTTGCTTGTTTATCAATGAAGGTGGGAAAAATCCCTTAGCAATAGGTAAAGTACATTTTGTTTTGGAGGTTTTGGAGCCAGCTGATAGTACAAGGTCACATGGGAGAGAGTGGCTGAATTGGAAATAGAGACTAAAACTCAAAATTCGATGGAAATGGAGAAAGAGAGGATTGTGGCTATAGACTGGGGATCCACAGTTAAAAGTGTACATCATCTGTTTAATGTTCATTCTTAATTACAGCTGTAGTCTGTTCTCCATCAAAAGATTTAAATGTCTTTTATTTTAGATTCTCGGTACTTTGAATCCTTTTCTAGGTATATTTGTTGCTTCTGCCTTATCTTTCTATTTCACTATTCTAGATGGTTTTTTGTCAGCAACATTTTCCATTAGTTTAGTCTCACCGTCTTGTCCAGAGTATTTGTAGTTCAGCTGTATATCACAGGCGATCTTATGTGCACGTTAAAATGGAGAATACTATTGCACAAGTCAGAAATTACTTGATTATTTCTGTTCCCCTTGCAGAGTTGAAATATTTCCTACTTGGCAAATGGCCCTTTTTTGAAATCCTAAAATTGCACCTAAGAAAAAAATGACTGTCACTGTGGCACCGTAGGGCTTCCTGTCCCTTCACTGTCATTGGCTTACAGTCCAATTTGCTCCATTGATTTTCCAGACAGCTCGGCATTGCCTCATCAGCCAGACACTGGAATTAGAAGGGGGCTTCATCAAGGCCTTATGTGGCTTGAAAACTTTTCATCTTTCATAATTTTGGCCGCGTGTATGCTAGAAACCATGTGTAGATGGCACTGGGCAGCACGCTGGTCTTTCTTCTCATGGCTTCTGTAGTTTCTGACTTGATTTCTGCCCGCCTCAGGGCCCAGTTTACCTTTGCTTCTCTGAGAGCTCGTGTTCATTTGTCAGAAGCCCTAAAAGAAGGCTGCCCATGTACAGCCGTGGAATGTCAGAGTCATCCTAAACTGGCATAAATGGGCTTTTAAATGGCCTTCACTCATTGTTTCTATATTAAAATGTAAATGCATATGAGAATTTATAAGAAGCCTGTACATAGTCTTTCTCACATTTTTTCATATGAATTGATTTGACAATGTCATAGATGATGTGAGGCAAAATACAGACTTTCTTAAGCCAATTATAGCTTATTTGCTTGAAAAGGAATAAAAGCTACAGGAAAGAAATGAACATTATGTGATGCTTTGGGCAGGAGCCATTTTCTGACTCACAAACATCTTTTAAACGAGAGCCTACCTTCTGAACCTGTGCAGGGGAAAGTGGTCACTAGGATATTCTTTCGCTCAAATAACCTTTCTTAACTAATTAATGAGAATTAATTTCTGGTTATGTAGGAAACAGAGGGTTTTCTGAAATTCATCAGCGGTGAAATAAACTGAGAGAGCCTCAAAAACTTAATTACTTATAAATGCTGGTATCTTTTATGAGAAAATGAGATAGGATGGGATGATGAGAGCTTTTTGATGAGATTCTATGAAACCATGCAATGTTATATCATTGAAGAGCTGTATGATTTAATACTCAGTGATCATAAAATCTCGTGTTAAGCCATCCACCAGGAAAGTTCGGTAAGCCTCATTTATTCTGTTCTCTATGAGCACCTTCAGTATCTCTTTGGCAATACCAGTAAAATATTTATAAATAAAATAATACTCTTGAGGTTGATTTTAAATTCAATCCATATGAACTATAGTTTAATGTGAGTACCTAAGCACTGCATTTCTAATCTGAGTACAAAGTGAAAGCAAGATAACTAGGGAATGATCCTCTTTCTCAGCCTTCTGTCCTACAACAATCTCAAGCATAAGATCTCTGATTTCCCATTCTCATGGAGGAGGTGTTTCACATCTTGGCAATAGGTATCCTTGTTCATGTCTTTTCATAGCCTGCAGTTATAGGTCAATTGGCACTGAGTCATATTGAGGCTGAAGGAAACAGGTGAGGGCCTTCACCAGATTTGGGGAAAGCAGGAGGGGACCTCCAACTTGGTGAATATCCAGTACTGTAATTGAAGATTTACTATTAATTGATTAATTCATTCAATTGTTACAGATATATTTATTGAGCACCTACCATAACCCAGCACTATTCTTAGTGCTAGGGATTCGAGAATTGAATAAGACAGGTAAAGTTCCTGTTCACAGAGCTGACATTCTAGTGGTGAATATAGACCATCCAAAGCAGCAAGTAGGTCAATAAAGCATGTCCACATTGGGATAGGTGTTATGAAAGAAATAAGCAGAGTGCTTGATGGAGAATGTGTAGCCTTTGAAATAAACTCCATTGTGGGTGTATATGATTTTTGGAAGCATCAAAAATGATATGGAGCTAGGTCTCATAAATATAGTAAATCAAATTGATAATGGTTTTGGCTCTAAATGAGGGTTATATGTAATTAATGTAATATCTTTTGAATGCCAATAAAAATACACACTATGCTAAGTAGTGATAAGCACTTCAGTGTTTTTAAATGCAGTGGAAGGACTCAAGCAATAGGTGTTGTCCTTCAATGATCATTTAGGCATCTGTAGCTATCAACAGCATTGTCTCTATTTCCCTGCCTCTCTTTAATTTTGGTCAATCCTTCTCATCATTGGTAAATGTACTTGAACTATTATGTTGCTAAAAATTATCATAGGATTGGGAGTGGGATATAAAATAAACGTTTAGAGATATTCCAAACTATGTAATACACAAAATTTGATGATGACAGCTTATAATTTAGTCCTTTCATTTTATTAGCCCAAATAAAGTGAAATTTCATTTATGCTATTTTGTGTCAAATATATCTGCAGAATGCTAATATACCCTTTTGATGAGATACAATCAGTTTGAGTCTAGGAAAAGAGAAAATGTTTATAAGCACCAATGTTAAGATGGAGATGAACGGACAAAAGAAGCCATGATAGGAGAACTGAAAACCCTTTGTGTGTTCCTTCCTGTGCTAACTTAAGTGGTTTCTACCACTTCTCTTTAGTGATTCCATATGTTCTAGAAACGTTGATTGTGTCTCCAGGTAAGGAGAGCTACTAAAAATGGTTTTGAAAAATGGGAGGAAGCCAATGATTGCCATGTAATTACATCTTTAGTGCAACTTTAGCTCCCTGCTTTGAGAAGCATTGATGTGCTCAATGGGTGTTTACTTGAAGCACCTGCTCTGCCAGAGACTGTGCCAGGCACTGGGGGTACAGAGGTAATCAGTGAGAGATCCTGCCTTTACGGTACTCACAGTTGAACTGAGGAGACAGAAATAAATGTTGTGATGGAATATGGTGCATGCTAATGTAACGGTACACAGTTGGTGCCTCAAAGAGTCTGCGCTAGATGGAGGTTGTTGGGTCAGAAGCTAACTGAGGGAGCTATTCTATGAGTTGCTATAACAAGTGATGGAGCAGGTATGCTCATTTTCTTTACCTCAAATAAATGTCTTTGCAGCCTTGGCATGATTCATATGCATACATATTAAATCTATTTGCCAATTTTTAAAGGCAGGTAGAATGGTGAGATCTAGCTTCAAAATAAGTGGGTTTTATAGGGAATATTCTAGAGTTTCTTTTTGAATGTAGAATCAGACTGGGTCAGAATAACTCGCAGCTCACCTGTTGTGAGGAGCCAGCCTTGACTTTCTTTTCTTTTCATTTTTCTTTTTGTAACACCAACTTCATTTCTAGCAGCAACTGCAGCTGAGCCAAAAGCATGGATTCGTTGCCTGTTTACATCAGACACTAAATAGGCACTGAGCAGAGGCTTACGATAGCCCTGTCTTCTGGGAGCTTATAATCTAAAACAGACAACAAACTGGAAAGACTATCCATGACAGCTGATATGCTCATTTCCTTTCTCATATAACTTCAAAGAAAACAGAAAGTGGCAAGTCATGTTCTATAGGATTTGTAAAACCTCTAGAGAGTATTCTCTCTTTTTTGTGACTTTTCAAGTTGAAAGCTATCTTGTATATAATATGCAATAGATTATAGTGTTACTTTTTAAATTGGGGATGAGAAAGCAAGCAGTATTCTTCCTTTTTTTTACTATCAACAAGTTACATTGGAAAGTATGGATCAAATTAAAAGTGGATTCTCGACTTGCCATGGGGAAATATGTGCCCTATTTCACATACTCTAAGGTCAGGGTAAACTTGAGGGTAGAAGAGGTATCATAAAAGTTAATTTAAGAAACTAGCCTTGAGATATTTCCTAGTTGTAATAATCCCCCTGGTGAAAGAAACATCTGTGGAATGATAAAGGTATTTAGTTTGACCTTTTTAGCAAAAGAAGATATTACCAAAAACATGGGCAAAGCTTGGGGCTGAGGCAGTGCAGTAAAGTAATGGGGGTCGACTAAGTATTTATGTTAGAAGGATGTGATCATTTGTGAGAAAATGGTGAAAAAGTAGGACATGTACCAAACCAAGATTAATTTCTCAAAGCTTGGGTGTATGTGAGAGAGAGAGAGACAAAGACAGAGAGAGGAGCAGAAATGCAGAGATGAAGAAAGACAAAGTAGCAAGAGGCTGAGCCAGAGATAGACCGAGACCAAGAATTGAAAAGCAGCCAACCTAAGGTCACATTCCAACTCTGCTGTTAAATTCTCTGTGAGACGTCAGTGAAGTCACTTCTCTGTGGGCCTCAGTTTCTCCATCTGTAAAACGAGGGAGTGTGCTACAGGATGACTCTATAGAACTTACCAACTCTCTAGTTCTACTCTTGGGTGCTAGGTAAATGAAAAGGCAGGCAGGTCGGCAGGTAGGAAATATATGCAGACAGGTTTGCAAACAGACAGACAGACTGGCTGCATATATGCATATGCTAGCTTAACAAAAATAGGAGAAGACCAAAATTAAGGTCAGGTCAGTGGACCGTGAATCACAAAGAACACCAGCCAGGGCCACAAAATCGTCTCATCGCTTTTGATATTGCCATGGTGATCTGAGGAATTGGCAGCTTTCCTTTGCCTGGCAATGGCCCAGCTTTCTGGGGGCCGCTGTTTAGTCATTTTCTGACTGGCTTAGCCATCTCTCTTTCCTCCACAGGCTCAGAAGAGTAGTTGTATGAAGATCCGTAAAGGACCTCTGATGCTCCAATGAAAGGAGAAGTCAGATGTCAGGCTTTGTACCTATGACCATTACCTTCCCAAACAGAACCTCCTAGCGGAGGGAGGGGTAGAGAGTGGCTACTCTTCTTAACCCTCGAAGATGAGGAAACTCAAATAACCTACCTTGCATTTTCCAGCCCAACTTTCTGTCTGGATACCTGTCTGTGTTTCTAAAGCTCTGTCAATAATTTTGAGCACACTGTGTTCCCCAGGCTTTCAAATTTTACCGCTTTGAAACTTCTGTGAATCTTATTTGCAGGGTTGGGGAAGTGATGAGAATAATTAGTACTTGTCAAGCTCCCAGCCAGCGAATGACTTTAGTAAGGAGCTAACAATGTACCTAGTAGATAAACCGCAGCTGAAAGATGAGGCTTCAGACAAGTTTTATTGTCCGGTTTATTTCACTTTCATTGGTTTTTACAAGAAACAAAACACTGTGATTTTCTTGCTTTGCTTACAATTTACGATCTCCCCCCGAAATAATACCCCAAGAGTTTAGCTTGAGGGTGCATAGCCTGATAGTAGGTCCCCCTCCTGGTGAATTTGATTGGATGTTGATTTCTTGAGAAACTTCTGTGGCATCTAGGATACCATTTTGAATTTATCCACATGTTCACATTCTGATGCCAGTATATGTTAGAAGAAAAGAAAGTCCAAAAAAATGTTTCGTTAGTGAAAGATAGCTCATCAGGATAACAGAATCTATATTGCACCCATCACCATAGTACTGTCTTAAGTGGCTTTTGCATCACTAGAACCCCCACTTTTGCAGGCCAACTGAGTCCTGAGAACAAAGGCCAGGGTGAGCATGATGTGTGAGGAAGAAGGTGAGGAGGCCAGGCTGGCTGCAGGCAAGCTTATTCTTACACCAAGTGGCTGATGGTGTTGGTTGAGTCACGTGGAGCCTGCTTATTAGAGAAGATACTGCATGGCTGGGGACAGGCTTGGCTTCCATGTGCATCTCTAGCCTGACCTCTCCCCTGGGCTCCAGACTCATCTGACCAACATCCCCCTCCACTGGGAAGCTTAATTGGTTTCTGAAACTTCACCTTCCCCCAAAACAAACTTCTGACTTTTCCCCAAAACTTCTCCCTCTCACAATCTCGCCCATCTCAGTAAATGGCAACTCTGTCCTTCCAGTTGCTCAGGCCAAAATCCTCCGAGTTTCTTTCACATTTCTTTTTTCTCTCTTAGGCCATATCTAGCCCATTAGCAAATTCTGTCCACTCTGCCTTCATAATATCTCGAGAATCTGACCACCTCTCCCCACTGTCTCCTCTGCCATCCTTGTCTGAGCCACCATCATTTCTTACATGGGCTACTGTAAAGGGCTCCTGACTGGTTCCCCTACTTCCACCATTGGGCCTTTACAGCCTATTCTCTACCTAACAACCAAGCTGATAATCCTTTTAAAACGTGAATTCAGATCTTGTCACTCCTCTGTTCAAAACCCTATAGTGGCACCCCATCTCGTGAAGAATATAAGACTGAGGCCTCCCCATGGCCTGCAAGGCCTTGCACAGTCTGGCCCCTGTTCCTGATCTGACCTCATATTTTATTATTCTGTCCTGTGCCCATTCCTCTTTAATCATACCAGTCTCCTTGGTTTACTTTTAATAAAGCAGGCCTGCTGCTACCTCGAGACCTTTGCACTCATTCCTCTCTCTGCCTGGAAAGCTCTTCCCCTAGATATTAGCAGGGCTTGGTCCTTAGATTCAGTCAGGTCTTTCCTCAAATGTCACAGGAATAAAATTGCCAAGAAGTCTGATTCTTAAAAAGAGGTCACTGGACTTGGCCGGCAGGCGGTCACTGGTGACCTTTAAGAGAGCAGCTGCAGTCAAGTGGTGGAAGAGGAGGCGGGTTGTTTTCTAACCATCTGCATCCCGTGCTAGACTGTGTGCTGCTTGAGTTCAGTGCTGTTGTCTCATTCATCCTTGTCTCTAGCATCTGGCACAGTGCCTTAAACTCAGTAGGTTTTCAGTCAGTGTTTGTGGAATGAGGGCACTAGTCTTATTTTTAAACAATTTGTTACATTAAAACACATTCAATTGGGGAATGTTGTGATGGCTGGGTCGTTTTTTTTTTTCAGGGAACTTGATTGTAAAATAAGAGCTATGCATTCATTGCAGACCCATTCCCTGAGAACCGACACGTGACACAGTGTTAAACACGTGATTTAGAGGGTTTTGGTGCGCGTGAGGTTGGGAAGGTGAAGGCTGAGACCACCCTAGGTCTCTTAGGGAGATAAGACGATCTCTGCTTGTGTATTAACTAGATCACTTCCCTTTTAAAATCCCCCTTTTAGAGACACGGGAAGGGTTATTTAAATTCAAAAGCTATCCTTGGGGTTAAGCAAAAATCTTAATGACTTTAGGAGTGTTCATATAGTTAACACTCAGCTGGAGTGAAAAATACATTTAAGGTGGATTCCCCAATAATTTAATTTGGCTTCAACCTTCATCTCCTTTATCTCCCCTCCTTCAGTGGTGCTGAAGTTCAACACAAAAGCATAGGAATGGCCTTTCTTCTCACATCCTGCTCCTTCTTTCAGGCTCCGCCCTCTGAGATCTTTCCCTAAACACCAGTTAGAGAAGGTTGGCCTTCCCTGAAACCCTTGATTCCTAGAGCCCATTGACAGTAAATGCTGTTTTCCTTGCTGTCTAAGAACTATATGAAGGTCGCTTCTGTGGCACGGGCTTACAGGGCCCTCTAAGCCAATGGCTGGGAAATCTTGGCAGGACACTGCTCCCATTTCTGGCATTGCTCTTAAGCCAGCTCTGCCTGCAAATGTCATAGTTATAGACTTCAAACCCTCTATCTTCTTAAAGTGATCGTGACTTGTTGCCTATTCCTGGGGTCAGTCCCCAGGGACTGCCCTGCCTGCCCTGATGTCTGCCATGCTATCATGTGAGACAGGTATATGAGAAGAAAGACAGTATCAGGAGTGTGGCCAAGAATAGGTAGTCACTCTACCATCCTTTGAGGTCATTTCATACTCCTGCAAGAGAGTGACTCCTTCTGCTGTAAATCAAATGCATACTAAACAGTTATATGCCATCCAGACTCATTCAACAAATATTTGCCGAGTGTCAGTTGGCCTGGTTGTAAAGGAGGTGGGGGAAATGCAGAGATGAAACATGGTCCACCTACCCTCAAAAAGCCCGCAATCCACAAAATGTGGAAACAAAGACAAATGTATAGACAGATCTCATGCTCCAATGTGATATAATCGGATCTAAACAAAGTGGAGCCAAGAGAAAGAGATTGGTGTTGCCTGGGACTGTAGAGAAGACTGCACGGCAGAAAAGGCAATAACGGTAGGTTTTCAAAGAGAAGCAGGAGTTTTCTGGAAGAAGAAGATAGAGGAGGGCAGTCTGGGCAGAGGAAGCAGCTTTGTCAAGGCCCAAAAACAAAGATAACCACAGAGAATCTAGGAAGGGCAGTGGTGTGGCATTTAGAAGATGTGTAAGGCTGGGTTTCATCATGAAGGGTCTTGGAAGCCATGCTGAGACACAGACCTGACTTGGTAGGTAATAAGGAGCCATCTAAGGTGATCAAGCAGGGGAGGGGTGAAATAGCTGTTTTGTCCAAAGACAATACTGGCACAAGTGTGGAGGGTAGAAGGGAGAGGGTGGATGCTGTGATAGTTACTCCTGTACTCTCACCATTACCGCGCTGACCACACGGAGACAGCTATTAGTGGGAAAGTTCTAGTTTAAAGGCCTCTGTTGCCTGGGCAGAAGAGCTGCATCTCATTGCTTATCCTGATCCTTTTTACACTGAACGTGGGATGAGCGCTCCTTGTTCCAGAGCAAAAAGCCCTCAGTAGGAGACTGTTTGTAATCATGCCTAAAATTACTTCATTATTGGAACCTGTGTTTGATCTGTGAGTAGGCGCTGGATTAAGAAATCAAGTAATCAACCACAGAAATTGTAACCATAAATTGTTCTATAAACAACCAGCTTCCCCTGCCTCCCCAGCCCAAGTAACAAACCCGAAAACAGATGCTTTTCTTGTTGTTTATCCCCCCCTGGATTTTAGCCAGTACTTTGGAGCCGTGCACAAGTCGGAGAGCAATGCCTACCAGCCACAGTGCCCCTTTATCCCCCCCCACATATGGATCACTCATGTTGTACCCTGTCAGACTAAGACAAGACACCCAGGCAGTGTGGAACTGTTAAAAATATGCAACTTATTAAGATTCACATAGTGAAGGGGAAGAGGTTTACTTTTAACAGAACTGAGGAGAAGCTGCCTGGAGTTCAAGATGAAGAATAGTTCAAGGGAAAACCCTCCGAGACTGTTGCCGTTGGAATGATTTGTTGGAAGTGGTTTTTGTCCTGAAGGGTTTTATTCTAGGCCAAAGGCATTCAAATACTACAGCCCATAGAGATATGTATTTGCGTAAAACTACCTTAGGGCTTATTGACTTTTTCTTGTCTGGGACTGCACTGTGCTTAACCTTCCAGGCGTGTAATAAATAGTCATAAATTATAAGCAAGATCTAGATTTCCTTTTGGAAAGACTGACAGCAACTAGGCAATAATGTTGCATGAAGCAACTGTCTGTGCAAGAAAAGTGCAACTACAGCCTACTCTGACACCATAATGCCCAGAGACAACCAGGCAGGAGCAGCTTGGGGTATTGATTTCTTTGATCATTTTTCTGACATTAAGAGGTAGCAAGCTTTACTTTCCTCCTTTGTCCTCATTTCCAACTCAAAACACTTAGAAATTGCAACATGGAAGGGTCCTTGAGGATCTTTCCAAATCCTCCCATTTTACACAATGAGGACGAAGGCTCACGGAAGTTAGGTGACTTACCTTTTGTCCTCGGCTAGTCATCAGCAGAAACAGAGCTATAATCGGGTCTATAACCCAGGTGTTTTGCTTTCTTAGATGAGAGCAGCCCTTCATCTGCCCCTTGGGAACAATTCCAGTAGCCCAGTAGTAACACTGGCTCTTTCACAAAAATTCGCCTTGACAAGTTTGCGTCCTTGACACTTGGCATAATGATACCACCAACTATAGCTAACACTTGCATAGTACTTTACAGTTTGCACAGTGCTTTTCACCATAACACCTTGAGTGTAACTGCCAGCGTTGTCAGTGGCTTTACCGGTGGCATTTTGTACAATAGTATGTTGTAGACTGGGATCTCTTTTCTGAAGAGGAGTTTGAATTCCTTTTTTTTTTTTTTTAAAAAAAAGAGAACCAAGGGAGGTTTTACTTTATGTTCGTGTCATTTCCAAAAGGATTTGTAAATAAAAACATTAAAATATTCTTTATGTGAAATAAAACGACCTCAGAATTGGAATGAAGTTAAGGTACAGTGAGCAGTTCTACGAGACACGTCAGTGGAAGATTCTAGGTCAGGAATAAATACTGATAATGGATTTCCAGATACTTCTCTTGATTTCTGAAAACAGTGTGAAAAGAAACTGGTTACTGAACAAAATGGAAGAAAGGGAGAAGGTGAAGCAAGAGGCTGAGAAGGGGAGAAGGGAGGAAGCTAAGGAAAAACATTTGTATGAAGCCGGCACCAACAAAAGTTATGTCTTTTTTTCCCAAACTCATACATTCATGGGGGGAAACCGCTGATATTTGAACATAAAGCACCTGAATCTCCTAGAGCTTTCTGCTGGGAAGTTAGTACCTTGGGAAACTGAAGATTCCTTCCATTTCCTAGGGAAGTTGCTGATTTGGGTTTCACACCAGAGGTCAGCAAATTACGGCCCCGGGGCCAACTCCAGTCCATTGCATGTTTTTTGCATGGCCTGTGAGCGAAGAACGTCTTTTATTTCAAATGGTTGAAAAAAATTAAGAACAATATTTTGTGACACTTCAAAATTATATGAAATTCAGATTTCAATGTCTGCAAATAAAGTTTTGTTGGAACACGGCCACACATTTGTTTATGTGTTGTCTGTGGCTGCTTTTGTGTCGCAACAGCCAAGTCTGCAAATCTGAAAATATTTACTGTCAGGCCCTTTGCATAAAAAGTTTGTTGACTCCTGCGTTAAATGGAAGTAATGTCATGATCTGAAAGAGTTAAATAACTTGCTGTGGGCTCCAGCTCTTAACCAGAGGGGAAATTTAGACACTGGGATACTCTGGTTCAATATAACTTAATTCAATGACTTGCACTCTTAACCACCATACTTTTAGAATGAAATTTTATGTAATGTTATAAATCAATGTTACCTCAATAAAAAAAGTAAAATCTAGGTTCTAAAGCATACTAATAAAACTTGATATAAAATACAGATATTTTGATAACCTATAGTAGGTTAGATTTCTAATTGCATGTTCATGCAATCTCAAGAGCTAAATTAAATTCATAAACAATTGATCAATCTAAAAAAATAAAATCAAGTAGCCATAGTTACTTTTCTCTCCCTTTTGCAACTCATACTTGTACTTTTGTATTCATACTATTTTCTAACCAATTTCTATTTACTTCATTTTTATATGTTGAAAACGATACTTTTTAAAATTTTAATTGAAAGGTTTTGTCATTCAAAAATTTTAAAAAATGAAATCTTCTGCTTACAGTCTAACTATAAATTGTATTCTATAGAGGTATGGCAGATGTTTAAATTTTTCTAAAATGTAATATTAAGTTTCCTAATAATTCCAAATGAGATTAAGAGGAAATTAGGAAATTTTATCATTTGCCCTTTGTAACGACTTGCTTCATATAACCAGCAGCAAGCAATTTGGGTTCTGCAGGCTGTCTGAGGACCCATTTTCTATCGATTAGCTGTAGCTTAAGCCTGAATGGTTAAGTCAGCAATTTGACTTAAAAAAAACAAGCTGTAGATTCTAATACCTCTGCAGCAACAGCTTTGCTATTGGGCAGGTAGTGGGGACAGGCAGTTGTTTGTACCGATTTCTGGCTGATTACTCGTCTGTTCATTGTGGCATCTCTCACCAAAATGCCATACGAAGCCGGGCATTCCAAGGGCATTTTTGAATAATGGAGTTCAAGCAGAGATTAAAATACTCACCTAAAGCTTTATTCTGGATCTCATCACTAAGGATGAAGGAGGGTTGATCCTGGCTTGGGACAGAGGCTCAGGAGATAAATGAAGGAGCTGAGGATTAGCACTGAAAGGTCAGGAAGGCGCATTTTGCAGATTGGGACATTCAACATTCAACGTACGAATCATTTCTCATGCAGTTTAAAGACATATTTTGCATTGATTAGCTGTCCTTTAAGCCCATACAGTTAAGGCAGTTTTCTGCTTTCTGCCTCTTTTCCAAGCACCTGTATTAGCTGCAGCTTAGATCTAAGAAAAAAGGAGGTATTCTGTGTCTAGTGGAGATTTATTCTCCTACCTAAGAAGGTCAAGGGCCTTTCAGTTTCACATTTCCATCACTGCCTCTTTGAACTAGATTACTTTAATAAGTACTGTACTTTGTAATTTTCCCATTAGTTTCTTATATTTCTAATCAATAGTTTCATGCAATTATGACCTTACATTTCCAATTATGTTTTATTTTGGAGATCTTGCCATTTTTCATGGGTTTCTATATTTCTCTTGCTTTGGGCACTTGTGAAGTCTAGGAGAAGGTTTCCCCTGCCACCAACCCCTGGCTTTTATGCTCTGCTAAAGTCATCAGAAGCAGCTTGAATTTGTATTTCAGGAGGCTTCTCTGAAATTAAAACAAAGCTATCTGCTGATGGGTCTGGTTACTAGACTGAAAATTTGTATGAGGATTATCGGAAATGTCAATTGGTGTCTTCTGTTTGGGCAGGTTACAAACAATGCAGCTTTCATTGTGGTTTCTTGTATGACCACTAATTTAAATTCCAAATGTTTTACCTGAATACTCTAGATACTGTTGTTTAGTTGATAACCTTGAATGATTTCCAGTCGGCCCTTCCTTATCCCAAAGGAGTGTCACTTACGATGAAATTCATTCAGAGAAGTATTGATCTCTCAGCCATCACATTCCATTGATCCCCCCTCCCCAACAGAAGAGCGTCCTTCATGGGCCTGGAATGTTCATATTGCCTCTAGGTACGATTGTTTATTCAGCAAGGGCCTTTATTAAGCCAAGCAACACTATAAGGTAATGAGAATTACTTTAACAAACATGGTAGAACTTATACATCCAAATGAGCCTCCCTGGCTCTCCTTTTTCATCATCCTGCTTCTTCCCAGGAGAAAATAATAAGTTGGAGTGTCCATCCAACTCCTCCTCCCTTCCCCTACTGCTGAATTCCCCAAGAGACCTGTCCTCAACTCCTATTCCAAATGACCCACAAGGAGAGATGACAAGTAGATAGAAGGCATCCAGGCAGCAGGGCAAAGAAGCCCAAGACTGGCAGAGAAGGGAAAATCCTGAATACACTGGGCACGACAGAGGACTTCTATTGGTGTATAAGGGATGCATAGAGCCAGACCGTTAGGAACTAATTATTCCTTTATTGCTCCTACATGTACCATGACTGAGCTACAAGGGGCAAAGAAGAGGGCTCATTTGAGTGTCCTAGAATTTAATATTACAACTCAGTAATTTCTTTGAGAGTAGGGAGCACATAATAGATATTTTTATATCACTAGAGCTTTGCCTGGAGCAGGTGGTAAGTGGATTGTTGTTGAAACAATAATAGATTAGAGCTGTGAACTAGTACAATAAGGCCTATACTACTATAATGAGTATAAAATCAGAATCATCACCACATGTTAATTATACAATAATTAAGTTATTATAATCTGCCATTTCCCATTTATCACCATCATTATTCTGTGAAGTCAGGTGGCTAGATTGCCTTGTTTTTACCCCAGTTTTCATTTGTGTGAACCGAGGCATACGAATCAATTGAGGAACTGGTGTGATGGCTTAGAACAAGAACCCCAGTTCTCCAACTCTCCATGTGGCACTCCTCTGAACAATCTGGATGAAATCAGGAGCTAGCATCATTCACAGTTGCTATTTACAAAAGTCTAATTAATACCTCTCACTCCCTAATGAGATACTTCTCTTGACTCCATAGACAAGTAGAGCCAAGCAAGTGATGTCAGAATGCCAGAGTGAATTATTGGGCTTGTGTCAACCCAGGCAGCGATGAAAAATCACCCCAGTGAACTTAATCCAGGAGCAATCAAAGGGCCAAAGTTTTAATTAGTGAGAGTTGTGATTTACATGCTCATTCGGCATTCTAACACTCTGCATTCGTCTTCTAACTTCTGTACTTCCCTGGTTGTTGTCTGACACTGGTTAGGATAGTTAATGTGCTTTTAAATAACGTTATGTTTAATGCACCTTGGAAGGCACTGACGTATGAATCTATTTGCTTACGCATCAGCAGAACTATTTCCATTAGAGAAGTCAGTGAAAGATCACGTGTTGGTAGGAGCTAAAAAAGGGGGGCATATAAGCTTGCTACCTAGTTTTTTCACCTTTACCCACTAAGAAAATTCTCAAAAAGTTATTTAGGACTACTGATATTAGGATTAATTTCTAATCAAAAGGAGAATTGACACCAAAGCACTATAGTGAATAAAAGAATGGAATGGATTTATTTTTAACACACAAAGCAGACCTAATATATGGAAAATGGTGATTTCTTCAACATAGCCAAGCTTTCCATGTTGCTGCATTGGTTACTACATTTGACAGCTGTAGCATGTTCTCTTGACTCTGCTCACTGGGGAGGCATCTTGGTCCTTTGAGGGTGGATTAGCTTTTTGGAATCAGTCAAATGTCATCAGAATGTAATTATGATGTACTAATGGAATGATCAAGCTGATTCCTACGGTTGGGGCCAAAAGTGAGGTGTGAATGATATTTCTCATGTGTTTCATAACTGTCTGTGAAGAGAGTCCCAGGGAAGAGCTCTAGAAATGTTGTGAATGCTGGCAGCATCCTTGGAATCTGTATACAGCCTCTTCAGGTGACAACTTTAAGAGGACCAGCATGCATTGGGTATAATCTGGGCTCTGGTAGGCTTGCTAAAGATCTGTTTTAAGACTTTGTCACACCGCCTACATTGACTTCTCATTTGCCAAGTAACTCTGAGCCTGGTTCTCCTTCCAACAATCTGGATGGAGCTAGCATCATTCATGAGTGTAAATTTACAAAAGTCTAATTAATACCTCTTACTTGCTAATGAGTTACTCCTTCTGACTCCACAGACAAGCAGGGCCAAATACGTGATATCAGAATTCCCTAAGTGAATTATTGAGCTTGTGACAACCTGGGCCAGAATGAAAAATCACCCCAGTATATTTAATCCAGGAACAATTAAAGGGCCAAAAAATTAATTAATGTAGGTTTTAATTTGTTAAGGTCTTGAAAGACAGAACTTTTTTGTTTGCTCTGGTGCCTTTTTTGTGTTCTCTTTGATTACAAGTAAACATGCCTTTGGGGAAAGATATCTATTTCCTCTGTTCTTTGGTAACCTCTGGGCGAGAAAAAAAAGAGTGGTCTCTGAGCCTGAAAAGACCATCAAATCTTTGGATTTGCAGTTCAGATGATCAGCCAGTGTCCTGCCCTGAGGAATTGATAGGAGGCATAGAAGGAGAATTGCCAATAGAGGGAGAAGCTGATGATAAAAGACAGTGGGTGGTAGAGTTTAACAAGAGAGCAATGCCCCAGGAATCCTGCACAAAAAATTAGAAAGAGGCCCAAGGGAAATCGGGAGAAGAGCTTCTCTGCAGCCTTTGGCTAAATCTTCCTAGCTCCTAAAAGGATGTTGACAGCAGATACAGCTGCTGGTGGGGGGGCAGGATCCAGGCAGATGAGATGTGCTAGGGAAGGAAAGCCCCAAGCCCACTGACACAAGACAGCTCAATGGGATCAATCCTTCCTGCTATCCAATGAGCGAGTGGTTTGGGGAACCATTGGTCCAAGGCCCGTGTTCAAATGCATGCCTCTAGGTGTTCCACCCTCTTCTCCAGTATCAAGTTAGATCTCCACAAAACCTGCACCTACACCACGTCAGCTTAGCTGCCTACAGGTTGCTGCCACTGGCTTAACTTCTAATGTGGTCTCCTCAGACCACAAACGTGCATGAATTTTACAGTATGGAAACTATACTCCACACAACTTGACTTTTTAAAAAGTCTATATAAGATACTGTCCTGTGAAGAATGCTTCTACATTTCCAGAAAAATCTGTGCTTCTCAGACTCGGCACCAGGAGTAAGTTTGACTCTCCTGACAAAATGATACTCTTCCTTTGTATCACAAGTTGAGAATGCTATTACCCAGCATGTTTCCCTTATGGCCTTTGTTGCTAGGAAAGTCAGAACTAACTCTAGCACTCAATTTCAGTAATCCTACTGTCCAAGATTTTGAGAATGAGTCTTGCTCCATTTTTAAAATATTTTTATTGATCTCGTTCTTTCCCAGAGTCATATTATTGGTGTACTTAGAGTAGGCTACCTTGAATTTGGGGTAGTGGTAGGTTATAAATTTTAAAAAAATATCACTGTGGCCTAGCCTGTGATGGTCTAACACTAACCTGCATTCTCCCTGGCCCGTGCAACTAGCTCTGACCTCGTGCTCCTTGGAGTAAACTCTGTTTCTTTTAGTCATGGCTCCCATTTTCACACTAGATTTGATGTTTTTCTCCTATATAAAGCTTTGATCATAATTTCTATATGCTTCCAAATATCAGAAAAAGTGGCAGGGGTGCATAGAGCAGCATGCACCTCCCTATTTTTTTCTTATCTCTGGAGCCAGTTGTATAAAACTGCCAAAGGAAATTTCCACTTAAGCTAGAGCCTTCTCGCGCAGGGATCACCGACCTGTGGCAGTTACTAATGCTAGGAATGTTTTAGTTTGTGCCTTACTTGATTTTCGGCTTGTGGCCATCATACGACAGAATTAAAAACTGACTCTGTTCTGCTCATTTTTTGAAGAGGACAGTCTGTTCCAGAAGAGATGTTGTCCAGGAAACAAAGGCTCTGTACTGTGCCCAGAAACCAAAATTGGATGGGTCAGAGCCCAGGCCTGCAAGCTGTTGGCTCCCTGCAGCTCATGGTCTTGTGCAGGCCATGGATAACCTTTCTCTAGAACCATGGACCGTTGGACAATGTGCCTTAACAAAGTCTGGCTGAGTTTTGACATCCTGGCAACCAGGCAGTAAAGGACATGTCCCCTTAATTTAAAGAAAACTACTAAGGAAATTCAAAGAAATAAACAACAAAAATAACAACAAAACTTTTTGAGAGTAAGAGGGTCCCACTTTCCCCCTGGGATTTCATCTCCCTCATGAGTTTCTGGAGCTTGAATGCTGAACTGCCCTCCTCTAAGTCCTAGACAAGCTGAGAATGTCAAGGTAATGTTAATAAACCACACTGAAAAAAAGAGAAGGAAAATATAATTAGTATAGAGTAGATGGGGTCACAAAATCCATAATTCTAAGAATCCCAGGAGAAGCATTGAACAGCCTTTAAAAGCGCATTTCTTTTGCCCCTAAGCCACAAAGTATTGTTTATATCCCTTTGGGGCAGCTGAGTGCCTCTCCTTCCAATTCTGGGTTTCCCTGAGATAAATGCCATCTTGTGTCCCTTCAAGTGTCAACTCTGCTTTCCCTGGTTGGAATTTCTGTCCTACTTCCAGGGCCCTCCCCTTCCAAATGCAATCTGAAGAACTGATCTACTTCTCAAGGGCATGATGATCAACTGACATTCTTGAGGCCAAATGAAGGTTCTAGCCCTTTATAGCTTAAGTTATCTGCCTATCTCACAGTCATTCTTTACAACTCATCACTGGGGTGTCCTGAGCCACATATTCTCCATTGAAAGGGATCTGGAAATGGTTTAATATGGTTTAACATTCATGGAATCCCTTCACAGACAGTGTCAATAACAGTGAAGGCAGTCATTTTCTCACAAAGGTTGAGGGAGATGAGGAATAGGGCAAGCTCTTCCCATAGTAGCATCTGCTCCCAGCCGGTAATAAGAACATTTTGCACAAGGCCTTTGTTCTTTAGTTCATTTAGACTTTTGCAGTAATCAGCTTCATTTCTGCCTTTCACGTTTTATCACCATAGTTTTCTACCTCTCCATTTCTCCATTTTTCCTAAGCCAAGAAGCGCCCCCAGACAGTGAGATCTTGCATTGTGATTTCAATGTTTGCTGTAGAAAAATGGATGGACACCCAGTTCATACAGCTTTAAAGAATTTATTAAATAGGAAGTTTATTGTTGAGTGGCTGGGGAGAATCAAAGGCCATTATTTCAAAGCACACAACCCATCTTACAAAGAGGTGACGGGGGTGATATTGTGACTCTCAGAAAGCCCAGGCCTTCCCAAGTGCAAGACAAGTGAGTCTTGGCATATGGCTGACTCGAATTCTGATTATTCCAGAGCCAAGACTTTCTTGAAGTTTTGAAGCCAAGAGGAGAGCAATAGGGCCCGTTTCTGAGTTTGCACATACTAGAGGAAGCAAACAACAGGAACAGTAATGAAAAGCAGACTAATTGTTTCTTTGAGAGGTTTTAACCATATTTGCATAAACTTTAGTATAATTGCTTCATCTAGTTTAGGCACTAAAACAGTTTTTTGTTTTATTGACCTTTGTTGCAATAAATAAGTCCGGACTGAAAAAATATGTCTAAAGCCTATAATTATGGATTTGTTTGGTGCAAGATGCTTCCTTCAGCATACTTCAGATCATCTTTTTCCAGGAATTGATGAGAACAGGTTACATGTGATCAAGAAGGCTTATTCTCTATCAGATGCTTTTGGCATTTTAAAAGACAGCATGACTAATGAAATACCACAACTAATCAGAAAAGTGTACTAGGAGAAAGCAACATGTAGCAGCTGGAAACCCAAGACACAAAACTGTCTTATAATCAGCAAATGAGTCTCTTATGATTGCAACACTCATGCCCCCAGATTCAGTTTCTCCTTTGGCTTGTGTGAGCCCACTTTCTCCACTCCATCTTGTTCTTCTTAATCTTCTTCCCAGGCTCTTGTCTTCTCATTCTATACTCTGTGTAATCTCTTCTACTCTGGTTTTCAACTACCACCAATATGCTGAAGGCTCCCAAATCTCTGGAGACCATTCTTCAGCTGCGATATCCATATCCAGCTAAGCTCTGCATCCGTATCCAATTGTCAACCAAACATGTTGCCTGGGAGTCCCACAGGCACACAAAACTCAACATAACCCAAAACTGAACCTGTCACCTCATTTCACATACTCCCCCCACCCCCAAAAAAGGCTGCCCACCCTTCCTGTACTACTTATTTTGGCAAATGGAGCCACAATTTACAATTACCTCATCCTTGGTCCCAAGCCTTCCTGCCCTATTCTGTGCTCTGTGGGGGCCGTGGCCCTGTTTGCTAGGTGCCAGCCAAGTTCTACTGTTAACTTAATGTTACATCCTTGGATACTTCCCTTTGGATACATCCCTTCTCCTCTCTGGATCTTATTTTCCTATCTTTAAGGACCCTTCTAGCTCCATATTTCTGTGAGTCTTTCTCTTGACTGGGATGGGATATATTCAATAAAGAGCCTCAATCTTTGGCTTAGCTAAGTGTCTTAGGTTAGACTAGACTGTTATTAAAAAGTGGAGAGAAGTATATTGTTATAAATTACACAAAGCCTAGCATTTAACAGTGACCAGTGGGTGATATAGAACAATATATATTTTGTTTCCATGAATTTTCAGAATTATAATCTTCCATGAGCATACACAGTAAAATAATGCTCAGTTTTCCAAATTGTAACACAACAGAAAGAAGCTGACTATTGGGTTCCATTTGGAGAAGAAAATTAGAAGTAGTCTATACACATTATAGAACAGATAATGTTTGCAAAGGAGCTCCTACTTAGAAATAGCATGCATTCAAACAAATATGTGATATTTGAATGAGTGATGCTTGAGCAGTTTAAAAATCAAAATATTTTCAAGTTTTAACTGTCTCTCTAAATATAAATGAAGAGAAAAGTGTAAAAACCTTTTGGTGTAGAGGCTCAGTCCTGTTAAGAGACACATTGGAGCATAGTTGAGAGAACTTTTCTTTTTCCTTACTACCCCAGAAAGCATTTTCAACACCATGGTGTCATGGCCCTTCTACTGGATTTCTGAGGAGCAAGCTGCATTTTTAAATCTTGAATATATTCACCCCCTTAGAAAGCACTTTAAGATGCCGAGTTCAGCAACAAGAATATATTTGACTGCTTCTGGCTTTGGACACCAACATGTAGCTAGAGAATTGGTGCCCTGAAGCCCCAGTGTTAAGATCAGAGGCCTTGGTTAGGCAGGACCAGCCCTGCCTCAATGACCCAATTTGTCCCAGATCCTTTGGCTATTACAAAGACAGAATACAACCCCGGCTCTGCTTGATTCCAGTGTCCATGCTCTTTCCATGCCTCAGAGTTGCCTTCAGTTAGTTGGCCATGCCATTCTTCAAAGTTGCTAACTCTTGCTAGTTTTACCTACTTGAGTTTCATATCTGTGGGCACTGGAGCTCAGAAATGGTACTGCAATTGGCCGTCACCTTTTTAGGCATACAGTGTGGGCTGACATAAGTCATTTAAACAAAAAACCAAAGCCACATGACTCTGTTACTAAACCTCTAACCTAATATGTGTTAGTTCAGTTCAGCAAACATATATTCAAAGCCAAATTTATCCGGATGGTTACCAGTCAACAGGTAGTGAAAACCTTCTATTTGACAGACGGTGTAAGAAACTTTATGAACAGATATGAACACAATTTGCCCTTTCCCTCAAAGAATTTAATATATAATGTGCAGGCGGAGTGGATATTCTTGAAAATTCCCTAAGAACATACTTAGTAGAAAGTAAAAACAAAGTGATTATTTGCCAGAGAAAAGGAAATGAGTAAACGATCAGTCCCACACACACACTCTTGGTTCATATCGTTCTGGAATATAAAATCAGAATCTCACTTCCAAGTAAATGGGCTGACTTTTCTTTTCAGTTTGCTAATTCCTGCCATAGCAGTTGGCCTCTTTGGCTTTTCCTAAAATGTTCACTGAGACTTTTCTGGCCTACTCTGGGGATTCCCTAATGTATAATGTTCACCAGCGAGGCTCCAGTGGTGAATTTTTAATTATGCCAGATCATTTTCAGTAAATAGAACTTGAAGCTCGATTAATGCTGTCAGATCCAATTTTTGTCTCACCTGCTATCGAGCTCTACTCTGTGGTGCTCGCAGTAATTGCCACTTCCTCAGGAAAGAGGAGCTTCTCCAGAGAGGAATGTCGGCAGCCCTTTGCAACCTCCTTTCCTGATGTAGGAGCAGTACCGTGGGGGCACTTCATCAAGCAGATTCTCATCGTGTTGTCTGGCAAGCAGGGACAATGGATACGGCTGATTGTTATTTCTTTTTTTTTTTTTTTAAAGATTTTTTTATTTATTTATTTTTCCCCCAAAGCCCCAGCAGCTAGTTGTCTGTCATAGCTGCACATCCTTCTAGTTGCCGTATGTGGGACGCGGCCCCAGCATGGCCAGAGGAGCAGTGCGTCGGTGCGCACCCGGGATCCGAACCCAGGCTGCCGGCAGCACAGTGCGCGCATTTAACCACCAAGCCATGGGGCCGGCCCATGATTGTTATTTCTCAGTGGCCACTCAGTGTGGCTGCCTCATGCTTCTTGTGAGGCAGTGGTGCTCAAATTGTGATCCACAGACCAGCAATATCAGCATCACCTGTGAACTTGTTAGATGTGTAAATTCTCAGGCTCCATCCTAGACCTGCTTAATCAGAAACTCTGGGGGTGGGGCCCAGCCATCTGTGTTTTATAAATCCGCCAGGTGATTCTGATGTATGATTTATTCTATGCGCCACTATTGGGAGATAAGTGTTTCAAATTAGGGATAGGCATGATTTCATCTATTTTGTGAAAATTCTCATAACCCAAAGTTTATATTTTAATTTATGATTTTTAAACACAAACTGAAAAATCATAATTTTCATAATAGCATCTCTACTTTTGCCTCCCACAAGCACAGGTGGTTGCTCACTGATTTATTTCCCTAGCTCTTTTTCACATTTGCTTTCTCCGATTTGGTACATTGTGTTGTGTATCTGTTAAGGTGCTCGCCTCCTCTACTAGCCTTTGGGCCACTTGAGGGCAGGAGCCTTGTCACTCTCATCATTGTATCCTCAAGGCCCAACACAATGAAGGGCACACACAAAACACACAGTAAATAGTTTTTGATTGAATGAATTGTTTAACGTTTTATAATTTTCAAAACCATGCTATGGCCTTAAGAAGTAGGACTAGCAGACAAGGAAACTGAGACCCAGAGAAGTTGAGTGATTCAGGGGGTAGGTTGCAGACCCAGGGCTAAAGGCCAAAGCTTGCTTCCATTTGGGAAAGGTAATGGCCCCAGTTCCCTAAATATTGCCCTCATGAACTCAATTCAGCTCAGGAGGCCTGGGATACTTCGGCTCTTCAAGAGCAAAGCCCTTGATTTGTTGCCAGACAGGCTGTCCCCATCCCCAACTGTGGTGATGTTACTAACTGTGGCATTCTTGTACTACCCTGCATGCTAAGAGAGGGTAGCTCAGGGCGCCAGTAATGAGGCACAGTGCAGAGATTGAGAACAGGGAAAGGAAAGGGAATCATGCAGCACCATCGGAGGTACAGTCCCTGACATTTGGTTAGTCCTTGGAAAAGGAGAGCCAAAAGGAAAAGATGTGAGCCGCAAGTGAAGCCAAGATTTAAAGCTCGATTTTGCTCATCTGCAAGGCTGTCCATCTTACACCAAGGTGACGGCAGCGTGGAATGTATTTTGTGAGGTGTTTTTGTTCTGGGGATGGGTTGACAATGATTGCCACCCGCCTCACCTCTTGGCCCCCAGCCCACCTTGTCATCTGTAAGCAATCTGGCTGTGCTAAGAGAATGGGGAGAAGCAGGCTATGGGCATGGGATGAAGAAATCACTAGCCTGCACAAGAATCAAGGCCTGAACTTTCCCTCATTAACCTTAGCATTGAACTCTACACAATTAAGTTACCTGGCTCAGGCTCTTTTACTTGGGCCCCTGGGACATAAGACTTTGTAACACACTTGTAAATCCTTATAAACTGGGATGGAAGTAAGCTGATTCCGGCACAGGCTGTCCCCCGCCCGAAACATCCGCTCATTAATCACAATGGATCGCTGTCCCATCATGCCTTGCTGCTTATCGCATGGCTTTGACTACCACTTTGGAGCCGTGACTGTACATCTGACTCTGTCTTTCTTCTTGAGCTGCAGTGCCATCTCTCCAATTGCCTGCTGCGCACTGTCCATCAACACCTCAACTCGATATGCTCCAAACCAATTCCATCATCTTCTCCTCTAGTCCAGATTCTCCTCCCAACTAATCTGTCTCTTTCATTGGCACCTCTGTTTTCCCAGTCATTTAGCTTCCAAATCTTCTCAGCAGCTTTCATTTAGACTTTATTCTCATTCTCCAGATGTAGCCAATTCCCAAATTCAGTCATTTTCTTATGATATGCTATGGATGGTTTCCTTCTTTCCACCCCCATAACTACCATTCCAGTCCAGGTTCCCATCATATTTCAGGTCTCAATCACCCTAAACCATCCGATATTAGAACTATGATTTTTTACTCCTTAATCCCCTATCTGATGGAGGGGTCCAGAGCTAGACGTGAATGCAATAGTTATAAGATGCAGTTCCAGTGGCCTCTGATAGTCTGCAACCAAGGTCCGAGCTCTTGGTCAAGACATAAGTGAATAGCCAGCTTAAATGAGAAAATAATATAATTTAGGAACTGATTCGTGTTCTTTCTTGATCCCAGTAAGACATTCGGGGATGTGACTGCCTTCCCTGGGCAGAAACAGCATGCACCAAGAGGTGAAGAGAGCAAAATAGCAACAATAATCAATAAGCTTATTGCTCCAGTCCCTGATGCCCCTTTGGTGAGTTGTTAGAGTGAAAAGTTAATGGAAGGGGAGAGGGCAAGATAATGCGAGTGTCCCAGCTGCCTTTTCCGAGAGCTCTGCAATCACAAAGTCATTGTGAGCTTATGTGTGAGTGGTTTACCTGATCAGTTTAATTCCCTCTGCTTTATACATGAGAATCCTAAAACGGAAAGAAGTTATATGCCTTGCTGGCAACCAGGATTAGAACTCTAGATTCCTAAATAAATGCTTTGAACATGTGAGGTTGCTTCTGCGAGATCGTAGTTACACTGGGCTTCATAGCAATAAAGGTGAACTTTTCTCTTCTCCTCTAAAAAAACCTCAGTCATTATCCACAGTCGAGCAAAGGGAATAGGAAAAGAAGCTAAACAAAAGCACAGCTTAGTGAACTGATCTTTCTTTGCTTTATGATTAACAGAAATACAGAAAATGGTAACAGGACACTTAAAGGGGCATGGACTCTAATTTAGACACTGAGCAGAAGAAAATGAAAAAAGTTTGGAGCAGAGAAACAAAACCACTCAGGACATAACCTAGCAAGATAGAAAAATGAAATAAAGAAGACTCATCAACTCTAATTAAAGGAAATCAATATTTGAAGAGCTGTCTTGCGCAATAACAAAACAAGGGCAAAAATACTTCAGAAATGTGAGCCTCTTAAAAAAACTAGCTTTCATGGGGAAGCAATCATGATTTAAAAGCTTTTCAAAAGATGACCACTTGGTAGATACATTGTAGAGGGGACTCAAGCACCTGTTGGGGAGGCAAGTTAGATGAGCTTCTATCCCTGGTAGAATCTATGCATTTTACGTGCATTTCCTCATCCTGGGAGACTGAAGGAACTGAGGGTCATCTCTAGAGAGCAAAGAGTAGCTACCATTTTCCCAGAGAGGCTTGAAATAACCCCTTAACAATAGCTTGGGTTTCATCTCAGTTACCACTTACAAGAACACAGGATGGAAAATATTAAGAGCTATCCAAATGTAACAGACTTCTTGTTATTCAGAGGTATTAGCCAACCATCCAAGCAAGCTTGCTTGAGAATCTTTTCTAAGCTCACCTGTCTTTGTGATCCATATGATGATCAACCATCAATAACTAGAATCCACTTCTCCCAGACCATTCGTCTTTAGGGATGGAAAATACGTGACATGTCTGTCACCACTTCCTTCTCTCACATTGGTGCCACACACTGATAATCAATCTTGGCACTTCTTTTCTACTAAGCCCAAATGCAGCTTCTTCATCTATTTGTTAAACATATATTTTTTCAGCACCCTCTTAAGAGCTAGTTGGAGAGACAGATAAACAATAAAATTTAAATAACACTAAAGTCCACATAAAATAACAGATTTGCGTTGTTAAACTTAATTGACTGAGCACCAGAATAACTATGGACTGAAACCAGAAAGGAAGAATGTGAAAAGACAATGCTTGAAGTAAAAAAGAAAAGAAAATCGAGATGGATGATGGAAGAAACACTAAAAATAGTTAAGGACAGGCGAGAAGCAAAAATAAAAGGTGACAAAAGTAGAGTTAGAATCCTGAACACAGTTTTTCAGTGACTGTCAACATAGAGATAAAGAAAACTACTATAATGGCCAATGCAAAGAGGCCAAGGTAGACGAGAACAACAAAAAGGGAAGAACAAGGGGTCTCTTCCAGAAGATTCAAGAAATCAAAGGGAAATTTAAACCTAGATTAGGAATGCTGAACGACCAACAGGGAAGCACACTATCTGATCAGGAGAAGATAAAGAGAAAGTGGAAACAGTACATTGAGGATCTACACAGAAGAGACAAAAGGATGACAGATTCCTTTGAAGAAAATTCCAATGAGCAAGAACCCATAATTTTAGACAGTGAAGTGAAAGCTGCCCTGAAAGTGCTGGGAAGAAATAAGTACCAGGGGTAGATGGGATATCAACAGAATTATTTCAAGCCACAGAGAGGGAATCTGTCAAAATTCTAGCAAGACTATGCCAACAAATATGGAAAACAAAACAATGGCCTACAGACTGGAAACGCTTAATATATATCCCAGTCCCCAAGAAAGGAGATGCCAAGGAGTGCAGTAACTGTAGGATCATTGGTCTAATTTCCATACAAGTAAATTGATGCTCAAGGCACTGCAGTAAAGGCTTTTACCTTGTATGGAGCAAGAAATGCCTGATGTCCGAGCTGGATTTCGAAAAGGGAGAGGCACACAAAATATAATCGTGATTTTTTATTGGCTACTGCAGTGCTCCAAAGAATTTCCGAAGAAAGTTAGTCTGTTTTATAGACTATAGTAAAGCCTTTGACTGCGTGGATCATGAAAAGCTATGGGCTGCTCTGAAAGAAATGGGCATGCCTCAGCACTTGATGGTCCTGATGTGTAACCTGTGTTGTAGGCAAGAAGCCACTTTCAGGACAGAATATGGAGAGACAGAATGGTTTCCTATAGGCAAAGGTGTCAGACAAGGGTGCATTTTATCTCCCTATCTGTATAATCTGTGTGCAGAACATATCATACGAAAAACTGGGCTAGACTCAGATGAAGGAGGAGTGAAATTGGTGGAAGAAACATCAACCAAGACATGCAGGTGACACCATCTTACTGGCAGAAAGCAGCAATGACTTGAAACAACTTCTGACGAAAGCGAAAGAAGAAAGTGCCAAAGCAGGACTGCATTTGAACATCAAGAAGACAGAAACCATGACTACAGAACTACACAACATCAACGTAGACAACGAAGGCATTGAAATTGTTAAAGATTTTGTTTACCTTGGTTCAGTCATCAATGTAAATGGAGACAGCAGCCAAGAGATCAAGAGAAGACTGAGACTTGGAATGGGAGCAATGAGAGAATTAGAAAAGGTTATCAAGTGTAAAGAAGTGTCTTTAGAGACTAAGGCCAAGATTATCCACCCCCTTGTATTCTCACTTACTATATATGGGTGCGAAAGCTGGACGGTGAAGAAGGCTGACAGGAAGAAAAATTGATTCTTTTGAAATATGGTGTTGGAAGAGATACCCTGGACAGGAAGAAAGATGAGCAAAGAAGTGGGTCCTAGAGCAAATTCAGCCTGAACTATTGCTGGAGGGAAAAATGATAAAACTGAGGCTGTCCTGAGCGTTTTGGGCACATCATGAGAAGGCAGGATTCTTTGGAAAAGACAATAATGCTGGGAAAAGTAGAAGGCAACAGGAAAAGAGGAAGACCAACCATGAAATGGATTGACTCCATAAAGGAAGCCATAGGCATGAGTCTGCAGAAGCTGGGTAGGGCTGTTGAGGTCAGGACATTTTGGACATCACTCATTCACAGGGTCACTAGGAGTGGGAGCCGACTTGATGGCACATAACAGCAATCACAAGGACCACACGCTAAGTGCCAAATAAAAGATGCATAGACAATAAGTATTATAGCCCAACTCTGTCTTCTGCAATACAATTTCAATTTCCTAGGACCCTGAAAATTAATTTTTAAAATTTCAGTGCTATTGTAGTTAGGGCAGCACAAGTATTGTTCATGGATCTAAGATGAATTAATTCCAAAAAAAAGCTTATGAAATACTATAGGAAGTTCAGAAGTTTCTGTATGCCACCCATCAGGAAAGTGAGTTGAGTGTGTTTGAAACCACTAGGTTCTTCTCCTTCAAGTACCTCTCTCACCTAAGAGAAAAGTCCAGATTGGAGTGAATCTGATTGCCATTCTGGGTTAAATACACTGGAAGCCATTTCAGCACCAGATTATTCAATCAGAAACACTTTGAAAATGCTGAATAGTTGGGTTAGTCACAGTTTGCCCACCTGAATACAGTGTGTATAATACAGCAGATTTTTTTTCACTTTTCTGGTGTTGGAGACATTTGTGGAGACTGTAGAAAGTGGCTTACTTGATAGATGGAGGTGGACAGCTGACCAGGCAGACAGAAGGAGTGCTGGCACTCATTAACTTTTCCTATTGGGAACTCACCTGGAATTGTTTTCATAGGCCTTTGATGAGGCTGGGTTGTGAGGGAAGGAGGAAAGAATCTTTTTTTAATTTTTATTTTCATTTTTTTTTTACTGTGGTAACATTGGTTTATAACATTGTATAAATTTCAGGTGTACATCATTATACTTCTATTTCTGCGTGGATTACATCATGTTCACCACCCAAATACTAATTACAATCCTTTACCACACACATGTGCCTAATCATCCCTTTCGCCCTCTTCCCTCCTCTCTTCCCCTCTGGTAACCACCAATCCAATCTCTGTCTCTATGTGTTTGTTGTTGTTTTTATCTACTACTTAATGAGTGAGTTCATACTGTATTTGACCTTTTCCCTCTGACTTATTTCACTTAGCATAATACCCTCAGTCTCCATCCATGTTGTCACAAATGGCTGGATTTCATCGTTTCTTATGGCTGAGTAGTATTCCATTGTGTGTATATACCACATCTTCTTCATCCATTGGTCCCTTGATGGGCACTTAGGTTGCTTCCAATTCTTGGCTATGGTGAATAATGCTGCAATGAACAGAGGGGAGCATGTATCTTTATGCATTGGTGTTTTCACGTTCTTTGGATAAATACCCAGCAGTGGAATAGCTGGATCATATGGTAGTTCTATCCTTGATTTTTTGAGGACTCTCCATACTGTTTTCCATAGTGCCTGCACCAGTTTGCACTCCCACCAGCAGTGTATGAGAGTTCCCTTCTCTCCACATCCTCTCCAACACTTGTTGTTTCCGGTCTTGTTAATTATAGCCATTCTGACAGGCGTGAGGTGATATCTCATTGTAGTTTTGATTTGCATTTCCCTGATAGTTAGTGATTTTGAACATCTTTTCATGTGTCTGTTGGCCATCTGTATATCTTCTTTGGAGAAATGTCTGTTCACGTCTTTTGCACATTTTTTAATCGGGTTGTTAGTTTTTTCGTTGTTGAGATGTTGAGTTCTTTATATTTAGAGATTAAGCCCTTATCAGATGTATGGTTTGCAAATATCTTCTCCCAATTGTTAGGTTGTCTTTTCGTTTTGTTGATGGTTTCCTTTGCTGTGCAGAAGCTTTTTAGTTTGATGTAGCCCCATTTGTTTATTTTTTCTGTTGTTTCTCTTGTCCGGTCAGAGATGGTGCTTGAAAATATGTTGCTAAGACCGATGTTGAAGAGTGTACTGCCTATGTTTTCTTCTAGAAGTTTCATGGTTTCAGGTCTTACCTTCAAGTCTTTAATCCATTTTGAGTTAATTTTTGTGTATGGTCTAAGGTAAGGGTCTACTTTCATTTTTTTGCATGTGGCTGTCCAGTTTTCCCAACACTGTTTGTTGAAGAGACTTTCCTTTCTCCATTGTATGTTCTTGGCTCCTTTGTCAAAGATTAGCTGTCCATAGATGTCTGGGTTTGTTTCTGGGCTTTCGATTCTATTCCATTGATCTGTGTGTCTGTTTTTGTGCCAGTACCATGCTGTTTTGGTTACTATAGCTTTGTAGTATATTTTGAAATCAGGGAGTGTGATACCTCCAGCTTTGTTCTTTTTTCTCAGGATCCCTTTGGCTATTCGGGGTCTTTTGTTGTTCCATATAAATTTTAGGATTCTTTGTTCTATTTCTGCAAAAAATGTTGGAACTTTGATAGGGATTGCATTGAATCTATAGATGGCTTTAGGAAGCGTGGACATCTTAACTATGTTAATTCTTCCAATCCAAGAGCATGGAATATCTTCAGGAGGAACGAATCTTATCCTCAGAAGAGGGATAGCTACTCAGGAGGAGTGGAAGAAGCCTGGATCCATGCCTTCTGGGACTTCAGACCACAGCCTTTAAGATGGCAACCCAAAGAGGAAATGAAAGTAAAGAGGACTTGACAAGTGGTCTAGAGACAGACAAAATAATGATAACTGGGATAGGTCTGTTTCAGATACATAAGTTGGAAACTAGCTCTAATTCAAGGCAGATCCCCCCAATCTTGTATACCCCAAATTATCATCCATATATCCTAAAAGCAGGCAGGGCTTATTCCTGTATGTCCCTGGGATGCTGGATGTTTCAGAGGCCAGGGTCTTTGGCAGCATCTTAATCTTTGGATCCTCGACCCATGGTTTTCCAGATCTCTGAGGCATCCAGACAGTCTGCAGATACAGGATATTCTTTCTCTGTCATGGGGCACTTCTGGAAAACTCCGAATCTTTCTGTCTCTAGGTTTCAGAATTATAGCATCTTGCCTAGACTTATCTACTCAGTCTGGAACTTTGGTGAGGAATGATGGCTCTTTTCCCTCAATGTTCGGCAGGCCTTTCTATATAACAGTCCTTAGTATATCTACAAAATTAAACTCCAAGGATGCAAGCCTGCCACAAGTTCTGCTTGGCCTCTGCCCTACTTTCAGATACATTTTGCCCCTGTGATTGGACCTGCTATTTGCACAGAACAAAATTTTGAACTCTGCTTACTTTCACCCCTAGTCTTGGTGCCATACCTTCCATATGTGATTTTTCTAAGAAAGTTTTTGTTTTTATTCTCCTCAGATCTGTACTTACAGGATTTGGCAGTAGGTCAGAGGAGTCCTTATTCCTGTCTTTTAAAGGACTACTGCTCCAGGACCACCCCCCTCCAGCACAGCAGTTAATAATAATAAGGCTGCCACTGCCAGCTGGCAGCTTTCCCTGATGTCCTGAGGTACCCTGCATTGAGCTTAACCAGGGTCACTTGTTATGCAGATTATATAGGACACTTGCGCCCAGGGCATAGACATGGGAATTTAGCAGTGGGAATGGGTGTTCTTTTATTCAAAGAAAGTGGATGCCTGAACTTAATAACTTGGAGAGTGTTAAATGACCACCTTCTCTGAGCTTAGTAGCATGCAAGATCAAAAGATCCCTTGTTTCAGAATGCTCCCAGTACAGTTTCCCACTGCCTCCTGGTTGAGTAAGGGGCTAGGAGGAGGAAGTCTCAGTGGACAGTGACCAGTGTGTGAAAGTGTGGAAACTGAGACCTGCTTGAATTGTGTGACACATAGCATATTGCATCCTTTGCATCGGACTGCACCGACCTTCTGGAAGAGACAGTTTTGAATTCTTCTGAGTTACAGTCTTTTGTCCAATTGTTCGATATTATCACTTAGTTTCCGAGCTTGGTTCTGGATGAGGAGGGTAGCTGGTATGGTACCAGGGACACTTAAGGAATTCTTTGCCAGGATGTCATAATGGATGGGCAGAGGCAGCACTGGGTGAGTTCCTCAGTCTCCACACAGAATGTAGCCACATTCTGGTGAGTCTTTGAGCAACACAGGGAGATGGTCCTTGTACTGTGCAGGAAGCCCAGCACTTTGTCTCAGCGGGCTTCTGACGCCCTCTCTGAGATAGAACGTGTGCCCACTCTCTCCAGAGCCACCCACTCCAGCAGAAGGATTGGAGCTCACCTTGGTGTCCCCCGCTTCAAAGAATTGCTTTTTGGACCTCCTGGCCACTGAATCCTACCTGCTGGGACTTTTGCTGTCTGTCTGATTAGCCCTTGTCTGTGCCCACACATATCTGTATTACTTTCGCAATCACCAGGAACCCATGATTATCCCCTGTTCCAATCACGTCCACAAAGCCATTTAATGCTGATGGGTGCAGGGCAGAATATCTTTTGTGACCCCCCAGCCCACCCCATCCTACATATAAACACAGCTACTTGCAGGCACCTATTTCTGAGGTACTCAGAAGATTCATAAATATCTGGCAAGCTCTTTGACAGTTTCTGAGACAATATTCTCTGCCTTTGGAAGGCTCTATTATACTCATTGAAAGCCAAGATATACATTTTTCTTTTTTACCTTCACTTTTCATAAAAGGTTATGCTGAGGTAGATCTTACTAACAAAAAAAATCTTTCTGATGAAATCAGGATAAATAATTCCACACATCATCAAGTAGAGAGAAAGGCTTTGAATTGGTTTCCATGGAAATCTGAAGATGAAGTAAAGCAATAATTTCAAGGCAGAGCAGCTGAATTGAAGATAATGGCAAAAATAGTTTGATAAAGAAAATAGAATAAAGTAATCAAGAAGACTCCAATCAATTATTCCTTTTTGTTTACCTTCAAGTGATTAATTTGTCTGCGTTTATTAACCTGATGAGATTAAGCAGACCTTCCTAGTGATTTATTTCGTAATTGTTTCCAAGGTTTGACATAAGCTGTGGAGTTATTGAAGGTGGAGATTTAAATTCAATTACTCATGAAGCAGGTGGTGTTTCTCCTGAAAGAATATCTGAATTCACGGCTGTCTCATGTTAACGTTATGAGTGAAAATTATTAATTCATCTGATAGTATCTCCCAAAGACTTTTAGAAGACATTTGGCATCCACATACTTCACTAAAAGTCAGCAGCGTCAGAACTGAACTAGTAATACAGAATCCAGACACTGGAAATGAAGGATTTTGTGTTAAAGACTAGTTATTTTTATACATTTTTTTTTTTTTTTTTGCTAGAGCCTCCGTTGGGGTCTGGGCTGTGGTGCTGTCATTAATGGAATCCACCAGCTCAAGCTTTGAATGCTGAAAGGGTAGCTTTCTTTGAACTTGACCAATGGTTCCCACTCTCTTTACCTTTGAAGGGCGCCACTGGATAAGATCATGCTTTATTTTGACAGGAGAGAGAGAGAGAGAGAGACCTTGCAAGTCTTTAAGTGAAATGACTAATTGCTTTTTTCTCTCTGTGGTCATTGTTGTATATATATTTTTCTGTTCTTTCTGTGGGTATAGTAAGGATAGACGGGGTTCTCCAAAAACTAATCCAGGTGCCACCTCTCCAGCATCCACAAAGGCCCGGAACACATCTAAGAGTGGGAAGTAAGTGAAAAGTGCCCCTGTGCATCTAACATAGCTGTCACAAAGTCATGTGCTGTCCTCATTGTGTCATTCATTCATGTTCATTCAACAAAGATTTGCGGAATGCCTTCCGTGTGCCTCACACTAGGCTAGTCACTGGGGAATTTAAATGAGTAAGGCAGGTGTCAGGAATACTGGGTGCATGAAGGACTACAGAAGGGGGAGGAGAGAGAGGAGGAAGTCAGGAGATGACTTTGGAAAGATAGCTTTTAGGGCTGACTCTGAAGGGCAAGGACTTACAGCAATGCGAGATTTGGACTAAGAGATTCAAAAATTAAAGCAGCAGCAGTGGCATTGATCAGTCATTTTCTGATTTGCAAAATCCACGAAAATCTGTCTTTGATCCATACACTAAGACTTAGGGTTGATTTAGAAGAGTCTAGAAAGCCATTCCACAAATGTCCTGCTGTAAGTACATTTATGTTGTAACCATGTCACTGATTTACATGATTGATATACTCTTTTCCTAGTAACTAGCATGTACCGTGTCCTATCTGAAACTGTCTTTTTGGTATTGCCAAAACTTGAATCAGCTGAATATTTGTGATGTTAAATTTACATCTCTGGGCTAATTCCAGAAAACAGCATTGGCTGATCTCTCCCTTTGGATTCAGCAGGGCATGACAATCTGAAACAGTGTGATCCCAATCAGATGACATACCTCCGGTTAGACGCTTCCCCTTCAACGTGGCTGCAGCCCTTTGGTGAATGGCTCAGGTTCTCTGCAAGCTATCCCTCTCGGGGGTACGGGGCATTGTGACAGGCAGAAATACAGCCCAGAAGGAGCACCCAGTCTGCATCTAGGAGAAGATGAAAGATGCCGTCATCATGCTAAAAGCTCTAATCTAGCAATAAGATATGTCACTACAAGAGCATGGCTTTGCAATGAAACGTGAATTTGTAATGGTCATATATTTTATGTATTCAGCATTGGACCATAAATGCTGCACTTTGAATATGATCTTATATTCCATTCTTAAAGTGAAAGATCTATTGGCTGCCTTTTTTTCCCTCTTCTTCTCCTCCTGAATACCATTTCAGGTTTGCATATAAAGTTGAATGTGGGCTATCTTGGAGAATATAAAAAGCGGTGGTGAAGACATAAGACTAAATCTCAGAGCAGTTAGAACTCGTTTCAGTTATTTATCGCCGAGCACCACAATCAAAATGCTGTATCAATTATGAAGGAAGGGAATTTATGCACACATTCCCAAGCAGCTGAATGTTTCCAAATTAGTCCCAATTCATCGTCAGCGTGTACTCTCAGTTAACAGTGATGGCATTGGGGAATCACTTTTACCTCCATGCTTGCAGAAATGGCAGGCCCTGTCTGGGCACCTTGTACACACCTGTTACACTGACAAGGGCAGGGCACAACCTCCATTTATTAGACCCTGATGTATAATTATGGATGTTTGTGATTGCTGTTGCATTTTGAAAGGGGTGTTATTTTGTTTCTTTTGGCTTTGCAGGAACCAAATCTCTTAGCTTTTGAGTGAAAAATCCCAACGTGAGTCACAAAAGGAGCAGTTGGTAGAATTCGAGTTAAGATGACATAGAGAATGCATGCCTAATACCATACCCAGGTGGTTAACAGTAGGAGGCCTGCATAAATACATTCTTAAGTAGATAAACATGATCTTATATCACACTTGCTGTATTTGGACACATCCCAAGCTTCTTCGCACATTCTGAGCCTTGGTGTCTTTTGTTTGCCATGTACATGACTCACAGACTGAGCTAGTTCTTTTTAATTCTTCATTATTTTTGTTATTAATGAAAAATAAAAAGTTCTCCAATATCTAATATCCTCTTCATGCATATGTGTGCCAGGTTCCTTTTCTCTTACTTATCTCCCATCAGTTTTCAGGAGGTTTTTTAAAATTCTTTCTCTGCATATTTTCTCCTTCTCAGGGTACGTTTGTCAACAGGAGCAGTACTGACCTTCCATGAATATAGTGAGACCATCAGGGGCATTTTTCACACTTTCTAGTACAGTGTCTATCAATGTTTAGGCACGTGTGTTATAGTTCAGAGAGACTAGTTATTTCCCTGGTTTTGGAGTGTGTGGTGTGAGGGAGGGGACATGTAAGTTTCTGCACCCCAGGGCCTTTTCCCACGGTGCATTTTCACAACAGCCAGCATTGAGGTTGCTGTTTTGTGGGTTTTCTCATGTTATTTGACCTAATGACAGTGAGCTATGGAGCAGTTTTTAAGAGTTCATCTATGTTATTTTGGGGCCAGATACAGGCTAGGAGATAGAAGAAGTGTTCTTTTCTTCTCTGAAAAGAAATTGGGTCTCCTATTTTTTGAAGAAACAAAAAATGCAAAAGTCAAGCTTCCTTAAATATACATCATGGCTAAAAATAATAATAACTAATATGTGTTGAATGAGTGCTGTGAGCCAACCTCTGTACCAAGCACTTGATACATTTTGTCTCATTAATCTTCACCCATCAGAAGTTCATGAAATAGGCACTATTATTAGTATTTTATACATGAGGAAATTGAGGCTTGGACCAGATATCACATGCCTGCATAGGGTCTCCAAATTAACAATTTTGGTAAAACCCTTCTTTAGCACAATAACTAAAATATGTTGAACTTTTACTTTGTGCTTTTGTGCTAGACCCTGGGGCCGCATAGACAAATACAAGATGCAATAGGTGCCGTCAAGGACCTCACAGTCTTAGTAGAAGAGACAGAGAATGACAATGTGGTGTTTACAGCGAGACAGTCACAGGGTGCTGTTGGAGCCAAAATAGTCACCCCTAAGCAATGCCAGGGTTGGGGTGGGGAAGGCGTCATGTGGGGATCTCAATGAAGGCTTCTGAGAAGTGACCCTTGAACCCTTTAATTTTCTCCACTTACCCCTCAGTAGCAAGGCTAGGTCAAAAGAGAAAAATGCAAATTTGTCACTAAGATGGGCAGAATCCTCTAATGTTGATAAGAACACGTTGAAGTTGTGGATTAGGTCAAAGCTAAAACTGAATGGCCGATTCTGCCTTTTTTCCGACTTCAATCCATTTGGAGCCAACTGAGATGCAGTGTAGCATGCTGAGTAGCTTAAGAAACCTACAGCTTGAAAGTTGTGTCGGTTCTGCTTGCTCTGTTTCATTGCCTGGATCTGAAGCTGGGTAGCCAGCCCTCTGTTTCAGGGAGGAACAGATGGAATGGGATATGTCTGAGCAGCAGAACCAGACTACCCTGGCAATGACTTTCAGGGAAGTACATGCAGTTTCTTCTATGCCAGCAGTGAGCCAAAGTGACGTGACAGAAAAAAAAAAAATCAGTGCAGAGCCGTACCTCTGAGATCAGGAAGCATAGGTTTTGCAGCGGTTGACTCATGACCGACCAGGCCAGGACACCACATTTAACCTCACATTTTGTTCCCTCTGGGAATGTGAATCTGTTATTCTGTCCAACACGTCAGACCACAGTCAATCCATTTGCTGACCCGTTGGGTTGTTCCCAGCAAGTGCTTAAACTGTCAAGGCTGAGCATACGTGGTAGCCACAAGGAGCCTTGTTACACATTTTCATTTTGTCTCAGAACATTTTCATACTTTACATGAGACCAACTTTTTGCTGAACAGATAAAGATACTAAGATTCAAGAAGGGTCAGTCACTTTCCCAGAGTCACACATCTAGTTAGTAGCAGAGGTCAGCATAGAATCCTGGTCTAGAACACTTCTCCTGTGCTCCTTCTACTACCGTGTATGCTCCAGTTCTCCCACATAGCAAGATACTTCAGCTAATCACACCATAGGAGGCTTGGAGCCTGGTCTCACGATGTCCAGCTGAGCACTTTATGAAAATTGAGACTTTGGGGAGAAATTAGACTCATTCTACTTTTTAAAAAATGTAGTAGTAGTGATGATGAAAGGAAATGGCATGCACTTCAAACACTTCACTTTTTCTCTAGAATAACATCATTCTGGTTGTGTTTGGATAGTCACTCTTTCTCAACATTATTGTTGAGTAGTCTCGAGCCTTTAACACACGCCTTCATCATGGAAGCAATAAAGAAAACTCAGATCACTAAAGCTGTTCTCCCTCAAATCAGCCAACCAAGGCTGAGGGGGTGTGTGTGTGTGTAATATTCAGAGGCATCCTTTTAAAAATTAGATTGTAGGCAGTTGCAGATGACGATGGAAATCAATCACTCTTCTCAGCCTGAAATGTTTTCCACATAAGCTTAGGCTATGGAATGACAAGGACCGAGTTCAATTTTCCAATACTAGTGAGGGCCATGAATATTACAGAGCCGGGGCAGAGCGCCCAAGCACAGTGCCTGGTAAATGACACCATAAATGTTGAATTAAGTACCATAAATTTTGGCTTAAATGAATTAGGCTAGGAGGAGGGAGGGATGCTAAAATGGAGAAAAAGGAGTACAGAAAGGGAATATGAGATGACCAAATCAAACCTTGCTCACTTCGCAAATCTACCCAGAGTCGACCCTCGTAGCAGATGCCACAGGAAGACTGACTCCAACCTGTCTTTGCCAAAATTGTCTCGTAACGAACAGATCTGTTTATCTATTCAGCAGTCTCTAGATGAGAGCAGTCAGGAGCACATAGCTTCATAAATAAACTAAACACACTAACACTCCTTTGGTTTTGGTTGGCAGGAGCCAAATGAAAAACTTTCCTGCTGTAGAAAGAAGAGGCAAAGTCTTGTTTGCTCTGTATGGACTCAGCATGGTACAGTTTTATGTTCAGATTCAGCTGTTATATGTGCATCACTGGAGTCTGAGTCCTGCATACTATGATCTCATGATTATGTCATTTCCTCTAATTGAGAGCCATATATTTCTTCTAAGACAGTAGGCTGTAACTACTAAAGCCCTTAGTTTTGCCTTTGTGTGTGAAAGTGTATGTGTGTACTTTCACTTCAAAATGGTTGTATGCTATATGAACATAGCAATCAAATGGCTAAATATTCAGCTTTTCAAATAATTGCTCTAGGTTTATGTGATGAAGATGTCTGCAGTGCCTTAGTTTAGCTATTAGACTAAGTCTAATATCACAAAGGCTTATGAGAAACCAAAGCATTAAACTGATCTCTCTCTCTCCCCTCATCTCTCTCTGCAATTGCTCCTTTGTAGAAAAAGACCAATGACAAAAACGTAAATTGATATCAGAATGTATTACTAAAAACAGCTTGCAGAAGAGTGTGCCTGAGAATCAGTTCATTGGTAGCCTGATTGCCTTTTCTTCCAAAATTCTCCATCCAGGATAGTGTGAGACCTTTTGTCACAATGGAAAAAGTCAAATCTGTCCCAGAAAGTGCATTCATTAATAAGGCAGGAAAGTAGCCTAAGACATTGAAAAAGACTTTCAATAACAAGGGGTAAATAACACATAGACTTGACACACTTTGAGATTTAACCTAGTGCTAACCAGCTGCAGCACAGGGCTTTTCAAAGATCTCTTTAAATAAATTAATCATGCAGCCTTGTGTGTATTTGAAAGGACATCAGCTTTGGAGTCAGATAGACCTGGATTTGAATCCTGGCTCTACCACTGATTAACTTTGTACCTACCTCATTGGGCTGTTGTGAGGATGAAATGTCATAATCCACGTAAGGCTCTAATAGTGCCTGGCACATGGCAAGTGCTTAATAAATGTCAGCTAGTGATTATACTTGATTCAGCTGCCAACATATTGCAGCTGGGGACAGTGCAACCTGGCCAGTATGATTCTGACCAAATGAGAGCTCTGGTTGGCACAGCTTGCCTGGTTATCTGCTTTGCCATCTCTGGAAATGGGAAAGCAGGAGCCCCAGCCCCGCTGGCATTATATTAATAATGCCCACAGATTGAGTGAGACACGAAATTAGTGGAAGATCCAGGAAGAGACAGTCCAGCCTTGGAAACATTTCCTAGCGGGTACACATGCATCTCTGTGATGGTTAGGATGTAGAGTATACTTACTAATATAATAAATGTATATTAGTATACCAATATCTGACTGTCCGTGCTGGTCACGGTTCTACAGCTTACTCAAGAAGAGTGTTATGCTCATGGAGCGGTGGAAAGCAGGAGCCATTTTTCTCCCTTCTCACCTGCCTTACAAAATCATGGAACCAGCATGCTGCTCTCTAGAATGGGGTCCTCAATAACCTTTTTTTTCCTCTGTAACATACATGGTTGAGAACTCTCATCTGCATTGCTCTGGCAGAGCTCAGGGTTATGTCCAGTTCCCAAGTGCTGACTGGAATTCCACTCCTCTCTCTCCTACTTGAGAAAGCCTAGGAATGCAAGGAAAGGCGATGTTAAACAGGACTCCTCCATTTTCCTCCAAGTAATAAATCTCTTTGTCTCTGTCTCTCTATTTCTGTCTCTGTCTCTCTTCTTCTTCCTCTATCTCTTTTCCCTTCCTTGTTCCCTTCCTCCCTCTTCCCTTCTTCCATCTGTCCAGCCGTTCATCTATCAATGTTTCATCTGTCCTTTCACCCCACTATTTTTAGCTCTCAACTCAGCTCTTTCTGAGCTGAGGAAATTACAGAGGCTAAATAAATGGCATCTTCTAATGCCTCTAGGCGAAATCTGTGTTTTTCAGACAACTGACCAATTAAACATGGTCCACTATGGTTTGCAGTACTAAAAGAGTATGGGAACACAGGGCAAAGCTATCCAAATAATTATTATGAATTTAACAATGACTAAAAATCTGGAGTGTAGAAGCATTTAAATGTGGTGTAGAAGTTTTAATTTTATGAAATTCAATTTATCCTTTTTTTTTCTTTTCTGGATTATGCTTTTGGTATTATATCTAAGAAATCTTTGCCTACCCCAAAGTTGCAAAGGTTTTCACCTGTGTTTTCTTCTAGATGTTTTATAATTTTAGGTTTTACATCTAGGGCAATTACCCAATTTGAGTTTAGCTTTCTTTATGGTGCAAGGTTAGAGATCAAAGTTTTATTTTGTTTTGCATACGGATATCCAGTTACCCCAGTACCATTTCTTGAGAAGAATATTCTTTCTCCATTAAACTACCTTGACACCTTTTTTGAAAATTAGTTGTACATATATATATATATATGAGTCTATTTCTAGATTCTCAATTGATCGATATGTTTATCCTTATGCCAATTCCACACTGTCTTGATTACTCTAGCTTTATAATAAGTCTTGAAATCAGATGGTGTCAGTTCTTCAACTTCATTTTTCCTTTTCAAAGTTGCTTTGGATATTCTAGGTCCTTTGCATTTCTATATGAATTTTAGAATCAGCCTATAAATTTTCATAAAAAGAAAAAAAGTCTGCTGGGATTTTGTCAGGGAGTGTGTTGGATCTGTACATCAAATTTGGGGAGAACTGACATCTTAAAAATATTGAGTCTTCCAAGCCGTGAATACAGTGTCTCTCTCCATTTATTTAGATATTTTTAAATTTTACCCAGCAATGCTTTGTAGTTTTCAGTGTACACATATTTCCTATCTTTTGTCACATGTATCCATAAGTATTTCACACTTTTGATGCTATGGTAAATAGTATTGTCTTGTTTCAATTTCTAATTGTTCGTTTCTAGTATATAGAAATACAGTTGATTTTTGTATATTAATCTTATGTCTTGCAAACTTGCTAAGCTCAGTTATTAGTTCTAAGAGCTTTTCTGTAGATTCCATTGGATTTTCTACATAGACAATTATGTCATCTGTGAATAAAGACAGTTTTATTCTTCTTTTCCACTATGGATGCCTTTTTTTCTTGCCTTATTGCACTGGCTAAAACCTCTAGTACAATGTTGACTAACTACGAGTTTTTTGGTGTGTAAATAATTCCCACCCATTTACCTTTGTAAAAAGACACATGTAACAATGGAGAGATAGTTGAGCAATGGTAGTGTCCTCTAAAGATACTACTTTGGGGACAAATGAATGATTGGTGCCTTTATCAAAAGGCCAAAGCTATACTCCCAAAGTACTGCACAGAAATTTCTTCATAAAAAAAGTAGATCCTGTTCATGGGAAGGAAAAGGAGAACAAAAAGCAAAAAAACATAATGAAAAATAAACCCTAAAGTTCATAGAATCACACTCTTCCTATTATTCTCATTCTCTAATTCATGTTTTCTTTCTCTCTTCTCCCCTCTCCACTCTCTCCGCTTTCTCCCTCCATGAGTTCTTTAAAAGAAACAGTATAATATACTGGTTAAGAAGGCAAACTCTGGAGCCCAACTGCTGCTTTAAAATCCCAACACCTCCCTGGGCAAGTTACTTAATCTCTCTGGGCATCAGTTTCTTCACTTATAGAAAGAGAATACTAACAGTGCCTGGTTCATAGGATTTTCTTGAGGATTAAATTCTTCATTCATTCAAAAATGTTATTGAGTGCTTACTAGGTACTAGAAACTATTCTAGGCTCTGGGGATAAAGAAAAGAACAAAACAGACAAGTTCCCCTGCCCTTATGTCTATTCTAGTGGAGAGATAGAGTCATTAAATAAGTAAAATGTATAGTATTTTAAAGACGAATATGTCGTAAGAGGGGAAAAAGCAGGACGGGGGATAAGGAGTGGTGCAGGCAAGGAATTTGTAAATTTAAATAAAGGGTTGAGGAAGACCTCACTGAAAGGTGACATTTGAAGAAAGATTTAATTTATTTAAATAAGGTAAAACATGTAAAGGAATTAGAACTATTCCTCACATATAGCGAACATATAATAATGCTTTTATTAACTACAATTTATTGAGTGTTTTCTGTGTGTCAAGCACTGTGCAAGGTGCTTTGCATAGTATTATCTTATTTAATCATTACAATAGGCCTATAAAGCAAAGGTTATTATTAGCTCTTTTTACTGACAAGGAATCTGAGATGACATTGACTTGTTCCAGCTCACATAGTTAATAGGTGATGGGGCCAAGACTCCGACCATGTCTGGGCTTGTCCCATGAGGCTAAGTTCATCCATCCTTTCTGAAGATGCCCTTTATGATAAGGGACTATATTAGACCTAGATTCATGAAGATTGGAAGACTGGTCCTGCTGCTGGAGGCTTTAGTTAGAGGGAATAGTATTGAGTAGGTAGAAGGTTCTGCAGGGGCTATGGAGTGTGTTGAAATCTCACCTTCTCCTTAGTATTTCAACTTGAAAATAAGGATGATCTTGCCTGGGACTCCACCACCAGCACCTGGCTCTGACACTTTCATTACTATGTGTTGTGTGCACACAACCTGAGAAGGCAGGAGTGCGGAGAACAGATATCAAACTATGCTATTGGTCAACGTCTATTACTTCTTTACAAATCATGCTTTGGGTTTTCAGGATGGCTGCTTGCTAAAGATTAAACAAAAAAGAAAAATGAGGCAGGACTCAGCTCACTGATGATTGAACTATAAATTTTACCTGGAAAATGTTGGTGATGCTATAAAATTCAGGCCACCATCTGTTAGTGCTTGTTTGAAGTAGCATTTATACTGGATGATTAAGATGTCACATGCATTTGAAGCACAAATCATCAGTGCATGGGTGCCTAGCATCCCTGGAAAGACTGTGGATGGTGAAGATTGTCCAAGAACATCACGTTGCTTGAAGGATATATTTGTATGATATTACAAGCCACCGTTTTAGGTCACTTGAGTGGAGTTGAGTGTGGCAGAAGATGGGGACAACGGAGAAAACTGGCTGCTTGAATTGACTGGATAATTCAATCAAAATGATCAATTGGCTAGTCCTGTGCAGTCTGGCAGGCCTGATATGTTTGGCCATTGTTGTCTGCAAAGCTCAGAATGAATTGGTGGATACACATGAGAGAGGAGGGAAGCAAGTCTGGTTAAGCTCGAAAGTCCTAATAATAATTTAAAAAATCATTACTTGTATAGTATTATATAGTTTGCAAAGAGTGTTCTTATCCTTTACCTCATTTACTTTTACCAACAACCCTATGAGGCAGGAATTATATCTACAACTTGCAGGCAAAAATACTAAGGCTGAGAGAAATGACATAGTTTGCCCAAAACCACATAGATAGTAAGTGGCAGAGCTGTGATTGAAACCAGGGCCCATTTTTCTCTAAATTCTAAATTATTTTCCCTATTCCATACAGCTCAAGAGCAGACCACTCTGAAAGTTTTAGGTAGCTAATCAAAAAAAAAAAAAAAAAGCAAAACATACTTTACACACAGGTAGAGAACTTACAGAACTCATTCCCAACAAAAGTAGTCAAGACCGCCAACTACGAGGGCCAGAAATTGTAAAATAAGTGGTGACATTTATTGAGTGCGTCCTACGTATCAGGCCCTATTCTAGGTGGTTTAAATATATGCATTTTCTCATTTAATCTGAAAACTACTCCATGACAGTGGTTCAAGAACTCATCACTTGCTTAAATGGCATGGATCGTACCCTGTCCTGAAAGTTCCCTTTGAGAGTGGATGTCCAGGGACCTCAGCAGAGACAAGCTCTTAGCGTGGCTGGATTGTGGAGCTGAGCCAGGGCAGTGGTTCTCCAGCCTTGAAATCTAAAGTGTTTTTCTTTTTTGGCATCAAAGATCATAGTTGACAGGAGTGCTGGGCTTGCTTCCAAGCGGCTCCTCAACAGTGTCCCTCTTTCTCATCATTGTTGGAGAGGACATGTGTGCTCCACGGGCTTTAATGAGATGCTCTCTACTCAGCCTCTGCATGTTTACCTTCATTTGCCCCATTTGTGCCTATGGAACGTTCGAGGGTGATCAAGCTATTTTGTGCCTTCAGAGTAGGCACCAGGGCACCTGCCTGCTTCAATCGTGATCCTTGTCAGAAAATAGTATGCTGTCACTACCCACCCACATTACTCTCCCAGGACTGCTCCTCCTCCTTCTGTGAAACACAGATAATCCTTCTTGTCATTCCTCCTGGCATCACCAGGAGGGTATGAAAACAAGCAATATCTTGTCTCTAAAGACCTTGCAAAAAATAACTAGTCACATGTAGAGTCTTTCTAGTGGTTTTCAGGAACTTTGGGAAAAAGTGTATCTCCACATAAGCAAAGTTGACAGGTTCATACTGTTTTCCCTGAGAATGTTTACCATCCTTATGCCAGGTCTGCCATGGTTACCCCTGTTACCCCACAGGCCATCATGCGATTTCCCAAGCACATGCCTCATCAAATATTCATTTATTTACTATCCTTCTTCAGCAGCCGTATTTCAGGGACTAGTTAGACATAACCAACTTTGTCCTTGTAAACACATCAAGTCTGGAGACTGGGGGTTTCTTTATCTGAGTATCTGGTTCTCTATCACCCACTTGGTGGCAAGGAAGAAACAAATGTATAGTATTGTGGATGGCTGTTTATTTTTTTTTCTTCTTTATTGTAATATGGGAGGCCATGTTACCATTCATTACCAAATGCCTACAACGGACAAGGCATTTTGTGCTAAGAAATAGAAGTACCAAAGAAAAAACTTCTTCTCCCTGCGCCACTCCCCACCTTGCAAATGCCTCCTGGTAGGGCATCTGCCTGCAAGTCACCATTCTCCATTCCTATTTTGGCTTCTAACTTACCATTTCCTTCCTTTCTGTAGATCAGTGGTTTTCAATGTATGTTCTGTACAGCTCCTGGGTTCTGAGGCAGGACCTCAGAGCCTGCTTAAAGTGGGGGTGATGGGGAGTCTGAAATGGTAAATAGATGGGGCTCCAGGCCTCTACTCCACCTCTTCCTGAGTGACTCCATTTTAATCTGTTTTATATAGTGGGATCTGACTATATAAAGCCCTGCTGCTTAGAGTAAGTTTGATAACCGCTGGTATAGACCCAGCCTTAGAAAACTCAGGGAGCAGAGTATGGAACAACAGCCTTTATCCACCATTCCCCAGCTCCCCAATGGCAGGCACAGCAGCTTTGGCTGTTGGGCAGTCGTGCAGTCCCCTTTCTCAATTCTGCAAGCTCTTAAAAACAGCGACAACCAAAAAGAAAAGAAAAGAAAGAAAAAGAAGGAAAGAAAAAAAAAAAAGAAATGCTTCCCTTCATATGGCCAAATTGCTCTGAAGAGATGAAAGGAACCAGACTGACAGGTGATTGTTCCCTGGGATTACAGCCTAAACCCAGGCTGACCCTGAAATACTTGGAGGGAAAAAAGGCTGCAGGTTTTGAGTAATGCTCCCCAACTGGCTTCTGCTCTGAAGACTAAATGAACACACTCTATTTCCACTCCATTTCCTTAAACAGGTCTCTGTGCTAGGCTGTAATGAAACCTGTAGAGGAAGAAAAGACCATTGGCTTGGGGAGAGGATTATTTTAGCTGCTTAAGCCATCCTCTTCCAGAAAATAGCCAGGCAGATGTTTAGGCCAAAGTCTGTATTGTTCATTTGAACACCATTAGAAGGCTCATGGGTTTTTCTAATATTTATTCATTATAGGTATTTTATATAATCCTGTACACAATTTTGTTATAATTTTTAAACTCTCTCCAGGGTTTTATTTTATGTTCACTGACTAATTCAACCTTATCACCAACTATATAGTGTCTTCATCAGCTTCAGCCCCCTCTTGGTTATACTGGTCTCCTGCTTGTCTGCCAGATGCCCTTTTTTTCATACCATTGCACCTATCTTGAGTGACCTCCGTCCTTCAACTACACCTGTCTAAATCCTAGTTTACTGGAAAGAGCTCAGTCTTTCGAATTAGATAGATATGGGTTTGTATCCCAGCTTTAGCACCTTGGGCAAGTTTCTTAACTTCTTCGAGCCTCAGTTTCCTCATCTGTAAAATGGGGATAATAATTGGACCTCCCTCTCTACTAGAGAGTTCTTGAGGATTTAGTGAGATAACTTATGCAAATCTTCTGGTCCATATTGGTGCTCATTAAATGGAATTATTGTTACTACTCATATTGCAAAATACAATTAATATGCCACTTCCTCCTTCATGTCTTTCGTGATGCAGCCTGAGAGCATCCCTCCCTTCCCTTGAACAATATCCATATAGCATTTAACCAGGCACTAATATGTGTTTGTTAAATCAATCAGTAAATATTTATTGTGCATCTAGTATGTGATGGGCACAGTAGCAGGTGCTGGGGTGGGGTGGGAGTAGAGAGGTGGACGTGAGAGAAGGAGGGGAGGAGGTGGAGATAGTGGACCTGAAACAGGCACAAATTCAGTCACTGCTCTTAAGCATCTTACTTTCTAGTAGAGAAGATGTGCATATACACAGACTAGAATCCAAGGAACAGAGTGATGTGCTCTGCAAGGAAGGTGCAACTGGACATGTGGCTGGAGGACTGTGGATGCTAGGCAATGAAAGACAAAATTCTGGAAATAACAGCTCTCATTATTGTTAACTTTCCTCCTGTTTGCTGATCTCTCCAGCTAATGTATGGCTATGGCTCCTTAAGGAAAAGTAGGCGTAATTCTTTTCCTTTCCACAGAGCATGCCAGAGTACATCATGAGCTCGCAGTATATGCACTGATATGGGACACTTCTGTAAAGTGTCCTTAGTAAACAGAATAAAATGTCTTCAACAAACCCCAGGAAAGACCACCTATTCTCTTGTCTCATCTTACAGTAAGGGCAGAAAGTGAACACGCTGTAACTCAGTATGTGGCAACGTTACAGTGACTTAGCCCTATTTTTTAAATGAATAGATGAATAAATAAATCAGTCCTTCTCCTTGAACCTTAAAGATCCTCAAGCTTATTTTAAACAAAGAGCATTGTGTTGGGGATTTTGTTATTGAACCAAGTGCAGGACTCATTGCTTTCTCCTGAGCCCATGATATTACAGTCAGGTGCAGAGAGCAGTTCTGGGATGCTCTTACCCCACAGGCCTCTTTATTGTAACCCACCACTTGTCTCTGCCTTTCCAAACTAGTGTCTGGGAATTAGTGCCTGATAGTGCTTTTGGTGAATGTTAGAACCATCTTGGTTCTAACCATCTTGCCATAGCAGGCTGCTGCCGGGCCTGTTGGAATTCAGATCTCCTTCCCCATCTCAGCACACAGCCCCCCTCCTCCTGTTCATCTTCCTTCCCCCTCACCCCACAGTAGTCCTTAACTTCATTCACTGAGTCATTTATTCAATAGTACACCATCCTTTTAAGGCAGATTCCAATGACTGGGAATTTTTCCTAATTGAGCCTGGGCTGGACACAAGCAGCAATGGGGGAAAAGAACCCTGAAAGTCGAAAGACTGGGGTTCTAGCCCCAGACCTGATCCTTACTAACTCTGCCACTTTGAGAAAGTCACCTAGCTTCTCTGAATCTCTGTTTTCTCTGCTGTTAAATGTAGGGACTGGATTTGCTGACTAAAGTAGAAACGAATAACTCGATAACCCCCTATCACCACTATCCACACAAATAATGGAGCTAGAAACACAAGATCCTTTCCAGATAATTTACTGCTGCTGCATTTTAAGGGTGGTGGGCTGGGAAGATGAGTTTTGAAAGGGGGGGAAAGTAATTCACATCTCCCAAGCTAGTGTTTATAATGGTCTATTAAGAATGCTTTTAAAAGTAATGGCCTGATTCTGTAGTATTCTACCCAGGACAACAGGCCGGTTCAGCCAAAGTGGTTTTTGGGTAGGGCCATAAGCAAACCCCTTTTATTGAAACTTAGAGCTGCTTTGCAGAAAGCAGAAAAGTGGAATTTTCTCCTAATACATTTAAAAATGGTCACTTCACCATTGCCAAACTTCCTTACCACTCCCAAGAGCTAAAGCTTCTTGAGATTAATGATCCTCATCCCAAAGAGAAGGCAGTGACTGTTAAAAGAAAAAAAAAAATCAGCAGCACATGCTATTTACTATTCTACATTCTTTGAAAATTAATGTCAATAATACCGTTGCAACATTTTTCAAAATAAAGGATGGAGTTTTCTAATTGTCTAGTAAAAAAAAAAGTTCCAAGGCTGAATCCCCAGAGAAAAAACCTGAGTTTAAATCATTAACACCACAAATCTCGATAATTGTGGAGTGTTTGTAAGTGCCTTAATCAGGATGGCATGTCTGAGTGGCCTGTTTTAATTTGATCACACTGATTAAGTTTCTGTAAGCTAATATGTGTTGCATTTCCAATTCCATTAAATGAGAATCTCCTGCTATTGCTAGATATTACCAAAATGCCCTGATGGGTGAAGACTAGGCTTGGTATTTTCAATTGCTACTGAATTCCTCATTATAGAATATTTGTATTAAATGAAATCAATGAAAGCTCAAATTAAATTCAGCAAACTTGAAGAAGTAAATATGTTTTCCCCATGCTTTTGGTATATTTTCACCTCAAGATGTGGAGTGCATTAGTTGGAACTCATTGATTATCTTTAGTGACAAATTTTACAGGGCTCTCTCCCCTCATATACCAATTCCTAGAACAGTCTATCCTGTTCAAAGGCACTGTAAATGTGGGTGATGAATAGGCGCTCTCTTTATTATATATGTATTATAGTTGTGCCTCTTTTGGCTGTAGATAAGAGCTATCTTATGTAAATGCAATTGCTTTGTAAATGTAAATGCCTATTGGGTCATCGATCACCCTGGAGATGGAGGAAACAGAACAGTAGGGGGAGGTGTGAAAGAAACTATCTAGGGACCGGAATGAAGAAAATTGCTAAATGGGTAAGGGATTGAATCCATGAAGCTAGAGAACTTGTGGAGGGGGCTGGGATGGAAAGAACTGCGGGAAGTTACTAGGAGAGGAGTGGCTTGTGCCTGCAGAGCCCTCCAAAAGGCCTTGCTTTCTTGAGGTCCTGAAGACTGACTACTGAAAGAGAACTGGGCCTGGTGGGTGTAGGTTCAAAGCAGGAGGGACTGGAAAGGAAAGCTCGACTTAATTAAGTGGGACCAGGGCACTGGGGGTGCCTGTCTCTAAGTCTTTCCCTCTCTCAACAACCCACAGGGGTTGTGACAGTCCTATCTCAAAACGGCCCCTTAGGGGCGACAGTCACTTGCCTCACCCTGTAGGAAGAGGGTACCGAATATATCTAATGCTGCTAGTTCCCATGTCCTAGCAGCGTCCTCAATTCCTTGGATAGTATCAGGAGGCAGGCAAACCCAGCAGTGAACACAAGAACCATCTGGGTGAGAGTGCCCCTGGAATTTTCTCACAATATGCTAGGTCCTTTTTATGGATTCTGGATTTCAGAACCTGGTATAAGCCAAATGTGTGACTCACAGAGTAACAAAGCCCTCCAAATCACTTTGTAAGACATCTTGAAGACAAACAAGGGGGAAAGGCTTTCTATTTTTGCCCCACTTGTTTTTATATCCCGCCTACTTCCAAAAACGATTTGAAGTGACTTCCAAAAGGCTTCCTTACTCATGCCTAGGAATATTTAAGAACTATTTCTTAAAGTTGAGCCCATGTGTATCATATAAATAGAGAAGAGTGATTATATAAGGATGTGACTATCAGGACTTGCTCACTTTTTACAATAGATGAACTCTATTGGGGAATTGTGAAGTGAGTGAAGTATTTGGGGCACTTACTCCATTCTTTACCTGGGTGTCCTTTGGGTTCCTTTCCCCAGAGTCTGCAGTCTCCAAACAGTGCCTTTCCTCCCAAGTAAAACGTCCCTGTCTTGTAGCCAATACCTGCAAGGATGTGTATTTATTTTCTAATTAAGTTGTTGTTAGTGCCATCAAGTGGATTCCGACTCCTAGTGACCCTGTGTACAGCAGAACAGAGCCCTGCCCCGTGTTTTTTGCACCATCCTCTCACCTTATGGCATTATATCAGACAATGCTCCACTGCTATTTGTAGGGTTTTCATGGCCATTTCTTCTTGGAAGGGGGTGGCCAGGTCCTTCTTCCTAGTCTGTCTTAGTCTGGAAGCTCCGCTGAAACCTGTCCACCATGGGTGACCCTGCTAGTATTTGCAACATCACTGTTATAGCTTTCAGCATCACAGGAACACACAACCACCACAGTATGACAATTGACAGAGACAGACGAGTGGTGTAGTTCCCTGACTGGGAAACAAACCTGGGCCGCAGTGGTGAGAGTGCTGAGTCTTAGCCACTAGACCACAGAGCTGGCTTTCTAATAAAATATGTGCTGATAAATATGAACTAGTGGTTATAAAAGACTTAATATTTCAGTCTCTGTAATACTCAAAGGATTTCCTGTAATGGTTGGAGAGAGATTTGGGGACAGAAATAATGCTATGAGTTTATCCCAACCCCTGAAGAGTGTGCAGCCTAGTTACAGACAAAAAAAACAGCATGTGTAAAAATTCAGGGAAAAGAGTCAAGTACTGACTGTAAGTGCACTTGGAGCTCAGAAAAGGGAAAGAGCAAGGTCATCTAGATGGAGCCCCACGCAATATAAGAGCCATTCAGTGTGCCCAACAAGTCAAGGATGGCTACTAGAGGAGACGAGAGCCCATGCGGACAGGATTTGGATCATAGAAGGGAGGAAGGAGAGCATCTCCATCTCCCTTCCCCCTCAGTCTCCCTCCTCTTAGTCACCTCCACACCCCACCTCATGCCACTCACATCACCTCTTTCTTTTTATTCTACTTTCTCCTCCATCTCTGCTCTTTTCTTTGTTCTCCCTTCATCCTTTTCGTTACTGACCCCTTGACTCCCTTTTCTTCCCCTTCATCTTCTCCACATCCTACCCTCTACTTCCCCTCATTCTGTTCTTCTGATGAGTCCTCTTTGCTCCCCCATCTCTCAGTCTCCCTCAATCTGTTGCCAAATCAGCTTAAATAAGGCCCAGTGGGAGCTATGGGACCCAGGAACCCTAAATATGGGTATCCTTCCAAAGCTTGAGCCTGGTGGGGGACAAGTGGATCCTCAACACCCCTTTGAGAAACCACTTCTCCTCTGATTGCCCTGCTGGAGGGTCAAAATGCTCCTAAGTAGGCATGGTCTTTGCCAAACTGGGTCTTTGACACCTGTCTCTCCTCCTTCCCCCACCCTTTGGCTTTAGCCTTGCCCCTCTAGCATCTGTGCAACCACTGTTAGGAAATGAAGGAAGCTAAGTTGTTAGCTGCAAGAAGCTAATGGCGTGGGGCAGCAGGAGAGTGCTTTGTAAATGTAAAAAGAAAAAAGGTTTTCCCAAGAGCTTCAGGAGGACAAGAAAGCCTTCCTACCACAGGCATGGGACACTTGAGGAAGAATCCAGGCAGCATGTCTGACAAGAGAGGGCTTTTCAAACAAGATTTCTTAAGTAAGGCAGTATAGCATAGAGGTTAAGAGCATGAGCTCTGCAGCCAGCCTGTTGGGGGTTTGAATCCCAACTCCACCTCTTACTAGCTGTGTGTCTTTGGGAGAGTTCCTCAACCTTTATGTGCCTCAGTTTCTTCATCTGTAAAAGAAGGAGATGATACTATCACTTGCCTTGAGGGTGGTGGTAATAATTAAATGAATTACTTAATGTTAATCACTTAGACTCATGTCTGACACATAGCAAAGGGTCAGTGAGCACTTGCCGTAATTGTTTAAATATGGGTGAATGTGGGACTTCTTTGAGGCCCTTAAAGACTGCTTAATCCATGAGTCAGATTTACTCACATGTTTTGTGCAGAATGCTTTTCTCAGTATCTGAAGAAGCTGACCCAGGTTAGAGTAGAAATCACTGTAAGCCATTTCCAATATCAAAGTCAATGGCATCTGTCCCTTTGCCCCCAGAACCACACAGTTTGCATGTGTACTTCTCGTGGATCTCAATGGATGAGGACCAAGTAAAAACTGCCCATAACCTGGCCAAAACTGACACTGACTGGATGGCTCCCTCACTATGGCCATAAAGATCATCCACAGTCCTCAGCTAAAATGATTGCATTTATCATTCTGAAATCAAATGCTGAACAGGTGGATAGCTCTAGAAACTTGGGCTTCTGATGCTATTTAACAATGAAAATTATACCTGGAAAGAGACAAAGAAATGCTTGGGTGTAAAAATATAGAGAGCAAATTTAAAATGTATGCAGATATAGAACAGTCTAATTTCTCTTTTGTAAGCCTTCAACTTCTAATTCTACCTAATATATACCTGTGCCTTTTGTGGCTGGCTAACAATTCCACAATGAGGGTGGAATTCTTGAACTCATTTTCCTTGATTCCCTTTCACGTCTTTAGCCTGGTGGCATGGGAAAACATAGCCCCAGCCTCCAGCCCAAGACCAAATCGGGAGTTGTGTTGGGCCATTGCTTTGTCTTAGAACCTAAGTCTTGGTTTGGTCAATGGAGGTATCCTTGTGAATGGCAAACAGCTAACTGGCACAGCCATTTCACTCCTGGAGCCTTGGGAGGGGTTTTCAGAGCTAACTAATGTTTCCTTAAAAGATCCTGAAACGCGCGTTGGGTAACACATATTTTATCATAGTTATTCTGGCTCTGCGAGTGCAATGAAAATGTTAGCCTTGGCATATCAATCGTGTTTTACAGATGACTGTAATTTCCTGAATGTCAAAACTCCAAATTTTTCTACTAAGCAAACTTTTCAGTGGCAAAACAGATTGCCTCCATAATGTATCACTGTGGGCAGGAAAAATGAAATCTTTATGCGCTGTATTATGAATCAATGAGGCATTGAGATTCTTGGAAGGGTGAGTGGACTCTGGAAAATGAAAAACTGCCGCTATTCCCTCTCTACAAACCGCTGCTCGGGGAGTGGAGGCTTCAGCGGCATTCGGCGTGTGGGCTACAGAAATATTGGATTCAAGTTGAAACCAGTTCCTGTCTTGCCTTGTGTTTTTATGGGGTAAATGTCGCTATAAATATTGTGTGAGTCAGGGCAGTTAACAAACCCTCCTAACACAATTCCCTTTGATTCTGGGATAATGTCTCTGTTGGGTTATTGATAAAGGGACCCTGAGAGGACTGTACATTTCATTAAGAGAAAAATAATACTAATAGCATATAATTGTGGAATGAGTACCAGGCGTCCTGGATTGTACTAAGTGCTCTACATGGGTTATCCCATTGAAAAATCACAACGCTGTGAAGTGGGTGCTTACAGATGAGGAAACCAAGACAGAGAGGTTAAGTAATTTGCACACAGTTACATAAACTGGGGCTTGCTTCCAGAACTTTCAGACTCCAGAGGCTGAGCTCTTAACTACAAAGCATTTATCAATGACTGAGTGTTTCTCAAGAGTCTGGGCTTGCTAGATCCATGGGGAGAGAGGAGAAGAGATATAAAGAGAATTGATCCTGCCCTCTTTCCAAGATGCCCAGAGCCTTGGAGGGAAGAGAAGGCTTAGACATGAATACCTACATTCCAAGTCAGATGAACAGGGTTCTCTAAGAGAAGTCCAGATAACCCTTTCTGGAGGTTCAAAGGAAGGCATGCCTGCTTCAACTGTGGACATCAGGAGGAAGGAAGCCTTGAGAAGATAGTCCTATCTGGAGAGACAGATAGAGAGGAGCAGGCAATGTTGTGCCTGGGGGGACCAGCATAAGCAAAGGTGTGAGACAGCAATGTGAGGTGCAGGAAAGAAGAGTTTGGTGTGCTTAGAGTGTGGGAGTCAATGGGCAGGGAGCAGTGATAGGATGGGAAGATACGACTGGACCAGTAACTTAGTGATAGATTATGGACATTATTCAGCTAAAACTCAGTCTGCTAATTTTCTCTGCAAAGGCTTGTGCTTTTATTGTTAACTCTGTGCCCATTTCTGTACATGCCCTGCACACCCTCTTCCCCCCCTCCCCACTGTGGGATCTGATTATTAAACCCATGGGAGGGATATCTTAGAGGTCGTTTAGACGTTCCCCCATCTAAATGACTGATAAGTCTTAGTGGCTTATGTCCCCCCTCTGTCACCCCCACCACACACAGGAGGCAGATCCTTAAACCAAATGAATACCTCACATTGTGGTTTCCTGGCTAACTGTGAGAGCGAGGGGTTGTGCTTCTCAGCACCCCTGAACATCATGCCACCCCACATAGTTGCACATCCTCTTAGGGTGTTGCAGAAAGCTCTGCAGTGCTTCACGCAAAATTCCTTTCCTTCTCAAATAAGTGAGCAGAGTGGCATAGGGTAGCAGAATGAGTCTGAATGTCTAGACGTGGGTTTCAGACATCTGTAACTTGATCACTTACTAGCTATGTGACCTTTCACCTCTCTGTGCACTAATATCCGCATCTATGAAATGGGCTGGACCTATCTATGTCACAGGCATGTTGTGAGGATCTAATGAGAGAGGAAGAAAATGTACTTTGTTAAAAAATCTTTACCATAGAGAACTTTTTAGAAAAAGAGGACAAAGGGTGCTATGCCTGCAAAAAGCTTTGAAATAATAGCTCTTTAATGCTTGAAAATGAACTGAGAAATATAAATATTTCAAATTATTTAAGAACTTCAAAGGTGACTCACTTGTCACCTGAACTATGCTTGGTACACTGAAATGCAGCAATACTGGCCTCTCTAAAACGTACCCACCCATATTTCAACTGTCAACACCTTCCCACCACGTGGAAGGTGAGCGTTGATGTGTTCTCCCTGCACACATTTCTAGTAACACCTTGACTGGTGAACGGTAAATGGAAGGAGGTGGGGTAGGGGAACAACCGGACTTCAAAAATAGCCCTAGGGTGATCAAATCTCTTTTTAACTGGTGTATTCGTGACTGATTCATGATTCTGAACAGGAAAAAAGTTTGATCAAAACTGTCACCAAATGGCCTTATTTTAAATTCCTGTGATTTCTTTGAGCAGAAAGGAACAGGCTTCCTGATTGTGACTATTGAAGCAGCCTTTCACCTGCACGCAATGGCCAATCACCTAAGGCTGTGATTTCAGGAAGGCCTCCTGCCCCATAGTACTTGCCCAGCTGCTGCCGGAAATTCCCCCATAAGTGAAGAGGGTACAGCATTGCCCCTCCGGGGATGCTTCTCTAAAGTGGAAATCCTTCTGGCAGTGCTAAGTACATGACACCTTAATGAAAAGAGTTTTTCTAGTCACTTTCCTTCGAGATCTAAGATTTTGAGCAGCCTAAGCTGAGAGAGTCCAGCGGCAGGGAAAGGCTAGAGGAAGGGGGAGGTAAAGGACAGGGGATGGAGAAGAGTGGAGGACAATGTCTTCTGGCCACCAGGAAGGATACAAGAAATAGTAACTAAGCATAGGATTTCAGGCCTCAGTGGGGAAATGTTTGAGGGGAAGGGGCCTTCTTTACCCTGTCAGGTGGCATCGTGTGTGTAACAATCTCTCCTGGCTGGGGAATGCCAACACTGGGGCCTGAGGCACTGCAGCAAGCCAGAAGCAGGGTAGTGTTGGGGGTAAGTGGCCTGTGTGGCTTAGGGAGTAATGTCCTTGGGCTCTGATTAGTGGTGAATGACCTTGGAGGAGCTGATGTACAGCGAGGTGGGAGAGGACAAAAAGGAGAATCCTGGGCAATTCCAAGGGTTCATGGTAGATAGTAGATGTTCCATCAACTGACCCACCGGTCTGTGTTCCCATAAGGTACTGGGCCCTGTTCTGAGAGATAGGAGAGATGCCAAGTAGTCTTGAATGGAGTATATAGCCTGGCTGGAAAGACAAAACAAGAGAAATGGACTTTTCAGAAGTCCATTTGGGGCTTAATGTGCAACAGAGGGTAGTGGGGAAAACATTGAATTGGGAGTTAGGAGACCCGGGTTCTGGTCCTACACCCACTGCTGACTAGTTGTGTATCCTCGGGCAAGTAACTTCCTTCATTTTTTGGCTCAAGTTGCTCATCTGTAAAATGATAATTCTATTTCTTGTCCTGTATACTTCAAGGGATTGTGTGAGGAACTAAAGATATAAGAACAGTGAGCCATTCACCATTTCACATGAAACTTCTGATTGTTATTAACCAGCCTTCCCTCCTTCCCACCTTCCCTCCCTCCATTCCTCCTTCCTTCTCCCAGGCACTGATATCAATGGATTTTCTTCAAATCACCCTTCTGAAAAACCTTTGTGGGCAGAGAGATGTCATTTAGAGTAATCATCTGTGGCCTTAAATCCAACTTGCTGTGGGTCACTATCTTTGAGAATTAACATCAGTTGCAGGGAGAAAAGCCAAGCCAGGAGGGAAAGCATGTAAGTGAATCTGACTCCCCATTGACATGTCCTTAGAGTGAATGATTAATGGAAGAGTCCGAGGGTGGTGCCATCCTCAAGCATTTGCCTTAAGTTGGAAAATCAGAGTCAGACATCGCTCTTAGTCTAAGTATTGACTTTTAGTCCTTCTTTATAGCTTTCAGATCTTGCAGTGGAGAATAAGTAAGCTTCTACCAGGAGGGCTGCCTTTTTCTGAAGCTGATTCTTGTTTGTCAGTCACCTTGAGCATGATATTCTGAAACCTTAAGAAGGAGTCAGAGACTTGGTTTTGGATCACGGCTCTGCCACAAACTGGTTGTGTGACCCTCGACAAGCCCCTGTCATTCATCTCTGGCATTTGGTGTTGTCGTTGGTAAAGTGATTGGACCAAGTGACCTCTGAGGGGCCTGCCAGCCCTGCTACTCTGTGCAAAACCTGGGTCTGTTGCCTTCACCTGTGGGTGGCTCCCATCAGTCCCCTTCACAGGGACTTGGTCTTTCAGTTGGTGGGCTTGTTTACACACATGGAACATGGCTATCACTCATCTGGAGAACAGCCCCGAGCTCAGTCTGTGCATGGAGGGAGCTATAGAGCACTCTTAGGCTCCCTGCTCAGTGAGTTGCACCCCACTGTGACTCTAAGATGGCCCCACCCCTTCTCAGTAAAACGGGCTCCCATTTTACACAAGATGGTGCTTGTACAGTGCCATTTAAAAAAAAAGAATTTCTGCTCTGTCAAGAATTGTGGGATGTTTATGCTTTCACTAACCCATGACATATTTCACAACATACAGAGTTATCTGATTTCAAGTATTATAAGTTTTCCCACTCTGTCACATTTTGGACAGGTACAAAAATATCTTTTCTCTAGGACTCAGGACGTTACAGTGTGATATTCAGTTGCAATCTGGAGGAGCATCCTGTGACTGGGGATGGGACAGGAAGGGTACTTGGCCCCCTGGCTCCCGAATACTACACCACTGAGTCCAGAATAGGTCCTCTTTTTGTCTTCTTAAAGGAGAAACACAGCTATGCAAATTCTCTTTACACCATGAAAAATAAACCTCTGACGCCCAGAACTTACAGAACTCTTGTAAGCTTTTAGCACTAACATAACCTTCAAAATAATTCCTTCCTCAAAGCAGGATCTTCGTGTCTTCAGTGCCCCTTCTTATACTCACTCCAAAGTGACATCAGATTCTTTTTTAGGTAGAGAGGTTAGGTGTGGGATTAAGGAGTTATTTTTCCATTCCCAGTGTTACCATTGTAAAGAAACAAGGCTGTGCCTGGTACTGGTACTGTATATAATGCTTATTTCCACACACATACAGCACAGCCATGTTATCCAATAATTGTGCCTTTTGCAGCGTGAATACCTGCAGAAAAAACTCTCCCAGGGGAAAGTAGGCACGACCCTGCCTGCCCTTGAAATTCGGAATGGCTCCAATTCTTTCCAGTTTAAATGGTTAACGAGGTCTGCTTCCCCCACAAAAGCCAGGGTTTGCACTTCCTCTCTCTCAGCACCTTAAAACAATGTTAGAGCTCATTAAAATCAACCCAGGGCTCAAGAAGGGCAGCCTTCATTTAGGGGAAAACTTTTCCCCTGTGCTGTTCTGGAAAATAGCACAATGCTGAGAGCAGGCATTTATCTTGACTACTTTTCCTCTAACGATTTCTCCAAGCACACTCGAGGTGCTTGCCTCCCAGACAGCACGTGTACAGCAGGCCCAGGTGAACACGAGCAACTGGCTACAGCCTGCTCAGAATAACCTGAAATGATATTTATTGACTGCCTGTATGTGAAAAAGCCCTGTTACTTGATTCTGTGTCTTTGTGGAGGTCCCTAAAGAAATGATTCCATATGTCTCCGGATTTCTCACAATCTGGAGGTGGCAAGGGAGCCGGCTGTCTGGTTTCCTCATCTGTGGAATGGGAAGCTTGGCTTAAAGTGGTCACCAACTGCACCCCACCCCTGTCTCCCAGCTCTGACATGCTCAGATTCCATATCTAAGGCTCTGTCATGGACCCACAAAAACGGCAGAATCAGCCCCTCTTTTCACATCCTGACATATCATACTACCTCCTACTTTAAACTTCCTGCTCCGGCCAGGCCAGTTGCGCCCTTGACCTGTGGCTCTGATGCTGTGCTCAGGAGTCACACAGACCTGACAGACAATCATGAACTAGCTCTGTGATTTTAGGAGAGATTAAATAACATCTTTTCACTGAATACCCTTATCTGTATAATAACAAGAGCAACAATGGTGACAATAATACTAAGTAACATTTGTTGAGTGTTATGTTCCAAGCACAGTTCTAAGAACTTTATACATATTACCTCATTTTATCTTCATTGAGACCCTATGGTTTTCCCACACATTATAAATGAGAAAAACAGAAGCACAGAGAGGTTAAGTTATTTGCCCAAGCTGACACAGCTAGTAACTGCCAGAGCTGGAATTTGAGCCCAGGCAGTCTGGCTCTAGAATAGCACTGTCCAACAGAAATATAATGGAAGTCACATTTGTAATTTTAAATCTTATAGTAGCTACATTAAAAAAATGATAAGATACGGGGCCAGCTTGGGTGGTCTAGTGGTTAAGTTTGGCGCACTCCACTTTGGCTGCCTGGGTTTGGTTCCCAGGCTTGGACCTACACCACTCATCAGTGGCCACACTGTGGCAGCAGCTCACATACAAAAAGAAGAAGATTGGCAACAGATGTTAGCTCAAGGCAACTCTTCTCCAGCAAAGAAAAAAAAAAAGATAAGATATAGGTGAAATTAAATTTAGTATATTTTATTTAACCCAATTTATCGAAAATAGGATCATGTAATCAGTATAAATAATAATTAATTAATGATAAATTTATCTTCCTTTCAGTGTTAGTATGCTTAAAAACACTTAAAGCACTTCTTATTTTGGAATAGCCACATTTCAAGACCTCAGTGGCCACATGTGGCTGGTGGCTGTATTGGACAGTGCAGCTCTAAAACAGACCTTCTTCATCATTCCATACACTTTGCCTAAAATGAAGGCACCAGCACCAATTTAACGGGGTTTGTGAGGAATCATCTAGCTTAGTGCGTGGCACATTGTAGGTGCCCGTTAAATCATAATATTTATTACTATCCCTCTGCTGTGCTGTCTGTTCATGTCAGAATGCCTCCTACCCTCCCCACCACATACCTACTTAAATCCTTTCTAGCCTTTAGGGCCCAATCAGCTTTCTCCTCTTCCTCCATGAAGCCTTCCTTGATGACCACAGCACCCAGTAAACTCTTTTCTCTCTGACTGATTTTGCACTTCCATTCTGTGTATGACACAATTAGCACTTCCCTATATTCTACCTTTACCCCCACCCTCACTGAATTGTGGTCCTGTCTCCTCAACCAAATTCTAAGCTCTTTGAGAGCAGGTGCCCATATTCATATGGTTTCCTCACTACTGTGCCCACCGCTCTAATTATGTCAACTTCTAGGTCACCCAGAGTTGGTACATTGATCATGGATTGATTAAATATTTGTCTTACAAGCCAAGGCCAAGCTCCTCAACTCTAGGGGTAGAAGAACACTATGTCCAAGACTTGTGCATGCCTGTTTCTGAATTGAATGTCATGAGGTAATCAGTTTTATTCCTAGTTGAGACCTTGAACATGCAGTGTTTTGTAGTGGATGTACTTTCCAATAAAAAGGCCAGATAGGAACAATAGATTTCCAGGACAAGAGATACTAAGGATGCTCATCCAAAGAGCAAGACCTTAGCCGTAGTAGTCCCAGTGGCAGCACTTAGACATTTCCCTAGCCTCTTCCTGTCCCCTAGGGGTTGAAGCTTACCGCTCGCTCCTCACCTCTGCGCACTCTTTTGGAGGAAGGCAGAGAACCAGCTCCTCCCCTTGGCTGCCCTAGATGCCAGCCCTCAGGGGATGACAGTTTGACAGGGGGCATGCCACATAGACACACTCAGGAAGCTGAGAAGTATCATGCAGGGAGGGAGAAGTCCCTGGAAGGGAAGTCAGGAAGCCTGAGTTTGTTAATCAGTGGCAGAACTGGTCTCCATGTGACCTGGGCAGATCATACCCCTTCATGGGGCCCCAGCTACCTCATCTACCACTAAAGGGATTTTCCTCTAGAAGTTCTTTCCACCTGAAAAACACACGGAGTATTAATGAACCGAGACTCACAAAATAATTTCAGAATGCAAACAATTTCAGGGGGCAGTGTGAGCTGCAATACTTTTCGTGCTGTCAAGCAATTGAGTGGACTCTGGGTGAAGGCTGGTAACTACGGGTCATAAAGCCTGGAATTTCACATCTTGTTCAAGAACTCAGCTTTCTCACTGTTTGCAGAAGTCCTTAGATTTATGCGCTTTGGAGCCTACTGGGCTTTGGGAAGGAGGAGAGCTAGATTTCTTTTAAAAAGAAGCAAATATCACGAGGACTTATTGTGTGAAGAATTCCACGTTGGGTTTGAATCTACAGACATTAGAAATCTTTTCTTCCTTTTCAGTGAAGAAGAACACATCATTTTGCTGCTTTGTAAAAGAAAGAGAAGAAGAATGGCATAGAAAAACGTCCTTCTGTTTCCTGAAAGCCCCTTTGTGCTCCGTTGAGTGTTCCTCCACAATACACACAGATAGGTTAACCTTCAGTTAACCAGAGGAAGAAAAAACAATTAATTAAGGTGTTAATTAAGGCATTACTTTATATACACAGAACCGCTCCATTGGGTGAGGTGTGAAGAATAGCAGAAAACCCCTGCAAGGAGAACTTAATAGCCTGTTTGGTGAATGTGAGACCTTCAGCCTCTTCCAAGTTGGTTTTATGTCCAGCAGATGCTTTTCCTAGAATGATTATGTCCTACTAAGGACTCTAGTTAATCTATTCAAAGAACTAGTGAAAGTCTTGGCTGTCTTATAGATCAGTGGACTCCCAAGGATTGATCCTGCTCTCCACCTCTCCTGAGTTTCCCAAGAGAGCCTGGCCTAATCGTGAGCCCACAGCATCAACTTGAAGGAGAAAGGGAGAGAAGTTCAGCATCCATTTAGGTCTTCCTAGTGTTGTGAAGACAATCAAATAAAATCATGGACGGCACTGCTTTAAGTAACCCACTCTGTGCGAACGTGACACCTCACTCTTCTCAGCAGATAAAGCACGACTACTAAGCCACAAGACTGTTTTGACAAATGTACCAAAAACAACACATCTATATGACTGTCCACGCACTTCAAAGTAGTTCCCTCTCAAAGTCCCACACTTCTTTTATGAGGCTCCTGCCACTGCTGATCACAGTGTTTATGGAACTCCTCTTTGGGGACTGCCAGTATATAAGTCACACAAGAAAAGCAGTTAAAATGGCAACTCCAGGGCTTGAGGGATCCAATCCCGTCAGAGGCATATTTGCCTTTGATTCAATTAACTATACTTTCATTTAGTCTGTGCTCACATATTAATGTTGTTTGATCTGAAAGCCATCCTCTTTGCTTTGACTGAGTCATTTACATGCAATGGGAGGATCCGTGCATTTGGTTTACACATCATTAACCGAGGAAGGAGACCAGACCTTCAGCATTAATGACTCAATGTCATATACAACTCCACTGACTGCAGAATTTGCTTAGGACCACCAACCACAGTTCTTATTTTTCTACCACTCATCATTACCCAAGAACAAGATGTGCAGAGGCTGAACTTTAAAATATATGTATATATCTATATAGATATATATAGAGATAAAACTAAGCTACAGGCATAATAAAATGTTCACTCCTATTGATTTGGGCTAAGAATTTGTTTCTTTCTTAAATTAACTTTTTATTGATCACTCCTATGACCTTAATTTGTACAGTTTTGCTGGCCTTCTTCCATAAAAAATGGCTTTGATATTTATTTCCCCGTTGAGTAGTGCAGGAAAAACCTTATTGTAGCCTTTCGTGAACCTGTGGCCTTAAAGGAAAGTAAATGTTTACAGCACCATCCTCATAACTTTGCTCAGGCAAAGTTCCCTGCGCTTTCCCTGGACAGAAATGGGCATTTTTAGGCTTGTCTAAGGAGTGCAGCAAGGAGTTCGGGATTGCTCTTGGGGGCTCACTTGGCTTGCCCACACTGTGGGCAACCCCGGGGATCTCTGAGAGACTTTTGGTCTCTGAAGCCACATGCCTAGGATAGTGGGTCTCAAACTCGAGCCTGCATGTGCATAAGAATTTCCTGAAGAGCTAGTTAAAACACAGATTGCCAGGCCCTAACCTCTGAGTTTCTGCTGCAGTGGGTGGACCCAAGAATGTGCATTTCTAACAAGTTCTTAAATGATGCTGATGCTATTGGTTCTGGGGCCACAATGTGAGAACCACTTCTTTAGTTTGTTCGTAGAAGCAGAAGTCCTGGATTTGTGTCCCAGCACTAGGATGGGAAGAGATACAGACAGATTCTGGAGTCAGAGAGAAATGGGTTCCAGTGTGAGCACCCCTACTTAACTTGTGGCATGACACTGAGTCAAATCACGTCTCTTAGTCTCAGTTTCTTCATCCTCAAAATGGGAATACAGTCATGTGCCACACATTAACGTTCTGTCAATGACAGACTGCATATGTGACAGTAGTCCCATAAGATTGGTACTATATAGCCTAGGTGTGTGGCAGGCTATATACCATCCAGGTTTGTGTAAGTTCACTCTATGATGTTCGCACAACGACGAAATCGCCTAATGATGCATTTCTCAGAACATATCCCTGTCGTTAAGCACCACATGACTAATAATATCTGATTCCCAGTATTGTTGAGAGTTAATGTGTAAGTGCCAGTCACAAAGCCCCCCCAGCTCCTGGCTGTGCAGTTGGTGTAAGGAAGTACCCTCTCTCAACAGCCAAATGTTTCCCCTTTGTGAGGGTCAGTGAGCTCTTTCAGGTTTATCGTGCCATCCTAGCTAAAACAGACCCAAAGATAGGGTCTACTAAAAATATAGGCCTTCAGCCCAGGAATGTTCCTTGCCGTTCGATTGATTCCCAAGGGCTATTGGGAACTTGTGACTTGTGGGCAAATTCTTGCCTCTCTCAGGGCCTAGATTTCCCCACCTCTAAAGTGAAGGGTTTGACCTAGATGATTTGCCATCTCAAAGGTTTCTTCTTGCTCTGACAAGTCTAGGATTCTGTGACTTTGAACTCAGGTAATTCTTTCAGGATAATCTGTTAAACTAAAAACAAAAAAAATATGGTTCTTGTTTTTATCCATTTACTTACTTTTAATATCCTTAAACTTCCCAGCTTTCTTTAACATTGGGATACTGAACAGAAAGCGAGGGACAGTTGCTAAATATAACTAGATCTCCTTCATAGCTGGATCTTCTTAAAATGGTCCCTCACAGGTATAAAATGGTATATCTGTTATTTAATACTGACATCTAGTGGCTTTTCCTTATCAAAAAAAGGTATGTGTTTTCCTGTCGGCTCATCCTAAGCTCTGCTACTTCTACTGCAGACATTCATTCAATAATCTTTTACCAAACACTTATTTTATGTCAAACATTGTGCCAAGCCCAGAGGAGCCTACGTTGATAAGTGATACACAGTTCCTGCCCTCCCAGAGCTCCTAGTCCAATGGAGGAAGCAGACAAATCACTAGACAATCACAGCACCTTGTGATAAACACTACAATGGGAGAATACTAGCACCCTCGGAACAGAGGAATACTGGGGCAGTTAACTCCACGCGGAAGGTCAGGAAGGTTTCATGGAGGAGGCAGTCTTTGAGTTGAGCTTTGAAGGAGTTTTCCAGGTAATCTACAAAGGACAGATAGAAGCCATTCAAAAGAGTGGACACTCCATATACAAAGGAAAGGGGCCTATAGGGTCATCGCCTGGGACCAATTTGGAAAATTAAGATTACCTTTATATACCTTGAGCATAAAGTATAGAGCAGGGTTTCTCACCTTAGCACCATTGACACAGATAATTCTTTGCCTTGTAGGATGGTTAGCAGCATCCCTGGACTCGATCCACTAGATGCCAGTAGTGCCTGCCCCCCAGCTGTGACAACCAAAATGTCTCCAGATACTGCCAAATGTCCTAGAGTCAGAGGAGTTGGGGGGAGATGCAAAATCACTCGTGGTTGAAAAAGACTTGTGTAGAGGGAGCTTGATAGAGATAAGGCTGAAGAGAAAGAAAGGTGGTTGCCAGGTCCCACAAGGCTGTGTCTAGCATGTGGAAGAGGGGTCTTAACTAGGGAATGAACTTCCTGTCATAGTTGATAGGGAGCCATCGAGGGGTCTTAACTAGGGAATGACAGGTCAGTTGTGTGTCATATGGGGGTGTGGAATGGGTGTGAGACCGGAGGCAGGGAGGAGGGCCAGGCTGCTGCTGCAGTGATCCAGTAGAGAAGTGTGAGGGCCTGCCCCTAGGCAGTGGTAGAAAGGATGGATTCGAGAGCTATTAAGAACTAAAATCAGTAACTTGGGGAAAGTTCGGATGTTAGTGGTGAGCAAGATAGAGGATTGAAGGACGGCCCCCAGATTTTGTGCATGGACAAATATCTTATTGGTTGTTATTGTTGTTTCCACAATTGCTGATCAATGACAGAACAAAAGTTGGCCTAGAGTTATAGAGGGTGCAAACCTTTCACCGTGTTTTGCCTGTAAAGGCACCATGGGTATACAAAGGCACCAAATAATGGCCGTTAGATTAACCCAGGTAACTGATGGAGAGTCATGACTCCAATTTAAAGATGTGACACTTGGTCAACCTAATTAAGTGACACGTTTGGTCACAAGATATTTCTGTCCAATTACTGCTAACTGAAACAGGCTGAATGTCATTTTCCTGTGGCTGAGCTTGGCTACTCATTTAAAATTAAATCAGTCCATTTAGCAACACGCTTTGGGTTTATGTCAACCTGAAGGGAGATTTCCAGCAGCTCCCCCAGACCTGCTCTCACCTGCATCTTGTTCTGTTTTGATCATTGCCTGGATACGGGCATTGCCAAAAGGGATAAGATGATATGGTGAAGATACTGGAGGATATAATCAGAATCCAGATGTGTTTTGACAGGCTTAGATTTACTCTAACAAGAAATTAACAGGGCCACAAGTAAACTGCATCAGTCCAGGACAAAGTAAATTGGGTTTCAAAGTGGCATATGTGTAAAAGAATAAAAGAATTTACTTGACCATGTGTCAGTGGCATGGCGTGTCTGCTACAAAGGCCAAAGTGATATGAGGCCACATGAAGAGAAATGGTGTCAAGAATGAGGGAGGTGATAGACTGTCCCTACTTGTTACTCGTCAGACCGTGCCTAGAAGGCGTGTTCCAATGAAGTCGAATATACTCAGAGGGAAACAAGGACAGCGAGGGGACTTGAAGCAGCGTAGAGAATAGTTGAAAACCATATTGAGCATAATAAAGAGACAGCTTGGGGTAGTTAAATGCTGTCTTCTGATATCTGAAGCCACACATGTGGAATTAAAAACCGGTTCCTAAGTAGGTCCTCACAGTCTGAAACTACCACTTTTTGCTGACAACTCCACATCTTCATCTTAAGCCCAGATCACCCTCTGAGTACTAGATCCGTCCATTCAACTCTCTTTTTGGATGTCCCACAGGCACCTCAGACATTCCACCAGAGACCTGGGAGGCATCCTTGACCCCTACTCCTTCCTCTCCGCTGCATTCATTTTGTCACCAAGTCTTGTTAATTCTACCTCCTAAACATTTCTCTAGTCTGCCCCCCTTCTGTTGTCTTGTTTTCTACAGTAACCTCAACTAATTTCCCTAATTCCATCTCCACATACCATCATACATAGTGATCTTTCTAAAACACAGATCGCACCATGACCCTTCCCTGCTTAGAGCCCTTCAAAGGCCTCCCAGTTGCCTACAGAAGTCTAAATTCTTTAATTTGGCATCTGAGGCCTTCCATAGGTCCGGGGCTACCTCTCCACCCTCAATTCCTGCCACTACTTAATTCCCAGTAAGATGTTTTCAGTGCACTTCTTCCACACACAACAGGCTAGTTTATGCCTCTATGCCTTTGCTCATGCTGATCTTTCTGCCTCATATTCTGTTCCTCTCTTCTTGCCTCATCTAATTGTTACTTGTTTTTTGAAATAAAGCTACAGAAACTCTTCCTCTATCATTAGGCGCGGCTAAGAATCACTGCAAGGTGTTTTCATTGCGCCTTGTACTTGCTCCGGTCATTAAGAGCACATTCTATTGAAATGCTCTCCTTCCTCAGGTTCTCACATCTTATCCCTGTTGGTGTCCTCAGTGCCTATCCCAGTGCCAGGCACACATTAGGCGCTTGAACTCAACTCACCGCAGGAAGAGTGCTGCCCATGTTTCTGTGCCTATTTGCCTTCCCACTCACATTCCCATCAGGTTGGGCTTTCACATCCTCAGTTGCTCGGGTGGGAAGAGCTTCTCTGACATTTCCCTAATGACTCTTCACTCAGAATAATGAGCATCCTAGATCTTTTGCCCAACAAAACCTCCCAGGTGTTATCCTTACCTCCCTTTCTGCCTGTAACACGCTACACAATTCAGAAGGCCACTGGACACTCCTGGAGACCTATCCTTCAGCAGAGCTTCCTTTTCATCCATGGCGTCGTTTTTTCAAGCAGCATCAAGTGTTTCCAGTTGAGGTGGTCTGGGATCCTGGGCCTATTTTCCCAGAAGAAGAGGGTTGTTGGCAATCATTGAATCCCCAGAGCTGTTGTCATCTGAATGTAGGGTAGCTCTTATCACCAGGGCAGTGTGTGCGTGCACATGTGTAGGCTCCTCTAATTTCTCTGTCTCTGTGATAATCCCTACGGTGTAGAGACTGAGGCTGCCCACATTGGACTGCCCTTATCTCATACAGGCACAAGGAGACCTTCAGGTAGAAGGAATTACACATCCATGATACGAGAGACTCTCTGAATGTCTATCTCGGCCTTTCTGTGGTGCCTCCTCTCTCTCTCCACGTGGGGATGGTGCTTACAAAACATTGGTCCTGACACTGTCCCTGATGGTTGTGGTTTGTCTGCTCTGAAAGACCAGGACAAGTTTTTAGGAAGGAGAGCCTCAGACTTGCACGGGGATGCACTCTAGGATTTACCAGAAGATGTCACTGTAGGCTTAAACCAGTAAAACAAATTAGGGTGGAAGGACTGTCAGCTAAGCATGAAGGTGACTCCATTATGGGGCTTTAAAACACCCAGGAGCCTGCATTATAATGCATGCCTGGAAACGCTGGTTGAAAGATTAATCCAAATGTGTCACTGGACTTCATAAATTTCTTTTTTTCCCCAAATAATCAGACTAATCGCCACTAAACTATCGCCTCAGGCCTAGCATAAAAGACCCATAAGTGTGTACTGAATGAATGAATGAATGAATACCAAAACTAGGAGTGGAAAGAGGGGTCCCGTGGGAATAGAGGTAACATTTGTTGGTAAAAGCTACTGGGGAACAAAATCTGCTGCTTGTTAGCTGTGAGTCTTTATGGAGATGAATTTTAGTGGCACCAGCAAAGTCAGGTCCTAGGAAAAGCAATAAGACAGGTGAGGGTGGTCTTGGCCCCCTCTCCATCCTCACTCCCAGATGCTTCTCCTGTGCCTCATGCTTGTTTATTCCAGAAAAAAACATAGATGATTTTTTAAAAAAACCTTTCTGTGATTTTTGCAGGGCACTTAGAAGATTATCCAGAGTTTTTATATGATGAGGCATGGCCTTCCCAGTTCCCAGCTCCCTCCCTCCTCTTCCCTGGAATAGTTCATTAAATAAGCAATTAGAGGAGTTACTGAGATTCTGCTTTGTGCCAGGTATCAAGGCCAAGGGACAAAGCTAGAATGGATGGGATGAGAGTTATGGAAGAATAGCACAGAGCCCCTGTCCTGGAAAACATAGTTGAAGCAGAAATTTAAACAAGTAATTGCAATTCGATACCCCGTGTGTTTTAACAAAGGCTGTGTGGAAGTGCTATGGTGGCACAGAGGAAGGGATGGCCGGCAGTGAGGGGTGGGGTAAGTTTTCTCAGAGGAGAGATGGTACTTGGACTGGAACTTGGAGGATGAGTAGGATTTTCCAATCAAAAAGGAAGGTCACACCAGGCAGAGGAAACACCGTACACCGAACAGAGGCATACGGGATAGATCGGAGGGTGCCCGACCTGCTCAGGGCTCAAGACTTGGGAGAAATGTGTCCTCAGTGGACATCAGCCAACAGACTCAGCCTGTCAGGTGGTTGAGTTGGTTCCTCTGGCTCCTCGTGCACAGGTACAGAACCACCACTCCCTCAGATGATAATGAATAAACTTCAGAAAAGCTGTAAGCCATTCCCCAAGTTTCCTTTAAGAAACTAAATGTTCATATTAAGTGTTTATTGCTGTTTTCCTTTCACAAAATGCCCTTCCATGACCTCATCCTTCCTCCAGTGAACCAGAATGGAAACTCATTTCTTATTAAAAGCACAACTCCAGGATCGTTTCTCCGCTTGAGTATGCCTGATCACATCACAGGCCCTGATGTTTCTGGGGTGTGGTGTGTGTGTGTGTGCACCTGCTGTGCATGGGTGTGTGGTTTAATCGTTTGCTAGTCCACTATTTGAGCAAAGAACTTTATCAGTTTGCAGCTTCAAAGTGAAGAGAGCTGTATAGCAAAGCCTCCACACTTGCTGGCATCCACTTGTCCTTTCAGGGGGTAAAGAAAGAGGCATTTTGGAACTGATAGAGTTAACTTTCCTATGCTGGGAATATTATCATGTGAGCGAAGGAAACCAAGGTAGTAGCTTGCGTATATGCCATTGACAGCTACCATGTCTATTTCAGTCAGCGACTAACCACAATGTTTATTTCTGGAGGCACTGGGCTGCTCTGCCTATCTCTCCGTTCCACTTCCATAACGTATGAGCCATGATGTTATGACAACAGCCAGAATCAAAAGTGTTATATCAGACACTCTTGCAATGAACTTTTGTTTTTTAATAAGATATCCTGATTAGACTGGATATTGGAAAAACGCTTTTATATATTTAGTAGGATACATTAGAATTTGAGATCACTTATCAACTCCATATCACTTCAGTAAAATGACTTGCTTCCACTGAGTCTCCATTTCATGATCAGTCAATGGGAGTTTAGGGGTGGGAGGTATGAAATAACATGGTTCCCTGCTTAGCAAAAGAGGTCGTTGGGAGGGTTTTGTCATTGGTTGGAGAGAGAGAAACAGAAGGGAAGGGGGAAGGGGAAGTAAAGAATGACAAGGCCGATGTTCTGGGCCTAAACTTTTCATACCTGCTTTCGCTGCAGTACCAGCAAATTGAGTGAAACAGTTAGCTATATGGACAGGCTAGTGGGACTCAGAGAGGGGACTACAGCACAGTTCACAGGACAAATTCCACCAGATCTCCATCATTCACTTTTGCATTCATTACTGGCCAGTGAGCATCACATATGCCATGCACCTCCCTGATTCCACTTACGTCACTCACATTCCTAACTATTGGTATTTGTGCTTTGTCCGTAGGAACTTCCACTACATCACCATCCTCCGAGACCCCGTGTCTCGGTACCTGAGTGAGTGGAGGCATGTCCAGAGAGGGGCGACATGGAAAGCATCCCTGCATGTCTGCGATGGGAGGCCCCCAACCTCCGAAGAGCTGCCCAGCTGCTACACTGGTGATGACTGGTCTGGCTGCCCCCTGAAAGAGTTCATGGACTGTCCCTATAACCTAGCCAACAACCGCCAGGTGCGCATGCTTTCCGACCTGACCCTAGTAGGCTGCTACAACCTCTCTGTCATGCCCGAAAAGCAGAGAAACAAGGTCCTCCTGGAAAGTGCCAAATCGAATCTGAAGCACATGGCGTTCTTTGGCCTCACTGAGTTTCAGCGGAAGACCCAGTATCTATTTGAGAAGACCTTCAACATGAACTTTATTTCGCCATTTACCCAATATAATACCACCAGGGCCTCTAGTGTAGAGATCAATGAGGAAATCCAAAAGCGTATCGAGGGACTGAATTTCCTGGATATGGAATTGTACACCTATGCAAAAGACCTCTTTTTGCAAAGGTATCAGTTTATGAGGCAGAAGGAGCATCAGGAAGCTAGGCGGAAGCGCCAGGAACAACGCAAGTTTCTGAAGGGAAGGTTCCTTCAGACCCATTTCCAGAGTCAGAGTCAGGGCCAGAGCCAGAATCCGAGTCAGAATCCGAGTCAGAACCCAAATCTGAATGCAAATCAGAATGTGACTCAGAATCTGATTCAGAATCTGACTCAGAGTTTGAGTCAGAATTTGAGCCAGAATTCGAGCCAGAAGGAGAACGGGGAAAGCCAGAAGCAGAATCCAGGCCAAGAGCAGAGTGATAGCAACACCAGCAATGGCACCAATGACTATATAGGCAGTGTAGAGAAATGGCGTTAAATGGCTCCCAAAGGCTTTTGCACACTGCTCCCAAAGCGCCAGTAAAAATATGGCAAATCTTAAAAGATGAGAGTGTCCAAACACATCCTGCTTCCTTAAGTTTGGAAGTTAAAAACAGTTAAGATGTTGCCTTTACAGTTGCCTTTCCATTAAATGTTATACTGTGCGTGGGTAAAACAAATTTCAATATATAATTAAAGTGTCTTTTTTTTTTGGTTTGTTGGACTGTTTATAAAATCCAAAAGCCAAACCAGGCTCACCAGAAATTGCTGTTTAAGTATTTTAAGTTCTTAAGTTAGTTACAGAGACAAAATGAAAACATAAAATGTGGCCATTCAACTTATGGCTAAGAAATGGACTTTAAATTATTCATGACACACTGTCAAAACCCAATCTTGGTAGCAAACATTTTTTCCAGGGGTAAGCATGAATATAAACATTAAAAAAAAAACACTAAAATTAAACACGAAAGCTTTCATTTTCTTCTGATTTTAACAAGGAATCTATTTAAATAGAATAAGAACTGATGGTAAAGTTTACCAAACTGTAGAAAACAAAAAATTTCTCTCCCAAACATGGGTAGTCATGCAAAAATATTGGCTTTTCAAGTAGAACAGGACTCATATCTTGTTATTTAAGAGAGATTTAACATTTTAAACTTTTTCTACCTTCTACTGTTTAAAGGTTTTAAACAGGGTGTATCTCATATTAAACAAAAGAGTTTTTTTCCAAATGGAATACCAATGTAAAGATCTAATTTCCAGATGCTTTCAGGGCACTGTAATTTCAACAATTCTGGAATCTTTTTGGCGCTGCTTCTCATTCATTTTAAGGCTTCTCCGAGTTGTGCTCATTCCAAACTAACCCATTTATAGAACCTTTCTTCATCATCTAAATTGTGTGTTGCTGAATTTATTGTGATATATAATCCTGGATTAAAGTCAGGACTTTCTTTCTATAAAATTGTCTTATCAATGTTTGTGTAGTGAGGTCCTTATCAAGAAATTCTTGAACAGGATAATGTGTCTAAAAATATTGCTGAAATTATTCTTGATCAGATAGAATTGAACCTGAATGTGAATGAATTGTTATTTACTTTTTGTACATTTTTATTGTAATGTTTCCAGTTGGGCTGGCTATTTCTAGCCCATTAGTTCTTTTTTGTGTTGACAGATTGTAGACAATTATAAGAGAAAAAAATGGTAGAATAAACATTAGAATAGCCAGAGTTATTCAGTAACACCAAGAGCTGTACCTCAATACTTTGGGTTAATCCTCTACCAGGTTTTCTTTTTAAAAAGAATAAAAAGAAAGAGTGTTATACAGTGAGGGTAAATATCAGGAGCATATGAGTTGAGGAAAGTGATTGAGTATTGGAAGACTATGCATAAATACTTTTAAGGTATAAATTATGAATTGAGCAGGGCAAAAAGAAGTGTGTAACCCACTGTGCTATCAAGCATCATGATTCTGGTCAGTTTCCATTTTATGGGTTTTGCTATACTTTTCCAAGGACTTACGCTAACCCCCTGGCTGTCAATCAAACAAGGCAACTGGGTGGCATTTATGTTTTCAGGAGGGACACGCTTAAAAGTGTGACCATAAAGTCACATCTTGTACAGTCTGCCCATTTGCATGATTAGTTTCATCTGTAATAATATGGCCACAAGCTGGACAAAAAGCTATTTAGGTTTAAAACTAAATTTTCTTGACTCTGAGCTTGTATCAATATATCTAAATTTTGTTTTGTCTGACAGTATTGCAGTCCTGGGAGTTCTGAGAACTGAAAAACTGAAAGGAAATTTTTTAAAAAATCAAACACACCTTGAAGTCAAAATGTTTTAGAGTGAAACTATTTTGTGTATATTGTGTTTTTAAAATAAAGATTCTGTAGATCACTGTGGTATTTCAATTTTGTTTAGTTTTAATTGATAATGTTTGCTCTTAAAGCTGATAGGTACTGTTGGAAAGCAGTATGAAGCCCGAGCCAGTCGAAAAGCTTATTACAGAAAAAAATATTTTGTGTTATTGCTGTGGTGTGCATGGTTTTGCAGAGATTAAGTGCATATTCTCTGTCTATACTGATTATTGTATATAGGGGATGTTATAAATATACATTTTTGTCATCATCATGTAAATCCCATGATTTCAACTGTAAACATCTGTCCAATGGTGTAGCTTTACAAACCATTCACTGATTTTGTGTAATTTAACAATAGAGATGAAATAAAAGTTTAAATTACAGGCTCTGAGTAATTTCATGATTTGAAGGTTTGCAGCCACTAGGAATTATGACATCACAGACAGAATTCTCTTTTCTCAAGGAGTTTCCAGGGCACTCTTACTGAAGTGGGGAAAAGGTAGAAGACCTGAGCTATGCTTCAGGACATAAGATCAGGGCTGGCTGCTAAGAAAATGGGCTATTGAGGGAGCCCAGAGAGGAGTTATAATAAAGAAATAACTAGTTGGCCCAGTTCCTAGGGACTTAGGATTTGCAATGGGAGTTACAACCAAGTAAGAGCAGGGCTTTTTTGGGGGGTGGGAGGTCGAAAAGAGCTGTCACACTTGGAGGGATGATTTCCTTCCATGAGGGAATGAAAGGAAGCATAGAAGCGTCACACAACAGGCTTGAGACAACTGCAGTTTCCCCATGCGTGGGACTCAGAAGAAGAGACCAACAGAGTAGTCCAGGGTGGTGATGTGTAGCCGACAGCTTTCTTGTTCTGTCCCAAGGAGGAATTCCTTCTCTCTTGTCTTCACTAGGGATTAAACTAAGCAAACAAACAAAAACCAGGCATTTTGTTAAAAAGCGTAACAAGGCACAATGTATGCTGACTCCAGTTGTAACCCCATGGGATTGTGCAATAAGGCAATCCTAATCTCTCAAATGCCAAGAATCGGGTAAACTGACAGTTTTAAATGTCAAAGGAATTAGATCAACACCTCAAAAATTCTAAAGTAAGTTTGTAACACATCAATCAGACCTTCACAAATTTGCAAAGCCCTCAGAACTGCAGGAGAAAACTGTCTTAAAAACAAAGCAAATCAGCTGTTTCTCAGTGAAAGTAATACTGTTCTGAGAAGCTAGAGCTGGGGTCCAAAAACTACAGACCTGGGCCAAGGGCAGACCCCCCCACTTGCTTTCGTAAGTAAAATTTTATTGGAACTCAGTCATGCCCGTTTCTTTACATATTTCCTCTGGCTGCTTTCACAGTACTGAGTCTGAGGCAGTTGCAACAGAGATCTTATGACCTGAAAAATCTAAAATATTTATTTTCTTGCCCTTGAGAGAAAAAATTGGTAATTCCTGATCTAGAGAGCCAATCAAAATTTCCTAGATAGTGAAATCTTGGCAGAGTTGATAACGATCCCAGACTCTGAGAGAATAAGGAGGTGTGATTCAAACAACATACTTCCCAATAACACAACAAAAGCAACGACATTTATTGAATACCTACTACATGAAAGCACTATATTAGGCCTGAGAACAGGGAAGAATCTGATCTTTTCTCTCACGATTATGCAAATCTAAACCAAACGCTGTGTCAGAGAGTATAGTTAAAAGCTTAATTAGTTCTTCAGTGTGTGTGTTTGATCACATGTTTGTAAAAAATTAAAACGATATAGATGTAAAAGGTGAAATTACCTAGACAACTCTTACTCCCTAAAACTAGTGTAATTATGTGATTTCTTCCAGACCTCCTTGTTTTATTCACATTCATATCTAATCTCTCTCTCTCACGTACACACACACACGTAATATTGATAACAAAAATGAAACCATATTGTTCTCATTGTTACTCGATTTCCTTTTGTTTTTAAAGCTCAACAGTGTATCATGGTTTTCCTCCCAAAACTGGAATATAGTGGATGGTTTACCCTAAGCCCCCAGACTGATTACTGCTGATGTTATAGGTCAACAGTGTAGGCTCCAGCTTTCTCCTGCCTGGGTTTGAATCCCAGCCCCACCACTTATCAGCTCTGTGACCTTGGCAAAGTCACTGACGTCTCCATGCCTCAGTTTCCTCACTAGCTCTAACTTCACAGGGTTGCTGTGAGAATTAAATGAGTTCATATTTCTAAAGCACTTAGAACAGTGCCTGACACAGAATAAGCTATATACGTGTTGAGAGTATTCCCATTATCATGATTATTGCTATTAGTAAGAAGGCTAGATGTCTGATGAATGCCATGTCTCTAATAGCTAAAGACTGACTCTGAGATCAAGAATTGAAAATATTGGCAAGAAAATAAGCAAAAAGTAGTATATGTCCAATTGTGACTAATTAAAAAAAACTTTTCTAAAAATATAAAATATATATATATTACAACTGTTACATAAGTAAATGTATAAAGACCCATCCTAAGGTTTACTTTTGAGTTTTGAATGTAGCCAGTGACAGAAGAATTCTGAAAGATCTAATCCACAAAATGCCAAGTGAGTCACCTTACTCTCTCCAGCAATGAAAATGCATTATCTGATGTCCCTGGCTGATTTGGGACTGAGTTTATTGCACTTAGCCAAGGATGACTCACCACCAGCCCCCTTCCTTTCCCACCACCTCTCCACCCAACATTGCTGGAGTATGGGCCTGTTTGCGTGATAACATCTAAGAGCGCCCCAAAGGTCTAGCTGCCTTTCTTACAGGTCTGGGTTGGCGCCTTGAATTCCCACACTCCAAGTCTCTACTCTGGGTGAAAGCAGCCTGTCCAGAAGACCCTATTAAAATGCATATATGCCACCTAAGAGGAAGGAGGGGGAGTAACCCATTAAAAGTTGGCACATACTAGTTTATCAGATTAGCAGTCACGAAGGGCCCTCAGGGAAGGGGACACACAAGTCTTGTAAATTCAGGTGGTTCACTTCACTTTAAAAAAAGAAAAGGAAAAAGAATAATTTACTTCCATCCAATTTGAATTTTTAAATTTTGATCTTGTTGCCTTAAGGGCAGGATAAGGTTCAATAACCCTCATCAAGTCTCATTAAGTTGTATAAATTCTATTCTCATTATGCCTGGTTAAATCTTGTGACTTCACTAATCTTGGTAAGATTTAATGATGCCTAACTGGGTCTAAGAAAAGTTTAACAGTTTTTGTGACTTAAAAATTCTCAACTGGATTTCATGTGACTTAAGAGGACCTGAGAGGAATTGTCAAGTCTTAAAAGAGAGTGCTATACCATAGAATGATAGTCCCTAACCAAACAGCTGCAGCCAGTTCTAACCAGCCTTTTTATGGATTAGTTCAAACACAAGAGTGATTTTCTTCTCAGGCCTGAAAGAGGTCTTCTGTCCCTGAAACTAAGCTAGAGCAAGATCATGTGCTGATCAAGGTCCTTGGGATTACATGGCAAAGACTTTGTGAATTTGATCAAAGCAGATTTAGGCTTCCCAAAACTGAACAGGTAGGAAGGAAGTTTAAGCAGGGAGCCACAGCACTGACTAGGCAAGATGAATAGGATTTATCAAGAATGAGCTCGATCTAACACGCATCAGAGTTTCCCAACACTCCCCAGTGCCCATTGCCGTTGAAAATAAGCTTTCCCCAAACTCCCAGGAACTTGGCAGGGTGGTGGTGGTTCTGATTTCCCAGCACTCCCACTCCAGGTCAGGTTTCTATGTTGCCCCTGGATGGTCACAATGTCTTCTTAACTGTTCTCCTGTCCTCAGCCTCTTTCATGACCACCACACTCATCTTCCTAAAACTGTTTCAAAACCTAATCCACAGACTTGTGGCCTCAGAATGTGTTTGGTTAAAGATAAAGATGCCCTGGGCCGTACCACAGAGATGCTGAATCAGAATCTCAGCTGCAAAGCAAGAGATTCTGCCTTTTTGGTGAGATTCTTAGATGATTCCAAGATGATTCTAAGATGTTGAGGTAAATTGGAGAGTTACTGTCCCAAATCATAGCTCTGATCATTGCACTGCCTTTCTCAGAAAGCATCAGGGGCTCTCCACTACCTGCAGTTGGATGTCCACACTCAGCTAAATGCACAAGGCTCTCTGTAATCTGACCTCCACTCTCTTCCCAGGCTTGCCTTGAATGCCAGCCTACTTGAACTTGAACCTTTGTTTCAGGCTAAAGTTCTCTACTGCTTGTCCCAGTCGTGGGCCCTCTAAAATGAATTTGAATAGGAGTTTTTGAGGCATCGTTGATTCTAACCAGCTATATACAAAATCTTACGTAGGCTGATTGCCATCTTAATAGAGTTTTAATGAATTCTAAAAAGCCTTGGGTCAAAAGCAAGCAGCAACCAATTAGAGTAAGTAAGTAGAGCAGGCGAGAATTTCCACCCTAAATGTGTCTGCACCGAGTAGGAAGGCAACCCCAGAGAGGCACAGTTCAAGCTGGTGGAAACTAGGGGAAACTCTGTGAGGCGTGAAGACTAATGGGTCACTCAAGTCACCAGAAGCTCTGCTCTCATTCTCTGCTTGATTCCCGTAGTTTGGGCCACTAGGGCCCACATGGTGGCTAGGCCAGCCCCAGGTTCTGGAAGCAATCCCATCCTGAGCCTGAAGGATTTTATTTAACCAGCTTCAGCTTGAGGACCAGTGTCCAGCTTCTGGTAACTTGTTTTCTGTCCCATAGCCCATTAATTTGACAAACCTGCATTGAGCACTTTTCTGTGAGTTAGACCCAGTGAAGCAGGAAGCCAGGAGGGGAGGGGAGAGAAGGCTTTATAAAGTGATTCCCAGCGGCATCCCTTTCCCAGGGCCAAGAGCCCTGCTCTACCCCACCGTGAATGAAACCTGCTGGTAGAGCTGCCTGTCTCCAACTGTCTTGAATCGCTGATTGTCTCCTGCTCACAGAAGCTCTGTAGAGGAAGGCTTTGACAGCTCAACTTGAGGCTAATTAGGTGGTCCTGTTCTTGGGTGGAAATTTCTGAACGTAAGAGGCTAGAGATAGTTGTAACAGCTCCACTCCACTAAGGGAAAACAGTTCTTATTCAGCCAGGAGACTTCAATGCCCATATCTGCCAACATCTTGGCCAGATTAGGAGCTCAGCTTAACGGTGCATTCTGACTAGGTGTGAAGAGTTCAACTCCTGACGACGCTGATGATAATGATGATGACGATCAATACTATTTATTAAACACCTATTGCATGCCAAGAGCTCTTCTTGGCCCTTCATATAATAATAATAGTAATAATAACAATGACAACAACAGCAGCAGCTAATATTTTTTGAAATTGTATTATATCTCGGACACCGTACTAAGTCCTTTATATGCATAACCTGATTTAATCTTCACAACCACCCCAGGAATAATTACTCCCCACATTTTACAGAGGAGTATGCTGAGACCAGGAGAGCTTAACTAACTTGCCCAATACTTCAGAGTTAGAGGCAGGAGCCCAAATCAAACCTAGTTGAAACTCCAGAGCTCAATCTCATCACCGTATTCATTATTTAAAACATTTTATTATGGGAAGAGTCAAGCCTCTACAAAAGTAGAGAGAAGAGCATAAAGGACCTCCATTTCCCTATCACTCAGCTTCAGCAATTACCAACTCTTGGGCAATCTGGTTTAACCTCTGTCCTCACTTGCTTTCCCTACAATCTGTAATATTTTGAAATGGTGCTTCATCTCATCTTTCTAAAAATGCCGACAGGGAAGTTTTATTAGCTCCCCATTACGTGGAGAAGTCAGTTGAGGTTCGGAGAGGTGTGCCCCGGCCACATAACTAGTAAGCGGCGGTTTCACGTCCAGGTCTGTCTGACTCCAAAGCCTTTGCCCTATCCCAGTGGAGTTCTCTTCTACGGTAGAAGCTTCCTCCTGCACAGCAGTTGGGCAGAGGGCCTTGAGCTCCTGGCGTAGGCAAGCTAGGAAACCATTTCTGGCTTCTCGGAAATTTCTTTAACAATGGTTTCTTTTCCAATTAGGAATACTCACGAAGCAGTGGGCTTCCTTCTGGTTCTTTGGATTCCACCTTGCTCAGCACTTGTCCCTGGACCCACAGTTACCCAGTCCACGTTCTTGGAAGGGAATTGCCTGCTACCTTTGCCCTTGGAGAGCCAGCCTGAGATCCCCTAACCCTTGAACTCAGTATTAAAAGACCCATACGTATTCTTATAGGTCTCATAAATGGCCAACCTTGGCCCTTGATGTCAAGGTTTTTGACTATTAGTTCTGTACTTCGCGTTGCTTTCCACAGGCGTAATTCCTGGTTCAACTCTGGGGCATTAGAGAATATTTTTAATGTTCCACTAAATGGTTTCGGTCTCCAGTCTGATTTGGGTCCTCTGTACTTTATATATTACATTTTTTTTAGAGACCATCACTATACACAATCCAAATATACACTGTACTTTTCTGTGAATTGAAGAGAGGATGTGGTCTCCACACTTGGTGGGTAAGATGCATCTTGAGCAGCAAAAATTCTTTTGAAAGCATTTTAAAAACTTCTTTCAGCTCTAACACCATCATATTTCCACTCCTTCCCCATTTTACAGGTTTACCTTGAGGCCCAGAGAGTGTAAGTGACTTGCCTAAGGTCACACAGGGAATTAGTGGCAGAACTGAGATCCTATCTCAGGTCTCTCTGGGTCTGGCGTGCACAGCACTGCCCTAATGTTTTAATAAAAGATTTTCAGCACTTCCACTTTAATTTTCCTTTGCACTCTTTCTGTTTCATTTCCCATTGGCCTTCAACCTAAAATGGAAACTGTTCTGGGATTTCTACTATAATAATCAACCTCCCTGGGTTCATAATCCTGGCTCGACCCCTAATTAGCTGTGTGACCTAGGGTAAATGACTTCATCTTTCTGAGCCCAACTTTCCTCATTTCTAAAATTGAAATTATAATAATACCTATTCCATAGATTTGTGGTAATGATTAAATGAGTTAAAATATGCAAACCATTTTAGAACTAGTGCTGGGGGTTTGTAATTTGATTGGATTACTATAGGTAAACATTTTTAGCACTGAAACAATTTATCATTTCTGACTGGTAATTTTATTCATTCAGTAAATTTTTATGAAACATCTACACTGTTTTTCTTAGTAATGTCTTACATTCTTCCCCCCTTCACTATATTCTGCTAAGTTACTCAGTAATTGGGTTCACTATCACTAAAAGGAAATATTTCCACCTAAAATCCCTGCAGAAACTAGATTTCTGATTTTTTGCTTTATATTTTTCTCACTCCCCCCTCTTGTGGTCCAGTGCTATATTTTATACATAGTGGGCGCTTCATTAGACATACTAACATTTGTTTAAAGTTGGCAGATACCTTTCATTTGATAGATAAGAATAATGCCTATTTATTCTCAACAATACTGGGAATTACTATTTAGCAGATGCACGTGGTGTACTCAGCCCTGCGCTCAGAATTCCCTGTGTGTTGAATACAGTGTAGATAATACACGCATCAGCCACATGCTCTGCATTTTCCACGCTGATCATGATTTCTATTATTCCATCCCATTGTCAGTCCATATGTTCTGAAAACTATAGTATCTTTAGCATTAATACTAAATTTTAGCCATATTTCATGCATTTAATTTTAATTCCTGGTGGTATATAACCAACAAAATGATATCTTTGTAAATAAAGCACACTCAGTGAACATCTTTGTGCATCATTTCAGATTCTTTAGTCCGGCATTAAGGCCTTTCATGGTCTGGCCCCTGCTGGCCTCCTGTGTCATCTGTCAGCATTTGCCCCTTACGCTCCATGCACCAGCCGAGAGGAGTCATTTGAGTTCTCCCATCATCTCTCACTTCACCTCTAGCCTTTTTGCACATGCTGTTCTCTTTGCCTTAAATGCTATTCCTTATCCTCTCACTCTTGCCTTCTCTTTTTTCATTGCATGTTCCCCCATCCAATCACACACACACGTATATGCACACTCTCAGCATAGTTAACACCTGCTCCTCTTTCAGGCTCTGCTTCAATGTCACCATTTCTGGCGAGTCTTCCTTGACCCTCTCCAAACTGGCTTTAGTCACCTGTCCTCTGTGCTCTTCTCAGCTCCTGTGTCAACCCTCATCTCAGCACTCATCCCAATACAGTAAATAGTCTTTTGGGTGACTGCTTAGGATCTCATCCTGTTTGATTTCTATACACTTTGGAAAACTTGATAGAGGTAGGCATCTCTTTGGGAAGTAATGAGTTAGGTGTAACATCTGAGGTCATTTATATCACTCATTTTTATGGTTGCTGGTTTACCTCCCACATTAGAATGTGAGCTCCAGGAAAGCAGGGGTGCGGCCTGTCCCAATCACCTCATAGTTCCAATGCCTCGGTAGTCATTCATTCACTTATTCATTCATTCAACAAATACTTACTGAGTATGTAACCTACTCCATACCAGGGGCTGTGCTCATACTGGATATTCAGATCTGAATAAAAGTGATCTGATACCTGCTCTCGTGGAGCTTACAGTTCAGCACTGGAGACTGACATTAATCAAAATATCTTAAAAGTCAACTATAATGCCAAACCATGCTAAGTGCCATGGAGGAAATGTATAGAGGAAAGTGATAAAGGGTGACAAAGAGGAAATATTTAGGGTGAACAAGGAAGGCTACTCTGGGCGGTGACATTTAAACTGTGACATGACGGATGAGAAGGAGCTGGTCATGCAAAGAGGCAGGGTGTAAGGAGAGAAAGAGAGCACATTTTAGGTACTCAGTACATTTTTGGTGAATGAATTAATGAATGACTCATGCATATTTAAATGAATTTTGCTGCAAAGACTTTTGTCATGAAGGGTCACTTGTAATGGAAAGAATCACCACTGATCTCTGTGTTTTCTATCTTGGATTTTCCTCTACAGGCAGCCCTGGACTATCAGTGGTCTAACATCAGTTCTTCAGCTGGTAGTCCTTGAGATTATGGCAGATGCTTACAGCAAGGAGTGCCCCTACTCAGCCATCCACTCAGCCCACTTCTTTTTTTTTTTTTTTCTGGTGAGGACGATTCGCCCTGAGCTAACATCCCTTGCCAATCTTCCTCAGCAGAAAGAGGAAGATTGGCCCTGAGCTAACATCTGTTGCCAATCTTCCTCAGCAAAAAGAGGAAGATTGGCCCTGAACTAACATCCGTGCCCATTTTCCTCTATTTTGTACGTGGGATGCTGCCCACAGCATGGCTTGATGAGCAGTGCGTAGGTCCAGGCTCGGGATTCGAACCTGCGAACCCCAGGCCACCAAAACAGAGTGTGCTAACTTAACCACTATTCCACCGGGCCAGCGCCCTCAGCCCGCTTCTTAACAGGCCTCAATGCAGATGACACAGCATCCTGGCTCCTGGCCTTGGGCAGCCTCCCAACCTGGCAACTCCTTTCTAGGAGCCTCTCTTCCAGCAATAAATGGCCTTTTATGTGACTACTTAGGAATTTGTTCTATCTGATTTCTATACACTTTGGAAAACTTGCAAGCGGTAGGAATACCCTTGGATGTGATGAAGTAGGATGTTTGTGGTCATTTCTACACACAGTTAGATATTGGATGCTTGGTCGGGAAGATAATCTGACAACACTTCGAACCTCTCTTACAAAGCTTATCACATGTTGCCTTGAATTTTATTTTTTGTGTGCCTGCCTTATCTCCCTTACTGAACTGTAAATATATTCTTTAGGGTAAAAGCGTGCTTTTTATACATTCTCTGTCTCCCATTATTGACTTGCCCATAGTAGACATTCAAGACCTGCATGTTTGGAGTAAATTTTCCTGTGAGGAAGTTTATTGGGGCTTTTCTCATTGAATTATATTCTTCGAAAATCTTCACTAAGTTCAAGGGCAGTTTGGGATGTAGTGGATTTTCTTTCTGTGTGGCCCATCTATAATGTGGCTGTATCAGTCAGGAGTTCAATCAGAGAAGCAGAACCACAAGGATGTGTATCTATCTATAAAGAGGTTTGATTCAGGGATCTGACATCACACAGTGTGGGAGCTGGTGAAGCCATCTCTGTAAGGTAGTTGTCTTTGTGTTTGGTGCTGAGGCTTGAAGTACACAGGGCAGGCAGTTGGGAAGGGAAGACGGATGTATAGTGGTGGAAAGCAAGAACATGGTGGAACCCATGAGGATGGACTGAAACCCATGTCAGTACTTGTTGCCTTGACCTTGACATCATGGCTGTCCTGCAGAGGCCAGGACACTTTGTCACAGAGCTAAAAACATACACACCTGGTCCAGAAGTTGAAGAAACTAACTGAAGGAGGATACAGGGAAAGATGGAGCAGTTGCACGCCCAGCCACACTCTCACACCAACAAGGTGAGTCAGCAGATAAGCAACAAGATATGTGAGCTGCAACATGGTTGCTGCTTCCCTTCTGCCCTCCAAATCTCCCGCAAGAATCTCTCTTGTGGACCACTCTAATCGAAACATACAGGAAAGGGAATACTGGGAAATGTAGTTCAGCCTGGGCAAGTGGGCTCATTACAAAGCCAACACAATGTCCTTGGCTCAGCCCCCACTCTTTGGAGCCCATAAGCTATCAAATGCTTATTACTCCCTTACAGTAGAAAACAATAACTGTTTCCAACAATGCTGCTTGAGTGTGTCCGAGTTGCCTGTTTGACTGACTCAGCCTCAGTGTACTTTGATCCAAACAGTGTCACTCCTTTAAATATGTCACAGTCACATCCCTCAGAGAGATGCCATTTTACTGACCTGATAAGGTGATTTTCTTCTGCAGCGTGTAAACTTTTTTTTGTTTATTTGTTGCTATTGTTTATAATGAGGGCCTTTCCTTGGGTGGTTTTGCTGATGAAGCAAAATGTGTCTGGTATCTTGTGCCTCTTAATCGTTCTTCAGGGGCTCTACAGTATTACAGGGGAGTTGTTCAAAAATGAAACATAGACCCGCTATTCGGGGCAGGTGATACTGGTGATTGAAGGAAATTGTACCTTTGTGGAGAATTTATTCTGGAAGACCTTTTATCTGACTTTCAGGATTTCTGAGGGAATCTTTAGAGCTGGTTGAGGCATTGAGGTAGCCCTGACAGGACACGTACCTGTGCATGCTCACACACACGTGTGCACACACACAGAGAGAGAGAGAGAGAGAGAGAGAGAGAGAGAGAGAGAAGGAAACACAGTGGGTAAGCTTTGCTAGCATAGCCCTTCCAATTTGGTGGCTGGAAAGAGAAGACAAGATGGGGGTGGACCTTTTGCAAGGTTTCAGCAGAGAGGATCCTGGCAGGTTGCCTACTAGCAGGGAATGTGCAGTTTACAGGTATCGCCACAAGATGGTGCAGTGACTGTGCACATGGTGTATGTACACTCCAGCAGGGGAAATCGAGGCCCTCTAAAGATTCAGCTTTTTTGTTTTTCCATATGAGGCTTAAGCACTGGGAAGATAGCAAATGTGGAAGGGAGCTAGGGAATTTGAATGTTTTACCAAATATTATCTGCAGTGTTTGAGAATGAAGAAAACCTATTTACAGCCATACGTGGCTCTGAAATCCTGGTGACGGGTACTGGGTATGCAATCTGTAAATCTGTCAGCTAATTATGAACTCTTTGCTTTGTCAGTTATACAGAAAGCTAATAAACTGTGGTGTAATTTGGCACTTTTTATACAACAGATTCTATTGCCACTGGATATGCTCAATGGGCTGTGGAGTGGAATGGGACACAGAGTTTTCATCCCTCTAACTACAGACTTTTCTCTCGAGGCCTGGATTATGAGGTTCATTTACTTTATGCCACTTAAGTCCTGTACAGGGCAGTGAAAGAACAGCAGTCCAAGATGGCTTAAGAGTCTCAATTCATGTAAGTGTTGCTGTCTCATCTGTTTAGGGCTTAACGGAGGTAGATGGGTTCACAGTACCAGTTAGCAGCACGATTCCTAAAGGCAGGCATATGACCTGGAGGGCCTGGCTAGAATTTCATAAAAGATAGGATTTCAAAGTGATAGCAAACTATCTTTAAGTGCTTTAGAAAAGAATGCGCAACTCAACAGGTAAAGCCTGGCTTGGTTTTAATTTACACACTGCTCAGAAAGATTAGTTGTATGTATATAAAAGAGAGTGTAAAATGGGGTAAATTTTATTTTATTTAAAAATAAAACAATTTAATGACGTAATTTTTAAAAATTGTTGGCTTTCTTCATGGAAAATCCTATATAAAGATAGTTTTAAGATGCTACAAAAGACAAAAGACAAGCGACAGTCTAGAAGAAAATAACTATACCACATACGACAAAGGGTTAATAACCACAATTACAAAGAACTCGTAAATCAATAAGGAAAAGATAAACAAGCCAATAGCCAAATGAATAATGGTATTTGAACAAGCAAATTAAAGAAGAAATATAAAATAATTAACATATGAAAATATGCTCAATCTCACGGGGGAATGTAAAATAGTCCATAAATACTGGTAATAGGGAAATGCAGATTCAAACAAAAAAATAGCATCTTCTTTGCCTCTCAGGGGAAAAGATGATAATACACCAGGTTGTTGATGGTGTAGGGAAAGAGATAATTGCATATACTCTTAAGAGTAAACTGTAACACAATTCTGGATGGCAATTTGGCGGCTTCTATCAAAACTTCTAATGTGTATGCCAAGAAATTCTGCTTTTAGGAATGTCTCCTGTCCTATAGAAATACTCAATGTGTGCCCAAATTCATGTATATAAAGATGCTCATCACAGCATTGTTCATGCTGGAGAAGATGGAAAACAATGCAATTGTGTATCAGGCCGGTGGTTAAATCAACTGGCATATCAATACCAGGGGATATGCAGTTATTAAAAGGAATGAGGCAGAACTACATATACCAACATGAGCCAATCTCCAGTCTATGTAGTTAAAAGAATGTGTGTGTATGTGTTTGTATGTAAATATTACAGAAACAGATCTGGGAGGATACACTCCAAACTGATAACACTAATTAACTCTAGCTCTATGGAGGGGATTTGGATTGGCGATGTGAAGGAACACTACTATATTTTGCTTTATATACTTCTCTCTATATTTTTAATAATAAGCAGGTATTAACCTATTATGAAATTTAAAAATAAATTTATTTTAAAAGATATAACTAGGATTATAAAAGTTACAATTTCCCTTCTCAAAGCTTCACAGGTGTCCAAACAATCCTCAATAACAAATCCAAAAGCTAAGACCTACGTGAGATGGAGATTAACAACTGCGTGCTCCTAATACCCCTTAATTTTGTTCTTTTCAGGCTCACAGAATTCACTTTTATTATGAGTTTTTCCTGGCTGCCTTCTGGCAGTAGCTCTCCAAGGGACAATGTGAGGGTTTGAGGTGAGGAGCAAGGGAGATGGCTAGAAAATCATGTTTTTCTTTCCTTCAGCCTCCTTTGTTGCCTTAACTAATTGAAAAATGTTTTCCTCTTTACCTTTTGTGTTCTTTCTTATTTTAGGGCTTTCCAAATTGCACTTATACACAAGCATGCACTTTTTAGTACTTGTCATTAGAATTTTGTGATCTGGCTAGATTTGGACTTTTGTAAAAGCATTTCAATTTACTTTCCAGGGCTCTGGGGAATTGGCACTTCAGCCAAATCGACTTCTTGCTCTCCCTCCTTTCTTTCCAGGGACTAATAATGACATACTCCATTCTTGGACCCACAGAATTGCCTCACACTTCCCTCATGACCACCTGGGGTCTTCTATCATGTCTTTTGGTTTGTTAAAAACATATGCTTTCTTATATTGCGTTTTGTTTAATGTTCTTGATTTCTGAGTATCGTATATGCCCTTGCACCATGGTAGCGTCCATCAAGGCTCCATCCACATTCAACTCCTTAACTATTTACCCTCAGAGGAAAAATTGCCTTGATGAATGATATATATTTTATCTGATTATTTCACCTTTCTTGCCGAGCTGTTGCCTTAAACACACTCCTAAGGCAGATTTAGCAATTCGCGTCCTGGTGTACATTTGTTACAACAGGCATATAGATTGCTAGTCACACATCACCATCAGATTCTGACCTGCAGTTATATTTGTAAATGACTTTTCAGCCTTTTCCACTAGCTCCCCTGATCTGTATATCTATAAAGAACTCCTCTGAGATCCTCATCATTTATTTGCTCTCCCATCTTAACTCCCTATGACCTCCTTTTTGTCTTATCCTCGAAAATACTATGTGTCAAAGACTAGTGTCTTATCTTCCTCTGCCCATCTTTCATATCCTCTTCTAGATCTATTTTCTTTTGCTGTTGGAGGTGGAGGTTAAAAATAGCTACCATCTATCACGTAATTTCTTATCTCTTGGTTAAAAGTCTTCATTACAGTATTTTCCTGTAATTAACAGGCATATTTTGTCTTCCACCCACTGAAGTATTGATGAAAATATTAAGTAGTGTCAGCCTTAGGTCAGTTCCTTGAGAAACACAGTGCAGTGTGCTTCCCTGCCTCTGCTTCTTATTGAACTATCAAAAACTAGTTTGTCAATATCATCCTCTAGTGCCAATTGTATACTGTCTGAACCATATTTTTCAAGCTGGTTAATGAGTAGGTCATGGCTGGGAGCAGAATCAAAAGGCTTTCTAAGGTCAATATATATTATGTTGTTTGCTACCCCAAATCCATTAGGCTTGTCATCTGTTACCAACAAAAATTACATTGGGTCAGCAGGATTCTGTTTTCTTCATAATGTAGTGTTGATTGTTACTCAGCACCCTGTACTGTTCTTACTTTTCTTTTTATTTATATTGTGGAATTATTTTTTAAATGTTGTCCTGTGAGTAAAATTAGGTTTATTTTACCTTTCATGTCTATGTTGACTCTTTACCCTTTCTTAAAAGATAGGTGGTGCCTTTGTCTTTTTTTTTTGATCTCCAGGAACTCTGCCTTCCAAGAATTTCCAGACATTAGTGGAATGCATTAGTTTGTCAAAGAATCTAGATGATTCTTTAAACAATTTAGGATGAAAGTCCTAAGAGACTATTTTTAATGCTCAGTATAAATTGAGATTGCTCAGTATCACAAGACGAGGTGGCCGAGTGGTTAAGGCGATGGACTGCTAATCCATTGTGCTCTGCACGCGTGGGTTCGAATCCCATCCTCGTCGGCTTGCTCAGCATCAATTCTATGCACGTGGAGCTTTAGGCAGCCCATGTTACCTGCTGTGGTTGTGTGTGTGTGTGGATTAAAGTTTCTTTTTACTTTAATGTCATATTTTCAACTACCTTCCCACACAAAGAGCCACACTGTTTCTTCTTTCAAACAATATATATATATATCTGTTGCTAGCAGGATCTTATTCTACCCTTTGGCTCTCCCCATTTTATCTTTAAATGTAGCTGTTTCAAATCTTTTGTGGGCAGGAGAAAGGTATTAAGAAATAAATCTACTCCCTAAATGATCACATAGGTAGTTTTGTTACAATCCACTTATGCCAAGGACTGCAATTGTTAGCTCCAGGAAATAGTGCTGAGGAGGAGGATAATGCCTGAGAAAGCCCCTTCTAATCCTACAGTGGGGCTTGGCATCCAGAGTTTAAACGACTAATCTTCAGTTACATAAACTCCATGCTTTTTCTCTACAGAGTATGATAAGTCTTTTAAAATAAGTATATAATAGGAAGGTCTTCTCTGGCCTTTGCTGTTTAGATTTCGCCTTCCTTTATACCACGATGCTTTTTTTATTAATGTAAGTAAAGTGTAAAAATTAGGGAAGTAATTTTGTGGATGCAAGCATACCGTCCAACCCATGTTCATATTTTGGCAGACAAAAAACCTCAAAAAACAAAAAACAAATCCCTCTTGTTGGAAGTTTTCTCTACTCATCTTTGTTTTCTATCATAATTAGAGGGAAAAATAGAACAATACTATTGCAAGCAATAATAGCTAACTTTTATTGACTGCTTACTATGAGCCAGGCTTTGTGCTAAGCTGTTTTACGCAATTAACTCCTATTTTTTACTTGGAGTAAATGGAAATTCAGAGAAGCTAAGTGAATTGCCCAAAGTCACACAAGTAAAGAGTGGTAGAGGTGGCCACTCTTTAGGCCACTCATTAATAGGACTGGAGTTGGGCAGTCCAAGAGTCTGAGATAACATTTTTGACATTTTATTGCCCGTGAAATCAGCATCCATCTGATTTATGAAATTTATGAAATCAGCATCCATCAACAATTTATGGCATATTAAATTCTGTTAAATAGAGTATTTTAAATAAACCGTATTGTTTCTATTATAAAATAGTTATATGCTCATATTAGAAAATTCGGGAAAAAATTCACACCCAAGCCCCACCATTTTGTTATATTCCCCTTCAATCTTTCCTTTATGCATAATTTTTCTTATGATTTGTTTGTTTTACATGGTTGTGAGAATGCTCTACATGCAATTTTGTATACTTTAAAAATTTTATTTTTATAGCATAAACATTTTTCCTGCTGTGTTATTTTTAAAAGGCTACTTGGTAATCAAATGAATGGATTGTATAATTTACTTAGCCTTTTCCACATGATTTAGCATTTAGGCTGTTTTGTTTTCATTATTATAAATATCACTGTATTTAAATTCTTCATTCATAAAGCTTTGCTCTATTTTGAATGATGTCACAGAAATGAAATTATTGGATCAAAAAATGTGAACCTCTTTAAAGTTTTTGATAAATGCTGTCAAGATGGATTTCTGAGCTGGTTGTACCAATCAACAACGTCAGAGCATGAGAAATGAATATCAAGCAAGAAATATTTCCATAGCTACCTGAAGGCGTGCCTGCGTTTTCACTATTTGACTCATTTGTAGAATCATAGAAGGTTAAAGCCAGAAGGGATTCTGGGAATTATATACTATAATCTTTCTTTGTATAGGCAGAAACACAGAGACCTTGTGATTGATGCAGGTTCTCCTAGGGAGTTAGAAGAAGAGCCAGGAATTGAAACTGGGGCACTTGACTTCCAATTACATGGTTTTTTCCACTACTATTCCACAAATTCCCATCCTGAAATCCTGCCACCTTTTCCATCTTATAAGGATCCCATGAGTATTTGTTTTTTTAGAAAGTGTTATAGAAAGAGGGAAAAAGCTAGACACAGACATGGGTTACTGATGCTGGAGTGCCTGGCCCTGGTGAGGAAAACAGTTTGGACAAGGAGGTCTTCTTGGTCATGTTCCGTTGCACCATGTAGACTGCCAACACACAAGGCTAACTGTATTCAGAAATGGTTCAGAGAGAAGCTTCACTCTGCTCTTCTGACATCAGGTAGTCCTTCAGTTCTTTTCATGGGCTTACTGTGGGGCGTCTCAGAAGTAGAAAACACAATTCTGCCCTTAGAGATCTAACAGTGGAGTGGAGAAGGCAAGAATTGTGTTCATGACAAAAATAAAGGCATGTTAGAGTGTATACCATGAATAATTCAGGCTATAAGGAAATTTTAGAGTGGATGTATGTAGAGAAGCTTCTGCACTGGAGTTGAGTAGAGCAACCCTTTAACAGATGGGCAGGATGTGGATGGGCTGTAAGAAAGGAGGCATTCTCCCTTTAACTAAGTTGAGAGGGTATGGGTGGCCCATAGTGAGGATCTAGCCATGGTCAGGGAGAGACTCAGGTTAGAGGAAAAGAGGTCTCTAGAAGTACTTGAGAACATCCAGTCCATCTGCCTCATTGACTAGATAATAATAACCACAGCAAACATTTATATCACACCAAGTACTGTCTTAAGTCCTTTACAGATATTAAATCGTTTAATCTTTATCAAAACTCTATAATAATTATCCCCATTTTACAGATGAGGAAACTTAGACATGGGGACATTACATAACTAGCCCAGAGTCACACAGCTAGTAAGCGGTGGTGTGGTATTTGAACCCAAGCAGTCTGGCAACAGAGTTCATGTTCTTAACACCATTGTTGTGCTGCCTTACATGTGGGAAAGAAAATCAAGGCTCAAAGAAGGGAAATGGTCTACCTGCTTGAGGCCACCCGGCAAGTTAACACCAGAGTTGGTATTAATGTCCACGTTAGTGAGCTTTCCTCTCTTCTCATTGTAGCTTGGGCCGTTTAGTGTATTCGAGTAGCTTACGCGGAATCAAAGTGCTGGCAGGTAACCAACCAGAACGTATATCCCTCTTATTAAAGTGAAGTGGACCACTCTGTTACCCAAGGCTTCCTCATTGCTTGGCAAGAATCTGAGTAAGACACCTGGGGCTGAGAAGTGTTCCCCATCCCCTGGCTAGAGAGGCTACATGGCCTCATTGGTGGCACTGGCAGAGTTGCTGCTTGCTGACACCACTCTTGTATTCTATCCCACCAACATATAAACAGACGTTTCCTTACCGCCACAGCATTGTTGGGGCATGCTTCCAAAAATCAATGAGTAATAGCTTTCTACTGCTTTATGATCTCCTTCCTAGACAGCTCCCCCCCTTTTTTTTTTGAATCTAGAATCATGCTGAGGAATAGTGGCAGGGAAGTAGGAGGAAGAAGGGAAGCAGCACAGCCTTTGTGAAGATTCTGGAGACAAGTGACTCAGAATTCTGAAACTTTTCTGAGAAACCCATTTGCCGAATCAGCAGACACTTGACTGATTTATGCCCCCTGTTCTCAGGCTTTATCACTGAGCTGCTACAGCAGCTTCCCAACTGGCCTTCCTGTCTCCAATCTTGATCGTCTGATTCAATCCCCATACTTCTGCCAAAGAGATCTTTCTATAATACAGAACTGATCATGTCACTCCCTCACTGTAAAGTCTTAATGCCTGAGCTCGGCCTTCAAAGCCTTGTGGGACTTGGGCCCTGCTTATTCCTCTAACCTAGTTTCTCTCACTCCCAGGACACATCTCAGCTGCACTGAATAGTCCATGGTCCCCCAAACTCCTCATGGCTTTTCACGTCTCAGAGGGCCTCAGTACAGCAGAGTGAGTCTGGGCTTTGGAGCCAGCAGGCCTGGGCACTCCAGTCCCAAGTTTATCACTTACATGGCTCTAGTGAACCTATAAAGTCTCAGTTTGCTCATCTGTAAAATGTGCATAATAATGCCTACTTTACAGGGTTGTCTGGGGACTTGAAATAACATAGAAAGCATCTACTATAGTGCCTATAACATAGCAGGTACTCAAAAGAAAGGTGTGATAATCATGATGATGCCATTTTTGTCTCTGAGCCTTTGTGCGTGCTAATCCCTCTATATGGAATGCCCTAACCCCCTTTCTTGGTTAACTTTATTTACCCTTCACAATTCAGTGTAAACATCACCTCTCTCAGGGAGTTTTCCTAGGCCCTCACTCCTCGTCTCCTCCTGTATGGCCTCCTCCTTTGTGCTTCCATAGCACCCTGCGCTGAGATGAGTGACAGTGCATTTCCTATCCAGGTGTTAGTCGTGTGGTTCCTTCACTGTCTAAAATTTCAAATGCCCAAACTCTGCAGGCCACTGCTCTGAAAATTCATTCCAAACACAATCTTGCTCCTTTTTTATTTCCCAAAAATGAATGTTTAAAAGTGCTCATATTTGAGTCCCCTCTCTTCCACTAACTGAAGGTGAATATTCCCATTTCTTCTTTACCGTCCTCTTCAATGAGTGCTGTCCCTGTACTGCGAATTGGCATTAGGTGTCTCCCATACTTTATTCTAGTCATTCCTCTTAAGAACTCTGCAAAGGTATATTAGTCCTCTTTACAGATAGGAACACTGAGGCTCAGAGGATTTATATAAGTTGTCCAAAGTCACAGCTGGAAGCCTCATGTGGTGCCCTGCCTGACGAAAAGTTGCATATAGATCTTTCACATTTGTGTGCGGGGCAGTGGCGGTTGATAGGGATAACCATTTGGAGGCAGGACCAAGAAACATTAGTCCTCCAGGCCCTGCCCCTCACTGACTGTGTGAGCATGGCACACTTAATTCCCCTCTGTTGCCTCATTTCCTCGTCTGTAAAATGTGGATAATAACAGAACCAACTTCATAGAGTTATTGATAGAATGAATTCAGTCAGCACATTTAAAATATTTAGAACAGTATTTGGCACATGGTAAGCACTCAATAAATGTTCGCCATTATTTTTAGGAAACAGAGGAGGTGAGGCAAACTTATTAATAATATTATTGATGCTAATAAATCCAGTGGAGAATCATTGCATAGCAGCTTCAAGTTAAGTCAGGAAAGGGGTTTGGGCACTGGGAGGGCATTGTGACCTAGGCAGGGTGTCAGCAGTTCCCAATGCCAGAAGCAAGAGTCAAAAAGCCAAGAAGGCAGTTGAAATAGTGACAAGTCTTGAGATAAACGACTTGGTCACTTTATCCCTTCACAGAGAGGCCAAGCCAGTTAGAGGCACACCCCAGCCTTTGGAAGGTAGAGTTAAATAAGTGCTGGGGATTTTGAAAGAGATGATAGCTTCAATGATTGGGAATGTCTCAGAAGTAATACACAGTCACTGTGGAAAAATACAAACCATGGAGACACAAAAAGAAGTTTAAAAAGCAATTAAAGGGGCCAGGCCAGTGGCATAGTGGTTAAGTTTGGCATGTTCTGCTTCGGGGGCCTGCGTTCAAGGGTTTGGATCCCGGGTGCCGACCTACACCACTCATCAGTCATGCTGTGGCAGTGACCCACATACAAAATAGACAAGGATTGGCACAGATGTTAGCTCAGGGCTAATCTTCCTCAGCCAAAAGAAAAAAGCAATTAAATATAACCACTGTTAATATTTTTATGTTTATCTTTCTATATTTTTTACTATGCATACATAATGTTTTAACAAAATGGAAATCATGCTGTAAATACAGGTTTTGTAACCGGTTTTTCTTAAATTAAAAATACATCTTGAATATCTTTTCATGTCATCAAGTATTCCTCCACAATACGATTTCTCATACCTGTCAGAATGTAATTCTGATTATACAATCACAAATGATCATGATAAGAAGGACTAGAGGGAGGTACCCCAAGAAATGGGGGCATTCATGTGGGGAGCTCGTGGATATGTTCACCTTTGAAAAAGGATGCATTCAAAACCTGCAGGACAGGATTCCAAGCATTGCATCTCAGTGTCATCTGCAAATTGGATCATTTTGTCTTTCAGATATTTTTCCACTCATTGACTGTGGCAGTCATGATAACGTGCATTGCAGACCTCCAACTACAGAGAACATAACTGACCAAGGGCCCTGGCTGCTGTGCTCTGAGATCCTCTGCTGAATTTGCCCTCTCACCTTCGTTTCACAGGCTCAGTCTTTTTTTTTTTTTTTTTTTGTTTTTCATTCCATTGTCTTTATTTTTTTGTTTATTGCAGTAACATTGGTTTATAACATTGTAAAAATTTCAGGTGTACATCATTGTACTTCTATTTCTGCATGGACTACATCATGTTCACCACCAAAATACTAATTACAACCCATCACCACACACATGTACCGAATTATCCCTTTCACCCTCCTCCCTCCCCTCTTCCCCTCTGGTAACCACCAATCCAATCTCTGTCCCTATGTGTTTGTTTATTGTTGTTGTTATCTACTACTTAATGAAGGAAATCATACGGTATTTGACCTTCTCCCTCTGACTTATTTCACTTTGCATTATACCCTCAATGTCCATCCATGTTGTCACAAATGGCTGGATTTCGTCGTTTCTTATGGCTGAGTAGTATTCCATTGTGTATATATACCACAGCTTCTTTATCCATTCGTCCCTTGATGGGCACTTAGGTTGCTTCCAAGTCTTGGCTATCGTGAATAAGGCTGCAATGAACAAAATCACTAACTATCAGGGAAATGCAAATCAAAACTACAATGAGATATCACCTCACGCCCGTCAGAATGGCTATAATTAACAAGACAGGAAACAACATGTGTTGGAGAGGTTGTGGAGAGAAGGGAACTCTCATACACTGCTGGTGGGAGTGCAAACTGGTGCAGCCACTATGGAAAACAGTATGGAGATTCCTCAAAAAATCAACGATAGAACTACCATATGACACAGGCTCAGTCTTACATTGCAGTCTGAGGCCACTCCCAGCCTCTCTGGCTCCCAACCCATTTTCTCTTACAGGTGTCTCCTCTAATGAAATCCTTGCACATTTAGTCCCCTCTCTGTATCTGCTTCTTGCAGGACCTCGACACACCGATTAAAGGGGAACAGATGAGGGCCGGGGTCAGAGGCCAACCGTACATGTGAGTAATCTCACTGCAGGCTGCCACTGAGCCGTCCGACGAGGATGCTGACCCATAATGATCCTAAAATCCTCTGGGTGCTGATACACCTCTACGTGGTCAGAGCCATTGCTGGGGCTGGCAGGAACCAAATCTACCTCTTGGATATTGACAACTAAGGCTTTGTAGAAAATAGTTTTCTCTTTTAAATTGCAGGTGTCCTAGCTCAATTATGGTTTATGAAACTAACCAATTCTACTCGAAGGCCAGCCTGAATGAGCAGCTACAAGCCAACTCAGATGATAGCATCAGTCCATCCAGCTCTTTGGTCAAAGTTATTGCTCTCAATATCACCACTGCCCTTGCCCATAATTATAATAAGAGCTAACATTTATCGAGCACTTAATTTGTGCCAGGCAGCATGCCAAACACCATACATGGATTATCTTATTTGATTCTTATAACTGCTCTATAAGGTAGGTCCTATTTTTCTCCCCTAGAGAAGTTAAGTGTTTGCTGAAGGCCGCATAACCAATAAATGGCAAAATTTAAAATCGGGTCAATCTCATTTCACAGCCTGTGCTCTTAACGACCAGAATTGAGCACACCTGCCAGTGATATGTCCTGGTCAGGACCTCAGGCTTGACTCACTCGACCTGATTGCTTAGTAGTGACCTTCCTCAGCCTCCAATCTCGCTCAGGGGTGGGAGGTGGTGCTGGATGGGGTGGACTTGGACGAGGGGTTGGGTCTCAATTCTCCTGCAGGGAAGTTTGTAGCTGAGAAGACAGCAGGAATATTCTAATCCTGATGAGCCAGGGTAAAGGAGCTGGGATTAGAGGAAAGCCTGTCTATTTTACTCTTTACATTTGGGGACACCATGCTCATGAATGATCTAATTGAGAAATCTTGGGCTACAAGTACAAAAAGTAAACAGAAATTATTTAGGCAGGAATTTTTCCCCCAAAAGTCCAGAGTGGTTTTACCCAGAGACAAAGTCCTCATTTGTTCCGTTAATACCACTTCATGGCATCGTGACTGCCTTAATTGCTGCCAGTCCTCCTGTGGCTGATGAAGTATCTGTTGTCTTATGACCCGTGGGATGCACAAGAATTAGCATAATAGCACCGCCTCCACCCCTGTGGCAACTCAGCCAGCACCCAGACACACACAGACCGTCATTCGCGTCAATTATGAAACTACTGTGTGTCTCTTCAGCCACTCAGCCCACGCTGATGCTAGGTGCTTGTTAATTCAGTCTCAGCGCCACGGCTGGAACCAATGGCTGCTCCTGCTCCTGCTGTGCTCTTCCTTCCCGGCTTCTCCATTTCAGCAGTGTGGGGACTTAGCTGCTCGTGCCTCAGTGAGTTCCCTCCTGAGTTGACACTGAAGTCAAAGTGGGCTAGTGGCTGGGTCCCCACACCAGTGGCAAATAAGCAAGAGGGGTCAATTCTGCAGCTTTCTACGGAGTGGGAATCTTTGGGCAATTCAGTAAGCCCTTATTAGGCTCTTATGTATCCCTAACTGGGCTAAGTGCTGAAGGGAGGGGTGGAGAAAGGAGAAAATCCTTTTTCTTCATCATCATCATCATCATTACTGCAGTTTATCAAGTACCTACCACATAGTACTGGCATACATTATCTCAGTACTCAGAGCTGCCTTATGAGAGAGGTACTACCCCCACAGTACAGATTGGGAAACTTACTCCCAGAGTGGCCAAATCATTTATTCAAGTTCATATACAGCTCATAAATGGCTAACCTAGGAAAAGAACTAATGCTTATCCATAGGTAAATTTTGTTCTGTTTGGGGTTTAAAAACATGTAAAGATAAAATAGTTTTAGTCAACATTATGAAAGAGTATATGGCAAATGACCACATGTAATAAAATCCAAGGCTACAATGCACATTGTTCATAAGTACCATGGTGAGGGCAGGGGATGGTCAGGGAGGAGAGAAGTTCAAGAGGAGTAGATATGTCATGGAAGACTCCTGAAGAAGATGGAGTTTCAACAAAGTTTGGAAAGATGTGTAGGACCCGGATAAACAGAGGGAAAGTGGAGGAGGTCCCAGGTGGGAAGAGTAGCATTAAAGAAGGCAGGTGACAGAGAAGGAACCCGAGGAGAGCAATTGGCTGGGAGCAGAGAGTGTGTGATACAGAGCAGTGACGGTCATTTTACCCTGTTTATTATTCAATTCAACTCAACAAATATTTATTTTGGGCCTATGTGTGCTAGGCACTGGACTAGGCAAGTGGGATATTGTAGTGAGCAAAACATAAAAATCCCTGTTTGCTTGGAGCTTACATTCTATTATTGTCATAGCATTATTGCTATTTCTATCTTATTTATTTGTTTACTTATTTATTATCTGATTCCCCACCCCTCCCAAAAATGTACGCTCTATGACAGCAGGGACTGTAGAGAACAATTTTAGTGGTCTTTCTTACTTTCATTCTCCTTTCTCCTGGCAACGGCCCCTGATTCATGATTTCGGATACACCCCAAATACGATTTTCAGCCATCTACTTGGAGTTAATATATTGACCCCATTACCTCCTCCAAGCCCAGTGGCATAGTTTACTCCCCCTCCTGCTGTTCTACTGATTGTTTCAGAGATGGGACTATAACCCAGGCTTAAGCTGGTCCAATGAAGGCAAACCTCAGGACAGACTCCCTCTTCCACGGGGCATGTGGCTGCTACAGCTATTTATGGCCAGGAGGGGAATATTTGACACTGCTGGGGGTATCATGTGAAACTTCAAGTTAAAGCTGACACTGCAGAGGACAGGACCAAGGGACAGAAAGAACCTTGGTGACATTATTGAGTTGCTAGATCAAGCCTCATAGGAGGCTAAACCTGCCTCTAGATATTTCAGTCACATGAGCCAGTTTGAGTTAGATTTTCCCTCATTTGTAACACAAAAGGTTTGAGACAGGGATTTTGTCATCTTTATTGTTGTATCTCCAGTGTCTTCTCTAGAATAACACCTGGCACATAGTAGAAACTCAATATTTGTTTAGTGAATCCTTGATAAATGAGTGAAAAATGAGGTTAAAGAGGCAGTCACTTCTTTTCTTGCTGTTTTTTAAAATTAATATATTTGTTTAGATTTAATTTCTATGAAATACATCACACATACAAAAATGCAGGTAAGGGGCCGGCCCCGTGGCTTAGTGGTTACGTGTGCGCGCTCGCCTACTGGTGGCCCAGGTTCGGATCCTGGGTGCACACCGACGCACCACTTGTCCGGCCACGTTGAGGCAGCGTCCCACATACAGCAACTAGAAGGATGTGCAACTATGACATACAACTATCTACTGGGGCTTTGGGGAGAAAAAGGGGAAAGAAAAAAAAAAGGAGGAGGATTGGCAATAGATGTTAGCTCAAGGCTGGTCTTCCTCAGCAAAAAGAGGAGGATTAGCATGGATGTTAGCTCAGGGCTGATCTTCCTCACAAAAAAAAAATGCGGGTAAAACATAGGCATATCTTAAAGAATATTATTAAAGGGAGCACTTGTGTAACTTTCACCCCAATTAAAAAGAGAACAGTGCCAACCTCTTGGAAGCTCCCTTTGCTTCTTCCTCAACCACATTCCTCCTTTCAGTCTTCCTCACAGAGGTAACTACAATGCTGACTTTGTGTTAATTATTCCCTTGCTTATCTTTTTAGTAGTACCACCTGGGTACACATCTCTAAAGTTTAGTTTGCCTGCTTTTTCAAAGCTTTATATGAATGGAATTATACAGTATGCTTTTATGAACAGCATAGTTCACTCATTATATTTGTGAAATTGATCCACATTGCTGCATGTACCTGTAGTTCATTCACTTTAATTGCTGTGCACTATTCCATTTTAAAAATATTCCACAACCTATTCATCCACATTATTATCATTATCATCGTCATTATCATCGACATTATTATTACCGACATCAGGGCTACTTCCGGTTTTGAGCTATTACAAACAACAGTACTGTGAACCTTCCTGTGCACATCTCCTGGGACATATATGCAAAAGTCTTCAGGGTATATACCTAGGAGTGGGATCACTGGGTCATAAAGTGTGCATATGTTCATGTAGGTAACTGTTTTCTTTTTCCATTGATGGATCGATTTACATTTTAATCAGCAATGTAGGAGAGTTCCGCATTGCTCCACAGACTCACCAACCTTTGGTACTATCAGACTACTTAATTCTTGCCAATTTTGTGGGTATGTAGTTGTCTCTCATTGTGGTTTTCATTATCCTTCAGTTCAAGTTAATTTCTAATTTTCATTATAATTTATTACTTCACCCATTTAAAAATGTTTCTTAATTTACAAATGTATTTTCTAGCAAGCTTTTGGTTATTGATTTCTAGCTTTATTGTATTGTTGTAAGATAAAGCGAATTGTGTGGTTTTGAAGACTGAAAATTTGTTGAAGCTTTAAGTTTATAAAAATGTTCCTGGTAAGCTTGGAAAAAACGTGTACTTGTCAGTTTTGGCGTGTCAAGATCTCTATCTGTTCCTTAGGACAATTTGTTATATGTATTTCTTAAATATTCTATATTCTTTTTTATTTCCTGCTTATTCCATGGATTACTGAGAGAAGTGTGTTTAAAATCTCACACTGTTGTGGGTTTTTCTATTTCTCTTTATAGGCCATTTATATTTTTGAGGCTATGACATTAGGAGATAGAAATTTAGAATTGTTGTATCATTCTCGTGAATTAAGCTTATGGTCATTACAAAGTGACCCTTTTCATCTTTAGAAATACTTTGTTATTATCTACTACTTAATGAGGGAAATCATACGGTATTTGACCTTCTCCCTCTGACTTATTTCACTTTGCATAATACCCTCAATGTCCATCCATGTTGTCACATATGGCTGGATTTCATCATTTCTTATGGCTGAGTAGTATTCCATTGTGTATATATACCACATCTTCTTTATCCATTCGTCCCTTGATAGGCACTTAGGTTGCCTCCAATTCTTGGCTATTGTGAATAACGCTGCAATGAACACAGGGGTGCATGTGTCTTTACGCATAGGTGTTTTCAAGTTCTTTGGATAAATACCCAGCAGTGGATTGGTGGTTACCAGAGGGGAAGGGGGGAGGGAGGAGGGCGAAAGGGATAATTTGGCACATGTGTGTGGTGATGGGTTGTAATTAGTATTTGGGTGGTGAACATGATGTAATCTATGCTGAAATAGAAGTATAATGATGTACACCTGAAATTTATACAATGTTATAAACCAGTTAATGCAATTAACAAAAAATTAAAAAAAAAAGAAATACTTTGTGCCTCAAAGTCTATTTTTACAGATATTAACCTAGCTATACTGTATTTCTTTTTCTTTAGCATGTTCGTGGCATATCTTCTTTCCATATTTTACTTTCAACCTTTCAGTATCTTATCTTTCTGTCGTGTCTCTTATAAACAACATTTAGTTGACCTTTTTACTAATCTAGTCTGAAGGTCTTTCTTATTACCTAGAGCTTTTAGTCCACTTATATTTGATATAATTAATGATCTCTTTGGATTTGTATCTACCATATTATTTTGTGCTTTCTAATTGTCTCAGCTCTTCTGTTTCTTTTGTACGCCTATTCTATGTTTCTTTCTCCATTATTTTGATGGATTTAATATATTTTACATTCCATTTTCTCCTCTATTAATTTGGAATTTATAGACTGTTTCTATGCTTTTAATGATTATCCTTGAAATGGCAACGCGCATGCTTGACTTATCAAAAATATTGTGATCATATTCTTAGTCTCCTGGACAACTTTTAGACCTTATAACACTAACTACATTTACTCTTCTCCTGATATGGTTAGATAGATGGAAAGACAGAGATATTTGCTATATATTGTTTAGTTCTATTCTGTTCTTTTGATGCCATAAAGCATTATAATTACATAATCAGTATGAGACTCCCCATCCTAGATGGCTCTGAGCTTAATCTTCTGTCACCCACACCTCAGGAGGCCATGAAAATTCAAATTGAGATTTTCCAGGTACAGTAAATGCCCTTAGTTCAGAAGTACTATGAATGCTCAGCTGGAACTCTCTGAGTTCCAGCCTTCACTTACATTTTGGCCTGGCAACTACTAACTCTTTTTCCAGCTCCTTGATGCCTTTAAGATATTTCATTCAACATTTATAGTTTATTGTGTGTGTGTGTCTGTGTTTTTAAGGCAGGAGGATCACTCAAGATACTTTTCTGCTAGATTATCAGAAATAAACTTGGCCTTGTCTTTATCTATACAATTTCATTTCAGTCTCTTTCTTAAATTTTTGGGTACATCTGCTTCAACCACCTTTTAGTTGTTTCTTTTTCAACTCTGAGTTTACCTCAGGAAAGTTCCTTTTTTGTCTCCCTCTATATTCATCTCATTTGTGTGTCAAAAATTTTAAAAAATGATCCTAATCACGCCTAAAATGCATGAGTAATGATAGTGATGCACTTGAATCAAGGAGAAATTCATAAATTGTTATATGAAATTATACAGAGAACCAATGCCCTAAACTGCTAAAATCCTTGAAATGGTCCAAAGACCCCTTCAGAATGTCAACAAAAGTATTTGTCTATCTTCTCATCTTCCTCTAACTAAACCTGCTTTTCCATAAGTATCACCAGCATTCAAGAGAAGTAAAAAAGTCTCTTTTTTCTATTTTATTGCAACAATGTAGTTTTATACTGTTTTTCAATTGAAAACTCACAGTGTTTAAGTTATTTCTTGGTGAACTCCAGTAGGATATTTTGAATTGGTTTGAGACTCCTCACAAACACCATGCACATTTTTTGGTGTATGAGGTGTCTGACTTAGAAATGAATCTCAAGACCGTAATCTGTTTTTAAGATAGGGTCCATTTATAATTTAGTTTTAAAAAATTCATTAAAATAATGTTTTAACAACATTAAAGGACATTTTAAAAGAGAATGTTTCAATCTCTACCAACTAAGTATAACTATTTTCGTTTCCCTTCATTCCCTTCCAAACTTTATTGATATACTTACATAATTTACTTAGGTGTAATCATTGTAAACATACGTTGTTACATTCTCCTTTCAAAACCTTCTAGTGTTTCATAAATACTCCTTCCTGTTGTTACACAATTTCTTGTCCATCATTTTCAATGGCTGCTTACTATTCCACCAAGCTGATATATTATAATTTGCTTAATAATTTCCCTGTTGTTGGACTTTTAAGCCATTTCAATAGAACTTATTATACTTTTATAAATGTGCTTGTTGCATACATCTATTTTCTTCTTTTGACTTATTGCTTAGGAGAAATTCCCAGAATTGAGTTTACTGAGTTCAAGGCTGATAACATTTTATGGATTTTGATACAGATTGGGCCCTAAAAATATTGTACCAATATATACTGACACCAGTAGCTGATGAGTATGCTTGATTCCCTTGACAGCAATCTTAAATTTATTTTTCTTTGTTTTTTGTTAGTTGAATAATGTGTATAAATGGTGCGTGTATTCAACATATGTTTATTAAACTCATAATGAGTTAAGCATTGTGTCAGGTACCGTGATCACCAAGATGAATAAAATACGGGCACTGCGTAGGAGGAATTCACAATCTTGTTGGGTAGATAAGGAGAAAAGAATGTTGTAAGTGCTATAACACAGGCCTGTATACATTTTCTTAGGAATGCAAATTGGGAATGGATTAAAGATATGAGTTTATCTCTGTTTTTCTCGAACATAAGAAAACTTATCAGGGAAGTTGGATCCTACAAAATACATAGGAGTTTCCCAAACTGAGAAGGGGACCTCATTTTGGTTTTTGTTTTAATCTACATTCCCTTATTTATTGTATTCTTTCCCAAGATGTTTGTTTGCTTTTTGTAGTTTCTTTTGTATGGATTAACTAAAGAATCCTGGCAAGAGACTCCCCATACCACGAAGATGGGGAAAGCTATGTTATGAAAACATGAGGAATCCAATAAGATGATGGAGACGTAGCAGCTCTCAAATACTTTTTGGGCAAGAAGAGTGCTAGGGGGCTACTCCCAGACTCTGCACGCTGAATCAATGCAGAAGCCAGCAAGCCTGCAAAGTGTTTTTTGCTTTCAATCAACCAATCAATTTCATGTTTCAAGTGTGTGCTTCAGTAACATCACCTTTCCATTTACAAACTGAACAGAAGCTCAGGAACATTGAAAGAAGGGCCTTTAAGGCCCTTGAGCCCAAGCCTCTTATTTTCGAGATGAGGATACAGATGTCATCATTGACATCATCCTGCTACTTAGTGGAGTTTTGATTCAGGGTTAAAAATTAGACTTCCTTACTCTCGGGTTCGTTTCCATTAGATCAATGGTCTCCAACATTCAGAAACACAAAGAGGTTGAGAATTGGTTGGAAGCACAATGGAGCATTTGGAAAATGGACTGAAAGCAGTTTCTGGGTGTGTTTTGTAGTGGTTCTTACCAGGTGGGTATGAGTCCTTTTTGTTTAGAGTCTCTCAAGTGTGTGTGCTCCGACAAAGGTTAGCACTAAAAGGAACATACATGTGAAAAGGCCACTTAGCATCACTCTCCTCGCTGCAGTGAGACAGCCATTACTTTTCATTAAATAAGTAATATTCTGAGCAATCCACTTACTCATCATTAAGGGCCATTAGTAGCTACTCTTTGTCAGACATAAACCCTAATGGACCTCTATCAAGGGTTTTTACTAAAGAGTTGCTAATTTTCAAAGGGAAAATTAGTAATGCTGGAAGGAGAATTTAGATTTTCATTTAAAGCTCTTCTGAATATCCTCCCCTTTCCCCTCTGCCCAGGAAAACAGGGCAGCCACACCGTAATTATGGTGAGGCCTTAGCAGGAAGAACCTCTGCTCTGGGTCTCCTCCCCTGGGGCTGCAGTTCAGTCTTTGGTCACAGGGGAGCACACTGATCTCTCAATTGAAAATTCACACAACACTTGCCACAAAAGACTTCTCTGGTCTTTTTGGACCTCAGTCTATCCAATTTGAGGGCCAAGTCATTTAGTGCAGCCACGAGGCCACAGAAGAGTCCTCCTTTAAGTCAAACAGATACCAACTATTGTCTGTCCCAATATTTCAATAGGAGAGATTTTCCAAGGCTAATTTGGAAATACAACCGTAAAATGAATGGATTTAGGTTGGCTGTGACAAGTTGTTTTTATCTCCTGATGGCAAATCTGCTTAGTGGGGTTAGAGGGGTCCTAGTTAACAGGCATGGCAGTGACGTAAGGTGGCTTCCTACATGACTTCTAGGTAAGATCCATGAGAATTCCCTCCTCATCTCCATTTTCTCCTCTTTTATTTTCTCTTTGATCCATCCCATTGGTTTAATTAGTGTCCTCTTTCAAAATAGAAATTCCCCTAGATTTTGCAAAGCTTGATGTAAATTGTTTGAGTAGATCATTCTGAAAGTTCTAGAATGGGCATTGGTGCTATTATTTGGCTAGAAATTCAGAGATAAGTAGGATCAAGGAGTAAGAAACCTGAGGAAATTAGGGCAGAAAAGCTTAAACATTATTTTCATTAATAAACCCATCGAAAAGCGTACTTGATTTCCTTGGCTATCTGGCCTTTCAGCAATCTAATTTTTGGTTTTGACGTGATAAATAACAGACCAGTGGGTGATTTTGGATAGATCTCGTTTCCTTTGCTGTGTTCAGGATTAGGAGATAATCCTGAGACTGTTCATTATATATTCTCAACACATGTAAACACATTACACCCATCAGGAGGCAGAACATTTTGTGTTTGCCAGAAGACAATTCCAGTTGCAAATGCTTTTTAATTACCAGGGGCTTGTATCAGCTTTCCTATCTACCCAGCTAGAGTTTCCATGTCTGGGCAGGTGCATCCTGTTGTGTATTACAGAACAACAAAGGGGAATACAAGGGCAGGAACACTTCAGACAATTATGGCTGAATGAGTGCATGCTTCCCAGCTCTCTGCCTCCTGCTGCTTCTGTTTCTCCTCTTGCTGAATTTCCCAAAGAAGTTTCCCTTAAACAAACTGTAGCTCTGCTTGCTTAATTTGTTCATTCATACATTCAACAAATGTTTACTGAACACCTGCTCTGTGCTATATGCTGTGGTAGACCGTGGGTGTACAGTGCTGAACGAAGAGGGCTCACTATCTAAGACAGAAGGCTTGGAAACCTGCTGAAGGCTTGGGACCTTCATGAAACCAAAAGGTAAAGTGAGATGGATACTGTAACGCCAGAAGTCTTGGAAAAGTTCCCATGTGAATTGACCACCCTTTCTCCCCAATAGTGTTTGTTTCTCTGCCTTTAAGGACCTGCCTCTCTGATGAAAATGGACTGCCCAACTTTATGATGCCATGGAATCTTAGGGAGGATGTCACTCCCAACCAATTTGATGTGGCAAGGAGTTCTACCAAAGCCAAGAGCTAGTAGTTTCATAGAACCCAGAGTCAGGACTACTGGCATATAGGGTCAGACTGAGGTAAGGGTCTTCCTCGTTCCATATTTTACCTACTTGGCTCTACAAGCAGACTCATCGAAGCCTGATATCTGGGGCCAATCCTGACCTAGAGTGGGGAGAGGAAAGGGTGGGAAGATAGTGAGTAATTACACGTGAGTTCATAGAATTTCAGAGCTGGTATGATACTCTATACACTTGATACTCGTAATGCGGTTGATGGACCAGCAGCATCAACATCACCTGGGAGATTGTTCGGAAATGCAGAACCTTAGACTTCACCCAAGACCTACTGTATCTGGATCTGCCTTTTAACGAGACCCCCAGATGATTTGTAAGCATATTAAATTTTGAGAAACAGTGCTCTAGATCAGTAAGTTTCAACCTTTGCCCCTGACACTCACACGTTAAATGACAATTTTCTGCAGGACACATTTCCCTAAGTGTGGCCAAGGTTGTGAACACTTCCATACTATGAGTGACGAATGATAACAGAGAACTGCAATACACCAGTGCCATATCATGGTTTAGAACAACTGATCTATCTCAACCCCTTCATTCTATAAATGAGTGAATTGCCCAGGTCCCATACTGTAAGCTCATGGTAGAGCTGGGACCAAGAACCCAGGTCTTCAGTTGTCCTTTGGATCAGTCTTGAGTCAGGGGCTTCTTGTTTTTCCCGTATGACCCAACTCCTCATGGCTGTGTTTCTGTCATTTGCGTCTCAGGTTTAAGGTGCCAGCTGCTGATATCCACAGGCAGCTAACATGACTGCTTAACCACTTATCTTTGAACAGCTTGGTAATCTTATCTCTGTTGGTCACAGTAAGGCATTGGCCTGCCTGGGACACCCTTTTATCTATAAAGACCATTCTGTTCTGACCTTTACCTCCCAATCACCCTACAAAGAACTCTTGGCCCCTGGGCTTTGCCTTCAACTCTACGAGAGCACATATTGCTCAGTAGTTTGCTCTGAACTAGCTGTGAGAACACATATCTCCATGTGAACATCTCCCATAAAGAAGATTCCACAGTGAGGCACACATATTTAGACTTTTCCAAACTTTAGAGCCTACTTGAGCTCTGGACTCTGAGTCCAGATTTTTCAGTTTGGTCCTATCCAAACTCCATCTGACATTACTAAGGTCACCTCCTGACCATCCTCTCTTTTATTTCCCTCAAAGAATGTGCAAGCCACAGTGATAAGACGAGAGTCTGGAAAACACAGATGAATCTTCAAATTAACACAGAGTGGGGGAAATTAAAAAGAATAGCTTTCCTTTTCCAAAGAGGAAAATAAGAGGGCCTCTTTCCTATGTTAAGGGTATAATTCAATATCACCCAGACTGATTTAGTACTGAAAGACTTAAATTCCCCAAAGGTCAACATTTTAAAGAGACATGGTAGGTAGATAATATCTTCATTCTAAGGCAATTTATTTCCTCTCAAATCTTGATATTTTTGCTATTAATAAAGAATGTGTCCCTAAACACAGCTCTAACAAACATGGCAAAGTCCCTGAACCACTTTATCTGCACTTGGGCCCCAGGGTCTGCTCCAGGTGACATGGGAAATACATGAAGCTGATCTAAAACATCCTCCTTCCTGAGTCACATCTTCTGGGGCTCTTGCCCCTTTGGGTAATGCTTCCCTTTTACTTGGTTCTCAGTGCTCTCTCCCTGCCTGTTCTCTACCCTTGCAAAGAAGAGGCCACCTGCTAAAAATGTCCAATGCCATGTAACCTACTCCTAGAGTATCTGCACATGAAAAGACCCATGGAGATGACAAAACTTAGCCCAAAGGAATGACTAAGATGGAACTTGAGGCATCAAAGATAAGGGGGTGGGGGGTCTAGAGGCAGTGGGGCCTTAAGATCCCATCAATAGCCGCTTGTCTGCTTCTCTCATAGATAAGGTCAGATCTGAGGAGAGTGACACCTGCCCCAGCCTTGCTTCATAAGGGGATTAGTAAGAAAAAATTAGGTCAGAGATGTTAAAGTGCTTTTGACATAAATCAAATCAGGGTTTTGATTTTCCCCAATCTAATATAGCCCTGCCTTAGGGTCAGTTTCTGCCTCAATCTCTCCATCTTTAAAAATGAGAATACTGTATTCTTTCAATTCTTTGCAAGGCTCCTGGGTGAAAAGGAAACAATTGTTTATCGTAATGCCCATTGGATCAAGAATGTGTGAGACGATTGTCTTAATGGGACCAATGACATCGCAGAAGGAACAGTGGTTGTTTTCAGCCTGCATTTCAAACTGGCCTTGAGCTAAGGCAGGTGAAAATTTGGCGCCTTGGAACCACTCACCAGAGATATGAACACCCCTGTGTTTGATGGCTGGAGGATGGAAACAGTTCCACTTCATTTTAAGAACAGACCCCATGCCATTTACTTGGTTTCTTTTCTCAAAGCTAACCCAGATGCCTTTAGAGGACGAAGGCAGTGGCTTCATGGTACTGTTTCTGAAGGTGTGTTCTTTGGACCTACTGCATCAGAATCACATGCTAACTACAAATGCAGCTTCTTGGCCCAAGCATCTTGCTAAACTCACTGATTCAGGATCACTTGGAGTGGGACCAAGAAAACCATATATTAAACAAAAAGATGACTCTCTGGCATACTAACATATGACCCACAATCACCAGTGGATTGAATTCCTCAAACGTTACTATAGGGCAGTGGTTCTCAACCCTGGCCACACACTAGAATCACCTATGGCAGGCCAGCCCTGGTGGCCTAGTGGTTAAGTTCGGCGTGCTCTACTTTGGCAGCCTGGGTCTGGTTCCTTGGTGCTAACGTACACCACTCGTCTGTCAGTGGCCATGCTGTGGTGGCAGCTCACATACAAAAAAAAAAAAAGAGGAAGATTGGCAGCAGATGGTAGCTCAGAGCAAATATTCCTCAGCAAAAAACAAAACAAAACACAACGCCTATGGCCAGCCCTACCCCAGACCAATTAAATGAGATTTTCTGGAGGCCCTGGTGTGTGCATTTTTAAAACTCTCTGGTGATTATAGGTGTGCAATCAGGGTTGGGAACCACTGATGTAGGGCCATGCACTCTCCCTAGGGTTGCCAGGGAACTACTCAAGGGCACTCAGCACAGGTACACTGACTCCTAGCCCTTCTCAAGTTTCTTTTCTGCTGATGCAGTAAGGGTCAGAAGAATCTAAAGAGCACCTCCTATGTGCCATATACTGAAGAAGTCAGCAATTAACCAACAGAAATATACTCTGTTCTCAAGGAGCCCAGTCTAGTGGGAGAGACAGATTCAATCACAAAAGGTGAGTAGAAGAAGCATTAATCTCTCTAGGACCCCCCCATCCCCACCCCTGTGACCTACTGGGTCCTTGAAATAAGCACCTTGGTCTCCCACACACCAGAGAATTACATGCTTACCAGGATCCCTTGCTTTACTCTCTTCTTATCTCCTTTTTCAAAACATCTTTTAAAAGATCTGATTTTGAGGGCTCCTAGAAGACACTGTAGTTCTCAAGGTATTTTGGACCTGTGTGAGTTTCTACCCAGATCCTGAAGATTCTCTCAGGTATGAGTTACAAACTAAGTCTCACCCCTTGGGCACTCGCCTGTGTTTGCACACGAATGTTGTAGCATAATGGCGGCTGACTGACAAGTCCTGACTCATGGGGTTAAAGAAGGAGCTGCTCCTCCCTCTGCCGGACACATTCCTCTGTCTTTGAATTCAGTGCCTGTGAAAAGCACTTTCTTGAACTAATTTTATTGAATTCTATCTGGAGATAGCAGAGCTTTTAGGCAGCTATTCTAGTTCAGGCTAATGTACGGAATAATATATAATCTATCCCACTCCTATAACAGTGCTTAATTCAAATTAGGATTTTGCTCTTCAATCATCTAATGCAGAACACAGGACATGTTAGACATTAGACAGCTCAGAGTATCAAAATGTGACGTCCTGAAACTGGCAGCCTAGTTTTTAAAATGCTACCTTTTGCTTCTTTCCCTTGCCTTAACTTAATTTACTTTTTAACATTTATCAGCTGATAAATTATTTGTGAACTGTTACGTCATGTCCTACATAACACCAAAATGTGTTCTTTTCATAAAAAGGGAAAGAAAGTTTTCAGCAACCATGACCTTGTTTAATTTGACATGTAAAGGAACCACAAATGAACCTTTCCCATTTCATTAACTGTATTCATATGCTCTCAGTCCTACTCTGATCTGCTGTATCTTTCTGAAATCTAGCTTTATGAGAAAAATCTTTTTACTTTTCGACTCCAACTTGGGAATGGTGAATGCTTGCCTGGAACAGATAATTTAGACTCCTAGCTTCTCATTTAACATTAAAGCACATCCCTTTTATTTATATCCATTTAGGGAATGGTTACAGTTTTAATTAGCAGCAATTTGAAATTCCTCAACTATTCCATGAGGAAAAGTGGCGTTAATACTTGATTGCAGACGTAGTGGTAGGCTGTAGCAACAGATCTAGGCAAAATTATAAACTGGGCAGAAGGGCACTTGGGGTGAGCTAGCACTCAGGACTATGTAGGAAATTAATTAACCTAGCTAAGGACAAAAAGTAAGGAACTTATTCTGAAAGTCCTTGAACACAAGGCAAAGGGGTTATTTTTATTGTTTACAAATATGTTATATAATAGCAAGGATTAGCCTTTCCACTTCCATTTATTTCATTAGTTGTGTTACCATACGTGGTAAGCAACAGCGATAGAGAAGGGAGTTCTTCAGGGACAAAATAAACATTCTAAATCCCAAGATAGCCAGTTATAAACATAGAATGTGCCAATTGGATTTTTTAGCAGCTTTGTTGAGATATAGTATAGTTCATACTAAATACATACAATACAGTTCACCCATTTAAAGTGTGCAATTCAATTGTTTTTGGTATATTCACTGAGTTGTACAATCATTACCACCATCTGATTTTAGAACATTTTTGTCACTCCAGAAAGCAACCCCATGCCCATTAAGCAGGAACTGCACTATCTCCTCTCCTCTCAGCCCCTGGCAACCACTAATCTTTCTGTCTCTGTAGGTTTCCCTATTCTGAATATTTCAGATGAAATGAATCATATGGTATGTGGCCTATTGATTCTTTCACAGCTTTTTCACTGAGCATAATATCTTCAAGGTTCATCAGCACTTCATTCCTTTTTATGGATGAATAATATTCCATTGTATGGTTATACCACATTTTGTTTATCCATTCATTACTAGATGGGCATTTGGGTTGTTACCACTTTTTGGCTATTATGAATAATGCTGCTGTGAACATTTGTGTACAAGTTTTTGTGTGGACATATGTCTTCATTTATCCCAGGTATATACCTAGAATTGGAATTACTCATTCACATAGTAACTCTATGTTTAGCATTTTGGCCAATGAGTTCTTAAGTCATGGCTTTTAACATTCTTTTTGAAGTTTAATTGAATTTAAAGAGATTGTAAATGAATATGCTACACAGGCTTAATTGAGTCTAATTTTTTTTCTTGATACCATTTGTGAAGTTGAATTTAAAACTCAAAGTAAGTTCATACAAAAACATAAATCCTTCAACTTGCCTAATTAGATTATTAGTTGTATCGGTACATTTTAATATCTTATGCAGATATAATGTCTAGAAAACAAGACATTATCTTTTTGATAACGCATGAGCTAATTTCGATGGTTCCCTGGATTTTCTTCCCTTAAAATGAACTTGCTTGGAGAAAAAGGAAGAAAAAATAGCTTTTCTCATTTGGCAGGTGAGTAGTCTGCTATGTGTCTAGTTGTTACGGCCATGCGTGACAATACAGGAGCTTGGGGGCTCTTACTAAAGGGTGGTCAAGTCAGACTCAGATGGAATGAAGTCAGAGCGATAGAGGTAAGGAGGGTTTGGAAATAATCATCGGGAAAATGGGGTCAGCTTTGAGGCTCATTGCTCTCCTATGACAATTTTGGCGGATAGCATTCAGACAATAGCAATAGCATATTGACATAGTGCATTTGTGTGTGCCTGTCACTGCGCTAAGTGCTTTACATGCATTATTTCATTAAACCCCCTTTACAGTTGGGGAAACTAAGGGCTGGCGGTTAAGTAATTAGGCCAAGGTAACACTTATAATGAGTAAAATTCAAAGCCCAGGTCTGTCTGAATCTAGAGGCCACTCTCTTAATTACCTAAGCTCTACGGCAACAAGAGCCTAACTTCACAGCTAGTAAGTCTTCTGGCCCCACCTGAGAGCTTTAGAGAATTGTTTTTTCTCCCACACATTCTGATTACCAAATGGCAGTGGAGGTAGGTGGTCTCAAAATGGCCCTTCTATTTACCAGATATACCATATAAATAACCTAGAAAAGAATAGGAATCTGCTCCTCTGGCTATAACTACAGTAACTACATGTTCTTGATTTTCCAAGAAGGGAAGGAGAGGAAGAGGGCCTTCCGATACTTTCCCTACCCACATCTCCATTCTCACCTCCAGCAACTCCTTCCCTCATACACTATGCTTTGGCAATACCCAAATAGTGATAGTACTTTGCACATATTATGTTGTTTCCCTCCTTTCTCACCCCTGGGCCTTTGCTCAGATTGCTTCTATTGTGTGGAATGCCCTTTCAGTCCCCTTCACCTGGAAGAGCTCCCAATTAACCATTAAGCTTCATCACCTACTTCAGGAAGCCTTCCTTAACCCCTCTTCTGTTCCTTCATAATAGCTTAGCTTATATGCATAGCTTAACATTGTCAGATTTTCCATACTGTATCTTAATTGTCTGTTTCTGGGTCTCCTTGTCTTAATTGTGACCTCTTTAAAGAAGGGAACTCTATCTCATTTGTCTTTGTAGTCCCAATACCTAGCACCATGATTGCCACACACAGAAAGTGTTCAATAAATGTTTGTTGAATGAATAAATGAACTAATATATGTACAACACTTACTATAGGCCAGGCCCTTTACAAATATCGATTCATTTAGTACTCAAAACAAAACTGTAAAGTATGTAGCAACATGTCAATGTTGATAGGTGAAGGAATTAAAGTACAGACTACTCAGCTAGGAAGTAGCAGTGCTGGGATTCAAACCCTGGCCTCAATGACTCCAAAGGCTGGCTCTGTCCATGTATCCTTACTGTCTCCTACCATAGAAAATTGATTCTGGATTTCAAACACCTGTTCTCTGTGGCCATATACCGTGGAAATGGTCCCCAAGTTCCAGCATTTCCATGTACAAGTTATATCTCTTATGTGTTCTCTCACACTTCGAAGTAGCTCACAATACCTCTGTCATACAGCATACCCTGATTTTTATTTTATATTTTTGTGAATATAGTCACAGAAGTTTGACTGGAAGCCAAGACCTGATTCATATGAAGCTCTAGCACTGAGAGCTTTAGGACTGAGATTGGTCACCTCACTGTGTATGTCAAAGGCTAGCAGAGGTGACTACTTACAAACCTGGAAAACAAGGTCTAAAGACCTTAGCGAAAGAGAGCAATAGAGATTCAAGGGCGAAATACCACTTACTGTCAACACTTTTACAGGATTAGTTTTAGTTAAAGAACTTAATAGGGCCAGCCCCGTGGCTTAGCGGTTAAGTGCGTGCGCTCAGCTGCTGGCGGCCTGGGTTCGGATCCTGGGCGTGCACCGATACACCGCTTCTCTGGCCATGCTGAGGCCGCGTCCCACATACAGCAACTAGAAGGATGTGCAACTATGACATACAACGATCTACTGGGGCTTTGGGGAGAAAAAGGGAAAAAAAGGAGGAGGATTGGCAATAGATGTTAGCTCAGGGCTGATCTTCCTCACACACACAAAAAAGAACTTAATATTCTTTAATTCACCCAAAATCTAATTGCATCATCCAGTTGGTGAGGAAGGGCGCTGGAAAGACTGAGGCCTTTAGAAGTCCTTGTTAATGCTTAGATATAACATCTCTTACACCTCCTTTCTGAGGCCACTGAACATCTTCCCCTGATTCTATCAAGTGCTACTGGAACTGGTTTATGAACTCTGCAGCATTACTGGATACCATGAGATTGCTTCTAAATAGTTTGCTTTGACATAGAGCATTGCACTCAACCAGCTCAGACCTCATTCTTTTTCTATCTAAACAAGAAATCATCTCAGGCCACCTCTATTATTAGAGGCCGTGAAACTGTGTTCCTCTAAGTTACTAAAAGACACTCTTCCTTTTTCCTCCTCAGACTGTATTCAAGATAGAAACATAAGTGGCAGAGCCAGAATGAAATGCCTTATCTGACCCCAAGGCCCGTGTTCTTTCCACTATATTAAGCAGCTTCAAGTTCAAATCCATTGTCCTCATAAGCCAACAGAAATATTCCTAAAATTCTGACATTTCAGTGTCCAAACCACCTCTTCCTTGTGGCCCTTGCATTCCAAGAAGCAACAGGAAATATCCTCCATGCTTTTCTTTACCAGGAAGATTTTGTTATGTCATTCACAATAAGGTTCATTTTGCTAACCATGGCGGTAAGATGTTAACATGGATCACTTTGAGTTTTTTTGAGGACTCTTCTAGGATAATTGCATAGGATGCTTCATCTATCTTGTCACTAATTACATAGAAGTGTTCCTGCCCAACTGTCAATGTCTCTTTATCTGAGGGTAAAGAATGCTAACACCTCATTCCCTTCCTCCAACTTCTGCGACTGTGCTGTGCTGTCATTCCTGGTCTTCTGTTTTTATACAGCCTTGGATATATTTTCCCGCACTGGAGCAGAGAGTTCATTTTCTTTTGATTTTTAATCTATATTTAGTCCCCTACTTACCATCTAGAATCAGATACATCTGTTTTCAAATAAAGAGCTTAGAGTTATAGGTGTAGGATGGGGATGATTGTCAGAAAAAGGGAGGAGGAATTTCAACATTCCAAACTCCCGAATTATGGGGAAAATGATGTGATGCTTGTAAACATCACATAACTGTCAAAAGTACATGAAACCAGCTATGTAACATGTGATACATTAATTTATTCAACAATATTTATTGAGTGTCTGTTATGTGTCAAGCTCTGTTTTAGATGCTGGAAATACATCAGTGAACAAAAATGACAGAGATTCCTGCTCCCCTGGAGTTTATTCTAGTGGGGAAGGAGAGACAATAAGCAATACACATAAAAATAACTACATTATATAGTGTGTTAGGGGATCATAAGCACTCTGGAAATGTTAACAAAAGATAGAGCAGGGTTATGGGGATTGGTAATGCAGGTTGGGTTGGGTAGGTTGCTGTCTAGAACAGGATGATTAGGGTAGATCTTATTGAGAAAGTGACCCTTGGACAAAGACCTGAAAGAAGGATGGGAGTTAGCCATCCAGGTATCTAGGGAAAGAGAATTCCAGGCAGAAGGAAGAGCCAGGAACAGTGTAAACTATACTATATCAGATTTCCCTCAAGATAGACAAATCAAAGCCTACTACTATTACATCAAAGTAATTAGTGCATTTGTCTGTATTTAAATATATTTAGTTGCTTTATGCATATATTTGTAATTACAAAAAGTTCAGTTGGTTCTTGAAACTGCTGTCTCAAAGGCTCTCTTCCTTATGGATTATGTTATCTTAAAATGACATCTAGGCAGAAAGAAATATGTTTTTTAAACAGAAGTGCCCATAGCCAACTGTGTTGACTAATCAACTCTTATTGCAGCTATGAGAGAACTGTTTTAAAATAGATTTTTCAGACCATTAGGATCTTTCCTACCTGTGTTGTGACTGAACCTCTTAAATTATCAGATGCTTGATCACATTTTTATTTTTTGTTTTTCTCGCACACTCTGAAACAAGTATAGCAAGCCCAGGGATGGCTGCTAGGAATTCTGAACCAATGCAAAATGGAGAAGCCACTCTTCTGGGTACCATGTCATACTTTCTGTGCAGTTTTCCTTAGGCTAACTTATCTGCCCCTGCAATCTATGGCACCACTCTGGCAACTTTTAGAGCAGTAATTGCTACTTGTCTTCTACTTGCCTCTGGGGGTGCATGCTGCCTTTCCCTCCCTTCCTCCTGCCCCAGGATCTTACTCTACCTTTCCTGCACCCTCATTCTCTTAGCCCCGAGCACGTGCCTCCTGTCAACACCTCGCCTCTGTTTTCCCTGGACCCAGTCTGCCCGCCTACCCCGGAGTGCCTCTTTAAGCCTGCGGCCCCACCTCTTCCCTCCCACTTTCCATAAAGGAACCTTTCTACTAGCTTCACCCTCTGGGCTTTGTTGGATTCCTGCTCCATAGTGCGCAAATTCCCTCTCCATCACCAACATTTTACTCTCCTATTCCCTTTGCTGGTTTGTCCGAACTGAACCTTGGCTTGCCTCAAACCCAATGACCTCTCTTCAGACCGTTTATCCTACACAATTATTCCATTTTTTACCACTTACTTTTTTAAATCATAGGAGTGTGTGTGTGTGTTCACAGTGGGAGAGGAGGTATAGGATTACCTCTGATTCTATTTTGGATTCAGGTTTCTTTATGTTATTTGCTTTTTTATCGAGATATAATTCATATACCATAAAATTCATCCATTTAAAGCACACAATTCAGTAGTTTTTAGAATATTCACAAAACCCTGCAGCCATCATAATGATCTAATTTCAGAATATTTTCATCACCCCAAAAGAAAATCTCATACCCATTAAGCAGTTGCTCTCCATCCCCACCTCAAAACCGTGGCAACTGCTAATCTACTTTCTGTCTCTATAGATTTGTCTATTCTGGACTTTTCATATAAATGAAATCATAAAATATGTCATCTTTTGTGGCTGGCTTCTTTCATTAGAATAATGTTTTTAAGATTTGTCCACATTACATGGTAAATCAGTACTTTATTTCTTTTTATAGCTAAGTAATATTCCATTGTATGCATATACCATATTTTTTTATACGTTCATCAGTTGATGGACATTTTGATTGTTTCTACTTTTTTGGCTATTGTGAACAATGCTGCTATGAACATTCATGTGTAAGCATTTGTTTGTATATTTGTTTTCAATTCTTTTGGGGTATATATGTGGGAGTGGAGTTGCCTGGTCATTATGTTAATTCTATGTTTAACTTGTTGAGGAGCTGCCAAACTTTTTTCCACAGCAGCTGCAACATTTTTTATTCCCACCAGCAAAGAATGAAGGTTCCAATGTCTCCACATCCTTGTCAACACTTGTTATTGTCTGTCTTTTTGATTATGGCCATTTCAGTGGAAGTGAATTGGTATTTTATTGTGGTTTTGTGTGGCATTTCCTTAATGACTAGTGATGTTGAGTGTCTTTTCATGTGCTTATTAGGCATTTGTATGTCTTCTTTGGAGAAATGTCTATCCAAATCCTTTGCCCATTTTTTATTGGGTTATTTATTATTTTATTGTTAAGTTATAACTTCTTTATATATTCTGAATACAAGTCTCTTATCTGATATATTATTTGCATATATTTTTGACATTCTGTGTGTTGTCTTTTCACTTTCTTGATGGTGTTTTTTGAAGCACAAAAGTTTTTAATTTTGATAATATTCAATTTACCTATTTTTTCTTTTGTTTTTTATGCTTTGGGTGCCATGTATAAGAAAAAATTGCTAATTCAAGATCTTGAACATTTACTCCTACATTTTCTTCTAGGAGTATTGTAATTTTAGCTCTTACATTTAGGTCTTTGATCCATTTTGAGTTGATTTTTGTATGTGGTGGTATGTAGGGGTCCAAATTCATTTTTGTGCATGTGGATATCTCATTGTCCCATTTGTTGAAAAGACTATTCTTTTCCTATTGACTTGTCTTGGCACCTGCATCAAAAATAAATTGACTGTAAATTTGAGGCTTTGTTTCTGAAACTTCAATTTGATTCCATTGATGTATATGCCTATCTTTATGCAAGTACCACACTGTTTTGTTTACTGTAGATTTGTAGTAAGTTTTTAAATTGGCAAATGTGAGTCCTCCAACTTTCTTCTTTTTCAAGATTGTTTGTCTGTTCTGGGTCACTTTGATTTTCATATGGATTCTATGATCAGCTTGTGAATTTCTGAAAAAAACAAAAAGCAACTAGGTTTTTGATAGAGATTGTGTTGAATCCGTAAATCAGTTTGGGAAGTATTGCCATCTTAATGTTCAGTCCTCCAATCCATGAACACATCATGTCTTTCCATTTATTTAGGCTTTCTCTAATTTCTCTCAACAATGTTTTATAGTTTTCAGTGCATGTCTTGTACTTCCTTTGTTAAATTTGATGTAAAATATTTTATTCTTTTGATGCTATTGTAAATGGAGTTGTTTTCTTAATTTCATTTTCAAATTGTTTATTGACACTATAGAAATATGATTGATTTTTGTATATTAATTGTGTCTTACAAACTTGCTGAACTTCTTTTTTAGCTCTAGTAGATTTTTAGTGGAATCTTTAGGATTTTCTATATATAAGACCACGTTATCTATAAATATAGATTGTTTTCCTACTTCCTTTCCAATCTGCATGCCTTTTCTTTCTTTCTCTCTTCTTTTTTTTTTTTTTTTGCCTAAATGCCCTGGCTAGAGCCTCCAGTAAAATGTTGAATTGAAGTGGCAAGAGTGAACATCCTTGTCTTGGTCTTATTCTCGGGGGAAAAGCTTTAAGGCGTTCATGTTTGGGTATGATACTAGTTGTGGGTTTTTCATAGATGCCCTTTGTCAGGTTGAAGAAGTTCCCTTCTATTTCTAGTTTGTTGGGTGATTTTGTCTGAGAGGGTGTTGGAGTTTGTCAAATGCTTTTTCTACGTACATTGAGATGACCATGTGAATTTTGTCCTTTAATCTCTTCATATGGTGTGTCACATTGATTGATTTTTGATTGTCACATTGATTGATTGTCACAGCAATCCTTGGATTCCTGTGCATTCCTTTGCATTCCTTGGATAAATCCCATTTAGTCATGGTATCAAATCCTTTTTATATGATGCTAAATTCAGTTTATTAATATTTTGTGAGGATTTTTGCATCTATGTTGACAAAAGATATTGGTCTGTAGTTTCTTTTCTTGTGATGTCTTCATCTTGTTTTGGTGTCAGGGTAAGAGTGACCTCATTGAATGAGCTGGCAAGTGTTCCCTCCACTTCTATTTTTTGGAACAGTTTGTGAAGACTTGGTGTTAATTTTTCTTCAAACATTTGTTAGAATTCACCAGTGAAGCCATCTGGGCCTAGGCTTAATTCAAGCTCTTTGCTCGTTAAAGATCTCTTCAGATTTTCTATTTCTTCTTGAGTCAGTTTTGATAATTTTTGTCTTCCTAGGAGTTTTTCCATTTTATCTAGGTTGTCTAATTTATTGGCATATGATTTTTCATAGTATTGCCTTATAACTCTTTTTATTTTTGTAAGGTAGGTGGTAATATCCCATCTTTCATTCTTAATTTTAATAATTTGAGTCTTGTCTGTTTTTTGCTTTGTCAGTCTAGCTAAAGGTTTGTTGATTTTCTTGATCTTTTCAAACAATCAAGTTTTGATTTGTTGTTTTTCTCTACTATTTTTCGCTTCTCTGTTTTCATTTATTTACACTCTAATCTTTATTTTTTCCTTTTTTTCTGCTTGATTTGGGTTTAATATTCTCTTTTTCTTCTCGTTTCTTAGGTTGGAACATTTAGTTTTTTTTAAATTATAAATATTAGCTAAATTTTTACCCCCAAGTGCTCTGGGAGTTACCTTCCTCAATTATTTTGGTGGTTTGTTCAGATTTTTCTACTCTTCCCTGTCTTCCTTTGGTATATACTTGATGACTTTAGCAAACACACTGACATCCCATCCTCAGTGCCATTGAGCCCAAACTCCATGCCACATTAGCCACCCAACACACTGGCAACTCTCCAAATCCCAACTCCTTGAAGAAATGCTCCTCCTCTGAGATCTTGCACTTAGTTTCCCTCCATTGAGAGCAAATTCCATTCCTGCCTCCAACTGCCATTTCCCAACACACTACTAGCCTTTTACCTTCTATTTACTTTGTCTTTTTTTTTTCAGTTCATAATGTCCATTAACATTCCCCTGCCCACAATTAACTCTAAGTAGTCTGGACTACGTGACTTACCACTTTAGTTCTTCCTTACTATTTTGTGGTGCATGGCTCTGTCGCTAAATCAGCCTCTTTGCCCTCTGTCTATCCTCTTGTTTCCTGGAGGCAGATCATGACTGTAAGACAGCATGAACACATTCTAATTTGGACCAACTGTGCCTTTTAAAAGCTCATTGCTGTTATTTGTCTGACAAGTCACTGGTATGGTGCCTGGCACATAATACAGATGCTGTGAATATGAGTCCCCTTCCTATTTCTTCTTATTCCTTCTCTTGTTGATTCTTGTCCACACACTCCTCAATGGCTATTTCTAATCTCCATGCAACTCGTACCTCACATGTTCTGCCAGCATAGATCTCTCATGCACTTATCTGCCTGTGTTCCAAAGAAGATAGAAACAGTACAGTATGAGTTTTCTATTCATCCTTTCTCTATCTTTGCCCATCCTCCAAGGCCTTCCATTATGTCTCAAGGATATTGATGCTGCTCCCCCAATAGAGTATTACATTTCCTTCAGTTTAAGGCCAAAGCCCTAGATTGAGTGGTTGGCAACTGCTCCATTATGGAGCGGTAGTTCTACAAGGCCAGATGGAATGTTGGTGAAAAGGCTTATTTGGTGAAAGGAAGTGGTCTCCGCCTCTGTTGCCTCTAGTTTTCACCATCTGTTCTCTCTTGAATCTATGCCTTTTGGCTTCCTCCGATACTCAACAATTTTTTTTTTCAAAGATATCCAGTAATATCTAAAATTTTGAAGCCATAGCCTTTTCCTCTAATTCAGTCCTCCTCTGTGACTTCACTATAATATTAACACTGAAAGTCTCTCCTTTGTGCCTTTTGGGACAACATGTCTAGAATTCCCCTATACTCCTCCCTGTCTTTTTTCTTACTCTTACCCCACAAATATCAGCGTTTCCCAAAGTTCTATCCTATGGCTCTCCATTTTTTTCTTTTTCTACTCACTTTCTCAAAGTACGTATGCATTCCTACCACCTCAACTGTTGCCTAGTTCTGGAACATTTATAATTCTTCCTTCTTACATCTGCCCCCCTTCTGTTCTTAAAAGCCTCTGTGTCCAGCTATGTGCTGGACATTTCCACTTAGATGCTAAATTGCCACCCAAAACACACATGTTGAAAACACAACATTGCCTCTCTCCTTAAAAATGTGCTCCTCTCATAAACTTTCCATTTCTGTCAATGGCTCCACCACACTGTCAGTTATATAGAAACAAAACTATTCTTCTCTTTGTCCTTCCTAATGATTCAGCCACCAAGCCCTGTTGATTCCAAGTCTCCCCTTGAGATAATGGACACTTCCATATGTTCTTTTATTTCAGTTCTGAATATCACTCTTTTAGTTCAAGTCCTTGTTGTAATATGCCAGAATTAATCAAATAGTCTAAGTATTGTCTTTCCTGTAATTTCTCCCATATCCTTGTCCTTACTGCACATAGTCACCAGATTTTTTTTTTATGCTTCTTTGACCATGTCACTTCCCTGCTCACAGAGAATCAAGGGTTCTCTACTGGACAAAGTACAAACTCTTTGTGAGTAAGTTGTGTCCCTGTACTTTCTGGCCCCAACCTACAGCACTTTGTTCACACATCTGTTAGAGCCCTAATTATGCTGTTGGGTAATTATGCATTAATGTGCCTGTTACCCACACTGAACTACAAGTTCCTGGAGGCCATATTCATCCTTGTAGCTCTAGGCCTAGCTTGTATTGGGTGTTCAATACACAGAAGTTAACTTGAATAAAACTGTGACTCTGGATCATAGAAGTCCCATGAGAATGGGGTGAGTGGTGAGGGGTTCAGTATGGTACTTGTCCTTTGTATGAAAGAGCCCTTCTGTCTCACTTTTCTTCCTCTCTTAATTTCTCAAACTTTCGGATTTCAGGATTCCAGTTGGTTATTGTGGATTTTATCACCCTGCTTTGTTCTGGCACATCCAGCTGCTCCCCACTTGACTCCATAAATGTTCTCTCACCAAATAAGACTGCCAAAGCATGGTCAGGGTGTCCTGACTGGCAGCCTGAAGGTACACTCTGATTGCCCTCATCCGTGAATGGCTCTCAGGAAGCCATGTTCGTGTTGTACCTTTCATCAAGCATTGGCCAGTGTGACCATCTTCAAGGCTGAAAGTATTAATGATATTGTGGCATGGATGTTACCATAGATGTTGGGAGTTCTAGCTAATTTTTAAGAGTTCAGTCATGGTGAGCTAAATTTGTAAATGTTACTAGCAAAGTGAGAAAAACAAAGTTAGTAGCAAACTAAGAAAAAAATCTTAAATGTAGTCTTGGGAATATTCAATTACTTTGCAACCAACAAGCAGTATTTCTAGTAATTAGTTTAAACATCCATTTTACTACAAACCCATTTAAAAGTGATAATGAAAAGATGGCATCAATAATACTCTTTTATGTACTTTAACAATAGCTGTAAATATAATTAGAAGTAAACCCTAATTTAAGAAAATCTGAAGTAATAAAATCTGAAATTATGAAATGGATAAATCAGAATCAGCAATTATTTGTATTAAAGAAATATTTTTCACTTACACTAGAGGGTTGCTGATCTCATGCTTCTCTATGATTTGCTGCTATGTTTACCTCTATCCTTTAAATAATCTGTATCTTTTAAAGTATTAGTTAAGTTTGATAAAGGATAAAATCTCTGATTCTTTTGAGTCTTAATTGACATCTAAAACTTGGTGTTAGCTCAGGGTCATATTAAAGATTTTGCTGTTAATAAGCAATGTTTCACTGAATAATGTGAAAAAAACCCTAACATCTCCTCTTCCTGTATTTCCTGGCTCAGTGAATGGTGCCAGCATCCACCCAGCTGCCCCAGACAGAAACCAAGGAGTCTTACCCGGCAGCTCCCTCTCCTCCCTCACCTCCCCCCGACACACATCTAGTTGATCACCAAATCCTATTGATTCTCCCTCCTAATATCTTTTTCAACTCTGCACATACCTCCATCTTCCACTGCATCCTCTCTTACTTGAACCACTGTAACGCTCTGGTAATTGGTCCTCCTGCATCTGCTTTTGCCATCCTTCCCATTCCCCACCAATTTCTTTGACACGTAGCCAGAGTGATCTCATAATTTCGTTTCCCTTATTATGACCCATGAATGGTGTCCTATTGCCCTAAGACTAACGCCCAACTCCACAGGCTGGAATGACTTCCCAACCCCTATGGAAAGCCTGGGTCAAGGGCCCCTCTGTGTGTTCCTTTAATACCCTGTGATCAGTTACCCTCTCGGAACACCCTCAGCTTGGATTGAAATTTTCCAATTTACTTGTCTCTCTCCTTGACTACACTGAAGACTTTTGGAGAGCAGGGACTGTGTTTATCTTGTATCTCCAGGGCCAGCTCAGTCTCACTAAATATTTGTCGAATGAAGTAACTGCTATAATTGTCTGTACTTATATGTTTCTGTTTGTGATACTGGTTTAGATTGAATAGTCTTTAGGTACCCATTAGTGGCAAAGTCTGAGGAGGCAAATGGTTGATGCTTCTGAACTGCTTAAAGATGCTACTGATTGGGCAAGGAAGCAGACGGAGGACGTTTTGCTTTCAAGAGCTTAGGGGCTAACTATTGGGCCCCTAAGCCAGTTCAGAGGGTTTAGTTAACGTGGGAAGTTGTATATTTGAAACTGTGTGGAATCTTTTGAGTTCTGTATGAACACAGTATATCAATACTTTCTTGTTGAATTAGCAGAAACGAGCAGTGAAAATATCCCCTGGTCCTCTTCTCTCCAGCTAAAGTTTTCCAGCTTCTCTAGCAAAATGTCAGATATACAAAAAAAGTAAGAAATAATTTTGTAAAAAACAAAAATAGAAAAGGGTTGATAAACAAATCTGTATCAGAAGTGTAGAAATTTTTCATTCCTCACTTCCAAGAAACAACATCCATTTGCATAATTCAACTTTTAGAAAATGGAAACTTTCCCCCAGAGCTGTACTATGACCCTGCTGATGAAATGTTATGGTCCAGATATGCCAATGTGAGGAAATGACAAGTGACAAATTATGTCAGTTGCAGTGATGAAGACTGCATTAGCTTGTCGCGAAGTAGAAAGCTTCAAGGTAGAGTGTAGGTGGGTGTATTTTCATATACAGAACTAAATGAAAATTAAATCAATTATGAGAATAATTCAAGCTCCAATTTCCCAAGGTTTGCTTCAATTAGATAATTGATGCAATTTGGTGAAAGGTTTTGGGTTAGATTTTTCTGGTCTGAATTATATCAAATTACTTTAATTCTCCACTTCACTTTGATTATATAGACCCAGCTCATGCTCGAGTGTGAGTGAATTTAAGTAACTGTTATGCTGCTAGTTCAGATAATTCCTTACATCTTTTTTTCTCCCATAAAATGTGCTCTGCACACTATGTTTACAAGCTAATTTCAGTGACAAAACCACCACTTTACAGAATAAAAGTGTAGGACTTGCTATTTAATGCATAAAGGGAAACAATTACTGAAAAGGAATAGTTTAATGAAACCTTCTGTTCAGGAGTGGACATTTCTGCCTCTAACATTGTCCTCTTTTTGTTGGAAAGGCTAGGCGTGGGGACAAAGTTGAGTCAAGACAAATAATATAAACTTTATGTAGATTTGGCCTTAATTGAAATTATTTTCATTGATAAGAACTTACGTTATTGTGGTGGAAACACCTTGATTATCTTCAGATCAGATTCTTACCAATCTCAACCAACTATATACAGATGTCAACCAGGAAGTCAATGGCAAAAGATTCTGAGAAGTGATGTGCAACTCTGGAGTGAAAGTGGTCTCAGGCCAGAGTCTATTGACCTAGAATTGGATATAAATTATGGATTAATAAATTTGATTATTGTTTTTTCTTCAGTTCTTCTTGCAATACTATATTATATTATTGATGGAGGGAGAGGGGCAAGAGGGAAGAAAAAAAGAGAGGGATGTTGTATCCCACACACTAGGATATGATAATACAAGGAAGATAGAGACTCTGGGGCCATTTAGTGTGGGAGCAAATAGTCCAGAAAAACTCACCATGACTTGAATCTTCATAAAAAAAGTAATATTGATTAAACTATATTGAGCATAGTCTTTTTAAGAAATCAGGGGGATATGTGGTACATTTTAAAGATATTTTTTAGCCCAAGTAGCTGAAAATTATTTGGTATCAAAATGGGTATGCTTCAGGTATTTTTAAGTTTTATTTACAAGGAACTACTCATTCCTTGATGGTAGAATTTAAATGATGTCATCAAATCTCAATAGTAGACTTATACAGCCGTCTGCCATTGATCTTGCCTCAACAATAGACTAAGCAAAATATGAAATGCATGTGTCCTTTGACACCTCAATCCCCAGTCTAGGAATTTACCCCAGGAGATTTCACCCAAAGGCAAAAAAACACATGAATCTCATTGTTTTTTTTTTTTTCATTATAATGAAAAATGGGAAACAGCAGTAACGTCCAACCACAGGAAATTGGTTATGAAAATTATAATAAACCCATACAACAGATACTTAGAGGCCATTAAACATGACATTGTGGAAGAATATTTAGTGAAATTTGAGAAGATATTTATAATATATTTTTAAGTGAAAATTTAAAAGATATTGCAGAACAGTATGTAAAGTATGATCTCATTCTTGTATACACATATTTGTGTGTGTTTAGATCTAGAAAGATATTTAGAAACAGACCTCCAATGTGTTTAAAATATGGTAGGTTCAATTGTTGAATCAAAGTGGTAAATCTATGAGTGTTCATGGTGCTATACTTCAACCTTTCTGTATGTTTGAAAAGTCTAACAATAAAAAATTGAAAGAAAAAAAGTAGACTAAGGCCACTAGGATTTGGTGTGGGCTATGTGTCATATCACAGGGTTTGCTGATTTGTGAGGAGACTGATCACATCCCAACTGTTTTTAAGTATCAAATATTATTGTAGAACTATCAATGTCAGTCTGTCAAGCTACCAGTGGAAGAAATTTCACAATTCCATGCCAGTTCTCCATTCCCCAGTGCACACATCACTCCAGAGTCACGCAGAGCACAAGCCAACTGAAGATCCAGAATTTGAAAACATCTCCTACTCGGCTCTACACAATATCGCGGGACTCAGGAGATAGAGAAGTTGCCTGGCCAGAATAATCACAGCCTATAATTTTTCAGACACCCAACAATGGGCTTCAGTGAATCTGGTAACTGGCTGTTTATGGAAAATAAAATGACAATGATGACATCTATGACAATAGAACCCAAATAATATATTCCCTTTCCAAACACAGGTGTTTCAAAATAAAAAATAAAGTTGCTGATAAGCCAAAAAAAAGCCTCACTTTTTTTTCCAAGTCTTTAATTACTAGTGAGATTATCTTTTCATGTATGAGACTGGACATTTATATATCTTCTTTTCTGAATTGCTATACATGTTGTTTCCCTACTTTCTATTTGGATATTCATTTGTCATTTCTTTGTTAGAGCTCTTTTTATATTATATCTAATAACTCTTTGTTATACGTGACGATGAGTTTTGTCCTCAGTTTGACATTTATCTTGACTATTGTGTTCTTACTATACATAAAGTTTTTTTATTCTTATGTATTCACATCTATCAATCTTTTATAGCATCTGCCTTTTATGTAATCTTTGGAAAAGCATTCTCCACTACAAGATTATAAAAATACTCAACTATAGGTTCTTCAAGTACTTTTAGTGTTTCTTTTCCTTTTTTTCTTTACATTTAAATCTTTAAATTATGTAGAATTTATTTTGCTTTAAGGCGTCAGATAGGATTTAACTTAATGTTTCCCCTAATGACTAGCATTTGTTCCAGTATCGTTTATTGAAAAATTCTTCCTTTTCCTCCACCTTCATCCTATACTTTCTCTATATGTGCATGGAAAGGAAAAGGTTACTTATTTTAATTTTTGAAAGAATGGATACCAGCATTCTGATGTATATGGACTGTAACTCAGACCTTATGTATAAGTCCAGTGGTAAATTCCTTCCCAAACAAAAATTAACTCTGTGATTCGCATGTCTAATATTTGGTTCTTCTTCTAACATTGGTATATGTACAAATGGAAAGCTAACCGTTCGTGCAAAATTTCTGGTTTAGATTAGATCACACCCATATTAAAATTGTTTTGGCAAGTCACTTCAATATTATTGAAAATTCTGTTTGCAGGCAGGCATGTAAATATTATAGCGCACTCAGAATCTGTGTGCAATGATTTTCCATAGTACTTCAAGATTTTTCATCAGCCCAGAGGCTGCTGTGTCATCAGCTACAGAATATGAAATCTAATTAAACTGACAATATATGAATCATTGTATAATTTTTGATGTGCCCAAACTCCATGAAACCTCATCCTGGGAAAATAGCCAGCAATGTGTCTTTATCATATTTCTCAATAGGAATAGAGGCACCAGCAAGTGGCAAATCATTTGGCCACGTAATCTTTACTATCTTTCAAGGTTTATTTTTTCTTTACGTAGTAATCAATAAAATGAGACTAAAAACTCAATGCCGGTGACTAATTAGAAAAATGTAGTCGAGCTTGCTATATGACTCAGAAAACTCACCTGAGCCCGGGAGTAAGGTTAGCCCTTAGAAGAAAACTATCAGAGACATTTTCCCTCTAGTCTCAAGTTCCTTATTGACACTTTTGAGGTTGTTTATTGGCAAATGTGCCATAGCAATGCTACCACTTTTCATTTCTTTTTTTTTTTTTAATAATTTTATTTATTTATTTATTTTTCCCCCAAAGCCCCAGTAGATAGTTGTATGTCATAGTTGCACATTCTTCTAGTTGCTGTATGTGGGACGCGGCCTCAGCATGGCCGGAGAAGCAGTGTGTCGGTGCGCACCCGGGATCAGAACCCGGGCCGCCAGAATCGGAGCGCACGCACTTAACCGCTAAGCCACGGGGCCGGCCCCCACTTTTCATTTCTGTGGAATAATAATATTTCTGTGGAACATTACTGGATATAAAACTCTTCTGCCTTTTTTTGTCTTGGCCCATTCATAGATCCTACATACAAGAATGAGCACTGAGCTGGGAGGATGCCTGAGTTCTAGTCTTGGCTCTACTTCTTTCTAGCTTGTTCTGTGTCCTCGGGCAAGTCAGCCCCATCTTTGAGCCTCGTTTTTTTTTATCTGCAAAATGAAGAGGCTGCTTATGTAAATTAAAGATTTCTTTCAGTTTTAAAAGTCCACATTTTAAGTTCACTGACATAGTTGCAAAAGTTTATTTCTTTGCAGAATCTGCCTATAGGTAGAATCTGGCAGGTTTTGCTGTTCACATTAAGCGGAGCAAGCACACAGATATGGATTATGTATTCTTATGCCCAAACGTGACTTTATGAGTGATGTGCAGTTTTCTCTATCAATTAAACAATGACTGACTGATTGTTAGAGTTTGACAGCCACACACAAAGCAAGCTATGGAAATTCCCAAAAGGCTTGGCTCTCCTTTTGCTTTAAAAGTGCACAAAGTACAGGCTGCACCCTATGCCACTTGACATATGTCCAACCAACTTATGAAAAACCATAATGTGACTTCTAGATAGACTCTAGACAGTAATACTGAATCAGACAAAACCAACGCTTCAAAAAAATCCTTAATTTTTTTCATACTTAATTTCAAGATGTTGAAATATTTTTTTTACAGATGAAGAACTATGCATTAGTATAAGAGTCTGGGAATCTATGGTTCCTGTTAAAAGGAATAAAAATAGGATGAGAAGATTGACTCACTTGATTATTTACTTCGTATGGAAAAGAAGGTGGGTGGTAGGCTTGAGGAATGACCAGGGACCAAACAGCGCTGCAAAAGTGAAATTGCATGTATCTGTCTCCATTACTTTTCCAGTTTCCCATATTGTACTTCCTGCTTTGCACAATACCTCAAGATGAAATGTCCATAATTAATTCACAAAGCAAAGAGCAATTCTAGGATATTATAAATAATATTAGATCATTGGCTTTTTATTATAAATTGAAGAGTTACATATTAAGCTCTAATTAGATCCTTCCTTATAAATCAAAGTAGCAGCTTTGTGACTCCAAACTATGTGACCTTCAATAAAGAATCCCTCTAAAAGAACTCCGAGCTATAGAATTTGAGTCAGATGTTATTTTCACATCTGCTCCTGTCCAGTGTATTGAGAACATTGCCTTTTTTGTGAGGTCAAACATGGGGCAGTGAAGATGCTTCTAGCAAAGCCTGCGTGTCTCTGTATCTGCAGAGGAGAAACAGAGAACTATAACCATTTGCCAGCTAAATCAGGCCATAATGTACCTGTCCCTAACTATGCAGAAATAGAAAGTAAAATGGATTTGAATTAGATATTTCATGAGCCTCAGGAAACTGCCTTACTTCTTGATTTCTTAGTATTCACTAATACAGTTGGAGACAGGATGGGCCTGCACATTTATCAGTTTTCTCTAGTTAGGATCATGTTTACCCCATTTAGTTTTCACAACAGCTCGACTAGCTATGTACTATTATTTCTATTTTACAGATAAAAAACTGAAGTTCAGCTAGGTTACGTAGCTTGCCCAGAATTAATCAACTAGGAAGTAAGAGAGCCAGAATTTGTAACCCAGGTCTGCTGAACTGCTGTCCTCCTCTGCAGGACTTGATATTTACCTTTGATAGAAATTTTTAAAATATGCCTTTTGTGGAGACTGACAGCATTCCTTCTCTGATGGGAAGAAGATGTATGCGTCAGTGTAATCGTATTACAATACTCAGAAGTATGGGCTAACTGAGGAGGGGAAGAGGCAGTTCAGCTACATAGGGACGTTCTTCATCATCTTTAACAAAAAGTTCTATGAAACGACACCACCTTATCACTTTGATTTAGCCACCGGCACATGATTTCTCACGTAGTAAGTACACAAATAATATTTCACCAATGAATAAAATACACTTACTTCAAAAGGATCTTTTCAGCCCTATAACACCTAGACCTTTTACCCAGGGATGATAATAATGGCTGACATTTATTGAGCGCTTGCTATGAGCCAGGCGTTATTCTAAGCATGCTTTCCTGCATTATTTCATTTAATTTTCACAATCACCATGTATAGTCAGTATTATTATACTCATTTCACGGATGAGGCAACTAAGACTCAAACATTTTAAATAGCTTGTCAGAGATCTAACAGCCACAGAGTGGCAGAGGTGGGATTCCAATCTAGGTCTTCAAAGACTTTACTCTCAGTATAACTACCTCCCTGGAAAGCCAGAAAAATCGGAATCCATCCAAAATGTTATTTTCAAAGAATGCAGGGTAGCAGGCATTTGCAGGATTCATTCACCTCACAAAGAAGCTAGTTGTCAAATAACTGTTGCTACCTGTTTTAGTTAACAGATAACTCTAGATAACACTGGTAGAGATCCTTACCCTTGTCTTGACTTCCCTGATAGTTACAAAATCACTCCACATCTGCATGTCTCTCACTGTACCCTTGCCTGGCAATGAAGCATGTCAGCCAAGTCCTGTGATACCTTGCATGGTACAAAAATCACATCACCTGCTGCTTACAAAACAAAACAAAATACAGCAAGAAAATTTGATGGGTCTCTTTGCCAACCAAATTAAATGTCAGTGCCTTAGCATAGAGTTCAAGAGCCTCCACATCTGACCTCATTTCCCTTCAAGTCTTCTGTCCCCGCCTCCTCTCTACCAACCCCAGCCTCCTGCTGGTTCCTGCATATGCCCATGCAGTCCCCCTTCCTTCACTTACAATCTTTTCTTAGCTTAGAATCCCCACACACCCCTTTTTCCACCTGTTTCCACTCTAGCCATCTTTCAAGGCTCATCTCAAAGGACAACTACTTGATGATGCCTGTCCTGATAATCCTAGCTGGATATGATCTCTCTTTCCTTCTTCATAACACCCAAATTACTCTGCACCTTTCTTAGTAGAATTTACCTTTCTTCCCCTTGCATTATAGATATTTTTTTATGTCTTAAACCCTTACGAAATTTTAAATTTCTTTTTTACATCTTTGTTTTTCCAAACACAAATAACAGGAGGTGTTTGTTGAAATCACATGAAATTGAAATCACGGGTCTGAGAATCTGATGCCACTGTACTGCTTGTGGTATATTCTATTACTATACAATCTTTGGTGCTTGGGTTGACTTTGGCGACTTTCTACTACAATCAATTCTGATCATGTCTCTGCCTTGCTTAAAATCCATCATAGACAATGTTCTTTTTTTGTGAACAGCAATTTTCAAAGTGTTGTCTGTGGACCCCTGGGCATCCCGAAGATCCTCTCACGGGGTTGAAAAGGTCAAATCTATATTCACAGTAATACTAAGACATTATTAGCCTTTTTCACCTGTTGACGTTCTTACTGGTGGTGCAAAAGCAACAGAGAGTAAAACTGCTGGCGCCCTGGTGTAAATCAAGGCAGTGGCACCAGACTATACCAGTTAGTAGTTGTATTCTTTACCACTGTGCACTCACAATTAAAAAACAAAGCCATTTCTATGTAATAGTGTCCTTGATAAATCAGAATATTATTAATTTTATTAGATATTGACCTTGAGTACATGTCTTTTTAATATTCAATATTATAAAATAGAAACTATGCATAATGCATTTCTGTGGTAGACTGAAGTATGACAGTTACCTTGAGGAACAGCACCCATGTAACTGTTTGAGTTGTGAGCTGAACTAGCCACTTTTTCCATGGAACACCATTTTTACGTGAAAGAGCTACTGGCAGAAAACTACAGTTATTCAGGTTTGGGTATTTTGCAGACATTTTCTCAAAAATGAAATAAGTGAGCCTGTCACTTCAAGGAAAAGACAATATTTTTGCCAATGACAAAATTCCTACTTTCAAGTTAAAATTAGAATTTTAGAAAACTTACATCTGCAACTGTGAGTATGAAAGATTCCCAATACATAAGACTTTTCTGATGAGATTGGTAGTGATATCAATGAGTGTGATTTTTGATATTGTATAATATAATATGTCCACATCTGGAAGTTCTGCATAAATCACTGAACCAATATCTTGCAAACAACCAAGACAATGTGTTGTAAGATCATGCAGGGGTAAAAAGACCCATCCTAAGTGCAAGATAGGCTAATATATTTTTTTAATGGGTATAAAAATTTTGTTGATATGGTTTCAGATTTCACATTGCAGTTAACTTTTTAGAGCCTGTCTCTCATTGAATTTTGGTGTAGTATCAAAGAATATCCACAATTATCTGAGACGGCTATTAAAATATCTCTCCCTTTTGCAACTATATATCTTTGGGAAGCTGAATTTTCTTCATTACCAAAACGACAGGACAGCACACTGAATGCAGGAGAGATGAGAAGCCAGCTTTCTTCTATTTAGCCAGACATTAAAGAGACATGTAAAAATGTAAAACAATGTCACTCTTCTCACTATTTTTGTTTTGTTTTAGAAAATATAGCTAGTTTACATAAAAATGTTAATGTGTAATGGGTTTATTATTGTTTCAAAATGAACTAGTAAGTAAATTTTGTGTGTGTGTGTGAGGAAGATTAGTCCTGAGCTAACTTCTGCTGCCAATCCTCCTCTTTTTGCTGAGGAAGATTGGCCCTGGGCTAACATCTGTGCCCATCTTCCTCTACTTTATATGGGACACCACCACAGCATGGCTTGATGAGTGGTGCGTAGGTCCATGCCCGGGATCCGAACCTACGAACCCTGGGCCGCCGAAGCAGAGTGCATGAACGTAACCACTACTGGGCCGGCCCCCAGTAAGTAAATATTTTTAAACATTTCCCAGGTTTCGATTCCAATAGAGTAAATATCTAAAGATATAACTCACAGAAACAAAAGCTTTGGTGGTAGTAGGGTGGGTTCTCAATAATTTTTAAGAGTATAAAAGGGTTTTGAGGCCAAAATTTTGAGAATCACCACCGTTTTAGGAAAAAATCCCTTTTTACCGTGGCCCACAAAGCTCCTCATGACCTGGCTTCTGTCTCTCTCTCCAACCTCATGTTGTGCTTCTGTCTCTGTCTCTCACTATGATCCAGTTGCACTGGTTTTCTTTCAGTCCTCACCCCTCCATCCTTCCTCCTGCCCAGGACTGCACATGTTACCCCGTCTGCCTAGAACAACTCTGTCTCCCCACCCTCCTCCATCCTTCACCCGACTGATGCCTATTCAGCACCCTTCAGATTTCAAGTCTGTGTTGGTTTTCTATTGCTGTGTAAACAAATTGCCACAAACTTAGTAGCTTAAAGCAACACGTGTCTATTGTCTCACACTTGTGTAAATCAGAAGTCTAGATGGGTTCAAACTCTGCTCCAGGTTTTACAAGACGTAAATCAAGATGTCAGGAGAGCTGTACTCCTTTATGGAGGTTCTGGGGAGAATTCATTTTCAGGCTCATTCAGGTTGTTGGCAGAATTCATTTCCAAGTGGTCGTAGGAGTTAGGTCTGTGTTTCCTTGCTGGCTACTGGCCAGGAGTCATGCCCAGCTTCCAGAGGCCACCCACATTTATTGCATCATGGCCCCCTCCATCTTTAAGCCAGCTGAGCCCATGCATATTCTCTATCCCTGCCACTATGGCCACTTTGTTCGTGAGCCCATTAGGCGATGACAGGGATGGCTGGGGAAAGAGACTGACTGGTATCCACAGAACGAGTCATCTTATCCACTTGATTATTAAAATCCTCTTCTGCTGAAGTCACTCTTTAGCGATCCTTGACATAGGACAAAAGTATCTTCACGTGTTTTGCCCATTAAGAGAGGTCTAGCCACATACCTCTTTCCCAAATTTCTTTGTCACCAATTTTCCAATCATGTTCCTTCCAAATCCCTGATGATCCAGCCAAACCACTGGATACAGTCCATGAATAGGTGCATAATCGCACATCTGGCCATTTCTCCTTCTAAGCAAAGTGGACAAACAGGTATACTGCTTGGAGTTCTGCCCACTGAGAGGATTTCTCTTCCCTGCTGTCCATCAGGGATGTCCTAGAAAGAGGCTGTAGTGCTGCAGCTGTCCACTTTTGGGTGGTGCCTGCTTATCGTGCAGAACCATCTGTAAACCAAGCCTGAGTCTTGTCTTCCTCTGTTAACTGATTGTAGGGAACATCGCATGAGACCATAGGTATAGGCTGGAAGAGAGAAGGCATTGTAGTAGAAGTGAGATCCATGGGTTTTGGGGGCACTTTTTAATGTAACATACTTGTACCATCAGGGCCCACTCCCAACTGATCACATATACACCACTTCCATTTGGTGATGGAGTGCTGCTGTGCACACCCAGCCTGTGGCTTGGTGGGTCAGATAACACCCCGTTCATGATGGGCAGCTTCGGTTGCATGGTAACTTGGGGGCCCATAGTTAACCATTCAGTCTCTACTAAGGCCCAGCAGTAGGCCAAGAGCTATTTCTCAAAAGGAGAGTAGTTATCTGTGGATAATGGCAGGGCCTTTCTCCAAAATCCTAAAAGCCTGCACAATGATTCATCTAAAGTTGCCTGACAAAGACTCCAAAATTCATCCCTATTTGAACTGACACCTCAAGCCCCATTGGATCTGCTGGGTCATGTGGCCCAAGCAGCAGAGCAGCTTGCACAGCAGCCTGGACCTGTTGCAGAGCCTTCTTTTGTTATAAGCCCTACTCAAAAATAGCAGCTTTTCGAGTCACTTGGTAAGTGGGCCAAAGTAACCCAAATGAGGGATATGCTGCCTCCAAAATCCAAAGAGGCCTGCTAGACATTACACTTCTTTCTTAATTGTAGGAGGGGCCAGATACAACAACTTATTTTTCACCTTAGAAAGGATATCTTGACATGCCACACACCACTGGACTTCTATAAATTTCACTGATGTGGAAGTCCCCTGAATTCTAGTCTGATTTATTTCCCACCTTCTGATGTGCAAATGTCTTAACAATAAGTCTAGACAAGTTGCTACTTCTCACTCTTTAGGTCCAACCAGCATAATCTCATCAGTGTAATGGACCAGTGTGATATCTTGTGGAAAGGAAAGTTGATCAAGATCTCTGGGAACTAAATTATGACATACAGCTGGATATTGGATATACTCCTGAAGTAGGGCAGTGAAGGTGTGTTGCTGGCCTTGCCAGCTGAAAGCAAACTGCTTCTGGTGGGCCTTATGGACAGGTATGGAGAAAAAGGCATTTGCCAGACCAATAGCTGCATATCAGGTTGCAGAGGATGTTTTAATTGGCTCAAGCAATGAAACCACATCTGCTACAGCAGCTGAAGTTGGAGTCACCTTCTGGTTCAGCTTATTATAATCCATTGTCATTATCCAAGATCCATCTGTCTTCTGCACAGGCCAGACAGGTGAGCTTAATAAGGATTTGGTGGGAATCACCAACCCTGCATCTTTCAAAGCCTTGGTAGTGGCACTAATCTCTGAAGTCCCTCCAGAGATGTTACATTGCGTTTGGTTTACTATTTTCCTAGGTAAATGCAGTCCTAATGGCTTCAATTTGGATTTTTCTACCCTAATAGCCCTCGCTCGACAAGTTAGGGAACCAGTGTGGGGATTCCGCCAGCTGCTAGGTATGTCTATTCCAATTATGCATTCTGGAACTAGGGAAATAACCACAGGATGGGTTTGGGAACCCACTAGACTCACCCTAAGATGGACCTGAGCTAAAACTCCATTGATCACCTGACTTCTATAAGCCCCTACTCTGACTGGAGAGCCACAGTGACATTTTGGGTCTCCTGGAACTAGTGTCAATTCAGAGCCAGTGTCTAATAATCTCCAAAAGATCTGATTATCTACTTTTTCCCAATACACAGTTACCCTGGAAAAAGTCCATAGGTCCCTTTGGGGAGGGGTAGGAGAAAGATTAAGATTAAGTTTGGTAGCATACCAGTGTCCTTCCTCAAGGGAACGTGGCCTCTGCTTCATTCAAGGGGTTCCAGGTCTGTAAACTGGCTCAAGTCTGGGAATTGATTGAGGGGCTATGACTCTGTTTTATGATTCAGGTTAGACTTTTGTTCACTTGACCTAGAACTTTTCTTCTTATAGAGATCAAATAAGAATTTAGTAGGCTTCCTATCTATTTCACTTCTAGGAACGTCTTGATAAATTAGCCAGTGTCATAGGTCTATGCGAGTTAAACTATTCTGATTGCTGCTTTGACTCTGCTGTCCATTACAGTAATTTTTCCCACTTTGCCTTTGGCAGCTGAGTGCCACCACTTGGCCCCTGACACCCTAGAATCCAATTATTTTCATGGCATTTAGGGTTCTCAATTCAGTGACTGTGGTTACCACTGTAAGATCTGGCTTACAGAGAAGAACAATCACAGAGCTCTTCAACAATGCCCGAGTTCCCCTCACAAATTTATTCCTCACAGTACTGGTGAAAAGTATGTTTTCTGGACCCACCCAGCATAGGTAAATCTTAAATGACAGATCCACTCTAACATTCCAGTGAATCCCCTCCTCTACATTAAACCAAAGGTTGTCTGGCATTTCCAATTTGCCCAACAATGGGCCACCTTTTAGTCCACGTTTTAGCCTACCAGCCAAACAAATTGTTAGAGCCCTTTCTAACTCCCCAAGCTGCAACATTAAATGCAGAATCTCTTCTTAGTGAGCCCATGTCAATTAATTCGGCCTGATCCAACTTTATGTCCCACCCTTATACCATAGTCTTAGTCTCCATCCCCACACATGTTCTCTGGATTTCTGTCTGTATAAATTAGAAAACTCAGGTAGTCTTTTTGGAGTGTAAGATATCTCCTCATGGTCACACATTGTACCTCACCTTTAGGGGCCTGCTGGGATTTGAGTCTACTTAACAGATCTAGAAGGAAAGAGGGGTGGCGGGTGGGTCCTGAGGAGAATCTGCATTGCTTTGCATGACAAATGCCTCAGTGGAGGCCATTAAGCTTTCCTCAGGTAGTGCAGGTGGAGGTGGAAAGTTCCATACCACTGTGGGTAGAGATGGCATTTCTGCTGGGGTTGAGGAGGCCACTGCTGCTGAGGGGTAGGGAGATCTCTTCCCCTGGTAAAAAAAAAAAGGCTCATCAGAACTTAGGGGCTCCATGCCTCCAGCTTCATCAAGAGCTTTCCACACATTCTTATCCCAAATTTTAGGATCCCATTCTTTCCCGATCAATGTCCTCACTTTAACAGTAGACACCCTGGGAGGCTGAGAGTTCAACTTGCGCTATAATTCAGACAGTCAAAAGATGAAGCTCTGCATTTGATTTTCAGCAATTTCAGCTCTGCAGCCACGGGAGATGAGGGTCTCCTTCAGAGAGAAGGAGCTTTTAGGTCATTTTAGGTCATAGAAACTTTTAGGTCATTTATGCAGCACTTGAGCTGGGAATTCAAATCCCTGAACTTATCCTTTTCTTTCACCACTTTGTTCAGGGACATTAAGAGCAACAAACCAACATCATTATACTTGTTAGTTTTCCAAAAATGTTCAGAAATATTATATGGAGAGTCATCTAGATCCTTGCTTCTTCTGAGTGCTTAATTAGGAGTATCCAGTGGTGATATTTTGCATATCTCTATTGCCAGATCACACTATGGACGATCAGTGTTCTCTCTACTACTGGAAATAGAGTCATTAGCATCTTTAAATCTAACCAGATTAGAAAATCAATTCTAGAAACCCCAGAACCAATTCAGAACTCATCCTTAATCTTCTGTCCCACCAGAACCACTCTCAGTACCAAATCCTGTCTAAGACCAATTTGACAACAGAATTATGTGGTAGTTTCTTCATTAACTCTAGTTTTGAAAAATATTATTTTTATCACTTTCCTTGTTCATATGATGTGACTTACCAACTTTTGCTCTTACTCTCTTTTTCTTTTCCTAAAAAGCATTAAAACAACAGGTGCTTGATTTTCCATTCCAATTCAATTATTTCTTATTTTTCTCTTTTCCAAAAATAATAACGCCAGTGTGTACTTTAAATATCTTCCTCTTGGACTCATCCTCCTCTTTTTCTACACTAGATATTCTTCTTGGTGTAAAGCATTCTGATGTTATTAGTCACAGGCATGATCTTACCTATTTTTTCTTTTATCCCTTAAAGTGCCTGGTCCAATGATTTAATGACATCATTAAGTGTTCTAAGATAATTGTTGTGATTTTTTAATTCTGAAAGGAATAACATTCAATAATGTTTATAAACGATTTTCCCCAAATACAATACCCTGGAAAGCAGAACAGCCTTCACAAAGTCATGGAAGATCTGTTCAGTTAAAAGAAAAATGAAAGAAAAAGAAAGAAAGCTAGAAAAACTTGAAGAACATATGACTCATATTGCCCAAAACCTCAATACCTTCTACTTCACTTACCAGAGCAAATGGAAGCTAGTGTTAGATCAGATTTATGGTTATCTATCTATTTCAATTAGCTTAGGACAATAATCTAAATTCACCTGGTGCTAGAGTAGATTCAATTCATTCTTTCCTTCATTCATTCTACAACTATTTGCTGTTGATTTCTCTATGCATAACACTATGCAAGATGCTGTGGAGGATACAAGGAAATTTAATGCAAGGCTAATCCCCGTTAATGTTCTAAAAAAAGCATTGAATGCCCTTGTGGAAACAAGAGACACATTAATTTAATTAAAGTTTGTCAGGCCTATGGTGATTCACGCTTCAGAGGACCTAGTTCTCTAAGTCCAGATTATGTGATATTCTTATGAAGCATTAGTTGCTGAGATACCAAAAAAAAAAAAAAAAAACAACCCACACAAATGTCAGATGAGCGCAAAATGGTACTTGTAGAATTCATTATATCCCTGCTCCCAAAATTCACCACTTCGAATTTGAAGAGCACACTTTGGCCACCCAGCAAATGTTTGAATTATTTTTGTTGAATGTTGCTCAAACCTCCAAAGAGCACACTATATTCATTTATTCCTTCAACGAACAAATTTTTATTGAGTTCTTACCATGTGTCACACACTGTCTTTGGTGTTGGGGATATAGCAATGAACAAAAGTGACAAACATCCCCGTTCTTCTGGAGCTTACCTTCTTGCAGGGGAATATAAACAATAAATCATATAGATAAATGAACAAGGAAAATCTCAGGGATGTGGCATATAGTTATGGGAAAAATTGGCATGCTCCTTCTCAGGCTAGGTGACGAAAGGTGTGAAGCCCACATATAAGCTATTTATTTGTCCCATCACCCTAGAAAAAAGGAGCAGGGAACCAACAATGGTTTCCTTTTCCTCACTTTCCTCTGCATCTTTACTGTTAACAGACTCTAGTCACAATACCCAACCCTCCTATTTGAGGGATGTTATCATAGCTTCAAAGATTCATCAAAACATAGGCTATTTTCCCCAGATTCCACCAATTAGATTGTACTGAGATTGTATCATTAATATCTAAATCTTGCCAGCTCTGCCAGATCCCACTTATTTGACTATATAACCAATATAGTCTTTGACAGATACCTCAAATTCTTCTGAAAATTCCCATGAATGCTGACAATTGATGACAAATTAGTCCTAGTTGTCAGTGACCACATCAGTTAGCAGAGCTTAGAATCCACAGATGCATGCCCCAAATAGGTCCACCACAGTCTCCTCTGAGACCGGAACTGTATTTTAATCACCATCATCACTACTTCCCCCTAGATATTGGTGGGACTGGAAATCGACTATGTCTGATTTTGGTAATGCTGAAACACAATGTGGCACCCTGACGCTGAAGATCCATATCGCCCTTGTTGCAAAATGAGAACACTCTCTCCATTATTAAGTTCAGTTAGAGAGGTTGCCCACAGCAAAGTTCCACTCCCCTAGGGCACACATATTCTGTTGGGGTGGTATCCTGAATCATTCCTCTTTTCTAAAGGCAGGCTATTTTTTGGGATCTGCCCAACATTATAGATTCCTTATTCTTTTATTCAAGATCTCTCTGGGAATCTGTTTTATTTCTTCCTGCAATACGGTCTCGATTAGGGTCATTCTGGTCCATGAGACCACCCAGAAGGTGGACACAAGTTAAACTATTTTCTTTTGGTAGGCTCTTCAGCCCCAGTAATGAAAAGTTGTTGGGTTTTGGCTACCTAGCATCTTGATTTTCTTATGGAGAATTATCTCTTTCCTATGATCTGCTGTCCTGGTGTACCTTTGCCCAAAGAGTGGGCACACAACCCAAGCTAAGCCAATTGGAGTCTCCCAAGAATATTAATCTTGATAAGAAATACCTAAGGGTAGGAAAATGGCTGAAACTCAGTTATTTCAGTGTGCTCACCCTGACAATACTATTGAGTTGTTCCTGATTCCTACTCTTGAAGCTGCTTATTTGTTCTATTTTCTGAAAGCTTGGTTCTCCACTGATACTCTGAGTTACTTTATATCATTTCAGTAGGTTCATTTTCTACTTAAATTAGCCAGAATTGGTTTCTGTTGCTTGCAGCCAAGGAACCCTAACCAATAGAGTCTGAACATAAATTAGTTAATATAAATAAATATAGGGCAGAAAGAGTATCTTCTAATTCCACTCACCAGAAGCATTAGAGCCCCAATGTCTTCCCAGTCAAAATACCTTACTGCCAAATGTCGGAGACTGAATGCCCCTTAAAGGTGTTGTAATTCATACCCCTCATTTCATAGATAAATTAAGGCCTACAGAAAGGAAGATACTTACCAAAGATTGGTTATCCAATTTATAAACATTAAGTGTCTATTGGGCACAGGCATTGATGTAAGTACTGAGGGCATAGAAGTTAAAAATTCAAACCTAGCCCATTGACAGATGAATGGATAAACAAAATGTGATATTATTTTGGAATACTAGTCAGCCTTAAAAAGGAATGAAATGCTGACACCTGATACAACATGGATAAACCTTGTAGATATGCTGAGTGAAATAAACCAGACACAAAAAGACAATTATTGTATGATTCCACTTCTATGAGTACTTAGAATAGTCAAATTTATAGAGAGCAGAATAGTGGTCCCTAGGGGCTCGGGGGAGAAAGAAGTGGGGAATTATTATTAAGGAGTGTAGAGTTTCAATCTGGGATGATGGCAGAGTTCTGGAGATGGATAGTGGTGATATTTGCACAACTGTGTGAATATACTGAATGCCACTGAACTGTACACTTAGAAATAGTTAAAATAGTAAATTTTATGTATTTATTTTACCACAATACAATAGTGAAAGAAAGAAAAGAAAAATAAGACACAAGTATTGTCCTTAGGGAGCTCAAAGTCTTCTATGGCTTATAAGCCGTGTATGTAAACGATTGACAACTTATGGTTGAAAGTGTTAAGTACCAGAGAACAGGCATTAAAGTGTCCTGGGTGGGAAAGTTTTAGTAGGATGTGTCAATTGAACTGGCTGTGGAAGGATGAGTTGGAAATGGAGGGAAGGATAATATAGGGAAAATGGATAAGCAAAAGCATGTCCTAGGGATAGAGCAAGGTTTGTGTGGGAGAAGGACGAGTAATCCCATTGGGTTGTCATCAAAGAGCCATAAAGCAGAGTAGTAGGGAATGGTTGGAAAAGTAGATTGAGGTCAAATAAAGGAAGGTTTTGAATACGAGCCTAACGAGTATAGTGAATGAAGAAAATCAAGAGACATGGAAGTTTCTGAAACACAGAAGTGAACTAGCACAATGAAGTTGCAAATAAAGAGAAAGGAATCAATACCAGAGATTTTGAGAAGTTAGAACTGAGAAGATCTGAATGTGAAGGCCAAGGGAGATAGAGGAATGAAAGGTGATTCTGGGTAACTGAAAGGGTAGTGCCATTCAAAGAGAGAGCAAACACAGGAGGATGAACACTTGCTAGGGAAAAGATGTTGAATTAATTTGGGGATGTTCTGCATTTTAGGTACTGGTGAGGCATCCAGTGACGAGGGGCTAGACCATGGCAAAGAGGACGGCGGTAGAGATTTTGGAACCATTCTCCTGCAAATAATATTGAAGGCATGAGGTTGGCTAGCTTATCCACAGACGAGAAAGACTGGGCAGAGCCTCTCAGAACTCATTCGTCTAGGAAGAGGAGGGAAGGAAAGAGCCAGAGAAAGAGAGGGGGCATACAACCAGAAGTGACGCAGCCCAGACTTTGCTTTTGTATTGTACTCTCCAGGGTATACTGCTGCCAGGGTAGTCTTACCAAAATACAAATACAATCATGCCATTTTCCTGCTTAAAATGTTTTAATGCAATCTTTGTAAAGATGTAGTCTGTAGAAAACATGCATCAGAATCACCTGGGGTGTTGTTTAAAAAGGCAGATTTCGAGGCCCACTCTAGAGATTGTAAATTATATTCTTGAGGAATCTTTATTTTTTAGAGAGTGGATAAAAAAAGAAAAGCTCATAAAGAAGACGGAGGAAGAGTAGTAAAAGAGAAGTAAGAGTGCGGTGTTAAGAGACCGTTGTTTCTCAAAGTGTGGTCTGACTTCATCAGGATCACCTGAAGGACGAGTTAAGGCACAGATTCCTGAGCTCCAACCCAGACCTGCCAAATCACACTCTCTGGAGGTGGGGTCTAGGAAACGTGCATTTTCAACGGTGATTCCGGTTTGAGAGCCACTGGCTTCGGCACCCCAGGCAGCCTCAAAACCAGATGCAATGAGATCTGTACTGGAAAGGAGTGAGCAGGATGTAGGTGCAGTCTGGGGTCTAAGAGGTTGGGATGGAAAGGGAACCAAGGTCCATATCCAAAAGTCGCTAGGAGAGGCCAAGATACAAACTGAGGAGATAGCACAAATAATCAGAGGTGAGGATCAGAAAGTAGGAGAAACAGCCAAGGCATCTCTCATCCCATGGCCATTTAAAACAGACCATTGGCTGCCCTATGGTTGTTGCTCTGAGGCCTCTTAAAAACATTGCCCAGCAACCAAAATAAGGTCTCATCTAATTCAAGATTCTCTGATGATTGAATCCTTATATTTCCATTGATGATAATGCTTTTTATTTTGTTCACAGCATATGATGAGCACTTAAAGTGTTAAAAGAGCAGTATGGGGCACTGGTTATGATTCTAAGTTTAGAAAGTATAAGATAGGGGCCGGCCCATGGCTTAGTGGTTGAGTGCGCGCACTCCGCTGCTGGCGCCCGGGTTAGGATCCCGGGCGCGCACCAAAGCACCGCTTGTCCACCCATGCTGAGGTGGCGTCCCACATACAGCAACTAGAAGGATGTGCAACTATGACATACAACTATCTACTGGGGCTTTGGGGAGAGAGAGGGGAAAAAAAGGAGGAGGATTGGCAATAGATTTTAGCCCAGGGCAGGTCTTCCTCAGCAAAAAGAGGAGGATTGGCATGGATGTTAGCTCAGGGCTGATCTCCCTCACAAAAAAAAAAAAAAAAAAAAGAAAGTATAAGACAAATCTAAGAACAATCATTTAAAGTGAGTCAGCCTCTAGTATAAGATCTGATGAGAGAAAGGAAGCTGGGGTGCAAGGGGGGTGTGAGGGCAGGCATCCGTAGAAAGAAATACATTAAACATAGAATGTTCTTCGTGAACGTGTTCAGTCTCAACCGGGCATCTCCTGATTACAAAGCCCCATGTGACATTTCCTTCAAAGCCTAAACAAGCACATGGGGCACAGTGCTTCAGTAAATGTTAGTGTCCCAGGGCCTGTGGAATTGTTGGCAACACAGCAACAGGATGTGAGGGAGCCAGAGGATTAGGTGGAGAGGAGGCTAGGAAAACAACGGGAGGGTTAGCAACTCCCCCCGATGCTGCTGGATAGGAAATGCCACGGCCACTTCCACCCAGCTTTTTATTTTTGACAAGTAAAGGCTCCGTCTTCCTATATCTCTGAAGCATTATGCAGTCAGGAGGGGCTAAATCCCTCCCACCAAGTGACTGTGTTCCATGGCATGCGAGGCAGAGGGATAGCAAGGACATTTTTCTTCCATTGCTCAGGAAATGTGTTGAAGGCAGAAGTTGAATAAAGAAACAACCTTCACAACAGGGAATGGAACAGAAGTTTTCCTGGACTCCTGCTGGTTCCTCATCCTGCTATCCTTGTCAGTGCCCAGCACTGGCTACATAAATCAAGGATGGAGAACTTTTTCTTCTGATCATTGACTTATAGGGGGAGAAAAAATTCAAGGTCACATAAGTAAAGAGCAATTTTTTTCTCCCCCAAGATGAACAAATACAGAATTTTCTATCCATCTGGTTTTTAAATTAAAAGGTTACATTACACTTGCATATTATCTTTTTTTTAAACCTTGGCCTAGGGTATAGCCAATTAATGGAGGATGGGCAAAGAAGGATGGAGGGAACAGAGAAGATGATACTAGAACAGGATTGTGTGAGAAAGAAAAAGAGACGGATATTCATGTGGTAACAAAGGCGTGGGGTGAAAAGATAGGGATGGAGGCTGCTGGGAAAGATGGTGGAGGGACTCCCTGATGTCTTGGTGTGGAAACTAGCCTTTGAAAAGTTGATGAGCAATTTAGCAGTTTAAAACATCTAGCAACTTGAAATTCTATTTTCTGCATTATAAGATCACATTTCTTCCTTTATCTTCAAGTTTCAAAATCGATTTTTAAAAGAAAACTTTGTTTTCTTACAGGATCTGAAAGGCTTTGCATGTGTGAAAAAGAATGTGTTGGCTGTTTCTTTTGAAACCTTGGAGGTGTTTTAAATTTACTAGCCAGGCCTCCAAAGTCTTGTTATGCTGAAAATAAATTGCCTGGTTACCTTATTAGCCCTCTTCTCTATTTTCATTTCTTTATTTGCTTGTTTTGTTTTCTTTTCTAGTTGGACACTTGTGGAGAAACAGTGTGACACAAAGATGAACTAAAACTCAGTGTAATTACATTTAAGACCAAGTACGCATTTTTCATGACTGGTTTCCATGAATTGAAAATCATCATTCTGATAAGACCTCACTAGATCAGATGACATTTATGGAACACTCAATAGTCTAGAGACTGGTTAGCGTCTCCTTGGTACCACATCTGTCATTTAGGTCACTGCTCTATTAGTGGCACCTGTCAGTGTAGCATATGTTTCTGTAGTTCAGCTCTCCCCAGGGTTACAGAATTGAGAAGCAAATTTAAAAGATGCAATGCAATCAAATATTCCTCTTTTTCTTTGTGTTTTTTAAAACCATCTACAAAAAATAACAATAAGGCCGCTATCTTTAGAAGATGAATATATATAAAAATGTAAGCATGAATTTTAAGATACAAAATACAAATTAGGTAAAAATTGTTACTTTTCCTTCAGTGTCAAATATTGCACTAATTCTACCCTGGCTTCCCTTTCCTGGCTAAGCAACAGCCTCTTTAATATCACCTTGGTCTTAAACTCAGGACAGCCTCAGAGTCCTGCCACTGTTCATCCAAACTCTAGTGTTCCTATTTACACAGAGAAACAACCCTGCCAGCTCGTGGAGCATCAAAACCTTGTAAACGCATATTTTGTCTCATTTAGGGTGTCATTCCTTAAAATACCAGCTTACTGTATTTTTCCATAGGTCTACTGTGTACCTATTTAGGGTCTTCTGATTTCATCCTGCCATAATATTCCCTCGTAACTCCACTCAATATCCAGAGTTACAGGAATTTTTAGAGAAAGAGCTGGTTTACTGATCTGCACTACATGAAAAATTTAAAACTGATCTCTGTTACCAGAAATAATATTATAAGTCTTAAAAGAGTTTATCCTTTTTATTTTATCTTGGAGACTATTAAAATTACTTGAACAGCAAAATATTTTAAACCATAGTTTCTAATTAACATCTTCACAAGGGCGTATATCATTCTGTCTATTGGTACTTGACCCACTGGTTGGATGGAATTAAGTTAAAACTTGGATTTAATATTTGTGTTACAATTTTTGCTCATTATTTCATCTTTCACTCCTTTACCTCTATTCTACTGTTCATTAACAATATACATTACTATGACAACCTCGGTGACCCATCTAAGGAGTTAGAATAAACATTCACAATAACCTATCCTTGGATCCTCTCAGTGATATCTGATGAACCTATGCAGACAGGAATTCTTTCTCAGTACTAATGTCAGTTTCTACTTTGAAGAGAGTCAATATTTGCAGAGAACAAATGTTTTGTTTAGCCTGAAACTTAGTGTGAGCATCATAAATGCGTGTCCTTTAAAGAGAATTTCCAAGTTTAGGAGCAAGAACGTTATTTTCATTTCAAATCAAGACATGAGGGGGAATCCCTTTCTGATCTCCTACCTCAAACCCATCCTACCCCACCCCATCCCACTCTTCAACTAAGAATGAGACTTCAAATAAGCATGTAAGAATACATCCCCCAAGAAGGATAGAATAATTTGCTGCTTCCCTGAGTTTCCATCTTTGTGAAGAAGAGATAAAGAAGAATTAGCCCCTTTTCAATTTGTTGTTGTTGTTGTTGTTAATAGACATGTAGCTGCCTACATTCCCCTGCATTTTTTGAGTTGCAGATGCTCTGAAATGGAATCCGAATTTTTTTCTTTCTCTTTAACTGACCTAAAAGGTCTTATCCCAAAGTAGTGGCTGTTGTTTCCATTAAATCTTTGCAAAACCTAATTGTCAGAAGAAGGAGGAGGAAGAGGATAAGGAGGGAGGAGGGGGAGCAGGAGGAGAAATCTATCATTTATTGATTTATGTATCTGAAAATCTAGGAAAATGGTTAATTGTCACTTGTTTTTTGTAAACAGAATTAACTGGTGCTTAGCTTTTGTGTATGCATTTTGTTCTTTTTACTTTTGTCTTTAAATTTCTGAAAAAAACTACTGTAACAAAAACTGGTGTTATTTGGTACTACCAACTACATAAAAAAAGTGAAGAGGGGGGAGTGGGGATTCATAGAGGAAAGAGATGAGAATCTACATGTAGTGAATGCCTGCTGTGAACCAGCCACACTTCTAGCCACTTTTATTTTTTTTATTTTTTTTTTTTAATTTTTTGTTTATTGCAGTAACATTGGTTTATAACATTGTAAAAATTTCAGGTGTACATCATTGTACTTCTATTTCTGCGTGGACTACATCATGTTCACCACCAAAATACTAATTACAACCCATCACCACACACATGTACCGAATTATCCCTTTCACCCTCCTCCCTCCCCCCTTCCCCTCTGGTAACCACCAATCCAATCTCTGTCCCTATGTGTTTGTTTCTAGCCACTTTTAAAAACAACTTTATTGAAATACAATTGACACAAATTGACACACAATAAACAAAATGAAAGTGTACATTTTGATACCTTTTGGCATATGAATACACCCACGATACCATCTCCACAATCAGGATAATATTCATTATCATTCGCTCCCAAAAGTTTCTTCATGAGCCTTTGTAATCCCTCCCTCCCACCTCCCCTCTTCTGCTCCAGGCAATCACTCTTCTGCTGTCTGTCACTATCAATTAGTTTGCATTTCCTATAATTTCATACAAATGGAATCATACTGTATGCACTTTCATTTGTCTAGCTTCTTTGACTCAGTATAATTATTTTGAGATTATCTAAGTTGTTGCATGTATCAATAGTTAATCCTTTTCTATTGCTGAGTAGTTTTCCACCACCATTTGTTTATCCATTCACCTGGTGATGGAGAGTTTCCAGGTTTAGGCTACACAAATAAAGCTGCTATGAACATTCTCATACAAGTCTTGGTGTAGAAATACACTTTCACTTCTCTTGGGTAAATACCTAGGAGTGGAGTGGCTGGATCATATGACAAGTTCAAATTTGATGTTTTAAATAAATTTCAAAAAATTTTCCAAAGTGGTTGTACTGTTTTAAATTCCCACAAGCAGTATGTAAGAGTCCCAGTTCTTCCAAATGCTCACCAATATTTGATATGGTCAACTTTTTTAATTTCAGTGAACATGAAGTGGTATCTTGTTGTGGTTTTCATTTGCATTTCCCTTATGACCAATGAGATTGGTCATCTTTTCATGTACTTATTTGCCATGTGCATATTTTCTTTGATGAAGTATCTGTTCAAATATTTTTACCATTTTATTGGGTTTTTTTGTTTTATTATTTAGTTTTGAGAGTTCTTTTCTATATTTCTAACATTCAGAAATTTCCACCATTCTCTGCATTGCCCTAGTTCCTTTAAGTGGAGAATGGTGTTAGAGACCAGGGTCTAGGCTCAGCTTTTTAAAAATTTCCAATATTTATTACCTTGCAAATCATTCTGGATTCAAGTCTTTTATTTGGATACAAGTCTTTCATATGGGTTGCAAATATTTTCTTCTAGTCTATGGCTTATTTTTTCATTCTCTTCACAGCGTCTTTCAAAAGCAGACTATTTTGTGTTTGATGAAGTGCAATTTACCAATATTTTTACAGATTGTGTTTTGGGGATTGTATCTAAGAAATCCTTGACTACTTAAAATTTTTTACCTTTTTATTTGGAAATACTTTCAAACATACAGAAATGTTGCAAAAGTAGGAGAGTGTAAAGTATACCTGTATATCCTTTACCTAGCTTAACATCTTGTTAACATTTTACCTCATTTGCTTTATAATTCACTTCTTTCTCTCTCTCTCCCCTATCTCTTTTCCTGAACCACTTGAAGGTAAGTTACATATATTACATTCCTTTACCCCTAAGTACTTCAGTGTATGCTTCTATAGGGAAGTTATTGACTTCATGAATTTACACTGATATACTACTTTTCTAAATTTTTTTTTTGAGGAAGAGTGGCCCTGTGCTAACATCTGTTGCCAATCTTCCTCTGTTTTTTTATTGATGTTTTAATAGTTTTTAACATTGTGAAATTTTGGGTTGTACATTTTTGCTTGTCCATCACCATATATATGTCTCCCTTCACCCCTTGTGCCCACCCCCTACCCCCATAGCCCCTGGTAACCACAGTACAGTTTTCTCTGTCCATGTGTTGGTTTATATTCCACATATGAGTGAGATCATACAGTGTTTGTCTTTCTCCTTCTGGCTTACTTCACTTAACATAATACCCTCCAGGCCCATCCATGTTGTTGCAAATGGGACGATTTTGTCTTTTTTTATGGCTGAATAGTATTCCATTGTATATATATACCACATTTTCTTCATCCAATCGTCAGTCGAGGGACACTTAGGTTGCTTCCACTTCTTGGCTATGGTGAATAATGCTGCAATGAACAGAGGGGTGCATAAGCCTCTTTGGATTGTTGATTTCAGGTTCGTTGGATAGACTCCTAGTAGTGGGATGGCTGGGTCATAGGGCATCTCTATTTTTAATTCTTTGAGGAATCTCCATACCATTTTCCATAGAGGCTGCACCAGTTTGCATTCCCACCAGCTATGTATGAGGGTTCCTGTTTCTCCACATCCTCTCCAACATTTGTTGTTTTTTGTCTTGGTGATTATAGCCATTCTAACGGGCATGAGGTGATATCTTAGTGTTGTTTTGATTTGCATTTCCCTGATGATTAATGATGTTGAACATCTTTTCATGTGCCTATTGGCCATCTGTATATCTTCTTTGGAGAAATGTCTGTTCGTTTCCTCTGCCCATTTTTTGATCAGGTTGTTTGTTTTTTTGTTGTTCAGTTGTGTGAGTTCTTTACATATTATGGAGATCAACCCTTTGTCAGATGTATGTTTTGCAAATATTCTCTCGCAGCTGGTGGGTTGTCTGTTCATCTTGATTCTGGTTTTATTTGTCTTATAGAAGCTCTTTAATCTGACAAAGTCCCACTTGTTTATTTTTTCCTTAGATTCCCTAGTCTGGGTAGGCATGTCATCCGAAAAGATTTCCTTATGACCAATGTCAAATAGTGTGTTGCCTATATTTTCTTCTATGAGTTTTATAGTTTCAGGTGTCACCTTCAGGTCTTTGATCCATTTTGAGTTAATTTTCGTGAATGGTGATAGCAGGTGGTCCACTTTCATTCTTTTGCATGTGGCTGTCCAGTTTTCCCAACACCATTTATTGAAGAGACTTTCCTTTCTCCATTGTATGTTCTTAGCTCCTTTGTCAAAAATTAGCTGTCCGTATATGTGTGGTTTTATTTCTGGACTGTCAGTTCTGTTCCATTGATTTGTGTGTCTGTTTTTGTACCAGTACCATGCTGTTTTGATTACTATTGCTTTGTGGTGTGTTTTGAAGTCAGGGATTATGATGCCTCCTGCTTTGTTCTTTTTTCTTAGGATTGCTTTAGCTATTTGGGGTCTTTTGTTGCCCCATATAAATTTTAGTATTCTTTTTTCTATTTCCGTGATGAATGTCATTGGGATTCTGATTGGGATTGCATTGAATCTGTAGATTGCTTTAGGTAATATAGACATTTTAACTATGTTTATTCTTCCAATCCACGTGTATGGGATATCTTTCCATTTCCTTATGTCAAATGCCTTCTCTGCATCTATTGAGATGACCATGTGGTTTTTATTCTTTGTTTTGTTGATGTGATGTACACGATGATTGATTTGCGGATGTTGAACCATCCCTGCGTCCCTGGTATAAATCCCACTTGATTATGGTGTATGATCTTTTTAATGTATCGCTGTATTCGGTTTGCCAGTATTTTGTTGGGGATTTTTGCATCTATGTTCATCAGCGATATTGGCCTGTAATTTTCTGTCTTTGTATTGTCTTTGTCTGGCTTTGGTATCAGGGTGATGTTGGCCTCGTAGAATGATTTAGGAAGTGTTTCATCTTCTTCTATTTTTTGGAATAGTTTGATAAGGACGGGTATTAAATCTTCTATGAATGTTTGGTAAAATTCACCGGGGAAGCCATCTGGTCCTGGACTTTTATTTTTTGGGAGGGTTTTGATTACTATTTCAATCTCTTTACTTGTGATTGGTCTATTCAGATTCTCCATTTCTTCTTGGTTCAGTTTTGGGAGGTTGTATGAGTCTAAGAATTTATCCATTTCTTCTAGATTGTCCAATTTGTTGCCATATAATTTCTCATAGTATTCTCTTATAATCCTCTGCTGATATACTACTTTTATCTAATCTAGTATCCATATATCCATACTGTACTTTTTTCAGTTTACCTAATAATATTTATAGCATTTCTCTCCCTCCAGTACAGAATTTAGTCTATGATCAGGTATACCATTTAGTTGTCATGTTTCTTTAGCCTCCTTTAGTCTAGAACCTTCCACAAACTTTTTTCAATTTTTTATGTCATTTTCAACGTTTCTTTTTGGGGGGTTTGTCTGATTCATGATTAGATTCAAGCTGTGTATTGTAGGCTGGAATACTACATAGGTGTTGTGATCTTCTCAGAGCGTCACGTTGAAGGCACACAATGTTCATCTGTCCATAATTACTGATGTTAATGCTGATCACCTGGCCAAATAGTTGTCCAGTTTCTCTGCTGTATAATTACTGTTTTTCCCCTTGCAACTAATAAGCAGGCTGAATGACGGCACTTTAATTCCATGCAAATACCCTACTTCTCGCCAAAATTTTCACCTAGATTTAACATCCAATGATTTTCATTTTATCCAATCTTTATTATGATGCTTACAAATTACTAACTTTTCCACCCCAACACCTCCTCCAAATTTACCTGTCAGCATTTAGCATTCAACTGTAGGCAAGAGCTTTTCCTTCTCTCTATTTATTATTGGTATGATCTCATGATTTTCTACTTTTTCCACAATGGTCTATAATTATTGCTTAATTATCTTGATGCTCAAATTGTCCCAGACTTGATCAGTGGGAGCTCCTCCAAGCTAGCTCTTGTGTTCTTGTGACATGCCTCCATTATTTTTTGAGCGCTTCATTACATTCTGATATGACAAGATGTCCCAGGCTCATCTTGTACCTTCCCTGTCCTAGCCCTGGAATCAGCCATTTCCCTGTGTTGCCCTTGTTCCTTTAGGTGGAGAATGATGTTAGAGACCAAGGTCTTGGCTCAGATTTTTAAAAATTTCCAGTATTTATTATCTTGCAAATCTTTAGTTTATAGATGCTAAGTCTAAAATAGCTGTTTGGAGAGTTACTAGCTTAATATGATTGTATAGTTTTTACCACAAACTATATTTGAAACATATATTTTTAAAAATAATTCCATTGGTCTCACTTGACTGCAATGTGATCTGCACACAGAATCTGAGAAAGCAGAGCTACAAGAACCCTTTGTGGTCAGCTACTCCCTCACCTCCTTTTATAGATGAAGAATCTGAGGTAAGAGTGTTATCTAAGATCATAAAATCAGCCAAGAGCACATATCCCCTGATTTCTGTCCAGTGCTATTTTCATGATACTATGCCACTTGCTACATTTTCCTTCACAAGAAAACTCATAATAATACAATGTTTTTTAGATCAAAATACTTGAATAAAGAAAATCCCTGCGAATTCTAAAGTTCTGCAAAGGCTATAAGCATAGTTAATAGCTACACACTTTGGTTCTAGTCTGCATGTAGCTATCCACCAAGGGGTCAGCATTGGGCACAATTTTTTAATAACTTTATTAATGATTTCAAAGAGGAGGGCAGCTATTCATCAGCTTTGCAGCCTATAGAAAACATAAGTCCAGAGCCACAATTTTAATTAGCTAAGCCCCACAGCAACCTGTCAATTGCTTTTGCCTCCGTTTAACAAACAAGGTTATAGAAGCTCAGGGAGCTTAAGAAACTTGTTCAAGATCAACATATGAAATGACAGTAAATAGTATTTAATGGGAAACCTGGTGTCTCTAGATCCTTGTCCCTATAACTGGCTCCCTGCTGTTCACCTCTGTAACATGAGGGTGGGGCACATAGACCATCGCTTGAAATGACTGCATATGTTGGCTCTGGGAGAAGCAGCAGGCCTAGAGAAATTAAAAACTGCCCTGAGTTACTGCCTTTGTCTGAGGCTGGCAGAGAGCCTAAAACAAAGGGGTTATTAAGTGCTGCTGCATTAGCTTAGGGAATGGGAAGCACAAGCCTGTGGAGTCTCCTTTGCTGGAGGTGTTTGGGATAGCTTACATAACCCCCTCTCTGGAGTTACCTAAGTGAAATTTACTTGGAATCAGGGATTAGTCTACACAATGGTTCTTCTAAACTTTGGATCACAGAGCTCTTGGAGGGTGGTGGTTGGGATGGTGTTAGAGAAGTCGCCTAGAATTATATGGCCAATAAATGTTCTCTGCAGATTGAATAAATAATACATTTCTCACATAACTATACTCCTATTCTTTAAACTATAGATGTTGTGATTGATACAACAATTGTTTCTGAATTCATATTAGATTTTTTTTGGTCATTGGGCATTTTCTCATTCAACAGGTAGCAAAAGTTCAAAATTCTGTTAATGGAGGATCCACAACTTTTCTTATGCTCATACTCTAAAAGGCCAGTGTTCTCTGGACTATACGATCACTCAAGTTTCCTTATGCAAAAGAACATTTTCTCACTCAGAAATACATTTCTGGATAGTTTTACAGAATTCACTTCCACCCCTGAAATAGCAAATAAATTGTTCAGGGATCTTCAGGTCCACAAAGATAAAGCAAATTAGAGAGAGTTCTGAAAAGTGCAATGGCATGGTTAAATAAGAGATGGATTACAGAGACTACTTATAAAGAAAATTGAAGTGGACATGAATTTGAATAAGCATCAGCAGGGGAATAAATAAGGAGGCGATGATAGCACCAAGATTACCTGGGAGATGTAAGTGCCAAGAATACAAAAGTATTATTTTGCTGCATTTGAGCTAGAAGTAGGCTATCTGGGATTAAAGTAAGGAAAGCAGGAACTTTGCATTTCCCACAGGTACTTCCTATTTCACAGCGATCATGACACAATGAAATTCAAAATAGAAAAGCAAAGAAAAAATCCATTGTGCATTCAGTATTTGGAAAGGGGGCCATGGAAAAATTGTGGACGTCAAAGAAAAAAACTGAAAGAAGAGATTATAAATTTAATAATTTACAGGATATCTGAAGACTATTTTAAAACAACTTATTGGAAGCTCAGAATAAATGTTTGCCAGAGTTCAAAATTATTACAAGCTTGGAAAAGAAAGTCCCATATGGCTTGATGAGTCATGAGAGACTGCCAATGTTTTTTAATTGTGGTAAAAAACTACATAACAACATTTACCAACTTAACCATTTTTAAGTGTACAGTTCTGTACTGTTAAGTATATTCACATGGTTGTGAAACAGATCTCCAGAACTTTTTCATTTTGCAATTCTGAAACTCTATACCCATTAAACAACAGCTCCCCTTTTCCCCATCCCCATAGCCCCCGGCAACCACCATTCTCCTTTCTCTTTCTATTCTTTTGACTACTTTCAATACTTCATATAAGTAGATTCATACAGTATTTGTCTTTTTGTGACGGGCTAATTTCATTTAGCATAATGTCCTCAAGGTTCATCCATGTTGTCACATGTGACAGGATTTCCTTCCTTTGTAAGGCTGCATACTATTTCATTGTACGTATAGACCACATTTTGTTTATTCACCCATGGATGAACATTTGGGCTGCTTCCACTCAGCTATTGTAAATAGAGCTTGTCAATGTTTTTTACTTGTGTTTTTCATCTGGGGCTTAATCCATTTATATAAACATGTATAATGTTTGCTATTCCTTGTGAACTCAAGGGATAGAAGACTACCTGCTCAAAACTGGTCTCTTCCCCTCTTAAGCAAACAAGCCAAAAAAAAAAAAAATCCCACCGCTAAGAGCCAAAAGAAAGAAAGAAACAAACAAAAAGAACCCTGAATGTTTGAGTGTTCTATCACTAAACAACAGTAGATCCACTGGGTAATTGTTAAACTATAGGGTCTTAAAGTTATGCTTTGTCTTGAAAAGAGAGGGGACTTTATGCTCAAATATCACAGATTTTAAAATAAAAATTATTTGCAAATTCTTTATCTATTATATAACTCTTTTATCAAAATAGTGGGATAATATAGCCTACATAAAATTCAGGTCGTTTTGGCAATTACCTTCTTCTAAAACAGTGGTTCCCAAGCCTGGTCAAGTATCAGAATCTCCTACAGACCTTAAAAATCTGTATTCTTAATTCCCATCCACAACTACCACATCAAAAACTCCAGGGTTGGGAACCACTGCTTTAATTTGACCCACAGGTTCTGACTAGAATGGATCATGTAAGTCATCAAGTCAACCTCTTTTGTTATCTTGGAGTCTAAAGCCCTTCTAAGAAACCTCTGGCTTCTTCTTTATCAGCTATGGACATAGCTATTTTATTTCACTGTGGCTCTAATGCATTTCTGAGGCTTCTACCCTGTCAGCACTCTGGGCTTCCCCTTCCACACCCACTGCCTTTTGCTCTCCACAGCCACCCTTGACTTGTGTTACTACCCTCTATACAATGTCCTCTGTTCCCTTCTCTGGATCAGAGCCTCTGTGATTTTCAAGGTGGCAATTAGTCAAAGTGTTAAATTATTCATTGAAATGTGCTAATAGATTGCCCCTCTGCTCCCAAGTGACATGTTCTTTTCGCAGAGGCTTCCAATGACCATGTCTTCTAGAGTCTCTCTCTCTCTCTCCCCCTCTCTCTCTCTTTCTTTCTCTTTCTCTCTGTTTCTCAAAATCAGTACAATTTGTGTTGCCTCATCTGGGAAATATATCCTAGACTAGATGAGAAAGGGAGGGAGAGAAAGATTTAATATCTTTCTCATTATGCTTTAAATAATCAAATCCTTGGCCTACACCCACCCATATCCAGCTACAGATGTTCTCTAAATTGTCACATGTTTGTCATTTCTCCCCCCTCCCCTAAATGTTCCCAAACTAACAGGACATTAAATGAGAAAATGCCTCTCCATAAAATTTGCTTATTTTACTATTTGTCTCCCTCAACATAGCATCCTTCTCATCATCTGTAATGTGCAATCAATCGCATACACACGGGAAGGTTGTTCATTGGTCATTTACATGATTAAAGAATGGAGAAAATGAGACACTTCAAAGAATAGAGGTGTTTTAATAACTTGCAATTTGAATCTCTTCTCACTATCTACCCCCTACTAACATAATATAGCAAATATCACTACCTTCACCCTCTCTCTGAAAGGACATTTCAGATTTCCCCCTATGCGATACAGTATTTTATTTAGTAAGGATGCTAGAAATGTGCCCGGCCATTAAGCCCGATGGGAATCCCTATTCTGGCTGAAACAAGAAGATCACCATGGATACATCTTTGCTCCAATGGATGATTAGCAACAGCTGTTGAGCCAATCTTGGGAGCCCTCTCAGGCTGCTTATTATACAAATTGCATTAGATAAAACCATAAATGCCACATCTCACTTAGTGTCCTAAGAATTAGACATCTTTCAGTAGCTTTACCTAAAAGCAGAGTAGTCAACAGTTCCCAGAATCTCCCATACCTATCTGAAATTCCCTGATCTTCAGTGACTGTCCTTACTATCAATTACTGTCCTTACTATCAATTAGATGGATGGAATTCCTCTGTAATCAATCTCCACCCAAAAGTTCACCCCGAGCCCTGAGCTTAGCAGGTGGGGGAGAGAAGGAAGAGGGGGAACCACCTTCAGAGGGCAGCTTAGAGTCCTTGCTCCTTTGATATTATATGACACAAATACACGGCTTCGGCCAAATACACATTGAGCCTTAGAAGAATACCAGACTTGCTCTAGGACGTGTTGTGTCCCAACTGCTTTCCAAAAGTGTGGTGGATCCTGCAGAATCTGAGCCGAATTGACAACCAGCAAAAAAAGCAAAAGGCCTTGAGGTCCTGTAGGAGTTTGGTATGCAATGAATTACGGTTACATACCATTCACAGGGAGCTTCCGCCCCAGGCTGCTTTGTTTGCAGACCTCGCCCCTAGTGCTTGAGCTCTGCTACAAGTGCGCGTGCGCGCGCGTCTTCTGTTCATATAGAGCAAAGTGGTGCCAGGAAGTGAAAGCGATGGAGTTCATCTCAGAAATACCGAGTAAGATTCTACTTCTGAGTAACCATTGACCCTTAACTATCTACAGAGCCTGGCCTCAGACTTGAAGCCAAGATGGAGTCTGGGTTCCTTGCTATAAAATCAGAGAAGGACAAGAAAACCCAATTTTCTCATAAGTAGTGTCCCCATGAAAGGCCTTTCTTGAGAGCTTCACTGCATAATATAAGTGTACCTTAAAAGAAATCTTCCCGGATAACTCTCTACCTGTGTACCTTTGTACTAGGCACTGAAACTTCATTTAAAAAGTTTCAGGGATATGGAGATACATGATGGGGCAGTGTTTGTGGAGATAGCAAAAGAGTAGAAAAGTAATAAAGTTATAAACCAACAAATCTATAAAAGAAAATGTCAAGGAAGAAAACACATTAGCAGGGAAATCAAGAACACTCCTATTTTCTCTATAAACAATGCAATCAGAGTCTTCTCCAAGTGAATATACCAGTGCTGACAAACCTGTGAGTTTCAAGAGCTCCTAAAGAGAAAATTAACACAACAATTGAAAAAGATATTCAACGAAGCCAATCTGTTATATGAAAAGTTTAGCAGATCGTCAATCCAATTATTGAATAATTGATGAAAATCAACTCAAAGCTTTAGGCTGTAACGACTAGAGCAAATAAAACTATGTATGGAGATAGGATTAGCATCAAAAGGAATTTCCCAGGTTAAAAGTGGGAGAAGGAGCTCTAAGATTCAAGTTTAAAAACCCATAATCATAAACAAAGGAAGAGTTGTGTATATTTCTTGATGAGAAAAACAAACAGAAAAAAACATATATGCCCTCTAAGAGCAAACTGGTGAGCACAAACCTTGCAACTGGGAGGAAGAGAAGTCCCAATGAGAGTAAACACCTGCTGAGTAGGGGCTTTATCATCAAAGTTCAATGCACACCCAAGGGATATTTTAACAAGGGTTTTAAAAACAAGGATCAAAGACAAAATCTGAAAGGAAGCAAAGCATAGAGAATTCTTACAATACCAAAATAAGCATATTGCTCTATTTCAAGATATAGCATAAGAGACATTAAGAAAAGGACAGGACAGGAGATGAAAGACGTAACACAAGTCCTAGTTACTGGATTATGTTGAAGACAATTAGACACTGTGTTGACAAAACACGAAGGTGACATTTTATGTGAAAGTTTCCCACAATGGGATTCTATAAAGCTCCCAACACCACCTACTTTATGGATGTGTGACTTGTGCATTCACACAGGGCTTCACACTTAGAAGGTCCCTGCACTTGGTTTAACGGTCTCCTCCTTCTGTCTTGAAATTCTTAATAATTTTTGTACAAGGGATCTCACATTCTTATTTTGCAGTGGGCCCCACAAATTGTGTAGCTAGTTCTGGCTAAGAAGCTCATATCCAAGGAATGTTTGAGGACGAGAAAAAGAGAAGCAAAGGAGAAAAACATGGCCTGATAAGAACAAAACTAGTAGAAAGTTGCCATTACTTCTACGTTCTAGTTTCTGTAACAGTTCAAGAAACTACTGGTCCATGTATTAGAAAAGACATCCCAGATGAAAGACCTTATTCTGAGATTTCCTCATTCCTGTTAGGAATTTGTTTTTTTAAGGTGCATCTGCCTTTTTTTTTTTTTGTGGTGAGGAAGATCCGCCCTGAGCTAACATCTGCCAATCCTCCTCTTTTTGCCAAGGAAGACCGGCCCTGGGCTAACATCCGTGCCCATCTTCCTCCACTTTATATGGGACGCTGCCACAGCATGGCTTGACAAGCGGTGCGTCGGTGCGCGCCCGGGATCCGAACCGGCGAACCCTGGGCCGCTGCAGCGGAGCGCACGCACTTAACCGCTTGTGCCACCGGGCCGGCCCCTGCATCTGCCTTTTTTATGAGTCACATCTCAAAATCCAGTTTGTAATATTTTTTGGTACTGAAAATGGATTTATAACCAAAGACCTATCAATTATTTCATTAGGTAATATTTGAGGATTTAAAATCCACACCTGGAATGGAAATGGTTGAAGCCATCCTAGCACAATTGAAGAATTTTTAGAGGAAAAACCTGATATGGTTGTGTTACAAGAAATACTCAGCAAATTGTTTTCTCAGCCACTACTAAATTATAAATAGTTTAAACGTCAACTTATTGCTTTAGGGATCTCAAAAGCAAGAGGTGCTGCCATTCTAATTGCTTAAAAATTCCCTTTTGATGTCCAAGGGCTTGAAACAGAGCCTGATGGGTAATTTTATCTTAGCTAAAGGCAATTGGCTAAACAAATCATTAACAAGATGCTCACTTTAAGTACCGTGTGCCCACACAAGGCGTTTTATAGCTCAATCCTTTGAAAATTACATAAAATTTGGTGACAACCAATGGATAACTAGCAGATTCTTTAATGCCTTACTGAATGCAAAGAAAGATCCATCCTCCTTTTCTGTCACTAGTACGAGAGCAAGACACTGAGGATTCTTACACTGCAATAGCAGCTGAGGAGCGCACAGATCATTTACAGGAGAGTCTTTTTTTTTAATTTAACCATCAAAAAAAGTACTCAAAATTGAATTATATTTTAACTTCCTCAGTTTGGCATGTCTTTGTCAGCTGAGATAGGAACAACAGTGGCCAACATTGCCTGGGTTTCCTACAAGCTTTCTGGAAATAGAAACATGAAAAGGGCTTGGAAGGGAGGCGTTGCAACTTTATTTTGTGAGGTGACACAAGTAGTCAAGATTTCAGCAATAATTACTTTTGATCTTCGCCCCAATTCTTCATGTGGGGTATCATGTGGTATGTTTAAGATGCACTTAATGTAACAGTTAAAAGGATCTGCCCTATTGCCACCTCCAAGCATGGAAAGCTCTGAGAAAAGGAAATCATTGCTTCTGGCTGAGAAGCCGGCACTCCCTCAAGAGACCAGCAGGACTTCCCCATAATTCTCCATAATAACTGTAATAATGGCCAACGTATATTTTGTGCTTAATCCATGTCAAATACTTTGCACACATTATCTCCCTGAGTCCTCACAACCTGACTTTACAGATAAGGAAAACAAGGCTCAGTGAAGATGCACCATGAGTAAGTGGTGGAGCCAGATTTGAAAGCAAGTCTGTCTGACCTTAGAGGCCCTGATTTTGACCAGTCCATTCCACTGCCTCTCAGCAAATGGCTAGAGATACCATGAGCAGCAAGACAGACAGATATTTCATATGAGGTAGGTAGGCTCTAAGATAACTAAGTTTGACATATCCGCCTTACTATCTATGGATTTTGTCACTTCTCTGTTCAAAAATCTCTAATTGTCTGACATAACAAAATTTCTTACCTGGAATTCAAAGCCCTCTATGGTGTGGCTCCACCTACATTTCTACATTTATTTCTTCCTACTCTCTTTCACGTGTTTTCTGACTTCATCATTAATTGAACAGAAAAAGCAGTAGGAGCCCCACTAGTTAGTCCCTCAGTAGTTGAAAATGAAACACTCTCCTTCTTCCTTCCTCAATAACTAGTGAGTTTAACAAGTTCAAAATCATCAGCCATTTGCCTTCTCAGACTTTACCACTACGACTCTTTCAGGACTATTAAAATCAAATTGTTATCACAGAGAGAAACACATAAGTACATATAATTGGAGGAATCAGTTCATTCAACAAACATTTAGTGGGACTGGACTGGGTTTTGAGGATAAAAGCAAACACAGCCCCTGCCCTCCAGGAGTCTTCAGTCTAGAATATCATGATCTCTTCCAACTGCTGCCCTATTGTTTTCACGTTTGTAATTAGACTTCTTGAAAAGTCTATATTCATTGCGTACATTGCCTTATCTCCAATTCTCTCCAGAAGCCACTGCAATCTACCATTTCCCTCATAGTAAAATCCTTCTTACCAAATCATTAACTATCTTCCCCACCTTTTTAGTATAAATCCAATAGACTTATTTAATCTTATTTTTTGATGTCTCTGGAATATTTGGTATTATTGACCTCAGCTGCCTACTTGAACTTCTCTCTTCCTCCCTTTTTTTCTGGTATAATGCTTCCCTGGTTTTCCTCTCCATCCTTCCCTATTTGATCACACATATGGGTTTTTCTTAAATGGTGATATGCCCAAGGTTGTGCTCTTAGTGCTCTTCTGTTCTCACTCTACACCGTTATTTTTCAAAGTGTAGTTCTGGGAACACTTGTGTCATTATGCTTGGTGCTCAGTAAAAATGCAAACTTCATTACTCCTTACCATTTCAGAATCTCACAGTACCTTAGAATCTGCATTTTAATTCACCATCCTAGGCAATCCAGATATACTCTAAGTATTGAAAAATCAATGTTCTATATACACTATCTCCTAGATAATGTTAATCTCTCCCATGGCTTCAGTTACCAGCCACATACTGGATGTGTAAGCTGGTGATTTTGTAACTGGCACACAAGGAAGTCGAGAAAATTTCCTTGAGATGGCTTCTAGTTTCTCTGTGAAGCAGGAGTTGAAGTCATATTCTAAAAATGAGAGCGTGTGGTTGGAGTGAAAAAGAGAAAAACAACAGACCAGGGAAATACAGGTCTGCTGAGTAGGGTGGAAGCCTCTGTTGAGGTTGAAAATTAAGAAGGTATTTCTGGGCCGGCCCCGTGGCTTAGCGGTTAAGTGCGCGCGGTCCACTACTGGCAGCCCGGGTTCGGATGCTGGGCGCGCACAGACGCACCACTTCTCCAGCCATGCTGAGGCCGCGTCCCACCTACGGCAACTAGAAGGATGTGCAACTATAACATACAACTATCTACTGGGGCTTTGGGGAAAAAAAAAGAAGGAGGATTGTCAATAGATGCTAGCTCAGAGCCGGTCTTCCTCAGCAAAAAGAGGAGGATTAGCATGGATGTTAGCTCAGGGCTGATCTTCCTCACAAAAAAAAAAAAGAAGAAGAAAGTATTTCTTCTGTACATTGGGGAGATTTTTTTTTCAGCAACCTTGGTATAGATGTAGAGAGAACAGTTAGATTAATCCAGAAGTTGAATTTTTGCCAGGAGGTGTGAATAAAATATTATGGTTCAAGTAATTGAAAATAATAATAAGAATATGGAAGTTCTGGATGATAGGATCTAGGCTACATAGAAAAAGAAGTAATGAGAGGGGATTGATAGAGGTCTTGAAGCCATCAAAGTACACATGTAATAAGAGCAACAGAATGAAAAAACTGGAAAAACGAGTGACTATTGATAGAGTGGGGAATCCAAAGTCAAGATTTCAAAGATGAAGCAGTTTTTGGTACTCACAATGTCTAGAGTGTTGCCATGGAAGTGGGTAGTTGAAGGGAAGAGTTGGCGAAGATTATGGAAGAGAGAGGCGAGTGTATTAGAAGAGTTGTCTATTGTGGACATCGGAGTCATCAAGGCTGATGGTGGCAGGGCTTGGTATTGAGAAGAAGGCTGTGAGTCAGTCTCTAGTGGATGAGGGAGAGTGACCAATGGTAGCAGAAGGGATTGAGCATCTGATCTATAGAGAAATATCTATTTTCTTGAAGTGCCAAATTCCTTATTGTGGTATCCAAAATTTTCATATTCCAATACCAACTTAAATTTCTAGCCTGAATGCAGTCTATTCACCTTCACACAAGCTCCATTTCAGCCTGAATGGTCTATTGTCATTCCCTAAACAAATGTTATATCCTGCATTATGAATTTCCTGATCCCTTCTCTGAACTTTGGTAGTACTTCATTGGAGCCACATCTACAATTTAGGGCTTTTATTACAGTTATTTGCATCCATGTTTTCTCCCCTACTAGTACCTTTGATTCCAGGGATGATCTCATATGCACCTTTGTAACACCCACCTTAGCACCTAGTACAGTGCCTTTCACAGAGTAAACAATTGACAAATATTCGAATATTGGTTGAATATTTATAAGGTACTAAAATTACAACCAGAATATGTTTGGACTAATTGTAGAATTGATAAGTAAGTTACGCAAAGATACATGTTTATTCACTCATCTTAAAGAAGGAATTTACTTTTTATGGCTGGAAAATTCTGCGCAGAGTCTGGTTCAATAGGATATGGAGGTTTTTGATAGGTGAACAATCATAACAAATTAAAATATTCCTTACAGCAGCTAGAAGGATGTGCAACTATGACATACAACTATCTACTGGGGCTTTGGGGGAAAAATAAACAAATAAAATTATTAAAATTATTAAAAAATTATTAAAATATTCCTGCAACTCCAAGTACAATAGTGCTTTCCTAGAATGTTGGCTTCTCTTTAGAAAATGTCATTGACAAGAATGTTTGAAGGTAATCTATATTCTATGAATACATCAAAGAATAATGTAAACAGGATGAGATGACATAAAATAAAATGAGACACAAATATCCTCTGTATTATGTTCACTGCACATCATGGTGCCTAATGCTGCCAAAATTGTTAAGGTATATTAAGCAGCCCGGATATTATGTTTAGCTTTTTAGTAAGTAAGTGTTAATTTAATATATATATAAGTACATATATATTAGATTATATAGAGAGACAGTATATATATTATATATACATTTTTTTAAATGAAAATAACTGTCTTTGGTATTTTAGCATAAAGTCTCTCTTACTGGAAATCTAAATTTGTGAGAGAAAATAGTTATTATTTTCCCCTTTATGATTTTTCCTTTTGTTCTAGAGAAATCCAGTAATTTATTTGAGAACACTCTCTCTCAAAGCAGTCCTGAAAACACACGGATAAAACCAAATAATAATGAAATCAGAGAGTCTAATCTTTTTACTGTCTGCTGTTCCTTGGAATAAATAAGCTATAAGCTGTAGCTTTTTTTCAAACTGCTTTATTGAGATATGATTGACATACAAAAAGCTGTACATATATAATGTGTGCAACTTGATGAGTTTGGAGATAAGTACACACCTGTGAAACCATCACCACAATCTATGCCATGAACATATCCATCACCTCCAAAAGGTTCCTCCCACCTCATTTATTTATTTATTTAGGTGATAAGGACACTTAACGTAAGGTTTACCAGTTAGCAAATTTTTAAGTATACAATACAGTATTATTAACTATCTAAAATAGTCAAACACATAGAAGCAGAGAGTAAAATAGTGGTTGCTAGGGGCTCTGGGGAGGGGGAAATGGGACTATTAGTCAAAGGGTACAAAGTTTCAATTATGCAAGATGAGTAAGTTTTAGAGACCTACTTACAGCATAGTGCCTATGGTTAATAATACTGTATGTATAGTTAAAGCTGGAGCTTTGAAATTTTTCGTTACAGAGGTGGCAATTTGTTAGAGATGTACTTTAACCTTTCACACGGAGGTTAGCGTTCTCTCCCCTAGAATAGATGCTTTAGCTTCTACCCAGCTACTAGAGGACCTTGGAACATGAGTAAAGAAGAGTGTGGAGGTAGCCAAGCTTCAGTTGGGAATTTAAGAGAGAAGCATAGGTTGCAGGGGTTTACAGTTATAAAGACTGCGGTTATCATTAGGTGAAATGTGCATTGAAACCAAGAGCGTGTTTATATTTAAAGTTGAAAACTAAATTTCACATGCAGCCCGTCTCGGGTGTTCCTAACCTATAATGGTACCTTCCACATCTGGAGTCAGAGACCATTTATTAATGTTTTACTGAAAATACACCTAGAGTTTTGTTTTGGGAATGATATATTCAAAGGAGTCCTGAAACTATCCCACAAGTAACTCCTTTGCCTATATCAGAGCTGGCGTCTGCTCTGAATGTGTATTCTTTAGAAGGGTCCACTGACTTCCCTTAATGTGGAAGAAGCAACTATAGGAAAATGGCCACCACCAGGGCACTCCTTTTTGAAAAATAAATAGGGCTGAAGCTTTCCACCTTGATAGCTAGCTGAGAACTGTGGGCTGTCAGAAGGAGACACGAGGCAGGTAAATTTTGATAATGATGTTGGTAGAGAGATGGTCAGAGAACTTCATAAGACAGGCCTTGGAAACATAATGCTGGGAGTCTCACAGAGTAAGCCTTGGGCAGTCAGGTACAATGGGCAGACAGGGTGGGAGTGGCCCAAAATGGAGAGCAAAATGGTTCCAAACCAAACTCATGTTCTTTCCAATTTTTTAAAACCAGGTTTTTTTGAGGAATAATTTACATAAAGTAAAATTTACCCTTTTAAAGTATACAGATCAGTGAGTTTTAAGAAACATATACAGTCATGTAACTACCACCACAATCAAGATTCAAAATATTTTCATCACACCAAAGAGTTCATTTCTGCCTCTTTGAATTCAGTCTCCTCCTTGCAACCTAAACCTCTGGCAAACAGGGATCTGTTTTCTGTCCCTATAGCTTTGTCTTTTCTTGATTCCATATGAATGGAATCATATAATATGTAGTTTTTTGCATCTACGCCACGGGGCCAGCCCCTTACATCTGAGTTCTTTTACTTATCAGGCTTTTGATATTTTCCCATGTTGTCGTATTAGTAGTTCATTCCTTTTATTGCTGAGGAGTATTCGATTGTACAGCTGTATCAAAATTTGTTTATCCATTCCCAATTGATGAATATTTGATTTGTTCCAAATTTTTGGCTTTTATGAATAAAGCTGCTGAGAACATTTGCAATACAGGTCTTTGTTTTGAAATACGTTTTCATTTCTCTTTGGTAATTACCTAGGAGTTGGATTGATGGGACATATATATATGTATGTGTGTGTATAAGTGTGTGCTTAACTTAATAAGAAATTTTCAAATTGTTTTTTTTAAATGGCTTATTATTTTGGATTCCCACCAACAATGTATGAGAGTTCCAGTTGCTCTGCATCCTCACCAGCACTTAAAAGTCTTTGTCTTGTGTTAGATAATAGTCATTCCAGTAGGTGTCTAGTGGTATCTCATTGTGGTTTTAATTTGCACTTTCCTAATGACTAATGAAGTTGAGCATCTTTTCATGTGTTTGTTGATCATCAATGTATTTTCTTAGGTTATGTGTCTATTCAAACATTTTCTATTTTTAAATTTGATTGTTTGTCTTCCAACTGTTGATTGTAAGAGTTTTATATGTGTTCTGCATAGAAGTTCTTTATCATATATGTTTTGAAAATATTTTCTCCGAGTCTGTGATTAATCCTTTCCTTTTTTTAACGGACTTTTGAAGAGCAGCAGTTTTTAATTTTGATAAAGTCCAATTTATCTGTTTATATCCTTTTATGCTTCTTGCTTTTGTGTCTTATCTAAGAATTCTTTGCCTAATCCAAAGTCACAAAGATTTTCTCTTATGTTTTCTTATAGGGTTTTTATAGTTTTAGCTCTTACATTTAGGTCACGATATATTTCTTGTTAATTTTTTTATATGGTATGAAGTAAAGTCTGAGGGCTCATTTTTTTGCATCTGGATTACTAATTGTCTCAGCTCCATTTGCTGAAAAGACTTTCTTGTCCGCAATGAACTACATTGGTACCTTTGTCAAAAATCAATTGATCATATAAGTCTGGGTCTTTTCTGGAACCTCTATTCTACCCCATTGATCTGTATATCTATCCTCTTATTTACTTATTTACTGTAAGTCTTGAAATCAGGAAGTGTGACTCTTCAAAACTTCTTCTTCTTTATATAAATTTTAGTGTCAGCTTGTAAATTTATACAAAAAAACCTGCTGGGATATTTTTTTGATTGTGTGGAATCTGTTGATAAACCTGGGGAGAACTGACATCTTGATGATATTGAGTCTTTCTATATCTCCATTTATTTAGATTTCTTTAATTTCTCTCAGCAATATTTTACTGCTTTCAGCATATAAGTCTTGTACATATTTTGTTAAATTTATTAAGAATGCCATTTTTGATGGTATTAAATGTGACTTTAGAATTTATCTAAAAATTTCTAGTTATGCATTGCTAGCATATAGAATTACAATTGGTTTTTGTATATTGACCTTGTATTGAGACCTTACTAACTCACTTATTAGTGTGCTTTTGTAATTTTTTCTGTGAATTTTTTTTGGATTTTTTATGCAAATGATCATGTTCTGTATGAATAAAGATGGTTTAATTTCTTCCTTTTCGGCCTGGATGCTTTTAAATTTATTTCTTGCTTTATTTTACTTGCTAAACTTTCAAGTACAATGTTGAACAGAAGTGTTGAGAGTGGGCATCCTTACCTTGTTCCTGATCTTATGAGGAAGGCTTCAGTCTTTCACCACTGAGTATGATGTTAGCAGAGGTTTTGCATAAATGTCCTTCATCAAGTTCCAAAAGTTCCCTTCTATTCTTAGTTTGTTGAGTTGTTTTTTTTCTTTAACTCAAGAACAGGTATTGAATTTTAAGTAATTTTTCTGAATCTATTAAGAAGTTCATATAAAGGTTTCATTCACTCTATTAAGATGGTGAATTATATTGATTGGTTTTCAAATGGTAAACTAACCTTACATTCCTGGGTGTGTAAGTTTCTGTATTTTCTGTGCTTTAGAAAAACGTTAAGGTCATGATATTAACCTGGATTAAATATCTTCTTTTTAAAAAATATAATATGAACATGGGGTCACACAAAATTTTAATAATTGAACATAGACTGAAATAGAATCAAGCTTATGGAAGAAATAAAAGAGGGTTTTAAAAAAATAAAATAGTAAAAGCCACTTACGTTTTATTCTTATACATTACTGCTCTCTACTAAGTGTATCAGGATTACACGAATGACAGTAGGATTATTTATGCTTTGTATTTACTTATTTTTCACTGTGGTGGAGGGCATTAGAATCTCTTTTTTCATTAAATTGGTGCTGTGCTCAGATCACACTAATTGGGAAGATTCTCTGAACCTGTGGAGAGTAGAGCCAAATGCCAGAAAAGAGGTACACATTTATATAGCATTCTATGTACGTGTGTGTGTCTAGCTGTGGTTCCCAGATGCAAATGCATTTGAGGTCTTTTCTCTATTATTAGTAGATAAAATTAAGTCTATTTTTAAAAACTTTTTCATCATAGTTTTGTTTGAAAATAGACAACTGGAATAATCTTAAATGCTCAAAATAAAGGATGATTTAGGGCCGGCCCCGTGGCTTAGCGGTTAAGGGCGTGCGCTCCGCTGCTGGTGGCCCGGGTTCGGATCCCGGGCGTGCACCGAGGCACCGCTTCTCAGGCCATGCTGAGGCCGAATCCCACACACAGCAACTAGAAGATGTGCAGCTATGACATACAACTATCTACTGGGGCTTTGGGGGGAAAAAAATAAATAAATAAAATCTTTAAAAGAAGCATGGTGGGGCAGTGCCATGGAATACACTGCAGCTATTGACAATGATGTTGGAAAAGTGCATTTGCTAATACACAGATATATTCATGATCTTTGTTAAGTAATAAATCAAGTTATAATAATAGCATTTAGAAATGACTCCAGTTCTTAAAATGGAACATATGTCTACTGGTGAGAAGGCATGGAAACTATTTTGGATACATACATATCCCAAAAGGTTAACAGCGGTTTTCTATGAGTTGTGGTACCACAGGAAATTTTATTTTTGCATTCACTTATCTACATTTTTGTACATTTGTACAGTGCATTGTATATAAAACGTTAAAATTTTAAAGCATTTTCCTATATAAGATACTCTTGAAAATGTTTATCTCTTTGAAAATGTAAATCAATAAATGAAAAGACATCTCATGTTCATGAATTGGAAGACTTCATATTTTTAAGATGTCCATACTACCAAAAGCAATCTACAGATTAAATCTAATTGATGAAAATAAAAACACTACACAGGAAAATTTGTGGAATGCCACTAAAGAAATAATTAGGAGGAAACTTATTGCACTAAATGTCTACATTAGAAAAGAAGAAAGATTTCAAATCAATGACCTCAGATTCTACCATAAGAAAATAGAAAAAAGGGCAAATTAAAACAAAGTTAACAGCACAAAGGAAGTAATAAAAATCAGAGGATCAGTCAAGGAAATAGAAAACACAAAAACAGTAGATAAAATAATGAATGCAACCAAAATCTTGTTCTTTGAGAAGAGAAATAAAATTGATAAATATCTATTCAAGACTGATCAGAAAAAAAAGAGAACACACAAATTATTAATATCAGGAATGAGAGAGATGACATCACTACAGATACTACAGATATTAAAAGGCTAATAAGGATATATCATGAAGAACTATGTCAATAAGATGAAATAAACAAATCCCTTGAAAGACACAAACTACCAAATTTCATTCAAGGATAAATAGATAACCTTAATAGCCCTATATCTATAAAAGAAATTGAACTTGTAGTTAAAAACCTTCCCATGAAGAAAACTCCAGACCCAGATGTCTTTACTGATGAATTTTACCAAACATTTAAGTAGGAAATAATACCAATTATACATAAACTCCTCCAGAAAATGAAAAAGAGGAAACACTTTTCAACTAATTCTACAAGACCAGCATTACCCTGACATTTAAACCAGACAAAGGCATTATAAGAGAAGAAAAGTACAGACTAATATCTCTCATGAGCATAAATGCAAACATTATTTCCAAAACTTTAGCAAATTGAATCCAATGATATATAAAAAGGATAATATATCATGACCAAGTGGGATTTGTCTCAGAAATGCAAGCTTGATGTTATATTTGAAAATTAATCAATGTAATTCACCATATTAAAAAAAAATGAGTACCATATGATCATTTCAATATATGCAGTAAAAGCATTTGCCAAAACCCAACATCCACTCTTGATAGAAACATTGAGCAAACTAGGAGTAGAAGTGGACTCCTCAACTTGACAAAGGGCATATACCAAAAACCTACAGCTAACATTACAATTGAGGTAAGAGACTGATTGCTTTCCTCCTAAGACCAGTAAAAGGCAAGACGTATACCCTCAGCATTTCTATCCAACATTGTACTAGAAGTTCTATTCAGTGCAATAAGCAAGAAAAAGACATAAAATGCACACAGACTAGAAAGGAGAAAGCAAAACTGTCTTTGTTTGCAGATGACAATCATTTATGTAGAAAACATAATACAATTTACAAAAGCTACTGGAACTGATAAGTGAGGTTAGTAAGGTTGCAAAGTATAAGATCAATATACAAAATAATTGTCTTCCTATATATTAGCAACAGAAAATATGAAATCAAAATTTTAAAATGTCATTTACAACAGCATCAAAAAATGAAATACTTAGGTATAAATCTGAGATTGAAACTACAAAATATTGCTGAGAGAAATTAAAGAAGAACTAAATACATGGGGAAACATGTCACGTTCATGAGTTAGAAGATTCAGTTTTGTTAAGATGTCAAATTTTTCAAGATTGATCTATGGATTTAATGTGATCCCACTCAGGCTCCCAGCAGGCATTTCATAGAGTATGACAAGCTGGTTTACAATCCACATGACACTGCACAGGACCTAGAATAGCCAAAATAACTTTGAAAAAAAGAACAAAGTTGGAAGGCTAACACTACCTGTTTTAAAGTCTTAATATAAAGCTACAGTGAGCAAAACAGTGTGGTATTGGCATAAAGATAGACAAATAGACCAATAAAATAGAATGGAGAATCCGGAAATAGACCTACACATATATGCTGGACTGATTTTTGACAGAGAAAACAAATGGTGCTGGAAAAATTGGATATCCATATGCAAAAAATATCAACTTTTATCCATCCCTTGCACCATACACAAAAATTAACTAACTCAAAATAAACCATTGACATGAATGTGAAACCTAAAACTATAAAAACCTCTATCAGGGGCCAGCCCGGTGGCACAAGCAGTTGGGTGTGTGTGCTCCGCTGTGGCGGCCCAGGGTTTGCCAGTTCAGATCCCGGGCACGCATCGACGCACCGCTTGTTGGGCCATGCTGTGGCGGCGTCCCACGTAAAGTGGAGGAGGATGGGCACGGATGTTAGCCCAGGGCCAGTCATCCTCAGCAAAAAAAGAGGAGGATTGGCAGATGTTAGCACAGGGCTGATCTCCTCACAAAAAAAAAAAAAAAAGAAAAAGAAAAACCTCTATCAGGAAGTATAGGAGAAAAACACTGGGATCTTAGCTAGGCAAAGAGCTTCAGATATGACTCCAAAAAGCACAAGCCATAAAATAACAAATAGATAAATCTGACTTCATCAAAATTTAAAACTTCTGTTCTTCAAAAGAAAATGTTAATAAAACAAAAATACAAACCACAGAATGGGAGAAAATAATCGTAAATTAAATATTTGCCAAGGGACTTATATCCAGTATATCCATATATCTATATCTATATCTATCTATCATCTATGTGTCTACCTATCTATCTACATATCTGTCTATCTATAGAGAGAGAGGATTCTCAAACTCCACCAAAAAAAAAAATCAAATAACCTCATTAAAAAATGGACAAAGACGAAACAAGGATGGCAAATAAGCCATGAAAATATGTTCGACATTGTTATCCATTAGGGAAATGCAAATTAAACTCTGTCATGACAATAAAGGAAAACCCAAAGTGAAAAGGCAAGGGAAAAAAAGAAATTGAGAGGAGAAAAGGAGACAGTGAGGGAAGCATAAAGAAAGGAGAGAGAAGAGTAGAAAGAGGTGGAGGGGCATAAGAGGTGAGGATGTAGGCAATGGAAGCAAGAGAACAGAAAGCCCTATCAGCACAGGGTCATTGTGGGTCCCAGCAACATATATCACGGCACAAACAGGGTCTATATGTTCCTTTTATAGGGCGGGAGTTGAGCAAGCTCCTTTGCCCCCTTGTCTTCCTATTGGGAATCCACTGTGGCCCAATGGGCCAAAATCTTTTTTGAGATTCTCAACAGCTGGCATCTTCTGAGTCAATGGCCTCTGGGGTATTGTATCAATGAATTCATGTTAAGAAGTCATTTTCGCTTGTTATTTTGTAGGGGAAATCAATTTGAATATAGACACGGTATCAAATGCCTTTATTTGATTAGACAGAAAGCTAGATAAGCCCCTTGCTTGAATTAACAACTGAAAACTACATCCTAGATGTGTGTAACTCTAGCTTATTACACATTTTTTTTCTCCTTTCCTCTTAAAGGCGTAGGATACAGTAACCTCTTATGAAAGACACGCCCTAATGGGGAGACAAGGGAGCAAAGGTCTCTCAGGAAGCTGAAGATAAGGGTAGAAAATACTCCTCTTTGCATTTGTTTTGGTAAAATTACTGATTGCTGAATTTAAGATGGATCTTCAGAGATTTATCCTCTCTAGCCCTTCTCTAATAGGGCAAATGGCAGAGAAAAATCTTTCATTGATGTTCAGCAAATTATCACAATGTGCTTGTGTTTCCTCTGAGTTCTGTGGTCAGTGGTTTCTTTAGCTATTTCTTTAGGGGCCTACATCATATCAAAGAAATACCTTTTAAAGTAACAAACAAGCAACTAGCCTCAGGAATAAAAGATTCACCACAAATAGAATATGCATCTTATGCTTACAGACACCATTTAAATAGGCAAAAAGCACCTAACGGTGTCAGCAGCCGCATCTTGTGTGTTTGAGGGCATGTGAGCCTGTCCAGTTGGATGCGCAGTGTCGGGACAGCTCTTGGCATGCAAGTCCTCCCTAAGGTCCAGTTCAGATGAAAGTGTTGTTCCAGCGTCCTGGGTGCACAGGAGCACTGCCCTTGCTTCCCAGCTGAGCTCCTCGTCAGTCTGCTGCCCTCAGAGTGGCTGCTGTCACTGTAACATCTTTTCAGGTTCTAGAAAGAGAGACAACTGCTCTCACACTGACCTGGCCTCAGAGCAGTCCTGGGAGTTGAGCTCTAGTGAGTACCCTCTGTTCCCTACTCTGCTCCCCATGTATGTCACTCCAGAATTACTCTGGGAAGCTTCTAAACTATCAGCCTGCACGCTGCTCCTTGCTCTGAAAAATTCATGAAGAAGCTCCCCACAAAACTCTCAAGAGTCAACCTATGTCTGCTGCACCTGCTCCGCTAGCCTTCCTCACAGTGGCCTCTGCCCTGATCTCTGGGGCTGACTGGGTGAGACCCTGGAGTCAGACACATCAGACACATCAGACACATGTGTTCTCCTGATTGAAAGGAGAGCAGAACCCTCGCAGGATTGACTGGGGGACGTGCTGGTTGAGCCAGGCTACCACTGTCAGTGGCAAGGCTCAAGAGGAATACACTTCTCTGTTTGCTCACTGGGGATCCTTTGCCTAGGTTACTTGGGTAAAGAATGTACACCCTAAATATATACAATTTCTATTATTTGTCAATTATACCTCAATAAAGATAGGAAAAAAAGAAAAAGTAAATTTAAAAAGAAAAGCAGTGGGCCCGGCCTCACAGCCAAGTGGTTAAATTTCCACACACTCTGCTTTGGTGGCTTGGGTTCGCAGGTTCAAATCCCAGGCACAGACCTACTCCAGTCAGCAGCCATGCTGTAGCAGTGTCCCACATACAAATTAAAGGAAGATTGGCATGGATGTTAGCTCAGGGCTAATCTTCCTCTAGCAAAAATAAAAAAAGCAAGCAAGCAAGAAAACCAGTACTTTATACCACTGAACTGTGCATTTAAAAATGTTAAGATGGTAAATTCTATAGCATATGTATTTTACCACAATAAAACTATTCAAAAAAATAATGCAAGCTTTAGGGATAATGAATGCTTTTTATCCCACATCATTATGTAAGAGGTGGCATAGCAATTGACAGTATTGATTTTGAAGCTGGCCATCTTAGTTTCTTTTTTATTCCCCCCCACCCCAAAGCCCCAGTAGATAGTCGTATGTCATAGTTGCACAGCCTTCTAGTTGCTGTATGTGGGACGCGGCCTCAGCATGGCCGGAGAAGTGGTGCGTCGGTACGCTGCCGGGATCGGAACCCCGGGCTGCCAGCACTGGAGCTCGCGCACTTAACCGCTAAGCCACGGGGCCGGCCCCCATGTTAGTTTCTATGCCAACTCTGTTTGACCATAGGCAAGTCACTTTTCTGTGCCCCAGCATCCTCACCTGTAAAATGGGAATAATAATCATAACTACCTCACAGGGTTTTTCTGAACATTAAATGAATTAACACTTACAAAGCACATAGAATAGGGTCTTGACATTATAAACACAACATAATTCTTAATTATTATTGTGATCCTTGGTGCCTTGTCATGACTTATCTATGAACCTCCAATGCCACATTGAGACCCCTCCTCCCAAAGCAAACACACACACACACACACACACACACACATCCTTTATCCACACTCAGCAGACTCTGAGGCTCATACCAATTTCATGAACAAACTTTGAGATTGGGAAACAAAATGTCAGCCTAGAACCAAACAACTACATTTTCGATCCCTGATGGACATTAACCAGTTCCTCTTGGCTGCAGCACAGAGTTCTGCATTTCTGTTTTAATGGAAGGAGGTTAATCCAGCCCAATCATAACACACTTAGACTGGACAGATTTACTGAATTGCTTACTTTTGGGAGGATATGAATCTTTTAAAACACTTACATAAAACAATTGTCCTTTGAACTCCAGACTACTAATTTAGTGAGTTATTTCACTATTTCTGGATGCTCTGATAACAGGTTAATCTGACAGCAGCGCAAATAGACAAGATGCTGGATGGAAGTAGGAACTCCAATTTCACAAACTAGGACAAAATGATCAGAAATCCAGACTTTATCTATCTCCAAGGCAGTTCCTCCCTTTTAATAATATGTAAAGTACCAAATTTAATATTAGGTAAAGCACAATATCACGTAAAGTACTAAGGAAGTGCATCAATTGGACAGCATAATATCCAAAAGAGATACCATCAGGAACAAGAAACTAAGCAACAGTCTGCAGAAAAGGAGGAGTGAGTGAAACCCTGATAACTAACTTCTCTTTAACAGCAATGACACTGAGGATGGAAAGGAGCTGCTGCAGTCCGTCCCTGTTCCGTGCCAGGCTCTATACACACCTGACTACATTGATTCCTCACAACGTTCTGTAGGGTATTATTCCCATTTTTCAGATGCAGAGACTGAGCTTCAGAAAGATTGCCCAACATACCTCAGAACACTCAACCAGGAAATGGCCAAACTTTGTTCTGAAATGGAGTTTGATGTTAAAGCCTGGATTCTATAACCTACACCAGCCCACCAGTTCAAAATTTATGTTTGATAAGCTAATACCGGACAGAAAGACTCAGATCTATGCGTGCCTTCTCAGTAGAATAATTGTTCTGGAAATATCACCAGTGCCCAAGGACACCCTATAGTATTTGCAAGGGGTAGGGTGGGAGATGAAATGAGGAGAGGGAGCATCAGTGAAGCACAAAAGAATCAAAATAAAAAGCATCAAGGAAGCAGTACGGTCACTTGACAACACATTACTTTAGTAAACCAATTTTGAACTTGGATTATTGGATCTATCTCTGATCTTCACCCTTTACCTGGATCGCGTCTACTCAACTATGACACAGCAGAAATGTAAAACCACTGGCCATTTTACTTGAAGCACCTGGAACAGTGGGAAAAACATTGGGTTTGGGTTCTGGTCCCAGTCTCATCGCTGCATAGGCAATTCACAATTTCTCTAGGCTTCAGTTTTATCCTGTTAAAAAAAGGAGGGAGGGGGACAGAACTTCTGGAATGATGGAACAAAGAGCTTAGCAAACCCTCTCTCCAGTAAAATAACGATTGAACTCCATGCCTAAGGGTATTCTTGAAAACAGTGGAGATCTTGGTGGAGAACAAGAGGAGGCTGGTAACCCCACGATATAACCAAAGTAGCAGAGCAGCCAGAAGTTTAAGAGAGAAACTCAGAGAAACAGTTAAGAAAAGCCCTCCTAGCATCACAGTCAAATCTATTGGGTTGGGAAGGCTATGAGTGTGTGCTAGGCTGCACCCACTCAGGAGCAATCAGAGCAGAACATGAGGCAGACTTGAAAGCATCTCCAAGCCAGACATAGACTCCTCCACACAGGACAGAAGCCTCACTGGCACAAGGGGCTTAAACATACCTCTGACCAAACACTCAGCAATAAACTACTCTGACCCAGGGGTGGCTCCTGGGAATTCAGGCCTAAAAATAATATCACAGTCATCCCTGGCAGTCCATAAGACTGTGTGCATACTCAAAACTGTGCTCTCTTGAGAGCTAAGAGGGAACCTCCAAGCTACTAGTCCCTGGCAGAACATGGGGCTAAAACATGTAAACTCTCTGAGCTGTGATAGTAGCATCCAAGCCACACACACTCATCCAACGGTAAAGGAAAAAGATGTAACTGGCCAAGTGTGCTTCAGCACAACCTTTGACCTGAAAGTGGCTTATGCTCACTCAGGGGTGACTACTAGGTAGTCAGGCTAAAAGAAAAAGAACAAAGGGAAAAAAGCTGAGTGGGGACATCAGAGGCTGCAAATTGTAGGGGAAATAGATTTTGCAGATTTAGTGCAGCCAAGTCACTAACAAATAATCGATTGACCAAACAATAACAATAACAATTCTCCCTGGGGGGGAATCAGTACCCAGAGTTGCTGCAATATATTATCCTAAATGTCCAATTATCAACAAAAAAATTACAAGACATGCAAAGAAACAAAAAATTGCAACCTATAGACAGGAGAAAAAGCAGATAATACAAATTGACTTCGAAGGGGCCCAGATGTTGGCCTTAGCAGAAAGAGATATCAAAGGAGCTATTATAAATATATTCAAAGAAAGGAAACTATGCTTAAAGAATTAAAGGGAGGTATGATGACAATGACTCATAAAATAGAGAACATAAATAAACAAAGATATTATTTAAAGGAACCAAATGGAAATTCTGGTGTTAAAAAACATAATAATTGAAATGAAAAATTCACTAGAAAGATACAGCAGTAGGTTTGAGGTACCAGAAAAAAGAATCAGTGAACTTGAAGACAGATCAATAGAGATTATGCAATGTCATCGTCTGTTATGACTGCTGTAACAAAATACCATAGACTGGGTGGCTTATAAACAACAGAAATTTATTTCTCACAGTTTTGGAGGCTGGGAAGTCCAAGATCAAGGTGCTGGCAGATTCAGTGTCTGGTGAATCTGGTTCATAGTTTGCCATCTTTTCACTGTGTCCTCTCATGGTGGAAGGAGTAAGGGATCTCTCCAGGGTCTCTTTTGTAAGGTCACTAGTCTCATTCATGAGGGTTCCACCCTCATGACCTAATCACCTCCCAAATGCCCTGCTTCTTGCTACCATCATACTGGGGATGAGGATTTCAACCTGTGAATTTTGGGGGGGACAGAAACATTCAGACCACAACATGCAACCTGAAGAACAGAGAGAAATTAAAAATGAATAAAATTGAACAGATCTTCAGAGAAGTGTGGAGTATCATTTAGTACACCAAACTGCTGTTGTTGTTTTTAATCACATCCCCACTGCTTTCATTTTATGCTGGTTAATTCTTTAAGACTGAGGATGAAAATGCACAAACAATCATGCTTCCTGATTTCCTAAAAGGGAAACACAACTGTTTCATGACCAGGGTAAAAGAACAAGAGTGGATTCGTTTGTTACTTGTAGCCAAGATTGCCTCTTATATTTGCCAATTCATGAACTGAAGGAGCAATCCCTTGTGAGTAGAGCTAAGTTATAGATTTCTAAAGCTAGCATTTGGGAGTAGATTTGCCAAAATTTAATTCATATTTTAGAATTTTAGGTAAGTCAGAAATTTAACTGTCACAATATCTCTTAAAAACTCCAATGGCTATTATGTATCTATTGTCACCTTTCCAGAAATTATTAGTCATGTTTAAACATATGAAACTGAGAGAATGATTAGAATAATAATCTATCTCTAACCAAAGAAAGCAAAAAGTAAAGCATAAGAGAAGCAAATTATTTCTAGACTCACCTCTAAATCACTTTTAGAGTCCTATTTTAATAGTTCGTCCAGAGACACGATTGAGAGTACCAGTTTTGTTCAAGGCAGGCTGCCTAATAGCTCAGCCTCTCAAATTACTGACCAAAGGCTGGTCATTTTCAGAAATAGGACTGAAAACAAAATGGAAAACATTATGCTCCATTTCTTGTGTAAAATCATTATTCTGCCACACGTGGACCACTATATGTGCAGGTCTGGGGAAGATTCAGAAGAAAAACAAGTGAAATGACAAAGTTTCCTCATAGGTTCACATAAGGGAGAGTAGTAGAATGATATACAAAAGAGAAAAGCTCCCTTCAATATGAAAAGAAAAAGAGGGTGTAAAAAATTGTCTATAACCAAAAATGGCACTGTGTTAAGTAGTATAGAGAAGGCCACCATGGGATTGTCACCAAATCCTGGAATATTAGCAGTGTAATACCTCTTCTGGAGAAGAGATGTTAGGATACATGAAATTAAAATAAAGTAGCAAAAGAAATGACAATCAATACAGCATAGTGGTTAAGAATAAAAACTGGAGTCAGACTGCCTGGTCTCCAAGCCTGGATCTACAACTTACTAGCTGTATGACCTTGGGCAAGTTACTTACCCTCTCAGTTTCCTCACCTATAAAATGAGGGTGATAATATTATCTACCTCAATAGGGTTGCTATGAAGATTAAATGAATCAATATTGCTACATAATAAGCACTATGGAAGTATTCGTAAATTTTAAAAATAATTTTAATAATGACTTTACTTTTTTAGAGAACATTAGGGTTCACATATCACTTTTACAAACATTATCTTAGTTAATACCCTTTGCAGTCTGCATAATTAATCCCATTTTAGAGGTGAAGAAACTAAGTTCTAAGTGCCAATAATGACAACAATTGCTAACATATATCCAGCATCTATAATGTACCAAGCACAGTACTAATCCCTTTACATAATTTTCTCTTTAATCCTTAAAAGATCTTTGCAAGGTAGGGATTTTCCTACATATGTATATTATATACATATATGTTAATATATACATATAACATACACATACATACTTATTTTCATATACCTATTATTATGGCTATTTTTTGGAACCATTTGAGAGTAAGTTTTAGACATGATGGCCCTTTATCCCTAACTACTTCAGCGTGTATTTCCTAAAATCAGAGACATTCTCTGACATAACAACAGTACTATGATCAAAATCAGTAAATTAACTTTGACACAACACTATTTATCTATCTACAGACCTCATTCAGATTTTGCCGATTGTCCCAATGACATCCTTTATAGAAACAAAATACAGAAACACATGGTGCATTCAATTGTTATGTCTATTTAGTCTCCTTTAACCTGAATCACAATCTTTCTTCATGTTTTAAGACATTGACATTTTTTTAACGGTACTGACTAGATAGAATATCCCTCAGTTTGTCTGATGTTTACTTCTGATTATATTCAGGTTATGCATTTTGGGCAGGAATAACCCTGGGGTGATGTTGAGTTCTTCCCCGTGCATCATATCAGGAGACACATGATGTCGACCAGTCCCAATACTGGGGATGTTAACTTTGATCGTTGGTTAAGGTGATATCTGCTAGGATTTTCTCACTATAACCTAACTAGTTTCCCATTTGTAATTAATAAGCTTCATATGGGGAGATACTTTGAAGCTATGTAAATATCCTCAAAATTTTACACACTAGATTTAGTTGATTATTGCTCGAAAATATTATTGCTATTATGGTTGTCAAACGATAATTTTCTAACTCCATCATCACTTCTACATTTATTAGTTGGCTTTCTACTCTAAGAAGGACCTTTCCCTTCTCTGTTTATTTCTTATTTATTTATTTATCAATATGGACTCACGGATTCTTACGTTACTTAATGGGATAAAATCTTTAACCGTCATTTATTTAGATGCTCAAATTATCCTCCATTTGATCAGTAGAAGCCCCTTACAAATGGCTCCTCTGTCCCTTTGGCATATCCCCCTCATGCTTTGAACAGTTTCTTACTTTCTGGCACACCAAGATATTACAGATTCACTGTATTCTTTTCCTTCTCCAGCCTTGAAATTAGCCATTTCTTCAAGGAGGTTGGATTCCCTTGAGTATTTGGAAACCAAGATCTGGGCACTAGGTGTGCTGGGTGTTTCTTGTTTGTCATTGCTTCTAGGCTCCCTCTGCTAACAAAGCTAGAAAATAGACACATATTCACCTGTATACATTGATATCTATTTACATACCTATCTATATTTATAATAAAATCTATTAGGTCACAGTGATACCACAAAATGCAATCCAACGCTACAGGGTTCATTCTATTTTTCCCATTTCCCATATTTGTAACTTCCTTCTCTGACAATGAGAAGGCTGGCTGGCTTTATCCACAATATAGCTATGTATTTGGTGAATCCTAGAAAACACAAAGTAATTCAATGTGGCTAACCCATGCCTCTGAGAAAAAGAAGCCTACCAACTAGAGTTAAATATTTTTTGGATTTCTTTTTGTCTTTAGGCTGAGGTCATCTTGTTGAAATACTATGTTCAGAAGTTATTGGAGGGCAGGAGGAGGGGCAGTAGCCTGACAGCCCAGCTTCCAGAAGGCTCTCTGCACTAAGCAGCCTGCAGGCACCCTGATCATGCCCTCCTTGCTGCCAAGACGCCCCAGAGGAAGGTCAATTCAGTCGAAGTGGCGGTGAAGAGAGAGCCCAAGAGATCTGCGAGTTTGTCAGCTAAGTCCGCTCCTGCAAAGGTGGAAACAAGGCCCAAAAAGGCAGCAAGAAAGGATAAACTCTCAGATCAAAAAGTGCAAGCAAAAAGGAAAAGGAGCACAAAGGGCAAACAGGCCGAAATGGCTAACCAAGAATCTAAAGATTGACGTGCAGGAAACGGAGAACAGAAAACGAGCAGAATCCAGCCTCTAATGAAGCAAGAGAGAAAGAAGCCGTCTGATTAATATGTATACCATGTCTTAGCGGTTTCTGTATCTCTGTACAATTATATGAATATCTCTACCAACTAATTTGAAAATGCAAGCTTTTTAGTAGGTCTAGAAACATTTTTAAGAAGGGAATGCCCTTCATCTCCTTTGTTAAGTATAAATGCTTTAAGTGGTGAAATATTTGCTGGTTGGGTTTTTGGGTTTTGGTACAAAGATAAAATGGTGGGACATTGAATTATGGGAGGGTTTGACTATGTTAGGTATAAACTTAACCATAGACTGGAGGAAGGCAGTTTTTATATCCTATAATACAAAGCATACGAAACGGCAATTTGGAGTCACAGTCATGCATTTAATATGTCTTCAACATTTTTAATGATTTCTTTTCCACGTTGTTTTTAGTAGAATTGTTTCTTAAACAAAACTACTCCCTGACCTTGGCTTTCCCTGTCAGAATTGTGTGCACTTTGTAACATATAGTTGTGGTTGTCCAGTTTTCCTAATCACTTTGTTATATGCTGGGAAAGATTGAAAATCTGTGTATGTAGGGGCCAGCCTGGTGGTGCAAGCAGTTAAGTGCGTGTGCTCCAATGCGGCAGCCTGGGGTTGGCCCGTTCCGATCTGGGGCGTGCACCAACGCACTGCTTGTCAAGCCATGCTGTGGCGGGGTCCCATATAAAGTGGAGGAAGATGGGCACAGATGTTAGCCCAGGGCCAGTCTTCCTCAGCAAAAAGAGGAGGATTGGCAGACGTTAGCTCAGGGCCGATCTTCCTCACAAAAAAAAAAAAAAGAAAAGAAAATCTGTGTATGTAGTATGTATACTAAATTGTGAATTAATGAGACTTAAAATGCAGCAGCTTATAAAACATTCGAAGGTATTGGTATTTGATATCCTCTTGAGGAAAATTTGCCTCCAAACTTTAAACTGGAAAATCACTGAAATAACGGTTTAGAAAAGAATTACAACTACACGGCTTTTTAGATTTTTGGTACAAACACTAAAATTTGAACAAATTGTTCATCATATCTGTGTACTGATCCTGAAAACAACCAATAAAATCTCAAGTGTGAAAGAAAAGTTATTTGAATTAGTTCTCTTCTTCCATTCTTCAGTGCAGTTGTGTTATTTGTTTAAAAATTAAGTTCAGTTCATTTCTGTCTATTTTTTATTTTTGTTCCATTTTAGGGTTTTTCCAACTTATTGATTTTATTGATTTTCCTTTTTTGAGTATGTGAAACATTAACATGGTTCCAAGAGTTAGAAATGTTCAAAAAGGAATTCTCAGAGAAGTGTCACGTCCACTTCATTCCTATCTATCTTTTCCACCGTGTTCCCACCCACGCCCTTAGGAAACAGATCTTATTTGTCTCTAGTTTATCCTTCCTGTGTGTTTTATTTTTGCACAAATGAGCAGATGCAGGTACATTTTCTTATTTCCTTTTCTTTCTTAAATAAAATGTAGCATACTGCACATGCTGTTTTGCACTTTGCTTTTTTTCACCTAACACTATATCCTGGAAATCATCCCACATCAGTTCATAGACATCTTCCTCATTCTTTTTAAAAAATTTTATTTTACAAAACTACATAATACTCCACTGTACGAATGTACCATAGTTTATTCAACCGCTACAAAATTTTGCAATTACAAGCAATGCTGCAATGAATAACCTTGTGCATATCTATTTTCGTATTGGCGGAGGTGAATTTTCAAGGTAGAGTGGGATTGTTAGGTCAAAAAGCAAATGCATATGTAATTTTGTTAAGTATTGCCAGATTCCCCTCCATCAGAGTTGTACCAATTTGCATTCCCACCAGCAATACACGAGAGTGTCTGCTTACACCTTCACCAGCAGAGTCATTTTTCACACTTAGTTTTTGCCAATCTGGTACACGAGAAATGGTATTCCAGTGTAAATTTTACTTTGTAGTACTCTTATCATGAGGGAAATTGAATATCTCTTCATATATTTAAGGGCCATTTAAAAAATGGGGGGATGATTGTCTGTTCATGTTCTTTGCCCATTTTTCTATCAGGTTTTTGGCCTTTTCTCTCAATTTTTTTTTTTTTTGTGTGTGAGGAAGATCAGCCCTGAGTTAACATCCGATGCCAATCCTCCTCTTTTTGCAGAGGAAGATTGGCCCTCTGCTAACATCCATGCCCATCTTCCTCCACTTTATATGGGACCTTGCCACAGCGTGGCTTGACAAGTGATGTGTTGGTGCGCGTCCGGGATCCGAACCTGTGAACTCTTGGGCCGCCAAAGTGGAGTGCGCGCACTTAACCCCTACGCCACCGGACCAGCCCCCTTTTCTCTCAATTTTTAAAAATTTTTTGTATTTAAGAATTATTTATATAAAATTATATTTTATGGGCCGGCCCGGTGGCGCAAGCGGTTAAGTGCGCGCACTCCACTGCTGCCCCCTGAGGTTCGCTGGTTTGGATCCCGGGCACACACCAACGTACAGTTTGTCAGGCCATGCTGTGGCGGTGTCCCTTATAAAGTAGAGGAAGATGGGTGTGGATGTTAGCCCAGGGCCAGTCTTCCTCAGCAAATAAAGAGAAGGATTGGCAGATATTAGCTCAGTGCTGATCTTTCTCACAAAAAATAAATTTAAAAAAAATTATATTTTATAATTTATAAAAATTATAAATTTTTAACAATTTATATATATATTTAAATTCTTTAAATAAGAACTTAAGGATATCAGTTCTTTATTTATGATATATTTTGCAAATATTTTTCTCCCAGTTTCTCTCAATTGTTTTTTGATCTTGTTTGTGGTGGTGGGAGGGGAGTTTTACATGCATTATTTGTTTTTTTTTATGTAGTCAAATTTATCAATATTTTCTTTTATTGCCTCTGCATTTTAAGCCATACTTAGCAAGACTTTACCCACACCCAGGTTAAAGAGGAAGTCACTCATATTTTTTTTCTAGGATTTGTTTGCTTTCATTTCTTACATTTAGATCCCTGATCCATATAGAATCTATCCTTACACATAGTATAAAATATGGATCTAGTTTTACCTTTTTCCAAATGGCTAAGAGTCTTCTCAGAATCATTTATTAAAACTTCCATCTTTCTTGATAAGAACTCTCTTTACCTTCATTTCCTTGATGAGGATACTGAGGCTTAGAAAGTTGAGCAACTTACCCAATGCTACATAGCTAAGTAGATGGAGTCAGAGATGGCCCTCTCTGAGGAGGTGACTAAGACCTGGAATGTGGGAGGGCTACTGCTGTGTGAATATTTGGGGAAAGAACAGCCCAAACAGAGGTAACAGCCAATGCTAAGACTCTGAGGCAAGAGCAAATTTGGCCCATACAGGAGGATAGTGTGTCTGGAAAATGGTGAGGATGCAAAGAGTATATGAGATGGTGGAAAGGTAAGCAAGTTATACATCATGGAAAGGGTTGGTGAGGATTTTGATTGTATTGTAAGCGCCATGGGAAATTTCTGGAAAATTTTTAAGGACTTAAATAGTGAGCCCTAATTTATGTTTTTGAACAATCAATGTTGGCAGCTGTCTGAAGAATGGATTGAAAACAGGGAGACCAAATATGAGCCTGTTGTAGTAGAAGTCCAGGAGAGAGTCGGTGGTAGTTTGCACCAGTGTGATGGCAGGAGATGTGGAGAGAGGTAGACAGATTCATTAATCATTTAATGTAGTGAAATCTAGAGCAGCATAGGGCTTTGCCTTGTCAAATAGTGCATCATATACTACCATTTCTTCTAGGTGCAGTGGAATTGAATTGAACTCTAGAGTGATAGGCAGACAACTAAACTTAAGACATCAGATCTATAAGAACTTTATTATTAGCTTCAAGTATGAAATAGTAAACTCATACAATCACGTTCATCTTTGACACTGTATGGTTTATGAAAACAAAAACTGTGTGGTTTTTATTTAAGCAACATGAATATTGGTTTACAGACTATAAGATATGTTAAGCTGTGTAAGCCCTATGACCCGACCAACAGTGTCTCTGGTAGTGACACCAAGGGAGAGTTTTGAATAGAGAGCAGCAGTATCTTTTGTGATACTCTTTTCAGAGGAAAAGGCTTGCCCCTAGACATTCCAGACTTCTCCATTTGCTGTTCTAGATGGGAAATTCATGACTATATCTCTCCCGCCTAGATTTTTCTGAGCTCCAAACCCATATACATATTTCCTGGATGTCTTCATTTATATATCAAGTAGGCACTTCAAAACTACCAGGATCAAAGTTGAAGTCATGTCTCCTTCCACATTTTGCTTCCCTCAATCTTCTTTTTCTCCCTTAATCATACCTCCATCCATCCACCCATCAGCTAAAGCCAGAAATGTGGGTATCATATTTGATTCATCTCTTTCTTCTGCACCACCTTCATTCTATCCTTCAGCAAGTTCTCTAGTCACTACTTTAAAGTAAAAGTTGAATCCTTTCGCTTTTCTCTGCTACCACTGCCACAACCCTAGGCAATTCCATAATCATCTTATGCCTAGACTTCTACAAAAGTCTCTTAATTAGTCTACCTATATCTAGTTGTATCTCTGCACCATCAGTTCTCCACACTGACATCAATCTTAAAATACACTTAAAATTTGACCACTCACTTACTTAAAACCCTTCAATAGTTTCCCATTATCCTTAAAACAGGGTTTCTCACCTCAGCACTATTGACATTTCAGGTCAAAAATTGTTTGTTGTGGGCGGTTGTCCTGTGCATGGTAAGATGTTTAGCAACGTCCTTGACCTCTATTCACTAGATGCCAGTAGCAGCCTACCCCAAGTTGTGACAACCAAAAATTATCCTAGACATTACCAAATATCCTCTGGGCAGAGGGGTGTGCAAAATCGCTCCCGGTTCATAACCACTACATTAGAGTAAACCGCAATGCCTTACAATGTCCTGTAAGACCTCACATGAGCTGAATTCTGCTCACCTCTCTGATTTTAGTATGTATCATACTTCCTTATGCTCACTACATCCAGCTACAATAACCTTTTTGTTGTTGTTGCTGTTATTCCTCAGATGTGATCTAGCCACAAGGCTTTTTCCTCTGCATAGGCTAATCCTTCTCTTTGGAATGCTCTCCCTAAATGCGTCTTTGCCTTGCACCACATTTGCTTATTTAACATTTGCTCACGCTTCAGATTTTAATGTGGCAAAGTGTTTCTTGATCCCCTAAACCAGTCAAGGTCTTTTTTTGTATAATCTCCAGTCACGGGTACACTTTCTTCTCAGAACTTTTCCCAGTTTGTGTCCCACGAGGGCAGGGACCGTGTCAGTCTGGCTCACAATTGAATCCCCAGTGGAGGCTCTATGGTTGACTGCCTGTTTTTTTCCCCCAATTTTATTGAGATATAATTGACATACAGTACAGTATAAGTTTAGGGTGTACAGCATAATGATTTGACATTACATATATATCGTGAAATGTTTACCACAATAAGTTTAGCCAACATCCATCATCTCATATAGTAACAAAAAAAAGGAAAAGAAAGAAAAAATGTATATATACTATGATGAATGATGAGAACTCAGAATTCACTCTCTTAACAACTTTCATATACACCATACAGCAGTGCTAACTATAGTCATCATGTTGTACATTACACCCCTCCTAGTACTTATTTATCTTTTAACTGAAAGTTTGTGCCTTTTGATGACTTTCATCCAATTCCTCCTGCCCTCACCCTCTGCCTCTGGTAACCACAAATCTTTTTCTATGAGTTTGTTTGTTTGTTTCAGATTCCACATATAAGCGAAATCATACACTATTTGTCTTTCTCTATCTGACTTATTTCACTTAGCATAATGTCCTCAAGGTCCATCCATGTTGTTGCAAGTGGACTGCCTGGGTTCCTGACCCAGCTCTGCCACTTATAAGCTATGTGACCTTGGATATGTCACTTGATTTATTTAAGATTTACTTTCCTCCTCTGTAAAAGCGGCGGGGGGTGGTTAACAGTTACTTCATTGGGTTATTGTGAAGATTAAATGAAAATCTTTTTAGCAGAGTGCTTAGCACATAATAATAACTCAATAAATGCTCGTTACTATTATTATTATTACCAATCACTAGTAGTATCTTCTCATCAAGAAAACACGACCACAGATAGCAATTCAGCTATAGCTTTCCAAATAATTATTTCCCCTTTGGCCCAAGAGGAGAATCTCTTTTCCCTTTAAAATATATTAATAGGTTGTTCTATTTTCTGATTTGATTTTTTTTTTACCTTTAAGGAGTAATTTGAATATTTTACTACTGAGAAGAAACTAATAATATTAAGTCAACTCAGCATGATCCTTGTTTGGTTAAGAAGTTAATTTCTTAGATCTGACTTCTCCTGGTACTGAATGTCTCCTCTCAATGCCTATCTACCTGTTCTTTTTCCTTCAGCACCATCATTGGAAGAACAGAAAGCAACAATTAGGTAATGCTCAAACTATTTCCTATCAGGAAATACTCCCCAATTAATTTTACAAGGCCAGCATTACCCTAATACTAAAGCCAGATAAGGCCACTACAAGAAAAGAGAACAGAGCAATATCCTTGAATAATATAAATCCAAAAATTCTCGACAAAATATTAGCAAACCAAATTCAACAGCACATTAAAGGATCAAACACTATCATCAAGTGGGATTTATCCCTGGGATGCAAGGATGGTTCAACATACACAAATCAATAAATATAATACACAACATTAATAGAATGAAAGATAAAAATAAAATAATTATCTCAGTAGATGCAGAGAAAAAATTTGACAAAATACAACATCCTTTCATGATAAAAGCGCTAAACAAACTGGGTATAGAAGCCACATAACGTGGACAAAATAAAAGCCGTATACAACAAACCCACAGCTAACGTCATACTTAGTGGTGAAAGGTTGAAAGCTTTTGCTCTAAGCTCAAGAAAAAGATAAGGGTGCCCACTCTCACCACTCTTATTCAACATAGTACTGCCAGTCCTATCAAGAGCAATCAGGCAAGGTAATGAAATAAATAAAAGACAACCAAATCAGAAAGTAAGAAGTAGACAACACAAAAAAAGAAAACTACAGGCCAATATCACTGATGAACATCGATGCAAAACTCCTCAACAAAATACTAGCAAATCGCATACAACAATATGTTAAAAAGATTATACACCATGATCAAGTGGGATTTATTCCAGGGATGCAGGGATGGTTTAACATTTGCAAATCAATCAACGTAATACACTACATTAATAAAATGAAGAATAAAAATCACATGATCATCTCAATAGATGCAGAGAAAGCATTTGACAAGATACAGCATCCATTTATGATAAAAACTCTGAATAAAATGAGTATAGAAGGAAAGTACCTCAACATAATAAAGACCATATATGAGAAGCCCACAGCTAATATCATCCTCAATGGTGAAAAGCTGAAAGCCATCCCTCTAAGAACGGGAACCAGACAAGGATGCCCACTGTCACCACTCCTATTTAACATAGTACTGGAAGTCCGAGCCAGAGCAATCAGGCAAGAGAAAGAAATAAAAGGGATCCAAATTGGAAAGGAAGAAGTGAAACTGTCACTATTTGCAGATGACATGATTTTATATATAGAAAACCCTAAAGAATCCACCAGGAAACTTTTAGAAGTAATAAACGAATATGGTAAAGTTGCAGGATACAAAATCAACATACAAAAATCAGTTGCATTTCTGTACACTAACAACAAAGTAGCAGAAAGAGAAATTAAGAATACCATCCCATTTACGATTGCAACAAAAAGAATAAAATACCTAGGAATAAACTTAACCAAAGAGGTGAAAGATCTGTACACCGAAAACTATAAAACATTGCTGAAAGAAATTGAAGAAGACACAAAGAAATGGAAAGATATTCCGTGCTCTTGGATTGGAAGAATTAACATAGTTAAGATGTCCATACTTCCTAAAGCCATCTATAGATTCAATGCAATCTCTATCAAAGTTCCAACAACATTTTTCAGAGAAATAGAACAAAGAATCCTAAAATTTATATGGAACAACAAAAGACCCCGAATAGCTAAAGGAATCCTGAGAAAAAAGAACACAGCTGGAGGTATCACACTCCCTGATTTCAAAATATACTACAAAGCTATAGTAACCAAAACAGCATGGTACTGGCACAAAAACAGAGACACAGATCAATGGAATAGAATCGAAAGCCCAGAAATAAACCCACACATCTATGGACAGCTAATCTTTGACAAAGGAGCCAAGAACATACAATGGGGAAAAGAAAGTCTCTTCAACAAATGGTGTTGGGAAAACTGGATAGCCATATGCAAAAAAATGAAAGTAGACCCTTACCTTACACCACACACAAAAATTAACTCCAAATGGATTAAAGACTTGAATGCAAGACCTGAAACTGTGAAAGTTCTAGAAGAAAACATAGGCAGTACACTCTTCGACATCAGTCTTAGTAACGTATTTTCAAGCACCACGTCTGACCAGGCAAGGGAAACAATAGAAAAAATAAACAAATGGGACTACATCAAACTAAAAAGCTTCTGCACAGCAAAGGAAACCATCAACAAAACGAAAAGACAACCTAACAATTGGGAGAAGATATTGGCAAACCATACATCTGATAAGGGCTTAATCTCCAAAATATATAAAGAACTCATGCATCTCAACAACAAAAAAACTACCAACCCAATTAAAAAATGGGCAAAAGACCTGAACAGACATTTCTCCAAAGAAGATATACAGATGACCAACAGACACATGAAAAGATGTTCAAAATCACTAACTATCAGGGAAATGCAAATCAAAACTACAATGAGATATCACCTGACGCCCGTCAGAATGGCTATAATTAACAAGACAGGAAACAACATGTGTTGGAGAGGATGTGGAGAGAAGGGAACTCTCATACACTGCTGGTGGGAGTGCAAACTGGTGCAGCCACTATGGAAAACAGTATGGAGACTCCTCAAAAAATCAAGGATAGAACTACCTTATGATCCAGCTATTCCACTGTTGGGTATTTATCCAAAGAACTTGAAAACACCAATTTGTAAAGGTACATGCACCCCTGTGTTCATTGCAGCGTTATTCACAATAGCCAAGACATGGAAGCAACCTAAGTGCCCATCAAGGGACGAATGGATAAAGAAGATGTGGTATATATACACAATGGAATACTACTCAGCCATAAGAAACCATGAAATCCAGCCATTTGTGACAACATGGATGGACATTAAGGGTATAATGCAAAGTGAAATATGTCAGAGGGAGAAGGTCAAATACCATATGATTTCCTTCATTAAGTAGTAGATAATGACAACAATAAACAAACACATAGGGACAGAGATTGGATTGGTGGTTACCAGAGGGGAAGGGGGGAGGGAGGAGGGTGAAAGGGATAATTCGGTACATGTGTGTGGTGATGGGTTGTAATTAGTATTTTGGTGGTGAACATGATGTAATCTATGCAGAAATAGAAGTACAATGATGTACACCTGAAATTTTTACAATGTCATAAACCAATGTTAATGCAATAAACAAAAAATTAAAAAAAAAAAGAAAGAAGTAAAATTGTCTTTATTTGCAGATGATATGATCTTATACATAGAAAATCTTAAAAACCCAGCCAAAAAATTGTTAGAACTATTCAATGAATTCAATAAAGTCATAGGATATAAAATCAACTCACAGAAATCGGTTGCATTTCTATACACTAACAAGTGAACTATCTGAAAAAGAAATTAAGAAAATGATCTCATTCACAATAGCATCAAAAACAATAAAATACTTAGGAATAAATTTAACCAAGGAGGTGAAAGATCTGTACACTGAAAACTAAAAGATTTTGATGAAAGAAATTGAAGACACAAACCAGTGGAAAGATATCCCACGTTCATGGATCAGAAGAATGAATATTGTTGAAATGTCCATACTTCCCAAAGCCATCCCAAAGATTCAATGCAATTCCTATCAAAATTTCAATGGCGGGCCGGCCCCATGGCTTAGCCGTTAAGTGCGCGCGCTCTGCTGCTGGCGGCCTGGGTTTGGATCCTGGGCGTGCACCGATGCACCGCTTCTGCAGCCATGCTGAGGCCGCGTCCCACATACAGCAACTAGAAGGATGTGCAGCTATGACATACAACTATCTACTGGGGCTTTGGGGGAAAAAATAAATAAATAAATAAAATTTAAAAAAAAAGTTGAAAAAAAAATTTTCAATGGCATTTTTCAAAGAAATAGACAAAGCAATCCTAAAATTTGTATGGGACCACAAAAGTTCCTGAATAGTCAAAGCAGTCTTGAGCAAGAAGAACAAAGTGGGATGCATCACACTTCCTGCTTTCAAACTATTCTACAAAACCATACAAATCAAAACAGTATGGTGCTGGCATAAAAATAGACACATAGACCAATGGAACATAATCAAAAGCCCAGAAATAAACCCCCGTATATATAGTCAACTAATATTTGACACAGGAGCCAAGAAAACTCAATGGGAAAAAGATAGTCTCTCCAATAAAAAGTGTTGGGAAAACTGGATAATTACACGCAAAATAGTGAAATTGAACCCCTATCTGACACGATTCACAAAAATTAACTTGAAATGGATTAAAGACTTAAATTTAAGACCTGAAACCATAAAACTCCTGGAAGAAAATATAGGTAAAAATTGCCTTAACAGTGGTCTTGGCAATGATTTGTGGCTATGACATCAAAAGCAAAAAAAGTAAAAAGAAACAAGTAGGATTATATCAAAGTAAAAATCTTCTGCACAGCAAAGGAAACAATCAGCAAAACGAAAGGCTACCTCTGGAATTGGAGAAAATATTTGCAAATGATATATCTGATCAAGATATATCCAAAATATATAAAGGGATTAATATCCAAAATACATAAAGGACTCATACAACTCAATAACAAAAAAACACACAAATAACCCAATTAAAAAATGGGCAGATGGGTTGTAGTTAGTATTTGAGTGGTGAACATGATGTAATCTATGCAGAAATAGAAGTATAATGATGTACACCTGAAATTTATACAACGTTATAAACCAATGTTACTGCAATAAACAACAACAAAAAAAATGGGCAGAGGACCTGGATAGATATTTTTCCAAAAAAGATATACAAATGCCCGACAGGTACATAAAAAGATGCTCAGCATCACTAATCATTAGGGAAAAGCAAAAGCACAAGATATAACCTCACGCCTGTTAGAATGGTTATCATCAAAAAGACAGATAAGTGTTGACGAGCACTGGAGAAAAGGGAACACTTGTGCACTGGAAGGAATGAAAATTGGTACAGCCACTGTGGAAGTAGTACAGAGGTTCTTCAAAAGATTAAAAATAGAACTACCATATGATCCAGCAATCTCACTTTTGGGTATATATCCAAAGAAATGGAAACAAGATATTGAAGAGATATCTGCACTCTCATGTTTATTGCAGCATTATTCACAATACCACGATATAGAAACAACCTAAGTGTCCATCAATGGATAAATGGATAAAGAAATATATATATATACACAATGGAATATTACTCAGCCGTGAGAAAGAATTAGATCTTGACATTTGTGACAATGTAGATGGATCTCGAGGGCATTATGCTAATACTTATATGTGGAATCTCCAAAAGCTGAACTCACAGAAACAGAGAGTAGAATGGTGGTTACCAGGGGCTGGAGGGTGAGGGAAATGGGTTGAAGTTGGTCAGAGTACAAACTTCCAGTTAGAAAATGAATGAGTACTAGGTATCTAATGCATAGCATTGTGATTATAGTTAACAATACTGTATTATATACTTGAAAGTTGCTAACAGAGTAGATCTTAAATGTTCTCAGCACAAAAGAGAAATGGTAATTATGTGATGTGATGGGGGTGTTAGCTAACTATGGTAGTAATCATATTACAACATATATGTGTATCAATTCAACAGGCCATACACTTTAAACTTACACAATGTGAGAGGAGTCAAGATGGCGGCGTAAGCAGACTCAGAACTCACCTCCTCCCGTGGACACAGCCAATTTACAACTACTCGTGGAAAAATTACCCCTGAGACAGAACTGAAAACTGGATAAGAGGAACTCCTGCAACAACGGACAATCATAACTGAGGTGGAAGAGGCAGAGACTCCCTTCTGGAGAGGAAAAACGCCGCCTTCACAAGCCGCCAGCTTCACGGCCGCCAGGAGCAGCTCACAGGTCCGCAGCCTCCCTGGAGGCGCGGGGCCCTGAGCCGGGAGCGCCCCCGCTGTGGGCATATTGTGGACCCAGCACAATTGAGACCAGCGGCATAATATCTGACTGTGCCTGCTACTAAAGCATTGGGGAGCACCCCCAGAAAACCCGGTCCACAAAGAAACTAAAACTGGCTCTTAAAGGGCCCGTGCGCAAACTCACCCGTTTCAGGAAGCACCCTAAAATCACCAGAAAGAAAGGTGTACAGTGCTTTGGTGACAAGAGACTCACCTAATAGGCCCTGAGTGCATCTTGGTGAGGGGTGAGACCTCTCCAGGGACTGGGACATTGGCGGCGGCCATTGTTGTGGCCTGGTGTGGGCATGCTGACACAGACGCCATTGGAGTTCTCCCTGAGGCCTGCTAGCCCAGGTTCTGCCCCACCCGCTAGAGCACCGATTTAATCCAGCTCAGCTGGGGCAGGCAGCCCACCCTAGAGACTGGCCCAACCCAACAACAAGCCCTCAGGCAACTTGTGGGCCTGCATAGATTGGTGACTGGATTCTCTGCAGCCTGGCAACTGAGCCGACTTGAGCAGGGCAGGGTGTGCACAAGGAGCGGGTGGAGAGTGTGGGGCGGTGGCAGAGTGTGTGGGGCTCCCGCCGTGGAGAGACTGGGTCTGCTTGGGGAGGTTGGGGCGCTCACACGGGGCAGGACTGTGTTGACTGTGTGTGTGGACCTGTGGCCAGCAGGGCTTCTCAGCCGCAGAAGACTTGTACTTCTCAAAGACCCACATAGGAGGTTTGCTCCACCTTCCAAAACCTGAAACAATTGGGTGCTCCTGTGCCTGAGGCCAGCCCCACCCAGCTGCAATCCTCAGAGAGCTGACAAGAGACCTAATAGGCTAGAGGCTTACAGAAATTGTAAGGCCCTGAGCCTAACAACCTGCCACGCTGGGGGCCTACTCACTTAAAAGAAATACTGCAACACAAATGTGGTATTAGAACTTGCAGCCAACTGTGCTGGGGATCCCCACACCTGATAAAGAGACTGAAGGGCCCACAACAACTACAAGCAGCTGAGCATTACAACAGCTGGCCAGGAGCATAACTCAGCCTGCCTGGGCGCCTACAGGGAGAGCAAACAGGCCACAGCAGAAGGATACACGTAGCCCACATAGGGGTCACCCTGGAACATTGAGAACTGAGGGAAGCACACTGGAAGCCTCCTAAGCCATCACTTACATAAGGTCACCTATCCAAGAGCAGGAGACGTAGCTGACCTACCTAATACGTAGACACAAGCACAGGGAAAGAGGCAAAATGAAGAGGCAAAAGAATACATTCCAAGTAAGGGAACAGGACAAAACCCCAGAAAAGGAACTAAGTGAAACAGAAATGAGCAACCTACCTGACAGAGAGTTCAAACTAAGAGTGTTAAGGATGCTCACTGATCTGGGGAGAAGAATAGATGAACTCAGTGAGAATGTCAACAAAGAAATGGAAGATATAAAAAAGAACCAATCAGAAATGAAGAATACAATACTGGAAATGAAAAATTCATTAGAGGGACTCAAAAGCAGAGTAGAGGATACAGAAGAACGGATCTGTGAGCTGGAAAAAAGACTAGAAGAAATTACCCGAGGTGAACAGGTAAAAGAGAAAAGAATTAAAAAGACTGAGGACAGTCTAAGGGACCTCTGGGACAACATCAAGCGCAGTAACATCCGTGTTATAGGTGTCCCGGAAGGAGAAGAGCGAGACAAGGGGTCAGAGAATCTATTTCAAGAAATAATAGATGAAAACTTCCCTAACCTAAGGAAGGAAACAGACATCCAGGTACAGGAAGCACAGAGAGCCCCAAACAAGATAAACCCAAAGAGGCCCACACCAAGACACATCATAATCAAAATGTCCAGAATTAAAGATAAAGAGAGAATCCTAAAAGCCGCAAGAGAATGTCAAGTTACGTACAAAGGAAACCCCATAAGGCTATCAGCTGACTTCTCTGCAGAAACCTTACAGGCTAGAAGAGAATGGCATGATATATTTAAAGTGCTAAAAGTAAAAAACTTACAGCCAAGAATACTCTACCCAGCAAGGTTATCATTCAAAATGGAAGGACAGATCAAAATTTTCCCAGATAAGCAAAAATTAAAGGAGTTTGTCACCAAGAAACCAGTGCTACAAGAAATGTTAAAGGGACTGATTTAAGGGGAAAAGAAAAGACCACAAATAGGAAAAACTCTCTATTTCCATGATTAGAACGTAATGGATACAAATGCACAACAAAGAGGTTAGATATGATATCAAAAACATGAGGGAGGAGGGGAGTTAAAGAGTACAGCTTTCAGACAGAGGTCAAACTAAAGTGACCATCAATTCTGTATAGAAGAAGAAAGGAACAGAGAAGGACTACTAAAACACTGAGAAAAAAAGTTAAAAAATGGCAGTAAGTACATACTTATCAATAGCTACTTTAAACATCAATGGACTAAATGCTCCAATTAAAAGGCATAGGGTGTCTGACTGGATAAAAAAACAAGACCCATATATATGCTGCATACAAGAGACACACTTCAGACCTAAAGACACTCACAAACTGAAAGTGAAGGGATGGAAAAAGATACTCCACGCAAATGGCAATGAAAAGAAAGCTGGGGTAGCAGTACTCATATCAGACAAAATAGACTTTAAAACAAAAACTGTAAAAAGAGACAAAGAAGGGCATTACATAATGATCAAGGGAACAATCCAACAAGAGGATATAACACTTGTAAATATCTACGCACCCAATGTAGGTGCACCTAAATATATAAAGCAATTATTAACAGATATAAACACAGAAATAGACAGTAACACAATAATAGTAGGGGACTTTAACACTCCACTTACACCAACGGATAGATCATCCAAACAGAAGATCAATAAGGAAACATTGGCCTTAAACGACACACTACAACAGATGGACCTAGTAGATGTATACAGAGCATTCCATCCAAAAACCGAAGAATACACGTTATTTCCAAAGGCACATGGAACATTCTCCAGGATTGATCACATATTAGGCCACAAAACAAGTCTCCATAAATTTAAGAAGATTGAAATAATACCAAGCATCTTTTCTGACCACAACGGTATGAAACTAGAAATCAACTATAGGAAGAAAATCAGAAAAGCCACAAATACGTGGAGATTAAACAAAATGCTACTGAACAACGACTGGGTTAATGAAGAAATCAAAGAAGAAATCAAAAAATACCTGGAGACAAATGAAAATTAAAATACGACATGCCAGAATTTATGGGATACAGCAAAAGCAGTTCTAAGAGGGAAGTTTATAGCGATACAGGCCTATCTCAACAAACAAGAAAAATCTCAAATAAACAATCTAACAATGCACCTGAAGGAACTGGAAAAAGAAGAACAAACCAAGCCCAAAATCAGTAGAAGAAGGGAAATAATAAAAATCAGAGCAGAAATAAATGAAATAGAGACCAAAAAAACAATAGAAAAAATTAATAAAACCAAGAGCTGGTTCTTTGAAAAGATCAACAAAATTGACAAACCTTTAGCTAGACTCACCAAGAAAAAAAGAGAGAAGGCACAAATAAGTAAAATCAGAAATGAAAGAGGAGAGGTTACAACAGACACCTGAGAAATACAAAAGATTATAAGAGAATACTATGAAAAGCTATATGCCAACCAATTCGACAATCTGGAAGAAATGGATAACTTCTTAGAATCATACAACCTTCCAAAACTGGATCAGGAAGAAGTAGAGAATTTGAATAGACCAATCACCAATAAGGAGATCGAAACAGTAATCACAAACCTCCCCAAAAATAAAAGCCCAGAACCAGACGGCTTCCCTGGTGAATTCTACCAAACATTCAAAGAAGACTTAATACCTATCCTTCTCAAACTCCTCCAAAAAATTGAGGAGGGGGGGAAGCTCCCTATCTCATTCTACGAAGCTGACATTACCCTGATACCAAAACCAGACAAGGACAACACAAAAAAAGAAAATTACAGGCCAATATCACTGATGAACATCGATGCAAAAATCCTCAATAAAATACTAGCAAATCGCATACAACAATACGTTAAAAAGATTATACACCATGATCAAGTGGGATTTATTCCAGGGATGCAGGGATGGTTTAACATTCGCAAATCAATCAACGTAATACACCACATTAATAAAATGAAGAATAAACATCACATGATCATCTCAATAGATGCAGAGAAAGCATTTGACAAGATACAGCATCCATTTATGATAAAAACTCTGAATAAAATGGGGATAGAAGGAAAGTACCTCAACATAATAAAGACCGTATATGAGAAACCCACAGCTAATATCATCCTCAATGGTGAAAAACTGAAAGCCATCCCTCTAAGAACGGGAACCAGACAAGGATGCCCACTGTCACCACTCCTATTTAACATAGTACTGGAAGTCCGAGCCAGAGCAATCAGGCAAGAGAAAGAAATAAAAGGGATCCAAATTGGAAAGGAAGAAGTGAAACTGTCACTATTTGCAGATGACATGATTTTATATATAGAAAACCCCAAAGAATCCACCAGAAAACTTTTAGAAGTAATAAACGAATATGGTAAAGTTGCAGGATACAAAATCAACATACAAAAATCAGTTGCATTTCTGTACACTAAAAACGAAGTAGCAGAAAGAGAAATTAAGAATACCATCCCATTTACAATTGCAACAAAAAGAATAAAATACCTAGGAATAAACTTAACCAAAGAGGTGAAAGATCTGTACACCGAAAACTATAAAACTTTTCTGAAAGAAATTGAAGAAGACACAAAGAAATGGAAAGATATTCCGTGCTCTTGGATTGGAAGAATTGACATAGTTAAGATGTCCATACTTCCTAAAGCCATCTATAGATTCAATGCAATCCCTATCAAAGTTCCAACAACATTTTTCAGAGAAATAGAACAAAGAATCCTAAAATTTATATGGAACAACAAAAGACCCCGAATAGCTAAAGGAATCCTGAGAAAAAAGAACAAAGCTGGACGTATCACACTCCCTGATTTCAGAATATACTACAAAGCTGTAGTAACCAAAACAGCATGGTACTGGCACAAAAACAGAGACACAGATCAATGGAATAGAATCGAAAGCCCAGAAATAAACCCACACATCTATGGACAGCTAATCTTTGACAAAGGAGCCAAGAACATACAATGGGGAAAAGAAAGTCTCTTCAACAAATGGTGTTGGGAAAACTGGATAGCCATATGCAAAAAAATGAAAGTAGACCCTTACCTTACACCATACACAAAAATTAACTCCAAATGGATTAAAGACTTGAATGTAAGACCTGAAACTGTGAAACTTCTAGAAGAAAACATAGGCAGTACGCTCTTCGACATCAGTCTTAGCAACATCTTCTCAAACACCACGTCTGACCAGGCAAGAGAAACAATAGAAAAAATAAACAAATGGGACTACATCAAACTAAAAAGCTTCTGTACAGCAAAGGAAACCATCAACAAAACGAAAAGACAACCTAACAATTGGGAGAAGATATTTGCAAACCATACATCTGATAAGGGCTTAATCTCCAAAATATATAAAGAACTCATGCATCTCAACAACAAAAAAACTACCAACCCAATTAAAAAATGGGCAAAAGACCTGAACAGACATTTCTCCAAAGGAGATATACAGATGGCCAACAGACACATGAAAAGATGTTCAAAATCACTAACTATCAGGGAAATGCAAATCAAAACTACAATGAGATATCACCTGACGCCCGTCAGAATGGCTATAATTAACAAGACAGGAAACAACATGTGTTGGAGAGGATGTGGAGAGAAGGGAACTCTCATACACTGCTGGTGGGAGTGCAAACTGGTGCAGCCACTATAGAAAACAGTATGGAGATTCCTCAAAAAATCAAGGATAGAACTACCGTATGATCCAGCCATCCCACTGCTGGGTATTTATCCAAAGAACTTGAAAACACCAATTTGTAAAGGTACATGCACCCCTGTGTTCATTGCAGCGTTATTCACAATAGCCAAGACTTGGAAGCAACCTAAGTGCCCATCAAGGGACGAATGGATAAAGAAGCTGTGGTATATATACACAATGGAATACTACTCAGCCGTAAGAAATGATGAAATCCAGCCATTTGTGACATCATGGATGGACATTGAGGGTATAATGCAAAGTGAAATAAGTCAGAGGGAGAAGGCCAAATACCGTATGATTTCCTTCATTAAGTAGTAGATAATAACAACAAAAAACAAACACATAGGGACAGAGATTGGATTGGTGGTTACCAGAGGGGAAGGGGGGAGAGGGGAGGGTGAAAGGGATAATTCGGTACATGTGTGTGGTGATGGGTTGTAATTAGTATTTTGGTGGTGAACATGATGTAATCTATGCAGAAATAGAAGTACAATGATGTACACCTGAAATTTTTACAATGTCATAAACCAATGTTACTGCAATAAACAAAAAATTAAAAAAAAAAATAAACTTACACAATGTTATATGTCAGTTATATCTCAATACAGCTGAAAAAAATAGAACTGCCTTGACACTACGTAACCAAAATAAAAAAAAAAATCTAAAATTGGAGTTTGAAGAAGATATAAGATTCTCATTTCTAATTTTGTGTTAATCAGAAAAACTTCGTTATTTCCATTGGTTGCTTTTATAATAAATATATATTATAAGTTTTTAAAAAACCTTCATACTAAAAAAAATTTCCTATCTCTTTTTATTTGTCATTAATTATTATTGTATTAAGCTTAAAATAAGGGGTTGAATAGTAGACAAACTAAGCACCCACCCCTCCCAAATATCACCACATCCTAATCCTCAGAACCGGTGAATATATTACCTTAAAAAACTTTGGAGTTGTGATTAAGTTAAGCACCTTGAGATCTGGAAATTATCCTGAATTATTCAGGTAGGCCCAATCACAGGGATCATTATCAGAAGAAAGGCAACGTGACTATGGATGCAGAGAGAGAAATGGGAAGCTACTCCGCTGGCTTTGAAGATGAAGGAAGAAGGGGCCAAGAGGCAACGAATTCAAGTGGCCCCTAGAAGCTAGAAAAGGCAGGAAAGGGATTCTCCCTTAGAGCCTCCAGAAGGAACTAGTCCTGCTGAGACATGGATTTTAGCACAGTAAGACTCCTTTCAGACTTCTGAAGTCCAGAATTGTAAGAGAATAAATTTGTATTGTTTTCAACCACTAAATTTGTGGTAATTTGTTAGAGGCAATAAGGAAACAAATACAGATGAACTTCAACTCTTTGGATTGGCTGTACATTTTAACTATCAAAGAACTAGATTTTGTCTTTTTAGGTCAAAATATCAACCTAATTGAAATTTGGGGGTTGTACATTCTGATTAATAGAATTATCAGTTTAATTTTTTGTTTAGTTAATTATGAAAAATTTTAAACACACAAAAAGCACAGGAAATAATATAACCACCTATGTATCTACTATCTAGAATTAACAAGAGTTAGCATTTTGCCGTATCTGCTTCAGAACTCTCTTCCTTTTTAAGAAATAAAATATCACTGAAAAAATTTAAGTTACACACCCAACTTTCACCCCCTCTTCTTCTCTAGAGTTTTCTATGTGTAATTACAATGTATATTATTACACTGTTACTACACATGTATATATTCATAAACATTTCATTTCTACACTCAAGCCTCTGTGTCCAGCTATGTGCTGGACATTTCCACTTAGAGGCTCAATTGCCACCCAAAACACACATGTTGAACACACAACATAGCCTCTCTCCTTCAAAATGTGCTCCTCTCATAAACTTTCCATTTCTGTCAATGGCTCCACCACACTGTCAGTTATATAGAAACAAAACTATTCTTCTCTTTGTCCTTCCTAACGATTCAGCCACCAAGCCCTGTTGATTCCAAGTCTCCCCTTGAGATAATGGACACTTCCATATGTTCTTTTATTTCAGTTCTGAAATAAACAGAACATCACTGTTTTAATTCAAGTCCTTGTTGTAATATGCTAGCATTAATCAAATAGTCAAGTATTGTCTTTCCTGTAATTTCTCCCATATCCTTGTCCTTACTGCACAAACTCACCAGATTTTTTTTTACGCCTCTTTGACCATGTCACTTCTCTGCTCACAGAGAATCAAGGACTCTCTACTGGACAAAGTACAAACTCTTTGTGAGGAAGTTATGTCCCTGTACTTTCTGGCCCCAACCTAAAGCACTTTCTTCACACATCTGTTAGAGCCCTAATTACGCTGCTGGGTAATTATGCATTAATGTGCCTGTTACCCACACTGAACTACGAGTTCCTGGAGGCCAGGAGCTGTGCCATATTCATCCTTGTAGCTCTAGGCCTAGCTTGTATTGGGTGTTCAATACACAGAAGTTAACTTGAATAAAATTGTGACTCTGGATCATAGAAGTCAGATGAGAGTGGGGTGGGTGGTGAGGGGTTCAGTATGGTACTTGTCCTTTGTATGAAAAAGCCCTTCTCTCTCACTTTTCTTCCTCTCTTGCTATCTCGTTTAAAACTTTTGAGATATTGGTTTATAGTTTTGTTTTCTTATGATGTCTTTATCTGGCTTTGTTATTAAGGTAATACTGGCTTCATAGAATGAGTTGATAAATGTACCCTCTTCTATGATATTTTAGAAAAGTTGGTGAAGTAGTGGTGTGAATTCTTATGTACACATTTGAGAGATTTCACCAGTAAAGCTATTTGGGACTGGATTTTTCTTTGTGGTATCTTTTTAAATTGCCAATTCAATTTATTTACTTGATATAGGTCATTCAGATTCTCTATTTCTTCTTGAGTCAGCTTCTGTAGTTGGTGGCCTTTAGGGATTTGTCCATTTCATCTAAGTTATTTAATTTGTTGGCCTACAATTGTTCATAGTATCTTGTATAATTCTTTTTATTTCTGTAAGGTTGGTAGTCATATCTCTCTTTTAATCCTGAGTTTAGTAATTTTAGTTTTCTATCTTTTTTCTTGGTCAATCTAGCTAAAGATTTGCTAGTTTTCTCTGTCATTGCAAAAAATACAATATTTAGTTTTGTTGATTTTCTCTATTCTTTTTCTATTCTCCAATTCATTGATTTCTGCTCTAATTTTTAATTTTTCATTCCTTTTTCACACTTTGGGTTTAGTTTGCCCTTCTTTTTCTAGTTTCTCAAGTTGTAAGTTTATGTTACCGGTTTTAGATCTTTTTTATTTTTTAAATAAAGGTGTTTACAGCTATAAATTTCCCTCTAAGTTCAGCTTTTGCTACATTCCATAAGTTTTTATTTGTTGTGTTTTTATTTGCATTCATCTCAAAATACTTTCTATTGTGATTTCTCCTTTGACCCATTGTTTATTCAGTGTGTTGTTTAATTTTTACATATTTGTGGTTTTCTGGAATTCCCTTCTGTTATTGATTTCTACTTTCATTCCATTGTTTTTGGAGAATATACTTTGCATGATTTCAATGCTTTTGAATTTGAGACATATTTTATGATCTGGCATATGATCTACCCTGAAGAATATTCCTTGTGTTCTTGATGAGAATGTGCATTCTGCTGTAGTTGGGTGGCATGTTCTATAGATGTCTGTTAGGTCTATTTGGGTTACAGTGTTGTTCAAGTCTTCTATTTCCTTGTTGTCTATCCATTATCGCTTTATTGATCTATCCTAGTTGTTATAGCCGTGATTGCAAGTGGGGCATTGAATACTCCAACCTTTATTATTGGGCTATTTCTGCCCTCAATTCTGTCAATTTGCTTTATGTATCTTAGGGCTCTATTGTTAGGTGCATATATGTTTATAATTGTTCTACCATCTTGAGGGATTGACCCATGTAGCATTATGAAATGTCTCTCTTTTTCTCCAGTAACAATAAAAACAGGCACTTTTCTCTTAAAGTCCATTTTGTCTGATATTAGTATAGCCATTCTAGCTCTTTTTGTACCATTTGCATGGTATATCTTTTTACAGAACTCTGGAAATTAACAAAAGCTTTTGGCAATCCAAAGTTCTGAAAAAGTCAATTCTGAAAGTTTTTGCCAATTTTTTCATTGCTTTTAGGAAAGAAATTTCATAGGTCCCCACTCTGCAATTTTTGCTGATGTCACTTCTTGACTCATTCTATAAGGACATTTAAATATTTTCCTAAGTATCAAGTTTCGAGAGAATTTTGTTACTAATTTCTGACATTATTACATTGTGATCTGAGCACCTACTCCATCTGAAGAACTTTATTTTGTTAATTGATGGACTTTTTATATTAACTTGGAATTTTAGAATTAGAAGAAACCATAGTTAATTGAAGTTTAAATGGAAAGCCCTTTTAATTTCATTTCTTGCTGAAAATATTTCTAATGTATATGAATTAACTTTCATGGGCCACTCAGGACATAGACACTAATGAATGCACTAGAATATTTCAATGTGCTTTGGTGTCAGACTGACCTGGATTCAAATACCAGTCCTATTACCACTAATTATGTGGCCTTGGACAAGTGACAACTTCATGTTCTTGGACAAGTTACTTAACATCATTAATCCTCAGTTTCCTCAACTGTAAAATTGAAATATATGACATTTTTTATGGGGTTGTTGTCAGGATTCAACAAAGTGGCAGATTCTCAGAATTGCTGGAACAGAGGATATGTGAAGGAATAAGTAGAAAATGTTAGCCAGAGCCAGATCACCGAGATAGTCACATAAGTAGTATTTGATAAACCGTTATTGCTTTCCCAGTTTCCTTATATAGCTATCACAGAAAAATTGTGGAAAGCTGGGCTCAATGTAAAACTAAGACACCCTCCCTTCTAGAAAATTTGGTAGTATTTGTTAACTAAATTGGCTGACTTTCATTTGCTTTTTTGTTATTTGCTTCTCTCTGAGTAAAAGTTAATGACAGTAACGTTCCAGTAACTTGAGAGTTCTAATTGGTTGAGTTCCAATTAATTGAATTTTTACCTACCACCAACAACTGAAAGTTCAGTTTAACTAGAGAAATATCTTCATGATCTTTTGAGTATATAATTTTGAAAGGAAAAGTATCAAAACTACTCACTCACTGAAAGGTCTGTGATAAATTCTGTATTTGACTATTTTAAGGGTCTTAAATGGCATCAAGTATTATATTTTTGAAAAAGAAATTCATCCAGTAAAATTTTGTTCAATTGAACTAAAATTAAGCTTCTCAATTCATTCATTTAGCTTCCTTTGGTTAAATGTGTTTTTGTTGAAATAGCAAGATACGAAGAATAAGAAATCTTAAGTCAATTTGGGAGTAATTAGGCGCCATTAGCAGTTACTGAGAATTCCTCTTTCAATATATTTAAATGTAGTCCTCTCTTCAAGGGTTTAACCTTTTTGTAACAATGTCATTTGGCATTAACATAGGAAAAGTGAATCATTAGTAAAATTCAAGCCACCCTATTCTACTTTTAAATCTGTATTCATCTTTCTACTCTTTTAATCTATCTAAGCTCAACTATTCATTCCTTTCATTTCCATTCTCTTCAACCCTACCTCATGTTTCCCTTATAGATAAAAGACAGGAATACAATAGCATTGATGTTATGTCGGGTGTAGATCTGTGTAATACTTATGTTTACTTATCTGAATACACATGCATCTTACTCTTGAATGTCCACTTTGAGGTCTATAAAACGTGTCCATATATTTCATTTATTTATCACAATAGTCCTTCGAAGTCAGTGTTTTTATCCCCAGATTTATCTTTAGAAATGAGGAAGCCTAGATTTTTTATCCACTTTAAACTAAGTTTTCACTCCCCTTCTCCACTATTTAAATAACATTCCATATTTTAAACATAGAAATAAGTGTTATCCCTTTTGGGGCCGCACACTTATTCCAGTGGGACTCAAGGGCTCTCAACATTTTGACCCTCTTCTTTGGGAACTGCCTTTGGAGCCCATTCTTATGACTTTCAGTGGTGTAAAAGTTTGGTCTTTTGAGAGTGGATTTAATTTTTGTAAAGAGCATAAGTCTCCAAAAGCCAAGTCTGATGAGCAATGGGGGGTGGATCAAACTGGGTAATGCTGTCTTTGTTCAACGACTAGGTGTGGATCTAAAGGAATGAGTGTGCTTTTCTTGTATGACTCAGATACTGGCTCTAAAGGCATTTCCCCAAGAGGAGTTCCAAAATTTGAAGTACTGGCATTGAAAAGGCTACTTTTGAAAGACAAATGTTACTTGGATGTTTTAAATGCTGGGAGTTTGATTGAAACAAAGTAGTCTTGTTGCTTTTTAGACAGGCAGTGGTCATTACAGGGTAGAGGACCAGCCTGTTCCCTGAGAATTTAAGTATAATTTTACTTTCAATGACCACACCTACCGTAAAACAAAGACTTTAACCACTCAGCAGGAGTCACTTGTTTTGAAAAGCGTAGACTCCGCCTACTTAAATAACACTTAGCCTCTTCAGTGCCCTTAGTAGGCATTACTTTACCATCAAAATGAAGAATGAATTGAATGTCCTGATGATGTAGGAAACATCTTAATAAAGAGAAGTGCCTCTGTTGATTGGATTGAGGAATCTCAAAAGTTAAGTATCTTATTCCAAATCTTCCGAATATAAAGAATCTGGTTGTGTGCAGATTGTACTGTGCTGATAGGAACGGTGCCTCAGTTCAGGACTGAGAAACAAATGTAATTGGCAACATTCAACATCCTTTTAATTCTGGGTGGCCATGGTGTTAAAAAGGACTTTAAGCAAGGATCTAGTAACAGAAGCATGCTGAGAAATACATAATAGAATAAATTATACTGAAGAGTGTTAAGGAGTAGTCTCAGTTCTGTGGCGTCCTTCTTCTTTGCCATTGAAATGCAGCCAATTTTTGGTGGCAGGGCATGCAACCCACTTGCACACAGCATACAGCACAGCAAGACTGAAACGAAGAGGAGAGGAGCTTTCAGGGCTTTTCCAGAGGGTCACCAAAGTTTCATACTCCTGTGAAGAAAACTTGATGCTTTTCCTTGTAATGCTTTGTCTGGAAAGAGCAAGCATCTGGAAATTGACCTTGGTTGGGGTTCTTGGAAGCTACAAACCCAGGGCTGCCAGCTTTGGGTTTTTCCACTACACTATGCAACGCCACAGACAAGGGTTTCAGTTTTTGGACCATTATGCAGTAAAGGAGCACACAAGTACACCTTTGAGAATGTCCACTTGTGATTAGAGTTTGCTGCTGTGACATATGTTTCCTTAAAAGACAAAGAGCCCTACGGAGGGATGGTACTGGCCAGAAAGGGCCATCCTTAATGTATATTTTGACTTTTGACTCTTGCAGCCAAAGCTGGTCTTTTCTTTTGGGCTTTGATCTAAGCCTTAGTCATTCATTACACATTGTTGTGAACCATTGATTTAAATTCCACTGTCTTTCCTCACACTGTCCTCCTTGATCTGTCTTTCTAGGTCCATTAAAGGAATTGTTCTATAGAAGCAGTGTTAAGAGAAATCAACAGTCCTTCTATATTTCCATATTTCCCTCCTTCTCCACCCTTCTCCCTCTCTCTCTCTCTTTTTAGTAAAATTACCTGTGTTACGAGGTCTTACATTTGTACCTGAGTGTTTGGACCTTTTAAATGTCACATAATACCAGAACTATATTAAAAAAAAAACTTTGATAAATGTACTACTTAAGTATACTCCATTTTTTAAAGTTGCTTTTTCCTCTGACCTTATGTAAAATGTAAAGTTCTAAACGGTGTTATATTCACACTCCCACTTAATTGTCACCAGGGCAACCAGAACCTACAAGTAACTGGCAGAAGTTGCAGTTGCAGGTGAAATCGGGGGAAACCTACACAGCCCAGAGGCCTGCACTCCAAAGCTGGCTGCCTAAGTCTTCCCACACAGGGAGAAAGAGGTTGACGGGGCTCAGAAATATTTCACATATGTTACTTACAGCCATCAATGATTTTGAAAGTGAAGGGATTCTGTGGCTTTCATCTGCTAGTTGTGGCACATTATTGGTTTTTGTGCATCTGGGGGAAAATGTGCAGGTTAGTATACAAAGGGCTACATTTACCAAGGAAATACTGTACCATACATAGGCTGTCTTTAAGGAGCTAGAAAGTTTTTTGTTTTTTGTTTTTTTTAGAATAAACAGTGACACAGTCTGGTGGAGAAGTGCAAATGTCAAAGTTTTCTCTCTTTGCCATAGAAGAGAGGAAAACAGATCTTAGCCCATAAGATGAAGGAGGCAATGATGGGGGAAAAACTGGGGGAGGCAGCATATGAAATATGAGAGATTTAATGCACTTACCTATAATTTCTTATGTACTTCTAAATCATTCTGTTACCTATTCTTGAACCTGTACAAAAAATTTGGTTTTAATTGTAATGAGAAGGTATTGATTTGGCCTGTAGAAGGGAGCTCTCAAAATATATCTAGTCCAACTTTTTTCACTATTCTTTTGTTCTTTCATTTGTTCTTTCCCTCTTTCATTTATTCATCAAACATTTTTGAATGCTCACTACATTCGAGGTGATAGTGATACAAATATAATGAAGACATAGTCCCTGCTCTGAAAGAGTTCACAGCCTAGTGAGGGAGGCAATGATGTAACACTACATTAGCAGACAGATTGGCAAGTAGAGATTGAGTGGTGTCCAATGTACAGAGAGGGCACAAAAGGAAGGATGGCCACTTTTGCCACAACAAGTTTTTAAAAATAATAATAATCCACATAGCATGTGACACCCTTCCTGATAAAGAAAATGAGACCTGGAGAAGGGAACTGAGCTGCCTAAGGTCTGTGTGAGTGGCAGAATTTGACAGCACCTTGCTTTTATCATAAAGGCCTTTGGTGTCACACCTCAGCACAGTAATAACAGGTTGGCCTTGCCCCTGTAAATGATACCTGAACAATTTTCTCAAAGAACTCCACAGAAACAAAATTACATTCTCTTGTGGAACATGGGATGCTAGAGACAATGATTAGAAAGAAAGATTCAGTGCTCCCTCCCCCTTTACCTCTCCTCAGGCTTATTCTACTCAGCCAGAGCCACCTAAGACAGCCTGGACTTTGGGTCTTCACGAGCCTCTTTCTAAGTGAGCTATCGCCCAGGGTAGATGGTCTGGCTATAAGAGTGAAGTTTTAGAGTTGGTTTGTTCTTAGCGTGGTAGAGTCGATTCTGACTCCTACCGACCCTGTGCACAGCAGAAGCGGAACCCTACCCAGTCTTTTTGTGCCATCTCCTCACCTTGTGGTGCTATATCAGACAATGCTCCGCTGCATTTCACAGGGTTTTCCTGGCCAGTTTTTTGTAAGTGGGTGGCCAGCTCCTTTGTCCTAGTTGGTCTTATTCTGGAAGCTCAGCTGAAACCTGTGCATCATGGCTGACCCTGCTGGTAATTGAAATATCGGTGACAGAGCTTTCAGCATCACAGCAACACGCAGCTGCCACAACCGACAGACAGGTGGTGTGGTTTCCTGACCAGGAAATGGAGGGCCACAGAGGTGAGAGTGCCCAATCTTAACCACTAGACCACTACTGCTGGCTTAGCGTTGGTAAAGGGTTGTATTTCTAAACATCCATTACTGAGAGCTTTGATTAGTTGGTGCATGTGTCATCCTGGAGTGAAGAGAAGTCCACTCTGCTGGGACATCATCAGCAGGGAGCAGTTTTATTGCATAAAGGGAGAACAATCTTCCCTTCTCCTGCATTAATCTGAACACATTGTTCCCCAACCATGCCACCCTCTGGAAATGTCACTGGAGTTACTTACATGAACAAATTCAAGGGGCTTCTTTATTAAGCTTAATCAGAGAGTTTTATTTCACAAATCTTGAACATTAAGAAAAACAGCAACAGGGCCGGCCCCGTGGCTTGGTGGTTAAGTGCGCGCGCTTCGCTACTGGCGGCCTGGGTTCGGATCCTGGGTGCGCACCGATGCACCGCTTCCCTGGCCATGCTGAGTCCAAGTCCCACATACAGCAACTAGAAGGATATGCAACTATGACATACAACTATCTACTGGGGCTTTGAGGAAAAAATAAATAAATAATTAAACCTTAAAGAAAAGAAAAAAAAGAAAAACAGCAACAACAGACTCAGTCTGGTAATATGGTGTTATCATTATCTGTTAATAATAAAGACAAAAGTAAGGAATAATTAGCTCACCTCTTTCCTTGAAAATTTAAAACATATTTGTGAAATAGGCTCATATCCCTTTTAAAGATAAGATATGTATATCAGAAGGAATATGATGGTGGATGATTTATCTAAGAATATGCAATAAATTGGTAGTGCTGGAGGTAATGATACAGACTCTCAAGCCAGGATTTAACTTCTTTTCGGTTACATTATAATCAGAAAGTAAAAGCGTGTGTGTAAAACATGGAAATGTATATGTGTCACTTGTCTGTATTATACAGCTAGCCAATGAGAGGAATGTTGTACCACAAAAATCCCTTTTTACATACTGTCACTTAAATGGGAATGCTGGCTGTACAAAATCAAAGGAGATTATAATGTTTATTAGTCTTTTCTCAGATTTTATTTTTTTATTGATATGGCAAGCACTTATATAGGGTTCTTATGTGCTTACAGTGTTCTAAAACTTCTAAAAGTTGTAAACTCATTTAATCCTCACAACTACCCTTTGAGGTATATAACATTATATCCCCAGTTTACAGATATTAAAGTTCATTTTATTTTATTTTTTTTTATTTTTATTTTGTGTGAGGAAATCAGCCCTGTGCTAACATCTGCCAATCCTCCTCTTTTTTTGCCAAGGATGACTGGCCCTGGGCTAACATCCGTGCCCATCTTCCTCCACTTTATATGGCACACCGCCACAGCATGGCCTGCCAAGCAGTGCGTTGGTGCGTGCCCGGGATCTGAACCAGCAAACCCCGGGCCGCCGCAACGGAGTAAGCACACTTACCCGCTTATGCCACCAGGTGGGCTCCTATTTTATTGTTTTGATGCTTTGAAAAATATTTTTTAGAAGTTCCATTAAACATATATCATTATACCTGTGTAATTTATATTTTAAAGAAATAATGCCATATATACTGTACTGCAAGTTTCTTTTTAAATACATTTTCGACCTCTTTCCATGCCAGTGTTCATAGATCTATCTCTGTTTTTATATACACACACACACACACACACACATATATATATATATATATATAATTGAGGTAACATTGGTTTATCACATTATATAAATTTCAGGTGTACATCATTATATCTTGACTTCTGTATAGACTACATCATGTTCACCACCAGAAGTCTAGTTGCCATCAGTCACCATACACATGTGCGCCTTTACCCCTTTCACCCTACTCCCATCCCCTTTCCTTCTGGTAACCACCAATCTGTTCTCTTTGTTTATGTCTTTGTTTGTTGCTGTTGTTTTGTCTTCCACATATGAGTGAAATCATATGGTGTTTGTCTTTCTCTGTCAGATTTATTTCGCTTAGCATAACACCCTTAAGGTCCATCCATGTCATCGCAATGGCAAGATTTCATCCTTTTATGGCTGACTATCCATTGTATATATATATAACATATCTTCTTTATCCATTCGTCTATTAATGGGCACTTAGGCTACTTCCAAGTCTTGGCTATTGTGAATAACGCTGCAATGAACATAGGGGTGCATATATATTTTTGAATTAGTGTTTTTGTGTTCTTTATATAAATATCCAGAAGTGGAATAGCTGGATCATATGTTAGTTCTATTTTTAATTTTTTGAGGAATCTCCATACTGTTTTCCATAGTGGCTGCACCAATTTACATTCCCACCAGTGGTGTACTAGGGTTCCCTTTCTCCACATCCTCTCCAACACTTGCTATCATTTGCCTTTTATTAATAGCCATTCTGATGGATGTGAGGTAATATCTTATTGCAGTTTTGATTTGCATCTCCCTAATAATTAGTGATGTTGAACATCTTTTCATGTGCCTGTTGGCCATCTGTATATCTTCTTTGGAAAAATGTCTGTTCATATCCTCTGCCCATTTTTTGATCTGGCTGTTTGCTTTTTTGTTGTTGAGTTGTATGAGTTCTTTATGTATCTTGGATGTCAACCCCTTACTGGATGTATGACTTGCAGATCATCTTCCCCAGTTGGCAGGTTGTCTTCTTGTTTTGTTGATGGTTTCCTTTGCTGTGCAGAAGACTTTTTGTTTGATGTAGTCCCATTGGTTTATTTTTTCATTTGTTTCTCTTGCCCGAGGTGACATTTCCAGAAAGATATTGCTAAGACCAATGTCCAAGAGCATACTGCCCATGTTTTCTTCTAGTTTTATAGTTTCAGATCTTACATTCAAGTCTTGAACCCATTTTAAGTTATTTTTTGTGTATTGTGTAAGATAGTGGTCTACTATCATTCTTTTGCATGTGGGTGTCCAGTTTTCCCAACACCATTTAATGAGGAGACTTTCCTTTCTCCATTGTATGTTCTTGGTGCCTTTGTCAAAAATTAGCTGTCCATAAGCCTGTGGGTTTATTTATGGGCTCTCGATTCAGTTCCATTGATCTATGTGTCTGATTTTCTGCCAGTACCATGTTGTTTTGGTTACTATAGCTTTGTAGTATACTTAGAAATCAGGCAATGTGATGCCTCCAACTTTATTCTTTTTTCTCAAAGTTGCTTTGGCTATTTGGGGTCTTTTGTTATTCCATGTAAATTTTAGGATTCTTGTTCTATTTCCATGAAAAATGTCTTTGGGACTTTGATAGAGATTGCATTGAATCTGTAGATTGCTTTAGGTAGTATAGACATTTTAACTATGTTAATTCTTATGATCCATGAGCACAGAATATCTTTCCATTTTTTTATGTCTTTGGTTTCTTTCAACAATGTCTTATAGTTTTCAGTGTACAGATCTTTCACCGTCTTGGTTAAATTTATTCCTAGGTATTTTATTCTTTTTGTTGAGATTGTATTCTTGATTTATCTTTCAGCTCTTTAGTTTTTAGTGTGTAGAAATGCAACTGATTTTTGTATTTTGATTTTTAAACAAGTTTATTTTAAATTAAAATTTGTTAACAAAGGGAAGAAGCAGTTACATGTTTATCTCCCATAATTATTCAAATGGAATAGATTCATTTTTTCCAATAAAAATGATTAAATTTATAAATATGTGGAAATTAAGCAACACACTCCAGGGAAACCAATATATCATAGAAGAAATCAAAAAGGAAATTTAAAAAATATCATAAGACAAATGAAAATGGAAACATAACATACCGAAACTTATGGGATGCAGTAAAAGTAGTTCTAAGAGGGAAGTTTATAGTGATAAATGTCTATGTTAGGAAAAAAGAAAGATTTCAAATAAAAAACCTAACTTTACACTCAAGGAACTAGAAAAAGAACAACTAAGCCAAAAGTTAGCAGGAGGAAGGAAATAATAATTATAGAGCAGAAATAAATTAAATAGAGATTAGGAAAACAATAGAAAAGTTCAATGAAACTAAGAGTTGGTTTTTTCAGAAGATAAGCAAAATTGTCAAACCTTTAGCTAAACTAAAAAAAGAGAGAGAAGACCCAAATAAATGAAATTATAAATGAAAGAAGAGACACTACAACTGATACCACAGAAATACAAAGTATAAGAGATTACTTTGAACAATTATATGCCAATGAATCAGACAACCTAGAAGAAATAGATAAATTCCTAGAAACATACAACCTACCAAGCCTGAATCGTGAAGAAATAGAAAATTTGAACAGACCAATAACATAAAAAGTAAGGAGATTGAGTCAGTAATCAAAAATCTTCCAAGAAAGAAAACCTCAGGACCAGATGACTTCACTGGTGAATTCTAACAAACATTTAAAGAAGAATTAGTATCAATCCTTCTCAAACTTTTCCAAAAAAATTGAAGAGGAGGGAACATTTCCAAATTCATTTTGCAAGGTCATCGTTACCCTAGACAAGGACAGTACAAGAATACGAAATTCCAGACCGATATCTTTAATGAACATAGATGCAAAAATCCTCAGCAGAATGTTAGCAAACCAAATTCAACAGTGCATTAAAAGGATTATACATCAGAATAGGTTGAATTTGTTCCTGGGATGCAAGGACGTTTCAACATGCACAAATCAATCAATGTGATACGCTGCATTAACAGAATGAAGGATAAAAATCATATGACCATGTCAATAGATGCAGAAAAATAATTTGACAAAATTCAACACCATTCATAATTTAAAAAAAAACTCTCAACAATTTAGAAACAGAAGGAATGTACCTCAACGTAACAAAGGCCCACAGCTAACATTATACTCAATGGTGAAAAGCTAAAAGCTTTTTTCCTCTAAGATGAGGGACAACGTAAGGATACCCACTCTCAATGCTTCTATTCAACATAGTTTTGGAAGTCCTGGCCAGAGCAATTAGCTAAAAACAAAACAAAACAAATAAAAAAAGAAATAAAAGGTATCCAAATTGGAAAGGAAGAAATAAAATTATCTCTGTTTGGAGATGGCATGATTTTTTATATAGAAAACTCTCAAAACTCCACCAAAAAACTATTATAACTAATAAATGAATTCAGTAAAATTGCAGGATACAAAGTCAATATACAAAAGTCAGTTGCATTTCTATACACTAACAATGAACCATCTGAAAAATAATGAACCATCTGGAAAATAAATTAAGAAAACAGTCCCATTTGCAATAGCATCAAAACAATAAAATATTTCTGAATAAATTTAACCAAGGAAGTAAAAGATCTGTACACCAAAAATTATAAAACATTGATGAAAGAAATTAAAATACACACAAATAAATGGAAAGCTAGCCCATGATCATCAAATGGAAGAATTAATAATGTTAAAATGTCCATACTATCTAAAGTGTCCTATAGATTCAATGCAATCCCTATCAAAATTCCAATGGCATTTTTCACAGAAATAGGAAAAACAATCCTAAAATTTGTATGGAACACAAAAGTTCCTGAGTAGCAAAGAAATCTTAAGCAAGAAGAATAAATTTGGAGGCATCACACTTCCTGATTTTAAATTATATTACAAAGCTATAGTAATCAAAACAATATGACACCAGCATTAAAAACAGACACATAGACCAATGGAACAGAATAGAGAGCACAGAAATAAACACCCACATATATGGTCAACTAATTTTCAACAAGGGAACCAAGAATGCACAATGGGGAAAAGACAGTCTCTTCAATAAATGTTGTTGGGAAAACTAGATATCCACATGCAAAAGAATGAAATTGGACCCTTATCTTATACCATACACTAAAACCAACTCTAAATGGATCAAAGACTTAGACTTTAGACCTGAAACTGTAAAACTCCTAGAAGGAAACACAGGGAGAAAGCTCCTTGACATTGGTTTTGGCAATGTCTTTTGGGTATGATACCAAAAGCAAAAAATAAATAAACAAGTGGAATTACATCAAACTAAAAAGCTTCTGCACAGCAGAAGCAGGAAACAATCAACAAAATGAAAGGCAATCTATGGAATGGGAGAAAATATTTGCAAACTATATAGCTGATAAGGGATTAATATCCCAAATATCCAGGAATTCATACAACTCAATAGCAAAAAACCACAAATAACCCAATTAAAAAATCAAAAAGACCTGAATAGATATTCTCTAAAGAAGACATACAAATGACCAACAGATATACGAAAAGATGTTCAACATCACTAATCATCAGGATAATGCAAATCAAAACCTCCACTTGTTAGGATGTGCTATTATATTTTAAAAAAAGATAAGTATTCGTGAGGATGTAGAGAAAAGGGAAACTTTGTACACTGTTGGTGGGAATGTAAATTGGTACAGCCACAATGGAAAGCAGTATAGAAGTTCCTCAAAAAGTTTAAAACAGAACTACCATGTGATCCAGCAATCCCATTTCTGGGTATATATCCAAAGGAAATGAAATTAGCATCTTGAAGAGATATATGTATCCCCATGTTCATTGCAGAATTATTCACAATAGCCAATACATGGAAACAATCTAAATACCCATTGACAGATAAATGTATAAATAAAATTTGGTATATACATACAATGGAATATTATTCAGCCTTAAAAAAGAAGGAAATTCTGCCATTTGTGACATGAATGGACCTGGAGGGCATTATGCTAAGTAAAATAAGCCAGATATGGAAAGTCAAATACTATGTGATGCCACTTATATGAGGAATCTAAAGTAGTCAAACTCATTAAAGCAGAGAGTAGAATGGTGGTTTCCAGGGGCCGGGGGAGAGGGAAATGGGGATACGATGTTTGTTTCAATTTCAAGACAAATAAGTTCTGGAGATCTACTGTACAGCATAGTGCCTATAGCTAACAACACCGTATACTTAAAATTTGCTAAGATGGTAGATTTTATATTAAGTGTTCTTACCATCAAACAACAATAATAATAATAAAGAGAAAAAACTTTGAGAGGTGATGTATATGTTTATGGCCTCGATGGTAGTGGTGGTTTCATGGGTATATACTTATCTCCAGACTCATCAAGTTGTACACAGTAAATACATACAGCTTTTTATGTGAATCATAGCTCAACAAATTATTTTTTTTTAAAAACAAACCTGTATTGCTTTCACAATAATAAAAGGTAAAAAACTGATTAAGGCAAATTGCCAGTTTCCATTTTTCTGAGAAATCAATATTTATGGGATGTCCTTGATCCTGACTTATCTCCAACCGCACCCTTCTCTCTGACAATGAAAATGTACAGGCATACCTCATTTTATCGTGCTTCACTTTATTGCACTTCACACATATTGGGTTTTTTACAAATTGAAGGTTTGTGACAATCCTGTGTCAAGTAAGTCTATCAGCGCCACTTTTCCACAGCATTTGCTCGCTTCGTGCCTCTGTGTCACATTTTGATAATTCTTGCAATATTTCAAACTTTTTCATTATTATTATATTTGTTATGGTTATCTGTGATCAGTGACCTTTGATGTTACTATTGTAATTGTTTTGGGGCGCCACAAATCATGCCCATATAAGATGGTGAACTTAATCAACAAATGTTGTGTGTGTTCTGACTGCTTCAGTGACTGCCGTTCCCCTGTCTCTCTCCCTCTCCTCAGGCCTCCCTATTCCCTGAGACACAACAATATTGAAATTAGGCCAATTAATAACCTTACAATGGCCTCTAACTATTCAAGTGAAAGAAAGTGTCGCACATCTCTCACTTTAAATCAAAAGCTAGAAATGATTAGGCTTGATGAGGAAGGCATGTTGAAAGCCAAGATAGGCCAAAACAGCGCCAAACAGTTAGTCAAGTTGTGAATGAAAAGGAAAAGTTCTTGAAGGAAATTAAAGTGTTACTCCATTGAACACACGAATGATAAGAGAGTGAAACAGCCTTATTGCTGATGTGAAGAAAGTTTTAGTGGTCTGGACAGAAGATCAAACCAGCCACAACATTCTCTTAAGCCAACGCCTAATCCAGAGCAAGGCCCTAACTCTCTTCCATTCTGTGAAGGCTGAGAAAGGCGAGGAAGCTGCAGAAGAAAAGTTTGAAGCTAGCAGAGGTTGGTTCATGAGGTTTAAGGAAAGAAGCTGTCTCCATAACATGAAAGTGCAAGGTGAAGCAGCAAGTGCTGATGTAGAAGCTGCAGCAAGTTATCCAGAAGATCTGGCTAAGATCATTAATGAAGGCGGCTACACTGAAAACAGATTTTTTTTTTTAATTTTTATTTATTTATTTTTCCCCCAAAGCCCCAGGAGATAGTTGTATGTCATAGTTGCACATTCTTCTAGTCGCTGTATGTGGGACGCGGCCTCAGCATGGCCAGAGAAGCAGTGCGTCTGTGCGCGCCCGGGATCCGAACCCGGGCCGTCTGCATTGGAGCGCACGCACTTAACCGCTAAGCCACGGGGCCAGCCCATGAAAACAGATTTTTAATGTAGATGAAACAGCCTTATGCTGTAGAATGATGTCATCTAGAATTTTCATAGCTAGAGAGAAGTAAATGCCTGCCTTCAAAGCTTCAAAGGACAGGCTGACTCTCTCTCTTTTTTTTTTTGTGAGGAAGATCAGCCCTGAGCTAACATCCATGCTAATCCTCCTCTTTTTTGCTGAGAAAGACCGGCTCTGAGCTAACATCTATTGCCAAGCCTCCTTTTTCCCCCCAAAGCCCCAGTAGATAGTTGTAGGTCATAGTTGCACATCCTTCTAGTCGCTGTATGTGGGATGCGGCCTCAGCATGGCCAGAGAAGCGGTGCGTCCGTGTGCGTGGGGGGATCCGAACCTAGTAGTGGAGTGCGCACACATAACCGCTAAGCCGCGGGCCGGCCCCAGGCTGACTCTCTTGTTAGGGGCTAACGCAGCTGTTGACTTTAAGTTGAAGCCAATGCTCATTGACTGTTCCAAAAATCATAAGGCCTTTAAGAATTATGCTAAATCAACTCTGCCTGTGCTCTAGAAATGGAACAAGGCCTGGAGGACTGCACATCTGTTTACAACATGGTTTACTGAATATTTTAAGCCCACTGTTGAGACCTACTGTTTAGAAGAAAAGATTCCTTTCAAAATGTTACTGCTCATTGACAATGCACCTGATCACCCAAGAGCTCTGGTGGAGATGTTCAATGAAATTAATGTTTTCATGCCTGCTAGCACAGCATCCATTCTGCAGCCCATGGATCAGGGAGTGATTTCGGATTTCAAGTCTTATTATTTAAGAAACATGTTTTGTAAGGCTAGAGCTACCATAGTGATTCCTTTGTTGGATCTGGGCAAAGTATATTGAAAACCTTCTGAAAAGGATTCACTATTCTAGATGCCATGAAGAACATTTATGATTCATAGGAAGAGGTCAAAATATCAACATTAACAAGAGTTTGGAAGAAGTTGATTCCAACTCTAATGGATGACTCTGAGGGGTTCAAGACTTCGTAGAGGAAGTAACTGCAGATGTGGTGGAAATAGAAAGAAAACTAGAATTAGAAGTGGAGCCTGAAGATGTGACTGAGTTGTTTCAATCTCATGATGAAACTTTAATGGATGAGGAGGTGCTTCTTACAGATCAGCAAAGAAAGTGGTTTCTTGAGATGGAATCTACTCCTGGTGAAGACGCTGTGAAGATCGTTGAAATGACAACAAAGGATTTAGAATATTACAGAAACTTAGTTGATAAAACAGCGGCAGGTTTTGAGAGGATTGACTCCAATTTTGAAAGAAGTTCTACTGTGGGTAAAATGCTATCAAACAGCATCACATGCTACAGGGAAATTGTTCATGAAAAGAAGAGTCATCAATGCAACGATCTTCATCATTGTCTTATTTTAAGAAATTGCCACAGCCACCCCAACCTTCAGAAACCCCCACCCTGATCAGTCAGCAGCCATGGAGGCAAGACCCTCCACTAGCAAAAAGATTACAAATCGCTGAAGGCTCAGATGATGATTAACATGTTCAGCAATAAAGTATTTTTTAATTAAGTTATGTACATTGGTTTTTTGGACATAATGCTATTGCACACTTAATAGACTACAGTATAGTGTCAACATAACTTTTATATGCACTGGGAAACCAAAATATTCATGTGACTCACTTTATTGCTTTATTAGCTTTATTGTGGTGGTCTAGAACCAAACCCACAATATGCCTGTACTCTTATTGGCTTTTTGAAAGAACACCGTAACTACTGTGTAATTACAGACTATGTCTCGGGAGCAAAGTGGACTTGGGGTCCCTGTATCGTGACATACCAGATCTGAATGTTATTATTTACAGCTCTATGTTTTCTTTCCCAAGACTTCTGCTGTCTTTTGGCTAGTTTTAGTTGTGTGAAAGAGGAAGACTGATGGATCCAATTGCTACGGCAGAGTGCTGACATGTAGTCCCAAGTTCATGCCGTAACTGGTGATCACACCTCAGTAGAACCTTGCAACATTTCTTGTAATCCCAGCTGGGCCTCCCCTGAGCAGAGACAGCAATTATATGTAGCGGTTTTCAGATGTAAACAAATGTTCATGGGGGACTGACTTATAATCAGCCAAGTCATTTCATTTATGGCTTGCATCAAATTCGAATGAACGTCTCTGATCAGGGAAATTGAGCACATTCATTTACTGTGTCAGCAAGTGTTTTCAGAACTTGAGTTCATTTCTCTTTCCCTTCAGAGATATGACTGTACAGTATATTTAAGGCTCAGAAAGCACTTTAGAAATAGATTGTATCTTAAAAATAACTCTATATCTCCTTTTGTACTTAGCTCAAGTACACCAGTGTGCATTTGGCTATTTTCCATTGCTATTATTTCTTATGACTCAGTGCCATATGCTTGGAAAGGGATAACATAGAAAATTATGTTTTTACGGGAACTTTGGTAGTACCATATTGCTTCTCTGTCTCTGTCTCTTATTAACCATACTTTAGCAAATGTTTTAAAATGATGACAGCTGAAAGAATTTCTAAAAATATATAGAGAAAAGGCATGCTAACATTTTGTACAGAATGAGTTAAAAAACATAATATCATTTCTTTCAGCCATTGGTTAATGTGAAACCATTAATGGATGGACAGATGTGGAAAATGTGGGCTACATAGACCAACGGATTCTGAACCATTATGACCTGCAGTATGCTTGTCCCACTCAAAACTTTGTAAGACCACCACTCCATTTAAGAGCTGTAGGCAGGATTTCAATTCAAAACACAGAGAAGTGCTGAGCACTTCGGAGGATGAAAAGAAGTCAAGTCCTTAAGAAGAGATGTATAAGCTAGTTTGGGAAACAAGATCATGTGCAGGAAAAAAATCCAAATCATTAGGCAAGCAGTCTGTCACTGGGTATTAAGCTGTGAATCAAACTAGGGAGTGGTCAGGGAAAGTTTCCTGGGAGACGGAGGACTTCAAAGAGTCGTTGAAGAGAAGTAAGATTTGGGCTCCATGGAGGAGTTAGGAATTGTGCTAGGACTGAAGGATTTAGACCTGGGCTCATGTCCTGACTCATTCTCATACTAGCCACATAACCTTGGGCAAGTTTATTTTATTTATTTCACAAACGCTCATAAACCATTCTATATGTGGCAGGCACTATTCTAAGTGCTTTGTAAATATTAACTCATTTAAACCTTATAATAATTCTATGAAGTAGGCACTATTATTATCCTCCTTTTTACAGAAGAGGAAACTGAGGAACAGAGAGATTAAGTAACTTGCCCAAGACCACTCAGCTAAAAAGTGGCAGAGCCGGTGTTCAAACCCACGTTTAGATCCAAGTCTATGCACTTAGCCACTGCTTTTCTGATGATCAGTTTTCCCATTTATAAAAAAATTAGACTTTGGGCCTATTGTGAGGAGTGAATTAGATAAGATCAGTGAAAGTGCCTGGCACAAAGAAGGCACTCAATCAAAAGCTGCTTCTTTTCTTAATTTCCTCTCTCTTGGAAACTCAGCTTTCTCCTGGTTCTCAGAATGAATCCTGCTTTGGTATTTTCTTGAATGTGTGCTGCCTCTCTGCTTGGATCTTCTACCCCGGCTTAATTCTCAAGTGCCCATCACTATACTCCACTTTTTTTTTGAGTACTTTCGTAGAATGTGCTATGCTCCCAGACTTAAGTGCTTGCCTCACCCCACGGAGCAGATCAACCTCTAGAATATAACTCCTGCTAGTCAGTAGTTATTGAACCATACCTAGTTGTGTTCAAGACAACACATCCTTGAAGCAATTGAAGACTTCTGTCTACCATAGGCATTTATTTATTCAGCAGGTACTTCATAAATATCTGTTGATTGTGTGCCTGGGCCTGCACTGCGTGATGTATGGTACACAAAAAAATAGAGAAAAAGAAAATAAAATGAGATAAAGGGAGTAGGGAAGACAGTAGGGGTAAGGGAGTTCTATGCTCCATCCAGGGGCACATGCAGACCCTGGCTTTGCCTGGCTTTAGTCCTCAGCAGCCATCAGGCTGCCTCCAGATGCCCTTTCCCTCTTCCTTCCCTCCCAGCACCATTTAGCTATCCTTCATCTACTGACTTCAGGGTCCAGCTTCCAGAAGCTAAGTAATCTGATAAAAGTAATCTGTGCTAAAGCGTTCATCCAGCTAACAGGTTAATGTGTTATTCTTCCTGGGTAATTTGTTCATTTCGAGAGGGGTTTTTTGAAGACATTAAGGCATGATGGCAGAAAATTTCAGGTCTCATTGCAGCCTGGAGAGGAAGAAAGTGCCCCCACATGACCCAGGCTTTCAGGATTAGCCTCAGTCTGGTTTCTATGGTCATTTTCAAAGTCTCCCTGGTGCCAAAGCCACTGTGTTATGGCTTTTATTATGCCCCACCCAAGTCTAGATCAAAGAGAAAATGAATGATCCTCCTCTTTTGTGTTTGGGATGCATCCTCCCTAGATCCAGGAAGAAAATTCTCCTGATCACAAAAGAAGGTGAGAAATGGGCTATTTGTACATAGACAAAAATAGCCAGCACTCATGGTCTGGTAGGCAGCATTCTAAGTGCTTTACATATCTAATCCTATTTGATTCTCACCACAAGCCCCGTTAAGTAGGTACTATCATTGTCTCCACTTTCAAAGAACCGAGGCACAGAGAGGGTAAGTAACTGGCTCAAAGTCGCATTCCTAGTAAGTGAACACAGGCAGTGTGGCTTTAGGATCTGTGCCCTTAATCACTATATTATACCAATCATCATCTCAGGTTCAAGTCCCCCCTTCCTGCATACATCAGCAGATAGACCAGATACAATCATAGGCTCATGGAGACTCACCATTGAGGCACACTTTCTCATTCCATATCCAGGATATTGCAGCCATGCCCCCATTTGGCATGGCAGAGACAGGCCACTGATCTGGCACTCTGACCTTGTTAATAGGAGCCTAAATTACTCTGGGGCTATCACTTTCTTCCTTTCTGTGCTGCACAAGATTGACAAGGAACTGCCTCTCAAGCCCTCCCTTCCCTACTCTACCCCAAAAAGGGAAGGAATGCTTAAACCTGGTGGCTGCTCTGAAGGTGTGATAAGGAACAGTTGAAGTTTGAATAATCCTATTTTTCAAAAGTAAAAGATTTGCCAAATTAACCCTTCAGTACAACTATAGAAAAGCCAGTCTCGTCTCTGTCCCCGAGACACCCTCTGAATTCCTGCCTCTAAGCCAATGTGCACACTGTGCCTCCAAATCTGCAATGCCCTCTGCCTTGTCCCACTGATGGAGCCCTTACTACGTGCCAGACACTATAAATGCTTTCAAAACCTTGTCATATTTAATCCTACAATACATGCTACAAGGAAGATTCTAGAATTATCTGCATTTTATTTATGAATAAATTAAGAGAGATTAAATACCTTACCCAAGGTCATTATATTACCAATAGATATCTTTTAGCTTCTTGCCCATTCTCTGCATTTGTTTATTAGCATTCAGTATCATATCAGGTTCCATAATTAAGAGTACCTGTTCATACTGATATTACATTCACAATATCATGAATGCAAAATACAATGAGATTGTAATTATTGTATCAACATGTTGCATGGAGGTTAGAACATGTTTTAGCATGACCAAAAGTCAGATACTTGAAAACTCGAAAATTGGAATAGCAAGGGTGTCCTATACATGCAAACCTAAATCTTTCATATTTATGTTCATTGTTCTTTCTGTGATGATAAATCTAATAGAATTACGATAGAGTGTTTTCCATTTGATACAGTGTAGGGCCTTGCAGAAGCATTTGATTTGGCCTTGGACATGCATAAGTAATTAAAAGACAATTCAATTCAGGTGCCTTTTTAACAAGAATTCAAAAATAATGAATTCAGCTCATTTACTTTTAAAATGGACAAAAGGAATGTTTTCTTCCTCAGATAAAACACATTTCTGTCCCATATTTTAACCATTCCAAAAATAGAAGCACAAAAAGTGCTAAGAAACATAAAAAAAAGGTGAAGTAAGGAGGATTATAAAAGACAAAAAGGGAGATAAATGGAATAGAGAGAAATGAAGAAAGAGGCAAAGGGCCAGAGAAATATTCGTAGAAGACAAAAGAATGGATGTTGAGAAATGCAGGGGAAGATAGAAAGAAATGGCAGAACATGAGAGAAATAGAAGTAGTTTGCTAGAAATAGAGGTCTAATTCTTACATCGAAATATTTATTTCTCCAATTGAATAGTGTTTTATTAGACAAATTGCCAAAATAATAAAATTTAAAAAAAATTTCCACAGTGTTAGCTTTCTGAAAAGCCTAGATATAAATCTTTGGATGCTTTTGATCATTATCCTTATGAATACTCATGGATGCAATCAAAGTGAAAATATAATTTTGCATCGTAACATTTTGTTAATGTTATTTCCTGTACAATTTTCTGTTTTTCTACAGTGTTCAAATAATTTCATTGCATTAATATATAACAAATAGCTCAATCATTGTTGAATAGTTAGGTTGTTTTAAGGCCTTTTTTTTTTTTGGTGAGGAAGAGTTGCCCTGAGCTAACATCTGTGCCAATCTTCCTCTATTTTGTATGTGGGTCACTGCCACAGCATGGCCGCAGATGAGTGGTGAAGGTCCATGCTTGGGAACTGAACTGGGGCTGCCTAAGTGGTGTGTGCTGAACTTAACCACTATGCCACAGGGCTGGCTCCAAGGCTTTTGATATTCAAACTAAGGCTTCTTTTTTAATTCTTTTGAATTATTACCTTAAGATGATGTCCCAGGATTGGGATCCCTGATTCAAGGGCTAGAAACACTTATGATTCTTGACCCAGTTGGCAATGCCATCATCAAGTTCAATGAACCTGTTCCTCCAGATTCTGTATAGTTTTGGATTTTGTAAATTGTTATTTTGGGCAATTAACTTAAGTATCAGATAGTGCCTCCTAGTTGGAACTATATATATTTCTTCTAGCATGATGATACTCTTTGATCATTTGGTCTTTTGGGATCTGGTGATGGTCTTGTAAATTTGCAGCATCTCTGGACACAGTTTTGATGCTATTCATTTATACATGATCTTCCTAGCACTTCCACCATTTAATCTTAGTTTTGATAATGGCTTTACATTTTTGTATCATGTTGTATTCTCTAATCAGTCTTTGCAATGTTTTTGATTACTTCAAAACTTAAAAAGTGCCTATAGTTGAGTTAAATACTCTAGTCTGTTTCTAATATATTTTTTAAAATTTTCCTTAAAATATTTATTTTTTTAGTTCATGTAGAAAGAATTGTTATTTATGGTAAGAGATAAAGGTTTATGTTAATTTCTCTCCATGTTCATCATCAGTTACCCCAGGTGAGTTTACTAAATAATGAGCAATTTCCCCATTGTTTTGTTATGCTTTGTTCATCAAATATTCAATTCTTAACATTTATTAGAGCCTTTTCTTGGTCTCACTATCCTGTTTACTGATTGATATTTCTGATTTGCATCAGAATTCTGTCATTTCAACTAATGTTAATTTATAATACATTCTAATATTTGATAATTCTTTTAGATTTTTGTTTCCTTAGGATAGATATGTACAATTGTTACTACAAATTAATATGGTATCTCTTTTGAAATAAGAGATATCTTCATTTGAATTACCTACATCTATAAATCACCTGTGAAGAAGTATCAACTTCATACTATTGGTCTTCCCATTCAGAAATGTAGTATGAGTTTACATTTATTCAGAGTTTTCTTTATTTATGCCGTTAAGGTTTTATAGTATTTCTTTTTCTCACACTCTTGTATATATTGACTTATTTCCAAGTACTTTAATGTTTTTGCTTTATTGTAAATGTGTTACTTTTTCTCCTTTTTGTTGGCTTACTGATAGATATTTTATTGGCTTTCAAAGACTACTTGTCTTGTATTTTGTAACTTTGCTGAACTCTAGCTTTGTTTAATCACTTGAAGTTAATTCTGTGGCTCTCTATGTATACGCTAATGTCTAAAAATTCTTTATCTTTAATTTCTTCCTTTCCAATATTTACTTCTAATTTATTTTCATACCTTGTTACCAAAACAAGAATTTCTCAGAAACACTAAGCTTATAAATGAATAAAAGCTCCCTTGTTTTGGTCCAGTTTTTTATAGGAAATGTCTTTATTTTTCCAATAGATCAGTTCTTCGTTTTTTGAATATACATTCTTGATCATGTTAAAGAGATGGTTCAGTATTCCTATATTTAAAAGATGTTAACCATTAAAAGGAGTTGGATTTCATCAAAGGCCTTTTTGGCAATTACTGAGATGATCATAAATTTTTCTATAATATTGATATTTTTGGCTGAAATCATCTTTACATTTCTGGGATAAACAATACTTTATCAAGGCTTAAAATCATTTTAATAAGTTTCTGCATTTTATTGATATAATTTTGGTTAAAATGCCCACATCAATGAGAGGCAGTATGGCATACCAGGAGAAAGTGTCTGAGTTCAAATCCAACTGGACTCCATAATAGCTTTATTTGGTACTGTGTAGTAGCTAAAAGCATGAGTCCTGTCATCAGAGACAGTTAACTTTGAATCCTGGTTCTATTACTTAATAGTTTTGTTAGTTTGTTACTTTGGACAAGCCTCACTTTCCTATTCTTAACATGGGGACATAATAATATTTACCTTATAGAGATTGTTGTGAGGATTAAATGAGCTAACTTGTGAAAAGTGCTTAGCACAGTGCCTGGCATGGAGTATTTCCAGATTAAATAGCTGCTGTTATAATTATCATATTCCTAGGTGACAATAGGCCATGTTTTTCTTTTTTATAGCATTCTTACCTTTTGTATTATTCTTACATTTTTGTATCATTTTTATCTATATAATTCTTACCACATTTCCCCCTGAGGATAATTTTAAGAAATATACTATACTTTTCAATACTCAATAATAATTTGTATAATATATTCTTCAAAGGCTTGGGGGGAAAAATCACCTTATAAATCCATCAGGCCTAAATTTGCTAAGAAATACACTCTACATCATTTTAGAAAGAGGTTACTTTGGAAGCCAACATTTATTTGATTGTCTAAACATTTTTAACAACGAGATTTTGCTTTTTTTTCCTGTTTATTTAGTCAGAACCTTTGTGTGAACCCCACACCCCCAATTCCCACCTCTGAATGAGAAAGACTTTGCAGAAATGGATGAATAATCAGTGTGTGTAGCTCTTCAACCACACTTAAAATGGCCAGAGGCGTCTGTGTGAAATGACCACAAATGTTGTGGGCTGCAGCCTGTGGCGCCATTGCTAGAACAAAGCAGCAGCAAACGGTAGTATCTGCTAATAGTACCAGGCTGGTGAAAATAAGTCCACAGGTTCAAAAGAGAAGGGAGATCCTTCACCTTTTGTGCATAGCATGGCCCTGTCTGTACGTCCAATAGTTTCTGTTGACTATCTTTTAAAAAGAATAATAAATGAGTTATGGGACTTAGCAGAGAAGTAAAAGGCTAATTCTGATAGAATATATTAAGAGTTCCAAAACACCTCAAAGCGATGGAGCACTGATATATGAAAGAGTTTAACTTTTCACGTATCCAGCATCTTTAAAAACACAGCAACATTTGTTGGGTTGTAGATTATAATAATCCTTTTGTTACTAAACCATTACATAACTTTTTTTTTTTTTTTGGTGAGGAGATCAGCCCTGTGCTAACATTTGCCAATCCTCCTCTTTTTTTGCTGAGGAAGACTGGCCCTGGGCTAACATCCATGCCCATCTTCCTCCACTTTATATGGGACGCCGCCACAGCATGGCTTGCCAAGTGGTGCGTCGGTGCGCGCCCGGCATCTGAACCGGCGAACCCGGGCCACCGCAGCAGAGCGCGCGCACTTAACCGCTTGTGCCACTGGGCCGGCCCACCATTACATAACTTTTAAAATTTTTTCCTGCATCAGTCAAAGTTAATTATATTTTTTGGAAGAACATGCCACTTGAGAGGCTGCTATATGCTTACCTATAATCTTAGCCTTACATTTGTATGTGTAAGTGTCCATTTTAAGCATTAAGACATAGTGAGAGCACAGGGAGCATGTTCCTTGGTGTGTTTAAATGTTTGCTTACCCACCTCTATTTGACCGGCTGAGAGAGAGGAACAGGACTGCAAATTTAAATCCAAGTGTTGTGAGACACTGACCTTTGAAGATCCATCAGGAATAGTGGTTCTGAGACTAGCCCAAAGGCAATGGGAGAACAAGTTTAAGTATTCAGAGACTATAATGTACAAACACTATTTTAAGAACTCATCTAGTGGATCAGTCAGTACACAACTCAATCTTTCCTGGATGATGCCTTCAATCATGCCTAAGGGGAAGAAAGAAAAGAAAATGTTGGCTAATTCTAACCACTCTACTAATAATTCCAAGGTGAGTCCCCCCCCAGAGAGCAAATGGGCCCTTTTAAAACACTGAGGGGAGGGGACAGCAATTTCCTACCGCCTTTGAAAACACTCCCTAGTGATCTGGTGGCATGGAAATTTGCCTCGCTTCATTTGTGGAGATCATACCACCCTGGATAAAAGGAGGACGGTTTCCCAGACAAAAATTTGTTTATAAGGTTGCTCTCAACCTCCAGTGTGGAAAAGAGAGGATAATGAAGACTCATTTGCAACTTTCACTGGTCAGAAATATCAAGCAAGAGACACTGTTGAAGCTATGCTATCCCAAGAACTAGCAAACTGACATATTCATGACCTTAAATTTATGATAAAAAATTATTTCAGCAATGCAATGACAATAAAATTGAGCCAGTTTGTATGGGATTAAGGAAACCCAGCTTGTCCCACAGGAGATGTGGTTTGCAACGGTGGACAGAGGTAAGAGAACTGGTGTTGACCCAAGTTATGTTCAGTATAAAGACACCTTTGTTGACTCACTGTGATAACAGTTCCTCATTTGTTAGATCATTGGGTATAAAGTTATATAATTCAGCCTTGCCCTTCTCTCCAGCCTGCTGTAGTAACCAACACCTCCTACTTTTAGCTGTGGTAGTTCCTGAACTGCCAAAGCCACTTCCTATATGTCAGCCAATTTGACTTGTAGACTAGTGCAGGTAATTGGCAAGTTTGAAAGGAGGTGGGGAGATGTGGTTAGGAATTTGAATCTTTCTTTTTTCCCTTTTTTCAAATAACTAGAACTCCTGCTTTCTGTTTGACTTATGCTAGGATTCTACCCATTATTACAAAAGGATCAGACACAGTCCCTGCACATTGTCCCGATAATTTTCACAATGCTTGCCAAACGCCATGGGAGGAGAGGAGGGGTGTCAATTATTTAAAGGGCAGTTTGTGCCAGTGTTCTCCTTCCAGCCATTATGATCCTGCTCCTATTATCTCGCATTTAACAGAGATTGATTTCTTGCCTAAAATCTATTTGCATCAGTCCCTCAGAATTAAAAAATATAATTAACCTGAGAATTCGCTCCACTCCTCAACTGAACTGCTGCTTAAATATCTTCTGTGATGTTTTTTCACTTTCTGCAGAGCATGTAGAACTCTGTACTGGGGTGAAGTCGTTCATTGCAGGAAAGCAGCCCATGAATTGCTATGAGCTTGTCACCGAGGATCCTGCATATGTGTGTGTTATCAACTACAATTGTCCTGGTAAAATTAAATAAAGCATGCGTTTATTATTGTGGCGCTCCAATTAAGGGACAGCTGGTGTTCCTATTACACTTGCATTAAATCGAAACTTGTAATTTGGCTGTCCAGATGCACATTTTTTAATCAAAATATAAAATTGCATTTGCTTTGTCCATTTCTCATTCAAAGTATCTGGAACCCTACCTTAGGACTCCTCCTACCCTTCAAACTCCGTTGAAGAAGGGGAACTATTGGCACAAATCAGCATTTCCTTCTTTGAAGTTCTTAAAGGGAAATAAAGGATTACAGCGTTTATAGAAGAGGGAGGACTCAGGAAGGCAGCTGGTAAGTATTATTATTAATTATTATTATCATTATTATTATTTTGCCTTCAGTGAGCTGATACATTTATTGCCTAAGGTCATTTTTGGAATAACCTATTTCACCTTACCTGTATCTGAAGTGACTATAAGGGTACAGTTTTGAACCACACCACATTTCTCGTTGGCACTTCAGTTCCTGAAGCTCTAGAAACTTTGCTGCCTCCTCCCCTCCTCCTCCTCCCGGCATGTGTGCAAGCTCTGCTTGTTTTCGCTTTTGTAAAACCTGAGCGTTATGATTTGCCCCCCTTCCCTTAATAATGAAATGACGAAGAGCGTTTGCAGCGGGGGCTGGGCAGCCGGGTTTGGGGGAGAGGCGCCACACCACCGGAGAATAAAGCCCGCGCTGCGCTCCCTGAGAACTGTGCACGAATGAACGAAGCACACAAAGAATATATTTGGCGACGAAACAGCGCCCTACAGGAAGAAAGTGCCCGCACTCGGAGCGTGATCGGGAGCGCGACTTTTTGGCGCTCTTTGGGAGCAGCGAGAAGGAGGCAGAGGACAGAGAGTCACAGAGTGGGCGCGGGAGCAGGGGCAGCACGTGGCCGAATTCCCGCCCGTCGGCCGCGGCGAGCAGGGGCTGGGAGCGGCGCGCGCCGAGCCAGGTGAGCTTGGCGGCGGCGGTGGCGATGCGGGGCGCGCCGCCCTACCTGGCCGGGCGGGGCGGGGCCGGGCCGGGCGCCGCGCTCTCTGCTTCCGAGCCCAGCTTCCCGCGCGGCTCCACTGCTTGGCAGAGTTTCGCGGGAGTTGCCGTTTTGGCGCCCAAATCCCCCTCACTAGCGCCGTTTCCCTGGCGCTGCCCGTATGCCGGACGCGGGGCAGCCGAGCCCAGACTGCCCGGGGTCCGCAGGCTCTGCCAGGGGACATCTGGTGGAGGGCACGCCTTTGGCTAGGGCCGGGCGGGGTTTGGGCCGGGGTTGCCATGGCAGCCGCTAGCCCGGGCTGGAGCCCCACGCCCGCCCGCCGCGAGGGAGCTGGGGAGCTCCGAGGTGTGCTCCAAGTGGACTGAACCAAGAGCCTGGGAGCAGGGGGGACGGCGGGCCCGGGTGCCTCCCCTGCCCCCCAGCCCGCCGGCCTGCCACGGGAAAGGGCCCCCGGGTAGTCGAAAAAGAGAAAATATTCTTCCCTCTGGACCTGAAAGGGGGCTTGCAAGAGCACGGGGCGGGGTTAGGAGGGAGAGGGGAGCTGAGGGATTGTCGCCTCCGTCCGGGAGTCCTCGTGTGCGTGTTGCTCGCCTTGACATTTTATACCCCACAGCGGCCGCCTTGGAGCCGGGTTGCACGTCCCAGCCATGAAGTTATGTAGGTGGGGCGGGCTTTAATTTGCTTATATCTAATGATTTCAGGAGCCTCGCTTTAAAATGGCGGCATTGAGTATACACCCCTGCTAGAGGCTCTCCCGGCACCAGGGCCACCTCGCGCAGCGCTGCTTTTGCTTCTGCCGCTAACAGATGGCATGTGCCGCTGCCGCTGCCCCTGCCGCTGCCCCTGAGAGCAGGACCCCTTAGCCTCTGGGTTTGCGCTAGCAGCATAAGGTAAGGCTGGAGATGAGTGGGGTTTGTGAGAGTGGCTGCCTTCCTAGGACGTCGACGAAATAAAATGCCTTTTAAACTTTCTTTTTCAAAATGGCAAATAGAAGGAAAAGTAATCCTGCAACTTCGTTGCAATTTTAGGGCTTTGATCTTTCTTCTTATTCCTTCTTTCTTTTTTCTTTCTTTTTCTTCTCCTACTTCTTCCTTTATAGACATATATATATATATATATATATATATATTTGAATTTAAAGAAACTTCTTGCATGGCATATCATCGGCAAATGCTTTTAACAACTAACGTCCCCGTGGCCATGCGATATTGTGAGCAGTGCCACAGCTTCCTTGCTTAGTCTTGTCTCTTCCCGCTCTGGATCAACACATTTGGGCAGCTTGCTTTTACTACCGGCATCTGAAGGGCAGGAGGGTAGATTTTAGGAGACTATTAAAAAGATAACTTCAGTTTTTAGCATTCACACAAGAAGCTTTTATGCTAAGAAAAGGAAATTAAATCAAGACGAAACGAAAGTTGACACTTAGTGATTCATTTGTGTAGTTTTGTCATTACTGTAGTGGACCTACTGTGTGTCTTTCTGACTACAGTCCACTAATTGGTATATGTAGATCAACAGTAAGGGTGAGTTTATTGTGTTGCTATAATTAAGGCAGTGTGTTTTAGAGTTCTTTTTTTCTTAGATGTTCCTAAATTGCCAGTGTTTGTAAATTGGGCACGGATCCCCATAGCCTATCTCTACACATGTATTGAGTTCATAGGGAAGCATCAATTAAAACAAAACTATTTCAAGATTTAATTTTGAAATGATTGCTTTTTTACTATGTTGACTCCCTAGTTTAATCAATAAGCCTTTGGGTGATTACTGATACGATGGTTGGAAAGCGGACTGTTGAAATAGCTGTAGCAATGACTGGACATCAGTGTTTAATACAGTTCATCTGAGTTTTTTTCCTCTGATGAAAGGCTTATTGACAATGAGGCTTACCAGAGACCTCAGATTTTCCTGATTATATTCACATTTTCTCTTTTACCTATGCACATCTAGTCCTTAATGTTTAAATACTTTTTAAAACTTTGTAAAATTTTCCCCAATATGCAATACTTTTGGGGGATACTTTCATATTTATTGAAACTTCTAAACATAGCGTAAAAGGGCTTTTGCCCATAGCCCAGCTGATATTATTGTACCTCTGTCCACTTTTTACTTCTCCAAAAGCAATAGAAGCTACTTGGCTGGCAGACTCTCCTGCTATTAAATTGAGCAAGCTCTGGAAAGGGGGGAAAGAGATTGTTTTGCACCTTAAAGTACGATGCAGTTTTCCTGCCCAGGTGCTGTAGTGTGCCTAGAAAGAAAGAACTGAACTGTTTACAATGGAATTTACTATGTAACATTTTTCATCAGTTTTTCAGATTATTGTTGAGAGAAGCAGTGGGGGGCACTTGCCGTGTGGGGCAATTCATTGCTTCACATCTGAAAGGAGAGTTCTTGAAGGTAGAGCAATAGATACTTGCATTTTTGCAAGGGGTGTGGCGGGGTGACCAAAAGCAACTTCTCCCATTTTTAGTGATTACATACTTAGATCCCAGTTCAGTAAGCTTTGCTTCCTGATATACTGCCTTGTTGCTGCATGACTTCAGACCAAATGCATCCTTTAAAAAAAAGTGAAAATATTAAACCTTGGGGCCAAAATAGACAAGCCCAACTAGTGTCAGAGACGTTAGGAGGAAATTTTGCCAGTTAACATTCTGCGGCTTCATAAAGTGATGAGATTGGAGACCTTGTATGAAAACACAAGTGAAGGAGTTTGTCAGAAAAAAAATATTTTGAGAGAAAATTGATATAGTGCTGGGCTAGAGGTGGTGACTGCATGTTTTGCTCTACTTCTAAGAGCTACTTCATTTCTCTAATTTCCTTTGCTGCTTTAAGCACTCATAATGATTCCCAAGACTATTATAAAGTACCCTTTTTTCCTCAACTGTCCGCTCCAGCCATTTCACAACAGCTGCCTTTTTAAGAGGGATAAAACCTATGATTATGAGCTGGTATCCAAAGCGTCTTCAGTATTCCCTTCCTCCCACCTTTTACCTAAGCAATGCTTTGCGCAAAGTAGGTGCTTAAGAAATGTTAAAAAGAAAAATGAGTAGTTTGTAAACTCACAGAGGAGCAGATTTTGTGCACAACTTTTAATTTAAACAGAAGACATTTTTGTGCACTTGCAAGAACCCCAAAATTTAAAGTAGATTAGAATCTACATTCCCCTATCTGCATTCTATTTACCTCAAATGGGTTTTCTTGCTTCTCATTGTACTTTTAGGCACTTGTGTAATTTATGCTTTTGACCAGGAGGAGTATTATTATCTGCCCAGCTCTACAATATGAAAAAGTAATCACAGCATCTTGGGGAAAAAAGGTTTTGTTTTTTGAGGCTGTACAGTACTGCACGTGCTGGAACAGTGACAGTCTCTCGGCTGCTGTGCATATGCTGACAATATAGTTTGAAGTACAATTTTGTTCTCCACCCGTCTGTCTTTAGAGGTAAGAGGGAGGGGAAGGACGGAAGGGGGTGAGAAGCCCTGAAGTGATGAAGATTTTCCTTCCTAAAATTTTACACTTATCCTACTTGTAGCACAATAAATTCAGGAAAGTGGCAGAGTTTTTCGGTTTTAAAATAAATAATGTTGTCTGATAGGATTACAAACAGGGATTGGGGCATAGCAGACGAGAATAAGTTATAGTACATGTTTGACAAGTAATTTGATCCTGTAATTAAAGTTAGATAATGGTCGCTGCCATGTTAAAACTATCAAGTGTCTGAAAGAGCACACAGGCTACACTCACCTTTCCTTCTAGGTTCTTCCTTCTGTTGAGTTTTCTTATAACAATATCTAGTAGGTTGAACAGATGGATTTCCCCATTGTAAATGTATGTGATATCAAGAAAATAGAAATCAGAAGTTTTGTTTCTTTGTGAGATTTTTCTGCCTCTTACTAGGTGTGATATGGTTCTCACTTCAAAAATAGAAAGAAATTTGTGCCTTGGATAAAATGAAGTGGGCGTTTTTCCTCTAAAAAATTGAACTGTATTTGGGAGCAAGTAGTTTAATTGCCAACCAAACAGCAAACAAACACAAATTATGACCAAAAAGAAAGCAATTAGCTCTGTATTAATGTGGGCATTTAGATCTTAAGAAGACCAGATGGTTCCGTGGCATCCTACTCTTCCTGGATGGTTATATGTTGCCTCAAGGAAGCAAAAGACAATGTTGGAAAGGCAACTTTGAGAATTAGAATAAATAAGGTATCATTTACATGATCAGGTGTTAATGACATCCATGTGACCTAACAGGAATCAGAAAATATTTTTTTCTGATCATTCTGGTAAAGACAATACAAAACCATCATTTAGTTCAACTTCGTATTAAATTGAGTAACGGTGTTTTTAAAAGGTTGGTGGGGAAAATAATACAATCTGAGAAGAGGGACCTTATTTTTATTTGAAAAATAAATGTACTTCCGAGTTGTCTGGGTATATACAACACACGCATGTGCATGAGTGTGCAAATTAATCGTCATTTTAGAACAATTTATACAGCTTGATTTCTTCTTGGAAGATTAAAGAAAAATACCTATTTTTTACAGCATTCCTCAAATTCTAAGAATGAAAGAAAAAAAGACTCACAATAAACTATAATAAATGTTTGTATTAAGCCATGTCTCTCTGAGGCTCAGTAAAAGAGCTGGGGCTCTGAATGTTCAGCTCCAGGCAGTTAACTTTTAGAAAAAGGATACATTGCTCAGACCTCAAGAGGAAGCAGGAATGAAAGGACCTTGATTTAAATAGGAGTGTATTTGTGTGTGTGTGTGTGAGTGTGTGTTTGTGTGGTGTATGTATGTATGTGAATATACGTATATATACACACATATATATATTCACATACATATGTCTCACACACACACACACACATATTCTCCCTCTATATGTATATGGTGCTTTTCAAGAAACTCAAGCATAGTAATCCCAGAAGTCTTTATAACAGCCTTGAGAACAAAGTGTTAAGGAGAAAAAGGGAGTCTGATTAGAGATTTAGGAATCCGTTAGGCACACTTGTTAAAATATTATGTCTGCTCTCAAGTCCTTCTTCCATCAGCATTAAGTGGCCTCATGAGAAGGAACGATTTGTTTGCGACTTTAGGCAGGAGGTCGTCTTATGCCCGCACAGTGGGTGAACCCGAAGGGCCCAGAAAGAAAGGGCCTCCAATTGAGAAAGGCAGTCTGGACAGAAATGCAGGGGGTTGGCACTAGAGACTTCAGGCAGGCTATTTGATCTCCTTAGGCCATGGGAGCATCCTAGAGACGGAGTTTGCTGGATCTTATTATCCATTTTGGATCACTCAAATTGGCTTAAAATTGTCCTCATCAGGTTCTTTGAATCCTGAACTTCTTGGCATTGCCCACAAGTGGTCTGGAAATTTGAGGAAGGTTTCTTCAGGCTTATTCAAGTTTCCCTGAATGTACGGGTAACTCCTTGTTAGGCAGGTTACTGCGTCTCCTTACCTCACCTCCCCAGTGCCTGGCACATAGTACACTCTCAGTAAAGGTTTGTTAAATAAATGGAAGAACAGGTTAGTCTTTCTAACTTGTTCTTGTATTTTATGAACATCCTTCCTGTAATTTCAGGCAGCATTATCTCTATTTTTATTGACCAAAAAATCGGCGACAACAACAAACAGACTGAACACTAGGTTAAATGTCTGGCTGGAGGTCCCAGTAGCAACTCTCTATCAAGTTTAAGGAAAAGCAAGTGATGGCAACCTTTGGGCTGAGACCCCGAAGGGTGGCCTGAAAGCCAGCTGCTATTTTTCTGTCACCTGTAGCTGCATTTAGTATAACTCCCCCACATCCCAGGGAAATGAGTCTTCAACATGAAGTTATGTAGAAATAGTTCTTCCAAACATTTTACCAGGTAAAAAAGGAACAAAATAAGAAATACTGTGATTCAGATGCCTCGTGTCATGTATGGTTTAGAAAGTGATGCACTCACAGACAAAAACCAAAAAGGACGTTGGGAGCTGTCTCATTTTCAGTTAAACACTGATTGCCCATTTAGAGGTTGAATTTGCATAGGTTTTTATTTACCAAGATACAGGTATGAATAGCGCCTCTTTTTACTGATCCAGAAAGCAAAGTCCACAAGGTAGAAGAGACAAGAGCTGCCATTTCAGATCCTCCACAATCATCTTTTGTGCTCAGAGGACCATCAGTCTTTAGGTACTTTTGCAGTCTCCCCTTATGTGGCGGTATGAAGAAATCAAACAAGAAGGTATTTTTTGGGGGGGTGGCCTGTTAGCAAAGTAAGAGAGTGAAAGAACCAGAGCTTGCATTTCACCTTCTCTTTTGTAGTTTTTGACCTTTACGCAGGAAAACAAAACAAAGCAAAACAAAAGCACCACGTAAAATATTAGCTTAGGCACGCATCTCATAGTATAATTCCTCAATTTTTTGCTTTGCAAACTGGGAAAAGGAGATTGTCATGTAATATTAAGGTGGCAGCTTTATTATGACTGGATTCTTGTACTATCTAGTGGTTTTTCTGAGTTCTATTTAAAATATATGGAGACACGTTCAGCAAGACTCATGGCACAGTGATGGAGATCACATTTCACCTCAGTGCCCAAGTGGATTTTGCATTTGTCCTCTGAAAAGTAGGCATTCAATAAATGGTCCAATTGTGGGTGCTATTTTCTTAAAGGGCGCACTGATGTTTCTCAAAATTCTTGCTGTCTGTGATCGATGAGGATCCCGAAGAAGGGAAGTATATTTCTTTTCAGAAGTGATTTTGAGAAAAATTTAAACTGCCAACTCGTTTATGTCAGCATTTTTCCAAAGTAATTGGATAGCATGAAGAAAAACCTTATTAGCTCACCCAGAAGTATGAAGTGAAAAATAGTACACATGATAGGGTCACATTTTATGTCTAAGGGGGTGCCGCGTAATCTGATCTGTTTCATGAATGCCTGTAGCAGCGGCCTCAGCTGCAGACAGAGGCTGCGTCAGTAAGCGCTGTGCCGGCTTTCTGAAGCAAGGGTCTGGGCTGAACGGATAGCCTTCCCAAGGGAGGGCCTTTTTGAGAAAGATCTTGGGCTTTGGTGGAGCTTTTGACTGGCTAACTAGCTGCCTTTCTACCATTTATTAATCCTCTTTCTCAAAGAGATAAACTGGGTTTGCTGGGGGACTCATTTGGACGTACTGAGAGCTGTGATGTAGCAATAATATGAGGGTAAAATGCTTTTACTTTCTGACTGAAACTCCCCCTCCAAAGCTCTTTTGTGATTGATAAGTTGACAGGCTGGAAAAATGTGGCATAGGGCTTTGCATTTTCCAGTGCTGGAAAAAGATGAGAATACCTCCCATGTGTTGTGAAGAGTGTGATAATAATAAAAGGATCTAAAATGTGATTCCCTTGGAGAGCTCTCATATATGCACATACTTTGAAGTTGCATGAGTCATGTTGTGGGATGGTGGGAGAGAGAAAGAGAGAGAGAGAGGGAGAAAGAGAGAGAAACCAACTCTAAGAAGCTAGTTCCTTTTCTCTGGGATCTTGTAGTCTGCAGTTCTCTCTCCTGCTAATCAGGTGCATGAAAATTGTGGTTCTGAAAATTGATTCTAAATTGTCAGGAAACAGCTAGCCTATCTAATGTCTGATTCTAAACACTTTCACTAACGTGGTCTAAACCTGTATTCATTAAAATGCAGAAGTTCAAGTGACTGGTTGTGTGACCTGTGCTAAGTAATTTTTTTGGTAAATGTTACATTTTTCGCTTTCAAACCTAGATTATATAATAGCCCTCCTTATTGCCTTCCAGCTTTCCCTAAAGAAACTTCTGTAATATTTTTAGCCATCTAAGAAAACGGTTCAAACAGAGGCACACAGAAAAGGTGACAAGCAATGACAGGAAATGCTGGTTGCACTGGTCTCCATAACTTAGTGAGGCCACAGCTGGCTGGTTTGCTTTTAACTTCCTGTTTGGGGGCTATTTGGGTCAAAATTAGCAGTATTTTCCATATCGAGTTTTTTGTTTTTTTTTTTTTGCTTTATTCTGTAAGGCCACAATAAATCTGTCACTGGACTGCATGTTTTGTATATTTTATGGACTGTATCATGTGGTTTGAGTTTAATTTAGAAGGCAGCGCTTTTACAATCAAGAGTCCCCACCACACACGTGCAGCTTTAGGGTCTGGGATTGCACGGGCCTTCGAAAGTTTATAGCTCTATTTACACAATAGTGATTGCTGGGGAGGGCATTTCCTGCCAGTTAATGACTGGTTGGAAAGGCCAACAGTCCAAATCCAGGGAGAGAGGACCATTCATTAAATGCCACAAAGGACCAGGGTGCTTTTATCGTGAAATGGTGAGGAGAAAGTGAAACCACATTCTGCCTTTTGAAGAGCCCAGAGCAGCGTGGGCAGCGCTAGATATGGATGTGGTGCCTAGTGATATGGAAAACGGAGCTTCTTTTTATGACAGAGACGAACTAACTTTCCCATAGGTTGCCAAATCAGGACTTGAGTGGGAAGGGCATTTCCTTTAGGTTAATGACCCAGTGGAGAGAGGACAAATAAAGATGAGGGCCCCGAACTAGCTAAGTATTAACTGCCTGAAAATGCTCAATTTACAGGTGTTACAGCTACCTTAAAAACCTTTAAGATCACATGATTGAATTTCCTAATTGGTTGAATAACTGATCATTGATAAAGTGGATAAGAACTTAGGAATGGAAAGAATTATCTCTTTTCAAGGTCAGTTTAGGAGGACACCGATATTCCATTTTACTTCCCTAATATAGTGAAGGTAAATAATATACATGAAGAGCGCTTTGCCTTTTATGAAAGCACCTTTGAGGGCTGTAATAGTTACCATTTAACCTAAGACATCCCCAGGAAACAGTTTCACCACCAATATAATTCTTGCCTGCTATAAAGCCGCTGAGGTGTGAAGAGTTGGGCATTGATTTAGAGCAAAAACAGAATAAGACCCAGATTAGGTTCACATCCAGGAATTCCTGACTTCCTGGCCTGTCCTACACTCCCTTAGATTCCTAAGCCTTCAATTTGACAAAATGTTAAATGTTTATAAAAGATAAACATCTGTTCTAAGTTCTTTAGTAAATACCTCCACATAAGGGAGGTTGTGTGACACCCCTGACTCCAGAAGTTGGCTTGGTCCTTTACCTTGAAATTTTAATTTCTTTCATATCTTCCAAATTCGGTGGGGGATGGCGGGGTGGGCTGGACCTCTAAAATACAGACAATCATTATAGGCCAGACACCTGGATTTCTTCATGGAATTGAGTAATCTGTCACATGCAGAACAAACCAAATATTAAGTTTCATTTTTGTGTCTGGAAAATGTCATCATATGCTTTTTTTTGTGTGTGAGGAAGATCAGCCCTGAGCCAACATCCATGCCAATCCTCCTCTTTTTTTTTTTTGCTGATGAAGACTGGCCCTGAGCCAACATCCACTGCCAATCCTCCTCCTTTTTTTTTTCCCTTTTTCTCCCCAAAGCCCCAGTAGATAGTTGTATGTCATAGTTGCACATCCTTCTAGTTGCTGTATATGGGACATGGCCTCAGCATGGCCAGACAAGCGGTGCGCCGGTGTGTGCCTGGGATCCAAACCCGGGCCGCCAGTAGCAGAGCGCACGGACCCAACCGCTAAGCCATGGGGCTGGCACCATCATATGCTTTTTAAATATTCAGTAATGCAAGGATTGCTGGTCATTACCAGTTCACAAAATAAGACTTTTCTGAAGTTTAAAACACTCTACAAATAAACTGTGTACCCATTACTGTTGTTATTAGTAGGTGATGCCTCGAGCAGATTCATAAAGAAAAAAGTGACTGGCTGAACTAAATATATATATACACAATTATATTTTTTGAACATTCTTGCGTTTGAATGTTAAGATGTAGTAAAATTTTGCTAGCTCAGATTAAAGACAATATTTTGATTTACAAAAGGTTTTGGACTAAGAACAAACAAGATTTTTCTAAGTAGATGTTCTATTGGCCCGAATATTAACACTAATTTATAATTAGCAACACAGCTTCATTTAAATAATGATTCAAAAACCTTAAAAGTATCTTGTTTTAAAAAGTTCCATACCCCTTCTGTCTTTTTGACATTATTATTTTGTTTAGCAAACCCTTTCTTTATAGGTTATCCAAAAATATATTTCAAGCTGGTTTAGCTTTAGTTACCACAGTATGGACTAGTGGCATCAAAATGGAAGAGGCTTTCCCCTACTATATGTGGAGCCAACAACGTTACCTTGTGGTGTGAGAAAAGTCTATTTGTTCTATCATTGCAGTTTTCCAGTAGTGGGCAACAACTCATTAGTGCATAATAAAATCCATTTAGTAGGTGTGACTAGCATTTCTTTTAAACAAAATTGAATAAAATACACAGTGAGAAAATATGAGAATATATCATGTAGTAAGGTTAGGTATTTTGGGTGAGACTGTTACTTCAGATCCATGCACATATGTACTTAGAATGTAAATGTGTTTCTTACTATGTGTTGCTGTCAAAAAGGTTTAAAAGTCAACGTTTTAGTGGATGTTATTTCAAACTGGGTCAGAAATGTTTTTTCCTCTTTTTTTTTGAGGGGAAGGTAGTCAAAGGATGCTGGGGGTTTGGGTGCTGACATATTGAGTGATCTTGGCTAAGTACCTTGAGATGACGTGTCTGTTTTTTAAACTGAGAAGTGAGACATATTGTTATAGGAATGCTATAAGATTTAGAGTCTACGGTATTTTGTAGTCCTGAGGGGATACACTTTATGTAAGTACTGTATATTTACCAAGTGGTATTACTAGATAGAACATGAGACAGAAAATAATGCTAGCTAGGAACAGAAGCCAAAAAAGGACGTCTTAGAAAAAAAAATACTAAAAATCTTGAGATGGCTGGGTGTGAGGTGCTTCTAGCAGCAAAAGAATTGTCAAAGAATTTAAATATAGAAAAAAGCCCACGTTATTTTAGGATGAGTTAAATGTAAGTTAAAAGAGTTCAAAAATTTGTTTTGTTTTTTACAAATCAAAAATGGTCATATCAAGAGAGAATATGTTCGAAAGAAGAAGCTGATTTTTAAGTAAATATAAATGTACACATTTACGGTACATTAGAAAAAACCTGTTGGTGGCTATTTTTTTCTGCAGTGAACAAAGGCACACATTAAAATGAATTTAAAAATTGTGGATGGGAGGCATAAGCCGAGACTCTGTTAAATATACCTAGGATATTTATGGGAATGGTTATACAAATAAGGAAGACAATAGCCACGTAGCCTTTCTAATTACTTTTTTGTACTGATGAGAAGTAAGCCTAGTAGTAGGAAAACAAGATTTACTCACCTGAAGTACTGAGTATAATCCATTAGGAGATTGGAAACATCCTTAGAAGTCTGGAAAATTTGTGCATATTCCTTTGAATTAAATAATTGTTAGAGGGGCCGGCCCCGTGGCTTAGTGGTTGAGTGCTCGAGCTCCGCTGCTGGCGGCCCAGGTTCGGATCCCGGGTGCGCACCGACGCACTGCTTCTCCAGCCATGCTGAGGCCGCGTCCCACATACAGCAACTAGAAGGATGTGCAACCATGACATACAACTATCTACTGGGGCTTTGGGGAGAAAAAGGGGGAAAAAAAAAAAGGAGGAGGATTGGCAATACATGTTAGCTCAGGGCCGGTCTTCCTCAGCAAAAAAAAAAAAAGAGGAGGATTGGCGTGGATGTTAGCTCAGGGCTGATCTTCCTCACAACAACAAAAATATTGCTAGAGGGGAGGAAAATACTGCCTTCTGGGGTACTGTTATATCTCCGGTAGGATCATAAGGATCTTGTCCTCACCCCCCACCCCCAGTTCCCTCCCAGTGCCATTAAATCTCTTTTAGTGCTGGACCTATTGACTTCATTCCCAAAGGCCTCTTCCTGTGGACATCTTTCAGAGCCTTAAAGCACTGCTGATTTTTCAGCTCTGAGAATTTGAAATGCAATTAGGTTTTTCATCATAGACATTTAAATGTTAAACTTAAGTTATTACTCTGAAAATAAAATGTAATCTCAGCTCTAATAAGTTTTGGTAACTAAACTCTGTCATTGTAAAAGAGTTCTTATCTCCCTTTTCAGAGATACCATATTTAAAACTTGTTAAGAATAGAAAAAGACTTACACATCTAGTGGTTGTGTAATTAGCAATCAATTTATGAAATGAGATGTAAAACAAATTAAGCACCATAATAAAATGTTACACCATCACCAAAAAAATGTTACATACGTTCCTCTGTTCATGATGATAAAAACTAAAAAATGTTGATGAGTGAACCTGTATACATTTCCAGATCTTGGGAGTGGCAGGTTGTAACTATTTTTTCGTTCCGTTTGTTAAAGCTGTTTAGAAAGCACTAATAGGTATGTTTTTGGACCAGAGGATAACTTTGCCTCTAGTATCTATTTCATTGTGAACAATGTTTACAGGGTAGCATAGAATAGGTGGAATAAGGTGTGGGCAGTTTAAGTGTGGGTTATTCAGGATTTTCAGCTGCAGCAAGCATGTGGTTGGTTGTGTATTTTAGGCAAACATAATTAGTCATTGGTTTGGGGTGTCAGCTACTTTTTCCACTTTAGCTTTCTGGTTTCTTTGTTATGGAATACTTGGCATATTAATAGTGGTAAGGGAAAGCTATGTGAGAGGGTGTGCTACAGCCAACTAAACCCCAAGCTATCATTCATTTCACACAGCATTCTAGCTTTTCTCAGTCTGTTTGCAAATTATGATCCCTTGTGTAATACATCTGCCAAATTACATTTAAAACTTTAAGGTATACACATAACTCAAGATGTTTGACAGGTGAGTTTATTTTATTGTAAATGAAAATTCCCCCAGAAGGCAATGAGACTGTGAGGGCAAACTGTCTTCTAGAATAAAGAAGGAAGGTGGAAAGGAAGTTAAGTGATGCTAGATTTGTTAGTCTTTTGCTTGGATAATCCCTTATACCATATTCCTCATTTTTGTGGAACTCTATTGGACAAAAGAAAATTAAGATGTTGGTATTGCTGTTGGCAGTTTTTGCTGAGTGATAAGTGAGGAAAACCCCTTGGTCCGAAGAATTACAGCCATTAGCACTTTCAGGAAGCCTGCAATGAATGGGACAGAAGGAAAACAAAAGCCTGATCATCTCAGCTCCAGGACAGGAGCTCTGGCTCATATTGTTTCTCATGCTGGGTAATAATTCAAACAAAACAAAACCCTCTTGAAAGGAGAGGTTTGTTTGTTTGTTTGTTTTTTAGTGAAAATAAGTTGAGTTTCCTTGGATCCCTATAAAGGAAATGTTTTGAAGCACTCATCCAGACATCTGAGACTTCATACTTTGAGCTTCCTAGGGTTAGGACAGACTTAGGAAGCCAGAAAATAGAATCAATAACTGTTGCTTTTGTGTCATTAAGGGTCCCTTTCTGATTTTCTTGGTGTGAATAGTGGTATAGAATTTAACCATGTGAGATGTCAGAGGCCTGCTACTTCCCTTGACACTTCCTTATAATGGCAGGCCCAGACAGGGGGACATCTGCTCTTGGAGTTCCTGGGTGGCAGTGTTTACTACCACCTTCACATTCAGGAATGTATTATACCTTCATATCAATCTTAATATCTACAGGCAGGAGTTTATATATAGGAATAAAATTTGAACCCCCATTTTCACGCCCAATAAAAACGTCCTATAATAGGTGTTTATTTAGAGTCACCTGACATTTGTCGAACAATTACTGTATGCCAGATGCTCTGCTAGGTGCTTTCATTTTGTTATGACAAAATTTCCTTTAGCTATGAAATATAATTGGTTCTAGCGAGGAAAGTACTCTCTTTGGCATTTAATAGATATCAGGCTAAAAACTGCACCTTCAATTCTTTGCTCACTTTTTAATCCAACCCAATGCCCCTCAAACACACAATAATTTCTTCTTTGTCTAGTCACATTCTCTTAATCATTTGGGGACCATCTCATGACCCATGGCCTGCCTCTTCCATCAGTGAAAACATTTATTTCTTTATAAGTCAAGCCAACATTAATCTCTCACTCATCTTGGTAGAGCAAAGGACTAGTTTAGCAATCTGGTGGATGGTGCTGCAGTAGTACAGGAAATGCCAGCAGATGAGGAGTGAGGAGTCAGGAGTGTGAAATACTGTTGAGTGAAAGTACGACTGAAACAGCCATGTAGAAAAACCCAGACCAAAGCTGGATTAAACTTGTCCAGGATGCAGAGAAAATAACAGAACAAGACCTTGGGAGTCAGTCTCTTACTCCTAGCAGTGGCCAAGGCAGCCAAAGGAGAGCACCAGAGGAGAAAGGTTTTTGTGTCACAGAAGCAAAGGAGAAAGAAAGAGCTAGAAGACGGGGGCAGTCAACAAATACCACAGGAATTACATAAGTTGAGGCCACTGGTTTTGGTATTTAAGAGGTCATTGGTGATTTTTTAGAGATTAGAAGCCAGTTTACAGAGGATTGAGGAGTAAATGAAAAGTTGGGAAATGAAAGTAGTATTATTACTTTTTTGAGATATTTGATGATTAAAGATGAGAAATGTTGGAACTTCACAAGGATATAGGATCAACGGAAGCAAGAGTTTTGTTGTTTTTAGGGTAGAAGTGACTTAGATATGCTTACTGGAGGCAAAGGTGAAGAAGAATTTGATCTTTGATCCTACTTTTACTCATCAAATGTGGGATATAAGAAGTGTCTGTAAATCACTAAATATGTATTGAGTACCTACCCTACTTGACCAGCATCTCTGTTAATATGCACAGTATTACTTGTGCAATCTGTTTAACTAATCCATGAAGAACTCTGGTGTTTATTCTTTTTGCCCTTAAGGTACAGAATTAAGCTTGTCATAAAAAAACTGGGATAGGTTTGGACCAAAAAGAAAAAAAAATCAGGGCCAGCCCTGGTGGCCTAGTGGTTAAGTTCAGCATACTCTACTTCATCGTTTCCAGGGCGCGGACCTACACCACTTGTCTATCAGTGGCCCTGCTGTGGCAGCGGCTCACATACAAAAAGAGGAAGATTGGCAGTGGATGCTAGCTCAGGGTGAATTTCCTCAGGAAAAAAAAAATCAGACAGTGTAATTTAGCCAAAATAATAGATACAATTGTTTTTAAATGGTTTTAGAGACAAGTCAGTGCTGCTGAAATTGTGAAAATGTGGCTGACATCTTTCTATAGGTCAGGTTCAATTAAAATGAAAGAGAAGGTGGGGGAAAGCTGTAAAAAATAATGAGGATTCGAATATAGCTACCAAAGATGTACTTCCACTCTATGATTTCCCTTTAGACTGGGATTCAGTGTCAGTCCTTCATAAAGTTAGAAGTTTTAACATGGGCAGCTCCTTCCCTGTGTTGCGTCTGGCAACTTCAGGTTTTCGTGGAATTTATATTTTAACATGTAATTAAAAAAATAAACCTTGGGTCCAGATTCAATTCCCCTCATTTTAATCCTCCTCCCCATTCTCTCTTCTAGAACATATTTTGTTCTTCCTTTCTCAGAAGCTGATGATTATTGGGACAAAATATTTGTAATGTACGCCTCATATTTAATGTCTAAGTTGCTGTTGATGCTAGTCAAAGAGAAAGGGTTGCTGCTTTGAGGTTCTGAAAATCCTTTTTACTCTAAAGACAAAAATGATGCAAATTGTGTGACATGTTGAAAAACTTAAATCTTGAAGTTATTGTAAAGGTACTAATTATCTAAACCAGCATTTCCTAAACTGTGTTTATTTTGCCACATGTTCCAGGAAAAAAAGGTTTCTTAGGTGGAATGCCTGGGAAGTGATTGTTAAAACAAATACCACATTCTGAGGATTAAATTGTATTAAAGCTACATTCCCTCCTCCCCCAAAATATGTATACATATATATGAATATATATGTATGTGAGTGTGTGTGTCTATGTATATATAATTTTTAAATTTCAGCTTTTGGTTTTTTATTCTTCAAGTTACTGTACAAACATTACTTGTTGATAAGAATTTAAGAATACTCCATCAAGAGGAATCAAAATAGTTTAATAACATCTTCCTGCCAAGAGAATACACTGCACAAAATCAGGAGTAACTTAGATTAAAAGATTTCCCCCACTCCAGGGAAAATGTTTGTTGAATGTATTTCTAAAATGAGGATGAAGTTTTTGCTTTTGTTTTTGAGGAAGATTGGCCCTGAGCTAATATCTGTTGCCAATCTTCCTCCTTTTTTCCTTTTTTTTTCCCCAAAGCCCCAGTAGATAGTTGTATGTCATAGTTGTACATCCTTCTAGTTGCTCAATGTGGGACGCCGCCTCAGGCTGGCTTGATGAGTGGTGCATAGGTCCACTCCCAGGATCCGAACCGGCGAACTGGCAAACCCCGGGCTGCCGAAGCGGAACATGTGAACTTAACCACTAAGCCACTGGGCCGGCCCCTGAAATTTTTGCTTTTAATTTCCTGTTTATTCTTTCTAATTTAAACTTCTTCCTTACACTTTATACTGGAGAAAATAAATTACTATAGTATCCTAAATAGAGAAGCAAACCAAATTGTTTCATATTTAAGTTATTGAGGATATCTTTTTACTTTGTTCAAGTAAAAATACTCAGCAGATCCAAATTTGAAATAGTAAGATGAATGGGCTTATTAAATCTGTGATCAACATTTTCAACTCTTTGCTTTATAATTGGAAGGATTGCAAAGGTAGGCAAGTTTATATGGTTGGTTTAAATTAAAGCTATTGTTTTGAGGGAATCAAACAGCTTGGTGATCAAGTTGTGAACTCTGTGCATCTCTTAACTAATTAATTTAGTCTGATATCTCTTCAAAGCCCTTGTTCTGTATTACCAATTAACTACACCTCATAGGCATCTCAGCTCCTCTTCCAGGGCCTGCTCTCTGGTTTATTATTATTATAATTACTCATTGGATTCAGTAAAGAAATTGAATTTGCAAATGAATCCTTTTTGGGTTTAATCAGTATCAATAATAACGCATTCTCAGAGACCTTTTGCTCAGTGAAATTGTATTTTTTAACAGCAGGGTTTACACATTGAAATTAAAATAATTAAAATTATTTATAATTACTAAAATTGTTAATAATCAATGCTTAAATTAAAATACATATAGAAAAATGTATTTTTTCCAAAATCTTTACTGCGTTATCTTTGTGTGTGTGTCTGATTAATATTGTAATAAGTACTGAAGATACGACGACTTGTTTGTTGAGCTTAAAGTGGAAAAATTCCAGCAAGGGAGACAAAAGTGAGCAGTGAGAGAGGATTTCCAAAGAAGCCCCCCTTAAAATGGCTTTTCAGTTAAAGCCTTTGCCTTCACTTCTGCCCAGCTGCATTAAGTTGAGAGGAACATTTACTTTAGGATGCCAAGTACCTTGTTTTTTTCAAAACTAGAGAAGTCTGCCATCTTTGAGAGGTATTCACTTCTTCGGATTCAGGTTCTATTTGATTTCTCTTGTGTTCATTGTCGCAGCTCCCTTCTGTCTCAAAAGGTAAGCTTACATTTGGCTCTTTAGCCTCAGTTCCTGGTACAGCGTTAATGTTCCTAAATATTCATGTTGACAGGAATTTGATTCTTCAATATTCAAATTGAAAATTGTAGCCTTATACGTGTAGAGCAGTTGGCGAAAAAGAGGAAGGGGGCCAATTCATCTGACTCCAGTCAACAAGTTACACAAATTCAAATAAAAAAAGCAAATCTGCAAAAACACATGGAGAAAAGTCAGGTATACTGGTTGTGTGTGACTTTTGCAATTGACTTGCTATAGTACATCAACCCTGGCATCCTTCCAAAGCAGTCTTTGACCAGGAAATCACTATACCTATAAGCTTGGGAGGTTGCTTCAGCAATACAATATATTAGACATAGTGTCTTCTTTTTGTTTGAAAAACACATTTACAGACTACATATTTATTAGAAATTTAATATAGAGTATCCTATAGTGCTCAATGTCTCCCCCCAACACATATGCACACAAACACACACAGAAACAGTTTTAACTTATATTTAAACCGGAGTTCTGTAGTAGATGGCAGTTGTATTATAGATATGTAATAGCTGTGGATCTTTTTCAATTATGTCTTCTCATGTAATATCTGATCTGAAATAAATCCATCATCCCTTTTTATTTAAACATAATATTAGTTGATAACCAGTTTTTAGTGTCAGAGCAGGCCTAACTACTCTGGCCTGACTAATCTACTAGGGAGAAAAAAGGAAAATAAAAAGAATATTAAGATCATGTTAAGAAATGATAGGAAGAGGTGATGTAATTTTCTACTCTTTTCTTAAAGAAACAGCTGCTTACTCTGTCAGGCACTGTGGTAAGCACCTTACACATATTATCTCATCTAATCCCCACTGCAACCCTGTGAGGTTGGTGTTATTATTCATCTCCTTTTTATAGATGGGAACCTGAGACTCAGCAAGATTAAGTAGTGTTCCCAAAGATATTCTGCTAGTGTTGACCTTAAACAAGTAAACAGCCAGTTATTTCTCCAGCAAAAATGGGTTTATTCGACATCAGCAAAGAATTGCAATTTGGAGTCTGCAACCACAGTGAGCAAGCCAAGTGCAAGTCCTGAGCAACAAGGGAGGAGAAACTCTTTTATAGAGAGGAGGAGGAAGTTGGGAGGGCTATTGTAATCAAAGAGTCCTTTGGAGGGATTAAGAGTTTGAAGTGTAGGGGCTTTTCATTGGCTGAGTTGTGACAGTCTCTCATTGGCTAAGCTCTTGCAGGGCAAGAAGAGGAAGTCTTTCTTCCCCCTGTTGGGCTCTGCAGTCAATGTAGGTAATGAGAGCTTCCCTTTCTGGCCTCTTGACTCCATTTTAAATGAGATTTCTGTTTATTATTTTGACATTTCCCCATTTTGATTGAGATCTTTCTCTGAAAGCATCATTGATCAAGAGTCAGGTTTTTCTGGTTTCATTGGTCTTTTGTCCCTCAGTGCCAAGAAGGACCTTTTCTGGGTGTCGTGTTCCTCGTCGGAGGGAAAGTGCACAGACTGAAAATCTATTGAGGTTACGCTCCAGTAACAAGGAGGGGTAAGCGGGAGAAGTCTCAGGCATTTTTTTTTTAAAGTCCCTATGTCATCAAGATCATAGGCATTGGAGATCATCTGAAGAGTTATGTCATCATCAAAGATTTGACAGAAAAACTTCCAATAGGCCTTGTCTGGACATCTTGGGAAAGCTGTCTCATCAGATGCTGTGTACTTCAATTCCGGGAAATCCTTACTTTTAGGTCACCAGATGATGTGCAGTTCCAGTCAGGGTTTGGAGCTTTCTTTAGGTGTGTCATATGAAGCCAAGAGTCTATTCCCTAGAGTTTTGTGGCACAAGGTTTAGTTAGCAGTACCTGATAGGGGCCTTTCCAGTGAGGTTGAAGAGAGTCATTCTGGAGGTATCTTTTCCAATGGATGAAATCTCCAGGTTGCAGTCTTAAAGTTTTCATCTCCATGAAGCACACTGTGAAAAGAATGCTCTACCAAAACATGGTTATTTTTAATAGAATCAATTAGGCCTTTGCAATATTGGAATATATCTCCTTTTATTAGCTGTGGGTCAAGAGAAGCAGAAGCCGAGTGCATTGGGTGTCCTGTGACTATCTCAAAGGGTGAGAGTTCCTAAAGGGGTGGATTTGAGATTTGGAAGGACCAATGGTAATGTTTTTGGCCAAGGTATTTGCAAAGTCTCTACAAATTTTTCCAGTTGAGTCTTAATAATGTCATTAGTGTGTTCAACTAAACCAGAGGATTGAGGGTGGTAAGCACAGTGAAAGTGTTGTGAAACTGACCAAACAGCACAGACTTGTCAAAGTACCTGACCAGTAAGATGGATTCCTTGATCAATATGAAGTTTGAGAAGAGTTCCCCATAATCTTTTTCAAAAGGACTTTAGCCACAAAAGAGGCAGTAGCCTGTCTGCAAGGAAAGGCTTCAGCCCAGTGAGAAAACATACAGACCATGACTAAAACATGTTTATATCCGTGAGATGGGGGAAGTTGTATGAAAACATAGACAGGTTTGGCCATAAGAGAGAAATTTGTAATCCAATTTTGGCAACAACCAACTAGCCGGAGAAAATCTCATAGTTGGCACTTAGTTTTGGGTTTTGGGAAACTTAGGACACTGTGAAGCCTATCTGAATCTAGATGTAGCCCTTGTTCTGATATCAGATGCCCTAAATATTGAACCTGGGTTTGGACAAACTGCAATTTCCCTTTGGTGACCTTATATCCCTTTAAGGCTAAAAGCTTTAACAAGTGGATGTTGTCTTCTTGTGAGGAGACTTGGGAAGGAGAGCGGAGAAGCAAATCATCCACATATTGCAACAAAGTAGAGCCCCTAGGGAACTTGATATCATCCAGATCAGCCTTCAGGATTTGTGATAAATAGAAAGGACTCTCAGTAAAACCCTGAGGCATTACTGTCCAGGTGAATCGTTTTACTTTCCAAGTGAAGGCAAAAAGGTATTGACTAGCTTCATCAATTGGAATGCTAAAGAATGCACTATATAAATCAGTTACCGTCAAGAATTTGCTTCCAGTGGGAATAGGTGTTAGTAGCATATGAGGATTAAGAATAACAGGGTGTCGAGGAATAACAATGTTGTTTATTGCTCTGAGGTTCTGGACAAACCTCCACCCTCAGACCTTGGGTTTTCTCGCAGGTAAAGTAAGAGTATTCCAGGGACTAGTACAATGTATGATAATGAGGCCTTGATCCTTGTAATCTTCTATTATGTGCTTTATACCTTTAAGGGCTTCTTTACTTGTAGGGTATTGATTGCTTTATACCTTGAAGGGCTTCTTTACTTATAGTGTATTGATTAATTCTGGGGAGAGGTTTTGAGGGATCTGTTTGAATCTTGATGGGAGGTGCACTGTGAATTTTACCAGTATCAGTTGGAGACTTTGCCCATAAGGAGGGTGGTAGCTGATTCCAGAGGGACGAATGATCAGTGTTTCCAGAATCAGCTCTAGTACCATCAGAGACAGAGGAAATAAAAGATGTCAAAAGGTCATTTAATTCACTTGGTTGGCTGTTTTGATGGCTACTGTCAAATTGTAGAATTATTTCCCCTTTCGGGAGAAATTCTGGTATGATACTTTTCCAAGAAGTCTCCGCCTAATAAATGAATAGGGGTGGGGGAACTGAGGAGAAAATGGTGTGTGTCTCTCAAAGGGCCTAAACAAAAGGGAAAAGGTTCAGAGACAGGAATCTGTAGAGGTTTATTAGAAACTCCCACTATTTGAACTGTTTTAGTGCTCTGGGGTAGGGGCTGCTTTATGGTAGTAGGGTTGGGCACCGAGAGTGTGGCTCCAGTGTCAATTAGGACAGAGAGAGGTTCATCTCCAATCTGGAGAAATGTTTCTACAAGCTGATTAAGAGGGAGGATTGGGAAAAGCCCCTGTGGTTCCTTGGAGCCCCGTCACTGGGAATTTGGAGGACATTGGAAAGGCTGGCTAAAGGGCTGAAGATGCCTGAAGTGCTTAAATTTGTGACCAATCTCTTTTCCAGTGTCCTGGCTCTTTGCAAGAATAACAAAAACTAGGAGGTTTTTGGTTTCGTTTAGGGACCTTCATTTGCTGGAGTTGAAGATTAAGAATTTTAGTGGTCTTTATTTTACGTGACTCATCTATGGTGCGAGAGAGCTGGTTTGCAAGATTAACTAAATCTGGAGTTTCCCATTCTATCCTCATCTTTTTTACCAGAAGGGAAAGTTCTCGGTTCAGCCCATTAATAAACACAGAGTTAAAAGCTACCCGGGTGGAACAAACATTTGAAGGAAGAGCAGAATTTTTTAAAAAAATAATCTGAAGTCGATTGTAGTAGTCATAAACAGGTTCATCAGGTTTTGTGCACAGGCCTGAATTTTGTTCCAGTTAACAGGCTTTGGGAAAGCCCTGGGAATTGCCCAGTGAAATTGCCTAGCGATCGCCTGAGTCTGATCATATATAACAGGTCAGTGGGTTGGACTCTCGGTTGTAATTCTAGAGACCTTTCAGGGTTTTCCAATTTGCAGTTTTCATCCATTGCTGGGCGTGGCTTTCACCTACAAGCATATGAACTAGCTGATATAGTCAGAGAAACCAGGATGATAAATTCAAATGACTATATTAAATTCCTCAGCAAATCTGTGAGGATCTTCAGTTACTTTGAGAAAATCTTTGACTATGGCATGCAGTTCAACTTTAGTCCAAGGAATATAAGAAATTAAGGGTTTAGCCTTTGGATCCTCGGAAGGCTTAATTTTAAATGGACAGGTTTTTTTTTTTTTAATGTGTGAGATATTTTATCAGTTGCACACATGGAAAAAATATAGAAGTCTTAAACTCTTTTAAAAAAAGCATTGTTTTCTTTATTTTCTCACATTACACAGAATACCTGGGCTATATAGTCACTGAATATAAAAGATATATTTGAATGATATGACTTAAAATATAGTATTATTGGTATACCTGGAAATCGCCTTGGAGGTCATTAAGGGTACAATTAAAATATTGTCTTCTTTCATATAGAATAACGTGACACATTGATTTAAATATTCCTTGGCATCAGTTCAAATTATTATTATTATTATTATTTTGTGAGGGAGATCAGCCCTGAGCTAACATCCATGCTAATCCTCCTCTTTTTGCTGAGGAAGACCGGCTCTGAGCTAACATCCATTGCCAATCCTCCTCCTTTTTTTTCCCCGCAAAGCCCCAGTAGATAGCCGCATGCCACAGTTGCACATCCCTCTAGCTGCTGCCTGTGGCACGTGGCCTCAGCATGGCCGGAGAAGCGGTGTGCTGGCGCGCGCCCACGATCCGAACCTGGGCCGCCAGCAGAGGAGCGCGCACACCCAACCGCTAAGTCACAGGGCTGGCCCCTCAAATTATTTGAATATGACGCTAAACTTATTTATTTTTATTTATTTATTTATTGAGGTAACATTGGTTTATAACATTATATAAATTTCGGGTGTACATCATTATATTTCGATTTCTGTGTAGATTACATCATGTTCACCACCCAAAGACTAATTACAATCCATGACCATACACATGTGCCTAATTACCCCTTTCACCCTCCTCCCTCCCCCCTTCCCCTCTGGTAACCACCAATCCAATCTCTGTCTCTATGTGTTTGTTTGTTGTTTTCATCTTCTATTTGTGACTGAGATCATATGGTATTTGACTTTCTTCCTCTAACTTATTTTGCTTAGCATAATACCCTCAAGGTCCATCCATGTTGTCACAAATGCCCAGATTTCATCCTTTTTTATGGCTGAGTAGTATTCCATTGTGTATATACACCATATCTTCTTTATCCATTCAGAAAGAGACAGATTTAGATAGGTTTAGAGGAGGAGGGAGTGGGGAGAGGTTCAGGGAAAAGGGGAAGTTTAGCAAGAGAGTTAGTATTGGGGAATTGAGGGTATAAAGGAGGTGTAGACACTATAGAAGGGAAGGAGGAAGATGGCACTGGAGGCAGAGCCTGAGACAAAGAAGCCAGGGAAGAGGAATGAGAGGCTTCAGAAGACATTTTATCTTTCTTTAATCATTGGTTTGCCTCAGTTAATCTTAAAGTTTTATTTGGCATAGAGGCAATTTTAGACTCCTGATAACGTTTGGAAGTCTCAAAATACCAATAGAAATAAGCATTCCATTCAGTTTTAGAAGTTACAGAACTATGGTTGTCCAAGTCAGTTTTAAGAAAAGTAAGTTTAAGGAGTTCAAAAGTTCTCCATAATGGCTGTTGGTATTCTAAATTATTTTTGGTTAAGTTGGTTCATTTAGTTAGAAATGCACATGAGGAATGACTGTGGTTTTTAAACATAAAATTAGCCAGAGTCACTTTGGAGGGGGGTGCCCTCAAAATATTTAAATAACTGGGATCCCATTTCTCAGAGGTTTTTCTCTGGAGTGAAAGAGTAATTTTCAAGTAGCCTAAACAACTCAAACATCTTAAACAGCTTGAACAGCTCAAACAGCCAGCAGGCTTAATACCAGCACAGTTCTAAGAGAACAGCCTAATCCTGAAGGAGTCAGGCTGAAGGCTGAAAGCACAGTTCCACTAGAACAGCCTGATCCCAAAGGAGTTAGGCCAAAAGCTAAACAGTGCAGTTCCTGCAGAACAGTCCAGTTCCAAAGGAATGGGGCCGAAGGCTGAACAGCACAGTTCCAGTGAAACAGTCTGATTCCAGAGGCATCAGACCAAAGACTGAGCAGCACAGTTCCAGTGGAACAGCCTGATTCAGAAGAGTCAGGCCAAAGTGCCAACCAGGTACTCACAGGCAAAGCAAGGTCTTAACCAGTTTTGTTGCCCAGCAGCTCAAAGTTGTTAGGGGTCTTCTCTGATCCCTGTATGGGCTGCCAAATGTTGACTTTATACAAATAGACAGCCAGTTATTTCCTCAGCAAAAATGGGTTCATTTGGGATCAGCAAAAAATTGCAGTTCTTTGTTTACAGCCATGGCAAGCCACGTGCAAGTCCCGAGCAGCAAGGAGAGGAGAAACTCTTTTACAGAGGGGAAGAGGAAGTTAGGATGGCTATTGTAAACAAAGAGTCCATCAGAGGAATTGAGAGTTTGAAGTGTAGTGGCTTTTCATTGCCTGACTTGTGACAGTCTCTCATTGGCTGAGCTCTTGCTGAGCAAAAAAATGTCTTTCTTCTTCCTGTTGGTCTCTGCCATCATCATAGGGCATGAGAGTTCCCCCTTCTGGCTTCCCAACTTCATTTTAAATGAAGTTTCTGTTTATTAATTTTCACACTAGTAAACAACAGTATCAAAACTTGAACTTAGCTCTTTAACTTCACAGTCTATGCTTATAACCCCTGTGATTATATTATGGAAATATAAAAAATGTTTCATTGGGAACTTGAGTTTGCTGCCTGTCTTTTTCACTGTGTATTAGTGACCTAGGACTGAGCACTGGATAAAGACAGTGCTGCTTGAATGAAGTAAACATCTGGAATGACCAGATGCTGCACACTTTGCAATATACTTCTGAGTTATAGAATTATAAACCGTTAGAAGTGGAGGGGAGAAAGCATCATTCAATTAGCAGTACATTTGTGCAGGATAAGTCCACTTCACATAATATTGTCAGTAACAGCAATCAGATTTCCAAAAGTTATATTAAGGTGGGATATACTATTATTTAATTGTGGTAGTTCCTGATATTTTTATAGGAATCTCTTGTTTACGAGATTTTAACGTAAACTGTGTTGAATGCATGGAGCTATCACAGCACATTTTAAATCCCAGGTTGATTTTTCCCAGGTATTTGACCTCCCAAGACTTTCTGTTTCACTCTCCTTTCCTTCCCACCTTAAGCATTTTTTTGCATTAGTTGTTCATTCAGCATACCTTTTTTGAGCACATCCAATGAGTTGGCCATGTTTCTAGGTACTAAGGATATAATCCTGAGCAATATTCAAATAAGTTTTAGTATTGAGATAAGGAAACTACATGTTTTTCTATAACTTGAGCATCATAAAGCATCATGATCTTTATTGCTTTGGATGTCCTTCTTTAACCTAATCATGTTGTTTAAATATTGTACTGACTTAGTCATAAACAGCCCAAATGTACATCAGCTGATGAATAGGTAAAACAAAATATGGTAAATCCATGCAGTAAAATATTATTCAGGAATAAAAAGGAATGGAGTACAGACACATTCTACAGCATGGATAAACCTTGAAAACTTTATGCTTAGTGAAAGAAGCCAGCCGCAAAAGGCCACATACTGTATGATTCCATTTATATGAGATGTCCAGAATAGCCAAATCCATAGAGACAGAATGTAGATTAGTGATTGCATAGGGATGGAGGGGTGGGGGCATAGCTAAAGGGTACAGGAGTTCTTTGGTGGGGGGGACCAAAATGTTCTAAAATTGACTGTGATGATGGTTGTTCATATCTGCGAATATACTAAAATCACTGAATTGTACTTTTTTTTTTTTTTGTGAGGAGCTGAGCTAACATCCAATGCCAATCCTCCTCTTTTTGCTGAGGAAGACTGGCCCTGGGCTAACATCCATGCCCATCTTCCTCTACTTTATATGGGACGCCGCCACAGCATGGCTTAACAAGCGGTGCGTCGGTGCGCACCCGGGATCCGAACCGGCGAACCCCGGGCCGTCGCAGCGGAACGTGCGCACCTAACCGCTTGCGCCACCGGGCTGGCCCCTGAATTGTACATTTTTAAAGGGTGAATATTATAGTATGTGAATTATATCACAATAAAGCTGTTATTAAAAATTGTACTGACCTATGTATGATGAAAGTTATATTATTCCCATTTTAAGAATTAGAAAAGTAAAGTAAGAGCTAAATTGAGGAGGTTGTTGATCTATTTCTAAAGAGAGGCAATGGATTGGGACAGCTTTGGATTTCGCTTATTCTGTAACCTTTATGGGGAAAGTTGAAGAAGACCCACAGTGACCATCTCTGTTCTTTGGGGTCCTTTTCTTATTGGTCCTGCCATGTACCGGGCACTTTGCTATGCTACCCTGCATATGGACCAAATCTTTGTTTTCCCACCAGCTAGCACAATGTCTTCCATATAGCAGATGCTCGCTACTTCCATTGGTTTAGCAAGTATTTGTTGAGAACTTACTATATATGAGGTATTGAGCCAGACACTGAAGATTAATAAGACATGCCCTTGAGGAGCTCACAGTCAAGCAGATAGCTAAGCAAGAGTTCCACTATAGTGTGACAAGTGTTGAGATGGAGATGGGCAGACATGCTTGATGGGGATGCTGAAACTATGAGTATAGTTCTATGTTTAGATCTAGTTCATCCACTCATCTGATATGCATATCACTTCTAGGGCATTCTCGCCTACATTTGAACACATTCGCTCAGTTTTTACCAAGATAGTGAAGTTAAACTGCATTTTTCTAATCTACGAAATGCCCATGTATTTTGACATCAAATCTATGAATAAAATGCAATTACTTATTTCGTTTGTAAATAAAACTTAAGTAGAGCTGTTGTTAGTATGGCTTGGCACCTCCAGACATTATATTATATCTTAATAGAATTTGGAATTATTGTTACGATTTTATAGAAAGTACTGGATACATTATGTGCCAAAATCTCTAATAATATTATTAGCCTATAAATTTTAGGTTATATTTGTGCACTTTTGTTCCCATGGGAGGCAGTACAGAGTAGTGATTGACAGCATATTCGGAAGCATCCCTGAATTTGATCCCAGCCTTTCCACTCATCCACTGTGTGAACTTGGACAAAATTGCTTAATCTTTCTGTGTCTCAGTTTCCTCGTCTGTAAAATGAGGAAAATGATGGTACCTTATCTCACAGGATTCTTATGAGCAGTAAATGAATTCATGTATGTGAAAATGCTAAGATTAGTGCTAGGCACATAGTAAACATAGTGTGCACATTTGTCATTTTTATTATTACTATTTTTAAGTGTATTTTATTTTTTATTGAGGTCACGTAGGTTTATAACACTGTGTAAGCTTCAGGTGTATGACATTATATTTCGGTTTTTGTATTGACTACATTGTGTTCACCACCATAAAAAAAGACGAAATCTATGCCATTTGCAACAACATGAATGGACCTTGAAGGTATTATGCTAAGTGAAATAAGTCAGACAGAGAAAGACAAATATCTTATGATTTCACTCATGTAGAAGATAAAAAAACACATAGATAAGGAGAACAGATTAGTGATTATCAGAGGGGATGGGGGTAGAGGGAGGGTGAAAGGGGTGAAGGGGCACATGTGCATGGTGACGGATAAAAACTAGACTTTTGGTGTTATTATATTTTTGATTCAACTGAAGTTTCATGCTTTATTATTCTGTTTTTGGTAAATCATAAAAACTCATCTTTAAATGGCATTCAAATCATTGGAGATTGCTAAGGTTTCTCTTACATGGAATCTATAGTCCTTGGAATCTTTTCACACCAAAACCCAAATAGGTACTCTAATATCTCCATTTGAAAATGAGAGACCAACTTTGACATTCCTTTCTGCTTCTTTTACTGGCCATGGAGTTTTACAAAGAATTACATGGTTTTCTCCAATCAGCTTGATAAAATCTTTATAGCTCACTTATGATCCCTTGCCAAGAGTTCAGTGCTTTTAGAATGTTTGATGCGTAGTTTAAAATCAACAAGAATAAAGCATGCAACAGAGTTGGATTTACACTTCTTGACTGCATTGATGCCATTCTGTTTGCCAGCCCTGTGAGTTACATGGGCATTTTTTCAGTCAGCTAGTAGCATAATTGGCCATTATGCTGTCTGGGGGCCAAAATTTAGTTGTGACTTTCAGTCTTGCTGATAAGTATTTTTGGCGGTGTTTAGGAATTTTGCTTGGCCAAAAAAGTTGACAAATACAAAATTGGTTAGAATAATAACAAATTAACATTGATATTACCGTTTTTGCCTTAATGCAGGTTATTGTTAGCCTTTGATATTTTCATATTGTTTCATGTTTATTATTTTCAGTACAGTAATGATATAGTCATTTTCAGGATCAAGCACAAGAACAAATGTTGTAAATGGCAGGAAGGAGTGAGAGAGGCAGTTTGGCACAGAAAATGGAAGCCTAGTGGGACAAGACCCTAAAGTAAGAGTGGCTCAGTCCAAGTTGCTGGGGAGATCCACTTTGTTCTTTCAACCCTTATGGACCAAGTTATTACAATGTCGTCTTCATTATATTTAGATTACAATTTTATCTTTGTTATTAAATGGAAACATTAATATTGTGCTCACGAAGAAACCTTCCTCAGTAGCAACAAATAAATGATTAACTATAGCTCTCACATGTATGGTCATTATCAATTTTTATTTAGAAGTTCCCTTAAATAAAATATGTGAGCAGTTAAGTTGGGTTTAGAAATTTACCAACAAGTAGTCTTTATAACCTATTGCAATTATCTCCAGAAATCATCATGTGTTCAGTGACTAACTCTCTAGAGCTTTACTAAAATAAATAAACAAAAGAGGCAATAACCAGTTTCCTTGAATTTCCTTATTATTGGCATGCCTTTTAGTCATATTTTTAGATTTAAGGAGGGCTCTGTCTCTCTCTAGGAATCCAAACTATGTTTTCTCTTAGTTGGCTCCTTGGAAAATCTAAACCTCCCTCTTTTTCATCAACTTAAATCCAACAAAGCTCTTGTACAGCCTTTTACATAGTGCATATAATGTCAAGGGATCTGAACATGCATACTTTAGCAAGGACGTAGCACAAAGTAACAGTGTGATGGTTCCGGAGTAAACGTCGGTATGGCCATATATTATTGAGATACTTATTGGAATACTTACTTATTGCTTGGTAAATAGGCACTGACTGGAGTGCCCTTTTCCCCTGCTCACTTCCTGGACACCCCCGTAATTCAGTAACAAAAACGGCAGTGCTGGGCAGAACAGCATCAGTCCTGACTGGCGTGTGCCCACGCCGTAAGTGTTATTTAATATTTTGAATATCATTCCTGGCTCATAGCCAATTGTGAGATCTAGCTCTTCCCCACCACCCATGCCACTGTGACCTTTATGGTCTTTTTGTGAACTGTTTCCCCCTAGTTTCATCTTAAATGTTAGCTAGCTAGAGAGAAGAGTTGTCTCCCCTAAAGAGATGGGGTACTACTTCCAGACCTCAGCTTCTAACAGACACTTTAGACCTCACGAAAGCCAGATCCTAAAGCTTTTGAACTGTAGTGATAGGGAAGCCCCCAAGGCCCTCCCTGAGAGCACTCCAGAGCCCATGTCATTTGCATTTTAAGACACAAATGTGGCATACTTGATTCAACACCTTACAGCAATTGTTTGCTACATTTTATTTGATTGAATCTGGTTTTGTAAACCACAGAAAATTTAATCAGTGTGTTTGTGGGGGAGGTAATAGAGGCAGGTGCCATCTGAAGTCATAGCCAGTAAACAGCTGCCAGTGAGGAAGATGACAGACAAACTAAAAGTAGACATAAGGACTCCAAACACACAGGTATTTGGGGCCATTTAACAAAGTGCCCAACGTATCCTTCAAGGCATGACTGTTTCTTTCTAACGATGACCTAGAATTATCAGAAAAAGCCCAAGTTTTTTTTTTACTGTTCTATGTTTAAGGGGGCAACAAGTTTTAAAAAGCATTTCAGAAAGATTTCTATCCAGATTGATTAAAAGAGACAAATATTAATGTTTAAGAGTTTTGTTTTTTGGAATTTCATTTTTATTGATCTCCTTGCCTGACAATGTTCCAATAAATGAGGTGTTATTATAATAATATTTTAATGTGAACTTATGACTTTTGTAGTATCTTATTGGTCAGCAATATTGGTAAAAATTATTTGTCATCAAAATTATGGCGTTGAGAAAATTATTGGGGGACCAGAACCAGCATTATGAAGAGGTAGCTACTTTCAGTGAAAACACATCCAAGCTCATAGAGTTTGTTTGTGGGGGGAAAGAATACAGAATATTAATCTTTTGTGTTCTCTTTTTTAATGAAATATGATTGAAGAATTATTTCCTCACTAATAATAGTATAAAGGAGCTCAGTGAAGAGGATTCTAAAATAAACTGGTGTCACCACTGAATTTTTGCATGTGCACCTTTGATTCTTTCATAAATATGCATTTGTATCTGGAGGGAAAATTATTTTCTTTCATCAATATCATACATGCTCCAAAATATTTCTGCATTATTTAGAAGTAGAAATGTTGACTAAAATAAGAATAAAGGTGAAGAACACTTTAAAATGTTTTCTTGAGGTTCAGTTTGCCAGTGGAAGTTTTTTCAAATAACAGTAACAATTTGCTTATCGTGTGAGGATTTTCAAGTGCTGTGTGGATGTGAATGCTCACACTACACTGTGCTAGAGGTAGTATTCTCCTGAAAAGAATACTATACAAATGGAGATGTTGCTCGTGTGTGCTTAGGGAAAAACCACATGCATTTTCTTCAGAAGAATAGCTTTTGAAGTTAAGTTCAGCTTTGTATCATTCACAGTGTAATGAGCAACAAATATTCTGATTTATTTAAAAGTGTTACCCCATCATAACAAAATAAATACATAGTAACCTGATATATAAGATGTGCCCTTATAAGATGTGCGCTAAACAGTGTTCTATGTGCGAATATATATACCCAAAGTAATTTTCTCGAAGGAGGCTTTTTGATAGGCTCCATATTAGAGTCCAATATTTATGCTAACATTTATTTTTAAAAACCTACTATGTGCTCAGCACTAAAAAGTCTGTTTTAGTTCCCTTTTCTTCTACATTACTCCCTTCCCTTTTCCTTGTTAATATTGTTTGACCATGTAGGCTTCCATCTGCTTTTAGAAAATGGCGTGTCTGTTGCATCAGATGGTTTCTAAAGCATGCTCTTCTTACCTCTGCTTAGCATAACTAATAACTATTAACTATTGTATTTGCTAATTTGGATAGCAAATACAATAGGACTTTTTCTGTGATTCCATCTTTAGCTGATACAGTACTATTCCACTTATCACTAACAGTTTTCCTGATTTTTCTATTGGTATGAATAACCTGGTAAAGAAATGGGATATGGAATAAGTGTTTTTCTCAGGTTTTAAGTCTGGTTTCTAGTTCCCACTTGATGTGAAAATTGAGAGTTCCTCCATTCTTTATGTTATCTTATCAACCTTTGCAATTGTAAGGGGCAGATTTCCTTGTTTTTAGCTAGCCATAAAATATATTTAATTTTTAATTTACATTGTAGGATCATATTTTTCCTTTTACTGAGGGCTGTTGGTACATTTTCTCAAATATGGTGAAATATTAATTAAGTGGAACTCAACTGTCTGAAACTCACAGTCAATAGGAACTTTATCTGCATTTGATCATTAGGAAAAATAAAATATGAATTTACCAGAGATTAAGTATAAGAAAAAATATACCTCCGTTGTAGCCTAAGGTCAATTCATATTGAAGCTAAATCCCAACAGCTTCTATTTATCTTAACAAGAATTGATGTCTAGGAATGTAGTAAATAAACAAAGGTTCAGCTATCACTGTGCCTAAAAGAGATTGGCTGAAATTTTTTTAAGGGGTAAGAAGAGAATAATGTGGCAGGAGATTATGAACATAAAAATGGATGCATGAGAAGATATAGCTTTTCTTCGTCAGTTTTATGAAAAGATGAAGTACATCATTGTCGAAAATAAGTAGGTCATATAAAATAGATTCAATTAATGAGAATACTGGGTGCGTTTTTTTAAAATAGTGGTTACTAGAAACCACTTTTGGTAGAAATGTTTTAAACACATTTTTTGTGTTAATAAACAACATACAGTAAACCTAATTAAATCTTTCTCTCATTATTAGATATATTATAATGCCTTAAAGACTGCATTTCTGGACATGGCTTTAGTTATTTGGTGACATTTTATGAATCCATATTTCTTAAATTATGCTTGCAAGGCTAGCCTTGTGCACTATGCTTGCAATTCTGATAGGTGCCACTAGGTGGTGCCTGGTTGTAAATTGCAACCATTTGGGCTTTTCGTGTGTGGATAGCAGTGAGAATAAGTTTGTACAACTGAATCAGGTTTTTTTCTATGAAAATTAATTCTTTATTAAAATGGTCAATATAAATATTCAATAAATTGCCAATTATAGACAGATTGATACACAACTTTTAATAATATTTAAAGAAATGAAAGTGCATAATTATGAGTACCTTTCTCCCACTAACTTTTGTTATTAATAACCTCATATGCTTTCTTTCGTTTTTCCTTTAAGAACTTTTCTCTTCCTTTCACTCAAAATACTTTTTATATTAAGAAGCTCTGGGCCGTATGCCTATATACAGTTTCCTGTAGGCTTTCTGCTTATACCTCCCTCTTCTACTGAACTAGTTAATCGTTTTTCTGCTAGTTCTGATTACCCTAAATGACTAAAGTCTGATTTCTTTAGGTTTCAGGAGAAGTATTATTTCTTGGCACTATTTATGTAGGAAAGAACTGTGTCATGTCTTGAATACAATGTCTCACTAGGTTTAGCTCCTTTTTAGCCACCAGTCATAAGATTCTATCTGTTCCTCCAACACACACACACACACACACACACACACACCATGTGCATGCACCCCTCCCCCCCCACTGGCTTCCAGCAGTATAATATACACATGTAGATATGTGGCTGTATCTTCCTTTGGTCTCTGAAAAATCCCGTGGTGGTCTCTCTTCTACCAGGTAGCTGCCAGCTTCTGTCACTCTTTCTAACTCCTGCTTTCTTTTGGCCTTTGACGCTTGGGTTGTTTTAAAAGCTAATTTGCATCAAATAGTGAAGATTATCTATTAACTTCTCTAGCAAGTTCCTGGCAGTTTTATAGTCTACTTTGTGAAAAAAAGGCCATTACTCCTTTGAAAGCTTTTATTTCAACTTCTCATTCAAATAAATAGAATGATTTTAAGTAGAGACGTAGTGGCTTCAATTCTTATGATCACACGTATTCCCATGCCATGAAAACAGTTTAAATATGAAGAGAAAGGAGAGAGAGAGAGAGAGAGAGAGAGAGAGAATAAATCAGACACTGACGGAGGAAGGGAGGCGGAGAGAGACAGATTGAGATTAAAACTTCTTAAAGGTGTAGAATAAAGTATTCAACTCTGATTATTAGAACTGAGCTCTTGTGCTGGCTGTGTCACTAACTCTCTTTGTAACTGTGACCAAGTCATTTATCTTTTATAGTCCTGTTGTCTTGTCCGAAAAAGGAGAGAATTGGCCTGTAGATCATCATTGCCCACATTGTGAGTCTGTGACTCAGGCTCATATTAAAGCAAAAATGTGAGGAATGCATCTTAGCTTCAGGTCTGCTTGAGTTCATGACTGAACAGCTCAACTACCAATAAAAAGCATCGATTTTTACGCATAATGAAAATGTATAGGTTCATTCTTTTTCTTTTTCTTTCCTGCATTTCCTGGACCTGCTGCTGTCAACGTAGTGCTTTGCATTTGGGAGACATTGATAGATATGACACTTTCATATTCACATTAAAGGAAAACAGGAACCCTGTGGTGGTGATTTCTTTTGTTCGCATAAATACAGTCATTGTGATTTACAAGAAATATTACCTTTGGATAAGAGAGAGTATTCTAAGAGAGCACAGCTTGTCATTCTATATTTCTAGGAGTTTGTGGTTATAAAGCAAGTAAGATTCAGAACTTAATCATATGCTACCTCTAATAATTTGGGGATATAAGATTATCTCCCCAACTAGATTATAAACTCTTTGAGGGAAGGGAATCTGTTTTATATACATTTTGTGTCACCCAAAGACCAAATGCAGTGCTGTGCACATAGCTCACAAGTTAACAATGCACTTCCTCTCTGATACTGTAATAGAAAGTTACGGACTCATGGCATCTTAGCCTTGTATGGTGATTTTGATGTTTCTAGTCCAACTGCCCATGCAATGTGATAGAAACTCAGTAAAGAGTAGTGCACCACCTAGCGAAGCACTCCAATGCACCGTTGGACAGCTCAAGCTGTGAGCCTTGTATTGAGCTAAAATGTGCCTCTCTATGACTCTATAGCCAGCCCTGGTGGTCTAGTGGTTATGATTCAGAGCACCGCGGCCCGGGTTCGTTTACCGGTCAGGGAACCACACCACCTGTCTGTCGGTTTTCATACTGTGATGGCTGCGTGTTGCTGTGATGCTGAAAGCTATTCCACTGGTATTTCAAATACCAGCAGCGTCCCCCATGGTGGACGGGTTTCAGCGGAGCTTCCAGACTAGGAAGAAGGACCTGGCCACCCACTTCCATAGTGCTGGAAGGTGAAAGGATGGCACAAAAAAGACCAGGCAGGGTTCTACTCTGCTGTACACAGGGTCACTAGGAGTCGGAATCCGCTCGACAGCAACTAACAACAAAATGACGATAGTTTTCACCTATAGATCCTCCTAGAGAAACAGAAAACAAGTCACCTGCTTACCTTTATTTTTTCTTGTTTATCTCCAGAGTTCCTCGTTTTTTAAGTATTTATATATGGAACTTGATGGGGTCAGAGTAAATACAGAGCAAAACATTTAAAAACGTTTTTAGTCATTGAAAAGTAATAGGATGAGATTTGTCAGATTCCTGTTTCCGTATTGAACAAGATAAGTTCAGGTGATTTATTTCAGAAATGCTCAATTAGTGCTTATTTTGTGCCAAGCACTGTTCTAAGTGCTTTATAAATATTGACAAGTTACAAAACAGTCCTATTATATGGATACTATGATTGGCACTACTTTATAGATGAGGAAACTGAAATACAGATCGTTTAGGTAACTTGCCCAAGATCTTTCAACTAGTAGGTAAAAGGCGGGATTATGAACAAAACCTTCTGGCTCCAAAATCGTATTCTCAACCACTATGCTATGGTGAGACATCTTTCATGGGTTTAAAAAAGAATGCAGGGACATTTAATTTTTTTTCTCTCTTTTGTTCTCATAAATAAGCATCCAGTTGTTTAAAGTTTCCAATTTTTCATGAGACTTTATTTACTTATTTTTAAATTAAGTTTTGTTTTTAAAGATCTGGAAAAGGTATTGTTTAAAGATCTGGAAAGGTACTGCTCTCATTTATTCTGTTTGTTTTTGCCATCTTGAAGCACTATACCTTTATTGTGATTATATAAAACTTTTTCCTATTTAATTAACTGTTGTTGCTAATATCTGGGTAAGTTTTACTCTAGTCTCTAAGGATGCTGTTACATCAGATCTGTTTTCTGTCCCTAAGGCAGTTCTTTAATTTTTTCCATCTAGGTCCTTTGCACTCTCCCATGTTGAATTTATTTAAATGTTCACTTTGGCTAAAGTCAATCCAAAAACATCAAATAAATACTGTAACTTGCTCATTTATATTTTTTCATTGTCTTTAAATTCCTAACAACCCACCTACCATGTCTAATTCCAGTTCTATGTCATTAACTGGGATCTTGGGTTTGTTGAGTGCCTAATTCACACCAGGGGTTTTCACATCTGTCATATGATTTAATCCTGTAGCAAACCGAGATGCTTTAGGTTAAATATCTTGACCAAGATTGAAATCCAGGTGTTTGTGATTCTAAAGCTCATTCTATACACTACAGAACAGTTAGCCTTTCTTCATTTTTCTGAGCCTTAGTTTCCTTATCTATGCAATGAAAATAAATGGGTTGGGAGCCTACTAAGTGATAGGCATCAGGCTAGGTCCTGCCCTGAAGTGGTTCACAGAAATAGCTGCACGACTATGATATAATGGGCTCATGGTGCAGAGTTCTGTTTGAACAGTGCTTTGAGAACCTGGTGATCCTTTCTGCTTGGTGGAGTTGAGAAGCTGGCCTTAGAGGAACGAGTGGAATTTCTCTCTTTCTAAGGAGGCACATTCCATAATTCTATATGACCTTAAAGTATATATATATATTAAAAACAAATTTAAGTGTGTGGCATCAAAACTGTAGTTTGCCAGACTATTAAAGTCCATGAGAACAGGAACCATGTCCAATACCTTGTATATAGAACTTAATACATATTTGGAGAGCGAATGAAGGAAAAAATCAGTTTTTGCAACTATACGGACCCTTACCTATACATAACTGACAATTCAAAGATTTTTTAATGATTAACTATTATGTTATGCATACTGCCACCTTTATTATTTATATAATATTCAACTCAGATAGTATTTATTGAGAACCTAGTTGTACCAGGTACTGTGCTGGGGGAGGTAATTGTAAATGTACCTACAGTTCTAGCAATGTTTAATTCAAATTAGTGTTGTTCTTGAATGCAGTCATTCACTCTAAGGCAGTTTTAACAGAAGGATGGAGATGGAAGCCATATTGTAGTGCATGCAGGAGTGATTGGGAGTGAGGTATCAGGTGGAGAATATTCCAGCAATGAAAGTTTAAGAAGCCTTCCTTGAGAGAGAGGAAGAGCTGAAGTGTAGAAATGTCACTTGACTTGATGTTTTTTGGGAGAGACAAAATTGCAGCTCAAGAGATAATGAGAAGACACCTGAGGAACGTGGTCAAGGAACGGATAAGTTCCCTCTGATATTATGGTTTGGTCTATTCATCAGTAACCTTGCGGGCCTAAACGTAAGTTTTTAAAAAATGAAGGGTATATAACATCTGGATTCCTAAAATCATGTCATTTATTCACTAAAATTATCTTTTGGAAATTTGTTTGAAATTTTGAAAATAAAATGTGAACATAAGGGGCTGTGGCTTATCCCTGTTTATACCCTCGACATCTAGTTATGTGGCCCCAAGTTAGTCCTTAATAAATGTTTGTTCGGGGAATATATTTATGAAAGAGAAATTATAGAGAACTGTTATCGATATGCATTCAATAACTGGATGTGAGCCATTTACCCTGAATGGTTTAGAGTCCTTCATTTACTTGCCTGAAGTTAATGAGCTACATTTGATCTTTCAGGATTACTTGCAACTCTAGAATTCTCAGAATCCTTATCCTTCAATGAAAGTGTCTTATTTAATTTTCGACAAACCTGATAACCCAAGTTGTGTTGTTTGAGTGATTACTAATGTGAAAGCTGCTTTGTTGCTTGACGCTTGAATGTTTTTAGTGGAACAAATGTTTAGTAGTACATGTGGCTGATAATACCATCCATATTCAGACCCAGGGAATTTAAGCTCCGTTTTATGTAGTGTGGGTTGAGGAAGTTTCTATTATGCTGAGAACCTTTATGATCTTTTGTGAAATTATACTGCTGTTTAAAATAGAACCAAGGCATTTTGGTCTCTTTCATTGATATATTGAATTATATGGCAGTCAAATTTAATCATTTAAGTCATTTAGTACTTGGTGACATAGATGATATAATGTTAACCTTAATTTCTTCATCACCCCATAAGGTGTGTGCACATGATTTTAAATTGCTGAATACAGCATAGTAACTACTGTATAGAATTTCATCAGCTTTGATGGACATTCCATTCACCTCAGTATAAATCTAAGTGCTCTCTTTAACTCAACATTTAAGCCATTACTCCTTCTCCTCCTCCTCCTTTTTTGCTTGGCCATTTAAGCGAGATTGATCTTTTGAGTGATTCTTAATCTATAGGTATCTTCTTACTTTCCATATGTGTTGTTGGTGCTTACCTTAGTGTATGGACTTCCTTGCTGGTTTGACTTCAGCATTTTTATAATTTTTTTTTATAATTTTATTTATTTATTTATTTCCCCCCCAAAGCCCCAGTAGGTAGTTGTATGTCATAGCTGCACATCCTTCTAGTTGCTGTATGTGGGATGCGGCCTCAGCACGGCCAGAGAAGCGGTGCGTCGGTGCTAGCCTGGGATCGAACCCGGGCCGCCAGCAGCGGAGCATGCGCACTTAACCGCTAAGCCACGGGGCCGGCCCTGACTTCAGCATTTTTAAATCCTCACTTTCTTTTCAGGCTCTTACTCGGATCTTGTCGTGAAACCCTCATCTGGAGAAATCTTTTTTATTTTCTTTCTCTTTGTGGTTTGCATACTCCAGATGTTGACGTAGCAAGCTTACAAATTAGTTACAGAGAGATGAGTTTTTGAAGGGGCTGGCTACCTTGCTGTAGTATTATAGGTTCACAGTTTTTTCATGATTTCTAAATCTTGGTTCAAACTTTTCACTTTGATTTGGATAATCATACTTTTTATAGAGAATTCTTATTATTGGGGAAGGGATTTTGTATGCCCAAAGGCTTTTATGCTTCCCCTCCTTCAGCTGGTTGCCAGATTTCTGGGCCACGTGTTCTCTTGAACGGGTGATTTTAAACCCAATGTGTCAAGCATTTTCTAACTTATTTGCCAGATGTGCGTGAAAAGATATATTCAAAAAATTACCCGGTCAGATGTGGTGTTTGAAAAGATGTTGCTAAGACTGATGTGGAAGAGCGTACTGCCTATGTTTTCTTCTAGAAGTTTCACAGTTTCAGGTCTTACATTCAAGTCTTTAATCCATTTGGAGTTAATTTTTGTGTATGGTGTAAGGTAAGGGTCTACACCTGAAATTTTTACAATGTTATAAACCAATGTTACTGCAATAAACAAAAAATTAAAAAAAAAAAATTATAAGCAATTCAGGGATCCTCTGGCTTCCATGGATAGGCAGTAATGAGCTTTCGTGTTATAATTACAGGAATCTGGGAAGAAAATTGAGAAACTGGAGATTTTTAAATTAGCGTCCATGATTCTATTATTATGACATCTGAGGACTTTAAATATTGAAAAACTCAATACCACTATTTGGTGACATGTCAAGAATTGAGATTTGTGACAGATTTTGTTTTGAAATTAAACTTTAACATTGCTCCTTAATATTATCTACTACATAGGGTATTGGAATGATTGAATGAGATAATGAATATAAAACGCTTAACACACTGGCACAGAATAGAGCTCGATAAATGTTAACAATTATTAACATCTAGGAATAGCACTTGTTTAATAACAAAGATACTTCTTTAGAATACATCATAATATGTACTCAGCAAAGCAAATGTATCCTCCTCATTCTGTTTTAGTGGTTCTTTTGTGAACCCTAAACTCATTCTTGAAATTTTTACTCAATAAAATTCCCAGTATCCCAACTGATCAGAAATTGATATAGAGAATATATATATTTTTTGGTGAGGAAGATTGGTCCTGAGCTAACATCTGTTGCCAATCCTCCTCTTTTTGCTTGAGGAAGATTGTCACTGAGCTAACATCTGTGCCCATCTTCCTCTACTTTATATACGGGACACCGCTGCAGCATGGCTTGATGAGTGGTGCTTAGGTCCACACCTGGGATCTGGACCTGTGAACCTCAGGCCGCCGAAATGGAGTTCATAAACTGAACCACTAGGCCACCGGGCACGCCCCTAGACACTATTTTTTATGGAAAATTTTGTATGTGTGTTTATCCTGACCAGAGGATAGCAGGAGAAATGGGCTTTCATAGGTAGAAACAGGAAAAGAGAAGCCAAAACCAAACATTTGGCTAACAGGAGAAATGTGCCAGATCATGTTTTGGCTAGCAACAGATTGTGGCCAGGAGGGTCACATGGTTATAAGCAGGGATGCTGGGTCTAGTTCTAAAAGGTTTTAGAAATTAAAGAGGATCAAGTAGAGTGTGGTAGAAAAGCAGAGTCTAAAGTCTGGACAACCTACAGTAGAGAGGCAGTTGGGACAAAACCATGTGTGCAAAGAAGGTGGTGTTCCCTGAAACTGAAAGACAGAGAGGCACAGGGGTCCATAAATTCTTATAATCTCAGAGACAAGAGAGTGCCTTTCCCCAGGGATTCAAAGCTACAAAGAGTGCCCTTCTGGTTTTCAGTAGTGTGAAATGCCTCCATAGCCAGGAATTAAGCTCCAACGTGGATATGAGTTGTCAATGAAGGAAACTAGATGAATCAGGACAATTGGGTTAAACTTTTGGGAATCTGCCTACCCATTCTGATCACAGATTGCCAAGATATCAGGTATGATGAAATTGAATCATGAGCTCTCCATGTGTACACTAACAATTTCAGGTATTTTAGCCAAGTAGATGAACCTTTCTGGGCCTCCGTTCAAGGTTGAGGTAATCAATAGGTTACTTTGTTCCTCACTGGCTTTGATGACTCTGTTGTGAGTACATTTAGAGTAATTTGGAGTATTTTCATATTTGATGTGGACTTGATTTTCTACACCGTCCTTTTTAAAATCTGAAATCAGGATTTAAATTACACACCTTACAGAAGTAGGCACATAAGTTCTTTTCCCATTTATTGAGGCAAACCAAAGTTGAAATTGATAGAGTTCACAGAATTATTCTTATTTGAAGATGAGTATTACATTGCAGTATTACATTTTTTCTTTCCAGCTCCCCTCTACTTTGAGGGTTTTGTAATCTTTCCTTTGAGACTTGTTGAGATTGACCTTGAGAGATTCTATCTGGGCCAGGAAGATGACTTTATAGTGACTGTATTATAGTAACACACTCTTCTTTAACGTGAGCGAGGGCATTGACTAGTTGTCCAAAATTCAATTAAAAGATGTTAAAAAGCCAGCTTATTTTACATTTCCTCTAAATTTGTTTATAAAGAAAGGCATATAATTTCCATTACAGCATAAATCACTCTGAAATATCAATAGAAAAATGGAATTCTTATTTTAGAGGCCTTTAAGGAAGGATACTCTCAGGCCTGTGTGAAGATTGGGAAATGTAGAACTTAAGATTCTGTCCTGTCTATGCTCTCAACTCTTCACTCCTAACTCTTTACTAAAGAAGCCAGCTTTTCAATTAACTCTAGGAAATTGGTGTATATATATATGAATGTGAAATAATGCCTCTAGCAGCAGTAACTTCAGACACAAAGGGTAGAATTCTTGTTTACACTTGCCTGGAAAATTCATTTTCCCAAAAAACTCCCTTCAAGTCTACTAGAAGTTTTGGCATTGATATATTAAACTCCTTGGTCCTTGAAATCAGGGTACATTTGGTCCTCTCCCAACCTTTTCAGCCACAAAGCTTTTTTCCCTATCCTTTCACTTGTTTTATAAGTGCTCCTAATAAGGAATGGGGGATTTGTATTGAGATTGAAAATCTGAATTTATTGGCTATAATACCAATGATGAATTCAGGTAAGGAAGCGCTCACTAGAGGGCATCAGGTAAGGATGCCTACTAGATACAGTAGATGAATCCCTTTACACCATTAAATCACTTAGATGCTGCTTTAGTTTACCTCTCTGACAAGTAGTCATCCTTATGTGACTCACAAGTTTGACTAGAGTTACTTGGGCTGTTTATAAGTATTTAAAGGATAAATAAATATTTAGTGATAGCTTTTGATTCTTGTTTTACAATTTGTGTGTGTCTGTGTGTGTGTGTGTGTTGGTGAAGTGAATCTTTAACCAAATCTTATCAGTGAGTAAATTGGCCCTGAAAATTCAATTGAATTTAGTTCAATATGCACTTTGGGAGGAACACGTACACTTTCAAACCACTGCGGTGCTGGTTAAAGTCCTGTAGCAGGAATTTACAGGATGCCATTATAGCTAAAAAGTGACTATCTAATTTTAACTCCTGGCATGAGCTTGTTCTGTAACCAAATCTAACTGAAAACAATCCTTGTTGAAATTTCAACTACATTTTAAAAGGAATTTCCATTATAGAGATTATGATTAAAAGTATTTGAGTCGGTTCAGAAAATAGGAATATAGTTATATGTTCTTAGTGACTGGGGTCATTGATAAGTGGGTAGTTAGTAAAATGCAATTTTCAGTTTGTTTCTCTACCCACTTTTCATGTCTGCCTGACTTGAATCACGGCCTGTCCTGGCCTCACAGAGCCCATGAACTGGAGAGAAACACTCTGACCTTCATCTCCTTCCCTTTCATCTTTTGTTCTTCCAGAGGACTATGTTGGATACATAAACTTGGCTCTGATTGTGTGTTGTGGGCTCCTTAAATAAAACAATTTTCCAAGGGCAGATCATTGTTACCATACTACATTTATGGACACTGAGTTTCTACTCCACTTAAAATCTTTGAGAGAGGCTCCTATTTCTATAACAAATATACACTCTTTGAGTCACTTTCAAGGTCCTTCAGAAACTACCCACACATTATTTCTCCTCTGCAGTATGAACCTGCCCTCCTAGCCAGCCCACATCTGCTCACCGTCTTACAGATAACTGGCGCCTAATCTTCTCTTCTTGCCCTCACTCATAGTATTCCTCTTTCCAGGAATGCTCTCTGCCCCTCCGCTCCCACCTAGGTCCTTCTCATTCTTCAAGGCCTAGCTCCACTTTCTCCTCTTTGAAAACTCTCTTGACTATTCCAGGCCTGAGTGACATTCTCTTCTCAGAACTCTCATCGCGTTTGTTGTTAATGTTACTAACTTTTGCTCTTAATTGTCTCCCTTGTTTGCTTTTATTTCATATGATATTGTTCTTGCCTCCCCAACTCAGTAGAGGCTTCTTGAGTGCAGAGGCAGTGTTTTAAAGTCTTCTGATTCCCCAGAAGCATGTGACACAACTCTGTGCATATAGTTGGTATACAATAAATGTTTGTTGATATTTTCCCACATGAACATTTTTAAAGGCCTCGTTTGCTTGAATTTAAGGGAATGATAAATATTTGTTAAATGGATAAAATGAACGATGGATATTTTTGTTTGTTTCTTTTCGCCCCCTCCCATCCCCATTCATGGCCAACCAATGGAATGTATGGTTCTCAGGACAGGGATTTTATCTTTTCACCTTTGCATCCCCAGCACCTACATCAGTGCCTAGGTCATGTTAGATGCCCATGTTAGATGCCATTATAGCCAGGTAAATATTTGTTGAATGAATCTTCAGCAAAATCACCCTGCATGTGTTAAATGCAATCAGTCTTGTGATTCGTTTTGTATTTCACTCATCTCAAATGCTTGAGCATTATAGGACTTGCATTGCCAAATATGTTAAGTTCCCATTGTCTTCAAGTTTAAATCCAGTTTTTGGTGAATGAAAATCTTTTAATGGCACTGGAACTTCTGTTCCATGCACATAAGCAAACAATTAACTGGTGTTGTTTAATAACAACTGTGTTTAGAATCTAGGTTTTAAGTTGTTTTTATATTAAATTGAATTAGTTTAAAATATTTAAATGGCATTTATTAGCAAGTTCTCATAAATTCGTACATTATTTAACAAGAGACACACCTGGGCCGGCCCCGTGGCTTAGCGGTTAAGTGCACGTGCTCGCTACTGGCGGCCCGGGTTAGGATCCCGGGCGCGCACCCACACACCGCTTCTCCAGCCATGCTGAGGCGGCATCCCACATATAGCAACTAGAAGGATGTGCAACTATGACATACAACTATCTACTGGGGCTTTGGGGAAAAAAAAGAAGGAGGATTGGCAATAGATGTTAGCTCAGAGCCAGTCTTCCTCAGCAAAAAGAGGAGGATTGGCATGGATGTTAGCTCAGGGCTGATCTTCCTCACAAAATAAAAAAGGGGGGGGGGACACACCTTTAAAAAAAAAGATGAACTCCTTTGACAAACAAAAGCAGTCACACACCTTGGTTGCTAAATCTGTGTTCAAAAGAGACACCGTAGCACCTGTTTTTTTTTCTTTCTATGACCATATGTATGAACTGAGGTGGGTCTTTTAATTGCTTTTTGAAATGGATTAACTTGACTTACCTGCTTTTTGTAAAAGGTATATTAAATTTATTACCCTGGGATAATTGTCAAAAAAAAATACAAGGAAGCTTTAAAAATAAACTTAATGGAAAGGTTCTGCACATAGGCAAAATATCCTTATTTTTACAGCCTTTTTTTCTTTGGACATAAAACTCAGTTTTCCGTAGAATGCCTGTGAAATCATGGTTTCCATCTGCACTGCTGAACACCTCTCATGTGCCTTAAAGAATGTGTATTGGTGGACCACTAACCAAAACATGGGAGGGAAATAGAACTTGAAGCAACTTCGAAAACTTGAAAGCTTTTAAACCTTGTCAGCCTGCCAATATCAGCAGCGTGTGGCAGGTGTGTCATATATTCGTAGAGCCAAAATAAATGGCCACAAGAAATTCCGAGGGAATACAGATGTAAGGAAAGCTTAAACTGAAAAGAAATAAATAAAACATTGTTTTCATTGTTTATTCAGGAGGTTGATAAATGCATTTAAAGAATTGCCTCTTCAGGTATTGCTTTAGGTGCCAAATAATATCTTTGTGATCTTCTGACCAGGCGTTGGCAGTGTTTTTATGTTGTGTGCTGCCTTGTGGAGGGGAGGCAAAAGAAAGGAGGAGTGAATCCTTAGAAGCACGTAATGATGAATCTAGTATGTACGTAATTTTAAAATAAAAAAGTTTATATTTTATATTTATATTTTCTTCATATTATGTACATTAATTAAAAGTCAAGATTAACTTTTTTTCAAGGAAGAATACTTAGGGAATGTTTCTTCCTGTGGCTCAAAGTGAAACCTCCTCCACCTCCACTCCCAGTTCAGTTTCATCACAGTGACTGCTGGGCAAAAACATTCCAAAAATTAACATACTCTGCAAAGATATAGACAGAAGTCATTGAATGTCCCATATTTTTACTCTAAATCTGGGATAAAATCTTGCAGCTGTCAAATGAGCGGGAATAGACCATTCATTATGAAAACTGAATGTTCTATATATCAATAATCCCAGGTATTAACAATCCAATTTGAAAGCTAGAATTGTGAGAAAATACTCAACTTTCCAGGTCCAGTAGATTCGAAACTGCAGAGGTGGCCAAAGCTCAGCCAGCCCAGAGGGTGCTCAACTGACAAAACTCCTTGCTAGCGTCATACAAAAGAAGGGTTGATGTTAAATTACCATTTATTCTTTGACCTTTCAAAATAGGAAACCTGGGGAAGGCTATAACGTTCTAACTTCTGATGTAAAAATAGAGCCAGCAAAAAACTAAGACATGATCCCTACCCTCAAGGAATTTATAGTCTATTAAGGGAGAAAAGTTAAGGGCCTATAATCAAGAAGAATGTGATACATGTCATAAAAGAGACACAGTATTGTGACGTGGTCAAGAGGGTGGGCTCTAGACCCAGACTGCCTAGGTTTCATCTATGACTTTATCACCTATTAGCTACATGCAGTTGTGCAAGTTAAATTACTTTACCTTTCTCCACCTCTGTTTCTCTGTCTGTAAAATGGGAACAATAGTACCCTTTCTGAGAGGAATCTGGAGAGCAGTAAGACTTGGTGTAATTCTAAGACATTTCTTTTGGTGACTCGTTTCTATGCAATAGTGTTTGAGTGTGTGTTTAAGAGTGTTTTTAACTTATAGTGCTTGGTGTACCATTCACAGCAAATTAGAGGCCTGTGTTGAAGTCAGAATATCTAGTGTCTGCTTCCAGCCCCTCATAAACTCTCATAAACATTTCACTTCTCTATGCCTTAGGTTTCTTCTCTATTTAACTGAGAATAGGAAGTTCCACAGCAGCAGGGATCTTAGTCTTGTTCAACAGCTAGAACAGTGCCCGGCACATAGTAGATGCTGGATAAACGTCGGTGCAGCACAACTTAGGGATATTATGAAGACGGTGATACAACCAGCATGAAAGTAATTTTGAGAAGGAATCATAAGTACTACACAAAAATGAGTGGCTTTCCTTGTTTAAGATTCCCAAGAGAGATAAGAGATAAGAAATGATGTCTACCGAATTTGGAGTCAGAGGATCTTGCCTTGAGTCACAGCTCTACCACTTAAGGCTTTGTACCTTCAGATAAGTAATTTAACCTCTTTGAGCTTCATTTCATTCATCAGTATTTTTGGGTTATCACCCATGCTTTAGAATATGTTTTAGAGCTCCGAAGATCAATGAAATAAAAGCACTTGTGAACTACAAATAGTATACAAGTACAAATGTACAATGAAATGGTAACTTTTCATGTTCTACATTAGAGAACTATAAATCAAAAAAAGAAAAATTGGATTCCTATTACTCATATCTAAGGTAGTGACGATAAAGCTGTATTGTCCCCCAAACAGAGTTGATCTTCTTTAAAACACAGAGGAAAATGGATCCCCTCCCTGTCTTTTACACACAGATGAGCAGAGCTGCATGAGGGAACTTCTCTCCATCGTCACACCAACTCCCTTTCGTTGTTGCGCCTAGCTTCTACGCCAGCTCCAAAAATAGTTCCAGTCTGAAGGAAGACATGCGCTGGCCAGGACTGTTTTAAGGAATTGGCCAGCGTCCCATCAGAGGTTACAGGCCGATTTAAAAAAAAATAAGAAAATTCCTTCTCTCATTCCCCTTATCTTACATAAAATGCATGGCCAGAGTCCAATTCCTGTTTGCATTTTTCATTTGTGAAAGTTCAAAATTCAAATTTATTATTTATTATCTGTTTCTATGCTTAATGGATCTCTGCAGAAAAATCTTTCTCCAGACCCTCATTGTTTATGTTCTGAGGAAATAATATATATATTCCTTTTTGGTTATTTTTCTTTCAAATGTGTTCAGACAGCCTGTATAATTTAGTTGTAGCATTAAATTTGAATATATCTTTAAATGTAAACTTACAAACTCAAAGAAAGTACTCTTTTAGAGTACTTTCCATAATACACTAAGTCAATTACAGTATGGAAACTCATTTACTCTTGAAATTCGACTTAGCAACATTACTTAGAAGAATTTTTGCCTAAGGAGAACCTAAGAAAGATTGGGGTAGTTAATTCCATCACTCATGAGGCTTTTTGTTGTTGTTGTTATGTCTCTTTAGACTTTTAAAAAATATAATAGCTTTATTGATATATAATTCACATGCTATCCAATTCACCCATTTAAAGTGTATAATTTGAGGCCGGCCCGGAGGCACAGCGGTTGAGTGTGCGGGTTCCGCTGCCACAGCCCGGGGTTTGCAGGTTCCGCTCCTGGGCGTGCACTGACACACCGCTTGTTAGGCCATGCTGTGGAGGCGTCCCATATAAAGTAGAGGAACATGGGCATAGGTGTTAGCCCAGGGCCAATCTTCCTCAAGAAAAAAGGGGAGGATTGGCATTGGATGTTAGCTCAGGGCTAGTCCTTTTCACATACACACAAAATATATATATATATAAAATGTATAATTTAGTGAATGGGTTTTAGTATATTCAAAAAATTGTGCAACCATCACCACTATCTAATCCAAGAATATTTTTATCACCCCCAAAGGAGACCCCATACCCATTAAGCAGTTATTCTGCTGTCTCCCCTCCCCCAGAGCCTTGTAACCACTAATATGCTTTTTGACTCTATGGATTTGCCTACACTGGATATTTAATATAAATGGAACCATACAATATGTGGCCTTTGTGACTGGCTTCTTCCACTTAGTATAATGTTTCCGAGGTTCATTCATGTTGTACCATGTATCAGTACTTCATTCCTTTTAATGGTGGAATAATATGCCATTTTGTGGATATATCACATTTTGTGTATCCATTCATCTGTTCATGGACCCTTGGGTTGTTTCTGCCTCTTGGCTATCATGAATAGTGCTGCTATGAATATGAGTGCACAAATATCTCCTCTAGACCCTGCTTTCAATTCTTCTGGGTATATACCTAGGTGTAAAAGTGCTAGGTTATAAGGTAACTGTTTAACATTTTGAGGAAATGTCAGACTGTTTTCCACAGCAGCTGCACTATTTTACATTCTCACCAGCAATGCATGATGGTTCCAATTTCTCCAATTTTTTCCTCTTTTTTATCATAGCCATCCTAATGGGTGTGACATGGTATTGCATTGTGGTTTTCATTTTCATTTCCCCTATCCGGCTATTTTTTTTTAATATTTTAAATATTTTTCTAGAGGTCATTTGCCTGACAAACTTAACCTTCCCTCTAGAACATGATCCTGCATGGAACATATTGCAAAAGGGCTCTCAAACCAGTAAGAGCAGTCATAGACCTTCTGCATGAAAGCCCTGCACTTTGCCCCTTAGGCCCCTTAGTCAGTGAGTAACTAACTCTTATTCAACATCATGATTGACTATTATGTTTTCCAGAAGGGAACTGGACAATCCACTATGACAGATGTTGTGGCAGGAAGAGAAGTGACAGTGGAAGTGACAATTAGCAATCTGCCACTGAAGGAGGAGAATTATAATACTTCCCAGGACATTTATGACCCCAAGTCTTCAACCAGAAGCCAAATTTTGTTCAGTATTTTTTAAGAAGGCAAAACTACGTATAATACGTTTTAGAAAGATTTCCGTGAAGAATGACTCAGAGAAACACATGTTTTGCTCTTGAATGGATAAGCATGTGTGAATTTTCTAGATGCTTAATTTCCCAATGGTATCTGAAAAATTAGGTGACATTGAGTTTTATCTTGAATGCCAAAAGGACAAACAGAAAATTCAGATTCTGTAAAATTATTGAAGATATTGTTTAAAAAAATAAATGAAGTGTTTTCAAGAACTTTAATTCTACTTTTTTGATGAAGTTAACAGTTAGTTGATTTGTCTGATACTCAGAGCTTACGTTTGCTTTAGAAAATCCCTTTTATTTCGGTATGTGTTCATGGCAATAATGCCAGTACATTAACCTTTCATCTGTCTTCTCAGCTGAGTTCCTAGAAATTGTTGCTGGTTGACACTGGGTTAAACTGCAAACCTTAAAGCTGCACAATATTTAATGTATGATTGAGCAGTGCTTTCTGTCTCACTTATTTGTATACGCTGAAACCTCCTTCTGAGTTGTTCTAATATCCCTTCATAGAGACTGAAGCACGTTTTACATTTCCATCCCCTATCCTACTTCATTGGCAGTGGGTCCCCAGCTAGTTATATCATGACTTTTTTATGTGAACATCAACAATTACATTTCAAATACGCACACAGAGTTACCTCTTGGAGCAACTTACATTTTCTTAGCAATTTCTGTATTCTGGATTTTGAGAGCAGAAACTCAAGCCTTCAATCAGATCATAGAAAGCTAGTTTAAAGACAGGTCTTTGGTAGCCTCTAAAAACTGGAGACATGCAGGTGGATCATGACTGCATAAGGGACTGTCATGTCAAGCTCTGGCATTTTCTGTGCAGTAGACCCCAAAATGAATTTCTGCCCCTAAACAGATCAAATGAAGCAATCTTTTTTTTGAGTTGGGTTGTTGCCCACTCTTGTATTGCAACAGTAAATCTAAGCTTTTGCTTCCTTTTACTATGCACAGTCCTACACTGGGAAATGCCCTTTTTATTGACAATGACTGACTGTACGACGTTGCACTGTCAGTATCTAGATGCTTCCTGTTGTAAATAGGATATGCTTACTTCTTTTCCGAATCTCGAGTTTAAAAAGAAAGCACTGTATTATAGTAGCTAATTTTATTTTTTTCTTGCAGGTTTCTGAAAAGTGCCTTTTCTGAAAACTCTGCCGCTTGGATTCCACTCTAGAGCTGTCTCTTTATAAACCCCTCTCCCTGCCACCGCCAGCCCCCTGAAACCTGGAGTGATTGTAGTTCACTCTCAGCAACTCCCTTCATTTTTTTTTTTGATTCTCAGTTTTATAGTCATTTTCCCTCCTCCTGATTTTGCAGCAACAAACAAACAAACAAACAAACAAAAAAACAACTTTACAGTTGTACCATCCTTACCAATCTCGACCTTTAAAGCCAAGAAATAGGGAGAACAACTTTTCTCCCCTTGATCTGAGACCTTTCCACAAACTGAAGGGCAGCCAGCAGCATATGCTTTTTGCGAGAATAATTGAAAACCAACTGGAGAACACAGAATTCTTTTGAATCTCTGCCAGTTATTTGAAGTAACTTCGACAGAGGAACAAAATAAAACACTCAATATTTTAACCTTTATGGTTGCCTTCTTAAAGGAGTTGGTCTCTAATTTGATTTTTAGTTATTCTGATACAATTTTTATTTTATGATTGGCTTTTTGTTTGACTAGACCAATATTGACTTAAATTTAAAACCTAAGTGCGAACAACGAAACATTTCACGAAAGCAACCTGTTATCTCTTCACATTTAGCTTGAATTCGTTTTTAACCTTTTAACAACAGCGGTAATATTGTCCTAGAGAGGGTGCACTTGATTTTAACTTTGCTTTCACTATGACGGCTGTCAACGTTACCTTGGTTCGTGATACCAAGTGGCTGACTTTAGAAGTCTGTAGAGAATTTCAGAGAGGAACCTGCTCTCGAGCTGATGCAGACTGCAAGTTTGCCCATCCGCCAAGAGTTTGCCATGTGGAAAATGGTCGTGTGGTGGCTTGTTTTGATTCTTTAAAGGTGAGCCTCATCTAAACGCACATAACGTTTAATTTAAATTTGTTGATTTCTGTTTTTTGAAATATGATGTACTTTGAAATTAGTGAAGTTAATAATAACATGAAAGCAGTAAGTTTTGTTTGTTTGTTTTTTAAGACAGGATGTAGACTTTGTGTTTGTAGAACTAAGCCAGACTAAAGCTTACCCCATCAAAGCCCACTGATCAAGATAGATAGACTTAAAGAAAAAAGTTCAAGAATTTTTGTAGCAGTGAGAAATTGCAGCCTTGCCAAACTTTACGTCTTTGTGTATGGTTTACATTTTGAATACAGTGATCATAATCCTCATAGAACCTAGAGAAGCCCTTTACCGAATTATAACTTATTAACTGTTATCAAAATACTCTTGACAGGGACCAGTGAGCTTTCAGAGAATGAATAAAGAGTATGACATGAAAATCTCACCATCCAAGAGGAAAATGATGGCATTTTAAAGTTTCTTAGTTGAAGTATATTTTGAACCTTTACCTTAAACATATTGCTACAAAACTAAGTTCACTTAATTTTCTTCCTGAACTGCTGATTGAAAACAATCTCAGTTTTGTGAGTACATTTTATAAGGAAAGTCCTATTGCCAAGGTCATCAAACCCAAATATTAGGTACTACAATATAAACAAAAGGGGAGGGCAGATGAGATATTATGTAGAATAGAACATATATGATTGCAGAACAAGAAAATGCACTGATTGTCATGTTTTATTCATAGTTATCCTTAAATTAAGGATATAGATGTACAAATTAAAGCATGAAGTAAAAAAATGATAGTAGATTCCAGGTTTAATTAATAAGATTTGCTACGAGACATTCGAGATTTTTTTTCAAAATATGTCAAAATGAATTAATCTTAATACGAACCTTTTCAATTTCTTGATATTGTTTTGTTCTCATCATGACCAATTTTACTTCATTAACATTTTTATTTATGGCTGCATTGTCTAATAGGCATGTATTCCTTCATGTGATCATTTCTTCAGAAAAACATTTTATCAAGTGGTATCCTACTTAAGTAGTTACTTTTACTAATTTTGTGTTACTAGTTTTTGTTGCACACCATTCCAGTTCAAGAAGGGAAACTATCATAAAGATAATGGTAATTCCTTCCATTGAAAATGTCGGAATTGCTCTTATTTGCAGCAGATATTATGACTTAAAGGGGTTATTTTGTTTTCTTCATTTCAGTATCATTCAAGTTTCATCTACAAGTATTCTGTGTATTATTTAAACCTACTGCTGCAGGACTGGGCAGTGCTGTGAAGTGGAAAAGAGCACTGAGCTAGTTGGGGAAAACAAGGAGATGTCTTTCATCCAGTCCATATAGAGGGTCCAGCACTGCACTAGGAACTTTCCATATGTTGTTTCAGAAGATCTGGGGTACAGTCCCAGCCCCACTACTGTATCTGACCAGTGGCTACTTAATCTGACAAAGCTTGAGTTACTTTATCTCTAATAGATGGATGATTCTTCTCTACCTAACTTCCACGATTATTGTGAAGATTCCAATGAGATAACATAAATGAAAAACCATGTATCACTATAAAAGTGAATTAAATGAAAGATTATTTTCTTACTATTAACTAAGATGTTTGTTTTAGAAGTTCTTCAAAATGGTTCTATTTAGTTAGGGTTTATTATTTAAAACTACAAACGAATGTTCCAAATGGACATGCCCAAATCCAGTTGCCATGAGTCTGATATTAGTTCTTCAAGCTAATTATTACTGTTTTATGGTTTACTTTTTGACATAGAGTTCCTTGCAGGCTTTGTAAATTCTATCTTTCCAGGCATCTGGTAGAAGGAGATGTGTGATCGTCCTAATCATTGGTATGCTTTGATCAGTTCTCCCATTTAAAGGCAAAAGAGTGCCATAAAGGAAACATTTTGAAGAAAAGTAATACGGAAAGCGATTGTTAACAAAATGCATAAATGCATACTGCACTACCACTTTAAAGCTTGGAAAATGTTTAATTCAGAGACTACATGGATAATGGCCAATGAATATTAATAAGCCACTTAATTATTTAAATACACTGTCTACTCACTGCATCCAGTGCTTTTAAAATAATTTTTGCATTACATTAATGTCTTGATGACCAGTCACATAGGACAAAGACGATTTACATAATCCCTACATTCTCAAATTTTAATGAAAAATTTAATATTTGAAATATACAAAGACTTTCAAACAGTTAATTAATTTGCCATTTAGATAGCACATTCATCACAGTTCCATGTCTGCACAAAAGCTTTGTCGTTCTTTTCTGTTATATTATTCCTAATCCCTGATATGCATGAAAGCTATAGTAAGTTGAGGGTAATTGACCTATGTTGATTGTACTACTATTATAACTATAATACACAAATAACATCCCTCAATAATTATTACAGCATTTGCTACCCCCCTCGAGTTTGTATAATTGAAACACCTTTGAAATGCGTCTGTGCACCATTTCTTCCATGAGTCGTTAAATAACTGAAGCAATAATCTGATGAGTTTTGGGCTGCTGCTTTTGTTTTTCGGTTTTTGTTTTTGTAAGGTTTCCATTAGCACTAGGTACTCTACCAGATGATGATGGTTCTTTGCCTTCATAATAGGCACAATAGATACAATGTTCTATCTCACCTCATAATGAGGGGATGCTATGAAAATAAGGAGGTCAAGCTTGATGACTAATTGTGTATTGTGCTGAAGTGCTGTGCCCATCACTCCATGAATGTTGAGTGTTCAGTGATGAAGTTTGTACCATTTTCAGATTGAGATCTAGACAGTACAGCCCATAGATTAATTTCCAGCTACATAAAAGATTCACATGTCATGTTTATATGCAGCTGTTTTTTTTCTCAATTGTCTAGTCTGGTTGGCACAATTTATTTCAAAATTTCTCTCCAAAGTATTGCTTAACCCATTCTGTGCCAATTTCTTGATATTACAGTTTGCCAGTGATCTAGGTTGGTACTTTTAGTTAAGGTCCCTTAGATTTTAACAAAAGATCATCATTAAAAATTCCAACCTAGAATCTTTGTGATTGTTTCCATAGCCAAGATTGTTATGTTCACGTATTCTGCTTCAACAATGTCATGTCTTGAACCTTCCCCTCTATACTCGAAGCAGTGTGATATCAGACACATGTTATCCAGGAAGAATATAAATGCTGTCATTATTTTTCATTATGACAGATCAACACCCATCCCATCTGCCTACCTCACTCACCACTTGGGGTAGTTTTGTAATAAAAATTTCTTGGCAAAGGACTTAGCAACAGGCATAGTCAGAGGACGGTCATGTCAACCCAATATATATTTTAGGAATGTACATTCTTAAAAGATGGAAACTGGGTGAGGAACACACATAAACTGGCCCTACACTATTTCTTGAAACATCACATATGATCACAAGCATAATAATATTTTGACAAGTAAAGCCTGTTGTGTGCCAGGCATATGTATGTGAATCTATTCTTGTAGGTCAAATTGTCCTGAGGTACCAGTATATTCTGTACTAGTATCACTAGTCACAGTAGTTTTCACTAGTTTAAAATTTGAGTATTTTTGGCTGAATATTTATCCCATCCCTACTTGCTAAGGGAAAACTTAGCAGGAGCATAAGACTCCGAGCAACATATTCCCAAGGGTTTCTGGATTATGCAAGATTTAGAACCATTTATGAGCTCCATGAGAGAGGTCTACCTGCACTATAAAGACACATGGGCAGCATCTGTCATCCTGAGATTCAAGGAAAATAACATGTTACTTAAGGATATCTATCTTCTATGATACTGACCTTAAAAGGGAAGTATCTTTGGCTAAAGTCAATGCTGTTTTGGGCATTTCAAAAACCTCTTTTGAAAGAAAAATGAAATTACAATTAGTACCTAATCAAATACATATTTATAGCTGAACTTCACTTTTTAAACTTTTTATTTTGACATAATTTTAGACTTACAGAAAAGTTGCAAAAATAGTACAGAGAGTTCCTGCCTACCCTTCACTCAGCTTCCTGTAATGTCAACAACTTACATACCATACATAGCACAGTTATCTAAACCAGGAAATTAACTCTAGTACACTACTATTGAGTAAACTAGAGATCTTATTTGAATTTCACCAATTTTCCCCCTCATGTCCTTTCTCTGTTCCAGGATCCAATCCAGGATCCCACATTGTATTCACTTGTAATGTCCCCTCAGTCTCCTGCAATCTGTGACAGTTCCTCAGTCTTTCCTTATCTTTCATGACCTTGACATTTTGGATGAGTACTGGTCAGTTATTTTGTAGAATGCCTCTCAATTTGGGTTTGTTGAATGCTTTCTCATGATTTGATTGAGGTCATACATTTTTTGCAAGAAAATCACAGAAATGATGTGCATCATATCTGAGAGTACACGATGTTGGTGTATCTTATCACTCATGTTAACCTTAATCACTTGATTAAGATGGTGTCTGCTGGGTTTCTCTGCTGTAAAGTGATCAGTTTTCCTTTTGTGAAAATTGATAAATACCTTCCTTTATTTATTATCTCCTACAACATACCATTGATCGTAAGGGGCATCCCAGTATCCAAGATGTCAAAATGTGAACAAGTGTCCATCTTAGAAGTGATGGCTGATGCACTTCTGTACTTATGGTCAATCAAGAAGGGTAGGGAGGGGAAAATAGACCCAGGGCATGACAGAGAAAGTAATAGCAACAGGCCTCCACAAAGAACACAGGAGAATGGAAAGCCCAAGAAGTTTTGTGATATACATGTCCCTGTCACATGCTCCTGTGGGATGGCCCCTGTGCTGGAGTCAGTGCCTCTGGCTACCTCTAACTTATTCTCTGCCTCGGGAAACAGATTTTCTATCTTTGTTTTCACAATGGATAACATTTCCCTTCAATTTTAAAAGTTATGCATCTTTATGAAGGGAAAGGAAAATACAAGAAATTTTAAAATCTTACACAAGAAGATAAGAATAAAAATTAAATGTAACAAAATGTAAATAAAATGTAATAAAATGGCATCCTCACTATCCAGTACCACTGCTAACATTTCTACACGTTTCCTTTCAGGCTTTCTTTCTTTTACATAATTGTATAAATGCTGCATAAACCTTGCCTTAACTCCTGCCTCCTCGTAGACCTCACTCCCTCACTCATCCCTCTTGCTGATCCTGGATAGCCAACCTCTCCGTCCATTTATTCTTCCTGTCAGCTTCATATTTTTCCCAGGGTATTAAAAAAAAATCTAGATACTGCCTGATCTCCTCCCATTCATAGACTTTTTTAAAATGTCAGTTATTGTGGCTGTTTTTCCGATCAGAAAATAAAAACATACTCTTTCTAGAAAACTGTAATCTAGAGACAAAGATTAAAAAAAAAAAAACCTGTAATTCCATTACCCAATGAATATCTTCACATGTTGGTGTATATCCCTTCAAAATTTTCTTTAATGACAACGGTTTCTTTAAAATAAAAGGTTTCATTTGTTCCATGGAATTCCAAACGTTTTCCATACTGGTGAAGGAATAATATTTTAGAAATGTGTTTGCCTTAAAAATACACCATTTTTCAAATAATACGCAACCATCAGAAATGGTTTGTGAGAACTATGCAACAATAATAATAAACTCTGCCATCTGTTGACTGCCTACTGTATTCCAGACACTTCACACATGCCCACTCTAATCCTTACAACAACCCTGTGTAGGCTTTACCATTGGATGGGCCACGTTTCACCAGCTGTGGGGTCTCGGATAAGTACCCTGCTTCCCTGTTCCTACGTTTCCTCACTTGTGAAAACAAAGATGCTCCCAGCCCCTAGCTCTGGAGTTACTGAGCATTCAAATGAGATGACCCACGGAAGGTGCTTGGAGCAGGGCTCGGGTCATCATCGGCACTCCAGAAATGTCCTTTTGCCAAATAAATTCCGGGTGCCCTGAAAATTTAAACATGAAGAATAAAATGAAGCCATGACGGTACTAGAAGAAAATGCAAGTGAACACTTTTATAATCCTGGGTGGGGAAGACATTCTAAGCCTTCTGTCAAAGGCAGAAACAATAAAAGCAAAGAATTATTAGAATGACTACACAATAAAAGTACTTTCTGAATGGCAGAAAACACCACAAAGTTAGAAGACAAGCCAGAATTTGGGCGGGGAAATTGTAACTAATTTGACAGACAAAAAGCTCTTTAATATACTGCAAGCTTTACAAATTAAAAATACACTGAAAGGTATTTTCCTAGAAAAATAGGCAAAGGATACAAACAGCAGAGCCAGACGGTCCGACGTGACCAGTTTATCCGTGGGGACATTTCGATGAGCCCCGTTGACACAGCTGCTCTGATGCTGCGGCTGTGTGTCAGCTGTCCCGGTCGGCACAGCGCGTTCCCTGCCCTCCCTCTCCCCCAACCTCCAGTCCAGAGGACTTGCACTGTCGACCTTAGTCCCTTCTGCATTGTGTACATTTTCTTCTACAAATGTGTTACTTCTAATCAGAAAGAAAAAAGAAAGAAAAAAAAACCTTTTCAACAGGGTTAGCCTCTAAGGGAAACTCAAATCATCTTTATAAAAGAAATTTTATGATACTAAATATAATATTTGCACACTTGAATCCTGAGAGAAAAGTTAAGAATTTAGTTGAGCATCTCCTCTATAGTCTGGAGCTGAGAATAAGGAATCTTACTGTGCTCCAAATACCTTCAGTCTTCCCCGCTACTCTGTGTCTCTGTCTATATGGGATTCATTCACTCATTCCCTAGATAGGTGCCTACTGAGCACCTGTCGTGTGCCAGGCCTTGTGCCAGGCCCAGGGATCTAGCAGTGAACTAGAAACAGTCCCTGCCCCCACGGAGCAGGCTAGGCCTGGGGATCTAGCAGCGAACTAGAACCAGCCCCTGCCCCCACGGAGCAGGCAGTCTAGTTGGGGGAGGGGTGGGCAAAAAGGAATAAATATTCAGGTTAAGGACACATTATCAGGTATGAAGAAAAATGAAGCAAGGGAAGGACACGGAAAATGGCAGGGACTGCTGTTTTGGATAAAGTGGTCAGGAAGGCCTCTCTAATGGGGTGATATTTGAGGAGAGGCATGAAGGAGGTGAGGGAGTGAGCTGTGAGGACTTCTGAGAACATTCCAGGCAAAGAGAACAGTAACAGCAAAGGCCCCGGAGCAGGAGTGAGCCTGGCATGTTTGAGGGACATCAAGGTCAAGGGGGTGGCTGGGGCAGAGGGATGAAGGGGAGAACAGGAGCAGATGGGGTCAGAGAGGTAATGGGCTGAGGGAGATCAGCTAGGGCTGTGTATATCGTGGCCAAGACTCAGAGGGAGAGAGCAGGTCCTGTGTGGCCTCAGATGAGGAAGAACACTGGTGCCTGTGCTGGGCTCCTCTGGACTCTCCTGATGTGTTTCTTTTTGCTGCTGCTTTTGCTCTATGTCCTTTGCTGTAATAAATCGTAGCCTTTAGTATAACCTTCTATTGAGTCTTGTGACTCCTCTGGCAAATCGCCAAGCAAAACTTTTCCATATGTTATTCTTTTTCATACATTATTTACCTAATGATATTATTTTTAACTTTTTAATTTTTTTTATTTTTAGGAGGAGGTTGTTTCTTTTTTTATTTTTTAAAATTTAATTTATGAATGGATAATATATTTTAATTATTCAAAATTTTAAAAAACAAATCGTCATCAATTGATGAATACACAAAATGTGGTTTATACATACAATGGAATATGATTCAGCTATAAGAAAGAATGAAGTACAGTAGTCCCCCTTTATCCATGGTTTTGCTTTCCAAGGTTTCAGTTACCCGAGGTCAACTGTGGTCTGAAAATATTAAATGGAAAATTCCAGAAATAAACAATTCATAACTTTTACATTGCGCACCGTTCTGAGTAGCTGATGAAATCTCACGCAGTCCCATTCCATCCTGCCTGGGATGCGAATCATCCCTTTGTCTAGCGTATCCACGCTGTATACATTACATGCATTTAGTAGCCATCTTGGTTGTCAGATCAGCTGTCATGGTATGGCAGTGCTTGTGTTCAAGTCACCCTTATTTTACTTAATAATGTCCACAAAGTGCAAGAGGAGTGATGCTGGCAATTCAGACATGCCAAACAGAAGCTGTAAAGTGCTTCCTTTAAGTAAAAAGGTGAAAGTTCTTGACTTAATAAGAAAAGAAAAAAAAATCATATGCTGAGGTTTCTAAGATCTATGGTAAGAACAAATCTTCTATCTGTGAAATTCTGAAGAAGGAAAAAGAAATTTATGCTAGTTTTACTGTTATACCTCAAATACGTAAAGGAAAAAACATAGTATATATAGCGTTCAGTACTATCCACAGTATCAGCGACCCACTTGGTGTCCTGGAATGTATGGATAAGGGGGCACTACTATACTGATACATGCTACAACATGGATGAACCTTGAAAACATTACACTGAGTGAAAAAAGCCAGATCAGAAAGACTGCATGTTGTATGACTCACTTATATGAAATATCCAGAATTGGCAAATCCATAGAGACAGAAGGCAGATTAGTAGTTGCCAGGAGCATTGGGGGGAGGGGAGAAGGAGTGAAGGCACAGTGCGAAGTGACTGCTAATTGGTACAGGGTTTCTTTTTGGGGTGATGAAAATATTCTGGAGTTAGTAGTAATGGTTGCACAACTTGGTTAATATACTAAAAGCCATTTATGTGTACACTTTAAAAGGTTGAACTTTATGGCATATGAATAATATCTCAAAAAAGTAAAAAAAATTAAGTGTAAAAGAGTATGCAGTGAAATTTCTCTCTCATCTCTTTTCTCCAGTTAACCTGTTGACCTCCCAACTGATATATTTAATTTTCTTTCTCCCAAAGATATTTTATGTATATACATGCAAATATATACATACCTATTCTCACTTTTTTTACCCAAAGAGCAGCATAGTTCTCTTTGCTTTTTTTTAGTTAAAAATATTAAAAGTAAAAGGATGGGAAAAGATATACCATACTGACATTAATCAAAAGAAACCCAGAAGTGCTATATTTATATTAAAGATGAACAGAATTTCACACAAATACTGGGCTCTAGTTATAAATCTCTTACAAGCATATGTAAGTACTTTATGTGGATGCTAGGGTTGAACAAATAAGTGAATAGAGAAGAGGTAAATAGCCAAGTTTGTCACCATCAGAGAAAAAAGTTAAAAATAAGGAAAAGGGGAAAGCTAGGATAAATTTGGTGATTTGGATTAAAATGGAGACATCAGTATGAACTCAACTTAATTTTCATATGTACACAGATAGACAGGTACAGAAATAAATATAGATGTGTATGTGTTAACATGGGTTAGTATGCATGCTTCTATTTCCTAGCTCTGTCTTAGGAGGACCTACAAGCAAGGACACCCCAATAGTAAGAAGCACACCTAGCACCCAGATCCTGGTTTCTACCACTCTTCAATAAAGGAACCAGGGCTCCTTGGAGTAATGGCTGATGCTGGACTGAGGCAGGGAAAATACAAGTGAACCTGTAATGTCTTGTGGTGCCAGGAAATAGGAAAGTGCTTGGAAAAAGGTGGGGCATGACAAGAGGACACAGGAGCCAATCTGAAGGAGCTCCCAATGGCCAAAGTGTCAAGGTCGTGAAGGTCACTGAGGAACTGTCACACATCGGAAGACTAAGGAGTAAAACAAGTCAACACGATGTGGGATCCTGGATTAGATCCTGGAACAGAGAAAGGACATGAGGGGGAAAATTGGTGAAATTCAAATAATATCTCTAGTTTACTTAATAGTATTGTACTAGAGCTAATTTCCTCGTTTAGATAACTGTGCTATGTACGGCATGTAAGTTGTTGACATTATAGGAATCTGAGTGAAGGGTACGCAGGAACGCTCTGTACCATTTTTGCAATTTTTCTGTAAGTCTAAAGTTGTGTCATGATAAAATGTTTTAAAAAATTAGCTTTTTTAGTTTTACACATGCATCTCCTGTCTTTTGATGCTCAGAAATACAGTGGGGTATTGTTTCTTTTCATTTTTCTGTCTTTTTTAAACTTTGGGTATAGTAATGAGATAACTCTGAAATTCATGCAGTGGCTGATCCTGGGACTGATCCCAAATAGCTGAATGAGTCAAATAATTAAATAGTTAAGAAAGCATTTATACCCATAATAGCACTTCACAAACCTATAAAATCAAGAATTTTGGCTGCAGAAGGAAGACCATTCAGTTCAAATGGTTACCATTTACAGATAAGGAAACTGGAGATCCAGTGAGGAAGAGTCACTTGCCCAACGTCACAGAAGCAGTTATCAAAACAGCCTGAGGACTCCAGTGTTCTTCCAATCATTTTAGTTTTTTTTTTCCCCTTGTGGAGAAGAAAAAAAGGGAGAAAACATCAATTGGGCTATTGTTTCACTAAACCTAAAGCATCTGACCCTTATCATGGTCAGACTGTCCCACAGGACATTGGGATGCACTGCCTGCGAAGTTTTGTGGTTCTCCTTCACTTTTTGTACTTCAAATGGGGCGGGGGGAGCCAACTTTCCCTTGCCTAATCCCTTCCTCATTTATTGTTTCATGATACTCTATTTAGATTAAGTCTTTAAATTAAGGTTCATATTTAGTTATTTGACAATGATTTAGGCTATTAATTCTGAGAAGAAGGAGGAAGAGAGGCAGGGTATTTTTTATTTTTAGACAAAGTTATCTAACTTAGTAATACTAAACTCTGTTTAATCTCTGGGAGTCAGAACACTGAGCTGTCTTGACTCCCTTGTCCCTCCTCCTCCCCAAACCCTGCATTGCTGAGTTAGCTAGCCAGAATTGGGGATTATAACTGGCTGTGGATCATGTACATCTTCACTTCATGGAACTCTTTGATGTCTGGGTCTGTTATATACTCCTTAGTACAATGCCCTGGCCAGCTAGGAGGTACCTGTCACAGATCAACTGAAATATTGCAGTAGTAGTTCAGCTTGATTATGGGTCAAATACTTTTTTGTAAAGTAACTTGGAGTCTAACCCAATTCATTTACAGTGTTGTTTATGGGAACATAGCTCAAGATTGTTTCTCTTTCCACCTCAAAGCCAAAGTTGCAATTGGCCACATAGTGAGAAAGGACTTGTGATATCAACCAGAATTTGATACCATTGAGATTGACCCTTTGCCACAGGAACCCTGTTTAGTATGAGAGATTTGAAAATCTCAAGTTTGAGAACTATCTACTATATGTCAACTCTTTTGTTTGGAAGAAACTCTCACATGATATACCTGATCCTACTTGATCATTAAGTAATTCTCTTCATGTCACATAGCTGTATGAAGTCATTACAAATATTGTCTTTTTCTCTATTTCAAGTTTTTGTGAAATGTAGATATAAGGTACTTCTGTGCATCTGGAAATAGCAATTAATTCTTCTAGGAACATGACTTTATTTATAGAACAATGTTTACTTACTGATCTTTTTGCGCTTACAGATTAGCTTTCTGCTTGTAAAGTCCCAAGGTTACCCTGTTTTCCTTTATCTCAGTCTGCCGCTTGAGTGTTGACCTATAGGGTTATACATTTCAGAGGAATCCTAGCTGTCTGTTCTTTCCTCATTATCTGTAAATAATCTTTTCATTTTCCTCTGTATTTCTTCCTCTATGTAATCAGTCTTCAGTTTCTTAAATTTATGTTTTTTGTTGTTGCTGCTATATAACCCAGATTTGCAATCCTGCTTGGGTTTTCAATGCTTTTATTTCTGTGCCTTCGGTTCTCACAACAGGGTCAAGTTTTACTGCCAGATGTAATTAGAAGTGTAACTAACACTTTTTCCTGTTTTTCTTGATATTGTTTTCTTAAAAGTCAGTAAATGATTCTGTTGGTTCTTCAACCTTTTATTTTCAAAATAATCTCCACTATTTGGACTTAACTGTATTGTCTCTAGAGTTAGAGTAAATTATTTTTTTTAATATCTTGGTCGTGATGAGTTTGTATAATATTGCTTAGTGTCATGTCTAATCTATTATTTAGTTAAGTAGATATGGCTGTAGGATCCATCAATTTTTGCAGCTATAACTTGGTCATAGGCATTTAAATGTATGCTTTAAATTAGATTTTTTTCTGTTGTAAATGGGTATACGTTTTTCTGTTGAAACTCAAAATTTTATTTATTCACTGGAAATTGGTAGAAAAGAAATTAGCCTTTTGCTTCTACCCAAGTTCTTGTGGGTAGACAGTGGAGAGTGAAGGCAATTTCCACACTGTGATAACCATCCATAAGTTTTAAAATGTAGAGTCCACAGTAATATAACTGTTAAATATGTTAAATACGACAAATTCCCTAAACTAAAACATATCCTTTGTGTCAGGCATGACTTGCTAGCTAACTATATAGTAGTAAGGTTCTAATTTCTGTCTGTAGCATGCAGAAATGCAAACAGAAAACCTTTTTCTCTGTAACTTTAAACTCTACACTCATCTTTTATATGCATCTAGGTATATTGAGTAGTCAGCATTGTGGAATCAGTCATCTCTTACTGAGTTCTAAATACTTTTTGGAGACTGCATCTTTTTTTTTGTCTTTTTTTTTTTTTACAATTTTATTATTTATTTATTTATTCCCCTCCCCCAAAGCCCCAGTAGATAGTTGTATGTCATAGCTGCACATCCTTCTAGTTGCTGTATGTGGGACGCGGCCTCAGCATGGCTGGAGAAGCGGTGTGTTGGTGCGCGCCCGGGATCCGAACCCAGGCTTCCAGCAGCGAAGCGCGCGCACTTAACCGCTAAGCCACGGGGCCGGCCCATGGAGACTGCATCTTTTAAGGTGACATTCTTTTAAGACCACATTGTCACATTGCCTTAAAATTTTTGTTCTTCTTATTTATGAAAGATAGTAACACTGAAGTTAACAATTTGAGAATGTTTAATATCTTCAAGAACTATGTGTTCTTGTTTTAAACACTTGATAAATACCTAGCCCAGAAGTTATTTTTCTGTTGTTAATGTTTATGCTTATAACATGCTCCATTAACTGAAGTTAAAATTTTTTCCAGCTTTATAAAACCACAATCTCTAGAGTTTTTGCAATTTCCTGTTTATTTCGCTTTTTCTATTAGCCAGGAAAGCATTCTATAAAGAAACAAATTCAATCTTAACTTCCAAGTATCTTAAAAGTTTTAAAACTTTAAAAATTTAAAAAATTTTGTCCATTTTTATTCTGCAAGTACCCCACTAGAAGAAGGATTTATTTTTTCCAGCTTTATTGATATATAATTGACATACAACCTTGTGTAAGTTTAAGGTGTACAACGTGATAATTTTTTTTAATATAACATTTATTTTTTTCCCCTAAAGCCCCAGTAGATAGTTGTATGTCATAGCTGCACATCCTTCTAGTTGCTGTATGTGGGACGCGGCCTCAGCATGGCTGGAGAAGTGGTGCGTTGGTGCGCGCCCGGGATCCGAACTTGGGCTGCCAGCAGCGGAGCGTGCACACTCAACCACTAAGCCACGGGGCCGGCCCACACAACGTGATAATTTGATATAAGTATATATTGTGAAATAATTACCACAATAAGTTTAGTTAACACCTCTATCACCTCACATAATTACTCTTTTTTATGGCGAGAACATTTAAGACTTACTCTCTTTGCATCTTTCAAATATATAATACAGTATTGTTCACTATAGTCACCATGCTGTACATTAGATCCCCAGAACTTATTCATCTTCTAACTGGAAGTTTGTACCCTTTGACCAACATCTCCCCATTTCCCCCACCCCTCAGCCCCTGGTAACCTCCATTCTATTCTCTGTTCTGTGAGTTTGGCTTTTTTAGATTCCACATAAAGTGAGATCATACAGTATTTATCTTTCTCTGTTTGGCTTATTTCACTTAGCATAATACCCTCGCGGTCCATCCATGTTGTCACAAATGGCAAGATTTCCTTCTTTCTCGTGACTGAATAACATTCCATTGTATATATTTTGGAATATTGTCTTATTTTTCAAAGAATCCTTAGAAGTAGTCTTGATAAATGCCTCTTTCTTGGGTGAACTACACATGTAACCATGGAAATACTTGAAACTAAGCATGGTATCAGCAAGTGGCATAAACACAGAAAACGCTGCCTTGTAATAACAGCTCTAGCAGGGGCTCCTTGCGTGGCCTTGAGCAAGACATGGGAATCCTACTACCTCTGTTTCTCTTCATACAAGAGCAAGCAGCAGCACTCCATTTGTAGTACTATTGGTTGTGGTTTACTACAAGGATTTTATAAATGTCAGGGGTCATTTAATGCTGAAAGTCCTGTTAGATCCATTAAGAGTTCTATATACATTCAGTTCCCCAAAGAAATGATTCATTCAACAAACATTTATTGAAACCTATTACTTGTTAGGCACAGGGCTCAATACTGTGCAGAATACAAAGTTATGGAAGACCTGGTCCTTGCCTGACCTCTTAATATGAAGCTGCTTGTGTTATGTGCCATAAGCCACGTACAAACTAACTGCTGAAAGAATCCGAGGGGAGAGGCAGGGGCTGGGATTACATCCAGCTGTGGTGGTTAAAGATGCAGTCATGGGAGAGGTACTGTTTGAGGTAATCTTTGAAGGAGGGATAGAAAGATATTCCAGGCAGAGGGGTAACTTGAGCAAAGCCAAAGAAGGAAAACGGTGATGTGCGTTTGGGGAGCTAAGTGTTAAATCAGCCTGGCTGAAGCATAGAACTTGTGTTGGCAGAGGAGTAGCCTTAGAAGTCAGTGAGGAGTTTGAACTTTATTTTGTATCTCTGAGGAATCTGGCAATTTTTAAGTAGAGAAATGACTTCATCAGCCTACACAAGATGAATTGGTAGAGCAGAAGAGACTGGCAAGAGGGGGATCTCTCAGAAAGTTGTTGAAGTATTGAAGGTATAAAATGATAAGAATTTGAATTAGGTGGTGACAATGGGAAGGAAAAGCCAGTGATGGAGTTGAGATGCTGCTAGAGTCAACATGGTTAAGTAAAAGGGGGTTAACATTCTACTCTAGCCTAGTGCTATTGTGTTCACCTTAGTATCCTATTTCATTGAATTTTCAGTGAAGGTCTGCCATACTTTTTTTGGTTTCACATTAGATGCTGTCTTGTTTACCAGTGTATCTTTTGTGCCCAGTATATATAGCACATATTAGGAGCTTGGAAAGTGTTTTTTGAATGACACACGAGCTTGTTGAATCACTTTGAGAGAGAGAATAAATATGGGCTACCTGCAAGGTGCCCAGTCATCTCTCCATACGCATCTGGACTTCCAACCCTACTTCAGTTTTTACTTAAATATGAATGAAAATTGTATATACCCATGTGCCGACTTTCCTCACTCGACCACATTTTAATCTAGGTTTGATGGCCTACAGATTGCTGATTTTCACAAATTTAATTCAATCCCTTAGCATTATAGAAATGTTCTTTGGCCAAATGCTGTTGGATGCTCTCCAAATGTTGCATTCTGAGTGCTTTTACCCTATATGTGGATTTTTAAAAATTTTGCTGAGTGGAAACTATTAAATATTATTTTAAAGTAATTAGTAATTAGTGTGATAATTTAGTAATATTCAAGCATTTCTTTTTGCCTTAAAATGTTTGAAATTGAATTTTACAGCAGATGACTAGCTTGCAAATCAAGGTATTCTTGGAAGCATGATTAGTGCTAATAAAGTCATTTTGAATCAAGTACAAGGTCATAAATCTGCAGAAAAGGGTTTTGTGTAAAATGTCACTGCCTTGTCCAATAAAAAATATATTTAAAGTTTAATTAATAACTATTGCTCTGAATGCACAGTGCTTTTTAAAAGTCCAAAGAGTTTGAGCATAGAAAGGCAAAGAAAAATTCTCATAGAGAGAACCCATGCGTTGACATTTTTAAATAAACTTAGCCAGAGCCCTCAATAACTAGAACTTAGTCCAAGCAATCTGCTTTTAGAAGAAATGGGAAAATAACAAGAAATGGGAAAGTAATTTCAAGATTTTTTTAAAAAAGGATCTCTAGGCTTATGAGCTGTATCTTGGAGTTTGTGCAGTCAACTCAATCTCTTATACCTTCTTCACCTTCATTTCCATTTCTGCATAGTGATTTCTGTTTTTCAGAATAGACGATCCTGAGGCCTTGGGTGCAATCCTCAGTGATCAAGATATGATTCAGGTTTGGGCCACTGACTCTACTTTCAAACACAGGAAAGGTTGCTGGAACATTTTAGAAAAATGTTTCAATAAAGAAGGAAGCTTAAAATGATTTTAAGTATTTAGCAGCATTCAGCCGATGTCATTAATATTTTACAATAATATCCATAGTTATGACTTGTGTATGTTAATAGGCAACTGACAGCTAAAACAAAACCAAGACTCTCTCTCACCTTTCCCAAATTCTCAATACCTCACTCTGGTGACACATGACATTTACTCCATCTTTGAAGTGTTATTGGTAAAACATATTTAATCATATTTCACTTGTGTCTCCTAGAAATTTCCTATTCTCTCACTAGAGAAATTCATGAGAAAAAGTGACATTGCTTGCAAGTCAGAGATTGTAGAGAAAAAAGAAAGAAAGAAAGAAATTTGGAGACACCTATTGAGAAAGGCTTTTCATTCTGAAATACTTCAGCTCCAGTAATAACGTATTTGAAACAAAACCAGAATGAAGGTGTAATGAGTAAAATAACAAAATAATGAAAAGGAGGTTATAGAGAAAGTAAGACTCCCCCAGGGAGAGAATTATTTGTGCCATTTTTATCACATTCCATTTTCCATTATAAATTCCTCAGTTTTCCTTGAAGTAAAAATGAAGAACTGTGATTAATTATGGCTCAGCGAAGTCTCATTCTCCTCATCAAACTTGCTCCTTCTCCTCAATAGCACCACTAAACGTGCACCGCTAGTCACCTTTGATTTCTACCCCATGGTTTTTCTTTGATTTCTACCCCATTACGTTAAGTGCTAGAGCCCCACTCAGCAACTTTCTTCATGCCTGCGCAGTGGCAAGAGAGATAAGATATGTCAAGTCCTTGTGGGCAGGTTCCATGCCCTATTCTTCTTTGTGTCTTCCACAGTATCCAGCAGTCTTTTTACAGAGAGGTGCTCTTTAACCAGTATACTTTCTTTTATCAGGCAGTGAGTACAATGCAATTCAATACATTTTCCTACTTACTATGGTTGCCAGAAAGCTCAGAGCTACAATTACGGCCCAGCTCAATCAATTAACCTTAGTCCAGATTTTTGAAGTTTTTGATATAATTATTCCTATCGTCCCACCTTCCTCATTATATTACTTTTATTCCTCAGGCTTAAGATAATGATCTTATTGGAAATGTATCTTTCTTGTAAGTTATTTCCAAGACTTTTTGAAAGAATGTAGTTATATGACTGGTGAGAGAGCAAGGGAGCAGGGAATGGGCTAATTGTATTTCTGAATTTCTTATTTGTCGCTTATTAAGCTGAGTGTTTTTCATTTAGATGTGTTAATGTATTGCAGGCATTCCAGTATTGCAAACTGGGGGTCTCAGTTTTAAACAGGCTTCCAGTGATACTCAGAAGTAGACTAAATACTGCTGAGACTACTCAACACAGAAAGGACAGAGTAATAAATATTTGGAACTCTCTAGAAAAGAGAAAGTGTTGTATGGGATGTACTGTTTCCTTACTGCATCACTGCAGGGTACAACTGATGAACTTTGTATTCGGTGCTTGCTTTGAGGTTTGGGAATCTATCAATACTTCAGCTTTTGATTATCCATGCTGAAATGCTGCGGTCAGCACAGGATTGTTTGCTTATTTGATGTGAAAAATATTTCCCTCGTTTTAGCTTGTCTTTTTCTAGATATATTATTTGGGACGAGGAGAAGGGGTAATGCTTTCAAATGATTGTAGTTTCTGCAGTGAATAGAGGTATTAATTTATTGGAGAGCTGAGGAGAATTTACTAGAAAATCCTTTATCTTCCTAAATTTGAGTACACAGCAAACATTGAGAAAAACACTCTGGGGAGGTTTGTAGAGCAAATGTAAAACAACATGTAATACAGAGCTCTTATATACTTACCTTTACATCTAATAGCACTAGTTGTGAACAGAAAATGAATGTGCTTCCTAAGAGTACTAGAACAGATTCTGAGAACCCCAATCCTTTTTTTTTTTTTTTGTGAGGAAGATCAGCCCTGAGCTAACATCCACGCTAATCCTCCTCTTTTTGCTGAGGAAGACCGGCTCTGAGCTAACATCTATTGCCAATCCTCCTCCTTTTTTTCCCCCAAAGCCCCAACAGATAGTTGTATGTCATAGCTGCACATCCTTCTAGCTGCTGTATGTGGGATGCGGCCTCAGCATGGCCAGAGAAGCGGTGCGTCAGTGCGCGCCCGGGATCCAAACCTGGGCTGCCAGTAGCGGAGCGCGCACACTTAACCGCTAAGCCACGGGGCCGGCCCCCAATCCTTTTTTTACATGACCGGGCTGGCCTTCTTTTATATGACGGCTAACATTAATACTGAGGTCAAAGATGTAGAATTAAGATATCAAAATCCCTTAGATATGACCTCTTAGAGACTGAATTATCAGTAACATAAGAAAATGCTTAATAAATAGCTAAATCCATTATTGGATAGGACCGTATTCCCATAGAGCAGAGGTTCTCAGAAGTGTTGTTGGCAGACACTGGCAACATCAGCTTCACCTGGGAGCTTGTTTAAAATCGCAGTTCTCAGGCCCCACCTCAGACCTGCTGAATCCGAAACTCTGGGGCTTGGTCTGACAGTCTGTGTTTTAAGAAGCCCTCTTGGTGATTCTGATGAACACTCATGTTTGAGAGCTACTGGTTTCAAGAAAACTGTAACAGTCAGTAAAGTATCAACTAAGGATGATGTTTCTCAGTTTCAGAATTCTCAACACTCTGAATTGTTCCCTCAATGCTTCTTTCTTCCTTTTTTCCACTTTTTTTCAAATGGCCTCATTCTTGGGTTATTGTTTATATTCAGATCTGGTGGAAAGAAAATGGCGTCTATTCTGGAAGACTTATCTATCTTTGGGAAGCTTATTATATTTCTCCCTCCAAGCAGCACCACAATGCTTATCAGCTACGATAAGGCTCTGAGACTTACTGCACAAAAGATAGCAGTTGAGTTCTGTTTAACCCAACATTTCTCAAAATCATTTGACTACAGAACCCTATTTTTGTGGAGCATGGAGAAACTTCTTGTGGAACATAACATCACAGGTAGTTGGGCAAGAATAGCATCGGTGTCTAAATATATAAAACCAAAAAGAAAAAACATTATTTTAATTGTTTGTCTATTATAACTCTTTGGAAAATTACTGACTTTTTTTAATACCCCAAAAGCTCTATTATAGGTGTTGCTAGCTGCTGCACGTGAACTTTCAATATTTTATATGCAGCAAGTGTGGGCACAAAAAAGGCATATATGTGATATATTATATATTTATTAGTTCTTTACTATAGAAATATATGTATGTGTGTATATATATATATATATAACATATTCAAACATGTTTCACATTTATATGAGTCAATCTTGGCTTCTAAGAGGTTGGCCTATTGAGATGAATAATAAGAAAAATGAAAATTAGCTTAAGCATTTGTAAAGTTTTATAATGAGATTCAATTTTATTATTTTACCAATTTATATAAATAATATTCAAAATCCTTTTACTATAATTAATTACTTGTTAGTATTTTAAGCACCATTAACATCTTCTCTTATAGTTCTACTCTTTGTTTTGCTTTATCCTCCTAACTCACCAGGAAAAAATGACTTGCCTGATTTCTTTTTATAATTTTAATTTACGTTATAAATAAAATATAACAGCAGTTGTGGCCAAGTAAAAATTTTAAAAGTAGCAACCCAAAACTGTGATGCTCCAAACTTTTTCATATAATAGAAATTACTTTGAATGTTTTATTCATTATAATTCTAAAGTGAATTTTCATTATGTGAAATCTTAAAATAAGCTTGTGATGATAAAAAAGTGTCTCTGGCCTTGGTAAACTGGTCTCCTAAGGAGGCACTGGCTCATTGCCAGTTGAAAAGGGAGCAATAATTCTTTTCTTTTTTCAGTTATTTGCAAGGATAAGATTAAAGCCTGGATCTGCTTCTTTATCCTCTGCCCTTTCACCTAACATACCACTGAGCTGTGGGAGCAATAACTGTTTAACAATATCCAGTTCTAAGAAAAGAAGTGTCCTTGGTTTTTTAACACTGTATATAAATTCCCTCCCTAGGCACATGATAATTTATATTACTCACATAATCAAGAATTACTCATATAATAATGCATTATCTTTTGTGGGGATAAAATGGTAAAATGGTAAAACATAGTTTGTAATGTCATATTTTTTTTTACCTTAATTCCTTGATTTATTTATGCTTTTTTTTTAAATTTTTTGTTTATTGCAGTAACATTGGTTTACAACATTGTAAAAATTTCATATTTTTTATACTTAATTCACAGTAACAATTTTAGTTCTATTGTAAAGAACTAATAAAAGTAAATATATTTTTTTTTTACGTTTTGTACTGATTTTACTTCCAAAGCACACTAAATTGCACTTTTTCCCTCTATTCTTTCAAAGTACCTATGAGGTATGTAAGGGCAGGAATTATTGATAGAAAAATTGATTAACAGAATTGGAAAGTAATTTAGCCATGATATAAAGGTAATTAGAATCCAGGGCACTTAAATCCCAGTCTAGCACTCTTTCTAATAAAATACTGCATTCATATTAAAATTTAGATTTATTCCTGCTTTGTCTAGGAACTAATGCGTTAGAAGTCGAAATATTAATAGCCTGTGACCTGATTCCAAACAGCTGATTCATTTCAACACTGGGTTTATTTGTTATCATTATTATTTTCCCTGTCATGTTGTCTTTGAAAGTATAAGTATACTTTTGGATTCTGCATGCTCAATTGTCCAGTCACTTTTTATGAGATCCATATTCCCTACTATCATCAGCAAATATCTATAACACTTTGTCTTTTAAAAGTTGTGGGACCAGCCCGGTGGCACAAGTGGTTAAGTGCGTGAGCTCCGCTTCGGCGGCCCAGGGTTCGCCGGTACGGATCCTGGAGGCGCACTGACGCAGTGCTTGGCAAGCCATGCTGTGGCAGCGTCCCATAGAAAGTGGAGGAAGCTGGGCACGGATGTTACCCCAGGGCCAGTCTTCCTCAGCAAAAAAAAAAGAGGAGGATTGGCAGATGGTAGCACCGGGCTGATCTCCTCACAAAAAGAAAAAAAATAAATAAAATAAAAAAGAAAGAAAAAAAAAAGAGAAGCTGTAGAAAAACCTAAATGATAAGTCATATTGAATAGAATTGATATTTTTATGTTATTGACGTGTTTACCTGATGCATCCACATATTGATTTGCATTTGAAGTCTTTAGTAGTATTTTGTGAGTAAAGTTACTTAACCAAAAATAAATTGGCAATATAAAAAAGAAAACAAATAAACATAACTCTTGTTCATAGGCTACAGTTGAAGCACTAAAAAAGTCAAACCTAAAGTCCCAGGCCCACAAATCATCACCCGACTTTGCACCATCTCAAAGTATATACATTCTCTGGTCATTTAAATAAGATGCCCACTGAAACTGAGCTTTTAGTGGTGTAGTCTTTTGTGAGGTGATGCGTGTAGTGAATGTGAATTCTCATTTGCCTGTGCTCTTAGTGGAATGAAATGCTTCAGAACACTTTGTACTGCTGTGTGATAAGGTTGATCTTTTGTCACTGTTTGGAGACTTTCTTTGCTCTGTGATTGTACTGAACCTACAGCACGTAGACATTTGTAGTCTGAGTAAACATGCTTCTAAATGGCACTACTGTGTTTTTAAAAGGTTCTTCTTCTAGGATGGTAATAATAGTCACAAAATGCACACAACCAACTCTTTAACTGAGCCCCACTTCCATCCATTCTCTATGTTCATGGGGTTCTGCTGGACTGTTTCTTTTGTCAGGCCGTGGTCATTTGTGCTTAAGCTCTCATAATCCAACTCCTGATAATATGACACTGCTTCTCCCAAACCAACTGGCAAAATTCTTTTGTGCAAACATTTACTAAAAAGCTGTGCTAAGAGAGGACATGTTTGTACTAATTGTTCTGCTTGGGTAAGGATGAAAGACTTAATGCATGTAAAGCACTTTGCACAGTGTCCATCACATGGTAAATACACAGTAAAATTAGCTGTGATTATTCAGGTGGATGTGGTATAAAAAAATTGTACAGTTAATCTTATTCCTTTTCAAGTCACCCAAGATCCCTAGGTACTTAAGAAAACATCCCAGTTTCTATACATTTATCTATTACAGTAGTTCCCCCTTATCCGTGGTTTCACTTTCTACAGTTTCAGTTACCCGCAGGCAACTGTGGTCCAAAAATATTAAATGGAAAATTCTAGAAATAAATAATTCATAAGTTTTAAATTGCACACTGTTCTGAGTAGTGTGATGAAATCTCACACTGTCCTGCACCATCGCACCCAGGACGTGGATCATCCCTTTGTCCAGTGTATCCACGGTGTACATGCCACACGCTCGTTAGTCACTTAGTAGCCGTCTGGGTTATCGGATCGACTGTCATGGTATCGCAGTGCTTGTGTTCAAGTCATCCTTATTTTACTTAATAATGGCCCCAAGGCGCAAGAGGAGTGATGCTGGCAATTTATGCCAAAGAGAAGCCGTAAAGTGCTTCCTTTAAGTGAAAAGGTGAAAGTTCTCAACTTAATAAGGAAAGAAAAAAAATCGTATGCTGAGGTTGCTAAGATCTACCGTAAGAACAAATCTTCTATCCGTGAAATTGCAAAGAAGAGAAAAGAAATTTGTGCTAATTTTTCTGTCACACCTCAAATATGTATGTATAGGAGAAAATATAGTATATGTAGGGTTCTGTACTATCCGTGGTTTCAGACATCCACTGGCGGTCTTGGAACATATCCCCTGCGGATAAGGGGGCACTACTGTAAATAGTTTCTGGACATACCTAACAGCCAGCTGATGTGCAATCTTATAATCTTAGAGAGAAAATAGTGGGCCAGACAGTAGAAATACTTGAACTAGCTCATTCCTCAGTTTAGCACATGCCAAAGTATTGCGAAGCAAGAGTGGACTAGTTAAGAGCATGAGCTCTTTTATAGGGGCCTTGACCTCGTCTCTAAATGTGTGTCAACAATTGTCACATGCCAAGTAACATGAGCTAAAACTGTATATACAATTATTCTCCAGCACACTCATAAATGGTCAGAATTAGTTCACATCTGAAGGGTCATTTGACCTTATATACTAGAGTCTGGTATATAAAGTCAATGTAAAAACATGGAAAAAAAAAAGAAACCAATTAAATTCTCCAGTTATCTTTAGTAGAAAAATAAGTGTAAAAGATTGGCACATTGATGTTTTACACTACCTGGTTTATTTCACTATATCACTTTGTCAAATATTTTTCTGGAATAGAATTTGATTAACCTTACATAAGAGACATAAACTGGACTCATTTTATTTTTTCACAAAGACATGTTCTCTAATTTTATTCTGATTTTCAGGGAAGGCACAATGAAGCTAGAGTAGATTTGTTTTATTTTATTTTTCCCTCACCAAAATAAGGATTCCACTAACTAAAAGGTACCATGTTCAAACCCCATGACCATAATGACCCTAGAAAGCTTTTTGTGCTTAATATAGAGGATATCTGTTTTTAAAAAATACTACATTCTTACAAGTGTAATATTCTCCCTGTAACTTTTGTTCCAGCTGTTTAAACTGACTTTGGAAGTACAATTAATAGATTTTAAAACTAATTAACTTTCACTGTTCTTTGCCTTGCTTTATTTTTTCCTTGTTTTAGATTTGGAGATAGGCATTCTTTGGCAGAGGTTATATTTCAACTTCTGCTCTGTAAAGATATGAGACATTTATGATTGAGGGATTGATTTATTTTAAAACATAAAACCTCCACTTATCATTTTATCTTCTTTAAACTAACTCCATTTCTAGTTACATTGTTTGTGGATGGACTTGTTTAGTTCTTTAAATACTAGGAACAGTTTCATCATCATCAAATATTAACTGTTCACTGAAAGCAGAGGGTGAACTTAACAAAGTTGCTGTATTTACTGAGTTAGACTGAGAGAGGATCATTTTAGAACATATTTTTTTTTTATAAAGCAATCTCAATAGTTGCATCTAGAACTTTGCCAATGCTGTTCACATCTCTGAAACACATTTTGGATGAAACAATATACTTGGTAGATATTCGGGCCAGGCAAAATAGATCTTCATTTTTAAAAGAGAAAATTTGTATCAACTTACAAACAGTAAGTTGGCCTAATTTTCAGATGCTTTTTAAAAGAATCACTTGGCTAAAAACACCACTTTATTTAAATATGCAATGCATTTGGAGTTTGGAGTTTTCTTTGGGGATTTCTCTGATACTCTAAAATACCTACAGTTTTGATAACAAGTTAGCACAAAGGTTTCAATAAGACTTTTGGTGATAAAAATCATTATCATTAACAAAATGTAAACTTAGTCCACGCCTCAAAGTATTTTAATGAGAGTCTATGTCACCAAGTAAAACTTTCTGCTTGGAAATTGCATATTGGTATTAGTTTGGTAGCTGAGTAGGAATGTAAGGAAAACGCTTATTTTAGAGTGGATACATTTGGCTCTGTTTGGGGTTTGAACATGATTTCACACTTATGAATTTAGTGAGACCTTGTAAACAACCATTTTGATACCATGATTTTAAATTTCTTTGTCTGAAAGGAGATTTACGTTTAGCCTCTAATTTCAAAATGCAGAGGTAAATCAATAACTATATCTGCCCTTTATATAATCTCTGTGTGGAGGGACATGTGGCTGGCTATAGAGATGTAATTATTTAATTTATTTTTAGCAGTATACTAAGCCCTGCAAAGATAAATTATTTAAATCTGAATAGTAATCTGTGCCTTTCTCACTTTATACTCCCCTTATGAGTTTGCAAGATATTTGTCTAAATTTAATTTAATTTAATTCTTCTTTGAAACTTTCTTTTTACTTAGAGACAGGAAATTTAATTTTGCCAAGTGAAAATCCCCAGGTTTAAGTTTAGTGTAAAACGAAGACCCTTAGGAATTGAGGAGATTGCCAGATACCTTCTTACTTCCCAAGTTTTAGTGCAGTTAAAACTCACTCGAGACCCTTAAGTCATAGAAAACTTAAGGTAACTGGCGTGGTTTCAAGGGATAGAAGTCACAATGTAGAAAAGCCCGTTAGAAAGAGAAGGCTTGAAGTTGTTATTTCAGAAGTCACCTGACTGAAGCATTCAAACAAAGGAAGAAAGCCCCAGCAGCCATTTGGAAAGATCTGACAGAACTTACAGTTTTGGCAATGGGTGTTGGGAAGATGGTTGTGGGATCTTTCTTTGCAGCAATTATAGGAAATATCTCCATCTTAGCTTTTGGAAGATCAAGTATAAGCAAAAATGTTAAATGTCGTTTCAACAGAAGATCCAATTCTTTAGAGTTCACTGTATTTTTCTATTTAGAAGAGAAATAGAAATGAAAAGTATGAAGGAAAACTAACTTGACCTATAAAATGCCATGGGGCATTGTTTGAGCTTTAGTAGGGGGGAGTTGAATTAGATCAGCATTTTCATTAGGATACTCCAATGAGATATGTTAAAAGATGTTTTATGAAAAAAGAGGGATGGTTTCTGTGATTAAACTATGTTGGGAAATGCTGAGTTAACAAAAGCAAGCAGATTTCTCTACTGTAGGATGTATGAGAGAGAATCTTTACTATGCTCTGGTGTACTGTCAGTTTCCAAGAGAGGAGTGTAGTATGTCATTTCTTACAAGTGTTAACCAGGAAACTCGGTTTTGGAGCCTCCTCTCTTGGGAATAGTGGTCTGTGGTACACACTCTGGCAAATGCTGGACTAAATGATCTCTAAGAGCCTTTCAAGCTTTACTATTTAATGTTTCCATAAACATATTGTCTATAAATATATGGACTTCCCCAGTGTAGTACAATTTCATTCTTTCTGACCTCGCTAATTCTGAATCTTTGATAATTCCAATGAAGGAGTCTGTATTCTTAATGAATAAAACATAAATTCAGGACTGTGTCTAGTAACTGATTCCTAAATGTTCACAATTGCCACTTTCGTGGTGTACATATTCTGTAATGTGGGGCTATTATAGATTGCCATAGTTCCTAAATATTTTATTCATTAGAATTAACCATGCCCCTCTACCTCTCCCTCTCTTTTAATATGAGTAATCGTGGATTGATTGAAAAACACATCTATGCAAATAAGGGCTATTCATGCCATTTTTTACGTGTTTTGAATTTGTATCTGCATAGATCTTATGTGTGCATATAGAAACATGATGCTTAAGCAGTCATTTTCCTGGGCTTTAATGGGTGACTTTCTCTTGTATTTGAGTGTTCCACAGACAGGGCTGAAGAAAACAAAGCTAACCCACCCTCCTCACCCCCTCAACACAAATAAAAACCTTAAAAACATAAAAGGCTTATCTTCCTGTAATAATTCATATGTTCAAAAAATTTGTGTAAATTTAGAGTCAGGAGTTAGGCATGGTGGTCACTCACCATGCCCTTCTTCATCCTAACCTAAAGGAGGAGCTCCGGCAGGCATCCAAGTCATTTGAATATACAGTTGCGCCACTGTGGGTGGGAAAGTGGCTGACAGGGTAGAGAGCCGTGTGAAGCTTTTGGTGGGAGGAGCCATGGAATAAAACTTGCTTTCTCCAACAGTCAACTTCCTTAAATTCCTTGCAGCTGGTCAGGTAAGCTGGGGCTGAGAATGCCTTCTGCTTTGCTCTGAGCAACTGAAGGCCTTGTAGAGCCTGGGCTGATTCCATGGAGGGGGCTGCTTATGGATTTAAGGTAAAGGGGGTAAAATGGGTTTTTGAGGATTTGGCTTTATTTAGCTCAACTCACCAGGGTGGAAGAATACATAGGAAGAGAGTTGCCAGAGAATATATTGTATGGAGCAAACTTATACTAAAAAATTATTTATTGTTTATCTGAAATTCAAATTTTATTGGGAGTCTTGTATTTTCATTTGATAAATCTGGCAACCCTAGATATGATTCTAGGCAGAAGCCCTAGCCGGGAAGAAAGGGTGCAAGCAGCTGGTGTCCTCTCTGTCCTGGTTCTAAATCGCTGTGGTAGGTGACTGGATGGAGTGTCCAGAAAAGCAAGACGAGGGAACCCTAACAGCAGATTTGACTGACTATGGGCCGGGAGATGCCCCTTTATGTTGTTTCATAACGAAGCCTACGTAGTAAGTACCTTTTTGAAGTTGCGTGATTTTGTGTGTATTTTATTTCTTGGAGTAACAAATTGAATGCCATTATTTTTTCTTTCCTTTTTTCTGTATTTTAATGACATTTTCTGTTGGCAGCTATCAACTACTTTAAAGACAGCTTCCAGGAATACTTAGCATCAGAAATGCCTTCTGACTTGTGGTAACTTGGTACCACTGTGCTTCAGTTCTCTTTGGGTTTTAATTTGATTCTGGTTGGCTGTTTTGTAAACTCTCAGAGATGATGCATTTTTCAGGAGCTTGTTATTGAACAGATATTCAGTTAATATTTTTCTATAGCCATTGAAGGTATTTTATTAGACCAGGGAGGAAAAATTGGGGAGGTGGCAGGAAGCAGATTTGGGGTGTTGGTGAGGCAGACTTGGTTTCACTCTGAACAGCAACTAAGATTTTTGGTGTTATTTGCTCTTCAAAAAATTTCAAAGAAAACTTTCAAGCTCATTCTTTGAAAATAAATGTTTAATGGGAATGCAGCTGAACATGGGTTTGAAGTACAACAGGAACATTTTTCTTGTAAGCAGTCAGCGTATGCCGTAGACGTCCACACGAAGGCCCACCCAATGTGATTATCCTAAAGCCGTGTATTCCACCTTTGTCTCAGTAGCTTCAGGGAATTTGACTTGCAGCCTGTTCAGAGAAATGCGGGGTGGGGGTGGAGCAGTTGGAGAAGGCAGTTTACTCTAAACTGACCCTCAAAATGCAGTGCTCCCCTTGGGCAGGCACAAGTGCTGATTAAATATGAATCTGCTGCGGGTTCCTTTATTCACCTCGGAGGGGCCCTATATCCTGAGGGTTCTAGTGGCCACAGACCCCTGGAATTAGACCAGGGTTTGTGTCTGCGTGCCTCATGAATTCCTGACTTTTCTGGTTCAGTTATACTGAATTACCAGGATGTCTCAGCCATGAGGGCCCCATCCACCTGAGAGTATATATTCCTAGCAAAAAAAAAATATATTATAAATTAACTGTTTTCTGGACCTGAATAGAATAACAGTTCATTAGGGACAGACAACCAGGAACAGCCTCAGAAAGGAAGGAAGAAGAAAGAACTTATGAAAGGAAATAGCAGGAGAAGCAATTAGGCTTCTAAGGCAGAATTAGTGTTATGCCCTATAAAAGAATTCTCACAAAGTTTGTTCATTCACTCAGCAAACTTTCATGCGGTGGCCACCACTCACCAGGCACAGAAACATCCCTGGAGATTCAAAGATATAGGCCTGCCTTTAGATAAGCTCAAAGTCTAATGGGGGCATAGGCATGCAAACAATTTATTCATGTACACAGTGATAAGTGCTAAGATAAAACTGAGTACAAGGTGCAGTTGGAGGCACGAAGAGGGCGAGATAGATGGGAGGGGGGTTGGGGAGATGGGTTCAGGAAAATTTTTACAGAGGAAGAGTCATTTGAACTGAAAATCTATATTGGGTAGTGAGAGTCTGGAAACTTGGCCTTCACTTTCTCTGTAAGATAAAAATGCAAGAGATGTTCCTTAAAATCTGGTTCAGCCCTAAATGTTATGTTTCTGGTAATCAAATTATCTTAGTGGGCCATTTCAGAACAATGCTGTGATTGTTGAGCCTACTCCTCCCTTCATCTTTTGGAGGTCACAATTTGAATGCTCCCTTGAGGCAGATAGGCAAGAAAGTTCTTCTGCCTCCTTCTAGCTTCTTACCTATTCGGACTTGGTGTCTGGTTTGTACCCAAGTCGTTGCTCTGTATATAAGTACATGGGATGGATTTCAAGAAAGCAGAGTTCAACAGCGTAAGGAAATGCAATGCAATGCTGACTGCAGTGGGGGAGTGTCCTTGTGGCCCTCTCCATGGGGGTCTATATTCAGCCTCACCAATTTGCCTTCAATATATTCAGGAAATGGTTTATTAAAACATTTTTTTTTAGATTTCTTGTCTGCATCTCAAATTTAAATTAAAACTTGTATGCAAGATTTTAAGGATGCTCTTTGTGCATATTTATCAGCATTCATAGATGGTACAGTATTGGAGGAGAAAATGATGCAGATGATATCCACTTTTATAAAGACAGAACTTTAAGAGGAAGAAAGTGGGAAATCTGTCATTAGTATGAGGACATCTGGCTAATACTCAGTTTATCTTAACGTTGCCTCACTTTTAGCTCTTTCAGATTGTTCCTAGCCTTTAGTAGGTCTGTGATGTAGGAACCAGGCAACCTACTACGTATGATTTGTAATTCTGAAATTACTGTTGTTTCCTCTGAGAAGCCATGTCTACGCGTGTAAGGATGTTTCACTGATACAATATAATCAATGGGAATTTTTATTTAACACGTAATCATTAAAATGGAATAACAATTTTTTTTGCATAGAACAAATCATCTGTTTGTTGCCTTTATTTAGCTTTTAACTCTTGGTAGTCTAGCAGAGCAGTGAGATGTCTTTGAAAAGGTAATCCAGTTATCATTGTATTTGAGAGAAGGTTTTTTTTTTTCCATAATTCCAAATGTGTTTGAAGAAGCAAGTCATTCTGCAAACAGCTGTTTCTGTTAAGATACAGTGACTGACAAAGGGTAATTTTCAGCTTCCTAGGGTCTTTTTCTTATTCTGAAGGATGGTAGAGCTTTCTCTCAGGAACATACAAAAGGTACATTTCACAGGGTTTTTTTTTTTTACCACCGAGTACACGGGAAGTCTTGTATCTGACAGACTCACTCTCATAACTCCCAAGACTTAGGTGGGATTTGAATCTCTACAATGCTACTTTTCTCTCTCAGTCAAAGGCTTTGTACTCATTTGTGAAAAGCCTGAAGGTAGGAAAAGGGAAATCAATTGAATTTTGGAGGTTTTATAAATGCTCTGCAACTTTTTCCTTTGCCTGTCATCAACTTTTGATGCAGATGTATTTCAGAGATTTCATTGGCCATTTTCTCCCCCTGCTGCTTTTCGGGAGCATTTTCAAAGAGAGTAGATGGAAAAGGGGAGCTGGAAAATTCATAGGTGTAGTAGCACTTATTTCAGCAGAGAATCACTTTCCTATTGAATCACTTTGCTATTTTCTTAACTCAGTAATATAGTGAAAGACCAGATGAGAATGATTTGTTTTTAAGGCCAAAGGAAATGGAAAAGAAGTGAAATTGAGGCGAGCATAAATGGGCTTGCACTCTTATCTCTTCAATGCTTCTTTAATCTTGTGTGTACACGTAGGGGTGGGAGAGAGATTTACGTGTCTTGACTAGCCTTTGCTGCTGTTTTTAGGATATAGGCAGCTCTGCTAGTGGATGGCAACTGTTTATAGGTACAACATGTGTAGAGTCGTTTAGGACATGGTCTGAAATTTGCACTGAGCACATGGCAACTCTGAATCTGTGGGTCTAGAAGGAGGGCTTGGGACACCATTGACTTCACTTGGGAAACCTGAGGGATGATCTTTTTAGACTAAGATAGTTTCTGGACTGTTATAGGCAGTGTGATAGGTAGGGTATCTTGTGGCCCATTCAGAGGTTTAGCTGGCCTAAGGAAAACATTAGGGCCTTTCTAGTCCATAGTCATTGGTTTTCCAAAGGCCAAAAACAATAGGTGATTGCATAGTGTGCAGGGCAGTCCCTCCCCTGCCTCCACCCCATCTCATCCATACATGCTTACCAAAGCCTTAATCCCCTGCAAGGACTAAAAGCAAATGTCAGCAAATGTTAAAAACAAAGTTTGCCCCCCCAAAAACTCCAATTAAACTATTTTGGCCTATAATTAAGTTTGGGCTTCTTGAAGAATGAATATTATACAGAGGAGATTTATTATCACCAAGTGTGCATATAAATGTATTATCTTGAGTTCTAAAGTCGTTTTGAAAAAACATAAGGGGCTTGGTTTTCTTTTCAAATATTATTTTCAGCAGATAACGTTGATATTAAATTATTTGGTCTCTTTATTGTTTGGCTAGAAAATGAAGATTTTTTTGGTCTTTTATATGCTTTCTTTAACATAAGCAGCAGTTTCTGGTAAGGTAGTATTGCTGTGCATTTGCGTTATTATAGAATTAAATTATGGATTCCGTCATTCAAAAGAGAATGCTTTATAAATCAAGTAAAATCTCCTAACTAAGATAAATAAGTTTTTAAAATCTGTGCTGCCTCATATTCCATACTTTAGTTTTATAGCCCAACATATGTAATTTTTGAAGTGTAATTCTCTTTTTTTTCTATTTCTGTGTACTGTTTTTGCTTTGTAAAAATGTCATCAGTTTCCCAAGAAAAGGCTTAAGAAAAGTTATTATATATAAAGGACAGTAATATAAACGCACAAAGGCAGGTAGTAATTCTTTATCTGTAGATTGGCAGGAAATGTGCCGAATACACCATGTTCTCTCTCTTCCTTCCTCCCTCCTCTTTCTGATTGTATTCAATATAAATGATGTTAAAACTCTAAATTATAACAAATGGTAAAATTCTAATATATTCCTTTTCCTTTCTTTTTTTTTTTTTTTTCTTAACTAATCTATTGTTTGGAATTCCTGAATATAAGAGACGGTCTTCATTATATAGCTTTTTTTATAGGAGGGTTACAAATCGTGTACTGTATAAATGTCTGTAGTTGTGTTTGCCACTTGTCTGGAAAAGCTATCAAGGTGGATTTGCCATCCTAAGGCAATCCTGTTCAGCAGGTGCCTAATTTGTTTTTTCGCTGCTGCTATGTAACTGTCCCAAAGCATGTGAATTGGAGCAATGGTCCTAAATGTGAGGAAAAATAGTGTAAGGGGAGGGAAGGTCAGGAGTAAGTTATTTAGACCTGGTTAAGGGGTAGAGATTTCCAGATGCAGTTACAGTTAGTGATAAAAAGAACTGAGATTCAGAAGAGGAGTCAGAGGCAGAGATATAGATTTAAGATCTGAGCAATTGCTGTGATAGGTGAAACTTTACAAGAACTTCATTTCTCCAGGGAAGAGATTAGAGAGGAGACCAGAGGATTTAGGACTGAACCTTGGGGAAATCTTTAATGTTAGGATGTGGGAGGAGGAAGAGAAACCCAAAGTATAAACTAGCAGGCTTGGCGGTGGAAGCCACCAAGTATCACTGCTTCCCCCAGGCTGTTAATTCTGAGCCATATAACCTCAGTTGTGCTGGGTGGAGGGTGAAGAATCTAGGGACAAAAATCCTTGTGACTTTGCCTTGGTGCATGTTGTGGTAGGTGTAAAAAGAAGCTTATATTTTCTCGTAGGGGACACATTAACAGGGAAAAAAAAACATTACTGTGATTTTTAGCACATATAACAATTTCCCTACAGTCGTTATATGTGCTGAAATTATGTAGCTATTCCTGGCCTGCTTTTATGAATTCAGGAAGATTGACCTAATACCTAATTCTCAACTCTTACTACCAATAAATTCTTCCTTTTCCAGGATTTGCAGAGAATTGTAAAGGTACATTGATACTAAGATATTATTTGATTTTCTAAATCATTAAATTAGATAAATTGCTCAATGAGAGAAACAAAAAGACAAACCTGACAGAAAACAGTAGTGGCCCCTTTAATTTCTCAAGCTATGTTTTAAGTTATACTCAGCTTCTCGCCAGGGGAGGTAAAATAATAGAGCCTCCTCATCCCAGTGATCTAATATTTAAAAGAGCAGTTGCAGTGCATCTAGTTTTGCATTGTTAGGGAAGGTTAATGTCTCCTCTACCCTTCTAAGTTCTTCTGGCTTATCTAAGAATTAAATTGACATGAGACAGATTAACAGGAGAAAATAAAATTTAATGATGTGCCTATGGGAATCCCAAATATATGAGGTTTCCTGACAGTCAGGCAATTGAGTTTTATATGCCATCCTGAGCTAAGGAGAAGGGGGCAAGTGTCTGGGAGTTCAAAGGGAAGGAAGGCAATGCACAGCAAGAATGAAAAGGATAAATGTTTAGTAAATAAATGTTTGCTGGGGACATCTAGAAACAATGGGACACAGAGAAGACTTTGATCAAACAGGCCTTGGTAAGTTTTCCCCAGTCTACCACACCTAGCTCATATTCTTTGTAGAGATCTCTGGTGATAGCTCTTCTTCCTGGAACAGGCCCTTTATCTGAATTCTTTTAGGCAGTTAAGGGGGAAGTAAAAGAAAAACTTCCTCATGCCAAAGAGACACATTTTGGGGTGGCAGATTTTTCTCTAGCATTTTATGTAGCTCTATAAAGTTTAGAAGGACGCACCTTGATGCTCAGTGAAACCATAGAAATGCTTTAATAACAAGATAACTAAATATGGAGAAGTGATGGTGTAAAACGTTCAGGCATCATAAATAAGGAAAATTTATAGCATGTGTTGAAAACACTTGATGAACTAACTCATTTTCTCCTAGGAATTCAAGTGGCCTAGCAACTTGCACTCTTGGGTTTAAAAAAAAAAGTTGTCTTTTTTCTCTACCTCTTCCTCCAATAAGCTCATGCACTGTAAAGAATTTTAGCCTCTGTGGGAAGAAGAATTACTTGCAGTTTTGCTTGTCTTAAAAGGATTATGGTGAACCTAAAAGGATTATTGGTGCAAATGAGAGAATCATTAGCTGCTCTGTGTAGTGCTCATGAGTTAAAAAAATACAACAACAGGTCACATTTGACAATGTGATAAATACCTGTCCAGTGACATCCTTTGCTACCATAGAGTAAACACCATAATTAGCAGCCATGTCAGCATTTAGGCAACACTAAAGGCATGTTTGATTCCACAGGACTGACATATTGTCCTGTCTGGAAGGGCCTAAACCATCAATAAAACATTCAAATAGCTGAGACTCCAAAATACACTTTGGTCTCAATCATTCAAGTGATCTAGGGCCATTGCCTCTGGAACCTAAAGAACAGAATCTCAGTGGATTTCAGGATGTTTCTCACATTGTATGGATTCAGGCAAAAGAACTTTAGAGCTAAAATTGTCCAGAATAATGGATCTAAAATTTATGAGATATATTTATATGAATATAGTTATTTAACATTTTCCCTCAATGTTCTCGATTGTTTGTATATGTAGATCCAAATCCTGAATCTTATTTAACATGATTTTATACCTCATGTTGAAAAATTTTATTTAAATCTGTGCTGTTATGATGATATCATACTATTCCTAACATTTTATATTTTAAACATAATTTGATGTATATCAAAGTAGAGCAGAGCAAACTGGCTAAGAGAATGAGTTCTGGAATCAGACGAACTGGGTTTTAGTTCTGCTTTTGTCTCTTTTTAGCTGCGTGAGCTTCTCTTACTCTCAGTTTCGTCATCCGGAAGATGAAGGTTATAAGAGTATCAACCTTAGAGGGTTGGTATGAAGATTAAATAAGTTAATTCATGTAAAGTACTAATTACAGTACTTGGCAGATACTAAGAACTCGATACAGAAACTTTTCTTATTTTCTTAGCCATACTAGATTTTTAGAAATATTAATGGAAATTTGTCTAATTCTTCCTTTTTAGGGTCGGTGTGCTAGAGAGAACTGCAAGTACCTTCACCCTCCTCCACACTTAAAAACACAGCTGGAAATTAATGGACGGAACAATCTGATTCAACAAAAGACTGCTGCAGCCATGTTCGCCCAGCAGATGCAATATATGCTCCAAAATGCTCAAATGTCATCACTTGTAAGTCATAGCTTTGTCTTTGAAAAAATGTGTTTAGGTGTCTTTTTTTTTTAAGAATATATATCTAGGGCCGGCCCCGTGGCTTAGTGGTTAAGTGAGCGCGCTCCACTGCTGGCGACCCGGGTTCGGATCCCGGGCGCGCACCGGCGCGCTGCTTCTCCGGCCATGCTGAGGCTGCGTCCCACATACAGCAACTAGAAGGATGTGCAGCTATGACACACAACTATCTACTGGGGCTTTGGGGGGAAAAAATAAATAAATAAAATCTTTAAAAAAAAAAAAAAAAAAGAATATATATCTAGGGGCCGGCCCGGTGGCATAGCGGTTAAGTGTGCGCACTCTGCTTCGGTGGCCCGGTGTTCGCATGTTCGGATCCCGGGCACAGACCAACGCACTGCTTGTCAAGCCATGCTGTGGCAGGCGTCCCATATAAAGTAGAGGAAGATGGGCACGGTTGTTAGCCCAGGGCCAATCTTCGTCAGTGAAAAGAGAGGAGGATTGGCAACACATGTTAGCTCAGGGCTAATCTTAAAAAAAAAAAAAAGAATATATATATCTACATTGGAATAACCTTGCAGGGCCTTTGGGACGTCAGTTACAGAAGGATTTAGGATGCAAGCTACTATATTAATTGACACTACAAAGCTGTTCAGCATGTGAAGGGAGCAATCAGGTGTGTTGCATTTAAAACCTGGGTTGCGTTTAAGCACAAATTCAGTTTATAGAAGAATATTAATAAAGGAGCAGGGGCATTTTAAGATGAGGAGAAGGGTTGATTATTATTACATGTAAACCTATGAATTCTAGGATGTTAATTCAAACAAATTTCCTTGCTCTTTGATGGTGGTTGTGTTGTTACTTTTTAATAGGCTTTTTATTTTGAAATAATTTTAGATTTAAAGTTGCAAAGATAGTACAGAGAGTTCCCATATTACCCCTCACCCAGTGTCCCCCACTGTTAATATCTTATATTTCCATGGTATATTTTTCAAAACTATGAAACTGACATTTACACATTACTGTTAACTAAACTTCAGACTTTAATCAGGTTTCACCAGTTTTTCCATTGGTGTACTTCTTCTGTTCCAGTGTCCATCCAGGGCACTACAGTGCATTTATTTGAATTCTGTCTCCCCTCTCTCCTCTGCTCTGTGGCTGTTGCTCAGTCTTTCCCTGTTTCCCATGACCTTGACAGTCTTGCAGAGCACTGGCCAGGTATTTGATGGTAGTTTTAACTTAACCTAGCCGTAGAGTTTCCCTTCACAGAAATGAATAAGATTATGGTGTCATTCTAGACCAGTGTCTAGTATTTTTGTGGATCAGTGAATTTAAATGGATCCTTTAAAAAGTAATTTTGTCCTATTGAGAATTCATCTTGTCCTGATACCTTAAAATATAAAGTTGCAATTTGGTCTTGGACCTTTCAGGGGGAATTGGAAACTGTCCCTTTTCTACTGAGTTCTTCCAGGTCTCAAAATTGGTTCAGTGGTGTCTCTTTCTAATTCCAGGAATGGTCTAATTCCTTTAAACTATTATTGAGATACTAATTTGACAGGGTTACATTATTTTTATTTGTTACTCATTTCATCAGTGATTATGCAATAAACACACTGAAAGCTGAATAGTGTATATATTATTCAGATGAAATAAAAATGTGGGAGTAGGTCGGTCTGCTCTCAGCAAAACCTCTCCCATTATAAAGTTGATTCTCAGAATTCAAGGAGATCTCTGTAGATAAAGCACCCCTTAACTGGTACATCTTTATAGATACTGCAAAATCAGGTGGTGGGGGCATTGATGAGTCACTAAAATTTTGCCCCCTGATACTCTTTTTCCAGAATGTCCAGACAAATTTAAGTAAAATAAATAGATTTCATGTCCTATACTATTAGTTTGCCAAAAACATTTGCCTTGGAACTCAGTGCTGATTAATTGCCTTATAAATTAGTTCCCAGAAGGTCACCAGTGAGCTCCTCAGAGCGCCTCTTTGACCTTTAGTAATACTTAACGTAGTTGAACGCCTTCTTCAAACTCTTGCCTGGGGTTTCACACACTGAAGTATTTCGGTTCCTCCCTACTTCTAAAGGGATAGGGAAGAGAAAGTCTTCTAGAAACTGAGAATAGTATGAACAAAGCCACAGAGAAATGAATGTGCTTGGTGAGTCCAGAAAATGCAACTAGATGAGTAATAAAGCAAGGGAGATTTTCACCCACTGTTAGCTACTCTCAGCCTCTCATGGGATGTTCCAATTTCAGACTGAGCAGAGAATAGACAACAGATTTTACCATACACCTGAGCCCAGCTTTTCCTATAGACCTGGAGCATATATCTTTTCCTAGGTCAAGGGACAACATCGGGGCACCAATCAAATTCCCTGTTTCAGAGGATCGGAGAGCAAGGCCTGGGCTAAAATAGGGGTCAAGACAGAAGGCTGACTATTCATCTTCTATTCAGCTTCCCGTAGAGTCTCTCCATTCTAAGTCTCAACCCTTTGTGCATCATTGATCATGCTGGCTCTCACTGGAGAATAGGGAATGGGTTTTTTAGAGACTGATGAGAGATCCATTGAGTTTTCAGGCCTCTTGTGCTTTCTAATTTGATTCTCCATGCTTTCTAGAATAGAATACATTTCCTTCTTTTCTTCAATGAGGGTGATTTCAGATTTCAGGCTACAGAACATGACTGATACGACTCACAGGAGTACAATTTATTCTCTAGCACATCACGAAATACAAAACATTGCTTAGAAGACCCCAGGGAACAATTGGAAATTGCTTTTCTACCTTGTAGATTATTTAACAATGGTTGTTGTGATGTGATAAACTGATAAAAGATTAATTTCTACAGTTACTTTGTGTACAAGAAAACTAACCCTGAGATGTTTGATATGATCCTCTTTTGTGATCTTGAAAGCTGCTTTGTACGCGTGTTGTAACTGAGCTAGTGTGAGCCATTTTAAGTGACATTTACCAGTCTGATTTGAAAGAAATGTTCTTTATTATGGATCTTGATATTGCTATAGAAATAACATATGATTTTGCTGAATTTCTCTGGTACTTACTCTCTCTAAACAACTCTCTATCCCTTTTAACCACCCCTCCACCCAATAATCTGATTCTTTTCTCTAAAATAGTCAAGGTTTTGTTTACATTTCCAGTCCAGATGTTTGTATGATTGCATATTAAGACCCATTTGGTATCACTGGCTTGAACTTCAGGTCTTTCCACAAAGTATGCTTTGATCTGTTTCTAGGATACCAGAAAAGTATATCTGCTTTTGGAAAACTGAGTATGGTTTGTTTATTATAAGCCCCCAGAAAAAGAGAATGTCAACCTAAATGGGATGGTAGCTGGAGAACAGATTCTGTTCAGTGTGACTGAACAATGAATAAAAGCCACACCTAGTCAATTTGGGTAGAATGCTTGCTATAGCAGGCAAGTTTTGTTCACTGTATTTAACAGGTCTGAATTGACATTTGCTGGTATAAAATTCCACCTCTGAAAGCTTTTGTTAGCTTTATTGAGGAAATTTAGCAAGTGAGACAAAGGGTGTGGCTCCCTAGTATTTTTCAATGCAGTTTAAGAGAGAGTTTCTGATGTTCATAGAAAAAAATTAGAAGTTTAAGAACTCCCCTTGGCATGATTAGGAGGCAAACATGAGCACTGTAGAAGAATTTTAGGAAAAGTAGTCACACTGGATTACTCACAAGCAAAGCTAATGTTTTAAAATTTCAATTTCACAGCTAGAAATTTTCATTGTAGGGAGGAAGGATTGTCACTGCTTGGTGGTATGTATGTATGTATAAAGTTGATATGACGTTATAAGGCTATTAACATATTTTTGATTTAGACATTTTGCATAATCTAGACCTGTCCATAGCTAGTCAATTCCTTTAGTTTCTCTCTTTGAATGTGGTGATTCACGTGGAAGCAGTTCTTTACACACAGGTGAACTTGGCCCAGTCGAGTGTATTCACCTGATGATTTATATAGAGGTTATTGGCTCAGCCCATTTGGCTCAGCCATTGGGGTGTGCCAAATCCTCTGGTCTGCTGTATGTATTTCACAGCTTGCGTTCCTGTGGCCAAGTTATGATGTTCCAAACCACGGAAGCTGTGAACATGGGTTTCACTCTAGGCTTTTCCTTTATCTCAGATAGAATCATCTGAGGTCTGTCTGGACCCTCCGCATTTCTAACATATTTTTATAATTCTATTTACCAAATACATTTATCATAAACAAGCTTGTATTTTTAGCTGACATTAATATAGTAAGAGTGAAGGTGATGTAGCACTTCAGAACCAAAAGGGGAAAATATAGGCAGTTCCAGTAGATAGGGGGATGGGAGATATACTAATGAATGAATAATATCATTATTTTTAGACTGCATTGCTTTTAATGTTTTCTTTCTTTTATTAAATAGGAGCTATAAGGTATTGCAATAGTCCCCCCTATCCTTGGGGGATACGTTCCAAGACCCCCAGTGGATGCTTGAAACTGCGGATAGTACCCCACCCTATATATACTATGTTTTTTCATATACATACGTGTTTGAGGTGTGACAGCAAAACTGGCACGAATTTCTTTTTCCTTCTTCCCAATTTCACGGATAGAAGATTCATTCTTACCGTAGATCTTAGCAACCTCAACATACAATCTTTTTCCTTTCCTTATTAAGTTGAGAGCTTTCACCTTTTCACTTAAAGGAGGTACTTTACTGCTTCTCTTTGACATATCTGAATTGCTAGCATCACTCCTCTTGCACTTTGGGGACATTATTAAGTAAAATAAGGGTGACTTGAACATGAGCACTGTGATACCACAACAGTCGATCTGATAACCCAGAGGGCTACTAAGTGACTGACTACCAGGTGAGTAGTGTATACAGCGTGGATCCATTGGACAAAGGGGTGATTCACGTTGTGGGCGGGATGGAGCAGGATGATGTGAGATTTTATCATGCTACTCAGAACAGTGCGTGATTTAAAACTTATGAATTGTTTATTTCTGGAATTTTCCATTTAATATTTTTGGAACGCATTGAACTGAAACCTCGGAAAGTGAAATCATGGGTAAGGGGAGACTACTGTATGTTGCTCTTTGAAACTTTGGGCTAGGACAGTTTTAAGTGAATAGAAGTAAAATTGCAAAATATTTATTTACTTTTTAATTTTTGAAAATGGTAAGTAGTTAGATGATTTAGTTTGTTGTTAGTGCCATTGAGAAGATTCTGACACCTAGCGGCCCTGTGTACAGCAGAGCTGAGCAGAACCCTGCCCAGTCTTTTTGCACCATCCTCTCATCTTCCAGCGTTATGTCAGACAATGCTCTGCAGCTGTTCATAGGGTTTTTATGCCCAGTTTTTTCGGAAGTGGGTGGCCAGGTCCTTCTTCCTAGGCTGTCTTAGTCTGGAAGCTGCGCTGAAGCCTGTCCACCATGGGTCATCCTGCTGGTATTTGAAATACTGGTGGTGGTTCCCTGACCAGGAAATGAACCCGGGCCCCAGTGGTGAGAGTGCCAAATCTTAACCACTAGACCATCAGGGCTGGCTAAGTGATTCAGTAGTTATAGACAAAAGGATAGTATCCTTCCCTCACCAAAATACATTATACATTTTGCATATTCACGTCAGAGTTACAGTTTTTCTAGTTCACATTAACTTTATTGAGAAATATTTATGCTGTCTCCATATTGTCATGGCTCTCCTATTAAAAATTATCATGAAAAAGGTGGGCACGACATTTTGTAGATTTCATGGAAAAGAAAACTTTCCATATTCTAGATTACCAGTCCCATGGTCAGTACAGAAATTATAGTGTATTTTAATGAAGGTTCTTCAAGTGGATTTCTTAGTTGACCTACTCGAGAAATGATAAATGATATTTAGCTCTTTCATCTTGATGTGGTGACTTTAAATATTTTGTAAAGTAATTTTTGCAAAATGTTCAAGTCAGTAGATGACATGCAATTTGTAATTATGAGGTTAATATGCTCTTAATATAATTATGACTGTTATTATCCTGTAAAGTTCCACATTGGCTAAGGTTGACCAAATCACATCACAGGAGTGCCGGAAGTAATACCACGCTATGAGCCCAAAATTTCATCTGGATTTTACTACATTTTTGAAAAGATTAGACAAAATTTTACTTTTAGGTATAGCAACTGAAACCTAACATTATTTATGTGTTTCAACAAGTTGTTCCCAGGGGTAGACTTACCCTGAGGTTAGTGAAGGTTCAGGGCCCCTCATTTGCACAGTCTCCTTCCAACCTTCAGGGCCCCTCATTTGCACAGTCTCCTTCCAAGGCCCTGGGAGGAGCCCCAGCAATGAGTTTACAATGTTTGTAAAATTTGCAAAATATATTTCTGTATTCTTTGTTCTTAAGGCTCCCCTCCCCCACCCAACTGCCTAAGCTTTAGGCCCCACAGATCTGGATTCACTCCTGATTGCAATTACTGATCCAAAGTAGCAAAGTTATTCAGGTCCTATACCGAGGCTGTGTATGTCACACAGCTTAAAGCTCCTTTTATAGTAAAACAAATGAAATCACACCAGCAGTAGATTTGCTGCCTTGCCCCAACTCTGTTAATATGCAATGTGAAATCTATTTTTTCAAAAGTTAAACGAAAATGCTACGCTTTTGCAGCCAGAGGGCATTTGTACATGATATCTTTTACAGTGTCCAGTTTCTTTGATAGTAACTAATCTCAACATTCTTCCTTTATCCTCCCTCATATATTCCCATGGGGTAAATTAAACGTAATCTCATCTCAGCCCATTTTGTGTCCTTCTCTGGGGCTGGTTAGCTCAATGGGTTAGAGCCTAGTGCTAATGAGACTATGTGGGCCTGTTAGCTTCTCTGTTCTTGGTCACAGTCTGAGCTACAGCCAGCTACCTCAAAATTTCTTGCTGTTGATCAAGAGTGAGATGAAGGCAGGAATTTTAGTGGGCTCTATGAAAATCTTTTTCACTGATGGAAGATAAGCAAAACAACAACAGCAACAATAAATAAAACCAATGCTTGACAATCTCAGCTATAGTGGATGATTTTTTTTCTTAACAAAACCATCCCCTTGCTCAGATCAATATAGTTTGATAGTTTGTCACAGAAAGGGCCACCAGGAGAGCTAGTGTAAAGCCTGTGGTTACCCCCCAGACCTGATAATAATCTTAAGGTTAAACTGGTCCCCCAAACAATCCTAACTTGCCTTAATGTCTTTTATGGATCTATTAAATACTTTAAACTCTTTTTTGCCTAGTCTCCTCTCTTAAACCATTCTGTGGATGCCAGTCATATTAACAATTTGCTAGTCCCCTGGAATCACACATTTTGTAATAAGAAGTTGCATATTTTGGTCTATAATATCACTAAACCGTTTTTTCAGCACCTCTTCTGGTACTGATGATTTAGCCACTCCAATTAAAAAAATGCATACATACATATGTGTGTATGTGTGTGCACGCACATGCATGTGTGAGTGTGTATAAAATAGCTTGTGCTTCTCATACTGTTTGATCTAGCATTTCACATCTATATCAAAAGACCGTTTGGGAGTGGCCTTCTGCTTAAAGTGTTCCTCAGTAGAGAGCAAAACTGATAGATTTCTTCAGTCTCTCTGCCACTACTTTTGATCTCTGAGTGTTTTTTTTGTACTGTGATATTTGAATTGGATTTTTCTGAATGGCAAACCTAAAAGGAATTAACGGCTTAGAAATCCTTTTTCTTTCAATTCAGTAAATATTTATTGAGCTCTACTCTGTGCCAGGCATTTAAAAGGGTTAAGAGGTGGATAAAGAGATTAACTAGAAACAGTCTCTACCCTCTAGGAATGTATGATCTAACAATAGCAAGATAGTGAATTAATGTTTTTGTGATCCCCTTAATTTCTGATTTGTCCCTGATCCTCTGTATTTTTATATTTTTGGGCTTTTCTTTTTTTCTCCATAGAGTTCTCTATCAACCATGAAAGGTTTCGTTTTGATTTGTGTTGTTGTTTTGGTGGTGGTAGTGTTTGCTTGTTGAACTTCTGATAATTGTAACTCTTAGCATCCATTTATCCTGGACTTGCATTAAGATGTTTCTAGTCTCCAGGCTTCCTGTGGGTTCTTTGCTTTCGTCAGCTCTTGACATTCCCCGCCCCCCATACCCATATTTTCTTTCATACCGTTTGTTAAAATTGGGTAACCACTTGATTTGTCTTATACTTTTCCTTTCCTAGTGGAATACTAAAGTTAGTTGAATTGTCATTATTATTACATGGTGGTTCACTGACAAATAATTTTTACATTAGTTCTTGTTCACTTCTCAGGAACAAAGTCAAAATGGCCTTGCCCATATAATGAAGAAGTCATTTACCCTCCTGCTAGATTCTTACCTGTAGGAATCACCTGGTGTTATGCTAATCTGTGTTGAGGTACTCCATTATAACTCCCGGCCTGCTTTGCATCTTCTCCTCCACCAAATACAGGCAGATCCAAACCATGATATACCCTCTCTTGCATGCTATAGTTTACACCTTTTATACCCATAATAATCTATTGATCTTTTGTGTAACTGCGTACCTTCAATGCTTCCTCTTACTTGGAGACTTCTGTGATTAATAAGGTCAGAAAAGCCAGGTCTAGGTGAGGACAACTAGTCACTTTTGACCCTTGAACTTATTTTTTTTTTTTTTCCTTAGTTCTCTTGGGCCACCGTGACTTATTCATTAACAAGTATGGTTAGCACATAAACACCACTATCAGCTTGCGTCTGTTTATAAAGTTAACTCCCAATTACTGAGGGACCAATTAACTAGTCTGGAGGTTATGTGGGCCTCCTGCAGGGTGCCTTTTGGCTACTTCAGTTTCCACAGAATATCACTCAAAGAGTGTGGAGATGACCAAGCAAAACCTGTGAAACAAAGATTATTCAGTTGTCATCCATGTGAACAGATAGTAAAGTCTGATGGAAACTAAAATTATACATTTCAATGTGTTTTGGGATTATCTAAGGATAGAAATATGCATGGTAACAGTGAAAGGGGCTTCCTTTTATACTATATAAATTCTTGTAAATGAGCAATAAAATTAAGGTATTATGAGTGCCAGTAAAAGTTGAGTGCTACTTTTCTAGTATTAAAATCAAGTCAACAAACTGTTACCAAATGTTTACCATCCTATAAAAGAAAATGTTTAGTAATCTACCTTTAGACAGGAGCTCAGAGAGGGAAGGCCTCAGTTATTAGGTTGACTTCAGGCCAGGATTAGGAGAAGTGGCTTCACGTATTTTGCATTCATCTAACAATAATTGTAACTGACCTTGGATATTATTACAGTAACTACAGATATATCTAGGCTGTTGGGGAAACACAAACATTGATTTAGCATAACATTTAATTTTTATTTCTTTATACTAGCTTGAGGAATAACCCATTTTAAGTAATAAGTCAATGTTCCCAAAATGTATGTGTAAACTAGACAATTTATTTGAGGCATAGTTTTTCATTGAATTGTATTATTATTCAAAGGTGCTTCAGAATCTTTTAAGACCAATATGTGGTGTCTCCTAAAATTTTACCTTCACAAGATTCCATCTATCTCCCCATTCTTAGTCACGGAGTAGTTATTGTTCTATAAACAAATAGTTAACCCTAATTTTAGTAACTAAAAGGACATTTTAGTGAATACTTTAGTATTGGTTTCTAAAGCCAAACTTTTTCAACTTGTGAAATCTTGCCACAAGTGTTAAATTCATGTCAATAGAATTATATATAATTAGTGCTTTACTCCAGAAACTGAGAGAGTGCTTTATTTTTTTTGGAATCCTCTAGAACAAGGGTCAGCAAACTTTTCTGTAAATGACTAAGTAAGTATTTTAGGCTTTGTGGGACAAGAGGCAAGGTTGAGGATATTATTTAGGTACTTGTATAACAATAAAGAAAACAAATATCTACAACTTTTTGTAATACAGGTCTAATAAGCACAATGGAATTTATTTATGGGTATTGAAATATGAATTTCATATAATTTTCATGTGTTGTGAAATATTATTCATCTTTTGTTTTTTTCAACCATTTAAAAACATAGAAACCGTGCTTACCATTCTGGCCATACAAAAACAGGGTGGGTTAGATTTGGCTCACAGGCAGCAGTTTGCCAGCCCTTTCCCTAGAATACAAGCTCTTAAACAGTACCTCGTCCATAACCCCACACCAGGGGTGAGTTTCATTGATGTCCTTGAACTTCTTGAGATCACATGCAACATTTTGTGCACACATGAATTTTTCCATGGACAGGGTCCACAGCTCTCATCTGACTCTCAGAGAAGTCCAGGACTCAAAAAAAGATTAGGGGCTGCTGTTCTAGAGATGATTCATTGATTTTTAGGAGGCATTTCCTAAGGCCCTCATAGTGCCTAGGTACTGTGCAAGTCAGTGTGAACTCATAGGAATTCCTACCCTAGGAGCTAATACTGCTAGAGACACTGAGAGTAAATAATTGTCTAGGTGATCTTTTTATTTTATTCATAAAATCCGTTGTCTCCACCATTTTTGTTGGTTTTATAAGACTCAAAGAAAGATGAAAATCCACACCTCTTGTTCTAAGAGGAAAAGCTTTCTCATATTTTCAAATATTTAGTGATTATCTGAAACGTATTTAAGTGTTGAGACCATTTCAGGCTATAAATAGAAATCAGATTCAACCTGTTAGGAACCTTTTTCTTTTATAAATATTACCCCACATATCGGTTCATGTTAGCTCAACTGACATCAAGGGCGGCAATATAGGTACTATGCAGGATTAGGATTCGGCAGGATTAAACTTGCTTATTAAAGCTGAATGTGTGAGCTTTCAGGCTGCTTGACTTAACAGGTGGATGTTAGCCAAAGGTAAGCCCTTGAATGTTCAAATTCATGAAATGGAGTAGTTACCCTGGGGCAGAGGTGATGGTGAGAAAACAGAAATGTCCATTTGAAAATAAATAAGAAGTTCAGGAGTTCCTGCCTACACCCCAGGGTTGGGGATAGAAGAACTTGCTTCTTCTCAATAAACAGTGTTATAGAATGAAGTTTATACTCAAGGAGGAAATGGTCATAAAAGCTAGTAATACTCATTTTAAAACCTAAAGATGGCACAGTATGGTTTGTGGTGAGACCTTAAAAAATCTAAACATTTTCAGCAAGCCCCTTGCACTTTTTATATAAACTTTTAATTCATTTACAGCTTGTTTTCATACATGTAGAGCATATAACAAACCTAAGAAGGTTAAAATATATTCCAAAGAAAGGACAAGTTAACCAGAAATATTTCCCCAAAAAAGGAAGGAAAAAAATTACAGAAGTTCAGAGCTACTGTAAATAGGAAGCATCATTTACATGTATATTAGGTTTAAATATTATTAATTGATCAGTATTTATTAGTAAATGATGATTTTTTTAATCTGTAAAATCCACTCACTTGCAGGTCTTTCTTTTAATTCAATAGTTTAAAAAAATGTAATAGTGATTTTTTTCAGTTCTGTAAAAGGCAAAAGCAAAAAGTATCCAGGAGAAGAGGCTGGTGACTTCAGTGAGAAATTTACTATGCAAATCAGAGAGAAAAAAGAAGTAAAACAAAGAGTACTACTGTGTGGTTCAAATATGGATTTTTTACCATAAGAGATTCTTGCTGATTTTGAGACAGCCGTGAATCATTGAATTGGTAAAGGCTGCCTTATTGTTGAAGCATGCCTGGGTGGCTGTTTCCAAGAGATTCATATCTCATTATATAAAATTATATGACATCAGCTAATTCCTGGGGCTTCGTATCCATTCAGTAAGAAGTATGACATGTCCCTATAGCCTCTTACCTCACAGTGCCTAGTTAGGCTGGGTCAGCCCTTGGCTGTTTGTCCTCAAACCATAAAGCACCTCCCTTGAGTGCTCCATCATCTTTCCTGGCACCTGGTGTTGTCCTTTTCCTCTTAAAGCTCTTGGCCACCATGCCTTCTATACTCACTCTAGTGAGTCTTGCCAGTTCAGGGGGGGCCAGGTTCTTTCTGTCCTTCCTAATGCGCCAATTAGCTAATTTAATAAACTCATCTAAGGCAGAGTGCTAATGGGGAAGCCCTTCCTTCTAAGTTGAGTGTGGTTTATAACACAGGCTTCATGGAGAATGCTGTGCTGGTGAAAATTACACGTCAGACTAGGAGGTGGGGCAGTGAATATATATTGCTCCTTACTTCACACTCCACAGCCTCCTATTCTGCTTGTATTTAGAGCTATTTCTATTAATGTGATTTAACAGAAGGTGTGGGCACAGCTTGACAGTGCAACAGATTCATTATTTTTTTTTAGTGAAAGAAATAAGAAGAAAGCAAGAAAGAACACATGCCATTAGTAATACAGAGTGAGACACCACCAGTTGCACAACAATGCACTAACTACCTTATAGAGTCACAATTAGAAATGTACTACATTTAACCATGATTTATTAATTCATTAAAATATTTACATTTATTTTTAAACTTTATCATTGACTATATCACTCAATCAGTCATTCACTAAGTATTGGGTACTATAGGGGGAGAAAAGAGAACTATCAAAGAAATTATAACCACATTGAGAAGAAAAGACACCCCCATGTGGAACAAACTGGAAAACAGAATAGTGGAGTGATAAATTGTGTGGTTACAGATAATAAAGGCAATGCACATATCAAACTCTTTGAGATCAGGACTTTCAAAAAATAGAAACACCAGTAAGAGGCTTTTGCATTTCTAAGGCTTTTCTTTACAAGTTATAGTCTAGTTTATGTACCTTATAATCCTGTTATCTTATTTCTTCCTGCCTAACAGGGGTCCTTGTAGCATTTTTATGGCCTCCTTTTGAACTGTGGCTATCACCTGGCCCCCTACCTAAGCAAGTCAGATTAGTTTGTGAAATAGGACCCCTAATTAAAAAAAAAAAAATGACCACACCAATCTTATTTTAGGTAGACGGCAAGAAGTTGTTAGAGTTCTCACTCTTTTTAATCTAGCCCTTTCTTCCTCAACTCCTTGCTGTCTTCAATAATTGATAGCGGGCCAAAAAGAGAAGCAAGTGTTTGGTAGACAGGTGGGAACTGTGGTGGCACAGGCAGCCTTAGAGTCAAGCAGTACTGATGGGGAAGAGGAAGGTGGCGTATGAAACAAAGAGGGCCTTCAAGAGAACCTGAAGTCGGCCTGCAAAGGCCGTGCCTGTGTAAGGAGACCAGGCAGATTGCCCGTATGTCTGATATCACTGTTGACATTTGGAACCGACTCCATCAGTGAGATTTAATTTGGCAAATTCATGACTGTTAAAACTATGTGGCTTGTTTTATCAGTTTACCAATAAATTTGTTACTCAAAGAGATTTGCTGGTTTATAAGAAATTCTTATAATGGGAATTAGTATGAGACTAAAATTAATCAGAGGGCACAATGGTAAATTTTGATATGGCTTAGGGTTTTTGAAAGAATGCCTCCTTGTGTAATAATAGGAGTAATCTGCTTGCCTCTAACACCTTTTTTCTCTTTTAAACACACAGGCTTCTTTTCCTATGACTCCATCACTTGCAGCTAATCCTGCCATGGCTTTCAATCCTTACTTACCTCATCCTGGAATGGGCCTGGTTCCTGCCGAACTGTTACCAAATGCACCTGTTCTGATTTCTGGAAACCCGCCTCTCGCATTGCCAGGAGCTGCTGGTCCAAAACTGATGCGTTCAGATAAATTGGAGGTATTTGGGTAGAAATGTATAAATATGTATAGGGTAGACATTAATCTTATGCATAAAGCAACATTCTCAGAGCTCAATGTTTTGGATGCTTTAAATAAGTGTGCCTGGGTTTTTTAGCTTATGGAGTACAACCTCAGACAAATGTTAAACATTTTACTACTGCAATTATACCCTGTTCTGAAGTGCACTGATTCAGTTGTACAGTAGGTCGAACAATGTCTTGGTGTACCCAACCACAGACTGTGCATCTCCTTTGCTATGGCACAGGAAGTCTGGTGGGAGTGCTTCTTTTACCCAGGCTTCACCTTTCCAGACTGGGCTTACTGTATTTGTTGATGAGTCTCTTCTTGCCAGAATAATCAAACTGAAAAAAAAAAGTAGACTAATCTAAGTATCTATGAATACAGAATGTAAATGAGTCTCATAGTGTCTAAACCTTTTTCTCCATTTTAAGAATGATGTACTAGATAATAAATATCCCTTGATGCCTTAGAAAAGAAAATTTAAAAGAAATTTCAAACAGCTTTTTGATTTGTGGAAGGCCTTCAAACTTCTCTTATTGTAATTCTTCATAAATTGAAATAAATAATTAGTCAATCTCTTACAAAGTCAGCTCTGTTGGCAGCTCCTTAAATGCTTTGCAATGTATCCTCATGGAATCTGATTGTATACGTGATTCAGTCATGGTCCACAAGTCTGCTTGTGGCAAAGCACATTGCTGTGTGAAAAGGCTCATCTTGGACCTTAGCAAAATAACCCCCTCTTGCAAACTCAGCTAATTACACTTTAAGCTATGTGTTGAGTGGAGGATTAAAAATTGGTTTTCAACCATACTTTTAAGCACTTTTATTTCAACGTAAGGAAAACAGATGACTCTCCCTTGGGAAGAATAGAATTTTTTTTCTAGGAATAGAAATGTTGTCTGTTTACATCTCATAGTGTATATGGCTTTACACTATCTTTCAGCTTTTTAGATTTCTCATAAATAGATGACAAAATAATATATACTATTGCTCTTACATTCACTGGCAAAATAAATAAAAGTTAATCACCTTCCAGGCATGAATGTGATGTGTTTTCTTTCTCTTGGAGGTTTGCCGAGAATTTCAACGTGGAAATTGTACCCGTGGTGAGAACGATTGCCGCTATGCTCACCCCACAGATGTTTCCATGATTGAGGCAAGTGATAATACTGTGACTATCTGCATGGATTACATCAAAGGTCGATGTTCCCGGGAGAAATGCAAGTACTTTCATCCTCCTGCACACTTGCAAGCCAAACTCAAGGCAGCTCATCACCAGATGAACCATTCAGCTGCCAACGCGATGGTAAGAACAGGCCAGGACTTGTGGACTGTTTTGGGGTAAATGATTAGTATATTCCTCAACTTGTCTAATATCCTGTAACCATAATCTTGGATAGTCATGAGTGGGCCTTAATATGAATAGCCAAGGTTATAAGCTAGAAAAGAGAGAAGCTATTTATTCTAATTCATTCAATAAAAATTTCTAAACATAATTGTTTAAAAGCTTTACTAATAATTTTAATCTACTGTGCTTTTTCTCCCATTTTTTGAGAAAGAGTAAATTATATAATTTAAACAGTAAATTATTTTTGAGTGTTTTTTATAGCCTAACTAACCTTAATATTCCTAAAATGGCAGAAAATTGCCTCCCTGCCCTGTGAGCCACCTTCCTGGGCACTTTGCTAGTAACATCCTTAATGCCTTTCGAAAACAGAGGCCTTGGAAGATGGGATGGTAAGTAGGTTCTAATTTTCCATAGGTTAAGGTTCTCTTTCCTTTGTGGAGGTGGGGTGTCAAGATAGCATCCAGCCAAGACTGGGGGAAATTTCCACATGGTTGAGAGAAGAAGCCTGGCTATTGAGTTGCCCTAGCAAGTCAGTTTGGGGGAAAAGTTAGTTCTACTTAACACTGAAAGGTAGGAGGTAGGAAAAATATTTGCATAACACTACCGTGTGATGGGTTGAGAAATAGGAATTGTGATTACTTAAACTTGTCACAGCTATCAGTTGTTTTGATAGACAGCTTGCTGTTTCTTTCTTTTTCAATCTGGGCCTTTTCTCTTGTATTAGGGTCTAACCTCATTAAGGGACAAAACCCTGAGGAAACCTCATGTTTCCTGGCTGTGGAAAAAATCATCTACATGACCCTCAAGCCCGTGACACAGGCCTTACTTTTTCATAAGAGAGATACATTTATTTTTAGCATACTTTTCTGTTAAGAAGTTTTTTCTCATGTTGAGTTGAAATCTATCTTGCTATAACTGGGACTTACACTTATTTAATTACAAAAATAAATCCATCCCTATTTCATATGAGTGTGACTCTCATGTCTTTTCTCTAAGCCAAATACCCCAAATTTCTCCAAACTTTTCTCATAGAATATGGCTTTAAGGACCCCGCACCAATTTTGGACTTGTTCCATTTTCTTAATACCCGTGTTCTCTCAGAACTAAACCCATTACTTTGTGAAAGATCTGAGCCCCAAAGTAGAACAAATTTATTTTCTCCCTTGATCTGAACAACATAATCTGTTAACGAATGTTAAAAAAGGCTTCACCAAATATTTTTTTCTTAAATTCTTTTGAACGAGGGAATTTTAAGCTTGAAAACAGGAAAGTATCCAGAATGTTCAATGCAGAATTTAAGTCTCCAATTTTTGGATTATTTCTGTTTGTGGCACAGAGTTCAGAAAGGGGCATGAGTCTATTATACAGGAGAGGAATACAGTTGGCCCCTTAAAAATAAAGGTTCTCATATGCATTGGATGTACAAGGAATGGCTTGCTTGTGCCATTCTGCACCTGTCCCTTGCTTAGTCATGGGGCCTTCAGATGTACGTGCCCATTTCTGATAATTTGGGTGTATTTGGTAGAATGCATATGAGTTAGCCACAAATTTCCATGTAGAGAGTTAAATATTATATAGTAGGCCTTCAACTGGTACTTTTAGACATCAATATAAAATTCCTTTCTGAGTAACTGATCAGAGCAGAGTCTTAGTGGTGAGGTCGAATTGGCCCATAGGAATTTGTTTGAGATAAGACTAAACAAAGGAGGCTTCGGGCCGGCCCCGTGGCTTAGCGGTTAAGTGCGTGCGCTCCGCTGCCGGCGGCCCGGGTTCGGATCCCGGGTGCGCACCGAGGCACCGCTCCTCCAGCCATGCTGAGGCCGCGTCCCACGTGCAGCAACTAGAAGGATGTGCAGCTATGACAGACGGCTATGTACTGGGGCTCTGGGGGAAAAATAAATAAATAAAATCTTTAAAAAAAAAAAAAAAAAACAAAGGAGGCTTCCTAAAGAAATTTAAGCTTTCTATATTTTTCAGGATTCAGAGTTGAAATGCTTTGTGAAACAGAGATTTTTTACCCTGTTCATGTTCATGTGCATAGTTCAGGTTGACTTCACTGAAAGTAGCTTGTATGCATTTAAAAGGAAAAAACTTGAGGGGCCGGCTCAGTGGCGTAGTGGTTAAGTTCACACGCTCCGCTTTGGAGGTCTGGGGTTTGCAGGTTTGGATCCCGGGTGCAGACCTACACACCGCTTATCAAGCCATGCTGTGGCGGCGTCCCATATATAAAATAGAGCAAGATGGGCACAGGTGTTAGCCCAGGGCCAATCTTCCTCAGCAAAACAAAAAAAAAGACTTGAAAAGTTGATATTTAGTTCTCAAATGAAAATAGCGATACATTTAGGCCTTCTTTATCCACAGAATCAGGAGGTCATGGCATGCCCCTTTTTGGCATGTGGAAGGCTAGTGACTCAGCACTAGGGTTCCTGTCTCCTTAAGAATTTGGAGCATACCTAATTGTTGTTGCTGGGACATGTTGTTTAAGTAATATGCAATTTGCTGAGAAAAAAATGAAAGGCAATGTCAAACTTTTCCAATGAATCCTTTCCAGGGGCAAGTTTGATTGAGTTTTATAAGCACAGTGGGATTTTGAAAGAATTGTACACATGAAAGGAGGATTTTAAAATGCTAATATGTTTTAGAATTAAACCATATAAGGACTTAACAAAGCAAATGGTACATACTGAAATGCACAGCAAGCCTCTATAAATGAGAATTGCATATATTTTGCTAACTATCTGTGGTATCCGGATGAAGTGGGTGGGGGGGAGAGGAATAATTCATTTACTTTTTCCTTACATGTTAGTTGGGAAAGATACAGTTATAGGATTTGGACCTGAAGTCCTTGTATAAGTTGGATTTTGTTTTATAGAGCTCTAGGATCACACTCTGATTTACTGACATCTGTTTTATCACCTGTATACCATCTATCTCCTAGATTCATATCGGAATTTTAACTGGCAAAAACCTCTTTTCTGTTGTATCTGTTGCTTTTGCTAATCTCATTTTAGTAGGTTAATAAATGAGAGTCCCTGAGATGTTAATTTTAAATGATTATGTGCTGTTGACAGCTTCCTGTCACATCCTGCCCAAATGATGAGGTTCTTTTTTTATTTGTTGAAATTAGTGAAGTTGAAAAGCTGTTTTCTCCCTGTATGTTATTTATTTTTATTTGGACTAAGTGCTCATCTAGTGAATTGCTTCATCTCTGCAGTTGGTTATCTTGCTCAATGGACACCCTTGCAAAGGGTTCCCAGGCCGTATCTTATCTAACTGCTGCTTGCTTGGTTTGAGTACATTTTTTACATTCTTTGGTACTGTTTATTAATCCATCCCTCCCTCACAGGCCCTACAGCCTGGTGCACTTCAACTGATACCAAAGAGATCGGCACTTGAAAAGACCAATGGTGCCACCCCGGTCTTTAATCCCAGTGTTTTCCACTGCCAACAGGCTCTGGCTAACCTGCAGCTCCCGCAGCCGGCTTTTATCCCTGCAGGTGAGAACAGGGCTCTGGGTACTGTGAGTTTAGTGATGTTGTGAATGTGTACAATGCACTCCAGCTTCCAAAGAGCTTTTATGCAAGGACTGTCGACAGGTATCCTGATTAGAAATAAAACAAGGCAGTTATGCTTGATCTGCTAGTATATAGAACTGTTTTTCTATGATTCCTGAAAATTAATGGTTTGAAATCAAACTAGAAAAAACTGTCAACATTTTTCTTTTTAGCATTTCCTAATTTTTGCTTCTTATGATTGATTCACTTGATTCAGTCTCAAACTAATTTCTTGACTCTTAGGTATCACTTTCAAATATAGTGATCTACCCTCAAAAAAGTGTTTCCCAGCTTTAGCATTGCAAAAATATGCAGTCTATATACCTTTGATTTGCCTAAGATAGTTATAATAAAACTACCCTTAAATTTATATCACAGTATAGTGTGTGTGTGTGTGTATATATATATATATATATATATATATATGCACTTTCATATATATATATATAAAACAGGTAGTTTTAGCCTCTGACTCTTAAGTGAGTTAATATAAAAAAATATAGCAGTTTATCATATTTTCCTGACACTTTGCAGCATACTTTTTACCTCCTACATTCAACTATATTTAATAGCATGACAGATTTGCACTAAACTGAATAGAAAATTTTAAGCCAGAATTTTGTTCAAATAAATATCTTATATGGGGGGAAATACTGTTCTTCCAGTGGGTTAGTACTTTAAGAACAAGCATATAGTCTCTTAGGAATAAGTGAAAGTACTATCCACTGGGAGTTCAGTAATTTTCTTTTTATTGCCAGAATGATAAATGCCCCAGTTTGGAAACTATTATTAAATGAAAATGACATGCTTTAAAAATTAATTTAGAAAGCCTTCTTAATTATATAAACATACTAAACACATAGTATTGTATACCCGGAGTTGAAGAAACCCATTGGTTACTTGATAAATTAATCAGTTAATTAATTTTGAAAGAAACCATAAAAAACAGTCATTTGTCTAGTTACTAACCACAATAGTTCTTCGTGATATCATTTAAAAAACTCATTTTTTATAGTTTTTATACTTTTTTGTTGGATTTGGCTAATTTAAAGTCTAGATTTATGATCACAAATGTCAGAAGCATGCCTTTCCCCTTAATTAATAGCAAAATAAAAACCTGTTGGGCTGAGAGCCCGCTCTTGATGAAAAGCTTATTTGCCATATGTTCACAGTCAAGTCCTCGGTTGTGAGGTGGAGGAGGCAGTGATAATAGACTAACGCTCTAAATAGAACTATTGGCACCAGGTACCAGATCCTGGTGCATATTTTGAAAATAATAAGTGTAATGAATTAAAAGTCTCCCTTTCGTGATAAAAATTAATTAGGATGTAGTTGTCCAAAATAAATATGTAATTTAACTGAGGTATTTCTTTGAAAGAAAAATTAATGTTTCTTTTTATACCTAAGAATCCAAGAATTACTTTGATTACCGGGGTTTGTGATCTTAAAACTAAACTGTAATTGTAAGCCTGGGAGATTAGTGGAACCGCATGTGCTGATTAATTCATATTGCAAAGAATATCTTTCTAGTTAAACATTATTTCTATCAGTAAAGCTTTAATAATGAAATATCTCTTTTCTTTACTTTCCACGCTTTTCTGCATGGTGTACAGGGCCAATACTGTGCATGGCACCCGCTTCAAGTATTGGTAGGTTTTGTACCAAAATTCTCAACTTTTTCTAGTCTGAAAAAAATGTTTTTCTGTTGTGACTATGAAAGGGATGAGTGACTGAATGATGTGGCTGGACATTTTCTGAGTATTTAAGGTTTAATATGATGCTGTCTGTTTTACATCTTTGTGGAATCACACTGGTCCTACACTCTCAAGTCCTAGTTGGTTGCCACTGTGGCCAAATACTGACCCCGCCCTTCCTGGGTGAAAACAACCCTAAAAATCGCAACTGAAATATTTTGAAACATTTTCTTATCTAGCCAGAATGGGGAGTTTTGTTCTTAGCTTTACATCTGTTACTAAGAAATTGTAAAATATTTCAAATGTATTATTTGTAAAGTACAGCAAAAAAATTCGTACTTCCAAAATTATCCATAAGATCTAAATGATTCAATGCTTAAATCAGATGAGTTGAGAAAGGATGAGTTAAGCAAAGCTGGAGCATTCTGTAGTGTTCTGTGATGAATTCTATAGTGTTCTAGGATGAAGCGCCATCTGCAGAGAAATCAGGCACAACTGAATCATTTCAAAATGACTCTTTGGGGGCATGTGATCTTTAACAACCAGTTACACACAAATTCTTCAATTAGCCACCAATGTAATATGGTAGCCATTTCGAAACCATTTGTTTCCCTCCTAAAGTCTCCATGGGCACTAGGAAAAGACCAGGAGAAAATTGCTCTGTTCCATACAAGGAGGAATTATCCCACTCCACCTCACCATCTCATATCAATCCATCCTTTCCTCCTTTTTGAGAGTTTGCAACAGCTTGACTTCTATCCCATTGGTTGACCAGAGTAGATGCAGAGCCCAAAAGGGACTGACGGTTTGTTGAGATAAAACAGAAGATCAAAATGACAATCACATAGTAGCACTCACTAACATAGCAGGGTGTGAACCCTGGCAACGGAGATGAGGCCTCTGTTATTGAGGGATTGGCTGTCCCCTAGAGGAATTAAAAACATTTCCATTGATACTAACAAAAGCATTATATGCATATGATTGGCAGAACAGACCTGCAAGTTTGTGAAATGTGTCTCTGTCTTCACATTTTGTGACTACTCCCCTGTCTTTTCACCTAAGATCTCTGTGTAGGAGTGCAAAGTGCATGCTTCAGCGGTGCTGCTTCCTGTATAGTTGCTGCGCTCCCAAAAGGAAAATAAGAGTGTTTTTAGAATTGGCATGTAATACAATAAGGCATGGCTACAAGTAATGGATAACTAGAGATAGGCGTAGGGGATAACTACAGAGTTTCTGTCAGTCACCATTTGGGGTACATTTATGGTTTCTGTGACCTTGCATATGTTGATTTTTCTCTCTCCAGGCCATTCAGTTTCTCTGTAGACTTTCAGAAAATCTGAATTCAGTCAATGTAGAAATAAATTATTATATATGCATGCTTGCCATTCACACATTAATTCCTTGGTTTGCTTTCCAAAATGAGCCAGAAATGAGAAAAACATCTAAAAACCTTTCAAAATGAGATTGAAACTAGAAAAGGCAAAGAGAGAACATCCTGCAAGGGATGTTGCAGCTGTTAGCCATGGTAGCTGTAATATTTGCAGACAAGATGTTGTTGGATGTTTACTATGAAGTACCCCATGTGTTTGATAAACAGCCTAAGTTTCCAAGGGATTTGCCAGAGGTGTACTTAAAAACCTGCATGCATAGTCCACTGTATTCTTCCTATCTGCTCCCCTACCGTATAGCAACCAGTAAAACTACCATTTTTTTGCATGCAGATCAGGTAAGTATATATAAAACTGTCCCTTTGCATCCGCAATCTAGTGACAGCACTCATATATATGTTAGTGAATCCAAACCACATTTCATAGTTCCTTACTCCCATTTTGAATGTGCAACCCAGTTACTTGTGTGCTGAACTAGCTATTCATATAGATAGCCTTGGTAAAAATCAGATTTTGTCATATATACCCACTATGACCCCTTCTGAAAATTTGGCCTTTTAAGTCAACTACAATGTGATTCTACTCAAAAACTAACTAAATGTTGAGAATGATCCCGTTTTCCTTAATGGTAACTATAATTGGCTTTCACCTTTTCTCTTTTTAAATTTTTCCCCCTTCCATGCTGTGTTGCTTTGCACTGACTGTGATTGCATGTTGCACCCTGGTGTATCCATCATGATGATGTCACATGGCTTGTTGCTGTGATGCCTACCACGCCCCATTTCATCGTTTATGTCATGGTTGCGTAACTACTCCACCCTCCTGTGTGTTGCTTCCCTGGTTTCCTACTGAAAGTGCCCATGATGCACGGTGCTACACCTACCACTGTGTCTGCAGCAACAACACCTGCCACCAGCGTTCCCTTCGCTGCAACAGCTACAGGCAATCAGGTTTGGCCATTTATTTCACCTGTTTAGACCTAGATAACTACAGTGTGTTGGTAAGGCACAGTATATGCTTTTTGGATTGGTGAGAGACATTGGTCCACATTCTTATGTGTTTCTTAAGCAGTTGTTACATTTAGAATTTTTATTTTTGTGTATGTTCTACAGGGATGTATCTGCTTTGCTACTTACCCTGAGATGAATCAGCAGTTTTCTCATTTTTAATCGGTTAACAGATGTCACTCTTGATATGCTATATATACGATTGTTGCTACCACACCAATCCTCAAATGTATATACTAAGTATTTCTTAAATACTTCGTCATTAGTCGAGAGGAGAATTTATTTTATTTTACTACCATTTTTGATTATTGCATTTGAACTTTCACTTAGTACAATCATCATCTTTACCTTCAGATATACTGGAAAGAAAGCAAGATAACATATTTCTTTCCAAGGCACAGATATCATTATCCAGTGATTACATCAGAAATTCCTTCTCATACTGACATTAGCTGTGCTTGTGTTCTTTTAATTTTTACTTGCTTTAGGTATTTACAGGCAGAGTCACATGGCAAGTTATAAATTGTGGGGGAGTCTTGAAATTGTAAGGAGATACATACAATAATTATTGTGTAATGTTATGGCCTTTTTGCCTTGTTAAAGTGGTAATCATGCTTAAAAACTGCAAGTTCCACTGCTGTTTCATTTACAAGTATGATAACCATATAGCACACAGAGCATTAATTCATTGGGAGAACAAACCACATTCTAATCTGTGCTTTGCAAAATGAACTATTAGTGGATATGGTTAATATGTCTAAATTTTTCTGTGAAATTGATTATAGTTATTAACTACCATGTCCAAGCAGTGAACAAAATAAACAGAATTCTCTCAAGAAACTGTTTTAATCTAAAATCTTTTTTACTACTATAGATACCCCCATTATCAATAGATGAACTGAATAGCAGCATGTTTGTTTCACAGATGTAGAAGTTACCAGTAGAACAGTAAGTTTCTTTAAGTATTAATGTAAATAATATTTATAGGCTATATATTTTATTTACACAATTGAATTTGCTAAAGGCTTTGGCAAATAGTTTCATTAATAGACATTGCTTACAACTTAGAAATTGATTTAAGCATTCTAAATTTTCCAAAATGAGATGTAGATAGCAAATGTGAAATTTTTTATATGAAAATGACCACTGGTACTGTATTTTCCCAATGAACTTACAAACTCTGAAATGTTTTCCTGTTATTGAAGGGGTATGATTTGTTAGCCAAAAGCATAGATCACTTTTGAATTTTAATTCTTCAACATTTTTCTAGCTTCATTTTTTTTTATTGAAGTTAAAGCAATGTAATTTTGTCAGAATTTGACTGAGATGGTTTTCTTAAAGACAGTAAACAATATGCTTCTCCTGTGACATTATAGAAAATAGTGCTTTTATAGTCAGCCTCTTTGTGTTGCTTCCCATTTAAGTCTATCAGAATTGCTCAGCTGTTTTGAATTTTGAGTGACATAATTGAGTACTTTAATCATTATTTTCATTCAAATCATGACTTTTTTTGGTAATTTTTGTCATTGTTGGATTTTCCCCCTTTATCCTTGATCTCCTCTTTGCCTGGTTTAGCCTGTAATAGCACACATTTAATTGGAGCAATCATTCACTTGGAACATGTGACATCTGAAGTCACTTAAGACTCCTAGGTATCTTAATTAATTAGAGGGACTTATTAAACAAGTGTACCAATTCTGAATTGCATACATTAGTCATTGAAAGTTTGAAGTTCTCACAACTGGAGTGTTTCATTTGGGTGAAGGAGGCAACAGTTCCATGCTCCTGTTGGCCTAGTTCCTCAGAACCTGGCTAGCATTTCTTTCCTGCTGAGGACACACAGGCCCAGAACACTAACTGTTCTGGTCAGAGCCTATAGCTAACTGTACCTTAGATAAATAGATCCCTTCAAACATAAAGAATGTTTTAATAAGACATTTGAGTACATGGAATAACAAAGGAGCTGTAAATTGTAATCGTTTTCAGGGGTATCATTTGGGATAGTGGCAACTTGGGTATAGCAGCAAACCCGAGAATACAGGCTTTGCAGACCTGCCTGATTCTCCATGGGCTGCTACATATCAAGGTAAACAAAAGTTGTCAAATATAATTAACTTTCCAGCAGAATGTGTTTGGTAACAGTGATTCCTTTTTGCTTGATTCCATTAGAAAATTGAGAGGTATTTGGCACACTGTAATCACATCAATATGTAACAGATGTTAAAAATTTCTCCAAAGTTCAAAAATGTAATTTTGTAAAATACTATGTACCTAGATTTCACACTTAGGCTATTTCTGCATGGCTCCAAAACATTCAGATAAAAAGTTTAAAGTTTATTTAATATTTGCATATTTCAAAATGTTTGGTATCAAACATGTTCTCTCAATATCTGCTTGTCGAAGGAAGTGGATGGATGGGTGGATGTTCATCAAAAGGTTTTGGCAGTGTGTAGACAATGCTTTAAACAATTGAGTGCATCTCTGTTAACTTAAGGCGATTCTCTACGTTAGCACTCAATGAGAACCATAGACTATCATAGTGTATGACTCTTTAGTGACCATTTCCAACAGCCCCATTTTCCCAGGTGTAGAATATGAAACTCAGAGAGAGGAATATCTTGGCATAGTTCACACACAGAACTGGAACAAGAACCAAGTATCCTGACTCCTACTTCAATAACGCTTCAGTGTTTCTCACTCTTTGTTTTTTTTTTCCATTTCAGTTGAAATTCTGAACAACAGAGTTATGGAGTATCAGAATCTCTCCGTGAGAACCTCCATATGGCCTTTCTATATATATTCTCGTATGTCTTCTTCTACCAACACAATAAGCGTGGTGCAGTTAATATACTAAACAAAACAAACATACCAACCAACAAATTCAAACAAAAAATGAAGCATTATGCAATCAATGCAGATGTTAAAACACAAATAGAAAACTAATAACTACTGCCTATCTTATTTGAATTATTAGGTAGACTATGACCCTAAAATTTTCAATTTGTTACATTATTCTTTGTAATTTTCCAATAACCATTATGCTGGGTGAATTTCCACAGTGAACTGTTGGCTTACTGTGCATTCTTGGTGGATAAATGTTCGTCTGTTTTGAAGTGTTACCTTACTGTTTTGTTTACACAGTAGTCTATTGGGTTAATTTAGAATGTAACAGATTTATCCAGTACCATTTTCCTCATTATTATACTGTATTGTATTGTGGTGTGTTGTGTTCTGTTAGGTTTTTACATACGATAGTGTTTTGCTGTATATGTGTGGTGGTTGATTTCAACTAAACTGTTATTAATGGGAAACAGAAATATATGTGCTTAAAAAACATAACAGGTTAGGTTAATGTTAATATGCTCCCTGTTTCTTTAGAATATTTCTGTAGGTTTCTTGGGGGAGACATTTAAAAGGCCTCACTTTTGCGTGTGCACAAAACCTGTTCATACACATGCTTGTGTTTAATTTGTACCTGCAGATCTGACCCTGCATAATGTGATCACATTACTAGATTTTTTGTGAGAGAGAAATAATTACTTGCAAAAAACAGGACACTTGTTAAAACATTAACCCCTAATTTCACTCCCTAAATAGCTTGAAAACCTAAAACTTACCTTTAAAATGAATTTCTCAGCATTTATACTAAAAATTATGTAAAGTGCCCATTACATTTTTTTGTGGCTCAAGGATCCTGTCTCCTAGGTTGAGTGTCTAAAACTGAGCCATTTGTCATCTTCAGCTGAGAAATTGGTACTTAGAGGCTTAAAGGTATGCTAATTACAGGTTATGAATTAAATAGGGAGAGGGACGTGAAGATAGTTTTTACATATTGGAGGAAAGTGTGTAAAAACCATTACAATGTAACCTTTTACACAAGTGCCGTTTTCCGAATGCAAATGGCTCATGCTCTTTAGACTACTCTTGAATAATAAGTAAGATGCAATCTAGCAAAAGTCAGTGAGGGTGAAAGAGAATTGGTTCTAAGTAAGGCCTTTCCTCTCCAAATGGACAATCTTTTCTATTGATCACAGTTGGAGCCTGAGTATAGGTGTGGAGAAATGGCAGAGGGGGGAGGGGGGCAGGGAAATGTTTCAAATTGTTCTTTGATTTATTTAAAAGTTTAGGAAGGATGTGCACAGTTGTCTTTCGCTTCAGTTCATCTGAGTTTCGTTTTGTTCAACACATCAGTGAAGGAGCAAGCACCTGTGATAGATGTCAAGTGTTGCCTTGACCTCTCCCAACTTTATTAACAACAGAGTCTCTCACATCATAAACAAGCCTTTGTTTGTTTGGATTTGTTTGTTTTATATGTAGTTGAATATTATAATAGGTTTTTAGCACCCTTTTGATAAGAGAGTGGCTACACTCCGCAGAGCTGAGCTGAATCCACATTGCTAATACTTATAAAATAATTTTATAACCAAGTAAAATAGTAATTAATTCATATTGTATGTGGCATACCTCCTCCACTCTACTCAGTTATTAAAATTACTATTATTATACAGTGGTGGAACCATATGATATTTTGCACCAATTTAGATAGATTTAATATTTTCTACTAAATATATATTTTCTCGCTGGAAAATATAAAATCATCACATTTGATGTGTACAACAGGTTTTTTTTCCTTCATGGAAATGTCAAGCAAAGAGAAAATCTGATTTAGGATATTGTAAGCCGGCAGTAGTGTTTGAATCACAGAACAATGGAGTTGGCAAAACCTTTTCACAGTTGATGAAACTGAGGCCCAGGGCATGTGACTTGCCGAAGGCTACCTAGCTAGTTGGTGGCAGTCAGACCCCAAAATATCTCCTGGCTCTCACTTGTTCCTCCGTTTCATGTTGTTTGTGCTTCAAAACATTTGAGACTCTATCCTAAAGCAGATCAATTTGGCTCAGAATACAAAAGAGCAAAATTAGCTCTTTGGTAGTTGATATCCTGTTGATCTTAATATCAATCCAAATTATGATCATCAGTGATTTCTAAATGCTCTTGCTTGTATAGCGCCATTGTCATCTCTTAACAGTATTGCCTGGAGTTAGAAAACAAGAAATGTCCTGACTTTTACCTATTGATTCTTTGAACTACTTAATTTCTGTTTCCCAAAATCTTAACATTGTTAAAGAAGAAAGTAGAGTATGCCTTTGTGAAATTACTTGTGTATGGAACTGAGTTTTGTATAAAGCTGTGCCACTGCCTCTCCAGAAGGGCAGATCTGATCACACAAATCCAGGAAGGATGCACCTGAGCTAGTCTGGATGTATTCCTTAAAAGAGATAGAGACGTTTTAAGTGCAAAATGAACTTTTTTGTGTAGTTTGACATTTTGATGCAACGAACTGTCTCATTTAACTTTTTAAACCTCTGACGAAGATGTACATTGACAATAAACCCAGAGTACAGCGGTTTTCATGTTGCTTTAAGCTCTGGAAGACATTAATAATGACATTTTTTAGTAAGAGGTTTAGTGAGGGATATTCAGAGCAGTTGTATTTTTGGTGCCACAATTTTTTATATTGTTGGCATTTTAAAAGTTACTTTGTAAATGAATTTAAAGAAAGAAAATTTAAAGCACTAAAGTTTTGATCAGATGCAAAAGAATTTTGACATAAATGCAATTTTAAGATAGCACTCTTTAAACTAGTTGTGCAATGACTTATTCAAGTTGTCTTTATTCAAGAAAAGAAAAGAAGAAAAGTAAGTCATTCGACTATAAATTTCCAGTGAAAAAGACAAGTCACAAAACTAATCAGTGACTCTAAACGAAAATTTACTGGATGAATTGTATATATAAAATTCTAATCACCTGTGATTCTAGTTAACATTTTATAAGCTTTGTAATTTACAAGGGCCTCTATTTTTATTTATCCACAATTATTGTTTTTGTTCATATCTCTCAGCCTTTTGCAAAAATACGCAAGAGTGCTGAAACTTGGATAAATCAGGTCATGTATACAGAGAATATAATCTAAAAGTTATCTTTTAAGAGGATTTTAGTAATGTCAATTTTTTTTAAAAAAAGCACTATGTGACCATAACATAAGTATATTTTAAAGAGGGATTAAGATTAAATTAAAATTAAATGGATTCATAAAATTGCTATTTAAATACAGTATTTACTTTTGCAATTGGAGCATGATTCCACAACCAGCTGTTGCATTTCATTTCGCTTGTCTAGATTAGAGTCTTTAATTTGTAGTTAATCATGATGTGAAAAGCCATCTTCTCCCCACTCCATCAATCTTCTCCATCCGGTTTTGAACATGCTAAAGCACTTTGATCTTGCCATAAGTGTTGTCCTACGCCACTAGGCTGTGTTCACGAATGGGCAGCCTCAGCTCACCCACTCTCCAATTTGGGAAAAGCAAGTACCTCCTCCCTGCCATCAGTAGGAAGTGGATAAAACTAATCTTTACAACTTGAAACTGTTTTTAATGGCATGACCAGTAAGCATAGTGATGTCTGAATAAGGACAACATTGGCATTAAATTTTATTAAATATGTAGGGAAGGCCCATGTGCTACTTGGAATGTTATTTGGTTCTTTCCCCCTTCCTTTGGAGAATGTAGATGAGGATGCTCTTAGGTAAATGCAGCCACAAGGTTTCCAAGGTGTTTTAGTCTGTAGAGTAGGCTGTGATGCACACAATTGTTAGAAACTGGAATCCTCTTTCTTTTTATCTCTTCTACATTTCACACACATTGAAATAGAAATAGAGAAATATGATTGAGGGAAATATGATTTCCCAATTCTGTTGAATAGATTTAGGAAGATAGTGGCCTAATTTTTAATTTTACTAGTGCCTGTCAAAGACAATAGAATAAACAGTGTGTAAAAGAATATAACAACTTTTTTGCAAATTTAGTTGATAGCCTAATCAAACTGTAAATATAATTACAAATATAAGTTTGGAGCACCAACTCACTAATTGGTGCCATGTTTTCATTTTTCTTGTTAGTTAAGGTTTTTGTTTTATTACTTTTTTATGTCTCTAAGTAACTAATGAACTTAATTTTGAAGGAGAGTTAGAGAAAGTTTAAGATTTTACTACATGTATTCAATTCACCTACATATGTTCTAAACTGACACTGAAGCATGACAAGATATAGATTATAGTCCGTAACTATTCTTTACAGTTCACAGTTTAAGAACAAACTTAACTTTATATACAAATAATAATTTTAACTAATTATATTTAGTCGTTGCTTGAGCAACAAAACTACAACATGGCTACCTTTAGACACATTTTTTGTGAAAATTTTACTTGTAAACTATACATGGTTTTTGACAGTATGAGCATGTAGAAGATACAGCTCAAAGCTCAGAAAACAGCTGTGGTTGATTGTTTTTTATCCCAAATTCCCACGTGAAAGCTGAATTTGTGTCTTTGTGTGACTTTTTGATCAAAAAGTTTACAACACGTGGATACTAGAATCAGGCTTTATAGGTTATAGAATTTGTTGTGTGGCTAGGGTTATTCCACAGTATCTAGACTTTAAAACACAATGGTTGTATTTATAATACATTACCTGACCTTTTTTTCATAACTTTATTCAAAATTAATCTATTCAAGTGGCATAGCTGTAGCTACAAAAATTCTCTCTTCTGGAATTACATACTTATACAAATATATCCAAATGAGAATTAAAGAATGACAAACACGTAGATTAAAATTAATTCATATTTGTAAAACCGCATACATAAAGATACTGTGGAATGACCCTTTAACAGTGTTTAAGAGACATATGCTGCAGTTAACTGATTGTCTCAGTTAGGGTGCGAACGTGTGAGACACACCTTTTTTGCACTTATGTACATAGTCTGTGAAAGCAATCCTTGGAGCTTTTTTTTTAAATATAAGAAGTCTGTGATAATAGTGGAAAAGCTAGTAAGAGAGAATTATTTCTAAGGCTTTGAGAAGGAGGGGTTTTTTTTTGCTATAGACTTAACTAAAGCATGATGTTGCTTTGCTGTTGTGGCGGCTCTCTTGTTTGCTACAGCTCACCAAAAGACCCAAGACTGGTAGAGACTGGTACTGGGACAAGACTGGTAGTAGGTAACAGGTCAACTTCAGTTAACAACACTGAACAAGAGTAAAAAATACTTCATCTTTTAGCAAGACCACTAGCAAAAATTATTTGCTTTTTAAATTAATCTTTGCTGTAAACATACACACACACACACACACACACACACACACACACCAGGCAGGTTTCTGGCTGATGTTTTTTTTCCCCACTGGTTGCAAGCAGTGAAATACTCTGTAAATTACAAGATGGATCTTCCCATTATGATCAAGTTAGATTTCATCTTTCACAGAAAATTCACGTATATCAGTTACATCAATTAATATGTATTTAAGCGACAATCAAATTGTTAACCTGCACCACTATTTCCCCTTTAAGATCCAGAACCCAAAACCAAATTGGCAACCATTGAAGGATGTAATTTAACGGTTAAGCAGTGCCAGCACAGGGCATTTCATTCCCTTCAACAAAGGAAAAAATGGTCCTGGCACAAGTTTAGAAATGGCTTTATTTACCTTATACCTGTTCAGTGGAAGCTGTTTTCTGACTCACCTTTACCAGATTAGAAAGTGCTTCACTGTGCCACTTCAGCGTCCCGCTGTTTTAACTAAACAGAAGAGAAACAGCCAAAATCTTACATCCATCAGAGCTGGAAAATAATGTTTCAATCAGACCATCTCTGCCAATTTCAGCTCCCACATCACCTAACAGATCACCATTTAACTTTTTGTTGCCTCCAGGCAATGAGGCCTAGAAAAGGTCAAGGTTAGAAAGGTTTAAGGCTAGATTACCACAGGTACTTGGAGTCTTTCACATCTGGGGCTGTGATGCCCTTGCCCTGGAGGAGCCTAGTCTGGGACTGGGGGAGTTGGTATTAGTCTTGCTACCCATTTTGATAGTTCTCACCTACAGAGACGGGAAAATAAGCCAAAGCCAGAAAGCAATCCAAGCCTTACAGTTGTCCAATAGCTCAGGGCCAGTTGGTTAGAAATTTCTTTTATTCCCCCTTCAGCCCATAATCAGAGTCAGCCATACAACTAACAGCCTGACCATCTGACCAGCATTTCCATTCATATAAAATGTAAGCATTCGTTCATTCTGTAGTTAGGAACTCCAACCTCAACCTTATCACCAACATATTTTCCCAACTTAACCCATGTTCTTGCGTTGACATTTCTTGTAAATCTATAAGCCACAAGAATATATTTTCATAAGGTCAATAGAAATATAGTAAGTTTTTAAGTCAGGAAGAACCATCTGTAAAATACTAAGAATGAAGCTGGAAGCATCACAAAAGATATCCAATTAATTGATGGCATGTTGTGCATGCTGACAACCACTGGGTCACCCTCTTCGGAGCTTAAACACAGTGCTGTGTTTGAATAAGTAAAATTAGAGAATGAAGTATAACAGAATGTGAATAACTTGAGGCCAAAAAAAGACCTCTATTATTAAGCCCAGGAAAGGGTTAGTTTGACTAATTCAGACAGTTTCCAGCCCCTTCACTTGTCCTCGCCTGGAAGAGAACCACCCATCAATACTCCAAAGCAGGATTATTCCAGAGAAATTTTATCCTTAAATAGAACCCATCCTGAGTTATAGCATACCTAAAGGGAAAAATGTATCACTATGAAATAAGTCACAGCTCTTTGTAGATATTGCAAGAAACCTCACTAGTCATCTTCTACATCATATTATTTTAATTAATAAAATACCTCTGTAACAAGACCTAAAAGTAACCCTACTTTAAGCAGTGCTCTTTTCTCTCAAAACACACAACCTAAAGATTTATCTGTCATAGAACTGCATGGTTCCGAAGGTTTATTTCTGTATACAGATGCTATTTGTTAATGATGGAAAACAAATTATTTTGTTGCTATGTCTTTTGTGTCTAGCAGTTGAGAGAATGATATGACCATCATAGCATTGGATTCTGAGGTTGCCCTTTTCAAAATAGATTTCCTTTTATTACTGTTGTTGCTGCTTTAGTTATTAGAAAATGAGCCATTTGTTGTCATGCCCCCAGGTCACAATAATTTAAATTAAGATTACAAAAAAGATGTTCCTAAATATACTCTTTTTGTAAGGGCTAACTTTATGCATATAAAAACAATCCAGTATAATGTAGAAAATGGAAGCACATATTTGGGGAGAAAAATGTCAATTTAAAAATACCTATAAATAAGAAAATTATTAACCCCGTGCAACAATTATAGATTTAAATAATGATCACAATATTTTGTAAATATAAACTGTGCCCATAATATTTTGCCTTCAAAATGCAATAGCTCATTCCCTCAGCTGCTATCTACAGGGCAGATGCTTTGATTTCTTTTGTTTTTTTTCCAAGTTATAGTGCTGTACTGCTTGTTTGTGTCTAAAAGTGTGCATTATGCAGCTCATTTTAGTAGGCTATTTCTGTGTTGTTTTTTTTGTTCTTTAATAAAATGTGTAAATTTCTTGGTTATGTCTTTTTTTATGAATCCATATTCACACATTAGGAATTCAAAGCTATTCATGTTCTAGTATATTAATCCTAATATTTAGTAATTCTAATATAAAATTTAAATTTGTGACTTGGTCTAATGTTATATTTCATACATAGAATAAATTTATTTCCAAATATACCTTCAGTATTTTGAATTCTATAGATAATACATTCATTGTATTAGATGTTTTATTCCTATAATATTGAAGTCACTGACACAAGAAAAACACACATATTTTGGTAAAAGAAAACTAAAAATTTTGAGGTAATGCTTACTGGTTTCTGTTGTGCTTCAGAAATTCTGAGGCATATTCTAAGATAAATTATTAGAAGTTTGTACCCTCCAGTTATTCATTTCTATCCTGCATCTTCAGTGTAAAATATGAAACCAGTGTCATTGATTTTATTCTTTTCAAGATGGGCATCAATGATTTTATAACAATGGGATGCATTAATTTTTCCACTAAAATGTTTTCTCTCACTTCAAATTGGTTTTCTCCAACAAACGGCACAGGAATGAAAGGATAATCGTTTTTGTTCTTTAAGAAAGCAAAATGTAACTTGGTAATACTGTATTCTGTCAGGTTTCTAAATACTTAAAAACACTAATTGGGAACTTCTTCACACTGGCCACCATTTGTTAGTCACGCTGATAGAAAACTGAGGTGACGAGATTTTGGATGAGACGTTGTGACAGAGTCAAGTATTATTCATGTGTCTATACCAGTGAGAAGGGCCAGGGAGGAGGTTGGGTCCTTGTCCAGTATCAGCTGAATCACACAGAACTACTAGCTCCCTTGCGCCTTGTGCCCTACTTTACTATTCTAAGTGTGGTTCCACTATGGCGTTTCTTGATAAGCCCTTTGATGTGTTGTACGTGTTTCTGTGAGAATCCCAGCACTAAAGCCAGTCCAGTATATAGACATTTACAAGAGGTCTCTGGCCTCTTCAGAATTCAATTCATGTGTTTCTCTTTGAAGCTGTCGAATGATAGGTAAGAATTCAGGGCAGGCATTCCTGCACATCACCAAAATGGAATTTCTATTGGCCAGAAGAAAGCTGACCCACAGGCAAAACCAGGTGTAAAACACGTTTACCTTGGCACTTGCAACCTCTTTTCCCAGCATCCTTCTAAGCCCCTCCTTTTCTCATCCCTCATGGTGGCCTCTAGCCCTCTAGAAGCCCAATGGTAGCAACTTATTAGGCCTGCTTTCCCAGGTAGACTTTTCTCCTTCAGAACTTTCCTGTTGGGCATCTCAGGCTATGGAGAGCAGCTTAGTTGTGATCTAAGAGATAACACCCTCCGGCGTTAAAGACTGGCAGTGCTTAATGTGCTGTCCCTCCTGGGAGTGTTTGTACTTAAAAAGGCCTGACTCTCCAGTGGTCAAATATCAGACGGCCATATGCCCAGATGAGGGAGACATGTTTTACTGAAGCAAATGTCTAGGCACTTGAATTATAGCCTTTAGGCAGTAATCAAATTCTTATGGATAAGTCGTGCAGTCATTTACCAGCTCAAGAATGCCAAAAAAGGAAGACTTGTAATTTTGTTATTGTCAGGAAAGTTCTGATATAATAATGAACCTAAAATACTGACTAGATAGTGAACACACCAAAATCCCATAGACCAGAATCCACTCACACGGCCAGCGGCTGCAGTGGAGAGCATGACCCAGTGATGGGCCTGATACGTGGTCACATTTATGGAGCCGTCAAATGCCTATAATTGTGAGTATTCAACAGATGGACACGTATACTCTAATTTTTTACTGGTCTCTTTCCTGTACTAGAAATGCCCATTTAACTGAGCCCTCTCAGATTTTCCTTTAAGTGTCTGCACTTACACTTCCTTAGGCAGGAAGAGAGTGAGAGTCTGGGGAATAAAAGCCAAGAGCTCCAAGGATAGAAAGGGCAGCCACCTGGATATAAGGGTGAGAGAGGTTTGTGAGAGGAACTGGAGTTCTGGTTCCTGTCCTTACAAACAGATGCCCACAGCAAAAGCACAGCATCCTGAAGTGGATGCAGAAATCAAGATAAGAAGGAAGTTGTGGTCAGTGTAGCCCAGCATTTTTGTGCTGTGCATGGAAACAGAGTGCAGTGCAGAGGCAAGCAGGGCAGCCAGGGCAAAGCACAACAGATGCAAGAAAAATCATAGGTTTCCCTGATGGGAGAGAGGGAGATTTCTCCCCATAAGTGATTCAGTGCATTGCATGCATGTACAAGTGCAAAGAGATAGATTGGCGAAAAATCATAGAGTAACAAGATGAATAGCAGCAAGCAGTGGCAACAGCACCTGTTAAAGTAGACACCCTGTTTGTTAACAACGGGACTTGAGAGAATGTAGAAGGAATCTGAGGAGTCTCTACAGTCAGCATGCTTCTAGAGACATGGCTACAAAGATGATAGTCAACCCATCAAAGATCAATGTAGGTCTCAAGAAAAGGATGGGGAAGAGTAGGATCAGGACTGAGACTTCGCCTTTGGCCTTCATGACCTGAAGAAGTGAATGATTCTTTGTTGGGGAAATTGGCAGTTGAGAGAGAATCATATCTATGTTAAGTATATATACATATATATTGTAAGTGGTTATTGATGTGCCTTTGTTAACTATTTAATAAATGTATGTGTAGTTCATTCAAAGTGTTTTGGTTCTTCTCAATTTCTGTTCATAAAGTCCCACAGTAAAGAAATTCATTCATGGGTTGTTATACTAGGAAAACCTGAACTCACAGGAATCCAGGCAATCAGCGGTCACAATTTGGGCCTCCAGGTAGGGGCTGCTAATAAATGAGGCATTTGCACTAACAGTCACACCCTAATTTGATTGGTGTACAGGACCTCACTGAATATCAAGAAAATGTTTACCATAAACTGAGCACCAGCCAATGGTAGAGACCACTGTAATAAGCAACTCTCTTCTCCTGATGGACACCATCAGAGATATTCTCGATGCTGAAGATGTTTGGGACCTCAAGAGTCATTGGGATGAGATTGTGGGGCCAGAGGAGCACCCAAACCATTCAGAATGAAAAGATGGCCAAGGAGTGTCTGACATGCAGCCACACCCACTATTGTTGTTCTCTACTCCCCACATCCTAGATAAATTTTACGCAGTGGTAAAAATAAAAATATCTTCCAGATATTGTTAGTGGGCTTAGGCAAAGGTCAGTCTAAGAATAACCTTTGAGTAATAACAGACTAAGAAAAGCTTTAAATAGTATTTTAAATTATTATTGTGTCCACATTCAGTGTTATGCCACTTGACCCTTCTCCCATCCAATCCACCCTCCACATTACTGCCAGGGTCATTTTTCTACAGTCAAAAATGATTATTTCACTTCCCTGACTAAAAATCTTCGATAATCTCTCATGCTCTAGCCTTAGGCTTGCCCTCTAGCTTCATTCTTCCCCCTGCCTTCTGTAACCTGTACACTCCAGAGAAGCCAAACCACTGTTAGAAAAATATAATTAAAAACTAGATCTTCTTCCAACCCCCAAATCCTCTCCACAAAGCTAGGAGTGAAAGAAAACACTTTTATTATTGAATACACATTAAACCAGAATGGGATGCGCATCACAGGTAATCCACTAAGAGAATGCAAAGACAAAAAGGAATCTCATCTCCTCATATAGCCAAGCAGATACAACCCGTTACACACGTTTTCAAGATGATAAACAACTCGTCCTCGAGTAAGAGGCTTGACAGCACCTTTTGTCATTCATAGTTCATCCTAACTTTATCATAATTGGGGAGGCCACCTGTGTTGACTTTATCTACAGGAGAAACAAACTTCTCACACCTTTACCACAGGAGATGGTTTTGCAGATTGGAGAAGGATGCCCAGGGAAGCTAGGCTCTCCCTCTCCTACGGAACTGAGAGATGGGGCTCTATGTCCTTTATGTTTGCATTTCTAAGACATGGCTCCCAGGTCCTTGAGGAAACATTCCAGAATTGTGAGATTAGTGGGAGGCTTATGTAGCCATTATAAAGATTTACATACAAAGAGGACAGAGAAAGAAATTTTGAAAGAAAAGGGAGGGGGTGGGGGAGAAGTCTCCTCCCTTATTTTCAACAAGGAGAATTAAGCCTCTTATTTTTAATTTGTATTTGCCCTTACACCACTCACCGTTTCCCAGATCCATACCATGGTTTCCCATATCTTTGTGCTGTTTTTCTCTCCACTTGGAACACCTTCCCCTCTTCTTCCTCCTCTTCTTTGGAAACTCATCATTCAGTGTATTCATCAATTGTCAACTCTTCCACTGAGATGCAGCTGGTATTTATTTAGTGCTTACTAGATAATCTCAAAGCTCAGTGGCCACCTCTCCTATATTGGCTTTCTGCCCCCTCCATTAAACTGGGCTTCTCAAGGGCAAGAACCAGGTCTAGTTGGTCTTGATATCCTTTATGATGCTTCAAACAGTAGCCACATAGTAAATGCATAATAGATTTTTGGAGAAACAATCAACTAAGAAATCAGGGCACTTTTGTTGTAAAGAAGAAAATCTCAAATAAAAGGGATTTATGTAATGATGCAGGGAAATTTCACAAATTCCAATGGCAGAAAGAACAACTGGGCGTCATGGAGCTAGAAACTTATCAGGTAGCGTGTTTCTCCTCTCTGTCTCGCTGTCTGCCTCTCTCTCCTCCAGTCTCCTGCTTCTTTCTGCAAACCAGCTTTCTCTGCTTACTTATCAGCACGCAGGTGATTGATCAGGGCTATTTGCAAAATGGTAGTCTTATCCTAAGAGTCTACATCAGTGATAGCCTGCACCAAAAGTACCCGGAAGCTTGTAAAACATAGATTGCTGGACCCACTCAAGGGTCTCTGATTCAGTAGATATGGGATTAAGTATGAGAATTAGCATTTCTAACAAGTTCCCAAATGATTCTGATAATCTGGGGACACAATCTGAGAATGATTAATCAATTTGACCTTCAAGCTTGGTTCCCCACAAACAATTGGCTCAATCACTGGGATTCATGCCTGATTCTCAGAAGAGAGAATTTTATTGGTGAGTCAAATGTTCATCCCTGTTACATTTAGTTGTGGCCAAAACAAATGGAGTCACGTGGTACATATGAAAGGTTGCCGCTTTGAGGCTATGGACTGGGAAACTTCAAAGAGGTGGATCTCTAGTACGGTCACTCCCATGGCTCCTTTTAAAGCTATAAGAATCTCCACACTGAACTAGATCCTTGGTCCATGCAGCTCAATTCTCCATAGCCAATAGGGCCAATGAGGACATAATCTCTTGGGCATCTCTGGCCACTCACCTCAAAGAAACTCAAATATTTACATCCAGCCTTAAACTCATCATCTTCCCTCTGAAATATGCCACTCCTCCATCCAGTTGTCCAAGCAAGAGACCTGGGAATCACCTTTGACTTCTCATCCCCACCCTCTATACACAGTCTATCAAGTCCTGTCAATTCTATCTCCTAGTTATTTTCTCTATATCTACTATACCTGGTTAGTTTAACTTGACACCCCACCTCCAGTGCTGTTTTCCTCTAATCTGTTCTTCACATGACTGTCAGAATGCTCTATCTAAAACACCTTCCCAATCTTAGTTCTTGGGACAGCTGATTTAGGCCTGGGGCAGCGAAAGCCTGGGCCTGTAGTCTCCAGCAGCATGCAGCTACAAGTCTACCTACCCCAGAAGGCCATACAAAGGTTATCATGCTATGAATACTATGATGTAATATGAAAAAAGTTTGGGAAGCTATGATCTAAACCACAAGTTTGACTATGTAACTCCTCTGCTTAAGACCTTTCAATGACACCCCATACCTCTCAGGATAAAGTCTAAATATACTTACGATAGCCTATAACACCTGGCATGATTTGGTCCCTGTCTACTTCTCTAGGTTCTTCTCTTGCCACTGCCTGCTTTGGACATGCTACTTCAACAGCATGTAAATACTTGTAGTTTCCAGCACACGCCCTGCTGTTTCATGCCTGTGAACCATTGTCCATGGTTTCCTTTCTGCCTGGAATGTACACCCTCCCCCTTTTTGCCTGGCTACTGTGGGAGATCAAAATTGGCCACCCTGAAATATCTCTTTGCCTTGATTATTTTCTCTGATGGACATTTGACCTCCCCCAAACTGCCTAAAGGAATTTAACTCTGGGTGTAGACAGACTGGCAGGGTCCTCACTAAGCCCATTCTTAACAAAGTTCTGTTTACCAAATATTTACATTTGTAAAGGTGTCTCCCTCTGTGTAGTGGGAAGATGGGGGGTTGACGTTATCTGTGAAAACTCTTATCAGGAGGAAGAAGAAGACTTAAATCTACATACTCTTGATTACTGTAATTCCTGTCTCTCCAGCCACATTCTCTATAGGTGGCCCTGCAAAGCATTGTCTGACAAACATTTACATTTCCCTCTTCATGTAAATTGTCTTCTTCCCCTCTGAAATCCCAAAACACCACCCACCTCCAACATCCTCCTTTGTCTTTAGCTGAAGATAGTATTTAAGACGAGAATCTCTGCTATTGTGTTGAGAAACTCAGTTTCCCTGGTTTCTCCCATGTATACATGTTATTAAACTTGGTATTATTTTCTCCTGCTAACCTGTCTTTTTAATTATTTAGCCAGCCGTAAGAACCTTGGGGGGAAGAGCAGAGGGGGATTCTCCCTCTTCCCCAACAGTTTTGGCACCCAGTGTGGGGCAAAAATTTCACTGGCTGGACACTGCTCACTCCTGGATGACTGCAGTGGAGAGATCCCGGACCCTGACGAGAGCCAGCAGGAAGTGAAAGTTCTTACCATGTCAGTCTCCCAGATCTCTGCCTGCGGGGTCCAATGGAAGTGAGAGTGGTGAGTTTTCTCTTTCTAAATTTAGATTAACAGGAGAAAATATTGGTGAAATTAGCTTCTTGGACTCAGTGACTCTTAGATCCGGTTGGGTACCCATTGGATAATTGATCCTTTTCCTCCCAGAAATAGTCTTTGTCTCTGTCTCTCTTTTTGTCATTTACACAGGCATCTCTATAAGCCTGTCATCTGGGCTTTTGTCTTGTTCTATATCTTGAGAGCTTGCTTTGTGACCTTTCTGGTCTCCACAATCTGGAGGATGTACATACCAGTGTACATCCTTGGCGGCCAGTCGTACAGACTGGGGTTCCGAGAAACTCTCTTTGTCCAGCTGTGCCTACTCTCATGGAAGTTTGTCTTAAGGGGTCCCTTTTGTATAAGGGGCCTTTGTCATCTCTTGTTGTGCTTTCTTATTTTGGGAAGTGAATTCTCTGGATCTCTTTTGGAGATGCCTCTTGCGTCCATAGTTAAAGCTTGGGATGAGTTGCTGTTAAGGTTAAGATCCTACTCATCCATATGGCCAGACGATGGATCATTTAAATTGGAAAAACTTCTAAATTGGGGAAAAAAAATTTTTGAGAGCTCTCACAAAATTGTATTATTGGCACCTAAGAAAAGGCCAAGAAAAAAAGAAGGGAAAAATTTGACTAACCTTAAGACCCTGACTCAGGTTACAATTAAACTGAGAAAATGTAAAACTGTAGGATTATAAAGGTTGGAATGTTTGAGCTAATTTTATATAAAGAGGTTACATCAACTTTGCCTGAGTATATTTTAAAATGTCTGACTGGGAATGCTTCCCTTGTCCAAAATTATAAGACCAAGACCTATTGATAATAGTCCTAATGAAAACTATGTTTAGAGATATAAGAGGTGATGAAATTTACGTGAAATTTTATAGAAAACCTGATGTTATTTCTATTACAGAACTGGTTAACAAAAATAACTTAAATGTTGGCTAATTTTATCTAATGTCTTAGGAAGTGTTGTAGGTGATCTAAATAATTATTGGGAACAAGTAACTAAATAGATGTGAAAAAGATGAACTTGGGTGAACTTTTAACAATAATTATGTATTATGGTGGTTACAGCTTCCAAACTTTTTGGTGACTTAAAACTTTAGAGTTTTGCTAAATTTTAAGATAAAAATTCATTGAGTATCTAGATCATTTCCAAATAAGATAAGATATTAGACATTGATTGCTAAATACAGGTTTGTCTACTTTTGGCTTATTACAGGAAAACAAAAGGGTTTTTTGGTTCTATTGGTAAACATGTCTTGTGTTTTATTAAAAGATTGTACTATAAAGTAACATGTTTCTAGAAATTATGAAGTGTTTATAAATTTTTCAAGCCACAGAATACTACTGTAAAAGAAAGTTTATAATTACTTAGTTTTTACTTAGAAATTAAGGTTTCTAAGGGTTAAAAATTCTAATATGTGATTAAAGTTACTAAAAATTAATAAGGAAAACAGCACTGTATACAAGGAAACTAAGATATATATAGTAAAGAAGGTACAAATAATGGAAATATTTTGTTTGGTTAGTTAAGAAAGATAAATTTGTCTCAAAGTACTAGAAGAGAAGAAAGGAAGGCATGAAACAGATTCTGAAGGTAAAATGAAAGTTACAGAAGGTTTGTGGAAGAAAAATTCTGGAAAAGGAGTTTTATACATGGTCAAGTTGGCTAAGATTAAAACTAAATCCAATTAAGTAAATAAGTTTTAATGTCAAAAGTAAGCTGGTGCAAAATTAAAATTTGGTCTCCTTTCTCTTAAAAGAATAATTTTCTTGAACTTGATAAAGAGGCTATAAAAGGTTTTTCTTTACCATTGAGTAAGTCTACCTAAAAGACAGAAAATCTATGTTTTGTTAAAATAATTTCCTATGTTCAAATGGACTGAGGTCTCTCTATTAAGGTTTTTTTTACTATTTTAACTCTGTCTGCCCTTGACTATTTCATAGTGAGCATTGTTTCCTACTTGATCAAGTGTTTATGATAAACCTTCTTAGGTGGTATTGTGTGGGTAAATGTTATTGATATAGGCATTTTAAAATTGTATAACATTACTGAAATTCTGATCTGTCCTATTTATCAGTCATAATTCTGGTTATTATTTTAAAGTGTTGTATGTCACAAAATTAACCAAATTTCTTTGTCAATTGCCATTTTGAGGTCTTGGTGTTTACAGACTTATTTCTCTGCTCTAATGCTTTTACAAAATATGTTTCATCTTCAGAAAAATTCCTGGAAAGTACTCTAACATTTACTCTGGAATACAGGTTTCTGACAAACTTTCTGATCATAAAACTGAACTTGATAAGAAATTACAGAACTCTGATGGAGAGACTGATGACTTCACGAAGCTGCTAACAAAAAGATCAGGATCAAGAATGGATTACACAGGACTGAATGAATTGATAAGGATGATTATAATTTTCATGATTTTTTTCATTTGAAATATTGCTCATTTTTTTAATGTTTTGTTTTTTTCAGATTTAAAGAAATTTTTTCTCTGTTCTCCTGAGCTAACTATGACTTATGACAATTTGGTAAATGATACTTTTGTAAGCAAAATTGAAATATTTATCTTTTTCTCTCTACCTGATCCCTCCAGAATTTGAAAACTCTTAGTAAGTAAATATTCTTATTTCACGGCAATATAGTTATTTGCATAAGTTCAACAAGAATCTGTTCTCCTTATAACAGGACACAATTGGAAACACTGGTTATATTACCAAGGCTGTGATTGGAACATCATATTTGCAATATAACCATACAGCTTCTGAGAGACAAAGATTGGACCTGATGGAATAAAGCCACATGGAAATATTGGCCTGGTACCTTATGTTCCAAGCAGCACTTACTGGATAAGTAAAGAATGTCACTTATCTGGCAGGTACAAGGAACCTCGAAATATTTTCGGGAAACCTCCAGAAGAGAGAAATTCACCCAAATCTGTAGGTATTACAGGCGAAGTCTGATGACAAAGTCCTTGGCTTGGCTTTCCTGGCCTCGAGAGGCCTTTGAAGTTCAATCTGCGATTCCTTATAAAAAAAGTTCCAGCAAAGCAGATTTAAAAGAGCTTATATGATCAATGGCTATTCTTCCTGTACTTATGTAAATAATTCGGCCAAATTTATTAAAACTAAACTTATATTGCAAAGTAGTTAGTCTTAATTTGGCTATCTTTAATAAAAATGAGGGTGATTTTAGAGAGAGAAATTATTTCAATGTAAACTATAATATACATTTGCAGGTATTAGATCCTAGTTTTGTTAATAGTCTTGCAGGTTTTTGTCTTATTTCTATTGACTGGACTGGATCCTGATTTCTTCTAGTCCCCTGAAATATCTGGCTACAGATCTCCTAACTAACGGTTTTGATTTTTTCCCCATCATTTTCATTTGAAATCACTGAGAACTGAACCTGCCCTTTTTCCTGAAGCTTTGCAAACTGAAGCTGGTGGACTTGATATAAACTTAAGAGAGATTCATGTCTGTTGCTAATGTAAGCCACTCAGGAAGGTACCTGACTACCTGATGACATCATCAGGGACATTTAAGCTATAAAAGATGCTTTGACTCTGACATCTAGAAATCTTCTTGACTGACTACCCCTTGGGCTCAGGAACTGGTTTACAATTTGCCCCAACCATTAACCTGGTTTTTCTTTTGTTTCCATAGAAATGCTTCTTATTAAATACTTGATTGCTTACTTCCACAATATATAAGGCCTAACTTTGGGAGCCCGCCTGCATCACCACCTTCTAAAATGAACTTAATTGAACTGATCTATTATTAGGACTAAGAAAAGTGTTCAGTGAGATGGAACAGTCTACCAACTCAGCTTCTGGACTATGAAACTTCTTTAAGTTTCAAAAGGACTGTGAAACTTTAAGTTTCAAAGGCGGGACTGTGGGAGATCAAAATTGGCCAACCTGAAATATCTCTTTACCTTCATTATTGTCTCTGATGGACATTTGACCTCCCCTAAACTGCCTAAAGGAATTTAGCTCTGGGTGTAGACAGACTGGCAGGGTCCTCACTAAGCCCATTCTTAACAAAGTTCTGTTTACCAAATATTTACATTTGTAAAGGTATCTCTGTCTCTGTAGTGGGAATAGGGGGGGATGACCTTATCTGTGAAAACTCTTATCAGGAGGAGGAAGAAGACTTAAATCTACATACTCTTGATTACTATAATTCCTGTCTCTCCAGCCACATTCTCTATAGGTGGCCCTGCAAAGCATTGTCTGACAAACATTTACATTTCCCTCTTCTTGTAAATTGTCTTCTTCCCCTCTGAAATCCCAAAACACCACCCACCTCCAACATCCTCCTTTGTCTTTAGCTGAAGATAGTATTTAAGACGAGAATCTCTGCTATTGTGTTGAGAAACTCAGTTGATACACATATATATTGCTAAATGTTTACCACAATAAGGTTAGTTAACACATCCTTCATCTCACATAATTACCATTTTGTTGTTGTTTTCATTGTTGTGGTGAGAACATTAAAGCTCTACTCTCATAGCAACTTTCAAGTATATAATACAGTATTAACTATAGTTACCATGCTGTACATTACATCCCTAGAACTTATTCACCTTATAACTGAAAGTTTGACCAACCCCCCCCCTCCCCCGCCCCTCAGTCCCTAGTAACCACCATTCTACTCTCTGTTTCTATGAACTCAATGTATTTAAATTCCATATATAAGTGAGATCATACAGTGTCTTTCTCTGTGTGACTTTTTTCACTTAACATAATGCCCTCAAGGTCCATTCATGTTGTTGCAAATGGCAGGATTTTTCTTATTTACGGCCGAATCATATTCCATTGTATATATACACCACATTTTCTTTATCTATTCATCTTAAGATGGCAAATTTTATGTTACATATATTTTTCCACAATTGTAAAAAAAAGCAGACAACACTGCTACTTCTATTCCAAGCTTGGACACAAGAATTCCACGTGCAAGAATGGGAGCTACAGTTCCTAAGGATCAGCCTCCCTCATTGTACCACCCAATCGTTTCCTTCTGAGGTTCTGCCATACCCCCCAGAGCACTGAGACGGTACAGTGTGCAGAACAAAATAGCAATCGCTTTCTAATTGAATGTCCTTCTTTCTGTTTAGTCTTCTAGGTCTCCCAGGAGGTTTTCCAAACCTCTCTCCCATTTTGCTTTTTCTGTCTTTCTTTTCCATTCCCAAGCTTTCACCTCTATTCCTTACCCCTTTGAGACTATCCGGAATAATTCCTTAAATAAGGCAATGCTTAAAAACAAACAGCATCAACAAATGGAATGGGAGTTGGCTTCTCATTTGTGGCTCAAAAGCAGATAGGACAAGGAAGAATAAATCATTGGCTACCCTTGTGATATGGGAGGGAAAAATACCTATAGAAATGAGAAACAACACAAGCTACCATCAGTAAATGATCCCTAGTATAAGTAAAATGGAGGCAGGATTGCATTATAAGGATATGGGAGTCTACTTGTCAGAGCTCTTCAGGTTACAAGTGACAGAATTCAACATAAAGCTGGTTTAAGAAAGAAAGACATATATTAGGTCAAATAGTCGAAAGATCCATGGATGGTTTGGCTTCAGGCACAGCTGTATGCTGGTGCTCAGACTGTGAGGTTAGGAATCTGCCACTCTCCTTTTCTCAGCTCTGACTTCCTCTGTGTTTATCATTGAAAGGTCCGTATCTGCATCTAACTAGATTAGCAATACAGAAGAAGAGAGTGCACCATTCCCAATAGTTCCAGCATAATTCCAAGGGCTGATTCATTGGCCTAGTTTTCGGTGCATGATTACGCCAGCTTAGATCACATGCTCATTCCTAAAGGTAGGGGATAGAACATTCTAATTAGCCAGGTTAGAGTTTATGCACCTACTATCTGAACCAGGGAATGAGACATCTTTCAGCAAACTTGGTGGATTGAAAGAGAGAGGGAGAGCTGGTCCCTCAAAGGAAAACCAAAGTGCTGTTTCCCAGAACAGTTGGGAATGTGTGTTGGACAGACAAAAACAAGATATGAACTTGATAGCCTGCCCAGTTTACAAAAGGTCTTAAACTAATATAATGCCACTATACCATATACAAATAAAAATGTACTCATGCCTTCTATGCAGAGAGACAATCCAAATTTTTGTATCCTAAGTGCACCCAACTTTAAGCTCGAGACCTTTCAGTGATTCACAGTCATCTTGGACTGGTCTTGATGTAGCTCCCCATGGTCTCACATCTATAGGTAAATGATACATTTGACCCCATCCAAAACACCCAATGTCTAATATTGGAGGGAAAACAGGATAAAATAAATAAAACTTCCCATTTGGAAATGGAAAAAATGGATACAATACACAAAGATTACCCATCGATATCATACCAATTTATGTACCACATACATGAATAGCAAGAACTCCTTGACCCAGCAATAGAGTGAGTTCTTGGTCAACCCAGCTGGATGTCTCATCTTCTCAGAGCATCTCCCTTGTCCATTTTCCTACTTGGCCACTCCTGAAAGGGTCGTTAAAGAGGTTTACCCTTCTGGAGACTACATCATTTCAGCAACCCAATTCCTGTAGATGTGAGTTCAGTGACTTGAGAATTGCCTTAGGGGTTAAAAATCATAGACGTTTGATTTTTTGGCCAGGCTTGGCTTTTCTCTGGCAACACACTTCCTTAAAATTAGTAGATATGTCACGTAGCATTAAATTTAGTTTCCTGTAAGATAAAAACCCAAAATAACAGTGACCTATCTAAGATCGAAGCTTATTTATTTCTTTCATAAAATAAGTCTAGAAGTAAATTGTGCAGAGCTAGTATGAAGTACACAGCTTCCTTTTAGCTCTCTGCTCCAGCATCCCTAGAGTATGACCTTCATCCTCATGGCCCAAGATGACTGATATGGCCAGCTATCATATCCACATTCCAGGAAGTAAGATGGGGAAAGGTGAAGAAGGGCATGTCTCCTCCCTTCTAAGGGGACTTCTCAGAAGGCCCACAAAACACTATTGCCTATGTCTCATTGACCAGAGCTTAAAGGCATGGCCGTGCCTAACAGTAAGGGAAGTTGGGAAATGTAGTCTAGTCTTTTATTCCAAACGGCAATGTTCCCAGACAAAAATTGGGAAACTGTTACTAAAGAGGGAGAAAATAGGTGTTGGGGTAGGCAACTAGAATTCTACATTCTACTACAATAGATTAGATTTAAATTCTATTTTATGAAGTGGTAGTCAAAGGAAGAGATGTTGTCGACTCATGTCCTTGAATATTCACCCTAGCTTAGGTATTTCTGTCTTTTAGCAACAGGCCTTAGGACTCTGCCCAGGCCCCCTAGTGCCTCAATTAAATGATCTCTATCTTGGCTTTTCACCGGGGTCATTACAAAGTCATCTTTGGGTAGGGGAGGCACAGCTAATCTTCTTTTGTCTTTTAAGATGCATATGAGGTATTGGCCCGCCTTTTGATAGGAGTAGGTGCTTGGGGGATACCTGGGGATCTGGATTTTCCCAGGCCCTATTCTTATGTTTTATTGTGTTTCCTTTTTTATCTTTTTTTTGGGTGTATGCGTCCCTTTTTTATCTACTCATCTCTGCACTCTACCCATTCTCCTAGCCCTAAAATAATGTTGGTTAATGAGACATCACTCGTAATTAGATCATTGTCAGTGGGTTTTCCCCCTTGGTCTGGCAGAGAACTTTTAACAGAACCTACTTGAGAAAGGCCTAGACCACCAATTGTATCTTCTGCTATGGTTGCCAATTCTTTGCCACTGATTGCGCCAGCTTCAGTTTTGAGATACAGAAGCCATCGGTTTTTTCAATCCTGTAAGGCTCTAAATTACGGGACAATTGGTCACTTTAGATAGGCAGAAAGCACTTATCTTAAAAATGCTGTATTTCTTTCTATATCTACTTGCAGACATCTTAAGTTTTAGTTTGAATTAATTCCTGTCTTGTAGAACTTTGGTGAAAGCAACAGGAAGTAAGTAGTAAATGCCAACATCCTGATTTTTTCCCTGCAATTTCTCTTAACACTACAGCCATTTCTCTTTGCACATCTGCTTCATTCTTCTCTGTTCAGAACAACTTTCTTTGTTTCTCTGAGCTTTCTGTTGGCCCTAGCAATGCTTAGGTTAACATATTCTCAGTTTAATCAAAAACACCAGGACTCATCAGAATCCCTGAGTCCCAAATTCAAACTCCCTAGGGAGAGAATCTTACTGATTCAGTTTGATCAGTTGTCCACCCATCATCAATTTAGTGACGGTCAGGGGGCAAGGATCGTGTACTATGAATACAGCAGACAGAACTCTCCCCTGCTGTTTTGGAGTATTATTCCCAAGGTAGAGATTTGGCTGTCTGGACAGACAACTGAAAAGGTGTCTATTACAGACATAATCATAAATAACTATGATACAAGATAAATCCCACAAGAAAGGTAAGAATTAGATGCCACAGCAGTGTAAAGTAAGAGGAGATTTCTTACAGCGAAAAAGCTTAATGGAAGTGATGTCAGAGGTATCTACAAGCCAAGAAATGCTAAGGATTACCAGCAAACATCAGAAGCTAGAGGAGGCAAAGAATTCCCCTCTACAGTTTTCAGAGGGAGCATGACCCTGATGACACCTTGATTTTAGACTTCCAGCTTCCAGAACTGTGAGAGAATAAATTTCTGTTGTTTTAAGCCATCCAGTTTGTGGGACTTGGTTACAGCAGCCCTAGAAAACTAATATACACTCTAAAGTGACAGAAATCCTGTGCCCCAAAGCCTTACTTTCCTCTGAAGGACATCTTAATTAACCGCTTCACCATTACAAACAATGACCTCAAGTGGGGAAATCCTCATTGCTACCCACTCCACCCCTCCGGCCTCTCATTCCCTGGAAGGATATTTTCCTTGTAACTTATTTCTTAGCACAAGATTACATATAATTTAGTCTTTCTAATATTATAAAGAAAAGACCCTATTAAAAAACTAAATTACTTTTGGTAATGATGATTTACTGTGTAATTGGTTATAGATGCTACTCCACAAACTTGGGTATGGAAGAACTATCACATTTCTTTATTTTCTTTAAATCAAATTTATTTCAACTCCACATCTCTGTGCTGCCAGATTGGCAAAAAATTAAATTCCAATCACTTTCTGGAGCTTTCTACCCTTCTTAGGATCACACAAATACTCAGGAGGTTTGTGTGGCAACTATCAAATAGGGAGAGTATCTCCAATCCTCAGGCCGTCATGCTTTGCAGTCCAAGCCGACATGGTACTATAAAAGCAAGCAGTCACATTTCTCCCATGCCTCGGTGAAAGCCACAGCACCTAGAATCGAGCTAGCTTTCTAAGGTTGACCACAAATACATTACTCCCAGAGGTTCTGCCAGGAAGCAGCCTGAGATCCTTACTACTCCCAAACTGGCAGCTGTCAGTCCTTCCCAAGGCTTGGTGAAATCTCACTCCTTCTTCTGCCCACTCTAAAGTGAACTACTTTCTTCCCCTTGTTTGAGAATATTCCTTATGCTAGTCTCAGGATTCCAGGTAAACAAAAGCTAGGAAGACAGACTTTGGGGCCTGCAACACAACCCACTCTCTCCCCATAAAAGAAAGTACAAAGGGCTTGGATTCCTTTTTGGAACACAGGAAAGGAAAAATAGAGGGAGAATAAACATAGTATCTCAACAAACTACTCTGCATCACTTAAGTACTAGGATAAAATCATATTAAGAGCTTATATTTTTTTGAGCACTTACTATATGCCACTTATATTGTTCTAAGTGCTTGACATGTGTTTACTTATTTTAGCCTCAATTCAATCTGGTAGGTACCATTATTATCCCTGTTTTCGAGGTGTTGAAACTAAGGTACAGAGAGTTGATGTCACTGGCATAAGGTCACATAGCTACTAAGTGGCAGGGCTAGTATTTAAACATAGGCAATTTGGCTCCAGAGACTGCACCCAACATTTGTGCTCTACTGCTTCTCAATGGAATATATCATCTTCTTATTTACACAGGTTTTTTTAGATCCTGGGAATTCCTAGACTTGGATGATCATCAGGTTTCATTCAGAACCTCAGAGACACCTCCTTCTTCCATACCTCCCCTACATCAATAGGACCTCTAATAGCTGGATTTCTCCATAAGCCACCATAAGGACAAATGGCCTTCTTCGTGTCCGTGCTATAGATGTTAGCCCTTGGCGCCAGTACCTTTAATATAGAGCACTATTATAAGGCAGTGTTTCAAGCCAAATAGTCTTAGATAATAGCTGGCTTTGATCATGTGCAGATCTCTGATTCAACCTATCGTGGCTAGAATAAACTATATTCCAAGAGTTAATTGCTCTCAATGCATATGGCATAGGCTTTAGCAACTTTATGCGGAAAGAATCCTGGGGCTGATTTCTTCGGAAAGGGGCTGAGCGAGTGGTGGTCAGTAAGGTTGTCAAATGCTACAGCCCAGGGTCATGCTAAATAATGAAGACTTGCTGGGTAGAGTATTCTTGGCTGTAAGTTTTTTCCTTTTAGCACTTTAAATATATCATGCCATTCTCTTCTAGCCTGTAAAGTTTCTGCTGAGAAGTCAGCTGATAGCCTTATGGGGTTTCCTTTGTATGTAACTTGACATTCTCTTGCGGCTTTTAGGATTCTCTCTTTTTCTTTAATTCTGGACATTTTGATTATGATGTGGAGAGAAGGGAACTCTCATACACTGCTGGTGGGAGTGCAAACTGGTGCAGCCACTATGGAAAACAGTATGGAGATTCCTCAAAAAAGCAAGGATAGAACTACCATATGATCCAGCTATTCCACTGTTGGGTATTTATCCAAAGAACTTGAAAACACCAATTTGCAAAGGTACATGCACCCCTGTGTTCACTGCAGCGTTATTCACAATAGCCAAGACTTGGAAGCAACCTAAGTGCCCATCAAGGGACGAATGGATAAAGAAGCTGTGGTATATATACACAATGGAATACTACTCAGCCATAAGAAACGATGAAATCCAGCCATTTGTGACAACATGGATGGACATTGAGGGTATAATGCAAAGTGAAATAAGTCAGAGGGAGAAGGTCAAATACCGTATGATTTCCTTCATTAAGTAGTAGATAATAACAACAATAAACAAACACATAGGGACAGAGATTGGATTGGTGGTTACCAGAGGGGAAGGGGGGAGGGAGGAGGGTGAAAGGGATAATTCGGTACATGTGTGTGGTGATGGGTTGTAATTAGTATTTTGGTGGTGAACATGATGTAATCTATGCAGAAATAGAAGTACAATGATGTACACCTGAAATTTTTACAATGTCGTAAACCAATGTTACTGCAATAAACAAAAAATTAAAAAAAAAAAGAAAAAAAAAGAATGAAGACTTAATAGCTTTGGCTAGAGCTAAGCAAGTGTTCTAGTGTCAAAGGTCAGGCTACATAGTAGGTCAGGCGCTCTTTTCCACGTACCTTACAGTGGTGAGCTGCTGTCTTTTTCAGAAAGAACTCTCAGCTTAATAATAGGCTATGGTGGTCAACAGATGCCTTCTTGCCACGCTTCCTCCTTTAAGTGGTGACTATGGCCTCACATAAGAGTGTCTATTTTTTTTTTGAGGAAGATTAGCCCTGAGCTAACATCTGTTGCCAATCCTCCTCATTTTTGCTGAGGAAGATTGGCCCTGGGCTAATGTCCGTTGCCAATCCTCCTCTTTTTGCTGAGGAACATTGGCCTTGGGCTAACATCCGTGCCCATCTTCCTCTACTTTATATGGGACGCTGCCACAGCATGGCTTGGTAAGTGGTGCATAGGTCCACGCCTGGGATCCAAACCTGCAAACCCCGGGCTACTGAAGCGGAGGGCTCGAACTTAACCACTACGCCACTGGGCCAGCCCAAGCGTTTCTTACAATCAACAGATTAATGATAAAAACACTAAAGATGAATGTAAAAGATATCTCTGAATATACACTGGTACCAGTCAGAAGGATTCTATGTTAGGAAGTCAGAGCTTTTGCTCTGAAGAGATGAAGACATGATAAGACATGATCAACACATTCATAGCTTTTCCAGTGCATGAGCGTGATGAGTGTGATCCACCCAGATGGGTCTCTGAGAGCTATTAGCTGCAGGACTTGAGTAATCAAGCAAGAAATATAAGATGAGGGTCTGGCCCAGTGGTGTAGTGTTTGGGTTCACGCTCTCCACTTAGGCGGCTTGGGGTTTGTGGGTTTGGATCCTTGGTGTGGACCTATACACCACTCATCAAGCGGTGCTGTGGTGGCATCTCACATACAAAATAGAGGAAGATCGCCGATCTTCCTCACCAAAAAATTAAAAAATTAAATTAAATTAAAAAAACAAATATGAGATTTTATATATATTCTTATACACAAAATATATTTTATTCTGCTTTCTTATTATTGCCCAATGATAATCATGACATGTTAGATCTGGAATCAGAATCAAAGATAGGACAAGGTCAGAAAAGCCAGATACAATCAATTTGAAAGTCATGAAATAGAGCCTCAGGAAAAAAGTTCATTAGATAAATAGTCCAGGCAGGAAAACTAATCATAAGTGGTTAGTCCATGATCCCATCCCTTTGCTGTTCTTTAAGATAGGAATCATAGAGATTTAAGAATTTAGTGATATTTTTCATCTTCCTGCTTGGAATCTTTATTAATATCAGGTTATAAAGCTCACAAGATCAGTAGCGGATTTTTTAAGACATGCATCAGTGAAAATCCTCCTACATATGATTATGTCTAAATCCTCTATATCCTTTTATGTGAATAAACTTAAATGGTTGTCAAGGTGAATCAATCTGCAAATGCCTGGGCTGGACAATCAGACCTGCCTCTTTCTATTTTTCATATTTACCATGCTAACTCTTCCTTTGATGCTTTCATCCCTGCTAGCCTCTCCTCAACTCTTTTCTTCCTTCTCTTTAAAAATCTGAATCATATACTTCCTTCAATACTCAGTTCATTGCCCAAAGATAATCATGACATTTTAGATCTGGAAGTATCCTTAGAGCTGTCCAAAGCCCACTCAATTTATAAATGAGAAAACTGAATTCCAGAGAAGGGAAGTGACCTACCTGCTGGTCCTGAAACCTAGGTCACTTAATTCCCAGCTTGGTGAACTTTTTACCCCTGCACACCAGCTGAGGAGTCGTATTCTTTTGTCCCTCTACATTTGGAAACATTTGAAAAATAGATATGGAGTCAGAGACAAAAATATCAGCTTTATTGCTGATAAAGCTTGATTGGAGATTGTGGCCTGGATCTGCAGCCACAAATGAGCTTCTAATACCTGCCAGTTGGCCCCTCCCCCACATCAAACTGGACTGACTTGCCGCCAATCAAAGAGCAAAGAAGCCTAGACTCAGTGCATTTACCACATGGCAACATCGTGATGGGGGAAAGCAGGTCTGAGCCACACATTCTCAATCGTTTTTCCCAATTTCTCCACACATATAAATCACTCCTTCTCTTGGATAGAAACAGTGAGTGAGAGGTAGAAAAAAAGAGCAGAAGCTCTATTCAATATTTATGAATGGGTGAAAGTCCCTCTTTTATAGACCAAGGTTGGAAGAAAGGCATGAGGAAGAAAATGCCTCCCTCTAACAATCTTCTATTCCCAGAGTTTGTAAGTGACTCAAATCTGGGGCTATGTTTTGTCAATAGATGCTGTAAATGAACAACGGCTATTTATAATTGTCCAACATCTTGTTCTCCTTCTTTAAGTAACAAAATTTTTATTTTCCTTTGGGAAACCACAGCTCCCTCTAACTCATTCAATGAAGTTGTTGTAATGCTCATACGCCTACCTCATCCCCCACCGAGTTCCGTGGGTGGATATATGACCCAGACCAGACCAAACAGGCACAGTATTAGATTTAGAGATGGGCAGGTGACACAAACTGAACCAATACAAGTTAAACCTGGGACTTTGCTGGAATTATTAGGAAAGAAATGCCACGCTCTTTCTGCTGGGGTTGTGAAGCCTGGAGAATGTAAGCTTGGATTTGGTGATAGCCATCTTGGTCATCATGGGGGAAGAGTCTGCCTAAGAATGATGCAAACATAAGGAAAAGCAGAGTTGAGACATGGGCAAGGAGAAAGGTAGAAACATGGGGAAAATCCTGATGATATCATTGAGCTCAGGTATGCAGTTGTTCCTTAAGCCAGATTGAGCCCCCGACTTTTCAACTATGTGAGCAAATGAAACCCTTTCTGCACATAATTTTTTTAGCCATCTGGGGTAGAGTTTCTATCATAACCAAAGGCTACTGATGAAAACACCTTATCTTTTGACAAACCTAGAACCATTCTTCTCACTTTTGTGGTTTTCTGATCCACACTGTCATTGCCTGTCTCAAAATCCATTAACTTACATTAGGATGACACAAATTAGTCCTTCATTTTTACTCTCCTGCTTTGTGATTATTTTCACTGCATGCATTGCCCTCTCCCCAGTTAGTTTGTAAATATTTGGATGCCAGAAATCATGTTTTACTCTCCTTTTTTCTTTCATTTTTCCTCTTTTTTTCCAGATTTATTGAGACATATTTGACATATAACATTATATAAGTTCAAGGTATATAACTTGATAATTTGATGTATATTGCAAATGATTACCACAATAAAATCAGTTAGCACATTCATCTCTGTTACTATGAGTTCAGTTTCTTTTAGATTCCACATATAAGTGAGACCATACAATATTAGTCCAGACAAAATGAAAAGGCAACCTATGGAGTGGGAGAAAATATTTGCACATCATATATCTGAAGAGGGAATAATATCCAAAATATATAAAGAATTCATACAACTCAATAGCAAAAAAACAGCATGATTACTCTTCCTTAATCTTCACATTGCTAGTAACTCAACAGATGGACTGAGTCAGCCTGCTAAGAGTCTTGTATGGGCCTGACTACACAACAGGAATCTGAAACATTAACGTTAGTCGGCAGAACACACGCTTATCTAGTGTATAGACCTTATTAACTATGACAAAATATTTATGTTTTATTTGCTTATTTTATTGTAAACACAATTATTAATTTTGTCTTATTTTACTTTTTTGTAGATTCAACATCTGAGTTCATTGAAGTCTTGAGAGGAAAACATATTTTTTTGTGACTAAATACAGGCTAATTTTTACCTTGGTACTCACTAAAGTAAATGCTGTTGCACAAGAATATATACTCTTGTGTATACTTTCTATTTTTCCTTTTTTGTTTCTAGTGTATCCTCTGTAACAAGTTATTGGAGTAGAGTAGATATCTCAGACACTTTTTTGTTGTTGTTGAGGAAGATTCACCCTGAGCTAACATGGGATGTTAATCTTCCTCTTTTTTTCTTTTTAGCTTGAGGAAGATTCGCCCTGAGCTAACATCCATGCCAATTTTCTTCTATTTGGTATGTGAGTTGCTGCCACAGCATGGCTGCTGACAAGTGGTGTAGGTCCATGCCTGGGAACTGAACCTGGGCAACTGAAGCGGAGTGCACTGAAATTAACCACTAGGCCATGGGGCCGGCCCCTCAGACACTTTTTCATGGGAACATCAGTGTGTGTGTGTGAGACATATTTAACTTTTGTCCCCCATATCTTGCACTTCATGGCTCACAGATGAACAAATGCTGTCACATTTTGCCCTTACACTTTGATTACTGCTTATTGATTATTCATATATAATACTTCTATTTTATTGTCCTTCTGGTTTTTTGTTCTTAATGTTATGTCTAATTCTTTTCCTTCAATCTTTTCTCCATTTTCATTTTCATTGTTTCATTTTAATCCTGTGGTTTATTTTACTTCTTCTCTAATCCTTTTTCAGGATTTCTTATGTGGTCACAGTTTTTCCATGTACATCAGTCATTTATAGCTCTAAAAATACTAAACACTATTTTTTTTTTAGTTTTAATTGTGAATAACACATGTAACATAAAATTTACCATCTTAACCGTTGTTAAGTGTCCAAATCAGTAGTGTTAAGTATATTCACATGGTTGTGCAACCAAGCTCCAGAACTTGTTCATCTTCTAAAACTTAAACTCTGTACTTATTAAAAAACTCCCCACTTACCCCTCCCTTCAGTCCCTGGCAATCACCATTCTACTTTCTCTTTCTATGAATTTGACTACTCTTGATACCTCATATAAGTAAAATCATAAAATACTTGTCTTTTTGTGACTGGCCCGTTTCACTTAGCATAATGTCAAGGTTCGTCCATGCTGTAGCATGTGTCAGAATTTCCTTCCTCTTTAAGACTGAATAATATTCCGTTGTATGTATGTACCATTTTTTAAAATCCATTCATCTGACAAAATACATTTGGGTTCTTTCCACATTTTGGCTATTGTAAATAATGCTGCTATGAACATGGATGTACAAACATCAAACTTTTGATTAAGTAGATAGAACTCATAAATGGATAAAATTCTTAGAAACAATGTTATGCAATGTATTAGTTTCAAAATTATGAAATTATTTAAGGTTCTACATTGTAGAATTTTTAAGCTTAATTGGAAAAAGAGTTTGGAAAATAAATGCTCAGACATGCCTATAATTCTCACCTGTATTTGTCAAAATTTACAAATTAATAGACATGATTTTTTCCCATATCACAAAATACTTTCATATTCATTAACTATTTTAATTATGTGAAAACTATTCCCATTTGGACTCTGAGGAAATATGCCTATGCATTAAACACACACACACACACACACACACACACACATCTTTGCATAGAGTCAAGTAGGGAAAGGGAGGGGTTAATCTCAGTTGGGGACCTCTGAACTAGTAGGATATGCTTCAATAATCAAAATTATGAAGGGGATTTTGGGACTAATGGTCAAATTCCTGGGAAACTGAGATTAGAGTCATGAAAAAGAGGTCAGAGAAACACTGGCCTCAAACCAAGGACTAAAGACATCAATGAATGCATTGTCTAGAATTGTAGACCAGAATGGCAGAAACTACTGTAAAGAAATATGAAACCTCCAGATCAATAGAAGAGGGAGAAGAATGGAGGCTGGGGTATCAATAATAAAATGAGATGAATGAAAAAATGCAGTATTTAAACAGATGATTATAAAAAGAATTAAATGAATATTCTAGAACTGCAAGATACAATATCTGAAATTAAGAACTCATTGAATGCATTTAAGAGAAGACTGCACACAGCAGAAAATAGTATCAGTAAACTAAAAGATAAGACTATTGACAGGTCAATAAATTATTTAAATTGAAGTTCAAAAGAAAAAAGAATGTAAAAATCAAAATAGCACCAAGAGTGATGTGAGAAACTGTCAAAGGTCCAGCACATATGTAATTGGAGTCCCAGAAGGAGAGAAAGGGAAGAATGGGGCAGATGCAATATTTGAAAAAAATGACTGAGAATATTCTAAATGTGATAGAAGACATTAACTCACAGACTCCAGAAGCTCAGTGAACATCAAGCAGAATAAATATGAAAAAAACCCCACACTTATGTACATTGTAGTCAAGCTGCTCAAACCAAAGTTAAAGTGAAAATCTTAAAGTGTCTAGAGGGAAAAAAACACACTATCCTTAGGAGAACACTATAAGAAAATAGCTGATTTATTAACAAAAAGTATGGAAAGCAGAGGACAATGAAGTAACACTTTTAAAGTGCCAAAAAGAACAAAACAAAGACAAAAATATAGCCAACTTAGAATTTTATACCTAGTAAAATATATTTCATAAATCCCTGAAAAAGAGACATTATCAGACAAAAAAAAAGCTGAAAGAATATTTTTATAGAAAACTCATAGTAGAAAAAAAAATACTAAAGGAAGTTCTTGAAAGCTGAAAGGAAATTATTCCAGATATAAGTGTGGAAGAGGAAGAAAGAATGAACAGGACTGGAAAGGGTAAATATTTTGGTAATTGTAAAACAATGTTGAATTAAAACAATTAAAACAACAACAGTAATAATGTTTTGTAGAGTTAAATGTAAAATGTTCTACTTGATACCTGAAAGGGTGAGAGGGATAAATAGAGCTAAACTGATGTAAGACTCTTGCATTGTTCTGAATGTGGTAAAAGTACTAATCTAAGGGAGACTGTAATAAGTTACAGATGCATTTTGAAATTTTTAGGGTGACTTCTAAAAGAACAAGACAGAAAGGCATAACAAAAAGGCTAATAGAGGAGATAAGATAGAATAATAGAAAAACACTTCATTAAAACGAAGAAGGCAGAAATAGGAGGAATAAGGAAATGAAGAATAGATGAGACATAAAGCAAATAGCAACATGGTAGACTTAAGGCCAACTATATCAGTAATTACACTAAATATAAATAGACTAAACACTCCAACGCAAATAACTAAATTATCAGATTTGATTTTAAAAAACAGACCACCCCCCAATCATATCTATTTCCAAGGAACAAGAAACACACTCTAAATGTAAAGATAGAGATAGGTTGAAAGTAAAATTAAGGAAAAAGATACATCATGCTAACACTAACCAAAGAAAGTGTGACTATATTAATATTGGATGAAATATACTTTAAGGAAAGAAGTATTATGCAAAATAAGAAGAAATATTTCATAATTCTAAAAGACTCAATTCAACAGGAAGATATGATAATCCTAAATATGTATGCACCTGATAACATAGCACTTATGTATGTATGTATGTAGGTACGCATGCATTTAGACAGCTGCTGGAGAATGTGTAATTTGAATTAATTGGCTAGTGACCAAAGCAAGAGATAATAGTGAATCATGGTCCCTAAATCTTGACCAACTCCCATTTGAGGATTTCTGTCTCTTTGAAACAGAGTCTCCATCTCTGACAAATGGGCTGGAGTAGAGATAGTGATAATTTATTTCTTGTTCCCAGGCTATATTCCAGTGAATGGCTCTTAACAAGGTAATTATTAAATTGTTTCAGGAAGGGAATATAGAACAGCAAGTGTTTGGGATGGAGCTAAAAAATCAAGTGTCTCTCAGTTCTCAGGCTCACCTGGTCCCATTCTGATTTACCAGTGTTTCCAGACTCCCTACTTTTTTTTCCTAACTTGAACATGGGAAATAGACTTAAACATTTACAATGACTCTCATTCATATGAAATTTTTTGACAGTAGGAAGATATTGCCTCATTTAAGAAAATTTTGTTCTCTTCCCTTTCCACGTACATGTGGGCTAGCTTGGACCAAAGCTTCTGTCCATGTAGATACTTACTGAAAGCTACAGAGTAGTAACTAGCTCAGCATCTTTTTTTTTTGCTTCAGGAAGATTAGCCCTAAGCTAACACCTTGCCAATCCTCTATTTTTTGTATGTGGGATGCCTCCACAGCATGGGTGACAAGTGGAGTAGATCCGCACCCGGTATCCAAACCTGTGAACACAGGCCACCAAGGGGGAGCACGTGGAACTTTAACCACTCAGCTACAGGGCGGCCCCTACCTCAGTATCTTGATCTTTTCCAAGCTTCAGACCAATACATGGACTGATCTATAAGATTCAATAAAACCAGTTTAACCAGATGGTTTGCAAATTCATAATAAATATTGCCATCTTCTTAGTTGGAGATCAAGGGATCCTCTTACCCAACTTCCCATTTCAATGCAGCAAATTTCATATTATAGGTCTGTCACTTTCTAGAAATCAGTTCTATTTCCAATTTTGTTTTAATCAGGACTCTTTCAGATACAAGCAACAGAAACCAGTGTCAAAATAGCTTAAGGAACAAAGAGATTTATTGGCTCACATAACTGGAAAGTCCAAGGGCAGACCTGACAGAGCTAGATCCAGGGGTCAGTAATACCATCTGGGTTCTCTTTTCATTTCTTAGCTCTGTGCCTCTCCACATGATGCTTATTTCTTAGTTGGGCTCTCTCCATCTGGCATGGTTCCTGGCAGTTCTCAGGCTATATTTTTACAACTCAAAATTTAAAAGGTAGATAGAACTTTCCTCCCCCAAAATACTCATAGAAAGTATCAAGAAAGGATTCTGACTGGATCTGCTTGGATCATGAGCTGCTCTCTGTACAAATCACCGTGTCTAGGGGAATTCAGTACAAAGATCGGCCTGGTTTGGGAAGGATTCTGATTGGATCTGCTTGGATCATCAGCTGCTCTCTGTATAAATCACCGTGACTAGGGGAATTCAGTACCAAGATCGGCCTGGTTTGGGTACCATACCCATCTCTGTGTCCATGAGAGAAATGTATCATTTGTGAGAACAACCTATATAAGGTAGTGAAGGGGGCATAATTCCTAAAACAAAGTGCTTTTGGGCAATCAAAGAGGTATCACATTCACTACAGACCTTGACCCTTATATGTGTTGTTTTTCTACTTACAAAAATAATACATTTCCACTATAAAAAAAATCAAAATTTACAAAAATGCAGTGTAGCATTTTGGTGAAAAGCATATCTTTTTAAATCAGATAGATCCGGGCTTGAAATATGATTCAAACACATTTTAATTTTGTGATCCTGGGTAAGATAGCTAACTTTTATGAACCTCAGTTTCCTCACCTGTAAATTGGGGAAAAATAACAATACTGACTTCATGGGTTATTTATCAGAATTAAATGTGGTAATGCATGAAAGTGCTAAGAACGCTGTGTTAGTATAATAAAGGCATATAGTAAATATAGGCATATAAAACTAAAGGCATATAATAAGCCTTTAATTAATGTTAGTTAAAATCATTCATAATATAGAATGTCCAAAGCATCACTATTTCCATCTTCTAATCTCAACTTCAGCCCACCAAACCATTATCAGTCTAGAGTACATTTCTCCACAATTTATCCTATATTTAAGTTAACACATGCTTCTTTTGTTCACGGAGTTATCCCAGGATAATATCGTATGTCCTATCTTGAAGCCTTATTTTTTTAATCTGAACTCTCTCCTCCTTCATACAGCAATAGAGAATATATCCCTGCTCCTATGTGAGGCAGTCCCTATTTCTGTCTTTAAATTCTTCCCTTTCCTGCCTTCTAGGGAAACTTATACTATCAACCATCCATTCCAACTCCTGTAAAGTCAACTTTCTTTGCCCATGACCTTCATCACCAATATTTGTGCCTCATCAAGTTCCTCTCTAATTTAAAAATCCTGCCCTAGACACTACAACTCTTTTCAGATACCTCCTTGTCTCTCTCCTCCCATTCATAGACACACTTCTCTAAAATTTTTTCTATATTTATTCTATTCATTTCCTCATTCTTCAACCCACTCAGATCTGTCCTCCACCAGTCCAACAATACAGCCCTTATGAAAGTCATCAGTGATCTCCATGTCACCAACTCAAATGGACACTCTAACATCCTCCTTTTTGATCTCTCAGCAGCATTTGGCCCTATTAAACTTTTCTCCTTGAAAAACACTCCTTTGGCTTCCATAATACCACATGCTACTGGTTTTCCATCTATCACTCCGGTCCATGCTTCACAGTCTCCTTTGCAGGTCACCACTCTTCTTTCTAGGCATTCAATGTTGTAGTTCCTTAAGGTTCTGTCCTAGTATTTATCCCCTTATACTTTCCATATTCACTCCCTAAGTGATCTAGTCCACATCCATAGCTTCAATTACATTTAAGTGCCAATGACTCACAAATTAAACCTCTAGCCTAGATCTTGCTTGTAAGATCCACTTGACATACTGAATTTGATATCCTGAAGACCCTATAACTAAACATGTCCACAAATCTAATCCTCCTTCAGTGTTCACTATCAGTGAATAGTACCCCATCCACCCAGTTCCTAGAGCCAAAGAACTAAGTGTCATCTTTGACTCTTCTCTGTCCTTCATCCCTCTATATTGGATACATTATAAATTCCAGTTAATTTTACCATCTAAATGTTACTAAAATCCATCAAATTCTCTCCATGTCTTCTGCCACCAGCCTATCTTACCTGAAGTACTGCAAAAACCTCCTAGTTGGTCTTTCTGAATCTTCTCTAGTTCCCCTGTAATACATACTCTGAAGTGTATGTAGCCAGAGTCCTCTTTTCAAAAAGCAAATAAGATCATATCATCCATTTCTAAAAACACCAAAGATACTTCGGTGGCTTTACATTGCTCCTAAGGCAAACAACAAAGTCAATAATGTGGTTTCAAGCTTCTTATGGTTTGTCTTCTGCCATACTCTCCAGGCTCATCTCTTGTCATTCCTCATCTTATTCTCAGAGTCTAGTCACGCTGATGGGCTCCCTCCTACAATAGGGCTTGTGATGATCCCTAATGTTCTTCCCTGCTGCTCTTTTATCTAACTCCTCATTTTTCAGACCACAGAGTAAGTGCCAATTATCTGTCCCACTCTAGTACCTCCTAGTCTACATAAGATTATTTTGTTTTATGCTCTTATGGAACCTTTAGCACATTTTCATTTGGACTGCTTCTCCATTGAGGATCTTGTAATTTAGTCTTTATTTTTAAATGATTTTTAATTTTTTCTCTATTTTTTCCTGAGTTGAAGCAACTGTTATTTCATATCTTACTGGGGTTTTTTTGGTCCATCTATGCTCTTTGTCTTTATATATCTGATTCAAGGTGGTTTTTCATATATCTACAAGCTTTTCTGAGGATGTATGTAACTCAGTTTGGAGTATTGTTTTCAATTTTATTTAACTTTATGCCTTTTTTGGAGATAATTTTCACCACCAGAAATCCTTTGATTTATATTTTCTGACTTTTTGCAGTAGTTTTGTATGGATGTGGTCTGCTTTTTTCTATTTCTGTTAATTTCATGGACAGGATTCCTAGTTAGAGAATTCTCTTCTGTCCGTTCTGCCCTCTTCTGTAAAGTTTCTTTTATGGATGGTGGTGTTGGTGCAAGAGAGGGAGAGAGGAGGGTTGATGTGTCTTGTTTTCCTTTCTTTTCTGCAGTATCCTTAATTTTCCCCTCTTATTTCCCTCTTTCCCTACACAGCCTCCTCTCTAAAGGGTACTGACACCTCTCTATATATCTGATTCTCCCACAGAAGTGTATGAGGCTTTTCCCCTGCTGGTCTCATACCCTTTCAGGCCCCTTCTTGCAGTCAGTGCTGTGAACCGACAAGTCCCAACCTGTGTTCAATATTTTCTCATTTAACATTGTGTTTACGTTCTGGGGTGATTTTATCTATGCCTCGTCTAAGTCCTCTGGTCACATCAACTCTTTTTTAAGGAGCTTCTTAAACCTTCTCTCTCCCATATTCAGAACCCATAGGCTTGCAACAGCAAGTGTGCAGCGAGAGCTCTGTTGGAATTGATTATTTTCTCTCCTTGAGGGTAATTTTAAGTTGTTTGCAGTGTTCTCTGTCTCCTAGAAATGCTGAAGGCATAGGTTATGTACGGTTTTATATGTCCTCCTTGTTGATTTTGTGGGTTTTTGAGAGGAGGATATGGAGGAAATTCAAAATCAGGCACTTCCTTTGCTTTTAAAAAATAGTTTGATATTATATGTATGTTTTCCTAAAAGTTATTTTGCTTAGTTTTGCTTATATTAGGCTTTATAAAAATGCAATCAAGGGGCTAGCCCCATGGCCTAGTGGTTAAGTTTGGCATTCTCTGCTTCAGCAGCCCGGTTCCATTCCCAGGAGCAGACCTATACCACTAGTTGGTGGCCATGCTGTGGCAGCAACCCACTTGCAAAATAGAAGAAGATTGTCACAGATGTTAGCTCAGGGCAAATCTTCCTCAGCAAAAAAGAAAAAAAATGCACTCATACTATATATATATTCTTCTTGAAACTGCATTTTCACTCATCATTTCTAATATTCATCTATGTTGTTGTATAGCTGTAGTTCATTCATTTTACTGCTGTATTGTATTCTAATGTGACTATTATTCATATTTATATTATTCATACTACTATTAATGGGCATATGGATTATAATTTTCTTATTTTTGTTACTACAATCAGTGCTACTGTAGACATTTTTGTATATATCTCTTGAGGCACACGTACAAAAATTTCTCTAGGGCTGCACTGTTCAATATGGTAGGCACTATATCTCTTGAGGCACATGTACAAGAATTTCTCTAGGGCTGCACTGTTCAATATGGTAGGCACTAGCTACATTTCATTACTGAGCATTTGAAATGGGCAGGTAAGAATTGAAATGTGCTATAAGTGTAAAATGCACACTGGAATTTCAAAGAGTCGACTGTAAAAAGAAGAGATGTAAAATATCTCACTGATAATTTTTATGTTGATTACATGTTGAAATGATGATGCACTGGATATATTGATTAAATAAAATATATTACTAAATTAATATCATCTGTTTCTTTTTACTTTTTTAATGCAGCTCCAAGAATATTAACAATTACTTATTTGGCCTGCATTTATGGATCATATTAGATTTCTTTTGGAATGTGCTGCTCCAGGATAAAAACTTAGGAATAGAAATTCTGGGTAGAAGAATATGTGAAGCTTTACCTTTATTGATAAAGCCAAATTATTTCTCAATGAGATTGTACCAATTTATACCATTAGCAATACAGTACAAGCATTCCCATTGATCCATATCCTCTCTAATACTTGAGATTGTCAGACAATTTAATCAGGGCTGATCAAATCATTGTAAATGATACCTTATTGAGGTCTTGATTTTCATTTTTCAGATTACTAATGAGGTTGAACAAATTTTCTTATTTTTAAATTAGCATTCGTGTTTCCACTAATATGAAATGCATATTTTGCCTTTCTCCTCTCTCTCTCTCCCTAATTTTTTTCTACTGGATTTTTCTGTGTTTTTTTTTACTGATTTGTAGAAATACTTTCTATATTTAAGACACCAAAACTTTGCCTATTATATGTGTTACAAATATTTTCTCCCTATTTATGGTTTGTTTTTACACTTTGTTTATGGCATATTTTTATAAACAAAAAATCTTAACTTTAATGTAGTTGAATTCATCAAACTTTTTCATGATTAGTGCTTTTTTTGTCTTGAGTCTAAGCTAGCCTGAGGTAATAAAGATATTGTTTTATAGTTTCTTCTAAAAGTGTTAGAACATGAACATGAAATTCGTAGTCATGTAATATATCTCCATTTATTTACGTCTCCTTTAATGTCTTTAAATGCAGGTTCAGAATTTTCTCCTTGGATGTTTTGTTTATCTTTTATTATATTTATTCTTAGGTCCCTTAATAGTTTCATAGCTATTATAAAAGGTATCTTTTTAAAAAATTATGCTTTCTGTTTGTTGCTAGAATATATAAATGCAAGTGAATTTATATGTCGATCATATTGTAAGCCATGTTGCTAAACTCTATTATTATTTGTAATGATTTGCACATAGATGCTTCTTGGTTTTCTATGTAAAAAATCACATGAATTGCAAATAAAAGTAGCTGTGTTTCATCTTTTTCAATTTGACTTATATCACATTTCAGTCCTTAATCCATATGGAATTTATTTGGCTGTAGGGTATGATGTTATGGTTTTATTTCATTTTTTATATGGATAACCAGCTGCACCAGTTCTATTTATTGAACAACTAAATCTTCCTTACCAAATGATTTCAATGCTTCTGTCATATACCAAGATCCTATACATATATACATGTTTCTGTTTCTGGGCTCTATTATTTTACATAGATTATATTATTTTCCTTCTCTAAAGAACTTTTAACATTTCTTGCAATGCAGGTCTACTGGCAGCAAATTCCCACAATTTTTGTTTTTCTGAGAAAGTATTTATTTCTCCTTCACTTTTGAAGTCTAATTTTGCAGAGTATGGAACTCTAGGTTGGTGGGGATTTTTCACTGAACACTTTAAATATTTCACTCCACTCTCTTCTTGCTTGCATGGTTTCTGAGAAGTCACATATAATTCTTATCTTTGTTCTTCTATAAGTAAAGGGATTTTTTTTCCCTCTGGCTTCTTTCATGATATTTTTCTTTATCTTTGATATTCTGTGGTTTGAAAATGATATTCCTAGGTTTCTTTTTTGGCATTTATCCTACTTAGCATTCTCTAAGATTCTTTGATCTGTAGTTTGGTGTCTGACACTAGTCTGAAGAAATTTCTAGTCATTATTGTTTCAAATATTTCTTCTAGTTCTTTCTCTCTTCCTTCTCCTTCTGGTATTCCCATTACATGTATATTTCAGCTTTTGTAGTTGCCCCACAGTCCTTGGATATTCTGTTCTGTTTTTCCAATCATTGTTCTCTTCGATTTTTAGTTTTGGAAGTTTCTTCTGAGATACCCTCAAGCTCAGAGATTCTTTCCTCAGCCATGTCCAGTCTACTAATAAAAAGCATTCTTGATTTCTATTACCATTATTTTTTTATGTCTGGCATTTCTTTTTGGTTCTTTTTTAGGATTTCCATCTCTTTGATTACATTGCCCATCTGTTCTTGCATGCTGCCTACTTTATCTATTAGAGTCCTTAGCATATTAATCATAGTTGAAAATTCCTCATCCAAAAATTCCAACATCCCTGCCATGTCTGATTCTGATGCTTGCTTTGTCTCTTCAAACTGCATATTTTTCTTTTCTTTAAGCCTTGTAATTTTTTTTGATATTCAGACATGATGTACCAGGTAAAAAGAACTGTGGTATATAGGCCTTTAGTGATGTTGTGGTGAAGTGTGAGGGGATAGGAAGTGTTCTATAGACCCATGATTATTTCTCAGTTTTTTAGGGAGCCTCTGCCTCAGGACTGTGAACTTCACAAGTGTTTCTCAGTACCCGCCACTGCTGCCTCCAGTTAGGTGAGACTGGTTGGCTAGAGGGGGCAGTAGTTGGATATTTCCATTCACTCACATCAGTTAGGCTCTGAAAATACTCCAGCAGGTTAGGCTTTTGTTAACTAGCTTTCCCTGAGGGCAGGCCTTGTTAAGAAAAACATTTGTGGGCCGGCCCGGTGGCTTAGCAGTTAAGTGTGCGCACTCTGCTGCTGGCGGCCCGGGTTCGGATCCCGGGCGCGCACCGATGCACTGCCTCTCCAGCCATGCTGAGGCCGCATCCCACGTACAGCAACTAGAAGGATGTGCAACTATGACATACAACTATCTACTGGGGCTTTGGGGGAAAAAAGGGAGGAGGATTGGCAATAGATGTTAGCTCAGAGCTGGTCTTCCTCAGCAAAAAGAGGGGGATTAGCACGGATGTTAGCTCAGGGCTGATCTCCCTCACAAAAAAAAAAAAAAAGGAAAACATTTGATATATGTATAGCATATATCAAAATGGTTCCTTTTCCTTTCCCCCTGCCAGAAGCACAAGGGAGTTTTTCTCCAATATTTACTTTTAGAACCTTGTTGAGCTCCTGGATGTAAAACTCACAAAAGCTTGAGGTACCTTCTACGACTGGGTCGCTCTGGAGTTTTTAACTCTCAGACTTGTCTATACTGAGCCTCCAGCAACTTGTCAATTACAGTTCAGGTTTTCCTACCCTGTCACTGGTTCCCGTGGCAGTTTCCACTCATGAGTCTCTGCTCTAGTAAGCCATGACTCCCTGTATTTGCCTGTTTGTCTCTCCAGTTTTGGAGGCAGTGGTTTGCCCTGTGTCCTCATCTCTCTTACATATCCAAGAAAAGTTGTTGATTTTTCAGTCTGTTGAGCTTTTTACCTGCTGTTGGAATAGAGTGGTGACTTTCAAGTTCCCTACATGAGAAAGAAGAATCCAAAACTTTAGCACTGATTTATTTGCTTTTAATGTTGAGTTGTAAGAATTGTTTATATATTCTGAATACAAGTCTTAACAGATATATAATTTGCAAATATTTTCTCTCATTTGGTGGGTTCACTTTCACTTTACTGACAGTATACTTTGAAGTAGAAACATTTTTAATTTTGATGAAGTCCAATTTAACAATTTCTTTCTTTTGACCTCATGCTTTTGATGTCATCTCTAAGAAACTATTGCCTAATCCAAGATGACAAACATTTATTTGTATGTTTTCATTGAAGAGTTTTATAATTTTAGCTCTTATATTTAGGTCATTGATCTATCCTTCTACTTTTGAGCTATTTGTGTCTTTGAATTTAAAGTGTGTTTTTTGTAGACAGCAAATAGTTTGATCATGTTTTTTTCAATCAGTTCTGCTAATTTCTACCTTTTGTTTGGAGTGCTTAGTCTATTTACGTTTAATGTAATTACTGATAAGGTAGGTTTTATGTTTGCCATTTTGCTATTTGTCTTCTATATGTCTTTTTTGCTTCTCTATTCCTCCATTACTGCCTTTTCAAGGCTATATACATATGCAAGCAAATTTAGAATTTCTATATATTTCTAGTGAATTTAGCCTTTCATTCTGTGGTGACTCTCTCTATCTATTAGTCTTTTTAATTTTTTAGTAATATTTCTATCCTAGCTTTTTTTGTCTACTGCATTGTCTGGTACATCTTTTTTTCCTGTTATATCTTGTGAAAACTTATTATTTCAACCCTTCCTGATAGTGTTTACTTATTGAGATTGTTGATATATTTGGATTTGTCTCTGTCATCTTACTGTTTTATTTCTATTCAAACTTCTTTTTCTATACTTCTGTTTAATGGTCTTCTTCTCTCTCTCTCTCTCAACTGATTAAATTATAGTATAATTTTTGTATTTTGTTCTTTTTCTTATTCCATTCTCTTTTCCTGTAACCATTTGGAATTTATACATCAAATGATATTTTTTAAATGGTTATTATTAAAATTTTGTTTCATAACACAGCCTAAATTTAAAAATAATACCGTATTCTCCCTCCCAAACAAAGCATGGATGTTAGTACATTTTGACTCCAAGCAATCCTCTTCTCATCTCTGCCAACAACAATAACAACTTATATGCCATTTGATCCAATATTTTATTTTTGTCATTTTTTAGGCCAATAAATTAGACATGGTTCATATTTTTTACATAAAATGTTTACTTAGATTAACATACATGCTTACCCTCTAACCTGTTCAACATTCCTTCCTTTTCCAAAGATAAACTTTTAACATATAACTTGAAAACAATAAAATGCATACATTTTTTTTTTGTGAGGAGATCAGCCCTGTGCTAACATCTGCCAATCCTCCTCTTTTTTTGCTGAGGAAGACTGACCCTGGGCTAACATCCGTGCCGATCTCCCTCCACTTTATATGGGATGCCACCACAGCACGGCCTGCCAAGCAGTACGTCGGTGCACCCCTGGGATCCGAACCAGCAAACCCCGGGCCACTGCAGTGGAGCGTGTTCACTTAACCACCTGCACCACCAGACTGGCCCAAAATGCACACATTTTAAGTATATAGTTCAATGAATTTTCAAAAATATGTACACCCATTGTTGAAGATTCATGTGCACATCCCCCACCCCATCCACCCCCTTCCACTAGCTGTGGAGAGTGCAGTCAGCAGACAGAGGGCCATGTGGAAGAGAGCTAGGAACTATGGTAATCTGAAGAGTGCATGTTCCCTTCTAAATGGAGTAGCTACAACTTTAGTCAATTGTTGCCATGAGAGCCCAATGTTGTTAGCTATTTGGATTTTTCAAGAGATGCTTAAAATCCAATAATTATCAAAAATATTCTGATTGGTGATGTCAGCATCATGGTGGAGTGAGCTGTTCCCCTACATTCTCCCTCATAAGATACAGTGAAAAAGACATTCATTAACCAACAGAAGACATCCACACAACACAATAGATATCTGAGAGATCCACACAGACATACGTATGAAGGTGGGGGTGCTGAAACCCCCAGGAGGCAGTGGGAGGAGTTAAGTGGATCTTCTCCCCCTCTCCAGTGGCAGTCATCTAGGGCACGGGACCTCACACAGCGGCTGATGCACGACTCTGAGAGGAGAAGGGGGAAATGGCAGTCCTCCATGGGAATGTTTCCACTCTTGGAGTTGCTTCCCAGTCCACAAGAACACTCCACAGCAAGGGGGCTAAGCCACTGTAGGGGCATCCTGACCAAGCCAAGCAGCCCAGGGGTCAGCCAGTGAGTGCAGAGCAGGAGTGTGGGTGGCAAAGAAAGCACCCCATCTCTCCAATACCACCAGGTGGATCAGCTCAGCCACTCATCCAGAGCAGAGGATCCCCACCAGAGTGTCTGCACCTGCATGTGTGAAGCAGTGACAGCCAGATGCAGAAAACCCTATTGGCACAACTTCTAATGAAGGGGAACAATTGCCAAGCATCATGGCGGGCTCAGAAAACAGCTCCTGCCCTCCTCCAGTGGTCCAGATACTACCACTATGCGACAGCAAATGTCAACTCCATCAAACAGCATGAAGACATATATTAACACTCCAGACCAGAAGGAAAATGACAGGTATCCAGAAACCAATCCTGAAGTCACAGAAATTTACAATCTAAATGACAGAGAATTCAAAATAGTTATCATAAAGAAACTCAACAAGGTACAAGAAAACTCAGAAAGACAATTCAATTAACTCAGGAATAAATTTTTTATGCAAAAATTCAGGTTTTATTTTTATTTATTCTTACATTGGTAGGAGCTGATGTCAGCAACTTAAAGGCAAGCAATAACTTGTTTTCTACCTCTTAGCTGAACAAAAATACACACAACGTGGCATTTTCATTAGGCAAGACTTGCTTTTTTACATTTCACACGAGAATGCAATGTTACCCTTTCTTGAACAAAATGACCAGGTTACTAAGGAAACCATCTTTGGAGGAAATGTTTAATACGCATATTTTATTTAAATAAATCCTCCAGTAGGAAATGGAGAATTCACTGCCTTTATTTAGAAGGCAGCTGTGTAGAGAGTTATCTGTCAAATTTATCTGTGTAGCTCACCAACATTTCCTTATTGGAAACATCAATATTTCCACATCACAGTTCCCCAAAGGACTTGAAAGTCTCAAAATTCTGTGTTTACTTTTGCTTGCTTTTCTCTTGATTCCACCCAGGCCTTATTAATGGTTCGCTTCATATCATCATCTCCATCTTCATAAATTTTCTTTAGAACATTCATCAATCCCTCACTAGGGTCTGTTTCAGTGTCATAGGAGGGCTTTTCTTTCTCTTTGCATTCTTTTTCAACCTGAGTCAGGTAGTCCCACCGTGTGTTTTCTGCTTTCTTTCTACATAAGATAAGAACTGTATCTGTCTTGACTTTTTTTGAACTGCCTTCCACAGAGATGGGTTTCAAGAGATTGTTCACTATCATGGAGTAACTCTTCCCATTTAGATTCTTTACCAAAAGATCAAATGACCTCTCTGTGAAATGCAACTGCACATTCTCAGTGGGGACTTGATGAACTCCAGTTAAGGTAATGTAGCTTTTCACAAACTTATCTGACTGATCCCATCCATAATTACTGATTTTCACGGTATAGCCCGTTGTAATGGGAGCAACCACAGCAGCTGGCTTTTCATTGTCAAGAAGTTCTGCTTTCCTCGGTGATTTCTGCTGCATCTTGTTTTTGATTTCTGTCTCAATCTTGGATTTTTCAGCTGTAAGGGCATCACGCACCCTTTTTCTAGTGGCTTTTTCCAGTAGCACCTTCACACCTTCTAGATCTTTCTGTAGCTCCTCCGGAGCTGAAGCCATGGCCGGGCTGGGTCACGCGAGGCCGGGGCTGCAGACGCACCATGGAAAGTGGGAAACGCCGCCCCGAGTGCGCTCCGCCAAGCGCAGACCGCGGGCACGAGTCGCAGGGCTCGCAGCCTGTGTGCACACCCGACCCTGCGCGAGACCGCCTCAGGAATAAAATTAATGAGCAGAGGGAATTCTTCCCAAAAGAGATTGAAACTATAAAAAAAAAACCAGAAATTTTGGAGATGAAGAACATAATGAATGAAATAAAAAAGAAAATGGAATCCTTAAAAAACAGAGCTGATATTATAGAGTACAGAATTAGTAATTTAGAGGACAGAAATATAGAAATGCTTCAGGTGGAGGAAGACAGAACTAAGACAAAAAAGAAATAAAGAAATTCTCTGAGAAATATCCAACTCAATTAGGAAATGCAAGATAAGGATTATAGGTATTCCAGATGAAGAAGAGAGAGAGAAAGGAGCAGGGAGCTTGTTTAAAGAAATAATAGCTGAGAACTTCCCAAACCAGGAGAAGGAGCTGGAATTATATGTAAATGAAGCTAACAGAACTCCTAATTACATCAGTGTAAAAAGAAGACCTTCTCCAAGGCATATATTAGTAAAAATGGCAAAAGTCAATGACAAAAAAAATATTAAGGAGAGCAAGGCAGAAGAAAATAACCTACAAAGGAACATATATGAGGCTTACAGTTTCTCAGCATAAACCTTACAGGCTAGGAGAGAGTGGAATTATGTTTCCAAAAGACTGAAAGGCGAGGCCAGCCCAGTAGTACAGCAGTTAAATGCACGTGCTACACTTTGGCGGCCCAGGGTTTGACAGTTCAGATCCCGGGCGTGTGCTGATGCACCGCTTGTCAAGCCATACTGTGGCAGCATCCCATATAAAGTAGACGAAGATGGGCAGTGATGTTATCCCAGGGCCAATCTTCCTCAGCAAAAAAGAGGAGGATTGGCATAGGAGGTTAGCTCAGGGCAGAGCTGCCTCACAAAAAAAAAAAAAACAGAAAATACTGAAAGACAAAAACTTTCAGCCAAGAATACTCTATTCAGCAAAACTATCTTTCAGATATGATGGAGAAATAAAGACTTTCCCAGATAAACAAAACCTGAGGGAGTTCATCGCTACAAGATAACCCCACACAAAAAATTATCAAGAAGGCCCTCATACTTGAAAATAAAGAAAGAATTTACAAAGCCTTGAGCAAGGAGATAAATAGATAGACAAAATCAGAAAATTGCAGCTCTCTATTAGAACAGGTTAGCAAACACTTAATCATAACACTAAAGATAAAAGGAAGGAAAGCATCAAAAATAACTATAATCACTTCATTTTAATCATAAACTCACAACACAAAACAGAATAAGATGTGAAAACAATAACTTAGATGGGGAAGAGGAAAGGGGTGGAACCTGCTTAGACTAAGGAGATAAGAGGCTATCAGAAAATGGACTATCTCATCTACGAGATCTTTTATACAAACCCCATGGTAACCACTAAAAAAAAAAAACCAGAGCAGAGATACAAATGATAAATAAAGAGAAAATTGAGAAAACCATCATAGAGAATGATCAAACTGAATTGGCAGTCAGAAATACATGGGACTAGAAACAAGGGAAATGCAGAACAACCAGAAACAAAAGATAAAATAGCAGTATCAAGCACTCATATATCAATAATCACTTTAAATGTAAATGAAGTCAATTCTCCAATCAAAAGACACATAGTAGCTGGATGGATTAAAAAACAAGACCCAACAATATGCTGCCTCCTGGAAACACATCTTAGCTCTAAAGACAAACACAGGCTCAGAGTGAAGGGATGGAAGACAATACTCCAAGCTAATGGCAAACAAAAGGAAGCAGGTGTTGCCATACTTATATCAGACAAAGGAAACTTCAAGATAAAAAAGGCAGTGAGAGAGTGATGTCAGTATCGTGGTGGAGTGAGCTTTTCCCCTTAGACTCTCCCCCCATAAGATACAACAAAAAGGACATTCATATACCAACAGAGGACATCCACACAACACAAAATAAGTATGAGAGACCCATGCAGCCTTACATCTGAAGGTGGAGGTGCTGGAACCACCGGAGGAAGTGGAAGGAGGTAAGGAGGACTTCTCTCCTTCCCCAATGACAGCGACCCTGGGACTGGGACTGCATGGCTCTCAGAGAGGAGGTGAGGGGCGGTACTCTGCAGGAAAACTGTCACACTCCAAGTTCTCTCACAGCCTGTGGGAAGTTCTCATACGGAGGGGACTGAACTGTTGCAGGGGTGTATTCATCTAGCTAGCACCCCAGGAGGGCAGATAGCAAGGGAAGAGCAGGAAGCCCCCAAGATTGGGCAGGTGAAAGAAAGAGCCCCTCCCCCCGCCCAGTGCTTCAGCACAGCAGGTCGGCCAGAGTGCCTATGGATCACAGCAGGCTCAGAAAACACAGCTCTTGACACCCACCCAGTGGCAGCAGCTCGAAGCTTTGACCAGATATTTTCAGCATGAGGAAAAATAAGCACATGCCCTAAGCAGTATGCAAAAATATATTAATTATACAGACCAGAAAGAAAATGACAAACACCCAGAAATAAATCCTGAAGGCACAGAAATTTATAACTTAAACCACAGAGAATTCAAAATAGCTATCATAAAAAAGCTCAAAGAATTACAAGAAAATACAGATAGACAATTCAATGAAATCAGGAACTTCCTCACAAGAGATTGAAAGTATAAAAAAAACTCATCAGAAATATTGAAGATGAAAAACACAATGGAGGAGATAAAGAAAAATCTGGAATCTTTAAAGAACAAAGCTGACAATATGGAGGAAAGAGTTATAAATATTGAGGATAGGAATGCAGAAATGCTCCAGATGGAGGAGGAGAGCAAACTAAGACTAAAAGGAAATGAAGAAATTCTTCATGAAATATCCAACTCTCTTAAGAAATACAACATAAGGATTATAGGTATTCCAGAATGAGTTAGGGAGCTTCCCCCCCTCCTCAATTTTTTGGAAGAGTTTGAGAAGGATAGGTATTAAGTCATCTTTCAATGTTTGGTAGAATTCACCAGGGAAGCCATCTAGTCCTGGACTTTTATTTTGGGGGAGGTTTTTGATTACTGTTTCAATCTCCTTACTGGTGATTGGTCTATTCAAATTCTCTACTTCTTCTTGATCCAGTTTTGGAAGGTTGTATGATTCTAAGAATTTATCCATTTCTTCCAGTTTGTTGAATTTGCTGGCATATAGCTTTTCATAGTATTCTCTTATAGTCTTTCGTATTTCTCAGGTGTCTGTTTTAATTTCTCCTCTTTCATTTCTGATTTTACTTATTTGTGCCTTCTCTCTTTTTTTCTTGGTGAGTCTAGCTAAAGGTTTGTGAATTTTGTTTATCTTTTCAAAGAACCAGTTCTTGGTTTTATTAATTTTTTCTACTTTTTTGGTCTCTATTTCATTTATTTTTGCTCTGATTTTTATTATTTCCCTTCTTCTACTTATTTGGGGCTTTGTTTGTTCTTCTTTTTCTGGTTCCTTTAGATGCATTGTTACATTGTTTATTTGAGATTTTTCTTGTCTGTTGAGATAGGCCTGTATTGCTATAAACTTCCCTCTTAGAACCACCTTTGTTGTATCCCATAATTACTGGCATGTCGTATTTTCATTTTCATTTGTCTCCAGGTATTTTTTGATTTCTCCTTTGATTTCTTTGTTGACCCAATCGTTGTTCAGTAGCGTTTTGTTTAATCTCCATATATTTGTGGCTTTTCTGAATTTCTTCTTGTAGTTAATTTCTAGTTTCATACCATTGTTGTCAGAAAAGATGATTGGTATTATTTCAATCTTCTTAAATTTATGGAGACTTGTTTTGTGGCCTAATATGTGATCAGTCCTGGAGAATGTTCCATGTGCATTTGAAAAGAATGTGTATGCTTTGGTTTTGGGATGGAATGTTCTGTATATGTCTACTAGGTCCATCTGTTCTAGTGTGTCATTTAAGGGCAATGTTTCCTTATTGATCTTCTGTTTGGATGATCTATCCATTGGTGTAAGTGTAGTGTTAAAGTCCCCTACTATTATTGTGTTAGTGTCTATTTATCTTTTCATGTCTGTTAATAATTGTTTTATATATTTAGGTGCTCCTATGTTGAGTGCATAGATATTTACAAGCATTATATCCTCTTGTTGGATTGTTCCCTTGATCATTACATAATGCCCTTCTTTGTCTCTTTTTACAGTTTTTGTTTTAAAGTCTATTTTGTCTGATATGAGTATTGCTACCCCTGCTTTCTTTTCATTGCCATTTGTGTGGAGTATCTTTTTCCATTCCTTCACTTTCAATTTGTGAGTGTCTTTAGGTCTGAAGTGTGTCTCTTGTATGCAGCATATATATGGGTCTTGTTTTTTTATCCAATCAGCCACCCTATGCCTTTTAATTGGAGCATTTAGTCCATTGATGTTTAAAGTAGCTATTGATAAGTATGTACTTACTGCCATTTTTTAACTTTTTTTTTTCTCAGTGTTTTAGTAGTCCTTCTCTGTTCCTTTCTTCTCTTGCTCTCTTCACTTGTGGTTTGATGGCTTTCTTTAGTATTATGTTTGGGTTCCTTTCTCTTAGTTTTTTTATGTATTTATTATAGGTTTCTGGTTTGTGATTACCATGGGGTCCATATACAGAATTGATGGTCTCTTTAGTTTGACTTCTGCCTGAAAGCTCTACTCTTTAACTCCCCTCCTCCCACATTTTATGTTTTGGTATCATATCTAACCTCTTTTTTGTGCATTTGTATCTATTACCCTCTTATCATGGAAATAGATAAATCTTCCCATTTGTGATCTTCTCTTTTCCCCTTAAATAAGTCCCTTTAGCATTTCTTGTAGTACTGGTTTCTTGGTGACAAACTCCTTTAATTTTTGATTGTCTGGGAAACTTTTTATCTCTCCTTCTATTTTGAATGATAACCTTGTTGGGTAGAGTATTCTTGGCTGTAAGTTTTTTTTTCCTTTTCACACTTTAAATATATCGTGCCACTCTCTTCTAGCCTGTAAGGTTTCTGCTGAGAAGTCAGCTGATAGCCTTATGGGGTTTCCTTTGTATGTAACTTGTCTTGCTCTTGCAGCTTTTAGGATTATCTCTTTATCTTTAATTCTGGACATTTTAACTATGATGTGTCTTGGTTTAAGCCTCTTTGGGTTTATCTTGTTTGGTGCTCTCTGTGCTTCCTGTACCTGGATGTCTGTTTCCTTTCTTAGGTTAGGGAAGTTTTTATCTATTAATTCTTCAACTAGATTCTCTACCCCTTTGTCTTGCACTTCTCCTTCTGGGACACCTCTAACACGGATGTTAGTGTGCTTGACGTTGTCCCAGATGTCCCTTAGACTGTCCTCACTTTTTTAATTCTTTTTTCTTTAACCTGTTCACCTTGGGTGATTTCTTCTAGTCTTTCATCCAGCTCGCAGATCCATTGTTCTGTATCCTCTACTCTGCTTTTGAGTCCCTGTAGTGAATTTTTCATTTCCAGTATTGTATTCTTCATTTCTGATGGTTCTTTTTTATATCTTCCATTTCTTTGTTGACATTCTCACTGAGTTCATCCATTCTTCTCCCACGATCAGTGAGCATCCTTAACACTCTTTGTTTGAACTCTCTGCCGGGTAGGTTGCTCATTTCTGTTTCACTTAGTTCCTTTTCTGGGGTTTTGTCCTGTTCCGTTACTTGGAATTTATTCCTTTGTCTCCTCATTTTGCCTCTTTCCCTGTGCTTGTGTCTATGTATTAGGCAGGTCTGCTACGCCTCCTGCTCTTGGATAGGTGACCTTATATAAGTGAAGCCTTATGAGGCCTGCTGTGTGCTTCCCTCAATTCTGAATGTTCCAGGAGTGACCCCTACGTGGATTACATGTGTCCTTCTGTTGTGGCATGTTTGCTTTCCCTGTAGGTGCGCAGGGAGGCTGAGCTATGCTCCTGGCCAGCTGTTGTAATGCTCAGCTGCTTGTAGTTGTTGTGGGCCCTTCAGTCTCTTTATCGGGTTGGGGAGCCCCAGCACAGTTGGCTGCAAGTTCTAATACCACATTTGTGTTGCAGTATTTCTTTTAAGTGAGTAGGCCCCCAATGTGGCAGGTTGTTAGTCTCAGTGGCTTACAATTGCTATAAGCCTCCAGCCTTTAGGTCTCTTGTTAGCTCTCTGAGGATTGCAGCTGGGTGGGGCTGGCCTCAGGCATGGGAGCACCCAATTGTTTCAGGCTTTGGAAGGTGGGGCAAACCCCCTATGTGGGTCTTTGAGTAGCACAAGTCTACAGCTGACCAGTCCTGCCACCCAAAGGTCCACACACAGACTCAACACAGTCCTGCCCCACGTGCCTGTGCCCCAACCTCCTGAAGTGGACCCGGTCTCTCCACGGCAGGAGCCCCACACACTCCACCACTGCCTGACACTCTCCACCCACTCCTTGTGCATGCCCTGCCCCACTGAAGTGGGTCCAGTCGCCAGGCTCCAGAGAATCCAGTCACCAATCTATCCAGGCCCACAAGTTGCCTGAGGTCTTTTTGTTGGGTGGGGCAAGACCCTACAGTGGGCTGCCTGCCCTGGCTGAGCTGGATTAAATCAGTGCTCTAGTTGGTGGGGCAGACCCTGGGCTAGCAGGCCCCAGGGAGAACTCCAATGGCGTCTGCCAGCGTCTGTGTAAGCACCCGCACACCAGCACACAACAATGGCCACCGCCAATGTCCCAGTCCCTGGAGAGGTCTCACCTCTCACTGAGATGCACTCAGATCCTATCAGGTGAGTCTATTTTCACCAAAGCACTGTGCACCTTTCTTTCTGGTGATTTTAGGTTGCTTTCTGAAATGAGTGAATTTGTGTGTGGGCCCTTTAAGAGCCGGTTTTAATTTCTTTGTGAACCAGCTTTTCTGGGGGTACTCTCCAATGTTTTAGTAGCAGGCAAAGTCAGATATTATGCCACTCATCTCGACTGTACTGGGTCCACAAAATGTCTACAGCGGGAGTGCTCTTGGCTCAGGACCCCACTCCTCCAGGGAGGGCTGCGTACCTTTGGGCTGCTCCTGGGTGGCCATGAAGCTGGCGCCTTGTGAAGTTGGCGTTTTTCTCTCCAGAAGGGAATTTCTGCCTCTTCCACCTCAATTAGGATTGTCGTTTGCTGCAGGAGTTCCTCTTATCCAGTTTTCAGTTCTCTCTCAGGGGTAATTTTTCCAAGAGTAGTTGTAAATTTACTGTGTCCATTGGAGGAGGTGAGTTCAGAGTCTGCTTATGCCGCCATCTTGATTTGTCTCCATGAGATCCTGATTATAGGTATTCCAGAGGGAGAAGAGAGGAAAAAAGAAGCAGAGAGCTTGTTCAAAGAAATAGTATCTGAGAACTTCCCAAACTTGGGGAAGGAGCTGGAAATACAGGTGAATGAAGTCAATAGATCTCCTAAATATATCAACATGAAAAGACCCTCTCCAAGGCATATAGTAGTAAAGCTGGCAAAAGTCAATGACAAAGAAAAGATATTAAGGGCAGCAAGACAAAAAAAATAACGTACAAAGGAATTTCTGTCAGGCTCTCAGCCAATTTCTCGGCAGAAAATTTACAGGCTAGGAGAGAGTGGAATGATATATTCAAAATTCTGTAAGAGAAAAACTTTCAGCCAAGAATACTCCATCCAATGAAAATATCCTTCAGATATGACGGAGAAGTAATAACTATCCCAGATAAACAAAAGCTAAGGGCATTCATTGCCACTAGATCCCCACTACAAGAAATGCTCAAGAAGTCCCTCATGCCTGAAAAAAAAAGAGAAAGGGGATGCAAAGCTTTGAGCAAGGAGAAAAATAGGTAGACAAAATCAGAAAAATTGCAGCTCTCTATCAGAATAGGTTAGCAAACAGTTAAATTGTAACATCAAAGATTAAGGGAAGGAAAAATACCAAAAATAAATATAACCCCTCACTTTAAACACAAAGTCACCACACAAGATGGAATAAGTTGTGACAATAAAAACTTAGAAGTGGAAGAGGCAAGGGATGGAATTGGATTAGTCTAAGGAAATAAGAGGCCCTCAGAAAAGGGACTATCTCATCCAGCAGATTTTCTTTATACAAACCTCATGGTAACCACTAAACAAAAAAATCAGAACAAAGACACATATGATAAATAAAGAGAAAACTAAGCAAACCCTCATATAGAACTAACAAATTGAATTGGAAGTCCAAATATATGGGACAAGAAACAAAAGAAGTGCAAAAGAACCAGAAAATAAGTGATAAAATAGCAAGATTAAGCTGTCATATATCAATAATCACTCTAAATGTAAATGGATTAAATTCTCCAATTAAAGACACAGAGTGGTGGGATGAATTAAAAAACAAGATCCAACAATATGCTGCCTCCAGGAAACACGTCTCAGCTCTAAACACAAATAGGTTCAGAGTGAAAGGATGGAATACAATACTCCAAGCTAATGGCAAACAAAAGAAAGCAAGTATTGCCATCCTAATATCAGGCAATGTAGACTTCAAGATAAAACAGGTAATGAGAGACAAAGAGGGGCAATATATAGATAAAAGGGACACTCTGCCAAGAAGACATACTACTTGTAAATATATACACACCCAACACAGAAGCACCAAAGTACACAAAGCAACCATCAAAAAACCTAAAAGGAGATGTTAACAACAGCATAATAATAGTAGAGGATCTTCACACCCCACTTACATCAATGGATAGATTATCCAGACAGAAAGTCAACAAGGAAATAGTGGACTTAAATGAAAAACTAGATGGGGTGGACTAAATAGATATATATAGAGCACTCCATCCAAACACAGCAGATTACACATTCTTCTCAAGCATGCATGGAACATTCTCAATGATAGACCACATGTTGGGAAACAAGGAAAGCCTCTATAAATTTAAGAAGATTGAAATCATAACAAGCATCTTTTCCAACTATAATGCTATGAAACTGGAAATCAACTACAAGAAAAAAACTAGGAAAGTGCCAAAGATGTGGAGACTAAACAACATGCTACTGAACAACCAATGGATCATTGAAGAAATTAAAGGAGAAATCAAAAAATATCTAGAGACAGATGAAAATGAAAACACACCATACCAATTCATATGGGATGCAGCAAAAGCTGTCCTGAGAGGGAAACTCATAGCAATACAGGCACACTTTAACAAACAAGAAAAATCCCTAATAATCAGCCTTAAACTACACCTAACAGAATTAGAAAAAGAAGAACAAACAAAGCACAAAGTCAGCAGAAGGAGGGAAATAATAAAAATTAAAGCAGAAATAAATGAAATAGAAATGAAAAAAATAGTAGAAAGGATCAATGAAATTAAGAGCTGATTCTTTGAGAAGATAAACAAAATTGACAAAGCCTTAGCCAGACTTACAAAGAAAAAAAGAGAGAGAAGCCTCAAATAAATAGAATTAGAAATGAAAGATGAGGAATTACAACAGATACCACAGAAATACAAAGGATTGTAAGAGAACACTATGAAAAACTATATGCCCACAAATTCGACAATCTAGAAGATATGGGTAAATTCTTAGACTCATACAACCTCCCAAAACTGAATCAAGAAGAAATAGAGAACCTGAATAGACCAAGCACAAGTAAAGAGATTGAAACAGTAATCAAAAACCTCCCAAAAAATAAAAGTCCAGGACCAGACTGCTTCTCTGGAGAATTTTACCAAACATTCAAAGAAGAGTTAATACCTATCCTTCTCAAACTATTCCAAGAAAAAATAGAGGAAGATGGAACACTTCCTAACACATTCTACGAGGCCAACATCACCCTGATCCCAAAGCCAGACAAGAACAATAGAAAGTAGGAAAATCACAGGCCGATATTGCTGATGAACGTAGATGCAAAAATCCTCAACAAAATATTGGCAAACTGAATACAGCAAGACATTAAAAAGATCGTACACCATGATCAAGTGGGATTTATACCAGGGACACAGGGATGGTTCAACATCTGCAAATCAATCCATGTGATACACCACATTAACAAAACGAGGAATAAAAACCACATGATCATCTCAATAGATGCAGAGAAAGCATTTGACAAGATCCAACATCCATTTCTGGTAAAAACTGTCAACAAAATGGGAACAGAAGGAAATAACCTCAACATAATACAGGCCATATATGATAAACCCACAGCCAACATCATACTCAATGGGGAAACACTGGAAGCCATTCCTCTGAGAACAGGAACAAGACAAGGGTGCCAACTCTCGCCACTCTTATTTGACATAGTACTGGAGGTTTCAGCCAGAGCAATTAGGCAAGAAAAAGGAATAAAAGGAGTCCAAATAGGCAATGAAGAAGTGAAACTCTTGCTCTTTGCAGATGACATGATCTTATATATAGAAAACCCTAAAGAATCCATTGGAAAACTATTAGAAATAATTAGCAACTACAGCAAAGTTGCAGGGTACAAAATCAACTTACAAAAATCAGTTGCATTTCTATACTCTAATAACAAAATAACATAAAGAGAGCTCAAGAAGACAATCCCATTTATAATTGCAACAAAAAGGATACAATATCTAGGAACAAATTTAACCAAGGAGGTGAAAGCTCTATACACTGAAAACCATAAGACAGTATTGAAAGAAATTGATGATGACATAAAGAAATGGAAAGACGTTCCATGCACATGGATTGGAAGAATAAAAACAGTTAAAATATCCATACCTCCCAAAGCAATCTAGAGGTTCAATGGAATCCCAATCAGATTCCCAGTGACATTCTTCACAGAAATAAAACAAAGAATTCTAAAATTCGTATGGGGCAATAAAAGATCCCAAATAGCTAAAGCAATCCTGAGAAAAAAGAACAAAGCTGAAGGCACCACAATCCCTGACATCAAAATATACTACAAAGCTATAGTAATCAAAACAGCATGGTACTGGTACAAAAACAGATACACAGATCAATGAAACAGAATTGAATGCCCAGAAATAAAACCACACATCTACAGACAGCTAATCTTTGACAAAGGAGCCAAGAACATGCAACAGAGAAAGGAAAGTCTCTTCAATAAATGGTGTTGGGAAAACTGGATAGCCATATGCAAAAGAATGAAAGTAGACCATTATCTTACACCATACACAAAAATTAATTCAAAACAGATTAAAGACTTGAAGGTAAGACCTGAAACTGTAAAACTCTTAGCAGAAAATATAGGCAGTACACTCTTTGACATCGATCTTAGCAGCATCTTTTCAAATACCATGTCTACTCAGGCAAGGGAAACAAAGGAAAAAATAAACAAATGGGACTACATCAGACTAAAGAGCTTCTGCAAGACAAAGGAAACCAGGAACAAAATGAAAAGACAACCCACCAACTGGGAGAAAATATTTGCGGATCATATATCCAACAAGGGGTTAATCTCCAAAATATATAAATAACACATCTAACTCAACAACGAAAAAACAAACAATCTGATCAAAAAATGGGCAGAGGGTATGGACAGACATTTTTCCAAAGAAGATACACAGATGGCCAATAGGAACATGAAAAGATGTTCAACATCAATAATCATCGGGGAATGCAAACCAAAACTCCAATGAGCTATCACCTTACACCTGTTAGAATGGCTAAAATTACCAAGACAAAAAATAACAAATGTTGGAGAGGATGTGGAGAAAAGGGAACCCTCATACACTGCTGGTGGGAGTGCAAACTGGTGCAGCTACTATGGAAAACAGTATGGAGATTTCTTAAAAAATTAAAAATAGAAATACCACACGACCTGGCTATCCCACTACCGGGTATTAATCCAAAGAACTTGAAATCAACAATTCAAAGACATCCACGCACCCCTATGTTTATCGCAGCATTATTCACAATAGCCAAGTTGTGGAAGCAACCCAAGTGCCCATCAACTGATGAATGGATAAAGAAGATGTGGTGTATATATATATACAATGGAATACTACTCAGCCATATAAAAGACAAAACTGTCCCATTTGCAACAACATGGATGGACCTTGAGGGTATGATGTTAAGCGAAATAAACCAGACAGAGAAAGACAAACATCACATGATTTCACTCATATGTGGAAGATAAACAAACACATGGACAAAGAGAACAGATTAGTGGTTACAGAGAGTAAGGGGGTTGGGAGGTGGGCAAAAGTGGTAAAGGGGCATACACACGGTGATACATACATACGGTGATTGACAAATAATAATGTACACCTGAGATTTCACAATGTTATAAACTATTATGACCTCAATAGAATAAAAAAATGAAAAAAATACTGAACAAAAATTTCTGATTTTTAATTCTTGGCAATGGATTTAAATGTCTTAAAACACTGAACAGGCCAACACAAAATATTTTTGCACATGGTCTCTTCTCCTTTGATTCACTATCTTTCTACTTTTGCCATAGATAATGCAAGTCTGTGTATTAGGTTAAAGTTGGGTTCCTCTCAACTTCAGTGTAAGCTCCACCTGTAGAATAAAAATGTGTGCTTCTCAAGCTCTTTTAGTTACATACAAAGTTATCTGTGGAAGAAGAGGAGTGAAAAGACAGACAAAGTAACTGAGACAGTCATAAAAACTCTCAACAAGGCCTCGGTGATGAGAGAAGATGAGAACTTTGCATGGCAGAGATATGCCCTGAGCAGGGCCCTTTGGCTCTCAGAGTTAAACAGACAGCTATCACTTAGGGGTGCAAGTAATGATTTTCTCCTTCTCCTCTTACAAGGAGTTTGGTGGTTGGCAGCTCAGGGTTGGTTTAGTTGCTCAAGATGAGTCTTGACTCAAATCTTGCTTTTCTGCCATTCTTACTATTTGCCTTTTTCCCTATGGGTTTAAAATATCTATTGTAGCTCCATGCACTGCATCCATGTTCCAGACAAGGAAAAGGGGGAAAGAGCAAAGGAAAAAAAATGTGTATGATGGCTGAGTCTCTATAATCAGAAGGAAAACAGCTTTCCTGGTAGCCTTACCTATTAGATTTCTGTTTACATTTAACCTGGCTGGAACTCTGAAACATGGCCATCCCTAAATTGCAGGGGAGGCTGCCCTGAATAAAGGGTTCTGTTAAGAAAAAAGGAGGAAATGGATATTTAGAAGGCATTACCCAACTATATAGAGCAAGTAAGTCTGGGGCAAACCTGCTGTTATATTGTTCTTATGATAACACTTATCTATTGGCCAGATGCATCAGCAATCAGAATCTACCCCTGGTGTATCACAAGCTATGATATGTCTAGAGGAAGTCAAAATAGCAGCAAAGCATGAGATCCACATCTCCCCTGCCCTCAGGAAAGTAGGCTGAGACCATAAATATCCCTTTGTTTGTCTTTAGCCTGAACTCAACTGCCTTTATGAAGAGATGGTAAAATAATCAGGATATGGGATCATCACACAGAGTGAAGTTGACCTTGCCATAATTATCCTTTGCCATATTTTTAATCTAGGATTCTGGTCCCTTACGCTCAGCACCACAAACCAGGGGTAAAACATGTGAGTCATAGTCTGTGGCTATCTTGAATTCAGGGAGTGATTATGGGACCAAATTCAAGACTGATGGACTGGCTAATGATTTGGATGAGGAAAACTTTTTAATTCACAAAAAAACACTGGCAACTTTTAAATAGCTACTGCCACCTAGGCAGGGTAGAGCACACCTCTAAACTAGGAGTCCTATCTGGGCTACCTCTACCATGCTTTAAAAAACAAATATACAAAAACAAAAGATAGGGAAGGATGAACATCAAAGTGAACCTTTCTCTTGGTTCATTTCTACTGCCTGTTCAGTACTGTTTGGCATTTGGAAATCTGATTCAATCACTCCTTCCATCATTTCATAATTGATTGATTCATTCAGCAAATATTTGAGTAGCTACTCTATGCCAAGAAATTGGGTTCAGTGTGGATATTGAGGTTAAATGAATGCTGTCAAGGTCATCATTTAAAAGGGGGACATCTTGCGTGAACGTGGATGGGAGACTACAGTAAGGTCCTTGTGGGGGCCTAATTTGAAACCTACATTTGAAACTTGAGGATATCAGGGGCAGCCAAATGGATTCCAATTTACAAGGGGCCACCTGTCAAAAATAGAGAAGGAGATTTAAAAACTGAAGAGCAATTCATAAAAAGACTTTTCAACAAGATCTCTAGAAGAAGGATGGAATGGTGTCCTTAGGAGTGAGATTACTTACCGTGGGATCAGAAAGTAAAAAAATCCTGTATTGTGATTTCAGGGCAGGAGGATGAAAGGAATATTACCAGAGCATCATGGAGAGGTGCCACTAAAATGTCCCCACAAATGGTTCCTGACGAACTTGTCCAATGTTCCTCGAAGAAGACTATAAATTTGAAAGGTACTACTGTGGGTAGGGGGTGGATAGAGGGAGCTTAAAAGTTGTAGCCTCTTCAAAGACAATACTAAGAAGGAAAACTACAGACCAATATCCCTGATGAACATAGATGCAAAAATCCTCGACAAAATATTGGCAAACTGAATACAGCAAGACATTAAAAAGATCATACAACATGATCAAGTGGGATTTATACCAGGGACACAGGAATGGTTCAATATCCGTGAATCAATAAATGTGATACACCACATTAACAAAACAAAGAATAAAAACCATATGATCATCTCAATAGATGCAGAGAAGGCTTTTGACAAGATCCAACATCCATTTATGATAAAAACTCAACAAAATGGGTGTAGAAGGAAAGTACCTTAACATAATAAAGGCCATATATGACAAACTCACAGCCAACCTCATACTCAATGGGGAAAAACTGAAAGCTGTCCCTCTGAAAACAGGGACAAGACAAGGGTGCCAACTCTCGCCACTCTTATTCGACACAGTACTGGAGGTTCTGGCCGGAGCAATTAGGCAAGAAAAAGGCATAAAAGGAATCCAAATAGGCAATGAAGAAGTGAAACTCTCGCTGTTTGAAGATGACATGATCTTATATATAGAAAACCCTAAAGAATCCATTGGAAGACTATTAGATATAATCAACAACTACAGCCAAGTGGCAGGGTACAAAACTAACTTACAGAAATCAGTTGCATTTCTATATACCAACAACGAACTAACAGAAAGAGAACTCAAGAAGACAATCCCATTTACAAGTGCAACAAAAAGAATAAAATATCTAGGAGTAAATTTAACCAAGGATGTGAAAGACCTATACAATGAAAACTATAAGACATTACTGAGTGAAATCAATGATGACATAAAGAAATGGAAAAATATTCCATGCACTTGGATTGGAAGAATAAACATAGTTAAAGTGTCCATGCTACCTAAAGCAATCTACAGATTCAATGCAATCCCAATTAGAATCCCAAGGACATTCTTCACATAAATAGAACAAAGAATACTAGCATTCATATGGGGCAACAAAAGACCCCGTATACCTAAAGCAATCCTGAAAAAGAAGAACAAAGCTGGAGGCACCACAATCCCTGACTTCAAAACACACTACAAAGCGATAGTAATTAAAACAGCATGGTACTGTACAAAAACAGATACACAGATCAATGGAACAGAATTGAAAGTTCCGTTCGGAATGGAACGAAATAAAACCTCTTATCTATGGGCAGCTAATCTTTGACAAAAGAGCTAAGGACATACAGTGGAGAAAGGAAAGTCTCTTCAATAAATGGTGCTGGGAAAACTGGACAGCCACCTGCAAAAGAATGAAAGTAGACCATCTTCTTTCACCATACACAAAAATTAACTCAAAATGGATCAAAGACCTGAAGGTGAGACCTGAAAGTATAAAACTCCTGGAGGAAAATATAGGTAGCACACTACTCGTCATCAGCCATAAAGGGATCTTTTTGAATTCTATGTCTACTCAGACAAGGGAAACAAAAGAGAAAATAAACAAGTGGGACTTCATCAGATTAAAGAGCTTCTGTTTTAAGGCAAATGAAACCAGGATCAAAATGAATAGGGAACCCACCAGCTGGGAAAAAATATTGGCAAACCATATGTCTGACAAGGGATTAATCTCCATAATATATATAGAACCCACACAACTGAATAACAAAACAACAAACAACACAATCAAAAAATGGGCAGAGGAAATGAACAGACACTTCTCCAAAGAAGATATACAGATGGCCAATAGGCACATGAAAAGATGCTCAACATCACTAGCCATCAGGGAAATGCAAATCAAAACCACAGTAAGATATCACCTTACACCCATTAGAATGGCTATAATCACCAAGACAAAAAGCAACAAATGCTGGAGAGGCTGTGGAGAAATGGGAACCCTAATCCACTGCTGGTGGGAATGCAAACTGGTGCAACCTCTATGGAAAACAGTATTGAGATTCCTCAAAAAATTAAAAATAGAAATACCTTATGATCCAGCTATCCCACTACTGGGTATCTACCAAACAAACCTGAAATCAACAATCCAAAGAGGCTTATGCACCCCTATGTTCATCGCAGCATTATTCACTATAGCCAAGACATGGAAGCAACCCAAGTGTCCCTCAACTGATGACTGGATAAAGAAGATGTGGTATATATATACCATCGAATACTACTCAGCCATAAAAAAAGACAAAATCATCCCATTTACAACAACATGGATGGACCTGGAGGGTATTATGTTAAGTGAAATGAGCCAGAAAGAGAAAGACAAACAGTGCATGATTTCACTCATACGTGGAAGATAAACCAACACACGGACAGATAGAACTGTTTGGTGGTTACCAGGGGCTAGCAGGGTGGGAATGGGCACAAGGGGTGGAGGGATGCACTTATATGGTGACGGATAAACAATAATGTACAACAAAAATTTCACAAAAAAAAAGAAAAAAGAGGAAAAAAAAAAGTTGTAGCCTCTTGAATGCTAAACAACCTGTATTTGACCAAGAAATCTGAAATCACTGAGGGACAATACAGTCATGTGCCACATAACAACATTTTGGTCAATGATAGACTGCATATACAATGGTGGTCCCATAAGATTAGTACCACATAGCCTAGGTGTGTAGTAGGCTATACCATCTAGATTTGTGTCAGTACTGTAGGGGAGAAAGAAATTTTCCTCTACCCTTCTAGGTTCTTCTGGCTGGTCTAATCATTAAATTTACATGAGACAGATTAACAGGAGTAAAACAACCAAAAGTTTAATAACATGCCTACATGGGAGAAACCTAGGAAAACCAAGTAACTCACCGAAATGACTGACGCTCTCGCCTTAAATACCATCCTCAGCTAAAGACAAAAGAAGATGTTGGGGGTAGGGAGAGTAAGGAACTTCAAAGGGAAGGAAGGCAATTCGTAGGTAGGTGAAAAGGAGCAAACGTTTAGAAAACAAGTGTTTTGCCACACAGAAACAGAGAACACAGAGGGGAGCCCAACAAACAGGCTTTTCTAGATTCCTCCCTGTCTACCACCTAGTTCATGTGATGCTAAGGAGATAGGTGGCTTCCTGAGACATGTTTTTTTTATCTGAATTCTTTCAGGCAGTTAAGGGGGAGGAAACAAGAAAAACTGTCTGGGTATTTTGTTTCTTGAAAATAATCAGCCTAGGGGCCGGCCTGGTGGCATAGTGGTTAAGTTCGTGTGCTCTGCTTCGGTAGTCGGGGGTTCCCGGGTTCAGATCCTGGGCGTGGACTGACGCACTGCTCGTCAAGGCATGCTGTGGTGGCATCTATATAAAGTAGAGGAAGATGGGCATGGATGTTAGCCCAGGGCCAATCTTCCTCAGCGAAAAAAGTGGAGGATTGGCAAGGGATGTTAGCTCAGGGCTAGTCTCTCCCCCCCACACACAAAAAATAATCAGCCTAGGGGCTAGGCCTCTGGCATAGTGGTTAAGTTCACGTGCTCTGCTTCAGTGGCCCAGGGTTCGCAGGTTCGAATCTGGGGCGTGGACTGATGCACCACTTGTCAAGCCATGCTGTGGCAGCGTCCCACAAACAAAATAGAGGAAGATGGGCACAGATGTTAGCTCAGAGCCAATCTTCCTCAGCAAAAAGGAAGATTGGAAACATGTTAGCTCAGGGCCGGTGTTCCTCACACACACACACACACAAATCAGCCTAAAATAACCCTCATGTTAAAGAGACACATTTTGGGGCAGTAAATTATGTTCCTCTTCAGTACACATTGAGGTTCACACAACAAAGAAATCACCCAATGATGCACCTATCAGAACGTATCCCTGTCTTAAGCAGCCCATGACTGTAATTGTCTTCCCACCTTGGAAATGGTAGAGCTATGGAAGTTGAACACCATAGGTGGGGACCAGCAGAGCAAGAGCAAAACTACAGAGAGTGACAGTTTATGCCAAGAAGGAGCCTCTGGGTTATAAAGCAAAACGAGAGGCTTAGGATGAAGGAGAGGGTTGTAGTTTATTACCCAAAATCTGTGGGACTCAGAGCCAAGTATCACTAAGCTTGTCTTCAAGCCTTTAACTGTTTCTGAAACTAGATTGCTATGGAGAAGCATGTCTTACTTATACTAATTAACTTAACATGAGTCTGTATTTGTAGATTATATATTCACCTCTATACACAAAGTCACATCATTCACACATCTATGCATTGTTATTTTTGGCGTATAACATTTGAAAAAATCTTAATGCTCTAATCCATTTCCCTCTTTGGGTTTCAGTATTTCTGAGCCAGGTTAAAGAAAACTTTCTCTGGAATCAACTCTATGGAAGCCCTGTGGCAAGCCTTCCAAAATCCATTTTTCAGGGGTCTTCCACAGGATAGAAGGGAAACAGAGTTTTCATTCTTCCTGGCTTTATGACTGCTTAGCTCTTTTTTATCCACTTTGGCTCTGAGAAGAATATGAAGTAGAGAGAAATATTTTATAAGCCCTTAAGAATTTAAATGTAATAGAGCCTTTCTAAAGGGCTATTCCACAAAAAAGTTATTGTTTTAGGATATTGAAACTGAAACAAGTTTGGGGATGGGGAGAGAAATGAAGAAGTTGAGAACCAAGGTATTGATTCATGGGTTTTACTCTTGGAGGAAAACAGTAAAACAGTAAAAGAAAACCATTTAAAATAAGCCTTTTTTTTTTTTTCCTTCCTGAAGGGGTTCTATTGTTATGTCTGTTGAGCAGACACTTGCTGGGCAGTAAATATACAGAATTGAAGTAATCAGGCTCTTAGATGTTCAGGCACCATAACCAACCCAATCTACCCACACACCCTGCATTTACCTACCTGCAAGGCTATGAGCAAGGACCCAACAGGACTCACTGACTTGTTTTCCACTGGCTGTCACTCTGATCCTGTCTCCCACTGATACTAAGCCTCAACCTTCATGTTGCCACTGGCTTTCTGAACTTTTCCGTTAGTATTGACTTGATTTTCTTGTCTGATGCTCCCTGTGTGTCTTCAGATAGATTACCCCAATTCTAGCTTGGATTCCCCAGAAACCAACTCCCCAAACTAGCCGTCTCCATACAGATGATCTCTGTTCCTCGGCAGGTATATAGGAAAGAGAACCAGATGAGGTTCAGCCACTCAGCTGCTCAGGAGCCACAGGAACTGAGGCTAGCAAGTAAATATAGCAGCCATACAAACTGTCGGGCCAACCCACTATTCCATTAAACTTTCAGCCTAAAGGATCATTTTGTAAAATGAAAGATTAATTACGAGTGGGCAAGATTCCGTCACCCACTTGCGCCTGTCAGAGCCCAGGGTTGCTCCACCCATCAACAGCAAATTGCAGTTTGGGTCACTTGATCTTAGGAAGCTAGGAGAAGTCGGGCTACTGTTCACGCTCATGTGTCCACAGGCACTGGCATAGAGTGCACATAAGTAGGCCTTCTCACCCTTTCCTATCTTCTTTGTCACCAATCATCTTATCAAAGGACCTGGATTTCACCATGATGGAAACAAAAAGCCCACTTTTTCAGAGAAGGGCTTTTATGTGTTTATAGGCAGTATGTTGTTGTATGTATCACTGGTGGGGAGTTTTAAGGATAGAAAAAATTGCAGTAGTGTTGATGGCAACAATTTTATATACTTCTTTCTTTCCTTGGACTTAAAACATGAACAAAATATCCCCTCTAAGTAGAGGAAAATTGTAATAATGCTGTTAAGTGCAAATTTTACTGCTATAGTAACTGTAAAAACACACAGATAATAGATTTTTTTTAAAAATTAGTGGTACATTGGGACTGAATTTTAGTGTGATGACTAAAACCCAGGAAAACAAATTTAATAAAAATGTAGTTGTCAGGAATTCTGTATGTCATGATATAGGATCTAGTGAACAGAACAGATCAAAAGTTTCTGATTTTAACTGATGGTAGAATACAAAGATTAAGCAATGACACTTCCAAATGGCTGGGGGCTTGGGGAAACAGCAAAGACACGGTGGATAATCTCTTACAGGTACGGTAGGAAGGTGTTCATCAAAGAAATGTCATTGTGGTAAGCAAGGGGAACAGGATTAGGAGATGAGAAACCTCGAGTCCCCAAGGTTACTCCTTTAGTGCTGAAAGGTCACAGACTGATAACCCTCTGTAGATATGGCAAGTGGAAGTGGGGATTAAAGAAAGGAGAATTCCTAATGTAATAGGTGGGGTCACATAGCACTACCAAAAGAAAAAAATGACAAAATAGTGTATCTTATTAAACCTCTACCAACTAAATTTCAGTAATATTCAACTTAATAATAGTTACCACTTATGAAATTCAGCATATGTGCCAGGCCTGGTTGCAGGTGCTCTATTTACTTCATTATCTCTCATTCTCTTACAATCTTGTGAGGTATTTCTATCCCCATATTAGCATGTACTCTAAATGCCACTTGGGGCCTCCATTACTTTTGACTCCAGGTAAAATTAACTCCAAACCCCCAATCTACTACCTGTGGAAGTCGAAACTTCAACCCACATTTTCTGTGACTCCTATGATTTCCTCTGTTTCTTGGAATACTGCTTCCTCTCACATGGCCTCTGTCCTCACAGCTGCAATCTTCATGTGAAATTCAGCATCTTGTCCTGTTTCCATGCACACGTGCACATTCACACTCCAGACCTCCTATACAAAATATTCCTGAATATAGTAACTATATTGCAGCTCTGGCAATCATGGGGTTGGGGCTACATTATGCACTATATCTTACTGGCTCCCTTCTCTCCCCTCCTTCTCAGTTTCTTCTTCCCTCTCCTCCAAAGAGCCTTTGGGATCTTCAAATTCTTCTCATGCATTTTGTTTCAACTCTCATTGGCTTCAACCTCCACACTTGCTTAGACAACTCCATCAAGGTGCTCATCAAATCAAGGGGCACTCGATTTTAAAAGATATATCCTCCTTAGAAGGAAGTTGTGATTATAAATATCAAAATAAAAATCAAATTTATGTAGATACAGATGAGGAAACTGAGATTCAGTGAGGTGTTGTCACTTGGCCAGGACTAAACAACTGAAAAGTGGTAAGGTTATTATTAGAAATGGGTCTCTCTGAATCTAAAACCTGTATTCTTTTGAATATACAATAGAAGTCTCTCCTGGCTTGCAGGAGAGGAGAAGCCTAGAATACATTACTCTCTACTTTCTCCTCCATTTTACACCTGGCTATTAACTTTCAGGTTACTCGGCTGTTTTCTCAACTACTCCCAACACATCTAGGTGAAAGGTGCAAAAGTAGGTGCTCCAAGGAACCTATGGGTCAACCTGATGTGATAAGATTCCACCCACACTGTTCTTTCATTCTCGAGAGCACTGGTACTCAATCGAGAATTTTTGGTGCCCGGGGGATATGTGGCCATGTCTGGACACATTTTTGGTTGTAACAACTGGAGGAGTGCTACTGGCATCTCATGGGTAGAGGCCTGGTACATGATAAACACCCTACAAGGTATGGACAACTCCCCATAACAAAGAATGATCTGGCCTAAAATGTAAGGGATCCACCCATTGTTCTAGAGAGTCCACACCATCACTGTGCAATGTTTCTTTATTGTCTGCTTCACATGGACTGTTTTTTCTTTTTTTTGCTGCTGTTGATGCCAACTGCCACCGAACCTTCCAATGCCTGTTGTCACCATCAAAATTCCCAATAATCATCCCCTGTGAGAAGTGTTATTTCCAGGAATATTGTCACATGGACTGAAAGTTGGAAAATACATTTGAAGGAATAGTGGCCAAATTTCTTCCAAATTTGATGAAAACTATAAACCCACAGATCAAGGAATCTCAATGAACCCAATTGAGATAAACACTAAGAAAACAACACAAAGATGCATCATAATAAAATTTCTGAAAAGCTATGATGAATGGAAAATCTCAAAATTAGCCAGAGGAGAAAAAAGACACATACCATACTGGAGAACAAAGATAAGAATGACTGTAGACTTCTGGGCAAAAACAATACATGTTGGAAAGAAACTTGTCTTTAAAGTTCCAAATATCCTTCAAGAATATACCCTTCAAGAACAAAGGCAAAATTAAGACTATATCCTAACAAAAGCTAACAGATTTTATGGCCAATAGATCTGTAATACAAGAAATGTTAAAGGAAGTTCTTCAGCCTAAAGGAAAGTTATACCAGATAGAAATTTGGATCAAAACAAAATGCTACTGAACAACGACTGGGTTAAAGAAGAAATCAAAGAAGAAATCAAAAAATACCTGGAGACAAATGAAAATGAAAATACTACATGCCAGAATTTATGGGATACAGCAAAAGCAGTTCTAAGAGGGAAGTTTATAGCGATACAGGCCTATCTCAACAAACAAGAAAAATCTCAAATAAACAATCTAACAATGCACCTAAAGGAACTGGAAAAAGAAGAACAAACAAAGCCCAAAATCAGTAGAAGAAGGGAAATAATAAAAATCAGAGCAGAAATAAATGAAATAGAGACCAAAAAAACAATAGAAAAAATTAATAAAACCAAGAGCTGGTTCTTTGAAAAGATCAACAAAATTGACAAACTTTTAGCTAGACTCACGAAGTAAAAAAGAGAGAAGGCACAAATAAGTAAAATCAGAAATGAAAGAGGAGAGGTTACAACAGACACCTTGGAAATACAAAAGATTATAAGAGAATACTATGAAAAGCTATATGTCAACCAATTTGACAATCTGGAAGAAATGGATAAATTCTTAGAATCATACAACCTTCCAAAACTGGAACAAGAAGAAGTAGAGAATTTGAATAGACCAATCACCAGTAAAGAGATCAAAACAGAAATCAAAAACCTCCCCAAAAATAAAAGTCCAGGACCAGACGGCTTCCCTGGTGAATTCTACCAAACATTCAAAGAAGACTTAATACCTATCCTTCTCAAACTCCTCCAAAAAATTGAGGAGGGGGGGAAGCTCCCTATCTCATTCTACGAAGCTGACATTACCCTGATACCAAAACCAGACAAGGACAACACAAAAAAAGAAAATTACAGGCCAATATCACTGATGAACATCGATGCAAAAATCCTCAACAAAATACTAGCAAATCGCATACAACAATACGTTAAAAAGATCATACACCATGATCAAGTGGGATTTATTCCAGGGATGCAGGGATGGTTTAACATTCACAAATCAACCAACGTAATACACCACATTAATAAAATGAAAAATAAAAATCACATGATCATCTCGATAGATGCAGAGAAAGCATTTGACAAGATACAGCATCCATTTATGATAAAAACTCTGAATAAAATGGGTATAGAAGGAAAGTACCTCAACATAATAAAGACCATATATGAGAAACCCACAGCTAATATCATCCTCAATGGTGAAAAACTGAAAGCTATCCCTCTAAGAACAGGAACCAGACAAGGATGCCCACTGTCACCACTCCTATTTAACATAGTACTGGAAGTCCTAGCCAGAGCAATCAGGCAAGAGAAAGAAATAAAAGGGATCCAAATTGGAAAGGAAGAAGTGAAACTGTCACTATTTGCAGATGACATGATTTTATATATAGAAAACCCTAAAGAATCCACCAGAAAACTTTTAGAAGTAATAAACGAATATGGTAAAGTTGCAGGATACAAAATCAACATACAAAAATCAGTTGCATTTCTGTACACTAACAACGAAGTAGCAGAAAGAGAAATTAAGAATACAATCCCATTTATAATTGCAACAAAAAGAATAAAATACCTAGGAATAAACTTAACCAAAGAGGTGAAAGATCTGTACACCAAAAACTATAAAACATTTCTGAAAGAAATTGAAGAAGACACAAAGAAATGGGAAGATATTCCATGCTCTTGGATTGGAAGAATTAACTTAGTTAAGATGTCCATACTTCCTAAAGCCATCTATAGATTCAATGCAATCCCTGTCAAAGTTCCAACAACATTTTTCACAGAAATAGGACAAAGAATCCTAAAATTTATATGGAACAACAAAAGACCCTGAATAGCTAAAAGAATCCTGAGGAAAAAGAACAAAGCTGGAGGTATCACACTCCCTGATTTCAAAATATACTACAAAGCTATAGTAACCAAAACAGCATGGTACTGGCACAAAAACAGACACACAGATCAATGGAATAGAATCGAAAGCCCAGAAATAAACCCACACATCTATGGACAGCTAATCTTTGACAAAGGAGCCAAGAATATACAATGGGGAAAAGAAAGTCTCTTCAACAAATGGTGTTGGGAAAACTGGATAGCCACATGCAAAAAAATGAAAGTAGACCCTTACCTTACACCATACACAAAAATTAACTCCAAATGCATTAAAGACTTGAATGTAAGACCTGAAACTGTGAAACTTGTAGAAGAAAACATATGCAGTACGCTCTTCGACATCAGTCTTAGCAACATCTTTTCAAACACCATGTCTGACCCGGCAAGAGAAAAAATAGAAAAAATAAACAAATGGGACTACATCAAACTAAAAAGCTTCTGCACAGCAAAGGAAACCATCAACAAAACGAAAAGACAACCTAACAATTGGGAGAAGATATTTGCAAACCATACATCTGATAAGGGCTTAATCTCCAAAATATATAAAGAACTCATGCATCTCAACAACAAAGAAACTACCAACCCAATTAAAAAATGGGCAAAAGACCTGAACAGACATTTCTCCAAAGGAGATATACAGATGGCCAACAGACACATGAAAAGATGTTCAAAATCACTAACTATCAGGGAAATGCAAATCAAAACTACAATGAGATATCACCTCACGCCCACGCCCGTCAGAATGGCTATAATTAACAAGACAGGAAACAACATGTGTTGGAGAGGATGTGGAGAGAAGGGAACTCTCATACACTGCTGGTGGGAGTGCAAACTGGTGCAGCCACTATGGAAAACAGTATGGAGACTCCTCAAAAAATCAAGGATAGAACTACCATACGATCCAGCTATTCCACTGTTGGGTATTTATCCAAAGAACTTGAAAACACCAATTTGTAAAGGTACATGCACCCCTGTGTTCATTGCAGCGTTATTCACAATAGCCAAGACTTGGAAGCAACCTAAGTGCCCATCAAGGGCCGAATGGATAAAGAAGATGTGGTATATATACACAATGGAATACTACTCAGCCATAAGAAACCATGAAATCCAGCCATTTGTGACAACATGGATGGACATTGAGGGTATAATGCAAAGTGAAATAAGTCAGAGGGAGAAGGTCAAATACCGTATGATCTTACTCATTAAGTAGTAGATAATAACAACAATAAACAAACACATAGGGACAGAGATTGGATTGGTGGTTGCCGGGGGGAAGGGGGGGAGGGAGGGGGGTGAAGGGAATGGTTTGGTACATGTGTGTGGTGATGGGTTGTAGATGGTGTTTTGGTGGTGAACATGATGTAATCTGTGCAGAAGTGGAGGTGTAGTGATGTACACCTGAAATTTTTACAATGTTGTAAACCAATGCTACTGCAATAAACAAAAATTAAAAATAAATAAATAAATAAATAAAATAAAACAGCAAAAACAAAAAACAAAAAACAAAAAACAAAAGAATGAACTGCTCCAGAATGGTAAATATGTGGGCAAATATTTTTTAAATTATTGCTCATTTTTAATTTATTTAAAATATAATTAACTCTAAAGAAAAAATGATAATATATTGCATGGTTTGCAAATACGTAGATTAAAATCTCCTTCAACAATAGTGCAAAGGGTGAGAGGGAGGAGATGGAAGTATATTGCTCTAAGGTTCTTACATTATATGTGAATTGGTATAGCATTATTGGAAAGGAGAATCTAATAAGTTAAAGATGCATACGGTAAACCTTAAAGCAACCCCTAAAAGGAAAACAAAGAGGTATATTTAGCAAGTCCATAATGGAACTTATGAAAAGAATCCTAACAAACAATTAATATAGGTCAGTGCTGGGAGGTCATCACTCTTGTAGAGTTATGGTGAATCTTTTCATCCAATGGCTCTTTACAGTCCTTCTTGATATCTTTCAGAGCCTTCAGCGTGTATTAGTCTTAAGACATTTCTTCCTGCCAATATTGAGTCCTTAATAGCAAGTCTTTGATGCGTCATTACACTGAAAGCTCCCTCTTCACTAGGAAAGAGGAGGAGAAGAAATAGAGACAAAGAGCCAAAGAACTCCCATATTTATTCCTCCAGCCTGGATCTCTCCTCTAACTCTTAGACTCATGTATACAATGACCTACTCAAGATCTTTACTTGTCCCTCAACCTAACGTGTCCCAAACCAACCTCTTTAACAGTTTTATTAAGATATAATTCACAAACTATACAATTCATCCACTAGAAGTGTACAATTCAATGGTTTTTAGTATATCCACAGAGTTTTGCACCCATCACCACAGTCAATTTAAGAACACTTTCATCACCTCAAAAAGAAACTCTGCACGCTTTAGCTATCATCCCCATATTCCCCCAAACCCCCTGGCCCTAAACAACCACTTAATCTACTTGCAGTCTCCATAAATTTCCCTATTCTAGACATTTCATATAAATGGAATCATATAATATGTGGCCTTTTGTGTCTAAATTCCTTCCCTTAACATAATGCTTTTAAGTTTTATCCATGTTGTAGCGCCTATCAGTACTTTATTCCTTTTTATAACTGTATAATATTCCATTGTATGGATAGCCCACATTTATTTAATCATGCATCAGTTGTTGGACATTTCAGTTGTTTCCACCTTTTGGCTATTATTAATAATACTTATATGAAAATTGCTTAGAATAAAATTCAAATTTCTTACTCTGGCCTACAAGGCTCTAGCCTGGTTAGTGCTTAATTTTCCTACCTCTTTTCCTACAACTGCCATTGCTCATTGCCCTTCAGTCACATTGACTTTCTTTTTGTTCCTCAAACACGCCGAGGCATGTTCCCACCTCAGGACCTTTACATTTGTTATTTCCTCTACCAGGATTGTTCTTTCCTAGATCACCCAAAAGCTTTTTTTTCCTTTTTTTGTTTTTCTTTTTTAATAATTTAGATCTCTGCTCAACTGGTTACTCACTAGAAAGGTCTTTGCTAACCAACCTAGTTACAACATCCCCCTCTTCCGGTCACTCTCCACTATAGTTGCAGGGTTCATTCTCTGCGTATCATTTGTTATGATTACTATTATTAGTTAATTCAGGTTCTTATTTATTACCTGTCTTTACCACTAGAATGCAAATTCTATAAGAGTACTGACTTTACGTGTCTTATTTCTTGTTGCATTCCCAGTAATTTGAACAGTGTTTGGTTTATATGTCCTCAGTAAACAATTGGTAAATAAAGACTTCCAGTGGCTAGTTAGATATATATGCTTCAGGAGAAGGGCCAGAGGTACAGATAAAATCTCAGGAGTGCCAGTAGAAAGGTGATACCATGTTTTTTTGACATTAAGGAAACATTTTTCTCCTTTTAGTATTTCTGAAATAAGAATGCACCTTACAGTGAAGTTTTGTAAAGCTATTATTGACTCAATGTTTTATAATCCATGATTTTTTTGTGAGGAAGTTCAGCCCTGAGCTAACATCTGATGCCAATCCTCTTCTCTTTTGACGAGGAAGACTGGCCCTGAGCTAACATCTGTGCCCATCTTCCTCTACTTTATATGGGACGCCGCCACAGCATGGCTTGACAAGCGGTGTGTCGGTGTGCGCCCGGGCTCCGAATCTGTGAACCCCGGGCTGCTGCAGCAGAGTGCGTGCACTTAACTGCTGCGCCACCAGGCCGGCCCCAATCCATGATTTCTTAGAATCATGGAAAGATGGTATTTGAGGTACAAAGGGTGACAAGAAAAGGTGGCCAGAGGTGGAACCTTGGTGAACATATATTCAGAGATTAGGTGAAAGGTTACCTGGGGAGTTGAGCCATGCTCTTTAAGATCCAAAACTTTTCTTTTTAATTGAAATCAGCCTATTAAATGAATTATGAATCTATTAAATGAATCTATTAAATGAATTATGCAGTTGTCTGCCTTTTTTAAACATCGTTGAACTTTTTCCTGATGAGTGAAGGGACTAGAGATGGAAATTTAGAAAGAGGTCAGCTGGGCTAGAAGGTAGAGTTGGGTGCCAAGCACTGGAGACAAATTTTCTTGATGTCCAGGGGCTTCTATAGGCTTGCTCTGCTGGAGAATAGTATTGCCTTCCTCAGCTCTATCCAGGAAAAAGATGAGAAAATGCCAATGAAATGGGGTGGGCAGAGGCTGCACAGATAGTCGTGAAGGTTGAGGTTTTGATGCTGAGGATATTGTTTTGCTCTCAGAACATTTCTGCCATTAACAACTTCTGTACAATTTGCCCCAGCCTCACTTTTCTGTGCCAGTTCCCTATGAATCTTCCTCTCTAGAGTAGGAAGTGAGCTACAGCTTTACTTGGGAAGCAGGACAAGCCTGAATAACATGCTGTTTATCTGCTGTCAAGTCTCTCCAGGCTGACTTGGAGGGAACTTGGAGGCAGAGAACCGGAAAAACAAGTTCAGCAGTTAAGTGATTGGTAAACTAAAAGGCAACCTTTTGCACATGACCTCCTCACTTCAAGGAAAATTTGACCTTTATGTCCAAAAGACATTTCCAGAGGCTTTTTCGAAGCTCTGAGAAATTAAGCAGAAGTTCAAATCATACAGAACATGGAACAATTTTTCAATGTTCTTTTCCATCTTCCTCTCTCTTGAGCCAAAGGTCAGTCCTGGGAAATGCTTCTGTGGCCAGGGGCCATTGCTGTTGTTCTCTTCCTCAGCCCTGACTGGGCTTGGGAAAAGCTGCTTGAGCCTCTGTGCCAGAGCCAGCAGTCACCCACACTGGGGAACTCCACGTTTAGGCCCAAGGGGTACAGATTAAAACTCTCTGGATGGGCTGAGGCAAGGTAGGCAGGTTATTCCAGGATATAAAATCCTTTTTAAACTTCAGGAAGGCATTGGAACATATCAGATCTCTTTAAACCTTTAAGCTCCCACTTAGCACCCTCTTCCTAGGCTGGAAGAAGGTCAACTTCCCAAGCGCCTAACTTCCAGCTGAGAAGGAGCTACAAAGCGGGGAGCAGAAACCTGTCTCCGTATAAATCCTTGACATTAAGGTATCCTTGGGCACAGTAAAAAAGTGAGCCGAAATACAAAAGGGAATGGTGAAGATTATGGCTCACAGGTGAGACATTTCTCTGACTAAAGGTATTCAAATTCAAATCTTCTTTAAAATTATGCTGGTCAAGTAAGCTCTGTTGGCAGGCTGCAGTCAGCCTCTAGGTCACCAGCCTTTTTGCAACCTGACTGAAATCTGCAAATACTGAATGAATGCATCTGAAATGGGAGCTCTAGAGGCATGATGACAGGCACTGGAGGAGACAGCGTTGTGCAGTGGCACTTCCTCCATTACGCCTCAGTGCACACCAAGTAGGTGGTTACCTCCTCACAAGGCTGATTCTCATGCCAGGCAGTCACCAGCTCCTGGAGGCATCCCTGGCTTGGGAGCTAGCTCCCAATGCAAATGTATTTCCTCCTTTGGAGAGAACGAGAATCTCTAGAATCTCTAGCTGCTTGTTTAATTACGTTCACAGAATGGATTGCACACTTGTCCTGACAAGAAATCAAACAAGCAAAAATGCAACTGTTGGAAAATTGGACCCACCCAATGAGTTATGCTATACACGTGAGCACATGCACTGGGAGGCAAGAGACAACTTTCTGCTCCCAAAATGCCTAATGAGGACTTGCCTTGTTGGAGAGAGGCAGCACCTGCTCTGGCCTCAGGAAATGTTGCAGAATGTCAGGATTGACAGGAATCTTAGTGACAACATAGTCCAGCCTCTCATATTATAGATAGAGAAACTAGGTACAAAGAGGGTAAGTGATTTGCCCAAGGTCAGATACAAATTGTAGAGCAAAGGTGTGAGCTTTATTTTGACTCTTGGAATGTCAGAGCTTTTAAGGTCCTCAGGGATGTGGCCTATCCTTCCTGTCGTTTCACAGAAGGAGAAATTGTGGCCCAGGAATTGAAGGGGCTTGTTCAAGGTCAAACAGCTAAATAATGGCTTAACTAGGCATTAGAACCCAGTGGCCTGAATCCCAGATAAATGCTCTTTCCTCTATATTATGCTACTTCTTGGGTTCTGTTTGGCAACAAAGAAGAGCCACAAAGCAAGGAACTGAAATTATTGGTGCCCAATCTCTTAAATTGTTCCTGAGGCTGTCCAGAAGTCCCTAACCCAAAAGAAAGCTCTGAGTCAGATGAGTTGGGGTCAGCAGGGCTGAAACAATGGGCCTCTGAAGGCGTTTTTCTGTCTTTAATTTGCCTCTATGGTTCCACTCCTCTGCTATTGGCTACTTTCTGCCTGGTTACTAAGCGACAGTGCCAACTTTGACCAATGGCAGTCTGTTCTAATAATATAACTCAGCCCTGGGTCCTTTATATTGGAATTGATGTGATTAAGAGTGGAAAGAGAAAGAAGCTTGGTGGGAGAGTACCTGAAGGTCACTTGCTCGTCTCTTGTGAGCTGCACCTCAAGAGCAGGCGAGAAAGAGAAACTTGACATTTAGGCGTAGATACACAAGAGAAGCCGCCCAAGGTATGCACCTCAAGAGAAGGAGAGAAAGAGAAACCTGCCTTTGGGACAAGATGAGCACTAACTTTCTGGGAAAGTCTGATGGCGAATTTGAATAAAGCTCATTCTAGAAGCACCAAAAGCAGTCCCCACTGACAACACCTAGCCCACTATTCCTGGCACACAGTGAAAGCTGCTCTGGCCATGTAACCATTTTATGCATGTCACGGCCACACTTTTTCTGAGTAGCTGGCTTTATTCAGGGACCTGTTCCTATAAGCACACAAAATAAAAATCTTGTGCCACTTAGTCAGGTCTATCACTCAAGGAATGAGATTTACTTTCAACTGAGCCAAAGTCTAAACAGCAATCTCTCTCTTGGTCAGAATCTAGCACAGAGCAGTTCAGTTGCATTCCATTTTTATATGCATTCTGCTTCATATTCAGGGAATTCTGAAGAGCAAAGACCACATCAGTGGTAGTAAATAGTGAGATCGCTATCAATGATGAAAAGCAGAGCCTTTTCAAATGAAAAAAAAAAGAGGTGCATCTTCCATCTTACTACCAGCCCCATCTGCCATTCCACCAAGTTTTTAAGACTAAGGAGACTTGCTCTCTCAAATAGATAATGTGGAAAGAAAGCATGTTTAAGACAAATGTGTTAGAAGTCAATGGTAGAATTTCAGGTTCTGAGTTCTTAGTGGAGAGATATTTTGGGGATTGGAAATCATGCTTGGTACTCTCTGATCACACCAATGTGGAACCCCCATGTCATTTTGTTTGTCACTCTTATAACACTTGACACATTTTGCTTTATGTAACATCTTGGAATGATTTGCAAGGAGAGCCCATTTCTACCTGGTAGCCTGTCATAAACACACTCAGATTCCAGAGGATGGTACCCATGAGTTTTTCTTTCAGTACAATCAAAGCCCATGTCTGTCTGATGAGAGTCCCTGAGCTCCCTCCTCTCCCTCCAACTTGTCCCAGCTCCACTTCACAGGCTTTTCAAAGGGTCTGGAACTTTCAGTGTGGTCAAGGCCAGGGATTATTCATTATGGGGAGAGGAGTGATCTGGGTCCTTTCATTCAATGGCTCCTTACAGTCTCTTTTGGGAGCAGGCTTGAGTCCTTCAAAGCTTTTAGCATAGGACAGCCGTAAGACCTTTCTTCTTGCTAATATTGAACTGTACTTAATGGCAAGACTTTGATGCGTCATTGTGCTAAAAGCTCTCTCCCCGCCAGAAAAAAGGAAGAGAAGAAATGAAGACAGTTAAGGAGACAAAGAACCCTGTCCCGCTATACTTATATTAAAGTTATCTGTTTTTTCTATTAGATATGGTTTCCTAGAGGGCAGGGACCACGTCTACTGTAGTGAAAGAATTAATAGCTCAACAATATTTGGGCAGAGAATGAATAAGTACATGAATGAATATTCCATGAGCTCACTTCTTTGTGAAGACTGGCTGCAAGGAAATTCATCTTTGTAAATGAATTCCGAAAACTGCCCCAAAGACAGAGTGAAGTAAAGTAGTTATTCTTGCCCTCTGTGAAATTTCTGGACATGAAAATGCTTGTCCATGTGCCTGCATTTTAAGTCTGTCAAAGCTAATGTCTGACTTCTTCATGACTTTTGGGGATCAGTTCTGTTTATGTTTTCATTTCCAGTTGTCCGGAAGCATTCCATTTGAGTTTCTAACCTCTGCTGTGATAATCCCATGGATCTTCATCAAATATCTCCAATTCTTGCATTAGCCCAGATTCCTTTGTAGGCCTAGACAAATTCAGCCCAGCTCTCTACGCCCAACTCTATTAGTTTCCTATTGCTGCTATACCAAACTACCACAAACTTGGTGGCTTAAAACAACACAGATTTACTAAACAACACAGATTTACTATCTCACAGTTCTGGAGGTCAGAAGTCCAAAATGGATCTCACTGGGCTAAAATCGAGGTGTTGGCATGACTGTGCTCCTTTTGGATGCTCTAGGGAGAGAGTCCGTTTTCTTGTTTTTTCCAGCTTCCAGAGGCTTCCATTTCCCAAATTCCTTGGCTAGTGGCTCCATTCCTCTATCTTCAACACCAGCAATGGCTGATCAAGTCTTTCTCATACTGCATGATTCTGAGTTTCTTTTGCTTTCATCATCATATCTCCTTCTATGACTCTTAGGAACCCTTGTGATTGCATTGGGCCTACTCCGATAACCCAGGATAATCTTATCATTTCAAAGTCATTAACTTAATGATATCCACAAAGGTCCTTTTGCCATGTAAGGCAATATCTAAGGATTAGGACACCGGCATCTTTTGGGGGGGAGGCGGGCATCATTCTACCTACCATACCAGTTCGAGATCATTTCATTTCTAAAGCCTTTCCTGATTTTCCTAATGCTCCATGATCTCTTCTTGTATAGTTTTTATTGCATAAGAGTGAGTACCACTCTGTTTAGAACTTGATTGTGCTTTAATTAGCTCAGATCCAAAAATTTACTCATTAATTCTTTCATTCACCTAGTGTTTATTGCCGTGCACGTCTCCTCCATGCTAGTTACTCTTCTGGATGCTGGAGAAAAGACATGACCTTTGTCTTAAAGGAGCTCACTGTTTAGTGAGGGAGAAAAATATATAAACGAAGAAATACAAGTAGTTGCTTAAAAAGCACAGATAGAATATGTGTAGGATACAGTTAGGTTCAAAGTAGAGCATCTTTTGTTCTACTCAAGGAATGGCGTCATGCAGGAAGTACTCTCTGAGCTAGATGAGCAGACGCTGGCCAGGCACAAAGGCAGACCAAAGAGGACATTCCAAGTAAATGGAACAGTCACTTCATACCTGCTCATCTTCTCCCTTTAGCTGGTTTGTAAGCTCTTTGAAGTCAGGGATGCTGTTATATTTCTCATCTCTATAGCATGTGGGATTTAGCACAGGATGGGAATATAGAAGATATGGAATAAAAATTTGTGTGTCAATGAATTCTAAAGGTGACAGAAGTCCTTCTGGCCATGACAGAGTAACTGGCAGCAGATTTGACCTTCTGCATAAATAATTATAAAGCTGGACAAAATATGTGAAACAACTGTTGTCAAACATTAGGCAACAAAAAGTGCAGGGCTGTGATTCCTTAGATATGGGTAATAAATAAGATGAGTCCTGTGATTGCCTCAGCCTTCTGACTGGATGTACTTTCTAGACCATTAGCTCAGGGAGGGAAACCTCAAGCAGAGCACAGTAGTCTTGCTGAGTTAAGAAGACAAAGATTAGAGTTCACTGTTCACATGGCTGTATGCTTTTGTAAAATTTTCAAAAGTAAAATATTTTAACCTGAATTAGTTAAGACTACAGTTTTGCACTTCAACTTTCTCTCCATCATGCTTTCCATAAAGTTGGGTGGTGTTGGAGTAGCCATGGGAAATTTTAGGATCCCCGTGACATGCCTGCATCCAGTGGAATCCCCTGGTAATTTTCTAAGTGTGCCCGATGTTAAAAGGAAGGAAACTAGGGAAATCAAGGGAGAACTGTCAAACTCTGGACTACTGTGATGCAGTTCTTATGGGAGGAGATACCAAACTTCATTCTGAGGAAATTGTCAGAGACTGCAGCCAAGTGAGACATGAGTTTGCCAATCTGAAGAGACAAGGACAATGTCATCAGAGTGAAAACTAAGGGGTAAGATATATCGTTTTGTTTGGAGACAGAGGGCTCCTTTTCTGTGTGTGTCCTGAATGTTGTCATGGATGCAGACGGTTTGCAACCAGATGAACTAGCAGGGGCAAGCTCAAGAGGAAGAGCACTGGCGGCATTAATGAAGAAGCTGAAATGTTGTTAAAAGAGCTTTCCTTGAAGTCGAATCTCTGCTTCTGGTTAAGATGAGTAACAGGAACCAGATTTACTCTCCCACCTGAAATAACCAAAAACATTAGATGAAAATATATGAAACAACAGTTTTCAAGACACTGGATATCAGGAAATAAAGAATAGTAACCCCTGAGATATGGGAAATAAATGAGGTAAGCACTATGATCGCCCCAGCTTACTACCTTGGGAGAGCTTCCAGGCCATGGCACAAGAAGAGAGGACCCAGGCAGAGTCTGGCAGACTCCCTGAGTTGAGGACACAAGCTGATAATCCAGGGAGAGTAAGGACTCTAGAGTTCTCAGAACAGAGTACCAGAGAGGAGACGGTTGAATAGAGAGAGAACTCTAAACATCTACAGAGGGTTCCTCAATAGTGTCCAGCTAAATACTAAACAGCTCATGTGAGGAAAGTAGCTGAAAGTACCACCCAAAAAGATCAGAAGGACCAGTGCTTAGCACTCACACAGGGCCAGGATAGTGCCTGTTCCTAACCAGCCAAATTGGAAAACCTCAGAATTCCAGGGCATTGGATAGAGTACTCAGTAAAACCTTGCCTCAGGTGCGGAGAATAATTAGCCCTAGACCGAACACTGTTTCAGACTCTCCTAACAAATTATAACGGCTAGACCTTGAAAGGATCAAACTGTTTCCAAGTAACTTAACTGTATCCAGAACAAAAGTCAATGTCATAGGAATAGAAAAGCATATAGCATTCAATGAGGTAAAAGTCACAGTGGCTGGCATCCAATAAAAGATTCCCAGGCATGCAGAGACGAAGGAAAACATGACCCATAATGAGGAGAATAATTGTGTTAGAATTAGCAGAAAAGGACATTAAGAAGTTATTATAACTGTATTTCATATATTCAAAAAGTTGAGTAGAGACATGGAAGATATAAAAAAAGCCAAATCGAACTTCTAGAGAAAAAGTACAATGTCTAAGATGAAAAATACACTGGGTTGGGATTAATGGCAGAATACACACTGCAGAAGAGATTAGTGAATGTGAAGACATATCAAGGGAAACTACCCAAAATGAAAGAGACAAAAAAAATTTTTTTTAATGAAGAAGGCATCAGTGAGCTTGGGGCTACAAGTGGCCTAATATACATGTAATCAGAGCATCAGGGGGTTGGGGGCAGAAAAAAATATTTGAAGAACTAATGGCTGAAAATTTTCCAAATTTGAAGAAAACTATAAACTCACAGATCCAAGAAGCTCAATGAACTCCAAGCACATGCAATATGAAGAAAACTGGAGCAAGGCACATCATAATCAAATTGCTCAAAGCCAGTGATAAAGAGAAAATCTTAAAAGCAGACAGAGAAAAAAGACATGTTATGTTCAGAGGAACAAAGATATAGATGACAGCAGATTAGAAATTATGTAAATGGGAAGACAATGGAGCAACATCTTGTTAGAGGGTGGGAAATAAATGCAACAAAAATTCAGGGATCTTTTATATCAGTGAAATTTCTACGATTCCAGTGGTTTGGGGCATGTCAACATATCCCTTATAAGGTGAAGGATAAGTTGTTGCATCTGGTCTCTCCCACAACAAAAACAAAAACAAAAACAAGACATAACACCTAGTGAACCTCTTTGGATATTGGAAGCAACATACTCCTCATTTGGGCGTGTAACTCTGGCACATTTACCAAGTGACCCGAAAGGCTGCTAGTTTTGAGTGGAGTCCAGAACAAGAGAAGGATCTGTAAGAGATTCAGGCTACTGTGCAAGCTGCTCTGCCATTTGGGCCATATGACCCAGCAGATCCAATGGTGCTTGAAGCATCAATGCAAATAGAGATACTGTTTGAAGCCTTTTGCAATCTCACTGGGTAAATTACAGCACAGACCCTTAGTATTTTGCAGCAAAGCTCTGCTATCCTCTATGGATATCCACTCTCTTGAGAAACAGCTCTTAGCTTGCTTCTAGGCCTTAGTAGATACTGAACCTTTAACCATGGGCCACCAAATTACCATGTGACCTGAACTGCCCATCATGAACCTGGGTGTTTTCTGACCCACGAATCCATAAAATTGGGCATGCACAGTAGCACTCTATCATCAAATGGAAGTAGTATATACATGATTGGGCCCAAGCAAGCCCTGAAGGCACAAGTAAGTTACATAAAGAAGTGGCCCAAATGCCCATGGTTCCCACTCCTGCTACCCTAACTTACCTCCCCCAATCAGCACCTATGGCCTCATGGAGAGTTCCCTATGATCAGTTGATAAAGGAAGACTCATGTCTGGTTTACAGATGGATCTGCATAACATGCAGGCACTATCCAAAAGTGGACAGCTGTAGCTTTATAGCCACTTTGGCTCCTCGTGCCTCTGAGTCAACAAGCAAAGATAGTTACTGGACTGGTTGGGGTAATTGATCCTTAGTACCAAGGGGAAATTGGACTACTACTCTATAATGGAGGGGCGGAAGAGTATGTCTGGAATACAGGAGATCCCTTAGGGTGTCTCTTAGTATTGCAATGCCCTGTGATTAAAGTCAATGGAAAATTACAAGAACTCAATCCAGGCAGGACTAATAATGGCCCAGATCCTTCAGGAATGAAGATTTGTGTCACCTCACCAAGTAAAGAGCCACGACCAGCTGAGGTGCTTACTGAAGGAAAGGTAATATGGAATGAATAGTAGAAGAAGGTTGTTATAAATACCAGCTATGACTACGTGACCAGTTTCTGTCCTCATTTTTTTTACTTGAAGTCACGTTGGTTTATAACATTATATAGATTTCAGGTGTACATCATTATATTTCAACTTCTGTATAGACTTTATTGCATTCACCACCCAAAGCCTAGTTGCCTTCTGTCACCATACGTGTGTGCCCCTTTTTACCCATTTTGCCCTCCCCCAACCCCCTTTCCCCTCTGGTAACCACCAATCTGTTCTCTGTATCTATGTGTTTGTTTGTTTGTTTGCTTCTCTTCCATATATGTGTGAAATCATACGGTATTTGGCTTTCTCCATCTGACTTATTTCACTTAGCATAATACCCTTGAAGTCCATCCATGTTGTCTCAGATGGCAAGATTTCATCTTTTTTACAGCTGAGTAGTATTCCATTGTATAGATATACCATGTCTTCTTTACCCATTCATCTGTCGATGGGCACTTAGGTTGTTTCCAAGTCTTGGCTATTGTGAATAACGCTGCAATGAACATAGGGGTGCAGATATCTTTTCAAACTAGTGTTTTCATGTTCTTTGGACAAGTACCCAGAAGTGGAATTGCTGGATCATAGGGTGTCCTTCTTATTTTGTTGTAAATGTTGGTGTATATGTTTGTATACACACACACATACGCACACAAACATATATATAAAGCAAATATCTTTGAGAGAGAGAGAGAAATTGGAAATTGGTGATTCTGATCTTCAGCATTCTCCAGGCACGGCGCCTCTCCAGGCAGCACCCCCTTCTCCCACTGCTGAACCAGCCCCCAAGTACTCAGCTAATTGATAAGCTCATTCACAACACAGTGTTAATGGCCAATGAATGGCGTAATTAGGGATTTCAGACTGTGGGATATGATGGGTCTGGAGCATAGAACCCTTCTCAGTCATTCAAGTTACATTTATATATCATTTAAAACAAAGCAGAAGAAGGATAACACTTGGTGGCCGGCCCTGTGGCTTGGTGGTTAAGTGCGCACGCTGCGATGCTGGTGGCCCGGGTTCGGATCCCGGGTGCGCATCAAGGCACCACTTCTCCGTTCATCCTGAGGCCGAGTCCCACATACAGCAACTAGAAGGATGTGCAGCTACGACACACAACTATCCACTGGGGCTTTGGGGGGAAAAATAAAATAAATTAAAAAAAAATCTTTAGAAGGATAACACTTGGAGCATAATAGTAGCTACTATTTGCACAGGCTTTAAAAGTTTAAATGTTTCCTTAGCTCTTTTATATCCAGTCTCTTACCTCAGCCTCACTCAATCTCTGTGAAGCAAAAAGGATAGGGATTTTTATTGTCAATTGAAAATGAGGAAAATTAAGATCGGAAGGGCTGAGTGGTAGCAAGTATGTGACAGAGCAGGAACATTAAGGGCAGTTTCCTGCTACCTGTGCCCCTGTTCATGACAGCTTTGACTTGATTATTTTTGGACAGAGGCTACTCAAAGTCTTGTAGGTCCCAAGAATGTAATTCTCAACTAGAGTAACATTGCACCTGTTTCTCTTGCTCCCCCATTTTGATTTGCACCTGATTTGGCTCACTGGTAAAGCCATGGCACCAATACAACTTCTTTATTTTTAGTTACTTTACTTTTTTTCTGCCACCTATCTCAGATTTATATGCCTGGCTAATCAATGTAGAAATCATCTCCAAGATGGTCTCTTGGAGTCAGTATGCTCCCTGATTTGGAAGTTTTCTTTTTATTTTGATGTCTAGATATTTGTCCTTTTGGTATTTAAAGCTAAACTGATTCACGATGAGAGGCAATCATGTTTAGCAGTAAAACCCTTTGTATAAATGAACTGTATGTAGCATTACAGTGTAGAAAACAGGTAAAAGTGGAGCTGCTTGGATAAGGAGGGAAAGAGGATAAAATCATTCCCTTGGCGAGACCTGAGGCATTTCCACTGAGCCTGAGGGCCTACAAGTTTAAAAGCCAGTGGCAAATAGAGATAAAGATTCTCTGGAATTCTTTTTTTTTCCAGCTTTATTTAGGCATAATTGACAAATAGGAATTCTATACATTTAAAGTGTACAACTTATGTTTTGATATATGTATACATTGTTAAATGATCACCATAATCAAGCTACTGAACATATCCATGACCTCATATAGTCAACATTTTGTGTGTGTGTGTGTGTGGTGAGAACACATAAGATCTACAGTATTAGTAAATTTCAAGTATACAATACAGTATTGTTAACTGTAGTCACATTGCTGTATAGTAGATCTCCAAAACTCAGTCATCTTGCATAACTGAAACTTTGTACCCTTTGACCAACATCACCTCCCCCCATCCCTTGGTAACCATCATTCTACTCTCTGCTTCTATGAGTTTGACTATTTTAGATTCCACATATAGGTGAGATCATGCATTTTTTTTTATTTTCCTTTTTGGCTTATTTCATTTAGCATAATGCTCTCTAGTTTCATCCATGTTGTCACAAATGGCAGGATTTCTCTTTTTTTATGGCTGAAAAAACTTCTATTGCATAGTTATACCAAATTTTCTTTATCCATTCGTTCATTGACAGACAATGAACATGAAAGTGCAGCTATTTCTTTGAGATACAGATTTCATTTCCTTTGGATAAATACCCAGAAGTGGTATTGCTGGGTCATATGGTAGTTTTTTTTTTTGTTTTTTTTTTTTGAGTAATCCCCATACTGTTTTCCATAATGGGGGTATTAATTTACATTCCCACTAAAAGTGCACGAGGGTTCACTTTTCTCCACACCTTTGCTGATGCTTGTTATCTTTTGTCTTTTTGATAAAAGCCATTCTAACAAGTGTGAGGTAATATCTCATTGTGGTTATGATTGGAATCTCCCTGATGATCAGTGATGCCGAGCACTTTTTCCTATACCTGTTGGCCATTTGTATGTCTTCTTTGGAGAAATGTCTATTCAATTCCTTTTTTTTTTTTTTTTTTTTTTTTTAAATTTTTTGTTTATTGCAGTAACATTGGTTTATAACATTGTAAAAATTTCAGGTGTACATCATTGTACTTCTATTTCTGCATAGATTACATCATGTTCACCACCAAAATACTAATTACAACCCATCACCACACACATGTACCCAATTATCCCTTTCACCCTCCTCCCTCCCCCCTTCCCCTCTGGTAACCACCAATCCAATCTCTGTCCCTATGTGTTTGTTTATTGTTGTTATTATCTACTACTTAATGAAGGAAATCATACGGTATTTGACCTTCTCCCTCTGACTTATTTCACTTTGCATCATGCCCTCAATGTCCATCCATGTTGTCACAAATGGCTGGATTTCATCGTTTCTTATGGCTGAGTAGTATTCCATTGTGTATATATACCACAGCTTTTTTATCCATTCGTCCCTTGATGGGCACTTAGGTTGCTTCCAAGTCTTGGCTATCGTGTCTATTCAATTCCTTTGTCCATTTTTAATTGGGTTATTCATTTTTTTGTTATTGAGTTGTTGGAGTTCCTTATAAATTTTTGATATTAGCCATTTATCAGATATGTGGTTGATAAATATTTTCCCCATCCCACATGTTGTCTTTTCACTCTGTTCATTTTTTCTCTTGCTGTGCAGAAGCTTTTTGGTTTGATTTAATTCCACTTGTATATTTTTGCTTTTGATGCTTTTGCTTTTGGTGTCATATCCAAAAAGTCATTGCCAAGACCAATGTCAAGAAGATTTTCCCCTATGTGTTCTTTTGGTAGTTTTACATTTTCAGGTTTTATGTTTAAATTTTTAACACATTTTGAGTTGGTTTTTGTGTATGGTGTGAGATAAGGGTCCAATTTGATTCCTCTGCATGTGGATATCCAGTTTTCCCAATACCATTTATTGAAGAGACTATCCTTTCCTCATTGTGTATTCTTGGCACCCTTGTCAAAGATCAGTTGACCAAAAATGTGTGGATTGATTTCTGGGCCTTCTATTCTGTTCCCTTGATCTGTATGTCTGTTTTTATGCCAAAACCATACTGTTTTGATTACTGTAGCTTTCTAACATATTTTAAAATCAATAAGGGTGATGCCCCAGCTTTGTTCTCCTTGCTCAAGATGCTTTGGCTATTCAGAGTCCTTTGTGTTTGCATACGAATTTTAGGATTTTTTTTCTATTTGTGTAAAGAATGCCATTGGGATTTTGATGGGGATTGCATTGACTCTGTAGATCACCTGGGGTAGTACAGACATTTTAACAATATTAACTCTCCCAGTCCATGAACATGAGTATCTTTCCATTTATCTATGTCTTCTTTAATTTCTTTCCTCAATGTTTTATAATGTTCAGCGTACAAGTATTTCACTGTCTTGGTTAAGCTTATTCCTGAGTATCTTATTCTATTTATTGCTATTATAAATGGCATTGTTTTCCTGACTATACTTAAAGTGGCTCTGAGGTTCACTGACGTCATCTAGAAAATGAAGACATTAGATCAGTGAGAACATTTCCTTCTCCCTCCAAAACAAAATCTTATCCAGAAGTCCAAACTATAAATTAACATATAAAAATAGAGTTCTTTTTGTTGAATCAGGCATGGGAGCCTGCAACCTGCCTGGTCCCCAATGACCTGTACCCCCAATGGCCCCTGAAGTGACTCTATGGAGTCCAATGCTTAGATAATCTCTAAGGTTCTTCTGAAAGAAGACAGTGCCATTCATTGTGCACCTACTATGCGCCAGGCCCTGGACCAAGCAGAAGCCAAGACTTAAGGCATAACATTCTGTGGGAGAGGGAGAGGCAGCAAATAGCAGGAGTAAAGCTACATGGAGGGTTCTGAGGCAGGGGTGTCCACTATATCCTGGTAGAAAAACAGACTGCAAGCCATTTGGGGATATAAAGGGAAAGTTCAGAAGGTGAGAGAGCAGCCTTGTTTAGCTTTGAAATATGGCTGGTCAAATTGCTTGGGCACCCATGTGCTCTTGACAGTCTGAAAGGGCTCTTGGATTGCTCCCATCTTCAGGCTGCTTTTAAAGAGCCCTTTTGTTGAGAGGCCTCTTTCAGAGTTTTATGAAGCCACACTCATCTCCTATAGGTGCTGCTCAGATGTCAAGAGCTCTCCAACCTTCCTGGAAGTCCCCTTGCGACAAAGGGAGCTGTGGGATACAGATGACTGGTGCTTACACTCCTATGAGTGGGTAGGGGATGGAAACAGTGTTTAGAGACAGAGAATGTTCAGGTCACTCTTAGTTACGTCACTAGGAAACAGATGTAGTGGAAACAAGCACCAGCTTAATTTTTCAGTTCAACTTCATCTCTGAGAGGCTGAGACTAATGGGGGAAAGTAGGGCAACGTGAAGAGGCTACTTCTTGGGGAACCAAACTTAGTGGAGAGTTACCATTGAAAGTAGAAAATCTGAAGGTCAAAGGCATTTGAAAGTTCTTGTTCAGTATTAGTAGGAAATTAGCCTGACATTTGAGAGCCTGAACAGTCCAGTCCCAGCCAACCAACTTTATCTCTTATTTCTCTTTGACCATCAACTTCTGTGTAAGTCAGCCTAGGGCTTGACCCATGAATAGTTATAATTGTTGAAATTTCCATCTCCAAGCTTTACCTTATCCTCCACCCCTCCACCCCCACCTATGGTCTTGTTTCCTCTCAGAGCTCTCTCTCCTATGAATCCCTGAGCCTCACCCACATTAACATTTTTCTCACACCACCCCATGTCAAAAAGCATTATCTCTTTTTTATTATGTATAAGTCTGTCTTCCTGACTAGAATCTAAGTGCTTGGAGGACAAGTATCATGTTTTATATCCCTTGCCTCCATCCCCTTTCCCAGGCATCTAGCTGTGCTAGTACAATGAGTGGATCAAAATGATCTTCTGGTTGTTTTGTTGATTATTACAAATCTGTCAAGAGACTCTGACCTATAGGACTCTGCCCTGAATTCTTTCTATGACTTTGAACAAGCTTCTGCTCCTTTATGTGCCTCAGTTGCCCCATCTGCAAATGATGGGGTTTGTTAGTTAGAACAAAGTATGAGGCTATGGCAGCACATGATTCTACAAGTCCAGGCTCAAAGGGAGGAAAGAGGATCAACCCAGCTTGCTAACCAAGCTGAGGAGGGAGAGAGAAATGAATCTGCCCCCAAAAGCAAACCAAACAACAACAGCTGAAGAGGGAATAAAAGAACACCTAGGGGAAGGTTTGTGGCTAGGAACTTGCATGAGAATTGAGGTGGAAGAAAACGCTAGCTTCCAGAACAGGCTTTTCCAGCCCTGAGTGTTTTATAAACATAAATTTTCTTCTATGATGGACAAAGGGATCCTGTCACGTCTAGTGCCACTTGTTAGCAACTGGTTGCAACAGGGTAGAAGCAGCATAACCAAGTGAAACTCCCCACTGTTCAACAGTCAGGCACTCATGAATGGCTAGGTCAGCTTAGCAAAGTTCCCAAACACTGCCATCTAGTGCCAGTTCAGAGATATATTTGGGGTAACTGGTCCTTGCATTCTCAGATGAAGCTGCCAGCCTTTTGGAGAAACATAGGCCAGCCGAAGAATAAAAATATTGAGCTGATGAAGAATGAAAAAGTCCCCTGAGGGAAACCTTGATAGAAACCAAGAAATACAAAGACAGAGAAAGACAAAGACAAGTGAGACACAGATACAGAGCAAGTGAGACACAGGTACAGATAATTCACAAAGCTAGGTGAATTTTGCGTTGAAAATTGGGGAGTGGAGGATAGGGAGAATTAATATAATCACTCACTATGGCCCAGCATCCCCATCACATTTTAGGAGGTTGGTGATAGACAAAGCTTCTGGTATGCCTTATGTGCTTTCTTTCGCTTGTGATCTCAATTTTTTTCCTCTCACTCTTTTACCTAGTCTTTGTAGGTTCCTCCCCCCATGATCACTCTCTACTTGACTCCTCCAAAACAAAAACAAACAAAAAAATACCAAACAGCAGCAAAAACATTTATCAGGGTTATAAATAAGGATAAGACCCTATGGAAGTCGAAACATTTCTTTTGAAACCAGTAACACCAAAGATGTCTCCAGATTTCTGGACATATCTGTACCCAAATGTTAATGTGAAAGGTCTTTTGTCCTGTTACATTTGCAGCCTTTCCTTTCTCCTGAGATACAGAGCTAAATCTCCTACCACATCCTGGGCATTTCCATTTGGATATCCTCATGGCTTTTCAAAACTAAATTTTTCCAAAACTGTCTTCCTTCTTTCTCGCCACAACCTATCCCTGTTTTGTTCCTTCTGTGTCTGGTGCTTTAATCCTATCAGTCATCCAGACCCAAACTCTCCACTCCCTCCCTCTCAACACACTCTAGTTCTCTCATCAGGTGCTAAGTCTTTGCAACTCCCCCAAAGCAATATTTCTTTAAAATATTTCTTACTTTCCATTTCTACTTACACTCTCATAGATCTGGCCTTATAACCTCTAAACTGGACTATTGAAATGGCCTGTGGTTTCAGCATTTGATATAGATGTCCAAATCTTCCACCTTTCTTCGTCTTCACTGGCAACAATCCACTCACAGTCCCATCATCTTTCACTTGTGTTACTTCAATAGCCTTTTAACTGGTCTCTCTGCTTTCAAACTTGTCCTACAAAAGCCTTCCTCCATATATTGGCTAGATTGATCTTTCTACCCTGCAAAACCTTACATGTCACTTCCCTGTTTTAAACTCTTCCATACAGCTATGGCTGAATGAGGAGACATGCAAATCTTCCCCCAAAAGCCACTATACAGCTGGACAAAACTGACAAAAATGACAAGTTTAGTGCCCTGGAAATCAACAAAAGTTACACAACAATCTGAAAAGTGTTTACACTTGAAAAAATGCTAAACTTCAGATAAGAACAATGGAAGTCTATGTCATTCCATCCTGGAGCTGCTCCCAATTCCCATCCAGCTTAGTCAGCAGGGATGTTCTGCAAGGTAGAGCAGATCATGAGGACCAGCAGCTTCTCAGCTGAAGTCAAAAGAGTGGCGGGCAATGTCTATGCCTAACAGTATTGTTGGTACAAGTAATAATCACAGAGTACATGAGCAACCAGTGTGTAGGGAGGGCCAATATCTCTACCAGTCAGAAGTTGCATGTTTGGCACAAGTATATTCCTGGCTGCAGTGGCATACATGTGCATCAGAGACCTGAGAGAGGCCCTGCCAGCCACACACTTCTGGCTGAAACTGAAGCTGCACACATGTGTAGAGGAGAACAAAAAAGTTCCAGCCAAAAGAAAAAGTAGGGGAAGACTTGAAAATAGCCTAAAGATCTAATGTGCTTCCTTACCTGCACACACATTCATCAGGTGAAGACTGCTGGACGTGTTAGAGCACAATCTCGGTCCAATCATTGATGATCACTAACCTATGCAGACACGGGAAAACCCTTAGGGAGGCAGGTTTAATAATAAAAAAATAAAGTTTCAAAAAACTGAAAAGAGACATCAGCAACCAAAAACAGGTGGAGGAGACAGATTTCATAGATTTAGCCCAGGCAAATTACTAAGTAAGAAAATAATCAGACAAACAAAACCCAGTAACAATAATAATCTTCAGGGGTAAAACATCAGAATTCACAGTTGCTATAATATATTAATTAAAATTTCCAGTTATCAAGAAAAATTTATGAGACACACAAAGAAAAAAGAAAGTGTGACCTATAATCAGGGGGAAGAAAAGCACTAAACAGAAATTTTTGAGTGTCCCTAGATGTTGGATTTAGTAGACAATAAAGCAGCTATTATAAATATGATCAAAGGAGTGAAGGCAATCATTTTTAAAGAATTAAGGAAAGTATGACAACAATGAATCAATATATAGAGATTCTCAATTCTCAATAGCAGACAAAAATCACAAAAAGAACCAAATGGAAATGCTGGATTTTCAAGGAAAATTCTGGAAATTTGAGATGGCAGAAGGAATCAGTTAACTAGAATGTACAACAATAGAAATTATTCAATCTGAAGAACAGAAAGAAAATGGTTGAAGAAAAATGAACAGTCAGAAAACTGTGGGAAAGCATCAAGTATACCAGCACAAGTGTAATTGGAGTCCCAGAAGCAGAGAAGACAAAGAGAGAGAAAATATTTGAAGCAATAATGGCTGAAAACTTCCCAAATTTAAAGAAAAATGTTATCTTGCACATCTAGGAATCTTAATGAATCCCAAGTAGGATAAACTCAGAGAATCACATCTAGACACATCATAGTCAAACTAGTGAAAGAGAAACATAAAATTTTGAAAGCAGCAAAAGAAAAATGACTAGTCACATAAAGAAGAGCACCAATACAATTAATGGCTGACTTCTCATCTTAAACAATTGAGGCCAAGAGGCAGTGGAATGATATATTCAAAGCATTGAAGGAAAAAAAAGTCAACCAAGAATTCTATACACAACAAAACTATCCCTCAAAAAATGAAGGTTAAATAAATTTCAACATGAAGAAAGATTGAGGGTATTCATTGCTAACAGAACTGTCTTACAAGAAATAGTAAAGAATGTCCTTTGAGCTGAAAGGAAATGATTTCAGACAGTGATTTGAATCCACAGGGAGAAATAATGAACATCAGAAATGGCAGGTTAATATAAAAGGTCTTGTAGATATAGATTTATAAAAAATCTTATAGATATAAATTTTTTTGATATTATCTCTTAACTTCTTTAAAAGTCATAAGATTTTATAAAGCAATAATTAAAATAGTATATTGTTAGGTTTATAACACATATAGAGGTGCAATATATATGACAATAAAACCACCAAGAAGGGATGGAGGAAATGAAGCTATGTTGGAGCAAACTTTCTATATTTTACTAGAATTAAGTTAATATTAATCTGAAGTAGACTGTGATAAGTTAAAATGTTATACTTGTAATCCTCAGAGAAATCATAAAGAAACTCAGTAAAAAATATATGGTTAAAAAAAACTGGAGGAATTAGAATGGTACATTAAAAAATATGTATTTAACATGAAGGAAGGCAACTAGGAAAGAACAGAAAGGTTAATAAAAAAAGAAGACATATAAAACAAATAGCAAAATTGTAAATGCAAATCCAATCATATCAATAATTACATTAAATGTAAATGACCTAAACATCCCACTCGAAAGGCAGATATTGTTAGAGTGAATATAAGAGCAAGGCCCAACTATGTGCTTTCTATAATAAATACACCTTAGATTTAAATACACAAACAATTTTAAAGTAAAATGATGAGAAAAGATATACTATGCAAACAGCAATCATAATAGAGCTGAAGTGGCTACATTAATATCATACAAAATAGACTTTACAAGATATATTACTACAGATACTTAAGGACATTTCATAATAACAAAAGGACAAAATGATTCAGGAAATTATAACAAAAATTGGATGCTATATAACAAAGCATCCAAATAAGTGAAGCAGTGACAGAACTGAAAAGAGAAATAGACAATTCACCAATAATAGTTATAGATTTTAATACCCCATTCTCAGTAATTGATTGGACAACTAGGCAGAAAATCAGTAAGGCTGTAAAAGATGAACAAACTATCAAATAACTCAACCTAACTGACATATATAAAACTTTCCACCCAACAAACAAAGAACACATCTTTTTCAAGCACGTAAGAAACATCCTCCAGTATAGACCATGTTCTAGGCCATAAAATGAACTACAGTAAATTTAATAGGATGGAAATTATGCAAAGTATGTTTAATAACAAAATGGATTTGAGAAATTGACAGCAGAGAGAAATCTAGTAAACCTCCAAATATGGGAAAATTAAACAACATACTTCTAAATAACTCATAGGTCAAAGAATGTAGCATGAGAGAAATTAGAAAAATGAGAAATGTTTTTTGAACTGAAAGGTGAAATTGTAATACATCAAAATTTATGGGATGCAGCTAAAGCAGAGCTTAGAAGGAAATTTAGTTTTCAATGCCTATATCAGAAAAGAAGAAACGTCTCAAATCAATAACCTAACCTTCCACCTTACAAAACCAATAAAAGAAGAGGAAACTAAGCTCAAAGTAAGCTGAAGAAAGGAAATAATTAAAATTAGAGTAGAAATTAATAAAATAGAAAAAAATATTGATAAAGAACATCAATTAAGTTAAAAGTTGGTTATTAAAAAGATCAACAGAATTGACAAATAATAAGCTAGACTGACCAAGAAAAAAAGAAAGAAGACACAAACTTCCAAAGTCAGGAATTAAACGGGGGATATCACTATCAACACTACAGAAATTAAAAACATTATGAGAATACCATGAAAAACTTTATGCCAAAAATTTGACAACATAGCTGAAATGGAAAAGATTCTAAAAAGACACAAATTACCAAACTAACCAAAGAAGAAATAGAAAATCTGACTACACATATACCAAGTAAAGAAATTGTTATAATAATTGAATATCTTCCCACAAAGAAAAGCCCAGGCTCAGATGGTTTCATTGGTGAATTCTATCAAATATTTAAAGAAGCAGTAATACCAATTATTCACAATCTCTTCTAAGAAATAGTAGAGGGAACACTTCCCAACTCCATCTATGGGGCTAGTATTACCCTGATTCCAAGCCAGAGAAACGCAACCCAAGAGAACAAAATTACAGACCAATATCGCCCACGGTCATAGAGAGACACAATCTTTAACAAAATATTAGCAACCCAAATTCAGCAACATATAAAATGGATTGTAGCCCAGGGCCAAGTGAGATTTATTCCAGCTAAATTAGGTTGATTTCACATTGGAAAATTAATTAATGTAATACATCATACTACTAGAATAATGGGGGGAAAGTCATAATCATCTCAATAGATGCAAAAAAAAAAAAAAAGCTTTTTCCAAAGTCCAATACCCATTCATAATAAAAGCTGTCAACAAAATAGGAGTAGAAGACTTCCTCAAATTGATAAGGAGCATCTGCAAAAACAAAACAAAACAAAACCATAGCTTAACATCATTTGATGGTAAAAGATTGAATGTTCTCTAAGATGGAGAACAAAGCAAGTGTCTCTGCTTTCATTCTTTCCATTCAACATGGAATGGGAGGTTCTAGCCAGTGTAGTGAGCAAATAAACAAACAAATAGATAAATGAAATGAAAGGCATCCAGATTAAAAAGCATGAAGTAAAACTGTCTTTATTTGCACATGACATAATTCTGCATATGGAAAATCCCAAGGAATCCATAAAAATATAGTAGAATTAATAAATAGTTTAGAAAAGTCACAGGATACAAGATCAATATACAAAATTCAATGGTATTTCTACATACTAGCAACAAACAATCAGAAGTTAAATGTCTTAAAATATCATTTACAACAGCATCAGAAGTATGGAATACTTAGGGATAACTATAACCAAAGAAGTGAAAAATCCTGTGCACTGAAAACTGTAAAACATCATTATAATGAGAGAAAACAAAGATCTGAATAAAAGCAAATAAAATCCATGTTTATGGATTGGAAGTCTCAATATTGTCAGGATAACAATTCTCCCAAAATTGAAATATAGCGTCAATGCAAGTCCTATCAAAATCATAGCAGGCTTTTGTGTAGAAATTGACAAGCTGATCCCAAAATTTGTTTAGAAATTCAAAGGATCTAGTATAGTGAAAACAATTTTGAAAAGGAAGAACTACCTGATTTCAAAATTTAGCATAATGCCTCAATAATCAAGTCAGTTTAGTATTGGGACAAAAATAGGCAAAAAGATCAGTGGGAGAGAATTGAGAGACTATTTATGGTCAATTAAATTTTGGCAAACATGGTAATGCAAGTCAATGGGAAAAGGATAATCTTTTCAACAAATGGTCTGGGACAATTGGATAGCCACATGCAAAAAGAGGAATTTAGATTCTTAGTGTATATCATATACAAAAATTAACTAAAAATGGATCACAGACCTAAATGTATGAACTAAAACTCTAAAACTTCTAGACTAAAACACAGGAGAAAATCTTTGTGACCTCGATTTGGGTAGAGATCTTAGATATAAAACCCAAATAAAAACTTTTATGCTTCAAAGGATGCCATTAAGAAAGTGAAATGACAACCCATAGAATGGGAAATAATTTTTGGAAATCATATGTCTGATAAGCGTTTGTATCCAAAATAAAGAAACTCTTACAATTCAATAATAAAAAGACAACTCAATGAAAATTTGCACAAGGATCTGAAAATTGTCTAATTTTCCAAAAAAAGATACACAAATGGCTAATAAGTGCATGAAAAGATGCTCAACATCATTAGTCGTCAGAGAAATGCAAATCAAAATGACAAGATATCATGTCACACTCGCTAGGATGGCTAAAATAAAAAAGAAAGATAATATGTGTTGGCAAGAATGTGGAAAAATTGGAACCTTCCTACATTGCTGGTGGGAATGGAAAATGGTGTCGTCACTTTGGAAAACAGTCTGACAGTTCCTCAAAGTTTAAACATAGAGTTACCCTATCACCCAGAAATCCCACCTGTGGATATATACACAAAAGAAATGAAAACATATATTCATAAAAAAATTGCACACAAATGTTCACAGCAGCATTAGTCATAAAATCCAAGAAGTGTAAACCCAAATGTTCATCAATTGATGAATAGATGAGTACAGTGTGGTACATCCATACAATGGAGTGTTATTTGGCCGTGAAAAGGAATAGAGTACTGATCCATGCTGCAACATGGATGAACCTTGAAAAATTACGCTAAGTGAAGGAAGCCAGTCAGAAAAGACCACATATTGTATGATTCCATGTATATGAAATATCCAGAACAAGCAAATATATAGATGCGAAAAATAGATTAGTGATTGCCAGTGGTTTGAGAATGGGGGGAATGGGGAGTGATTTCTCATTGGTATGGGGTTTCCTTTTGGGGTGATGAAAATATCCTGGAATCAGATAGTGGTGATGGTTGCACAACTTTGTGTATATGCTGAAAACCACAAATTGTATACTTAATGTATATGAATTGTATAGTATATGAATTATATTTCAATAAAGCTCTCACTAAAGAACAAAAATATCCATGGCTCTCCGTTGCTCTTAGCATTAAGTCCAAGTTTCTTTGCCTGGAACATCAGCACCTTCACTCCTACATACATGTCCAATCCCTGGCATGCACTGTGCCACATCTAGCCACACTAGCTAGATTTATCTCCATTCTCCCAACAGGCTGTGTATGATTACACAACTGTGCTTTTGCTCCTGTTGTTCTCTCTCTGTGGAATGTCTCCTTTGCCCTGTTTACTTTGTGAACTGCTACTTATTTTTCAGGAATGAGCTCAAGGCTGTTCTCTCTCCCTGATCTCTACTTCCCCAGCCAAGAAGGGTTACTCTTCCCTTCTCTCTGCCACAACTGCTCACAGCACACACCTCTATCATTTCACTTCTGACATTGTGTGGCAATTGTCTACATTTACTTCTTTGTCTTGTCTCCTTAACTAGATGATGAGTTCATTGTGGGTAGGAACCGTGCCAGATTTACCACTCTATACTCAGCACCTAGAACAGGGCTTGATACACAGTAGGCTCCAGGTACATATTTGTTGGTTGAATGAATGAATTTAAGTAATCTATCAGTTATTCTTAACATGTTGTCACTCCACTTTATCAGAGTGATATCCAATGACCCGTGAGCCGGCAACAAGTTCTGAACACACGGAAGAGCAGGGCAGAACTATTTTGGGAGCACGGAGAAGGCAAGCCTGGCCAGAACACGGCAGTGCAGAACGCTGGGCAGCCAAAAGGCCAACAAAGGTGTGTGGCTGGGAGAGAGGATGTGGGGGTCCCTGGGGCTGGGAGAAGTAGATAGAAATGGGAGGAAACATCAGCACTCAGGGAGGAAGGCAGGCCTCCTCTTAATCCCACTTAACTGAAATCATTGACTCACTGGGTATGGAGCTCCTCAAGGGCGGGGTTCAGGTATCATTCCTTTCTGAAGCCCTGTGCCTAGTGCAGAGTGGCACAAAACAGCTGTTCAATGAATGGAGGATCTTTGGTTGCCTCTCAAGGTCATAACAAGGAAAGGGGGCAGCCAGGCACAATCAGATCTTCTCTTGGGCTCCCTAGAGCAATGAGAGCCAGGCAGTAGGGAAGAGACCAGTAAGTACTCTTTCAATTCAGAGGTGTTGGCCAGCCCAGCAGGGTATGGCAGTACAGAACAGGAAGGGCCAAACTATTGTGGCTTAAAAGGCAAAGAAAGCCCTCAGAATAGCTCTTGAGTCACTGCCTAACACAGACCTCTCCTGAGAGTTGTGACAACCTGGGAGTTTGGTTTTCTCAACACTGCCCCAGAGACTCCTGCTATGCATGCTAGGGGCATCAGACAAATGCCCCTGTCTACCCTTCCTGGCTTCCTAATATGACAGGGAAGCACATCATATTTTCTCGTGGTCCAGACCAACAACCTTGAATAACCAGAAAGGCCAGCTGGCCCTCGCCTAGTCTAGAAGTTTGTTTGCTTAGATGAAACATGGACCAAAATGTGGCCTGTAGTAAATGGAGCTGAAATGCCAGAAGTACCTTAGTGTACTGTAGAAAAAGGAAATCTGACTCAAATATGTAACAGAAATCCTGCCTAAGTTTCCAGCCAGCTGGCCTGCCCTACGGATTTTGAACTTGCCAGCCCCCACAGACATATGAGCCAATTCCTTAAAATCAATCTCTCTCTCTCTCTCTCTCTCTCTCTCCCACTCTCTCTCTGTTTCTCTGTCTCTCTCTCTCCGTATCTATTCCTATTCCTATTTGTTCTGTTTCTCTGGAGAACCTTGACTGATACACCCAGCAAAGGGAGAAACAGCTGAAGAGAAAATGTGAAATGTACATATTTCACAATTTTGTCCAGGGGCAACTTTCTCATGAGAAGGACAGCTTCCATCAGTGGCCTGTTCGTCATCTTCCAGTTTCCGATTCAAAACAGTTGTTTCTTTGCCTGACAAAGCTCTATTTGACAATAGACACTACTTATTAAATGCACACAGTCAGGGGCCTGTGACAGCACAATTGCTAGCAAGCTCTGCTTTTTCTGTCATCTTAGTGGCAGAAGGACAGTTTTATCTTTCTTTCCCAGTGTCAGACAGAAGCTAGCCTGGAGCCACTCCCGGCTCAGTCTGGGTGTGGTTCAGATTAGAAGCCAAGCAGCTCAAATGAGAGTGGAGAAGTTTTAGAGGCAGTAATTCATCAGCAAACACATGCCCGAGGCAAAAACGGTGGATTTTGCCACTTCCCAGTTTGAGCTGCTTTGCCTGACCTGGAGGGCCTTTCCAATTACCAGGTTTCTCCGTAGCACACTGCAAACAAGTGAGACAATATGCTCCACAGGACCCATCAGCTTCTGAAGACAAGGTGGGTGCTGAATATAACACTTGAGCTATGTTGATAATTAAGTAAGGTCTAGGGAAGAAGAGAAGGCTCTTCTTGTTCAAACAATCTGGGGAAAGAGAAAGTTCAGGAAAGAAAGTCCTTCGAATGGAGTCTTGTCCTCTCCTCTAAAACCTAGGAAGCTAAGCATTGCTTAGTTGTTTGCCTTTTTAGATCAAAACATGAATATATTTTGTACAAGACACTTAAAACTATGATTAATTCAAATTGTTCAATTGTTCCCCTCATCTATATTCATAGTCACGATCTTCTGCCACGTCCAGATGTTTCTAGGAGTGGTTAGCTCAAAAGCTCACTTGACATCACTCCATGGCATTCCTTTCACTGATGATTAACAGAGGACACAAGGCCTGACTCACAGCCTGGCCAGACACTGCATTGATTAAGGCAAGCTGTAAAGAATCACAACTTCCCTCCGTAACTGGGGCCAGCTTTGTGCATGCACAGCCCTCTAATGGGAGAAAGGGTTTCTCTTGTCTAGGATAGGGTTCCTCCCATGTTGTTGGAGAAAGAGAGGGTCCCAAACTAAGAGCCAGAAGAAATTGGGCTGGTAATGCAGAAACAGAAACACACTGTGCAGTTGATCTGTAAATTGGCACCAGGTCTGAGAGCACTGAATTACAAGATGTGGTGTTTGCCTTTTTTTGAGGATGCATGTTCCCTTGTGTAATAAAAGAATGTGCTACTTCTTAAATTTTAATGTGCATGCATATCACCTGGGGATCTTGTTAAAATGCAGATTCTGATTTGGAAAGTCTAGTAGGCCTGAGATTGTGAATTATTAACAAGCCCCCATATGATACCTAAGCAGCTAGTCCTTGAACCATACTTCAAGTACAAGGTTATGAAACAAGTGGTAAGCCTGCAAATAGGCCCCACATCTCTAGTGTTGCCTAAGTCCTGTCAATCATACAGAAATGGCCAGGTCCTTTTCTCCTGCAGTTTGCAGTGTAGTAGAGAATGACCCCTATGTGCACATAATGGGATCAGTGCCATAAGGGAGGTAAAAGGGCTGGGATGTTCAGAGCAAGAAGTGGTCACTTCCAGCTGGAAGGGAGAACCGCAAAAGCTTCAGAGAAGACAAGGCTTTTAAGCCAGATCATGAAGGAGAGATGAGACTTAACAGGCAGAAATGTGGCAAAGGCTTGCCGCATAGATGGATCGCCAGAAGCAAAGGCACGGAGGCTAGAAAGCATAAGGCATGGGCAGGGAAGAGTGTGCAATTCCATTTGACTGGAATGTAGACTATTCTTCCAAGCAGAAACTAAGACAAGAAAATAAGGTTGGTCAGGTAGTTTAGGACCAGATCACAGAAGATCTTGATGTCATATCACACAAAAGCATTCAGACTTCATTCTGTAGGTGAGGGGGAGAATTGATGTTTTCAGCTCAAATGTGACTTGAATGGAGCTGTGTCTTAGATTCCAGGCTTAGGAGATCACTCTGGGAGCAGTGGAAAGGATAGGTCAGAAGGGGAGACCTGGAGGAAGGGAGACCAGTTAGGAGGCTATTGTTCAGTTAGCCATTCAGAAAATATTTATTAACTCCTAATCTATTCCAACTTGAGCAGGGAATGAAAAGATACATGTCTTATCCCCTTGTGAGACTTAGAGTCTGAGGAAAGCTACAAAATGTCCAGGGTGCTAAGCGAGCATAAAATAGAGAGATCTAAAAGTCTGGAGCATCAGAGAAAATTGTCCTGAGTTGGAGACATTTTGATCTAGATCTGAAGAATAAAGAGGATTTAACCAGATTAAGAGCAAAGTGAAAGGATACTCCAGAGAGAGGGAAAGACTCCAACAAAGGCCCAGAGACTAGAGAGCTTGGCATGTCCTGAGATTGAGAAAAATAAAGCCTGGCTGAAGTGCAGAGACCAAATGGAAGAGAGACATGACATAAAGCTATAAAGGTTGGTGGGGGTCACATTTGTGCAGGGCCTTTGCAGACAAGGCAAGGATTTTGAACTTTTCCCTAAGGGCAATGGGGATCCATTAAGCACAGGAGTGACTTGATGAGATGCTGGTATTAGAACAACACTTCTGTGTCTTTGCTCTGCGGAGGATGGATGGGGGCAGAGAGCAAGATTCGATGCAAAGAAGCCAGTTATGAGAATGAGTAGATCAGCCAAGAGGTGCTAGAGGCTTGGTTTGAGAGGAAGAGAGGGTGGAGAGAGGTAGGCAGACAGAAGTGATAATCAGGGGGCAAAATCAGCAGGAACTGGAGAAGGTGGGGTAAGTCAGAGAAGAAAAGGGAGAAGACAAGAAGGATTCCTAAGTTCTTAGTTTGGGGACTGGATGGATAGTGGTACCTGCCACTAATGTAAAGAAAATAGGAGGAGAAGTAGATTTGGAAGGGAGTGAGGAAGGTAAGTTCAAGCGAAGGTCCTATGGGACATTCAGGGGGAGATAAATAGGCAGATCTATACACCACTAGGTTTCAAGAAAGAGGTCTGGGCCAAGGATAGGAATTTAAGAGTAATCAAGATAAAGAGGGTGGTTGAAGCCACGCAGTCTTCGAGCTGATCCCAGTGCATTCTTCCCTGCCTGCCTGTCAAGCCTCCCACCAGGCTCCCCAAGTCCATCAGGAACAGACATTGTAATGGACGCGTTGATTGGGCGGCCTAGATTCTCCCATGACTGAGGAAGAGGAGGGCAGATTTTGAAGGTAAACCATGAAGAGAAATTTTGAGAATGTCAGAAATGATGGCATCTTTGGAGTTGGTATGCAGCCTGTCAAGGTGAGGAATAACTCTCATTTCACATGGCAAGTCTGATAGATCAGTTACAAAAAGAGGATTCAAGAATTTGCAGGCAAATTGCACATCAAACAGCTTCTTAAGAGTCTTGGGTCAGCTCTCCCTGCTCAGCTACCCAACATGTTCTTGACATATATATGCTCAGACTGTGCAAGCTAATTCTAGTATTAGCCTGAGCACAATCATAATTAGAAACACCTGCTGCTGCTGGAAAAAATCTGTAATACATTCCCCCAAACAAATATAAATGACCTTTTCTCCAACTTTTTAGATTATTTACACTACTTTGCCTTTTCAGTAGCCTAGACAATCCACTTGGCTATATTTATAGAATGGAGATGTGCATTCTAAATAAAACAGTGTGAGGAGGGTTGCTTTATACAAGTGGTCTTCTTGGATAACATACCTATCAGATACCTTCAAAATGTACTTTGAAATTATTATAGCAACAAATTAATGTTTTCACAGGGCCTGTTGAAGTGGAACTCTTAAGGAAACAAAAATAAGTAAATAAAATCAGCAGCAATATGTCTTCTACATTTGCAGCAGAATGATGCCTGTGGAAAAAATTCACTCCGAACTCAATCTGATGCAAACCACAGGATGACATCATGCATTCATATGGGAGAATTTCTGAGTGAAACCAGGACTTGTAAGGGTATGTGGTGGTGGTGGGTGGATATGGTTCCTTAGAAAGGCGATATCATTGAGTAATTATCAGCCTCCGGACAGGCAAGGGAGTAGAGGGAGGAGACCACCTATCTGGGTGATTGATTATGAATCATTCAGAGAGTTTCCCCACCTGCCTATTGATTCTAGAAATGCCAAGATCTGGGGCTGAAGTTTTTCTTGCACAACTCAAGAGGAGACTTGGAATACTATCTTCTGGGAAGATATCGTACTGAGGCTTGGCTCACACAGATGTGTGGATGATCCAGGAGCAAAGCCTTATTCGTGGAAAGTTGAACAGGCTTCCAACAAGGAAAGCTGGCCTTGTGTGCTCAGGAAGAGTTGGATATCAGATCTCCGTCAGCCTGCCTCATAGTGTGGGGGTTGGGGCAGTTATGAGAGAGAGTGTTTCTATTATCTATTGTCATCTAACAAACTACCCCAAAATGTAATGGCTAAAACATCAATCTATTTTCTCTCACTCTTCTGTAGAGTGACTGGGTTCCACTGGGCAGTTCTGCTGGTCTTAGAGTCTCTCACACAGTTGTAGTCAGATGGCAGCTGGAGTCATCCAGAGACTCAACTGGGTCTCTGAGAGGGCTGGCCCTCTCTGCTTGTACATAAAAGTCAGGGTCTCTTCTCTCCACATGGTCTCTCCAGCAGGGAAGCCATATTTCTTCTTTGAAGTCTCCCCAAAGTGTGTGCTCTAAGAGAGAAGGAGTGGAAACTGCCCAGAACTGACACAGATTCACTTCTGCTGCATTCTATTGGTTACTGTCAGTCACAGGCCAAATTTCCATTTGATTCTATATCGATTCTAATGATTGGATTAAATTCTTCTTTTCATATATTTTCTCCATCTTTTCCTCTATTTTTTGAATATAGTTATTAGAAATTCTTTGTCTGCTAACTTATATATCTGGATCACCTGTGGGTTTGTGTCTATTGTCTGCTTTTTCCCCCCTAGGTTTTCAGTCATATGGCCTTGTCTCTTTTAATTCCTAGAAAGTTTTGAATGAATGTCAACCAATTGTGTATAAATAATTATATAGGCTCTAGATGATATTATCTTCCCTCAGAAAGGATTCACTCTTTTCTCTGTTAAGTAGATCAAGTAAGGGCAGATCACCTTTACTGAATCAGTGACTATGCTGAATTAAGGCCAGTTTCAATGTTAGTAAAACCCTTCTACTTTTCTTTTGCTCCTGCATCTAAGGCTTTACTGTCCATAACTTTCACCTGATAATCTTGTGTGTTCAATGAAGCCCTTACCCTTGGCAGATCTTGAAATCTAATCCTTATCTACTCAGAACAGTGAGACTGTTCAAAACACTACTTTGTTTTTTGAGCCTTTCTATTCACCTTCTTAATCTCCAGATGCAAGGATGGCTCAACATATATAAATCAATGAATATGGTACACCACATTAACAGAATGAATCATACAATCATCTCAATAGATGCAGAAAAATCATTTTGCAAAATTCAACTCCCTTTCATGATAAAAACTCTCAACAAACTAGGTATAGAGGGAATTTACCTCAACATAATAAAGGCCATATATGAAAAGCCCACAGCTAACATCATACTCAATGGTGAAAAAAATGAAAACTTTTTCTCTAAGATCAGGAACAAGGAAAGGATGGCCACTCTTGCCACTTCTATTCAACATGGTGCCGGAAGTCTTAGCCAGAGCAAGTAGGCTAGAAAAAGAAATAAAAAGCATCCAAATCAGAAAGGAAGAAATAAAAATGTCTCTGTTTTTAGATGACATGTTCTTATATATCGAAAAGCCCAAAGACTCCACTAGAAAAAAACTGTTAGAACTAACAAACGATTTCAGTAAAGTTGCAGGATACAAAATCCATATACAAAAATAAGTTGCATTTTTATACACTAACAACAAACTATCCAAAAATGAAATTAAGAAATAACAACAATAAACAAACACATAGAGACAGAGATTGGATTGGTGGTTACCAGAGGGGAGGGGGGGAGGGAGGAGGGTGAAAGGGATAATTCAGCACATGTGTGTGGTGATGGGTTGTAATTAGTATTTGACTGGTGAACATGATGTAATCTATGCAGAAATAGAAGTATAATGATGTACACCTGAAATTTATACAATGTTCTAAACCACTGTTACTGCAATAAACAAAAAATTAAAAAAAAAAAGAAAAAAAAATCCGCTTTACATTAGCATCAAAAGGAATAAAATACTTAGGAATAAACTTAACCAAGGAAGTGAAAGACTTGTACACTGAAAACTACAAAATATTAATGAAAGAAATTAAAGAAGACACAAGAAAATGGAAAGACATCCCATGTTCATGGATTACATGGCTTAATATTGTTAAAATGTCCATGCTATCCAAAACTATTTACAGATTAAATGCAATCCCAATCAAAATCCTAATGGCATTTTTTTACAGAAATAGAAAAAAAATCCTAAAATTCATATGGAAACACAAAAGACCCCGAGTAGCCAAAGCAATCTTGAGCAAGAAGAACAAAGCTACAGGTATCACATTTCCTGATTTCAAAATATATTGTAGAGCTACAGTAATTAAAACAGTATGGTACTGGCATAAAAACTGACATATAGAGGGGGCCGGCCCCATGGCATAGTGATTAATTGTGCGCACTCTGCTGCTGGGGGCCCGGGTTCAGATCCCTGGTGTGCACTGATACACCACTTGTCAGGCCATGCTGTGGCGGCGTCCCATATAAAGTGGAGGAAGATAGGCACAGATGTTAGCCCAGGGCGAGTCTTCCTCATCAAAAAGAGGAGGATTGGCATGGATGTTAGCTCAGGGCTGATCTTCCTCACAAAAACAAAAAACAGAAAACAAGAAACCTGACATATAGACCAAAGGAACAGAATGGACAGCCAAGAAATAAATCCACACATATACAGTTAATTGATCTTTGACAAAGGTGCCAAGAATACACAATGGGGAAAGGATAGTCTCTTTAATAAATGGTGTTTGGAATACTGGTTATCCACATGTAAAAGAATAAAATTGGACACATCTTACATCATTTACAACAATCCACCCAAAATAAATTAAAGATTTAAGCATAAGACTTGAAAATATAAACCTCCTAGAAGATAACATAGTGGAAATATTCTTGGCATTAGTCTTGGCAAAGATTTCTTGGATCGGACACCAAAAGCACAAGCAACCAAAACAAAAATAGACAAGAGGGACTACATCAAACCAAAAAGCTTCTGCACAGCAAAGGAAACAATCAACAGAGTGAAAAGGCAACCTACAAAATAGGAGAAAATATTTGCAAACCATCTATCTGATAAGGGGTTAATATCCCAAATATATAAGGAACTCCTACAACTCAATAGCAAAAACAAATAAACAGATAACCTGTTAAAAAAAAATGGGCAAAGGACCTGAATAGACATTTCTCCAAAGAAAACATGTAAATGGCCAACAGGCGTATGGAAAGATGCTCAACATCACCAATCATCAGGGAAATGCCAATCAAAGCCAGAATAAGATATCACCTCACACCTGTTAGAATGACTTTTATCAAAGAGACAAGAGATAACAATGCTGGCAATGATGTGGAGAGATTGCAAACCTTGTACGCTGTTGGTGGGAATATAAATTGGTACAGCCACTATGGAAAACAGTATGGAGGTTCCTCAAAAAATTAAGAATAGAACTAACATATCACCCAGCAATCCCACTTCTGCGTATTTATCCAGAAGAATTGAAATCAGGATTTTGAAGTGATATCTGCACCCTCATGTTCATTGCAGTATTATTCACAGTAGCCAAGATTTGGAAACAACCTAAATGTCTATTGATGAATGAATGGATATCTATCTATCTATCCATTTATCTATCTACCTACCTATCTACCTACCTACCTATACATACACACACACACACACACACACACACACACACACGATGGAATATTATTCAGCCTTAAAAAAAGAAGGAAATCCTGACATATGCTACAACACAGATGAATCTGGAGGACCTTATGCTAAGTGACATGCAGTTTCAAAATTAATCAAATTTCTGGAGGCAAACACTGGATACATGTCAGGTTCATTTATTTTCCTTTCCCTTTTCACTGGAGTCTTGGCCCCACAAATCAGCCCCTAATAACAACCAGAATCTGTTTTTCCCCTAGAAGTGACCCTCTGTCTAGCCAAAACCCAGATTCTCAATCTCTTACTCTGCACCCGGAATTTGCAAATCGCCCCATGGAAAAACTAACTCTCCTCTCAGTGGTTCAATCCTCTTTGAAATCTTGGCCCCTCCAATGCTGATTGCTTCAGCAGCTTCCAATGCCTTTACACATATATATTTTTTAAAATTTTTCCCAGATTTTCTAATTGTTCTTGGTGAGATTGAAAGCAAAAGCCTGTTGAGGGATTTAAACAGAAAACTAAGATGACCAACTTTGCATTTAATAAAAGTCACTCTGGAGGCAGTGTGGAGGATGGTGTACTAGCTTGGTAATAGCTGTTGTTTTAATTCACTGTATTAGTTTGCTAGGGTTGCCATAAAAAAGTATCACTGACTGGGTGGGTTAAACAACAGAAATTAATTTTCTCACAGTTCTGGAGGCTAGAAGTCCAAGATCATGGTGTCGTCAGGGGTGGTTTCTTCTGAGGCCTCTCTCCTCTGTTTGTAGATGGTTATCTTCTCTCTATGCCTTCACATTATCTTCCCTCTGTACCTATCTGTGCCTAAATTTTCTCTTATAAGGACACCAGTCATATTGGGTTAGGTCCCACTCTAATGACCTTACTTCAACTTAATTACCTCTTTAAAGACCCTATCTCCAAATATAGTCACATTCTGAATTACTGGGGGTTAGGACCCCGCATACTAATTTTGGGGGGTGGGGACACAATTCAGCACATAACAGATGGATTGTAGGGCAGCAAAAGTGGAGTCAGGGAGGCCAATGAGAAAGCTATTGCAGTAATCCAGGAAAGAGATGTTGTTAGGTTGGACTAAATAATGGCAGAGGGGCTGGGGATAATTGGATTGCTTCAAGAGAACATCAGAAGATAGAATGGATAGGATTTGGTAATTGTGAATAGGATATATTAAGATGATGAGGGAGGAGTCAAGTATGAGACCCAATTTTCAAATTTGAGGATAGAGTAGAGATTAATAGACATAACGTGGATTGGGAAGAGTTTTCGTCTAAGATGGAAGCATAAGCTCCTTTCTCGCCTGCATTCTATGATAAAGCTTAAGCCCTGGATGCTGCTCCTTGAGTCACTGTCCCTCCTTCCTTACCTGAACACCATAGCTCATAGTACTCTGCATCTGCGCTGGTCCCTACTCTGATTCCTTATTTCCTGCAATCCTGGAGTGCTCAGACCTGTCCCACTGCTTGGGGGCTGCAGCCCTATCCCTGAGCCCCAGTCAGCAGCTTAGGCTCTGCTCCCCGTGGATAGATGGCTGCCAGCTTCTTGGACTCCACTATTCCACAGCACCAGTCTACTACTTGGAGTCCTCTATTCGACAGACTCCTCTATTGGGCCAGGTTTCCCTTCATCTTGGACCTCTTGGTGCTCATCACTTGCCTGAATATGTGCCTGTCCCTGCTTTACGCCTCATCTCAGAGGACTGATCCAGCTTGATTCTTTGCCTCTGTCTAGTTGTGAGTGTACTGTAATACCTTGTTACTGACTCCCAGCACTTGGCATGCCAACCTCAGAGAATGACAGCAGTAATCTGGACCAGTCCAGAGATACACAGATTCCCCTTCTCAGACTTTTCTGTCCACCTAGAGAAGAGGTCCTTCTCAAAGAACGCGAACAGACAGGGAGACTGACCTGACATCTTCAAGTCAGGTAATATGAATTGAATAATGATGTTCGAGTGACACAGCTTAAAGATAGCAATGATTCTGCCGGGGACACTCTGATCAGGACTGTATCTCTTTACTTCATCTTGCTAAACTTTTTTGGTAGACAATCCAGAATGCATAAACTACTTTTGGCTTGCTCTTTACCCAAACCAGCAACCTTGAGACACTGTAACTTTTTAATTGGTCTTAGCTCAGGCCCTCCCTAGCCTAGCATCAAATCACTTCCCCTCTAAAACTGCCTTTCTCCATACATGGGGAAGCAAATTAGCAAGTGTTGGAGACTGCTACTTTCCCACCACTGTACATTCTTGTGCTTTATTTCTTTTAGTAACATAAGTCCCTGAGATTTAGCAATGAACCTGGATCCTCAGAATAAAGACTACATTTCCCAACCTCCCTTGCAGCTATGTGTGGTCATGTAACTAAGTATGTGTGTGGAAGTGATGGCTGCAACATCTTAGTTACTTGCTTGAAAGGAAATGACTTACCCCATACTTCCTTTTTCTTTCTCTCTTCCTTTTTTTTTTTTAACATTGGTTTATATTTGGTAACATTTGGTAACATTGGTTTGTAACATTCTATAAATTTCAGGTATACATCATTATATTTCGATTTCTGTGTAGACTACATCATAAGTTCACCACCCAAAAACTAATTGCCATTCATCACTGTACACATGTGCCCTATCACTACTTTTGCCCTCCTCCCTCCCCCCTTCCCGTCTGGTAACCACCAATCTAATCTCTGTATCTATGAGTTGGTTTGTTGTTGTTATTGTTGTTTTTATCTTCTACTTATAAGTGAAATTGTATGGTATTTGACTTTCTCTGTCTGACTTATTTCACTTAGCATAATAACCTTAAGGTCCATCCATGTTGTCACAAATGGCAAGATTTCATCTTTTTTATAGCTGAGTAGTATTCCCTTGTGTATGTATACCGTATCTTCTTTATCCATTCATCCATTGATGGGCACTTAGGTTGTTTCCAAGTCTTGGTCATTGTGAATAATGCTACAATGAACATAGGGCAGCATATATCTTTATGCATTCATGTTTTTGTGCTCTTTGGATAAATACCCAGAAGGGGAATAGCTGAATCATATGGTAGTTCTATTCTTAATGTTTTTAGGAATCTCCATACTGTTTTCTATAGTGGCTGTACCAGTTTATATTCCCACTAGCAGTGGATGAGGGTTCCCTTTTCTTCACATGCTCTCCAACACTTGCTATTTCTTGTCTCATTAATTATAACCATTCTGACGGGTGTGAGGTGATATCTCATGGTAGTTTTGATTTGCAGTTCCCTAATAAGTAGTGATGTTGAACACCTTTTCATGTGCCTATTGGCCATCTGTATATCTTCTTTGGAAAATAGTCTATTCAGATCTTTTGCCCATTTTTTAATTGGGTTGTTTGTTTCTTTGTTATTGAGATGTATGTGTTCTTTATATATTTTGGAGATTAACCCCTTATCAGATAGAAGGTTTGCAAATACCTTCTCCCAACTGTTAGGTTGTCTTTTCATTTTGTTGATGGTTTCCTTTGCCTTGCAGAAGATTTTTAGTTTGATGTAGACCCATTTGCTTATTTTTTCTTTTGTTTTCCTTGCCTAGTGAGACATAGTATTCAAAAAGATGCTGCTAAGACTGATGTCGAAGAGTGTACTGCCAATTTTTCCTGCTAGAAGTTTTATGGTTTCAGGTCTTACATTCAAGTCTTTAATCTATTTTGAGTTAATTTTTGTGTATGGTGTAAGATAGTGGTCTACTTTCATTCTTTTGCATGTGGCTGTCCAGTTTTCTCAACATCATTTATTGAAGAGACTTTCTTTTCTCCATTGTATGTTCTTGGCTCCTTTGTGGAAAATTAGCTGTCCATAGATGTATGAGTTTATTTCTGGTCTCTCGATTCTGTTCCATTGATCTGTGTGTCTGTTTTTGTGCCAGTATCATGCTGTTTTGATGACTATAGCTTTGTAGTATGTTTTGAAATCCGGGAGAGTGATACCTCCAGCTTTGTTATTTGTTCTTAGGATTCTTTTGGCTATTTGGGGTCTTCTGTTGTTCCATATAAGTTTTAGGATTCTTCGCTCTATTTCTGTGAAAAATGTCATTGGGACTTTGATAGGGATTGCGTTGAATCTGTAGATTGCTTTATGTAATATGGACACTTTAATTATGTTTATTATTCCAACCCAAAAGCACCAAATATCTTTCTACTTCTTTGTGTTTTCTTTGATCTCTTTCAATCTTCCTCCCTTCTTAGGGGCTAAAACACAGACATAGTTGTGATGAACCAGTTTTGACTACGCAGAGAAGGAAAATATTTTAGGGGATGATGGAACCACAAGATAGAAGGACTTGGGTTCTCTGCTTCTAAATCCTTAAGTACTGTAAGCAAGTCCCTTCCTCTATCTGGGCCTCAGTTTCCCCTTCTGTAAAGTGAGGGTGTGGACAGATGATTTCCAGGGGTTCTGCTAGCTCTAAACTTCTATATGTCTTTGAATGCAGCCACAGGCTGTATATCAATGCCTGAAGTTCTAGGTAAAGATTTGCTGTCTCGTGTCTCCTCTGTTAAAATGGAAAGCATCCAGGGAAGTCTCATTAAATCTCAAATACTTCACTGTGAATGTGTTTCTGTTGATCCCATTATTTTTCCTAGATGGACTGAAGGGGTAATCTGGGATCCACAGCCTCCTAGATTGGTCACTAAGTGGAACACAGAGAAGGAGGGGCTATCAGGAAAAGGAAGAAATGCGGCAGAGGCATCCTTACTGTTCAGGCACCATCATTCTCAGTCCTAGTTTTGCAGGGAGGCCTGCCTGAGGAAACTCAACCACTAGTGGGATGAAGGTTAGCCCACTCAGATTCCCCAAACTGGGCCAAACAGTAGGTCCTTGGGCATTACCAGGGGCCACCCCCTGAAGAACTGTGGAGCAAAATTCTCATCACTCATGTCTTTCACCTCCCAAGCTTGGCCGCTCCCAATATTCCCATAATGGGGAACCTTCCCAGGCTTTGGGCTAGGGTTGGCATATTTTCTTGAGGTGCTGATTGGGACATTGCTCTGGATGGCATCCAACTTGCCAGGTGTCTGGTTGGAGGCAATCAGAGAAGCCCTGACAGGGCAGACCCTGCATGTAGTTTTTGGTTCCTTGTTGGAAAGGCTAATAAACTTTCTGTGAAGACTGCTGCATTTGCACTTTGGGTTGTTTGCTGATCAAAGGGCAATGATTATGCCTCTCGTCATGTGTTTCTGTTAGTGCACATGATCCTAGACTCCCTTATTCTACCTTGAGTGTTAGGCAGTGGAAAGGGGCTCAGTTCTGTGAATCTGATGAGATGAGCATTGAGAACACATAGGGGCCATGTTTGTAATTCCAGTCGCCAAACAGAAAGGGCACTGGGGCCCTGCTTTGCCCCAACTGCTTCTCCACCCAACCTCACCTGCCTGACATTCCTTTGCTGATGTCCCTGCCTTTCCTTTGCTCACCTATGTTTAGCGCTTAGAAGGAAATGAAGCAGGGTGCAGGGCAGGCTGGTGGAGGGATTCTGGAACAGCTGGGGCATGTGCAGCCCTAGTTCAGTGGCCGAGTCTTTTAAGGGCAGTGGGGAGGAGGCTGCAGAAAATCCAAGTGAAAGAATCTTGGTGGAGTGATATAGAGGCCAGAATCACTGGCAGCCAGTCCTGGATCCTAGTGCTGCTTCATGCTTATTCACGTATTAGCTGGATGACCTTGACCTTATAGGACACAGATAAGATGACATAGGTGAAAGTACTTTATAAATGCAATACAAATGTTTGCTTTTATTATATGACTCTATTCGAGAACATAGTAAAAGATTCTCCACCACAAATTATCTCATCCACCCACCCATGCAACCAAATCCCATCCTGGTCAGGACCTGTGCTAATGCCCATATATTGATATTTAGAAATTATTTCTTGCTTAGCATTACCTTGCTCCAAACTCTTCTTTTAAAATGTATAGCCCACCCTCTCCCCCCCGAATTTTCCTCCTCAGGGATATCCCCTTAACTGCTTACGATCTCAGTGTGAAAGAATTTTTCAGAACTTTTCCTCTCTGATTATGGCCAGGAAGAAAACACAGGATATCTGGGGGCAGAGGGTTCAGAAAATTGGGGTAAAAATAGCGTGTTATCCTTATGTTTAATCCCCATTGATTCTTATTCAAATGAATCATTATTTTTATCTAAGTAATATAAACTGACTCACAATGTTATATTCCTCTAGTCTAGAAGGCTGATACTACATTATACTATAAAAGAAGGGCAAGACTCATATGTCCTTGTCCCTTCACCCCCCACTTGCCCCATCTCACTTTCAATTTTTTAACTGTTTCTTCTAACATTTACTTCCATATTGCTAAATAACATGCATGCATTGTCTTTTGATTCATTACAATTAATCTATTTGTGTCTTATTATAGTAGATGAGGATTAAATTTTCTTACAAATCCCCTCCCCTCCTCCATTCTCCCAGTAGACTTATACCACAATTGAATGTTTGCATCATTATGATTACGCAAATACTGTTCACCGATGAGCCAAGAATTATACTATGATCACATTTCTTTCCTCAAACAATTTCTGCATTTTCAGGAGTTAATAATTGCCTAATTCATTTTTCCCCTTTGCATAGTTTATTTGAACCTGTGGCCGACTCTTCCTATACCTTCCAACAGTCTTGTAAAATACCTCTCAGTACAATTGTCCACAGGGTCACATTAGCAAAGCTTTCAGATTATCTCTCAGGTTTATTATTGTTGTTTTGTTTGGTTTGGGTTTTGAGGCTTTTTGTCTCTAGAAATGTCCCTCCTGGGGCCCTCTGGCTTGTTCCAATCTGAGCCATTTGCGTTGTGAGCTTGCTGCACAGCTGTCATCCTGTAAATTCCTTTCAACTCTCCCCTGGATATGTTCCCTGTTTTGTGAATCTCTTTCTTGGTTTACATCCTTGTTTTGGTTGAGCATCACCTCCTGAGTAAGGGTGACGATAAAGAACATTTTTGAGACTTTGCATATCTGAAAATATTTTTTCATTTTGCCCTCTGATTTGATTAATAACTTGGCTGAGGATAAAATTCCTGGTTGAAAATAATCATTTGCTCAGAATTTTGAAGGCATTACTCCATTGTCTTCTGTCTTCAATCTTGCTATCGAGAAGCCAAATACTTCATATGTGACTTATTTTTCTCTCAGGAAGTTTTCTTGTTCTTCTCTTTATCCCTAGTCTTCTGGAATCTCACAATGCTCTTGCACTGGGTTCGAGGAGGGCCCTTTAAATCTGGAAACTCATATCCTTCGGAGCTGGGAAGCTATTTTGCGTTATTTCAGTGATAACTTGCTCCCACCATTTTCTGTTTTCTTTCTGGAAATTCTTATTAGTTTGATGATGGAGAGCTTGGATTGTTCTTTCACTTTTCTTTATTCTCATATTGTCCACCAAAATGTAAGCTACACAAGGACATGGGACTTTTATCAGTTTGTTGTTGCTGTTGATGATGATATAATGATATATTTCAGGAGCCTAGAACAATACCTGGTACATAGTAAGCATTCAAGCAATTTTGATGAATGAAATCTCTATCTTTTTGCTCTACTTTCTATGTGATTTCCTCGACTTTATCTTCAAAACTGTTTACTGAAATTTTTTTTGCTATTATATTTTTAATTTTCAGGAACTCTTTTTTGTACTTTGATTAGTCTTTCTTTCATATAATCATGTCCTTGTTTTAGTGATGCAATATCCTCTTATTTCTTTGAGAATATTAATTATTGTTTCATAGACATTTTCTTCTGCTCTCTACATTGTTTGTTTCAATTGTCTATTTCAATTCCTTCTTTTCTCTTTGTGTTGGCCTCTCTCTTTCAACTTAGAGTTTTCTTTCAAATGACTGGTGATCTTTGGTTATCCATTCCTGTTGAAGAGGCAAGAACTAAAGAGCACATTGTAAGTTGTGCTGCATAAGTGGGGCTTAGGAACTGGTGGGCAGAACTTACTGCCTGCAATTTCTAAGCCTTTCCAGAGTCCTCTAAGCTTGCTTGTTGTTGGGATTCTCTTCTAACCCTTAGGTCTCCTTTTAGCATTTATTTGCATCTCCAGCCATTATCGCCACCGTGGTGTTCCTATGCTCTTACTGACTCAGTAATTATTGGCTGCTATTCCATTTTCTTTCATCCTTTCTCTCTTTCAGCCAGCTTTTTCTCTTCCTATTTTCTTTTTCCTTTTTCCTCAATATTTAATGAACACCTGCTAACCGTCAGACACTGTGCTAAGTGCTATAGATATAAAAATGAATGAGACATGGTCCCTTCCTTCAAGGCACTCACCATTTAGAGAGGGAGGAAGCTGTGCACACAGATGACATCAATGTAATGTCATCCCAGCCATTATAAAGGAATGTATTGGGTGTTATGTGAGCCCAGAGGAGGGGCTTAGGGAAGCCTTCCCGGAAGTATGATGTGTGAGTGGAGTGTTAAAGTGTGCTGTACTAGTTTTCTACAGTTGCTGTAACAAATTACCACAAATTTATTGCCTTAAAACAACATCAACTTATTATCTCCTAGTTCTGCAGGTTAAAAGTCTGCGTGCAGTGTGGTTTGACTGGTTCCTATGCTTTGAGTCTTATAAGGCCAAAACTAAGGCTTCAGCAGCTCTATTCTCTTCTGGGGCTCTGGAAGTAAATCCACTTCCAAGCTCATTCAGGTTGATTGCCAATTTCAGTTCCTTGCAGTTGTAGGACTGAGGTCCCCATTTCCTTGCTAGCTGTCAGCCAGAGGCCAGTCTTCACTCCTAGAGGCCACCTTCATTCCTTCCATTGATCTCCATGTGACCTCTCGGCAGCAACAGTGGGTTGAGGTCCTCTCACACTTCAAATCTATCTGACTTCCGCCACATATCTCTGACTCCAGCTGGAAAAAGTTCCATGTGATGAGATTGGGCCCACCCAGATAATCCAGGATTATCTTCCCTATCTTGACGTTCATAACCTTAATTACATCTGCAAAGTCCCTTTTGCTACTTAATGTAGCATATTCACAGGTTCCAGGGATCAGGACCTGGATATTTTGGGGAGAGGGGCATTCATTCTACCTACAACAATTACATTTAGGAAAAATGGAGAAAGACTGTTCTGGGCAAAGGCCTGTAAAGGTGAGAAATCATTGATTTCAGGAAACCACGGGTAGTTCAATATGAGTGGCACACGCATCAAAATTAGGTTGGAGAGAGAGAGGCAAGGGCCAGATAATAATAGGCTTTCACTATTCCAGCTCTCTTGTTGTCCTTAGTTTCTTTTTTCCTTTTAGTGTCTTTTGGGTACACTATAGCAGAATGATTAGAATGTTTCATCTGAACTCTCCCATATTGCCAATTGAAACCGTCCTCCCCATCTGAATTCACCCTGGTTGATCCTAGCCTCCATCATGGCCTGATTTCATGCCAGCCTTCAGTCTCTTTCCTTTCACAGTCATCTCTCTGCTCACTGTACTGGCAAATAAGAATCTTAGCAACTGGTGCATTTGCCATCTGGATGGCCATATGTAATCCCATAAATCTTGGTCTAATTTTCCCACAACGCTACTTTTGGCGTGTCACTACACTGCTCAATGGATCCTGATGGCTCCTCTTTGCCTGTGGAATCCAAACCAAATTCTTAAGCCTGCATTGCCAAGTCTGAGTCTACCCTGCCATGTCAACATTCTCACATACTCGATCCTAGTCAGCTTGGCCTCTTCGTTGCCTTCTGCCCACCATATTCACTCTCTCATGCCTTTGCTCTTTTTTCCCTCTTTTTCAATCATAATGTCTCATTCCCTCTCCCTTCTGTGCATCCAAACTCTGCCTAGCCTTTCAGATATAACACAAATCATACATGTTTGATGAAACTTTCCCCAAGACTTGAGCTCCTCATTAATCCTTTGTTCCTCTTCGTAACTTCCTATGGCTCCTGATGCATGTCTGTACCATGCAGCTTTATGCTAAATTATGTGCTTTTCAATCCTCATTGCAAACTTTCTTTGACTTTAATGATGCCATGTGTGGAAGTCTCATCTTTGCAACTGCACTATAAGTTACTTGAGGACAGACCTCCTCTCCCATTAGATTTTGGATGGGATTTTTTTTTCAGCTTTTATCCAAATATCAGACATTTTGTATACAAATTAGAAAAATGTGAAAATGCATATGTATTTCTGTTCCAGCTATAAATGAAATAGTCATCTAAACCAAAACTCAAGGGGAGAAGCTTTCCTATAACACCATTTTTTTTTTGCACAAGATAATAAAATCTTTATCTCTGCCATAAGAAATTTTTACCAAGTTTCTCTTTGTATTTATATATTTCTGTGCCAATGAAAGTGTGTACTTATTGTGCTTTCTCTAGCTTTCCCCACAGCCCAGTGTTCTGTCACTTGGCCAAACGTGTGGATGATTTATTGGCGGTGGTGTTGTTTAATCTAATTCTCGCATAGTTTTCACCAGGAATGATGGGAGGAGAGAACTACACTTTGTAGAAGCTGCCAAACTTTTCCCTAAGACATTTTGCAAATAAGATACTGGATTTATTGCAAAACTCATTCCTGTAAACAAAATTGTATAGTAAATTCAGTTCCAAATCACGAAGTCCGTACGGTTCTAACTAGAGGGTTTGGGGACTCAAAGAACCAAATATTTCTTTGATTCTAAGCAGAAAACTATTACTGGAAGTGCTGACAGTTGAGAAGTTTGAGACATATGGTCCTATTCTCTTTCTCCAAAATGAGAATGGTGAGTTTGCAGTAAATTGATAGTGTAAGTAAATCTAGCACTTGAAAGAACTTAATTAAATTTCCCCCATCTTCAGTGTAAACACCAGACAGAATCTATCCTTCTGGTAAGGAAAGGTAATGGAATTCCCCTATGGCAAATGGCTATTGCACTAGACTAGCTCTTGTTGAAAAGGCAGGAATGATGCTCATGCAAGATAGCCTGCAGTCAACAGCAGATAGAGACTCTCCAATTTTGAGAGAGAAATATATCACAGAAGAGCACTAATGTGTCAGCTTCTTAGGAGCACCAAGCATTCATTCTTGTGAGCTCTAACACAAAAGCTAATAGGTTCCACAGCAAAAGGGAAAGGACCCATCCTCGCCAGACTGGTAAACAACATGGCAAGTGCAGCCACAGAGTGAGGGGAAAGGAATGGAAACATGTAAGGTACAGACTTTAGTTGAAAAATATTCCAGAATAATACTAACATTTAGGGAGTTAACAACTACTTCAGAATTCTAGAAACCTGAATGGCTAACTGAATTTTTGTGACTTGTTTTTCCTGACAAGAAAAGGTGTTCACACGGAAAACCAATTTGGATGAATATGCAGCAGATAGTAGTGCACCACCCCAAACCCAGTAGTGCCATTCAGCACCACTTACAGTTGCCCTCACTCCCCAGGCTCTTTGCACCTCTGCCTTTGAGTTCATGCCCTTCCCTCTGCCAGTGATGTCCTTGTTTCCTTGCCTCTTGTCTGCTCCAGGGAGTCTTCCTTTTCCTTCAAGACTCAAGGAGCACCTCCTCCATGAAGTTTCCCAGATTTCCACCCCCCCAAGAGCTAACTACTGCTTCCTTTGTGTTACCCCCTACACAGAACCTGTCCAAATGTCCACCATTACACCTGCAACTTTTTATCATGTCTTTCCACGTTTGTTTCTCCTCTCTAAACTGTAAGTTCATTGAAAGCAGGAACATGCATTTTTAACTCTCAGTATATCTATAGACTGTAGTACAGGAACCAGCATATAGTAGTTGTTCAATAAATGTTTGCCAAACGAAAAATGATTTAATTAAGCGTGAGGAATGAGGCAAATGTAATGCTGAAGCAGTATGCCTAAAAAGGATCATTTCATCATTTTAATCATCTTATTGATGAATCCCAGTCTCCACCTAGTTGATTTATTTGCAGAAATGTAAGAATGATCTTTACCACTATTTTGGCTCTTACAATTGCCTACTTCACATTTCTTTTAGACATTTTATTTTTTCTTTAATAGAGTGCCAGTTTCTTGAGGGTAGGTGAATGTTTCCTTTTTGTGCACTGTACACAACAGGCACTCAATAAACGTTTGTTGAGTTAATTAATTCCTCACTTGTGCATAGCGCTTTACAGTTGACAAAGCGCTTCATGGTAACCCAATGAGATAAGCAAAGCATTATTCTCTCTCTCCTTCCTCTTGTTTTAGTTAAAGAAACTGACGATAGAATGGACCAGAGCCTTGCCCACCTTCAAACAGTGGGCAAGAATCAGGGCTGAGAGCCCTGGGAGGCCCCTGCCTCTTGCACAGAGATCTTTTGTTCCTTCCCCTTGTTCTCTCTGTTTAGACCAATCAGCTTCTCTCTGTAGGGAACGTCCTTTTGGAGAATTGTCCTCATTTAGTTCATTGCTATAAACCACCTAATCAAACTTTTTTTCTAATTTCAACTTTTATTAGCTTGCAACATAACATAAAGCAGTCTTACACAGCATTCTGTATCTTTTTGATGAGGCAGCTACAATCCAGATTTTTAAGAAAGCTTCTCAACTCAAAACTATACTTTGCATTTTTTAAAACATTTTAAAATTGAGATATAATTAACATATAACATTATATTGGTTTCAAGTGTACAACATAACGATTCGATATTTGTATATATTGAGAAATGGAATTGAATGTTTCTGACAGTAAGTAGTAACAGCTGCCATGTTTCATTGTCTAAAGGAGATTCTTCAGGCCCTGGCCTGTAGTCATGGATGACGCCTTTCTGTTTGCTGGAGGTAAGACAAAGAACATAATCTTTCTCTGGAGCTGGCCCAGAACCTAGATCAAATTATACCAAAATCCACATTGTCTGAGTGGTTAGTCAATCACATGATTGATGTGAAAAAACAGTATTCTGCATTTTATACCATGCATTATACTTCCTCAACATCCATTCAAATAAATTACTGCATTGAGACCATCCATAAATCCCGAGGGGGAATTAAGGTAAACATTTTTATCCCCAGGTGAAACACAAGAAAATAGCTTCAGAATGATTAAGTAAATTACCTAGGTTTGGCTAGTACTATTTTCTTGGCTGTAAAAAATTTTTAGAAGCCTGGACACCCTTTAAAAGAAATTTTATCAGGAGCCAAGGTGAATATGCACTATGGGCCAAAAGACTTGAAGCTCGATAAAACAAACCAACTGCACAACAAGAGGGGAAACGCTTTTGTAGTTAACTGGCAAATTCAAAGGGGTTATTGTTGAGAAACAAGTATCGAATAAGTGAAAATTCATTTTTATTACATTAGTCTCTGACAGGCAAGTATGGAAACAATGGTGTACTCTGATTGGTTAAAATGGTATTGCAACACCAAAAAAGAGAAAGTAAATTGTATTAATGCTACATACACTGCTAACTACTGTGCAAGAACTTCTCAAATACACTACGGAGGAGGTTTTCTTTATGATCCCTGGCAAACTTGAAGGAAGATCCTGATTTCTATTGATATGCCACTTAATTTTTCTGAACCTCAGTTTTTCCATCTATAAAATGGAGGAAATGATATCTACTTCATATAGGGTTGCTGTGGGAGTTATCCAGCCAGGATCTAGCACATAATGGATGGCTGAGAGGAGGCGAGATTCAGTAACGGTTACTTTAAATTTTTTTCCTTCAGAAGTTAGATGTTATTTGTCCCAAAATGTAACAAGGATCAGTCAGATGTAATATATAACTCTTAATAACATAGCTAGTATTTCTAGTTAAACAAACCCTGAACTCGTGTGTATGCCACATAAATACTATTGCCTTTCAAAGCGTTTCCCTTGGGAGAACATCTACTTATTCTTGTTATGCTCAAACATTTCTAGAAATAAGAATTGCCTTCAGAGCCAATTGCAAAGCCCTCAAGAAAACCAATGCCATTTCTTAATTATCACACTTCATTTTTAACTCAAAATTTATAGCCCAGAACTATCACTTGTCTTATTTGTTTGACTTGGCTGTAAGTGACATTTGGTTATTCTCAAATGCCTTGTCTATTCTCCAGTGACCAAGATCTATTTCGACTGAGTAAATTCGAACATGTGCCACAGGCTATGAAGGCAGTTATCAAGTATCTTTAAATAATCTTTCAAGGATATTACTTCAGAGACTACACACATGCCTAAGTTCTGGTATACCTGTTTTTAAATCAATGTTATCAATTCATATTAGCACCGTATAGGTAGATATTTGGAGCAGAATAAGCGGAGTTGAAGCTAAGACAGAGGTCATAGCCTTGGTTTGTTGTTGGAATTGTGTCACTGTCATTTATGGGCTCTATCTCTACCTCAGTACTTGGGTCCTTCTTGAGCCCTGGTGGCAACTGTTTGCTAAATGTTCGTGGAACCATTCAACTCCTTACGTTGATTTTTAAGAACATGGACAGTATCTTATACTTTCAAACCCAGACCTTCACCGTTCTCAGTCCACTGCTGTAGCCAGCACACCATATTTGAATGAATAAACTCAGATCTCCTGGTTGCTTATTACATGAATGAACTTTGGACATCCTATATGGGTTGGCAGTCTTGTTTCTGTAACTCGTCTGACCTCTGATTTACTGCTGCAAATACATTACACTCTGGTATCATGGTTCCAGTCCCAGCCCCTGCCACACATTTCCTGGCATGACACTACATGTGTGTTTTTCTTGATGTGTAGGCAAAAATCAGCAGAATCTCTATTATAGTCTCCAGTAGTCAGTCTCAAATACTTAACAAAAAAACTCCCTATTATTCATAATAATACATACTTAATTTTACTTCATTCAAGTAATACCCTTAGCAGGTATTAATGACATATTTGTTTGGATTAACATAAGCAGATCTAAAAATAAACCAATAATGCAATATTTACCTTCAGTCCATATGGAGTAGTAAGTAAATATTGTCCAATTGGCAGTAACACCCAAAATATGAAGTTGTGTTCAACCACAATGTTGTTTAAATGATGTGATTATGTGATGCGATTATACTATGATTATGTTAGGCAAAAGCCCAACCAGAAGAACCAAATTTTAATATTTAATAGAATGCTACATCAAAGTATAAGTTAGCTAGTTCTTTGGGGTCACTTTCCAACCCATAAAAATAGCATTTCTAAATGACAAAACTATCTACTGCCAAAAATCTTCCATGTCCTTTGTCTCTTAATTCATGGAAATACGCTGTGGTTTAGCAAAAACAGAGCCTTTGGAGACTGTTAATTTCAATACTCTCCCAGGTAGTGGTTCTGAGTTGGATTCTCCCCCTTCAGGTAAAAATCTAAAATTTTCTGTTTTTCTTAATTCTCTAACTAGTCCATCCTCTATATTTTTCTCTTACCTGCTCACATCTCACTGAACCTAAGAAAAATTCAATGACTGCATGAAAGTAGCTCATAAAGTCCAATCCCATTAAGGGCCCTCAATGTGCAACGCCAGGGTACAGGAAGCAAATTCTTAAATTAGAATCCCTTTTACAATGTAAACAAATTGCATTGTCTTCCACACAATAGGAATTGGGTCCAAGGAATCCATCTTTTAAAGAAAGATATGGAGACAAAACGTTCCTCTGAAGTCATTAAAATTTAAAAATGAATTTGTAGATATTTATATACTGCTGTTAATAACATGGAAGGATTTCATGATAGGCATTTAAATGATAAAAGCAGGGTACAAAACAGTATGTACAATGTAATAATACATATATCTTACATGTAGCACACGAGATATTGTGTGATAAGAATGACACTTTACCTCTGTGGTCTTCCTCCCCAAATCCCGAAACCTCAGTCTAATTATGAGAAAAAATTCACACAAATTCCAATAGAGGGGCATCCTATAAACCCCTGACCAGTACTCCTCAAAACTGTCAATGTCATCAAAAACAAAGACAGTCTGAGAAACTGTCACAGCTAAAAAGAGCCTAAGGAAATATGATAACTAAATATAGTGTGGTAACTAAACGTAATGTATGCGATCTTGGAACAGAAAAAGGACATTAGGTAAAAACTAAGGAAATTTGAATAAAGTATGGACTGCCATTAATCATAATGAATCAATATTGATTCATTAATTCTAACAAATGCACTATACTAACGTAAGGTGTTAACAATAGGGGAAACTGAGTGTGGGTTGTAAGGGAACTCGCTGTACTATCTTCACAATTTTTCTTTAAATCTAAATTTATTCTAAGATAAAATTTTATTTAAAAATATGTAAGCGTGGTTACCTCTGGGTGGTAGGATTTTAGATGAACTTTATGTTCTTCCTTTTTGCAGTCCGTAGTTTTCTACAATTAACATGTATTGCTTTAGTAATTTAAAAAACTAAACTTTATTTGTAAAATTATGTGAATTTATATTTTGTTCATTACAATAACGTCTATGTAAGTTTAAAACATTGTATGTATGTCCCAGATCTATTTATTGTGTACAGACAATATTTGTTGTGTACATGAATTTGCAAGCCCCTAAGGAATCCACAGCCTCTAGTTTGGAAACTTTGACCTTAACCTTAGATGAATCTGGAATCCTGCTCACGGTCTAGTCTTTCCTGATCATGCTGAAAAGAAGCTGATCTTTCCAGGCTGTCTGAAAACTTTTTGGAATTCCCATTTTTACTCTTTGCTACTTTTTCCTAAGATGTACTCCCAGTCAATGTCATTAATTAATGAAGGTTAGAGAGGAGAATAGGGTAAGAGGTGGGGAAAAAAAGATATATAATCTACCTGTAAATTATGAATAGTGGAACCCAGTTCACACCCAAAAGACCCTTTCCTAATCTTAATATGAAATGCTCATCTTTTCTGACGTGTTCATCTTTTCTGACACACAAATATGTGCCAAAAAAAGATTTGATTTTTCAAGCTAAATTTTCATTTGCACATATTTAATTTTAGTTTGCAAATTTACATAAAAGATAGGCAGAACATAAAGGGCTTTATTTCCTGTACAGTACCTGGCACACTGTAGTTGATGAGTACGAGTTTCCTTCTTTCCCTTCCTCTTTGCCATTAGGTTCATAGCTTTTATGTTTTTTACACCACTTACTTGCCCTTGGATGTCTTAAGTGTCTAAAAATTCATCCTCCCCAAATCATGGCTTACAGAGCAATATGTGGCTGGATGGGCAACCATAAAAAGGAATAAACCTCATTTTCATCCATTAAAATTTTTATTGACTATCTCCTAGGTGCTGGGGATACAGGGTCTGGTACACAGTAATGTTCAATAAATATTAGTTGAGTTAATGAATAAGGTTCTTGCCATTAGGGAGTTTATACACCAGTGGAAGAGACAAACAAACAGACAATTAAAATACAGTGTGAAAGTATAGTGTTTTATGAGAACACAGAGGAGGGGCACCTTACCTGCTCTGAAGCACCCAAGGAAGGCATCCTGAAAGGAAAGACATCTAAGCTAAATTCTAGGGGATAAGTAGGAGTTAAATGGGAGAGCTGTTGAGTATGGTGTGGGAGGAGATGGAAAAGGGAAAGGTACAGAGGCAGAAATTCTCATGGTATATGTAAGGAATAATTTAGATATATCGAGGGGTTCCTGTTGAACATTCATAAATGAAAAAAAGTTTTAATGTCAGTTTGGAGCCAAATTAAGGAGATCCTTGAATGCCCAATTGAGCAATGTGTGCTTTATCTTGGAGACAATGAGGCATAATCACTTATTTTTGAGTAGGGCACTGACTGACATGTACAAAGTAGTTTTTCAGAACAATGTTCTCAGAATCTTAGGTTGACCTAGAAGGGACAATGTTAGAGATGGAGAGGAGAATGAGGAGGCTCTTGTAGTGTGAGATGAGGAGGATCTGAACTAAGATAGTGAGGCTGAGAATGGGAAGAGGTAGTGGCAAATGGATGTAGGAAATATTCAAGAGGAAGAATCAATAGGACTTGATGTCCTGACCAAGCATAAGGGAGAAAGGGAGACGACCTATACAATAGATGCTCATTAAGTACATGAGCTTCATCAGTTGATTTGACTTGCCGTGGTTCTCAAACTTGACCTTGCATCAGAATCCCCTGGAGGGCTTATTAAAACACAGATTGCCAGGCCCAACCCCTGAGTTTCTGATTCAGTAGGTCTGTGATGGGACCTGAGACTTTGCATTTCTAAGTTCCCAGGTGATACCAATGCTACTTCTCTGGGGGCCACACTCTGAGAACCGTTGAACTATGGAACATGTCATATCTTTTGCAGCAAACAGACCATTAGTATCATGTTTTAGTCTTTTTAACAAATGATGCTAGAACAACCAGTTAGCCACATGCAAAGAATTAAATTGGGCTTACCTCACATTATATACAAAAATTAACTCAAAATGGATCAAAGACCTAAATGTAAGAGCTGAAACTATAAAACACTTAGAAGAAAACATAGGGTAAATCTTCACGACATCGGATTTGGCAAATCATTCCGTGATATGATATCATAAGTGCAAGCAACCAAAGAAAAAATAGATTAATTGAATTTAATCAAAATTAAAAACTGTTGTGCTTCAAAAGACTATTAAAAAAGTGAAAAAACCTACAGAATGAAAGATCATATTTGCCAATCATAAGTCTGTTAAGAAACATATGTAGAATATATAAAGAATTCTTACAACTCAATAATAAAAAGATCAATAACCCAACTTTAAAATGGGAAAAGGAGCTAAATAGACATTTATCCAACAAAGATATACACTTGACCAATAAACACATGGAAAGATGCTCAACATCATTAGCCATCATCGAAATGCAAATCAAAATGACAATGAGATAGCATGGCACACTTACTAGGATGACGAGATACCATGGCACATATACTAGGATGGGTAGAATCAAAAAGTCAGACAATGACAAATGTTGAAGAGAATGGGGAGAAACTGGAACCCTTAGACACTGCTGGTGGGAATGTAAAGAGGTGCAGCCACTTTGGAAAACAGTCTGGCAGTTTCTTAAATAGTTAAACCTAGAGTGACCGTATGACACAGCAATTCTACTCCTATGTACATACTCAAAAGAAATGAAAATATATGTCCCCACAGAAACCTGCACACAAATGTTTATAGCCGCATTATTCATAATAGCGAAAAGGTGGGAACAATCCAAATGTCGCTTAACTGATGAACAGCTAAACAAAATGTGGTACATTAATACAATAGAATATTATTTGGCCATGAAAAGGAAAGAAGTACTGATATATGCTACCACATGCGTGAGCCTTGAAAACATTATGCTAAGTAAAAGAAGCCAGTCGCAAAAGACCGCATATTATGTGATTCCATTTAAATGAAATACCCAGAATAGGCAAATCTGTAGAGACATAAAGTATATTAGTGACTGGTTAGGGCTGGGGGAAGGGGGGGAAAGGGAGGCAGGAGCTAAAGGGTTTCTTTTTGAGGTGATGAAAATGTTCTAAAATTGACTGTGGTAATGGTCACACACTCTATGAATTTAGTAAATACCATTGAATTGTGCACTTTAAGTGGGTGAACTATGTGATATGTGAATTATATCTCAATAAAGCTATCTTTTGAAAAAGAAGGCTGACAAGAATCCATAGAAAAAAATGAAGAGAGGGAAATGTCTTCTGGGCAGAGGTAACAACACAAACAGAGGCACATGGGAAAGAAATATCATATGTACAGAATAGTATAAGCAGTTTAATCAATTCATCACTATTTAACACTATGTTTCAGGCACTTTTCTAGGCACTGGGATATGTAGTGAACAAAACTGACAAAAATCCCTGTCTTCATGGAGCTTACATTCTAATAGGGGAAAAATATTAAACAAAATGCCTAAAGCATAGAGTATATTAGAAGAGGATAAGTGTTTTTGAGAACAAAAAATGAAACAGATAAAAAAGATTGAAGGCACTGTATTGGGGAGTTGCAATTTTATACAGAGTAGCCTCACCACAGAAGTAGCTTTTAAGTAAAAGACCTGAAGGAAAGAAGGGAGCTCTGTGGATCTGGGGAAGGACAGATGGCACAGCAGGTGCGAAGGTTGGTGCCAGAGTGTACCTATCATCTTGGAGGAACCAGGTCACACAGGGCCTTCTAGACAATTGTAAGGACCTTGACTTTACTCTGAACAAGGTGGGAAGCCTCTGGATGGTTTTCTGGCTATAGCAGGATCACTCTGGCTACCGTGTTGAAAAGACCACTGAAGGGGGCGCGTGGTAAGTGCAGCAGCAGCAGCCAGAGCAGTTAGGAGAATATAGCAATAACCCAGGAAAGTTAAACTGGTGGTTTGGACCAGATTCACGGCAGCGAGGGTGGTAAGAAGTGGTCATATTTTCGATATATTGTGAAGGTAAGACCTTCAGTATCTCCAGATGGATTGGATACAGTATGAGAGAAACAGAAGACTCAATGACAAATGCAAGGGTTTGGCCTGAGCAGCTGGAAGCTGAAATTGCCATTTACTGAGATTTTTAAGACTACAGGAGGAGCCGGCCCGGTGGCGCAAGCGGTTAAGTGCACGTGGTCCCCTGCAGTGGCCTGGGGTTTGCCGGTTCGGATCCCAGGCATGCACCAACGCACTGCTTGGCAAGCCATGCTGTGGCGGCGTCCCATATTAAGTGGAGGAAGATGAGCACGGACGTTACCCCAGGGCCAATCTTCCCTATCAAGGAAAAAGAGGAGGATTGGCAGATGTTAGCACAGGGCTGATCTCCTCACAAAAAAAAAAAAAAAGACTACAGGAGGAGCCTAGTTTTCATTTTGGAGGAGAGGTGGTTATTAAGGTTCAGTGTTGGACATGTTAAATCTGAGATGTCTGAATACATACAAGTAGAACTATAAAGTAAGTATGACTCTAGAGTTGAGGGGAGTGGTCTGGACTGGACATGTAAATTTGGGAGTCTGCAGTATATGAGATGGTATTTAAAGCAATGAGACTAGGTGCAAATTTAAATTTACTAAAACCATGATGAGTTTAGTTATACTAGAATATAAAAGGTGTGAAGGTGGGAAATGTACTTGGAAGGTAAGCAGGGACAAGATTATAGAAGATGTTTATATTCTATGTTTATGAGTTTGTACTTTATCTTGACCAGGAGTCGCTGAAATCAGCAGAAAGATATAGTCAGACTTGCTTCAAACATACTTTCTTCATGACACTGGTGGAAGTGTGAAGGAAGGACTAGAGAAACACAAACCATTTAGGAGGCTATTACAAAGTTTAGGAAAGAGATGTCACACAAATATTTCTTAAATCTTTCTACACACTAGGGCAGATGTAGGATGGGACAGATGTAAGAAATACTTGGAAGGTGGCAGGACTGGATAGTTGTTTGGTTATGGGAAGCTAGGATGAAGGAAGAGTGGAGGATGATACCCAAAGTTCTATTTTCAATAGCTAGTGGATGGTGGTACCATTTCCTGTGATAAGAAACACAAGAAAGAGAGAAAGTTCTGGAAATTAAAAGAAAAAACAATGATATGCTAAATATCGAACATAGTAAATTTGAGATGCCCTTAGGATCAACCAACTCCCTTGGCTTTCAAAGTGATCCTTTAAGTTAATTTTGTTCATCTTGTCCATGTGGGAATAACATTCACTGAGTTAATTAGCACAAGTGCTGTGGTCAGCGTGAAAATCAAATTTCTCTGTGTAAAATAATTATTTAGACTTTTAGGAACTGGTTCACGGGAGTGGACTCACCCCTCCAACCTCACCTCCAAACTTCTAATCCCTCAGCTTTCCGGGTGACACAAAATTGAGTTCTAGACCATTCAAAGCCGAAGGTCAAACTGAGACTTACAATTCCTTGAGCCACGGCGATCTCCTGAAGGTGCCTGCTTTGAGCAGCAGCAACCCAGCCTCTCTCCCACTGACGTTGTCGAAGCAACAAGGAAGTGTGTAGCATCTTCTTTTTATAAATCTAGGAAATGTATTTTACTTTTATTGTTATGAAAACTTTGAAAATGAAGAAAAAGAAAAAAAGTAGGTGTTTCTAATTTAATATTCTACTGACACCTAGTGCCAGAACTCTGCATATTCAGCTAGCCTCTCCAAATAAGAAAAAAATTAACAGAATTTATACACTGCCATGAATTCCAAACAGGCAATAACAATGATTTATTTTAGCAAACAATAATATCTATCTTTACGTTAATTTTTCACACCATTTCTTGCATTTATATATCAGCCTTTTAAAGCATTCAGACATCAGTCCTTTTAAACGACGAAGAATTCACTTTTAAGGCAATTTCTTTCTAGTCTCGATTCTGGTTATCTGCTGGGGGATTTCCTGAGAGCGCATGGAGGCCCAAGTAGGCTAAAGTCTCACTTTCTCTAAGTTATGAAGCACTTAGCATAAATTCCCCTTGGAAGTTGAGTCAGATGGGGCTGGAGTCTACAATGTTTTCATAACCATACTTTTCAACTATTGAAGAATCCCCAATTTCACATTAAGGGTTTATACTAAACAGTCAAAATTTAGCTTCCGTGAAATTATTATAAATTGTCATTTATAAAGAAGAATGAATTAGTAAATCGAGGAGGGCAAGAGTGACTTTTTCCCCAGCTTTATTGAGATATAATTGACATATAACATGGTGTAAGTTTAAGATGTACGATGTGATGATTTTATATATGTATATACTGTGAATTGATTACCATGCTAAGGTTAGTTAACACATCTTTCACCTCATACAGTTACCTTATTTTTGTGTGTGGTGAGAACTTTTAAGACCTACTCTCATAGCAACTTTCAAGTATACAATACAGTATTGTTAACTATAGTCACCATGCTGTACATTACATCCTCAGAACTTATTCATCTTATAGCTGGAAGTTTGAACCCTTTGACCACCCTCATGCATTCCACATCCCTCCCCCCACCCCGGCCCCCAGCAACCTCTAATCTACTCTCTGTTTCTATGAGTTTGGTTTTTTTTAGATTCCACATTAAAGAGTGAGATCATACCATATTTCTTTTTCTCCGACTTATTTCACTTATCATAATGCCCTCTAGGTTCATCTATGTTGTCACGAATGGCAGGATTTCCTTCTTTTTTATGGTTGAATAATATATATATATATACGTATCTCTCACATTTTCTTTCTCTGTTCACCTGTTGACAGACACTTGGGTTGTTTCCATGTCTTGGCTATTGTAAATAATGCCGCAACGAACGTGAAGGTTCAGGTATCACTTTGAGATACTGATTTCATTTCCTTTGGATATATACCCAGAAGTTGGATTGCTGGATCATATGGTAGCTCTATTTTCAATTTTTGGAGGATTCTCCATACTGTTTTCCAAGTGGCTGTACCAATTTACCAATTTACATTCCCACCAACAGTGCACCAGGGTTTCCTTTTATCCACATCCTCACCAACACTTTTTATCTCTTGTCTTTTTGATAATAGCTACAGAATGACTTCTTACGGTATGCAATAATTTTGAGAAAACAGGCATTATTTACATACACATCATTAAAAACAGGGTGTGAACTATTGCGTGGTAACTAAATCACACAGGCAGTAGAAGCATTCAAGAGGATTACATTTGTGTTTGAAAGTGTTATAGCTACAAAGGCAAAGGAGGAAATTGAAAATATAAGGTTTGTAAAAGTGTACCAGTTCTCTGCTTGAATCTGCATCTGCTAGCTGTGTGATCTTTGATAAGTTACTTAACCTCCCTGAGCCTCAGTTTCCTCATCTCTAAATTAGGGATGATGATAATAGCACTTGCTGTGGGTTGCTGTGAGGATTGAAGTGTTCCACAAAATTCCTGACACACAGCAAGCGCCCAATAAACAATAACTGCTATTTGTAATTACAGTATTAAAAATAATTAAGCTTACTCTCTGCCTCCTCCAATGGAGTTGAATATGGTCCCAGTGGCAAGAGAAGAAGGTTTCCTGTTGTAAATGCTCCAGGGCATTTTGGAAGGCAATTGTGACAGCCTCAGCATCAGCGGCAGGTACCATAGACCCAAAGTCAAGTGGCCCTTGACAGGCCATGGAGGCATGTCCTCAGAGGGCGTATGAACTCAGTAGGAACAACCAGCCTTGCTCAAGGTTAGATAAACAGGTGAATAAAGCCCAAATTCTTGAACATTGTCTTACCACCCATTCACTGCTCTATACTCCAAAGAAACAGAACTGTTGTGAAACGTGGTGGTTAATATAGTGTTGGCTCTGGGGTCAGACTGACCTGAGTTTGATTCAAGCTCTGCCACTGACAAGCTGTGCAACTTCGTACAAGTTACTTAACTTCTCTGAGTCTTAATCCCTTCGTGGTAAAATTGGGAACAGTAATAATAGCACTTAACTCTTAAGGCTATTCATATGTGTAAGGTTAAATGACATGTGTAAATCACTTTGCACAATGCCTGGCTTATAGCCCATAATCAATAAATCATTATCAGTATACCATTGAATCATCCAACTTGCCTCTACATCAAATATGGCCTTGATATTTGAATTAGCCTGGTAGTTTCAATGAATTGTAATAATCTGAGAAGCATATCTTTAGCTTTCTAAAGTTCAAACCTAATCATAATCACCATTTATTAAACACCTACCATGTGCCAGGCATTTAGGTACGTTTTCTTTTTGTTTGTTTGTTTTTTGTGGTAATATTGGTTTATAACATTGTATAAATTTCAGGTGTACATCATTATACTTCTACTTCTGCATAGATTACATCATGTTCACCACCCAAATACTAATTACAACCCATCACCACACACATGTGCCGAATTATCCCTTTCACCCTTCTCCCTCCCCCCTTCCCCTCTGGTAATCACCAATCCAATCTCCGTCTCCATGTGTTTGTTTGTTGTTGTTATTATCTACTACATAATGAGGGAAATCATACGGTATTTGACCTTCCCCCTCTGACTTATTTCACTTTGCATAATACCCTCAATGTCCATCCCTGTTGTCACAAATGGCTGGATTTCATCGCTTCTTATGGCTGAGTAGTATTCCATTGTGTATATATACCACAGCTTCTTTATCCATTCGTCCCTTGATGGGCACTTAGGTTGCTTCCAAGTCTTGGCTATTGTGAATAATGCTGCAATGAACACAGGGGTGCATGTACCTTTACAAATTGGTGTTTTCAAGTTCTTTGGATAAATACCCAACAGTGGAATAGCTGGATCATATGGTAGTTCTATCGTTGATTTTTTGAGGAATCTCCATACTGTTTTCCATAGTGGCTGCACCAGTTTGCACTCCCACCAGCAGTGTATGAGAGTTCCCTTCTCTCCACATCCTCTCCAACAGTTGTTGTTTCCTGTCTTGTTAATTATAGCCATTCTGATGGGCGTGAGGTGATATCTCATTGTAGTTTTGATTTGCATTTCCCTGATAGTTAATGATGTTGAACATCTTTTCGTGTGCCTGTTGGCCATCTGTATATCTTCTTTGGAGAAATGTCTGTTCAGGTCTTTTGCCCATTTTTTCATTGGGTTGGTAGTTTTTTTGTTGTTGAGATGCATGAGTTCTTTATATATTTTGGAGATTAACCCCTTATCAGATGTATGGTTTGCAAATATCTTCTCCCAATTGTCAGGTTGTCTTTTCGTTTTGTTGATGGTTTCCTTTGCTGTGCAGAAGCTTTTTAGTTTGATGTAGTCCCATTTGTTTATTTTTTCTATTGTTTCTCTTGCCCGGTCAGATGTGGTGCTTGAAAATATGTTGCTAAGACCGATGTCGAAGAGCATACTGCCTATGTTTTCTTCTAGAGGTTTCATAGTTTCAGGTCTTACATCCAAGTCTTTAATCCATTTGGAGTTAATTTTTGTGTATGGTGTAAGGTAAGGGTCTACTTTCATTTTTTTGCATGTGACTGTCCAGTTTTCCCAACACCATTTGTTGAAGAGACTTTCCTTTCTCCATTGTATGTTCTTGGCTCCTTTGTCGAAGATTAGCTGCCCATAGCTGCGTGGAGATACTTTTTCTTACTTAATCTTCACAACACCTAAATAAGGTATATGCTTTTGTCCCTTTACACACGGGGAAAGGGAGGCTCAGAGAAGGTTAAGTAACTCGCCCCAAGTCATACAAGCAGCAGAGCCAATGTTTGAACCCGGGCCTGGATGCCAAATCCCCTACTTTTGCCCGACTTTTGTAAAACCAACTTCCATGACTTCCTCCAGCCTTCAGGGGAAACCTCTCAGCCCACTACACAAGGCTTTTCTTTATCTGTCTCTAGCCCCTACTAACCCCTTTGGCCTCCTCACCTACAGCCCCATCACCTTCTCCAAAAAACCTTCCCTGATACGCTTCCTGAGTCTCCCAGAGCACCCTGGCCATATCTATATCATGGCACTTGCCACACTGTAATGTAAATATTGATTTCATTGGCTGTGTTCCTCAAAAGGCCATGAACTTCTTAGGGCACTGTGTCTTATCCATCTTTCTATTCCTAATATCTAGCAAAGTGGTTGGCATAGAGTAGGAATTTAATCAATGTGTGTTGAATGAATGAAGGCAGGAATCAGTGAATGAATGAGTGGATAAATTAATGAATATTGAGCAGGGAAGGTCCAACTACAAAGCCCTACCATGTTTTAGAACAACGTGCTTCAAGTGTGGTCCCTAGACCAGCAGCAGCAGTGTCATCCAGGAACTTAGAAATGCAAATTATCAGCCTCGCCCCAGCATCAGAAACTCTGGGGGTAGGGCCTGGCCATCTGTATTTTAACAACGCCTCCATGTGATTCAGATGAACGTAAATTAAGAATATGGTTATACAACAGATTAAAATTGACAATAAACATGCACATATAAACAACAAAAAAGATTATGGTTATTATTAATACTAATTCCTTGAATTTATTTGGTACTTAGATTACAAGATGCTTTCCTAACTACTATCTTTGAAACTAAACAGGAAATGGAGACGGAAAATGATTAGAGAGTTCAGATCTGTTTAGGTACACCCCTATTCAGTGGGCCCCTGAGTTCCAAAGACCTAACTTTCTCAGTTGTCACATCTGGAAAATAAAGAGTTTTGTGTCTCTATAGGAGTGTTTGCCTGGCCAGGCTAGGGTGGTGGCCTCAGTGGTAAGCAGCCCTTCCCATGAAATGTCATTGTTCGGATGAAGGATTCCAGGTGGGCAAAGTTGAATGTGATTAAATACTAATTGGGGTTGTAGGAAAGCTAAAACTATGGAGAAGAAGGCATACCCAGGCTGTGAGGGGTACATGAGTATTTTTAATACCTTATGCAAACATGAAATTTCAGTAAGTCAAAAACAGCTTGCAAAATTATATGACCCCACTCTTAGTTTAAAAAATAATTTTTCACTCAGAGAAAAAATTTGCAAAAGGCACTAAAATTTAATGGCCATTTCCTTTGCATAGTGGGATTACACCTTTAAAAAAATTTTGGCAAAGAACATTTTTTATAATGAGAAAAAGATAATAAAGGTATAAAGTTGGTTCTGAGTACCTGGGAAGACTGAAATGCAGCTGGTATAGCTGGAGGCAGGATTTGAAAGGGAAGATTGGAAACTTCGAGGCTGGAAGGAGCTGGAAAGAACCCAGGACAGTGTGATATGAAGGGGCCTCTTAAAGCACTCAAATAAGAAGAGATGCCCTGCTGAAGATTTCCATAGGCAAAGACCGAGGACACTACTAACCCAACTTTCTGCTAACTCAAGGGCACCTTCAACCAAAAGAGAAGGGAAGTGCCTGGGACGGGGGTAGAACAGGACTTATTTTTTTTCCCAGGACCTGGAAGGTGACAGGGCTCACTTGCAGGGTGGAAGTGAGGGAAAATCATCCAGAACAGTTAATGGCTCCAGGGATCGAAACTGAAGGAGGTATAAACTGGGAGGGAGGGATAAGAGAAGTGAACAACTGGTGCCTGAAGCAAACTGTTTAGCACTTTAAACTTGTACCAACCTAATTGCAAAAACCAGATTCTGTACCTGTTACATATTCTGCATATAGTTTCTACCCTAAGATTTCTTCACACTACAGTAAAAATCTGCTGTGTTCTTGAAAATGATTGCCAGAGCAATGGTTACTTTGGAGCAGAGGTTGATACAGAATTAAAGCAAAAGTTCTGAATCTCAAGGGCATACTCTGGAGAAGTTACCCTCCCCCCATCTTTGACCCTTGGGGGTGGAAAGTTATTATTTGAGCAGTTTACATTTATTGAGCAGTTAGCGTTTGGAAGGCTAAGTGCTTTGAACGGTTTGTCTCATTTATTCTTCAAGGGAGCCCTATGAGCTAGATACTGCTATTATGCCCAGCTTTACGAATGAGGAATGGAGATCCAGCTGGCAAACGGTGGTCTTAGGACTATCTGACTCGAAAGCCCAAATTCCTTCTATAACACTACCTTGCATTTGTTAGTCCTGAATATACCCTAAAGCGAGTGACAATAGCTATAAAATAGTAAAATTAGTAATACCTAGGGTGAGGTTATAAAGAAACAGATATTGTCATACCGTGTTGGTAGGAATGTGAATCGGTGTGATCTTTCTGAAGGACAATTTGGCAATGTTTACCAGAAGAATTTTAAATGCAAATACACTTTGTTTCAATTATTGAGCTACTGGAAATTCACCCCCAAGATTAGCTGGCAAAGATGTATGTGGAAGAGGTTCAGTGTAAAGAACTAGAAGCAACGAGTGTCCTTCGATAGGGAATGAGTTAACTAAATCATGGTTTAGCCATTAAAAAAACACGAAGTAGATCTATATGTGCTGAAACAGAAAAATCACCAAGATATAGTAAGTGAAAAAAAGCGAGATGCAGAACGGTGTGTATAGTAAAAATACTTTTGTAGTAATTTAAAAAATACATATAGAAGATGAATTGATAGATATACTAGCATATAAATAACATTTTTTCCCTCAAAGGAAATACAAGAAGCTTTTAACAATAAGTACCTTTGGAAAGAGTGACTGAGTTATTATTTTTGTGCCATTTGGAGATATTTGGGCTTTTTAAGTTCTGTTTTTCTATGTTCCCTGATTTTTTAAAAATAACACTTTATTAAATCTTTTAAATAAAAACCAAATAGATAGCATTTATTGAAGATTCACAACGAGCAATTGACTGTGCTAAGCATTTTACATGTAACACTTCGTTATTTTCTCAGTAAATGATTAGCTCTATTTTACAGGTGAGGAGTTGGAAGTCAGACAGGTGAAACCACTTGCTGGAGGTCTCTCTCTCTCTCTCTCTCTCTCTCTCTCTCTCTCTCTCTCTCTCTCCCCGCCCCCCACCAGCCGGGAGGTGGCAGGGGGCTGCAGTGTAAATGCCTGTGGGCCTCAGTTCTGAGGCCTCAGCTCTCTACTGCCAGGCTGTGCTCTTCTAATTGGTCTTTATACTCTCATTGCCTAATAAAAGGAAACTGACGAACAACTGGAGTCTAATGAGATAACATATGTGAAAATACTTTTCTAAGTATAGAGATGTTTGGGGAGGACAGGACAGGCAGGGGAAGGGAGTTTGTTTAAATTGGGCAGACCTGTCCACTGACCCCTAGACAGTCAGGATATTGTTTTTGGAGGAAGTGATGATTAACAACTTTTTTCTCCTTTAAAAATATTATTAAATTATATTTTTCCCCTTTTTCCCAATAATACTTGATCATTGTTTAAAAATTAAAATGATATGGAGAAATGAAATTCCTTTCATAATACCTCTCACTGATAATTAATGGCTGTTTCAGATTTTAATGGCTATATAACTATGTATTGCACACACTGCCACACATTTTATGTAAACGGGAGTGACTATTTGTTCAGTATCTTGCTTTTTTTCAGCTTTACAATATACCTTGGCCATCTTTTCATATCAGCACTTACAAATGCTACTTTTCTCTTAAACTGCATAGTATCCCAGTTTGTGAATGCACACACACATTATTTTTTAAATTGTCTGTTGAAGGACATTAAGTTACTTCCATTGATTTTTTTTTTTTTCTAAATGCTGCTGTAATGAATCCCCTGATAAAGTATAAAAGTATCTTCAGGCTGAGTGTGACATTTGTCAACCCTGTAGTTGATGAGAGTGACCCAACAAGACTCTATACTGAGGAGAGGAATGTGTTTCTCTGTGTGGAGAAACAAAGAACTCTCTTCTCCAAAACACTTTGGCCAACACGTTCAGAGTCGCCAGCAGGTGGGACAACCTCGAAAAGTAGAGCTCCCCATTTTCATAGTTTAGTAATAGAGCAGAGACTTGCTACAATTGCTCAACACTGATTGCTGGATCAGAAGAGGAATTTCCAGACTCAGTTACAAGCAGGGCTGTGGATTCCACCAGACAGTCTGGAGACAGCTAGACAGGGAGATGGGCAGCAGAGCTCCAAATCAGGCAACAGCACGTGTGGCAGGAGCAGTGACCTATGGGGAGACTCATAACTCATAGACCAAACCTCTTCCAGCAGAGGGCAGTGCCTCAAATACCAGGCGGGACTCCGGCCAGCTGGAGCCAGAGCTGGGGATTTCGCTGGACGGATTGCACCAGCCCTAGGCGGAGGAGAAATTGAACTGAACTGACCTGAACTGTCCTTCGGATACTGTAAGTGACATTGGGGAATACTTAGGAAGAGAGAGACAGTGAAACTTCACACTACTCTGATTTTCCTGTTTTCTAATGTCTAACAATTTGGGTTTGGTAATAAATCTTTTTATCCAGTCTGGCCATTAGGGCTTGCAAGCAAGGGAATTGGGAATCAGTTTAACTCGACTGGCCACTGAGACTCTCAGGTTTCTGGGTGCGTGCTTGAATCATAAAGGGAGTGACATGCCTAAAATATAACCTAGCCTTCTCGCCCTAGGGCCCTGTGGATCTGATACAAAGTTTACAAATAGAAAGTCAGCAGAGGGAAAGATATGTAAGAAGTAACAATTTTATCTAAAAATAGAAACTTAGTGTTTACTTTGCTTTTGAATTTCAATGACTAGGAAGGATGGCCGTGAAAACAAACTTTAAAGGGGAAGAGCCAGCCATGCAAATTGCTGTGCATGCAGATAATGAAAGGCTGAAAGAGGTTAGTCTGCAGGCCTAAACAATTTCCAATCAACTCTTCGCTGAATACTGGTTACCTTGCCTGCCGTGTAGTCGTTGAAATCAAATAGGGGCAAAGCTGAGTTAGAGTACCATCAAGTCTATTTCTAATCCTGTTAAGAAAGAAAAGGAGTGACTTTGGGATTTGCTGGTGGAGTCAAGGCAGATGTGCCAGATGATAAAAGTACTCTGTGTGTTTAATTATTTGTTAGGGCCAGCTAAGTAAAACACACCACATGAGAAATCAGAGCAATAGTGAAGTCTGAGGGTAGTTTGCACGCGTTTCTTAGAAAAATACCAAGTGGAAGAAACAGCAACAAAGAGAATAAACTTTCTTGGCTGTTTTATTTTCCCGGCCACTTCTAGTCCAGGGATGTTTGGCGTTCTCCCGGTCGTTAGATTATTACTGGCGGTCCTGCAGGGGCCAACGAGCGGATCAAGTCCTCAGGCCGGGCTGGGGGCCGCTGAGACGCGGAGGAGTTTCAAAGGTTTGGGGGTGGGACTGGCAGCGGCAGCGGCAGCAGCGGCAGCAGCGGCAGCAGCATCGGGCGGGCGGGGAAAGGAAGGACGCCGGAGGTGCTCAGAGGGGCCCTTTGCCAAGGCCGTGGCCCGGACCAGAAACCGTCCCCAGCCGTCTCGCTCAGCAGGGCGCGGCCCCAGCGCCACCCGGCTCACCCCGAAGAGGTGGGACTTTCCCCACCGGAAGTGATCCCGTCCAGTCTCGGGGAACGGGGGCACCTCAGCCAGTGTGTCAGAGAAACCCTTCCGGGTGTGTGCTGGGGGGGTGGGGGGTGGGTGAGAAAAAAAGAGCTAGGTTCGCCTGGCGTCCCAGCGGCCGCCGCCGCCGCCGCCGGCCCCCGCCCCTTTCCCTCTGCGAGCGGCAGCGAGACCGAGGAGCGGCTGGTGGCCATGGCCTTGGCGTGACAGCCTCCCGGGCGGCCGGGCGGGTGCGGACGGCAGGGTGAGCGGCGGCGGCGTTGGGAGGCAGCCGGGGCCGGGTGGGAGCTGGGGCGGCGGCAGCCAGGGCTGCTGGTCGGGGCTGGCGGGGCTCAGGCGGGTAACGCGCGCCCCTCTCCCCCTCACAGGCCGGACGACGCCCGCGGGAGCCGCGGCCCAGAGACCCGCCCGGGCGGCGGTGACTGCAGCGGAGCCCGCAGGCCGGGGCCGGCTCAGCGGCCCGAGCAGGAAGCGGGGTCCCTGGGCCCCTTTGTGTGCAGGGCGGGGGAGGGGTGCCGGGCAGCCCCCGCTGCGGGCTCCTCGGACGCCCGTCTTCCCGCGGGGCCCCGCTCTGCGGCGCCCACCCCTTCCCTCCGGGGGCGCGTTTCGTCTCCCCCCCTCGCGGAGCTGCTCCAGCTCGCCCTCCTCCCCACGCCCCCTGCCTGGGCTTCGGTTCCTATAGGAAGGGCACCAGCATCCCATCCCCACCCACCCCGACACTTCGCTCTTTCCCCTCCCCCTCCCGTAACTTCCTCTTCTTCCCCCGTCGGGCCCTTGGCTTCTCTGCACTCTCCTCCCCAGTTCGCCGATTTCCGCCCACCTTCCGCCTCCCCGAGCCGCGCTGCAGCTAGCGGGGTGTGCTTTTCCCTCCCTCTGGTAGGAGTTGCTGAAGGGGAGACTCATGAGGGAATACAAGGTGGTGGTGTTAGGGAGCGGAGGGGTTGGCAAATCTGCCCTTACTGTGCAGTTTGTCACTGGGACTTTCATTGAGAAATATGACCCCACCATTGAAGATTTCTACCGCAAAGAGATCGAAGTGGACTCTTCCCCCTCCGTGCTGGAAATTCTGGACACCGCAGGAACTGAGCAGTTTGCTTCCATGAGAGATCTCTACATCAAAAACGGCCAAGGTTTCATCCTGGTTTATAGTCTGGTTAATCAGCAGTCTTTTCAGGTAACCGAACCAAGTCTTGTAATTTGTTAGAAAGGGGTGTGGTAATCCTGCATTTACTTCTGGGTTGCTTGAGCCGTGCGTTAATGACTGTGTTTTGCTTTTGAAAGTTAGACATGGTGCATTTTTGAGGTTACTCCTGGCACGGAAAAGTATCGGGTTGTTTCTATAGCGAGTACTAAAGTAACAACCGTCAACAAATATTTTAAAGTTATTTTTAAGTCAAAGAAAACTGAAAAAGAAATAGGTCAGTCTGTGTATATTTAGCCCGGAATATAACCTTCTGAAGTTGCTTGTTCAATTCAACAAGTATTGATTAATGTACTCAACAAAATAACATTTAAAAGATAATCTCGGGTAAATAGAGCACTTTGGAAGAAAAATTATTTGGAGCCGATTAACTGTTGCACAGATAACTCCTCTGTGTCTGCTTCTCCCCCCTCCCCCTCTCTGTTCTCACCCAAGTTTCTCAACCAGATTCGTAAATCTTAGTGCTGCAACATGAAGAACACAAGACCTGCCTCCTAGGCATTTTACTTACTTACTTGGGGCGTGTGAGGGAAAACTTATTAACTGAAAAGACTAGAACTTAGAATTAATAACCAACAAAAATCTAGGATGACTTTCCTTTTCTGCAGTTGATCTGGATTGTTTCTGATAACATTGACTATTTTTATAGAAAATATGTGGCTCTGGGAACGTTGAACAAGTGCAGATTTCTAACCCCAGCTGGGTAGCCAGACTGGAGTTTGTCCAGTTTCTTTGGAAAACCTGCCCTGTCCTTCACTGGGAGACACACTGAAGGTTTAACATTATTTTAAGAGATGCAATAAATGTTGCTATTTATTCCTTGAAAATAAATAACCTCATATTGACCCATTATATTGACCTCCATTGATTTAGGAAATGGATATTTTTTCTGCATTTAGAGGTATGCACTTAATGTTGCTTACTTAAGAGACATTAAGTGCTTTAGCCAATCCAATGCGCTAATTCCACTGTTTTTAGTATTTTAAATTAAAGTACTATAGTGAACTTTTCCTGTAACTTGATACGGCAACTTCAGGATTTTTTTTTCTTTTAAAGATAGTAAGTTCTGAGTAAATGAATCAAAGTTATTGTGAGCAAACTGAAGTTCATTTTACATAGGCTTAAATTGCAAAACAATAGTATCATAAAAGCATTTTTCCCCAGAAAGTAGCAAAGTACTAAAGGTGCTATTTGACAGGCATTTTCTTTCTAAAGGATCCTCGGGAGATTTGTTATTCTATTAGCTGACTCTCTTGAGGCTGAAAGTCTTTTGAAGGGTTTTTCGTAAGATTTCCATTATATCTACTTCTGTTATAGACATAAATAGGGAGTGAAAAATTGCCATTATTTCAACAGAGACTTAAACTCTTTTAAGCCCCAATGCCATAAATTTGGATTCTCAGCTGAACTTGTGTTTCCACAAGGACACAGGGAAAAGAAGCTTAACCTAGAAGCCTGAATTGACAACATGATTTAAAAGTGTTGGCAAATATCAAATAACGTTATTGTAAATTTTTGCGGTCCGGTTTTTCCTTCATCCTGCATGTGAATATTCTGTTTACTGTAATTATTCAAATTAAACACGTTTTATATTTGTCAAACTTTTTAAGTTATAAAAAATTTTTAAAAATTGTCATGTTAGGATTAAATCTATAGTACTGTCTTAAATCAATACTTCCCTCCTCCAAAGTTGATGCTAATAGAGAATTGCTAAGGCTCTTATCTTTTGTAATGAATTGTAATTACTTAGAAAATGTAATACGCTTGGGAGAAAATTCAAGTTGTAAAACCCAACATAGACAATGAGAAGTATGACTCCTTCCTGCCCAGACTGCCCCCTGCGTTGTCCCTCCCAGGAGCTGCTCACTGTTACAATAGTTTCTAGTGTATTTCAGTGTATTGTAAGGTGTTTGATTTTACTGAGGTAAAGGTGTACCATTAAATTTAAAATGAAACATTTAAGTGTATGAACCCGTTTTTAACTTTGGTCTTCTAGGCATGACACAGTGTTTTTGTTCCCACCTCAAACACTTTCTCTTGAGCGCTCTTACTGAATGGCTAGGAATGCATAGATGCTGCAATCCTGTGCTAGGATAACAGGTGTTAGAAGGAGTGATGACAAGCCGGCAGGTTAAAGGAGATGGCCGAAACCCTTATGTACGAAAGAATTCATCGTATTTGGGAACTTGTTTTTAAAATCAGTCTAGACTGGGGGAAAGAAATGATTAAATGAGTCCTAAGGTTAGTGTGCAACCTGCATTCTATATTCTTGACAGAAACCCTGCAGGTAGAGTCTGTGGAAATTATCTAGTTCCTACTTCAATGGAGAATATGATGTTTTCCCTATTTGGGTGTGTGGTTTTATTTTGGATTCAGCTTTCTCTACTCACTGAGGGATGACTTCTTGTGAGCTTGTAACATTTCTGTTATGGTTCTGCAAACAGCGTAATATTTTTCTTTCTCTTTGTGATTGTTTGAATAGGATATCAAGCCAATGAGAGATCAGATTGTCAGAGTGAAGAGATATGAAAAAGTCCCACTAATCCTAGTAGGAAATAAAGTGGATCTGGAACCAGAAAGAGAGGTTATGTCTTCAGAAGGCAGAGCTCTGGCTCAAGAATGGGGCTGTCCTTTCATGGAGACATCGGCAAAAAGTAAATCGATGGTAGATGAACTTTTTGCTGAGATCGTCAGGCAAATGAACTATTCATCCCTGCCAGAGAAGCAAGATCAGTGTTGTACAACTTGCGTCGTCCAGTAAAAAAGAGAACCTCAATCATGGCCATACCGAGCAGGTTAGTTGTTGATGGAACCTTATGAGCCAGAGTATTTTGTTTAAAGTGAGTTACTGTTCTCTCTCTGCTTGATTGATAACATTCCTTTGGGGTGGGCTGAGTTAAAAGATCATACACCTTTTCCCTGATTTGGTGATTTAGCATCCAAAATGCACAGGAGAGCATTCAATAATAATTTCAGGAGATGATTAGTTTTGTGTTTTCTACGCTTTTCTATCCTGGGCTAGAGAGCTGCTATAATTTAAATCATCAGTTTACTAATCACCCAAGTGCTTGATTTAACAGGACGATTATTTAATCAAGTTCATCTGTACCTTGCACTTGAGGGACTTAAGTGACCTCTGATAGTAACAAATTATAGTGCCACAATGTACCTTGACTTCATTATGACTATATGATCCAAATGAGAATCTGGTAAAATCATCTGTGATGTGTTAGAAGGGACAATCCCAAGTGCCCAGGAAACATTTTTATTCAGTTTAATAAATAATGGACTTAATAAGAACAATAACAAAACCTTCAAACCTTTCATTGAGTTAAATGATAACGTAATAAAATATCTTTAAATGAATGAGTTTTTGAAAAAGTAAGGTTATGTAAAACTTAATGAGCATTTAAAATGAGATTATTTTATTCATATCATGATCTTTTAATCTAGATTGTAATTGGCCAGATAGTCTCACTTAGTAACACTTAGATAATAAGATAAAACAACCAACATCCTGGATGATTGTGAAACCACAGCAAATGCCAGACTAGCCTGACAATATCAGGAATGAAATTGATTGTTTTGAGCCAAGATTGACCTTAAGTCTATGAGGCAGTGTCTCAAATGGCAACAGGCATTTCAGATCGCAGTGATGATTCCTAATCAAAGGTCTGGCTTTATATGTGCTCCCTGGAGAAAAGACTAACGGTTCCTAATTTATCTTTTCAGACAAGATCTCCTGTCAGGTAGTGTCATCTTTGAAAATGAAATGACAGCAGTGCTTTATTCAAAATGCTTTCACTCATCAGCTTTTCAGCCTACCAGAATATGATGAAAACTCATTTATTTTCTTATACCTAGCTACATCTGTTGTCTTAAAATGTCAGTGTTCAGACTAGTCCAGCATATGTTTTGTTGATAACGTCGCCCTTGCATATAGTCTTTTTTTGTGTGTGTGAGGAAGATCAGCCCTGAGCTAACATCTGATGCTGATCCTCCTTTTTTTTGCCAAGGAAGATTGGCCCTGAGCTAACATCCGTGCCCATCTTCCTCTACTTTATATGGAACGCCGCCACAGCATGGCGTGACAAGCGGTGCGTCGGTGCATGCCGAGGATCTGAACCCATGAACCCCAGACTGCCAAAGCAGAGTGCACGCACTTAACCGCTTGCGCCACTGGGCCGGCCCCTGCATATAGTCTTTTGAGGCAGGAACAGGCATATGTAGGTGATCCAGTCCCATGTTTTTGCTTCCACAATCTCCTTAAATTTTAAGCCAGCTTCAAATTTGAACAAGTTCTATGTGGTGATTGCATCTTTACCATTATGCTCTATTTCTCTATCTGACACTTTTAACTGGGCAAATGACATAAGTGTACACGTGTTAATTTTATCATCTTTATAAAAAATTAACCACCTCCCACAAAATGTTCCCAATTTTCTTTCCATCATTAATGTAGACATCTATAGGAAGTAAACTGAATAAGATTGATCTCATACATGTAGAGGGCCAAATTGACAAATGGATAATTTCTAAAGCTATTTTTAAATCTTTCTTATTCTGAGTTATTTCTCAGTTTCTTTCATTTTGCAACTTTTGTGATCTAAATTATGTTTAATTCATTTGGTTACCTACAATAATGAGTAAAGAGACTTTTTATATCTCAAGCCAACTATGTTTACATTTTTTGTTAATTACTGAAAATAAGAAAATGTTAATACCAATAATTGTTCATTTTTTATAATAACGGGTCACGTTGCCTATGTAGTTTTTTGTTTGGTTTTTATTTTTGTAAGCGGAATATGCAATTGAAGGTATGAGCCTTGAAATAAAATATCTAATCAGCTGAATTTCTGAAAATATTCAAGGGAATTCCCTGACCAAGATCTTTTAGAATAAAGCACACTATAGACAGGGATTTTTTTCTGACATCAAGTAAGATTGAACTGATGTGTATGAGAATGTGTAATCTGAGGCCTGTAACGTTTGTGGCTATGCTTGCTTACTATTTATCTAAAAAAGTAGGTGATGGATTGTGAATCCTGTAGCTTGAGTCATGGAGCTCTGAAGTCTGTCAGTCCCAGATCTAGACTGAAGATAGAACTTTGACAAGTAAAGATGGTTTGAGAAATGTTTGACCTTAATATTTAGAAGAGTACCTTGTCCAAGTTAGAAATAAGAAGACTCAAATAAGTCAGAAGGACTGTGATTACTGTAAATTGGTATCTCTTAATTGAAAGGGAAAATCTATTAGTGCTCTGAGAATTGCTTCTGATAATTCCTGACATTTATTTCTTACCACCCTTCAATTTGGGTTACCCGTCTCTTGCCCAACACCTGTTTATTTGTATGGCTCCCAGGATTGTTTGCTTACCTTTCACCCTCCCACTGGCAGTAATCTTAGTGTAAGTTCGGAAGCAAGGCCAGATTCTTTATGTGCTGCGTTCAGGGCTGGTTTCCTTACTGACCTGAGGGGCCTGCCATCAAGTGCTTTGAAGAACTTCTTTCACTGTGCAGCAGCAGTATCATAGAAAGCCAGGTCAGTGTTGCAGCCCTGTGTTGGTTTTATTCACTACATCATAGCTCCTCTGTATTGGTGTAAATAATTGATAGCTGGCTGTTTCGGTATACTGTTGTTGAGCATGATGGGTGTTTTGTTAATAATCTCATAATACTATAAAAGAACTAAATCACAGTGCTGTGAGGGTTCAGGGAAAGGAAAGACCGCATCCAGTTAGAGCAGATTTCTCAATATTCTGGGTTCTTTGTTGTGGGGGACTGTCCTGTGCATTGTAGGATGTTTAGCAGCATCCCTGGCCTCTACCTACTAGATGCCAGTAGCATTCCCCCTGCCTCCCAGGTTGTGATGAACAGGAATATCTCCAGATATTGCTAAATGACTTCTGGGGGGCAAAATCTCCCCTGGCTAAGAACCACTGATTTAGAGGAATTGGGTAGCAGTAGCATTTGAGTCAGGCCTTGAAGAATGCATAGGATTTGAGGGAATGGAGGAGGGGTAGAGATGATTCCAAATAGAGGGAATGCCAAAAATGAGCAAAATAATATCCTAAAATATTCTGCTGATTCTCTGGAAAGAAGGTGGGAAGTGCAGTAAAGTTATCCCTTAAATGTGACCGTTTGATAAATACCCTTTTGGCAAATAGAATTTTTTTAAAGATTATTTTTCAAGAATTCCTGTATCTTAGTCTAGTATTGATGAAAGTTATAAAAAGAAAAAGAAAACAGGAATAAAAAAGGTGTTCTTCACTGTGGCCCTCTGAAAGTCTTCTGCAAGATTTTACCCTGTTTTAATCCGTGTATTATGGAACGGATTCTCCCAATGAAAGTAAATGGTGCAAAAGAGTACCAAACACCGGGAATCAAACTGAAAGAACAAAGATCATTATTTATGTCAGCCTCAGTTCATTATATGTCAGCCTGAAGAAAAAGGGAGATTCTTGATTCAAGACTAGCACATCATTTCACATGGCAGCAGAATGCCCGGGATGTTAACAAAGGCTTCTGAAAGGCTGAACCATCTATGAATGTCATTTTAGTCTAGCTGGCCGTACTGTTTCTAAACACAGTAGAATTGATTAGCATTTTCAGGGTTTTTTTAAATAAATAAATATGTGGAATCAGACGTTATTTCTAATCTTTTTTCCAGCTTTTAATTAGATATGATATGCCAGGGACTTAGCAAGTGTGAGGGGAAAATCATGAAAATTAAATCACATAGTGTACTTTAAAATGCTGACATTTTCATATCCAAGTTAAATATTAATCATATCAGTAAAACGCTAGGGTGGAATTCTGTTGCAGAAGTTCTAGTTTAGATAGATCCTCTTTTTTTCCCCTGCCCTATTTTGCATATCACTTTAAGTGGAGAAAAGAGCTTGTTTTAAATGCTCATTTGTCGTCCAGTTCACATGATGAGCCAAAATGGAGACTGTGGCATGGCGGCCCTGAATGGAGGGAGGAGCTTACTTTGAGGGTAGTGTGTACTGTGAAGACCTGCAAAGGACATAGGGTAAAAGGGCGGAACAGAGTTGCCTTGTCCTTTCTGTCCCTCTAATTCTTCCTGACCTTCACTGTCCCCCTACCAGGTTCATGGTTTGGGACTGTTCAGAGTGGATAGGTGCCTAGTTAGTCCTGCTGTGGATGTGGAGGTGTCTGGTGATTAGAATGACTCTTTGTATATCTGTTTTCTCTTTAATTGCTTCCTTTTAACCTCAAGATTAGGCTTTTATTGCAGAATGAAATGCATACAAGCCATTCAGTTTTACTCCATTACCTCTCGGGCTTAGAATGAACCATCAGTAGAATTAACAAAAATTGCATCATGGAGTTGGAGAATTGCCACCGAGGAAGTATTCTAGCCATAGTACAGGAAAGATTCCCCTTGTGGGATTACTTCTCAGTGGAATTCTAAAATCCAGAAGATAATGTCCCTAAGAAAAACTTAAGTCCTGTCAGCTGTTGGAAAAACTTATCCTATCAAAAACATACTCCCAAATTCCTTTGATTAGCTACAGTCTTAGTAATATCAGATTCAGACAATGCAATTTCGAGTTGAGGGGAGCAGTACCCTACCTGGTCTAATTCAAAGCTAGCAGCTGGGATCAGATCATTGGGCTCACACTGCTGCTTATTATCAGTGGACATGGTCATACTATTTGAGATCTCAGAATTGAACTCATAATATGAGTTTAAACTTATGGAGATTTTAGGTCTAGGACATAAGAAAAATAGCTTATCCTTTCCCTTCTACCCTGGGTTCACCATAAACTTTTAGGGTGCATATTTTCCTTAAAGCATGGTTCCACTTCCATTCAAGGATTCTATGCCATAGGTTCAGCTTTTGCGTTCTGTGTTTAATGGATGACAGGTGAGCACTTTTAACGACCTAGTTCTCCCACTTTGCCCCCCAATAAACTTCATGAGAATTATGCAAATTAGAATAGAGAAAAGGTATTTAACAAAAACATAACCTCTATCAACAGAATTCTAGCCTAGTCATTTGCTAATGTAACTAATATTTAACTTGTATATGAAAATGCCAAGTGAAAAATGTGAAGGGAAATTAATTTTTTAAAAAAATTCCTTTGATTAAATCCCCATAATATCACGTCTAAAACTAAAAACAAAAATTAAAATCGATTATGATTGCACATTTATATTTGCTGAGATGAATGCTAGTAAATACCATTGTATTCAGAAGTGGTAAATCTAGCTAAGCTAAAGAGGCGTTCGTAAACTGCTAAGCCTTTCAGGAGCCTTTGTTAATATCCTGGGCATTCTGCTGCCACATGAAATGATGTGCTAGTCTTGAATCAAGAATCTCCTTTTTCTTCATGCTGACATAAATAATGATCTTTGTTCTTTCAGTTCTGTGTTTGGTACTCTCATGTACCAATTTACCCCACTTGGGAGACCCTATTTCATAATTTCCTGAGCAAAAGGTTAGGACTGTTGTTTGGGACTGTTTTTTGTACTCTTCCATAACAAAATCTAATTAGAAAAAAATGAAAAAGTGAAACCAGTTGAGCAAGAGTTTGAGCAGAATCTTCCAGACTTAAGATTTGCTGGGTGTCTTGCTGGAAACTTGAGAGTGAGGACAAGGATCACTTGTGTTCTATCTCAGAAGCAGCAAGTTATACTTTTGCAGTGTGTCTGGATGTGATATCCCGGGAGTTAACAAGTATGAGTTTGACCAGCTGCCTTTAAAGCTTCTGGAATGTTTTGTAAATGAATGAGAGTTGTTAGTACACTGAAAATTTTGCTGTCAGTGTGGAGCAATAACATTTACATTTCACATTCTGTGAAATTCTAATCTGAGACAGACTGTCCTTTTTGCTTAATGCAAGCTTTTGTTTCAAGATTTATTACTTCAGAGAATTAAAGTTTATTACTCTCTTGAAAAGTAGCTGATATTAATACTTTGTTTAATGATAAGCCTCATACTAATATTGTTGAGTGTGACCCGGGATTTATCTATGTCTCTTGATTTCACTAGAATATTGTTATCGTGTGGAGTGTGGATACACCAAATGTTAACCAGTTTTGAGAGGGTGGGAAATAATGCATATATCATCTTTTATTTAATGTAGATTATGGTTAATAAGCTGGTTTGTATTCTTAGTGTTTATTTTGGCTAGAAATAAATAATTACTACTTCCTCAATTTGATTTCAGAGAATGCCTGAACTATTAAATCATCACATATTACAAGTCTTCACTATTTGAGACATGATCATATTTCAAAATCTCAAACTCTTTATAATTGTTTATTTTGAAAAATGTGGATTAAAATTTATTGCAAACTTATTAATTCAAATTAATTGAGGAGATTCTAGTCTGCATTACTGAAAGTCTTCACAGTGAATTGCAAATATAATGAAATACTGTTGTGTTCAAATAGGTATAAAAATTCAAATGAGGCTAAAAAAATACAAAGATCTTTAGTCTGGATATTAAAGACATAATCCTGGTATTCTAGAAATTTATAACATAGTTGAGAAAGTTAAAAAATACCTGACATTTGCATACTTTATAAGGTACTTTCACTTATTACCTTATGCGATATTTACCACAACCCTGTGAGGAAAGAGTTTTTATCCTTATTTTCATGATGAGGACTTGCCCAAGCTTAAATAACCAGTGTCCTAATTAGCAATTCCTTTTAATGCAATAAAGTTTTAATTTTAATCGGAAGAAAAATGTTTCTATAATAATTTCTAAAGTGGCAAACTTTTGTTCTTTCTCTTAATGTGTTTAGGTGAGAATTTCAATAATAATGAGCAGAGAGATGTTATTTAAAAGTAATCATTTTTATGATATAGCTGCTAATAAAGAGTTCTCTAAGGCTCTTTGAACACTAATAGAAGTGTAGCTGTCAAAGGAAATTAAAATTAGGCATGTATAAACATTGGTAGAGCCCATAGATGATCTTAAATTGATTTCACTTGGCATTTTTTCATAGTCGCTATTCTACCCTTTGTTTCTGGCTTTAACAATTTTTATCTTTTATATTAAAAAGCAGATATAGTTCCACTCCCCTAGAAGCTATTTGATGATCCAGCACAAGTAAAGGACATTGTGTCTGAATGATAGATTTTTTTCCTCTGGTATTAATTGGAAGAGCAGAAGTCTATCAACTGTAAGAGCAGAGGCTGAGAAATCCCAGTCATAGGAGAAGTTCCTATGGTTGGCATAATGTCCAGAAAAAGGCAGACCAGAGTGGGAAATGTGAACTGCTGTTGTCACCTAATATCTAACTCAAGTCGGAGCACCTAGCAAGTGCTCAATAGCTAGACCTTGATGGAATTACATTTTCTTATTTTAAATCCTCGAGGAAAAGTAAATTTTGAAAAAGGTTTGCATACTGTCAAGTTAGCTAGTAATTAATATGCATTTAATTGTAATACAATTTCCCATTAAAAATATGAAGAGATCAAATTCAGAGTAGAACTAACATTTGCCACTTTTATATTGTAAGATCTTTTAAACTAGTAAGAGCATTTTTAATATTGTATACAGTATAATAATATTTTAAAAAATAAACCAGAGTAGTCACACACACACACACACACAGTATATTATATCCAATGCATCATTACAGTGTTTCTAATTTTTAATGACGTTTTTGGACCACAGAAAATTACTTTTTTACTTAAACTGATGGGGAACTCAGTGAAATTCCACCTAAAGATAGTTATTCTGGTACCACTCCCATGTGTATATAGATCTATTGTCAGTGTTCTCATTTTAAACTGTAATCTATATTTCTACATTTTTATGACATTTTTATCTTAATTACAGATAAAACTCAGAGGAAATTTGCACAGATGCTGCTTTGGAGAACTTTACAACCTGGGTTGCAGAACTGAGCCTTGGTAAACCTGTCTCTATTACAGCATGTTGCCATACATCTAATTAAGTGCATAAGGTCTTTGGACTTCAAGATCCATCGATCTTAAACAGGAATGCTTAGCACGTTTACCATATGTTTAAAATCTGTTCTTTATCAATCAGTCCTTTTGTAGCTTTCTAAGTTCTTATTGATGGCTAATATGCAAGAATTAATTTTTAATATTTTCATTGATTTCTTTAATCAGTTTCTCAACTTGTATTTATTAAATACTCAAACTCAGTATTACCTACTCAATGCCTTTTAAAAGAAAGTTATAATGGAGAAAAAATTGAGCCTTAAACAAATGGTTACTTCTGTATATTACCTCGCACCAGTGCTTCATTCTATTTGTAAAATCTTTCTCCTTTAAATTGTCGGTTAATACTTTGAGACTTTGTTTACGTGTGGCAGTGTTGTAAAAAGAAACTAAAGATCACAATTTACCTGTATGGATGGAATATCCCTTTTCTTCAAGTGTAGTTTGTGATGTGTTTTTGTAATTAACATGTTCTGAAAGTTACAGTTGATATATTGTAGAGCATTTAGCTGAAGTTAAGCGTTTGATTCCATTAGGTTTTCACATGTGTTAATCTCATTTACAGCATCAAATTGCAGCAGTAACATTTTCCTTTCTGTGAAGTTCTAAATTTAGTTATGACCTACTTAGCAATGCCTTTGAAAAGGGATATTGTATCCATGGTAAATTAATTGTATACCTAAACAGAGATAGCTCAGCTTTGCCTGTCAGGCTTGTAATTGACATCTAGTAGACTTCTGCACATGTAAAATTGAATTCAAATAAAATCATATACACTTTGTTAGTTCTTAATATTTGTCTTTCTGAATAATAGTTTAAAGCAATATTTGTTAAAGTTTTCTTGCACTATCACAATTGCTTTTTAGTTATTTCTCAAGAAGCATGTTTGTAGTAGAGACAAAAAAATCTGTAACAGGAGGGAGGATAGCACCAAGTCTCTGGGCTTTTTTTTTTTTTTTGCAAATGTGCTTCTAACAGCCATTGCCTTCCATGTTGTTTACCTAATCAGCACATTTTGTCTGAATACTTGAACATTTTAACAGTAACACAGGTATAGAAACGGAAAGGAAACTTATAAAGAGTAATCTTTTGGTTCAGTTTTAACATCATGACAATGAGCGCTTTTTCTAGCAATGATTTTTAAATTTTGTAAGTTTGACAGTATTTGTTGTTGGTTTTTTATTTGGTTAGTTGTGTGCTTTTAATTTGCAGAAGTTAGTAACTGCAGCTCACCTACTGCACCAAAGTTCTCGATTTTAGGAGCCCAGCTTTAGTCATTTGAACATGCTTCTAAATAAAACAAAAAGACCAAAACTATACTTTTAATCTACAATAATAGCTCAATAACTTTGTCAAGGAAAGCTCTAATATATGCAGTGATGGTTTATGGAAGGGTGTGGCAATTTTAAATTTATATTGTGTGTGATGTTAAAATAAAGTGATATCTACATTCATGTGATTTGTTGGTCAGCATGACCATTAATTATTGTGTAGAAATTGGTTAAACTTTGATTTCCTTTTTTTAAATAGTGTTGCATTTGATTCCTAATCAGATTTCCTCAAAGTGAACTCTTGATCTTAGATTTTGAATTTTGTGGTGAGATTGTTAAGGGTGGAGGCAAATGAAACATTGTCCCTTATTTATGAACTGCTTGAAATGAATACCTAATTTAAGTTTGCACTTTACTACCAAACTTAAAACCAAACACTCAGTTCAAAGTAGGTTAAGTGATCATGGTTCATCTTTATTAGCTGTGTGAAATTCTAAAGGAATCAAATAATTCATGATGATTTAAGTTTTCTGTAGATGGATTTTTTTATACAGTGTTTCTTTCTTATTGATACCTCTCATTCTCTCTCTCTCTCTCTCTCCCCCTCTCCCTCTCTCTCTCTCCCCCTCTCCCTCTCTCTCTCTCTGTGTCACTCACCTCAGCAGCAAATTTAACTTGAATTCACTTAGGATCACAGGAATCAGGGGAAAGTGATTTAAATGTGGTTTCTCCAGCACATTTTAAGAAAAGGGACCAAAAGTTATTTTAGCTTCCTCAATAGATTGCATGTCAAGTTGCTTATTAGGATAATAAATTAATATTAAATGCAATATATGTCTTGTCTTTACTATGGCATCTGTTTAGGAGTTGTTCAAATCACTGCAGTAGGGCTCTGCAAATAAAACCATGTGACCTATTATCATGGATCTAATGTACTGTAACTTTATCAATGAAAGGTAAAAAACTCGAATAACAAGTACAAACATTGAACAATGACCTATAAAGATTTGTAAAAGTAAAATTTTTCCAATAGATTTCATTCTTGTCATTTTGTAAGACGATCCTGCAGTCCACCTGTTTGTAACTTTTTTAATAAAATAGACATCTGTATTACTGAGGTTGGTTTCTTGAATTATTTGGTGAATTACTGTTTGTTCTAGATTTGATAACTTGTAAATCTCTTTCTCATAACTGGAAGTCATAACTTTTTATCAAAATGATAATGTGTATTGTAGTACATGTTTAAAGAAGTTAAATGTTCAATTTGTCTCCTTATTCACCATTCTGGCATATGTGCGGAAAAACTGAGATATAGCCTAAAATGTAATATTTAATCAATTGAATAACATAAATTAGAAATTAGAAATAATGGGTAAAAAAAGAAAAGCATGTATGACTTGTCCCATATGGAGAGAGTGGCCCAACTACAAATCTCTGGGCTGGGAATTGTCCATGGATAGGAGATTTTAGACGGTATTAAGCAGTATAATTAAATTTTGAAATACTGAATGAATTAAGAAAATTCAGTACAATTAAGTTATTACTTTGTTTTATCCAGTGAAAGTTTTTGCCAGTCACTTTAATTCACTGCCTAACTCAATATTTTTAATTTGTTGAACTGAATAGGTTTTTTAACCTCAATAGTTTTTAAACCCATAATCTTTTCTTTGATGGTAGACAGTTCTGTCTGTCCCAACATAGATGAACTGGATTTTTTTTTTTAAATTGTAAAAATGGGCAGGTTTATATAGCTGCATTATAACATATAGAAAATATCTTACTATTTATTACCATTGATTACTGGTCTTTAGTTGGGCTCCAAACACCCCATATATGCTGTACTAGATGCTGTCCTTGAAGTCCAAAAAGCCTTTTCTACAATGGAGGCACTCATGATTTCAGCGCCCTCCCCGTTTTCTTCCACTGAAGGAGTAGCGTCCCTTCATCCAGCAAGGTCAACGTGTTTAACCGAGTCAATGACGGAGAGGATGAGAGGATGGAGTAGGGAAGAGCTAAGGGATCCTAGCCTGATGAGCCAAATCAGCGTTGGATATCAGTACGGTACTCTGTCACAGCCGGATCACCTTCATCTCTTTCCCTCCTCTGCCCTCCGTCGTGTTGTTCTTATCTGGGGAGAAAATGCATCTAGTCTTCACACTTCTCCAGGATATAGCAGCCTGGGGTCAAGATCCAAGGCTACAAAACTTCTTGTTCAGATTTAAAGTGGGGACAGTTTTTCGGATAAGCCCTCCTTTCGCATGTATCTGTCTCATTTGAACCGTGGTGTTTTGGACTTATTGTCCCCATTTTGTTGATGAAACCAAGGCTCAGGAAAGTTGTGACTTAAGATCATAAAGGCAAGATCAAACAATTAAAATATTGAGAAAGGTTATATTGGACAAGTTTTAAAATTCATCCTTGGATGAGTCAAATGGGTGCTATTAAAATTATAAAGCTCGTGGAAACAAAATAAAAGACAGCAAGCAATAGCTGTTTTAAGTCAGTGTGACACTCCATATGTAACAAAATACTATGGGTCCTATTTAAAGGTAATGTGTTTGTTATATTGCTAAGAGTTTGTGTAAGACATAAGCTATTTTCATTATAGCTATTTTTCTTTGCAAAGGCAATGTTTTAAATCAGGATTTGGCAGCCTTTGGCCGCCAGGCAAAATCCAGCCCAGTTAGCAGTGCCAAAAGAACTGTAGTTCGATTTAGCAGCTGTATCCTGAATCCATTGCACAGCTCAGCTGCACCCTTTTTCTACCTAAACTTATAGTTTGAGTGAAGGGCCAGGAGTGCAGCTGATCCCAGACATCTCTTTTGTCAGCAGAGACCTACTCCTGTGCTTATAGGCATTACTTTCTATGGCCCAGGCTGCCTCCCTCCCAAACTCAATGGTCTTGCCATTGTATTATAATTCATGAGTTTTCTCCCATAGACTGTGAGCTCCTTGAAGGTAGGGCTTTGCCTAAGTCACTTATTCATCCTCAGTACTTATCTCTAGTGCTTTATAGGCGCTCCATAAATATTTTATGAAATTATAGTCACAGAATCAGTATAGAAGATGGGTTGTTCTCTCTTTTGAAAATCCCAACCCTGCCATTTTCTACTGGTCTTTCTCATTTGTAGCATTTAGGTAGCATGGGAAATGTGTTTTCTTCCCCCATCTTCCTTCATCCTCTGTAGCACTAAGTTTTTTTTTGTGCTTGTTTGTTTTGTTTTCTGTTTTGTTTATAATAGAAGTAGTTGTTTCTAAACTCACTTCCAAGAGAAGTGTACACCATGGAGAGATGGTCCATATGGGTATACTGTAAATATGGACTGAAGGGCCTTGAGTCTAAGATTAAATCCTCCAAGACTCTAGGGAGAAGAATACAATCAAGAAAGTATTTGCTGTCCATGCCTGGGTTTCCTCCCCAGTAGATTCTGAAGCTGACCCAGACCTGTCCCAGCCTCATTCATAGGCAAGTCAGATAAAGGTTCACATTGGGTCCACAAAACCTCTCAAATATTTCCCCTCTAATGGGTCAATAATTCCTATTTTCCCTGCAAAACCTCAGGTGATTCCCCCCTACACCCCTACAGTCATCCCCTAGGCCTTTCCTGTAATCCTTCTTCCCATTCCCTCATTGTACCTACCAACCAACTTGTACCCCATGTAACCAAACTGCTCCCCTGCCCCCTCCCTTTTTTCTGTATGAATCTTAAGATAATTTTATGAGTAATAAAACTAATCAAACTAAAATTTTTTGCCCTGGTCCCCCCAACCCCAAGACTCAGTCTCCAAATCCTTTGACACCAATAGTTGGAGACATTTTCAGGTTGGCCTTAAACAAATGTAAGGTTATCAGCCCTGTGTATGAGCTTCAATATCAGTGCTCTGTGCAGTCTGCCATGTAACTGGAGACTCCCAGATGCCCCAGAAAGCCCTCCAGGAATTGGCTCCTGAGGCTCTAGATACTTTTACTCGTGCTGTAAGCCGCAGGGAATGCCCTGGGCTTAGTAGTTTGAAGCTCCTACCAGCTGCTATGAGGTTTAAAGTTTGGGGGAGGGAGGTGCAAGGGAGGGAGGGACTTAATTAAGCCATGCTGAACTTTTCTTGGAGCTTGAAAGTGGACAGGTGTTAAATCTACTGTTGAGAAATATAAGGATCCCTGAGGTTTCTGACCCTTCAGTAAGTCTCATTTTGGGGGTTCATTGCTTCTCTGTTTAAGAGGGAGCCGAAGGAAGTCCTGTTACCAGTGGACACAGTTTTCTCTGGTTTCCTGTGGTCTTGTTTTGGACACTTGTATGGCTATCCTTAGAAAAATCCCAGCTGAAGTGTAGACATTATGCCATTCCCCAAGATATCTCTCTGAGTGTTTTTGGTCCTTTGCTAAGGTCCCAAAATATACAGAAATAAATGGGAGGGGTGGACATTGAAATGGCAGATGCAAGGCTTTATCACGCTGCTTGGTTGCGAGCTGAGTCTATGGCAGATGCTTGAGTCCCTCCAACTGCTATGGCGTGGAGATTGAAGCCCTTACTCTCTAACCCAAGAGATGTCTGAGCTATAGGCCTTTTGCTTTCCAGCTGGCTGAAAAGAGTAGTTGCAGTGACCTAGGAATGGAAATCTGGCCCAAAAAATAGCAACTTCCCTTTGGACAGTAAATAGTTTTTTGGTGAGGAGGATGACTATTCTAGATGAAAAAGGGGCAAGAAGATCAGTGCCTTCATTTAACTGAGCTTCTAAGCATGTGCCAGGCACTGTGCTATGAGCTGAGTTTATAAGAAGAATGTGATATGGACTTATCCTCTGGTGGAGCTTACATTCTAGCCTTGGAGACAGCCTTGCAAGCAATAACTACGAGGTAATGTGATGTATACTCTAATCTCAGCATGTACCAGATGCCAGGGAGCCCATAAAAGGGAAGGGATTTGTTTTCCCTGTAGAGGTCAAGGGAAGTCAAAGAAACTTGCCTTGTGAATGGATTCTTGAAGGCTAAGGAGAAATTTGCAGGAAGGGCATTTCAGATGCCCTTTGCCTTCAGATAGACTTTGGGAGAGAAGAGTAAGAAGAGGCGTGGAGCCCTGAATGTGCCTGGCAGACTTGGGAGGCCTTGAGGCAGCAAGGATAGCAAGAGGGACAGGCTGGAATAAGGCCGGAAGGAGGGATGGGAGATGAGGCTGGAGAACAACACAGGCTGGAACGTGAGGGTCTTGCATGCCCTACTGAGCATTTGAGGATTTTTCCTGGCAGCAACGGGGACCTACTGGCAGGCTGCAGCAGGAGAATGGCAGGAACAGATAGGTGTTTTAGGATGATATGAAAGGGGAGGAGAATAAGTTGGATGGGATTTGCCTGGAGCAGAGAGACCTGTTAGGAGACCACAGCAATCATACAAATGAGAAAGAGCAAGAGCCTTAATAGGGCAAAATCAGGGAGAATGAAGGGATGATGATAAAGTGGCCCAAAATATGGATTCAAGTCACAAATCTGATCATACCACATTGCTCAGCTTAAAATTCTCTCTTGACTCTCCAAGATCCACTGCATTAAACAAGGACTTGCACATTCCAACTTGGCCTACCTCTCCAACCTCATCTTTTTCTCTGCCTCCCTTCATAACCTAAGCTCCAGTCCAGTGAGCCCAAACTTCTTGCTGGTTCCCAAGCAAGCTCTATTCATTCACACTTCCATGCCTTCGCAGGAGCTATTCCCATCACGTGCAATACCCTCTCCCCAACCTCCGTGGATCCCTGATTTCTCTCATTTCTCTCAGACAGAGATACATTCTCTCTCTCTCTCCCTTCCTCCCTCCCGTCCCCCCTGCCCAACTGTTTCTTTCTCCTTACCTCCAGCTTGGATATCACCTAGTGAATACTTATCACATTATTTCAAAATTATCTATTTACATATCTGTCTCCCAAAAAAGGAAATTAGCTTCTCTTAGGAGAGAAATGGATTCTTTTTCACCAAGCACAGCATTAGATGCACAGAAGGGTTCAATAAGTGCTGAGCGATCAAGTGAATTTTGGCAATAGAACTGACAGGACTTGTTGTGATTATTGGTTATAATGAATAGGGGGAAATAGAAACTAAGTAGTTTCTAGCTTGGCTAACTGGGCAGTCCTAAATAATCTAGTTTCCACTCCTGACCCACTCTAATCCTCCCTTTACAAAACAGCCAGAGTGATCTACAAATATAAACGTAATCCTGATTCTCCCCCAGCCTAAAGCTCCTCGATGGCTCCTTATCACTATCGGATTTAGTGCAAACTTCTTGGCATGAGCTGGCCCCTGCCTACTTGCCCATCCTTGTTTCCCACCACTCCTGCCCTCACACTTTTCCCTTTAACATCAAACGGCTTTGTAGTTTATTGCATATACTCACACACCTTGGCTCATTCTCTTTCCTTCCATCTGAAACCCCTTTCCTCTTCCTTGGCTATCTACTACTCATGCATTGAAATTTCTTGTTTCCCTTTTCTAGAAGGTAAGTTCTAAAAGGGAAAGGATTATGTCTCATCTACTAGTTACCTCAGTACCTCTCACAAAGCAGATGATCAATAAAGATTTGTTGAACTCAACTCAACTGGGTGAATGGTGATACTATTGATAGAACTGCCATACAGCAGGAGGAGGTTGCCGGGGTAGTTGGGAATGTGGGGGTGTGTGATTTCAGCCTGGGGCATGTGGAACTGCATATGCCTAAAGGCATACAGGTGGAAAGGTACATTGGGCAATTTCCATGATTATCTCCAAGGACAAACCTCTATCTTGTGCCCATTCATGGAGTGATACTGTTAAAGCAGATCCAATCACTGTTTCTATTTAAGCAGGGTGATGTCAGCCTCCGACTTACATCAATACCAAATCCACACCCAATGCAGAAAAGTCAGCCAAGTCAAATTTCCAGTCCTCTCTGCCTCTGGCTCTGCGCCTGAAGGTGGGGAGTGGAATAGGAGGATAAGGACTTGTTTTCTTCCATCAGCCTCAATTGGGGTTTGAGCCAAAGTCAAAGAAAGCCAATATCAGGATTTGTGTTCCCTGCAAGTCTTGCAAACTATATGGGCAGATTCCCACCTCTGTCCCCCAAATCAAGATACTTCTTAGTCTGTTCCTGAGTGAATGGGTATTTTCCCATCTTTTATGTGGGTGTGCACATCAGTGCCTAAGTATCTTTCATTAATCTAAGCAGAGTTAAGAGCCTCAGTTTCCTATGAAGGTTTCCATGGAGGCATTAGAAACAAATATACCCATTGCCTTTGGCAAAGAGTTCGGGTTCTGATATGTTTGTTTATTTGCTATTAGAAAATAATACATAGGGGCCAGCCCAGTGGCACAGCAGTTAAGTGCATGCGCTCCGCTTTGGCGGCTTGGCTCGGGGTTCGCAGGTTCGCATCCCGGGCGTGCACTGACGCACTGCTTGTCAAGCCATGCTGTGGCGGCGTCCCATATAAAGTGGAGGAAGATGGGCACGGATGTTAGCCAAGGGCCAATCTTCCTCAGCAAAAACAAGGAGGATTGGCATTGGTTGTTAGCTCAGGGCTGATCTTCCTCACACACACAAAAAAGAAAATAATACATAGCAATGTTACCAAATCAAATGTAGAGCTTACTCACCCTATAGAGGACAGCCATTCTATAGAAGGCATCTGTACTGTCTAGTATGGGATTTCATCTTATTGTGTATTGTTCTCTAAATGTGTCTCATTAGGACACCCAATGATTTACGTTGTAGAAATATACCATAGACAAGACAAGGCAGCGACTCCTAAAAGGCCTTCTTTGACTCACAGAACAGGACTTTCCTACACCTGCAGTTCTGCCCTTAGATACCTCAGGAGCTTCCTAAACACCTAAGCTTCAGATCCTACCACAGCAGGTCTGTTTCTGTCATAGTTTATCAAAATCCTAAAAAAGTTAGCACATGGAAGGAAAGGCCGTTTCTCTTTTCCCCAAATCTCGTGCTCTTCTGGGTATCCTAAAACAGATAAATTAGAGAGAATTTTTATTCTGATTCTGTCATACTCTGTGAAGGCATATTAATTACCTTATAACCTATCTCCTTGATGATGTATTCAAGTTAAATCACATGGCCTCAAGGTCAAATCAATAACTGTACTTCTAGAAACCAATTTGCTGTTCATTATTCTTTTCAAATTATTTGAAAACAGAAGAGTAATGGGAAGCACTAGGCTTCGCTTTAGCGTTCATGAAAATATACTGCAAAGCTGTAGTACTTAAATCAGTGTGATACAACTGTAAGAGTAAACAGACCAGTGAAGCACTAGGCTGATACCCCCGAAAGACACCTGTAAATATAACTTAATATATTATGAGTGTATTAAAATTATGTGAGGAAGTTAAAAATTATACAGCAAATGGTGCTGGGTAATTAGTTAACTATTTTGGTGGGCAGTCACTTACAGCTTCATCTCATAGTATATATCAATGTAAAGTCCAGAAGAATGTAAAAAAGAAATACGAAAAACTAAAGCAAAAACTATAGATAAAAAAAGCCAAGAAGACTATTCATCAGCTTCCCTGAGAAGGAAGAACTTTTTAAATTTAAAAGAAATGGAGGAAATAACAAAAGATGAGTTTTATATTTAACCAGATTTTTAAAACTTGGAAAATAATTGTAACAAATATGATAGACAGGGGGTTAATAGTATTAATATATTTTTTAAAAGCTCGTACAAACAGGAAAAACGTAAAATCTCCAGAGAAAATTAGAGAAAAATTTCACAGAAAATGATATGTATATGGCTACATATGAAAAATATTCAAGCTTACTGGTAACAAAAAATATGCAAATAAAACAACAGAGAAATATTTTGTTGTACATTTAAATTATCTTGTTTTTAAAAACTACATGATATTATTATTTTATACAGTTAATGACTCCTTATCCCCACATATTTATCATTTTCTTTGTTCATCAACCCTTCTTGGAATTCAGGCCTTCCATCTCAAATCATATCCCTTCTGCCTAGGGTACACAAACTGTAGCATTGCCTTCATTGTAGGTCTGCCGGTGACAAAGTCTCTGAATATTTGAAAACTGTATTTCTTTCTCGTTATTCAGAGATATTTTCATCGGGTATGTAATTCTAGGTTGGCAGTTATTTTCTCTTACCACATTGGCGATATCATTCCAGAGTCTTCTAGGTTCTCTTGTTGCTATTGAAAAGTCAGCTATCAATCTGTCTCTGCTACAAAGACAATATGTTTTTAATCTGTTTTTAAAGGCATATATTACTTTTTAAAAATGTCAATTATTAAGCTTTTTTTAATTTCTCAAAGTTCTATTTGGTTCTTTTTCATATTTGCTAGCTATGTTTAATAGTTTCTTGTTCCCTGAAGATATTTTAGAGTTTGCCTTTTATTCATTTAAACATATTAAGCAAAGTTATTTTATAATCTGTGTGTGATAATCCCAACATCTAAAGTTTTTATGGATCTGTTCCTCTTGCCTGTTGTTTCTCACTCAAGGTGTCTTGTTTCATTGTGTATTTATTTTGGTTCTTAGCTTCTCATGGTCCTTGGAAAATTACTTGTGGCCTTGGAAAAAGATGTGTTTCTCCAGGGAGGATATGTATTCACTTCTGCCTGATGCCTGGGCACACTTCTTGCCTGGGAGCACACTGGGCTACGTTCATGTCTTGAAGTTGGTTTTATTGTTGTTGTTTGTTTGTTTACTACACAGGCAATGTGAATTTTGGGCATTAAATTCACATAAGAGCTGGATTGTGGTTGCAACTTCTTAAAGATGGTCACTCTACCCCCATTCCCCCTCAATTAGCTGTGATAGGCGACAAAGCAACTTTCCATACATTTTCCTGAGGATGGGCGTTTATTTATGGTTCACCTTTACATTGAGGGTGTAGCCCTTTGGGATACTAGATTTATGGGGGCAGGGCCTCCTAATTAGACTCCCCATCCTGGTAAGGCCCTGAGCCTTACATTCTGTCTTTGTTTCTGGAGAGATCACACACACACAAAGCTCAAATGGGACTTCTTTGGCAAATGTCCTTAGGGAAAAATTAGCTTTGGTGCTTGGTTTACCTCTTTCAGTTACTGCCTTCACTTAGATTTGAGCCTGATAATTCCTTATCATCTTATTAGCTTTTTGATACTTTTAAGAAGAAATATATATATTTTTTTACTTTATCCAGCAGTTTTGTTTTCTGCTTGCAGAATCTGTTCAAATACCTAGACAGTCATATTATCTGAAACTAAAGCGTATATTTCATTGTGAATGAAATTAACAAAGACTTTTATTAAAAGCTAATCCTCACTCTTAGCAAGCATGTGGTGCAAAGAGTAGTCACACTGTACTGGTAGGACTGTACATTGAGTGTAAATTAGCTCAACCTTAAAAGAGGCTTGTTTAGTAATATGTATCTAGAATCTTTTAAATGTTCATAAGCTTGACTGGATAATTCCACTCCCAATAATATATAGTAGTAAATAAGCAAAAAGGCACAGAAAAATGTACATTTGAGGATGCTTATTGAAATGTTATTTATAGTACCAAAAAAAACCCTCATGGTATATCCATAACGTAATATATTATGCAGTCATTTATTAATAAATATATTTTTTGGAATATTTAGTGACATGGGAAAATGTTCTTGATATAAGCTTGATAAAATCAGACTACCAAATTGTATATAACAACATAATCCTAATATATATGTATGTGTATATATAAATTATATATGCATGGAAACACATCAAAACATTAATGGGTATATGTAACATATATACATGTAGTGGGATTATAGCTCATTTTTACTTCTTTATGAATTTTTGAATATTACATATTATTTAGGCTAGTGTGTATTTCTTTTTTTTTTTTTTTTTGTGAGGAATATCAGCCCTGAGCTAACATCCATGCTAATCCTCCTCTTTTTTGCTGAGGAAGACCAGCTCTGAGCTAACATCTATTGCCAATCCTCCTCCTTTTTTTTCCCCAAAGCCCCAGTAGATAGTTGTACATCATAGTTGCACATCCTTCTAGTTGCTGTATGTGGGACGCCGCCTCAGCATGGCTGGAGAAGCAGTGCGTCGGTGCGTGCCTGGGATCCAAACCGGGGCCGCCAGTAGCGGAGCACGTGCACTTAACCACTAAGCCACGGGGCCGGCCCTGTATTTCTTTTATAATCAGAAAAAAAGTTCTTAAAAAGGCAACATGTTAGGATTAACTGAATATTTACAGCAATTCTTTAAATGGTTGATATTCTTATTATACAAAGACCTCACATAAATCTAAGAAAAGCCCTAAGACTCCAGATGTAAAGATATCTTTATGTTGCTGTCAATAGCACTTTGAGTCTCATGGACCTAAATTCAATGGTCCAACCAATATTGAAGAAAACCCTTTCTGCCTAGCTGAACAAATGGATTTTCCTTTATTCAAGCGAAAACTATCCCACCTCTTGGACAAGCAGGGAAGCTATGGCTACACATCTTGAGCTCTATCCTTTATATGAGAGGTAGAGAGGAGCCCCTGGTCTGCGTGTGCACACATGCACTTGAACACACACACACACACACACACACACAGTTTTCTCGATCTTGCCTCTTCTTTCAGCCCCTGAAGAGAACTACCACCATACATTTTTTCTAGACGTTTTCAGGGGGAATCTCATATGTGCTCATGAATAAGTGCTGTCAGTTTCCATGTGGCTTTTGTGTTTTCTTTTTCCTATCCTTCTGCTCCAGCTTATATTCTCGGTGCTGTTGTGTGATCTAAGCATCACTATATTTTCTGGGCATAGCTGGCACTTATGCTGTATAATGCTGCATTTGGAAAGTACTGTGCCACATCCACTGGGTACCAGCTGCCTCCAGTGGCTTCTACAACTCGCACTGGGGACCACTGCTACTTCTATGGGGTGACAGTTTTTCCTGGTAATAGCTTTTCCTAGATACCACCAAAATTAGTGCTGCGCACCACTATCTTGTGCCCAGAGCAACTGTTGACACCTTGGAGGCTTGGACAATCCTTGTCCACCATGGACAGTTGTGCAGGTTGCACACTGCACAAGAGATGCCTAGCAGAGAGAACAAGGAGTCCGAAATCCAACCTGTGTTCCCCTACCATACAGTATGCCCGTATTGTTGAATGTGTCCTGGGAAAAAGGGTGGATGCCTATTTCTAATTCACTTGCTCAGAGAGGGTAATGTCCTCCGCCTAAGCTTTAGGGCTGCCTAGAGCAGGTGCCATTTTTGAATTCATACAAAGACACAGTATAGAGTAGCTGCAGCTCTGCCTATAAATGTCAAAGTATATGGTGTTTGGTACAATTTGGCAGAAAATGTCTCTCTCCTTTTTAGGCTACACTTGAATGTAAGTTCTCTCTGCTTTGTTCACTGCTATAGCCCCAACACCTAACACTGTATCTGGTACAGAGCAGGTTTAGATAAATATTTGTTGACTGACTACATAAATGAATTACTAAAGGCCCGAAGCAGTCATGCTTGTGCCCTAATGACGAAATGTCTTTGTAAAATAGGACTTTTCATTTTTATTGACTATACCGTCTTGCATGCCCCTAAAGCTCAGATATTGAATCCCTGGGGGTAGGCCTGGAGACAATTTCAAGTGACAGCCTCTGTGCTCTCCTCAGAATTGTCCCTCCCCTCTAGTGACTAAAGCTTTCATACTGGGCCAACTTTGTATACCTGACTCTTTCTTTCCCTGGAATAAATTATCTCCCACGAGGCTCTTTCAATACAAATGCATTTCTGATGGGCCTGCCCCACCAGTTCCCCAGCCATGCCCAGACATGTGTGAATGCAAGCAACTGACACAGCTTAGGCTCAGGCTAAGACCCTCCCTACCCCCTAACTACACACATGTATATAACCACATTTAATATATTCATAATCATATCCAGGTGCATACATGTCTGTTTATGCAGATCTACATGTTCACACACATAAACTCGTACCTCTGTGTAAGCACTCACACCTGTAGAAAATAAGCACTATGTGCACATTTACACACACACGTGCACATACAGAGGTATATACCCAGTACTCCTTTGTAACACACTTCTAGTTAGAGCTGGTCCTTTGCCAAGAATCTTGATTCCATTTTTCAACTCTATAATAACTCCTCTCCTTTTGATTTAACTCCCTCAATCTACATTCACACACAGGCCCACCAGCAGGGGCGACTCTAATCCATTTCAGTCATCCGAGGAGTTTATATCTCTAAGCTCATTACGCCTCACACTTGCACAACCGTTCCTATCAAAGCATCTTCAGGGATTGCCAAGGTCCTCCACTTTCTTATTGGAGCCTCAGTTAGGAACTTGTGGTTAAACCTCAACCATCTTACAGCTGAGGTAGAGAGACGCATCCTAGATATAATGATACGTAAGAAAGTGGTGAAACAAAGACAGAAACAGTGTTTATTAGGATTCTAAAAAGCCAGAAAGCACTGCTCTTTGGGGGAGTTGGAGAGAGGTCCTGAATGGGGGTATCATTTAAGCTGGGCCTCGAAGGCTCTATGGGAATTGGACATACAGGGACAGAGGCAGGAAATTCCAAGAGAAAGCAAGGATGTTCACAAAGGTGCAGGGGGAGGAAAAAGTGATGTATGTGAAAAACTGTAGTGGGTCAGGCATTGGCAGTGAGGAAACAGAAGGAAAAGTCGTCAAGATAAGATCATGGAAGTTCTTGTAGCTCCACTAAGAACCTTGATCCTTTTTTGTGTGTGTGTGAGGAAGATTGGCCCTGAGCTAACATCTGGCAATCCTCCTCTTTTTGCTGAGGAAGATTGGCCCTGGGCTAACATCCGTGCCCATCTTCCTCCACTTTATATGGGACGTTGCCACAGCATGGCCTGACAAGCGGTGCATCGGTGCGCGCCCAGGATCCGAACCGGCGAAACCCGGGCCACCACAGCGGAGCACGCACCTAACCGCTTGCGCCACCGGGCCGGCCCTTGATCTTTATCTTCAGAAAAATTGAGAGGCATAAAAGAGTTTTAAGCGAAGGAGTCATAGTGGCTGCTATGTGAAAGGTGGATTGAAAGGAGGTATGGCTGAAGCCAAGGAGACCAGTTAGCAGGCCATGCAAGAGTCCAGATTAAATATGATGGCAGATTGGACTTGGCAAGTGGAGCTGGGTAGAAATGGACAATTGTAAAGGGGAAGTAGGAGACAGGGAGTAGCAAGAGCTAAGGCTGAAGGGTTAGACAGAAATTGCGCTTTAAGATCTATAGGGAACTTTTGAAAGGTTTTAAGCCATTGAAAAGTCTTTAAACAAGAGAGATTCCATGAGAATGGCATGTCACAAAGATCACTCTGGTTGCGGTGTGGAGAAGGAGTTGGAGGGGAAAGGAGTGGAGGCGACTAAGGAGGATGTTGCAATCACTAGGCAAGAGGTATTAGAGGCCTGGTCTAGGACAGTGGCAATGGAAGTGGATATAAGTGAGTGGATTTGAGAGGTGTATTACAGTGGTATATTTGACAAAATTTGATGGCAAATATATTATGAAAAGCAAGGGAATACCAGTAGATCCCACCGTGGGCCTGTGTTTCGTCTTCTAGAGTCTTTAAAAGCAAAAAAACAAAAAAGCAACACATCTCCTTAGTGAACAATGATGCTGCAGTCTTACTCCCGGGAAGAATGTGGGCTTTGTGATGGGGCCAAAAAAATTATTACCAGCACAGAGAACATTTATTGAGTCTGCATTCAGATAATGCATTTGGCTTGGTCCCCTCCACTCTTCAGGTCGCCTTCTCCCAGCTCCTGCAGTGAGAACCGATACTTCTAAGGCTGGCCTTCTGAGCCTTCAGGCAGAAAAGAAAAACAATGACAGCAGTAGCTTCCTTTAATAGAGTGCTGACTTGCTAAGTGTCAGACTCTACACATACTTGCATTTGTTTTCCACACTAAATCCTCTCTCCAAGCTTATGAGACAGAAATTATTATCCTCATTCTCCAGATGAGGAAAATGAGGCTCAGAGAGCCACAGCTGAGTCACCTCACGACACAGGAATTTTGTTCCAGTCTGTCTAACTTCAAGTGCATGCTCCTTTAACTACATCAATGGTTCTCAACCTCAGCTGCACATTAAAATCACCTGGGGGGTATTTTTTTCTCTCTTTCTCTTTTAAACAGCTTTATTGAGATATAATTCACACCATACAATTAATCCATTTCAATGACTTTAATATATTCACAGACATGTGCAACCATCACCACAGTCAACTTTAGAACATTTTCATCACCTCAAAAGGAAAGCCCATACCTATTAGCTATCACCCTGTTATCCTCCTGCCCTCTGCCCCCACTCGTAAGCAACCACTAATCTACCTGCTGTTTTTATAGATTTTCCTATTCTGGACTTTCGTATGAATGGAGTCATATAATATTTGAACTTTCATGACTGGCTTTTTTCACTTAACACAATGTTTTCGAGGTTCATCCAAATTGTAGCTCGTATTAGTCCTCCATTCCTTTTTTATGGCTGAATAATACTCCCTTTTAGGTATATACCACATTTTGTTTATCTCTTCAACCATTGATAGACATTTGGGTTCTTTCAACCTTTTGGCTGTTAGGAATAGAGCTGCCATAAACCATTCATGTACAATTGTTTGTGTGGATATATGTTTTCACTTCTCTTGGGTATATGCCTAAGAGTGGAATTGCTGGGTCATAGGGTAACTCTATATTTACTCATTTAATGAACTGCTAGACTGTTTTACCTGGGAAGTTTTGAGAATATACTAGTGCCCCTGCCCACCCCACTCATCCCTCACCCTCTGACAAATGAATCATACTCTCTGGAGTTGGGTTCTAGTTAATTCCAAGAATCCCCTCCCTCAGTAGATTCCAGTGTGCACCCTGCGTTAAGCACCACTGTACTACATCATAATCTCAATGATATTTGAAATATGGCACTACTTAGGATTATCTATTTTTGAAGAATTATTAACCACGAGGATTCAACAAGAAGCCAGTGCTTCAATATTTATTCATTAGCTAAGCCAACCACCCTAGTGACTCATGATTCTGGGAAGAGAAGGTTTGACTAGAACTTTCAAGACTTGTACCTCTCTTTTCTGTCACCAAGGCTGATCTTCAGAGCAGGAAGACTGGAAAGCAAATATTGGGCTGGATTATCAATGTGCTGAGAAGATATTGTTTCCACACAGGGTCACAGTGCCTAGAATGATACCATGAAAAATTCCTTCAATGGGGTCTGGAAAAATTATGGGTTTTCAAGAGTTCCTTAAGAAACTACAAAGCTCCCTGGTAGAAAGGAAGTTGACAGAGAGGGAGAGAGCCAGGTGGAGACATGACTTCTTTTTGGCAAGAGGCAAAGGGAGGGGAAATTGGCAGGAATGATTGCTTGCCTTCGCTCAGCCCCTTTCTGCCCTCAGGCTGTTCCATGTTCCCACATTTCTGCAGAGTGAGATACTTTCTGACTCTGCCAGCAGGGGACACTGGAGGAGGGGGTTGGAGTGTGGGGGTGGGGATGGGTGAGGGGGGCCAAAAAGACACATCCTGGATTTCCTCATTCCACCCAAGGAGAACCCCTCCCTGTTTGGCTCAGCTCAGATCCTGGAGATTTACAGCTGAAGATTTTCAAAATCTTTCCAGGAGTATGTTTACAGCAAAACACACTGAATCAATTGCTAATTATGAGTTCTCTGTCCACCTCATATTGCTTCCAGGACTTTGCCCTGGTGACTCTTCCTCTCAATTTGTTTCAAAAGAGGAAATGCCATACTTTTGAAAATTCTGCCATTTCTCATTTTCAACACGTGGTTTGTAGTTTAGATTTGTGCAAAATGCTTTCGCATCTGTTGGTTACAAGTTTGACCCTTAAAAAACTTTGTGAGAGATTATTATCTCTATTTACAGATGAGGAAACTGAGGCTTAGAGATGGTTAGGTTACTCACCCAAAGACACACTGCTAGTTTTAGGCAGACAAAGAATCAGACCTTGGGTCTCCTGATTCCATACTCTTTCTGCTCTACCCTGCCTAGATGAATATCCAATATGCCTTGAGAAGTGTCTATAAGTGAAAGAATCAACCCCGAATATAATTTTGTATTTTTACTCTCAAATTTCTCCAACCTCTGAACTCTTAACAGGAGTAAAGAGTAAAAATCATCACTAAGTGACATTAAGGAACCAGTTGAGTCCCCATAACATGAATTTACAATGGGACAAATTATTGTTGTTTGATTTTAATATTTACCAGTATCATTTAACGCAATAGTTCGCAAACTTTTTTAAGGCCTCAAATCCTTTTGGAAATGTAAATACAATGGGTTGTCTATTCAGATAACTGCACATACATACATATAGGGAAAAATTTTATATAAGTCAGAGAGTTCATGGAGTCCATCTTTTTTTTTTTTTTTTTTGTGAGGAGGATCAGCCCTGAGCTAACATCTGCGAATCCTCCTCTTTTTTGCTGAGGAAGACTGGCCCTGGGCTAACATCCATGCCCATCTTCCTCCACTTTATACGGGACGCCGCCACAGCATGGCTTGCCAAGCGGTGCGTCGGTGCACGCCCAGGATTCGAACCGGTGAACCCTGGGCCGCCGCAGCGGAGCGCGTGTGCTTAACTGCTTGCACCACCGTGCCGGCCCCGTGGAGTCCATCTTTGGACGCCAGGTTACGAAACCATAAAGGGAACAGGAACAGAAAAAAAAAGAAACATGACTGTGTTTGCCCAGAATTGGGGATTAGCAAGAAAGATGTGACAGAAATTACAAAGTAGAGCAAATTTCAACTGGAATGTTTGACAAAGCAGACCACTGAGTTTGGGCTGGAGAGAAAAATAATGAAGCTATAAGGTAGCTGCTAGACGTGGAAAATGAAGATGGAGGATGGAAATTGAGGTCTTGATGAAACTGAAAAACAAGTTGATTAGGAGACAGGTAAAGAGATGGGAGATTGTGATTAGGAAGGGAGGGGAGTCTCAGAATGAAAAATTTCAGAGATGGAGCTGTCTCCTCTGAGCTTCAAAGATATATATCTAGTTGCCTAGTTAACATCTCCACTTAGCCATCTAGCAGAACTCAAAATTCATTCTTGCTAATAGAATTCTCCATTTCCTCCTTCTACCCCAACCTGTCACTCTTCCAATCTTTCCCATGTCAGTTATTGGCACCACTCAGTTGCTGAAGCCAAAAGCCGGGGTCATTCTTGATTCTTCTTTTTCCCTCTCACATCCAATCCATCAGCTACGCCTGTCAGTTTTCCCTGCATCATGTATTCTATACCCATCAGCTTCTCTTCATCTCACTTGCCACCAGTCTAGTCCAGGAGAGGCTCATCTTTTGCCTAGACTACTGGAATAACCCTTTAACTGGCCTCTCTGCATTCAAAATTGACTCCCCTGGTCCATCTTCCACCTAGTAGCTAGAGGGATATTTTTAAAATGTAAAGCACATATCACTTTCCTGTTCAAATCCCTTCGGTGAATCTCCATTCTCTTCATCGTAAAGTTCTAGCTCCCTAATATGACTTGGACATATCCCTGAATCCTCTTTTTCTCTATCCACTACCTGATCCCCCATACACTCTAGCAGTAATCCTATTGGCTCTTTTTCCAAATCACCTTCTCTTTTACTTCCAGAGCACAAAACTACCCTCACCTCTCACCTGGATTACTGCAATAGACTCCTCACCAGTCTCCCTCCTTCCACCCTGGCCCTCCACCTCCACGGTCTATGCTCAACACAGCTGCTGTTCTGATTCTTCTAAAACATAAGTCAGGCCTTTTCACTCTTCTCAAAACTCTACAAGGATTTTCTCTTCTATTCAGAATAGAATAAAATCCAAAGCCTTTATGTTGGCCTACAAGGCCTTAAGGGTGCTGGCTTCCTATTAGCCTCTGACCTGACTTCCCACTGCCCCTCCTTTCCCTCCTTTCTCTGTTCCAGCATGGTGGCCTTGTTCTTTCCCACTTCTGCCTCAGGGCCTTTATGCTTGCTCGTCCCTCTGGGTAGAATGCCCACGTCTTGTATGGGCATGGCTCATTCCTGCACTTACTTCAATGAAGGAAGTCAAATAGCATCTTATCAGTGAGGCCTTCCCTGATTACCCTACTTAAAGTAGTAACTTCTCTACCCCCTCCTGCTAATTTCCCTGCCCCCAACTGGCACTCCCTATCCCCTTCCCTGTTTTATTTTTCTCCATAGTACTTAAAACCATGTGATGTCCTATATAATTCACTTATTTAGTTTGTTCATCAGCTGTCTCCTCCCACTAGAATATAAACTACACAAGGGTAAAGTTTCATCTGTTTTGTATAGCTGTATCCCCAGTGCCCAGAACCATGGCCGGCACATAGTAAATTCTATATCAGTGTACTTTGAATGAACAGCTGGAAAGGCCCTACATGGTCTGGCCTCACCTACCTCTTTGTCCTCATTTCTCCACTCCCCCTTCATTCTCTACACACTCTGCATTTCTCTCACCAGAGCACTTAGCACACTTTATTATTCCCTGTTCATTTGCCTGCATTCCTATCTACACTGTAAGCTCCACTGGGGCTGGGGTCTTGCTCACCACAGTATCTTCAAAATCCAGCACAGTGCCTGGCACCAGAGTTGGCACTCAATAAATGTATGTTGAATGAATGAAAATGTAGGAGTTCAGAAGATTTTGAGTAAGGCGGGAGATCACTTATAGTTGGATGAATTGATACGAAAATGCTTCATAAAGAGATGGCATTTAAATGGACCCTTTAAAAAGGTAGAGCTTTTTGAAGTAATTCAGGTAATCCTGGTGAGAGGTGACAGTGGCTGTAGACTCTGGAGGTCACAGAGTGGGTAGAGCTCTACTTCTTCTTCCCTTCCTGAGCAATCCAGTCCCCTCGCCATTAAGAGGGATGGAACAGGGCCAGCCCGTGGCTTAGCGGTTAGGTGAACGCACTCCGCTGTTGGCAGCCCTGGTTCGTATCCTGGGAGCGAACCGACGCACTGCTTCTCCGGCTATGCTGAGGCTGAGTCCCACATACAGCAACTAGAAGGATGTTCAGCTATGACATACAACTATCTACTGGGCCTTTGGGGGAAAAAAATAAATAAAATTAAAAAAAAAAAAAAAAAAAAAAAGGATGGAACAAAGTGCGTGGAAAGGCAGCTTGGAGTGGGAAGGCAGAGGGAGAGCACGGTGGGAAGGGTGTCTCCACAGAGCCCCAGCATTTGTGCAGAGTCAGACACCAAGCAGGTGCAGAGTGTCAGAGTCTGAACAGTGTGGACAGGGTGTCCATGCAGGGGAAAGACCCAGAAAAGATGTCCGAGCCCAAATGAAGGGTGTCCATCTGCAAGGTGGGCACCTGCTACAGGCTGTTGGAACCCAAGTGGGTGACAAGGGCCTCCATGAAGGGGGAAAACTCAGCATCATAGTCAGAGCAGGGTAAGAAAGGGCATCCATGTAGAAGGAAGGCCAAGCACGAGATGTCAGAGCCCAAGTAAGATGAGTGGAGCATCCACACATGGGAATGGCCCGGCGTGGCCTGACCAGGGTAAGGAGGTTGTCCATTCCTGAGTGATGAAGGCATCCACAGAGGGGCAGCCTGGTGTGGGGTGCTGGAGTCCATGCAGGGTGAGGAAGGAGTCCACAAAATACAAAGGGAAAAAGAGTAACTTCACAGTGGGAAAGACTGACAGACACCACATTAACCAACTGATCAAAGTGAATATGATCAGTAATAGAATACACTGAAATCATATGCCCTCCGATAGGATGCAATGAAAAGTCCAAAGCATCACTTCTATGACAATTATCCCCAAAATGCATAACTTGAACCTAATCACGAGGAAACATTAGACAAACTCAAATGGGGGATACCTACATAACTGACCTGTAATACTCAAATGTATCAGATTTATAGATTTAACTAGATTAAAAAAACTTGGAAAATGGGGCCGGCCCAGTGGTGCAGCAGTTAAGTGTGCGTGCTGCCCTGCGGCGACCCGGGGTTCCCAGGTTCGGATCCGGGGCATGCACTGATGCACCGCTTGTCAAGCCATGCTGTGGCAGCTTCCCATATAAAGTAGAGGAAGATGGGCACAGATGTTAGCCCAGGGCCAGTCTTTCTCAGTAAAAAAGAGGAGGATTGGCATCAGATGTTAGCTCAGGGCTGATCTTCCTCACAAAAAATAAAACTTGAAAATACTTGTAAGAAATATGATAGACAAGGGGTTAATAGCTTTCATGTATAAAAACTCATACAGATAGAGAAGGAAAACTTAAAACTTCAAGAGAAAAGCAATTGCTTTGTACTCATTTCTCCAACAATTCAGGCTGATAAAGACCCGGTTCTTTCATAGAATCCTGCACTTTTCCTTCATTGCATTTTTTTCCTTCACAACTGTTATTAAGGAAATATTTGTATGTTTTTGTATTTAACGTCTGTTTTCTGCACTGGACTGTGAACTCAAAGAAGGCAGTAATCTTTTTTGTGCCTGTGTTTTGCTCACTGCTGTGTCCTTGTTATTTAGTAGAGTGCTTGGTGTATAGTTCTCAGTCAATAAATGTTGGTTGATTGGATAAATGCTGAGAGAGAAAGAAAGAATGAGAGAGAAAGGCCAACCTATAAGTTATTTAGAGAAAGAAGCCCTTTGCAGGTTGGATACTGTGGGCCAGCCACAAGGCAGCCCGGGAGCCAATGGGGCTGAGAACAATCCCATTTACCAACATCTACTTTTGAGTCAAGCTCTAAGACAAGCATAGGTCTATTTGTCTGTGGAAGTGTGGAAAACTGGAACCCCTGGGCAGAAACCTTCACAATGCTGGCACCGAGGGCATGGAGAAACTGTCAACCTGCCAACGGGAGATCCAGCCTGAGAACTTGGCAGCCTCAACTCTTTACCCGGAAGTGACACACATCCGGAAGAGTCTACGAGAAGTTGTCTCTGCCCTGCAGCTTCTGGCAGTAGTACTCCAGGGCCCAAACGCAAATGGGGCAATTGCCCAATAGTGTCTTCTGGGACTTCCTACAAGGGTAAGCTCTCACATAGGTTCACCTTTCCTATCTCATCTTCAGACAGGAGGTCTGGCCCTGAGTCTTTTCAAAGCAGTTGGGGGTGGAGAAGTGGGAGGCTTCCAGGCAGAGAGAAAAGTTTATGTAAAGGCATAAAACAATAATACACGTTGCGATCCTATAAGTAGTTTGATATGACGGAAGCTTTGGGGAGGAGGTGTAGCAAACCAAAAGGTGAGGTTCAAAGTGCAAAAGGCCACCTCTCGAATGCCTCACTAAGGAAACTGAACTTTATCCTGTAGGCAATGGAGAACGACTGTTTCATGCTGTGAGATTTCCATTCTGAATGCCAGGTGGAGAATGGTTCTAAGTGAGAGACAAACCACACAAAAGGCTATTAAAATAGTCCAGAAAAGTATAATAAAGGCTCAAACTAGGGTAAAGGTAGTGAGTACAACAAGAAAGGGACAATTAAGACAGGCAGAACTTGTAAATTAGATGTGAGGGGTGAAGAAGGGGGACAAATCTAGGCTGATGGTACTTCCACTGAGGTAGGCAATACAGAAAAAAAGTGAGATTTGTTTGGATATGTTACATTTGAGATGCCCGTAGATTGTCCTAGTAGAGGTGTCCAGTCATTAATTGGATACACTGGTCTGGAACTCAGAAAAGAAGCCAAGGCTGGAGATATAGATTTGGAAATCATTAACATATAACTAAAGCAGTGATAGTAAATGGGATCACTCACAGAGGGTGTAGCTTGAGAACAGAAAGCCAAGGAGAGAGGCTGGGAAATTACCAGTGATTAAAGAATGGTCAGAGGAAGAGAAGAGAGCAAAGGGGATTGTGCAAGAATGATCATTGAAGTTGGAGAAAAAAGCAGAAGTTATAACTCCTAAGTCAAGAGAGAGCAGATTATTGAGAAATGGGGAAGGGTCAATAGTGTCAGATGGCATTGTGAGGTCAGTGGTGTGAGGGCTAAAAAAGATTGCTCGAATGTAGTAATTAGGAGTCTATTGGAGACCTTTCCTAGGGTTGTTCCAGGGATGACGTGAGGGCAGAAGACTGACATCGTTAAGATTATGAAGGAAATTTCTACATTCTAAGATTCCTTCATAACTATATAAAACCTTCAGAATTCCATGGGCAAATAAACCTTTATTTCAAAAATTTACTTTCAATTTTGAAAATAAATGGGAAAATATGTTCCCAGTGGAAAAAGGAGAGTTATGTCCGGGTCAAAGAAGGTCAAATATTTGATGGTAGCACAAGGGATGGCCTAGAATCTTAGAGGTCATGTCTTAATGTTTGGCTCTGATTCATGAAGATGGTATGGGCCAATGGAAGTGCTATCTGTGGATGGCCGTGCTAGCAATGGATGGACATTGTAGAGTATTTGCCCACAATGCATGATTACAATATGGTCTTTGGTAAGTTCAAACTGGGGTCCAGGAAGAAAGATATTGGTCAACGCCGGAGAAACGGTGCTGAATATCAGGTCCAAAAGATGAGTATAACCATAATCAGTAAAAGGAATCATGAGATCAGAAACTAAAAGAATCCGAAACAAGGAAGGATGGCTAGGGTAGAAGTTCGGAACTAAGGCTGTGAAAAATTTAAGGGTTAGAGGCCTGTTTTGGGGTGGTGCTACCTATGTGGTGTGAGCTGGCAGGCTTGATGGCTTCAAGGAACTGCATAATCCTGCCCAGTGAGGTTGATAAGAAAAGCCTCTTCAGAGCTCCTGACCTAGGTAAAGAACCCCTGAATGAATGTTCAGCCTGGTTTCTGAGGAAGCATGACTAGTCATGGTTGTAAGACTTAGACTTTTGGTCTATCTAGAGTCCCAAGGCTATTCTAAGTAGAAGGTGTCATTTCTAAGAAGTCCTTGCTTCAGGCCAAAGATCAAAACATGCCCACAACTTGACATCATTATTCTGTTAGTGTTATAGGTTGAATTGTCTTCCCCCAAAAGATATATTGAGGTTCTAACCCCCGGTACTTCAGAATGTGACCTTATGGAAATAAGGTCGTCGCAGATGTAATCAAGTCAGGATGAGGTCAGAGTTGAGTAGAGTGGGCCCTTAATCCAATATGGCTGGTGTCCATATAAGAGGAGAAAAGACCCAGAGAGATACATAGGGACAGTGCTGTGTGATGACAGAGGCAGGGTAATGCAGCTTTAATCCAAGGAACAGCAGGGATTGGTGGACATCACCAGAAGCTAGGAAGAGTCAAGGAAGGATTCTACCCAGAGTCTCAGAGGTAGTATGGCCCTGCTGAAGCCCTGATTTCAGACTTCTAGCCTCAAAAACTAAGAGAGAATCAATTTCTGTTGTTTTAAGCCCTCCAGTTTGTGGTAATTTGTTAGGGTGGCCCTCAGAAACAAATACAGTTAGCAAGTATACAAGAAAACAATTGCTCCAGGAACAAGCTTCCAGTCAAGAGAATAAACTCTCACAACAGGGATTACTGTAAAGATCCCATTCAGATTGAAATCTCTGGGTACTTGATAGAATTGACAAGCTGCAAAGAGTGGTGAAAATCTTGGTGCTAGTCCAAGGATTTTAGATGATCTTTTGCTCTTGGAGAGATTTAAGCTACCCTGGTCCATAATTTCTAAAGTTTGAACTGGAAATCAAAATTTATGTCTGTGTGGGCCAGCCCCATGGCATAGTGGTTAAGTTTGCCACACTCCACTTCAGTGGCCCAGGTTCACAGGTTCAGATCCTGGGCACGAACCTACACCACTTGTCAGCTATGCTGACGTGGTGACCTACTTACAAAATAGAGGAAGACTGGCACAGATGTTAGCTCAGGGCTAATCTTCCTCAAGCAAAAAAAAAAGAGGGAGAAAGATTGGCAACAGATGTTAGCTTAGGGCGAAATCTTCCTCACCAAAAAAAAAAAAAGTCTTTGTTTTGGGTGGTTTTTCACAAATCAAATCCAGATTTTTAGTCAAGGTAGCATCATTATAGGGATAATAAATAGCAACAACCACAAAATATATAAAAGGGAAATAAACTTTTGTGGGGGTGAATGGCCTTTCTTTTTTCATCAATAGACTTTATTTTTAGGGCAGTTTTAGGTTTACAGAAAAATTGAGCACAGAGTTCCCACATATCCACTCTCTCCACTCCCCCACTCCCCACCCCACACACAGTTTCCCCTATTACTAACATCTTGCATTAGTGTGGTACATGCTATAATTGATGAACCAATATTGATACATCATTATTAACTAAAATCCATAGTTTACATCAGGGTCCACTCTGTGTTGTACAGTTCTATGTGTTTTGACAAATGGATAGTGTCATATGTCACCGTTATAGTATCATATGGAATAATTTCACTGCCCTAAAAATCCCCTGTGCTCCACCCATTCATCCCTCTCATCCACCCCTGGCAACCACTGATCTTTTTACTGTCTCTATAGTTTTCCAGAATGTCATGTAGTTGGGATTATACAGTACATAGTCTTTTCAGATTGGCTTCTTTCATTTAGCAATATGTGTTTAAAGTTTTTCAATGTCTTTTTGAAGTTTGATAACCCATTTCTTTTTAGTGCTGAATAATATTCTAGTGTTTGGATGTACCAGTTTCTTTATCTGTTTACCTATCAAAGGACATCTTGGTTACTTCCAAGTTTTGGAAGTTATAAAGAAAACTGCTGTAAACACTCATGTGTAGGTTTTTGTGTGGATGTAATTTTTCAACTCATTGGGGTAAATACCAAGTAGTACAATTGCTGCATCACATGATAAGAGTATGTTTGGTTTTGTAAGAAATTGCAAACTGTCTCCCAAAGTGGCTTTACCATTTTGCGTTCCCACCAGCAATGAATGAGAGTTCCTGTTGCTCCACATTCTCGTCAGCATTTGATGTTATCAGTGTTTTGGATTTCAGCCATTCTAATAGGTGTGCAGTGGCATCTCATTGTTGTTTTAGAAAATAAACCTTTCAGGAAGAAATAGGTTAAGATAAAAGCTAGAAAATTGACTCCTCTAGGGTTCTAAAGGAGATTTCTACAACCTAAGCCATTCCTTCATAAATATGTAAAACCATTAGAATTCCATAGGTAAATGAAACTTTATTTCAAAACTAAACCTTCAGTTTGAAAATAAATGCAGAAGTATGTTCCCAGTGTAGAAAGGATGGTTCCTGAATTGTTGCAGAGCATGTGAGAATGGAAGATACATATGGCAGAGCAACAAGAAAGAACTTTTGCTCCAACTCCTAGAGTTTTGGTTACCACCTCTATGATGATGAATTTCCATTTGGTATAACTAGCCCAGACCTCTGCCCTGAACCCCAGTCCTTTATTTCTTGCTTCCTGACTTACATCTCCATCCACAGTCCCTGTCACTATAAAATACCATGCCTCAGTCTTAGACTCATGACCTTGGGACTTACTGAACATGAAAGAGAAATAAACTTCTGTTATTTGGTGATTTTTCTATTGCTCATACTGAACCTAATCCCAATAATACAGTATTATTCAGCCTTCTCTGCCTTGTCTTAAAGATAAGGTCTTCTTAAATCCCTGTTTGACTTTTAGGAATGTATTTTTTCAATGTGTGATATAAAGCAAGTTGAGCCCAAGTTATTCTCTTGCTAGCCTGGCAGAGGACAATTCTACTTGGATGGACCCAATTGCCAATAAATGTGTGCTTACTTCCATATAGCTTCTAGTTTCAAACTCAAAAGGCCATTTCTGAGGTCCAAGAAGAGCAGTACTTTTGATCATAACTGGGGACTATGTTGGGGGTGGATCATTTCATTTTACTCACTTCTATTCATGTATTAGTCTCAGGGAGAGGCATAGAGTGTAATGGTTTAGAACATGGACCCTGAAGCCCTTTTACTTGAGTTTAAATCCAAGTTCTATCACCTCTTAGCTATGTGACCTTGGCAAGCTACTTAACATCTCCATGCTTCAATTTCCTCGCCTCTCTATCAGTGATAATAACAGTGCACACCTTATCGGATTTTTGTGAGGATTAAATGAATTAATATACACATAGCACACACGTAAGCACACAGAACAACGTCTGGCACATACAAATGTTTGTTATCAGTGAATATTATAGTTATTAACTTTATTACCTACTAGGGATACAATGGTGTACAAAATAGATACTTCCTCTGTCTTCATGGATCTTGCAGTGTAGTACAGAAGACAGACATTAAACCATATTTAACTTCTCAGCAGAAACCTTACAGGCTTGAAGAGAGTGGCATGATATATTTAAAGTGCTAAAAGGAAAACCTTACAGCCAAGAATACTCTACCCAGCAAGGTTATCATTCAAAATGGAAGGAGAGATAAAAAGTTTCCCAGACAAGCAAAAATTAAAGGAGGGCCGGTCCCGTGGCTTGGTGGTTAAGTGCGCGCGCTCCGATGCTGGTGGCCCGGGTTCGGATCCCGGGCGCGCACCGAGGCACCACTTCTCCGTCCATCCTGAGGCCGAGTCCCACATACAGCAACTAGAAGGATGTGCAGCTATGACATACAACTATCTACTGGGGTTTTGGGTGGAAAAATAAATAAATAAAATCTTTAAAAAAAAAAATTAAAGGAGTTCGTCACCAAGAAACCAGTACTACAATAAATGCTAAAGGGACTTATTTAAGGGGAAAAGAGAAGACCACAAATAGTAAAAATTATGTATTTCCATGATAAGAGGGTAATGGACACAAATGCACAAAAAAGAAGTTAGATATGATATCAAAACATAAACTGTGGGGGCCGGCCCTATGGCTTAGTGGTTAAGTGTGCACGCTCTGCTACGGGTGGCCAGGGTTGGGATCCCGGGTGCGCACCGATGCACTGCTTCTCCGGCCATGCTGAGGCCGCGTCCCACATACAGCAACTAGAAGGATGTGCAACTATGATGTACAACTATCTACTGGGGCTTTGGGGGGAAAAAAAGGAGGAGGATTGGTATAGATGTTAGCTCAGAGCCAGTCTTCCTCAGCAAAAAGAGGAGGATTAGCATGGATGTTAGCTCAGGGCTGATTTTCCTCACACACACACACAAAAACATAAACTGTGGGAGGAGGGGAGTTAAAGAGTAGAGCTTTCAGACAGAGGTCCAACTAAAGAGACCATCAGCTCTGTGTATGGATGCCATGGTAGTCATAAACCAGAAACCTACAATAAATACACAAAAAACTAAGAGAAAGGAACTCAAACATAATACAAAAGAAAGCCATCAAACCACAAGGGAAGAGAGCAAGAGAAGAAAAAAGGAACAGAGAAGGACTACTAAAACACTGAGGAAAAAAAGTTTAAAAATGGCAGTAAGTACACACCTATCAATAGCTACTTTAAACGTCAATGGACTAAATGCTCCAATTAAAAGGCATAGAGTGGCTGATTGGATAAAAAAACAAGACCCATATATATGCTGCATACAAGAGACACACTTCAAACCTAAAGACCCTCACAATCTGAAAGTGAAGGGATGGAAAAAGATACTCCACACAAATGGCAATGAAAAGAAAGCTGGGGTAATAATACTCACATCAGACAAAATAGACTTTAAAACAAAAACTGTAAAAATCAACAAAGAAGGGCATTACATAATGAACAATCCAACAAGAGGATATAACACTTGTAAATATCTATGCACCCAATGTAGGAGCGCCTAAATATATAAAGCAATTATTAACAGACATAAAAAGAGAAATAGACAGTAACACAATAACAGTAGGGGACTTTAACACTCCACTTACACCAATGGATGGATCATCCAAACAGAAGATCAATAAGGAAACATTGGCCTTAAATGACACACTAGAAGAGATGGAGTAGATATATACAGAACATTCCATCCAAAAACCGAAGGATACACGTTCTTTTCAAATGCACATGGAAATTCTCCAGGATTGATAACATATTAGGCCACAAAACCAGTCTCCAGAAATTTAAGAAGATTGAAATAATACAAAGCATCTTTGCTGACCACAACAGTATGAAACTAGAAATCAACTATAGGAAGAAATTCAGAAAAGCAACAAATACGTGGAGATTAAACAAAATGCTACTGAACAATGATTGGGTCAATGAAGAAATCAAAGGAGAAATCAAAAAAATACCTGGAGACAAATGAAAATGAAAATAGGACATGCCAGAATTTGTGGGATACAGCAAAAGCGGTTCTAAGAGGGAAGTTTATAGCAATAAAGGCCTATCTCAAGAAACAAGAAAAATCTCAAATAAACAATTTAACAAGGCACCTAGAGGAACTGGAAAAAGAAGAACAAACAGAGCCAAAAATCAGTAGAAGAAGGGAAATATAAAAATCAGAGCAGAAATAAATGAAATAGAGACTAAAATAACAATAGAAAAAATTAATAAAACCAAGAGCTGCTTCTTTGAAAAGATAAACAAAATTGACAAACCTTTAGCTAGACTCACCAAGAAAAGAAGAGAGAAGGCTCAAATAAGTAAAATCAGAAATGAAAGAGGAGACGTTACAACAGACACCTCAGAAATACAAAAGATTATAAGAGAATACTATGAAAAGCTATATGCCAACATATTGGACAATCTGGAAGAAATGGATAAATTCTTAGAATCATACAACCTTCCAAAACTGGATCAAGAAGAAGTAGAGACTTAGAATAGACCAATCACCGGTAAGGAGACCGAAACAGTAATCACAAACCCCCCCAAAAATAAAAGTCCAGGACCAGACGGCTTCCCTGGTGAACTCTACCAAACATTCAAAGAAGACTTAATACCTATCCTTCTCAAACTCTTCCAAAACATTGAGGAGCGGGGGAAGCTCCCTAACTCATTCTATGAAGCCGACATTACCCTGATACCAAAACCAGACAAGGACAACACAAAAAAAGAAAATTACAGGCCAATATCACTGATGAACATCGATACAAAAATCCTCAACAAAATACTAGCAAATTGCATACAACAATACATTAAAAAGATTATACACCATGATCAAGTGGGATTTATTCCAGGGATTCAGGGATGGTTCAACATTCGCAAATCAATCAACGTGATACACCACATTCATAAAATGAAGAATAAAAATCACATGATCATCTCAATAGACACAGAGAAAGCGTTTGACAAGATACAGCATCCATTTATGATTAAACAACTCTGAATAAAATGGGTATAGAAAGAAAGTAACTCAACATAATAAAGGCCATGTATCACAAACCCATAGGTAATATCATCCTCAATGGTGAAAAACTGAAACCTATCCCTTTAAGCACAGGAACCAGACAAGGATGCCCAGTCTCACCACTCCTATTTAACATAGTATTGGAAGTCCTAGCCAGAGCAATCAGGCAAGAGAAAGAAATAAAAGGGATCCAAATTGGAAAGGAAGAAGTGAAACTGTGACTATTTGCAGATGACATGATTTTATATATAGAAAAGCCTAAAGAATCCACCCAAAAACTTTTAGAAGTAATAAACGAATACAGTAAAGTTGCAGGATACAAAATCAACATACTATTGCATTTCTATACACTAACAACAAAGTAGCAGAAAGAGAAATTAAGAATACAATCCCATTTATAATTGCAACAAAAAGAATAAAATACCTAGGAATAAACTTAACCAAAGAGGTGAAATATCTGCACACTGAAAACAATAAAAAATTGCTGAAAGAAATTGAAGAAGACACAAAGAAATGGAAAGATATTCCGTGCTCTTGGATTGGAAGAATTAACATAGTTAAGATGTCCATACTTCCTAAAGCAATCTATAGATTCAATGCAATCCCTATCAAAGTTCCAACAACATTTTTCATAGAAATAGAACAAAGAATCCTAAAATTTATATGGAACAACAAAAGACCCCAAATAGCTAAAGGAATCCCGAGAAAAAAGAACAAAGCTGGAGGTATCACACTCTCTGATTTCAAAATATACTACAAAGCGATAGTAACCAAAACAGCATGGTACTGGCACAAAAACAGACGCACAGACCAATGGAATAGAATAGAAAGTCCAGAAATAAACCCACACATCTATGGACAGCTAATCTTTGACAAAGGAGCCAAGAACATACAACAGAGAAAGGAAAGTCTCTTCAACAAATGGTGTTGGGAAAACTGGATAGCCACATGCAAAAAAATGGAAGCAGACCATTACCTTACACCATACACAAAAATTAACTCCAAATGGATTAAAGACTTGAATGTAAGACATGAAACTATGAAACCTCTAGAAGAAGACATAGGCAGTACGCTCTTCCACATCGGTCTTAGCAACATATTTTCAAGCACCAGGTCTGACCAAGGCAAGAGAAACAATAGAAAAAATAAACAAATGGGACTACATCAAACTAAAAAGCTTCTGCACAGCAAAGGAAACCATCAACAAAACGAAAAGACAACCTAACAATTGGGAGAAGATATTTGCAAAACATACATCTGATAAGGAGTTAATCTCCAAAATATATAAAGAACTCATACATCTCAACAACAAAAAAACTAACAAACCAATTAAAAAATGGACAAAAGACCTGAACAGGCATTTCTCCAAAGAAGATATACAGATGGCCAACAGGCACATGAAAAGATGTGCAACATCATTAACTATCAGGGAAATGCAAATCAAAACTACAATGAGATATCACCTCACGCCCATCAGAATGGCTATAATTAACAAGACAGGAAACAACATGTGTTGGAGAGGATGTGGAGAGAAGGGAACTCTCATACACTGCTGGTGGGAGTGCAAACTGGTGCAGCCACTATGGAAAACAGTATGGAGATTCCTCAAAAAATTAAGGATAGAACTACTATACAATCCAGCTATTCCACTGCTGGGTATCTATCCAAAGAATGTGAAAACACCAATGCATAAAGATACATGCACCCATGTGTTCATTGCAGCGTTATTCACAATAGCCAAGACTTGGAAGCAACCTAAGTGCCGATCAAGGGACGAATGGATAAAGAAGCTGTGGTATATACACAATGGAATACTACTCAGCCATAAGAAACCATGAAATCCAGCCATTTGTGACAACATGGATGGACATTGAGGGTATTATGCAAAGTGAAATAAGTCAGAGGGAGAAGGTCAAATACCGTATGATTTCCTTCATTAAGTAGTAGATAATAACAACAACAAACAAACACATAGGGACAGAGATTGGATTGGTGGTTACCAGAGGGGAAGGGGGAAGGGGGAAGGGAGGAGGACGAAAGGTATAATTAGGCACACGCGTATGGTGATGGGTTGTAATTAGTATTTGGGTGGTGAACATGAGAACATGATGTATTCTATGCAGAAATAGAAGTATAATGCTGTACACCTGAAATATATACAATTTTAGAAAGCAATGTTACTGAAATAAACAAAATAAAAAAAGAATAGTGAAGGGTTTTATGAATAAAATTCTGATTCAATCATGCTTAAAGAAAAAAATAAATAAAAATAAACCATATTTAAATAATTTTTAATTTAAAGTTGTGATTAGTGCTACAAAGGGCCTTATGAGCATGCTTAAGAGGGGAATCTATTCTGGTCCAGGTAATCAGGCAAGACATCTCAGCTCCAACAGTGCCATTTAGGCACAGGCATGGCGAATGAGTAAATTAGCTTGGAGAAGAGGGCTAAGAGAAAGAGGAGGAGGGTGAGAGTGCCTGGGACGCTTTGGTGGTCTCTGCTATGTCTAGGGTGCTCTGTGTGCTGGACAACATTCCTAGCAGGAATTGAGGCCACCTACAGGGAAGGACTGCATGTGCTCCACAATTAAGAAAGAAGGGCCTTGAGGGCCAGGGAAAAGAGAATACCAGTGGCTTGCCCTTTGGATACAAATTCTCTAATCCCCTGGAAAATTGCAAGGCACAGAGTGGCACAGGCCAAGTGATGTCCGGAGGCTGCATTTTGTCAAGGTAGATTAAAGCTTCCATGAAGATATTCTGCAAGGCAAAGTCAAGGCAGGACATCACACGAAAGTGGCCAAATCGCCATTGCAGCTGAATTTTAAAAGAAGGTCCTTGAACACTTAGGAAACCATATTTGCTGTACATATGTGAAGGGTTGAGTGAAGAGACCTCAAATGCTCAAATGTATTCCTGGCATGCACAACCTTAAATTAGAGGGGCTAAATAAAGCTGTGGCCTGCCCTTTCTGAAAGTTTGCCAACCACTGATATAGATCGTGTGGGACACGGGGCCTCATCTGGGCTGATCTTAGGACAGACATTGGAACTTGCTTTCTTGCTGAAATGTCTGACATCAGCCCTAATTTTTAGTCATGTATCTCTTTCTCCAAGTCATAAAGTACTGGGGGCCCTCGGAGAGGGTAGGCTTAGTCTCCGGTAAGCTAAAGGGTTCCTTGTCTAGAGAATGAATGATTGATTCCTGGCCCCAAGCAGCCTGCCCCAAGGTGTTTTTTCCCTCTGCATGGACCCATCACCTTCATGGCTTTTAGAGATGCCCTTTGACTTCTGACCAACATGTAAAGCGTTCTTTTAGTTTGGCATCAGTAAACAGTTCAGACCTCCCAGGCAGCTCCAAGTCATGCTCCACATCACCTTGTTTGGAAACATCACCATCTGGTGGATTTCACTGTATCTGCTCTCAAAGACTTGGCTGTGTTCTACCAATTGAGGGCATCCATGACTTACTGAATATTTCAGCTGTACACTGACTCTGGGATTGGTATTTGAGGAAGACAGAGTTGAGGGGCAAAAAAGGAAGAATGTACTATGTTTCATGCTTCTAAGCTGAAATCTTGGAACACAGTCAGCTGGATACATACTGCTTCGTTGGCTTTTCTCAGCAGCACAATGTGCCCCCATGCCGCTTCTCTTAAAGAGTTTCATTGCACCTCCCTGAACCTGGATTGTCTTTGCAGGGATCACTGGAAATTTTCAAGGAGTGGAAAGGAACTAATAAATGGCTATCCTTTCCTTCACAGCCAATTGAAATCCAATCCCTGGAATGTGACAGGAAGCAAGACTGCCTTTCTTCAAATGCAGGCCCTCCCTGGCATCGTCAATACCAGGGGTCTCTGATCAAATGATTCCCAAAGAAAGTCCAGCCGAGATACATGCTGTGGCATCCACACTGCTCTTCCTCTTCCTTAGCCAAACCATTAGTGAAGGCTCTTGAACACTGTCTTTCATTAGTATCAGTGTAGTGAGCAGAAACAGGCATGTTCAGTCCTAAAAGAGAGTATCTGCTCAGGGAAAAAGCGTCCGGGCTTTGGAGTTAACCAGACTTAGATTCAAATCCCAGCTCTTTCACATATGGGCTGTGTGGATGAAACACAAACACAACTCCGCGCAAGCCCTGCTACTTCTGCTCCCTAGCAGCAAGTAACTCAATCTCTCCAAGTTTTCGTTCCCTTATCCGCAAAATGGGATGATCATAGCAGCTACTTTATGCAGTTGCAATGAAAATTAAATGAGAGAGCGATGTTGTTGTAATTAACCCTCACTTGGTAATTTTAAAATACAATATTTTAATTTAGTTGGGGTTTTGTTGCAGTTTCGACAATGAAAGAGTTCAAATCTCTTGCTTGCTGTCTCAGCCAAAAGCCCTTACTCAGAACTGATTCATACTTAGAATGATGTTCTCTGAAAAAAACATCTATTTAGTTTCCAACAAAAGGGGTTTTTAAAGATCCAAAAGACTGTGTTTAAATTATGGATCTTACTTCAGATCTAATTATCTGATTTGTTTAGAATGATCTTATTCAAACTTCATTTTTTTCTAGGCAGCAGAGTCCTTTTTCAAATGAATTCTCACTTGGAACCTCAACATAGTAAATAAATAAAAGCAAAGACGCAGGGGTTGGAGCTGGGGCTGGGGCTGGCGCTGGAGCTGTGGAAAGAAAAGCAGGATTCTATTTGCTCTCCATTAGAATGTAAGCTCTAGAACAGCAGACACTTTGCCTGTTTTGTTCATGGCTGCAGCTACAATGTGGACAACAATGTCTTACACTAACAGGGCTCAAGAGAGATTTTTGAATGAATGATGGATGAACAGCATTTGAAGAAGGCAGGCACATAATAGGCACCCAAGAAAATCTTAGTGCCCCTTACCTAACTAAAACCCTGCTGCAAATTCAATGACATATTGTTGGTGTGAGAAAAAACTTCGACCTGGGAGAAGAATCATGCCCTCTCTTGTCACCCAGCTACCTTGTCATGCCTCTTGCTATTCTTCTCCTAGGATGGTTAGGTGTGTAATGGGAGACTGGCTGTGCAGGGAACAAAAAGACACCAGACAGAGTGACTTTGGCTTCATCATTTCTTTCCCACCTTCTCAAAAACCCCTGGGCAAATGACACAGCTTGCAAGAATCAGACTGAGCACCTGGTGAAAAACAAATATGTGCCACAATTAAGCAAACACACTCTTCAATAATAGTGCATCAGTAAGAACTGAGGCAACACATTTAGCTCTGTAGCCAACAAGTCAAATTTGAGATTTGGGCATGTGAAGTTAACAGGCAGCCTGATGGAAAGAGAACAAATTCAAACTTTGGAGTCAACAGGCCCCAGATTCCAGGTTTGCCAGTTATTGCTTGGGTGATCTTTGGGTAAGACCTCCCTTATCCTCACTTTTTCCGTCTTCAAAATGATCCTCATTCTTTTTCTGATAAAAATAGTACCCACATCATAGGTTTGTGTGGAAATTAAATGAGCTGATTAGCAAAGAACCTAACTCATAATGAACATTCAACAGAAGCTCATTTTCCGGGTCTGGCCCCATGGCTTAGTGGTTAAGTGTGCATGCTCCACTACTGGTGGCCTGGGTTCCGATCCAGGGTGCGCACTGATGCACCGCTTGTCCGGCCATGCTGAGGCAGCGTCCCACATACAGCAACTAGAAGGATGTGCAACTATGACATACAACTATCTACTGGGGCCTTGGGGAGAAAAAGCAAAAAAAAGGAGGAAGATTGGCAATGGATGTTAGCTCAGGGCTGATCTTCCTCACCAAAAAAAAAAAAGTTCATTTTCCCAGAAGTCTCAGAACAATCATTTAAAGATAAACTGCTTTATACAGAAGTCCCAAAACAAAAATCAAGGATGAATACTACAGAAATTCAGAGACTTGATGAGGGGCAAATATTAAGATGTAATGGAGGCATGTTTCAAGTGAGGAGATTCTGATGCATACACAGGGAGAAAAACCAGGATTTCTGAGTTCCCTGAGTGAGAGGTAGGTGAAAAGCGGGAGGCAGTATGTGTAGTGGTCAAGAGTTAGGCACTGAAATCATGAATCTGTGACCAGAGTTAAAATCCCAGCATGGCATTTGCTGATACTTATTTTTTCTGGATCTCCATTTCCTTATCTGTAAACTGGGGATGATAATAAGAACTCCTTCTGTAATGCCTAACAAGAACTTCAGGAGGCTGTTGTGAGGATAAAACGTGATAACATATTCAAACCTTCTGAATATGGTAAGAGCTTGATATATAGTAATTATAATTATTAGTGTTCTTGGATTAACATGTCTGGAAAGAAAGAATATGCTAGAAAGAGTGGCAGTTTCTTCAACTCTAAGCAGGGACAGAGATTCACTTCTAGAGAGGTGGTTATGTATGGATCCTGAGAGTCAGTCATACGTAGACTCATCCTTCAAGAGAAAAGCAGAAAGGATGGTCATGGGAATGCCCTTGACCTAGCAAGGTTAGCCAATTTCACTTTCTTGTGTCATCTTGACAACAACCTGTGAGGTAAGCAACCAGAGTGTCCTAGGCTGGGTTCCCCAGCAGACACTAAAATGAAGTTTCATTTGCATGTGGTTTATTAAGCAATTGTTCCTGGAAGAACTGAAAATAGTGGGGAAAGTGGGATACAGAAGGAGAAGAAGCCAAGAAGGGGTACAATTTTGGGTCAAGTCCTAGCCTTAGCTTTATCCTTCAGGGGAGCTCTGGCACATAAATTACACATCAGAGCTAGACTTATATATTTCTGTGTCAGCCATTGGCTAAGGGCTACCCTGGAGGGATGTAAACTCCCAGGATTTTCTGATTTTCTGCACTTTAGGAAAAGTGACTCCAATCACCCAAGGACAGTCCTCTTGAAAAGAGTTGCAAGTGCTGGCCATTAAAAGCAAAATACATAAAAGCTAGGAAGATGGGCACACAAAAATATTAAAAGATATCTGGGAGGATATGGGCAAAGCATTGACACACTGACAATGTTTGCTACCCAGGGCATGTTATCCCTGTTTTATAAGTGATGAAACAGGTTTAGAGAATAACCTATCGAAAGTCACTCAGTTGGCAAATTATAGTACCAGGATCGCTACTATAATTTTTTAAAGATGGCTACCAAGAAGCTAATGGTAATTATCTCAGGTTTGTTGAGTTAAATTCAGATGACTCTAATTCCTTCTTTATATGTTTGTGTTGCGAAACTTTTAAAAAATGAACAATTATTTTTTTATATGATCATAAAAACTATTTTCATAGGAGATACAGAAAATGAATAAATCATTATACCTAAGAAAGGTCCTTTCAGCTCTGAATTCTACTAAATCCATTATAATAAAGTTGATTAACATCCAAGACTATTGGCCCTTTTATAAGGGACCCCTGAACAAGGGAAATATAAAACAGCCAGAAAACAATTAATACGATGGTATTAGTAAGTCCTTACCTATCAATGATTACTCTAAATGTAAATGGATTAAATTTTCCATTCAAAAGCCATAGTGTGACTGAATGGATTAAAAAGCAAGACCCAATAATATGCTGCCTACAAGAGATTCACTTCAATTATAAGGACACACATAGGCTCAAAGTGAAGGGATGGAAAAAGATATCCCATGCATGGAAACAAAAAGAAGGCAGGAGTGGCTATATTGATATCAGACAAAACAGACTTTAAGTCAAAAACTGTAACAAGAGACAAAGAAAGTCACTATATAATGATAAAGGGGTCAATTCATCAAGAGGATATAATAATCATAAATATATATGCACTCAACCTTGTAGCACCTAAGCATATTAAGCTAATACTAACTGATCTGAAGGGAGAAATAGCCAACATTATAATCATAGTAGGGGACTTTAATACACCACTTTCAACAATGGATAGATTATCCAGACAGAAAATCAATAAGGAAATGCCAGACTTGAACCATACTGTAGACCAAATGGACCTAACAGGCATATGCAGAACACTCCACCCAACAGTAGCAGAATATGCATTCTTCTCAAGCTCACACAGAATATTCTCCAGGGTAATTAATATGACAGGTCACAAAACAAGTCTTAGCAAATTTAAGAAGACTGAAGTCATATGAAGTATCTTTTCTGACCACAATGGTATGAAACTAGAAACCAATAACAGAAAGAAAACTGAAAAATTCACAAATGTGTGGAAATTAAACAACATACTCCTGAACAACCAGTGGTCAAAGACGAAATCAGAAAGAAAAATTTAAAATATCTTGATACAGGGGCTGGCCTGGCTGCATAGTGGTTAAGTGATTGTGCTCCACTTTGGCAGCCCAGGGTTCGCAGGTTTGGAACCCCAGGCACGCACTGACGCACCACTTGTCAAGCCATGCTGTGGCGGCGTCCCATATAAAGTAGAGGAAGATGGGCACGGATGTTATCCCAGGGCCAATCTTCCTCAGCAAAAAGAGGAGGATTGGCACTGGATGTTAGCTTAGGGCTAATCTTCCTCACTCACACACACAAAATATCTTGAAACAAACAAAAAATTGAAACGCTACATGCCAAAACTTATGGGATGCTGCAAAAGCACTACTAAGAGGGAATTTTATAGCAGTAAACATCTACATTAAAAAAAAGAAAGATCTCAAATAAACAACCTAACTTTATACCTCAAGACACTAGAAAAAGAAGGACAAACTAAGCCCAAATTTAGTAGAGGGAAGGAAATAAGGATCATAACAGAAATAAATGAAATAGAGACCAGAAAAACAATAGAAAAAAATCAATGACACTAAGAGCTGGATTTTTAAAAGATAAATGAAATTGACGAAACTTAGTTAGACTAAATAAAAAAAGAGACAAGATTCAAAATCAGAAATAAAGGGGAGACATTACAACTAATACCACAGAAATACAAAGGATCATAAGAGATTACTGTGAACAGTTTATACAACAACGAATTGGATAACCCAGACGTGGATAATTCCTAGAAACATACAACTTCCCAAGACTGAATCATGAAGAAATAGAAAATCTGAACAAACCAATAACAAGTAAAGAGATTGAATCAATAATCTAAAATCTCACAACAAAAGCCCAAGACCAGATGATTTCCCTGGAAATTTTACCAAAACTTTAAAGAAGAATTAATGCCAATCCTTCTCAAACTCTTCCAAAAAATTGAAGAGGCGAGAACACTCCCAAACTCATTGTATGAGGCCAACATTATCCCGATACCAAAGGCAGATAAAGACACTACAAGAGGGCCGGCCCAGTGGCTTAGCAGTTAAGTGCACGCGCTCTGCTGCTGGCGGCCCGTGTTTGGATCCCAGGCGCACACCGACGCACCGCTTCTCCGGCCATACTGAGGCCGCGTCCCACGTACAGCAACTAGAAGGATGTGCAGCTGTGACATGCAACTATCTACTGGGGCTTTGGGGGAAAAAAATAAAAATAAAATAAAATAAAAAAAAGACACTACAAGAAAAGAATACTCAGGGCCGGCGGGGTGACGCAGCAGTTAAGTGCGTGCGCTCCACTTTGGTGGCCCGAGGCTTCACAGGTTCAGATCCTGGGTGTGCACTGACACACTGCCTCTCAAACCATGCTGTGCCGGTGTCCCATATAAAGTTGAGGAAGATGGGCACAGATCTTAGCCCAGGGCCTGTCTTCCTTGGCAAAAAGAGGAGGATTGGCATCAGATATTAGCTCAGGGCTGATCTTCCTCACAAAAAAAAAAGAAAAAGAAAAGAAAACTCAGGCCAATATTCCTGATGAATATAGATGCAAAAATTCTCAACAAAATGTTAGGAAAATGAATTCAACAGCACAATAAAAGGATCGTACACCATGCTTAAGTGGGATTTAACCCAGGGAGGCAATGATGGTTCAACCTACACAAATCAATAAATGTGATATACCATATTAATAAAATAAAACATAAAAAATCATATGTCATCTCAATAGATGCAGAAAAAGCATTTGACAAAATACATCATCCTCTCATGATAAATCTCTCAATAAATTGTGTAGAAAAGGACTGTACTATATGACAAGCCCACAGCTAACATTATACACAGTGGTGAAAGGTTGAAATCTTTTCTTCTAAGATCAGGAACAAGACAAGGGGCCCACTCTCATCACTCCTGGTCAACATAGTAGTGGATGTCCTAGCCAGAGCAGTCAGACAAGAAAAAGAAATAAGGCATCCAAATCAGAATGGAAGAAGTAAAATTGTCACTGTTTGCAGATGATATGATCTTATATATAGAAAATCCTAAAGACTGCACCAAAAAAACCATTAGAACTAATCAATGAATTCAGTAAAGTTGCAGGATACAAAATCAACATACAGAAAGCAGTTGCATATCTATACACTAATGATGAAATATTTGGAGAGGAAATAAAGAAAATAATCATATTAACAATAGCATCAAAAACAATAAAACACTTAGGAATAAATTTAACTAAGGAGGTGAACAATCTGTACCCTGAAAACTATAAGAATTGAATAAAGAAATTGAAGAAGACACAAATAAGTGGAAATATATCTCGTGTTCATGAATTAGAAGAATTAATATTGTTAAATTGTCCATACTACACAAAGCCAACTATAGATTCAATGCAATCCCCATCAAAATTCCAATGGCATTTTTCACAGGAAAAAAAAAATCCTAAAATTTGTATGGAACTACAAAAGACCCCAAGTAACCAAAGTAATTCTGAGACAGAAGAACAAAGCGAGAGGCATCACACTTCTTGATTTCAAACTATACTACAAAACTATTGTAATCAAAACAGTATGCTACTGGCATAAAAACGGACACATAGACCAATGGAACAGAATCAAGAGCCCAGAAATAACCCTTCGCCTATACAGTCAACTAATAGTTGACAATGAAGTCAAGAATACTCAGTGGGGAATGATAGTCTCTTCAACAAATGCTGTTGAGAAAACTAGATAATCACATGCAGAAGAATGAATTGGACCCCTGTCTTACACCACTCACAAAAACTAACTCAAAATAAATAAAAGAATTAAAGATAAACCTGAAACCATAAAAGTCTTAGAAGAAAACATGATGGATGGTAACTAGATTTTAGGGTTGATCACTTTGTAGTGTATACAGATGTTGAATTACAATGTTGTACACCTGAAACATATAATGTTATCTATCAATTTTACCTCAATAAAAAAATGAATTAAAGAATTAAACATAAGACCTGAAACCATAAAACTCCTAGAAGAGAACATAGGGAAAAAGCTACTTGACATGGGTCTTGGCAATGATTTTTTGGATATTACACCATAAGCACAAACAACAAAAGCAAAAATAAATAAGTGGGACTATGTCAAACTAAAAAATTTCTGCACAGCAAAAGAAATAATTAACAAAATGAAAAGGCAATCAATGAAATGGAAAAAAAATTTACAAATCATATATTTGGTAAGGGGTTAATATTAAAAATATATAAGGGACTCATACAACTCAACAGCAAAAAAGCCCCAAACAATCTGGTGAAAAAATGGGCAGAGGAACTGAGTGGGCATATTTTCAAAGAAGAGGTACAAATGGCCAACACGTTCATGAAAAGGTGCTCAACATCGCTAATTATGAGGGAAATGCAAATCAAAACCACCATGAGATTACTTCACACCTGTTAGAATGGGTATTATAAGAAAGACAAGAGATAACAAGTGTTGGTGAGAATGTGGAGAAAAGGGAACCCTGGTGCACTATTGGTGGAAATGTAAGTTGGTACAGCCACCATGGAAAACAGTATGGAAGTTTTTCAAAAAATTAAAAATAGAACTACCATATCATCCAGCAATCCCACTTCTGGGTATGTATCCAAAAGAAATGAAATCAAGATCTCAAAGAGCTACTGCACTCCCATGTTCATTGCAACATTATTCGCAATAACCAAGACGTGGAAACAACCTAAGTGTCAGTCTACAGATGAATGCATAAAGAAGATGTGGTATATATACATACAAGGGAATATTATTGAGCGATGAAAAGGAAGGAAATCCTACCATTGCTGACAATGTGGATGGACTGTGAGAGCATTATACTAAGTGTAATAAGTCAGACAGAGAAAGACAAGTACTATATGATATCACTTATATGTAGAATCTAAAAAAGTTGAGCTCACAGAAACAGAGTAAAATGGTGGTTTGGAGGGGCTGGGGGTGGGAAAAATGGGGAAATTGCTGGTCAAAGGGTGCAAACGTCCAGTCATAAGATGAATAAGTTTTGAGGATGTAATGTACAGCATGGTGACTATAGTTAACTATACTGTATTATATAGTCATACACTGCTGCATAATGACATTTTGGTCAATGATGGACCGCATATAAGACAGTGATCCCATAAGATTAGTACCATATAGCCTAGGTGTGTAGTAGGCTATACCACCTAGGTGTGTGTAAGTTCACTCTATGATGTTCACAGAACATTGCCTAACTACGCATTTCTCAGAATATATCTTCGTCGTTAAGCAATGCATGACTGTACTTGAAAGTTGCTAAGAGGGTAGATCTTAAACGTTCTCATCACAAAAAAGAAATGGTAATTACGTGAGGTAATGGAGGTGTTAACTAACTCTACTGAGGTAATCATTTCACAATATATGTGTATCAAATCATCACGTTGTACATCTTAAATTTACACAATGTTATATGTCAATTATATCTCAATAAAGCTGGAAAAAATAAGGGACCTCTGAAAAAGAACAATCTTGAACCCCAAAGAAATAAGGCACTAATGATGAAATGCCAGGAACTGGGGCCATAATTTTGGACAGAATTCTTAACATTTATCCCTCAAGTCACGCTACAGATCACTTGTTGGATCTGAGGAAAAAACAGTTGTGTGATGCTTTTCATTTTGGGTTTAGGTTTATTTTATTTATTTTTAAACGATAATGGTAAAGCTCTGTAGTATACTCTTCTATTTCCATCCTAGCTCACAAACCCTGGAATCCATTCCCCAATCTCCTTTTGCTCCTATCCTGGCCTCCGGCCCAGCTCTCCCTCTCCACCTCCCTATGTGTGGAGGGACTAAGTGAAGACAGACTGGCCAGGCTAATTTTTCAAGAGTGAGCTCAACTTTGGATTTTTACTTTAAAATAGAATATGAAAATTTCCTTTAGGACAGTTTCCTGTTTTGGATCACAGTCTATTAGTAATATTTTGCCAGTAATAACTGAAGGAATAAAGTTTAGGGGGAAAAAGAGAGGAAAAGAGAGAACTCATTCTTATATACCATTTTAAACTTCAGCAAAAAGTAATTTATTCATATTTATTTCGTTAATATTCACCCAGTCAGCAAACATTTATTGAGTGCTTACTGTGTGCCAGGCACCGAAATATATGATTTCACATATCTAGACCTTTTATTTCTCATAACAATCCTATGAATTAGAATTGTCACTTTTTAGGTTAGGAAACTGAGGCACAGGGAGCTGAAGTGACCCGCCTCAGGTCACACTGCTGGTAAGATTTAAAATAGATTCTTTGGTCACTAGAGCAACCGCTTTTTCCACCAGCCTCACAGCTGCCTCTCCACTTGGAGTTGTTGTGGAGACTGTGCTGTGAGCTGTCAAAATATTAGCAAACGTATGCACTCCTGTCCATCAGATGACAGCATTTCATTGGTCTAATTTTGCCAGCCTATTTATTTAGGGTGGTGTTTTGGGCTTCTTTCCCAATCAGGTTTAAATGTACTTTTTAAAATGTCTCCTTCAAAAGCCACTGTTTTCCTTAATGGAGAAACACTGGAAGCATTCCTGTTCAAGTCAGGAGAAAGAAAAGGATGCCCACTCTTGCCGCTATTATTTAACGTTTCATTGGAGGTATTAGCCAACTCAATTGGAAAAAAGAAAGAAGTTAGTGTTATAAGAATTGGAAAGGAAGAGATAAAACCATTTCTATTCACAAATAATATAATTGTCTTAAACCTGAAAATCCAAGAATCAAATGAACTACTACAAACATTTAAGAAAGTTCAGTATGTTAGTAAGATATAAATTAATATATAAAAATACCCTTCATATATGCAAACAGCTTCCAGATAGAAGATAAAATGGAAGAGAAGATCCCCATATTAAAAAGCAACCAAAAAGTTTAAATACCTAGGAGGGAACGTATAAGAAATACACTAAGCCTATATAAGGAATACTTTCAAACTCTTTGATGTCCATTACCTAAACCTATTAATCAATCCTAGTATCACTAGAAACAACCAGACATATGCCTCCTGATGTGATGTAATATGAAGTATACAGTATCAACTATGAAGTATCCTTACCAAAAAAGTTGAGTGTGAATCTCATCAAGCATCTATACCTATCTTTCATTTATAAGAAATATGAGAGGTAGAATAACAAATTAAATGACAACACAACGAAGCAAGCAGACAAATCTAGAACATGGAACATTCCATAGGACAATTGGTCAAGTTTCTTCAACAAATCAAAAGCATAAAGAGGGAGGAAGGCTACTGCTGTAGATTAAAAAAAATTAGCAAACGTAACAGCCGAATGCAATGTGTGGAACTTGTTTAGATCTTGATTCAAACCAAACAATTGTAAAAAAATTTTTTGAAACAATTCAGGAAATTTGAATATGAACTAGGTATTATATGATAATAAGAATGTGTCTGATAATTTTGTTAGTCGTGATAATGGTCTTAGGGTCATAAGAGAAAATGTCCATGTTTTTAAGAGATGAACACTAACCATATTAAGGGAATGAAATGACATGATATCTACGATTTACTTTAAAATAATTTATGGAAGGTAGAGAGAGACAAAAAGAGAGAGAAAGAGAGAGAAATGGCAAAATCTTAATACTATTTGTATTAGTTTGCTAGGGCTGTCATAACACAATACCACAGACTAGGTGGCATAAACATCACAAGTTTATTTTCTCACTGTTCTGGAGGCTAGAAGTCCAAGATCAAGGTGCTGGCAGGTTTGGTTTCTTCTGAGGCCTCTCTCCTTGTTTGCAGATGGCTGCCCATTCTTTGTGTCCTCACCTGGTCTTTGCTCTGTGCTCATACATCCCCGGTATTTCTCTCTGTTTTCTGTATTTCTGACACCAGTCAGATTGGATTAGGGCCCCCCAAAGGCCTCATTTTAACTTAATTATCTCTTTAAAGGCCCTATCTCCAAATACAGTCACAGTCTGAGGTACTGGAGGTTAGGGATTCAATATATGAATTTTGGGGGAACACAGTTCATCCCATAACACTGTTTAGTCTGGATAATGAGCATACAGGAGTTCATTGTACTAAACTCTTTAATTTTGTGTATGTTTGAAAATGTATATTAAATACAATATTCCAGAAGAGAAGGACATAAAAGTAGACCTGAACGAATTGACATAACGTGCCCCATGAATAAGAAGACTAACCATCAGAAAGATATCTGTTTTCCATAAGAAAATTTACAATTTTTAACACATCCCAATAAATATACCTACATTCCCTTCCTGGAACTGAGCAAGCTTATATAAGGAAAATAAGTAAACAAGAATGTCTAGGAAAACTCTGTAAATGAAGAACAATGCTGTGTAGAGCAGCTTTACGGTATTAAAATATACTCTAGAGCATCAAAAATTAAAACAGTGTGGAATTGGTGCATGAATAGAAGAGAATAAAAATCCAAAACAGACCTAAATGCATACAGCAATTTAATATATCATAAAGGTAGCGTCTCAAATCAATGAAAGCCAAAATGAACTTTCTAATCAATGACATTGGGACAACAAGGTAGCCATTTGGAAAAAGATTAAATTTGATCCATATATCATACCATATATCAAGATAAAACCCAAATAGAGCAAAGAATTTAAATTTTTAAAAATGAAACCATAAAAGTACTATAACATGATGTAATTCATGCAGAAATAGAAGTACAATGATGTACACCTGAAATTTTTACAATGTTATAAACCAATGTTACTGCAATAAACAAAAAATAAAAAAAAATAAAAATGAAATAAAAAAATAAAAAGAAAATCTTGATGTGAAGAAGGCTTTTCTAACTACGACTCAAAATCAAGAGGCCACTTAAAAAATGATTGATAAATTTCACTACACAAAAATTAAAAACTTCTCGTGGCACACACGTGCGCCACAAGTAAACTCAAAAGACAAAGGACAGGGGCCGGCCCTGTGGCTTAGCGGTTGGGTGCGTGCGCTCCGATGCAGGCTGCCCGGGTTCGGATCCCGGGCGCGCACAGACGCCCTGCTTCTCCGGCAGTGCTGGGGCCGCGTCCCGCATGCAGCGGCTGGAGGAATGTGCAACTATGACTTACAACTGTCGCCTGGGGCTTTAGGGGAAAAAAAAAAAAAAAAAAGACAAAGGACAAATGGGGGAAAATATTTGTGACTCATATCACAGACAAAGGGCTAATTTCCCTAATTTTTAAAGAGTTCCTAGAGATTGAGGGGAAAGGATAATGACCAATATTTTAAAAAGGGGATGTGGAACTACATGAACAGATACTTCACAAAAAAGGAAATACAAGTGGTCCTTAATCATCTGAAAAGATGCTCAACTTCTCTCATAATATGAAACATTTAAAACTACATTGAGGGGCTGGCCCGGTGGCACAAGCAGTTAAGTGTGTGCACTCTGCTGCGGCGGCCTGGGGTGCACCGGTTCGGATCCCAGGCGCGCACCAATGCACCGCTTGTCAAGCCATGCTGTGCCGGTGTCCCATGTAAAGTAGAGGAAGATGGGCATGCATGTTAGCCCAGGGCCAGTCTCCTCAGCAAAAAAAAAGAGGAGAATTGGCAGATGTTAGCTCAGGGCCAATCTTCCTAACAAAAAAAAAAAACTACATTGAGATTCTTTTTCTCACTTACCAATTTTGCAAAACTCCAAAAGTTTGACACCACACTCTGTTGGTGAGCCTGGAGAAAATAGGCACTGCCATACATTGTTGGTGGGACTGCAAATTGGTACAACTCTTATACTAGTTTGATAGGTTTGCCATAAAAAAGTACCAGAGGTCGGGTGGCTTATAAGAACAGAAATTTATTTTCTCACAATTCTGGAGGCTGGAAGTCTGACATCAAGATGCTGGCAGGGTTGGTTCCTTCTGAGACCTCTTTCCTTGGCTTGTAGGTGGCCATCTTCTCTTCCCTGTGTCTTCACATGGTCTTCCCTCTGTGCTTATCTGTATCTTAATCTCCTCTAGTTATAAGGACACCAATCATATTGGATTAGGTCCCACCCCGATGACCTCATTTCAACTTAATTGCCTCTTTAAAGACCCTATCTCCAAGTAGTCATATTCTGAGTAACTGTGCGTTAGGACTTAAACACATGAATTTTGGGGGACACAATTCAACCCATAACAATCTTTATGGAGGGAAATTTAGAAATCGCTATCAAAATTACCAATACATTACCCTTGACCAGCATTTCTGGAAATCTATTTTACATCTATACCTGTACACATATAAAATGACATATGTACGAGGATATTCATTTCAACCTTGTTTATAATAGCAAAAGGTTGAAAACAACCCATGTCCACCAATTGGAGACTATTTGAGTAAACTGTGTTTCACCTACACAGTGCAATATTATGCAGCTGTAAAAAGAAATGAAGAAGCTCTCCATGCACAGCTGAAGAGATATCACAATGATGTGTGAAGTAAGGAAAGGAAAACACAGAACAGTGTAATAGTGTGCTACCTACAAAGAAATACATTCATACTTGCTTGTTCAGTATTTGCGTAAAGAAACACTGACGGCTAAATAATAACAAGAAAAAACTAATAAAATTGGTTACCGATAGGGATGCGATGGGGGCACAGCATAGAGGGGGCAAAAGTGGAAGGGAGGCTTTTTCGTATATTCCTTTTTTTATAGTTTTCATTTCTAAATCATGTAAATTCAAACAATTAAAACTACTATAAAGCCTCCTAGTTTGGCCATGAAATTTCTAGTACAATATGCGACTCTTTTACTTGAAACTAATTCTTTTACTTTTGAGAATGGCTGTTCTCAGTTTACCGAAGCTTCATCTAGGGTTTTCAAATTGTGCTCTTGTGAAATAAAGAAAATACCCAGGCATTGCAAAGGCTTTCCTTCTTATTATTTTTCTTTGAAGAAAGGAACTGAGTTTAAGAGGGCTAGAGAGAGTCCAGTTGGATTTGACGTTGACCAAATAGGAGATTGCTCAGATGCTATCAATCACAGAATTCGGCAGCACAAATGCCCTTGGGTGTGCATCACTTCAAGCAAAGAGAAGTGTGCCCTGCTGAGGGTGGGGATGCCTGGGTGGGGGTGGCGGGACCCGAGCACACTGCATCCAGCTGAGAGTGAAATTCCTTGAGAAAGCCCCCTTCCTGTCACAGCACCCACAGCACTCTGATCCTGCTCGCAGCCCAACAGCGTCTCCGAGAATGCTACATTTAAAAGTGCAGTTTTTGGATGATTCCCAGAAGATTTTTGTGGTCGATGTAAGTGGAAATCACATTGCTATTATTCGTTTATTATTCATTCGATATTGGTCATTTGTGGACAGCCCGTTAGCTGGCGATGTTGTGTCTTCTTTCCGACCAAATGAAGGAGGACTGTGGTTTTTAGCTTTGGAAAAAGAAATCTGTATTTAATATCACAATGTAGCTCATGTTTTCCCATTAACCTTTCTTCTAGAACAGGTTGTCTTTTCTCAAGGGACAACAAATGCAGGTTTTAAAGATATGCTAAATATTTATAATAAGACAAAGCAGCAATAACTTAGTTGTCCTACCCAAAAAGGTATTATTGCTCATTGAAATAATTTGTCTGTGAGTCTCACCCCATGAACACTTGTGGGGAGAAAACTGTGGTTCTGAGTGAAAGGAGAAAGGGGAAAGCTACCTTCCTTTTCTGAAGAAAACCTACGGGGTTGGGGTGGGGGTTAGAATTATGCAGTTGTAATGAGAACTTCAGGAAGTAATGACAAGTATGAAAGAGAAAAATAGGATAAGAGACTATTTAGTTTGATTTAGTACTTACAGTTCAGGGTTCTTAATATAATTCCTAGCTACGAGATGATTGCGTACAATTATACCTCATCTCCTCAAGAAAGAACAAATGTATTAAGTACATCATTTGGGGCTCATCTTCCTGTATCTTAAGATTGTACATTTTGATGTCAGGATTTATGTATGAGCATTTTGAAATGTTCTACGATTTTCTTGGAACAAAAAAGACTATTTGCTCTGATATTTACATTAGCTGCTAACAAGGAACAAATAGTTCATTTTCTTTGAAATTCATACAAAATGCTGGTTGTTTTCTTTTATACATAAACTGACAACTGCTGTTGGGTGTGTGGGTAACCCATTTTTCAAATGAGTATTTCATTTTTATTTGAATCATGTGCTTTGTGGTGATGACTTCATGGCTTCAGCTGCTGTTTTGCTGTTTCTTCCTTTCACTTTTATTTGCAGAAGGCATTTCTAGGTCCACGGACCTGAATGATTTGTTTTTGTAGCAAATAGCTTCCATTAGAGGTATGAGGCATTTCCTATTCTTCCTTGGAACTATATTTAAGGGGTGGAAAATGTCTTTTGAGCAGTTTATCCATTTGCAGGCTGGCGGTGTATGCTCACAGTGCTCCAGTACCTGAATTAGTGAGCTGGGGATTCAAAAGACACTGCTTTAGGCTAAGTTTTTAATAGATATTTCAAGAAACTCAAAGAGAAATCTTTGACAAAAAGTGACAGAAGAGCTTTCTGAATGTGCAGTTCAAATTCAGATCCAATTAAATGAGGGGTGGGAGGCACAGTACCATAGCTTCACAAAATTTACCTTCTGTGGAGCCAATTCCAGCAACTTGAAGCCAGCACGATTTGGCTTCAAGTCAGATTGTCTCTTTCCAGCTGCAACACATTGTGTTCCTTAGGAAGATAATGGGAGAGATTTGATACCCAGCAATTCAGATGTCACAGCATCTGATCCCTTTTGCTTTGTGGAAGGCCACTCTGTAAGTAGCAATTGTGGTGTTACCGAGAGCGGCAAGAGCACTGACTGCAGTCCCATGAGCAGCTTTGTTTTGTCTTGAGGGAAATGGAACCTTAAGTTAGCATCCGGTCATCCAACAGTACCTTCGTTCCTTAAAAATAGTAGACTGATGATGATGATGATGATGATGATGATGATAGCAGTAGTAATGAGTCACAAATGGATAACACTTTGAAATTTACAAAGCAATTTCACATCCATTAGTTAATTTTATCCTCCATTCCATCCTTTTCCCATTTTACAAATTAAGAGATAGGGGCTCAGGGAGCTTATGTGACCTGTGCAGGATTACACAGCATATAAATGCAGAGCTGGGACTTGCAATCCAGAACTTTCCTCACTATTCCACGTACAATTGTATCCAGAAGACTCATTTGTCAGTAGCGTTCTAGTCCTGTAATATTGCTCATGCACATTATTTATTTTCTGTTGCCTTCAAACGGCATAGAATTTGGTATACAGTGAACCTTTGATGACTGTTGTGAACCAATTAATAGATCCTTTTTTCCTTACCCCTGGATGAGGAGCTATGTGAGAAAGTAGTTCCTAGAGGTCAAGGAAACCATGGTGTGAATCTTTTCATTGATTCAATAGCTTAAAAAGGTCCCTCGGACCTGTTAATAATTCCTTAAAATGCACCCCAGTGCCACACTTTGGGGGACTTCAAATGGGGATGGAAAAGAAAAGCAACTTAAACATATCTTCTTTTATTAGTACTAATATCTTAAACAGCATGAAGAAATGCTTGGAACCATAGTTAAGAGAATCATTAGCAGCTAAGAAAAGCCACACAGAGGAGCTTTTGATCCCCAAATTGACTCAAGTCTCAGGAGGCATAGATCAGTCCCAGGGAGAAGTGTTCTTTAAGATAAAATTTTTTAAAATAATTGGCTGCATGGGGAAAAATAATGGAGTCTTGGGCATTGGTGCTGATTTTACAGAAAGTACAATAGTAGAAATATGAAAAGGACGCATGGTCAGATAAAATAATGTCTCCTGGGTAAGGCTAATTGATATCCAGAACCATTTACTCCACCCCCAGTAACATTATTTCGGTGAACTTGCTGGTGTGCAAGATCTGGCTCAGGACTACAGACTCAGAAGCATTATTTGTCAGCACTCCACAAGAACTGAAGTCAGAGACTGATATTTAACATCAGGATGCTAGTGTCACCGTTTACAGTAGGAATGGGGACACTAGGGTCTTCTCATCAGTTATATCAGATGCTAAATGTTAGAAGAGTCAGATTTAAAGGAATTGGACCTGTGATCTGAATATTTGATGGCCTGATAATGCATCCATCTCAAAAAAGGCCTTGTCATTGAGACCTTTTTTTTTTGGTCACTCATTCATTCATTTAGTCATTTCATTAACAAATTATTATTGAGGTCCTAATATGTTCCAGGCTCTGTTCTGGGCACAGTAGACTCTACCATATGGTTAGGTAAAGTTCTTGAGCAAGGGCACACTCTTGCTTGGACAGTGCTGGCTAGGAGCTACCAACTTTGGCTTCAGTGATTCCTTTTTCTCTCATTGCTTGGTTGACAAACTCCCTTTGTGATTGACCTGTCTTTAACTTGTTACTGCCTTCAGTTAGTTTACTGGGAAGAGGCCCCAGAGCTGTCCTGGTTTTTTGAAGTTTCTTTGCATATCTATGATCTAAGAAACCATGTATTGATTTTATAGATGAACTCTCAGAGAATATTAGTCAACCTGTTTCTTCCTGAATTTCCAAGAGTATTTGGGGGATGCAGGATAGATATGGGACTTCAGAATTGCTGGAATGTGCCTACTAAAGTGTAATCCAATGAAGAAAATGTATTTAGTGAAAATCTCATCTTACTTTTTGAGGTCTCATTTATTTAATAAAATTGATCATTGTCAAATATCAACATCATCCCTAATGTTGCACTTATTATGGACTGCATATCCTTTGATAATCAAGGAGGTCCATCTAGAATGATGATGGGAGTGGGTAGGCAGGAGGAGAAATGGAATAAAGCCATTATTTAAAAAATAATTGCAGACTTTAGGGTAAATTCAGTTTCGCCTCTTCAACATGGGGACTGGGACTTTTCTTGATAGAAAAAGAGAGGATAGGGCTGGCCCAGTGGCTTAGCGGTTAAGTGCGCGCGCTCCGCTGCTGGCGGCCCGGGTTCGGATCCTGGGCGCGCACTGATGCACCGCTTCTCCGGCCATGCTGAGGCCGAGTCCCACACACAGCAACTAGAAGGATGTGCAACTATGACATACAACTATCTACTGAGGCTTTGGGGGGGAAAAAAAAAAAAAAAAAAAAAAAGAAAAAGAGAGGATAAGACCAAAGCTAAAGCTTTCTGAGCTCTTAGAAAGAGTAGAGAAGGTCAGGTTTCTAGCTTCACTGTGAATCCTCCCAATACTCACACATACCAGTAGCAGTAATGAGTGTTATTGGAGTGCGACCTCGTTTTAAGCCTGAACTGTTTGCTTAGCTCAGGTTTAGTTGGAGAGAGTTTTCAAAACAATAATCCCATCACCATGTTTGATACAGTTCTGTCTGATATCCCCCTTCCTCTTGCAGTTCTGTCTCTGTAGAAGCATAGTCGAGGGGAAGAACAGCTGTTGTTTGTGAATTTCCAAAAGCACATTTCATTTGGTGGTTTCTGGAGCCTAAAGTCAAAATAAGAGTTTTGAAACATCTCAAAACTTACATTTACCTGATTGCTCGGTGACTGAATTGGCCAGCGCAGTGGGTATCTAGTGGCTTGCCCAGCTAGAGACTATAGTGAGACAGCTTACCCCACTCTCTTGGGGGCCCATTATAAAAGCCACCAGGCCTTATTTTCTAAAAGAGGCAGAGGGGAGGCAGTGCCAGGACTGAGCACTATTCCAGCTAAATAAGAAAGCAAAGAACTGCCGAAGTGATTTTTTTATTGGTAGTGGTATTTACCCTTGGGATGTTTGTCCAGAAGCTGGTTTTTCAATTGATAATGATGAGGGATCTTTTGTAGTTTTGTCAATGGTGAAATAGATACCCCGCCACCCCCCTTCATAAGACAAAGCTCTTCTAACTCCATGAGATAGAATTGCTCTGGCGTGGTAGAATGTACCTGGATTTGGGGCTACAAAAACTACACCATTTTAGATGTGTAATCTTGGGCCAGTCACTTAACCCTTAGCTCCTTGAGTTGTTGTGAGGAGTAATATAAATGATATAATGTATATTTGGAGTCTAATGAAGCAGGATAAATTTGACTCTGCAGCTTACAATCTGTGTGGCCTTGGGCAAGTCACTTAGCTTGTCAGAGACTTAGCTCTGTCAAATCTAAAAACTTGGACTTGGGTGTCAGGAAAATCTTTCCAAAGAATAAACCATTTAAGTTGGTGAGGAGGCGCTAAGGAGATGAAGAGTGGGAGCTAGGGGGATGTATGGTGGTCTACACAAAGGAAAGATTGAAGGCTAATATACAAAAGAGAACATGGCCCTTTCCTGGAAAAAAAGTCAATCTGAGTGAAGAGTGGAGTGTTGAAGGGAAGATGGGGCCTAGCTGGAAATGAAGCTGCAGTAGAGGTAGTCAGCAGCTAGATCATTCCGGTCATGTAGTCTATATACGAAGTTTGGGCTTTATCCTGAAGGTGATAGAGAATCACTAAAGAGTTGAAGAAGCTCAAAATGGGAATATTAGCATCTGCTTACTCAATTTATGCATTCATTCACTCAGCCAATATTTAATGTCGTTCACTCAGCCAATATTTAATGAAATATGTGTTCTAAGCGCTTGAGATGCCAGGTAGAATCTGGATAATAGCTTCAAGTTCAGTGGCTCCAATTTTAGATAGCCAATCTACGTCCTAACACATATGCCCAAACATCAATATTCCGGCCTGATAGGGAATGGTAGAGACAGACAGGAAGGATGGATATAAGAGATGTTAATGAGGTAGAATTTCTAGAAGCATTTGATGCCAGTCTGAATATGGGAGATAAGTGAGAAGGAATCTATATGACCTTCAAGTTTCTGGCTTAGGTGACTGGTTGGATGGTGGCCCCTGTTCACAAACACAGAGAACAGAATAAAAGGAGCAAGTTTAGGGTGGGCGATAATGAGTTTTGTTGTGGATTTATAGATGGGACTGTGGAAAGAGAAATACATCTGGAGCTGTGCAGACCTGAGTTCTAGTCCCAGCTCTAACTATTTTAAGATGTGGAACCTCAGGTGAGTCATTTCACCTCTCTGAGCTGTGCACTTATCACTAAAATTGGGATAATCATAGCACTACCTCATCAAGTCATCACGAAGATAAATGAAATACCAGAGGTAAGGTTCCTGACATCAAGTAGGTACTCAAAGCTTGTTAATTCCCTTCTCCCTTGCTTACAGACCTCTTTATTTCTACACTTTGCAAACCAACATAGAACCGTCTATAACCCTCAATTTGGAATATCTTTTGATAACATTTGATTTTGCAGCCCCTCTCCAGGCTATAGAGCTGTGTTTCCCCAGGTCTGCTTTTCCTCTGGGGTTTCCCAGGGTTAATTTATCCTGCCTTTCTGAGCAGTTTGCCTTTTGCTCAGTCAGCAGCCCCAGGGGACTTTTTCTTCCCAGTGGAGTCATTAATCCTAGGATGGTCCATAATAACTGTCTAGAGTTACCTAATATAATGTTGGGCTTCCTTTAAGGAAGCAGATGGAGATAGCCAAACCCTTTGTGTTTAACTACATTTTAAGTTACTCTGTGGTAACTACTCAGTAATGCCAACACAGTCAATAATAATGACAACAACAATATTACTGACTAATAATCATAGTATTTATTGACAGCCTATGTTCTAGGTGTATTTTGCATGCACTATCTCATGTAATGTTCACATAAATCAAATAAGTGAGTGCCACAATCTAGGGTAGTCACATAACCTCTCTATGCCTTGAGTTTTCTCATCTGCAAAATGGGGATAATGTTAGTACTCATTCCGTAAGATTCTTACAAAGGTTAAATGAATTAATATATGTAAAACACTTAGAATAGTGCCAGTAAGTGCTATAAAAATGTTTGCTATGCTGATGCCTTGTGGAATTTGGCTCCAAATTTAGATGATGAACACACGTCCTGTTACCTATGTCCAAGCAGCAATATTCCAAGCTGATGAGGCCTGGAATATGATTTTTATCTCTATTTTACAGGCATGTAAACTGAGGTGAGAGGTTGACTTATCCAAGGTCACATTGCTCTTTAAGTTAGTGGGTGAGCTGGGGTTCAAGTCCCAGTCTGTCTAGCTTCAAAACCCTGGCTGGTCATTGGTTAGGTGGTAGGCTTATGACCCAAAGGGGATTGCTGCACGTATTGTGAAGATTCCTGGTTTTCCAGGATGTCATGGTATATCCTCTAGTTCCAAGCAGCCTGCCCCACACTAGATGCTCAATCAATATTTGATGACAGACTGACCAATAGACTGACCATAAGAACTCATCACTACCCCCTGCCTGTGCAAAGAACTCCAAGAGAAGGAGCTTCTAAACCATGTCAGAAAAATCATCCTGGAATCATAATCCCTCTTTGCCAGGGATTTATTTGTCATTGCAGGGGCCCCCAGCTGTCTGATGAATGCCTTTGTTTAAACTACTGAGTTTGCTTTGCCCCTCATAGCCTAAGGTTTGTTGATTCAGAGAATAAATTGAACTGAAAAAGAAAGAAAGTGCTTGTGCTTTGTCGGGCCCAGGGCCAGGCTGAGCAGCAGGCCAAGAGTGGTTTAGGTGCCTCCTGTCCCACCCTTCTAGGGGCCCCGTAGCTTTTGCTGTCACCTGGCTGCCAGGCTGCCCTCCTGATGCTCAGCTCAGAGGAGAGGCCTGGACTCAAGCCTTCCCACCCCCACCACTCCCCTGCCCCTTCTCTTCCCCACAGCTGGAAGGAGGAGGGAACCTAAACCCAGGAACATTTGAGGCACGGGGGGTGGGGACTGGAGAACTGTCTTTGGAGTCGGGTAGGTGGCGGTTGGGTGTTTGTTCAAGTCTGCACTCGTGGGAATCTCTGTGGAGAGTTTCAGTGAGTTGGGGCCTTGCCACCCCTTCACCTTTCCTCACAGTGCAGGGCCCCGCCTGCTGCCTGGGCACTGGGGGAACTAGCTACAGCTAGAGCTCTCTGCGGAGCTTCCTTCTGAGTGAAACTTGCTAAAGGGCAAGATTTCTCTGAATTCCGTAGGAGTATCTCTCTTTCTTTTAAATGCCATTTACCCTGTATTTGCATCGTTTGACTTGTCGCAAATACAAATATATTACACCAATAAGAGCTGAGCCTTAACAACGACGTTGTCAATTGCAACTTAGGGACAGAAATTCTTCAAACTGACTGAGCTGAGTCCAATGTCTTGAGGTCAAAAGGGTATGGCCTGAGGGGCAGAACCAACCAGAAGGTGGCCAGACTGACCCAGCAATTTCCTGAAAAGATCTGGAGCCTGCCGTCCCAGCAGCAGAGAGCAGTGGTGGCCTTTGTGATACTAGGTGCCACTAAGCAGTTTTGCGCCAGACTGTCAAAACTGGAAAAACATTTGGTTAGACCAGTTCTACTGCTGAGAGATCCACCCTTATTAGATCATTTGCACCACAGGAAGTAGTGGGGAATTGACCAATGAGGTGCCAGGGCAAGGCACCACAGGGAAGATCTGCTGAAGGCTGCAAAGCTCGGGAAGAATGGAGGGTGACAGGCATTCAGGGGGGCACTTCTCTGGCAGCTGTGGAACTCTCTGATGTATAGCTTTTCTGCTCTCAACACAGCTGCTGTGCAAAAGCTACAATTATTACCCCCAGAGAATCTTATTCCAGCCCCCTTTTCTTTTTTCCCTCTCTTGTATAGCCACTTCCTCCTTCTCTTCTGGGTCCAAGGTGTGGGGCCAGAGAGGGGAGGTCTGTCTGGGTGAGCTGACCCCAGGCCCTGGAAGCACTTAGGCGCCTCACCACTAATCGCTGGGTTTATCTGTCTTAAACAAGAGGTCCTTTGTCCTCTGAGATTCCTTCTGTGATGACAAAATTCACCTTTCAACTGACTTAAACAAAGGTTCTCCAGAATTTCACACTCAGAACTTTTTAAGTGATTGCAAGAGAGCTGTCACAAAGTTACTGTCAATTGCCTTTAACGCTATGAGATACCATTTCCTGACCTAACTATGTTCCAGGAATTTCCACTTACATTATTTCATACAATCATTAGTTAATAAGTTTGTTAAATAGGTATGATTATACTACTTCATTCATTCATCACTCATTTAACAAGTTCTTATGAGCCCTCACTGCCTCCATGCACTGTGTTGGATACTGAGGATGCAGACAAAAATAAAAAATAGTACCAGACCTGAACGACCTCATAGTCTAGTGGAAGAATCAGAAATGTAAACAGGCACGTACACTATAGTATGATGTATATAAATGACAGTGGCAAGGATAGTTTTTTAATGGCACAACAGAGGAGGGGCACCTAACCCAGATTGAAGTGTGTGTGTTGAGGGAATTGTCAGACAGGTTTTCTTGAGAGAGGTGATGTCTGACTTGAGCCCTAATGACCAGTGCTAATTATTTAGATATGGGGAGTTGGGGGAACAGGAGGGAGCAGAGTTGAAGATTGGTCCAGACAAAGGTAGAAACCTAGGGAAAGGCCCGTGGAGTAGCTCGATGTGATTGGATCTTAAAATTGAGGGCAGAGAGTGCTATGAGAATGATGAGAGACTGAGATAGAAGAAACAAGCATGGGCCAAGTCATAAAAGGGATTTTTTATGTGAAGAAATTAGGGTTCAGCAAGGTTCAATATGAGCCCAAGGTCATACAACTACAAGTAAGTACTTGAGTCAGCAATTAAAAGCAGATGTGTTGACGCCAGAGCCCCAACTCTTTCCTCTACAGTCTGCTGCCTCCAGACTTCTGATACCCAGTAGGAAGTTAGGATTCATAAAATCTTTTCACTGCTTTACCAAGCAAGGGCAATCACTGTCATGAATCTTTTCCACAATTTGCATTTCAGTATTTAATTAAAATTTTACACAAAAAATGAAACATTTAAGTAAAAGTCTCAAAGAAAAATAAGACAAACAACCAACAATGCAACTTGAATAAGCTGGGAAATTCAATTTCTGGAAAAACTTATCCTAAGGAAATGATTCAGGTTGTGTGCAAGGATGGATATACATCTCTGTGTGCAAAGATGTCTACTTAGTGTTGCTTCAATAGCTAAAAGAGAAAACAATTTGATGTCCAACAAGGTAGTTTCCTATACAGTAAGTTATGATGATGTTAACAATATAATACTAAATTTTTAAAGTGTTGGTCACCAAAAAGTGTTATTGTATCCCATGCATTGAAAATTATCTGAAAAGTTTTACCCTAAGGTCTTAATACTGTCTGTCTCTTGATGGATGGGATTACAAGCACTTTATTTCTTCTTGCTTTTCCGTTTCTTTCTTACCCTGATTTTTTAATAGCATATTTTGCTTTCTGAATGAGGAAAAAAATGAAATGAAGAAACTTCATTAAAAAAATGGTTGCTGTATAAGTTCCATTTCCTGTATAAGCAATCGAAATATGGGACTCCTCTCAAAATGGCAAGGCCAGACATTCCAATCTGCTCAGAGCCACATTATATGATATGTGGAGGTTCCAGGCACCTGCCCCAAAATATCAACCCCATTGCCCACCAGCCCACAATTACTACTCAATTCCTTTCCAACCTAAATGGTAATGATAATAGCTAATATATATTCAAAAAATGTACTAAGCACTAGTATAAGTATTTTACGTGTATTAGCTCATTGAAATCCTCAGTGAAGTAGGTACTATCGGTATCCCCATTTGACAGATGAAAGAACTGGGCAGAGAGATAAAGTAACTTGCCCAAAGTTACAGAGTAGCAAGTGGTAAAAATAAGATTTGAACAGGGCACTCTGGGTTAAGAGCCCATGCCCTTGAGCACTGTATCTGCTCTTTAAGTATTGTCTTTCAAGAGCCACTGTGTTGGAGTTTTCTTGGCATTTCACATCTTAAGCAGTTAGCTCTTGTGTGTGTTGGGAGTGGTGATGCAGAAAACAAGGTCAGCAGTCTCAAGGAAAAATTGACTTGGGGTAAGCAGGACCTCCTAGAGCTGTTAGGGAGTTCTCATGGGACAGATGGACAATGGAAAAGGTGCAGAGAAATGGGCAGGGTTAGAAAGATAGAGTATAGGATGTCTGAGAATTGCATGAAGCTAAAAAGGATAGGTCATTCTTTGGGGCACAATGGGGGGAGCGTTATGTATCCAAAAGGATGCAGTGTGTTCTCTTAATTCAGTGAAGTCAGCGACTGTCTATATTATAGTCAGCGCTTAACCTGAAACATGGTAGATGCTCAATAACTACCTGTTGAAGCAAGGAATGAATGAATTCTCTTCTTGCTGCCAGGCAGCTAAACCCTGCTCCAATGAGTTAGCTGATAAAATGTCAGTTAGCTAATAAAACATTCTAGGAAGTCAAATCTTAAGTCAGGGGAGATGCGGCACAAACATTTCATGTATTACAGTGACAAAATTTCCCTGGACCAGCCCCACACCCATGTAAAGCTGTGTGGTCACAGTAAGCCCTCGCTGACTGTTTGGAATGGGGTTGCCAGACATGAGAAATGCCCTGACTCAGGCTCCCCCAAAGTTCAACAAAGGAGAGGTCATCTCTACTCCTAATAGTCTATAAAGCCTCCCCACATCTGTGTGTGGATGGCTCCATGAACATGTTTGTTCATTTCTGCATTTGGAGGAATGTGGATTAGAGCTTCCTAAGCTGGGACAAGCAAATGTCAAATTTAACATTCAGAAGGGAGGAATATCTTTGGTTTTGATTTATAAATAGCAATGAGTCAGCTTAACCAGATCCTTCTGCACAAATAATTCCACCTAAGCAATTAAAGGAGAAAGGTATTGGAAAAGCTTGCATGGGGAGTGTGCAACTAATTTTAAGACACAAAGGTTAGTATCTCTTGGGACCCAGTTTCCCACTAAAGATTGCCAATAAGCAACAATTCCTGCTGCTACCCCCTTCTCAGGTTCCCACAATTCTACATTTTGCAAGTTGAACCAGGCTTTCTTTTTCTTTCTCGTACATGTGAATTTTAGATGTGTAGTATTTAAAAGCAATGTATGAATTAAAATTTGTCTGGGCTTGGCTGTGCCTGTTCCTGGGTACAGTTAGAGAATCTCATATAACTGTTTTGAGTTATGTTTCACACCCTAACAATAGATCCGCCATGTTGCAATAGCCTTGAGGAGGGAGGACGGCAGAGGTCTGCAAACCTGGGATCAGCCCCAGGCTAAGCCAGACTGAGAAACATAAGTAATCCCTAGGCTTTGGGTGATAGAGCCCAGGTCCCCCCGAGGCCCATGTGTGTGAGTTAGCAATCAGGACTTGCATGGCTACATGCCAGCGTAGGCTAGGAGGAAAGAGGTAGAAAGCTGAAAGCAGGCCTAGGAGCTAAATTATGCTGCTGAGCCATAGATACAGCAAATCTTCATGAAGCACCTGCCATGTGCACAACAGAGGTGAAGATCAGTCAAGAAGAGAGCAGAGCTTAGTGGAGCCTAGCTGGCTGCCATTGTAGGTCCAAGCCAGCACCAAACAGCAGGAGCCCAAGTGAAGAAACTAGGTGAAGAAGGGTCAGGAACTCAGGCAAATGTCTGGGTATCCAAAGAGGAATGAAATAACAGGTCCTAAGTGGCTTCTGCAAGGGCGGAGCTTGGCAAGAAGCCAAGTCGAAACTGTGGCAGGGGCCCCTTATAGGCTTCTTGCTGCAGGGCAGAGCTGGGCCCTTAGTGTCGTCCACAGGTGTAGACAAGCAAGTACACCTGGCTAACATGGGGGTGTTGAAAGCGTGGAGGAATGAGACACTTTGTGACAGGGAGATTAGTCTGAGTGATAGCTCACATGACGTCTCATTTTGCTAATCAGAAGCCCTTAGAGGTTCGTTATTTTTTTAAATTTTCAATTCCAGTTTCACTATATGATAGAACATAAATCCATTATAAAAAGACTAGAAAATTCTGCTAACGAAAAGAAGAAAATAAAATTCAAGTATAATCCCATCACCCAGATTTCAACTGGGTGTATTTTGGTGTATATTTTGTACATTGAAATACTACTTTCTTCCGGATCCCTAAACTCCACCTGTGCCTCCACCATCCTATTTAGTTTGGAAGGGTTTCCTGAATATATTTTTAAAATATTTTCTCTCCAGTCAACACAGATTCTCCACAGTAACTCTAATACATTGGGTTTCATGGCCTCTTATTAAGTAGATGTTTTAAAAGGCATTATCCTTTAATGGTTTCTTTATAGAGTTTCTGTGAAATTCACAACCTGTCAGAACAGAGTGGCTTCCAACCTGCTCACAGCCCTGCTAGGCGATATACTGAGCACTCTTTATAAATGGAGTAAAACTGATTCTAGGAAAGAAGAGAGAGGAATGGAGAGCGAGTGAGGAAAGGGAGGCTAAAGAAGGAGAGATATTGGAGTAATAAGCAAAAGAGAGAAAAATGAGTCAACAGTACAGTCAAAAGTTGAGAAAAGATCAAGTTAGGATAAAACAGAGTGACTGTGAAAGGAAAAAGTGAATTAAAGGAACAAGTTTTAGGTGTTTCTCTCTTTCTTGTCCTTCATACACCTAGATGTTAGTTTTCATTTTACATTTAAGGACAGCCTGGTGTAACGTAATGAGCCCATTACTGGAGGCCAGAAGACCTGGGTTCCAGTCCCAGTGCTGCTATTAAACTGCTGAAAGACCTTGGGCAAGTCTCTTCCCTGCTCTGGATCTAAATCTCCCCAATTATAAAATGAAGGGGCCGGACTACATGACATCTAATGGTCTCTGTTGTGTCCTGAATGTCTCATATTGCTAGATATATACAGAACGTTTTATCAACTTCAAGTTTAAAAGAGAATTCCAACTACCATTTGGAATCCGGTTGTGCATCATGCACACTACAGGGATTTAGTGCTAAAGCATTACGTGGAAAAAAACAATTATAGTTGTTTTAATTACCCAGAGTAGCTAGTAATTTCGACAAGACTTGGGAGCACTGTCTTGAGAATGCTGTTATTACACTGTCACTTTTCAACAGCCTTTCCAATATAGGCATGGTAATTTCAACGTCCCAGGAGTGGGGGCAAGATTGCTATTAGGGTGGTAATCTTGCTTTTATTTTCTTTTTTTTTTTCCCTTTAGCATGAAGGGTAACTCTGCACAATAAGAGTCTCTTAGACACCATCCAGCAAAGAGCGTGAATCAGATGCAAGCCGTTCAGGTCATTGCCAGGGCTACATGAGGCCTCAGGCAATGACACAATCATTCCCTTGTAACTTGAAAAAGGTGTCTGCCAGAAAGTATCTATCAGATGCTAGATTAGCTCTCTGATTCCAGAGTTTTTTTCCGAACGTAGTTTAGTCAGTATCACTATGGCTGCTGGTGAAGAGCGTAGTGGCCAGGCAGCTGCTCATTTTGATTCTCTGAGACCCCCAAGGACAGCCACGTGGGCTGGAAATCTTTCTGAGTAGTTAATCCTAAGCAACTTTAGGCCTTCCATCTATCACACATGCAGTCCTTTGAACTGCTTTACGTTTTCAGAAATAAAATAAAAACCAGTTGTAATTTGGTGTGACTTTCACACGTGCACAAGCAACTACAAGGGTTGTTCTCTCTGCTTAACGCCACCAGGAAATCTTAAGTACCCAGTTAAACTATGCTTCCCTCCAGGGTTTATTGCTGAGTCCTATGGGCTCTGGGAAAAGGACCTCAGTTGACTTCCTACTTATTCTTTGTTCCTTGATGTGTCTAACTGCACCTTGCTCTCCGCCAGATGCTAAAAGATTAGACTGCCTGCTGAGAGGGCTCCATTTTAGAATGAACTGCTGCTACCTGGTAATTAGCCTCTCACTGCTCTCAGCAGTTCTCTTTTGACCAGAAGTTCAGCCCCCCAGAAGGGTTACAGATTGGCCAATAATTTCTTCTGCCCTGCCCTGAAGGAGTTAACGTTTCCTAGTTCCCTGAGTGGTTCACCCAGTGCAAACTTTGCAATTACGTCCAACTTCGTTCTTAGAAAACTGTTTGCATCTGATCATATTGATAAATGTGTAAGATATGTGCCTTATTTTTTTTTGCAATGTCAGGCTATTCACACTTTTAATGAAAAGTAAAACAACCTTTTAAAAGGAGCAGTCCCAGGGTTTAATCCCTAACGGGTTCTGAGAATTCTGGTTGTAGCCTGTGGATGATAAGAAAGGAGAAAGACTTACCTTTGGAGGGGTCCAAACTGTAAATGAGGTGCATGCCTATTGCTGCTTATAAAAAGAGAGCTGGATTGAGGTGAAGGAGTATAGACCTGAATGAGAACAAGATTTCCCTACATGGCCATAATTAAATCAGGGTCACCGAAAACACGCTTAGTCTGGAACTACACCAAATGGTACCAAAATGCAGAAATATCTCCAGACTTCTATTCTACACAGCACAAGTCAGATCCTCTCACTAGAGTGTTCTGCTTCGTTCTGGGTTCCAAAATGCCATTCAGGATATGAAGAGTAAAAGGAGACATGGAAATTAGCCATCAGGGCAGCCAGAAGGGACTAGTTCACAATCGTCTCCATAAAGATGCTGAGTGGCAATGTGCTTATACTATTCTGCGTGGAGCTGATTCTGGACCCTTGCCAGAGTGGGCAATTGGGGTAAGTTGCAAATGGAATAACACACAAGGAAGCCCTCAGAGGCACCATAAAAGACCAGGTGGGTGACTTGAAAAGGAATCAGTGAACACATCAGAGATGAAGTGTCAAAAAGATATTTTATGTTTATGTCAGCATAAAGCTTTGGATACGACAAGCTGTGATTTTCTTTCCAGACCTGCACAAAGGATAGGGAGTGTCAAAGGAGGGGCTCAAGTATGTGCAGACATTGGTGAGGAATGTTCCAAGTGTCCCCACTCTCAGATAGGTGGGTATGGGAAGAATTCAGTACTAAGGGGTGGTGGGAAGTGAGTGAGGCCTGCTGCTTGGGTAGCCCCTTGCTGTACATGTGGATAGAGGGCCAACCGGTAAAGACACAAATGTCAGAGATGAGCAAAGCGATGCATAAAGGTGAATAAAAGGTAGCAAAATGTAGCCTAAGGTCAGCCATGCTGTATGCAAATCCTGACCCTGGCTGAAGGCAGAAGGGGAGCAAGCAAAGAGAATACTAGGATCTCCAGGCCTCTCCTTCTCTCTTACCTCCCCAAGTCCGATTGCACATACCATGGAGATGTGTCTCACATCTCACCTCTTTCTATTCTCACTACCACTGCCATAGTCCACGCTACCATCTTCTCTCGCCTGAACTGCTGCAGTAGCCCCACCTGGTCTGCCTGTCACCTGTTTTGTCCCCTCCTCCATCCATTCTTTATACCCTTGTTCCTCCAAGTATAGTCCACAGACCAGCAGCATCAGTCTCACCTGGGAGCTTGGGAGAAATGTAGATTCTCAGGCCCCACTCCACACCTATTGAATCTGCATCTGCAGTTTAACAAGATCCCCAGGTGAGTCACATGCAATTTACAGTTTGGGAGGCTCTGTCCTAAATACTGCCAGGATGGTGTTTCTAAAACACAACTCTGACCATGTCGATTTCCTGCTAAAATCATTCAGCTACCTCTGCCCTACCTTCAGGTTTGTGGCTTCACACGGCACAAAAGGCCCATCTTGGTAAGGCTCCTGCCCACTTTTCCAGTCACCATATCTCACTTGCTCCTTTAGGAAGAGCACGCTGCTTGCAGTTTTATTGTTCACACCAGGTCTTCTACTCTCCTCTGCCTCTGACCTCCTTCTCCTCTTCTCTTCACCTGGCTAACTCCACCTCTTGCTTCCTGTCTAGAACTAGATGTCTCCTCTGTTAAAAATCCATTGTGCTGCACCCTTACTCATCTTTCTGGGTTAGGTGCCCTTTGGATGTGCTCTCGTATCACGCCCTGCATACATGCTTCCACAAGGGCGTTTAGCCCCAACTACTGTGATTACCTATTGATGTGCCTGCCTTGCCTGGCAGCCCATGTATTCCTTGGTCCTAATGCCTGTGCCCTATTCACCGCAGTATGCCTGGAGCCAGGAAAGTATCTGGCACAGAACAGGTGCACAATAATGTGCTGAATCAAAGGGATGGTGGAAAGGGTCACACAAGGGTAAAGGCATATACAGAAGGACAAAGGCAGATGCATGAAAAGTAAGCCTGGAGTTTGGTCAGGGGAAATTACAACAGAAAAAAAACTAGAAAAAGAGAATAAAGAATGGAGAAAAATATGCTAAAGGAGAGGTAAGGGATTGGCTTTTAAGGAGAAGGTTAAGACTGATGAAGCAGTTCTCTGTTCCTGTCTTTTTGTGTGGCTGTGTGGTTGAGCCTTACCTATGAATATGTGAAATCAGAGGGTTAACATGACAGAAAGGCATTTCGTTCACTTGCTGGTGAAGGAATGATCAACAGGCACTGTTTCTAAGAAGGGAAACTTCTGTGTGACATCCTTAATATTTCAGATCTTGAATATTCAAATAAATGCTGCCCTTGTCAAAACAGACCCTTTAGGTGATCCAAATGCGAATAGCTAAGTAACCAGAAATCAGGTTTGTCGAGGACAGTTCTGGTTACACCTGTAGTGACAATATAATAATTACTAGTATCCCCATCAACCCTCAAGAGTGTCCCAGTTTGGATGATAAATTATATGATCACCTTACAGACAACACTTCTTGAGCTCTTCCTATGGATCAGACACTGTGTAAAGTACTTGACACGAATATTCTCGTTAGATGCTCACTCTGATTCTTTTTTTAAATTGAGATAAAATTCAAATCCCATAAGATTCACCCTTTTAAAATGTACAGTTCAGTGGTTTTTAGTATATTCACTGTTGTGCAACCATCACAACTATCTAATTTCAGAATATTTTTGTCCTCCCCTCCAAAAAACCCCATACTAATTAGCAGTCACTCCCCATTCCCTCTGCCCCCCAGACCCAGGCAACCACCAATCTACTTTCTGTCTCTGTGGATTTGCGTGTTCTGGACATTTCCTATAAATGGAATCATATAATATGTGGCCTTTTGAGTTTGGCTTCTGACAGTCCTATTTTACAATTGAGGAAACTGAGGCTCAGAGAGATTAAATAGCCTGCCCAAGATCACCCCTCTAGCAGGGAGAGGGGTCAGAACCAGACCCAGGTGTGTCTGGCTCCAGAGCCCACATTCTTAGCCACCATGATGTGCTGCCTCCCCATATTTACTGCAGGTACTCAGTGCATTCTTGGAACTCTTTTTTAGCCTTCTGTAACTGGGCACATTCTTTCCAAAATGCCTCACAAATCTTCATTATTTGAGAGTAGATTTAACGTTTGGAAAGAGCCAAAAGTCATAAAGAGCAAATATGGTAACTAAAAGTTGGCTATCAAGCTGGGTCATTGCTATGGACTGAATTGTGTTCCCCCCTAAATTCATATATTGAACGTCTAACATCCAATGTGACGAATGTGACTATATTTGGAGATAGGGCTTTTAGGAAGTAATTAGGGTTAAATCAGGTCATAAGAGTGGGGCCCTAATCTGATAGGATTGGCGGCCTTATAAGAAGAAGAAGAGAGACGTATGGACACAGCGAGAAGGTAGCCATCTGCAAGTGAGGAAGAGAACCCTCACCAGAGCCCGACCATGCTGGCACCTTGATCTCAGACTTTCAGCCTCTAGAACTGTAAGAAATAAATTCCTGTTGTTTAAGCTACCCAGTCTATGGTATTTTGTTATGGCAGCTGGAGCTAATACAGTCATATTTGGGGATAAAAAATGAGGCATAACCATCAAGTCAAGAGAATGAGTGATTATTACCTGTGACTTCAAGAACAATTTCCTGAGGGGAGCATGAGAAATATTTTGAATGTGAAAATCAGCATTGGAAAAAGGAGAAGCACCTATAAGACTCATTGCATGGCACTATGCTTTTAAATTTTACAATATCTAGCACATTTCTCTGGAAAATATGACAAGTATAAGGAAAAAATAAAAATAACTCACTATGCTATTGTTAATAATATGCTATATTTTGTTCTAGTTTATCCTTTTCTGAAATCTTACTTGTATAGTCTATATTTTTTTAAAGTACACAATCAATATGTGGATACATTAGAATCTCCTTCATCTAATGTGGTCAAAGGTTGCTGTTGGTCAGTTAGTTGATAAAATTTGCTAAACTAGAAAATCATAATTAATATATACATACACACAAATACCTTAAGATTTATTTTGACATAAAACATATACATTTACATTCATATGCCAATCTTTTGATGTAGGGTCAAGGTCTTTTTGAGTAAGGACTTCTGATTGGTGTTCCCTTTGTCTTTCTTTCATAAATCATACCCATAATGCATCATCTATGATTTCCAGCATTTGCTTATTTAACATGGAACAAGAATGTAGATGCTTGCAAAGTAATTTGAGTATAGAATCCTTCCAGATTTTTGTCCCCCAATATTTTACTGCTCTCATATCCAAAACTAATTTGATAGCATATTTTTTGGGATTCCTCCCTTACGGCGTTTTTGCAAAGTGATCGACTTAGTTATCATAGAAACAACTCTTGCTTTTAGTGATCACAATTCTTTTGATTTATATACAATTTAGTTAAATTGTGTACATACAATAACAAGTAGAATTGTCAAAAATGTGTTCAATAAAATTATTATGAAGCATGGAACTTAATCGATGGGTGTAGAAGTACACATTCGATGGGTGTAGAAGTACACATTGGATGGGTGTAGAAGTGCACAATCATATTAGAGTAGCCACTAGCCATGAGCTTTCATCATGACATAGGCATCCATCAGTCTTTTAAAGAGGGAATGGAAAGCATTCTCTGTGCATTGTTGAGTGGTTAAGAGAGGACCTACTGTCCTTGCTCATTAGAAAAGAAAAAATCCAGGGGCCCAGCCTGGTGGCGTAGCAGTTAAGTGCGCGCACTCAGCTGCAGCAGCCATGCTGTGGCGGAGTCCCACATAAAGTAGAGGAAGATGGGCACAGATGTTAGCCCAGGGCCAATCTTCCTCAGCAAAAAGAGGAAGATTGGCATCGGATGTTAGCTCAGGGCTGATCTTCCTCACCAAAAAAAAGAAAGAAAGAAAAGAAAAAATCCAGATATGTACATAGTAAAAAGTTAAAGTTCCCTTTAATCTAATCCTTTCTCCAGGAATAATGTTTTTAACAGTTTGGTGTGTATCCTTCCAAAGTCTTCCATGCATTTACCTATACATATGCATCACTTAAGTCATATGGTGTGCCAGGCACTGTACTTAAAATCTTGATGTGAATTATCTTGTTTAATCCACACAACAACTCTATGAGAGACTACTACTATTATCTCCATTTTGCAGATGAGTAAATCAAGACTCAGAAGGTTCAATAATTTGCCCTGGGTTACACAGTGACTAATTCGTTCTTCCTCCTGAGAGGACTGTCTTACTAATGTACATTAATCAAGTTAAATGTTTGGATCCATTCATCTATTTATTCAGTAAACATTTGTTGAATGTCCACTCTTGGCCAGTCACTGTACATAATGCCAAGTATTCAAACACATGGTTTCTGTCTTCAAGTACCCAGAAAAGGCAGGTCAAATTGTGAGCTAAAAGATTTGCCCCAATTCATCCAGTCAGCAAGTGGGTAGAGCAGGATGACAAACCAGGTTTGTTTTAACAAATCGTTATATGACAGCTCTAGGTGCATAGAAGATTTGGTAGATTGGTTTTAGAGGTAGCCACCTTGGATATTTACTGTTTCCATGAGAAGATGAGTTTGGAGCCCTCAGAAATCGTGTCCAACAGTTAAGACCATCTTTGTAAATTAGAGATTATAAATATAAGTTCTGAAAAGTTTAAAATTATACTTATATATATATATATATTTTCTTTTAAGGCAAACATTGCTCTACTGTAATCCAAGGGAGATAGGGGAGATGAAGATGAGACAAGGTTCAGGACTGGAGTTCCAATTCCTTGAATGGAAGGACTGTGGTAAAGAATTTAGATCCACTAAGGAGCTTGCTTAGAATGTTGAAAAGTGTCAGCTTAAACAAGAACAAGCAATTGAAAAAAGAATCCAAAGTCTAGAAAAGAGAAAATAGGAAAGCTGTATGTAAAGAGATATTATGAGAGAAAATAATCATAACATAAAAATTGAGGAATTGGATTATAATGGTGGAAAAAAATTAAAAGCTGCATGTTGAGACAGAACCAAGACCTTACCTATTACACAACACATTCCACGAGGTTGGCCAATTTCAACGTGCACCATGGAGGACTGAAGGGAAATGCCTCTCCTGGAGACGGGGGTGGAGAGCTTGAGCCACGTGGGCGCCTGACCTCCAAATGCATAAATGCCAAATGCTTTCAGCGGTAATTGGCAACACGTACAGGGATGGAAGAATCAGGAGATTATTCTTATACACATGGTATGGGATCTTACAAAAGTGAGCAAAAAGGAAGCCTTGATTGGAAACCTTACAAGAATGGCTATATATTCTTTGTGATTGCAGAAACATTTAAATATACACACACATTGAATGTGGCAGCATTGATGGGGAAGATTAAGCACCCTGGTGGAAAAAAGAATAAAAAATGAGGAGAAAAAAGGAAACTCTTGAGTTTCCTAAATTGTTTGCCAAAAAGCTGGAGTCTGTGATGGAATTTGGTCCTCATGACTGAAATGTTTCTTTGGTGTTGGAAAAAGTACTGCTGTCATATCTCTCTCTCTTTAGAAATTCTTCTTTTTTTTTTTTCGTTATAAAAATCCCGTGGCAGCTCCTTGTCTGGAGGACTTTAAAAATAGGAGCGATTTCATCTGTCTGGAATGGTCTGTGTCAGCACCTGCCCTAGGCAAGGTTGCCACATAGGCAACACTCCCCTCCCTCCTCCCTACCAGACCCCCCCACCACTACCCCCCAATGCTCTTCATGCCCCACAACCTCCCCCTATCAAGAGTGGGCTGACCTTTTCCTGGACTACAGCTCCAATGTGACCTCCCACATAATATCAACCCCCCTTTCCCTCAGCTCTCTCTCCAGGTGTGAGGGATGCAGTAGGTTTCACCCTTGGCGGCCTATTTGCATTTAAAAATAGGACCCTAGTTAACCCACACGAATCTCAAATCTCGAGTTGGTGGAGCTTTTGACAGTGTAACCAAGTGGAAAGAAGTCCAGGGGAGAGGGGAGTATTTTTGGTCATTGGAGGAAGGGGGTCGGGTAGGCCGCCTTCCTGGAAGCTATTAAATCCCAGATGTGGGCTCTGCCTTGAGGCAGAGGGGCGGGGGAGGGAGGAGGATGGCTGGACTGTCTGACCTCTCAAGGTTGCCGTTAATTCTATGGGTCGGTGATTTCCAACTACAGTTCCCTGAGCCCAGGTTCCTTTGCAGCACTACAGGCACCGCGTGACTTGGATTTAACTAGGGGTTTTCAGCAGCGTGTCTTTGTGCCTATCAGCCAGAGCCCAATTTTCCCATCATAGTCCTCCCTGCAACAGCAACCCTCCCGTTCAGCAATGGTGGCGGCTGAAGATCAGCCCCAGCCATACTCAGCTCAAAGAGATTTTCACAGAGAGTTCTTCAAAGCTCCTGTTCTCAGAGAAGCATAAGAAAGGGACTGTTTTGTGCTCACAGTGTGTGGGGGCTTTATGAAGAAAAAAAATATGTGCGGCCTTATGTGAATGGAGCATACTAAATACAGATTTGGTGGGGAAAGCTGCAAAATGAAATCTACTCATGGAGCTCCTATGAGTAATTTGGTCAATTTCATGTTGGAGCCAACAAACATTCAAGAGCCCCTACTATGTGCCAGGTTCTGAGTTAGACCTGGTGAGTAACAAGAAAAGTAAAGCGAGGTCCCTGCTGTAAAGGAATTCAGTCTAACAGGGAAGATAGACATCCCGTAGGAGAAGTGCTGTGTTTGAGGTGAGCGAGGTTGTTTGGGAGCAGGGTGGTTGCCCTTGGCTCAACTGCTGCTGCTAAGGATCAGAGAAAGCTCTCAGAGGAGATGACATCTGAGCTGAGTAGGAGTAAGCCAAACCAAAGAAAGGTGGGAAGGGCGGTCTGTGTAGAAGGAACGACATGAGCAGAGGCAAGGTGGCATGAGACTACTTGACATGTGTGGGTAACTATAAGCAGGCTGATTTATTAGAAAGGAAAGTGTCAGGAAGGGGGAGGGGCAAGAGATGAGACTGGAGGGGTAGGCAGGGCCACATAAGGGAGAGAGGGCCCAGCCTCCCGGAGCTAAGGAATATAGACTTCATCCTGAGGGGAGCCACTGAAGGATTTTAAGCAGGTCAGATTTGCATCTTGATTAAACTATCTGTCAATTTGGGGAAAATCATTCAAATTGCCTGTGGGATGAATTGATTAAAGAATTCCATTGAAAGGGTAGATTTGCAGGTCTAGCCATAGTTAAGTGCAAGGCTCTCTTTTTCCAAGACGGTTTGTCATTAGTCTGAGGCTTTTTAGGGAGTACCCCTAAAACGATCTACGGATAGATGCATATATTTATCTGTAAAACTCAACATCATTTGGGAGGATGCAGGGCCTCTAAACACTGCTCAAAGGAAACAGTGTTTAACGAAAGTCTCCTTGCTTCTACCCTTCACTCCACACTGCAGTAACAATATCAGGTCAGGAACGCAAACTGTGCTATGATCTCTTTGTTTTGTTTAGCAAAAGTCATCCGGGAAGGCGCTGTTTAACCTGAGTTGCAGCCATCTAAATCTTGCTGAAAAGGAATATTTTGGATTAGAATTCTGTAGCCATTCTGGAAATAATGTAAGTTGATTTCATTATAAGGTTCTCTATGTCTAGAATTGCTTCTAAATGCAGTTTGCAGCTATGTATGTAGGGCTCAAACACCTGATTGAAAAATGAAAAATCATTTAAACCCTTGCAAAATGACTGAATTTAACAACTATTTTCCCTCCTCCCTCCTTGTCTATTAAAAGTCGCCTCAGTTTGCCAAACGCAAACTCTTCTACTCCATGCTCCTCTTTTGTCCTTCTGTGAACAGCCTTCTACGCTTTATCTATTCTGACTTTACAGACTCTGGACCTCAACCTCCAGAATTAAGACTCTTAACCTCACCAATGAGTACTCAGGGGACTCTCCTTTCCCCTCTCTCAGGTCCTAACATTCCTGATGTTCTTCCCGCTGTGTCCTGCCTTGGCATGTCTGTTGTCTGGCACCTTCCCAGAAAGGCTCATTGTGACTGTTAAGCTGGCATTTGGGGGCTGTAGGATTCAAATGTGGATCCAAACGCCTTCATTAGTCTTTGTAGCAACTAATGAGCCTCGTATGTGACACCTATGTCATCCTACTGAGGCAGGGGAGCAGTGATTCAAATGTCAACAACAAAGAGCTTATAGATCAACAATGTTCACTGTCATTGGGAAAATATAAGGGGGCAGATTGAGTGTGGTGGAGGTACGTTATCTCTTTAACATTGCTCTAACTATCTTTAGAAGTCTAAATAGTCTTGGTATTTGTTTATTTCATGTTGACTTTTATCTGTTACCAAAAAAACAAAAGAAAAGCTGCACTCAATGCCATGTTCTACCAATTTTTTCATTAATGTTATTACAGGTCTGGTTGGAACTTCTAAAGCCCATTACAAAGCAAGTAAAAAGTAAGTATGGAAAATCACTTAAGGAATATAATTCCCAGTTACAACGTGAAAATATTTCAGCAACACCACACTATTCCTCACCTTAATATAATGGGAGAAACGGGCTTTGATGTATTATTTTAATCCTTCATACATCCAGTAAATTTAGCAATTTAAAAATTTGGTTTAACTTTACCTGAGATGAAGAAAATCATGCTGCTGGATCTTTGAATAAATTTGAAGAACCCTAGTAATTACAGCACTCTGTGGATTGGCTCTGGCAATATATCTCAGGCTCTAGCACTGCAAAGCTTCAAGCATCCTTGATGTCAATCTGCAATGCCATTCATCTTCTGCCTGAAGATGTTTTAGTTTTATGCTGTCACAGACATTGTCCATTCGTTTCAGATCATATTTGAATACCTATGGTATATGAAATATCTTCCCATCCCATATTTCACAATCTAGTGTGATAGTTCTCAAATCTTAGTGTGTAGTAGGATCACTTGGAGTTCTTGTTAAAATGCAGATTCCTGGGCCTCGTTCCAGGTTGGGGGCTAGCACCCTGCATTTATAACAAATTCCACAGGTGTTTCTGATGCGGGTGGACTTCAGTCAACACTTTGAGAAATGCTGTTTTAGTGTTTCTTCACATCTGTGCTCTTTATGTGTTTGTTGATGTTTCCCACAGTTCTGTCTGTTCCCATCGCGTAATGACAGTCTGTCACACTATTCCAACTGCTTCCTAACTGATTCCCCCCAATCCATCATCTATCCTACTCCCAAAGGGAACTATTGAAAATACAAACCTGACTACGTCACTGTTCTGCTTTCTTAGAACAAAGTTCAAACTCGTTAGCATGATCCACTAAGCAAGGGACTCTGACTGCCTTTCTAACCTTACCTCTGCCACTGACCACTTCATGTTTTTACCTCTCCTGACTTTGACAAAACTAACCTCAGGTGTAGGCTTCTCAAATAAAATAGAGGATGTCCAACTAAACTGGAATTTCAGATAAACAAAGAATATTTTCTTTGTATAAGTATGTCCCATGTAATCGTTGTTTATCTGAAGTTCGAATTTAACTGGGAGTGTTTTTTTTATTTCCTAAATCTGGCAGCCCTACTCAGGTGTCAACTCCTCTAGGAAGCCTTCCTTGATCTCCTCCAAACTGGTCTTCCTCTTGTGATTCCCACTGTTTCGTGCTTATCACACTTTGCGGTGTTGTAATTGTCTAGGTGTCTGTCTCTTTTATCAGACTGTGAGTGCTTAATTGTCTTTTTATTCCCAGTACCTACCTAGTACAATGCTTGGCATACAATAGGCACTCAACAAATATTTACTGAATGAATGGTGTTAATGCTATATGTATGTGTTTGCTTTTGATGCAAAGAGTTCCTTGTTTTCAAATGCAAGGAACAGTGAAGGCAAGTAGGTTTGTTTTCTTAATGTAGATTTTAAGATACATAGAGGCATCAGTCCATACTACTAGTTCCCTCTAAGCTGGGCCCTTCTGTCAGCCAGGAATGCAGAATCGCAAGTAGCAAGTAGTATGTTTTTCTGAATGGGACACTTAAGAGAGGACACAGTAGGTCCCAAAGGGGCACATCTTTATAAAAAAGGGAGAGAGAGTAGAAAGAGGGGCAGGGGAACTTTCCCAATTACTGTCTACATAGAGACACAATCCAGAAATAGCAGCATCTTACAAATGTGAACAATTGAAATTTAAAAGAAAAGTCTGTGGGGGGGAGTGATGGGAAGAGTGAAGGGAGCGTGTGTATGTGTGCATGTGTGTAAAGACCTATAATTGTTGTGATGGACATTTAAATAAAACTTATGAAGATATTGTGTTTTAAGATCCTAAGGAGGTTGTTTTCAAATTTATGGTGAAATTTTTCCCAGTGGACCCTGGACATCTGCGAGAAGAGCTTACAAGGTATAGTACTTACCTGTGTGTGTGCTGCATGATGTTACTTAGGAATAATTATTCTCCATTCGTCAGGGAATGGGCTTCTAGCCTTCTTTGGAAGGCTTGGCTCTCAGTCACTCTCTGGGAGATGGTGAGAAGCTGGAGAGAAAGAGGGCCTGGCTGGTCCCCAAAATGTTGATCTTCCAAAGGGTGGGGACTTCAGAGAGAAGGAGGGGTAGTGTTCTAGAAGTTGTAGCCAGTCTGGGTGCCCACTTGGGGGTTATGCCACAAACTGCTACAACAATAAGAGTGTCTGCCTTCCTTGCGTCTGTGCTCCAATCAGAGGGCAGCTTGACAGCACAAGTATGATGCCAGCTAATTTCCAATGATACTGACCATGGTGTGTGTGTCTGTATGTATCCCATGGGTAGAAATGATGATGACATATAATTATAAAAATTTAAAAACTAAAAAAATAAAAAGTATAAAAAATATTTTTATAAATTATTCATAACACAATTATAAATTATTTATAATTTTATTATAATTACTTAATAATTATAAATTATTGCTAATTTTCTATAATCTTAATAACTTATAATTATAATTTTATATAAGTAAAAGTATTTTATACTTGTAAAAAAGGTAAAAGCTAAAAGTACAAAACATTTAAAAAAGTATTTTTGTACTTATAAAAAATGTCCTTTAAAATTACAATGTAAACCTACTTCTTCAAAAATACATTGTCAACATAACACTCCCCAAAACTTTACTCTGCTTTCTAGACTTGAGACTCTTACACGTAGAAGGGCTATAAGAGAGAATCTAGTCCAGCCCTCTTGGTTTATGGATGAGGAAACAGGTGCTGGGAGCTAGAGTGACTTGGCCAAGATCACAGAATGTTGGCAGTTCTCCCTGAAGCCTTCCCCCTAACATGGTTCATGGCCAGTTCCCTTTTGTGCAGGGGGACTTCTTCTCTGAGGGGTCTTGCAGAAGTGACTTTTCACAAGTCAGTCTCTCTCCCAATTCTCTCCACATTTGTGAGTTATAGGCCACTTTCCCAGAAAACTTGATATCTTGGTATCTATATCAGTTTGCATTTGCTAACCCATTTCTATTGAGTCTCAAATTGTGACCAATTTTGGTGGAGTTAAACTTTCTCTGAAAAAAAAAAGAAGAGAAAATCAATGTGATGATAAATGATTCATCAGCTGTTCGGAGCCAGGATTTGGTATTTGTAGCAGGCAGCTGCCTTCTTAACAGCGAGGAATGTGTCAAATGACAAGAAGTTTCCTTTCTTTCTTGCTAGGAGAAATTCAAAATGAAATTCACTTTCCCTTTAGCAACTGAGGCTGATTATTCTCATTTACATCTATATTTGAAAGCAGGCAATGGCAAAGTTTAGACTTCCATTATTTGTTCCCCGTTGGTCCACTTAAGAATACTTAACTGTAGTTGTCTTTATAAGGATGCTTTGTTTGGGGCCAATACATGAGTTTCTGAGAGTGGTGTGCAAATATAATTTTTCTAATTGAATCGTTTCTAATCCATTAGGGGAGCTCACAATTTGAAGGATTATAATAATTAATGCTTTTGTAAATTGAATAATCACCTACTAATTTACCTGTTTTTTCTAATCTGGATGTTCATCTATCACCTGCAATTAATTTCGATTCACCACATTGCCTTCAAGGCTTAATTGGCTTAAAAAAATTCCAGATAGAACTTTATTTAGAAAATCACATCTTATATAGGGAAATGCTCACAGTAGATACACAATCAATGTTTTAATGTATAAAATAAAATATTGGAACCAACTTTGGACCATGGAAGAAAGCAGTCAGTGATTGAATCTTAATTATACACATCTTTTCCAAAGTTGATTCTCTTTTGATAAGGGCTTGAAAGTGTGGGACAAATGCTATCTGTTTGGCAAAACTCTGGATACCAAGCTGCACTTGCTGGGTCCCCAGTGGGCCATTGATAGGAAAAAGGGCATTCTGGCTTCATTCCATGCAGTACATGGTAATTCCTTGCCTGCTCTGTGCAAAGCCCTGGGGCGGGCTCGGTGATACAGAGAAGGTAGTCCAGGCGAAGGAGCAGAAGCATGGTCTCAAGTTTTTGATTTCTGCAACACTTTTGGATAAGAGGCAGCCTAATTTCAGTGGCAGAACTGAGTTCTAGCCACAGTTGCACTACCTTTGGATGAAATGACCTTGCCAAAATACTTAACCTCTGTCTTTCCATAATTGTAAAATGGGGTGATTGTTCCTGCCTGGCCAACCTCCTAAGTTGTTATGTTAGTGAGTCCTTGCTAGCATTTTGTAAACGGAGAAGTACTGGCCTCCTGAGTGGGCTTATTCTTTCTAAATCTCCCTTTCTCTCTGCTGGGTATGTGGCTTTGCAACGTGGCAGAAACCACCAGAGGATGATTGGCCAACTCCCTGAAGTTGGCGGGAGGGTTTGGCCGGGGTGATTCCTAATGGCTATGAGGCCTGCCAAAGTGCTGGATCAGCCGAGTTGTGGTCTAGCACTGGTTTGGGGCTGAAGCAAAGCCTGTGTGTTACTCACCACCTCAAAAAGGCATCTCACTGACTGGGGGCGCCGTTTCTTTCTTGAAACATCTTGGATCTGGGAGAAGGGAAATGCTTCTTTCTTGTTCTTGTTTCTTAAGAGATTTTTCCCAACTTCGTTGCAGGTATCTTTTTACTCTTCAAATAAAGAAGGATTTGGCACTAGGAAGGCTGCCATGCAGTGACAACTGTACAGCGTTGATGGTATCTCACATCTTACAATGTAAGTAGCAAATGTCGGCTTTGGGGCCTATTAGCCAGGCAGAGAACCAAGCAAGGGAGCTGAGCACCCCCAACATGTCCATCATTGTGTTAGGACTTACAGAGGAGAGAAAGCCTGGATAAAATATGTAGAAATAGCATGGTCCGGCAGAAAGAGGCTGGTCATTGTAGTGATTGAGATTTGGATTCAAATCCTGTCTCTACTATGTTCTGACTGTTGTAGCCTTGGGTGAAATCCCCTCATCTATCTGTGCCTGAGTTTCCTAGTCTTTAAAATAGTGACAAGAATACCTTCTCACAGAGTGGCGTGTAGATTAAAAGTAAATGCTAATTTTCTTTCATCTCGGTCTAACCTTTCCTTCCCACTGCCTGGGGCTTGCTGTCCAGGAGCTGGTTTGGACTAATCTGGGCATGGACTTTGCCAGGCAGGCCCACACTCCCTCTGCTTACCCCAGGATACATTTCTGGTACGTGCTTTCTGCAGCAGATTGTCACGTTTGATGTGATTTCTATGTTGTTCTTTATCATGATTCCGGAGAACAAAGCACAGAGTACAGCAGGTGGAGAAAGGCTAAAAGGGAAAAAGGCCCCAGGCGTCTATTAGTGTTCCCCATATCCTAGCAGCCAAGTAGTTGGACTAGGCTGAATAATGAAGGTAGGGAGAAGGAGGCCTGGGGAACAGTGGGAGCTTGCCTGGGAGGGAGTGAAGCTGGGCTGGCTAGGCTGCTTCTGTGCCCCTAAGGGCAGAATCTAGGCAGCTGGAGAAAGTATCTCTTCTTATAGAGATGGCTGGATTTTCTCTCTCTTCTAGAGAGTCCTTCCAAAAATAGGCTGTTCCTTACTATTCCTGCAGGATCATAACTTCCTTTTTTTTATTTCATAAGTTCATTTTTTACCTTTATCCCTTACCTTGCTTACAGTCCAGAAATAGTAGATTTCTGATTTCGCTGGGAACTCAAGAATGAAGTGCTTGGATAGGAACAGTGTCTGAATCAGTGTTTACCTAGTGACTCCTGACTGGGACAGTTGATGAGAGCCCCAGGATCTCAGGAAGGAAGTGAGAAGTGAGAGCAATAGTAATCAGGGGAGTCTTATGGAAGAGGCGGCTTTTGTGCTGGGCCTTAAAGGGACTCATAGGAATTGGATAGGTAGTGATAGGCAGAGAAAAGAGCATGAAAAAAAATGGTGGTGGGAAAAGAAGTATATTCTCAAGTGCAGCTCAAGCATAGGGTCTGTTTAGGACAGGTAGCGGAAAACTAAGCGTCATTTTGAAGGGCCTTGAATGCCAAGAACACTAACCATAAGTCCAGTATTGTGCTTGGCTTGGTAGGGGGCATGGGGTAAGGCACATAGAGAAAGCAATGTTGGAAGACTTATCTTTCTCCGTTAGCTGCCTGTTAAGGCAGCAGTCAGGGGATTGGGGTTCCCCAGATAGCCTTTGATGGGGGAGCCCAATTTCATTCTTAATGATTCAGCATTATGGATTTGGGCATTCCCTAGTGGCCATTTCAGGCATAGCATAGAGCAATTCAGCTTTTCTAGAGGATATTTTGTCAATAGAAGCTCTTTCCATAGCAAAAAGCTATTGTTTCAATGAGTCAGCTCTTCTCAATCCATGCAGGTCAGACTATTTCTCCGGATGCTAAGGCAGTGTGCAGAACACAACCAGACTGCTCATTCGTTTGCTCATTTATTCATTCATCCACTATTTATGTTCTAGGCATTCAAGAATCTCCACATTCTGACCTTCTCATTGCTTAAGTCTCTTACACATCCCTATGGCTCTAGCCAGATACTGCCTCCCAAACACAATTTGTACATTCCAAATGAAGCCTCCCTTTTATAAACACCCTTAGTAACTCTTCTTTGTCATTCGTTCAACAAAAATTTATTGAGTACCTACTACATGCCAGGTACTATTATAGGCCCTGGGAACATAGCAGTGAACTAAACAGACAAAAATCCTTTCCTTCATGGAGCTCACATTTTGGCAGTGGAGGTGAATCAGATGATAAAGAAAATAAGGAAATATATAATGTATGTTAGAAGGTGCTAAGTGTTGGAGAAAATAAAGTGTGGAAGGGAGATGAGGGAATTCTGGGCGTGGGTACTGAATTTTTAAATAAGGTCGTCAGGGTAGGCTTCACTGTGAAGGTGACGGTTGAACAAAGACTTGAAGGAGGTGAGAAAGCAAGCCATGCACAAATCTGGTGAAGGAAGTTCCAGACAGAGAGAACATCCAGTGCAAAGGGCCTGAGACGAGAGTGTGCCTGGAGTGTTCAAAAAACATTAAGCAGGCTTTGTGGCTGGCTGGAACTGAGTGAAAGAGGGAGAGGATATTCCTGGAGGGCCTTAAAAGCATATAAAAGACCTATAACGTTTCTATAAATGAGATGGGGAGCCACAGAAGCATTGGGAGCAGAAGAGTGAAATGATCTGAATTAGGTTTTAAGAAGATCATCTTGGCTGCTCTGGTGAAAACAGAAACTTGCAATGAGTGGTAAATAAGCCATAGAGATCTAATGTACAGTACAATGAATATAGACAATATTATTGACTATAATGATGTAATGTGATAAATATCACTACAATGGCAATCACATTACAGTATATAAATGTATCAAAGTAACACGCAGTACACCGTAAATTTACACAATGTTAAAAGTCATTATTGAAATTTATTCAATAAAAATATGAGAAAGAAAATAGACCTTACGAGGGAATGGTGGAAGTGGGGAGACCACATAAGAGGCTATTGCAGGAGAGAGAGATGGTGGTAGTTTGGACCAGCGTGGTAACAGTGAAGATGCTCATAGCATTTGCTACCTTCTGTTACTGATGATATTTACTCATTTGTATGTCGTAGGTCCCTTCCTAGATTGTCTTAGTCTTGCATGGAGAGAAAAACAAGCACAGTCTTATGTGTTCTTATGTTTTCCTTAGGGTCAACCTAGGGTCTTATGCTTAATAAACAGGAAGATTGGTCTGTGTGTGTATCTAATTTATTTTTAAAAACAGCTGTATTGAGGTATAATTTACATACCATAAAATTCACCCATTTTAAGTCTACAACGGAATGGTTTTTAGTAAATTTACAGAGTTGTGCAACCATTACCACCATGCAGTTTTAGAACATTTCCATCATGCCAAAAGAGATCTCTCATGCCTGTTTGCAGTCACTCCCTGTTCCCACGCTCAGCCCCAGCAACCACTAATTCACTTTCTATTTCTATAGATTTGCCCTTTCTGGACATTTCGTGTAATTGGAATGATAAAATATGTGGTCTTTTGCATCCAGCTTTTTTCTCTCAGCATAATGTTTTTGAAATTCATTCATGTTCCAGCATGAATCACAACAGTTTGTTCCTTTCTACTGCTGAGTAGTATTCCATTTTATGGATATATCACATTTTGTTTATCTATTTACCTGATCATGGACATTTGAATTGTTTCCAGCTTAGCTGTTTTGAATTATGTTGTGAACATTTATGTACAAGTCTCTGTGCGGACACATGTTTTCATTTCTCTTAGGTAGATTCCCAGGAGTGTAATTTCTTCATCTTAAGGTAAATTTATGTTTAACATTTTAAGAAACTGCCAAACTGTTCTTCAAATTATTACAATAAAACCAGAAATGTATGAGATTTCCAATTTCTCCACATCTTCACCAACAGTTGGTATTGTCTAACTTTTTGATTATGGCCATTCTAGTGGGGATGAAGAAGTATCTCAATGCAATTATAAATAGCATTTTCCTAATGACTAATGATGTTGAGTACGTTCTCATCTGCTTAATAACCATTCCTCTGTTTTCTTTGGTAAAATGCCTATTTAAATCTTTTGCCCATTTAAAAATGGGTTGTCTTCTTATTGAATTTCAAGAGGTTTTTATACATTCTGATTAAAAATCCTTTAAGAGATAAGTAATTTGCAAATTTTTCTCACAATCTGTGGCTTGACTTTTCATTTTCTTAGTGCTGTCTTTTGGAGTGCAATAGTTTTTAATTTGATGGACTTCCACTTTCTCAATATGTTTTAGTGGATCATACTTTTGGTGTTGTATCTAAGAACTCTTTGCCTAACCTAAGGTCACAAAGATTTTCTCCTAGGTTTTCTTCTAGAACTTTTATAGGTTTACCTCTTAGATTTAGGCCTATGATCCATTTTGAATTTTTTTTTGTATGTTTGTATGGTGTATATTGTGAGGTAGGAATCCAACTTCATTTTTTGCATGTGGATTTTTTTGTCCCATTTGTTGAAAAGCAACTACATTTCCGCATTGAATTGTCTTGGCACCTATGTCAAAAACCACCTGACCATAAATGTAAGGGCTTATTTCTAGATTCTCAACTATGTTTCATTGATCTAAATGTCCTTATGCCATTACCATACTGTCTTCTTCACTGTAGCTTTGTATTAAGCTTTGAAATAGGGATGTGTACGTCTTCCAACTTTGTTCTTCTTTTTCAAAATTGTTTTGGTTATTTTGCACCTGTGCATTTCCATGTGAATTTTAAGATCATTCGTCAATTTCTACAAAAATATTTGGTGGGAATTGCATTGAATTTATAGATCGATTTGGGCAGAATTACCGTCTCAACAATACTGAGTCTTCTAATCCATGAACCTGAAATGTGTCTCCATTTATACAGACCTTTAAAAAATTCTCTGCACAATGTTTTGTAATTTTCAGTATACAAGTCTTATACCACTTTAGTTAGATTTATTCCTAAGTATTTTATTCTTTTTATATGCTGTTGGAAATGGAATCGTTTTCCTAGTTTCATTTTTGGATTGTTCATTGCTAGTATATGCAAATACAATTACTTTTTGTATATTAATCTTTTATCTTGCTACCTTGCTGAACTCATATATTAGTTCTAGTAGAGCTTTTGTGTGAATTCTTTAGGATTTTCTACACACAGGACCGTATTGACTACAAATAAAGACAGTCTTATCTCTTCCTTTTCAGTGCAAATTCTGTATATTTCTTCTTGTTGCCTGATTGCACTAGAACCACCAGGACAATGTTGGAGAGAAGTGGCAAGAGCAGACAGTCTTGTCTTCTTTCTGGTCTTGGGGGAAAGCATTCTATTTCTCACCATTTAGTATGATTATGATGTTAGCTGTAGGTTTTTCATAGATAATCTTTATCAGGTTGAAAAAGTTACCTTCTATTTTTTGTTTGTTGAAGGTTTTTATCATGGATTGGTGTTGGATTTTGCCCAGTGCTTTTTCTGCATCTATTGAGATGAGAGTGTAATTTTTTTGTCCTTTATTCTATGAACATAGTATATTACATTAATTAATCTTCACATGTTGAACTGATTTTGCAATCCTGGGATAAATCCCACTTGGTCATGATGTATAATCCTTTTTTAAATGTTGCTGGATTCAGTTTACTAGTATTTTGTTGAGGATTTTTGTCTCTATATTCATGAGGGATATTGTTCTGTAGTTTTCTTTTCTTGTGATATCTTTGTCTGGTTTTGGTATCAGAGTAATACTGGCCTCATAGAATGAGTTGGTAAGTATCCCTTCCTCTATTTTCTGGAAGAGTTTGTGAGGGATTAGTATTTATATCTTATTTGAATATTTGATAGAATTCATCAGTGAAACCATATGGGCTTGACTGAGTTTTAATGAGATTTGTATATTTATCAATTTTGGCAAAAAATAAATAAAGAGCCATTGATTTCTGTTTTTTTAAAAAAAAGCTTGTTATATGGAGATTTTCATTATAATGTGGTTTTCCAAATATATATATACACCCCACCTGTCTAAAAATGAGCATGCCATCTGTCTAAAACACAATTGAAAACCAAGACAAAAGAGAAAATAACAAGTTTCCAGCACCCAAAATCAGTGCCCCTGTGTCTATGCATTTAACTCAATAGGAGAACACCACAGGATTCCATGGACATTGTATATATACAATGTCCATGGAGTTGTATGTATTTACTTAGACAATTCATAAAGTGCTAATAGGTTTGAATATCTGGGTTCCCATTTTTTTCATGTTAAAATGTGAATTTTAATTGTAAAAATTGTTTTGAGTTCCCCTTTTATGGTAGATTAGAAGTCACAATTTAGAACCAAGTGGAAACCTTTTCAGGAGAAGCCAATGACCAGGAAATGATTCATATCAATCTGACAGAGAGGGAGAAGGCATAGAGATTATAAGGAAGACACAAAAATTCAAGTCAAAACAGTTTGAAGCCATTTATTGTAGGGGCAGATAATCCTATATACCTCAATTACCTTTGTAGGTGTAGTGCTATAACAGATATTGATAACAATAAACTGGAGACATCTGGAAAAGAATAGATGATGATCAAGGATAAACCGCCAGTGATTTGGAAAAGCCAGAATGATTTTCCAAATGATTCATCTATTGAGGATTCCAGATAGCTGGGGTTTTACTAGATTCCCAATGTACAGAATGATGAGTGGCTGTGACTGCCTTGCATTGTAGTTGGCATTTTATTCTCCTTTCTTGATAATGTACGATCAGAGTGGAGTAAGTTTAGGGGTCTGTATTAGTTTGCTAGAGCTGCCACAACAAAATAGCACAGACTAGGTGGCTTAAATGACAGAAATTTATTTTCTCACAGTTCTGAAGGCTAGACATCCAAGATCGAAGTGTCAGCAGTTTTGGTTTCTTCTGAGGCCTCTCTCCTTGGCTTGCAGATGGTTGCCCTCTTGATGCGTCCTCACCTGATCTTTCCTCTGTGCACCTGCGTTCCTGGTGCCTCTCTGTGTGTCCAAATTCCCTCTTCTCATAAGAACACCAGTCAGATTGGATTAGGGCCCACCCTACTGTCTCATTTTAATATAATCACTTTTATAGGCCCTATTGCTAAATATAGTCACATTATGAGGTACTGGAGGTTAGGAATTCAACATATGCATTTGAAACGGGGGCACTGATCAGAAGTAGAAGAAATCATAAACAGAATGTGGGAGAAAAAAAATGACAAAATAGTCATCTGTGATCCTGGAGCCTTTCGGAACTACACTGTGTCTGTGTCTTACTATACTGAGACTTCATAGCAATCCACTGCTTCTGATTTGAAAAAGAACCAGTTAGTTCCCCCTATATCTGAAAACAGAAATATACATAACATATGGGTGGGAGGCCTAGGGCTGCATTGCCTACCAAAAAAGGGCCGTTTGGGGGAGGTCAGAGGGTCTGCTGGGTGCTCCATTGCTTAAGTCCTCAACAGTAATGTGAAAAATGTCATTTTCTGTCATGTAGCAGAACTGGGAGACTTCCATGAAGAAACAGATAGGAAACATCTGGCACGAACCCGGTACTTACCGAACCAAGACTGTTTAGAGAGCAAGATCATGCACTTTCATCAGAAGCACATGTAAGTACTTTAACTGGCACCTGCTTCCACCAACACGGAACACTAAAAAAAGCAAGCCCTTAAGTCAGAGAAGCTTCAGGCTCAAGAAAACACTGAGCTCCTCATGGAGCTCTCAGGGGGAAAGTGCCATTCTTGCTGCATTTATTAGGCTCAAAAGTTCTTTCCTCTTGTAGTGGCAGGAGCCCAGCTGAATCTGACATTCTGCTACTGGACATAGCGAGGAAGCTGGATATGTACGGCATCAGGCCTCACCCCGCCAGTGATGGCGAAGGGATGCAGATCCACCTGGCTGTTGCACACATGGGAGTACTGGTGTTACGGGTAACAACTCTTTCCTTTCAAGTCCTTCAGCTTTGGGGGTTATCTTGGCTCAAACTTGGGTGTCCATTCCCAAGGTGAATTCACCTCTCAGTCTTACCACCAGCCAGAAAGGGAAGTGATGCTTGGAAGTGTTTTGGGTAAGTTCTCTCCCCTCAGTGTGCTTTGCTTCCATTTACAGTCTGTAACTGACTGTTTTGGCTCTGAGGAGCTCATACGCTAGATCAGGCCAGCATGGTGGAGAGATGAGGTCAAGATGCTCTTTGGAAATTTTAGACCCTAAATAAGAATATGGATATTGGCATCCTAAAAGCTTAGGCTCTGACACAAAGTACATTCACCCTGTTCAAATCCAGCAGAAACAGCCTGAAGTGTCCAAAATGTAGTGTTCTCATTCCATTACTGGTTTCATTGGAGGTGCCCAGTGCCAGCTGGTAGGGAATTAGTGACCAACCCTGCCAGCAATTGTTGCTGTTTACTGGCTCATCTTTTCCCAAGGACTTTGTTTTCCAGGTTAGAAACCAACTCAAGGCTCTGTGATCCTCCATCATCATTAATCCTCACTCTAGGGAACTTGGCCAGAGGCTATTTTTTCAGCAGTTTTTCAGTCTATTACATCTCCTCACATGCCTGAGCATTCAATGAATTTAGATCCAAGTTAAAGTTCAAGAACACTTGCCTAATCTTCGAAATGATAGGCAGATACCTAGACAGGTTTGGGAATGAATTACTTGTGAGAGAGGAAGGGGTGACCTTAGACCCACTGACCCCCCGGACCAAATTACAGCGCTGAGCTAAGTCACAAAGCAGGTCAGGTACAGACTTGACTAAAAGAATCGCTACCTTCTCATTTATTTGGTTGTAAACTTTACAGCATGGGAGTCACATTGATGGACAAAAGTCCCAATGGATCACAGCACATGTGTTCACCCAGGAGGAAATTTTTACCCATTCCACTCTAAGCCCTGATCCTTGCCATTCCCTACCCCATGGGAGAAGATGGGGAGTGGAAGGGAGCAAGGCCGTCATGTTACTTGTGATCTCTTTTAGTGTGATTACTTCTGTGGACAGTTGGGAACAATATAGCTGGTCTATTTTGTCCCACCCCAAATCCAATCAAAGAATACTTGTGTATTGAGTACCTTCTATGTGTTCTTCATTGTAGTATTCTTTCTTTAAAAAAACATCAGCATTATTAAGATATAACTTCCGCACCATAAAATGCATCTGTTTTAACTGTATAATTCAGTGGGTTTGAGTACATTTACAGAGTTGGGCCAGGCACTAGAGCTACAGAGGTAAATAGGAATGATTCTGACTTCATGGAACTTGCATTCTAATAGGGGAAAGATAGACAATTCAACAAGTAATTATAAACAAATATGATGTGCTTTGTGCTAGAAGTATGAGGTGCTAAGGTAACACATGTGAAAGGGGCTTAACATTTAAGCTGAGACCTGAGGAAGTTATCCAGACCAAAGGGATAGGGTTGGCAGATGAGAGAGGGTGTTCCAGAGAAAAAGCACACAGACAAAGGCCCTGAGAAGGATGAAGGATGGCATAATCAAAAAACTAACATTAATCACGATACATGGCTCCTGTCATTAAGACACAATTTATTTGGAGAGATCAGAAAAATAGTGGTCAATATCAGACAGTAAGTAAGCAAGGTAATCTATCATATTTACTTATAGTTGCACAGCAAGTGTACACAACACACTAATAAATGTGGTTACCTGTAGAGAATGGATATGAGGAGACAGAGGCAGGAGTGGCAGTGGTGGGAGTGAGACTTGTCAATATATATATATTTGTACACCTTTCATTTTTGGACCGGGTGAACAAACAACTATCAACCAACCACCAACCAACCAACCAACCAACCAACCAACCAATCAACCTACCAACCAAAAGAGCAAAACTGGGCAGTCCAAGAGAGCCAGAGGAGTTCAGAGGAGTTAGAAACGGGTGTAGGCTTCGGTAATTATATAGACTATCCTAGAAGAGGTGCTACCAGAGCTGACAAGAAGGCTTAACTATGGGGAAGGCATTCTGGGTAAGGAGAATGAGGAAACCTATGAGAAGGAAAGTACAGAGTTGGATGGAAGGGTGTTTTCTAGGACCAGTGAGATAGAAGGTTGAATATTCAATATAATTGGGGCAAGAAAATCCAACCAAAAGAGTTTAGACTTGATGATGCAGACAGAGAAGTGTTATTGAAGGTGTTTGAGTAAATGGGGTGACAGGATAAATAGGATTTTTTTAAGCAGTTGAATCTGGAAACATGGGAAGGAGCGAGATTAGAGAAGCTATTGAAGTAATCCTTTTCTACTGTGATCTCTCTATCCTGGTTAGAAACCTTTCCCAGGCATACTCCTTTTTGCTTGCATTTCAGAGCAGCCTTGTGTCCCACCTGGAATGCCTTCTTTGGCCATAGCTTATGCCTACTATGACAGGATCACATCTGTGCAAGAGATAGATCAAGGATAGTCCTGTTCATGAAGTACATTTTCTAACAGGTTTGCATTGTGTCACAAACCAGCTTGTGCTAACATTCATCCTGAAATTTGCCATGTGTTTCATTATAGGGAAATACAAAGATCAATACTTTCAACTGGGCTAAAATCCGCAAATTGAGTTTTAAGAGAAAGCATTTTCTCATCAAGCTTCACGCCAACCTCTTGGTAAGTAGCTTTCTAATAAATTCTTTTACTTTCGGTTCACTTGAGATTTCTTGGTTGTGTCTGCAAATAATTTGAATGTGAGTGGTGAAAGCTGGCTGGCCCTGAGGGGGATATGCTCCCTCTTTTGCCTCTACATAAATAAGCCAGAGCTTTAGTCGTATCTTTACTAAAGGCAAAACACTAAGAAACCCTATTGGCAGTTCAGAATGAATGAAATAATAGGAAAATGGGGTAGTTGGGATGAAAGACAAGTCTCCTTGGAAACCATTTTTCAGGGATTTGATGAGTCAAATGGAAGTGACCAGATCTAGGACTATGGACATATTTATTTGATGTTATCTGCTCCATTTTAGAAAGTATTTTTATCTTCTTTCCTTAAGCAAAAATAATTGAATACCTATTATATGCCAAAGCAGGATGTGGGGGGGTGAGTGTACATTAAGCAAAAGAAGCAATTATTGGTCAAGGCTGCATCGTACGGGGTAAGACAAAGGTGCCAGAAAGGATGTTCTTTTGTGACAATAAAGGAAATGAAAAATGTTTATCAACTAATTTTTTGACCTACAGAAGATCCAGTAGTTTGGGCTTCATTCTCTGGATCTTAGTCTTATGTAAAAATGTTCACGTGAGCAGTTTGGGAGACTGTCCAGTGTGAAGCTCATGGAGAGTCCCAGGGCTGCATACAGGCACCTGGAAAAGAATAAGAGAAGGGGGGACAGCAGAGTGGGTTAGCGGGGCTGCATGCATACATGCGCATATGGGGGTATATAGTGAATCGGGGGATGGGGAAAACTTGAACTTTAAGTCTGAAAGGCTAAGCTTCCCGGAAGCAGATTAGAATATGCTAAATGAGCAATACAGAGCATCATACAACACGGCAGCATAGAGAGGAAGAAGTGTTTCTAGCCGGTATGCTAAAAAGACTCATGTAGGGGTCGGCCCCATGGCTTAGTGGTTAAGTGCGCATGCTCCACTACTGGTGGCCCGGGTTCGGATCCCAGATGCGCACCGACGCACCGCTTGTCCGGCCATGCTGAGGCGGCATCCCACATACAGCAACTAAGAAGGATGTGCAACTGTGACATACAACTATCTACTGGGGCTTTGGGGAGAAAAAGGGAAAAAAAAAAAAAGGAGGATGATTGGCAATAGATGTTAGCTCAGAGCTGGTCTTCCTCAGCAAAAAGAGGAGGATTGGCATGGATGTTAGCTCAGGGCTGATCTTCCTCACAAAATAAATAAATAAATAATAATAAAAAGACTCATGTACATGTAATCATCCTATAAAGCCTACCATCTGTAAGGAAATCTCCTCCTCTCTCCCCTTTCCTGTTGGTCATTTATAATGTCTTGTCACCTTGAAAGGATACCTTTTGATGTCCATTTTAACCAAATTTACAACTTTATAAAAATGTTCCTGGCAGAGAAGAGGGAGGAAAAAAGTGTTTGAGGTGAGGGGGTTGTGCAAAGCAAGATTTGCTTTTAGAGAAGGCTCTGTTTTTGAGCAGTGGCCCTGTCTGTTCCTCAGATGGTTGCCAATCATTTGGTTTCAGTAGGTGTGAAGCCTATAGGGAGCCAAGTAGAAAAGCAGAAGCTGCATGGGCCCCTGGGCCAATAGTTTGGAAGCGTTGGGATTTCAAGGTCTTGGATATTCTTGAAGGATGTTTTGTTTGATGGAAATTGGTTTATACAGGTGTTGTGCAAGGACACCTTGGAATTCACCATGGCCAGCCGAGATGCCTGCAAGGCTTTCTGGAAGACTTGTGTGGAGTACCATGCTTTCTTCAGACTTTCTGAAGAGCCCAAATCAAAGCCCAAAACCCTACTCTGCAGCAAAGGTTCTAGCTTCCGCTATAGGTAATTAAATATTGCACATAGGCAAACTACACACACGACTTCTTTTCAATAACATGGAAGGCAGTAAGAGGAGCTTGAATTCTAGAAGCAAGAAAGAATCCATTTCAATCACTTAAAGGATGATACCCTTTACTGCTCATTCTCTGTGTGACACATTAAATCCGGATTTCCTAACTGGGAGGCAGGGGGAGGGGAGCACTCTACTTAAGAGGTTAGATTAGAATCTCTACAAGGATGGAGGGACATATGCAGCTTGAGAAAACGTATTCAATGAACCTATTGTTTTCTTTATATGCAATTTATATGCAAGCCAGGAAAAGGAAACCTCAACAACATCCTTTTGGTGGTGGTTAGGCAAAAGATAGTGTGAGAAATCACTGGAGGGCCTAAGGGATTCCAAAGGTTGAGCAATATTGCTGTAGAGGCTCCTTACTACAGGTAACACTTTGGAGGAGTGGAAGCGAGGTCTAAATAAGATCTTGTTTTTACTTGAACACACCATATTAGGAATTCTTTGTAAGAAGCTTTCAAAACTCTTAGCTAAGATAAATTCTAATCAAATGCTTCCCATAAGAAATTTTTCAAATAATGGAAGCCTGCCCCAGGAAGAACTGAGATTTTAAAAACATACTTATTTTTGATGGAATCTTTCCAAAATGTATTCTACAAATCCCTGCCTTCTTAAACAGATGCTACTGAGCATATTTTGCCCTTTTCTTAATGACCTGAGTTATTACAAACATCGCTTACTATCCTCTGCAGGCAGCTGTAGTGCAGTGATGGCCTCGGGGTGGGGGAGGCTTGTCAGACCCTGCACCCCAGTGATAAATGGCCCAGACTTTTTGGATTTTATTATTCTTGTGATTTCTTTTTTGGCTCTTGTGTTTCTCCCAGCAGTCAGCTGGCTTTCTTTGCTAATGTGTGTCTGACTAGAGCTTCTACTGTTTAGTTAGCTGTTTTTCTTTTGTCATGGATTGGAAAACCAGATAAATAGCCTCATTAGAAATTGTGTGTAAATTCAGAGGTAGGGCAAAGGCCTTCAAAGAAAAGTATATTAGTTTTCAAGGCTAGAATCTTTTAACTGTTATATAGCCCTGTTCAGAGGCTTTTTAAAGTTTTGTGGTTCTGAGTAGTTAAGATTGCTCCATGCCTGATCCTTGGATAAGTATTATCATTCATGTGACGGCCAAAGATCCATGACATGTGTCATTCATCCAAACTCTTTTGATTTCAACAATAAATGAGGCTTTCAAGTTTTAGTCGCCTACTGGCTTACTACTAGCATTAATAAAATGATTGTCTCGTTATTATACTAGTGGAAGAACCCAAAGGCAACTTTTGGAATATGGAAAAAAAGGCAGGTTGAAGAGCTTGCCATTTGAAAGGTACATAGTTTTGTTTCTCTCTCTCATGTTGATTTTAAGTTGAATTTGGAGATTTATATGTATCCTGTATTCACATGAAGACCATGTCAATTCCTTCTCTGTTTGGGGATTTCAGGAAACATTATCCATCTCAGTACCATGAACGACAGTGCAGGTCCTCACCAGACCTCCTCTCTGATGTGTCAAAACAAGTAAGGTTTCTGAAAACTTCTTCTTTAGATAAAAGTAATGCGCCCACATTTCAAATGCTTCCAAGAATCGATTCTGCCAGAATCTCCCAGTGTGTAAAAAGGTTACTCTGTTCAAGTAGGTTAGCCTCCTTGGGAGTTCTGTCAGCTCAGTCTTTCTAGCCAATAGAAGACCATTTAGTAAACTACCACTAGTGTGTACCTTATAGACTGGAAGCATCTGGCACATCTTTAAATTGCAACCTGTATTGCTAACATCTTGTAAAATGCAGATGCAAATGAATTTCTATGGCTTTGTATTTTTAAAACTAAAAGCTCTGCTGTTTTTACCTATGAAAATCTTAAGGCTTAGAGGAAGCTATGCGGTCTTGGGTTAAGGTTTTAAAGTACTTTTGCAACTTAATTTAGGAACGAAGTGCCATTCTCCTGGAACTGTGAGATGATGGCTTCACTTGAGTTTTATAGTATGGACCATGTTAATTATTTTTCTTTTGCTCTCTCTGAAAAAAAATTAATTATAGGTCTCATAAACTCTCATGTCTTCAAATCACAGGCAGTTTTTATCTGAAAGCCATCACAGAGATATAATGCTGGAAGGTACCATCTAATATATGACCCTCTCATGCCATTCATAGCCCTCTTCCCCACCATTTTACAGAAAATGAGGAGGAGGCTAGAGCAGGGAGGTTAGAAGACTTGCCTAAGGTCACACAGCAAGTCAAAGGCAGAGCCAGGAAAGGAGGCAGAACTCCTGGCCCATTGATACAGCTGCTAAATCATACTGCTTGAAGTACAATGCTGGCTGAACTACACAGAGAACTCGGAGGCTGTGAGTGGGATGGCATTGAGAAAGGATAGTGTTGTATGTATTTTTTATCACATGAATTGGGATATGGTACAAGTTATTATCCTTCTGTTATATATTTATCAACCCTCGAATAGAACATGGATTGAAATGACTGTGAAAAACTACCTTTGCAAAATTCAAGGTTAATTTAGATCCCTGCCCCCACCCCAACCCAACAGTTTTTTCCTTCTTTCACCAATAATATGTCCTTTCTCTCAAGGTGGAAGATTTGAGACTAGCATATGGCAGTGGGTACTATCGAAACGTGAGTGGAGTGCACGCATCTGAGCCTGTGCTAGACAGTAGGAGGAGAAACTCTGCAGTGGAAGTGACGTTTGCAGCCAAGCTGGAGCGGTCCAAACCAGAGGCAGATCCCACACCATTACATCAGTCCCAAAGCAGTTCCTCTTTCTCTTTTATTTATACAGACCCTGTCTTTAGCACTGACCCCGATCCTGACACTGATCCCAGAGACTACTTGGAGGAAAGGAGTCCTCTAAGCTCCTTCCAAACAAGCTGTAAGTTTGCTGACAATCACATGAGCACATCTTCTGGCCTGACAAGCAAAGTGACTCCAGCAAGGCAGCTAACTTACACAGATGTGCCCTATATCCCTTGTACTGGTCAGCAGGTTGATATTATGCCTCCTCAAGTCTTTTTTTATGTGGACAGACCATCCCAGGTGCCCCGAAGGTCTCCAATCATGGCAGAGGAAAGGGAAAGGCCAGACAGGTGTCTAGAGCCCACTGCAATGAAGCCAGCCAAAAAAAGCCCAAGGAATATCAGAATGAAGAGCTTTCAGCAAGACTTTCAAGAACTCCAAGAAGCTATGGCCAGGACTAGTGGTAGAAGCAACATCAATGTAGATCTAGAAGAGGAAGACCCAAATTTAGAAGATGCATTTGCATATAACATTCAAGAGCAAACCCCTAAACGATCCCAGAGCCAATCAGACATGAAAACTATCCGTTTTCCTTTTGGGTCAGAATTTAGACCCTTAGGGCCTTGTCCTGCTCTGAGTCGTAAAGCTGACCTGTTTACGTATATGTTTGCAGAGCAAGAGTTTCCAACAGTTCCAATGGATCAAGGAGCAGCAGAAAGATATGTAGCTAGTGAATCCAGTGATTCTGAATCAGAGATTCTTAAACCAGACTACTACTCTTTGTATGGCAAAGGAATAAGGTCACCCAGGGCCAGAATCCGCTTGTCTTCTGGTAGTCTACAGCTAGATGAAGAAGATGAAGATGTTTCTTTCAATACACCAACTGCTGAAGACAGGACTTTGCCAAAACCATGTAATTACTTTTTAACTTAAAGGTGTGAACTCTGTGAACATTTCTGGGCCAGTTCCACATTACCAACTTAGGTAAAAAAAATAAGGAACCTTCCGCATAAACCATTTCCTTTAGTTACTATTCATTGGTATTAAGGGAATCTTCTAAGTTTTGGCACCTAGCTTATGAAAGATCCAGCTGCTGCCTCATTCCTCAAGCTCCACTCTTTTATTCCCTCTGAAGGGACTCTGGAACACGCCCTCTCCTCACTAGCACTGTGGCGGGGTGAGGTGGGTATTTGTCATCTCCATTATACATTTCCTCATAGAGACAGTATAAATGAAGGTCAGGCTCTTCAACACTGAAGAATGGTGACAGTGTGGGTTGGCATATAAAATTGGCTTCTGATGTCATTTAGTGATTTAGTAGATTGTGACTGTGTTGGTCATTTTGTTCTTGAACAATACTATGACTAAAGGTTTTAGTCCTCATTATTTGTGTGGGGCCCAGTAAAAATGGTTCTGTTATATGTTAAGAGACTTTAATTTTTATAACATATATTAGGGGGAGCATGGCCCTCCTATGCCTCAGGAATGAGATGGTGGCACAGATCCTCTCAACAGAACACAAGTTTATAATTCATCTAGGAACTGGCAGAATTCTAAACCTTGAAAATTCATGAATTAATCAACTTCTAAAGCCAAATATATGCCTGATGAAGATATTATGATGTTTGACTTATTACTTCTCTATCCTTAACTATCTATTATACGTAGTGAAGGATAAAAGTTAACATGTTGGTTTATCTAATCTCTCCTGCAAGAATTGATTTTTTGCTTGTTGCATGTATGTAATGTAGGCAAGGAAATGAGATGAATAGTATTTTAATAAAGAGTGATGGAAATCCATTTATTTAAAAAATAATTTGTAAGTATGATCTTCCTTTTGTTTTAATCAACTTCAGAAGTGATTGGTTCTAGCCTATTACTAAGGGAAGGGACAGAGAACAAGGAAAAAGAGGGAGGCGGGTGAAAATGCATAATAAGGGATGGAGAAGTGGTAGAATTGGGGTAGCTGAAAAGAAAAAGGATAGTACTAAAACCAGACTGAGTTAATGAACCAAAATTCTATTCTTGACCCATTCAGAATTTCTCTATTATCCCCCCGGAAGGTATAGCATTCTATTTGAGAACTTTATTTTGTTTATTGATTTTCTGTTAAGTACAATATATTTATAAGATAATTTTAGGTACTAACTTCAAAGAAATGATTAAATTATATAAGCAAGCTATTTTTTATATACGACTTAAGGGAGAAAAGATGGATGGAATAGTTTCCTTACTCTCTTAGTCCTTACATCAGAAAAATCCCCTTTAATATACCTTACTCTACCCCTTTCCCACAGTCTACCACCTTCCTTCTTGCTCCTGGAATCATATCCAGTAACTAACTCACAGTCTAGACTAGATATTTAATAATAAGAATATATTGAAGCCCACTCACCTATATATTAACCCTATGGATCCTCAAAGCTATGTTAAGTTCATCTTTCTTTGACCTTTTCTGTAGGAAAAACTCAAATTCCTTCAGGCTTATATGCTATTTCTCACATCAGTTTCTGGAAGTCTTTGTGAAATTTGTTTTCCCCGGAGAACTATAGGGTTCCAATCTGTATAAGATATCCTAATAAAACTATAATTAGGGTGATCATATAATTTATTGTCCAACCTAGGACATTTTTGAGTGAAAGAGAGGACGCTATTAATAATTTTGTCAGGACAGGAGGCAGAAATGAGGACGATGTTCACTGTAGCTATAATCAATGCTTAATAAAATGTGAAGAATATCTTCTAATTTTCAATGGAAACATTGGCGTTAAAGTTCCAACAATAGATTAAAGGGCAAAGGAGAAATAATTTGAAACAATTAAAATACTATACCATACCCCCCTCAAGAAAACAAACATTGAGGACCATGAAATTCAAGAATTTATTTTTAAACTCCCCAAAACACTGGTGTATGCTTCACCTAGAAACATTTTACAGGACTAATAACTATAATGAATAAGCAATACAATTTCTATCCATGATACAGTTGTGTTGTCAAGTTTCAAATAATCAATTTATAAATTTGTTGCTTTTACTTTTACAAAAATATTCATTTAATCAATGATATGAGTTGCAAAATTATTTCCAGACCTCTACAGATTATAAACTGTAATTGAATTTCAGTTACATAGCAGGTGAAAATTTTAACTGAACCATTACTTCAAAATACAATATGTTAAAAGTATTGTTACAGTACAGGCACCAATGAAAAGAATTTTCTTGGCATATGATATGACAACAACTTATTCAAGTGTCTGTATTATTACAAAAAAAGAGGAGGTAATGGGCACTTTGACTAAAAACTGTATTCTTTACTTGAAGAACATCTTTCTTCTAATATTTGGCAATTCAGATTTTTAAAAATGTCTTCTGTGCAAAAACCAAGTTGTGCAGATCCAGACATTAACTATCAAAGCTAATTAATATCAATAATTCTACAACTACTGAAATATAGCCCCAGTTCAGAACTTAGGCAGGCATAATATATATACTGGGCTTAAAAGAGAAAAGGTATTACCCACATAACAGTACCATAAATATAACTGAAAATTAACTGTACAGTCTAACTTACCTTTGTACAGACAGAAATCATCCTGTACTACAGTTATTTTCATATGAACTAGAAAATGCTTATTTAAATACCCTTTCAAAATGAACAAATGCTGCTTATGTATTGGATAATTACGAAGAACAAAAATGTATAAATAGTTTATAGGACATTTTACTACCATGACAAAAATATGCTGGTGTAAATTATATTCATACCTGTTGATCAGGTATTTAATCACATGATGAACAGCTTTTTTAAACTCTCCAAATCCAAGCATATAATATGCAATTTCAGTCGAAGATTTTAAAAATGAAGCCTGACTAATTCCTCCAGTATTACTAAAAACCCATCCTTGGCTAATTGGTATTGTTTTAAATTTCCAACCATGTTAAATAAGGGTTAATTGCCTCTTCTAAAAGAGAGGGTAAATACTGCACACCAAAGGTACCTCTGTTGCTACACGTTGCCTATAAATGCTTCCAACACAGGGCTCTCGAATGCAATCGTCATTGAGCTGCCTGGAATTTCATACCAACTTGGTAGAAGAGTCAATACTTTTCAAAGTTTCATTTCCAAGAGCTTATGAAAAACTTCTTTTTTAAGAAGGTATGACTTGTTTCCACCTTTCCACCAATAGTCATTTTTTTAGAATATGCTTATGTTCAAAAAAAAAAAGCTTTTTGAGGCTTGATGATTTACAAAAGTCGAATATTTAGGATGACTTTGAAAGACCTGTATGTTTCATGAGTGTATAGTTAACTAAAGATCAAAACATGAAAGGTATTCATCCTAGTAACTTAAGTAATAATGATACCTAAAAGCAAAACTGTATCTCAACATTGACTAGAATACTGATGAAACTATAGTATTAAAAGTTATTCCTTACAAAATAATCTCTTTAAAATACAAAATGATAAAGACCATCACAAAATAGTTGAATAGCTTCTTCTAAATCTTCAATGTTGCAAAGATCCAAAAGGCACACGGAGCTCATGAGTTAAGCATCGTTAAGCTTGAAGTAGCTTTGGTGGGTTTCTCTGGGTCCATATGAAATAGAAGCTAATAATAATAAGTTTCTTAGGGAGATTCATCTGCTGAACACCTAGGAAATTAAGAAAAACTTAAATTGATACACAATATGCATGTTTCTATTTCTCATCTGTATGAACTCTGCAATGAATGAACTAATTCAGCAAACTAAATTCTTTCTATTGAGTCTCATCATGTAGATGTTAAAATATAAAGATGTTAAAAAAATCCCTTCTGCGCCTAATTTTACAACTTCCAATTGATTTGTTTGCAAATCAGAAAGAGAGGGGAGTTTTCCATTAAAATCTAAGAGATTTTAGGGGGTCAGCCGCGTGGGTTAGCAGTTAAGTGCGCGCACTCCGCTACTGGCGGCCTGGGTTCGGATCCCGGGTGCACACCGACGCACCACTTGTCTGGCCATGCTGAAGTGGCGTCCCACATACAGCAACTAGAAGGATGTGCAACTATGACATACAACTATCTACTGGGGCTTTGGGGAGAAAGAGGGAAAAAAAAGGAGGAGGATTGGCAATAGATGTTGGCTCAGGGCTGGTCTTCCTCAGCAAAAAAAAAAAAAAACAGGAGGATTGGCACGGATGTTAGCTCAGGACTGATGTTCCTCATCAAAAAACAAAAAATCTAAGGGATTTTAAAAGTGGCTTTAGTTTATAAGTGCAAGTGGGCTTTATCAGATAGGAAGACCTATGAGAGTATGTGATTTTACAGTCTGTATAGTTTGTTCCAATTTGATCCCAGTGGCATCACAAATACGAAGAAATATAAAGATGCACTGAGAAGCGATATAATGGGATTAAGGCTAAGATTAGTATTGCTTTATAACTTGCTTGAGCTAAGGAGTTGTGTGTATGTTTGTGTATGCATACAAAAGTCTTGTTTAAAAAGAGAATTTTAAAATTAAATGTGAGAACTTCACTAAATGTGAACAAAGTTAAACCAATAGTTCAGGAGACAGTATAGAAACTGAAGTCAAGGACCTTTTATTTTATAGTCTTGATTGAGTTCTTCTACCTAAAATCCTTTCCTTAACTTTTCTTATGGGGGTTACACTCATGAACTTGAGCACTGGAAATTACATGAAAGCATTCCTCAAGGGTGTTTATGAGGGCCAAAAGAAGAATATGCTCCGTGACCTTTTGTCTATACTCCTATTAACAGGGAAAGGGGAAAAATCCCATTTCATTCAGTGGAAAAGTACCTCGTAATGCCTGAAGATAATAATTCCAAAAACTAATGTTTAAGATGGGCAAGAAACATAACAGTTTTCAAGCATACAACTACTAAGAAGTTACTTTGCTGGGAATAATTGAAATGACTGATTCAAGGTAATTACATTGCATCATAAATGAACACCCAACAGAAAATGTAAAAATAATTTTTAAAAATCACATTTCAAGCTTACTTCTGAAATTTTTCAATTAATTTCTTCACCATTTTATCTGTGATGCCAGGACAGGCGGCTTCAGCCACAGCAATACTTTTCTCGAGTTCTTCAATTGCCTGATTCCTGCTAGCATTATTCTCATCCTGCTGTTTAAGCTGAGAAAGATCAATAGCTATAACATTTAAAGTTACTGTACTTCTTAAAATAGATATCCAAAGCTAATGAATCTACTTACTTCAGCAAACGCAGGTGTGATTATCATAGACAAACAGCTCAGGGTTTGCACAAGGTCTTGCTCCTTTGAACAAATAGTATAGTTATACACATGAAATTGAAATAGTCATTCATGTTTTTCTTAGTTATTCTATAACAAATGTGCACTAATTTGAATCCTCCCCAAAAGACCCAATATAAGGCAAGCCTCCATGCTTTCTTCCCATCACTAATTCCCATCCATCACCCAGAAGGCGTCTAACTTCTAAGATTATAATATACATCCATGATTCCACTGGGTTTATGTATCTCTAGGTAAAACCATTAAAAAACATACCAATGGCCACTTAAATGACTTCTATGACCTTTTCTTAATTAGCTCAAAAAATTACAAATGAAGCATACTATGGACACAGAGAAGTAGATAGGCATTTAGGGATACTAAATTCTAACAATTTTTGGCCATCATAATCTCACTACATAGTTTGAAAAAGTCTATCAAGAGGAATTGATCATCTCCATGTACATACTGCCCCGTTCTGTAGTTTCTTTGGATCAGGCTTCTTTCGCACAGTGGTAAAGCTCCACTCAGGATGAGTATTATTTTCCCTGCTGGTGGATTCCCTAAAGAGATTGCCAAAGAGAATTCTATTAAGTTCCTAAATAATTCAGCTAGGTGAAAATACCAAATCACTGCAGCCAGACCCTGAAGAGAGAACTGTCCCAACATATAAAAAATCATAGTATAAAAAAGCATTTGATCTCAGTTTCAGGTAGATACTACATTTTACTGAAGAGTAGCAGTGGTTCTCAACTCTAAGTGTACATCAGAATCACACGTGGAGACCTCGTACCATCTATGAATCCCTGCTCCTGCCCCTCCTCACTGACTGGATCAGGATCTCTTATAGTATGGCTTGTGATTTTTTTCAAGGCTTCACAGGCAACTCTCATGGGCAGCTAAGGCCAACAAGTATCAGAACAGGGTACAAAAACTATCCGTATATTTTTTATCCCTTTCAAAAGCTGGGGAATTTCTCATAAATGCAGGACTCTGAGAGTATTATTTAAAGAAATTTGGTATTGCCTTTGTGCCAATTCAGCCAGTGAAGGAGTAAATTTTGGTGTAGCCTATAGACTTTCCTAGTCTAAATTAAGTTATGGACTTAGAGGCTAAAATGTTAATGTAAATGCTGCAGTTAAAAAACAGTGCAATTTTTTAAGCAGGTATAAATCATATATAAATGAATATTTAAATGTACCAGTCTGATCATGGTTTGGTACATGGCCAAGAGGTGGGAAAGGCCTGGCAGTCAGTTCTTCAGAGGGATTTTGTAGGTTGCCACCAAAGAATGAGAAGACATAGCCCCTTATCACTTTGGGCAAACTAATATAACACCTTGAATCGAATCTTATTCCAAAACTTTGTAATATACTCAAGTATCCACTAGGGGTTAGACCAAGACCATTTAAAACTGGAGCAATTCACTCCTAAGAAAAACATGTTTCCAAATTCATTGTACTCCACAGAGTGTAATTTTAAAAGATTTTCACAGTTTCTAAAGTGAAACTTTAGGATATGGTTTACATTTTATGCTAGAGAAAGCATACTGGATCATAGTTAAAAGATATGCAATATTAAAACAGGCTACCTACATAAAAATTAAATAATTTGTACATACGAATCAGAGCCCTCAGAATCAGATTCATCATCACTGTGTCCTTCTGCCTTCCATCTCTTAAATCGATCTATCAGTTCAGTCAGATAAGAAGTCTTCTTTGAATTTTTTACAATGAATTTGTGTTTCAGAAGTTCTTTAGCTGTAGGACGCTAAGGAAAACAATGAAGGATGCATGAATATTTCTAGGCTCTTTGTGATTACAAGGGGTGGTAAGAAATCATTTCAGTTATTAAGCTGAAAGATGTAAAAGTATGTCTGTAAACATAAGAAAAACTAAAATGCTGTAGGACAATAGCTAATTCTATTTCTGAAGTGGCTCAAGGCAACCCAAGTAAATTCACTACTTTGGTACCAATTTGTTAAAGCCCAATGGACAAAAGGCGGCCTACCTACTAGCAAACTGGCAGGTAGGGCCTTCTCAAAAGCCGAGAAACATATGGCAGGATTTTGAAAGTAAAGTAAAAATTTAAAAGCATCTCAAAATAATGCTTTCTAAATACTTTTACTTAATGTAAATTGAAAAAAACGGATGGAAACTAGCAAGGCTGTAACTTTGTTATTATCTGCACACATCGTATGATCCTCAGATTAATCCCTTCTCTATCGCACATTAATTTGTACTGCATCTCAATACAAATACCAGGTGCTGCGGGGATATTTCCCCCTAGTATTTTATTAATATTAGAATATTCATTATCAACTTAAAAATAGTTACATCAAACTTAGTTCTTGTATATTTCTAGTTTCTAGAAGTCACCAGGCAGCTTTATTTCAAAAACAATAAAACAATGGTAATCAAATTTGCGAGGTAAATGAGTGGAGCTCACTAGACTTCAGGAAAAGTATACAACTTCGTGTTGGAATTCCTAAACGTTAAATGAAAAAATAGTGAAACGCAAACATAACTTTTCATGAAAAATAAATACACAGTTGAATAAAAATCATTGTGAATAGTTACACATATGCTTTAATAATGACATCCTATAAAATGAACTTTATTTCTCAAATTTCTTTCCCCCTGAAATAGGAAAGATCAATAGAATAAGGAAGAAGCTAGGGACCACGAAAAAGAGAAAAAGATGCACAGGAAGGAGAAAAGGAAGTAAGGATCTTGTTAAGAACTGAACAGAATTAGCAATATAGAGGGAAGAACCAGATTGCTGGATGCATCTTAGATAATTCTCACTTGCACTGTATTCCTCACTGTAGGAAAAAAACACATTTGCTCTATGGATATCTGATAATAGAAAACAGTAGTAATAGCAATATATACTTACAAATGATGGATCTTTGTTCAGGCAAGCATCAATAAACTCCTTAAAGGACTTAGTAAATTCTCCGACAAGAGTTGGAGGATTGTTTTTTGGAATAAGAAACAGAACTCTCATCGGATGCATATCGGAGTTAGGTGGCTCTCCCTTGGCTAGTTCAATAGCAGTAATTCCCAATGACCAAATGTCAGCCTAAGGCAAGAGAAAGAAAAAGGAATTACCTTGAAACTCCATTCCAGCATCCTGCCACAAAATAACTTGTGGAATCTAATGGTCATACAATATTAAAGTGTTTCAAGAAATGTGATGTTAATAAATTTTTATTAATAGAATTCATTTATTTAAAAAAATTATAAAATTCCCTACTTTGTGCCAGATACCAAATTCTAGGCACTGAGGATTCAGGGGGTGAATAAACCAGACAAAAATCCCTGCTCTCAAGGGGCTTATGTTCTAGCAGAAGAAACAGATAAATAAATAAACAATATGATGTCAGATGGTGCTAAGTCCTGTGAAGAAGATAATAAATCAGGATAAAAGAATAATGAATGACAGGATCAAGGGACTGCATATTTACACAGGATGGCTAGGGAAGACTACTCTGTGTAGGTAATGTTTAAGCAGAGACCTGATCGGGAGGAAGGTTATTCCAGATAGAGGGAAGGGCAAGTGCAAAGGTCCTGAGGCCAGAGTGTACTTGCTATGTTTGCGAAACAGCAATGAAGCCACTCTGGCTGAAGCAGATAGAATATACAGGAGAGTGATAGGAGATGAGGCTGGATAGGCAGAAAATGGCCAGATCATAGAGAGCCATGTATGTGAAAGTAAGGACTTTGGATTTACTTCCAAGTGGGATGGAAGGCCATTGATGGGAATAGGGTCCAAATATTACCAGCATCAAGGGAACTTATGATTTAGCAGCAACATGTGACATAATTCTAGCTTTAAAAATACTATAAAAGGAAGGAAAATTAAGGCAGTTTATTAAAGAGGATAGTAAGCTATATAAAACTTATTATTCAAAACAAAACAGTTTGTACAGGTAACACTTTACTTTTGAGTCATAAGCCGACTGTTGAATAACTTCAGGAGCCATCCAAAATGGTGTTCCCACGAAGGTATTTCTTTTAATTTGTGTATCTGTCAGCTGGCCAGCAACTCCAAAGTCAGCAAGTTTAACATCCCCTTGTTCTGAGAGCAAGACGTTGGCAGCTAGGAGGAAAAAGGAAATGAAAAAAACCTCAGCTTCCTCAGAATGCATCTATTTTTCTCAGGTTCATATTAGACTTCTGTATACCTTTTATGTCTCGGTGAATTTTCTTTTCTGAATGCAGATAGTCCAGACCTTTCAAAATTTCCTTTAGCATGGTAGCGATCTGAAACTCATCAAATGGACCAGCTCTCAGCTTAGGGAGAAAAACACACACACATACACATATAAATGTTTGGAACAATTAAGTTCAAACTTGATATTATCTCTGAAATAAGGGAATCACTTACATATATGAAGCAGTTCTGTTATTAAACCAATATTTAAACAAATGATAAAAAATTTAAAAGGTGAAGGAAGAGTAAAAAAGTTAAGTCAAAGGGCTCAAAGAGTTTTTAAATGATTAGATTTAATCTTGACAGATAATACAAGCGGTCTTACCTATATACTAGCTCCAAATCCTGAGATTCTTAAATCTTGACATCAAAGATTTAAGAAATATGCTTAAATAACGACAGACTAGTTTTCTTTTCTTCAGATAGAAAAAAGAAATCAGCTACTTAAATTTTGGCATTTGCTGTTTAAAAGTTATTAAATATTTACACTGAACTGATTTTCAGGTCAGAAAGTCCAGAAGATTTCTGCAGTAACCCAATTTGATACAGGTCCACCGTAGCACACTTCTTAGAATTTATGTATTTCAATAACATTGCAAAGCATAGAGCTTTTTTGAGACTCAAATTTAAAATTTAGACAGGAATATAATAATTAAACTATTCAGACTTTCATTGTAAAAAAAGTTATCAAATCATGGAGGGATACAGTTTTTCAAATGACTGTAACACATTTCCCTTTCTTTCCCCATCCCTGTACCAAAGCCAACAGTTCCAAACTGGAATACAAGAAAAGCAATGATTAGGTTTCAGGAGAACTTGTAATGGAATATCTGAAAATCTCTCTTTAAAATAAATGGTTATTTTAAAATTCTGGTACCTCATAAAGCACAAACAGTGGACTGTATAATATTATTACAGGAAAAGGGTGGGAATCGAAAGTCAGAGCTGAGGTAGAGCTCTGTTTGCTGGAAGGAGGGAAGAGGTGGTGAAAATCAAACACTGCCCAGTCTGCCTCACACTGGGAGGGATTCACAGCTCTTTGGCACCTTGTGTATTTCATCTTTCATGAATGCCATATTTATTCTGAATAAAGGGCACTTTCATGTTGAAATTTAACAGCTTAAAATAGAACCCATACTTTGGTCTCACTATTTAATATTAACTGTGGTCTGGATATATAGTATATACTACAGGGACATCTGTAGTTCAATAGGTTCCTAGGTAACATTATCTATTTACTTTCAAATCTGTCAACTTCCACCCCAAATGTTTCTATTTAAACAGTAGTGATTAAAGTCATTCTAAAAGGTGAAAATGGCATATTATTTTATCGATTGCTGGCAATGAAATTCTGAGCTACTAACCAAATAACTGAAAGACAAACGTCATACTACTTAAAATTAGTAATTAGCATCACTGATCATAAAATCTTGACAGGGCCAGAGGAGGTATACCCTCCGTTACTTAAGAAATTGGGAAAGGTCCTTATAAGGGGTACTAGCTATCATTCTGAATGACTTCTAAAATGGCCTGGAAAAGCCAGTGTATTACCTAATACAGAATTTAAAAAATATATTTAAGTAAAAACAAACAAAAAAGGGGTACTAAACACCCATTAGCTTATCTGGTATATTTAAAAATTAGTAAAATTTAAGATTCAGTAAAAGTAAAATCTCAGTTAACTGGGTACTGGAGGAGGATGGGAGAGGAGACTCCATAGCAAGGAAATGGGAATGGGATGGTGGCACAGTTGGGTTTTTCTGGTTAATTATCAGACAGAAAACTATCCTAAATCTTGTGGTTAAAACGTTTCCTTAGCCATGTCGATAATGATTAGAAAAAGGGAAAAAAGGGAGTTGGAAAGAGAAGGAAGGTAAAGTAGATGGGACAAACATTGTTTTCTTTTATTTCCAATGCAAACTTGGGAGAGATAATGCCAAGATCTTGGTCCACTATCCTTGGAGTGCATAATTGAACTTCTCTCCAATGGCTGAAGCTCGTGCCACGTCTCTAATAGCTAATACCTCTGCCTCCAGGGCAGTGTTCTGGCCTTGGGTAATTTGCCTCTGTCAGCTGAGGATATGCAGGAGAGGGATATTTGCTCTTTCAAAGACTAGATACTTATGGGCTTGGGGATTTTCCCCACATTCCTGTGACTTGTAGCGGGTTCCTAATGAAGCATGCTATGTTATGCCTTCTCTTACAGTTAAGCATATTGTTTCCAACTTTTTTCCTTGGTGCTCATGTTTTATTCTATTAACCATATTATATGTGTTTTTATTGTAAGCCACTGTAATTCTTATTGGAAAGAAGTGAAGTATAATAAATTCAATAAAATAACGTACAGTATGCTCAAAGTCTGTTCACATACAACTAAGTTTTTTTCAATAATAGGAGGGAATCTTGAGATATACACTATATAATGTTGACATAAATTACAAGTCATAATCATATTCCATTAATCGGGCACCAGTTTAAAGTGATAAACACTCTCTGCTCAGTGTCCCTCTTGTTTTCTCTTGTTCCTGGTAGCAGTGCCCTCCTCTAAGAATAATCCTTTCTTAGATTCCCCAAATGATAGGGGATAGATTCCCCAAATCATTTGTATAGGACTATTCATAGAGAAGAAATAGCACATTTTCTCATCATTTGCTCTCCCTACAATGTCCAGTTAAATGAGGTATATAATTAAATCACAATATTATTGAATTTTAGAGCTAGAAAAACAAAACTAGAGAGATTGCTAACCTAATTTCTTCATTGAACATCTGAGGAAATTAAGGCACAAAAGTTAAATGGCTTGCCCAATATTAGCCAGCTAGTCAATGGCAGAACCCGGACCAGGACCTAGGTCTCCTGATTTTTTATTTTTTAAATTTTATTTATTTTTCCCCCAAAGCCCCAGTAGATAGTTGTATGTCATAGTTGCACATCCTTCTAGTTGCTGTATGTGGGACACAGCCTCAGCATGGCCGGAGAAGCGGTGCGTCAGTGCGCGCCTGGGATTCTAACCTGGCCCGCCAGCAGCGGAGCACGCGCACTTAACCGCTAAGCCACGGGGCCGGCCCTCGTCTCCTGATTTTTAGCCGCTACGGGGCTAAGGACATTTTAAGTTCACTGAATTTATGCTAATTGGTATTTGTTCTATTAGGTGGACATCAGAATGGCAGGATAAGACTAAGATCTTACAATCATTTCATTCAGAGATTTCATAAAACTGACCAAACTATTCCTGGGCGACACAGATTGCGTTAGTTAGGAGTGGCCCAGTGTCCAGTGCTTAACATTGCTAGCAGTGATCCTGATGAAAGCCAATGCCCACAAAGCAGGGAAGAGACACGGTGAGCACCTTGGGGGACCAGACAAGGTAACTGTGATAAATTTGGAAAGGGCTCTTAATATTTAAAAAGTGCAAGGAAGATTGTGGAGCAATTGCGAGGCTTCTTGTGGAGCTAATGAAAAAACGATTGTATAATAAAACTCTGTGACAAGACAAATAGAAATGAGACCATTTAACTTCAAGAGGAGAATGAGATTTGACTCCATATGCACGAAGGATTATTATATAAAGAAACTCCAGTTGTGTTCTCTCACTAGAGAGGAGAGAGAAAGAAAAAACAAGCTCAAGCTTTAGGATATAAGAATTAGATTAGACACAAGGAAGGATTACCTAACTCAGCAACTGATTAAACGGAGATGAATTCCTAGAAAGACATGAGGCTCTCCCTCAAGTTTAATTACCATTTATTTCGAACGGTTTAAATATGGTTCTGTCTAAAGGAAAGAAAATCTCTTATGGTCATTTCTGTTCACAGGATTATTTGAAACTGTGGAGTCACTGGCAGTCAGGACTACAGCCTTTTAAAAATATTTAATCACTTTCAGTTAGGGAAACTCATCTCCACTTAAAAACATAAGAATTAAAACATTATTTGATGATCCTAATCATCAAAACATTTTATTTTTATGGCCAGCCCCCGTGGCCTAGTGGTTAAGTTTGGCACTCTCTGCTTGGGTGGCCTGGGTTTGGTTCCCAGGCGCAGACCTACACCGCTTGGTTTGCGGCCATGCTGTGCTGGTGGCCCACTTACTAAGAAATAGAGGAAGATTGGCACTGATGTTAGCTCAGGGCAAATCTTCCTCCAGAAGAAGAAAAAAACCTTTATTTTTAGAAACAGCACACTTTATAATTTTAAAGGCAGAAGCATGCTAATAAAATATGTCATATAACATTAAAGATGGAAGGGAAATTACAAATAACTTAGTGCAACTTCTTTGTTTTATAGGACATCTAAGTCCAAGCAATTTATGGGTCTGGTTCACAGTCACAGATTTAGTTATGAATAAAGCCAGCCCTATAACCTCAGACTCCCATAGGCCAGCCCAGTGGTCATTCTACTACACAAAGTTGCCTCTAATAATTCATATTGAATTTTAAATATAATTTAAAATTCTTTTCATATTAATAAAGATTTTAAAAAGGTAAAAAACCAACATTGATAGAATCACACTAACTTGAGGAAAACAACCCGTGTTTCTCAAAAGCATTTTGTGGGTGAACACATCTTCACGGGGTGGAACTTTTCCTACACACTGCAGGATTTTAGCATCCTCATCTCTGCCCACTAAAATGGCTGTAGCACTTCCAAGTCATTGTGACAACCAAAAATGCCATCACATTTCCAAATGACCTATAGAGGGGCAGAGAGAACTCTGTAGAGACCTGGGTCTATAGACCTACATGGTCAGAACCCAGGAACCACTTGTAGTGACAGTTATCTGAATTATATATTTTTAAAAATCTAAGAATACTCAGTGTTTTCAGGGATAAGCTTGCAAAAGTAAACCTCCAAACTGATAGCAATTGTCACACACTCATTCCTAATTTGGGGGGCTTTATTTTATTAAGCTATTTGCATTTCTTATGTACTCTAAGAATGTCAGCAACATGCTCAATCCTGCAATACGGCTGAATCTACGTTAAGTGTAGTAGTCCTGAAGAAAGTGTTTAATTTGAACACATTAACTAAAGCAACCACTTAGCTTGCCCAAAAGCTGTTCCTTACACCAATTAAAAGAAAAGTTAAAGTATGGATGTATATGTGTGTGTGTAATGATTTAAAAATACTTACAAGGTCCAGTGCTGAACCGCCACCCAGGTATTCCATTATTATCCATAATTTTGAACCCTGTAAAAAACCATGAAACAATTTAATAATTATAAACCTGAGCCAAATAATCTATGAGCATAAATGTTAAATCTGACATACCAATGTACTGGTTCTAAAATACAGTTTTAAAATTAGTTGTTTGGAAACCAGAATATTTTTTTCCATAGAAGAGTACAAATGAAAGGAAAGTTCTGAGTCTTGACCCTCCCCCAAATCTATTTAGCCTATGATCTAGCTAAATAAGTAACAAATTATTATTTCTTATTGTTAAATTATTAACAATTTTTATAAAACCCAGAAAAAAGAACCATAGCTTTAAATGATTATTTTGAATGATGATATTGAAAAGAAAAGATAGCTACATTTAAAAATGAGGAGGTAAATGGACTCTTGTAGAAATTCTGAATGGGGCTTCTGGGTGCTTCCCATGTGATTTTAGAGTTTGAGGACACTGGATATTTTGCCTTATTTCAGCTTTTGGCTTTTGTTTTAATGTCCTTTACAACTTTTATCAGCCACGATTAATGGGCATTTTTGGTACATATATGGAACCTAGAAAGAATATTGTTTCCCCTCATCCCCCAAGGTAAATGGATAAGAGAAAGGGATTGCGTAGCTTAAAAAGCATATGATTACTCCAGGTAGAATTAACTTCACTCTAAGTTGTACATGAGGAAATGAGGCTCATGGGGCAGTACCTGTGTATGAATTCCTAAACAAGTGTATACACACACACACACACACACATCACTCAGCTCTATAAGATAAAAATTGGAATAAATTTTTAAATCTTTTTTTCTTTGAGCTATAGCTTGAAATACTAGGGGCACTTCTCTCTCCATACCATTTCAAGAGTGGTATTCTCTGAATTTTTGTGGGATCAGAAAGTTGACTGGAAGTGGAATGGTTGGTTTTGCTATACTGGCAAGTAGACAAGTTGTGGATGGCTTGTGTTCCAAAAGTCCTTTTTTAAGTAAGATCTTTGGAATTTGCAAAGCAAGCATTTTCGCATAAAAATAATGTCTGGGTTCCTGGGGTAGTCCCCCTCAAAAGACAATTTAATGCAAAGGTATCCATAGTATAGCTTAAAGAGTACCAGAGAAACTAACTACTATTGACACCATAACAATGTTTTGAGGGGAAAAACATAAGCAGTGTTGTGCTTCAACTTGAGATACTAGGAACACATTTCTCACCTTTACAGCCCCAGCTGTGGCATGAAGATTCTCAAGCTACTGCTGGTAGTCCTCAAACTCTAAAATTCCTGGGAAGTACTAAGGAGTTCCATTTAAAATTTCCAAGTGTCTCCGTAAGGCGTGGGCTTTATCATGGCGGAGAATGGACTCCAGTAACATGAGTGTTTAGGTGACATTGTAGTATGGGAACTGGGATGTTGCTTAGGGTTAGGGACGGAGGAAGGAGGGCTCAGTTAAATCAAGGTGAAAGGATTCCCTTCTTTTTTGATGCTGTCACTATGTAGGATGTATAAGAGAAAAGAGGAACAACCACCCTCCCCCCAATCTTGACATCCACTCTCTCCTGTCACAGCAGGCCAGCTTGAACTGAGGAAAGAAAGAGCTGAGAGCCTTTGCTATCAGTGGTGTCTAGAGTAGGAAAGAGAGAAATAAATCTCCATAATAGGGGGGAGGAGAGAGGAGTTCCAGAAATCATTCATGTAACTCGTTATTATGTATAGAAATTAAGCACTCAGAATTTGAGAATTATGAACCTGATGTGTCTTTATACTTTTTTCAAGAGAAGAAAAAAGTGTTTCTCACAATGCCATATAGCCTGAGAATTTTTTCTTTTGCCACAAGTTTGTTTCTAATAAGTACTATATTCTACCTTATGAATTTAGAATGCTTCCCACTCACCTGACATTTAAAAGAAAAACATCTTATAAAACATGTTTATCTGTTTTGCAGTTCTGCATGAATGAAAGCACCTGTTTTCCAAGTTAAAAACAATGTGTGTGGGTTTTTTGGGTAACAATTCAAAACAGAAACTTACCAACTGTCTGTTCTTCACTAAAAAGTATTCACAGAAAGCTTAAAATGTAATTAAAGTTATGACTAAGCAACTTCCAGATCTGAAAAGAAGGCTTCCTCCTAGCAAGCGAGCTGTTCAGTGGAACTAGGACTCTTCTGAGACAGGCAGGGAACCAGAGCTGCCTGATAGCTTTTCTGGCTGCTTCCTTCTGATTGCCACTTTTGGAGATAAGCCTCACTGGAGGATGGCCATAGGTCAGGACATTGAGAAGACGGCTAGGCAGGCATGGGGACTGAAGCAAGGTCTGAGTGGGCACAGGTAGGAATGGTGAGCTGGTGGGGCTCCTCCCTGCTCAAGGAAGCTTAACCCACAGAAGCTCTTCTTACTAGTTCCTTGTCCACCGCAGGTATCAAGGAAAACACCCATCATAAACAAGACAAAACAAAAAAACCTAGACCCTGTGTTTGTATTTTTTGGGGGGACTACAACTTCTACCTTTGATTTCTTGTAAAAGATGTTTGTTTTGGAGAACGCAAATAAGTATGTTTTGTTTGCTTTTAAATAATTTAAAAGGCTAAGATGATATTTACATACTGGTTTACAATTCCAAAAGAGCCAAGTGACTGTAAACCATAACCATACATCCGGCACATTTAAGCATAGGAAGTCTCTGAAGGAAAAACTCCGCTTAAAAGATGATCCACATATTTTAACAATGGGTTGGAGGAGTAAGTCTAAAGTCCTGCATCAACATGAGTGGTCAGTTAGGGGTTAAGAAATGGCTCTGTTCCAAAATTCAGAATGCCTGAAGAGTAAGTACAGATCTTCCTTGATTTACGATGGGGTTAAATCCCGATAAACCCATCATAAGTTGAAAATATCGTTAAGTTGAAAATGCACATAATAGACCTAAGCTACGGAACAACATAGCATAGCCTAGCCTACCTTAAATGTGCCCAAACACTTAACACTAGCCTACAGTTGGGCAAAATCATCTAACACAAAGCTTATTTTATAACAAAGTGTTGAATATCTCATGTAATTCATTGAGCACTGTACTGAAAGTGAAGAACAGAATGGTAGTATGGGTCCAGAATAATTGTCAGTATATCAGTCATTGATCCTCGTGATCGTGTGGCTGACTGGGAGCTACACTCGCTGCCGCTACCCAGCATCAGGAGAGAGTGTCCTACAGTATATATCACCAGCCTGGGAAAAGATCAAAATTCAAAATTCGAAGTACGGTTTCTACTGAATGTGTAATGCTTTTGCATCATCATAAAGCTGAAAAATCATAAGTCGAACCATCATAAGTTGGGGACTGTCTGTACTCTAGAGTTGTACTATTTACTGGGGAGAAGTTGGAGCCTAGTGTTAACAAATTACTGGTGTCTGGAGTATCAACTCTGTCACCCCATGAGGCCTTTGAATCCCACTGTTTGTCCCTAAAGCAGACACTTGGCCAAAGAGGGGAGAAATGGTACTATGGAACTTGGAATTCATTTGCTCATAGAAAAGATATTTAAAATACCCATTATATGTATTTGAAAGATCCTTATTGTACTACATATCAAGTACATGTTGAATTAAGTGGACTGGTCTGTGAATCTAATAGCCGATCATAATATTGACCACATAACCAGCATGTATAAGTAAAATAAGCCAGTCGCCAAAGGACAAATGTTGTATGAGTCCATTTATATGAGGAACCTAGAGCAGTAAAATTCATAGAGACGAAAGTACAATGGTAGTTACCAAGGACTATGGCGAGGGGAGAATGGGGAGTTACAGTTTAAGGTGTATAGGGTTCCAGTTGAGGAAAATGAAAAAGTGCTGGAGATGGATAGCGATGATGGTTGTAAAACAACTTGAATGTGCTTAATGCCACAGAACTGTACACTTAAAATGGTTAAAATGGTAAATTTCATGATGTATATTTTATCACAATAAAGAAGAAACAGCATGTAAAATTTTATAGAACTGTAAGGGGCAGTAGAGATCATCTTGCCAGATACTTTACCACCTCTGAATCATTTTCTTCCAGTCTAGAATGCCTTGTCTATACCCCACCCTCACACTCCAACCCCCACCAAATCATACTCAAGACCTAGTTCAAATGCTACTCCCCAGTTTTAGAATTATTGCACTTGATGTAGCTACAGATAAGCAGGTAATATGAAGCAAGTCAGATATACCTATCTAGGGCTAAGAAGAGAGGCTGGAACCAGGGACATGAATTTAGAGGTTGTCAAAATGAAGTGGATGAAACTGACAAGGGCAAATATGCAGAATGAGAGGAATATCCATAGTAGCACTCAATAAATGTCTGCTGAATTGAATCCAATATGGGGCTTCTTAGAGGTGTGTTATATGAAGTTTAAAGCTATTCCTATTTTGAGAAAAAAAAACATTGTAAGAAGGAGAAAATTTGTCCCTCTTCAATTTCCCTCAAGTTATATAAGAAAACTCCAAAATTTTAAAAAATTAAAGAATATTCCAGAAACAGTCATCATAAACTGGAAATAAGCACACACAAAAGTCTCAGAAAAAATGAGAAGACCAAAAATCTATACAGACTCTATTCTGAAATATTTTATTTCAATCATTCAATTCTTTTTTTTTGTCATTTGATAAATATCAGTGGTGGTGGTATGTGGAGGGGGGCATATTTCCTTAACATAAACAGAAATCTAAAGGCAATTTTCAGCAGCAAATAAAGGCATGATTCAAATTCTATTAAATGCCCAAGTGAGCTTCATTTTAAGATTTACATCGAACTAGAAAAAATATTTAAAGATTTTATAAAAGATTTTTCCAATATTATGAGATCAGAAGGGAAGGTTTGCTTATTTTAGCACTCTTCATAAAGACTAACTTTGTCTCTCAAGAAAATCTGCAGTGAACTAAAATTAAAGGAAAATACTGTGGTCATACTGATGTGTTTGTCTGGTTTTTACTCTTGTTTTTAAAAATGAAGTTATACAGCGAGCTCAGTCAAAATGAATACCTAGTACATTTTTGCATGTTTCAAGGAAATCACTACAACTGTATACAGTTTCAGAGAGCATATAATTTTGTCTCAAATGCAATAACTTTTCCTCCAGCTTAGAGAAGTCTTGGTTATGTATGATATCCTGTGTAAGGACAACCTGAGAAAAACCCATATCCTACTTTACTCAATTAATTTGACTCACAATCTCCCAGGTCATCTCAAATGGAAGGCTGGGCCACAATAAGAACATAAGTCGATTGATAATGCAGTTCTCTGATGGTACTTAGAGGATGTAGCCTTGAATTACATTGACTGCATAAACAGAACCCTGTTATATTTGATGTGATTTTAGTTAAAAAAAAAATGCAAGCCCACAAAGTCACACTATGTTTTAATATAAATGGAAAATAAACAAGTTGGTCAATTTAAGAAAGTAATTTAAATAAATGGTATTAAAGGGTTATAAAATCATAAGATATTTCTTTTTCTTTGTGTGTATATGTGTACATCTATATAGAGATAATAAATGCATACATATTTACTTTAATGTAAACAGATTCAGGACAAAAAGAATAATTATTAGCCAGCTGTGAATTTCTACAATTTTATCATGAAATGACATGTTTTTTCAAAGTAGTCTTTCACATCATGGACTTTAATTAATGATCGGTAAAAGAGAGAAAAATAATTCAGTTTAATCCTTTAAGAAGACATCATGGATAATGCTTTTATATCACTGACTGGTCTGAGAACATTCTGCAATCAAGATTTGGACAAAACAAACTATCCATTTTATTTATTTAAAGATTAGGTATTTATTGGGTGACTGGTACATGTATACTATGAGGGGAATTTTTTTTAAATGTGAAATCTGAGGAATAAATAATACTAACAGAGCTATAATTTATTTTCCATAAGAGTACTGAATATGAATAAACAAAGGCTATAAGCAACCAATAAAACAGGCATACTGTTCACTACTCATTTTCAATATAATATAGAATAGCCAATTTTATATAGGGCTTATTTAATATTTTAAGTCAGTTATCGAAAATAGTTTATCTGTTACAGGTGCGTAAAAATAGCAAAGGTTCAGGTTTGCTCTAGAGTGGGTCTGGAATTACCAGGATTTAATCCAGAAAGAGTAAACCAGAACTAGCAAACAACACACACACACACACGAGACAACAAATTCCTGGGGCTACCTACAACCAAGTCTGCTACAGGAATTAGCAGGGGGACTTAAAACTAGTGAGACTGAGCGACAACTCATAGGATTCCTAAAAAAGAATCTGATCCACTAAATAAGTTTTTAAGAAAAGAATACCAAAGCAAAATATGCCACAAAGAATCAAATAATTATGTATATAGTAAAATAGAGTAATGGCTAACACTTAGAAGTAAATTGGATAGGAATTACCAGCAGTATCACCTCCTCTTGGAAGCCTTTCCTTCACACCACCCCTCAGAAAAAGGACAGAGTGACTATTTGCTTATTTGTGCCCCATCTGTACCTTATACATACTTAATCACAAAATCTGCACCATTTTAGTGCACTATGGGACTGTGAGCTCCTTAATGGCAGGAGTGAGTTGTTCATTCTTCTATCTCTATCACCTAGTACAGTGTATGACACACAATGACTGGCTGTTCAATGATTCATTCTACTATGCATTCATTCCACATTAATAAAATTCATGTAATATTAGAATAAATCAGACATTGTAAAAAGGCAGTAAAATTGATGACGAATTTCTATATCAGTATTGACTAATATAGATAGATTATCCTAGGGTTTATTTGGTCAGCAGAACATAAAAAGATAGCATTAATTTTTATGCAGGCCAACAGCTTGATGAGTTATAAACACACCCTTTTTGGCCTAGAGATAGATGAACAAAACACCAACCAAACGAAACACCGTTCCCCCATTGTAAACCCTGAAAAGCAACGATCTAACTAATACTGGCTTCCTTTGAAAAACTTCAACATGAGCACAAAAATTATTAATTTTAAAATAATTTAAACTCTAACATAAGGTAGATTTTTCTTGCTATTTATCCTTCACACTTCAATAGACATCAATCCTGACTTCTAACTCTGGAACCCAAGAACGCTTGGGTTTTACTAACCAAAGAGTTTTCTGTTATGCAGTAACATCTCCATCTGCTGGAACTTTGGGTGTCTGCTAATTCCATGGAAACTAAAAATCCAACTTTTCTTTTTTGGAGGAGGTGGGGAATAGATACTATTCCATTTAATTCCATTTCAACAAATGTTTATCATGTACTTAAGATGTGCCATGCCCTGTGCTGAGTGATATAAAACCAAGACTGGTTGAGCTATAAACTGTCTGCCATCAAGGAGCTCACAACCTGGAGGGACAGATGTGTAAATAACCACTGTAACTCAAAGGAGTGACATACAGTATTTACATATTCCATCAATTCTGAGACAGACTGGACCTTCAAGAATAATGCGTGGAAGCCCAGGGGGAAAGCTCTTTTCTGACAAAGGATATGTCTCAAGGACCAGCTACATTTCTGCTGCTCCATCAACCCAGAAGTTCAGGTGTGGAAAAACGGTGCAGCCGAGGACTGGGATGCATTCAGGATACAGCTGCTAAATCTAAAAACAGTCTCTTTGGCACTATAAATGGAGCTGGATTCTGCCTGGAGGCCAAAGACTGCCAAATCCTAATTTAAGACATTGCCTTTCAAAAAATAGAATTTAAAAAAAAGAAAGAAAAAACTTATAATGAAAATACTTTGTGACTTAAATAATACAGCACACACATTACCTTTAAATATGATCCATAGTATTTTGTTACATATGAGCTGTCGCACTGACTCAAAACAGTTATTTCTTGCTGAATGTCTTCAATTTCATCTTCAGCTTCCTCAAGGTCTATGATTTTAATAGCAACCACTTGCTGGGTACGGTTATCAATTCCTTTGAAAACTTCTCCAAAGGAGCCTTTTCCAATGCGTTCTAATTTTGTGAACAGTTCTTCTGGGTCAGCTATATTATTCTAAGGAGGAGAAGAAAGAAAAGAAAGAACACAAATGTTTTGCATCACATTTTTTTAAACGAAGGAAAATAAATCATATAAGACATCACATTTTTTAAAAGCATACAAACTCCCTTGACTCTCCACACGTGCTTTGTTAGAACAATTGTAATCCTAAATGGCCAGCTAGTCTGTATTCTACTGAATCACCCACACTAACTGGGTTTAGCTGATCCTACTACCATAAACAATCCCATAGAGCAAATGTGGTCTCTGGTGCCTGCAAAACAGATGGGAACTTTTGAGAATAAAGCAGCTGATTATACACAATTCACACATCAATGCAACGGTAGCGATAGTGACAGATACCTAAGCTAACCTAACATTCTGCCAGCAAAATATTATCCTTCAACTCTCCTCCACTCTCTCCAACTCCGACGTCCCGATCACCCCACCTATACTTCTAAACCACCATGTAAACAACACAGAACACTCAAGAATTTACAAGCCCTTTTTTATTTTTTATTTTTTGTGAGGGAGATCAGCCCTGAGCTAACATCCATGCCAATCCTCCTCTTTTTGCTGAGGAAAACTGGCCCTGGGCTAATATCTGTGCCCATCTTCCTCTACTTTATATGGGACGCCGCCACAGCATGGCCTGACAAGCGGTGCATCGGTGCGTGTCTAGGATCTGTACCCGGGCTGCCAGCAGCGGAGTGTGTGCACTTAACCACTACGCCACGGGGCTGGCCCCTCAAGCCTTTTTTTCTTTACTTGGGATTCTATCTGTATGAAATGTACTCATTAATGGCTGAAATAAGATTCTATACCTTTATCATAATTGCTAGTAATCATGAGGGAAATGGTAATATGCTGAACTTTCACAACTCATCTCACAGTGGGAATCTATAATAAGTGAAAATTTGGCTACAATAAAATCTGGAATCAAGCATAGGTTTTTAGGTTAACAAATGTATAGGCATGACTTAGATTTATAAATTCACTGTCCTTTCCTGATTCAGAAATATCCTTTATCTTATACAATTTTGAATTAAAATTTTATTCCCACAATTTTTATATCCTTAAACTCATATTGCTGAACATATACTACTGATAAAGTAGAAACTAAAGATTTCCAAACCTCCCCAAAAGGCATGTTAAGTTATACTTAAGTGCTTAACTAGTCTACATCTAAAATTTTACTTTGAGTTTCTTCAAAATATAGGAGGACGCTATCTAGTTCTGGTGAGCTGTCTATATTTACTTTGTCAATTTGACCTAGATTATCTGTTCATTGACTATCATGTTACCTAGTCCTCAATTTCAGGAGATAATTACAGAGTTAGCGTGTTTCCTTATACCGTATACCTTATACCTTAGACAAAGAGATCATTAAAGTTTATTATTTTTCTCTCAAGTTCTCTGTCTCATCATCACCAAATAGATCCACTACTTCAGTAAACTGCCTGCTTTTGAGTAACGTAAATACTTATGACTATTTTTAAAGAATTTCACCAACCTTTCTTTCTCAACTTGCCTAAAATACAGTTTGCATATGACCTGCTTACTTTATAAGCTTCCCCTTCTCCTTGATTGGAGTTTTCCATTTCTAAAAGATGCACTTGCCATGTAGTAGTCTTTGATATTGCAAGCCGCTTGTTATCCCCACCCAGCAGCAATACCCACATGGAACAAATACATCTTGAGCTTCCCATACGGGCTTTTAAAAATAATTTAAACTTCCAGTAGGTTGCAAATGCCACTTTAATACTCACATTTTGTTATAATACCTTCACCAAAACTTGAGTATCATCATTATTGGTTTCCTTGGTGTTCTCTTTTTTACCAAGACATTGTAATCCATTGTGATTACTATTACACAGTAGCTAACCCACAAGTTACCCCTTCCTACTTTTGGTGATGGTTCTTGTCTTTCCAGTACCCTGTAGCAAAAATACTCACCAAATAGCTTGGTGATAAGTTCACTTCCCTATAACTTACTATATTCAGTGGATTCAGAAAAATAAAAAAAAAATCAAATCTTTCAGGTTTTCTGATGTAACTACAAAACAAATCTAAAAGTTGTAAATATACTACTGATTAAAAAATACATAGTATGTACTTTCTGATAACACACTCTGGACTAGGAAGGGTAGTCGTTAACTTTATAACAAGAAATGTTTGTTGTAAGAAACAAATATTAAATCCTAATCTTCCTAATTCATGTTTTAAAAGGATTTGACTGAAACAATCAACCCCAGGAAGAACACAGCTGTTCTTGCTTTCTATAATAAATGAGTTCCCGAAAGTATGTAAATCAAACATTCAAAAATCAAGTCACATTTTGCATTTTAAAGAAGCTGTGAAGTGAATCCTAACTCATCAATGTAGTTTAAGAATTTAAATCAATGAATACCAAGTTGGAGAAAGAAAAAGAGAAAGATCCATCATTTACACAATGTTTGCACTTCCCAGTCTTTTATTTTGGGGCTAAAACTTCTCATGCAAAACCCAAACTTTCAGAATGGAGGGAATCATGAAACCAAGTTTTCACTACTATAGCCTCACCTCTCTGACTACCTGAGGGATAGATCCCTGCCCTATTTACCAATTCCTGAATTGTGGATAGATAATACCTAAGTAGATAATACCTCACCAGCTTCTGTAACCAAAGTATCCTAAGTCTTTATTAAGTCAGATTTCCTTTCTGTTTTTTGTACAGCGCAAAACTCAAATAAATAAATGGTAAATATCTCAAGCAACGCAATTTAAAAGCAACCTATATAAGGAAGCTGATTTGCCCAATCATTCACATCACTCTTCTTCAGAGCCTCTAAGAAAATCAAGTCAAGTCAGCTCCCTCTCCACCCAAATCAAATATTCTTTTAAGAATATTAAAATTTCCAAATCTTTCTCCTTCTAATGCAAAATTATAGTTTACTACTATATCTGTATTTGCAATGCCTTCTCAAAGACGTAGCCCAGGAAGGAGCTCTAAATTCTGCAGCAACAAATAGGAGGAATGACTAAATTAACTTCATGTTGATTTACAACTAACGGTAGATGATTTATACATGCCCCACAAAAAACGCGTCTGTGAAAATGAAAACGTCACAGATTCACCTCAGGACATTCTCATTATTCCTTCACCCTCTCTACCTGTCGTTTGCTTGGATTTGGACTCTTCAGCTCCAAGTACATTGTTACCAATTTAAGTCTTAGACAGAAAGTATCATTACCACCAAAACAACAACAATAACAACAACCTTTCAGTATGGAAATACTCTTAGGAAGTCCAAAAGGGAAACATGTAAGATGATCATCTTGCTTGTCTGCTGTGGAAAGTCAGGGGCAGATGGAAGAACTCTTAAAGGTTCTCTAAGTGCTCTCCAGTCCTGCCTGCATGTTAGAATCACCAGTACAACTTTTAAAATGCAGATACCTAGGCCTCATTCCAAAATGACTGATTCAGAATCTCTAAGATTGGGGCCCAGCGATCAGTATTTAAAAAAAAAAAGTACTGGGGCCAGCCCAATGGTGCAAGCGGTTAAGTGCGCACGCTCCACTGCGTTGGCCTGGGGTTCGCCGGTTCGGATCCCGCGCGCGCACCAATGCACTGCTTGGCAAGCCATGCTGTGGCGGCGTCCCATATAAAGTGGAGGAAGATGGGCATGGATGTTAGCCCAGGGCCAGTCTTCCTCGGCAAAAAAAAGAGGATTGGCACATGGTAAGCACAGGGCTGATCTCCTCACACACACAAATAAAAATAATAAAATAAAATAAAAGTACTACCAACTATTTCCTATGTAGTCATGTTGGCAGCAGTCTTAAGATCAGCACTTAGGAACCACTGAGCAGACAGATCTGAAATTCATATCCTTGATTACAGGGAACTCATTACCCTTATTTTCCCCAGGCAAGCATGTGGCTCTCTTCTAACTCTGCACACTAGAAGTGGACAACTTGGAGATTAAAATAAAACCAAGAGGACTTTGGTGTTTATATATACATACCTATATTTTAAAAATGAAGTCTGCTATACTTCTTCTAAGGACACGTCTCTAAAATTAGTACCTACTCTCAAATAAGACTAGAAATGTAATATTTACCAAAACACATGCAATAGATCCCATACTGTTTCTGTATGTACTCTTGAACATTTTTTTACCCAATATAGTCTATGTAATAATAGGGTGTATAATAGGTCAAGATTTAATTGATGACAGTTTTGAGGTAACAGTCAACATTGGCAAAGAGTAAAAGTTTAAAATTCTAGTTAGCTAGTAGAATGTGGGTACAAACTATGGAGGGGGATGTAGGGGAAGAAAAAGTTTTCCTTGACTCTCTTGGTGTCCCTGGCTGGGTCTGAAAATTAAACTGACAAAGACAGATGAACAGAAGAAAAGCATATAAATTTATTTAATATAAGTTTTATGTGATACTGGAGCCTCCATAAGGAAATAAAGACTCAAGGAAATAGCTAAACCTGTGTGTTTTTATGCTAGGTTTGATGAAGGGTGGAAAGTTGTGGAAAGATTTTATAGGGCCAAGAGCACAAGCTAAGTATAGTAAACTGGGGGAAAGTTAGCAAGGCGTGTTTGTTCAGACTTTTCTTGGTGTCCCCTTGTCTTTGGAGATAAGGATGCTCCTTTCCTCTGGGTATAGGGAGAGCACCTCTCACATGAGGATCTCATGACCCGCTTCAGGGGAGAAGCAGAGGAGTCAGAGTGACCTTCCTGCTTCTGCCGTTTCCTCAAACTCCTTCAGCTTAAAATGTTCAATATGCCAAGGTGCTATATTTTGGGGTAGTGTGTCCTGAACCCCATCAGGGGGCATTAGGAATAGGTGATCAGGAGAAACAAGAAAATTATAGATAGAACTAGAATTAGCCTTGGGGTTCTAGCAGAATGGAGACTGGAGGGCCAGGTTGGAAAGAACCAAAAGGTAAAAAATATAGTTTCTTTGAATCCATTGGAAAACTATTAGAAATAATCAACAACTACAGCATAGTTGCAGGGTACAAAATCAACTTACAAAAATCAGATGCATTTCTATACTCTAATAACAAACTAACAGAAAGAGAAGTCAAGAATACAATCCCATTTACAATCACAACCAAAAGAAGAAAATATCTAGGAATAAATTTAACCAAGGAGGTGAAAGATCTATACAATGAAAACTATAAGAAATTATTGAAAGAAATTGACAATGACATAAAGAAATGGAATGGTATTCCATGCACATAGACAGGAAGAATAAAGATAGTTAAAATGTCCATACTATCTAAAGCAATTTACAGGTTCAGTGAAATCCGAATCAAAATCCCAACGACATTCTTCATGGAAATAGAACAAAGAATCCTAAAATTCATATGGGGCAACAAAAGACCCTGAATAGCTAAAGCAATCCTGAGAAAACAGAACAAAGCTGGAGGCATCACAATCTCTGACTTCAAAATATACTACAAAGCTATAGTAATCAAAACAGCATGGTACTGGCACAAAAACAGACACACAGATCAATGGAACAGAACTGAAAGCCCAGAAATAAAACCATACATCTATGGACAGCTAATCTTTGACAAAGGAGCTAAGAACATACAATGGAGAAAGGAAAGTTTCTTCAATAAATGGTACTGGGAGAACTGGACAGCTACATGCAAAAGAATGAATCTTTAACCATACACAAAAATTAACTCAAAATGGATTAAAGACTTGAAAGTAAGATGTGAAACCATAAAATTCCCAGAAGAAAACCTAGGCAGTACACTCTTTGACATCGGTCTTAGAATCATCTTTTCGAATACCAAGTCTACTTGGGCAAGGGAAACAAAAGAAAAAATAAACAAATGGGACTACATCAGACTAAAGAGCTTCTGCAAGGCAAAGGAAACCAGGAAAAAAATCAAAAGACAACCCACCAACTGGGAGAAAATATTTGCAAAATCATATATCCAACAAGGGGTTAATCTCCAAAATATATAAAGAACTCATAGAACTCAACAACAACAAAACAAATAAGCTGATCAAAAAATGGGCAGAGGATTTGAACAGACATTTTTGCAAAAAAGATTTACAGATGGACAACAGGCACATGATTACAACATCAGTAATCATTAGGAAAATGCAAATCAAAACTACAATAAGATATGACCTTACACCTGTCAGAATGGCTATAATTACCAAGACAAAAAATAACAAATGCTGGAGAGGATGTGGAGAAAAGGGAACCTTCATACACTGCTGGCGGCAATGTAAACTGGTGCAGCCACTATGGAAAACAGTATGGCGATTTCTCAAAAAATTAAAAATAGAAATACCATACGACCCAGCTGTCTCACTACTGGGTCTTTATCCAAGGAACTTGAAGTCAACAATTCAGAGACTTATGCACCCCTATGTTCATTGCAGCATTGTTCACAATAGTCAAGACATGGAAGCAATCCAAGTGTCCATTGACTGATGAATGAATAAAGAAGATGTGGTATATATATGTAATGGTATACTACTCAGTCATAAAAAATGACAAAATCGTCCCATTTGCAACAACATGGATGGACCTTGAGGGTATGATATTAAGCGAAATAAGCCAGACAGAGAAAGACAGACACCACATGATCTTACTCACATGTGGAAGATAAACAAACACATGGACAAAGAGAACAGATTAGTGGTTACCAGTGGGGAAGAGGGTTGGGGGGTGGGCATAAGGGGTAAAGGGGCACATATATATGGTGACTGACAAATAATAATGTACAACTGAAATTTCACAATGTTATAAACTATTATGACCTCAATAAAATAATTAAAAAAAGAAAAAATGGGAAAAAAATAAAAAAATATATACATAGTTTCTTTGAATCTGAGGTAGTTAAGTAAGACCGCTACTCTGGAGCTGAGAGTGAAAACATCATAGATTCAGGGAAGAGAAGATAGATTTCTCAGAAGATTTGACTAGGAAGGGTTGAGTTCAGGTGAAAGAACCTTCAAGAACCAAGAACAAGGCTGAGCAAGGCTGAACTCAAACTAGGTTTTGCACTTGCCTCCCTACCTTAATAAAATCCATACTATGAATGCCCCTTTCTATATGATACTTTTTGCACTTTGCAAAGACTGATCTGTGTATAGGCCTTTCAGTGACTCACTGATGAGGAGGGGTATACAGGAAATGATGAGCAAAGAATGTGCTAATGATATCAGTGCTGAGAAAGGAATACCTCTTATTCCCTGCAAATTCTCAAGTGGTAACACCAGGAGTGCCTGAAGTGAACTCAGGATGCCCTGACAATCAGAGAGTAACTAAAAACTTTAGCCTAATGATGTACTAAAAACTAGAGATACAGCCAGTTAGCTACCTATTTAACTTGCTCAGATTAGTTCTCCCAAGCTAGAGAGGAAATGCTTTTCTGGATTACTTCCATGGCTATACTATAACCTGTCATCTAACAAGTAGGATGCATATAAATATAAAGTTATTCTCTAGTGGTTCCATGAGCTTCAAATTCAATTAGTTCTATTATGATTGACTAGGTTAAGATTTTTCAATTACCCTATGAACATTGCCTCAAAAGTCTGTTGAGTGTTTCCTAATCAAGATACTGTCAGAAGCAAAAAAAAAAAAAGATTAAAAATCAACAGCCAAATACCTCTTAGCAGGGCTTGAATTCAAGAAAGACCACAGGACACTATCTGTCTTTTTAAAGGGCTATATATGATCTAAGCACAAACTGACTTCTCCCTGGATGGAACTACAACAATCACAGGCTTTTAGAGCTGGAAGGAAATGTATAGGTCATTTAATCCAACTCCTTATCATCACCATCAGCAACAAGCATTCATTTAAGGCCATGTCAAAATGTCAAAACGATGGTAGAGGTAGGGAGAGGTTAAGAAGGGAAACAGAAATTCTGGAATTAAAAGAATTATAGAATCTTTGAGATGAACGGGAATTTAGCAAACATCTGATCCAAAATTTATTTTTACAGGGAGAAAACCGTAGTCTAGAGAGGTTATAAATTGTTCAAGGATATAAGGCAGTTAACTAGTGGCAAAGCTCAAACTTGAACTCAAGTCTCCTGACTCTTAAGTCTAAGGTTCTTTCACTACAGCTTGGATTAATTTGTAACTTAAACTACACTCTTTTGCTATAAAACAAAAATTATTTTCCATTATGAACAGATCATACAATTGTCCAATGTCTATTTAGTAATATCCCTACATTTAAAGAATTCGAAAAAATTTAAACTTAAAGGAATCTCAAAAACTTAAAATAGGACTTTCCTATTCTTTGAATGATACAATTTCTTATAATTTTTGAACCACTATGCAATTGACTGACCTCTGCATATATGCACAATTACCAAATACTTCATACTACAATCTTTCAGAGAAGTGACCTGCATGTAATCTTGCCTTTCTGGCAAGGTTACTATACTCAGCCCATATTTTTCCATGTCAATAACTAGACTGGAATGGGCTAGCCTCTAGAGCATGGGAAACAAGGTAGTGCTGGTATTCTATACCATGATTCCCATAGGAGCCAATGTCCAGAAGGCAACAGCTCCAATTCCAGCTTTACCAGTGATTTATTGTAGAATTCAGTAGCCCTTAACACTAAGGTTTTCAGTTCTCTTCATAAAACAAGACCTTCAAATTGATGAAACTGTCCAAGAATAAAAATAGTAATTTTGTGCTAGGTTTTATATAGGCATAGAATTGTTCAAATGACTGTACGAATACTCAGATTACCTTAATAATGATAAGGATAAAACAAACTCCTCATATAAACTTTTGAAGACTGATGTTAGAGTATTTCTCTACTTCGCACCACCTCAGGTTCATATTACAAGTATCTGATAAAATTTTACGGAATTCTTAAGACACCTCTGTGATTTATATTTCTGAAGTAAAATATTCAGCTTCACTATATTTTGCATATGACAGAAGAAGAACTAAGATAAAAATTAAGTATGTCTGTATACATTTCAAATTAAACATGAAGAATTGGGCTTGAGGTCAAATTTCTTTAGGTGGTCAGTCATTTGAGTTTGTATTTCCATGTTTATGAGAGCTCAAAATATTTACCTAAGCACATAAAGAAAATATGCTTAGTTTACCTATTTTTATGGCATACTCACATTTTTACATCTCTCTCAAAGGTTATTATAACTTGCTTTTGCAACAAAGTAGAAGTCAAATTGTCTGGTTTTACATACATGCAATGAGATAAATGAAATGTAGTCAGAAATGTAGTTACAACACCCTGGGCTTCCTTGTGGTCATCAGACAGCATTTTATCAACTCACAGTTGAGTTCCTGTCTTTACTCACCCGCTTAAAAGGCAGCCCTGGTCTTAGTGGCAAAGCATCAAGTCAAAGGTCTCACGCAGTATCGTTTTGTACTCTTAAGGCAACAAACAATTTAAACGTTTAGCAATATTGTGCTTAGCAACAAGAAAAATGTGTTCATAAGGCAAATATAAATTAAATGTATAAGTACTTTTTCCTCTTCCCTTTATTATTTCTATTTTTAAATGTACCTCATTAGCAAAAATACTTAGAATGCAAATATTTTAGTAAAGGATAACTTTGTTAAAATTATTACAAAGGTTTTGACATAGCTGCGTGAATAACCTAGCGGTTTGAGGAGCTTCTCCTGATTAATAATTTTGAGTCTACTTCATCTTTAAGAACAAAAGAATAATTGATAATATTCCTTCATCTTAATTCCACCTACTCAAGAGAGGATAAGAGAAGAGCTTCCTCTGCCTCCTAACTTGCATTCTTCTCTTTACCTCAGATCAGAGGAAAAGAACAATGAAGTAAGCGGAACACATTCTGGGATGTGAAGAATGCAGTTCTTTACATATGTTTGTAAGACAGTTCAATTTACAATCAAGTAAAGAAGAAGGAAACATTTCTTTGATTCTATTGTCACTTTACCACATACCGCATTTTTCTAAAGAAAATGAAATACAGAAAGAATGAGAAGAAATTTAATCATAACTTCCCCCATTTTTAGAAATCCTCAAGCAAGAAACAAAGTCATAACAGGTAACACTTTTATTAGCTCCATTTCCTAGATAGATCTTTAAATTTAATTGAGAGTAGAAATGTCAGATTATTTTGTTCAGCCAGGTAAATCATCTTTGGATCTAAGACCTCTTAAATTAAAGGAAATAACTAATTTTGTCTTTTTGACTAACTCTCTGGGACCTGAAGTTCTCTTAAACCTTTAATTACATCCATGGGGAAGGGGAACGAAACATCCTGCAAACAATCACATTCTTCTTTCAATAAACCAAAAGTCAAGGTTATCATCACAATAAACGCTGGATGCAAATTCCATTGCATCATTTAGCTCATTTCTCTCTGACTTGAGAGCCATTCCAAAGGAAAAAGTAGATCTGGTTTTTTATAAGTATTACAGAGGTAAAGAGAGCAGAGAGGTCAGGCAAAATTGGCTTAATTTCGTTTATCCTGCAAATTACAGGAAATCAGTGATTAAATGTTGGCTTCACCATCTGTATAACGAGAGAGAGAGGTGGGCTAAACGATCTCTAAATCCCTTACTGTTCTGACACTGTGAATTTGTGAACTATTAGAAGCCAAATCCCTTTGTTCCCCTCCTTCTATCACTAGTAGTTGCCAACTCTAGCTTTGAAGCAATCATTAAGGTAACGGATGAATTGGCATTGGCCACACGACCAATTGTATAGTGGTATACAAGGGCTCAAATGAAAACTATATACTATCCCATTATTCCAGTAATAAATTCAGAATCACTCATAGGCTGCATTCAAGTCCCAACTCTCTGATACTATAATGAAGCAGGCTGAGAAGACAAGGATAGATGGATAAAGAGCAGCAGAGTCACCGTCCCGACTGACCTCTCGCCTCTCACACTGGCCATGTCCCATTATATATGAGTGACTGCTCCAAGGGAAGTCAAGGGGAACCAGGAGTTCAGCTCATACAGGACTTAAGATTCTATTAGTCCTCCTCTCCTTTAACTGTAAAGTAAATTCATTCAGAATGTAAAGTAGCATTCAGAAAGTAACGTAGTTATACTTGCCCATACAAGGACCTAGAACACCCAACAAAACTAAGTGCCCAAAGGGAAAATTTCAGAGATATCTTACCATATCTCAAACCCAGTGCATCAGTGATTAGGAGTTTATACATACAAACTCAAATGCAATGCTCCATTGGGGGACAATTCTAGTTTGGTTTTTTTGAGCCTTTGAATGATGCCATTTTCTCAGTCAACAATACCCTACCTCTCCTCCATCTCTGGAAATCATGCACCTCTAATTAAAACAAAACAAAACAAAAACCTTCCCAACTCCCCAGGGAAACCTGATCACCCAAACAGAATCAATTACTTCATCCTTTGCCTTCCCACAGCCTCCATTGTGTTCGTACCTCCGTTACTGCACACATTTTATTATTTTTGCATTCTCTTTCATTGCCACGACCTTTCTATTTTCAACAGTAAGCTCACTGAGGATGGGCCTCTGTCTCACTAAGCACCAGGTACCCTCACAGCACCCAGTACAGTGCTTTGTATTGTGTGGCCCTTGGATGATTGCAGGATGCCTACCTGGGGGCCCTCCTACAATGCAATCTTTGGCATGAGGTTATCCTTTCATTTGCAGTTTGATTTCTGACTTTTGGTGTAAGGGAGATTACATTCAATAAACCGGCACGATGTTAAAATAGGTATGAAATTCTAAGTCAATCTCTATTCTTACATGTGATTAACATAATAAAAACTTTACAAAGTGACAACTTTGAGATTTCTTTTTCCTTCTACTGGAGAGCTCTTTAGGTTGCAAAACAGCAGTTCTTGAATAATATGGATACCAAAGGAGAGTTGGTAGTGGTTATACATACAAAGATGCATATCAGTGGTATATGCAAATCTGATTCTGGAAGCACATCTGCAGTCACTATTAACCAGAGCCACATGACTACTGTATGTCCTGGAGAGTCTAGGATGATTTCATACTCTAATGCAAAGATTAGAGGCCTCAAAGAGCCACAGTCTGTGTTATCGCTCTTCTGTAAATTTCTTTTAATTTAGTTGCACTAAACACATATAGAAATACACAATTCAATCAGGGATCAGGTTTAACCATAAGTATTAATGGTAAAATTAAAAGGATTATTACTGACTAGACAGGATGTTACATAAATATGCCCTGGGATTGATAACGAGCCTTAACTATAAAATATTCATTTGGGAAGGGGGATAAGGCCATACAATGAAAGGAAGACAAAGATTCTGCTCACATATAAATGATAAAACAGGTATCCTAATTTATTCAGGCTATTATTCAATCAAACCCACACAGGGCACTTTAACATGATGGACAATGACAGCCTTATTTTGTGCTATTCATACTGAAGGAAAAATAAATGGATGTCATTCTAGTACTTTCAGAAATAAACACCTTTGGATAGAATCTAAGGCAGAGGCCTCTTATAGCAAAGATCGAACTATTACAGGTAATGTTATGGTGAATCTTTAGCACACATATTAAAATTCATTGGATTAAAACAAAATTGATTTGCTCACTGCCTATCTTCCTCCTAGATGTGGAACTCCAATTAAAATCAATAGGTTTGAAGCTTGTAAGCACAGCACTAAATTATTAACACCATGAGTTCTTTTAGAAAATTAACACTGATTGAAAAAGTGGAATTTTACATAGACTTACCTTTTCACTCTTAATGAGAAAGTGGCTGCAGAATAATTTTCCTCCAATATTTTTCTCTTTAATCAAATCTATACTTTGAATGAATTTAATCAAATAGCATTTGCAAGAAGTTAGCCGCTGGAATCTTAGGATGGAGGAAAATTATCTCTTGGGTCCTGCTGACTTTAGCAATCTATGATCCCAAGACAATGACACTGATGACACGATGGCGTCAATAGCAAACTATTTTAATCTTAGCAAATACTAAGAATGAAGCAGAGAGATTACAGAATACTCTACAAGAATGGTCTCTAATATTTTCAACAATCTACTTTTCATTTCCCCAAAGTGAAAAACATCATCAGAGTGTATGTTTATGTGTGTGCATGGATGCAGGGCTAAAAGAATAATGCTTATTTTTACTTTTTAAGCCCTATCTACTTCTTTAAAAGATTTAGAGCAGTGCATTAATAAATAAGAATATACTCAGAAACCAAGTAAAATGGGATATGTGTGTGTGTGATAGGTGTATCTGAAAACCTAAGCTAAGAAGAACTACTATAAATGAGCATAAAAGTTAGCTCTGCACTCAGCACCATGATGTACCCAGCATACATGAAAAATGAGCTTATGTTAAATTTGTTACATTAACAAAACAGGGACTGGATTTCAACATCCTCACTGATGATAATTTTATTATCGTTATTCCCTTTCCCTTGCACAGGGAGTACCAGCTCATTTGAAAAAAAAAAACCCTAAATATTGTTATATTTCCATTTTCCCAAAGAATTCCAGCTTAGAGAACTCTTCTGCTTTTTGCTGTAAATTAATCTTCTCTCGAACTTCATCAAGTTTTCCGGAACTGAAATTTCTCAAATCAATCTCTATCCTACCCTACACCCCACTGTCAATAGCACTCATGAATATCCTAATCTCTATTTCTAAAGGTACAGATTCACCAGTTTTTACCCTCATTGATCTGTGCTGAAATCTGTTCATGTCACCAAAGCAAAACATTTGACAAATTAAATGTTCAAATAAAGGGGGAAACGCTACTGAAATAATGAGATATCTACTAAAAATTAAAAGCTTCAACTAATTTTAACAAATACTGTTATAAACATAAGGTTGTTTACATGTTCTCCACACAACTATAGCTAGGATAATATATTTTATTAGTTGAAATTTATATTCCTTGGTCATTTAGCAATCAACTTAGCAAAACTATAACTCTCTAATAAAGATAATCAACATCCAGCAGCAAATTTGAATACAAGTACAAAATCTGATTGTTTTTCCTCCCCCCAAATCTGTTATATAGTCTGTTTGGGAACTATAAAGGGCCATAGGATTTTAGAACTGGAAGTGACCCTTATAAAATACTTGGCTTTTTTGATTTTATAATGAGTGATTTCCAGCTGGGAGTGGGGTGGGGAGGGCAATGACAAACAAGTAACCTCAGGATAGAGACAAATGACAGTTTCCTTAATTAGTTCTTGAATTGCCATAGACAAAATAAGCTTGATGAGCAATTCAAAGTAATTAAAATGCTGTGAACAGTGTGCTACCCAAAAAGATCTGTGATGTACAACTTGAGCTGACTTGTACCCTATCATTTTACAGGTCTAACCAGAGAGAAAGTACCCTTCACCAACAAATCCTCACTGCCCACCCAAAAAGGACCCATAAAACATTTTGAAAAATACAACCTTAGAACTCCCTTTGTCCTTTCTTGCCTTGACTAATTTCATTCCCTTCCTTCCTTTTCCTTCTTCCCACCCAGTCTTAAAGCCAGCTCAGCCACCCAGTGATGCCTTTCCTGACCATCTCAGCAGCCTGGCTTGACTCATCTTTCCTAGGAGTTTCTGGTCAGGTTAGTAGGGAGCCACTGAAAGATTTCAGCAGATGAGTGCAAAAATAAAGTCTGTTTCAGGTAGCTCCATCATGTCTGTGTGTAGCCTCGAGTCTACTTAGTGACAAAGGTCAGAATGGCATGATAAAAGAACGGATGATGTCTGACATCTTCCGGGAAAAAACACTGATACAACTTCATGATTAACTGAATATGGAGATAAAGGAAATCAGCCGCAAATTACAAATAACGCCTGCCGGTCTTTTTCTCCTTGATAATTCTGTGATTTACCAATATATGTTTTATGGCTAATGGCACCTCCCCCACTAAATCAAGTAGTTAAGTGGCATTTGGTAGAGTCTGATTATTTCATATGCCATGACCTAATAATTTTAATGCATTTTTGATTAAGTACTATTCTCCTTACTGCTGACAAGGTACCTGAGATGTTAATTGTAGGGTGAAGACACTTATTCAGTACAAGGAGGAAACAAATGTGATTATATCTGACACTTAACATTCTCTATTCACTTTCCTTCTCTAACAGATATGGCCCTTCAATTTAAAATAGTGATAAAAGCAATGAATGCCCTCCCTTATATTCTTGTATAAAATTCGCCCACTTTTATTGTCTTGCTCTAGAAAGTATGAAAGATACACACACATAATTTATCATTCATTATTATTACCAATACAACTTTCCATATAATTCAACTGTTAAAATTTATGTCTAGAAAACAAAAATATGTCTACCTCTTTACTATAATCCAGCGCATTTCCTTGAATTAAGCATTACAATAATGGGACCAACAGACAAGTCAATTACCTTAATAAAGAGAAACTTTCCTATTATCTTACTGTATCCCCAAATTCAGAGCAAACGCTATAAAATGCTTCCTTTCTTTAGGTCAGCAATTCTCAATGTGGTTCCATGCCCTAAGACAGGGGTTGGTAAACTTTTCTGTAAAAGGCCACATAGTAAATGTCTTAGGCTTAGTGGGCCAGGTACAGTCTGCAATCACTGTCACATATTCTTTTTTTTTAACAACTTTTTAAAAACATGAAAAATATTTTTAGCACGCAGGCTACACACAAACACACTGCAGGCAGGATTTGGCCCTTGGCTATAGTTTGCCGACCGCTGCTCTAAGGAATTCATCATAAGTAATAAATAAACTCCTCTCTAGTACATCTAGAATGGTCTTAGTTATGTATCCTTCTTGGGAGAATTGAGAAAACATTAACTCAAATCATTTTCTCTGTTTTGTGCTTCAGAAGACAACCCTGTATGAGAAAGGCTGCATTAGATTAACAAAGCTCCAAAAACACTACTGGAGGAAGGTGATCATTATCATTTTCAAAAAATACAGGCATTCAAAGATATTTCCTAGGGAGAAATTAAAATCCAAAATTTCAGGAAACTTTCCATTTGTCCAAAGCATAAGCCAAACATTATAGCCTCACTACCTCTTAGTACAAAATTAATTACACATACTAGAAAAGCAATTACACATAAATTGTCTCAGTAGAAAATTAATTACACCTAATTCAAAATTTGCTTGGAATGAGTACCTGATCCCTTTTATATATGAATAGTTGTGTGTGCCTTATCTTTGATAAATAATAACCTAGTCTAGACTCCTGAGCAGAATCCCCAAAGCTCACAGTTTTAGAGTTTAAGGATTATCTATACAATCTTCTCACTTTACATTTGAGGAGATGTGGGCAGGCATTATTTCACAGTATAAAGGAACAGGATACACTGCATTCTTCATTCTAGTAGTTAGGAGGAAACAATTTAGTGTCCTACCAGGAAAAAATAATTAAATTCTGGAACCACTTGATCATATTAACTAAGAATATTCTTTCATAATGTACAGATCATTTTTTCAGTTAAAGGAGTTTTTTAAAATCCTCAAAAAATATGCTTGATCTTTCAATCAAGATCATACTACACTATAACTACACGACGCACTGTGATAAAAAAAATACACACCAAGTAATCATATTAAAATGCTTATAGTCATACAGATTGACTCTCCCAGAGAACTCAGGTATGTGAATGGACAATGGGAGAGAGCTGTCTCTATCTGGGAACGTGGGGAGCGGGTGGCACTCCTGAGCAGAAAACAATGTTTTGTTTGTAAGTATGAGAACATTTATACCTTTTAAACTACTGGAAAGTTAAAAGCTAACAATAGAATAATACAGTATTCAGTATCCATAAGCGTTCTTAGAAAAAAATAATTGGACTACATACTGCTTAGAACTCTTCTCTCAGCCAAGACATAAATCAAGTGGTGCTAAAAAGTCATTAAGTAAACTTATTTTAAAGTAAATCTGAGATGCTACTCAGCCTTGAAACGCTCCAAAGAACTGTTTTAATCATTCCCGGAGGGAGAATTTTAAGGCCAGAACCTACTGGAAAAGTAACAATAATATTAAGTCCAGTCATTTGAAAGAAAGATTCCTTCTCTTTAGCCTCCCTCCTCCCCTGAAATAACAGTCCAAATTAGCCAAATATAATCCGGTGATAATCTGGCACTTTTCCTTGTTAATGAAAAGTATTCATCTTGCCTACAGAGGGAAAAAAAAAGGCCACCCCAAATGACTCCAAGTGTCTAGAAACAATTTATTGGCCCAGTACACACGCCACCAAAATTGCACATCTTAAAACAGAAAAGCAGCTGAAATCACCATCCCTATGATGTCAGCTCTTCCCCCTGATCTTGCACAAGCTTTCTCCCAACCAAAAAGACTCTTTATAGATATTTTCTTGCCATAACAAATCAATTATGTAAATGTAACTTTTATCACAGAAGTCATAAGCAACAAGAAAGAAATGAATTACTATTACCTCCCCAATTTCCTTTTCTGTTAGCTTTTTCTCCTCTCTGCAGAAAGTAGAGAAATTTCCCATTCTAAAGAATACAGAGAGAATTCTCAACCTTTAAAGCAAAAGACTACTTTTCCCCTTGCTTGGAAATACTGTGTTTCTCTTCTTCCAGAGTCCAACACCTTTTCCCTCACCTACATTTTCTGTTTGCTCATGAGCCAGCAGTAATCCTCTGGTATTATGAAATTCTACCTTCCCTAAGCAGGGTTTACACTGCAGCCTCCAAAACGATGCCTGAACCTCAGCAGATAGAAGATCCATAGCAACAGCGCTAAGAGTTTTTTTCACTTGCTATTACCAGAAATCACAGTCCAAAAAGACGACCATAGAGGTGGCACCTATGCTCAAACCTCAAAATTGATTCATTATTTAACTAGTCAAATCCCACGTTTTCATTTTATGTGCCCTTTGGGAAGCTTGTGACAGAGTAAAAAAGATCTTTCAGTGACAGTCACCATTTTTCATGAAGAGATAAATACTTTAAATAAAAAAAGCAGCTCTCTGGATACAAGATTTTGTTTGTCACTGAAACGGTGTCCAATGCCCCATCCCCTCCATTCCCTATCACCTTAGAATCTATAGTGTAAAGTACCTATAATAATTTTAGCTTCAAAATAAGAGCTTAGACAATGATCACAAGTTTCTGTTAACTAGAAGTCATTTGTATACTACCCACATGCCTCTGATTTTACTATTAGGTAAACCAATTTGTATTTATCAAAAGCAGTTCCTTTGATGCAATGATTCTCTGTAAGACTATTCTATGGAAGAAATTAAGCAGCGAATTGAGAATCTTGATAAATATAATCCCATATAATGTTCAATTCAATTCTAATTCACCAAAACAGCTTAACACTGGTATTGAATGTCATTAAAAGTCATTTCCCATGATCTGCATCCTGTTATGGCATAGACTGCTGAGTCCACTTTCTTCAAGAATAATAATAGTTTAAATATTAAAGGCAGAAAGAACTAGCCATGATAAAAATGCAACATGTTTAAAATCCTGATAACCCTTCATGTATTTAGACATAGGTACATATACATATATGTATTTACCTTAGGGTAAATATTTTAAAGGCAGTAAATAATTCTATATATTTTTTATATAACAAAAATATTTAGCAAATCCATGGATACCATAATTTTTACTGAGTACATAATTTTTACATAAATTTTACTGAATTCCTTTTATATGCAGACCTTCTTACATGTCATGGCCAAATCATAATTTTCTGCTTCTTGAACTTAGTGACCATCCTATCTTTTGCCCATTTTTATTTTGACAATGCACTTTTCTACTTTTTAAAAATAAGTATGTCTAAAATTGGTACAGTTGATTAAAAACTCTATAGGCAAATGTTGAGCCTTATTTTCTTGACTAGATTAAAAGTGTTTTCAAACACAAAATATACTTCATGCACAATACACATTGCTTGTGCATATATATCCCTCCTATAAATTTTGCCCAACAAAAACTTAATCTACCACCCAGAATAATGAAAAATGGGTCACAAGAGTCATTAAGTAGCCTGGAATAGAGACAGCTACCACATAAGAGGTGTGAGGTATAAGGTAAACATATCAGAATTTTTACACCCAAACAAACTGTATTCCCTAAAGGAGGAGGAGGCCACCTAGAGACTCAAGGACTTTATTCTAATGATAATTAAATATTGTTTAAAATGTGTTTAGAGGTACATTTCTACACATGTTTCTGAACATCCTCATTGGTAGCAAATCTTTGATTCTGAAGGATAATGTTGTTTTTGTTGGTTGCGTGTTCATTTTAGAAATTGAAAGTGATTTAGATCCAAGGCTGGTGAGTGAGATGGGTGATCAGGTTTGCTCACATTGTTTGATGTTGGCAAACTCATTAAGTAGGCCCTATTTGCTTCTCTTACTTTCAGTTCTAATCCTTTGTTTGAACTAAGCTCTGAATTTTCCTACATGGTACCTGTTGGCAAATGGTAATATATTAATGTGACAGGTACAGAGAATATTTTAGAGAGCAGAAGCTGGAGTCAGAAAGGCCATTTAGGAAGTGGTTTGATATTTCCTTAATGATTCAGAAGTAACTTCCTCTCCTCTCCAGGAATTTACATATGTAAACACAAGTTGGCTTCGGAATGTCACGACTGTGAATGGGTATTTTTGACATAATAGCAGCTCAGAGTTATTAAGTCCAGGATTTTTTTTTTGCAGGGTGTAAAAACAGGGTGAGGGAAAGGGATTCTGAGCAATAAAAATTGATGAGATGTATCAAAATTGGAAAAAGTCTTAAAAATGTCATTCGGGGAAATATTGCCGCTTACTGGCATTTTATTTCACTTTAGCCAAGTTGCATTTTCACAACTATAAGCATAAATAGATTTCATGTTCTTAATAAAAGTGTTTGCATTTGAAGATAAGAGCATTTACTGAGCTGTCAAACCTACCTGGATCAAAGAAAACAGAAGTGATGGATGACAGTGAGATTTTGGAAGCTGTAGAACTTACCACAAAGTTGAGCTCAGCTTCTTGGAAGGATAATTGAAAATCATGTTATTTTAATTTCTCACAATTTCATCTACTATCCACCTCCATGTAGGACCTCCGATCTCGATCTTCACTCCTGAAGAAACCTGTTACTAATTACTTCTGTTTGGATGTGTGGCCAGTGCTTCAAATTCAACATTTCTAAAAATGAACCCATTTTCTCCCAAACTCAGCCATATCTTTGAGTCTTTACTCTCCTATCATGTTTGTCCCCTTACCATATCCAATTACTCACCAAGGTCTGTTAGTCTTCCTTGAGTGGTGCTCAGAGTGGTCCCCAGACCAGCAGAGCAGCTGAGAACTTATTAGAAATGCAAATTCACAGACACCCCCCCCCTCTCTGCCCGCAGACCGATTGAATCAGAAACTCTGGAGATGGGGCCTGGCAGTCTGTGTTTTAACAAACCCTCCAGGTGGTTCTGACACATGCTCAAGTTTGACCATCACTGCCTTAGGTCAAACCCTTATCAACTAAAGCCTGGGCTATTACAATGTCCACTTATTACATTCAGTCTTCCCCTTCTCCAACCCAGCCTGTTGGGTTGAAAGGCTAATGCGATCCTCTAAAAACAAACAAAAAATCATTGCTTTTATTCTTGCTGAAAATCTCCTTGTTGTAGACTGAGTTAAAAATAATGGTCTCAGTCTGGCATGGAAGGCCTTTTATAATTTGGCCTTAACATAGTTCATGCCAATAAGCTCTACCTACCTCAAAGCTCTGTTATAGAAGGAACCTTGTGTGTGCTTCTTTGTGCCTTTTCTCCTACCTGTCTTCTACCCTCTTTTAAGGGTCTGTTGAGGGCTGCCCAGCTTGGTATCAAAGTAGTGCAGTGGCAAAAGCACGAGTGCCTAGCATGAAGGTATTCTATAAATGATAGTTCCCTTCCTTAGTGCGGTCTGCCTTGGAATGCTTCTATGTCAGTTTCTATCTCATTTAGGATTCATCACTATTGCTCTGCATTGTCAGATCTCTAAATATTTAGGTGTATAGTCTTTCCAGTTACAGTATAAACTTCTTGAGGTCAGAGAGACATACTTTTTGCATCTCAAAGATAGGTATCAAGCACTATGTCCTACACAAAGTAGGCCTTCCAAACTTGGCTGATAATAATTTTCTAGTTTAAATCACACCTAGTTGTTTTATGAAGACTAAGTGTGTAAAAACATTAAACCTGGATCACCAGTGTCCAACTTGGCAAAGTCCAATATATTACCATTTACTGACAGGCACATAGGAAGGCTCAGAGCTAAGTTTAAACAAAGGATTTGAACTAAAACTAGAGAAGCAAACAGGACCCTAATTAATGAGTTTGCTAACTGTGCTTCCCATGGGGTCAGTAGCACTTAAAAAGCACACATCTGAAATATGCTTCTTTCCCTGAGGCTGCTAGACACAGTGACTGTAGTCTCTTTAACCACAAGAGGTCAAAGTTCTATTTTCTACCACCATACTTAGTAGCATGTGTGCATGCTTTGCTGATTGGTTTCTTTTGTGCTTCTGCTTAAAGTTATGGCAGGCAGCAGGAAATTGAGACCAGGGAGTCTAGAAACTTTCTCAGCTCTAGTGGGCAGCAATAAGGATGAGGCAGAGACTTTTTGAAGAAATTATGACTTTATGGTTTCTATTGGCTCAGCTCCCCCAAATTTTCTTGCATTAATAACAACTTATGCCCCACCTGATTATCTATGATGCCCATCCCTTCCCCATCACCCACTGCTGTTATTTATACTATACTGCACCAAGCAGTAAAGTCCTAGCCTAATATAACACACTGTAAAGTGATATGTCCCAAAGCCAATGGTTTAATGGAAAGCTGGGGGAGGGGGATAAAAAGGCAGTAACCCAGCAACTCAAAAATACATTTTCAAAGAAAAATCTGGATGCATCCAGATGTCCTTGAAGTATTTCCTCCACCTGCCAAAAATTCACTCCTAGGATTGTGTTACCAGGCACTATTGAAACCTGGTAGAGTAATTCACTAGTATGCTTAGAAATTCCCTAACACATCTAGTGTGGTATGGATTTCAAATCCAGTAAAACTTCATTAAGTTGATAACAGGAAGCTATTTCTATAATTCAAAGCAACTGTTATTCTTCAGCTACACACTTGATTGTTCTGTAATAAGCAAATTTAAAAATTCAATGATGGTTGATTTGAACCTACTTTTTTCAGTCCTTTGCATCTTAAATTGATAAGGTTTTACAGATTTCTTTTCCCCACTTGTTTTTTAAACAAGCGAAAGAGGGAGAGGGGAAAGAATACCACTAAAAACACACAATCTCTGTTACAAGGATCACAAAGAAAGGTTGAAAAGTTTTTTCGGTAAACATTTTTCAAGAGAAAAAGACAAAAACCCAATCCTTGAATTTCCTCAGCAGCACATTTTTGAAGTTACTTGACCAAAAAGGAGGAAAGTGGACACTTAAAAAAAGATAATTAGAATATTTTTAACTCGTTCACTTAAGCTGTCTCTAGTCCCCAGGAAATACGAACCACAAATTTGTTCTAATTTTGCTAGAATATCTAAAGCTATGCCATACTAATGACTAATCTGATATTTTAGGACACAGATCATTCTAATCCATGATGGTATGATAAATGAAAGAAAAGAAAGGCCAGAGGGCCACTGTCAGGGGAATGCTGGAACAAGTCCAGAAAAGGCTAAGGGTGAATATAAATAGCTCTATCCCCAGTCAGGTAAATGCTGGTGAGAGGTGATGGGGAAACAGGCAGGAATAGAGGAGAAGTGTGGGATCTGCTCTGAACTAGGTTTCTCTGAATGTGCATGTCAGGTGATCTGCCTGACTTATATGGGATTTGGGGGAGGGAAAATAAAGAGGATGACAGGTAGATTGGCCAGCAATGTGCTCCTTTGTTTCTAAATCCAAATTTGAAGGCATTTTCTTATTGGATAACTCTTCCAACTTCATAGGATTGTTGAGAAGAATTAGTTATCATCTTTATAAAATGTTTGATTTCTACAAGCATTAACTCAAAGATGTGGTCCCTGCCATATAACACCTTAGTCTAAAATGGCAGCAGATGACCAAGTGAGAAATGTACATAAGATGAAGCCAAAATTTTAGTTGTGCATATTTTATTGATTTTTGTTCTTTTAAAAGTGAGTTACCTCATGGCATTCCTCTAGAGACATCGTTTTATATGTACATGTGGTGGAAACTCTTTGGGTCTTAATTACGAGAAACGAAAAGGAGTTTGTTGCACTACACCTTATAATAGTGTTAATTTTTGTTCTTCTAACTCCATTTTCTAGCAACAAATAAAATGTGTAAAACCACCACTCTTTCAGGAGACACAACTCAGTCAAAAACTATCAAGCTGCCTGAAATTCTACTACTAGATTTCCTTTTTTTAAAGGCATTATTCCCTCTGAAATGTGAACATCCATGGGAGAGGTCACACACCGAGGCATCAATCAAAAACACCTTAATATGAATGAAATACATCAGATTCTTTTTAATGCGACAGCTGGGACAGAGAACTGAAAAAGTTTATTTATTTATTTGTTTGTTTTTTGGGGGTAGGGGGAGTGGAAACAGAGAGAAGGGACAAGAGGTTATTTCCCCAAAGACACAAATTCGTCTGAAATCAGGCCTAGTTACTACGAAAGCCATGAGGCTCCTTTTTCTCTCAAAGGCCCTGGAAGGCAAGCAAATGAGAGCTTCGGTGTGTGGACAGCTGATTAGTTACAAGTATATTTTGTTAGACATATTACATATAATGCATTAAAATCATTTTAGTAAGTATAAAAAGTCTACATTGTGCAGACATAAATTAGCCTTCATGGTCTACAAGAATTCAAGGATTACACAATATATTTAAAGAAACAGAAACAGAATGGAAAAAAGTTAAAAAAGTCTAGTCTATACTGCACTCATTAGCCCACACTTTTACATATAATTCATACCTAATGGTATAAAGAAAAGTAAAGTACATGGTCCCTTCAGGAAATTTACAACTTAGTTTGGGAGACATGTATAACATATATAATCAGAGAAAATCTAAAGCAGTATATAAATCAAGGACTGGACTGTATGCTGCTGACAATAAATATAATAGGTACTTGGAAATGAGGGAGAGTTCTGTAGCCTGGAACATTCAGAGAAAGTTCACAGAGAAAGTAAAATGGAGACCTTGAAAACCAGGTAGGATTTGGTTAGTCAATGACCACTGAATTGTAACTGGCATGGTACAACAAAAGAGAGGTCTTGTTGGAAAGCAGTGATAACGAAGTTTAGACCTGTAGAGAGAAGCCAGATAACACAAAGTCTGGAAAGCTGAGCCCGGGACTTTGGGTCTGGTGGTGGTGGTATGTGTGGTGGAGGGGGGATGGATTTCAACAGAAAAATGTGGATTATCAAGCAGGAGAGAGATGAGGTAATGACAATGTTTTCATGTGATTAGCCTAGCACTGTTTTGCAGGATGAACTGCCCATATACATCATAACACCTTTTATAAAGGAGCTCAAAATATACTCCACAGATGATACTTAATCCATCCTAATAACATGTCATTGAGGCAAAGGAAATGCAGCTTTTATTATTCCCCATTTTGTAGATGATTTGCTCAAGGTTACTGAATAAATGAAAGGCAAATTAAAAAACACAGTATCACAATGTTCAATGGTTCCTAAGTACTAGCTAAATTATATTCTCTCATTTTCTATGACTCAAGTAAGGGAGGTACATGATGGACCTTTGTCCTCAAGTGTCATTTCTAGACCCTCATTAGTCTTCAAGGCACATGCCCTATGATGTCCAATTCCTATTTACTCTCCCTACAGCCCTTAGCTTCCTAACTCTATACCTTCTAACTACCCCCAACTCACCCAGCTAACAGTTGTCTTTGATTATTCTGTTCCAGCTGGATTATAAGCATATTCAACATCTCTGTATCAACCACTTACCAACAAGGACAATGGTTTGGGTTTATCAACGCAAGGCAATGCTTTCCACCTCTTTCCACCTCAAATTGCAAAGCTGATTAGTCCTTTCAGAAGGTGTAAAGGAGGTAAGAACTCCATATACTAGATTCTGGAACCAAACTGAATTCCTACTCCAATTTAGGTTTCATGATGAAAGTTAAATAGTTCAAGAATTCCCCCCAGTTAACTCCTCTCAATCTTGATCCTGACACAGTTTCTCATCCTCCCATGCATCTTAAAGTCACCCTTCCTTTTCTTACAAGCTAATCTTCCATCTATGCTTCCTGTCTCACGAGGGCCCTCACTTCCACATATTCTCTCTGGCATTATGAACCTCTCCCTGGTTGGCGGTTCCCATCCTTCAGTTTCAACTAAAGAGACTGGCATCTAGTATACGCTCAGTAAATGTCTGATGAATGACCAAAGCTCCAGATCTATGTCTTCAAGGATTCGCTGGACATTTTTTTAAACAGCTTTATTGAGGCATATTGATATACAAGAAATTGTACTTATTTAATGTACACAATTAGATGAGTTTGGACACACGTATACACCTGTGAAACCATCACCACAATCAAGGTAACAGACCTATTGTTCTACATTTTTACTTTGTCATCCCCATTGCTACCTCAAACTTGACAAGTCTAGAACAGAAATCATTAACTTCCTACCATAATTGGCTCTTCCCCTTGACTTTCCAATTTATTTTCGCTGTACCATAATTCTCCCAGTTCCCCATACTCAACACCAAAAAGGCTTTGAATCCTCCTTCTGTAACTAGCTAATCATTAAATCTGGTAATTATATTTTTCTCTTTACAGTCTTAGGCATATGGAAGGCAATTACCCAGTCCAAGGTCCATTGCATCTGTACAGATATGATTGTCCCATTGAAATAGGCTCGACAGGTCAAACTGCCTCAAGTCTCTCAGTCCTCTGGTTCATCCATTCATCCAATCTTGAGATTTCTCTTCCTCTACATAACTTTGTTCATTGAGTCTCCCTTACTCAGAAATGTTTAATGGCTAGTCCAAAGGCCAAAATTTTCTCCTAGCGTTCAAGAACCACCATAACCTGGACCCAATCAAGTTTTCCAATCTTACCCCCTATTGTTTTCCTACAGGAATTCTTCACCAAAGTCCAAGTGATTTTATCCCACTCTCAAAGATTGTGTGTGCATGCATGCTTGTGGGTGTGCCCTTCTCTGTCTACATGCCTTTGCTCAGGGTATTTCCTTGCTTGGAAATGCCCTCCCCAATATGGATCCTAACAATCCTTTGGGGTCAGTTTACCTTCTGTAAGCCTTCAACTCTTCTAGTCAGAAACTTCTATTATAGAGTAAGTATCACAGATTTTGCATTATTTGATATTTCATGTGCTAGATTTTAACTCCCCAACCACATTTTAAGATCTTTAAGGGCAGAGATTACGTAGCATACTTCTGTATCCTTCCCAGAACACAGTAACTAGGTTCACCAATGCAAGGCAATGTTTTCCATGTCTTAGATAAAAGTCTTTAATAAAGTGTTCATTAATCCTTAAACTTCATTTTCATCTTACGTCTCAAATAACAACCATTTAAAAACCATACCACCTTGATCATATTTAAAGATATGTGAAGGTTAGTTTTTAAATTCTTTAGCAGGAACTTTAAAAAAATTCTTTCACAAGAGGCATAACACAAAGCATAACATAATAATACTTAGTACTCCAACATTTAACTTTATTCTCCCACCTACATTTTATGAAAGATTTAACAACCTATCTAGAATACTTGTCTTCATAAATACTAATGCAGGTTATAAGGGGAAATATCTTAAACTCAAGTATGATTTATAACTGAAAACTTCAAAGAAAAAAACATGTTTTAAGTCATTAAAGAGTAAATATTTCAGTGGAAAGAAACAGGTTTATTGGTTTATTTTTTAAAACTAGTGCTTTAAATATTTTTCAAGAGCTTAGCTCCTGGTATGGAAAATTCCTTTATATACTAAAGAAGTAAGCACAAATTAAATACAAGAAAAATTCATACCCTCAACATTTGGTGTAATATGGCAAAAATGTTCATTACCACAATATTAAGAAATATCAACAATATGAGTTTGAATAACTAATTCATAAGGAAGAGTTTGAACTGGACCTAATCCTGGGTTTTCTTTCGTCACTCCAAGTTTCTTTTCTATTTTAAACTAGTGGCAACAGAAATTTCTTTGTTCGAAAGTCAGGAATGCTGGAAGTCTTAAGTGATAGAACAGGTAGCTCAGCTTGTACTTCACGTCTCTCCTCAGGGGGAGAAAAACACTGCGGATAAAGTAATTTTGTTTTTATTTCTGGAAAAATCATTTTTTCCATCAATCTTCATAATTCTCTAAAATAAACTGTTAAAAAGTTATAGGCCGGTCGACCACTTCACCCTGATTTGTGGAAATACTATACATTAATTTCAGGAACACATGGCTAACTCAAGTTTTCTTACTACTCAAAAGGTTTAAAAGTTGCTCCTAACTCTTTAACAAAACTGTAGGAGAACTTTACAAGCTCATGGTATATTTCTGCATCTCATCTGCAATATTTTTGAACAAAAGAATAGTAAAAGTAGTCTGGGCTCAGGAGTCACACTGCATGCCATCAAATTTATTTTTAGGATACTGTACAATTTTAACTGTGGAAAACTTTTGTGTTGCACCAAATGCTTAAGAACCACATCCACAAAGAAAATGGAAATAAGAAGTTAAGAATTTACCATTTCATTAAGACAGAGAAAGTGACAAATAAATATTCCTCTCTTCTTTGCTAATATTGAATGATAGCCCTCCCCAAATTAGGTTGGACAAAGTATTCACAACTTTGGGAAGGCATAAACTGAAAGGCAGAATTTGTAATTTAAAATATGTGATTCACATTCTAAGCCACCTTAATTAAGATTTAAAAATTCAAGAGATAGTGAACTCAGATAATTAAACAAAGCAGGGGGCAAAAAGAAACACTGAACAGCAAGCAATTCCTAAACCAATCAAATAAAGAGAAATCAAATAAGGACCAGAAACCATATAAATCAAATAAAGTCAAGATAAATGAATAAAGACCAGAAACCATTTTCTCCTCAGTACACAGTGTTCCCCAGAATCACAAGCTTGATGAACTGGAGGCACTCACCCTGCTGACGCAGGCACGTACGCACGCAGGAGGGCGCACACAATGGAGAGAGAAGCATGGAGACCCTTAGAGACAAACTTTACATCTGTAACATTCCACCCTCCACATAATGGAAGAGAGAGCACTGCGGGAAATTTTTCGCACTTTCTTCCACATCAGACAGAGCAAAACTGTAGTTATTATTGCAAACTACTAATTCTCTTGATACAATCAAAGTTAGGACTGAATGAATGGAGTGTGGGGCAGGATGGATGAGGGAAAGAGGGAGGGAAGGATGGGGGGTGGCCTTAGAAGCAAGTTTGAAGCGTTTTGTAAAGCTTGTATGGATTAACCTTTTAAAAAGCCCTAATATTTCTCATTTCCTCTTTTCTTCCTCTCTTCTTTATTAAATACACACCGACTTCCTGGGACTCAACACAGACTTGCCCTACATTCAGCGAAAAGGCCTGGTGCTTAGTACACACGGGAATCGTAGGTTTGATATATGTCTGACACAAATGGTCCTTGTTTGGGAAGGTATTTTAAAAATCACTTTTTTTTGTGACCATGCATAAAATGTGACCAATTGCTAAAAAAGGATGAATTCCATGCATCAGTTAGTAAATTGAGGCCCCAATGCACAGCACTTTGATTTCTACTAGAAACATAAGCAGTCTATTTACTACTCTAAACATTTTTTTTCTGAACTTGGAAAAAGTTTGCTTTCACATTTTTCGAAGATAATGAGGGACGGAGGCTTTAGTGTTGCTAGCCTCCGACCTATTCATAAATGGGTTGTTTAGGCTATCTAGCAAAGGAAAAAAATAAAACGTGAATGCTTAAAAGTAGTGTAGACTTGGATAAAATCTAGTAGATAGCTTGAAATGCACGGATTTAAAAACATAGCATAAAAAGTGTATGGACATAGCTTATTTCTTCTTTAATAAAATGAAAAATAATGGGGGGCTGGGTAGATCTCGAGTAAGAAGTTGGGTCCCATGCTGTAGTCCCTTGTCCAGGACAAAAAGCTTTCTTTAAGCACACTCAACAGTCATCTTGTGGGAAAGGCAGCGGGAGGGGACTGGGGAGTCATCATCTCGGCGACTCGGACCTAGGACCCTGCATTTCTCACGCCATACTATGGGCTGGGCCATTGGGGGAGCGAGATACAACTTTGCCCTTCAGAAGCAGCACCAAAAGGGGAAAAGAAGTCACCTCGCTCTTCGTTCTACGCACACAGGAAGAGCCCAATTCAATGCCGCCGCCACCGACACCCCCTTGTCTTGCTCCGCCCCAACTTGTGTGTATGGTAGGACAGCACGACTTGCGTTTTACCCCACAAATTCCGAGACGCCTCCATCTCTCCAAAATTAAGTCCTCCCACCTCCAATCCCCAACCGTATCACGCTCAGCAGGCGCAGGTGTCTCGCTCTGGCCTATTTTTATAAGCCCCCCCCCCCACATCCCCACCTCATTGCGCGCCCCAGTCCCTCCCTGCCTTCCTCGCGCAGTGCACTACCTAGCCTAAACTCCAAGAAAAACTTAGAGCCCGCTTCCTGGGACACCTGGCCAGAGCACCCGGCCCTGCCTTGAGGGGAGCCCTGGGGCCGCCTCTCGTCGCCGGTGCCCAGCGCGGAGCGCGCACCGGGCTCCCGGGCAGTCACGTGGGCGGCGGGGGAGGCCTGGGCTTCCTCACCTGCATCCCGGGCACTTGGACAGCCACCGGTGAGTGGGCCATGAAGGCGACTGCTGCTCCACACTGCTTCTTCGGCGGTGGCGCCTTGGGCTCGGACTGGCTCCTCCTCCAGGGGTAGCTCCGCGGCCCTCCCAGGCTTTTCGACCGGGGCCTGGAAGGACACACAGAAGTGGGGTTACTGGGCTGGTAGCGCGTAGCCCAGACTGGGAGGTGGGCAGCTCGCGGCGCGGTTCTCTGGGACTCAGTCTACCTTTCTGGCGCCCGCCCGGCGCTGCTGCCGCCGCCGCCGCTGCTGCTCCTCCTCCTGAATGCGGGGCGCTGTGTGTGGCGGTGGCTGGGACCTGGGCTCGAGTGATGCCGCTTGTCTGCGCCTCGCCGCTTTAGGAAGAGGAGGTGGAGGCGCCCCAGCAACCCGCCCGCTCGCCTGGCCCGGGAGGCGGTTGGGGGCGGTTCCGCCGTTGGCCCTGCCCCCGCCCCGCAGCCGGGCGGTGTCAGGAGAGCTAAGGCTCCACGCAGTGAAGGGGTTTGGCTGGAGTTGCTGGAGCCTGCGAAGGGGGAGACTCTCCCGGCACACGGAGAGGAGACCCTGAGGACTGGGGGACCTGGAACGCGGCTCGGCCTGGAGAGAGAATGAAAGAGTTTGGTGACCCTGGGGGTATGAGAGCGTCCCAGACGCGGCCACGTTGCAGGCAGGCGTGCGAGGCTGGGGCACACGCAGCCTCGGAGGAGACGTCTTGAATTGAAACTTGGGGAGTGTTGGAAATCTTTCTTGGCTCCCTGATCTGGTCGAGGGTGGGGGCACAGAGAGCCACCGAGTCAGTGGACCCCTGCTCATTCCCGCGGTCCGGTCTCCTCAGCCTGCGGCTGCGCCACTGGGCGGATCCGTAGCCACTCTCCTGTTTTCCGGATTCTTTGCCCCTAGACGTGCTTCAGGTGACTTAAACCTGAGGCTACGCCTACCTCTGGGGCTATCAGTTGGTGGGGGACGGCCAGACTGGGGCTTCTCTTCACCACAAGTTCTGCACGTGTAAGAGAGAGGGAAATTGGAAAACAGATGGTATATGGGCAGAAAAATTAATGAGGATAATAGAGGCATGGGAAATGAGATCGGATCATTAGCAGTCCATATTATTGAACTCAGCATACACAGCAGTGGTTTCGGCAACTCCCAGCCTCCACTCCATTTTAAGTTCCACTCCAGGAGGGAGACAAGCTCATTTGAGAGCACCCTAATAATAACAACGGTAACAACGATAATAATAGTAATTACGGGAATCGCATTATGAAGGTACCTTTGGGAACCTGCAAGGGGTTAATTACGTTTTTAAAATGTAATATCCAAGTGCCAGTTTAAAATGAGGATGAAATTCCCTACCTTGCAGGTTGCTGTAGGTCTGTACCCAACACAGTGTTGGGGCTCTAGTAGATGCTCAATAAATATTTCTCTTATTCCTTTTGAATCTTTCTCAAAAGATAGCATATTACTGTTATCAATATCGTTATTATTAATGGATGCCATTTTCTTTGTGCCAGGGATTGCTAAGTGCTATATGTATGTTATCTTATTGAATCTTTACGAGGGCCCTCTGAGGTCGTATTGCTTTTCTCTCATTTTACACAGGAAGAAAATATCACACAATTAAGAAGTGGTAGAGCTGGGAATTCAAACCCAGGTCTTATTTCACTTAGCATAATGCCCTCAAGGTCCATCCATGCTGTCACAAATGGCAGAATTTCCTTTTTTATGGCTGAATAATATTCCATTCTATGTATATACACCACATTTTCATTATCCACTCAGATGGTAAAGGATATAATTGCATTTTCCTTATTCCCGATTCCCCAAGTCCAGGCCCTCACTACTTCTAACCTGGTGATAGGCCTCAACCCAGTCTCTATTTTCCACCAGCCCAGCTCACACTTAACAATGCCAGCCTGACCAGAAACCTGCAGTGCCACGCAACTTTAATGTCCATAGTGCGGATTTTGATTTAGCCTTCCTCATTGCTCCAAGCCCTCCTTCAAACTTCTCCTCTTGCACCCACATTGTAGCTTTTTCTTATTTCGTGCATTTCATTTGTTTATTCTGCCCAACAAGATTATTGGGTGCTTGAGGCCAGAGATCCAGCTTTTCTTACATAAGAATTATTCAGGTAGGATGTCAGCTCTCTGAGGGCAAGATTTTTGTCTGTTTTGTTCACTGCTGTATCCTCAGAACCTAGAACAATGTGTGGTACATAATAACCCCTCAATAGCTATTTGTTGAGTGAATGAATGAAGGGATTTCCTTTGAATTCTTCACTGAGGTTAGTATAGTGCTAGGCACACTCTGGGTACACTGTATGTTTTATTGATGCCTGGTTAAACTCCTAGGCACTGCTTTTGCTGAATCTTTAAATTGTTAACTTTATAATATGTTACACCTTTCACTTTTTTTGTCTTCTAAATTCTTTCCAGTTACTTTGATTTCACAACCACCTAAGAGCAAGTTGTGTAATTTTAATAAATAAGTAAATTAAGCATATCTTTGAAGTCACTTTCCTTGACATCATTCTGGGCCAGAGTTATGAAAGAACGTGGAAGACTGAATGCTAAATTTTGAGACCTGAACTATTGAGACATTTCCTTAAAAATACTGCTTTAAGATCTTAGTAAACTTTTTGACCTTGTTTAGGCCTACTGTTATTAAATAAACTATCTGGTGGTGTTATTATTGATAGAGATCACTTGAGTTTTTACATGGAGTTCCTTGTGGTTTGCGTATGCTTTTTCATATATATATATATTTCAATTTTAATAAAATGATAAGAAATTCAGATGTGCTTTGGTACTCCCCCTCAACAAGGACACTTGAATATTTTACTTCAAAATGTCAGGCCAGAGTCTAATAATATATTACAACATATTCCCACAGCTTGATGGAAAAAGTTCCTCGAGGGGAGACACCACATCTTCCACTCTTTGGCAGCCCCATAGAATGTAACATAGTACCTCACATAGGATTTGGTACCTGCTTGATTGATGTGACCTGAGTGGTGATGAATACTTAATAACCATATAGGTAAAGTAAGATTGTATACAGATTAAGCGAAGTCAGTGAATTCCAAGTTAGACAGTGTCCTTGATCCCCACCAAACTTAATAATTTAAATTTACAATCTGTGGTTTCAGTTTCCTACATTTGTCATACCCTCAATATTAAATATTTACCTTTATCCATGTTTATAAATATTTACTGAATGGCCTGGTTCAGAGCTAAAGTGTAAGTAGGCAGAAATGTCCAAATTTTAATGTAGGCAAAAGTGACATAATGTATTAGGGCCATGGTTCTCAACCAGGGTCATTTTTGACTCCTGGAGACATTTTTGGTTGTCACAAATGGGGAGGAGAGGGTGCTACTGGTAATGGGTAGAAGCCAGGGATGCTGCTAACCATACTCCAATGCACAAGACAGCCCTCACAACGAGGGATTACCCAGCCCAAAATGTCAAGGGTGCCAAAGTTTGAGAAACCATGCTCTATACTCTTTGCAATAGAGGTTACTAACCAAAAAACAGACTTGGGAATCACTGTTCCCTGAGGATTTCAGTTCCATGTGATGGCTGGGGCCAAAAAAAAAAAACACCAAAAAACCTCACAAGATATTGGGCCACAGCACGGGGGTACTGGAAACAAAACAGTATTTTTATATTACCTTGTATTAAACCATAGATCATCTGCCTCAAAAGAGTGAATACTACCTAATGAAAAATAATATCGATCATAAAATAACTTTAAGAAAAATTTAATGATTTGTCTAAAAAATAATTTAATCATGTAGCATGTTCTAATGTACCAGGCAATACCTAGGAGCCTTCAAATATGTTACTTCATTGAGGTAAGTTTGACCTCTTACCCCACTTTACAAAATTTAAAGGTAGGGTTTCACATTTTGGACTTTCACGTTTTGGGCCTAATAACTACATTGAAATGTATAAAGTGTAAAAATGTATGAAGTGTAAGGGCAAATGGATACAATTATCTGAATTTCTTTCAATTAACTGAATATTTGAAACCAAAGGAAGTTATCTGGGTAATTCTAGAAGCTCACCATCCAGTGATAGGAATATTTTGATTCAAGCTACCAGACTCTGTACTGATATTTGGAAGTACAACATTCAAGAGTCTTTTGTATATACGTATATATATATAAAAGCATATGTGATACCTCAAATCTCTTCTTTACTCTCTTGGTTTCTCTCTTGGAAACCATGATATAATAGTTCTTGCAGATGTTGTATCCTTGCTATTGTTCCAGCAAAGCATCCCAAGGAAAAACCTATGGAATCAATTCTTGGTCAAGGAGCATTAAATCTGTATAATTGCTTAATTCTCCTGAATAACCTTGCACCTTTTGGGGCTTGCACAGTACTCTACCATAGTATCATTTATAACAAAAACTAGTATCTAAGACTCGTCGCAGCTGAATTTTCTTACTAACTTTACTTCCTGACACTACTGAGAGGAATAGAGCAACAGAGGAGGTGGGTCGAAGCAGATGCCGCTTAAGTGGTTTCCTGCTTATAACATTTCTTTACATATACCCTTACTCACTTTGAAATATTTGCATTTTGGTACCAAAAGAAGTGAGCTCATTACTTCTTGCCTTCACCAATTGGTTACAGAACTGAGAGGGGTAAATGTGACCCAGGCAATCTGATTCACACATAGAGGTAGGAGTCAAAAGTTGGCACGTTAAGATAGATCTTCCTGGTTCCAGTTTTGCTGCCTGCCTGAACTCGCACAGAATTGCACGTTTGATCTTTAGTTGCCTTGAACCCAAGGTGAAGGCCTTCAGAAGCCTGCGTGCATTCACTCACAGTCTACTCAATGGTGACAGAACCATGGCATGCTGCACCAGTCATCCTATAATGACAGTTTTGTGTTGCCAATAGGGGTACCTGAAGAGACTGGGGAGTTTCTTAGGAGAGATTCTTTGGGAGACTGGGCTCTTTGTAATGAAGTCAGGTAACTTCTCTGTGCTCTCCAGTGTGTAGTTTTTAGTCACAGGAGAACCCTTCATGTGTTACCATGAAATGATGCTAAACAACCAATTCGGGTGATACTTTTTCCCTCTGAATTAACTTTTTAAAATGTATTGAATTGACCATTTGTTCTTTAACTTGTAGGCTTCTCAAGAAAACAGTTCTAGTCAAAGGTGGCAGTTAAAAACAGGAAAAAAAACTGGCAGTTGAGACCAAATAGGAAGTGACTATGCCATCAGCTCACACTGAGGAAAAGGAAGTTGTTGCCAGGACCTCTAAGAAAGGCAGTTGTGTAAAATTACCACCCTTCAACTTGCTTGCTGAGGTTCTGTCACCCTGTGGTAAAAGCTCCCATAGTTTTGTTACTGCTGTACTCAAGAGAACATGAAAAGAGCAAGGGAATAACAGGCACCTCTTGCAGGACTGTTATCAGGCACTACCAGAAGTTTCTGGGGCAGAAACAACTTTGTAGACAAGCAAAGCCCCCACCCTACTCATTTTTTTTTCCTGTGCCAAATCAATATTTTAAGATTAGTTAAAATTCAGTATGTTTATACCATAAGGCCCACCCCGACTGTAGACTGTAACAGGATTTTTGCTGAGAAATAGAAGACAGAATGTCATTTTATACTTTCATTTGGGCCCCAGAGCCAGCCTAGGCCACACTACTTTTCCCTTTTTTCTTTCTTTTCTCCTCCCTTCATTTCTTTCTTGCTCGGCTAAGTGCTGGGAATAAAAAGAAATACAAGGGGTTTGCTTTCTCACAGGAGAACACCATAAAAAACAAGGAGCACTCAAAGTAATACGTGATCATAGTAGCAGTATAGTAAAAAGTGCTACAGCGGCAGGCACCAGAGAGCAATTCATTTTACCTGTGTAGGTCCTGGAAGGCTTCACAAAGAAGGTGATATTTGAACTAAGCCTTGAAAAATAGGGAGGAGGTAGCCAGGTAGAGAATTAGGGAGAGGGAGTGGAGAAGAGACGGCATTCTAGATAGAAAGAACAGCATGAACAAATGCCTAAGCCAGGCGTGTGTATCCCCCATCACCTGATCACCTGATGAAAATAGACATGCTGTGCTCCATTTGCACAGATTCTGATTTTGTGGGTCTGAGATGGAGAAAAGGCATTTGTATTTTATTAAAAAAAAAAACACTCCCCAGGTGATTATGATGTGTCCCCTTGGTTATGAACCACTAGCTTAGAGAAATGACAAGCTTTCTTTGAGGACTAGCTGGTAGTTTGGTTTAATAGGCAGAAACATAGAGTACATGAGGCATCCCAGCAATGAGGTTGGAAGAAGTGAGGGGCAGACTGTGAGCCTTGTATGCAATGCTAAAGACATTGGACTTGATCCCATAGGCTCCAAGGAGTACTGAGTGGTTTTGAGGAAAAGAGGAATTTGCTCCAGATTTGTGTTTTCAAAACACACACACACACACACACACACACACACCAAACTCTGGTTAGTACATGAAGGATAGATTGGATACGGAAGACTGGAAGCAGAGGGACCTATTAAGAGGCCATTAGTAGGCCATTGTACAAGTACAGGAGAGGGACTGAACTAAATTAATGGCTGTGAGAATGAAGAGAAGGGGATAGATTCCAGAAACAATTTGGAGGTGGAATCAACAGCATTCGGTTGATTGGATATGGACTGGACCAGAGGGAGAGGTTTAAAATGCCAGAGACATCTTGCTTGGGGAAATGGGTAAATGTTGATACCTGGAACTGAGCCAGGGAATACAGAAAGAGGACCAGGTTTGGGGAAGAGATAAAGAGTTCAGTTTGGGTACATTGAGTTTGAGGTGCCTGTGTGACAACTAAGTGGAGATGTCCAGTGGCAGTTGAAAATAACAAGAGGTCAGATTGCAAATATAGATTTGAGAATTGCAGAGAGAAATCCTTTGTAACCTCATGGCAAGGTGACAATAAAGGGCATAAAAAGTAGAAACCAAGTTGGAACCGTTCACTTATTTAGAAAATCACTTCTTAAATAATTGGCCTATGTTTTGGTCCAGTCAAATGCTGCCTCTGCCTACTGACATCATATCTATCTGCAGAAAGCATACCGTTTTCTTCAAAGTAATCATTGTTAATCTCATGTCTATAAGAGTGTATTACTAAATATTTCTGCTGTGTTCCTGCATACATAGATGGCCCTTTGAATGCATGATTATGACAGTAAAGAAAGGAATGGGGTAAGGGACAGAAATGATGTGGAGAAATCTGCATGCTATGTTGCCAGGTTTTCTGGGATGGTTTTCTTGCATGCAACTGTAAAATAGATTATTGTGCACCAGAACAGTTTGTATTATATTTCCCCTCCTACACTCAAAAGAAAATGAGGTGGGAGATGACATGCATGCCTGGTTTCATGAAGCCAAGTTAGTGTCTTCTACAATGGAAAGAAAAACAGGAACAATTTATTGCAATCTAAAGCACAGATTACTGGCAAAGCCATGATATCTGCCTGCTGTGAAAGTGCATAGCAACTTTAGTTAATATTTCTTCAATTTTTCAGAATCATTCATACTGTTCTGGTTCTTCCATTCTTTCTGTGCTATTGACCTGTTATGAAACTTCACACATCCCTATAGTTTACCATATGTGAAGGTAAGCATTCAAGTGGCTAAATGCCAACTTGAAATTAACATAGATAAATCATGCTTTTCATATAAATTGTGAAAATAGTGGTAGACATTTACAATCTGAGATCATGAAAGCAGATACAAATAGATTATATTTTAAATGTTTTGTACAACACATTTTATTATGTGTTTGGTTTTTTCTCAGGTGTTACAAGAAACTGAAATATATCAGCTCTTAAATTTTCATGTTACTTTTGCATCTGACAATATACAGATTCCTGCTATGCAAATATAAAGAAATGAGTGCTTACTATGTTGTGAAGGATGGGTTTAGTTCATGAAGTATATACTAAAAAATGATATTTTTTTAATTTATTTCCAGATTCTCAAAGAATAAAAAGGTTATTGCTGTATGGAAAGGTCATTTATATGAATAACAGAAGAAACTGTGTCTGGGTTGTAAAATGCTGGGTTGTTGAAGATGTTTCCTAGTAAAACACTAAGGTATTCAATGTGAGTATGCATAACAATACACTTCAGTATCACTCTCCTACTTTGGTTCTGCACATAGTAAATGAGGTGTAAAGTAATTCTTTCATCGTCCTTTGTAAAGCAGAAGCCCAAGCCAAACTCGTATTAATATAAATAGAGGAATTAAGTAATTATAAGAGCTAGCATTTATATTGTGCTTACTCTGTGTCAGGAATGGTTGCAATTTACATGTATTCCCAGATAATCCATACCAAAACTCCATGAGCTGGTACTACTATCATAATATCATTCCCTTTTTACAGTTGATGAAACTGAGGCACAGAGATATTCAAAAACGCATACAAGGTATGATTACCTGATAAAATACAGGATGCCCAGTAAAATTTGAACTTTAGATAAATGATGAATAATTCTACATGAGACATACTTTAAAAGTCATTATTTATCTGAAATTCAAATTCAACTGGCTGTCTTCTATTTTTATTTGCTGAATTTGACAAGCCCACAAGCCAAAGTCATATAGTTATTAAGGGGTGGAGCCAGAATTTGAATGCAGGGTGGAACCAGAATTTGAACCCAGGGAGTGTGACATCAGAATTCATGCTTCTAACCACTATACTTCTACTGATTATAAGGAATGGAGAGTAGTGTGCTTCATTACCTATATGTGGAATACTGAAAAAAATCAGGACTAATGAATACCTCATTGGTAGGATCATAGGTCTACAAGTTTGAATTTATCTTAATTTACACTAATATTTAATATCATTTGGTCACAGTATTTTTGGTGAGAATTTTTGTTCTAAGAGTAATAAGATCTATAACATTTTTGAAATAATTTTTCCTCAATGAAAAAGTGTGATGCACTGTAATGAGTGGAATTTACTGATCAGTGCTGTTGTTCAAAACACCTTTCTCTTCCTTCACAAAGCAGCTTTGTATTGTTTGTAAAGAGTAAGAGCTTTCTTTTAGTAAGAGCTTTTTAAAAGAAAAATATATATTTCCTCACACCATTTTCTTCTCTCTTCCTTTGATAATTTTACTGTAAAACAGGCAAAGGGGCATCTACTTTTTGAAAGGTAATGCCATTTAATGGAAAATACATGGGCTTTGGAGCCAGACAGACCTTGTTAGCTTTGTGAACTTGATGTCTGAGCCTCGTTTTCCTCATCTGCAAAATGGGGGTTGTTAATGCCTCCTTCAAATGGTGATGGTGAGGATTAAATGAGATAATGAACATAACTGCTCAAATGTGGTATCTGGTACAGAAATGACACTTCACAAATAGTGGTAGTTCCTTTCCTCTGTCCATTTGCCTCTTCCTCTGAGCCTCCACTACTCTCAGCAACCCCCATGAATCTTTGAAAATCTAACCCTCATCTATGAAAGCATTTTGACTTGCCCAGAAGTTACATAGCAATCAGAGGTAGAGTCAACTGGAACCCAGAGTGCCTAAAATGTTTCCCTTCCTTCTGTGATTTTTTGAATCCCTAAAATGTTTAGGTTAGAACAAAAGACTGCAGTGGGATTTCTGCTCTTAGAGATTAGTTGCATGGAGTTTTAGGGTGCTTTTTTTTTTTATATTGAGAATGTTTTCAGAGTTTCAGGTTGGGGTTTATATACTTTAGTTTCATGGGGAAACTCACCATGGACATCTCTGAAGGATGCATAGAGGCATAAAAAGAGATGGCAAGGGCAAGAAAATTATGTCATTAAAGCATTTTTTTCTGTGTGTATTTGTGCATGTGCATTGAAGCAAGGGGTGGTGATATATAATGAGAGGAAATATGAAAGTAAGTACAGTTATGGTCAAATACAAAGTAATCATAAGATTAGAAAGCAAATAACCTTGCTATTTGAAAATATCACTTCCGGGCCGGCCCTGTGGCTTGGTGGTTAAGTGCGCACGCTGCGATGCTGGTGGCCCGGGTTCGGATCCCGGGTGCGCATCGAGGCACCACTTCTCCGTTCATCCTGAGGCCGAGTCCCACATACAGCAACTAGAAGGATGTGCAGCTACGACATACAACTATCCACTGGGGCTTTGGGGGGAAAAATAAAATAAATAAAATCTTAAAAAAAAAAAAAAAAAAAGAAAATATCACTTCCGAGAGGTGGTATATATTATGCTAATTAAGAACATGGACCATGGAGCCAGACTATTTAGATTCAAATCCCAGTCTTGTTTACATACTAGCTCTGTGATCTTCAGCAAGGTATTTAGTTCTCTGTACCTCAGTTTCCTCATCTGTCAAATATAGGTAATAAAAATACCTACCTAATCAAGTTGATTTAAGGGCTTAAACAAGTGTTATTTTTTCATTAAACTTTTATTTAAATATGACATACATACAGAAAGTTGCACAAATCATAAGTGTCAAACAGCTCAATGAATTTTCACAAAGTTAACACACTCACGTATCTGTCACTCAGATCAAGAAACAGAACACTACCTGCACCCCAGGAGTTGTCTTGATGCCTTCACCTAGTCACTACCTCCTCCAGCTCAAATGTATCCACTTCCTTGTCTTTAACCATTATGGATTCATGTTGCCTACCTTTGAACTTTAAATGAGGATTTATGTCATGTACTTAGAACAACACCTGGCACATGGTAAACACGATATAAGCTTGACAATATGATTTTAACAATAACAAGAAAGCAGGTATGTTTTGGGGGTAGAATTTTTAATAGGAATAACAAAATAAAATGCAAACTTGTGAGTTAAAGCATATGACAATAAAGTTAAAGGTAACAAGCCTATTTAAAAAAATATTAGAGTTCTTGAAGACATTTAGCTTCTATAAATTATGTCTATTGTGTATTCCATGGTTAGAAAAATACATTTCATTTGAGACATCAGAGAAAACATATACCCAAACATTTTACCACAATCCAGAATAAGAATTTTACTCAAATTGTTAAAAGACTAATAAATGAAAAAAGAGTTTTGTCTCAGTTTCCTCATTATAAAATGAAGAGAATTGGGCCATCTTTAAGGTTCTTTCCAGCACTGACATTTAATGAATATATGAGAAAAATTCTTAAAAAGCAAAATCTGGAAATCTCTGAACCATTGTTTTATAGCCAAATAATAAATCTAGAGTCACAGTCAAACATGACCTTTCAGAAGGAAGGCAGCAGGGTTTCTGTGAGGGAAAATCATGTCTGACTAATCTATTAGTGCTCTTCAAGAGAGTAAATTACATATGGATAAGAAGGAACCAGGGGATAGAATTTACATAGACTTTTCTTTTTTGTGTGTGAGAAAGATCAGCCCTGAGCTAACATCCATGCCAATCCTCCTCTTTTTGCTGAGGAAGACTGGCCCTGAGCTAACATCTGTGCCCATCTTCCTGCACTTTATGTGGGACGCCGCCACAGCATGGTCTGACAAGCGGTACATCAGTGTGTGCCCGGGATCCGAACCCGGGCTGCCAGCAGCGGAGCGTGCACACTTAACTGCTACGCCATCGGGCTGGCCCCTACATAGAGTTTTTAAAAAGCCTTTGACAAGCTTTCATACTGTTGACTCTTTGTTGATGTTAAATCAGTCCCTATGGGATGTGGGGAAACATTATCTCATGGAAGGTGAGCTAACTTACAGAATGAAATGGAGGATAGGAAAAAGTGGGTACTTCTCTGGATAGAGAAGTGTCAGCATTAAGATTCCCATAGTCCCAGGCTTATATAAGTGTTATAAGTGGTGTAAAATGAGGTAGACACAGTGGTATTCCTGTGCTTGTAGCTGGTACTAAACTCTTATCAGTAGTGAAATACCAAGCTGACATAGAATAAATGGCAAGAAAATCTCTCAAAATTGGGGGAATGGGAAAAAAGGAACAATAAATTATCTCAGCAAGGTAAAGCATTTACAGAAAAAAATCCTAACTATACAATACAAATAATAAGATATGTTGTTGCTTATGGCTCTGGAAAGAGATCTAGGAGTTGTAGGTATTTCTGGAATAATTTCAGCACGCTGTGCCATTTTGGCTAGAAAGGTCAACAAAATGCTGTGCATCAGTAGAAAACAAGCTAGAAACAGAGTAACACATTATCCTATTTTTGAAAATAAATTTAAAAGCCTGGTGCAGCCATACCTGGAACATAATGTTTAATTCAGGGGGCCATAAATCAAGAAAGGCAAAATGAAGCTCAAGGTGGTGTAGAGATGGTCAGCAAGAATGAAGAAATGAGAAGGAGCTATACTGAGACAGACTCAAAGTATTAGGATTCTTGAATCCAAAAAGATGAAGATAGAGGCAACGGCCAAATTTCATACTAATAGTAGTACTACTCATAATTGCTACTTATTTAGTACTCACTCTGTGCCTGACACAGGTCTATGCACTTGACATTTATTGAATCATTCAATACCTATTAACCCTGTATGGTAGGTTTCACTGTTATCCTCTTTATAAAGCATCATAAAAGATTTGTACAGAGTAAATAGAGATCAAAGCTATTTACTGACTAGAGCTCAGCACAGACCTTAAAACTCAAAAAGGTCAAATCCAAGACAAACAAAAGGAAATGAGACTTTATACAGTGAGCAGTAAAACCTATAGAACTCACCACCTCAAGCAACAGTACAAGTTGAGCTGAAAAGAGATTCAAGATGGATTTAAACTATATTTGTGGAAGATAAAACCAAGATAGCTTTTAAAGAGAATCTTGCGAAACGTCTTTCAACTTTGAAGTTGTCATTAAGGAGGATAATCACACCATCTCCACCCCTACTGCCAACATGTCTATGAGTCCCCCTCTAAAAATTCTGGGCTGGATAGACCAGAAATTTGGCCAAGTGTGACTTTTCCTTTTTAATTATGACATAAGTAGAGGAATGGTATGTGAATTCCTTGTGGGTATTTCAAGATGGTTGTAATTTATACTATACTTGTATCTGTTTTCATTGATAGCCTAAATTACAGAGACTCCTCTTTAAAGGAAAGCTTTGCCCTTTAGAAATGGAATCTTTTAAAAAAATTACTTGCAGAAGAATGAATTGCCACAAAGAGAGCAGGTAGAGGGTTTTCCCTTTAACATCCATCTTCTAGTCAGCATTTCTTTTGGGTTATTTCATGCCCATATTTCTTTAAGAAATTACATTACAGAAAAAAAACATTTCACTCAAGGAAAAACAGGAAAGTAGCTTGAAAGAGTATCCCCATGTAAAAACCATCCCATGAAAACTTACATAGTGCCTTCTCTGTCAGATCAATCCTCAGGAAACCCAAGGACAGGCCCATCTACTATTACTTGGGGCTTCTTCTGTCTTGTTGGTGTAACACTGCTAGTTTCCACAAAATGCACCAACATCCTCACTTGGCTTGGTGACCTCTACCTTATTGAAACACTGTCTGTGCTCTGAGCACATAATGAAAAAGAAACAGAGGAAAGAAGAGAGAGTAGGAGTAAACAGCTAGTTTACAGAGAACTAACCTTATCTGTGGGAAGGAAGTATGAAAAGAAAAATGAAAAAAATTGAAAAGCTGAGAAACAGAGGAAAGAGAAAGGGACAAATGAAAAGATAGGATTGTTCTGACGTATATTATCCTACAATTTAAAAATTGTTTTAAAAAGAGAGAGAGGACTAAATGTGGGTTTAAATGGTAATATGGATAGTTGGGCCATAAGGAAAATGGTGCAACTGCCTAATCCATTGTGCTCTCCTACTTCTCCTAGCAGAGTCTCTGCCCTCTCTTCACACCCCTCACCCTGACCCTGTGCCCTCTGGCTACCCAAAGCCCATTTTGTCAGCTAGTGGCTAAGCCAGTAGTTCTCTATGTTCTAGGCCATTGGTTCTAGGCCATTCTCACCTCTCTTGATCAAAATGTGTCTGTGTTCTGCCCATTTTGTTACCTTGGCCCGAGAACACTTTCATCTTAATAGAGAATACTTATTAAATATGGCTCTCTACTTATAGTTGCAAGTAGAGATATTTTGAGAGCAGGGGCCTCCTTGCATCCTCAAATAACAGGTGGAAAGCCAACAGTTTTTTGTCTAAGTCAGGTAACCACACTGACCTTATGTTTCCTCATCTGTAGAATGGAGATAATAACACCTTTCATTTCTATTGCAATTGACAACACTTTCACATACATTTACCTATTTGATCCTCACAGCCACCCTCTGAGGTAAGAATTACTTCCCCATTTTACAGAAAAGGGAACTGAAGCTCAGAGAGGTTAAGTAACTTGTCCTGGGATAATATGTGAAAGGGCTGGTGTATAAGAAGAGGAGTCAGCTTGCCAAGATAATGAGTTGACATGCAATGATACAAGCTGCCTAGACGATGGTGCCTGGCATGGGAGTTATGTGACTGTGTGGAGGCAGCAATAATACTTGGTACACATGCTAGCCTAGAACATGGAGTCCACTGGCCCAAAGGTAGAGTTAGCCACTTGTGACCAGGCCATAGGCAAACAGAACCAAACATGGTTGATGCAAGGAAAGAAAGAGGAGGCTAATGTGCTCTGCAGATGGGACTGGTTAAGGCTACCCAAGACTAGGTCGCAGTTTCCTTAGAACAGTGGTTCTCAAACTTGAGCTTGTATTAGAATCACCTAAAGGGCTTGTTAAATGACAGATGGCTGAGCCTCAGTCCCAGAGTCTCTGATTCAGAAAATTTGGGGTTGGCCCTGAGAATTCGCATTTCTAATGAGTTCCCTGGTGTGGCTGATACTGCTGATCTTGGGAGCCCACTTTAAGAATCGCTGTCTTAGAATAAAGAATCCTGTCCAGTTCTAGGCATCACAGTTTCCTTGCTTTTTTTTCCTTCTGAGTAAAAATCCACTTGAAAAATGCCAATCCTGTAGTCGTAGAACTAGGGAAATTGCCCATAACTGGTTCAAGAGAGCTAGGGCAATCAGAAGGCTGCTGGAAACCAGGGATGGTGGTGACAATGACTGCCTCAGCTAGAAGGCTGGGGAGAAGCCTTAGAGCAGAACAAAATTTAAAACTCAGACGGGAAAGAATCAGAGATAGCTGTTATTACTGATGCTTTCCCAGCTTGGATTTTCCCTCATAAGCTTTTTCTTGCTTAAGCTTTTTATCCCTTTTATAACTACTACTATATTTTGGGGGCTGGGGAAAAGATTCACTGCATTTTCTTTTTGCACTCCCTTGTTTTACTCTTTGTCAATCACAAGGCCAATATGAACTTCTTGGAGAGCCTAGAACAGAAGGCACAGATTACAGCAGCCTGAACAAAAAGTTGAACGATACGAAATTAGATGTCTCTCTTGAAGTAAAATGTGTGTTCTGTGCTCTGTATCATATTACAGCAAATTTGAAAACCAAGGGCTGTGTTCCAAGTCACTGCCTGGCAGTTGTCAGTAACTAAGCCTCTGCTACCTGTTAAACACAGTTAATGAAGCAGTCTGTGTTTATAAATTAGAGGATTTGTCTTTGAAAATAGTAACCCAATAGAATGAGACAGATAGCCTTGGATTTAGACTTCTGGATTAGAAATCATCTGTCCCATTAATTTCAAGGGGGAGAAAGAACTTATGGTCTTACTTATTGAAAATATGTATTTCTATGGCAAATCTTAGGAAACTGAAACACAAATAGGATGCTCTGCTATAATTATAAGAATGTAAGTTTCTTTACCTCTTGAGGCAGAGATACTTTGTATTAGGGATTCTATATAGAGTGTCTGGGCCTGTTTGGTGCCTTTAAGCTATCAGGTATTTGCCTGTACTGACCTGCCCACACTACATGAAAACAGGCCTCCCTCATTCTTTCAGAATTCATGGCTTCTGTCTTGAACCATTCACCCCAGCTTATCTCATATTCATTCCTAACTCTTCCTCCGTCTGTTTTAATTACTGACCTCGTGACTCATTTTTCCTCTTACCACCTTGCCTCACCCTAGGTCCTGGCACCTGGTATTACTTCTCCAACTTGAACTTTTTTGCAGTCCTCTTTGGCCAAAAATCAGATTCCCATCTTTGCTAGACTGCTGTTGGCATTCATGGATGGGTGCCCCACTGAGACCAACCTGCTCCCTGGGACCTAATACTTTTACCCAGGCCCCCATGGAAGGCAGGGGCCTGATACACCAAGTCCTGGGAGCAGAGCTCAGACTTGAGAGATTTGTGGCTCCTTGATACTGCTCTCAGAAGCAACAGAAAGCAAATGGAAAGGAAAGAATTTGATTGCCCAATGACTATATACAGAAGAGCCAACTGAATTTCTATATTGTCTAAAGTAGATGAGGAAGAAAAGTGATGGTTTATAGTATATACTATTTTGTAGTTCTTACTTCTCAGATGTGAAGAATTACTATTTATGTTTTGCTCTCCTTCATATCCACATCCCCCGAACAGCCCACCCATTGATTGATTGCCAAGACTTATTAATTCTACCCTCCATAATGTCTCTTGAATCTATCATCACTTGCCTGAGCTGTTTAATAGTATCCTAATAACTGGTCTCCCTGCAGCCAGTGTCTCTTTCTCCCCTGGTCCCACTCTAACATGCCCTTCATCCCCTGCCATCCATTCTCCACATTTCCACCAAAGTAATTTTTCTAAAACTCAGATCTGATCATGTCACTCCTCTTCTTAACACTATTCATTCCCATGAATCTGTCTGATTGTTATTATATATATGATTCTGGTTTTCTAGAAGACAGGCTCTTCTAATTATCACAATAATATTGATCTACTATGTCTGTATTGTGCTTTAGAGTGTTGTCACAGCTATTATATAATTTTTAACAGTAATCTGATGACAGAGATATTATTTTATCTCTATATTTGAGGAGAGAGTATAACTTTTATGCATAGTGAATGGTACATAGTATGCAGTGGATATATTAAAAATTAAATATGTATTGGATCTATTTGGCTGAGTAGATTAGGTACTCCTAAAGAAAATTCAAACTTTCAGTTCCAGAAAATGAATTTGTTAAATATTATTCAAATGCTGGCAAATCTCAGTTGTTTAGAGCATGCAATTACTGAGGTCAAAGTTGGTGGTTCGATTCCCATTTGTTTAAGTTAGCCTCATTCGGTTTCATGGACATAGTTTTTAACCCTAACCTCAGCCAGCTATTTCACAATTGCAAGTCCCAATGGAACATGGGTAACAGAATATGGATAAATCTACACCATGATTCCATCTCTGTTACTTGAAAACTCAAATATATTGGTAACTCCTCAGTGTTATATGGATTTTTGTATATGCAGTTATACAAAAGAATTTTAGTAACGATAATCTAGACAAAGAGACAGTATGATTCTCCAAAATGGTACTTTGAGGACCCTAAAGGATGCTCCATAAATATCTCATTCCAATAGTAGTTTCCTAATTATACAATTCTTGTCTAATAATGCTGATTCAATCTCTACTGATGACTTAGGTGACAATTATTAATGTAGCTTCAGATAAATGCTGTGATAATTCCACTTATTAATTTCTACATTCTCTCTTGAATGAATAACAAAATATTAAACAGATTATACTTGCTTTCTTGTTCACAGAGGTGTGATGAGCATCAGGCTGTACAGATGGCCTTACAAGTCGCCTGTATAGTAGCACTGAGAAGACCCTGATCTGAAATTTTCAGGTCCCCTCTTATTTACTCTGGGTTAAGGCAAGAATCCATTGTTAATATGCAGATATCTCTGAAAGGAGTAATAAATTATTGTCAGTCATTAGCACCCAGGTATGAATTAATTTGTCAGATCCCTTCCACCTAACACTTAACTAAAAGAGATGCCTTAAGGCAGACACCTGACTGGAATATTTTGATGGTAAGATAGTAGAGGCAAAGGTTCATATTCCCAAAGAACAGACTTAGGTCAGATCCTGAGGGCACTATAAAGGCACAGGATAGGATACATGGGGGTGCAGTAGGGATGTTCCTAGAAGAGAAAGGCAGAACAGTACAAGAAGACAAGCGTCTCTTATATCCCCATTTGGCTTTAAGCCGGCAATAATAAGAATACATGAAATGGTATTGTATTAACAGCATCCTTAATGGTTAGAAACCAAGTCCTGGCATCAGACAGACTTGAGTTCAAATTATAGTTCTGCCACTCTCTAGCTGTGTGGCCTTAGGCAATTTCCTAATTGTTCTGATCCTTGATTTGCTGATCTTTATAGGCAATAATAGTACCTACTATAGGGTTGTCTTGAGAATTAAATGGGATGGTTCATGTAAAGCACTTAGTGGAATGTCTGGGACATAGTAAGTGATCAAGAAATGTTTGCTATTATTATATAAGTAAAAATTTTAAGTTGCTTATTCTCAAGTATATATAATATATTCTGAGTGGAAGACTAGTGGAGTCACATTTATACCACCTCAAAACAAAAACTCAGGCAAATTTCTTTGATGCTGGGAAGAAATAAACTTGATTAAAATAACGTAAGAAATAAGCCCAAGAAATACATGAGGACAGAAGGATGCCCGTGTTCCAACAGAGACCCGAAAGCCATCCTTTGGAAATATGAGGTCTAATCAAATGTGGATAGTTGACAACTAAATTAGTACCATGACAACTCAGAACAGTGTAAAAGATTAGCAGATGAAACAGAGCTGGAAGCAGAAGCAAACATTACCTATTCACCTAGAAACTGTGTATGATCTCTGGTCAACATGTAGAAACAAGATGTAGTTTTCTTTATGAAAACAATTTAGAGGAAGAGAATGAAGATGCAACTCTTTTTCAAGATAGGAGTTTGAGGGCAAGATATGAGTGATGACCAATTCAAAGGTCATGTTTACAATTATTTATGTAGACTTTTAATTGACAGTTCAGAAAAATTACATTTGTGTTTGTGTCTTCCTTGGGCCCAAGTACGTTTTTTATTTTTGTTCAGAATCTGCTGATTAGCTGGTATAAACAAATCTCAAATCGCCCAGCTACAACTGTTGCTTTTTTAGGACATAAACAATGAGTCCTTACCTATGTGACTAAAAGCAGGCCAAATCACTAGGTTTGATGGAATGTTCAAAGTGTGGCTGTTAACTGTCACCTGTACAATAACCCCTGACAGCCATTTCCTGCTTGGCAGCATAGGATAGAGGGCTGGGGAGTGTGGGTGACTGACTTGTCGTCTTGACTTGTCATTATGATTTGAATAATCTCTTCTGCCTACGTGTCCTGCACAAGCAACATTTAATTATGATAGACATAGTGTCAGCAACTGGTTCTAAGGAAAAACATCATGGTTTGGTTCTGCTAGATTCAAGAAATGTGAGTTTTCAAGTTAATGCAATAACAATTAACATTTGTATATAGCACCTTCCAACATATAAAGCCTATTTTCCTACATGATTTCATTTAATTCCTACAACAGATCTGTGAGATAAGCCATAGCAATTTTTGCTTCTACTGTGAAGAAACTGAGTTTCTAAGGTGAAAAGACTTGCCCAAACCTCACAGCTGATAAGTGATGAACATTCCAGTGTTGACTTCAAATTCTAAGCTCTTGAACATCACAATCTTGATTAACACCATTACCATTTACCAGGGTTCCCAGTCTATAATCCTGTGTCTGACCTCTCCTTCAAACACTTTCTTCTAGTAGTCATGAGATGCTGTTCATTTTACCTCCATAATGCTTCTCATATCTATGCACTATTCAATTCCCTATCGCCAATTCCATGGCCCTAGCCCAAGCCATCATTGTTTCTCAGCTGGACTTTTGCAGTAGTGTCCTAACTGGTCTGCTTGTGATCTTCTGATCTGTCCTACATGTTGCTGTTAAAGTGGGCTATTTAAAAGTGCAAATCTGAACCTGACACTCACTTGCTTAAAACCTATCAATGGCTCTTCAACAACTTCAGAATGAAATCCTAATTCCTTAGTATGGCCCTCCGTCATCCTTTCCTCTCCTTCTTATACACCCTATGCTCTGGCTAGAACTAGCTCTCTTCTTCTGCTTGAACCTCTCATGACCTTTCTTGTTTCTGTGTTATTCACTCTATTGGAAAAAATTCTTCTTGTTGTCTATCTTACTATGTAAGAGCAGCCTATAACAAATGTCTTCAGTGAGATATTCTAACCCTGATGTAGTGCTCCCATTTGTCTTCATATAAACTCTTATGACATTTAACAAGTTTAGTTGTAATTATTGATTTACATGTTTATCTGACCCACTAGACTCTGAGATAAGGGCCAAAGACTTGTGTTATGAAACGTATACCCAGCCTTTTTGCCTACCATGGTGTTTGGAACATAGCAGGAGTGAAAAATGTTTATTACATGAAACTCATAAGCAATGAATAATTATCTACCATATGCCCAACTCTATGACATGTAGGGAGGTCCTAGTTCCAAGCCTTACTGAAAAGAGGAGAATTACGTAATTCATTTTGCCAAGGAACAACATAAGACATTTTATAATTGAGATATTGTGTGGTACTGACTGAAAGTCTATAGCAGTTCAGAAGATTTCAAACTAGGGAGGTACCTCTTTCCCTTAGAAATGATGATTACTTATGAAAGGCCGACAGCTATTGAATATTTGCCATCTGGCAACTGTCATAGTACTCATTGTAAATCAGATTTAATAAACCCAAGTCCTTTTAAAGATGAAGGTGTTTTGTGTTATTTAGGGAGAAATACCATCCCCCAGGAGACTGACTCAAAGAAAGTACTTAGAAACTGAAACTAAGTTCCTCCGAGTGTTAGGAGGCAGAATTTGACCTGGCTGGGATGTAACGTGGTTGGGATATCTTTTTTAAGGGAATTCATATCCATTATTTTGTTGAGGAGAAGAAAGCACACTTGCTTTTCATTTAACCAAAGTTTGAATAAATCAGGGTGGACATTTGGTGCTACCCATTGGGTTGCCTTTCCCAGGTTAGCACTGACAAGTCTCCCCTTACACTCAAACGGAATGTGATGTCATTGGTTTTCTTGTTTATGGCTTGATCCCTCTAATCATATAGCACAACCTCCACTATCAGTTAGCTAACTGTAAAGCTACACGTCTTCCCTTAAAAGTGATTCTGAACAGCCCCACAACCACCACTACAAAGAGTTGGAAGTAGTTTTCATTTATAAATGTGGGGCCTTAAGTATTTTCCCAGTAAAGTTGAAGTAAATCGAAATTGTCTTCAAAACACAGATATGCATTATGGAGCTCTAAATGGGGGATATTATTCAAGAAAACCAAATCAAATTTTTATTGAGTATTGGCTATGTGTAAAGCCCTGTGCTTATTGCTATGTGGGACATGTGGAAGCATAAACCATGGTCCTCGCTCTTAAATTGTTTAGTTAGGTGGTAGGGTGATCCCTTAGCTAGATCAGAGATGGGAGGAGGTGGTGAAGTTGACCCTCATTTGTTATGTTATGAAGAATTAATTGTGGTATTGTAAGAAAACTAATAGAGCAGACAAACTATGATAGGAGACTGTAGGCTGGGGGACAGAGATTGGCTGAAGAGTTAAGAAGGGAAAAAAGGAAGATCCAAAGCAGAGGATTCTAGATGTAAGTGGTGGGTAATGCCAGGCAGAACCTCCTAAGACGGAAAAGTACATGGGAATGTTCATGGAGAGAACAAGGCCTATGTCATGGACTGAGGCAGGGAGGTAAGAAGAAGCAAAATTTATAGAGCAGTCAGAATGTACCAGTTGTGTTGGTGATGAAGGTGCAGACTGCATACACAGAAATGGGTTCTACCCGAAGCAAATGGATTCCATCTGGAGTTCACACAAAACAGAACCTTACTCCTCCAGAAACTAGAATGAGAATCAAAGATAATAGCTCCATCATGGACTGGAGAGTGGAAGTAAAGTGAACCAACCAGAATCCTATCACTTTAAGAAAAGGCCTATGGATTAAAAAGGAATGCCAGCAGATGGATCCTGAATAGAATCTACCCGTGGCTTACATCTGTGCAAAGTGAGTCAAGTGAACTGTACCTGGGAGAGACTTTCTAGGTACATAATTCATAGTGTGGAATTTTTTTTATGTTGGAAGGAGATTTAGTTATAAATCTCAATTACTTGTTGTGCTGGTCCTCAGTGGACAAGGTGGAGGGAGAGGAATGCTACTGGAAAATCCAGACGGTCTGGTGAAAATGGGGACCCTATAACTGAATAAAGAAATCTCCAGCCCCATCACACATAGCATCTTAAGAACCTGAGATATGTCAAAGTGGGCAGACTATGCCTTATGGTCTGAAATTCCCACCACTAGATTCTATGTTTCATGGCCTTGTGGAAACAGACACTTTAATTGAACTAAGATATTGTTACCTGGGAAGAATAACACTTTATCTGATTCATTAGTTTCGTCTCCATTCGTTCAACAAACCTTGAGGGACTGCAGAGTGCTAAGGGATGCACATATGTATAAAACCTAACCTCTCCCTTCAAGAAGCTCACAGTTTAGCTGAGCCCTGTCCTTACATGAGGATGGTACAGGAAAATTAGTCTTATGATTAGGTGTAAGTGAGGTGAGGTTACATGGTAGAAAGAGAGAGACTTTTTGGGGGGCTAGGAAAAGTTCAGAGGCTGGAGTTCTGTGAGGGATGACAACCTAAGTGCCTGGGGAGGATTTAAAGAGGATGATAGCAAAATAGGGCTTGGGTTAGAGGATAGTAAATTCTGTGGATTGGAAGACAGATAAGAAAGAGAGAAGAAGCCCAAACTGGAGGAAACTGTTTTCTGAGTCTGTTTCTGATGGATAGAATGTCTATCATTTTAATATAATGCCTCTGGTGTGTGTGTGTGTGTGTGTGTGTGTGTGTGTGTGTGTGTGACGGGGGTGGAGAGAGAGAGAGTGAAACAGAGAGAGGCAAAGAGAGACAGAGGAAGACAGAGAAAGAGAGAGAAAGAACTGGAGATTCTGTCAGCCCTTTTAACCATTGGTAACAGGGTGGAGACTGTAACCACTAAAACAAAAGCAACTAGATCAGTGAGCCTAAATTGAACTTTAAAAAAGAGGAAGTGAGGAAAGTTTGTTTGTGAGCTCTGGTGGCAGGAAATCCTGTGACTAACCTTATTTCACACATCTCAGATTATTCAAAGGGATCTTAACTTTCTTAAGAACAGTAACTTAAAATGGAAGGGGTTGTCTCAGAGGCACTGATGTCTGAGAAGAGCTGACACCCTTACTAAATAAACTAATCCAATTTGAGTTGCCCTTTACTGTGTGAATGGATGCTTTAGGGAACAAGGCCCCCTGGTATTACCAATCAATAGAGTAAGGCAGCATTAACAAATGGGATTCGACTCTATTGAAAAAAATACCAACATGTTGGAAACAAAATCAACAGATGATCTTTTTTTACGTGTAGAAATGTTTTTATAGAGCTGAAAGCGATCATTATATATGTGCTATAATAATTTTAAATAGCATTGGTGGAAGTATGGACTATGATGAGGCTTCAGGGGGCTGCAGAGTTGGTGAGGAGGGGAGAGGATGATGGTCAGGGTTAGGCAATTACAAAACAACAAGCATCCAGGCTAATGATGACATGTGCTTCTGCAAGGGCACAATAATGGAAAGGAGCCCCTATGCTGGGCTGGGCTGGCTCATTAGCAGGGAGAGTTAGGGTGCCAACCACCTGGAGCTTTCATTTCCAGTTGAAGGTGCAAGTGTAGCAAGAAGGGAGTCTCTGACTTATCTTTCATCAACCATGAGTGAAAATGTACCTCAGGCAAACACAGCAACACTTTGCTTTTTTATATTCGTGAAGTGTATATAAAGCACGCTCAGTTTTCTGAAAAGAATAAAAGAAGAGAGTGTGAAAATTGTTTACAATATATGCTGAGGGTTGGCATGGTTCAGGCCAACTGACTGGATTTTCTAAATAGCCAGTAGGACCCTTGTTACAATACATCACATCAATGCTGTCCTTGATGAAGTCAACAGGACTCTCACCAAGAGTCTAGTCTCTCTTTCAAATAGAATCATATATCTAGAGGTGCACAAACCATGTCAATACTCATCTTACCACCTCCTGTCTGGGCCATGTGTCTCTGTGGGGGTGTGCTGCAGGGCTGCGTGTCTCTACAGAATCCTATTTACAGGTCTGACTTGCCATTTCACTTATGGACTGATAAGGGCAGGGTTCTTTCTATGCTGTCTGAAATCATTTGGGGGAACCCGCTGTGTTCAAAGAACTCAAACAAAAGGCAGGATGAGTAAATAAGTTAGATATTTGCAGGCACATGCTGGAAACCAGGCCTCCAGCTGACACAGACATACTGGTGGCGACCTCTCAGGGCTCTCTGCCTCCTTATCAGGCTCACACTGGCCAGCCACCAGATCTGAGGGGCCAGGTCAAGGTTGGAGACCCCAGTAGGCTGAAATAAGTACTCCCAGCTGGTCTGTAGAACAGGGACTGGAGACTGGGGCTGGAATTACATCTGCACCTGGTTTAGGCAAGGTTCAGGAATCTGAGACAAGAGCCAGGCAGAAGCCAAGACATGGGGGAGGGGGATATCCCAGACCAAGGGAATACTATGAACAAAGACAGAGTCGGCAAGGCAGGGAGCACTTGTGAGAAATCGGGAAGATCTCTTGTCAGCACCCAGGAACATAGGAGATAGAAACTTGTGGACCTAGGAATCAAGCTTCAAGACCCAGGAGAACTCCTTGAAAATTGCCCGGGGCTGGGGAGGGAGGGTCAAGGAAAGAGTGTCTCATCATTGACTTCAGAGAGGAGAAAGCAATTACTTCAAATCCTGGTGATTGGCTTGATTACAGTTTCAAGCTTAAGCAAGGGCCTTGGGCCTGGAAATCAGTCAGAAGGAAACTTGGGACTCAACTCAATTCAATTCATTTATTGAAAGCCTACTATGTACAAGGCACTCTGCTAGGTTTTGATTCAGGAATGTGATAATTTGGAACTCAAAAACCATATCAAGAGTGTAAACCATGCCAGCTTTGATTCTGTCAAAAAGCCAAGTGTATGGAATCTACAGATCTGATTGGACATATGATGTGCTGTTGACTCATTATGAATATGACAACTGTAATTTATGAATCCCAGATCAAACACATGATCTGACTAAGGATTTTTTTTCTCATGATGAATTTATTTACAAACAGCTATTATAAATTATTATAAGGCTTAAACATTATATAACATTTAGTTCTACATTTTACAATTGATCTTTTTTGAAAGTAATAAACACACATGAAGAAAAATACAAAATTCAGCAATAAAAACGTGTATGAGTGAGAAACAAAGAGGTAAATTAGAAAATGCATACACTTTGGAGTAGAAAAACCCTGGAAGAGTTATTTGACATTTCTGTGCTTCAGTTTCCACATGTGTAAAATGGGGATAGAAAATAATACCTTTAAGAGTTATTGTGAGGATTAAATAAAATAATGTACATAAAATATTTAGCAAACTGTCTATACTTAAGTGCTCAAAAAATGACAGTTTTTATTTTTGTTGATTTTGTCATTCATCTATTGTTGAAGCTGATAGCATATTGTTCCATTTATACTTTTTAAATATATTCAGCTCATTCCAGAAATCTTTATCCATAATTCTTTCAAACAACTTTTTCAAACAAATCTTGGCAAGCGTTTGTGTATTCATTGGGATTATTCAGAGAAAGTTTACAGTTTTTAGTGATCAGGAGTGGCTTTTCCTAATCCCCTTAATTTGCCAATTTGTGAAAATGACCCTTGATTGCAACATTCCTACTCCATAGTAAAATGATGATTTTCCACGTCACTTACATTTAGAAGATTGATATTCTCAAGAGGAAATTATTTAAGCATATTATACTGTATCTTATCTATAATTACTCTCTCTATATCCCATTTGGCTAATAAGTTCTCATTAGGCAATGGTTTAAGAACCAAAAGTTCATTATACAGATTATTGTTAAGACAAAATAGCAAAAATACTTTGGGGAAGATGCAATCTCATTCAGGGCTCTTTATTAACTGACTCAAGGGTTATCATGGAATCTTAGCTTGGGTTCTCCAGGAATTAGACCCTGAGACAAGGATTTGAATGAAAGTGGTTTGTTTGGGAATTGCAGGTAACCCCTGTAAGGGAATGGGATAGTTATAAAGGAAATGAAGGCAGTCAATAAAGAGTGTGTTACTAAGCCAGCTACCCCAGTGGTGGACTGACACTTAATCTTACGGGGAAACTATGGAAAATGGTATAACACACATACTTCAGAATTATCCCACCCAAGGGGTGAGGGAGCCGAAGTATTTATACACCAACTTATGAGCCACATCTCACCTCTCCTGGGGGGGTGTTACTTTATTGGCTTTTTTTAGATTGCTGCTCATGTAGACAGCACAGAGATCTGCAGTTCTGAGAAAAGAGTCCTCAAGCAGTCATGCCTGATCCTGGCAGTTAGAACTTGGTCTGAGCACATGGAAAGGTCCATGGGACATAGGTGGAGCTCTAACAAAACCTGTTATATCAAGAGAAGCTCAAATGGGCTTTTATTTCTTGGGAAGCAGGACTGCTGGGCTAACGTTTGGGCTAAGCTCTGACTCTGATTCTGTCTCTCTTACTCTGTTGCCTTAATCTTTTAATCCACTTCCCACTGGCTGACGTGTATTTTCTTGCTACCAGAGTAGTAATATGTAACAATTGAGGATGATCTTAGACGGCAAAGATGGAAAGAGAGATTCAGAGAATCAGAGCAAGGGCATTTTCCCCTATACCTAGAACCACTAGCCCCAGTCTTTCTGTATCCCTGCCCTCTTCTTATCTCCTTACCTCATGCAAGGAATCAAGCTAAAAGAGAGAGAGAGTGAAAAGAGGGAGACAAAGAGAGCAGAGCTGATACCCGTCTAACTTCATGGAATCAAGAGACTGCTTGGAGAGGAGAGTCCCAGGACAGTGGACCAACACAATGTCCTGTAACGTAATGATTCTCTTGCTATCTACTCTTCTTCGGTGTGGATGGTGGTGTTGGGAGAAGGGAGAAGTTGGCCAACATTTATTAAGATTTGTCTTCCTAAGGTCTAGGTCAGTAGTTTTCACACTACACTCCCAGGTGTAGTAGACATTTGCCATGGTTTGGCTATCCAGCATATCCTCCTTCTTAATAGTGCCCCAGTCTCTCTTGGAGGACTTTCTCATTGCATATGGTCTTAGTGGGAGACAGTGCTTACCTTTATCACAGTATCCCAAGAGCCAGAACCTTGCTCTCCACAACTCTATGCAGCCGTGGACCAGGCATGTAACTGTCAGAAAATTCCTGGAATTAACTGCATCACGATGGAAGACTTGGGGCATAGGATAGCAACTGAAATGAATCTATAGTCTTAGAAGCAGAGGATGAAAGAAAGAATTCTTTATCTCAGTGGATATTACAAACAGAATGTTTCAGAGTTAAACAGAAGAAACTTTCTGTATAAGGGTCATCTGGACAGTTTCGTCACACTAGAAGCAGAAATAATGCTGCTGCTGCTGCTGCTGCTGCTGATATTGATGATGGCAGTGATGGCTAACGTTTACTGAATGCCTGTTCTGGGCCAGACACTTCACATAGGTGATATCATTCATCCTTACAACAATCCTGTGATCTAAGTGCTATTGTGATCTCCATTTTTCAGAAAAGGAAACTGAGGCTTGGAGAAGTTAATTTGCCAAAGATCATATAGCTAGCAAGTGGGCTTCAAATCTAATTCTGACTCCAGAGCTTGAATTCTTTACCATCGTGCTGGGCTGCTGTTTCCCATAGCCAGGAGTTCAAATTGTTGTGATGAGCTTAGATGAAACTCATGAACAGAAGAGAGTCTAAGTTAGTGAGGAGGATACCATTAAATTAGCTGACCACGGAGTGTGACCTGGGAAGGGAGACTGTTGTGACCAAATCATGTGGTCCTAATTCAAATGAAATGGGAGGTACTGAGTGATTAGATGTTGTAGGGAGGGTGAAGAACCGGTTTAGTGACTACAAGGAGTGATGAAGACAGCATGGAAGAATGATGTGAATAGAGATGGAGAGTGCTGTGTGGAAAGCAGCATGTGCTGTTCTGTGGTTTATGTGGATTTAAAGGAGGCAGCTCCTCTATCTCCTGCCAGAATATCTTCTTCAATATTCTGTTGATTTCTTGATTTTACAAAACCCACTGGAGACTTGACTTCACAGTTTTGTTCTCCTCCTGGTCACTCAAGTACAATTTACATTAAGTTTAAATCTCTGTTTTTAAACATTCTCCCATGTAGTTCTGAGTTCCATGGGGACAAAATTTAGGTAATGATTTGAGGTGAGTGTGTGTGTGTGTGTCTGTGTACACGTGTGCACACGCATGCTTGCATAGTGTGTCCCAGCTTGTTTCGCTTCCGTTTCATCTATCTGTGTTGATAGGGAAATTCTATTCAAGAATGTTCAGTTCCAATATATGTGATATTGCATGCTTGGGGGGGTTCTAATAATGGCGATTTGCATATTTCAAATGTAAAACAAGTGACTTTTGACGTTCTTTTTTTCTTTTGTCTGAGAGTTTCTAAGGGTTTAGAGAAGCTGCTTTTGGGTATGGCCTGAGAACAATGGCTTTATGCTGGTGTGTGTATGTATATTTGTGCATGCGTACACATGTGCATGCTTCTCCCCATCCCTGTGCTTTGCTGTGATTGAAACATCACAGAGCAGCCCCCAGCAGGAAGCTGGCAGATACCCTGAGGGCTACTAGTAGTGTGATATTCTCAGAGTTGTGAAAAAGAAACTTGAGAAATCATGTTGAAAAAAATATTTTTAATCTACTTGGGCCTTAGGGGGTATAATAATATGGACGGATATAAAACTCACACAAGTATCAACCTTCAGCATAAATTGGAAAAGATGAGACATAGTATCCCTCCCCCAACATACTCCTTACAAACACTTCCCAAGAGCCTTTATTTACATTAGTTGTTGGGGAAATGTGCTTTCACATGAGGGGCAGAAAGGGTTGGAGGAGAAAGAGTGTGTGTTCAGGTGTCTCAACAGCTGTGTGGGGGACATACTTGCTTGTGAAAGTCAGTTGTTTGCCAAAGCCCAAGGCCCTTACATATATCTAACTGTACCTCCCCCTCCCCTGCTGTTGTGAGACTCCCCACTGGTGACAGGGAGCCTGGCAGGCTTGCAGGCTGGCTGAGCCCCAAGTCAGAGGTTCATTATTGTTGAAAGGAACCCTAGAGTTTATCCAAATTACTGAGACAAGGGTCACAATGGAAACCAAATCCAATTTTCTATTTTGGGAACTTTGTGATAAGAAGGGTAACCTACCAGGAGCCTTATTTGCATGAGGACACGTAGGCCTCTTGGGATAAATGGTGAAGGCTCTCAGCATAGCAGGATTAAAAATGTGAACAAAGAAGGAGAGATAAAGACTGTTCCAACGTTGGGGGTTGACAGGAACTCACTTGAAAGTAGGAGAGAAGTGAGGTCCCTGGGCTCATTCCTGTGACACTAGTTTGGGAGTATTGAGAAATGCACTTAATGTGACACTGGAGGGCAACCCTCATATGCCCTCTGGCCTGATCCTTTGGACCTTATTCCATAGCAAAGGAAAGAACACAACCAAAATATTCAGGATTTCCTAATACAGGATAGTATGCATATGAGAAAAGATCACATTAGGCTGGCCAAGAGAGTGTTACTGAAAGGAAGAGATGCTCTCCACTGGGGACCCCTGTAGCAGTTGTGGTGGCAGCAACTGTGGCTGTGGAGTGGTGACAACCACATGAACAGAGTGCTGAAAACAGTTAGTGGTGTGCCACAAGTATTAATAGTAATGACTACCACTTATTGAGGCTTACTATGTATTAGGCCTCTTTCACACATTATATTAATCCTATGAAGTAGGTACTAGCTCATCTCCAATTTATCTATGAGAAAATAGTCAGAGAGACAGCCAAAATTCAAAGATTTTAACTCCAAACCCCATGCTCTTAATCACTGGGCTATATGGTAGTAAGAGTTGCCAAAAAGAGCATGAGCTTCCTGGTACTAGGCTTGGAGTTCCACAACATTTCTGATTGGAAACTTTACGTGGACTTCCCCGCAAGGCTGCAATGACTCAACAAAAGAAAGGCAGCATGATTTGACCCTTCCTTTCTCTGGGGTCCAATTTGTCCATGAGGAGACTGAGATCAGTGCAGAGCAGTGGTTCTCAACAGGGCTAGTACTGCCCTCTAGAAGAGGTTTTGGAAATTTGTTGGGACATGTTTGTCTTCTGGTGTATTTCTGCCCAAGCCTTTACATATAGAAATAAATATTGTTTTATAATAGATTACTTCCCCCTTTTTCCCTCCTTTACATCATAGGACATTATTTTTTTTTAATTTTCTATTTATTTAATTTTTAAAATTATTTTTACAAATGTGCCTTTTATTTTTTTAATTACATGTGTAGGCAGGTTGAATCACCTATGTTTTTCATTTCAGGATAATGGGAGGAGTTAATTATTTTTATTAAAAAGAAGCATTAGATTAAGAACCACTGTTCTAGAAGGTTTATAACGACCTCTCCAGTTGTGATAGTCTATGGTTCAAAATCAGTCTTGGGACAAATGAAGCAATGTAATGCCCAGTATCAGAAGTATCGGGAAGACCTGACAGCCAAGGACTGCCTCCCTGCCTCCCTGCTATAGATGTACCTGGATTGCCTACACCTAGGGCACCCTGCAGCTAAGATTCTCTTGGCACCATCTAAGGTCACAGAGGTTCCTCCACAAAAGATCACATAGCTTTGGACTTGGTCCTCTTTGTTTTCCTCTCCAGTACTAGCCTCTGTCTGCAGCACGAGGTTACAGGGAAGACAATCTTTGCTACTCTGGGCCTGAGGGATGGGATAACAGAGGAAATCCATTAAAATAAGTTACAAGTGTGTCTCCTGACTTCTTTTAGTTTAGCTCAGGTCATACTGATTAGGTTCAGACCATAGATTTTCTGCTCTACTCACCTAGCTCCATCTCTTTTATCCATACTGGTGGGCTCTTCCTTACTCCTACTTTAGGGGATTCTCCATCCTTTCTTCTTAGGCCAGCCCCAGCTGTAACCCTTGAGTTTCAGTCGAAGACAGCTCATTAGACAGGCAGCTAAATGCAACTCTACTGTCCTTCCAAGACTTCTGCTAGTATCTCTTAAGTCTCTGCTTAGAGCCTTCCTCTTAGCCTGCCAGAGTTGCCTCCAGAAGCTACTTCCTCTTCCAAGGGCTTTCTGAACTACTCCTAGCTCACTGCTTCTCCTAGTCATTCTAGCCTGAATCAAGTCCTTGATGGTGTTATGTGACCTCAGTTTCTCTGCACAGCATGTTTTCTCTCTGGCATGGTCTCTATTGAGTTCAGTCATCTTACCTCTATCATCCTCCCAAGCAGAGGGCTTCTCAGTTGTCTTACTGCTGATGAACATGCTACACAGGAAGTTCCATAGGATAGGGACACATCTTTGATATTAACTGGTATATAACCCAAGCCTACTAGCACAGATCCTAGCACCGAGTAGGCACTCAATTAATGTATTATAAGTCACTGATGGACTATGAAGTGCATATTTCCACTTCTTATTAAGTGTAATGGGGACCATGGTATCTGCTTGGTCCCTAAATAACTATTACATCTCAGGATTTTCTATAAGGTGCCATGGATACTGATCAGCACTGGGACCCAGCCTGGTCCTCACCAGGGGCCTAAAAATCTCATGGCCTAAATTCAAAAAATCTTTGCCCTAGATCCATTTCTAGAGAGTTCCACAAATCACAAGGAATAGTTCAGCAAGGCACACAACAAGCATTTGCAAGACACAGCTTGACTTGTAGTGGGGTGAGAAATGAGAATGGATATTCCTCCATTTTCATTCCTGTCTCTCCCAGGCTGGGAGTGAAGGCTAGCTTAGACCTTCATTGCCCTGGTCTTTGAGAGCTGCCCACAGCTTAGAATTCAGTTTAAATAGGACTCTCTAGCTAAAAGTTGATTCAAGCCACACAGTGTCTTTTTCTCCTCAGAAAATGGGAAAATAATACTGGCCTGTGAGTCATATGTGGAAAGTGTTCATCATGATGCTGTGAAAAACTATTTCCAAAGGGCGTCCAGATATTGCTGTTGTTTCCACTCTGCCCCAGTGGCCAAGGAGGGTGATGTGCGCCCTCTAAAGGAGACAGCAAAATTTTCTACTACGTAGGGCCCTGTAGAGATTGGCAAGGTCCTCACTCTGCTTCTTCAGAGTATACCCATAGGAAAGTTAGTGAAACTTGTGACCTTGGGCAAGGTGATTCATACTCTGGGCCTCAATTTCTGCATTTTTAAAGTAAGGGAATTGGACTTATTGAGGTCTCAGCCTCCTTCAAGAGGCAATATAGAGAACATACAGGCTTTGAAACATAAATAATAAAGCTAAATGCAGATTTCCTTCACTTCTCTGCTACTTGGTGGCTGTGTGACTCTAAGCAAATCAATTATATCTCTCAGCCTCAGTTTCCGTATCTGTAAATTGGAGGTAAAATCTACTTCATTAAATGAGAGAGCATAAAAGAAAACATCTAGTACAGTGCTAGAACTCAGCAATTATTAATTTCCTCCTCGTCTCCCTTACTTCTTTCTTCTCTTCTCTGTGGAGCCAAAAATTACTGTCAATGGAGTGTTAAAGACGAACATGGTGATGCCACCTCCCTGAGCAGTGTCTGGAGACTTACCGTAAGGTTGCTTCCATTCGCTGCTGAAAGTGTGAAGAATAGTGCATGCTCCAGATCACAAGGAGATTGTCTTCTGGGAGCATCTGGCCACGAACCCAGCAGCATTAGCAGTATTCCTGCCTGAGGATGTTTTCCGAGATACAGTACAGTACATCTCATTTTCAGCTGATCAAAGCCATACGATTCGGATTTGCCCTTTAAGTGGCTGGTGTTTTATAAATTTGGGAGATTAGGATTCACTTTATTGACTAAAGGTGAGAGGTTAGAGTATCCCTTAAATCCATTTCAAGAATTTCTATTTCTGGGCCTATCCAACTAGGAAATATAGAGTGAATGTCAGCAACTCTATGTACCTACATAGTCTCCTTATCCATGGAATGTACATTCTTATTGCTTAGAGTAGATTATGAATGCCATCAAAAACCAGGGCTTGGTTCTATGGATTTCAGTAATTCCCCATGGTATGTGCTTTGGGGCTCTTGCTGTAACTAGGAAGCATATAGTGCCTGCTCAGTTACTGACTGTTGGGCAGTATAATTTAGTGGTTAAGAAGGCAGCCCTTGGGCCAGCCCTGGTGGCCTATCTGTTAAGATCGGTGTGCTCTGCTTTGGCGACCAGGATTCGGTTCCTGGGTGCAGACCTACACCACTCATCTCTCAGTGGCCGTGCTGTGGTGGCTGTTCACATACAAAAAGAGGGAGATTGGCAACAGATGTTAGCTCAGGGCGAATCTTCCTCAGCAAAAAAAAAGAAGGCAGCTCTAGAATCAGACTTTCTGAGTTTGAATTCCTACTCTGCCATCTTCCTAGCTGTCTAATCTTAGTCAAGTTGATTAACTTTGCCTGAGTTCTTTCACCTCTAAAATAGAGATAATAATAGTACTTGCCTCATATAATTGTGGGAATTAAATTAGATAATGCATGTGAATCACTGAAAACAGTGCTTGACATAAAGCAAGCACTCAATAAATGTTAGATCTTAACTAAGATTGTCATTAGCATTAACATCACTATTATTATTAGGACCCTTTGTGAGGGTATAGCTAATTGTCTATTTATTAGACTCTATCCTGTTTGATAAAGTGGAGTTGTGGGAAAATGGTTTATAATTTTTGTTTGCAATGAAATTTTTAGCAATGAAGTAAAAATTTATCCCCAAATCTTTGTTAATAGCCAAAATGAGGCTTGTAGTAGATATTGGGCTGGTTGGACTGCTATCCATACCTCTGTACAAAATCCATTTAACATATATTTAATGAGCACCCACTTCAGGCAGATTTATAATTTTCTACTTTACCGTATAGTTATGTAATTTCACAATATATGGTTCTATTTCCCATTGCCTTAAATAATCAGTTTTATTTTGAACAACATAAACACTTATATTGGGGTTTGAGGGAACTAATAAATATCTCTATGCTTCCTATCTGAGGTTAGAACCAATGGAGGGAGAGAGCCTGGGGTCAGGCAAATGGAAATCAAAATAATCAGCTTTACTACTCATACAGCTGATGGGAGAACATAGCTTAGGTTTGAGGACCTTACCAATTCTACTTGCCCCGCCCTTAATTGAAACTATCCCCAACATTTCAGGTCTGCCCCACAAGGCCATAGCCTGCCCCACCTAGCCTATGGGGAAGTGGAGCAAGCTGACCAGAAAGCACCTTCCTGTGCAGGCAGGCAGATCCCAAAAGAGAAGAGAGGAGGAGGCCAAGGCAAAGATGCCCAGTTTATTCATCCAAGCTCATCAGTTAATTGACTCCCTTCTCCAATGGGGAGTGATGAGTAAGAGGTGAGGAAAGAGGCCAGGAGTGATTGAGAAATCTCTTCACATGGAGCCATGAAAGGTGGGAGATTAAGTGTCCCCCCAACTTTCCCTTGCTTTTTGTTCTATTAACCATTAAACATATGGCTAACCAGGAATATAGCTCTCCCCTATGGGAAAGGAGATCAGTGGCCTATTGAGATTCTCTTTCATGAAGCCACTTTCTCAACCACTTCTCCCTGCAGGTATCCTACTAGGATGAATGGTGAACAATGTCGATTTTTTTCTTCCGGAAATGGTTAAGAACCATACATTAATTATATGTAGCCTGAAATCTGGATAAACGTGGCTGGAGAGAACCACACAACCCTGGGAAATTATCTTACTTGATGTTCATGGCAATGAACCTCAAGTGGGCCTTTACTACCTCTGCCAATTGTAATACATTTCCTAGTTCATTCACCCTCCCACTCTCCTAGACAACTATTTCATACCTTATCCTCTTTCCTCAAACTCCAACATCTTTCCCATCCTCACTCTCAGCTGATGGTCTTTCTTGCTATTTCACTGAGAAAATAGAAGCACTCATAAGAGATTTCTTATAGGCTCACATTATTATACGTACCCACCTACTAGCATCTGTACCCGTTATACTCTGCCTTCTTTCCTGTTACTGTGGATGCACTGTGCCTGCTCCTGGCAAAGGCTCTCTCCGGTACACTAAGGCCAATGCCCTCCCTCCTATTTAACGATATTACTCTAACAATTCTTCGTGCTCCTACATCATCAATATTTCTGTCTTTAATGGAGCTTTCCCATACTCAAACATTTCTCCTGTCCTAAAATCATAACATAGCAAAAACCGTCTCTCCACTCCTTCCTCTATGTACTGCCCTCCCTCTCTCCTGTTTACAGAAAAACTCCTTTGAGGAGTTATCTATATTCCCTGTCTCCAATTCCTCTCCTCCCATTCTCTCATGAACCTATTCTAATTAGACTTTAACCCTTATTCCTCCATCAAAACTGCACTTATCAAAGCCATCAATGACCTCCTCATTGCCAAATCCAATGGTTGATTCACAGTACTCATCTTATTTGTCCCATCAGCAGCATTTGACAAAATTTATTACTTTTTCCTCCTTGAGCTCTCTCTTCACTTGGCTTGCAGGACACCACATTCTACCTCTCTGGTTGTTCTTTCTCAAACACCTTTCCTATTTCCGCCTTATTTTCCTGATCCCTAAATGTTGGAGTTTCACAGGGCTCAAGCTTAGAGCCTCTTCTCTTTTGTAAGTGCTACACTCATGCTGATAATTCTTACATTTGTATCTCCAGCCCAGATCTCTCTACAGAACTCCACACTCGTATATCCAACCACGTAATAGATATCTCCACTTGGATGTCTAATTGACAACTCACACTTAACGTGTCCAGAACTCCTGATCTACTCTCCTAAAAATTGCTTTTTCCTAGTCTTCTCTATCTATCTTAATAATAGCAACTCCAATCTTTCAGTTGCTCAGGCCCTTTATAACTTGGAGTCATCCTTGTGTCCTGTCTTTCTTTTACTATCTTAAAAAAAAAGGTTTATCAGCAAACCCAATTGCTTCTACCTTCAAAAGATGTCCATAATGCAATCACTGCTTACCACCTCTACTGCTACTACTCCAGTGGAAGGCAGCGTCATTGCTTTCCTGCATTATTACAGTAGCCTATTAGGTGGTCTATATGCTTTTCCTCTTGCCCCTCACCTTGTCCTCAGACTTTATTTTCCACGCGGTAGCCAAAGTGATCTTGTTAAACTCCTTTGCTCAAACCATCCAATGGCTTTCCATCACCCTCAGAGTAAAATACAAAGCCATCTCTCCACTTCAAGGCCCGTGTGATCTGATGCCCTGTTACCTCTCTGTCCTCGTCACCTACTGCTCCTGCCCTTGCTCACTCCTCTTCAGCATCACAGGACACTTGGCTGTTTCTCAGACTCCCTAGGCCTTACCTCAATGCTTTTGCACTTGTTGTTCCCTCTGCCTGTGTCGCTCTTCTACTTATCTTCATGGGTTGCTTTCTCTTCTCTGTTAGATCTTTACTCAAGTGTCACCTACTCAGTGAGGCCTTCCCTGACTACTTTGTCCAAAATTTAAGCTCTTTGCCCCCCATTCCTTATTTTTGCTTAGCGCTTACTACAATATGACTCACTGTATATTTTACTGTATATTGTTTATTAACATTCTCTCTCTCCTCCTCCAAAAATATAAGTTGCTTGAGGCATGAGTGCAGGGATTTTTGTCTGTTTCTTCACTGCTCTATCCTTAGTATATGGTATATATTAGATATTTAATAAACATATGTTTTATGAATGAACTCAAAGCTTAAAACCTCAAGACTTTGAAACCTTAAGACTTGTTCTTTTTCCCCTCAAAATTTTTGTCTAGACAGGTTAAGCAATATAGTTTACCAGAGTTTCTACAATGAGATTAAACATCAAAATGAAGAGCCAACAGCATTGAGATACTCTGAACTGAAATGCAAATATCCTTCCATTTTGAAGATTCTATGAAAAATTAGAGTCTAAAAAGTAAATACGCTTGTTAAAGTACATAGAAATAAAAGTCCAGAAGAATTAGAATTAGACAGCAAATTCTTTTGCTTTTGTGAGTTAAAGTCCAAAAAAATTAGAGTTCCGTGACCTATGAACTTAAACTCAATTGGGAATTCAACTTCTGACTAAAATGGAGCAAAGGGGTTCAGATTTACCCTCTTGCTTGAAACAACTAAGAAAACACACAAAATACATGAAGCAATGGTTTTCATGACACTGAGTATCAGGCAACAAAGGACAGGGATCCCTGAGATATGGGAAACAAGTGAGGTTAGCCATATGATAGCCCAACTCACTGCCCTGACAGAGATTCCAGATGGTGCCAGGAGGGGGAACACACCAGGACCTGGCAGACTCCCTGAGTTGAGGAAATGGAGCTTTGATCCCTGGGAGACCGTGGTGGCAGGGCAGAGTACTGGAGAGGAGAGAGCTGTAGAGAGAGAGAGAACCATGCAGATCTTCAGAGAGTCTCCCTCATATATTCAGTAGAGTACCTATCAGCACATGCATGTGCGGAAAATAACCAAGGTAAAGGAAAGAACCACCTGAAAGGATTAGAAATAACAGTGCTTGGCTCCCACACGGGGCCCAGGATAGTGCCTGTTCTCAACCAGTCAGACTGGAAAACTTCATAATCCACAGGGCATTGTGTAGAGGTACCCAGAAGGGTCTCACTTCAACAGTGGGGAAGAATTAGCTCTAGACTAAACACTGCTCTAGACCTACCTGACACATCATGAAAGCAAGACCCAAAAGGATGAAACTATTTCCAAGTAACTTAACTGTGTCCCAGAACAAAGTTCAAGAATATTTATAGGAATACAAAAATATACAGCACCCAAGAAGGTAAAATTCACAATATCTGGCATCCAATCAAATATCACCATGTGTGCAAAGAAGCAGGAAAATACAACCCACAATGAGGAAAAAAAATCCATCAATCAAAATTAACCCAGAACTGACACTATAATAAATATTAAAGAATTTCCTTCAGGCAGAAGGGAAAATGATACCAGATGGAAATATGGGTCTACACAAAGGAATGAAGAGCACCAAAATGGTAACTAAATGGGTAAATATGCAAGATTTTTGTTTTCTTATTATTTAAACTCTTTAAAAGATATTTGGTGGTTTAAATGAAATAATAGCAATGTAGAATGGATGTATAACGTATGTAGAAGTGAAATGTATGACAACAATAGCACAAAGGCCGGGAGGGAATAAATGAAAAGTCAAACGGAAGAAATTTCCTATGATGATGTTAATACCAGTACTATTTTTACCTAAGATTTTAGAGGTTCCAGGCTTTGAGTTGCTATGTTTTTCTGCACTAGTGGAGTATGCTTCAAGTATTGCATCACTCTCACTAGTCTTTTCTGAAAGGTTCAGCTAAGTTTCAAATAGTTAAATTTTCTCCTTAAGTTTTTCCTCCTTTTCAATTTCTCTGTGTACTGGATCTCAGTGCTTTGCTTCCTTTTACTTTCCCTTTGCTTTCTGACTTAGACATTTTTTTAAGACATGCTCTTCTAGGTTCTCTCTTGTGGGGTCTTCCTTAGTGAGACATATGGAACATAAATTGTGGTTCTTCCAAAAGCATCCACTGTGCAGAGAAATCTTGTCCACCTTTACCTCCTTAAATTGTATAGTCCCACCCAGGAGCTATTTTCCCATCAAAACCAGACTCTCTTATTGTCCTAGCTGGATCCCCTTTAATATGGTTCATCTTTGCAATGCCTCTCCTTAGAGCCATAATCTCATAAATTTTAGTAGCTTATTTCTTTTTTTTTAAAACTCTCATCAGGTGAGTTTGCTTTTTTTTTTTTTTTTTAAAGATTTTATTTATTTATTTTTCCCCCAAAGCCCCAGTAGATAGTTGTATGTCGTAGCTGCACATCCATTCCAGTTGCTGTATGTGGGACGCGGCCTCAGCATGGCCGGAGAAGCGGTGCGTCGGTGCTCGCCCGGGATCTGAACCCGGGCCGCCAGCAGTGGAGCGCGAGCACTTAACTGCTAAGCCACGGGGCCGGCCCAGTAGCTTATTTCTTTAGGATGCAGATAATTTCTTCCTGTTGTCTACGAAATCTCTGGCATCCTGAAACTTAGTCATTCTTGGGATAATTGATGCTAATCCTCCTTGTCTTTTCCTCTTAATTCAGTCCAAATTTTCTGAAATCACTTCTTACAACTGCCCTTCTCTTCAGTGATGTCTCCCAATTTTTTTATGGTGTCATGAAAGTTGCTACAGCACTAACGGCACACACTGTAGCTATGATAGAATTTGTTGAGAATATAACTTATACTCAAAGGAGTAGCAGTGCTCATAGGATCCCCTGAGCCCCCGTAACTATGGAATGTCTAGTCCATTGAAGGATGTGCTTGAGCACATAAGAGCTGGGAGACACTAGTATAGGAAAATTTGCTGTCATGCATTTTTTTTTTTTAACGTGTGTTTAGGCTTGGATAAAAGGGAGTGTTTTTTTTTTTTTTTTTTGGTTAATGTAACAAAATGGGGCTTCCTGGCCCTGGAAGTACTTTTGAGGAACCTCTGAGACTCAACTAGGATGTTTGCATACCAACCTTGCAGGTATCATCCTCCAGGTTTCTCTTTAAACTAGCTCACTCCTTCAGAACCAGTTCAGCTTGCCAGGTAAAGATCATAGAAGATGATAACTTTGAATAACAAAGATTTGTCTCTTCCCAGCAATGGACTCACTAGTTAGACCTGGGTGCATATCTTTTTCCTTTTATAAATGTCTCATTTTCCCACACACACACACACACACATATATATATAGCCTATGTTCTAAGATCTCAGCCTTTTTTAAATGACGTGTTTCTTGTGCGTTAGCTTAAATCAGTCCATCTTTTTTCATTTGTCTCCTGTTTTTCTTTTACTTGATTTTGGGACTGAAGCATATATTTCAGACAATACTAGGTCCTCATTGATTTCCTGAGTGAAACTGATTTCCAGAAGTATAATATTCCAGGCACAGGCTTTCTTTTTTCCTTTTTGTTTTTTGAATCTAATCAAATTCATTTTTGAATTGTCATATAGTAAAATTTACTTTTTTTGGTGTACAGTTCTGTGAGTTTTAACACAAGTAATTCATATAGCCATCACTACAATCAAGATATAGAACAATTTCATCATCCCCCAAAACTCCCCTGTGTTATCCCTTTGTAGTCATACCCTCTCCTCACCTCTAGTCGCTGGAAACCACTGATCTGTTCTCTATCTCTATAGTTTTGCCTTTTCCAGAATCCAGAATGTCATATAAATGGAATCATAATGTATATAACATTGTGAGATTGTATCCTACTCAACATGATGCCTTCGAGATTTGTCCAAGTAGTGTGTATCAATTGCTTGTTCCTTTTATGGCTGAGTAGTCTTTCATGGCATAGGTGTACCTACCACAGTTTGCTTTTCCATTCACCCACTTAAGGACATTTGAATTATTTCCAACTTTTGGCTGTTATGAATAAAGCTGCTATGAACATTCAGATACAGGGTTGTTTGTGAACATAGGGGTTGCTAAGACATACACAGGTGGATATTTAACTTTATAGAAACTGCCAGACTGTTTTCCAGGTTGGCTATACCATATATATTAAAGCATTTCCACCAGCAATGTATGAGAGTTTCAATGGCTCAGCATCCTTGCCAACGTTTGCTATTAGTAATTTTAATTTGAGCCATTCTAATAGGTGCGTAGTGGTATCTCATTGTTGTTTTAATTTGCATTTCTCTTATGGTTACTGATGTTGGACATATGTTCATGTGTTTATTTGCCATCATTATATCCTCTTTGTGAAGTGTCTGCTCAAATCCTTTGCCATTTTTTCAATTGGATTATTTTTTGTGTGTGTATGAGGAAGACTAGCCCTGAGCTAACATCTGATGCCAATCCTCCTCCTTTTTGCTGAGGAAGACTGGCCCTGGGCTAACATCCATGCCCATCTTCCTCTACTTTATATGGGACGCCGCCACAGCATGGCTTAACAAGCAGTGCGTCAGTGCACGCCCAGGATCCAAACCTGCGAACCCCAGGCCGCTGAAGCGGAGCACACGCACTTAACCGCTGCACCACTGGGCCGGATCCTCAATTGGATTCTTTGATTTTAAACTATTAAGTGTTGAGAGTTCTTTATATATTCTGGATACAGAATATCCTCTGTTAGATATATGATTTGCGTATATTTTCTGTGGTCCATAGCTTGTCTTTTCAACTTTTTATCAGTGTCTTTTGCAGAAATAATGGTGGTTAATTTTTTTATTGTGGTAAATATACATATAACATAAAATTTACCATTTAAACATTTTAAATGTACAATTTAGTGGCATTAAGTACATTCAGAATGTTGTGTAGTCATTACTATTATCTAGTTCTAGACCTTTTTCATTACCCTAAATGGAAACCCATTAAGCATTCACTCTCCATTGCCCCTCCCACCAGCCCCTGGCAACCATTAATCTGCTTTCTGTCTCTAATGGATTTACCAATTAAAAATGTTTCATATAAATGGAATTATACAATATCTTGTCTTTTGTATTGGGCTTCATTCACTTAGCACAATGTTTTCAAGGTCCATTCATATGGTAGCATGTATCAGTACTTCCTTCCTTTTTATGGCTGAATGATATTCCATCATGTGGCTATACCACATTTGTTTATCCATTCATCCATTGATGGAAATTTGACTTGTTTCTACCTTTTGACTGTGATTAATAGTGCTTCTATGAGTATTCGTGTATTAAATTTTTGTTTGAAAACCTGTTTTCGCTTCATTTGAGAATATACATGGCCACCCTAGTGTGTTTGAAGTGATTTCTCATGGTGGTTTTGATTTGCTTTTCCTTAATGACTAATGACATTGAGCATCTTTTCATGTGCTTGTTGGCCATTTGTGTATCTTATTTGGAGAATTGTCTATTCAAGTCTTTTGTTCATTTTTAAATTGGGTTATTTATCTTTTTGTTGTTGAGTATTAAATGTTCTTTATATATTCTGGATACTAAACCTTTATCAGATATATAATCTGAAAATATTTCCTCCCATTTCGTTGGTTGTCTTTCACTCTCTTGATAGTGTCCTTTGATGCACAAAAAATTTTAACTTGTTAATGTCCACTTTGATATTGCTTTTGTTGCTTGTGCTTTTGGTGTCATATTTAAAAACCCATTGTCAAAACTGAAGTCATGAAGGTTTACCGCTATGTTTTCTTCTAAGAGTTTTATAGTTTTAGTTCTTACATTTAAGTCTTTGATCGATTTTGAGTTAATTTTTGTATATGATTTGGTATAAAAGTCAAATTTCATTCTTCTGCACGTGAATTTCACTTGTCACCATTTGTTGAAGAGACTTCTTTCCCCATTGAATGCTTTTGATATCCTTGCTAAAAATCAGTTGACTGTGGGTGTATGGGTTCATCTGGACTCTCAATTATATTCCAGTAATCTATATGTCTACCTTTATGTCAGTACCATACTCTTTTGATTACTATAGCTTTGTAGTAAGTAAAAGTAGTAAGTTTTGTAAGTAAGGGAAGTACGTAGTGATAGTAGCTTTTGAAACGAGGTAGTGTGAATCTCCAACTTTGTTCTTCTTTTCCAAGATTATTTTGGCTATTCTGGATCCCTTGCAATTCCATATCAATTTTAGGATTGGCTTTTCCATTTCTTCAAAAAAGGCCTTTAGGATATTGATAAGGATTGCATTGAACCTGCAGATTGATTTGTGGTATATTTCCATCTTAACAGTATTAAGTCTTTCAGTCCATGAACATGGCATGTATTTCCATTTATTTAGGTTTTCATTAATTTATTTAAACGATGTTTTGTAGTTTTCAGGTATAAATCTTACACCTCCTTAGTTAAATTTATTTCTAAGTATTTTATTATTTTAACGCTATTATAAATGGAATTGTTTTCTTAATTTCCTTTCAGATTGTTTATGGCTAGTGTGTAATGTGTACTGCATGCAGCCAATATTTGTGTGTTTATTTGTACCCTGCAACTTTGCTGAATTTGTTTAGTAGCTCAGTTTGTTTTTGTGGATTATTTTGGATTTTCTATTTATAAGATCATATCTCCTGTGTATAGAGATAGTTTTATTTCTTCCTGTATAATTTGGATACTTTTATTTCTTTTTCTTGCCTAATTGCTCTGGTTGGAACTTCGAGTACAATGTTGAATAGAAGTGGCAAAAGTGGTCATACTTGTTTTGTTCCTGATCTTACAGGGAAAGCTTTCAGTCTTTTACCATAGAGTGTGATGTTAGCTGTGAATTTTTCATATTTGCCCTTTTTCATGTAGAGGAATTTTTCTTCTATTCCTAGTTTGTTGAGAGTTTTTACCATGAAAGGGTGTTGGAGTTTGACAAGTGCATTTTCTGCATCTATTGAGATAATCATGTGTTCTTTTTCCCCTTATTCTATTAAAGTAGTATATTACAATGACTGAATTTCTGGGCCGGCCCCGTGGCTTAGCAGTTAAGTGCGCGCGCTCCGCTGCTGGCGGCCCGGGTTCGGATCTCGGGCGCGCACCGACTCACCACTTCTCCGGCCACGCTGAGGCCGTGTCCCACATACAGCAACTAGAAGGATGTGCAGCTGAGTCATACAACTACCTACTGGGGCTTTGGGGGGAAAATAAATAAATAAATAAAATCTTTAAAAAAAACAGTGACTGAATTTCTTATGTTGAACTACCTTTGCATTCCTGGTCAAATCCCACTTGGTCATGGTGTATAATCCTTTTAATATGCTGCTGGATTCAGTTTCTGGTGTTTTGTTGAGGATTTTTGTATCTATATTTGTAAAGGATATTGGTCTATAGTTTTCTTATGATGTCTGACTTTAGTATTAGGGTAATGCTGACCTTGTAGAATGAGGTAGGAAGTATTTTTTCCTCTTTTTTCTGGAATAATTTGAGAAGAATTGGTATTAATTCTTTAAATATTTGGTAAACTCACCAATGAACGCTTCTGACCCTGTACTTTTCTTTGTGAGTAGTTTTTATATTATTAGTTCAATCTCTTTACTTGTTATAGATATATTCAGATTTTTTATTTCTTTTTGAGTCAGTTTTGGTAGTTTGTATCTTTCTAGGAATTTGTCTATTTCATATAGGTTATATAATTTATTGGCATGCAACTGTTCATAATATTTGCTTATAATTGTTTTCTGTTTCTGTTAGGTCAGTTGTAATGTCCCCTCTTTAACTTCATATTTTAGTTATTTGTGTCTTCTCTCTTTATTTTCATCAATGTAGCTAAAATTTCTCAATTGTGTTGATATATTCAAAGAATCACCTTTTGGGTATGTGGAGTCTATCTACTGTTTTTCTATTCCCTATTTTGTTTATCTTTGCTCTAATGTTTATTATTTCCTTCCTTCTGTTTGCTTTGGATTTGGTTTGATCTTTTTCTAGATCTTTAAGTTGCAAAATTAGGCTATTGATTTTAGATCTTTCCCTGTTTTTAATGTAGGCATTCACAGTTATAAGTTTCCCTCTGGGCACTGCTTTCACTGCATCCCATTAAGTTTTGGTATGTTGGGCTCTTATTTTCAGTTGTCTCAAGATATTTTCTAATTTTCCTTGTGATTTCTTCTTTGACTCATTGATTGTGTAAGAGTGTATTGTTTCATTTCTACATATTTGTGAATTTTCCAGTATTCCTTCTGTTATTGATTTCTAGTTTCATTCCATTGTAGTTGGGGAAGATACTTTGTATGATTTCAGTTATTTAAAATTTATCAAGACTTGTTTTGTGATTTAACATGTCTTCTATCTTAGAGAATGTTCTATGTGCACTTGACAATAATGTGTAGTCTCCTTATTGAGAGGACTGTTTTGAATATGTCTGTTAGTTCTAATTGGTTTATAATGTTGTTCAAGTGCCCTATTTCCTTATATATTTTGTGTATAGTTGTTCTATCCAATAATGAAAGTGGGGTATTGAAGACTCTAGCTAGTATTGTAGAATTATCTATTTCTCCCTTCAATTCTGTGAATTCTTGATTCATATGTTTTGGAACTCCGTTGTTAGATGCATATATGTTTATAATTGTTATTCTTCATAGATTGATCTTTTTATCAATCTATAATGTCCCTCTTTGTCTCTTGTGACAATTTTTTACTTAATGTTTATTTTTTCTGAAATTTGTATAGCCACCATGACTTCCTTCTGGTTATTGTTTGCATAGAATATCTTTTTCCATACTCTCACTTTCAACCTATTTGTATAATTGGATCCAAAATGAGTATCTTGTAGACTGCATATGAATAGATCATGTTTTTAAACACATTCTTTAAAAGTAATTATTGATAAAAAAGAACTTACTTCTGTCATTTTTCTATATGACATAATTTTTTGTTCCTCAATTCCTAGATTACTGCCTTCTTCTATATTTAGTTGATTCGTTGTAGTGTACCATTTTAATTCCTTTCTCATTTCCTTTTGTGTATTTTTAGTGATTTTTCTTAGTCATAATCTTGATAATTACATTAACATCTTAAACTTATAATAACCCAGTTTGAATTCATAACATCTTAGCTTCAATAGTATACAATGACTCTGCTTCTATATATTTTCATTCATCCCTCCCCCGTTGTGATATTGTTACAAATTGCACCTTTATACATTACTGACCTAATAATGCATATGTTTAATTATTGTTTTATGCATTTGTCTTTAAAGTCATATAGGAAAAAAGAGAAGTTACAAATTAAAAGTATAAGACTGGTTTTATATTTACCTATGTAGTTACCTTTATCAACATTCTTTATTTCTTTGTATGGCTTCAAGTTATAATCTAATGGCCTTTTATTTCTGACTGAAGGACTCATAGCATTTCTAGTAGGGCAGATCTACCAGCAATGAATGATTTCAGCTTTTGCTTATCTGGGAATGTTTTAATTTCTCCTTCATTTTTGATGAATAGTTTTTCCATATATAAAATTTTTGGTTGACAGTTTATTTCATCACTTTAAATATGTTATCCCACTGCATTCTGGTTTTCATGTTTTTTAAAAAAATATTTTACTGAAGCAATTATGTTTATTTTTTAATTAAAAAATTATTTTATTTTTTCCCCAAGCTATATTGAGATGTGATTGACAAATGAAAATTCTGTATATTTAGGTTGCACAATGTGATTTTTTAAAGGTATGCAGCATCATGATTTAATATACGTAAATATTGCAAAATGATTACCACAATCAACTTAATTAACACATCCATCACCTCACATAGCTACAGTTTTTTTTTAGTGACAATGCTTAAGATATATTCTTTCAGTAAATTTCAAGTATACAATACAATGTTATTAACTATAATCACCATGCTGTACATTAGATCCCCAGAACTTATTCATCTTGTAACTGAACGTTTGTACCCTTTGACCAACATCTCCCAGTTTCCCCCAAACCTCAACTCCTGGCAACAGCCATTCTACTCTCTGGTTCTAGGAGTTCCACGTGTTTAGATTCCACATATAAATAAGATTATTTAGTATTTGTCTTTATCTGTCTGGCTTATTTCACTCAGCATAGTGTTCTCCAGGTTCATCAATGTTGTCACAAATAGCCAGATTTCCTTCTGTTTTTTTTTTTTTTTTTTTTTAAGATTTTATTTATTTATTTTTCCCCCAAAGCCCCAGTACATAGTTGTCTGTCATAGCTGCACATCCTTCTAGTTGCTGTATGTGGGATGCGGCCTCAGCATGGCTGGAGGAGTGGTGCCTCGGTGCGCACCCGGGATCCGAACCCGGGCCGCCGGCAGCGGAGAGCACGCACTTAACCGCTAAGCCACGGGGCCGGCCCTTCCTTCTGTTTTAATGCTAAATAATATTCTGTTGTTAAATATACCATGTTTTCTTTGTCCATTCATCTGTTAATGGACATTTGTTTTCCGTATCTTTGGCTATAGTGAATAATGCTGCAATAAATAAATGCAAATATCTCTTTGATATCCTGTTTTCATTTCCTTTGGATATATACTCAGAAATGGGATTGCAGGATCGTATGGTAGTTCTATTTTTAATTTTTTGAGGAACCTCCACACTGTTTTCAATAATGGCTATATCAATATACATTTCCACCAACAGAGTACAAGGGTTCCCTTTTCTCCATATCCTCACCAACACTTGTTATCCCTTGTCAGTTTGACAATAGCCATCCTAACGAGTGTGAAGTAATAATCTCATTGTGGATTTGATTTGCATTTCCCTGGTGATTAGTGATGGTGATCGCCATTTGATATACCTGTTGGCCATTTGTATGTCTTCTTCAGAAAAATGTCTGTTCAGATCCTTTGCCCATATCTTAATCTGGTTATTTATTTTTTTGCTGTTGAGTTGTATGAGTTCCTTATATATTTTGGATATTAACCCCCTGTCAGATATATGTTTTGCAAAATTTTCTCCCAATCTGTAGGTTGCCTCTTCATTTTTTTATTGTTTCTTTTGCTATGCAGAAGCTTTTTAATTCAATGTAGTCTCATTTGTTTATTTTTGTTTTTGTCGCCTGTGCTTTTGATGTCATATCAAAAAACTCATTGCCAAGAGCCTTATCCCCAAATCAAGAAGCCTTATCCCTATGTTTTCTTCTAGAAGTTTTACAGTTTCAGGTCTTACATTTAAGTCTTTAATTCATTTCGAATTGATTGTTGTGCATGGTGTAAGATAAGGAGCCAGTTTTATTCTTTTGCATGTGGGTATCCAGTTTTCTCTACACCACTTATTGAAGAGACTATCCTTTCCCCATTGTGCATTCATGGTGCCCTTGTCAAAGAACACTTGACCATATATGTGTGAGTTTATTTTTGGACTCCCTATTATGTTCCTTTGATCTATGTGTCTATTTTTATGCCAGTACCACACCATTTTGGTTACTATAGCTTTGTAGTGTAGTTTGAAATCAGGAATTGTGATGCCTCCAGCTTTATTTTTCTTTCTCAAGATTGCTTTCCCTATTTAGAGTCTTTTGTGATTCCATACAAATTTTAGCATTGTTTTTTCTATTTCTGTGAAAAATGTAATTGAAATTTTGATAGTGGTTGTATTGAATCTGTATATTGCTTTGAGTACTATGGACATTTTAACAATATTAATTCTTTCAATCCATGAACATGGGATATATTTCCATTTATTTGCATTTTCTTCAGTTTCTTTCATCAATGTCTTATAGTTTTCAGGGTACAGATCTTTCATTTTCTTGATTAAATTTATTCCTAAGTATTTCATTCTTTTTGTTGCTATTATAATTGGGATTATTTTCTCAATTTCTATTTCATATAGTTTGTTATTAGTATATAGAAACACAACTGAATTTTTTGTGTTTATTTTGTATCCTGCAACTTTGCTGAATTTGTTTATTGTTCTAGCAGTTTTTTGGTAGAGTCCTTAGGGATACCTATGTATATGATCATGTCATCTGCAAACAGAAACAGTTTTACTTATTCCTTTCTGATTTGGATGTCTTTTCTTTCTTTTCTTGCCTAATTGTTTTGACTAGGACTTCCAGTATTATGTTGAATAGAAGTGGTGAGAGTGGGCACCCTTGTCTTGTTCCTGATCTTAGAGGAAAAACTTTCATCTGTTCACCACTGAGTATAATGTTAGCTGTGGGCTTGTCATATATGACTTTTATTATATTGAGGTACATTCCTTTTATATCTGATTTGTTGAGATTTTTTTTATCATGAAACAATGTTGAATTTTGTCAAATGTTTTTCTGCATCTATTGAGGTGATTATGCGGTTTGTCTTTTATTCTTTTAACGTGATGTATCACATTGATTGATTTGCATTTATTGAACCATCCTTGCATCTCAGGGATAAATCCCATTTGATTGTGGTGTATGATCATTTTAATGTGTTGTTGAATTAGGTTTACTAGTATTTTGTTGAGTTTTGCAGATGTGTAGACAAACTCCTTTCAGAGAAGAGCTGGAGACTTGGTTTTATCACTGGGGCGAGCTGAGGGGAGAAGATTAAGGGTGTTCTCATACACCTATTCAGGCTCCCATATGACTATTAATTATGTGCCCCTTCAATTCTCAGGTGCAGACTAATGAGAAGCTCGACCCTCAGGCATCAGCTGTAAAAGTACACAGTCAAACCTCTTCCGGGGAGAAATTGGGAGCCTTGCCTGTCTGCCTGTTTCCTCTGTGCTGAGCCCAGGAGGATAGTTATGGGAAGTGCTTGCATTTCTGTATCAAACCTTCTCTTGGCTTATTGTGGTCCCAGGGGACTACAAATGCTGAGCCCTGTCAGCTCTCAGTGCTAGCTGGTTTGGGGCCCATTCTTCAGGTGGCAGCCATAAAAGTTAGAGTGCTAGGTGTGTGGACAACCTCCTTCCAGGGAGAAACTGAGGGCTTGGTTTCATTTTTGGAGCAAGCCAGAGGGAGAAGGCAGCAGAAATGCCCACCGGCTCTTTCAGGCTCCTGGGAAGATCCCAGTCAGCACCCAGATGCAGGCTGATTAGAAGTTGGACACTCAGGTTGCAGCTGAGAATGTATGTAGTCAAACTCCTTCCAGAGAGAAACTCAGAGATGGGCATTTTTGCCCGTTACTTCTGCAATGAGCCCCAAGGCAATAGCCATGGGAAGTACTCATGTGCCCTTTTAAAAACTGCATCTTTGTTTAATGTGGTCCTGGGAGACTCAGAAATGTCAAACCCTGTTGGCTCTTAGAGCTAGGTAATTTGAGGCCCTGTCTCTCTAGTGGCAGCTGTAAAAGTTGGGGCACTAGATGTGTGGAGAAGCTCCTTTCCAGGAAAAGCTGGAGGCTTGATTTCATTGTTGGAGCAAGCTGGAGGTAGAAGGTGGGGAAAGTGCCTACTAGCTGTTTCAGGCTCCCGGGAGGATCCCAGTCAGCACCCAGATGCAGGCTAATTAGAAGCCAGACCCTTGGGCTGCAGCTAGGAATGTATGCTGTCAAACTCCTTCCAGGGAGAAACTGAGAGATGAGCATTTTTGCCTGCTCCTTCGGCAATGAGCTGGGGAGGGGGTGATAGTTGTGGGGAGTGTTTATGTGCCCATTTAAAAACTGCGTCTTTGTTTAATGTGGATCTGAGGGATTTGTGAGTGCCAAGCCCCATTGGCTCTCTGAACTAGATGATATGGGAGCCAGCCACTCAGGTGGCAGCCTTAATAGTTGGGGTGCTAGATGTGTGGTCCAAAACCTTTGCTCCTTAGAGAGAAATGGGAGTTGGGTGTTCTCTCCCAATTGTAAGGTGCTGTGCCCAGGGTGGCTTTTATGGCAACAGTGTGTCTCAGCCTTTTCTTCCTGTTTTGATGTGGATATTTTCTCGGTTGCCTGATGTGTAGGAGTCACTCGACTAGTTTCTGGATTTCTCTCAGAGGGAATTGATCTGCATGTAGCTGTGAATTTGATGCATCATTGGGAGGAGCGAAAGTTGGGAGCCTCCTATCCTGCCATCTTGCTGATGTCCGACAACCTATGTAATCTACATAGGTTTATTATAATAAGATATAACTCAGGAACAGCCAGATGGAAGAGATGCATAGGGGAGCATATGTGGAAAAGGATATGGAGCTACCATGCCCTCTCCAGGTGTGCCACTCTCTTAGGACCACCACATATTGACTTTGTTGAAGAATATGGAAAAGATCTGACTTCATGCAGAGATGTGGTTGCAAAAAGGAGTATTTTAATAGGTTCTTCAGATAACCGTGGATAGTCTCCTTAGATACTACACCAAAATTCAGCAAGTGGTATTTTTTAAGTTTAGTTACAATGTGCAATCTAAAACCATATCATTGAACTTTGCATACTCTGTTACATTAAAATCTATTGGCCTATCTTGCCCTTTTAATGGATTTTTTACTCATGCATGATTTTGTAACATCATGCAATAGTCATTTGAAAAAATGTTGATTCCTGGGGTTATACAGATCTTCCGAATGATGACACATTTTAGTATACAATACCAAAAAATTCACGTTAATTAGTAGCTCCACCAATCTCATCACAAAAGTCTTTAAGTATTGGGCAGCTCTCATGCTCACTGTGGTGGGTATCCAGTTTTACCGAATTCCAGTTTTTGCTTGAAACTTTGAATTTTCCCATTGGCAATAAATGCTCTCAGATGTTTCTTTTGAAATGATATGCTCTCTGTCCATTTTTGAGGAAATATCTGCAAAGTACTCAAGTCTGAATAAACCATAGTTTTTCTCTCAGTCATTCTTTCAATTACAAATGGCATTTTACGAAAAACAAGGCTAGTTCGACTTGCAACGCAAACAAATGCACAATGCGTTTCTTCGATTCAGCCATCATACTTTAATATGCATCAGAGGTACTTTATGTGTAATTCTTATTTTGTCACACAGAATATTAAGAAAGATGTGCATTCAAGGATTCATATTTAATAAAATTAACTGCTTCATCAAGAACATTCTTAGGTGAAACTGACTTTTTCTTCCTTCAAGTGCATTGTGATAAAGAATACAATGACTAGCTAGTACAATTTGATGCTACTGCCTTGATTTGTGCTAAGGCAGCAGCAACTTTACCCACCATTGCTTTTGCACCATTGGTGCAAATATCAACACAATGAAAAAGGAAAATGACTTTTTACTATTATTATGAAGAGGATCTTGACCTTGTGGACCCCTGAAAGAATCTCAAGAACTGTCAGAGATCTATAGACCACATTTTGAATACCACTACTCTAGCATTGCTATTAAAAGAATAATAAAAGAATGTATACCTAACAAACTGATAAAGGGGTAAAGAGAGAGAATTTTTAAAATACTTGATACGGCAAGAAAAGAAAGAAAAATGAATGTACATAGGTAGAACACATAGTATAGTGGTAGATTTAAACCCTTAAGATCAGTTCTTTCTTTGGTCTCCCATATAAGTAGAACCCAACAGGTACTCCAAATCATTCTCCCGATGTTTCCAGACAGACTTGCATCTTGGGCAGACTTACACTGCAGCTTAACCTTAATCTGAGACTTCTGCTTCAAATGAGCAGAATGTATGGTGGGAACTAATATCACTATTTAAAGTCACTTGAACAATGTTTAGAAAGAAATATGATGGAAAATAACCTCTACTTTGCTAAGTGAAGACACCAACTCATACCAGTTTACTTGAGAATGTAGATTCAGCCCTGCAGATGAAGATGCACACAGAGTATGTCAAAGAAAGGAAAATCATTTCAGTACATAGTGTCTTAAGCTTCAGGAGAATTTTGTGATTGGCATATTCATTTGCTTTCTATTTAAAAACAAATCCAAGGACAAACAGGACGAAATAAGGAAGCATCCTCTAAATTCCCCTTCCCCATAAGACAACTATCTAGTTCATCGGACTGGAGACACTGCTAGGAATTCATCAATAGTATCTTCACCGCCCATTTCCATTGCACAAGTGTGTCTATCTCATTGATTGGTTGTCCATCAAATCTGAATCTAATCTATCTCATTGATGGGCCTTGTCTTTTACAATATGCCTTCATTAGTTTGCTAAGAGGTGTTTGTCATTTATTTTGAGCTGAATCACAGATCCATCATAGAATTATAAAATAAAAGATTTGGAAGTGACCTTTGCAGTCATTTCTTCTACTTCCTACCTGGTAGAGAAATCTTCTCTACAGTATGCATGCCTAACAGTCATTCAGCAGGTCCTTGGATACTCCTGATAACAAGGAGCTCATTAACGTGTGAAACAGGCCATTTCGATTATAGTTCAGCTCTATTTCTTAGTAAATTCTTCATTATATTGAACCAGGGCTCCTTGGAGTTTTCATCTCAGCCTAGATACTCATCTGATGTTCACAGAATAAGAATAAGCTTACTGTTTTCTTTCCAGATGGCCCACTACTTTATAATGAATATAGAAATTCTTTGATTTTGATCCTATGTTAAGATTTTCTTTGGAAAACTAGGTACTGATGCTTCCAGTAGGTGACTTTGGAGAGTCTGTAGTAGGGGGTGAGGAAGAGAGACACACCTGTATTGAATAAACATCATTGTAGTGGACATAGTTGGATGGCTACCTAGTATCCATTCTCCCCCTTCCTATTCTATAACAGACCCCTGACTTTATTCAGATGTTCATCATCCACTCTCCAATCACACTAACCCAAGTGATCCAGGGGAAGGTAATCTTGTCCTCAGTTCTAGGAGTGGGTCTTGATTATTTCAGTCAATCAAGGTAATCCAAACCTCCTTGCCAGTGATTGGTTCAGAAATAAAAATTAAGCTAATAGATGCATGACATACACCTGGCAACTATTATTGATACAGGGGTGGGCATGTGGCTTTGATCCAATAAGACTGAAAAGAAGTACTTTTTATTTTATGATCAGGGGAAAGATTTTTCTCTTTCTGTCATTGAACATAAACAAGGAAATGTATTTCCCCAGTGGCTTTAGGCAGTCACATTGTGACCATGAAGGAAGCCAGCCTGAGATTAAAGTGGACACACATAGAGGAAGGTTGAGTTGAAAAAATTAGAAATAGAACTGGGGACCTTCTTGTACCATGCCTAGAGTTCACACCATTTTTGGACTTCCAGTCACGAGAGATAAAGTTTTTATTATTTGTTAGCTTATGTTGGCTTTTCTGTTACTTGTAGCTCAAGACGTACTAATATAATCATGTACTTCCCCAAGGTAAAGTTTCTGACTCTGATGTAGAACTGTAGGGTTTACTCCACTGGGTTGGTGCAAGCAGGCTAGAAATTGAGATAAAAGGAATGGGGCATTTGTTTATAGAGGAGTGGAACCAATTTTAAATTTGGATTTGGCTATAACCCTAGATAATTTTCTTTAGCCCAGTGTTAAGAAAGGAAACTAGAATTTGTTGAATGCCTATTGTATGCCAGGCACTTTCCTAAAAGCCAAGTCATATAATCCTCACTGTGAAGCAGGTACAAGTTTCCAATATGGAAAGTGAGGCTCACTGAGGTTAAATGAATTGCCCACGATCACACAGCTAGTTGGTGGTAGAGTCAGGATCCAGTCTTGATCTGGTTGCCTCCAAGTCCAGTGCTCTTTCCATTACATTCTTGGCAGACAGTTCTCTCCAGACAATTCTAGTCCCTATGCCAGAGAAAGCTGTTCAAAGTCTTAGACAAAGACTCTTCTTCTACAATGGTAGTAATTTACAGTGGTTAAAAGTATGCAGTATGAACTCGCATAGTTTGGCTCAAATTCTGGTACCAATTATTCAGCTCTGTTTTTTATAAAGTTCTTTATACCGAAGCAAGCCTACACCATTCACTCTCTTTTTGACATTGTGTGAGTTACCCTCTCTGAGCTTCAGTGTTTTTGCTTTGTAAAATCAAGATAATTACCTCACAGTGTTATTGTGAGGATTAATGAGGCAATGCTTATAAAGTTCCTGGAATATAGTGAGTGAAGTGGTGAATTGAGTGAGATGGTAAGAGTGGTCTGCTATGGAGCAGAGGAGTATTTTATCACTGATTTTGTTTAGAATTTTTAGATCATGGTGAAAATAAAAGGTATACCAAGTTTTAGTCAGTATTATTTATTTTAAGTTCTCTACAAACAATTCACTCCTTTATTGCCTGCACTGGGAACATACCATTCTGAAAACCTTGCTCTTGGTAGGCCTTACAGTGAGTATATGCCATCTATTATTATTTTTAAGGCCAAAATAGGAAAAATCTTGCAGCGAGGATAGGAACTTCAAACTTAGTCTTTGCAGTTTAGATTAAAATGTGTTCATTCCATTGGGCATAGCTTTTGGCTTAGATTATTAGTTGGATTTTTAAAATATAAATTATATAGTTGATATAGTAGAAAGAAAGCACTGTATATCAAATGAGTGTTATCTTCCCTCCCAACCATGGGATCTTAAAGATGAGATTTGTTCAACATTCTCCAATGTTTAGAGTTTTGCCCTGTTTACGATGGCAGTCCCATTGCATGGGGCGCAAGAATAGTTAAGTGGATTTATGTTGGGAGAGGTGGGCAGGGAGGGCTTTACATACATAATCTCATTGAATCTTCATGACAACACTGTGAAGTAATGGTTGAGGTAAGGGTATTATCTCATTTTTGCTAAGGAACAAACTGAGATTTGTGGATGAAGTTGAAGCTCTTGGTAATAGGACAGGGGAATTTCATTTCTCTGGTCTTTCACTTTCCAAAGTAGGTAAGGGCTACTAGTTTGCTTGAAACTCAGAAATGCCTTTAAATTATATACTGATTAGGTCCAGTATGTGATTCAGGTTGGCTGGGCTAACAAAGCCTGTGAAATGAGAATAGAGACTACGAACTGGTTTGAATAATTTTCCGCTCCTAGTTCTTAGCTGTATTTCCAGCTGCCTCCACTAAACAGTGAGGTCCTTCAGGGCCAGGGCCTATACTATTCATCCCTTTATTCATATTGTTTAGCAGGGTTTTGTGTGATGTCCACAGAAACATTAATCTTTAGGTAGAGGGAATACTAGGTAGGAGAACAAAAGTCTTTAGTTCATTCTTCAGGCGTACATCCCTCCAGTCTCTCAGATACTGGAGCCTCTCTAGGCATCAGTGAGAACCCAGTACAGGTCTATTGTTTTTCTGTTTTCTATTTCATTTATGTCTGTTCTAATGTTTATTAATTCATTCTTTTTGACTTATTTGGATTTAGTTTGCTCTTCTTTTTCTAGTTTCTTAAGTTAGAAGTTTGGTTATTAATTTGAGATCTTTCTTCTTTTATACTGTAGCCATTTAAAGTTGTATATTTTTCTCTCACCACTGCATTAACTTCATTCCATAGATTATGGTATGTTGTGTCTTCATTTTTATTCATCTGAAAGTATTTTTCAAATTTTCATGATTTCTTCTTTGACCCATTTGTTATTTAGTAGTGTATTGTTTAATTTCCACATATTTGTGAGTTTCCCAAATTTTATTCTGTTATTGATTTCTAATTTAATTTACTTGTGGTCAGAGAACATACTTTGTATGATGTTAAACCCAGAGTGGCACTCCCCCTCTATAAGGTGGACACTGAAGGAAGATGATAGCTCCTGGTCTTCTCAGCTTGCCCTTCCCTGCGTGAAATCTCTGCATTATGAGCAAACTGGGGAAGAGGTGATTGGGGCCAGTATTATTGGCCTCCTACACCTAGAGTAGAGCTTACATCCTACAAGTGAAGGCTGGGTTAGGGAAGAGAGATCCAGTCCTCTCTGCCATGCCTGCCTGGAATAGAGCTTCTGCAACATGGTGCTGTGAGAAATGAGAAACAACAGCAACCTGACCAATATGGGTGAAGCTGTATCCTCAAATTGGAAACTGGGGGAGAAAGAGCTCCTGTCTTCTTGGTTGCACATCCCCAGGGTAGACCTTCCATAACATAAGCTGGTAGGAGAGAGAGAGTAATGGAGTAAATTGTGACTCAGATGCCACAGAGTCTCACTGTTCCTACTGAGATTTAGTAGATTTTCTTGAATGAATGTTTTTCCATTTTCTGTATGCCCTTAGGAAAATTTCCAGAGACTTTGATTGTTTTTTAAAATAATTTTCATTATTTAAATTGTTGTTTGGCTAAGGAGAGGGTAAGCTGAACTCCTTACTGCATTATTCCAGAAGTCCTGCCACCCAAAGAGTATTTTTTATACATAGAAACTTCTCTGAAAAGTTATCTTCCACCTGTCACCTTCCTTATTTAGACAAGATTAAATGTGCTTAAAAGTTTCCCAAAGACCCATGCTCCCTAGAAGTGGTCTAGAAGTTTAGAGATCAGGTGGTATGGATAGCAACCTCAGAAAGTGGCTGTACTGAGTCAATAGTAGTCCTGGAATATTTCACTGTAGTTTTGCTCTTGACAAAGATCACCAAGGCATTCCTGTGTTGGGAACAGAATAACTTCTAGTTTCGATTGGTATCTATATGATCATCAAAGACATGGAAGATGAATATGTATGTTTGGTAAGAAGGAACACCCTGGATATGTGGTCTACCTTAGAGTTGCATCTACTGTACACATTTTAGCAATTACTACCTCTACTGCCAAGTCTTGCCTTACATGACATTCTGTACCTAGGATCCTAGAAAAACGTGCGTTGGGTTTGGAAGAGTTTTGGGGCATGATGAAGAGAAAGGTCTCCTGTATTATGAATGGAGCTGAGTCATTTATTTGATGCACAATGTCTGTTTTCCTGCCAAATTTATATAGTGCCTTCAGGGATCAAAGCCTTCTGCTAGTTTGTTGACACCAGCACATCAAGCACTTCTCTTCTCCCTTAAACAAAAATGGAGTGCTTCACTTCTGATAAAGGACCACTAACTGTGGTCTCTACACAATGTCTGAGAATTCTGCTTATTACTATTAATCTTCATGGAGCAAGGATCTTTGAAAATTTAAATATTTAAGGTCTTTATGATATTGCCTTTATGTGGTGATGATAAAGCCATGCTAACAAAGATAAAATAATGATTGAGTATGCTCCAGTGAAACTCCTTGACTATCTTAGCCAAGATAACTTATGACATTAGACAAAGTGTCCCAGAGGATATACAGTGAGAAACTCCCATGTAAATCAGAAATGTTCATCACTTTCTAGGATCCATTCAATAGTACTATAAAGAGAACACCTTTTCCCCATTCCCCAGGCCATGGAAGACAGAACTGCTATCAACTCTTCTACCTTTCAAAGATAGTTTAAGAGAAGAAAATCCTGCCCCTCTGTCCATTCATTACTTGCTTCTCCCTAATGAAGGAAGAATAACTAATATGATTGATGATTGCCTAACATCCATTAAGCCACACTCAACAAATGGGTAGAGTAATAGTGATTACAAAACAGGATTAGTATTACTCTTTCTCTCCTCCCTTTAACTGCCTTATTGATGGATTGGTAAATGTGTAAGAAGTTATATACATGTGTGTGTAAGCACATATAGATGTAAGCATACCTGGGGCAGGGCCTATAGCATGCCCTCTATATGGAAACTTGGTCAGTATCTTTCTCTTTCTCACTCTCTCTGTCAGTCTGTCTGTCTGTCTGTCTGTCTCTCTCTCACACACACACACACACTCTCTCTCACTTTTGTTCATGCTCTTGCTGGTGACTATGGTAACTATATGCGTAAGGCAGACCTGTGGTCCTTAGAGATGGCTTTGTGAGCCGAGATCTACACTATAGATACAACTTTCTGCACAGACAGGTCCCAAAGTCTAGTTTCAGCAATGTAATAGGAAGACGCTATTTTGGTCTCAAGATCCAGCTACATTCTCCAATCTAGTTTTAGCAAGAAATCCATATGTTTTGGGGATTATTTAAGACTTGCCTTGCTCACTAATAAAGCTGATACTCTGATCCCCATTTAACTCTCAGTTCACCATTTCTATTTTTTGCATCAGGCAGAACCCACAATGGAGAAGCAGTCTTATTTCCTTAGCTCCAATTTACAGCAGTTACTAACAATTCATTCCATAATTCTGTTTTGACAGTCCTAGTAAACATCTTACTAAAAAGAGGAGAAGACTATATAGGCCTTCAAAATGGCAACAGTTCAAGTTCCTTGACATCTTTACTTCTGCCTAGATCCCCAATTTTGACCTACTATGGCTTTGTACCTACAAAATAAAATGAATCTAACATCATGATGGTGGCTGTTCTTGTCCCAACAAGACTCTGACTTCAGCAACCTCCACCCCAATCAAATCCTATGTATCTGGTAAACAAATCTGGTGGAAGATATTATCTCACCTGGAAAGTACTGAATAATGATAAGAATGGTTGTACACAATTGTACTCCTGGCAGAGAAGACCTATACCTATAAGCCTATGGCACAATACTACCACTTTGGCCCTTTCCAAATAGTCACTAAGGTCACCAAGACTTTTAGCAGCCTCATATTTTAAATGATCCCTTCAAGTGACATCTTCCTTAGGATCAGGAACCAGATGGGGTGACCCAAGGGATCATTGTACCCCTTCCCTACCCCTCTTAGAAGTCATTCTAGTTTTTTATCTCCAACATGCCTCATTCACAGTCTTGGCATTTTTCCAGTAGTGATGGATAGTCTCCGCATAATACATTTTATGTCGTACATCTGTCTTCCATAGCATCTGCATTACGAGATGCTGTAACAAATTACCTCAAAATTGGTGGCTTAGAAAAACAGAAATTTACTCTCTCACAGTTCTGGTTTGGCTAGAAGTCTGAAATCAAAGTGTCAGCAAAACCACACATTCCCTCCAAAGAGTCTAGGGGAGAATTCTTCATTGCCTTTTCCAGCTTCTGGTGGCTCCAGGCATTCCTTAGCTTGTGGCAGCATAACTCCAATCCCTGCCTCTCTCTTCACATAGTCTTCTCCCCTATGTCTCCCTCTGTGTCTTCTCCTTTTCTGTCTATTATAAGGCCACTTATCATTAGATTTAGGACCCACCCTAATCCAGGATGATCTCATCTCAAAATCCTTACTTTACATCTACAAAGACTCTTATCCAAGTAAGGTCACATTCTGAGGTTCCAGGTGGACATATCTTTTGGGGGGACACCATTAACCCCCTACAGCAACCAAGCACCATTTTGTGTTTCCAGACACTTGTCCTATTAATGGAGTCCCCGGTTTGTGCTCTGATTTTTGAGGGTGCTCTTTCCCATTTATTATTACACTCAACTCTGAGATCTGCCACTTAATACTATTTTTCTAGCTTTGATCTTTGGCATCTGTATCAAGATACTCTTGGCTACAAACATAGATGGCTTAAACAAGAAAGGGGGAACTTATTGGTTCATGTTAATGAAAGTCTAGGAGTAACAATAGCTTCAGTTGTAGCTTGATACAGAGGCTCAAGTGATAATATCAGGGCCAATTTCTGTGAATATCTTGGCAGTGTTTTTTCTCTCTGCTAGCTTTTCCAGGTTGGCTCCTTTCTTGGTAACAAGATGGCTGAAGCAGTCCCAAGTCTCATATTCTCATATAACCAAAGTCAATGGAAAAATAAAGTACTTCTACCTCTCAGAAACCTTGGTAAATGACTCATGGCTCCTCATTGGTTCAGATTTAGTCATATGCCAGTCTGTGAGATAATTCCTATGGCCAGGGATATGCTGATTTGCTTGGGCCAAACAAGGTCTACTCCTGGAGCTGAGAGTGGAGGTTAATTCCAACCAAACCAAATGGGTTGAGACTTGGGAAAAATGGATCATCAAGCAAAAGATGAGGTCATATTTTTGGAAGACTGGGGAAAGAATATTGTAGGGATATATTAGTGTCCACTATAGCTTCCCTCAATTCGTGACTTGAGCTCTCTCTTTGGCTAAGCCATTCATTTGCAGCCCTGGATCATGACCCAATATCCATAACCTTATGATATTTTAAAGAAGCTAAGTCCTGACATTTACCTAGGATTTCTGCCAGAAGCACTGCCCACGGGCTACACTCCTACTCAGTGCCCAAAATATCAGACAAATATGAAGAAGACACCTGGTAGAAGAACATTTCTGCTATCCTATGTGCAAAAAATATCCAAAACACACTCTGGCTCTGCTAAAAGTGAGGACGGAGTGGATGTTTAGAGCTAGTCCTCTCTCTAGACTATGTCATTTGGTTTTCTGGTTGTGGATGTGATTCTGGGATGAGTGTTAAAATAAGGAACATTTTATCTAGGTTAGCATGGAACCCTAAAAACCCAAAAGGATGAGCCAAGTCAAAATCTTTATGACAGAGCTAATCCTCAAAAACTGAGTACCATAATAGTCTTGAGACAAGATGTTTCCTCCAGGCTTTTAATATTGCCTTATGTTGTGTGAGCAATTCCTGCCTGCATCTATTTCAACCACAAACAGCTTCCATAATAAACATGCACTCGGGCCCAGATATTTTGCCCAGGGATTCTCTTGCACAAAAGGATGGTTCACTGTGTTGTGTTGGAGGTATCTGTCTCTATTCAGTGAGGATAAATTAGATTACAGTGAGCCAGGATGGTGGAAGAGTTGAAGAGTGTCTAGAGATATTGAAATGCCTCAATTGCTGCTGGTGTCCAAAAGACAGCCACATCTCCTTACTTATTTGGTTAGATGGATGGGAGGTGAGATAAATAGTGCAAGAAAATAATAATTACTAGGGCCAGCCCCGTGGCGTAGCGGTTAAGTGCACGCACTCCACCGCTGACGGCCCGGGGTTCGTATCCCGCGCGCGCACTGATGCACCGCTTGTCAGGCCATGCTGTGGTGGCGTCCCATATAAAGTAGAGGAAGATGGGCACAGATATTAGCCCAGGGCCAGTCTTCCTCAGCAAAAAGAGGAGGATTGGCATGGATGTTAGCTCAGGACTGATCTTCCTCACAACAACAACAACAAAATAATTACTATTTATTAGCTAATGACTATATGATAGACATTATACTAAGTACTTTACATACAATATCCCATTTAATATTTATAGCAACCCTATGAGGTGATTATGTTTACTCTCTGCTAGCCTAGACCGAAAGTGACAGAGATGGGACAAAATTAAGGGAGAGTGACTTTGAGGTAGAGAATGGATGAAAAGGCCAGAAAAGACAAGGCCGCCACCCCAGAGGGCCCAGAGGACAGACTATTGAGCCACAGAGGATTACTCTCAGGCCTTCAAACCTAATGGACTTTGCCCTACTGTGTTGTGAGCTTGCTTTAGATTAGTAATCCCTTTATTTCTTCCATTTTCTCCCTTTCTGGATGGGACTATCTATCCTATGCCTGTCCCTCCATTGTGTTTTGAATGCAGATAACTTCTTTTCTAGTTTCACAGGTCAGTGGACAGAGAGGAATTTTGACTCAGGATGGACCATACCCAGAGTCTCACCCATACCTGATTTAGATGATGGGAGTTGGAAATTTTTTGAGTTGATGTTATTTAGATGAGATCTTGGATGTAAAGTTAATGCTGGAATGGGTTAAGACTTTTGGGGATGTTGGAAAGGGGTGAATGTATTTTGTACGTGGTAAGGACATGAATTTTGGGGGGACCAGATGGCAGAACATACTAGGTTGAATAGTATCCTCCTAAAATTCATGTCCACCCGGAAACTGTGAACGTGACCTTATTTGAAATTAGAGCCTTAGCAGATGTAAGGAAGTTAAAATGAGGTCATACTGGATTGGGGGGGCTCTAAATCCAATATAACTGGTGTCATTATAAGAAGAGGGAAATATGGACACAGACTCACAGATGCACAGGGGAGAAGGCCATGTGCAGATGGTGGCAGAGATGGGAGTGATGCATCTATAAGCCAAGGATTGCTGGCAACCACCAGAACTTATGAGAAGTAAGAAAGGATTCTTCCCTAGAGCCTTTGGAGGGAGCATGGTACTCCTGGCAGCTTGATTTTGGACTGCTAGGCTCCAGAACTGTGAAAGAGTAAATTGTTGTTTTTATCCACCCTGTTCTTTATACTTTGTTACAGCAGCCCTAGGAAACTAATACAGAAAGCATATACCCATTTTCCCAGGTAGGGTTCTGGGGAGGTGGCAAGAATGCAGAGAAGAAACGACTGTGTGGTGTATCTAAGCAGAAGAGACCTTGACAGTCTCACAGAGTTCCTTGTATATGGGAATGATTTCCCTGAACATGAGAATAGCACAGGACTTGAGGAAACATGGTGTATTTAAAAAGTTGTGAGCTTCAAAGACACAAAGAAATGGAAAGATATTCCGTGCTCTTGGACTGGAAGAATTAACATAGTTAAGATGTTCATACTTCCTAAAGCAATCTATAGATTCAATGCAATCCCTATCAAAGTTCCAACAACATTTTTCACAGAAATAGAACAAAGAATCCTAAAATTTGTGTGGAACAACAAAAGACCCCGAATAGCTAAAGGAATCCTGAGAATAAAGAACAAAGCTGGGGGTATCACACTCCCTGATTTCAAAATATACTACAAAGCTATAGTAACCAAAACAGCATGGCACTGGCACAAAAATGGACACACAGATCAATGGAATAGAATCAAAAGCCCAGAAATAAACCCACCCATCTGTGGACAGCTAATCTTTGACAAAGGAGCCAAGAACATACAATGGAGAAAGGAAAGTCTCTTCAACAAATGGTGTTGGGAAAACTGGACAGCCACATGCAAAAGAATGAAAGTAGACCACTATCTTTCCCATACACAAAAATTAACTCAAAATGGATTAAAGATTTGAATGTAAGACCTGAAACCATGAAACTTCTAGAAGAAGACATAGGCAGTACGCTCTTCAACATCGGTCTTAGCAACATCTTTTCAAACACCACGTCTGACCAGGCAAGAGAAACAATAGAAAAAATAAACGAATGGGACTACATCAAACTAAAAAGCTTCTGCACAGCAAAGGAAACCATCAACAAAACGAAAACACAACCTAACAATTCGGAGAAGATATTTGCAAACCATACATCTGATAAGGGGTTAATCTCAAAAATATATAAAGAACACATGCATCTCAACAACAAGAAAACTACCAACCCAATTAAAAAATGGGCAAAAGACCTGAACAGACATTTCTCCAAAGAAGATATACACATGGCCAACAGGCACATGAAAAGACGTTCAACATCATTAACTATCAGGGAAATGCAAATCAAAACTACAGTGAGATATCACCTCACGCCTGACAGAATGGCTATAATTAACAAGACAGGAAACAACATGTGTTGGAGAGGATGTGGAGAGAAGGGAACTCTCATACACTGCTGGTGGGAGTGCAAACTGGTGGAGTCACTATGGAAAACAGTATGGAGATTCCTCAAAAAATTAAGGATAAAACTACCATATGATCCAGCTATTCCACTGCTGGGTATTTACCCAAAGAACGTGAAAACACCAGTGCGTAAAGATACATGCACCCCTGTGTTCATTGCAGCGTTATTCACCATAGCCAAGACTTGGAAGCAACCTAAGTGCCCATCAAGGGACGAATGGATAAAGAAGATGTGGTATATATACACAACAGAATGCTACTGAGCCATAAGAAACGATGAAATCCAGCCATTTGTGACAACATGGATGGACATTGAGGGTATTATGCAAAGTGAAATAAGTCAGAGGGAGAAGGTCAAATACCGTATGATCTCACTCATTAAGTAGTAGATAATAACAACAACAAACAAACACATGGAGGGCCGACCCCGTGGCTTAGCGGTTAAGTGCGCGTGCTCCACTGCTGGCGGACCGGGTTCGATCCCGGGTGCGCACCGACGCACCACTTCTCCGGCCATGCTGAGGCCACGTCCCACATACAGCAACTAGAAGGATGTGCAGCTATGACCATATAACTATCAACTGGGGCTTTGGGGGAAAAAAAATAAAAAAAAAAATCTATGTTCTTTAAAAAAAAAAAAAAAACACATGGAGACAGAGATTGGATTGGTGGTTACCAGAGGGGAAGTGGGGAAGGAAGAGGGCAAAAGGGATAATTAGGCACGTGTGTGTGGTGATGGATTGTAATTAGTATTTGGGTGGTGAACATGACAACATGATGTAATCCATGCATAAATAGAAGTATAATGATGTACACCTGAAATTTATACAATGTTATAAACCAATGTTACTGCAATAAACAAACAAACAAACAAAAAGTCGTGAGCTTCAGATAGCACCATAGTTTCCCATTCTTAATCATTGGAGCCTAAAATAATTCTTAGGCATTGGAGAGGAAAAAGAAGCATCAGTGATAGTTGCCAGATCTAGAGGGTTTTTTTAGACAGGCAGGTAGGCAGTTCAGCAGAACGTGAAGGACAAAGGGTAAAGGACCAGATGCAATGATCAACATGTCATTGATGCCAGATAATACAGAGACAGATAATACTGAAAACCAGATTCTCACTGTACCTCCCACCCTAATGCCTTTGTATTTGTACACCCCTCCAAACTTAGATATGATCTTTTGTAAAAGAGGAGGACACTCCAAATTAGTCCAGTTTGTGGTCTCAGGTCCATTTATTTATTTATTTTTAGTACACGGGATATCCTGAAGGAAGGTTGCACTGTATCTCAGAGCATATACAGGAGGAATATTCATGATATCCCACACCCTACTCGTATTATTTATAGTTCCTTCTACAGTTGATCTAAAAGATGGTGAGAAACAAAGATATTGTACCATGAAAACTCCAGTTCATTGTCTCTAATTATTCAGATGGAATGTAAATGAGTGGGATATGAGTGAGCTCAGGAAAGGGTGGATTTAAGAAGTTGGGGGCTACATGTAAAGAAATGAGGAGGTGAAAGTGGAAGACGATAGGTTTTGTAACCCACTTGACTTGGAGTGGTCTGGGACTGGTACTTGAGTTTCCTGCAAGGTCAGGTGAAGTGGATGTGACAGAAAAATCAGCTTGTGTCTCTTACTTGATAGTTCACCTTGGTAGGCAATGCTTAGAATGATCCTCAGCCCAACTCAAGGTTATCCTCTAGATCTTGTAGTTCCTTCTGTCACTGACCAGTGCTTGATGTCAGAGTGGTGCTGGCTGGTGCAGAAATATAGGGGTGAAATTTGTAATGGCTTTGAAAGAGGGAGCTCCTTGTGGACAAGGGCAGGAAAATCTCTGTTCTTCAAGTACTATGTTTAGTTCACATGCTTCCTCAAATCCCTCATGGATATGCAGATCTGAATTTGGAGAGCCTTAAAAGCCAGGCCCTTCAAGCCAGGATAATTTTGTATGGTTCAACCAGATGCAAGCTCTGGCGCAGGAAGAAATAGCCTAAATAACAAATGAATTACAAGACCTAATGAATATGTACTCACAGGAACCAGAGTATTACATGTGGGTTGAATGGTTAAGATCAGGAGGTGGCAGAATCTTAAGTGTGGAAAAGAAAAATTCATTGTCATGGGGGAATTGACCTATGCACTGGAACATTTTAAAACGTTCATTTTGACATAATTTCAGACTTAAGAAAAGTTGAAAAATGGTACAAAGAATCTTCAGATTCCTCAAATGTTAATCTTTTTCCACATTTGCTTTATCATTCTCCCTCCCCTCCATTCCCTTCCTCCTTCTCTTTCCCTTTTTCTTCTTCCTCTCCTCTTCACCCTTACACATACATATATATTAATTTTTCTGAACTATTTGAGGGCAAGTTAGAAGATATTTTGCCCTTTAATCCTAAATACTTCAATGTATATTTCCTAAAATCAAGAACATTCTCATACAACTTCAGTGCAGTTATCAAAATGAAGAAATTGACATTAATGCAATATTTTTAGCTAATACATTAACCTTATTCAAAGTCCACCAATTGTCCTAATGATGTCCTTTATAGGGAAAGAAAATCGCAGATCACAAGTGACATGCAGTTGCCACATTCCTTTAGTGTGAATTCAAATTTATTTTTGAATTCAAATTTAATGTTCTGGCAAGGCTTCCTAGAGCTGGTCCTAATATTTACATGAATGCCTCTTTGAAGCCTGATCATGTTGATGGCCTACAGTAAACAAGGTAGAGATACCTAAACTTTCTTGGAATGTTTAGGAGGTTGGAATTGATTTACAATATAAGACTCGAACACCCACCAACTGACTTTGTACACTAGGAGGGTCAGAGGCCACTCCTTTAATAAGGGATGCACTAGTAATGGAAACACTAGTATCTTTGAGCTTAGTGATGGTTGTTATCTGTTAGGCCGGTGTTGATAGCATGAGATTCTGCCATGGAAATGGGCTCTATAATATTAACATGGATGATGAGATCTGGAATTACAGAGGCCAGATGGTAACTCTGAGCCACCAACCATTATTCATACAATAAGTAGCAAGCATGGAACGATAATCGTAATGCACAGAAATCTATGGTAATTGAAATAGATCAAGGTGTTCCTAAATCGAAAGCCAACTAGGCTGCTGCCCAATTTGATCATAATTAAAAAAGGGAAAGCTATTAATCAGAAGGTTGGTGTCAGATGCCACAATGGAAAATTGCACTCCCTCACACAGTTTCCAGGCTTAAGTCAGTTCACAGACCTATTGATTCAAGATGATGTTGGTTCACCTCACATATAAACAGTGAATGTTTCTTTGATGTTTCCCCAAAGAGGCCTTCAGCCATTTTCCAGGATAGTTGTATACTGGGCAAAAGGGAATCTTCAAACTCTAGAACTGTTATATATAGGGTTTTGAGCTGACATTGATCACAGAGGACATAAAACATCATCATGTCCCTCTGCTTAGTGTGGAGGCTCTCATAATCAACATAAGAAAGGGAGTTTTGGCTCAAGCCTGTCTCATAGTGGGTAAATAGGTCCACATACCTACACTGTGGCTCTTTCTCTGGTCTCTGAGTATATAATTGGGATACCCCTTCTTAGATGCTGGAAGACCTCTCCCATTGTTTCTCTGACTTGTGGATTAAGGATCATTATAGTAGGAAGGACCGAGTGAGAACCCCTCAACCTTCCCCTGCCAGAAAGTTAAACTAAAAAAACTATCATATTCCTAGAGGCACTGCAGAAATTAGTGTCACCATCAAAGAAGTGAAAGACGTGGTCTCTTCTCTCAATGTTCTCATTTGGTCTCGGTAAAACCAGGTGGTTCATGGCTGATGACAGTGATTACTGTAAACTTAACAAAACGGAAGCCCTGATTGCAGTTGCTGTGCTGGATATAGTATCTTTATGAAAGCAGGGCAACCTAGTTTCTAGCACTTAGTGTACAACTATTGATTTGGAAGAATGCTTTCATCTTGATGCATATCAGCAGGGAGGATTGAAAGCAATTGATATTTACATGGTAAAGACAGGAGTTTTAAACACTCTTGCCTCAGTGCTGTGTTAACTCATGCTCATTGACATAGTATAGTCTTACAGCAACCTTGTATATCTCGAAATTCCTGAGAAGTTATTCCTGTCCACATCATATTAATTGGACCTGCTGAGCTTCAATGGCAATACCCCTAGACAACTAAGTCAGACATTTGAATGCCAAAATGTGGGAGATAAATGCCATAAAGATTCATGGTCCTGTCATATTGTTGAAGTTATAGGATGGTCTGGAACCTGCTGGGATGTTTTTCCCAAGGGCAGATTGTTGCAGCTTGAACCTCCTACCACCAAGAGAGAAGGACATCACTTAATTTAACCCAATAAGAGAGTAACAGTACAGACCTCTAGGGCTCTGGAACAAGACCATGCCATCCATAGCCGAGAAATGCTCTGTTCGAAAATAATTTCTATGATACTGGACCCAAATCGAGACTGAGTACAAGATATCAAGACACTTTCAAACTAGATGTGCATCATGACCTGGACATCTAGTTATCTAGATTCAACGTGTTATCTGATCCAACATGTCATAAGTTTGAGTAGTCATAGCAGCTAGCCATTTTATCCCTTGTACAATGAAGTAATACATTTGGGTTATTGGATGGGCTCAAGTAGGTCCAGAAGTTATGAATCAACTACATAAATAGGTAGCCCAAATGCCCATGTCACCTAACTTTGTTGCATTATTGTCTCAATCAACTCACCTCAAGCAATGATAAACATAAAATTTAGGATAAAGAGTTCAGAGCTACCAATCAGAAGTAGATTTTTAACTTTGTGCCTTGCATGAGAACATCACATCTAAGGGGGAGCCATTTGCATAATAAACATCTTATCCTTTTGATTTTTTTCTTACTTTTCTTAAACAATTGTTGACTCCAAAACAGGTCATTTGTATATTTATTATAATAATTATCCACACCTTGTGGTAAATACTCTTGTTCTAACAAATCGGTATCTGTAAACAGTTGGAAGCAAAGTGTCTTCTTGTAATATGATGGATACATATTGTTCCACTGAAAGTTACAACTGAGAGTCAAGTTTGATATTGAAAGACTGTGTTGACCTAATAACAACTAAAATAACCCCTGCTCCTAAGCTAAGAACTTGTAAACAAGGTATAGATTCTAGAATTCAAGTCCAATGTATAATTTCAAATAATATCCATTTACATTTATTTTCTTGGTAATAATTGGTATGATGTTTTAAGTAAAATTAACATTATATGAAAAATGATAAAGGAATAAAAGTTCTATGTGCATTGTTCCTTTGAAAACATCTAAATTATTTAAAGAAAGCAACGGGCTATTTTTATGAAATTATATTCTTGATGCCAGACAAATTACAGAGTCTCTTGATATTGATGTCTGCTTCTCCAATGAAGGAAATACCAGAAAAAGGAGGAAGAAGCCTCATTTTGACCACAAATTCCACAATCAGCCCAAAAGTAAATAAATCCAAAATAAATAAATAAATAAAATCTAAAAGTAAATGTCGAAATCAATTTATGTTTTTCTAAATTAGATATAAAATAACATCTTTAAAACAAGGATGTACGATAACGTACTAATATTATGGCCTTTTCAATGTTCCAGATGACTAATGATTTGATGAATTATGAAGACTGTTGAAATTATATAAAAAATTATACTTGAAATTGACCAATGAATATTGTTAGAACTGTGATATTGCTTGAAGATCATTGTGTAAGGAACTAACTCTCTTATATTGTATTCTAATATCTAGTATGATTGACCTATACATTTTCAAATATTTTTGTGGCTCTCCAGATATATTTAATTTTTCCAATATTGGTCATCAGTGAAGAATGTAACACCTCAAAATTAATACTCAATAAAATAATTTTTAAAAAATTACTTAAGGAATACAATATTATAAGAAAGATTATAAAATCTATTGACCACTTCTGTTGAAAACAAGATATTGGAGCAAATAAGCTTTCAAATTCTCATATGATATTCAATTTCATAAAAGCAAGACGTAACCATTTTTAAACAAATTTTTACATCATAAAGAATTTTATTTTCTAATACCTATAACTAAATTTCATATCACTTCTGATTTTTATTTAATAATTGGAAATAATTTTATTTATATAATTTGTACTGAACATAGTCATATTTTTATTTTTGATAAATAAATATGCTAACTAAAAAAAGTACCTAAGGAATGGGCATCTCCTTCTAATTTGCATAAAAGCTCTAGTGGTTGGGCTAGTGGTGGCCCTGAGTGGTTACCTTAGTGAGGCAGATAGGGGAATTAAATAAGGGAGAAGAATTTTGGTATATATAAATTACTGTTAACATTCTAGTTCTTGGGGCCGGCCGGGTGGCGCAAGCGGTTAAGTGTGCGCGCTCCGCTGCGGTGGTCCGGGGTTCGCCGGTTCGGATCCCCTGCACGCACTGATGCACCGCTTGTCAAGCCATGCTCTGGGGGCGTCCCACATAAAGTAGAGGAAGATGGGCACGGATGTTAGCCCAGGGCCTGTCTTCCTCAGCAAAAAGAGGAGGATTGGCAGATGTTAGCTCAGGGCTGATCTTCCTTACAAAAAAAAAAAAAATTCTAGTTCTTGCTAGGGTGGTAGGTTTACTGGTGTTCAATTATAAGTTGACAGATAAAAATAAGTAAAAATACAGTCATGAACTATTGATGATAAAGTACCATGAACTAAAAATCATAATTCAGTTCTATGCCCTGGAGATATATCAAAAATATGTTTGTGGAGCAAGATTAAGAGAAAATCTATTCCATGTCCAGCAAGAGAAATGATATGGTGCACAGGGACTTATATTAATCCTAAAAGTTTAGACTTTATCTTTCACCTCTTTTTGGCCAATAGAGAAGGATTTAAATGCAGAGCAGTTTATAAGAAGCCCACCAAGCAGCCTGGGTGGGATATTTATGGAATGTGGGTAGCTCATGGGCCTGTGTCTGGCAGGCGAGGGAGGTGTGCCAAAGGAGCGTCAAACTGGACAGATGAACCAAGAAAAGAGACAGAGAGTAAGAGAGATTGGTGGATTGGTAGCGGGACAACTAGACATAGGAACTAATTAATCTATTTCAGGGATGGCAATATGCGGCATATATATCTTATTCCCATGGCACATATCATCAGTTAATCATTGCATTTTATCCCACTGAACTTGAATGTGGCTTCTTCATTCTTTTCAATGTAATACTCTAGGCAGCCACTAGCAATTGATTAGAGTTAGCAAATGAGATGTAACCTATTTGCCATCTTTACTCTTTACAAACCATACCAGATTATTCTGAAGAGGTGATAGAGCAAGCAGAATGCTAGCTAAATCTAGGATGTTGGAAAGTCAGGAAAGTTACACAGAGCATCAAACTGGAGTAGTGCAGCAGAATAGGGGCCAAGGAGCAAGGAAGAATTGGTTTCAAGTTGGCTGAAGAAAAGGACTGTCAGAAATGGAAGTCTGGATGTTAATTTGGACAACTTTAGCTTTAGCTCCCAAATCTTTGAAGCAGATAAGATCATAGGACCATGGCGGGTTAGTGCTGTGTGTTGTTGTGAAAAGTTTTGAAATGTAGAGGGAATCTGCAGGAATGAGAAGGGACCTGAAGATGATAGCCCTTCTTTAAGTGTGATCACGTTGGGACCTCCTAAATGAGCCCAGTAACCTCCACTTGAGCAGTATCTTATTTTGTCAAGTTACATAAAATTCATGGCCACACTGAGGGGAAAGTATGACCTAGCATCAACATGTTTTCCTTCTTCCATCAAGAGAAGATGACCATCAGTTACTACTCTTCGGAGTTATACTGTTTATCCTGAATTAGCCTTATAACTACACCACACTACAGGTGCAGTTACACGAATTCTCTAGAACCATCTACTACAGACTAACTTATAAAAGGAGATAACGTTGATCAGGTGAGGTTGAGGGTGTTAGAGGAGACATTCCTCGGTGAAAGTGGCCAAGTGGGCAGAGCCTATATATGTATATTCTCTCTCTCTCTCTCTCTCTCTCTCTATAGATATATATATATATATATATGGGAAGCTGAAACTCTGTAGCAGTACTATTCAACAAAATTTTCTGAGACGATGAAAATGTTCTATATCTGTGCTATCCAATATGATACTCACTAGCCACATGTGGCTACTGAGTACTCGAATTGTTGCTAATGTGACTGAGGATCTGAAGTTTTAATTTTATTTAATACCATTTAAATTTAAATAGCCACCTGTGGCTAATGACTACACATTATTATTAGACAAGATGGCTCTATAGAGAGTCATATCTGGTATCTTGAATCCTCCTCACTTTGATCATCTCTATCACCATTTCCCAAGAGTACCCTGATGGACTCTCTAGGATCACTAGGATTCTGGTAACTGAGTTAGAAAATCACTGATGTGTACAAATATATAGTGCCATGTAACTATTTTGAGATTTACTTTGATTATCTCATGTTTTCAAAATGGTAGCCACGCTCGTAACTATCCTCCCTATCAAGAGCATTCACAACTTCATGTTTAATTTATTCATCCTGACCTTTCACCTGACAAACCTCCCAAAGAATGGTAAAACCTTTGCCGTGGCCATGGCATTCCAGCAGCTATAGATGCTGCCTAACTTTTCTGCAAACCTAGCTCGTGGTAACCTGTCTTGTCTACAAAGTAGAGACAGGTGTCTCTGACAGGGAAGCATTGGTAATCTTTTTGTAAGAGGGTCTCTAGAGACTTTGGTCCATGAGTGTATATCTTGAAGAAGCTGTTTCCAGCTATAATCAACTACCCTGTATATGAATGGGAATTGTTGGTTCTAAAGATTGAAGGGACCATTTCCAGGAGGCTCAGCACTGGTGACCATGAAATCAGAAGACAGCAGCCTGGAAAACTTCCCAGATAATGTGAAAGTTCAGCCAGTGCCAGATGTGGTAGACCCCATGTTTGGGAACCCCACAGCTGCTTTTATTCTGTAGAGTATGCTTTCCCTTCCTTTTGGTAGACCACCAGCTGTCTTATGTGCTTCAACTCAAGTTACAACAACAAAACTCACTTCAGCTTTGGGAAACTGATCCCCCTTAGCAAGTCCATAGGAAATTCCTGAGAAGATGACCTCAATTACAAACTTTCTCAGTTAAAGTGGCCTTATTGGGCTTACTGAGAACAAAACTGTTAACAGCTTCCATTGCATCTGTAAATGCTGTAATTTGAGGAGGGACTTTTCATAGTGTGATTTCTAGGACGCTGGTTCACAGAGTGTGATTATAGGCATAGCCACCTACCCAGGGTTGTTTGGGGGGCAGTCCCTGCAGGCACTAAGTGGCAGGTGTGATCTCAGTGACAAGACTATATGCATACTATTTAGAAATTAACTGAATGCTCCTCTTTGTTCTCCACTAAAATCGTAAAATTTCCCCATGTTATCCTGGACATCTTCTTCCATGTTAATAATTGGAAGTTATTAAAGCAGTTCCTCAAAGATGTTCTAAGGCCTTCAATCATTGTTAGCACACAATCTCACACATAGAGATATTGTATATATCCACTCTGTGCATAGTGAAGTTTGAGGGGCCTTGATTGCTAAGAGTTTGCTTATGAGAGAGTTGCTTTAGTGATGGAATTTGAGGGGCTTTTGTGAGTGAAATATGAGTCATAAGTGGGATTGGTGGGGCGGGAGAGTGGTTTTGTCTTTAGATTTAAATGAAGCAGACAGCCCCTTATGCATGAAATGTAGTTTGTGCCCAGCCCAGCAGGACCTATGTTAAAACTGGAACATTACAGAGAAGATCAGCATGTCCCCTGTATCCACTGTACAATATGATTTGGAGAGCAGATGCCGCCATGGGTTCAGGCTAACATATAGCATATAAGATATTCTCTATCCAGGCAGACCTCATTTTATTGTGCTTTGCTTTATTGCACTTCACAGGTATTATGTTTTTTACAAAATGAAGTTTTGTGACAACCATGCATCAACCAAGTCTATTGGTGTCGTTTTTCCAACAGCATTTGCTCACTTCACGTCTCTGTATCATATTTTGGTAATTCTCACAATATTTCAAACTTTTTCATTATTATTATATTTGTTAGGGTTATCTGTGATCAGTGATCTTTGATGTTACTGTTGTAATTGTTTTGGGGCACCACGAACTGCACCCATATAAGATGGTGAACTTAATCAATAAATGATGTGTGTGTTCTGACTGCTCCAATGACAGGCTGTTCCTCATCTCTCTACCTCTCCTTGGGCCTCCCTATTTCTTGAGACAGAAGAATGTTGAAATTAGGCCAATTAATAACCCTAAAATGGCCTCTAAGTGTTCAAGTGAAAGGAAGAGTCGCATGTCTCTTACTTTAAATCAAAAGTGAGAGATGATTAAGCTTAGTGAGGAAGGCATGTCGAAAGTTGAGATAGGCCGAAAGCTAGGCCTCTCACCACAAACAGTTAGGCAAGTTGTGAATGCAAAGGAAAAGTTATTGAAGGAAATTAAAAGTGCTACTCCAGTGAACACATGAATGATAAGAAAGTGAAACAGCCTTATTGCTGATATGGAGAAAGTTTTAGTGGTCTGGATAGAAGATCAAACCAGCCACAACATTCCCTTAAGCCAAAGCCTAATGCAGGGCAAGACCCTAAGTCTTCAATTCTCTGAAGGCTGAGAGAGGCAAGGAAGCTGCAGAGGAAACGTTTGAAGCTAGCGGAGGTTGGTTCATGAGGTTTAAGGAAAGAAGCCGTATCTATAACATCAAGTGCAAGGGGAAGCAGCCAGTGCTGATGTAGAAGCTGCAGCAAATTATCCAGAAGATCTGGCTAAGATAATTCATGAAGGTGGCTACACTAAACAATAGGTTTTCAGGGTAGATGAAACAGCCTTCTATTAGAAGAACGTTCTCTGTAGGACTTTCACAGCTAGAGAGGAGAAGTCAATGCCAGGCCTCAAAGCTTCAAAGGACAGGCTGACTCTCTTGTTAGGGGCTAATGCAGCTATGACTTTAAGTTGAAGCCAATGCTCATTTACTATTCCAAAAATCCTAGGGCCCTTAAGAATTATGTTAAATCTACTCTGCCTGTGCACTATAAATGGAACAACAAAGCCTGGATGACAGCACATCTGTTTACAACACGGTTTACTGAATATTGAATGCTTACTGTTGAGACCTACTGCTCAGAAAACAAGATTCCTTTCAAAATATTACTGCTCATTGACAGTGCACCTGGTCACCCAAGAGCTCTGGTGGAGATGTTCAATGAGATTAATGTCGTTTTCATGCCTGCTAGCACAACATCCATTCTGGAGCCCATGGATCAAGGAGTAGTTTTGACTTTCACTTCTTATTATTTAAGAAATATATTTGGTAAGGCTATAGCTGCCATAGATCATGATTCTGCTGATGGATCTGGGCAAAATGAAAACCTTCTGGAAAGCATTCACCATTCTAGATGCCATTAAGAACATTTGTGACTCAGGGGAAGAGGTCAAAATTATCAACGTTAACAGGAGTTTGGAAGGAGTTGATTCCAACCCTCATGGATGACTTTAAGGAGTTCAAGACTCTAGCAGAGGAAGTAACTGCAGGTTTGGTGGAAATAGCAAAAGAACTAAAATTAGAAGTGGAGTCTGAAGATGTGACTGAATTGCTGCAATCTCATTGTAAAACTAACAGATTAGGAGTTGCTTCTTGTGTATAGAGCAAAGTGGTTTCTTGAGATGGAATCTACTGGTGAAGATGCTGTGAAGATTCTTGAAATGACAACAAAGGATTTAGAATATTACAGAAACTCAGTTGATAAACCAGCAGTAGGGTTTGAGAGGATTGACTCCAAGCTTGAAAGAAGTTCTACTGTGGGTGAAATGCTATCAAGCAGCATCACATGCTACAAGGAAATTGTTCGTGAAAGGAAGAGTCAATCAATGTGGCAAACTTCATCATTGTCTTATTTTAAGAAATTGCCACAGCCACCCTAGCCTTCAGCAACCCCCACCCTGATCAGTCAGCAGCCATCAACATGGTGGCAAGACCTGCCACCAGCTCAAAGATTACAACTTGCTGCAGGCTTAGATGATGGTTAGCAGTTTTAGCAATAAATTATTTTTAAATTAAGGTGTGTACATTTTTTAGACATAATGCTATTGCATACTTAATAGACGACACTATAGTGTAAACATAAGTTTTATACACACTGGGAAATCAAAAAATTCATGTGACTTGCTTTATTGTGCTTTTTGCTTTATTGTGGTGGTCTAGAACTGAACCTGCAATATCTTCGGGGTATGCCTGTATATGAGAATGTAACACAGCCTCATATGACATGTAGAAAGACATGAGGTGCATTTGTGCATACAACATGATAACAGTTAACACGTGATCTGACAAGCACTCTCTAATTGCTGTAGTTTTGATGCCTATCCAGATATGGTCTGTTTTGAAAGATAGCCCCTGCCATTGGTGTGAATGTAGGGAGAGCTGGCTCAATAGCGGGACTAGAAGCAGGGAGGATCCCCTTTACCACATGACTTTAGTGTTTACACATGAGACATAATTTCTGCATTTGGGGACATAGGACAAAACATGTACATAATGAAACCACAAGGCAACAGCCTTTAGTTGACGTTAGACAGGTACAGATAAGGCGTTGGGGGCATTTAGAAGGCAACAGTTACCCACTTAGTTTAATATGGAAGCTTTTAGGCATTGGTGGGGTAAACTGAAATGCAGTTACTTACATGGCAATATTTGGAGAGTCATCTGTTTACAGTGACAATTTAGAGTTTGCCTGGTAAGACTTCAGTGAAAAAAAGGCAGGAGCATTCTGTGTCATTATGAAGGCAGTCCCAGGAGGGCAGCAGGGTCTGGCAAAAGCATTGCATGGGCATGGAGAAGCAGCTACTATCTATCTGTCTATCTATTTATTTCTTTAATTTTCCAGATTTAATGAGATATAATTGGCATATAACATTGTGTAGGTTTAAGGTGTACAACGTGCTGATTTGATACACATATATTGTGAAATGATTACCACCATAGTGTTAGCTAACACCTCTCTCACATCATATAATTACCATTCCTTTTTTGTGGTAAGAACATTTAAGGTCTACTCTATTAGCAACTTTCAAGTATATAGTACTTGATACTTATTGTTAACTATAATCACAATGCTGTGCATTAGATCCCCAGGACTTATTCATCTTATAACTGGAAGTTTGTACCCTTTGACCAACATCTCCCCATTTCCCCCACCCCTCACCCCTGGTAACCACCATTTTATTCTCTGTTTTCATGAGTTCGGGTTTTTAGATTCCGCACATAAATGAGATCACACAATATTTGCCTTTTTCTGTCTGACTTATTTCATTTAGCACAATGACCTTAAGATCCACCTATGTCACAAATGGCAGGATTTCCTTCCTTCTCATGGCTGAATAATATTCCATTATATATATATATATATATATAATCACATCTTTATCCATTCATCCATTGATGGACACTTAGGTTGTTTCCATATCTTGGCTGTTGCGACTAATGCTGCAATAAACATGGGAGTGCAGATTCTCTTCGATACCCTGTTTTCATTTCCTTGGGATATATACCCATAAGTGAGATTGCATGATCATATGGTAGTTCTATTTTCACTAAATTTTTGAGGAACATCCATACTGTTTTATATAGTGGCCGTACCAATTTACATTCCCACCAACAGTGCACAAGGGTTTCCTTTTCTCCACATCTTTGCCAACACTTATCTCTTGTGTTTTTGATGATGCAGCTACCATTTATTGAGTACCAACTAGGTGCTGTCATATCATTTAATCTGCTATTCATTTGCATTTCATTTAATTTGCTTGCCCTTCATATTTGCAGCTCAGCACACTTTCAGCAATTCAACCAGCCACCTTCTCTAATTCTCCATACCTGGGCTGCTAAAAACTACTTGAGAAAATTTTCAAAAACCTGTGGGATGGTATTCAACTTCAGCTGAGTTCTCTTTACATTTCCTGGCAATTACTATATCCCTCAGCCAGTGGGTTGCAAAATGTGGTCCCCTGCGCCAGCAGCATCAATATTACCTGGAAACTTGCTAGAAATGCTAATTCTTGCGCCCTACCTCAGACTTACCGAATCAAAAACTCTGGAGGTGGGCCCCACTTTTTGTTCTTTAACAAGTCCTCCAAGTGGTTATGGTACACGCTCAAGTTTGAGAACCTGTGGGCCTACCTTAATCAACTCCTTTCCCTCAAAACCCATTTCAAACTTTTGTTATTCTCCTCAATCTCCTTATTCGCAAAATTCCTTCTTTATTTTCGTAAAAATCAGAGAACTTTGAGCAGAGGTTCCCACACTTTCTATCCCTATAACCACAAAATTTCTGTATCAGAAAATATCCTTTTCTCCTCCCCACTTCCCTCAGTGGAAGAAAGCACCTTTCAGCTACCCCCAAAAATTCCATCTTTGTATACACTTTGAGTTCCAATTCCTCTTCTCTCATCAGTGACCTTATTTCATCAATTAACCATATTCTGATAAGCTTTGAATCTATTGACTTTTGCTCCTCAGACCATAAATATTCTCCAGTGTCTCCTATCTTAAAAAATTCCCCTATATTCCCCCATCACAAAATCCTGTAACTTCTTCCATTTTATAGCCAAGAGAAGTACATTAGCTGTTTCCATGTCCTCACCTGCATTTGATCCAAACTTCGTAGCAATCTGACATTTTACCCCTATACTTCTTTGAAACTGTCTTTCCAAACGACCGATGACAAGAATGCCAAGGAGGGAGTTGTAAATTTTAAATAAATTGTCAGGAAAAGCGTCACTGAAAAGGTAAAGAAAACTTTCCTCCTATATCTCTAACCACCTTTACTAATTCTACTTTCTGAAGCAGTTCCTCTGCCTGTTCCTTAAATGTTTATGTTTGCCAAGATTCTGTGATTGCATCGTCTTCTCTTCTCATTCCTTCCAAATTTTTATCAGAAACTTAGGCCTCTCTCCAGAACTCCAGGCAAACATGTTGATTCAATCAAAAAAACATTTGAGTACCTATTCCCTGCCTCAATATGATATCACTAACCTTAGCCCTAACCCCTGAGAGTCATTCTTGATGCTTTCCCCTCTTTATACCCAATATCCCCTTGGAGAGGAGATTTTCCACAATAGAATTGGGAAAGACATGAAAAAAATTCACAAAGGAGAATCAGGATAAAGACTGAGAAGATTTGGTCAAGAAAGACAACATTCACTCAAGAAGAGACTGGATTAGTGTTGGGGAAAAAGGAATGGGACACAGCAGGAAGGAAGAGACCCAATTTCAGGCACACTGTGAATGTGGCATGTCAGAAGTCACTGGGAGCTAGTTGCCAAGACAACAGTGAAAAAGATAAAATAAGTTACACAATGTATATGAGATCTCATGGGAAGAAGGAGAAAAGGAATCACAATCTTGGCCGTGACTCTCAGGGAGAACAGAAACGCTAAACTCATAAATGTGTACAAGGATTTAGAGCAAAAATGGCCAGAAAGGTTGCTAAAGCACACCATGAAAGAGAAGGCAAAGAAACAGGAGAAGGGAAAGAATAACAATTTCAGTTTATCCTTTTTATGAAAAATTGATGTGATAGAAATTTAATGTTTGTAAAAGTGATGTTTGAGAAAACATTTATTAATATTTATTATATGTAAAATACTTTAAAATAAGAAATTGTAAGTATAAACAAGAATAATTTATGCAATAGTGCTTCTAAAATGATAAAGTATTTTCATTATAAAAGATAATTCTTATCATGAGATGGAATCACCTTAACATGGGATTTGAGGGTCTACTGCACATTAGCTCAAAGACAGTGGTTGCATATAAAATGAGATGCAAGGAACAATTCCTAGATTATGGTAGCATAAACCTTATCTTGTGTATTAATTCCATTCATCTTGTGTGACAAGTACCAAGAAGGTGTAGATCACAAAAAAATTGCAGTTCATGCCCTTAAGAACTTCTCACAATGCCCTGCTATGGTGGTTCTACCCAGCACTGTTCTTTCTCTGTGCACTATTTTAGGCACACTTGTGGTTTTAGGGCTTAAAGTGGTTTCCCAGAGTGCTTATATTCTGTGATTAATCAAGATAAATACTAATGAGTTCTTTGTTCCAATCTAGCCATGACTTTGTATGGTTTGCACCAATGTGTTAAACTCTACTGTACATTTGTACAATTATTTGAATAAAGGTTTCCTTTTCTTTTCAACTTAGAACCAAAGAAGGCAAGGGAAGGCTGATAAAGTTGTTCAGACTATTGGATCCTGAAGGAAGGTACTAAAACTAGGTTACATTATGTCAATATTTCTGGTCAATTCAATTGAACATATAATTAAATAGTCCTATTATTTTCATAAAATGACATAACTGGGTAATTGACTAAAACTTTGACAGAAAGAGGTAACAGTTTTTGTTTTTGTTTTTTGGTGAGGAAGACTGGCCCTGAGCTAACACTTGTTGCCAATCTTCCTCTTTTTGCTTGAGGAATAGTGGCCCTGAGCTAACATCTGTGCCCATCTTCCTCTATTTTGTATGTGGGATGCCTCGACAGCATGGCTTGATGAGTGGTGTAGGTCCGCCCCTGGGATCTAAACCTGTGAACGCTGGGCCACCGAAGCAGAGCGTGCTGAACTTAACCACCGCACCACTGGGCTGACCCAGAAAGAGGTAGCAATTTTATCTTTGGATATATACTGTATCTCCCCACAAAATAATTTTGCCAGGTTTTAAACAAATTGGCTGACTAATCCATACTTTTTTTGTAAATTTAAATTAAAACAACCAGTTATGATGTCAAGTGAATGTCTTGAATTACTTTTGCTTTTTAACCAATTTTTCCAACTATACTTTTAGACACATCCTAATATGTTAATTAAATTATATGTTGCTAAACAACCAATCAATTCATGGAAAACCAAACTAGTTAAAGTGGCATGAAATAACCGAACATCTGATATTTTTACTTAACTCTCACTCTTTGCTCAATTGTTCTGTCATCTGTCTTCAATCGACAAAGACTTTATGTATGTAGATCCTCCATCTCCACATAGGTCTAAGCAAAATCTGATTAATCAAAATGATTTCACAAAGACAATGGTTACCAGAAATTGTGAGGTAGGACTAGGCAAGTTTGGGGATGCATGTTCCCAGAAGCCTCTAGAAAAAAGTAGGACAGACTCAATCAGTTTTGCATGATTTACGTAGATAATAGAACAAATCAATCATTGATGACTCTTTCAGCTTTATAATTTTCTTATTTAGACATAGCATTAAATCCCTTTAAGTTGTAGATAAATAAAATGTGGTATATCCATACAAAGGAATATTATTCATCCATAAAGAGAAAGGACGTGCTGATACATGCTACAACATGGATAAACTTTGAAAACATTATGCTAAGTGAAAGAAACCAGTCACAAATGGACGCATAATGTATGATTCTATTTATATGAAATGTCCATAATCAGCAAATCTATAGAGATGGGAAGTAGATTAGTGGCAGCTTAGGACTGGTGGGAGAATTGGTGATATGGAGGTGATAGTTGAATTGAGATTCTTTTTGAGCTTATGAAGATATTCTAAAATTGACTGTTGTGATAGTTGCACAAGTCTATGAAAATACTAAAAACCATTGAATGGTACAATTTAAAAGGGTGAATTGTATGGTATGTGAATTATTTCTCAATAAAGCTTTTATTTTAAAAATCCCTATAAGTTATATAGTTGTAACAGTGCTTTGTACAACTGTATCCTTCTAGGACTCCAGAGGCTTTATGGTCAAGCTTTGCAGTCATTGGTAGCTGGTTTCTCATACCTGCTCGGTTAGTTACTAATAAGCTGCACAATCTTGAAAAAGTCAATTTCCTCATATATGAAATGGGAATATCAGCTAACCTCTTACAGGATTCCTCCAAGAGTGAAATGAGATACTTTCAATAAAGAGCCTAGCACAGTGCTTGGCACATTTATAGCCACCCAAGAAATGTTAGCTCCTTTTCCGCTTTCACCCCCATGTAGAATTTCTCATCTGCTCACATTTCATCCCTGTGAACATGTGCCAAAATTTCATTTCATCCTATCCTTCCTTGTGAGGTTACCACATTACCGTCAAACAAAGCAACCTGAAGTCTTAGATTTGAATAACAACTAAAGAAAACTTGACTGTGTAAGTCATTAATATTTATCTCTGTATAAGTGGGAAACACACACAAAAAGATGAAAATTAGGACTGGAAGATAGCAACAGAGAAGTGCACCTCATTCCTAACAGAAGCATTTTGCAGTTGGCGACACCCCCACAAATGACTAATCTCCAAGAAGAAATTTGATTCCTTCAACTGCGGGAAAAGAAGTTTAATACAAGCAGCTGTGGTAATAAATCTTCCTATCAGTTGTGGTTATAAGGCTGGAAAATCTTGAGTTAACTGTGCTGGTGAATCATGCACATTTATTTCTACTTGTTTAAATATATTTTTCCTTTATGTACACAGAGATGGCTTGTAATAAAGCTGCCATTAAACACTGGTGTCAGAAGACGACCAAAGAGAATTCATTTTCTAGAATCCATGATAATAATATAGATGCCACTTCATGGCATGCAGTTTTCTTTTCTCTGTACAAATATTAAAATAATATTTCTACTTGCAGTGTTCAAGATATTGTTTCTCTGACCCCAGCCACAGAAAAATAGATTAAAGAGAGGATTTTTTGATATGTATAAATTTTTAAAATATTCATATTTGCCAAAAAGGTATAGTCTAGTGAGAGACTCCAAATATTTAACTAGCTTAAAAAGAATCCACGATTCAAATACAACTATGGAAAGTTTTGTGGTGATTTAAAATTCATAGCCTCAGTCTCAAAGTAATGTTTCCACTTTAGGAACATAAAGGAACGTGTTCCTACTTTGCAATTGAGTTGCCTAATACAAACAGGGATTGGGAATGAGGGAGAGGAGACTACAAAGGTGGTGGAAGACTAGACAGTTGCTATATTTACCTAAATAAAACTAATGTTCACTTTCATCCAAGGTGTTTATTGAGACTTTCTAAGAATGGTTACTTCAGCAATGATTCTGGGAAAACAAGATCTGATCTTCTTCTAAGAGGAACTTTTTTCTCTTTGGGTGGTTTTTGATTCATTCATTCTCTTCTTAGATTGTATGTATTTAAGTAGTGGTACGAGGAGGTTTTCTCTTTTTCTGCACTTTTTTCCAGTTTTATTGAGATATAATTGACATACAACATTGTATTAGTTTAAGGTGTGCAATGTGATGATTTGATACATTTACATATTGCAAAATGACTACTACAGTAGGATTAGTTAACATCTCCATTATCTCACATAATTACCATTTCTTTTTGATGGTGAGAACATTTAAGATCTACTCTCTTAGCAACTTTCAAGTATATCAATATGGTATTGTTAGCTATAATCACCATGCTGTACATTACCTCCCCAGAACTTATTCATCTTCTAACTGGAAGTTTCTACCCTTTGGCCAACACCTCCCCATTTCTCCCACCCTGAGCCCCTCTCAGTCACCATTCTACTCTCTATGAGTTTAGCTTTTTTAGATTCCACATATGAGTAAGATCATACAGTATTTGTCTTTTTCTGTCTGACATTTCACTTAGCATAATGTCCTCAAGATCCATCCATGTTGTTGTAAATGGCAGGATTTCCTTGTTTCTCATGGCTGAATAATATTCCTGTATATTACTTCTTCTTTGTCCATTTATCCATAGACGGAAACTTAGGTTGTTTTCATATCTTGGCTATTATGAATAATACTGCAATGAACATGGGAATGCAGATATCTCTTTGATCTTGATTTCATTTCCTTTGGATATATACCGAGAAGTAGGATTGCTAGATCATATGGTAGTTCTGTTTTTAATTCTTGAGGAATCTCCATACTGTTTTCCATAGTGGCTGTACCAATTTACATTCACGGGATCTGAACCCGCGAACTCCAGGCCGCTGAAGCTGAGCATGCGAACTTAACCACTATGCCACTGGGCCAACCCCTATCTTTTGTCTTTGAGAATAGCCATTCTAACAGGTATGAGGTGATATCTCATTGTGGTTTTGATTTGCATTTTCCTGATGATTAGTGATGTTGAGCATATTTTCATGTACCTGTTGACCATTTGTGTGTCTTCTTTGGAAAAATGTTCATTCAGGTCCTCTTCTCATTTTTTAATGATTGTTTATTTTGCTATTGAGTTATATGAGTTCTTCATATATTTTTGGATCTTAACCCTTGATCAGATAGATGGTTTGCAGTTATTTTCTCCCATTCCATAGGTTGCATCTTCTTTTTTGTTGATAGTTTCTTACGCTGTCCAGACACTTGTTAGTTTGATGTAGTCTCGCTTATCTAGTTTTGCTTCTGTTGCTTTTGCTTTGGTGTCATATCCAAAAAATAATTCCCAAGACCAATGTCAGGAGCTTTTCCCTATGTTTTTGTCTAGAAGATTTATGGGTTCAGGTCTTATGTTTAAGTCTTTAATCCATTTTGAGTTACTTTTTGTGAGTGGTATAAGATAGGGGTCCAATTTCATTCCTCTGCATGTGATTATCCAGGTTTTTCACCACCATTTATGGAACAGACTATTCTTTCCCCATTGAGTATTCTTGGCTCCCTTGTCAAATATTAGTTGACCGTATATGTGAGGATTTATTTCTGGGTTCTCAATTCCATTCCATTGGTCTACATATGTGTTTTTATGCCAGTGCCATAATGTTTTGATGACTATAGCTTTGTAATATAGTTTGAAATCAAGAAACACAGTGCCTCCAGCTTTGTTCTTTTTCATAATTGCAGTGGCTACTCAGGGGCTTTTGTGGTTCCATGCAAATTTTAGGATTGTTTTTTCTATTTCTGTGAAAAATGTCACTGGAAGTTTGATTGAGAATGCACAGAATCTATAGATGGCTTTGGATGGTATGGACATTTTAAAAATATTAATTCTTCTAATTCATGAATACAGGACATCTTTCGATTTATCTGTGTCTTCTTCAATTTATTTCATCATCGTCTTATAGTTTTCAGTTATACCTCCTTGGTATAAATTTATCTCCTATTTCTCAGTATTTTATTTTGTTTTTTAATGCTATTTTGAATGGGATTGTTTTCTTTGTTTGCTTTTCGGATATTTCTCTGTTAGTGTAACTGATTTCTATATGTTGATTTTGTATCCTGCAACTTTACTGAATTTGTTTCTTAGTTCTAACAACTTTTTATGGAGTCTAGGATTTTCTATATATAATATCATATGTTCTGAAAACAGAGACTATTTTACTTGTTTCCTTCTGATTTGGATATCTTTTATTTCTTTTTCTTGCCTAATTACTCTGGCTAGGACATCCAGTACTATGTTCAATGAGAATGGTGACAGTGAGCACTCTTGTCATGTTCCTGATCATAGAGGAAAATGTTTCAATCTTTCAACATTGAGTATGATGTTTTCTGTGGGCTTGTCATATACGGTCTTTATTATGTTGAGGTACATTTCTTCTATACTCAATTTGTTGAGAGTTTTTATCACAAATGTATGTTGAATTTTGTCAAATGCTCTTTCTGCATCAATTGAGACATCAATTCTTCCCAACTTAATCTTCAGATTCTACAAAATCCAAACCAAAATCCAATCAAGTTATTTTGTGGATACCAACAAACTGATTCTAAAATTTGTATGGAGTGGCAAAAGACAAGACTTGGAACAGCCAACACAATACCGAAGAAGAACAAAGTTGAAAGACTGACACGACTTGACTTCAAGACTTACTATAAAGCTACAGTGATCAAGCCAGTGTGGTATTGGTGAAAGAATAGATCAATGGAACAGAATGGAGAGCCCAGAAATAGACAAATACAAATATTGTCAGCTTGCTTTGACAAAGAAACAAAGGCAAAGTAGAGAAAGGATAGTCTTTTCAACAAATGGTGCTCAAACAACTGGATATCCACATGTAAAATCCAAAATCTAGATATAGACATTACACTCTTTACAAAAATAAACTCAAAATAAACCAGAGACCTAAATTTAAAAAATGCAAAGTGTACAATTTCTAAAAGATAACATAAAAGAAAATCTATGTCACCTTTGGTTTGATGATGGCCTTGTAGATAAAATAACAAAAGCATGATACATGAAAGAAAAATTTGATAAATTGCACTTCATTGAAAGTAAAACTTGGGCCGGCCCCGTGGCTTAGTGGTTAAGTGCGCGTGCCCTGCTGCTGGCAGCCTGGGTTCGGATCCCAGGCACGCACCGACGCACTGCTTCTCCGGCCACGCTGAGGCCGCGTCCCACATACAGCAACTAGAAGGATGTGCAGCTATGACATACAACTATCTACTGGGGCTTTGGGGGGAAAATAAATAAATAAATAAAATTAAAAAAAAAAAAAAGAAAGTAAAACTTGTGCTCTGTGAAAGACACTGTTCAGAAAGTTAAATGATTAATACACAGAGTGGGAAAGAATCTTTGCAAAACACATATCTGATAAAAGACTTGTATCCAAAATATATAAATAACCCTTAAAACTCAATGATAAGAAATAAACAACCCAATTAAAAAGTGGGCAAAAGATCTGAAAAGATACCAAAGAAGATATACAGATGACAAATAAACATTAAAAAATGCTCAACATTATATATCTTTAGGGATTTGTAAATTAAAACAATGATGATATACCACTACATATCTATTAGAATGGCTAAAATCCAAAAAAAACCGACAACCCCAAATACTGGGTGGATAGGGAGCAACTGGAACTCTCATTCATTGCCGATGGGCAGGGAAACTATATTTTGTATGATACTCTAAAGGTCGATACATGACATTATACATTTTTCAAAACCCATATAACTGTATAATACAAAGAATAAAACCTAATGTGAACTGTGATCTGTAGTTAATAATAATATATCAGTATTTGTTCATCATTTTTAACAAATGTACCACAATAATGCAAGATGTTAATAATAAGGGAAACTATGGGCCAAGGAGAAGGGGAATGTGGGAACTTTCTGTATTTTATGCTCAAATTTGCTGTAAACCTAAACCAGATTCAAAAACATAGTCTTGGGCCGGCCCCATGGCTTAGCGGTTAAGTGCATGTGCTCCGCTGCTGGCAGCCCGGGTTCGGATCCTGGGCACGCACCGACGCACCGCTTCTCCGGCCATGCTGAGGCCACGTCCCACATACAGCAACTAGAAGGATGTGCAGCTATGATGTACAACTATCTACTGGGGCTTTGGGGGGGAAAATTAAATAAAGAAATAAATCTTTAAAAAAAATAGTCTATTGAGGAGTAAGGTCAGCATCATGGTGGAGTGAGCTCTTCCCTTAGACTCTCCCCGCTAAGATACAATGTAAAGGACAATCAAAAACCAGCAGAGGACATTCACACAACACAATAGACATCTGAGAGACCCACGCAGCCATACGTCTGAATGTGGAGGTGCTGGACCCCCCCAGGAGGCAGTGGAAGGAGGTAAGGGGATCTCCTCTCCCTCCCCCAAGAGCAGTGACCTAGGGCATGGGGCCATGCGGCTCTGAGAGGAGAGGGGGGAGGGGGCAGTCCTCTGTGGGAATGCCTTCGCTCTCCAAGTTGCTTCCCAGCCCATGGGAAAGCTCCACACTGAGGAGGCTAAGCAACCCCAAAGGTGTATTCACTAAGCCGAGCAGCCCAGGAGGGCAGATAGTGAGGGCAGAGTGAGAAGACCCCTGGGATCACGCACACAAAAGAAAGCACCCCTCACCCCACATGGCACACCAATTTGGCTGGTCAGCCAGAGCACGAGATCCCCACCAGAGTCCTAGCACATACATGTTTAAAGCGGTGGCAGCCAGTGGGCAAATGCAGACAGGCTCTGTCAGCATAGCTTCCAAAGGATGGGCACAGCTACCAGTGATCATGCCAGGCTCAAAATACACAGCTCCTGCCCCCACAACAATGGCAGCAGGTGGAATCTGAGACCAGATACTACCACTATGAAAAGACACAAATCCACCCCATCAAATAGTATGAAGAGGTGTATTAATACTCTAGACCAGAAGGAAAATGACAAGAAATCAATCCTAAAGGCACAAAAATTTAGATCTAAATGACAAGGAATTCAAAATAGCTATCATAAAAGAAACTCAACAAGTTACAAGAAAACACAGAAAGACAGTTCAATGAAATCAGGAATAACATTAATGAACAGAGGGAATTCTTCACAAAAGAGATTGAAACTGTAAAGAAAAGCAAATCAGAAATATTGGAGATAAAAAAAAATGAATGAGATAAAGAAAACTCTGGAGTCCTTAAATAACAGAGCTGATATTATGGAGGACAGAATTAGCAATTTAGAGGGCAGAAATATAGAAATGCTTCAGATGGAGGAGGAGAGAGAATTAAGATGAAGAAGAAATGAAGAAATTCTCTGAGAAATAGCCAACTCAATTAGGAAATGCAACATAAGGATTATAGGTATTCCAGAGGGAGAAGAGAGGGAGAAAGGAGCAGAGAACTTGTTCAAAGAAATAATAGCTGAGAACTTCCCAAACCTGGGGAAGGGGTTGGAATTATAAGTAAAAGAAGCTACTAGAACTCCTAATTACATCAATGTAAAAAGACCTTCTCCAAGGCATATATTAGTAAAACTGGCAAAAGTCAATGGCAAAGAGAAAATATTAAGGGCAATGAGGCAGACGAAAATAACCTACAAAGGAATCCCTATCAGGCTTTCACTGGATCTCTCAGCAGAAACTTTACAGGGTAGGAGAGAGTGGAATGGTATATTCAAAATTCTGAAAGGCAAAAACTTTCAGCCAAGAATACTCTATCCAGCAAAAATATCCTTTAGATATGATGGAGAAATAAAAACTTTCCCAGATAAACGAAAGCTGAAGGAGTTCATCACCACAAGACTCCCCACACACACACAAGAAGTGATCAAGAAGGCCCTCATACCTGAAAAAAAAAGAAAGTGTTCACAAAACCTTGAGCAAGGAGATAAATAGGCAGACAAAATCAGAAAATTGCAGCTCTCTATCAGAACAGGTTAGCAAACACTTAATTATAACATTAAAGATAACCAGAAGGAAAACATCAAAAATAACTGTAATCACTTAATTTTAACCACAAACTCACAACACAAAATGGAATAAGTGGTGACAACAATAATGTAGATGGGAAAGAGGAAATGGATGGAACCTCATTAGACTAAGGAAATAAGAGGCTATCAGAAAATGGACTATCTTGGGCAGGCCCCATGGCTTAGTGGTTAAGTGCGCGTGCTCCGCTACTGGCAGCCTGGGTTCGGATCCTGGGCTCGCACCGATGCACCGCTTGTCTGGCCATGCTGAGGCCACGTCCCACATACAGCAACTAGAAGGATGTGCAACTATGACATACAACTATCTACTGGGGCTTTGGGGAAAAAAAATAGAAGGAGGAGGATTGGCAATAGATGTTAGCTCAGAACCAGTCTTCCTCAGCAAAACGAGGAGGATTAGCATGGTTGTTAGCTCAGGGCTGATATTCCTCAAAAAAAAAAAAAGAAAGAAAGAAAATGGACTATCTCATCTACAAGATCTTTTATACGAACCTCATGGTAACCACTAAACAAAAAATCAGAACAGAGACAAAAATGGTAAATAAAGAGAAAACTATCATAGAGAACCACCAAGGTGACTTGGCAATCCAAAATACACAGGACAAGAAACAAGGGAAATACAGAATAACTGGAACACAAGTGATAAAATGGCAGCATTAAGCCCTCATGTATCAATAATCACTCTAAATGTAAATGGATTGAATTCTCCAATCAAAAGACACAGAGTGGCTGGCTGGATTAAAAAACAAGACCCAAAAATATGCTGCCTCCAGGAAACATATCTCAGCTCTAATGACAAAGAGAGACTCAGAATGAAGGGATGGAAGATGATACTGCAAGATAATGGCAAACAAAAGAAAGCAGGTGTTGCCTAACTTAAATCAGACAAAGTAGACTTCAAGATAAAAAAGACAATGAGAGACAAAGAGGGGAAGTATATAGTGATAAAAGGGACACTCCACCAAGAGGACTTAACTTATAAATATATATGCACCTAAGACAGGAACACCAAAGTACTTAAAGCAACTATTAAGAAACCTAAAAGGAGATATTAACAGCAACATAAAAATAGGAGGGTACCTTAACACCCTACTTACAACAATGGATAGATATCCAGACAGAATATCAACACGGAAATAGTTGAATTAAATGAAAAACTAGACCAGATGGTCTTAATAGATATATATAGAACACTCCATCCAAAGAAAGCAGAATACACATTCTTCTCAAGCGCACATAGAACATTCTCAAAGATAGACCATATATTGGGAAACAAGGCAAGCCTCAATAAATTTAAGAAGATTGAAATCATATCAAGCATCTTTTCCAACCATAATGCTATGAAACTAGAAATCAACTACAAGAAAAAAGCTTGGAAAGTGACAAATATGTGGAGACTAATCATGCTACTGAACAACCAATGGATCATTGAAGAAATTAAAGGAGAAATCAAAAAATATCTGGAGACAAATGAAAATACACCATACCAATTCAGATGGGATGCAGCAAAAGTGGTCCTAAGAGGGAAATTCATAGCAATACAGGCCCACCTTAACAAACAAGAAAAATCTCAGATAAGTAATCTTAAAGTACACATAACAGAACTAGAAACAGAAGAACAAAGAAAGCCCAAAGTCAGCAGAAGGAGGGAAATAATAAATATTAGATCAGAAATAAATGAAATTGAAACAAAAAAAATAGTAGAAAGGATCAATGAAACTAAGAGCTGGTTCTTTGAGATGATAAACAAAATTGACAAGCCCTTAGCCAGACTCATTAAGGAAAAAAGAGAAAAGGCTCGAATAAATAAAATTAGAAATGAAAAAGGAGAAATTACAATGGATACAACAGAAATACAAAGGATTATATGAGAATACTATGAAAAACTATATGCAAACAAATTGGACAAGCTAGAAAAAATGGATAAATTCTTAGACTCATACAACCTCCCAAAACTGAATCAAGAAGAAATAGAGAATCTGAATAGACCAATAACAAGTAAAGAGATTGAAACAGTAATTGAAACCCTCCCCACAAATAAAAGTCCAGGACCAGATGGCTTCTTTGGAGAATTCTACCAAATGTTCAAAGAAGATTTAATACCTATCCTTCTCAAACTATTCCAAAAAATAGAGGAAGATGGAACACTTCTGAACACATTTTATGAGGCCAACATCACCCTGATCCCAAAGCCAGACAAGGACAACACAAAGAAGGAAAATTACAGACCAATATCACTGATGAACATAGATGCAAAAATCCTCGACAAAAGATTGGCAAACTGAAGACAGCAATACATTAAAAGGATCATACAACATGATCAAGTGGGATTTAAACCAGGGATGGTTCAACATCCTCAAATCAATCAATGTGACACACCACGTTAGCAAAATGAGGAATAAAAACTACATGATCATCTCAATAGATTCAGAGAAAGCATTTGACAAGATCCAACATCAATTTATGATACAAACTCTCAATAAAATGAGTATATAAAGAAAGTACCTCAACATAATAAAGGCCATATATGACAAACACACAGCGAACATCATATTCAATGGGGGAAAACTGAAAACCATCCATCTGAGAACAGGAACAAGACAAGGATGCCCACTCTCGGCACTGTTACTCAACATAGTATTGGAGGTTTTGGCCATAGCAATTAGGCAAGAAAAAGAAATAAAATGAATACAAATTGGCAATGAAGAAGTGAAACTCTTGCTATTTACAGAACACATAGTTCTATAAATCGAAAACCCTAAAGAATCCAATGGAAAACTATTAGAAATAATCAACAACTACAGCAAAGTTGCAAGGTACAAAATCAACTTACAAAAACCCATTGCATTTCTATACTCTAATAACGAGCTAACAGAAAGAGAACTCAAGAATACAAAAACATTTACATTGCAACAAAAAGAATAAAATATCTAGGAATAACTTTAACCAAGGAGATGAAAGCCCTATACACTGAAAACTATAAGACAGTATTGAAAGAAATCGATGATAACATAAAAAATGGAAAGATATTCCATGCACATGGATTGGAAGAATAAACATAGTTAAAATGTCCATACTGGGGCCGGCCCGGTGGTGCAGCAGTTAAGTGCGTGCGCTCAGCTTTGGCGGCCCGAGGGTTCACAGGTTTGGATCCCCATGTGCATTGATGCACTGCTTGTCAAGCCATGCTGTGGCAGCATCCCATATAAAGTAGAGGAAGATGGGCACGGATGTTAGCACAGGGCCAATCTTCCTCAGCAAAAAAGAGGAGGATTGGCATCGGATGTTGGCTCAGGGCTGATTTTCCTCACAAAAAATTTAAAAAAAAAGTCCATACTACCTAAAGCAATCTACAGATTCAATGCATTCCCAATCAGAATCCCAATGACATTCTTCACAGAAATAGAACAAAGAATCCTAAAATTCATATGAGGCAACAAAAGACTCCGAATAGCTAAAGCAATCCAGAGAAAAAAGAACAAAGCTGGAGGCATCACAATCCCTGATTTCAAAATATACTACAAAGCTATAGTAATCAAAACAACATGGTACTGGCACAAAAACAGACACACAGATCAATGGAACAGAATTGAAAGCCCACAAATAAAACCACACATCTACGGACAGCTAATCTTTGACAAAGAAGCTAAAAACATACAATGGAGAAAGAAAAGTCTCTTCAATAAATGATGTTGGGAAAACTGGACAGCCACATGCAAAAGAATGAAAGTAGACCATTATCTTTCCCATACACAAAAATTAACTCAGAGTGGATTAAAGACTTGAAGGTAAAACATGAAACCATAAAAATTCCTGGCAGAAAATATAGACAGTACACTCTTTGACATTGGTCTTAGAAGCATCTTTTCGAATACCATGTCTACTCGGGCAAGGGAAACAAAAGAAAAAATAAACAAATGGGACTTCATCAGACTAAAGAGCTTCTGCAAGGCAAAGGAAACCAGGAAAAAAACGAAAAGACAATTCACCAACTGGGAGAAAATATTTGCAAATCATATATCCAACAAGAGGTTAATCTCCAAAATATATAAAGAACTCACATAACTCAACAACAACAAAACAAACAACCAAGTCAAAAAACAGGCAGAGGATATGAACAGACATTTTGCCGAAGAAGATATACAGATGGCCAACAGGCACGTGAAAAGATGTTCAACATCACTAATCATCAGGGAAATGCAAATCAAAACTACGGTGAGATATCACCTTACACCTGTTAGAATGGCAATAATTACCAAGACAAAAAGTAACAAGTGTTGGAGAAGATGTGGAGAAAAGGGAACCCTCATACACTGCTGGTGGGAATGCAAACTCGTGCAGCCATTATGGAAAACAGTATGGAGATTCCTCAGAAAATTAAAAATAGAAATACCATACGACCCAGCTGTCCCACTACTGGATATTTATCCAAAGAACATGAAATCAACAATTCAAAGAGACTTATGCAACCCTATGTTCATTGCAGCGTTATTCACAATAGCCAACGTGTGGAAGCAGCCCAAGTGCCCATTAACTGATGAATGGTTAAAGAAGATGTGAGATATATATACACACACACACACACACACACACACACACAGAATGGAATGCTACTCAGTCATAAAAAATGACAAAATCATCCCATTTGCAATGACATGGATGGACCTTGAGGGTATTATGTTAAGCGAAATAAGCCAGACAGAGAAAGGCAAAAACTGTATGATTTCACTCATATGTGGAAGATAAACAAACACATGCATAAGAAGAACAGATTAGTGGTTACCAGAGGGGAAGGGCGTTGGGGGTGGGCATAAGGGGTAAAGGGGTACATATATATGGTGAATGATAAATAATAATGTACAACTGAAATTTTACAATGTTATAAACTATTATGACCTCAATTAAAAAAATAGTCTATTAAAGCAACAACAACAATAAACATATGGCAGACCTGATTTGGCCTGCAGGCCATAGTTTTTCAACACCAGTTTTAGATACTTCAGAACCACCTTTATAGAAATATTTTCATCCATGTATATTTTAGTCCAGGAATACAGTTTCTACTCACTACCTTTCCTTCTCCTCTGTTAAGTTTTTCCATTACTGAACTTCAACGCTATAGGTTGGAATTCCTTTAACTTCTCTTTTATCCTGGTTTCCTTTCAGGATTATTTTCTTCTAACCTTTCTCTTTTATAATCTGGAACAGGGATTGGCTGACTTTTTCTGTAATGAGCCATATAAGGAAATTTTAGATTTTGCAGGCCATAGGTGTCTGTTGCAAGTACTCAGCTCTGCCATTGTAGCACAAAAGCAGCCACAAGGATTATGTAAATGAGTAATAAAACTTTATCTTCAAAAACAGGCAGTGGGCTGGATTTGGCCAACATGCTGTAGTTTGCCAGCTGCTGATCTAGAAGGATGGTGATTATTCTTGAAGTCATATTCTGTAGCCTGGATACCACCTTGCATTTGCTTTTTGCATCATAATAATTGGAGACCACCCCTGGCCTACAGGTCGCTGCAAACAGTAGTTCCTTAGGCATCCACAGGTCTTGTGTCCTATGTCTAATAGCACTCGTTGGTGGTTCTTTGTGCCCTCTGAATCCGTCATAGAACTAAGGCCTGGAAACATCCTGTTGATCTCACAGTCCCCATTCTCAGAACCTCTGAGACGGCTGCTTTTAAGCCTGCCAGTTTTCATATCCCCTGCCGCTGGAGTGAAATTTCTGGCAATATATGAGGTGTTAGCAATTAGCAAGAATTAGCACCCATCATGTAAAAGTTCAGGTTTCCTTCAGTGAAACCAACGCATACCTGGGCACATTGACAGCCATTTACCAAAACAGTCTAATCTCCTTTTGCACCAGAGGTTATGAGCATCCCTGGATGACTGAAGCCACTGTTGGCAATGGGCACTTGGGAAGAGAAGATGACTGAGAGGAGAAACTACAAAGTAGGGCAAGGGGAATCTCTGCAACATGATGAGTCCAAATGACTATTCTACCTAAAAGAAAGTGGAAGTCTAGTAAGCATATTCATTGTTCAGGTAAAACTGCATTTATCCACTTGACTTTAGAATGACTGCTGTGTTTTAAAACAAACAGAATTCTTATTTTACCCCAATTTTAAGTTAATTGAAAAATGAAATTCTAAATTCACATTATCAAACAGAAAAAGAAAAATACTGTATGATCTCACTTATACGTGGAATCTTAAAAAGCCTAACTCATAGAAACGGTAGTATGGCGGTTACAAGTGGCTGGGGTGTATGGGGAATGGGGAAATGTTGGTCAAAGGGTACAAACTTCCAGTCGTAAGATGAATAAATTCTGGGGATCTAATGTACAGCATAGTGATTATAGTTAACAATGCTCTACTTTATACTTGAAAGTTGCTAGTAGAGTAGATCTTAAATGTTCTCACCACAAAAAAGAAATGGTAATTAGGTGACACGAGGGAGGTGTTAGCTAATGCTATGGTGGTAATCATTTTGCAATATATAAGTGTATCAAATCATCACATTGTACACCATAAACTTAGACAAATGTATACCATGTTATATGTCAATTATATCTCAATAAAGCTGAGAAAAAAATAATTAAATCCACATCTTCCTCGAATCTGAATTCACAGAACAACGTAGTCTAAAAGTCCTGAGGCTAGATTTCTTGTCGTGGTTTTGCCAGAATACCCTGGACTTCGGTTTTCTCTTCTGTAAAGCAAATGAATCTCACTAGACAATTACTATTTTTAATCAACATGTTTTCCAATCAATAGAGAAAACGTGGAAGCCACAGAAAACTATAGGTAATTGAACAAAAATCACAGAGAATCCTACTGTTTATTCATGACCATTAACGACATTGGGCTCTTTCCCTATACGTACGTCTAACTATTTTTACAGTCATTGTGTCACACTATATAAAATGTTGTGACCTGCTTTCCCACTCAAGTATTTTCCCATGGCATTAGACAATTGTTCAGGATTCTTCTAGCTCTATGATTTCAGGTATGTTTGATTTCTTATGGTCAATATAAAGACCATCAAAAATCATGGTGAATAACATTTTTTTTTTTAACCAATAAACAAGTCAATATAAAACTTCTCATGGAAACTAAATGTAACAACTGTAAAAACAAATTACCTATAAACTTAGAAGGAATTATTACAATTCTTTATTTATACTTGTTGGCCCTCGATTGGATTGTAGCCTAAAAAACGGTCCAGCATGGTGAATTGAAGAACCAATTATACCATTTCTTTCTCCCCCAGGAGAAGCATATGGTCCACAGGCCAGAAGTTAGCTTTTATGAAAATTACTGGAAATGAACAAATATAATGTTTTTATAAAACAGAAAACCCCTCTGAATTAAGTTTAGAGTATAATTTTTAGCACCTGGTAAAATAATGTAACAATACTCTTATGTGGAAAAGAATGAAGATGGCTGACTTTGAGAATGAATTATGGTAGGCTTTATGTGACAATAAAACAGTATTGAAAGATTAATAAAGCAACATTGGAAGTTTGGATGTTGGCCAAATATTGAATGAGCACCTCCTACATAGAAGGCATTGGCCTTGGCACATAGCATCTCAGGAAAGCCAAAACATTGTTTTTGCCTGTAGGAACTCATGAGTGGGTAGGTGGGTGTGAGGTGGCATTTGGACACAAGTGGCTATATGGTGAGGTACAAAGTGGAAAGTGTCCTAGGAGACAGGCATTTGAGGTGTTATAGGAATTTCTTTCTTCTGTTGACCTGGAGCAATGTTCCAATGGACCATTGTAGCCCAGGAAAGAATCCTTGGGCTGAGCCATGTCATATATCAACACAGAACACACCTGGGTTTTTCTTTTCCATTTAACAGAGACCTGAAGTGAATTCCAAATGTAACTCAGAAGGGGTAGCCCCTTTACTAAATGGGGAGAGGAATGTTCTCAAAGTCCGTTTATTAAGAAGGCCAGGGAAGGAAGTGGAATTATACCTGCTAGGGGACACAATATTAAAGGTTTCAAAGCTGCAAAGGGAAACCATTTCAATCCTCCAGGATCAGGTCCCAGAGAGGCAATGAGAAAGCCCTTCACATGAAGGAGTTCAGAAGTACTTACAAGAACATGCCCAAGAGAAGGAGTTTATTTCTAGATCATTAACACTAAAGTTGCTTTCCTCCTTAATTAACTCTCTAGATCTTTGGAAACATAAAAGATTTAATTACCTTCCTGGCAACTTTTGGCTCTACATGCTCTGGGAATCCAACAGATGTGCCTCTAAGTGGTACCAAGTACCAGCATAATAGGCAAGCAAATCTGCAACAGTCACCTGGGTGATTCTAAATATCTGGATGGTTGATAAAAAATTTGTTTAGTTTGGTGCCAACATCACTACCTTGGGGCAGCACACCTTGACTCCTCAGGTAGAACTCTGGTTCCCTTTTCTTATGCTCACACTTATCCTGCTGTATTTTAATTATCTGTTCACTTATGTGTGTCTACCACTGGGTCTAATTTTGGGAGGAGAGACACTGTGTCCTTCTTGCTCACTGTCATTTCCACAGTGTCTAGCATGGTGCCTGGAGTGTTACTATACACTCAGTAATTATGAGACAAGTGAAAGAACACTAAGACAACCTGCGGTGGGCCATCACTAAGTGGCATATACTATGGTAAGGCAGTAGAGAAAGAGTTCTGCTAAGGGGCAGCCAATCCCTTAGAGATTTGCCCAAGTGGTTGCACAATGGCTAGAGCTGCACCACTGTGCAAGGATTTGTTCCTCATGCCAGTTGAGGAAGGTCAGGAACGGAGCTGGAGCAGCCAACTTGATATTCTGATACCATTTGCGTATGCACTTGAGGACCTTGGAGCCCACCTGATACAGCTCCCACATTTTAGAGATGGAGAAACTGTGGCACAGAAGGGAACAGCTGCTGTCCCTAAGGCACTAGCTAGCAGAGGAGACTTTCATACCCGTGTCTCCAGACATCCTGGTCAGTGCTCGTCCCTCTGCAATCAGCTGCCTCTCCTGAGCTCTCTGAATCTCAACAGGCCAGGGTTTCAATGGCAGCTGCACAAAGGAAGTAGCTGTGTGGCCTTGAGAGATCACTTCCCCCTTTTCCCACCTCAATTTCCCCATTGGGAAGATCGGCTTTATAACATATGACTTCCAGGGCCGTTGTGAGCCAGTCTTCGTGGAAACAGTGCGTGTAATATTCTTAGCAGAGTGCTTGTTACACAATTGGCTCCCAACACTTAGCTCCCTTCTCTTCCTCCTGGGGCCCATGAGGCCTTTCAGGACATGGAAAAATGAAGAGTGTCCTTAGCGTTCAGGAAGGGTCAGCTATGCTGAGGGTCTCAGCTGCTCAGCGCATCTCATCCCTCAGGAGAGGAATTCGGAGCTCAACCCTGCATCGATGTGGTCTTGCTCTGGAGACTCTCCTGCCTGCTCACTCCTAACATCCCCCAAGGAAATGCAGCCTTCAAAACACAGACTTTCCAATTTTCCTCGTAAAATGAATGAAAGAACCTTTTGGGGAATAGTGATTTCTTTTTAGGTCCACTTGTTTACTTTTCCATAAGCTCCCAATATGGCTTGCATGTTAGCTGTTAATCACACCATCTGTTCAAACAGTACTTCAGTAAAAATGATTCGATTCATGCTTTTCTTCTAACAGAATCTTTTTAAGGACAGTGTTTATGTCTCTGTTATCCTTCAATTGACAACGTAGCATGAGCTATTTTAACTTTGCTATCATTGTAAACACATATTGAATTTCCCATTTCTTAACTGTGCAGGAAACAGGACAACTTCTCTGCATTTGTTCCACTTGACTCTAGGCTTGTGGTGGGGGTGGGAGTGTAATCAGAGATTCTATATTTTCTAAACAGAAAAAAAGATGAAGACAAGAAGTTACAGACAATATTTCCTTTGATACCTTGAATTTATATGTAGCAATGAGTAGGTTTAGCTACTTGAGACTATTTAGGCCAAGCAAAGATGAACAGAGTATCCTTAGAGATTGGGAAAGGTCAGCTATGATGAGGGATCCCGCTGCTCAGATCTGTCTCATCCCTCAGGAGTCCAAGTCACTGGTTCAGAAGGACTTCTGGGAAGAACGGCCTGGCCACCCACCCTCACCCCGGCAAGTTTAGGCCCACAGCTCTGGTGATCACAGCCCTCAGGAGGAAGCAAAAGGGCTAGCTTTTGGCTGAGGGGCCACCCTGGAGTTAGGTTTAGTGGAGTAGGAGAGTAGAGGTGGACTTTTTTTTGCTGCAAGCTGTTCTGCAGACCTCTGAAGGCTGCATATGGATGAAAATGTCTGGAGAAGTTCACACAGCAACATGGGTATGTCCTAGCGCCAGCCCATATGAATGCCACTCTTCCCTGCTTTCTAACACCTTTAGCCACATGGGAAGTGCCGTATTGTAAAGTCATGTACAAAGTGTAAGGGGTGCACAAAGGAGGCGTATGTAATTCATGCGTGGGGACCCTAATGAAGGAGGAACTGACTCTTCAGGCCTTCTTAAAGCCTTCCAAGATCTGGACCCAGCCCATGTGCATGGCCTAACTCTTGCTGATCTAGCCATACAAACTTATTAGTATTCCCATGAACATGTCACTTATTTCCAACTCTGTGTACAGGCTTGATGCAGTGTCTGTAAAATGCATATAGTTCTCAACAAGTGGAAATCCTATTCAACCCTGGAAACCAGCAAGAATGTCTCTTCTAATATGAGCCTCCTTCAACCCCCTTTATCTGGTCCTGGAGAATCAATACCTCCTTCATCAGTGTACACATATTGACCTATCAAATGCATTTGCCAGCCCTCCCATCCCCATCAACAGATAATAAGAAGTCTACCTTCGAGAGAACAGGAGAAACTACTTCACTTGCTTTCTTACTATGTCAACTCTTCTGCTCTCTGTCACAAGATAATCTAGAGGGGTCATCATAATTTTGATATCATAGAGATCATTGCACAGGACTCTTATAGTGATGACATCATGCTAACTGGAGCTGATGAACAGAAAGTAGAAGGCACACTAGATACCTTTGTAAGACACATGCAGGCCAGAGCATGAGAGATAAACCCCATCAAACTCAGGGGCCTACCTCATTAGTGAAGTCATTAGGGGTCCAGTGGCCTGAAATAAATTGCCACATCTTTGCAACAATTACAGTCAAGAAAAGAGCACAATGCTTGGTAGGCTTCCTTGGATTTTGTAGAGAACAGACACCACATTTAGGTGTGCTGCTCCAACCCCTTTACTAGGAAATCAATAATACTGCCATTTTTGAGTGGGGCCAGAAAGAAGAAAAGGTTGTGCAGCAGAGCCAGGTTGTGATAAAAACTGCCCTACTGCTTGGTTGTTATGATTCAGTAGACCCAAGAGTATTAGAATTGGTGAAGTGCCTGTCACAGACAGAAATGCTCTGCGTAGCGTCTAGCAAGCCCCAGTTGGAGAATCATTACACAGACCCCTAGAGTTTTTGAGTAAGGCTTGGCGTTCTTTGTCAGCAACTCTCTATTAAAAAAGCAACTCCTGGCTTGCTACTGTGCCCTAGTAGAGACTGAACATTGGATTATGGAATACCAAATAACTATTTAACCTGAATTTCCCATGATGAAGTGTGTGTTGTTAATCCATCAAACCATAAAATTGGATCTTTACAGCAGTATTCCATTGTAAAAGGAAAATGGTATATAAGAACAGAGCTGAATAAGTATGAAAGGTGTTAGTAAACTGCATGAGCAGATGCCTCAGCCTTCCATTGTACATGCTGCACTACTTTTCCCTCGGCCCTCATAGCATTTCTGATGACCAGTTAATGGGGAAAGAAAGAATAGAACAGGTTTACACATAGATCTGCATGGCTTGCTGGAACCAGCCAGAAGTGGAAGGATGGTGAATTGCAGCTTCACTCAGGGTTAGCACAGAAAGACAGTAGTGAAATAGTACTACTGGTCAGAACTCTAAGTGTCCACTTGAAGGAGAAATGGCCTAGAATATGGATCTATTCATGGACAGTAGTTAATAGCTTGACCAACTGGTTAGGAACTTAGAAAGGGCAATATTAGAAGACTGGTACCTAGGAAGTGTGGAGAAGAGATATTATATATAGGTAGACCTCTGAGGGTGGGCACAGAGTATAAGATATTTGTGTCCCATGTAAATGCCCACCAGAATATATCCACTTTAGAGAAGGCTCTCAATACTCAACCAGACAAAATGTGATAGATTGCAGAATGACCACAAATCATTCCCTTTCCTAAATGCCTGTCTCTTAGCAATGTGACTTTGCCACTCTTCCCATCAAGAGTGGAGCCTATTACTCCACTCCTTGAATTGAGGCTTGACCACGTGACTTGCTTTGGTTAGTGGTGCTTTAACAGATGTGATGCATTCAAAGTGCTAATGAATTGGTGCTTTCTTGCTTGCTGGCTTTGGAACCCTGAGACCATCTTCATGTAAAGGAGCCTGAGAAAATTTACTGAAGAGGCCATGTGGAGAACCGAGGTGCTTCAGTCAACAGCCTGCCCATCACTAGATACCTTCCAAGATCATTCAGCCTCAGGGCCAACTGACCTCAGAAATCATCTGAGGTAGCCCAAACCAGAAGGATCCTCCAACTAGCCCACTATTTGGTACAACTCTATGTAAATAAATTTGAAAATCTGGATAATTTTTATTATACTTCAACTTGCTAAATTGACTCTAGTAGAGACAGAAAGTCTAATAGGCCAATTGCAAAGGAAAATTAAATAAATTTAGATAAAGATCTCCCTCCCTCCACTAAATGGTATCAGATTAAGAAGGCTTCATGGGAAACTCTACGAAACCTTCAAAAATAATATTATTTCAATATTACTTAAACAACTTCAGAGTATAGAAAAAGAATGCCTTCATATTCATTTTTTAAACTTTTTATTTTAAAATTGTCTCATCCAGAAATTTTGCCAGAATAGTGCAAAAAATTATCATATACCCTTCACCCAGACTTTCCAATTTATTGTATTGCAATACAATAGGATCATGTATTGCATTTAGTTGTCATGTCTCTTTATCCTTCTTTAATCTGAGACAGTTTATCAGTCTTTGTCTTTTAAGACTCAAATTTTTGGAGAATACAGGTCAGTTATTTTTCAGAACGTTCTCTCAATTTGGGTTCATGTGATGTTGCCTTGTGGTTAGATTCAGGTTGTCCTACCCTTTTTTTGTTGTTATTTTTTGATCAGGAGTACCACAGAAGTTATTTTGTTTCCTTTTCATTACACAATATCAGGAGGGACATGTTGTTTTGTTGCAATATTAATGATGTTAACACTGAACACTTGCTTATGGTGATGTATTTCAGGTTCCTGCACTGTGAAGTTACTATTTTCCCTTTTTTTGGGAGATACGTTGGGACTGTATAAATATCTTATTTGCCATAAAATTTCTACCTAATATTTTTAATATAACATTCACATTTTATTAAGCACTATGGATTTTTGAAAACCTTTTGAACCTAATTTCAGACCTACAGAAAAGTTGAAAATATAGTACAAAGAATTTCTTTATACCTATCACCAAGCTTGCCAAAGGTGGTTTTATTACATTTGCTTTATCGTTCTCTCTCTCTGTATTTATGTGTGTATATGTGTGTGGTATTTTTTTCCTGAATCATTGACAGTAAGTGGCAGAAGCAATACTTCAGTTTATATTTCTTAAAAGCAAAGTCATTATCTTTAAAAACCATAACACAATTACAAAAACCGAGAAATTATTGTTAACACAGCACTGTTAGCTTATCTACAGACCTTATTCAAATTTTACCAGTTATCTCAATAATGTCTTTTACAGGAAAAGAAAATTTTGGATCATGAGTTGCGTTCAATTGTCATGTCTCTTTACTTAATCTCCTTCAATCTGGATCTATTCATCAGTTTTTGTCTTTCATAACCTTGAAATTTTTGAGGAGTACCTAGCAGTTATTTTGTAGAATGCCCCTCAATTTGGGTCTGTCTGATGTTTTCTCATGATTAGATGCTGGTTATGCATTTTTGGCAGATATCACAGAAGTGATATGTTTTTCTCGGTACATTATATCAAGAGGCAAAAATTGTGAATTTGCCGTATTACTGGTGCCATTAACTTTGCAATCATTTCAATCATTTTGTTGAGTTGGTGTCTGCTGGGTTTCTCCACTGTGAAGTTATAATATTCCCCTTTGTAAATAAGAAATATCTTCTGGAAGATACTTTGAGACTATGTAATTAATCAGTTATACATCAAATGTTTACCCCTAGTTTTAGCATCCATTGTTGATTCTTGCCTGAATCAGTTATTATTATGATGGTTGCCAAATGGTGATTTTTCTAGTTCCATCATTTCTTCTACACAGTAGTTCATATTCCATTGTAAGGAAGAGTTTTCCCTTCTTCCACAATTATTATTTATTTCAGTATAATGGATTCTTATTTTTTTCAATGGATTGTAATCTGTTATTGCCATTATTTCCATTGATTCTCAGATTGTTACTGATTTGGCCATTTGTACACAGTTTAAGCTGGCTTCTCTGTCCTTTTGACATGTACCCACCATTCTTTGACCACTTTTTTTTTTTCTCAACAACCTGATGTTTAAAGGTCATCATGTACTTTCCCAGTCCCAGCCCTGGGATCAGCCAGTTCTCCAAAGAACCTTGATTTCTTGTGGTAGAGAAGGATATTTCTGAAATAAGATCTGAACACTAAATATGCTCATTGCTGGAGTTGAGTCACATTTCTAAACTCCCTCCATGGACAGAGCTAGAAAATACGTGTATGTATATACATGTATGTACATCAATACATGTATATATAAATGTATATCTATATAAATGTATATACGTATATATAATAGACATACACCTATGTCTCTCTCTATATCTGTCATTCTATCATTCTGTCTACCTATCTATCTATCTATAGTTACTTCAAAAATGAATTTTGTGTAGGTATCCCAGGTAAGTTTGTGTTTTGCAGTTACACATTATCAATTCTGAAACTACTTTCTGTGAATTCTAGTGTTAAGCAAAAAAGTAAATACATTGCGGATAATGGAGGCCAGGTTTTTCATTGTCAGAGAAGGTAGTTACAAATATGAAAAGGGGAACGCTAAATAGAACCATATTTTATTAGACTGGGATTGGAGGTATTAGTATGAACTCATGGTTTGATAGACGATAGATCGTTTCAATTTCTATGTCTTCAAGTTTACTAATCTTTTGCCACGGTTAAGGTGATATTAATCTTATCCAGTATAGTCTTAATTTTAAATACTGTAGTTTTTATCTATAGAATTTTGATTTGGGCTCTTTTTATTTCTTCCTTGTCTCTCTTTATCCTTTTGAACACTGAAATACAATTATAATAGTTGTTTTAATTTCCTTTTCTGTCAATATTAACATCTCTGTAAGATTCAGGTCAATTTCAATTGGTTTCTCTTTCATTATGGGTTGTATTTACCTGATTCTTTGCATGCTTGAAACGTTTTGTTGGATGCCAGGCACTGTGACTTTTACCTTGTTGGATACTGGATATTTTTGTATTTCTAGAAATATTTTTGACCTTTTTACTAGGATGCAGTTTGGTAACTTGAAAATCATTTGAGTCTTTAGATTTGTTAGGTAGCACTAGGACCATGTTTAGTGCAAGAGTAATTATTCCCCACTACTGAGGCAAGAACTTTCTGAGTACTCTACCCAATGCTCCTGAATTTTGATATTTTCAAGTCTGGCAGGTAGGAATAGGTTCTATTCTTGGCCCTGTATGAGTGCTGGGTACTGTTCTCTCTAGTCCTTTTGGATAACTGTTTCTCCAGTCTTGGGCAGATTCACACACCAAATATATATCCCTGCAGATCTCCTAAATTTTCTCTCTGTGCAATGCCCTCCGTGGTACTCTGTCTAGCAAACTTTAGCCACTTCATTCTTCCCAACACTCCTTTCCATCTCAACTTAGGGAGTCCACTAGGCTCTGCTGATGACACCTGAAAACTCTTTCAAGGCAGTAAGTTGGGACAATTGTGGGGACTACCTTGTCCGTTGTCTATATTTAAGGGTCACTATCCCTTGTAACCTGGTGTCCAGTGTCTTGATAACTATTGTTTCATTTATTTGTAGTTTCTTGTTGTTCAGGCATGAAAGTAAATTGTTCTCTGCTATTCTACACTGACCAGAAGTGGGACTTCCTATTTTATGTCTTTAAACCTTGTAAGTATAGTTGTTTTATGGTCTGTGCCTAATAATTCCATTGACTGAAATTTTTTGTGTCTCTTTTTTGTCCATTTTTTCTGTTTGTTCTTTCCCATTGTGCCTTGTTTGTTTGTGTGCTTGGTTATTTAGTCATCATACTTGGACAATACGTGTAACAATAACTTTAAGCTAGGATGGAGTCACATACCTCCAGAGAGGATTTCCATTTGCCTCTGCCAAATGGAGTATTTGGAGGATTGTTGGGGGTACTCTCAGTTGAGGACAACCTTAAATTTTAAGGCTTGGGATTCCTTACATATCAGGCAAGTAGAACCAAAGATGAAATTCTGTATGAGGGCGGGGCCACATCCTATATCCTGGGGGAGGAGACTTTGGGTGCCAGCTTATTGAAAGAAGGCTCTCATGATAGACTCCCGACTTTGTATACATCTTGACCTTTGGTTGGTGTTCCACTTGTCCTAAGAGGTTATCAAAACAATTTTCTGATTTGCAAAATATTTACATGGCAAAAATGGCCTCCAGTCCTCATTTATCTCTCCAGGTCTCCATTATCCCTTTATTTTGGCCAGGTAACACTTTACTCCCTTTTCAACCTATCAATTGCTTAAAAACGGTGTTGAAATTTTATCCAGGTTTTTAAAAGTTGTATTCAGAGGGAGGGTTGGTATGAATAACCTGGCCTATCTTAAAAATCTGGATGTGTGCCATGAATTTTTGGAGGGTGGCCTCCGAAGTTGGTAGAGAGGGAGATGCTAATGAAACTGCCCAGCCTGGTCATATACTATCTGGTCGGTCTTATCTTTGCAAGTACCTTCTTGGTACTGGACCTTGTTCTTCTACTCTCTGAAATTATTCTTGAGATACATTCACTAGGAACACCTGGCTCTATTTCTTGAATTTATACTTAATTTATTAGCAAAAGAGTCATTGTATGGACACATCTGGTTGATTATGCAATACAGTTGACAGCTTCTAGTTTAGTGAGCTCTCCAGTGGGCTTGCAGGCTGGATTTGGAGGAAGGTGCCTAGTTCTGCACTGAGGCTCTGTCCCTATGGCACTGACTTCCTTCCCAGTTCTCTGAGCTGTAGTTCAACTAGGACAGTGAACAACTCAACATAGTTAACATACAGAACATTTAAGACATTCCTGAATTTTTGGGTAGAAAAGTAGTTGAATGAGGGAACCTGGGAGCAGTGTAGGTTCTTGGTCAAACAGAACTGTGTACTTGAGTGGAAGCTTGACGAGGGTCCCAAGAGCAGTATTTTATGCATGGGCCGTGAAGCTGTGCTCCTAGGGACAAATATCGGCACCAGAGGGGAAGGGTTTCTATCTGTAGGTGGAGAGATTTTCTACTTTCTCTCTTATGTTCCCAGAGAACACTGAGACTCTAGTAATATACCGTCACGCCTGTCTCAACACAGAGCATAACAGCAGCTATACCAACACCAGGGCTTTGTAGAAAACTAGGACCAAAAAGCAGTTAGTAAATGCCAGACACAGTTGATGAAGCCAAGGACAAAGTCTGTAACCAAAAACTAGGAGCTCTAAATGGGAAATGCCAAAAAAAAGGTAATTACTGAGGCCTTATTATGAAGGTCCAAAATGACAAATTAGAATAGCTAACATAATATCGAGTACTAAATAGGTACCAGATATTGTCATAAGTGTTTTAGAAATATTGATTCATTTCATTCTCATAATAACCCCATGAGACAGGTACTATTATGATCCCCATTGTATACCTGAGGAAACATAGGCACAGAGAGGTTAAGTAACTAGCTCAAAGTCACACAGCTACTAAGATATAATCCATGTCCTTAGGCAAGCCTACAGTACCCTTAGTTGTTGGTTGGGTTATGCTGAGGTCAAAAGTGAACCTGGGCCCCCCCAGTCCCCTACCACGTGCGGAAGGGAGGCAGTAGCTCTGGGGAAGACAGCGACAGCCAAAGACAGCTACATTCGTAGCAGCTATCCTGGCCGATTTTATTCGTGGATGTATCATGCACACCGTGTGATCGCGGAGGGGAGAGGATTGCAAAGGGAGAATGTCCCAGGGGTGACAGGGAGTGGTTTTCAGCCTTCATTCACTCAAAGATGTGTGAGAGAGGTGAGGGGGAGATGTGGGGGTACTGTTTTGTCCTCAGCCCTAATTTCACTCATTGGGTGAGGACAAACTTGACCTGTGAAAAGGTTGCCCTCAGCCTGGAAGATAAGGTGAGGCGTCCTGCCGGGATCTCTGTCGGCATCTAGCGGTCACTGGGGCATATGACACCCAACGCAGACCGCGAGTGCGAAACTGCAAGCTCGGAGGAGAGAATAGGGAGCAGGCGTTCTTAACTTGGGGGTTCAGGGGAAGGGCGGGGAAGTTCTGTGAAAATACAACCCCTTGAGTCATACGAAAAAGCAATTCTGGTGCATTTCCCCATAGCTGTCATCGGATCCGCAGTGGGTTTTGTGACACACACAATTTAAGAACCACAGCTGGAGGGTGAGGAAGTGGCATCCCGGGGAGAGGCTGGCTCCGGGCTGAGGGATCCTCCCACTGTGTCATAACCCGGGGGGCAGAGAGGCCGCAAACGGGGCCCAGCACTGTGCTGTCTGCTCACAAAGGCACGACGCTGGGCGGAACTGCACCGATGGGAACTTCTTGGTGGCATTTAGTCCCTCTTGCTATTCAGAGGACAGAGGCAAGCCCTCCCTGACTGAGGCCTTTTGTCCCCCGTCCCCCCCCCTGCATTTTCAGGGCCATCAGGCCCTGGCCTGGAAACCTTCGGAGCCTTTCTTCAGCTCAGCAGCCTGGGCCCCCCTCTCAGGTCCAGCTGGTCCCCCGTGCTCTCCTTCCCTCCCTTTTGTGTAAGACCCGGGACTCTGCCTCTTCCCCTCTCTGTAGCTGCCATCTCCTACTCTACCCTGTGGGTTCCCTTTCCCCGGAAACGTGGCTGCAGAGAGGCCCGCTGCCACCCCAGCTCCTCCCTTCCTGGGCCCCAGAGGGCCCGCACGCGGAGCCTCCTGCTTTAAGGGCTTCGCTCTGCGTCGGGCAGGGAAACATTCAGGGCACACAGGGCAGGGCTACCACACGCAGGAGCCACACACAGCAGAGAACTCGCTGGAGGTCTCAAAGTCACCATTGCTGGTCTGCAGGTTCCTTCTCCCTTTGACTCAGTGCTGATACTTGGAGGCCCACCTGGGCTCCTGCCCTCCGCTTTCTTTGCTGACCGTTGGCTCACCATAACTTCTCCTGCTTTAGTTTGCTGCCTTCAGGGTAATCATGACCTGGCCAGGATATCCAGACAGGGTGCAAAGTGAGTGCCCTCTGTCTCCAGTGTGCAGTAATTGTCTCCAGTTTGGATAGAGGAAGACTCCAACAACCCACAGGCATAGGTGGCTGAGATCCTGAAGGCGAGCGTCAGTGAATCTGGGAAAATAATTGGAAGCAGGAGGCAGAAAGCAGGCATTAGGTTGGTGGTTCTCACTCGTGGAAAATTTTTTTAATATTGATGCCAGGACTCCATCCCAAACTAATAAAACAGAATTTGGGGGGTGGAGTAAAGGCTTTGGTGTTTTTAAAAATGTCCCTGTGTGATTTGAAGGGGCAGCCAGGGGTGAGAACCATGGCACTAGTTGATCAGATGAACTCTGAATTCAGTGTGCAGGAGGAGATCTGGTTAGGCAGTTGTTGAGGGTCAGGGTGCCCTGAAGATGTTGATGTAGATCCCGAATACTGTGACGGTACAATGGCTGGTGATACAGCTCTGCTTGACCCTTCTCTGAAGCCCTTTCATAATACCTCTCCCCTGTACACCCTAACATAGAGCTTTGAGAATGTCAATGATGAGTGTGATAACTGGGGACGAGAACCCTCCTTGACATAAGGCAGCTTCCAATGCCCATCCTGTTGACCCACACACTGTCCAGTCTCCTGGGTGGTAACTCGATGCACAAGAATACCTCTCAGTGTAATGAAAAGATAGAATGTCTTAAATGCTAGCAGGACATTTGGACTAATTGAAATGGCTGTACATATAGTGCCATAGAAAAGATCAAATCACTGTATTATTTCTCACATTATTATCAAGTAGTTTGAGAAACAATCATTCTTATCTCCCCCATCATACCCATGTTCAATACCTAAAGTCCAGCCTTTTCTCTATAGCTTCTTCTCACTGCGGCTTCTACTTCATTCCATCCCAAACCTTGACTATATCTGAGGTGCCTACACCATCCCTCTTTCTTTGTAAAGAAATAAACAAAAACACTATTTTATTACTAATTGACGTGCAAAACAATTTTCCTAACACCTACTCTCTAATCCTCAAGCCATGCATGAGCCTCCCCCATGCCTCCCCCTCACGTTACCAAATATCTGCCCCTCACTTTGTCTCTGAAACCCACTCCATTCCTTACCTATATAAAATCACTTTTTTGAGACATATAACCAAATAAGGTACAAACCAGATATCCCTAAACCTGACATTCATGCTGCCTATAATCTTCAGTATCTCTCTCACCCTCTACCCACTGAGTCCCTCAGCTTTTGTGATATCATTTATTTATTTTTTAAAGTAGACTTTTAATTTTAGAATAGATTTATATTTACAGAAAACTTGCAAAGATAGTAAGTACAGAGAATTCCCATATTCCCTGCATCCAGTTCCCCCTGTTGTTAACATATTACATTAGTATGGTGCATTTGTCACGATTAAGGAACCAATACCGATACATCATTATTCACTGAAGTCCACACTTTATTCATATGTCCTTAATTTTTAACCCAATGTCCTTTTTTTCTTCCAGGATCCCATCCAGGATATCATATTACGTTTAGTAGTCATGTCTCCTAGGGCTCCTCAGGGCCGTGACAGTATCTCAGACTTTCCTTGTTTTTGATGACCTTGATAGTTTTGAGTAATACTGATCTAGTATTTTGTATAATCTCCCAATATTGGGGTTTGTTTATTGTTATTTTCATGATTAAACTGAGGTTAAAGGTTTTGAGGAGGAAGATCACAGAGGTAAAGTGCTATTTTCATCACATCATATCAAGGGTACATACTATCAACATAACTTAGTGTTGACGTTAGCTTTGATCACCTGGCTGAGGTAGTATTTGTCAGATTTCTCTACTATAAAGCTACATTTTTTTTCTTTCTCTTATACGGTACTCTTTGGAAGGAAGTCACTGTGAGCAGCCCACACTTAAGGAGCAGAGAGTTATGCTCTCCATCCTGAAAGCTGAGTATCTACATAAATTATTTGGAATTCTGCATGGGAGGTTTGTCTCTTTTCCTTTGCTTATTTATTTATTCAATCATTTATTTATATCATTATGGACTTGTGGATATATTTATTTTATACTTTGGGATATAATTCAATACTACTTTATTTTGTTGCTGACATAGTTCCAGCTTTGGTCATTGGGAGCTCTTTCTGTTGGCTCCTATGTCCCTTTAACAAACCCCCATCAGTGCAATTTTTTTTTTTTGCTGTGGAAGATTAGCTCAGAGCTAATCTTCCTCCTTCCTCCACAGCTAATCTGTGCCAATCTTCCTCCACTTTATGTATGGGTCGCTGCTACAGCATGGCTGATGAGTGGTGTAGGTCCATGCCAGTGATCCAAACCTGGGAACCCAGGCCGCCAAAGCAGAGCACACTGAACTTAACCACTACGCCATGGGGCCAGCCCAGTGCGATTTTTTGGGAGCACTTTCTTACCTTCTGGCACTACAAGATACTCTAGGTTTGTCTTGTATATTTCCTACCCTAGTCCTAGAATCAGCCATTTCTCCAAGGAGTCCTGGTTCCTTTTATTGGAGAATAGTATTAAAAACTAGGATCTCGGTGCTAGGTGTGTTCATTGCTAGTGGACTGTTCAGTTTATTTTTTTTAACAAGTGATGTACAATGCAGATATCTCTGAACTTGACCTTAAACCATCCCTGACCCTCCATCTATTCCATAATCTCATTCCAACAAGACTCCAAACCCGTCCCTTATGTAAAATCAGTGCTTTCTACTACCAAATAATATAGCAAACAAACATTTCTGGTACTTATTCCATCACTAAGAGAATATCCCCTGATTATATGTAAGAATCTCTATATTTCATGGCCAAGTAGACATCTATCCCCATCACCCCTTCCCTGATCCCACCCTATCTGTACTATGTACTGTTTTTCTGATGAATATGTAAAGTATTCATCCTTAGTACATCCCTTATCGTAACACTTTCTTCAACCTCTCATCCACTGCTGACTTGACCTCTATCCCTGACTTCAATGTAGTACCTTTATCTTATGTAAGATCAGTACTTTCAATTATCAATTATATAGGAAATAGACATCCTCCAACCTTCACAAAATTCCTGATCCATTCTATCTCTAACTCCTATCCTAACACTCATATAATAAAAATGCTGTTTTAGGAGCAGCTAATGTGAAAAATGGACATACATGACCCTCAACCCATCACTGACACTCGCTTGATCCCTTACTCCTACCAAGCCCCTTTTCAGTTGTAGATCACTCTTTTTCATTGTCTGAGTAATGTTCAAAACAAACATCCCTGATTTTATCGCATCACTGACCTTGATGCCATCTTTAACTCTCAGCAACTATTTGGCACACATCTGCTCCTTTATCCCCTGTAATACCAGTGATTGTGTGATTAGTAAGTAATACGAGAAAGAAATGTCCTTAATTTTGCATTCATCCCTAACCATCATCCTATTTTAAATCGCTTTTTACTACTAGTAATGTTATAAACAGAAATCTCTGATCTTCATTCACACCAACAGCTGTCATGTAATTCTTTCATTTAAGTAAAACCACTACTTTATATTATCAAGTATTCCTCCCCAAAAAGAACCTCTGCGATACTCACCATATACATGATCCTGATTCATCACTATCACTTACATCACATCTGTACCCAGTTTTCCTAATCTTTATGTTGTCCCTGATAACCATGATATTCTGTCTTATGTAAATTCCCCATTGTCCAAAATTACCAAGTAATGTAACAAACAGAACTGATTCTTGTATACCTCATGCTGACTTCATCCTAGTCCCCCATATCATCCCTTACTATAAATAAAATCACCATAGTTTTAAAAATTAAGTAATGTGAGAAAAGCATGCCTGACCCTTACCACATCTCTAAAGCAAACATGATCTTACACTCTCTGTAAAAATCACTGTTTAAAATTAGCAAGGAGGGGCCGGCCTGGTGGCGCAATGGTTAAGTTCGTGCATTCCGCTTTGGCAGCCCGGGGTTCACTGGTTCGGATCCTGGGCACAGACCTACTCACCACTCATCAAGCCAAGCTGAGGCGGCGGCGCCTGTAGAAGAACTAGAAGGACCTACAACTAGGATATACAACTATGTACTGGGGGCTTTGAGGAGAAAAAAAAAAAGAAAAGAAAAAAAGAGGAACATTGGCAACAGCTGTTAGCTCAGAGCCAATCTTCCTCAAAAAAAAAAAATTAGCAAGGAAAATGTGAAACAGTCTTCCTCAACCCTTATTCAATCCCTGACCCATTCTCTTTCTCTGACACTCTTCATAGCTGTTCTTTATCACATCATTCCACTGACGGAAACCCCCAACCTCGTCTCATCCTTACTCATAAACTCTTACCTAAATCCTCTACACTATACCATATCTTACAGTATTAAAAAGTTACTATTCTTAAGTACCAAGCAGTTTGAGAAATTGTCCTTGATACACACCTAATCCCAAACCTTCACTCTAACCCTGACCCTCTTACCTTGGAATATTATTTGTTTTCAAAAATAAAAATAAATATGAGAAAGAGAAACCTTTCATTCTATGAAAAATCCCAGTATCATTACCAAGCAATATGCGTTACAGTCCAGAGATTTGTAACAGGGATTATAACACGGGGTCTGAAACAGTGCAGGTGCTCAATAAATGTTAAGTGAATGGAAATAGACAGCTGCACTGATGAAATGGTTAATTCCAGCCATTGGAGTCAAAGGTGGCACTTTCTGTAAAGTTCTCTGTTGGCATTTGTGATCATGGATGGACATAATTTAGCTGCATAAATGCTAATCAGAAAAAGAAAACAGATCACTCGAGGAGAATGAGGTTAGAGGTGGTAATGAATGTGTGTGTGTGTGTGTGTGTGTGTGTGTGTGTGTAGGGAAGTTCACCTTTTTCTTCCCCTCTCCTTTCTCTTCTTCTCCTCTCCACTTCTTCCCTCCCTGTAACTGCCATTTCTAACGATCCTTTGCGGTTCTTCACCCTCATCTTCCAAAGCCTGGCTGCAGACAGAGGAACAATAGCCACTCTCCACTCCTCCCTTCCCACGGACCCTCAGATGACCAGCACCCAGACAATTATTATTTTAAGGATATGACTATTGACTTTGCTGGGAGACATTCAGGGCATAGCAGGGCTAGCACTTGCAGAAACAAGAGATTTAAAAAAACCTAACAAAGTTCTCAAAATCTACATCCTGTTTCTGTGGTTCCCAGCTTCATTTTGACTCCATGATAGTCCCTGAACCAAGATCCCAGTCGTCTCTTGCATTCTCCTTTGTTTTCCCCTCCTCTCAGCTTGCTGTCTTTTGAGAAACTAAGGCCTGAAGATAGAAAGTATTTAGAACTCCAGGAGGTGTCCCCTTGATTCTGTATGACAGTGGTCCCAGAGGCTCTCCAGAAAGGGTGACCTCTTACCCCCAATTTCACTAGGCCTCTGCCTTTTATTCAGGAATGATTTCTGTCGATTTTGTGTAAGATCATATCATAGATAAGGTTATAACTTGTGTCTAGAGATCATTCTAATATACTTCTGGGGCCTGGCCTAACATAAATACTAGTCTGAACCATCATATACTTACTTCAGTGAAGCCATCCCCATGAAGAGGAAGTACACATTTGACCACAATGAGGTTTCTAGAAAATGCTCTTTCTCTAACTAGGAAATAATGTGGGTGAAGATATCTTCAGTCCTAGATGCAGGGGACAGCAAACTTTCTGTAAAGGGCCACACAGTGAATAATTCAAGCTTTGCAGGCCATATATGGTCTCTGTTGCATGTTCTTTATTTTTTTTTAACAATCCTTTAAAAATGTAAAAACTGTTCCTAGCTTTTGGGCCTTACAAATACAGGTCACTGGTCAGATTTATTCTATGGGCCATAGTTTTCCAACCCCTGTTTAGAAAGTCAGTCTTACCTCACAAATCCATCAAAGGCCTCAACTGTTTCTTGGGCTTTCCATAATACCAGTGCAGGTTTATGATGAATTTGCCTTCTCTGATGCCCTGAAAAGAGACTATGAGGGAGAAGCAAAGTTTCATATGTACACATGGATACCCAATAGTCCCAAGATGACTTATTGAAAAGGCAGTCATTTCCCCATAGATTTGAAATGCTACCACTGTCGTATATTGCATGTCTCATTCAGATAGCTATGGATTTCTCATCAATAAATATGGAGGCTAAAATACAATGGAATATCTTCTTGAAATTGCTGACAGGAAAAAAATCCACCCAGAATTCTGTATATTGAAAATATCCTTCACAGGTGAAGGCAAAATAAATGTTTTCATACAAAAGAAAACTAAGATTATTTGTCACCAGCAGACATGCACTAAAATAAAATGCTATAGGACATTCTTCAGGCTGAGGAAAAATGACACCAGAAGGTTACAAAGATCTTTAGGAGCCAGTAAAGAACATCAGAAATTTTGACTATCTATTTGGGTAAATACAAAAGACCATATTTCTATTTAGTTACTTTAAAATACATATGAATGATTAAAGCAAAAATTATAGCATTAATTTGTGGAGTTTATAATGTATATGGATGAATTACATATGACAACTATAGCATAAAGGATACTGGGGAGTGGTAAATGGATCATTATTGTTGTAAGGATTCTATATTCTGCATGAAGTGGTAAAATTTTAACTCTAGGAAGATTATGAAAAGTTAAGGACACATATTGTAATTTCATTAATTTTTTTCTCTTATTTGTCCATTTTCTAATTTATTAATATTTGCTCTTATATTTATTATATCTTTTCTTCTGCTTGTGTTAGGCTTAATTTGCTCTTGATTTTTGAGCTCCTTAAGATGGAGGCTTCAATAGTTGGTTTTAAAACATTCTATTCTTCTAATATAACCATTTTAGAGCTATACATTTATATCTACATACTGCTTTACTTACATCTCACAAATTTTGATATGTTTTTGTTTTCAGTTCAGAATATTTTAAAATTTCCATTGTATTTCTTTTTTTTTTTTTTTTAACCCGTGAGTTACTTAGAAGTGTGTTGTCTAATTTCAAAATATTTGGAGATTTTTCCAGAGTTCTGTTTTCTTTATTTCTAATTTATTTTTGTTGTGGTCAGAAAACATATTCTGAATAATTTCAATCATTTCAAAATTAATTGACACTTGTTTTTATTCCCAAGCATATGGTCTTTTTTGGTGATTATTTTATGTGCTCTTAAAGAGAAAGTATATTTTTCCATTGTGTGGAGTGTTCCTATAAGTCAATTATATTGATTTGGTTGATACCATTGTTTGTCTCCTCTATCCTTACTGATTTTCTGTCTACTTGATCTTATAATTACTGAGAGAGGAGTATGAAATTGCCAACTATAATTGTGGATTTGTATATTTCTTCCTTTAATTCTGTCCGTATTTGCTTAATAATTTTTGAAACTCTGTTTTAGTCACATATTTTAACAATGTTTTATTTCCTTGATGAATTAAACTTTTATTATTATGAAATATCCCTCTTCTCCTCTGATAATATGTTTTGTCCTGAAATCTACCTTCACGACATTTATATAGCTCCTTTAGCTTTCTTATGATTAATGTTTGTATTACATAACTTTTCCATCTGTTTAATTTTAGTCTATGTTCTGCAGATTCAATATACATTAAACATCCTATGAGTTGCTGTTCCTTACTTATCCATACTGACAACTTCTCCCTTTAATTGGAATTTAGTCTATTTATATTTAATATTCATATGGTTGGGTTTACATCTACCATTTTGCTATTGTTTCTATTAGTCCCATCTGGTATTTCTTCCTTTTTGCTATTTTTGTATCATCTTTTGAATTATTTGGGTGCTATTTAACATACCATTTTATTTCATCTCTTGACTTATTAGATATACCACTATTTGTGGTAAATGCTAGAGTTTAAAATGTGAAAATTTTATTATATTCTACTTTCAAATAATATTATACTCATTTAGGTATGAAATAATGCAATAAAGTTACAAGAGGATACTTCCCTACTCAAATCTTCTGGTTTTATTTACAGACATTTTACTGCTACATGTTTTAAATACCACAATATATTGTTATTATTTTTATGTAGTCAATTTCCTTTAAAGAAATTAAGAAAATATAAAGCCTGTTTTATATTTACCCATATGTTTATTATTTCCAGCAATCTTCATCTCTTCTTGTAGTCTGGAGCTTCCATATGTTACCATTAAACTTCAGCTTGAAGAACTTCCTTTAAAGTTTATTCTAGAGCAGGTCTGCTGGTGATGAATTCTATCAGCTTCTGTTTGCCTAAAAATGTCTTTATTTTGCCTTAACTTTTGATGGCTATTTTTTCTAGACAGAAAATTATGGATTGACAGATTTTTCTAATAGCAGTTTATAGATGGTATTCTTTTGACTACTTTGCATCAAATTTAATGAAAAGTCATCTGTCATTCTATAGCTGTTCTCCTCTATGTAATCAGTCTTTTTATTCAGCCTACTGTTAAGATTTTCTCTTTATCAGTGGTATTCAGAAATTTGATTGGTTTTCCTTATTTGGTTTTCTTTGTGTTATTTGATCTTCCTCAATCAGAACATTTATAATTGTTATTGAATCTGATAAATTGTTTACTTGTATTTCTGCAAATATTTTTCTGCCCTTCACTCCTGCAGTTTCTCTCTTTTCCTTCATGAACTCGAAGTACATGAATGTTAGTTTGATATTATCCCAAAGGTCACTGAGACTCTTTCCATCTTTTTAGCCTTATTTATCTTTGTGCTTAAGATTGGTTGATTATTGTTGTGTTTCATATCCACTGATATTTTTTCTGCGGTGTTAAATATACTATTCAGCATCCAGTGAATTTTTCATTTCATATAATTTTTCAACTTTAGAATTTCCCTTTGGTTCTGATTTATAGTTTCTATTTGTTTATTTAATTTTCTGTTTTGCTCCCTTATTATGGTCAGATTTTCCTTTAAATACTTGAATGTATTTATAAGTGCTCTTTTATAATCCTGGTTTGGTCATTAAATTTATTCAGCTATATCTGGGCCAGGTTCTATTGACTACTTTTTCTCTTTGTTATGGGTCCTATTTTCATGCTTCTATGTACATCTGAAGTTTTAGATCACATACACACATATACTCCTTCAAATACATAAGGGAATTTTCTTCAGACCTCATAAAGACTAAATTCCAATCTCTATATCTCACACCATTGATTTAGAGGAGAAAATCAAATTATTGGACCATAGAGATCAAACCCTCTCAGTTTTCTAAGAAAATGAAAGACTATTTTCTCTACTTTATGATTACCTACAACCATAAATACATTTGATTCTAAAATGTGAATATGCACAAAGCAAAGTATCTGGAAGGCTTCTAAGCAAATTACTAGCAGGATCTACCTCTCAAGAATACAAGGTAGATTATATGTCAATTATATCTCAATCAAGCTGGGAAGGAAAAAGAATACAAGGTAGAGCCTACATGTTTTAATTATGCCTGTTTTAAGGATTAAAATTTTGAAAACAAACAAGTGTTACTTTTGAAATTCACAGAAAACTAGAAAAAAAGGTCTCAATATAAATTTAATGAAACTTCAAGTTATAGAAGATCATTTATTGTAAAATGCTGTTTTTCTATAAAAATAGACTCAGTTCTATGTACATGCTGGAATGATTAAATGTCCTACCTTTAATGGTCATGGAAACAAAAGCTGTTGGCAAATTGTTACTTAACATAAAATCCAGCCTTCTTAGGTATATTTAATGACATTTGAAGTGGCCTTGCTATAAAAGACCTGAGGCAAGCATGGAAAAAGGAAAAATTTCAAACCACAAGAAAATTCCATATATAGATCATGTCAGTTGAAATTTGGAGCAAAATACCCCAGTGTGCAAGCACAGAAACACACATATACACACACACATGCACACAAATACAATGCATATACAAGAAAGGGCAGCATGCAATAGAATGAAATATCAATTGAGTTGATGTCATCAAGAGTATCCTCTCTTTCCTGTTTTATAATGGCTGGATTTATTGTTTCTTTTCCAGATGCATACATTATCTTTAGAATTTTATCAACAACAGGGCCGGCCCCCTGGCTTAGCGGTTAAGCGCGCGTGCTCTGCTACTGGCGGCCTGGGTTCGGATCCCGGGCGTGCACCGACGCACCGCATATCCGGCCATGCTGAGGCCGCATCCCACATACAGCAACTAGAAGGACGTGCAACTATGACATACAACTATCTACTGGGGCTTTGGGGACAAAAAGGAGCAGGATTGGCAATAGATGTTAGCTCAGAGCCGGTCTTCCTCAGCAAAAAGAGGAGGATTAGCATGGATGTTAGCTCAGGGCTGATCTTCCTCACACACACAAAAAAAGAATTTTATCAACAACAAAGAAAATTTATGAGTATTCATTATCCGAATGCTGAGTGAAGAAACAATGACACAAAACTCCACCTACAGTATGACTGGGATATAATTGAAGAAAATAAATAATGACGTGTTGATCTGTGGGTGCATGTTTGTGTGTTTCAAGCACCTTGTGAGCAAATAGAGGAGTTTATTGATGAGCAGTAGGCTATATTTATTTAGTTAAATAATATCAGCTCTCATGAATGGTTGTACATCTTGTTTACAACATTTGAACACATGTACCCGTTAAGCTTGCCATAGTAGTTCCCTTGGGATAAATTGATCTGAGATGAAGTGTTTCCATATGTCTTTCGGAGATTTGTGTATTCTGAAAGATTCTTCACAATGTTTATATTAAATTGTAATTCATTAGCAAACCCAGAACAAACGTGTAGAAAAAATGATTGGCGACAACTTGCTGTGTTGACCACATGAGGCCTAAGTAAGGAATCTATATCTCTGAGCATACACAACAGGAGGATTAAAGATACAACCATATTTTACATGTCCTTGTCTGTTTGAGGCAGCATTATCTGTGACTTCCTTGTACTTCTTTATAAATGGCTGTTGTACCTGGACTTATTGTTAAGAAGCATGTCTAATTCTGAGAAATTCCAAATGTAAGAGGCTACTCTTTAAAAAAATAACCAGTATTTCAAAGAATATTTAATGAAGCTTGGAAAGTATTCTAGCCACAATAAGTGCAGGAAAAATATTTGAACGCTGGAGGTATGAAGGAATTTGAATTTTATTTTTAAAAAGTAATTAGTATAAGTAAGAGGTGAGAATGACATTTTAAAAGTCTTTATTCTTGTTGGGATTGAACTACCATTATTCTTGGCCTTATGATTTCTCAAAATTTGAACATTTGTCTGCAGCAGGTATTTCTTTTCTAAATATCTCGGAACAGCTGGCCCCGTGGCTTAGTGGTTAAGTGCGTGCGCTCTGCTGCTGGCGGCCTGGGTTCGGATCCCGGGTGCGCACCAACGCACCACTTCTCTGGCCATGCTAAGGCCGAGTCCCACATACAGCAACTAGAAGGATGTGCAACTATGACATACAACTATCTACAGGGGCTTTGGGGGGAAAAATAAATAAATAAAATTATTTAAAAAATCTTGGATGATAAGGCTTTTCCTACAGGAGAATAAAGAAATTCCAAGTTCTCCAAATATATATATATATTGAAATATGTATATGGAAATTGTATAAGATGATGAATATTTTGTTTAAAACTACCTTCAGCATGCATTCGATTATGTTTAAAAAGGAACAAACATACATATTAATACATTCATATATATCCATCTGTATGTGTACATGTGTAAAAATTATATATTTTTAATCATGGTGATTATTACAATAAGGATGCAATTAAATTTCACCCAAACTTCACCTTCTGTGTCCATATATGCATGTGTGTGAGTTTGTGTTGTGTATGTATTTGTATATATATATGTGTGTGTGTATGTGTATGTATGTGTGTATATGTATGTATATGTATACAAACTGATATTTAGCTTCATACACAATGAGTTTACATTAAAATGGGATTTATTCATATATCATGGTTTGGATCATATTTTCACTTCTGTTTTCTGGACAGTTAGTCATCATCATGAAAAATTTTCAAGACAATTTTTAGTAAATAAATATAGAGGGAAACATTGATGAATGGTTATTGATGAATATAAAAGATATGAATGCTTTCACCTTGAAGCTTTGATAGAGTACGCCACCTGGATCACAATGTTAGAGTGATGTAGATGTAAACTTTATTTATATAGTAATGTAACCTGTTGTTACATTTATAATAATAAAATGTTGAGATTAAATTTTAGATAAAAATGGAGGTTACTTTTTTGAGAAGGGGAAAAATACTCTATATTTTCTGAGGCATATATGTGTAGTTGTGATTCAATATTTGTTTAAGAATATATATGTACACATGTTAGCATAATAAAGATTAGAAAATGTAGATCTTCAAATCATGATACCTTAGGGGTGGCATCATAGGCATTAAATTTCTAGTTGTTAAGTGTCTTATGAACTGAACATTTCTTCATTGAGATCCTAATATTTTTAGTAAATGTGGCAATGAAAAATCTCTCTGCCAATGTTTTGTTTACTAAAAATCAGGTCTTGCAAATTTTTAATGAAAGTATGATCCAAACCACGACATACAAATAAATTTCATTTTAATGTAAACGTATTGTTGTGTGTGAAGCTAAATATACACGTTTGTATGTGTATATTGAAATGAGTGCATGAGTATATGGAAACTGAGTTTGTATGTGTATGTTGAAACATAATCCAAATGTTCATCAGTGGTACTAACAGGTACTATTTATGACAGTGCTTTACTCTTGATCAGCACGTGGTTATTTTCTGAATCCTTCGCAAGCACCATGTCTTAGTTACTTATGAGAAAACGCTATATGACTGATCCCTAAGACATAATCAGTGACACACACACACATACAATAAAATCATAGGAAGCCACTGAAGGTCCTGTAATGACGTAGGTACATGCCTGTTTTCTAACGTTAAATGAAACCATGAGGCTAAATCACATCCCCTATGACTGGAATTTATACATATTTGAGTATTTGTATCATTCCAAGTGGGCACTGTATAGCACGCAGTCTTGAGAACTATCTAGAGATTTATCTTAGGGTTCCAGGCAAATAGTTGCTTCTCCCTAAATAGTGCCCAGGCCAGAAAATGCAGGACTCCCAGGGAACCTGGGAAGTGAGCCAGGTCAAGAACCACGTGTACCGGTGCCTAGATTTGCTCTTCTTCAAGCCCTTAGGTGAAACCATTTTCTTTTCCCCCGTAGGACTGGGTCCCTGAAGTTTGCCCCCTGATATCCCAAGACAATTTGATACCAAGAGAAAACACTTGCAATATTATGCTAAGTGAGGAGAAAGTAGAACTGCAAAGACTAGGTAGGTGTAAATTGAGTTCTTGAACCGAAAAGATGCCTGATGAGAGTATAGGTTTTGGCCCCAGTTTGACTGCAGATAGAAACCAAAAGCAAAATCACAATGGTGTGAGCAGGTTTCTTCAAACTGGACAAGAAGCAAGGCAGCCATATTTCCTGCCGCCTTTGTCTCTTGGTCGCATTTTTTTCACACCAGAAGGGCGGGAGAAGAGGGCATGGGGACAGTGTTAGATAGAATTTCTGGAGCAACACTGCCATCTTGAGGAAATCGCGGGAAAAAGCCCCAAGGCTTCCTCTCGGAAACGACTTTTAGTTTGGAAAGGTCCATTCTATGGGGAGACTGATGGGCCAGGCCCCAAGCAGGAGCTCAGTGCCTCCTCCAGAGGACTACCTGGAGCTCTGGACAAAGGTGGGGTCAGGTGTAGGAGCTTGCCAGGGGGGAGGCAGGACAGCTAGCAGTTGCCAGGAAGTCCGGACACAGGAAGTCGTGGGGTGGGGTCTTGGTATTCTCCCAGTGTGGGCGGGACCAGAGGAATCCACTAACAGACAAAGTACTGGGCCTGTGAGTGTTGGTCTCTTTCCCAGCCCCTCAGAGCACGTGGTGTTCCCATGCTCTGGGGCCTGGGCCCTTTTTGGTAGCAGAGTCTGAGAACAGAGGACAGGACAGTTCCGGCTTATAGCAGGACCTAGTGTACTTGCTGGAGGTCTCAGGTGCACCCAAATTGGACCTGGGAGAGCCTGAAGAGAAGTGGAATCACCCAGCCAAGCCAAGAAGGGTTAGTACTTTTGCTAGGAGAGCAGATCTCGCACAAACAGATGGGAACCAAAAACAGGTGAAGAGGATTGAAGATGAACTCACCTTTTAAAAGTCTTTGTCTGCCGGAGGTGGCATTACCTGTGACCTCGCTTCACTTCTTCACACATGGCTGTTGTAGCAGGTACATTGTAACGAAGCATGATTGTTTCAGAAATGCAAAAACAGGTGGCAAAATTTTAAAGCATGTTAGAATTCCAAAGACTATTTTGTGATGTTTTAAAAAGCATTCAAGCTACAAGGTAGGAAAACTTGTTTTAATGATCAAAGTAAAAGGGGATTTGAATATTGTTTTTTAAAAGTACATGTATGTGCAAAGTGAAGAGATAAGAATGCATGGCGAAGACATTTTTAAGTGGTTGTTTCTTCTGATTGAGGTACCATTTGTTTTCTACTTTATAATTACTCAAAATTTGAATGCTTTGCCAGCAGCACGTATAACTTTTGTAATTTCTTGGAATAGAAAGGTCTTCTAGAGTAAAATATAAAAATTTTCAAGCACTCAGAAATATATATTGATATGCAAGTATGCAAACGATATAAGGTTGTGCTGAAGACTTTTTGCAAGACTACACCCAGTATGTGTCCAATTGTGTTTAAAGAGAAGCAAACGTGTGTGTGTAAACATTTATATATAATATATGTATGTATTTATATATAATATATATGTATATATAAACATTTTTAAAAGCTACATATTTACAATGATGGTCAGTGTTATAAGTGAGTATGCTTTTCAACTTGAAATTCTCAGTCAACATATTTATATTTAAAGGAGACATTAATGAAAGATAGTAACTGCATGTAAAGGATGTGAATGCATCCACCTTAAAGTTTTCTTAGGATACACATCTGGGTAACTGAATTTGAGAGATACCAACTTCAACCTTCATTTATTGAATTCTGTTTTCTTTCTTTACAGTTTTAAAAGAAAACTTTAAGATAAAAATTTGGTGTAAATAATGACAAATATAAAAAGGAAACCCTAATGCTCTGGGGCATGAGTATTTAGTTCCAATATTAGTTTTAGAGTATATATATGTCATCATATTAATGATTAGGTGAGGCAAGTCTCAAAATCAAGACTCCTGAGGGTGGCATTATAGGTATCTTACGTCCTGTGTATGAATTTAAAAAGATGAAGTAAGAAGTTAATTAGTATTCTTTAATTAATGGATCAATTAAGTAGTTCTTTGCAAATGTTTTATTGTCTAAAATCCAGGTCTTGCAAGTGTTTCATGATAATTTCAAGCTACCAAGGAGTGAGAAGTGAAAATTTGGGATCTAAAACATGATGCATATATAAATCCAATTTAAATGTAAATTTATTATAGTTTATTACCGTAAACAAGGAACTATCTGTTGTGTGTTGAAAGAGTGGGAGTAAATATGCAAAAGGTTATCAGTGCTTAATACAGTATTTTATCACAGCACTTTTACTCTTGATCAGCACATGGTTATTTTTTTAATCCTTTGCAAGCACCATGTGTTAGTTACTTATGAGAAAACACTATAAGACTGATCCCTAAGACTTAATTAGAGGCTTACAGATACATAATAGTAAAATCATAGGAAGCCACTGAAAGTCATATAATCACATGCATGGAAACTTGCTTGTGTTTCAATGTTAAATGATGAAACCATGAGACAAAATCATGTCCTTTCTGCCTGGAATTTATATGTTGAAGTATATGTGTCACTCCAAGTGGGACAATGTATGGAATTCAGACTTGACAGATATCTGGACCCTCCTCTTAAGGTTCCAGCCAAATGGCTGCCTCCCACTCAACACAAAGCCTAGAGCCCACTCAGAAAACAGAGGAGGACTCCCAGGGAACCTGGCAGTGAGATAAATCAAGAAGCATGTGGCCTGGTGCTTAGATTTGCTCTTGTCCAGGCCCTTATTTCCATTATTTTCTTTACTCTTAGCCCTGGATCCATAAAAATTGCCCATTGAAGCAAATAACATGGGAAAATGTTGAGGATCAAGGCTGAGTGAATAGCAGACCTGCAAAACCTTGGTAGAGTGGAAATGGAATTCTTGAAAAGAAAACATGGCTGATGAAGTTAGGTGGTTTACGCCTCAGTTTAATTTCTGAGGGAAACTAGGAGCAAAAGTACATCTGTTTGAGCAAATTTCTTCCAAACGGGGCTGTTAGCTGGGCAGCTTTGTTTCCCGACTCCTTTGTCTCTTGGCTTTTTTTCATATTAAATGGGCGGGAGTAGATGGGGAGGGCTGGGTTAATTGGCTTTTCCAGAGCAATACTGCCACCAAGAGGAAGTTTTTGACAAAACCCAAAGTTGTTAGAACTCCTGTGAGGCCTAGCAGCTGATAAAGATTTGGCCTTTTGTGAGGCTGAGTGAACCCTGGCCCTGAGCTGGGCCTCCTTCCCTTCAAATCTGAAGCACTTGGGTTTGGCTGTCCTTGAGGCCGTTTTTGGTTAAGGGCAGCCAAGGAGGATTTGGACACATTTGAGAAAGCATGCCTCAATGGTCTAGTACCATATGAAGATATAAGGTGGCCTCTGACCTCTTCACCCTACTTCAGCTAAGCAGATAGCAAAGAAACCCTGTATCGGATGAACTAAGCTGCCTGCTTTGATGTAGTAGTTTGACTTGACCATATGCTAGACTGCGGAAGCTAGATATGTGAAGACAGTACCCCATATCTGAAGTTAGAATTGTGTGTGACAGAAGAGGTAGCCACAGCCCTGGAATTCCTCAGGCTCAAGAATTTTGGGTTCATACATTTTGGTTTACAGTAAGACGCTACATTTGGCCAGGGAGTAGATGGAAGTCTAACGCAACAGTACCTTTCTGAGTCCCAGGAATTTAAGCATGACACCATGACCAGTAACAGGAGATTGTAACTATTGGCAACTCTAACTACTGCTCAACCAATGACACTCATCTCAGATCAAAAGCTGTTTCAAAATGAAAAGTTAAAAAAAAACCCACCCAGTAGAAAAGGTGGCAAAGGAAAGAGCAGGCACTTCCCAGACAATCAAAGGCCATGCAACACAAGTCTATTAGCAGAGATTTTCCAATTCACCAGTACCAAAGTAAATTGCAATTCAACATGTTCTCCTGTACTATAATACCCTTCACTCTTCATCATAACCCTGAACAAGCCACTGATAATGAAGCCATTAATATCACTCAGTTTGTGTAATGATTTGTAGAATCAGACAAGCTGCTACCAGGTGAGAAGCATTGTTAATTGGCTCAACTCTTTGGAAGTCAGTTGGTCAACATAAATCTTTCACATGGGAATACCATTTGTCCAGAGACTCTGCCTCTCAAAAGTGATCATATAGCCATATTCCCACAGGAAAGCAGAGAGGTGGGGCCAAGGAGGATCATTGAGGTTTCCTTTGCAAGACTGGAGAGTGGGTAAGGGCCAAGGGTCCATTTTCTGGGTTCAGCTACAGCAGATTCAGCTATAGCAGGCAGTCTTCATAAGCCTTTGGAAAGATTGAAATCCATTCTCTTGAGTCCTTATCAGGAGTGATGTCCATACCTTTGACTCAGGGAAGAAAAAACAGTGTTGGAACTTTGGAATCAAACTATCCTAGGTGGCTAATACGAGGAAAATGAAATGGAAAAATAAGGTCTGTCTTTCTCTACTTATTACATACATGCTTAATTCAAATCGAATACATAAAAAAATTATGAATTCAAAAAAGTGAATAGGCACAAGGAAAGTATCTGGAAAGCATACAACCAAACAACTAACAGTGTCTAACTTTCTGGAATGATGTTTCCAATGGCTTGCCTTCAAGTTTTTTTTTTTTTTTTTTTTTAAAGATTTTATTTATTCATTTTTTTCCCCCCAAAGCCCCAGTAGATAGTTGTACGTCATAGGTCCGCATCCTTCTAGTTGCTGTACGTGGGACTCGGCCCCAGGTTGGACGGAGAAGTGGTGCCTCGGGGCGCGCCCGGGATCCGAACCCGGGCCGCCAGCATCAGAGCGCGCGCACTTCAACCGCTAAGCCACGGAGCCGGCCCTGCCTTCAAGTTTTAACCTTACACTTGTCTGATCTGGAAATGTTGAAAGTGAGAAAAGCTTGCGTTTGAAATTAAAAAAAAAAAATCAAGAAACCAACATCATCCCAATATGCAATTAAAAGAGTATGTCATAAGATCTATTTTTCTTTTAAAAATGTGCACAGGTCTATGTGCATGCAAGATTTAAAGGCTACACTCTTAATTGTTATGCAAACGGAATGCTATTTCCAAATTCGGCTTAACAGAAAATCCAGTTTTCTGAAGCATATTTAATATTATGTGAAGAGGCTTATGCAATGATATAAGAAAGACCTAAGAAAACGATGGATAGAAGAAAGCAACTCAAACTGCAAAGATATTCCACATGTATCGTGTAAGTCAAAATCCTTACCAAGAAACCTGACAGCCTTTACACATGTGCCCACACATGTACAACTATATAATAAACATAACAAAAATGAGAATGCAATAGATCAGACATCAATGGTGTATCTATTGAGTTCCTGTAAGTTAGGGTATCATGTCTTTACTGCTTCTATTTGCTCAATTTACTGATTCTTTTCCAGATGCGTGTTGTTATTATGATTTGATCAACAATAAAGGAATGCTATGAGATTTAACCATAAAAAACTACCATGTTGCTCATGAATAGTTAACGATATTAGCAAGTGCCCACTGTCCAGTGTTGAGTCAAAAATTCATGGCACCACACTCCATGTACAGTGTGACTAGGATGGATTTGAAGAAAAGAGATGGAAATGTTTAGAGTGTGTGTGTGTGTGTGTTTAGCATTGTGCTGATAGGGAGTATAATGATGACATGTAGACTAAATCTCTTTAGCTCTCCTGAATAGTTGTATATCATTTTTATAATATTTATACCAACATACTCATCAAGCTGCTAATAGTGGTTCCCTGGAGAAAGAAGGATTTGGGATAAAGTGTTTCCATTTGTTCTTGATAGAGTGTGTATTCTAAGAGATTTTTCAAGAAGCCAATAATATATTTGTAATTTGAGAACCAATCCAGAACAAATATGTACAGAAGAAATTATTGACATAACTTGATTTATTGGCCATTTGAGACCTAATGTATTTATATCTCTCACTGGTCATAGAAAACAAAAGGATTCAACACCTCCATATTTTGAAAATCCTTGTCTGCTTAAGTGGGCATTACTTGTGACCTCACTGCACTTTATACATGGCTAATGTGTCTGGAAATTTTGTAAACAAGTATGCTTAATTCTAAGAAATGCAAAAAGATGAGAGACAACATTACAAATACAAAGTATTCCCAGGAATATTTAATAATGTTTGCAAAGACCTCAAACTATAATCAGTGAAGAAAGCATGTTTGAACACTTGAGGTACAAAGGAACTGGAATTTTAGGTTAAAAAATATACATGCACAGGAAAGACATGAGAATGTACGGTAAAGACAGTTTAGAAGTTATTTCTTCTGGTTTTGTTTGAGGTGCCATTTATTTTTGGCTTTATAATTTTTCAAAATGTGAACAGGTTGTCAACAGCAGGTGTTACTCTTTTAATTCCTTGGAAGAGAGACCTCTTTCTAGAATAAAGTGTAAAGAAATTTCAAACTGGGGAAAATATATATTGATATGGGACCATGCAATTTATATAAGGTTATGCAGAAGACTTTTGCAAAACTACACCTGAGTCAAATTATAATTAAGGAGAAACAAATGTGCATATATATATAACATATATATACTATATATTAAATATATAATAAATAGGGCAATAAAAAGCATTTTTCATAGTGATTTATTTACTAAAATGAGGACTTGCAAAATTTACATAATATTCTCAAAATGCCCAGGAATCATGAGTGAAAATTTCTTATGCAAACCGTAGTATACTAACATCCAATTTTAATATAAATTTATTGTTGTGTACGAATGCAAATATAGAACTCTGTGTGTATTGAGAAGAGTGGAAAGACATAATCCAAAAGGTTATCTGTGGTGGTAACAAATTTTATAGCAGTGCATTATTCTTGATCACCACATGATTATTTCTGAATCCTTGGCAAGCACATCTGGGTTACTAATGAGAAAAGGGTTTTAAGACCAATCTCTAAGAGATAAATGGTAACATACACACACACCCCTACACTCCCAATAAAGTCATAGGAAAGCAATTGAAGGCCATTTAATGACATGGGAAAGTGCTTGTGTTCCAAATGTTAAATGAAAGCATGAGACAAAACTCTGAGTAACCTCTGATGGAATATATATTTCCTGCCGTGTGGGGCGTTGTATGGCATATAGTGATGAGAGCTACGTGGGCCCTCCTTTTAGGGCCCCAGTCAAATGGCTGCCAACAGTTCAACACATAAGGCCTACATCTTTACCCAGAAAATGTAAGAGAATTCCTTGAGAGGTGTCGAGATGAGCCAGGCAAGGACACATGGATTGGTACCTCAAGATGCGCTCCTGGTTGAATTTCCAGCATTTTCTTTTTCTGTTTAGGCCTGGATCCTTGAGATTTGCCCCCAGAAGTAGACAACTTGATAACTTGGGAAAATGCTGGAAATGTAATGCTGAGTGAAGGAGAACAGAACTGTGAAGACTAGGCCTTAGTGGAACCTAATTCTTGTAAAGAGAAGATGCTTGATAAGGGTGGGTAGTTTTAGGCCTCAGTTTGATTTCAGATGAAAGCCAAAGCAAAAGTGCAGCAGTGTGAGCAGGTTTTCTCAAACTGGACAAGATACAAGGCAGCCATTTTTCCTGGCGCCTTTGCCTCTTGGTAGCGTTTTTTCAGAAAAGATGGGCGGGTGAAGAGGGCCTGGGGGGTGGGGAGGAACATACTTGTTGGCAAAGCTGGTGCACTACTGCCATCGTGAGGAAATAGTTTAAAAACAACCTATGCTGTTATTGCTTTGCTTCCATAAGGACTTTCAATTTTAAAAAGTCCATTCAGTGGAGAGGCTAACAGGCCCTAGCCCAAAATTCGGCCTCCCTGGCTTCTCTGAGTTATTCCAGGAGCTCTGGCCAAAGGCCTGATGCTGGTATGACAAAGGTGAGGTCCAGGTGTAGGAGCTGGCTAGTGGGGAGGCAGGACTGAGCCGTCAGCTGCCAGGAAGTCCCTGCACAGGAAGTTGTGGGGTGAGGCTTTGGCTTCCTCCCGGTGTGGGCAGGACTAGAGGAAGCCTCTCAGAGTTAAGTGCAGGGCTTGTTGGCATTTGTCTCCTGTCCCTGCCCATCAGAGGATGAGGCCAGCCTGCCTACAGTGTCCTGGAGCCTTAGAATCTTGGCTTCCTGTAGTAGCAGCATCACAGTGCGTAAAACAGGCTAATTCGAGGTGATATTTTACAGCAACATATGTGCTTGTTGGGGGATCTCAGACACAAGAAAAGTCTGGAACCCATTGCCTTGAGCAAGGAGGACAAATGGAGAAGCATTGGGGGCCACCTTGCCAAGCCAAGAAGGGCCAAAACTTCTGCCAGGAGATCAGAGACATCCACATAGGGACCAAAAAATACAAGGAAGGCCAGAAGGAATTCTCTGAGCCCAGAGGCAGCAAAAGCAGTTGCTTGCATCAGGTTTCTCAAGTTCTGCTCTCATCTCAGTTCTCTTGCTGGGATAGCAGGTGGGCTTATATCTTTAGTTGTTCTCCCAGAGGGTGCTGAAGTCCTTGAAGCTTAGCTATTCCCCTTATACTTAACACTTGTTCTTCTCTGTCACTGCTTCATAAGTTCCAGATAGATGCTTAGTAAGCTTGACAAGATGGCCACTGTTTGGGTGTTGAACACTCTCAGACTCGTATTTCCTGCTCCCAAGATAGTGAAGAATGCCTAGAATTTCTTGGATTCACTGCATAATTGAGGACCATCCTGGTGCCTCTCTTCTATTTTCCTCACTCTGTCAGCATTTGACCTCTTAGAGTAGTTGAAGGTGATTTTGTCTTGTGCTTGGATATGAGCTTCTTGTGACTAAAATATATAATCATTTCTGCTTCTGTTGCATTTAAACCAGTAGTAAAATGGGTAAAGAAATTAAACAGGCAATTTATAAAAGAAGAAATCCAACTATTTAGTAAATAAATGAGAAGATACTCAAATTTACTAGTGTTTAGGGAGCTGCATTGGTCAACAAACATTATGTTTATGTTTATATTCATTAATTTATAACTATATGTGCCAATGTTTGTACATATTTATATATCTATGCATACATATCTATGTTATATATGTATATTATATATGTGTATGCATTTTGTCATACATAATGTTACAAATTATAGGTATGTACATATACATGTATGTGTAAATATGTGTATGTGTGTGTATATATACACATACACACACAACAATTAAATAATTCTATTCAGTGTTTTTTCCCCAAGGCCTAGAGCAATGTCTGGAACTTGGCAGGAACTAGATAAGACATTTTTGAATGAATGTATGATTGTCTACACATACTGAGATATCTGGAATGAAAAACACCAAAGTGTAAATAGTAGTTCCCATACTACCATATATTGTTTAGGAATGAGTGTTCATGACTCTTTTTTTTTTTTTTTAACATTTTTCACCAGAAAGTGTGTTTTTTTAAAATTAAGAAACAGCTATTGTTTCAATATACTTAAAAATAAAATTCCAGGTTATTAAATATCAGCAATGAGTCACTTTTTAAAATGCGTATCTATTTTATACTTGTCTGTTTCTCTTATATATAAATTTTAACAGTTTTAAAAATTGTTTTTCATTTTTAAAAAATTTGTCTTCTGAAAACTAATGACATTGTGAAAAGTTAATGTCATAAGAGAGTATAATATATAAATTGAAATTCAAGATTGCCCCACATATAATATACATGTAATCCACTCATACAGATAACATACAAGAAAAGAGTAGAGCAAGACAAAACCTATCAGTGCTTATATTGAGATGATATGATCAAGGGTGTTCTTTAAGTGCTGCTAGGTAATAACTCATTTTATTATTTTCACGATGCCTGTATTACATGTGCAATTTAGGCAAAAGGTAAAGGAATTTCCAAAATAAAGGGATAAAAAATTAACAATCTTACAAAGGGTATTACATGACTTAGAAGAGTACTCATGATACAATGATAAGGAAGTAACCAAGGTAAGATTTCCAGGTAATGTGGCAAGTTGAACACTGGCATCTAATTTTGTTTTCTCCTGGTTCCCTTCCAAAGTGGAGGCAAAGAGATTTTTCTAAAAGGTATAAACTCACAGGACAGAAAAAATAAGAGAAGATACAGCATCAACAATATTTAGAAGCTGAAAGCAGATGGAAAATGATACATGAATAATAGAAAAGAGAAGAATTAGTCCTGATACAGCGGAAGAGAAAGTAGAGAACCAACCTTATTTAAACCAAACTCCCATGTACAAAGCCTTAGGAACTCGTTTCATCTGATACAGGGGTGTCTCATTGTAATGGAGGTGGCACTAAAGTGTGAAGGATTTTGGTTTGAAGCTATTTAAGAAGGCATTAGGGACTTCTGGCTTTGCCTGGGATATGGAAAGCCAGAAAAAGTGATATTTCCATCCTAACAACAAAAAAAGGTGTATAATCTAAAAAAAAAAAAAAAAGATTACATTTCTTGAACTCATCAGAGAGCTGAAGAATGCTGACGAATCAAGTTAAACAACTACTGGGGCATGCCCCATGGCTTAGCAGTTAAGTGCACACGCTCCACTACTGACGGTCCGGGTTCAGATCCTGGGTGCACACCGACGCTCAGCTTGTCGGGCCATGCTGAGGCGGTGTCCCACATACAGCAACTAGCAGGATGTGCAGCTATAACATACAAATATCTACTGGGGCTTTGGGGAGAAAAAGGGAAAAAAAAAAAAGGAGGAGGATTGGCAATAGATGTTAGCTCAGGGTCAGTCTTCCTCAGCAAAAAGAGAAGGATTGGCATGGATGTTAGGTCAGGGCTGATCTTCCTCACAAGAAAAAAGAAAAAAGAAAAACAATGGCATAACAAAAAGGAGGTGATAGAACTACTTTCATTCTGATGTCATTGTTAACAAAAAAGAAAAGAAAACAAAACAAAAAAAAAACAACTACACTGCAATCTAAGCAAAGACAGTTGCCTCCAAGGGGAGAAAAGATGAAAGTACTGGCTCACGTTTGGCAGAAGATGGGAGTAAGACTGAGCTACCATAAAAGCAGGTGAGAAGAATTCAGCTAAACTTTTTGATGAATTGCTCAAGGCTTAGTGTGATAGTAAAGAAACCCTGGGAGCCATAGTGCTTCATTAGGGGCCCATGAGAAAGACTAGGGGCAAGGCAGGATACTGGAGATAACCTCTCTCAGTGCTGGAGGAGGGAACAACCACTGCTATGGGAAAGGCACAGAGCCCTGTCTGGACCCTTCTCTTTAAGGAACAAAAGCTTTAAACTACTAAAGCTTTAAACTACTAGAGGAAGGACAGCAAACACTGTTGCCACCACAAAGTCCCACTGCAGATTATAGAAAGGAAAATCAAAACCCTCTCTCCCCGTGGGAGGTTGGAAACCCTCCAGAGTAGTAGAGGCCTCTTACTGCTGGTGAAGGGGCAGGATTACTGAGTAACCATTCCCTGAGAAACAGGACATAGGACCTGCCAAAGATGGAGGCTGGGACAGGATGACAGAGAACCCATCACCACCGGCAAGCATCAAATAACAACAGTTTACCACTGGGGGAGGTGAAAAACATGGATAGAGGGACCCTCTCTGAGGCAAAGGCACACAGAGAAGGCATAATGCTTTTCAGAAGAGAGAAAGAAATTATAAGGAAGTGTCAAATGGAAATACTAGAAATAAAACACAGTAACAGAAATGAAGTATGCATTGAATGGGCTCATCAGTACACTAGAAACAGTGAAGGAAGGTCAATAGCAATTACACAAACTGAAACAGAAAGAGAAAAAAAGAGTTGGGGGGAACAATACAGAGCACCAAAAACTGTAGAATAACATCAAATGGTCTAACATATATTCAGTTGGTATCACAAAAGGAAAAGAGAAGAAATATTTCAAAAGATAATGACCAGCAACTAGAAGGATGTGCAACTATGACATACAACTATCTACTGGGGCTTTGGGGGGAAAAAATAAATAAATAAAATCTTAAAAAAAAAAAAAAGATAATGACCAAGAATTTAAAAAACAGTAAAAGACCTCAAACCACAGATCTAATAAGCTTAGAAAATCCCAAGCAGTTAAATACGTATACACATGCAAAGACACATCAATAGTCAAACTCCTGAAAACCAAAGATAAAGAGAAAATTTAGTGGCCAGCTGGACACAAAAGACAAGATATTCTCTGGAGAGGAACAAATATAAGAATTGTAGCAGTCTTGTTAGACATTATTCAAGCTATAACGAAATGGAGTGACATCTTAACAGTACTCAAAACAAAACAAAACAAAACTGAAATGATCAATCCATAATTTTATACTATCAAAAATGTCTCAAGGGGCTGTCCCAGTGGCGTAGTGGTTAAGTTTGTGCGCTCCGCTTCGGTGGCCCACGGTTTGCAGGTTCGGATTCTGGGTGTGGACCTACACACCACTCATCAAGCCACGGTGTGGTGGCATCCCATATACAAAATAGAGGAAGATGTGCATGAATGTTAGCCCAGGGCTAGTCTTCCTCAGGAAAAAGAGGAAGATTGCAATGGATGTTAGCTCTGGGTCAATATTCCTTACCAAAAACAAACAAAAACAAGTCTCAAAATAAGGAGAAATACTTTTTCAGACAAACAAAAACTAAGAGAATTCATTATCATTAGACCTTCACTACAATAGATATTAAAGAAAACTCTTCAGGCAGAAGGAATATGATATCAGACAGACACCAGGGATTGACACAGAGTTGGAGATTTATAGAAACTGTTAAAATGAAAGTAAATACAACTGACATTTATTCTTATTTCTAATTGTTTTAAAATATATTTGTCCATATGAAAAATAGTAGCATATATGAGAGGTATGATGACAGCACAAAAGAAGGGAAATAAGAGTATATTGTCATAAGGTCCTTACACTACGTAAGAAGCAGTATATTATTTGAAATCAGACTGGGTTTAGTTACATGTACATATTTTTAAACCCTGGGTCAACCACACACAAATTTTAAAAAAGGTATGACTAATGAATGAGTAGCGATCAAACTGGAATCATAAAAAATACTCACTGGACCGGCCCCGTGGCATAGCGGCTGAGTTTGCGCATTCCACTTCGGCGGCCCAGGGTTTGCCGGTTTGGATCCTGGGTGCGGACCTGTTCACTGCTCGTCAAGCCATGCTGAGGCAGTGTCCCACATAGAAGAACTGGAAGGACCTACAACTAGAATATGCAACTATGTAGTGGGGCTTGGGGGAGAAAAAAGAAAAAGAAGATTGACAACAGATGTTAGCCCAGGGCCCATCTTCCTCAAAAAAAGAAAAAAAAAAAGTCAGTTTATCCAGTAGAATTTCAGGAAAGATGAAAAAATGAACAAGTAGAAAACAACCAGCAAAATGATTTAACTGCTACCGTATCAATAATTACATTCAATGTAAATGATCTAAACAGTCTATTTAAAAGACAGAAATTTCCAGATTGGATTAAAAAAAGTAAGAACCAGCTATATTCTGGCTACAGGAAATCCACTTGAAATACAGATACTGATATGTTAAAAATTTTAAAAAGGTGGAAAAATATATACCAAGCAAACAGTAATCAAAAGAAAGCCATAGTGCTTTTCTTAATCTCAGACAATATAGGCTTCAGAACAAGCATCATTACCAAGGATAAAGAGGAAAATTACAAAAAAGATGGATCAATTCACCAATAAGACATAACAATCCTAAGTGTTTGTGCACTTAAAAAGCAACCTTCAATATGTATGAAGCAAAAACTGATAGAACTGAAAAGAAGTACATTAATCCACAAATATAGTTAGAAATTTCAACTCCAGCTGTACTCCTCTCTCAGTAATACAAAGAACAGCAAGTAGACAGAAAGTTAGTATGGATATAAAAGACCTGAACAACACTATCAATCAACTCAACCTAATTGACATTCATAGAACACTGCATGTAACAACAGCAAAATACACGTTCTTTTCAAATGTAGGTGGAACATTCATTAATAAAGAACATATTCCAGGCCATAAAACAAAACTGAACAAATTCAAAAGAATTGAAATCATGTAAAGTTCATCCTCTGATAGTAACAGAATTAAACTAGAAGTCAATAAGAGAAAGATATTTGGAAAATCCTCAATTAGACTTTTAATAACAGACTTGAACACTTGAGACAAAGAGGAAGTCACAAGGAAAATGAGAAAATATTTCAAATTGAAGGAAAAGGAAAACAAAACATATCAAAATTAGTGAGATGCAGTTAAGCAGTGCTTAGAGCAAAATTTATATCATTAAATATTTGTAATAAAAAGTAAGAAAAGTGTCAAATCAATGATCTAAGCTTACACCTTAAGAATCTAAAAGATTAGCAAATTTAGCCCAAAGTAATAAGAAGGAAGGACATAATGATAAGAGATCAATGAAATTGAAAACAGAAAATCAATTGAAAACAAAGTCAATCTAGTTCTTCAAAAAAGATCAATAATATTAAACCTCTAGCCAGGTTGAGAGCAGATACAAATTACCAGTATCAGGAATGCAAGAGGCATCAATCGCTACAAACGTTACAGATAGTAATGGGATAACAAAGGAATATTATGAACAACTTTAGGCCTATACAATTGACAATTTAGTTGAAGTGGACAATTCCTTGAAAGACACAAACTACCTAAGCTCACTCAAAGAGAAATAGTTAACCAATGTCTGTTACTGCAATTGGATTTGTAGTTAAAAGTCTTCCAACAAAGAAAAATTCAGCCAAGAGGGTTCCATTGGTCAATTTTACCAAACTTTTAAGAAAGAAATAATACTGATTCTATACAAACTTCTAGAATATAGAAGAGGAGAAAACTTTTCACAACTCATTTTATGAGGCCAGCATTACCTTGATAACAAAATCAAACAAAGATATTACAAGAAAACAAAACTACAGGGCAATATCCCTCATGAACATAGACACAAAAATCCTCAACAAATATATTAGCAAATTGAATCCAATAATATATAAAAAGGATGACACATCACAACCAAGTAGAGTTCATTCCAGGTATTCAAGGTTGGCTTAAAAATCACAAATCAATCAATATAATTCACCATATTAACAGACTAAGAGCAAAAAATTTCATCATCTCAATGGATGCAGAAAAAGCATGATAAAAATTCAGCAAACTAATAGTAGAACAGAATATCCCTTTCTAGAGAAACACTTACAGCTAACATCATACTTAATGGTGAAATATTGAATTGAACTCTTATATACTAGTGGGCATTCAAAAGGGTACAGCCTGTTTGGAAAAAATCTTTGTCAGTTTCTTATAAAGTTAAATATATACTTACCATATAACACAACAATCCCACTACTAGGTATTATCTAAGAGAAATAAAAACATTTCCACACAAAAACCTGCTTGTGAATGTTTATAACAGTTATATTCATAATTGCTACAAACTGGGAAAAACCCATTATAACAATAGTGGTATATCCATACAATTAAATATTACGTAGCAATAAAAAGAAATTACTGACACGTGGAGCAATTGCATTCTGCTAAGTGAAAGATCCTAAAATCAAAAGGCTCCATATTCTATCATGTCATTCGTGTGACATTTCTGGAAAAGGCAAAACTATAGGGATAGAAAACAGATTCTCAGAGGCTAGGGTTGGGAGGAGGGTTTAATCACAAAAGTGCATGAGGCAATTTTGAGGGTGGATGAACTGTCTTAAATCATGATTATAGTCGTGCTTACACAATAAAATGTTTGTCAAAATTAGTAGAACTGCTCATCTAAAAGTAGTGAATTTCACTGTATTCAAATTATACCTCAAAAAACCTCATAACACCCTTCCCAAAGAAGGAGGAGGAGGAGGAAAATGAAGAAGATGAAGAAGGAGAAGAGGAAGAGGAAGTGGAAGAAGAAATGAGATTCCCTAATTATCTCCTCCATTCTGTGCAGCTGGCTACTACACCCCGCCCCCCTAACCAAAATACAGGTGATTATTCTCTAAAGAGGCTAAAATAAGGATTCTCTGGACTGAGGACCAGCACATACTGTGCCAGGCAGGGTCACCCTACTGACAACAGGGGGGTTACGTGAAGATGTGCATACTTGATGCTAATAAACCCAGCCCTCTTCCCCATTTGGTTTCCAGAACATTAGCAGCAAAGCTTTTGCCCACCAGAGGGAGGGATTATAAAAGCCTTCTCTGGGGAATTAAACTTCCAAGCCAGATCATTCTACAGTAAAGCCCAAAAGCATTATATAGTCATTCAGAGTTTCCAAACAGCATTGAAATCAATCTAGGATTGAGAATAAAACTGAGAACTTCCAGATATCTAAAGAGAGCCCTAACGTCAAAGATAGACAAAAACATTGAAGAACCATATTGGAAAAGACCAACTTTAAGGGAGAAGAGAACTTTAAAAAATAATTATTATCAATATCATTAGACAAGCAAGAGATAATAATGCAATTGTAATAGAAGAAAAGAATACAATAAAAGATAAAATTACAATGAAAAAACACTACAATTAAAAATAACATAGCAGAAATACAAAACAAAGAGTTGGGAAAATGACTTTAGTTGTAAAGTAATACAAAAAGTGAAAAAGGAAAAAAACTAAGAAAATTGGAGTACATCTGTAAACATGATTCGTTATCCAAATAATAAGATTTCCAGAAGTTTCACAGAAATTTGGAATATGTTATTCCAGACTGAAAGGAGCCACCAAGTTGCCAGCACAAAGGATGAAAAGAGACCTACCTGAGAACATATTGTGAAGTTTCAGAACACTGCTAAGAGAGGGATGATCATATAACAAACATACGAATATGAAGAATCAGAATGATTTTGAACTTCTGAACATCAACACTAGAAACTCGAATGCAGTAGAACAATGCCTTCAAAATTATGGAAAAACAATTATTTCCAACTTAGAATTCTATAGAGAGCCAAACTTTCAATGAAGTGTAAGGGTAAAGATATCCTCAGATATACAAGGTCTTAAAAATTTACCTCCCTTATAGCCTTTTTCAAAGAGTTACTTTTAGCCCGTGCTTAAAAAAAAGATTTAGAAACAATTAGAAAGAGGAAAATATGGATTTCATGAAACTCGAGATCCAATAGAGGAGATATGAGAAGGGAATCCCTAGAATGTTGATGAAAGGAATATCAGAATGACAGTTAAGTACCAGACAGAGGGGAAACCAGGACACATTGGAGGAGATCAGAAAATTATGAGATAAATTTTGCCAAGTAGATCTAATTGATACAAATAGTTAATATGAATAAGACTCTTTAGATAGCTTATATACTTCCATAGAAGAATATATAAAAAATTTGTTACACTCATTATGCATGAGCAAAATAGAATTTTAAGTAAGATCTGTTTTTGTCATCATATATACGAAGTATGTGGATATTTCATAAATAACCACGATAAATTAATGAAACAGAGTTAATTAATGTCTAGAAAACAAACCCAAGAATAAAAAAGATTTTGGCAAGATCTTTATTACATAATATGTTTACAAAGAATAACATAAAAATATGTATTAAGTAGAAAACTATTTTATGAATAAAAACTTCATGTTATATCCACAAGGGAAAGAAAAGAGCCATTAAATTTAAAAAACTCTTGTTATTATATATAAAAGGTAGAATTATGAAAATTGATTAATTTCTAATTCATAATCTCTTTAGTTTTGAACATTTTAAAGTGGCATGTATCACTTTTATATATGTGGGAAAATAAAGCTATTCTCATAGTAAAAAATTAAGAAATTGGAGATTATATAAGGATATGGGTCCATGTAAAATAATTAATGTGTTAAAGATATAGGACAAAATTAGATTCAATATGATCTAACACATGTTTAAAAAAAACTCACATATAGTCAAACATAAACATATCCGCTAAATAAAGGCATTTATTGTTGGCAGAATTATATAGTTTATACCAATGTGTGTGAAAACATTACTAAACAAATATGTATGAAAAATATCATTAAAAATGTACATAAAATAAAATGTAGTAGTTCCACCTGAAAAGCAGACATTGGAAACAACATGAACATTCAAAATATAGACAGAAATGCAATTGACATCTTAAAGTCCAATAATATGTTCCCAAAATTCACTAGAAACAGTATAATCTTATATCTGTTCTAAAATAGAGAAGCAGAAATTAATTCTTGCTATAAAAGTGATAGAAACATGGGATAAATAATCAATATACACAATTTTTTTAATTAAAAAGTAAATATAAAGTTACATTTGGTACCCCATGTAGGATGTGTCGTAAACCAGTAAGAGTTATATAGCCCTCAAGAAAAGAATCTTAGGAGCTGAGCCAACCAACAGCCTTCCATCAAACACAAAAGGAATAGTGTGTCCTAGAAAATGGATGGAGCCTCCCTGGGAAGCTAGGAAGCCATACAAAAGACCTCCAGGACAGGTAACTACAGAGCCTCCTCCAGGCCTGGAACTTCCAGCATTTTCTTCTATTTAGTCCTGATATCCTGAGACTTGTCCCTAGAAGACAACTTGATAATTGTCAAAACACTGGAGAACTAATGTTGAGTGAAAAAGAGCTAAACTGTGAAACCAAGATCTGGTAGAAAGGTAACACTTGACAAAAGAAGATTCATGATGACGATGAGTGGTTTAGGCTTCAGTTTGAATTTAGATGGAAATGGAAAGCACAGTGGTGTGAGCGGGTTTCCTCAAACTGGGCAATATATATGGCAGTTCTGTTTCCTGGTGCCTTTGCCTTTTGTTAGTATTTTTTTCAGACTGGATGGGCGGGAGAAGAGAGCCTGGGGGTTGGGAGGGCAAGGCTGGTTGACATTTCTGGAGCACTACTGCCATCATGAGGAAATCGTTTGGTGAAGCCCTAAGCCATGGGTATTTCCTCCCAGTAGACCCAGAAGTTGAAGAATGTTGGGCCTGCAGGAAGGTTGATTATCCCTTGGTTCCAAGCATTGCATCCTTGCTTTCATCTCTTAGGCTTTCCAGAATATGTGGACAAAGGCATGATATAGTTGTAAAAGCTGGCTAGTGAGTAGCCAGGACTGAACAGGCAGTTGCCAGGAAGTCTAGGCACAAGAAGTCATGGGTGTGGAGCTTTGGTATCCTTGGTGTCCTCCCAATGAAGGCAGGATAGAGGAAGTGGGGGGAAGGGGGGAAGAATCTCACTGTTTATCATAGACCGTATATTGAAGAGTATATTTGGAGCTAAGAGGTAATAACTGATCATTGACAAGGTATCATTAACTCTCAGGAGTGTCTTGGAGACATTTGGCAAAGCATGCCTCAATGATCCCAGGTGCCTTGTGAAGGTGAAAGGTGACTGCTGACCTCCTGAAATTATTTCAGCTAAAACAGACCAAGAGAAAAAGCCTGGACCAGATGTGCCAGGGTGAACCAGATGTGCTTGGAACAACACTTTGACTTGGCCATATGCTTGGAGTAGAGTAGACAAACGCATGGAGACAGAATTGTGGACACTAGAGGTGGCCTCAGCTCTGAATTTCCTCAGGCTCAAAAATGTTGTGTTCATCTCATCCCAGCTGTCCTTAACAGAGGCCATGTAGACTGAGGGTGGATGGAAGCCTCAGGTAATAGCTACTAGCTGAATTTCAGTGTTTTAGGCATAATAATAAGAACAGCAAAAACTGGAAACCAAGAACAACTATTTTCAACATTTACTGCCCTTCAACCATTGACATCCATTACAGATCATTAGCTGTTCCAAAATGAAAAGCTAAAGGAAAACAATCTAGCTGGAGAGGGCAAAAAGAATGAGGCATAAACTTCCCAGAAGAAAAAGGCCATAAAACAGACAAGTCTTTTGGCAGAGGTTCTCAAATTCACCAAAACCCAAGTAAATTACAATTCAAGAAGTTCTCAACTATCTCTTCCTCCCTGCCAATATATCCTGAGCAAGCTGCTAAAAATGAAGCCATCTATATTGCCTAGTTTATGTGATCATTTGTAGAAATAGACAAGCTCCTATGAGTAGGGAAGTATTGTCAACTGAGTTGGGAAGAATTGTCAATTGGTTTAACTCATTGGAGGGCAATTGTGTGCATCAGTTAACCTTTCACATGAGCAAACCCTTTGTCCAGAGACTCTGCCATTCAAAAGTGTCACACAACCACATTCTCATAGGAGACAAGAGAGTAGAGAAAGTAGGTTCATTGGGGAGGGGGAACGGATATCCTGTTGTTCTCGGATAGGTTGGATTTCACGTAGTTCAGCTACACCAGGTAGGCCTCTTAAGTCCTTGCAAAGAATTCCATTCTCTGTGTCTTGATCAGGAAAGATATCTCACATCTTTGATTAGGGACTAAAACAAATTTTTGAATCTTTAGGATCAAACCATCCTAGTTTGCTAATACAAGAAAAGAAAAAGGAGAAAATAAAGTCACTCCTTATTACATGTATTATTACCTTAAGTTGAATACATAAATATATATGAATTCTAAAGAGTGAATATGCACAAGGGAAGGCTTCTAAGCAGTCTACTCATTGTGTCTGCCTTTCTGGCGTAATTTTTTTAGGGTTATGCTATCATGTTTTAACTTTATATATGTCTGAATCTGAAATATTAATAAGCCTGGTTTACGTTTGAAATCAAGAAACCAAGGTACAGCCCTCAGGCTTTAAAATAGCTTCCAGTGTAAGATTTTGTTTCTCTAAAAATATATGCATAGTTCTGTTTATATATGGAAATGAAAAAGATCACTTTTTATAGTGAAGAAAACAAAAATCTTTGGGCAAACTTCTAAGTAACACAAAATCCAATCTTCTGAAAGATATTTAATGACATGTGAGGTGGCCTTGTGATATATGGACTGGGAAACGTATGATAGAAGGAAAAGACTCAAAACCTAAGGATTTCCTCATACTAAATTCATACCAACAACCCCATGGGAGCTACACACACACACACACACACACACACTCACACAAACATTCAAAAGAAAGAGTTTTAGAAGAAAGGGCAGAAGAAATAAAATCAAAATACCAATGCTTGTTTCCATGGATTGCACAGCCTTTCTCTAAGGGGTTATATAGTAAAATCATCTCAGGTACAGAAGAGTCAGTGGCAGTAAAGTGGGAAGTGTTCAGGGGTCCTGATGTGCTCAACTCCCCAAAGGATATCATGTCAAGCGTACAAGGAATCTTCATCAGTAAAAGGCTAAGAAGCAGACACAGAGAATAATACTTGCTGATATAAATGAACAGTTAGGTCCAAAGCCTCAAGGGTCTCATCTTCCTTAGGGGAAAGCCAACCACTAAAGAACCCATTTCTGTCCCCTGTGAGAGCTGAGATGAGAGCAGGTCCCTCTAAGTGGGCAGGCCTTCACAATGAGCTCTAGAAAAAAACTGCAAAGCCACTACCTCCTGGGTTCAGAAAATACCTCCAGGCCTTCTTCTCCTTTCTTGGTTTCCATCTGGTTGTGTACATCGACACTCCTACTGATGTTCTGAAGTTTATTTGCTTGGCATGGCAGGGGGGCACACACTCCTCCTCAGGCCATCCTTGCTTCAGGCAATGGGAGCACCAGAATTTTGGGTGTCCCTGAGAACTCTAGTTTGTAGACCAGCTGCTGTTAGATGTCACAAGGAATGAGATTTCGATCCCCGACCCTAACTCTGACCATGTTCACACAAGGGGCCCAGGCTCCAGAGTACAGGGACACCTTGTCCCAGCCCAACTGCCTTATTGTCTAAGGGGCAGGGACAGGAGACAGATGCCCAGACACTCAGCACAGGCTCTGAGTGGTTTCCTCTAGTCCTGCACACAGTGGGAGGAAACTAAAGCCCTGCCACAGTCCTGGCCCCTGGCTCAGTAACTTCTCCACCAACATTCTTCCTTTGTCCAGAGCTCCCCGAAAGCCTCAGTGTTCAAGTAAGGAGGCCCAACTTGGTCAGGGCCCATTCAGCCTTTGAATTAGCCAGACCTATCTTAGCTGCCATATCTCAGGGGAATTCACACTAAAAGCTTTGCTTTTGTAAAACTACTTCCTCGTGATGGCAGTATGGCTCCAGAAAAGCCAACCAGCCCTGCCCCCAGGTCCTCTTCTCCCGCCCATTCAGTCTGAAAAAAACCGCCACCTAGAGACAAAGGCGCCAGGAAACATGGCTTCCTGGCATCGAACCCAGTTTGCAGAAACCTGCCCACAATGCTGCATTTTTGCTTTTGGTTTCCCTTTTAAATCAAAATGCGCCCTAAAATCACCCACCCACATCCGGCATCTTTTCTTTTCAAGAATTCCCTTTCCCCTAGACCAAGGCTTTGCAGATCTCTTCTTAAGTCAATGTTCAATCTGTAGGATTTTCTGCATTTTCAAGTTTCTGGTGCAGGGCTCAAGTCTCAGATCCATGCATAAGGAAAAGAAATTGCTGGAATCTTAAAGCTTGCAGGAGGGCATCTATAGCCATTAGACTTTGTGGTCCTTGACTTGGCTTATTTCTCAGGCTTCTATGGAGTCCTCCATTTTCTAGCTCACATATTTTAGAAAGTAACCAAAATGGCATCTCTTTCAATTCTTTCCAGATGGAGAGCTCACTAGTAACTATTTTAGTGGCTCAAACCTGATGCTCAAAATATGTATTCATATTTAGTCATTTTCATTTAAGGAAATTAGAGTCAAGCTCTACATATGTTTTGAACTTATATGTTAAAACTGAACTTTATCATATGTCTTTTTTTTGTATCTTTACTCTTTTATGCCTCATATATTCATATTTTAATTTTGGCATAAGCATTAATGCTTCATAAGAATATAGAAACGATGCATTTTTAATAATGAATTTGGTGATTAAGTAGAGAATATAAATTACGTACTCTACTTAGGTGATTATATGATTTATTGTCCAAGTGGAATAACTGCTGTAAATTGTGACTTCCCAAGGCAAACTAAGATGAATGTTCACCCTATTTATAATTCCACAGTCTTGAGACAAACACTTATCACATGTGTTCCCTACCATGTTTTATATTTACCTAAATATATTGATACATTTCAATTTACATATATAAATACATGTTTACAATAATTGGGTATTTTCTTGCATGTCTTTTTCATTTTATACCCTTTTCCCTTTGTATTTTATGAGCATTTTGACAGCATACTTTAGTTATCCCAAAATATGATTTAAATATGAAAAAAGCTATTTTTCTATTTATGAAAAATAACCTTTTTCCAATATAGAATATTCACTTAATATGGAATTCAGGTAAGTGAACACAAAGTGACCTATAGTGTTACTATAATCTGTATGTACTTTTTCTTTTAATACAACTTGGATAATAATGTATGTTGGAATTTTTTTTTCTGCTGGCTATCTTTATTTCCTCCTCTTTATCCATTCTTCATTTTTCTCCACTTCTTCTCTGTGCCTCAAATGGCTGACCTGTATTGACTACATAATCTGGCTGTTTTGCTCTATGAGTCCTGCCATAGAGGGTTCTGATAGGGTTTCAGAGATGGCTTGGGGTATTTATTGAATCAGATCTGTGGGTTAGGCCCCATCCCTTGGCCAAATATCACTGAACTTAACAGTATCCAGGAGGAGTAATTGAAATATTTGGTAAATAGCCAAAATGAATACCATAATAGTATACTGAAAAATACAGAAATAATATCAACACACATGTACCCATATATACAATTAAACATCAGCATTTTTCTGATTGTTGAAACATTGGGATCTGAATGTGGCTTCATTCCTCTCCACTCCTAATTCCAATTTATCTGTTCTTTCTGAGCCAAAGGCGTCCTTAGATCTACAGGTAGCTGAGTGTAAGTGGGGTCTTTGTAGGAATTTCTTCCTTGGGCTGCTTAAGCAAAAGAAAATCAGCGTAGAGGGGCTTTGGGAAGTTTCAGGGCTTGCAATGAAAAGGAGCAGATTGCGGAAAGGGCTTGACCTTAGAAACAGGTGGACTAATGATTGGAAGATCAACCGAGTTGACTTTTTACCCATTATTCCCGTATGCCAAGATCTAAGATAGAACTGAACTTGTTACCTGAGTCCTCCCCGCACCTGAGGCTTGGAGAATGCGAGAAAACCAGTCAAAGTTGGGAGGCTTCCTTAAAGGGCCACAGAAGTGAGCTTACAGTTTACCTCCCAAGTGCTTAAGAGTGTGAGCTCTGAAGTCTGGCTAATCTGATTTAAAATTTTTTCTCTAACTATTGTTAGCTCTAGGACCTTGGAAAAGGTATTTAAACATTCTATGCTACCTTTTCTCATTTATTAAGTGGCAAGAATCATACTACTTATCCAGAGAGATGTTGTGAAAAATCAATATATGAATCCTTATTAAGATCCTTGGAATATTCACTGGGACATCCATCGTAAATGCTCAATAATTGCTGGCAATTGTTGTTGTTGCCTTGAAATGCCCTAATCCTGCTCTTGATTTTCCAGAATTTTCTTCTTCCTCTTAGGCCTGGCTCCTTGAGACTTGCTCTCAGAAGCAGGCCACTTGATAACTTGAGAAAATGCATGAGATGTAAAGCCAACTGAAGAAGAGCAGAACTAGGTCAAGTAGAAATTGAGTTCTTGCAAAAGAAGATGCTTGATCAGGGCGGATAGTTTAGGCCTCAGTTTTAATTTCAGATAGAAACCAAAAGCAAAAAAAACCCAACAGTGTGATCAGGTTTCTTAAAATTGGGCAAAATACAAGGCAGCCATGTTTCCTGGTGCCTTTGTCTCTTGGTGGCGTTTTTTCAGACTGGCTGGGCGGGAGATGAGAGCGCAAGAACAGGTCTTGTTTGCATATATGGAACACTACTGCCATCGTGAGGAAATAGTTTGAAAACACCATAAACCATTAACTACTTCTTTCCTATCAGGCCAAAAGTTGAGAAAGGTCAGGCCTATGGGAAGTTGGAACAGGCTTGGACCCAAGCTAGGCCTCCTTGCCTTCTTCTCTAAGGCCTTACAAGAGACTTAAACATTGGGGGGATCTTAGTGTCCAACTAGGAGAGTGAGGAGCTAGAACTGAGCCAGCAGCTGCCAGGAGGTTCTGGCACAGGAAGTTATGGGTAAGGCTTTGTTCTCTACCCAGTGTGGACAGGATTAGAGAAATCCATTGAAAGACAAATGCAGGGCCGGCCCCGAGGCTTAGCGGTTGAGTGCACGCGCTCCCCTGCTGGCGGCCCGGGTTCAGATCCCGAGCGCGCACCATCGCACTGCTTATCCAGGCATGCTGGGGCCGCGTCCCACATACAGCGGCTAGAGAGAGGTGCAGCTATGACGTGCAACTATCTACTGGGGCTTTGGGGGAAAAAATAAATAAAATTATAAAAAAAAAAAAAGAAAGACAAATGCAGGCTCTTGTAGGCATTTGTCTCCTGTTCCTCCTCCTTGGAGTGAGGGGTAGCAGGCTTTCAAGTGCTATCCTGGTGTTGTGGGGCATGGATCTCTTGTGGCAGCAGTGCCCGAACACCAAGGATAGGCCAGTTCCAGGTGGCATATAACAGAGGCAAGTGTGCTTGCTGAAGTTCTCAGGTATACCCAAACGTTTAAAGGCCCACTGCCTGGAGTTCACAGGGCCTGAAGAGAAGTGGAACCCCCAAACCAAACCAATAAGTGTCAAAACTTCTAAGGGAGCAGATGTGAAAAAACAAATGGAGACCAAAAACAGTGAAAAGGATCGAAAATGAATACACATTTAAAAATCCTTCCCTGCCAGACATAGCATTACCCATGACCTTGCTTCACTTCTCCCTACATGTCTTTCATAGCAGGTACATTGTGAAGAAGCATAATTATTTCTAGAAGTGAAAAAACAGGTAACAAAAGTGATGTCATTGAAGATGGTAAAGTAAGAAACTCTAGTGCTCCATCCCTCCACAAAAGCAACTTATGAGCTGATAAAAACTGTCAGAATCCATTTTTACAGAACTCTAGATATAGTTGAAAACCAAGGTAGGCTTGGTGGAGAAAAAAGTGACTACTTTGCAGTGAGAGAGGGCTGTAGTATTTTAAATTCCTCACCTACCATTTCCCAGTCACCACATTGCCTTAAGGATGGCTTCTGTCCTGCTGGTGCATGATGTTAGTGCCCAAGGGAGCAATACGGAGTTTATTCTCAAAGAACTTTGGTTGTCCATTTCGACCTGTCTGGAGGCTCCCTCGAGGACTGGTGCAAGAGCTTGCCTTTGACTTACTTGGAGTGTTGCCAGGGATGTGGTGTCTTCCATAAAGATATTTACTATAAGAATTTAAAGCACAAGTATTGGCCAGAGCAGCCTGGGGCAAGGGACAATAGTCAGGACAAGCAATAGACAGATGGAAAAGCATAGGAAGGAGGATATTGTCAAAGGAGATATGTGGGGAATAAGGAATTTTAAAAGTTCCTGCATGTACTGGAGACATGAGAAAACCACAGACATGCCCAGGGCTGGATAACTGCTCAGAAGAGGGCTGAGGAGACCCTAAGCTCTCAAGTCTCACTAGTCTTTAGGCTCCCTACAAGCTGGAAGTCAAGGGTAAGGTAGAGTCATGAACAGCCTGGATAATTGTTGAGAGAGTTCCCCAATATAAAACCAATCTGAAAGGACTGAGAGTATTTTTCCTAGGCTTCAGATGTTTAAAGAAATTCTGTCAGAACACTAAGTGATCACTAAGCTAACAGAACATAGACTTAAGTGGCCACATATGACAAAGAATACAGACTTTACAAAATAATTGAGAAAAGTCACTAAACAAACAAAAAACAACTCACAACAAGTACTGTCAACTAAACGTGGGGAGAGGGGTTAGAAATCTGATTTCTAGCACTGATGCATTATCACATTCAAAATGCCTAGTTTGCAACAACAAAAAATAATACATGCAAACAAGAGTACAGCCAATTCATAGGGAAAAAAGGAATTAATCAAAGCCTAGGCATTGAAAAGACTTTAAATCAACTCTTAAATATGCTCAAAGGGAGAAAGGAAACTAAATACAAAGAACTAAAGGAAACCAGAAGAACAGTGTCTCACCAATTGGAGAATATCAATAAAGAAATAGAAATTATGAAAAAAAGAATCAAAGAGAAATTTTGGAACTGAAAAGTACAGTAACCAAAATGAAAAATTAACTAGAATATTCCAACAACAGATTTGAACAATCAGGAGAAAGAATCAGTGAACTTGAAACTAGGTCAATTGAGATTGACCAGTCTGAGGAACAGAAAGGAAAAATAGTGAAGAAAAATAAACATAGCCTAAGAGACCATCTAGCATATCATCTTACGCATAGTGGGAGTTATAGAAGGAGGAGAGAGATAAAGGGGAAGAAAGGATAGTAGAAGAAATAATGGCCCAAACTCCAAATTTGATAAAAGACATGAATGTATACATGCAAGAAGCTCAACAAACTCTATGTAAGATAAACAAAAAAGATCCACAATGAGTCACATTATAATCAACCTGGCAAAAGCCACAGACAAAGCAAGTATCTTGAAAGCATCAAGAGGGTCTCATCATATACAAAGTATCCTCAATAAGATTAACATTTGATTTCTCTTCAGAAACCATGGAAGCCAAAAGGCATTGGGACAACATATTTAAAATTCTAAAAAAAACACAAAACCCTGTCAACCAAGGATTCCATATCCAGCAAGACTAACTTTCAAAAAACGAAGGAGATGGGCCGGCCCCGTGGCTTAGCGGTTAAGTGCGTGCACTCCGCTGCTGGCGGCCCAAGTTCCATCCCGGGCACGCACCGACGCACCACTTCTCTGGCCATGCTGAGGCCGCGTCCCACATACAGCAACTAGAAGGATGTGCAGCTATGACATACAACTATCTACTGAGGCTTTGGGGGGAAAAATAAATAAATAAAAAAATTAAAAAAAAAACAAAAACAAAAAAAGTTTAAAAAAAAAAAAAAGGAGAAACTAAGACATTCCTAGAAAAGAGAAACAGATGGAGTTTTTCACTAGCAGATCTTCCATACCAGAAATGCAAAAAGGAGGCCTCCAAGGTGAAATGAAGACACTAGACAGTAAATCAAACCCATATGAAGAAATAAAGAACAAGGAAAAAGGTAGCTATATAGATACCTATAAAAGCCAGAAATGCTGTAGATTTGTAATTCCTTTTTACCTTATATGATTTAAAAGGTAAGTACACAAGCAATAATTATAAATGTTAATGGCACACAATGTTTCAAGATGTAATTTGTGAAAATAACATAAAAGATATTGGAGCTATAAAGGAGCAGGTTTTGTATTCTATCAAAACTAATTTGTTATTTAATCAAAATGATTGTTATAGTGTTAAGAAATTAATTGTATTCCACAGGGTAACCATTAAGGAAAACATTTCAAATAGACGGAAAAGGAAATGAGAAGGGAATAGAAATGGTACACTAGAAAAAACCAATCAATCACAAAAGAATGTAGTAATTGTGGAATTGAGGAAAAAAATGTATAAGACATATAAGAGAACAAATAACAAAATGGCAATAGTCTTTCTTTACCAGTAATTACTTTAAATGTAAATAGATTAAAATCTCCAATTTAAAAACAGAGATTGGCGGAATGTTTTTAAGAAAATATGATCCAACTGTATGCTGTTTAAAAGAGACTCACTTTAGATTTAATTTACAAATACGTTAAGAATAAAAGGATAGAAAAACATATTCCATGCAAATACTAAACAAAAAAGAGATAATACCAGGCAAAATATGCTTTAAGACAAAATTGTTTCAGGAGACAAAAAGGGACATTATATATTAATAAAAGCTGCAATCTATCAAGAAGATATAACAGTTATAAATACAAGCACTTCATGAAAGAGTCTCAAAATTTATGAAGCAAAAGCTGAACCTAACTGAAAGGAATACTAGAGTTCTATAAAAACAGTCGGAGACTTAAATACTAACTAGGCAGAAGGTCATTAAGGAAATAGAAAATGTGAACAACATTCTAAGCTAACTAGACTTACCAGATTATATATGAGCAGAATACACATATTTCTCAAATATACATGAAACATTCTCCAGGATAGATGGAATGTTAGAGTAGAATAGGTCTCAATAAATTTAAGAAGATTGAAATCATAGAAAGTGTCTTCTCTGACTACGGTGGAAATCAATAACATAAGGAAAACTGGAAAACTCACTGTATTAGACTTCTCCAGAGAAACAGAACCAATTATATATATATATATAATGTATACTATATAATATTAATCATATATACTATATATCAAAATATATAACTATTATATATTATGTATTATACTCTATTACATTATATATTACATATAGTCAACTATATTATATATTATATATATTTGGTCAAGTAGAAATTGAAATTTGGAAAAGAGCAGATGCCTGATGAGGGTAAGCGGCATAGATCTCAGTTTGCTATCGCATGGAAACCAAAAACAAAAAGCTAAGAGTATGAGCAGGTTTTTTCAAAGTGAGCAAAATACAAGGCAACCATGTTTTCTGGCATCTTTGTTGCTTCACGGCGTTTTTTCAAACGCGAAGGGCGGGAGAAGAATGCGCCGAAGCAGGGCTAGTTGGCTTTTTCTGTGAGCACACTGCCATCGTGCGGAAATAGTTTGAGAAATCTCAAGCCGTGAGCGGTTCCTCCATGTAAGGCCTAGCGGTTGAAAGAGGTCGGGCCAGTGGGAGGCCGAACAGGTCCTGGACCCAAGCCTGGACTGCCACCTTTTTCACTGTGGCCTGCAGGAGCAGTGGACAAAGTCAGGGTCTTGGGGTAGTCGCTGAGAGGTAAGAGGCCGGGATCCAGCCGGCTGCTGCCAGGAAGTCCAGACACAGGAAGTAGGGAGGCGGAGCCTCAGTGTCCTGACAGTGTGGGCAGGACTTAGAGCCAAACGCAGACCCTGGGGGCATTTGTCTTGTGAGTATGCCCTTTGGGAGTTAGGCAGGCTGGCTGTCCCTGTGTTGTGGGGCCTGGGCCCACTGTGACAGCAGAGATAGAGCACAATGGACAGGCCAATGCCAAGTACTTTCTGTAGCCAATGTCACCCATGGAGTTGAGGCACACCAAAAGTCTAGAGTACCGTACCGTGTCTTGGAGCAAGAAGGCCCCTGTATAGAAGGAGTGGGCATACACTGACATGCTAGTGTGGGCCAGGACAGACTGGAATTGCTCACGTGGGTGAAAACCACGAATGTAATGAAAGGCCTTGAGGAATTCTCTGAACCCAACAACTAGCAGCTCCTGTGGCTTTGCAGGCTCATTGTAAAGCCCAGGGTTAATTCCTTTGTCCTGACAGGACTCTGATGTCATCTCAGCTCTCGCAAGGAGGGCAGAGAGTTGGCCTTTTTTTGTTGGTATTCCGCTGAGAAGGATGGTACATTTTAGGCCTGAGGACACCGTTATTTACCTCACACTAGTGTGTGTTCTCTGTGCCAGCTTCATAGGTAGTTCCTGATGAAGATTCCTCAATGACCTTACAAGATATCCCCCCTTTTGGTATGGAGACCTCCAGATACCTCATGACTCATAATCGTAGAATCAAGAAGTGTGCCTAAAATTTCATGGCTGCCTCTCTACTCGTGGTGTTCTTCTTACGTCAGTATCTGAATTCTTAAAGGAAGTAATGTTGGTCTAGTGCTCTGATGTGACCTTCCAGTGGTTCAAGATGTTTTTTAAGTATTGCCTCTCCTGGATGCTGATGACATGCAGACATTCTACTTTGAAAGATAACCTTCCATTAAAACGAGGGGAAGAGAACTGGCTTTTATGACATCCTTGCCTGTGCCTAGTTCTCCTTCAGGCTGGTCATGTTTGAATTCACTGATGGTGTGTGGACACTGGTGCCATTGGCAAGCAGTAGTGCCTTGGAGATCCTCTGGGAAGCATGTCTCAATGGCTGTAGGTCCTGTGAAAGACAGAAATGACCTCTAACCTCCCCTCCTATTTCACCTATAGTAGACTTGGAGAAAAAGCCTGGACCAGATGAACTGGGCTGCCTCCTATGGAGGAGTGGTTTGACCTGACCGACCATTTTCTTGCAAGAGTACAACTATAGGCTTGGTGACAGTGTCTCATATCTGAAGCTAGAAATGTGGTTGGTCCTAGGCCTGGAATTTTTTAGGTTCAAAACTGTTGTGTTCGTCTCTTGCTGACTGTCTTTAACAGAGGCCATGTGCCTGTCAGTTGTTTGAAGCCTAAGGCAATCCCACCTAGCCAAGTCGTAGTGATAGAGCCTAGAAGTTTCATTAATGTTTCCTTTGCAAGAGTGGATAGTGTGGAGGGGCAATGGGTCCGTCATTCTGGGTTTTTTTTAATCCATTCAGTTTAGCTACTCCAGGTATTCCCTTCAACCCTCACAAAGCCTGAATTCCATTCTCTTTGTTGTGATGGGCAGAGACATTCCCTGCCTGTGATTTGGGGAGGAAAGCAAACTATTGTACCTTGAGGATCAAAGATAAATTTTCTAACACCAGGTAAGAGAAATGGAAAAACAAATTGTGTTTTACTCTACTTCTAACATATGTGATAAATTTGAACCAAACTTTCAAACATTTATGTATTCTAGAGAGCCAATATTCACATTGAGACGTATGTTTAAAAATCTAAACAGAACAACTAATGGTGTCTTCTTTTCTAAAGCAATGTATTTTTGAGAGTGTACTTACAAGTTTTACCTGTATGTATAGTGAAGGCTTGAAATGTTGACAAGTAAAGGTTAGTTTTAATAATATTCAGTGTTGTTATGTTCTCTAAAAAAGACACAGAACTACCTACATGATGGAATGATTAGATATCTTGTTCTTTATAGTCAAGGAAACTAAAAGCTTCCAATAAATTATTACTTAACACAAAATCCAATCAAAGTATATTTAATGAAATTTATGTTGCCTCCTCAATATAAGCACGGAGACAAATGATAAAAGGAAAAATCTCAAACCACAAGGAAATTTCACATAAATGCAGTACCTGTAACAAATAAAATTTTCATGCACGTACACACTTTTTACACCCCTGCACAAATAAAAATAGAAGAAATATTAGAATGCAATAAATCAAAATATTGAGTTTTTCTTGAGCTTCTGCAATAGAGAATATCCCTCATTTACTTCTCTATAATTGTTCAATGTTTTATTTCTTTGCCAGATGCTTATAATATCTTTCAGATTTGAGCAGCAGTAAAGAAATGTTATGAGATTTAGCAATAAAGTACTATCAGTTACCTCATGAATAGTTAATGCCATTGGAAATTTCTCATTATCTAATATTATGTGAGATATCCACGGCACTAAATTCTACCTGTAGTGTTACCAAGATGGAATTGAAGATTCGATGTGATTGTTCATGTAGTGTGTGTTTGTGTGTTTTGAACACTTTTTTGAGCAAATCGGGGAGTATATTGATGAACCTATATCAATTTAGTTAAATGGTATCAGCTCATGATCAAGCACATATAATATTTGAATGCATGTATCTATCAAGTTGCTAATGTTGGTTGCCTCAGGAAAGTGGGATTTGTGATGAAGTGTTTGTTTGTCCTTCAAAGATTTGTGAATTCTAAGAGATTTTTCAAGAAGCTGTCACATGAAGAAGTTGAAGAATGTTTAATGACATAGGAAAGTGCCATGTTCTAACCTTAAGTGATGAAACTATGAGACAAAACCCTGTGTAACTTCTGATTAGAGATTATACATATGTAAATATATGTATCATGACATGTGGAGAGGTGTATGGTATATAGTGATGTGAGCTGTCTGGGCCTTCTCTAAAACTCCTGCCAAACACTTGCCAATTATTCAACACGTGAGGGAAGAAGATGGAGGATTCTGTAGTTGCCTGGGTAGGAAGACCGGTCAAAAATTACTTGGATTTGTGAATTGGAGGCTAAAGATGATTTCCTACAGGGCTCAAGCAATTTCTTCTCCCTTTTCTGACTGGGTTCATCTAACCTGAAGCAGACAATTTGATACCATGTGAAAATGTTAGACAAGTAATGTTGAATGAGGAAAAGCTGATGCACATAGACTAGTTTGGGTGGAAATTTAATTTCTGAAAAACAAGATGCCTTATGAGGGTGGATAGTTCTAACTTCAGTTTGATTTCAGATGGAAGCCAAAATCAAAAGTGCAACAGTGTGAGCAGGTTTCCCTAAACTGGGGAAAATGCTAGGCAGCCATGTTTTCTAGCTCCCTAGTCTCTTGGTGGCGTTTTTTCAGACTAGATGGGCAGGAAAAGAGGGCTCAGGGATAGGGCTTGTGGGCACATCTCGAGCACTACTGCCATCGTGAGCAAAGTTGCAAAACACTAAGCAATTACAGCTTCCTTCCTGTGAGGCCTACCAGGTGGCATATAGCAGGAGCAACTGTGCTTGCTGCAGGTCTCAGGTGCACCCCATTGTCTGGAGGCCCATTGCTTGGAACTAGGAGGGCCTGAATGGAGGTGGTACCTCACCCAGCCAAGCAAAGAAGGGTTAGATCTTCTAGTGGAGCAGATGCACAGAAACAGACGGGCAACAAAAACAGTGAAAAGGATTGAAAATCAACCTACATTTTAAAAGTCTTTGTCTGCTGGAGGTGGCATTAGCTGTGATCTTGCTTCTCTTCTTCATCCATGGCTGTTATAGCAGGTATATGTTAAAGAAGTGTGATTGTTTCTAGAAATGCCAAAACAGGTGGCAAGTGTGACATCAATGAAAATGGTGCAGTAGGAAACTTCAGCTCTGTATCTGTCTGCAAAAAGCAACTAAAAACACTCAACAAATTAGAAATAGAAGGGAATTTCCTCAACATGATATGGGGCATTTGTGAAAAACCCACTGCTGGTAGTATGCTCAATAGTAAAAGACTGACTATTTTACCCCTAAGATCAGGAACAAGATAAGAATGCCCACTTTTGCCATTTCTATTGAACATTGTGCTGGAAGTTTTAGCCGGGATAATTAGCCAAGAAAAATATATAAAAGGCATTCAAATTAGAAAGGAAGAAGTAAAGTTATCTCTGTTCACAGATAACATGATTATATATAAAGAAAATCCTAAGAAACCCACAAATATAATATTAGCTCTAATTAATGAATTCAACAAGTACTATGGGATAGAAAAGCAACACACAGAAATCAGTTGTATTTGTATATACTAGCAATGAACAATCTGAAAATGAAATTAAGAAAACAATTCCATTTACAGTAGTGTCAAAATGAATAGTATACTTAGGACAATATTTAACTAAAGAAATGAAAGCCTACTACTACATTAAAAAATACTGAAGGAATTAAAGATGACCTAAATAAATAAAAAGATATCCTTTGATCATGGATTGGAAGACTAAATATTGTTAAGATGGCAGTACTGCCCAAAAAGGTCTACAGATTCAATGTAATCTCTATCATTATTCCAACAACTGTTTTTGCCGAAATGGAAAAGCGAATCCTAAAATTCATATGGAATTGCAAGAGACTTCTGTAGCCAAAACAGTCTTGACTAGGAAAAACCAAGCTGGAGGACTCACTTCTATATTTCAAAACTTATTACAAAGCTACAGTAATCAAAGCAGTGTGGTACTCAAATAAAAATAGACACATGGATCAAGAAATAGATTGAGAGTGCAGAATAAACTCATATGCTATGAAAATCAATTGATTTTCAACAAAGGTGTAAAGGCCATTTAATGGGCAAAGAAGAGTCTCTAACAAATGGTGCCGAGGCAACTGGATATCCGCATATAAAAGAATGACTTAGACCTCTACTTCACACCATATGCAAGAATTAACTCAACATGCATCAGAGTTCTGAATGTAAGAGGTGAAACTATAAAACTTTAGGGAAAAATATAGGGGCAAATCTTCATGACCTTGGATTTGATAATGGTTTCTTAGATATGTCACCAGAAGCACAGACAACAGAAGGAAAAATAAATGAACTTCATCAAAATTAAAAAAAAAAAACTTTTATGCATCAAAGGACACTATCAAGAAAGTAAAAAGACAATGCAGAACGGGAGAAAATATTTGCAAATTATTTATCTGATAAAGTTCTAATATCCAGAATATATAAAGAACTTTTACAACGCAACAGCAAAAAGACAACCCAATTAGAAAAACAGGCAAAAGATTTGAATGTGTGTTTCTCCAAAGAAGATATATAAATAGCCGGGAAGCACATGAAAAGATGCTTAACATTAGTCAAAACAGAAATGTAAATTAAAGCCACCAAGTGATAACACTTCATGCCCACTAGAATGGCTATAATTTTAAAAAAAAGTACAAGTATTGGTGAGGATGTGGAAAAATTGGAACCCTTATACAGTGCTAGTGGGAATACAAAATGTGCATCTGCTATGGAAAACAGGTTGGCAGTGCTTCGAAAATTTAAACAGAATTACCATATGGCACAAAGTTATTTCAAGAATTTTACTATCATAACTGTCTGAAGGCAGGATCCTTTCATTTGAGAATAATAACAAGAATGGCAGGTGAACTGTGAAAATAAACCACTATTTGGAGTTCTTTTAGACTTTACCCTGCAGCAAACCAAATATAATTAAATATTTAATGAAATCTCAGTATAAGTCCAACCAAAGGAAGCAGAAAAATACCAAGATGATTTTTAAAAGTAATCCTCAACCCTAGGTCACTCACCCAGGGGTATTGCTAATGGTTTGACAAGAGAAGCAGAGGAAGGACTTAAAAAAAAAAAAAAAGAATTACCATATGACCCAGCAATTCCACTCCTAGGTATATAATGACCCAGCAATTCCACTTCTAGGTATATACCCAAAAGAATTGAAAACAAATACTCAAACAAGTACACTCAAATACGCATATTTATAGCAGCATATTCACAATAGCCAAAAGGTGGACACAAGCGAAATGTCCATCACTTGAATGGAAAAGAAAATGTGATATATACATACAATGGGTATTATTCAGCCATAAAAAGTAATGAAGTGCTGATGCTGTTGTAACGTGGATGTACCTTGAAAACATTATGCTAAGTGAAAAAAAAAGACACAAAAGGCCACACACTATATGATTCCATTTATATGAAATAATGAGAATAGGTAAATCCATAGAGGCAGAAAGCAGATTGGAATTTGCCAGGGGCTGGGCAGAGGAGGGAATGGAGAGAGACTACTAAATGGGTCTAGGGTTTCCTTTTGGGGTAATGAAAATGGTTTGGAAGTGGATAGAGATAATACTTGTATAGCATTGTGAATGTACTTAATGCCACTGAATTATGCACATTAAAATGGTTAATTTTATGTTACATGAATTTTACTGCAATTTTAACAAGTGGCAATATTTTTAAACACATCAGTATTCCAAAGAATTATTAATGATTTTTGAAAAGCGTTCAAGCTATAAGTGAAGAAAACTTGTTTTAACAATCATGGTACTGGTTTTGAACATTACAGGCATACTTCATTTTATTGCACTTCTCAGATACGGCGTTTTTTACAAATTGAAGGTTTATGGCAACCCTGCATTGAGCAAGTCTATCGGTGTCATTTTTCCAACATTTGTTCACTTTGTGTCTCTGTGTTACATTTTGGTAATTCTTGTAGTATTTCAAACTTTTTTATTATTATTTGTTATGGCTATCGGTGATCAGTGATCTTTGATGTAATTGTTTTGGGGCACCACAAATTACGCTCGTATGAGACAACGAACTTAATTGATAAGTGTTGTGTGTGTTCTGGCTGCTCCACCGACAGGCTGTTCCCCATCTCTCTCCCTCTCCTTGGGCCTCCCTATTCCCTGAGACACAGCAATATTGAAATTAGGCCAATTAATAACCTTACAATGGCCTCTAAGTGTTCAAGTGAAAGGAAGAGTCACAAGTCTCTCACATTAAATCAAAAACTGGAAATGATTAGGTTTAGTGAGGAAGGCATGTCAAAAGTTGAGATAGTCCGAAAGCTAGGCCTCTTGCCCCAAACAGTTAGCCAAGTTGTGAGTGCAATGGAAAAGTTCTTGAAAGAAATTAAAAGTGCTGCTCCAGTGAACACACGAATGATAAGAAAGACAAACAGCGTTATTGCCTGTATGGAGAAAGTTTTAGTGGTCTGGATAGATCAAACCAGCCACAACATTCCCTTAAACCAAAGCCTAATCCAGAGCAAGGCCCTAACTCTCTTCAATTCTGTGAAGGCTGAGAGAGGCGAGGAAGCTGCAGAAGACTAGTTTGAAGCTAGCAGAGGTTGGTTCATGAGATTTAAGGAAAGAAGCCGTCTCTATAACATGAAAGTGCAAGGGGAAGCAGCAAGTGCTGATGTAGAAGCTGCAGCAAGTTATCCAGAAGATCTGGCTAAGATCATTAATGAAGGTGGCTACACTAAACAACGGATTTTCAATGTAGATGAAATGGCCTTATATTGGAAGAAGATGCCATCTAGGACTTTCACAGCTAGAGAGGAGAAGTCAATGCCTGGCTTCAAAGCTTCAAAGGACAGGCTGACTCTCTTGTTAGGGGCTAACGCAGCTGGTGACTTGAAGTTGAAGCCAATGCTCATTTACTATCCCAAAAATCCTAGGGCCCTTAAGAATTATGCTAAATCAACTCTGCCTGTGCTCTATAAATGGAACAACAAAGCCTGGATGACAGCACATCTGTTTACAACACGGTTTACTGAATATTGAATGCCCACTGTTGAGACCTTCTGTTTAGAAAACAAGATTCCTTTCAAAATATTACTGCTCATTGACAGTGCACCTGGTCACCCAAGAGCTCTGATGGAGATGTTCAATGAGATTAATGTTTTCATGCCTGCTAGCACAACATCCATTCTGCAGCCCGTGGATCAAGGAGTAATTTCGAATTTCATGTCTTATTATTTAAGAAATATGTTTTGTAAGGCTAGAGCTGCCATAGATCATGATTCCGCTGATGGATCTGGGCAAAGCAAATTGAAAACCTTCTGGAAGGGATTCACCATTCTAGATGCCATTAAGAATATTCGTGATTCATGGAAAGAGGTCAAAATATCAACATTAACAGGAATTTGGAAGAAGTTGATTCCAACCCTCACGAATGACTTTGAGTGGGTCAAGACTTCAGTGGAGGAAGTAACTGCAGATGTGGTAGAAAAAGCAAGAGAACTAGAATTAGAAGTAGAGCCTGAGTGTGACTGAAGTGTTGCAATCTCATGATGAAACTTTAACGGATGAGGAGTTGCTTCTTATGTATGGAGCAAAGTGGTTTCTTGAGATGAAATCTACTCCTGGTGAAGATGTTGTGAAGATTGTTGAAATGACAACAAAGCATTTAGAATATTACAGAAACTTAGTTGATAAAGCAGCAGCAGGGTTTAGGAAGATTGACTCCAAATTTAAAAGAAATTCTACTGTGTGTTAAATGGAGGGGAACGGAGAGGGCAAAAGGGGTAAAGGGGCACATTTGCATGGTGACAGATGGCAACTAGACTTGGTGGTGAACACAATGTAATCCATACAGAAGTCAAAATCTAATGATGTACACCTGAAATTTACATAATGTTATAAACCAATGTTACCTCAATAAAAAATAAAACAAAACAAACAAAACAAAACAAAATGCTATCAATCAGCATCTTGTGCTACAGAGAAATCGTTCATGAAAGTAAGAGTGAATCAGTGTGGCAAACTTCATTGTTGTATTTTAAGAAATTTCCATAGCCACCCAGACTTTCAGCAACCACCACCCTGGTCAGTCAGCAGCCACCAACACTAAGGCAAGACCCTCCACCAGGAAAAAGATTATGACTTGCTGAAGGCTCAGATGATGGTTAGCATTTTTTACAATAAAGTATTTTTAAATTAAGGTATGTACATTTTTTAAAACATAAAACTATTGCACACTTAATAGACTCCCATATAGTGTAAACATAACTTTTATATATACTAGGAAACCAAAAAATGTGTATGACTTGCTTTATTGCGATATTCACTTTATTGCAGTGGTCCAGAACAAAACCCGCAATGTCTTCGAGGTATGCTTGTATTTTATAAAAATACATATTATATGTGCATAGGGAAGGGATAATAATAAATGGCAAAGACATTTTAAAAGTGATTATTTCTTTTCACTGATTCACTTACCATATATTATTGACTGTATAATATCTTCAATGTGTTCTAGAATAAAATAGAAAATTCGAGCATTCGAAAATATATATTGATGTGGACATATGTAAATGATATAAGGTGCCGCTAAAGACTTTGTGCAAGAGTACAAACAAGCTCTGTGTCTTAGTTACTAATGAGAAAGTATCATGACTAATCCTTAAGTAAAAAACAATGATAATACTATGTATGATAAACATACATAGTAAAGTCATAGGAAACAGTCTAAAGCCATTTAATGACATGGAAAATGCTTGTTTTCCAATGTTATATGGTGACACAATGAGACAAAATCATGTGTTCCATCTGATTGGAGTTTATAGTCATTTAAATATGTGTCACTCCAAGTAGGGCATTGTGTGCATTCAGTCTTGAGAACTACCTGGACTTTCCTCTTAGAGCTCCACCAAATGGCTGCCTCCAAGTCAACACACAAGCCCTAATATATGGAGACTCCAGGGAACTTGGCAAAGTGAGAGACAATAACGATGCGGCCTGTTGCCTAGATTCCCTCTTCTCCAAGCCCTTAGATATAATCATTTTATTTTCCCTTTTAGGCATGGATCCCTGAAGTTTGCCCCCTGTAACCCGAAACAATTCGATAGCATGAGAAAATGCTGGAGATAATAGTGAAGAAGAACAGATATGGGAAGACTTGGTGAAGTAGAAATTAAAATCTGGAAAAGAGAAGATGCCTGATGAGGGTGGGTGGCTGAGATACGAGTTTGATATCCGATGGAAACCAAAAGCAGAAGGCTAAGAGTATGAAGAGGTTGCCTCAAACCAAATGATATTTTCTGGCATCTTTGTTGCTTCACGGCGTTTTTTCAAACGCGAAGGGCGGGAGAAGAATGCGCCGAAGCAGGGCTAGTTGGCTTTTTCTGTGAGCACACTGCCATCGTGCGGAAATAGTTTGAGAAATCTCAAGCCGTGAGCGGTTCCTCCATGTAAGGCCTAGCGGTTGAAAGAGGTCGGGCCAGTGGGAGGCCGAACAGGTCCTGGACCCAAGCCTGGACTGCCACCTTTTTCACTGTGGCCTGCAGGAGCAGTGGACAAAGTCAGGGTCTTGGGGTAGTCGCTGAGAGGTAAGAGGCCGGGATCCAGCCGGCTGCTGCCAGGAAGTCCAGACACAGGAAGTAGGGAGGCGGAGCCTCAGTGTCCTCACAGTGTGGGCAGGACTTAGAGCCAAACGCAGACCCTGGGGGCATTTGTCTTGTGAGTATGCCCTTTGGGAGTTAGGCAGGCTGGCTGTCCCTGTGTTGTGGGGCCTGGGCCCGCTGTGACAGCAGAGATAGAGCACAATGGACAGGCCAATGCCAAGTACTTTCTGTAGCCAATGTCACCGATGGAGTTGAAGCACACCAAAAGTCTAGAGTACCGTTTCTTGGAGCAAGAAGGACCCTGTATAGAAGGAGTGGGCATACACTGACATGCTAGTGTGGGCCAGGACAGACTGGAATTGCTCACATGGGTGAAAACCACGAATGTAATGAAAGGCCTTGAGGAATTCTCTGAACCCAACAACTAGCAGCTCCTGTGGCTTTGCAGGCTCATTGTAAAGCCCAGGGTTAATTCCTTTGTCCTGACAGGACTCTGATGTCATCTCAGCTCTCGCAAGGAGGGCAGAGAGTTGGCCTTTTTTTGTTGGTATTCCGCTGAGAAGGATGGTACATTTTAGGCCTGAGGACACCATTATTTACCTCACACTAGTGTGTGTTCTTCTCTGTGCCAGCTTCATAGGTAGTTCCTGATGAAGATTCCTCAATGACCTTACAAGATATCCCCCCTTTTGGTATGGAGACCTCCAGATACCTCATGACTCATAATCATAGAATCAAGAAGTGTGCCTAAAATTTCATGGCTGCCTCTCTACTCGTGGTGTTCTTCTTACTTTCTCTATGACAGTATCTGAATTCTTAAAGAAAGGAAGTAATGTTGGTCTAGTGCTCTGATGTGATCTTCCAGTGGTTCAAGATGTTTTTTAAGTATTGCCTCTCCTGGATGCTGATGACATGCAGGCATTCCACTTTGAAAGATAACCTTCCATTAAAACGAGGGGAAGAGAACTGGCTTTTGTGACATCCTCGCCTGTGCCTAGTTCTCCTTCAGGCTGGTCATGGTTGAGTTCACAGATTGTGTGTAGACACTGGTGCCATTGGCAAGCAGTAGTGCCTTGGAGATCCTCTGGGAAGCATGTCTCAATGGCTGTAGGTCCTGTGAAAGACAGAAATGACCTCTAACCTCCCCTCCTATTTCACCTATAGTAGACTTGGAGAGAAAGCCTAGACCAGATGACCTGGGTTCCCTCCTATGGAGGAGTAATTTGACCTGACCGTTTTCTTAGGAGAGTACAACTGTATGTATGGAGACAGTGTCTCATATCTGAAGCTAGAAATGTGGTTGATCCTAGCCCTGGAGTTTCTTAGGTTCAAAACTGTTGTGTTCATCTCTTGCTAACTGTCTTTAATAGAGGACATGTGCCTGGCAGTGGTTGGAAGCCTAAGGCAATCCCACCTAGCCAAGTCCTGGTAGTAGAGCCTAGAAGTTTCATTAATGTTTCCTTTGCAAGAGTGGATAGTGTGGAGGGGCAATGAGTCCACCATTTTTTTTTAATCCATTCAGTTTAGCTACACCAGGTATTCCCTTCAACCCTCACAGAGCCTGAATTCCTTTCTCTTTGTCCTTATAGGCAGAGAGATGCTCTGCCTGTGATTTAGGGAGAAAAGCAAACTGTTGGACTTTGAAGATCAAACCATAAAAGTTTGCTGACAGCAGGTAAGAGAAATGGAAAAACAAATTGTGTTTTACTCTACTTCTAACATGTGTGATAACATTGAACCAAATAAATAAACGTATATATTCTAGAGAGCCAATATACACTTCGAGTTGTATGTATAAAAATTCAAACAAAACAAAAACGGTGTCTTCATTTCCAAATCAATCTTTTGAGAGTATACTTTCAAGTTTATATGTATGTGTGTATGTGTATATATGCATATATATATAGACAAACAAGGCTTGTTATTGATAACATTCATGTAAATTCATTTCCCTCAATATTTTTTAGAGTAAATACCTGGCCTGATCCAAACCACGGTGTAAACATATATCCAATTTTAATACAGATTTATTTTCTGTGTGAAAATAAATTTAAGAATATGTAAATATATATGTTGAAGGATATGATATAAATAATCCGAAAGGTTATCAGTTGTCTTAACAGGTTTTAAGAGAGTGCCTTTCTTCTTGATCATCACATGTTTATTTTCTGAATCTTTGGCGTGCACTATTCCCTAATTTACTAGTGAGAAAATATTGTAATATCTCTCATACCTAAGAGATAAAGTGTAACACCTACAGACACATAAACACACACAAACACCATGAAGTCACAGGAAGTATCTGAATAGTATTTAATGGCATGGGAAAAGACTGTGTTCTAATGTTAAGTGGTGAAACCATGAAACAAAACTCTAAGTAACCTCTAATTGGAATTTATACATATGTAAGTGTATGTGTCATGCCATATATGGCATGTGGTAATGACAGCTGTCTGATCCCTCCTCTTATGGTTCATGCCAAATCGTTGCCTACAATTCACCACAAAAGGTGACTAAATGGAGATATACTCCCAGGTTGTCTAGGAGGTGATCCGGGTCAAAGACCATTTGGATTTGTGAATTGTTGGCTTGAGAAGATCTCTAAGCTTCAGCCAATATCTTCTTTTTCTGTCTGGATCTACCCAATTTATGCCTTGAATGAGACAATTTGATGTCATGGGAAAATACTGGACATGTAAAGCTGAGTGAAGCAATTCAGAACCGCATAGACAAGGTCGGGTGGTAATTTAATTTCTGAAAGAACAAGATGCCTGAAGAGGGTGGGTGGTTTTAGGCCTGAGTTTTACTTCAGATGGAAATCAAAAGTGTAGTAATGTGAACAGGTTTTCTCAAACTGAACAAAATGCTAGACAGCCATGTTTCTTGGTTCTTTAGTCTCTTTGTGGCGTGTTTTTTTTTTGGACTGGAAGGGCAGGAGAAGAGTACTTCCAGGACGGGTCTTTTGGCATATCTGGAGCACTACTGCCATCACGAGGAAATAGTTTCAAAACACTCTTAAGTTGTTACAGCTTCCTTCCTGTGAGGCCAACCAGTTAAAGAAGGGTTCCGTGTTGGACCTCCTCGCCTACTCCCCTATGGCCTTACAAGAAATCTAGACATTGTCTGTATCTGGATGTAGAACCTGGAGAGTAAGGGACCTGGAGTGATCCAGTAGCTGCCAGGAGGTCTAGGCATAGGAAATTGTGGGGGCAGGGCTCAGTCCTCTGACCAGTATGGACAGGATTAGAGGAATCCACCCTAAGACAAATGTAGGCTCTTGTGGGTATTTGTCTCTTGTTTCTGCCCCTTGCAGTAGGCTTTCACATGGTGTCCCAGTGCTATGGAGCTTAGGTCCCTTGGGGCTGAACTGTCAGAGAAAGATGGACGAGCTTGTTTCAAGGGAAGTTTAGCAGCATCCGGTATGCTTGTGGGTCACAGACCACACAAAATTCTGGAGCCCAATGTAACTTTGACTAGCAGAATAGGCGCACACATCCAAATGGGGTCACCAAATGGAGAGGAAGACCAGGAAGAATTCTCTATGTCTATGAGGAAAAGGCAGCTACAGACGAATGGTAGCTGATTTTTCAGGCCTAGATAAAAGGCTTGATGGAGTCTTGATCTTGTCTCAGGTATCACAAGAAGACAGGCCTATGAAGCATCTTCATCTTCAACCAACTATGAGGCAGGAACAGAGAACATTGATTAGTATGTGATTAGTGGTCCCAGGCTTTAAGGACTTCAATTTCCTTTGGAAAAAGCCAAGAAATAGTCTTATGCCCTCGCTTCTTGTGACACTTGAGAGGAGATTAAGATTCTATCTGGGGTAGGTCTTTTTTCTTTGACTAGCCAAAATTAGACTGGGCAGCTTAGCCCTCTACTCCTTCTAATCAGGCCCCCACTTGCTCCAGGCAATGGGGCTCCAAAATTTTGTGTAATCTGAGACCCACAGCAATCATACCAAATGCTGCTAAACTTCCCTTGGAACAGGGATGTCCATCGTGCTCTGACAATTAAACCACAAGGGACCCATAGCACTGGGATACCATGTGAAAGCCTGCTAACTCTTGCAACCAGGCGCAGGAACAGGAGACAAATACCTACAAGAGCTTACATTTGTTTTGGGGTGGATTTTTCTAGTCTTGCCTTTATTGGGAGGAAGCCTAAGCTCCGCCCCATGACTTCCTGTGCCTGGACCTCCTGGCAGCTGCTGGCTCACTCCAGGCCCTTCACTCTCCAGATTTTACACTAAGATACTGCCAATGTTCAGGTCTCCTGTAAGGCCTTTGAGGAGAAGGCAAGGAGGTCCAGCTTCAAGCCCAGGTGTGTTCTACCTCCTCATAGGTCAGTTCTTCCTTAACTGATTGGCCTCACGGAAAGGAAGCTGTAACTATTTAGGATGTTTTGAAACAATTTCCTCACGATGGCAGTAGTGCTCCAGATACGCCAACAAATCCTGCCGCCAGTCCTTCTCCCGCCCTTCCAGTCTGAAAAAAACGCCACCAATAGACAAAGGCGCCAGGAAACATGGCTGCCTCGCATTTTGCCCAGTGTGAGGAAACTTGCTTACACTGCTACAGTTTTGCTTTTGGTTTCCATCTGAAATCAAACTGAGACTTTAAACCATCCACCTTCTTCAGCCGTCTTTGTCTTTCAGAAAATAAATTTCCACTCTACTTGGCCTATGTATTTCTGTTTTCCTTCACTCAGCATTTTATATCCAGTATTTTCCCTTGGCATCAAGTTTTCTGCCTCAAAGGGTAAATCTGAGACATACAAGTTTAAGAGAGAAGAAAATCCTAGAAGTTCAAAGCCTACAAGAGGGTATCTCTAGCCATCTCACTCATCTCTGAGGCTGTCAGAGATTCTGATTTCATTTTCTGTCCTAGCAGTGATACTAATATTTTGTGGGAAGTAGCCCTTTTCTAAGCCCAACAATAGGGCCTAGTTAGTGCTCTTTACTCTGTTCAAAACAATGCCTCACATGGAGTGACATTTCTATACACTCCTGCAACAGTGGATATATTTTGTGTGTAGTGTACACTTGCTGTGGGTCTCGTTTAAGACTGGAACAGAAGCACTTTCCAATTCCATTAAATATCTTTCTCCTTCTATATCTTAAGATTTTATCTTTATTATTTATTGATCTGTTACCATTGTTTCTGTAGAAAATACCTCTTATTTTCAAATGGATTGAGGAAATAAAGGAATGTTCTGCAAAAAAGAAAATCACTGACATAGACCATGTCAAAATAAGCACTGATTAAATTTATAGGTATTAATTTCTGATTCTTTTGCTTTACATGTACATCAATCTTTTGGTTCTTGTAGAAGACAGAACTGAATTATTCAATCGATAAACATAAATTACTTATTAAATATAATATCTTACATTCCCCAATTAGAGATAGAGAATTTTTAATAAATTCTTGGAGTATTTATATAAATTAGTCATTTGTTTGGCACAAAAATCATTTAACATATTAAAATAGTATGGATTTTGCAGTCCACATTGTTCATAGTCCAGTAAATTTAGAAATAATGAATGAAAGTTACCAAATCTTACCTAATTTGAAATTAAGGAACACGTTTTAGATTTCCTTTGACTCAAATAGGAAATAAAAAGGGAACTTACATAACATCCAGGAAGGAATTAAAAGAAAGAAGACATCAAATCAAATCCTATTATTCCTGAAAATGCTTTACTCAGAGGAAAGCTTTCATCTATAAACGCTTTATAATTTTATTTTAAAAATTGAAGAAATAAGAAGCAAATGAACTCATTTTACTAAATGTTAACAAACAATCAAAGAACCTCCCAAAATAGAAAGACCGAGTCAATCATTATAAAAATCAAGTCAAAGAAATAGAAAGCCAAAAATGCAATAAAATAATAGATGAATTCCAAACTGATTCTTGGAAGACATCAATAAAATATAACAACCTATTGTAAGTTTGAATAAGGAATAAAATAATATTCATAAAACATTATTAAGTTTGGTTTCCTTAAATATGAAGGTTAACTTTGAGAAAGATGCTTCCAGCTATGGCTAGGTGAGGATATTGGAAAATCCCCTCTCCAAAGATCAACTACAAAGCTGTATAAAATTGACAAAAACAATCATGTCTGTGCTCTGGAAATCAACTAAAAGCATACAACAATATTATTGTTTGGGTAAGAAAAGTTGAAATCTGTGTTACTGTGGCCTGTTGCTGTTCCCATCTGCTTCCTGCTGAGCTCCATCTATAAGGAAGTTCTGCTAAGAAGAAATAAAGACCTTCGGAGATAAAGTCAGAGAGAATTCCGTGATAGCAGACCTGTATTACAAGAAATACCAAAGGAAGTCCTTCAGGCTGAAAGGAAATAACTCTAGATGGTGACTTGAATCCATAAGGAGAAATTGAAGAACACAGGAAATGATAAGTAGCTGGGTTAATATAACAGAGTCTATATTTTTTCTCTTCAATTATTTAAAAGACATAAGACTATATAAAGCAATGATTATTACACTGTTGTTGGCTCTATAACATAAATAGATGTAATATAGATGATAATAACAGCACAAATGTTGTGGGGTATGGAACTATATAGGAGCAATATTTCTACATTTTACTGGAAGTGTGTTAGTATTAATCTAATGTATATTTTGATAGGTTCAAATACATACTGTAAACCCTAGAAAAACCATTAAGAAGCTAACTAAAAAATATAATTAAAAATTAAAAGAGAAATTAAAATGATACATGAAAAAATATATAGTGGACACAAAAGAAAGCAGTGAAGGTAGAATAGAGGAACAAAAAAAAAGCATTAGAAATACAGAAAACAGCAAAGTGGCAAATTTAAATCTAACTGTATCAATAAATACATTAAATTTTAATGGTTTAAACACCCAAATTAAAAGCAGAGATAATCAGATTGGATAAAAAAGCAAGATCCATGTATATGCTATCTATAGGAGGCACACATTAAATCCAAAGACACACATAGGTTGAAAGTAAAAGGGTGTAAAAAGATATATCATGTCAATGATAATCATAATAGAGCTGGAATGGCTATATTAATATATGAAGAAATAGTTTTAAGATGAAACTTCAAGACAAGGAATATTAGAAAACACAAAGAGGGAAATTACATAATAATAGCAGAGTCAATACAAAAGGAAGATATAACAATTATAAATGTGTACCGTACCTAACAACAGAGCCTCAAAATAAAAAGTGGAAGAAATAAAAGAATAGACAATTCAACAATAATAGAGGGGGAATTTGATACCTGCTTCTCAATAATTGGAAGAAGAACTAAACAGAAAATCAACAAGGAGATACAATACTTGAACGACATCAACTAACTTCACTGACCACACAAAGCCTGCAGCATACACATTATTTTCAAGCACACATGGAACATTCTTTGTGATAGAACATATGGTGGACCCAAAAACAAGCCTCAGTAAACTTAAAGATTGAAATCATACAAAGTATGTTTGGTGACCACAGTGGAAATAAATTCGAAATTAACGAAAGAAAGAAATCTAAGATAAACATAAATATTTGGGAATTACACAACACATTTCTAAATAACTGATGGGTCAAGGAAGAAATCATAAAGGAAACTAGGAAGTGTTTTGAAGCCAAGGCAAAGCTTAGAAAGAAATTTACAGTTTTAAAGACTTTTATCGGAAAAGAAGATAGGTTTTGAACCACCAATCTCATTTGCCCTTTAAGAAACTAGAAACACAAGAGCAGACTAGGTCCAAAGCAAGCAGAAGAAAATAAATAATAAAGATTAGAGTGGAAATCAATGATATAGAAAAGAATAAAACAAGAGTGAAAATCAATTAAATAAAAATTAGTTCTAAAAGGAAAAAATCTACAAAGTTGACAAATCTTTAGACAAATAAAGAAAAAAAGAACAGGCACATATTACTAAAATCAGCAATGAGGATTGGGACATCACTACTGATCTTACGTAAATTAAAAGGATCGTAAGGGAGTATTATGAACAATAGTATGCCAGTGAATTAGACAACTTAGATGAAATGGACAAATTCCTTGAAAAATAAAAATTATCAAGACATATTTAAGAAGAAATAAAAAATCTGAATAGACCTATGACAAGTAAATAGTTTAAATTGGTAATAAAAAACATTTCCACTAAGAAAAGTCCATACCCAGGTGGCTTAACTGGTGAATTCTATTAAATATTTAAAATAGAAATAATGCCAGTACTTAACTGGTTTCACAAAATCGAGAGTAAGGGAACATTTCCCAACTCGTCCTATGAAAGCAGCATTACTCTGACACCAAAGCCAGACAAAGACATCAGAAGAAGAAAGACTACAGACCAATATATCCTTCATGAACATGACATAACAATACTTAAAATATTAATAAACTTAACCCAGCAACATATAAATAGGATGATATACCATGACCAAGTGGGATTTATCCCATGAATGTAAGGTTGATTTAATATTTAAACGTCAATGTACTGTACAATATTAATAGACTAAAGGATTAAAATCACATGATTTTCTCAGTAGATGCAGGAAATTTTTTGATAAAATCCAAAACACATTTAAAATAAAAAGGCTCAAGAAAGTGGGGATAGAAGGAAACTTCCTCAAGCTGATAAAAGACATTCATGAGAAACCCAGAGGTAACATCATACTTAATGTTGAAGGAATGTATTATTTCCCCCAAAGGTTGCTAACAAGGCACAGATGTTCACTTTCACCACTTCTGTTTTCACATTTTACTAGATGTTCTAGCTAGTGCAATAAGAAAAAAAAAAAGGCATCAAATGCATCTGGATTTGAAAGGAAGAATTGAAACTGCCTTTGTTCTAGAAAACGTCAAGGAATACACAAAAAACTACTAGAACTAATAATTAAGTTTAGTAAATTCATGTGATACAATATCAATAAACAATATTGATTGTATTTCTATATATTAGCAATTAAAAATCTGAAAATGGAATTAAGAGTATAATTCTATCCACGATAGCATCAAAAAATAAAATACTTAAGGTTAAATTTGACAAAAGAAGCACAAGAATTGTACACTGAAAACTACAAAACTGCTGAGAGAAATCAGAGACTATCTCAATAAAGGGAGACACATTCCATATTAATTGGTTGAAATACTCATTATTGTTAAGGTGGCAATCATACCCAAATTGACGTATAAATCAAAAGAGTCAATCCCTATCAAAATCCCAATAGAAGTTAATAGGACGATGTTATGAGAGGTTCGGGGATTCGATCGGAGATGTAAAAGACACTTTCCACTCCAAACAAATGGACTGAAGGTATATTTTATTACATAGAGGATAGTAAAGGCGATAGTCTGCAAACAGATCCAAATAGGTCAAATATTAAGAGGGAAAAAACATCAGCCCGACTGGAAAGGGAAAACACCCACATCGGCTGAAGAGAAATGACACAAATCAACCGGAAAGAGAAACACCAGGTTGACCGAAAAGAGAACACATCAAATCACTTACTACACATCAAATCAATTACTTCACATCAAATCAGTTACTCACAACATCCACGCCCCACTGCCGGGAGAGTCCTGTCAATCGACGCGGCTGGGCAAGGATCACACGTCCTGGGCAAGGTGTCCCTTCCACAGGTGGAACTCTCCCCGGGTCTCAGTTTCCAGCAGTTTTTATACCATCAGTAATTTTCAGAGTAAGCAATTACAGAGTTTGCAGAGCAAGCATTTAGTGTTTCCATGCACAAAATGGTTATCAGTGGCATACGTGCACTGAGCCCCCTGGCTAACGACCCAGCCCAGTAGTTGCGCACGTGCATTGTTCTCTTTGGTTATCGTCTTAGCCCGGCACAGATGGCCAGTCCATTCCGGGCCAGGACGCTCCAAGAGCCTTGAAATGTTACAACTTGCAACTCTCTCCGTGGGAGAAAGGCCAGTTCCCGGGAAAAGGCCAGTTCCCACCACACAGAAAGCAGCTTTGTATTTCTTTTTTGTGCTGGTGGCTGTAGGTCAATGGAGCGGCCAAACATGGCTGTACTCATGTCAAGACAGACGATCTGAAAACTTATGTGGAAATGCAAGTGACCTAGAAGAGCCAAAACAAATTCTAAAAAGTACAGAGTTGGAAGACTTACACTAATTAATTGCAAAAGTTACTATAAGACCACAGTAATCAAGACATTACTGATTGGTGATATTATAGGCATATGTATCAATGGAATGAAATTGATATTCCAGAGATAAATCCTTACATCTACATTCAACTGATTTTTGGCAAAGGTACCAACAAATCAGTGGTGAAGAAGATGGTCTTTTCAATGAATGGTGCTGGGACATTTGGCTATCCACTGCAAAAAATGAATTTAAACCCTTACCTAGCATCACAACCACACAGAAATCTTAACTGAGAATGGATCATAGGTCTAAATGTATGAACAAAATATATAAAACTTCTAGAAAGAAACAGGAGGAGATCTTTGTCTTTGGGTTAAAGAAAGATTGACAGATTAGACTCAGATTTCATCAAAATTAGGAACTGCTTTTGCAAAGACACTTACTAGAATGAAAACGCAAGCCACAGTTTGAGAGAAAATATTTACAAAACATATGTTTGATAGAGGACTTGTATGCAAAAATATATAAAGAATTCTCAAAACTCACTAATAGGAAAATTAAAAAAAAATTAAAATAAGTATCTTAGCTCAGGCTGCTGTAACAAAAATAGCATAGACTGGGTGGCTTAAACAACAAACATTTACTTCTCATGGTTCTGGAGGATACCAAGTCCAAGATCAAGGCACCACAAATCTGGTGTCTGGTGAAAGCCTACTTTCTGGCTTGTAGACAGCCACCTTCTCCTATATCCTCACATGGCTGAGAGAGATTATCTCTCTTGTGTCTCTTATAAGGGCACTAATTCCATTCATGAGGGCCCCACCCTCATGATCTAATTAACATGGAGATTAGGCTTGAACATATGAATGTGGGGAAACAGAAATATTCAGTCCATGGTAATGGGCAAATAATTTAAATATTTTACTAAAGAAGATATATTCATAGTTACAAATACATGAAAATATGCTCAAACATCACAGTTATTAGGGAAATGCAAATTGAAACCACAATACGATGCCACTACAGACCCATTAGAATGGCTGTAATTCTAAAAAAGATAATTCCAAGTGTTGATGAGGGTGTGGAGAAACTGGAACTCATACAGGTCACTGGGAATATAAAATTGTGTTGCCACTTTGGGAAACAGTTTGACTATTTCTTTAGAAAGGAACATAGGCAACAAAAGCTAAAATAGACAAGTGGGACTACATTAAATTAAAGATCTTCTGCACAGCAAAGGAAAGAATAAATTGAAAAGGCAACATACAGAATGGGAGAAAATATTCACAAGCCATATATCTGATAAGGGGTTAATATCCAAAATATATAAAAAACTCATGCAACTGAATAGCAAAAAGAGCAAATAATCCAATTAGAAAATGGACAAAGGATCTGAATAGACATTTCTCTAAAGAAGACATACAAATGGCCAATAGATATTTGAAAACATGCTCAGCGTCACTAATCATTATGGAAATGCAAATCGAAACCACAATAAGATCATCTCACACCTGTTAGAATGGCTATTATCAAAAAGACAAGAGATAACAAATGTTGGCAAAGATGTAGAGACAAGAGAACCCCATATACTGTTGGTGGGAATGTAAAATGGTACAGCCCTTATGGAAAACAGTATGGTGGTTCCTCAAAAAATTAAAGATTAAGCTACCATATTCAGTAATCTCCTTCCTGGGTATATATCTGAAGAAATTGAAATCTGTACCTTGAAAAGACATCTGCACACCCATGTTCATTGCAGCATTATTCACAATAGCCAAGATGTGGAAACAACCTAAGTGTCCCTCAATGGATGAATGGATAAAGTAGGTGATATATATATATATATATATATATATATATATATATATACACATACATATACATATACACACAATGGAATATTATTCAGCCATGAGAAAGAAGGACATCCTCCCATTGACAACGTGGATGGAACTTGAGGGCATTATGCAATTGAGATAAGTCAGAGAAAGACAAATACTGTATAACTTATATGTGGCATCTAAAAAAGCCAAACTTCTGAAAACAGAGAGTAGAATGATGCTTACCACAGGCTGGGCAGTTGAGGAATTGGGGAGATGTTAAAGGTACAAGCTTGCAACTACTAGATAAATAAGGTCTGAAAATATAATGCACAGCATAGTATTCTGTGCTAGTCTCAGCCTATTGATAGTGATACTACGGCTAGAAATGCCTGGGGGCACTCACCAAGAACCATGACAAGCCTCCCACAGACATTTCCCCTTTTGGAACTAATTTTATGGCTGGACTGGGCTTTGTGGTTCTTATTATGATTGCAAGACACACTTCGGCAACAACCATGAGGGAACTTTGGAGAAAAACAAGGTTTATTATTAACAGGTACTGGAGGATACATGGCACACCTGGGGCCATACAGCGAGGTTGTAGGGAGAGAGAGAGAGAGGGAGAGCACAGGGTGGGCCCTAGGGTTTTGCAGTTTCACTGTTTATTGGTGAATTTAAAACATAAGAGTGGGAATTAAAGAATGGGAAGGGAAAAACAAGCAAACTGTCAGTTATCTAAGTCAACCAGAAATCTCGAAAACAAAGGAATTAAGGGTTGAGGCAGCATGGCTCTTTATCTAGTCATGCAGCTGGCAATGTCTGTGAAGTGGATGCCTTGACAATTAAAAGCTCAATGTCAGGCACTTCCTTTACAATAAAAAACACAACTTTCAAGCGCTTGCATTACACATAGTTATTATAGTCAACAATGCTGTATTATAAACTTCAAAGTTGTTAGAAAACTAGATCTTAATTGTTCTTACCACAAAATATAAATGATAATTATGTGACTTGATAGAGGTGTTAGCTAACCCTACGGTGGTAATCATATTGCAATATATAAATGTATCAAACCAATACATTGTATACCTTAAACTTATACAATGTTATATGTCAATTATATATCAATAAAAATAATTAAAAAAACATGAACTTAGGATATGACCTAGTTATTCCCTTTCAAGGTATCTATCCAAGATAAATGCAAATATATGTCCACACAAAGATCTACAGCCATGTGTTGCTTAACGATGGGGATATGTTCTGAGAAGTGCATCATTAGGTCATTTCATCATTGTGTGAACATCATAGAGTGTACTTACACAAACCTAGATGGGATAGCCTATTTCACACCTAGGCTGTATGGTACTAATCTTATGGGACTACTGTTGTATATGTGGTCCATTGTTGACTGAAAGATCATGCAGTGCATGACTGTACATAAATTTTCATAGCAGCCTTGTTTAGAGTAGCCCCAAACTGTAAACAATACAAATGTCCATCAGCAGGTGTATGGATAACCAAAATGTGGTATATCCATACAATGGAATATTATTCAACAACTATAAGGAATGAACTACTGGATATATGCTACAACATGGATGAACTTCAAAAACATTAGACTAAGTGAAAAAAGCCCAATTCAAAAGAAAGCATATTATATGATTCCATTTTATGAAATGTCCAAACAAGGCAAAATTATAGTGACAGAAAGCAGATTGGTGTTTGTGTATGGATGGAGTCGTGAGTGAGGGATTAATTGCAAACAAGCATGAGAAAGCTTTTCAAGTGATTGAAATTATCTAAAATTGGATTGTGGCAATAGGTGCATAACTATAAATTTACTAAAAATTATTTGAATTTTACACTTATAGTGGGTAAATTTTATGGTATGTAAATTATCCTCTGATTAAGCTGTTAAAAATTATAAAATGAGGGCCGGCTCCGTGGCTTAGCGGTTAAGTGTGCGCGCTCTGATGCTGGCGGCCCGGGTTCGGATCCCGGGAGCGCCCCGAGGCACCGCTTCTCCATCCAACGTGAGGCCGAGTCCCACGTACAGCAACTGGAAGGATGTGAACCTATGACATACGGCTATCTACTGGGGCTTTGGGGGGAAAAAACTGAATAAATAAAATCTTTAAAAATTATAAAATGAGGGCCAGCCCCGGTGGCCTAGTGGTTAAGTTCTGTGCACTCTGCTTCGGCCCCCTGGGTTCGGTTCCCAGGTGCGGACCTACAGCACTTGTCTGTCAGTGGCTGTGCTGTGGTGGCAGCTCACATACAAAAAGAGGAAGATTGGCAGCAGATGTTAGCTCAGGGCAAACCTTCCTCAGCAAATAAATAAATAAATAAACAAATAAATAAATAAAATTAAAAATGAGAAAGCAGAATACACATACAGGAAAGATTATAGTGATAAGTGATTTCCCCTAGAAATTTTTTGTCATTGTATTTGAAAACATAGAGGAAATGGACAATTTCTTACTGAATTTATTTACTCATTCAATAAATCTTTATTGAGCACTGATTCCAGTCATGTTATTCTGTTTTCAGCTGTTAACAGAATGAACACAGTCTCTCCTTTAAAGAGTTTCTATTCTAGAGCCACTTCTGATGGCCTAGTGTCAGCACTCTCACTACTTCGGTGGCCCGGGTTCGTTTCCTGGTCATGGAACCACACCACCTGTCTGTCAGTTGCCATGCTGTGGCGGGGGCTCACATAGAAGAACTAGAAAGACTTACAACTAGAATATACAACCATGTACTGGGGCTTTGGGGAGGGAAAGAAAAAAAAAGAGGAAGACTGGCAACAGATGTTAGCTCAGGGTGAATCTTTCCCTGCAAACAAAAAAAAAAGTGTTTCTATTCTATTGGGAGGTAACAGACAATAAAGAAGTCACCTTTGTTTATTATCATATTTGATGTTGTGATGTGTAAAAAAATGCAACATAGTCTATAGATAGAATGATGTGGAGGTGCTGTTTTTTAGATGGAGTGGTCAAAACTTCCAGCAAAAATCAAGAAATATATCATTATATTCCATTGTATCAACAGAATAAAGGTAAACAACATGATCATGTCAATAGATGCATGTGATAAAATTCAGCAGCCATTTATCGTAAGATTCCTAAATAAAATAGTCATACAAAAAAGCTACTTAAAAGTAATAGAGATTGTTACTGAAACCTAATGGTAATGTTAATGCAAATGATGAAACACTAAAGCAGTTTAACAAGAGAGATATACCTGCTTTTACTGTTATTAATAACATTGTCTCAGAGGGTCAAATGGATATAATGTCAATGAAATAATGGAAATTAGTTTGAAAAAGTATAAGTAAAACTATATTGTTGATATTGTATATTAAAAATGCAAGAGTCTAAAGAAAATCTACTCTCCCTCCATGAAACGGTAAGTTCCATGAGAGCAGAGACTTTGTTTAGTTTACTGTTGTATCTCCAGCCCCAGACTATGTGTGTGGCACATAATAAGTACTCCATAGATATTGTGGTAGAGTGAATTTGGTATGTGACTGAATATCATTTGAATATATAAAACTCAGCAGCATTTTTTGTACAGTATCAGTAAACCCTTAAAAATGAAAATGGAAACAAAATAGGCTATTTGAAATCATGCCTAAAACTGCAAAATACTTAGGAATCGTGTTTACAAGAAAGGCAAAGGATCTATTGAGTTCAGTTCTTGGCCAAAATTCTATGTGTGATCTTTCAAGCTCAACCATAGGTAATTACTAAGTTTTTACCTGGTAGGCCTTGTGCGGGAAAGCTGCCAGACTTGGTATACAACCAGTTCATTGCAGTCTCCTAAAGGAGTTTCATTCAAGACCTCAGGCTCCCTTGGCCAGCTATGCTCATACACTTATCTGCATTCCTAGCCCACGTGTCTGCATTCAGAAGCCTCTTTATCAGGGGTCCTTAGCTGAAGTCTCTCTGAGGAGCCCCTGTGAAGACTGCCCTAACAAATGGCCTTGAAGATATTTTTCTCCTCTGTGACTCAGCACTCAGTACTTTTACACTCCTACCCCCTCTTGGTCTCCACTGGCCCCTGGGTCCATGAGACAGCAGGAGCCTTTTGTTTGATGTTCCCTTGGCAATGAAACAATTCCCTATCTGCACTGATACATCTGATCCTCTCCCAGTGCTGTTCTGTGGGAATAAATTGGACATTGGGAGAGTTAGAGCTTTCTCCTTTTGCTTATCCAATTGTAATGAGTGAATAAAGTGAATTGTCATTTTTATTTTGCCTTGTTGTCTTAATTGACTACTTTAACACCTGGCAGCTCAGCTCTTTCCAGCTCATCTCAGTCTCTGACATCTACACGAAGAAAAGTGTAGAATAATATTGATGGATTTTTATATTTGAACAAATGCAAGACATTGTGTTCTTGGGTGGAGGTGTTATTTAATAAAAATGTCAGGCTTCCAAGCTTAGATACAAATTTGTTGGAATTCTAGTTAATATCCCAACAGAATATTTATTAATAATGTGTTTGTAAAGTTTATAGGGGAATATTTTTAAAAGGCAGGCAAGGAAATGGTATAAAAGAAGTAGAGAGACTTGGTATGGCAGGTATCAGTTTATGATTTAAATCATATAATAAAATTATTGCAATCAAATTAATAAGTTATAAATAAACAGCTAAAAAGAAACCTAGAATTGGAGCAAGCCTAACAGACTAACCTTGAAGACCATCCCTGCAAAGTGACAAAGTGGATCACACTGTGGAGCAATTTATGCCTGAGAGCATTGTCAAACAAAGAAGAGCAATCGCCTAGCAATTAGAGGAGACAAACAGCTGGGTATGAGACCAATATAGGCAGACCAGACAGAAGCTTAACAGGGAGATTATGGAAAGAGACAGTCAAAAAGACCCCAGCTGAAACCATAGTCATCCCACAGATCTCCATCTAGGTCTATGGTATCTCCTTGGGAGGAGAGGCTCTGAGCTTTCTCATCCACCCCAGCTTCAAGTTACAGCAGCTAAATTCCAGGCAAGTGCAGCTTAGGTGTTTAGGGCTCACTTTTTCCACCAAGCCCCTACTCATAGGGCAAAGGCATGGCAGGCAAAAAATACTGGGGCTCTGATCACCCTTGCCTCAGCTCGCTCATACTGTGGAGGTTCCATGAAAGGACAGGCAAGCTAAAATGGTCACAGGCTACTGTCACAGCCCAGCACCCTCCTTGTAAAGTGAGGGGTCACTCCAAGAGAAGTGGGCCCTATTCCTTTCCCCCACTCTGGAGCAGTGGCTCAGAGATTTCGCCCAGTAGGGAAGATGAGTTTTAAGAATCTAGAGCTCTGAAGGTCTTCCCAAGTTGACTGGCTTTATTTGGAATTGAGTGTAGAGAATGTCACACCTAAAGATGGTGTCAAAAACAATGGAGATTTTGGAGGCAAGCAATTAAGAAGAGGCTGGTAGGTCCTCTCAATTAATAGCAATAAGCTAAACCATAAGTCAGCTAGTTCACCAGAAAGAACCAGGAAAAAAGAGCTAGGAAGAGCTCTCCTGGGATCAGAAAAAAACTCAAAGTCTTTTCTCAAAAACTACACCTGCAAGGAGGCCTAAGATTAAACGGATCAAACTGTGTAGCAATTTATGCCCCAGGGAATCATTGAAAAGAATAAGCTGGCAATTAGTGGTGACTTACTGCTAGGTGTGATACCAGCAGAGGCAGACAGCTTAACAGAGAGAGGAGTAAAAGAGACTGACAAAGAGAGCCTAGCTAAAACTGCTGTCATACTGGGGTGACTGTGTGCCTGCCCAAGGCTGAGCCTTTGAGGAACTGATATCACAGGCTGCACATTGCTGGAGGAATAGACTTCACTGAGCTAGTCTATCCAAGGCACCAAAGTAAAAGGTAAACAACAATAAGTAGCCCCAATGTGTGTGTGGAGGATCAGTATCCAGAGGTGCTACAAAATATCATCAAAAATGTCCAGTTTTCAACAAAAATTACAAGAGATGCAAACAAATCGGAAAGTGTAATACATGTATTGGAAAAAAAGCAGACGTGAAAAACTGCCTTTGTATGGACTCAGATGTTGGACATATTAAGCAAAATCTTCAAAGCAGTTATTAAAAATATGTTTAAGGGGTTGGCCCAGTTGCATGGTGGTTAGGTTCACGCACTCTGCTTTGGTGGCCTGGGGTTTGTGGGTTTGGATCCTGGGCATGGATCTATGCACCGCTCATAAAGCCATGCTATGGCGTCATCCCACATACAAAATGGAGGGAGATTGGCATAGATGTTAGCTCAGGGACAATCTTCCTCAAGAAAAAGAGGAAGACTGGCAATGGATGTTGGCTCAGGGCCAATCTTCCTCACCCCCCCCCCAAAAAAAGTTTAAAAAACTAAAGAAAACTATGTTTAAAGAATTAAAAGAAGGCATGATGACAATGTCTCACCATAGAGCATATCAATAAAGAAAAATTGTAAAAAAGATACAAAAGGAAACTCAAGCTAAAAAGTACAATCACTGAAATAAAAAATTCACTAGAGTAACTTAACAGTAGATTTGAGATGGCAAAGGAATGAGCTGGAGAATTTAAAGATGGAACAATAGAGATTACGCAATCTGAAGAACAGAGAAAAAAAAGATTGAAGGAAATGAACAGAGCTTCAGAGAAAAGTGGGACACTGTTAAGTACCATTAAGTGCACCAACATATACGTAACAGAAGTACTAGAAGGAGAGGAGAGAAAGGAATAGAAAAAACAAGATAAAATAATAACTGAAACTTCCTAAACTTGATGAAAAACATTAATCTACATACCAAGAAGGTCAATGAACTCCTAGTAGGAAAAATACAAAGAGATCCACAGCTAGACACATCATAGTCAAAATGTTGAAAGACAAAGAGAAAATCTTGAAAGAAGCAAGAGAAAAATGACTTGTGTACAAGAGAACCCCTGTAAGATAAACAGCTAAATTCTCATCAGAAAATGAAAATGCAACATATAAGATCTTATGGACTGCACCCAAAGCAGTTCTTAGGAGGAAGTTTATGGCTGTAAATGACTATATTAATAAAGAATATGCTCTCAAATCAATAACTTAACCTTCAACCTTAAGAAACTGTAAAAAGAAGAGCAACCTAAACTACAAGGAAGGAAATGAATATTAGAGCAGAAATTAATGAAATAGAGAATAGAGAAATGATAGACAAAATCAATGACACTAAATCTGGTTCTTTGAAAAGATCAACAAAATTGGCAAACCTTTAGCTAGACTGATCAAGAAAAATAAGATGACTCAAATAAAGAATGAATGACGGGATATCAGGACTAACATTACAGAAACAAAAAGGATTATAAGGGAATACTATGAACAGTTGAATGCCAACAACTTATGTAAATTACATGAAATGAACAAACTCTAGGAAAGACATAAAAGACTAGAACTGCCTGTAGAAGTAGGAAATCTGAATAAATCTGTAACAAGTAAAGACATTGAATTAGTTATCAAAAAACTTTAAAGAAAACTCCAGGCCAAGAGGCCTTCACTGGTGAATTCTACCAAAGACTTGAAGAAGAATACCAAAATTTCACAAACTCTTCTAAAGAATAGAAGAGTGACACTTCCCTTTTGGCCGGCCCTGTGGCATAGTGGTTAAGTTTGTGTGCTCCGCTTCAGTGGCCCAGGATTTGTGGCTTCGGATCACGGGCATGGACCTACGCGTTGCCCATGAAGCCATGCTGTGGAAGCATCCCACATATAAACTAAAAGAAGATTGACACAGATGTTAGCTCAGGGCCAATCTTCCTCAGCAAAAAAAGAGGAAGATTGGTAACAGATGTTAACTCAGGGCTAACCTTTCTCACTAAAAAAAAAAAAAAAAAAGTGACACTTCCCAACTCATTCTATGAGGACAGTATTACGTAGATACCAAATCAGACAAAATATCACACAAAAAGTAACCTAAAGTCCAATAGCTCTTGTGAATATAGATGTGAAAGTACTCAACAAAATACTACCAAACCAAATCCAGCAGCATATTAAAAAGGGTTATACACCATAAAAAAAGTGGGATGTATCCCAGGAATGCAAGGTTGGCTTAACACATGAAAATGAATCAATATAATACACCATATAAATATAGAATAAACTACAAAAACCACATGATCATCTCAATAGATGCAGAAAAAGCATTTGATAAAATCCAACATTTTTTTAAAAAATAAAATCACTCCAAAAACTAGGAATATAAGGAAACTTCCTTAACCTGATAAAGGGCATCTATGAAAAATTCACTGGTGACACATTTAATGGTGAAACCCTGAATATTTTCCCTTCTAGGATCAGGGACAAAACAAGGCTGTTTACTTTCACCACTTTTCTTCAACTTGGACTGCAAGTTTTAACCAGGGCAATTAGGCAAGGAAAAGAAATATAAGACATCTAAATGGGAAAGGAAGAAGTAAATCTGTCTCTATTAGCAGATGGTGTGATCATGTATAAAGAAACTCTCAGGGAATCCACTAAGAAATCTATTGCTCTAATGAACCAGTTCTACAAGATTGCAAGACATACATTCAATATACAAAAATAATTTTTTCTATGCATTAGCTATGACATTCTCAAAATAAAATTAAGAAAGCAATTCCAGTTACAATGGCTTTAAAAATTAAATAATTATAAATTTAATTTAAAAAATGTAACCCTTGTACACTGAAAATTACAAAACCTTATTGAAAGTTATTAAAGACCTGAATTAATGGAAAGTCATCCCATGTCCAAGGGTTAGAAGATTTAATATTGTTAAAATGACAGTATTCCTCAAATTGATCTTCAGATTCTACATGACCACTATTAAAATCCCAATTGACTTTTGTGTAAAAATTGGCAAACTGATCCTAAATTCATATGAAAATGCAAGGTACCCAAAATAGCCAAAACAATTTTAAACAGAAGAACAAGTTGGAGGATTCACACTTCTAATTTAAAAACATACTATAAAGCTACAGTGTTCAAGAGAGTGAAATATTAGCATAAGTACAGACATATAGATCAATGGAACAGAATATAGAGTGTGGGAATAACCCTTACATTTATGGTCAGTTAAATTTTGGCAAGGATGCCAAGGCAATTCAATGTGGAAAAAACAGTATTTCAACACATGGTGCTGGGACAACTGGGTATCCACATGGAAAAGAATGAAGTTGTAAACTTAACCAAGAAGGCAAAAGACTTTTACACTGAAAGCTACAAAATGTTGCTGAAAGAACTTAAAGAAGATATAAATTTGTGGAAAGACATCCCGTGTTCACTGATTGGAAGACCTAATATTGTTAAGACGTCAATACTACCCAAATTAATATACAGATTCTGTGCAATCCCTATCAAAATCCTAACAACTTTTGCAAAAACAGAAAAATTCATTCTAAAAATTTATATGGAATCTTAAAGGACCCCGAATAGCCAAAACAATCTTGAAAAGAATAACAGATTTGGAGGTTTCACACTTTCTGACTTAAAATCTTATTACAAAGCTACAATAATCAACACAGTGGTACTGGCATAAAGACAGGCATATACACCAGTGGAATAGAATAGAGAGCCCAGGAATAAACTGTGTATGTGGTCAAATGATTTTCAACAAAGATGCCAAGACCATCAATGGGGAAAGGACAGTCCTTTCAACAATGGTGTTGAGAAAACTGGATATCCACATGCAGAAGAATGAAGTTGGATCCTTACCTTACACCATATACAAAAATTAACTCAAAATGAATCAAAGACCTAAACATAAGACCTAAAACTATAAAACTCTTAGAAGAAAACATAGGGGGAAAATCTTTGTGATACTGGATTTAGCAAAGATTTCTTGGATGTAACACCAAAAGCATAGGCAACGAAAATACAAATAGATAAATTGGACTGCATCAAAATTGAAAACTTCTGTGCATCAAAGGACACAATCAACAGAGTGAAAAGGCAACCTACAGAATAAGAGAAAATACTTTCAAATCATATATCTGAAAAGGGGTTGATATCCAGAATATACATAGAAATTCTAAAACTCAACAACAAGAAAATAAACAACCCAATAAAAAAGTAGGCACAGGATTTGAATAAACATTTCTCCAAGAAGATACACAAATGACCAAAAAGCATATTAAAAGATACTCAACAACACAAACTATTAGGGAAATGTAAATCAAAACCACATTGAGATATTGCTTCATACCCACTAGGATGGCTACTATCAGAAGAACAGAAAATAAACGTTGGCGAGAATGTGGAGAAATTGGAATCCTTATGCACTGTTGGTGGGAATGTAAAATAGTACAGCCACTATAGACGACAGTATGGTTGTTCCTCAAAAAATTAAAAATAGAGTTACCATATGATCCAGCAATTCCATTTATGGGTATATATCCAAAAGATTTGAAAACAGAGTTCAAAGAGATATTTGTATACCCATGTTGAGAGCAGCATTATGTACAATAGCCAAAAGGTGAAGCAACCCAAATGTCCATCAACAGATAAATGGATAAGAAAAATGTGTCATATACATATAATGGAATATTATTCAGCCTTAAAAAGAAAGGAAATTTTGACAGATGCTACCACATGGATGAACTTTGTAGACATTATGCTCAGTGAAATATCTGTCACAAAAAGACAAATATTGTGTGATTCTAATGATAGTCATGTGTCTTTTAACCATAGGGATACGTTCTGAGAAATGCGTCTAGCTGATTTCATCGTTCTGCAAGCATCATGGAGTGTACTTACACAAATCTAGATGGTATAGCCTACTACACACCTAGGCTCTATGGTATAGCCTATTGCTCCTAGGCTACAAACCTGTACAGTATGTTATTGTACTGAATACTGTGGGAAACTCTAACACAATGGTAAGTATTTGTGTGGCTAAGCATAGAAAACTTACAGTAAAAATATGGTATAAAAGATAAAAAAAAATGGTACATCTGTATAGGGCACTTACTGTGAATGAAGCCTGCAGAACTGGGAGTTGCTCTGGGTGAGTAGTGCGTGAGTGGTGAGTGAATGTGAAGGCCTAGGACATTACTGTACACTACTGTAGACTTTATCAACACTCTATGCTTAGGCTACTCTAAATTTATTAAAAAAATATTTTTCTTTCTTCAATAGTAAATTAACCATAGCATACTGTAACTTTTTTATTTTATAAACTTTTTAATTTTTTTAACTTTTTGACTTTTTTGTAATAACTTTTAGCTTAAAACACAAACACATTGTACGCCTGTACAAAAATGTTTTTTCTTTATATCCCTATTCTATAACCTTTTCTCCATTAAATTTTTTTTTTTACTTTTTAAACTTTTTTGTTAGAAACTAAAGCAAACACACACATTAGCCTAGGCCTGCACAGGGTCAGGATCATCAATATCACTGTCTTCCACCTCCACATCTTGTCCCACTGGAAGGTCTTCAGGAACAATAACACATATGGAGCTGTCATCTCCTATGGTAACCTTCGTCTGGAATGCCTCCTGAAGGACCAGCCTTTGGCTCTTCTTGAGGAGGTGTCACTCTTTTCAGAAACATGTCCATGGTGGTTTGTTTGCTTTGTTTCTTTTTTCCATCTTGGATTTGCTTGTAAGCTGATAAAGAACCATGAACATTTCTTTCTATTAATGAAAACCTTTCAGTGTTGCGGTCCATGTTTTCAAACGTTTTAAGGAGCTTGTTGTGGTCTGCAAAAGCTTCTGCTAAACACTTCACTGTGAACTTTTTTGGAGTTCTTCTTTTTCATCTTCTGCAGTTTCTCTTGCCTCTTCAGCTATTCCTTCCTGTTCCAGTTCCAACAACTCCTCATTAGTCAGTTCCTCAGGAACAACCTCTAGGAGGTCCTCAATGTCACCCTCATTCACACCCAGCTTAAAGTTGGTTGCCATCTCAACCACAGCCTTGTTGACTTTTACAACCTCCTCCTCCTCGGCGAATCCTTTGAAGTCACAGACGAACCTCTTGAGTGTCTTCTTCCAGATGCCATTCATACACTCCTTAGTGATATCACCCCAAGCCCAAGCAAGGTTCTTGATGCAATCACAGATGTTGTAATCCTTCCAGAATTTCATCAGTGTCTTCTTAGTGTCTTCCTCAGTTGCAGCAATAGCCTGGGCAAAGGTCCTCCTCAGGTGGTAGGCCAGAAAAGCTGCTATAATTCCTTGATCCATTGGTTGGATCAAAAAGGTGGTGTTTGGAGGGAGAAACACTGCTTTGATATTGGGATGAAGATCACCCATAAAAGGAGGATATCTGGTAGCATTATCAACAATAAGCAAAACCTTGAAAGGTATGTTATTCTCCAAAGAGTACTTCTTCATTTCGGTGGCATAGCAATTGAGGAGGGCATCTTGGAAGAGGAACTGGGTCATCTATGACTTCTTATTGCTCCTATGGTACACTAGCAATGTGTGCTTATTGATATGCCTGAAGGCCCTGGGGTTCTCACTGTGCCAGATCACAAGGGGTTTCAATTTGTAGTCTGCAACATTGCCCCCAAGCAAGATGTTATCCTGTCCTTAAAAGCCTTGAAACCTGGCATTGACTTGGCCTCCTTTTGGATGAAAGTCCTTTCAGGCATCTATTTCTAGAATAGAGAGGTTTCATCCATATTGAATTTGCTCTGGCAAGTAATTTACCTCCACAGTCAGCTCATCTAGAGTTTCCAAAAATTCTTCGGCTGCCTTCACATCAGCACTTGCAGACTCACCACTGACGTTCACATTATGTAATGAATAATGATTCTTAAATCATTTAAACCACCTAGAGCTAACAGTAAATTTGACATTGTAGTCGGGTCCAGCCTTTTCTTTCAACAGCGCAAACAAACTTTTTGCTTTGACGGTGGTTGTCATGGTGCTGAGAGGGATACGCTTCTGTGTCTGGTCTACAACGCAGGTCATTAGAAATTTCTCCATGTCTGATATAGCTCCTTCTCAATTTTTTGTTAGTCTCATTGCCTTCAATGAAACAGATAGGAATTTTTCAGCTCCATTATAATCTTATGAGACCACCATTTTATACGAGGTCCATTTTTTATAAAAACGTCGGTATGCAGCACATGGCTGTAGATGAGTTACCTAGAGTAGTCAGACTCATAGAAACAGAAAGAAGAATTGTGTTTGCCAGGGGCTGGGATGAGGGAGAAATGAGTGGTTCTTGATTAATTGATATGAAAAAGTTCTGAAGATTGGTTGCACATCAATGTGAGTATACTTAACACTACTGAATTGTACACTTACAGTGGTTAAGATGGTAAACTTTATGTTATGTGTATTTTACCACAATTTTTAAAAAATGTTACTCTTATACATCAAGACCAGTAAATTTAAATCGTGTTCAGGACATACATAATATGTTGCTAGCACAACAAGGTGATAAAATTGCTTGACCACTCACTTTGTATTGTTCACTCCAAGTATAGATACTGTGTTTTCTGTATTATGCATTATTTTGTAGAATAAAATTTGAACCAAATTCTTGTTAACACCTAAGATGTAAACAGTGATTAAAATTATCAAGTCATCTGATCTGAAATAAAAGGGACCACAGTGAGTCATATTCTTCCAAGGAATAAGCCACTCCCTGAAAGTAAGTATGGATCCAAGTACATATTGATTAATATATGAAAAAGATGCTAGGATAATTGGATATTCATGGAATAAAACTAAGACAGCCTCTTTCCTTATACCTTGTACAAAAATAATAGAAAGATGGATTAATGGGCCAGCCCATGTGGCCTAGTGGTTAAGTTTGGCACGCTCTGCTTTGGTGGCCCAGGTTCATTTCCTGGGCGTGGACCTACACCACTCATCAGTGGCCATGCTGTGGTGACAGCTGACATACAAAATAGAGGGAAGATTGGCAACAGATGTTAGCTCAGGGTGAATCTTCCTCACCAAAAAAAAAAAAAAAAAGATTAATGCCTTAAATTAAACATGACGATATTAGAAGGAAATTAGAGATGCTATTTCATAATCTTTATACAGGAAAGACCTTCATAAGACAGGTGACTCTGAAGTCACAAGTCATAAAAACATTGGCACATTCAAGTCCATTAAATTGAACAAATTTTGTACATCAAAAATCTCTGAAGACAAAACCAAAAGAGAAACAATAAACTGAAATATATGGCATATATGTCACACAAAGGTTAATGTATCCTGATCAGAGTAAAAGCAAATGAACCAATAGAAAAGTGCATAATGAACAGACAACTCCCAGAAGAGAAAATACAGATGTCCAATAAACATATTAAAATATCCTTAACTTCATTATTTGTGAGGAAGTTGCAAAATGAAGCAGCAACAACCAAAAGAAACAAAAATCCCCTGCTGGTGAAAATGGGCAGGGCAAGAGCCAATCACACTCATGATTGGTGTGTGTGTGAAGGTAAATTTCTATGAGCTTTTGATGAAATAGTTATGGTAATGTCTGGTAATAGTAAAAATACACATATTCTTATGCTCAGCACACTCACTTTGGGGAATCAGTCCTTTGGGAATAAAAACACTAATGCACAAAGATATATGTACAAAGTGTTTATTTCAGCTTTATTTGTACTGTCAAAATACTGAAACTAAACTGATGGTTCACCTAGAAAAGAATAGTTGAATAAAGTATGGTACATTCCTGCTATCAATTATTATGCAACTATTAAAAACAATTATATATATATATAGATCAGTTGATCTTGGGTGGATGCTCCTCATATAGTAAGTGAGAAAAACAAGTCATAGAGTAAATGATTGCACTTTTGTAAAAACTAGCAGTAACCACCCATTTCTGTTTACATAGCATTATGTTCATCACTTCAAAAGAATGGAGGAATAACTTTTTCTTCATACATCTTTTCAGCATATATACTTTTTAATTATTATATTAGGTCATATTGGCTTATAACATTGTGTAATTTCAGGTGTACATTATTATATTTCAGTTTCTGTATAGACTGCATTGTGTTCACCACCAATAGTATAGTTTTTATCCATCACCATACACATGTGCCCCTTTATCCCTTTTGCCCTCCCCCCATTCCCTTCTCTGGTAACCACTGATCTGTTCTCCTTATCTATGTATTTGTTTATCTTCCACATATGAGTGATAGCATATAGTATATGTCTTTTTCTGTCTGACTTATTTCACTCAGCACAATACCCTCAAAGTCCATCCATATTGTCACAAATGGCACAATTTTGTCTTTTTTAATGGCTGAGTAGTATTCCATTGTATGTATATAACACTTCTTTATCCATTCGTCAGTTGATGGACACTTGGTTTGCTTCCACAGCTTGGCTATTGTGAATAATGCTGTGATGAACATAGGGGTGCATAAATCTCTTTGAATTGTTGATTTCATGTTCTTTGGATAAATACCCAGTAGTGGAATAGCTGGATCATATGGTAGTTCTATCCTTAATTTTTTGAGGAATCTCCACACTGTTTTCCATAGTGATTGCACCAGTTTGCATTCCCACCAGCAGTGTATGAGAGTTCCCTTTTCTCCACATCCTTTCCAACACTTGTTATTTCTTGTCTTGTTAATTATAGCCACTCTGATGGGTGTGAGGTGATATCTCATTGTGGTTTTGATTTGCATTTCCGTAATAATTAGTGACGGTGAACATCTTTTCATGTGCCTATTGGCCATCTGTATGTCTTCTTTGGAAAAATGTCTGTTCATATCTTCTGCCCATTTTTTGAATTGGGTTCATTTTTTTATTGAGTTGTATGAGTTCTTTATATATTTTGGAAATTAACCCCTTGTCGGATATATGTTTTGAAAGCATATATACTTTTGTAATTACATTTTTAAATAAATACAATGAAATGTTAGATACTTGTCTTTATGTCTCTATTTCTTCTTTTTTTGCAAGATAGAATTATCATTTACTAAATTTAACTTTTAGCTACTCATCATAGTTCAGCATTTCTCCAATGGAGAAATGTGTTTGTGGGTATGTGTCAAATCACCTGAGATGGGATTTTAGGTTTTGTTTTTCTTTTCTTAAGTGTAACATTCTCTGTCCTTTCCTCCCTCCCACCTCTCCAGGGAAGATGGGTGCAAGTGAGCTGGGCATGTGTATTTTTTAAGTTTCACAAATATTTCTGATATGTACCCTGCATCACTCTGCTGCCAGCCCTGGTTGAGAACTACTGAGTCTATAGCTATTGAGGCCTTGGCTGAAGCTAAAAATTGTGGCTAGGTTTTAATCAAAGAATGCATTTTCCTAAGTAAGAAAAGTCATGTCTTATTTTTCTTGAAACTGGAATCATTCTCCCAGAGGAAAAATGCCTTACAATTTCCACAAATTTGTTTTGTGATTTTGTTCTCCATGAGACATTATGGCATTTTTAAAAGCACTATAGGAGAAGTGCTTTTTAAGCATTAACCAAATTGAATCATAGGAAATATATTTCTGAATCTTATTTTTTGTAAAGTTACCTTCAACCTTTCTCAACCTTGGGTAGTTGGTACCACATGAGAACAGACCTCTGACTCCCTTGTAGGGTTTACAGTCTCCTTCTCATTCATTCTGACCAGTCCCTTGCTCCCTGTTTATTTTGTAATCTTTCTGCCTTCTGACCTGAACATGCCATTCCGCCCATTTACAGCCTCTCCTCATTTAACTGAGATCATGTCAGACCTGATGTTTCATATGGCTTTGCAAGTTCTGATCTTTGCCTTTTCTCATTAATTAAGGTTTATACTTACGTACTTGGTTACACTTGTTCTAGGCACATTGTGAAAATACCTTGTACATTCAAACAAGCTCCTAAAGTCTTTCACTTCAACCTTGGGACTCTAACACACCTTTACCTGGATTTGCACCAGGCCCACACACAGTATCCAGACAAACATGACCTTTGGGAGGGTTGGAGTTGGTCTTGCCCATTCTAGTAATTCTGAGGAAGACGAACTAGAACTCCTCTTACCACTACATCTTGTGACTATCGATTTCTGTCCAGTAAGGGGCAGTTAATTTCATCTGGGAACAATTTTCTCAAGAAGTTGAAGAAAGGGCCCAGATTTCCTGCGCAACTCCATGTGAGTTTGGCTCACACTGCAGATAGAAGCATCTATCTTGAGGTATGTATCAGTCAGGTTAACATGAAGCAGGAGAGAAAAAAGGTTAAGAGGATCTGGAGTTAGGGAAAAGCCTCAGATCAGGAGAATCCTTCCTTCTCGAGGATGAGAGATGGAGTTGGAGACAGAGAGTACCCCTCAAGGCAGCAAACTAAAGCAGGGGAAGTTATGGTGAGCCAACCCTCAGCGAAGAAAGCGGAGAGCAGGAGCCCAGGTGGGCCTCCAGGTATCAACACTGAGTCAAAGGCAGAAGGAACCTGCAGACCAGCAATGGTGACTTTGAGACCTCCAGAGAGTTCTCTGCTGTGTGTGGCTCCTGCGTGTGGTAGCCCTGCCCTGTGTGCCCTGAATGTTTCCCTGCCCGACGCAGAGTGAAGCCCTTAAAGCAGGAGGCTCCGCGTGCGGGCCCTCTGGGGCCCAGGAAGGGAGGAGCTGGGGTGGCAGCGGGCCTCTCTGCAGCCACGTTTCCGGGGAAAGGGAACCCACAGGGTAGAGTAGGAGATGGCAGCTACAGAGAGGGGAAGAGGCAGAGTCCCGGGTCTTACACAAAAGGGAGGGAAGGAGAGCACGGGGGACCAGCTGGACCTGAGAGGGGGGCCCAGGCTGCTGAGCTGAAGAAAGGCTCCGAAGGTTTCCAGGCCAGGGCCTGATGGCCCTGAAAATGCGGGGGAGGGGGGGACGGGGGACAAAAGGCCTCAGTCAGGGAGGGCTTGCCTCTGTCCTCTGAATAGCAAGAGGGACTAAATGCCACCAAGAAGTTCCCATTGGTGCAGTTCCGCCCAGCGTCGTGCCTTTGTGAGCAGACAGCACAGTGCTGGGGCCCCGTTTGCGGCCTCTCTGTCCTCCGGGTTATGACACAGTGGGAGGATCCCTCAGCCCGGAGCCAGCCTCTCCCCGGGACGCCACTTCCTCACCCTCCAGCTGTGGTTCTTAAATTGTGTGTGTCACAAAACCCACTGCGGATCCGATGACAGCTATGGGGAAATGCACCAGAATTGCTTTTTCGTATGACTCAAGGGGTTGTATTTTCACAGAACTTCCCCGCCCTTCCCCTGAACCCCCAAGTTAAGAACGCCTGCTCCCTATTCTCTCCTCCGAGCTTGCAGTTTCGCACTCGCGGTCTGCGTTGGGTGTCATATGCCCCAGTGACCGCTAGATGCCGACAGAGATCCCGGCAGGACGCCTCACCTTATCTTCCAGGCTGAGGGCAACCTTTTCACAGGTCAAGTTTGTCCTCACCCAATGAGTGAAATTAGGGCTGAGGACAAAACAGTACCCCCACATCTCCCCTTCACCTCTCTCACACATTTTTTTTTGACTTCTGAATCTTTTTTTTTCTTTAATTGTTTGTTTATTGCAGTAACATTGGTTTATAACATTGTATAAATTTCAGGTGTACATCATTATACTTCTATTTCTGCTTAGATTACATCATGTTCACCACCCAAATACTAACTACAACCCATCACCACACAGTTGTGCTGAATTATCCCTTTCGCCCTCTTCCCTCCCCCCTTCCCCTCTGGTAACCACCAATCCAATCTCTGTCTCTATGTGTTTGTTTGTTGTTGTTATTATCTACTACTTAATGAGGGAAATCATACGGTATTGAAAACACCAATGCGTAAAGATATATGCACCCCTGTGTTCATTGCAGCGTTATTCACAATAGCCAAGACTTGGAAGCAACCTAAGTGCCCATCAAGGGACGAATGGATAAAGAAGCTGTGGTATATATACACAATGGAATACTACTCAGCCATAAGAAACGATGAAATCCAGCCATTTGTGACAACATGGATGGACATTGAGGGTATCATGCAAAGTGAAATAAGTCTCACACATCTTTGAGTGAATGAAGGCTGAAAACCACTCCCTGTCACCCCTGGGACATTGTCCCTTTGCAATCCTCTCCCCTCCCCGATCACACTGTGTGCGTGATATATCCACCAATAAAATTGGCCAGGATGGCTGCTACGCATGTAGCTGTCTTTGGCTGTCACTGTCTTCCCCAGAGCTACTGCCTCCCTTCCGCATGTGGTAGGGGACTGGGGGGGCCCAGGTTCACTTTTGACCTCAGCATAACCCAATGGACAACTAAGGGTACTGTAGGCTTGCCTAAGGACATGGATTATATCTTAGCAGCTGTGTGACTTTGAGCTAGTTACTTAACCTCTCTGTGCCTATGTTTCCTCAGGTATACAATGAGAATTGTAACAGTACCTACTTAATAGGGTTATTATGGGAATGAAATGAATCAATATTTCTAAAACACTTGCAACAATACCTGGCACCTATTAAGTACCAATATATGTTAGGTGTATTCTAATTTGTCATCTTGGACTCTCGTAGTAAGGCCTCAGTAATTATCTGTTTTACTTGGCACTCCTCATTTAGCGCTCCTAGTATTCAGTTATGGATTGTGTCCCTGGCTTCTTCAACTGTGCCTAGCATTTATTCAACACTTTTTTTTTTTTTTGAGCAAGACTGGCCCTGTGCTAACATCTGTTGCCAATCTTCCTCTTTTTCTTTTTTCTCCCCAAAGTTCCAGTACATAGTTGTATATCATAGTTGTAGAGTTGTAGCTCTTCTATGTGGGACGCCGCCTCAGCATGGCTTGATGAGTGGTGAGTATGTCTGTGCCCAGGATCCAAACCTGCAAACCCCAGGCTGCCAAAGCGGAACAGGAGAACTTAACTGCTACACCACCGGGCCAGCCCTCATTCAACACTTTTTGATTTCAGTTATCTACAGAGCCTTGGTTTTGGTGGTGGTGTTGCTATGCTTTGGGTTGAGACAGACCTGACAGTATATTACTGGAGTTTCAGTATTCTCTGGGAACACACGAGAGAAAGTAGAAGCTTATCCCTCCACCCTCTGGTAGAAAAACTTCTTCTCTGGTATAAATATTTGACCCTGGAAGCACAGGTTCCGAGACCATGCAGAAAATGCTGTCCTGGGGACACTAGCCAAGCTTCTCCCAGGAGATCCTGTGCCTACTCAAGTGCACAGTGCCCCTTGATAATGACCAGTCATAGGCCCCAGGGTTCCCCAAAGGTCGACCTTCCACACATTTATTATGCAAAATGTTTAGGGTGGCCCCAAATTTCCTTCTTGCATCTGTCCTGCATTTTCTTACTTGCCTTTTGTTAAACTGAGATATAATTGACACACTATAAAGCTCATCCTTTTAGAGTGTACAATTCAGTGGTTTTTAGTATATTTTCAAAGCTTTGCAATAATCACTATTATCTAATCCTAGAACTTTTCATCACCCCTCCAAAAAAAACTCATACCCATTAAGTACTTTCTTAATTTCCCACCCTTATTCCCAACTCCTGACAACCACTAATCTTTCTATCTCTATGGATTTGCCTATTCCTGATATTTCATATAAATGGCATCATACAAATATGTGGCATTTTGTATCTGACTTCTTACACTTAGCATGATGTTTTCAGAGTTCATCAGTGTAGTAGTATGTATCAATACTTCATTCCTTTTTATGGCTGGTGAATGGATAAACAAAACGTGGAATGTCTCCTTGTCTTTTTGAGGCATATGAGTAGGTACAACAAATCTAACATTCTAGGATTGATGGAACAAGTCCCTACGTGACAGATCTCTTCTGTTTCAAGACCAGGACCCCAAGTTCTCTCAATCTTGCCATTTTTAGATGACAGTCCTGCTTTTGTCTTCACACAGTTATGATATGGCAGCTCAAGTCCTCACCTCCACCCAAATGGCTTATCATTGCCATTGGGAAAATATCGCAGAGACTTACCTTGACCCTGTTCTCCGAGTTCTGGAATGGCCTAAACTCCTTGAAATAAGTCACTTCCTCAGTCCAGCTCTAGCCCAGAGGTGTGCCTCTGTAAGCAGAGACTAGGCTGCTGAGGCCCCTGCCTGTGGTTCAGTGTACCCACCAAGTCCTGGGACAAAGCCACCAAAGCGGGAGCCAGTCCTTCCCTTAGAGAACATTTGCTGCCCCCTCTCCACCTCCCAGTCACCACCAAGCTTCTTGTCTCCTCTCACCCACCTGTAAAAGTGAATTGCTCTTCTTCAGTCATATTTCTGGGATTGGGTGTCATGTGCAATTATGACCACAAGATGCCAATAAAGAGCTTGGCTGGAAGTCTTACCCTTTGTCTCCTGGGGCTGAGAGCAGCGGTTTCATTGGACTCGATTTCATTCATTCTACAGTACATATGAAGCAGCTACTATGTTATGGCTCTTTGTGAGGCTGGGTCACAGAGTTCACAAAATGACTCAAGCTACAATATGTGAGATCTGAACTCTTTATAAATGAGTGGCTTCCACATCCCACAACCTCATTCTTTTCTCCAAAAGGATAAACAAGAGAAATGGAACCTTGTACAGTGAGCAATGTAAGACCCCTGAGCACACGTAGGTCACGTTTCTTTTCCACAACTTGTCCCCTCCCTACAAAGCCACATGTCATCGTGTTCTCCATATAACGTCATACCTATTTAATTCTCCTAATTAGCTTATGTACAACTGTGGAACATGAGCTTGTCTAAGAGCTAAAGATAGATTTTTATGAGGTTCAAATATTATACACTGCAGTATTTTCAAGGGCAGGGGCCATGCATTTGTCATATTTTATTTATACGTTATGTCAATCTTTTTGAGTACCTGCTACTTGCCAAGCACTGTGTTAAATCATGTATATACAATAGTGAGTTAAAACAGCATCCTCACACTCGTGGAGCTGATTGTGTTTCCATCCGTGTGAGGCACAATTCTTAGTATATGTTAGAAGTTTAGTAAATGTTTGCATGATCATTTGTTTATATGAAAAATTGTAACTATTTTCAAGATGTGACAATGATTTGAATTCTTGCCTAGTCTATTAAATTGTCTGACTGGCAAAATACAATAACACTTTCAGTGAGCTTAAAAGATTCGACTGAAGGACATATATTTAATAGATTTAAATGTTAGTAAATGCTACTAACAGGATTACCAAGGGAAATTTCAAAAGATTATGATATGGGGTTACTGAGGGAGGTGAAGGATCCTTAACATCAAAGGTAAAGACTTTTGCAATGCTTGGTACTACTGTCTTTAACATACTGGAGATCCAATACATTGGCCAGTACAAATTGAAACTTTTCTTTCAATTAGATGGCTTGTTTAATATTATCTTCTGTTAGAATGGATTGCCTATGATAAAGCACAACTTTGGGTCTATAAATTTCTTCCCAAGCCTGCCCAACTGTCTAAAGAATTCCACAGATGTAGGTGTTTTACCTAGCTCCAGGGACAGAAGAATGAAAAAATTCAAAATTGTTCCTAATATTTCAACTTGTGTTACAGAGAAACCACCAGATGAGCCAATATATACACTCAGAGAAAGCATTGGGTCTTGTATAAAAGTGAGTTCAAGCCTTGCCTATTCCACTTACTCAATGTATAACCATGCTAAGAATAAATAGTTTACAGAAATATTGGAAGGACCAAATGAGGTGATTCATGGGAAAATGTTTTGTAAAATGACAAACTTAGGTCTAAGATCTGTCATTCTCAAGAATTGTACCATAGTAATTAATTAATTCAGCAAATATTTATCAGGTACCTACTCTGCACCATATCCTGTGCTCTGTGCCAGGCACATAGTAATGATTTCAACATCTTATACTCCAGCAAATAACAGTCTATTTTGGAGGCATTCATATAGCAAAGAAGGTAACCATGCATCGTCAGGGCTGCAGTAGGAGGACATAGAGAATATAGCATGACTGGCCAGGCAAAGTTGTCTGATGACAAGGCAGGAGAGTGTGACTGTTAAGAGCATAGATACTCACTTAAATCCTGGACTGACTATGTGACCTCAGTTCTCAGTGTCTCAGTTTTTTTTATCTATGAAGAAGGGCTAATAAGGGTACCTAATTTATGGGATTGTTGTGAGGAATAAGTGAGTGCATCACGTGCAAAGCACCCAGGACAGTACCTGGTACAGAGTAAGGACTGTATAAGTGTTAGCTGTTTATTTATTTATTTATTTATTTATTTATTTATTTATTTATTTATTTATTTATTTATTTATTATTCTGTCTCTCTAGCAGCAGTGTCAGGTACAGCTGCATGGGGGATATGACCCATAAACTTTATTTTGAGTGATGAGTAGTTTTTTTACTAGGTGGACATAGGGAGCAAGGGGGATGCTGTGAACAGAGAATGGTGAACTTAGGGAGTTCATGAGAATATGCGTAGAAGGAGGCATACCACATCCTGCAAGTAGATCACTGTTACTGGGGGCAAACTTACAAGGAGGCAAACCACAAGAGAAATGGTGATAGAGATGGCAGGAGCTGCAGCGTGGAGGTCATTGTTTACCATGTTTCAGTATTTAGACTTTGCCAGGTAGGTGTTGGGGAGCAGGTATGGGGATTGAATAAGAGAGAAATGTCAAGGAACAACCTTCAGGTTTGTGACCTGTGAAACTGGAGTTATGGTGCTGACGACCAAGAGATGTAAGAGTGTGTCTTAGCATGAGTTCACTAGAAAACAAGAGACTGAAGCAAAGCTTCTGTGCTAAGGGTTTATTGAGGGCTGCAATTACAGAGCAGTTAGAATGAGCAGAGAAAGGAAATGAGGCAAGGAGGGAGAGAAAGCAAATACAAAGTAGCACATTACAGAGATTTCTACAGCTTTTTGAGAAAACACAGCTGGTAGCTTGTCCCCATTGGATGTGTCTGGATAAGCACTATGAAACCACCTTGTTTCAGCTGATTAACTTCCTTGAAATTACAGGTTGTTTTACCTTACCTCTTCAAGTAACTACTAGAAAGTCAGAACCTACAGCCCATGGAATGGCACTTTATTTGAGGCCAGAAGATGTGGGAAAAGCCAGAGCTTTCATGAGACCTTTTGATGAAGCTGCTGTCGTTTTCACTGACGCAGGCATAAAGGAGGATCTACTGGATCCTGGATCTCAGCCCAGGGGAGGTCACAAAATTTGGTGCCGTTAGGAGACAAGATGATAGTGGTGACAGCCAGGGATCTCCTTTGAGCAAGTGGCCAAGGACCTGGTAAGCCAAGGACTCCTCTTATGTAAACCGAAGAAGGACATAAATTTAGGATGATACGATCTACCTCTTGATGCTATCACTTGGAGCCTCCATTTTTTGTGAGAACAACATGTCCTTGTTTCTTTCCTGGATGAGAAAGCAGTCCTTCAAATTGGTGGCCAGTTACACTCTCCTAAAAGGGCCTAATGAGGGTTATTACACCAAGATACAGTTGCTGCTATTGTATCTGGTCCCAGAACCATAATTTATGTTAATCATCTCCCTCTACAACCACTATTTTTATACTTTCCTCACAATAAGCTAGCACCTTGGCTAATTTCGGTTGCTTGCTTGGTGGGGTGACCCAGACCTTTATCTCAGAGGGGTTTGAGCACTCAGTTGCCTTTCCCTTTTTGGGCTATGGTTGCTGCAATTGGATATTCACAGTTATCATTGGGAATAGATGCATTAAGAGATGCTTCAGTGGATCCCCTGAGTTTCAAACATAGTTCTCGCTATCTCTGTGTATAGTAGCAACTCTAACTCCTAATAGAAATTAGGATGATTACCTCAGTAAATATAAGAATTTCTTTCTTTTTTTTTTAAATTTTTTGTTTATTGCAGTAACATTGGTTTATAGCATTGTAAAAATTTCAGGTGTACATCATTGTACTTCTATTTCTGCATAGATTACATCATGTTCACCACCAAAATACTAATTACAACCCATCACCACACACATGTGCCGAATTATCCCTTTCACCCTCCTCCCTCCCCCCTTCCCCTCTGGTAACCACCAATCCAATCTCTGTCCCTATGTGTTTGTTTATTGTTGTTATTATCTACTACTTAATGAAGGAAATCATATGGTATTTGACCTTCTCCCTCTGACTTATTTCACTTTGCATTATACACTCAATGTGCATCATGTTGTCACAAATGGCTGGATTTCATCGTTTCTTATGGCTGAGTAGTATTCCATTGTGTATATATACCACAGCTTCTTTATCCATTCGTCCCTTGATGGGCACTTAGGTTGCTTCCAAGTCTTGGCTATTGTGAATAACGCTGCAATGAACACAGGGGTGCATGTACCTTTACAAATTGGTGTTTTCAAGTTCTTTGGATAAATACCCAGCAGTGGAATAGCTGGATCGTATGGTAGTTCTATCCTTGATTTTTTGAGGAATCTCCTTACTGTTTTCCATAGTGGCTGCACCAGTTGGCACTCCCACCAGCAGTGTGTGAGAGTTCCCTTCTCTCCATATCCTCTCCAACACATGTTGTTTCCTGTCTTGTTAATTATAGACATTCTGACGGGCGTGAGGTGATATCTCATTGTAGTTTTGATTTGCATTTCCCTGATAGTGATTTTGAACATCTTTTCATGTGTCTGTTGGCCATCTGTATATCTTCTTTGGAGAAATGTCTGTTCAGGTCTTTTGCCCATTTTTTAATTGGGTTGGTAGTTTTTTTGTTGTTGAGATGCATGAGTTCTTTATATATTTTGGAGATTAAGCCCTTATCAGATGTATGGTTTGCAAATATCTTCCCCCAATTGTTAGGTTGTCTTTTCGTTTTGTTGATGGTTTCCTTTGCTGTGCAGAAGATTTTTAGTTTGATGTAGGCCCATTTGTTTATTTTTTCTATTGTTTCTCTTGCCCGGTCAGACGTGGTGTTTGAAAAGATGGTGCTAAGACCGATGTCGAAGAGCATACTGCCTATGTTTTCTTCTAGAAGTTTCAGCGTTTCAGGTCTTACATTCAAGTCTTTAATCCATTTGGAGTTAATTTTTGTGTATGGTGTAAGGTAAGGGTCTACTTTCATTTTTTTGCATATGGCTGTCCAGTTTTCCCAATACCATTTGTTGAAGAGACTTTCTTTTCCCCATTGTATGTTCTTGGCTCCTTTGTCAAAGATTAGCTGTCCATAGATGTGTGGGTTTATTTCTGGGCTTTCGATTCTATTTCATTGATCTGTGTGTCTGTTTTTGTGCCAGTACCATGCTGTTTTGGTGACTATAGCTTTGTAGTATATTTTGAAATCAGGGAGTGTGATACCTCCAGCTTTGTTCTTTTTTCTCAGGATTCCTTTAGCTATTCGGGGTCTTTTGTTGTTCCATATAAATTTTAGGATTCTTTGTTCTATTTCTGTGAAAAATGTTGTTGGAACTTTGATAGGGATTGCATTGAATCTATAGATTGCTTTAGGAAGTATGGACATTTTAACTATGTTAATTCTTCCAATCCAAGAGCACAGAATATCTTTCCATTTCTTTGTGTCTTCTTCAATTTCTTTCAGAAATGTTTTATAGTTTTCGGTGTACAGATCTTTCACCTCTTTAGTTAAGTTTATTCCTAGGTATTTTATTCTTTTCGTTGCAATTGTAAATGGGATGGTGTTCTTAATTTCTCTTTCTGCTACTTCGTTGTTAGTGTACAGAAATGCGACCGATTTTTGTATGTTGATTTTGTATCCTGCAACTTTACCATATTCGTTTATTACTTCTAACAGTTTTCTGGTGGATTCTTTAGGGTTTTCTATATATAACATCATGTCATCTGCAAATAGTGACAGTTTCACTTCTTCCTTTCCAATTTGGATCCCTTTTATTTCTTTCTCTTGCCTGATTGCTCTGGCTAGGACTTCCAGTACTATGTTAAATAGGAGTGGTGACAGTGGGCATCCTTGTCTGGTTCCTGTTCTTAGAGGGATGGCTTTCAGTTTTTCACCATTGAGGATGATATTAGCTGTGGGTTTCTCATATATGGTCTTTATTATGTTGAGATACTTTCCTTCTATACCCATTTTATTCAGAGTTTTTATCATAAATTGATGCTGCATCTTGTCAAATGCTTTCTCAGCATCTATTGAGATGATCATGTGATTTTTATTCTTCATTTTATTAATGTGGTGTATTACGTTGATTGATTTGCGAATGTTAAACCATCCCTGCATCCCTGGAATAATTCCTACTTGATCATGGTGTATAATCTTTTTAACATATTGTTGTATGTGATTTGCTAGTATTTTGTTGAGGATTTTTGCATCGATGTTCATCAGTGATATTGGCCTGTAATTTTCTTTTTTTGTGTTGTCCTTGTCTGATTTTGGTATCAGGGTAATGTCGTCTTCGTAGAATGAGTTAGGGAGCTTCCTCCCCTCCTCAATTTTTTGGAAGACTTTGAGAAGGATAGGTATTAAGTCTTCTTTGAATGTTTGGTAGAATTCACCAGGGAAGCCGTCTGGTCCTGGACTTTTATGTTTGGAGAGGTTTGTGATTACTGTTTCGATCTCCTTACTGGTGATTGGTCTATTCAAATTCCCTACTTCTTCTTGATCCAGTTTTGGAAGGTTGTATCATTCTAAGAATTTATCCATTTCTTCCAGATTGTCGAATTGGTTGGCATATAGCTTTTCATAGTATTCTCATATAATCTTTTGTATTTACGAGGTGTCTGTTGTAACCTCTCCTCTTTCATTTCTGATTTTACTTATTTGTGCATTCTCTCTTTTTTTCTTGGTGAGTCTAGCTAAAGATTTGTCAATTTTGTTGACCTTTTCAAAGAACCAGCTCTTGGTTTTATTAATTTTTTCTATTGTTTATTTGGTCTCTATTTCATTTATTTCTGCTCTGATTTTTATTATTTCCCTTCTTCTACTGATTTTGGGCTTGGTTTGTTCTTCTTTTTCCAGTTCCTTTAGGTGTATTGTTAGATTGTTTATTTGAGATTTTTCTTATTTGTTGAGATAGGCCTGTATCGCTATAAACTTCCCTCTTAGAACCGCTTTTGCTGTATCCCATAAATTCTGGCATGTCGTATTTTCATTTTCATTTGTCTCCAGGTATTTTTTGATTTCTTCTTTGATTTCTTCTTTAACCCAGTCGTTGTTCAGTAGCATTTTGTTTAATCTCCATGTATTTGTGGGTTTTTTGCTTTTCTTTCTATAGTTGATTTCTAGTTTCATACCACTGTGGTCAGAAAAGATGCTTGGTATTATTCCAATCTTCTTAAATTTATGGAGACTTGTTTTGTGGCCTAATATGTGATCAATCCTGGAGAATGTTCCATGTGCATTTGAAAAGAACGTGTATTCTTCGGTTTTTGGGTGGAATGCTCTGTATGCTACTAGATCCATCTGTTCTAGTGTGTCATTTAAGGCCAAAGTTTCCTTATTGATCTTCTGTTTGGATGATCTATCCGTTGGTGTTTAAGTGGAGTGTTAAAGTCCCCTACTAAGAATTTCTTTCTTTGCCTGTTGTCCCAGTGGCATTAGGAGCCCAAAGTTGCAAGATGGGAGTTATGGCTTCCGGTTTATTGAAGCATTTAGTGTGTCATCAAATTGAAGTGGCCCCCCCAACCTTGGAACTAGTATCTCAAACCCAGCATAGCTTAGGTTTGCAGGAACGGGGAAGCACAAATTCCACAAGTGGGTCATTGGAGTGATGGTCATTGGGGCCACTACTACTACTACCCTTTGGTTCCTGGACCTAAGTTTTCCAGCTATTCAAGAAAATCGTGCATTGGCTATGGTTTCAGTGATTATATTACATCTCAAGATGTTGTGACTGAGCTGGTACCTTAGGTCGTTCTTCAGCAGGTCTATCTACCATTGTTTTAGGCTTGCTGATTCTGGGTGATAAGAACCTTGGTAACTCCAGGGATTCTCATGTTCATGAGCCCATTGTTACACCTCCTTTGCTATAAAATGGGCTCCTTGGTATTGGGAATTATTGTGCACAATTCAATGTCAATGGATAAGGAATTTTCTCAGCCCTTGCACGGTAGAGATGATGAAGTTCTGCAGACAGAGAAGGCAAACACATATCTTCAATATATAAATATTCAGATAGAGATAAATTGCTGCTCTCCCCAAATTAGAGGGAGTCTGATATAACTGACCTTCTACTAGTTGTCTGGCTAACCTACCTGAGTAAATGTGACATATTAGGAACTTACTGTTGATTTCTACTACTGGAAGTTTGGAATATTCAGCAGTTACAGAAGAATTAACATTTTTGAAAGGGAACCTATGTGGTCGGGCTCATGCATAGCTGGCACCCCTTCTTCCACGAGCACACTGTACAAGTACTGGAGTAGCTGAAGAGAGCCACAGGCTGAGATTCACTGAATGAGTCTCTTGTCCACGTGGTTGTTAAGAGATTTCTCTGCAATGTATGTCATCTGGTAAGTGTTAACTTGAGACATAAATATTTGTATGTTTTATGTCCATTCCCATAGATCCATCCATATACTTCTTCCTTATACTCAATCTTCCAGTTTTGGCCACTTGAGTGGGGTTGTAAGGTGGCAATAGCAGTCCATTTCTGGCTAGTGCCAACAGACTGTGCTGACCTATCTGTGAATCAGGCCCTTGTGATTTCCTCCTCTGTCGGTTGGTTGTAGAGATCTCCTAAGGCTATTGCTGTAAGCTGTGGAATAGGTGTTAATGCAACAAAGTTAGGTGACATGGGCATCTTGGCCACCAATTCATGTAGTTGATTCATACCTTCTGGACCCGCTTGAACCTAGTCCCAAATGTATTACTTCATTGTACAGGGGGTTAAATGGATAGCTGATATAACTGCCCAAACTTATGACATGGTGGATCTGATAACACCATGATGTTATTATGATGGGCATCTCTCTTTGCAAAGTCTCTGGATATCCTGTGGTTAGGTGCCCAATCTTGACTAGGGCATAGTAACATAGCAGAAGATGTTTTGCAAACAGAGAGTATTTCTCTGCCATGGAGGACTTTTTCTTTCTCTGGAGTCCTAGGTGTCTGTTTTATGACTCTCCTACTGGGGCCAAATAGTTGCTGTTCCTCTCTCTTGGTGGTAAGAGTTACAAGGTTCAACAACTTGTCCTTTACTTTAGAAAAATGTTACAGTGTCTTCCAAGACATCCCTTTTCCCTGCTATAACTTCCCCAATATGTCAGGTCCTGAAACTTTGTGAGGTTTATTTATCACCTTTTGGCATACAAAAGAACCCCTAAAAATTTCAAAAATACATCAAGTCCATAAATCTTTATAGAACTTATTTCTCATCTTTTGTTATATAAGTGTCTTATTCAGGCATCTAGGGTATTTGTCATTTCCAGCTCAACAGGTCCAATTAAAATGAAGTGGGCCAGAATGATGTTCTGAGGAATTTCAAGATATTCAAGGTCCCTATGGATGATATTATGTCAAAGAGCAAGAGAGTTAACATAGCACTCAGGCAAGAGAATGTACGTACTCTACTATTTTTGACATGAAAAGTGAATTGCTTTCAATTCTCCCTGCTGATGTGCGTCACAAAAAAAGTGTTCTGTCACATCAATAGCTTTATACTAAGTACCCGAGATAATGTTGATCTGCTTTCGTAAAGATAGTGCATTCAGCATAGCAACTGCAATCAGGAATTCCATTTTGTTAAGTTTACAGTAGTCCACTGTCATCAGCCATGAACCATCTGATTTTGCAGAGACCATACTGGAGAAGTGAGAGAAATGTAAGAGGATCCATCTAGCCCATCTTTTAAACCTTTGATGGTGACACTAATTTCTGCAGTGCCTTTAACAATTTGATGTTTTTTTCTGATTTAGATTTCTGGAAGGGGAAGGTTTGGGGGCTTTCACTTGGCCCTTCCTATTATAATGGTCTTCAATCCACAGGTTAGAGAAGCAATGGGGGAGGTCTTGCAGCATCTAAGAATGTGCATTCCAATTATACATTCAGAGACCAGAGAAAGAGCTACAGTGTGGGTGTCTGGACCTATTGACCCACTATGAGATGGGTATTACTTTATGGACCAGGGTTTGCATTGGATTGAATCATATGAAATTATCCTGGCTTGAAGAGTTCACTTTTAAGCCCTATAAATTCATACCTAAATATCCATGACCTCAAACCCTCAAACCAATTCCCAGATAAAATACTTGAATTAAATATAGTACTGGAAGAGCATATACATTTCCATGTACTTGTCCACAAAAGATCTCCTCTTTGAAAGCCATTCTGAGTTTTGTGCTTGCATTTTCTACACCAGCCAGCACCACTTTGACATCAGGTAATGGTCTATATCAGGAGGGACTACATGATCTACAGGATGACCTTGAGTTGGACTGAGGATCTTTCTGTGGTTACTATCTACAAGCACTGCTAACCAGTGTAAACCATCAAGTAAGAGATCCAAGCTGGTTCTTCTGTCACGTCCACTACACCTGGCCCTGTTGGAAATTCTAGGGCCAGTCCTAGGTCCGTTCTAAGTTAGATAGGTTACAAAACCTATCACGTTCCACTTCTAGTTCCTCATTTCTTTACATATAGCTCCCAAATTCTTATAACCACCTCTTCCAGAGCTCACTCATTTCTCACACATTTATATTCCATCTGAATAATAAGAGACAATAAACTGGAGTATTTATTGCAAAGTATCTGTTTCTTGCCACCTTTAAGACCCACAAGTGAAAGGACTGAAACTGATATGAATAGTGATGTCGATTCCCATGATCATTCTACTAAGGTATGATTTGTGTCATACTGCAACTTTCCATCTCAGTATGAATCTCAGTCCACACTCTACCAGGGGTATAACTATTTTTAAAATAAATAATTCAATTTTTTTCCTACTTGAAGCCCCCATTTTGACAGAGGGGCAGAAATGTAATTTTAGTTACTTTGGGGTTTCCTCCCCCTTTCCCCAAGATTGGAGGGGTTTCAATGCATTGAGTAGGAAACTAATCTTAGTAATTTTCTGGTCCTTGGTTGTTTGTCACTCAGATTTTTGCTGAGTAAACCTCATTACTGTTTTTAAGACCCTTCCATATCTGGCAACTCTTCGTGCTGCTTTTTTCCCCTGTATATGCATTTAATTGTGATAGTAAGAATACAATAATTATTAATACTGAGGTTAATAGTTCATGAGTAATAGTGATAATATTTGTAAATTTACCTTTCTGCATCATCTTGAAAAGAACAAATTAGAAGTTGGCTGTATTAAACTAGAAGAATATGATCCTCAATATATTGATGCAAATGAAATCCTGAAAATGTCAATATATTAAAAAAACTTTTTTAAATGATTTCTTTTGTTGGTTGGTTGGTTTATTTATTTTTATTTTTATTTTAATTTTTTGGTGAGAAAGATTGTCCCTGAGCTAACATCCATGCCAATCTTCCTTTATTTTTTGTGTGTGGGTTGCTGCTATAGCAGGGCTTCAAGAGCAGTGTAGGTCTGTGCCCAGGATCCGAGCCCACGACCCTCGGGTTGCTGAAGCAGATCATGCAAACTTAACCACTATGCCACCAGGCCGGCCCCTAAAATAATTTTTAATTGTGGTAAGAAACACGTAACATAAAATTTACCATCTTAACCAGTTTTAAGTGTACAGTTCAGGACATTTAAGTGTGTTCCCATTGTTGTGCAATAAATTTCCAGAACTCTTTTCATCTTGCAAAACTGAAATTCTATACCCATTAAACAACAACTTTCCATTTTCCCCTCCCCCCAGGCCCTGGTAATCACCTTTCTATGAATTTGACTACTCTAGATACCTCAGATAAGTGGAATCAAACGGTATTTGCCTTTGTGTGACCAGATTATTTAATTTAGCATAATGTCCTCAAGGTTCATTCATGCTGTAGCATGTGAAAGAATTTTCTTCCTTTTAAGGCTGAATAATATTTTATTGTTTGTATATACTGCATTTTATTTATCCATTTATCTGTTGATGAACATTTGGGTTTTCACCTCTTGACTATTGTGAATAATGCTCCTACGAGCATGGGTGTGCGAATATTTCTTCAAGATATTTCTTTTAGTTCTTTTGGATATATACCCAGAAGTGGGATTGCTGGATCATATGGTAGTTCTGTTTTTAATTTTTCAAAGAACCACCATACTGTGTTCTACAGTGGCTCTACCACTTTACTATCCCACCAGCAGTGCGCACGGGTTCCAATTTCTCCACATTCTTGCCAGCACTTGTTGTTTTATGTTTTTTTTGATAGTAGCCATCCTAATGGGTGTGAGGTGTTCATGCTACTTTTGTTTCTCCTTTTCAGTGCATGGAAATAAAACTTCTGCTTCCATTTCAGTTTGCTACAGGAAACTCAGAGTTGTGGTAATGCCTTCAGCTACATACTTACATTGTCTACTTCCTAGTAAACTATGCAGAGTTGGCCCTGTGATTCACATGCCTCAACATTTCCCCAGGCTCAAAAACACACCAGGGGTATAGCAGCCCAGGAACTAGCATCACCATTTCAATCTGGGTTCAAATTTATGCCCATGATTAGCATGAGCAATATTTTACTGGGGTACAAAAATAGAGATTTCACATTCAATTTTAGAAGCTTTTTGTCTTCTAGAGCAATGTATGTGTATTTACAATCTTTGCTACATTCCCACTGTGCAAAATGCAATATCTGAAATATATAAAGTGTTCAATGAATGTTTATTTATCAGTTTAGGTGGAATAGGGGGAGGGAGAAATGATAGGAAAAAGAGTTAAGGAGAATGTGCAAGAGCCAGGGAGGAATGGCAGAAGGAATAAAATAAGGAAAAAGAAAGGAAGGAAGGCAGGGAGGCAGGCAGTCAGGATGGAAGGAAAATACGTCTATTGGTCAACTTCCAGATATAGAGTCTGGTTAAATTTTTTTTTTTAAATGTTACACTGATTTTGAAGCATAGTCAGTTAAGAATAACTGGTATAGTCTGAGAAGATAAGAAGTCCTGGAAAGGGCAGGTCCCTGAGCAATACCAACATTTAAGTAATGGGGAAAGAGACTCCAGTATAAGAGAAGGAAAAGCAGCAGATAAGGAGATAAGAGTAAAACCATGAGATAGTGGTGTCATGGAACCCAGGGAAGAGAAAACTTCTAGAAAGTCATATTTAACGTTTTCTAAGGTTGTGAGAGGTCAAGTAAGTTTGGACCAAGGCATATGCTCAATCACAATGGCAATATGGAAGACACTTCTGAACTTTTCCAGAGCTATTATCATGGAAGTATGGGTATTTAAGTTGAAGATTTGGAGTAAATGGGAGTTGAGTAATTTTAGCAAGTGTAGATTTCTTATTGAAGAAGCCAGTAGAGAGTGAGAGATTGAAATTACAGGAAATATAGCAAGCAATTAATGAATAGAAATCCAGGAAGAGAAGGCAGGTGGTGTGACCAAGAAGATAAGTAGATATATTAGTGTGAAAGAAGAGAAGATACATCCATGCAGAACTGAGTGTTGCAGGTGCCTAAGTTTATAGTTGGTGGCATGTGGAGGGGAGTTAAAGGAGTTTCTACCTAATTACTTTAGTTGTGTCAATGATATAATATTCAAAGTTATTGTGTGAGAATGTAGGAGGTAGAAATTGGATTAGGGGTCTTGAGAGGAGTCGTAAACTTTTGGAATATTAGTTGCTAGAATGCTAGAATGGAATGGGAACTGAAATGAAACAAGTCAAAAGAGAGGATCATTGAGGCCCAGATGAGTTTGGAGGCCCTGATTTACAATGATCCCTTCAGGATTTTTCTACAGCAGTGTCCAGAAACTAAGGTACAGGAGAAGAGAAATACAGATGTGAGACTAATACTGGGGTTTGATTTTGCAAAGGAGGTGTACTTTAGCCTATTGGAGCAGAAAAGGCAGTTGCAGGTATTGGTGAGTATAGTGCAGGTAAACAACTGCAGGCTCCAGGAAGAGGAAGGAAGGGGCTGGCAAAGGGGAAAATGGAGGGTGATCAGGGGACTGCAGAGGTCTAAAGTGGTGAAAGAACAATGTGCTAGGACATTAATACGTGACAAGGTCTAAGGCATAACCATGAATGACTGAAGTGGTATTCAACTGCTGATAAGCCCTACAGCTGATATCGAGGGATGGAGAGCTTAGAATGATGGATTGTACAATAGCAGAACTTAGAACAAAGAGAAACCCAAATGCCAAGGTCATTGATTAACGTGGTCAGTAAATAAAGTAACAAAACTGTAAAAGGGGAGAAAGGATAATGTGATGTTATGACTCGCCCAGGCAGGAAAGTTTTACACAGTAGTAAAGGACTAGTAGTTATAAAGCAGCCTTGGTGAATTAGGAGAAGGCCAGCCTTACTTAGAGGCCCCTGTGTCACATATCGTAGGGGAGATTAAACTTTTCCACATAAGCATGATTTCTGGAGATAGAAAGTCTTGGTTCAAAACCTCACTTAGCTACTATTATTTGTGCTTGTCATATCACCTCTCTAATAATTGTCTTCTAATTTGCAAATTGATAATGATAATTACATTCACCTCATACAGTTTTTATGAGGATTAAATAAATCAATTCAGGTATAGAACTTAACAAAGTATCTGGTGTATAGTAAGTACTTAATCAATGTAAGATAATGTTATCTAAACAAATACATTTAAGATTTTTGAAGATGAAGAGTGTTATTTCTGTCCTTTTCTATTTCATACTCCTCTCCCCCAACCCCAGCTCCAGCCTGATTATCCCATAATCCTCATTACAGTAAAACAGCAACTCCATTGTTCTAATGGCTCAAGCCCAAAATAACCATCTTTGACTCTTCTCTTTCTTTAATATTACACATTCAATCTTTCAGCAGACCCTGTTAGCTCTATCTTCGAAATGTATCCCAAATCCAATTTCTGCTACCAGTTTAGATGTAGAAAGTCTCATAAGACTGTCATCTTATTCTAAAACCAAAACAGACCAAATAAAGTATCATAGTTTAAAAAATACATCAGTGAGCTGAAGACACAAAGTAATCCAATGAACTAAACTTCAGAAAGTGAAAAGCCCTTTGTAGAATCAAGACACTTATTGCTGCTCTCGTCTCTGACGGAACTGCAGGAGGAGGGGGAATTCACCATAGACAGTGTAGGGAAAAACAAGGTGAAAAAACAAGCTTTTAACAGCTGCCTATGAAATGAGAGAGTCAGAGAGGCAGGGGAGGCCAGAGACTTAATCCAGATCTAAGGAGTGTGTATGTACTGGATATTTTTCATTTTTCTTTCCAGATTTATTTTCTACCCTACTTCACCCTGTTCTAGACCCAGGAAGCATGACCTCTGTTGTCTACAACAAAGGAGTTCCTTGTCTTTTTGGTTCCTGGTAAGGTTTGGCCAATGGGAGACATAGGCAGGATATTGGAAGGTGGGGAGAAATTGAAGTCAGGATGTTTATTCCCCTGGCTCCTTCACTGAAGAGTCACCATTGCTGACTTCAGTTTACCTACTGAAGACCACAGCTCCTGTCAAGATATCTGAATACATAGCTACACTCTCTGGGTTCCAGTTATTAGCTCCCCTTATCCCTTCACTTCTAGGCATGGTACTATCTCTTCCCTCTTCTCAGTAATGGAATACTGCACTAAACCTAGTAAGTTTTTCTGAATTTTGCCCATGCTTTTAATGGTCACTTTGTTAAACGTTTCTCAAATTACCTAGTGTGAACATGATATTTCTTTCCCTCAAGGATCCTGGCTGACACAATAAGGCATCCAAGGTCAAGAGTAGTCTTGAGCAGTGTGTCCACCATGACAAAGTGGAACATAGCCATGGACTGAATGAAGATAGAGTTCAGGGAAGCCATCACCTAGGGGCCCTTGGGGGTCGTATTTAAGTAAACTTGGCCTTCAGTTCTCTTGGGCTTTCTTTGCCCTTCAGGTTTGTGGGTCATGCCTTTCCAGATACTTGAACCTATTGCACTAGATGCAGGCCGCCCAGAGTCTCTGTACATCATTTGAGTATTTTGAAATTTAGTCCCCATAGACAGTGGCTCTTTCTTTTTTTCCCTGTAGATTTATTGACGTATAATTGACATACAACATTCTGTAAGTTTAAAGTACAACGTGATGATTTGATATATGTGTATATTGTGAAATGATTACCACAATAAGGTTAGTTAACATATCCATCACCTCACATAGATATATTTTTTTCTGTAGTGAGAAATTTTAAGATCTACTCCATTAGCAACTTTCAAGTATACAATATTAACAATATTCACCATGCTCTACATTACATCTCCCAAACTTCTTCATTTTATAACTGAAAATTTATACCCTTTGACCATCTTCACCCATTTCCCCACCCCTCACCTCTGCCCCTGGCAACCACCAATCTACTCTCTGTTTCTATAAGTTCAGTTTTTTAAGGTTCCAGTTTTAAGTGAGATCATACAGTATTTGCTTACTCTGTCTGACTTATTTCACTTAGCATAATGCCGTCAAGTTTCATCCATGTTGTTGCAAATGGCAAGATTTCCTTCTTTATTACGGCTGAATATTCCATTGTATGTATATACCACATTTTCTTTATCCATTCATCTGTCGATGGACACTTAGGTTGTTTCCATGTCTTGGCTGTTGTAAATAATGAGACAATAAACATGGGAGTGCAGATATCTCTTCAAGATCCTGAGTTCACTTCCTTCGGATAAGTGCCCAGAAGTAGGATTGCTGGATCATATGGTAATTCTGTTTTTAATCTCTTGAGGAAGCGCCATACTGTTTTCCATAATGGCTATATCAATATACATTCTCACTAACAGTGTACAAGGGTTCTCTTTTCTCCACACCATGCCAGCACTTATCTCTTGTCTTTTTGATAATAGCCATTCTAACATGTGTGAGATGATACCTCGTTGTGGATTTGATTTGCATTTCTCTGATGATTGAACACATTTTCATATACTTGTTGTCCATTTCACATACCTGTTGGCCATTTGTATATCCTCTTTGGAAAAGTGTCTATTCAAGTCCTTTGCCCATTTTAAAATCAGATTATTTGGTTTTTTGCTATTGAGCTGTAGGAGCTGAGTGCTGGTTGTTGTAAGCCCTGCCCCCTTTCTCAGTCTCTATCTAATCCCTAGTGGTTGAACCTCACGGATTCTCCTAGTGATCCCCATGAGGTGAGACTTGAGTGGGCCTCCTGGGAAGTGTTTTGCAATACTGGGGGAGCTGGATGTCCACCTTCGGCTCTCTTTTCTCACTGGAGAAACTGTAGGCCCAGGGGCGCTCTCTCAGTGCAGCACTGTACCAGCCTTGGGGAGGGGTGATGTGGTCAAAGTGAAACAGCTCCCCCTACCCTTCCAATGCTGTCCTTCTCAGTCTCTGTGATCCAGGGAGGTGCTTCAGTCTCACCCGTGGGTTCTGGGAATTTCACAATGGAATCTTTTCTATGAATAGTTGCCGGTCAGTCTTCTCATAAAGGGGACTGAAATCATAAACAGCCTATGTCACCATCTTGATGATGTCACCTCTATGGTGACTCTTTCTACAGCACTGAGTAGCTCAGTCCCAAGGACGTTTACATAGGAGAGAGGCAAGTACAACATAGTGCACCATTCTACAGATTCTTTTGGCACAAAATTGTTTCAATTGTGAATGGATGAATGGCCCCATGGGTCAGGGCATTTCATGCTTGGGTGATGGAGGAAAAAAGCCCATCAATTCTCAAAACCTGTTGTTCTTCTTTGAGAAGTTAGCTAGTTGGATAGTGACATTAAGAAAGTTTGTGATAACACTCTGTCAGTTGGTAATAACATGGCAAACTGAGAAACCTCAGGGCGACCTTTGATGGTTGGCTGGGGAGAAGCAGGTCCACTAAGACTTAGCTTGTATCACTGTTACTTGAGTCACTTTCACCTGCATCATTCAGTGTGGAAAATATATGTGCCACAGGGACTTGACTCAGGCTGCTCAAAATGCATACTTTTTCTGGTTTCTATGGAGATGGTTGCAGTGAGGCCAGCTTGGGTCGTTTACATGGCTGTATCTGGGGAGTGTATTAGAATTGTGTCTGTGACCAATTCCACTCCTCTTCCACGAGAGAGCGTACATTACTGTTCTTTGGTGCTAGAATAGTCGGGGGCATAGAAAAGGCCAAAAGGCATGCCTGGGTTTTTGAAATGCCCAAGCCTCCTCTGAATTGAAGGAGAATACTAATCAGAATACAGACATAAAGCAGGAAGATTGAGAGCTGGAAAGCAGGGTAGATTTTGTTATAAACTGGGAAAGCTAGGCAGGAGAGGAGCCACAGACTGTGAGGAGCAGTGTGAGCAATAAAGTAGCCAGAGACTTAGTGAGCAAGGGGTCACTCTGTCTGAAGTGCCTCAGAGACACCTGCTGCCCACTGGAGAAAGGAACATTTAGGGCACTGCATGGGTTCCATCTTCAAGATGAGGAGAGGAGCTTTCAAGGGGCATAGGATATACCCTCAGGTAGCAATCAAGAAATTGGGAATGGGAGAAAATGGGGGAGCTCCACCTACTGTGGGCAAAGACCCAACTCAGAGGGGAGTTTGGAATGATAGAGAACGGAGATGGTGAAAACTCTCGTGTTCTGTAACCCGCTGATACTCTTCCAGGTCTATTATGTTTGATGTCTTCTATTTTCCAGCATGATCTTCGGTAAAACCTTTAAAGAGGGAAGATTCTGTTTTTGAGAAAGGGGGAAATTGCAGTATATCTGGCCATGCTTGGAGGGAAGGCAGTAGAACTACAAGTGTGAAAGTGAGGGATAGAAGGTGTGGAGAGAGTGAGAGAGAGCGAGAGAGAGAGAGAGAGAGAAAGAGAGAGAGAGAGAAAAAGAGAGAGAGAGAGAAAAGGGAGCAGACTAAGAACCCTAAGGTCTTTAGCCAAAGAAGGAAATGTAGCCAGAGGCTGTTGAGCAGCAAAAAGACCTCATGAAACCACCCTAATAGTTGATTAATAGAAGAACCATGAGACCAAGCTACTACAAAAGGTATAGAAGAGTCAATGAGGAACTCATTTTTATGAACACAGACTGAAAAGGTCTTCCTTTTATGGATGGCCTATGGTCCTTTGATGTGCTGAGGACTAGCTTCTAATAGATCTGTGCGAAAGCAGACACTGAGGTGAAGCCAAACAGCTTCAAATTTGCTAATTCATTGACTCCCAACAGCAATTCTGGGAAATGGATATTGTATTCATATTCTCACCTTGGATATAAGAAACACATGAGTCTCAGGTTAAGTGGTTTACTATATGTGATATAATTAATAAGAGACAGAGTTGAGTTTTTCTGGACATTTTTCTCTGGATTCCTGGTTAAGTGCTCTGTCCTTTTGACCACAGCTTTCTCGTGCTGTTCTCTGTAGAAATTCCAAATGAATAAAACATTTAATGAAGAGAAGTTCCAAATGGTGTAGGTGGGCAAAGGTTGCCATAAGAAACTGTTGCCTGTTTTTCTTTTTTTTCATGTTTAAGACCATGCTTTACCACTCAAACTCAATGATGGGTGCTGCTTTTCTGGCTCTGAACTCTAGCTTCCCTCATTGACCATATTTTAAAGTCTTCTTCGCTGCTCTGCTTTAGGCTGCTCTGAGTAAACACCTCATTGGATCCAGACAAGTCTCAGAACACTACAACATAAACATACTGGCTCCTTTGGACCTGGACTCTGCTGGATCCACTCCAAACCCATATGGAGCACTTGTGGAGGTAGGGCCTTGGTAGATACCTGTTTTGGGTAACTTAGGTAAACTTGAGTTGTTCTTATCTATGCTACTGAGGTTTCTGAGGATAATGAGGTAGACACCCCTCCACAGCTTGTAATTTTTTTTTTTTTTAATTTTTTGTTTATTGCAGTAACATTGGTTTATAACATTGTAAAAATTTCAGGTGTACATCATTGTTCTTCTATTTCTGCATAGATTACATCATGTTCACCACCAAAATACTAATTACAACCCATCACCACATACATGTACCCAATTATCCCTTTCACCCTCCTCCCTCCCCCCTTCCCCTCTGGTAACCACCAATCCAATCTCTGTCCCTATGTGTTTGTTTATTGTTGTTATTATCTACTACTTAATGAAGGAAATCATACGGTATTTGACCTTCTCCCTCTGACTTATTTCACTTTGCATCATGCCCTCAATGTCCATCCATGTTGTCACAAATGGCTGGATTTCATCGTTTCTTATGGCTGAGTAGTATTCCATTGTGTATATATACCACAGCTTCTTTATCCATTCGTCCCTTGATGGGCACTTAGGTTGCTTCCAAGTCTTGGCTATTGTGAATAACGCTGCAATGAACACAGGGGTGCATGTACCTTTGCAAATTGGTGTTTTCAAGTTCTTTGGATAAATACCCAACAGTGGAATAGCTGGATCATATGGTAGTTCTATCGTTGATTTTTTGAGGAATCTCCATACTGTTTTCCATAGTGGCTGCACCAGTTTGCACTCCCACCAGCAGTGTATGAGAGTTCCCTTCTCTCCACAACCTCTCCAACACATGTTGTTTCCTGTCTTGTTAATTATAGCCATTCTGACGGGCGTGAGGTGATATCTCATTGTAGTTTTAATTTGCATTTCCCTGATAGTTAGTGATTTTGAACATCTTTTCATGTGTCTGTTGGCCATCTGTATATCTTCTTTGGAGAAATGTCTGTTCAGGTCTTTTGCCCATTTGTTAATTGGTTTGGTAGTTTTTGTTGTTGAGATGCATGAGTTCTTTATATATTTTGGAGATTAAGCCCTTATCAGATGTATGGTTTGCAAATATCTTCTCCCAATTGTTAGGTTGTCTTTTCGTTTTGTTGATGGTTTCCTTTGCTGTGCAGAAGCTTTTTAGTTTGATGTAGTCCCATTTGTTTATTTTTTCTATTGTTTCTCTTGCCCGGTCAGATGTGGTGTTTGAAAAGATGTTGCTAAGACCGATGTCGAAGAGCGTACTGCCTATGTTTTCTTCTAGAACTTTCACCGTTTCAGGTCTTACATTCAACTCTTTAATCCATTTGGAGTTAATTTTTGTGTATGGTGTAAGGTAAGGGTCTACTTTCATTTTTTTGCATATGGCTACCCAGTTTTCCCAACATCATTTGTTGAAGAGACTTTCTTTTCCCCATTGTATGTTCTTGGCTCCTTTGTCAAAGATTAGCTGTCCATAGATGTGTGGGTTTATTTCTGGGCTTTCGATTCTATTCCATTGATCTGTGTGTCTGTTTTTGTGCCAGTACCATGCTGTTTTGGTTACTATAGCTTTGTAGTATATTTTGAAATCAGGGAGTGTGATACCTCCAGCTTTGTTCTTTTTTCTCAGGATTCCTTTAGCTATTCGGGGTCTTTTGTTGTTCCATATAAATTTTAGGATTCTTTGTTCTATTTCTGTGAAAAATGTTGTTGGAACTTTGATAGGGATTGCATTGAATCTATAGATGGCTTTAGGAAGTATGGACATCTTAACTATGTTAATTCTTCCGATCCAAGAGCACGGAATATCTTTCCATTTCTTTGTGTCTTCTTCAATTTCTTTCAGCAATGTTTTATAGTTTTCGTGTACAGATCTTTCACCTCTTTGGTTAAGTTTATTCCTAGGTATTTTATTCTTTTTGTTGCAATTGTAAATGGGATGGTATTCTTAATTTCTCTTTCTGCTACTTCGTTGTTAGTGTACAGAAATGCAACTGATTTTTGTATGTTGATTTTGTATCCTGCAACTTTACCATATTCGTTTATTACTTCTAAAAGTTTTCTGGTGGATTCTTTAGGGTTTTCTATATATAAAATCATGTCATCTGCAAATAGTGACAGTTTCACTTCTTCCTTTCCAATTTGGATCCCTTTTATTTCTTTCTCTTGCCTGATTGCTCTGGCTAGGACTTCCAGTACTATGTTAAATAGGAGTGGTGACAGTGGGCATCCTTGTCTGGTTCCTGTTCTTAGAGGGATAGCTTTCAGTTTTTCACCATTGAGGATGATATTAGCTGTGGGTTTCTCATATATGGTCTTTATTATGTTGAGGTACTTTCCTTCTATCCCCATTTTATTCAGAGTTTTTATCATAAATGGATGCTGAATCTTGTCAAAATGCTTTCTCTGCATCTATTGAGATGATCATGTGATTTTTGTTCTTCATTTTATTAATGTGGTGTATTACATTGATTGATTTGCGAATGTTAAACCATCCCTGCATACCTGGAATAAATCCCACTTGATCATGGTGTATAATCTTTTTAATGTATTGTTGTATGCGATTTGCTAGTATTTTGTTGAGGATTTTTGCATCGATGTTCATCAGTGATATTGGCCTGTAATTTTCTTTTTTGTGTTGTCCTTGTCTGGTTTTGGTATCAGGGTAATGTCAGCTTTAGAATGAGTTAGGTAGCTTCCCCCGCTCCTCAATTTTTTGGAAGAGTTTGAGAAGGATAGGTATTAAGTCTTCTTTGAATGTTTGGTAGAATTCACTAGGGAAGCCGTCTGGTCCTGGACTTTTATTTTTGGGGAGGTTTTTGATTACTGTTTCGATCTCCTTACTGGTGATTGGTCTATTCAAATTCTCTACTTCTTCTTGATCCAGTTTTGGAAGGTTGTATGATTCTAAGAATTTATCCATTTCTTCCAGATTGTCGAATTGGTTGGCATATAGTTTTTCATAGTATTCTCTTATAATCTTTTGTATTTCTGAGGTGTCTGTTGTAACCTCTCCTCTTTCATTTCTGATTTTACTTATTTGTGCCTTCTCTCTTTTTTCGTGGTGAGTCTAGCTAAAGGTTTGTCAATTTTGTTGATCTTTTCAAAGAACCAGCTCTTGGTTTTATTAATTTTTTCTATTGTTTTTTTGGTCTCTATTTCATTTATTTCTGCTCTGATTTTTATTATTTCCCTTCTTCTACTGATTTTGGGCTTTGTTTGTTCTTCTTTTTCCAGTTCCTTTAGGTGCATTGTTAGATTGTTTATTTGAGATTTTTCTTGTTTGTTGAGATAGGCCTGTATTGCTATAAACTCCCCTCTTAGAACCGCTTTTGCTGTATCCCATAAATTCTGGCATGTCGTATTTTCATTTTCATTTGTCTCCAGGTATTTTTTGATTTCTTCTTTGATTTCTTCATTAACCCAGTCGTTGTTCAGTAGCATTTTGTTTAATCTCCACGTATTTTTGGCTTTTCTGATTTTCTTCCTATAGTTGATTTCTAGTTTCACACCTTTGTGGTCAGAAAAGATGCTTGGTATTATTTCAATCTTCTTAAATTTATGGAGACTTGTTTTGTGGCCTAATATGTGATCAATCCTGGAGAACGTTCCATGTGCATTTGAAAAGAACGTGTATTCTTCGGTTTTTGGATGGAATGCTCTGTATATATCTACTAGGTCCATGTGTTCTAGTGTGTCGTTTAAGGCCAATGTTTCCTTATTGATCTTCTGTTTGGATGATCTATCCGTTGGTGTAAGTGGAGTGTTAAAGTCCCCTACTATTATTGTGTTACTGTCTATTTCTGTTTTTATGTCTGTTAATAATTGCTTTATATATTTAGGTGCACCTACATTGGGTGCGTAGATATTTACAAGTGTTATATCCTCTTGTTGGATTGTTCCCTTGATCATTATGTAATACCCTTCTTTGTCTCGTTTTACAGTTTTTGTTTTAAAGTCTATTTTGTCTGATATGAGTACTGCTACCCCAGCTTTCTTTTCATTGCCATTTGCGTGGAGTATCTTTTTCCATCCCTTCACTTTCAGTTTGTGAGTGTCTTTAGGTCTGAAGTGTGTCTCTTGTATGCAGCATATATATGGGTCTTGTTTTTTTATCCAGTCAGCCACCCTATGCCTTTTAATTGGAGCATTTAGTCCATTGACGTTTAAAGTAGCTATTGATAAGTATGTACTTACTGCCATTTTTTAACTTTTTTTTTCCCTCAGTGTTTTAGTAGTCCTTCTCTGTTCCTTTCTCCTTCTATACAGAATTGATGGTCACTTTAGTTTGACCTCTGTCTGAAAGCTGTACTCTTTAACTACCCTCCTACCTCCTTTGATGTTTTTGATATATCCAACCTCTTTTTGTGCATTTGTATCCATTACGTTCTAATCGTGGGAAATAGATAATTTTTCCTATTTGTGGTCTTCTCTTTTCCCCTTAAATCAGTCCCTTTAACATTTCTTGTAACACTGGTTTCTTGGTGACAAACTCCTTTAATTTTTGCTTATCTGGGAAAATTTTGATCTCTCCTTCCATTTTGAACGATAACCTTGCTGGGTAGAGTATTCTTGGCTGTAAGTTTTTTCCTTTTAGCACTTTAAATATATCATGCCATTCTCTTCTAGCCTGTAAGGTTTCTGCTGAGAAGTCAGCTGATAGCCTTATGGGGTTTCCTTTGTATGTAACTTGACATTCTCTTGCGGCTTTTAGGATTCTCTCTTTATCTTTAATTCTGGACATTTTGATTATGATGTGTCTTGGTGTGGGCCTCTTTGGGTTTATCTTGTTTGGGGCTCTCTGTGCCTCCTGTACCTGGATGTCTGTTTCCTTCCTTAGGTTAGGGAAGTTTTCATCTATTATTTCTTGAAATAGATTCTCTGCCCCCTTGTCTCGCTCTTCTCCTTCCGGGACACATATAACACGGATGTTAGTGCGCTTGATGTTGTCCCAGATGTCCCTTAGACTGTCCTCACTCTTTTTAATTCTTTTCTCTTTTACCTGTTCACCTTGGGTAATTTCTTCTAGTCTTTCTTCCAGCTCACAGATCCGTTCTTCTGTATCCTCTACTCTGCTTTTGAGTCCCTCTAATGAGTTTTTCATTTCCAGTATTGTATTCTTCATTTCTGATTGGTTCTTTTTTATATCTTCCATTTCTTTGTTGACATTCTCACTGAGTCCATCTATTCTTCTCCCCAGATCAGTGAGCATCCTTAACACTCTTAGTTTGAACTCTCTGTCGGGTAGGTTGCTCATTTCTGTTTCACTAAGTTCCTTTTCTGGGGTTTTGTCCTGTTCCCTTACTTAGAATGTATTCTTTTGCCTCTTCATTTTGCCTCTTTCCTGTGCTTGTGTCTCACGTATTAGGTAGGTCAGCTCGTCTCCTGCTCTTGGATAGGTGACCTTATGTAAGTGATGGCTTAGGAGGCTTCCAGTGTGCTTCCCTCAGTTCTCAATGTTCCAGGGTGACCCCTATGTGGGCTACGTGTATCCTTCTGCTGTGGCCTGTTTGCTCTCCCTGTAGGCGCCCAGGAGGCTGAGTTATGCTCCTGGCCAGCTGTTGTAATGCTCAGCTGCTTGTAGTTGTTGTGGGCCCTTCAGTCTCTTTATCAGCTGTGGGGAGCCCCAGCACAGTTGGCTGCAAGTTCTAATACCACATTTGTGTTGCAGTATTTCTTTTAAGTGAGTAGGCCCCCACCGTGGCAGGTTGTTAGGCTCAGGGCCTTACAATTGCTGTAAGCCTCTAGCCTATTAGGTCTCTTGTCAGCTCTCTGAGGATTGCAGCTGGGTGTGGCTGGCCTCAGGCACAGGAGCACCCAATTGTTTCAGGTTTTGGAAGGTGGAGCAAACCTCCTATGTGGGTCTTTGAGAAGTACAAGTCTTCTGTGGTTGAGAAGCCCTGCCGCCCAGAGGTCCACACACACAGTCAACACAGTCCTGCCCCGTGTGAGCGCCCCGACCTCCCCAAGTGGACCCAGTCTCTCCACGGCGGGAGCCCCACACACTCTGCCACCGCCCCACACTCTCCACCCGCTCCTTGTGCACACCCTGCCCCGCTCAAGTCAGCTCAGTTGCCAGGCTGCAGAGAATCCAGTCACCAATCTATGCAGGCCCACACGTTGCCTGAGGGCTTGTTGTTGGGTGGGGCCAGTCTCTAGGGTGGGCTGCCTGCCCTGGCTGAGCTGGATTAAATCGGTGCTCTAGCGGGTGGAGCAGACCCTGGGCTAGCAGGTCTCAGGGAGAACTCCAATGGCGTCTGTGCCAGCACGCTCACACCAGGCCACAACAATGGCCGCCGCCAATGTCCCAGTCCCTGGAGAGGTCTCACCCCTCACCGAGATGCACTCAGGGCCTATTAGGTGAGTCTCTTGTCACCGAAGCACTATGCACCTTTCTTTCTGGTGATTTTAGGATGCTTTCTGGAACGGGTGAGTTTGTGCGTGGGCCCTTTAAGAGCCAGTTTTAGTTTCTTTGTGAACCGGGTTTTCTGGGGGTGCTCCCCAATGCTTTAGTAGCAGGCAAAGTCAGATATTATGCTGCTGGTCTCAATTGTGCTGGGTCCACAAAATGCCCACAGCGGGGGCGCTCCCCGGCTCAGGGCCCCGCGCCTCCAGGGAGGTTGCGTACCTGTGAGCTGCTCCCGGCGGCCGTGAAGCTGGCGGCTTGTGAAGGTGGCGTTTTTCCTCTCCAGAAGGGAGTCTCTGCCTCTTCTACCCCAGCTAGGATTGTCCGTTGTTGCAGGAGTTCCTCTTATCCAGTTTTCAGTTCTGTCTCAGGGGTAATTTTTCCACGAGTAGTTGTAAATTGGCTGTGTCCACGGGAGGAGGTGAGTTCAGAGTCTGCCTACGCCGCCATCTTGACTCCGCCCCCCCACAGCTTGTAATTAATCAGAGATATCTGAGATCTGATGTGGAAGCAGTCACAACAAGCTCATCAACAAGGAATTAGAACAGGATAAGACGCGAGAGGGATGAACATGAGAAAAAGTTGGGAGAAAGGGTGTTTAAGAAGCAATGAAGCAAGTTGTTATATTAATACATGGACACTGTAGTGGATGCTGTGGGTGCTGTCCATATACCCCGTTTCCAGTCTAGGAACAAGGCAATTATTACCCCAGCTGCCAGTAGTCTTGCATGTTGACAGCTCATAGCTAAATTCTTTCTCAAAAATTGCCTTTAGAAAAATGGAGCTACCGGTTCTAATATTACGACTTCCTCTCCAGGGGCAGCCTGTATCCATCGACTGATTGAAGTAAGAGTATATAGGCCCAGCCCCCTTACCTCAATGTGTGTCAACTTTCCAAGTCTCCCAGCTCTAGAGCTCCCCATAGGTTTGGCTGGGTCCTTCATTGTGACTGCATCGCAGTTCAGCTTTTCTCTCTCCTCAATCCTACTTCCCTCGCTACCTCACAAGTGTGGCTAAGTGTACTCCCAGATAGACATCTTACGTGTGAATCACCTTTTCAGAATCTGTATTCTGGGGAGCCTATCTTGTGGGAGTTAGTTCCAGGTGTGGTTCTGGGAAGAAGCACTAAAATGAGATTTTCAGCTGGACACTTGCTGACCACTTGACAAAGAAGAATGCATCACTGATGATAGGTAGAGGACTGATAGCCCCTGTCATCATTTGTTGAAACTTTTAGTGGTGGGAACTGGATAAGGTGTAGATATCAATGCAAGGCACATGCTAGTGGGTACCATGTCTTTAATGTTTGAGAGATATGGGGGGAATAGTAAATATGAAGACTAAGACATTGGATGGCTATTATTGGGGCTATTGATGTTTTGGAGAAAGATATTGAAAAGCTTAAGATGAAGACTAATTAAAGGTTAAGTTTGCAAGCCAGAGATCCTGTTAACAGCATGTAAAGAGACTCTCAATTCATTCAGCCTGAGGACTGACAAAAACTGAAGATCAGGCTCAGTACTTAATTATAAAAGTAGCAGAGCAGAGAATGTTGAATTTTCAGCCCTGGTAAGTCTGCTATGCCAAAGTCAGAGCTCTGATTCAGTAGGAGTGAAACTCTTAGAGATGGAATGAGGATATCAGGATCAATATACACATAAAATGTTAAATCTCAAGATTCCTCTGATCATTCTGAGTCTGCAGGAGTGGCCCAATCATCCATGTTAAGGATTGATGCTTGAGGACAAGCAAGGAAGGCAAACAGTGTCCACTTCCCTCACCCCTAGAATCTACTTCTCTTCTCCTTACCACCAGACCAATAACTAGCATTAAGTCACAACATGACCCAGCCAGGGAATTACTAGGCCTGCTAGGATAAAGAAGGAACTATACCCCAAAGCAGTTATAGTACCTAGCCAACATGTTGGTAGGAGCTAGGAGAGTATGTATGGGGATGGATTCTGAGGGTGCTGGATAAGGTGTAGGATGGAACATACAATTGGATAAGGGAGATTTTAAAAATATGTGAGTACTTCCATGATACAGGAATAAATATCTTGGCAAAGACCCCAAAGAACAGTACTAAATTGCTGCTAGGTTGGCTCTTAGTAGCTTGAATTAAGCAATGTAAATTAAAAAGACTTGAACTGCTGTGACAGATGGTGAAAAAAAGAATCAAAAAGCTCAGAGAAATGATCATGCTAGAGTATACTCTATGTATACTGTAGATATGAATACTATGAAGGCTGGAAAACTTATCACATAGTTATGTTCCTTAGGAGAGCCTTGAGAACAATCCATCAACTAAAGCAAAATGAGTTGTACCAGCACCAATGAAAAACTCAGTTGTGGCTTTCTTGAATAGTTCAGAGACACAATAGATTATGCTGTTATGGAACTGGGCTCTGGGGTGTTAGGGTCCTTAAATAACAGAGGCCAAGTGGTGGCATTTAACTGTCAGAAACATGGTAGATGAAATTATCACAAAGAGAAGCAAGGTGGCAGTGGAAATCTGACCTCTGGAAATCTATGGATATGGTTAATATAACACAGTATCCCTAGAGGCATTACTAAATCTATACAATCAAAAGAAACCAAGGATAGATGACCAGGAAGCTGTAATAAGCCACCTTGATAAAAGTCACAATCTTTTGCCCAGTTTCTGGGTCTCAGTCAGTTAACAGATCCAGAACCCATTGACTGAAGAAGAGTTTCTAGGAGGAAGGACTCTGAAACTCTACAGAAAATGTGTCATGATGGTTTCCCCAATTCTTCTCCAAAGAGAACTATAGCTGTTTACTTGGATATCTATACACTGGGAAAAAAGGGATTCCTAGATATTTCAATGACTGTTAGATACAAGGTCTGAGTTTATATTGATACCCAGAGAATTGAACCATCTTCATGGAGCACTTTTAAGTGTGAGAGCATCGGGGGGCCAAGTATTAAATGGAGTCTTGTTCTAGGTTTGGCTCATGGTGGATCCACTAAGTTCACAGATCCACTTAGTGGCCATTTCCCCAATCCCTGAATGTGTTATTAGAATGAACATAGATGGTAGTAGGCAGAACCCCCACATTGGTCCTTTGGTCTGTAAGATAAGAGCTATCACAACGGAGAAGGCCAATTGGAAACCTCTGAACCACCCCTCCACCAGCCCCATGACTAAGACATTAAATAAAAAGCAATATTGTTTCCCTAAGGAAAGGTAGAGATTAGTGTCAACTTTAAAGACCTAAAGGGTGCAGGGGTGGTGGTCTCCACCATATCTCCATTTAATTTACCAATATGGCTCCTACAAAAACACATGGAGGATGACTATGTATGGACTGCTACAAACTCAACCAAGTAGTAGCTTCAATTGCAGCTGCTGTTGTAGATATGGTATGTTTGCTACAGCAGATTAACACTACCTCAGGCACATGATAAATGGCTAGTGATCTGGCCAACACATTATTTTCTGTCTTGATCAGAAGAGAGGATCAGAAACAGTTTTCATTCACTTGGGGCAGACAACAATATACATTTACAATCCTATGCCAGGCTGGACCATCTAGACATTCCACAAATTATCATATTGGTCTTATACATCTATGAAATCATGTTGAAATAAACTGATGAGCAAGAAGCAACTAGTATGTTGGAGACCTTGTTAAGACACATGCACTCCAAAGGAACAAGATTAATCAGGGACAAAGGAATCTGGGGAAATGGCATTTGGAAGTATCTATGTTTTTTGCATCACATGTCAATGTCCACCAGGAAACATACGATACAGAAGAGGAACTAAACAATAAAGTTGACAGAACGAATTGGCCATTGATGTTAGTCAGTCTCTGTCATTGGCCACCCTAATGTAGCTCATGAATGGTGTAGCCATTGTGGTAGGAATAGAAGCCATGAATGGATTCAACAACATTGGTGTTCACTCACAAGGCTGATTTAGCCTCTTCAGAAGGTCCCATTAGCCATCAACAGGAGGTATTGCTGATATTCTAATATGGTACCATTCTTTGAGAAAAAACCACCCAGATGCTTGCTACAAGTTGATAACATTAAACCCATTCAACTCTGGAAAGGGCAGCAAATAATTTTTACTAGAATTGATGCATATTCTGGGTATGGATTTGCCTTTCCTACCTAAAGGCCTCAGCTAGCACCACTATTCAAGGAGTTACAGAGTGTTTGATCCACTAGCATGGAATGTTTCATAGTATTATACAAGATCAGGGGAAATGCTTTACAAAAAAGTAGATGTGACAATGGGCACATGACATGTAATCTACTAGAACAATCACATACTGTACCACATAAAAACTGCTGGACTGATAGAATGGCCTGTCAAAGGCACATCTGTAAGGTCAATTTTATAGATGATACCTTGCAAGAATGGTGCATCATTTCCTAGGACCCTAAATCAATGATCATAATAGGGTGCTGTGTCCACAAAAGGTACAGTATTCGGATCTGGGAAATGTGTGTGTGTGTGCCTGTGTATGTGTGTGTAATAGTGGCTCCTCATATCATCACCCAGAGGGAAGCACTTATGAACTTTGTGTTTCTCAACATCCTGGCAGGAGGAATTTATTCTGATCATGAAGAAGAGGTAGAGCTCTTGTTATACAATAGGACGGGGCAGGGAAGAATATGTCTGACACTCAAATAATCCACAGGGATGTTTCTTGGTATTCTCTTGCCCATTTTTAAACATCAACTTTATTAAGGTAAAATTTATATACTTCAAATGCTCCCATTTTAAATATACAGTTTTATGAGTCTTGACAAATATATGTAACTGTGTAGTGACCACAATCAAGATGTAGAATCAAGGTGTTCATCATAATTTGAAATTTACTTTCGTGCTCCTTTCTTCTTTTCTAATGTAAGCAATAGAGAGCCCAGAAATAAACCCACACATATACATCCAGCCACTCTTTGACAAGGGTGCCAAGAATACACAATAGGGATAGGATAGTCTCTTCAATAAATGGTGTTGGGAAAACTGGATATTCCACATGCAAAAGAATGAAATTGAATCCTTATCTTACACCATACACAAAAATCAACTCAAAATGGATTAAAGACTTAAATGTAAGACCTGAAACCATAAAACTCCTGGAAGAAAATACAGTCATGTGCCGCATAACAATGTTTCGGTCAACAGCAGATCACATATGCAATGGTGGTCCCATAAGATTAGTACTATATAGCCTAGATGTGTAGTAGGCTATACCATCTAGGTTTGTGTAAGTACACTCTATGATGTTCATACAATGATGAAATCGCCTAACGATGCATTTCTCAGAATGTATCCACATTGTTAAACAACGCATGACTGTATAGGGAATAAGCTCCTTGACATTGGTCTTGGCAATGATTTTTTGGATATGACACTAAAAGCACAGGCCACAAAAGCAAAAATAAACGAGTGGGACTGCATAAAACTAAAAAACTTCACATCAAAGGAGACAATCAGCAAAATGAAAAGGCAACCTACAGACTGGGAGAAAATACTTGCAAACTATATATCTGGTAAGGGGTTAATATGAAAAATATATAAGGAACTCATCCAACCCAATTGCAAGAAAAAAAAAGCCCAACTAAAAAATGGGCAAAAGACCTGAATAGACATTTCTCTATAGAAGATGTACAAAGCCAGCAGGTATATGAAAAGATGCTCAACATCACTAATCATCAGGGAATGCAAATCAAAACCACAATAAGATATCACCTCACTCCTATTAGGGTGACTAATATAAAAAAGATAAGAAATAACAAGAGTTGGCAAGGATGTGACGAAAAGGAAACCCTTGTACACTGTTGGTGAGTATGTAAATTGGCATAGCCATTGTGGAAACTGGTACAGAAATTTTTCTTCAAAAAATTAGAAAATAGAACTACCATATGATCCATCAATCCCACTTCTGGGTATATATCCAAAAGAAATGAAATTAGTATCTCAAAAAGATATCTGCACCTCCGTGTTCATTGCAGCATTATTTACAATATCCAAGACATAAAAACAACCTAAAGTGTCCATCGATAGATGAATGGATAAAGAAAATGTCTATATATACAATAGAATATTATTCAGCCTTAAAAAAGAAGGAAATCCTGACATTTGTGACAATGTGGATGAACTTGGAGGCCATTATGATAAGTGAAAAGACAAATATTGCGTGATCTCACTTCTATGTGGAATCTAAAAAAAGTGGGACCTAGAGAAACAGAGTAGAATGGTGTTTGCCAGGACCTTTGGGGTGGGGGAAATGGGGAGATATTGTTCAAAGGGCACAAACTTTTAGATGTAAGATGAATAACTTCTAGAGATCTAATGTACAGTATGGTCACTATAGTTAATAATAATGTTTTGTATACTTGAAATTTGCTGAGAGTAGATCTTATGTGTTCTCACCACACCCTCCTCCCCCGGATGGTAACTATGTGAGGCAATGGATATGTTAATTTGCTTGATTGTGGTACACATTACACGAGGTACACTTACATCAAAACACCATGTTGTACACTTCAAATATATACAATTTTAAATTTGTCAATCATACCTAAATAAAGGTAGAAAAAAGCATTTAGATCTACCAATTTCCCTCCAAACACTGCTTTAGCTACATACCACAGTTTTCAGTATGCTGTGTTTTGATTTTCATTGTGTTCACATTATTTTCTAATTTTCCTTGTGATTTCTTCTTTGTCCCATGATTTATTTAAAGTGTGCCAATTTCATAATATTTGGATTTTCTAAAAGATATATTTCTATTTATTTCTAATTTGATTTTTTTTGGTGAGAAAACATACTTTGTATAATTTCAGCGCTTCTAAATGTATTGAGACTTGTTTAATGGCCCAGCATGTGGTCAATCTTAGTGAATTTTCCATGTGCACTTGAAAAGCACGTGTATTCCGTAGTTATTGTTTATAGTATTTTAGAAATATCAATTAAGGCTATTTGACTAATAGCATTGATCAACTCTTCTACATAACTTCAGAAATACAAAAAATTATAAGAGAATACTATGAAAAGCTATATGCCAACCAATTCGACAATCTGGAAGAAATGGATAAATTCTTAAAATCATACAACCTTCCAAAACTGGATCAAGAAGAAGTAGAGCATTTGAATAGACCAATCACCAGTAAGGAGATCGAAACAGTCATCAAAAACCTCCCCAAAAATAAAAGTCCAGGACCAGACGGCTTCCCTGGTGAATTCTACCAAACATTCAAAGAAGACTTAATACCTATCCTTCTCAAACTCTTCCAAAAAATTGAGGAGGGGGGGGAGCTCCCTAACTCATTCTACGAAGCCGACATTACCCTGATACCAAAACCAGACAAGGACAACACACAAAAAAATTACAGGCCAATATCACTGATGAACATTGATACAAAAATCCTCAACAAAATACTAGCAAATCGCATACAACAATATGTTAAAAAGATTATACACCATGATCAAGTGGGAGTTATTCCAGGTATGCGGGGATGGTTGAACATTTGCAAATCAATCAACGTGATACACCACATTAATAAAACGAAGAATAAAAATCACATGATCATCTCAATAGATGCTGAGAAAGCATTTGACAAGATACAGCATCCATTTATGATAAAAACTCTGAATAAAATGGGTATAGTAGGAAAGTACCTCAACATAATAAAGACCATATATGAGAAACCCACAGCTAATATCATCCTCAATGGTGAAAAACTGAAAGCTATCCCTCTAAGAACAGGAACCAGACAAGGATGCCCACTGTCACCACTCCTATTTAACATAGTACTGGAAGTCCTAGCCAGAGCAATCAGGCAAGAGAAAGAAATAAAAGGGATCCAAATTGGAAAGGAAGAAGTGAAACTGTCACTATTTGCAGATGACATGATGTTATATATAGAAAACCCTAAAGAATCCACCAAAAAACTTTTAGAAGTAATAAACGAATATGGTAAAGTTGCAGGATATAAAATCAACATACAAAAATCAGTTGCATTTCTGTACACTAACAACGAAGTAGCAGAAAGAGAAATTAAGAACACCATCCCATTTACAATTGCAACAAAAAGAATAAAATACCTAGGAATAAACTTAACCAAAGAGGTGAAAGATCTGTACACAGAAAACTATAAAACATTGCTGAAAGAAATTGAAGAAGACACAAAGAAATGGAAAGATATTCCGTGCTCTTGGATTGGAAGAATTAACATAGTCAAGATGTCCATACTTCCTAAAGCAATCTATAGATTCAATGCAATCCCTATCAAAGTTCCAACAACATTTTCCACAGAAATAGAACAAAGAATCCTAAAATTTATATGGAACAACAAAAGACCCCGAATAGCTAAAGGAATCCTGAGAAAAAAGAACAAAGTTGGAGGTATCACACTCCCTGATTTCAAAATATGTTACAAAGCTATAGTCACCAAAACAGCATGGGACTGGCACAAAAACAGACACACAGATCAATGGAATAGAATCGAAAGCCCAGAAATAAACCACACATCTATGAACAGCTAATCTTTGACAAAGGAGCCAAGAACATACAATGGGGAAAAGAAAGTCTCTTCAACAAATGGTGTTGGGAAAACTGGATAGCCACATGCAAAAAAATGAAAGTAGACCCTTACCTTACACCATACACAAAAATTAACTCCAAATGGATTAAAGACTTGAATGTAAGACCTGAAACTATGAAACTTCTAGAAGAAAACGTAGGCAGTACACTCTTCGACATCGGTCTTAGCAACATATTTTCAAGCACCATGTCTGACCGAGCAAGAGAAACAACAGAAAAAATAAACAAATGGGACTACATCAAACTAAAAAGCTTCTGCACAGCAAAGGAAACCATCAACAAGACGAAAAGACAACCTAACAATTGGGAGAAGATATTTGCAAACCATATATCTGATAAGGGCTTAATCTCCAAAACATATAAAGAACTCATGCATCTCAACAACAAAAAAACTACCAACCCAGTGAAAAAATGGGCAAAAGACCTGAACAGACATTTCTCCAAAGAAGATATACAGATGGCCAACAGACACATGAAAAGATGTTCAAAATCACTAACTATCACGGAAATGCAAATCAAAACTACAATGAGATATCACCTCACGCCCGTCAGAATGGCTATAATTAACAAGACAGCAAACAGCATGTGTTGGAGGATGTGGAGAGAAGGGAACTCTCATACACTGCTGGTGGGAGTGCAAACTGGTGCAGCCACTATGGAAAACAGTATGGAGATTCCTCAAAAAATCAAGGATAGAACTACCATACGATCCAGCTATTCCACTGCTGGGTATTTATCCAAAGAACTTGAAAACACCAATGCGTAAAGATACATGCACCCCTGTGTTCATTGCAGGGTTATTCACAATAGCCAAGACTTGGAAGCAACCTAAGTGCCCATCAAGGGGCGAATGGATAAAGAAGATGTGGTATATTTACACAATGGAATACTGCTCAGCCATAAGAAACGATGAAATCCAGGCATTTGTGACAACATGAATGGACATTGAGGGTATTATGGAAAGTGAAATAAGTCAGAGGGAGAAGGTCAAATACCGTATGATTTCCTTCATTAAGTAGTAGATAATAACAACAATAAACACATAGAGACAGAGATTGGATTGGTGGTTACCAGAGGGGAAGGGGGGAGGGAGGAGGGTGAAAGGGATAATTGGGCACATGTGTGTGGTGATGGGTTGTAATTAGTATTTTGGTGGTGAACATGATGTAATCTATGCAGAAATAGAAGTATAATGATGTTCACCTGAAATTTATACAATGTTATAAACCAATGTTACTGCAATAAATAAAAAATTAAAAAAATCTTCTACATATTAATTAATTCATGTCTTCTTGTTCTATTAATACCGAGATAAAAGTGTTGACATCTCCAAATATATTTGTGAATTTGCTTTATCTCCACTCAGTTTTGCCAATTTTCTCTAAATGTATTTTGAAGCTCTGTTTTTAGATGCATACGCATGTAGCATTTCTATGTCTTCTTTATTAATTTACCTTTGTGTCATTATGAAATACCCTCTTTGTCTCTGGTAATAATTCTTGTCGTGAACTTCATTTTGTCTGGTGTTAGTATAAACACTTCAATTTTTTTGAATGATAGGGGTATGCCTAGTATATGTTTTTCCATCCTTGAAGTTTTAACCTATCTGTGTATTTATATTTAAAATGTGTTTCTTGTAGATTGCATGTTGTTAAGTCTTTTAAAATCCAATCTGAAAATGTCTACCTTTAATTGAAATGTTTAGAAACTCTACATATGACGCCATTATCTACATTGTTAGATAACATCTTGTTGTTTCTTTTCTAATTGTTCTGTATGTTTTTTGTTAATTTTTCTCCCTTTCTTCACTTTTTTGAATTGACTCTTTTTTAGTATTTCATCTCCAGTTAGTTTATTACCTATACCTCTGTATTTTATTTTTTAGTGTTTTTATAGGGTTTAAATATGTGTCTTTAACTTATCACAGCCTACTTTCAAATACTATGATACTATGCAATTTCATACGTAATGTAAGAACCTTGGAACAGTATAATTGCCATTTCCTTCTTCGTATCTTTTGTGTTATTGTGCATTTTATATTTACATATGTTACAAATTCAACAATAAATTATTTTTATTTTTGATGTAAATAGTCAACAAAATAAAAAAACTTCTTTTTATTTTATATTTACTCATAAATACTACTTTTGATGCTGTTCATTCCTTTGTACAAATCTGAGTTTTTAATATGCTATCATTTCCTTCAGATTAAAGGACTTCCTTTTACCATTCTTACAGTTCAGGTCTTATGGTATCAAATTGATTCAGCTTTTGTTCATCTGAAAAATCTCTTTTGCCTTCACTTTTTAAAATCAATTGTATTGATGTATAATTTATATACCATAAAATACACTCATTTAAAGAGTTCAAAGAGTTTTGATCAATGTATATGCCTGTGTAACCAACACTGTGATCAATATATAGTAAATTTTCATAAGCTCAATAAGTACTTTTGTACCCATTTGCAATCAGTAATACCTCCCAACCCCAGGAACAGATATCCACTGATCTACTTTCTGTCACTATAGATTATTCTTGTTTTCTCTAGAATTTTATATAAGTAAAGTCATTCAGTATGTGTAGTCTTCTTTTGACCAATTTCTTTTACTAACCATAAAGTTTTTGGATCTATCCACATTGTTGAGTGTATCAATACTTGTGATAGATAGAATTCTAAGGTGGGTCCCAAGAGCCCTGCCCCCTGGAGTACATACAGCTTCTCCAAGTTATGCAACAAGCCCTTATCTAGGTGCTACTGTGAAGGGATTTTGCAGATGTAATTAAAGTCCCAAATCAATTCACTTTAAGACAGAAAGATAATCCTGGGTGAGCTTGTATTTTATTTAAATTCTGTTTTCCAATTGATTGTTGCTAGTACAGTCATGTGTCACTTAACGATGGGGGTATGTTCTGAGAAATGCATCATTAGGTAATTTCATTGTTGTGTTAACATCACAGAGTGTACTTACAGAAACCTTGATGGTATAGCCTACTACACACCTAGGCTATATGGAACTAATCTTAAGGGACCACAGTGATTTATGGTCCGTTGACCAAAACGTCATTGTGCAGCCATGACTGTATATAAAAATATCATTGATTTTTGTATATTCAACTTGTATCTTCTGTCCTTACTGAATTCACTTAATAGTTCCAGGAATTTTTTTGTAGATTCTCTAGAATTTTCTGTATACACATCATGGTGTTTGCAAATAAAGACATTTTACATTTTCCTTTTCAATCACAATGACTTATACTTCTTTTTCTTGCCTTATTACACTGGTTAGGATGTCCTGGTGAATGTTGAAAGGAAGCAGTGAGAATGGACATTATTTTTTTTTCTGATTAGGTGGAAAGCATTAAGTCTTTTATCATTAAATATGAGGTTAGCAGTAGGTTTTTTATAAATGTTCTTTATAAAGTTGAAGTCGTCTCCTTATATTCCTAGTTCACTGAAAGTTTTTGTCAGAAATAGGTGTTTAGTTTTGTTAAGTTATTCTTTCATCTTGTTTCTCTAATATGGTTGTCTTAGACAGTTTGAGCTGCTACAAGAAAAATATTATAGACTGAGTGGCTTATGAACAACAGAAATTTATTTCTTACAGTTCTGGAGGCTGGGAAGTTCAAGATCAAGGCGCTGGAAGATTTGGTGTCCGGTGGGGACTCACTTCCTGATTCATAGATGGCCATCTTTTGCTGTGTCCTCACATGGCAGAAGGGGCAAAGGAGCTCTCTGAGGTCTCTTTCATAAGGGCACTAATCCCATTTATGAGGACTCCTCTCTCATGATCTAATCACCTCCCAAAGGCCCCCACCTGTTAATACCATCACATTGGGGGTTCATTTTGAACAAATGAATTTTGGGGGAACAGAAACATTCAGTCTATAACAATGGTGAATTACACCACACTGATTGACTTTTTGTTTTTGTTGAGATATAATTCACATATCATAAAATTAACAATTTCAAAGTGTACAGTTCAGTGCATTTAGTATATTTATAATGTTATAAAACCGCTACGACTAATTCCTAAATATTTTCATAACCCCAAAAAGAAAACCCATACTCATTAAGTAGTCACTCCCCATTTCCCCTATCTCCCACTCCCTGGCAAGCACTAATCTACTTTTTGTCTTTGTGAATTTGCCTATTCTGAACACATCATATAAAAGAAGTAATACAATAAGTGGTCTTTTAAAATTTAAATTTATTATTTTTTTGACATACAAAAAGCTGCACGTAATTAATATATACAACTTGATGAGTCTGGAGATAAGTATACACCCATGAAACCATCACCACAGTCTATCTACATCTTCTTTTTTTTTTTTTTTTGCTGAGGAAGACCGGCTCTGAGCTAACATCTATTGCCAATCCTCCTCTTTTTGCTGAGGAAGACCGGCTCTGAGCTAACATCTATTGCCAATCCTCCTCCTTTTTTCCCCAAAGCCCCAGTAGATAGTTGTATGTCATAGTTATACACCCTTCCAGTTGCTGTACGTGGGACGCGGCCCCAGCATGGCGGGAGAAGCAGTGCGTTGGTGCGCACCCGGGGATCCGAACCCAGGCTGCCGGTAGCGGAGCGCGCGCACCCAACCGCCAAGCCACGGGGCGGACCCTATCTACATCTTCTTTATCCATTCATCTGTTGATGGCCATTTAGATTGTTTTCAATGTTTTGGCTATTGTGAATAATGCTGTAATGAACATGGGAGTGCAGATATCTCTTAAGATCCTGATTTTATTTCCTTTGGATATATATCCAGAAGTGGGATTGCAGGATCATATGGTAGTTCCATTTTTAATTTTTTGAGGAACCTCTATACTGTTTTCTATAATGGCTGTACCAATTTACATTTCCATGCCGATCCTCCTCTTTTTTTTGCTGGGGAAGACTGGCCCTGAGCTAACGTCTATTGCCAATCCTCCTCCTTTTTTCCCCCTTTTTTCTCCCCAAAGCCCCAGTAGATAGTTGTATGTCATAGTTGCACATCCTTCTAGTTACCGTATGTGGGACGCTGCCTCAGCATGGCCGGACAAGCAGTGTGTCGGTGCGCGCCTGGGATCCAAACGTCGGCCGCCAGTAGCAAAGCATGCACACTTAACTGCTAAGCCAAGGGGCCGGCCCTAATTCTTTCACTTTTTGAGCAATTATAAATGGTATTGTATTTTTTTTTCTTGTGAGGAAGATCAGCCCTGAGCTAACATCCATGCTAATCCTTCTCTTTTTGCTGAGGAAGACCGGCTGTGAGCTAACATCCATTGCCAATTCTCCTCCTTTTTTTTTCCTCCCCCAAAGCCCCAGTAGATAGTGGTATGTCATAGTTGCACACCCTTTCAGTTGCTGTATGCGGGATGTGGACTCAGCATGGCCACAGAAGCGGTGTGTTGGTGCGTGCCCAGGGATCCGAACCCGGGCCGCCACTAGCAGAGCGAGCACACTTAACTGCTAAGCCACGGGGCCAGCCCCAATGGTATTGTATTTTTAAATTTTAATTTCAATGTCCACCTGTTCACCAGCTACCTGATGGCAGATTGATTATGAAAGAGGAAGTGTTTTGTCCTTACTGGAATGGACACTTACTCTGGATAAAGTTTATCTTCCCTGAATGCAACATTTCTGCCATGGACTTACATTCTCCATAGACTTACAAAATGCCTTACCCACTGTAACGATATTTCACACATCGTTGCTTCTGATCAAGGAACACATTTCTCAGCAAAAGAAGTGTGGCAATGGGCGCATGCTCATGGAATTCACTGGTCTTACCATGTTCCCCACCATCATAAAGCAGCTGGCTTGATGGAATGGTGAAATGGCCCTTTGAAGACAGTTACAGTGCCAGCTAGGTGGCAATATCTTGCAGGACTGGGGCAAGATTCTCTAGAAAGCTGTATATGCTCTGAGTCAACATCCAATATATGATGCTATTTCTCTGATAGTCAGGATTCACAGGTCCAGAAATCCAGTGGTGGAAATAGGAGTTGCACAATTCACTACTACCCCTAGTGACCCACTAGCAAAATTTTTACTTCCTGTTCCTGTGTGCTGAACTAAGAGGGAGAGCTTTAGCATTTACCAGCTTAAGCTGCCATCTGTGTTCTCCCCTAGCTTACTAGACTGTGGTGGAACCATCCAAGTTCCAAGATTGGCAGGACAGAGGTCAATCCTCTGGGGAGTCCTTCCAGAGAAGTTGGGGCACTGTATATGTGGTTCCACTCTTTCCTTCCCCAAGGAGAAGCTGAGAGCTACGATTTTTGTTTGCTTTCTCTGTGCTGAGCAGGAAGGGGAACTATGGTGTCTGCCAGCCAAAGATGCTGTCTCTATTCTTCCTCAGGCTGCTAGACTGTGTTGGACTCATCCAAGCTCCAAATCTGGCAGGGTAGAGGTCAATCCTCTGGGGAACCCCCTCAGAAACGTTGGGTGCTGCATGCACAAACAATCCCCTTTCCTCCTCTGAGAAATCTCCTTCCCTCCCCTGAGAAAACCAGAGCTAGGGGGTCTCCTTCTGATCATATGGCGTTGCACTGGGGGCAAAGACTCTGGCAAGAGAGTGTCCTGAATTTTCCCACCAGTTTCAGTGAGTCGGGTTTCACAGTCACTCAGAGTGCAAGAACTTTTCACTCAGCTTCTGGCTTTCTCATAAAGAGAATTTGTCCATTAATTGCTGCTAAATTGGTGTGTTTATGGGGAGAAGGATGGTCCAGGGCTTCCTACTCTGCCATCTTGCTGATGTCACTCTCAAGGCTTTTTTTTTTTTTAAAGTTATTTTAGGGGCCGGCCTGGTGGTTGAGTTCAAGTGCTCCGCTTTGGCAGCCCGGGGTTTGCAGGTTCAGATCCTGGGCGCGGACCTACGCACCACTCATCAAACCATGTTGTGGCAGGAGTCCCACATACAAAATAGAGGAAGATTGGCACAGATGTTAGCTCAGGGCCAATCTTCCTAAGCAAAAAGAGGAAGATTGGCTATGGATGTTAGCTCAGGGCTAATCCTCCTCACACACACAAAAATTATTTTAGTGAGGTCATATTGGCTTACAGCATTGTGCAAATTTCAAGTGTACATTATTGTATTTCAGTTTCTGTGTAGACTGCATCGTGTTCACCACCAACAGTCCAGTTGTTGTCCATCACCATACATATGTGCCCCTTTACCTCTTTCGCCCTTCCCCCACTCCCATCTTCTCTGGTAACCATTAATTTGTTCTCCTTATCTATGTGTTTGTTTGTTTCTCTTACACATATGAGCAAAATCATATGGTATTTGTCTTTCTCTGTCTGACTTATTTTGCTTAGCATAATACCCTCAGGATTGATCCAGGTTGTCACAAATGTCACAATTTTGTCTTTTTTATGGCTAAGTAGTATTCCAGTGTGTGTGTGCGTGTATGTATCTATATATCTCACATCTTCTTTATGCATTCATCAGTTGATGGGCACTTGGGTTGCTTTCATGTCTTGGCTATTATGAATAATGTTGTGATGAACATAGGGATGCATATATCGTTTTGAATTATTGATTTCCTGTTCTTGGGATAAATACCCAGTAGGAGAATAGCTGGATCATATGGTATTTCTATTTGTGATTTTTTTAGAACTCTCCATACTGTTTTCCATAGTGGCTGCACCAGTTTGCATTCCCACCAACAGTGTATGAAGGTTCTCTTTTCTCTAAATCCTCTCCAACACTTGTTATTTCTTGTCTTGTTGATTACAGCCATTCTGACACTATGAGGTGGTATCTCATTGTGGTTTTGATTTGCATTTCCCTAATAATTAGTGCTGTTAAACATCTTTTCATGTGCCTGTTGACCATCTGTATATCTTCTTTGGACAAATGTCTGTTCATATCCTCTGCCCATTTTTTAATCAGGTTGTTCATTTTATTGTTGTTGAATTGCATGAGTTATTTTTCTATTTTGGAAATTAACCCCTTGTCACATATATGATTTGCAAATATTTTCTCTCAGTTGGTAGGTTGTCTTTTCATTCTGTTGATGGTTTCCTTTGCTGTGCAGAAGCTTTTTAGTCTGATGTAGTCCCATTTATTTATTTTTTCTTTTGTTTCCCTTGCCTGAGTATACATGGTATTCAAAAAGATACTCTTAAGACTGATGTCAAAGAGTGTACTGCCTATGTTTTCTTCTAAAAGTTTTATGGTTTCAAGTCTTACATTCAAGTCTTTAATCCATTTTAAGTTAATTTTTGTTTATGGTGTAAGATAAAGGTCTACTTTCATTCTTTTGCATGTGGCTGTTCAGTTTTCCCAACACCATTTATTGAAGAGACTTTTCTTTCTCTGTTGTATGTTCTTGGCTCCTTTGTTGAAGATTAGCTGCCCATAGATGTGTAGTTTTATTTCTGGCCTCTCAATTCTGTTCCATTGATCTGTGTGTCTGTTTTTGTGCCAGTAGCACACTGTTTTGATTACTACAGCTTTGTAGTATATTTTGAATTCAAGGAGTGATACCTCCAGCTTTGTTCTTTTATCTCAGGATTGCTTTGTCTATTCAGTCTTTTGTTCTTCCACATAAATTTTAGGATTCTTTGCTCTATTTCCATGAAGAATGTCGTTGAGATTCTGATTGGGATTGAGTTGAATCTATAGATTGCTTTAGGTAATATGGACATTTTAACTCTGTTTATTCTTCCAATCCATGAACATGGAATATCTTTGCAATTCTTTATATCTTCTTAGATTTCTTTCAATTAATGTCTTATAGTTTTCAGTGTATAGGTCTTTCACCTCCTTGGTTAAATTTATTCCTAGGTATTTTATTCTTTTTGTTGCTATATTTGTAAATGGGATTGTATTCTTGATTTCTCTTTCTGCTAGTTGGTTGTTAGTGTATAGAAATGCAACTGATTTTTGTATGTTGATTTTGTACCAGACAACTTTACTGTATTTGTTGATTATTTCTAATAGCTTTTTTGGTGGATTCTTTAGGGTTTTCTCTATATATTCTATAGGGTTTTCATGTATATAGAAACATGACATCTGCAAATAGTGACAGATTTACTTCTTCCTTTCCAACTTCGATACATTTTATTCCTTTTTCTTGTCTAATTGCTCTGGCTAAAACTTCCAGTACTATGTTGAATAAAGGTGTCAAGAGTGGGCATCCTTGTCTTGTTCCTGTTCTCGAAGTAATAGCTTTCACTTTTTCACCATTGAGTATGATGTTGGCTGTGGGGTTGTCAAATATGGCCTTTATTATGTTGAAGTACTTTCCTTCTATACTCATTTTATTGAGAGTTTTTTATCATAAAGGGATGTTGGATCTTGTCAATTGCTTTGCCTGCATCTATTGAGATTATCATGTGATTTTTATTTCTCATTTTTTTAATGTGGTGTATCACATTGATTGATTTGCAGATGTTGAACTATCCTTGCATCCTTGGAATAAATTGCACTCATTGTGGTGTATGATCCTTTTAATGTATTGGTGTATTCGATCTGCTACTATTTTGTTGAGGATTTTTGCATCTATCGTCCACAGTGATATTGGCCTGTAATATTTCTTTTTTGTGTTGTCTTTGTCTGGTTTTGGTATCAGGCTAATGTTGGTTTCATAGAATGAGTCCGGAAGCATCCTATCCTCTTCAATTTTTCAGAATTGTTGAGAAGGATAGGTTTTAAATCTCCTTTGAATGTTTGGTAGAATCTACCAGAGAGGCCATCTGGTCCTGGTCTTCTGTTTTTTGGGAAGTTTTTGATTACTGTTTCAATGTCTTTACTTGTGATTGGTCTGTTCATATTCTCTGTTTCTTCTTGATTCAGTTTTTAGAGGTTGTATGATTCTAAGAATTTATCCATTTCTTCTAGACTATCCAATTTGTTGGCATATAGCTTCTCATAGTATTCTCTTATAATCCTTTGTATTTCTGTGGTGTCCATTGTAATTTCTCCTCTTTCATTACTGATTTTATTTATTTGAATCTTCTCTCTTTTATTCTTAGTGAGTCTGGCTAAGGGTTTGTCAATTTTGTTTATCTTCTCAAAGAACCAGCTCTTAGTTACACTGACAATTTCTATTGTCTTTTTTGTCTCTATTTCATTTATTTCTGCTCTGATTTTTATTATTTCATTCCTTCTACTGACTTTGGGCTTTGTTCTTCTTTTTCTAATTTTCTAGGTATAGTGCAAGACTGTTTATTTGAGATTTTTCTTGTTTTTTGAAGTAGGCCTGTATTGCTATATATTTGCCTCTTGGTACTGCTTTTGCTGCATCAAATAAGTTTCGGTATGTTGGGTTTTCATTTTCATTTGTCTCCAGGTATTTTTTTATTTTTTATTTTTTTTAATTTTTTTATTTTATTTCTTTTTGTGAAGAGATCAGCCCTATGCTAACATCTGCCAATCCTCCTCTTTTTTTGCTGAGGAAGACTGGCCCTGGGCTAACATCCATGCCCATCTTCCTCCACTTTATATGGGAAGCCGCCACAGCATGGCTTGCCAAAGAGTGCATCGGTGCACGCCCGGGATCTGAACTGGCGAACCCCGGGCTGCCACAGCGGAGCGCGTGCACTTAACCACTTGTGCCACTGGGCCGGCCACTGTCTCCAGGTATTTTTTCATTTCTCCTTTGATTTTGTCATTGATCCAATAGTTGTTCAATATCAAGTTGCTTATTCTGCACATTTGTGACTTTCCCAGGTTTTTTCTTGCAGTTTTTTTCTAGTTTCATACTATTGTGGTTGGAAAAGATGCTTGACATGATTTCAATCTTCTTAAATTTATTGAGGCTTACTTTGTTTCCCAACATATGGTCTATCTTTGAGAATGTTCAATGTGCACTTGAGAAGAATGGGTATTCTTCTGTTTTTGGATGGAATGTTCTAAATGTATCTATTAAGTCCATCTGGTCTAGTGTTTCATTTAAGTTCATTGTTTCCTTGTTGACATTCTGTCTGGATGTTCTATCCATTGGCATTAGTGGGGTGTTAAGGTCCCTTCTATTATTGTGTTGTTGTCAGTTTTTCCTTTTACATATGTTAATAGTTGCTTTGTATACTTTGGTGTTCCTGTGTTAGGTGTGCATACATTAATGTGTTATGTCTTTCTTGGTGGAATGTCCCTTTTATCATTATATAATGCCCATCTTTGTCTCTTTTTATCTTTTTACCTTGAAATCTATTTCGTCTGATATAAGTATGGCTACAACTAGTATCTTTTGCTTGTCATTTCCTTGGAGTATCATCTTCCATCCTTTCACTTTGATCCTATGTTTGTCTTTAGAGCTGGGATGTGTTTCCTGGAGGCAGCATATTGTTGGGTCTTGTTTTTTAATCCATCCAGCCACTCTTTATCTTTTGATTGGTGAATTCAATCCATTTACGTTTAGAGTGATTATTGACATATAAGGGCTTAATAGTGCCATTTTATGTTTTGTTTTCTGGTTGTTCTATATTTCCATTGTTTCTTTTTCCTTGTATTTCTGCATGCCATTTCAGTTTGGTGGTTTTCAGTGGTGTTTTTCTCCATTTTCTCTTTATTTATGATTTGTGACTCTGCTCTGATTTTTTGTTTTGTGGTTACCATGAGGTTTGTATAAAAGATCTCATAGATGAGATAGTCCTTTTTCTGATTGCCTCTTATCTCCATTAGCCTATGCAGGTTATGTCCCTTTCCTCTTCCCCTTCTATGTTTTTGTTGTCACAAATTTTTCTTTTTTATGTTGTGAGTGTATGGCCTAATCAAAGTGGTTATAGTTATTTTTGATACTTTTTTTCCATTTATCCTTTATGTTATAATTAAGTGTTTACTAACCTCTTCTGATATAGAGTTGCAATTTTTTGATTCTGTCTATTTGTCTCCTTGCTCAAGGGTTTGCAGACCTTTGCTTTGTTGTTTCAGATAGGAGGAGTCTTGTAAGGCAGGTCTAATGGTGACGTACTCCCTCAGGTTTTGTTTATCTGGGAAAATTTTTATTTCTCCATCGTATCTGAAGGATAATTTTGGTGGATAGAGTATTCTTGGCTGATAGATTTTGACTTTCAGTATTTTGAATATATCATTTCACTCTCCTATCCTGTAGGGTTTCTCCTGAGAAATCCACTGAAATCCTTTTGGTAGTTCCTTTGTACTTTATTTTTTTCTGTCTTGCTGCTCTTAATATTTTTTCTTTATCACTGACTTTTGACAGTTTTAATATTTTATGCCTTGGAGAAGATCTTTTTGCATTGAGGTAATTAGGAGTTCTATTAGCTTCATATGCTTGTATGTCCAGCTCCTTCCCCAGGTTTGGGAAGTTCTCAGCTATTATTTATTTGAATCAGCTGTCTGCTCATTTCTCCCTCTCTTTTCTTTCTGGGATACCTATAATCCTTATGTTACTTTTCCTAATTGAGTTGGATATTTCTTGAAGAATTTCTTCATTTAAAAAAAATCTTAGTTCTCTGTCCTCCTCCACCTGAATCATTTCTAGGTTTGTATCTTCGAGCTCACTAATTCTCTCCTCCATATGGTCTGCTCTATTTTTAATGCTTTCTACATCATTTTAAATCTCAGTAATTGTGTTCTTCATTTCCAGTATTTTTATTTGTTTTTTTTAGAGTTTCAATCTGTTTGGTGAGGTACTCTTTGTGTTCATTAATTTTATTCCTGAGTTCATTGAACTGTCTTTCTGAGTTTCTTTTTAACTCGTTGAGTTTCTTTATGACAGCTATTTTGAATTCTCCATCAGTTAGATTGTAATCTTCTGTGACTTCAAGTTTGGTTTCTGGAGCATTGTCATTCCCCTTCTGTTCTGCTGTGTTACTGTAGCTCTTCATGGTGTTTGATGAATTGATCCTCTTCTGGTGAATTTGTGGTAGTAATCATCTTTCTTATTTTGGTATGGCTTTGGTTATTTTGGTTCTGAGCTGCTTCTGGTTGTATTTGAGAGCCTGCACTTTCCACCCATCTCTGCCTCTGCCAGAGGTGTCGTCAATGCCTTCCTTGTGCCACTTGTGCCTCCAAAGTTGCTGGTGCCTTGCTGCTTATGATATCACTTCAGTCTCAGGTGTCACCACTGGAGTCACCAGGCTGCAAGCACTTATGTTGCTTCCGAGATCACCTGTGTCTCATGATCCTTCACTGGCTTTCCATGGGCTCCGATGCTGCTGCCCCATACACCACCTTTGCTGCTCCTCCTGGGTTGTCTGGCTGTGCTGGTTGCACCACTGCTAGGGATGCTGGGTTTACAGGTACCACTGTCATTGCTAGGAGCCCAGGGACCCAGGGAATTGTATGCAGCTCCTGCTGCTGTTGGAGCTGGTGTCAGGGGTGTCACACTGAGGGCTGGGTCACTGGTTCTGCTGTGCTTTCCAAAGCCTCTGGCCACAGGTTCCAACTGCCACCACTAGGGGGGTGCAGGGGCTAAGCAGTGAGAGGTTTTTATTGCTGCTTGCTGTGCAGCTTCTGGTCTCTGGTGCTAGCTAGTGTGTTTTGAAAACTCAGGTGCCTTGCTCCAGCCAGGAAAATCAGAGTTTTGTATACTCTCCCCACTGTTGGAAAGACCTGTCCATTGCTGGGGGAGAGGGGGCATGTGCATGCTGGATCTGATGGGAGACGGGCAGGGAGCAAGCCACACCCACCTTCTCTGCCCCCACCATGACCACTCACAGACTTGCAGGCTGGATCTGCTGGGAGATGGGCAGGGAGCAAGATGCGCCTTTTTTTCCCCCTGCCCCTGCAGCGACCACTCGCAGGCATCCAGGCCACTGTGAGGATCTGTACCCTGGATTGCTGCTGCTGGAGGAGGGGTAGGGGGCTTTTCCCCTAGTTCCACTGCCTCCCAGGGGTCCAGTTCACTAACCTTCAGATGTATAGATACATGGATCTCTTAGGCATCCTGTTGTGTTGTGTAGAGAGTCCTCTGTTGATCAATGGATGTCTGACTGGTTATAACTTAGAGGGGAGAGACAAAAGGAACAACTCATTCCACCATGATGCTGATGTCACTCATCTCAAGGCTTTTTAAAAACTTTGTTAGGGTGGATCAAATATAAGCCTAACTCTACGGTTAATTTAGCCTTACCACTAAGGTATTGTAGGATGAAAAAAATACTTACCCCTCCAAAGATATATTCACTTCCAAATCTCCAAACCCCATCAACATTACCTTTTATGGCAAGAGAGTGAGCATTACTGCATATGTAAAAATATCTGATTAAGTTTGGGATCTTGAAAGGAGAATCTTACCCTGACTTATCTGGGTAGGATCTAAATACAATCACATGTATTCCTATAAGAGAGAGGCAGAAGGAGTTTACACACACACACACACACACACAGACACACACACAAAAGAAGGTGATGTGAAGATGCAGGCAGAGATTGGAGTGATGCAGCCAAGAGCCAAGGAATATCAAGTTATCTATCACTCATCAGAAACTAGAAGAGGCAAGGAACATATTCTCCTCCAGAACCTCTGAAGGGAGTGCAGCCCTGTTGGTACATTGGTTTTGTGCTACTGGCCTCCAGAACTGTGAAAGAATAGATTACTACTGTTTTAAGCCATCAAGTTTGTGGTAATTTGTTACAGCAGCCACAGGAAACTAATCCTTTTGAAATCTCTACTGAGTGCTCCAAGTCAAATTTATCCACTTTAGCTGAATGGAAGTCAAATGTCTCTCATTCCTGTGTGAGTGCTAGAAGTTGTTCAACCTAAATCTCTCTGGTAATTGTTATTTGCCTAGCCTTTTGGCATTTCACCCTATGCGTGCACATCCTAGCATTCAGGAGAATAATTACAGGGAACCCTTAGCAGATTTCTAGGGTGCTTTCTCTGCATAGTTTCCCCTCTCTTGTACTCTGCATTGTGAATTCCAGACACCTCAGCTTGTGTAAAATCCAGTCTCTGTCTTCTCAACTTATTGGTACTACTTTGCTCTACTGGGCTTCCTGCTTCATGTGTGACACTTCAGACAGTGTCTGCCGGAAAAATACTAATACTACTACATAGTGTGATTATAGGGCACATCCTCAGGATCAGTTGAGGAACTGACCTTGATATTATAGCTTAAAAATCAGCACATAATGGATCATAGCAGAGATATACAAAGTCATCTTAAAGAGTAAATATAGGCAGATAACTTACTCAAGGCATTAATGTAGTTTAAGGGGAAAATGTGTTAACCTGGAGGTGGTTTGATCCTGTTGAAAGCACCCAAAATAAGATGAGTTACAAAGGCAAATATTGGCAGGAACAATTCTAAACTTGTCTAGAGGTGAGTGAGTCGTATAGTTATATATTACAACTCCTGATGGTTGTAACCAAAATGAAAAACCAAGAGCTTCAGGAAGCAAAGAGAGATAATGCAAGAGCAGGTTACTTGAGCTAGAATTCAGATGCTTGCTGGGTCTTTTTTTTTTTTTGTAGAGGTCATTGACCCAGTTATAGACATGGTAAGTAGCAGTCAAATATTTTGACATTACTGCACTACTTCATTACCCTTTTCTTTGGGAAAGGCAGGTTAGGGTTTTTACCTATGGAAAAACAGTGCCTTCTGGAAGATTTTTCTGGAAGTGTGTTTCCATGGCTGCTTCTGTGGACCATAGTCTTCTCAATTGGTTTGGTAGTTTTCCTCCCAAAAGTCTAGCACTTTCTCTGTGATGTATTCTACTTCTCCATCCTAGATTCTTGGGTCAGTATGGTGGTGGGCAGCAAACCTAGGTTCCCAGTGAACAGACATTCTAGAGAATGGTGGGAAGTGGAATGCATGCAAATGAAGAGGACAATTGACATCAAAAGATCATGGTAGTTGACAATCTGTCACCTCAAAAAGTCCCAAGTAATCATCCTTAAGCATAGATGGTAGGTTCTTGCTTATATGTAGGCATATAGAATTTCTTATATGGATATCCTTCCCCAATATATATCAGTCCTTCACTTCAATCCCTTGTGAAGATCTTGCAGTTCTCGTAGTACTGAGCAGTTAGCAGATATTAGATGTCCTGGGAGTAGAAAACATGGTTGCTTTGAAAGAGGCATTTCATGCGAAAGAATGTTTTATGTTGCAGTAAAACTCTTCTAAGTAGGTGGAAGTATTGAGTTGTCAGTAGGTAGAACATCAGAAGTATTCCTCAAAAAATTGATGTGCTTCATTTAGCCATTAATAGTGGATGCCGTTATGAAGGGCCTTCAATAGTACTCTTCAAAGTTGGTGTTAGAGTTGGAAACTTCAAAGATTATGTAAGCAATATAGATCAATAATTTATGGATGTGAATGAATTGAGAACCAGAATAAGGGAAAGTGTGCCATTTTTAGTGAGGAATTCTATAATCAACCGATTGAAGTTATAGCAGTGAAAACACAGCAAGTTAGAGATAAATTCTAACGTTGTGGAAACGTAGAGACACATATAGGGACTGTGTGTGGTATATTGTTTCCTTGAATTACCAAAAGTATTTCTTGTTCTGGCCACAGGTCTCCCATATGGTATTATATTGGGAAATATTATAGTACATATAGATACTGCAAAAGTCTCTGTAAACTTTTATCTGTATCTTGAATGATTACTGGACATAAAACTGTCTTTGCATAGGCACAGTATTTGAGGACAGGCCTCCTTAAATGGGGGACGGGTTATTATTCTGTTCTTTCCATTTTTGTTTCTGAGTATACCTAACTTTAAGTCCCACACCAGCATGCCTAGGTATCTGCCTACTTCCTCTGCCAGATAATTTTTTAAAATCATAGTTGGAAATGTATGGCCCTAAAGTTATTGGTTTGGATAATCTGCCAGGGCATGCTTGTTAGGGCAGATAATCTGGCCTTAAAGCCTGCTGATTTGGGCTGTCTAGTAAAATAAAAAAATTCCAAGAATGTGCTCTACCTAGTATTGTAGCAGTGCTTGATACATGGTAAGCACTCAGTAATAACTGTATAGCTGGCACAAGCTGAGCTTCTAGGTCTGCCTTAGGTGTCCTCAGCTGTGGAGTTCTGAGTTAAGTATCACTTCTAAGTCTCAAAGAAAGCCTTGATAGTGAGTACTCTAATTCCCATAACATATAGTTGACTTAATGTAGATCCAGTTTCCTGGAGATATAGGTGTTGAAATGGATATTCCCAAAGAAGGGGTCTTCTGGGGATAGGATGGTCCTCATGGGCCAACTGTGTAATCGGAGACATTTTTCTTTACACTATAAGATGATACTGGGTTAGAGTAGGCTAGTGTTAGGGCCAGGGAAAAGAATTAGGTGTAGCAAAGAGAATTGGGGATTCTCATCTTTATCTGCTGGATGGCTTCCACCTATGGTGGAAGACTAACTAGTGCTCCCAAAAAAGTTCATGTTATGACACACATAGAAAATGATCTCTGCATAGCATACTGGGGAACTGGAGAAGATTACTCATGATTGAAGGCAACTGGCTCCCATGCTCTGGATGTTTCAGGTATTCATGGCCACTTTAAGGGTGAAAGGATCAATATTTCACAAACCTATAACCCAGTAAGTAGGTAGGTAGGAAAGTTGCCAATGAAACATATCCTCTCCTCTTCTTGAAATCAGTTATTGGGCTAACTAGAACTGTAGATAGAACCTGGTAAACACAAGCAATCTCAGGACAAATTGTATTTACCTGGAGTATTCCTAAATTTAATATGATTGCTGGATTATAGAACATCATGTGAATGTCTTGGCTGTACAAAATATATAGGCCATGGTTCAATAATTCTACTTTTGAACTTTCAAATAGGCCTTCTTCACAGTTATTCCAAAAGTGGTACTACTTCAAGTGACCAGGAAAGTCTGTGATCTCATTATCAGAAATAAAAAACAAGATGTCATTAAGGTATACCATAATCTCATAAGTAGGCAGTCATGTGGGATTTCATTCATCAGTTTCTGAAAATAAATATTGAATAAGACAAACAGCAGAAAAACCTTGCATGAGACACTTCTGGCATACTATCTTCCACACATCACTCTCATTCATGTTGAAGACATAACCCCAGTTTTATAAAATCGATGGTTCAAAAATTTTGCAAAGGAAGATATAGCAATGACCAACAAGCACATAAAAAGATACTTAACATCATTAGTCATTAGGGAAAGGCAAATTGAAACCACAGTGGGATGTAACTACAAACCATTTAAAATGACTAAAATTTAAAAAGGCTGAAAACTGCAAATATTGACAATAATGTGGAGCAACTGGAACTCTCATGCATTGTGGTGAGATTGTAAAATGGCACAGCCACTTTAGAGAGCTTGTCAATTTCTGATAAAGCAACATATATTTACCTTTTGGCCCAGCAATTCAACTCCTAGGTGTTTACCTGAGAGAAAAGAAAACATATGTCTGCACAGTGAATTACACATGAATGTTCATAACAGCTTTGTTGAAAATAATCAAAACCTAAAAACAACCCAAATTTCCATCAACAGATGAATTGAAGAAAAAATTGTGATAGATCCAGAAAATGGAATACTACTTAACAATAAAAAGTAATAAGCTGCTGCTATATGCAAGAACATGGATGAATCTCAAAAATATTATGTTACAGAAGAGAAACACAAAAGAGTATATACTGTATACTTATGTTTATATGAAATTCCAGAAATAACCAATCTATTCTAGATGATGAAAGCATATTTGTGGTTGCCCGAGGCTTGGAGAGGGGGCTGGTTGGCTGGGATGGGCACAAGGGAACTTTTTGGGGTCACGAAAATCTTTCATATTTTGATTGTGGTAGTTGTTACTTCCAGGGGCTATATAAACTTATTAGAACTCATCATAAAGTACAATCATGTGTCACTTAATGATGGGGAGATGTTCTGAGAAATGCATCGCTAGGCAATTCGTCATTGTGTCAACATCATAGAATATATTGAAGGGGAAAAAGTTTGCCACCCCAAACTGTGTCTCTTTAACATGAGGATTATTTTAGGCTGTTTATTTTTTTATTTTTTATTGATGTTTTAATGGTTTCTAACATTGTGAAATTTTGGGTTGTACATTTTTGTTTCTCCATCACCATATATATGACTCCCTTCACCCCTTGTGCCCGTCCCCCACCCCCCACCCCCACTGCCCCTGGTAACCACAGTCCAGTTTTCTCTGTCCATGTGTTGGTTTATATTCCACATATGAGTGAGATCATACAGTGTTTGTCTTTCTCTTTCTGGCTTATTTCACTTAACATAATACGCTCCAGGCCCATCCATGTTGTTGCAAATGGGACGATTTTGTCTTTTTTTATGGCTGAGTAGTATTCCATTGTATATATATACCACATTTTCTTAATCCAATCGTCTGTCAAGGGACACTTAGGTTGCTTCCACTTCTTGGCTATGGTGAATAATGCGGCAATGAACATAGGGGTGCATAAGCCTCTTTGGATTGTTGATTTCAGGTGCGTTTGATAGATTCCCAGTAGTGGGATGGCTGGATCATAGGGCATCTCTATTTTTAATTCTTTGAGGAATCTCCATACCGTTTTCCATAGAGGCTGTACCAATTTGCATTCCCACCAGCTGTGTATGAGGGTTCCTGTTTCTCCACATCCTCTCCAACATATGTTGTTTTTTGTCTTGGTGATTATAGCCATTCTAACAGGCGTGAGGTGGTATCTTAGTGTTGTTTTGATTTGCATTTCCCTGATGATTAGTGATGTTGAGCATCTTTTCATGTGCCTATTGGCCATCTGTATATCTTCCTTGGAGAAGTGTCTGTTCATTTCCTCTGCCCATTTTTTGATCAGGTTGTTTGCTTTTTTGTTGTTCAATTGTGTGAGTTCTTTATATATTATGGAGATCAACCCCTTGTCAGATGTATGTTTTGCAAATATTCTCTCCCAGCTGGTTGGTTGTCTGTTCATCTTGATTCTGGTTTCATTTGTCTTATAAAAGCTCTTTAATCTGATAAAGTCCCACTTGTTTATTTTTTCTTTAGTTTCCCTAGTCTGGGTAGGCATGTCATCCGAAAAGATTCCTTTAAAACCAATGTCAAATAGTGTGTTGCCTATATTTTCTTCTATGAGTTTTATAGTTTCAGGTCTCACCTTCAGGTCTTTGATCCATTTTGAGTTAATTTTTGTGAATGGCGATAGCACATGGTCCACTTTCATTCTTTTGCATGTGGCTGTCCAGTTTTCCCAACACAATTTATTGAAGAGACATTCCTTTCTCCATTGCATGTTCTTAGCACCTTTGTCGAAAATTAGCTGTCCGTATATGTGTGGTTTTATTTCTGGGCTTTCAATTCTGTTCCATTGATCTGTGTGTCTGTTTTTGTACCAGTACCATGCTGTTTTGATTACTATTGCTTTGTAGTATGTTTTGAAGTCAGGGATTGTGATGCCTCCTGCTTTGTTCTTTTTCTTTAGGATTTCTTTAGCTATTCGGGGTCTTTTGTTGCCCCATATAAATTTTAGTATTCTTTTTCTATTTCTGTGAAGAATGTCATTGGGATTCTGATTGGGATTGCATTGAATCTGTATATTGCTTTAGGTAATATAGACATTTTAACTATGTTTATTCTTCCAATCCACGTGCATGGGATATCTTTCCATTTCTTTATGTCATCATGGATTTCTTTCAATAATGTCTTGTAGTTCTAATTGTATAGGTCCTTCACCTCCTTGGTAAGATTTATTCCTAGGTATTTTATTCTTTTTGATGCAATTGTAAATGGTATTATCTTTTTGAGCTCTCTTTCTGTTAGTTCATTATTAGCATATAGAAATGCAACTGATTTTTGTAGATTGATTTTGCACCCTGCAACTTTGCTGTAGTTGTTGATTGTTTCTAATAGTTTTCCAACAGATTCTTTAGGGTTTTCTATATATACAATCATGTCATCTGCAAATAGTGAGAGTTTCACTTCTTCGTTACCTATTTGGATTCCTTTTATTCCTTTTTCTTGCCTAATTGCTCTGGCCAAAACCTCCAGTACTATGTTGAACAGGAGTGGTGAGAGTGGGCAGCCCTGCCTCGTTCCTGTTCTCAGAGGAATGGCTTTCAGTCTTTCCCCGTTGAGTATGATGTTGGCTGTGGGTTTGTCATATATGGTCTTTATTATGTTGAGGTACTTTCCTTCTATTCCCATTTTATTGAGAGTTTTTATCATAAATGGATGTTGTATCTTGTCAAATGCCTTCTCTGCATCTATTGAGATATCATGTGGTTTTTATTCTTTGTTTTGTTGATGTGATGTATCACGTTGATTGATTTGCGGATGTTGAACCATCCCTGCGTCTCTGGTATAAATCCCACTTGATCATGGTGTATGATCTTTTTAATGTATTGTTGTATTCGGTGTGCCAATATTTTGTTGAGGATTTTTGCATCAATGTTCATCAGCGATATTGGCCTGTAATTTTCTTTCTTTGTATTGTCTTTGTCTGGTTTTGGTATCAGGGTGATGTTGGCCTCATAGAATGATTTAGGAAGTGTTCCATCTTCCTCTATTTTTTGGAATAGTTTGAGAAGGATGGGTATTAAATCTTCTTTGAATGTTTGGTAAAATTCACTGGAGAAGCCATCTGGTCCTGGACTTTTATTTTTGGGGAGGTTTTTGATTACTATTTCAATCTCTTTACTTGTTATTGGTCTATTCAGATTCTCCATTTCTTCTTGGTTCAATTTTGGGAGGTTGTATAAGTCTAAGAATTTATCCATTTCTTCTAGATTGTCTAATTTGTTGGCATATAATTTCTCATAGTATTCTCTTATAATCCTCTGTATTTCCATGGTATCCATTGTAATTTCTCCTCTTTCATTTCTAATTTTATTTACTTGAGCCTTTTCTCTTTTTTTCTTAGTAAGCCTGGCTAAGGGTTTGTCTATTTTGTTTATCTTCTCGAAGAACCAACTCTTTGTTTCATTAATCCTTTCTACTGTTTTTTTGGTCTCAATTTCATTTATTTCTGCTCTGATTTTTATTATTTCTCTCCTTCCGCTGGCTTTGGGCTTTGTTTGTTCTTCTTTTTCTAGTTCTGTTAGGCGTAATTTAAGGTTCCCTATTAGGCCTTTTTCTTGTTTGTTAAGGTGGGCTTGTATCGCTATGAGTTTCCCTCTCAGGACCGCTTTTGCTGCATCCCATATGGTTTGATATGGCATGTTATCATTTTCGTTTGTTTCCAGATAGTTTTTGATTTCTCCTTTAATTTCATCAATGATCCATTGGTTGTTCAGTAGCATGTTGTTTAATCTCCACATTTTTGTCACTTTCCCAGTTTTTTTTTCATGGTTCATTTCCAGTTTCATAGCCTTATGGTCTGAAAAGATGCTTGTTATGATTTCAATCTTCTTAAATTTATTGAGGCTTGCTTTGTTTCCCAGCATATGGTCTATCCTAGAGAATGTTCCATGCGCGCTTGAGAAGAATGTGTAGTCAGCTGTTTTTGGATGGAGTGCTCTGTATATGTCTACTAGGTCCATCTCGTCCAGTTTTTCATTTAAGTCTACTATTTCTTTATTAACTTTTTGTATGGATGATCTATCCATTGCTGTAAGTGGGGTGTTAAGATCCCCTACTATTATTGTGTGGTTGTTGATTTCTCCTTTTAGGTTTGTTAATAGTTGCTTTATGTACATTGGTGCTCCTATGTTGGGTGCATATATATTTATAAGTGATATGTCTTCTTGATGTAGTGTCCCTTTTATCATTATATATTTCCCTTCTTTGTCTTTCTTAACCTGTTTTATCTTGAAGTCTACTTTGTCTGATATGAGTATGGCAACACTTGCTTTCTTTTGTTTGCCATTAGCTTGGAGTATTGTCTTCCATCCTTTCACTCTGAGCCTGTGCTTGTCTTTAGTGCTAAGATGTGTTTCCTGAAGGCAGCATATTGTTGGGTCTTGCTTTTTAATCCATCCTGCCACTCTGTATCTTTTGATTGGAGAGTTCAATCCATTTACATTTAAGGTAATTATTGATATATGAGGGCTTAATGTTGCTGTTTTGTCACTTATTTTCTGGTTCTTTTGCATTTCCTTTGTTTCTTGTCCCATTTGTTTTGGACTGCCAATTCAGTTTGGTTGTTCTGTCTTATGATTCTTCTAGTTTTCCCTTTGTTTATCATATGTGGTTTTGCTTTGATTATTTGTTTAGTGGTTACCTTGAGGTTTGGACAAAAAATCTTGTGTATGAGATAGTCCATTATCTGATAGCCTCCTATTTCCTTATACTAAGTCAATTCAGTCACTTTCTTCTTCCTCTTCTAAGTTGTTCTTGTTATACCTTATTCTATCTTGTGTTGTGACTGTGTGTTTACAGTGATGAGGTTAAATTTATTTTTGGTGAATTTCTTCCTTTGATCTTTGAGTTTAGTATTTAAGTGGTTGCTAACCTATTCCGGTAAAGATCTACTATTTCTCTGATTTTGTCTACCTACTTTTCTCCTTCCTCCAAGCTTTGTGTTCCCTTTCTCTTCTTTTTTTCAGGCCTGAGGGCCTTCTTGAGTATTTCTTGTAGTGGGGGTCTCGTGGCCATGAACTCCCTTAGCTTTTGTTTATCTGGGAGAGTTACTATTTCTCCATCATATTTGAAGGATATTTTTGCTGGATAGAGTATTCTTGGCTGAAAGTTTTTGTCTTTCAGTATTTTGAATATATCATTCCAGTCTCTTCTAGCCTGAAAAGTTTCTGTTGAGAAATCCACTGAGAGCCTGATGGGAGTTCCTTTGTACGTTATTTTTTGTTTTTGTCTAGCTGCCCTTAATATTGTTTCTTTGTCGTTGACCCTGGCTAGCCTTACCACTAGGTGTCGTGGTGAAGTCCTTTGTCTGTTAATATATATAGGTGTCCTGTTGGCTTCGCTTACTGGTATTTCCTGCTCCTTCCCCAGATTTGGGAAATTCTCAGCTATTATTTCCTTGAATAGGTTCTCTGTTCCTCTTTCCCTCTCCTCTCCCTCAGGAATACCTATAATTCTTATGTTACATTTTCTAATAGAGTCAGATATTTCCCAGAGTCTTTCTTCATTTCTTTTTAGTCTTAGTTCTCTCTCCTCTTCCATCTGGAGTATATCTGTATTCCTATCCTCTAAAGTACTAATTCTTTCCTCCATATTGTCAGCTCTGTCCTTTAAAGGTTCCAGATTCTCCTTTATCTCCTCCATTGTGTTCTTCATCTCCATCAGCACTGATTGGTTTTTCTTTATGATTTCAATCTCTTTTGTGAAGAAACTCCTAATCTCATTGAATTGTTTGTCTGCGTTGTCTCGTATTTTGTTGAGTGTTTTTATGATAGCTATTTTGAAATATCTGTCATTTAGTTTATGGATTTCTGTGTCTTCGGGGTTGATTTCTGGGTGCTTGTCATTTTGTTTCTGGTCTGGTGATTTCATATATTTTTGCATTGTGGTTCCTGTGTTGGTTTTGTTTTTCCTCATCCTGGAAGTCTCTGGTTGCAATTTCCACCTGCCGCCACTGTCTGGTGGTAAAGGGCTGTGTAGTCTAAGCCCCCTGCACTCTGCCCCGGTTTTTCTGCTGCGATCCGTAGTTTTTTTTTTTTTTTTTTTTTTTTTCCCCGCTGCGATCCACGGGTCCAGTTGTTTGATCAGGTCTGCCTCAGATCGCTAGGTCTGGTCAGTTGAGCTGCAGAGTCTGGGTTGCGGGGAGGGGGGAGCTCTCTCTTTTGCCCCCTGGGTCCCTGACGTGGGAGGCTTCTCATTTGCCCCTCTTTATCTGCTCTCTGGGGTGCTCAGATGTTGATGGTAGCCCTGTGGCTCCTCTGAGTCCTCTGTGTGGGAGTTTCCCACTGGCTGAGAGAGTCCGAAGAGCCACGGTTTCCCCGCCGAGGGCCGCCCCTCCCCCCTCTCTGGGAGCCGCGCAGACCGGGATCGCTGATCTGATGGGGAGGGAGCGGAGTTCTCCTTACCTCTCCCCACTTCCTCCGGGGGCCCAGCACGTTCCACTCTCAGATGTGCGGCAGTGTGGATCCCTCCACTCTAGGTTTTCACTGTCTGGGATTCCGTTGTTGGTCTGTGACTGTTGCTTTTGTTGTATCTTGTCGGGGGAAGAGTTCACGGGAAAGCTCACTCCGCCATGATGCTGACGTCACTAGGCTGTTTATTTTTAAGCAATAAAAGACTTAAAAATCTTTTCTTGTTACCTCCTCCTTAACTGCCTAAAAGAGTTCAGATTAAAAAACCTGTCTCAGGAAGCAAGCTATCTCCTTAGTATAACATGAACTAGGTGGTAGACAGGGAGGAATCTAGAAAAACCTTTTTGTTGGGCTCCCTTCTGTGTTCTTCTGTTTCTTTGTGGCCAAACACTTGTTTTCCAAATGTTTATTCCCTTTCATCTACCTGTGGATTGCCTCCCTTCCCTTTGAAGTCCCTTACTCTCCCCACCTCCAACACCTTCTTTTGTGTTTGGCTGAGGATGATATTTAAGGTGAGGGCTTCAGCCATTTTGTTGAGTTGCTCAGTTTTCCTGGGCTTCTCCCATGTATACATGTTATTAAACTTTTGTTTTCCTCCTGTTCAGCTGTCTTACATGAATTTCATTCTTAGACAAGCCAGAAGAACCTAGAAGGGTAGAGGAAAATTTCTTCCTCCCCTACAGTAGTTACACAAACATACATGGTATAGCCTACTACACATCTATGCTATGTGGTACTAATCTTATGGGACCACCATAATATATGTGGTCCATTGTTGACTGAAACATCATTTTGCGGCACATGACTGTACACTCAAAATGGGTGAATTTTATTGTATGTAAACGATATCTCAAAACATTGATTTTTAAAGAATCTATGTTTTTCCAAGATGATCTGGGAGGTCCTGAATCAATAGATGTGGTCAGAAGCTTATTGTTGTGAGGCTGAGGTAATGCCTGGAAGAGGAAGAACTCTCCATTTTATATAAGACTAGTACAATGGCCTGATATAATTCTGCCGCAAGTTGTTATCTATATATTATTGGAAGGACTTGGCCTTACACTTAGGGAAACAATTCAAGTGCTTGGCATAACCATGGGCCCCAGATCGAAGATTAATCATATTCATATACAGTTTTGCCTTCAATTCTGAAAATGCCTTCCGGGAAGTGGCATACTCGTCTGGAATCCCAGGTAAGGAAGTGACAGATGGTATAGGGCCATAGTGGGTATAGCTAGAATTTAAGGCAGAAGTCCCAAATAAAATGAAGAGCATAGGTTTTCTTAGGATGTAACGAGGCACTTGGATCTCCATCTGTAAAGGCAATAGACCAGGGAGTGGGTATGAGCAGTAATACACTGATAATACGAGGGCTTTTTGCATGTCATCTCATGAACATGTCAATTCACTTATCTCTATCCCTCCCAACATTATGAAATGCCCTCTTCACTGCCCCTTGCAGGTAAGAGTAAAAGGTGAACCTTCCATTCTCACTCTGGGATCCTGGTTAGTATACCAAGGAGTTTCCAATGGTGAAGGTAGCACCTGTGAACAAAGTGGTTAGCCCTGCTTTGGTACATAGTTAGAGAGTAGTGTGTCCAGGAGGCCAGTGGCATGGGTTCCTCTATTTCTCTAGTTTTGCAAACACATCTGTATTCATACCCTGAGGCTTATTGTTTCTGAAAAAATAATAGAATTCTGACCAATACATCTTGTAGTTTCCCCCGAGACTTGCTGAGAACCCAGACTGCAGGGCTTATTCTTTCCATTCAACAAATGACACTATAGGCTATCTCCTAACTAGTGGGGCTACTGAAAAATATATTGCCTAACAGAGTCAGGATTGTCCAACCCTCCTCATGCCCTGCCAGAATCTGAACTAGCTAGAGTCCTTCCTAATCTGGGTTTGCATGTTGCTGGGGAATATCCCCAGAAGAGAGAGTGACAGGGCAGTGGTGCTGGTTGAAAGCAAAGGTCCCTAACTCTGTTGTGACTCTTTGCCCCTGAATGCATCGTGCTGAACGCTGGAGGGCACTCCTGTGCTGTTAGAAGTGGAGACCTATGAGTATTAGTAGAAGCCGCAATAACTGTGGGATGCAGAGAATTTTGCCCAGTCTCCCGAAGGATTTATCACATGGTGCTACTGGGACCTGGGCTGGGTTAAGAGACATGAGGAAGAAAATTAAACACTAATTAGGAATTCAGGCATTGGTGGCCTAACTTTTTAGGCAGAGCTCACTGGGCCATGGGCATGAGAGGAGACATTAAAGGAGCCAACCAAAAGAGACATATACTTTCAACGACCATCTATATACAGATTCCCAAATCTATATTTCCAGATTTTTCTCCTGAGCCTCAGACATGTATCCAACTGGCTACTGCATATATAGCCACTTGAATATTTGTCAGACACCTTAAAGTCAAAGTTTTTAAAATGGAACTAATGTTTTCCTTATTCTCTTTGATACCCATTCTCCTCATACTTCCATCCCACACCAAAACCTCACCTACCACATCCCTTCTCTGACTCACAGACTTGCTCTTTTCTCAGTATTCCCCATCTCAGTAAATAGTACCACCTTGTTCAAGTCATCAAACTGGTGGTACCATCTTTGACACGTTCTTCTTTCCATCTTCTTTCTCATCCAATTACACTGTCTTGTTCATTCTATTTTGTAAATATCTTTTGAATTTACACAATTTTCCAGACTCCTCATTCCTGGCCACCATTTTCTCTCACCTGAATTACTACAATGGCTTTATAGATATTCTCCCCACATCCAGTGATGACTCCTCCTATGTATTCTCCATCCAGCAACCAGAGTTTATCTAAAATCTAAATCTAACCATGTTACTTCTCTGCTTAAAACAATTTAATGGATATTCTTAACTTTCAGAATAATGTTTAAATGCCTTAGCATGGGATTCATTCATGCTTATTTTGGTGCATCTATTCTGTGCTATGTATAATGTTAGAGACATTGGGGATGAATTCATGAATGAAACCTATACAGTCTCTGCTTTCATGAAGCTTAATTATTAGAGTGGTAACATACGTGGAGCTTACAGTATAGTCCCACAGATGGCCATGCGTGGTCTGGTTCCTACTCCCTGTTCCAGCCTCTTACCTTGCCATTTCCTGCTCTGCTCTATCTTGCCATCTCCTCACTACCCCTTCAAACTCTATAGTCCAGCCAAGTATAGCTACTTGCAGTTTGCACGTGCTTCTATTTCTTGACTTTTCTCCTTTGGATAGGCTATTTTATTCCTATGTGGAATACCTGCCACAATTTTAATCAGGTAAAATTCTATTCATCCTTCAAAGCTCATTTCAGATGTCATATCTTACAGAAAGCCCTCCCTGGTTACTCTTATCCTCTAAGCCTGTGTTAGGTGTCGCTACGTATAACCTCATAGAATCTTGTGTTTACCTCTATCACAGCATTTTTCATACTGTATTATAATTGTGTACTTCATTGTCTCTCCCTTTTTCGTGAGAACCCATTTCACAAAGACCTTACCCCAGAGTATAAGAACAGGGCCACACTAAGTTGCTCATGTTTGCTGTCTCTCACTTTCTTTGTTGCCAGCTAGTACTTGGCCTTATCCGACTCAAGGTCTTTAACCCAATTGTAATTTGTAGCCCTTTCTTTTTTAGCTATTTTTAGCTATTTCTCCCAGCACCGTTATTTAGAAGTACAAAGGATAGACCAATAAAAAGCTGTGGAAGAGGTTCACCTGCTTGCCTTTCAACATTCCATGCTGGGGAGAGGTTTCCCAACCACTAGAAATTGAATAATGATAATGTAGGGCTTAAAATGGCACTCCTTCATCTCTGACTTTATGGACAAGCTTTGGCGGACCCAGTTATTCTCCATTTTGGACTTTCAGGTAGACATACAGTGATTTTCTATACTCAAAAGGCTAAAGATGAAAGCAGACTTTGCCATTTCAATTACTGTGTCATACCCTTTGGTTTATGCAGCGTTCCAGTTATATTTTAGTATTTTTTGGATAATATTCTATGTGATCTCCTAGAATTTGGACAAAAGTTATGTTTGAATGATATACTCACTAAAACTCCCATGTATATCCTCACACTAGCTTCTATTCCAGTTGGTTCCATCTAGTTCACCATTAGAGAAACCAATTTTATGTCTGCCATCAGAAGTAAATCTTTCAGTGTTCAGATAGTTGAATTTCTGGGGTCCAGCTACTCAAGCCAATGTATTCAGAAAATGCTGGCATATATTTGATGATTCTGGAGTGGACGTGCTATGTAATTTCATAGATATTAGTGCTTATTTAACTTTGACACACAGAAGGGACATATGATTTGACCTGGAGTAAGGATAGAGAGTCACACTCAGTAGTTTTTGCTTGTTACTTACTATTTACACACATGCATGTACACACAGACACGTACAAGCACACATGTGGACACCAGAAAATCCAGAAGGGCCCATTTTATAGTGAAACACAATCATAAAGTTGTGCTAGAGTTGTTTACTTGTGTGTATAAATGCTTAAAATTCATGATTATGCCAAGGTGCTTTGCACTGTACACTAGCAAAAGATGAAATGAAATAGCTGTACTGGAAAATTGTTAGGCAGTGATAGTCTAGGCTTGAGGTGCCTCAAGGCAAGGAAACACTGGAGGCTAGGGGAAAGCAGCGTAAAAAAAGCACCTTCTTAGGACTAGAATGGAGACATTTCCTTGCCATAGCTTACCTATCCTTGTCCCTGCGAGTAATCTTGTGAATTATTTTTTGGTTGTTGTTTATAGAAATGTACTAAAATTACTAAAAGAGTATATTTTAATCTTATATCCCATAAACATTCATTCAGTTGCTCTTCAAATAGTAAGATGACTGGGTGCTGCTGTCGTAAAGGTCCTTGAAATCTCTGGGCAAATGGAAGGTCTATCTACTTTCATCCTAATGTGTATTCCTAATTTGTTGCTTAAAACTCCTTGCTCCTTCTATCATAGCCAAGCAGACTCTTCACACTTTTTAAAGGTCTCCATCATGTGGATTCTTTTTTTCTCTATGAGAGCGCCTTGTGGATATTTGAGGATGAGATGTGGTTAGGACCAGTGCTTGACAGACCACTTTTCTCCCCTCTTCTCACAACTTCATTTTGCCCCAAATCTGGGAAATTGCAAGTGGTTCCACAGTACAATGAGGAAAATATGAGCAGGAAGCATTCCATTGAGCCCAGTTCTCGAATATCTGACTGAGAACATTGTCAAGAGCACCTAATAAGGTCTTATCAGAGGTCTTATTAATTTAAGGCCTTAGGGCTGATGCTGAAGGAAAATTTTGGGAAATCCCTGACATTTTGATTTCCTTTCATGCACAAACTGTTTTGTACCTCTAACTCAGGTTATCACTTAAAGTTGAACCTTAGATCTGGAAAAATGATCCTTTTGAGCAACAACCCAGTAGATTCCTGAGGAAATAACCCCAAACATGCTACTTTTGTTAAAGGAAACATACTGGATTTATTTAGAAGAAAACAGTAAACTATTTTGATTATGTATGTACATGTATAATCCTTGGAGAGCCACTATGTGGCAGAATTTCTGTAATTAATTATAGGGTATAATTAGAGGCACAAACACATCTCAAAGGTTATTTGAAGGGCAGTCTCTGTGAGCAGCCATTCGTTTGGCAGATGTCATTTCAGGGACAGCTGCCCATGATGCAGTTAGAGGGGTCTTGGCTGCTAGGATTTTGCTTTTGGAGGAGCTCCTTAAGTGGTGGGATTTGAGGGGCTTCTTCCAGTTGATACTTTTCCAAGTAGTTGTATGTGAGGCATGACTGGGAGAATACGAAGACAACATATTCACGTATGACATATAGAATGATATGAGGTTTATTTGTACATACAATATGGCAGCCATTAAAGACATGATTTGAGAAGCCATCTTTGTGTAGTATGGTTTTATCTGTCAGCCAAATACAATCAGATTTGAGGAACAGCCTCTGCCATTGGTGTCACCCCAGTGCTAGTTGGCTCAGTAGTGGGACTAGAGGCAGGGAGGATCCTCCACACCATGTGACCTGAAGTACGTAGGGTGCTGAAAACACAATGACTTATTTAGCAATATTTGAGGAGTCACCTATCTACAATGTGACTTGGTATGACTTCAGTTCAAAAAAGGCAGGAACAGGCTATGAAACTAGCCCTGGAGAGGACAGCAGAACCTGGCAAAAGGACTACATGAACGTTGATATAATAAGAATGATATTAATAGTAACAAAACAATGGAAACAGAACTAGCTACCATTTCTTGAACATTTACTATGTACCAGGAAGAATTCAAACCACCTACCTTCTATACATGTTTTCAGTATTTCACTTAAACCTTACAGCAACTCTGGAAAATAGATATGATCCTCATTTTACAGAGGAAGAAACTAAAGCTCAGCGAAGTTAACTATGTCAAATCATGCAGCTATTAATTGGTGGAGCTGAGTTTAGAATCCAGGACTGTCTGACTCCAAAGCCCATGATCTTTCCATTAGACTGCTCAAATTTCAAGAATACTCTGTGAGCTTTAGACACATTTAGTCCTAAACCTTTTTCTCTTGGCTTCTATCAGAGGAAGGATTACTTAGTAGCTGCAGAGTGGAGTAATGAAAAAGGGTCTGTAGGAAGAAATACAACAATCCAATTAAACTAAAATCCCATTTAGTCACCAAGTTTTCTCAAACCTATCCTCAACCAAATGTCTCTGTAGCTCTCTCTAATCCATTTCCTCCTCTCTGTGCCCACTTCTGTGTGGGTCTTCTCATCTATACTACTGAAATAACCTCTTAAATGGCCTCTCTGCCTCCAACATCTTCTCCTATTCCACCCTGCACAGATATTCCCTAGTCATGTTTTCAAAACACAGATCTGATAAGTCATTCTCATGCTCAAAACCCTTCAATGGATTCCCATTGTCAAAGAAATATCAGAACATCAATTATTAGGTCCCTGATTACCTTTTCCAGTCTTGTATACTATGCTTTCAGCCACAGCAAACTCCTGTTGTTGTTCAAGCACAGCATACTCTCTTGGGACATTGAAATCCATCCCTATCTTGGTTTCATCTGAATTAATTCAACTCTTTTCCTACATGTAGGCCTTATTCAGGCTATCTTTTCCTACATGTAGGCTGCCAAGTATTGCTAAGATAAGATCTCACAAGTATGTGGATTTATGCTTCTACATATTTATGGCTTTCAAGCTCTCTTTGACCTTTTATGCTATCTGATAACCCAATGTTTTCCTAGAGTGCTCTCTCCTCCATTTCCCACAATAGCTTGCTGGAACCACCATGAGCCTCCTCCTATCTTCTACTCCATCACGTCTACCTTTACTCTCAGTACTTGACCTCCCTATTACCCCAGAAAATAGAAGTTATCAGGTTAGAACTCTTAAACTTCCTCCTACAAACATGTATGCATTTGACCCATCACTGACTCCCTCCCTCCTGCCTCGGTGGAACAATATCCTCATTATGCCTAAGAAAAGTCTTCTACCTGTGTTCTGGATTCCATTTCCTTCCATTTGCTCTAGAATCAAAAGATTTCCTTTGTTTTGTTTTATTCTTAACACCTCACTCCCCTTTCCTACTGACTCTTTTCCCTTATCCTGTAAACACATTCAAGGTTTTTCCCATTATGCTATGTTTTCTTTGGCTATCACTTTCTACCACAGTTCAACCTCTTGAAAAATGTAGTAATCACTAGCTATAGTTTTCACTAATGAAGAAAGATCTGTATGAGAAGGAGTTAGAGATTTAGGAACTAATATGTGTGGATGATGGGTTCATGTTGAGGGGAGGAAAAAAATGGGTGTTAGGTAGGGGTAGAGAAAGGAGTAAAGGAAAACAGGAAGAAGAAAATATGGGGTTGCTACATAAAGTATCTGCAGAGCAGGAAAGGAGAGAGAGATACACACAAGAAAATAAATACTACAGATTCCCTGAAGATGGAGTCCAAGACACAGAAGTAGGAGAAATAGAGAAATGGATAACAGAAATTTAGATCGATCAGAGAGGAATACAATCTGTTTGCTCCTTTCAACTTTAACTCTTTCCTGTATCTAAATATGTATTTTTTTCCTGCCTCTGAGGAAGAAGCTCCCACCTGCCCTCCTGCTGAGCTATCTACTGCATGTGCTTGGTTAGCTGATTCCACCTCTTCTTGATGTTTCAGGCTCTTGCTTCAGTAGTTATCCTCACTTTCCATACTACCAATTTTACCCTATATTTTCAATCCCTTCTCTTCTTCCCCTCCCTTCCGTTTTCTTCCCTTCCCTTTCTTCTTTCCCTCCCTCTCCCCTTGCCTCCCTTCCTCTTTCTCTTTGGATTTTGTACCAAACTCCTTTCCTTATGCCTACAATCATACAGAGGATTCTCCAATTCTAAGAACATTCATCCCTTAACCCTGATAAATTCATGAGCTATCTCATTTCTTACCTTCTCTTTATCACCAAACTTCACTAAAGAGTGGTCTACAATTGCTGCTTCTACTTTCTCACTCCCTACCATCTAGCTTCTGTACCTTCGTTCTACTGAAACGTCTTATTTGAAGGTTTCTGATGAATTCCTAATTGTCAAATCTAATGCTTCTTAGAACTCATCCTCTTCTGTATCTCTGAAACATTTGGCATTGGTAATCACCCCCTTCCTTTAAATTCTTTCTTCCTTTGGCTTCAATAATATTTCAGTCTCTGGATATTCTTCTAACTCTGAAACAATACCTTTTTTTTCCTTAACTTGCTTCTTTCTTTTTCTATTCCATAAATGTGGGTATTCTTCATGGATGCTCCTTCTGATATTTTCTTTGACTTTGGGCATGGTGATTTCACTCATCCCTACAATTTTAACTATCCTTTCTATGTGGTAGAATTTCAATCATTTTCTGTATGTCAAACCTTTCAGAACGGCATATCCGTGTATTTGATGAACAGCTTGATTTGGATGGCTTTCAAGAACCCTATGTTCAGTTATATCCAAAGCTGAACCCGTTTCCCTTTGACCAAAGCCAGCAGGTTCCCTTCTTTCCTTCCTTTATTAAGAGCATTGCTCTCTTCTTAGTCACCCAAATAAAACATTTTGGATTTATCTTTGATTAATTCATTCACTCTTTCAGTAAAGATTTGAGAGTCTACTATGTTACTCTTGTTTTTAAAACTTCCACTGGCTTACTCTTTACTATAGAATAAAACCCAAACTTCTTAAGTGAACAATATGCTCTACAACATGCCTCCACCAAACTTGCTTGATTTATGACACTTGTAGCCCATCTTTCAGCCAACAGGAACTAGCCATTCTGAAAATACACCATATGACATGCATTTACACTTGTATACATTTTTTCTTGCCATTTGGAATATGATCATATCACACATCACATTTTGCTAAAAATCCTACCTATGCTTCTAAACCTAGCTAAATTTTTTCTATCTTAAACAAATAATCCACATTTCTTCTTACCCACAAATAATTTATCTCTTTTCTCTATATCCATAACACATTGTTGCTTGCTTGTTGTTCTTGTACTTTATTCATATGACATGGCTTTGATTGAATTTCTTATTGTTGAAAAGGAAGAAGAGACTATAACAGGAAGGAGAGTTTTTGATAAAATATCATCATGCAAATGTTTGAAAGATAGGAGATCTGAATTGGAAGACATGATCAAGAATGTCAATTGGGGAGGAGAACAGCTTGGATTTGTAAATTAAGGATGCAGTGCCCTTTCTTCATTCTTCATAAAGTGGAGTGGTTTTGGAGTAGAGGAATATTTCAATTGCATCTCAGAAAAGAGGATAAGGCCAGAGATAATTGGAAATTGACCAGTGAAGTTGAATACTTAGAAAAGTGTGTGCAAAAATGTAGACTTGAAAGATTATTTGGAAGCATATGCTAACACTTTGCAATATGCTTACATAAAAGGGAAGTGATCCAGTAGGGTTGACAGGATTTATGTGCAAGAGAGAGTAGAAGTTCGACATATAAAATGAAAGATAGCACTTTTTCTGATCATGCAATGGTAATAGCTGAAATTAATTTTTTAAAAGCCTGGAAATTTGGCAGAGGTAAATGGAGGATGAGCAAATTCATATAAGTAAAGAGAAGACCTTGAAAATGATGAGGTATGGTCAAGGGGAGAGAAGTCCAGCTTTCATTTCAAGCTGTCAGAGAGGATTGGCACAGATGAAAAAAAAAATTTGAACAAAGCTCTTAAGACAAGAAGTGAAGCCAAATGCTTTGAAGAGAAAAATAGATATTTGTGATTTTAGAACAAACTAATGGAGAGCACAGAAAAAGAGTAAAGAAATTAGAACAGAAATAGGGAAAATCAAGGAGCAAATGACAAATGTCTGCAGTAGACTGAGAGAGTCTGGGTAATACAGGGAAGAAGCACAGGCAAGAAAGGCTACTGACATTTTCTCATGTGCAGGAAGAGAAGAAAGTTACCATATGCTTCAGAGATTACAGACAAATAGGTTAAGGTGACTTTAAGTCAGTTATGAGAGTGCTTTATGGAGCTGTAAGGCAGGAAATAATATAAGGTAATTTGGGTGTACACAAAAAACAAGTAGAAAATGAAAGAATGACTCAGCAACAGACTTCACAGCTCAAGTGTAAGTGAGCATCATGAACAAGATGTTGATGAGAAAATCTGAATCTGCTGCCCTTATGGATTCAGCACAATGGAAAATCTACAAGCTGTGGGGTGAGAGTTGGGTTTTAGTTCCATTTCTATCACTTACCAGCTCTGCAACCTTGGGCAGATCTTTTCAGCTTCCAGATCTTTGAATTTATCATCTGTAAAGTGACTTCACATTGTTGTGAAGCTCAAATGAGACAATATTTCTGAAAGTATTTTGAACAAAATTTATATATTATTATTCTAGGACTTCTTTGCGTGGGCTGAGCAAACATTTATTTGTGGGTTTCTTTCTTTTTTTCTCCTCAGCTTTATTGAGATATAATTGATAAAAAACCTTGTGTAAGTTTAAGGTGTACAATATAGTGATTTATATATGTACATATTGCAAAATGATTATATCTGTGGGTTTCTATGGTATATAAGATAAGAAGGAAATGACCGATATGATAAAAACAAGGATGATTAATGATATTTGAGCAAAGAAAAACTTAGAAGCCGGAAGTCACCGCCATTACTAAACAATAATTTTAGAAATCTTCTTATTAAGGCTTATGGTGGCACTATTTATGATGCATGAGATGCAACAGTATGTCTAAAGGAGTGACAGGTGATCAGTGAACTTCAGAGATCATGCAAGAAGCCAGAGGATATTTATTATCTTTAAATATACATGTTTTATTTGAACAAAATACAATTTTATAGGCCATACAAAGCTATTCTGGGTCAGAGAAGGGGCTGTAATATATGAATAAAACACAACAATGTGACTTTGGAACCTACTCTCTCCATATCTCTCTGTGCTCATTGAATGTTAGGAAAGGAATGAATGATGTTGAGGATAACATCACCCGACTCCTGAGACCTCTTATTATATCTGTGCTAAAGACCCTGCTTCTGAGAAAATGCATGTTGAATGTGAATGAAATTGCATGTAAAAATAAAAAAAGAAGGGGTACTCTACTGAGCTAAGTTTCTCCCAAATCCCTGTTGCTATAGCCTTAGTTCAAGTCTGCATCGGGTCTTAGATTGTTAACCGCCTCCTAATTGGCCCTTTGCCCACACTTATGCCTCTTCAATCAATTTTATACATTTGTTGTAAGAAATGAGCTTTGAAAAACACACTTCTGAACATGTTACTGATCTGCTCAAAAATCTTCACTGGTTACCTACCACCTATAACAGGACTCAGCAAAATTTTTTTCTGCAAAGCACCAGATAGTAAATATTTCAGGCTTGCTGACCACACATAGTTTTTGTTGAATAGTCCTCTTCTTTTTTTTTTTTCGTTTTACATCCCTTAAAAATTGAAAACCCATTCTTAGCTCATGGGCTGTACAAGCCAAGGGCTAGATTTGGACCTTCAGGCTGTAGTTTGTTGACCTAAACAATAAATAAAGTGCAAGCTCCTTAATATAGCATAGCAGTCTCCCCATAATCTGGCCCGCTGCTTTCTTCTCAAGTTTTATATATTGCCAAAACACTTCCCACACCCTCTGCTGTGGGAATTGAATTGTTGCCAGTATCTGGAAGTACACCAAGCTGGGTTTTGTACCTCTGTACTTGTTCACATTGCCTCCATTAAAATTGTCCTTCCTTATCCAACTGGCAAACTACTCCTCTCTCAAGACTCTACTAAAAGTGTCATCTCTTCTGTTTAGTATTTCCTGACTGCCCAGTTAGAACTCGCCTCTGTAACTCGTACAAATATGGATCACAGTATCTGGAGCACTTCGCTCTGCTTATTTACTCCTCAACTCCAATGTGAGCCTCTCAAAGACAGAAAATGACTTAATTGGATTTGTATCCCTAAAATACAGTAGACACTTAGTAAATGTTTGTCGAATGAATGGCCCTAGGCATTGTGTTAGCAAGTCATCCAATACCAGCAATAAAATAAAGAGAAGTAGAGAGAGAATCAGCAGCCCTCTGAATTGTGTGTGACCCATAAACAGAAGCAAGTTATTACTTTTGAAGTCCCTAGAGAAGCTCCCCGAGTCCCCTTCTTACATCTTGCAGAGATTTCTTCATACACCCATCAGGGCATGAGGGTGGTTACACATATCCTCATGGCAGATTTTTTTTTTTTCTGAGCAGTAATGCCATCTAACGGTGCCTGGGTTTTTAGAAGCCAAATGGGTACTCAAAACCTATCTTCCAATAAACATACTTTAAAAAATGCTCCTAGGGCTTTTAGTAGTATTAGTGATAGAATGACGAACTAAATACGTGTTGGTGAGCTGCCCTTGGAATATAGATACCCCGTCTCAGTGGGGAAAACGTGCTCTGAGTTCCAAGCTGATGACTTATGAGTTAACTTTTGGACATAACTCATTCCTAAGTTTGGGGCTGTCTCTACTTAAAATATATCAAGCATAGGTCAGAGGACCTGGAATAGGAGTCAACCAGATTAAGAGTAAAGCCATAAAAGTGAGAGCCAAAGGGAAATATGATATTACTGTGTTTCTAAAATTAGAGAATGGGCTGGTGAGGGTCCTCATTGTATACTCTGGAGAGGAGGATGCATAAAGGAAATTGACTTTAGGAAACAAAGAATAGAAATATTTGAAAGCTTTTAGAAAATAGCACTAGTATCTAACACTTATTGAATGCTTACTATGTGCCAGGAACTACTCTAAGAACTTTAGATTATCAATTTAATCTTCCCAACAGCACGAGAAGAAGAGTAATATTATTATCTGTATTTTATGGTTGAGGAAATTGATGCACAGAGCAGTTAGGTAATTTGCCAAAGATCTCATAGCTAATAAACAGTAGAGCTTGAATTTGAACCCAAGCTTTCCGACTCCATTGTCCACAATCCAAATAGCTTTGATTATATACATGGAACCACCAACAAAGTGCAGTGTGGAACCGATGGGGAATTTTACCTGGCTCTCTGACTACCTAGGAAAGCTGATTCAGAAGAAAACCTGTAATGGAGGATGGTCAAGCTTGATCGATGGAGAATTGCCAATTTCCAATGATTTTGCTTCTCAATCTTGGGGCAGAAAATCATAACAATCAGGGAGTAAGAGGCTTCACACACAATTTGCCCATGGTAGTGGTAAAAGACTTCTGGGGAAGAGATCATTCTGTATGTATGTGTGTGTGTGTGTGTGTGTGTGTGTGTGTGTATCCCAGAAATGATCAACTTTCAGAAAGTGAAGAAAAATATCAAGGATAGAAAATATTGTGGCCAGATAGCCATCTACCGAAGAGAAGGCTGTGGGAAGAAAGGAAATTTTAGAAGCAAGACATAACTACCTTCTGATTGTGTTATGACAGAAGAATTCTGGGGTCAAAGTTAAGATGAGAAAAAGAATCAACAGTTACAATAATACAACGCGTACAATAAATGTTGGCTGCCAACAATAGAATGTGCATATGGCATCTTATTCAATAAAGAATAAGAGGAAGAAGAAAAATAATTGCAATTTTGGCCATGAAGATTCTTGGGTAGAGCAGAAATGCTAAAGCTCATGAATGTGTATGAGAAGTGGAAGCAGAAATGGCTGGAGGGTCGCTAAAGCACATCATGGAAGAGAAGGCAGAGAAATAGGAGAAGGCAAAAGAATAATAATTTCAGTTTAGACATTTTCGTAAAAAATTGATATCATGGAAATTTAATATTTGTAGAAACAATACTGGTTGAGAAAATATTTATTAATATGTATAATATCTAAACTACTTTAAAATAAGAAATTGTAAGTATAAACTAGAATAATTTATTGAAAAACACTTTTTAAAAGATAAAGTGCTTTACATACAAAAGATACTTCTTGCCATGAGATGTTATCACCTAAATGTTGAGGGGTCATTTGTCCATTAGGTTCAAATTGGGACAGACACCTATAAAATGCAATATGAGGAGCAAATGCTACACAATAGTTGTGTAACCACTGTCCTATATATGAATTTTATCCACCTTGTGTGGCAAGTACAAAGATGTTTGGTCAGAAAAATACTTGTGATTTATACCCCCAAAAAGAACTTCTCCCTGACAGGCTACTATGGCTGTAGCATTCACCTTTACATTCGTACTGCTATTCTCTCTATGAACAATTTTGGGGACATTCATGGCTTTAGGTGTTAGTGTGGCTTGACAAAATGTTAACATTCATGGTAAACTTGTTAATGAGTGCCTAGTGGTGACCAGGGAGAGGATGCTCACTAATATTTTTGTTGTTGTTGTTAGTTTTAAAAAACATAAATTAGAATGTTATGGACCAAGTTTTCATTGTTTTTCCTGCATATTGGAGAGGTTTAAAGAGAGCCATTAAGAGTTTTCATTTCCTTTGACTAACTTCCTAAGTGAACCTTTTACATCCTTATTTCTCAAGGTGTAAATGAGGGGATTTAACATGGGAGTAACTGCTCCGTAAAATATTGAGAAGACTTTGTCCTCTTCCTGAGATTCCTTTGACTGAGGGGTCAGGTACATGAAGATGGCTGTCCCATAAAATATGGTGACCACAGTTAGATGGGATCCACAGGTGGAGAAAGCTTTGAGCCTGGCCCCCACAGAATGGATCCTCAGCACAGCAACTACAATGAAGAAGTAGGAAATGAGGATGAAGGTGAAGGGCAGGGGCAGTGTGAACACACTGATAATCAGACTTAGAATCAGACTGACAGGGGCGTCTGAGTAGACGAGCTTCTGCAGGGCCTGGATCTCACAGTTAAAATGGTTGATGACATTGTGTCCACAATAATGAGCAGGAATTACAACGATTGGTGTGACTGCTACTAAGAAGGCACTGACCCAGGTTCCCAAGGCCAGCTGTACGCAAACCCGATTGTTCATAATGAGGGTATAACGCAGGGGATTAGAGATTGCAACAAACCTGTCGTAAGCCATGACGGCAAGGAGGAGAGACTCTGTCATCCCCAGAAAGAGGGATGTGGTCATCTGGACATAACAGCCGGTATAGGAAATGGTGGGGAAGTCCCTGAAGCATTGGGCCAAGACATATGGCTCCCAGCTGGTGGAATAACAAATATCAAGGAAGGATAAATTACTGAGAAAAAAATACATGGCTGCATGAAGTTGAGAATCCCATCTTACTACAACAACAATAAGGCTGTTCCCAAACGTAGTGATCAGGTAGAAAATCAGCAATCCCAAAAAGAAGGCAGCCTGGATTTGAGGCTGTTGGGAAAATCCAATAAAGATGAATTCAGTCACCTCAGAGGCGTTGTCTCTCTTTAGATTGCCCATTTAGTCATCTCAAGTACTAGGGAAGAAGACAAAACATAATGTCACCTACATGAGGAAATAAGAAGAACGGCATCTCAGTGGCCTGTTAGAGTTCATGTTCTGGAGCTCTGATTAATTATTGTGTGCCATTTGTATTACTGGGTTAGGTTCAGCTGTTCAAGTATCCAATAATGGAAATATAGATTCATTTTGCTTTTCTGTCTTGTAGAAACTTATATGATCAGAAAAGGTTGATTAAGTTGTTTGAACTGTTAGAGCTCCATTAGAGGTACTTATATCTGATCAAGTAAGACAATCATTAACGTTAGGTTAAACAGAATTATTACTCTCATAAAAGGGCATAGCTAGATGATTGACTTTATTCTTGACCAAAAAAGAGGCGAACATGCTACATCTCCCCACCCAAAATGCACGTTTACAGCCAGCTTTATTTAAGTTGTTTACTAATTAACAAGTAATAGTTTTTAAGTTTAAGCTGAAAGATCCAGTTGTGAATGCTTGAAGTACTTCTTTGCTTTTTAACCTATTTTTTTTTCTTATATGTCATATTAAAACCACCTACGGATGGTAAATTAGGAAGTGTACATGTAACTAAAGCAATCAGTCAATTCAATGGAAAAACAACACCAGCCAAAATGACATGAAATAAACCAAGCAACTGGTGGATTTACTGAAATCTCACTCTTTGTTCAATTGTTCTGACATACATCTTCAATTGACAGAAGCTTACTGCGTGCAGATCCTACTATTTCCATATGGCTACAAATAAGAGCTTTAAGGGTGATGGGAAAATCTTATTAGATAAAAGGATTTCATGAAGACAACAGTTACCAGAAATTGTGAAGAGTGACAAGGCAAATTTTGGAATACATGTTTCCAGAAGTTTTAAAAAAAAGAAGAAAGAAAAAGACAGAACCCTGTTAGTTTTGTATGATTTCAGTAGGGACTGAAACAGATGACTCATTGAAATCACTTCTGGCTTTAAGATTTTCTTACTTAGACACAGAATAAAATCTCTCTGTAATGTATAGTTTTATTAGTGCTGTATATAATTGGGTAATTCTTTTTTTTTTTTTTTTTGTGAGGAAGATCAGCCGTGAGCTAACATCCATGCCAATCCTTCTCTTTTTGCTGAGGAAGACCGGCCCGAGCTAACACCTATTGCCAGTCCTCCTCCTTTTTTTTTCCTCCCTTTTTTTCCCCAAAGCCCCAGTAGATAGTTGTATGTCATAGCTGCACATCCTTCTAGTTGCTGTATGTGGGACGCGGCCTCAGCATGGCTGGACAAGAGGTGTGTCAGTGCCACCCGGGATCCGAACCTGGGCCGCCAGCAGCGGAGCGCGCGCACTTAACCACTAAGCCACGGGGCAGGCTCCCAAATTAGGTAATTCTTAATACCCAAAAGGCAGAGTGTTGAAATATAGAAAGGAATCAAGGGAGTCAGCTGGATCTAAGCCTAAATTCTGCTTTAGGATCTAAGTCACCAATGAGCTGCACAATCTTGAGAAAGTCAGTTTCCTCATATGTGTAATGGGAATATCACCCAGACTTTTGCAGGATTGTTCCAAGAATTAGATGAGATTATTTCTATAAAGAACCGAACATAGTGCCTGGCACAATTATAACCACCCAAGATATGTTAGCTCCCTTCCCACTTTTACACTCCATGTAGACCTTTCCTTCTGCTTGAATTTCATCCTTGTAAACATGTGCCAAAATGTCATTTCATCCTACCTTTCCTTGTGAGGTTATCATGTTACCAGAAGCAATACAATCTGAAGTTTTAGGTTTGAGTAACAACTAAAGAAAATTTGACTGTGTACGTCATTAGAATTTGTTCCTGATGGTAGGCGGGAATAAAGAGATGAAAATTACTCACTCACTCAGGGCTGGAGGACAGCAACAGAGAAGTGCACCTCATTCATAACAGAAGCATTTTGCAGTTGGCGACACCCCCACAAATGACTAATCTCCAAGAAGAAATTTGATTCCTTCAACTCCAAGGAAAAGAAGTTTAATACGAGCAGCTGTGGTAATAAATCTTCCTATCAGTTGTGGTTATAAGGCTGGAAAATCTTGAGTTAACTGTGCTGGTGAATCATGCACATTTATTTCTACTTGTTAAATATCTTTTTCTTTTATTTACACAGAGGTGGCTTGTAATAAGGCTACCATGGAAGGTTGGTGTCCAAAAAACAATAAAAAATTTCATTTTCTAGCATACATAATAATAATATAGATGCCAGTTCATGACATGCAGTTTTTCTTTGCCTGTACCAATATTAAAATGATATTTCTTCTTGAGGTGTCCAAAATTCTGTTACTTTGTTCTCAACCACAGAAAAATAAATTGAGATGTCCTTTCTGAATACATTGAGTTATTTTTAAAATATTGGTGTTTGCCAAAAATGTATAGTCTACTTACAGACCAAAAATATTTAGGTAGCGTTAAAAGAAGCCACAATTCAAATGCAAGAAGGAACTTTGGAAATTTGGATAATACTGTGGTGGTTTAAGAATTCGTAACCTCAATCTTGAAAAACCGTTTCCACTTTTGGGACTTCAGGGATATCCCTGCTTTGTAATTAAGTTGCCTAATACAAGTAGGGAGAGAGAAAACAAAGAAGGAGGAGGAGATATCTGCTATATTTAGCTCATTAAACTAATGTTCACTTTCCTCCCAAATTGGTTAATGAGAATTTCAGTGAATGTTCTCTATAGAAATGATTGTAGTCAGTAAATACGGTGGTGGTGGGGAGCCAGGGTTGGTCTTCCTCAAAGAGAAACTACATTCTGTCTGGGCAATTCTTTATTCATTTACTTTCTTTTCTGCTAACAAGTTAAATGTTCAGGTAGTGCTGTGAAGAATTTATATTGAGGAATTTTGGAGATCCAGATGTACATCATAGTATGATTGTGTAACTTAACTTGTTGCTTGCTGGATCCTGTGAATGATATGGTATTTTGGTCAATCAAGTTCTCTCCCAAGTATGATTGTGAGTTCAACAGAGATTAGATGAAGTTCTATTGTTTTTGTGTGTGTGTGTGTGAGGAAGATTGGCGCTGAGCTCACATCTCTGCCCATCTTCCTCTATTTTGTATGTGGCATGCTCACCATGGCTTGATGAGCAGTGCTTAGGTCCACGCCCGGAATCCAAACCCTGTGAACCCCAGGCCGCCGAAGCAGAGTGCGTGGACTTAACCACTACACCACCCGGCCAGCCCCCAAAGAAGTTCTACTTTTATTTAGTTTTTTTTTTTCTTTTCAACTTGAGGAACTTTAGACCCTGTATAATGGAAGTAAGGCTACATGCACACTTTGGAGGCTGTAAGCCCCTGGATTTAGTGACCAAATTTGAGTCATCTTTGTTTTCTCTGGAACTCTACCTTGCACAGAGGAAACTCTTGAAGGATATTTACTGAAATAAAAGCTTTTCATGTCACTTTGACTAAAAGGATTCTTCCATTTAGGTATTTTTATACTGCATTTAATCATACTGTTTTTGACCATCTGACCCTGAATAACTTTTTTCCTGAAATTTTTACTTGTCAATTTCTTGGTACAAAAAAAAATGTGTCAATTGATAGAGCAGCGCTCTGTAGAAAGACAACAGAAGTGGAGGACTTTCAGCCAGATAGTTGCTTCATATTGGGCTTTGGTGGGTCACTTCTTCCATGGAGGGTTGATGGTAAGGTTCTCCCTGTGTGAGATACTCATTCCTCAAGAATTTTCTTTGTGATTCCATCCTAGGGACCTTCTCATCCCTGTATATTAAAAATATATTAAACCTTTGTGGAAATCCAGAAAATATGAAAGAGAATAAGATATTGAACGTTTGCAGGAGCATACAAATTGGGGGAAATTGCAGTGCCATCGTGGAAATATTTCACAGAGGACATGGTTGATGCTTCCCCAGTGAAGATCATAGAACTGGCGTAGAGGCAAGCTACAGTAAGAATGGAAGACATCAACTCTCCAGGCATATGATAGAAATCTCATTCTGCTAAAAGCAGGGTATCTGATAAATATGGGATTTGCCTTGCTGACAATTTCATTTCTCAGAAGGTTAAAGAAGCATTGAGCGGAAATGATGCTATGGACTTAATTATGATGGAATATACTGGAATTTTGGGAGAAAATAACCATATCATCTGGGAGTTCATAATAGAAAGAAACTCGATGGTCAATATTTCTAAAAGGGAAGTTGGCTATGAGGCCATAGATACCTTTCCTCTGAATATTTTAATTTCAAGTTTCTTAAAGTCTTTGATGATAGTTTGATCAGACACACAGAATCACATGAAAGTAGATCTTTTTCACTTCAAGAGCACAGCACAGAGCATGCAAACAGAACAGTCTCAGGCTCTCCTGGGTGTAGACAGTACTTACATAGCAATCTCATAATGCCTAATTAACAGCAACTTTCTTGCCGTGTAATCAGAGTCTATTAGACCCATTCCCATAGCATACTGATCTGTGCAGCCTAATCTGAAAGTTTACCAGGTACTTGGATTTTACTTATCTTGTGGATATTTTTCTCAGAGATTTTCGGTGTATGTATTGGAGGATTCAGTCTTTAATCTAGGCTTCATGGCCATGTGGAATCATTCATTCGTTTATCCATTCAACAAGTATTTATTGAGCTCTTACTATGTGTCCAGCTCTGTGCTAGCTGCTGAGGATACAACAATGAACAAAAGAGACAAGTCTTCCCTTCTTATTTAACGTATATTTTATTGGGATGAGACAGACAGCAACAAGTAAAAATAAAGCAGTTCAGATAGTAATAACTGTTATGAAGAAAATAAAACAGAGTGATATGAAAGAGAGTGGTGGAACAAGATTGTTATTATAGATGTTTGCTTTCAAGGAAGGTGATGTTTGAGTTGAGACCAAAATGACACAAAGGAACTATGTGAAAATTTAGAGGAAGAGAGTTCTAGGGAGGGAGAACAGCAAGTGCTAAGACCCTAAGGCAAAAACAAGTTTAACTCTTTGCTGAATAGAGAGGAGATAAGTGTGACTGAAGCATAGTGTAGGGTAATCAATCACCCTGGTTTGTCCTGGACTTTCTCAGTTTCACCGCTGAAAATCTCATGTCCCAGGAAACCCCTCAATTCCTGTGTGGGATTAGGGATTACCACAGAAACTCATTAACTTGACAGAGTATTTTTCTCCAAGTTAAGCATGCTGTAGTCCTTCCATCTGAACTCAGATGGTATAGTTTGTTCCAAGACCTTTCAGTCACAAATCCAGATCTACTCTGAGAATATACTTGATTTTTTTCCAGCGCCCTCTTGAAGAGTGGCCCTTTGAACCAGACATGCTTCTGAAAGCATGGAATGACCAATGTCCAGCACAAAGAAACTACAGGTTTTGGCAGCATTCTTATACTAAGTCATCCTAAGATAGCCAGCAATTCTTAGTAGTATTATGCTTAGCAGGGAAGTAAGACCACTAACTCTGATTTTTCCACAACTACTCTCAAACCAGTTAGTCCACTTTCTGTAATTGTACAACTAATTTTCTTTTAACCTCAAGGCTCAGTTTTACCATTTGCTAAGCAAGGCTTCATCCTGTTCAGTTTGGCTTATAGTTCCTTCCACTGAGTTCTTTTTGAATGCCAATTCTAATATCCAAAACTTTACCTAAACACTTCTTTCTTTGTGTCACCAAAAATTTGACAAATTTGTCTTCTGGGTTTTTATCTAAGTCATTTGATAAAAATATTGAACAGAACAGGGCCCTGGGCATGTCACTGGAGATATTCTTCCAATATAGCATTAATAAATTAATCAATATGTTAGGAGAAATTTGTTAAGCAGGTACTAAGTCTGAAAATTTCAAGCTTACTGTGTTATCCATGATTTTGGATATGACATGCAATCATGAGGCCAAAATATTGCCTGAAGATAAAGTTCCTCTCATTTACTCTTGTAGATACTGAGAATAATGGATGATAAGACTGAAAATGTGGTAGAGAACAGAAATCTAGGAGGGAGAAAAAGAGCCCTCAAAGCTTATTCAGTGGTCTTACAATTTGGGAACAACCAAAAGAGGAGGAGGCTTGAGGAGAAATGAAGAGTTAAATATCTAAGCCTGTTATTGAAGTGAAATCAACAATTCAAAGACACTTATGCAGCCCTATGTTCATTGCAGCATTATTCACAATAGCCAAGATGTGGAAGCAACCCAATTGCCCATCAACTGATGAATGGATAAACAAGATGTGGTATATATATACAATGGAATATTACTCAGCCATAAAAAGACAAAATCGTCCCATTCGCAACAACATGGATGGATCTTGGGGATATTACGTTAAGTGAAATAAGCCAGACCGAGAAAGACAAACACTGCATGATTTCACTCATATGTGGAAGGTAAACAAGCACATGGATGAAGAGAACAGATTAGTGGTTACCAGAGGGGAATGGGGTCGAGGGGTGGGCAAAAGGGGTAAAGGGGCACATATATATGGTAATGGATAAAAATTAGACTATTGGTGGTGAGCATGATGCAGTCTATACAGAAACATAAATAATAATGTACACCTGAAATTACACAATGTTATAAACCATTATGACCTCAATAAAATAATTAAAAAAAAAAAGGATTTTTGTAATGAAGCTACAGCCATAGAAGATATATAAACAAATAAGTGTGATTGTGTTCCAATAACACTTCAATTACAAAAATATATGGTGGGCCAGGTTTGACCGGCAGGCTGTAGTTTGCCAACATCAGCTTTAGATGATTCAGAATTACCCTTATAGAAATATCCTCATAGATGTATATTTTATTCTGGGAATACAGTTTCCCCCACCTCTCCTTCTCTATGTTAAGAAGTTTCTAGTACTGAGATTCAACATTGTATGTTGGGATTTCTTTAACTTCCTTTTATCTTGGCTTCCTTTCAGGTTTATTTCTTCCAATCTTTCTCTTTTATGAGCTAGAACAGGCATCAGCTAAGTTTTTCTGTAATCAGGAATAGTTTAGATTTTGCAGGCCATAGGTGTCTGTTGCAACTACTCAGCTCTGCCCCGCTGTATCACAAAGAAAACACAGGGATTATGAAAACAAATGAGCATGGAAATACTGTAAAAATCTTTCTCTACAAAAACAGGGAGTGGGCTGGATTTGGCCAACATGCTGTAGTTTGCCAGCTGCTGATCTAGAAGGATGGTGATTATTCTTGAAATTATTCTTGAAATCATATTCTGTAGCCTGGACACCACCTGGCATTTGTTTTTTGCATTATACTAATTGGAGACCACCCCTGCCCTATAGATCACTGCAAACAGTAGTTCCTTAGGCATCCACAGGTCTTGTGTCCTATGTCTAATAGCACTCCTTGGTGGTTCTATGTGCCCTCTGAATCCCTCATAGAATTAAGGCCTGAAAACATCCTGTTGATTTCACAGTCCCCATTCTCAGAGTCCTCTGAGACGGCTGCTTTTAAACCTGCCAGTTTTCATATCCCCTGGCCCTGGAGTGAAATTTCTGCCAATCTAATTATGAGGTGATAGCAATTAGCAGGAATTAACACCCATCATGTAAAAGTTCAGGTTTCCTTCAGTGGAACAAACTCATACCCAGACACATTGACAGTCATCTGCCAAAACAGTCTAATCTCCTTTTGCACCAGAGGTTATGAGCATCCCTGGATGACTGAAGCCACTGTTGGCAATGGGCACTTGGGAAGAGCAGAAAACTGAAAGGAGAAACTAGAGAGCACAGCAAGGAGAATCTCTGCAAGATGTTGAGTCCAAATGACTGTTCCATTCAAAAGAAGAAGTAAACCTAGCAAGCATATTCATTATTCATTTAAAACAACGTTTCCCCACTTGACTTTAGAATGAGTGTTAGATTTTCAAATGCATAGAATTCTTATTTTATTTAAATTTTAGATTAATTGAAAAATGAAATTTTAAGTCTATGTCTTCCCCAAATCTGAATTAAAAGAACAACGTAGTCTAGAAGTCCTGAGGCTAGATTTCTTGTCCTGGTTTTGCCAGAATACTCCAGACTTCAGTTTTCTCTCCTGTGAAGCAAATGAATCTCACTAGACAATTACCATTTTTAATCAACATTTTTTCCAATCAATAGAGAAAATATGGAAGCTGCAGAAAACTATAGGTAATTGAACAAAAATCACAGAGAATCCCACTGTTTATTCATGACCATTAACAACATTTGGGTTCTTTCCCTATTCGTATGCCTAACTATTTTTATGGTCATTATGTCATGCTATATGAAATGTTGTGACCTACTTTCCTACTCAAGTATTTTCCCATGGCATTAGACAATTGTTCAGGACTCTTCTAGCTCTATGATTTCAGGTATGTTTGGTTTCTTATGGTCAATATAAAGACCATCATGAATTATGGTGAATAATATTTGATTTTTTTTAACAATAAAGTCAATATAAAGCTTTTCATTAAAACTAAATAGAACAACTGTAAAAGTAAATTATTATAGACTTAGAAGGAATTATTACAATCCTTTATTTACATTTGTTGTCCCATGGTTGGATGGTAGTCCAAAGAAAAGTCCAACGTGGTAAATTGAGGACCTATTCTATTATTCCTTTCTCTCTCAGGAGAAGCGTTTCGTCTGTAAGGCAGGAAGTTGGCTTTTGTGACAAATTACTGGGGATGAACAAATATAATGTTTTAAAAACCTGAAAGATCGCCTGAATTAAGCAGTTAAGAGTGTACATTTTCACCACCTGGTAAAATAATGAAACAATATTGGCACCATGTGGAAAAGAACAAAGATGGTTGCCTTTGAGGATGAATTATGGCAGGCTTTATGTGACAATAAAACACTATTGAGAGCTCAATAAAACAATGTTTGAAGTTTGGACTTGGGCCAAATATTGAATGAGCACCTCCTACATACAAGGCATTGGCCCTAGGCACATAGCATCTCAGGAAAACCAAAACACTGTTGTTGCCTGCAGGAACTCACAGTTAGGTAGGGGGGTGAGGGATGACACTTGGACACAAGTAGCTAAAAGGTAAGGTGCAAAGTGGTAAGTCTCCTAGCAGACAGGCATTTGAGGTGTAACAGGAATTTCTTTCTTCTGTTGACCTGGAGCAATGTTTCAATGGACCATTGTAGCCCAGGAAAGAATCCTTGGGCTGAGCCATGTCACATACCAACACAGAACACACATAGGCTTTTCTTTTCCATTTAGTAGAGACCTGAAGTGAATTCCAAATGTAACTTAGAAGGGATAGCCCCTTTACTAAATGGGGAGAGGAATGTTCTCAAAGTCCGTTTATTAAGAAGGCCAGGGAAGGAAGTGGAATTATACCTGCTAGGGGACACAATATCAAAGCTTTCAAAGCTGCAAAGGGAAACCATTTCAAAGCCTCCAGGATCAGGTCCCAGAGAGGCAATGAGAAGGCCCTTCACATGAAGGAGTTCAGAAGTACTTACAAGAACATGCCCAAGAGAAGGTGTTTATTTCTAGATCATTAACACTAAAGTTGCTTTCCTCCTTAATTAACTCTCTAGATCTTTGGAAACATAAAATATTTAATTACCTTCCTGGCAACTTTTGGCTCTACATGCTCTGGGAATCCAACACATGTGCCTCTAAGTGGTACCAGGTACCAGGATAATAGGCAAGCAAATCTGCAACAGTCACCTGGGTGATTCTAAATATCTGGATCGTTGATAAAAAATTTGTTTAGTTTGGTGCCAACATCACCACCTTGGGGCAGCACACCTTGACTCCTCAGGTAGAACTCTGGTTCCCTTTTCTTATGCTCGCACTTATCCTGCTGTATTTTAATTATCTGTTCACTTGTGTGTGTCTACCACTGGGTCTAATTTTGGGAGGAGAGACACTGTGTCCTTCTTGCTCACTGTCATTTCCACAGTGTCTAGCATGGTGCCTGGAGTGTTACTATACACTCAGTAATTATGAGACAAGTGAAAGAACACTAAGACAACCTGCGGTGGGCCATCACTAAGTGGCATATACTATGGTAAGGCAGTAGAGAAAGAGTTCTGCTAAGGGGCAGCCAATCCCTTAGAGATTTGCCCAAGTGGTTGCACAATGGCTAGAGCTGCACCACTGTGCAAGGATTTGTTCCTCATGCCAGTTGAGGAAGGTCAGGAACGGGGCTGGAGCAGCCAACTTGATATTCTGATACCATTTGCGTATGCACTTGAGGACCTTGGAGCCCACCTGATACAGCTCCCACATTTTAGAGATGGAGAAACTGTGGCACAGAAGGGAACAGCTGCTGTCCCTAAGGCACTAGCTAGCAGAGGAGACTTTCATACCCGTGTCTCCAGACATCCTGGTCAGTGCTCGTCCCTCTGCAATCAGCTGCCTCTCCTGAGCGCTCTGAATCTCAACAGGCCAGGATTTCAATGGCAGCTCCACAAAGGGAGTAGCTGTGTGGCCTTGAGAGATCACTTCCCCCTTTTCCCACCTCAATTTCCCCATTGGGAAGATCAGCTTTATAACATATGACTTCCAGGGCCGTTGTGAGCCAGCCTTCGTGGAAACAGTGTGTGTAATATTCTTAGCAGAGTGCCTGTTACATAATTGGTTCCCAACTCTTAGCTCGCTTCTCTTCCTCCTGGGGCCCATGAGGCCTTTCAGGACATGGAAAAATGAAGAGTGTCCTTGGCGCTCAGGAAGGGTCAGCTATGCTGAGGGTCTCAGTTGCTCAGCGCATCTCATCCCTCAGGAGACGAATTCGGAGCTCAACCCTGCATCGATGTGGTCTTGCTCTGGAGACTCTCCTGCCTGCTCACTCCTAACATCCCCCAAGGAAATGCAGCCTTCAAAACACAGACTTTCCAATTTTCCTCGTAAAATGAATGAAAGAACCTTTTGGGGAATAAAGTGATTTTTCTTTAGCTGTGCTTGTTTACTTTTCCATAAGCTCCCAAGATGGCTTGCATGTTAGCTGTTAATCACACCATCTGTTCAAACAGTACTTCAGTAAATGATTCGATTCATGCTTTTCTTCTAAAAGAATCTTTTTAAGAACAGTGTTTATGTCTCTGTTATCCTTCAATTGACAACGTAGCATGAGCTATTTTAACTTTGCTATCATTGTAAACACATATTGAATTTCCCATTTCTTAACTGTGCAGAAAACAGGACGTCTCTGCATTTGTTCCACTTGACTCTAGGCTTGTGGTGGGGGTGGGAGTGTAACTGGGCAGATATTCTATGTTTTCAAAAAAGAAAAAAAGATGAAGACAAGAAATTACAGGCAATATTTCCTCTAAAATCTAGAAGTCAGTGACAATGACTAGGTTTTAACTGCATGCGACTATTCAGGCCAAGCCAAATAAATAGTGTCCTTAGTGGTAGGGAAGGGTCAGCCATGCTGAGGATTTTGGCTGCTCGGATGCATCTCGTCTCTCAGGAGGCAAAGTTGCCACTGGTTTAGAGAGATACCTGGGAAGAAGGGCCTGCGTCCCTCCAACCAATCCAGGCCAAAATCTTGAGTGATACCAGGCATGGGGAGGAGGTAAAAGGGCTGTTGGGGCTTTTGGGGAAGAGAAAGGCCCTTGAGTTAGTACAGTTAGAAAGATCAGAGAGTAGAGGTGGACTTCTTATTGTTGCAAGATGTTCTGTGGACCTCTGAAGGCCTCATATCCATTTGAGTGTCTGGGAAAGTTGACACAGTAGCATGGGTGTGTTCCTAGTGCTAACCCATATTGATGCCATTCTCTCCTGCTCTTTAAGACCTGTAGCCACACACTACATGTACAGTCATGTGCAAAATGTAAGAGATGTACAAAGTGGGCACATGTAAACTTATGTGTGGGGACATCAATGAAGAAGGTACTTCCTCTCCAGGCCTAGTGATAAAGGGTAGTTGAAGAAGGCTCATATTAGAGGAGGTATTCTTGCTGGGTTTCCAGGGTTGGATAGTTCACTAGTTCAGAATGCATACATTTTGCAGAGAGCACATCAATCCTGTGCACATAGCTGGAAATGAATGAAGCATTTATGGGAGTGGTAATAAATTTGTATGGTTGGATCAGCAAGAGTCAGGACACCCATGTGGGCTGAGTTTAGATCTTGGAAAGTCTTAAATGTCACACTGAAGAGTTTAGCTTTTTGCCTCCACATGACCGAATATATTGTTGAGCATTTTTAAACAAGAGTGATGTGTTCTGACACGTCACAGAAAGATGGGTGAAACCATAGTGTGGAGTCTGGATTGGAGTTGGTTGCTAAGGAGACTATGTCTCAAGTCATTATAATAGTCAAAGAAAGAAATGATGAGGGCTGGAATTAAGGGAGAGATAGTGGGATGAGAGACTAAGGATGGATTTGAGATTTATCACAGAAGTAGAATAGGCAGATCTTCAAGGATGATTGGAGCTTGTAGTGAGGGAGGAGGAGGATTAGAGGATGTCTCTCAAGTGGATGGTGGCACCATTCAGTGAGATCCAGAAAACAGGAGGAAATGGTGGGCTTTTAAGGAAGAAATATTTTAAGAAAGATGAAGCTTTCTGTTTTGAAATGGTTCAATCTGGGTTGTCTGTGCAACTTCGAGGTAGATACATGTCCATTTGCTGTGAACACATGCAACCGGAGCTCAGAAGAGATGTCTGAGCTGTAGACAGAGCTTTGGTAGTTATTACTCTGAATAATGATTTGTAACAGTGTTCATGAGTTTTAACTTGCTCAGACCAACATATTCTGCTCACACAGGTTGTCTTTAAAAAGCTATGTTTAACCCATGCTGTAGCATGTCCTCTCTCTTCGTGGTTTGGGGTGGAGAAGTAAATCAATTATAAAGCAATAGTCATCAAGTATACAATGAAGATTCAGTGCTCTCACCACCATGGCCTGCATTCATTTCCCAGACAGGGAATCACACCGCCTGTCAGGTGTTATACTGTGGTGGCTGTTTGTTGCTGTGATGCTGAAAGCTATGTCACCAGTATTTCAAATACCAGCAGGGTCACCAGCATGGTGGAGAGATTTCAGTGGAGCTTCCAGACTAAGAGAGATTAGGAAGAAGGACGTGGCCATCAACTTTCAAAAAAATTGGCCATGAAAACCCTATGAATAGCAGCAGAGCATTTTCTGATGTAGCGCCGGAAGGTGAGAGGATGGCGCAAAAAGACCGGGCAGATTTCCACTCTCCTAGGGTTGCTAGGAGTCAGAATGAATTCAACAGCACTAACAACAAATACGGTGAATAATACGTCACTATGTAGGCAGTAAAGGAACAAACAGTATGGGTAGGGTTGAAAATCCTGTAAATATCCATATTCCCTACATATGTAGGGAGGTATCATTAGTCAGGCATATTCAGTATTGAAACATTGTGTAGAAAGATTTAGTTACCTTCAAAGGGACGTGGCAAACTGGCAGGGACCGTGTGTCAGTCAGAATCAGTTTCAGCTTCAAGGGACAGAAAACATAATATATAGTGGCTTAAACAAGATGGATGATTTTTTCGTACCTCACATAACAGATAACTAAAGATGAGAAGTCCAGAACAGCAATGGTAGTTCTACAGCATCCATGAATTCACATTCCTTCCAGCTAACCATTCTGTCCTCATTCTCGTAGAGCAAGAAGGTTGATAGAGCCCCAGACATCACATTTACATTCTAAACATCAGGATGGAGGAAGGGGAAAATAAGGGTGCTCATTTGCTTCTATTTAGGACTTTCTAGGAATTTCTCACAACATTTCTACTTATATTTCATTGATAAGAATTTAGCCACCTGGGCATGCCTAGCTGCAAAAGAAGCTTGGAACTGTAGTTTTTTAGCTAGATATGTTGCCACCTGAATAAAATTTGGTGATCTATTACTAAAGAAGATTGGTAGAATGGATAATGGGGTAGATAACTAGCAATCTCTGCCATAGGACATAATCTCAGTTTGGACTCATTTGGTGTAAAGAAGAGCTGAAAGAAAAGAACCACCTAGAAGATCCATGGTAAGACTTCAAGTCTGACAAGAAGAACATGATATATATATATTTGTTTAGTGAGGAAGATTAGCCCTGAGCTAACATCTGTTGATAATTCTCCTCTTTTTGCTGAGGAAGATTGGCCCTGGGCTAACATCCATGCCCATCTTCCTCTACTTTATATGTGGGACGCTGCCGCAGCATGGCCTGATCAGTGGTGCGTAGGTCTGTGCCCAGGATCTGAACATATGAACCCTAGGCTGCTGAAGCGGAGCATGCGAACCCAACCACTATACTACCAGGTCAGCCCCAGAACATGATATTTTAGGAAGTGTTGTCCAGGCAAACACTTGACACCAGAGAGATCCAATATGAGTTACTGGGGATAGCCTCACAGGCACTTAGAGAAGAGTAAAGAAAAATGTGGGAGTAAATAATGTTTAGATAATAAATCAACCAAGTGGTGTACACTAGGGATATCCATCAGAATGTAGAAAGGCCCCAGTTCAGGGGTAGGATGCTAATCCATGGGTAGTGGTGATGGTGAAGGACGTTGACGGACAAAAGCACAGCAAGGTCTGAGTCCTAGAAGGAGTAGTCTACTAAGCAGATATCCAAGGCAGACACATTGATCCAGAACTAAGACACTTGGTAAGAGGGGAATAGCAAAAAGATAGACTAATCGTTGAGTCCCCAAGAGGGATTTTAGAACAGTGGTTCCCAAAATTTTGGATTTCACATACAAGTACGTATTTTTTTAAAGTGAGCTTGCCATAATGTTGCCAACTTTTTATTTGCTAAGTAAGGCTATATTAGAAACAAAACAACCAACTATCCACAATTTATAAACCCTATTATTTCATTTAAAAGACTATTTTAAGGTAAAAAGTTAGGAAACAAATTCAAAGCAAAGAACAGTCCTTGTTCAAAATTCAAAATGGACAAAACAATAAACAATAAAAAGGCTCCCTCTTACCGTTGTCCCTTCATCACCCAGTTTTCCTATCTGGTGGCAGCCACTGTTACCTGTTCCTTGGACATCCTTCCAGAGATATTCTATATATAAACAAGGAAATACATGTGTGTGTATGGCATTCTACACACACTGTTTGTATTGAAAAGGATATCTTGAAAAGCATTCTCTGTCAGTACGTAAAGAGTTTTCTAGTCCTTTTCATGTCTGCATAGTAGTCCATTGTATAGATTTACCAAATTAGTTTAACAGTCACTTATTAATGGACATTTCAATTATTTCCAACCATAGAATGCTCTTTGAAATTGAATTAAAACTAACCATGACCAGCTCATTTCTTTACTTTCATTTCAGCATAGACTGGTAAAAACCTTACCACCACCAGCACCATTTTATGTACTGCCATTTGGGAAGCACTTTTCTACAGTTCTCCATGTGCTTGAAGTCATTCAAGCTTGTGAAATGGGCCTTTTGTTTCTGGCTATCAGGCACCTCCTTGATACCTTGATAAAAAAGTAGAATCCATCCAAAAAGGTGGCTTATCTCACCAAGTGGGGCCTGAGTTTCTGTTTCCAATTGCTTTTTTTCATATGTTTTCACTGTGCTGAAATATTTTTCCTATTTGGTTTCTCCTATTGTCATTTGTAACCAGCCACTAGCATAACACATCGAGATTCGATATAGCTAGACATGGGCTAATCAAAAATGCCAAATGTAGTAACAAAAGGACAAGACTTTGAATACTACTCAGGAATTTGGGTGGATCTGGCACAGGGAGAAAAGACCATTCTCAAGTGTTGGGATATATTAGGCCTCTCTTGTACATCTTGGCTTCACCTGTACATTATTCTAGCTGTCACTATGGCAACCAGCTGTGTGGGTTCCAACATACTTCATGCATATGCAACCTGACAATACCTCACCTTATGCCCTCATTATATGCATCTCAACTCCTAGGCTGTGATTTACTAGTGAACACTACTGTGAGACCCTCCCTGATGCCTACATATATACAACCCAGAAGCATAAAGGACTGGGTGAATGGGTGAACCTTTGTCTGTTGGGAAATAGGAGATGGTGGTTAAATTCATCCCCCTTGTTTCCACTCATGAATGGGACTGAGTTTATATAACTTCTTGAAAAATTCAATGGGACTAAGCAAACAGTCTCATCTACCTGAGGTCAGCTCAATTATATATCTTTGAATTGGCTTTTCCTGCTGCCTTGATTCATTATCCATGTCCCTTACTCTTGTTCTCTGGAATTGTACTCCCAATACAACAACTGCACATAATTACTCTGCCTCAAATCCAGGTAGTGATATGAGACAAGACCTCGTAGGCAAAACATGATTTAGGTAAGCATGACCAAAACAAACAAGTGAGGATACAGATCAACAGTCAGAATCAGGGGTTTAGTGAAATGAAAGCTTATCCAGACATGTAGATGGGGCATGATGGTCAGAAATGCATTGTGTATGTGGGTGTGGTACTCAGTAGTCTAGGCAGCCAGTCCTCACTCAGGAGTTTTGACAGTAGAAAGTTGTACTCCAGGTCAGGTAGGATTCTAGTCTATGGAGGAATAGTGGGAACACTGCTTGCAAGAGTAAGGCTGCTCATAAGTCCTAGAGGGCCTAGACTACTAGGCAGTTGACCATGATCCAAAGAACTAGTTGGAAAAAAGGTAATGGGGGTCAACTGGGACACAGGGTAAAATATGGAATAGAAGTTGAATGCCCTGATTTTAAATCACAAAAGTATTTAGAGTTTCTTATATATCCCTTGCCTAAGTTCAAGATTGAAATTGGGGTGGGGCTTAGTATGTAGACAGGTGGGCAAAGTAATCCCTGCTATGTGGAAAGAGGTGTTTCAAAGACCAAAGACTGGGAATGACACAGAAATTGACAAGAAAGGCAGCATTCCTATGCTTGATGACACCGTGGTAGGTGGAGTGAGACAAGTAATATGCTCCCTACGCAGACCCCAAGTTTCTTGGTTTAGCATTTCACTCTATGACCCATATTAATTTCTTCACCTGTTTGATGAGAATGTTTGAACATGCCACCAAAATCAATGGCAATCAGGAGTTTACCTTACATCAATTTACTTTAAAACACAGTCTTAGATGTATGGTGGAAACTACACTGGATTTATAGTCAGGACACCTGACTATAAGTTGTGCCCTTTAGTGAGTCATTTGACTTTTCTGAGTCTCTTTTCTATTCCAAAAATGGGGCTAATATTTGCCCTATCTACCTCATAGGTTTGCTGTGAGTATGAAATATGATAATATATGTGAAAACAATTTGTAAATTGCTAAATGTTAGGTAAATGATAGTTATTATTACAAGAAAGTGTCTTTAGTGCTTAGGGGATTAGGACTCCTTATACGATTTGCCTTAAATTTTGCATATGATACAAATGCAATAATGTTGACTTCAGGGTGGAGAAATTTCATATATTTATGATGTTAGGTTACTGAACCACTGTTTTGTCCTTTCTAGTCTAATGCCAAAAATGTGGCTTACAAGCCCCTGTCTATGCAGCAAATGTCTCATTATCCTCTAGGGAAGTCCCAGTTTAGATGTCATTTTGTAAACAACATCATTAAGGATGAGAAAAGCATCACTGAGTCATTGTCATGTAAGCTATAGTCCTGAATGATATCCAAGGCAGAAATGTGTTCTCTGTGGAAAACTTTGTTCTTTATTCTCAGTGTTACAGCAAAGCATAAGAATTATAAAATAAAATGTCTAAATGTTTAAGAAATTCTGTGTGATTTTATGTATGTAAACTTTTCTCTCTCCCATTCTCATTAAAGTGTTACTTGATATCCACATTACCCTATCCTTGTATTCTAGACGGGATTGTCCATGCTCTTGATACTCAAATGTGTGGTCCACATTCTGGTAGCATTGAGATCACCTGGGAGCTTGACAGAAATACAGAATTTCAGATTCTAACCCCGACCTGTTGAATTAGAATCTGCATTTCTTCACGATTCCCCAAGTGATTCACAAAGTTTGAAAACCAGGGGTCTACACTAACCTGCCCTTTTAAGTCAACCCACTTTAATCTTCTTAACTCCTTAGTCTCTGTTCCTGTGCCTCATTCTGCTTTGCTTTGGAATCCTTACATCAATCCCTGACTCTAGACCTCTGGACTTGCCTTTCTTTGTAGTATATGTGTTTCCCTATGTGTCTACAATTCCGCTTTTCTTTATGCATGTTGGTTTAATTTAGCAACTTGGTGTCCTTGTTGCTTCCAGTATATAAATATATACTGTTATATATTGTAGCTCTACCTCCTCAGAGCCCAATCCCACACCCCTACTCATTCAATTCAGCCAGTACTGGCTATGACAGGCCAACTCCCTAGGAAGAAAGGGAGTTGGAGAAAGCCAATTTGGCTGTACCATGGAAGTTGCCTAGATTAGATGGGGTATACACAGTCTTGTTAAATTTCTTATTCCTGTACTCATAGTCTTTCAGTAGTCATCAGGCCCTTTTCAAAGTATAAGCTCCTGGAAGATAAACAGAGCTTTCTCTTTACTTCCTGGGCTCTCATTTCTGTATGTAGGCAAGAGGGTGCTAGGGTAGGCAAAACAAAACAATAGCTGATCCAAAAGTCATTCTGATCTGGCTCTGGAAATTGCAAACTTGTTGCAGCAAGTATATCATGATAAATAACATACCAGGGAGACTGTGGAGAGTGTGCCTTCCTGCCATATCTTTTTCTTCCATCAGGTGAATACCATGGCTACCTTGCTGTGTGAAATTTGTTGCTACTAGTGGTTAGCAGCACAAGTGTTTGTGGCTATCCCTTCTCTGGGAAGGGGCAGTTTGTAAGCAAGGGTATACTTTTTAATTTGTATATAAGAGACCAATTCTCCTCCTTATGGTACCACAGAGACTGGACTGTCCACTGTACCCCAAGATCTAGATCTAGCACCTGCTTTTCCTCAGTTATGATTATAATCAATGAGAAATAAATTCATGTACTGAAGAACCATCTTCAGGATCCATGTTATGAAAGATGAAACTGTCATGACAAAGAGTTTTTTTGACAACAACTGATCCCCATTTGATTGGGTCTGAGATAAGTTCATCTTTTATTCAACTCTGCTTTGTAGACAACTGTGAAAGAACAAAGGACTGGTGACTCATTGAAAAGGATGCTGGACAAGATACCTAAGGCCATTAGACCAATATCTTTCTTTTGGCGGCCTTCATTAGAGCATCTTTCACATCCTTGTTTCTCAGAGTGTAAATAATTGGGTTCAGCATGGGTGTTACTGCCCCCTACAACACTGAAATGATCTTATCCTCATCCCGGGAAGATTGAGAGTGAGGGAACGTGTACATGAAGATTGCTGTCCCATAGTAAATGATGACCACAGACAAGTGGGAGCCACAAGTAGAAAAGGCCTTGAGTCTGGCCTCTACAGAGTGGGTCTTTAGGGCAGCTACAGCAATCTGGAAATAGGAAAGCACAATGAACCCAAAAGGCAGGAACAGTACTAATACACCACCAGCAAACATCAAGATCTCCTGTACTAGTACGTGAGAGCAAGTGAGTTTGAAGATTACTTGGAGCTCACAAGTAAAATGGTTGACTACACTGTAGCTGCAAAATTGGATTGGTGTGAGTAAGACAGGAATCACAGCCATTAAGAAAGTACTGGCCCAAACTCCTGCCACCATCCACATGCAAACATTGCTATACATAATGGGTGGGTAGAGCAGGGGTTTTGAGATGGCAACAAACCTGTCATAGGCCATAACAACAAGAAGGAAACACTCCATCATCCCAAGTAAAGAGAAATGGTCATTTGGAGCAAGCAGCCACTATAGGATATAGTGGGAAAGTACTTCCAGCAATTCACCAGAACCACGGATATGGAGCTTGTAGATCAGAAGATATCTAAGAAGGATAATTGGCTTGGAAAGAAGTACATGGGGGTGTGAAGATAGGAATCAATCTGGATAATGACAATGATGAGAAAATTACCCACCAGGGTGACAGAGTAGATGAATAACATTGCCCAAAAGAAGAGGAGCTGAGATGCAGGCTATCTGAAGAGTCCCACCAGAATGAATTCCACCACATTTGTATCATTTTTCTCACTTGGGGAAATCATCATCCTTTCTATGAAGAGAAAAAGGAAGAAAGTGTGACAAATGTGATGTAATCCTAAGAAGACATTGGAGAGAGTGCAGGGCTGAATGATGAGGGAGAACTTCACCAGAGGGAGAAAAAAGAAAAGAGGAAAAAACAATACAGTTTATGCCATTCTAACTATAATCCCTTGAATCTTCTCATAGCTGTGGTTAGGTCAATGACACCTTGTTTTTAGCTCCTCATCCTCTCACTCATAGCAGTCAAACCTGAAGAGGCAGAACCACACCCTCCTTATAGACTATTTGTATTAAAGGGGGTGTTTTACATAGAGATTTGATTGGGTGGCTATACTTGATTCCATGTCTGTAATGAGTATTTTAATGGTGAAGTACAGCCCTTCAAAGGAATTTCTATACTTACTAAGGCATTTACTTGGCCCAGAATGATGCTAGAAGCCTTCAGATGCAAAGGCAGGCAACTCAAATCCTAAACAGAACATTTCCCTTGTCTTTGCCTAGGTAACAAAATCAAAATTATTTTGCTTCCAGTCAAATTCAGGTCTTCAGCATCTCCTGTCTTTAGGGAACAATTTCTTAGGTACAAGAGGGTAAAAGATACAGTAGAAATTAAAGATCTAGTCACAGAACTCAAGGAACTTGAAAAGGGGAGTTTGACCACAAAGAGGAGGCAGGGATGTGGCAATGGCAGATCTGTGCCAATTTTGGATCTTGCTTCTTGTGAAATTGCATGCAATTCTTGCCCAGTATAACTATAGTATCCTGTAGCTGAATTATAACTCAGAGAACCAGTGTGAATCATAGGAAAGAGTGCTACAGTAAGGGCATTTTAGTTGGGGTTTGACCATTTACTTGCCGTGTGACCCAAGTGAGCTGCAATTTCATTACCTATAGAATGAGGAAAATATATACCTTTCCTACCTCACAGAATTGTGAAGTCCCAACAAGATAGTGGGTTGGGAAATGCTATGAAAATTATACATATATGCAAATATAAATGATTATTGTCTCTGGAAGAAGGAATACAACCAAGGTTTTCCTTCATTCAACCTTCTTGTCTCTTTTCAAGGTGTAAGGGAGCCTAGGAATTCAGGAGTTGCTTTTATAAGCACCTTCCCTTACCCTCTAATGCTAGGAACAATATTCAGTCAGAGAAAAGCTTTATAAACAGTTTCTTTAAGTGTTGGAACCAATTTCCCACCATCTCTGTATTCCTGTCAGTAAGCCCTTATAAGGTCATCAGAACAGCCCATTCAGGCTAAGGATTCAGCATTTGACAGGAACATGGAGGAGAGTTTAAGGAAGTGTAGTGTTGAGTGAAGTCCTCCAGTCTCCTTTACTCCCTTAATCGAACCACATGGATCTATAATCTTGGAAGTTATCTAAATTAGGTTTAAGAAGCTTTTTCCTACTGAAGATAACTGACTCAACTCCCACATATCAGTCAGAGGCCATACATGAGTAAAAAGTAACTTTAAAAACTTTAATGGTCTTATTTGTGAAGAAAAAATGATGATTTAAAACTGTTCAACCTAATTTTTTCTTTGTGAACTTAAAAACACTTATTTTTTTTAAAGAGGAAGGCTAAAATTCTTTATATGAGACTTGTTGAATAAAAAAATAGTTTAAAATACACATTAATCTAAATTGTTTGCATAGCTAGAAATGTGGTGTTTTGAATAAATAGATCTCCTGAATACTGATACCTATATATATCTATATTTACATTTCTGTATAATTTTAAAAGTAAAGACAATTTCTTCAACCACTTGATGAGACTAAGGATATTAAGCATAAAATTACTGTTTAGTTTGTAGTTCAGGGTCATCACTGAGAAATAACGGAAAGTGACAGATGAGGATGAGGAATGGAAGGAAGTAGGCGGAGAGAAAAGAGACTGTCAATATGAAAAATGAGGTATGGAAGAGAATACTTTTGTTGTGGTACAGGAGGGTAGAACTAAGACTGGGAGAAAGTCAAAGGGAGGCAAATTTCAGCTAAGTAGGAGGACAGGTTTTCTGTGTAGATAACTAGAGTTATCTAATATGATGGAAGAAGCAGTTCCATGAATTCATGAGCTCACTCTCTCACTGATGCAGCATTCAGTTTCAGCCTGGTCAACAGTAGAGTAGATGGATCTCCTGTATTGGACCACAGGCTGAACTAGGCCCAGTCTGTACAGCTGTGAGAATCTATGATGTCATAATTATGAAAGGGAAGAAATGGCAGAGGGAAACAAGGGCATAAAGAAGGCGGGAGAGAGAAGAGAGAGATCTAGGGGAAAGAGAGATCTAGGGAGTTAAGTTAGGGGAATATGGAGGAAGAGAGTAAGCAAAGAGAGATGGAAAGAGAGAGAAGGAACCAAGCTTATCAAAAGGAAGGGAGGGCACAGTTAAGCAAATTCCCTTTCTCATCAATTTTCTAACAAGGGTTGTTCTCATTACTTAGCTCCACTTCCACCATCCCTGTTAACTCCTCTACTCACTCCATCTTTAAAAACAAAACACTTTATTGAGGTATGATTGACATGTAAAAAGCTGTACATATTTAATATATATAGCTTGATGAGTTTGGAAATAAGTATATACCTATGAAACCATCACCACAATCTAAGCCATAAATCTATCACCTCCAAAATTTTCCTCCTTCTCTCTTTATTTCTTATTATTATTTGTGATAAGAACACAACATAAGATCCACCTTCTTAGCAAATTTTTAAGTATATAATACACTATTGTTAACTATAGGCTCTATGCTGTATAGTAGATCTCTAGGACTGATGAGCCAGCAATCCCACTTCTGGGTATATATCCAAAGGAATTTAAACCAGGATCATGAAGAGATATTTGCACTCCCATGTTGATTGCAGCATTATTCACAATAGCCAAAACATGGACGCAACCTAAATGTCCATTGGTGGATGAATGGGTAAAGAAAATGTGGTATATACATGTAATGGAATATTATTAAGCCTTAAAAAAGAAAGAAACCCTGCTATTTGTGACAACATGGATGAACCTAGAGGACATTACGCTAAGTGAAATAAGCCAGACACAGAAAGACAAATACTACATGATACTACTTATATGAGGAATCTAAAATAGTCAAACTCATAGAAGCAGAAAGTAGAATGGTGGTTGCCAGGGACTGGCAGAAGGAGAAATGGGGAGGTATTAGTCAGAAGGTACAAAGTTTCAGCTATACAAGACAAGTAAGTCAACTTCACAGCTTCTGTTTCCATCACACAAATAAACCTACTAGAAAGAAACCTAATGGACTATTAATGACTGAATCCAATGTTCTTTCTCAGTCTTTAATTTCATCTAACACTTCTTAACAGTCCCACTTCTTGAAATTTTTTCTTTCCTTGTCTTCTAAGATCCATTTTCTTTTGATTCACCTCTCATCTCTCTGATTGTTCTTTTACTATGTCAGCTCCCTCTTCTTTCTAACCTCTATATGTAGGTATTTCTAAAGTGTCTGTAGCATTCAAAATAAGCTAGCTTACTCTACAGCAACAAACAACCCCCAAATTTTGAGTAGCTTGAAACATCAAAAGTTTATTTCTTGCCCATGCTACATATCCATTGGGGGTAGGTCTCTTTTCATTGAAGTCTTCCAGGGACCCAGCCTGATTGGGGATTCTTCCTGATGCATGTTTTAATGATTACCGGGGCAGGAAAAAAGAGGCACATTGAATTGTGCATTGCCTCTTTAAGGTCTTGCCTGGAAGTGACACGTCACTTTTACTCATATTTAGTTGGCTAAAGCAACCATATGGCAATGATGCCATGTACTTGGAAGAACATGAGAACTGGAGTACTTGTGAAAGATTCTACTGACCACCATATAGTCCTTCCTAAATTCTGTTACTTTACTCTTTCCATGGATGGTCATATCTGGCCTTATGACTTCATCTATTTCTTTGTATTCATGACTCCCAAAACTTATAGCTAGAGGCCAGATGTCTTTCTTTAGCCCAAGATTCACATGTCCATTTGGCTTCCCAAGCCCCAGACTGTTGGAAACTAAAATAAAAAAAATTAAAATGTACTTATCGTCATCCTATTTTAAACTATCATTGTTACTTCTCTACTTGTATTAATGGCACCTGAATTTTCCCAATAAACCAGGTTGGGAACCTTAGTCATCATCCCTCTTTCCTTAAGTTTCCCATATCGGTCGCTAAGGTTTGGTGGTTTTACCACTGCGCTGTCTCTTCAATGTTGCTCCTCTGCTTTGTCCCCATTACAGATTCCTTTGTCAAAGTCGTCTGTGTATCTTTTGCATGGACTCCTGCAATAGGTTCTAAAATAGTTTTCTACCCTTTTCATCTTCCCTGGACATTTTTGCCAGAGTAATCTTATGTCTTGGTTATATCACTCCCTTATCCAAAAACTCCGTTTCATTTTCCACTGCCTACGAAATCAAGTTGTAACTTCTTAGCCTGGCATTCAGTGCCCTTCATTATCCTTTGTTATCTGTTCTCAACCTAACTTTCTGTCGGTTTTATTCACTGACCCTTGGTTTTTCCTTCATTTATTTGCTGCCTATGATATATGTACCCAATGCCCCATACATATTTAGAGTGACCAACAGTCCCTGTTTGCCTAGGACTGAGAGTTTTCCTGGGATGCAGGACTTCCAGTGCCAAAACCTGGGAAATCCCAGGCAAACTAGGATGAGTTGGCTTCCCTAGATTTTCCATACTCACCATTCCCAAGACATGCCACTTTCTGTGATGTTGCTCACATCCCTCTGACCAGAATGGCTACCCATCCTCATTCTTTCCATTAAATTCTAGCCATTCATTGCTCAATCTCTTCCAAGAACCTTTTCTCTCAAGTCAGGATTAATAAAATTTCCTTGTGTTCTCTCATAGTATTTTGGGTTTTTTCCTCCTCTGTTATAGCACATACCACTTTCTTCAATAAATTGTAGTTAATTGAGTATGTATAATACATATTTATCTCCCTCTCTAGATTGTAAGCTCTTTGAGGGCAAGAACCTTGTATCATTTATCTCTTTACCTGGCATAATGCTTTGTCCACAATAGGGATCAATAAATACTTGTTTGATGGAAATTAGGGAGCAAAGAGAAAGATGAGGGCAAGGAAAGAAAGAAATGTGAGCATAGAGGGGGTACAGAGGGAGGCAGAGTAAGGAAGAGGGAGGAGATGGGAGAATCTCATGCATATCCAGCTCTTTTTTCCTAAAGTGATACCAGAACTGCTCCTTTTCCACTGGTATTCCGCCCAAACATTTTTCCTAATAACCATCCAAAAACAACGCCTAATCTACTTCAGTAATTGGTTTTCATCAACTTCTTACTGATTGGGTAGTCCTGCTTACTGTTTACCTTGGCTGGAAACACCAATTATTTATTTACTGTTCTCTACCAGCCAACATTATACAACTGTCTATTTCCTATTTTCAGAGGCTCTTACCTCCATATCACTTTTAGCTTGTCCCTTTTTATCCATCCATGGTAAGCATCCTCCACCCCTGTTGGGGTAAAAACACCTAAGGATAGAGAATTAGTTCTTACATTTTAATATCCTTAGCCTCTGTGTGCTGGTCTTAATTTGGGGAAGTAAGTGGAAGGCATGGAGGAACTTATACTGAAAAACACTTGGTTTTAGGTACTTGTTGTTGCCTTGATCCACCTCATAGGTCATGGTCCCCTCTGCTGAGCTAAACTCTTCTTCTCTTTAAGTAAATTAAATTTAACAAATAGATATTGAGCATCTGTAATGTGCATGACACTGTATTACTACCTGCTGTGTTCTTATAATATTCTGCACATACTTCTATTAGAGCACTCTGTGTACTAAATTGCACCTGTTGGTTTAGAGTTCGATTTCCTCACTAGACTGAGACAGAGAGTATGCTTTTTTCAAGTGCATCCAGTGCTCAGTACAGTGTCAAGGACAAAAAGGATGCTCAATAAATGTTGGAAGGATAATTGTATAGATACTTTAAAAGAGACAGAAATAAATGAAAGACATGGGTCCCTGCCCTGGAAGAGGTCACCAATCCAACAGGTAGGAGAGAGGAACTCTGAATACAAATAACATTAAACAAGTCAGATAACCAAGTCTTGCCACTCTGTTATAGAACCCAGGGAACAACTGAGAGATTCATTTTGACCAGGGGACCTTGAGTCTATTTAAATTGGAACTCAATGAAACTTTTGGGTTTACTTAATAATGGCTTATGACAGGTTTTTCTTTGGTTCCAAATTTCCTGTATTTTCTGCAATATAGGCTTCTATTTTGTCTTAGAATTTCATGATTTGAGAACCAGTTTCATTTTTCTGCTAACCAATATTTTTTTCTCAAGATGGAGAGAGGGACTAATACTAAAAATCAAAGCAGATTTGCTGTTTTTGTTGGGAGAGGAGGAGGGAAAATGAGAAGGTAAAGGCACGGTAACCGAATTTTCTGAATCTAACCCTGATATGGATATTCTGGCAAGTATGAGTCAACTTTCAGGAACACCATGATGGAATATTAGAGGTTGGAGTTATCCCAGATAATTGACTTATGAGGCACAATGTGGTGTTTAAGGGTATAGGCTCTGCAGACAGACATCGGTTTGAATCTTGGCCCTGCCACTTCGATGTGACCTTGGCAAAACTGTCTAACTTCTCTGAGCTTTAGTTTTGTCATCTGTAGAAGAATTTCTACTTTAGAGTCATGTTATGAATATTAAATGATATGATGAATAAAACATTATCATTGGTATACAGTGAGCACTCAATAACTTTATTTTTATTCTATTATTATTATAGGAGCCTGAATATGACGCTCAAGTGATGCAGGCATTGACCAGAAGTTGGACAAGATGGTCTTTTAGATTATTCCAGGCCTGAGACTCTGAGCTTATAATTCTTTAGCTGGGGGGAAAAATAAACTTTACTCACCCATGCTTGTGCTGATCAGATAACCTCAAAGCCCAGACGCACTGCATAATTCTCTGACAGCAATAGCTCAGCTGGCAGTTCCCAGGCAGAGATGTGGGAGAAAGTCCAATATCCGGGAAGCACTAGGATCTACAACTTCTTGTGGTCTGCTTACTGAAATTTGACCAGATAAGAACAGTTAATAAGAAGCTCTCAAGATAGAAAAGCTCCTTTTATCTCTGAATGTGAATATGTTGATGTTAAATACCTGAATGAATGAGGTTAATTTGAATAGTCTTCCATTGTTGTAAGAAATACGGAAAAGTGTTCGGGAAAACTTGAAAAATTCTTCTTCATACTTGTGGCATGAACTGGAGGAAGTCTTTTCTTATTCTGAAAAAATGATGGCTCCACTGCCTGTGTGCATGTAGAAGTTTTCAAGATAGAAGCTTTTAAGGGCTGGACTCAGAGGGACCCCATTGTGGTGCCTAAGAAAAAGTCAAGTCTCATATTCTGGACCTGCCTTCTGTAAGTTTGCAAGCCATGCCAGGTTCCCATCAAGGCTGACCAATTTACCTTGAGGTCCCCAAATATTTCCAACTGCAGTTATTGACTTGAATAAGAAAATAAGCATTACAATGAAAGCGTTTAATGGCTATAAATCAATTGCCAAGAAGTTCATCTCCTTTGGATACTCAAGGGACAAGGTCCCTAGGAAATGAATTATTATTTCCCTTGCCTATTCTGCAATGATTACAGAGACTATCTAGGTAAATATTTTGAGCACTAGATTCTCCTAGTGATCCCTCCCCCTTTTCTTTCCTTGAAGCAATTTTCTAAATGTGATCGTATGCTCCTATTTTTCCTTCCATCATGCAGGGGTAAATTTACTATAAAATGTCAGAGGCTGCATTCATGGCTCAAACTCCCTCTGTAAGCAGACCCAAGCTATGGGCCTGATAAAAATTTAGCAAGAAAGCAGCAGAACTTAGTAGTGAGTGAAAGGTCTGTTGTCAGGCAATCTTGAATTGAATTCCCAGCTCTGCCACTTACTAATTGTGTGACCTCTCTGCATCTCAGTTTCTTCATCTGGAAAATGGATATGATTATAGCCATACTTATCTAATAGAATTGTTTTGGGGACAAAATTAAACAATGCACAGTAGTGACTAATTAAAGTGTTCAGTAAATGGTAGCTACTATTATTATTGAGAAGCAGATTTCTTCATCAAGTTCACAAGATGAGAGGATGTAGCTGAAGGGGTAACTGTATACAAGTACTTTATGAAGTACGAAGCAACTCTGAGAGTATACCATCAATTGTTCTATTGAGTTGGCATATCCTAGGATTAGAGGTATTTGTGGAGGGATGCAACTGTAGTCCCTTAGGACCCCTTCAACTTCTGGGACTATAGCTATGTCAGGGGATGCTTGGACAACAGCAATTTGGAACACCAAATTCCTTGGTCCTTAAAGCAAAGCAGGTAAAAAATAGCCTTTAGTTATGTTACAACAAGGCAGGATAAGCACTGGGGTATGATATCTTGTGCCTGTCTTACTGTTTTACTTCTCCAGCAAAAGGTTGATGGTTCCCTATTTGGCTTTTCCATCAAGCATTATAAACCCAATGAGGTGTTTGAAATGCATTTATAATTCTTGCTTTTGGGATGTGACTTGGATAGTTGGAAAGCAAAGTTGAGGCATTCTGTGAAGAACTCCCATTCTTCTAGGAGTTGGAAACACATTTGAGGTCTGCACCTGAAGAGAGTAGAAGGGAAGCTGGAAGACACAGTAAGTTGGCTTTTCATATACCTGGGATTGGACTTGAAGTGCTGAGTATCAAATTGTTCATTTTTGTTGTTAGAGTATTAGTTGCCTAGTATAAAAGTGTTGGCTGGGAGAGTGAGATCTGGGTTTTAAGGCACCTGCATGAATTTGAAACAAAACTTTGGACAATCCATTTGACTCTCCGAGACTTAGGTTTCTTCTCTTTTTTTTTTTTAATTGAAGTGAAATTTACATATAGTGAATTACACATATGTTAAGTGTAAAACTGATGATGTGAAAAATGTATATGCCTATGTAACCACAACCTCAGTAAAGATATAAAATATTTCTTAAATCCCCCTAAATTCTCTTGTGGTCCCTTCCAGTCAGTCTCTACTTCCACTGGCAACCATTGTTCTGTTTTCTATTTCCCCAGATTAGTTTACCAGTTCTTGAACTTCACATGTATGGAAGAAAACAGTATGCACATTTTTGTATCTAGCTTCTTGTACTTAACATTTTTAAGATTTATCCATGTTGTTGCATGTTTTAGTTGTTTATTGTTTCTTATTACTGAGGAATACATAATCCATTGTATGTATATATCACAATTGGTTTATCTATTCTCCTATTGATAGAATTTGTGTTGTTTCTGATTTGGGGCTGTGTTGAATAATGCTGTTACGAACATTCATGTACAAGTCACTTTGTGGACATATGTTTTCAGTTCTCCTGGGTAAATACCTTGGAGTCTAGTGGCTGCGTCAGAGTGGACGTAGATTTAATTTCTAATAAGTTTTCAGATGTTTTTTGAAATTGATTGTAAAATTTTACATGCCCACCAGCAATATATGAGAGTTCCAGTTGCTCCACATCCTTGCTAATCTTGGTGATGTTGGTATTTTTAATTTTAGCCATTCTAGTGAGTGTGTGGTAGTACCTCATTGGTTTTTTTAAAAACTATTTTGAAATAACTTTAGATTTAGAGAAAAGTTATAAAGATAGCACAAAGAGTTCCCATACACTTTTCACCTTAAGATTATCCTCCTATTGTGTTTTTTTTAAAACAGTTTTATTTATTTATTTTTATTTTTATTTTTGTGAGGAATATCAGCCCTGAGCTAACATCCATGCTAATCCTCCTCTTTTTGCTGAGGAAGACCGGCTGTGAGCTAACATCTATTGCCAATCCTCCTCCTTTTTTTTGTTTCCCCAAAGCCCCAGTAGATAGTTGTATGTCATAGTTGCACATCCTTCTAGTTGCTGTATGTGGGACGTGGCTTCAGCATGGCCAGAGAAGCGGTGTATCAGTGCGCGCCCGGGATCCGAACCCAGGCCGCCAGTTGCGGAGCGCGTGCACTTAACCGCTAAGCCATGGGGTGGCCCCTATTGTGGTTTTAACTTGCACTTCCCTGATGACAAATAATGCTAAGTACATTTCATATGACTATTGGTGATTCACAATCTTCCTTTATAAAGTATATGCTTAAGTCTTTTGCCTATTTTTATTAGATTGTCTTTTTGTTATTGATTTTTAGGAGTTTCTTATATATCCTGAATATAATATTTTGTCACATATAAACATTGTGAATATTTTCTCCCAGTCAGTAGTTTGCCTTTTCATTTCCTTAACGGTATTTTTGAAGAGCAGAACTTTTAAATTTTGGTGAAGTTTAATTTATCCATTTTTTTTCTTTATAAGGAAATTTATATTTATTATATAAAATTTAGAAAATACAGAGAAGTAGAAGAAAAATGATTCTTAAACTTTGGCTATAAATTTTCCCATTCTTTTTGTATCGTATACTTGTAATTTATCCATTTTTAAATGGTGATCTGTGAGCTTTTCACGATCTAGGAAATCTTTGCCACTGCCAATGTCATATAGATATTGTATATTTTCTTCTAAAAGCTGTATCGTTTTAGTATGTACTTTAGTCTATGATCCATATTCAATCAATTTTTGAGTATGGTGTGAGATTGGAGTACAGGTTCATTTCTTCTTTTTTTGGAAATGGGTATCTATGTTAGTTTTCTAGGGCTGTCATAACAAATTGCCACAATCTGGGTGGCTTAAAACAACAGAAATTTTTATCTCACAGTTCCAGAAGCCAGAAATCCAAAATCAAGATGACAGCAGTGCTCTTGGGAAGAATTCCCCCTTATTTCTTCCAGCTTTTGGTGGCTCTAGGTGTTCCTTGGCTTGTGGAAGCGTAATTCCAATCTCTGCCTCCATCTTCACTTGGCTTCTTCTCTGTGTGTCTCTTGTTCTCTCCTCTTCTTGTAAGGACATCAGTCATTTGATTTAGGGCCCATCCTAAATCCAGTATGGTATCACCCTGAGACCCTTAGCTGATTACATCAGCAAAGAGACTTTCTCCAAATAAGGTCACATTTTGAGGTTCTGTGTGGAGATAAATTTTTGGGGGGACAGTATTCAGCCCACTACAATATCCAGTTGTTCCACCACCATTTCTTGAAAAGACTATCTTTTTGGTATTGAATTACCCTGTAACCCTTGTCAAAATTCAATAGCCTTTATATGTGTGGTTCTGGACTCTGTATTCCGATCCATTGTTCTATTTGCTTACGCTTAAAGTGATGCCAACTTAATATAGCTTTAGAGTAATTCTTAAAATCAGATAGTGTGAATCATCCAACTTTGTTTTCTTTTTTCAAATTGTTTTGCTATTCTAGACTCTTTGTTTTTGATATATATTTTAGAAAAAAATTTTAAATTTCTACAAAAATTTCTTTTGGGATTTTCAATGGATTATGTGGAACATAGAGATGAGTGTGGGGAGAAGTCATTTCATAGAAATGCAATTGATTTTTGTATATAGACCCTGTAGTCAGTGAACCTTATATATTCACTTATTAATTCTACTAACTTTTTATTTTCATAAGTGCCTTGAATTTTCTACCTATGAGATTATGCTGTTTGCATAGATTTCCAGTTTCATGTCCTTTATTTCTTTTTCTTGCCATATTTTACTAACAAGAACCTCCAGTACACCACTTACGTAAGTGGTGCGAGTGGACACCTTTAACTGGTTCCTAAGCTCAAGTAGAAATAGTTCAGTCTTTGAGCTGAATATGATGCTAACTGCAGGGTTTTTTTGTTGATGTTATTTATTTATTTTTTGGTAGTTACTGTTAAACAGGTTGAGGATGATCCTTTCTATTTTTAGTTTGCCAAGAGTTTTTATCATTAACAGTTGTTGAATTTGATCAAATTCTTTTTCTGCATGCATTAAAGTGATCATGGGGTATTTCTCCTTTATTCTATTTATATAGTTAATAAGATTGATTTGTTTTTTGGATATTAGATCTACCTTGCATTCCTGGGATAAATACACATAGTCATAATGTAGTATCATTTTAATATATTCAATTGTATTCAATTTGTTATTTTTTTTGGAGGATTTTTGCATCTATGTTCTTGGAGGATGTTGGTCTGTTGTTTTCCGTTGTAGTCTCGTTGTCTGATTTTATTATCAGTGTAATAATCATAAAAAATATTTTGGAAGTATTTTGTACTCTTCTATTTTCTAAGAGAGTGTGTATAGCAGTGATTACTTTTTCCTCTTAAATGTTTGGTTGAATTTTACCAGAAAAGAAATCTGATCCTAGAGTTTTCTTTTTTCATCTTTATTGAGAAATAATTGACATTTAACATTATATAAGGTTTAAGTGTACAGTGTGTTGATGTGATACACTTATACATTGCAATATGATTACTACCATAGCATTAGCTAATATCTCCATCAGGTCACATAATTACCATTTCTTTTTTGTGGTACTGGAGTTTTCTTTGTTGGAAAGTCTTAAACCACCAGTTCAATTATTTTAATTGATATAAATTTTATTCAGGTGTCAATTTCTTCTTGGATTAATTTTGGTAATTTGTGCTTTTGGAGAATACATACATTTCATTTAAGTGGTCAAATTTATTTGTGTGAAGTTGTTCATAATATTCTCCTTTTCTCTTTTATTATCTTGGGAACTATACTGATGTCCCTTCTCTTATTCCTGATTGTTATTTCTGTATTGTTTGATTTTTCTTGATCGGTCTAGATAGATATTTATCAATTTTATTGATATTTTAAAAAATTAGCTTTTGGTTTACAATTACCCTTAAAGCATTGCTTTAGCTGCTCTAACAAATTTTGATAAGTTATATTTTAATTATAATTCCATTTAAAACATATTATTATTTCATTTGTGTTTTCTTCTATGACCCATGGCTTATTTAGAATTATGTTCCTTAATTTCCAAATATTTGGGTCTTTCCTAGGTATCTTATCATTAGTGAAATCTAATTTAATTCTGTTATTTCTAGAAAACACACTATATGATTTCAATGTCTTAAAGTTTATTCTTTTATACTATAGCATATGCCCAATTCTAGTGAAAAAGAAATGCATTATGTATTTATATTGAGTTAGTGTTCTGTAAATACAATTAGGTCAAGGTGCTTTATAGTGCTGTACAGATCTTCTATTCCTTTGCTAATTTTTTTGTCTAGTTGTTTTATCAATTGCTGAGAAAGGAGTGTTAAAATCTCCAACAACGATTGTGAAATTGTCCATTTCTCCCTTTGATTTTGTCAAATTTTACTTCAGGTATTTTGAAATTCCATTATTAAGCACACATATATTTATAATTACTATTTCTTCCTGATTGATTGAGCCTTTTATCATTGTGAAATACCTCTATCTCTGGTAACACTTTTTGTCTTGAAAATCAATTTTATCTGATATTATTATAGCAACTCCAGTCTTCTTATTTTTACTGTGTGTATTTATATATTTTTATAATTGTTTATTTTTAACCTATCTTTGTCTATATATTTAAAGTGCTTCTCTTACAAACAAAATTTATTTGAGTTTTGCTTTTTCCCATTCTGAAAATCTCTGCAATTTAATTTGAGTGTTGAATACTTAACCATTTACTGTAATTATTGATGTTGATATGATTATTGATATGTAGTCCATTTTATTATTTCATTATTATTTTGTTACCACTTTTTAATTCTTTTCCCTCTGTTCCTCTTTTAATAACTTTTTTGGGATTATTTGAATATCTTTTAGAATTCCATTTTAATTTTGTTATTGGCTTTTTAGCTATATTTCTTTCATTATTTCTCATAGTTGTTCTAATGAGTAGACTCCAGCTCTTTAACTCATCAGAGTCCACTTATGGTTAATGTTGTGTCACTTAACTTAAAATGTAGAACAGCTGAAACTATATAGGTCATTATTCTCTTATCCTTTATACTGGGGATTGTCAAACTGTGGCCCATGGGCCAAATCTGGCTTGCAGTCCATCTTTGTATGGCTCTGGAGCTAAGAATGTTTATACATTTTTAAAAGATTATAAAAACAAAAACAAACAAGAATATGTGGCAGAGATACTATGTGGCTGGAACAGTCTAAAATATTTATTACCTGGACCTTTACATGATAAGGTTGCCTACCCTTGCTTTATACTATTGTTGTTACATATATTACATCTACGTATGTTCTAAATCCCATAACATAATGCTATAATTTTTACTTAAACAATCACATTACGATGAAAAGGGCAAAAAATGTTTTGTTATCCAGATATTTATCATTTCCAATACTTTTCATTAAATTCTGAGAATGAGTCCTTCTGTCAAAATTACCCTTTAGCATGAAGAACTTACTTTATAATTTCTTATAGTGCATGCAGTTTTGCTTGTGAAAAATTTTGTTACTTTTATTTTATTAGATTTGGAAATGTCTTTATTATGCCTTCGTTCTTAGAGAATATTTTCACTGAATGTAGAAGTCTGGGTTGGTGGTTTACTTTATTCTTTCAGCACTTAAAAGATATTGTTCCATTCTATTTTGGCCTCCATATTTTCTGATGAGAATTCAGCTATTAATCTAATTATTTTCACATCTATTGTGTTGCTTTTCTCTTATTGCTTTCAAGATTTTCTCTTTATCCTTGGACGTCAACAATTTCACTATGATGTGCCTTGGCATGGCCTTTTTCATGCTTAATTCTATTTGATGATTTTGAACATCTTGAATCTATAAATTTATGCCTTTTTTAAATTTGGAAAAATTTCAGCCATTTTATCTTCAAATATTTTTTCTGTTCTATTTTCCATCTTTTATTACTTTGGCACTACAATTATACTTATGTTGGACTATTGGATATTCTCTAACAGTTCCCTGAGGCTTTATTCATTTTTGATCAATCTTCAATTACTTTAGTCTTTCCTCTGTCATTTCCATTCTGCTTTTAAGTACATCAGTGAACGGAATTTTATTAATTTTTTATTTTTTTTAAAAAATCACATTCATCAATATATTCTTTTTTTTAATAATTTTATTTATTTATTTATTTTCCCCCCAAAGCCCCAGTAGATAGTTGTATGTCATAGTTGCACATCCTTCTAGTTGCTGTATGTGGGTCGCGGCCTCAGCATGGCCGGAGATGTGGTGCGTCGGTGCGCGCCCGGGATCCGAACCTGGGCCACCAGCAGCAGAGTGTGCGCAATTAACCACTAAGCCATGGGGCCGGCCCCTGAACTGAATTTTAGGCATTGTAGTTTTCATTTCTATAATTCCAGTTTGGATTTTTTTCTTTGTCTCTATTTCTTTGCTGAGACTTTCTGTCTTTCCATTCAAGTACTTTTTTCTTTTAATTCATTGAGAATAGTTAGAAAAATGCTTTAAAATACATGTCTGCTAATTCTGTCATTTGTGTTATCTTGTGGTGGGTCTCCATTGATTTTATTTTGTATTAAGAATGTATCACATTTTCCTGTTTCTTCAGATGTTGGATGATTTTGGATTGTGTCACAGACATTATGAATATTAAGTTGTGGAAGATCTAAATTCCATTATTTTTCTCTGATAAATGTTGTTTCTTTTGTTTTAGCTGGCAATTATTTTGGTTATACTCAAAGTGCAAACTCTACTTTTTTGGTGGAAGCTCCTATCTTATTTCATATCTTTTGCCTTTAACACAGCTTCTTTGAACCTGCCATCCTTATGTGTGATTCAGGGATCAGCCAAATATGTGGTCAGACAGAATTTGGGAATTCACTACCTTGGTATTTTCCTTCTTGGATATCCCTTCTCTCTCTAGCACTGTGGGTTCTCTAGATTCAATTTTCTGTATCCCCAGAAGAGAAACACTACCTCCCCTGCCCACCACCACTACTCTGTACACCATGCTGCCTACATATGACCTTAAGCTAAAACCCATGAAAATGGGAACTCATTTTGTGCAACTACTCTCCTCCAAGTGTGAACTTGTCACAAGATTCTGCCATTTTCTATTTACTACCCAGTGCCTCCGAGTAGCTGCATTTTGTATTATATCTGAAATGTGTATTTGTTATTTGTAGGAGTTCTGGTCTAGTAGGATCTTACTCACTTATTACCAGAAGTGGAAGTCATCCCTCTCTCTCTCTCTATTTTTCCTAATCAGACTTGCTAGGGGTTTAACCATTTTATCAATATGTGCAAAGAACAAACTTTTACCTCTACTCATTTTCTGTTTTCTAGTTCATTGCTTTCTTCTCTTGTTTCTGTTATTTCTTCCCTTCTCCTTACTCTGGGCTTACTCTGCTCATCTTTTCCTAACTTCTTACAGTTTAGAAATAGATAATTGATTTTAAATTTTTCTTCTTTTTAATGTAAACATTTAAAGTTACAAATTTCCCTCAAAGCAGTACTTCAACAGTATCCCATGAATTTGTATGTTGGATTTTTATATTTATTCAGTTTGAAGTATTTTCTAATTTTTCTTGTGATTTCTTTCTTAATCCATGTGTTAGTGGTGTGCTATTTAAATTCCAAATATGTGGATATTGGACTTTTCCAGATATTCTATTATTGTTGATTTATAATTTATTTCTTTTATGGCCAGAAAAGATATCCTGTTAGATTTTAATATGTGAAATTTTATTAAGACTTCTTTTATGGCCCAACATATGATCTATCTTGAAAATTCGACGTACACTTCAATGTATGTGCATTCTGAGATTGTTGGGTGCAGTGTTTTATAAATATGAATTCAGTTAACGTGGTTGATAGTGTTGCAAAAATTTTCTTTACCTTTACTTTTTCCCCAGATGGAATAATTTTTATCACTCTGTCTCGAACTTTGTTAACTATTTTTCCTACCATCTCCAAGTCATTGAATTTTCATTTCAAATTCCATACTTTTCATCCTATAATTTCCACTGATTCTTTCTTGTAGTTTCAATTTTCGTTTTGGGTTACTCATTTGTCCACTTATTTTGACCACTTTTTCTTTTACGTCCTTGAAGATATTTATGATAGCCTTTTTATTATCCTTCTCTGCTAATTCAACATCTGGATCGTTATGGTATCTATTCTTATTCACTTTTTTCTTATAACTTTGTGTTATATTTTTCTCTTTATTCACATGTCTAGTAATATTTGATTGCATAGTGGATACTATTGATGATATTTTGTAGAAATTTTTGATTCTCTTATCTTCCTCCTGAGAGTATTTTGATTTTCATTCTAGCTGACAGTTAAATTATAGGCTGATCATCTTGAACTTTTGGAGCTCTCATTTTACTTTGTTAGTGTGAGACTGATTCAGTTTTGCCCACAGTCTTAGGGTAAACCCTTAATCCTTGGACATAGTCTTTATTCCTAAGGCATGATCCTTTGGGAGTTTCAATGGAAAGCCTAGGATATTTACAAAGGTCCTCTAACTTGGTGGAATTCAGCCTCCAAACTCTGTCTCCCTTATGGTGAGCAACTGCTAAAATCTCTGTTCCAATTTTTCAACCTTGTTTCTGTTGCTTTCTGACAGTTTTCTTATTATTTATCTTTTGTACATGTGCAGTTCAGGGGTAATATAAGTATTTGATGGGAGTTTGTACATAAAAATTGAGGCTCACTTGTCTGCGACATTCTTCTTTTTGGGATTTCTCCCTTCAATTTCTAGCCACTCTGGCAAGCCCCACCTCCCATCTTCTGATACCTCAAGCCAATATGACTTGAGACTTCTGCTTATGTTTTAGCCACCTCACACCAAATTTCCTGGGTAGTGCCTTCAGGTGAAAAGCCATATAGACTGGATCTCACCTGGTGTGGTTTGGTTCTTTTAATAATTGAATTCTCTACAGTTTCTGCCTTCAAATAGTTCTTTTTTAATATTTTGTCCAGAAATTCTTTTTTGTTGAGATGATTGGTCCAAAACAAGACATGCTGCCATTACCAGACTCCAAATTAGTTTTCTTTTAAAAAAAATATTCAAAAGAGAAAAAAAATCTTTGCATGACATATCTCACAGGATAACATGTGTAGATTTATTTACAAGTAAAATTGAAAATGTCATGCAGTTATCTCTGGTTCCTCATATAATACATATCTCAGTCTCTGGGGAGGGGTCTATGTAACCTTGGGAACAATCACTTATTCTCTCAGTAACCTATTTATAAAACAGAAAATAATGTCTATCTCGATTTTACCTCATAGAAAATGCCAGTTTTCTGGTCAATTATCTCTTGTCATCTAACTTGGGCTATCAGCAGCATTTGACAGAGTTGATCATTCTCTCCTTCTTGATATTCTTTGTTTTTGTTTTCCAGAACAATACACTCCTCTGATTTGGTTTGTAACTCACTGGCTCATCCATGTCAATATCTTTTGCAGGTTCTTTTTCTCCATGGTTTCTTAAGGTTGGAGTTCCTCAGTTCTCAGTTCTTGGAATTTTTGTTTTTTCTAGCTACTTATCTCTTGGTGATCTCATCCAGTCCCATGGCTTTAAATATACTCTATATGTCGACAATTCCCATATTTATATTTCCAGTTCACATCTCTCCTCTGAACTCCAGAATCATATATTTAACTGCTTATCTGATATCATCTCATTTTTGTTTAATAAGCATCTCAAAATTAGCCTGTGAAAAACTGAAATCTTGCTTTCTCCCTGCACTTCCTCTCTCCAAAATATTCCATGTTATCCCCCACTCGATTATCCCACATCTCTAGTTGTTTACAGCATAAACATTTGAGTCATCCTTAACTCTTTTCTTCACACCCCTGATCTAATCCATCATTGAATCCTGGTGACCCTTCCTTCAAATATTTCCAAAATCCTGTCACTTCTCACCACTTTGATTACCAACTTGTTTTAAGCCACCATCCTCTTTTACCTGGGTTATTGCAATATCTTTCTCAGTAGTCTCTATGCTTCGGCCCTTGCCCCATTAAAGTCAATTTTTCATACAACAGTCAGAGTAACCCTTTTAAAATGTAAGCCAGAGCAGGACACTCTGCTACTCAAACTCTTCCAAAGAGTCAGGAATAATTATAAAAGTATGTTGATGGGTTTATAAGATATAAGGATGTAATTTGTATGACAACAATATTACAAATGAGGGGGGAAGGAGCTGAGTTATATAAGAGCAAAGTTTATGTATACTGTTAAAAATGTGTTATTTATCTAAATTAGACTGTTATACATTAAGATGTTAATAGTAACCCCCGAAGCAACCATTAAGTACATAACTCAAAAAATATATTAAAAGAAACAACTGAGTTAAAATGAGATACTACAAAAATTTATATTTAACACACACAAAATAATAATGGAGGAATAGAATAACAAAAGAGATAAAGACATACAGAAAAGTAATAGCAAAATGACAAATCTAAATCCTACCTTATCAATAATTACATTAATTGTAAATGGACTAAATTCTCTAATCAAAAGACAGAAATTAGCCAAAGAGATTTAGAAAAAAATCAAAACATGATCCAACTCTATACTGTCTACAAGAGACTCACTTTAGATTCAAAGACACAAATGTATTGAAAATAAAATTTTGGAAAAATATGTACCATGCAAACAATACCCAAAATAGAGCTGATGGAGCTAAACTAATATTGGACAAAATAGACTTTAAGAAAAATGTTGTTACTATATATAAAGAAGAACATTTTGTAATGATGAAAGTGTCAATCTCTCAAGGAGACATAAAAATTATAAACATATATGCATCTAATAACAGAGTCACAATTCACATAAAATAAAAACTGATGGAACTCAAGGGAGAACTAAATAATTCAACAATAATAGTTAGAGACTTCCATATCTCATTTTCAATCATTGATAGAAGAACTAGACAGAAGATAAACAAGAAAATAAAAGGCTTGAACAGCTATAAACCAATTAAATCTATCAACATTCTATTGAACACTCCACTCAACAACAACAAAATAAATATTCCTCTCAAGTGCACATGAAACATTTCCAGGATAGATCATACACTAGGGCATGCAACAATTCTCAATAAGTGTAAAAAAATTGAAACCATACAAAGAATGTTTATGACTACAATGGAATAAAATTAGAAATTAATAACAGAAATTAGAGTAATTCCCAAATACATGCAAATTACACAAATACTCTAAATAATCAATATGACAAAAAAGAAATGACAAAGTAAATTAGAAAGTACTTTGAAATTGGTAAAAACACAAAATACCAACATTCATGAGATATACCTAAATTAGTGCTTAGAGAAAAATTTTTAGCTGTAAATATTTATATTAAAAAAATAAATATTTTAAATCAGTAACCTAAGCTTTCACATTAAGAAACTAGAAAGTGAAGACAAAAGTAAGCTCAAAAAAAGCATTGGGGAACAAACAATAAATGCCAGAATGGAAATAATTGAAATAGAGAAGAGAAAAATAATAAAGAAATTCATTGAAACAAAATGTTTATTCTTTGGAGAGATCAAAATAATTTATCAACTTTTATCTTAGTTAACCAAGAAAAAGAGAAAGAAAACTCAAATTTCTAAAATCAGGAATGAAATTTGGGACATCACTATCAATGTTAGAAACATGAGAATAATTATAAAGGAATACTATTAATAATTGTATGCCAACAAATTTGATAAATTAGATGAAATGAACAAATTTCAAGAAACACACAAACTGCCTCAAAAAGAAGTAGAAAATCTGAATAGACCTATAACAATTAAAATGATTGAATTAATAATTAAAAATCTCTCCACAAAGAAAAGGCCATATCCATATGGATTCGCTGGAGAATTCTGCCAAACATTTGAAGAATAATTGACACCAATCCTTTGCAAACTCTTCCAAAAATAGAAGAGAAGGGAAAACTTCCCAAGACATCAAATAAGGATAATATTACTCTGATACCCACACCAGACAGACATCACGAGCAAAGAAAATTACAAACTAGTATCCCTTTTGAATGTAGACCCAAAATCCTTAACAAAATACTAGCAAACCAAATCCAGCATCATATAAAACTAATTATTCACCGTAACTAAGTGATATTTATTCCTGAAATGCAAGATTGTCTTAACATCTGAAAATCAATGTAATATCAATTAACATTAGTTCTTTAAAGAAAAAAAACTACATGATCATGTAAATAGATATAGTTAAATAATTTGATAAAAATCTAATACCTTTCTATGATAAAAAAGCATTAGGCAACTAGGAACCTCAACCTGATAAAGGACAATAATGAAAACCATACAACTAACATTCTAATTAATGGTGAAAGACTGAAACCTTTGACCCTAAGATCCCAGAAGACTAGGATTTCTACTTTTGCCTCTTCTATTCAGCATTGTACTGCAATTTTTGCCAGGGCAATTAGGCAAGAAAAAGAAATAAAATCATCCAGACTGGAAAAGAAGTACATCTATCTCTATTTACAGATGTCATGATCTTTTATGTAGGAGATCCTAAGGAATCCACAGGAAAAAACTATTAGAACTAATAAGCTTTCAACAAAGTTGTAGGATACAAGATCAACATACCAAATCAATGTTATAGCTATATGCTAGCAATGAACAATCAAAAATGAAATTAAGAAAACAATTTCAACTACAATAGCATAAAAAAGGATAAAATACTTAGAAATAAATTTAACAATGAGGTGCAAGCCTTGTTCAATGAAAACTACAAAAAAAAAAGTTGAAGGAAAATAAAGAAGCCCTAACTAAATGGAAAAATTTCCCATGTTCTTAAATTGGAAAACTTAATATGGTTAAGATGGCAATACTCCCCAAACTGATCTACAGCTTCAACCCAATCTCTACCTAAACCCCATCTGGAATTTTGCAGAAATCGGTCCATTGATTCTAAAATTCATATGGAAATGCAATGGACCCAGAGTAGCCAAAAACAATCTTGAAAAATAAGGACAAAGTTGGAGGATTCATGAATTTCCCAATGTGAAGGTTACTAAAAGATTATAGTAATCAAGACTGTGTGGTACTGATATAAGGAGAGACATATTGATCAATGGAGTAGAACTGAACATCTAATAATAAACTCATACATTTACGGTCAATTTATTTTTGACAGAGGTGCCAAGACAATTCAATAGATCTAGTCTTTTCAACAAATGGTGCTGGGACAAGTGGATATCCACATGCAAAAGGATGAAATTGGAACTGTACCTCACACTATATACAAAAGTTAGCTCAAACTGGGTCAAAATCCTAAATATAAGAGTTAAAATTTTGCAACTCTTAGAAGAAATATAGCTATAAATATTTGTGCCATAAATATTTGTGGTGTAAATATTTGTGACATAGGCATAAATATTAGGCAGTGATTTCTTAGATATGGTACCAAAATCACAAACCACACACACACACACAAAAAACCCAGCAAACTTGACATCAACAAATTAGAAAGCTTTTTTACTTCAAAGGACACTAACAAGAAAGTAAAAAGACAACACACATAATGGGAGAAAATGTTTGCAAATCAGTTATCTGATGGGGATTTATATATAGAAGATGTAAAGAGCTATTACAACTCAATAATAAAAGGGAAGTAATCCAATTTAAAAATGGGTAAAGGCTTTAATACAAACCTTGTGGTAACCACTAAACAAAAAATTGGAAGAGAAACACAAATGATAAATAAAGAGAAAAATGAGAAAACCATCATATAAAATCACCAAACTGAAATGGCAGTCAGAAATACATGGGAAGAGAAACAAGACAAATATAGAACAACCAGAAAACAACAGATAAAATGGCAGTATTAAGCCCTCATATATCAATAATCACTCTAAATGTAAATGGATTGAATTCTCCAATCAAAAGACAGAGAGCAGCTGGATGGATTAGACCCAACAACATGCTGCCTCCAGGAAACACATCTCAGCTCTAAAGACAACCATAGGCTCGGAGTGAAGAGATGGAATACAATACTCCATGCAAATGGGAAACAAAAGAAAGCAGATGTTGCCAAAGTTATATCAGACAAAGCAGACTTCAAGATAAAATAGACAATGAGAGACAAAGAGGGGCAGTATAAAAGGATAAAAGGGACATTCCACCAAGAGGACATAACACTTGTGAATATATATGCACCTAACTCAGGAGCACCAAAGTACATAAAACAACTATTAACAGACCTAAAGAGAGAAATTAACAACAACACAATAATAGTAGGGGACCTCAACACCACATTTACATCAATGGATAGATCATTCAGACAGAAAGTCAACAAGGAAACAGTGGAATTAAACGAAAAACTAGACCAGATGGACTTAATAGATATATAGGACATTCCATCCAAAACCAGCAGAATACACATTCTTCTCAAGTGCAGATGGAACATTCTCAAAGATGGACCATATGTTGGGGAACAAGGCAAGCCTCAATAAATTTAAGAAGATTGAAATCATAACAGGCATCTTTTCTGTCCGTAATGCTATGAAACTAGAATTCAACTAAAAGAAAAAATCTGGGAAAGTCACATATATGTGGAGACTAAACAACATGCTACTGAACAACCATTGGATCAATGAAGAAACCAAAGAGAAATCAAAAAAATATCTGGAGACAAATGAAAATGAAAATACGTCATACTAACTCTTATAAGATACAACAAAAGTGGTTCTAAGAGGGAAATTTATAGCACTACAGGCCTACTTCAACAAACAAGAAAAATCTCAAATAAGTAATCCTAAACTACACCTAATAGAACTAGAAAAAGACGAACAAAGCCCAAATTCAGCAGAAGGGGAGAAATAATAAAAATCAGAGCAGAAATAAATGAAATAGAAACCAAAAACCAGTAGAAAGGAGATCAATGAAACTAAGAGCTGCTTCTTTGAGAAGATAAACCAAATTGACAAACCCTTAGCCAGACTCACTAAGAAAAAAAGAGAGAAGGCTCAAACGAATAAAATTAGAAATGAAAGAGGAGAAATTACAATGGATACCAGAGAAATACAAAGGATTATAAAAGAATACTATGAAAAACTATATGCCAACAAATTGGACAACCTAGTAGAAATGGATAAATTCTTAGACTCATGCAACCTCCCAAAACTGAATCAAGAAGACATAGAGAATCTGAATAGACTGATCACAAGTAAAGAGATTGAAACAGTAATCAAAAATCCCTCAAAAAACATAAGTTCAGGACTAGATGGTTTCTCTGGAGAATTCTACCAAACATTCAAAGAATATTTAATACCTATCCTTCTCAAACTATTCCAAAAATTTAAGAAGACGAAATGCTTCCTAACTCCTTCTATGAGGCCAACATCTCCCTGATACCAAAACCAGTGAAGGACAATACAGAGAAGGAAAATTACAGGCTGATATCGCTGATGAACATATATGCAAAAATCCTCAACAAAATATTGGCAAACCAAATACAGCAATATATTGAAAGGATCATACACCATGACCAAGTGGGATTTATACCAGGGACACAGGGATGGTTCAACATTCACAAATCAATCAATGTGATACAGCACATTAACAAAAAGAGGAATAAAAATCACATATCATCTCAATAGACGCAGAGAAGGCTTTTGACAAGATCCAACATCCATTTATGATAAAAACTCTCAAGAAAATGGATATAGAAGGAAAATACCTCAACATAATAAAGGCCATATATGACAAACCCACAGGCAACATCATACTTAATGGTGAAAAACTAAAGCCAACCCTCTGAGAACAGGAACAAGACAAGGGTGCCCACTCTCACCACTCTTATTCAACATAGTACTGGAGGTCTGGCCAGAGTTATTAGGCAAGAAAAAGAAATAAAAGGTGTCCAAATTGGAAAGGGAGAAGTGAAACTCTTGCTGTTTGCAGATGAAATGATTCTATATATAGAAAACCCTAAAGAATCCATCAGAAAACTATTAGAAATAATCAACAATTACAGCAAAGTTGCAGGGTACAAAATCAAATTACAAAAATCAGTTGCATTTCTATACTTTAATAATGAACCAGCAGAAAGAGAACGCAAGAGTACAATCCTATTCACAATTGCAACAAAAAGAAAAAATACCTAGGAATAAATTTAACTAAGGGGGTGAAAGACCTATACACTGAAAACTATAAGACATTAATGAAAGAAGTTGAAGAAGACAAAGAAATGGAAGTTCTGTCTCTCTGGCCACATTCTCTGGATGGCCCTGCAAGGAGTTGCCAGACAAACATTTACATTTATAAGGGAAATATCCATTTGTAAAGGTATCTCCCTTTCTGTTTTGGGAAGAGGGGGGATGGCCTCATTTCTAGAGGCTTATCAATGTGGAAGGTGAGGCCTTAAATCTGCATAATAACCTCACTCTTGTTTACTGTGCTTTAGTGGTAATCTCCTGTAACTGACTCCCCCCACCCCCAACATCCTCCTTTGTCGTTGGCTGAACATGGTATTTAAGATGAGAATTTCTGCTATTGTGTTGAGAAACGCAGTGTCCCTGCTTTCTCCCATGCATAGATGTTATTAAACTTGGTATTATTTTCTCCTGCTAACCTGTCTTGTTAATTATTTGGCCAGCCATAAGAACCTTAAGGAAAAGAGCAGAGGGAGATTCTCCCTCTTCCCCCACCATACAATGGAGAAAGGAAAGTCTCTTCAATAAATGGTGTTGGGAAAACTGGACAGCCACAAGCAAAAGAATGAAAGTAGACCATTATCTTACGCCATACACAAAAATTAACTCAAAATGAGTTAAAGACTTGAATGTAAGATGTGAAACCAGAAAACTCGTAGCAGAAAATATAGGCAGTACACTCTTTGACATTGATCTTAGCAGCATCTTTTCGAATACCCTGTCTACTCAGGCATGGTAAACAAAAGCAAAAATAACAAATGGAACTACATCAGACTAAAAAGCTTCTGCAAGGTAAAGGAAACTATGAACAAAACAAAAAGACAACCCACCAACTAGAAGAAAATATTTGCAAATCATATATGTGACAAGGGGTTAATCTCCAAAATATATAAAGAACACATACAACTCAACAACAAAAAAGTGAACAACCCGATCAAAAAATGAGCAGAGGATATGAACAGACATTTTTCCCAAGAAGATATATAGATGGCCAACAGGCACGTGAAAAGATGTTCAACATCACTAATCATCAGGGAAATGCAAATCAAAACTACAATGAGATACCACCTTACACCTGTTAGAATGGCTGTAATTACCAAGAGAAAAAATAACAAATGTGGGAGAGGATGTGGAGAAAAGGGAACTCTCATACACTGCTGGTGGGAATGCAAACTGGTGTAGCCACTATGTAAAACAGTATGGAGATTTCTCAAAAAGTTGAAAATAGAAATACCATATGATCCAGCTATCTCACTACTGGGTATTTATCCAAAGAACTTAAATTCAACAATTCAAAGAGACTTATACACTCCTTATCTATGTTCACTGCAGCATTATTCACAATAGCCAAGATGTGGAAGCAACCCAAGTGCCCATCAACTGATGAATGGATAAAGAAGATGTGGTATATATACATAACGTCATACTACTCAGCCACAAAAAAGACAAAATTGTCCCACTTGCAACAACATGGATAGACCTTGAGGGTATCACGTTAAGTGAAATAAGCCAGACAGAGAAAGATAAACATTGCATTATTTCACTCATATGTGGAAGATAAACAAACAGATGGACAAAGAGAAGAGATTAGTGGTTACCAGTGGGAAAGGAGGTTAGGGGGTTGGCAAAAGGGGTAAAGGGGCACATATATATGGTGACGGATAAAAATTAGACTATTAGTGGTGAGCACAATGCAGTCTATACAGAATGCTGATAAATTATAACGTACACCTGAAATTTCACAATGTTATAAACCATTATGATCTCAATAAAATTATAAAAAATTGGGTAAAGGACCTGAAAATGCATTTTTCTAAAGAAAATGGAAAATGGAAAATAACCACATGAAAAGATGCACAACCTCATTAGTTATTAAGAAAACACAAATCAAAATCACAATGAGTCACCACTTTTGGCACACTAAGACGGCTATGATAAAGTAGCTGAACAGTAACAAGCATTGGCTAGGATATGGAGAAATTGGAAACATCACATATTGCTGTGGTGTGGGTTCCTTTATTTCTCTAGTTTTGCAGACACATATGTATTCACATCCAGAAGATTATTATGTCTGAAATATATGAACAAGTACCTGATGAAGAAACAAAATTGGATATTTCTATACAATGGAATATTATTCGGCCATAAAACATTATTCAGCATAGAAGAACCTTGAAAACATTATGCTAATTTAAAGAAGCCACATGTTATATGATTTCATTTACGTGACATATCTAGAATAGGCAAATCCGTCAAGACACAAAGTAGAGTAGTGGTTGTCAGAGGCTGGGGAAAAAGAGACAATGAGGAATAATGACTAATGTGTACAGAGTTTCTTTTTTGGTTGATGAAAATATTCTGGAATTAGATAGTGGTGATGATTGCACATATTTGTCAATGTACTAACTGCCATTGAACTGTACAATTTAAAATGGTGAAATTATGGTATGTGAATTATATATCAATAAAGCTTTAAAAAAACCTGAAGTCCTTACAATGGTCAAGAATTACCTACACAATTTGATCCCTTGTTCCTCTCTGATGCTTTCCTCCTTTTGGCTCACTCCTTTCCAGCCACATGGCTTCCTTGGTGTTCTTCAAATACATTATGCATTCTCCTTCTCTAGCGCCTTTGCCTGGAATATTATTTTCCTACATGTTCACATAGTTCTCCCCCTCTTTGCTCAAATTTCCCATTCTCAGGACTTTTCTGATCACCCTATTCAAAATTGAAGTTCCTATACTGCGTGTCCTTATCCCTGTTCCCATGCTTTTATTTTATTAACCTGTTATAAGATTTATGTCCCCACACTGTAATATAAGCCTCATAAGCATAAAGACTTTTTTTTCATTGATGTATCCTAAAAACCTAGAACCATGCCTGGCACACACAGTAAGTTATCTCTCTGTCTATCTTTCTCTGTATTTGCACGTGTGGATGTGTGTGCACATGAACATGCATTTGTGTGTTTGTGTTTAGTTGTTGTAGTTGAAGGAAGGAATGAAGGAATGGATGTCATGCCACCTCCCCATCTCTTTGCTTACTTAGCTCTATAGCCACATTTGTCTTCTTTCTGTTCCTTACACATGCCCAGTTCTTTCTTTAGGGGCTTTGTATTTTTTCCCCTCATTCTAGTATACTTATCTCCTCATTCTTCAAACTTCACAACAAGCATTTAATGTGGATCTTCAGTTTCAGTTTAAATATTACTTCTTCTGAGAGATCTTACCCTACAATCTGATTCAAAATAGGTCCCACCCATTACTCTCTGTTTGTTTCCTTCGGATTACTTATGATGATTTTTAAATTGTTTTATTTATATATGTGATAATCTATTTAATATCTGTCTTTCTATTAAAATGTTTAGTACGTAAAGTCAGAAACTTTGTCTTTTTCACTGTAGATCCCCAATGCTAGTAAGTTACCTAACACATAGAAGATATTCAATAAATATTGGTTGAATATTGAATAAGTGAAGTAAGGAATAAAAAGAGGCAATGTGTGAAATAACCTCCGACACTTACACCCAGAGACACATATATGCCTATGTATGCTTTCCATAATTCCAGGTATGGGCTTCAGTCAAGAAAAGTGTGGTAACCTTGCTGCACACAGAATAAACTAGGCATTTCAGTAGACAGGCACCTCTGGTGCCAGAGTTACATAATATTGATAATGATAAGAATACTAATAATAGCTAACATTTTCATTTGCTTACTATTTGCCAAGTAGTATGCTAAGTGTTTTACATGGTTTATCTTTTTCAATCCTCATAGCAACCCTATGAAGTAGAGACTATTATTATTATATTACTGTTATTATCAAGTACACAGATGAGGATGGGGTTATCAGGAATGTAAGAGTAACTTGCCCAAGGTTGCACAGCTAAAAAGTGATCTTTTTAAATCCAAGAAGTCTGAATTTAAATGAGGTCTTTCTAAAGCCTGTGTGTGCATGTCTATGTGTATATGTGGGAATGCAAATATACAGGGCCATTGACTCAAATATGTTAGTGAAAAACTTTATCTGGTGACTATTTTAATTGAAACAACAACAAAAATATTGCAGGAATAAATGAACATTTTCCTGTGTGCTCCTTTCCATATGATTAAAATGGTAGATTTAATAGTTCTGCTCTCATGACTTGTAGAAACTCAAGGAGCATTCTGCAGATAATTAATTTTATTTTTTGTTACTCAGTACTGGTGTTGTTGACAAACTCACTCAAAAACCAAGGATATATTCTTAGCCTTTTTCAAATTTTAAATTTCTTTCTTTTAAACGCTTCCAGGAAAATTTGTGGTTACGGCTCTCAAATGCATTTTCTTCACTCCATTGCTGCCAGTACACATCACCCAGCTCTTTTCTCAGTGATGTTGATTTTTAAGGGGTCAGTTCAACCTTCTAAGATGTCACCTTGTGATTTTGGCACACTTTATGAGGAGATGGTGTGCAGGGAGGCAGAGGTGCCCATTATTAACCGCAAGTCATAAGTGCTGTTTGGCAGAGATAAGAAATTTAAACAAGTTTCCCAAGGCATAGGTAGTTCCAAAGTATTCCTTGTTTATTCTAACTCAAACTTGTTTATTTAGCAATACAAGAAAGGCTTGAAGAAAACAACTTTCACAATAAACATTTAACATAAAGGCACCTTACGCTCATATCTCTGACTGATTAGTTGTTTTTATAATCTGTTACGCTTTCTATTTGTCCAGAGTCTTGACTTCATGTTAGAAATCTTCCTGCAACTTGTTCTCCACTTCCAGATGTAACATATTTCTCTCTAGAGAGAACACTGTCTAGCTTCTTCCTGAGGTAATCAAAAGGGAAGACACTGGTTTACCTAATTTTCTCTTGTAGCTAAAAAAGGTCCCTACCTCTCCCGAATAAATTTATCTCTGTCAGCAAAAGGTACATCTCGTTGCTTGTTTTCTCTACCTCTTCTCAGTCCTCAATGAAAATGATCAAACTAAATAAGTATTAGGTTTGCAGTTTTACTCTTGTTTTTCCTTCCTTTTGAAGAATCACGTTTGTTTCCCCCCTCTAGTGTTTAACTTGATCTGCTCACTTGTCTTGTTAGTTAGTTAATAGTATCTTCCCTTTAGCTTCAGGAATGCTTTCGGTTAAATGAGAAGTATTAGAAACACCAGAAATAAAACTTACACAAGAATTTGTTCGGGCCGGCCCTGTGGCTTGGTGGTTAAGTGCGCGTGCTGCGATGCTGGCGGCCCGGGATCGGATCCCGGGTGCGCATCGAGGCACCACTTCTCCATTCATCCTGAGGCCGAGTCCCACATGCAGCAACTAGAAGGATGTGCAGCTACGACACACGGCTATCCACTGGGGCTTTGGGGGGAAAAAATAAAATAAATAAAATCTTTAAAAAAATCTTTAAAAAAAGAATTTGTTCAAGGTTAAATTGGTAATGTTACAACAAAATTTGCATAACACTGTAGATTCCTCTTCTAAAGTGTTCTCTCTTGGGGTTCCCACAGTTTTATTATTTTCGTTTTCATTTACAATAGTCTCCCGTCAGCTTCTGTTGTTGACCGATTAGGTATTAATTGCAGGAGTGCTTACCGGAGTGAAATAGAATGAATCAAACTAAGGATCTGCTTGTTAGGATGTATCTGGAAACAATGATGGAGTCAATCAATGTTTAAACAAATCTGGGGGCTTCTTATTAGTCATATGTCACCGAGTGCAGCATTTTCTGTTTCAAAAATTGGGCTGGTTCCTCATCTTTTTGGTCCAACAACAAAGACCTTGACTCTTGAAATACAAATAACCAATGAAAATGGGGGAACATATTCAACCTCACTTCTAATAAGATAAATTCCCATTATGACAACAGTGAGAACATATTTTTTCAGTCTATCATATTGTTATGGATTATTTTTAAATGATATGGTCATTATTGGCACAGACATAAGCAAATGAACACTCATACAATGGGTATGGATGTTAGAGAGCGAATTGACAGTTCTTTTCTTTTTTGGCTGGCATGTATTCAGTGTCTACCATGTGTCAGACCTTGTGATAGAAGCTTAACACGTATTATCTCATTTAATTCTCAAAAAAACTTTGTGAGGTAGGTACTCATAATCCACACTTCACTGATGTGAAAATTGAAGCTGAAGGATGGAAAGTAACTAACTAAATCCCGCACAACTGTGAGTGGCACACTTAAATATAAGTCTACTGGATGCTAAAACCTATGCAAGCCTCATCGAGTGTTGGGATTACAGGTGATTTTTCACTTCTTCTATACCCACCAGGTGTCTTAAAATAGTGAACATTATAATGTTCATAATCCAAAAATACTGTACAAATTTGCTTGTTTTTAAAGGAATTTCTCCTGAGTTATATTTGCTCTATGTTCGTGAGGTCAACAAATTTGGAGGTTGCGTGCAATTATCCAGGAGTAGCGTACATTGACAGAGAAAATGTGACCTTATCTACTGATCAAGACATGCACTTGTAGATTCCATAGGGTCATCAGTTCTGGCCCTCAGTATCTACACAGTCTTGAGGGGCTCCTTGCTTCGGTAGAGGATCTTCTATGCGGAAGTCTTATATAGCAGTTGAGTAATTTTCCTCTCTACCCACTCACCTCCATCACTCCGAAGTCTGGGTCATCATATACCTCATACAAAAAGCAATGAGATAAAAATTGCCCATTTTGAAACTTTGCTCTTTATCAGCTATAAAAGAGAATCTTAGAATATTTAAATATTTCTCATTTAGTAAAACAAAATCAAACTTCTCAGGATTAAAATGTACTAACTGTTCTTTTGCTTTATAAACTAGCACACAAGATTGTCCTGTATAATTTAGTACTTAAATGGATGGCATTGTAAATGTTTAATGTGTTTTTCTCAGTGGGAGGATGTTCTTTATCACATGCCTGTTGGAAATAGAAAAAATGCATTTATAACTAATTACCTCACTAAAATATTGTTTAGTATTTTTACCTTGTTATTTTTACAAGTCAATGTCAAGCTGTTGGTTAGATGAGCCTCCACGGGAAATTCATGTCCTTTTTAGAATTCTTTCTTCCTAATTATTTTTCTTAGGGTATCTTTCACATCCTTTTTTCTCAAGGTATAAATGAGGGGGTTCAACATAGGGGTTACAATGCCATAAAATGCAGAGATGACTTTATCCTGGTCCTGGGACTCCCTCGACTGAGGTGTCAGGTACGTGAAGATGGCTGTTCCATAAAATATGGTGACTACAGTCAGACTGGATCCACAGGTGGAGAAAGCTTTGAGCCTGGCCTCTGCAGAGCGGATCCTCAGCACGGCAACCACAATGTGAGTATAGGAGATGACAATGAAGGTGAACGGCAAGGGCAGTGTGAATATGCCGATGACCAGACCTAAAATAAGTCTGACTGGAGTGTCTGAGCAGATGAGCTTTAGTAGGGCCTGGACCTCACAGGTAAAATGGTTGATGACATTGTGTGCACAAAAATGGGCAGGGATTGCAATAATCGGTATTATTGCTAAAAGGAAGGCACTGGCCCAGGTCACCATGGCCAACCGTATACAGACCCAGTTGTTCATAATGATGGTGTAATTCAGGAGATTGGCGATTGCAATAAATCTATCATAAGCCATGACAGCAAGGAGGATACACTCTGTCATCCCCAGAAAAAGAGCAATGGTCATCTGAGCATAACAGCTAGTATAGGAAATGGTGGGGTAGTCTCTTAAACCATTGAACAACAAAAAAGGCACTGAATTGCTAGAGTAGCAGATATCGAGGGAGGACAGGTTGCTTAGGAAAAAATACATAGGAGTTTGAAGCCGCCTATCAACTCTAACCATGACAATGATGAGACTGTTACCTACCAATGTGATTAAGTAGACCACTACCATGGTGCAATAAAAGGCAATCTGGGATTTTGGATGATTGGACAAACCCACTAGGATGAAATCTGTCACTTCACTGTTATTATCAGTAACAGAATATCCATTTTGTTCTATCTGCTGAGAAAGAAGAAATTCAACTCATTTTAATTTGGGAAACATTTACTCAGCGTCTGCTGTGTCTTCAGTCCTATATCAGGTGCTGTTAGGAAAAGATATCTACAAAACAAGTGATGCTGTTTGTAAGTTTATGTTCTAATTTGGGAGATAAAGCATTCATACCCAGCACAAGATTAATTTGCAAAGTAGCACAATCCATTGTGCGTCTTAATTCCTTCATCTATAAAATGAGGGGGTTTTGACTCCACCTGAAACGTGCTTTGAACACTCCTCTTAAAGAAAATGTGCTAATTTACTGCTCAAGAGTAATCACATCCCTGAATCATGAAATTGTGATTGTTCTTTCCCACTATGGATTTTAGCCAGAAATTTGTCTTTAGCTGGTTCATATCCATGACATAAAATGTTTACCCAGTTCGCTCTCATTTCTGCCTTACCCTGCACACCCAACCAGTCATCAAGTCCTATTGGCTCTTTCTCCTAAATATACTTTATTTTTTTTAATTTAATTTAATTTAATTTTTTTAAAATTTTTTGTTTATTGCAGTAACATTGGTTTATAACATTGTATAAATTTCAGGTGTACATCATTATACTTCTATTTCTGCATAGATTACATCATGTTCACCACCCAAATACTAATTACAACCCATCACCACACACATGTGCCAAAATATCCCTTTCGCCCTCCTCCCTCCCCCCTTCCCCTCTGGTAACCACTTTCTACCTACAAATCTCCATATCCACAGCCAACATTTATCTAGTCAGAGCCACCATCATTTCTCATCTGCACTAATACATGAGCTGCCTGATAGGTCTCCGTACTTCCATTCTTGCCTCTCTATAGTCTGCTCTCCATGCAACCAGAGGGACCTTTTACAAATCTACATAGTTATGACCATATCTTTCTCTTACTTAAAACCACTCTAGGGCTTCTAATTACGCTTGGAATGAAATCTAACCTATTTACCGTGACCTACAAGACTCTAAATGATCTGACTGTAACCTTATCTTACACTGTCTCTTGTGCTCACCGTGTTCCAGCCATACTGTCTTTATGAAGTGCTCTAAGTTCATTCCCACCTTAGGGGTTTTGCACATTGTGTTCTCTCTGCTGGAAATATTCTTCCTACCCTCTTTTCTTGGTGAACTCCTAGTCAGCCTCAATATCTCAGCCTCAAAGGAACTTCATTAGAAAAGCCTTCCCTAACCCCACTCATCTAAATCAGATCTCTGTTACAATTGTTCATAGCACTCTGAACTTTTCCTGCATGGCTCGTATCACAGTTTGTATTTATATATTTGTGTGGTTATTTAATTTATGCTCCCTTACTAAATTGTAAGCTCTAGGAGGGAAGGGGCCTGACAGTCCCATGCACTGCCTTATTTTCACCATTTCACACAGTGCCTGGTGTGAACTCACAAAATATGGGTTCAATACATGTTTGTTAAATGAATCAAGGCCAGTTATTTGGCTCCTCTCTCTTACCCAGTGTCATGAAACTGATTTGACTGAAACTACATTGAATTGGCTGAAGGAAATAAATGTTTGAGGGTAAGAAGCCTATGATGAGAAGGAGTCAATATCTCATAGTATTCAGTCTTATTAGTGCCATGTAGCTCAGAAATGAACTTTAATGTCTTACATTTTTTTAGCCCTACAATTTGCTCTTTGCTGGGAGGGAAGTTGCTATAGTGAAGAGAGAAAATGGGTATATTCTAGAATGTGAAAAAAATATTTTAACCCTTTTCTGTCCATTCAAATTTTTATTTACTTTGTTTAGTCTAGTTCTATCAAGTATGAATGCTATCACAGACCAGCTCATTATTAGGGTCAAGATCTTTTTCTGGCATGGATGTAAGATTCACATCAAGTTCTAGTCACAAATCAGAATTGTGGGCATTTATAGTATATAGTTTGAGACTCATGAGGCAGGAGTCAGGCCTTGGTGAGGGCAAGCTGTGGATGGGAAGGTTTGTTTTGCGAGCTGAGCAGCAGGAAGGACCATCCAGGCTATGGATGTAGGTAATCCCTTTGGATTCTCTACTTAGGACAGACTCTAGATCTCAGAAGATAAAAGACCTTTATAGACAAGTAATTCAGGAAGTAGAGTAAGAGTTTGTAACAGGATTGTCAATAAAACCTAATACAGGATAAGGGGGCTCTGAATAGAAATCAGAACCAAAGGCAGACAAACTGAAAAAATACTTAGCTTCTGCTAAGCTTCTAGCTACAGTTGTTTTTACTTATTACAGACAGTTATCCTGCAAGGAGGCCCTTGACTATCTCTAATGAGAATTAGAAGGCTTCATTTTGTTTTGTATACTCCCAGAATTGGAATAAGAAAACAGAATCAACCTGAAAGGAAAAAGTCTTTTTGGAGTAGAGTTATGAGACTGAGACTGAGGCAGAAATCAGGTGATCTTGTCTTTATGCAATGGTAACACCACAACCATAGTTTCCTAATAGCATTACAAGAACGGAATTTTCAGGGCACAAACCTTTCAAGGGATACTAAAGTTTCACACTAGAATGGGAACATTTTTAATCATAAAGCTTTATTTTGACTTACAATCCTCACCATCTTATAGTCCTAAAGACCTCAAAACAAATGTCAGTATAAATAGCTGGAAAACAACATATTTTTGTGTTTACATGATTTGAGTGAATCTCATCAGACTAACTATATCTATATGTTTATTGAATAATTCAGTGTTTTAGCACTGTAAAGGACAGAATCTTCCTAAATTAACTAGACATGTGTGGGGAGACTCACACATATATTCACGGGTTTTTGATCTTTCAGAAATATTTTGGGGCACCCTTCAAGGCTTTTCTTCACACACACAAGGCTTTCCCAAAGAGGGGCTTCCTGTTTCCATTTAGCATGCAAGAGCATGCTTCCCAGGAGCACTCATTTCATTTTTAATACTAAAATTAAGGGACACTTGGAGTATCTTCCCTGTTGTCTGAGCTCTTCAGAAAGCTCCCAGGAGCTCAAAATACACATAATGGAATGGGTAGTGCTTATATACAGGAATTTCTATTATCCATATCAGGCAGTGCAGAGTGGTGGTGAAGGGCACGGATTCTGGATCAAAGTTTTAATCCTGGATCCATCACTGATTCACTGTGTGACATTGGTAATATGCTTAACTTGTTTATACCCTAGTTTCCTCAATTGCAAAATTGGGATAATTATAGTATCTATCTCATAGGGTTTTTGTGCTATATACATATTAACTATTATTATTTTTAAGTGAGGCCTCACTTGGGAAGTAGCACCCATGACAATGTATCCACATTGGTTGTCTTTCTTCTCTGGAGGGTAGAAAAGAATTCAATAAATGAGGACAGAAATAAGGCAATATGGTCAGATTATGCTGTGAGCCCTCTGAAAGCATAATTTTGTATTTTTTCTATGTCTGTAACTCTAGTACTTGCCTCAGTTCCTGACACATGGCAGGAACTCAATTAGTATTTTTGGAATCAAATTGATTTTACTCACCTGAATAGCTAAAAAACCAAACAGCAGAAACGATAAGGTCTCTAAGAGATGTGTTGATACAGCCCCTTGTGTGTTGCAGGATCATGAGCTCACCGAAGTGTTGGAGTCTTTCAAGTGGAGTGAGTTGCAGTTGCATCCTGGGAGATCCATGTCAAGAATAATCATTCCATATGTATATGTTGATTTGTTTCAAGAGACAAATATGGCTTCTTTCCTTCTTGCTGGGATATATGTTCTCCACTTGCTCTTACAATGGGTTGTGTCTTGATTCTGCTCAGCATTTTAGAAACCAGAATTCCAAATGGTCCAAAATATGAACAAGAAAAGAAAGAGAGAAGGATCTTAAATGTTCTCTGCTGCTACATTCTGAGTTTATTCATTCTGGTTCCAAAGAAGTGATTTCTCTGAAGAGACTTCAGGGACTAGGTCCCTAAAAGGCAATTAAATCCCGCTACTGAATTGAAGCTGTATAATCATTTGGGAGTGTTATTTCTAAATCTAAGTCATTAAAATACAAGTAGCTTTTGTCCACTAATTCCAATACTTCATTAGTGACAATATGAGAAAAGTATTGACTAGCATTGTCAAGTCCATGTCTGCTCTTACGTTACTAGGGAGTGGAGCCATCGCTAACGTGATTACACAGAGTCCTGTGTTTCTTGGGAGTGTTCCCAATACACTGACAAAAGCAGGTCATAATGAATGGGGAAGGAGGAGTGGTCACAATCTATTGGGACTCTATGAAAGCTTTTAATTAAGCATTCAGGTAAAGGAAATTCTGTAAACAGTGTTTACTAGAGGTCTCCTCTTCCTCTTCACTTTTCCCTGACGTCCCCCAAACCTTCCCAGCCATCTTTGATTTGAATCGTTTCTGGAAATCCCACTTTTTCCTAAAACTTTCCTAGATTAGTTTTGAAGTGCCATACAAACTGTCACTGTCTGAATATAATCCTACATCTGCTCATTCACTGCTCCATTGATTTACTTCATCTGTGCATGCACCTGATTACAATAGTTTTATTTTATTGATTTCTTGCCAAATTGTGCTCTGAATATATGATGTACTTTTTTATTATTTTTATGTGTATCCTTGTTAAAATTTCCAACTTAGATATCAAAATTTTAGGGTCTAGGAATGAGGAAACTTTGCAAATAGTCTAGTTGAGTGCTACTCAAAATGTTTGCAATGAAATAAGGACAGAATTGAGAGTAAACATTTAGTAACTTTTAAAGTGATTTGACTTTGCCATGACATTTTTATTGTATTTTATAAAATATCTGTCTGTAACAGCTTGGAAATTTAAAAAAAAGCTGTTCTATCTGTACCACAGATAGTCTGAAAAGTATTGGTTTAGCACTTATTCATATAACCAATTATTATTGTGTGTGTACTCTGTGCTAGGAACTATGCTAGGGAGCCAGAGATGAATAAAACAAACTTCCTGCTTTCAATAGGCTTATGATTTAATTGGGGGTAAACACTCCAAAACAACTAACTATAAAATAACATGCAAGATATTAAATTTAGGGTTGAACAAAATGTTATTAAACAAAAGAAATGGAATAAAATCACTCACCCAGGGTTAAACAGAATGGATGAGCTATGGGGAGGGCTTCACTGAAGAAATGACATTAGATCTGGCCCTTGAAGGATGGCTGAGATTTTGCCAGGCATAGAAGATGGAAAGGACACTGCAGGCAAAAAGAACAGTGTATACAGTGGCACAGATGCGTAAAAGGCTCGAGAAAGAAAGGATTGTTTTCCTGGAGCATGGGGTCTGTGGAGATGAGGTCAACAATGAGTGTAGAGAGGTTAGCAGGAGCCTCAATTAATGTTGCAATAGACAATAGGGAGCCACTGAATGTTTCTAATCTTGGAGTAGGGTTGTAGAGAGGGGATTAATGTGATGAGATTTTCCCTTTAGAAAAATCACTCTGGAGACATTGATTGGATAGCTAGTTTAGAGGGAGATAGACTGGACTAGAGAAAAATAGTTAGAAGATTGTTACAGTCATCCTGGTAAAGGTTGATGAGGCTGTGAACTAGGACAGATGCATTGAGGAACGAGAAGAGGAGATGGATTTGGAAGACATTTCAGAGCAAGAATCAATAAGATTCAGTGAGTGAGTGGTTGTCAAGTGTAGGTGAGAAGAAGATATAGAGGCTAACTCGGAGAATAAAGAAAATACTATCATGTAGTATTTGTAATATGCTTTTAACTTTTTAACATTTAACATCTATGATCTCATTTGATCTTTCAACCATTCTGGGGTTAAGATAGGTTGAAATAGGTAGGTTAAGGAATATATTTTCCCCTGTTTGACAGGTGCAGTCCAGAGTGGTTAAGTGATTCGCCCAGAGTTTCATAGCTCATTAATGGCAGAACCCAGACTGGAATCCAGACTTCCTGACGCCTAACCATGTGCTTTTCTCACTCCATCATGAAGTTGTACTGCAAAAGTGCTTGACCTGCTGATCACACCTAACCAGAAACAGTTACTAGCCATTTTACTAGTGGGGAAAAAAGAGGAGAGAGAGAAGGCACCTAGTGAGATGAGCACTAACTCCTTTTGAGTCAATTGAAAATTAAATAACAATAATAATAACTCTACAATAACAATAATAAAAATCGGTAACTTTTATTGAGGACTTAACTATGTCCCAGCCATAGTTCTCAGCATTTTATATAAATCAACTGATTTAACCCTGTTAATGACCCTATGAGGTCAGTCCTATGATTGTCTTCCTGTTATTGATGAGGAAATTGAGGCAGGAACTTGCCCAAGGTCATATAACGAAAGTGTAAGGGTCAGATTTTTAACCTGGACTATCTGAAAACAGTATTTTTTCCTTTCTCTGCTCAGCAATATTCTTGCTTTCTTCCTACTCCTCTTTTCTGAAGACTCCCTGAACCTATCAGGCTCCTATCAGAAAGAGCATCTAGGCGTCAGGACAATTGTATTCTCTTTTTAAAAGTTTAATATAATTTAATTTTTTTATTGAGGTATAATTTACATATAACGCTATATTAGTTTCAGGTGTACAACATAATGATTCAATATTTGTATATACAGTGAAATGATCACCACAATAAGTCTAGGAGAATTGTATTCTAATCCCAGTCCCATCACTAACTGTTGACCTTGATAATATCACAGCCTCTCTAAATCTTTTTATCATTTGTAAATATCAGTTTCATAATATTAATAATAATACCTGTTTGCTTATCTCATTAAATTATTTAGAAAATCATATGAGGTAGTATATGTTCAAGAATAAGATAAACTGTGATGTGTGTAAAGAGCTTGTAAACTTAAGAACTAGGAAAATATAAATTCACACAGTAATGTTCCTTGTGTACATGTCTTTCTCCCCACCTAGACAGTGAATTCTTTGAGGGAAGGGAACAAATATGCTTTCTTCACCACCGCATTCCTGGCAATAGCACAGTACCTGTTTATAGTAGATGATTAATAAATATGTATTGAATGAATGATATATGTATGGATGCTTGAATGCACTGGTGAAGGAGCAGCCTTGGAACGCACTATTTAGGAAGCAAGTAGGCACTTCAATCCATGGAACGTTAGGCTCATGTGATCCAGACATTATGACAGCTAATGTTTATTGTTTTCTAACTATAGGCCAGGCACTTTTCCAGGGGCTTTACCAGAATTGAGTCATACAATTCTCATAACCAAGCTATGAAGACATATTCGACACTGTCCCTACCCTTTTCAGCTCTCACTTGTATTGTAAAACTTAGAAATTACATTTCTCACACTCCCTTGCCAGTAAAGTTCAGTTGTGGATTTCACCCATAAGAGATATACACAGGAAACTTAGCAAACATAAGAGAAATAGACACCACCATTGTTCCTTCTGACATCACATTTAGGTATGTAGACTTTGTCAAACAGAGATTTAAGTGGCTTCTGATCATGCTTCTGTGAAACATCTGCTTCAGTGATGTCATTGGTAGTAGTTTCCTAATATCCCTCAAACTTCCCAAGATTCCTGCCCTTCCTGCAGCTATCTGTGGTTGTTGGCAATGTTCCTTTACCCTCCCTCTCACAGCCATTCCAAAGGCTTTGCAGACCTCTAATTCTCTTTATTAAATCCTCTCCTGCCTGGAATAACTTGAGTGGTTTCTGTCCACATGGTCCAACTCTGAACACTACAGGTAGGTTCTATTATTAGCCAACTTAGGTGAAGAGCTGAAAGCACAGAGAGTGACTTGAATGAAGAAGTGGCAGAATGAAGGTCTGAATCCAATGAGCTCGGCTCCAGGGCCTGTGGTCTAGTTATACTCCACTGTCTCCTCTCAACTGATATCCCAAATTCTATGAACGGGGCATGATGTCTTTTTCTTAAATCCCCACTGAAAAACATCATTTGAAACCTATTTTTCAGTTTTCAAACTTTCTCTATTTCTGACAGAACTATCTTAGTTTCAAACCAATCTTTATTTTCTTTCCAGAGTGAAGCAAGGTAAGCTTCACTACCCAGCTACCTGGGATGTGGGGTGCACAGTGGAATACTTCTCTCCACGCCTGTGATTGATCAAGTGGAGAAGCAATATTCAACAGTAGGAGTTTTCAACAATCTAGAATTGATTTCATTTCACAACACCCTCATAGAGTTCATTTTTTATATTTAAAATGAATTAATATCAATGTGGAGTTAGATGGCCTTTGGGGATTAGATACCTAGAAACAGAATGTCAGTGCTGGAAGGGCCATAGCTGTGTTAACTAGCTGGTGTGTGTGCCTACTTTTTCAGTCAAAGCTAACATTTAAAGTCAGGAAGATAGATCTATATATATTGATCTGGAGGAATGTCCATAATATATTGTCAAGTGGAAAAAGCAACTCGCAGGGTAAATGGATGATATGATTCCATTTTTTTTAAGAAAAGAAAGAAAATCTATATAAAATAACACCTAGATGCAGAATGTTAGAACTAGAAAGGTCCTTGCGTAACAAACCACAACCTTCTTATTATATTGATGAGCAAATTTGAGGGCCAGAGAATGATATGACTGAGGTCACACAGCTAGTTAGTAGCAAAAACAATTCCACAGCCCCCATCTCCAGACTCCACTATGTCACTCTGTCTGTAGGCTGTGCCTGTACCAACAAGTCAATAGAGAGACAAAGCATCTAGTGACAGAGCTACCATTTTGTGGTAGGGGCACATTAGTAAAAATATGATTCTCATTTTAAGCTGTAAACCTACCTGTAATAGAAAGTGGACTATTTCTCTCCCAAAAGACAGGGTCATTAAAATGAATACTCTTGACATCCCTCTTAATTTCTGAATTTTTCTCTACCTGAGTGCTCTATTATTTTTTCCTCTAAAATGTTATTGATTTCACCAATTTAACTTATTTTCACAATGTTAAGTTGAAGTCTTTATTTCCATGTTTATAGTAAGGAACATTTTGCTTAAAGTGTGAAACTTACCCTAGCATCTAACACAGTGCCTGGCTGAAAGTAGAAAGTTAATATTTGTTGAGTGAATAAATTGAAGATTGAAATAGCTTGGTTTTCTCCTAAATATTATTTTGTTTATTGATATTAAAACATGATTTCGGTGGCTGAAAATACCATAAACCTTTAAAAATGTATTAGATAGAATTTGAATAAATGTTGCATTTATTTGAAAATTAGGTTATTTTGATAGATGGTTTATTCTTTCTCATTTTTTTTTCATTTAATGAGTAAACATGTGAAACAGGTCCCTTGTATGTCTGGTGCTCTCTTTGCAGCACCACATAATGTCACATCAACTCCCAGCAGTCAGGGTATGAGGAATGCACTGAATATCTGTTTGCTCAGTAATGCCTTGCTTCACATCTAGGTGCTGTGCATAGTATTTTTTTTCCTACTCATTTGTCTCCGGTTCTCTATCAGGCTGCTTGAGAGATAACTTCATCATCTTTGGTGGAATTATCCAAAGTAAAGTGAGACCTGGAGACAGGATATTCTGGGTCTTACCCGTGCTCTGTTTCCAAACAGTTTCATGATCCTGGGGAATGTATACCCTGTTCACTGTGCCTCTGATTCCTCATCTAAATGAGAGATCTGTAGTAGATTGTTGCTTGCCAAAACTTTTTCTGTTATTTTTAGAACTCCATTTTCAAATGAAATCGTTCACAGAAAACTTCACCTCCATTGACAGGCTCCAGGCACCACAACTGAATCCATAGGATGATGTGAACAAAAGTTTAAAAACCACTGCATTATGTCCATCAATAAGGAATAGGTTTTTAAAAATGTGGTAAATTTGTACAATGGAATATTATTCAGCAATAAAAAGGAACAAAGTACTGATACATGCAACAACATGGATGGATATCAAAAGCATACTGAATAAGAGAAACTGTACACAAAAAGAGTACATACTGTATGATTCCATTTATAGCCAGTTCTAGAAAATCAAAACTAACATATAATGAGAGAAATCAGATCAGTCGTTGCCTGGGGCTGGGGGTGGAGGGAAGGATGGACAACAAAATGATACAAGGCAACTTTTGGAGTTGATGGAATTGTTAGGTAGCTTGATTGTGGTGGTGATTCTGTGGGCATCTGTCAAAACTCACAAAATTGCACACTATAATTGCATAAAGGTTATTGTACACAAATTATACCACAAAAGTGGATTAAAAATCACTATATTAAATATCTAAGGTCTGTATATTTGGATGCAGTGAATGGGATCTGGAATCAACCAAACCTAGATTTAAATACTGGCTCTGCTCTTGACTGGCTCTGTGGCCATGGGTAAATCACTTAACCTCTAGGAGTCTCAATTTTCTCATCTCTAATATGGGTTGATAATAACATTACTTCACTGAATTGTTGTGATAATTATATGTAATAATAGATGTAGAGAGCTTAGCTCGGTGCCTGGGATATAGTAAGTGCTCAATAAGTGTTAGCTGCATTTATAATTCTGTGATTCCAAATAATTTCCTAGACAATATTGGAAAAGTTCAGAGGTAGCATATGTGTGACCTGAATTCTAATTTTGATTCTACTACCAATTATGTGTGACTTTAGTCAAGTCTCAACTCCTTCTCTAGGTCTCAGTTTTCTCATCGTTAACATGGGGGGAATTATAATGTCTTTCTTACCAATTTCATAGAGATATTAGGAATATAAAATAAAAGAAAATAATAAATTTGAAAGAAGTTTCAAAAAAAAGAAAAAGAAGAAATAAAACACTCCACACGAATGTAGGAAATGACTATGATACAATTTTCTCATGATTCTGAGGTTAAGTGGAGCAAGGAAATTGTGCTTTCCCAGCAGGGCTTGCCCTCAGTAAAATTGTAAAATTTCCGACATTCGTCTTCTGGCCTTCTATTACACCATTCTTTGTTCTACTTTCCAGTTTTAGTTATGCCTTGCTTCCTGCTAACAGTCTTAGGAGATTCTCTTGCTGCTTAGGTCTCTTCTGTCAGTGAAGAAATGATTCTGATAAGCTTATTTCCCTGAAGTTGAGTAACTTAATGGGTGACCAGTAACACTATGGTCTATGTAAAGAAAGTTCTATGTATGGTTCTATGTAAAGAAAGAGTAAAAATAATGCCTCTAATGAAAATTCAAGTCTCAATGGGGATAATATTTTGGCGTGGGAGTAATTCCTGAAGCTTTTCATATAACAATCACCTACTCTACCAAGGGTAAAGTCAGACCCTTCAAACAATTTTTGCCGTCAGTGAAGATGTAGCTGAGTGTTAGTTTAAAAATTTAGAAGCAAATAAGGCTCATACCCTTTTCGCCATAACTTTTCTTATTGCCCCTTTAACGTCCTCGTTCCTCAGGCTATATATTAGGGGGTTCAGCATGGGTGTCAAAGCCCCATAAAACAGTGAGATAAACTTGTCATGGTCAGGGGATAATTTGGACTGAGGTTTCATATACATGGAGATGGCTCTTCCATAGAAGATTGTCACCACAGTCAAATGAGAACCACAGGTGGAAAAGGACTTGAGCCTGCCCTGGGCTGAGCGAATCCTTAGGACAGCAGTGGTAATTCGGACATAGGAGAGGAAAACAAACCCAAAGGGTAAGAGTAGGGAAAAGATACCCGTCATGAAGATCATAAGCTCATTGAGGCTGGTATCAGAACAGGCCAGTTTAAGGAGGGAGCGAATCTCACAGACAAAATGGTTGATGACAGCCTCACAGAAGCGAAGCTGCAGGGATAAGATGAGCAAGGCAGTGAGCATAAGTGATGCCCCCCATGAGGTAACAGCCAGCCGGAAACACACTGGACCATTCATAACCACAGAATAGCGCAAGGGATTGCTAATAGCAACCACACGGTCATAGGCCATGACAGCCAGTAGGAAGCACTCTGCTTTGGCCAAGACCAAGGAGACACTCATTTGGGTCAAACATCTTGGGTAAGAGAAGTAGGGATAGGTAGAGAAACAATGCACCAAGGCCTGGGGCATGGAGACTGTTCCATAGCAGAGGTCTAAGAAAGACAAGTTACTAAGGAAAAAGTACATTGGAGTGTGGAGGTGTGGGTCAACGTAGATAAGAAAAATGATAAGTCCATTCCCCAACAACGTGCTGAGGTAAGTTATCAGCAGCAATGTAAAAAATGTGACTCTCCATTCAGCATAGTTAGAGATTCCAATAAGGAGAAACTCAAACACTGCTGTAACATTGTCCATGGCCATTCTTCCCACTTGCCACTATTCATTGGATGAGTGCCAATGCAGTTGCCTAATTTTACCTGAAAGAATGAGAATAAAGATGAAGGGATAGCGTGAGAAAGGTGCAAATAATAAGGGTGTACAGGATCATTCTCTTTGTCCTTTTCAAAAGATATGGAATACAAATGAGATATCTATAATGGGAACAGAGGCAAAGCCAGAACTTTCCCCCTGCCCTGGAAGATAGCAAATCGCCCCATCCTTTTGAAAACGGTTATATGAAAATTCTCCAACCCAACTTTTCCAATATGAAAAGTTCTTCCATCAGATGCCTTCTTGGATCACTTTTTTTCCCCAAGAAAAGAGGAAAAGGAGGCCACCTTCCTGTTTCTCTCACTTGTCCTCCATTTTCCAAGACAAATCTGATTCATAGAGATGGTTGAACCTCAGTTGGCATGAGTTACTAATCCACACCAAGAGGGTACCTTCTGACAGTCTAAGCTAAAGTATTGCCTCTTCTTGTGTCTGTCTGTGACTCGTAGATTGTTCATGCTTCCATGTTCCCATTGTGCAAGTATCTACCACGATGCTTGACATAGAATGCTGCAAAGTATTACTTTGATCTGAACCAATATTATGTAAATGGAGTATTTCATGGAACCTTTGAGGTCTGTGAAAACCCTCTGCTGGTTGAAGTTACCTTTCCAGCTTCTCCTGCGTTTTCTGTGCTGTGGTTGTTGAGCCCTAGTTAGGAGTGTGAAAATCTAATGTGATGTTTCTAAAAGTGTGGGTGCTAAGGCGAGGGCTGAAGTGACCAGCCTGCCTGAAAAAAGCTCTCTCTTCCCACCCTCACCACTCTCTTTCCCCTCACTCTGCTTTGTTTTTTCTTAGAGCACATTCCGATATCTGAAATTACATTAATGATTTGATTACTTGTTTATTATTTGTCCCCCACTCAAATGTAAGTTTATCGAAGACAGGGGCCTTGTCTGCTTTGCTTACTGGCATATCCCTAGTACCTATAACAGTGCCTGGGGCATCATAAGGACCTGATAGATATTGAATGAATAAATTAATACATAAAGTCCTAGGCAGTCACATATATTATCGAAAATCTAACTACTCCTCTTGCCACCTACAGTGCCATCCTTTATTCCAAGCCATTGTCATTACTCACCTGGATTTTGTCAGTAACTTCTTCATTGGTTAACCTGTTTCTGGCCTTGCCCCCATTCAGTTCAAATGATTCAGTTAAATTGTAAGTCAGATCAGGTCACTCTTCCATTAAAAAAATTTCAATAGCTTCCCATTTCAACCTAATTTAACACCAATCTTATGACCTATCAGTCCCTGCTTGGTTTGCCTCCCCATTACCTCTCTGACCCCGGTTCCTACTACTCTTTTCCTTGCTCGCTTTGCTCTAGTGACACTGGCCTCCTCACTGTTCCTTAAACACTCATAGCACATCCATTTCTCAGATCTCTTTGAGCTTGCTGCTCCATGTTTATGAAACCCAGATCCTCGCATGGCTTGCCTTTTTTTTTTTTTTTTTTTTTTTAAAGATTTTATTTATTTTATTTTTCCCCCCAAAGCCCCAGTGGATAGTTGTGTGTCGTAGCTGCACATCCTTCTAGTTGCTGTATGTGGGACTCGGCCTCAGGATGAACGGAGAAGTGGTGCCTCGATGCGCACCCGGGATCCGAACCCGGGCCGCCAGCATCGCAGCGCGCGCACTTAACCACCAAGCCACAGGGCCGGCCCTGGCTTGCCTTTTCACTTCCATCAGGTCTTGACTCACAAGGCATCTTTTCAGTGAGTCCTTCTTTGGCCACCCTGTTTAAAAGTTCATCGCTAGCCCCTGACATTTTATATCCCCCTTTCCTACATTATTTTTTCTCCTTAGAATTATTACTTCTAGTACATTATATATTTTATCTATTATTGTATTTATTGATTGTCTCTCTCAACTAGAGTGTATGCTCAATGAAGTCAGGGAGTTTTGTCTATTTATATTACTGCTATATGCCCCAAACCTGGAATAGTGCCTGGTACATGGAAAGTGCTCAAGAATTATTTGCTGAATACCTGAATGGAGCTCTTTAGCTGTTCCATACTGAAAGACAAACTCTCTTTTTCCATCTACCTCTTCCCTTGACACTGCTGCTTATATGCCAAGCACCCCTTAACGTATATGTGTTCCTTCATGAGATTAACTCTCCCTTCTCTTTCTGATCCCTTCCTTGAAGCTTCTGCTACTCACTGGCTATGTCTCTGGATAAATTTCTTCCCCTCACTGGCCCAAATTTTCATTTGCAATATAGTTAAAACTAAGTGATCTCTAAGAGCCCTTCCAGCTCTAACATGCTCAGATTCTCTGATTTACCTCAACTAAAATGAAAACAAAACAAAACAAATCTTTGACTCCTCAGAATCTGATGAATCTAATACATTTTCCTCCATTGTTGGAGAAGCATGTGAGCTAGAGAAGGGGTTTGCTAAGGGATGGAATTTCTCTAACCATCTCTGAAATGGGAGACTCACTTGTCCTTAAAAGTCTTTAGCAAAGAAAATTCCATAACTCCCCCACATCCCTGTCCTGGCCTCCAAGTAACCTATCCCCGTGTCTCATTCTCTACCTTGTTCAGCCTCTCAAATAGGCTAAGTATGCAAGAACAGTAAATCCATAGATGTGAAAGTGTATGCCACTTGTCAAGTGGCAAACACATGTAAGGGCTGCAGAGGAGGATGACCTGTATTCACAGCAGTGTCCTCACAGCCTAAGAGACCTAATGCTGGTTCTGTCTTCATTTATCACAGGCCCCTGAGAAAGGAGTTTTCCCTTGGGTAGCCTTCACCTTTCCAAGTGAAAATTGAGATAATCATCTCCATAGAGGGAAAATACAGAAAGATGAGTCACATGGCTATATGAAACAATTTCCTGAAGTCTGTTATATTTTGTTAGTACAGGCATACCTTAAATTTCTTTGAATGGTCTATATATTTAACTTCCAATTATCTATACATGGGCCATTCATAGTGAAATATCTGGAAAGACGATGAGCAGGCTGCAGATGGGAGAATGAACTAGTTTTGCATAGAAGTAGACAGCTGATTATTATGCCATTTAAAGGTCTCTGTTGCTCCTAGAACTCTGTAAAACACACTGCTTTTGCTGTTAAATATTAAATATTGATAAATACATGTTTTTCCTCCTTATATTAATCTATCATTCCTAATGAGCTATAGGATGTATTTTGTTTCTCCAATATTGAGGCAGGGTTTATAAAGAGTCTATCCCTCAGTCTCCTATGAGCCCAGTAGAATAAATTGATGAGCCATTTGACTAAAAATTGGTCATCAGTCTATGGTCGTGGGAAGACTTGTTTTTAAGTGGTATTAAGCTTACTGATAGAGACTGGGATTGAATCTATGACCTTGCCTCCATTAGTACTGTGTTTGGACCTACGGAACTAAAATTGATGACAATTTCCCTCTCATACTTAAAGGCTACTCAGCATCGAAATTGAGAGACCTATTTTTCATTTAGTCTGGGTCCTGCCCTCCAAAGACCCTACTGATTGTCTCGTTTTAGAATTATCATTCAGAGATTCCTGGTAAACTGGTCCCAGCATGTTTCCCATCTTAATCTTGTCACTTGCAATTATTTACACAGCCCACCTTTCCTTTCAATTAATGTGTGCCCTTTGCCTTCCTGGAGGTTACCCATGTCTGATAAACGGTTAAAGATAAAAAAAAAAGAGTGGTGAAGGAAAGAAATTGGAACCTTTTCCTGTTACAGACTCACCGTTGGAGGTCCCTCTCAAGTACCAGTAGATGGAGCAGAATGAGACTGCCCAAAAGACCAATTTTCCAAGAGTTGTCAGGTTTGGAACAGTGATGATCTCCCTGCAAACGCTTCTGGTGAGATTTCAAAAGCCTTCCCAGCTTTTCAAACTCCCAAATGCCTGGAAACCTCTAATGAAAAAAGATTCTTTTGGATTAGGTCAAATCGCAATTGCCAAACCCTTTGATGTGCAGCCCTTGGTGATGGTGTCTAATTAAATTATTTAATTTCTTAGGCAAACAATTTCTTTCATTGGCATTTGACCCACGTATGTCCTTGTTCAGTCTCCCCTAGAAAAGTTATAACATAAGGAGGATTGAGGCCATTTGAATGCTTTGTGTCAAGACCCTTAGGTTATTTCAGTTTTCAACCTGCTAGGTTAGACATCTTTTGCTTCCTGGCAATATTTGTCTATCTATTATCTTGTCTTGATAAACTGGAACACAATTAAACCAAGCTGTTGCTTTCTTTAGAAAGAGGGAAATGATAACAAAACATGCTGCACCCAAGGCTTTAAACTAAACTGTATGACTTCCAGGAGATGTGCTCTACTCTATACATACCCTACCCAGTTTCCTACTCTTTCTCCACCACCTATTTTCAGTGCTGAAGAGTGAAAATATCCAACATGTAGACTCCAAGGTCCTGTGCATCTCTCTGTCAGCAAAAAGATCTAATGACGGGAGCTCTACCTACTAAGGCTAGAAAATAGACCCAGGCATTTCAAAATCATTATACTGAACTTGAAGCCCAAAAGCTTTTCAGTTACCCCTCACTTATCCAGAAAATATAACTACCACTACTTGCCTTTTGTTGAGCAATTTGGTTTATAGAAATTTTACTGTTTCTCCTTTTGTCTCCATCTAGGTTCAAAATCCGTCCATTTATATGTTTATTTGGAAGCTGTCACCAGAGCTCTATCTCTGGAAGCATACTTTGCTCTGAACTAAATCTAAAATCCTGAATCCTCAGCCTACTGATGATGTCTGGAGTCCAATTATCTTCTAGATTCAATTCCAAATGCAGGGAGTAAGTTGGTGAGCTGCTGTAACTTTAAGTTGAAGTTTCAAAGTGCTACCAGATCATTTATTTCATGAGTAGAGTTCAAAGTTTCTGATCTTCACCAGAAAGAGATAATTAACTTCTGAGAGCTTCAGGGACCGCATCCCAAATGGGCAATTAAATTTTGCCAAACCAGAGCTGTTTGAAAAAAAAAGTGGCATTTTGTGTAGAGAAAACAAATAAAGAAAAGAGAAAGTAGAGTTTTGAGACAGTGGGAATTTTATATACCACTGCTGGGCTTTCTAGAGAACTAAGAAATCATTCTTTTTTATTTTGTGTCCATAGTCTCTTCACATTCTTTCTGTATTAAATTGGTGTCATGACAGAGCCTGCAGCTGGTAGAGAAATGTCTATCAGGGGACATAGAGCGTGCACAACAAAGAGTGCATGTATTATTGATTCCCACGTAGAAATAGCCCTTATGTTTGCCTTTCCATTCTCACTTCCACCACCTCAACCTGCTCAAACAGCCTCCATGGGCTTTTTTTGCAACTGCATCCAGTCTGTATTCCTTCATCTAACATGCGAAGTCAACTATGGCAGTCCCTCATCTATCATTTAACATTCATTCATTCATTTACAAATTAATACATTTATTCAACAAATATTTTTTTTTTTTTTTTTTTTTAAATTTTTGTTTATTGCAGTAACATTGGTTTATAACATTGTAAAAATTTCAGGTGTACATCATTGTACTTCTATTTCTGCATAGATTACATCATGTTCACCACCAAAATACTAATTACAACCCATCACCACACACATGTACCCAATTATCCCTTTCACCCTCCTCCCTCCCCCCTTCCCCTCTGGTAACCACCAATCCAATCTCTGTCCCTATGTGTTTGTTTATTGTTGTTATTATCTACTACTTAATGAAGGAAATCATACGGTATTTGACCTTCTCCCTCTGACTTATTTCACTTTGCATCATGCCCTCAATGTCCATCCATGTTGTCACAAATGGCTGGATTTCATCGTTTCTTATGGCTGAGTAGTATTCCATTGTGTATATATACCACAGCTTTTTTATCCATTCGTCCCTTGATGGGCATTTAGGTTGCTTCCAAGTCTTGGCTATCGTGAATAAGGCTGCAATGAACACAGGGGTAGATGTACCTTTGCAAATTGGTGTTTTTCAACAAATATTTAATGAACACCCAGCATGTGTCAGGCAATGTGCTTGGCATTGAGGATACAATAGAGCAAAAAAAATCCAGATGCTTTCGTGGGGCTTACTGTCTGGTGGCAGAAACTGACATTAACCAAACCATCAAGAATATAAATATGCACCTGTGGTAAGTGCTGTGCAGACAGACTACATGGTGATATATGTTATTGATTCCCACATCCACCTCTGTCTCCCATGACTCCTCAACAGGTTCCCTCCACTTGAGTCAGGTTAGCCTCTTCACTGCTCTAAAAATATCTTCATGATAACTCCCACTCCTACATCAATGGTCCTTATGTTCTACCAACTTGGAAAGCAAAGTCCTACCCAATCCATCTTTCAACACTCAGCTTAGTTCTTTGATTCTTTTGTTATCTATTTTGTAGCTGGTTCTCTATGTTATCTGACTATTCAACTTTATCATAGTCAATCTGAAGACAGATCATTGTTTTTCTACTTCTGTAACACTTTTTATGACAGCGGCAATAGATACAATATAGGGTAGTGGGAAGCAGTCTGAGGTAGCTGTTAAGGCTGTGTGCTCAGGGGCTTACTACCTTTAGGAAATTGTTCAAGTAATTCAATCTGGGAATAATTTTTCTTGTTTAGGAAATGAGTAAATACATGTAAAACGCTTGGAATAGTGCTTGGCATGTGTTAACTCTCAATAAATATTAGCATGTTAGCTATTTCTACTTTTTTAAAAAAAATATTTTATTGAGGTCATATTGGCTTATAACATTGTGTAAATTTCAGGTGTATATTATTATATATCAGTTTCTGTACAGACTGCATGTTCACCACCAATAGTCTAGTTTTTATCCATCACCATGCATATGTGCCCCTTTACCCCTTTCACCCTAACCCCTTCCCCTTCCCCTCTGGTAACCACTAATCTGTTCTCCTTATGCATGTGTTTGTTTATCTTCCACATATGAGTGAAATAATACAGTTTTTGTCTTTCTCTGTCTGGCTTATTTCGCTTAGTGTAATACCCTCAAGGTCCATCCATATTGTCACAAATGGCACAATTTTCTCTTTTTTATGGCTAAGTAGTATTCCATTGTATACATATACCACATCTTCTTTATCCATTCATCCATTGATGGGCACTTGGGTTGCTTCCACATCTTGGCTCTTATGAACAATGCTGTGATGAACATAGGGATGCATAAATCTTTTTGAATTGTTGATTTCATATTCTTTGGATAAATCCCCAGCAATGGGATAGCTGGATCATATGGTATTTCTATTTTTAATTTTTTGAGAAATCTCCATACTGTTTTTCATAGTGGCTGTACCAGTTTGCATTCCCACCAGCAGTGTATGAGGGTTCCCTTTTCTCCATTTGTTATTTCTCGTCTTGCTAGTTATAGTCATTCTGATGGGTATAAGGAGATATCTCATTGTGGTTTTGATTTGCATTTCCCTAATAATTAAGGAATATCTTTTCATGTTCCTGTTGGCCATCTGTATATCTTCTTTGGACAAATCTCTGTTCATATCCTCTGCCTATTTTTTGATCAGATTGTTCACTTTTTTGTTGTTGAGTTATTTATATATTTTGGAAATTAACCCATTGTTGGACATACGATTTGCAAATATTTTCTCCTACTTGGTGAGAAAATATTTGTCTTTTCATTATCTTCATGGTTTCCTTTGCTTTACAGAAGCTTTTTAATCTGATGTAGTTCCGTTTGTTTATTTTTTCTTTTGTTTCCCATGCCTGAGTAGACATGGTATTCAAAAAGATACTGCTAAGACGATGTGGAGGAGTGTACCGCCTATATTTTCCTCTAGGAGTTTTCTGGTTTCAGGTCTTACATTCAAGTCTTTAATCCATTTTGAGTTAGTTTTGTGTATGGTGTAAGATAACGGTCTACTTTCATTCTTTTGCATGTGACTGTCCAGTTTTCCCAACACCATTTATTGAAGAGACTTTCCTTTCTCCATTGTATATTCTTGGCTACTTTGTCCGAGATTCCCTGTCCATAGATGTGTGGTTTTATTTCTGGGCTTTCAGTTCTGTTCCATTGATCTGTGTGTCTGTTTTTGTGCCAGTACCATGCTGTTTTATTTACTATAGCTTTGTATTATATTTTGAAGTCAGGAATTGTGATACCTCCAGCTTTGTTCTTTTTTCTCAGGATTGCTTTGGTTATTCAGTCTTTTGTCGTTCCATATAAATTTTAGGAATCTTTGTTCTATTTCTGTGAAGAATGTCATTGGGATTCTGATTGGGATTGATTGAATCTGTAGATTTCTTTAGGTAATATGGACTTTTTAACTATGTTTATTCTTCCAATCCATGAGCATGGAATATCTTCCCATTTCTTTATTTCCTCTTTGATTTTTCCATTTCTTTCTTTCTTCTCTGATTTTTCTCAATAATGTCTTATAGTTTTCTGTGTTTAGGTCTTCCACCTCCTTCATTAAATTTTTTCCCAGATATTTTATTCTTTTTGCTGTGATTGAAAATGGTTTTGTATTCTTGACTTTTCTTTCTGCTAGTTTGTTATTGGTGCATAGAAACGCAACTGATTTTTGTATGTTGATTTTATACTCTGCAAATTTGCTGTAGTTTGTGATTATTTCTAATAGTTTTTTGGTGGATTTTTAAAGGGTTTTCTAAATATAGAATCATGTGAGACACAAACAGGGAGAGTTTTACTTCTTTCTTTCCAATTTGGATCCCTTTTGTTTCTTTTTCTTGCCTAATAGCTCTGGTCCAAACTTCTATTACTATGTTAAATAAGAGTGTCAAGAGTGGGCACCCTTGTCTTGTTCCTGTTCTCAGAGGGTTGGCTTTCAGTTTTTCACCATTACGTATGATGTTGGCTGTGGATTTGTCATATATGGCCTTTATTATGTTGAGGTACTTTCCTTCTATACTCATTTTATTGGGAGTTTTTATCATAAATGGATGTTGGATCTTGTCAAATGCTTTCTCTGCATCTATTGAGATAATCATGTGATTTTTATTCTTCATTTTGTTAATGTGATGTGTCACATTGATTGATTTGTGGATGTTGAACCATCCCTGCATCCCTGGAATAAATCCCACTCGATCATGTTCTATAATCATTTCAATGTATTGGTGTATTCGATCTGTTAATGTTTTGTTGAGGCTTTTTACATCTATGTTCATCAGCACTATTGGCCTGTAATTTTCCTTTTTTGTGTGTCCTTGTCTGGTTTAGGTATCAGAGTAATGTTGGCCTTGTAGAATGAGTCAAGAAGTATCCACTCTTCTTCAATATTTCAGAATAGTTTGAGAAGAATAGGTATTAAATCTCTCTGAATGTTTGATAGAATTCATGCAAAGGAAAGCAGGTTGAGCCATACTTATATCAGACAAAGAGACTTCAAGATAAAAAAGATAGTGAGAGACAAAGAGGGACATTATATAATGATAAAAGGTTCATTCCACCAAGAAGACATAATATTTATTAATATATATGCACCTAACACAGGAGCACCAAGGTGTATAAAGCAGCTATTAACAGACCAAAAGGGAGAAATTGACAACAACACAATAATAGTAGGAGACCTCAACACCCAACTTGTGTTGCTGGATAGATCATCCAGACTGAAAGTCAACAAGGAAACAGTGGCCTTAAATGAAACACTAGACCAGATGGCCTTAATAGATATATAGGACATTCCATCCAAAACCAGCAGAATACACATTCTTCTCAAGTGCACATGGAATATTCTCAAAGATAGACCATATGGGAAACAAGGCAAGCCTCAATAAATTTAAGAAGATTGAAATCATATCAAGCATCTTTTCTGACCACAATGCTGTGAAACTAGAAATCAACTAAAAGAAAAAAGCTTGAAAAGTCACAAAAATGTAGACACTAAACAACATGCTACTGAACAACCATTGGATCAATGAATCAACCAAGGAGAAATCAAAAAAATACCTGGAGACAAAGGAAAATGAAAACACAACACATCAACTCTTATGGGATACAGCAAAAGCGGTACTAATAGCAAAATTTATAGCAGTACAGGCCTACCTCAACAAACAAGAAAAATCTCTAATAAGTAACCTTAAACTACATCAAAAAGAACTAGAAAAAGAAGAACAAACAAAGCCCAAGTTCAGTAGAAAGAGGGAAATAATAAAAATCAGAGCAGAAATAAATGAAATAGAGACTGAAAAAATAGTAGAAATGATTAATGAAACTAAGAGCTGGTTCTTTAAGAAGATAAACAAAAATGACAAACCCTTAGTCAGACTCACTAACAAAAAGAGAAGACTCAAATAAATAACATTAGACATGAAAGAGGAGAATTACAACAGTTACCACAGATATGCAAAGCATTATAAGAGAATACTATGAGAAGTTATATGTCAACAAATTGGGTAACCTAGAAGAAATGGATAAATCCTTAGACTCATACAACCTTCCAAAACTGAATCAAGAAGAAATAGAGAATCTGAATAGACCGATCACAAGTAAAGAGATTGAAACAGTAATCAAAAACTTCCCAGAAAACTAAAGTCCATGACCAGATGGCTTCTTTGGTGAATTATATTTTTTACTTTTCCAAAATGCATTCACATAAATTGGTACTTATATTTTATAGATGAGAAAACTGTGGCCTAAAGCAATGAAATGAACTGACTAAATGTCACACAATTAATTGGAGACAGGAATGGATAGAAAACTCAGGGTTTATTACTTCCAGATCACTGACTTTTGAGAAATATCAATATTGTCTTTAGCTTGATGCTTGCTTTCAGGGCAAAGGTCTGAGATCTGGTACTCAGCAAAATTTTGCCCAGATCTTTGAGTAACCCACTATGACATGATATCGGTACCACATTAAGACACCTGTCTTTAGCCAAGGCTTGTTTCACTGCCAATTAGAAAACAGTAATATTTAGGATATGGAATCTGTTCCTATGAGAGTACTTAACTTCAGTCACCTTCATGACCACTGAATGCATCCCTAATGTGTCATTTCTCAAATTGGTCAAAAGGGAGGACCTAAGGAGGGAGTGGACACCTTACCTTACCTGTCTGACTTTGGGCAAGTCACTTCAGCTTTCTGAGGTTCAGTTTCCTTTGCAGTACAGACCATTTCTGAGGTCCATTCCAATTTTGACACCCTTGATTCTAGAGAAACTATTCCTATCCAAAGCATTCTTTTCTGAAAGTGAGTCATAAATATCTTTCTTGTATATGGAAGACAACTAAAGAAGTTATCTTAAGGCCTAGTAAAAGGGTGGCAGGAATGATCTGGGTTAAGGTAAAAAGAGAAATATTTGTGGATTCTGTAGCTTAGTATAGAGATATACCTTAGCCATCAAATGAAGGTCTTAGAACATTGAAAAACAGGAGTTACTGTGGGCAAAGGGAAAGAGGCAAGGGTTGGGGACTGAGCTGGTGGGAATAAATTTTTCTGCTTTGGAAAGATTGTAACTAGTAGAAGACCTCTTCAGTAATTCTGCTTCTGGTGCACTCTTGGAAAATCCTTAATCAGAGGATAAGCAAAAGAGAGAGTATGTAGTGGATTCTAAAGGGCTAACTGTAGTATAGGCAATTCCTCATCACAGTTTTTGGGTGCCTGTCTGGAGTTACGCACAAATCCATAATCTTAATTTAGCAAAGTGACAACTCTGCTTTCTCTCTTTCCCTTATGTTATAAGGTAGGCTTGGGTCATGGATTAGGAGCCATGGATTAGCAGGAAAAAAGGAAGATGAGGTTCTGGAGAGGACTGAACAGCCAAACATCTCATAATAATCTTTAAACAAATTTATAAGAAAATTTGTCTCAACGTTGAATAATGATGTACCCATCTTAAATTGGAAAAATGTTCTTTCCATCTGTGATGCTTTGGGTTGGTCCTAGACAAATAGAACACTTCTAATAACTTTGTATCTCAGAGATTCCTCTAGGCTCTGGGGTCATGATTAGCCTCAGTGCACTGCTCAAAGTTGAGCAATTAAAAACTATTTCTTGAAAACCCTCTGAATGCCACACTGGGCATTGTTAAGAAGTTGGCAGACTTGGCAGTTAAGTTCACCTGAAACTTCCAGCCCCATAATGGCATACTAATTGTAAACAATGGGATAAATGTAGAATGCTTCCTCAAAATGAGAGTGAGGAAACTTTGAAGACTGAAAAACAATGAAAAAAAAATTTCTGTGCAAACAGAAGCCAAGCAGTGGGATTTCATTTTGAAAACTTCTTATGAGTTTGACACAAGAGAGTTGTACCAAATGTGCTCATCTAAATGAGACTCATTTTAGAATATGAAACTTTATCATAAATGACCCCAATATAAAAAGGCAAATGGCCTGTGGGGAGATCTGGGTTCTAGTCATGACTCTGTCACAAACTTGCCTTATTGTTGTAGTAAGTCTATTAACCTCTTCCTGTTTGTGAAATAGTAAACAGTAATCCCTGCCCTAGGTACTGCACATGGGGATGTAAGAACAGACTTGCATACTGAGTGCAAAAGAAACTTAGAGTAATATACAAGTTTATAGAATTATTTTAAACCCAGGGACTGAGTGAAATCAGAGCAAGCCTATAAATCACAGGATCAGGTCTAAATTTCAGGTAGAACACACAATGCCTTATTTGATTTTGGGGGAGGGAATACATATCCATAGATATATAGATTAGCTCATTTAATTTCACAATAAACCTATGAAATTCATAACACCTTAATTTTATAGATTAAGAAATAGGCTTAAGGAGATGAAATAACTTATAATGGAAAGTGATAAGCAATGTGCCTAAAACATAATAAACACTTGATAAATGGCAATTAGTATTATGGACACTCTTTGCCATGTAGTCATTTGATATATTCAGGTCAAAAACATTAAAGGCTCCCGAGGAGGAACATGACAATGAAAGTGTATTGACTCAACATAACTGGTAGAGGGATGGGGCAGTAAAATCTACGCAGAAGTCAAGGTTCCAGAAAATTCAGAGTACTTGATCTATTCATTGATTCATTGATTGATTTATTCATGAAAATTAGAGTTGCTTGCTCTATTGATTGATTGATTCATTCATTCATGTATCACTTATTAAATAAACATATATTGACTATATACTACAGTTTCAGACAATATGTCAGATGCTCAACGTACAGAAATAAATTGTCTAGGTCCCTAACTTCAATGATCTTATCATATAGCAAGGAGATACAGATATATAAAATAGTTCATGTAAAAAAAGTATTACAGGTGCTTTAATAGGAATACTACCTACAATTGGAAAGAGAAGAGGGGCTGGTCAATTCTACTGGGGGTGATAGGTTATCAAGAAAGTTTAATTGAGAAAGTAAAACTTGAGCTGAGTCTTTAAGATAAGTAGGTGCTTGTCTGGAAGCATGTTGGGAGGTGGAAAGGAAAATCAGAGAGAAGAAGCATGGACCAAGGCCCAGAGATGTGAAACCTCCTTCCTAGTTTGGGAAACCAAAAGCAACTCAGCATGGCTGGAGTAGACCATGTAAGAGAAAATGGGGCAAGCAATTAGGTTGTAGAGCTAGGCGGAGATCAGGTAACGAAGGGCCTTGTTAACCATGCTAAGGACTTGGACTTTGTTCTGAAGGTAATGGAAAGCCACCGAAGAGTTTAAAGAGTATATGGTTTGTCTTGGTTTTAGAAAGATAGCCCTGGCAGCATTTTGGAAGATGGCATGGGGGCCAAATCTGGAGACAGCAAGTTTCCTTGAAAGATTGCTGAAATAGTCCAGATGAGGCTTGAATCAAGGCCTCAGTTGTATCTTCATGTATAAAATGGGAATAATAATAATTCATAGGGTTTTGTGAGGATTAATGGAGTTAATATTTGTTCTTAGAACAATGCCTGGCACTTAGGAAGCCGTATATAAATTTCTGCTAAACAACAACATAAAAAGAATGTAAGCTCTTTGAAAGCAGGATTTTGACTGTCTTGTTTACTAATTTTCTATCTGGCATACATCCCTCTATATATTTTTGCTAAATGAATGAATAAATGTTACTTTGTTCCTTCTGCCTGTCTTGAACTTCTATTTTTTTACTCCGAAGAAAGGGCTATTCTTGGAGACTTTGTGTAGAATTTTACCATTTAATTCAACAAAGTTACAAGACAGAGTTTTCTTTTTGTTTTTCTTAACAGCTTTATCGAGATATAACTCACTACCACACCATTAAACCGTTTAAAATGTACAATTTAATGGTTTTTATCATATTCATATATTTGTGCAACCATCACCACATTCAATTTTAGAACATTTGCATCACCTCAAAAAGAATCCCCATACACTTTACCTATCCCTTCACCTACCTCCCAGCCCTGTCCTAAGCAACCACCAATCTACTTCCTGTTTCTATAGATTTACCCATTCTGGACTTGCATATAAATGGAATTATATACTATGTGGGCTTCTGTCACCGTCTTTTTTCACATAGCATAATGTTTTTGAGGTTCATCCAAGTTGCAGCAAGTATCAGTACTTCATTCCTTTATATGGTCAAATAATATATGGATATAACATATTTTGTTTATCCATTTGTTCATTAATGGACATTTGGGTTATTTACACCTTTTGGATATTATGAATAATGCTGCTATAAGCAATTATGTACAAGTTTTTGTGTGACATATGTCTTGATTTCTCTTGGGTACATACCTAGAAGTAGAATTGCTGGGTCATATAGTAACTCTATGCATAATCTTTTGAGGAACCACCAGACTGTTTTCCAAAATGGCTGCATCATTTTACATTCCCACCAGCAGTGTATGAGAGTTCTGATTCCTCCATATCTGTACCAACATTTGTCATTATGTGACTTTTTAATTCTAGCCTCCTAGTCTGTGTGAAGTGGTATCTCATTGTTGTTTTTCTTTGTATTTTCCTGATGACTAATGATGTAGAGCATCTTTTCATGTGCTTTTTGGCCATTTGTACGTCTTCCTTGGAGAAATGCCTATTCATATCTTTTGTCCATTTTTTAATTGGGCCGTTTGTCTTTTCATTATTGAGTTGTAAGAGTTCTTTATATATTCTAGATACAAGCCTCTTACCAGATATATGATTTGCAAATATTTTCTCCCATTTTCTAGGTTGTGTTTGTATTTTCTTGATAGTCTGCTTTGAAGCAAAAAAGTTTTAAATTTTGATAAAACCCAATTTATCTATTTTTTGCTGTTGTAGCTCATGCTTTTAGTACTATATCAAAGAATACTTTGCCAAATCCAAGATCATGAAGATGTACCCATATGTTTTCTTCTAAGAGTATATAGTTTTATCTCTGTCTTAGTCCATTCAGGCTGGTATAACAAAATGCCATAGATTGGGTAGCTTATAAACAACAGAAATTTATTTATCACATTTCTAGAGGCTGGAAAGTCCAAGATCAAGGTGCCAGCATAGTTAGGTGAAATCCCTCTTCCTGGTTCATAGCCTGCCTTTTCTCGCTGTGTCCTCACATGGTGAAAGGGGCTGAGGGTCTCTTTGGAACCTCTTTTATAAGGTACTAATCCCATTCCTGAGGGCTCCACCCTCATAATGTAAACACCTCCAAAATACCGGCCTCCTAATATCATCATCTTTGGGGATTAAGATTTTAACATACGAATTTGGGGGGAACATATTCAGGCTGTAGAAAGCTCTAACATTTAGGTCTTTGATACATTTTGAGTTACCTTTTGTATATGGTGTGAGATGAGGGTTCAACTACATTCTTTTTCATGTGGCTATCCAGTTTTTCTAGCAACATGTATTGAATAGACTATTCTTTCCCCATTAAATAGTATTAACCTTGTGAAAAATAATTTGACCATAGATGCATGGGTTTATTTTTGGACTCTTAGTTATATTCCATTTATCTGTGATATCTATCTTTGTGTCAGTAACACACTATCTTGATTACCATTGCTTTGTAGTGAGTCTCGAAATTGGGAAATGTGAGTCCTGCTATTTTGTTATTTCTTTTAGAATTGTTTTGGCTATTCTGAGTTCCTTGAAATTTCATTTGAATTTTAGGATCTGCTTGTACATTTATACAAAGAAGTAATCTGGGATTCTGATAAGGGTTGTACTGAATCTGTAGATAAGTTTGGGGAGCATTGCCATCTTAACAATGTTAAGTCTTCTGATCAATGAACATTGGGTATTTTTCCACTTGTTTAGATTTTCTTTAATTGATTTTAACAATATTTTGTAGTTTTCGTATATGTTTTGCATGTTTTTTGTTCCATATTCCTAAGTATATTATTCTTTTTGATACTATTATCAATGGAATTGTTTTCTTAGTTTCATTTCCAGCTTATTACAAGTGATTTTTGTATACTGATCTTGTATCCTGCAATCTTGCTGAAATTGTTTATTTGTTCCAATAATTTTTTCCAGCGGATTCCTTAGGATTTTATATATATCTTATATATATATATATATATACACACACATATATCTTATATATATATCTTATCTTATATTGTATACAAGATCGTGCCATCTGAGAATAGAGATAATTTTACTTACTCCTTTTATTCCATTGCTTATGTCTTTTATTTCTTTTAATAGCCTATTTGCCCTGTCTAGAACTTCTAGTACAAAGTTGAATAGAAGTGGCAAGAGTGGACATCCTTGTCTTGTTCCTGATTTAGGGGAAAGCATTCACTCTTTCCCCACTGAGTATGATGTCATCTGTGGATTTTTTTGTAGATTCCCTTTATTAGGCTGAGAAAGTTCCCTTCTATTCCTAGTATGTTGAGTGTGTTTATCGTGGACTAGAGCATTGAACTTTCAATAAAGGAATAATAGGGGCTTTTAATGAAATCCCTGCCATTGCTGCCATTTGCACATAGACTGGATGAGTGCTTTTAAAGATTTCTTTTTATGTAATGTTAGATAACATGATTCTTTTTTGTGTGTGTGAGGAAGATCAGCCCTGAGCTAACATCCATGCCAATCCTCCTCTTTTTGCTGAGGAAGACTGGCCCTGGGCTAACATCTGTGCCTGTCTTCCTCCACTTTATATGGGATGCAGCCACAGCATCCGGGATCAGAACCCCGGGCCGCCAGCAGCGGAGCGCATGCACTTAACTGCTACACCACGGGGCTGGCCCCAATATAACATGATTCTTAATCTTCTAATAATGAACTTTAACGGATTGTGCCAAATCCTAGTTTTGTTAAGGATATTGTGTCAAATGCTGCTGAAATCATTTGGCCCCTAGTTGGAGACTGACACACATTTTTATGTGAGACAATTTTCATTACAATATTTTCTTTGGTGGACTTTGGCCCATGCTACACCACAGCAAAGTCTGCTCTAGCATGATTAAACATTTGTGTGAATGTTCTCATCAATTCCTTATCCTCCATACTTACTGGGAAATGGGAACAGGGACAAATTGGGTTAGGTGTTAAGGGACTTAAATTGATTTAATCTTTCTGTTCCAGGAAGCTTGGAGACCATTTCTTACAAAGTCCTTCTTGACAGGATTACTGGAAAGAAGTGAGGGGTCAATATTATCACTCCTAGGGCGCAGATAGAGATGAGTCAAGAAACTTAGTCACCCTGTCCACCATTTTATCACTGAGTTCTTATCACTTCAGTTGTAAAGAAAGGAAGCACTTAAGCTAAAGTTTCCAAAAAATTGTTTGAGCTGTGTCTTATTCAGTTTGAGTTGCCATAACAAATACCGTAGGCTGGGTGGTTTAAAAAGAGTATTAAACCAATACTTATTTCTCACAGTTCTAGATTCTGGGAAATCCAAGGTTAAGGTGCCAACTGAATTGGCTCATGGTGAGGACCCTCTGTCTAGTTTGCATACAGACACCTTCTTGCTGTATCTTCACATGTTGGAGAGAGATAGATCATCTCTCTCATGTCTCCTATAGGGCACTAATCAAATTCATGAGGGCTCCGTCCTCAGGACCTAATTATCTCTGAAATTCTCCACCTCCAGATACCATCAAATTAGGGATTAGAGCTGCAACATATGAATTTTGGAAGTACACAAACAACCTGAAAATTTAAAAAGAAAGAGATCTGTAATTACCACATTGTTTCCCTCAAAGATGTTATGTCATGGTTAATCTGTCAGAAAGGTTGGGGCAAAGGGACTCCAATTCTCCTTTAGATAACTTTAATTCCACTATTGACTTCTTAGCATAAGAACACTAGCAACAAGGACAACTAATATTTGCGTAACCTTGTGCAGTTTACAGAACATTTTTATGTTTACCAAAATGCCCTCAATATCAAAGCCATGAAATATCCATTTCATAACGCAGTGGGAAGGTACCTTGGGGTGTGGCTTGTAGAAAATCACCGAAGTTCCCATATTAGAGATTGAGATAAAAAAATTTGATGTTTGCTCACAGCATCCCTAGATATCCACAATAGTTTTTAAGGATCTTCTAGTCAGGAAACATACTTAATGTCCAGACACTTCTCACTGTTATTGTTTTAATATCTATATAAATGTTTTTCTAACTCCCAGCAGAATAATCAAACTCTGCCATTTAGTGAAGCCATAGATTTACCTTTTGTCTGAGGATGTGGATCTTGGCTTCTCCCAGGCATCTCGGTGAAAGGTGAAAGACTATTTTACCTTCCTATCTTGGGTCTCCATCAAGTCCAACTGGGGTTTATGCCTTTTAATGGAAAGAGACCAAGTCTTATGTGACTGAAACTTCCTTGAATGGCTGCAAAACTGGGTATAAGCCAACAGGACCTAGGCTTCACACTTGAACCAAACAGATTCAAGGGCTCAGACAGAAGGTATGAAAAGGTTATCAGTTTTTACTTTTTCTGATAAGGGGTTTTGTCTGGAAAAGCTATTTTTATGAACACAAGTCAACCAGATTGGACACTATACTATATAGATTCTGTGAGGTCACAAATTAGTATTCTCAAATTGAGATGAAAGAGCTCCCTCAGGAAATGTACTTTTCTGATCATTTACAGATTTAGATCCTGGAGTTTGTAGGTTTCTCATTCACTCTTTCATGCATTCGTTTGTTTCACTCATTCATAGAAGCAGTTATCGAGTGCCTGCTGTTTTCTCAGCTTGCCTCCAATTGTTTCTTTGAAAGTTGACCTATTTGGAAGGCTCCTAAAAAGACTGACGAATTGATTGATGTTTTTAGGTGCAGTGTGAATGGGTGAAATCTGAAGGTTGTTGGCAAGGGCTTTGGAAACAGGCTCATCACTCCTGCCATTTCCTCTGCTGAGAATTTGCAGGGAGCATCCTGAAAACTAAGGGCCATGAGAAATGCCACCTGTGATGCTCTGCATTTCCTCTCACAAATTCACAATATATGCCTGGGCTGGGGTTCACACTGCCCATGTTTGCTTCTCCACATGGGGCCTCGTCTTGCCCTTTGGTTTCAGCTTTTTTGTCACGCAGGTCCTTGGCAGTTAACATCACCGCTTCCCAGGTGACTGAGTATGGAAAGTTTTATATTTCTCACAAGAGTCAGCATATAATAGAGATTTCAGAGACCAGCGAAGGAGACATTTCCACAGCAGGTGTTTTGGTTGTCCTTTCTTTTGTATAGCAGAGAAGCCAATTTCTTGGTTAAACGAAAATCTGTGATTTTTCTGAGAAGTTGTGTACAGTCAAGTGTACATGTTATATCAATGTACTTTCCCTGCCCATTAAGTAGGATCTATTTGCGTTTCCACATATAAGTCAGGCTAATCAAATTTTTAAAGAAAATTCTTAAGTCTATAGGACAGTCTTTTAATTCAAGATGGACAGTTGCATCCTTGATGTCACTTCATCCTATTTTCCAAATACTGTCAGAATAACTGTAAACGTGAGAATAAACCTGCAGTAACAATGGGGAATAGGGAATAAAGCCAGAGAAGCAAAAACTATTAGAATATAGTTCTAATTAAATAAAATTTTTTTAGTATACATTTGCATTTAGAAAGATAATCACCAGAAGAGCTAAAAATATGAACATAAACAACTGAAATCAGGAGGTGGAGGCAGATTCAGAGTGGGAAGAAGTATCATGTAGTTATTTTCTCATCTACAATAGTGAGTAGTCACTGTATTTTCTACAGTTGATAATTAAAGAAATCATGATTTAAGTTTATTGTATAAAATCATAGTTATTAAAGTAGCATTTGGAACTAAAAATTGTGTGAACTTCAGAAGGCACAACTGAATTAAAACAACAAAAATGTAGATAATATAAGAAAAGCCAAAACACAGAGGAAACGTTCTAAACAAAGCGTAACAGAAAGAAACAGAAATAAAAGCAAAACCTGACATATCAGTAAGTAGAAATGAGATAATTTTCCCATTAAAAGAAAGATATTTAGCTGAATAGGAATATATACATGCAAATATATGCATGCAACGCCAGAGACATGCTCAAAGTAAGATGGAGTAGCAGGGACTGGATAGATATCTATCTGTCTGTCTGTCTGTCTATCTATATCTATCTATCTATCTATCTATCTATCTATCTATCTGTCTATCATCTATCTATCTATCTATCTATCTATCTATCTATCTATCTATCTATCTATCAAGGAGATATATATACAAGACACTGGACCTTAGACAACAAAGTGCAGTGTTCTCTGAAAGGTGAGAAAGAAATGGGTTGAACTCTAAGATTGTCCAGCTTACTGATTTGAGAGGAAACTCAGGGAGAACATGGCAGACATGTGCATTGTGGAGACAGAGTTGAGAGTCCAGTGAGACCAAAACAGCTAGAGTTAGTGTGACAGAGTATTGAGGAAGAGTCGCACAGAGAGGACTCCAGAGAACTGCAGAAGGTCCTTCTCAGTATTCAAGAGAGAACTGATCAGCAATGCACAGAAAACCACCTGAGGCTGGGGGAAGGAACCATCTGAAAAGAACAGAGGGAAAATCATCTCTGGAGTTCACATAGAGCTAGGAATAGTTCTTGTTCCCATCAGCCAAACTGGAAAACCTCATAATTCATGGGGCATTTGGTAGAGTACTTGGAATGAATTTGTCTTATTCATGGGGCAAAATTAGCTCCAGAATAAATACTGCTCTAGTCTTGCCTAACAACTGATAAGCAAGATCCAAAAGGACTAAACTCTTTCCAAATAACTTAACTGTTTCCCAGAACAAAGGTTAATATTTAAAGTAATACAAAAGTATTCAGCACTCAAACCAGGTAAAATTTACTGCTGGTGGGAATGTAAAATGGCCTAACAACTTTGGAAGACAGCTTGGAAGCCTCTTAAAAAGGTTAAGATACATCTTCCATATGATCCAGCCATTTCACTGCTGAAAGAAATGAAAATATGTCTATGTGAAGACTTGTATGCTAATATTTATAGCAGCTTTATTCATAACAGGCAAAAGGTAAAAACAACCCAAACGTCCATCAACAAGTGAATGCATAAATGAAATGTGCTATATCCATAGAATGGAATATTACTCAACAATCAAAAGGAATGAAGTATTGATGCATGCAACAATATGGATGAATCTCAAAATAATTATGCTGAATAAAATAAGCCAGATGAAAAAAGTTCACACCGTATGAATCCATTTGTATACAATTCTAGAAAATTCCAGTTTGTCTTTAGTGAAATAAAACAGAACAGTGATTGCTTGTGTTGAGATGGGGAAGATTGGGACAGGAAGAAGAGATTACAAAGGAGCATGAGAAAACTTTTGGGAGTGATGGATGTATACCTGTGATGGTTTCAAGGTGTGTACATATTTCAAAATTATCAAATTACATACTTTAAATATGTTCAGTTTATTGTATATCAATTATATCTCAATAAAGCTCATAAAAATGGCAAAAAAAGAATGAAGCTAAAAAAAAGATGGACAATGACATAGAAGTCAAATGCATATTAAAAAGGAGGATTTTAAACATCATAGAAATTTGAATTCAAGACAAAAAGCTGTAAACAAGAGAAGGTGTGTTTAATTCTCATGAATCTTCGTGCACAAAATAAACTATCATGAGAGTGTATAGAGTAAAAGTTATAGGGTATATAGGGTAAAATAGAAATGCAGTAAGCACTAGGAATCTTTAACATATCTCTCAGCCTATGATGGATCACATAGATAAAAAGGTAAGACTACAGAAGACCTACATAACCTCAAATTTTAAAAGGTATATTAAAAAAATAAAAATTGAACTATATACCTTGTAAACAGATAATATAGCTTCCTTTAGGTGGCTATGGTAAATTTGCAATAACTGAACTTCAAAGAAAAACTCAACAAATTCAAAATAGTAGATATAATACAGATCATAGACTCTGATTAGAGAATGATAAAACTAAACATTAACAACACAGAAGTGTCTACTTAAGTCCTTTGCCATTTTTTTTTTTTTGTGAGGAAGATCAGCCCTGAGCTAACATCCGATGCCAATCCTCCTCTTTTTGGTGAGGAAGATTGGCCCTGGGCTAATATCTGTGCCCGTCTTCCTCTACTTTATATGGGACGCTGTCACAGCATGGCTTGACAAGTGGTGCGTCCGTGTGCGCCCAGATCCGAACCTGTGAACCCCAGGCCGCCCAAGCGGAGCGCGCGCACTTAACCCTGTGCCACCAGGCTGGCCTCATGTTCCCTTTGCCCATTTTGAAATTGGATTAATATTATTTTTTGCTGTTGAGTTGTAGGAGTTCCTTATATATTATAACCCCTTATCAGATATAGGATTTGCAAATATTTTCTCCCATTATGTAGTTTGCTTTTACATTTTATTGATTGTTTCCTTTACTGTACAGAAACTTTTTGTTTGATGTGGTCCCATTTATCTATATTCACTTTTGTTGCCTGTGCTTTTGGTGTCATATCCAAGGAAACATTGCCAAGATCAATGTCCAGAAGATTTCCCTCTGTATTTTCTTCCTGGAGATTTACAGTTTCAGGTCTTAAGTTTAAGTTTTTGACCCATTTTGAGTTGATTTTTATGTACGGAATAAGATAAGGGTCCAATTTCATTCTTTTGCATATAGATATTCAGTTTTCTCAACACCATTTACTTGAATAGACACGTCTCAAAAGAAGACATACAAATAGCCAAGAGGTAAACGAAAAGGTGCTCAACATCACTCATCATTAATGCAAATCAAAACCACAATGAGATATGACCTCACACCTGTTAGGATGGCTATTAGCGAAAAAAAAAAAGATAACAAGAGTTGGCGAGGATGTGGAGAAAAGGGAACCCTTGTACACTGTGGGTGGGAATATAAACTGGTACAGCTGTTACTGAAAATAGTATGGGAATTCCTCAAAAAATTAAAAATAGAGCTACCATAAGACAGAGTAATCTCACTTCTAGGTATATATATCCAAAAGAATTGAAATCAGGATCTTAAGAGATACTGCACTCTGATGTTATTTGCAGCATTATTCACAATAGTCAAGATAATGGAAACAACTTAAATGTCCATTGACAGATGAATGGGTAAAGAAAATGCGGTATACAAAAAAGAAATGATAATTATGTGACGTGACAGAGGTGTTAGCTAACGCTACAGTGGTAATCATATTGCAATATATAAATGTGTCAAATGAACACATTGTATACCTTAAACTTACACAATGTTGTATGTCAATTACATCTCAATAAAAAAAGAAAATGTGATATATACATACAATGGATTATTATTCATTTTTAAAAGAAGAAAATCCTGCCATATGTAACAACATGGATGGAGGTGAGGACATTATGCTAAGTGAAATAAGGCAGACACGGCAGATACCGCATGATTCCTCTTATACAAGGTATCTAAAATAGTCAAATTCGTAGAAGCAGAGAATAGAATGGTGGTTCCCAGGGGCTGGGAAGAGGGGAAATGGGGAGTTGTTTAATGGGTATAAAGTTTCAGTTATGCAAGATGAATAAGTTCTAGAGATCTGCTGTACAACATAGTGCCTGTAGTTAACAATACTATATTGTATACTTGAACATTTTTTAAGAGGGTAGATCTTATGTTAAGTTTTCTTATTAGAATAAAAAAATAAAAGTTAAAATTAATTCAAAACATATTCAATTGTATATTAGAAATAAAATGTATGTCATACAACATAATATTATACAGCATTGGAAATTGAAATACTGCTGTATACAAGGATGTGGATGAACCTCAAAAGCATAATATTGAATAAAAGAAACCAGATACAGAAGACTAGACACATATATGGTGTTAGGGCTCAGGATAGTTGTTACCTTTGGGGAGGAGATATAGTGATTGCGAAAGAACACTTCTAGGGACTTCTAGGATATGCATAATGTTCTATTTCTTGATCTGGTATTTGTTAATGAGTGTATTCACTCTGTGAAAATTCATCAAAATGTATATTCATGAGTCTTTAATTTTTCTGTATGTTTGTTATATATCATTACGAAGGTTTATCGAAATTAAAAAAACAACTTAAACATCTTGGATGAAAGAGGAAAAACCAACATCTTATAACATCTGGAACTAACAATAATAACATCACTCATAAAATTAGGAACTAGAATGATGAACTAGCTCTAGATATCAGTTAAATCACAATGATGATAATACTTTGGTCAACTTTTTGAAAACCTAAATGCAATGGATAATTTTCTTGGAAAATATACATTAATAAAATTAAGCCCAGAAGACATAGGGAATATAAACAGAAAAACTACCATAGAAAAAAAATTAAGCTAGAACTCACCTAAAAAGACTACATGCTTTCACAAGTGAATTCCATGAAACCTTTAAGAAAGAGGTAACTCCGAAGTTATTTACACTGGTTCAGAGCATACAACATTGCTTTTTTATTTTTTTATTTTTTTTATTTTTTCCCCCAAAGCCCCAGCAGATAGTTGTATGTCATAGCTGCACATCCTTCTAGTTGCTGTATGTGGGACGCGGCCTCAGCATGGCCAGAGAAGTGGTGCGTCAGTGTGAGCCCGGGCTCCGAACCCGGGCCTCCAGCAGCGGAGCGCGCGCACTTAACTGCTAAGCCACGGGGCCGGCCCTAACCTTGCTTCTTAAAAAGTTAAAGTATCTGATTCAAGAGCACCTGAGATGTTCAAAGTTACTTTTCTAACCCAGACAGGTTAAATTACAGCCTCTAAAAGAGACGTCTGGGAATATGCATTCTTATCAAGCTTCCAAAGTGATTCTTATGCACACAAAAGTTTGAGAACCACTGGCATAGACTGGAAAGGAAAGTTTTCAATGTCTTACCAAGCTGGAATATCACCAATACCAAAACCTGGCAAAGATACTATAAAAGAAAAAAGAAAGCCTATATATAAATCTTATTTATGAATATTGATGCAAATATCCTAAATAAAATTACCAAAAAGAATAAAGCAGCACAAGTGGAGCTCATTCCCAGAAAGCACTGATGGTTCAATATTAGGAAATCTATTAATACGATTCATAATATTAGCAGAATGAAGTCCAAATTCTTCAATATTACCCATCAGACCCTCCATCAGATGCTTTTGACTACTTCTGCAGACACAACTTTTACCACCCAGTGTGTCACATTTTGAACTCCAACAATAATGAATGGCTTTATCACTCCTCCTTCACACACACCATATGGTTTCTCATTATAATGTATTCTCTCATGCTGTTTCTCCCTCCCCCCATATACACACATTCTTCTTTTTCCAAATTGTTATTTATTTTTTTATGATTGACATGTAAAAAGCTGTACGTATTTAACGTATACAACTCGATGAGTTTGGGGATAAGTATACACCCATGAATCTATCACCACTATTTAGGCCATAGACATATCCGTCACCTCCTAAATTTTTCTCTCACTCTTATTATTGTTATTATTATTATTTGTGTGTGTGTTTGTGTTAACATGATTTAATGTAAGATCTACTTTCTTAGCAAATTTTAAATATACTATATAGTATTGTTAGCTATAGGCATTACGGTGTACAGTAGATCTCCAGAACTTACGTATCTTGCATAACTGAAACTTTGTACCATTTGGTCATCACCTCCCTGCTTCCCCCTCCACCTAGCCCTGACAACCACCATTCTACCCTCTGCTTCTATGAGTTTGACCATTATAGATTTCTTATATAAGTGAAATAATACAATATTTGTCTTCCTGTATCTGGCTTATTTCACTTAGCTTAATGTCGTCCAGATCCATCCATGTTGTCACAAATGGCAGGATTTCCTTCTTTTTTAAGGCTGAATAATATTCCACTGTGTGGATATTCAGCATTATCCATTCATCTGCCAGTAGACATTTAGTTTGTTTTCATATCTTGCCTATTGCCACATGTATTCTTTAAGGTACGTTTCAATTGAGGTACCACCAACTCAAATATGGTTTCCCTGACTCTATACTAGGCATTCTTTTGCTCTGTTTCTTAGACTATTCTATGCGTATCTTTAACATTATACATACATATATATAATCACATGGTATTGTAATGATGTATTTATGTGAATGTCTCCTCAAAGAAACTGAGTGCTCCTTAAAGGCAGTCAGTATTCACCAATGTATCCATAGCACAATCCCTGGAATGGAATCTGTATTCATTAAATAAATTTAAATGTTGAATGAATGAGTGTCAGTGGAAGGAAAATTTGTTCCACATGGGGCCAAATGCATGTTCAGGATGACTTTTTCATCTCCCACCTGGTGGTTAATATGTTAATATAATTAATAATATTTATTGATTTTTTAGGCCAACCAACCTTGATTTCCTGGGATAAATTCACCTTGGTCATTGTGTATTAGTATGTTTATGTACTGGTTGACTCAATTAACTCTTTTTTTTTTAACTTTAAGATTTTTAAAAATCTAATTCATGGGTGAGAATGGTCTATGACTTTCCCTTCCCATATTGTCTTTTTCTGGTTTGGATAGCAAAATTATAATCACTTCATAGAATGAGTTAGGGATTAGTCCCTATTTTATTTTCTAGAAAGTATTATTTAAGATGGGAATAATCTGGTCTTTGATATTTTAGTAGAAAACACCAGCAAAAACATTTGAATATACTGTTTTGTTTGTGGGATGGTTCTTAATTACTGCTTCAATTTTATTAATAGTGATTGGATTATTAAGACTGCATATTTCTAACAAGTTTTGGTAATTTATATGTGACTAGAACTTTCTCTATTGGCCTAAGTTTCCATTTTCTGGCATAAAGTTGTTCATAGTATTATCTTATTATACTTTTACTTTGTGCTGTATCTGTAGAGATGACCATTGTTCATTTCTAGGATTTAGTTTTTGCCTTCGATCTTTTGTTTGGATGAATTTTACCAAAGATTTGCCAATTTTATTAATCTTTCCAAAGAGGCAGTCATTGATTTTGTATATTCTCTCTTTTTATCTCTTTGTTTCCTATTTCATTGATTGTTGTTCTTATCATTGTTATCTCCTTCGTTTTATTATATTTATTCTGTTCTTCCTTATCAAAATTTCTTAAGTTGGATGCTTAGCATGTTAATTTTGAGATAATTTAAGTAAATTAAATTAATTAATTTAATTTTCTAATGAAAATATGTAAGGCAGTAACTTTCCTTCTAAGTACTGGTTTATCTACATCTAGCAGATATTATACGAAGCATTTTATTATTATTTAGTTCTAAGTATATTAAAACTTCCCTTGCTATACTTTTTTAACCTATGTCTTACATATTTACTTTTAAATTTCCAAATGTAAGGAAATTTAATTTTTTTTCTTTTTGTTATTGACATCTAACTTAATTGTGTTTTAGTCAGATGCCAATTCTCTGAAACTTGACTTTCTTTACCCCTTAGTGTATCAATATTTGTAAATGTTCCATGTATGTATGAAAATAGTTGGTATTTTCTAATTGTTGGGTTCAGAATTCTTTTTTTTTTAAATTATTTTACTGAGGTCATAATGGTTTATAATAAGGTATAACTTTAGGTGTACATTATTATTTGTCAGGTTCTGTATAGACTGCGTCGTGCTCACTACCAATAGTCTAATTTTTATCTCTCGCCATATATATGTGCCTCTTTATCCCTTTCAACATATGTCAATTAAATTAAGCTTGTTAATTGCATTTGACTAATTATTATTTTTTGTTTTGTTTTTTTGTTTCACAGTTCGCTTTTTTCTTTACTTTACAAAGATATGTGTATGTATACAGTTGTCCTCTTATTTTTAAATTGTTATACTAAACAAATTGTTTTACAATTTAATATTTTTTCCATAATATTATAACTTGAATGTCTTTCCTCTAAACTTTGATTCACCTTATTCTAAGACCTGAATAGTACTCCCTAGTGTAGATGGATCTTGACTCATTTATCCATTCCTATTTACACAAGTTTTCCCAATAATGTCTTTTTTTTTTTAATTTTTTGTTTATTGCAGTAACATTGGTTTATAACATTGTATAAATTTCAGGTGTACATCATTATACTTCTATTTCTGCATAGATTACATCATGTTCACCACCAAAATACGAATTACAACCCATCACCACACACATGTACCGAATTATCCCTTTCACCCTCCTCCCTCCCCCCTTCCCCTCTGGTAACCACCAATCCAATCTCTGTCCCTATGTGTTTGTTTATTGTTGTTATTATCTACTACTTAATGAAGGAAATCATACGGTGTTTGACCTTCTCCCTCTGACTTATTTCACTTTGCATTATACCCTCAATGCCCATCCATGTTGTCACATATGGCTGGATTTCATCGTTTCTTATGGCTGAGTAGTATTCCATTGTGTATATATACCACAGCTTCTTTATCCATTCGTCCCTTGATGGGCACTTAGGTTGCTTCCAAGTCTTGGCTATTGTGAATAACGCTGCAATGAACACGGGTGCAGGTACCTTTACAAATTGGTGTTTTCAAGTTCTTTGGATAAATACTCAGCAGTGGAATAGCTGGATCGTATGGTAGTTCTATCCTTGATTTTTTGAGGAATCTCCATACTGTTTTCCGTAGTGGCTGCACCAGTTTGCACTCCCACCAGCAGTGTATGAGAGTTCCTTTCTCTCCACATCCTCTCCAACACATGTTGTTTCCTGTCTTGTTAATTATAGCCATTCTGACAAGCGTGAGGTGATATCTCATTGTAGTTTTGATTTGCATTTCCCTGATAGTTAATGATGTTGAACATCTTTTCATGTGTCTGTTGGCCATCTGTATATCTTCTTTGGAGAAATGTCTGTTCAGGTCTTTTGCCCATTTTTTAACTGGGTTGTTAGTTTTTTGTTGTTGAGATGCATGAGTTCTTTATATATTTTGGAGATTAAGCCCTTATCAGAAGTATGGTTTGCAAATATCTTCTCCCAATTGTTGGGCTGTCTTTTCGTTTTGTTGATGGTTTCCTTTGCTGTGCAGAAGCTTTTTAGTTTGATGTAGTCCCATTTGTTTATTTTTTCTATTGTTTCTCTTGCCCGGTCAGACATGGTGTTTGAAAAGATGTTGCTAATACCGATGTCAAAGAGTGTACTGCCTACGTTTTCTTCTAGAAGTTTCACAGTTTCAGGTCTTACATTCAAGTCTTTAATCCATTTGGAGTTAATTTTTGTGTATGGTGTAAGGTAAGGGTCTACTTTCATTTTTTTGCATATGGCTATCCAGTTTTCCCAACACCATTTGTTGAAGAGACTTTCTTTTCCCCGTTGTATGTTCTTGGCTCCTTTGTCAAAGATTAGCTGTCCATAGATGTGTGGGTTTATTTCTGGGCTTTTGATTCTATTCCATTGATCTGTGTGTCTGTTTTTGTGCCAGTACCATGCTGTTTTGGTTACTATAGCTTTGTAGTATATTTTGAAATCAGGGAGTGTGATACCTCCAGCTTTGTTCTTTTTTCTCAGGATTCCTTTAGCTATTCGGGCTCTTTTGTTGTTCCATATAAATTTTAGGATTCTTTGTTCTATTTCTGTGGAAAATGTTGTTGGAACTTTGCTAGGGATTGCATTGAATCTATAGATGGCTTTAGGAAGTATGGACATCTTAACTATGTTAATTCTTCCAATCCAAGAACACGGAATATCTTTACATTTCTTTGTGTCTTCTTCAATTTCTTTCAGAAATGTTTTATAGTTTTCGGTGTACAGAACTTTCACCTCTTTGGTTAAGTTTATTCCTAGGTATTTTATTCTTTTTGTTGCAATTGTAAATGAGATGGTATTCTTAATTTCTCTTTCTGCTACTTCGTTGTTAGTGTACAGAAATGCAACTGAATTTTGTATGTTGATTTTGTATCCTGCAACTTTACCATATTCGTTTATTACTTCTAAAAGTTTTCTGGTGGATTCTTTAGGGTTTTCTATGTATAAAATCATGTCATTTGCAAATAGTTACAGTTTCACTTCTTCCTTTCCAATTTGGATCTCTTTTATTTCTTTCTCTTGCCTGATTGCTCTGGCTAGGACTTCCAGTACTATGTTAAATAGGAGTGGTGACAGTGGGCATCTTTGTCTGGTTCCTCTTCTTAGAGGGATTGCTTTCAGTTTTTCACCATTGAAGATGATATTAGCTGTGGGTTTGTCATATATGGCCTTTATTATGTTGAGATACTTTCCTTCTATACCCATTTTATTCAGAGTTTTTATCATAAATGGATGCCGTATCTTGTCAAATGCTTTTTCTGCATCTATTGAGATGATCATGTGATTTTTATTCTTCATTTTATTAATGTGGTGTATTACCTTGATTGATTTGCTAATGTTAAACCATCCCTGCATACCTGGAATAAATCCCACTTGATCGTGGTGTATAATCTTTTTAATGTATTGTTGTATGCGATTTGCTAGTATTTTGTTGAGGATTTTTGCATCGATGTTCATCAGTGATATTGGCCTGTAATTTTCCTTTTTTGTGTTGTTCTTGTCTGGTTTTGGTATCAGGGTAATGTCAGCATCGTAGAATGAGTTAGGGAGCTTCCCCCCCTCCTCAATTTTTTGGAAGAGTTTGAGGAGGATAGGTATTAAGTCTTCTTTGAATGTTTGGTAGAATTCACCAGGGAAGCCGTCTGGTCCTGGACTTTTATTTTTGGGGAGGTTTGTGATTACTGTTTCGATCTCCTTACTGGTGATTGGTCTATTCAGATTCTCTACTTCTTCTTGTTCCAGTTTTGGAAGGTTGTATGATTCTAAGAATTAAATTAAGCTTGTTAATTGCGTTTGACTAATTATTAATGATTAATTTTTATCTGAATGACCTATCAGTAATCAAGAAAGCTTATGTTGAATTCTCACCAGCATGATGTCAGGATTGTTCATTTCTCCTATATACATAGTATTTTGCCTTATACCTTTGAAGTTAATTCATTACTTTTATAAAAGCTCAGCATTATTTATTGTGCTGGTAGACTAAATATTTTATTATGTGGCAACTTTCTCTTTCTCTAGTGATGATTTGCTTGTCTTAAAAGTTTAGTTTTTTAATAATAATATAGATATATAAGTTCTTTTGGTTGTAGTTTGCTTGGTATATCTCTTCCCACCATTTTACTTTCAAGGTATCCATGCCCTCATGCTTTAGGTGTATGACTTGTAGTAGCATAGATAGGGGTTTTATTGTTTTCTTTATATCTAATATGAAAAATCTTTGTCATTTAGCTGATAATTTGGCCCATTTAGAGTTTTTTGTTATTATTGATATATGTGAACTTGTTTAGACAATCTTATTATTTTTTTTGTGTGAGGAGGACTAGCCCTAAGCTAACATCCAATACCAATCCTCCCCTGTTTTCTTGAGGAAGATTGGCTCTGAGCTAACATCTGTGCCCATCTTCCTCTACTTTATATGGGACGTGCCACAGGATGGCTTACCAAGCGGTGCATCAGTGCGCGTCCGGGATCCGAATCTGCGGACCCCGGGCCGCTGAAGCGTAGTGCATGCACTTAACCACTTGTGCCACTGGGCCGGCCCTGACAATCTCATTTTTTTGGTTAAATTTGTCTTACTTTTCACATTTTCTTTTTTCTACTGCTATATGTGTGTTTATTGTTTCTGTGTGCTCATTTTTACCCTTATATCATTTTTATTCTCTCCATTTGTTTTGAAGTTGTAAGTTTATTCCCATCATTTTATTAGTTACCTTGAAAAATTTCCCATGCTTATTTGCTTTAACAAAATATGACATTAAAAGTATTGTAATTCTTGGGGCTGGCCTGGTGGTGTAGTGGTTAAGTTTGCACACTCCGCTTCAGCAGCCTGGGGTTCACGGGTTCAGATCCCAGGCGCAGACCTACATCACTCATCAAGTCATGCTGTGGCAGTGACCTGCATACAAAATAGTGGAAGATTGCCATAGATGTTAGCTCAGGGACAATCTTCCTCAAGCAAAAAGAGGAATATTGGCAACAGGTGTTAACTCAGGGCCAATCTTCCTCACCAAAAACAAAACAAAACAAAATAAATATTAAATAAATGAAAATATTTTAATTCTTCTCTCAAACAATATGCTTTAGCTGTGATTATCTATTTTCCAACTTACTAACCCTCGTTGACCAGTATTTTATTTCTGACCTTTTTGTAACCTCACAAAATACTACTACTCATTATCATTTATAAAGACAATGATTGTATGTATTTGCACATATGTTTACCATTTAATTTCATCACTATTACTTCTTGCACCGTTCCTTCTACAATAATTCTTCTTCCTGAAATACATTCTTTAGAAGCTCTCTGGGGCTGTTTTACTGGGAACTCTTTTAAAAAAAATATATCAATACATGCATTAAAAGCAACTTCCATTATATGCAAAAGAAAGTGATATTTTAAACATATATCAGAATACTTCACTGTTATATTCATAACAGTGGATTTCACGAACTATGGAAAAAATATCGAAGTGAAAAAATGGTAAGAAGGCATGTGTGTAAGGAGAAAAGGACTCCTGACTCATCTATTCTGGATATTTTTCTTGGGTGGTGATGTGATTGTTCATGATGCCAGATGGTGTCAACTAGTTATCTTCAGAACGTGGATCCTGAATTTTGAGGATAAGATTGCACTAAGATATCTACACTATCTCACTGGGTTCTTCTCTGGAACAGAGAGGAAGAGGGCCTGAATCAGTGGCTGAGATTATGACCAGCCCAGTGGCCAGAACAAAATCCAGTGAATCAAGCAGGGAGACAAATTGCCACCTGGGCCAATTTTCATTCAACAGCCAAGCTGGCTAAGAGATCTGCCCACAGCCAATGAGCTCTGATTAGTATAGGCAGAGCTACAGGTGTCTTTCTCTGTGGTGGCAGGCAAATGGGGAGACAGTTGTGGCTGAGCAGATCCAAACTGAGATTTCCTAGGGCAGCCCACTGGACCTCTCCAGGAGTAGAGCAATGATAAAGCCTGTGGCAGTCTGGCCTGAGTGGGTTCTGGCCATTATTGGCAGAATGGGTGGGCTCTGCCTGAATTGTTCACTTTCCTCTCTGAAAAGTATCCCCTTCCTGCGACTAGCATGTGAGTGGCAATGATTCAGCGCTGTCTAATTACCTCTGCACTTGGTGAACCCACATCCCAAGGGGTGAGGACTCAGGGACCAGCCCCCCACCCCCAGGTCAGGGAAGATCATTCATGGGCATCATTCAAGGAAAGATGAGGCCATCTTAATAGGGTACTCTCATCTCTAGGTGAGCGTGGAAACTCTGTGACAGGAAGGAAAATAATTGCATTTTCTCCCAAAGCTGCCGGAAATAGTTTCTACTTTAATGGTGAAAACAGGACTCTTTGCATCTCTGGACGTTTTACATTGCAGGCTGTAATGAGCGAGAAAATGTCTTTCTTTTAATAGCTAATCCTCTGATGCTTCGTGCCTGGCAAGGTAAGTTGATGTGGCAAATTATCATTGTCGAAGAGAGACTGAGCCAGGAACAGCATCTTTGCTTTGTCCACTGCGTCACTTAGCTCTTGTTAGTGTAGCAAGAACATTGGCACCTGTTTGCAACAGGACATATTTTGAGAGTGGCGCTCACCAGGCACAGGCTCATCCAGATGCAGGAAGAGAGGGGAGACATCCTGCCCCAACTTCTCCCAGTTGCACCTGACTCACTTCACTGAATCCACTGTTGTCACCTCTATTGTCACACTATCCACCTCCCTCCTCTTCCCTCTGCCCCCCCACCTCTCCCTTCCCCACCCCAGGAACTCCCAGGAGTGCTAGGGAGCTTTGATTGGTCTTTGTACTATAGTGAGCATGATCTAGGGGTTTTCTCTCAAAAGCAGGGTTTCACTAGGGGGAGGGCCTGAGCGTGAGTGGGCAAAGAGAGATGGCAGAGGTAAATGAGTACTCAGACCGTCTGCCCAGGGTCATAATGTCCCCTGGGAGCAGTACTGAACCCCTGCATCCTCTTGCCTTGGCCCCTTCTTCTAACTGCTGTTCCCTTAGGGGCCTTGTTTTCCCCTTGTGGGTATGATACTTTTTCCCAGTGTGTCAAGGTCAAGTTGGAGAGCCCTCTAAGGTAACATGCCTGCCTTATTCTTCTTCCTTTTGTGAGTGGAATGTGCCCTTAACCTTCACTTCGGTTTACATTCTATACATGTGAGGAGGTGTCCACGTTTATAATGAGCATTCTGAGTTTTCGGATGTCTCTTTACTTGGGAAGTCGTATTCACAGTGTTTGTGAAAGTCCTGCATTTCAGATGTTTAACACTTGATTAACCATCTTTCCATCAGTTTTTAGTAGAATCATACATCCTTTCTTTTTCCCCAATAATGACTTATGATTTAGTGTCCTCATTAGTTAACGTCAACCACTTTTCAACAGACATATTTGAGCACAGTTTCAATTTTCTTCCAAAGTTATGAATGAAAATTAATTTTTACCTACTATTTTATTTTCAGTCTTAAAATAATCTATCAAATTCATTTAAAATGAATTTTGGGAAGGACTTGCAAGGTCATCTCATCAACTTTTTATTTACTTTTGTGGAAATGAAAGCTCATAATTTATGGATTTCTGCACTTCACAGCAATTTATTGGAGGAGCATGCCCATTGCTCAGTGAAGAAAAGCAACTGACTTGTATAACATCATATTGACCAGGGGAAATGGGTTTGGGTAGCAGCAGAAGATAATTTATTCTCTTTCCTATTTTGGGAACCTTTCAAATCCACTTGGGGTTTATGACTTCTGATGGGGACAGACCAAGTCTAATGCAGCTAAAACTTCATTGAATGGTGGCAACACTAGTTGAAAGCCAGTAGGACCAGGTTTCTCATTCGAATCAATCACATTCAAGGGCTCAGGAAGAGGACATGAAAAAGTTATCAGTTTTTTTTTCTTTTTCCTGTAATGGACTTTGAAAAAGCTAGTTTTATAAATGCGAATCAATCTGATGAAAAAATATATCATATGCCATCTCTGAGGCCAGAAATTAGTATTTTCAAATTGAGATGAAAGAGTTCCTTCAGGAAATGTACTTTTCTGATCATTTACAGATTTAGATTCTGGAGTTTGTAGGCTTTTCATTCACTCTCTCATGCATTCATTCATTTCACTCATTGATAGAATCAGTTATCGAGTGCCTGCTGTTTTCTCAGCTTGCCTCCAATTGTTTCTTCGAAAGCTGACTCATTTGGAAGGCTCCTAAAAAGACTGACGAGTTGATTGATGTTTTTAGGTGCAGTGTGAATGGGTGAAATCTGAAGGTGGTTGGCAAGGGCTTTGGAAACAGGCTCATCACTCCTGCCATTTCCTCTGCTGAGAATTTGCAGGGAGCATCCTGAAAACTAAGGGCCATGAGAAATGCCACCTGTGATGCTCTGCATTTCCTCTCACAAATTCACAATATATGCCTGGGCTGGGGTTCACACTGCCCATGTTTGCTTCTCCACATGGGGCCTCGTCTTGCCCTTTGGTTTCAGCTTTTTTGTCACGCAGGTCCTTGGCAGTTAACATCACCGCTTCCCAGGTGACTGAGTATGGAAAGTTTTATATTTCTCACGAAAGTCAGCGTATAATAGAGATTTCAGAGACCAGCAAAGGAGACATTTCCACAGCAGGTGTTTTGGTTGTTCTGATGTCCTTTCTTTTGTATAGCAGAGAAGCCAACTTCTTGGTTAAATGAAAATCTGTGATTTCTCTGAGAAGTTGTGTACAGACAAGCGTTCGTTTTCTATCAATGTACCTTCCCTGCTCATTTTGTAGGATCTGTATGTTACCTAGGTCAGGCTAACCAAATTCTTTAGAGAAGATATAAAGTTAGTGAAATACTTAATTTGTATTATATACTAAATAGTATATCCGACAGAAATGTTTGCTTACTGACTCGTGAAGAGGTGCCATGTAGAGATAATCTTCATTTCTGAGAATTACAAAGATTAAGTGTTTTGTCCATATGATTAAAGTTATCATGAAGTTGAGGATGGGAGTTGGAGGAGAAAGAGCAACTTGGAGTCAATTATGTGTAAATATGATGTTTTTGAAGGAGCATTAATTTCTCAGTTCTCCATCTTAATTTGTCAGTGTAGATACTGGTGTATACCATGACACTTAAGGTATTTATGAAGGTTTTCTCTCAGGAAAAAAATAAAAGCACTGAATGAGGTAAAAAGTTGCATGCATTTATTTTTGTATATGTGTGTGTTTGTGAATGTGAGTAGTGAGTATGCATATGTGTATATGGGTACTCTGAATAAGTAGCAAGAAAAATTGAAGGCACTTCTAAAAAATAATTGTGATTCATTTCCTTAAAATATATTTCACCTAAATTATTTTGTTTTTCCTTTTATATGGATTTTTATTAATATTGTCCTCAAACTGGTTTCATGGCACAGCTCCTAGGCAAGCCTGCCTTATTCTACCAAAATTCTCTATGACTTCCCGGCTTGCCATCCTCTGTGGCCTTACTGCTTTAAACTGTGGTCTGTGGGCCAGTGACATTGACATTTCTTATGTGCTTGTTAGGAATGTAGCATCTCAGGCCCCACTCCTCACCTAATGAATCAATCTTCATTTAGCAAAATCCTTGGGTAATTCACAAGTACCTTAAAATTTGAGAAGTGCTCCTCTCCAGGGCTGTTTTAAAAAATCAAAAACATCATCAACACCTTTCATACTTTTTCTTCTTTTTGTGTTCCTTGTCTCCATTAATGATATTGCAATCTTTCCAGTCAGCCAGGCTGAAAGCATCAGTCATTTTTGTCACCTCCGTCTCTCATGTTCCTCAGATCCCATCCATTGCTGAAGCCTGGCAATTATGCATCTTCAACATCTCTTGACTTTTCATCTCCTTTCTCTCCCTACATCTAATCTCCTTGTTCATGGTCTAGTAATCTTTCACTAGGCTCTTCAAGTAGCCAGGTAATTTGCGCATGTGTGTGTGTGTGTTTTCTTCGCCTTCAGACTTTCTGATTCTTAACCCATTCTACTTGTGGCTACTATTTTAGCTTTCCTAAAGCATTATTCTGACTCTATATTTCCTGTTCAGAAATCTTCACTAGCTGCTTATTACCTACGAAAAATTGTTTAAATCCTTTAGCAGGACATTTAAAACTCTCTGCAAAGTTTGTAAACACAACCTCTGACATATTGTCACTCAGAGACTGAGTTTTATTATTTTTTTTGTTTATTGCAGTAACATTGCTTTATAACATTGTATAAATTTCAGGTGTATATCATTATACTTCTATTTCTGCATAGATTACATCATGTTCACCACCCGAATACTAATTACAACCCATCACCACACACATGTGCCAAATTATCCCTTTCATCCTCCTCCCTCCCCCCTTCCCCTCTGGTGACCACCAATCCAATCTCTGTCTCTACGTGTTTGTTTATTGCTGTTATTATCTACTACTAAATGAAGGAAATCATACGGTATTTGACCTTCTCCCTCTGACTTATTTCACTTTGCATAATACACTCAATGTCCATCCATGTTGTCACAAATGGCTGGATTTCATCGTTTCTTATGGCTGAGTAGTATTCCATTGTGTATAATTAACAAGACAGGAGACAACATGTGTTGGAGAGGATGTGGAGAGAAGGGAACTCTCATACACTGCTCGTGGGAGTGCAAACTGGTGCAGCCACTATGGAAAACAGTATGGAGATTCCTCAAAAAATCAAGGCTAGGACTACCATATGATCCAGCTATTCCATTGTTGGGTATTTATCCAAAGAACTTGAAAACACCAATGCAAAAAGATACATGCACCCGTGTGTTCATTGCAGCGTTATTCACAATAGCCAAGACTTGGAAGCAACCTAAGTGCCCATCAAGGGACGAATGGATAAAGAAGATGTGGTATATATACACAATGGAGACTGAGTTTTAGCCTTATCAAGTTATTTCCTTTTTTTCCCTCAAGCATGTCCCATAATTTGCTGCTTCTGCGTTTTTGTTTATGTCTGAAATGCCCTTGTCAAGCAATGACACATGCAAACGTTAACTTCCTTCAAGGCCTTCTGTACGCATTTTTTGTCTTTTCTCACCACTCACCATGCACTTCCTTAGCATTGTTGGAATATCCCCCATCTCTACTCTACCTTAGTGAGCTTTGCATTCCTGTCTTACTTCCTCTGATTAAGTCTCAGGTCCTTGAAGGCAGGAACAGTGCCTTGTTCTTCCTATAATCTGCCACAATGCCTAGGCAAGTGCTTTACAAAAATAGATATTCAATAAATGCATTATGAATGCAAATGAATAGAAGCAGGAGAGATGGGATGCTATACTCCCACAAAGAGACACTCCAGATATCAGCAAACTTTTATGAAAGTATTTATTAAATCGACTAGTGATATTAACAGCCAGTGGCATGGGATAGACACAAAGGAGGAGTTAACTGCTAGGACTAGTCCCGTTTCTTGTTAGTCCTACAATCAAGTATTCTCTCACTGTCTCTTAGTTTCTAAATGCATTTACCTAAGTCCTCCATTTGTACCTGGTTGCAGGTGTACTTTTGCCTCTCATTTAGATAGCTATAGTAGGGCTTAAAGGTCTGATAACACCAAGTAGTTAACCCCACCCAGTGGCACAGTTTAAAGGCATTTCAGAGGTCACTGTGTTGTAATCTGGATCCTCGGGAAAATTTTGCTTAATGGTGATTTCTGATGTCAGTCCTGTATTAGATTCTGTGCATCATTGTGCGAGTATCTTAACCTGGAATCTGTTTGAAGGCAAAGCAGTTTTGCACCCTTTTTACATGATCCAGCCTTGCTCAGAGAATGCTTCTGTGCTTTTTTTTTTAATTAAGGGGATGGTGCTAATAAAGTAATGCTAATGTGATCTTTTTTATAACAACCACGTATTGGGAACCTACTATGTGCAAGACAATATTCAAAGAACATTACATATATTATTTTATTAAATTCTATCTCAACCTGTCCACCTCATTCTCTAAATGAGACAGCTATGGCTTAGAGAGATTATTTAATTTAGTCACAGACACACTTAGGATGTCAAGAAGCTAGGAATTAGATCTTCTCTTGGCTGATTTAAAAGTGCCTATATTCTCATTTCATTATTATTGGTGAGGATGATAATCAGATTATTTTCTATTTGACAGTGAATCCTAATCTGATAGAAGAGAGTAACAGAAATTTGGTGCTTTTATACTTTCAGGAATTTCTGACATATTTGAGCAGTAGAAATTCCTGTTTGTCTCTTCCTATGTGTGTTTTCTGAGCCTAGTCTTTCTCATCAGTATCAGCCATAAACTCCATACTACCATGTACTTGTTTCTTGCCTACCTGTTCTTGCTAGACTCCTATTATTCCTCACTAACTTTCCTGGGGAGGACAGTGGACATTCTGTTTCAGCTTAAGGTTACCTCATTGCTTTGATATGTATCAAAACTCAGTTTCTCAATGTCTTTGTGACTGCAGAATTTTAGCTCTTGGTCTCCTAGAACTACCATTGCTCTGCTGTCATTTGTAACTCATTCTCTATCCAGTATTCACATTAATTAATTAAAAAAATATCACTGTTGACTGCTTGTTACAATAAAGGAATGTTTATTTTAATACCAACATCAAGTGCCATATTTTGGCTCTTATTCTATAGGTCCAGCGTGGTGAACAGCATCTTCTGGGATATCCCCCTACTTTTAGCTTTACCCTGCACATTTGTGAGTTTCTGATCTTCAGCTCAGCTTCCCGATCACAGTCCTGGTCTCCAAAATTTTCATCATTGTAGTCAACCTAAGGATTTACTCAGTAGAGGGGAAATACAGAGTCTTCTCTACCTATCCATTATGATTTTCACCTGTCAACTATTTTTAATGAGCACTTACATATTTAAGACCCAGATCCTATTATAGGTGATCTTGGAATAGGTAGAATCTGTCATTTACAGCATACTTACACCCATGATGAACTCTATCTATAGTTGAAGAAACCAAGAGGTACAATGGTCACTGGACAGTGTCCTATGTAAGTTCTCATCACCTCAAGAATGATTAAATACAGCTGGTTGTTTGCTCATCTACTTTTAGCTCTGTTGGTTCGAAAAGTGAGGACAGAGACTCCACACAGCCCATTTAATTCACTCTGGTCTATGGCCACAAACCTTCCCCTAATTTTAGATTCTCCAATCATCTTAATTTACACTGTATCAATAATACTCTATCATGTTGTACAAATGATTTTATAGCTCTAATTAAATAAAGCACCTAATGAAGATTCTTAACTCCCAACCATTTAAATTTTACTCTGAATAATGGTCTCAAATCCTTGAAATTTGTTTACTTTTATAATTGTACCACTGGAGTCTCATTTTTTGAACTCAGTATATAGACTATTAAATTATTTTAAAAGAGCAGCTTCATTACACCCCCAAATAATAGACCTTATTGACAATCCATCAGCAATGAATGCCAGTCTCCTTCTTGACAAAATACAAGTTTGGGATTCTAAGGCAAATATTTTATAAGATGAGTAGGTAGGATCTCAGTTGATAAATTTTATATTCCTAATCACCTTGTGGGATTATAAACTGGGAAAAGTATAAGGTCATCTGTATCTGTTATTGATCATTATTTGCCATTTGACACATGGAAAGAAATTGTATGTGACTTGAAGTGTATGAACACTGTATAGAACTCTGTCTAGTGATTCTCATATAGAATCTCTACTGTAGTACCATTGAGAAAGTCAGAAATCAGTCAAAAACAGTTTTTTGACAGACACATAATGATTTTGAACAGAATAAAGAGATGTGTGTTTTGGCCATCCACTTTTTTAAAATTATGTCTTAATAACAGGATATCACTTTGGATAATTTGGACTCATGGACCCTATCGTAAAAAAGAGAAGGATAAACACCCATCTATATACAGATGATTTAGTTTTGCTGCAGAAAACTAAGAGTAGTTTCAATAGACATTGGCCCTGCTACCTAATCACTGATAATGGCTTTAGATCATCTATCCCAAAACCAAAACCATTATTTTTAGTAGTAGTCTTCCAGCATTTAATTGTCTTATGTATAACAGCCTTATATAGCACGACCATGTATTTAGTTACATTGGAGAGCACTTAAAAATATTTCTAGATAGATAGATAATAGATAGATAGATGATAGATAGATAGATAGATAGATAGATAGATAGATATAGATATAGATATATAAAACGAGACATTCACCAGGAAGTTACTTGCCTTGCTTTTGCTTTAAACTGGATGTTCAATAGTTGCTTTTTTGAGAATTTTGTGACTGTAGTAATTAGTAACACTTGCTTTATAAATTTTCCACACTAAAATAACTACTCTATAACTGTAGTTTTCAAATTGTGCAATGTTTTTAAATTAATACACTATTTTAAAGACAAGTTTTAGGTTTATAGAAAAATTGAGCAGAAAGTAGAGTTACCACATACTCTATCATCCCCCTAGACGCAATTTCCCCTATTATTAACATATGGTACATTCATGAGCCAATTGATGAGCCAATATTAATACATTATTATTAACTAAAGTCTACAATTCACATTAGGGTTTACTCTTAGTGTTGTACATTCTATAGGTCTTGACAAATGTGTAATGACATGTATCCACAATTATAGTATAATACGGAATAGTTTTATTGCACTAGAAGTCCCCCGTACTCCATCTACTTATCCTTCTCTACCTCCCTCACCTCAAACCTTGGCAACCACTGATCCCGTTACTGTCTCCATCATTTTCCCATTACCAGAACGTTATATAGTTGGAATCATGGTGTATAGCCTTTTCAGACTGACGTTTCTCACTTAGCAATATGCATTTAAAGTTCTTCCATGTCCTTTAGTGGCTTGATAGCTCATTAATTTCTATTGCTGAATAATATTCCATTGTATTGATGTACTACAATTTTTTTATCCATTTACCTATTGAAAAGCATCTTGGTTGCTTCCAGTTTTGGTGATTATTAATAAAGATGTTTTAAAAGTTTGTGTGCAGATTTTTGTGTGAACATAAGTTTTTGTCTCCTTTGGATAAATACTAAGGAGTACAACTTCGGGATAGTATAGTAAGAGTATATTTAAGTTTGAAAGAAACTGCCAAACTGTCTTCCAAGTGGCTTCATTTCCGCCAGTGATGAATAAGTGTTCTTGTTGCTCCATATCCTCGCCAGCATTTGGTGTTCAGATTTTGGCCATTCTGATAGGAGTGTAGTGGTATGTCATTGTTGTTTTAATTCGCATTTCCCTGATGACATATGATGTGGAGCATCTTTTCAAATGCTTATTTACCATCTGTATATCCTCTTTGGTGAGATGTCTGTTACGATCTTTGGCCCAGTTTTTAATCAGGTTGTTTGTTTTCTTACTGTTGGGTTTTAAGAGTTCTTTGTATATTTTGGAAAGCAGGCATTTATCAGAAGTGTCTTTTGCAAATATTTTCTCCGTGGCTTGTCTTCTCATTCTCTTGTCATTGCCTTTCACAAAGCAGAAGTTTTTAATTTTTATGAAGTCCAGCTTATCATTTATTTCTTTCACGGATCATGCTTTTGGTGTTGTATCTGAAAAGTCATTGCTAAACCCAAGGTCACCTAGATTTACCCCTATGTTCTAGGAGTTTTATAGTTTTGTGTTTTACATCTAGGTAGATTTTGAGTTAATATTTTGTGAAAGGTTTAAGGTCTGTGTTGAGTTGCATTTTTTTCTGCATGTGGACGTCCAGTTGTTCAAGCTCCATTTGTTGAAAAAACTATCTTTGCTCTGTTGTATTGCCTTTGTTCCTTTGTCAAAGATCAGTTGACTATACTTATGGGGGTCTATTTATGGGCCCTATGTTCTGTTCCATGATCTATTTGTTTATTCTTTCACCAATATCAAACTTTCTCAATTACTGTAGCTTTATACTAAGTCTTGAACTTGGGTAGTGCCAGTCCTCCAACTTTGTTCTTCTCTTTCAATATTGTGCTGGCTATTCTGGGCTTTTTGCCTCTCCATATAAACTTTAGAATGAGTTAATCAATATCCACAAAATAACTTTCTGGGATTTTGATTGGGATTGCACTGAATCTATAGATCAAGTAGGGAGTAACTGATGTCTTGACAATATTGAGCCTTCCTATCCATGGACATGGAATATCTTTCCATTAATTTAGTTCTTCTTTGATTTCTTTCATCAGAGTTTTGTGATTTTCCTCACATAGGTCTTATACATAATGTTATATTTATACCTAATTATTTAATTTTGGGGGTACTAATGTAAATGGTATTGTGTTTTTAACTTCAAATTCCGCTTGTTCATTGCTGGTATATAGGAAAGCAATTGATTTTTGCATATTAACCTTGTCTCCTGCAACTTTGCTATAATCACTTACTAGTTCCAGGAGTTTTTTTGGTCAATTCTTTTGGATTTTCTGCACAGATGATCATGTCATCTGTGAACAAAGAGAGTTTTATTTCTTGTTTCCTAATCTGTATACCTTTTGTTTCATTTTCTTGTCTTATTACATTAGCTAGGAATTCCAGTATGATGATGAATAGGAGTAGTGACAGGGAACATCCTTGATTTGTTCCTGATAATTAGTGGCAAAGCATCTAGTTTCTCACCACTAAGTCTGATGTTAGCTGTGGGTTTTTTCATGTTGAGGAAGTTCCCCTCTATTTCTAGTTTTCTCATGAATTGGTGTTGGATTTTATGAAAAGCTTTTTTCTGCATCAGTTGATATGATCATTTCATATATATGATATGATCATGTGATTTTACTGTTTTTGTGATGGATTACATTAGTTGATTTTTGAATGTCGAACCAACCTTACATGAGTGGAATAAATTCCACTTGCTCATGTTGTGTAATAGATTTTATATATAATTGTATTCAATTTGTTAATACTTTGTTGAGGATTTTTGCATCTATGTTCATGAGAGATATTGGTCTGTAGTTTTCCTTTCCTGTAATGTCTTTGTCTGACCTTGATATTAGGGTAATGCCAGCCTCATAGAATGAGTTATGAAGTATTCCTTCTGCTTTTATTTTCCGGAAGAGATTGTAGAGAATTGGTATAGTTTCTTCCTTAAAGGTTTGCTAGAACTCACTAGTGAACCCATCTGTAACTGGTACTTTCTGTTTTGGAAGGTTATTAATTATTGGTTCAATTTCTTTAATGGATATAGATCTATTCATGTTATCTATTTTTCTTTGTGTGAGTTTTGGTAGATTGTGCTTTGAAGAAATTGGTCCATTTTATCTAGGTGATTAACTTTGTGGGCATAGAATTGTTCATAATATTTCTTTATTTTTTTTTAACGTCTGTGAGATTAGTAGTGATGGTCCCTCTTTCATTTCTGATATTACTGATTTGTACCTTCTCTCTTTTTTCTTAGTTAACCTGGATAGCAGTTTATCAATATTGATTTTTTCAAATAACCTGCTTTTGGTTTTGTTGATTTTCTCTGTTTATTTCTTCTTTTCAGTTTCATTGGTTTCTGCTCTAATTTTTATTATTTATTTTATTCTGCTTACTTTGGATTTAGTTTGCTCTTCTTTCTTTAATTTCATAAATTATTGATTTTAGATCTTACTTCTTTCCTAATATATGCATTTAATGCTATAAATTTATTTCTAAACACCGCTTTTGCTGCATCCCATAAATTTTGATGTTATATTTTTATTTTCATCTAGTTCAAAATATTTAAAAAATTTCTCTTGAGATTTCTTCTCTGACACTTGTGTTATTTAAAAGGGTGTTTTTTTCACCTCCACGTATTATTGGGTTTTCCAGCTATCTTTCTGTTATTGATTTCTATTTTAATTCCATTGTGGTCTGATACCATACATTGCATGATTTCCAGTCTTTTAAATTTGTTGAGATGTGTTTTATGTCCCAGAATGTGTTCTATCTTGGTGAATGTCCCCATTGAGCTTGAGAAGTATGTATAGTCTGTGTTGCTGGGTGAAATATTCTATTGGTGTCAATTATATCCAGTTGATTGATGGTGTTGTTGAGTTCAACTGTGTCCTTATTGACTTTCTGCCTGCTGGATCTGTCAATTACTGATACAGGGGTCTCCAACTATAATAGTGGATTCATCTATTTCTCCTTGAAGCTCAATAAGTTTTTGCCTCATGTATTTTGATGCTCTGTTGCTAGGTTCATACACATTCAAGATTGTTATGTCTTCATGGACAATTGACCTTTTATCATTATGTAATGACCTTCTTTATCCCTGATAGTTTTCTTGCTCTAAAGTCTGCTTTGTCTGAAATTAATACAGCTACTCTAGCTTTCTTTGATTAGTGTTAGCATAAGGTAAGTTTCTCTATCACTTTACTTTTAGTCATTTGTGTCTTTATATTTAAAGTGAGAGGAGAATGGTGGTTGCTAGGGGCTGGAGGGTAGGGGAAATAGGAAGATGTTGGTCAAAAAAGTACAAACTCTCAGATATAGGATAAATAAGTTCTGGGGATAATGCACAGCATGATGACTACAATTAACTATACTGTATTCAAGGCTTGAAAGTTGTTAAAAGAGTAAAACTTAAATGTTATTACCACACACAAAAAAATTGTAATTATGTGAGGGGATGAAAGTGTTAACTTACCTTATTGTGGTAATCATTTTGCAATATATATGTGTATTAAATCATCACATGGTCACCTTAAACTTATATATCTTGTATGTTAATAATATCGCAATAAAGCCGAGAAAAAAATGTAAAATGGGTTTCTGTAGACAACATATAGTTGGGTCTTTTTGTTTTATCCACTCTGACAATATCTGTCTTTGAAATGGTGTATGTAGATGGTTGTTGTTTAAAGTAATTATCGATATAGTTGGATTAACATCTATCACATTTGTTACTGTTTTCTGTTGGTTGCCCTTGTTCTTTTCTTCTTTTTTGTCTTCCTCTCTTTTTCAGCCTTCTCTGATTTTAATTGAGCTTTTTATATGATTCTACTTTTTCTCATCTCCTAGGACATCAATTGTACTTCTTTTAAAAAAATATAGTAGTTGTTATTGAGTTTGCAATATGCATTTTACAAGTAATCCATGTCTTCTTTCCAATAACACTATACCACTTCACAGAGAGTGTAAGTACCATATAACATAGTCTTGATTCGTTCCTTCCATTCCTTATAACAGTGGTGTCATTTATTTCACTTTCCGTGAGCTATAAACACAGAATACATTATTGCTATAATTATTTTGAAGAAACTGTTAGATCAAATAATAAGAAGAAAAATAATCAATATTATTTTACATTCACTTATTACTTCCGTAATACTCTTTCTTTCTTTACATAGATTCACGTTTCTGATGCACATCATCTTCCTTATTTCTGAAGAATTTCCTTTAATATTTCTTGCAAAGCAAGTATACAGGCAACAAATTCTCTCAGTTTTTGTTTGTCTGAGAAAGTATTTATTTTCTTTAACTTTTGAAGGATAATTTTGCTGTATACAGAATTCTAGGTTTTTTTTTTAATTTCAAAACTTTAAATATTTTGTTGCACTCTCTTCTGGCTTGCATGGTCTCTGAAAAGAAGTCTAATGTAATTTTTATCCTGGCTTCTCTATAGGTAAGGCGGTTTTCCATTTCTCTCTAGATTCTTTCAAGTTTTTCTCTTTGCCTTTGATATTCTGAAGATTGAATATGATATGCCTAGATGCAGTTTTTTTTGTATTTATCATGCTTGGTGTTCTCTGAGCTTCATGGATGTGATTTGGTGTCTAACATTAATTTCGGGAAATTCTTAGTTATTATTCCTCCAAATAATTCTTCTACTCCTTTGTCTCTCTATTCTCCTTCTGCTCTTTCCCATTATGCATGTGTCACATGTTTTGTAATTATCCCACAGTTCTTGGATAATCTGTTATGCCTTTTTCATTCTTTTATCCTCTTTGAATTGCAGTTTTGGAAGTTTCTATTATCATTTTTTCAAACTCATTGATTCTTTCCTTGGCCATATCTATCCTATTGATGAACCAATCAAAGATGTTCTTTATTTCTGTTATAGTATTTTTATTTCTAGTATTTCCTTTTGATTCTTTCTTAGAGTTTCTATCTCTCTTCTTACATTATCCATCAATTCTTGCATGTTGTCTGGTTTTCTCATTATAGTCCTTAGATTATTAATCGTAGTTGTTTTAAATTCCCTGTCTGATAATTCCAACATCTCTGCCATACCTGAATCTAGTTCTGATGCCTGCTCCATTTCTTCAACCTATATATTTTTTTTATCTCTTACTATATCTAATAAGTTTTTGTTGAAAACTGGATATGATGTACTGGGTAAAGAAACTGAGGTAAATTCACCTTTAGTATGAGCTTTCCTGTTTATCTCCCCAGAAGTTAGGCTGGATTAACTGTTTGCTGGAGCTATAGGTGTCAGAGGCTAAAATTTTCTCTGATGTCTCTATTTTTCTGCCTCCTCTTCTTGGGTTTCCATAGAGACTTCTTACATAAGGTCTGAGATGTACAATTCTTTTAGTTGTATTCCGCTGTTAATATGCAGGAGCCCTATTGATGTGGTGGTAAGGCGGTGTGGGTGGAGGCAAGACTTTGTATAATTCTATGATTAGGTCTCAGTCTATTACTGAGCCTATGCCTCTGGGATGTGACCTTCAAAATCGATTCTCAGTTTTCTCCCCCTTTCTTAGGTGAAACAAAATGGCTAAATGGGGCTGGAGTTGGACATTTCCCTTCTCTAAGTTTGGTTAGCCTCTGGTAAAACTTCAGTTGGTTACAATCTAGGAAAATAGTTTTCTTTGAAGGACTGGTGTGGTGGCATAGTGGTTAAGTTCACATACTCGACTTTCGTGGCCTGGGGTTTGCCGGTTCGGATCCTGGGTGCAGACTTAGGCATCACTCATCAAGCCATGCTGGGGCAGCGTTGCACATAGAGCAACTAGAAGAATGTATAACTATGACATACAACTATCTACTGGGGCTTTGGGGAGAAAAAGGGGAAAAGGAGGAAGATTGGCAACAGATGTTAGCTCAGGGCCAATCTTCCTCAAAAAAAATTACATTAAAAAATAGTTTTCTTTGTGAACTGGCCTTGTTAAGAAGTACAGAATGCTCTGGAAGTATTTTTAAATGGCTACTTTTCCCCTCCCCCTGACAGATGCACAAGGGAATTTTTCTCAGATATTCACTGTGAGTATTTAGTAGGGCCTCTAGAAGTAAAACTCACAAAAGTGTGGGCCACCCATCTAAAACTGGACCCTGCTAGAATTTTAAATCCCAAATTTGTCCACACTGAGCATCCAGCAATTCATCAATTACAATTTACATTTTCCTGCCTGATATTGGTTCCCACACAGTTTTCTGCTCCATTAAGTTGTGATTCCATGTATTTGCCTGTCTAATTCTCCAAGTTTGAAGGCGTTGGTTTGCCCTGTGACCTCAATTTTATGATGTCTCTAAGAAGAGTTGTTGATTTTTAGTCTGTTCATCTTTTTTCTTGTTGGGAGGATGAGAGTGTTGACTTCCAAGCTCCTTACTCGCTGGACTGCAAACTTCAAGTCCTCAAATTGCATCATGAAATGAGGATTATTGTCCATCTAAGGAATTACCACATGATGAAAGAGAAGAATAAGCTGTTAGCCTTTCTGTTTCAAGCAGAGCAACTCAGTATGTGTGTGTCTATGTTTCTGTATGAAATTTCATTTTAAAAGGAAAATTTCAATAGAAAATCAAAATTTTAAAACCACTGGACAGAGCCACTTCTGAAATGGTGGATTACAGATCTCTGAAAATCCACTTCTCCATAAAAACAAGAATACTGGCAAAAAATTATCAAAATCAACTTTCTCAGAACTCGGAAGTTAACCAAATGCTTACAACAACCTGAGGAGCATTTATTGAAGAAAATGGCAGAATATCAGTAAGAACAGTGAGGTATGTGGCATTTTAAATTACCATAGTCCCATTCCCTTTTCCCCAATTCCATAGTGGCCTTGAAAACCAATAGCCTCACAATCATGGTAGCTGTGAAAATCAGCAGCCTAAAAGTCACTGCAGAGATACAGAAAGGGTTTGGGGCTCCCTAATAGTCTCATCCTAGGGGAAATGTCATAATTTGAATTGTCTTGCAGATCCTTGAAAAGCCCCACTCACAAAGATTTTCTTTATTTGACTTGACTCAGAGCCTCTGTGTGAATGTCCCTATACCCAGGACATTTGTTGAAAACAATCATTACCAGTTGTTTAACAGTGCTGCTGCCTGTGGTGGTTGTATCAGTGTAGGCAAAAAAGACGCTGTCCAAAAAACTCAAAAGAAAAAACTAGGAAACAAGGTGTCCACAGAGGGCTTTTAAAAGCTCTAATATATTCCTGGAATTCCAGAAGTTCACATGTGTGCACAGGACTGTGTCTATGCACAGGAAAGACGTGAGAAAGCCTTAATATCAGACTTCTGGCTGACCTTGAAGCTCTGCACAAGCAGGAAGTAAATGACAAAGAAGTGTTGTAAACTGTCTCACAGAGTATATAACGAGTACCCCACTACACACACTGCACCTCCCTGCAAAGTCCAAGAGACTTATTGGCTCAAACATTTAAGAAAATCTCTGTCTAATCACTAGCTGACCATTCAAAGTCAACTGACCAGAAAATTTGGTGGTCACACATGAAAAAGAATAGAAAATATATAGAATTAGTTCAAAAAAGTCACTTTAACAAATAAACAGCAGACACAACAAAAACAACAACAAACAACAATAACAGGCTCTGGGGAGAAGGGAAATCTGATTTCCAGTTTCCACATTATATTGTTTTAAATATTCAGTTTTCAGCCAAAAATTATGAGACACACAGAAACAGGAAATTGTGTCTCATGCACAGGAAATAGAAAAGGTAGTCAATAAGAAATTATCCCTGAGGAAGCCTAGATATAGGATACTAGACAAAGGCTTTAAATCAGCTATTACATGTATGTTCAAAGAATTTAACGAACCCACGTATAAAGAATTAAAGCAATGTGTGAGAATCACGACTCACTAAGTAGAGAACATCAATGATGAGAGAGAAATTATTTTTTAAAAAGAACCAGATTGAAATTGCAGAGTTGAAAAGGACAATAATTGAAATGAAAAAATAACTAGAAAGACTCAGCAGCAGATTTGAGCAAACAGGTGAAAGAATCAGTGAACCTGAAGATAGGTCAATTGAAATTATACAGTCTGAAGAACAGAAAGAAGAAAGAAGGAAAATGAAGAGAGCTACAGAGACTTGTGGCACACCGTCAACCATACCAATATACAAACAATGGGAGTTCCAGAAGGAGAATAGAGAGAGAGAAAGGGGCAGAAAGAATATATGAAAAATTAATGGCTGAAAAATCTCCACATTTAAAGGAAAACATTATCTACACATTGAGCAAGTTCAATGAACTTCAAGTAGGATAAATTAAGAGATCCACGTCTAGACACATCATAACCAAACGTCAAAACACAAAGACAAAGGGAGGATCATGAAAGCAGCAAGAGAGAAGCAGATCATCATGTACATGGAATCCTCAATAAGAGTAAGAACAGATTTCTCATCAGAAACTGTAAAGGCAAGAAAGGAGTGGGATGACAAGTCCAAAGTACTGAACACACACATACATACACGAAAACTCATTGTGAACCAAGAATTCTACATCCATCAAAATTATTGCTCAAGACTGAAAGGGAAATTAAGGGGGCCGGCCCAGTGGCGCAAGCGGTTAAGTGCGTGCGCTCCACTGCTGCGGCCTGGGGTTCGCTGGTTTGGATCCCGGGCGCGCATAGACGCACCGCTTGGCAAGCCACGCTGTGGCGGCGTCCCATATAAAGTGAAGGAAGATGGGTAATGATGTTAGCCCAGGGCCAGTCTTCCTCAGCAAAAAAAGAGGAGGATTGGCAGATGTTAGCACTGGGCTGATCTTCCTCACACATACACACACAAAAAAAAAATGAAAGGGAAATTAAGATATTCCACATAAACGAAAACTGAGAGAATGTGTCACTCACAAGCCTGCTGTATTAGAAATGCTAAAGGGAGTCCATCAGCCTGAAAGGGAAAGACACTAGACAGCAACTCAAAACCATACACAAAAAAGTAAAGAGCACTAATAAAGGAAAAAATAGATAAATACAAAACACAGTATAATTGTGATTTTATAGTGCTTGTCTTCTCCTACTGGATTTAAAAGACAATTGCATAAAGCAAGGATTACAAAACTGTATTGATGGACTTATAATCTATAAAGATGTAATTCCTATGACAATAATACAGAGACAGTAGGAGAGAATAGAGATTTATAGAAGCAAGGTTTTGTATACAATTAAACTTAAGTTGGTATTAATGTGAACTACATTTTTATAAGTTAATGTGTTAATTGTAATTTGCAGGGCAACCACTAAAAAAATAACTAAAAATATACCTTAAAAGAAATGATAAGGGAATTAAAATGGTACCTAAGATAATAACTAGCACAAAAGAAGACAGTAATGATAGAACAGAGGAACAAAACAGACAAGATATGGAAAAATCAAAAAGTAAAATGACAGATGTAATTCCTACTTTATCAGTAATTATGTTGAACATAAATGGATTAAATTATACAATAAAATGACAGAAATTGGCAAAATAGATTAAAAAATGATCTAAATATGTGCTGTGAAACTATCAACAAAATAGATATAGAAAAGACTTATCTCAACACAATAAAGGCCATATATGAAAATCCATAGCTAACATCATAATCAATGGGGAAAAACTGAAAACTTTTCCTCTAAGATTTGGTATAAGGCATGGACACTCACTTTTTCCATTTCTATTCAATATAGTATTGGAGGTCCTAGCCAGAGCAATTAGACAAGACAAAAAGAAGAAAATGCATCCAGGTAAGAAATGAAGAAGTAAAATTATATCTATTTGCAGATGACATAATCATATATGTAGAAAATCGTAAATACTCAACAACAAAAATGTGTTAGAACTAATACACAAATTCATTAAAGTTGCAGGATACAAAATTAAGATACAAAAAATCAGTCATATTTCTATACTTGAACAACAATCTATCCAAAAAGGAAATTAAGAAAACAATCTTATTCACATTAGTAACAAAAATAGTAAAATACTTGGGAATAAACTTGACCAAAGAGGTAAAAGGCTCATACACTAAAAACTGTAAAACATACATGAAAGAAATTAAAGTTACAGATAAATGAAAAGACATCCACGTTCATGGATTGGAAGAATTAATGTAATTAAAATGTCCATAGTACCCAAAGTGGTCTACTGATTCAATGCAATCCCTATAAAAATCCATATGGCATTCTTTACAGAAATTGAAAAAAAATCCTAAAATTCATGTGGAACCGTAAAAGACCCTGAAGAGGCAAAGCAATCTTGAGTAAGAACAAAGCTAGAGGCATCACACTTCTTGATTTCAAAATATATATTACAAAGCTACAGTAACCAAAAGAGTATGGCACTGGCATTAAAACAGACATATAGACCAATGGAACAGAATAGAGAGCCCAGAAATAAATCCACACATCTATGGTCAACTGATCTTCAACAAGGGGGGCCAAGAACACATAATGGGGAAAAAATACTCTCTTCAATAAATGGTGTTGGGAAAACTGGATATCTACATGCAGAAGAATAAAATTGGATCCTTCACTCACACCATATACAACAATCAACTCAAAATGCATTAAAGACTTAAATGTAAACCCTGAAACCATAGCACTATTAGAAGAAAACATACAGAAAAAGCTTTTTGACATTGGTCTGGGCAATGTATTTTTGGATATGACACAAAAAGCACAGGCAGCAAAAACAAAATAGACAAGTGGGATTGCATCAAACTAAAAAGCTTCTGCACAGTGAGGGAAACAAACAACCGAGTGAAAAGGAAACATAGGGAATGGGAGAAAATACTTGCAAACCATATATCTAGTAAAGGGTTAATATCTAAACTATGTAAGTAACTCATACAACTCAATATCAAAAAAATTAATAATAATAACACTATTAAAAACTGGGCAAAGGACCTGAATAGACATGTCTAAAAAGAAGACATACAAATGGCCAACTGATATATAAAAAAGTGCTCAACATCACTATTTATCGGGGAAATGAAAATCAAAACCACAATGAGATATCACCTCACACCTGTTGGAATAGCTGTTATCAAAAAACCAAAAGATAATAAGTGTTGGTGAGGATGTGGAGAAAAGGTAACCCTGGTACTCTGTTGGTAGGAATATAAATTGCTACAGCCATTATGGAAACCAGTATGAAAGTTCCTCAAAAAATTAAAAATAGAACTACTGTATGATCCAGCAATTCCATTTCTGAATATTTATCTGAAGAAAATGAAAACACTAACTCAAAAAGATATATGCACCCCCATGTTCATTGCAGCATTATTCACAACAGCAAAGATATGGAAATAACCTAAGGGTCCATCAACCTTGATGAATGGATATGGTAAACGTGCTATATATATAAAGGAACATTGTTCACCCATAGAAAGAAAGATGCTGCCATTTGCGACAACATGGATGGACCTTAAGGGTGTTATGCTAAGTAAAATAAGTCAGACAGAGAAAGACAAATACTGTATGATCTCACTTATATGTGGAATCCAAAAACATTGAACTCATAGAAACAGAGAGTGGAATGGTAGTTTCAGGAGTGAGGGGTGTCAGAAATGGGGAAATGCTGGTCAAAAGGTACAAACTTTCACTTATAAGATAAATAAGTTTTAAAGTTATAAGGTACAGCATGGTGACTATAGTTAACAATATTATATTTTGTACTTGAAAGTTGCTATGAGAGTAGACTTTAATGTTCTCACCACCACCACGACCACAACAAAATAGTGATTATGTGAGGTGAAGGATGTGTTAACTAACCTTATTGTGGTATGCATTTCACAATATATACAAGTATCACATAATAACATTGTACACCTTAAATTTACACAATGTTATATGTCAATTATATCTTAGTAAGGCTGGGGAAAAAAAAGATCTTAAATCAACAGCCTAACTTTCTACCTTAAGAAAGTAGAAAAAGAAGAGAAAACTAAGCCCACAACAAGTAGATGAAGGAAATAAAGATTAGACAGAAATAAATGAAGTAGAGAATAGAAAAACAAGAGAGAAGGTTCAATGAAACCAAAAGTTGATTCTCGGAAAATATCAACAAAATTGACAAACTTGTCATCTACAGACCAAGAAAAAAAGAGAGAAAACTCAAATTTCTAAAATCATGAATGAAGGGGCTGGCACTACTATCAATCTTGCAAAAATGAAAAAGATTATAAGGGAATACTATTAAAAATTGTAAGCCAATAAATTAGATAACATAGATGAAATGGACAAATTCATAGAAAAGCATAGACTACTGAAACTGACTTAAGAAGAAAGAGAAAACCTGAACTAACCTATAACACAAGTAAAGAAACTGAATTAGTTACTAATAAACTTCCCACAAAGAAATCCCAGGCCCAAAGTCTTCACAGGTGAATTCTACCAATCATTTGTAGGATTAACATCAATTCTTGACAAATTCTGCAAGAAATAGAAGAGGAGGGAACACAACCTAACTCATTCTGAGGCCAGTGTTACCCTGGTGTCAAAGTAGACAAAGAAAACTACCAAACGATATCCCTTATGAATATAGACAGAAAAAGTTTCAACATAATGCTAGCAAATCAAATTTGGCAATGTATAAAAAGAATTATACAACATTGCTAAGTGGAGTTTATCCTAAGAATGCAAGAGTGGTTCAACATATGAAAATAGATCAAAGTAGCACACCATATTAAGAGAAAAAAGACAAAAATCACAAGATCATCTTGATAGAAAAAGAGAATGTATTTGACAAAATCCAACATCCTTTCATGATAAAATCAATCACCAAAATATTAATAGAAGTTTCTGCACAGCAAAGGAAACCATCAACAAAAGGAAAAGACAACCTAACAATTGGGAGAAGATATGTGCAACCATACATCTGATAAGGGCTTAATCTCAAAAATATATAAAGAACTCATGCATCTCAACAACAAAAAAACTAACAACCCAATTAAAAAATGGGCAAAAGACCTGAACAGACATTTCTCCAAAGAAGATATACAGATGGCCAACAGACACATGAAAAGATGTTCAAAATCATTAACTATCAGGGAAATGCAAATCAAAACTACAATGAGATATCGCCTCACGCCCGTCAGAATGACTATAATTAACAAGACAGGAAACAACATATGTTGGAGAGGATGTGGAGAGAAGGGAAATCTCATACACTGCTGGTGGGAGTGCAAAGTGGTGCAGCCACTATGGAAAACAGTATGGAGATTCCTCAAAAAATCAAGGATAGAACTACCATACGATCCAGCTATTCCACTGCTGGCTATTTATCCAAAGAACTTGAAAACACCAATTTGTAAAGGTACATGCACCCCTGTGTTCATTGCAGCGTTATTCACAATAGCCAAGACTTGGAAGCAACCTAAGTGCCCATCAAGGGACGAATGGATAAAGAAGCTGTGGTATATATATGCAATGGAATACTACTCAGCCATAAGAAACCATGAAATCCAGCCATTTGTGACAACATGGATGGACATTGAGGGTATTATGCAAAGTGAAATAAGTCAGAGAGAGAAGGTCAAATACCATATGATTTCCTTCATTAAGTAGTAGATAATAACAACAATAAACAAACACATAGAGACAGAGATTGGATTGGTGGTTACCAGAGGGCAAAGGGGGAGGGAGGAGGGCGAAAGGGATAATTTGGTACATGTGTGTGGTGATGGGTTGTAATTAGTATTTGGGAAAAAAAATATTAATAGAAGGGAACTTTCTTAACCCAATAAAGGGCATTACAAAATCCCATAGCTAATATTATACTTAATAGTGAAAAAATGAAAGCTTTCCCTATAAGATCAGGAATAAGATAAGGATATGTCCTCTCTGCTTCTATTTGATGTTGTATTGAAGCTTCTAGCCAGGGCATTTAAGGAAGAAAGTAAAATAAAACAGCATCCAGATTGGAAAAGAAGTAAAATTACCTCTATTCACAGGTGATATGATCTTTTATATAGCAAATACTAAGGAATGCACAAAAAATTATTAGATCTAGTAAATATATTCAGTAAAAATTTTTGCCTCAATTGGTCATCAGAAAGTACAGTCTTGGGGCCGGCCCGGTGGCATAGTGGTTGGGTTTGTGCACTCTGCTTCAGTGGTCTGGTGTTCGTGGGTTTGGATCCTGGGCACAGGCCAGCACACCGCTTATCATGCCATGCTGTGGCAGCATCCCACATACAAAATAGAGTAAGATTCGCACAAGATGCTAGCTCAGGGACAATCTTCCTCAAGCAAAAAGAGGAAGATTGGCTACAAATGTTATCTCAGGGCCAATCTTCCTCACAAAAAAAAAAAAGTTCAGTCTTAATTTTTGCTGCTTATATCTTATCTAAAGCTGAATTGTGAGGGGAAGAAAAGGATATATATAATAGCTTAAATAAAATATATTACATTCACTTCTCCAGATTTGTATTTTGGGAATAAAACTAAATCATCAGAGAGATGTATATTTAAGACCACATTGTCTTTTTGTAGATTTACCTTACTGAAATTACCCTTTGACATAATGCTAGCAGCCTGCATTGAGGTATATCATCAAGAATCCTATGAAACTAGCTACTTATTGTACTTTACTGCCAGGGTGCTTTTGAAGACATTGTTCTCTATGACATTTCCGATTTTATAAAGATCCACAGCACAAATTTCTCTCTAGATTTGATACCAAGAAAACTGTTTCTCATGAAAATTTTGTTTCATAATACTCTTGTGAACACTGTGACTCTTGTCACTGATTATATTTCCTCCTTTGCTTTTGCTACTGTGTAGGTCTGAGCCAAATTTGTGGATCATTTCTTACCACTGTACAGAGATTGTTAGATATACTTTGCACATTAACCTTATTCGTGGCTTTATATGTATCTTGTATCATCTTTAGCTTTGTAATCTGCCTCAAATCATTCTTTTCCAATTATAGAATAATAGATCACTGGACAGATTTGGATAGAGAAAGATAGATAGAAGAATAGATCCTGGCCCTGGCCATAGAATGATTCACCATGACAACCACAAACTTCCTCTAAATCCATAAAAAACACTTCACAAACACATACTGCTGCCCAAAAGGGGTGAGAACAAGGGACTATGACTGGCTCAGTGCCAGACAACTACATGAGAAGAGCTGCAATTCATATACATGCCCTACAGTCATCAGTCTCGTATTATACCCTGTTAATCAGTGATGAGAAAGTGAGTTCTTGTGTGCTGAAAGTTAATCTCTGTTATTGCAGGTCTGATTTCCATTACTATTGTGAGCTTGGAATATGAAGGCAACTTAAATTGCCCAGAAGTGTCAAGTGATGTGGGGATTTGAGAACATGTATCAACTCATTTTAGCAACATTAACATTTTTATTTGAAATATCCAGTTAAATAGGAAACTTGAAGGGCAATTGTTTGCTTCACTTATTTTTATCATCATACTGAAAGTTGCTGTAAAAATTCTGGCTGTCCCTTCAAGACATTAAAAGAATAGGTCATATTATGCACAGTAAGTTCTTTGATTCTTCTGGAAATGAACGGATTGAGTGATTGATTGATTGATCAAATTTTCTACTTTTTGTTGAGTTGTTTGGTGTCATGGCAACCTAGGCTTTGTCTCTCACTTAAGAAGGAAGCAGATCATGACGTTTTTATTACACGTCTTAAAGAATGACAGCCTCGACAAATCCTCCCTTGACATGGAAAAGTATAATAATACGCCCAGATGCCTGAGGTTGCAGCACTTGCATTATCGGTGAAGCGGGTGGGCAAGAAACTGTGATCCTTTGCTATATGAGAGCTCCAGAAAGAAAATGTTTTCCTCTAAGTGGTCTTTAGAATGGCCACACGATGCTTAACTCTCCTTGGCATGCTCAAAGTATGGTCCATGGGATGAAACAGTTGGATCAAAACAGAAAAATATCAAACATCCATATATATGATTTACACATCCATGTTTTTTATTTTGTATTTTCTTTTATTTTTTTTGTGAGGAAGATCAGCCCTGAGCTAACATCCATGCCAATCCTCCTTTTTTTGCTGAGGAAGACTGGCCCTGGGCTAACATCTGTGCGCATCTTCCTCCACTTTATATGGGATGCCGCCAAAGCATGGCCTGACAAATGATGTGTTGGTGCGCGCCTGGGATCCGAACCCGGGCCACCAGCAGCAGAGCTCGCACACTTAACAGCTACACCATGGGGCCAGCCCCCCACATCCATGTTTTTTAAATAAAGAATTGTATATATTTAAGGTGATGTTTTGATATACATATATATAGTGAAATGGTTATTAGAGTTAAGCCAGTTAACATATCTATCTCCTCATCGTTACCACTTTTTTTGTGTGTGGTGGGAGCACCTGGAATCTACTGTCTTAGCAAATTTCCGGTATTCAATATAGTATTATTAACTAAAGTCATCATGTTGTACATTAGATCTCTAGACATTTATCCTACATAACTGCAACTTTATACTTTTTGACCAACATCTCTATTTTCCTCACCTCCCCAACCCTGGTAACGATCATTCTACTGTCTGCTTCTATGCATTTGACTTTTTTAGATTCCACATATAAGTAAGATCATGCAGCATTTTTCTTTCTGTGTCTGGCTTATTTTACTAAATATAACATCCTCCAGGTTCATCCGTGTTGTTGCAAATGGCAGGATCTCCTTTTCTTAGGCTGAAGAGTAGTCTACTGTTTTGTTAATAGAAAATTTCTGAATGATCAATTGAATTTTGCATCAAGAATCTGTCATTGTGTAAATATTACCAGTATGGTGACTTATTCTCTTCATAATCTATGCTGCAACCACCCAAAATGAGAATATAACACTACTCTTTGTGAGCACTGGGTCATTCTTGTCTGGCCTTAAAAGATGGGGGTGACCTAATACATTTGATTTGTGAGTGGAGGAAAATGGTCAGAAGGTTACTTGCTTGATGGAACTCCTAGTTTTTTACCCCAAAACCTGTTCACAAGCATAATCTTCCCTATCGTGATAAATGGAACTTTCATAAAATTGGTTATTCAAGCCAGAAAACTGGGAGTCATCCTTGTACCTTCCTTTCTTTTTACCCCTTATTTGAAATTCATCATCAAATACTGTGTATTCCATCTGCAAAATTTGTCTTATATACATATCTGTCTCTCCAAGTTTCTCTCTCACATGATCATATATTGCCCAAACCTCTGTGCAGCTCTAATTTCTCTCTTCACTTCACTTTGGATCTATTCTCCACTCTGTGACAAGAGTAATCTTTAAAACATGTAAATCAGAATACTTTTTTGCTATGCTTATATCATAACAGTAGATTCTCTTGAACTGTGGAAAAAATACTGAAGTAAAAAAATGGTAAGAAGGCATGTGTGTAAGGAGAAAAGGACTCCTGACTCATCTATTCTGGATATTTGTCTTGGGTGTTGATATGATTGTTCATGATGCCAGATGGTGTCAACTAGTTATCTTCAGAACATGAATCCTGAATTTTGAGGATAAAATTGCAGTAAGATATCTACACTATCCCACTGAGTTTTTCTCTGGAACAGAGAGGAAGAGGGCCTGAATCAGTGGCTGAGATTATGACCAGCCCAGTGGCCAGAACAAAACCTAGTGAATCGAGCAGGGTGGTAAATTGCCACCTGGGCCAATTTTCATTCAACAGCCAAGTTGGCTAAGAGATCTGCCCACAGCCAATGAGCTCTGATCAGTGTAGGCAGAGCTACAGGTGTCTTTCTCTGTGGTGGCAGGCAAATGAGGAGAGAGTTGCGGCTGAGCAGATCCAAACTGAGATTTCCTAGGGCAGCCCACTGGACCTCTCCAGGAGTAGAGCCTGTGGCAGTCTGGCCTGAGTGGGTTCTGGCCTTTGGCAGAATGGGTGGGCTCTACCTGAATTGTTCACTTTCCTCTCTGAAAAGTATCCCCTTCCTGCGATTAGCATGTGAGTGGCAGTGACTCAGTGCTGTCTAATTACCTCTGCACTTGGTGAACCCGCATCCCAAGGGGTGAGGACTCCGGGACCAGCCCCCCACCCCCAGGTCAGGGAAGATCATTCATGGGCATCATTCAAGGAAAGATGAGGCCATCTTAATAGGGTACTCTCATCTCTAGGTGAGCGTGGAAACTCTGTGACAGGAAGGAAAATAATTGCATTTTCTCCCAAAGCTGCCGGAAATAGTTTCTACTTTAATGGTGAAAACAGGACTCTTTGCATCTCTGGACGTTTTACATTGCAGGCTGTAATGAGCGAGAAAATGTCTTTCTTTTAATAGCTAATCCTCTGATGCTTCGTGCCTGGCAAGGTAAGTTGATGTGGCAAATTATCATTGTCGAAGAGAGACTGAGCCAGGAACAGCATCTTTGCTTTGTCCACTGCGTCACTTAGCTCTTGTTAGTGTAGCAAGAACATTGGCACCTGTTTGCGACAGGACATATTTTGAAAGAGTGCCGGTCACCAGGCACAGGCTCACCCAGATGCAGGAAGAGAGGGGAGACATCCTGCCCCAACTTCTCCCAGTTGCACCTGACTCGCTTCACTGAATCCACTGTTGTCACCTCTATTGTCACACTATCCACCTCCCTCCTCTTCCCTCTGCCCCCCTCCACCTCTCCCTTCCCCACCCCAGGAACTCCCAGGAGTGCTAGGGAGCTTTGATTGGTCTTTGTACTATAGTGAGCATGATCTAGGGGTTTTCTCTCAAAAGCAGGGTTTCACTAGGGGGAGGGCCTGAGCATGAGTGGGCAGAGAGAGATGGCAGAGGTAAATGGGTACTCAGACCATCTGCCCAGAGTCATAATGTCCTCTGGGAGCAGTACTGAACCCTTGCATCCTCTTGCCTTGGCCCCTTCTTCTAACTGCTGTTCCCTTAGGGGCCTTGTTTTCCCCTTGTGAGTATGATACTTTTTCCCAGTGTGTCAAGGTCAAGTTGGAGAGCCCTCTAAGGTAACATGCCTGCCTTATTCTTCTTTCTTTTGTGAGTGGAAGGTGCCCTTAACCTTCTCTTCAGTTCATATTCCAAACATGTGAGGAGGTGTCCACATTTATAATGAACCTTCTGTGAGTTTTTGGTTGTCTCTTTACTTGGGAAGTTGTATTCATAATAAGTGTTTCTGAATGTCTTGCATTTCAGATATTTAACACTTTAATAAGTTTAGATTTATACATATGCTACCATATTTCCAACAGTTTTCAGTAGAACCATATTTTCTTGATCTTCTACAAAACATTTTTTTGGAATACATTCCACTAAGCATTCTTTTTGGTTTTAATAGAGTTGTGAGTGATTCTCATCAGTATAGATATAGGTAATTATTTTAATACCATCATCATCAATATGTAGTTTTTACATTGTGACTTATGCATATACAGCTTTTTTTTCTTTACTTAAGCCAGCACATTCTCTAGATTTGCTCCTTATTTTGCTGTGAACACACATCTCTGAGATGGCTCTCTAAAGAGACGCACAGTTTTGTGGGTTATTTAGAATTTCTCTTGCATGTGAATTTCATGACCCAGAGAATTTATGGATACTCTAGGAAGATCTGTATTAAGTTAACTTGGATTTACATTTCAAATATCTATTCTGTGAGTAATTCATAAAGGGAGAAGACAGAAAAATGCTCTTGCCTATACACATTCAAATTTAATTGAACTAATTTAATTCTGTAGACCTTTCCTTTCTTGTGCAGTAAAAAGGAAAAGATGTAAAGCTAAGGCAAATGCCTGATAGTATAACTTCTTCAAATAAAGTTTGGCATCTGGAATTTCTGCATGACCCCCAAAGGAATATTAAAAATAATATACAACATAATGTTCAAAAACATGTTTACCTCCAAGAATAGAGAAACTACGTTGAGAGCATATCCCTGTCACAGGTGCTGTGGTCATCTTAGGAGCTGGGATACTCTGAACTCACAAACCCTTCCAATGAGAGTTTTGTTTAGCTTCCTCTTACAAACATTACAAACTAGTATTAAGCATTGGTGTCAGGCAATATTTTTATGAAGAAATTCATTAAAAGAAAATCACAGAATGTCAAGGTCAAAAGCAACTTTTGAAAGCATCTGGTTTAATTTCATTTGTAAATGGGAGATCTTGAGAACAAAGATGTAAAGATATCCATGGAGACAGTGGCAGAGTCCAGACCATTGTGCCATGACTAAAGGTAATTGGTCTTGTGTACGTGCTTACTGATTCAGCTCATGCCAGCAAGCCGTATTATGGTGCTCATGACTGAGTCTATTAAAATGTATCCTCAACCCCAGACCTCATTCCTCTTCCACAGTATAGTCTTATACTGCTAAATAATGTGCTTATGTACCTAGAACACTTCCCATTGAGGCAGAATTTTTTAAAAAGTTGGGTGTGGTGGGGGGGTGATTTCTGCATACAACAATGATCTGAGTGATAAATATGTCACTTAGCTATGTAGTAATTGACACATAGTGGGTTTTTAAAATGTAGTTAAATATAAAATTCAATTCTCATCCAATAATTTTGCATTTCCCTTAGTTTGGAACCACAGGAATTTTATAAGGATGATTTTTCAAATCATAATTTAAATAAACCTATCCTTCTAGAATCCAAATATGCTTTCAGCATGCTTTGGCTTATATCCAGCTCATGTTAGTCATCTTTGACTCTGTCCTTTATGGAAGCCTCTCGATCAGTGGTTTCCAAGATTGACTGTCCATCAGAATCATTTGTGGAAACTTTTAAAAATAATATGTTCTAGGTACTGTATTAATTCACTTATATAAAACTCTATGACAGGCAAACAAACACATAGTGAAAGAAAACAGATCAGTGGTTGCCTGGTACCAATGATGGGATAGATTGACTGGGATGGGGCAGGAGGGAACTTTCTGGAGTGATGTAAATATTCTATATTTTGAATGTAGAGTGGTAGTTACACAGGTATATACGTTTGTCCCAATTAATTGAACTGTACACTTAAATCAGGTGAATTTTTGGATGAAAAATATACCTCAATAAAGTTTATTACACTCCAAACAAAAAACATGTGATGAGAATCCATATGCAGAGATTCTGATTAAGTAGATCCAGTATGGGGTCCTGGTATCAGCACATGGGATTCTGATGAGCAGCCATGATTGAGAACTTCTCTTCTAGATACCAGAGTCTAAGATGTGCTTTCTCTGATTGGCCTGTGAGATTTCAAATCAAGAGTTTTTATCTTCTCCATTTGAAATAACAATATAAAATATCATCTTAGAGGCGCATTTAAATTAAATGACCTCTGTAATAGCTTTAGCAAAGACTTCTTTGACCTCTGTGAAAGGCAAAGTGAACGTATCTTTTTTTTCATTTTAGCTTTCTGCTCCACCCACTCTCAGGAATATAAGCTATTTCCCTGGCCTGGGCTATTGGTTCGTCTCAATTGTTTTGTGCATATGCTGTTTCTATCACACAAAACGCATTCAAATGAATGCTTAGTGCTTGAGGGGCACTTTCTTTGGGTGTTCCAGGACTGCCTAATCTCAGAGCAAATGTGTACCTTTGGAAAGTTCAAAATTTTAGCAGAAGTAAGTAGGGTACTGTGTGCAAAAGCACTGTGTGACAAGGTCCTAAAAGACATAGAAAATTTCAATTCCATGGTCATATTCAATTAGCAGATCATTTGCCTCAGATTGGTACCATTCCAAAGCAAAGTGAATCCCAGTTTCAGCTCTTGAGAAGTTTTAATCCATCGCATCCCAAAGTCCCACACAGGGACAGTAGATGTAATCATTACATATTTGCACTCAGTGCTCATATGGCTCCCTATTCACTTCTTATCCTGTACTGTGACTATCTCCACCTGTAACCTGTGAGCTCCTTCAGAGCAGGAAGAGTATATTTTATATCTGTGCTACCAGAACGTAAAACATTGTGTGGTCTAGGCAAGGTCCTTAGTAAATGTACATGGAATGAGTTAATGAACTTCAGAAACCAAGCACTCGTAACTGCATATTGGAATATACAAAATATAAGTGAGTTAGAAAAATGCAGTGACCTTGAGAATTAATGACTTTGTACTAAACATTGTTTCCCTCTTTTGCATTATTTTTGGCTTACTTTCCCAAAAGTTCGATTACATGGCCAAAAGTGTGAAAATTTCTCAAAGCATCTGCTGCAAACAAAGCATTAGGCTGTGTTCTATGCAGGAAATTTGAGAGGCTATGGAGCTAATATATTGGGACAATGGATTGATCTGGTTGACATCACATACCAACTTAATCACTGTTTTCCAGCTGAAATCTAAAGGAGAGTATCTGATTCAGTCTCCCAGAAATAAAGATCTGTGCTATGAACTGAATATTTGTGTCCCCATCAGATTCATATGTGGAATCCCTAATCGCCAATGTGATAGCATTTGGAGATGGGGCCTTTGGGAAGCAATTAGGGTTAGATTAGGTCATGAGGGTGAGCCCCTCATGAAGAGATTAATGCCCTTATAAAAAGAGGGATAGACATGAGATGTCTCTCTCTCTCCTTGCCATGTGAAGATACAGAATGAAGGTGGCCATCTGCAAACCAGTAAGAGAAGCCCTCACAAGATACTAAATTTTCCAGCCTCTTGTTCTTGGACTTCCCAGCCTCCAGAACTGTGAGAAATAAATATTTATTGTTTATACCACCCAGTCTATGGTAGAGCAGCCCAAACTGACTAAGACTGGTACTGAGAAGTGGGGTGCTGCTGTAACAAATACCTAAACATGTGGAAGTGGCTTTGCAACTGGGTAACGGGTAGAGGCTGGAAGAGTTTTGAGGTGCATGCTAGAAAAGGCTGCTATTGCTGTGAAGAGACTGTTAAAGGTAATTCTGGTGAGAACTCAGAAAGAAAAGAGAGCTGTAGTGAAAGCGTCCATCTTCTTAGAAAATACATAAATAATCATGTACAGAATGTTGGTAGAAATATGGACATTAAGGGTGATTCTATGGTAGTTCTATCCTTGATTTTTTGAGGAATCTCCATACTGTTTTCCATAGTGGCTGCACCAGTTTGCACTCCCACCAGCAGTGTATGAGAGTTCCCTTCTCTCCACATCCTCTCCAACACATGTTGTTTCCTGTCTTGTTAATTATAGCCATTCTGACGGGTGTGAGGTGATATCTCATTGTAGTTTTGATTTGCATTTCCCTGATAGTTAGTGATTTTGAACATCTTTTCATGTGTCTGTAGTACAATGATGTACACCTGAAATTTTTGCAATGTTATAAACCAATGTTACTGCAATAAACAAATAAGCTAAAAAAAAGAAAAGGTGATTCTGATGAGGTCTCAAATGGAAAGGAGAAACATGTTATTGGACAACAGAGAAAAGGCAATCCTTGTTATAAAGTGGAAAAGAATATGGTTGAATTGGGTTTGTGTTCTAGTGTTCTGTGGAAGGTAGAACTTGCGATCAATGAAATTGAATATTTAGCTGAGGAGACTTTTTAAGCAAATTGTTGAAGAAGTGGCTTAGTTCCTCCTGATAGCTAATAGTAAAATGTTGGAAGAGAGAAATGAAGAAGGAAATGTTAAGCAAAAAGGAACCAGAACTTAAAGATTTAAAAAATTCTCGGTCTATCCATACTGAATAAAATGAGAAAGCTTGTTCTGAAGAGAACACTAAAGGTGTGGCTGACTAACCATTTGATGGAGAGATTAATGTGGATGTGAACCAAGGACCTAATTAGTCATCACAACAGAAGCCAGGAATAGAGATGGGATTATACCAGAAGAAACACTGCCAGCTGGAACTAAAGGAAACAGAGAAAATGAGATAAAATGAAGGAAGGCTGCAAGCCTGTGCTATTCTTAAAGAAAAGGGAAGAAGGACCCCAAAGGTGATTTAGAGATCCTCAGGGCTGCCACTCCCACCACAGGTCCAGGGGACAGGGCTAGTTCCTCTTTGGTTTCAAAGGGTGGGCCTGGCGTTATGCTAAATGAAATAAATCAGACAGAGAAAAACAAAAAACATACAGTCTCGCTTATATGTGGATGCTTAAAAAAAAAAGAACTCAGAAATACAGAGAACAGATTTGTGGTTGCCAGGAGTGAGGCGTGGGAGGTGGACAAAATGGGTGAAGGGGGTCAAAAGGTACAAACTTACAGTCATAAGATAGATAAGTCCTTGGGATGTAATGTACAGCATGGTGGCTATAGTTAACAATACTGCATTGTATATTTAAAAGTTGCTAAGAGAATAGATCTTAAAGGTTCTCATCACAAGAAAAAAATTGTAACTATGTATGGTGACAGATGTTAACTAGACTTATTGTGGTGATAATTTCACAATATATACAAATATAGAATCATTATGTTGTACACATGAAACTAAGATATGTCATATGTCAATTATATCTCAATTAAAAAAAAGGGTCGGCCAGTATGCCCCCACCCAGTGTCTCAGGTGCAGAGTCCCCAAGGAGAGCCAAGGTGTAAGCAGGGCCCCACCAAGCCGAGGTGAGGGAGCCCAACCCGCTGAGCTGTGGGGGTGAAATTGCCAGCTCAGTGGGCCTGGAGGGCAGAGCATGAGACCAAAGAGGATTATTCTCAAGCCTTAAGATCTCATGGAATTTGTCTTGCTAGGTTTTAGACTTGCTTGAAACACATCATCCCTTCCTTCTTTCCAATGTCTCTCTTTTGGAATGGGAATGTCTATACTATGACTGTCCTACCATTATATTTGGGGAGCACATAACATGTTTGGTTTCACAGGTTCACAGCTGGAGAGGAATTTTGCCTAGGGGTGAATCATACCTCAAGTCTCACCCATATCTGATTTAGATGAGATTTTGGACTTTAGACTTTAGAGTTGATGCTGGAAAAAGACAAGACTATTGGGCTATTGGGATGGACTGAATGTATTGAGCATGTGAGAAGGACATGAATTTTGGGGGACTAGGGGAAGAATGCTATGGACTGAATGTTTGTGTCCCCCCCCAAATTTATATGTTGAAGCTCTAATCTTCAATGTGACTATATTGAGAGGTGGGGAATTTGGGAGGTAATTAGGACTAGAATAGGTCATAAGGGTGGGGCCCTCATGATGAGATTAATGCCCTTATAAAAAGAGGAAGAGACAGGAGATTCTCTCTCCTCTCTCTCTTTTTCTCTCCCTCTCTCTCTCTTTTCCTCTCCTCTATGAGGATTCAGCAAGAAGGCAGCCATATGAAAACAGAAAGAGAGCTCTCACCAGACACTGAATCTGCCATCATCTTGATTGTGGACTTCCCAGCCTCCAGAACTATGAGAAATAAATGTTTGTAGTTTAAGCCACCCAGTCTATGGTATTTTGTTATATCAGCCTGAAATGACTAAGACAACCTGAATTCTTGTATTAAGCAACAGTCTATACTCAATCTATATTCTACATATCTTCATAGATTATTATGTGGGTGTTTGTGTGTGTGTGTACAGAAATTCTAACTATTGCTATTTTTACCAATAGAATATTCTTCTGTTGAGTTAATAAGATGCAGCAATTGTGACCAGGGATGTACAAAAGAATGATAGTTTGCTGAAAAAATGTGGTGACAGAATTTGTTTTACCTAGAATCACATATGATTGCAATTCCAAGTGTTCATACTTGTCTTGGTATACATGGGCCCTTTGGTAAGAAATCTTGGCTTGCTGATCCTTATCAACATTAGCCCAATTTCCAAAGTAGCATGTATTTCTTTCTCTGAAGCTTATCTTTCACAGATTTCTGTTTTTCCCCTGCCACAGTCTCCAAGGTGCTAGTGAAATTTTTGGCAGAAAAGAAGACCATTCCTTTTCCTGCTATATAATCCAAATGCTGATATTTTTGTCCTTAGTGAGTACTAAATGTTATCTTCTAGCCTTCCTGGCCTAGGAACTTTACATTGTAATCAGATATCCCCTGCTCTATATTGTCACTATATACATGGTTGTTGCATCCAAGTGGTGGCTGCATGCTACAAAAGTGATAAACAGATAAAACAGGGAGGCTGAATGGATAAAAAAACAAGACTCATCTATTTGCTGCCTACATGAGACTCATTTTAGATGTAAAGACACATAAACTGAAAGTGAAGGAATTGAAAAAGATATTCCATACAAATGGAAACCACACAAAAGCTGGAGTAGCTATACTTATATCAGAAAAAATAAACTTTAAAACAAAGACTGTAATAAGAGCCAAAGATGGACATTACATAATGGTAAAGGGGTTTATCCAACAAGAAGATACAACATTTATAAATATTTATGCACCCAACATAAAAGCACCTAAATATATAAAGCAAATATTAACAGACCTAAAGGGAGAAATAGATAGCAATACAATAACAGTAGGAGATTTTAATACCTCACTTACATCAATGGATAGATCATCCAGACAGAAAGTCAATAAGAAAACATTGGCCTTAAATGACACATGAGACCAGATGGACTTAACAGATATTTACAGAACTTTCCATCCAACGGCAGTAAAATACACATTTTTCTCAAGTGCACATAGAACATTTTCCAGGATAGATCATATGTTAGCCTATAAAACAAGTCTTAATAAATTTAAGAGGATTGAAATCATATCAAGCATCTTTTCTGACAACAATGGTATGAAACTAGAAATTAATTACACAAAGAAAACTGGAAAATTCACAAATATGTGGAGATTAAACAACATGTTACTGAACAACCAGTGGATCAACGAAGAAATCAAAAGAGAAATAAAGAAAATACCTTCAAACAAACAAAAATGGAAATATAACATACCAAAATTTGTGGGATGCAGCAAAAGCAGTTCTAAGAGGGAAGTTCATAGTCATAAATGCCTAATTCAAGAAACAAGAAAAGTCTCAAATAAACACCCTAGCTTTACACCTCATAGAACTAGAAAAGAAAAAGAACAAATGAAGACCAAAGTTAGTAGAAGGAAGGAAATAAAGATTAGAGCAGAAATAAATGAAATAAAGTTAAAAAGACAACAGAGAAGATCAATGAAACTAAGAACTGGTTCGTTGAAAAGATAAAATTGACAAGCCTTTTGCTAGAGTCACTAAGAAAAAAAGAGAGAAGACTCAAACAAAATCAGAAATGAAAGAGGAGATGTTACAACTGATACCACAGAAATACAAAGGATCATAAGAGACTACTATGAACAATTATACACCAACAAATTGGAAAATCTAGAAGAAATGAATAAATTCCTAGAAACATACAACCTACCAAGACTGAATCATGAATATATTGAATATATTGTGCCACTCACTTCTGGCCTGCAAAGTTTCTGCTTAAAAATCTGCTGGGAGATTCCTTTGTATGTAAAAAGTTGTTTTCTTCTTGCTACTTTTAATATTCTTTCCTTGTCTTTAACATTGGACATTCTAATTATAATGTGTCTTGGTGAGGGTCTCTTTGGGTTCCTCTTATTTGGAACTCCCTGAGCTTCCTGGATCTGGATGTCTGTTTCCTTCCCCAGGTTAGGGAAGTTTTCAGCCATTATGTCTTCAAACAAGATTTGTGCCCTTTTCTCTCTCTTCTCCTCCTGTGGCCCCCGTAACGCAAATGCTGGTTCATTTGATGCTGTCCCATAAGCCCTTTCTGCTATCTTCACTTTTTTTATTCTTTTTATTTTTTTTGCTGCTCTGATTGGGTGAGTTCCACTGCCTTGTCTTTGAGTTGACTGATGCTTTCTTCTCTGTCATCTAGTCTGCTGTTGAACCCCTCTACTACATTTTTTCAGTTCAGTTATTGTATTCTTCAGCTCCGTGACATCTATTTGGTACTTTCTTATATTTTCCATCTTTTTGTTGAAGCTTTCACTGTGTTCATCCATTCCTCTCCCTAGTTCAGTGAGCATCTTTATGACCATTACTTTGAACTCCTTATCAGGTAAATTACTTATCTCCATTTCATTAAGTTTTTTTCCTAAGGTTTTATCTTGTTCTTTCATTTGGAACATATTCCTTTTTTTCTTCATTTTGCTTGACACTTTGTGTTGGTTTCTCTACAGTAGATGAAAAAAACCACCTGTCCCAGTCTGGAAGGAGTGGGCTCATGTAGTAGATGAACCTTGTTGTCCAACCCTGCCCCAGCTCTTTGTCATTTCTCAAACCTTTGTGCTTGTCCAAGCAACCTATTGTATTTTTAATAACTCTCAGTAGTTGAGGATGTGCCAAGACCTGTCGCTATCCCTAAGGGGAGGATATCAGCACCTAGATTCAAGCTGTTTGGAGGACAGACCCTCAGGCAGCAGTTTTTAAAAGTATGCAGATATATACAGTTCTGTGAAACTGAAAGCATAAACTTCACTGGCCAGGGGATCTGGCAGTGTCCCCTAGGCAGCAGCCACAAAAATCAGAGCTCCAGAAGAGTGTGTAAGCTCTTTTCTGGGAGACACTGGTGAGCTGGAGTAAGTCAGAGGGATAGTGGAAAGATGGCATCCATAGCCTATTTTCCTTGAGAGCAGCTTCGTAGTCCACTAGATGTGTGCCAAACATGAAGCCTGCTCCTCAGCCCAAAGCTCGAGGACAAACAAAGAGGCCTCCTTCACAGAAAGACTGGGGGGTGTGCTTTAGTCTTCTGAATGCACAGTGCCCTGGAGGTGGCAGCCTGCCAAGAACCATCTCTTTGATTGCCCCAGTCCCATGGGATGCAAGCCCCCATGGCCACCAGAGCCAGGTGATCAAGGGGTGTCTCCTGCGCAGCAGCTGTAAGAACTGGGGCACCAGATGTAAAAACCAGGGCACCAGCTACATCTAAATTTCCATTCCAGAAGACACTGGCACCCTGGTGTGTGGCAGATGGAGAGTGCAAAGATAGCCCTCACCGTCTGAGATCTCTGGAAAGGATTATAGTCAGCACCCAGATGCATGTTTAATTGGAAGCCTGCCTCTCAGGCCACAGCCATGATGATTGGCCAACAGGCCTCCTTCATGGTAAGACCAAGCTCCTGGGCCTGTTTTCTCTTCCTGTGCCCTAGGGGTGGTAGCTGTTCAAGAACTTTTTCTTCCTTAGTTACAGTCCTTTGAGACCCATGAATGTAAGCCCACTGGCCACCAGAGCCAAGTGATTTAGACGTGTCCCCTGGCAACAGCTGAAAAAATCAGGGCACCAGATGGGTGTATGAGCTCCTTACTGGTTGACACCGATTATCACAGTCCTATGGGACCAGGAACACAAGCACCCCTGGCCTCCGAGTCAAGCAGTCAAGAGGTGTCTCTTGGGTGGCAGCCACAAAGATGGTATGTAAATGCTCTCTTCCAGGAGATAGTAGTCCTTTGGAGCAAGAGAAAGGGAGAGTGCGAAGATGGCGCCCTCCAGTCTCTGTCCCTGGAGAGTGTTCCAGCAGGTTTCTAGATGTGTGTATTAAATTAGATGCCTGCTTCTCAGGGTGACACTTTAATATAAACAAGTGAGCCTCCTTCACTCTAAGTCCCAGTGCAATCAGCTGCCTCTGAGCTAGGCCCTGGGGCAGGTAACTTTGAGCCTGCTGGCTTTTTAAGAGCTGTCTCCCAGATCACCATAATCTTGCAGGTCTCGGGATGCGAGCCCTGTTGGTTTTCAAAGTTAGATGTCTTGGGTGCTAATATCTCAGGTGCAGGTCCTCAAGTTGAGGTGCCCAATGTGGGATTGGAAGCCCTTGCTCCTCAGAGAGAAGCTCCGGATTTTGAGTTTTCTCCCAATTATAGGTCACCGCTCTGGGGGTGGGGTTTATGGCAAGACTGTCCGAGCCTCTCCTACCTGCTTTGACGTGGTTTTCTTCTTGTTTGCCCAATGTGTAATCATCTCTCAGCCAACCTTTAGGTTTTGTAGAGAGGAAATTGTTCCATATGTAGCTGTAGACTCAGTGTGTCCATGGGAGGAGGTGAGTTCAGGATCTTCCTACGTTGCCATCTTGAACTGAAACCTTCAACCCTCAGACTTTAGACTGCTGGACCACATGGTGGTAATTCTTTTGTTAAACTCCATTATCCATTGTTTAAGAAAAATGGAAGTGATGAATTTCTTGAAAAGGCTCCTCTATAAGGTTCAAAGCCAGTCTGGGTAAGAACTACACAAGAAGATACTTAAGAAACTTATTTTTCTTAATGTTTAATACATGATTATATTACCTTGCACGAATTTTTTTTGCTGATTCTTCATACTACTCTTCTCTTTCTTCCACATTTATTTTTATTTTTGAGTTATCGTCTTTCCTTATTTTGCAAAGCTTTTTAAATCCCTCTCATCTTTGAGGAAAACTTTCAGATGATTTGGAATAGAGTTAATGTTCTTTTGGACGTCAGGGGTTAAACATGTAAGGAAAGAAGGAAGAAAGGGTATTCACATTTACTAAGCATGTATCATGTGCCAGGCACTTTATGTCCATTATTTTATTTAATCCCTGACACAAATCGCTGAGATAGGTATTATTAACCTCATATTTCACATGAAGAAATTTGCAGACTAAATAAGTGAGGTGGCTTACCTAAGACCATACAGCTAAGAATTGGAAGAGCTGAGACTCAAAGCCAGATCTATTTGATTCTGTGTCCATTAATTTACTCTCAAGAAAAAATCTCCCCTTCACCATAATTTCCAGTAGGCATTCCATTCTCTGCTGGCTCAGAGTGTAAAAGCATCACTCACTTATGAGCGTATGTAATTAGTGTGTTTTTTTCTTTTGTTGTTGAATGGTCTGCATCAAGGTTGTTTGTCCTAGACTCCCAGTGATAGGAACCATCTTCCCTATCTGTCATTGAGAGCATCATGAGCAAATATGTATGTAATAAAGGCATTGGGCTTTCTCATTTCTTTATACACAATCCCATAAGTATGTCACATATGCCTTTTTTTCTGTATTTTTGAGGTATGTCAAATCATACCCTATAAGCCACTACTGACTATACGCACATGAATTACTCTTTATCTACACATGAATTTATTCTGGCCAAGGAATATGCAGTTAGATCTGCTAAAGCTCCAGATGCTTTGGGATTAGATGATTGATTTATCTTAAATCCCAGACTCAGGCATAATCCTACTCCAAATCTTGGACATATAGACAAATTTTTATTCTTTCATTTCACAAATAGTTTTAGCTTCCACTCTGTGAAAGACATCAGGGTGGGGAGGAGTGCCTCAGAGGTGAATAAGACACAGCTTCCACCTTCAGGAAGCTACATGTTCCAAAGAGCTCCCTTTCCTCCAAAATGGTAAAATCAGCAGCATAGAGGCAGGGTCTTCTCTTTGGTAGTCCCACTTGCAATTCAGGCACTACAGGAGAAGATTTTCTGTCATCTCACCAACATCTTAGGCTAAAGACTATCTGCTTTGGCCTCTTCTGGCCTGAAGATAAGACCTGGGAATTGAAATCTAATTTTTTTGGTGTGTCAATGGTCCGATCCCACTACTTCCTTTCCTGTATCCTCCTGGTTTTGCTTGTCCCTCATCAACTTGGTAAGTGTGTTTATGGGGTAGGGAGAAATTATATATATATTTATCCTGCAACAGCAATCTTAGTTTAAAAAGGGCGAGGGAGGTGAGGAGATATTTCTCAGATCACAGGCAACCTGTAGTCAGCTGCTGGTATACATTCTTGGTTCTAAATTTCTATATATGAGGCAAGATAAGGTGAAGAGTAGACTGAAAGAGCAGGCCCTCATGTCCCCTGCCTTAGCTTTAACCAGAGTAGCGCCTATCTTTTGAACATACACTAACTTCTCTCTTAACTGATCTTGATGTAAATAACTCTCTAGATTAAAGACGCTCTACATTCTCTGTGCCAAACATTCTGGCCAATGACCATGCCTTGACGAATACGTCAACTACTCTCTATATGCCCATACGGTTATGGTCCTGTCCCACCAATTCTGTGTTACCTTGCCAAAAGTCAGTTGTGTTTTTCCAAAATCTGTTTGTTAGTTGCACTTGCTTTTGTAAGTATAATTTTAGTTAAATTTAATAACATTATATGAACCAACACAATATGAAGGCAAAAGAAAGTTGTTTATATAAAAACTAAGTTACATGCATTGAAACGACTAAATAAAGGCAGGTCACTAGAAATATTGTTGTTGAATTAGATGTAAAAGACTAGGGAGAAAATTGAAAGCTATCCAAAGAAGATTATGCGCTTAGCTTGCTTTGCAAGTGCAAGTTTTTGCATCACATTAAGAGACTGAGGCTGGAAGTCAAAGATGATGCATTAAGGGTGAGGTTTACGCAAGACTGATTACAAAGAACTTAATCAGTCGACCCATACTCAAAGAAAGGGTCTTGGCCCTACATCAAAAGTTTAGCTAAGGGCCGGCCCCGTGGCTTAGCGGTTAAGTGCGCATGCTCCGCTACTGGCGGCCAGGGGTTCGGATCCCAGGTGCACACCGACGCGCTGCTTCTCCGGCCATGCTGAGGCTGCGTCCCACATACAGCAACTAGAAGGATGTGCAGCTATGACATACAACTATCTACTGGGGCTTTGGGAAAAAAAGAAGAGGAGGATTGGCAATAGATGTTAGCTCAGAGCCGGTCTTCCTCAGCAAAAAGAGGAGGATCAGCATGGATGTTAGCTCAGGGCTGATCTTCCTCAAAAAAAAAAAAAAACAAAAGTTTAGCTAAGAAATACTTCTTTACACAGAATAAGTCAAACTAGAGTAAGCTGAAAAATAAAGTGTTAAGGGTTTGTGTGTGTGTGTTTGTGTGTTTAATGACTCTTTACTTTAATTGACTTTTTAAATTAACTAACCAATATCAGATCCTAACTGCATTGGTTAAAAAGGTATTTATTATATAGAGTCTTGCTTAAGATTTTATGTTGGAGAAGAAGACAAAGGAGAAGGAGAAAGAGGAGGATTGGGGGAGGAGAAGAAGGAAAAGAAGAAGGGGAAGAAGAAGGAGAAGAACCTAGTGTTTCTAGGTTTTTGTAATTTCCAAGTTTTTGTAGACATACTTTTGTAAAACAAAATAAAAATTTCATGGCAATGTGAAATTGCTCTGTGTTTCTAAGTGTTCATCTCAATTTCTAAACTTATCTCACCTCAATCTCTCTGCTGATCAGTAACAAACAGTTTTGTGATTAGCATAGGTCTGCAAACTACGCTTTCAGTAGCACTGACTAGACTGTTGTGGTGCCTATGTAACCAGAAAGCCACAACCCCAGCCCTAAAGATGTCATGAAACAAAGAGCTAGGTTCATTCAACCCAGACAGTATAACTCAATGAAATATGTTTTAGCAGCACGAGGTTCATGAAAAGCTTGAAGTTTCCTTCGTAATCAAACATTTGGTTATTACACAGACACAGAATAAAAGGGCCCACGTATCATGTCTTTGCTTCCATAGCCACACTAAAATCCTTATCTACCTCAACCTTCATATTCTTGCATATGTTTAATACCTGATTTTCTTTGTTTCTCTTGATTTATTTTGGATTCCTGGCACCTACCCAGTACGGCACTTTCACAGCCTTCTGTCTCAGAATGTTTTAACCTCAAACATGTCCTATATTGTCAATAAGGGTAGCTAGGAGAAATAAGTTAGTACCTTGTTTCATGGATTGTATCAGTGGGGAACTAAAGCTCAGAGAGATTAATTGATTCATCTAGTGTTACTCAACAAGTCAGCAGAAGACAAACTAAAACGAAATTTTCTGTTTTGAAAGTTGACTTTTTTAAATTCAATTTGGCTTACTGAGAACCTACTTTGTTCCAGGCATTATACCAGGCTAGTGCTACAAAGATAAATAAAACATAGTCTCTGAACCCTGCAAAGAGCTCAGATCATCTTGGATAACATCAATACATATCCTGATAATTATAATTCATTATGATAAGTGATACAATAGCAAAAAAAGTGCTACAAGAGCCTCGAGGAGAGAAGGGAGTAATTTTACCTAGAGAGGTAGAAGAATTATGACAGAATTCACAGAGTATGTAAGACTTGAGATGGATCCTTAAAAAACGTTAAATGTCTATAGGAAAAGAGAATGAAATAGATATTTCAGGGAGAGTATGTAACATGTACAAAGACAAAAGTCATGCAAATCCATAGACTGCTCAAAGAGTGACAAAGTGTTCAGTGTATCTAGAATGTAGGGTGTTCCAAAGATGGTGAGGGGTAGTGAATGATGGTTCATACTTCTGGAAATGTAGGCGAGTCCAGGTGGTAGAGGATCTTAAATGCTGAAGATCTTTAGCTTTGGTGGAGAGCCTCTGAAGGGGTCAGAGAAGGACAAGTGACACAAAGTGTTTTTGCCTCAGTTTGTTTTTCTTCTATTAGTGCATTAATTTTCTTGCCTAGTACATGAGAATGATATAGTATTTACTTCAAAGGATTATTGTGAGAATAAAGTTATTGTTGGAAATTATAAATTTTAACATGGTATTATCTATAAGATATTTTGAGCTATCATCATCGATTCTTTCCTTCTTCTGTCCCTCTCTCCTTCTTTCCTTCCTTCCTTCCTTCTTTCCTTCCTTCCTTCCTTCCTTCCTTCCTTCCTTCCTTCCTTCCTTCCTTCCTTCCTCCCTCCCTTCCTTCCTTCCTTCTTTCCATCAATGGTCTAACATGTAGAGTTTGGAAGAGGGGGAAAGGAGACATAAACCAAAAATTAGAGAACAATTAGTAAGTACTGACTATACAACCAGGGGTTTATTCAGGGAAAACTATATGTAAGTGGTGAAGGACTGTGGAATAAAGAGCACTGTTGTTTCGTTTTTTTATTATGTGTTTTATGGACAGATGAGTCTGATCTAGAGTCTTGGACCTGGATTAGGGGCAGGAAATGGATGGAAAAGAAATTGCCATAGTAGCACAGTAGCCTGAGGCTTGAACTCTCTATGTGCTCATCCAAGTCTAAGAAGTTGGTACAGGTCTCTCTTATGGCAGGGCTCACCATCTCCAGAAAAAGTTTTTCCTGCTGAGTAGTCTCTTCAGTGCTCCTTTCATGTCCTTGTTCCTTAGACTATAGATGAAGGGGTTCATCATGGGGGTGACAATTGTATACATGATGGCAGCCACCTTCTCCTTTTCTGCTAAGTAGGCAGAAGAGGGGAGGAAGTAGGCCCCTACAATGGATCCATAGCAGAGGAACACAGTTGAGAGATGGGAACTATAAGTGGAGGATGTTTTACATTTCCCCTTGGCTGAAGGAAACTCAAATACGGTGCAACCAATAATGGCATAGGAGACAAGAATGAAGGTGAAGGGGATGAAAATAAATACTCCCCCAACAACTAGGATTGTCAAGTCATTGATTTGGGTATCTGAGCAAGCAAGCCTTAAAATGGGTTCCAAGTCACAGAAGAAGTGTGGGATTTCTCTCTGATCACAGAAAGTCACGAGGCCCAGCAGACTGAGGTGCAGTATTGAGACAAGGTTAGAGATGACCCATGGAGTCACTGCCAACAGGGCACAATGCTTGGGACTCAGTAATGCAGCATAATGTAATGGGTGACAGATGGCAATGTACCAGTCATATGCCATGTCTGCCAAGAGGAAATTGTTCATTTCCACCAGCAATATAAAAAAATACATTTGTGTAAGGCATCCTGTAAAGGAGATGGCTAGGATCTGGCTTTGGATGTTTGCCAACATTTTGGGGCTTGTAGTGGTTGTGAAGCAGATGTCAGTGAAGGATAGATTGGCAAGGAAGAAGTACATGGGGCTGTGGAGGTGAGCGTCATTGATAATAGCTAGGATGATAAGTAAGTTTCCTACCACCGTGACCAGATACGTGCATAGAAACAGCATAAAGATGAGTTGCTGCTGCTCAGACCCCACCGTGAGTCCCATGAAGAAGAATTCAGAGATAGTTTGGTTTCCTTGTTGCATGGTTCTGCTGTGTCTAAAAAGGGAAAATTTTAACTTCACTATAAAATGGTAACATGACACAAAACCAGTCAGAGGACATTGTACTAGACGATAGAACAGAATCAGTCCTTGGAACCAGATAGTCCTGGGTTGTATTCTCTGCCTACTGAAATACAAACTCCACAAGGGCATGAATTTTATCTAATATGTTAAATGCTGTACAATAGTATTAAAGACAGTGCCTGGCACATCATAGGTGTTCAATAAATATTTGTTGGAGTTATACAAGAATGAGTGAATGAATGAAAAAATGAATGTTCTGAATTTACCACTCACTATCTTCATGATTTCGTTATTTGTGCTTCTCTAAACCTATTTCATCAATTTTAAAATGTGGAGAATACCCACTTTTCAGGGCTTTTGTGAGGATTGCAGGGACACATGTAAAATGCCCATGTATGTATTTTAGCTATTCCTGCACAAATAGTAGCTGTTATCACTCACTAATTTGGAAAAAACAACAAACTCTTAAGGCAAAAAGAAACCTTCAGAGAACATCTGACCCAGCCTCTGTCTTTGGGCAACTGAATACTCAATATGCATGTGATAGTTTAGTTTATCACATTTTAGTGTTCCAGAGACAAAGATGCCACAATCCCCTTCTGACGCCTCATCCAAAATTTTATCCTTTAGTAATTAACTCTTTCTCATATCTTCCTGAAATCTTCTCAGTTTTCACATTTCAACAAGGAGAAATTAGTCATCTGCATTAAATGCTGCTAAAAGGTCGTGTGGGGGATGTCCACAGAGATAACAGAGATAATGTTTAGTGTCCTTAACAAGACCATTTATAGCGGAGTTGATTGAGCATAAGCCAAAGTGGAGAAAGTTTAGGGGTTACACTTTAAGATCTAGTGTTTATTGAGGGCTTACTATGTTGGAGATGCTCTACTACGTGTTTTAAGTGGATTGTCTAATTAAATATTCACCACAACCCTATGAGTTAAGTAGGACTACTAATAAGATGTTCCATTTATGGATGAAGAAATCAAGGATTAAAGAGATTAAATAACTTGACAAAAATGATACATACCTAGTGTAGTGGAGTCAGGATTCTGAGCTCAGTTAGTCTAACTTCAGAGCCCTCTTGCTTAACCACTATGCATATTGCCACTATACTGCTTATGTCTTCATGTTTGTGAAGAGTATCACCTATGTTCTAGGCATGTAAGAGCTTGCTCAGCCAAAGTCATAAAGCTAGTAAGTGGTGGAGCTAGACTTTGAATCTTGATGCCAAAGTGTTTTTGCCATATCTGTGTAAGTCCAAATGAGAGTGAATGGGCTTACAAATGGGAAGCTTTGTCTTCTGTTTATTTCAATTTGCATCTTATCTATGCTGCTGTGAGATCCATTTTACACACTTGCTACTTACTTAAAGATATGCCACGTCTTCACATCACCTTCCCAGTCTAACACAACTGGACTACCATTGTGTAAATTCATGTACTTCCGCAGGTTTGCTGTTTAACTTTGTACTCTCTGAAAAAAAGAGGTTGGCACCACTAATGAATAATTGGAGCAAAATTGCAGGTGGAATGTTGCACTTAACAACACAATTTTTCCCAAGTAGTATTGCAATACTCATTTGCATACTAAAAAATAAATTATAAACCAAGCAAGATCAGGTCTGGTGGGACCTCTGTTAGGCAACATTTAGCCATTTCATATGTATAGTGAAAATAATAAAGTGGGATGTTATCATGTACATGTAATCTAGGCTTTGTATTAATGCAGATTGTATTATCAAAGTTTGACAGTCCATGTTTCTGATTTGACCTTCTAGGTACCATATCAGCTAGTTTCATTTAACTGGTGGTTCTCATTACTCTCCCCAAGCTGGCACCATCTTTTACAACCAAGCACATAAGTATCTTCAGTCTTTCATTCTTTATATGCAAGTCACTAACTTGGCATAATACTCTTGCAGTGAATGTGGGGAGCAAACATTTGCATATTTGGGTTGGGGTCCCCCTCCTACAGAACTTATACAGATGTTTTGTGGCTATTTCCAAAGCCATTCCAGAAAGAAAACAGTTCCACTGCCTCCACATAAAAAAAATCAGTGATTTTTGCAGCCACGGATGTGAACATTTCCTCCTTCGAAAATAGAAAAAGACAGAGAAGAGAGCTGGAATAGAACTGAAAACCTCAACTGGTGGTGTTGTCTCTGCTGCTGGATTTAGAAAAGGATCACACTAGGGCTCAGGACACAATTCTCTAGGCTCCTTATTAGAAATCACTCTCAATTCCAACCTCTATGGACCAATCCTCCCTGCTGGGATATATTGATATTCACTGATTTCTTGCAATTAAAAAAATATATTTTTTATATTGTATTTTTACTTTCCTTAGAAAACCAAAATATCAACTTTTGGAGAAAAATTTCACCTTCCTTTATACGTAATAGTTGCCTTGTGCATCTCCATGTAATCCAATAACAAGCCGACTCAGGTGATATTTGGAGAGCATCAATAATGAAAGGAACACTACAAAGTGCTTATTATTTGTCAGGCACTGTTCTAAGCCCTTCATGTATATTAATTCAGTTAATTTGTTTTCATAATAAAATTATGAGGTAGGTAAAAATATGATCCCGTTTTCACAGATGAGGAAACTGAAAACCAAAAAGTTAAGTGATTTGCTCAAGGTCATATAACTAGTTATGATAGAGTCAAGGTTGTTATCAGAAACTTTTGCTCTTGATCCCACTTTCTTAACCACTGCATTATGCTATCCCTTAGTAATCATGGGGAAGCTCTAGAAAAAACAAAAGCGTTCTGAGAACTTGACTAAAACTTATCTTCTCAAACTTCCCTGTTGTCATTCTCCCCCTGCAAATCCCAGCAGAGGTCCTCACCAAGTGTTCAATTCTACCTCCAAACCTAGAGACTATGGACATTTCAACTACACTCTTCCTTTATTTATTTATTTTTTTTTGTGAGGAGGACCAGCCCTGTGCTAACATCCAATGCCAATCCTCCTCTTTTTTTTTTTGCTGAGGAAGACTGGCCCTGGGCTAACATCCGTGCCCATCTTCCTCTACTTTATATGGGAGGCCGCCACAGCATGGCTTGCCAAGCAGTGCGTCGGTGGGCGCCCGGGATCCGAACCGGCAAACCCTGGGCCGCCGCAGTGGAGTGCGCGCACTTAACCGCTTGCGCCACCGGGCTACCCTCTTCTTTCTTAACGTTACCGTGGTGGGATATCCTTCCTTCTATTAAAGGCCAATCGGTTCACCTATATTCTGAATCCCTTCCCCTTTTGTCTTCCCAGGAGGCTTATGCTATCATTTAACTTCTTTCCTATATCTTCAAGCAATCCTTCTCTACTGGATTCTTCTTTTGGCTTTTAAACATGTTGTAGTCTTTCCTACATTCAAACAGACAAACAAAACCCCTTGGATCTTTTAGCCCCTTCAGTTACTGAACAATCTCACTCCTACCATTAAATACAAATTTCTTGAATTGTCTACATTTCTCTCTCCATTTCTTCACCTCAGCCCACTCCAATCTGTCTTCTGCCCCACATAACTCCACTGAAATAGCTCTTGATAAGGTCACAATGACACCCGCATTGCTAAATCCATCCTTCTTGGCAACTCAACAGCATTCACCTCAGATAATCACCCTCTTTTTTGATGTGCCCTCTTTCCTTGGATTTTGAGAATCCTCACTCTACTGGTTTTCCTTCTGTCTCTCTGACCATTCCTTCTCCATCTCCTGTCGTGGATCCTCCATATAACCTTAAAATGTTGTGATATCACAGAGCTTTTCTTTGCCCTTTACTTTACTCTTTACTCTCTCCCTAGATAAAATTATCCACTTTCATGGCTTCAATTACCATTTTATGATGATGATTCTATTTCTTATTTTTAATTTAGCTCTCTCTTCTGAGCTCCAAAACCATACACCTATTTGTTATATTCACTTGTATATCTCATAAGCACCTCAAATTCAGTATTTTCAAAACCAAACTCATTGTCTACCCAAGCCACTGCCTGAAACCAGTTTTGGCCCTCCTCCATTATTCCTTACCTCAGTAAAATGTAGCATTATCAATTTTTGACACCTTCTATCTTTCTTTCTTAAGATCCCATTATTTAAGTCCTGTAGATTCCCCATCTTAAATATCTCTTGAATGTACCCACTTCTCGTCATCACCCTATTGCAAGCCATGATCATACCTTGCATCTACTTTTGTTCCCTCCAAACAGTCCCCAGGTTAATACTTTTTAGTGATTTTCTATTCCTCTTTGTTGAACGTTCAGAATTATTAATGTAGCCTAAAATGCTTGGCCTTCTTCTGAATTCTCATGTTGTTCTACTCTCCCCTTCTTTCAGTTCCCTGAAAGCCCCAAGTTCCTTCCTGCCTCATTGCTTTTGTGTGTGTGTGTGTGTGTGTGTGTGTGTGTGAGGAAGATCAGCCCTGAGCTAACATCCATGCCAATCCTCCTCTTTTTGCTGAGGAAGACTGGCCCTGGGCTAACACCTGTGCTTACCTTCCTCCACTTTATATGGGACGCCGCCACAGCATGGGTCTGACAAGTGGTGCATCGGTGCGCGCCCTGGATCCGAACCCCGGGCCACCAGCAGCTGAGCGTGGGCACTTAACTGCTATGCCACAGGGCCGGCCCCGCTCATTGCTTTTTTTCATATGCTTATATTCTCTGTCTGGAAGGTAATATCCTCTATACTGGCTAACTCATGTTCCTACTTTATGTCTCAATTTAAATGCTCCTTCTTCAGGTAGACCTTCTCTGATTTATTGCAACTACTCATCTTTCCTATTATTGTATAAATTCTATGAGGACATAAATCATGTCTATCTTCTGCTGTATTCCCAATGCTTAGCAAAGCGCCTGACAAATAGTTGGCACTCAATAATTTGTAAGTGATTTAGTTAATAGAAGAATACAAATTATATATAGACCAACTAATTTGGGGTGGCAGTAGGGATCATGAAAGACTTGAAAGAGAAAATGACTTTTTAAATGAGTCTTGAAGAATGAAAAGGGGGATGAAGTAATTCTAGCAATTTAAAACACAATTTGTAAAGACATATAGAGGAAAATATTATGAGGTCTCAAAGTAAAAGATGTGTGCAGTAACTTAGAGATGTCCAGTGTGGCTGTAGCACAGGAGAGAGTGGTAGAATGTGAGACTAGAAGGGAGTAGGTTGAGTACAATTATGAAGGTCTTCGTGTATACCTTCTGATTAATGATGTTTGGCAGTACCTAAGAGAAATGGCAAGCAGTGGTTTTGTGTAGTGGAAACTTCAGAGTTCAGAGCAGACTGACAGGTACCAGGGAAGGACTAACATCAGAAATACAAAGCAAAATGATTATAAATAATTAATCCTTTCCTTTATAGCTCCACTTCTCTGTTTGGAGGCTCCCTAAAGACCTGACTCCCTATTTCTAGTGACTAGAGAGCATGTGTGAGGCCTGTCTGACTTTCCAAGGCACTAGAGAAATGGCTAAGTATAAAGACAGAGGAATGAGGGGTTGTGTCACCCTCTTGCAGATCCATCAGCACAATTCCCCAGACCAGTAGAAAAATGATGTCTCTTCCTGCCCCTTTGGCTTTCTTTTTTCAGTTAGGTAAATCACATCACAACTTTCATTGGGTTTTTCATTTTTTTAGAAACCTTGGACTTTCCTGGATGAGATTTGTAAGTCTTTAGGCAGTTGGTATTCAATATTGTAATGTCTCATTTTTTTAAGGGGCATATTTGGAAACAGAGCCATTCCCTGAATGGCTGCCTTCGCAAACGTCATAGCAAATGCATTTAGGAATTGCTCATTCGTGGGGGCTGTTCAGAGGCAGTGGAAGGGAAGCATCCTTGGAACTGACAACAGCAGCAAAGCAGTGCAGAAAGGAGCAGGGATGTTCAGACATAACGAATGGGGTCATTTTTGATTTGAAAAGATTGATTGATATTTCCTCATTTGGAGGATGGATCCATATACCCTTAAATTCTTGGTTGAATATATGGTTGTTTGTTTTGACACAGGGGATCATAAGCAGGGCCATGGTTTTAGTCTCACTTCTATTCTCAACTACCTGAGTGACCTTTGGAAAGTATTCTCTCTGTGTGTTAGTTTCATCCTCTGTAAGATGAGGGAGTTAGACTAAATTATCTCTACACTCCCTTCCCACTCTGACACTTGACAATTCTATGATTTCTAATTGGGTACATTTATGCATGTTGTGGTGGAAATGTGATCATATATGACTAGAAGGTGGGTAGCAGAAATAGTACAATTTTTTTACAGCTAACATAGTGGGTTTTGTGTACATGTTTTGATGTATAATTCATGAAGTTTCCCAATTTCCAGTTTAGAGAGAGTTCGTGACAATAAAATTACATTCTGCGTAATCGGTCGCCTATGTTGTGTGTGTGGGTTGGGGACTTATTACAGAAGAATGTGTTAGCTAAGAGGGGTCATCTGGAGGTAGTGGTAGAGGTAGGCTCCTATTTGAGGTGGGAAAACAGGAGAAGAGGGAGAAAAAGATTAAACATAGCTTTAAGTTATCTGCTTAATAAAAGTTTTTGAAAAACAGTAGGAGCAATTATCAGCTTGTCAACTAAATCAGAGCCAATCTCTGCTTATACCTTCACTGGTGGCAACCTCTTCGAGGTGGACCACCAAACTATCCATTTATTTGTTGTTACACTAATGGAAGCAGGAGATAGTATTGAAGCTCTTTTTCAGAGTTAGCAAAGAGGAAATGAAGTGAGAGAAGCAGCCCATCGGTATCCTCTTTCCTCTAATTCTCATCCAGTTGGCAGAGGGGGCCCAAGGATCCAGTAACTCCCTTTCTTACCTTCTTCTCTTCCTGCGCCACAAACATCCTTAACAGCAAAAAGAAAAAAAAAAAAAAAAGGAAACACTGAGAGGAGTGGGAGAGCAAGGGCTAGATTACCTACAGTGCCTCTGTTCCATTCAATCATCAGCTTTATCAAGGTTTTGTTGGCAGCTACATAAGAGAGACACTGGGACACAGGGGGACTATTGAAGAGAAGTCAGGATGGAGACCTTGGGTATCAAAGTTAAACCACTTAGCTCTTATTGTTGCAGAGAATCACAGAAGACTGTGTCACATTTTACTATTCAGCATGCTATATTTGGTGCATGAGCCATATTTTGCCAAATCTTAGCTCTTATGCTTCCCCATAACATTAGATTACTATGTCAGTGAAAAGAAATGCAGGAAAGTGAAATTTAGAAAGCATAAAGCACAGATAATCAGGATCATACTCAGAAGCAGTTATATGAAACACACAAGTTAGCTATGGAGAGCACACACTTGTGCAATGACAACTCTGCATCCCAAAGTAGTGTTTTCAAAGCAACGACTGAACAAGGGCAAACAATAGAATGTGAAGTGGAGTAACGAGTAGTCAGAGTCCAGAGATTTTTATCATAAAAGGTTTGCTGGAGAACATAAGTTTTGGAAAGGTGAAAGTTCCCACACCCCTAATTGCTTCATAACCAGGAGATCTTTGAGACTCTTTTCTAGTCGATGCTTCAATTTCAGTAATAATCTCAATATTTTCAACTGTGGTATGGAATTATTGGTCTATGTTAGGTAATATTTATAGTCATGTAGGTCTTAGGGAGCACACTGTCCTTGAAGACAGCTGGCATGGGAACAAGGTGCTTGCAAGCTTCTAATTGGCCTAGGAAAAGATGAAATTTGCCACCTGAAGTGCCAAGGGAACAAGTACATGGTGTACTTCTTCCCTAATGAGATTCAAGGTTGGTGGAGAAGGGGGATCTTCCTAATTTTCAGTTACTTGGATAAAGTGTCCACAAAGATGGAATTGAATAGCGAAGTAGAGTAAGGGTCATAGTGACCCAGCATTTTAGCAGCCCATATATCTCTGTTGAATTCTCTCAAAACCAACCTGAGGCATGGGTCTCTTGGCACAATAGCCAAGTCCTCAGAGGGAAAAGCCTTTTGCTGAAAGACAAGAGCTCTGTTTCCCAAATCTGGCTTGAAATCTTATTTTCAGTGTGACTTTGAACATATTACTTCCCTAATGTGGATATTGGATTTATTGTCTATTAAACACAAAGCAATTCCTTTCCTGGCTATGTAACTTGATCCCATTCGGTGATTTTAGGATACAACAATCTTTATATTTACCACATGATGGTTTGGAAGAGTAGTAGGATGGAGACGAGAGTGCTGGGTGTTGGATAGTTGGAAATACAGAAGTGCCTCAGTGAGCTTCACAGATAGATGAATCTCAAGGGGAATGTGATAGTAGACTCTATTCATTAAACTGTATCATCTAGCAGGCCTGCCTGACACTTTGCCTCTTTTCTTTATTAGTTTCATTACTGCTATGAACTGAATTGTGGCCCCCTACCAAATTCATATGTTGAAGCCCTAACTCCCAATGTGATGGTATTTGGAGGTGGGACCTTTGGGAAGTAATTAGGTTTAGATGAGGTCATAAAGGTGGGACCCTCATGAAGGGATTAGTATCCTCATAAGGAGAGACAGAAGAGAGCTTGCTCTCTCTCTCTCTGCCATGTGAGGACATAGCGAGAAGGTGGTCGTCTGAAAGCCAGAAGAGAACTCTCACCAGAAATTGACCATGTCGGCACCCTGATCTTGAACTTCCAGCCTCCAGAACAGTGAGAAAATAAATTTCTGTTGTTTAAGTCATCCAGTGGTATTTTGTTATGGCAGCCTGAGCAGACTAAGACAATTACTATCTCCTAAACAGGGCCTGTCATGTGACCTGTAAAGAAAGGAAATCTAATACCACCAATTTCAGTTTATATTCTTGAGAGTCTCTTAGAGCCTGGCTCTTCAGGGGTCTCTTTTATGGGGCAATACAAATTATTCCCTTGTTGCAGTGAGGAACTGGGCTTGATTGCCTTCCTCTGTATGAAAACAACTCCCTCCCCCCACTGTTGCACATACACGCCATTTCTTACCATTTGTGTATTTCTTCCTCACTAGTGTGTCTCTTCTCCATGTTTGCTACTCCTCAGTCATGGAAACAAAGAAGCTGGAGGACATTTTTAGCAGAGTTCAAAACTATTAGTTTCTCTTCAGGTGTGACTTTGATGAGCCTGTTTATCATTTATTTCCTCAGCCATGGGCTACCTTTTGGATTTCATAATATATGGCCACTATATCACCACGTGTATCTGCAACTCTATTCTGTTATTGGGTTAAGGACAATGAACTCTTGGTGGTTAATCTATTAATAAATTAATTCAGGCAATATTTATTGAGCATCTATAACATGAAGGTTCTGTTCTAGACGCTGAGATACAGTGATGAATAAGAAAGGCAAATTTATTTTTTGTCCATGTAGTGCTTACATTCTAGTGGGGGATGATGGATAATAAATATATAGAGAAATTAATTTAAAATCAAAACCTTAGCTGATAATAACTGCTATGAATAAAGCAGAGTAGAGAATTGCTGGGTCAGCGACTGCTTTAGATAAGTTTATTAGGGAATTTTTCTCTGAGGAAGTGACAAATGAGCTGAGACCTACATAATGAGCGATGAGAGGAAGCTAGAGAATTGCAGGTAGAAACTAGCGCAAAAGCCCTAAGTTGGAAATGTACTGGGCATGTACATAGAACATAACGAAAATCAGTGTGGTTGGAAGTAGTGAGAGAGACAGATGATGACGTCAAAAAATATTCAAAGGCCATATTGTGGGGGGTCCAGAATGCTATGGTTTAGAATTTGGATTTAATACTGGATGCAGTGGAAAGCCATTGAGAAGATTAAGAAGGAAAGAAAAGAGGTCTGATTTACACTTTGCGAAGATGCTTCTGGCTGCTGTCTGGACAGTGGGCTGTAGGGGGCCAGAGTGAAGGCAGACAGCCCAGTTATAGGCTTTTATTGTACTCCAAGAGAAAGATAATAGTGGATTGGTCTAAGATGGTACAGTGGAGGTAGAGAGAAGTCTTTGGATACTGGATGTCTTTTTAGAGTAGAGCAGGCAGAGTTTGATGGATTGGACATACTGGTTGTATGCAATGCCATGACTATGGTCATCTCTGTGGCCTTTACTCATCTTTGCTTTCCTATCACCTTCTATCATTCAGATATAATCTTCTCTTGGTCTCCAGTCCCATCTTCAATATGGCATGCCTCAGTGTGGGTCTACTTTCATAAATTTTGCTGGGTACTCAACTGTCCCTTTTATTTTTTTTATTTATTTTTTAAAATTTATTGTTATTATTATTTTTTGTGAGGAAGATCAGCCCTGAGCTAAAATCCGTGCCAATCCTCCTCTTTTTGCCTAAGAAGACTGGCCCTGGGCTAACATCCGTGCCCATCTTCCTCCACTTTATGTGGGTTGCCGCCATAGCATGGCCTGACAAGCGGTGCCTCGGTGCGCGCCCGGGATCTGAACCCAGGCCGCCAGCAGCGGAGCATGCGCACTTAACCGCTATGCCATGGGGATGGCCCCTCAATTGTCCCTTTTAATCTAGAAACTATTTCTTCAGTTCCAGAAATGTTCCCTAAATGATTTCTTTGATAATTTCCTCTCCTCCATTTTCTCTGTTGCCTTGCAGGAAAACCTATCATTCTTATGTTGGACCTTCTGGTTTGCTCTGTAAATTTAAAAAAAAAAAAAATCTTATTTTCTATCTCTTTCTTTCTTTCATCTAGTTTTTTGTGAGAATTTCTCAACTTCATTTTCTACTACTTGTATTGAGGTTTTATTTTTGCTGTCATTTAAAATATGAGGTATTTTATTTAATGTTCATTTTTTATAGTTTACAGTTCTTGTTTAATGACTACAATATCTTCTTTTATATTTCTAATGATTTAATGATTTTTAAAGTTTTCATCTCCCTGAAATCTGTTTCCCCTAAGTTGTGTTTTTTTCCCTTGTTTGTTTTGATCTCTTCCTTTTACAATAGAATTTTAAAAAATCATTTGTCTTGGGATTCTTGGGTGTTTGGTTATATTTTAATGGGACACAAAAAGGCTGATTAAAAGTTTTCATTATGGTGGGCCCTACTATGGGATGATTTGGCTGAATCCCTTCCATTGGTGAACTCCTAATTATTTTTAGATAATTTTCCTTAAGGCTGGTCAGATTCTATCAGAAAATAATCTTCCAATATTCTTCCTGGGGGATACAAGCCCTGGCTGTTGGTTTCTGGGCTGGTGGTCTCGACATGCAGTATATTGCTAGATTTTCACGTAATCTCACGCTCAGTTCTATCCGAGACACCCAGTCCAAACACCTTCTATTTTAATTATCAGGGAATAAGTCTTTAGTCTTCTGTGAGAGAGAAGTATGTGGAGAAATTAGCCAACTGTGAAGAATAAAGGAGGGAGTTTAGAGGCCTAATAGATTCATAAACCATCTTTCAACCAATTCCCATGTTTTTGGCTCCACTTTCACCCTCACTTACAGAAGGACCTGTTGCTGACCTGATGCTGCCAGTTTCTGAAACTTTGGGGAGTTCATTGGTACAAATTGTGTTGTTCATTTTCTCACTGCTTGGAGATTGAGGTTCTTGGGTCTGCTAATCAGTTAATATTTGCTCTTTTGCTTTCCTGTTCCTAAAATGCTGCTGTTTTCATACTCATTCCTCTTGTTCCTTTTCCTCATGAGTTTATGCCTCTAAAATAGTTCTTTTACATCATTTATAGATAAATATGAATGTCTAATCCACTGCATTTAAATGGAAACCCTTCTTTATTTTTCATCATGGCATTTAACGTGTTTATTGTTGCACTTTCATTATATTATATATTTGTTTATTAAACGTGCTTCATGAATGTGCGCTTCATGAAAATAGGGATATTGCCTATCTTGTTCACTATGCATCCCTAGTACCTAAGACATAAAAGACACTCAGTAAATATTTGTTGAATAAATTAATCTGAAGTATTTTATTATCTGGAAAAATGATATTTGTAGTCATAACGTCTGATAGTATTTGTGGGAAAAAATGAAAATAATTATATAGCAAATTAGTCCAAGTAAAATGAGATAACTATTGACTCAAGGAAAAAGGCATACAAGAAAAGATACATAATAATAGTACATAAGTTTTACTTTTTCAATACATATTCCAGTTTTAATTTAAAAAGATCAACTGACTGTACATAATAAATTTATTCTAGAAGTGTAAGAAAAGCCAAGTGGAGATCAGTTAGCAGATTGTTGCAGTAGTCCAGGTGAGGAAAGATTATGACCTAATAGAGAGGGTGGAAAGAGTTGAACAGAGTCAAGAGGAATATAGACAACAGAGTAAGAAGGACTTATTTACCTTAGGATAAGGGATGAGTGGAAAAGGGAGGAGGTATTAAGGTATTGAGGGTGACTCCTAGGTTTCTGGCCAACAGAACAGTAACACTCATCACTCAGGTGGTCAGACTAACTGGAAGAGGACAAGAGTAGATATGGGGAGACAAGCATTGACATTAATTTGCCTTCCTTCTTCTATAACTGCCCAAGTGTTTTCACTTGGCTATTTTGCCTCAAAATTTAGAAAAAAGTTTTAGCCTCAGTTACTCAGATTTCTAGTATTCTATTTTGCTCTTCTTGTATAGACTTAGCTAAGAAAATTATTATTATTCTTTTTGTCTGATACCACAAACTGTTAATAGTAGTACAGCCTAGTCTAAAGAGTATCAGTTGGTTGTATGAAATCTACTGACCTGGGGATGAGATAACCTAGGTTCTAGATTCAGTTCTGTCATTAACTCACTTTGTGAATTTGGACTAGGTATGACTTTGGTTTCTTCATATGTAAAATCAGGTTGCTAATAGAGTAATTACACTCTTACTAATCTATTCTTTGACTGAGAAAGTAGAGAAGATCCACGTTTATTCTGAGAGCTAGAAAGAGAGTATTTATAAATAAGTAATGTACAAATATGTTCTGAGAAGAAAGTTACAGTGTGTTAGCCTATATAGCAGCTAATAATGGCTACAATTTATTGAGACGCTCTCACGTGCCATATGCTTTACCTGTGTTTTCTTATTTAATCGTCACAATAACTATATGAGGTTAGTATTATTATCTCCTTTTTACAGGCAAGAAAGGTGAGGCTCAAAGAGGGCAACTTGGCCAAAGTGACCCTAGTAGTTAGTGGTAAATCCAAGATTCAGACTCAAGTTTGTTTTACGGCAAAGCTAATATATTTTCAACTTTTTAATATTACCTTTTTCATAATGGGCTGCCTCTGAAACATGTCTGTGAATTTAAACTCATTGAATCTTAGAAGTGGAAAAAAAACCCTGTAAATAGTCAAGTCCAATATCTTGTTTTACAGATAAGGAAACTGAGGACCAGAAAGGAGGAGTTATTAGCCAAAAATTGGACAGCTAGTTAGTGGCAGAGCTGAGGCCAAGGCCCATCTCTTCAGACAATCTGCCCATTGCTCTTTCTAATTTGGGGCCTGAAGATAGGACCTGATTCTAATCAGCCCAGATGTGTAAGTGTATACCATCACTGGCCTACTATTCTCACAGTGGTGTTAGGACAAAAAAAGTGTAGTAATAGATTTGAGTGGGATTTAGATGTAAAAAATGAGTGACATTAGTTTTTTTTAACATTTGTACAAACATAAGATATGATTAAAAAATGAGAGCCTATTTACACGGTAGCTTTCCAATTAGCCTCAGATTCCCTCAGGGGAGAATGATTCTGTATTATATGATGTATATTGCTTGTGTTGAATACCACACAATTGGCCCATGAGTGGCTATGTATGTGGATGGAAGTCCAAGAAGCTAAAAGCCTCAGTCTTTCCAGAAGAAACAATCAAGGGAGACGGGTGAAATGCTGAAGGTGTCCTTGATGAAAGTAACAAGGCATTGTAGGTGAGTTTAGTGGCATTGTGCGTTTTGTTGAAATTCCTCCATTTGGAGTGGAGGGGGGCAAACAATGGGCTGAGCTCTTTCACCGAGAGCCACTGATTTTGGTCATATAGTGAAAAATGATTTATTTTGATGTGTCTGTCTGGGGCCTAGAACGTCAAAAACATCAGGCAGAGAGACAAGTTTTTCTTTGAGTAACTTTAAATTGCTTTCCACATTTCTATTTTATGTCTGCAGAGGGAACACACAATAAATTTGGGTAAGAATGTAGCAGGCAGAAATCAGAGCTGATGAATTCCAAGCTTACATAAACTAAGGTTCCCAATCCCGGGTGCTTTTCTTTTTCCCTGTCAGTAGACTTAGTAAAACAAGACAAATGTTTTGAGTCTTCCTAACTCCTGTCCCATTACTCAGAGATTTTGGAGGCTAGGCATTGCAATTGCTTTGTCGAAATGGAAGAGGATTTAGTGGGCTAGGATGTGAGGGGGAGAGATAGTGAGGAGAAGGGGGAGCAGCACATCAAGTAGATGACTTGTGTTCATAGGAGATGTGACAGTGAAGGAAGCACAGAAACCAGCCCCCTGCAGTAACCACAAGCAACTACCACTCTTACTTTTCCTGAAGGCACTGCAGGAACCCAATTTTCCCAGTCCTTCTGACCCTGCGAGTTTAATCCCAGAAAAGGATCAGAGCAAATGTTTCTTGGTTTGCCTGAGCACTCATTTATATAGTGTTGTTGACTTTTTAAAGTTATGGAACTTAAGCAAATTTACTGAATCAAACACTGTGGATATCCAGTACTCTGAATGCCTATCTGACTTTTTCCAGGTACGATCATGGTTTTATGTGGCTTGAGGTTATTTTACAAATATATTTCTTTTGGTTGTTTCTAGTGATTATATAGCCATCCAGCCTATTAATATCCAAAAGTGTGTTTAGCCATTCCCCAGTTATTGGGCATTTGGAATCTTTCATAGAATGTCTTTTAACCACTCCCATTTTGCATAAAACTCTACTCACTTTTCAGGGTCCGTGTTCAATGCTACCTCCTCCATGATACCTTTCTTCTCTCCATCCCCACCCTGCTCCACCCCCATGCAATGAAATAGGTTCTTCTTCTTTGCTCCTGTATCTCTTTGTCTTTATTTCTATGATAGAACATGTTATACATACAGTTGCCTGCCCTACTATATTGTAGGCTCCTTAAGGGCAGGGATTGGGTCTTTACACGTAATTGAATATGCTAAGCATATAACATGGTGATTTACAGATATATGTATAGAGTAGATAAATATTTAAACAGCAATATAATGAACATTTTTGCATATACTATTTTCACTTACTTTGGATTACATCTTTGGGGGTATATTCCTGCAAATGGAATTACTTGGGCAAAGAAGAGTTACAAATTGTCATAATGTGTTCCAGAAATTTCGCCAGCAATGTAATGGTGAGACAGATAATAAACATTGCCACCAGTAATTTACATGGTGACCTGTTTCTTAACAGTGATTGTTATTACATCCATACCTAATAAGCTGGGGGAAACTGTGTTTTAATTTGTATTATGCTGAGGTCACATGTTTTGTCATGTGATTATGTACTCAATATGTTCCCTACTGTACACGTGGTCCATCTTCTTTGACCACTCATCTAGTGAGCTTCATACATTGATTCCATATATTTCATTATTTATTTATATGTTCTGACTGATGTGTTTTAAAAGTTATTTTCCATTTTGGTTGTTTCCTTTTTTTTTTAATTGATGTTTTAATAGTTTATAACACTGTGAAATTTTGGGTTGTACATTTTTGTTGGGGGTTGTTTCCTTTTTGATCTTCGTTTAATTATAGTACAGTGTGCACAAGATTTTTAGTCATATATTTGAGCACATCATCATAGCTTTAATGATAGCCTCCATTTTTTCAGTGGCCACAAGAGCTAGATAAACAATGCTGTTTTTTTTTTCTTTCTAGTTTCTTGAGGTTTAGATTTTTATGTTTAACTTTTTGATCCCTCTAGATTTATTAAAACATACAATGTAAAGTACATATCCAAATTCACTTCTCTTTTCATGGATACATAGTTTTCCCAACAATATTTATTTGTTAGTGCTCCCTTTAGTGTGTGTGTGTGCGTGTGTGTGTGTGTGTGTGTCTGTTTGTGTTCTTTCTAGCCAACTGGAGACATTTTTGTGATTTTAGCTCTCTTTCTCTAAAATATGTTATTTCATTGATCAATTTTGTTTTTAACCCAATGCCAGATGGTCTTATATATATATGGCTTTGTAATAAGGTTTAAAACCTGAGAGACTATCTACTATCATTACTTAGAATAATATTTTTTGGCATTTTTGTCTTCTTATTCTTCCAGATGAATTTCACTATAAATATGTCATGGTATGTAAAATATCCTGTAGAATTTTTAATTGATATTGCATTAAATCTGTATATTAACTTAAAGAGTCTCATCTTTCTTACATTTTAGCCTTGCCAGTTGGGAGCAAGTTGTCTTTCCATTTATTCATTTCTTTCTTTATTTCTCCAATTATGATTTTATCATTTCCTTTGAATACATTTCTTTTGTCATTGTTAAATTTTTCAAAGTACTTTTAAATTGATGATCTCGTTCAGTACTTATCAGTACTCTCTGCTGCAGGTCAGTAGAAGAATTTAGATGCAGCCAAGAATGACCGATGTATAATGGACTTTTTTTCCCTCAGTATTCCTTTTGTTGGTAACAGCTTTATTGAGGTATAACTCACATACCATACACTTCACACGTATAAATGTGTGTGCATTCAATAGTTTTTAGTATATTCAGAATTATGCAACTTTCACCACAATCAATTTTAGAATTTTTTTATCACCAAAAAAAAGACCTGAAAGAGTGAGACTTGTGTGAAAAGTTTTAGACATATTAAAAGTGTAAGTTTATAAATTTTAATTAAATCAGACAGCCAATCAAAAAACTAACAAACAAAAACCCATATCTACTATTCCTGCACCACTCTTCAAGACCCTGGCAACCACTAATCTACTTTCTGTCTCTATAGATTTGCCTATTCTGGGCATCTCATATATATAGAATCGTAAAATAAAAAATGGACTTTTAAGGAGAAAGAAAATCAACATTTATGAAACACCTAAATATCTGTTAAGCACTATATATATTTTTTCTTATTTAATCTTCAAAATAGTCATTTAAGTTAGGTAATATTATTTCCATTTTAGATAAAGGCAATTGATGGCAGAGAGACTGAGCAGTTTGTCCAAGACCATAGGGTTAGGATATGACATAACCTGGACACTTTGACCAGATCTTTGACCAAGCTCTTTCTGCCTTAAGGTAGTTAGGAAGTTTAGAAACATCCCTCCCATACTCTTGCCTCAATGGTCCTCAGTGCCTTGCACAGAGACCAAACACCAATATGACATTTCTGGCACTGTGAGGGCTGAAAGAGCAGAGTAGGGTGGAGTGGTTTGTATAGCATAGACTCATGAAACTACAGAAATTTGCTCTTTCAGCTTCCCTCCATCAGATATTGAGAATGACCAATGCTCTGTGTACAGTTTGACTCACAGAGCCATGGAAAATTAGAACTCGAAGCTGGAAAGAGCTTCAGAAACCACCTACTCTAGCCACTTCATTTTATTGATGAAGAAACCAGGACCCAAAAAGAGCAAGCTGTTTGCTCAAGATCATATAGCTCAAATACAGTGACAGAAAATGACCTTTCGTCTGTTACTGGAAGAATGATTATACCAAAGGTGAAAGTCCTATCCAGAATAATTTCAAAAAACAAATAAAGGGGAAAGCAAGATAGGGATGTGGAAAGGTCACTGAATTAGGTCAGGAGATGTGAGTTCCAACACCAGCTCTGCCACTAATTCATTGTGAGACTTTAGACAAGTCACTTAACATTTTTGGACTTCTGTTTCTTCATCTGAAAATTGGTGGGTTGGAATACATGATCATTTTGAAGACTACATTTATTAAACACTCAAGAAATTTTATTGGATAAGTAAATAAGTGAGCCTTTATTTAAATTCTAGATGTTATGCTATTTTTGCAAGATTCCCAGTGAACTACATAATTAAAGAACTGAAAAGAGGGGTAACCAAGAGAAAATTTTAAGGCACCGGTACTGTACATTTACATGCCTCTAGGGATAAATGAATATATGCATTTTTTTAAGCATGAAAGGTTACTTCTTCAACAAATAAAAGGAGTGCCTGATTATTTCCAATAAGTAAATATCCAAGACACATTAGCCAAGTTAATAATACACCCATTCTGGCTGCTATATTGACACTAGTTAATGCAGTGGCATGTGCTTATGGGGTGTATCAAACCATTTCCTTATTAAAGTCTTAATTTTGTATGTTTATTTCCTTTGGGGAGAAAAAGCAATTCAATCTTATTTTAAGCAAAAAAGATTTCACCATGTTCTAAAGATTAATAGAGAGTCACTTATTCATTCAACTAACATTTATTGAAAGTCTACAATACATGCAGACATCAAGGAATAAAGTTATTCTAAAATGGGAAATTTAAAAAATGATACAAGAATGTGAAACTAACATTGAAAAGCTGTCTTTTTATGGTTCGAGATACGTGAACAGCCAAGAGATGTTTGTTTAAAACTTCACAGGTTTAAACTTTCACAGTGGAGAGGCAGAGCAGATGATGTGTGTGTAGGGGGTGAGTGGGAGGGCAGAGTGCAGCTCTGTAAGCAGGAGATGAAGCAGGCAGCAGAAAATGATCGTATTGACGCATTCCTCCTCCCTCTCCCACATTCCATGATGGAATAATAATAGGGATCCATTCCATGTGTATTGTATCACCCTTCAGAGTTTACAGAATGCTTTCACATTCATTATCTTATTTGATCCTCATGCCAACCCTAAAAGAGAAGCATAGCGAGTATTGTTTTTTTCATTTTCGCAATGAGAAAATATGGGGCTCAAAAAGATTAAGCACTTTCCACTGAAAGACAAATACAAATTAGTGCTAGGACTAGAACTCATGTCTTTTGTCTCTGAAAGCAGTATTTCCATTATCTCCATTCAGCCTAGTATTTTATCTTCCAGATTCCCCATTTGGAGGTATAAAGTAGTTGAACGTTCCGCTGGACAGGCTGCCGTGCTAAGCAGCAGCAGCAGCAGCAGCAGGAGTGAACTCCAACAATTTGGGTAGGCAACAAGGAGTGAATTACCAACACAAGTAAAAGATGCTTCTTTCCTCTGCTCTGGCCAAACTTTCTGTGTGTGTGTGTGTGTGTGTGTGTGTGTGTGTGTGTGTGTGTGTGATTAGAGAGTGGTGCATGGAGATTATACTTCAACCAGTCTCTCTAAGGTTCACTTCTGTTGATCTAAAATGATAAAAGTGTATACACACAATATCTCTGCTTCCATTTGGTGAAATGAAGAGGAAAAAAGTGGTAAATACATATATAGGAGTGTTCATGAAACAATGAAGAAAATAGAATTCAGTGAGCACCTAATATGTACCATGTGCTTTACTTAACAATATTTCATTTAATCTTTACTATTGCCCCATGACATGGGTCCTATTAGCGCCCTTCTTTTACACATTAGTAAACTAAAATGTAGGTAGGTTAAGTCCTAAGTCACAAAACAAGTGATCTTTTAAGCTAGGATTTAAATAGGTCCATATGGCTCCAGAATCAGACATATTAACAATAAAGAAGCCGTGTTTTCTGGTAAATTGAAACAGACACAACTTTCTTTTTAACCAATATGGGGAGGGCCCTCTGAGGTCTACTTGTCCAGCCTCTCACCAAATAGAGGAATCCCTTCTAGACACCCCTCTCTGATGGCTGTCCAGTGAACCACAGGCGCTCTTATTTAGTTTATATTCTATAAATGGGGATGGATCTTCATGGATTTATTCCTTTTCTTGTCTAGTGCCTCATCCACGGCAAGACCCACGCATTTGTGTGAGGCAGCAAGCCAGCATTAGAGATATCCTGTGACCGTGAGAGAGGGACAGAGTCCACACACTTAGCCTCGGTGCCATCTGACTCCAACCATTTTGTGACTCAATCCTCTGCTCAGATGGATCTGACCAAGAAGTCCTTATGAAATTTGCGTTTAGTTTTGCACAGCTACCTTACCTTTTCCTGAGGCATGGTTAAAGGAATCAGTCAAGTGATGATCAGCCAGGAGCTGCATAAATCCATTGGTTGCTCTTTCACAGGATCCAAATAATACCTTCAGACTTGAGTTCAGTTTCTGATGGCCATTTAAGGGCATTTCGTTTCTGCAGCAATCTAGCAGTGAAGAGATGAGCAAGGTCCCAGAAAACCCTCTACCGACCAAGGAGAATAGTAAGTATTGGTGACTTCCACTGTTTCTGAAATAACTTTACAAATACTGAAGGGAGGGAGCTGTCTGTCAAAATTAAAACAAGTTGACTTATTTACTCCACTGTTACCTCCTCTGCAATAATTCCTTGGGCTTGATTTGGAAAAGTGGAGGAGAGTGAGATGGAATTCCATACCCCCAAATTTTCTAAGAGTTTGTAGTCCTGTATCAGTAAAGAACACTGCTTTATGACACCTGTTTTCTTTCTCCCTCACTTATTCATTCCTTCAGCAAGTATTAAGTGCCTTTGCGTAATAGGCCTTTACTCTCGTCTTTATCTGTGTTCCTTTTACTTGCTGAATTTTCTTAATCTCCTTTTTTCCTTTCCCTTTTTTCTCCCATCTTCACTGTCTCAATTTTATATATGGGAAATGATGATACTATTTGGGAAGGCATTTAAAGTGAGAATATAGATGAAGGGAAGGGTTGGGGAGTGTTGTGAATTTATGTGTTTTGAGTGGGATTGTTTTACCCATGTCATCCAGTTTTCTGTTATTTCCTCACTTAAAGCATGTCTAAAGAGCTCTTAAGTAGTCAAGAATAAAATCCAGCTTATGGTGATGGAGAATTCACCTATAGTGACTGACTTCATCCTTCTTGGCATGACAGACAGCCCTCAGCTTGGGATCCTGCTATTTGGAGCCTTCCTTATTGTTTATATTGTCACTGTATTGGGGAATCTAGGCCTGGTAGTCCTGACCAGGGTCAGTCCCTGCCTCCACACCCCCATGTACTTTTTCCTCTATAATCTGTCCTTTCTTGATATCTTTTTCTCTTCCACAACAATCCCAAAGACTTTAGCAAATTTGTTATCTAAGTTGCAGGCTATTTCTTTACTTGGATGTGTGACTCAAATGGGCTTGTTCATCATTTTTGCCTCTGCTGAATGCAAGCTTTTGGCTTCCATGGCCTATGACCGCTATACCGCCATCTGTCATCCATTGATATACTATGTCACAATGTCTAGAGTCCATTGTCTCATCTTCGTAGCAGTATGCTACCTTGGTGGGTTAATTAACATGGTTTTTGTGACAACTTCCATCACACAACTATCATTCTGTCGACCACGTGTCCTTCCCCACTTCTGTGACATCCCTCCACTGTTGGCACTGGCTTGCTCAGACCACTGGGTCACCCAGATCCTGGTTGTTGGCTGTGGGGGATTCACCCTGGTCACCTCCATTGTGGTGATCCTTGTCTCCTACATGTCTATCCTCATGACTATCCTGGGAATTCCTTCAGCTTACGGCAAACAAAAAGCTTTTTCTACCTGTGCTTCCCACTTGACTGCTGTTGGCCTGTACTATGGAACAACTATGTATACTTACTTGCAGCCATCTCGACATGGATCCCGGGCAGGAAATCAGTTGGTCTCAGTGTTTTATACAATGGTGATCCCCATGTTTAATCCTCTCATCTACAGTTTGAGAAACCAGGAAGTGCAAGATGCTCTATGGAAAATACTGAGGCAGAGTCCCTAATATTCCATTCTGTGTCTCAAGAATGTAATATGTTCTATAAAGATTTGCTCACAGTTCTATTTACAATGTTTTCCTTGCCTTGTAAGAACAATTGAGCTGCTCTGGCTAAGTGTTTAGAAGTAGTTGTTTAGATAAACAGCAAGACAATAGGAGGAAATTATATGGACAAAATACTGTGTATTTTCTGAAACAACTATCTGATAAGAAATATTTTAAGAGAAGGAAATATGTATGTGGTCATGAATATGTCAATCTGAGTTGTGAACTGGTATAACACTAGTCATGACTTAAAATAATTCTGAGATAACAAGGTTAGAAAACAATATAATTTGACTATAAGTTGTAGAAGAGAACATGGATGGCAACTGGGGTGCAAACTTTTTTGCTTTACCACTCATGTGATTATATCGAGGATTTACTTCGTGTCCCTTAGGCTGAATTAAGTTCAGTCCATATCTTTCATAAGGATTCAGAGGACTCCTAGATGTGTGCTTTCCAAATGCTGTACCATCACTGCCACTGTAAGACTGTAAAATGTAAGCCTATATATAAATTCATATGTGCAATTATTGAGATTTATAGGGATAAATCTTAAAGAGAGTGATAGCCAAATAAAAGATTGGGTTCACTAATTAGAATAGAATTTGAATACCCTTTGTAAGGGACAATGAATTATCGATTGGTGGGAACTCCAAACCTGAATTATAGCTCTGATTTTTTGTATGCAAATTTTGAATGGATCTGAGCCAAGTCCATTGGTATTCCTGAATATACTTCCAACAGGCAACATAAGTGTAAGTAGAACCCCAATTAATTTATTAGTCCATGGCTAGTCCTCATAATTTGAAAAGATGCACGAAATTTGTGGATATTGCTATCTTGTCTAAATATATTGAACAACAGGCTATCTGTAAAAGAATAAAATCCTATATCTGAAGAATATAAAACTTTAATATCTTACTTTCATAGATGAGGAAACCAAGGCCTAGAGAACAGAAAGTGACCAATATCATACAATTAGTTGGGGAAAAATAATCGAATTGGCTCAAGCTGCAAGGAAAAACAGAATGTAGTATTTAGCTACATCTAGGTCAAACACAATTTTTGGGCCCCCAGAATAGTTTTGCTTCTGCCCTAATCTCAGAAACTGTCTAGCCTTAGTAGCCATCTGCCAAGGACTCCTAAGCCCGTTGTAAGGGAGTGTGGTTTACTTAGTAGCCATGTGAAAACCAATTCCCTGAGAGCTCCAGATCCTTATATCCAGCTACCAGCTGGAACCTCAACTTGGAAGTCCCTGAGGCACTTCAAACTTAACGTTCAAATACTGAACTCTTCTAAACCTGCTCCTCCTCTTCCCCATCCCCTATCTAAGTGAGTGGCACCACCAGTTTATTAAACCCAAAACCTAAGAGTCACTCCTTGACACTTCCCTCCACCTCAACTCCCTATATTCAATCAATTACCAAATCCTGTCAATTCTCCCTCCCAAATGCCTCTTGAATTAGTTTCTTCTCCACTAATACTGGCACTGTCCTGGATCACGGCATACTCCTTTCTCTCCTGGATTAGCAAAATAGTCTTTTATCCCTTCTCTTTGAATCCACCCTGGATCCTATTAAATCTACTTTTCACATAACAGCCACAGTGGTTTAAATGTAAATCCAACCAGATCAGCCTTCTCCCACCCTCCACATTGCTTAAAACTTTTCCATGTCTCTCTTTGCCTATAAGATAAATTCCAAACTCCTAAATTTGGCATGCAAAGCTCTCCATGTCCTGTCTGTCCAAGTCCTATTCATTTTTTAAAGTCCAGACATAAATCCCATCTTCTTTTCCGGATAGCTTTTCCTGATGTTTCAGATGGAAGTGAGTATTCATACCCTGTTTTCCCATTGTACTTTGCACCTCTGTTGTAGCATTATAACACTTGGCCTTTTCTAAAATATTCTGTGTGTTTTTCAGAATTTCTGTTTTGCTCACCTACACCGAAACTCTTTGGAAGGATGGAGCGATATTTGATTAATTTTTCATCTCCCACCTTGGGTCTAGCATAGGGTACCTGATAAAGGCTCAAAAAACATTAACAAAGTTGAAAGTCACTTGCAACTAAACTCTTTTCTTGTTCAGTCCATTTTGTCCACAAGGCATTATTATATCCTATGGTGTAATGGGGGAAAGGTAGAAAATCTTACCTCCTGAGGCACAAGCTTCTAGCTGAATCTCCTGGTTTTGAGGATGTTTCTTGTTGACACTCAACCCACAGTAGGGAACCTGAACCTCTTCTTCATTGTCCATACTTTTCAGCTCTATACCACCCAGGCATTTGCCCTCCAACCTCTTGTCCTTCCCGGAGTTTTGCTCTTCTCTGGTAACTGACCCAAGCACATGGCAAATTTCTTCCTGGAATAAAGACCATCCTCTTTGTGGGATTTAAGGTTAAAGACTCTCAGAATCATAAGTGAGACATAGTAGGGCCCAGAGAAATCATCAAGCATGATGGGTTTTAATTTTTTAAGCATTGGAATGATTTCTTTAAGTGAATTCCAATGTAGAACAAAAATATATAAAACATAAAAGTGGAATAGGTTTGGCTGAAAAAAAGTCTGAGGTGACTGTAGCCCCGCTGCCTAGCACTTATCTCTCTCTTTCTGAGGTACTTCTCTAGACACTCAAGACAGTCTGAAAACACTAGGTTAATTGAAACTGCTCTTTTCATATATGAGGAAATAGTGTCCCCACGGAAGAGCAACATTCTTGAGATCACTCAGCTGGCCTGTGGCAGAGGCAGATATAGAATTCAAGTCTGCTGATTCATACCCCAGAATATCGTCTACTAGCACATTCTCTTAGGCCCCTCTCATGATGTGAGGTACTTGCAACTGGGAGGGTGGAATGAAATAGGCCTCATAAGACTGAACTATCTCCTATCATCTATCTCCTTGGCAAGTAGAAGTGTCCCCTATCCTCTAAACAGCCCCAGCAAGACTAGAGGCAGCTACAACCTCATCCGTTTTCATCATTTCTGTACAGGAAGTGGTAGATCTCAGGAGATACCAAGATAATAGTCCTCGCAGTCAGGACTGGCTATATAATTTATAGGCCCAGTGCAAAATGTAAATGTGAAGTCCCTTGTTCAAAAAGCAGGATAAGTGCCAGTAAAGGTAGTCAAATATAAAGTGTTTTCCTTTCTACTACAGTCTCTCTCTCAACCTGTCATGGTATTTTAAATTTGCTATTTAATGTCACACCCTCTCAAGCACAGGGATACTTGCGGAGCAAGTGTAGATCCTCACAGGTGCCCACTGACCCCACCCAATTACTTGATGCACATGCATATGGTCCACTGCCTGCCGGGTTCCTCCTCCCACCAACTATTGGACAGATGCATTGTACCCTGGTAAAGAGCAAATAAGTCAAGCTAGGCATATCGCCTTCCCAAGGGCTGGCTGCTCCAACCGCCGGCGGACAAGTAACCAAGAGTATTGCAACCTCTGCACCAGGATGCACCAGGTACCTGGATCAGGGTGGACAATAAGCCCTTCTGAGTCATTTGCCAAATGCACCATGGCACTACTACCCTGGGGCCAGGATGGCTGTCACCAGTCTTACCCTGAGATGTTGCAGGGCACTTGTGCCTGACCCCAATCATCCCTGGGTCCATGCCCAGGCCTCTGAGTGGGGAGGGTTGCAGTGGTCACTGAGTGGGACAGAGAGGAAGAGGCTGGGTGGAGGCCTGGGTACTAAGGGGCAGGGGAGGGGGCAGCCAAGAATTTGTTCCAGGGAGATGGAGAGGCAGTGAAAGATGAGACTGCATGTGAGCAGAGACTCCAAGCTCCCAGTGTATTGTTTCATCACCTTTTGGATGTCACATACAAAGCTCAAATTCAAATTATGAAAAATTTAAGACAGTGGCATTAAACCCCAGTGCAAACCCCTCTGAGCTCAGGGCCCTGTACCACTGCACTGATCACACTTCCATAAAGCCAGTTCTGCTTAGAAAGAGTGTTTTCTTTTCTCTTTATCAAGCAGCATGTGTAGTGATTGAGTACAAGCTCTGAATCAGACTGTCAGACTCTGAGACTCACCTCTCTCACTCCCTAATTCTTTGACCATAGACAAGTTACTTAACATTTTTATGTCTTAGTTTCTTTTTCTATAAAATAGGAATAATAAGATTATCTACCTCCTCAGGTTGCTGTGAGGTTTAAATGAAGTGTCGCGTGCACATTGCTTAGAATAGAGCCCGGACATAGTATATACTCACTAACTTTCTTATTAGCAATTTTTGCTTCTAGGATTCTACATTTTTCAGAATCCGTTACAGACTCAGGTTTTGTTTACTCTGGATCAGCTGCAGGCCTCTGTTCCAAATGGCATTTACCCAGCTTATACAGCATATAACCAGACTTTAGTCTCCAGTGGCCTCTCAGGCTTAAGGGGAACTCCACTAGGTCTGTACAAACTGAGTGAGCCCAGTTACTTGTCCCTGGTAAAGGTCTTACCATACTGGGTCTCAAGACTACCAAATTCAGCTTCGGGGACCTCACATCCAGTTCTGCTGCTTCTCCAACAGGGTCTTAAGAAGAGGATATCCTCATTGTCTTACAAATAGTGGTTCCTGGTTATTGATTTAATGGAATAGACCATCCAAGGCAATATCTGGGACTCCTATCTCAGTCCTGGTGCCCAGCACCAGTCCTTACGGCCATGGACAGTCAAGCAGACTTGGAGTCAGACAAGACTTGAAACCAGTAGAGCCCAGGCCAGCCCTTCTAGAGGGAGCAAGGCCCCTCCCAGTGAGGGGATGAGGGATGGTGGGTGTAGGGAGGCCTCTGTAGGAAGGCAACAACTTTGTCCCCTCACGTGTTACAAGAGAATAATCACTGGCCTCTCTCTGCATGTGCTGCTCAAAGTTGCAGGAGAAGCTGAGCCTAGCAAGGCTAGGCCCAGCTCCAAAGGCTGGGCAGCAGAGTCCACTGGCTGTGTGGTTCCCAGCTATTGTCCAAGGCAAGGACGTCTTAGAGACTCCTTTGGCCCAGAGCTGACACTTTATCAGCCACGTGGGCTTCTTGCAGGGATCTGGTCAAGGGCAGCCCACTCAAGGAGGAGTGTCCTAAGCTGGCCTCCTAGATATTGAATGGCCTGCTCGCCAAATATCCATGGGTCAGGGGGACTGGCTGGAGAAAACTGGCAATCCTTGCAAGGGTCTTGGAGCTTGGCACTAGCTGAGGTCTATCTCACACTGCCAAGTGGAGTTCTGGGACCCAGAGCAGTAAGCAGGGGCAATATGGACAGACATAGGCTTCTGAAGAGGCAGAATCCATTTTGTATAATTCTGAAAACATGGCTAGGCTGGGATTAATAGAAAACAGAAATAAGCAAGTCCATCAAGAAATATTTTCCGGGTGCACATGGTGTGTACGAATTTATTTTAGGCAGTATAGCAGTATGGGGAAGAGAATGGAGAGAGAGGTGGGAGATGCCAAAGGAAATAGGAGACATGGCCCTTTCTCTTGGGGAGCATAAAATATGGGCCCCAAAGAAGAAAATGTTTAAGCACATAAAGAAAAAGTCAAATAGAAATTGGTTTTACTTCATGTTTTTCTTGAAAAGTGATATGTAAAATGACTATTTCAAACTCACTTAAGTTCCTGCTGACTTCAATTTTAATTTTAGAGATATGTCCCTACTTAAAAAAAATGTAACCTCAATTCAAAACGACAATAAAGGTGTTAATTTCTCTTCAGTAAGAATTGCCACCTTTCCCACACATGCTGGTTGACCCTGATAACTAATTGAATTATCTAAAATTACTTTTTCCTGATTATAAAAGAATGCCATGCTCATTATTGAGAAATTGGAAAATATAGAGAAGAGGAATATATGTCAGCACCTAGAGATAGCCACTAACAATTTGGTGTATGTCATTTTAGTCTTCTGCTTTGTAATCATGCATATATCTGTGTATGTGTGTATAAATGTATTTGTAGTAGAATAATAAAGTAACACTATTTCGCACCATGTTCTTTTCACTTAAAAATACCTTAGGAAAAAAATATGCATGTCGATAAGCATTCTTCCTTTTGAGTTTTTTTTTTTTAATGTGTTTCAGAAGGACCTGCAGTTTTCTTTTTTTTTTCCCCTTTTTATTTATTTATTTTTCCCCCAAAGCCCCAGTAGATAGCTGTATGTCATAGATGCACATCCTTCCAGTTGCTGTACATGGGACACGACCTCAGCATGGCCGGAGAAGTGGTAAGTCGGTGCGTGCCCGGGATCCGAACCCAGGCCACCAGCAGCGGAGCGCTCGCACTCTACCACCAAGCCACGGGGCTGGCCCCCTCTTGAGTTTAATGATGGCATAATACCCCAGTGTATGATGAACCCTCATGACTAATTGTTCACAGAGAATTTTGAAAAGACAGATAGGAAGAATATATAGCCAACAATATCTTCTATCAATGTGCTCAAAGCAAGAGATGAAATACACAATTTGGAATGTGACTGTATTTTGTTAAATACATAAATAAGAGCCTAGGCTAAATGAAGTTACTAGGAAGAAGAATCATCTTTTATGATCAAATTCCATGTAAACACAAAGGCTTTAAATGAAACTTTCATTTGAACAGGTAGAAAAGAGAAAGAGCTGATATTCTGAAAGATTTTACCAGACATTTTATCTCACGTTATGGAGTTGAACATGCATATTATCTTGATGTAGAGCACTGAAACGAGCCTGTGCCAAACCAGTGAGTGTCTATGCCAAGGATGGAGCAGGGAAGCATATGAATGCCCTGGGTCTATAACCTAGGCTAAGAGCAGTCAGGTGGGAGGCCAGGGCAAGAAGGACTTGTGCTTACCCCGGAACTAAGAGCTTTCTGAGGATGGTAAGGATGATGGATGTTTATGGATGTAGTGCAGAGGGAATTAAAGGCTTCCAATTCACAGCAAAGAAGGAGGCAAGCATGCCAGCTTGACCAAAGGAGGAGTATCACAGAAGTGGTCAGTAGTATAAATTGCAGAATAGAAGGTAGAACATAAGGGCTGCTAAGGACACTGGAGTTGATTGCCCCTGTGGTGCTTGAAAAACAGGTTGGACAGGACCCTGGCCATGAGCACAGTGAGTGGAGAAATCTAAGCAAGACAGAGAGATAAATGGGGGCTGACCTCAATGAAGATGACCAGCCAGGTTCCCTACTATAGTGATAGCATAGAGGAGGATGAGTAGCCCAAAGAGAAGGGTTCAAATAAAGGTAAATTTGAGGAGAATCAGTCAACCCTAGGAGAAGGAACTTTGCCATCACACTGGAATTTCTTTCCATAGTTCCCAAAAGGCATCTGGGATAGACCTCCTAAGACACAAACTCAGGGATCTGACAGATATTCTGGTTCAGTCCTCTAATTTCAGTTCCTGTTGCTTTGAGTTGTCACAAAATCAGGAGAGACAATTTGCAGTTATCCCAAAGGGTAAAACCAATTCACATCATTTGAAATTCATTTAAAGCCATGTTTAATTAACATAATATTTAATTCTACTTTAATTACTTTTAAGAACCTGCATATTGCTTTGGGGAATTAGTAAAATTAGACAAAATTAGTGTGTCATAACATGGAGCATGTTGGAAATCATTAGTCTAAACCATCTGGATAGATGGCTGTCTCCTTTCTAGTTGATAATTGCCAGCATTGAAAACCCCACACCTACCCACCCTCCCTTCCACCCACCTCCAGCTGGTATTCTCTTGAGAGCTGAGAGTTCTTCTGTTTGTCCAACAATATTACTTATCTTCAGCTTTAGCCTCTGATCAAGCCAAAGGCAATATAGCCTCAGTTTCCTCATACATAACCTGGACGTAATCACTGTTTCTGTCTCTCCAGATTATTGAGGGAACTCAATAAGACAATGTACACGAAAGATATTCATGGAAAAGTTGCCATTACTGGTAAAACGTATACCTAAGGGAAATGCCAGGCAGTAGGTCTTCATTTCCATGATTGAAAAAGGAGGAAGCAGGGTCCAGCCCGGTGGTATAGCAGTTAAATTTGTGCGCTCTGCTTCGGTGGTCCGGGGTTCACAGGTTTGGATCCTGGGCGTGGACCTACTCACCGCTCATCAAGCCATGCTGAGGCGGCGTCCCACATAGAAGAGCTAGAAGACCTACAACTAGGATATACAGCTATGTAGGCTTCAGGGAGAAAAAAGAAAAAGAGGAAGATTGGCAACAGGTGTTAGCTCAGGGCCAATCTTCCTCAAAAAAAAAAGTCCTCCTTAGGAAAATAAAAAATAAAAAACAGGAAGCAATAACAATAATGGCCACTAACAAGAGAAAACTTTGGGAAGCTTTGCAACTCAATTCTGTGAAAAACCCCTAGTGGGTAGTGGTATTAAAATTCTTCTCAACTGAAGGGTATGATCTCCACTTCCTTGCTCAGAAGACACAAATACCACCTGTAATGTCTAACAACATCCATTAACCCTGTGATGTTCTGCTTTCAGCCTTCAGGAATACAATCAAGGCATCTTCCAAACCATGGAGCCCATGGGAGCAAGAAATCCCAAACAAGGAGAAGCAGGATCTTGGATGAGATGTTGCTACTCCTTTGTACCTGATTGGAGGTGATAGTGGCAAGGTGGCGGGAGATAGGAGAGCATAGCTTCAATCCAGGATAAATGACGAATCAGCCTCTCTTCAAAGATCAAATATGACTTCTCATGTCCAGTGCCTAAATTGGGACTGTTATTTCTGCTTCAATAAAAAAGGATAATCTCATTCAGTATTTTTCCTATCTTCTTTCTCTAATCTCACTTTTCCCTCATTTCCATCTTTTGTTTCTCATATAGAAATATAATATAGTGGGAAGGGCAGGGATTTTGAATCCAGACAGACTTAATACCTAAACTTCTTTGAAGTCTTAGTTTCTTTGAAGCCACCAGCCTTCCTATACTCTCTGCCTGTTTCCTTGTCTCGGTCCTGATCTCTTCACCACCTCTCTTTCTCATGACTTTCCAGTGTCTAGGTCTTTGTCACTTCCTTTAAGAATCAGTTTATTGGCAAGGATGTGGAGAAAATGCAGACTTCATAGACTGCTGGTGGGAATGTAAAATGATGCAGCCACTGTGGAAAATAGAAAGTTCCTCGAAAGTTTAAACATAGAGTTACCGTATAACCCAGCATTTCCGCTACAAAGTACATACCCATAAAAATAAAGATATATGTTCACACAAAAAATTGTACATAAAATTTTATAGAAACATTATCTATAATAGTCGAAAAGAGGAAACTATCCAAGTGTCCATTGACAGGTGAACAAATAAACAAGATGTGGTATATCCATACAACGGAATATTATTCAGCTATAAGAAGGATGGAAGTACTGATATATGCTACAACATGGATGAACCTTGAAAGCATCACACTAAATGAAAGGAGCCAGATATAGAAGGTTCCATATTGTACAATTCCACTTATGTGAAATGTCCACAATAGATAAATCTATAGAGATAGAAAGTGGATTAGTGGTTTCCAGGGGCTGGAGGATAGATGAAATTGGGAGTGATTGATAGGTACAGGACTTGTTTTCAAGGTAGTGAGAATGTACTAAAAGTAGATTGCGGTGATGGCTGCACAACTCTGTGAATATAATAAAAAATCAATGAATTGTACACTTTAAATAAGTGAATTTTATGGCATGTGAAATACATCTCAATAAATCTGTTAAAAGAAAAACTGTCACCTTCTCACCCTTAGCAATCGATGGCAATATGGATCAAGTCACTATGACTGGCTTGGAATAATAAAGATTTCTCTTAAGACTACAGGTGAATGAACATCCCAGAAGGATGGATATCTAAACAGGATTACTTTCTAAATTTTGAGTAGGAAAGAGTCTGTTAAGATAAAATCAGGAATTCAGATATGTATGAATTCAGAACATGCACTCCTAATCCCCTATGTGCTTTTACTTCTAAATTTTAGTAAGCACAATTATCAAATAAAACATTAAAATTCATTTAAAAAGCAATCAGTATAATTTACTACATTAACAGAAAGTGAAAATCCATAGAATAGGAGAAAAAAATTGCAAATCATATATGTGATAGGGGTATTATATAAATATTCAGAACATATGAAAATATATGAAATATATGACTCTACACACACTAGGATGGTTATAATCAAACAGACACATAATAACAAATATTGGCAAGGATGTAGAGACATTGGAATTCTGATACATTGCTAGTGGGAATGTAAAATGGTTGAGTCACTTTGGAAAACAGTCTGACAGTCTCTCAAAAGGTTTAATAGAGTTACCACACGAACCATCAATTCTACTCCCAGGTTTATATCCAAGATAATTCAAAATATGTCTGCACACGAATTGTACATGAATGTTCACAGCATCACTGTTCATGGGCATAATAGCCAAGAGGCAGAAACCACCCAAATGTCCATCAACTCAAGGATAAACAAAATATTGTATATCCATAAGATGGAATATTATTTGGAAATAAAAAAAGAAGTACTGATATATGCTACAACATGGGTGAATCTTGAAATCATTATGCCAAATAAAAGAAGCCAGTCACAAAAGACCATATATTCTATGATCCCATTTACATAAAATGTCCAGAATTGGTAAATCTATAGAGACAAAAGGTATATTAGTGGTTGCCAGGGGCTGAGGGAGAGAAGAATCAGAAGTAACTAGTAGGTACAAGAATTTTTTAGGGAATGATGAAAATATCCTAAAATTGATGGTGGTGATGGTTGCATAATTGTTAATATAGTAAAAATCACTTAATTGTACAATTTAAATAGCTGAGTTGTGTCTAAATATGTGAATTATATCTACATAAGGTTGTTATCTAAGAAAAAGATCAGTCTATCTAGTTCTGACTAGGTGTTACTATAAATAGTGTTATTTTAGGAGCCGTAGAAAGACTCCCTGGGACTGACATTTCTAATCAGAAGGAAATAATGGAAAGTTTGCTTCCTAAAAGTGAGTTGTACTCCTAAACAGATTCTATCTCTGCTTCATAAATGACACAAGGTAAAATTTAAAATTACTTTTAAATACTGTATTCATATTATAAAACATTTTTAAACAGTAGTACGTGGTACACTGTGAAAAGTTTTCCTCTCATCCACTATCTCCAGTCTTCCAGTTTTCCTCCAAAGAGGCAACTATTCTTATCCATTTTTATTCATCCTTCCATGTTATAAATACATAAAAACATGCCATTAAAAAATGTAAAAAGTAGTTCACTGTACACATTGTTCTGTACCTTACTTTTTTCACTTAAAATTATGTTTTAGAGAGTGTTCTGTATCAGCTATTCCAGTTATCTATTCAGGCATAAGAAAAATCTCAAAAGAGTGACTTAAAACAATAACAATCATTTATTTTGATCATAAGTATGGGGTTAACTGGACGCAGGTAGGTAGTTCTCACTCAGTATTCCTCATGTGGTTGCAATCAGATGGTGATTTGGAGTGGACCAGTTTTATATCTCACAGGCTTCTTCACTTATATGTCTGGCACCTGGGGACAAGGACTGATTCTTCCTCAGGCATATCTCCCCCACCTCTGTCTCTCTCTGTTTGTGTCTCTTTCTCTCTTTTTTCCCCACCTCTCTTTTCCCTCTTCTCCCCCTCCCCGCATTATGGTGGCTTCATGGTACCCAGACATCACGCACGGAGACTGAATGCTCCTAGAGCAATTGTCCTAAAAGAAACTTGCAGAAGCTGCATGATCCTTTCTAACCTAGCCTTGGAAGTCATGCACCATCATTTCTGCTGCATTCTATGCATGAAAGCAGTTACAAAGCCCCAGCTAAATTCAAGGGGTGGTGGCACAGACTTTGAGCCTTCTGATTGGAGTGACAAGAATTTTTGAACGTTTTCAATCCACCATATCAAATGATGTAAAGATACCTTATTCTTTGTTTAATGACTTTGTTTAATATTTGTAGTATGAATGCACGATATTAGAATCAGATATCTTATTATTTGTTTAATGACTGCATGATATTTCATAGTATAACTGCTCAACAATAGAAGTCCCCTATTAACGGACATTTAGGTTGTTTTCCATCTTTTGCTACTGCAACAATGTGTAATAAGTATCTTTGTGCTTAAATATTTGAAAACATGGTTCAGTACGTCTGCAAGATAAATTCATCAAACTACAGTTGCTGGACCAAATTAAATGTGACTTCAAAGATTTTACACCTCCACCAACAATATACGGACATTTTTGTCAATGAAGTGTATATCAAACCTCTTGATCTTGGCTTTACATTTGTTGTATTTAAAGACATCTTCAGTTTTCTGTGAACTGTTGTTCATTTTCTTTTGCCCATTTTTAAAATTAGGTTGTTGGGGCCGGCCCTGTGGCTTAGCGGTTAAGTGCACGCGCTCCGCTGCTGGCGGCCCGGGTTCAGATCCCGGGCGTGCACCGACGCACCGCTTCTCCGGCCATGCTGGGGCCGTGTCCCACATGCAGCGGCTAGAAGGATGTGCAGCTATGACATACAACTATCCGCTGGGGCTTTGGGGGAAAAAATAAATAAATAAAATCTTTAAAATTAGGTTGTTGGTCTTTTTCTCTTTGACTGATACTTTTTTTTTTTTGACAGAGGAGAAACCTATAATATACAATATAGGAAAGAATTACAATAATTAATCAATGTGTAGTGGTATTAAATACTTTAATCATGTTAGAAAAGGATCAAGAGACTGGTATTTAATAACTATCTCACTTTCTATATTGATACCTACTTTACATTGGTTTTAAGACATGTACGTATGTTCTCTAAATATTGCTTTTCTCCCATTCACTCTATTCTCTTCTTTGGGAACTCTTACTAACATGTTTTGGATCTTTTCATCATATCCCGTCTCTTACTCTCTCTGATATTTTCCATCCGGGTGTCATTCTGCATTGTGTCTTTAGATTTATCTTTCAGTTTGCTAATTCTCTTTTTGATTCTATCAAATATGCTGTTTGATTTATTCATAAAACTTTTAATTTCAAAGGCTATCTTTTTCAGTTCCAGAATTTCCACTTGGTTCTTTATCAAATCTGCCTGATCTTTTTTTATAGTCTTGTTTTATGATTCTGATTCTTTCTTTTATGTTGTCAATCTTTTTTAAAAGCAATAGTAATCAAAACAGCATGGTACTGGTACAAAAACAGACACACAGATCAATGGAACAGAATTGAAAGCCCAGAAATAAAACCACACATATACGGACAGCTAATTTTTGACAAAGGAGCTAAGAACATACAATGGAGAAAGGAAAGTCTCTTCAATAAATGGTGTTGGGAAAACTGGACAGCCACATGCAAAAGAATGAAAGTGGACCATCTGCTATCGCCATTCACAAAAATTAACTCAAAATGGATCCAAGACCTGAAGGTGAGACCTGAAACTATAAAACTCATAGAAGAAAATATAGACAACACACTATTTGACATTGGTCATAAAGGAATCTTTTCGGATGACATGCCTACCCAGACTAAGGAAACTAAAGAAAAAATAAGCAAGTGGGACTTTATCAGACTAAAGAGCTTCTACAAGACAAACAAAACCAGAATCAAGATGAACAGCCAACCCACCAGCTGGGAGAAAATATTTGCAAAACATATATCCGACAAGGGGTTAATCTCCATAATATATAAAGAACTCACACAACTGAACAACAAAAAAACAAACAACCCAATCAAAATATGGGCAGAGGAAATGAACAGACACTTCTCCAAAGAAGATATACAGATGGCCAATAGGCACCTGAAAAGATGTTCAACATCACTAATCATCAGGGAAATGCAAATCGAAACAACACTAAGATATCACCTCATGCCCGTTAGAATGGCTATAATCACCAAGACAAAAAAACAAGAAATGTTGGAGAGGATGTGGAGAAACAGGAACCCTCATACACAGCTGGTAGGAATGCAAACTGGTGCAGCCTCTGTGGAAAACAGTATGGAGCTTCCTCAAATAATTAAAAATAGAAATACCATATGATCCAGCTATCCAACTACTGGAAATCTATCCAACGAACCTGAAATCAACAATCCAAAGAGGCTTATGCACCCCTCTGTTCATTGCAGCATTATTCACTGTAGCCAAGAAGTGGAAGCAACCTAAGTGTCCCTCGACTGATGATTGGATCAAGAAGATGTGGCATATATATACAATGGAATACTACTCAGCCACAAAAAAGGGAAAATCGTCCCATTTGCAACAACATGGATGGACCTCGAAGGTATTATGTTAAGTGAAATAAGCCAGAAAGAGAAAGACAAACACTGTATGATCTCACTCATATGTGGAATATAAACCAACACATGGATAGAGAAAACTGTATTGTGGTTACCAGGGGCAATGGAGGTAGGGGGTGGGCACAAGGGGTGAAGGGAGACATATATATGGTGATGGACAAACAAAAATGTACAACCCAAAATTTCACAATGTTATAAACTACTAAAACATCAATAAAAATAAATCAAAAAAATTTACTCAATTTATTTAAAGTGGAAAAAAAAACAGTTCACTCATTTCTCCCACCCCCCAACCCCCACCTCTTACAACCACCAATCTGTTCTCTATATCTATAAGCTTGTGTTTTTTTAAATTATTTTATCAAGGTCATATTGGCTTACAGCATTGTGTAAATTTCAGGTGTACATCACTATATTTCAGTTTCTGTATAGACTGCATCGTGTTCACCATCAACAGTCCAGTTACTATCCGTCACCATACACAATGTGCCCCTTTACCCCATTTGCCCTCTTCCCACCCCCTTCCCCTCTGATAACCACCAATCTATTCTCCTTATCTTTGTGTTTGTTTGTCTTCCATATGTGGGTGAAATCATACAGTATTTGTCTTTCTCTGTCTGACTTATTTCACTCAGCATAATACCTTTCCTCAAGATCCATCTATGTTGTCGCAAATGGCACAATTTTGTCTTTTTTAATGGCTGAGTAATATTCCATTGTATGTATATACCACATCTTCTTTATCCATTCATCCATTCGTGGGCACTTGGGTTGCTTCCATATCTTAACTATTGTGAATAATGCTACATAGGATGAACACAGGAGTGCATATATCTTTTTGAATTATTGATTTCGTGTTCTTTGGATAAATACTGGATCATACGGTATCTCTATTTTTACTTTTTTGAGAAATATCCATACTGTTTTCCATAATGGCTGCACCAGTTTGCATTGCCACCAGCAGTGTATGAGGGTTCCCTTTTCTCCACATCTTCTCCAACGTTTGTTATTTCTTGTCTTGTTAATTATAGCCATTCTGATGGGTGTGAGGTGATATATCATTGTGATTTTGATTTGCATTTCCCTGATAATTAGTGATGTTGAACATCTTTTCATGTGCCTGTTGGCCATCTGTATATCCTCTTTGCACAAATATATCTTCATATCCTCTGCCCATTTTTTGATTGGGTTGTTTATTTTTTTGTTTTGAGTTGTATGAGTTCTTTATGTATTTTGGAAATTAACCCCTTGTTGGATATATGATTTGTAAATATTTTCTCCCAGTTGGTGGGTTGTCTTTTCATTTTGTTGATTGTTTCCTTTGCTGTGTAGAAGCTTTTTAGTCTGATATAGTCCCATTTGTTTATTTTTTCTTTTGTTTCCCTTGCCTGAGTAGACAAAGTATTTTAAAAGATACTGCTAAAACCAGTGGGTTTTTTTTGTTTTTAGATTCCACTTCTAAGAGAAATTGTACGGTATTTGTCTTTCTCTGTCTCACTTATTTCACTTAGCATAATGCCCTCCAGGTGTATCTATGTTGTTGCAAATGGCAAGATTTCATTCTTTTTTATGGCTGAATAATATTCCATTGTGTATATATATATATATATATATATATATATATATATATATATACCACAATTTCTTTATCCATTCATCTACTGATGGACACTTAGGTTTTTCCACATCTTGACTATTGTAAATAATGCTGCAGTGGACATGGGGGTGCACATATCTTTTCAAATTAGTGTTTTTGTTTTCTTCTGCTAAATATCTAAATGTGGGATTGCTGGATCATATGGTAGTTCTAGTTTTAATTTTTTGAGGAAACTCCATACTGTTTTCCATAGTGGTTGCACCAGTTTACATTCCCACCAACAGTGCATGAGGGTTCCCTTTTCTCCACTTCCTTGCCAACACTTGTTGTTTCTTGTCTTTTTGTTAATAGCTATTCTAACAAGTGTGAAGTGATATGTCATTGTGATTTTGATTTGCAGTTCTCTGATGGTTAATGATGTTGAGCATCTTTTCATGTACCTGTTGGTCATCTGTATGTCTTCTTTGGAAAAATATCTGTTCAGATTTTCTGCCTATTTTTTAATCAGATTGTGTTTTTTTGTGTGTGAGGAAGATTAGCCCTGAGCTAATATCCACTGCCAATCTTCCTCTTTTTGCTGAGGAAGATTAGCCCTGACCTAATGTCTGTGCCCATCTTCCTCTATTTCATATGTGGGATGCCTGCCACGGCATGGCTTGATGAGCTGTGCGTATGTCTGCACCCGGGATCTGAACCTGCGAACCCCGGGCCGCTGAAGCAGAGCGCGCGAACCTAACCACTAAGCCACCAGGCTGGCCCCTAGATTGTTTGTTTTTTTTTTTTGCTATTGAGTTATATGAGTTCTTTATATATTTTGAATATTAGCCCCTTATCGGATACATGATATGCAATTATTTTCTCCCCTTCAGTAGGTTGCCTTTTCTTTTTGTTGATGGTTTCCTTTGCTGTGCAGAAGCTTTTTGGTTTGATGTAGTCTCACTTGTTTATTTTTGCTTTTGGGGTCAGATTCAAGAAATCATCACCAAGACCTATGTCAGGGAGCTTACCACCCTGTTTTCTTCTCGGTGTTTTATGGTTTCAGGTCTTACATTCAAGTCTTTAATCTACTTTGAGTTAATTTTTATGTGTGGTGTAAGATAGTGGTCCAGTTTCATTCTTTTGCATGTGGCTGTCCAATCATCCCGACACCGTTTATTGAAGAGACGGTCCCTTCCCCATTATATATTCTTGGCTCCATTGCTGTAAATTAATTGTCCATATGTGCATGGGTTTATTTCTGGGCTCTCTATTCTGCTCCATTGATCTATGTGTCTGATTTTATGACAGTACCATACTGTTTTAATTACTATAGTTTTGTAATATAGTTCGAAATCAGAGATCATGATGCCTCCAGCTTTGTTCTTCTTTCTCAGATTGCTTTGGCTATTCAGGGTCTTTGGTGGTTCCACACAAATTTTAGGATTGTTTATTCTATTTCTGTGAAAAATACCATTGAAATTTTTATAGGGATTGCATTGAATCTGTATATTGATTTGGCTAGTATGGACATTTTAACAATATTAATTCTTCCAATCTATTAGCACAGATATCTTTCCATTTACTTCTGTCTTCTTCAAGTTCTTTCATTAATGTCTTGTAGTTTTCAATATACAGGTCTTTCACTTCCTTGGTTAAATGTATTCCTAGATATTTTATTCTTTTTGATGCAATTATAAATGAGATTCTTTTCTTAATTTCTGTTTCTGGTGGTTCATTATTAGTGTAAGGAAATGCAACAGATTTTTGTGTATTGATTTTGTGTACGGACTTTTTATATGTTAAGGAAATTAGCCCTAGTAATAGGTGTTGCAAATATTTTCCCCAGTTTTATATTTTAAACTTTGCTTATGGTAGAATTTCTTTTCCTGTGCAGAAATCTTTAAGGTTTTTGTATAGTTTTATTATAATAACAATTATATTATAAAACATTTAATATTATAATTATATTTTAATGTAATAGCAGTTATACTATTGTTATTTTTCAAAGAAAAAGTTTTTGTTTCATTGATTTCCTGTAACATTTTTCTGTTTTCAATTTCATTGTTTTCTGTTCTTATCTTTATTATTGCCATCCTTTTGCTTGCTTTGGGTTTATTTTGCTCTTGTCTTTCTAGTTTCTTGTTGTAGGAGCTGAAATTATTGATTTGAGACTTTTCCACTTTGCAAAAATAAACATTTACTGCTATAAATTTCCCGCTCAGCACTGCATTAGCTGCATCCCACAAATTTTGATATGTTGTATTTTCATTTAATTCATTTCAATGTACCTCTTTGGCTGATGAATTATTTAGAAGGGTATTGTTTAGTTTCCAAGAGCTGGGGAAATTTTCTGTTGTTATTATGATTTTTTTCTATATTGATTCCATTGTGGTCATAGAGTATATTTGTATAATATCAATTATTTTGAATTTGTTAAGATTTCTTTTATGGCCCAAGATACAGTCTGCCTTGGTGAATGTCCCTTGGGTGGAGTATTCTATAAATGTCAGTTAGACAAATTTGATAGTACTGTTCACGTCCTCTATATCCTTACTGATTTTCTGCCTTTTTGCTCTATCAGTTACCAACAGAAGTGTTGAAGTCTCCAGCTATAATTGTGGACTTACCTATTTCTCCTTTCTATTTTATAACTTTTACTTTGCATATTTTGCACATCTATTTGATGTATATACATGTAGGATTACTATGCTTTTCTTGTGAATTGACCTTTTATCATTATGTAATATCACTTGCTAACCCTGACAACTTTCTTTGCTCTGACATTATATTAACATAGCCTCTTCTGCTTTCTTTTTTTTACTCCTGCTTTCTTTTGATTCGTCTTTGCATGGCATAACTTTTTCCATCTTTTTACTTTCAACCTACCTATACTGTTATACTTGAAGTGAGTTTCTTGTGGACAGCGTACAGAGTCATTTTTAAAATCCACTCTGCAAATCTGTCTTTTAATTTATGTATTATACCGTTTATATTTAATGTGATTATTGTTATGTTAAGACTTAATCATACCATTTTATTACTTGTTTTCTCTTTGTTCACTTTCTTTTTGTTTCTCTATTTTCTTTACACCAATTCCCTTTGTGTTACTTGAACATTTTTTAGAATTCCATTTTGATATATTATAGTGTTTTTTTCTCACATAACTAAAACTTTATTGAACAGCAACTCCCATTTTTATACATTTTGAGTTGATTTTTGTATATGGTATAATATAAGGGTCCAATTTCATTCTTTTGCATGTGGATATCCAGTTTTCCCAACATCACTTGTTGAAAAGACTTATTCTTTCCCCCACTGTGTATTCTATAACCCTTGATGAAGATCAATTGACTGTCTATATGTGCGTTTATTCTGGGGCTCTTTATTCTATTCTGTTGGACTATATGTCTGTCTTTATGCCAGAACCATACTGTTTTGATTATTGTAGCTTTGTAATATGTTTTGAAATCAGGAAGTGTGATGCCTCCAGGTTTGTTCTTCCTTTTAAATATTGCTTTGGATATTTGAAGTCCCTTGTGGTTCCATATGGATTTTAGGATGTTTTTTTCTATTTTTGTAAAAAATGCCATTAGGACTTTGGTAGGGATCACATTGAATCTGTAGCTTGCTTTAGGTGGTATGGATATTTTAACAATATTAAGTCTTCTAACCCATGAACACAAGATGTCTTTCTACGAATTTGTGTCTTTAGTTTCTTTCAGCAATGTTTTGTAGTCTTCAGTGTACAAGTCTTTTGTCTTCTTGGTTATGTTTATTCTGAAGTATTTTATTCTTTTCGATGCTATTGTAAATGGGATTTTTTTCTTAATTTCTTTTATGGATTGTTCATTATTAGTGTATAGAAAAACAATTAATTTTTGTATCTTGATTTTGTACTGAATTCATTAATTAGTTCTAACATTTGTGTGTGTGTGTGTATGGAGTCTTAGGGTTTTCTGTATATAAGATCATGCCATTTACAAACAGAGATAGTTTTACTTATTACTTTTTGAGTTAGATACCTTTTATTTCTTTTTCTTGCCAGATTACTCTGGCTCCAACTTCCAGTACTATGTTATATAGATGTGGCAAGAGTGGGCATCCTTGCCTTGTTTCTGATGTTAGAGGAAAACCTTTCAGTTTTTCACCATTAAGTATGAGGTTAGCTAGGGGCTTTTTATATATGGACTTAATTGAGATAATTTTTTTCTATTCTTAGTTTGTTGAGTGTTTTTGTCATGAAAAAGTGCTGAATTTTGTCAAATACTTTTTCTGCATATCCTGAGAGGATCATGTGATTTTTATTCTTTGTTCTGTTTATGTGGTGTATTTCATTGATTGATTTTCATATGTTGAACCATACCTGCATCCCAGAGATAAATCCCACTTGATCATGGCGTGTGATCCTTTTAATGTGCTATTGAATTAGATTTGCTACTATTTTGTTGAAGATGTTTGCATCTATAATCATTAGGGTTATTGGCCTGTAATTCTACTTTCTCACAGTGTCTTTTTTTTGGCTTTGGTATAAGGGTATTGCTGGCCTCATGAAATGAGTTTGGAAGTATTCCCTCCACCTCAATTTTTTGGAAAAGTTTAAGAAGAATTGGCATTAATTCTTATTTAAATATTTGGTAGAATTGACCAGTGAAGCTCTCTTGTCCTGGGCTTTTCTGTTTTGGGAGGTTTTTGATTACTGATCCAACCTCATTACTAGTTACATGTCTCTTCAGATTTTCTATTTCTTCATGATTCAGTTTTGGTAGGTGTATGTTTCTAGAAATTTATTTTTTTATTCTAGATTATCCAATTTTTTGTCATATAATTGTTCATAGTAGGCTCTTATAATCTGTTTTATTTCCACAGCATCAGTTTTAATGTCACTTCTTTCATTTGTGATTTTATTTATTTGAGTTGTCTCTCTTTTCTTTCTTAGTCTAACTAAAGGTTTGTCAATTTTGTTGATCTTTTCAAAAAAACAACTCTTAGTTTTGTTGATTTTTTTATTCTCTATTTTATTTATTTCTGCTGTAATCTTCATCATTTCCTTCCTTCTGCTAACTTTGGGCTTAGTTTGTGCTTCTTTTTCTAATTCCTTGAGGTGTAAAGTTAGGTTGTTTATTTGGGATCTTTCTTCATTTTTAATGTATGCGTTTCTTGCTATAAATTTCCCTCTTAGTACTTCTTTTGTTGCATCTCATAAGTTTTGGTATGTTATCCTGTGTTTTGTTTTCATTTGTCTCAAGATATTTTCTAATTTCTCTTTTGATTTCTTCTCTGACCTTGTTAGAGAGTTGGTTGTTGAAGAGTGTTTTGCTTTATTTTCACATATTTGTGAATTTGTCAGTTTTTCTTATGCTACTGATTTCTAGTTTTATTCCAATGTGGTCAGAAAAGATACTTGGTATGATTTCAATCTTCTTAAATTTGTTAAGACTTGTTTTGTGACCTAACGTGATTTATCCTGGACAGTGTTCCATGTGCACTTGAGAAGAATGTGTATTCTGATGCAGTTGGATGGAATGTTCTGTATATGTCTGTTAGGTCCATATATAGTATTTTTGAGTGTCTCTTTGCATAGCTTTCTTAATATTTGCACTAGGTATTACATCATATATACATAACTTACGTAAGTCTGATGGTGCCAACATTTTACCTGTTCAAGCGAAGCTTAGAAAACTTACCTTCCTTTATATCCCTTTAACCTCCTGCATTTATTACATAATTGCCTTAAATATTTCCTCTACATACTTTGAGAACCACAGTAGGCAGTGTTAAAATTATATTTGCCCATATATTTTCTCTTTCCAGTGTTCTTCCTTCCTAATATTCCAATATCCCTTCATTTATCATTTCTATTCTGTTTAGAGAACTTCCTTTAGCCATTTTTTAGGATAGGTCTATTGGTGGAAAATTATCTTAGTTTTCCTTCATTTGAGACTGTCTTGATTTCTCCTTTCCTGAGGGATATATTAGATATACAATTCTGAGGAGACTTCTTTTCTTTCAGCATTTGAAAAAGATTGTGCCACTTCCTTCTGCCCTCCATTGTTTCTGATGAGGAATTTCTATCATTCTAAATGCTTTTCCCCTATTGATAAGGTATTATTTTTCTCTGGCAGCTTACAAAATTTTTTGTTTGTCTTCAGTTTTCAGAAGTTTAATCATGATGTGTCAGCATGGATATTTTTGGGTTTATCTTTTTTAGGGTTTGCTCATCTTCATGAATCTGTTGGTTTATGTCTTCTGCCAAATTTGGGAAATTCTTAGCCATTATATCATCACACTTTTTACTTTTTACTTTAAACTTCAAACTTGATTAGTCCTATCCTCTTTCTCCACTCTTTTAAGACTACAATGACATGAATGTTATTTCTTTTGTTATAGTCCCATATGTTCCTGAGGCACTCTTCATTTTCTATAGCTCTGTTTTCTGTTGTTCAAATTGGGTAATTTTTATTGTTCTATCTTCAAGTTCACTGAATTTTTTCTACATCCTGTACATTCTTCTGCTGAGTACATCTATTTAATTTTTTATTTCAGTTATTATATTTTTCAGTTCTAATATTTCCATTTAGTTCTTCTTTATACCTTCAATATCTTTGCTGAGAATTTCTATTTCTTTGTTGAGACTTCCTAATTTTTTCATTTGTTTCAAATGTGTGTGTAATTTTCTGTTGAAGCATTATAATGAGTGCTTTTAAGTCTTTGTAAGATAATTCTCGAATCTCTGTCATCTTAAGGTTGGCATCTGTAGATTGTCTTTTTTCATTCAAGTTGAGATTTTTTCTGGTTCTTGGTATGATTTTTGGGTAAAACCTGGATATTTTGGTTATTATGTTATGACACTCTGGATTTTATTTAAAGTTTTTGTTTTAACAGTCTCCCTCTGATACTGCTCTAGTTGGGGACGGGTATCTTGCCTTGTTACTATTAGGTAGGGGTAGAAGTTCACGTTTTCACTTGGCCTCTATTGACAGAGGGCAGGGTGCAGATGAGATCTTCATTATCGCTGGCCACTGGTCAGATGTGGGAGTACGAGTTCTCTACGAGGCCTCCACTGATACCACACTGACTACAAGAGGGAGGGGCATCTCCTTACTGTTCTCCATGTGCTTCCAAGGACATTGAAGATGAGAGGACATTTCATTACTGCCAAGTAAGGATGAAAACCCTGACTCCCCACTGGCCTTATCTGATACTACTCTGATGGAAGTGTGAGGACACTTTTTTATAGCCCGGGGAAGGCACAAGTCTACAGTCTTAATCTGGCCTTTGCTGGCAAGAGTGGGGGTGGGGCCAAAGATTTTTCTGTTGTGTGTGGCCAGAGTAGAGCACTTGTTGTCTAAAAGTTTCTGTTTTTTTAGGCTGCCTCTTTCCTGGTCCTTTAGCTAGAGAGAGCAGCCTTTTCTTATTGCTTTCTTTTCTTTTTCTGTCAGTGCCCATTGGTGTTTACAGATTTCCAGGTTATCCATTACCTAGATTGGGAATATTAAGAAAAAAGAATACCAAGGAACTCTCTGCCACGCCATTCCCTGGGTCCTGAGGTCTCAAGGACCTGTCTTTTTCTTTCTACTTATCAATATTTTTAGAGTTGTTTTATATCTAATGGTCAGGGTTTTTATCTGGACTTAGCAGGATGAATAGGGAAAATTAAATCTATTCTATTTTACCAGAAGCAGAAATTCATAAATGTTTGAATAGTTAATTTATCTGTCTTTTATTGCTTCTGAGTTCATGTCATACCTAGAAAGGTTTTATTTACTCTGAAATTAAAGACAAGATCTTCCATATTCTTTTAGTAATTTGTTTTCATTTTTTAACTTGCAACTTTGATCCATCTGAAATTTATTTTGGCGTATGGAGTAAGATCGAAAACCAACTTTGTTTTTTCTAGTGGGAAACCCATTTGTCTCAGCATCATTTATTAATTAAACCATGTTTTCTTTATCCTACTAATTTGAAGTGCCATCTTTTCCATATACCAAATTCCAATATGATTTGGGTCTCTTTTTGTCTCTCTATTTTGTTTCATTGATCTCATGAACCATTGCCACAGTGTTTTAATTGCTTTACCTTTACTTTATAATACATAAAATGTTGTATTCCAGCTTGATTTCATTATTATTCTTCAACAGAAAGGCCTTGGTTATTCTTCAATGATTTTTTTCCCAGAAAAATTTTAAAACAAGCTTATTAAAAAATTCCTATAATGATGGATATATGTCACTATACATTTGTCCAAACTCAGAGAAGGTACAACACCAAGAGTGAACCCTGAGGTAAACTATGGATTTTGGCTGATTATGATGTGTCAATGTAAGTTCATCCTTGGTTAAAAATATATATATATATACCATTTTGGTGAGTGATGTTGATAAAAGGGGAGGCTATGCATGTGTGAGGGCAGGAGGTATATGGAAAATCATTGTAACTACCTCTCAATGTTGTTGTAAACCTAAAATTGCCCTAAAAAATAAAGTTAAAAAAATTTCCTGTTAGTACTTTAATAAGATCATGTTAATATTATAGATGAATTTAAAGAGCAAAGTATGTCATCCCATTCATTTAAATCTACTTTTATCACCCAACACAATGTTTTAAATTTTCTTTATATACTCCCTATATAAAGGGAGTATTTATAGTTAGGTCTATTCTAGAGTATTTCTAGTTAGGCCTATTACTAGAGTCTATTTTATTTGTTTGCTCCTATATTTGCAATTGTAAATGTTATGTCTTCTGTCATGACATTTAAAAAATGTGTTTACATAAAAATAGTTGCTTTTTTTTAATTTTTATTTTTGTGTCATCAATCTTATTCTGCTATTTTTTAAAGAATAAAATCTGTTTATTCTCAGGTAAATTAACTGTAAGTTTGGATTAATTTTGAATAATATTATAAATCTTAATACAAAACACTTGATAATACTTTTTCTGCTATAGAAAATGTGATTTGGTAATATTTATAATTATTATTTTTTTCTATCTTACAGTATACTTATTTTAATGTTTACTTAGGGCGAAATTACAAAGTTATGTGGTGGTTTTTTTTTGGTCAAGATTCATTTTTAAATATTTCAACCTTACTGATAAGTTGAAAGAACAAAGAATTCCTGTATCCCGTTCACTCTTATTACCCAATTGTTAACATTTTAGCATATTTACTCTATTTCTCTCTCTCGCTTTCTGTACACACACACACACACACACACACACACACAATCATTACTCTTTTTATGAACCAACCGATTTTATAGCAAGGTTCAGACATTATGCACAATCATCCCGAAATACTCCAGTGTGTACTTCCCAAAAGCAAGGATGTTATCTTTCATAGTCACAAATAGAACCATCAAAATCAGCAAATCAACACTGATACAGTACTACCATCCAACCCACAGATTCTATTCAAATTTTGCCAAGTTTCCAACAATGTCTCTTGTTATTTTCTGGTCCAGGATCCAATCCAAGATCACATGTTACATTTAGTCTTCATTTATTTTTAGTCTCCTTCAGTCTGGAACATTTTCTCAATCTTTTCACATTTTTCATGATCTTAACAGTTTAAGAAGTGCGTGTCTTCCATTTTGTCTAATGTCTCTCAATCTGGTCTATTTGGTAATTACTCCTGTCCAAACTCCAGTCATGCACTCCTGGCAGGAAGACCACAGAAATGATGTTGTGCTTTAAGCAGAGCATCAGGGAGCATGTGGTGGCAATGCTCTTCTGCCAGTGGTGATGTAATCTTCAGTACTTGTGTAAGGTAGTGTCTGCCAGGTTTCTCCAACATAGAGTTATCATTTTTCCCTTTATAATCCTTAAATCTTTTGTGAGGAGATACTGTGAGACTATTCCACTACTCTGTTCTTCAGTCAATCACCCACTGACTTGCCTTGATGATTCCTGCCTAAATTAACCACTACTAGGGTCATTCTCAAATGGTGATTTTCTCTTTACACCATTCCTTCTACATTCATTACTTTACATTCTACTCTAAGAAAGTGCTGTCACTTCTACTCTTTTTTTTTTTTTGCTGAGGAAGATTGGCCCTGGGCTAACATCCGTGCTCATCTTCCTCTACTTTATATGGGATGCTGCCACAGCATGGCTTGACAAGTGGTGTGTTGGTCTGCGCCTGAGATCCGAACTTGCAAACCCCGGGCCACTGAAGTGGAGCACGCGAACTTAACCACTATGCCACCGGGCCGGCCTCCTCTACTCCATGTTTTTTTCACTCATTCATTTTTTGTATCAATATGGACTTATGGATAGATTCCTATATTCTTCGATTGGTTGTAATCCTTTACTATCATTATTTATTTTGATACTCAAATCATCCTATATTTGGCTAGTGGGAGCCCTTTCAGGCTTGCTCCAGTGTCCTTTTGACACATGCTTTCATTTTTTGATCACCTCTTTACTTGTTAAACACAATAAGATGTTCCAGGATCATCTTCTACTTTTCCTGCTCCAGTCCTAGAAACAATCCTTTTCCAAGGAGCCCTGATTCCTTTCAGAAGAGGATGATATTTAGAACTGAAGGTCTGTGCACTCAGTGTCCTCTAGCACACACAGCTAGGAAACATTTGTTTGTACATATGTACGTGTGTGTACACAACACACTCACACCCCACAAATATCTATATCTATTTCTCTGTATGTGTGTGTCCATGTGATGAATACAAATCAATATCTCTAATTCAAATCCAACATCTCTAGGATTCTTTCTAGCCTTCCCCCTTTCCATATTTGTAAATCCCTTCTTTAACAGTGAAAAACCTAGCTCCCGGTACTCTCAATATATTTAGTGATATATTCAATACTCTTGTATATAATCAATCTCCTGACTATGCTGGTGACCTCCTCAGCCCATGACCCCATTGCCATTTCCTCAGCCCACTGGCCCCTCAGCTTTGTCATCTTCTAAATCTCAGCCACACTGCCATCTCCAAGAGAAGGAAAAGAAAAAGGAAGAAGGACTTTCTTACTGTTTATAACAATTTACACTTCTTTATTTTGTTGTTTTAAGGTATACAATCATATCATCTGTGAAAAGTGAAAATTATAACTCCTCCTTTTCGGTGTTGATGTCTCTTCTCACCCTTGTCTATTTGCACTAAAAAGTACCCTCCAATAATCTTAAATAATGGAGATGATAGGGGACATCCTTTCCTTATTTCTGACTTTAATAGTAATACTTCTAGTATTACTATACCATTAAGGAGGTGGCTAATTATTTTCTCTTTCTCTCTCTCTTTCTTATTCTTTCTCTGTCCACTTTGTACTGCTTTATTAATAGTTCGCTTTTATTAATCAGGCATGGCCATTACATTTCGTAAAAGGACTTGTTATATTTGGAAATGATTTTAAGATTTTTCTTTGACTAATTTACATGTTTAATTACATTAATAGATTTCCTAATATTGAATCTTCTTTGCACTTCTGGTTTAAACTCACTGTCTTGGTATATTTTCTTTTAAATAGCTGATGGCTTCTAATTGCTGACATTTAATTTGGTATTTTTGCATTGGTGTTAATAATCGAATATTGACTATAGTTTTATGAGTTTTTGGTATCTGTTTGGAAGCTTTCTTCTTTCTCTCGCTCTGCAACAGATGAAATAGCATTAAAACTTTGTTTCTTCAAAATCCGATAGAATTGGAGACTTCCAGTTTCAGTTCCAATATGTAAAGAGCTTGGAAGGCATCACTTCCATCCTAACAACAAGAAATAGCTGAATAAACTGAAAATCAATGACTTTTCTTGGACACATCAGAAAACTGAGGCTTCTGCGCAAACTACTACCCCCAAATCTGGATAAACAGGAGCATTCAAAGAGTCAAAGCCCAGATGTACTTACTTGGAGCAGAAGCTGCTGCAGCCATAACCTGGTAGGAATACTTAACTGGTAATTTTGAAAAACTGCTTGAGGCTAAGTATGGACTAGTGTGAGAATAAGAAACTCCTGGAGGCCACACTTTTATGGATTTTACTTCCAGGAACCCCAATAAGTTCTTATAGTGAAGAACTGAGAAAGATTCCCATGTGGCTCTGACTGGGGAAGAGGAACAGTAACCCTTATGAAAGATGCCCTGAGCATTCTCCATAGCAAATGCCTACTATACAAGACAAAAGACTTTACCAGAGCCTTATACCAGCTGGGAGATGGGCATTCCTGTCACTCCTGTCCCTTCTAGCCTTCCCGTCTCACGAAACAGAGGGAAACTATACCACTGAAGAAACACTTGTGAAGGTCACAGCCTAGAGAACAGGCCCACTAGAAGACTTCAACTTAACAGTAATATTATACAACACTAACCTTTCTCTATATCTTACCACTGTACCAAAAAGGTGTCAGTATAACAACAGTGGATTACATCTGAAAGAGCTGCAAAACACAGATTCTCTCTGAGGAGGAGAACTTAAGGAAACCCAAAATCACTAAAGGAGACAAAAACAATGACACTGGAGAAATTTGAGGCCTCTGGCACCTACACCTACAGCAAACATAAAATTCAGTCCAACTCCTGGCCAGGTTAACATAAATCATTTTACTAAAGTCTACATAGTGACTTAGTGTACATAGTGTCTTAGTGTACATAGTGTACATAGTCTCAGTTCCTATTACCTGTTACAACACGTCTGGCTTTCAATAAAAAATTTTATGGCATGCTGAAAGACAAAGAAATACACAGTACAAAGAGACAAATCAAGCATCAGAACCAGACTCAAATATGGTACAGATGTTGGAATTACCAAACAGGGAATTTAAAATAGCTATGAATTAATATGCTAAGGACTCAAATGGAAAAAACAGACAACATGCAAAAATAGATGGGTAATATAATCAGAAAGGTGGAAATTCTAAAAAGAATCAAAAAGAAATGCTAGAAATGAAAAACCCTGTAGCAGAAATAAAGAATGACTTTGATGGTCTCATTACTAGACTGAATAAGACCAAGGAAAGAATCAGTTAGCTTGAAGATAGGTAAGTAGAAACCTCCCAAACTGAAATGAAAGAAGAGAAAAAAATTTAAAAAACAGAACAGAACGTCCAAGAACTGTGGAACAATTTAAAAGGGTGTAAGATAGGCACAATTGGAATACCGGAAGGAGAAGAAAGAAAGAATGGAACAGAAGTATTTGAAGTGATAATGGCAGAGACCTTTCCAAAATATATGACAGACACAAACCACAGATCCAGGAATTGAGAGAATACCAAGCAGGAGAAATAGCAAAAAAACAACTTCACCTAGACATATTATATTAAAACTTCAGAAAACCAAAGACAAAGAAAATCTTGAAAGAAGTCAGATTATTCACAACTGCTAAAAACTGGAAGATACGTACATGTCCTTCAGTAAGGAAATGGATAAACAATCAGTGGTACATCCATGCAATGGAATATTATTCAGCAATAAAAAGAAATGAGATATCAAGCCAAAAAAACACATGGATGAATCTTAAATGCATATTTTCTAAGTGAGAGAAGCCAATCTAGAAAGTCTATATATTGTATGATTCCAGTTATATGATATTCCGGAAAAGGCAAAACTATAGATGCTTAAAAGATCAGTGTTTGGCAGGGCTTCTGGTGGGGGTAGGGGAGGAGCGTGGAGAGGGTCGAATAGGTGAAGCACACAGGATTTGTTAGGGTGGTGAGACTGTTCTGTGTGATACTGTAAAATGGTGGATACATGACACTATGCATTTGTCAAAACCTATAAAACTTTATGGCACAGAGTCAATCTTAATGTGTGCAAATGAAAAAAATCATTTCTGAGGTCAGGAGATCACAAAAAAGAATACAGATTGTGACAAGGGAATCTACTTGTAATATCAATATATGAAACAACTTAACTGAAGGGAGTGTGAAAAAGAGGCTGACATAAGTAACTTTGGAAATAAGGGGAGTCTATAAGACTAAAGGCAAAAGGAAATGTACATAAGCATTGTACTCTAGTTAGTAAAGTTTTGTCCCATGGGAATACAGGTTAACAATTCTGATACTGCTATGCATGTATAGTGGCATTGAACAATTAATTAAATGGATGGTGGATGGTGGAAGCCAGGTTTATCACCATTGGGGTGTGAATTTACAGATAAGCACGGAGAAGAGGCTAGAACGAGCCATGTACTAATGAATTAGAGTCAGAGACATCCGTGTGAATTCATGTTTAGTTTAATTTAGATACAGATAGTTACATAGAGAAATATTTGTAGTTATGTGTAGTATATACACATGCTACTGTACATACGTATATTTGCTTTCTCTTTCAGGTACAAAGCCTAGAAGCAATGGCATCCTGGTAGCAACAAGCACACCCAGCACCCAGACATTGGTTTCTAATACTAATGTCCAATAAAAGGAATCAGAGCTCCTTGAAGAAATTACTGATTCTAGGACTGGAGCGGGAATTATACAAAATAAGCCTGAAGCATCTTTTAGTGCCAGAAAGTAGGAAAGTACTAAAAAATATTCCTAAAATGGTGGAGGTATGTCAAAGAGACATAGGAGCCAACTAAAAGAGCTCCCAATGGCCAAAGCTGGAATAATTTAGCAACAAAATAAAGTAATATTGGATTATAACCCCAAATTTAAAATAAATATCCGTGAGTCCATACTCATACAAATAAATGATTGAATAAATCATTATATGAGGGGGGCATGACAGATCTTCTGTGCAGAAGAATTCCAAATAATTTATATAGATACTTCACCCTCAAGATACCCCTTACTCGTTAAGCATGGGCTGTGCATAGTGACTTCCTTCAAAAACAGTACAGTATGAAAAGGGAGGGTTGAGGAGAGTAACTTTGCAGTAGAGAAACCTGACAAATACTACTTCAGCCAGGTAATCAAGGTTATCACCTACAGTGAGAAGTCATGATGATAGCATGTATGCTTGATATGATATGATGTGAATGGTACTTTACCTCTGTGGTCTTCCTCCCAAAAGCCTATAACTCCAGTCTAATTATGAGAAAAATTTCATAGAAATCCCAATTCAGGGATATTCTACAAAATACCTGACCTGTACACCTCAAAACTGCCAAAACCATCAAAAGCAGGGAAAGTCTGAGAAACCATTACAGCCAAGAGGAGCCTAAGGAGACATGACAACTACTCATAATGTGGTATCCTGTCTGTTGGGACATCATAGAACAGAAAAAGGACATTAGGTAAAAACTAGGAAATTTGAATAAAATATGGACTTTAGTTAATAATAAGCCAGCCCTGGTGGTCTAGCAATTAAGATTCAGTGATCTCACCACCGTGGCCTGGGTTAGTTTCCTGGTTAGGGAAGCACAACACCTGTCTGTTGACTGTCATACTGTGGAAGCTGTGTGTTGCTGTGATACTGAAAGCTATGCCACCGGTATTTCAAATACCAGCAGGGTCACCCATGGCGGACAGGTTTCAGTGGAGCTTCCAGACCAGACAGACTAGGAAGAAAGACCTGGCCACCCACTTGCGAAAAAATTGGGCTTGAAAACCTTGTGAATAGCAGTGGAGTATTGTCTGATACAGCGCTGAAGGTGAGAGGATGGCACAAAAAGATCAGGCAAGGTTCCGCTCTGCTGTACAGAGGGGTGCTAGGAGTCGAATCGACGCCACAACACTTAGAACAACTTAGTTAACAATGTATCAATACTGATTCTTTAATTTAACAAATGCACAATACTAACATAAGATGTTAAAAGTAGGAGAGGACTGGTGTGGGGTGTTTGGGAACTCTCTATACTATCTTTGCAAATTTATTTTGTAAATTTTAAAGTGTCCTAAAATTTTAAAAATGTGTATTATTTAAAAATATGGTAGAATTTATCCATGAAACAATTTGGGCCTGGTGTTTTGGGGGGAGAATTGCTCTTTGACAATTTTCTCAGTTTCTTATATGGTAATTAGTTTGGTTATATCTTCTATCTATGTGTTCTGGGAGTCAGTTTTGGTAATTTTTATTGTTGCAGAATATAAAATTTAAAATTCCAGGTTTTCAAGTTTGTTTCTGTGGAGCAAAAGAAGATTTTGAGGTATGCAATCAGAGTCAGCTCCATAAGCTCCCAACTGAATTCCTGGGCCTTGACAGCAACTCCAGTGGAGGCAACTCAATTCCCCACCTGCAAGCTCTGCTTCGCTCTTTCCTGAACTGTTGCTGCTTCAAGCAGAAATCCAAGCAGCAGTTTCAGTTCTTCCATTCCAGACTTGCGTCTCTCTCCAGTCTCGCCTGTTATAAGTTAGACTTATGGCCTGGTGCCCCAGTTCCTATGTTGACTATCAATATCTCAACCTTCTCTTGCAATGCATCAGTACCTGGGACTGGGCCGGCTTTTTCTGCCCTCTCTGGATTCATTTGCCTAGACCCTTGTAGAGCTGGAGCTCTATATAGACACCCACCCCCTCATGTTAACTGATGTTATTATCCAGAGCCACTCCCTGTCCTACTCTGGTTTCAACCTGTTTCCTAGACCACCTCTGTGTCACCTGCTTCATTTGCTACCAGGGGACCGTTCTTTGGAGCCTTCTCCACATCCATCCAATTGTCAAGTGGTGCCCCCTGGATTTATGAAACATGGCAGTCACCATCTCTTTCCTCTCCCCAAGGAACTCTTTCTGCCTCTCAGAAGTTTTCAATTCAATCCTGATAAATGAATAATTGTTTTATACCAGTTTAAGTCAAGGTCCTGCCTGATGACTTTTGCACGGTAAAAGGGGGAATTCTTTCCATCCACAAATTTCTCTCCTTTCTGTTACCTTCATTTGATATGAATTTATGATTCCAGAGGTCTGTGCCAAGGCAGGTGTTTCTTGGGGTTTACATGCACAAATTTCCCTTTCAAGAGAAGGTGCCTTAGCAACTAGCAACAGAGAAGAGCAATTTAAGAAAATGCTTCTAAAGTGCAGAGGCTAAAGCAGATTGATTTCAGTTTCCATGCTGCCCTCCACAGCTGCCCACCAATATATCTGCCTGTCCAGGGATACTTGAAGGGATTTAGCATTTTGTTTGCGCTTTTGTAGCAAGGATTCTGAGATCGTTGCCTTAATAGAAGACACACACCCAGGGGAACGACTACAAACTGCCTTAGCAAAAGAATTTCTACAAACTGTTTTCTATACAAGACAGCATCACTTTCAAAGCAAAGTACTTTTTAAACAGAAAACTTTGCAAATGTTTTAAACAGTTCTTATTTAAATGTTACCAATTCCCCCCAGTGGGTTCAGGCTGTAACATGGGAAGATTTGTGATCAATGTGATGGAGATCTTTTTGGCTACTAGGGTTATTAATAGAGGTGATGGGAGTTGGAATAGCTGCCTGGTGAGCTGTTGGGTTCTGTGTCATATGAGGAGTGAGGAGGGGTGGTCAGGCAGTTGTCAGATGAGCATGTATTGGAGTTCTGTGCAGGGGATTTTTGCTCCAGATAACCGTTTACTGATTGGTTTCTGGAGTCTTTTAAAAGCCCACAATCTTTGATTTTATATTACACGAGTTCAAAAGGAGTAGAAGATCAATGAAGGCTGATCAAACTGGGAAAAATTCTTAGAAGAGGTAGAACTGAAAGTGCTGGGGCAAAATCCAGCCCAAGGTCTTGTCTGCTGACCTGCTGAATCAGAACAAACTGGACGGATTTTGTTAAAATACAGATTCCCAAGCCTTACTCCTCCACACTTTACCCCATATAACCTAGGAGGAAGCTAGAAGATCCAGTTTGAAATCTGTATATTTGCTGAAAGCTTGGATTTTAAAGATTGATTGAATACCTGGGACACAGCAGGAGGGGCACAGGTGCTCACTGGCAGCCCCAGAGATGGATTGGAAGTCGTCTGGTCGTGAATAGTGTGGGAGATCAAGATTTGGCCACCCTGAAATTTATCTCTTTACTTTGGTTGTTTTTTCTAGGGACATTTGACTTTTCTCACTAACTGTCTAAAGAATTTGACATGGTGGCTCTTTTTTGGAACAGATTTATCATGATGGTTGTAAAGATAATGTAGGGTAAATGTTATAATAGGAAAGGTACCAATAAGCCCCTCTTATCAGAAGTTTTGTCTCTCTGGCCACATTTTTTGGATGACCCTGTGAAGAGTTGTCAGACAATCATTTATATTTATAAGAGAAATTTTTATTTGTAAAGGTATCTCCCTCTCTGTTTGGAGAAGAGAGGGGGATGAGCTCATCTCTAGTGACTTATCAATGTGGAAGGTGAGGTCTTGAGCTATATAATAAACTTTGTTTTTGTTTATTGTGTTTTAGTGGTAATCTCCTGTAATTGACTCTCCCCACCGCCAAAATCTTTTTTTGTCATTGGCTGAAAAAGATATTTAAGACGAGAATTTTTGTTATTGTGTTGAGAAACGCAGTGTCTCTGTTTTTTTTTTTTATGTATACATGTTATTAAACTGGGTATTATTTTTTCTTGTTAACCTGTCTTGTTGATTATTTGGCCAGCCAGAAGAACTTTAAGGGAAAGGGCAGAGGGACATTTTCCCGACAATAGGAAGCTGTGGCTCGAAGGAGACCAACGTGGAGGTGAGGGATACGGGGTGGGTAAACATCTGTGCCTCCAGTGGAGCTGCATCCACCCATGGGAGAGGAAAATATTTGTGAAGTCCTGAGAGTGTTTTCAGGGTCTAGTTCCCCAAATACGGGTGCAGTAGCCCAAAGCCTACACCTGCGGGCCAGTGAGCTTGGTGAAACCTGCCCATAGGATGAGCTTTCAAATTCACCTCCATCTGAATTACAGAAGGCCTGATCCATCCTGGATATTTTGGGCTCAGTACTTGCTGCCAATTCTCTGGTATTGAAGGGTGTGGTTGCTCTACTAATTCCTAGTGCAGGATAGCCCTGATTGGGGCCTGCCAGACCTGTGCCTTGGCACACTTGCTGATTTTTGTGTGTGTGTGAGGAAGATTAGCCCTGAGCTAACATCTGTTGCCAATCCTCCTCTTTTTGCTGAGGAAGATTGGCCCTGGGCTAACATCCGTGCCCATCTTCTTCTACTTTATATGGGATGCCGCCACAGCATGGGTTGACAAGCGGTGTGTTGGTCCGCGCCTTGGATCCGAACCTGCGAAACCTAGCCCCCCAACCCCGGGCCGCCACAGCAGAGCACGCAAACTTAACCGCCATGCCACTGGGCCGGCCCCCTTGCTCCTTTTTTAGCTTTGGATGCTCAGAGTGGAAAGTGCTTAACCCAGCAAGCATTTGGATATGTGAGTCTAGAGTTAAGAAAATCTCTGTGTGACTCTGGTGAATTTGGACAATTGCCTTATCAAATTATTTTATTATTAGAGGGGCCTACCATGTTGCTGCTGGATTTCATTGTGTCCTCTTGTCCTTCTGGTCAGAATTCCCCCTGGCATTTTCTTCCTCACCTTCTCATGGCTCTCACTCATGCTGCAAGCCTCTTGTACAGATGTTTCAACAGCATGAGCCAGTAGGGAGAGAGTTAATCCCACCTGCCGTGGTTTCTAAATATTATTTTATATGCTTCCTGTAGGCCTGGTGCTCTGCTGTTAATCAAAAGTTTTATTATCATCTCCTTTAGCCAATATGCAAAGCACTCACTCTCCCTTCCCCAGATACACGTCACTGTCCCCAGCTCAGGGGTCTCTCATGAAGCTGGGGCTCAGCTGTTGAATAATTTCACGAATTCAGTGCTGTAGTGGCCACTTGTAAAGGCCACATTTTCATTTTCTCAGAAAAACAAACTGCGATTTAGGTACACTATCACTAGGTGGAACTAGTCTTTTAGAGCAACTTGAGGCCAAGTCCAAAAGTTTGAGCTCTGGGTATGTTGCAGATAAATAAGTACACTGTTCAGACTTTTTCTGGAATCATAAATAAATCTCTTTATTAAAACTGTTGAACTCCAATTTAGACAGCAGAGTACATAATTCTTTTAAACGCAACAGATGCCACGGGTAGAGTCTGTTACCTTTCCTTATTGATCTCTTTCTTTCCCTTCATCAGCTCAACTGGAATCTTAACTTAGAATCAAAAGTCTCTTCCGACAAGTACTTTTCATTCAGGCTTGGAGCTGCTTTGACGTCAAAGCCCCCCAGATGCTTATCCCTCAGTGGCTAGCAAAGACCAAACTGTTGATCTCAGTCACAGGCTGCCTATTCACCCTGCCTCCACTGTTTGAGCTAATCAGAGGGAACAAACTCTGCCCACTAAGGAAGAGAAATAAGCTTCACAGAGGTGTGATGGTGCTGAAAGTGTACAAGCTACCCCCTCCCTTTGTCTCTTTTCCTCAAATCAGAAAATATACTTTCTTACTTGACACTTTCTGGATTTCCTCCTCCCATCAGCTCTCTGAATCCGCTGGGGGCTACTGGCTTAATTTCCACAATAGCTGCAGTTAATTAGTATCCCAGGGTAACTGACTTCCCTTAGCAACAGAGGGAACAATGGCTTCAGCTCACAAATTACCTTAGCTACAGTTTTCTTCCACTGATAAAAACACATGCGGCAATACTCAAACACAAGTTTTAAACAGAAAATTAATCTGATATCCACTCATCAGCAAATATTTATTAAGCTCCTTCTGTGTGCAAATCACAGAACTGACTACTGGGTATAGAGAGTTGAATCAGCTATGGTCCTTTCTCTTGAGGAACCCCAAAAGGAATTGGAAAAAGAAGATATGAACTAACATAAGTCTACTACAAGATAGTATTAAATGCATGGCTTGGTTTGAAGACCTGGAGGATTTCTGAGGAAGTGAAGGTCTTTGGGGCTAGGGGAGGTGAGTCTTGTACTTGAAAGGCCAACTAAAAATAAAAGCCTGACAGATTTTAATTCAAACTCTAACTTTGTCACTAGCTGTGTGATCTCAGGCAAGTTGCTTAAACTTTCTGAGCTTCAGTTTCCTTTCTTGTAAATGGAAAAGACTAAAGCCTTCATCAACAGGCTTATGTAAGGGCTAGAAATTACATAGATAAAGCCCCTAGTACATTGCCTGGTCAATAGTCCCACTTTTCATCATTGGTAACTCAGTCTCAAAGCTCAAAAGGCTTTAGCTAGGTGAAGACGGAGGGGATGGAATTTCCATTTGGAAGGAAGTGCATCAAAATGCTGATGGCAACTGGGACAGGCTGGGAAGGGAAGGCAAAGGAAATTAATTAGTTTACAATGAGAGGCCAGGAGTAGGGGGAGATTTGATTGGAAAGGTGGTTGAGATTTTGTCACAAGGAGCCCCAGTTAAAATGTCAGAGCTGGAAGAGACCTTTAGAAATAATCTGATGGCCCAAGCTCTTTATTTGATTGATGACAGGACTTTCCTTTCATCAGTCCTAAGTCAGATGACTCTTTTCATTGTGAAGTAGAGTTATATTTTCAAATTAAATTAAAAAGTTAATGGTTTTAAACTTCCATAATGTCGCCTCTCAGCAGAGCTTTAGTAAACATATAGCTATTGGTACCAGGACAACTATACCCTTATCCGAAACACTAACAGAGAGAGACCCCTTGACCTTGTCCTGGCCATGAAGCTGACTGGAGGAAAAGGGATGAAGAAGAGATGATGAGAGAACAGTTTGCTGTTCCCTCAGTTTCCTGAGAAATCCCAGATTTGGATGCTACCCAAGACCATCTTTACCCTCTATCTAAATCAAGGAGAACATCTGATTGCTCTTGATTATCATGTTATCGTTGCTATCACTATGAAGGATGATAAATAATATCTGCACTTGTATTTACAGAGCACTTCTTGCATTTTCAAAGAACACTCAAGTCTATTCTCTCCTTTTCTTCTAACTCCAGACCTGGAGATAGTTAAGCCATTTCCACCCTCACCCTCCTACACAACACCTCAGTTCTAAAGATGAGTAAACTGTGGCCCAGTAAGTTGAAATGACTTGCTCCAGAACACATAGAGAGTTAACGACTAGAACCCAGGTCTTCTAATTTCCTACCCAGGGCCACTGTCTGTAATTGGGAGTAGAGCCTATGTAGGAGAAAGTGACAAGGGATAATCTATTGGATATTCAAACTCTTGTCTCTGGGAAGCCTTGTTTCTCATCGCCCTTCGCTGGAAGTCTCTTGAATATCACAAATTATCACCCGTAGCCTTCCTACTCCTATAGATAATCAACACTCATCCAAAAAGCCTGGAGTCAGCCACGGTGCTTGGACTCTTTTCCCACATCTAACCATTCCAAAGCATATAGCAAATCCTTGACAAAATTCCAGTGAGAAGATAAATAGCAGAAACCAAATGCCCTCCATCTGCGACTTGATGTTGTCAAGCATAGGCTCATTTCAAAGGGTGCACCATAGAACAGTCATGGGGCTCAACCTTCCCCACCCCAAATCTAGCTGGTGTTGTTTTTTTCCCCATGTTAAGAGGATCTTATTAGGATCTTATTCTTTACAAAACAAAGGCAAACATCATTATTAGAATTCAGTAAACTTGCAGAAAGAACCTCAATGGGGTTGCATATTTTGGGGTTTTTTTGTTTGTTTCATACTGAGCATACTAATATTAGATCATTATATTTATCTGGTTTTTCCACATATTTGTGGGAATAGAGAACTCATCAACCTTTAAAAAGAAATCAAATGCCAAAAAAAATTCCACCTTCTAGAAAAGCATCAATGGAAACGATTTTCCAAATATATATAATTTTTAATATCTGATTATCTACAAATAAATTGAAATTTATTGAGTACCTACAAAGTGCCATGAACTTTGCCTGTATATCTCATTTAATTCTTACTCCCTATTTCATAGGGATGATAATGCCCATTTCATAGATGAGGAAACTAGGGGTCAAAGATGTTAAGTCATTTACCACACATTTACAGCACAGAGCTATTGAGAGGCAGATCTGGGACTTTAATCCAGGTCTTCTAACTCCAGAGCCAATGCTTTTCTTAATATACCACAGCAGCACATACAAGAGCTGGTTCCAAGAGTAAAGTTAATTTTTAGGAAAGAACTAGGTAAGCAAATATTCATAAATTAGAGAACATGCAAATTTCAGGTCCAAATCACTTAGCCACTTAAAAAATAAAAGACTCAATCAATCATAAAGAATTCCACTTAACTTATTATCTAAAGTGATTAATAAGAATGACATTTCCCCACCAACTTCAAATGATGAAATCAATTTGGGAACTTCCCAATAATTTGAACTTGAAACATTAATCTTAAGAGAAAGCCTATATATCAAAGACTTCATAGTATGACACAAATATAACAGAAGCTTAATTTTCAGTTTCTATTAAACTGATTTTTCTTTTAAAGCAGAGTCAGAAAGCTAAAAACCCCTTCAATTCCATGGCGCCCTTTGCATTTTATTTAACAGGTTTTGTTTGTCAAGTCAAAGCCAAGAAGACAAAACAAGCTCATTTAATTCACACCCCAGAATTGTAATTGCTCTACCCGAGCCAATGTCTAAATGCCTGCATTAAGGGCTTACCACTGACCAGAAAGTGTTAATTCATCAATCCATACAAATTTCTTTTGTACTTTTCAGCTACTCCTCATTTTCCTCTTGGTTAGGGTTCCCTATAAAACAGAAGATGGCCAGTAAAATTTAAATTTTAGATGAACAAATAATCTTTATATAAGTATGTACCATGCAATAAAAATATACTTATACCAAAAAAATTCATTGCTTATCTGAAATTCAAATTTAACAGGACATCGTTATTTTTATTTGCTAACTCTGGCAACCCTACTCTTGATTCATTATAAGTATCCCCAGAATTTCATCTCTAAATTATTATCTCTTTAAAGTGCATTATTTGTATGTTTTTGTGGGGGAGCGTGTGTGTGTTTGTGTGTGTGTATGTGAATGCTTCGCAAAATTGAAGTTCTGGAACAGAGTCTCAATCTTGAGATAACAACTATCAATCACTTTGACTAACAATGTGTTCACTATTTAAATATATATATATACTATTTAAGTGATATATATGCATATATATATATATATTTTTAGCATGAGATTGAAAATACAATAAACAGTTGAAAAACAATTAAGAAAAACATCTTCAATATATTTAACCCGCAGTGGACTGTTATTTAATATGCAAAAATCTCTTACAAATCAATAGGTAAAAAAGCAAAAGCATAAATAGAAAAATGAATAAAGGCCTTAATGCACAATTCACTGAAAAACAACCACACGTGGCCAATAAACACACAGAAAAAAATGTTTAACCTCCCTAATAATTAAAGCAGCATAAATGAAAACAACAGTGAAACATCATTTCCCTCCATCAGATTAGAAAAGATCAAAAGTTAAATAATGACTAGTGTTGGTGAGTATAGAGAGATGGGCATTTCACACTTTGTAGGTGGGATTATAAATTGGTGTAACCTCTTTGGAGGGCATAATTTTGCAATATCTATGAACATAAAAAATGCATTTATCCTTGACTCAAAATTTCCCATTTTAGAAATTTATTTTATGAAAACAAATGCTCAAATATGCAAAGGTATACATATACAAAGGTGTGCATTGCAGCGTTGTTTGTATCAACGAAAAATTGAGACCAAGCTAAATGTCCATTATTAGAGGATGGGATAAATAAGTGTATATCCATAGATTGAAATAATACTCCATCAATTAAAGAAATAAAAGCCATTTATATGTCCTAAAATGTAATGATTTCCAAGTTTAATTTGTTGAGATTAAAGAAAAATTAAGACTCACAATGGAGTATATGATGTCCTCCCTTTTTTGATCTAGAAAGATGTATACACCTGCATATGTTTGTATGTGCAGAGGTAGACTGGCTTTCATTGTTATACCCTTTTGTACTTTTTGAAACTTCTGTTATGAGGTGCATGTATTGCTTTTTCAATTAAAAAAACCCTAATCTATAAAAGATACCTATTTTGGGTCTTTTTAAAAAGTTTGCTTGTCTCATCTCTCATTTCTTCTCTTGTTCTTATCTCAAGGTCTATTTGCCAGTTATCACTGTTGTGCCAGTGGGGCCCTGCGGGGAGCTGATGATAATCAGTAGCTTGCTCCCTTTCATAACACAGTCCAGCAATCAGCAATTCAATTTCCTTGTACCAGAAAGGCCTTCGGTTGATGTTAGCATCCAGGAATGTAACTTCCCCCAAACCCAAAAATCTCAGGGGGCAGAATATATTCCTCAAACCATGAAATTTAAGATATACTGCAAATCTTAGATGGTAACAATCTATTACACCCATGATTCTTGGGTTATTAACTGACTCTCCAGCAGATGCCGCTCTCCTCAGTACCTTTATTCATGTTGATATCTCTTCGTGGGATGCTCTTGCTTGCCTAGATGGTGTTACAAATTTTACCCATCCCTGAAGACTCAAGTCCCATTTTTCCTCCAGGTTGACTTTCATGATTACTTCAGCCCTGCTCAGAACACTGTTCTCTTCTTTCTCTGACTTTGTGTCTTACTTTCATAAAAAGATAATAGATGTTCCCAATAATACTTTCATAAAACATTTTTCTTAAATGTATCAACATATAAAAATTAACTATGTGATGTTATCTAAATAGCACTGATATTAGAGTCAAACAAAACAGGGTTCAAAATTTTTTCCAACTTTTCATACCTTTAGGCAAATTGCTTAAACTCTCTGTGTCTCAATTTCTTCATTTTTAAACTGTGGATAATAATATCTACCATATAGGGATATCATTGGTATTAAATGCAAAGTGACTTTCACTATACCTGGTACATCATAGATGCTCAATTACTCTTAGCCTATGAGCATCCCCTTATCTCATGCAATCCGTTTACTATCACTGAGAAAAGACCAACAAACTTGAAATTAGTAGACCCCAAAATGAAGTTTAAAGTGTATATTGTGGAGTTCTTTCTTTAATTTCCCTATTTTTTTTTGTTTTCTTATTTCTTCTCCCTTTATTATCTCAAGGCCTATTTGTGTTCTGACTCTACCGCTCATTATCTGTGTGACCTTGGGCTAGTTACTGAATTTTCTAGAGCCTCAGTTTTTCCATCCTAAAACAGGGTTGATAATGCTATCCTTATAGAATTATTTGGAAGTTTAAATGAGATTATGTATGTGAATGTGCAAAGTGCAAAGTGGTAAAGTGCTATAACAATTTGAAGCGTTCTTATTAAATGTCCATATAGAGTGAGATTTTAAAGTGAATAAAAGCATTTGGAGGCCCAAAGATTTATTTTGCAGGTCAGATTGATGTGTCATTTTTACTTGGTTCACAAGCCATATTTCCAGCTGTCATCCATCAACACTTTGGCCACAGCCTGTTCTTGGCTGCCTGTCTGCATGGAATTAGTTATCCTTCCTAGCACAACCTAGTTTTCTCCAGACAAAATCCCTTCTTCCCAAGGACAGATATCCTCTCACTGTTTTCAACTGACAAACCCCTTCTTTTGAATCTGTTTCATTCTTTCTTCCTCATTTTTCTGTCTTAGAGATGTTAAAACATTTTTTAAATTAATTAATTCATTCATCAACTCAGCCCACAAAAATGTATTGGGCATCTACTGTGTGCCAGATCTAGTGGCTAAGTTTTAGGGATACAGAGGTAAATGAGGCACATTCCCAGCCCTCAACGACTTCACAGTTGAGTAAGGGAGAGATGTATAAACAAACACTTACAATTCGTTTTTTATAATAAGTAACAATAAAATTTTTTACCAGCCACACAGTCAGCAGGTTTAGGAAGAACTTCCTAGAGGAGGTGTCATTTAAGTTTTGAAGGATGAATAATATTTTGACAGAGAGATAAGGAATGGAAGGATATTCTATGCAGAGGATACAGTGCATGAAAAGGTACAAAGTTATAAAGCAGCACTCCTTATTTACAGAATAGAATACAGGACTATGAAGAGTGAAATGAAGAGTGTTATGCAATGAATCCCCAGCTGGATCATGGAAGTCATTGTAGCCTTGCAAAGGGGCTTGGGTAGAGGTGACTGAAAGAGGGTAGAGTTTCAAATAGAGGAGAAGCATAATCACTCTACAGCAGTGGTTGTCAACCCTCACTGTGCATCAGAATCATCTGGGGATCTTCAAAAATATGGATGTCCAGGCCCTACACATGAAACTCTTACTTAATTGATCTGTGTTGAATCCCAGATTTTGACATTAGTATTGTCGATTGATGTTTTTAAGGTGTATTCAGGGTTGAGAAAATGAGCATAGGGTTTCTAAAAGATCATTTTTATGATAGTATGGAGGATGCATTGGGGTTCCAGGAAGGCCATGGCAGAAGTGAGCAGACTATTGAGGGATAGAGAGCTATTGCAACAGCCTGGGTGAAATGAAACCTAGAAATTTGGTGATATGTTAAAAAAGATAAATTGTTATCTTCCCCAAGCAAAATTTGGCTGCATAAATACTAGGAAGATGTTTCATAATTTTTCAGTGTTGGGCATATAGCCGCAGTGAGTAGTCAATATATATACGTGCATACATATATATTATATGTATATTTCTGTCTTAGTCAATCCAGGCTGTTATAACAAGATACCATAAACTGAGTGGCTTAAACAACAGGAATTTATTTCTCATAGTTCTGGAGGCTGGGAAATCCAAAATCAGGGTGCCAGCATGGTCAGGTTCTGGTGAGAGTCCTCTTCCTGGTTTGTAGGTGGCCACCTTCTCACTGTATACTCACATAGTGGAGAGCAGACAGAAAGAGAGCAAGCTCTCCTGTCTCTTCCTATAAGGGTACGAGTCACATCCATGAGAACTCTACCCTCGTGACATAATCACCTCTACAAAGTTCCACCTTCTAATACTATCACATTGGGGGTTAGGATTTCAACATATGAATTTTGGAGGGACACAAAGATTCAGTGATAACTATAACTATATATATATATATATATATATATATATAGAGAGAGAGAGAGAGAGAGAGAGAGAGAGAGAGAGAGAATGTTGATGTGACAAAATGTTAGCAACTGTGACTCTAGGTGAAGAGTATATGATCATTTATTGTACTTTTCTATAGGTTTAAAAATTTTCAACATAAAAATTGGTAATGCCACTGAATTGTATACATTGAAATGATTAAAATGATAAATTTTAAGTTATGTGTATTTTCCCACAATAAAAATTTGGAGAAAAATATACAGATTATGGGGATGAGGACAAAGACAAATGATCAAATTGGCAGATCACTCAAAGCTGGGTATAAGAAGAGAGGAGTACATGGATGGTAGCTGAAAAGGTGGATAATAGAATCATGATACTAACAGTTATCAAGAGAATGGAATGATGAGTGGAAATTAATAATTTCATACTTCTTCAAGATTCAGAACATCAACTACACGTGTACAGGATGGCTTGTCATGATAGCAATCGGTGTGAAAATGCCTTGTGGTATTTCACTTGTTCATAGGCTGATGTGCGGCAAGGGTGTGACACAATTGCTAAATAAAATCATACGAGTTGAGCTATCAAGAATAGAATGTGAATGTCTAAAAGAATAGAAGTTTGAGTCTTACAGTTCTTTATACAGGTCAAGCCATACCTGGAACATTTTGTTAACTAAGAGAGAAATATGTGTACATGAGAGCCACCAAGATGGGAAAAGCTTAAGAAGTCATTTCATCTGAGATATGGGTAAGTGTGTTGTGTCTAATCAGTGGTCTGCTTGAGAAGCGTTGCTCAGAAAAGATAAAGCAAGTGGTAGATGAATAATCTGTGTTGGTTACCCAGAAATCAAGAAGCTAAGAGTTAGAGGCTGAATAATCCATAGGGTTCTCAAGAACTAGACCCAAAGGGTTAAAAATGAAAATTTCCCAAGAGCCTGGGTAGCAGCTGTGAGGCAGGCCCACTGCAGCTGCTGCTCAGGGTTTGGCCCCACAGCCTTCTCCTTGTTGCTTCTGCCACTGTCTGCCAAAGCCAGGGTAGGGCCCTGAGAATCTAAAGATTAAAAGACATAAAAGGGACTTGAGAACTCCCTTCAAAATCTATAGGGCTGGGTGGCAATTATTACTATTCCCAGTATACAGATGAGGAAATTAAGGCTCAGAAAGCTTAGGTAACTGGCCAAAAGTCACATTGTTAGGGAATGGCAGAAATGCAATTCAAACCCAGCTTATCACATATTCATGAGTTTATGTAATATTTATTGAGATCTACTTACAGCAAGCACTTGGGCTACAAAAGTGAATAATACATAGTTCTCGCTCTCTAGATACTTATAAATACCTTACAACAATGCAATAAGAAATAAAATAGAGGATTTCACATTATGCTATAGATTCATGTGCTGGAGAACTGTAGCTTAAATGGAGCTGGAGTGTAGGGCACATGGAGGAAATGATGGGAAATAGATCTGGAAAATTGACTTGGGCCCAGATTGCATTGGCCTCAAAATGTTATGCCAAATTGGGTAGACTTTATACTGTATACAGTGGAGAATTATAAACATTTCCAAAGTGGAGGAATGACATGGTCAAATTCATTTAGTAAGATAACTCTAGAAGCAGGTGGAGGATGGACTAGGGGGAGCTGGGAAGAAAGATAGTTATCGTTGCTATTACAAGAGTCCATACAAGAGAAGATGAAGGCCAGAACTAAGGCAATAACAGTAGAGACATGCAAGGATGGGGATAAACAGATGCGAGAGCTTTTTGGAAGGTTGAATCAGTAAGACTTTGTGACTGATTAGACATAGGGGGTAAACATAAGGAAGCCAATTATGATACTGAATTGGTAAAACATTAAACCATTAATGGAAATGAGGGATACAGGAAGAAGGCCAGGTTGAAAGAGGTGGAAGATATGTGGTTTGAGATGCATTGATCTTAAGGTGACTCTATGATATCCAAGACAGAATGTCCAGTAAGCAGCTAGAAACAGGACTGAGGTTGAAGAGAAACATCTGAGTTCAAGTTAGAGACTTGGGATCATCAGCTTTTTATTTTTTTTCCTTTTTGGTGAGGAAGATTGGCCCTGAGCTAACATCTGTGCCAGTCTTCCTCTATTTTGTACAAGGGATGCCGCCACAACATGGCTTGATGAATGGTGTGTAGGTCCCCACCTGGGATCCAAACCTGTGAACCCCGGGCTGCCAAAGCAGAGCGCACGAACTTAACCACTATGCCACCAGTCCAGCTCCATCATCAGCTCTTTTGAGTTGGTTGAAGCTATAAGAGAAGACTGAGATTGAGTCTGTTTTGGAAAGCGTAGAGGAGAGGAGAGGAGAGGTGAGGAGAGGAGAAGAGAGGAGAGGAGGGGAGGGGAGGGCGGGAGAAAGGGGAGGAAGCAAGGATGGAAGGCAAGGGGAGGGAAGAGAAGAGAGTCATGAACAATATGCACACACTCTGTCATGACACATAGTAGGTGCACAAAGAATGTTATTGTAAATTAAACTAATGTATAAATGAGTTAATAAAAGAACCCTAACAATTAAAATTTGGGTATAAGAGGAGCCAGCAAAAGACAGAAAACGGATGATGAGAGAAGTAGAACCTCCTAGAGGGAATGGAGTTGTGCATGCCAAGAGAGAATAAAATTTTGAGGCTGGAACTCAATGGGGAGATGACTAAAAAGGCCATGGGAGATTGCCTTGAGCAGCTTGAGATCTAGTTGGGGGCCTGAATTCAGTTATTCATGGTAGCAGTATATGCATGATTGTAAATAAATTCCAGAAACAGTAAGGAAAGGCAACTAGGTATACAGAGAAAGCAGCAATCAGAGAAGCTTCCTCTGAAGGAGAGCGTCTTGAGCTGGAACTTAAAGGAGGAGAAGTTTGGATGCAGAGATGAAGGGAAAGGGAAATGTACATAAGCATATAGGTCAGCATAAAGGCACAGAGGCTGGAATGGACTCAAAGAGAGTGAGAAGTTAGAATATCCCCAATAGCTGGTTAAGAAAACCCACATACACCCATGCACGCCCATTGTGACACCATTATTTGCCCAACTTCCCAGTCTGATCACCAGGAAATTGCATTATCAGTCAGTATCCTAGTCTTCTCTTCTCCCCTCAGGCTCTGCTCCCCAACACTTACCCCAGGGACTGAATAACAGGGTCAGGATGGTGGTGTCTGTTATCCCTCGTGTCTTAATTTTTACACTTCAGCCAGAGAGAGAATGTGATTCTTACTGGCTGAATCCCCACCATAGGTTTTGTAAATGTGCAAAGTAAAAGCCAAGGCTGGAAATAATTGGAAAAGGGTTGTGGGAATAGAGTCTTGAATGCCAGGCTGTGAAATTGGAACTTGATCCAGTAACAATGGGAAGACAACTGAGTATATTGAGAAGGAAGCAACACTGAGAACTGTGTTTTATGGCTGGGAAACAGAAATTGGAACTGATTCTGTTGGTCCTTATCCTTTGGGTTTGGATTACTAAGTGAAAGCTACAGCACGATTGGGTCCCACATCAGACCCGTTTCCTGCTATCTATGCCAAGATGGATGTTACAGCAAGAAAGAAAGGCAAGAGTGTGTGATGCAGTATATGTAACCTGGTCTCTACAGCCTCCTGGGTTCTAAAACCTTCTTCTCGCATCTTCACTCAATTTCACTGTCACTTCCCATAATTTAATGACCAGCCCTTCTCAGAAGGAATTTAAAATGATACATAAATGTGAATAAATGTGGAGTTAAAAACATTCTTATGCCATAGAAGATCATTGAGGTTGAACAGAGATATTAGAATTAACATTAACAATCACAAGTTGAGCCCCTCACCAACCTGAAGGCAAGGTACTGACTCAGACGATCTCTCAGATTAGATTCCTGTCCAGATCCCTGAGTCTGTGCCTTGGAAGTTCTGTCCCAGATGCCTTTTGGAAACCATGGGAGAGAAATCCCAGTGTAATGGCAAAATTCCTCCTCCAAGGGATGACTGATCCTCCTCAGCATTACCTTTAGTTTCCCCCTCTCTCTTTGGACTGTTTACTGTCATCATGATGGAGCACCTGGACATGGTCATCCTCATGAGGGTCAGTCTCAATTTATTTGTCTGTTCTGCCTAGATTCCTGCCATTCACTTTCTCCACGCTCAGAGTCCCAGCAAAGATGTTTTCCAAGTATGGGGCTACCCTCATCTTTATGAGGTCCTGTAGCACAGGTGAGATTCTTTAGCATCTTGTGTTTCACAGAGTTCTTTCTCTTGGCATTAATGGCTTATGATGACTATGTCAGCATCTGTGACCATCTATTCTCCCTTGTCACTCATCCGAGATACTCAATTGGCATTTGGTTGAGGAAAACTATATATTAGGGTCATCAACTCAGCAGTCTTCTCAGCTCTTATGTTCCACCTCCCCTCATTTAGGTCCACTTCTTCTCATTTCAGTGACATTCCTCCCTAGCTCAAGCTGACCTCTGAAACACAACTTCTAGCGTTGAACTTCTTGATTTCTCTAACTCCAATATGACTCTTCTCAGCCTGTGCTATAGAATCACCTGCCCCCACCCCACCATCTTGAGATGGTTACTTTCTTGGAAGAGAGAGGGTGTTTTCTGGTTCTACACTGAGGTCATCTCCATGCCAAATCAAAAGATCTGAAGGACAAAGTTTTGGTAAAAAAGTTTTTCAGAATTCCATCCATTGTTCTTTTCTGCCTGTTCACAGGAAGCTTTCATTAAAAGTTTTAAGGTATCGCTAGACTAGTTCATTATAAGTAAACAACATTTTGCACATATTCTCTTAACGCAGACTATTTATACATTTTATGAAGTTCAGTGAAGTAACACATTCCATATCAGAGGCATTGCGTTTAATACACTACCATTAATGAAAGATTTTCTTGAAGGGAAGAGATATGTTCAAATTTTCGTTATTAAAATGTTAGTGTGCAAATAAGGGCCTGTTTTATTGTCGGTGCTGAGTCTCAGACATTTCTACATGACTTGTGTGGGTACAAACTTGTACTATCTGCTTCAATAGCATAGCTAGTTCCTTATATATCATGATCCCATGGAACAAAGCCCGTTATACAGGAAACCGAGGCTTAGTTAGGTTAAATCCCAAGGTCATGCAGATGCTATGGTGGTAGCACTGGGATTGTAACCTTCTTATGTCTGTCTCCAGAACTTGTGCACTTTGTACTATAGATTTCCGACCCGAGATCAGGGAGAATACCCATAAAATGTGAGTTAGCTTGGTGGTGTATCATTCATAGGGTTCTTTAAAAGATCTTGAAATTTTAAATGGCTTGATTGACCATTTGGACTTGCTTCTGACAGATTGTGAGAGACTTACACTTCACACATAGCAACAAAGGCAGCACGCTTTTTGAATCAACCATTTGGAGCCTGAAATGTGAAGTTTATTTTAGCTGAGGTGAAATAAAAATCCTGTATCTCTCCAGTCATCATAGAAGTCAGGGAGAAAATATGATTTTATATATGGTAGGCTATTCACTTTACACTCAACTTGTTATGAATGTACTTAATCTATAAGCCCTGCATGACAGGTACCTGACTTTCTTCTGCAATCACTTGCAGATTTCCTTGTTGTACAATAAATTTTAAGTTCACCAGTCCCCGTTGCTAGGATAGTGCACTGCATGAGCTCAGAAGGCACTCCATAAGTATCCAATGACTGTCTCACTGGCTCATGTTTCTCTATTTTCCAAGTCCTTCCATTCCACTGCTAGAAGCCCTCATCCACATGATTATCAGAATCATCTTGACCTCCCTTGAGTTAGTGATGTAGTCAAATGCCTTTATTCTGTTAGCTGTACACCCTTTTACATCCATATGAATTTTTCTGAGACTGTAAGAGCTTCCAGGGCAGAAACATTTTTTGTTTTTGTTTTTTTTGCTGAGTAGTATTTCATTGTATGGTTGTACCACAATTTGTTTCACCACTCGCCCGTTGAAGGATGTTTAGGTTGTTTCTAGTTTTTCACTATTATGAATAAAGCTGCTATAAACAATCATGTATAGGTTTTTCTCTGAATATAATTTTTCATTTCTCTTAGGAAAATTAACAAGACTGCAATTGCTTGGTCATGTGGTAAGTGCATGTTTAACATGATAAGAAACTTCCAATCTGTTTACTAGAGTGGCAGTACCATTTTGCATTCCCAAGAGCAATGTATAAAGTTCCAGTTGCTCCACATCTTCACCAGAATTTGTATTCCTGTATTTTTAAAGACATTCTAATAGGTATATAGTGTTACCTTATCTTGGTTTTAATTTGTATATGCCTAATGGCTAATGATATTAAATATTTTCTGTACTTATTTGCCATCTGTATATCCTCTTCAGTGAAATGTCTGCTCATGCCTTTTGCCCGTTTTCTAATGGGATTTTTTTTTACTGTTGAGTTTTCAGAGTTATTTATATATCCTGCATATGAGTCCTTTGTTGGATATATGAACTGTGAATATTTTCTCCAAGTCTTCAGTTTGTCTTTTCATCTTCATGACAGTGCCTTTGACAGAAAACGTGTTCTTAATTTTAAGAAAGAACTTATTATCTATTTTTTCTTTTATGTATCATGCTTTGAGGTTCCTTTTGAAGAACTTTTTGTCTAAACTCAGATTATATAGGTTTTCTCCTATGTATTCTAAAAGTTTTAAAGCTTTAAGTTTTATATTTATATCTATGCACTATTTTCAATTAATCTTTGTATAATGTGTGAGGTTGAGGTCAGGGTTCATTTTTTTCTTGTTTGTATATGGATCACCACTTGTAGGTTCCATTTGTTGAAAAGACTACCATTTCTCCAATCAATTGCTTTTTACACCTTTGTCAAAGATCAAATGGCTACATTTGTGTGGGTCTATTTCTGAACTCTCCATTCTGGTCTGTTGATCCAAGTGTCTATTCCTTTGCCAATGCACATTGTATTCATTACTGCAGCTTCGTAGTAAGTCTTAAAACTTAGTAGTATGTGTCTTCCAACTTTGTTGTTTTTCTGAAAATTGTTTTAGCTATTTTATTTTCTTTATCCTTTCAAATAAATTTAGGATGTAGAGTTTTAGAAATTCCTATTGTCTATAGCAACAATAACCACAAAAAACCTGCTGGGATTTTCATTGCTATTGCATTAAATCTATAGATTACTTTGGGGAGAATTGACATCTTTATTACGTCGAATCCTCCAATTCACACTTATGGTATGTCTCACCATTTGTTTATATCTTCTTTGATATGTTTTGTCAGCATTTTGTAGTTTTCAGCATACAAATCCTGTACAAGTTTGCCATATTAATACTTAACTATTTCATTTTTGGAGCCATTTAAAATGGCATACATATATATTTTGATAATTTTGATTTCCAATTGTTCATTGCTTGAATTTAGAAATACAATTAAATGTTGTGTATTGACCTTGTACCCTGTGACCTTGCTAAACTTTTTCATTAGTTCTAGGAGGTTTTCATTTTATATTCCCTGAGATTTTCTACATAGGTAATCATATTATCTACAAATGAGGACTGTTTCTTCCTTTTCAATCTGTATGTTCTTTCTTTCTTTTTCTTATCTTACTGCATCAACTAGAACTTTTAGTACGATGCTGAATAGGAATTGTGAGAGTAGATATCCTTGCTTTGTTCCAGATGTTAGGAGGAAAGCATTCAGTCCTTCACCATTATGATGTTAGCCGTAGATTTTCCAAAGATGCCTTTTATCAGGTTAAGGAAATTTCCTTTCACTCCTAGTTTGCTAAGATTTTTTTTTTTTTTTTTTTTTTTATCATGAGTGGATGTTGTATTTTGTCAGATATTTTCTGCATCTATTGATATGATCATGTGGGGTTTTCTCTTCTTCAGACTGTTAAAAAGGTGAATTATATTGATTGATTTGATTGATTTTTGAATATTGGACTGGCCTTGCATTACCAGGATAAACTCCAATAGGTTGTGATGTTTTACTCTTTTTTGGTATTGCTGGTTTGAATTTTCTAATATTTTGTTGAGGATTTTTGCCTCTATGTGCATGAGTGATATTGTTTTGCAGTTTTGATTTTTTTGCACAATTTTTGTCTCGTATCAGGGTAATCTTGGCATCATAAAGTAAGTTGGAAAGTGTTTACTGCTATTTTCTGGAATAGATTGGTATTATTTCTTTAATTGTTTGGTAAAAGTCATCAGTGAAATTATCTGGACCTGCAGATATATTTTTCAGAAGAATTTTAACTATGCAATCAATTTCTATAATAGTTAAAGGACTATTCAAGTTATCTATTTAATTTTTAGTGAGTTTTGATAATTTGGCTTTTGAGAAGTTGGTGACTTCATCTAAGTTGTAGAATTTCTGTGTGTAGAATTAGTCATAGTATTCCCTTATTTTCCTTTTAATATCTGCAGGGTCTGTAATAACATCCTTCTTTAATTCCTGATATTGACAATTTTTATTTTCTCTTTTTTTTAGTCTTTCTAGAGAATGATCGATTTTATTACTCTTTTCACAGACCCAGCTTTAGTTTCATTCATTTTCTTTCTCTTTCCTTTTTATTTTTTTATTTTATTTTTTCGAATTATATTACTGAAGTCATACAGTTTATAAAATTGTATAATTTCAGGTATACATTATTATATACCCGTTTCTGTATAAACTGCATCATGCTCATCGCCAATAGTCTAGTTTTTATCTGTCACCATACATATGTGACCCTTTACAACTTTCACCCACCCCCCAACCCCTTCCCCTCTGGTAACCACTAATCTGTTCTCCTTATGCATGTGTTTGTTTATCTTCCACATATGAGTGAAATCATACGGTGTTTGTCTTTCTCTGTCTGACTTATTTCACTTAACATAATACCCTCAAGGTCCATCCATGTTGCTGCAAATGGGATGATTTTGTATTTTTTATGGCTGAGTAGTATTCCATTGTGTGTGTATATATATATATATATATATATATATATATATATATATATATATATATATATATATACTATATCTTCTCTATCCATTCATCAGTTGATGGGCACTTCAGTTGCTTCCACGTCTTGACTATTGTGAATGACGCTGCAATGAACATAGGGGTGCATGGATCTGTTTGAATTGTTGATTTCATGTTCTTTGGATGAATACCCAGTAGTGGGATAGCCGGATTGGATGGTATTTCTATTTTTAGTTTTTTGAGAAATCTCCATACTGTTTTCCATAGTGGCTGCACCAGTTTGCACTCCCACCAGCAGTGTATGAGGGTTCCCTTTTCTCCACATCCTCTCTAACACTTATTATCTTTTGTCTTGTTGATTATAGCCATTTTGACAGTCGTAAGGTGATATCTCATTGTAGTCTTGATTTGTAGCATTTCTCTAATAATTAGTGATGTTGAACATCTTCCCATGTGCTTGTTACCCATCTGTATATCTTCTTTGGAAAAACGTCTGCTCATATCTTCTGCCCATTTTTTGATCAGGTTGTTCACTTTTTTGTTGTTGAGTTGTATGAGTTCTTTATATATTTTGGAAATTAACTCATTTTCAGATATATGATTTGCAGATATTTTCTCCCACTTGGTGGGTTGTCTTTTCATTTTGTTCATAGTTTCTTTTGCTTGCAGAAGCTTTTTAGTCTGATGTAGCCCCATTTGTTTATTTTTTCTTTTGTTTCTCTTGACTGAGTAGACATGGTATTTGAAAAGATGCTGCTAAGACTGATGTCAAAGAGTGTACTGCCCATATTTTCTTCTAAGAGTTTTCTGGTTTCACGTCTTACAGTCAAGTCTTTAATATATTTTGAGTTAATTTTTGTGTATGGTGTAACATAATGGTCTACTTTCCTTCTTTTGCATGTGGCTGTCCAGTTTTCCCAACCCCATTTATTGAAGAGATTTTCCTTTCTCCAGTGTATGTTCTTGACTCCTTTGTTGAAGATTAGCTGTCCATAGATGTGTGGGTTTATTTCTGGGTTTTCAGTTCTGTTCCATTCATCAGTGTTTCTGTTTTTGTGCCAGTACCATGCTGTTTTGATTACTATAGCTTTGTAGTATATTTTGAAGTCAGGGATCATGATGACTCCTACTTTGTTCTTTTTTCTCAGCATTGTTTTGGCTATTTGGGGTCTTTTGTTGTGCCATATAAATTTTAGGATTCTTTGTTGTATTTTCGTGGAGAATGTCATTGGGATTCTGATTGGGATTGCATTGAATCTGTATATTGCTTAGGTAATATGGACATTTTAACTATGTTTATTCTTATATCCAGTAGCACAGAATATCTTTCCATTTCTTTATGTCTTTTTCAATTTCTTTCAATAATTCCTTATAGTTTTTAGTGCATAGGTCTTTCACCAACTTGCTTAAGTTTACTCCTAGATATTTTTTTTTGTTGTGATTGTAAATGGGATTGTATTCTTCTTTCTGCTAGTTCATTATTAGTGTATAGAAATGTAACTGATTTTTGTAAGTTGAGTTTGTACCCTGCAACTTTGCTGTAGTTGTTGATTATTTCTAATAGTTTTTGGTGGATTATTTAGGGTTTTCTATATATATAGAATCATGTCATCTGCAAACAGTGAGAGTTTTACTTCTTCCTTTCCAATTTGGATACTTTTTGTTTCTTGCTCTTGCCTAATAGCTCTGGCCAAACCTCCAGTACTATGTTGAATAGCAGTAGTAAGAGTGGGCACCCTTGTCTTGTTCCTGTTCTCAGAAGGTTGGCTTTCAGTTTTTCACCATTATGTATGATGTTGGCTGTGGGTTTGTCATATATGGCCTTTATTATGTTGAGGTGCTTTCCTTTTATATCTATTTTATTGAGAGTTTGCATCATAAATGGATATTGGATCTTGTCAAATGCTTTCTCTGCATCTATTGAGATGATCATGTGATTTTTATTCCTCATTTTGTTAATGTGGTGTATCGCATTGATTGATTTGCAAGTATTGAACCATCCCTGTGTCCCTGGTGTAAATCCCACTTGATTATGCTGTATGATCCTTTTAATGTATTGCTGTATTTGATTTGCCAATATTTGGTTGGGGATTTTTGCATCTGTGTTCTTCAGCGATATTGGCCTGTAATTTTCCTTCCTTGTGTTGTCCTTGTTCAGTTTGGTATCAGGGTATTGTTGGCCTTATAGAATGAGCTAGGAAGCAGTCCATCTTCTCCAATGTTTTGGAATAGTTTGAGAAGGATGGGTATTAAATCTTCTTTGAATGTTTGGTAGAATTGTCCAGAGAAGCCATCTGGTCCTGGACTTTTGTTTTTTGGGAGGTTTTTGATTACTATTTCAATCTCTTTACTTGTGATTGGTCTATTCAGATTCTCTATTTATTCTTAATTCAGTTTTTGTAGGTTGTGTGATTCTAAGAATTTATTCATTTCTTCTAGGTTATCCAACTTTTTGGAGTTTAATTTTTCATAGTATTCTCTTAAAATCCTTCGTATTTCTGTGGTATCTGTTGTAATTTCTCCTCTTTCATTTTTTTTTTCCTGTGAGGAAGATTGCCCTGAGCTAACATCTGCTCCCAATCTTCCTCTTTTTTTTCCTGCTTGAGGAATATTGTCCCTTAGCTAACATCTGTGCCAATCTTCCTCTATTTTGTACGTGGGCTGCCGCCACAGCATGACTTAATGAGCAGTGTATAGATCTGCGCCCGGGAGCTGAACCTGCAAACCCTGGGTGCCGAAGCACAGCATACGAACTTAACCACTATACCACCAGGCTGGCCCCCGTTGTCCTTCATTTTTTTTTTTTATTTATTATGGTGAGACCATTTAAGATTTATTATCATAGCAACTTTCAAGTATACAATACAGTATTATTAACTATTGTTATCATGCTATACATTAGATTCCTGGGAATTTATTCATCTTATAAGTTAAAGTTTGTACCCTTTGATCAACATCTCCTCCTTCATTTTTAATTTTATTTTTATTTGAGCCTTGTCTCTTTTTTTCTTAGTCAGTCTGGCTAAGGGTTTGTCAATTTTGTTTATCTTCTCAAAGAACCAGCTCTTAGTTTCATTGATCTTTTCTATTGCTGTTTTTAGTCTCTATTTCATTTATTTCTGGTCCATATTTTTTAATTTCCCTTCTGCTGAATTTGGACTTTGTTCCTCTTTTTCTAGTTCTGTTAGGTGTAGTTTAAGAATACTTATTTGGCACTTTTCTTGTTTGTTGAGGTAGACCTGTAGTGCTATAAATTTCACTCTTTGTACTGCTTTTGCTGCATCCCATAAGAGTTGGTATGTTGTGTTTTCATTTTCATTGTCTTGAGGTTTTTTTATTTATCCTTTGATTTTTTCACTGATCCAATGGTTGTTCAGTAGCATGTTGTTTAGTGTTCACATATTTGTGACTTTCCCAGGTTTTTTTCTTGTAGTTGATTTCTAGTTTGATAGTATTGTGGTCATAAAAGATGCTTGATATGATTTCAATCTTTTTAAATTTATTGAGGTTTGCCTTTTTCCAAACATATGGTCTATCTTTGAGAATGTTCCTTGTGCACTTGAGAAGAATGTGTATTCTGTTGTTTTTGCATGGAATATTCTATATATATGTATTAAGTCCCTCTGGGACTTAAGGCCACTGTTTCCTTGTTGATTTTCTGTCTGGATGATCTATCCATTGATGTAAGTGGGGTTGCTACTATTATTGTGTTGCTGTCTATTTCTCCCTTTAGGTCTGTTACTTGTTGCTTTACATACTTTGGTGCTCCTGTGTTAGGTGCATATGTATTAATAAGTATGTCCTCTTGGTGGATTGTCCCTTTTATCATTATACACTTCCCCTCTATGTCTCTCATGGTCTTTTTATCTTAAAGTCTGCTTAGTCTGATGTAAGTATGGCAACATCTGCTTTCTTTTGCTTGCCATTGCTTGGAGTATTGTCTTCCATCCCCTCACTCTGAGCCTATGTTTGTCTTTAGAACTGAGATGTGTTTCCTGGAGGGAGCATGTTGTTGGGTCTTGTTTTTTTTAAATCATCCAGCCACTCTGTGTCTTTTGATTGGAGAATTCAATCCATTTATATTTAGAGTGATTACTGACATATGAGGGCTGAATACTGCAATTTTATCTCTTGTTTTCCGGTTGCTCTATATTCCCATTGTTTCTTTTCCCTTGTATTTCTGACTGCCATTTTTGTTGGGTGGTTTTCTGTGATATTTTTCTGATTTGTCTCTTTATTTATAATTTGCAGCTCTGTTCTGATTTTTTGTTTAGTGGTTACCATGAGGTTTGTATAAAAGATCTCATAGGTGAGACAGCCCATTTTCTGATAGCCTCTTATTTCCATTAGACTAAGCAGGTTCCATCCCTTACCTCTTCCCTTCTGAGTTATTGTTGTCACAAATTGTCTTTTTTGTGTTGTGAGTTTTGTAACTAAATTGAAGTGTTTATAGTTATTGCTACTTTCTTTCCCTTTATCTTTTATGTTATAATTAAGTGTTTGCTAACCTATTCTGATATACAGCTGCAATTTTCTGATTCTATCTGTCTATTTATGTCCTTGCTCAAGGTTTTGTAAACGTTTGCTTTTAGTTTCAGATGGGAGTGGTCCTTTCAACATTTCTTCCTTTCAACATTTCTTCTAAGATAGGCCTTGTGTCCATTAACTCCCTCTGCTTTTGTTTATCTGGGAAAGCTTTTATTTCTCCATCATATCTGAAGGATAGTTTCACTGGATAGAGTATTCTTGGCTGAAAGTTTTTGTCTTCCAGTATTTTGAATATATCATTCCAGTCTCTCCTAGTCTGTAAAGTTTCTGCTGAAAAATCCACTGAATGCCTGATAGGGGTTCCTTTGTAGATTGTATTTTTCTGCCTTGCTTCCCTTAATTTTTTTCTTTGTCATTGACTTTTGCCAGTTTTACTATTGTATGCCTTGGAGAAGGTCTTTTTGCATTGATATAATCAGGGGTTCTATTGGCTTCATGTACTTGTAAGTCCAATTCCTTCCCCAGGTTTGGGAAGTTCTCAACTATTGTTTCTTTGAACAAGCTCTCTACTCTTTTCTCACTCTCTTCTCCCTCTGGAATACCTATAATCCTTATGTTGCTTTTCCTAGTTGAGTCAGATATTTCTCGAAGAATTTCTTCATTCTTTTAAGTCTTACTTCTCTCCCCTCCTCCACCTGAAGCATTTATATATTTTTATCCTCTAAATCACTAATTCTGTCCTCCATAATGTCAGCTCTATTTTTTACAGTTTCTAGGTTATTTTTATCTCATTAATTGTGTTCTTCATATCCAGAATTGCTGTCTTGTTTTTTTTTTAGAGCTTCAATATCTGGTGAGGTGTTCCTTCTGCTCATTACTTTTATTCCTGAGCTCATTGAGCTGTCTTTCTGAGTTTCCTTGTAACTCTTTCAATTTTTTTATGACAACTATTTTGAATTCTCTGCCATTTAGATTGTAAATTTCTGTGACTTCAGGATTGGTTTCTGGAGACTTGTCAGTTTCCTTCTGCTTTGAAGTGTTACTGTAGTTCTTTATGACGTTTGATGAATTGACCCTTTGCCAGCACATTTGTGGTAGTATCAGGTTGCAGATTCCACTTGCCACCACGAGTGGGGCATGAGCTGTTTTCTGATCTCACCCTGTCTGCTGGAAGTTGTGCCAATATGGCTGCTCTGCATTTGTGCTCTGGCCTCAGCCGCTTGGCAGGTCATGCATGCACATGCAGGTGGGGCCTCTGCTCTGCTGGCAGGTCACTCTGGTGTGGGACCACCATGCTCAGTAGGGGACCAGCTAAGCTACTGCACTAGGCTGGAGGGGAGGGGCACTTTCTTTCATGTGTGGGCCAGCTTTGCACCTGTGGGTGGTTTGGCTGAGTTGCTGCACTTGGTGGGTGGGGCTCCTTCACCAGGGCTGAGCCGCCACCACTTGGGGGGAGCGTTCCCGAGGGCAGGGCTGCTACAGCACTATGGGTGCTCCTAGCAGGATGGGCTACCATTCTGAAAGCATTTGCGCAGGCCAGGCTACCCCTGCCTCCTCTTACAGTTGCACCAGCTGCTGTGTGAGGACCCATGACCTGGATCACTGCTGCCAGGGAGTGGGAGGGGTCCACTTATCTAGTTCCACTGTTTCCCAGGGATCCAATCTACTCACCTTCAGATGTATGGCTGCACGGATCTCTCAGGCGTCCTATTGTGCTGTGTAGGGAATCCTTCTTTGGTTAATGAGTGTCCATTTAGTTGTAAATTAGAGAGGAGAGACAAAGGGAACAACTCACACTGCCGTGATGCTAGCATCACTCTTCTTTCTCTCTCCCTTTTAAAAAAATTCATTGATTTCTGCTCTTTATTTTCTCCTTCCTTTTACTTATTTAATTTAATTTGCTATTCTTTTAGTAGTTTCATAAGAAAAATGCTTAAATAATTTATTTGAGACCTTTCTTATTTTTTAACACATACTTTTAATGCTGTAAATTTCTCTCTAAGCACTACTTTAACTGAAATCCACAAATTCTGGTATTTTGCATTTTCCTTCCATTCTAAATAATTTTTAATTTCCTTTGAGACTTCCTCTACAATCCGTGGATTATTTAGGTGGTTTAATTTCCAAGTGATTGGAGATTTTCTTGCTATTTTGCTTTTATTGTTTTCTAGTTTAAATCAATTATAGTCAGAGACTATACCTTATATGATTTCAATTCTTTTCAAATGTGTTATGTTTTGGTACATGACTCAAGATATGGTCTATCTTGATAAATGTATTCTGGTATTGTTGAGTGGAATGTTCTATAACTATCAATTAGTTCCAGTTGGTTGATGATGTTGTTCAGTCAAATAATTTTTATTTTATTATTATTTTCTTAACAATAGGGAATGCTCTTTACTGAGCACTTTCTATGTTACAAGTGCTGTACTAGACAATTATTTGTAAGACTTATTTAAATTCTGCAAAGTAAATATCCCATTTTACAGATTAGAAAACTGATACTCAGAGATGTTGAGTACCATGCCCAAGATCACATAAAAACAAAATTCTGACACCAGAATTTCAAGCAAGTTCTGTCTGACTCTGAAGATTGTGTTCTTTTCATTATACCATCCTAGTCTTGGCTTGATGTATGTACTAGTTGGTATGTTGTTTGGGAAATGTTCTTAAGTCTTATTTACAATTGTATATTTTTTCTCTCCAACTAAATAGTGAGCTCTCTGAAGCTAAAGACTATCTTCTTTTCCTTTTACATAGCATCAGTCAAAGGTTCAAGGTATAGTAAGTGCTTTATAGTTGCTGACTGACAAATAGACTGACTAAAAAGTCCTTTAGAAAGCCTCAGCCTCAGCAGGAACAGGATGATGACGATCATAGCCAGTCATTGAAGGGGCAAGAAGTTGTATCCCAGACCTGGATTATGTATTCTTATTTCTAAATAAAGGTACTGTTGGAATTTAGAGTGAGAAGATTCTTGTCACGAGAATTGCACAAGACTCTTTTGAGCATTATAGAACAATCAGCATCCCTGGCCACCTACGACTTAATATCAGTATTTCTTCACAGTTATTTTCACAATCAAGAAAGCTTCCACGTAATTCTAAGTGCCCTTTATAAGGGAAGTATCACCCTAATTGAGAAATACTAACAGTTCCTGGCACATATAGGTGTTCAATTAAAGTTTATTGTATAAATGAAGGAGCACCCCTTAATGAAGGTACCTCATAGCTTTGAGAATTGTGATTGAGATCTCCTTGTGGGGAAGGGATGAAGATGGTGTACACAGTCACTCCTGAAATTACTTTTACTTCATAAAATTCCTTGGGTTTGTCCAAGATCAATGATCAAGATTCTGTAGATAAGGAGGTACTTGTGAGGATCCGAAGGCAGCAGTCCCTAACCATTGTTGAAAGACATCTCCTTGATTGTTGTATTGAGTGAAAGCTCTAAATTCTTCCTCAGTTCCTGTGAGGAATGAGGCAACTAGTGTTAAGTATGCTACTTGTAAACAGGAAACAGGAAAGGGAACTCAGGACAAAACTAAATTTGTAGTTTTCAACTCTGGCAATACATTAGAGTTACCTGGGAAGCTTTCAAAAAATATGGATGCCCATGCCCCACTCCAGACCAATTGGATTAGAATCTGAGAATTGGACCTGGGGGTATGGTACATTTTTAAGCCCCCAGGCTATTTTAATGTGCAACTTGTGTTGAGAACCATTAGTTTAAAAAAAAAGGGCTGAGCAGATTTGCAAATAAGATTTTTTAAAGATGATTTCAATGTACAATGGCAGAAAGAGCATAGATTGATAGATTGAAGAGTCAGAAGGACCTGGATAACATTCTTGGACTGGTTACATATCATCTGGGTGATCCTTGGGAAATTAATTACTTTCACTTTTTTCATCTGTAAAATAGAAATAAATATAGGACCTACCTCATAAGGTTGTTGTAAGAATAACATAAAATTTTGTGACTGAATTTAGCACAGTTCCTCTTACTGACTAGATCAATAAATCTTTTAAAAATATGTAGCATGAAATTTTAACTTTTGAGCTACACAAAAGACATTCAGAAGTCAGAGAAAAGTTAGAGAAAATTTCTTTTGGGACAGCAAATGACCAGTATGACATCATAACTGAGGGAGGATACTCATTTCAAGGAGGATAGTAAAACTCTCCATGTTCCAGTCTCCATGAAGATGGATCCTCTGCCCTCACTCACTGCAGACTGGTGAAAGGACATCCCCCAGGATCTGTCACCAAGATAGGTGACTCCTTCATCAAGACATCAGCACAGTAATATAAAAAGGGGGCGCACATTTGGGTATCATCAAACCTGTTTCTCATGTCCTCCCGAAATTCATGGCACAGATGGAGAAGCAAATTAACATCAGAAAGGTCAACCTCTTCGACATTGCAAGGATGGAAATGCTTCAGCTAGGCATAAATCCACAGCCTTCACAATTTGGAGGACTAATTTATTCCATTGCCCCAATCAAATAGTTAGGGATGGCACAGTGCTCATTAATAAACACTTATGAGAAAAAAAGCAGGGACTGCACTGATGCCATCATTTGAATTCTTATAAATTAGGCACTTTACTGTACCATCAGAATTTTCCTTCTAGCCATTGAGAAATCTTTCAAGTTTGAGAATTCGATAGTGCACAGGGCTAAGTGCCCAGAAGGTATTGCATCTATGTTATTCAAATGTCTACAGGCAGTGACAATGGATAAAGACATCTTCACTAATGTGTTACAACATGGGAAAGAGATATGGGTCTCTGGATCAAAACATTTGGGCCCCAGTTTGGTCTGTTGGCACATTACCTCATTCATCCCTGAGCATTAATGAGTTAACCTTTATCCCATAACCTCCATTTCAGCAAAGGCTGCAGTTGTGATGATCAATATGGCTCATTTTATCCTGTGCAGTGATGATGCCCCAAGATAATTAAATTTAGGGACAGTGTTCTTCAATATGTGGAGTCAGCCCATCAGATCATAGCAGAAGCTCACAAACTGGTTCAAATATAGCCTAATGTATCACACTTTAACTTGAAAAAAAAGAATAATTTCTTTACTTAAAATGACTACAAAATTCTGCATAGCCAAGCAACAGAATTAAATGAATCTGCCCGCAAGAGACGTGTCTATAAAGTCTACTTTTTAAACAATTTTCTTGTTTTAAAATTAATAGCTTTGCCCTTAAAATGCATAATAACTTGGTACTTTCTATAAAAGCTGCTCATGAGCCAGACCAGAGGAGATTGAGGCTGCTTTTGCTTTCCAAATGAGAGACTGTGTGTGTATGTGTGTGAGCACAGTTACACATGTGCGTGTGTTGGGGAGTGGGAATGGAATATATGTAGGGGATATTATGAATTTACTATTGATTTTGTATCCCTAGCTCCTATCACAATGACAGGCACATGATAGATGTTTTATAAACATTTATTAAATGGAAAAAATAGAACAAATGCATAGAAACAAGTCTTCCACAACTCAAAGCTGGTTTGATAAAAAATGGAACAGTATAGTGCAAGGCAAGTGGCCGCCACATACATCTTAGGTACAAGAGTATTTTATTAGAGTGGCACTCAGAGACTTTATTGACCACATAAAAACTAATTAAATAATTATTTGATGTTTAAAAGTAATTTGTAGTTTATAATCAGAGTAAAGGATTGAGTAAACAAAGTGACATGACAGAACATAAAATCAAAAATATATCCTTACTACCATCTTCTGTATTGGCCATTTATCCATAATTCCTAGAATCCCTGTTTGGGAAAACAACTGGTATTTTAATTGTGGCTAAGACTTTTTAATATGACTAAGAATGCATTTTAGGTAAAACGTTTATAACAAAATACATCTCATAGCCAATTTGATTCTTCCGACTGTCTCCAAAACATCTTGGTAGTGACTACAGGTCCCCAGACTCTCAGTATGAGTCAGTGAAAACACCCCATTGGGGATGGCTCTGCTTACTGCTCCAGCCGTCTTGAACGTCACAGTTACTCAGTCCCGGGGCTCACTTTTCTCGGCATCTCAGGGGACCAGTCAAGAAGGCAGAAACTTTGCTATATTAATGATTCTGCCAATCGCACAGAAATGGCCAAGCCTGGAGCAGGAAGTGGGGAGGGGAGTGTAACTTGGAGCTTAGTTCCAGAGGTTTTACTGTTCTGAGCACATGAACTTTTCTGTGCCTGCCAAGGGAACATCTGGAAAGAGCCCAACCACTGACGTGGGGCTGAAGCTTTTGGGATGAGTACAGAAACAGAAAAGCGGCTGGTGAATACTTGTGACTTCTAGAGACATTCAAAGAAGAAAGGTGGGTGATAAAGGACAGGGATGCTTGTAGATAAAAGTTTGAATGTTCCACACATCCAGTCATCCCTAGCAGCTTCTACTTGGGCCAGACTTACAATTGGAGACAGCAGCCCTGGCTAGAATTTAGGAGACCTGGGTTCTATTCCTGAAAATGTCACTAAGCAGTCTGTGTGTGCTCTGGATCTTCGTATGGCTAGCTCCTCTCCATTCAGATTCCAGCTCTTAATGTCAAATCCTCTGAGTGGCTTTCCTTTCCATTCTACCTAATGTTGCCCCTCCAAACCCTCAGACCTCTATTCCATTAGCTTGCTTTATTTTCTTCATAATTTTATTTATTTTAAAAATTATTTGTTTGTTTGTTTGCTGTACATCTCTTCTTTTAGATTGTAAAGGCCATGAGAGTACCCCTAGTGCCTGTCACATTGCCTGGAACACACAAAGTGCCCATTGAATATTAGTTGAATGAATGAATGCATGCACGCCCAAGAACAATGTACCTAACTTTTTTGTAGCTTGGATTTATTATCAGTAAAATTAAGAGAAAGCATCTTGATTATTTCCAAGATTAGCATGATAACAAAGAAAGGATAGATTTGTAAGTCCCTTGAAAAAAACTTTAATAACATTTAACTTAGGATTCTATATTTAAAAAAGACTGCATGGATACAACAGTAGCATTAGAATATTGCAGACCTATATTTGAATGTAGATTCTGCCACTTAACCAGCTATAAGACCTTGAGCAAGGCATTGGAATGCTCCAAGCCTCAGTTACCTGGTTTGTAAGATGGGACTGATAATAGTAGTTACTTCCTAGGGTTGTTAAGAAGATTAAATAAAATGATTTCTATCAATCACCCAGCATAGTGTGTGGCACTTGTTAGGTACTTTATTAATGGTAGCTATTAATATATTCAGGATAATATTTAAAATTTTAACAACCACTACTGTATACTGTGGAAATTTTGGTTCCCAAAGATGGCCATAAAGGTGACTTTAATGGAACACCAGCCAAAAGCAGGCAGCCACAGCCTCAGAGGGGCAGAAGGACACCAGGCATTTACTTACAAGTTGCCAGAGGCTAATCTAGTTTTCTCTCACAGGGTCTGACTTGGAGCCCACAAGATGATGGAGGCCACTGTTGTGAACGCCAAGGTGGGCTGGCAGGTGCCAGGGAAGCACCCAGGGATGAGAGGGCTCCAGATCAGCAATTTAACAATTGTCATAGAACTTTTTAAAAGTTAATTTGGCTTTCCCAGTGCATACTTTCTGAGTATCTGCCCTGACTGTATTTACACTTTAAGAAGCATTTTCCTAGAGACTCTCATTGGATCTTTGTAGCAATCCTGTGAGATCAGAAGAACAAGTGTTATTATTTCCATTTTACAGATGAAGATCCTATAACTCAGAAAGGACTTACTAAAAGCTATAGAGCTAAAATGGTATGGAATCAGAACTCAAACCCAGGTGTTCTGACTCTAAATCCAAGGATATAAATCCTCTATGCACTACTATATTTTGTCCTTCACTATCCCAGCTCTTAACAAGAAAAACAATATTAAAATCAAGTACACTCAGACATTGGCAATCTCCCTGATTAAGACAAAGGATAGAAATGGCCCTAAGCAGAATTCAACATTGTGATTTTTCAAGGAACTATGGGGGAAGCAGCCTCTTGTGTTTTGATGAGGACATGGATTTCATGCTTCTGAAAGAGGAGGAGTCAGAGGCTGTTACTTCCTCCAAGTGGAAACAATGCTGTAGACAGGATACCTGGGTTCCAGTTCTGGCATTTACACCAAATCCCTGGGCAACTATGGATAATTTATTACCCCTCTGAGGCCCTGGTTTCTGGGTTTCTCCCTCTTTAACACGATATTAGATGAGAGTAGCACTCACCCTTTTTACTGCCTCAACACACTGGAGAATTACCACACAATGATTAGTAACAGGAGTTCAGTTTAGGAAGGGCTTCTTAGCAAGGGGCAAGTGACAGAATCTAAAAGGGGCTTGTGTGTGGTTTGAACAAGCCTACCAGGGGATTCCCAATCATAATAATAGCTAATATTTACCATGTGCTTAGTGTGTGCCAGATCCTCTGCTAAGCGCTTTACATGAATTACCTCATTTCATCTTCACAGTAAATTAATGAAGTTGAAAATATTTGGTACTCTCATCTTAAAGATGAGGAAACTGAAACTCAGACAGGATAAGTAGCTTGCCCAAGGTCACACAGCTAGTAAGTCATACAGTTGGATTCTAACCCAAATATAATTGACTCTGGAGCTTGCCCTCTTACCTCTATATTATATTGCTTGATATTCCCCCTCCACTCATCCCCTGCTGTCCCTCAAACACACAACTGATAATGAAAGAACTAGTAAGTTTCTAGAGTCCTTCCCATGTCTAAGATTTGTGTTCTTGACTTTATGCTCAGGCTAAATTTTGGCAGAGGACAAGTTCAGTGTTGGGAAGAAAAAGGGTGTAGAAGGAGGTAGGAAATTAGAATTCATTGAGTACCGCTTTTCTTCTCATGCCTTGCTAGACATTTTACCTACACCTACCATCACCGTCAGTCCTTACAACCAGTCTTACAAGATTGATGTTTTATCCCTGTTTACAGAGAAGACTCAGAGAGGTTAAGACACTAGCCCAAGGTCACAGAGACAATAAATGGCAAAACCGAGATTCAGGCCCATTCTTCTGACTGCAGATTCCATCCTTATGCCTTTAAACCTTGTATCCAATAGACTGGAGGGTGGCAAGAGATGAGTGAGCCAGGATGAAGCATTTGCCATAGTTGACACACACAATGTGTCACCTCCTAGATAGCCAGGACCAGACCCTGCAGGTATCTGTTTAAGGACTAGAGCTGTTCATGTCTCACTATTGTCATGCATGTCCCTCCTGCAGACCTGCAGTGCCACAATGGGAGCAGGCAACACCAGCGAGTTGAGTGGATTCTTCCTCGTCGGCCTCACCAATGATCCTCAACTTCAGCCCATCCTCTTTGCCCTCTTCTTCTTCATCTATGTAGTCACAGTGGTGGGAAACCTGGGCCTCCTTGCCCTCACTGTGGTCAGCCCACGACTTCACACTCCCATGTATTTCTTTCTCAGCAACCTGTCCTTTCTTGACTTCTGTTATTCTTCGGTGACAGTCCCAAAAATGTTGATGGGGTTTTTCTCTGGTTGCCAAACCATCTCCTCTGGTTGTGTGGTCCAGACAAGCTGCTTTTTGATCTTTGCTGTCACGGAGTTCTTCCTCCTAGCGTCAATGGCCTATGACCGTTATGTGGCCATCTGCAACCCTCTGCTGTACCATATCATCATGTCTCCAAGGCTCTATTTGCAGCTAGTGGCTGCCAGCTATGCAGTGGGCCTGATGAACATGGTGCTCCTCACTAGCACAACCTTTCATCTGACCTTCTGTGAGTCCCATGTCATCACTCACTACTTCTGTGATATACTTCCTCTTTTAAAACTCTCTTGCTCTGACACACAGGTCCTGCAGCTTCTCCTGTTTGCTTGCGGTGGCTTTAATGTGTTTGTGTCCCTGCCAATTGTCCTGGTCTCCTACATATGTATCTTCTTGGCTATCATCAGAATCCCCTCAGTCCAGGGCAAACACAAGACATTCTCCACCTGTGCTTCCCACCTGACTACTGTCAGCCTGTACTACGGAACCACAGTGTTCATTTACTTGCGCCCATCCTCTGAGTACTTAATAGGCAGAGACAACTTGGTCTCTCTATTCTACACAGTGGTCATCCCCATGCTCAATCCCATGATCTACAGTCTGAAGAACAAAGATGTGAAGGAAACATTTGGGAATGTTCTCGAAAAGACCTCATAATTCTTCTCCCTTCGCACACCTAGATTTCCTTGATGTCCAATGCCGTAAAGGAAAGATAAAGAAGGGAAGGAGAGGGAGGTGACTTATTTTTGGCCACCAACCATGTGTCAGGCATTATTCTAGAAATTTTAAGTAGATTATGCCTTGAATCATCTTCACAATTCTGGAAGTCAAGTATTATTATCTTCAATTTATAGATGAGGTAACTGAGGCCCTGAGAGGTTTAGTGATTTGCCTAAGGTCACATAGCTTGTATGCAGTGAAACTTGAATTTCAATTCAGGACCGCCTGGCTCTGAAACTCCCTTTCTACTACATTACTCAGTTTCAGTATAAGGCAAGATGCCACCCTCTCTCTTTACCTTCAGAGTCCAGGGTTTCTGAATTGTTTCCCTTTCTGGTAAATCTGGTCTCTTAAATTTATAATGGATTCAGTCCCTTAAGACCCCCTCCCTTTCCCGTAGCCAATTCTCTGCCTGTGGCTTTGGATCATGCCTAATCAGGTCACTAAAGTAATTGAATACCTATTGTATACAGAGCCCCATATCAGATGCAGGGATGGAGAGGGGTCACAAGGAGGAAAGCTATGGTCACTACCTTTTGGCAGCTTCCAACTCATTTAGGGAAGACCGAAGATCCCACCCAAAAGGCAATTGAACTATGACCTTTTATTCAAATCGACATTTATTGAGTTCTTTCTATGTGCTAAATGCTAAATCAGTTATCTCATAATCCTCCCAAGAACTCTGTGACATAGGTACTATTGTTGCTCTCATTTTACAGATGAGAATACTGTAGCTAAAAATGATTAAGTAACTCACTCAGGGTCACACAGCTAATGAATGGTGAATGCAGGATTTGAATTCAGGTATGTTTGTCCAAAGAGCTTATGTTCTTTTCACTCTGCTGTATCACCTCCTGGATTACTGGGATGCCTGTCAGCAAGCACCAAGGAACATGAGCTATGAGGCTGGGACTCAAGGTAAAGGAAGCAGGATGGATTGGGTTCATAAGAGAACCCAATCTAGGAAGAGGTGGATGGTTTGAATAAAGTCTGTAAAAAGTGAGGAGTGGTAGGAATGGATGAGTAGTGAAAGGGATTAGGGGAATTGGGGATCAAAGGCTGAGATAGAAGAATCTAGATGCTGGTTTGGCTGGAGCTGGGTAGAAGGCAAATTTAGAAGTAAAAGATATTGACGAAATGGGGAGATGGTTGGGTAGAAACAAAAGATATTAAGAAAATGGGGAGATGGTTGGGTAGGGCTGATATACTTTCTTTGTAGGTCTTACTAATCTAAACTATCCTCTACCACCATATGTGGGGAAGTTCTAGAGCTCTGATTTCCCTAATTGGACCCAAGATGGCTTTCAGTGTGTGGCTGCTTAGAGTTGTGGTAAGAGTCATGTTTTTTTTTTTTTAATAAATTTTAAAGATTTTATTTATTTATTTTTCCCCCCAAAGCCCCAGTAGATAGCTCCACATCCTTCTAGTTGATGTATGTGGGACGCGGCCTCAGCATGGCCGGAGAAGCGGTACGTCGGTGTGCGCCCGGGACCCGAACCCGGGCCGCCAGCAGCGGAGCGTGCGCACTTAACCGCTAAGCCACGGGGCCGGCCAAAAGTCATGTTTTATGTAGGCCAAGACCTTCATAAACCTTTACTCTGGCTTTACTCTGTTCTCTGTCTATAGTCTACACTCCTAGACTGGCCAGACAACCAACATGTTTGAGCCCTTGGTCACAAAAGGACATCAGCGAATTACTTCCTGACTCAAAACTTGTGGCCAAGTTAGGTTTGGGCAAGGTCTAAACAAGTGTGACCTAGTGAAGTCGTTTCAAGTCTAAAGGCAGCCAGACCTAGAGAGGGGTCTTGCTTCCTGACACCTTCCTTATTGGGAATTCCTCTGTCCTAGAGCATGGCTTTTTTCTATTTTATCATTTTCCTGGACCATTGCAGTAGCCTCCTAACCAGTCTCACTGCCTCCAGGCTTGTCCCAATCGATTAATCCTCCTCATGGCTGCCTTATGATTATTCTAAACAGAAATCTGACCACATCACTGTTCTACTTTAAATCCTTCAATGGCTCCTCATTGTCGTCAGAACAAAGTTCAAATCCCTTAACTTACAAGGCCTCCACAATCAGAATCTTACCCCTCAGATCTTGTCTTTCACGACACTTCTTCCCTTCCCTGCACTTCATATCCTCTCCTTTGCACTTGCTATTGTCCTCATTCACGAGGCCCTTGCTTTCCATCAGGGAAAAATCTTCCCCATATGTCTAATCATAGCTCTCCTCCTGAGCGGACCAAAAGTGTTCACTCCTTCATTGGAACTTTAAGACCAATGATTGCAGCACACAATCATCCTATACTCCTATACTGCTTTGTTCTAATCCACTTTTCTTATACCCGTATCTTGCTTTATCTACTAGATTGTATACCTTGGAGGGAAGGACCAAGGTGTCTCAGAGCTATGCAACCACTTCGATGCCTGAAACAAAGTTAGCATTCAATAAATGTTGCTAATGGGAAGAATAATGACTTTGCATGTAATGTATCTTTGAGTTCTGCCATGGGCATTTATGTCTACTTCTGAACCCTCTGAAAAGTCCAGAGGTGTGTTACTAATCCACCACTCTTTCCTTTTTTAATATTCTACCTTGTCTCCAATATCTACTTCCAGCCTGACCTTTTCCTATGCCTCTGCCCCCCAGCATTATAACTCAGCCTTTGCAAATCCATTGCTTTCTATTGATTTGATGTATGTGTGCATATCTATGTGTGTTGTATTCCTAAATAGATTAAAATTCCTTGGGGAAATGGGTTACATCTATATCAGGCTTTCCCAGGAATAGTAAGCTGTGCAAAATAAGTGCCCATTGGATGAAAAAATATGTGCCTGTAATGCATAGTTGATACAAAATTGAAGAGGGTTTCTGTGGAGCTCAAAGTAAGGCAGAGTTAACTAGATATGAATTTAAGAAAGGAATAGGAAGCTAGCATTTATTATGGGCCTACTAAATGCCAAACACTATGATAAATCCTCAATATCTCATTTAATCATCAAAACAACCTGATTTTTTAAAAAATTGTTAATTAAGACTATTTTTTAGAGCAGTTTTAGGTTCACAGCAAAATTGAGGAGAAGTACAGAAAGTTCTCATATACTCTCTGACCCCACACATGCATAGCCTCCCCCATTATCAACATTCCCCACCAGAGTGGTATATTTGTTACAATTGATGAACCTACATTGATGCATCATAATCACCCAAAAGCCATAGTTGACATTAGGGTTCACTCTTGGTGTTGTATATTCTACAGGTTTAAGAACCTGATTTTGCAAATGAGGAAAAGGAGTATCGGAGAAGTTGTGACTTGCTCGGTCAAACATACACAGCCAGTATGGGATAGAGACAGAATTTTGAACTCACATCCAGAGCCTGTGTGTTTAACTACTTTACCAGTCTGCATTGGAGTGATCATTTCACTTTTATTAAACCCTAGATTTGTGCCATATACTGTGGCATCCAGGCATTGGGAGATGAACCTGGAGACTGAGTCAGTAGCAATATATTTTGTTTAGATTGAGCTTTCACTTAACATATCTGAGGCACAAAGGAAAGAAAGAAAGATAAGGAAGGAAGGAACATAAGAAGGAAGGAAGGAAAGAAGGAAGAAAGGGAGGGAGAGAGGGTTGTAGAGAGGGAAGGAAAGAGGGAGGGAGGAAAGAAGAAAAGAAAATATCCTGAACAATCCTGCCATCCCAGTCATTCAGAAAATGTAGTGGTAGGAGTGGAAGGTGACCACACCGTCTGGTCTCTTCTTAGGGCTTTCTCCTGAAACTAGACCCAGGTAGGAGAAGGAGAGCTTTCCTAACAATCACTTGAGCCTTTTGCTCCAATACTTCAGAAAATACTATTTCTTATAGGAAAACTGCCAAAACTTCTCTAGAAACATATTTTAAGAAAATGGCCCTTGGTAGTGTCTAGAATCTTTAAAGATTTTACCAGTAGCCATTTGTTCCTTCAACAGCTTCATGAGGCTCCAATGCCCTACAGCCCTCCTTAGCTGAAGCAAGGATTCTGAGGTCTGGCCTCTACCTTGTTCTATCATTGCTCACTCCACTGCAAAACAATTCTTCCCTGGGTGACTTGAAGAAGGCTCCCAAGACATGCTCATTCTAGAAGAAACTGCTTTTTCTGGTGAATGGAGTGACTCTTCATTGTCACTGGCCCTGCCTAGGTGATATAACCTGGTCAAGTTGGTTTAGTATTCCTTGCTTGGTCTCCATCCTCACTGATGGAGGTTCACTGATGTGCCTCACTCTCCAAAACTAAGCCATCTTGAGAGCATCTTGAGAGGGCAGGGCTTAGATTTACTAATATTATGTATAATAGTAATAAAGACCAAGCAAGAGCACTTCTGGCTGATTGAGTGCCTACAATTCCAGTACCCGTTGTTTTACCTACAATTTCCCGTTTCATATTATAGACAAAGAAACTGAGGTCCTTAAAGATGAAGCAATTTGACAGAAGAACAAGAAAAAATTTGGCAAATCCTTATTACTAGAGGAGAAATTTTAACATTTCTCGCTCAGAAACTGATAAGCATATATGTAAGAATATATAATATCAAACAACACAATTATTAAGTTTGAGTTAATACATACACAATACATTTTGAATCCTGGTCCTATAAAATATAGGACATAAATTATTTTCAATCACATTTGAAACATTTACAAAACTAGAACGCAAGTCAAATATCAAAGTCTTAATAAATTCCAAATAAGCAATATCATATTAATAACATTCTCATCAAAATGCAATAAAATAGAAATTAATAAAAAAATCTCCAAAAACCTTCATACATTTGGACAAAAAATCCCTTCTAAATGGAATAAAGAAAAAAATTTAATGAAAATTACAAACAATTATTACTGAATGACATATATCAAATTATACAGTAACTGATGTGATACTTATAAGAAAATACAATGCATGCAATACTAAATAAAAGAATTGAATATTAGTGTGTTAAGCATTCAACTCAAGAAGTTAGAAAAGAACCATGAAGCAAACCAGAAGAAAGTAAAAGAAAGGAAATAAATGTCAAAACCAAAATTAATGAAATAGGAAATAAAAAATAAAAATATTTGATAAGGCCAAAATCTAATTTTTAAAAGCTTAATAAAATAGGCAATACTCTGAGAAAACTGAATAAGTAAAAACGAATCAAGACTTGAATAACCACTATTAACAATGACAATTGGGACATTACTAAATAAATACTTCAGATTTTTAAAATAATTAGAGTATGCTATGAAATATTTTATGCCAATAAATATGAAAACTTTGATGAGATGGAAAATTCTGTAGAAAAATACAAATCAACAAAATTTGATTCAAGAAGAAATTGACAACATAAATAAGCCATTAAACACTGAAGAAATTCAGCCAGTAGCCAACCCCTCTGCCACCAAAGGCACCAATCCTATGTTCTTTCACAGCCAAGTTTTATCAAACTATCAAAGAACGGACAATCTACATTATATGAAATATTCCAGAGAACAGAAAAGGAGGAAAGGTTGCCCCATCCGTTTTATGAGCTTAGTAAAACCATGATACCAAAACCAGACAAGCTTGTTAGAAAGACCAAAAATTATATGCCAATCTCACTTTTGATAAAAGTCTCAGAAGTCCTAATTAAAATATTAGTTAATTAAACTCAACAAATATTTAAAAAATAACACAATATGATCGAACAGGCTTGATTTCAGGAATTAAAGGAGGGTCTAACTTTAGAAAATCCACTACTACAAGTCACTATTTAAGCTGATGAAAGAGAAAACAATATGTACTCATCTCAATAGATTTAAAAAAATTTAAATGAAATTCAGCACCTCTGTATGGAAAAAAAAATATCTAAACAAATCATAGAATAGAGGGAAAGGTTTAATCTGACAAAAGATATCTACCAAGAACCTACAATAATCACAATAACTAATGTAGAAACTTTAGAAACATTTTCATTAGAGCCATGAACAAGAGGAGGATACTTGCTCTCCAAATTACTGTTCAAAATTGCATTGGAGAGGTCATTGTAAATTCAATAAGACAAAGAATAGAAATAGATTTAAGCATTGGACAGAAAGAAAGTGTCATTATTCATGGACTATTTGATTGGCTACATGGAAAAGCAAAGAGAATTTTCAGACAAGTTATTTTGACTATTAAGGGAGTTCATCAATGTTGCTGCATAGAAGATATTTTTTAAAAAATCAATAATAATCCTATACAGTAGCAAAAAACAATTAGAAAATATAATTTTTGAGAAGTTACGATTCACTGACAAAAATGTAAAAAAACCCTGATGATATCAAGTGTTGTTAAGGATGGGGGACAACTACTAGAACTGCATACATTGCTGGCAGGAATGCAAGATGGTATAGCCACTTTATAAAACAGATTGGCAATGTTTTTTGAAGTTAAACACTTATCATATGACCCACCAATCTTATCCTAGGAATTTACCCAAGGTAAATGAAAACATGTCAATGCAAAGACTTGTCATGTTAATGTTTATGATAGCTTTATACATTATAGCCAAAGCCTGGAAACAACCATGAGCTGGTAATTGGATAAACAAATTGTGGTACATCCATACAATATAATACTACTCAGCAAGAAAAAAAGAAACTTTTTTTCCGTTTTGTTTTATACAAACAAAAACATGGGTGAATCTCAAAAACATGATGCTGCATTAACGAAGTCAGGCACGAAGGGCTATATACTATATAACTCCATTTATATGAAACTCTAGCAAAATATAAACTATTGTGACAGGAAACATATCAGTGGTTGCCAAGGACCTGGTGTGGGTGGAAGAGACTCACTTCAAGGAGCGTGAGGGAACTTTTTGGAGTGATGGAAATGTTCTACATCTTGATTGTAGTGACGATTACACGACTTTATACATTTGTCAAAATCCATCAAATTATAATTGGTGAATGTTCTTGCTTGTAAATTATACTTCAATAAAGCTAGTTAAAATAAAGTTACTATCTGAAATAACAGGCAACACTATTAGGTACCTAAGTATAAATCTAACAAAAGATGTCCATGATTCTTTACGGAAAATATTGTAAGCACTATTGAAGGACACAAGAGAAGACTTTAATAAAGGAAGGTATATACCATTTTTTCATATAGGAAAACCCATAAACTTAAGATGTCCACAATCCCAAAAATAAATGTGTATATTCAACACAATACCAAAGTTCCAACAGGATTTTTCATGAAACTTAACAAGCTGATTCTAAAAATCATATGAAAAATTCAAGGACCAAGAATATCCAAGACAATTATGAAGAAGAACAAATAGGAAGGACTTATCCTACAGATATCAAGACTTAGAAAACTATAGTAATTAAAAGAGTGTAGTATTTGTGTAGAGAGAGGCAAACAGATCAGTTGGAGAAAAGAGAGACCCAGACACAAATCTGAGAATATAAGGAATCTTGGTATATGACAGAACTGGCCTTGTAGATCGTGAGAGTAAAGGATGGATTATTCAATAAATGGTGTAGGAACAATTGCTTATTCATATTTGAATGAATAAAATTAGTTTCCTACATTGCATCATATACAGAAATAAATTCCAGATGGATTTAATAACTAAATGTTTTTAAAACTTTTAAATTTTAAAAGAAGTTTAAAGTAATACAAACGATAGGAAAGAATTTCTTGAATAAGACGTGAAAAACACAAATTGTAAATGATTGATAAATTTGACTACATCAAGAAAAAAAACCTCTACCCTTCTATGTTATAAGATATTGTAATAAACAAAGCTAATTGTTAAGTGACAGACTTGGAGAAGACATTTGCAACAAATATATAACAGACAGATACAGACTACATGAAGGACTGAATTTAGTAAAAAAACAACCCAAATTAACAATGGACAAAATATTATTGGACAATGCACAGAAAAGAAAACCTGAGTGGCCAGTAAATAGATGAAAACATGCTTTTATCCTCGCTAATAATCAGGGAAATGCAAATTAAATTAGCACAGAGATACTATTGCATAGCCATCAGATTGCCACAAATAAAAACATCTGCTAATACCAAATGCCGGCAAGAATGTGAGGAAGCAGATACTGTTATACATTGCTTGTAGAAATGTGTTTGTACATCCACTTTAGAGAGCAATTTAGTAGTACGTAGTAAATATGAAAACATGAATATACTCTGAGCCAGAAATTCAACTCCTAGGTACCTTAAAGAAATATTTGAAAAATATTCAAGGATGTTTATTGCAAGATTGTTTGTAATGGCTGAAAATTATTAACATAAATGTCCATCCTTTTCTAGACAAAAAGTTTTCTGGTTTTCAATTTATAAGAATCTTTCATCCTTTTATTAATCCATCCGGGGCAACCTCAAAGCAAGGATGTGAAAAAAATTATTCCAGTTGAAGAACTCTTATTTTTAGCAAGTAAGCTATAAGGAAGAACAAACAAACCCACACTATTCACTATAATAAGAAGCAAAGTAAATCAAGAATAACTGAATGAGGACTACATATATCAACAGGGATAGGTCTGAAAAAAATGCAAAGTGGGAGGAAAAAAGCAAGATGCAAAAAGTTATGATGCCATTTGTGAAAAATTTAAAACATACAAAATATTATCACGTGTTATTTATGGATACATTCACATGTAGTAGAAAGATAAAAACATGAACATGGAGGACACACATCAACTTCAGGATAGTGGATGCCTCTGGGGCTCAAGAGAAATGGGATTGGGAACAAAAGGAATTTTCACTGTACCTATAATGTTTTATTTCTTAGAAAGAAAGCTCTGAAACAAAAAGAAATCAATAGTGGCTTATCCATATGCTAGAGCACTATGGAAATGTTAAAATGGATGAGATTGATCTATGTGTGCAGATACAGAAAGACTTCCATGATATATTAAAACTAAAAGCTCTATAAAATTATTATGAGCTGTGCGATCACTTTTGTGTAAATATTAAAAAATACAAATGTATATAAATGCTGATATAAGCAAATGAAATTTCTTGAAGCACCCACAACAAACTTTATAGTAGTTGCCTCTGGGGAGAGGGACTGGTGGTCTGGGATTGGTGGGAGGATTAGTTATACTGTTTTAATCATTCACCATGCACAAATGATGTATTGCTCATTAAACTTTGTTTTTGGAAAATTCATGAACTAAATCAAAGACCCAATACCTTGTGTGATCTTTAGGTCGGTATTCTTTGCATATTGAAGATTACATAACATTTATCAGATTTTCTTTTAATAAAACTTCCTGCTGATCCTTGGTGACAAGTGACCTGGCAATTAGGGAGGAGGTGTCACTTTGGTGAGCTGTCCTGCTAAGATTTTTTTCATTTCCCTCAAGGCCAAGAGCTATATGTGAGACATCTTTGCATCTCCCACCATATCTAGTACAGACCCTTGCTTGTGTCAGTAAATTACAGCCATACGTTTCTTCCTTCATTTGTTCATGCAAGGAATATTATTAAAGAACAACTATATTTCCCTGCAAACATAAAGCTTTTAAAGTACTTCGTGCTTTAAATAGTTTTCACTGGAATGGCCAGGGATTTGGGACTGTTGTTGTTTCTATGGGAAATGTGAGTTGACATCAAATAACCAAGTCACAAGTGAACTTCAGGGTTATGATCTGTTCACATGTTTGCCAATACTCAGAAAAGTTATTGTCTTCCACAAATTACTTTTGATAAAGTTGAATGATGATGAAGACAGTAAATGATCTTAGTGACAAATGACAAGGATGTTACTGCTGCCTGGAGGCATTGCCTCTTCTCCTTTTCCATAGACCATGGTCCTCTCCTGAATTAAAATAACAGCCTCCACACTGGACTTCTTGCCTTGAGTCTCTTCTTTTACCTCCAACTTATCATTTGCATAGCCACCAAAAGTATATAGCTTTCTAAAACACAAACATGACTATGCCACTTTGCTAGTTAAAAACCCTTTAATGGCTTCTTATTGATCTCAGGATAAATTCCACACTCCTTAGGATGGTGTACAGGGCTCTCCATCTTCTGTGCCTGCCTATTTCTCCAGTCTCCCCTCCTGTCACTCCTTAGTGGCATATACTATTCCCTCTGACTGAAACTCTTTCCATCTTCTTATTGGCTTAAAAGACTTCTATATATCCTTCAAAACCCAAATCATTGTAAAGATTAATGAAATAATAGATTGAAAAGTGCTTTGGAAAAAAATAAACAAATGAAAAAAGCCCAACACAGATGGCAGACCCTCCAATAGACCTTCACTGTTCTACTTTCCCTGCAAACTGATCCAACATTCCTTTCTTTGTGCTACATCTATACATGTTATACAGAGTCCTATTGTTGCATTTATCATGTTTCAATTCCATTGCTTTGTTTTCATATCTGACACTTCTACTAATAATAGAGCTTCATGGCCTTTCTTCACCTTTATATCTCTAGCATTTAGAGTGCTGCCTGATACAGAGGAGGGGCCTGATATTTTTTGTGAACTTCATAACCAAATGATGACAATGATGATGGCCTGGGAGAACAGAGGCAATGGTCATTTCTCTGCAAGTGCTGTTTTACGTGATGCTCATGTAGCATTACAGGATGTTCACACAGCCATCAAAGAAAAAGAGGAGAGACCTTACTAAGTACTATACAGAGAGGTCTTACTACCCTCAACCAACTTTCTTCTGTACAGCCTGAAAAGCAGATAAAGCAAATAAAACCAGCACTGGAGAAACTTACTCAGGAGACCAGATGCAATCTGTCCAACAAGGATGGAAAAATGGACAAGATAACTAGTTTAAAAAACTACCTCTGACAGCTTATGTAAGAGGATTTTTAATTTGATTATAAAAACCAAACTATAACAGTTGTGCTTTTAATTAGAATGTAGAATTTACTTAAAGCTGACTGAAGGCTTTGGGGGAAGGGGATGTAGATGTTTTCAGGCTATGTTTAGTGATATAAAAAAGCAAGAGTTTTACTTCCAGTTTTAAGAGTCCAGATTATCTTTGAACTTAAAGATAAAACCATCCTCAACTTTTATGATCTGCAACATCATTAGCACACTCTTCAAATATGATATTAGCACGGAGCATGTAGATTTCTAGTTCATAAAGGGTTTCCCACACATCATCTCATTTGAGTCCTACAACAACCCTGTGAGGTCAGCAGGGCATGGATTATTGCCCCCATTCAAAGTAGAAAAAAACTGAGATTCGGTAAAGATAAGTAACACACCAGACTGCACATACAGTGGGAGATCCAGGTCTAGAACCTAGGTTTTCTGTCACTAGTTTCATTACTTTTCACATTGTATCATCCCCAAGCTATTGTTTGGTTCTTTCAGCAGCCTCTGGAGGCTGGCCTAGGTGGATCGTGGCTCTGACCCATGAGACATGTCAGATACTCCAATATTCAATTTCACACCATTAGTCAGCAGTCACTGTATGGAAGTTGAGGATGTCATGAGAATCCAATATTGATCTCTCAATTAAAAAGCAAAGCTCCCCGGGGAGCCAAACTTAAAGATAATTGGTTTTCTTGTTTGAACTGTATCTACCAGCTCCTGCTTGCGGAATGTTGTAGGAGTGTTTAAAAGATAGATACACTGGCAAGCATTATTCCCATTCTAAACACAAAGGAGGCCACTGCAGGAGCTAAAAATGCTATGGCTGCAACTACCTGGAAACTATAAGTGCCTTTAGGTGACGTACTCTTTGTTCTTCCTTTTGGAAGCCTGGTGGACTCCAGGGAAGTTAGGAAGAAAAGTGTAATTGTACAGATGTAAAAGGAAAGGTTGGAAAGCTATGATTCTTAAGGTCCTGTCAAATCTTTTTAAAAGACATATACCGACGTGTCTGTCATGCTGTTACTGGATCTGCTCCTGGTCAAACAACATAGTAGTGGTGCAGCAAACCAGCTACCTGTCTTAGCAACCTAATTTGGTCTCTGCCAAGTATTTTGGACTCCACATGTACATATGGAACAAGAAGACAGGCTCTGAGGAAGCAAAGTTAACATCTCTACCATGGTCTCATCGTAGCCATCTAGGGATGGCTTAAGTTTCTAGATTCAAGTGGAAGGAAAAAGGTGAGGTAATTATCTTGATAATCACTATCCACACTTATCTTTACCCCCTTCTTCTCTTCTAAAAGATGATCTTTCTTTATTGCCTGAAGATATCTCCATTTGTGTATTTCCTCATCTCATCCCCTCCAACTTCAGAAACCCTCCTTGCTCCATAACTCACCCCTTTGCATGTCTTTCATATTTCCTTCTCTCTAGACTTAGACTCTTTGCCTAGAATCTTGGTCAAGTTTCTCTTTTACTAAAAAGCAAAAACAAGAATAAACAAGAAAATCTTCTCTCAGTCCTGCCTTCTACCTCTAGTTTTTTGTCTCCCTCTCCCTCTCCTAAAGTAAACTTCACCAACAGTTTTCTTGAAATAATAACCCACATTTGTTGTTTTTACTTTTCACCTCCCCACCTCAGTGCAGTCAAGATTCTTGCCCCAGCACTCCAATATTCATGGAACTTTCTTTAGTAACAATTCTGATGGCTCCTTTCCTTCCTTGAATTGTCTGATATCACTCTCTTTGTTTCTCCCACTTGTCTGACTCATTTTTTTTTTAATTTTTTGTTTATTGCAGTAACATTGGTTTATAACATTGTATAAATTTCAGGTGTACATCATTGTACTTCTATTTCTGCATAGATTACATCATGTTCACCACCAAAATACTAATTACAACCCATCACCACACACATGTGCCGAATTATCCCTTTCGCCCTCCTCCCTCCCCACTTACCCTCTGGTAACCACCAATCCAATCTCTGTCTCTATGTGTTTGTTTATTGTTGTTATTATTTACTACTTAATGAAGGAAATCATACGGTATTTGACCTTCTCCCTCTGACTTATTTCACTTTGCATAATACCCTCAATGTCCATCCATGTTGTCACAAATGGCTGGATTTCATCGTTTCTTATGGCCGAGTAGTGTTCCATTGTGTATATATACCACATCTTCTCTGACTCATTTTTGAAATCTTTTTCTGGTCTTTCTTTCTCCAAAAATGTGTGTGTTCCCCCCTTTTCTCTCCTCAGCCCCCTACTCAATTTGCTTAAGCGATCATTCCAAAATCAATGACCAACATAGTTCTCACAGGTTACTGGACCTTTTCTCACGTTATTCTCTCCATCTAAAATATCTTCTCTTTCCTTTTTTCCTAAGAAGGTACTACTTTTGCTGGACGTCCACCATAGCTCTGAAACAGTTTACTTCATTCTGTCCTCCAAACCTCTTTCCTAAAGCAGGTTTTTTTGTTACATCTCCATCATAGAAATCTACCTCAATTTCTTATATTTGTTGTTCACCTCAGATGATGGCAATCTCCATATGGCCCCTATTATCCAGTTACCTGACAAAAACTCCTGGATCATAATAAAATTAGCATCTTGTAAATTCACATTTACATCAACATGCATAAGATTAACTTTTTATCTCCAGGAGAAAGAGTTATAATTGAATACAAGTACAATGTGGTAGTGTAATAATCATTATTCTCTGTTTTCTCATCTGAAAAGTCAAATGAGACAAATCAAAGACCTACTCCCAAATATCTTGCAAAATAGTTGGGAGGATTAAAACTGATGATGGAACTGAAAGTTCTTTGAAAGGTATTTAGGTCCTGACATGCAAATTACTAAATTGAAGGTAAGTCTTTTTTCAGGTACTTACATATTACACATTAAGGGCAGGGCACTGGAGAGATGAAAAGAAAGTAAAAATTATACGAGCATGCTATAATGGAAAGAGCAAGAACTGGAAAATGAGACCTTGGTGTCGGTTCCCGGTCTATTACTGACTGGATCTGAGATCCTAAGAAAGACACTGTACCAGCCTGGATCTTCTTTTTCAGTTACAAAATTAAAGAGTTGGTCAAATGTTTTTAAGTGCTTTCTTTAATAATCAGTGGAAGGAAGTAGGAAAGACTGAAAACTTACATAAATAAATTTTAATGAGTTAAGTTTTAATTAAGATAAAACTCATCCTTCATTACAACTTTTTTTTCAAATATCCCCCAACTCTCTTGCCCTTCTTTTCTTCCATTGTTTTCATTTGGCAAACTTCAAATCTCATTGAAACCAACTATTTGCTTACTCCATCTGGCACCTAACATTGCCAGAGAAGATCACATAAAAAAGCAGTCTGGTTTCACCTTCTTAAATTCATGATCTCAAAGGTCAAATTGCTACTCAATACTGCCTGGAAATTGTGGTATTTGTTCTAGTAGGATAGCCTTCTCATTTCCAGATATGACTATTTTACAGCTTTTCCTCTGCCCTCAAACCTCCTATATGTCCTCCTCTACCCTCACTTTTCCATGATAACTTCTCCTCCTACTTCATTGAGAAAACAGAAACCATTAGAAGCAAACTCCATCATCTTTCTAAAATTAAATGTAGCAATTTAACTACAACCGCATCTATTTTCTCTAGTCTTCCTCTTGTTAAAAAGATAAAGTGTTCTCGCCCTTATCAAAGGTTAACCCCTCCACTTATGGTCTGTATCCCATCCCCTCTTACTCTCTAAAAGATTTCACTCTCAAAATTACCTCCTCATTTACTTATGCATCATTAATATCCCCTCTATGCTGGATTATTTTTGTCAGCATGCAAAAGGCAGGCTCAATGCTCATCTCTCTATAGTTACCACTCAATTTGTTTCCTTTAAGTCTCCTCCACTCTACTGAACCTATTATCCACGTGACCAAATATAAGAGACTATTCTGTGTCTTCATCTTAACCTCACAACAGCTTTTAACACAATCAACAATTCTCTTGAAACATGTCTTCTGTTATTTTATTTCCTCCTGGTTTTCATCCTACCTCACTGAATCCTCCTTTTCAATATCCTTTTACTTCTTCTCTGTCAGGCTTAAGAGAAAGAGAGGCTTAAATCTCAGTGTAGGACATTCTTCTATATCCATAATCTCTCTGGAGGTCATCTTATCCAGCCTCAGGGCTTTGCATACTATCTATATTCTGATGATTCCTAAATTTATATCCCATTCCAGCCTTCTCACTGGGGCTACATACTCTCGAATCCAGCTGTCTACTTCTCCCCTCCACCCAGAATTCTCATAAACACCTCAAACTTAATACATCTAAGTGGAGCTTGTGTTCCCCCTAAACTTTCCCTCCATGTTATCACCATCTAATTAAATGGAACCAGTTACTCAAAGCAGAAACCTGGGAGTTATCTTTGATAGTTCACTTTTCATCACTTCTCACTTCTAATTTCTTAGTAAGTCCTGGCATTTCTACCTCCAAAATGTGTCTTGAACCTGTCTTCTCTCTATCTTCTTTGCAACCACTTTATTCAGGTTTACTATCATCTCTCACATGGTCCACTGAAATAGTCTCTTAACTATCTCATTCTGTCCATGAAGTTCTTCCTCTAATTCATTTATTACACAGCATCAAAAGTGATTTTAAGCTGTAAATTTGATGATAATGCTGCTTAACACTCTCCAATGAATTCCTACAGGTTTTTTTTCCAATTAGAAACCGAAACTTTTATTTATTTATTTTTTGATTTCTATTGTTAATTTTATTTTTTTATTGAGGAAATGTTTTATAACATTATATAAATTTCAGGTGTACATCATCATATTTCCATTTCTGTATAGACTACATTGTGTTCACCACCAAAAGTCTAGTTGCCATCCATAAACATACAGATGTTTCCTTTTACCCCTTTAGCCCTCCACCCACCCCCCTCCTCCTCTGGTAACCACTAATCTATTCTCTGTATCTATGTGTTTGTTGTTGTTGTTGTTTATTTTCCACATATGAGTAAAATCGTATGGTATTTGGCTTTCTCCATTGGACTTATTTCACTAGCATAATACCCTCCCTCAAGGTCCATCCATGTTGTCTCAAATGGCAAGATTTGATCTTTTTCATGGCAGAGTGGTATTCCACTGTATATATATATATATATATGCCACGTCTCCTTTATCCATTCATCCATCAGTGGGCACTTAAAGTTGTTTCCAAGTCCTGGCTATTGTGAATAAGGCTGCAATGAACATAGGGAAGTGTACATCTTTTCAAATTAGTACTTTCATGTTCTTTGGATAAATATCCAGAAGTGGAATAGGTGGATCCTATGGTATTTCTATTTTTAATTTTTTGAGAAATCTCCATACTGTTTTCCATAGTGGCTGCACCAGTTTGCATTCCCACCAGCAGTGTATGAGGGTTCCCTTTTCTCCACATCTGCTCCAACACTTGTTATTTCTTGTCTTTTTTTTTTTTTTTTTTTTTGCTGAGGAAGATTTGCCCTAACATCTGTTGCCAATATTCCTGTATTTTGTACATGGGTCACCGCCCTAGCACGGCCATGAGTGGTGTAGGTCCGCACCTGGGAACTGAACCCAGGTTGCCGAAGCGGAACACACCAAATTTAACCACTACACCACTGGGGCTGGCCCTCTTGTCTTTTTAATAATAGCCATCCTGATTGGCATGGGGTGATATCTCATTGTGGTTTTCATTTGCATTTCCCTAATAATTAGTGATGTTGAACATCTTTTCATGTGCCTGTTGGCCATCTGTATATCTTTTGTGGAAAATGTCTGTTCAGATCCTCTGCCCATTTTTCAATTGGGTTGTTTGCTTTTTCTGTTGTTGAGTGGTATGGGTTCTTTATATATTTTGAGTACTAACTCCTTATTGGGTATATTACTTGCAAATATCTTCTCCCAATTGGTAGGTTGTATTTTCATTTTGTTGATGGTTTCTTTTGCCATGCAGAAGCTTTTTAGTTTGATGTAGTCCCATTTGTTTATTTTTTCTTTTGTTTCCCTTGCCTGAGGAGACACATTCAAAAAGATACTGAGACCGATGTCAAAGAGCATACGGCCTGTTTTCTTCTAGGAGTTTTGTGGTTTCAGGTCTTAAGTTCAAGTCTTTAGTCTATTTTGAGTTAATTTTTGTGTTTGGTGTAAGATAGTGGTCTAGCTTCATTCTTTTGCATGTGGCTGTCCAGTTTTCACAACACCATTTATTGAAGAGACTTTCCTTTCTCCATTGTTTGTTTTTGGATCCCTTGTCAAAAATTACTTACTCACCAATCTGTAAATGTGTGGGTTTATTTCTGGGCTCTCAATTCTTTTCCACTGATCTGTGCATCTCTTTTTCTGCCAGTATCATGCTGTTTTCATTACTAAACCTTTGTAGTATACTTTGAAATAAGGGAGTGTCATGCCTCCAGCTTTGCTCTTTTTTCTCAGCATTGCTTTGTCTAATTGGGGTCCTTTGTTGTTCCTCATAAATTTTAGGATTCTTTGTTCTATCTGTCTGAAAAATGTTGGGATTCTGATAGGGATTGTATTTAATCTGTAGATTGCTTTAGGTAATATGGACATTTTAACTATATTAATTCTTCCAATCCATGAGCACAGAATATCTTTCCATTTCTTTGTGTCTTCTTTGATTTCTTTCAACAATGTTTTATAGTTTTCAGTGTATAGGTCTTTCACTCCTTAGTTAAATTTATTTCTAGGTATTTTATTCTTTTTGTTGCAATTGTAAATGGGATTGTATTCTTGATTTCTCTTTCTGCTATTTCATTGTTAGTGTATAGAAGTGCAACTGAATTTTGTATGTTGATTTTGTACCCTACATGCATTTAAATGTACATTGCATAGCATGGCCTACAAGGACCTGAATGATCCGACCCTTTCCTATTTTTCCTACTTCTCTCTTCATCTCTCTGTCTTTCTCTGTTTCTCTCTCTCTGTAACCCCCCCTCCACCATATATTGGTTTGGTTTATTTTCAATTTGTTTCAATTTTTATGACACTCTAAAACATTTCTTCCTTAAGGCCTGTTCCCTCTGCCTAGAATAACCCCCTTACCCACACTTTCGACTCCTGCATGATTATCTCCTTCCCATATTTTTAGGTCTCATTTTCATAGGCTTTTCTTGATGACACCTCCCAAAATACCCTTCTCCCAAGCACACACATATAGAGCATATTTCTTATTTTGGGTCCTCGTTTTTTTACATTCATAGTAAACATCTCAAGATTATTTTATGAGTCTTTTTCTTTGGTTTTAGTCTTTCTTTCCCACTAAATGTTAACTCCATGAGACATAGAGAGTATTCCTGACTTGTTAAAAAATTCTTGACTTTTTCATGATTTTATTCTAAGTAACTTTCAAAGAGTTTGGCACACAGTATGTGCTCAATAAATATTGTTGAATGGATGAATGAATGTATTAAATGCCTAATATAGACCAGTGATTGTGCAAAATATGTTACACATAATTAATATGCTATTCTATAGATAAGGAGACTGACTGTCAGATAAGTGATGTGACTTACTCAAAGGCACGCAGCCATTAAGTGGCAGAGCTAGAATTTGAATTCACGTACAGCTGTTTCTACTATACCATCTCCATATGATCACTAGTTCACTCTCACTCCACTATTCCTCCTCTACTAATGTTTAGGGAACTTGCTATCAAAATAAGGTTTTTCTTTTTTATTTATTTATTTATTTTTTTAATTTTTTGTTTATTGCAGTAACATTGCTTTATAACATTGTATAAATTTCAGCTGTACATCATTATACTTCTATTTCTGCATAGATTCCATCATGTTCACCACCCAAATACTAATTACAACCCATCACCACACACATGTGCCGAACTATCCCTTTCGCCCTCCTCCCTCCCCCCTTCCCCTCTGGTAACCACCAATCCAATCTCTGTCTCTATGTGTTTGTTAAAATAAGTTTTAAGAATCAGACATCCTTTGACATGATGAAATTCAACTCATATAATTTAATTGGTATGGAATTTCTAAAACAAAAAATAGATTGATCATAGATCTTATACAATTTATACATAGGTGATTCACAATATGCAGTGCTAATGATAAAACCACTAGCAGCAGTAGGAACAACCAGAGTAAGATTTCCAAGGATAGAACATTTTCACTCTATTTTTTCAAAATAAATATCAGGAAAAATGTGTATATTTGTTTGTCATAGTCACAGTTTCAAGGACCCATACATTATATATAAGATGAGGTAACTGAAGTTATGGATTAACTTTCCAAATGGCCCCTGGGGGACTGTGGTCAAATTTATTAATTAAGATTAAGAATCCTGAGCATCCAGAAAGAAGCCAGCTATGCTCGATATGTATGATGTCTCTAAGTAGTTTGATTTTTTTCTAAAAATAGCATTGCTCAATGGTAATTCTTCATATTTTTTTTTAGATCCAAATCATGGTCAGCACTGAAGAAAAAAATATGACTCAAATTTCAGAATTTATGCTTTTGGGTTTTGGGGATCTCCATGGCCTTCAGTTTCTTCTTTTTGGGGTATTTCTGGCCATCTATGTGATGACTCTCATGAGCAACATTGTAATCCTAAATGTGGTGTCAGCTGATCACTCTCTTCACACTCCCATGTATTTCTTTCTTGGCCACTTCTCCTTCCTAGAGATTGGCTATACCACCACCATTGAGCCCATGATGCTGAGGACGTTGCTATCAGCTCATGTGCCTATTTCTTTCCCAGGCTGTGCCTGCCAGTTTTATTTTTTTGCTGCCCTGGTGGCTACAGAATGCTTCTTCCTGGCTGTAATGTCTTATGATCGCTGCATAGCCATCTGTAACCCATTACATTACTCCAGCATCATGGACCACTGTGGTTGCTTACAGCTAGCTGGTGCCTCTTGGGTGGCTGGATTTCTGGCACCCATTCTTCTCATGGTCCTCATTTTTCGGTTAACATTCTGTGCTGCAAATGAGATTGATCACTTCTTTTGTGATTTGAAGCCCATCATGAAACTGGCCTGCACTGATACTCAAATAGCTGAGATGACCTCTTTCATATGTACCTCTTTATTTGCCCTCAGCCCCTTCCTGCTAAATCTGGCTTCTTATACTCGCATCGTCTCCACCATTCTGAGGATTCCTTCTATCACAGGGAAGCAGAAGGCCTTCTCCACCTGTTCCTCCCATCTGACAGTGGTCTGTCTATATTATGGGACACTGGGCATTGTCTATGGCTTCCCTTCAGGGCCTCAGCATGAAGACTTACTGAAATTGTTTTCCCTTTTGTATACAGTGCTTACCCCTGCCCTCAACCCTATTATTTACACCCTAAGGAACAAGGATGTAAAGGTAGCTCTGAGAAAATTGGTGCAATGAGGAATGTATACCTCATCAAAAGGAAGTTTGATTTTTAGGGGCCCTTGCCACTTTCTGAAAACTCCAACAAAGTGGAAATATCTCTACAGTGTCAAGAATACTTACTGTGAAATTGATGGGTTTTCCTTTGTTCCATCAACTTTCTCCAAATTAATGAACAGGAAGTGTGTCAAGCTTTTGTTCGTTGAACATTTTGTAGGCGCCAGGTACTACACTAAGTTCTTTGCATGGATTATTGTGCTACATCCTCACAGTAACACTGTAAGGTAGCTGCTGTTATTATCCCCATTTTGCAGATATCACAACTGAGTCCCAGAGATTAATTCACTTGCTCAAGACCATTCAGCCAGATAGTAATGAAATCAGAATATGAATTTGAGCCCAAGATTTGCTTAGCACCAAATCCATGATCTACTGACTGAGGGGAGTCTAGAATCTTGGAGAGCTCAAAACGGTTGTCTTGGACTATGGAAGACATTACTGCAGATGACTTTTCTTAGGGGAACATGAGTTAGATGTGAGGTGAGAAGAAGGAGAAAAATAATGTAATGCAATCTAAATCCCAGCCTGTCTCCTTTCCCCACCTAAAGTCTTGATAAAAATGCATGAGATAAAGACATCATGGGATTAAAATTTGTTTTAGTTTTTCATTTCAGGATTATTTATTAAAACAAAAGATTAAAATCAACCTAACTGGTTCAATAAATTAAAGCATATCCTCACTGTGGAATATGATATATTCATAAACAAACAAAAACAACATAAAAGAATAAGTCCGCTCTACATGTGCTGATATGGAAAGATCTCCAGAATATATTGTAAGTACAAAAAACAAGATGTAATGCAATGTGTATTGTATGGCACCATTTGTGTAACAAAAGGTGAAAGAAAGAATATTTATACTTAATTGTAGATGCATAGACTGTTCTAGAAAGATTCATATGAGTTTGGTGATATCAAATTCTTCTTTGTAGAGAAGGTAAATGGAGGGGAAGTGTACTTTTTGAGGTGGGAATCATGTAAATAAATTACCCAGTGAAAAGTCATTAAAGTTTAGCAAATCATTGTAAATTATACAAAAAGTTGTATTGTTAAATAGCCCACTTTTATATATCAGCATAGAAGCATTTCTAGACACTTGGGAGGCTTCTCTTCTCCCACAGGCAAGTTATAAGCTCTCTAAGGACAGAGACTTTGTCATTACCACTTCTGTATTTCCCCTACTGTGCCCTAAATATCAAAACCTGTGCATGGCATGGATGTTTAATTTAACATTTGTTACTATCACCCAAGATAGGGGAGCTCAACATCCTTTGAGCGTAACAATTTCTAACAACTTGATGTGTTTCCATTTCTAGAATGGAAAACTCAAGGGAGAAAAATACGAGCTGTATATCCGATGTTCTCAGTACACCATGGCAGTGCAGCCATAAAGGCTGGCAAGGGCTTGGGCATGAAGTGAGAATGGTTTCCTGGGCTCTTCTTTACACTGTCACCAGAGTGATCTTCCTCTAATGGAAATTTGTCCACATCCCTCCTGTGTTTAATCAACCTCTGCCACAAGGATCCCCAATTAAGAGCAGAATAAAGGTCTCATGCTCTTTATGACTCCATGACTTTGCACACACTGTTTCCATTTTTACCTCTTCCTCACCTCTCCTGGGTTAACTCATTTTCATCCATCAAAGCCCAACTCAAATATCAAATGTAAAGTGTCACAAATTCTGTGTAACATTCCCTAATCCTTCACCACCCCTGTAAAGTTAGGCCTTTTTCTCCCTATGCTACTAAAGCGCTTTGCATATATTTCTATTTTACCGTTGATCATATTATACCGTAATTTTTTGCATATGTATCTGTCTCTCCACTTAATAATGAGTTCCTTAAAGACAAAGAACATGTCTTATTCATTTCTGTCTCTACTCCACTTTCACCTCCAGCTCTTCCCATCACCTAGAAAGGAGCCTGACACAGAATAGGTATTCAAATAAACATTTTTAATAAATACACTTCTTAGATGACTTGACTAAAGTCACACAATTAGTTAGGTGATGGGTCAGACCTCTGTTTGACAATTAGTCAATTGTTCTTCTATTATATAATGCTGCTATTTATCCTACAGAGTAGTTGTTCACCTGCCTAAAGTAGAGGCTGAACTATATAATAGTACTATATAACAGAACTTCCAGTTCTCGAAGTCTTAGATTTGTCTTGGGGTAAATTTGACAGAATTTGTGGTGAGGAGTGGAGAATATTGAGCATTTCCTTTTAGAGTCAGAGACCAGCATTGCTTTGAGCCCCTGGGAGGCAGCCTAAATTATTCACTCATTCATTCATATTTTAAATACATTTGTTAAATATAAATTTAACATATAAATATGTTAAAAATAAATTTAAATATAAACACCTGCTCTGCATATAGCACTGTTCTGGTATATAACACTGTATATAGTACTTTAGCACAAAAAGCATAAGATTCATGTGAATTTACCTTGAAAAGTTTCCAGTCTAACCAGCAGACCACCTACACAGTCCCAGACATACAACCTGAACCCAGTAAATGTTTGTTCAACTAAACCAAGCCAAGAGAAGATTGAGTGACCTGACTTTCTGGGAATGGAACTGGCCTCTGTCGAGGAGATCATAAATTTCTAATACACATATTCCCGAATCTGAAGTCACAGGTCTCGGAGATATGTGGGTTGTAGAATGCATTGGGAGGAAAAAGGAATGTGGTGAAAGAGAAGGGTGAGGGATATTTCCATCTGGAAAATCTAAGAGTCACTGCCTCCTCCACAACACCAGAAGGCAACATATCCATAGAGAGCAGCAATTAGAGCTAATTGGGTTTCTTCTTTTTAATATCTGAGACAGGGTCCCATTGAGATCAGGTAAGGAGATCTATTAAAGGCAAGCTGTTCTCTGCATATCACTTAATTCAAAGTACTTAAGGAGGCTGATTACACTCCATGCTCTCCAAGGATAATTGAATCTCAAAATGGTGGTTTGTATAAGTTTAAAGACTTGATTCTTAAACCAGAATGTAAATAAGAAATCCTTTGAGAAAAATATGAATTAGGGTGTGAAGGCAATGCCTTGAGAAAGGGTAGATACTTTTGCACAGGCCACAGTTCAGTTTGGCCTATACGAAGCCAGCCATCTGGATAAAAGTAAGAAATTCAGGTAAATATTCAGCTTTAGAGGCACAGGCATGTGAAAAATTTCCAGATAACCGTTTGTATTTTTTGCTATCTGGAAGAATTACAGTATATTCAATCATGCTTAAAAGAGTGGGCTCACCACTCAGACAGACTAGCTTGTGAGTCCTGGCACTGTGAACTTAGACAAGTAAATTAGCCTCTCTGACCTTTAAATCTCTCATGTGTAAAATGGAAATACTGGTATCTACCTTACCTCACTAGGATGTTATGAGGATTAAAAGAGATAATGCATGTAAAACCCTTGGCACATTAGATATTCGATACACGTTATTATTTTAGTAGTTATCATCATGCTCATGATCATCATCATCATTGTCATTATTTTTTTTTGTTTTTTATTTTATTTATTTATTTATTTATATATATTTTTTCTTTTTTTGTGTGAGGAAGATCAGCCCTGAGCTAACATCTGTGCTAATCCTCCTCTTTTTGCTGAGGAAAACAGGCTCTGAGCTAACATCTATTGCCATTCCTCCTCCTTTTTTTTCCCCCAAAGCCCTAGTAGACAGTTGTATGTCATAGTTGCACATCCTTCTAGTTGCTGTATGTGGGATGCGGCCTCAGCATGCCCGGAGAAGCGGTGCGTTTGTGCGCGCCTGGGATCCCAACCCAGGCCTCCAGTAGCGGAGCGCGTGCACTTAACCGCTAAGCCACTGGGCCGGCCCGTCATCATTGTCATTATTGAATGCCATCGGCCCCTTCCCACTTTGATATAGTAAAGAAATGTTGACAAATGAGGTATCTGAATAAATATACAGTAGTCTGACGGCTGAAAACAGAAGCTAGAGAGCAAGCTTCTAAGGCTTCTCAGTTTTACTATCATCTTTGGAAAGCAAAATACAAGCTGGGAAACAAGGTATTTCATATGTTAGTTGATTGAGCAGCTTTTGAAAAGTTTGAATTCTGTTGTCCAACATATGACTTTTAATGGCAGCTCAAACAATAAGATCAAACTGGATCCACCTTACTCTTTCTGCAAGAACATATTTCCTTCTCTCTTTACTTAATTGTCATGTTTCCCTTACTAAAATCCTTCTGACAACAAAAAGTAGTGTTAGGGGAAACCGAGAGGGTGCCTAATAGGACTAGAAGGCAGATTAAGGGGGAATGGGCCTGTTAAACTGCTAAGGATTTGGTCCCAAATTCATCATATACCGTTATTCTCTCTATGTTCTCTGGCCACATAAGGGACCCTCTTCCAGTTTCTTAAATCTGTAAATTCTTTTCTGCCTCAGAATGTTTGTATATGCTAGTTCCTCTGCTTGGAATGCTCTCCCCCAAAGCTTGATGCAGTTGGCTCCTTCTTATCCTCTGTACTCTCCTTAAATTTGACATGAGATAAACATTGCCTGGCCACCCCATCTAAATTAACTTCCTTGCCAACACCATCATTCCCATCTAGTTAGGCTTCATTTCAATATTTGATCGTTCTTCTATCTAATCATTTGTATATTATGTTTTTCATGTCTGTCTCTCAGAACCTCTGTGCCTGCCCCATAGTAAGTACTCAATACGTATTTGATGAATAAATGAACAAATGTTTTGGAATTCTCACCCTTTGGTTAGTCAATGGGTGAGTATTCAATGATTGTGGTTTTTATAAATGAATGGCTAAGGAGGGTTTGAAATGTATTCACGAATTCTTTGATATTTCTCCAAAGAAAAGATAAGATTAATGTTTTCTCCATAATCTCAAAGGACTTGTGACAACTTGGACCAATAGAGCATGACAAGGGCACCTGGGCACAATAGTAGCACCAGAATGTATGCAGCGACTTCCGAGGCTGGGTCATAAAAAGTGATACAGCCTTTGCCATCTTTGCTGTAGACTTGGTTTTGGAGCACTTAGCTAACATGTGAGAAGTCTGACTATCCTGAGGCCACCATGCTATGAAGAAGACCAGGTCACATGGAGAGGCCATGTAGAGGTGTTCTGGCAGACAATTTGTAGGGAGACAGAAATGATGTCTATACAAGGTCTATAGGGTCTATTTCATATATCCAAACTCTTCAGTGTTCCTCCTATTGAGATATGCTATCTATATCTCCTCCCTTTGAATATGGAAGAGCCATGACAGCTTTGACTAATAGAGCATGACCAGAGTACTAACAGACGGTGACAGGGACAACCAGCATCAATCACCAGATTTGTGAGTGAAGATGCCTCTAGATGATCCCACTTCCTAGCTATCTGGTCCCCTCCAGTCATAAAGTTTTCCAAGCTGAGGACTCAGACATTGTAAGGCAGAGACAAGCCATCCCTGCTGTGACCTGTCCAAATTCATAAGCATAGTACAATTGTTTTATTCCACTAATTCTTGGAGTGATTTGGTAGGCAGGAAAGGTAACTAAGGATAGTGGTCATGAAATCCATGTCATTTTAGGAGGCAAAGGTCAGTTCAGAAAATTCAGCTGTATGGGAAAATGCCTCTTGACTGACACTGGATTTTTTTTTAAAAACTATCATACCATTTAATACATTCCTACACTCACTTGAAGACCTGTTTCTCTGAAGAGAAGCTTCCTTGAGCCTCCCAAGCAGAGAGGAATACTTCATCCATCCTGGGAGCTACCATTGTGTTGAGGATATCCTTCTATTAGTGCCCTTGCCATACTTGTTACACGTGTTCTTTCTCCCTTCCTAAAATATCTTGTCTATATCACTTCTGTCTCGCCAGTGCCTTGCACTGAGGGTTCAGTTAATACATTTTTGGTGATTAAACACATGTTTCTAATGATCACTTTAATTTGGTCTGGCTTTGGTCTTCTCTAAATGCCAGCTTTCAATGTGTACCAGGTCGGCACCAACCTCCCTCTAACAAATTTGGAATATAGATGAGGGTCTGAGCCACCTGTGCTGTTCTGTTTTATTTGAGGTCATCTGTGGCTTCAACATCCAGATTTCACCACTAACATTTCATACATTCATTTCCTACAGTTCTGCTTCCTACAGAAGTAAACAAATGGAGGGATGGTCACAGCAATGAAGAAGCCAAGGCTACAGCTAAAAGCAACGATAACCATGATAATAATAAATGTGACTAATAGCTAATGAAATTTTACTATGCTCTAGTCAGCATACTAATGTTTTACATACATGATACCATGAAATCTTCTTAACAGCCATATGAGATAGACACTATTATTATCACCAATTTATTGAAGAGGAAATTGAGGTTTAGAGAGGGTAAATACCAAAATTGCAGCATCCAGGTCTATCTGACTCTAAAGCTTATTCTACTGCAAATATTCCCATCAATATTCTGGCTTCCTTGGGATTTTTTAAGCCATTTATTTTTAATGGCAAAAGAAAAGCAACGTGTGTCTGGAATTTAAAGGCATTTCAGACAATAGCTTCATTGAATGGAGGGAGGGATGTTTCAAGTGTTAGGCTGGAGCAAGGTTTTCTTTTTAGTATGAATCTATCCCCTTAAGGACAGCTGTAAAGTCGATCATATTAGTCATTTCACAGAATCAGGGGCAGCGAGGAGGGTTATGTGTGTATGTACTGAATTCAGCCATTTTCCCTTACCCTGTGATCCGCTTGCCGCTGGAGTTCCAGATAATGAGATTCGGAACCCATTTCTTTCCCTATGTTGCCACCACTAGCCAGGGATTTCTCCTCTGTTCCCACTTGAAATCCCTTGGGAGCGGGCAAGGAACGTCCTCTGAGGTTGACAGAGGATGGCATGAAAGAGGGCTGGCTCTCGATGGGCACTTCAGAGATGAAAGGGCCCTACGAGTGGCAGCCAGGGATAGCTGTTGGACCAGAAGACCCCAGATTTTATCCTCTAGTGATAACAAGTGCTTGGTGAAGGTGATGATTAACGCCAAATCAGTATCTGCACTGCTGACGTGGATGCAGGTGAGGGATATACAAGAGCTGACAAACTCAGGAAAGGAACCAAGAATTTGGTTTAACTGTGTGGAAATAATTTTAATTACAGGCATTTATGTGAACTGTTTACAATTTATGCCTAATTGCCACCCAGCACAATAACAATTATGCATATCATTAAATATGTGTCAGATTAATTTTGTTGTAAATTTTGATTATAACAGAAAGCCCTATATGTGTATGCTCTGTCTTCATAATTTGTTGCTCAGATTGCTCACAATTTAGGAAAAAATGAGACAGAACATTTGCTGGGGGACCAAGAGTGGGGGCGCTACAGAGGCGGCTGCCTGGGGTTGAATATTTACTATGGGCAGCGCACAAAGTGGATAATCAACAAATGCATAAATCCCTGCAGCTTAACTTCACCAGAGCCCTGCAGGCAGCTCCACGATCTTTTATTCATTTATTGTTGATTCTTTGGCCTTATTCATGCCCACAACATGTTCCAAACCTTTTTTGCTCTTCTTGGCCTCTCAACTTATCCCTTCCTCTCTCAACTCTTGCTCAATGGGTAAGGATGACCTCATTCTGGCCTTTTCACAGCAGGGCTGGCTGATGGCCCCCTACTCTGCCTCCCAAATTTATTTCATATTGCAATTCCTTTCTCCCAGGGGCCTCTGGCCTCTGACAAATAGGTGTGCCCTTTCCCCTGTGTTAGGCCCCTTCCCTTCCCACCTCCTTAAAGATTGGTTCCCTGCCCCAGCATTTCACTATGTCTTCAATCTCTTTTCCTGCTTTTTGCCATGCAGATAGTAGGCATTCAGTAAATCTTTGTTGAAATTTCCTTAAGATGCACATGGGACACACACACACAGCTGTCCTTGCTATTCCTCCAGCTACCACCATTTTCTTCTCTTCCTCTAATTTAACATCATACTTATTGTACATCTTATGTATCTAATTAGGTTAGAAATTCATTGAGAGAAAGGGGTTTCCATGTTATTTTTTTCTGTCTTTGGTATCAGACAGACTTGAGTTCTACCCTAGGCTCTGCCACTCAGTGACAAAGAGAACTTGGGCAACTGACATCATCTTTCTGATGTCCAATTACCTCACCCAAAAAAATGGGGATAATAATAGTACCTATCTTACACAGTTGTTGTGAGGATAAAATGACAAGTTGATGAAAAGGGCCTGACACACACTAGTAAGGATTCTTCTCAGGCAGAAACTTTCTGCTCCAATGGCTCACTCACACTGGTGATTTGTTCCCCCTACTTTGGTAATAATGAGCCAGGATTTCAACAACCTCAAGCCTTACTTATTATTCATATTCATCTTTCATTCTTAGCTCTAGATCAGTAGTTCTGATTCCTATGAGACCTAATACTCCCTCTTCATAACAAATAATTTGCGACTTCCCCTTCACTATTCTGATATTCATAGATATAGTCACAGATAATATAACCTACCTACATACATAATTTAAAAAAATCAATATAGTGACCTAACCGAAATATAAATGAGAAATGAAAGGAAAGTAATTTACAATAAAATTATATTTATTTCAATATATAAATGCAAGAGCATGGCTACATTAGGCAACATAATGAAATGCATGATTGCACCAACTTAAAATGAATAAGTTTATATTTGTGAAAAGTAAGAGGATTGGGAGCCATTACATATAAGAAAGGAAAACATAAAAAACAGATATATGGGAAAACAATAGGATAAAAGCTACTGTTGAGATAAGACAGGAGTTGGAGAATTATACACAATTTTTCTCACCTATATTATTAAAGCTCACTGGAACATTTGAAAACTGTGTGAGATACAGGATAACTCTTCATTATACAGGATTATCCCAGGCATTTAAGAAAAACTAGCATCACCGGCCTCCATCCACTAAAAGTCAGTAGCACCTCCCAAATATTGTGACAACCAAAATGTCCCCACAATTTCCTGAACATATCCTAAAGGATGGAACTCCCTTAGTTAAGAACCAGTACTCTAGAGCATGCCCAGTAAGGAAAAGGCAAATCTGGCAAAGATCATGGAAATTGCTTTCCTAGGATATGGGAATCTCCATGAGTTGGAATTCCCTGTGTTTGTAATGTTTTTGGTGACCTTCTTGGGACTCTGAGACACAATGTTGAAATCCTGATGGTGATATCAACCAACTCTAGGCTTTGCTTCCTTGTATGCTACTCTAGTCCTACTTCATCCTCTTGAATACATGTTACCAATTCATCACTGTCTCACTGATCCTGCCCATTTTCTGTCCCATAACAATTTCTTTCTCAAGGTAGGCCAACTAGCCTACACATAGCAATAGCTTTGTAACAATTGAATGTTGTCCAATGGCCATCAGGTCTTTGACTACCATGTAAGTTTCTGCCACCTTCAAACCCTCTCACTACCAGTCACTCTGACACCAAGCCTTTGACATGCAGCTAGTAAACATTTCATGGCCTATTTGTTTTCTTGATTTCATCTTGACCATTTCTTAGGTGCCAAATTTGTATTTTAATCTGTTTTAATAGTAATATGTCCAAAATGTACTCTGTTTTATTAAAGTGATGATACTGAACATTATTATTTCTTTGATGTTCCATGGATACTGTTCAATTGAAATTGTTAATTAAATACCTATTTTTTTCCAAAATTTTATCATAAAAATGATCATAATTTTCAGAACAAAGTTGAAAATATTTTTAAACGAACATCTAAAATTCCACAACCTAAATTCTACCATTAACATTTTACTGTACCTGCTTTATCAGATATACATCTGTCTCTTTCTCCATCCATCGATCCATTTTATTTTTTGATGCATTTCAAAGTAAATTGCAAACATCAATACACTTGCCCCTAAATCCTTCAGAATATATACCATTAACTAGAGTTAAATATTTGCTTATAGATTTTCTTTCGATGTAAATTTTACATATCATGAAATGCAGAAGACTTAATTCCACATTTGAAGAGTTTTGACAAATGCATACACGTGTGTGACCTAAACACCTTTCAAAATATAGAACATTATCATCATCCCAGAGTTCTCTCACTCCCCAACCCAGTGAATCCTTGCTCCATTCTCCTGGAGGCAAACACTGTTCTGATTTTTTTCCTACAATAGATTGATCTTGTCTGCTCTAGAACTTCATATGCATGTAATAAGACAGTAAGTACTTTTATATGGGAAATATTTTCACACAAAATAGTGTTGTTCCTTGTAGTATTGTTAGTAATATTCAATTTTATGAGTATATCAATGTTTGTTTATCCATTCTTATATTGATAGACCCCTGGGCTGCTTCCCGTTTGGGGCTATTATGGTTAAATCTTCTATGAATGTTCATGTACAAGTTTTTATATGGACATGTATTTTTTATTTATATTGAGTATGTAGGAGTGCAATTGCTTAGTCATAGGATAATTTAGTTTTATAAGAAGTTGCAGGACCATTTTCCAAAATTGTATCATTTTATATTCCCTTCCAAATGTAGGAAAGTTTTGATTGCTCCACATCCTTGCCCACATTTGGTGTTAACAGTTTTCTTAATTTTAACTGTTCTAGTGGGTGTTAATATCTCACTATAGTTTTAATTTGCTTTTCTCAGATGATGAATGATATTGAATACTTTTTAATGTGTGTTGGCCATTCGTATATTTGCCTTTGTGAAATGTCTGTTCAAGGCTTTTGCCCCCTTAAAAGTATTTTAAGATAAGTTTAGACTTTAGAAGACTTGCAAGAATACTATGGAGAGTTTCTGCATAATCTTCATCTGGCTTCCTCTAATGTTAGCACATCACATAGCAATTACATAACAAAATTAACACTGGCACATTACTATTAACTAAACTACAGACTTTACTAGGATTCCACCAGTTTTTCCATTGATGTCCTTTTTCTGTCCTAGGATCAAATGCAGGATGTCACATTGCAGTTACTTGTTATAGCTCTTTAGTCTCCTCCAATCTATGACAGTTTCTCAGTCTTTTGTTGTTTTTCACAACCCTGGCACTTTTGAAGAGTATTAGTTATTGCATACAGTGTCCCTCAATTTGGCTTTGCCTGATGTATTTTCAAGATTAGACTGGGGTTTTATGTTAAGGAGAAAAATGACACAGAGACAAAGTGCCCTTCTCAGCACATCATATCAGGGGGTACATGATATAGCCACGAGATTTATCACTGGGGATGTTAACCTTGACCACTCAGTCATGGTGGTATCTTCTAGATTTCTTACTGTTCAGTGGCTCTTCATAGTAACATACAGACTCAATACATACATACATACTCAGTTACAGTTCATAGTCTTTCTTATACAACCAAGTCTTTAAGTCTAGCCCATATTTAAGTAGAGGAGAATTAAACTCTACCTCCTAGAGGAAGGAGTATCAAAGAATTTGTAAATGTATCCTAACCACAGAAATTTATATTATTTGAGGGAGATGCAAATATCCCATTCTCCTTAAAGTTTCATTCATTAAATTTGGCATTCATCAGTGCATCTTGCCTACAGAAACTATTGTGCCAGTCTAAGGGTGATTTTCTATTTCCTTCATTTCTTCTGTTTTATTAGTTAGAATTATTCTATAAGAAAGAGATTCCTTTTCTTCCCCAGTACTCAATTAGTTATTTATATCAGTATGGACTCACTTATTCTTTGAGTTAAAATACAATAATATTATTATTTAGTTTATTGCTCCAATTTGTCCAGCTTCAGCCATTGGGAACTCTCCCAGGTTGGGTCTTATTTCCTTTCAACATGACCCTATCCTTTTGGTGTTCTTTAAAGCACTTTCTGCCACTACAAGATATTCTAGGTTCATCTTTTATATTCCCTGCCCCAGCCCTAGAATCATCCATTTCTCCAAGGAGCCCTGGTTGCTTTTATTGGAGAATCATGTTATAGAAAACAAGATCCATGCCTAGGTATGTTATTGCTTCTAGGCCCTCTTGGTGGACAGAGCTAGGAAATCTATGCATATACACACATATCTATAATCTATATCTGTGCATAAAAATAAATGTGAATTTACACTGATCTCTCTGATTCTAATCCAGCACAACAGGGTTTATTTTATTATTCCTCCTATGGTACGCAAAATAATGGCTCCCCCAAAGATGTCCACATTCTAATTCCTGAAACCTGTCAATATGTTACCTTACATGGTACAAGAGAATTAAGGTTGCAGATGGAATTAAAGTTTCTAATCAGCTGACCTTAAAATATGGATACTGGGGCCGGCCCGGTGGTGTAGTGGTTAGGTTCACACACTCTGCTTCGGTGGCCCAGGGTTCGTGGGTTCGGATCCCAGGCGCCATCCTACACACCACACATCAAGCCATGCTGTGGTGGCATCCCACATACAAAAGAGAGGAAGATTGGCACAGATGTTAGCTCAGGGCGAATCTTCTCACCAAATACAAAACAGAAAAAAAAGGATATTATTTTGGATTATCTGGGTGGGTCCAATATAATCAACAAGGCCCTTAAAGGTAAAAGGCAGAGGCTAAAAGGGGAGTCAAAGGGAGATGTGACTATGCAAGAAAGACACAGGGAGATGAAACACTGCTGGTTTTGAAGGTTGAGGAAAGGCACCATGAGCCAAGGTATATGAGTGGCCTCTAGAAGTGGGAAAACACAAGGAAAAAGACTGTGCCTTATAGCCACCAGAAAGGAATACCTTCATTTTAGCTCATTGAGACCCATGTTGGAATTCTAGCTCATCGATCTGTAACATGATAAATTTGCATAATTTTAAGCCACTAAGTTTGTGGTAATTTGTTGTGGCAGTGATAGAAAACTAATACACCCTCAGTGCTTATTTGTAACTTCTTTCTCTGGTAGAGGAATCTGGCTCTCACTATCTATAATACACTTGCTTATTTTTTTCTACCCTGATATAGTCATAATGTAGTTTCAGAATTGCTGAACCATACCTGTGTAAGAAATATATTTACCAACTAGAGTACAGCGGTTGTATACAGGTCTTGTTTTCTTTATCTTTAAAATACTGTCTAGACAAACAAGTTTTCCAAAATTATTGTCAGCTCCTTTCCTCTCCACTTCCTTCAATGAAGTTATTTCATATTTGTAACAGAGTTAGATTTATTTGCCATAGTCTTCACTCTATCCAGGGTTCCCCAGACATCCTGGTTAATTTTTTCTAAATCTGCATACAATAAGTCACTCTCCATGGGGTACAGATATATGGGTTTTGACAAATGCGTAGTCATGCATCCATAACTACGGTACCATACAGAATATTTTCACTACCTTGAAAATTCCCTTGTGTGGCCTCTCGGTAGTCAACTTCTTTTTTTTTTTTTTTTTTTTCTTTTAATTTTTGTTTATTGCAGTAACATTGGTTTATAACATTGTAAAAATTTCAGGTGTACATCATTGTACTTCTATTTCTGCATGGACCACATCATGTTCACCACCAAAATACTAATTACAACCCATCACCACACACATGCACCGAATTATCCCTTTCATCCTCCTCCCTCCCCCCTCCCCTCTGGCAACCACCAATCCAATCTCTGTCCCTATGTATCCGTCCATTGTTGTCACTATCTACTACTTAATGAAGGAAATCATACGGTATTTGACCTTCTCCCTCTGACTTATTTCACTTTGCATTATACGCTCAATGTCCATCCATGTTGTCACAAATGGCTGGATTTCATCGTTTCTTATGGCTGAGTAGTATTCCATTGTGTATATATACCACAGCTTCTTTATCCATTCGTCCCTTGATGGGCACTTAGGTAGTCAACTTCTGACCCTCTCCTGACTCCTGGAAACCACAGATCTGCTCTCTATCCATATAGTTTTACCTTTTGCAGAATATTATATAAATGGATTATACACTATGTAGCCGTTGTAATCATGCTGTTTTCACTTAGCAAAATGCACTTAAGATTTATCTGTGTTGTTGCAGGAATCAATCCTCTGTTCTTTTTGATTGCTGAGTAATATCCCATGACACCCCAGTTTGTTTATCCATTCACCTTTTGAAAGACGTCTAGATTGTTTTCAATTTGGGGAAATAATGAATAACACACTTTAAGCCTTCATCTGCAGGTTGTTGTGTGAATATAAGTTTTCAATTTACTTGAGTAAATTTTGAGGCGTGGGATTGTTGAGTCGTATGGTAACTTTAGGTTTAACTTCATAAGAAATTGTGTAACTGTTTTCCAATTAGATGTACAACTTTTGTCCATTTTTAAATAGTTTTTTGTCCTCTCATTATTGAGTTGTAGTAGTGTTTTACATATCTTGGATAGTAGTATATATATAAATATATAAATAATATTTTCTCCCAATATGTGACTTTTCTATTCTTAATTATGTTCTGTGATGAGCAGTAGTTTTTAATTTTGATGGAATCTGTCTTATCAATTTTTTATTGTTATTGCTTTCTGTGACCTGTATAAGAAACTCTTGCCTACACACTTAGTAACAAAGATATTCTCTCATATTTTCTTCTAAAAGCTTTATGGTTTTCCCTTTACAATTAGGCCTATGATCCATCTAGAAATAATTTTTATGTATGCTATGACAAAAAGCTTGAGATTCACTGTTTTAACACATGGAATTTTTGTATATGCTCTCACAAAAAGTTTGAGATATATTTTTCATTTTTTCCCACACGGATATCTAGTTATTCTAGCACCATTTGTTAAAAAAGCAAATCAAAGCAAAGTAAAACAAAAATACTTGCTTTCCCCACTGGATTGCTTGGGTGCTTTTGTCAAAAATCACATGGCTATATAAGTTTGAGTCTGTTTCTGGATTCTTTGTTGTATTTGAATGATATGTCTGTCATTCCTAAGATGAGTATCACACTTTCTTGATTACTATTCCTTACTATTAAGTCCTTAAATCAAGTGATATACGTCCTTCAACTATGTTCCTCTTCAACATTGCTTTGATTTTTCTGTCTTTTGAATTTTCATATTAACTTTATAATCAATTTGTCAATTTCTATAAAGAAGTCTGCTGATATGGATTGTGGTTGTGTTGAAACTGTAGATCAATTTTGGGAGAAATTATTTCTTAATGGAGTCTCCTAAACCATGAACATGGTGTATTTACACCATTTATTGAATATTTCTTTGATTTTTTAAAAGAATTTTTGTACTTTTTAGTGTAGAGGTCTTGTACATTTTTGTTAAATTTATTGAGACTAATTGTAAGTGGAATTGCTTTTTAATTTCATTTTCCAAAGATTTTTGTGGTGCTATATAAAAATGCAGTCGATGCTTATATAATAATATTGTATCCTGTGACATTAATAAATTCCAGGAGGATAGGCACATAGGTCAACCAAACAAAATAGAGAACCCAGAAAAAGACCTATGCAAATATGCCAACTGATTTTGGACAAAGATACAAAGGTAATTCAGTAGAAGAAGGATAGCCTTTTTAAGAAGTCGTGTTGGAGCAATTGGACACCAATAGGTAAAAAAATGAATCTTGACCCAAACCTCACAACTTATACAACACTAAACTCAAAATGTATCATAGATATATGATATTTATATCATGGATATAAATATGAAAAGCTTTTAGGAAAAAATCATAGGAGGATATCTTCAGAATCTTCAGCATCTAGGGCTAGGCAAATCATTCTTAGATTTGACACCAAAAACATCATCCATAAAAGGAAAAACTGATTAATTGAACACTCTCAAAATTTTAAAATTTCTCTGCAGAAGTCACTGTTAAGGGGATGAAAAACAAGGTACACACTGAGAGTAACCATTTGCAAAGAACGTATCGAAGAACTGGTATCTGAAATTTTAAAAGAACATCCAAAACACAACAGTAAAAAAAATCAATCTAATTATTATAATAATTAGGCTGCATCTTCCTTTCCAATCTTTATGCCTTTTATTTTGATCTTGCCTTATTGCAATGGCTAGGACTTCCAAGACAGTGTTGAATAGTAGTTGTGAGAGCAGGCATCTTTGTCTTGTTTTCAATATTAATGGCAAAGAATTCAATATTTTAGCAATGAATAAAATGTTAGCTGTAAATTCTATATAAACACCCTTTATCAAATTGAAAGTTCCCTCTTATTCGTATTTATAATGAATTAGTGTTTAATTTTGTCAAATGTCTGCATCCATTAAAATTATCATTTCTTTTCTCCTTTGTTCTCTCAACGTACTGAATGAATGATTGATTTTTGAATGCTAAATGAACCTTGCATTCTTGGGACAAACTACACCTGTCATGATACATTAGCCTCTTTATATATTGCTGGATTTGACTGTCAACATTTTGTTAAGGAGTTTTGTATATATATTCACGGGGGGTAGTTATCTGTATTTCTCCTGTATATATAATGTCTTTGTGGGTTTTTGTTTTAGAGTTAAGTTGGCCTCATAAAATGAATTTGGATGTGTGCCTTCTTCCTTTATTACGTGAAAGTGTTTGTATAAACATCATTGTTAATGTTTTGATAGAATTCGCAATGAAACTATCTGGCCCTGGAGTTTCACTGTAGAAAGGTTTTTGATATTTCAATTTTTAAAATAGATTTAGGAATGTTCAAATTTTCTTCTATCAGTTTCAACTTTAGTCAGTTTTGGTAAGTTTTATTTTGAAAAAATCTGCCAAATTTATTGGCATAAAGTTATTCATAATAGCCTATTGTTATCTTCCTTTTCATAGTTTTATTGAGGCCTAAAGTACATACCATAAAATTCACCCCATGTATATGTAACAATTCAATTATTTCATTAGATTTATAGAGTGGTGCTGCCATCATGACAATTCAGTTTTAGAATGTTTTCATCCCCCTATAAAGTTCCCTTTTGTCCATTTATAGTTAATCTTAGCTCTCCTATATAATCCCAGGATTATAGTTAATCCTAATCTTAGACAATCACTAATGTACTTTCTGTTTCTAAAAATTTACCTTTCTACTAGTTATGTCCTATGAGTGGACTCATACAAATGTAGCTTTTGAATATTGCTTCTTTCTCTTAGAATAATGTTACTGAAGTTCATCCTTGTTATAGTACATATCAGTGGTTCATTGTTTAAATTGCCAAAAAGCATTCCACTGTATAGATAAACTACCTTATTTTTATCCATTTACCAGTTGACAGATACTTGTAATGTTGCCAGTTTGAGGCTATTATGAACAATGTTGCTATGAATATTGCTGTACATGTTTTTAAGCATATGTTTTCATTTCTCTTGGGTAGATCCCTTTGAGTGGAATTGTTCGGTCACACTATAAATCTAAGCTAAATATAAAAGAAACTGTCATACTATTTTCCAAAGTGAATGTACAATTTTGCATTCCCATCAGCAATGCATGAGGGTTCCAATTTCTCCACATCCATACCAATACTTAGTATAGCCTGTCTTTATCAAAGTACACATTCTAGAGTGTAGGTGTGTATTGGTGTTTTATCGTTTCATTTTGTATTTCCATGATGACTAATGATATTTAGCATCTTTTCATGTGCTTATTAGACATTTGTTTGTTTTCTTTAGGGAAATGTCTATTTAAATCATTATCCAAGTCTTTAATTGGATTATTTGTCTGCTTATTATTGAGTTATAATAGTTCTTCATATTTCTGGATAAAAATGCTTTAGCGGATATATGATTTGGAAATATTTTCCTCCTGTCCAGGCTTGTATTTTCATTTTCTTAATGTGTATTGAAGCTCAAATGTTAATTCTGATGAAATCCAATTTATAAATTGTTTTTCCAATTATGGATCATATCTTTGGTGGTGTATCTAAGAAACTTTGGCCTAACCCAAGACTGGGAAGATTTTTTCTTATATTTTTTCTAGAAATTTTGCAGTTTTAGATTTTACATTTAGGTCTGGGATGCACTCTGAGTTAATTTTTTGTGTATGATGTGAGGTAAGTGCCTAACTTTTCTATTTCTAGGCTATTGAGTGTTTTTATCATGAAAATGTGATTGATTTTGTCAAAAGCTTTTGCTGTGTCTATTGAAATGGTCATGTAGCTTTTGTCTTTTAATCTATGGTTTATTACATTGATTTTCAGATGTTAAACCGACCATTTATCTCTGGGATAAATTCTCTTTAGTGGTGATATATAATCCTTTTTATGTGCTACTAGATTTGGTTTGTTACTATTTTGTTGTGAATTTTTTGCATCTCGATTTATTAGGGATATTTGTCTGTAGTTTTATTTATGATGTCTTTGCTTGATTTTGAGATCAGGTTAATATTGGCCTCACAGAATGAGTGGTAAAGTGTTCCCTTGTCTTCTATTTTTTGGAACAGTTGTGGAGAATTGGTGTTAATTTTTAACAAATATTTGGTAGAATTCACCAGTAAAGCCATCTTTTTCTGAGCTTTTCGTTCTTTGGGGAGTTTCATTACTAACTCAATCTCTTTACTTGTTATATGTCTGTTCAGATTTTCTATTTCTTCTTAAGTCAGTTTTGGTAGTATGTTTCTAGGAATTTGTCCATTAGTCAGGTTCTCTAATTTGTTTGTGTACATGTTTCATAATATTCACTTAAAATCCTTTCTATTCTGTAAGGTGTTTTTTCCCCTTCTGGCTTCAGTCAAGATTTCCTCTTTGTATTTGGTTTCTGTGGTCTGAATATAATATGCCCAGTTGTGTATGTGTGTGTGTGTGTGTATGTGTGTGTGTGTGTGTGTGTGTGTGTGTTTTGTATTTATTTTGGTTGGTGTTCTCTGAGCTTACTGGGTCTATGGTTTGGTATCTGTCAATTTTTGGAAAGTTCTTAGCCATTAATGCTTCAAACAGTTCAGCCTTGTTCTCTCTTTGTGGTATTCAGTCACATGTATATTACTCCTTTTGATATTGTCCCACAATTTTTCCATAGTTTTTCTTTTTCCCCTTCCCTCTGTCAGAGCCACTAAAGGATGTTTTCTAATCCTCACTGTGAGAATATTATGGAGTTCCTGGAGGAAAAGTCCACAAAAGTGTGGGAAGACCCCTATGTTTGTGCTCTGCAGGAGTTTTTCACTCCCACACTAGTCCACACTTAACCTCCAAAAATTTTTCATAATTACTAGTGAATTAAGTAGTCCTACTGCTGATGGCTTCCAGAAAGTCTCCTCTAGGTAAGTAGATCTGGATACTCCTGTCTCCAGATTTTGAAGTGCTTGGTTTCCCTGCCACCTCAATTCTCTGAGTCCAAGAAAAGTCATTGATTTTCTATTTGTCCAGCATTTTCTTGTTGTAAGGATGGGAATGACAACTTCCAAGCTTTTTCCATGGTAAGACTGAAACTCAGAGTTCACTGTGTTTTTTTAATTAAGAGAAAAAAAGTCTTTTATATTTACTAAGATCTCTACCCTTTTCAATTATGTTTATTTCTTCTAGAGTATCTGAGTTTTCAACCAGTATTATTTCCATTTTGTCTGTAGAAATTCCTTTAGCAGTTCTTGTAGTGTAAGTCTGCTGACGACTAATTTTCTTAGTTTTCTTATGTATGGAAACATTTTTATTTTGCTTTCATTCCTGAGAAATATTTTTACTTGATATAGAATTATTGGTTGATTGTCTGCTTACGTGTTTTAGTTCTATAAGATTTTGTCCCATTATCTTTTGTCTCCATAGCTTCTGATTAGAAGCCCATGGTCATTTGAACTGTTGTTCATCTTTATGTAATGTGTCATTTTTCTCTGGTGACTTTCAAGCTATTTCTCCACATCTTTGGTTTCCAACAGTTTAACTGTAATGTGCCTAGGAGTGGTTTCCTTTGTATTTATTCTGTTTTGGTTTCATTGAATTTTCTGAATCTGTAAATTTATGCGTTTCATCAAATTGCGGAAATTTGGGGGTATTATTTCCCCAGATATATTTTCTGCACCTTTTCCATCTGGTGCTCCAATTAATTAAGGCTCTGTTCATTTTTCCTGAAATTTTCTCTCTTCTTCAGAGTCAATACTATTGATCTGTTAACAAATTTATTGTCTCTTTTCTAATTTATCGTCCTTCAATGAATTTTTATGTTCCAGATATTGTGTTATTAAGTTCTGGAATTTCCATTTGCTTCTTTTTTATAGTTTACATTTCACTGCTGAGATTTTTTTCATTATTTATAAGCATATTTTCTTTTTTTCATTGAGTATGGATATAATAGCTTTTTAAAAAACCATTTTCTGATAATCCAACATCTGGATTATCTTGGACTTGGTCCTCTTTATTATCTTTTCTCTTGTTACTGGGTCACATTTTTCTGGTTTGTTGTGTGTCAAGTAATTTTAGATTGTATTCTGGACACGTGTTATGTTGTAGAGATTGTGGATTATTTCATATTTCTCTGAAGATGATTGATATTTCCATTTTAGCAGGTATTAACTTATTTGGATTCAGATTTTGAAGTCTGTCTCTTTGATGACAGATCAGATCTCAGTTAAGTTATCTTATCCTTAACTGTTCTTCTTGAAGTCTTCTCCACACAGATGTAGTTCAGGGTTCAGCCAGAGATTTTGGCAGAGATTACATACAGACTTTGGGGCTCATCCTCTGTGGCTTTCTCCTTTATGGAATTTTCCTCTCACTTTGCAGTGTCAGCGTTTCCCCTAAACTTGGTGCTGTGATTTTTCAAGCCAGAAGGACTATGGGTTCCCTACTGGAATTTTGGTCTTCCCACATGGCATTGACTGCATCTGGCTCTAAGGCAAAAAGTCATGAAATTAGGTAACTCGTCCTATGCTACCTTCTTTTTCCAAGTGTCAATTCCGAGAATCTGCTTGCTTTTGTTCACTCTACAGAGCTTTTAGGTCATTGTTTCTTGTATTTTGTCTAGAGTTTATAGTTGTTATCTACGTGAGGGTAAGAACTTTGTTGGCCATATCAGAGGTAGAAATATTTGATCATTGTTTTGAATTTCTGGTTTTTCTTTGTTGTTATAATATGACATAAAACCACTTGCCTTCTATCGATCTGATGATCTCATCCAGCATGGGATTTCTCCTTGCCTCTTTTAACTGACAGCCACAATCCTCTACTATGGTACACTGTGATTTGTCTCTGGGACTTCATCAGTATTTCAACCAGATTAATCTACCATGATGTTATTTTTCTGATCTGTACTATTGTCTTCCCAAATATAAACCCAATTGTTTTCACATTGACAAACAAAGGTGTGGGAGAAATTTGTTAAAAAGGTAGTCAGTGAGGTCTTTTGAGTGTGATTTAGGATTCCAAACTGGCTTCAATATGACCAACGAGAGGCCCCCATATTTCTGCAGAATAGTCAATGTGAAACAACTATGAGTAAAATAATTTTAACTTTTTTTTGCTGTTTTTATACAGTGTTCATATTTTATTCAAATAGCCAGACCTCTGTTAAGTTCTGATAATGTGCCAAGTATATGCTATCCGGGGACTCTGTATTAATCTACTTGGGCTGCCGTAACAAATTACCACAGGCTGGGTGGCTCAAACAGCAGAAATTTATTTTCTTCAGTTCTGGAGGCTGGAAGTCCAAGATCAAGGTGTCAGCATGGTCAGTTTCTGATGAGAGCTCTCTTTGTGGCTTGCAGATGGCTGCCTTCTTGCTGTGTCCTCACGTGGGGAAGAGAGAAAGAGTAAGCTCTCTGATGTCTCTTCTTATAAAGATAATAATCCTATTGTATCAGGACTCCACCCTTATGACCTCATTTAACCTTAGTTACCTCCATAAAGGCCCCATCTCCAAATACAGCCACATTGGGAGTTGGGGTTTCATTTGAACATTTGAATTTCCATGAGACACAAACATTCAATCCATAGCAGGTTCCAAGATGAATATGACACAAGGCTCACTGTTATGTACAACTTTCATGTACCCAACAGAAATAGGCAAATGAGCTTCGATAAAGAGACATGTAATATATTAATCTTAACTTTAAAATTTGATAAAATAAATGAGAAGAGAGGGAACTTTTAAATTGCACATTGAAGTTTTCACTTGGTTCTCACAGATCATAGCTTAACAGCAATGCATGTAAAAAATGTAGAGTCAGAAGTCAATACTCATTCAGTGTATATCCACATTAACCATAGTTTAAAAAGCCACTATCAATTTAGATTATATTTATAGGAGTAGAATATCCAAAATGAAGGATATAATAATCTTGCTGTTCTCTGTCCTTGCAAGATGACAACTGAAATACTTTACTCAATTCTAGGTGCCATAATTCATGAATATTATAAATAAACCAGCACACACTTAGATGAGTGACCAGGAAGGGTAAGGAATACAAAACTATATCATACAAAGAGTGGTTGAACAAACTGGTAAGAATGGCCCAGAGAATATAAAACCAAAAGGGCTACAATCTCAGCTTTTAAATATGTAAGTGAATAATGCATAAATGAAGCATTTTACTTTTTGGAGACATAATTAGGTTGATTATAAGGAAAAATACTCAAATAGTCAGAGCCGTCTGAAGATGGAATGGGTTGAGTTGGGACATAGTGAGCTCCGTGTCGTTAATGGTATGTAAGTACCAATTAGATGACCACCAGCAGGAATGTAGTAGAAGGAATTCTAGCATCAACTAGGAACTGGACTAGAAATCCTCTCAGGGTGCTTCCAACATGAAGATTCTTTAAGAGTATGATTCTTAAGATCACTGGAGAATTATCTCTTCTGCAAAATAATCTATCAAGATCTCTCATTTAAATATTAAGCAATTCTGATAGATTTAATATGAAATTCAATTTCTTAATTGGGTAAACTGAGACACAAATTAAACTATGAATGCACTCCTTTCCTGTTATATTTGTTTGTTGTTTGTACTGGAGCTATTCTTTATCACTGTCTTCAATAGTGGATATGACACGAGCCCACCTATACATCACATTTGATTGCCCCATGACAGTATTCAACTGATTAGCAAGTGTTTTTGAAAATTCATTCTATGCTTAGCACTGGATAGGGCCTGTGTAGTAATAGAAGTCTCAGACAGAGCCCCTGCCCCCAGGGATTTCCACTGTCCTTAGGGAGTGTATAGGAACACAAAGACTCAAGGGAATGGACCAGACTGTGATTTCACATATGGGAGGTTGATGTGGGTGAGAGTGGTCAAGGGTACAAAACATAAGCTAGTATGTCCAAGAATGAACTTGTATTTTTCACACCCTGGGTACCTGTTCCTCTTTTTTGCGTCCTTATTTCAGTGAATAGAATCACTTTTCACCGAGTTGTCCAAGCAGAAATTTGAGAGTCATCTTTGATGCCACCCTACCCTTCTACCCAAATCATCAAATCTGTTGGTAGATAATGCCAATTTAACCTTTATCTCGTAAATATTTTTTCTCTGTTGTACCTGCTACCACCATAGTCAAGACTTCTTGAAAAACTGCAACTTCTACTAACTGGTGTCCCTACCTCTCTTTATCCTACTCATTCACCACACTATAGATGGAATGATCTTTCTCAACTCCAACATGAGGGTGCCACTCTTCTACTCAAACCTTTTCATTGGTGCCTCATTGCTCTAAATATAAATTTCATACTCCTTGATATGGTGCTAAAAGCCCTTCATAATCTGGTCCCAGCCTCTTTCTCCAGCATCACCTCTTGCCTCTTTTATGCTCTATGTTCCTGCCATACCTAAGTCATTTAAAATCTTGAACTTCCTTCCCATGTTCTTGCTTGCCTCCAGACGTTTCAGCATTCTAGCTCTTTCTGCATGGAGCACTCTTTCCCTTGTGCCTGGAGGACCTCAAAATATTTTTCATGTCTCCTCTTAGACGTTATTTCCTTTGAGAAACCATTCCTGACCACTCCTTTCTCAAATCTGGGTTTGGTTCCTCTCCTCTGTGGTACGAATATCCTGTATTTTCCACTATCTTATGCCTGTTTCCATACTACAGTGTAATGGCCTGCTCACTTGTCTCTATATTTCATTAGCCTGTGAGATGTGCAAAGGCAGAGACGTTAGCAGTCTTGTTAATGTACATCCAGTTATTAACACTTTACTTGGCACATAATAGGCACTCAGTAAATAGATGAATAAAAGGGGGGTAAGATATACCAGAACATGGAGGGAGACCAGTATCAGCAAAGGCAAATAGATTGAAATAAGCATGTATTCTAGGGGAGTAAGCAGGGAGGGCATGTTTCATGAAGTGAGCAGAACTGCTTGATAGTAGTCCAGAGTATATATACATAAGAATGGTGGCAAAGTTGGAGGGGCAGAGAAGGGTCAGATTCCAGGGGACCTCGAACGCCAGAGTGAAGAATTTCAACTTGATGAACAAGGCAATAAGAAATTCTTGGAAGAAACATTTTTAAATCTCTGCTTTGGGTTATCTACTTTTTACACACTGCTCCTCCTGAAGTATAAGAGAAAAAAAGGCGAAGGCAGCACCACTTATTAGGAGGTTGACCTTAGACAAATTTTTTGTTTGTTTTTATCAGCCATTTTTGAGGTATAATTTAGAATTCACCAATAGTAAGTATACAGTTCTACGAGTTGTGGCAAATGTATATAGACATGTAACCACCACCACAATCAAGATAAAGAACACTTCTTTCATCCCCAAAAGTTCTCTCATTCCCCTTTGCAGAAGTCTTGTACTCCCAACCCCAGTCCCTGGCAACCACTGATCTGTTCTCCATACCTATAGTTTGCCTTTTCTAGAATGCCATATAAATGGAATCATATGATATATAGCCTTTTAGGTCTGGCTGCTTTCACTTAGCATAACATGTCTTTAAGATTCATCTGTGTTTGTTACATGTATCAATAGTCTGTTCCCCTTTTTTTGCTGAGTAGTACCCTGTAGTTTGGATGTAGCACAATTTATTTATCTATTCACCAGTTGATGGGCATTTGGAATGATTACAGTTTGGGGCTATTATGAATAAAGTTATTGTGAACATTCAAGTAGCAGTGGTGCTATGCTTGCCTAGTCCCTCAACTCAGAGCAAAGGTGCCTGGCAAGAAATGAATGGGTCCTGGAAGAGACTGTAGGGCCAAGAACCCATCAGGGCTTAAACTTCTCTCCCCTTCTGCCTGGTCTAATTCATCGGCACTATTATGAGGATATTGTTATTGGTGACCACAAGTTGGAAAAAAAAAAAAAAACAGCGATTTCTCACTTCTCATTTGAAGATTTTTGTGAATACAGATACATTGTTGTCACTCAAATATTTGTATCTCTCTCTCTCCCTCCTGTTTTCTGTATTATCCTATTTAAATTTATTTTTCCTATATTTCTGTACCTCTTTTCTCTTCTTCTTTCTCTTTTCTTCCTTTCCTCCTCTTCCTGTCTTTTCCATCTGTCCTTCCCTTTCCTTACTACCTCCATTCTCTTTCCTTTCTATTCCCTCTTTCCTTCCCTGTCATATTCTAGCATAGATATTTGTCTTTACAAAATGTTTAAATCAAGGATGTAGCCAATTTACAGGAACTGTTATACACCATAAGCATTTTGTGCACTGCCAACTCATTTTATTTACTTGTTTTAACTGTGAGAATACTAAGCACAGTCCCATTTCTGTTACATGAGATCACATCAGTCAATTACACCTAATTTCCTCTAGTGATTCTGAGAATTTCAGTCAGATAGAGCTTTTATGTTTTGCTTTAAAGTACGTAGTTGTTGATTCCTATGCTGCATACCGCTGCCAACCCTCCTGCCCCCCATTAAAACTCCTATGTTTTGACAAATTGGAGTCATTAGGATTTCAGTCCTCTGAAATAGGCTTAATCATTCAGGTGGTGATGTTTTATGTTCAAACTTTTGTATTAACAAACTCCCCCATTTCTTTTTCTTGTTAAATAGGAACCTGATATTTAAGCATCCTAAATTAGCGTTACAGGTGCACTTTCAGCCCACCCGTGAAGATCTGCACTCAGATTTCCACATCTAATGCCAGAGAGCATTAGGGGGACTAAAGAAGTCCATTTTATAGCTTTATTAGAATTGCTCTTTTTGTACCTTAGGCCTTTTTTCACAAGGTCTTGGCTTAAGAGTCTGTGCTAGTTAACTCATATTCTGTTTCCTTTCCCAGGATCATGAAGCCCTTCCTGACAACGAAATGTGGAGGTGGGGGTACTTACTGTGGTCCAGTCCTGCTAGCTATGAGTGAGGAGGCACAAGAACAAGGGGGCTTCAAGGAAGTGTGGTGTTTAGCGTATGCAGGGAAATAATACCAGTGTCAAAGAACCAAATTGGAACATCACTATCTTGGGAAATAGCTTTAGGAAGGAAGGATAGGAGAAAGAAAGAGGGAGGAGGAGAGAAGAGGCAAAGAGAGGGAAAAGGGTAGGAGGAGGTGATAATGTAGAAGAAGAATTCAAAGACAACTTCTACCTCCTGCTCCTCCTCAAGAATTCTTATTTCCAGGCTAAGGCAGCCCAGGCTTCTGAGCAGTCCCTCACCAGCGTGGTTTCCAGACTTTTCAGCATCCTGCTCTCTCCCTTCTGAAGTACATTGTAGCTTGTGGCTGCTACCCAAATGTTCCACCCATCCTGCTATATTCATTGAACACTTCAAGTACAGGTCTGTCAAGCACAGAGCCGGGCTGTGCTATCACTCTCTTGTTTCTAACTCTATCTTTCTATTAATGCAGATGAAGACGGATTTAGTTCTCTGTGCAGACACAACACACAAGTGAATATTATTGAGCTAACAGTCCCTGAAAACCCTAAATCTTTTTTACATGTGTTGCTACTTAGCCACATCTCATCCTTTGCTCGTGCATCTGGTTGTTTTTGGACCCGAATGCAGGATTTCACATTTATGTTGCACAGTTTGTGAAGACTTAAAAATTATTTTTGATGCATGTGTTACTAAGCTTATTGCAAAGGTTTTTGAAAATAACTCTCATCAATTTTGCAGTCAAGTAAATGTCGTATTTTGTTTTGTTTTCGTTCTGAAAATTAATTTTCAGAATGAAGGCACAGATAATTAAGCTTTCAAGGGCATTTAGATTTTCAAAATTCATCTTTAAAATGTAAATGTCCTTAAATTCAAACTGTTGACAAATAACAGATTTAAATTTTTCATTTTGCTTTGTGTTTCAGCCTAAGGTGGAAAAAAAGTGGCATATGCCTAGATTGTCCCCAGCCTCCTAAAATGGTGCAATGCTGCAAAAACAACCATAGTCCCTTGTTGCTGGGCAATGGACAGTGTCACAAATCAACTCCCTTCGTTTTTGCATCTACTTATTTGGCTTAATGTTGAGATGCTCACAAACAAACAAGGTATTTGTTATATAAATGGGATGGTTAATGTATTTTAGGAAATTTTTAGATCTTACTTAGTGTTTATGTGTACTTTCTGTGTTCTTAACCTTGGAAGAGATACAAGTTATTTAGAGCCAAAATTAAAATTTTATTAAAAGAACTCAATCTAACCTTATTACCTTGTGATAAACATGAGTTAGAAAAACCTCTCTGTTGATGTTTTCTATTTGAATGATTTTCAGTAGATGACAGTAAGTTATAAGGTGATGAATTTATAAAATCACAGAATGGTCTTCTCATTTGAAGGGAAAAGTCAGGTTGTTGTTAGCTTTTATTTCTCTCCCTAAACTCTGAGGGAACCCAAATTCAAAGAAAAATTACTCAATCTAGGATGCATAATTAGTATATTTTCAGTTCTGCTCAGTATATGTCTAGTCCTTTATAACTGTTGAGACTACTATTCAAGAACATCTTTCAAAAGTATCATAAGTAGCTATGTCCATTATCAGTTATAATAGCTATATTATATATGGCATGTCAGCATTCACTCCAAAGACACCATTGCCTCTGAACAGATGGTTTTTTCTGCAATTAGGTGCTGTATACTAAGCTAGCTAAGAAAATAAGCATTGTCCCCATGTACCTAGGCTCTATTTAACAGCATTGTTGTGAAGGTAAATGAACAAAATGGATCTATGAGCACTTTTGGGGAAAGGAACAACAGTGCTATATATAGATAAAGAATTATAATAAAAATAATAACAGTCATCAGATCTGACCTAATGGAAATTGGACGGCAGAACTGAAAGCAATTTCACAAACCTTTCATAACTATCTTCTTCTTTTTTTTTTTTTCCTTTGGTTTTCATGGCGATCTGTATTTGCGTAAAAAGCTCACCATTTGGATTAATTGCCCCATTAGTCCAACCTTTCTCTGCACCTCAATCTCCAAAATCCCCCTACCAACTGTCCATTTAAGCAAATACCCAGATAAATTCAACTAAACAGCTAGTTAGCTCAGTAGAAATGGCCAAAATTTATATGAAGACTTGACCACCTCAAGATGATTTTGAAGAAGTTGAAGTTTACCATTGAAATGATATTGTAGATAACATTGCCAATTATGCAAATTAGGAATGGGTTTCTTCTGGTACAATTGGGAACTTTAGGAAGGATAAGTTGGCAGTGCCAAAAGAGAGAAAATCAACAGAAATAAATGTTTTGGGAAAAGTAGAAATTTTATTATTCTGCTGATTATTTTTATTTATTATATCTAAAATTGTAATATGTATATATGAACTATAAACTATATACATGAACTATAAACTATACATATACACTATATATATATATGTATATATATATGTATACACATGCATTTCCCCTCAGCTTTTTTACATTACCTATTCAAACTGTATTTTTTCTAATTTTAACATAAATTTAGACTTGGAGAAACGTTGCAAGATTAGTATAAAAAATTCTCAGATAATACATTTCAGATTCTCTGAGTTTTGACATTTTAGTATATTTGTTTTCTCTCTCTCTCTCTATATATATATATATGACTCTATATGTAGTATATTCTCTCTCTCCATATATATGTACTTTTTTTTCTGAACCATTTAAGAGTAAGTTGAAAATATAATATCCACATCACCCCTAAATATGTAAGTGTGTATTTCCTAACAAACAACAAGGGATTCTGATTATTTTTAAAATCTGCCCTAGAATGTTACACTTTTTAAAAGTTCTTTTTTCAGTCATAAATTATTTGTTGTCATAGTAGAAAATACAGGGATGAAGAAAAAAGGAACAGTATCACCAATAATTTTCCACCACACAAAAAATGACCAGCATGAACATTTTGTCTGTGTTCATTGAAGTGCTTTCTATATGACCTTTATGGGATAACACTGTATATATGTAAAACACATCATAATATTTCTCAAATGCTGCATAAAAATAATTTTTAAAAATCCAGTACATAGTAGCTCATCTTTTGCAGTGGAAAAAATTTTCATTTCTTAGCTCAGGTTGAAAAAACGGTGGCAGTTTTGCCTCTCTCACTCTTTCTCCCCAAAACAGTTTACAGATTTGGTGGTTTCTGTCTTCACAGTAGCTCTCTTCCTTCCTCTTTCAATTTTCATTCACTCATTTATAAAAAATTTCTGACTTCCTTCTAGGTAATGGGTACTGAACTATGATAACACAGGTTTTGCAATCAGATGTTCTGGATTCAAATTGCAGCTCTGCCTCTGACTAACTTGTGTGATCCTGCGCAAGTTGCTTAACCTCTCTGGGCCTTAGTTTTCTCATGTGTAAGAAAGGGATAGTAATAGTGACATATAGCTATTAAAGCAGAGCTTGGCTCACAGTCAGCATTCAGCAAATGTTGTTGCTGTTGTTGCTGCTGCTGCCCCTACTGCTGCCGCTGTTGTTGTTACATGAGCATCTCACGGGAATGTTGTGAAGGTAAATGTGACAATGTATGGAAGATGGTGCCCAGCAAATAGTAAGCACTCGATAAATAGTAGCTATTATTAGCGTTATTTCTGTATTAGGCACAAGAGATTCACAGATGAGTAAGTCACACTCTCTACTCTTGGAGAACTAACCATCTAGTATTTACAGCTGCCAGATTAATCCAACTATATTTCAGAGTTCAGTTCAAATGTGACCTTATCCACAAGGCTTTCACTGATCCTCTCGGCTGGAAAGAATATTAAGAATATTGCCCTTTACTAAACTTCTATGACCATTCTTTCTGCACTTTTCTTATCAAACTTTAGCACAGGGTACTTTTATTTTTATTTGTTTGCATGTCTTTGCTCCAATTCTAGACTTTTAGTTACCAGAAGGAGACTGAGTGTGTTATATTAATCTTTTTGCTGCCAATGTGCATGCAGAGGGTTTTGCATTCTTTTGTCTTTCCTTCCTTCCACCTTTCACCCATCTTATTCTGCTAAATATTTGATGCTTCCTTGTTTATAGTGGCCATTAAATAAAGGTTAGTTAAATGAATAAGCATTGGAGTTAACCATTTGAAATTCAAGAAAGCATATGTTATTAAGTATGCCTCATATATTTTCAAAAAGTATAAAATTTAAACTACTTCTTGATCATAAGAACAAATTTCTACTTCATTTTGCGTCTGTGCTAAGTTCCACTTGGTAACTTTTTGGCGCCATCTTACAGCTATTTCAAGTGGGATTCTTTCATGGTGTACATATTTTTAAAATATTGTCATGCTGTGCCCAGGATAGTCACAGAACTTCCACAGCAAGTGCTCCTTGTTGAAGTACAGAGTTATTAATAATGACAAGTCATTTGGATACTTTAATTAGTGCCCAGCACTATTTCCATTAGTTAATATATATTTTTAACATCATAGTGCCTAACGACGATTGTAGTGTAGATTTCCTTGGCACTGCAGCTTCCCCACTAGATTATGCCATCCTGAGTTTCTGGAGGTCTTGTTAAAAATACTAAGAAAAAAACTTTTGTAGGTAAAGGTCACATAGTTACTCAAAAAGATCTTTAACGCCAAGTGGCCAAACCTTTTCCTCTACTCCTTTTTAAACATGTAGAAGGCTTTTCATACTCTTTCTCCTGCCCTCCTACCCTTCCTCCCCCACTTGCTCACTTGATTCTGAATGAAGTGGTTCAGAGAAAGATTTGATAAGGCCATCCAAAAACATCTTCAGAGTCATTTACACCCCAACCAATCCCAGACACTACTAAATGACATCCAAAAATTCAGTTGCCGTAGTTTGCAGCATAACTCAGCTCTGTACCTTTAGTAATGGTAAAGTTATGAAAATAGTTTCTTATATTCAAGCATTAAAAAATTTATTTACCGAGATACTTAGTAAAAATATTCATTGATTAATATGTGGAGCTTTTTCTTTTTTGTTCATTCATGTATCCTCAGAACTAGAAAGCAAAGTAGGTGTGCAATAAATATTTTTGAATAAATGCACAATGAATAAATTCTATTTGCCTAAGATCTCATAGTACCTAAGTACTCTGAGCACTAAAACCTATTTTTTAGTTGTTTTGAATGTAGAGGTACCAAACAGCTGTTCTAGTTTTTATTAGGCAAATCCTATCAAATGCTTATACTAATTTTCTATAGCAATTTTGAGTACTTCTGAGAATTCAGATGAGAATCAGATGAAACCGCCATTTGCATTTGAATTTACTGCAGCTAATTTTGATTTTCTTTTCCCTACACACCATCTTCCCCTCTACACTGTCCTCTTCCAAACCCCATTAACAGTTATCTGCTTGGACACATTGGAGACTAAGACAGACCCTGATTTGAAAATTACCAGACCTCTGAAAAGGGCCACCCTTTTCATACATGGGTATTTAATATGTGTAACCCTAATTGTAAAGTATCCCATCTTCAGTTTTTGTTTTATTTTGAAACAGAAACCTGAACTACTAGGAGCCTGAATTAGGGGGATAGGTGGACTGTCAGCTCAGAAAGTGGCCTCTGAGCCCTGTCCCTGTGGGTCTATGCCCAGGATAGCATAACTAACATCAGGGAGGATTAGGAGCTAGATAAGGTCATTTTCTGCTTGGTTAGAAGCCCTCCCTTTGGACCTAGATGGTGATCTGGTCTTTCAATTTGGCACAAACAAGAAATTGTACTAAAAAGGACTATTGGTCACACATGGCCCTTAATGATCTGGATTCTGTCCATGTCTCTAGCCTCATTTCCAGCCACTCTCCACACACCTAGTGCTTCCATACTTTGCAATTCTTTGCCCTGTATTCCAAAAAAAAAAAAAAAAGTGAATTATATGACGGAATGTCAGGGAGACATCAGGTGGGTGAGGCAGATGTTTTGGAGCAGGACGCCTCATAGGTGCCCTCACCATGCCTAATGATAGGGATGCTTGAGTCTGGGGAACTTGGATGAAGAACTTCCTAAGTGCAGCCAATGAGAATTAACTGTTTTCTCCTCTACGCTTCCATAATGCTTTGTTTGACACTCTGTCTTTTAATGCTTACCATGCTCTGTAATATATTATACTTAGCTGTGAACATGGATATATCTCCCACTAGATCATAATCTTGAAGGTAGAGTTTATATATTTTTTTCTTATCTCTCTTATCACTTTCTACAATACTTTGGGCATAATCAAGCTGAATACATATTTTTTAATTATTCAAAAAGAAAGATAATGCTATGGGACCCAAGAGGGTATCCATTTGAGTCCTATTCAAATTTCCTCCTCCGCATCACTGTCCTGTCTCCACCCCCATAATCATCATCAATCTAAATCCCAGTAACCACTGTAAAGAGATTTCTTAAAAAAAAAAACATGATTAGGCTGAGGATAACAGAAAGTTCTATATTCAGATTTAACTCACAGTTATTGAATACTCTTTTGACTGATGAGGAGATGGAGACTCAAATAACTTTCAGTAGCTTGCCAAATGTCACACAATTACACAACTAGTAAGTGGCTCCGCCAGGACTAAAATTCAAGCCCGCTGATACAAAATCAAAATCTCTTTCCACAAACACCAAACATTTAGATGAACTCCTCTCAGTCTCTACTTTATAATTCTAATGCACTTAGTTGCTAATCATAAACACATTCTGTGTACCCTCAGCCAGGAAGATGCTAAATATTCCAAACACGTGAGGTTCATTTTATGTTCATATTTATTTCCATGTTTATGTATTTGTTCCCTTACTTAAATTATGTTTTTTGTTTGTATATTTATGTATTCAGGTATTTAGTGTACTTATGTATTTATATGTGTGTGTGTCTATTTTTTACTTATGCATTTATGTATTTCTTTATCTTACCTGTAGGGCTATGATGTTCTTGCTCCCAATGCTATTAGAGGAGAGCACATCAATAAATTATACCTTAATTTCCTACAGTGTTTCTGAGGATTTCAGTTTAAAATGGGTGTTGAATTTCAATTAAAAGACCCCAGCTCTTGAGCTTCTAGGGGAGAGGACAGAGAGAGTAGCTGTGTGCATAACCAAATTGCCGAGCTTTGGAAACAACTTGCAGCCAACAGAATCCTCAGCTACGAGAGTAGGAAAAAAAAAAAAAAAAAAAACTACCTAAGCTTAAAAGGGAATGAGAAAAATGATGAAAACAAGCTTAGGAGCAAGCAAGAAGTACTGTGATGCCATAGAGGAACCAGGGACCTCAGAGAGTTTGAGATATAGCTGGCCTGGAGGAACAGCAGGCAGAACCCAGAGAAAGGACCAACACGAGGGAGCTGATGTTTTCCACCCTGAAAGTGATACAGGATCATGTGGACATTTTAAAATGCACACAGGAAAAGCTCATCAAAGACTACAGGACACTGATGAATAAGGTCGCAGGATTGAAAGAAATGCTGAGAGAGGAAAATTACAGAATAAATATCATGGAAGAGAGAATCAGTACAAATGAGGACCAAATTGAGCTTCAGTCTCAAAAGACAAAAATTTTAAGCAAACAACTCTTCACAGTACAAGAAAAGGTGATCGATCTTGAAGACATATCAAGGAGGTATGATATTCGTGTATCTGGCATCCCTGAAGGTACAGAAAATGAGTTACCTTGAAACCATTATTAAGGAAATTATTGAAAAAAATTTTCCAGAGCTAAACATAAATCTCAACTTACATACAGAGAGAATTTACAGGTCCCCACTCAAATATACCTCTCAAACTAAAAGTCCAAGTCACATAATTGTACAGTTCTTAAACTTCAAAGAAAAAGAAGTCATCTTGCAAGCTGCCCAGAAAAAAAGAGAACTGATTTTCAACAAGGTAAAAATAGGACTGACACCTGACTACGTCTTACTTACAGTGGAAGAGAGACAAAGTTGGAGCAAGATCTACTACCAGCTGAAGTTCCTGGGTCTGAAGCCCCAAGTGATCCATCCAGACAAGTCTATCTTTCCTATTTGAAGATGAGAGAAGGATCTTTGCCAATCAAGGCGACTTCAAGGCATTTGTTAGCAAAACTCCAAAACTACTGGCTTTACTGCAAACAGCTGCAGCCCAGGGAGAGGGAGCTCCTGGTGATAAGTGACTAACCTGACTTACAAAGCCAAATTTCTTAATAGAATGTAGATCTTAGTTTTATGATCAATTGCATTTTTGCCAGAGTAATTAGTGAAAAATGAAATAAAAATGTAACATTGATTGAGCTGTTATTAAGTCTCTCTCTCTCTCTCCCCCCTTCCTGCATGAGAAGGGAAAAAGAGAAAAGTGAAAAAGAAAATGGTAGGGGATGGAGGATGGATAAATGGGAGAAAGGATGTGAATACAGCAAGAGAATAATTAAAGGTGGGTGGGATAGGGAGACATCGCAATATGATAGATAAAATAAGAAAAAATAATTTTATGGTGACTATGAAAGCAGTAAACTATATAAAATTAACAGACTTGTTAAGAGAAAGGAAGTCTTCCACCACCCTCTGTCAATGGTACTTGGATCCTTTAGAAAATTTGACCATATCCTCAAGCACAAAACAAATAGAACTCAGAGATGCACGTGCATTGAAATGACTGCCTGTAAACTGACATTTTTAGAAACAGATTGTAAACAGTGGGTGATGTTGCAGTGATGTGCTTTTAAATGGCTAATTTGTATTGCTCTTGCAGTTTAGATGTCTCCATTTAACTTTAATTATATAATTGGTTAATCATACAGTAAATGGGAATAAAAGAACCCAATTGTTGGCTTCTATACTTTCCTCTGGACAAGTGATTAAAAGTTCCCGAATGACGTTCCCTCCCACCTCCTCCTTACCCCGCCCATGAAAATGTCTACAATTTGGACACATTGGAGGCAAGTCAGACTCTAAAGCAGAAAAGCGCTTTCCTGGCACTGGCACTTTAAAGCATCCTGCCTGTGTCAGACCTAAACTGCTCATAGGAGCCACTCTGCCTGCTCATCCCAGGCAGTGGGGCTGAGCCCATCTCTTCCCTTCTGGGGCAATCAGCTTCATCCAACACAGGAAAAGCGGACACTGAAACACTTTGCAGCCTACCCTCAGAGCCCTCTTTCATTTTATAAGTCTATCCCTGAATCCCCACCCCTATGTACTCAGATGCACAAAACATATAAGCACACACATATCTTCTCGCTGTTTCCCATATAAATAAAAGGCATCTTGCGATGCTAGGAGGATTATTATTTGGAGACAGTGGGCCAACAGTTTACCTTTTTGGTAAATGTTACATGGGCCAAACAGAACCTTGTGGCCCTGTTAGATTGGAACACAACAGAACCTCATTTTCTCTAACCACCTATTAACCTTAAGTTAAATTCACCTAGGTAATCATACCGTTGGTTTGCTTTGTGACAGGCATCCAGAAGCTTGATCACGCAGGCCTCTATGCCTTATGGCTCACAATGCAAGTATTTTGATTAAATAAGTTTCAGTTCTGGTTCATCATATGCATTTGATCTAGTCTAGGAATCTTCCCTCACAGTCCTCAAAATACTCTCAGTTACAGATTCTGGAAGTGACTTAGTGCCCCAACCTCTGCCCTTAATTACTGAAATACTTGACAAAGGATAAGTTGAAACCCAAGCTCTGTGGGCAGGCCTCAGCTTCCCTTTGCATCCCCAAAAGGAGGTACTCCCCACCCCCAAAGCTCAAACTCCCGCCAAGTCTTGCTGTTGGAACCTAACCTGTCTGGGTGGTCCTCCTCACTATCCCAGGACACCACCTGTCTAGTCCCACCTTAGTTCCTTACTTGTCTACTCCACTACCCTCTCCATTACAGAAGAAGATGATGGCTGACACTTACTGGGGAGTTGGGAGGGGTTCTAAGACATATTAGCAACCTTTCAATGCACCAAATAGTCTAGAGATCTGACACAGTCCTTAGGTGGCTTACACAGCAGTGAAGTGGGGGGGGGGTGGACCACAGCGTTCATCATTCTGTTGATGGTAAGAAAATTATCAGGATTCTTGGTAGTTCTTGTTTACCAGTGAGAATCAGCGTCCTAAAGCATAAAACTGGAAAAAAGTGGTTTACTAGTAAGTAAATGTTTAACAAACACCACTCCGGGGAAAAAAACTGATTTGTTGTATTTGCTTATTCAGTGGAGTAAATTCTCTGACCACGGCCAGTTTTAAGCTACCAACGTGGTATTACTGAATGGTGGGTTGAGATAAGATGCACACATTCAGCTTTCCTGACAGTGCTAGCCAGCTCCAGCACGTCACTGGGAAGAGGCCAGCTTTGCCCTCTGCTTCTCCTGGTTAGACTACTATAAGACAAATTTAGCTTAAAAAAAATTCTCATCACCGTACACTGGACTCAATTATGGAGAAAGTCTCCCCAGACTACCCTGTGCATATACATGGCCCTTGGTGCCTCACCTCCTTTGAGCTCCACCTTCTCGAAGCTTGTCTAGCACTCCTCTGGTCCCCAACACAGCTTGTGTAAGATAGTTGCTCTTTTCTTCTCTCTAGGCTGAGAGTCTTTGGAGCTTAGAAACTCTGTCTTACAAATCACATTTAGTCCCACCTCTACACTCCACCACCCTCCCTACTTCAAAGTGTATAGTATGTACTCAATAAAATCTTGTGTTTAACAGTTGTCTCAGAATCCGTAAGAAATGACTGAAGCTTTTGCAGGAGTAACCCACTTCCAGCCCCCATGCTCAAGGTGTGAAAGTGAGAAGGGGTATGGCTCAGGAATATTTTCTGGTATCACTACCTCCCAGGACAGTGAGGGTGGGAGCTTCCATACTCAGCCCCCTCCTGTTCATCCTACCAGTTTAAGGGAATGGAGAGTCAGAGAGGCCCTGGCCGTTAGGAATAAGACTGGTAAGTCTCAAAACGTTTCCTAAAAGAGGAGTTGTTTAATATCAGCCAACTCTAGAGTAATAAACCAGGAAAAAAAACCCAGGCTTCTTGGAGTGTGTATGCATGGAAGATTCAGAGTCACAGAGCCATAGGCCTGCTGGATTCCTCACGGGGGAAGGCCAGCAGAGCCAATGTGAAGAACTCCATCTCAGCTAAGTTGCAGCCCCAGACCCTATTGGTCTCTAGTACCGGCTTTATAATATTGGGCCACTCAAATTTTCTCTAGGGAGATTGGCCAGAGAATGTTTCCCCTTCTGCAGGCAGGCTACAAGTTTCAAGACCCACAAAGGTAGCCTAGAGATGGAGCTTCTAATGTCTCAATTGCCAGCCATAGTTTGAATGAGGGGCTTCTATGAAGCCTGAATAATAAGTCCCTTCAGGATTCTATAGTGTCCCAGAGCAAAAGGCAAGAGTGTGTGGTATTCTCACTTACACAGTCCCAGGACCTCTTTCAGGTTCCTCCATCCAGTTAGTGGGGAATCTGGGCTCTATATTCAGGCTGCTGGTCCAAGAGCACAAGCTTCAGCCCAAGGACTTGCAGAGAGCTGAGGGACACTATCATTGCCTTTTTTCTACATTATTAACAATATATTTGATTGGTGCTTTTCTTTTTTACTAAGCATTTTCACATCTGTTTTTTAAATTTTTAATTTTTTTTAATTTTTTTGTTTTTATTATTCTGAGCATCCAATGCAGAGGCAGCATAGGGTAGTGGTTAACACGGGACTGCATTTCACAATATATACAAATATTGAATCATGTTGTACACTTGATACTAATATAATGTATGTCAATTATACCTCAATAAAAAAATGAAAGACCTAGGTTGTTCAGTTACTTTGCATAAAAAGTTTTAGAAAACTTTTCTATATAAGATGCTTTTTATAGATGTATTAAAATCAATAAAGTGGTTTAAGTAAAAAAAAAAAGAACATGGGCTTGTAGATACAGACTACCTGGATGTGAATCTCAGCTCTGCCACTTGCTGGCTGTGTTGGCCTTGAGTGGTTTGCTTAATGGTTGTTTCAGTTTCTTCATCTGTAAAATGGGGCTGATAATGATAGCTATCCCATAGTGTTGTTATGGAGGTAAAATGAGTTAATGTTTATAAAGCACTTAGTGTCTGGTACTATCATAATGATTTCTTTTTACTTTTCTTTCTTTTTTTTTTTTTTGGTGAGCAAGACTGGCCCTGAGCTAACATCTCTTGTCAATCCTCCTCTTTGTGCTGAGGAAGATTGGCCCTGAGCTAACATCTGTGCCCATCTTCCCCCATTTTGTATGTGGGATGCCACCACAGCATGGCTTGGTGAGCAGTCCATTGGTCCACACCCAGGATTTCAACATGCAAACTCTGGGCTGCCAAAGCAGAGTGTGTGAACTTAACCATTAAGCCACCAGGCCTACGTAATGATTTCTATATAAATGTTTTGAAAACTGGCATGGATATTTCCACAATGACAGATATTATCACTACTGTGTTCCAAATAACCATCATGTTTGGCCAATTTTACCTCCTAAATGTTTTAGGAACCCTTACTCCCCTCTCCTTCTCTGCTTCCACTGCCCTAGTTTAGGCACACAGGACCAGCAAATAGCTTGCAGTTCTCCATGCCTTACTTGCTGGTCTTTCCTATTGCAATCCTCTGACTCCCATGGCACCTCCTTCTCTGGCTATCTCCTACTCACTCTCTATCACTGTTTATCCTTAGACTACAAACCCCTTAAGAGCAGAAATTGCCATTCTCTGAGTCATCAGCATCTAGAACAATGCTTGGCACAAAGAAAATACTCAATAAACATTTATTGAATTAATAGATGCTTGCTGTGTCCCAGGCACTGTGTAGTGGTTTATAGGAGGATTTTCACTGAATCCTACCCAAAACTCTATGTGATAGTAAGTGCAATTATTATCTCCAATTTACAAATAAGAAAACTGAGACTTGGGGAGGTTAGATAACTTGCACGAAAAAGTCACAAATTTATATTCATATTGCCATTCTATTCCTTATGCGATAATCTGCAGTTTACTATGGTGTGTAGGACCAGAGGATGCCAGGAAGCCACAATTGATATCACCTGACACATGAAGACATGATATTCAATTTGCCTATTAAAAGAGCTATTACTTTATTTTTACGTAGTTTGTTTTTAAATTACAGTATTTTTCTTTAGATAATTTTTAATCTTTTATGAAGGTAAAAGATGCACATAAAGAAAAAAATTTAGCTATCTCTTACAACAATCAATGGATCTGTGAGTCCATCGGATGCTATGCTTGAATCCCATCATATAATATATGTCAGGAGCTTTGGTTAGTATCCTATACATACATCATTAACATTTCAAAAAGTCTTTCTTGGTCAACTAAATTTGTGAAAGGTTGTCCACATCATTGAAATCATGTTACTCTAGCGCATTTGGGGAACGCTGTACAGGTTAATAAGTACTAGCAGCAGCGGCTACCATTTATTGAGCACTTACCTCGTACCAGGCCTGCTGTGCTGTAAGTTTTACTTGCACTATTTCATCAAACCCCTATGTAATAGCTTCTGTTGTTTTCTTTATTTTACAGATGGGGAAACTGGGACTCAGAGTTGAACTCACTTACTTGCGGTCACTCAGCTATCAAATAGTAGAACCTAGACTGAAATCTAAATTTGTATGTCTATGTCTCTAAAGCCTGGGCTTTATCCCAAGTTGGACTTTGAAGGCTGTCCAAGTTACTTAACCCTCTCTGAGCTTCAGTTTCCTCATCTGTAAAACTGAGGGAAGTAACACATCTTGTAGGGTTGCTATGAAGATTAGAAAAAGCAGATGCCCAGGGCCCAGAGGCACATAGTAGGCATTTAAACCATGGTGGCAATGTTTATTCGTAAGTGGGACATGAAATGGGCAGAGGAAGATCTGAGATCCCTTTAAAGGCGTTGGGGAGCTTGAGAGGAGGGATCTACAGCTTTGGCAGTCTTAAGAGCTGGTCCTCTCCCCTCCAGAATACAGTGACCCAGTGAAACTCTGACCGACAGGCGACAGGCGAGGGGGCAGGGGCCTGAGTTTGGCTCCAGCAACCTCTGCAGGGAGTCAGGAGAGAGGCGGGGAGCTGGGAGGGGCGTAGAAATCCCGGTCGTCAGAGGACTGCAGGTGTCAGGCGGAGTTGGTGTAGGTGGACTCCCAGAGCCTGGCGGAGGGCGGGGAGGAGGTTGGAGCCGGCCAGCGAGCAGGCGGGGGAGAGAAGGAGGCGGGGCGCGGAGCCTGAGAGGCCGTCCTTAGGCAGCTCTTCTCATGCCGGGCAGTTTGCTGCATCTGGAGGAGCTCACTGGAGAATCTCCAACAACGGAGCGGGCCTTCAACTACCGTAAGTACCTGCAAATGAGCGCATAGTCCTGTGGCTGAAGATTAAATACGGGCCATCAGATCCTAAACAAAACCCCAAAATCGTTTCCCTGCTGTAATTAATTGCCGTTAATCAAACTGCTCCCCAGTCTGTCCCCCCACCCGCTTTATCCCTCCCTTTCTCCTTCCCTCCCCGGATCCCAGCCTTGCCTCGCGCCGAGAATCCCTGGGCACTATAGATATCTTCCCTTTTCCTTCTCAGTCTTCCCTCCAAACCCTCAGCGGAGCATGTACCTAGCACCCTGCCGAGCCCAACCCCTTTGATTCCTGGAGCCCTCAAAGCTATCCAGGGGGCGAGACATTAGACATTTCGAGTATGTCACCCTCAAAAGCACTGCGGCGCTGCCTAAGGGAAGGGAAAGTGCTTGGGGTGGAGTGGAAGGGGAAGGTAAAAAGGCTAAACAGCCGAAGTTGGGGGTGGGGGTGGGAGTGTGAAAGGCCAAAAATGGGCGTGGCCAATTAACCTGAAGCTTGCGGCTGCTTCCCACGTTCCCTGGGCAGAAGATTCGTCGTTTTGGCTGGATATAAATTATTATGGTTTCCTTAGTGATTGGGGAAGGGTAAACCATGCTCAGAAGCCCAGCTTCCCTGACTCCACTCAAGCCCCCAGGAGGCAAAACTCTGGTTTAGGGGTCCAAGTGGCAAGGCTGGACCTCAGATGCATTCCTGGGCAGAATCCCAGGTTGAACCTTTCCCTTCGTAGTAGAACCTGGATTCCCCAATAAATCCTGGCCCAAAGCCTCAGGGGAACAAAGCAACAGGGTGGCACCCAAGTCTGGGCCTGGGCCTGGCCCTGAGAGGAGTGCAGACAGGGGGCTGTAGGAGCTGAGATGGAAAGAGCATCTTTAGGGTCCTACACCAGGTTGATGCCCGCTTTGGGAAAAAGAAAAATAGCTGCCTTTTTATGAAATGTTCGCTATGCACCTGACACTTTACGTATGTTATCTCTGATCCAACACAACAACAATGCTAGGTGGATATTATTCCCCAACTTTACAAATAAGCAAAGTTCAGAGAGGGTAATTTGAGCATCCTTTATGTAAATGTAAGTGTCAAGTGAGAAATGTAAAAGGAAACTGTGTCGCCTTGGATCTCTGACAGTCCACTTTCTTCCTACAGCCCAGGTGTTTGAAAAGGAATCTTCCCCTTTTCTTGTTCCTCCATCCCACCCAGTGTTAGCACTGAAGCGAGTTAGAGGCTGTGGTACTAGGATCCGTTTGGGGAAGCGAAATCAACTCCCTTCTGTTCTGGGAGCTGCCTTTACCCCACTCTACTGAGATAGGATTAAACAGCTGGGGTCAGCCAGGACCTCCGACTCTGAACAAAATGTTGGTGGAGGAGAATTAGCCAGAGTTTGTGTGGTGGAAATACACCTTCCCTTGGCAAAAGGATACTCTGGGTGGAGGGAAGGGAGAGGAGAGACAGGAAAGAGTAAGGGGTCTACCTTATGTACATGCAGGGCCTGGGGTCAATTGTGATTTTTGGGAAAATGAGAAGGCCTCCCTGAACTCAATATTTTTGCCATATTCCCCGAAATTCAAACAATTCTTTTTTTCTTCAAGGGCAGTGAACAAAAATGCTTACGAATTATGGGCAGCCAATAAATTGTTTACACCTTATATTAATTAGCTCAAGCAGCTTGATTCCCCAACACCTACTTGAGATGGGGGTTTTGACCTTTTGGGGGCAAGAGATAAGAATGAGAGCAATATTGGATCTGAAGCATTCCACAGATGGGAAGGTCTGGATGGGATGAGATGGGAGGTATAAGGGGGCTGCGAAAGGGAGCAAGGGCTGCCTCTGGGAGTTTAAATACTGGTTTTAGAGCATAGGCATTGGAGTTAAAAAAACATTTGAATTTTAGCTCTGATATTTAATATCTTTTGACTTTGGGCAAATTATATATCCTCTCTAAGCCTTAGTTTCCTTGCCAGCAAAATGGGGATGATAGGAAGGCTTCCTTTGCTAGATGGTTGGAGGACTCAGTTAGAGTATATATATATATATATTTGAAAAGGTGACTCTCTACACCTCTCATCTCCCTCAACCCATGGGGCTTCTGCTGGCCTGGATTAGGTCATCCTCTGGGCCTCTGAGATCCCAGAGACAAGTAGGCATTTCAGCAAATCCGACGTGTTAGATACCAGCAAAGACTTTGGGTGGCAGGAGGGCAGAGGGGGCAAAGGGGCAAGAAGAGGAAGTAGCAGGTGACCTTGTAATGCCCTGCATGCCTGTGAGGGAGTGGAAGGTAGGGTTGTCAAGTGCAGTTTAGTGATCCAAACTAAACTTCAAGGAGCAGGACAAATCCCCTGAATAAAAATACTTCTGCTTTTAGATCTCACCACGTGCTGAGCGGCAAAGCCCCTCAAGACTCGAAGCGCACATTGAGCACCAGAGGCCCCACGACCCTGGACAGGCCAGGGGGGGGCCACCATGCTGTGGAAATTCACTCTCTTGGTCTTTTGCATTCGTGAGTATGAGGAAGGGGTGAGGGGCAAGTGACCTTGTCATAAATACCCCTGTAAGTGGGCACCTTGGGGAGGGAGAGGGAAGTATTAAGGTTTCAGGGTGGGTAGGGACAATAAGGGGGCCCCCTTTTTTTTTTTTTACCATAATCTCTCTTTTCAGGGCTGAGTCTGGGTATGACATCAATAGGTAAGTGAGTTCTGCCACCTCAGGTACCTTCCTTCCTGAAGGCTCCAAGACGTCAGCCTGCCTCCATGGCCCTGGTCATAACTGCTTTGAGATCCCAAACACAATCCCCAGGTTGAGCTGGTTGGGAATCAGAGCCCCTCATTTCATGACTTGGCTTCCCACAGAATAGTAAACAGCTTTATCTAAGATGGAAAGGAAGCCAGACTTGTGCTTTATTCCCCAATCCAACTCACTTGGATTCCTTGAACAAGTATCCTGGGGTCCCTATCCCACCCCGCACACAAGCAGACACTCCTGTCCCCAGGGAAAGACAAAAGGAGGAATCTGGGTAGGGGCTTATTTTAAGGAACATTGCGGGGCATGTTATGGGGAGGGAGAAGGTTGGACTGCTCACATCTTTGTGACGTTTGGAAATGACAGCGATGCAATCTCAACCGGAGCTGTGGATAGAGACCAACTACCCCCAGGCTCCTTGGGAGAACATCACACTTTGGTGCAAAAGCCCCTCTCGGATTTCAAGCAAGTTCCTGCTGCTGAAGGATAAGACACAGATGACCTGGATCCGTCCTTCCTACAAGACCTTCCAAGTTTCATTCCCCATAGGCGCCCTTACTAAGTCCAATACAGGTCTTTACAGGTGCTGCTACTGGAAGGAGACAGGCTGGTCAGAGCCTAGTAAAGTTTTAGAGTTGAAGGCACCAGGTAAGAAGACACAGATAGATGATCAAGACTAAACTCCAGCTCCTGGGATTCAAACTGGCCTTCCCAGAGCAGGGTTCGTTTAATTAATTCATTTGTTTACCTCAAATCCATGAATGCATATATGCAGGCATTCTACAGTTAGTAAATAAGTGCCTACTCTCTATAGGCAAGGCAGAGTGAGGATGCAGACTCTGGAACAGATCTAGAAGGCAGGCTTTCAATGTAGGGGAGATTGAGATGGGGTAAGGAGGGGTGGGAAATAAAGATTATACAGGTAAGGCTCATTTAAATAGAGCTCTCCTCTGCTGTTCCCTGAGTAGCACTATCCTTGCTCTACCTGAATTCCAGTTCATTCTCTCTTTCCAGGCCAGCTGCCCAAGCCCATCTTCTGGATCCAGGATGAGACCTCCCCTCTTCCTGGATGTAACGTTAACATACTCTGCCATGGCTGGCTGCAGGATTTGGTATTCATGCTGTTCAAAGAGGGATATGCAGAGCCCGTGGATTACCAAGTCCCAACCGGGACAGTGGCCATATTCTCCATTGCCAACATGACACCTGAGAGTGAAGGGGTTTACATCTGCCGCACTCATATCCAGATGCTCCCCACCCTGTGGTCAGAGCCCAGCAACCCCCTGAAGCTGATTGTGGCAGGTGGGTGTGGCTATGGCTGCTGGGGTCTGATGATCGTTGTCCCTGGGATCATGGCTGGATGAGCCAGGGTTTCTGATTTTACTTTGCTTGGCAAGTTGCTAGGCCCTGCAAGGCCCAAGAGCTAGAGTCAGTTGACATTAGACTGAGATGCAAATTAGAATCACACATGCTATGAGTGAGCCCGGCCAAATGTCCAGCAGCTTCAGCTCATCACAGCTTTGTTGTTCTCTACTTGTTGAATATCATGCATTTATTCATTCATTTGACTAATATTTATTGAGCACTGAATATGTGCCAGGCACTGCCACTGCAGTCTTATAAAGTGATTTTTAAAATTTTGAATGCATTTTTATTCTGTTTGTGATTATTATTTTTAAGTGTGGAAAATAGAATGAATTGCTAGTGCTAAAAGTAAAATAAAAAACGATAAAGTGATAGTTAATATTTTAGAAATGTCTTTATAAATTATTTTAGTCCTGTATATATAGATCCAGTAAGGCAGTACCAAGCTTTAAACACAGCAGAAGGCTCCCCAAAATGTCCAAATGCAAGACATACACCCCAGCCCCAACTTTCCCATGGCCTAGATGCTTCTAGACAGAATTGGCCACATTTGCTTTAGTTGCTCCATCAAGCTAAATAGCCTTGGGGAAAGCTGTGGTGCTACAGAAAGTACCCTGGACTTAGAAGCAGTAATCCTGGTTTCTAGTTCCATCTCTGACACCACCTCCCTGTGTGATCTTGAGCAAGTCACTTCGCCTCTCTGTGCTTTGGTTTCCCCTACTCTAAAATGGGATAACAGAATCTATCCAACCTACTGTATGATGCCTCTCTGTGCTTCAGTTTCCTGATTTGCAAAATTGGTATAATAATAATGCCTACCTCACAGGGTTGTTGTGAGGATTTGCCTAAATATAATATATGTACAGTGCCTGGCATATAAGTTCTCAATAAATGGTAGACATTAATTTTATTAGTTTAGCTTTTTATTGAGGATCAAAGAACAAAGGATTGTCTGTTTGATCTGTGTGTATGGGTGTTTGTTGTATGAATGTCCTTCCAGCATAGATTCCAATAACACACACTTCTGCAGTTACCTTATCACTGGTATCCCTCACTAGGCCATGAGCTTTCGGCTGATGTGGGCGGTATCATTGTTACTTATATATCCCTAGACCTACATGATGCCTGACACATCCTAAATGCTCATTGAGCATATGATGGAGCTGATCCTTCCAATAATGAATGGGTAGATCTACCTGGGATCCGGGTGGGTAAGAAGGAGTGGTATGGGAGTGAGATTGCCCTCCATTTTGTGGTATAATCTCCTTGGAAGAACAATACATGGAAATGAGGGTGTGGCCCCATTCACAGAGATTTCTTTGGGTTGCAGATTTACTGGCCTATCCCTCCTTATTGGCTTCTTCCAATCTCCTATGGGAAGTAGGGTCTTATGTGGGCTTAATGTGTTCAAAAGCTGTCCTTAATATGGCAGTAGCATTCATACTCTACAAATATGGAATCAAAGTTATTTTCAAAAGTTTGGTTTCTTGGGCGGTTGAACTACATTTGGCATTTCAGGGACCTAAAGATACAGGGAATTACAGATGTAGATATTACACTGAGACGCAGCCCTACACATAGTTAGAGCTCAGTGGAGCTGATAGAGTCTGGTGAGAGGGCAGGGGCATAAGTGAATTTACCCTTGATCACCTCCTAGAAGAGGCAGAGATTCAAGGAAGAGAAAGGGAGCAGAGGGTAAACTTCAGCTACCACTTTCTGTCTAAAGAAATTAGGAAAATAAAACCAGAAGGTAATAGAGAAGAATCATCCTACCTCTAATTCAGGATCTCTTCCCTTTCTAGGACTCTATCCCAAACCAACTCTGACAGCCTATCCTGGGCCCATCATGGCACCTGGAGAAAGCCTGAATCTCAGGTGTCAAGGGCCAATTTATGGAATGACTTTTGCTTTAATAAGGCTTGAAGACTTGGAGAAGTCCTTTTACCGCAAGAGGCCAGTAAAAAATGAGGCACATTTCTTCTTCCGGGCTTTGAAAATCCATGATGCTGGACATTACCTCTGCTTTTACTATGATGGGTCATACAGGGGTTCACTTCTTAGTGATATCCTGAAAATCTGGGTAACCGGTAAGAGAAGGGGATGCCATGGGACCTATGTTAGGGGCTAAGGATATGCAACTCCTTTTGGGCCCCCTGGAAAGCTAATAATGCAGGCAGGGCTAACAGTGGGGAAGGGAGCAGAATTTGTATAACTGGGTTTAGGGTGGGATTTGCCAAGGGTGGACTGGAGGAAGAGGAGGAAATCAGCTCTATGTAGTGGGAGGCAGAAGTCAGGCTATTAGCCCCTGATATTTTGGGTCTTGTCCTAGACACTTTCCCCAAGACCTGGCTACTTGCTCAGCCCAGTCCTGTGGTCCAAATGGGTCAAAACGTGAGCCTGTGGTGTCGAGGGCCAGTGGATGGAGTGGGGCTTGCACTCTATAAGAAAGGAGAAGACAAACCTCTTCAGCTCTTGGATACCGCCAGCATCGATGACAACGAGTCATTCTTCCTCAACAATGTGACCTACAGTGATGCTGGCATCTATAGCTGCCACTATGTCCTCTCCTGGAAGACCTCCATCAGGATGACATCACACAACACCGTGGAGCTTGTGGTTGTAGGCAAGTGCTAACAACTCTTGTTGTTTGTTTTTATCATCATTGTAGTGTTCTAAGAAGGAGCTAGTGGCCCTGTGACCTCTCGGAGTTATGAGTCAAGGAAAAACACAGTAGGAGGGTGGAGTAGAATTTTCTCCAAAAACTTTAGGTACCTTCTCTCCTAGGATTGTTACTTAAGCCATACCTCTCAGCATGGCCTAGCCCCATTGTGACCCTGGAAAAGTTATTACCCTTCAGGCCAGGGGAAACTTACAGATATGAGGTCTTCCTAATTGAAGGTAAGAACCCAGGAGTCTTTAGAGCACCAAAGAGTAGGCCAAGGGGTTCTGATGCATAGTCAAATTTTGAAGCCACTGATCTTGTGGAAGTGGAAAGGAAGAGAAGACCAAAAAGGGAGCTGGGAAACATTTGCTGGGGCAGAGGATACTGAGTTCAAGGACAATTTTCTAACTCTGGTCTCTGGATTGGTTGCAGATAAGCCCCCCAAACCTTCCCTGTCAGCCTGGCCCAGCACCATGTTCAAGCTAGGCAAAGCCATCACCCTTCAGTGCCGAGTACCTAATCCAGTCCTTGAATTTTCTCTGGAATGGGAAGAAAGAGCAACATTCCAAAAATTCTCAGTGGATGGAGACTTCATCATCAGTAATGTTGAAGGGAAAGGAACAGGGACCTACAGTTGCAGCTATTACATAGAGGCACACCCTAACATCTGGTCACATCACAGCGAGCCCCTGAAGATGATGGGGCCAGCAGGTGAGAATACAACTCTCCATAGAGATGCCCCTCCAAGGCTTTGGCCATGATACCCATGGGATCCTGGAGCAGTGCCCAGAAAGATATGGAAAGCGGAGTCAGGGGCTTATAAGTAAGGACCCTTGGTTTTGGGCATCCTTCCCCTGGGGTGGTCTCACAGTCACTCAAAAGCAGTGAGCAGGATACTTTCAAGGCTCCCATTCTTCATGAAAAAGAAGGTCACTTCCATCTCACCTTCCCTTCACCTTTGGTAACCCCTGCCCCCATGAATGTATTCACCTGCCTCTGTCCCCATCAAGGCCCCTGCTTCTGGTCTTCTCTGGCCACAGGCTTTCTCACCTGGAATTACGTTCTCAATGAAGCTATCAGGTTGTCCCTAAGCATGCAGCTTGTTGCCTTGCTGTTGGTAGTGCTGTGGATAAGGTGGAAGTGTCGGAGACTCAGAATCAGGTAACTGTCTTGTCCCAGCCCCCTGTCCCTCAATCTAGCTGAGTCCAGGCTCCCCAGAGACTCAGGAATGGGTCATGCCCAGTTGAGACAAACCACAGGGGCACACCCTTTGTATCCCCTACCTTCTGGGCTTAAGAGACAAGACTTTCTCTTCCCAGCTGTCTTCCACCTCACAGGAAGGTCAGCACCCAAACCAGAGGATGGAGAAACACATAATCCTCAGAGGCTGGAAAGTAATCAGAACCTCATTCACTGATCCCCCTGGGAGAGTGCCCAAATCTCCCTCCCAAACCACCCTGCCCCTCAGAGAGGATTGGTGTCTCCCACATTAACTTGGTCTGAACTTTTTCTCTTGTAAGAAACCATGCTGTCCTGTCTCCCAGGATGTTATCCAATCCCCATCCTAACTTTTCACCCTTACCCCTAGCTCTCAAGGACTAGACAGCCTTGTGGTCCATCCTAGTTGTCACAGAAACCAGTCTCTCTTCCTTTCTGGCCTCCAACCACCTGTGCAGAGCATTCTGGGAATGTAATCTTAACCTGGATGGGCATCTGATGAGGCAATGGATTGGGCCAGGGAATCAGACTTTTTCCTCTGACCCATAAAATGGCAAGCCATGCAGTTTCTCCTGCTATTTCCTTTGATCCTTTGGTGTCTCCTGGGCCATTCCCCTCTCTCCCTGATTCCCATGGCCTGTGCTCAGGCTGTTCTGCTTGCAAATGAGAAGAGAAATGACACCTCCTAGCCTGGTGAGGCCTTCAGCTCCTGAATGCCTTGAATACTTCCCCCTACCCTATGCCTCTGGCTACATCTCCCCCTCACCATGATCATAGGACTTTTTGTGTCTGGGAATATTCAATACACAGTGGATGATGACTATAATTGTGTATGTCTGTGTTTTCCACTGAGATCTGTTGAACAGAGTGCTTGGGTAACGTGAAGGGAGCCAGCCACCTAAGTCTTCTGCAAAAAGCATGACCCTTTGAGTTTTCAAAAGGTTGCAGTGGGGGTCAAGTTCTAGTTCTCCTCGGAATCTATCCTGAGTCCTGCATACATTGGGGTAACCTCCAAGCCAGGGGTTAGAAAAAAATGTAGCTTCAAGTGCCCCACCTCAGCCCAGGACCACTGCATCAACGAATGAGTCCAGAAACAGATTTCAGAGAAAGCAACTTAAAAAGCATGTTTTCCTCACCAGGAGGGAGGGTCAGTGTTTTCTAAGTAAAAATTGTCAAATGGATTTTGGCTTATATTATCTAATTCTACAGGACCCATAACCCAAAGCTGCTGCACATTTCGAGTCATAATCTGGGTGGGGGTAAAGAGATCCCACTCTCTGACAAGCTTAGCTCAGCACTGACAATCCTGGTAATTCACCGCTGCTGCCTAGGCAACCTTTTCATAACAAAGGCAGGTGAGGCAGGTCGGTCTGAGGACCAATACCGCCATAATAAAAACTGCTTCCAAACTTAAGCTTGATGACGGAGAAACACCCAAGATTTCTCACTCCACCCCCACACTCACCACCCAGAGCTGCCGATCACACTGAGCTCCAGGGTTCTGAGAACTGGAGTTACAAAAGCATTTTCACATCTGACATCTCAGTTCCCACAAGAGCCTAATCAGGGGCCATGGGGAGCTGACATATGATATAGGCTGGGGAGGGCGAAAGGGGTGGGGGGCACGTGGGTCATGAAAGAGCAAGAGGTTTGTAGGTGATGAGGCCCTCAAAAAGAAAAGTCATCAATGCCAGAAAAGATTATATCCCATTATCCTGGCCATATCCAATCCCTATTGGGTGGTGAGTAAGCCAATGACATAAATTGCCGCCCCCTTCTCTCCGCCCTCCCCCTAATCCCAGCAACTCCTCTCATCTCTTTTCTGGTCTGGCTAGAGAAGCCTGGTTGCTGGGAACAGCTCAAGGGGTCACCATGCTCTTCATAGTCACAGCCCTTCTCTGCTGTGGTGAGTACAAGGGGGTGGGGAAGGGGTCTGGGCAGAGGGCCGGGGTGAAGTCCCGTGGGGGAGCGGGCAGAGCACTGGCAGCATTTTCTTTTGCAGGACTGTGCAATGGGGTATTGACAGAAGAGACTGGTGAGTTTTTCCTGCTCCTGACTGGGACATTCCTCCCTGGAGATCTGAAATAACTACAGAGTGTCAGTGTCAGTGGCCAGGGAGTGACTGGTTGGAAGGGAAGGACAGCCAGGAAGGGGCACTTGCTAAAGCTGCTGGCAAAATTCAGCCTCCAACTCTGCTTTTCTGCCTGCAAAATTTCCCCCAAGCTTCTGCACTTTTCTGAGGCTCAGCTGAGACATCAGCTTCCCCTTCCCCCAGCACCTGCAGAAGGAAAGAAAGAGTTTGGATTTGGGTTGAAAGGGGAGGTGGCCAGTATGATCTGGGTAGGGGGTTCAAGGGCAAGGAAAGGGGGAGGAGGAGGGAGGAGGGAGGATGGCTTCATTAACTCTGCTGTTTCTAGAAATAATCATGCCAACTCCTAAGCCTGAGCTGTGGGCAGAGACCAACTTCCCTCTGGCCCCGTGGAAGAACTTAACCCTCTGGTGCAGAAGCCCTTCCAGCTCGACTAAGGAGTTTGTATTGCTGAAGGACGGGACTGGGTGGATCGCAACTCGCCCTGCCTCAGAGCAGGTTCGGGCTGCCTTCCCCCTTGGTGCCCTAACCCAGAGCCACACCGGGAGTTACCACTGCCATTCATGGGAGGAGATGGCTGTGTCGGAGCCCAGTGAGGCACTTGAGCTGGTGGGGACAGGTAAGAAAAGGCAGAGGGTCCTTCCGAAGTGATCTCCAGTGCCCCTGGGACTCCAACATTCTGTCTAGGGGTGGGAGAATGCACAGAGACCCAAGCCCAAGGGGCTTGTGCTGCATGTAGGAGAGGAGGGGCACTGAAATGGGGGAGGGAGGTGGGGAAAAGAGTGAGAGAAGACTGACAGGAAGAGCCAAAAGCCAGTCCACGATGGATTTCTTTTTTGCTAACAAAGTGACTCCAAGTGTCCCATCTGGGCACCTCCAAACTTAGGACTCCTTTTCCACCCTATTTTGTTTTCCAGACATCCTCCCCAAGCCTGTCATTTCCGCTTCCCCCCCAGTCCGGGGCCAGGAACTGCAAATCCGGTGCAAAGGATGGCTGGAAGGCATGGGGTTTGCTCTGTATAAGGAGGGAGTGCAGGAACCTGTCCAGCAACTTGGTGCTGTTGGGAGAGAAGCCTTCTTTACAATACAAAGAATGGAGGATAAAGATGAAGGCAATTATAGCTGTCGCACTCACACTGAAAAGCACCCCTTCAAGTGGTCTGAGCGCAGTGAGCCCCTGGAGCTTGTCATAAAAGGTAGAGCTGTAAAGGGTGTGTGAGGGAGGAGGGGGCGAGGCAAAACTCTAGGTCAGACAATACTCTCTCCACAGCAAACTTTGCTGCTGGTCCTAGGAGCCTGTGTCCAATCTTAGAGCCAGGCAGGCGTGGCGCTGGGAGTGCCAGGGCCTCTGGCTGCACGATATTAATAGCCATAATCGTTATTAATAGCTGGGGTTTGTGGAGGGTGATTTAATTTTTCTAATTATTTTCATATCAATTATCTCGTTTAGCTATAGAGCAAATATTCAAGGGAGGTGGAGCAGGTACCATTTCCCCTTCTTGTCCAAATCAGCAAACTGAGGCTCAGGGAACCAGCAGAGCCCCAATGACAATTCACTCTTTTAGCTAGCCCAATTGCCTGCCCTGATGACGATGAGGATTCAGCCCAAGGAGGTGAGGGGTCGGGGTGAGGGGTTCCTGTGAAAAGTTCGTTGGCAAAGTGGATTTGCCTTGATTTTTAAATGCACCTACCTCTGAAAACAAAGCAGCTTCCTGGAACCAATATTTGCTATATTGGCTATCTTCCTTTCTTTTTTTTTCTTAATTTGGTTTTGCATTGTATTTTATTTTTGCCTTCTAGAAATGTACCCCAAGCCCTCCCTCAAGACATGGGCCAGCCCTGTGGTCACTCTTGGTGCCCGAGTGACTTTCAATTGCTCCACCCCCCACCAGCACATGAGCTTTATTCTTTACAAAGATGGAAGTGAAATAGCATCGAGTGACAAGTCTTGGGCAAGTCCGGAGGCCAGTGCAGCTCACTTTCTGATCATTTCGGTGGGCACTGGTGATGGAGGGAATTACAGCTGCCGCTATTATGACTTTGCTATCTGGTCTGAGCCCAGCGACCCTGTGGAGCTCGTGGTGACAGGTGAGGAGTGGGGAAATGCAGGTGGAGGCTGTACTGACCCTGGGACAGTGGGTGGAATGGCTGTCAGCAGGAGAAGTACTTCTTCTAAAAGTCACCAATAAAATGCTTAGGACCGTGCCTGGCACACGGTAAACAGTCCATGTAAGGCAGCTGCTTATATTATTATTAATACAGGAAGAAGATACAAAGGAGAGGAGGGAGGCAAGTAATTCACTTCTGGAGAAAGAAGTGAGGCAGATGGGGTGTCCAATCCCTGCAGCCAGGCTCACATTGCCCTGCTCCTGAAAGCTTTTTGTGGCTTGGCCTTGATCTTTAGCCTCAGTGTCCACTTTTTCTGTAGCTAGGCTGTCAGAGATTGGTGGGCTGGATGGCCCTCAGAGAAAGGGCGAAGACCTTGAAATGTCAGCTGCATATTATGCAGCCATTACAAGTGATAGTTTTCAGAGGCTGTTTAACGTCATAGGAAAATGTTTACAATATAAAGTTAAGTGAAAAACATTAAACTACACGACTGTGTATACAGTAGGCTCCCAGTTATGCAAATAGTTATAGCTACAATGATATAGGCATATATAGAAAAAAATAAATGGAAAAGAAATATGTAAAAATGAAGAAAGAATGGTTATTTTTGAGTGGTAGAAGTGTATTTTCTTCATTAGGTTTTTTTGTATTATTTTTCTACAATAAACATATATTGTTTTTTATAATAATGCTAAAAAAGCAACTTGCAGATTGTAGGGGGCAGGCTTCTCTCATGTTGTGGTCTCTTTAATTTCAGAATTCTACCCCAAACCCACTCTCCTGGCACAGCCAGGTCCTGTGGTCCTTCCTGGGAAGAATGTGACCCTGCGCTGCCAAGGGGCTTTCCAGGGCATGAGGTTTGCCCTCTTGCAGGAGGGAACCCAGGTTCCCTTACAGTTCCAGAGTGCCCCAGGGAACTCAGCTAACTTCCGCCTCCACACTGTTAGAGCAGAGGACTCTGGGAACTACAGCTGTGTCTACTATGAGACCACCATGTCAAACAGGGGATCACATCTCAGCAAGCCCATTATGATATGGGTGACTGGTAAGGACAGACAAGACATAGGACTGGGACAAAGACAACTGCAGTAGGAGTTAGGGAGGGTGATCCATCTTGGGAGGCTAGGCTAGGCCACAGAGGGGTACTATTGCGTCTAGAAGGGGAAAGATAAAGGACTAATTCAACGAGTGATAAGTTTCCATACTCACCACTTGACATCTTTGATTTATTCCTAGACACATTCCCCAAGCCACGGTTGTTTGCTGAGCCCAGTTCCGTGGTTCCCATGGGGCAGAATGTTACCCTCTGGTGCCAGGGCCCAGTCCATGGAGTAGGGTACATTCTGCACAAAGAAAGAGAAGCCACTTCAATGCAGCTCTGGGGATCCACCAGTAATGATGGGGCGTTCCCCATCACCAATATATCTGGTGCTAGCATAGGGCGTTACAGCTGCTGCTACCACCCTGACTGGACCAGCCCTATCAAGATACAGCCTAGCAACACCTTGGAACTCATAGTCACAGGTAAGGGGAAGATGCTCTGGAGTGGGCATGGGATTGTAGAAAGGAGGAATAGACTTGGAGATGGTTAATGGGAAATGGTTTTTGAAGAGCTCAAGGAGAGGCAAGCAATCATCTTTCCTCTTTATTGAACAGAGACTCCAGGGGTGATACTGGAAAGTGGTCTCCTCTCTCTGACCAGGAGTTAATTTATTCTAGGTTTGCTCCCCAAACCCAGCCTATTAGCCCAGCCTGGTCCCATGGTGGCCCCTGGAGAAAATATGACTCTTCAATGTCAAGGGGAATTGCCAGACTCAACCTTTGTCCTGTTGAAAGAGGGTACTCAAGAGCCCTTAGAGCAACAGAGGCCAAGCGGGTACAGGGCTGACTTCTGGATGCCAGCAGTAAGAGGTGAAGATTCTGGGATCTATAGCTGTATTTATTATTTGGACTCTGCTCCCTTTGCAGCCTCCAATCACAGTGACTTGTTGAAGATCTGGGTGACAGGTAAGGTCCTAGGAACTTCAGTAAGAGTCTAGATTTTGTAGTTTTTAGTAGTTAGCCCTAAGGGGGTAAAGGGCTGGGATCAGGACCACTTCTTCTAACTCTGTGTCCTGGTTGGTTGCAGATAAACCCCCTAAACCCTCCCTATCAGCGTGGCCCAGCACCATGTTCAAGCTAGGGAAGGACATCACCCTTCAGTGCCGAGGACCCCTGCCAGGTGTTGAGTTTGTCCTAGAACATGATGGAGAAGAAGCACCTCAGCAGTTCTCAGAGGATGGAGACTTTGTCATCAACAATGTAGAAGGAAAAGGCATTGGAAACTACAGCTGCAGCTACCGCCTCCAGGCCTACCCTGATATCTGGTCAGAGCCTAGTGATCCCCTGGAGCTGGTGGGGGCAGCAGGTGAGAGGATAATCCCTCCATGGTCCTGGCATGACACACCTGGGATCCCAGAGACAGTCCCCATGGAGACAGTCCAAATATGGAGGGGGGCGGGTTTGGAGTCAGAGACCTCAAGCGTGGTCATCTTTCTCCTAGGATGGTGAGGAAATGGGACCTCAGATTCACTCAAAGATAGTGAGCAGGATACTTTCAAGGCCTCTTCCACCCTCTAAAGGGAGGGCTGCTTCTGCCTCAGCATAAGCACCACCTCTGACCACCTCCTCTGCAGTCCCAACACATGGCTCCCAAGTGAACCCTGGAGGAGGCCAGATGAGGGGGCAACAAGAGATCAGGGGAACATATATGTGCCAACCTGATGGCCTTGGTTTCTGCCCTTTTACTATCACAGGGCCTGCTGCTCAGGAGTGCACTGTGGGGAACATTGTCAGAAGTAGCCTGATTGTGGTGGTGGTTGTAGCTTTGGGGGTGGTGCTCGCCATAGAGTGGAAGAAGTGGCCTCGACTCCGAACCAGGTAAATGCTTCATGTCAGCCTCCTTCTGTGAACCCAGGGCTGTTGGAAAAACAATGATCTGAATGCTTCTCTAGCATCTGAGCCCCACAATGCAACCTATTTCCAGGCCAATGGTTCTGGATCCTCCCTTAGTCATGTCTTTTTCTCTGCACAGGGATTCAGAGACAGATGGAAGAGACCAGACCATAGCCCTTGAAGAGTGTAACCAAGAAGGAGAACCAGGCACCAGCACCAACTCTCCCTCATCAATCTCTCAGGGAACCTCAGTGGAACTGCCAGTCCCAATATAATAATCTCCTCCTTTATAAGAGCTTTCCTTTCCTCTCTCTTATTCTCAGAGACCGGCAAACCCGACTGGTTACCCTGGGAGTCAGCCCCATCTACCGTTCTTGGCCACTAATCACCTGAGCTGGGTCAAGGGATTCTGGGAGTTGAGAGCTCTACCAGGGTGAGATGTTTCCTGAAGAGAGTTCCCCACCCCTGTAACTCCTCCCTGTACTGATTTACTGGTGCATGAAATTCTATTAAAAACGTATTCTTCTGAATAAAAAGAGTATTCACTATTTAACTGCAAAAACTATGGTAGTGGTTTTCCATTGGTCTGTTGTCCCCTTACAACTTAACAGAAATGGTGTACTGGAGCTGACCTCCATGGCAGAGTAAGAATACGGGGCTGCTAGTAGAGAGAAAGGAGCTCCAGGATGGGGTAGGGGAGGAGAGAAGTCTCCAAAATAGTACTTTCCAATTTGGTCTGAGATATGGTCACTGAGCAGAATGTCATATTCTCCTTCCATCTCATTATTGAATGAATGAATGAATAAATGAATGAATAGCAATATTCTCTCCAAGTTAAGCCTGAGGAAGGCAAACACTGAAGTTACATCCTTTTCACCATGTTATTTCTAGGTCTGTAATACACCTGCTTTCAAACATCAGGATTAGCCCTCTGCAGAACTTTGAAATTGGCAGTGTGTTTTGTGGCCCTTACCTAACAATCACAGGGTGTACATCAACTCACTCTTATGTGTGAATGATTAATAAAAGCTGAAAAATTTGCCCCTCCCTAAAGAAAGCCCTGTTTTCCCAAAGGAATGGGCCTCTGGTGTTGAGATCTCAGGGAGCAAGTAAGCAGGTGAGGTGGTTGGTTTGTGTCCCCTCCCAGGACTCCAAATGGAAGCTGGCTTGCATTCTGAGCCCCTGATCTTTCTCCTGGGATCAGCATGCCTCCTTTCCCATGGGTGGGAATTCAGTACACATTAGGGGAGTTGGACTGGGGAAGGGGGCTTACCTAGTTCCTTGAACCTGTTCAAGACCTCCGAAGAATTGACCTATGGTCCTAGAGGAAGTCATGACCCTAAAGTTCCTTACCTCCCAACACTGTATAATGTAAGCTAACACTTTTCAGGAGAGAAATGTACATGGGTGCTGCACACAGCAAGTAATTTATCCCTGGTTACAATAAAGTTTAGAAAGCAACTCCTATATTCTTATATCAGGAAGCTTCTTTACCCAGCAACTTAATGAAAAAAAAAATCCCATTTTACTTAATCCTTACAGAATGAAACACTCTGAGTACTATAGAATAATTTGTATTAAGCTCTTTGGAATGTAGAAGTACAAAGTCTCACTCTGATTTCCATTTTATGAGATTCTATTAGTCACTTATACTAATTTCTTATAGGGTTTCTAAAAATTGCATTTCAAAAGTGCTTTTACATTTGAATTTAGCAAAACCTAATTGTCGCTTTCTGCTGAACACCACTCTCTGCCTTCAAACTCTTCATCCCTTACCCTTAATCAAGCTGTACATTTTGAACACTGTAGGGAGGCCCATCTTTGGTCCTTGGTTTTAGGAAAGAAATCCTTTGATCAGCTCTGATTTTGTTTTCCAATCATTGGGTATTCCAAAGCATGTTGTCAAGGCTAGTGGTAGGGCTGTGCAAGTTAGCAAGTGATCATTTGATTGCTTTAGCTGTTCACCAAGGGAAAGAGTAGTAGGAAGAAAAGAGCAGAAGGCCAAGGACTGAAAGTTAGAGAAGCCTCAGAGTTAGAAAAGCAGGAAGAAGATGAGGCAAAAACGACAGAAAAAGTCTTGTGAAATCCAGACATTGAACCCAGGGTCAAAAAGATTCAAACAGAGATACTCATACAATTAGAAAATTTTGATAAGCCTTTCAATGAGAAACAAATAGTGAGAAATATTGTGAAACTGGACTGTTGTTTGGTTTTCTAAGAACACTCATATATACCATTCTTTCTCTTAGAGAACCAAGTTCTACATGTTTTAGAAGGCAGAAAAACAGTTGTCAATTAACTGTGAAATACTTAAAGAGTGGCTTTGGGATTTAACTTTCCTACTCACTGTCAGAGCTATCTCAATGAATTAAATATCTATTTATAATGCAGAAGTCGTCACAAACTATCTCAATGAATTAAATATCTATTTATAACGCAAACATAGCTTGTTGCTGACAATGCTCCACGTGGTATGTTTTTTCAACCTGGTTGCCATGGGAATCAGTCCCTTTACCCCTGGCTGGCCTCTAATCATCAGCCCAGCATCAGGTAATTTCTGGGAAATGGAATCTCAATTAGGGTGGAATGGACCTTTGAGAGGAGAATTTGTGTCTGGGACTCCAGGAACAAAGGTCAAAAATCATCTCCCCAATCTAAAAAACAAATGTAAATTACCCCTCATCCTTGGGCTCACGCACCTTTGGCCCCAGCATCTCAGAGCTACAAAGATTTTCAAGGTGGTGTGGTCAATCTCCAACCCAGTACAGAATCTCCTTTATAGCAGAGCTGACAGGTAGGCACACAGCCTCTTTCTTTATACCTCCAGGGATGGGGAGCTCACCACTTCATGAGACAACCTGAGAATTTCAAATTATTTGATTGATCCCATATCTGCCAGTGTATATTCCCTTCATACTCACTGGTTCTAGTTCTGACTCAAGTTGCAACTCAGACGAAATCTACTTCTAATTGCCTTACAACGTTTGGAAAATGTGAGTTGTCCTCCCTGAGTGCAGAATATCTCACTCAGTGGTGCTTCCAGGGTTTGGGCCAACATTCGTTCACAAATGTATCTCTGTGTAGTTAAGTCTCAGTTATTCAGGCTTCAAAGAGGGCAGAGTTCATGCCTACCCAACTCCTGCCAGATTCAATTAGAGCAGCTCTTTTATATATTTTATATGTCTATTATTGTACAGAATAACATTAGATAGAATATTAAACAATGATAAATCATGTGATTAAAAATAAAGCAGAGAAAGGAGATACAGAAGTGTGTGTATTGTGGCGAGATTGTTGCACTTTAAAAAGGGTGGCTGAGAATACCTCACGGAGAAGGTAATGTTTGACTTACGATTTGAAGGATATGAAGGAGCAAGCCATGCAGATATCTAGGCAAAGTGGGTCCTAGTCAGAGAGAACAGCAAAGTGGAGCAGCCCTGAGACAGGAGGATGCCTGGCTGGTTTGAGGAACTGTGGCTAGACTACAGTGGCTGGAGCAGATTAAGCAAGTCTCAGAGTAGAAGGAGATAAGGTCAGAGAGGCATTGGGAGCCAGACCTTTGTAGGTCTTTGTAAGGACTTTGACTTAGACTCTGAATGAAACAGGAAACCACTGGAGTGACACGATTAGACTTACATTTAAATAAGATTTAAAACCATCCAGTCTTCCTTGTGGAGAATAGACTGAGGGCCGAGAGTGGAAACAGTGAGATCTGCTAGGAGGTTATTACAATAATCAGGCAAGAGAGGGCAGGTTAGGTGAGCACAGTAGCAGAAAGGTGAAGAGAAATTGTTGGATTATTGATATAATCTGAGGAAAGAGCCAACAGCATTTGCTGACAGATTGGATGTGGGGTGTGTTCTGTAAACATTTTCATTAGAAGAAAGAATTTCAAATATTGTCTTAGTGTTGGGATTATTTTAATCTCATCCTCAAGAAAGGGTTTTCCAATGCCTCCCAACCTGGATCACCACTTCTGGACAGTTTGTCAATGAGTTTGGTATTGTCCATCCAGAAACACTGTAAGCAAAATACAGTCCTGTATGTCTGAAGTGATCTGAACAGCACAGAATACAGAGGACAGTGAAACAATCATTTTCTGGGATCTCAATTCACCATTTCTATTAATGCCATCTAAAATTACATTAGCCCTTGGGCAGCCAGATCACTTGGCTCATAGGAAACTTGTGGTCAACTGAAACCCACAGCTCTTTCTCACACAAGCGTTTGCCAACTCAATCCTTTCTTGTCCTTCACTTGTGCAAGTGATATGTTATTTTGCAATTGAGTTTTTAACTGTGATTTAAGACTTGACATTTACTCCTGTTAAGTTTCATCGTATAGGCCCCAGGTTACAGAAGTCATATATTACCACTTAGTGAGCCCCCTTCTATATGCCACACGTATAGACACTACCTCATTTACTCCTAACAACAATGTGGCCCTGTGCTATTATTATCCCCATTTTACACATGAGGAAACAGAGGCTCAGATTGGTTAGGTAACATGCGCAAGGCCACCTAGCTCATAACCAAGGGTAGAGCTGGACTTAGAATCCAATTTTGCCTGATTCCAAAGCCATATTCTCCCATACTAAACCTTGGATAGCATGGTATCTGGAACATAGTAGGTGTACAACAAATATTTAGTAAATTGACCAGCATGGCAGCCCACTTTTTTATTTATCTTATTGAACTGACACTCATATTCACTTAGCATTTGTTAGGCTCTGTTCTAGAGCTTTACATTTATTAAGCATCTTACTCTTTACAATAAATTTATGAGGTAGGTACTATCATTATTCACATTTCTTACAAAGAAGGAAACAGAGCCACACAGAAATTAAGCAATCTGCCTAGGTAACAGAGCCAGCAAGTTTTAGAGACAGAATTTGGACCCAGGCAGCCTGGCTTCAGAGTTTGTGTTTATAACCATTAAGCTATGCTGTCGCAGGCTATTCTGAGATCCTGATCTTGCACTCTCAAGGGAAGGGGGTGCTTCGATCTAACTCACCGTCCACTGCCTAATGCTAAACCTATGACCCTCCTGTTGAAATCCACTTCAGTCTCCCCCTTCTTCTCCACTTCCCTTCCTTATAAATGGAAGCTGGCCTCTATGCTTATTAAGAAGGAAGATTTGTTCATGTCCCCAAACTTAGTCTTGATCTCTCCTCTTCCCTCCCAGAACTCCACGCTACTCTTCTCTGCTCTAGACCAAATTTTTCAATGTTTCAAGCCAATGTGATAAAATGATCCCCATTCTGGGGAAATCTCTGAAAAGGAAACCACACAACTGGTGGTGGAAGGTCAATAGAGGCCTGGAGAAGAAAGATGTTCCCTCAAAACTTTTCAAAACTAGCCAAAGATCCCTTATTTTTCAGGATCATTACTCAGATAGTTGTTCCATTTCAACCCGAGCAGCCAATCCTGGGGAATTCATCAATTGATGCCCCAAAGTCTGACTTGATCATATGCATCTGGACACAATGAAGGAATCCTAGACTTGAAGAATCTTAGAATTGTAAGGGCCATTAGAAATGATACAATGCACAAACTTGATACAACATACCAAACAAGTGGCTGACCAACCTGTGCTTGAACACTTCTAGAGGAAGGGCACGGGGGTGCAAGGGGTGGGCAGAGGAGACTTACTCACTATAAGGAGTGGTTGTCCTTTCAATTATCAGGTACTGTAATGGTGAGGAAATTCTTTTATTATTCTGAGAGCTGCCTTCTTCCCGCTTTCATACCCGTTGGCACACAGCAAATGTGTAATACAAAATCCTTCCTTAAGTTTTTGCTTTTCCAAGTAAAACATCCCCATTTTCTTTAAATGCAGCAACTAGAGTAAAAAAAATACTTTAGAGATGTTCTGACCAACTTTAGATATAAAAAAAAGGCAGACCAATGTGATGCATACTATACTTCCATTAACATATCCCTGAGATCTCAATAGCATATTTAGCAATCACATAACACTATGTGTTTATATTAACTTTGAAGCTAACTGAAACCCCCATTCCTTTTATGAAAGTACTTCTATGCCTTGCCTTCACTCTGAGTTTATTTAGTTAATTTTGGAACTGAAATGTACAAGTTAATATTTGTCCCAACTACATTAGAGTAAGAGGGTGTTTTAATGTTCAGCTTCACAACTATGTGTCACCTTGGCAAACTACTGAATCTTTCAACTTCAATTTTCATGTCCATAAAATGGAGATAATCACTATTCTAATTTTGCAGGGATGTGGTGAGAATCAAAGGAAACAATATATGTGTAAGTGCCCTGTAATTAGAAAAGTATCATGCCAATATAAGGCTTGATGATAACAATAAGGATTCTTCTTTTCTGTTGTACAATGTCACAGATATCCCTCCAGGCTTAGTCTTAATCCCTAATTTCATCAGTCTCATCTTTATCCTTACCAAAGTGTTAGAAAGCACATGCCTTCCTGGGTTTACAATAATTGATTAAATGCATATATTTTGTATACGATCATTTAACAAGTTAAACATTCAACTATCCATACTGTCAGCCTACTCCATTTCTCCACCCTGTCTGAAAGGACTTCACAAAAGTGTTTGTCAAGATCTTGCTGAAGCCCAGGTAAATGATTTTTGCAGCTTCCTCTTGTAAGCCCATCCAAAAGGAAATGAGCCTAGTCTGGCATGACTTGCTCTTAATGAACCCATGCTGGTTCCTAGTGATTAGTAAGTCCCTTTCCAAGGGCTTAGAAATCATCTTCTTAATAATCCATTCTAGAAGTTTGCTGGAGATCAACGTCAAACTCATCAGGCTAGCATTTGTAGATTCTCCTTGCTTTGTGTGGGAAAAAAAATCATTGTTTTATTTAGTCTTTTGGCGCCTTTCTCCTTATCCACAAGTCTTTGAAGACTACCAACAGAGGTATCCAAGCTTATAAGACAGACCAGAAAGAAACAATGTTAGATCCTAAGCTGTCTATCACTTTTCCTCATTTTTCTAAAGTGGGAGAATTAATCTTTGATAGACTGATATAGACACATCTTCTGCAATTGAGGTTATAGGGCTTATGTGCCATATTTTGGAAAACTCAGAATGTCAATGGGCAGATCAGTTGATGATGCAAAAGTGTTTTTTCCAGGGGATGCTTTACAAGAGCTCACACTTCTTCTAGAGCAGTGCTTCTCAAACTCTAATGTGCATATGAATCACCAGGGGATCCTGTTAAAATGCAGATTCTGATTCAGTAGATCTGGGGCAGGGCCTGAGTTTAGGCATTTCTCACAAACTCTCAGGTGATGCCCACACTGTGGTACACAGATTATACTTTGTATGGCAAGGCTCTAGATTAATCATTTTAGATGTTGGCTACACAGTAGAATCACCTGAAGATCTTTTAAAAATCCCATGACCAGACTGCTCCCCATATGAAATAAATCAGACTCTCTGGGGTTGGAAACTAGGAATGGGTATTTCTAAAGCTCCTCAGGTTATTCCAATGCACAGTGAAGATTAAAAACACTCTTCTAAAACTAGTTATCTTTAATCTTTTGGCTAATAGACTTCAAGAGGACTCAAAATTTATCCCCTGACTCATGCAACTGATGAAGTGTAAGTTTCCACCTGCCTATTATAGGCTCATGCATAAAGATACTCTTTTTTAGTAAAATGTTGTTAACCGAGAGTACTGGAAGTATTGTAAGCCTTAAGAGACTATATTTCAATGTTGGTGATTTTAGGGTTACTTTTGCTTTCCTACTGCTGTCTATTACCATAGTCGAGGGGCCAGAAGGGTGGCATGTGTGGGAGGAAGGTTAGGTTAGAAATAGTTTTGTAGCAATAAGAACTCACATTTCCCCAGTGGGTTATTTTATATAACACAACCACTTGTACAACAATTTAGAAAGTACTGTAGAAATGGCCAGGTTTCATCGTTTCTTATGGCTGAGTAGTATTCCATTGTGTATATATACCACAGCTTTTTTATCCATTCGTCCCTTGATGGGCACACAGAGGGAGAAGGTCAAATACCGTATGATTTCCTTCAGTAAGTAGTAGATAATAACAACAATAAACAAACACATAGGGACAGAGATTGGATTGGTGGTTACCAGAGGGGAAGGGGGGAGGGAGGAGGGTGAAAGGGATAATTGGGTACATGTGTGTGGTGATGGGTTGTAATTAGTATTTTGGTGGTGAACATGATGTAATCTATGCAGAAATAGAGGTACAATGATGTACACCTGAAATTTTTACAATGTTATAAACCAATGTTACTGCAATAAACAAAAAATTAAAAAAAAAAAAAAAAAAAAAAAAAAAAAAAAAAAGAAATGGCCAGGTTGTGGTTTGGCTCGGACTTCCATAAAAAACTCCACTTATAGTAAACATCTTCTTTTTTTTTTTTTTTTTAATAATTTTATTTATTTATTTATTTTCCCCCAAAGCCCCAGTAGATAGTTGTATGTCATAGTTGCACATTTTCTAGTTGCTGTATGTGGGACGCGGCCTCAGCGTGGCCGGAGAAGCAGTGTGTCTGTGCGCGCCCGGGATCTGAACCCGGGCTGCCTGCATCGGAGCGCACGCACTTAACCGCTAAGCCATGAGGCCGGCCCAGTAAACATCTTCTTTTGATCGGAGTGAGTACACACATAAAACAGAATATGCTTCATTGTTAAGCAAATCCTGTCTTTATTAATAGTGGGTCAACAACAGCAGAGGCGGGCTAGCTCAGGCAACTAAAAGAATTTGAGACACAGAACATTAAATCTAAGACTCAAAGACAAATCATTCGAAGGTAGACTCTTCCGCAAAGATTCCCCAACATAAAGGTTAAGGATCAACACTACGAAAGAACAAAAATGTAACAGAGAGCAAGCACTGGATTTTTATGGAGCTGGGCATTTCTTAGTTGAGCAATCCTGATATAAATCCTCTCCCTGGCAGCCAAGCACAGGGAGAAAGCATATTGGTCTGCGGGTGGGGTGTGGGAAGGGCAATGGCTTGGCTGGCACTGCAGCTAGGGGCATACCAGAGGGAGAACAGCCAAATGAGGCCAGACTCAAAGGGGAACAAAGAGCATACTGGATGGCGGTAGGTCTCAAAAAAGTTTTAAGCAAGAATCCTCCCCTGGTAGCAATTCTTTGCTGGCGCCAGACCTGACAATCCTTTGGGACAACATGGAAAAGGGCCACTTTGAGGCCTGCCAATAGGATCACCATCATGACACTACTGACCATTTTACAGCAGTAAGAGGGTCAACTTTCAGCAAATCTCTTCTCTTTACACACTGGGCATACATTAGAGAAACTAAAAAGGGAAGACTTGGTAGGGAGAATTTGTGGTTCCTGAGTGCTTTTCAGTAAGGACCCTGTCAGAAGATTTTCCACTGACTCATGTCCTCCTGGAGGATCTCCTGAAGACACAGAGATGAGACTACATTTACCTTTCCCTCCTTCAGAATTGAGCTGGTCCCTACTCCTTGATCCCTTCAAACCTCACACACTTCTTCCAACATTGCACGCTAGGCCTTTTATCAGCTTGGTAGTCTAAGAGAAAAATGAAATCCCTCTTTGTAGCACATTTTAGTTCCAGATGCCACTCAGTGTGGCATCAGTGGTTCAGGGGTCACCCTTCTGAAGGAGACAACTCCAAGCTGAGAGGTTTGTTGATACAAACTCCTGGGGATACTTCTTAGTCTGCCAACAGCTCACCGCTCACCTTCTCTCCTCCGTGGACGCTAGGCATTGTTCTGTGCTCTCTGTTAGACTGCCCCGACTCATCCTCCCAAGGCTACTGCACATGATGCTTTCATTTTTCCTTGTCTGCCCAAAAGCAAGCTACAAACACTTCTGAGGTGGCACAGTACACAAACTTCATTTTGCGGTATGGTAAAGAACATGAGCTTTGCAGCGAGCAAGGCCAGAGTTTGAATCCCTCATTTTGCCGCTTACCAGCTGCACATCCTCACATGCCCACTAAAACTCTCTGAGCCTCAGTCTCTCCTTATGTGAAATGGAAGTGAATAATAATAGTACCCAATTCTGAGGGTTGTTATGAGGATTAGCTATGATGGATGCCAAGTGCCTAGTATGTAGTAGATAAATGGTCCATAAATAGTAGCTTTAATTATTTTTCCTACAGACTTTTCTCTTGGAAACTATAGAGAAAACAACTAGTGAGGTTTAAAAGGTACTAACTGCAAACAAAAGTTGAAAGCTACAAAGCCACAACAATTTAAAAGGAAAATATAAGAGAAAATTATAAAAATCACAACCTGGGTAATCACTGAAATATGAATAGAAATAACCTTGAGCTGTCTCTGCCCCAGTCTTGCTCAACTTCAAGTTTTTTTCTTTTTCTTTAAACTGCACCCTAGGGCATAGATGAAAGTCTCTGGCTCAGGAGTCAGACAAGCCTGGGATCACATGCCAGTGCTGCCCCTTACCAGCTCTATGACCTTGGACAAGTCCCTTAATTTATCCTGGCCTCAGTTCCCTCACCTACAGAAGGAGAATAATAAGAGTACTCAAGTCATATGAGTGCAGTAAGGATGTAATGTGCCTGTTACCCTGTAAAAGTTCAGTAGAAAGAAGTTGCTCTCATTAGCTTGTGTTCATACCTCCTGGGTCTGTGAATTTCTGTGGCTGTGTCCGTAGATTCCATCCACATCTGAGGAGTTCTGCCACCTTCTCCTTATGCTAGATCCTCTTTTGCTTTCTGGGAAAACTTGAGCTAACTTATTTCCCCCCACCAGTTGAGCTTACTTATTTCAATCACTCCACCAAAAAGGAAAGGAGCACAAAGAACAGATTCCAAAACTGTAAGAGACCCTGGGACCCTGATGAGCAGGGAAGCGTGGGGCAGGATGCGAGGCAGAGGGAGGAAATACTTTCACTTCTGCCCTCTTGGCCCCTCCTCTATACCTGCTAAAAGCAAGCTGGGCAGCTCTGGAATGGAGCACAAGGAGTGGTGTGTCAGCTCTGCTGCTCCCTCCAGTGGTGGGGGCTGGAGAAGTCATGAGGTGAGACAGAGTGAGGAGTATAATCCTAGGAGGACTCATGGAGAAGAGCAAATAATATCAGCGACAGCCATAAAAAAAATGACAACAAGAACAATAATTCACAGTAGGTTCATAGGAAAGAAGGAATGATAATAATAAAAACAACAATACTAGTAATATTTGGTGGACTTGTGGAGGAGGAGGACAAAAGTTATGGAAGATTCATGGGTAAGAATGGATAATGATAATTATAATTAATATGACAAAGATCATGGTAATCCTTGGTGAGTTCTTGTAGAAGAGAGAATAATCATGATTATAAAAACTAACACTTATCAATTACTCCCTACACATCAGTGCTAAGTGCTTTGTATGTATTATTTTACACAACCCTTCAAGGGACTTGCACCTCAGAAAGATTAAGTAACTTGCCCATGGTCACAGGGCTATCAAGTGGCAAAGCCAGTATGAAAATCCAAGTCTGTGTGACTCCAAAACCTGTATGCTTTCCCCTGTACCATGTAGTGGCAGTGGAGGAAAACCAGCCGACCTAGCTGGTTAGGATACCTGTTTGCCTTCCAGCTCCTCTCAGCAACAAATGTCTGCGGGATTCTGAGCACAACTGACTCGTTACCATGGGCGCTACCTTCTCTCCCTTAGCCTCTTATTACAAGTCCTGGACAAGGGGGCTTCTGGAAAACAGAATCCTCCCCCACCTTTAGTAGGGTGGCAGGTTGCACACTAAGTAGAACAGTCTGGTACCCAGACAACCAGGTGTGCCATCTTCTCATAAATGTGTGAATTGAGGGACATGAGGGAGATTCCTCCTCCCTGATTACTAATGCTTGAAACTGGACCTTTGGAACATTCTGTCCTTTATTAAAATGCAAATACCTGTTTTGATTCATTTACACCACAGTGTGACTCTTTTAGTTCATCATTTCCGAGAAAACTGGTCTATGAAACTTTAGTCTAATGTAGTTAGCATGACAGGCAAAGCCCTTCCTAATATCTAGTCTCTATCTCCACCTCCAGCTGCAATTGCCCTCGCTCTGTCCTAACACCTTCCACCACACTCCAGCCCAAACCAACAACTTCTAATACGTTAATGTCCCCTCTACCTGGACTAACCCTTACAGCTCTCTTTTTCACCTAATTCTTAATAGTCAACCAAGATTCAGTACAAATGCCACCTCCTTCCAGTAAGCCTCTCCCCCGCCCCCCCACAGCTCTAAAGTCTGGTTTAGGTGACCATCCCTTGTGCTATTAGAGCAGCCTGTGCTTTTATCTGGCTTTCCATCTATCTATATAATTATACATATATTATATATGTTATAATTATGGTTGGCATGTATTATTATATTATATTTCAGTTACATATAAAATACTATTCATTTAATAAAAATAATAGTAGTAATAGTAATAAATGCACGTGGTTAAAATACACAAACAGTGCTGATAATGAAGTGAAAAGTAGAATATTTCCATATCTCTCCTACCACAGTCTTAACCCCCGAGGCAATCTCTGTTAATAGTTTCTTATGCATTTTTCAAGAAATGTTTGTGGCATACACAAGAATATCTGTATAGGCTTTGTTTTCCCAGACAGGTTCATACTGTTTTGCACCTTGCTTTTCTCACTCTATATATCTTGGAGAGCTTCCCACATCAGAATATGTATTTTTTCTAATCTGTCATACTATATTCAGATTATAGATTTGATGTATCACGATTTCCTTACCTATTGAAGAGACTGCCTCTTTATTTTTCTGTTGTTTTGGTTTGTTGCTGTTGTTCTTGCTTTGGTTTGGTTTTGCTTGCTATTAGAAATAATGTTGCAGTGAACATCTTCTCACAAATGTATATTTGCTTATTTATATGCGTATACCCTTAGGATAAGTTCTTAGAAGTACAATTGCTAGGTTAAAGGGTATGGCCTTTTACAATCTTGATAAATATGTTAAATCGCCCTCTAAAAGTGTACCTCCAAGCTGTACTCCAGCTGATTGTGAATGAGAATTACTGCATCTCTACACCCTCAAAAGCATTAGGTTTTATAAAAGTTTATCATGTTTTAAGTGTGGTAGGGGAAGTTATCTCATTGTTTTGATTTGTCTTTAAATAATCATTAGCAAATTTGAGTGGAATTTGTATATTCATTGGACATTTATATTTCTTTCTCTGTTAAAAACGTTTATCCATTTTTCTATGGCATCTTTTCCCTTCATGAATTACATGTAAAAGCCTTAGGTATATATGTTTTAAAAAAAATTTTAAAGGATTTTTGAAATCCTCTATTATATGTGTAACATATTTTTTCTTTTTGTCATTTGCCTTTTTGACCTGTTTATTTATTTGCTATTGCCATATAGAAATGATAATATTTATGTAATTAGATATCAATCTTTTCCTGTATAGTTTTTGTAGCACTCTTAGCTAGAAAGGTCTCCTTCACTGCAAGATTATAAAAACAATCAGCCGTGTTTTTGTCTAGAACCTTATGGTTTTTCCTTTTTTAAATATTTAAACTGTTGAGCGATCCAGAATTTATTTTGGTGTAAGGGGTCAGGTAGGGATCCAGATATTTTATTCAAATGGCTAGCCAATTGCCCAATCTCTGTATTTTTCGATGCTTATTTGTCTTTCCCACTAGAATCTGAACTCTTCCAAGAAAAGAACCATACCTTATTAATTGTTGTGACCCAACATCTAACACTGTGCCTGGCACATAATAGCATTTGCTGAATGCATGTTGAATAAATGCCAGATACTGTTTCAGTTTCCTCTGTTGGTGAGCACAGCCTGCTTGAAGACAATTAGTAGCCTATATGTACCACATTTTGCTAACTCTACTGCTAACCCAGTGGGAACCTCTTCTCATCTGCTACCGCCTGGTAGCTATAACCTCTTATCCAAGCTAGATGATTAAAAATGCCAGGTAGCCATGACTAGAGTCTAATTAAATATTGCAGGCGCTTGGTAAAAGGAAACATAATAAAGCTCCATCTGGCCAAGAAGCCCCCTACTCCATAATTCATTGAGTGATGAATGTGCCTGAAATTCTATCTTTAGGACTTTATGTCCTTTATTAAAATGCAAATATCTTGTTGAGTTGGGTTTCTTTATTTGTTTTCACCACAGTGTGAATTTTTGTTGCCCAATTCAATGAAAAGAAAAAAGTCTATGAAAACAAGTTTTGAGGAGAAGGCTGGAAAGAAGTAAAGGCCTTTGGAGGGCAAGAGGGGGATCACTGAGGAATGGGGGAGCAAGAGGGGAGCATGGAGGAGAGCACTTAAAACTTATGTACTAATACTGGCACATTAATGTACCAAGTTGCTTAATCACAGAATACATCATCCCACCTACCTCTCCCTGAACTTCAGCAATCTAAACTCTCTAGACTCATTGGACATATTTGTAGGAGACTAGATTAGAGAAGATTACATCAGTCAGTTAAGGGCTAATTTCTTTGGGGTGTTTTTGAGAATTTTATTTTGAAAGAGCATATGGATATTATATTTTCCTTTAAAGAATCTAATAGTTCATTCTGGTGCCCAAAGCTCCTTCTCATCCTCTGTTGACTCCAAACTTAACATCCACCTGATTAAAAATACTTTGGGGAAGGAAATGACAAAAGCAAAAAGTCAAGATGAACCTTTGCATTCTTCTGATTTGTGGTTTAAAAATGCATATTGTCAAACTCCCTCTTCCCCAATTTTGTCTGGCTGAAAAGAAACCCAAATTTTAAGGATCTTAAATTAGCATGACTTGCAAGACTCCTCAGCACCTGGGCCTCTACTTTGAGGGTTGACGTCAATGAGCAACGGGGGTTAAGAAAGTCATTTTCCTGGTTTATTAAAATCTCTCTCTTTGGGCCCAGGTCATTGCTCACATGCCCTGGTCACATCGGTCTAAGCTTCTTCCATCACAAGCTGTTTTTCATTTCCTAGTTTGTATGAAAAATTGACCATAAAAGTCTGTACGTGAGCCACTTGTTTATTGCCAATCCATCCCTGGAGTTTGAAGGGAATGAAATAACTAATGGACTCTGAAATTAAGCCCTTATTAAAAGTGTAAATTCAATGGAAGGTGAAGCATTTAAGTTAATACCCATTCATATGTTAGCATGAATTAGTATTGGTGTCTTCCCTACGGAAACTCTGAGAGTACAGTTTATGAAAGAGCAAAGAATGGAAAGGGAAACAAGGCACTGGATCCTTGGGGTGAGAGGACCACCAGAACTAAAAAGATCCTGAAACAGGAAGTAAGATAACACCAGAAAGAATCTTCAGTTTTCCTCAAATTCATCTGAAACCTGGTCCCAGAACTGAGTGCTCTGCAACTTCCAAGTAATTTATTAACCCTAAAGTATAATAATAGTAATAAGGAAAAATGTTAGGTAATATTCACAGTAATGAGCCAGAATACTCCAGAAATTAAATTGAATTTAAATAACATTTATGGAGAAAAATATAAACATTTTTAAAGATTCTGTAAATTAAATATATGCACCAAGATATTAAAAAATAATAATAACAATAATGGGGATGCTGATGATATTAACGACAGGTTATATTTACTGAGCACTTACTTTGTGCCAACCACTGTGTGCATAATAACTCATTTAAGCCTAACAATAATTCTTAAGAGGGCACTATTACCTCTCAATTTTGCAGAGGAGGAAATTGAGGCTCAATGAGATTAGTAACTTGCCCAATACCATACAAATAATAAGCAGAGTCCTCCTCCACTGGCTGAGAACCAAGGTTGAGCCAAGAATCCCTCTTCTGAGCCATCATGCTACTTAACAGCAGTCTTGGGCTGCTGTTGCTGCTTGTTATCTCCAGGCCTCAGGTCCACAAAAATCCCTACTCTGGACATAATTCTGAGTCAGTGTTGGCCTTTCTGTATCTTGCTTTCCCTGGCTGAGCCCCTACTCATTTAGTTACTTTGAAGGCCTTTTCTGCACCAGCGCTTTGGCACCTCCCTCCTAAGTTAATTGACACAAGTGAAGTGAGGACATATCTCTTTCATGTTCGGTATTTTCCTAGATACTTTCATATTTGCTCTTCTCATTTAATATACCAATTTTTGAGGCAGAGATTATCATCCCCATTTAACAGATGGGCAAACTGTGACTAAGATAAGTTAAGAATATACCTAAGTCAAGGGACAATTTGGATATGGGTCTGTCTGATTCCAGAGTTTGAGAGGACTGGTGAGATATGAATAATTTATACCTCTCAGGACTATTTGCATATTAAAAGGAGACTTCTTAAAGGACTGAATGACTAACTAATGTTGGAATCTCTGGTAAAATGGGCAGGCAGATGAGGCATATATTTTGGGATAAGAGACCTCTGTCCCAGGGTCCCCTTTACATCAACCCGAACAGGTGCTTGCTCCTTAATCTGCCCCCCACACACACACAACATACACGTAACACTAGCTAGGCTGGCCCTGACCCTGGTCTGTTCTTTCCCATGCTAGGGTTACTCTGCAAACCATGACAGAAATACAAAGGGCAGGCTCTAGCCTAGCTCTCTTTTGCCTGGCTCAGTCTGGCCCTTACATAAAAGTAGAGAGTTCAACGTACATTGGAAAAGTTAGATGGAGGTAGTAGGGGGTTTGCTTAGCCCTTCAAATTGGGATAAATGTATCTGGGAAGAATGAATAGGTCCTGCAAAGTCCTGTTAGCTCAACCCCAATTGGGACTCAAACCACCCCTCTTCATCCAATCATGGGAAGCACAATAAAATGATGCCCCTCCTCTGTCTTCTCAACATTGATGAGTCATTAAATAAGTTCTTTATTTCTAATTTAAATAAATTAGAATAAGGACTCAGACTTTCTAGAATAGACAATTATATTTACCCAGTCACTTAATGAAAAATGCATCATTGAAGCCTTGCAGTACCTAAGCACTTGGAGAACTATAGATTAATTTTATTAAGTTGTTTTGCCTTTAGGATACCAAGCACCCACTCTCAGTTTTATTAGATGAGATCTCATCAGGCGTGTATGTTAATTTTATAATGAATCTGAAATTTTCAGATGCAAAGCACCTCTCCTTTTGTCTTTAATAAAGCCACTCTGACTCTGCAAAATACTCTTTCCCCAAATCCACCAAAGTGCCTGACCAGTACCAATTCCAATATGACCTGACTCCATTAAAAGTCCTTGCCTTAACACACTTAACACACTGAATTCATGTCTTATCTTGAATTGAAGATCTCAGATCTGTGGAAAGAGATGAATTTTTAAGACTTGGATGTTTATAAGTTTGAATTTTAAAACTACCTCCTTCTTTATTCTTTTTAAATAGAAGCTCTAAATACAGGCCTCTTAAGTCAATTTTCTATGAGGGCAATTAGCCTACAAAAAGTTGTCTAAGGATTTGGTACATTCTTCACTGTATCTGGATTCAGCAAATTTTAAAAGTTATTGCTGGTCATATTTTGTAGTCTATTAGAATCACTCCCTTTGGGCTCAGGATATTCCTCACAAACCATCATCTTATGGGTTGTTCAACTTTGCTCACAATTTAAAAGTTTGCTTGAAGCACTTCCTAAAATGTTGTTTCTGTAGTGGAGGTGGGATGTAGTTGGAAGAGAGAAAAGTATGCCTATAGCTGGCCTATTCCTGTAGAAAATGACTAAAGGTGGACTGGGCTCACATATCTGGTTTTCCCTCTAGCCCCAAATCCCCATAAATGGTAGAAAATATATATTTGAAATTAATATCTCTACAACAGAGATTAAAAATAGGAAGTATAATTTGCGTAACATAAATTTTGAGGAATCATTTTCAGTCTTAAGGTGGAGAGATAAGATTAATGGAGAAAAGTACAGTCTAAAATGTACATAGTAGAAGATGGCTGAATAAGGTGGATATGACTCCAGATGATATCCAAGCCCAGAGATAAGAGACACAGGTAGTATATGGAAGCCACAGGAAAATCATTATTTGTTAGACTACCCCATTTTGAGCAGCTGAGTGTTTTGATCCTTGCGTCTCTTCTGCCCACTGTGTCAGGTAACGGGGAGCATAGGTGGTTGTCCCAGGCTAGAGCAACTGCTATGGATGCTTGGGCTGGAGAAGCAAGACAGGGACCCAACTGATTGGCCACACCCAGGAGAAACAGGAAGCCTCCATGCCCAGAAGATGAACTACATACACACTCCAATTAGCAGTATGCCCTGTCCCTCCTCAAACTCTTGATAAGTGTGCAGGCTGTGAGAAAAAGAAGCATCATCTAGAAGCAAACAGGGGTTCTCAAAACCCAAGGTGAGCACTAACAAAAAGTCCACAAACATTTGGGAGAATCAAGCACCACGAAATAGAGTCACAAAACTCAGGAATCAGGACTAATGCCCAAGGAAACAGAGTAAATAGGAGTTAAAGAGTAACAAAGAAAATTGAAGGGAAAATTGATCTAGCAAACAACAGTATGAAATTTCTCAGAGTTGAGAGAAGACAAAAATCTTCAAATAAAAAGCACACACCTATCACTGGGAAAGCTAGCTTAATGAAAAGGTATCCATACCTAAGACACATAATGGTGAAATTTCAGAACTCCAAGGATAGAGAAAACAAAATCTGTGAAGTTTCCAAAGCAATAAATAGGCTACCTACACAGGAATGAGAATCAAGCTAGCATCGGATTGCTCATCAGCAATACTCAGTGTTAGGAAATAGTTATGGATTAGCTTCAAATTAATGAGAAAAAATAATTTGGAAGTAAGGATATTATACTCAGAAAAACTAACATTTAAGTAGGAGGGTTGCAGGATGTGAAAAATATATTTTTCATTGGGAATGCAAAGACTCAGTATTTCACCAACTTTAATTTATCTTTGAATGAATTACTGGAGGATGTACTCTAGCAAAATAAAAAATGAATCCAAGGGGATGATGTGCAGTAAGAAACAATAGTGATCAAAGAGCCAGTAAAAATTATAACGAAGTCTAAATAATTTTGATGGAAAAAAAATAATAACAGGGGCTGGCCTGGTGGCATAGTGGTTAAGTTCACGCACTCCACTTCGGTGGCCCAGGATTCAGGGTTCGGATCCCAGGCATAGACCTACACCCACTCAATCAAGCCACATTGTGGCGGTGTCCCACATACAAAATAGAGGAAGATTAGCACAGATGTTAGGTCAGCAACAATCTTTCTCAAGCAAAAAGAAGATATTGGCAACAGATGTTAGCTCAGGGCCAACCTTCCTCATCAAAAAAAAATAATAATAATAATAACAATATGCAACTAAATCCCATATGATCTCTATGTGGAAAATTATGGGGTTTAGGAGAAAACATAAAAGGGAAGTAAACTATTGCCATGGTTGTTTTCTTTTTCAGGATGAGGACACAGATAATTATAAATTCTAGAAATGTATAGAAAATAAATGTTTAAATAATATTTTAAGAAATTAAGGGTAACAACTAGAATATGAGATGTAATATAAAATGTCCAAAAAACTACTAGAGAACAAAAAATAAAACACAGAAAATGCTATCTTCCAATAGGGTGCTGGAGACGAAAAAACAAGAAATCATAATAATTAAAAAAGATAAAACAAAATGGCAAGGATAGTCACAAATATCAGTAATCATATTAAATCTGAACATGTTAAATATTCTTATTAAAAGATAGATAATCTCAGGTTGGACAAATAAACAAAACCTAACCATATCCTGTTTAAAAGGGATACATTTTTTAAAAAATGACACATGAAACTTGAAAATAAATTGAGAAAGACATATGAAGAAACTGCTTTCAAAAATAAAGTAGGTGTGGGCCGGGCCAGTGGTGTAGCAGTTAAGTTCACGTGTTCCGCTTCGGTGGCCCGGGGTTCACTTGTTCGCATCCTGGGCACGGACATACTCACCGCTCATCAAGCCATGCTGAGGTGGTATCCCACATAGAAGAGCTACAACTCTACAACTATGATATACAACTATGTACTGGGACTTTGGGGATAAAAAAAAAGAAAAAAGAGGAAGATTGGCACAGATGTTAGTGCAGGGCCAATCTCCCTCAAAACAAATTAAATAAATAAATAAAAAATAAAGTACGTGTAACAATAGTAACATCAGGCAAAATAAAACAGAGACAAAAATTAAAAGGGACAAGATATTTCATATAAGTATAATCCAGTAAGAGGACATACCAATTATCAGACTATTCATAAAAATATAACTTTGAAATAAATAAAATAAATATGGATAGGAAAACAAGAAGAAATTGGCAATCCGCAACATTAACAGGAAACTTTTACATACCTTCCTCTCAGAAACTCAACAACAGATCGAGTAGAAACATGAACAAAAATGAAGAGAATTTGGAGAACACAATTAATCACTTTGATACAATACGTATGTACATGAACATATCCCACAAGCAGAAAATTGACATTCCTTAAACACATTTGGGACATCCACAAAGTTTGACTATGCATAAGGTTACAAAAATCTCAACAAATTAGGAAAAATAGAGAACATTAAGGCTATATACCTTGAACACATATCAATACAATTGGAAATTAGTAATAGTGACTAACCAAAATTTTTTTTAATTATTATTTTATTAAGGTGATATTGGCTTATAACACTGTAAATTTCAGGTGTACACTATTGTACTTGAGTTTCTGTATAGACTGCATTGTATTCACCACCAATAGTCTAAATAATTTTCTTAAAAACTTTCTCCTCAATGATTCTTGGTTAAAGAAGAATATCAAAGTTAAAATTGCAAACTACTTAGAAATGAACAAGAATGAAAGCATAATACAGCAAAACCTATGGAGCATGGCACTCAAAGAAAATATCACAGCCTAAATAAACTTATTGGAAAATTAAAGATGTTAAGAAAAGAACAACAAGTTTAGCTTAGAGAAAGTAAAAGTGAATATAAATATAAAAGCATAATTTAAAGGAATTTTGACAAGAACACAACAAAACAAAACAAAAAGGATAATGTTGATCCAAAACAATTTATTTGAAAAGGCTACTAAAATAGATAAACCTTTGGGGAAGTCCGAGCAAGGAAAACAGATAGAAGATATAAATAAACAATGTTTGAGGGGCCGGCCCCGTGGCTTAGCGGTTAAGTGTGTGTGCTCTGCTACTGGCAGCCTGGGTTCGGATCCCGGGTGTGCACCGACACACCGCTTCTGTGGCCATGCTGTGGCCGCGTCCCACATACAGTAACTAGAAGGATGTGCAACTATGACATACAACTATCTACTGGGGCTTTGGGGAAGAAAAGGAGGAGTATTGGCAATAAATGTTAGCTCAGAGCCTGTCTTCCTCAGAAAAAAGAGGAGGATTAGCATGGATGTTAGCTCAGGGCTGATCTTCCTCACAAAAAAAAAAAAAGAAGCCACCACAATAAAAAAAAAAAACAATGTTTGAAACAATAGCTAAAATAAATACATATATGGAGAATATTTAATGTTGTATTAAATGTAGCTATGCATAATTTTATGACAGTAAAATTTTGAAAATCAATACTTACTGAACTATTTTCTAGGAAACCATGATTTACTAAAATTGACTCAAGAAGACATGGAAAACCTAATCTAGAAGGTAGATCTATCCCTGAAAAAGGCACAGGGCCCAAAATTTTAAATAGACAAGTTCTATCGAACCCTCAAGGAACAAATCACTCTTATGCACTATAACATATTATGGAGCATAGAGAGAAAAAGGAATATTCTCCATTCCTTTTCCAAGCCTAGCATAACTTTGATGCCAAAAATTGGACAAATATAGCAGGAAAAAAGAAAACTATGGTGCCAATCTTGCTTATGAGCATAGATGCAGAGTACTAAGTAGAATATTAGCACTTCAAATCCAGCAATATATTAAAAGAAAAAGACAGCATGAATCATGTCCAATAAGGCTTAATATTAGTTGATTTATTAATGCAATTGCTACATTAACAGATCACAATATAAAAATTATTTGATCACCACAATAGATGCCTCAAATTATTTCATGAACCTAGCTATTCTCTATATGACACACACCATTCTAGCAGATATTATTTTAGTATTAATAAAACATTACCGTTTTTATTCAGTGCATTGAGCTTACAGTTGTAACACCTATTACAAAGTTATGCTCGTCCATGTTGATTATACCTCATTGACTATTTCAATGTGGTCTTTCTTGTTAATTAGTGTTAAAGATTTTCATTCTTTTCATTTTTCTGTCTCTAATGTTGTTTTTATTGTCTTAGAGTTTAGTTTCTATCTTCTAGTTTACTTGATTTCTCCCCTAAAGTTTTATTAACATTTCTTTCATGATTCCTCAGAGTTCTTATATATAATTCAACCAAGTTTACACTCTTTAAATTTTTTTAAACTTTGATTAAATTGACACCCAAGTGTATAGAACAATCTGGAGTCATGCTAAAAAAAAATGTCACTTCTTAAAAACAGTCCCTCTCGGTGTCAATATAATCACTGAAAAATTAGAAATTCATTAGCTGGAGTGACTCCATGAAACTTGAGGTTCATCTGAATCTTTGGAAACATACCGTAGCATTTTACACAGATCTATTAAACACCCATATTCCTAAGGAAAAATTTAGGTAAAGTTGGAAGAGAATGAAATATCCTTAATTTGTGAAAGTTATCTTCCATAAACATAGAGCAAACATCATATTTAATGATGAAATAGAAGAAATCCCATAAAAGTCAGGAACATAAAAAGGATGTAAACTATTGTTGCATTTATTCAACATTGTGCTAGAGATCCAAGTGAATGCAATGATACAAGGAAAATAAATAAGAAATACAAATCTTAGATAGGAAGAATAAAAAATATAACTGTTTACCTTGAAAAAGCCAGATAAATCAATGAAAGTTTACTAGAACTCAAAAAGAAGTCCGTTTTCTTCCTTTTTAGTTCCTAGAGCCAAAGAGAGTGTCTGGCACATTGTAGATCCTCAAGTAATATTTGTCGAATGAATAAAGTAAACGAAGAAACCAATTAGAAAATGTAATAGGAAAAAAAATCTCATTCACAATAGGAAAAAGAATAGTGAAGTATTTAGGAAGAAATGTAATAAAACACATTCAAACCTGAATAAATCCAATATGACCTATTCAAAACCTATAAAAATAAAATTCTAACACTTAACTGAAGGTCTTAAAAGAAGAATTGCATAAATTGACTTACAATATTCCTGGATAGGATGAATCACTGTTATAGAAATGTCATTTCTATTCAGATTATTCTATAAATTAAATGTAATTACAACAAAAATCCAGGTAGGAATATTTATAGAATTTGATGCTGATACTAAAATTCACCCAGAAAAGAAACCATACAAAAATATCCAAGACAGTTTTGGAAAAGAAAATAAAAAAAGGAGGATTTATTCTGTCAGATATCAAAATATGCTTTTAAAAAACTACAGTTATTCGGATAGCGTAGTACTGATACAGGAATAATCAAAGAGATCAATGAAACATGACATAGGTCCTAAACTACATCCATGTAAATAAATGGAAATTCAGTATACGGTTTAAAAAGAAGCATCTCAAATCAGTGGGAAGAGGATTAACTCTTGAATAAATGTTGTTAGGACACTTGGTGACTGGAAAAAAATATATGTAGACACACACAGAAAGAAAGAGATATAGAGACAGAAACAAAGAGAGAGAGAAATCTCTACCTCATGATATAAACACAAATTTCAGATGGATTAAAAAGTTATATAAAAAAGCAAAAATATTAAAATGTTAGAAGAAAATATAGTAGAAATAATTTAAAGGAAGAGAAAGACTTTTAAAACAAGACTTAAAATCCATAAATCATTATAAAAATGGATAAATTTGATAGGGTCGATAATTTTTAACTTCTGTACAATATTCACCATAAACAAAGTTAAGAAATGAGACTGTAGTCTATGGTTACATAATTACAATTTAGATATGATTTTACTGTTACAGACATGCATTTATGTGAATATAAAAAGTTATCCTCCATATCAATACCAAAGATGTAAACAATCCATTAGAATAAATGGGCAAGGGATATGAATGAGAAACTTACCAAAAAAAAAAAAAAAGAAGGAAATACAAATGGACAATAAGTATAGGAAAAACTCTTCATACTGACAAATAACCAGAGATGCCATTTTCACCCATAAGACTGGCAAACGAAAAAGTGTTGATAAAGTTGCAATGAAATGGCTAGGATGTGTGTAAATTGGTTTAGAGAGCAATATGATGGTATTTAATAAAACTGAAATATTCAGACCCAGCAATTCAACATCAGAGAATATACCCTAAGAAAACACTTGCACATGTGTACAAGAAGATGTCTAAGGTTGTCCATTGCAAAATTGTAACTGTGATCATTTGTGAACAACCTACATATTTATCAGTGGAAAAATGGCTAAACAAATTATGGTATACACATACTATGCAGCAGTTATAAACAATGAGACAGATTTACATGTACTGACATGCAAATATCCCCAAGACATGCTGTTGAATGGAAAAAATCAACTTGCAGAACAACACATACAGTTTGATACCATTTATTTTAAAAAGAACTCTCATAAAACTGTATATCGTCTATACATCTACAGATACATACCAATCGTCTGGAAGATTACACTACAAATATAATTTCTATCTTGGAAGAGATATGAAGTAGAGGGTTTAAGAAGAACTTTGAAAGGACAAGAAATAACAAGTATTGGAGAGGATATGGAGAAAAGGGAACACTCATACACTGCCGGCGGGAATGTAAATTGGTGCAGCCATTATGGAAAACAGTGGGGTACTGTTTAATATTTTCACAAGGAGAAAAGACCCACATATTACTTGTGAATTTTTAAAAATACATTTAAAAAATAAACACGCACAAAAAAAGTGTCAAGGAGAGCAGTCGGAGACTTTACTGCAACTCCAACATTTTATAAGTGAGAAAACTGAGCTGGAGCGAAACTGAGTGACTGTCTCAAGGTCACACAGTTAATGAGTGGCAGAACTAGAATTGGAATCCAGGCCCCTGGTCTCCCAGCCTAGGGAACGCCACATAGGTAGTTATCTCCATTATTACCTAGAATCCCACTTGTTCTATCCAACAATAGAAGTCATTTTGTGATGTTACCAGGATTGTCATTTGGGGATTATTAGACCAGTACCTTCTTTGTAAATGCTATATAAGCCAAACAGAACCTTTTGGCCCCTGTAGAATGGAACACAGCAAAACATCATTTTCTCCTACCACCTATCAATCTTAAGACAAATCACCTTGGTAATCACAATGCTGGATATTTTCTCTATGACGTGCAAAGGGAAAACAATTCACATTAGACCACATTTGATGCCTCATGGTGCTGAATGATTATTTTTATTAAATATGTTTATGTTTGGGCTTTAGTGTTTGATTTATCCCCAAAGTCTTCTGTACAATTCTGAAAATATTTTCATTCTTACTTTCTGAAATCTTCTTTAGCTCCTGAAACTTGGTTTTTAATAATTGAAGTACTAGTTAAAAGATAGGGGATATATTCTTTGAATCAACATTCTGGACCCTCCACAGCATGGCCCCAGACAACCATTGCAGGAATTCTTTCTTCTATTACCCTGCAAGAATTCTTGCCTCTAGTCACATTGGACTGGGATACTTAGTGTCTGTGGGGCACATCTTGTCCATTCTTACACCTAGAACATTGTTCAAACTTATATCTCTCCAGTTTGGAATGCTGAACCTTATCCATCTACCCACTCCCATGGAAAGGCAGTGCAGTATATTGGTTGAAAGAACAGGCTCTGGATCAAGACTGAAGTTCAAATCACATCTCTTACACTTACTGTGTGATCTTAAGAAATGTATTTAATATATCTGAATTTCAGTTTCTTCATCTTTAAAATGGCAATAATATTATCTACCTCATATGAAGGTTCTGAGGATATATAACTCCCTTAGCACAGTGTCTAAAGCGTGGTAAGCCATTATAGTCATCCCTTGGTATCTGTGGGGATTGGTTTCAGGACCCTGCACAGATACCAAAATCCAAGGATGCTCAAGTACCTTAGTCGGCCCTCTGTATCCGCAGATGTGGAACCCATGGATACAGAGGGCGAACTGTATATATTATCATTAACCATCTATCAGCAATCCCCCACAATGCTTTTATCCCCCAAAATGTGCAAGAGCACATGTGGTCACATGCACAAGTGAGCTGACATATGAGCTTACCTGTCCACAGAACTCACGTGCAGGAAGAGGCTGATTCTCCTCCTAACAATCAACCAGAATGAGGTCAATTGCCCAACAGCAGTGTAATAATATCTTCCTCATTTTCATATCTCAAAGATGACAGAGGCCCACCCTCAGTTCTCAACTCCACTCTGCATGGATTCGAAATATTCAATGGATGACTGCAAAGACATAAGAGATGGGTTGAGCCAAAAGTACTTCTGGAAGTAAGGAGAAATTACAGATGTCACTCCAAGCAGCTATGCCAGAGTTGGGACTCGATAAGGACGAGAAAGAGCCACCTCTACTCCAAAGTATTTCCCATGGGTCAAATTTACTGGTACCTAAAATTTTCCCCTTAAGATTTTAAGGCTGAAAGACCTGGGATTTGGGTCCCTGTGCATGAGTTTCTAAAAAATAAATTGATTGTGGGCATGAAAATTTTAAAAGAAGGATTCATGTCTCCAAATCGAGTGACCGGTCTTCATTAAAATGCAAATACCTTATGAAAGGTACAGTATTAAGTTGTTTTCATCCATTTACACCACAGTGTGAATTTCTATGTATGATGTTCCAAGAAAAACAACCAGAGAAAACAAGCTTTCAAAGAGGGAGATTAGAGAGAAGAAAAGGTCACTGCTGTGCACATGGGCACCCACCCCTAGGGAGAAGGACACAAGAAGAGGTTTGTATAGAGGACAGCACTTAAAGATCATGTTCTAATGCAGGGACATTTATTTACAAAGTGGGTTACTAAAAAAATGCATCCCATTTACTTCTTTACGTACCAAGACAATCTAAGCTCTCTAGACTGATTGGATATATTTGTACGGGACTATTTCTGTTAGAGGGGATCACATTAGTCATTTGTGGGCTAATTTCCTAATATATTTCCCAGAATTTCAATGGGAAAGAGCACTTGGGCATTATATTTTTCTTTAAAGATGCCGATTGATGATTCATATGATGAACATAGCTCCCCCACACTGCCAAAAAAAAACCCCTATTTTAAAAATAAAGTAGTGACTTTGAGTATTTGCTACTCATAGGAACCTGGGGGAGGAAGGGGGAGGGGTGTACCTGGGAGTCAGGAAAGGTTGATTCCTACAAAGATAAATCCTCGCAACTGGCCTCATCCCCTCACTCTGCTCGAAGTTTCCATGATGCAAATCAGTCCATAGTTGTATCACTGTTCTTACCATATCACATTGCCATTATCTTCTGAAGTCTCCGAATCCTCCAGAAAATCACAAGCTACAGAAAAGCAGAGACTATGGCTTCATCATCCATGGATCCTCAACTCTTTGCATAGTGTCTAACACCTAAGAGATACTCAATGAAGTTGAACGAATGGATGAATGAATGAGTGAACGAATGAATGTGAAAATGAAGGAATGACTGAATGGAAATCAAGAAGCCAGAATGGAAAGAACTCCTGACTCAGGTCATCCAAGGCCTATGGCAGGAAGAGGATATTCTCCTGTGGGAGACTGAGAATGAGTGAATTACTGTCACCCCGAGTGAAAACAGATTAGAGGCCCCGAGGGCAAGCCCCTGGAATTGTAACAAATAGAATGAGTCTTCAAAGATCTCCTTCCCATGCTCCAGAAGCCTTCAGGAGACAACAACAACATCTTCTTCTGGGAACAGGTGGTCCTCAAGCCCCCACGCTCTCCTAAGGAAGTGGAAGAAGAACCAGATTTGGAGCCAGAAGACTGGGATTCAAATCCTGATTCTGCACTTAAAGATCTAATCCCTTGGGGAAATCACTAGAATCTTGACAGCCTCAGTTTCATCGTCTGCAGAATGGGAAAATTAATAAAGTCTACTCTGCTGGGCTATTTTGCAGATACCATGAGTCAGCATATGTGAAGACACATAGTAGGGATTTAGAAAATGTTACAACCTATCACCTATCCTTGTCCATTGGTGATACTGTTGGCCTAGATTAGAAATCCCTTAGGGCCTCTGAGATTCCAGGGGCAGACAAACAGGCATTTCATCAAATATGACATCTCAGATGTCAGCAAAGGCCTTGGGAGTATGTGTGGGAGGAAGACGGGGACAGGTAGGAGTAGGGCTGGAAACATGAAGAAGTAAAAATAGCTGGAGAAAGAAAATTCTAACAGAAGACCTTGTAATACTTTGCTTATAAGAGGAGGGAGACAGCAGAGAGAGGTTGCTAGGGCAGAAGTTGTAGTTTAGGAGTGATCAGGGAAAGCTAGAAAAGTCCCCAGGATAAGAAGTGCAGTGGCCCTTGGCTTTGACTTGAACCCCCTATCCCCTGGTGGCTGCCATGAAATAGAACCTTAATCTGCTAAAAGGGAGTCAGCAGGAAGCTTTCAGCTATACTCCTTCACAAAAGGATATGCGATATCCTGCCACACCTCTCTCAGCACAAGCACTGCCACCACAAAGATTCTCCCAATCCCATACTGGGTTAGAACAGTTGGTTATAAGAGTCTAAGGAGAAGAGGGCAAATCTCTGCAGAGAAAGGAAGGGTTTGGGCATGATGGATTCACCTGACACCCACACCCACCATGGCACCGAGCAAGCTTGCAGTAATGTCCAGAGATACCCTGCTTCCTTTCAGTTATGGCCCCCTCGAAGGAGGTTGGAATGAGAGGAGTAACCAAATGGAGGAGTGATCCTCAGGCATCAAGAAACTGGAGCAGTATCCAAGATCTTTCCCCAGCACTCACAGAACAACTCTAGAGGTACCTTCACATCACCTTAACTCCCTAAGCACTCCAGTATGCCCCTAAAAAACAAAGGTCTATCTCTTCCCTATGAAAACCCATATTCCTTCTCAAAGCTTCCCCTTCAGAGGCCTCCTTTGGGTCTGAGATAGCCAAATGGTTGTCATGGGAACCTGCCCCTCATTTGCGTCTAATCACCTCTTCTAAAGGGATAAAGCTTCGACTCCCTTTTCTATTAGATGAGATCACATCAATCAGTTATACTAATTTCCTATAGTGTTTCTGAGAATTTCAGCTGGAAATAGCTTTTATGTTTTGTTAAAAAAAGCCAGTTGTTGATCCATTTATTGCATACCGCCATCACCCCTGCCTGCCCCTGTGAAAACCTCTATTTTTAACACACTTGAGTCCAGTCAGGTAGTGATTATAAAATTTCAGCCCTCTAGAGTGGGTTTAATCCATCAGATGTCAAAGTTAAAACTTTTATATTGTCAAACTTCCAGTGGCTTTTTAAAATAGGAACTGGAGAAATAAACATCTTGAATTAGTATTACAGGAGAACCGTTAGCACACGAAGTCATCAGCGAGTCCCACTCATGTGGAACTGGCCTCAGGTCCCTGTGTGTAACATCGTGCAGCATTGTATCTGAGGGAAAGTACATATTCCAGATTCTTGGATTTGGTTTGGAAGGAAGATGGGAAACCCACAACCTTTCTCCCTTGCCACTCTTTTCTGTGCTTTTCTGTCATTACTGGGAGCTGAAGTCCCTATGACAGTAGAATTGTGAATAGTTTTGTACCCAGAGACTTGGGGTGAGATGGAAATCGCAGCTTCCTCTTCCTAAGATGGCTTTCAACTTTCCAATTCAACTCCCTCTGGCTACATGATGGAGCCCACAGTACTTCTCCCCGTTTCTGTCCCCATCCACCCACTCTGCTCTTCTCACCTCAATCACAGGCCCGAATAGTGCAAAGCACTCCAGCTGCTGACCCACAGCAGTTCAGAGGCCATTCTGCTCCCCCCACCCCCACCTCCCTGCACTGACCCATACAGAGCATTGTGCCTAGCACAAAGCCTCTTGTAAAAGCTTAATACATACAGACAATAAAGCAGGCACATTTGCATTTTCAATTGGGAAGAAATTAGGTTAAGGGGAACTTCAATGCCTGAATCTTGGATAGGGAGTAGGAATAAAGTACAGGGTCTTCAGGGAGATGCCAGAATCTGTGGCCCAAGGAGGCTGGACTCTGGAGACAGGGAGAAGGCAACAGGGAAGCCAGGGTCAGGAGAGGGGAATATAAAGAGGGGGTGCAGTTTTCATTAAGCTGGCTCTTACTTGTGACTTATTTGTGATTCAGACAGAGTCCAATTTCCCAGCACTAAAAGAGCTGTGCCCACTCCCCATCTTATAAGGACACAGGAAAGATGAAGAAGGGAGGCAGACCCACAAGAGCTATGTAACACTTTGTAGAGAAGAAACTTAGAGCTACCCGCAATGCAGTGAATTTTATTAGTGAGCATTATCTCTCTTGCTTTCAGAAAATAACAAATGGCCTTAATAGCTTAAGGCATCGTTACCAGCAAAATATATACTGCAACTTCCTTATAACATTTTTCACTATAGAACAAAACAAGGCAGGTCCATCATGGACCCCATTAAAGGAGTGTTAGTTACTGAAGTATCAAAAGCATCTTGCCATTAGGTGTTCCCAAGGCAAGAAACCTGGGGAAAGTGTCACTGTGATGCCCTGGGTAATAAAAGCATCTAACACAATGAGAGACTTTCTTTCATTTGCAGCAATGACTCTACCAACTGCTAGCAGGACATACACTGGCGCAGGTCCCCTCATGGCCAACAGCAACAAATCTGCAGAATAAAGGTAAGCATAGCTTCAGTCAAGGTCATTAGCCCTATCACATTAAATCCAAGTAAGGGCACATAAGGAATTTGACAAACCCACAGCAAAAATATCGTACATCTATATGCTTATTTATTCCTCGTTTACTTTCAAAAATAACTTGAGGTGACTTACAATTGGTAAATTTTTGGTACAATTAGACTCAAATTTGTTAAAGAACAAAAGCAGCGCAAAGGGAAGGAGATAGGGACAAGCAAAATATACTGACCCCTCCCCCATATTTCTAGAATGCTTAAACAATGGAGCATACAATTTACAACTGAGTTTCCTGGCAACCAAAGTGAAAATCAAAGCACAGTGTTAACCCTTGGATTATAATAGTACCATTCATGCTAGTCTCCACGCACATTTCTGCAAAATGTGACGCATTTCTCTCATAGTTAATTAAAAAAGGTATTAAGAAAGTATAATTGCACTGGTCTAGGGAGTTAGTGGGGTTTAGAAGGTCAAATATTTTATGTACCTCATCACTGCAGGCTCAGTGCACTTCTGTGAAGCTATCACATCCTCAGATCTTCCTGGGCTTCCCATGGACAATTAGCCCTTTTTTCTGCCTGAGTACCACCAGTTCCCAGGGCTTTTCGGTCCTTCAAATCAGTAATAGTCAAGGGTAAGACCTGTCTGAGATCTGTTTCCTACAAATTCCTGGCTCTTCCTAACCCTGGGAGCCAAGCCCAGCTCCTAATTTTCTGCTAGAGTATCCCCTAGCATGTTTCAGCTTAGAATGTGATGGTGCCATCATTGTTGCCTAGAATTCTCTGGATTCCCTGTTAGGTCTTGGTATATGGCTGGTCATTCCTTCTCTTCAGAAGCTGTGGCTTGCCTTGCTTCCCCAACCTTGAGTGAGCTCCGTGAGCTGCCCTTGGCTTCTCCCTCACCTCTGACACTCCTCCTCTCAGCCGGCTCAAAATTCATACAGCTGGAGAGTTTATGTCAACCCTCTGGCTAGGATGTGGAGGGGGGTTGCTTTTGTATGATGGGTTTCTTTGCTTTCATTGTCTGGCAGAAGAAAGCACACATGTTCACTAGGAGAAACAAACTTTTTCCTGGCCCTGATCTTGGGGAAGAATTTGTCATGAGATTTTATATAAGGAGAAACATTGAGCAATATAATAGATGATGTCCTGGAACAGGAGCAAAATATTAGGAACCAGCTGCTAACTACAAAAAACATCAGTTCACAACTCTGCATCTGGTGCTCATAAATCAAAACCCCAGTGAGCTTGTGATGCTGTTGCTGACACTCCAAGACCATGAAAATTTAGTCTGGGGCCAGGCACACCCCTACACTTCCATCCCAACCAGTCTGTCCATGGCTTTCAGAATCTGAGCTCTCGAAATTCCTATTCTCCACTCTCTTCAGTGGGCTTTAGCTCAGACCTGCCAGATGTGATTTAAGCTACTCCTTGTGAAAAGCATCAGGCAGAGAACCTTGTGGAAAGGGATTTTTGAGGATCCTCATATCCTAGATAGCAATATTCAGTGCCAAGGAAAAGAATTTATCAAGGAATGACCTTGTGACTCTTGATCACTCTGTTTGGCAGCCACCCCCAATTCCTCACCTCCCTCAGACTGCTTGATGGAGAAGACTTTCCTCTGTCCTGAGATGGGCTGACATGGGGTCTTCTCCTAAGGAAAGCTTCTCCTTTTCTGCATTCTCTGTTTATTACCCTGGGCTTCATTTTATTGTAGCCTCACTTCCCAGCAAATAGGAAGTGCCTGATTGGCAAGAGGGATAGGGAAGACTAGATTGAATATGGAGATGAAGAGGGAAAGTAGAGTTCAACTAGAGAGGGATTCTAGCTGCCTCCCTTCATCTCTGGAGCCAGTGTCTCACCCTTTCCTCAACTTTCCTCTGCCAGAGAAACTACCCAGGCACGACAGAAAAACCATTTTGCCTTTTCCAATAAGGCAACCATTTTGGGAAAGAGAAGGGGAGAAGTCTTCACCTCTAAGTCCTACCTTACGCAGAGGTAGTACGTAAGTAAAAAGACATTTCCTCAGAGAGCAGGAATCACCTGCTCCATACTTGACTTCCTTTTAACAAAATTCAAGTTTGTATAACTCTCCTAATTTTGTCCATGTTTATGCCTTCTACTCTATCTCTAACTCTTGAGATCCTGGTTCATCTATTCCGAAGATGAAGGACAACTAGTTCCTACTATAAGGGTACAACTGTGTGTCTTGGATGCTGTGGTCAGTTGAATAATGGCTCCAAGTTTTAATCCCTGGAAACTCTGAATGTTACCTTATATAGCAAAAGAGACTTTGCAGATGTGATTAACAATCTTGAGACTGGGAGATTACCTTGGACTATTTGGGTGGGCCATAATGTAATCACAAGCTTCCTTAAAGAGGGAGGCAGAGGGAAATTTGACTACAAGGAGAAGACAACATGACAGAAGCAAAGAGAGATTTGAAGATGCACTGCTGGCTTTGACATGGAAGTGGCCATGAGCCGAGTAATACAAGGAATGCATCTCTTGAAGCTGGAAAAGGCAAGGAAACAGATTCTCCTCTAGAACCTCTGGAAGGAACGCAGCCCTACCGACACCTTGATTTTAGCCCAGTGAAGCTGATTTCAGACTTCTGACCTCCAGAACTGTAAGAGAATAAATTTGTATTGCTTTAAGCCACTAAATTTTGTGGCAATTTGTCATAGCAATAGGAAACTTATACAGGTGTCTTCTGTTCTGCTTATGTCAGGAAAATTAGCTCATTCCCCTCTCCTTCCCATGCCATGAAAGATGCCCCATAGGAGAGAAAAGTCAGGGATCTACCTGAGAACATAGGAAAAGTGAGGATCTGGCCAGGGGGAAATTGTAGCAAGACTCAGAAGGATAGAAAGAGGTTACTGAAGAGGGAGAAAAGAGTCTATGAAGGAGAAGGTGATGTCTAAAGAGGGGCCACATTTGAAGGAGAGGGCCTAATCTTGGGGAAAGGCTGTGACAGATTCACAGGCAAGTGTATTGAGGGCAGACCTCTCTGCAGCTCTTTCTTTCCTTCCAAAAACTGAAGAACCATAAACCAGTGTAATCTAATGAGACTGTGTTTTAGAAACTCAGAAAAAGACTAAGTTGAAATCACAGCTGTGCAATGTTAGGCAAGTCACTTTGCCTCTCTGAGTTTCCATTTCCCTCAGTCCTACAGAGTATCAGAATAATGATTCTTATTTCAGAAGGTTGTTTGAGGGAATTCAATGAAATAAAGGACAGGACATCACTGTGGCTGGCAGGTAGTAATCCCTTGATTAACTTAAATTAGTGGCCCTGGTCTCCTCGTCCCCAGAGAGCTCCTTTCAAGCACTCTGCTTTCCTGTTACTCCATTTCCTCTTCCTTGTTTCTCTTACCTTGGATGTAAGTGAAGACCTCTGCATCATGTACACACAGATACTGTGGAACTTGGCATATGGTCCTGGGCTTAGATTTGGGAACATTAGAAGAGGTGAACTGAGAACAGATGTCCAGGGCCTAGAACTGGCTGAGAGAAGAGGCTATCAGGCACAGTCACAGGTTACCATGGCAACTAATTGGTATCTTCTGAGCCTGAGACATCTGACTCAGTGGAGAGCGGGTGAGAGAAGGGACAGAGAGAACAACAGGGCTTGTGCTGCAAGGCTCTGGTCTAGCAGTAAGGGAAGACCTGGCAAAGATCAGATCCTCTACACGTAACTTGGTGTCCTCAAAACTTGTCTTGCCCTCCGGGGCTCAGTCCACTTTGGTTAGGATCCCTCAGAATTGCTTCTACTAAAGTAACGATTTGAGATCTGGAAGGGGCCTCTTTGGGAAAAAGACATTTGGCTGTGGGCAATTGGAGTTACACTAGGAGTGTTCTAGCACTCTTGGCATGGAGAAGAACTAGAGTCTAAGATACTTGCCACAAACCTCTGAACACCCGCTATGAGAAGAGAATTAGAACTGGAACCCAGATGAATGGAGATAGTTCTTGATCTGTATCCCTGAACTGGATGGCTAAAGCCACTAAGCCACCTTAGCCATGAACACTGCTTTGAGTGTTTAACAAGTCCTCTGCAATGAATAGTTCGATTGTTAAGGAAATAGTTTTTAGAGGTCTGTGCATGCATGCATGTGTACGTACATGTATATGTGTGTATGTGTTAAATATATGAGTTAGAGGGTTGTCTACAATAGGTAAGAGGATTGAAAAAGGGGGTGAGTGGTTACTGCTAAAACAGGAGTTGTCCACTTCACCAGTATACCTAGAGCCATTCTTATAATAACTCTTATAATAAAGTGAGTAGGTCACAGATAGAAAGATAGGGGTGGACATTACTTGGCTGTGGCTTTGGTCTTTGCTTTTTGGGCAATCAAGACTGGGCTAGCCAGGATTCTTTCATTGAACTCTTCTTGTGTTTCTAACTACATCGGTTACCATACTTCCTTCTTAAAACTTCTCAAAACTTGAGAAAAGCCTCCACCCCTTGATGGAAGAGAAACATCGTGGATTTTGGAGCCAGGCAAATCTGAGTTCACACTTTAGCTCTTGGGTTGGAAAAATTTATCTACCATTTATTAGCTGTGTGAATTTGTGCAAGCAGATTCTGGCCCTCAGTTTATTAATCTGTAAAATGTAGGTAATACTACACATATTGCAAGACTGTGAGGATTAGCAACAATACATGTAAAGTGCTAGACATAATAAATTACATTCAGTAGCAATGTCATTTAGAGGCAAATGCATAAGCTTTATAGTGAGAAAGCCCTGAGTTCAGATCCCAGCTCTACAATTTATGATCTAAGCAACCTCAGGCAGGTCATCATAACCTTTATGAGTGTATTATTTGTCTATGTCTTACTATGGGCATTCTTGTTCATGTCTTTTGGTGAACTAATACGCTCATTTATCTTGGGTATAATACCTGAAAATGGAATTGCTGAGTCACGGGGCATAGTAGATATTGCTTGCCAAAGTTCTTCAAAGTGGTTGTACCAGTTTACACTTCCTTCAGCAGTGTGTGAACAATTCAGCTGCTCCATGTCCTAACCAACTGTGAAATCATTTATCTTTCTCATTTTAGCCATTCTAGGGGGTGTTGTTCTGCAATACTTTTATTCACTTTCTGTGACTTCATAGCTCGGTTTCATAGTGGTTGTTCTAAATCTTGTTCACTTATTTATTGAAAAAAAATATTTACCGAGCACTCTGTGTGCCAGGCACTGTGCCAGTTGCTGGGGACACACTCCAGAGGCTCTCAGTCCCATGCCCACTCTCCTTCCCTTCAACAGGTAAGACCAAGACCAGTCAGTGCATGGCACACAGACTTCCTTGAAATTTTGGAATGTTTCTAGTTTAATGCCATCTCTCCATCTCCAAATATTTCTGTAACTTCAGTTGGCCTCTTATCTCTTTTTTACATCTTCCACAAAGTAGATATCACCCCCATATTTGCGAAAGCAAACATTCCACCTAGCTTTTGATCCTACCCTTTCTTACATTCATCAGGATCTTGTTCCAGCCACTATTACCCCTGACCTGACCCCAAATCTTTAATCTCTACATCTGCACTAGCAAATGTTAGTTAGTAAACATTTTCCTTCAGCTAACAAATGTGCTCGGATCATGCTTATCCTAAGAAGACCTTTCAATAGTCCTAGCACCCCTTAAATATCTATTTCGCTCCTTTAATTCCACCACAAAAATTCTCCTGAGCATTTTCTACACCGACTGTCTCCAATGTGTGACCCCTACTCTCTCTCTCCTTCATCCCTTGAAATCTGGCGCCATTATGGAACTGCTCCTTGTCGATCACTACAGATCTTCTAATCACCCAAATCAATAGCATTTTCTCATCCTTCTTTTTCTCTGACCCCTCTACCATATTTACAATGTTGATAACTCAATCTTTTCAAAATGCCTTTCTCACAATTTCGTGTTTCTTCCTCCTCCCCATGATGTCTCTTGCCTATCTCCATTATAACTGTCCCTCCTTGCTACATCAACTCAGTAGAAGCATCCCCCAAGCTTTTGCCTTTGGCTGTTGTCTCTCCCTAAGTTGATCTCATTTATTTCCATAGTTGCAAGGATCACTTTTAGAGATTTCTCCTAGTTTCACTCTCAAGTCCAAACTTCCCTCCGGAGTAGCAGTTCCACAACTCTGTGACTGGCATCCCCATTCTTCTAGTTCGAAAGCCTCCAAACCTCAGTGTCCCTTATTTAATTCCTACCTCTCCCTCTTCCTCAACCCCTACATCCAGTTAGTCAGGGACTTCTTTTTCTTTTTCCTTCATAATGTCTCTTCTCTGACCACTTCCTTCTTTGGCTTTCTTAGTTCAGGTCCTTAATACACTACCTTATACTCACACTATTGTATTGCAATATCCTCTTAACTGCCTCCAATGTCTCCCCTTTCCTATCCATCCTCCCCACTGCTGACAGATTAATCTTCTTAAAGCACCACTTTGACTGTCACTCAACTACTTTAAAACTTCCTATGGTTTCCCATTGTTTACAGAATCCAGCCCCCACTCCTTAGGTTGCCAATAAGATGCTCCAGAGTTTGGCTGCAGCTGCCATTCCTCCTTTCCACATGCTCTGTCTCCAGCCACACTATGCTTTCACTCCTTTCCATGACCTGACTTGCAAGTAGTTTATTGGTTAGCTGCATGTGTGGGCTCTGGAGTCAGACAAGCTCAAGTTAGAAACCTGGCCCCACCACTTCATAGTTGTATGACATTGGACAATTTATACAGCCTCTCTGATCTCAGTTTTTCCTCATCTATTAAATAGGGATAATAGTGAAATCCTGCTTCATAGGGTTATTTTGAGGATTAAATAAGGTAATGCATCTAGAGTGTTTAGCACAGTGCCTGCTGCATAGAAAACAGCAAATATATATATATAGGGCAGGAGTTTGCTATCATTTTATCCATATTATACCCTCCTCCTCTGTCTCTTTGCTCAGTCCATTCCTTCTACTTTGAATGTCCTCCCCCAATCTCACCTACTAAAGTCCTTTGCACCCTTCAAGGAACACCTCAAATGCTCCCTCCTCTAGGAAGTCTCTGCTTCCTCTGACTCTAGCACTTTGCTTGAATCCCTCTCTCATCCAACTTTGGAATAAAGTCATCAGCCATATGTGCCAGACTGAAAGCTCTTTTCTCCCCTAACCATGTTCTAATCATGTCTGTATTGCCCACAGCACCTACCACAGTAGGTGATACAGAACAGGCACTTAGTAAATATCTGTTGCCTGATTGTGGCTGGAGAACACATGCTCAAATGGTAAAGAGAAAATGGAGAGGGTTCAGAGATTGGTAAAACCATGACCATGGAGTGATTAAAGTTGCTAGTGGTGGCGCTAGCACTCCCCTTCTTTTCTTTCGTTCTTCTCCCATCTCTTACTCCCACTTATTTTCTTTTCCATTTTGTTCTTCTTCTGACTTTATGGTCCTTAGTCTTGCCAATGTGCACCATGGCCATTATTTAATCCTGCTGATGGCCCTTGAGGGGAAAGAGGTTCCTATGACAACCCCAGATCTTGTCCCTTTGTCCTTACCACTTAAGCTTTGATGAAAACCACCCTCCTATCTACTACAAATTCTTATAAGAGGGGTTCATTAAACTCATGATCCAATTCTCCATCTAGAACCTATGATAAAAATACAGAGCAGGAAATTAGACTCCTTTATGTAATGGCACTTACTAGCCTGCCCGGATACCAATCACCACTCTATATCAATAACGTTCTTTGGCTCTTGAAGACTGCCTGGCTCAAACCTTGCTTTTAGTCTACAACTGAACTTTGAGAACTACTCATCCAATTTTCAAACTTTCCTTCCTCAGTATCTCCTAAGTAAGTCCTGCTAAGTACAAAGTTGTGCCCATGTGAAATCACCTGTAAGCTTGATTGGTGTCCTCTGAATTTTCAACCATTCACCAAGCCATGTGATTACAGAGACAAATAAGATATGGTCAGCCCTTTGCCCCCAAGGAATGTACAGTCTTGTAAATAAAGCTTTTATGAACTTTGGATTTTACATGCCACTTTCTGAGAAATACTAGTTGTCCCAGCTCCTGACTTCTAATCACAGCATCACTCTGGCCTTCCAGCTGCCTTTCTTTGCAGTGAATGAAGTCGATCATCTTTTTTTTTCTTTTTTCATCAAAGGAACAAAAGAGGAGAGTAGAGAGGGAACTAATATTTGTTGAACATTTATTTTAGTAGGTGCTTTGCATACAAGGCACTTGTATTTAAACCATACAGCAACCTAATGCAGTGGGTATTGTCCCCATTTTACAGATGAGGTAGTTAAAGCACACTGAACTTAAACAATTTGTCCAAGGTCACCCAACTAGCAAGTTGGGATTTGATGGGTTCTTTCTGGTTTCGAAGCATGTGCTCTCTCCACTCCGTTGCACTACTACCCCTGTATAAATCAGTGCCTGTACTCTAAAGTAAATCCCTTTTTCTTGACACTTGCACAGTTGATGTGGGCCCTTCCCTATAGACTCAAGTATCAACTTTTCACACTGCCACCCTAATCTTGTGATCCCCTACCACCAATGGAAGTCAGAATGCTTTCTCCAACAGCCTCATCTACTCTCAAGTCTTCTGTGTGGGCATCATTTCTGTGAATCTAACAATCTGTCTTCTCTACCATGTGATCACCCCCCGGATTGAAGCCCCTCATTTTTACCCTAAGAAACAGAGATATGGACAAGGCTCTAAAATGCACCTAGTGAATTCCCCAAGGATGCATTCTGGAAAGAATGAAGCCAGATTTTGCTCCTAATGACTTCCTTAGAAACAAAGGTAACGCTGTTCTGGAAAAAAAGGAAGTGTACTCCTTGAATTTGTCTTACCAAAGAGATTTTAGGGGTGTAATGGTAGATGTTTCCCTGATGCTATCTGAAACCCAGATAAATCTAGGATCCCAGGTTAACAGATTATAATATTTTTGAATTAAAGCTTGTTTAAATTACAGGGGTAGCTCTCTTTAAGAAAATCTGCTATCTAAAAATCTAAATTTATAAAACAGAGACTTAGCTACCAGACAAGTAGTCATATTAAAAAATATTCCTCACTCTTCAAAATTTGCTATAGGACTTCTTTTATTAGAAAGCTCCCTTAATGCATTTGAAATTGGATTAGTTTTACAAAAGTTAAAAGATATACACTTTTTTAAGGAGCACACATTATATAATTCCAGATATACCCATCCTGGGACTATGCATGTAGCAGGCATTCAGTAAATATTTTCTGACTGAATAATAGAATGGAAATCTAAAATGCAGCTATTTTCCTCTTGAGTATATTCAATAAGTTGAATTAACAGTTTTAAAAGACTGTCAAATATCTAAGGTATCTGCTTTAATGAATAGACATACATTATTTGTAATCAGCAATATTGATTTTTACTAGGTGTGTTCAGTTCTCTTGAGGGGGTTAAGCATGACTGCTGCAACCTTGTTTACAATATTAATTTTCTCAGTAGACTCTTCCCACATAGCTAGTGCGGTAGTGAGGCTCTGTAGCTCATCATTCAAAGGATCCCAAATTCAAACTGAGTCCAAGAAATTTGACTACAAATCAAAGCCTGAAAAGAAGAACTGATATTTTGAAGGGGTCTAGTAGTATTGAACCAGAGGTGGAAGGGGAGGGTATAAGTTTGAAAACTCTTTTTGTTAGCTGTTGATTTGTTACTGACCATACTCAAAAGGAAATAATTACATTTCTAAATCTTTTTTTACTTAGCCAGCAAATATTGAGTGCCAACTATGTGCAAAGAGTTCCACCCCACATCTATATCCAGTTTTATATTAAGCGAGCCTCTCAAAAATCGATGTGTTAATTAACTACAAATTAAAGAGAAATTAATATTTTGAAAGGGACTCCTAGAAGTACGGAACTAGAGGTGGAGAGAGAGGAAAAGTGTTCAGGGATGATATGAAACCGGTATCAACCAAGGCAGAATGTGTTAGAGAAACAAAGAGGAAATGTAGCTACGGATCAGCCTATCCCCATATCCCAGTGTTGCTGAGGGTTGGCCCTGTTCATCACAACTGAGAAGCTTGGCTTTCAGAAGAGTAATTGGCTTCTCTGAACCCACAAACTTCAGAGCTCAGGGTTTGGTGAAAAATTTCTTGGCACGAAGCATTCTGGATGCTCTGTGTATACTCTACCATTTTATTTAAGTTTCCCAGTGGAGGAAGAAAACATTACCCTTGGGAAACAAGCTTAAGGGAAATTGATTTTCATGAGAACAACATATTGAGCAAACAGGCAGGACCTGACTCCCTAATGGGAAGAATTTAAGGCAGGATATTAAGTTGGGCAGTTAGAGCAGCAGCTAGACTGAGAATGCTCTTGAAGTTGGATCCTGATTCTCTGTCAGGATGAGCGAAGCATCTGGACCGTGGGGTGGTGGTGGCCAGCCCTTCTGTGGAGGAAAAGGACAATGAGAGGTAAGAAAAATCCATCTGGATTTCTGTTAGCAGTGACCAAAATAGAGCTTGCAGATTAGGGCTGGGATGGGAAAAAAGTTATACCAATAAACATTTACTAAGATCCTACCGGGCACACACTTCTTCTGCTAGATATGTAAAGGACATCAGAGGAGAGCAATAGAAAAACTACAAGTTTGCACTGACGTTTGAGGCACTTACAATTTTGTGAGAGAGACAACACATGAAACAAGAGTAATCTTACACACATGCACACTGTGTAAAATGAGAATGAGATTGAGCACTTATAAAGTGCTGGGTACCTCACCAACACTTCGTTAGGATTATCTCATTCAACCCTAACGAAAACACTATGAGGTACTTTTATTATTACAATTATTCTCTATTTTACAAACGAGAAAATTGAAGCACTGAGAGATTACGTTACTTCCCCAGAGTCACACAGAGAGTATATGGTCGAGCCAGAAGTCAAACTCAGGTCTGTCTTGACATAAAAGACCATGCTCTTCACTACTACAATATACTACTTCCCTGTGACATGGTAAATCCTCTAGTACGAACCAAAGATACTGTGTTACCGCAACTATTGCAGCTTCATAACTGCTGTAAATTTGTCATGATCAATGAAGAAGAGGAGTGTAGGAGTGGAAAAAGCTTCAAAAAGAAAATGTGAGTGGTGACAGATAGAGATCTTGAATGCTACAGGGTGGAGATTAGAGAGCAGCAAGTAGGAGGGGTACTGAGGTTTTCTCCATTGTCAGAGTCAAACAGCAGACCGATGAGTGAAAGATGCAAGAAAATAAATGCCACCACTATTCAGATGCTTAGCACTACGAGCATATGAGCAGATAAGTATTAGAATGATGGATCAGGATGTTTCAGTTCTCCTGGATATAAGGGAATGGAGCAGGCATAGAAAGTCTAACAAATGTCATTTCTTGACTCAGAGGACAAGATAAACATAAGAAGCCAATTAGAAAAATGTAACTAGTTAAAAAGTAAACTCTTCAGTCAAACTGGGTATTTGGCACTGTGGAGACCATTTTTTTTTCCTAGAATGGTTTATTGACAGAATGTTTTCTGAATTCCATCAATATCAGATTTTTGCTATAAAGTAATAGCCATAATTAGAGTCTATATTGGTAGGGTAAATGAGAAACTTAGGTATTTAGACATATTATTTAGACCCCCAAATTTTTTATATGAAATATCTTGACAGTTGGAACCAAAATTATGAGCTCATTACTCTTTGCACAACTTACCGGGTTAATTGTTGCCATTCTTCACATTTAGGCTAGATATGTCACATAATGACACATCACATATCATTTGGCCCAAGATATTTCCTGGCCCGTCTCATCATCTGTCGTGTTGACAAATGGAAAAGAACAGGAAAAAAAGTATTTGGCACCAAAGAATATAGTCGAATTAGAAATATCTGTCACCAGGTCTCAATAATGCCTATCTCCCAGTCTGTTTCTGGGTCTCAATAATGCTAGTTTCAGGCATCTCAGCAATGCCTGTTTCCAGGTTTCAATAATGCCTGTCTCCAGGTCTCAAGGTGCAAAAACACAAATAACAAAATCATTCCTCTGGACACACAGGGGTTTCTCACATTAATGTGCAATTCCTTTAGAAGGTGAGCTGTCTATAATGTCCCACACGTTGTGTTCAAAGGAAAAAGAAACTTTTAACCAAATTTTCCTGCTGCATGGTACAAACTTGAATTATTGAAGAAAGACACTACTTATAGAGAGAGTTGACCAAAAAAATCAACTTCCTCTACTGGTAGAAGAGCTAGTATAGTACCAGTTAATGATTTCTTCTCTTCTCTGCCCTTTCAAAGACTCTGTCTGTAAGTAGTTTTCCTGCTCACCAGCCTAGTCTCTCTCAGATATCACTTTCAGGAGCAGTTTATATGTATTTTGACCAATGGACAACCTAAATAGTGAGGCTTGGGCTACCAAGATGATTTTTTGTACCTACTAATTACTCCTGATATCTAGCATTAAACAATTGCCCCTGATATCAGCCTGGTATAACTTTGGGGATAATAAAGACCTAAGAGCACATTTGAGTGTTATGTGTTTGTTGCTCAAATTTTTTTGTGTGTGGACAGAGTTAGGGGTTTGGAGGAAAGGAGAGCACTGGGTATCTGATTTTTTTTTATAATGTACAATGTGATGATTTAATATATGTATACATTATGAAATGATTACCACAATCAAGTTAATTAACACATCCATTATCTCACATAGTTACCTTCTTTTTCTGAGGTGAGAACACTTAAAATCTACTCTCTTAGGAAATTTCAAGTATGCAATGCAGTATTATTAACTATAGTCACTGTGCTGTACGTTAGATTCTTAGAATTTATTCAACTTATAACTTAAATTTTTAACCCTTTGGCCAACATCTTCCCATTTCCCCCACCCCCCAGACCCGGGTAACCACAGTTCTACTTCCTGGTTCTATGATCTGGATCATAGACTATCATAACTATCTTTTTTAGATTCCACATATAAGTGAAATCATATAGCATTTGTCTTCCTGTGTCTGACTTCTTTCACTTAGCGTAATGCCCTCTAGGTTCATCCATATTGTCACAAGCAGCAAGATTTCCTTCTTTTTAAGGCTGAATAATATTCCACTGTATGTATACACCACATTTTCTTTATCCATCCATCCATCAGTGGACACTTAGGTTGTTTCTATATCTTGGCTATCATGAATAATGCTGCAATGAACACGGCAGTGCAGATATCTCTTTGAGATAGTGATTTCATTTCCTTTGGATATATACCCACAAGTGGGATTGCTGAATCATATAGTATCTTATTGATCTAGCCAGATCATTGCTCTCCTTGTCAAGCTGTATGCTTCTCCATTCCAGCAGTTAATCTTCCAGCAGTTAATCTTCAGCCGTTCTTCAGATTCCTCCTCACCACCCCCTTTTCTGGGAGGTTTTCCTGGATTGACTCTAGAAGAGGTAATGAGTTTGGGCTTCTACAGTTCATCTCTCACTTTCTAGTTATACTGCTATACTTTCAAGTTTATGATTGTACATTTGAAACTATTACTATCTCAGGGGTGATGGAGGAAGGTAAATTTTAGGGGTTTTATTTTATATTGGGCACCAAACAATTTTTCATGCTAATGAGTACCTTTTGGTGATTATAAGGATGTAGGAGAATTAATACCAAGGCAAATCCTGATTAAGGGAATACTAGGGGGAATGGGGAAAGGGTATATGTTTAATTAGATTTTCTGGGTTACTGAAAGTTAAGAACAAAGCTATTTTCCATTGTGTTTGCTAAAAAAAAAAAATCCTCTAAAATACCTGAGTCCACTGTCCTGACTTAGTAAATCAACTATAATGATAAACTTGAATCACTCTCTACTGATCGAGGATCTTTCGGAGCCTCTGGCAGTTATTTTGAGCATTAATTCTGACTGGCTAGAACTACAAATGAAGATGGAGAAGAGTGAAAAAGTAGGACTGAATATATTCCGACCCCAGGACATCTCCTGAAAATTGTTTTCTTGACTGAGCTCGTTCCATTACGTGTCTCTTTCGTGCAAAGGTAAAATGAGACAAAATAGAATTTTAAAAAAAATCTCCAATAATTCAAAGCTCTGAGTAGCTGAATTGCCATTAATGAAGGTTTTGCAGAGAACCACTCTGAAGAGAGTCTAACAGTTCCCATGGAATTGTGCTTTCCTGTGCTTTGTATGCGGAGGATGCTCCTGATATGCGGCTGCTGACCCTGGGCTTTGAGTAATGTCTACAGGGTGAGTAAAGGTTATACTGACCCATTCACTCTCTTCCCTCCTTTTGAGACCAAGGGCATGAATTTGTCAGACTTCTGCTTAAGAGCTTGTTGTGTGGCCACAGTGAGAGGTCTGTCTCTCAGGGCTGAGGCTCTATCTGTTACTGGATTACTGACCCATATGAGGATTGAAACTCTCATCCCAGGATGGATCATAACCCACTAGATCTAACAAAAGGGATGCAAGAAAGGAAAGAAGGAAAGAAACAAGAAGGAAGGAAAGCAAAAGAAAATTCCGCCCAAACTAAATTACCTACTTGGTCTTTCCATCTCAGGAAAAGATACGACCATCCATGCAGTTGCTTAAGCCAGAAATCTGGGATTTATCTTTAATTCCTTCCTGTCCTTCATACCTTCTTCTAGTACAATTCATCTGCAATCCATGTCATTTCATTAAAGTAAACTTTTTATTAAAGTATAATATGCATACAGAAAAGTGCAAAAAGATACATCAATTCTACCATGCAAAAAGCCCTAAAATTAATCCACCTTACTCCATCCCAGCTTAATCCTAGCCACCATCTCTTACCTGGATCACTGTATTAGCTTCCTCACTAGTTTTCTCACTTTCTTTTTTAAGCCCCCTACAGTCCATTCTCCATATAGAAGCCTGAGGGATCTTTTCAAAGTGTAAATAAGATCCTGCCTTCCACAAACTCACCTCCTATCACTCTTTCCCTCACCTGCCTCACCCGTTACCCTCCAGCCACAGTTACTGTTTTTGTTGTGTTCTTGTTTGTTTTAATTCTTCCAGTATTCAGGTGCTTGTCTCACTCAAGGCCTTTGCACATGCTGCCTCTCCACCTGTAATACCTCCCCTTTGATTGTTCCCATAGCTAGCTACTCCATATCCATCAGATCTCAGCTTAAATATGACTTCCTCCACAGAGGCATCTTCCTTGACCATCTCACCAAAACTAGGTCACCTCTTCAGGCATATTATTCTTTGTACTAGGACCCTATATTTCTCCCTCATAGCATTTATCACAATAGTAATTAAAAAAAAATTTTTTTTTTGTAGTGAGGGAGATTGTCCATGAGCTAACATCTGTGCCCATCTTCTTCTGTTTTGTATATGGGATGCCGCCACAGCATGGCTTGATGAGAGGTGCATAAGTCCATGCCCAGGATCCAAGCCTGCAAACCCTGGGCCGCTGAAGTGGAGCAAGCAAACTTAACCATTATGCCTCTGGGTTGGCCCCTACAATTATTTTTAAGATCACCTCCACCATTAGGATGTAAGCTCTGGAAACATTGAAACCACGACTTTCTTGTTCATGATTTTATCCCCAATGCACACCTAGGCCAGTATATGAAACATAGTAGGTGTCCAAAAATATGTGGTGAGTGAATAAATGACTGAATGAAAAGAATTCCGAACTGAAGCTTCTCTTGCATCGACATTAATCTGTCTTCTCTGCAAAAAAAGAGAGGATAGGAGAAGATTTAGGAAGGCTGGTGTGCCTTTGAATTTGGAGGAACCAAGGAGCATGCCTGCAAGCCAAAAGGGGAAATCAAGTTTACTCTACTTTGAATTAATGGGACTTGGGATTGAATGATAAAAATCTAATGATGTTAATGTTGGTTCTGAACACTGGCTGGCAGTCTCTGAAGACAAGGTAAAATGGTAATAGGACACTGCAGTTTAATCCCCCAATTAGTAAGCAGCTGTCACCCCCAGGGACAACTCTAGTTGCTGACTGATTTTCCTTATACACTGTAATTATATTCAATGCCACCTTAGGCACCATAAATGTCCCAGTTACCTTCATTATAAGTAGACCTTCCTTTACACAAACCCAGTGTATTAACAATCCAGATTGGTACCAAGAATAAAGTATGGAGAAATTCTTTCATGTCACAGAAGCATTCTTAATAAGATTCCTTTGAATAGCCAGTTCCCTGAGTGGATTTAAAACAGGATTTCATTTACAAAAATATGACTTAACTGTAACCTTTTAGGGACACGTTATCATTACCCAAGGCAAAGCAGCAAAGATGACTTTGCTTTATTCTCTGGCCACAGACTGAGCCTTCAGCCTAGAACACCAATTGAACCTAGCCCCTAACTCTGGCTTCACACTGACCCTTGATTTAGGCCACAAGAGAGACTGATTTTTTAGTCCTATCACAGCCCAGGCGCTAAGATCAGACAGCCATTTCGCAAATACGGGTCTTTGAGCTCCAGGGGGGGCTTGTGGGGAAGGGGGAGCTGCATCCATGACTCACTGCTAACCCATCCCCGCTGCTGGAAAAAAAAATAACTCTAAATGCACATCCTACTGCTTGTGAGTCAGGAATGTCATTTTCGTTTATGAAGGATGGAACATTATTTTTCTCTAACATTTCAAGTGAATAACTTTACATACATTTCCCCCCAATTTCCATAGGAATTTGATGCCATGGAAGCAATCAGCTACATGTCCCCAGAGCCTGGCAGAAACTCTTATTTTTTCTTATAGGTACTTTAAGATCAATAGTTCTGAATTTCCTTCCTTCCCCCAATTATGTTCTTAGTGAAACCCACCCTGATTTAAGGGTTCAGTGGGAGATAGTGTGGTCTGAATTCTGATGTTATTTTAGGATTTTGGACTCATATTTCTATGGAGTCTTAAAAACTGAGTTTCAGAAGTTCAGGGAAGCTTCCGCGCCATGTCCCTATTAAGAGGTGTTTGCCTCCCACTGTGAGACTCCCAAAGGTAGATTCATCAGCAGTTATGTCAAGAGAAAGAGTGGAAAAGAGCAGCAGAGACGCCCTCTCCGTTCACTCTCTAGGGCATAGTTTCTGATTCTGCTATAACTATTCTAATATACCTAGTAGAACAAAACAGAAAATTTGTTCCAGTGGAGAAAAGACAGGGCCTTTGAGTTCTATACTGTGTGGCGTTTCTGGTGGTATTGCTCCCCTCCAGTAGCATGCCTTTTTTTCCAGTTGTCTATATTTCTCTCTTTTTCTCAGGTCTAATGCATGAATCTCACAGATATAGGTAATCTGACTACGACCAAAGAATATCTCCTTCTGGGATTTGGGAGTCTCCATGGGTTAGTTTTATTCTTTTTGGAGTTTTTCTGGGAATCTATGTAGTGACCTTGCTGAGGAACACTGTCATCCTTACAGTCATTTCCCGTGATCACAGCCTCCAAACCCCCGTGTGCTTCTTTCCGTCCAATTTCTCCTTCCTTGAAATCTGGTACACTACTTCCATTGTTCCTAAGATGCTGCAGACCCTTCTCTCAGGTCTTGAGGCGATTTCTTTTGCAGTTTGTGTTGTCCGGTTTTACTCCCTCGGTTCCATGGCAGCGGTTGAGTGCTTTCTGTTGACAGCCACGTCATATGACCACTACCTTGCTATCTGCAGCCGCCTCCGATGTCCCCCACCCATGAACTTCCACAAATATATCCTGCTCGCAGGTGTATCTCAGCTAGGTGGGTTCCTAACCCCTGTAGTCACTGTCACTATGACTTTCTAGATGCTACTTTGTGCAGCCTATGACATTGACCACTTCGTCTGTGACCTGGCCTCTATGCTGAAGCTGGCCTGTTTTGATCCTGAAAAACACTTTCCTCCTGGCCTCCTTCATCACCATGGTGCCCCTCCTGCTCACCATAGCCTCCTATATCCGCATTGTTGCTGCTGTCCTCAGGATTCCGTCAGCTGCAAGAAAACAACAGACCTTCTCTACCTGCTTCTTCCACCTCATAGTAGTCACTCTGTAGTATGGAACACTGGGAATGCTGATTGCCATTCCCACAGCAACCCAGGCTGCTGCCCTTAACAAGATCTTCTCCCTGTTCTACACTGTGGTGACCTCCATGGTCAACCCCATTGTGTACAATCTGAGAAACAAGGATGATAAAGAGGAAGCGAGGAGGCTCATGAGTCAGTGGGCATATGCCAGGGGACCTAATGGCCTTCACCATCCTCAGGGAGTTCCTTTTGTCAGAGCAGCCTGGGCTTCTGTGAAGGAGGCCAGGAACTAGGCCAAGTACTTGGGAGTTCAGACCACGGTCATTCCATCCTTCCAAGGAAATGGCCAGCAGAGCAGGGAGCCTCCCTCAGGTCCTACAGCTTAACGCCCTTGGGACCTCCAGGTTAATCCTTGCATAGTAAAATTAAGTTTGCAAGACAAATGTGGCTCTGTCAGGCTACACTGCCATATATAGATGCTTTTAGGGGAAAATTCGAAAGACTCAAGTTTGAACACCACAGAAGTCTCTCTCTCTCTCTCTCCCTCTGTGTGTGTGTGTGTGTGCGTGTGTGTGTGCATGCGTGCAAGTTATAGAAATATCTTTTGTTGTTAAGGTTTTTGGTTGCATTATGTATGTGTGCCAATATGTACACACACACACACACACACACACACACACACAAAAACGCACATACATACGCAAATACTTGCCATTCCCTTCCCATCCAAACTTATCTTCTAGTACTTCCTATTACACCCTCTTAGCTTCTGCCTAGCAATGCCCTTCACTGTGCCTCTTCTCAGGGTTCATGCACATTCACCTCACCTTCTGTTGTTTCTTAGATCATCTGCCTCTCCACCGATCAGAACCATCTCTAACATCCTAGAGCAGCTATTGACTGTTCCACCTACTTGAATAGTTGGTTAATCAAGCCCCTTGAAGACTGTAATAACATCATCCTTATTCCACTTAAGGTCCCCTAGCATGGTTCTCTGCACAGAGCAGATGCAAAATAATTATTTGTTGACTGAGTGAATCAATGACTAATCAAAGCAATGGATGTTTGGTAGATGAAGAGAGTGAAATAAGTAACTTTTATTCTTCCTACACTGGCCTCTCCTCCCCAGCTTCCTCCTTATGGTGATGGACAACTCCAGCTCCTTTTACAGGCAACTCTGACTGAGCCTCCCCAAACTTGCTCCTTGCCATGCCCCCTCATTCACCCGTCCCACAGTGGCCAGATATATCTTTCTAAAATCCAAACCTGACCCTATCTTTTCCCTGTTTCTCACTCTCAGTGGTTCTCCAGTGCCCCTGAGATGGAGTCAGAGCTCCTCACTCTGGCTTATAGCCATCTCTTGAGCCCACCCCTCACCAGTCCCATTCTCCCTCTTTGTGCTCCAGCCATGCAAGTCTTCTCAAATAGACTTGGAAGCTCCTTAAAGGCAAGATCATATGCTCACCATGTCTCTCCCACAGTATCTAGATCCAGAGTAGGACAAAAAAGTAGTTGCTCAAATAAGATGTCTTCAATTGAATTGTAATGCAACCCTCACCTCCCTTTCCTCTTTGTTTCCTTTTATTGGTTTCTGGACTATGAAGCACTTTAACTTGAGGAAAAAATAATCTTGATTGGCTGTCAATAATGCATGTGTCTTTTTTACCTTATTTCATCTTCCCACCCTCCAGGTGGGCACCACCAGGAGCACAGATAGACCCCACAAAAACCTCCACCTACAGTATGAGGCAAAGAATGCCAAGCAGCTTGGGAAACACTTTCCCAGCTTGTTCTTCCTACTCGCTTCCCAACTGCCCACAGAGCTCCCTCTTGTATAGGGTCTAATTGTATCTAATCTAGTTTTAACTTCTTGTAATTACTCTCAATTAGGAAATAGAGCCTGCAGAACACACTCCTTGTGGTTAAGACATGGATCCAGAGTAGAACTGTAATTACTTTTCAGCCTCTCAGGGGTTCTGCCTAGGCTTCTATGCAGATGCAGAGTGGAAACGCTTCATCTGCTCCATCCATACAGGTCTTTTTCTTTTCCTTGAGTCCAGGTTTCTGAGATAGGTTGAGGGGTCTGTTTAGTATGTTGGCCATTGGGAAATTTAAAAAAAACATCTACTAGTCTAAGATCAACTAAGCTTAGAAGCCTTCAACAACTTCCCACAGCCCTTAGGATAAAGTCCCACTGCCCCACAGAGGTGACCAACATTACCCTGTCACAATATCCAAGGACATGTAGCGCATCTAGAGCCCATTTATGGCCAATAAAGATATAACTTTTGCCTCAATCTCCAGTCTCATCTTTTGCTGCTTTCTTCCTCTCGGAATTCCTTTCTTCCCTGGATTTCTTTCAGTTCCTCAAACCTGCTTGCCTCCTCAGAGATTTCACACATGCTCTTCTTCCTCCCCTTCCTCACTCCACTTTTCACCTGGCTCATTTTTCGGATATGCTCTCCTTATGATATGCTCTTAGCCCACCCCGACTTTTTTACTTTTTCATTATAAATTTCTCACAACTGCAATTGAGTAATCTGAGTGACGTAGATAGATATAGATAGATATAGATACAAATATATAGATATATACCCTCTACCTGGACTATAAACTCCACAAAGGCTGGCTATGTGTCTATTCTGTTTGAACACTACATCCTCAGTACACAGCACAGCACTTAACACAGCATAATTGTTCAATAAATACTCGTTAATAGAAGAATGAGAAAGAGCCATCTAAAGTCATTTCATTTATTTGATAAAGCATTATGTTGCTCTCCCTCAAGATGTGGTTATTTAATCTTTTTGTGGGCCAATTAGTTTCACTCTGCTCCCCAAACCACAGTATACCTCCGTAATCCCTGCCAATCATCTCACAAATGTGTGCAATTCCCCTGAGGGAAGTGGAGGCGAATATATGGCTCAGGACAGCCAATCTCTACTGCTGAGAAGCATGTCAAAGCACATATCCTGCTCACAGTTGTAGTACAGCTTCACTGCTGAACACAAAAGACAACACTTTTTTATTATTGTGCTTTGGTTGATACACTGCCTCTGCAGTGTGAATAGATTTTCTCTGTTTAGTGAAGCATTATGTTAATGATTGGAAAGAGTAATTAATAGCAAATCAGATTAAATTTTCATGTCTCTATACAAGCCAAAGAGAAATTATCCCCATTAACCTGATCAGTACAAACTGTCACACTAGATTAGAAGAGCTCCAGCTTCAATTTATACCTTAACCCCCACTGTTTTGGCCAGATGGCTTGTTGGTACCTCAGTGGCCACTCAGGTAAGATGGAGAGGAAACCTGGAATGAGCAAGTCAGGGGCAAAAAGAGGCAAAATGGGCTTCGGGCTCAGCCTAAATGAAGTCTGCCAGTAGTACCTGTCTCAATATCAGGAACCTGTGCACACTAGCGTTTCTACACAAAGGAGCCAGGCTAGGAGGTGGGAAGTCTGCCTGGCTCTCAGGGCAGTGGCACTAATTGTGAAAATCCAGAGCGGTATGCTGAAGGTAGAACTCCTGAGAGAGGACCCAGAGACAGATTTCAGGACCTTAGGATAAGAGGACTGCCGAGAGTTAGACAGGTATCAGGAACTCAGCCAAATGTATTGGAGTTCAGAGTGGAATTCAAAGGTTAATTGTACTACAAACCAAGAATTAGAGGCAAGCTATAGTCAGGGAATTCTGGCAGATGCTCCAAGCTTTCTAAACTTTAACCCATTCTCTTTTTCTTTCTCTTCTTAAGCTCTATAGGATCCTCAAGTTTACCTTCTATGCTCGACTTCATCTGCAGTGCAATATCATTCCTGGCATAAATATGAGTGAAGACATAAACAAAGTGTGGGGACATGGTATCTGGTCTCACTACTCTTCTAACTGGTCAAGATTGGGGTTTAATAAAGCTGATATCAAACTGTGTTTCATAGAACTACTAAAGTAATAGGAGGGATTGTGGGGAAAGCCCATCAGAATTTATATATCCAAATGAAAGTTATCACCTTCACAGAAGTCCACTGAGAAACTAACTATACACCTATTCCATTGATGCTAAAAACAAAATCAATGGAAGATTTTTTTGAGTATTTTCCTTAGATCCTTAGACATTCATTTGGATTTCCTCAGCTGAGGTTAACTTTCACCTTTTGAGAACGGATTTGCATTCTACAAATGGTCAAAAGTCTTTTTAAGCTTGGTCTGATAAATAACTGTGGAGATTAAGTTGAGTGGTACCATTCAAATAACTTGGATTATTTAACTATTATTCTTATAGTTAGAAATCATTAAATGTTGTCCAGGCCTTTTGGCCAAATCAGAGATGGCCAGGATCTAAAGATCAGACAGACCATCAGGGCTTACATAAGCTCTAAAAAGGGCCTAAATATTATGGAGCAAGCTCAAACAGGTGGCCAAAGTGTCAGGGAGATCCGGCAGTGGCAATAGTAGAGGTCAAGGCAAGAAATAGGCAGAAGGAACCAGGAATCCCAAGAGCAGATAAAAGTATAGTATTAAAGTAAGGATTAGAAAAGCCTGCAGAGAGGCAAATCAGAACTCTACTCTCAGGGGGAATGGATTATCAGTTGGGGAACCAAATAAGAGATTTGGATTCCAGAAGAGAGTTATAGGAAATTAAGTAGGACACCAAGTAAATTTATGGGATGACAAAGTCGAAATAAGCCTGAATTTCTAAGATTTCCTCTGTTTAAGACTAGGATTGTTCCAAGAGCCAAGGACAGAGCTGAACCCACAGGGAATTTTGAATACCCCTCAGGCACAACTAAAGTTGCAGAAGTGATTTGTCAACCATAACACTGTTGTGGTGAAGAAGCCAATCACATAATTTATCCAGTACTTTAGAGTGTTTATCCTATTAACATGACTGACTGCTTTTAAGATATGAATTCTACGTGGACAATATCATCATTGTTATCAGAATAGCACAAGTCCATTATCATCATCTTTAGTCTAATTCCACACCCATTTTGGGGTCTCTGGTTTACTGGTTTGCCTCTGAAGATTCCAGCACTTTGGTTTCTTGGTCATGCTAGAAAAACCGTTTTCCACCCTGGTTACTCTTCTGCTTCAGAACACCTTGTTTTGTCGAGCTTCCCTTGAAAGTTCAAAACAAATGTCAAGTCTTCCCTGTTTTCATTCATCATTCAAAATGCTCTGACATCTTTTCAGAAATTTTGCTTGTGTTTAGGGTTTCTTCCAGAACAAGTTAGCTTCTTCATTCAAATTGGATTCTTCAGCCATAATTTTTACCGCTACAAGGCATTAAGACATTTAATGAAGCAAATGTCTGACCTTTCCAATATTTCTATCAGTTCTGTGGATGACTAGATGAACAATTCATGCATCATCATGGATACCTTTCCTAAACTGTTTGTGGCAATCCCAATTTTTGCTCTTGATATTATTCATTCTTTCATAAATATCTCTTAACACATAAAGTATCGCATTTACAAACTTATTTCAGACGATATTTGATATTGATCCCTTGCTCTAAACAATAGCCACTCATTTTTTTCAGTGATATAAAAATAGCATGCATTTCGCCACCGATGCTAGCTAGTGCAAGACTGATTGGCTGACATTGACAATTTTGTTCCTGAAAGTTAAAACATGCTGCCAGTTTGGCCTTGGTCACAGTTCCAAACATTGAGTAACAACTTCCCTTTGGATTGTGTAGATGTAGCCTCAAGGATGATAATTTAGAAATTAGGACACTTATGTTGTCCTTTCTCTTTCACATATTTTGTAACCATTATCCCAGCCAGGACTAGCTGAAGGTCGTTGCCCCATGGGCTTAGAGGTAAGTAAGTAGGGTTTGGGAAGGCCCCTCGCCGTGAGTCTCAGCTTAGTTACCAGCATGTACTGACATGTATAAGAATATTTGTCTTATCCTATCTCTTGAGGAACTACAGTATATGGTAGTGATTAAGATAGCAGGCTGTGGAGCTAGAATTGGGTTTGAAGCCTAGTTTGTTCATTCACTAACTTGGTCAAGTGAATCACTTTTACAGAACTGCAATTTCCTTATTTACAGGATGGAAATAATATCCACTTGCAAAGTTCACAAGGCTAAATGAAATAATACCTGTAAAACACTTAGCATAATACCTGGCACATATTGAGCTAACTACTATTAATCGGTAGGAAGACCAGTCTGACTTGGTGAAAAGTCAGAATGTCTTTCAAAGCTATAAAGTAACACCTCTACTAATATTGACTCTTCTTGTTCAGCAACTTCATTCACAGAGTAATGTCAGAAACATATTCCAATCTAGCCGTGCTCCAAGGGGAGACGGTGACTCTCTCAGGCCTGTAGGATATATTTCTCTTTCCTTGGGATGTGACCCCACCCCAGTTATTCTTGAAATGAAGACAATACAGAACTTCAACCTCCCCACTTAAATGGCCTTGGCTCTCTCTTTTCTTCAGCTGCCACTACCATGAGCCAGGGACTGAGAGCTTCCATTAATTCTTTGTGTCTCTATGGAGCAGGCTGCCTTTATTCAAATGAGATTTCTTCTCAATGGATTGGTTAATTGAGGTATTATTGTTTGTTATTGTTACTTCCAGATATTACAGTGAATTGTATTACCAAGTAGATGGCTTAATGGGATCCATATTAATAAATAGATAAGTATAGTCAAGTTTCGCATGTAAATGGAACTTGCATTACCCTTGTGATTCTATTTAAGGTATTAATTTACCAAAACATATCCTTTATTTTTGTAGCTGGTGAAATGCTAAACTCCAAAGCCTGGTTTACAAACAAGGTAGTCCCATATTATGAACTAGTGAAATTCAAATTAATGAGGTTCACCTTATCTATATTAACCCTAACTACAATGATAAATCACTTATTTGAAGTTCCCTTCCTGGAAACCATAATTGCCTAGTACTGTCAGAGCTAAAACCTAAGAATTAACCTTTAAAAACCTTAGAGCAGCCAAAAGAGATGATGCAAAATCTACACATTGAAACTCATGCAGAGTACTTATAGCAAACCTGCTAACACTCTCAATTTTACTTTATACACAAATGTAACTCAGCTTGGTTTCTGAGCTTACAGTAGAGTAGAAAATGTCAAAGGGCTACTGGAAGCATAAACAGTGTTATCAGCAAGCAAAGAGTTTAGAAAGAAGACACAATGCTTATAAAACATAGACAGCCTGGGGCCATTTATTGGACGATTAAACAATCTGATACACCTTAAGATAGCTCCTAAGGACACTCTTTACATCCCAGCCGGACTCAATGATTAGTGTCCATAAAGACCACCTAGAATCAACCTGAAAAGGACAAATTGTGTTAGGTTCCCTCTGCATGAAAAGACAGAGGCCTATCCATTTGAAACAATTACAATGGAAGGGACTTGGCCACTGCAAGGACACTTCTATTATTTAAGACATGCACTTGCAAACATTTCCTTCCCAGCCAATGCCAAACAGACCAGGTGTTAAGGTATCTGCCAACCAAGGCATGTCACACTAGGTTCTGCCAGCCTGGCTTCAATGAAAAGGGATTGTGATGAGCACATTGTTTATATGTAATTAAACAGACGCTAGTGAAGTGTTCATGAAACTTTTTCTCTCCCCTCCCTGAGGTGGCACACATGTGAATATCACCAGTCTAGGTGGTGTCCAAGTTATTTGCAACTTTGAGTTAATGAGGTGGCTGTTTTGCTGCACGTATGTGAGTGTGTGGTAGGGGGCGGAGGTGGTGGCGTTCTTCAGGGATGAGCCCTGAAGCTCCAGGGAGTTTATTAGAGCTTCCCTTTAGACAAGAAGGATGCTTAGGGCTGGCCATTTTGCGAAACAACCTTCCAGAAGAAATGTGTTCCAGCAAGAAAGGAAGGTATTGGCAAGGAAAAGTTATTTTTCCAGGTTTCTAATGAAGTCAGGGAATTTCCTCTCACCTTGTTACCAATAATAAACATGCCCTCTATGGGGGAGGACAGAAGTACAAAATAATGGCTTCCCAAGGAGCTGTTATGCACTTGCTTTTAATAACTCCCACTGAGCCCATCTCCCAGTGAAGTTCTTTGTAGTTAAAACGCCTTCTTTAACTAAGTCAGGTGCGACCAATTAAAACCACCAACTCTGCAATGAATGAGGTGCTAACTCCTTAATCCCAACAATTAGTGTGCAAAGGAAGGAAAAAAAAAAAAACGACGAAAGAAGCAGGCTATTGGCTATCAGAAAGGGAGCCACTTTCAAACCTAGCTGCAAGGAGTGAATAGGTTTCTTATAAGTAACTGCACTGTGTATGTATCTACGCAGTATGATTTATGTGAGCATCTTGTACAGAGACATTTATATGAAAGATGGTGTGTGTGTGTATATTCATACCCATATATATCTGTGCACATACATGGGTAATATGAGTGTCTGCGTAAATAGGATATTTACACAGGGGCCATTTGGTGGAGGGATAAAGAGTTCAATACACCTCAACATAGTTCCCAACAACACCCTATGTCTCAGCCCAGCCCCCAATAATGAATGCCCACAAAAATGGCTTAGAATCATCCAGAAAAAGTTAAATTGTGTCAGGTTCACTCGGTATAAAAAGACATAAAGCTATCTGTTTGAAACAATTCCAATGAAAATGATTTTGTTACTTCAAGGGGTGCTTCTATTATTTGGGGCATGCACTTGTAAAGAGCACCTCCTTCCCTGCCAATGGCAAACAGATCAGGTGTTACAGTATCTGCCAAGTGAAGCATGTCACACTAGGTTCTGCCAGTGTGGGGATGGATCAGTGTGTCAGCATTTTGTGTCTGTGGTGTGTGCAGGCGTGCACGTATGTGTGTGTGTTTGTGTGTGCTCTCTCAAGTTGGGGTCTCTTTATGCATGTAACAATAGGCAGGTGTGAAGGGATGTACTTTTTTTAATGAATTCAATCTAATGCAAACACATGGTTTCTGTTCAGCATCTTGCCTTGACTGCCGGTTCTTGTTCTTCCCAATTCCCTCTTCCAGCGCCCTATTGTGCCTTTTTCAATGAAGATGACCATGGGTCAAAGTTGGCTCAGTTGGTGATTGCTCAGATTATCTGACCCTGCCCACCTGTTAGGCCCAGCAAGCCCATTGCCCCATGCTGCATCCTCTTGCCAGAGCTGCCACCTGTTCTTTGGTCCATCCTGGCCAGAGCTACTTCCTTGAAACTGACCTAATGACCCTGCTTAGGCTAAGTTAAGCACTAGTCCTGGCAGAACCAGGGGCAGAAGCAAAGTTACAAGGTTGGATTGTGGGGCTTTGTATGGTATGAACCAGGCTCCCTTGGAGACAATAGGAACCTGGATGAATGGGAGGCTGCCTGATGTGGGAACTGCTGATTTTGGGTGGGAGGAAGCACACCGAATTCTCCCAGGGTCCTTGGTCCAAAGAGAAAACCAAGTGGAGAAGTGAAATGAGAGCCATGTGTGGAGGGTTCTGGGTCATCAGTGAGAGGAAGGAAGAGGAGAGAAGAGCAAAAGCAAAATACAACTGTCCTGGAATATCACTCCAAAGAGAGCCAAGAAGTCCCAATGCTGTCCCTAAGAATATACCAGACAGCCATTTATTGAGAGACTACTATATGTCAAGCACTTGCCAGGCACTGGGCATACCTCAGTAAACAGGACATAGCCCCTTTTCTCAAGGAATTTGCTGTATATTTGAGGAAATCAAGAAGGAAGTGGGTTTTTTTTCACTTTTCTGTGTGAGAAGTTCCACAATAGAGGTAAGAGAAGGCTTCCTGGAAAAATGGAGTTAGGCAGGTGAATAGTGGGGAGGGGAATGAACATTGAAAGGCCACCCATTTGGCTTCAGGATAAAGTCCAAATTCCTTGGCTTGGAAGAGAAGGGCTTTCATGAATTGGCTCCAGCTTCTCAGGTCTCAGTTGTCACCACGATTGCCCACACATTTTACATCCAGCCACACTGGATTACTTGCAGTAGTTTGGACATGCACACTCTCTTTCACTTCCAAGCCATAGTACATGATGATCACTTTACATGGAATGGCCTCCCAGGCCCCACCCATGCAATCCTACTTATCTTGATTCAGCTCAGATAACACCTCCACTGGGAAGTCTTCCCTTATCCTGACCAACCTCCCTCCCTCAGATTGGTTTGGGTGGCTACATTAGTTTCTTAGGGCTGCCATAACAAAGTACCACAAACTGAGTGGCCTAAACAGAAATTTATTTTCTCACAGTTCTGGAGGCCAGAAGTCCAAGATCAAGGCAGCATTGATTCTTTTCCAGCGCAGCGAGGAAGAATCTGTCGCATGCGTCTCTCCTAACTTCTGGTTTGCTGGCAATATTTGGTGTTTCTTGGCTTATAGACACATCATTCCAATCTCTGCCTTCATCTTCACATGACATTCTCCCTGTATGTGTGTCTTTGTGTCTAAATTTCCCTTTTTCATAAGGACACAAGTCATATTGAATTAGGCCCAACCTTAATGACCTCATTTCAACTTGATTACCTCTACAAAGACCCTGTCTCCAAACAAGGTCACGTTCTGAAGTAGTGTGTATTAAGACTCTTTCTTTGGGGGAGAAAATTCAACCCATAATAATGACTTTTCCTAGCACTGACATAGGACCCTGTACATATCATAGCATTAATAAACTTGATTATAATTATTTACATATCTACTTCTCTCACCAAACTGTGGGCTCCACAAACCATGTTTTATTCATTGTTGTACGCCTAATACTTGAAACAAAACCAAGCACTTAGTAGATATTCAGTATATATTTGTCAGAGTGTGAGTGTCACTTCCTTGATCAGAGACCAGTCTCTTCACACGTGCTCTGGACCTTGGATCTTCCAGCTTTTGCAGGGACCATAAAACACTATATCCCTCTGGTCTCCTGTATCTTCAACTTCTCCCTTTCTAATGAATTCTTCTTCCTAATAGTATTCATTTTGTATTATTTCACATTGTAAAAACAAACAAACATCTTCCCTTAAGCTCTCTGTTCCAGCTCTCACCAAATCTATTTCCTTTCAGAGCCAGGCTTCTCCAAAGAATTATCTACACATGGTGTCTTTTCTTCTTCACCTTTTATTCATTTCTTTTTTTTTTTTAGTTTGTTTTATTTTTTTATTGCAGTAACATTGGTTTATAACATTGTATAAATTTCAGGTGTACATCATTATACTTCTATTTCTGCATAGATTACATCATGTTCACCACCCAAATACTAATTACAACCCATCACCACACACATGTGCCTAATCATCCCTTTCGCCCTCCTCCCTATCCCTTCCCCCTCTGGTAACCACCAATCCAATCTCTGTCTCTATGTGATTGTTTGTTGTTGTTATTATCTACTACTTACTGAGTGAGATCATATGGTATTTGACCTTCTCCCTCTGACTTATATCACTTTGCGTAATACCTTCAATGCCCATCCATGTTGTCACAAATGGCTGGATTTCATCGTTTCTTATGGCTGAGTAGCATTCCATTGTGTGTATATACCACAGCTTCTTTATCCATTCGTCCCTTGATGGGCACTTAGGTTGCTTCCAAGTCTTGGCTATTGTGAATAATGCTGCATTGAGCACAGGGTGCATGTATCTTTATGTATGCATGTTTTCATTTTCTTTGGATAAACACCCAATAGTGGAATAGCTGGATCGTATGGTAGTTCTATTCTTAATTTTTTGAGGAATCTCCATACTGTTTTCCATAATGGCTGCACCAGTTTGCACTCCCACCAGCAGTGTATGAGAGTTCCCTTCTCTCCACATCCTCTCCAACACTTGTTGTTTCCTATCTTGTTAATTATTGCCATTCTGACGGGTGTGAGATGATATCTCACTGTAGTTTTCATTTGCATTTCCCTGATAGTTAATGATGTTGAACATCTTTTCATGTGCCTGTTGGCCATCTGTATACCTTCTTTGGAGAAATTTCTGTTCAGGTATTTTGCCCATTTTTTAATTGGTTTGTTAGTTTTTTTGTTATTGAGATGTATGAGTTCTTTATATATTTTGGAGATTAACCCCTTGTCAGATATATGGTTTGCAAATATCTTCTCCCAATTGCTAGGCTGTCTTTTCCTTTTGTTGATGGTTTCCTTTGCTGTGCAGAAGCTTTTTAGTTTGATGTAGTCCCATTTGTTTATTTTTTCTATTGTTTCCCTTGCCCAGTCAGACATGGTACTTGAAAATATGTCGTTAAGACCAATGCCGAAGAGCGTACTGCCTACGTTTTCTTCTAGAAGTTTCATGGTTTCAGGTCTTACATTCAAGTCTTTAATCCATTTTGAGTTAATTTTTGTGTATGGTGTAATATAATGGTCTACTTTCATTCTTTTGCTTGTGGCTGTCCAGTTTTCCCAACACCATTTATTGAAGAGACTTTCCTTTCTCCATTGTATGGTTTTGGCTCCCTTGTCAAAAATTAGCTGTCCACAGATGTGTGGGTTTATTTCTGGGCTCTCAATTCTGTTCCACTGATCTGTGTGTCTGTTTTTGTGCCACTACCGTGTTGTTTTGGTTACTATAGCTTTGTAGTATATTTTGAAATCAGGAAGTGTGATACCTCCAGCTTCGTTCTTTATTCATTTCTTTATCTCACTCCAGTATGGCTCCTGCACCCATCACACTACCAAAAATTCTTTTAGTGAGGTCATCAATGTCCTCCGTGTTATCAAATACAATGGACTCTTCTCTGTCCTCAGCTTGCTCCTCCTCTCAGCAGTCTTCAGTGTAGTTTACCAGACTTTCCTCCTTAAAATGCTTTCTTCTCTCTACTTGCATGAGCTTACACACTTAGAGTTTTCCCTCCTACCTCTCTATCTCCTCCTCAGTCTTATTTGCTAGCTATTCTTCCTCTACACGACCTCCAAACGATGAAATTCCCGGGCTCCATTCTGGGCTTTCTTCTCCCTCTAAACTGTTTCTCTACATGATTTCACGCATTTCCATGCTTTTAAGTGCCGTCTATGTGCCAATGGCTTCTAAATTCATATTTCTAGCCCACATATCTCTTCCGAGTTTCGGACCAATATATTTAACTACCTACTTAACATCCACTGCTATATCAGAATACTCTCACACAAAATTGATCTCATCATCTCTCTTCTTTCCCAAACCTGGCCCTGTTGCAGGGTTCTCCCATCCCAGTGAGTGGCACAAGCACGTATTCAATTCATAAACCAGTAACCTGAAAGCTATTATTGATGCCTCCCTCTATAATCCATCACCAAACCCTATCATTTCTACCTCTGAATATATTCAGTTAAATTCATTTCTCCCCATCTTTGCCACTACTCTCCTAGTCCACACTACCATCATCTCTCACTGGTAACATTGTAATAGTGTTCTAACTGGTTTCTCAATGTCTGTTAACCCTCCAGCCCCATTAAAAATCATTCTCCATGTAACAGCCAGAGTGATCTTAAAACACGAAATGGATCATGTCACTCCACTAAAAACCATTCAAAGAGTTCTAATCCCATTTACTATGAGATCCAGTGAGGCTTTGTATTGTCTGGTTCCTGCCTACCTTCCCAGCCTCATCTATGTTGCTCTCTCCCCAGATCACTACATTGTAAACACACTAGCCTTTTCGCTGTTCCTAAAGCAGTGTAAGGTCTTGACCACTGCAAGACCCTGCTGCTAGCTAGTCCCTCTGTTGAAATCCCCCCCCCACACACTTTATAACCTATCTTTGCCTGGCTTATTCCTATTTATCTTTCAGGTCTCTAATCAAATGCCACATCTTCAGAGAACTCTTCTCTGATATTTCCAACCCAATCCAAATTAGGTATCTTTGTTATATGCCTTCCTAGCACCCTGTGCTTTTCTTTCATAGCATTTATCACAGTATTAAATTATGGAGGGATCATCAATATATAGGTGGTACTTGAAGCCAAGGAAATAATAATACTCTAGTAAGGGAGGAAGATATATAACCATTCAGCTATGCACTCAACAAGTATTCGTTGAATGTCTCCTATGCAAAGCATTCTTCTAGGCATTGAAGATGCAGTGGCAAACCACCAGATAATGTAATTACTGCTTAAACCTAGGTCCACAAGACTCCCATGGAGACGCAGGAGAGTATCACTTCACTCAATGTGTTGGATGGGAGAAAACAGTCAGGTAAGGCTTCTTGGTGAGGATGGTGATGGATCCAAATATTAAAGGATGAAGGGGCATTAGCCAGGTGAAAAACAAATATGGGCAGGATTTTCCAGGCAAAGGGCATGAGTAAGGATGCACAAGTGTGATATGATAAATTGTGAGATGGACCCTGGTGGGAGATGAGATTGGGGAAGGAGGCATGAGCAGGGTCATGGAAGACCTTGAATCCATGCTGAGGAGCGTGGATTTTATCCTATGAAAACAGGTATCAAATGTCTGCTGTGTGCAGTGCATTATGCTGGGTACTTGAGGGTATGGCTAGAAATGACTTTTTGTCTCTGTTCTTGAAGGATTTATAATCTCACTGGAAAGACAGGGCACATACAAAAAATGTGAAGAGCAGTACATGCTACTTGTCAAATGAAAGAGAATAAAGAACTTCTCAGGGGAAGAAATGACAGGAACAGGACAGTGAGGGAGAGTTCCAAGAGAAGGTAGTACTTGAATACGGTCTTAAAGAAAAAAATTGGGTGGAGTTAGCTAAGCAAGGGACATTATGAGTATTTGTGTTTGTTCATATGTGCTGCTAAAAGCTTTGTTATGTCTTTACATCAGGTTGTTTCATATTACTTATATAATTACTCTTAACATTAAGGTAAATAAGAATATTGGGATTTTACGTGCAGAGAGGCTCTTTATAGGCAGCACTTTCAAGGACTACATAGCCTACAAACAATGTAAGAATACAAATTCTGAGCAATTTGAACACCAAGGCCACCAGACTGTAATATTTTTGAGGTCAAAAGCTGTATCTACATTGTTCACTGCTCTATTCCTAGCACCTAGCACAATGTCTGGATATTTGGCTCTCAATAAATATTTTTGATTGAATAAATGAGTTTATGTATTGTCTCCCTTATCAGATCAGAATCTTTTTGCTTCCCCTCTCTCTTGAAATGTAGCTTAAATATGCCAGTTGATAATGTTAAGTAGTTGGTAACAGATACAAAAATAAGAAACAAAATCACAAGTGAGGCCAGCAAGGCAAACTCAGGCACACAGCAGAAGGAGGCTCTGGGAGGAGAACAGAAAGAAAGAAATGAAAACACACTGGGTAGCTGTAAATGTTAGAGAAAACTCAACTTAGAAAAGAGTGCCTTGAGGCAATCCACATATCTAACAAATTGCTGTAAGTGCTTAATGCACATTTCTCCAAAACTAGTCTTCTAGTGGGTTTCCACATATTTTATTAGATTCTACCTTTATCTTTTTAAATCCCAAGCCAAGTAGAGGTAGAGTATTATTATTAGCCATCTAACACAGTCAGCCTCACAGCTAGAACTCTAGCCTGAGTGCTGCAGCCAATAAACATGGCCCCTTCATTTAGGGAACTCCTCCATTCTTATGGGGCTAGCACAGAGCTTTTGGGGAGATTATATGCAGCAACTATTTATTATCTATCCCAGAATATTTCTCCTTCCATCAACTAGGAAGTGCTCCTCCTCTCTCACAGTGTAAATATGCTCAAGGAAAATTAGATCATTTCAAGGAGACCAAGACAGATCTGCTAACTCTTACCCCAAATCAGCTAGCTGATTTGAGAATTAACTAATATTTTAGGTAATAAAAATTGCAATCTAGCCTATGTTTTCCTAATCAGACTGAGAGTTCCCTGTGGATGGGGACAGTGCCTTGACCTTCAGACTGCCATCATTTTTGTTGATCAAATGGAGTTCATTGTAGGATCAAATCCTCAGCTTCTTCAGGGCCTCCTTGACATCTTTATTTTTGAGGCTGTAGATAAGGGGGTTACACATGGGAGTGACAACAGTATAGAGCAAGGAGAAGATTTTGTTGAGAACTGGCACCTCACCAGCAAAGGGCACAGCATAGACCAGGATCAAGGTCCCATAAAACAAGGTCACAACCACCAGATGAGAGGAACAAGTGGAGAATACCTTCTGTCTACCAGTCATGGAAGGTATACGCAAGACCGTGGAAAGAATCCTCCAGTAGGAGGCTAGGGTTAATCCAAAGGGGGCCAGAGTCACCAGCGCTGTTAGACTTACGCAGACCAGGTTGACCAGATGGGGATCTGAGCAGGAGAGCTTCTGCAGAGGTTTCAAGTCACAGAAGAAGTGGTCAATCTCATTGCCACCACAGAAGGTGAAACTGGATACCATAGCAACCTGGAATGCAGCTGCCACTGTGAAGCCGCTAACCCATGAACCAATTACTAGCCCCACACATATAGTCCCATGCATTAGTGTTGGATAGTGCAAGGGCCGGCAGACAGCCAAGTACCGGTCATATGACATCACTGCCAGAAGATAGCATTCAGTACTGCCCAGGGCTCCAAAGAAGTAGAGCTGAATAATACAAGCTACCATGGAGATCACTCTGTTCTCTCTCAACAAGTCCACCAACATCCTGGGCACAACATTGGATGTATAACAGACCTCCAGGCATGAGAGGTTTGCCAGAAAGAAGTACATTGGTGTCTGGAGTCCCCGCTGAGTGCTCACCAGGACCATGAGGAGGAAATTTCCAGAAATGGTGGCTAGGTAGACAATGCCAAATACCAAGAAAAGCAAGGGACCCAATTCTTTGAGGTCTCCAAACCCCAGTATGATAAACTCAGTCACCATCATAGTGGTATTTCTTGGTCCCATGTAAGTCAGAAGTTCCTGGGAAAGTGTCAGTTTCTCCATACTGTTATGTCAGATTACCCTACCACTTAGATTTCCTACATAGTCCAATTCTATCAGTGGTTAGAGCTCTGCACTGATGAGGACATTTCTTGGGGATTGGTCCTCATTGTAGCCAGTTAAATTTTCTCTCAGAAAAACTGTTTTATAGAAATCAGCTGAATCTATCATCTGGTCCGGCTGTGGAGTAGTGATGAGAAGACTAAATGGGAGATGAATGGTTCAGTGACAATCTTTTCCATCCCCAAAGGAACAATCCAGAGTACAATTGTACTTAGTAAGTCAAGACCCTCAAATTCACATTCAAAGCAGACACGTAGAGCCCATGCTTGGCATCCTTTTTGCCATTTTGGACAGAAGAAATTCCCAAGGAAAATCCTAACCAAATGTTGACCATTCAAAGAAATGTCAGGCCAGATAGCAAATCATATTTATAACCTTCCTTATCAGAGCATGAAATGGGAACTGAAATGCCAGGACTGAAGTAGAGAATCATTCCATTGATGTTACTGGGCCATCCATGCTTGTTTGATAGTGACATCCCTGAGACAGCAGAATGGTAGTTGCTGGAGAGAGAGTAGATTCTGGAAAACCAGGTATACAACCTAAAACAGAATAAGGATTTCTTATTTTTAAATCTTACCTTATAAAAGCCTGGATTTTAGGCTTCTGGGGAGAAAGCCCAGCAGCTGACATCTGAAACTGCTGGTTAGACTCACGTACACGTATCTGAACACACACACACACACACACACACACACATCTCATCTGGATCTGCAGAGTCAAGTATAGACAGTCCTACCATCTTTGCCATTACTTTTTAAATTTGGTTTTCCCAGAGCAGTCTTCTCAAAGTGATATATTTGCTCCATAAAACTTTGCCTGTAATTCAGATATGCTGACATTAGGGAGGTAGTGGCGATGGTTAGATCACAAAATCCAAATAACCGGGCTTTGTGTATACATCACGGGCAGTGGAAGAGAAACTAGCCTGTTTTCTCATTCAATTTTTTTATTGGTCTGTTTTGTGAAGTAGTGTAGTATAATGATTAAACACATGCCCTCTAGTGCCAGGCTGCCCAGAATCAACTCCCAGCCTCTCCAGTTAGCGGCTGTGTGACCTTAGGCAAGTTACTTAAGCTCTCTGGGCCTGTTTTCTCATCTGAAAAATGAGGACAATAGCAGCTGTTCACAGTGTTGTTTTGAAGAGCAAATACATGTAAAGTAATTAAAACAGTGCCTGACACATAGTAAGCACTAAATAAACATTAAATATTTTTCCTTACAAAATAAAATTCTCTGTAAAAACAGCCACACAGAAGCATTAACCAACATTACTAATTACTAAAATAAGATAAAGCAATATAAATGCATGGGAGAAAAATTGTACATCCCTCATTACTTCTTAACTGTTGCCTATCACCACTTAATTTAACTTAAAGATAATTTAAGATAACACTAGTATCTATCTATAGAGTTATGTAAGGATTAGATGAGATCATGAATATACAGTGCCTGCCATATAGAAAATGCTCAATAAATCACGGCTAATAATAGTACTAACAACAATTTACCTGAATTCATCATATGAGCTTGAGCTGATTCAAACACAGTTCTGTGTGACTCCAACATTCACCATCTTTCCACCACACAAACTGACTCACTGCCTGCTAATTTTTACGTTATGTGTGTATGCGTTCATCTTTGTCTATATGCAAAGGGTGTTTAGAATTCTGTCTGAAAGGATTAAAGGCAAACTCTTCACCATAATCTTATACCTTTAAGGCAGGTTTCTTCGTACACTTCTACTCTGCACCAGGTACCCACCACACACAAGCCAGGGGCATCCACACTGCTCTCTTAATTCTCTTGGCTCCAGTTCCTGCCCAGCTCCTGACCATTCATTCTGCCTCTTTTGAGGGGAAACGAGGTATTTTTGGGGTCTTAGCCCAGACTCTTCCTCTTCCTCAAGAGCTATGGCTCAGATTCATTCTCCTTGGTTACCCAATATTGAGACCATCCTTAACCATTTTTAAAAAATATGAATCCCTACCCCAACTCTGTCACTGCCTTCCCTTCTTTCCTGGTTTATTTTTTATTTGTAGCACCTAACACCTCTAACATATATTTTACTTAATTCCCTTCTAATAGTCTGTCTCCTTTCATGTAGGCTTCACAAGATCATGGATTTCCTCTCTTTGATTCACTACTGAATCCCCAACACCTAGAACATTGCCTGACACAGGGTAAATACAATAAATATTTGCTGAATGAATTCATGAAACAGAATGACATAGTGAACAGTATTTTTGCCTTTTGAGCCAAACAGAGCCATGTTCAGATCTGAGCTCTGCCACTTATTAGTATATCACCTTGGGCCATTCATTTGACCTCTATGTGTTTCCATTTCCTCATCTGTTAACTAAGAATTGTGGCAGAGCCTGTTGGGGGCCTCCAAATATCCATTCTCTCCTTCTTCTAGAGCAGGGGTTGGCAAACTTTTTCTTAAAGGCCAGAGATTTTAGGCTTTGCAGTCCATCCAGTCTTTGTCACAGCTATTGAACAAGGCCATTGTAATGAGAAAACAGCGTAGATGATACAAAAATGAAAGGGAGTGACTGTGTTGCAATAAAACTTTATTTCCCAAAAAAAAAGTCGTTGGGTCTCAGGCTGTAGTTTGCCAACCCCTGTAGCTGGATACACGATACACGACTGCCCAGCTAAAGTCCACATTTCCTTTGCAGCTGGGTCAAAACCAATAGAGTGTGAACTGAATGATGTGTATAACTTTTAGATTGTGCTCTTAAAAGAAAAGTACATATCCTCACCTTCCCCTTTTCACTCTTCCCACTGGCTGGAATACAGACCTGATAGCAGAATCAGCAGCTGCCATCTGGGACCATGAGATAGAAGCTGAGTATTGAAGATAACAGAGGGACAGCACAGAAGCAGCCTGGATCCTCAACATGGTACGCCAGAGTAACCCAAAACGTCCTACCTGGCATTTTTGCGGAGATAAATATATTTCTATTTTGTTTAAGTGACAGAAGTTTTTAGTTTTTCTGATAATAACAGCTTAATCCGTACCCTTACTAACAAATGATTATAACTATCTCCTGGGTTATTGTGATTATTCAACAACATAATCCATATAAAGCAGTTAGCACAGTGAATGGCAAAAAGTAAATGGCAGCTATCATCATGATTTCTGTTGTTAGTGACTTCATTCCTCATCTCCGTTCTTCCCCTTCCCCAGCATCTTTGAGCACCTTATCCTAACCTAATTTTGGTTCCCTCAAGACCCAATGCTACATCAGGCCCAACAACCTTTTTTTTTTTAAATAATTTTATTTATTTATTTTTTCCCCCAAAGCCCCAGTAGATAGTTGTACGTCATAGCTGCATTTCCTTCTAGTTGCTGTATGTGGAACACGGCCTTAGCATGGCCGGAGAAGCAGTGCATTCGTGCGCACCTGGGATCCGAACCGGGGCCGCCAGCAGCGGAGCGTGCGCACTTAACCGCTAAGCCACAGAGGCCCAACAACCTTTGATATGGATTCAACAACTCCCTATCCCGATGGGGTCAACAACTCCCCACTCATGTGGGAAGGGAATTTAAATACAAACAACCAGATTTTTTCCCTTTTTCTGAATAAAGCGCAAATAATACATTTGACTGATTTGGGCCTTGTTCTCATTCCTAACAAGCTAGACAAGCAATCTTCAAACTGGGGTATACATAACCCAAGATTAGTGATGCTTAATTGAGGGTGATTTTGCCCCCTACCCCAGACATTTGGCAATATCTGCAGACATTTCTGTTGTCACAACTAGAGAGGGGGGCTACCACTGGTATCTAGTGGGTAGAGTCCAGGGATGCTGCTAAACACCCCACAATGCACAGGACAGACCTCTACAACAAAGAATTGTCTTGCCCCAAATGTTAATGGTGCTGCTGTTGGGGAACCCATCTCTAGAGGTACACAATGACTTCCCAAGGAAGTATGCAGACAGGGAGAGTTTTAAGAGAATTAACTTCCAATTTATATATGGACTGTTTTCTAAAACTGATCTGCTGTAAATGTGCCTGAGGTTGAAGAGTCATTCTGGTTCTCTTTTCTCACCTCTCCTTTCACAATGACCCTTCTCCCACTTTACAAGCGAAAGATGTACCTATTAGGCATCCTGAATCTTACCACGGTTGCAGTCGCTTTCTTCCCTGAGGTCCCAGAGTACAGCCAAGCAGAGTGGATAAAATCTTTAAGTTGGAGTATAGTCCTGGGTTCTAATTAATTCTCTTTCACTTACTAACTGTGTAACATTCATTTCTTTATTTATTTATTTGCTTGCTTGCTTATTTATTTTAACACTTGGGAGACTTCTGGTCACAGGGCTTATTTTTCGTTTAAAATTTCATTGTATATACATATTTTTGATGAGATGTATGATAGGATGATCAAGAGAAGACTTTCAAGTATAAAAATATGCATGGCATTAGGATAAAATTCTATGGGGAAAATGAATGGAAATGTGAGTTCAAAAAGAAAAGGTAATGGTGTTAAATGTCCGACTGTTAGAGAACTTGTTCATTTATATTTTAATGGATGACAGTGGATATCAAAATACTACAGTACTTAGAATCCACTGAAGAAGTCAAAAGAGTGATGCAAGAGTTTAATTTTAAACTGTCAATATTTACAAGGTGACAGAAAGTATACTGTGTTTTCATCTATTTGAACTTACAATGAAAAATTTCTAGACGTCAATTTGAAACTGTGCAAGGGGGCAGAGTATAGTACAAAGTTTAAAGAGCTAGGTTACTGCTGAATCCCCTCTGTGTCCTTTCTTGCTTGATGAAAAAACAGAAAGAAGAAAAAAACCAGTCACATAGAGATGTGATTAAAATGCAGGAGCAAGTCCTACTGCACAAGACCGGTTTTCTCCTGTCCCCACTCACCCTGCCAGCTAGCTTCCAAGTGTTTTTTTCCCCTGTTCAAGAAGTTCTTCTTGCTCCCCCAGCCTTCCTTTCAAACCAATACCTATTTTTTCCCTTTTTCTCAAATAATGACTCTCTTAATCATCGCTGCAGATCTCCTGGACTCTTACAACCTGCTGATGACTCAACGTGCTTTTAGCAAGTGGGCCTCCAGATACAATCCATGATTATCAGGCAGAACTTTGAAAAACATATTAAAAGAAAGGGAAAAGTTTTAAAAAGGGGCTGTAGGGTGGTCCTCACACACTCACACACACATGCAGGCTGTGCTTACAGAGAAGTTTTCTTCCCCGTGCCAAAAAACTACTGGGAAAATGAACAAGTCAATCAAATGAATTAACTCAGTTGTTTGTTTTTATGCAGGAAACTGCAAAACCTGGCTCTTCTTTGGATTGCAACGTTTACTGTTTCAGGCAACTTGTGAAACCGGTGTATGTTCACAGGCTCAGGAAAGTAATTTCATATGCAGACACAAACATACATCTGTGCTTACAGGAGATGATGTGATTGATGGTAATGTAGCTGTAATGAGCAAGCACGGTTGTATTCGATGCCATCCACCAGCCCAGACCTACATTTTCATGTTGACATCAGAGAACACAATCTTAAAATAGAAATGACAATAAAGAAAATAGTCCACTTTCATCCACGTTGGTTTGCAGAGCATAGTTCTAGACTGGACACTGGCCTAGTAAATGTCTCTTGCCTCACTGGAAGTCTAAGCTGCCATTTGATTCTTCCCTGTTTGAAGATAGCTTCTTTACAACTCAGAAAGAAGCCAAGAAAGAGAATTCTTCTTTAAGCACTCCCTCAAGACCAGTCAATAGGGATTTATTTGATTTCCAGCTTATCCCATATTAGCTGTGTGACCTTGAGTAATAGTCTTAACCTCTCTGAGCCTCAGTTTTTTCATCTGTAAAATAGACATAATGTTATATTCCCTGACTGATACACACAATGAGTACTGAGGATTAAATGAGACATAGTGTTTTTAACAAAATTTTATGGTACTATATAGAAAATACATTAAAAATAGCAATTACTAATATTATATTGTTATTATTTGCTCCCAGGACCACATATTCCACAGTTGATAGGCTCTAACCATTAGAAATAAATCAAAATCAGAATCCCTCTAAATTCTGTCCATTTATCCCTGGTCTGCTCACTGATTCTATATAACATAGATCTATCTAACTCTTTGTTCTATATGTAATAGATATCATCTTGATCTATATTATCTTCAGATAATTGAAGAGAGATGTAGTGGTCCCATTCTACCCCCACACCCAGACTTTCTTCTCTGGGTAAAAGAAAACTAATCAATTGAGAAGCTCATAAAGAAGAGGAAAAGTACGATACCAGTGGAGTCACAATTCTGTTCTCAGCATTATTGTTTACTTGACTGATGGCTACTGCCCCTTTGGAGGTTGCTAACACATGGAAATAATGCTTGTTGAGTCTGGAAAAGTAAAAGAAGATGTTTCCATTTGCTCTTTTATTCCCAGTACTAGTCAACGCTTAATACCCTTTTGATGTACTCATGAATAAGTGGATGAAAATCTGTCATAGATTTTATTTTTCCTAAGCACGATGGCCTGGAGCTGCCAAGTCCTGGCCCATGGCTCCAGCATGATGAGCCCCAGGATTCTGAGGCTTGATTCCAGCCCACATTCACAGGACACCTGGTTTTGCCCCTCTATTCTTCCAGGAAGGTATTTTACAAACTTTTGGGAGACTGATGGCACCCTGGGACCATCTAGGTCAGTGTCAGTAACTGATGCCAAGACAAAGCATTTTTTCTTTTGCAAGAGAGGGAGTTAGTGGAGATCCAGTAGCTTGGTCCTAAGTTCTCTTTTAGACATGCAAGTGGATTGACTATCATATTTGTTTACTAGGTGTTAATGCTGCAGCCTCAATCCCAGATCAGATGACTAAGAGAAAAATCTACTGAGCCTTTCAAAGCCAAAGAAAGGAACCTCCTGTGGAGCCAACTAGAAAGAAGAGTTTTGTGTGTTTATTTTGCTTTTGTTTTGTTTTTCTTTGTGATTCTGTTTGTTTGCTTGCTTGCTTAGTTTGTTTGAATTATACACACCTTGCTGCCTCTCTATAATTTGGGTGAGTATAACAAGCAGAAGATTCCTTAAGCTGCTTAAATTATGAGGCTATGTCAGAGGCAAGACGTCAACTCCTCCAGTACCTAGTCCTAGTTCTCTGCCACCTCAACCCGATTAGCTCCAGTCTAAAAATTCTCCTTTTGTCTAAGATCTTTAAATCCTACAAATTGAAGAAAAGGGAGAAAACTCACATATAAGGAATTGTATATAACATAAAGCTCAAACATGACTGAGGAGTTATCTTTCTCCAACCATCAGATCGAGTACATCCCAGAACATTATAAATTCTCAAGCCCATGAGAGTAGGAGCAGTATCTGCCTTGGTTGTGCTGTACCCCAATGCCTAGCGCAGTGCCTAGGCATTTAGTATGCATGCAGTAAATATTTCAGGAAGAAAGAATATAATAAATATAAGGGAAAGAAGGAAGGAAGGAAGTTTCCAAGAAAAATAACTATAGAAGTAATAGAGCTAAAATAAGGCACTCTAGAACTCTAAGGCCCTGGAAGTATAAGGGACATAAGACACCACTGGCGTCCAGCACTCTGCATTCGCACAGGAGATTATCTGAACAATGCATCACCCCATTTTTGAGAATTCATTGGACAAACGTCTCCATGGCTCTCTTTGCCTCCCATTTTTGTTGCAAATAAAGTCACACTCTCACACTGGTTTGTAACTTATTGAAAATTTCCAGACTACACATCCAGGTTCACTATTCCCACCTGAGCTATCAATGTGCTACTTAGGAAATTTACTTGTATTAATTTAGTCTTCAGAGCAGCCAAACAACTGGTCAATTTTCAAAAGAAAAAGAATTCAATCAACCTAGTTGTATTCCCTTCTCCCTACTTCCTTGAATATGCATGGCAGCGAGATAAATCTCTCTATATAACAGGCTCTCTGGTTTACTTAGAGACAAGGAAAAGGTTCTTGTAAAATTCTGATTAGATGAGACTCAACAAAACTAAGAAAGAGTGAAATACTCTGCTTTTAGGGGAGAAAGAAAAATTAAAATAGAAGCCATCACAATTAAAATTACAAACATTTTCAAGAGGTGGCTTACATTCAAACTACATTCAACACAATTTCCTATACATTCAACAACTGAAGCTTTGGACAATGGTAGGAAAGGTTATGAATGATCCTCCTACGGCTCTGAAAGAGTCTCAGTGCATCAGGATTCAATGATGATCCCAGATTTTCCATAGTCATTGAAGCAGTGTGGATGCAGACCCCTTGAAATTAAGAAAGTTCTCAGCCCACCCTCCAGAGATCTAGAATACTTTATGAGACAGAACACCAAATTCTTTAACCATTCTGCAATGATTTTGTCACATCATCATCATTGTGGTGGTGGTAGTGGTCCTAGCAGTGACAGCTGTTAACATTTATTGCTAAAGCCTTTAGATGGATTAACTGATTTATGCATAAATTGTCTTAATTCTCGAAACAACTCTATCAGGTGAAGACTAATATTTTATTTACTTTGCAGATGATGAAACTAAGGGAAAAGAGATGTTAAGTAACTTGTCTATGGTTACTAACAGGGCGATTTAGAGTAAATCAAGCTGGTTCATGACCATAGATCAAATTTTATTGTGGCATGAAGCTCTCTGCCCCAACCACAAATATAACCTACTCTTTGGCCCTCTCCAAATAATAGTCTAACACACAAATTAGTAGAGATTAGATTGTAGGTTGGGAAACCAGGTAAGAGACCAAGTTGAAGTCAGAGGGACTCAACCCCAACCAATCCCCAGTTCTATAAACATAGATCAAACACTTTCTCCTCCTGATGATTAAAGAACAGCACTTTTAGATGCTAAGGAAAGCATGACATTAATATGTAAAACTATAATTTATATGAAAATGTTTTCCTAATGATTGTTACATTTTGAAATATCAGATTAATCTATTCATAACTCACTATAATAAGGAAGAATTAGGGAAGCACTTTATATCTACGAACTCTGTGATCTTTTGTCATCTTATTAAAATCAACATAATTCTAATTACAAGCCAGGTGTCCAGATTGCCTTCTAAATTGATAACAATATAAGATTAGCACCTCAGTCTTTAAAATATTCACATAGTTCATGCAAAAGCACGACTGTTGGCAGGATAATAATTGGCTTAATTAAGGAAAAGGAGGGGTAGGAAACAAACATTTATTGACAACCTGCATTATATTCTACTAGGTGCCTCCACATACATTATCTCATTATGATGGCAATATATATCTCACATGATTGTTCTGGGGATTAAACAGCCCACATATGTGAAGATGCCCAAGGGAGGCAGAGAAAGGGACCTGGCATTATAGAACATGTACCATGTTCCAGGTCCTGTGCTGTGTGCTATCACATACATTATTTCCTTTAATATTCACAACAGACCTGCAGGCTTGGCCTTGCTATCCAGATTTTATGTGTAAGGATACTAAGGATCAGACAAATTTTTAACTACTAAAGTCACATAGCTAGTAGATGTTTAACAGTGCAGACCCTGAATTGACTGAATTATACATCCATGCTCTTGCCGCTTAATTAAAGGAAAGCAAAAGCCTTTTTAACAGCACTTCATCATAGGGAGGGAGGGAAAGAAAGACACCAATATCCATTCATTCATTCATTCATTCAACAAATATCCCTTCAGCACGTACTCGGTGCCAGGCACTGAGCTAAATTCTCTCCATAAATTATCTCACTAAATCTTCACAACACACCTAAGAGACAGGTACCAGGATTATCCTAATTTTACAGATGAAGAAAATGGGGCTCAAAGAAGTTAAACTAACTTGCTCAGCATCACTGAGCTAGGACCTGGCAGAATCTGGATCTGAAATTATGTTGCTTGTCTTCAAAGCCTGTACTCTTTCCAGAGTATTGTGCTACTTCTAGAAGGCAAATTATGACCCCTGTATGCAAAGCAAAGTATTTTTCATCTTGGACACCATTAGGAAGCCAAGATTGCTGGTCCCCAACACTAGAGCTCTATTATATGGAATGACTTCTATAACCTAGGAGGGAGAAAGACAGAGGGGGAGAGAGAGACAGAGACAGAGACTGAGAAAAAGACAGAAAGAGAGAGAGAGAGACAGAGAGAAGTGCTCAATCATGCTGGTCGCCCTGGAGGAGGAAGAGACCACAAGAAGCCATCAAGTCTAGCTGTCTGCTTTGTGCAACAGCATTTCTGAACTACCTGCCTATTCTCATACTAAGGATATATTGATGTTGTTCTAAACCCAGAACAGTTCTATGTACACCATGAGTACCAGATCAGAGTGTGACGTGCTCCATGCAAAACCATCTCTACCACTAGAGGTAGAACTCCATGGCCCCTTCTGCTAATTAAAGAGGACAGAGGGGAGGCTGCTATAAAATGAATGGACTTGATGGATTTCATAAGAAGACTATTTTCAAGTCATGAAGTTGCCTCCAAGATCAGTCTACTGTCATTCACCTCAGCAACATCTCATTTAACCCTACTAATACGTGAGCCAATGGACCATACCTCTGGGTAGGCAAGCTCCAGCCTACCTTCTTCCTTCCCAAGTGTCAGTGGCCATTCTCATCTCTGGTCGTAGCTACTCCCATATTCTCCACTCTTGTAACAGTTCTCAATATTCTGCCAGCCAAGGATATGATTTTCTGAGTTTAATACTGAGCAATAAATTTACCTTTCCTTTTATTTAAAAGTGGCCCCCTTGGTGCTTCCCCACAAGGCCATCTTGCCATACCTGCATCAGGGGAACAGAACTGGAAGGCAGAGTTTCTAGGGAATTCTTGTCTAGGTGACCCAAGGACTGCCCTAGGGGTTGGTTGGCCCAGAATGAGAGTCTGATGTAAATGAGGCCTAGATGGAGGGCTCAAGCTCTGTGGGACCAGTTATAATCCTGCATAGAGAAATCTGCGCTGCACCTGAAAGCTCTGGGCAGGAATCTCCTAATCACAGGCCCTGGGCTAGAGAGTAGGAGGCCTCCAAGCAAACTGCCCATGTTAATGGAGCAGGTCCAGAGAGGAAATAACTGCAGACTTCACACTCCAGAGGTACTGTAATGTAACAGGATACATATGGCCTTTGGAGGTGGAAACCTGGGTGACTTGGGGCAGTTACTTAATCTTTCTGAGTTCTGTTTCTTCATCTTTTTAAACAGTGGTGAGCTGGGTGGAGAATGGCTGAAGCATGAATCAGGGCATTACATTTATTGAGTGCATACTTTACGCTAGGCATTGTACTCAGTACTTCACATATACATTCATTTCATCTGCCCAAAATTTCTTCAAATTATGAATTATTATTGAAATAATAATTTACAATATAAGGGAGTACCTGGCTCATAGCACACTTAATAAATGTCAGCTTCCTTCCTCTTCAAATCTATACGGAAGTGACAGGGATTCCAGTTCTCGGAAAATACATCTATTCAGCCTTCTCCCTAGTGCTTTTGAAGTTTGCAGTTCGCAATTTGAAGAGGCTTTGAAGCAATCATTTTCAGAAGTAATCATAGAATGTCAGAGTGGAAAGGACCTTAGAGATTGTTGATGTCCAACTCTTCAAAGGATTGAACAGGGAGATACTTACTTGTTACTGGTTCTGCAGCAAGGACTACACCAGAACCAAGGTGTCCCCCTCCCAAGTGTGTGTGTTCCTATGACTCTTAAGGGGTTGGCTCAGAAAAAGCCACTCCTAACCCTGCATTAGTAGACGTGAAGGGCAGCGATCAGACTCAGGGTGGCTGCAGGTCATAGAAGCTCCTTGGGGTTCAAGGGATACTACTCCCTAGAGACTTCAGGAAATGACTTTGGGCATGGGAAGGAGCAAGGGAGGGAGAGAAGAGAAGCTAGAGTCCACAGGATTCACCATGATGAGGTAGCCAGTTTGAAAACAAAGACAGAAACAGAGAACCACGACCTCTGGACAGTCCCATCTTTGGAGATTAGGAAACTTCACAGAGTTCCACTTTCCCTGTGGGGTCTTGAAGTCCACTGCCCTCTCCCATGGGCTGGTTTGCATTTCCCACCATAAGTCACTTCCAGCCCTTGTCTCCCAAAGACCCCTGTCAAAGGAATATGCTGGTAAGAAATATTCTGCTCTTGGAGCTGGAGCTATGCATAACAACTACTCCAGGAACACTGAATAAATGAATCCATGAATCTAGGCCTGCTTATAGAGATCCTTCTGCTCCCTCACAGGAGTAGGGCTGAGTTTCTAAAGCAGCCCATAGGCATTGTTGGTTAGTTCTGTTTCTCTTCTCCTAGACCAGAGCTGGAGAACTGGCCTTCTCTGGAGGAGGCAAAGCCTTTCTCCAAAAGCGAAAAAGTCCAGTCCTTGTGCCTCACGCTGAAGAGAATGGTAAACAGAACTCCAAGCAGGTAAACATAAAAGAACGGAGGCCAGAGCTACAATTCCTCAATAATCTAAATGGAGTAGACATGGGGAATGAAGCCCCATGCTCATCTGACACTCACTCAAAGGAAAGGTGTGGAATGATTCCAATCATCCTTCATCAGAACCCTATCCCTTGTAGAGAAATGGCCTGAGTGAGAATGGGATCAATCAGAGGGTCACATGGGTTGTAGGGGTGGAGATGGGGAGGAGGCATTGACAAGGGAATTGTCTTGACGTATCAGAGGAAATTTCAGTCTAGTTTGTAACTTTCTCAGAATAAACAAGCACCCCTTGTTGCTCACAAGCTTACCCTATAAAAAAAGAGTCCATAGATTATCAAGACCTTAAAAGAATCTCAGAACGCTGATATGTACATACATACATACATAAACTCAAATGTTCACAGGATACACATGCAGTTTCAAACATGTACAAAACGTAACAAAAACAACCAGGCTGACACATACTGTCACACAGATACAAACCCATAAACATGCACATATAAAACCATACAAATGACACCACACACGCACACACACACTTTCAGACACAGACACAGACTAGTCACAGCTCTTTGGCTAACTGGACAAGCTGAATGTTCCCAAAATGGTAGCTTGCTACCACTCCCAACCCTTTCTGTACCTGCCCCAACACTTAAGGTTTTCCCTAACTTGCTCAATTTAAAAATAGTATCACCTCACGCCCGTCAGAATGGCTATAATTAACAAGACAGGAAACAACATGTGTTGGAGAGGATGTGGAGAGAAGGGAACTCTCATACACTGCTGGTGGGAGAGCAAACTGGTGCAGCCACTATGGAAAACAGTATGGAGATTCCTCAAAAAAGCAAGGATAGAACTACCATATGATCCAGCTATTCCACTGTTGGGTATTTATCCAAAGAACTTGAAAACACCAATTTGCAAAGGTACATGCACCCCTGTGTTCACTGCAGCGTTATTCACAATAGCCAAGACTTGGAAGCAACCTAAGTGCCCATCAAGGGACGAATGGATAAAGAAGATGTGGTATATATACACAATGGAATACTACTCAGCCATAAGAAACGATGAAATCCAGCCATTTGTGACAACATGGATGGACATTGAGGGTATAATGCAAAGTGAAATAAGTCAGAGGGAGAAGGTCAAATACCATATGATTTCCTTCATTAAGTAGTAAATAATAACAACAATAAACAAACACATAGGGACAGAGATTGGATTGGTGGTTACCAGAGGGGAAGGGGGGAGGGAGGAGGGTGAAAGGGATAATTCGGTACATGTGTGTGGTGATGGGTTGTAATTAGTATTTTGGTGGTGAACATGATGTAATCTATGCAGAAATAGAAGTACAATGATGTACACCTGAAATTTTTACAATGTTATAAACCAATAAAAAAAATAAAATAAAAATAAAAATAGTTGTAACAACTGCCAATACAATTTATCCTTGGCAGCTGGTGTTTGAGGACTTCAAGAGTGTTTACATGAAGAATGCCCTTCTCTGGAATAAGGTAAAACTCAGAGCTGGAAATAGAAAAATACCTCCACAAACTAGATTTTTCTCCTGCTTTATAGTATTAAATGGCAAATCATCCTACACCACACTTCATTGTCCGCAGTATATATTAGCCAGATCCAAACTTTTATCAGCCATTTCACTTTTGGATAAACATTTTCCAAATCTTTGTCCCAGTCCTGCTCCTACTGAGGCAACATGACATCCAGCTTCCCTGAAGCAGCACTAGATCTGAGACAGATATTAAGGAAAGAACTGACAATTGAAATCATGTATCTGTGATCACTGTCCCAAGTCCCATTCTGGGCAGGAATTGAGTTGATAGCAACTTGACTTATTATGACTTTGCCAAGATTTAGGGGGGCAGGGAACTTGTTTGCTTCACTCTCTGGATCCCTATAATTACAAACCCCACAACTTTTTGTGGAGCTCTTCATGGTTTACAATGCGCTGTTGTTCCTTTGTTCCGTTGCTCCTGTTGTTGTTTTGTTGGTCCTTGAGACAGCTCTCTGAAGTTATTCAAGCAAATTTAATGACTGTCTCCATTTTACTGATGAAGAAACCGAAGTCCAAGGGGGTGTGGTGACATGTCTAAGATTCACAAAGCTAAGTAGTATCAGAGCTATGTCTTGAACCCAGGTTTTTATGATGCTGCTGCCAGTGTTTTTAAAACTATATCACCACATTCCTTGCTGCCTACCCCATGCCACTCTCCCCAACACACACACATAGGTAAGACCCTATTCTAATTTCACCCTTTCCAGGCAACACTCCAGGCTTTTGCCCTTTTTTACTCCCAGCAAACTTAACCTATTTTACATTCCTTTACCCTGGACCATCTTCTCTATGCCCAAGTAAACCGTATTATCTCATTTAATCTTCAGGAAGCATTAAGTAACTTGTCAAAAGTCACACAGCCAATAAATTGTGGAGCCAAGATTGCAATCCACAGCCAATAGTCTTCAATGCTTATGCTCTTTCTGCAACGTTACACTGCCTTTCAGAGCTAATTTAGTAAAGTAATCTGCTAATGGGCTAATACCGTACAAACAGTAATCAAAAGGAAGTTCAAATAGCTGTATTTGTTTTATTATTGCAGTCAGTGTGAAACAAAAGCAGTTTAACGCATTTTTTTCTAACTAAACTCTATTGTCAGAACATTGGACACCCACTGTATACTTGGCTGGACTCTGCAGCGCAATGAGGGAACAATATAACACCGTGTAGTGAAGCACTAAATGGTACATGTTTAAATGTCCACTTGTAAATTGGAGGCAACGACAGATTAAAAAATAAGTTATAAGGGAGATCAACAAGGAAGAAATTAAAGTTGGATGGACTTATCAAGAAAGTAATAAAAGTTGAGCTTGGCTAGGAAGGATCTGGGAACTTATAGAGAAGAAAAGAGGGCTTTCCATACAAGAGGAGCAGCATAAGCAAAGACATAAAGGCAAGTTTGAATATTTCATGTACGGGAACAATGAAAACACTGGCTTCATTTCAATATAAGACACAGGTTGAGGAGGAATTCAAAATAGTGTGTTGGTTTGGAATAGCTGGTTGTCCCCAACACAAGGGAAGTTGGCATTCACACACACGTTATTTTCTATACACCTACATTGGGTGTTAATGAAAAAGATGGGGAGAAGGACTTCCCTGAAAGCTTCCTCAGATGCTTCCCTCTTATGAAGGAAAAACCTTAAGATGGTGGGGGTAGGACAGGAAATCCTCTCACTTCCATGGCACAGGCAAAAATATATTGCTTCTGGGGGGAGAAGTAGAAGCAAAACTTTGCCTCTGAGGAAAGGATAGGGAATCTTTTACCCAGAACTCAGGAAAAATCCTTTGATCCTGGGGGAAGAATATATGCAAAACCCTTTACCTCTGGATCAGGGGCAGGGAACTTTCTTGGGCCTAGGTTCTTACAAACATACCAAGCATAGGTCTGCTACTAGTGGGGGAGAGACAAGAAACTCCTTCCAAAGACCAAAGACAGATACAAGAAAGAGTTTCATTGCCACTGTGAGGATGGCCAGAAATACAAGGAAGCACCATTCCTGAAGCCCAGGTGCACAGGGCCTGCCTGAGATTGATACTGGACCCAGAACATGCTATGCTGCCATGAAGAGCCTAGCACCAAATAACAAGCAACAGAATTTTTCTGCTGGAGGAGGGGCAGCAGCATAGAGAGAACTCCCCTCTGTGGCCCAGGCATGCAAGGGCAAAAGAAAGCTGAGGGGGAAGCAGGAACACAGCAAAAAACCCCCAGGCAACACAACTCATACTATAAGGACATGATAACAGCAGTTTACTACTTTGGGAATTCAAAGCCAGTGGTGCACTGATGATAACGAAAGCACAAATTACAAAGCCTGCTCAACTATTGAGTGGATTGACTCAATTTCACAATTAAATGGCCGTATAGAAGAAGAGGCAGGGAATTTCCAGGCATAACTATTTACCTTAGTGCCTACTATTCTTCTAAACACATTGTCTGGCATTAAATAAAAAATTAAGAGACAAACACAAAAGCCAGAAAAAACAATCCATTGCCAAAAAATAAAGCAATCAATCAAACCTGATTCAGAGATGTTGCAAATATTGGAATGATTAGACAGAGACTTTAAAATAACTATGATTAATATAATAAATGCCCCAGTGGACATTCATTCATGTCCAAAGATGGACATGCATTCATGAACAGATGGGGAATTTCAGCACAGCAATGGAAACTATATGAAAGAGTAGAGTGAAAATGCTATAAATTAAAAAAAGCACACAGTAACAAAGTAATACAGTAATGAGTTTATACAGATGAAGAATGCCTTTGATGAGCTCATTAATAGATAGATACAGCCAAAGAAAGAATTAGTGAACTTGAGGATAGGTCATTATAAATTATCCAAACTGAAATGCAAAAAGAAAGAAAAAGTAAAAAAAAAAAAAAAAAAAAGAACAAAGCATCCAAAAGTTGTGGGACAATATATAGTTGACTAATATGCAAGTAATTTGAGTCTCAGAAGAGAAGGCAGAAAAAATGGGGCAGAAAAATCATTTGAAAACATAATGACAGAATTTTCCAAAAACAATGAAATACTGTAAACCACATATCCAAGAAACTCAGAGAAACAGAATAAAGGTAAATATAAGTATACAGACTTCAAGATAGATCATAGTCAAACTTCTGAAAACCAACTACAAAACAGAAATACTGATGGTAAAAAGATGCTGTATATACAGTATAGAACAAAAATCAGAATCACAGTAGACTTCTCATTAGAAACTACGCAAGCCAGAAGATAATTGGGTGACATCTTTGAAGTATTGAAAGAAAAATCTGTCAACTCACAAATCTATATCTATTGAAAACATTTTTCAATAACGAAGAGAAAATAAAGACTTCCTCAGACAAATGAAAGATGAGAGAATTTACTTCTAGTAAACGTGCTACAAGAAATGTTAAGGGAAGTTATTTAGGCAGAAAGAATATGATACCAGATGGAGACTGGGATCTATAGAAAAAAATGAAGAGCATCAGGAATGATAAAAATAAAAGTAAATATAAAAGACACTGAATATTTTAGTCTCTTTAAAAGAAAACAGCCACTTTCAAGAAAAAATAGTACCAATGTATTTTGTAGTTTATAGCATATGTATAAGTAAAATGTTTGGCAACAATAGCACAACATATATGAGGGAGGAATTGGAAACGTATTGGTGTAAGGTTCTTATACTCTGTGTGAGTTGTATAACATTATTTGAAGTTGGACTCTGATTAATTAAAGATGTATATTGTAAACAATAGTGAAACCAATAAAAATTTTTTGAAAACAGTCATAAATAAGTCAATAGAAGAGAAAAAAATGGCATCACAAAGATTACTCAACTTATTCAAAACAAACAAGAAAAGAGGAAAAGTGAGTAAAGAACAGATGAGATGAACAAAAAACAACTAGCAAAATATAGATGTAAATGTAACCATATTAATAATTCCATTAAGTGTAAATGGTCTAAATACCCACTGAAAAGATAGATATTATCAGATTGGCTATAAAAGCAAGACCCAATTATATGCTTTTTACAAAAATCGCTCTATAAATATAAAAACATTGATAGATGAAAAGTAAAATGACGGAAAATAAGATATACCATGAAAACCTTAACCAAAAGAAAGCTGGAACGTCTATATAAATTAGTATCAGGCTAAGAATACTTCAGAACAATTAATATTACAACCAGAGATAAAAAGGGATGTTACATAATGATAAGGAATTCAATTCCTTAAGGAGACATCATAATCCTAAATGTGTATGTACTTATCAACAGAAATTCAAAATACATCAAGCAAAAACTGTCAGAACTGAATGGAGAAAAAGACAAATACACTATTACAGTTGGATACTTCAGCACTTGTCTCTCATTTATCAATAGAGTGAGTAGGCAGAAAACAAATGAGGATATAAAAAGTCTGTATAATACGATCAACAAACTTGACCTAACTGACATTTATAGAACACTCCACCCAACAATAGAAGAATATGTATTGGTTTCAGGTACACTCACAAAAATGGCTTATTTTCTGGTGCATAAAGGAAACACAATAATTTAAAATAATTGAAGTCATAGAAAGTATTTTCTGACCACAACAGAATTAAATTAGAAATCAGCATTCTGGAAAATATCTAATTATTTGGAAATTAAACAATACCATTATAAAAAAATCCATGGGTCAAAGAAGAAGTCACAAAGGAAACTATAAAATATTTCAAATTTAATAAAAATGAACATACATCATATCCAAATATGTGGGACAGACATAAAACATGCTTATAGGGAAATTGATAGCAGTAAAAGCTTATATAAGAAAAGATAAAAGCTTTCAAATAAATAATCTAAACTTCCAACAAAGGAACTAGAAAAAAGAGCAAATCAAATCCCAAAGACAAAAGAAGGTAAGAAAATATAAAGAGCACAAGTCAATGGCAGACAAAACAGAAAAACAATAAAAAAATCAATGAAACCAAAGCCCGGCTCTGAGACAAAAACAATAAAATTTATAAACCTCAAGACAGATGGATTAAGAAGAAAGAAAAAAAGACATAAATTACCAATGTTATGAAGGAAGGAGGGGCATTACTACAGATCTCACAGAAATTAAAAAGGATAATAAAGGACTATTTTGAACAATTTTTGCCAATAAATTTGATCAGTTAGAAGAAATGGACAAATTCCTTGAAAGATACTACCGTTGCTCACTCAGGAAAAAATAAACAACCTAAATGGTCTTATATCTACTATGGAAATTAAATTCATAGTTAGAAACTTCCAAACGAACAGAAATGACAACTAATTCAATTATAAACAAACTCTTCCAGGAAATATAGTATAAGAAATACTGTTCAACGCATATTGTTATGTCACCACTAGTCTGATATCAAAAGTAGACAAGGGCATCACATGTTTAAAAAAGTACAGACAAATATCCCTCTGGGACATAGATGTAGAAAGCTTTAACAAAATATCACTAAACTAAATCCAGCAATATATACAAATAAAAATACATCATGATTGTAGTAGGCAGAATAATGGCCCCCAAAAGATGTTCATGTCCTAAGCCCCAGAACCTGTGAATATATTATGTTATACAGCAAAAGAGAATTAAGGTTTCAAATGGAATTTAGGTTCCTAATCAGGTAACCTAAAATAAGCAGATTATTCTGGATTATCCAGTGGGCCCAAGTGAAAACAAAAGGATCCTTAAAAGTAGAAGAGGGAGGCAGAAGACTCACTGTCAGAGCAATGTGACATGAGAAAGACTCAACTGGCCATTATTAGCTCTGAAGATGGAAAGGGCTCACGATCCAAGTAATGTGGGCAGCCTCTAGAAGCTGGAAAAGGCAAGAAAACAAATTCCACCCCCTTGAGCCTCCAGAACAGAACACAGGCCTGCCAACACCTTCATTTTAGCCCAGAGACCTGAGTCAAACTTCTGATCTACAGAGCTATGACGTAATAAAATTGACTTGTTATAAGCCACTGAGTTTGTGGTAATTTGTTATAGCAGCAATACTAAATTAATACAGTAGTCTTAATGGATGGGATCAGGCATTAAAGTTGAAGTACTCCATCATGAGGTGCCATTCACTCTTTCCAAATTAAGAATAGGCCAAACTGGGCTGCTAAATGGAGAAGTGGTGGGGATAATCATCCCTTCTCTAAATAGGTCTTGTATAATGAGTTTAAATCCTTAAGGGCCCTGTTTCATATTGGGCCAAAATGACTAGAATAGCCAAAACAATTTTGAAAATGAACAACATTGGAAGACTTACACTACCTGCTATCAAGACTTGCTATAAGGCTATGATAATCAGGAAAGTGTGGTATTGGCAAAAGGGTCAACAATCAATGAAATAAAACAGGAGAGAGTCTAGAAAGAGACCCAAAATACATATGATCAAGTGATCTTCAACAAAAGTGACAAAGTATTCAATGGAAAAAAGATAGTATTTTCAACAAATAATGCTGAAAAAATTGGATCACCATATGCATAAAAATGAACTGTAACCCATATTATGCACCATATTAAAAAATTAACTCTAAATGTATCACAGTTATAAACGTAAAATCAAGACCTATAACACTTCTAAAGAATGTGACCTGGGTTAGGCAAAGACTTCTTAGAAAGGACACAAAAAGTATAGACAACAAAATAGAAGTTTGATAAATTTGACTATCATACTTCAAAACTTCTGCTATTCGAATGACACTGTTAAGGAAACACAAAGGCAAGCCACAGGTAAGGAGAAAATATTTCAGAACATATGTCTGATAAAGGATTTGTATCCATAATATATAAATAACTTTCACAACTCAATAATAATAAAACAACAACCAAATGAAAATTTGAGCAGTTTTAAACAGACACTCCAAGAAAGATGCCCAATATAATTTTTATTTAGGGAAATCTGAATTAAAATCACAATAAAATAGGGGGCTGGCCCAGTGGTGTAGTAGTGATTAAGTTCGCGTGCTCCACTTCTGCGGCCCGGGGTCCCTGGGTTTGGATCCCGGGTGCGGACCTATGCACCGCTCATCAAGCCACGCTGTGGCAGCATCCCATATACAAAATAGAGGAGGATGGGCACAGATGTTAGCTCAGAGCTACTCTTCCTTAGCAAAAAGAGGAAGATTGGCAAAGATGTTAGCTCAGGGCCAATCTTCCTCACACACACAAACACACACACACACACACACACACACACACGATGAAATAGCAATATGCATCTCCTAAATGGAAAAATGAAAACAAAACAAAAATACCCTAACAATACCTGGTGAGGATGCAGAGCAACTGGAACCTATATATATTGTTGTTGGGAAAGCAAAATAATATAGCTTCTTTGGGAAACAGCTTAGCAGTTTCTTATAAATTTAAATATGTAATTTAACTTATGACCTAGCCACCTCACTTCTATATAGTTATTCAAAAGAAATGAAAACTATGTCCACAAAGACCTACAAGAAAATTCTTATAGCAGTTTTACTCAAAAGAGCTAACAAAACAGGGTAAACCCAAATTTCCATCAACTAATGAATGATCAATTTGTGGTACATTTATCCAATAGAACACTATCTAGCAGTGAAAGAAACAAACTGCTGATATATGCCACAACATGGATGAATCTCAAAAGCACTGTGCGATGTGAAAGAGGGCAGACACAACAAGCTGTGTATTCTATGATTCCACTTACATAACTTCCTGGAAAAGGCATACCTAAAAGGGAGAGAAATCAGATAAGTGGTCGCAGGGGTGGATGGAGGGCACTGACTGCAAAGGAGTACATGGAGACTTTGGAGGATAATGAAAATATTCTATATATTGATGTGGTGGTGGTTAAAAGACTATATGTTTGTTGAAACTCAGAACTGTACACCTAAAAAGGGTAAATTTTACTGTATATAATACCTCAATAGACCAGCCTTCTTTAAAAGGGCAACAAAAAATAAACAGTGGGAACGAATTTTGGATTCTTGAGCAGGAAAGTGATAGGGTAAAGGGGCTTTTATTTAAAAATCTTATTAGAGTTTTGCAGGCTAGATTAGAAAGAAGGATAGAGATTTGATAGACCAGTTGGGGGATACTGAAGAATCCAGGTATTAGGTAATGAAGGACAATAAGAGCCATCCTGAAATATTTGAAAATTTGTCATTTCAAAGAAAGTTTAAACTTATTTGGTGTGGTTCCAGAACATAGCTAGAAACAACTAGAGCTTTTCTGAGATGTAACATGCCTGTATGTTAATGAGCTCTCCATTACAAAAAATAAGTAAACTGAGTATCTGCAAGTTTGAGAGGCTATAGGCTGCAGGAGGTTGAATGGCAGAGGAAGAGGAACAGAGAAGAATTTTTAACCCTTACTTTGACTGCTCCTAGTGACTCCACACATTTTCCTCTGAGATCCCCATTAGGTTTCAATTTCTTCTTTGGAAGCCTGACCCCCAGATAACACAGACTCAAGTAGTCCAGAGAATTTGAAGACATTAGTCTCTGTTCAACAATCTTTCCTCTTCAGAGCCTGAGATAAACTCAGGCAGCATTATTTCCCTCCATCAAAGAAGTAGGAACCTGGTAGACAATAGCTCTAGGCAGTTAATTTAAACTGCTTCAAAGGGTAGAGACTGTAGCAGGCGTGATTTAGAGTTCTGGAGCATAACCAAGCTGTGGTTTGAAGCAAGGGCAGCTTTTCCTCTACATTTTGCATTCTGCATTCAGGTTGAACTGTAATTACTCAAGTCCAGCTTAGGTTAGCACAAAATTTTCAGGGGAAAACCTGGGGAAGTACTTCCTTTCTTCAAATAGTGCCCAGTTTTCTAAAGCAATCATTTTCTCTTTCCCTGAAGGCCTGAGAGGAAAGCTTCTCATCTCCCACACTTGCATTTTTAAAACCTTCCACTGAGAGGTTGTTCCACCAGCGTTCAGAAGTGAGGATACTCTATCTTCTACCTACCCAAATTTTCCAAAGGGAGATCAGGATATGTGTCCTGCCACATGCCAGCCCTGTTGGAGAATTTCAGGTGACATTTCTTATTTAACATCAAGACAGTGATGAAATTATGAAGACATTAGATTTCCCCCCACATGAACATCCCTTCTCCCTCGGAAGTATTATGGGCTTTTCCAAAAATACTGACACCGTGGGATTTCAACTGAGGTAACTGCTTTTGAGTTATCTGCTTTGCTTCGCCAGATCCTTTCACAATCTATTAAGTAAAGCTGAGGCTGCCCTAAAGTTGTACTTTAGGTTTGGGGTCTTTAGGAAATGCTACTGGATCCTGGAATAATAAGTGAGTGTAAGTCATTGGCAATATACCCTATGTAATGGTACCCCCTTACTTCATGCAACACGCACGCGCCACCCCCTCCCTGAAAAGTGACACAAAGTTTGTTTTATTTTTACAAACCATATCTTTTGAAAACACACCAAGAGAATGAATCTTAATAATAGAAAGATTTGATATGCATTTGTTTTATAAATCTAGTTTTTCAGTTATCATGCCGGCTTCAAGCAGAGCACAGTTCAACTGTAATTATGCCTCCACACCACCCAAGGACAAACTGAAAGACAAGGTCTCCGGTTCTGTCCATACTCCACCACTACAACTGGCTCAACGGTGTTTTTATCATTGAATCAACTAGTTACTTGGGTGACTACAAATCTAGCCTTAGGTATGACTTAGTTTCAAGCTTTTGCTTTTGATTCCTTGGCTACATCTCACACATCAAGAATGAATAGCTGAAAAATAAAATGTTCTTTCCCCATGACCCTACAATCCTAAACAATAAAATATAACTTCCAATCACTTTACACAACTATTTGAACCAAATTGATTGACTTGGTCAGTTGATCTTTTCATTTTCCTTATTGTATTTTCCTCACCTCCACAATGACCTCCTTAGAATGCTTAAATTTCCTAGATAGAAGGTAGAAATTACCAATCAAACAAAAAAATAGCAACATGGGGATTGGTGGGCTTTGGAAGGGGGATGGAGGTTGCATAATAATGGACTGTACTGAGAATTTATCTGACCCCAGATAAAGCCTGAAAAAATTCAGAAGCCTCTGCATTTGTTTATTCATTCATGGATTTATTTCACCAAGTCACTGTTCCCTTTTTGTGCACTTTGATGGCCTGGGAGAAAGAAGTTGCAGGAGAAAACACAACCTCTGTGAGTTCCTGTGATAGTACCCAGATCTGTACAGGGAAAGACAAGGTTAGAGAAGAAGGCTTGGCAATGTGTGAGCAAAGATATTTCAAATTCTGGTTGGATGCAGCTCCCACAGGGGCTTAGTCTATGTTCAGGATACTCAATCTGTGGCTATTTTCATGGGCTTAGTATATGGCCAGGGCCAGGAGGATCATTGGTCCAGACAGCCCCCAAATGATCCTATAATTATTCCTCCCAGAAAGCCAACCCTGAGGAAGGCAATGGACAGAGAATTCTACAGTCATGACTGAACCTGGGCCTATCCAATTATCCACAAGTCCAAGTACTCTTCTTTAGCATCATACTGCTAGTCTATCTTATCTTTCTGCTTGGCAATAGTCTCCTCATCCTCCTCATCTGGCTTAACCAACTACACAGTCTTACATGTCTTTTCCTCAGCAATCTCTCCTTCCTGGACATCCGCTACTGCAATAGCAGCAGCTCAAGCACACTGGCCCATGACCCTGACTCTCTTCTTGGCCCGCTACTTTTCCGAGATAACAAACTCCCCCTCCGTCGGCATCACGCAGTGCTTCCACCTGGCTGTCATGGCCTAAATCTGGGCTATAGCCGTCTGTAACACTGTGTTACCCACTCATGTAGAGAGGCTCTGTGTGAGCCTGGTGGCCGGCTGCTGGATGACAGCAAACACTTTCAGTGGAATCCTTATGTCCACCATGTCATCACTCTACTGTGCCTCCAATATCTTCAACCATTTCACCTGTAAGATCCAGACTATGCTAAATCAGACATTCTCTTACACCAGCCTCAGCGAACTGCTGCTGATTGGCAGCAGTACCATGAGCGCGCTTTGGCTCTTTAGCTTATTCTCACCTCCTATGGACCCTCCTTACTGCTTCCTTGCCCTCCACTATGCACCTCACCATCTCAAAGTCTTTTCCATCTACTGTTCCCATTTGGCTCTGGTGGCCATCGTCTATAGCACAGCCATCTCTACATACCTAAAACCTCATTCACAGGCCTTCCAAGATGAAAACAAATTCATTGCTATCTTCTATGGCATCATCACACCCATGCTCCACGCTATCATCTATAGCCTACAGCAAGGATGTGAAGAATTCCTTTAGAAAGTAGGTAGGAGGGAAGTAACTTAGACTCACGGACCAAGAGTTACTGCATGAGGCTCGTATATGTCTGGAGCACCAAGCATTAGATAACTTACTTCTATAAAAACAGATACCTACAAGCACTAAGCACTGTGCCAAACACTTTGAGGGCAACAGACATGGTCTTTCTTAGCCCTTAAAGGAGTCGTAATCTAGTTGGAAGGGGAAAATAAGTGTACTAGTAACAACAATATAAGAACAAAAATATAAGCAGGAGATAGTAAGTGCTACAAAAGTTCTAAGTCAAGACCATGGCATCCTGAAGAGGATGAGGAAGAGCTCACTTCACGTTGTTCAGGTGGATTCGTGTTAAGTTCATGATGGAGTTGGCAATATCAGAAGTGCCCTTTTAAATATGAGGAGAGGTTGGATGGGGGAAGATAAAGCAATGAGGAGAGCTCCCCAGGCAAAGGTAACAGAAGAAACAAAAGCATGGGGATGGTAAAGAGAATGATACAGGAAGGGAAGAGAGATCCTTTTTGCCTAGAGGGGAAGGAATGTGAAGATGAGTGAGAGAAGAGGCTAGCGAATTTAGCACTTATTGCAGCCAGAAAGTGCCATTTTGGGGACTCTGGAGTCAGACTTCCTGGATTTAAATCCTGGTTCTGCTACACAGCTGTGTGACCTTAAGCAAATTGTGTGGTGTCTCTGGCCTCCATTCATTAATCATAAAATGGGGGAAATAATAGTACCTACACCTCATAGGATCATTTTGAGGATAAAAGAAATTAAACCACGGGAAGTAGTTGGAACAATGCAAGTACTCAGTAAATGTTAGCTATTATCACTGTTATCTTTGGCTTCCTCACCGCCCAGTAGAGTGAGAGGTTCTCCAGATACTCATCATTTCTGACTTGCTTCTATTTATACTCACAACTGTTTTGGACACAAAGTATGAGATCAACCCATGTTTGAAGCATAGTTGAATATGTGAGAGACAGAATAAGTGAATGAGTAATGAGTGAATGAATGAATTGCAGTGGGAGCCTTCTTATATTAGAGTCCCTGATGTAAGATCTGTAGTAAAGTCAGCACGTGCCTCTGTTCAACATATGCTGCCTTTAGATGTCAGCATTTTCATGTATCCAGTCTTTGGAAGGTAATATGGAGGTTAGGTAAGCACAGAACTTATGACAGCAGCCAGGGGTGAGAGGACAGAGCACTGACCAGCAAACAGGAGAACTAGGTTTGAACCTTGGCTTTGCTATCATGTGATTGTGAGCAAGCCATTCAACTTATGAGCCTCAGTTTTCATATCTCAAATGGGAATGATGATACCTATGTTTCAGAGTTCTAGTAAGAATCAAAAGAGATAAATTAGGTGACAGTGCCTGGCATTCCAACTGAGGTTTATTCCAAGGTTTTTATGTGTTAATAACTGATATTAAAACATGCTTGTTGGTTTTTCTAGTTTGACCTATAGTAGGGACAAGGATGCTAAGAACACCAGAAGCAGGAAGAGTAAGGACATTCTGGGGGATATCCATACACTGTCGACAACTGATAACAGTGAACACTTGCCAGTGCCACTCTGTAACACAGCAGCCAGCCTGCTCGAGCTTGGAGTTCTTCGTGACTCAGCGCTATGCCTCCAGTCTCTAATTTTCTCAGAACTTGGCAGGCAATAGGGGATCAATAAATGTTTGTCAAATTGATTTCAGTTACAGATCCACTCTTCCACCACTCATACCATTCTCTGTCTCTGTCTCTCTCTTCTCCCAGCCCCCCTCCCCCATTCATACATTGCATTCATTCAGCAAATCCTCACTACCTACCTACTGAGTGTCTGGCCCTCTGCTGGGTTTTGACAGACACTACTGCAGTGGAAATTACCTTCTCATTCTATTTCCATTCTCCATCAGTTACTCTGGCTGGCTGTCTTTCTCTCTCTCTTTCTTTTGATTTCTTATATTATTGCTGTGATTTTATATCCCCTCTGATCCTCTCCCTGTTTCTCTATCTCTTCTGCCCCAGCCCAGTCACTGACTAACCCACTTTGGTGCTGCTCTGCCGCCAAGCCCTGAGTTCCTGGCCCCTTATTCCCCCTCTGAGCCCCACCTAGTCCCCAGAGACAGCTTCATTCCTGGGGCAATTGGCACAGACATTCCAACAACAGGCCTGTCAGATGAGAGTTATTCCCTCTACCACCAGAGAGGGGTCCCAGCTGGTTCCATGATCTGTATGTGCAAGCCAGACTAGGCACGCAGGCGAGATGGGACCTCCCTACAGCCCTTCCTGAAGGTCACCACCTAAATTTCTAGGATCTCTAGGGAGCCACCAGGAAGTTCTAGAAAGGTCCTTTCTACTCCCATTCCTCATTCATGCCCCGGGCATGCCCTGCCTGGTATGTAGCTCCCCATCTGGAGTTCCCTGGTTCTCCTGGGAGGTGCTCAAATTAATCCATTGGTAGTCTCATTCAACCAAAACTTTGTAAGCACTTAGTTCTCTCAAGATTTTTTTCCATGCAATAGCTCATTTAATCCTCAAAACAACCCAATGAGATATGAATATTGTCTCCATTTACCAATGAGGAAACCTAGGCTCAGAGAGATGACATAACTAGCCCAAGGTCCCACAGTTAATAAGTGGCAGAGTAGATTCAGAAATTTGAATCTCCTCCTTACTATGTCTCTCCTCCAATCCTCACCCATCAGTGGACATTACATTATAAGACTGAGTGATAGGCACACTAGTGTGATTAGTGGCTGAAGAAACAGTGTCAGCTTTTATATTGTTCTAGGTCTGGGCATTTACAACTACCAATCTGACATCTTCTCTTGAATGCCTCACAAGAATCTCAAACTCAAATGTCCCAAACTGAATTCAACATTTCCCTGATGACTCCTTCTACTTCTCTCTGCTCAAACCAGTTCTCCCCTCCTCTGCTAATGTCCTTTATATTAGTTAAAGGCACCATCATCTACTAATTTGTCTGAGCGAGAATTATCCCCAGGAGGACTTCCTGTGCCCTTCTCTCTCCCTGTCCACCACCACCCCGGTGCCCAATCCTGATAATTTTACTCCCATGATGCCTTGCTAAACTCTGACCCTGTTTCTACAACCCCACTGCCAGGACTGTCATTCGAAGCCTCACTACTTCTTGTCTTCACTTTTGCAAAAACCACAACTCACCATTTCTTTCACCTCTCTTATGCTGGTTGTTCCTCATTAATCCAAATGCTTAACATTGGAGCACTTCAGAGCTCAGTCCGTAGACCACGTCTCTCTCTACAGTTGCACTCTTGTGATCTCGTCCAGTCTTATCATGTTAGATATCACCTATGTGCCATCAACTCCCCAATTATTAGCTCCAGAATGGACATTTCCCCTAAACTACAGATTCGGGTATCCAATTGCCCAGTGGACACCTACACTTGAATAGCTAATAAACATCTTAAATCAAACTCCAGATCTTTCCTAAATCCCAAGCCTCTTCCTATCTTGCTTCCTCATCTTGGTAAATGGTGACTCCATTCCTCCCGTTGCACAGGCCTTGCTGATCCTAGGATATAGCAAGCATACTCTTGCCACAGGGTCTTGCTGTTTTCTCCATCTAAAATGTTCTTGCACTGATATATATTTGACTCACTCCCTCATTTCATCTGGGTCTCTACTTAAACGACATCTTAACAGAGATGACTTCCCTGACCACCCTATATAAAATAGCAGAACCTTTCCCCCATCACTCTCTACCCCCTTATTCTGCTTTTTTCTTCAAAACACTTATTACTATCTAACAAATTACATATTTAATTTGCTTACTTGTTTATGATCTATCCCAACCTTCTAGAATGCAAGCTCCATGAGGACATGGAATTTTTTTTGTTCACTGCTGTACCCAAAGCACCTAGGAGGGTGCCTGGAACATAATAAGCACTCAATAAATATTTGCTAAATTAGTAGGTAAATGTAATACATAAACAAACATATTAATAGTTACATTAGTAACTACATATACTCTGCATTTTTTGGCCTCCAATCACTTGTTTATGCTGTTCCATCTGCCTGGAATGCCCATGGAAATTTTACTCATTCTCCTAAGTTCCAGCTCAAATGTTGCTTCTTCTATAAAGCTCCATCCAACTCCTCCCTCCCCAGGCAGAATTAATCTTCCCCTTATGTACCCTTGCACTGCTCTAACCCTACAATATAACTCTCTACAGCACTCATCACTTTCTTCCTTAAGTTGTGGTTATCTATGTACCAGGTTGATCCCACAACAAAACACTAAGCTCCTTGAGTATAGTATTCCCTGAAGTGTCTAAGACAGTGCCTGGAACATTGTTAAATTGAATGGAAGGGAACTGAATGCTTATTATCAAAGTAGACAACTCCAATTAAGAATAATTAGACTTGAGAATGACCGTGTTACCAGCAACTCAATTAATTGAACTCTAATTGCTCTTCCCAGACATGGACATCAACCGGTATTCAGCTTTGGGCTGTAACATGAATGGATCTCTTCATTGTTAACTTTAGGTTGATGCTGCTGTCTGGGAAATGCTAGTGCTTTCCTTGCCCCCTCCTCAGGGCTACAGGCATAAGCACTAGGGAGCCCAGAGTGGGGGACCATGCCTTCCCCATTAGACTAGGCGAGGCTCCCCGGTGTGAAAGAAAGCCTTTCTCTTCAGCTGGGGACTACTTAGAGTGTGTGGACAATGTCTCCCTAGTCTGATTGGGAGATCTTTAAAGCAAGGGGACCATTGCTTCTCCATCGCATTGGGGATACATCAGGGTAGCAACAGTTTCTTCCAACAAAGAAGCCTCTCCAGAGTGAAGATCATCTCCTCTTAAAAGTTGAAGCTCTCTTAGACTAAAGTAACAGTTTCCTCTATCAGAATTGAAGTTCCACCTTCAACTGAGGGACTGAATAGTCTATATGGGATGGGCGAACCATCTCTCAGTGATCTCAACCAGTCTCATGGCTTTAAATATCGTCTATATGCTGAAGACTTCCAAATTAGTATCTCCTTCCCAAGACCTCTCCTCTAATCTCCAGACTCCTATATCAACCCATCTAATCTTCTCTCAATGGGACTATTAAAAGAGCCTCTAGGGGCCGGCCCAGTGGCAGCGTACCCTTTAAGTGCATGCGCCCCACTGCTGGTGGCCCGGGTTTGTTCCCGGGCACGCACCAATGCACCGCTTGTCAGGCCATGCTGTGACAGCGTCCCATATGAAGTGGAGGAAGATGCACACAGAAGTTAGCCCAGGGCCAGTCTTCCTCAGCAAAAAGAGGAGGATTGGCATGGATGTTAGCTCAGGGCTGATCTTCCTCACAAAAAGAAAAAAAAAAAGAGCCTCTAATTGATCCTCCTTTTTCTATTCTTGCTAACCATCTGTCCATTCCTTCTCAACAGAGCAACCAGAATGATCTTTTTAAAATGTGAGTCAAATCATGACACTTCTTTGTGCAAAACACTTCTTTGGATCAAAATGTTTTTTATTGTGGTAAAATACACATAACATGAAATGTAACTTTAGTGATTTTTAGTGCATTTGCAATGTTGTGCAATCATCACCACTATCTAGTTCTAGAACATTTTCATCACCCCAAAAAGAAACCTTATACACAGTAAGCAGTCACCCCCTGTTCTGTGCTCTAACCAGCCCCTGGCATCCACTAATCTGCTTTCTGTCTCTATGGATTTTCCTATTCTAAACATTTAATATAAATGGATCCATGCAATATGTGGCCTTTTGTGTCTGGCTTCTTTTACTTAGCATGATGTTTTCAGGGTTCATCCATCTTGTACCATGTATCAGTACTTTATTCCTTTCTATGGCTAAATAATGTTCCATTGTATGGATATACCATATTTTGTTTATCCAGTAATTTGATGGATCAACAAGATTGTACTGGCAGGATCAACCAGGTAGGAGCACCATGAGCCGAGAGAGCGCGATGGAGGGTAGGGGCATCTCTCTCTGGCAGCAGGCCGGGCGTCTCGAGCGTGGAGCACATGCGCCAGCAGCACAGCGGCGGCACCCCCGGACGCGCAGAGTGTGCAGGGGCGGCACACCCCGCCCGGCGGCCCGCCTAAACAACCTAAACAACATTTAGGTTGTTTCTACCTTATGCCTATTGTGAATAATACTACTATGAATATTCATATACAAGCATCTGTTTGAGTCTTTGTTTTCACTTGTTTGGCGTATATACCTAAGGGTAGAATTGCTGGGTCATATGGTAATTATATCTTTAACTTGTTGACAAACTCATAAACTGTTTTCCACAGTGGCTGGATCTAAATTTCACTCAGAATAAAATCCCATACAATAACCTAAAAGGCTCTACATGATCTGGTCAACCGTATATTAACTCTCTGACCTTACTATGTTTTAGCCATCCTGATTGTCTTTGCTGTTACTCGAACTCAGCAGGCACACCTCCACCTCAGGACCTTTGCACTTGCTGTCTCTTCTGCCTAGAACACTCTTCCCCAGATATCTCTATGTGATGCTCCTTCACTTCCTCTAGATTTTTTGCTCAAATGTCGCCTTACTTCTCTAGGTAAAACTGCAATCCTAGTGCCACTCCAGCAGTCCCTATCCCCTTTCCCTGCTGTATGTATCCCTGCAGTCTGCTAGGGCTGCCGTAACAAAGTGTCACAGACTGGGTGGATTAAACAACAAAAATTTATTTTCTCACACTTCTGGAGGCCAGAAGTCTGAGATCAAGCAGGGTTTATTTCTTCTGAAGCCTCTTTTCTTGGCTGTAGATGGCCATCTTCTCCCTGTGTTTTCACATGTTCTTCCCTTTGTACATGTCTGTGTCCAAATTTCCTCTTCTTATAAGGACACTGGTCATATTGGATGAGGGCCCATGCTAATAACCCGAGTTTAATTTAATTATCTCTTTGAAGACCCTGTCTCCAAATACAGTTACATTCCAAGGTACTGGGGGTTGGAACGTCAACATCTGAATTGTGAGAGGGTGGGCATAACATCTGCTTTATATCTTTCCTTAGCACTTATTTCTAGCAAGCATACTATATATTTTACTTACATATTAAATTTATTGTTTATTGTCTTTCCCCTTCACTAAAATGTAAACTCAATTAAGTCAGTCACATCTATTTTCCTCACCAAGATATCCCTAGTGCCTACAAGAGTGCCTGGAACACAGTAGGTCCCCAACAGATATATATTGGATGAATGAATATTTTCTTCACCAGATTGGAGGTTCCTGAAGACTGGGATTCCTTAGAGAATGAAAACCATCTCTCCCTCATCAGCCAGGCCTTTCTTCATGTTCATCAGGAACCACATATCCCCCTGACTAGGCTGTGATTCTTCTCTCATTAAATACCAAGGGTAGTGTCTTATGCTTTATATAAAATCATTCATTGCAAGTCCAATGCTAAAAGAAAAAAATAAATGCCCGGTGAATAAATTCTCTTTAATGTGAGTCATGTTAACAAAACCGTAGATTTATTACCTAAGCATCTACCCTCACTGCTTTGATATTGGGCTTTTGATGTTAACTCAATTCATTTATCTCTTACCAATGTACAGAGACTGCTGAGCAGAGGAACTTTCTGGTGCAGTGGAAAAAGTATTGAACAAAAACTAAATAAAAAATGCGTCCTGGTTCCCCATTTGTCCCTATTTTTTTGTGCAACCTTGGGCACACCATTTCCTCTCTTAGGGACTCCATTTTCTCATGTGCAAAATGAGAGGATAGGAAAAAAATTATTCCATCTTCCCAAGCTCACTGAATGCCACCACATTTACCCAACTGTGTAGGCCAAAGTCCTTATTGTAACCCTAGATTTTTCCTCACTCCTTATATTTAGTCCATCAATAGTCCTGTCCTGTCCTGTCCATTCTATCTCCTAAATATATCTTCTACCAATCAGATATATGCTCTCCATTTTCACTACTACTATCCTGGTGTAAGCCAATATCATCTCTAATCTGAACTACTGCAGTAATCTCTTACCTGGTGTATCCGCTTGAGTCCTTTGAAACATCATATCTAACTACGTCATTCTCCTATTTAAAACCAATCAATTCTCCCCATTACTATCAGGAAAAAGTTTCATAACCTGGTGTCTAAGAACTCATCACCTGGCCCCTGACTAGCTCTCTGACTTCATCCGCTGCCTCACTCCTCAGGCTTCAGGCTTTAGGTACTCTCCACACTAGGGTCTTTCCTGCTCCAGCATCTTAGCCTAGACCTGGACCTTGTCCGCAACCCCTGCCAGCTAAACACACATACCTCTCCCCTTCATAAGACCACTCTCACTCATCTGACAAGACTCACCTCAGGTGACATCTCATGCAGGAATTCTTTCCTTTATCCCCACTTTGAACAAATTCCCTCTCATTTGTGCTTCTACAAAGTTTTGCATCCACCGATAACAACATTATCTCCTAGTGTAGTGACTGTCTCTTTAGCCGCTTTTCTCACCCGTGACACAATGAACTAACTCCTCAACGGCAGGAATAATGTCTTGTTCATCTTGGTATCTCCAGTGCTGAGCCCCAGTGCCTTACATGTAGTAGATACTCAGAAGGTAAGTTGAAAAGGAACTCGAAATTCCCTTGTAGGAATGATGGAAAGTAGAAAGATACATGAACTAATAAACTGGACCAAGTCATAAAACATTGATTCAAGTCCCTACTTAGTCTCTGACTAACTGTGTGACTGAAGTGCATCTGTGTGAAATAGATGTTAATCAATAACATTTAGTGAGCTTGTACTATGTGCCAAGCACTGTGCTGGGTGCTTTACCCAGAAAAAATCTCATTTAATTCTCACAGACAACCGTCTGAGATAAATGTTATTATTATTACATTATTACTGTTTTAGAGACGAGGCAACAGACTTAGTGTTGATAAGTGAACTGATCAAGGTCACAGAAGTTGGGATATGGAGTACTGTGGACTCACTACAAAGAGGCAAGGAGGCACAAAGTCATCTTGCCTACAAATTGAGGCCACTCGTGGTGAGAGACAAATAACAAGTTGTGACCTCTGGGGCACAGAGGGACAGTGACTACAGTGGGCATGACAGGCTGGCATCCAGCCCCAGTACTGCTAGGGCAAACCTGGTAGCAGCCCAAGGAAAGTATTAGGGAGGAAAAGCAAGAAGGAGGTTTTATATTCTCATTGGAGCTTATTTTCTGACTGACAGCTGTAGATATTGAGAGAAGGTCATCAGTTTCTAGTTTTGCCTCCTTTTCCTTTTTCATCTGAAAGGATGTGTGTGTGTATGTGTGTGTACTTGGGGGTGGGAGGAAATAGGTGTTGCTGGATCAGTCGAATTGAGTATGAAATGCATTTATGGACCATGGGTGGCGTTATTTTTCCTTGCATTAGCTACCAACTGCCTCTCTCCTCGCCCCTTCCTTGGCTCCCTTGAGTCATTCTGCACTTATTGGGCACCCTGCTCTCCAAAGCCACAAGAGACCTCCCAAAGAAGACATCTCCAGTTTGCTCTTCCCCAGAATGTCTCAAAGTTTCTAGAAAAAATGCAAGGGTCATCAACCCTAGGTCTTCGTGGGGATTCACAAGAAAAGTCTGCCACTGACATCTGATTCAGGTCTGAGAATATCGTGGGGGATCATTCCCCACAGTACTCTGAGATGAAGCTCTAAGAGACAAAGAAAATAATGGAGGTACTTGGCCTTCTGATAATAAAAACTTGTAGAATAAAACTCCTTCTCTACGAGGACACAGCTCCTTACCAGAATGTCTGAGTTGACGAGCAGAATGTTAAGTTTGAGATCAGCAGCACTTACGTGACCTCTTGGCCAGGCACCCTTACACAGAGAACAGCCTGCACAATTCTTTGTAATGAGTCAGATTCCCACAAAAGCTCACTTACTACTCCACAAAAATACAGCCATATTTCTTATTTTTGTGCCTTTGCACACTCTGTTCGCCCTGCCCAGGATGACCTTCCCCCTCTTCTCAACCTAGCAAGCTCCTATTTATTAACCAAGCCTCTGCTCAAGTGTCCTCTCCTTTGTGAAGCCTTCCCTGACCTCCAGGCAGCTGAACAGCTTCTTCTTCCATTGGAGTCCCACGGTGCTGTTTAGATTTCTGCTTTAGCACTTTTACAGTTTTTGATCAAAGTTCTGTCTGCTCTGCTGGATCTCAAGCTCCTCAAGGGGAGGTGCCCTGGCTAACTCAACCTTGTATCTTACCCCAGCCCCTAATCTCACTCCCCCAATCCCACCACTACGTGAATTTGGCACAGGGCCTGGCACACTGTAGGCACTCAAAAAATGAGGAAATTTGAACAAATATGGAACAATGTGATGGACACTAGGTGTCAAGTGGTAGGGTACAGAAACAGGAAAATACCAAAAGAAGAATCAAGTTTCCCAATGGACCCTTGAAAACGGCTTATGATATAGCAAGCTGATCTCTCCTCTGGCTGATAAAGTCAAATTCTCACAAGCCCCAGAAATGGCCATTTCAGCCAGCACTGAACAATTCCTTCAATTTAGCTTTTGGATAAGCTCTCCACTCCCACCTATGGCACTATTTCCTGACATTCAGAGCCCAATTGCTGTATTCCCACTTGGCTCATAGTTAGTGAACACAATTCCTTCTCTGAAAGTGGAGCCAATCTGCAGGCCTTGTCATGGTTGGGAACGCTTCACACTGGTGCCTTCTTGAGCCTGGGTCACTTTGAGGATGTCCTCCCTTCCTGCCACATTCTAAGTTCATTGCTGTGGAGGTAGAATCAGTCCCGAGGAGCTCAAGATCTCTGGGAAGCTGGGCATGGCAGAAAGATGACTGACCTCCCTGTTCTCCAGCTCCTTCCTTCCAGGTCCATTACCCTTCACAATTAAAAATGAGTATAGGAGTAACAATTCTACGACTCATGATGATCAAGGTCAATTAGCCTTGACAGTATGTTAATCCCTTTCTTTACCTGCTGCTCTAGTGGCATAAAAGACCCAAAATTACCAGGTGACAGCCATAGCTTTAGGTTTAGTAGGAATCTTATAGCATTCCCTGGTGGAAGCATCCACCCTCTGGAAATTACAGACATCTAGCACCACAGAACTTAAAATTTTCAAGTGGGTCACTGGGAACAATGGTGAGTGGGGCTACTCCTACTTCCACCCATTTTCCCCCAGATCTATGTATTCTACGTATTGGAGACAGAATACCATATAATGACTGTTGGATCAAGATATAGACTGCTTCAGGGCCAGCCCGGTGGCATAGCAGTTTAGTTCACAAGCTCTGCTTTGGTGGCCCAGACTTCACAGGTTCGGATCCCATGCACGGAGCTACACACTGCTCAGCAAGCCATGCTGTGGCGGCGTCCCACATACAAAATAGAGGAAAATTGGCACAGACGTTAGCTCAGTGACAATCTTCCTCAAGCAAAAAGAGGAAGACTGGCAATAGATATTAGCTCAAGGCCAATTTTCCTCACTGAAAAAAAGTTAAAAAAAGTAAAAATAAAAGATATAGACTGCTTCTTAAAAGACAGAGCCCCAAAATCATTAGCATCATATCCAAGATGTTGCCTTGTCTGTGTCTTCAAGAGACGACTCCAGTACTCTACTAGGCTGGCAGCTTTTAGGTAATGTGGCATATGGTAGGACCAGTGGATTGCATGGTCGTGCACCCATTGTCATGTCTCCTTTGTCATGAAGTGAATCCATTAATGCAAGGTAGTATTATGCAAGACCTCATGTTGGTAAATCAGATTTTCTATGAGAACTCAGATAATAGAGTTGTTGAAGCACAGCAGGCAGGAAAGGCAAATCTTTACTCAGAATACAAGTAAATCCTAGTTATGATAAATCATTGCCCCTTACAGGGCAGGAAGTAATCAACTTGCCACCAAGTGTCTGGTTTGTCTCTTTGAGGGACAGTATCATGCTGAGGGTTTAGCATTGGCCTCTGGTACTGAAAGATCAGAAAGATATTTATTCAGGACACCAAGTGGTAGTAGCTAATCAGTCTTGTTAAGAGGGAGCCCATGTTGTTGATCCAATTCATAGACTCTATCTCTGATATGATTACTCCATTCATAGGTGCATTGTACAAGTGCTGGTATGTCAAATACAGAGGCTGGCTGACATCTGCTGAACAAGTCATCCTGTTGACTTACTGTTTAATATTTCTTTTTCAGTGGATGCTCTCCCATGGGCATTACTGTGAGATAAAGATCCTCACACTGTGTTCACTCCTATAGTTCCATCTACATGCCTTTTCTTTGGCCTTTATCTTCCAATCTTTCTTCTCCCAACACCTTGACCAACCAGTCAAACTGTTCACCACTGCCCAGAAGTCCATATATATGCTTATTTATGTCTTCACCCAAAGTGGATGATTGAACAGCTCTGCATACTTGAAGGATTTTCCCTTACTGTTATATTTCAGAGTTGCCTCTGAATGGAGCTATAGTGCAGCTGCCATTCATTTTTGGCTCACATTAACACAGGAACCATACCCAACCTTTTTCCTCCTCTGTCAACTGCCCATAGAGAATGCCTCATGAGGCCATGAGTGTGAGCTGAGAGAAAGGCCTTATTGCAACAATAGGGACTGAGCCACTGGTTCATGTAACTTATTCATGCCCTCTGAACATACTCAGATCTAATTCCAAATATACTAGACCTGGTAGGTTTAACTGAATCCAGTTCATGAAGGAAGTTCTGGTTACATAGTTGATTGATGCCACATGGACAGAGATTCATTCATTATCTACCAGGACCCAATAAAACATCTGTAACTTCTTTCTGAATGGTATATATTTCTTTGCTGCAGAAAGTGTGGACTTGCTTCGGAACCCAATGGGTTTGTGCCTCAGCTCTACTGTTCGGGTTCACTAGGGATTCTACATGGCATCTTCATCTACCACAAATATCTCTAGCTCCAGGGAATCTGCCAGGTTATGTATCCCAAGGGACAGCGCCACTTATACTATAGCCACACCCTCCTCGATTTCTTTTCTTGCTTTTAGCCCCACTCAACTGAATGAGTTCAAAGTCACCTCATAAATAGGTTAGAACAGTATTCCAAATTGTGGTATATATAATCTCCAAAATCCAAAAAGACCTACCAAGCACTGTGCTACTTTCTCAGTAGTAGGAAATGCAAGGTGCAATAGCATGTCCTTTTCACGGAGGAGACACGCCAGTATGGCCCCGATAAGCTTATCCTTTAAAAATTCATTAATGTGATAAGTCCCTGTGTCCTTATAAGGTTTATCTACAACCCTCTGGAGCTCATGAATCCAGAGTATTTGCCACTGCCTCTTTATCAGAGCCAAATAAATTGATGTTATCAACATAGTCGACCAGCCTGAGATCCTATAGAATTTCCAGGCTACCTAATTCTCTTTGGACCAAGAGAAGGAGAGCTCAATAGACCTGGATTAAGACCATGAATATATACTTCTGTCTATCCAGCTGAATGCAAATAACTTCTCATCCTTCTTTCTAATGGATATTGAAATAAATCCTTTAGCTATATCAAAGCCACATACCAAATACCAGAGGATGTATTGATAATGATCCATTGCAGTAAGAATACCACATCTGGCATAGAAGTTTTAATAGAGGCTATTGCTTGTTAAATTTGTGTTAGTCCATCATTATCAGCCAAGGTCCATCAGGTTTTTGTGGAGTGAATTAAATGGGGATGTAATGTGGATTATCACCCTTGTAGGTTTTTGTGTGGACATAGCTTTTCAAATCAGTTGACTAAAATCTAGGAACATGATTGCTGGATGATATGGTGAGATTTTGTTTAGCTTTGTAAGAAGCTCTCAAACTGTGTTTCAAAGAGGCTGTATCATATTTCATTCTCACCCACAATGAATGAGGGTTTCTTAGATGTGGAATCTAAAAAGGACAAACTCAAAGAAACAGAGAGTAGAGTGGTGGTTACCAGGAGTTGGGAGTGGGAGAAACGAAGAAATATTGATCAAAGGGTACAAACTCCCAGTTGTAAGATTAACAAGTTTGGGGATATAATATACAACATGGTGATTATAGCTAATAATACTGTATCATATACTTGAATGTTGCTAAGAGAGTAGATCTTATATATTCTCACCGCAAAAAGGAAATGGTAACTATGTGACGGGATGGAGGTGGTAACTAATACTGTGGTGGTAATCATTTTGCAATTTATGAATGTATCAAATCAACATGTTATACCCCTTAACTTACACAATGTAATGTATCAATTATTTCTCAATAAAGCTGGAAAAATAAATTTAAAAAATGGGCAGAGGAACTGAATAGACATTTTTCCAAACAAGACATACAAATAGCCAACAGGTATATGAAAAGGTACTTGACATCACTAATCATCAGGGAAATGCAAATCAAAACCACAATGAGATATCACCTCACACCTGTTAGAATGGCTATTATCAAAAAGATGAGAGATAACAAGTGTTGGTGAAGATGTGGAGAAAAGGGAAACTTTGTGCACTGTTGGTGGCAGTGTAAATTGGTGCATCCACTATGGAAAACAGTATGGAGGTTCCTCACAAAATTAAAAATAGAACTACCATATGATCTAGCAGTTCCACTTCTGGGCATTTATCTGAAAAAAATGAAAATACTAACTCAAAAGGATAAATCAGAGGGAGAAAGACAAATACCGTATGATATCACTTATGTGGAATATAACAAAGCCTTACTCATGGAAACAGAGAGTAGAATGGTGATTACCAGTGGCTGGGGGATGGAGGAATTGGAGAGATGTTGGTCAAAAGGTATCAATTTGCAGATAGAAGATAAGTAAGTTCTGGTGATCTAATGTAGGACATGGTGATTATAGTTAACAATACTGTATTATATACCTGAAAATTGCCAAGAGACTAAGTCTTAAATGTTCTCACAAATAAGAAATGATAGTTATGTGACATGATGGACATGTTAGCTAATGCTACAGTGGTAATGATATTGCAATATCAATACATTGTACACCTTAAACTTACACAATATTGTATGTCAATTATATCTCAATAAAAAAGAAATATTTATAGATATATGTATACACATTGGTTAAATATACACACTTATATTTCCTTGCTCTGTCAGCTGAGAAGCCCTAGAATCAATGACATCCGGCACCCAGATCTTGATTTCTAACACCATTCTTTTTTTTTTTTTTTGAGTCTTTTTTTGTGTGTGTGAGGAAGATCAGCCCTGAGCTAACATCCATGCTAATCCTCCTCTTTTTGCTGAGGAAGACCGGCTCTGAGCTAATATCTATTGCAAATCCTGCTCCTTTTTTCTTTTTGGCCAGAGAAGCGGTGCGTCGGTGCACATCCGGGATCCGAACCCGGGCCACCAGTAGCGGAGCGTGTGCACTTAACCACTAAGCCACGGGGCCGGCCCTCTAAAACCATTCTTCAATAAGAGAAACCAGGGATTCTTGAAGAAATGGCTGATTCTGCACCAGACAGGAATTATAAAAGATTACCATGGAGTATTTTATAATGTCAGAAATAAGAAAGTGCTAAAAAATAAAATGGTACTATGTGGAAGGAATACAGGAGCCAACTGAAATAGCTCTCAATGACCAAACCTAGAAGAATTTGAGCAACAAAATAAAGAGTATAAGCTTGTAACCCAAAAGCATAAAATAAATATCCATGAGTTCATGCTGACATAAATAAATCACTGAACAAATAAGTAAATGAGGAGACTAGGCAAATCTCAGGTGCAGAAGAATTTCAAATAACTTATACAGATGCTTCACTCTTAAGGAGGTGAAGCGTGACTTCCCAATCCTTAAGTGTGGGCTGCACATAGTGACTTTCTTCCAAAGAGGACATTATGGAAAGAGAGGAAACAAAAAAGAGTAACTACAGTGGAGAACTTGACAAACATTACTTCAAGCCAGGCAATGAAGATTAACATATGTTTATAGTATACCTTTGATATGATATGATGAGAATGGCATTTTACCTCTGAGGTCTTTTTCCCCAAAACACATTACTCCAGTCTAATCCTGAAAAAAATCAGAAAAAAATTGAAATCTGTTGTACAAAATACCTGACCAGTAATCCTTAAAACTATTAAGGTCATCAAAAACATGGGAAGGCTGAAAAACTGTTACAACATAGAGGAGCCTAAGAAGACGTGGCATCTGAATGTAATGTGGTTTCCTGGATGGAATATCATGGAATAGAGAAGAGACATGAGGAAAAAACTGAGGAAATCTGAAAAAAGTAGGGACTTTAATAATAATGTGTCAGTATTGGTTCATTAATTGTGAAAAATGTGCCATACTAATGCAAGATGTTAATAACAACGGAAACTGGGTATGCAGTATATGAGAACTCTCTGAACTATCTTTGCAATAATTCTGTAAATATAAAAACTGTTATAACATAAAAACATTTATTAAAAACATATATGCAAATATACAGATATATATATATATAGTTGAAGGGAGATACTCAGTGTAAATATCTTAAAATGTGATAAAGCTATAAGTGAATTATATCCTTGGAGCCTTGTGTGAACACAAAAGCAGGAGCAATTGAATTTACAGGTGGACAGAAGAGTTAGGGAGGGTTCCGTGTAGGAAGTGGCTTTTGAGCTGGATTCATTTCATCCTTCCTTTTCCTAACTGCTGGAGATAAAATAGTGAGCAACACAGACATGATCCCTGCACTTTGGGGGCTTATACTCTAGTTACGTGTGACTCAAATAAACGTAAGCAAAAAATTAAAAATTGTCTAATTATGAGAGAAGAGGGGATGGTGAAAACAAAGGAAACATTGCAAAGGCACAGAGATGTAAAGGCACATTATGTGTTTGGAGACACAGAGCCCATCATGTGTGGCTCCAATATAAGCAGAGTTGGGTAACTAGGGTAAACTGAGTGAAGAACCTAGGGCACAAAATTTAAGGAGGCACTCACTTTTAGGTTCTCGCCCTAGGCACCTCACTCTAGACCCAGCTTTGAGCACAGGATTTGCAAAGGGGAGTTGGGAGAAATTAGATTAAGAGACAAGACTGGGGCCATGTTGTGAAAGGTCTTGTATGCCTTACTAAGAAATTGGGGCTTGAGCTTGTAAGTGGTAGGGAATCATAGGTTTTTAAGCAAGGGTGAGAACTAGTCAAATCTGTACTTTAGAACGGTCATTTTACAAACTATGAAAAAAGGAGTGGGGGCAATATGAGAGAGGAGACAAGATGGCCATTGAGAGGACAACTGGTTTTCTCGATATGGGATACGCATGTCTGTTTTTGAAGGCTGAGGGGAAGGAGACAGTGCAGAGAAAGACATTTAAGACTTGAACTCCGTGAGCTCCCTGAAGGCATGGACAATTACTGTTTCATTCTCAGTTGTAAACCCCAGTACCTTGGACAGTGCCTGGACCATAGGAATTGTTTAATAACTATTTGTGAATAGATACATGACTAGGTGGAAAATATAGAAGCAAGGTCCCTCAGAATTTGAAAGAAGAGATTATCAGGGTAGGAATTCATCTCATAAAGGAGAGAGACACCCCTTTCTTGGGAGGAGAAGTTAACACAAAAATGATAACTCTCCGCCGGGAGAGTTCCATTGTGAAGACAGATGTGAAGGCAGTGGTCTTCTTAGGGAGTGTAGAGGACAGTGATAAGAATGACGACTGGAAGACAGTGAGGGAAGATATGCATGGCCTTGGGTTAGTGGTAAGGTGACTTGTAAGGAATGACCACAGAAAGACAGACATGGCCTCTAGGTGTTTTCCATGGGCCAGGGAAGCTCCCAAGATGTTGAACTGTTGTGATTTTCACAGAAGGTAAAGAAGCTATATCTATAAATCAATATTTCCAATCCTTTCTCTCTTTCTCTTTCACACACACACAGAAAGAGAGAGAGAGAGAGAGAGAGAGAGAGAGAGAGAGAAAGGAAACCAGAGCCCTCTTATGTTGGTAAAGAATACTTTTCCCTGAGGATTATTAATGCCAAGTTTGAAGAAGAGCAATTGATTAGTGAAACTCAAAAAGTTTCTCATTCTATCCAGGGAAAAATAATCAACCAAAGTAATGAGCTACAGTGGGACTGACAATTTAAAAAGAACTTCATTTTTATAGGAAAAAGAAATAGAATGGATCACCTGGTATTCCCAAAGGATACATTGTTGTGTAAAGTCACCAAGGGTACTCAGGGTACTCTGGGATGAAATAACTTCTGGACAGACTAGAAGTTAGACTAAGGAGTTGGTCCTTGGATGGAATAATCATACCAAACAATTAAGAGGTTATTGAGGTCATTTGAAAGACATCCTCAGCCTTTCAAGATAATGTCAAGGCTAACTCAAGCCCCTCCTGCCCTTTATAACTGTCTTACATTGGTCAGTTGGTGTCTGAAGTTGGTCTTTTATGAGTCATTTTATAGACTGTGTCCAAAATATACCATCTAGCAGGATGTTAAGAGGTATACCATGAAAAAGAGTTTCATTGGTCAAATAAGTGTGGAAAATTCTGGGCTGTAAACAGTTAAACTGTATGTTTTATTGCAATATGTTTCAAAAACTTTAATACAGCAAATGAGTATTATAATTATCCAAGAAGGAGATAAAGTTTGCAGTTTCTGCAGTTAATTAACCTGGAATACCTGACTAGTGTTCCACAGACCATCATTTGGGAAACATTGTTTTAAAGCATTATCTCTGGAAGGCCATTGTTAAAATGCAAATAGAATACCTGGGGAAAAGTAATATATTAACTATTAGCACCCAGTTTCATATTTGATGGCAACATGTTCCTGGGGGGATAGAGTATCAGAAATATACATTGCTCTCAGGGATCTCACAGTCTATTGGTGAGAGACAAGAAAGAATGAAATATACAATAAATATTAGGGTAAGGAATTACATATGCTATAAGATGGTGGTGTCTTGGACGAGGGTGTTGGCAGTGAAAATGAAAAAAAATGGACAGATACAGGATAATTTCAGAGGTAAGATCAATAGGATTTAATAATGGATTGGAGGATGTAGGGTGAAGGAGAAGGGAAAGTTAAAAAATGACGCTAAGGTGTTTGATTTTGCAACTACATGGATGGTGATGCCACTCAAGTGATAGAGAATGGGAAAAGGGAGAGGATTGTGGCAAGAAGATGAGTTTAACGTGTGGAATTTCTAAAGACAGTTATTCTCAGGATCACCCTCCATGGCTGTTATTACTCTCTCTGCTCTGCTACATGGTAAAATGAAGAACGAGTTCTCCTGAGAGATGTCACATTAAAGATTCTGTCTAAATCATTTATCTTCTCACTTATTCCTATGGCAGCTTAACTGATTAACTGCAAGACCAGACATAGCCTACAGCGGTTAGGACTTCACAGACAGAACGGAACTATTCACAGAATAATGTTGTTTCTGATCAAATACAGGAGATAACCAGATTAATAGTTTAAGATTGTTAAAATTTATAAGATTTTTTTTAACAATAAAGGAGTGAAAATACAATAAATTGTATGTAATTTTTAAAAAATTTCTATTTACTCAATCAACCAATATTTATTGTGTGTCCAGTAACTGCCAAGTTAAATCCTGAATTATACAAAGATTAACCAGTCAAATTTCTTTATATTGAATTGTTCAGAGTCCTGGGGTGGGTAGGTGTCACAGACATGTAAAATGAAGTGATATAAGGTTTTAGAGGTTTTGTGATAGAAGGTCATTTTGGACGGTGGAAGTATTCTAGCGGAGGGTGGACAAAGAACTTGACACTTTAACTCATTCTTGCAAAATGGAAAAGCTGTTTTCCAAGTGGACAAAAAGATGAGATGGAATACAAGAATGACGTTCCAAGAAAAAAAACATTATTTCAAAGACTTGGATGTTTGAAATATATCTTGTAGGTACTAAGAAGAAATTTAAGGATTTTAAGCAGAGAAGCAATGAGTCAAATTTATAATTTATAAGGATAACTCAGGCAATTACATAGAGGACAAATTAAAGAGAGCAGGACTCCTCCTGAGGGCAAGAAAGCCCATTAAAATCTTCTGAAAGAATTCAAACAGGAGATAATGGAGCAGTATTTCTGGGGATGGAGAGGAGATAGATCAGAGAGATGTCAAAAAGGTAGAATCTAGGGGGCCAGCCTGGTGGTGTAGCAGTTAAGTTTGTGCTCTCCACTTTGGCACCCCGGGGTTCGTGGGTTCGGATCCTGGGTGTGGACATACTTACCACACATCAAGCCATGCTGAGGCTGCATCCCACGTAGAAGAGCTACAGCTCTACAACTATAATACAAAACCATCTACTGGGGCTTTGGGGAGAAAAAAGAAAAAGAGGGAGATTGGCAACAGACATTAGCGCAGGGCCAATCTTCCTCAAAAAAAAAAGTAGAATCGAAAACTTCTTGACTTTTTCCATGTGCTATGGACATCAAGAACAGAGTCTAAAGATAATGCTCTTATTTTTTTCTTCAAGAACAACTTAATTGATGGCACCTCACCTCTTTCAGTAAGATAGGAAGCTTGAGGGGGGAAGTTTGAGGTGGAAGATGATTTTAGTTTTAACATGAATATGAAGTATCTGAGGGATGTAAAGATGCTCAGCAGACTTTTAGATATATGAGCCTGGATTCAGGTGAAAGGTTTAGGCTGGAAATATATTTGGGAGTTGACAATGTGTAGATGGTGTTTTATCACAGGGAATGAAGGGACTTCTGCTTCCTAGTGGGATGGACAAGCACTCCTGCCAAAAACACTGCAGAAAAAGAAAGATAAAACACTAACACACAGGGGCTGCCCAGTGGCGTAGTGGTTGAGTTTGTGGCTCATGGTTCATGGGTTCAGATCCTGGGTGCAGACCTATACACTGCTCATCAAGCCATGCTGAGGCAGCACCCCACATAGAAGAACTAGCAGGACCTACAAGTAGGATATACAACTATGTACTGGGGCTTTGGGGAGAAAAAAGAAAAAAAGAAACTAGAGGAAGATTGGCACAGATGTTAGCACAGAGACAATCTTCCTCACCAAAACAAAAACAACAAACAAACAAAAACACTAATACACGCACACAAATGAGTAAGGACGAAGAAAATATGATCAACATAATGAAACAACATGGTCTCATTGTCATGCATAAAACACTCCAGCCAAAAATGGCAAGATTCACTTTCTTTTAACATGTATCGGGAGCATTTAACAAAATTGATCACATGCTTGGCAACACAGAAAGCCTCAACACATTTATAAAGATTGAAATTATTCAGAGCATCTTCTTGACTTCAGTGGAAGTAACTTGGAAACCAACAACAAAACAAGAAGTAGACTATATTACACAATACACTGTTAAATAGTCAATGGATCAAAAATTAAATCACAAGTAAAAGTAGAAAATATTTCAAAATGAAATATAATAAATACAATGAATATATCAAAATTTGTGGCATGCAGCTTTAGCAGAGATTAGTGGGAGATATATATATGTTCTCATATTAAAATTGAGGAAACTGAAAATCAATTTTAAGCTTACATTTCTTTGAAAAATAATGGTAAAGTTTAACCTTAGAATATTATAAAGAAGGAAATAAAGAATAAGTTATAAATCAATTTAATAAAAAACAAACATAAAATAGAGACAAACAAAAGGGGCAGAAGTTTGTTGTTGGAAAAGCTGAGTAAAATTGATAAATGTCTAGTAAGATTGATCAAGAAAAAGAGAAAGAAGTTACTAATATCAGAAATAAAAAGGGACATCACAAGAGATCCTAAGTATATTTAAAAGTAATGAGGTTATTATGAACAAATTTATGCAATTCAATTTAAAATTTAGAGAAAAAAGGCAAATTGCTTGGAAAATATAATTTACCAAAACTAAAAGAATCTGAATCTTCTTTTTAAGAAGCCAGTATAACTTTGATTCCAAAATCTGACAAGGACATTGAAAGAAAGAAAAATTACAGACAAATCCCTCTCATGAAAATAGATGCAAAAAAATCCTTACTAAAAATTTAACCTTTCAAATCTAGCAATAAATAAAACAATAGAATATATCACAAACAGGTGATATTCATTCTGGGTATCCAAGAGTGGTTTATCATTCAAAAATCATTCAATGTAATTCATCGTATTACCAAAGTTAAAAAAAGAAAAATCAGGACCATATTAACAGAAGCAGAAATGGTATTTGACAAAATTGAAAACCAGTTCATGATAAACTCTTGTAGCAAAATAGGCATAAAAGGAAACTTGCTCATTCTAAGAAAATACATTCCCAACAAAACCTTTAGCAATCATCACATTCAACGGTTAAAATGAAATATTTACCATGACTAGTAAAAAAATCAAGGATGACTTCCATTATCTCTTTTAATCAAATTTGTACTACAGCTCCAAACCAGTGCAATAAAATAAGAAAAAGAAAAAGCATAAGGATTAGAAAGGTTGAAATAAAATTTTTGTTATGTGCACACACACAAGATTGGATACCTAATGATCCCAAGGAATTTATGTCCAAACTGTTAGAATTAAAAAGTGAATTTAGCGAATCAAGATACAAAAATCAGTTTTATTTATTTCATCAAGAAACATTTAAATTGAAAAATAAATTTAATGACATTGTGATACAGTTCTGTGTCCACTTAGCTAGGCTATAGTCCCTAATTATTCAAACACTAATCTAGATGTTGCTGTGAATATATTTTGTAGATGTGATTATCATCTATAGCCAGCTGACCTGAAGTAAGGGAGATTATCCTAAATATGGGTGGGCTTGTCTGAGTCCCCTGAAAGGCCGTGAGAGCAGAACTGAGGTTTCTCTGAAGAGGGTATTCTGCCTGTGGTCTGCAACTTTAGCTGTTGCTGAAGAGTTCCAGTCTGCCTGTCACCCTGCCCTGTAGATTTCGGACACACCTAGCCCCTAAATTCACATAAGCCACTCTCTCTCTCTCTCTCAGAGAGAGATATGTATATACTTGTACATATATATATATATATATGTATATGTACAAGTATATATCCCCCCCTCACTGGTTCCATTTTTCTGGCAGAATCCTGACTAATACAGACACTCTTTACAATTGCATAAGAAATCAAATGCCTAGAAATAGATCTGATGACAGATGTAAAAGACCTTTATACTGAAAATTAAAATTACATTTTGAGAAAAAAATTAAAGACACAAATAAATGGAGAGATAGACTATATTATGGATCAGAAGACTAAATATTGTTAGGATATAAAATCTCCCCTAATTAATATATAGATTCAACACAATTTCAATTAAAATTTCAGTTTGTTTTTGGAGAATTTACTAGGTGACCCTAAAATTCATAAAGAAATGCAAAGGGCCAAGAATAATGGGGATTTTGTAGAAGAGGAGGAAAGAGGAAGAACTCACTATCAGATAAGAATACCCATAATAAAGAGATAGTAATTAAGAAGGTGTAGTATTGGCAAAAAGATGGGCAAATTAATTAATGGAACAAAATCTAGAGTCCAGAATGAGACACACATATATAATGATCTGATTTATGACAAGAAGACATTGCAGTACTTTGAAGAAAGAATGGTCTGTTTAATAAATTGTTCTGGGTCAAGGGAATATCCATATGGAAAAAATAAACTTTGGATAGACTTCTAGAATGGTAGCTTGAGGAGCACAGTGGACCTTATCCTCAGCAAAACAACCATTTAACTACTGGAAATTATTTTAAAAAATATTTAAAGCCGAATGTCCTTAGGGTCTAAAGCAAATGGAGAAATAGCTAATCAAGAACATCATCTAAATCTCAGTAAGAACAATGAGAGTTTGTGGCATCTGAGCCTTGACATATTTATATCCCCACTACTACCTGCTCAGTGTGATGGAAACTCTACTCCAGACATCTGCAGTCAAGAAGATGGGCTTCCTCTCCACCTAGCTCCCAGTCTAGGGCCACAATTTTATCCTGGGAGAGGCTGACAACCAAAATCACTTATCACTCCAAGCTTCATATTGCAGAAATTCTATTCTGAGCAGTCACAGTGGACCAGTCCTCCTTCTCCCAACTAGTCCCTGTTCATAGGATAGAAGCTCTATTCCAAACATGGCAGGCAGAATATGTTCTACCCTGAACACACATGTCCTAATTCTCTAGAACAGCAGAGGTTACACAGTGACAGTGTCAAGCAGAGAAAATCAGGGCTCTCTCTGCTTCATGCCCAGAGCTCTGCTCCAGAGCTGGTGTATCACTCTAGGAGAAGCATGTTGTTGTCCCTACCCCTTGCTCCCTTGCATTGGCACGTAAGTTCTTCCCAGCGGAAAAGGCAGACATGAGAACAAAAAGCTCCACAGATCAGACTAAGGGGACTGACATTATTTTGAAAAGACTATGGGGAAGTTCATGCCCAAAGGCATTGTTGAAAACAATTCAAATTTTACTGGTGACCAATTAATAGAATACTGGTAGCTCCATGATACTTATAACAGCAAGCTAACGAGTAGACCAGTTTGAAGTTTATTAAAGAGAACCAGAGAAAGATACATGTAAGAAGAGTCCTTCTTACATCCTACAGCAAATGAGGTTGGCTGTGGGTTTTAATATATGCCCTTTATTAGATTGAGGATCTTTCCTTCTATTCATTGTTTGTTGAGTGTTTTTCTTATGAACAGGTGTTGGATTTTGTCAAATGCTTTTTCAGCAACTATTGACATGGTCTAGTGGTTTTATCTTTTATTCAATTAATATGCGGCAGTATTAAATTGATTAATTTTCATATGTTAAACAAATCTGGAATTCCTGAAATAAACCCCACTTGGTCATGATGTATAATCCTTTTTATATGTTACTGGATTCAGTTTGCTAGTATTTTGTTAAGGATTTTGCTCTATGTGCATAAAGAATACTGGTGTGTAGTTTTATTTTCTTACATTGTCTTTCTCTGGTTTTGGTATCAAGGTAATATTGGCTTCAAAGAATTAGTTGGGAGTGTCCTCTTCTATTTTTTGAAAGAGTTTATAAAGGATAACATTCAAAATGTCCAGGTTTCAACAAAAAATTACAAGGCATACAAAGAAACAAGAAATTATGGCCTATGCACAAGAGAAAAAAAGAAATTAAGAGAAGCTATCCTTGAGGAAGCACAGACATGGAACTTTCTAGATAAAAATTTTAAACCAAATATCTTGAATGTGCCACTTTCAACAATGGATAAAACATCTAGAAGAAGATTAATAAGGAAATAGAGGACTTGGACAAGATTATAAACCAACAAAACCTAACAGATACCTACAGAAAACCACACCCACCAAGAACACATGGAATATTTTCCAGGATAGGCTATATCTTAGGCCACAAAACCAGGCTCAATAAATTTTAAAAGTTTGAAATCTTACAAAGTATCTTCTCTGATAACAATAGAATGAAACTAGAAATCATAACAGCAGTAAAACTCACACATATGTGGAAATTAAATAACACACTCTTAACCAATGGGTCAAAGAAGAAAACAAAAGGGAAATTGGAAAATACTTTGAGATAAGTGAATATGAAAACACAACATAGCAAAACTTATGGTAAGCAGTGCTCAGAGGAAAATTTATAGCTGTAAATGCCTACATTATAAACAGGAGCTCAAACCAATAACTTGACTTTTCACTTTAAGGAAGTAGAAAAAGAAGTGCAAATTTTTAAAAAATTGGCAGAAGGAAGGAAATAATAAATGTTAAAGCATAGATAAATGAAATAGAGGATATAAAAAAACACTAGATAATCAACACAACCAACAGTTGGTTCTTTGAAAAGATCAACAAAATTGACAAAATTTCAGCTAGACTAAGAAAAAAGAAAGAAGACACAAATAACCATATTCAGAAATGGAAGAGAGACATTACTAACCATATTACAGAAATAAAAGATTATGAGAGAACATTATGAACCGTGAACTAACAAATTAGATAACCTAGATGAAATGGAAAATTTTCTACAAACACACAAACTATGAAAACTGATGCAAGAAGAAATAGAAAACCTAAGCAGTCCTGTGACAAGTAAAGATATTGAGTCAATAATCAAATCTTTCCCCCAAAAAAAGAAAACCAAGGATTAGATGGCTTCATTGATGAATTCTACCAAAGATTTAAAGAAGAATCAATGCCAATCCTTCTCAAACGTTTCCAAGAAATAGAAGAATAGGGCACGCTTCCTAACTTATTCTATAAGGCCAGCAGTAGCCTGATATCAAATCCAAAGGCATCACAAGAAAATAAAACTACACACCAATACCCCTGATGAATATAGATGCAAAAATCCTCAACAAAATACTGAATAAGAAACATATTAAACATATTAAAACATATTAAAAGTATTATAACAAAATACTGAATAAGAAACATATTAAAAGGATTATACACCATGACCAAGTAGAATTTATCTGTAATGCAAGGGTGGTTCAACCTAGGAAGAACAGTCAATGTAATAAACCACATTAATACAATGAGAGAAGAAAAGTATATCATCTCAACTGATGCAAAAAAGCATTTGACAAAACCCAACACTCTTTCATGATAAAACACTCAGCAAATCCTAGACTTTAAATTAGAATGTAGAAAATCACAGAAGACCATTGCTCCCACCCTAGGAATGAGAACAAGCTGGATAATATACAAAAGTATGGTATTTTACACTACAATCAGAGAGTTGGGACTGCAAAGTAACAAAAATGAATTATTTTCCAGAATATGACAAGCATTCCTAAGATATCCATGTCCATTTCATCCCTAGAAGAGTGTCACAGATGGCAGTAAAGAAGAAACCTTCCAAAATTCTTAAAGAATCATTAAATGTCCCATGTTCACTGGTGTGACTATTCAGATTCCCAAGGAGTATCTCTCATTCAATGAGTTAGTTTGTACCTCCCACCAACTACTTCCAAAACCTTCATTAAGTGCATGGGATAATACATTAAAATGTGGCGACAGAGTTAATGCTGACGGAGATATCCCACCCCAAGTTGTGTTGTGCAGGATAACTGAGAGAAATCATTAAGAATCACTGCAGGTCTTCTATGAGTACAAGTCAGAGGCTGACGAAGGCTAGCAGTGGGTCTGGATAGTTGAAAGACATCTGCCCACAACACTCCAAACCTTCAACAAGTAAAAGATAGCAGCTAAAGTAGTCTTCTGAAGACTAGGGGCAGGGCATCAGTGTAAAGTGATATCTCCTGAAGCACAGAAAACCAAAGGCAGGACTGGGGAGCTAAGAGAATTAATTAGAGAACCAAAAAGCTGACGTCCAAGCTCTGAAACAGAGAGAAATCTTCCATAGTTCTTGAAGTGGGCAGCAGGCTGGAGAGCACAAAGAAATCTTCACAGGCCCATCTGTGCTCAAATCTTAAGCTCTGATATAGGGAAAACCTGCACACAAATGTTTTTGGCAGCTTTGTTCATAGTTGCCAAAACTTGGAAGCAACGAAGATGCCCTTCAGTAGGCGAATGGGTAAAGAAACTGTGTTACATCCATACAATAGAAGGTTATACAGTGTTAAAAAGAAGCGAGCAAGAAGCCCAGAAATAAAACCACACATACACAGACAGCTAAGCTTCGACAAAGGAGCTAAGAACATACAATGGATAAAGGAAAATTTCTTCAATAAATGGTGCTGGGAAAACTGGACAGCCAAATGCAAAAGAATGAAAGTAGACCATCTGCTTTTGCCATTCACAAAAATTAACTCAAAATGGATCAAAGCCCTGAAGGTGAGACCTGAAACTATGAAACTCCTAGAAGAAAATATAGGCAATACACTATTTGACATTGGTCATAAAGTAATCTTTTCGGATGCCATGTCTACTCAGACAAGGGAAACTAAAGAAAAAATAAGCAAATGGGACTTTATCAGGTTAAAAAGCTTCTTCAAGGCAAATGAAACCAGGATCAAAATGAATAGACACCCCACCAGCTAGGAGAAAATATTTGCAAAACAAGGGGTTAATCTCCATAATATATAAAGAACTCACACAACTGAACAACAAAAATCAAACAACCTGATCAAAAAATGGGCAGAGGAAATGAACAGACACTTCTCCAAAGGAAATATACAGATGGCCAATAGGCATATGAAAAGATGTTCAACATCACTAATCTTCAGGGAAATGCAAATCAAAACTACACTAAGATATCACCTTACACCCGTTAGAATGGCTACAATCACCAAGACAAAAAACAACAAATGTTGGAGAGGATGTGGAGAAACGGGAACCTTCATTCACTGCTGGTGGGAATACAAACTGGTGCAGCCTCTATGGAAAACAGTATGGAGATTCCTCAGAAAACTAAAAATAGAAATACCCTACAATCCAGCTATCCCACTGCTGGGAATCTATCCAACAAACCTGAAATCAACAATCCAAAGAGGCTTATGCACCCCTATGTTCATTGCAGAATTATTCACTATAGCCAAGAAGTGGAAGCAACCTAAGAGTCCCTCGACTGATGATTAGATAAAGAATATGTGGTATATATGTACAATGGAATACTACTCAGCCATAAAAAGACAAAATTGTCCCATTTGCAACAACATGGATGGACCTGGAGGGTATTATGTTAAGTGTAATAAGCCAGAGAAAGAAAGATAAACACCATGTGACTTCACTCATATGTGGAATATAAACCAACACATGGACAGAGGGAACTGTATGGTGGTTACCAGGGGCAAGGGGGTTGTGGGGTGGGCACAAGGGGTGAAGAGAGGCATGTATATGGTGACTGACAAACAATAATGTACAGCCAGAATTTCACAATGTTATAAACTATTAAGACATCAATAAAAAAAAATGAGCAACAAGCCATGAAAAGACATGGAGGAACCTTAAATGTACATTGCTAAGTGAAAGAGGTCAATTAAAAAGGCTACATGCTGTATGATTCCAACTATATAATGTTCTGGAAGGCAGAACTATGGAAACAGTAAAAATATCAGTGGCTGATAGGAGTTCCAGGGGAGGGAGGAAGGGATGAATAAGTGGAGCATTATAACAGGGAATTTTAGAGCAATAAAACTATTTTTCTTTATGATACTATAATGATGGATACACGTCACTATACATGAGAAAGTGTCCACAATAGATAAATTTTAGAGACAGAACTTAGATTAGTGATTGCCTAGGGCTGGGGCCTAAGGAGGAATGGGGAGTAGACTGCTAACATGTGTGGCTTTTATTTTAGGAGGGAGGTAAATGTTCTTAATTTAGGTAGTGGTGATGTGCACAACTCTACTAAAATAGTAAAACATTGAGTAATAAACAACTTTAAATGGATACAATTTATGGTATGTGAAACACACCTCGATAAAGCCATTTTAAAAAATTAGAGAAAGGAAAGAAATCTGGAATATTAATATCAGACAGTGTAAACTTTAAAACAAGCAGTATTAACAGTGATAAAAAGGATCATTACATAATTATGAAGGGATCAGTTCACCAAGGAAACAACAATCATAAATGTGTGTGCACCTAACAACAGAACTGCAAAATAGATGAAGTAAATATAGAACTTCAAAAGAAATAAACAAATCCACATTTATAGTTGGAGATTCAACACTATTTCCACAGTAATTAATAGAACAAGTACAGAGAAATAAATATGTATATAAAAGACTTGAGTGAAACTATTAATCAACTTGTCTTAATCGATGTATAGAATATACACCACCAAACAACAGCAGAATAAACATGGTTTTCAAGTGCACATGCAACATTTGCCAAGATGTAACATATTTCTGGGTTGTAAAACAGACTTCAAAAAATTTAAGAGAGTTGAGTCAGATAAAGTATGTTTTGTGAACACACAGAATTAAATTAGAAATAAGTAAAAGAAAAATATTAGAAACTTCCTAAACAGTGTGAAATTAATACATACATATGATTTTCTTTTTGATCAAGAAAGAATAATAGAGACAAATTTACCATCCCACTTGAAACAACTTAAGAAACTGTCAAAATATACGATATAATGGTTCTCAAGACACTGGCTATCATGCAACAAAGGATAGTGATCCCTGAAAGACAGGAGACAAATGAGACGAACTTGACAAATGCTCCAACTTGATGCCTGGAAAAGGTACCAGGGTGAAGTGCAGGGAGGGGAAATCCAAGCATTATTAGAAGTCTCCATGTGTTGAAGTGACAGAGCTGGAAGTCTTAGGAGGTCAAGGTAGCTGAAGTTCACAGAGCAGAGTATCTCAGAGGAGAGAGCTGTACAAATAAAGAACTGTGGAAATCTGCAGAGGGTCCTAATCCATTATTTATCTCAGGGCTGATGTGTTTGGTAATGCAAAGAAATCATCCAAATCCAGGCAACAAATTACCTGAAGGGATTAGAGGGAATAGTACCTGGTATTCACACAGGGCTGAAAATGATGCTTGTACCTATCAGCTAGAGTTGAAAACCTCATAATTCATGGGTCATAGAGAGGAATACTCAAAAGGGTCTTGCTTCAGTGGTGGAAAAGTGAATCCTAGAAAAAATGTGTCTCTGGTCCACCTAACAAAGTATAAAAGCAAGTCCTATAAATATCAGCCTGTTTGGCAGTAATTTAACTGCACCCTAGAAAAAAGTTCTAGAATATTTATAGGAATACAACACATGCAGCACCCTACAAGTCAAAATTCACAAGGTCTGGCACCCAATCCAAAAATTACAAGGCAAATAACACAGCAGGAAAGTACTATCTATAATAAGGAGAAAAATCAGCCAATCAGAACAGATGTAAAACTGACACAGATGATAAAGCTAACAGTCAAGAACATCAGAACAGTTATTATGCCTGTATTACATTTGTTCAAGAAGATAGAGGAAAAACTGAACACATCAGCCAGAGAAATGGAAGATATAAAAAAGGCACAAATTATCTCTAGATATGTAAACTACAATGTATGTGGTGAAGAATTCAGTAGATGGGATTAATAACAGATTAGACATTTCAAAAGAAAAGATAAATGAACATAAAGACATACAAATCAAAACTCTCCAAAATGAAACGCAAAGAGAAAAAAGATGGAAATAAAATGAGGAGCATCATTGAGTTGTGGGATAATTTAAAATCCTAATATATGTGTAATTGGAGTCCCTGAAGAAAAGGAGAGAGAGTGTGAGACAGAGAAAAAATATTTGAAGAGGTAATGGTGAAAAACATTCCAGAATTGATGAAAACTACATACCCACAGATCCAAGAGGCTTAACACACCCCAAGTATAAGAAACATGTAAAAGACTGCACCAAAGCCCATGAAAAGAAAATCAATCAAAGCAAATGATAAAGAGAAACTTTTAAAATAAGCCATAGGAAAAAAGACACATTATGTACAGAGGAAGACAGATAAGAACAATAGAAAATTTCTCATCAGAAATCATGAAAGCTAGTACACAGTAAAGCAACATCTTTAAAGTACTGAAAGAAAAACACCAACAATCCAGAATTCTATTCTCAAATACATTTCAAAAAAGTAGGATAAATAATGACATTTTCACTCACAGAAAAGCTGAAAGAATTAATCACCATCTGACCTGCACTAGAAGAATTTTAAAGGAAGTCCTTCAGCTATAAATGTGTGGAGTGTGTGTGTGTGTGTAAATATGGATATGCATAAGAAAATGAAAAACACTGGAAATAGTAACTGCATGGGAAAATATATATGATTTATTTCTTATTAATTTACTATTTATAAAAGTTTACTCTTTAAGCAAAAATAATAACAATGTATCATGAGGTAAACTACGTGACATTTTCACAAAGGTCGGCAGAGAAGAAATGGCAGTATGCTATTTTAAGATTCTTATACTATGTGGTAGGCAAATTTTAATATGGTTCCCATGATCTTTACCCTCTGATTTTATGTCCTGTATAATCCCCTCACCCTGAGTATGGGTGGGACATGTGAGTTGTTTCTAGTCAATAGGATATAGCAAGGGTGATGGAATAACACTCCTTTGATTAGGTCATGTTATATGGCAAACAGGATGGAATACCTCTCCCATCATTATATTGTGTTATAAAAGACTCTGTCTTAGCAGACTGGTCTCCTATGAGCCTTGAAGAAGCAAAAAGACACGTTATGAACTGCCTCTGGAGATAACCACATGGTAAGGAACTGAAGGTGGCCTCTAGGATCTGAGGGCCACATTCAGCTGACAGTCAGTAAGAAACAAAAGCTTTTAGTCATACAGTTGCAAGGAAATGAATTCTGCCAATAAACTCAATGATTTTGAAAGTAGATTCTTCCCTAGTTGATCCTCTAGATGAGAATATAGTGCAACCAACACCTTGATTGCAGCTTTATGAGACCCAGTGCAGATGATCCAGCTAAGACATGCCCAGATTACTGACTCACAGAAATCATGAGATAATAAATGTGTGTTGTTTTAGGCTGCTGCACTGGAGGTTGTAGCCAGTACAGTAAGACAAGAAAGATAAGAGGCATCCAGACTTCAAAGGAATAAAGGAGACTTTATTCACAGATACCATAATCATCAGTGTAGAAAATCTAATGGGTGCTACAAAACAAAGCTACTATAACTAATAATATACAAGTCTAACTTACAAAAATTAATTTTATTTCTGTATATTAACGAATTAAATATTTTTAAATACCACTTACAATGGCATAAAAATTGTGAAATACAGATAAATCTGACAGAAGAACTGCAAGACTACTGAAAACTAAAAAATGTTGCTGATAGAAAATAAAGAAGATCTAAATAAACAGAGATTTACCTTCTTAGTGAGTCAAAAGATTCAAAATTGATCCATAGATTAAACGCAATCTCAATCAAAATACTATGAAGGTTTTTTGCATAAAGTCATAAACTAATTCAAAAACTCATATTGAAATCCGATGGACCTAGAATGTTCCAAAAAACTGAATAAGAAGAATAAATTTGGTAGCTCAACAAAATACTAGCAAACCAAACTCAACAGCACATTAAAGGGATCATAACTATGATCAAGTGGGATTTATCCCTGAGACGCAAGGATGATTTAACATCCACAAATTGATAAATGTGATACACCACATTAATAGAATGAAAGATAAAAATCATATGATCATCTCAATAGATGCAGAAAAAGCATTTGACAAAATTCAACATCACTTCATGATAAAAACCCTCAACAAATTGGGTATAGAAGGAACATACCTCAACATAATAAAGGCCATATATGACAAACCCACAGCTAACATTATACTCAATGGTGAAAGGTTGAATGCTTTTCGTCTAAGATCAGGAAGAAGACCAGGGTGCCCACTCTTACTACTCTTATTCAATATAGTACAGGAAGTCTTAGCTAGAGCAATCAGGCAAGATCAAGACTAAAAGGCATCCAAATTGGAAAAGAATAAGTAAAATTGTCTTTATTTACAGATGGCATTATCTTATACCTAAAAAACCCTAAAGACTCCACCAAAAAACTTGAATAATCAACGAATTCGGTAAAGTTACAGGATATAAAATCAACATACAGAAATCAGTTGTGTTTCTATATACTAAAGATGAAATAACTGCAAATGAAACTAAGAGAACAATCTCATTCACAATAGCATCAAAAACAATAAAATGTTTAGGAATAAATTTTTTTTTTTAAAGATTTTATTTATTTTATTTTTTGCCCCCAAAGCCCCAGTAGATAGTTGTATGTCACTGCTGCACACCCTTCTAGTTGCTGTATGTGGGACTCGGCCCCAGGATGGACAGAGAAGTGGTGCCTCGATGCACACCCGGGATCCGAACCCGGGCCGCCAGCATCACAGCGTGCGCACTTAACCACCAAGCCACAGGGCTGGCCCAAGTTTAGGAATAAATTTAACCAAGGAAGTAAAAGATCTGTGCACTGAAAACTACAAGACTTTGATGAAAGAAATTGAAGAAAACACAAACCAATGGAAAGATACCCTGTGTTCATGGGTTGGAAGAATTAATATTGTTAAAATGTCCATACTTCCCAAAGCCCTCTACAGATTCAGAGCAATCCTTACCAAAATTCTCATGGGATTTTTCACAGAATTAGAAAAAACAATCCTAAACTTTGTATGGAAACACAAAAGACCCCAAATAGCCAAAGCAATTCTGAGAAAGAAGAACAAGCTGAGTGCATCACACTTCCTGATTTCAAACTATATTACAAAGCTATAGTAATCAGAACAGTGTGGCAGTGGCATAAAAACAGGCACATAGACCAATGGAACAGAGTAGAGAGCCCAGAAATAAGTCCCCGCATATACGGTCAACTAATATTTGACAAGGGAGCCAAGAATACTCAATAGGGAAAGGATAGTCTCTTCAATAAATGGCATTGGGAAAACTGGATAAACACAGGCACAAGAATGAAATTGGACTCCTATCTTACACCACTCACAAAAATTTACTCAAAATGGATTAAAGACTTTAATGTAAGACCTAAAACTGAAACTACTGGAAGAAAACATAGGGGACAAGCTCCTCAACATTGGTCTTGGCAATGTCATTTTGGATATGACAGCAAAAGTAAACAAGTGGCATTATATCAAATTTAAAAACTTCTGCAAAGCAATAGAAACAATCAGCAAAATGAAAAGGCAATCCACCAAAGAGGAGAAAATATTTGCAAACCGTATATCTGATAAGGGGTTAATACCCAAAATATATAAGGAATTCATACAACTCAATAGCAAAAACAATCTCTTTAAAAAAATGAGAAGAGGACTTGAATAGACATTTTTCCTAAGAAGGCATACGAATGGCCAACATGTACATGAAAAGATTCTCAACATCACTAGTCTTCAGGGAAATGCAAATCAAAATCACAATGATATATCACCTCATACCTTTTAGAATGGCTGTTATCAAAAAGATAAGAGATAAATGCTGGCGAGGATGTGGAGAAAAGAGAACACTTGTGCACTGTTGGTGGGAATGTATATTGGTACAGGCACTATAGAGAACAGTATGGAGGTTCCTCATAAAATTAAAAATAGGACTACCATATGATCTGGCAATCCCACTTGTGGGTATATATACAAAGGAAATGAAATCACTGTCTCTAAGAGACATCTGCACTGCCATGTTCATTGCAACATTGTTCATAATAGGCGAGATATGGAAACAACCTAAGTGTCCATTGATGGATGAATGGATAAAGAAAATGTAGAGGGGAGGCGGAGTCAAGATGGCGGCGTAGGCAGACTCTGAACTCACCTCCTCCCGTGGACACAGCCAATTTACAACTACTCGTGGAAAAATTACCCCTGAGACAGAACTGAAAACAGGATAAGAGGAACTCCTGCAACAACGGACAATCCTAACTGGGGTAGAAGAGGCAGAGACTCCCTTCTGGAGAGGAAAAACGCTGCCTTCACAAGCCGCCAGCGTCACGGCCGCCGGGAGCAGCTCACAGGTACGCACCCTCCCTGGAGGCGCGGGGTCCTGAGCCGGGGAGCGCCCCCGCTGTGGGCATTTTGTGGACCCAGCACAATCGACACCAGTGGCATAATATCTGACCTTGCCTGCTACTAAAGCATTGGGTAGCACCTCCAGAAAACCCGGTTCACAAAGAAACTAAAACTGGCTCTTAAAGGGCCGGTGCACAAACTCACCCGTTCCAGAAAGCATCCTAAAATCACCAGAAAGAAAGGTACACAGTGCTTCGGTGACAAGAGACTCACCTAATAGGCCCTGAGTGCATCACGGTGAGGGGTGAGACCTCTCCAGGGACTGGGACATTGGCGGCGGCCATTGTTGTGGCCTGGTGTGAGCGTGCTGACACAGGCGCCATTGGAGGTCTCCCTGGGGCCTGCTAGCCCAGGGTCTGCCCCACCCGCTAGAGCACCGATTTAATCCAGCTCAGCCAGGGCAGGCAGCCCACCCTAGAGACTGGCCCCACCCAACAACAAGCCCTCAGGCAACTTGTGGGCCTCCATAGATTGGTGACTGGATTCTCTGCAGCCTGGCAACTGAGCTGACTTGAGCGGGGCAGGGTGTGCACAAGGAGCGGGTGGAGAGTGTGGGGTGGTGGCGGAGTGTGTGGGGCTCCCGCCGTGGAGAGACTGGGTCCGCTTGGGGAGGTCGGGGCGCTCACACGGGGCAGGACTGTGTTGACTGTGTGTGTGGACCTGTGGGCAACAGGGCTTGTCAGCTGCAGAAGACTTGTGCTTCTCAAAGACCCACATAGGAGGTTTGCCTCACCTTCCAAAGCCTGAAACAATTGGGTGCTCCTGTGCCTGAGGGCAGCCCCACCCAGCTGCAATCCCCAGAGAGCTGACAAGAGACCTAATAGGCTAAGGTTTACAGCAATTGTAAGGCCCTGAGCCTAAAAACTTGCCACACTGGGGGCCTACTCACTTAAAAGAAATACTGCAACACAAATGTGGTATTAGAACTTACAGCCAACTGTGCTGGGGCTCCCCACACCTGATAAAGAGACTGAAGGGCCCACAACAACTACAAGCAGCTGAGCATTACAACAGCTGGCCAGGAGCATAACTCAGTCTCCCTGGGCGCCTATAGGGAGAGCTAATAGGCCACAATAGAAGGACACACGTAGCCCACATAGGAGTCACCCCTGGAACATTGAGATCTGAGGGAAGCACACTGGAAGCCTCCTAAGGCATCACTTACATAAGGTCACCTATCTAAGAACAGGAGACGTAGCTGACCTACCTAATACGTAGACACAAGCACAGGGAAAGAGGCAAAATGAGGAGGCAAAAGAACACATTCCAAGTAAGGGAACAGGACAAAACCCCAGAAAAGGAACTAAGTGAAACAGAAATGAGCAACCTACCCGACAGAGAGTTCAAACTAAGAGTGTTAAGGATGCTCACTGATCTGGGGAGAAGAATAGATGAACTCAGTGAGAATGTCAACAAAGAAATGGAAGATATAAAAAAGAACCAATCAGAAATGAAAAATACAATACTGGAAATGAAAAACTCATTAGAGGGACTCAAAAGCAGAGTAGAGGATACAGAAGAACGGATCTGTGAGCTGGAAGAAAGACTAGAAGAAATTACCCAAGGTGAACAGGTAAAAGAGAAAAGAATTAAAAAGAGTGAGGACAGTCTAAGGGACCTCTGGGACAACATCAAGCGCACTAACATCCGTGTTATAGGTGTCCCGGAAGGAGAAGAGAGAGACAGGGGGCAGAGAATCTATTTCAAGAAATAATAGATGAAAACGTCCCTAACCTAAGGAAGGAAACAGACATCCAGGTACAGGAGGCACAGAGAGCCCCAAACAAGATAAACCCAAAGAGGCCTACACCAAGACACATCATAATCAAAATGTCCAGAATTAAAGATAAAGAGAGAATCCTAAAAGCTGCAAGAGAATGTCAAGTTACATACAAAGGAAACCCCATAAGGCTATCAGCTGACTTCTCAGCAGAAACCTTACAGGCTAGAAGAGAATGGCATGATATATTTAAAGTGCTAAAAGGAAAGAACTTACAGCCAAGAATACTCTACCCAGCAAGGTTATTGTTCAAAATGGAAGGAGAGATCAAAATTTTCCCAGATAAGCAAAAATTAAAGGAGTTTGTGACCAAGAAACCAGTGTTACAAGAAATGTTAAAGGGACTGATTTAAGGGGAAAAGAGAAGACCACAAATAGGAAAAATTATCTATTTCCACGATTAGAACGTAATGGATACAAATGCACAAAAAAGAGGTTAGATATGATATAAAAAACATAAAAGGAGGGAGGAGGGTAGTTAAAGAGTACAGCTTTCAGACAGAGGTCAAACTAAAGTGACCATCAATTCTGTATAGAAGAAGTAAGGAACAGAGAAGGACTACTAAAACACTGAGGGAAAAAAAAATATAGTTAAAAAATGGCAGTAAGTACATACTTATCAATAGCTACTTTAAATGTCAATGGACTAAATGCTCCAATTAAAAGGCATAGGGTGGCTGACTGGATAAAAAAACAAAACCCATATATATGCTGCATACAAGAGACACACTTCAGACCTAAAGACACTCACAAACTGAAAGTGAAGGGATGGAAAAAGATACTCCACGCAAATGGCAATGAAAAGAAAGCTGGGGTAGCAGTACTCATATCAGACAAAATAGACTTTAAAACAAAAACTGTAAAAAGAGACAAAGAAGGGCATTACATAATGATCAAGGGAACAATCCAACAAGAGGATATAACACTTGTAAATATCTACGCACCCAATGTAGGTGCACCTAAATATATAAAGCAATTATTAACAGACATAAAAACAGAAATAGACAGTAACACAATAATAGTAGGGACTTTAACACTCCACTTACACCAACGGATAGATCATCCAAACAGAAGATCAATAAGGAAACATTGGCCTTAAACGACACACTAGAACAGATGGACCTAGTAGATATATACAGAGCATTCCATCCAAAAACCGAAGAATACACGTTCTTTTCAAACGCACATGGAACATTCTCCAGGATTGATCACATATTAGGCCACAAAACAAGTCTCCATAAATTTAAGAAGATTGAAATAATACCAAGCATCTTTTCTGACCACAACGGTATGAAACTAGAAATCAACCATAGGAAGAAAATCAGAAAAGCCACAAATACATGGAGATTAAACAAAATGCTACTGAACAACGACTGGGTTAACGAAGAAATCAAAGAAGAAATCAAAAAAAACCTGAAGACAAATGAAAATGAAAATACGACATGCCAGAATTTATGGGATACAGCAAAAGCGGTTCTAAGAGGGAAGTTTATAGCAATACAGGCCTATCTCAACAAACAAGAAAAATCTCAAATAAACAATCTAACAATGCACCTAAAGGAACTGGAAAAAGAAGAACAAACAAAGCCCAAAATCAGTAGAAGAAGGGAAGTAATAAAAATCAGAGCAGAAATAAATGAAATAGAGACTAAAAAGAAACAATAGAAAAAATTAATAAAACCAAGAGCTGGTTCTTTGAAAAGATCAACAAAATAGACAAACCTTTAGCTAGACTCACCAAGAAAAAAGAGAGAAGGCACAAATAAGTAAAATCAGAAATGAAAGAGGAGAGGTTACAACAGACACCTCAGAAATACAAAAGATTATAAGAGAATACTATGAAAAACTATATGCCAACAAATTCGACAATCTGGAAGAAATGGATAAATTCTTAGAATCATACAACCTTCCAAAACTGGATCAAGAAGAAGTAGAGAATTTGAATAGACCAATCACCAGTAAGGAGATCGAAACAGTCATCAAAAACCTCCCCAAAAATAAAAGTCCAGGACCAGACGGCTTCCCTGGTGAATTCTACCAAACATTCAAAGAAGACTTAATACCTATCCTTCTCAAACTCTTCCAAAAAATTGAGGAGGGGGGGAAGATTCCCTAACTCATTCTACGAAGCTGACATTACCCTGATACCAAAACCAGACAAGGACAACATAAAAAAAGAAAATTACAGGCCAATATCACTGATGAACATCGATGCGAAAATCCTCAACAAAATACTAGCAAATCGCATACAACAATACGTTAAAAAGATTATACACCATGATCAAGTGGGATTTATTCCAGGTATGCAGGGATGGTTTAACATTCGCAAATCAATCAACGTAATACACCACATTAATAAAATGAAGAACAAAAATCACATGATCATCTCAATGGATGCAGAGAAAGCATTTGACAAGATCCAGCATCCATTTATGATAAAAACTCTGAATAAAATGGGTATAGAAGGAAAGTACCTCAACATAATAAAGACCATATATGAGAAACCCACAGCTAATATTATCCTCAATGGTGAAAAACTGAAAGCTATCCCTCTAAGAACAGGAACCAGACAAGGATGCCCACTGTCACCACTCCTATTTAACATAGTATTGGAAGTCCTAGCCAGAGCAATCAGGCAAGAGAAAGAAATAAAAGGGATCCAAATTGGAAAGGAAGAAGTGAAACTGTCACTATTTGCAGATGACATGATTTTATATATAGAAAACCCTAAAGAATCCACCAGAAAACTTTTAGAAGTAATAAGCGAATATGGTAAAGTTGCAGGATACAAAATCAACATACAAAAATCAGTTGCATTTCTGTACACTAACAACGAAGTAGCAGAAAGAGAAATTAAGAATACCATCCCATTTACAATTGCAACAAAAGAATTAAATACCTAGGAATAAACTTAACCAAAGAGGTGAAAGATCTGTACACCGAAAACTATAAAACATTGCTGAAAGAAATTGAAGAAGACACAAAGAAATGGAAAGATATTCCATGCTCTTGGATTGGAAGAATTAACATAGTTAAGATGTCCATACTTCCTAAAGCCATCTATAGATTCAATGCAATCCCTATCAAAGTTCCAACAACATTTTTCACAGAAATAGAACAAAGAATTCTAAAATTTATATGGAACAACAAAAGACCCCGAATAGCTAAAGGAATCCTGAGAAAAAAGAACAAAGCTGGAGGTATCACACTCCCTGACTTCAAAATATACTACAAAGCTATAGTCACCAAAACAGCATGGTACTGGCACAAAAACAGACACACAGATCAGTGGAATAGAATCGAAAGCCCAGAAATAAACCCACACATCTATGGACAGCTAATCTTTGACAAAGGAGCCAAGAACATACAATGGGGAAAAGAAAGTCTCTTCAACAAATGGTGTTGGGAAAACTGGATAGCCATATGCAAAAAAATGAAAGTAGATCCTTACCTTACACCATACACAAAAATTAACTCCAAATGGATTAAAGACTTGAATGTAAGACCTGAAACTGTGAAAGTTCTAGAAGAAAACATAGGCAGTATGCTCTTCGACATCGGTCTTAGCAACATCTTTTCAAACACCACATCTGACCGGGCAAGAGAAACAATAGAAAAAATAAACAAATGGGACTACATCAAACTAAAAAGCTTCTGCACAGCAAAGGAAACCATCAACAAAACGAAAAGACAACCTAACAATTGGGAGAAGATATTTGCAAACCATACATCTGATAAGGGCTTAATCTCCAAAATATATAAAGAACTCATGCATCTCAACAACAAAAACTACCAACCCAATAATTAAAAAATGGGCAAAAGACCTGAACAGACATTTCTCCAAAGAAGATATACAGATGGCCAACAGACACATGAAAAGATGTTCAAAATCACTAATTATCAGGGAAATGCAAATCAAAACTACAATGAGATATCACCTCACGCCCGTCAGAATGGCTATAATTAACAAGACAGGAAACAACATGTGTTGGAGAGGATGTGGAGAGAAGGGAACTCTCATACACTGCTGGTGGGAGTGCAAACTGGTGCAGCCACTATGGAAAACAGTATGGAGATTCCTCAAAAAAGCAAGGATAGAACTACCATATGATCCAGCTATTCCACTGTTGGGTATTTATCCAAAGAACTTGAAAACACCAATTTGCAAAGGTACATGCACCCCTGTGTTCATTGCAGCCTTATTCACGATAGCCAAGACTTGGAAGAAACCTAAGTGCCCATCAAGGGACGAATGGATAAAGAAGCTGTGGTATATATACACAGTGGAATACTACTCAGCCATAAGAAACGACGAAATCCAGCCATTTGTGACAACATGGATGGACATTGAGGGTATAATGCAAAGTGAAATAAGTCAGAGGAGAAGGTCAAATACCGTATGATTTCCTTCATTAAGTAGTAGATAGTGACAACAATGGAGCGGATACATAGGGACAGAGATTGGATTGGTGGTTGCCAGAGGGGAGGAGGGAAGAGGGTGAAAGGGATAATTCGGTGCATGTGTGTGGTGATGGGTTGTAATTAGTATTTTGGTGGTGAACATGATGTGGTCCATGCAGAAATAGAAGTACAATGATGTACACCTGAAATTTTTACAATGTGATAAACCAATGTTACTGCAATAAACAAAAAATTAAAAAAATAAATTAAAAAAAAAAAAGAAAATGTAGTGTGCATATATATGTATATATACACACACAAAGGAATATTATTCAACCTTAAAAAAAGAAGGAAATCCCGTCACTTGTGACAGCATGTGACAGCATGGATGAACTTAGAGGGTATTATGCTAAGTGAAATAAGTCAGACAAAGACAAATACTGTATGATCTCACTTATGTGTAGAATCTAAAAATATTGAACTGATAAAAACAGAGAGTAGAATGGTGTTTACCAGGGGCTGAGTGGTGGGAAATAGGGAGATGTTGGTCAAAAGGTACAAACTTTCAGTTATAAGATAAGTAAGTTCCAGGGATCTAATGTACAGCATGGTGACTATAGTCATCAATGCTGTATTATATACTTGAAAGTTGCTATGAGAGTAGAGTTTTAATGTTCTCACTACCACCACCACCACAACGACAAAATGGTAATGATGTGAGGTAAAGGGCATGCTAAATAATCTTATTGCTGTAAACATTTTGCAATATATACATGTATCAGATCATCACATTGTATACTTTAAACTCACTCGATATTATACGTCAATTATATGTCAACAAAGCTGGGGAAAAAATGGCAACTGACACTCTTCAATTTAAAGATTTATTTTAAATCTAAAGCAATCAAAAGAGATCGTACTGACATAAAAAGAGACAAATAGATCCATCAAACAGAGAGGAAATGCAGAAATATACACAAAATGAATGATTAACTGATTTTTGACAAACCTGTAAAGGCAATTAAATGGAGAAATTATAGTCTCTTCAATAAATGGTGCTAGAAAATGTGGATATATGTGTGGAAGAAAAAAAAAACTTCAATCCATACCTCGCACTATATATAAAATCAACTCAAAAATAAATTGCAGACAGAAATAGAAAAACTAAAAATATTTTTTGTTTTTAATTTTTTAATATGGTGTATTACATTGATTAGCATCATTAGTCTTTAGAGAAATGCAAATCAAAACCACAAGGAGAGTGGGCCGGCCCGGTGGCTTAGCAGTTAAGTGTGCGCGCTCCGCTACTGGAGGCCCGGGTTCAGATCCCGGGAGCGCACCAACGCACTGCTTGTGCGGCCATGCTGAGGCGGCGTCCCACATACAGCAACTAGAAGGATGTGCAACTATGACATACAACTATCTACTGGGGCTTTGGGGAGAAAAAGGGGAAAAAAAAGAAGGAGGATTGGCAATAGATGTTAGCTCAGGGCCAGTCTTCCCCAGCAAAAAAGAGGAGGATTGGCATGGATGTTAGCTCAGGGCTGATCTTCCTCACACACACACACACAAAAAACCACAAGGAGAAACCATTCACATGACTAGGAGGGCTGTAATCAAAAAAACAGATAATAAAAATTGTTGGCAAGGATATAAAGAAATTGGAAATCTCATGCATCACTGGTGGGAACGTGAAATGGTTCAGTCACTCTAAAAAACCATTTGACACTTTCTCAAAAATGTTAAAAATAGAGTTACCATATGACCCAGCAGTTCCACTCATAGGTATATACCTAAGACAAATGAAAACATACCTTCACCTTCACACAAAAACTTGTACATGAATTACATAGCAGCGTTATTTATAATAAGAAAAAGTGGAAACAACCCATTTGGCCCTCAACTGATGATTGGATAAATAAAACTATAAAAATTCTTGGAAAAAACAGCAGAAAACAGGGCCAGAAGTAAAGAGAGGCAAATGAGGGTGCAAAACTTAAGGATGTCCTCACTGTCAGGGACTTGCACAACCTTGAGAATGAGATCCTTTGTCCTAGGCCACTATTCTCTTCACTATAGTGTAGACTTTAGGAGAAATGCTTAGCAATCTTGGTGTAGGCAAAGATTTCTTAGAAATGACACCAAAATCAAGATGTTAAAATGTTTTTTAACATGATAAACTAGACTTCATTAAATTTAAAACTTCTGCTCTTCAAAAGATTCCATTAAGAAAATGAAAGACAAGTCATAGACTGGAAAAAAAATTATTCAGAATGTATAAAGAACATTTAACGCTCAATCAAAAATCTCAATTATAAATAGGCAGAAGATTTGGACAGGTACACAACCAAAGGATGGGGAAACAAGAAAAATGCTCAACATCATTATTTAGCAGGTAAATGCAAATTAAATATGGTATATCTATACAATGAAATATTATTTGGCATTAAAAAACAATGAAGTTCTGATACATGCTATAACATGAATGAATCTTGAAAACATTATGCTACATGAAAGAAGCCAGTCACAAAAAATCACATATCATATGATTCCATTTATATGAAATGTCCAGAATAGGAAAGTCTGTAGAGATAGAAAGTTGTTTGGTGGTTGCCTAGGTTTAGGGGATAGGGAGGATAGAAAATGACTGCTAATTGGTATGTGATTATGTTTTGGAGTGATGAAAATATTATTAAATTAGATTATGGTAATCATTGCACAACTCTGTGAATACACTAAAAATATTGAATTGTACACTCTACGTTATAGATTGTATGATATGGAAAGTATCTCTAAATAAAGACTTTTTAAAATAACCAGGAGGAGACTTCTGTTCAGGATAAGATCGCATAGACCTTTTTTCCCAAGCTCCTCCCTACTAAGTACAACTATAAACCCTGGAAATAACTTCAGAGACAACTAAAGGAGAATTCTGAAAGATGGAAGAGGAAGGTGTACTGGCTTGAGAGACCAGGACTGGAGAAACAGCACAGCATCATGACATCTTATGTCTTCTCAACCAACAGAAAAAGGTGACCCAGGCCTGCTATTTCCTGAACACCAGCTTAGTTTTAGCAACAGAAGGTGGCCCAGGTAGGCTCATTCTTCCTCTGGATCAAATGGACGTCCCACCTACAACAGGTGAGTAAGGCAGCACTACAAATCAATAACAGAAAGATAACAAAAATCTCAAAACACTTGGAAACTAAACTAACCTTCTAAATAATCCATGGGTCAATGAGAAAGTCTCAAGGGAAATAAAATATATATTGAACTGAATGAAAATACAACATATCAAAACTTGTGGTAGACTGTTAAAACACTGAATGCTTATGCTAGAAAAGAGAAAATCAATAATCTAAGTTTCCACCTAAAGAAACTAGAAAAACGAACAAGAATAAAGCAGAAGAGAGGATGTATTGGGGGTGAGTTAGAGAGAAAGGGCTTGTTATTTGAGGGGACTGATGTAGAAATGGAATCTGAATGGGAGAAGAATTAGAGAAAGAGATGACCTGGGGCATGTGAAAGGATTGCTGAGTGGCCTGAGGGCCCAGCAGAGGTTGGAAATTCTATTTAGAGGACCAATATTTGGAGCCACTCCTGCTTTTTCTCACAGTGGTCATTATGAGACTGGAGAAATCAGATGTTTAGAGGGACCCAAAACTGATACTAAATAGTGCAGATGTGGTATTTGGAGGGCAAGGGGATGAAGATGTCATCAGTGCTGAATCAATACACCCTAAGATCCTGGCTGGATAAGGAAAGAAGTGAAGAGAAAAGGAAAGGCTTGAGGCACTGGACACCTCAATGAAGCCAAATAACAGATGACATGGGATCCAACAATTGTTAGGAGATTTGAGTCACAATGGGATATTGGAGTTGAGTCTTTTCGAAGTGAAGTCATGCCCAGTGATGCCAAGTGGCTGGGGATGGTGAAGTGCTAAGAAGTTAAAGGGCAGGGTGATGAGGCCAGGGTGTGTGGGATGGGTCTTCCACGTGGGTATTGTTGAGCTCACCCAGGATATAGACGGGACTTGGAGCATCAAGAAAGCCTGTTGAGCTAGTCTTTACAGTATGGGGAAGAGTGAGGATAATGCCCACATCTACTCACCACTCTCAGCCCCAACCCCTTGATTAGGAGTCAGCCTGGGTAGGAACGTAGGGAAAGCAATAAGATCAGGAGAAAACCTGGTTTCAGGGAAGGCTAGGAAATGAAGAGAATGTTTTGAAACAATCTACTTTCCCGTTTGTTATCTGGTTTATTTTTTGGTTTTTCAGCTGAGTGGGAAAAGCACAGGTAAACTCCTCCCGGGACATATTTTACTATTTTGGTCCCATAAAGTCTGAGAATGGCAGTCAGAAGGCCTGTCTGTGTCTTAATCCAAGTGTCTGACCTCAGGAAAGTCCTTTCACAATATGAGCCCTTGTGTGACCATTCATGTAACAAGAGAGTTGGGATGGATGGGCTCTACCCATCCATTAAAGCCATTTTCCACTGGCTTTAATATCTATGGGCCGTAGATACAAATGCTGAGGTCTGCCTGAGATATCACAGTTATTGTCTTATACCTTGTGCTATCTGGAGAGAAAGGATCTATAAGGAAGGAATCTGAAGCTTGCTTGTTAAAAGCACAAATCCCACCTACAAAACTGACTGCAGACATCACAATGCATCTTTGTGTCAGAGGAAGAATCCCAAAATGGATTGGCCACTATAATCTAGTGGTTAAACACTCCAGCTTTGGAGACTGGCTGTTTTCCACTAGCAAGATATGTAATTTGGGCAGGTTATTTGACCTCTCTTTATCTCATTTTCGTCAAGAAGAAAATGAGGATGACACTAGCATGTATCTCATCAAGTTGTTGTGACTGTTAAATAAAATGAGGCATGTAAAGATTTAAACACAGTGCCAGACACTTTGGAAGAACTCAATATGTGTTAGCTATCAATATAATTATTATTATAAAATAATTATTATTATAGGAGGGGCCAATGTTGTATTTCTGCTGTCTGTAAAACTCTGGGCAAGGAAATATCCTAAACCAAAGTGTGCAAAAATAAATAATACACACCATTCCATTTTCTGGGGCCCTGTCCCTGACATGGGAAATTTCCAAGCACGTCATAAAGTCTTAAGTTTTCAAGAAAGGTTGAAAGTCCTGTCAGTGAAACAGCAGCACGTTCGTCTCTTACCCTTGGAAATCACATGTCTCCAGATGTTTCTCGGTTTTCACTTTTCAACAATCCAGGGAGAATATCTCAGTTAAGAAGACCTAGTGATCTCTCCCATTATTTCTCTCCTTTCCCCTTTAAAGGCCCTCCTCTTAAGCCTCATTCCTTTCCTCTACTTCTCCTTCATCCCTGTTTAACCATTTATTCTACTTTAACCCTTCCATTCTCTTTGTTCAATTATGGCCTTTCCTCTTTCTTCCATTTTACTCCCCTTTATTCCGCATCAACCCCTCCTCTTTATTCCATCTCACCCCTCTTTATTCCATTTCTCTCCATCCCCTTATTCCACATCACTCCTTCCCCTTTATTCCACATCATCTCCTCCCCTTTATCCCACTCACTCCATCCCTTTATATCATGTCACCACTCCCCCTTTTCATCACCCCTTCTCCTTTACTCCTCTTCCTCCCCTGTCCTTCCCCTTCAGCTCCAGTCAGAGCTTCCCAACTCAACAACAAAATTTCAAATGAAAAAAAAAAAAAAAACACAGTAAGCCATGAATATGCTGCTGTCACAATACAGATGTTTATTAATGATTAAATGCCAGAGAAGTTTTAACAATCACAAATCTTCGAGCTCTGCGGTTGTTACCCATTGTATGATCAGTTTCTATCCCTCAATACAATACATTCTCCCTTCTATGGACTTTAGCAGTTGTTACCCATCAATATCAGCTATAATTTTAGATGTCATACACAACCCATATCTGTGTGTTACCAGAGCATGTCCCGCAAATTTGTACCGTCCTGCATAGAGGAAATACAGAGACGATAGATAAGAATATTCGTAATCAGGTGACTTCAACTACTTGGAACTATGTGTCCATACCTAACTAGCTGTTTCACTGACAAGGGGTGTGAATGCCAGCTGTCTGTAAAACAGATCCAGGAAATAAAATTGAACTTTTCCTCTAACTTTTGATCCCAGAAAAGCTAGTTAGGTTTACACTTGAGGTGTCCCTCTTGGCGTGATCTGAGCAAAACTGCACAGAATTTTGGGAGCGGCTGTTTGACGAGCCACTGGCCTAAATAATTTGGGAAAAAAAATATCCTGAGGTGGTGGAACTGCTGCGGGGACATGGCCGTGAATTGGTGTGACATGGGTTAGCATTAACTATCAGCTGTCAGTAGGCTGACCTAATGTCCTAGCATGCCTCTTGAGGGCCGTTCCAATTGAGCTTTCGGGAGGAGGGTAGGAAAGTCAGGAAAAACATGCAATTCCCTTTGGGGGAGGGAAAGCACCTCGAGATTTGCGAGCTTCTCTGGGACAGGTGTTTACCACAAATGTCACATCAATTAAAGAAAGGGCTGTAATGAAGGAAAGCCAGGATCAGGGGTAAAAGAGAAAGGCAAGGTAGCACCAGGGAGCCTGGGCATGACACAGAAACATCTCTGCTTTTACCAGCTGAAGGAACCAAGTATCCCCAGTGAAGGGGCTGACTGTGTGTTTGGAATTCTCAGCCTGACCCGAGCATCAGGTGGAACTCCTTCTCACCATCAGATCTTTACCTTCAAGACTCTCCTTAACATTTCCTGTGACATCCCAGGTCTACCCCCACCCTTTTCCCCTGTCCGGCACCTTATAGAAGGGAAAACACCTAACGAAAGAAGTAGCCGATGCCAGTTTTGGCCTCCTTCTCCCGGGGCACACGGAGCAATGGGCGGTCTTGCTCCGGAATGGGGGGGTTACCCGCTCCTTCCTCATCGTCATGGGAACGGGCAGTGCCGGGAGGCACAGCTGGCTCCTCAGAGGAACCTGGAAAATAGTAACAATGTTAACTCCTTATGTTTCTAGACTTCACACTTTGCACAGTACCCAAGGGACTAAGACCTAATTTTGAGCTTCAAATACAGTATGAGGCAAGAAGGTAAGGCAGAAATGATTATCCCCATTTGACATGTAAGAAAACTGCAGCCTATCAGTAGAACATAGATGTCTAAATCTAGGCCCACTGTGGAAGCTGGGTGTGGAAGGCTGGATTAGAGAACAGAAAGAGTGAGACAGATACGCCATGCTTAGAGCAAATGGACAATATCACCAGGGAAGCAGGGAAGAAGGCGGCCTCCTAACAACCACCACCACCCTACAACCAGCCTGACTAATTTTACTAAGCAAATGAGTACCAAAGCTGGAGCCGGAAGCTTACAGCACTTCATGGAGGAGAGAAAGCAGGTGTCGGTCTTCAATGACTCTGGGTAGGACTTGTAGTCCATGACTCGGCCAGGCTGAGACTTGTTTTTAAGGAGGGTGGTATGTACAGGAAAGATAACATCTGCATCTTCTTTATGGAACTGGATTGCCTTTGGATTCTGAACCTCTTTAGAGGCAAGATCATTAGGTACTGGGACTGCTTCCACATTCATGATTTCTTCAAGATTGACAGCCAGGCCTGGCTGAGGGTCTGGAATTGTATAGAGAATGGAGACATCTTCAGGCTCTGGAGCCACATTGGTAACTTCATCTTCTTCAAAAGTGTTGGCATGGTCTTTCTGAGAATCTGGAATTTTGTTGTGAATTTGAGCATCCTCAGGCTCTGGAACCACATTAAAAACTGAGTCTTTTTCAAGATTGAGGTTTTCTTCAGAGTCTTGGATTCCACTGACATCAAAGGCTGCTTCGTATCCTGGTATTTCTTCAGCATCTGAGGCATCTTCATTGTTTGGAACTCCACTCACATCTGAGGATTCTTCCTGATCTTGAATTTCATCAAAATTGGAGAAATCTTCAGGACTCGTTACCACATGGAGAGCTGGGACCTCTTCAGGGTTGGAGTCTTCTTCAGAGCCTGTAAATCCATCGACCTCTGGAGTTTCTTCATGATCTGGAATTTCTTCAGTATCTGAGGTTTCTTCATTATTTGGGACTGCATCAAGAGCTGGGACCTCTTCGAGATTGGGATCTTCTTCAGAGTCTGAGAGTCCATTGACCTCTGGAGACTCTTCGTGATTTGGGATTTCATGACTACTCGGGGCTTCATCAGGGCTTGGGACCACATGAAGAGCTGGGACTTCTTCAAAATCAAGGTCTTCGTCAGCAACTGAAATCCCATTGACTGCTGGGACTTCTTCGTGGTCTGGAATTTCTTCAGCATTTGAGGCTTCATCATTTGGGATTTCATCAAGAGCTGGAACCTCTTCAAGACTGGGGTCTTCTTCAGAATCTGGGTTTTCATCACTATCTGAGGCATCTGCATGGTCTGGGATTTCATCAGTGTCTGGTGCTTCTTCATTGTCTGGGATTTCATCAATATCTGAGGCTTCTTCATTGTTTGGAATTACATCAAGATAGGGAACTTCTGCGAGGTCAAGATTTTGGTAGTCTTCAAAATCTGGTCCTTCTTCAAGGTCATGATTTGGGTTTTCTCCAGGGTTGGGGATTTCTTGCACATCTGGGGCTCCTTCAGGATCTGGGACCATATCAAAATATGGTATTTCTTCAAAGTCTGGGATTTCAATGAGTTCTGGAATTTCATCATCAGGGTCTAGAATATCCTCAAGGGGAGGAAGATCATCAAAATTCAGGGTATCATCATCATCGTCATCATCATCATCATCATCATCTTCTTCTTCTTCTTCATCAAGCTCTGGTATGCCTTCAAGATGTGGGCCTTGAACCTCAAGGTCATTTGGGATCTCGAGACCTTGGACTTCCCCAAAGACTACTCCTTGATTGAGATATTCAAATACTAGCTCTTCATTGACTGACACATCTTCCTCAGAGGACTCATCTTCCTCAAGGGGCTCATCTTCAGCAAGGACCTGGCCTTCAGGAAGGGCCTGACCTTCACCAAGGGACTGACCTTCAGCAAGGGCCTGACCTTCAGCAAGGGCCTGACCTCCAGCAGGGAACTGACCTTCATCAAAAGGCTTGCTTTGAGCAAGGACAGCAGCCCGGGCTTCAGCAGAGCTTTCTACTGGATCAGAAAGTAAAGCATCCTCTTCCATCTTTATCCGTGCACTCCTGAATGGCAATGAATTTTGAAAAGCAAGTCAGTTTGTATACTTGGGTTGACTAACATAAACATAGTCTGGGGTTGGAAGCCCCCATAGGAGATTCTGCTTCAGGCTAAGCATAAACAAACCAAGAAAACACTCACTGGATCTTCCTCAAATTCCTACGTCTGATAAAATCAAGGGCTTCAGGACTGGATTTCCACACACGCTTAGCAACCTGCCTCTGAATATGGGGAGGCACCTGAGGATAAAATTAACAATGTTAGCTTTTATTTCATAACATTGTTTTATTTATACTCATCTCCATCAGGTACCAGGGACTGAAGGCACCATGACCTTCAGTCATTGCGGGAGGAATTTCTAGACTGGGATATTTTGTGGCTGCCTGCTTTGGCTACTCTCAGGGATGCGTGTACAACTCTTCCTTGCCTTGTGAAAAGGAGAGAGAGCTGTGAAATAAGTGTGCCCAAAATTCCACCTACCTGGAAGAGGATATCCCAGTTATCAATCATGGCACGGACCACATTGACAGAAGCAACATAGTGGTCAATCCCCAGTCTTGTTTTCCTGGACTCCCTCTTGGCAAATCTCCCCTTCTTCAGAAGAGCAGATCCAAACACCAAGGCCAAATTGGTGGAAGTCATACGGTTGCCTGAAACCTAGGTAAAGGAAAGCAGAAAGTGATCCACTCTGAGGTAATAATGGGAGTTGTACAAACAGAAGTGTCTCTTTTTGTTCTTGTTTCCCTCTCCTTCTGTCTCTTTGTCTCTGTCTCATATACTCCCACACATGCCCCTACTATAGCTCTTACTACCCTTCCCAGAGCTTTTTACCAACTGTCCATCAATGCCAATGGAGTCCTCGCAGTTCTCAGTGATTTTATGCAGAGCCTTCAGCAGACGCTCCAGGGTGTCACTGTGGCAGGGTGGCATCAGGTAAACCAGCAATTGCAGGGCAGAAAGCTGATCCTGCGGCTTCAGAGCTAAAGGAAGGAAAACAGGGGCTGGCTCAGGGGGCTAGCCTTGGCAGCAGCCTGATACCAAAAGAGATGTGATTCTGCTTGAAAATTGCTGAAAGCTATGGAGAAAGTACCCAGGTATCTTATCTTTGCTCATTCTCAAAGCATTTGATTTCAGGATCCCTAAAAGCAAGAAGTGCTCCCATCAAACTCAGACCCCCTCTACAGAACCTAGGTTCATCTTTGCCCTAAGAGGGCACACACAGCTTCAAGAAGCTCTAGAGAAGTTTCCAAACAACAGACTTATAATGGAAGATTAAGAGATACAAGGAAAGTAATCTAGAGAGGTGTTTTCATCTTTTGATGTTCATTCTGTCTTAGTTCCTTGGTGTCTTGCAGCTGAGCTCTGTCCCTAGACCCCCACACCCCCTGTACTATTTCCTTTCCTTGCCTGACAAAGGAGGGCAGAAGACTCACTTGCTGTCAGGAGGAAGGACATGTACAGATCATCTGGCAGCAGAGAGTCCTTCATGTCACGGAAAAACTCCTTGAGAAGTGCAGCCACATCATGCACATTCTGAGTGTCATCCAGTACTACATCCAGACCTTGATCAAATTCTTCACGGAGCTAGAAAAAGGGAGAGAATACATGGACTATCTGCCCTGCCCACTACAGGCTCCCTCTTGGCCATTCCTTCAATAAGTCTCAGCCCTCAGTGGAGGTAGCTGGCAATATGGTGTATCTAGGGGGCTAGAAAGAAGACCTTGCTCCCCCCACCAGGCATGACACTCCCCTCACGTCTGTGGGAGAACCCTCAACTCTACCTGCTTTTTCTCACTCAAGGAACAAAAATATAAACATAGCCAATTTACCTCACGCACTCTCTCCTCAGAGTATTCCAGGGTGAAAATCCCCACTGTGCTTAAGCCTGAAAGAAAAGACCAGGGGATGCTAAGGATCTCTGGCCCCCTTCCCCACGGCATTTCTTTTCTCCTCCCTGGCTGCATCCCAACCCCAACTGGTGGCAGGGGAATGCTCCAGGCTCTTCATCCGGAGGCCTCTTCTCTCTCTCCGTTTCTAGAACACAGTTCTTTCCCTTTAATTGCCTCTTACCTTGATTTAACCATCATTTTCGGCCCCCTTACCATGTTTCTCAATGAAGTTGCAGCAAGCCTCAACAACCTGGGGAATTTGTTTAGCAATCGGGTTGAGGCTCATTTTCCTTTTGGATCCCAGAAGTCGCTGGCCAATCGGAAAGGAAATCTTGGAAAGTTGCAGGGTCTGCAGCAGCATGGCCCCGTCCTCCAGTTCAGCCAGGCTATCCACAGATACTGCACCCTGTGGAGATACCCAGACTATCTTAAAATGGGGGAGCAGGAAGGTAGCTTTGGAATTCCTGAGGACTGCGTCACATTCATAAGAGCAGACATTCCCTGGCAAGCCAATTACACCCCACCAACATGTTCTGTTCAGTTCCTCCTCCTTCTGACAACACAGGCCTTCACCCTCCGTCCCCACAACCCTAAACGCCTCAGGAAGGGCCCCTGCCTGAAACCTGGAGAGTTTAACTCACTCGACGCCCACGGCGAGTGAACTCCCGGGGCAAGGAGGGCGCATCCCGCCTGCGACTGAAAAAGCGCCTGATGCGGCCAAACATCCTTTGCACCACGTTTCCCCGACGACGGCCCGCAGCCTGACCAGTGGATTCTTCAGTCTGCATCGTGGCTCTTAATTCAAGATGCTTGCGGCGAGTAAGCTCATTCACCAGTACCTCTTCCAGACGAATGCCAAACGTCTTGAGTGATACGACTGGGCAGCCAGGGAGAGAAAGAATGAGAAACGTCAATGCTCCACAGCGTTTAAATCAGGAGGAACTGCAGGGGCTGTAACATTCCTCCAAGCAATCGCCGGCAGCCAACCCCATCCCTCCAGACCCGCAGCGTCCTTCCCTGGGGAGTGAGCCAAAAAGACCCTGCAGTGGTTTGGTGGAAGGACTCCGCCCCACTCAACTACCCTGAAGGAGCTCAAGGTCCCTGCCTTAAGTTCTGCCAGGAGGTGACCACCTTGAAGCAATAAGGGCAATTTCTTTGAGCGATCAGTCTGAGGTGGATCCACTGGAAAGGCTTAGGCAGAGCTGATGGGACCGCCCCGCGCGCCAGCAGCTAGTGCGCCATTTCCTGAAATCATCCCCTACGGGGTTCTGAGAGGAGGAGGGGGAGTGCCCCCAGGGGCAGTGGGCACCGCCCAGCCTCTAGTAGCTAGGGGCACAATACAGGAGGGATGCAGCATTCCATTTCTTTCCTAAGGAAAGTACGAGAGCCCCTCACCCCTCTCTTGTCCTCTCAGAATCAGAAACCACTTCTCCAAGGTGTTTGGACGGTCGATAGGTAGAGCTATGGGAAGAGAAAAAGAAAAGACACGCACACTCACACAAATAGGATTTGATAAGAGACTAAAACATCACAATGCATTGATCCGCAGGAATTGGGTGTGTGTGAGGGAAGCAAACAGCTCTGTCCAGTCCGTGAAAAGTGTTTTGCTTTCTCTCAGCCTCAGTTTCCCCGTTTGATAACGGGACAAATATTATCTACCACATATTAGACTCCAAGAATTTAACCAAAACAGAGAATCTAAGGCGCCGCGTGCGCACCGCGCGTCTTTTTACGCGCCAGTAGTAGCTCAACACAACGCTTAAAACATAAATCTCGGGGTTCTGAGGTGCTCGGTCGGTGCAACAGGCAAGGGGAGGGGCTACGCCTGCGGCGCCACTGAGAGTAGGGGTGGCCAAGTTACTGCGGGCGCGCTTGCACCCGGGATGCCATCAGCTCCCCACGCTGCGGCGGGAGTAGGGGCAACACCCCCTGTCCCGGAGCCCCGACCCCCGCACCTGCTTGCGGGATCTCCTCGACCTTTGCTTCGCTCATCTCAGGCTGTGCCAGCCGCGCGCGCCTAGCGAACCTGCCGCCCTCTGCACTTTTCAATACTGCAGGGGAGCCCCTCGACCCACGCGACTCTCTCCCTCCTCCCCTCAGCTGCAGAATCTGCGCCTGCACTCCCGAGACCCCTGGCACGCTCGAATCCCGCCCAGTACTTCCTCCTGCTCGCTCCACTGCAGCCAGCCGAGGTGGGCAGCGCTCACAGCGCACCTCCCGCCACGCTCCCCTCGCCCGCACGGCCCTCCCGCTCCACGCCGGGATTGGCGCGTGTCTCTCTCCCAGTGTCTCGCTCTCTCTCTTTACTCTCCATCTCTCAACTGCTCTGTCTCTGTCTGTCCCAGTCCCCTCTCAGAGTGTCTCTCTGCGCCCCCCGTCTCCCTCTGAGCTGTTCTCGCATCGCACCTGGTGCGTCTTTCTCTTCACCTGTCCTCTGTCCACCTGTCTGTCTCTGACATCTGCCTGACTGTCTTACTGCCCCACAAGCCCCCAGGCTTCGACCCAACTCAACTAATCTTCACCTCTTCCGCAATTCAACAAACACCCTTCAACTCCCACTTCCTCAGTTCTCCAGGCGCCAGGAGAACCGACCAGGTCTGAGACTAGGCACAAGCCCCTCCCACCGTCCTGGACCCCCAACTTGTCCAGTCCCGTCCGAGGGGGTCCACTCGCCCCAAGGCGAGGACGCCACACTCCGGGGTACTGCTCACCTCTGTCAGGTTTGAATTCAGAGAGGAAATGTCTGGCCACGAGTTCGTGGTAAGCAGTCTCTTGCAGCTTCAGACGCTCCAGCTCCGAAAGACTGTGTATCGATATCATCTTGGTCCTGCGGTCCGGGTTGTGTCCTGGGGCTCCTCCCAGGACGTTCACTAAAAAAATGAAGGCGGACAACAACAGCAAAGGGGGCATGATTCTGGGGCACAGTGTCCTTGCTGCCTTCACAAAAGGAATGCAGCCACCCATTCTGGAATCGGATGATTATCAAGGCTGCATCATCCAATTGTCACCGGACCTGGTGGAGGGAACTATGGGGGGAAGGGTGGTAGAGGGGGAGGGAAAACTGGGAGGCGGCTTCACCCTCAAGCAGAGCTGCCTCTGGTAGCTTTTTAAAAAAAACCCAACTTAAAAAAAATCAGCTCTGAACCAACAGTCCAGAAAAGAGAAAACCTAATTAGGCAAAAAAAAAAAAAAAAAAAGATTTTAAAAAACCCCAACCAACTTTACTCACAATTATAAATTGCCCATTGAGACAAGAATAAGGTAATATTTTCCATTAATTAATGAGAACATTGATGGGGTTTATTTTTAGTTTTAAATGATAATAATGCTGTCTAGGTTGAGTGAAATGGGCACATTCATCTAGGTTAGGAGTACTGTAAATTTGTACAACTCTTCCAGAAAGCAAACTGGACACATGAATCTGGAGCCAAAAATCATCCCCAGGCCCTTTGACCCAGTAATTCCCCTTCTAGGAATCTATCCTAATGAAATCTCCCTACAGACAGGAAAAACCAAATGTACATGACCCATAACAGTAAAAAATTAAGGGAAAAAAAGCTAGTCCAGCAATGAGACTAGTTAGTTACATAAATTATGGAATGGGCACAGTATGGAAAATTATGCAATCATTAAAGTGATGTTTACAAAGAGCTTTTAAAAAACAAATACAAAATACAGAATTATTTTAATTACGAATACAACTATGTGAAGAAAAGCATGCATAAAAATAAAAGACTGAAAGAAATGCACCCAAATACTAACAATATCTGTATCAAGTGGTGGGATTTTGTTTGCCTGTTATCTATTTACCAAAAATTGTGCAACTTGATTATATTATTTTTTCATGAAAAATCATCAGTTTGTACCAAAATAAACATCATTTCCAGGCCATTTCTAGTGAGATTTCTTATACAGGATTGGTGATCAGAGAGAACTTATTGTCTTAGTGTACTGGCAAACCTATTTTATGTGTCCCTTCTCCATGGTGCCCACCATCTCATATTGCTCCCAGGCTGCATCGGATCCCCCAGTGGGGATCTCCCTGGACCCCATGTAGCATCCTTTCCTTTATTATTCATTTGTTCTTTCATTGATTCATTAAAAAAAAAAAAGAAACCTATATTATGTCCACTTTGCGCCTGGCACTAAAGTTTCACATATGAGCAAGATAATATTACTCCTTTCATAAAGGATTTAACAGTGCAGTGAAGGAGATACACAGGTTAGCAACAATTTACAAAATCGTGTGATAAGTCAATTGGCCAAAATATAAACGAAGTACTGTGAGAGCAGAAAGGAGGAAACAACAAAGTGGGCCTGGAGACAGGGTGGGGGGAGCGTCCAGAAAGAGAGAATAGCTTGTGCAAAGGCAGAGAGATGGGAGAGAGGTTATTATATTCTTAAAGCTGTATAAAAGGGATGGAAGGAGATAAATCTGGATAGGCAGGGATGAGGTCATGAATGGCCCTGTAAGCCATGTTAAGGAGCTGGACTTTCTCCTGAAAGCAACAGGGAACTACTGCAGGGCTTTAATTGGGGAGTGACAGAGTCAGAGCTGCGGCTTGGAAAAATCGCAGAGAGCAATGAAAAGCCTGGTTTAGGTAAACAGCATGAAGTAGGTAGATCAGCCAAGAGGCAAGAGATGCTGACACAAGTCAGTGTCACTGGGGCTGGAGCAGGGGTGGATTTTATGGGTATAATTGACAGGACTTGGAATTTTTTGTTGTAATGGAAAGGAAAGAATTTAGGATAGCTCGAAGTTTATGGTTTGGGTGAGCCTGTAGATGCTGGTTCTTGACAGAGAAGATAATTTGGGACATGGGGAACTAAACTCTTTGACAAGAAGGGAAATGGTTACATGCCACTTTTCTGAGCTCCCCTTTCCCATGGAGTTTTATGATAATATTCTATATATTATCTGGGGCGGGGGAGAGCTTAAATTCCAAAGATCAGGTAATGCTGCTTTGAGAGAGAAAAGGTAGGTAGGAGTTTATCATTCAATAATCTATATGAATGAGCTCTGTCCAAACAAAAAATCCCACCCTTCTTTTGCTTCCAAAATTCTCTTTTGCCCACCTTCCTTAATGGCCAAATTCACAAGTCAGAAATAAATGCTTGCCGGATAACTGAAGTGCAGTATGAGGAAGGATGAGGAGTCTTTCTATGGCTTTTGAACTGAGCTAAAAGGAAAATCCATAGCATAGATTTTTTTAAAGCTCCTTCAACTGCAAAGCATCATCTCCTGGACCCAAAGTGAATGCCTATGCCCAACCACCAAACTACATCCACAAAATGACCACTTTAACCAAAGGCGCACACACAGCCCCTAACCACAGTCCCAGACTAAGTCTCTAGCAATCCCCCATTCAGGTCCAGAACCTATTAGCCAAGGGTCTCATCTTGACACACACAGCCTAGCTCTGGCTTAATTTTTCTGACATCACTCCCCCTCTCCCCTTGCCCCAATTCAAACATTTTTATACCTGTTTTGGAGTTGCAGCTATTTCTTCTTGCTGAGGCTTACCAGATCTGGTCATCCAAAGAGTATAGCTGGCTTTTTCACGCAAAAATCAAGATGAAAATCAATCCCTCTTCCCACCCCCCCCCAAATAAGGTAAGAACAAATAAGAAAGCCTCAAAACAACACCAGCCAAAAAAAGAGAGAGAGAAAAGCCTTTGAGAGATGAGTCAGCCTAGATGCTTACAATTCCGAAAGAAATCAAAGGCCTTAGAATAAACCGTTTGTCATTGCCTCCTGCTCAAAGATACGGGGCTAAACTTAAGAGCAATCATATGCTGCAGTTATGCCAGCAAAATTGACACTGTCTTGCTTTCCTTCAACCCTCTCAAGGCACCAGTAGAATACAGGATAGAAGCAGAGTTAGGAAGGCCAGTATGCCCAGACAAGAAGCAGATAGGCAGGGTGGGGAGGGAGAACAAGTAAGCAGCCTTCAACACTATGAGAGAGGCACATAACAGGTTCTTGAGATTTGAATACTTGTCCTCAGGCCTGACTTTCCAAACTGAACACAAAACGAGGCTCCTCACAGGGAACAAGGTGCCAGGAGACCACTCTTCCTCCAAAATGACTTCTCCTTCCCCATTCAGCATGCCCTGGCACTGGCCTGAAGTGACCATGACATCAAAAGGATACTCAGGAAGGAACATGAAAGCAAGCCCTCTCAGTTTCAGCCTAGAATTCAAGACATTTGCAAAAACAATATCCTTAGACAAATATCTGTAGTGGCCACTGGAGTTAGAGATAAAGAGAACTGAGTTCAAAGCCAAGCTTTACAATTTCTCAGCTGTGTGACCTTAGTAAAGTCGGTTGAATCCTCTGAGCCTCAGTGACTTCCTCTACAAAATGGGGAAATTATGCAGTACCCATATTAGCAGTTGTGTGAGGATTAAATGAATAACGTATGTGTGATATTTAGCATTGGTTTTTAATAAACACATTGATATTGAAGATTCTTTGCAGAGGGCCTGATTTTACCAGAAAATATCAAGTTTCAAAAATGTAATTACATGAAATTAGAATTTGTATCAATGCATCCAATGACTTACTCTGTTCAATCACTACTAAATCTGAAGTAAATTAAAACAGGTAAGGAGATCTTGGGAGATTGTCGAGAATAGATCTTTCTTCTTCAATCTCCAGTGCATCAGGGTATATAAAAAAATCATCTTAAAAATTTTAGAAGAACTAACTGCATAGGTCAATTTTTCAAATGCTATTACTCAGATTAGCAAAATGCCTATGTCTCAAAATTTATTTCTCTTTCAAATCATCCAATTTTACAGTGTGACTAGCAAAAGAACATATAATTTTATTTGGGTCAGTAAAGGGGCTAGGATATTAGCAGATACCAAAAGAGAGAATTTGAACAAAGAGCAGAGGACCACCCCAATCAAGTCTCCAGTAAAACAAAAAGGGGAAACACACATGAATGGCATCAAGCTTGTTCCTCACGTCCTCTCAAAATGCATGGCACAGATGGAGAAACAAATTAACGTCAGAAAGGTCACTCTCTTCGACATTGTGAGGACAGAAATGCTTTCAGCTAGGCATAAATCCACAGCCTTCACAATTTGGAGGACTAATTTACTCCATTGCCCCCATCAAATAGTTAGGGATGGCACAGTGCTCACTAATAAACACCTATGAGAAAAAAAAGCAAGGACTGCACTGATGCCATTGTTTGCTTCCTTATAAATTAGGCACTTTACTGTACCATCAGAATTTTGCTCCAAACCTCTGAGAGCTCCTCAGAGTTTGAGAAATTGATAGTGGACAGGGCTGGGTGCCCAGAAGGTATAGCATCTATGTTATTCAAATGTCTACAGGCAGGGACAATGGATAAAGACACCTTCATTAATATATCACAACATGGGAAAGAGATATGGGTCTCTGGATAAAAACATTTGGGCACCAATTTGGTCTGCTGGCACATTACCTCACTCATCCCTGAGCATTAATGAGTTAGCCTTTAAGTCATTATCCCATAACCTCCATTTCAGCAAAGGCTGCAGTTGTGATGAACAAAATGGCTCATTTTATCCTGTGCAGTGATGATGCCCCAAGATAATTAAATTTGGGGACAGCTTTCTTTAGTATGTGGAGTCAGCCCATCAGATCATAGCAGAAGCTCATAAACTGGAGGTAGTACTACTAAAATATATTGACGAAAGCTCTGGCTTCAAAAAAGGAATGTTTCAGGAACTGCTTAGAATGAATGAATCAGCGATAGAAGGGACTTAGCCATCACCTAGTCCAAAGCCTCCATTCTACAGTTCAGAAGACTGAGATTCAGAGAGGGACAGGAGTTTGCCCAAGGCCAAACAGCAATTTGACAGCAGAGTCTAGACAAGAACCCAGTTCTTCTCAGTCCTAGGTCTCTTTCCACTGCCCCATCCACCTTTGCTCTTAATAGCTGCAAAATAATGCATAGCTAAATAATGAAATCAAAAGAATGGACACATAATCAAAGCCTGATTCCATAAGCCAGGGGAGGTCTTAGCCAAAGGCAGACGGCCACCACAAATTACAACCTCTTTGTAAAACAAGTACAGTCGTCATTCTACAGATCATGGGATGCCCTTTTTAAATTTTATTGACAAAAGAAACAACTCAAGTGCAGGATGGTGAAAGGCAATCTTTATGCTATAAACATCCCAAAGGGTAGTGTAAACAAGGCAACATGACATCAAATGCAACAAGATGTAGATAGTCTCACTATTATCTGCAGTATGTGTCAGAGTGCATAATAGTGCTGGCATCACAAGCTGTGTCACCGTTTATCTTTTTTTTTCCTTTCGGTTGCTGCTTCTATTACGTCGTGGCAGAAAAAGTAAAAAAATAAGATGTTCCATCAATAGGAGGTAAAATTTTTTTAAGGTCTAATTTGTCTCGTGCTTTTCATTTTCTCAAAAGCTTTCCATATGTCCATTATCTCCAGACCATAGCACACAGTAGGTGTTCAATAAGTGTTTGTTGGGTGAATCATAGGATTATAAACTCTAAGGGTTTTGAGAGACTATAAAGGTCTTGTAATTAAAACAGCTATTCATGATTCATGGATAAATGAATCATGCCACTTTATTCTCACAACAACCCCTGCGAAAGAGGCAGGTTGGGTATTATGTTTCCCCATTTTACAGATAACAACAAACTAGGGTTCTGGAGAGGTTGTGACTTACCTGAAGTTGCACAAAAATGCCATGGAGGAATATGATCTGGGAACCAGCTGTCCCTACCTATCCTCAGGCCAGGTCTTGCCCTTCCCACCAAACTATGGTATTTCTTGGTATTCATCACCACATCTGCTGCCTGGAACCGGGAAAGTAGGAATCAAGACTACTTTCTTTCCTAAGGAGGTGGCTGGATTTTTGAGGTCTTATTTATACACACTATTCTTGAGAAATGAGAATGAAGGCAGATGATGGATAGATAGATGGATAGATAGACAGATAGATAGATGATAGATAGATCTAGAGACACAGATAAATTTAGTCTTTGAAAAAGACTATTATGAAAGGTAGAGGAGAGGAATCAATAGAGGAGAAATGCATCAACAGCCCTGTGTATTCCTGCCACCACATCTCTCACACTAGCACCCCCCCAAGCTGACAGCATCGCATCCTAAAAAGGTCTTAAGATATGGACTAGAACTTAGGTTCAAATCCCAGCCTCACAACCCATAAGTTCACACATTCACCAACCCAGTGACTTGTAGCAAATTATCACACTTTTCTGAACGTTAGTTCCATCACCTTACAAAATAAGAATTATGATACCTATTAGGTGTGGCTATGGTAAAGATTAAATAAAAGATGGGATGGAATGAAAGAATCCTCCAAAGGAAAGAATCCTCTGTACCAAGGAGAGGAATTGCCCCCCCAAATTCCTGAGAGTCAAATTTGAGAGGAAGACTCAGCATAAATGCTACTATCTGGAATGAGGCAGATAGTGACCCCATTGAAGAATGCTCTTGCACCATTCTTTGAAGGTGAAAATGGGTACTCACCCCCTGTCAGCAGGAAGCACACTTTCAGAGGGGATGAGTTGAACTGTTTCTTCACTGGGTCTTTCATGATCTGAGATGCAAGGCAGCTAACTGTGGGGGTTGGGGGATTAGTCTAGGCTCTGAAACGTAGAAAAAAGTTAACTGGCCCACAAAAGGGATTAACTCCCTACCTTTGGCTTCCTCAGCACAGTGTGCAAGCCATATATGCTACGGATGGTGGAGGAAAGAGGGGAGCCATCTGGAGTGGAAAGCCCCAGTTCCTGACCTTGGAATCTTGCAGCCTTGTTGGAAGTCACATAAATGTCAGGAGTCTGAAGGACTATCAAGAAAGGCCCATGGGTCTAACATCATCCTTACCTGCACTAATTTAAATACATTTCCTCTCTTTTGTTCCTTTAAGGAACATTAAGAATTGACTATTTCCTCAGGTCCACCAGCACTGGGCAGACCCTTACTCAGCTGTAGGTTTTTAGTATGCACTCAGTAAACTCTGATTTATTTTTCCCTTCTCAACTCCCCTTCCCCCCAAGCCCCCCTCTTTAAGACACACTCCCTTTCAGACACACATATCCTCTCTCACAGTCATCCATACACACATGCATCTTCATGCTGTCTCACATATGCATTATTACACACACACACTCACACACATACAGAATAGACCTCTCTGATGTATTGACTACAACAGAGGGAAAGAGAGAAATGAGACTTTGGATTAAATGGACAGCCATCAAGCATTTGTCCCTCCAGACCACAGCTGGGGCTTCTACAGAGTGGGCATGAGAGAGAAAAGACCAATAGGGATACTCCCCCAAACCACGACAGAGGCCCATCAAGGAAACCTTCAGAATCTGTGCTGAGAGCTACCACCCTTTCACCTTTGTGCCCCCACCCGCTCCTGCTTCTCCTCTCCTTTGATTTTATCTTCCCCAACAAGCATCCAATTTTCTGCCAGTTTTCTTTTTCAAAATCCTGTCTGAGTGGCTGTCATAGGGAATTGGGGCTGTGGGAGATATTTTCTCGGTAGCTTTCATGATAGAAATGGTATTTTAAAACTACATTAAAATAACCACATTTTTTAAAGTATCAGTGTCTGTCTGTCTGCCTGCCTGTCTACCTACCTATATATCCCGCTTCAAAATCAGACCACTGTCTTGGCTATGATGGAGTGAAAAAAGCCCTAGACCAGGAGTCAGGAGGCCTGCCTAGTTATTAAGCACCTGAGTGGTCTTGGGCAAGTCGATGAGCATCTCCAAGCCCGAACACACCCAGCGTAATTTATTATTACCCTGTTTATGTAAGATCACGGTAGAGACAAAGCCCTCACGTCTGCAGAGTCCTTGATTCTTCTAGAAGACTTAGCCAACTCCAGGACACAGGGCCACGCTGCTGCTGTCCCGTCCGTAGCTGGAAAGAGAGAGCGCCCCCGCCCCTCCAAGCCTACGGGCACTGGAGTGCGGGGGGGGGGGGGGGGGCGGGGGGGGAGTGTATCTAACCGGGTCTCCCTCTCCCTCCCTACTGGAGCCCCAGCCCGGCTGCTGGCCCTTGACCCAGAGCTAGGTGTCGGCGGAGGGAGAGGGAGCGGGGGAGGAAGAGAAGGACGGGAACCGGCCCGCCGCGGACTTTGTGCCCTCCGCCTCAAAGGGTTGTCCTGGGCCTCTGGCTGCCACTGTGCTGCAGAGCGCGGCCTCCAGGCTGGGTTGCGACACGCGCGTCCCGCCCCTATGTGGCTCAAGAGAGCGCAGAACCTGCAAAGTTAAACAAAGCCCCGCGGCGCGCAAAGACCCCTGTCCGCTGCCTGCCCCCGCCGAGAATTCGAAAAATTAAATCATTCTTGCATGCTCTAGGTTTGAGCCATTGAACGCGCAAACCTGGGCAACTTGTTTAACACTCACAGGCTTCTTCTCCCTCCCTCCCTCACGTCGGAACCTTCAGTCGGAGTGCCCTCACCTCCCACTCTAGCCCCTCAAGGGGCTGCACTCAGGCCCCTGGATCCCTGCCCCTGCACTACCTCTTGGCGATTCTCCTGGTCCGGCCAGGGAATAAGTGACTGCGTGACCCGCTGGTCAGTCCTGCGGCGCTGCCCGTCCTGGGACGAGCTGCAGGCGCTGCGAGCACTTAGCTCTGCCGCTCAGATTCCCCCACTCTCTGTAAAGCCTTCAGCGATGGGGCAGGGGCTGATTCATAGCAATTTTCCACGCAGCAGCCAGCTCAGTGCCTTACGCATACCTGTTTGCTAAATTCCCTGGGCTACTCCCACTGTTTCTCATTGTACCCCACAATCTTCTCTCCCTTTATTCTAAGCTGATCTTTCCAAGATTCAGCCCAAGGGTCCCTTCCTCTGAGTGCTCCGAATTTCCCCTCCCCTGGCCATGCCACAGGATCTCACATTACAGGTGAAGGAAAGGCAGAAGAGGAGGTTCAGATAGCCAAGAAACTTACCAAAGGACACAGAGCTAATTAGTGGCAGAGCCAAGAGGAAGGCCTATGACTCCTGGATCCCAGCTCAGCACACTTTTTGTTACCCCTCATTGCTTCCCTTCTGCCCTGACTTGTATAGCATTGGAGGGCAGGCAACATCCCTGTCGGCCCTTTGCACACAAGAACTGCACAAGGAACAACCCACTCCCCTCCTCGCCTCACTCTTCCTGCTGCTTCTTTCTCATCTTTTCCAGGGCCTCTGCTCTTCCAAACTCAGACAAAAAGATCATTTTGTTCAAAGTTCAGCAAGAGCAAACAGAAGCTGACTTCACAAAGTCCTCTATGCATCTGGATGAGAATGGTCTCAGCAACCTCCCCCCCCAACACACACACACACATGCACGCACATTGCTACAGTCTTCATCTTTCTTTTTCTATCCTCTTGGCACCTGGAGAAGTCAGAAGGCCATTTACATCTGCCCAAACCATCTTACCTTCTAATACCTCTTCCAGAAATGCCTTCTTCTAATCTGCAGCCCAACAATCATATACACATCACTGTTCAACCAAGCAAAAATATATCATTCACAAACACTAAATATTCTCATCTGAGGCGACAAGGGCAATATGGGTTATAAATGCAAGATCTCAAGTGGGGAAAATTTCAAATACACAATTACACCCCTTCCCAATTGAATTTTCTCCTCTATTGAAAGAAGTAAATGGACAAAGGGAGAGTGTTGTTGACACAGAGGGACAGGAATGGAAAAGAAAGAGCAGAGGAGAGTCAAGAATGTCAGAGACTATGGGTGAGTCCTGCAAGAGGCAAGCAGAGGGAAGCAGAGCCTGGCAAAGGAGAAAAGGAAGGGGGGTTTGGGGGGGTGAGGGAATTGGGGGGGGAGTGGGGGCGTTGGGGGGGTCCACAGGGCAGCTGCTGACTCCAGGCATACATAGGTACAGGGGCAGCCCCAGAAAACATGGATTTATACTCCAAAGGCTCAAAGATGTGGCTTTTAGGGACCTGGATTGGAAATAAGATCCAGAAGCCCAGTGGCAAGTCTCTCTTAACCCTTTGTGAAGGGAGAGAGCTTCTGGCTCTTGCAGCAGCATTGGTGGCGCTCTTTTCACTTTAAGTACCACCTCACCATCGTCACTACAACAAAGATGCCCTCTTCCCCTCCTCCTCCCTCTCCACCACTCCCCCCTACGCCCCAAGCAGTAATTAAATAAATCTTACCAAACACAGGAATGTAATTTGAATGTTGAGGATGGTTTTCCCTTCCATTGAAGGAAAGGATCTCTCCCTCTCCTCCTGCTGAAAATGGGCTGGGTGCTGCCCCTTTATACATTCTAGAGCACCAGATCAAGAGAGGGGGAGAAAGAGAGGGAGCAGCAGTTTGAGGCTGGTCCAATTTGTCCCTGGCATCCTCTGTCTCTCTTTCTCCTGTTGGGTTTTTCTGCAGCCCCTCCTTCTAGCCCTGGCAGCTCTGCTCCCCTTCCTCACTGCAGCATCTTGCAGCCAGTTCTCCCACTCTTGTGATAAGGACTAATATTGGGGTGCATCCTCCTGGTGATGTTTGCTTTCTAATGTGGGATCTTAGACTGATATGTCAGGGAAAGATTTGAGTTGGGGGTGGGTGGGTGTCACAGAAGATGAAAAGAGAAACCCGTCCAGGTAGCCATCCTGTGTTGCTTGCTGGGAAAGCAACACAGGTTGCACTAGATGCAACTGGGAGACGTGATTTGAACCTGAGTGCATAGGGAGCCAATTTAGGCAGAGGACTGGCAGGTTGTTGGCTTGGGTTACAGTGATTGCCTTGGTAACATAAATACATAAAGACCACATGATATATTAGAGAGAAGGTAGATGACTGATTATCACTCAGCCTCAGTTTTCTCAACTGCAAAATAAGGGAATAAATGCTCACCCCATAGCACTGTGGGAAAGTGTGAAATAACATCAGTAAAGTGCTTAGCACAAGGCCTGGCACAGATCCCCTTGCCCCCTTAACTTCCTTCTGGTGTTGGGCAGAGGAAGGAAAAGGGCTTGCCCAAGGTAACACAGCAAGTAGTGGAGTCAGGATTGGAACCCAGGTCTCCCAAACATCCCCCCAAGAAGGGTGCTTTCCACTCCACTTCCTTCTCTAAGTGGGCTGCCAAGGCTTTCCTTCAGGACTTGGCTGGGGTACACGAGGGGAGGCGCGTCAGGAGCTGACTCTATGCATGTGTATATAGGCACTCGATCACTTAGTCGCAGCCTCAAGGGCTCTTCTTCCCCATCCCTCTTCTCATCATCACTCAGGTAATCTCCCCATGCCATCTTGGACTGATTCATTACCACTTTAGTGCCACCTCTGCTGCCCAACTCTGAGACAGTGACTCACCCTCTAGCTGGCCAGGGTCTCTGCCCTCCAGGAAAAAGACTTTCTTCTTAATTGACTGCAGAAGTCTCAGCCACAGTGAGACAATGCCCTTCCAGGCAGGCTTAGAGCTGGAGGGCTTTGAGGAGGAATGGAATAGCCCCCTGTCTAAAAGCCACTGCCCTTCATCCCCACAGTGCTTGGGGTGCTGCTATTGGAGTCTTCTCTCTAGATTCCTTATGATAACTCCTTATGTGTTCTCAAGTCTCAGTGTTTCCAAGGGATTTCACCCAGGGCATCCATCACTTTGCCGCATGTATACTGCCTGTGCTGTGTCTGGCACTGTGCTAGGCACTGGCGAGACGTAAGGTAAGAGGAGATGTCCGTGGCACCCAATGAGTGTTCACTACAAATTAAAAAAAAAATTTAACGTAGCAACTTGGAAAGGGGGAGAAGAATGCAGGGGTGAGTAAATTAGTAAGTCCCTGGGAGGGGTGGAGGTGATGGGCAGAATGAGCTCACTTCAGCCCCAAGGATTGGGTTTGTGACCTGGAATTTCTTGTGGCTAGTGAGTGGCATCACTAAAATCACTGGTGCAGGCATTTTTCTTAAACACAGCACATTGATTACGAAATTGAATGTTAACTGAACCCCTGTCCATCCTCTGCCTTTCCGGCCTGGCTTGGGGGCATCATCTGGTGCCCATGTCTCCCTCCCAGCCTCTGATCCCTCCTTCCCCAAACGCCCAAATCTTTATGTTTGATGAGGGTGAGGGAGAGGAGGAAGGAAAGGAGGAGGAAGGAATGGAAGGGAATGGACATCTTTAGGATTCTAACTGAGATAAGCACTTTACATATGTTTCCTCCTTTAACCTTCACAACCACCCCGTGACCAAGCCAGTGACTTGCCAAGGTAGTCAGCTACGAAGTGGCAGAGCTGGGGTTCGAACCTAGAATGACTCCGAAGCCTGTGCACTTTGCACCGGAAGGCGCTTTACACATGCGCTGCAGCGGGTGAGGGGGCGTCCTCTTGCTCCACGTCCTTCACCTACTGTCCATTTCAACAGAAAGGAGGCAAGCTGAAGACAGGAGCCAGATGGTCATCTGGCCGCGGAGAATTCTGGAGTGACCCCTGTAGCCCGCTACAGTGGGAGGGGACCTCAGAGTTTCCCCTAAAACTTTCCCAAGAGCTACGCCGCCAGAAGTGCAAAGCACCTTCGGCTCCTCTACCGCCCCCTGCCGCTGGTGGCTCCCCGAGCAAAGGCCACTGTTCTCAGGAGGGCTTGTGTGCTGAGGAGAAAGCTCACCGACTGTCCGTCCAAGAGCTGTCGCGGGCTGGTGCTGGGCTACAGATTGCTCTGCCAGATTTAGTGGCATAAGCGGGAGGAACATTTATAATACCCTACTATGTGTTCAGCGCGGTGTCAGTGATTTCTAATAGCCATTCCCTTTTACGTAGAAAATTAGTTGCTTTTCAAAATAGCTCTCCATTAAGGGAAGTCTCCAAGCTAGATTAGAACAGGTTTCGCAAAAAGCTTGTCCGCGGATCTAAACTGCTCACTTCTTGAAACCAATAAAGCCCTCCACCCGTAACAGTTGCCCAATCTCTCAGGTAGTGGAGGAAGAAGCACCCCCGCGCCGGGGGGCAGAGGTCAAGGCTTGTGAGAGGGTCTGGGGGAGGGTGCGGGGAGGAGGAGCCTCCGGTGGGGTCGACAGTACGCTGAATCAGGGTCCCCGCGGAGCTCTAGCGCCAGCCGCCCGCCGGCGGATTCCCCGGACCTTCCAGTTTTCCTGGGTTCTGACTGGACCCCGCCTGGACCCAACTCGCTCACTCCCTTTGCTTAAGAATGGGGAACTGGCGTGTCAATAGGGGCAACACCCCGGGTCAAATGGAAAAGAGCGTCTGTGCCAGCAACGCCTCTCACACCCATCCCCCCTCCTTCCTTCCCCTCGTCCCCTCCGCGCCCCCTTCTCTTCCGCCCGGAGGGGAGGAGGGGGCGGGCTATGTGTGAATGTATGTATGCATGATCGCGTGTGTGCGCGCGCGCGAGTGCGGTTCGTCTGTGTGTGCGTTCGGTGTGTGGCTGGGTGTGGGGTGTGTGCGCTCGGTGCATGTTTTAGTCCGAGTGCTTGGTGTGGACTGTATTTGGTTTGCGCTGGGACATGGAGCGTGTGTTTGTGCAGTGTTTGTGTGTGCATGCTTGTAGGTTGTATGTTTCTGCACCATTATAGTGTGACTATGTGGGTGGGGTCTGGATGTGGGTGTGTTCGATGTATGCTTCTACCAGAGTTTGTGGTCATCCTGCGGTGAGTGTGTATATGTGTGCAGTGTGTGTATGTGCCCGTTGAAGCTTGTGTGTATATGTGTGTTTGGTGTGTGTTTACCCTGAGATGCGCTGTGTCAGTGTGGGTTTACGGGTGGTGTTTGTTGTGTGTGGTGTGTGAGTGTTTTCATGAACAACGTGTCTTGATATGTGAGCCTACTTAAAGTGTGTGTGTTCAACGGTTTGTGTGTGTGAGGGTGCGGTGTGCGTGTCTTTGAGTGTGATGTATTCATGTGTGTGGTGGGGATGCATGTGGCCAGTGTATGTGCTCAGTTGGAGGGATGGAGACCGTGTGTGTCTTGGAAGGGGGTTGCCGAGTGTATGGGTGTGGTATATGAGAGCACGGAGTTGTCTAAAGAACCCAGGTGACCGCACGCTTGGTGTGTGTGTGTCTTTTTTGGGGTGGGGGGCGATGCACCGGGACTGGGACAATGAAGGTGGTAGGGGCCGGCGACCAGGTCTGGGTCTCCCGCCGGCCTGATCTGCCGGGTCTGAGTCCTCCCGCCCACCGCTGTGCGCGCAAGGCCCGCTGGGGCAGGGTGTGAGCTTACCTGGCTGCTTAGAGGAAAGAAGAGGAGGGCACCGCACGTGATTGGCCAGGTAGGGCGCCTAGAGCGCGGTCCAGGGGCTGGTGGGAGTAAACTGGAAAGATTCTTGGTCACTCACCTGACACCTCCCAGTTCGTGCCCAGCAGAGCCCAACAATTTGCTCAGGGCCTGGCTGTTTCACACCTCCTTGGCTTTGTGTGGGCAGATCCAGTTGCCTGGAATCTCTTTCCCCCTGGGCCTCGTGACAAACTCCTACTTATTTTTTTAAGACCTAACCCGAGTCACAAAACTTTCTCTGCTTTTCTGTACCCCTGCCTCCCAGTTGAGGGCTCCCTCCTTGGAGCCACCATAGTTACACTCTTCATATTTCTCATGATACAACCATACATAACTGCAATTATTTGTTTCCCCTTTTAAATTCTGAACTCCTGCAGAGAATGCCTGGTATATAGTAAGAATAACAATAGTGATCATAATAATAACGGTACCATTTATTAAGCATTTATGGTGTACTATGCACTGTGCTAAGTGCTCTTACGTGCATTATCTTCTTGAGTCCTCACAATGAGCCTATAAGTTAGATAGAGGTATGATTATCGCTATGTTACGCATCATACATCAAGCTCAGAGTAGTTAAGTAACTTCCCCAAGGTCACACAGCCAGTAGGAGGCAGAGCTGGTATTTGAACCGAGATCTGCCATGCTCCCTAAACCTTTCTTCTATACCAGGCAGCCTCACCAAGAGTCCCCTGATTCCTGCTAGGCATTGAAGTCTCTATCAAACAGTATCATTTCCCAACAGATCTTTCTTTTGAGTTTGCTGACAGCAAGCACCAAGAGTGCTCAGCATAATTACTTTCTTTGTCTCTCAGACATCTGATACTTTCTCCACCTAATTACCTGCTTTGTTGACCCCTCAAAATCTTTAATTACTCTAGGCTCATAAGCACCTCACCAGCTCCAGTTCGGGGAGCTCTCCTTAGTCTGGTGCTGAAAGAAAGAGCAGAGAATGAGCATTTTCTCGCCATAGGGTCAGGAGAATTGGGTACTGAGGGGAATGGGTGTGAGGAGTCAGGATGGAATAAGGGAATGGTTTCACAGCTCCTCCAGCACCATTTTTATAGGATTACCACCAGAAATTGGTATCCAGTATTTTTCAAGCAGACCAGTCATCTCCATATCAAACTGCACATAAAAAAACAAGCAAAGCCCCCTCAGAAAAAATTCCTGAAAGGACCCCATTTTGTATTATTCATGATGGGGGGGCGCACTGTGCTTGCCTAATGGGGCTCATGCTGCTCTAATGCCTTCCAAGCAGCCTTATCTGAGAAATCCAAAATAAAATACATCGCATTTTGGGGAACACATTTATCGAGGGGGGGTTGTGGGCCCAGTCACAGCTAAACGGCTGCTGGAAGCACTGGCTTCCAGCTCAGCCCCCAAGGAACCAGCCTAGACTGCTGCAAAGGGGTCAGGGGGTGAACAAAGGGACAATTCAACAGTGGTGAGTCACTTCGCCACTGTTCGGGGGGGAAAGTGAGAAGCATGATTTAAATTGCTACTGTTATTATTGTGCCCTTTCAACTGGCACAAATGAGCCTGGTGTGTGGATGAGAAGCAGCTGGAACATCCATAAAGCTTCCACCCCAGCTGGGCCTGGGTCAGCAACTCATCCTGGGTGGGCAGAAAAATCATTGCTTAAACTACTACGTAGCCAGAAAGTCTCCTTTTGGGAAAAAAAAAAAAGGGCTAGAGAGGCAGTCTAAGTCACACACGGCACAGACTAGCTGAAGCCCCTTGGTAAGTCCGTACAAAAAGTTCATGCGAACTTTGGTGTCTCCCAGCATCTCCTCTCAGGCACTTGGCTTTCCTGCTGATGTCGAGCCAATCTGACCCCTGCTGCCTCTCATCTGAATACACCAGCTCCACTCCTACTGCCCCACATCGCTCATGTGAGTCCTCTCCCTCTTCAGAGGTTCTCTCCCTGCCTCCCACCCCAACACACACATGCACACACGCACACACACACACACCACACACACACACGCATGCCACTGGATCACCTGTTGTAAGTCCCACCTGGATTCACGAAGACTGTCTGGTTCACTCTAGCTCAGTGCTCCTACCTGTACAAAATGGGGGACAAACTTCCACTTTGAAGAAGCCGAAAGCTCCAAGGTTGTGGCTCCAAAGATGCAGTCCTGGAGCAGAGGCTCTAAATTAGTGTAATGGAAGGCTGTCCTCACTCCCCACCAACCCATATAAATGGGGGGGTAGGAGGAGCTACCAGGACCCCTGTCAACACCATCACCACCATGGGATAGACACACACACACACACACACACACACACACACACACTTTCCTTGGAGCTTAAAATCCTCACTATAGGTCTCTCTCCCTTTGGAGTTCATAACATGAGGACTATATGGGGAATTGTAAAGGTAGAAAAATGCTTTAATAACCCCTGTTACTGTCAAATGTTTTAATAACCCCCCTTACTGCCAAATGTTTTAATAACCCCCCTTACTGCCAAATGTAAATAGAGATTTGCTTGTTTTCACCCTGAAAACAAGAACCCATAGGAGCAGGGCAACAAAATGTGAATTTTATTGAGAGAGATCTTGGTTTCCCCATGAGAGTAAAACCCTTTAAAGATCAGGACCTTCATCTTTTTCATGAGGGCAGAGGAACTTTGGCATGAGACAGCTTTGAGTTTGTATCCCAGCTCCATCACTTACTTGCTGTGTGATCTTGGGAAGGTTACTTCATCTCTCTGAACCTCAGTTTTCTCATCTGTAAATTGGAGATGTTAACACCTGCCTTAGAAATGCTCAGATGACTGAAGGAGGTAAAATATTGAAAGCGCCAGCCAAACGCCTAACATGTATAGTAAATGTTCAAGAAAAGGTTAGTTAATTCCCTCTCTTGCTTTACCCCCCAGCACCTTCTCATATAGCCCAGAGTGTCTCAGCCAGCGTGTTCAGGGACTGAAACCGACTGACTGAGCTGCCAATTTTCCTCATTACTGGTGTGTCTGACGCTCTTGAAATAGCCCCTCTTCTTTTAGGATGATGTTTTGATCAGCCTAATGCAGCCCCGGAAGAATTGGACCCTAAGTCCAATTCTCACTCTGCAGTTTCCCCTGGCAGTGTTAATGAGACCAAGGTTTCAGAGGTAATACTCTGTACAGGAAAGTTTCAAACTACCTGCTCAGCGTCTCAACTTCCCTCCACCCCAACTATGGACTGAGCTCCCCAACCCTCACTGCAGACCCAGTCCGGACCCTATCTCCTAAATTTGTGCCATTGTACTTAAGAGAATGACAGTGTGAACATTTCCTGGCTAAACTGCCCCATGACTCCTGTTCGTTTGGGTTTTTTTTCCCCCTCACTTATACCCTAGAAATTAAGAAGGGTTCCCAAGGCCACCGTTTTTCTAGCAGCCACCAAGGTTGGGGTATAGATGGGCCCATGAGGGGAGAGATGATGTTTCTCTGAGAAAGGCTTTGCAGCACGTAAACTACAGCTCCAATTAGTTATTTATCTGTTCACAGTTAAAGGAAAATAAAATCTACCCTTTGTCAAAAATGGTAAAGTGAAAGAAGACCCCAATCTATGCCCTTTCCTCCCTGATGCTGTTGCCTCCCTCTAGAGACAAAAACAAGTCACTACAAGCCAGAGCTGCATTTAAGCAGGGAGTGGTGGGGCAAGGTTAAGAAGTTGAGGGTAGGGGGCGGATATAATCCCAGAGAGGGATAAGGAGGCTACAAAGTAGAGAAGTATTGAGATTCATGGCAGAAAGAGCTCTGCGAGGCTGGGCTTCAGGTGTTCCCAGTCTCTGGAAGATGCCTTCAACTCCTCCCTCTCCTTCACTCCTCTTATTCATCCTGCGTGCTGCCCCTCACTCACCAGAGACTCCACCATGCAAGATAATCTATTAGTGAGTCCCTCTGAGGATTTAGGAATTTAGAAAAGCTTCTCCAGCTTCTACCCCTGTCTGCTTCTGAGGAGGTCCTATAGCCTCTGCTCTGAGGAGGGAAGTGGGAGGGGTAACAATTAAGAGTCAGCCATACGATACAGAGAATAGTTGAAGTAGGAGTTTAGGATGGGCCCCAGCCGCTTCATGAGCTTCCCTGAGTGCAGGGACCTACCAGTTGCTGGGTATTACGTGCCCATCCCAAGGAAGCTGTGTGGTTTCTCAAGAGGTGTATCTGAGACATGACAGTAGCTGCCAAGGCTCATCAAACATGCTATCTACCTACTGCTGCTGATACATGTGAGAACAAATGATACTACCAGAAGGAAACAGAAATCGTTTCCTAGTGACTCAGAGCCCCAGCGATGAGGACACAGGTGGTGTTTGCATTGCATCTTCCAGTTGAAATGTGCACCTTTTCATAGAAAGGAATCTATAAGTAATCAAGTAAATCAAAGACCAGAATTTTGCAGTCAGGGAATATCAAGATGGTATTGACCACCTGGTAAATGTCTGCTGTGTATCAGCTTAGTGCTAGGAGCTTTGCAAATGTTATCTCTTTTAATCTCAGTCAAGCTTTGAAATCAGACCAAAAGGGGTTGTAATCCTTGCTCAGCCACTGTGTGGCAGTGAGCAAGTTACTGAACTTCTCTGAGCTGTCATCTTAAAATAAAGATAATACCTCAGAGAGTTGTTATAAAAGTTAAATGAGATTGTTTATGCAAAATGACTAGTACATAGTAAATATTTAGAGAAGGAATAAAACACATCTTTGCATACCTGAGACATAGAAGCCATTTAATATAATGATATCTACAATAATAATAATAATAACTATTATTACTATTATTATTTATAACCTGGAAATGTAGGCATTATTATATCATTTTAAGAGAGGTGAAGTAACTTGCTCACAGCAACACTATAAAAGCAGACCTGGAGTTAAAACCAGTTCTGCCTCTTCCTGCCCAGTGTTAGGGGACATTTCATGATCATTGTGAAGATCACATTTGGCTGACCTGATCTAATCATTACATTTAAACTAAAATTTGAAGGAAAAAAAATCTCTTAGATTAAACTATGTATAGTGGGACTCTAGATCATTGTATTGACTATTTGCATATCATAGGCCTTCATTTAGCCTTTTTAAAACCTTTTTAAATTATACAAGTAATTTAAGAACAAATTTGATATAGATTTTAGGAAACATAGAAATAACTATTATCCCACCAACTTAATAGAATCTCTTACATTGTTGCTGAATTTTCTTCTAGTCTTTCAAAAATGCATATTTGACACAGTTATACTGTTTTCCATGTAGCTACATATTCTTCATAAACACCTTTTTTCTGGTTATATACTAGTCTAACAAGTGGGTATGTCATATAGTTTATTTAATCATTCCACAATTGTTGGACATTTAGGTTGTCTTAGTAGATAAGTGTGAAAAAAGGAATGATGTTGCTTTCACCATTGCCATAATCACCCTCAGGGACCTGGTTTATCAATGTCCAATATGATTTCTGTCATTTGATATTTAAGCTTGAGGAATGTCAGCTCTACTACTGGAGCCTGAGGTCCATTTGCAAAAGTATCATTTTCTGCCAGTTTTCATCACAGAGATTCTGCATTTTATCCTCATGGTGGGTAAAGTGTGGGGCTAACCTAGGAACCCAAGCTCTAGGGTGTCACATGTTTTTCCTGTGGAGAAATGTCTTTTGAGGTGCAAACATGTGATTTACAGAGGAACTTTGGGAAGTCCTGCCATTGGTGAATGAGCGTGCTGGTCTGATACCATGACCAGGGGAGTGGGGTGTCTCATTGGCAAACTTGCTCCGGCTCTGGAAAAGAATCCTGTTGCAGCTCAACCAGGCCTGGCCTCGGCAAATCGATGAGGTCCCATCTCCAAGAAAAGATCAAATTTGCATGTAAAGTGGGCCCCAGGGTCCCTTCAGCCTTAGAATTTTGGCTGCCTTACAGAAGTCCAATTGTCTGAGGCTAAATCCAATGCCAAGAGTGAACTGGGGAGAGAATTTCAAGTGGGTCAATCGTGCTGTCCGTTTCCCTGGGAAAGAAGACCTTTCTGGGCCCTCATTCTTCCCAGATCTCAATGATGCCTTTCCCAAATGTCTTCATATGGTTGTCCACTGCCATTGCCACCCTCAAAAGATTGCTGTAACATACCCACTATCTCCTGGGCAAAGTGGGGTGGGGGGAAAAACATTTAGAATACTTCCCCCACTCTTCCTAGTCAGTGGCCAGCTACTTCCCCCCACCCCTGACTCCTGAGGATTTCTGGAAGGCATTTGAAGGGAGGCACCAAGGGCAATTATAGCCCTACAGAATATCAACAGTTACCTACAAAGTTACCCTTCATGTTGCACAGCATTTTTTAGGGGGAGTGCAGTGAATAGCTTCTTACCTGGTCAAAAAACTGTAGCCAAAGACTGTTTACTTATTTCAAAGTGATGTTGTGTAACCTAAGTGAGATCATAAAGGACTGAGCCTAGGGCCCAGCATCTGGGAAGTACTTCACATATATTAGCTGCTGTTTTATCAGTTGATGTAGGCAGTGGTGTGCCACTGGCATATATCAGGGGACAGGTCTCACCAGACTGGAAATACAGTAGTCAATATAAGGTTTTGCACTTGGGTTCAAACACCAACTAAATACAGAGTGGAGACTCTGAAAAGAACTTGGGTTTACTTAAAAAAAAAAAAAAAAGAGTAGCTTCAGTTGAAAGTACTCCAATATAAATAAACTATTTTTGTGAACTGGGTGGCATGTACATGGGATTTGTGTGTGGTGTGTGCATGTGTGATGTGGATATATTGTGTTGTGTGTGAAAAGTATGTGCTGCATATGAAGTGTGTATGTGCATTCGTGACTTTGTATGTGGACATGTGTCAGTGTGGGAATGTGTCGCCTAATGGTGGGGATATGTTCTGAGAAATGTGTTGTTAGGCGATTTCATCATTGTGCAAACATCATAGAGTGTACTTACACAAACCTAAATGGTATAGCCTACTACACATCTAGGCTATATGGTACTAATCTTATGGGACCACCGTCGTATATGCACGCACTCTGTCGTTAACCAAAATGTCGTTATGTGGTGAATGACTGTATGTATGTGAGTATCTATGGCTATGTATCTGTGTACCACGAGTGTGACGTGGGCTTCCAAAAGAGGGAAAGTCAGCCCTCCAGGACTATATTTACAGGGGCACAGCTGGAAATCCTCTTTTGGCCAGGTCACTGGGCATTGACAACTTGGAGCTTGTATAAAAAAGAGCAAGTAGAAGCCTTGCGGCCATTTCACATGTTAAACAGATGAAGGAACTGGGGAGGTTTGGCCTGGATAAAAACAGAGGCAAGTAGGGGTGGGGGAATGAGGAGGACTGGTACTGTTCCCTTGGAAGGATCATGAAGATCAGCGCCAGGGCCAGAAGGACATAGATCTGGGCTCAGTTTAAGGAAAAGCCTTCTAATTCTAATGACATGGCTGTCTTTAGATGGGTATGGGCTTCCTTGTGTGATGCTGACCCCCTCTCAACGGGGTAATTTATAAAGAAGCGTTTATATCCTTGATCTCATTGGAGTCACACAACAGTCTTGTAGGCCAGGCAGGAGTGGAATGGTTCCTAATAACCCCTTTTCAAGGGTAGGGTGTTTCAAGGGTAGGGTAAAGCCTTAAAAGGCATCTTATGAAACTTCCTTATTTTTTTTGATTCACCAGGATCACATAAAGTTGAAAAAATATACAGAACAAAAGTTAAACTCTCTGTGTGTATGCAGATTACTTTCCTTTTAAGAGACCTTGTGGCCTGCCAGAGACTGTACTTGAACTTACTAGGCATGCTGCAGTCCCTTACAGTAGGTGAGACTCCTGGGATGGCTCTTAGCAGGGTGCTGCGGCTGGCAAGAACTAAAAGCAGCTTTCTGCTGAATTAAGTTGCTGAGGCCCCTTCTCTTTCTGCCTCCCCTCCCCCACCCGTGAGAGAGCAGAGGAAAGAGGAGACAACCCCAGGTTTGGTCTATGGCTGGTGACCAATGACGCACTTTCACCAATATAGATTTTGGAGGTGGAGACTATGGAAAAACAGGTGGCAGTGGGGGCAGGTGGCGGCCTGGAGGGGGTGGGGCCTACCAAGGGGGAGTGAAGGACGGTGTGGGTGAGGGTCCTGGGAAATCTCAAAAAGAAAATATCAGTCTCCTGAAACTTTAAGGTGGAAAAAATCATCGGTGTCCAAAATGTACTTTATAGAAGCAGTTCCAGGAAAGGGGTGAAATGCCACCTACATATTTAGACCCGTGCTGTGATCTTTGCACACCTATGTCCTCAGCTCCACAGGGATAGGGGAACCAAGTATTGATCTCAAGTACCCAAGGAAAGATCCAGACTGAAGACCCCAGGCCTCTGCCATTGGGCAGTTTGGGGCAGTGGGCAGTTGGCGAGCCTCAGCAGAACCAGATTTGCTGCCAACTCCTTGTCTGACCTTGGGCAGGCCTTTCCCATCTCTGGGCTTCAATGTCACCATCTCTTAAACGAAGGGGTTGAATTCGACGACTCTAAGGGGCCCATGTTGACAGTCTGTAGTTGAGATTGGGACAAAGGGGACAAGCTTCAAGGCAAAAGGACCTCCCCACCTCAATCTTCAGGGTCCCTGGGCCCTGCATGCCCTGCCAGGGACGTTTATCCTGGGGCCTTTAGGGCCCTTGGGTTGCAGGACGGCGCTCCTGCGCGTCTGGCCCCAGTGCTCTGGGTGTCCCTGAGACCGGCTAAGCCAGCGACTCCGCCCCCGCGCTCGCCCCGAGTCCCGCCGAGTCATTAGCGCGATTGCTCCTTGTTCCCGGCAAAGCTGGTGATTTATGCGGGGCCTCGACGGGGCAGTCCGTTGAGCCAGGAACAATTAGCTAAAAGCCAGCGGCAAGGGAGGCAAGGGGGCGGCGAGCCAAGCCCCAGGGCTCCCAGCCGGGGCTGCAGCGGCCGGCCACCCCCGGCCAAGCACCCCAGCCCCTGGACTCGGTGGGCCCCACTCACCACGGCGGGGGCGGGGCTCAAAGGCCGACGCGAAAAGGCAGTCCAGAATCCACGCCATGACCCGCGCTCAGTGCCCGGCAGCCTGGCAGCTAGCTTCCGCGCCGGCCCCCGCACGGGCCGCCCTAAGTAGCCCCCGGTGACCACGCCCTGAGCCGCACCCTGCACCCAGCTAAGAGTGTCTTGGTCACCGGACACCTCGAGCATGTCATGAAGGGGGCAGGGCCTCAGGGGAGCCCCCCCTCCCGCCAGAGGAGAAGCCGCTGGTCCCGCAGACCCTTCCCCCACGCGGAGCGAGGCCAAAGCATAGCTCCTGTCCCGGGAAGCTTTGACTCTGAGGGCGGGACCCTGCCCCTACCCCAGGGAGCCCAGAGTCTGAGGGGAGACGCCATCTCAGCCATGGTGAGCCCCGAATCTGAGAGGGAGGGGAGGTCCCTGCCCCCAGGAGCCCTTAATAGGCCGCATAAAAGCGGGCCTGACCCCAGAAGCTGGAATTTGAGGGCGAGATGGTGCACCTGTCCCAGGAAGCCTCAGATCTGAAAGCAAGACTGTATCTCAGCCCTAAGAAACCACACGTTTAGCGGAGACGTCATCTCAGCCCTCAGAAGGCCCAATCTAGGCGGGAAGCGGTGTCTGCCCCAGGAGCCCTGAATCGGAAGGGGAGGCACGGTCTCAGCTCTGGGCAGCTCCAAATCTCATTTTACGTCACTGCTCCTTTCTAGAAGACCAAGAATGTGAGTAGGAGAAAAGAGTTTTGTCCCCCAAAGAGCCCCAAAGCTGAGAGTAATTTTACTGTCCCTGCCCTGTGGATCCCTCAGGGAACAGGGAGATGCTATCCTGCCTGGGAACCTTCGTTTTGAGGGGATTGATCCCCTACTGGGATAAAAGAACACTGTGTTAAGTACATGTATATAAACACGGGGTGCCCCTCAGTCGCTGCTGACTTATGGATTCCACCGCCTATGATTTTGCTCAGGGCACTGGCATAGGAGGGGCACCAACATTTATTTTTAGAAAGTATTTGGTATTTGATATTTCAGTGGGGGGTGGTACTGTGTTGGATTTGATTACACTTCTTTTATGGCTTTGTATTTTTAAATTTTAAATACATATGGGGGCACATACCATAATGGGTTCAGTGTTTGGGGCATCTGGTGGTAGTAAACCAGCCCTGTCCCTAATTCCTGGGATAGAAGCAGCCACCAGAGATGGACCATATTGGGCAAGAAGGGCTTCTAAACAAAATTTACTTTTCTGTTCAAGTCCAGGGGCCCCAATTAATTTCATCCCCAGTTCTCCGTTGACAATCGTATAGACGTGACTCTGTGCCTTGTTTTCCTCCACTGAGAAAATGGGGCTCCATCAATCAAAATGCTAGTGAGGAGGTAGAAAGAAATAGGAAAAATCCTCCTCCAACAGCTCAATTGCAGTCCTGAGGAGTGGAAGCTGCAATCACAGGTCCTTTGGGGAGAGCAGTTATTACATTTGCTTTGCGAACCAATGATATTAGCATTAATGTGGCAAAAGGGGTGCATAAAATGGAAAAATCGCCTGTACTTTGTCATGCACTTCTTAGCAAAGTAGAGCTGTAGTCAAGAGTTTAAAGGCCTTCCATTCATTTTCCTTCCTTTCTGAGAAACATGGTACCTCTCTGTCTTTGCACCAATTTCTAAATCATTTCCAATTTTCTCTGTTTTCTAAGAGCAATCAAAGATAACAAATATTCACCAGACCTGCTCTTTTACCAATTTCTGCTGTACAAATATCCAGTCATCCAAGCCAAACAAGTGTGACATCTAGAAATGTCCAGTTTCAGACTCTGGATATTGAAATCTTGGCCTTACCTCTTCCCATGAGCTTATCCACCACCAGCTTTTGTAATGGCTTCAATGGGTTTATTTTTTTCCTGGCTGAATGAGCTTTTTTTTTTTCCTTTGGTTCCCTCTTGGCATAAAGGCTGCCTGTCCTGTCCAATCCAATGGGCTTCAGTAACTAAAGTCTCTCTGCTTCCAGAATAGCTCTACCTGAGGTAAAAACTCATGACAGCTATTCTTCTCTGTTGCCTTTTTCTGCAAGAGGTGTGATGTGGTAAAGGAACAAAGCTAAGAATGCTCACAGACCTGGATTGGAAGCCCAATTCTGCTATGTAGTAGCTATGTAATCTTAGGAAGATTATTTAACCTCTCTGAGGCTTGGGCTTCCTCATCTGTGAAATGGGGATGTTAATAGTCGTGAACAAGCTCCAGAGAAACCAAAGCCTACCATTTGGAAAAAAAGAGAAGAGGAAATATAGAGTTCAGAATTCTCAAAAAAATTTATTTAGCAGTCAAGTTAACAGTTCTTCCCCTCCTATTTCTTTGACCCACCTCCTCTGCCACTTAATTGCTTAGTGTTAAGTTTCCTTTGAAAATCTTTACCCTAAATGTCACATAATGGGGGAATGAATTCATCCATCAATCCATCCATTCATTCAACAAATATTTATCAAATGTCATCTGCATGCAAGATATTGAGCTATGTATACATTGTTGATTCACTCACTGAATTATTGCACAATTATTTTAAATGCATAATTTGAAAGCCTATATGATAATCTGAAAATACATTTATGATTATTTTAAATGAAAAATAATCAAAGTGCAAAATGTATGCACACTATTATATAAACAGTGCAAATTAATAATAAGCTTATACATAGCGAAAAAAAGGCTAACAGGAAACACATCAGAATCTTAATAGTGATTGTACTTAAGCAATGCAATTATGGGCAATTTTTAACTGTTTTATTATTTCCATATTTTAGTATTATCCAAATTTTCTTTAATAAACATACATTATTTTCTGGAGTTAGAAAATACTACTTATAGAAAGAAAATCTATAACCTTGTCTCTGCTGAATAAAAGACTAGGCTAGATAGGGGAAGGAGTGGAGCCTTTAGGCTGGGGTTGTGCCACTGGTACAGGGCACTGGGGCTGGCTTTGATGACCCAGAAAAAGCTGAAAGTTGGTCTGTGAGTAACATGCAGGACTCTCTAACTGTTCAGGGGCACTTAACCAGTTATGGCACCTCTTTTCCAAGACTGCAGAGGTCCTTAGAACCCTTATTGAGCAGCCAGGAGCCTGCTAGCCTGGACCTACAACTCCTTACCCCAAGGTGTGTGCCCACAAGGGGCACGTTGGGTATATCTGCCTTCACCTCGACAGCCCAAGACCTAGAGCTTGACAGCTTGCTGCCTCTTAAGGGTCTATCATTGCAATTCCAATTAAGAGCCAGGCAATCTGCTCCTTACTTAGGTCATTGTTTGCCATGATGTCTTCAGCAGGAAGAAAATATATACTAACTGAGAAGAAGGCACAATGATGAAGTCAAGCTGGTGGCTTGTTTAACTGTGAGAAGAAAGGTTTCAAACCTTCCTATCTTTTTTCCTGAAGCTCAAGAGTTCTTGGCATCCAGGCAAACACTTGCTAATTAAATGAGATTTCAAGAACCAAAGGCCCATAAACCTTGTCATAGATCAGGGTTTCCCAGAGTATGGTCCATTAAGATGCATCCGAATCACTGGGATGTGCTATAACAATGCAGATTCCTTGCTCCCACTCCAGACCTCCTGAACAAGAATTTCTGGGAGTGGGGACCAGAAAACAGCGTTTTCAGCAAGCTCGGCTTTTATACCTAATAAATTAAAGAAAATCTAATATAGAAGAAAGAAGTCTTTCCCCAAAAACCCTCCACCGCTGTCTCTTCCTGTGGCACTCCAGCTATAAGGAACACTGGGGCAGCCATCTGGAGAACTTGATCCCTTTAACCCCACTCTACTTCCTTTGGTTGCATGGGTAAATATGTAACATGAGAAATTGAGCAAACCTCGAAACTTGACTCCTGATAGGGTCTAGAATTATTCAAAATGAGCATACTCCATAAAGGTCATCCATTTGGATTTTCTAAGAATCCTTGTGTATGTCTATACAATATCTTTCAATCAGGTTATCTCATTTGGACTCGCCTACATGTTGGGTTCCTTACATCGTGCCAGAGGTAGTTGAAGCACAACGGAAAGAGCATGGCATTTAAAGTTAAAATATCAGGAATGAGGCTGGGCATGCTGACTGACTAGCTGGATTATTGCAAGTATGTCTGCATCCCAACCTGAGACCCAGGTTTCTCCAGGCAATGGGGACCCCTGTCCCTCTGCCCACCTCCCTCAACAGGTTGTTATGAAGGTCTCCACAATTTCAGGAGCGAGATAACAAAGGACTCTATCCCCAGGCCCATGGAGAGAATTGGCAGATTAACAACCCTGCCTCCCAACGCCCCTTTTTGAGGAGTTCTATCAGAAGGTCCACATGGTGTGTATGGGGATCGTATGTGTTCGTTAAAGGAGGCTATAAGCCTGAGGACCTGAAGACTCTGCTTCCCTGCTTTTCTGTTTGTAAAAGATTTATCTGGGCTCATGGTGAACATATAGTGAAGTCGTGGGGTACCTTTTGGGTACCTCTGTGAACCTGAGAAGGGCCTCAATTTCCTCGTTTCTCATATGGGGTTGTACAAGGAAAACTTGAAGTTCACTTTCCAGCTACTTAGCATTCCTAGGATACACTGCTTCCACAGCACTTTTTTTCGCCGTACCTCTATTACTTCCAAAAATTTTCATATCACCAAATCCTTACAAGATCCTGGCACCATCTTTGTGAGGTAGAAATGGGAGAGAATTATTCCCATTTTTTAAGTTAGAAAAGCTGAGGCAAAAGACAATAAGTAACTACCTAGCCCATAGTCACCCGGGGGAGTAGAGATGAGCCGAGACCAGCCTCGAGATCTCTCGCCCCTCTGCCCGTTCTTTTCCAGTACTCCTCACTAGGTCCCAAGAGCTGTCTGTCAGTGTGATGACACCACTCAGGAAAATGCAAGTTTCATCCTGACACCAAGAAGACAGAGCTACGATTACACTTCAGTCCCCAAGGAGGCAGAGAAATTGCTTTTAGTTGACAAGTGCATCTCCCACACACATACCCCTCTGGTTGAATGAAAAGATAAATTCAAGTTAAAAATCCCAAATGCTCACTTAATTTTGTAAAGCGTTTTGCTCTTTGAGCTAGTGGTAGGCAGGATGAGAGAATTTTTCAACTCTAGAAGTCTCAACAGGGTGGGGAAGAATAGTAAGAATTAAGGGGGAGAACAGAAAAAAGTGTCAGAAAGAAGAAAAAGTAGAGAGGTTATCTTTTAGTTTTGTGCCATAATCAATAAGAGAAAATGGAGTTATCTGAAAAAAAGAAAGAACTGGGGTGTGTATCTATGCCTTTGAAAAACTGCACAAGATGTGAGCCACTGAGATTTCCATTATAGATGAAAATTCCATGGCTTCCAGTAACAAAGAGTCTGGGGGCTGAGCAGGGGGACCATCCACTTCCATGTGTTAGCAGCCACCTCCAGGCCTGGGGCCAGGGAAGTATTGCTCCTGAGCTTGCTAGATCATCTCTGCAAATCACTTGCCCTTATATGCTTAAATGTGACAGTTCCCAGTGTGCTCTCTTATCTGTTTTCACATCTGAACCTCGTACAGCTTTGGGAGGTTGGCAGGACAGAGATTAGCACAACCCCCGTTTTACGGATGAAGAAACCGAAGCTCAAGGAAGGGAAGTGACTTGCCCAAGGTCATTCTGCTGCTTCTTTTTTTTGGTTTGGAACCTGTACTTGGACCACTGTTTGTGCCTCCTTTTCTTGTGCTTCGCTCCTCACACTACCCATATCCAGACTGAAAACTGGTCATTAAAACTCATGTACTTCCTGACTCCATTTGGACTCTAAAGATTGGAAACTTTCCCCTAGCTGAGAATTGCAGAGCCCTTAAAAAGCTTCCCAGCTAAAAACGTCCTTATTCTTAGAAGACATGTGCTGAAGTATTTAAGAGTGAAGTGTCATGATGTGTGCAATACACTTTCAAAGAGAGAGAGAGGAAGGAGAGCATGCAAATGTGGCAAATTGTTAGTGAGGGTCTGTACAAATATTTATTGCACTAGTCTTTCAATTTTACGGTATGTTAAAAAGTTTGAAAATACAAATTTGGGGGAAATATCCTCACCTAGGTAGCCACCCCAACTGCCTATGCTAAAATCTGGGGATCAATGGTGCATCCCCTCCCACAGAGTTCCAACTCAGGACTCCATCAGGATGACCCAGCCCTAAGCACAGCGCTAGCTCAGCAGGCGGGTCAGGCTGGACCCATGAGTGGTTTTGATGTCTTGGATGGAGTTTGGATGCTGGGAAATGGCTGCATGTACTGAGTGGGAGTTTAAGGTGAAGAATTTGGAGCAAAAGCAGCAAAATGGAAGCCCTAGAGAAGGAGTCCCCCCCAAAAATTTTAATCAGAGCTTGAATTTTTCCAAGAATAGTTTTGTTTTTTTAAACTTCAGGGTTCACTTATCAGGGCTGGAAGTATCGTTAGAGATAATCTAGTCCAACCTCTTCACATCCCAGGGGGAACACTGAGATCCAGAGAGGGAAAGTGACTTACCCAACATCGCCCAGCAAGTTAGTGGCTGAAATGGGACTAGAAGCCAAGCGTCCAGCCTCCTAGTCCAGGGCTCGGTCGGTTACATTACACTGTCACCCCACCTTGGGTTCGTGGGTTCTTCAAAGGTCATCTGCCCACCCCAGGGCTTGCTCTCTTCAGACCAGCATGGCACTTGGGGATTTGTGGTCAGCAACAGTCCCTGCCACTGGGAGCAGAGCCAGGCGCCTGAAGATGGCACCTGTCACATCCCATTGGAATGAATGACTTCCCTCTGAAACTGAGATGGGCCAGGCAGAATCTGGGAGCGGCATCTTGAGAGCAGAGTCAGTCCAGGCCTGTGTGGCTGGTGCGCCATGGACATTCAAGGCAGAGGAGGTCATGGAAAACGTCCTGAGCACTGTTTGCTGGGGAGTTTTCCACCTCTCTCAGACCCCAAGTGATTTATTGATTATTTTCGGGGCAGCCACTCTGGTTCATTGGTTTAGCTGCCATTACCCTAGAAGGGGCGGGGTGGAGGTGGGGGGGCTCTGCCTGCAGCTTCTCCTGGTCTGTCTGCTCACAGGATTGGTTCATGGGACAGCTTAGCTGGACCCTCGTGAGCCTGTTGGGATTAATGACATTTGACTGTAGATCATGAGAAATCACATCAGTAGCTTCGGGTGGGGATTGATGGAGAAGCAAGAGGAAGGCAGAGGAGAGGAAGGGAGAAGAGCAAAAGGGGAGGGAAGAAAAGGAGAAGGGGAGAAGAAAATGCAATGAAGGAGTTCTCTTGCTTACCAACCACTGACATTTCTTAGCCTGTAGCTTCTCTCACTTAATCACCTCCTTTGTTAGTTGCCATTCATCAATGCAGATAAATCTTTCTCCACTATAACTCAATCCTGGGACAACTCAGGTCTTAAAAAGGGTCTCAGGGCTAGCTCCAGAACCCATTTTCCCTATCTCGTGAGTTGTTTGTCCTTCTCCCCTGCATTCTTACATCCCAGGCACTGTGGAGGCTGGTATGTGAACACCAGAGCTGGTCCCAGCATAAAAGATGCTAAGGGTTGACTTTATCTTCCAAGCTGCTTTGGGTCTGGCACCCACCCAAGGACCCTCTCTCCTGAATTCTGGGGCCTAGCACCCTCTCCTACTTTCAAGCGCCCAGGGCTTATAATTGCCCTGCTGTTCCGCCCTCCAAATCTCAGGAGACTTGTCAGACTGTAAGCTAAAGGGCAAGGCAAGGAGGGGCCATCAGAGCTGTATCTGCCTAGGACCAGAGAGCAGCCATGCTGGAGAGGAGAGGCCATAGCTGGGGCCAGATCAAGTGGCAGTAAAGCCATATGACACATTCGGCAGGATGTGTGTGCATGTCAAAGAGCTGAAGACCAGGCTATATTCAGAAAGTCCTTCTCTTGCTCACAATGGAAGAAACATTTGGCTAGATCACAGGACTCTGTTCCCCAAGTGCCTTAGCAAATAACAGGAAAAGTCAAGTCTCTGAGTAACTGTAGACCCTGACTTTGTTTTCAAGAGGGACTCCGAGGTGACAGTTTCAGGGAGGAAAGTGGGGAGGAAGAGACTGTGTGGCATGGGTATAGGTCATAGATGGCAGGCTCTTCTGGCTGGGCCATGCTCTGGGGCCCAGTATCGTGGGACTGGGGCTACAGCTCCCTCCCACCTCCCTAGGGAAACAGCCACCACTATATCCCCGCAAATCACATACCTTGCTATCCTGAGACTGTCCTTCAAATCTACTCAGTGATACTGAGATGCCCTGAAAGGTATAGGGTCAAAAGTGGTGATTAATAGTGCCCAAGGCCAGGTTCAAGGACTGAATGCAGGACTTTGACTTCTGTGGTTGTTTGGTCTTTCCCTCCCACCTCAAAGGAAGAATGGACCCCCTCTGGGGCCTTCTTCATTGATGCTCAGTCCCTCCTGCTGCTGCCACCTCAGCCAACAAGGAGCATCTCACTCTCCTGTCTCGTCAGCCTCTCCCCTTCCACTCCTTTCCTCTGCCTACACATATCTCAGCCTTCCCCATAAAACACAATCTTTCCCTCAGCCTTTCTCTACTTGCTCTTGGGTCTGCAAAACTTCTCAAATGTATGGTCTCTGCCATCCACTTACTATTTTACTTCTTCCCACTCCACACCAACTATTGAAGGCCCTCATAACTTCCTAATTCTAGATGCAGTGGCCCCTTGTCAGTTTTCAGGCCTCTTGACCACTTGGCAGCATTTGCTCCCCTATGATCCATTTCTCCTTATTGATTGAAAGTCCCTCTTCCCTTAGCTGCACCTCCCAGGTCTCATCTCTCAGACTTCTTCTGCCTGTTCAGTAATTCTCTGTCTTGCCTGCTTATTCATTTTCTTTCTCCCTATGGGCTTCGTCTTCCCCATAGCCCAAAAAGACATTCAAACTCTCCTATATGAAAACAACCCTTCTCTGACCCTGACTCCCCTTCTAGGTATCATCCAATCTTCCTTGTCTCAGCCTTATTCCTTAACACCTTCAAAGAGTAATGTAGACTTGCCATCCTCACTTCTCACCATACACTCATTCCTCAGTCCATAGCAATATGGTTCCTGCCTCCCCTCCACACACATGTACACACATACTCCGCTGAGACTCCTCTCACTGCAGCTACCAATGTCCTTTTGGAGGCCTAATCCAAGGGGACACATCTATGTCCTGATTTTATTTGCCTTCTTTGCAGAATGCTATGTTGTGAATCTTGCCCTGTTTATTGAAACTCTCTCTTCCCTTGGCTCTGAGAATACTGTGCTATACTAGTATTCTTATCAATGATTTCTCCTTCTGGCTCTGCATTCTCCTCTGGTACCTTAAATGGTAGCATCCCTCAAGGTCCTGTCCTTAATGCTCTGTCTTTACATGGAGGGGCTCATCCACTCCAATGGCCCCAATCTCTCTGGATCACTCATAGCACCTAAAACAGTGTTCCGCTTATGGGAGATACTTAACTGACGTTTACCTAGTTGATTAACATTTGTTAATTGCACAGTGCCTCGTACAAAATAAATGTTCCATAAAGGCTGTTACTGGGGTCTTACAGTTTACAAACATTGCCTGTATATTTACCTGACTTCATCCTTGTAATAACCCAGTGGGGTTGATTCTTTTTTATTCCCATTTTTATAGAAGAGAGAAGGGGAATGAAGTTAACATTTGTTTCCTTCCTATTCTGTGCCAAGTGCCTTACACACATTTTAATTTAATTTTCACAACAGCCCGGTGAAGTAGCTGGTTTTAGCCGCATTTTACAGATGGGAAAACTGAAGCTCAGAGAGGTGCCCAAGATCACAAGAAGTATATAATTTACCTCCTCTGCTATTTCATTGTTCTGTAAATTTGATCATACCAAATTTAGTGAGCAATACTGAAGAGGCATATAAAAGGTATCACAGAGCGATAGTATAATTATTGTTTACATATAAGTATTTTTTTTTGAGTTATCGTTCCTATGAAATATAATGTCAGGCATATAAAGAGCTGAAGAGAAAAATAAAACTCTTCCATTTCCAAACATACTTGCCTTTCCCCCTGCATATTATAATAATAGGAACTGATTATTGAGTGCTTACCATGTGCCAGGCATTATGCTTAGTACTTTACCTGCATGTTTTCATTTAATCCTCACCCCCACCCTATGTGGTTGGGGCTACTATTATGTCCCAATTTATATATGAGGTAATTCTGCTTCATAGGAGTTAAGTAACTTGTTTAAGAACCCCTAGGTAGTTTGTCAGATCGTTGAAATTTTAAGTCAGGTTGGTCTGACTCCAAAGCTAACGTTGTCTCAATGCCACTAGGCTGCCTTTCTAAGACGAAAGAGAAACCAAGGCTCAGAGAGATTAAGTGACGTCAAGTCTCCTGACTCTGTATCTTATATTTTTCCACTTTGCTACAGCTGCTTGCATCTCTTTGTTGAAGGGACTGCTTTGTGTTGTCAATAATCTTTATATATCCGTGGTCTGTCTCCTCAACCACATTGTCAGCTCTGCCAAACCTCTTTAGATCCCCCACAGAGGGTTCTTACTAAATACTTGTCAATTGATAAGCACGGGGCTCTCTTCAGTTGAGAGAATTATTAATAAACCATCAGGCTTTGACAAAGCCCTTCTCATCGCCAAAGGAGTTGAGCCCTTGGTGCTTAGACGATGTATCAATTCCTCGCCTTCCCGCGGCTTGAAGTCAGGAGCCCACACTCTCCGCCTCCGCATGGCATCCATTATCCAGGGAGCCTCAATAGCGTCAGAATCATTTCACCGAAGGCTGAATTACGTGTGTGACTCTGGGAGGATGAGGTCCCCGTAAAGGAGGAGAAGAATGCGGGCTGTGATTCTGCATACAGGTGGACCCTGGGGATGTTTCTCACCATCTGAGATGACGTGCCAAACTCTAGCAGCCACACTCCATAGAACAAGCTCTAAAGATGGATTGTTACACTTATTATTGGGAATGTTAATAATTCTTAGATTTGTACAGTGAACTTCCATTTACGCAAAAGGCTCCTGCACAAGATTTCATTAGTTTTAGTTTGTGCTGGCCTTCTGCAAAACATTTTTGGCTTCAATATTCCCCAAAGAAAATGTCTTGTCGGGTTTTGAGGAAAGGAACTGCCCTAGGGAAACTGACAGCTGAGACCCTGAGATGGGGAACGTTAGCAGACTGGAATTAAACGCCAGCAACTGATCCTGCTGAGCAGCATGCTGCTGAGACATATTTAGGGCCTGAATGGAGATCCCCAACCTCTTTCCTTCTCTTTGCCTGTTCCCAGAAGCCCAGAACTGGCCCGGTCCTCCTAGCTCTAGCAGAATCCTTAGCTCCTCCCACCATCAGAATTCCCCCTTCCAGGTCCCTTCCCCCATCGATGGCCTCAGGGACAACTCTGTGAAAGCTGGCTCATCAATTGTCTCTTCCCCTCCCCCAGACCAATTTTCTCATGCATTTGTATGAGTTCACTCAGCATCCTGCAAAGAGACAGGCAGTGGTAATAATCATAGCTAAAACTCATGGAGCTTTTACTATGAGCCAGGCACTATATTAAGCAATTTACATGCATAATCTTTCTTCATCCTCATAACAGTCCTATGAGGAAATTTTATTGGGATTCCCACTTTATAGAGGAAGATTTTAAGTGAGTAAGTAACCTGCCCAAGGCCGTACAGCTAGCTAATGCAGAGCCAGGATTCAAACCCAGGTCTGCCTGACAATGAACCTCTACTGTATACTGTCTCTCAGTATTGGCTTCCATTTCCTAGATAGGAACAGTGAGACACAGATATCAGAAGGCCATCTAGCATTCAGAGGCAAGAGTCTCAGGAAGTCAGAAAAATAAAGTTTTTCTCCCATTTCTGCCAGTAGCAGGCTAGGTGACTCTGGGTGAGTCACTTAAAAGCCCCTGCTTCTGAATTTGCAGGCAGGGTCCACAGTGTGTGAGATTCAAAAGTGATGAGCCACAGAAGGTTAATCTCCTTCAAATTTATAAAGTTTAAAAGCACCATGCAAATGCAAAGTGTTCCTTATCATAATCCTTAACATTATTATTCCAGCCTATTCATCTACCAATGAACCCGGGATAGAGTCCTGGCTCTGCCCCTGGATTCTGCTGCCATTTAAGTGCCAAGACAAATGGTCTCAGGGAGTCAGGGTGATCCATTATCTGGATATGGATTATTTCTCAGGAGTAAATCGTTAGCCCTGTCGGGCAGCTGATGAATTCTCCCACCGCACCTGGGGGCTCATTGCTCTGCATGGGACGTGTAGGGAATTCAAGCAGCAGCTGGAGTCACAGTGTGACTCTGCAGACAGGGTCCTGGGAGCAGGGAACAAAGATGTTCCGGTTAGGTTCCGGGGAGCGGCAACTCACCCACCTGTGAGTAAGAAGACAGATAATGAACCTCACCCACCCACAGCCCAACCCAGGGCAGAAAAGGATAACTTCTTTTCTCTCCTGATGCTTGAAGCATCTTTGAGCAAGACAAAGCACAAAAGAGACTGACAGATTCATACACAAGGACCTACTGACAGAGAGATGAAAAGAATGGGCAGGAGAAAGAGAAACGAAAAGAAAGAAATGGAGAAAGGCAAATAGGGATAAAAAGAGACACAGGGGAAGACGAAGAGAAAAATGAATAAAATAAAAGACTATAAAAAGAGACACACGGAGTAAGAGAAATAAAGAGAAATCCATAAAGAGGAGCTAAGAGGAAAGGGAGAAAGAAATAAAAACTGAATAAGAAAGAAGCAAAAAAAAAAAAATTTTTAAGGGAAAAAAAGAGAGAAGAAAAAAAAATTTTTAAAGGAAAAGGATGGGTGGTGAACATGGTGTAATCTATGCAGAAATAGAAGTATAATGATGTACACCTGAAATTTATACAATGTTATAAACCAAAAAAATAAATAAGTAAAAGGAAAAGGAAAATATATGGGGAAAGAATAACCTAAAAAGAAAACAAATAGAAACAGAAGAAAAGAAAGTGGGAGAAATGAAATAGAAAAAATAAGAAAGGGATATAGAGAAATAGAAAAATAGAACTATCAGAGATAAAGAGACAGAGTGAAAGAAAACGAGATGAGGGAGTGGGGAGAGATGGGAAAAACAGATGCAGAAAGGAGAGAAACACGGAAGAAGAGACTGAGGTCTTTGGGGGGGGCACCAGAAGTGTGTGTTTGTTTTTGTTTTTCCTATTTGTGTCTTTTCTCTTCTGTTGTGTGGGGCACATGATTTCAATGTGATGCCTCAGAGCTGGTCTTAAGAATGGTCAAAGTCACCAGGTTTCCCTCCTAGCTCAGAAATCTCCCTTTCTCCCACTTCCACCATTAGCCATTCTTGTCTGGTAAAGCATTGAAGGCAGAAACAGAAAGGTAGAGATAATCACCTACTGAAATAAAAGCCACAGATGCAGAGTGCTGAGCACATAGAAGATCACATTCATACACACACACACACACACACACGTGTGCAAAATCAGACAGACACAGAGACACATTTTGAGGCAAACAGGCATACAGGTGCTGAAAGACTTGAGACATAGGCAGGGACAGACTCACAGCACACAGGTGTCAGCAGAGCCAATCTGAACACAGGGATGGGCACGGGGAGAAACTGACAAAGAACTAGATACACTGCTGTGGAAGATGATGGAGAGGTACAGAAAAAGATGGACACATGACCAGACAGATGCAGAAACAGTCACAAGCCAGAGTGATAGGAGGAGGTTCCACCTTAGCTCTGTTCTTTCTCTCTTCTCTTTGCCTTAGTGAAGTACCCTAATAAAAGGCATTTACCTCCCCATGTCTCCTGCCCTCAGGATTTTCCTCTGGGCTTTGTGACAGTTGGTAGCAATGTATTTTATTTAAATAAATTCACTCCTACTAACCAATCTGTTAGTTACTGTGTCATTCTTTCCGGGGAACAAATGTCCCTAACCAGTTTAAATGACCATATCCAAAAGGCCCCTTCAGGCATGAGTTTAAATGGTGGAATGTCAGGGCCTGTGTCTAAGACAGATTTGGAGTCTGTCTTGACTTCTACTCCAAGACTAGGACTTTTCCACCCAGTATTCCATGATCCTTTTTATCTTCATTGGACTTTCCTTTTCTCCTCTGAAGTTTGCAGCAGATGATAGGGGGAGACCAAGCAGCAAGATCTAGTACCTGCACCCCCAATTGAATGAGAGGAGGACCATAAGATTTCACTTGATAAAAACTGTTTCTTGCAAGAGAAAAGTTTGAAAATCTGAGGGTTACACAGGGCCAGAGGAGTTCTAAGGGTCTTTCCAGCTCTGAGATTCTAGGATTCTATGACTAAAAGTTAATTCCTTCAAACCTAAACCCACAGTAATGGGACAAACCTTGATTGACTTTTCTGAGAAAACATGGCATCACTGTCTGCCCCAATAAATATTTAGCCATGGCCCCAGTTTATTAATTTTGTGCAGTATCAACATTTCTTGGCGCAGTTTCCAACACTGACTGGTAGACCCATGATGATGTGAGACATGCAGGCTCAAGATGCCCTTCCAGGAAAGCCACAGATGGTTGTTGGTGTGTTCACCTGGCTGGGCCTGCCACACAGACTGTACCACCAACCCCTGGTTTGTGTTGGGTGCATGAAGTGGTGAGACAACTGCCTGTGAAAGGGGCGTAATGCTTGGGTGAGTGGATCAAGTTGGCTTAGAGAATAGTGTAGCTCAATATGTAGTAGTGGCTCAGGGATAGTGTTGCCAGCTGATCACAAAGAGAACCCAAAGGAATGGGGCATGCTTTGTGCAGCTCTACTTTGATGATGGGAAACACCCCTTAGAGCTTCTGTCTCACTTACTATTCACTTATTCTCTTCCTTCCTTCCTTCCGTCCTTCCTTCCTTCCTTCCTTCCTTGCTTCCTTCCTTATTTCATGTTTTCTCTGTGCCAAGCTCTGTGCTACAGCTAGGGATACAGACACGAACAAGATACAGTCAAATATCTCTCAAATATCTCATTTATGAATCAGAGTTATGGTATAGTAAGGGGGGCAGTATATGAGCTAAAGCTGACAAATATTAATGCTGCTCAGTGTCAACAAACTTAGGCTATGGATAAATATGTATGAGAAGAAATAATTTGATAGGAATATTACAGTATATGCACAATTTTAATTATTCCCACTGGCAAAACTGATGAATCAGAGGCCTTTTTTTGTATGCAGTATTCAAGATGCATAGAAGTCTTATAATTAGTTCAGGTAAAATAACTTGATTATTTTCTAAGTACGATTCTAAAAAGCACAAGTTAACTTAATACTTCTTGTTTATCTTTTAGTTACACATTTTTGGTGACAGGGTTTCATTTGTTGATGATGGTTTGAGAGCATTGTTTTTTGGAGAGAATTAAGGCATTTACTGGAAGAGAAGGGAAGATTCATTTCTCCCTTTGATGCTGCCTTGACACTAACCCTGTCATTCCCAAACAGAGATACATTTGTGTAAGTCTGTGCTCTTGGTCATTCATTCTTTTGCTTGTTTAGTCTTTCATCCATCCACCAACCGTACACCAAGCACCTAGTCTGAAGCATGTATTAGGTCAGGTGTGGGGACACTAGAAAGATTTAAACATAGTCCCTGTCATTGAGGGGCATATGCTCCAGGAGGGGAACCAACAAATAACTTGAGGACTTTATGATGAGTGCTGTAGCAAAGGTGTGGACAAAGGGAAGCTGCAAAGAACAAGAACTAAGAGATGAGGGTAGTTGGAGAAGCTTTAAGAGACCAGGTGACCCATGGGTGGAGGGAGGTCTGAAGGTCAGCCCTATTCATCACTGTGGGGCTACACGGAGCCATCCCTGTTCCTCAAGTTCTTTTTTTTTTTTTTTTAATCAGTAGCATATATTTGTAAGAGCCATAGAACTACACAACAAGCAGATCAGTCTGTGGCTGGGGTTAGCCCAGTAACCTGCATCTGTTTAATTGTTTCAATTTAAGATGAAATATATCCACTTCTTTTAAAAAACACAATGAAGGGGTTGATCAGAGACTGGTTCCTATCCCCTAACTCCAGCTTCTTGAAATCAGACTCTCTTTGCCCACTCTACACTTCTTTCTAGCAGAATTCTTCTCTCATGGGAGCAAAGGGGCTTGAGTAGTGCTGCACACTGTGGCGGCTTTCAAATTATTCACATTCCAAAGGAGCCTTAATGATTTCCAAGATAATTGGTTGTAGAAATAAGTCCTTCTAAAAACCCAGCAATAGAATGTTCGTGATGCCACAGGATGATTCAGAGCATTTGGCCTTAATTACTTTGATTGTCCGCCAGGATTTAATATATGAATATTACATTGCGATCTTCAATTTAATTTCTTGTGTAAATGGATTGTGGCAGAATCCTGTAGTCCTGGAACTGGCACATAATTCAGCGTGGGAGACACTATCTTAACTCATCTCATTACTCAAGCCATTTGTTGTCCTTCAGGCTTTGACAGCCTGGAGATGGGAAAGTAGCAGAGGTGATGTGATCTCTCAACCTGGGTCCAGACAGACATGAGACATAGTCTCTACCGATTACGTTGTTACACAGACAGAGACAGCACTTATTTTCAGAAGAAGAAAAAACACTCTTGCCAATCTGCAGCTGTCTACCCTGGTCTTTCTTAGCATAGTAGAGGGGAAAAAGCTGGGACACGCATGCAAGAGGCCTGGGTTCTAGTCCTAGCTTGGCCATGAACTTGCAGTATGACCTTGGGCAAGTCCCTTAATTTCTGAGCTTTCGACTCCTCATCACTAAAGACAGAACTACATGATCTCTAAGTGCTTTCCAGAGTGAGGGTTTTCAGACCTATGTGTAGCACATGGCAATTCTGACAGTCTTGGCACCATGGCTGAAATAACGTTGTTTCTATCCATCCTGTGAATAGTAAGCAGCCCCCTAAGAATGGGCAAAGTAGGAAGGAAGGAAGGGAGAAAGACACAGGGAAGATCAGTGGAAGGGAGAGAAAGAAAAAGGGAAGGTGAAAGACATAGCTCTGCAACGTTAGTGAGGTGTCCCCCTGGGCCTGGGGGCGCTGGTTAAGACCTTAGCAAAATGGGGTCATTTGGGCCCAGGGAGCCTGATAGAAACTAGAGGAAGAAAATGAGACTCAAAAAGTATTAAATGGGACTCCACAGTGTTGGAGAATTTATTTGTAATACACATAACAGACAAAGAGCTTGCATCTAGAATGTATAAAGAATCACTACAAATGAATAAGAAAAGCACAATCTAGCAGGAAAAAAAGTGGACAAACTACTTAAATGGGAATTGTACGAAAGAGTATATCCAAAAGGCCAAAAAATATAAGAAAAGGTACTCAATCTTATTAGTCACCAAGAGAAATGCAAATTAAACCACTATGAGATACCACTGTAGACCCACAATAATGATTACAATTTAAAAAGCTGACAATACTAAGTGTTGATAACAATTTGGAGCAAGGGAAGAGTGTGCAGCCCCTATGACTCAGTGATTCCTCTCCTAACAGAAATGTATGCGTGTATGCACCAAAAGTCAAACAAAACAATCCACAGTAATATAGTCATAATAGCTCCAAATTGGAAATGGTCCATATGCCCATTTACAGTGGAATGGATAAATAAATTGTGGCATATTCACAAAAGGGAATATTATACAGCAATGAGAAGGAACGAAATAAGCTTCATGCAACAGCATGGATGAATCTCACAAACATAATGTTGAATGAAAGAAGCCAGATACAAAAGAGTATACTGAATGATTATATAAAAACCAATAACTGGTAAAACTATAGTGTTTAGGGATGCATGGTAAAGAACACAAGTATAAATAAAAGCGCAGAAGTGATTTATGTAAAAGTCATAATTGTTGTTACCTTTAGGAGAGAGGAAAGGAGTTGTGATTAGGGAAGGGGAATAAGTTGGGCATCAGGGGTGCTGATAAAATTCTATTTTTTGACTGAGTGATAGATCACACAGGTGTTTCATTGACTAAGCTGTACATATATGATTTATGCACTTTTCTTTATGTGTGGCATATTTCACACACGTAAGAAAAACCTTTAAAAATACAAAGGAAGGAAAAAGACAAAGACAAATCTCTGTCTCAGACTAATGTGACCCCCAAGTTCTATCCATCTTCTCAGGACTCTGCTTCCAGCTAATGAGATTCTGGACTTAGACAAAGAGAAGGCCGAGATTGTGTCTCATTCCTCTCTGTATCTATCTGTCACAACGCTCCATCTTCAAAGCCTGCCTGACCCACACTTGTACCTAAATAGCTGTCAGCCAATTGACTGGAGTCAAAGATACTATCTAGGCTCCTTCTCATTCCTCCCATTCTCAAACTATTTTTGTTTCATTTTGATTCTATCTTTCCCCTGCATCTTTATTTTGTTTTCTACTTTCAGCCTTGTTCTTGCCCTTTGGACCAATGACTGAGTAGCCCAACTGGGTTTCCTTGGCTTGAACCTCAGCGAGGCCTCCCTCTCCAAAGACTTGCGTATCTACTCCTTTCACTGTGCAGCTTCCTCCGCTCCCGGCCGACTCGGGTAAGGTATCCAGCCCCACCCTACCCTCAAATCTTACAGGGCTAAAGTGCCTTATCCAAAATCCTTTGGGTCATATATGTTTCAGAATTCAGAATTTTAGGGATTGTTATCAAGGTAATCCTGTGTATTTGCTTATATCACACAATACCTCTTGCAGGTTGTGGCATAGCTCCCCATAATCAAATACATTAATATTTCTTTTGTGAAATACATGAATATTCATACTAAGTGGGACAAATAAAGACTATCAATATATTAACGTAAGTTAAAAGGAGTTTTAGCATCAAACTTGTGAGAAAGTTTTTGATTTTCATAGCTTCGTGGCTTTGGAAGCGCAAATAAGGATTGATTATCTGTAGAAGGAACCCAATGCTTGTTTGGTGGATGGATGGAAGCATGGGTGAATGCAATACATTACATATGTTTATCCTCCCAAATAAGTAACAAATGTGCATTTAACAAGAGTCTTCATAGCTTTAACCAAGAGTCTCAATTGTGGAAACGTTAGATTCCACTGCTGACAAGAGAAATACTCTTAGAAAAGTCCACCACATAAGTCTGCTACCACATCATGGATGGCCTGCCTTGGGTCAGGTGGCCACCTTTGGGCCGATCAGTGGCCACTCCTATGCATAAAACAGCCAGCCTTTTTCCTGACTATGGATCTGTGAAATAGGCCTAACTAGAAAGGAAAGATGGACATGGCAAGTACCTGGGGCTATTCTATTGGGTCCAATATGAAAGGAATGAATGGGCTGTATGTATCTTCAGGTGATCCTCTTTAAATAGTATTGCTCTGAGCCAGGATTTGCAAAGGTATTGAGCAGCAGTGAGTTTGAAACCACCCTCCCCAGCAACTACTCAGAGTGTGGTGAGTTTATATTGCTAATTAAGAGTAGAGATAGGTGCTTTTACTTCCAGTCATCTGGAGACAGGGGTACTATATCCTGTCGTGCTGGGATGCTCTAGATGCAAAGAAGGGAGTTCCAGAAGAGGCTAGCAAGGGACTAGAGCATGAGTCAAAACCAAACCTTCAGGCTCCCCAACCCAGGAGATGCCAAGGAATCACGGGAAAATTCAGCAGGAGAAAACTATGCAGCTACTTCCAGGACTAATGCCTAGAGGGGAAACCCAGTGAGGAAGGGGAATTTGAGGAGAAGTTATAAGGCTTGGCCTCAGAGCTCCAGGGCACTGGGCTGTTTGCTCCTAGAAAGTGGAGACACTGGGTTACTAGCTTGCTATCTCCCATAGCAATGCCACAGGATTTTCAGTGTGAAAACAAAGAGACAAGACGTAATGATGTCTAAGATCTCTTCCTGCTCTAATTTTCAGCACCCATGAATTTATGATTTTCTTTAAAAAATACTTATTGTTTCTCGTAAGACTAATCATGCTCTTTGTTAAAAACTTGGAAAATCAGGCAAATATATGAAAATTCACACTCACCTATCATCCCACCTCTCACACATTTGAGTGTATTTCATTTTTGCCTGCTTGATTTTATTTTACATCTTTTTATAAAATTGTGATCATAGAGTTTTTGTATTTTGAGTTATACACTTAAGCATATTGAGTTTCCATGTCATTACAAAAGCTATGATTCTAGTCTAATTTGAATGTTCACCAGACATTGTGGGGCACACTAAAAAGTATAAAATGTATACCTTGCCCTTATGGAACTTACAATCTGGTTGAGAAGATGAGACTAATATACATGAAACCAATAGTGAAAAATTAAAAAATGGAATATGATTAAATATCGTTTCTTGGGACAAGTTGGAAAGACAGTAAGAATCCAAAGGAGGGAGAGATTGATGTGGATAACCCTAGTGAGGGAAGGCTCCCAGAGAAGGCAGGACTTAAGTTGACCTTTAAAGGATAAGAAAAGGAGAAGGAGGAAAGCAGGAACATCAAGGAGATAGAAGCAATGGGGGAAAGCTGAATTGAGCAATCAAAATCCCTTTATGCTTTTTTGTTGTTGATGATACAAAGCTACCCATGGCCAGGATTTCAGGACTCTCCAGGGGCTCATCTTACATATGAACGAATAAACCCAGGTCTCTAACCTAAAGGGGATTTGGAGGATAAATGCATGAAAAATGAAGCACTCATATTAATATGGCAGTAGCTTAGGCTCAGACCTTTTTGAATTTAGTAATTAACTTGCTTCTTTGCTGCATCTTGAACGGTGATGGCTCAAACATCATAGTGGTAGTGGCTAGAGTCCCCAGTTGGACAACTTCCTTTGTAGATAGCTGATTATATGACTTCAGAGCCCTGGTAACAGTCAATTCACTACTGTGGGTTGGTAATCACAAGAAGAGAGAAATGAGAGAATGCCTATGGCATAAGCCTCCTTCTCCAACCACTGAAGACACAGCTGAAAACTCATTGAAAAAAAGTTAATTAAGTCACATCTGTGGTCTGAAGAGCTCCCTGGTAGGACTATGAGTTTCTCAGGGCAGACAACCTGTGGTTTGAAGAACAATAGACAGGTACCCTTATAAGAAATACCACAGTTCGAGATTTATTTGTGATGCATCAGAAAATGCCCTTGTCTATGGTCAGGAGACTTGCCACTAACTAGCTGTATGACTTCGACCAAACTCCATTACCTCTCTGAGTTCACCTCAGTTTTCTTCCTCATCTGTAAAATGGGAACTATTCCAAAGTTCCCTTTTGGCACAAAAATTCTATGAAGCTATGATTTCTTTGGACCATCACAGCCTTTCAGATTTCAGGAATCCCCTGAATGCAATACAAATAACCCTGAAAAAAGGCTACTTCTTACCCTTGTGTTGCCAGTCACCACCATACCTGGGAATCGAAGTCCTTTGGGGAATGGGACCAGGAGAGCAAGCAGGCCCAGCCCGAGGGGAGAGGCACAGAAAGGAGAAGTGGGTGGGCCCCCAAGATGTCATCAGTTAAGCAGAGGGAGGATCTTGATACCTCCTCCTTTATCTGCCTCTCCCCTGAGTGCCCAGCAGCAGGCTGTGCCTGACTGCATGCCTACGTAGGTGCCTGCTCACCACAGGATGCCCTGGCTGCCAGCAGACTGTTCCAAGCCAATGAGAGAACCCTGAGGTGAAGTACCCTAGGGCCAATCATAGGTGGAAGTATCTCTTTAATGGCCAGAGAGACTATATATTTGGCTCATTTTCATTGGTTCAGGCCAACTGAGGGCTCTCTGGACTCTCAGCCAATGCTGAGCCATCAGCCAACTGGAGTGGGCTGGCTGCTGGATCCTGTTTTCCTCTAAGGCCGGTGGGTAGCCCTGCCTCAAGGGCTGCCCTGTCTCTCCATTGTCACCCTTGACTGAAAACTTTTGCCATGAAGCACAGAAGGCATGAGCAGTGGGACCTAATCGAACAGCCTGATGAGAGGTAGGCACGCTGGCGGCCAGGAGCCATGCCCAGGCCCAGTCCCTGCAGGTGAGTACAGGTGAACTGGCAAAGGGAGAGAACAAGCAGGTAGAACTGGTGGGAGTGGGTATTGTAGGATTGAAGCTAAGGGCAGATCCTGACAAGTGAAAGTCTTAATACTTCCTTCCCATAAGCTATAAATATCCAAGAGTTTGTCCAAAACCCTATGGTACCCTCTCTATTCTTGCCCTATAGCCCAAACTACAGCCAGGAAAGAGTTCTTCCCAAGAGAGTGAGAGAAGTTTGTTGGGGAAGGTGTGATGGCTCCCAATTGGAAGCTGTGTCTCCTGCCTTAGGATGCCCACAATACCCAGAGATAGACTTGGTGGCTCTGGACTACAAGGACACATGGATCCTGTGATCTTTGCTTCTTACATCTCAGACCAGTTCTTTATATGCTTCAAGGAAGGGTAAGATTGTGAGTTCAAATCTGAGTAGACTGGGTAGCTTTCACTTTGCTCCCTGACCACTGACACTATTATTAGTGCCATCCAAGGGCAAAGCCCCAAACCTGGGCAGCCGTTTAAGCAATGTGTACACAGGAGGCACAGTGAGAGAGTACAGAGGGCTCAGTGCAAAGCCTTCCCTATTTCTGGAGACACTCAGTCATTCACCAAACACTTGCTGAGTGCCTTTTATGTGGCAAGCACTCTGCTAGATGCTAAGGGGACAAAGAGGAATAAAATACATGGGCTTTTGTTGAATACCACCAGGACAGGGCCGAGGGAAGAGTGTGTTTTGAGCATTGATGATAGACTACTTTATGTCCTTTAGTGATTGACTTGATGTAATAGTTGGCCTTGGAATGCTCCAGAACTGGCCCTTGGTAAAACCATCAGAAATGTCTGTCTTCAATACCCTTAAGGTGCTCCCCAATTAAAACCTTCTTTCAGAAAAGAATCTGCTACAAAATTGCTGTAAGACTTTGGGCGAGTCAATTCTCAATTTCCTCCTCCTTAAAATAGGAGTTTGGGCTAGGGGTTGTGAAGCCCTTTTCAAATCTGAGAGACCATCTAGGAGTCTGTAGTAGCAGTCATTTACTCCTTAGTATAAATTTAAGTGTCTGTGTTCTTTCTTCCTGGGCTTAGCTACATTTTAAGCTAAAATTTTTTAACTTATGTTTTTTCTCCAATTGTGGAATGAAAGCTTCATGAATTGGTAAAGAAGTTTCAGGGATCTGCCTATAAGAGGGAGAAGTATTTGGGGAAGGGGAATGAGGAAGAAATGGGTTATATAGTAAACCTCTCCAATATCCTAACATTCTCTTTCTTCAGGCTGTAGGGCCCTGCATTCTGTTGAGGCTAATCCCAAACCACAGTTTCTGAACAAAAGAATCATTAAAAAAAATAAAGCCTTCTTTGGGGCTTACAATGCTTTATCACCAAGGAGCTCTTGTAACAATGAGAATGAAGGGCTTGGTGAAAAGCTCTGAGTACATATTCCACAGGCCCAGGATGCAGGGATTGCAACAACATCTTGGCCCATTACTCTTCCCTCCTGCCTATTCAGGTTCCTTTAGAGCCCAGATCTCGCTCCCACTGGCCACGAATATTTTGAATGACACAAAGTCAGGAAAGGGGACAGTGATTCAGAAATGTACATCACTCCTTAAGTACATTTAATTGTAAGAGACAATCAATCCAGTCCCCTGTTCGAACATGGCAGCTAGAAGAGGCAAAGTAAAGCTTTTGCATTTCACTGCAAACCAAAATAGGAAGCCAAAGGGGGGAGGGAGGGAGGGGGAGAGGTGGGATCAATGAATCCGATCAATGGTCTATATTAATGTTGTTTATATGGTAGTGCTGATTTGCAGCTCTCCAGGTGCCAAATGACATCTGGGAAACATTACTCCATCCCCCCATTGACGTAATAATTAGATTGCATAAATGGCTCCTCTGCGCTCACTGCCAGCCCAAGAGACAAACGTTATTGGTGAGCCAGTCAATCTTTCCCCCTCTTAAAGTTTCAACCTGCATCAGCAATTATGCTGTGGAGGTCGAAAACCACCCAAATGAGTGAAAACTGGCAAAGATGAATTTTGGGAGTGGACTATACTGCACTATTTCCCAGCGGGGTGTGTATGGTCGGGACCTGGGCAGGTACATGAACAGATCTACAACTGGACATACCACCAGGGGCCAAACGAGGGAAAGAAGGCTAGTAGCATCTTCTGCAAGACTTTACTTTTCTCTATTCCTGTTGTCTGCTTCATATTTAGATAAACCGAGGGGCTGAGAAAAGTATGACAGTGGAAAGCATTAGTCATTTCATATTAGTCTTTGTGGTAGACTGAATAATGCCCTCCCCCCAAATATCCACATTCTAATCCCCAGAATTAATGAATATTACCTTAAATAGGACTTTGCAGATATGATTGAGGATCTTGAGATGGAGAGATTATCTTGAATTATCCAGCAGGGCCCTGAATGCTCAGTCTTTATAAGATTAAGTCAGAGGGAGATTATAGACAGAAGAAGAGGAGAAGGCAATATGACGAGGGAGGCAGAGAGTGGAGTGATGCGGCCACAAGCCAAGGAATGCGGGCAGCCACCAAAAGCTGGAAGAAGCAAAAAACGTATTCTCCCCTAGAGACTCTGGAGGGAGCGTGGCTCTGCCAACATTTTGGTCTTGGCCCAGTGAAACTGATATCAAACTTCTGGCTTCTAGATTGTAATTTAATAAATTTCTGTTGCATTGAGTCACATAGTTTGTGGTAATTTTTTACAGGAGCCATAGGAAACTAATATAGTCCTCCATTACTAGTTCAGGTCACAGGTAGAATGATAGGGAAGCTTCCTGTTGTAGTATGAAGAGCATCAAAATCCTCCTCTACCCAAAATATGCTCTCCATCTGTCACAATGCAATGTCAAGCACTAGGAATCCAAAATTCACATGTATGTGTCAACATTTCTACTTTTAGGGTAATTCTTTCTTGCTGCTACATTGCAAACAGTACGTATAAGCCCTTGTTTTCCATTAGTACTTTTGCATGAATTTATATATCCAATTACCTCCAGCCACCAGGCAGGCCTTGGGGGGACAGGGAGGGATGCTGAGCAGGTAGGGAAATACAGTAAATATGTCTAAATTGAAACCACAATTGGGCTCAAATCAAATCTCTTTTAGTAATAACACTAAGTAGGGCCTTTAGGAAAACAAGTCATGGCAGAACTAACTTAATTTACTCTTCTGATAAGGTTACAAGGCTTGTGGATCAGGAGAATGTTGTAGACAGGATGCATCTGGACTTTAACGAGGCTTTTGACTTAGGCTTTCCTGAATCCTTTGTAGATCAAGTGAAGAAATACAGGCAGCAGGTGAGACTCTAGAGCTAGCAGGAGACCGCTGATCTGTAGATCAGGGTCTTTAGTGACTGGTCACAGGTCTCTACATCAGTCCCAGTCAAGTCACCATTCCTATCCATGGCTAACACAAGATCAGTATGCATTCTCTCTGAGAGTGAGGACGCTGGGAAGATAGGGAGTCCAGCTGACATATTGGATGTGAGAATCAGGATACAAAACAATATCAGTAGCCTGGAACATTGGCTGACCTCTGTGAAATGCAATGTCCAGCACTAAGAAGACAAAATTCACATGTACAAAGACAGGTTAATATACAGAGCGGACATCAGGGTGCAGAAGGCAGAGGGGATCAGCAGGCAGACAGCTCAGTGAGTCAGAAGAATGGTGAGGCTGGCACAAGAAAAAGGTAAATGTAGCCAGAGTGTGCCTCTCCCAAAACAAAAGAGAACTATGCTCCCACTTGAGTATTCCTCATTGTCCAGGCTATACTCGGGTTCCATTCTGGGCAAGATTCTTTTTTTTGCTGAGGAAGATTTGCCCTGAGCTAACATCTGTTGCCAATCTTCCTCTTTTTGCTTGAGGAAGATTCGCCCTGAACTGACATCTGTTTCCAATATTCCTCTATTTTTGTGTGAGCCACCACCACAGCATGGCCACTGACAGATGAGTGGTGTAAGTCCACACCCGGGAACTGAACCTGGGCAGCTGAAGCAGAGTGCACGGAACTTAACCGTGGCTGGCCCCTGGGCAAGATTCTTTTTACCTCTCAGATGTGTGTTTTCTTACAAAAGAAAAACTTACCAAAGTATGTAAAGTAAAAAGTGGAAGTCTGATTCCCTCCCAACCTCTAACACCAAAGGTAATCATTGTTAAAAGAATAGTAAGTATCCTTCTATACTTGTTTTCCTGTGAAATTATGTTTTATATACAATTTATTGACACAAATGAAAGCATGCTCTATCTATTGTTTCTGGCCTTGTTTTTTATTTAACAATATGTCATGGGAATTTTCCCATGTCAGTGATCATAAGAGCTAATAATTATTAAGAACTTTCCATGTGGCAAGTAAATTCTAAAAAAGTGTTTCATGTTTTAATTCATTTAAAACTCACAATAACCCCATGAGATAGGTACTGTTATTACTATCCCCATTGTAGAGAAAAAAAAACAGGTTCAGAGAACTGTCTGAAGATCACATAGTAATTATTTTTTTTTTAATTTTTTGTTTATTGCAGTAACATTGGTTTATGACATTGTAAAAATTTCAGGTGTACATCATTGTACTTCTATTTCTGCATAGATTACATCATGTTCACCACCAAAATACTAATTACAACCCATCACCACACACATGTACCCAATTATCCCTTTCACCCTCCTCCCTCCCCCCTTCCCCTCTGGTAACCACCAATCCAATCTCTGTCCCTATGTGTTTGTTTATTGTTGTTATTATCTACTACTTAATGAAGGAAATCATACGGTATTTGACCTTCTCCCTCTGACTTATTTCACTTTGCATCATGCCCTCAATGTCCATCCATGTTGTCACAAATGGCTGGATTTCATCGTTTCTTATGGCTGAGTAGTATTCCATTGTGTATATATACCACAGCTTATATGACACAGGTTGGATTTGAATTCAGTCCTCTCTAGTTCAGAGCATATGCCCTTAACATCTATACCATGCTGCTTCTCAGTACTTTGAGGGCTACCTCATTTAAAAAATATAGCATAAGAGTTTATTATATCCATATCATAATTTATTTAATCATATATTAGTGGACATAAGATTGTTTCCTTATAGAAGGACTTCCCAGAGCTTTTAATGGGCTAATGTGAATTATGACTCTCCCAAGAAGGGAACACAGTAGGCACTGTGTCGGTCTAAAACTTCCTTAACCATGACATCCATTTTTGCTCACAGAGCATTTCAGGGGCTGGAGCATCAGGGATCAAATTTTGGTGTGCATATGCATCACCTGGGATGCTTTTCCAATGTAGATTCCTAGGCGTCAACTAAAGTCTTCTGATATAGGTAGTACATGGACCACACATTGAGAAATGCTGCTTTGTGCTATGGGATTAATCTTTGATGTATAAAATAAATATAAGTGGCTATATAACCACAATTCTAGATAGAACAAAGGCATGAGTATCTGGGGGGAAGAAGCACTCTTTCCCCTTCCCTCCTCAAGCTACCTGATCATCTGAGCCTTATCCACTCCAATGCCAGAAACCCATAGCTCAATGAAGCATTAATCTAAGATTCTCAGTGATCTTAGTTCCCAAGGGACTAAGCCACCAGTGGCCATCGCACCACTCCACCTCCCTCAATTAAGAACTGTGCCACCACTGAAAGTATAAGCTAACGATAGGTGAATATTTCTAGGGAGTTTATTCCGGATAGATTTGAACTCTTACTAATGGGACTGTTCCCTTCCAGTTTCTGTCATCTATAGAAACGTGAAAAACAGTCAAACATCTGCAGACCAAGAATTAACCCAATAGGGAAAAAATAAATATGAGAGAATAAGAGTTTGTTTTCTAAACTGTGAGCTTGGAAAAGTACAAAATGACCTGTTCATGCTCTCGGGTTAAATTTAATATCATCAAATCCCATTCACCCTTGCAGGTTATTGCTTAAGGGTCACCTGAGATTGGATTGGATAAAGGAGAGGGAGGACTTAAGGGGAAAGGATGGGGGGGGAGTGCACAGCCAAAGGAGTGCTTAGCAGGGAGGTTCCTGGAAAGGTTCATCTCCAGTGAGTGGACTGGGGACAGGAGGTTTACTAAAGAAGAGGCCAGAGTAGCCTATTGCTGGTTTAACCCCAAGTCCTGCACTTGAGACCCTCTCCACATATCACAGGCTGAGATTTTCAAAATACCCTTACCTTTAGAATCTCAAAGGATCCTCACTTCAGCTGTGAGAGGCTGATGGGATATTGCTACAAACCCTATTTGACAAATGGAGGTTTTGAAGGCTATAGGGGTTTGGAAGAGGATATGCACAAGGGTTAATAGTAGAGAAGGGAACTACACAGATCGTGATGCAGTAGAAAGTATACTGGAGTACACAATTTTATATTCAGCAGAACCTTGAGCATGTCAAATTGCATAGAAAAAAAGCTGAAAGGAAATATAGATCCAATGTTGACAGTTATCTCTGAGAGGTTGGTTTATAAGTGAATTATATTTTCTTCTTTATACTTGCCTGGGTCTCCCCTCTCCTCAAATGTTCTACAATGAGCATTGTTGCTTTTATGCATAGGAAAAAAGGTAAATATTAAAGATAAATAGGACATCAGACTAAAGATCTAGTTCCAGCTCTGCACCTTGTACAAGTTGCTTTACTCTCTGAGACTCAGTTTCTACAGTCTTCCTGAGGGCCCTAAGGTTGAGTGAAGATATTGGCTGAGAGAAAAGGTGAAGAGAGGAGAGGGGAGGAAATGAAAGGTTAAGACTGAAATGCAGCTCTAGTTGAGGTTATCTTGGAAAGTAGAAATACTGTTTTCTGACCTCAGAGATGGTGGCTGTGAGAATGCTTCGCAAGTTGTCAAGAGCTATTATGCAAGTGACAAGAGTTATTTCTATTAATGACTCCGATCCCCCCTCAGACACACACACACACACCCCTCTTCCCCAAACTGCTTGAAAATCCACACTTTGGCTCAATTTTCTCTTCCGTTTTCCTGTAATATTGCCCTGATGATCTCATTACCACTCCAGGCAGAGTCTGTTTTCTGCTTGTTACTAGCCAATCTAGCTACCTTGGACTCTCCACCAAATCTGAGCTTGTCCCCCTATAGATTGTTCTGTCATTAACAAGTGTCATCTACATAACTCAAAGTCATGTCCCAGGGCTTTGCAGCAGCCAGCATAGTGATTAGAAAAGCAGCCTGGTTCAACCAGGACAGGATCTGGATCTCCTTTTTCCAAACCAGATTAATTGCCTCATTAATGACAATACCTCACCTGAGTCCAGAGTCTATTTTTGAAAAAAAACCTATATACACTATATCTTTCTGTGGCCTCACAGCAGCACTTGGAGGGAAGCAGAGTAGGGATGGACACTCCTGTTTACAGAACACAGAGAGGGCAAGTGACCTATCCTAGATTCACAGAGAGTGGGTAACAGACAATATCAGGATACTAACCTAGGCCATACCCAGACCAGGCTCTTTCCCCTACATCATGGCATTAGCTCACAGTTGGATGTGGAGAAATGAAAACACAGAAGATAAGTTACTATGCACCTGACCACAGAGGGATTTGGCATGATATATAGCAAAACCTTTTGCTTATTGGAGTAAGACAAGACCCACGACTTGTAACAAGACCTCATTTGGGATCTGGGGGCCAGGGATGGAAAAGTTCTCTTTCTGAGATTAGCACTGAGCTCTTCCACAAATCATTTATTCTTTCCTTTATTCATTCACTCATTCATTCTATAAACATTTATTGAACATTTTGTATGTGCTAGGCATTTTGCTTGGTGCTAGTGGATAAGACACAAGGAAGGACAGGACATAGTCCAGGCCCTCAAGGAATTCACCATAGTCTAGAAAGAGAAATTGGAAACAGACAAGACTAACTCCAAATACATAGAAAAGTAGAATTCATGCCATAAGAGAGCAAAATTCTCTGGTAGTCTAGAGAGGTATGACACAGGCACAGAGGTAAGAAATCAGATGAGTTAGATAGAAATCAGTGGGTAATTGTATTTTGATGGAGCTAGAATTGGATATAAGAAAGGAACAATAAAAAGGGAAGATGAGTTTGGGCCATATCGTGGTAGGCTTTGAACAGTGTGAGCCCAGCCTCAGCTTCCCTCCTTCTCAGAGTCCAGCAGCAGTGACTGCACAAGAAAGGATTTGGAGAAGGCAGGAAAAGATGCATTCTGCTCCCTGGGAGCCAGAGGCCAAGGAAAAAAAGGTGATGCCTACAGGAACTCCAGAATGGGAGAAGTCACACTGAGGCTGCTTGACAGGGTGGGGGATGATGGCAAAGTGCTTTCAGAGAAAAAGCTTAATTTAGTTAAGTGATATTCTTGCCTTGACATCTTCCCCAGTTCACCTTTTGTGCCTTTACTTGTGCTAAACTCTAAACCCGTAGTGTCTTCCTCAACCTCTCTCCCACCAATCATACTTACTGAGAAGGCTGATTCATTTTTCAAAGTGTCCCCCCTGCCCTTTGCCTCAATGGTCCTCAGTTCCCCACAGTTAAAGCCACTGATAACTGTTTCTGCTCAGTCTCCTTCCTGGCTCCTCCTTGATTCATCCCTTTAGAGTGAATCTTCGCCAGAGTTAAGTCCTTTGACCTCTTTTCATAGTCTAATTTAAACACTGTATCCCTGGCCCACATCCATGGCTGCAAGTACCATGTCAATGACTTCTAAATCTATATCTTTGCTTTTCTGAGTCTTAGACCTACACATCCAGCTGCCTGTTAGACATCTCTACCTTGATGTGCCACAGTTAACTCCAACTCAAAATCTCTTCCAGGCTTCCAGAAGAAATAATCTTCCCACAGAAAACGTATTTTACCACATAATCTACCATCATGTGCCTTATCGCCCAAGTTAATCATCTGGAAATTTTCCTTGACTCTCTCCACTCACTGTCCCCCAAACATCCAATCAATCAACAATTCCTTAAGTTTTTACTTCTTTAATATTGGCTGAATGTGTCTGCTTCTTTCCACGCCTACTGCTAATCTCTCATCTGGATTACTAAAATAAACTTCTAACTGATTTCCTTGACCCCAAATCATGTGCCACAATTCTCATGCAAGCCTTGAGTCTGTGCTCTTCTAAAATATCACCTTTTCTAGGAAGCATTTCCTGACCCCTCCCAGCCAGTCCTATCTTCACATAGATCTTGCTAGGGAAATATTGCCAAAGAACCTTAAAAATGCTGATATTATGCCATGTTTCTGTAAGAGGAAATGAGGGAAAGGGAAAAAGGGTTTCCAGAAATGTTTCCAGGTGTACACTGCTGTGGAGAACCCTGAGGTACATATGTCCCCAAGGGAACAGAGTCTTGGAAGTGGGCTCCAAGGAAGAAGCCAACTCTGGAGAGGCCATACTAATCTATCTCAAAACACTCTGAGTTTTCTAATTTTACACTTTTTCTTTGGCTCTATCACTGAAGATGCAGGGATTTAGGAAATAAAATGCATCATTAATCAAAAATTACTCTTCCCTAAAATAAAATATTAGCTCTGTTGGGTAGTTAATTGTATTATCAGAATGAACAGCTCATCCTCTTTTACAAGGTCTTTAAACCCTGATCGCCTAATAAGTGCAGGAATTACAGTTAATCTAGCTCAAAATTTAATTATGATGAGTCATACATCACAAAGCAAAGCACACAGGGGCAAAACTCTGGTGAAGTCATGTCCAACTGACCTTGACCCCAGGCCTGCTGGCTCTTTCTAAGTGGGAAATTGGAAATCCTTCCTGTCTGTAAGATAGCAGGACCATCCAAACAAGACCCACCCCAATCTACCTCAGAGGTTTTACGGGAAAGCCTGCCTTAATCAAATCTTACCATGAGAAAGCCCAGAAGCAATCTTCCCTCTGGACTCTGCCTTTCCAGATCTTGTTATAGTATTATGCAGTTGGATTTAAAGAACACCACTACAGTGGATCCAGGCCAGGACATGGTATTGAGGAATTGTGTGAGACCTTCAGAATTTTAATAATGCATCTAAGTCTAGATTTGGAGACTCTCTGGGTTGGCAGCAAGCTAAAAGGTCAACAGTTCCTGCAGGTGGTATGGCTTTGAGTCCACTCATTCTCCTGATTTCTCACAGAACTAAAGACAATATTCCAAGCGTTTTCTGAGTAAAAAAGGATGATCAGACTTTGGAATTTTCCACTTCTAATAATGTGGTTTAAGAAGTTATTACCTCTCTGAGAAGTTACTGGCACATAAATTATTACTTCACAGGTTGTGCTAATTATTTATTTTTATACATATGCAGGTTGGACTTGATTGCATCACTTTTAATTAATACTTGCTAAATTCTGTCTTTTATATTTAACCCATTATTCCGGCCTGTCATGACTTTGGGGAATATTCTCTCTGCCCTCCAACATAGCTGCTACCTTTCCTTGCTCCTTGCCATCTGTACTATTGAAAATCAATCCTTTTTTCTTACCTGTTTGGAAGTCATTTATATTTTGTCTCCACCACTTCAAGAGGTACTAAGCTCTATATATTTATTTCCTGCTAAAGGTATTAGGAGGGCCTCTTATTTGTCCTTATCTTTCTTTACAGACTCTAGGTTGAATTCTTCCTCTTGGTATTTTGGGGCTTAGGGAAAAAGTTTTTATTCTAAGCCTTCCATGGTGATAGACATGTTAGTCATAGTCCCTTCTCTTCCATTTTAGTTCTCTATTGCTGTGTGGCCAACCACCCCAAATTTAGTGACCTAGAGCAACAGTTTTATTTTATTCACAATTTCATCAATCAAGAATTTGGGAAGGCTTTGGCTGGTGAGTTGTCTCTGATTTATATGGAGTCTTCTGAAGAGCTAGGACTGGACACTCCATTTTCAATATAGCTTCTTCATATTCATGTCTGGCACTTCAATGTCTGAACCCTTGGCTTCTCTCTTTCTCTCTCAACATGACATCTCATCCTCCAGGGCCTCTTCACGTAGCTGGAGCTTCTCATAGCATTGGTGGTCTCAGGGTAGTCACATATTGGCTGGCTTTCAAGAGGTAGGAAGTGGAAACTGCCAGATCAGCTAAGGATATTCCAAGAACAGTAACAGCATCACTTTTATTGGTCAAAGCAGTCACAGGTCCCATGCAGACTCAAAGAAGTGGAGAAATAGATTACCTCTTGATGGAAGAGTGACATCGCAGAACAGCGTATAGAATATGAGATATTGTTGCAGCTATCTTTGGAAAATATAAACTTCCATATCTTCTATAGATTTCCAAACTTAAAAGTATTACACTTTAAAATACTTGTAGAAAAAAACTGGACAACGAGAGACAGAGTGAGGTAGAGAGAGTGTTAGACTTCAAAATAATCAAATAAGTTCAAATAGATGAACATTCAAGAAGAAAGATTCAAGGAATTGGAGTATTTAACTTAAAAATAGGATCATGTAGTGATTGAAACAAGGGTTTGGATTCATAAAAATCTGGATTCAAATCCTTCCACAACTGGTACCAATTTTATATCCATGGGAAAATAACTCTATACATCAATACACATCTATTGAGCACTTTTTTGTGTTAAGAATTGTACTAGAAACCTAGGGATACAGAAATGAAACAAGCTTTAAGCTTTCAAGAAGCTCAAAGTATAGTAAGGAAGACTGACATGGACAAATATTTGCAATGGAATGTAAAAATGATATAATAGAGGCACCGTGTACTTTGGTAGCTCAAAAAAAGGAGTTATTACTCTGGGTGGCTCAGGAAATGCTTCACAGTAAAATGAACTCTTGAGCTGGGTCTGAAAGAAGTAAGAGTTAGCCATACAAAAAAGGTGAAAAGGATATTTCAGGAGGAAGGAACAGCCTAAGAAAAGATGCAGAGGTATGAAACAACATAGCTTCTTCAAGGAAATGCAAATAGTCATCATGGATTACTTGCATAAAGGATCTATAAAAACTTATGTTAGTGAAGTAGGCAAAGGATCATGGGAGTCTTTGTATCCTATGTGAAGAAATTTGAACTGTATCTTGTTGTCTATAGGAACCTAGAGAATGACATGATCAGATTTGCAAATAGAAAATCATTCTGAAGAAGGCAGAGTGCAGGAAAGATTGGAAGAGGCTTATAAAGGCAGGGAGACTGTTGCAATAATATAGACGAGAAAGACCTGGAGCTTGAGCCAATACAGTGATAGTTTTAATAGAGAGAAGCAGAACAACCTGAGTCATTTTAAGGAGATAAAATTGACAAAAGGTAGTCATCAAATAGGTGTTGGGGTTGGAGAATAGGGGGGTCTTTGATGAGACCCATATTTCTGGTTTTGATAACTAGATGTTTGGTGTAGCTACTTACTGTAGTAAAACATACAGGAGGAGAAAATAATTTCTGTGTGAGCTGAAGTGCCTTTAGGTCAAGCTGGGGAAGATGTCAAATAGGCAGTCAGAAATACTGGAATACTGAATGGTCAGGACTAAAGATACAGTTTTAGATGTGATCAGAATAGAAATGGTAACTAAAGACTGGAAATGAAGGAGTAAGCAGAGTGAGAAGATAAAGTGACACAGAAAAGATTCCTGGAGGAACATCAGTGTTTAAGGGGTAAATAGAGGAAGAGGAATTTTCAGAGAAAGGATTACTGGATTTGAATACATAACATTAGAAACTATAAAAAATTAAACAGAGAGGAAAAAGAGAAAAAGTTAACATAGTCTTAGTGAGTAGTGGGAAAATTTTAATCAGCCTAATGAACATTTAATGTTCATAGAGGGACAGAAAAGGAGGATGGAGGACAGAAAAAATACTGGAAGAAATAATGGCTGACCATTTTCCAAATTAGATGAGAATTATGAACCTACAAATTCAAGAATTTCAATAAATCCCAAGCACAAAAAACATGAAAAAAACTACACCGAGGCACATCAGAATCTAATGATTAAAATTAGTGATAAAAAGAAATCTTAAAAGTCAATGGGAGAAAAAACACAAATTACTTACAGAGGAACAAATATAAGAGTGACAACAGACTTCTTATTGGAAACAATGCAAGTCAGAATACATCAGAAAAAAATATCTTTGAAAGCACTGAAAGAAATATTGTTAATCATTCTAACAATAAACAAAAGAAAGCTAGAGTGGCCATATCAATATATGCAAAGTACATTTGAGACCAAAGAGGGTCATTTCATAATGTCAAAGGAGTCAATTCATCAAAAATACATAACAATATTTTGCACCTAATAACAGAGATTCAAAAATACATAGTGTAAACACTGATAGAGCTAAAAGGAAAAATAGACTTATCTACAATTATAGTTGGAGATTTCACTACCCCTCTCTCAATAACTGGTAAAACAAGTAGACAGAAACTCAATGAGGTTACAGAAGACTGGAACAGTACAATCAACAAAATTGACATAAATGACCATATTCTGGCCCATAAAACAAGCCTAAATACATTTTATAAAGATTAAAATCATACAAATATGTTCTCTGATCAAAATAGAATTGAATTAGTAATCAATAACAGAAAGATATATGAAGAATCTCTGAATATTTAAAAATGAAATGATACACTTCTAAATTGGTCAAATTATTTTGAACTGAATGAACATGATAATGCAAGATATCAAAACTTGTGGATTTCAGTTAAAGCAGTGCTTAGAGGGAAATTTATCCCATGAAAGACTATATTAGAAAAGAAAGGTCTCACATCAATAATCAAAACTTTCACCTTAGAAACTATAAAGTAAAAGCAAATTCAGCACAAAATAAGAAGAGGGAAAGCAATAATAAAGATAACAGCAAAAATCAATAAAATTTAAAATATAAACACATTAGAGAAAATCAGTGCGACCAAAGCTAGTCCTTTGAGACAATCGATAAAATTGATAAACCTCTAGCCAGACTGATCAGGAAAAAAAGAAAGAAGAAACATCAGGAAAGAGGTGACACCACTATAGATTCTACAAATAATAAGGGATAAAAAAAGAATATTATAAACTATTTTAAGCCAATAATTTCAACAATTTAGATGAAATGAACAAATCTTTAAAAGACATAAACCACCAAAGCTCACTCAGAAAGAAAGAGATAACTTGAAGTGCCCAATATCTATTAAAGATATTAAAGAATTTGTAGTTAAAAACCTTCCCACAAAGAAAACTCTAGGCCTAGATGGCTTTTCTGGTAAATTCTACCAAACTTTGAAACAAGAAATAAAACCAGTTGTACACAAACATTTCCAGAAAACTTAAAATGAGGGAGTACTTTACAACTCCATCCACGTACCAGCATTACACTGATACCAAAACAGTCAAAGACATTATAACAAAACTATAGACCAGTATCCCTCACAAACATATACACAAAATTCTTAATAAATTTTAGCAAATCAAACCCAGTAATATATTTAAACGATACTACATCATGGCCACGTGGAATTTATCCAAGGATTTCAAGGTTGGATTAGCACTTGAAAATCAATGTAATTCACCAAGTTAACAAGCTAAAAAAGAAAAACCATACAATTATCTCAGTATATTCATAAAAATGCATTAAATTCAACATCCCTTCTTAATGTTTTTAAAAAAACTCTATGCAAACTATCCATAGAAGAGAACGTCCTCAAACTGATAAAGGGCGTCTATGAAAAACCTATAGCTAACAGTATACTGAATATTGAAAGACTTGATGCTTCCCCCCTAAGATCAAGAACAAGGCAAAGATATCCACCCTTGACACTTCTATTCGACATTGTACTGGAGGCCATATTCAAAATGATGAGGAGTGAAAAAGAAACAAAAGACATACAGATTAGAAACAGATATTTTATTCTCAGACTACATGATCATCTCTGTAGAAAATCATAAGGGATCTACAAAAAAAAATACTAGAAGTGATAAGTGAGTTTAGCAAGGTTGCAGGACACAAGGTCAATATACAAAAATCTATTGTACCCTAGCAACAAACAAAAGGAAATTGAAATTTAAAAAATATTATTTTCAATAGCATCAAATAATATAAACTGCTTAAGAATAAACTTGACAAATAATGTGGAAGACACATACACAACATTGCTGAGAGAAATTTTAAAAGACCTAAATAAATGGAGAGATATACCATTTTTATGGATCAGAAGGCTCAACATTGATAAGATATTGGTTCTCTCCAAATTAATCTGAAGAATCATCACAGTCACAATAAAAATTTCAGCAAGCTTCTTTGTGGATATTTATATGTTTATTCTAAAATTTATATAGTATTCAAAGAATCTACGTGTGTCCAAAACAACTTTGGTAAATACCAAAAAACAAACCACCTGGTTTTCAAATTCATTATAAAGGTACAATAATTAAGACATTGCAGTATTGGTGTAAAGACAGATATATTGTCAATGGAAGAGAATAGAGCCTGTTAACAGACCAACATGTAGAGTCAGTTGATTTTCGACATTGGGGAGATCTTTTTGAACAAATAGTGCTGAAACAATGGGATGACTATGTGCAAAAATATTGGACCTCATCCCTTATCTCACACTATAAACAAAAATTTACTCAAAATGAGTCAAAGACTTAAAACAATAAAATTCCTAGCAGAATGCATAGCAGAAACTCTAAGTGGCTTTGCATTTGGCAAAAAATTTCTGTATAGAATATGGTAAGCACAAACTATAAAAGCAAAATCGATAATTGGACTTCATCAAAATGAAAAACTATTGCTCCCCAAAAGCACTGTTAAAAACTGAAAAAAAACAAGGACTGGGCAAAGTATTTGCAAATTACATATCCAATAAATGATTTATATAAAGAATTCTTATAACTCAATAATAGGAACACAAACAATACAATTTAAATAGGCAAAAGACGAGAATAGACACTTCACAAAAGAAGAAATACAGATGGCAAAGGAACACATGAAAAGATGCTCAACATCATTAGTCATTAGAGAAACGGAAATCAAAACCACAGTGAGATACCACCACACTCCCATTAGAATGTCTAAAATGAAAAAGACTGACCACACCAATGTTGGTGAGGATGTGGAACAACTGGAACTTTCATTCACTTCTGGTGGGAATATAAAATGGTATATCCACTTTGGAAAACAGTCTAGCAGTTTCTTAAAAATTTAAAAATACCGGGGCCGGCCTGGTGGTGTAGCAGTTAAGTTAGCGCGTTCCGCTTCGGTGGCCTGGGGTTCGGCGGTTTGGATCTGGGTGTGGACCGACGTACCACTTATCAAGCCATGCTGTGGCACTGTCCCATATAAAGTAGAGGAAGATGGGCACAGATGTTATCCCAGGGCCAATCTTCCTCAGCAAAAAGAGGAGGATTGGGAACAGATGTTAGCTCAGGGCTAATCTTCCTCAAAAAAAAAAAAGATTTAAAAATACCTTACAACCCACTCATTCCTCTCCTAGACATTTACCCAAAAGAAATGAAGGCATATGTCCATGCAATGACCTAGAAATATTCATTGCAGTTTTATTAAAAATAGCCCTAAACTATAAACAACCTAAATGTTCATCAACAGGTAAAGGGATAAATAAATTGTGGCATATTTGTACACAATGAAATGCCATTCAGCAACTTAGAACAAACTCTTGATACATGCACAACATGGATGAATCTCAAAATAATTCTCTTGAGTCAAATGAGCTAGACAAAAAAAAGTAGATAGCAGCAGGGGACTTAGATCAAGATGGCAGAGTAGGAAGATCTTTAGCTCACCTCCTCCCATGGAAACACCAAAACTACAACTACATATAGAGAACTACAATGAGAACCACCTGAAGACTAGCAGAACAGATTTTCCACAACTAAGGATATAGAGAAAAAGCCACATCCAGACGGGTAGGAAGGGCAGAGATGCAGTATAGTCAGGACCCACATCCCTTCATGGCAACCCTCAAGCAGGAGGGATATCGCAACCATGGAGGGCCTCCCAGAAGAGCAAGGGGCCTGAGACCCACATTGGCCTTGCCAGCCTGGAGAACCTGCACCAGGAAGATGAGCCTCAACAATGTTTGGCTTTGAAAACCATCAGGGCTTATGTCCAGGAGAGCCAGAGGGCTGTAGGAAACCAAGACTCCACTCTACAAAAGTGCATGCACAAATGTGCTTGCTCCGAGTCCCAGTGCAGAGGTAGCAATTTGAAAAGTGCCTGAGTTGTATGTGAAGGAGATTCATTGGCTAATTTTAGGGCATATGCTTGAGGGGCAGGGATCTGTTGGAAGTTTCTCTGGGGACAGAAGCACTGGCAGGTGCCATTTTTTTAACTCTCCTTCTACCTAGCTGACCCAGGCCTGGCAGGTATCATCTCTGACACTCTCCATCTACCTTTCAAGCACCTCTTGCCCTGCCCCAGCATTCCCCTGTAGACCCACCCCAGCTGATGCCACTCCAAAGCAGCTCTTGCCCCACTCCACCCAGCAGGCATCCCATGCCAGCACCAGAGCCCCTCCAAAGTGGCCCCCACTCAGTGGGCCCAGCCCTGCACACCAGTGCACTTTCAGCAATCATGGTTCAGGTACAACAGGAGGGTGCACACAGCTTACATAGGGGACACACCTGGAACACCTGGCTCTGACGACCAGTGGGAATTGCACTACTAGGCCCCACAGGACGCCTTCTACATAAGGACACCCCTTCAAGACTGGGAGACATAGCTGATCTACCTAATACATAGAAACAAACAGAGAATTAGGCAAAATGAAGAGACAAAGGAATATGTTACAAACAAAAGAGCAAGACAAAATCTCATAAAAGAACTAAATGAAATGGAGATAAGCAATCTACCAGATAAAGAGTTCAAAGTACTAGTCATAAAGATGCTCACCAAACTCAGGATAAGAATGGATGAACACAGTGAGAACTTCAACATAGAAATAGAAAATACAAAAAGAACCGGTCAGAGCTAAAGAATAAAATAACTGAAATTAAAAATACACTAGAGGGAATCAACAGCAGATTAGATGATGCAGAAGAATAGATCAGCAATCTGGAAGGCAGGGCAGTGGAAATCACCCAATTGGAACAACAAAAAGAAAAAAGAATTTGAAAAAATGAAGATAGCTTAAAGGATCGCTGGGACAACATCAAGCATACTAAAATTAACATTATAGGGGTCCCAGAAGGAGAAGAGAGAGAGAAAGGAACAGAAAATTTATTTGAAGAAATAATGGCTGAAAACTTCCCCAACCTGGCGAAGGAAACAGACATTCAAGTCCAGCAAGCACAGAAAGTCTGAAATAAGATGAAACCAAACAGACTCACACCAAGACACATTATATTTAAAATGTCAAAAATTAAAGATAAAGAGAGAATCTTAAAAGCAGCAAGAGAAAACTAGTTACGTCAGAGGAACCCCCATGAGATTATCAGCTCGTTTTTCAGCAGAAACTTTACAGGCCAGAAGGGAGTGGCCTAATATATTCAAAGTGTTAAAGGGAAAAAACTTAAAACTAAGAATACTCTGCCCAGCAAGGTTATCATTCAGAATTGAAGGAGAGATAAAGAGTTTCCCAGACAAGCAATCACTAAAGGAGTTTATCACCACTGAACCTGCCTTACAAGAAATGTTAAAGAGACTTTTTAAATGTAAAAAAACAAATGCCGTGACTAAAATTAGAAAATTATGAGGGAAAAATCTCACTGGTAATGGCAAACATATAGTAAAGGTAGTGGATCAGCCATCTATGTAGCTCGTTTGAAGTTGAAAAAGACAAAAGTAGTAAAATCATCTGTATCTACAATAATTAGTTAAGGGATACACAAAATTAAAAAAAAGTAAAATATGATGTCAAAAACATAAAACATGAGGGAGGTAGTAAAAATGTAGCGCTTTTAGAGTCCACTAGAAGTTAAGCAAACATCAACTTAAAATAGACTGCTTTAGGGGCCACCTTGGTGGCGTAAGTGGTTAAGTGCACTCACTCTGCTGCAGCAGCCCAGGGTTCGCCTGTTTGGATCCCGGGCGTGCACCGATGCACTGCTTGGCAAGCCATGCTGTGGCGGCATCCCATATAAAGTGGAGGAAGATGGGCATGGATGTTAGCCCAGGGCCAGTCTTCCTCCACAAAAAAAAAAAAGAGGAGGATTGGCAGATGTTAGCACAGGGCAGATCTCCTCACACACACACAAAAAAAATAGGCATTAAGCCACACACACAAAAAATAGACTGCTTTATATATAGGTTATTACATATGAACCTCATGGTAACCACAAATCAAAAACCTGTAATAGATACACAAAAAACAAAAAAGAAAGGAATACAAGCATAAGACTAAAGAAAGTCATCAAGTCACAAGGGACGAGAGCAGGAGAAGAAAAGAATAGAGAACTACAAAAGAGACCAGAAAACAATTAACAAAATGGTAATAAATACATACCTATCAATAATTATTTTAAATGTAAATGGACTAGATGTTCCAATCAAAAGACATAGGGTGGGTGAATGGATAAAAAAACAAGACCCACATATATACTACCTACAAGAGACTCACTTCAGAGCTAAAGATACACACAGACTGAAAGTGAAGAGATAGAAAAAGATAATCCATGCAAATGGAAATGAAAAGAAAGCTAGGGTAGCAATACTTACATCAGACAAAATAGACTTTAAAATAAAGACTATAACAAGAGACAAAGAAGGGCATTACATAAAGATAAAGGGATCAATCCAACAGGAGGATATAACTCTTGTAAATATGTACTCAACATAGGAGCACCTAAATACATAAAGTGAATAGTAACAGACATAAAGGGAGAAATTGACAGTAGTACAATAAGAGTAGGGGACTTGAACTCACCACTTCCATCAATGGATAGATCATCCAGACAGAAAATCAACAAGGAAACATTGGCTTTAAATGATACATTAGACCAGATGGACTTAATAGATATATACAGAACATTCCACCCAAAAACAGCTGAATAAACATTCTTTTCAAGTACACATGATATATTCTCCAGGACAGATGATATGTTAGGCCACAAAACAAGTCTCAATAATTTTAAGAAAATTGATATCATATCAAGCATCTTTTCTGACCACAATGGTATGAAACTAGAAATCAATTACACGATGAAAGCTGGAAAAAAAACACAAACACGTGGAGGCTAAACAACATGCTACTAAACAACCAATGGGTCAACAAAGGAATGAAAGAGGAAATCAAAAAATACTTTGGCACAAATGGAAATGGAAACACAACATTCCAAAATCTATGGGACACAGCAAAGAGAGAAGTTTATAGTGATACAGACCTACAGACCTTTTTGTTATTTTCAGGAAACAAGAAAAATTTCAATCTAAACTTACACCTAAGGTAACTAGAAAAAGAAGAACAAAAAAAGCCCAAAGTTAGTAGAAGGAAGGAAATAATAAAGATCAGAGTGGAAATAAATGAAATAGAGACTTAAAAAACAATTAAAAACAGCAATGAAACTAAGAGCTGGTTCTTTGTAAACATAAACAAAATTGATAATCGTTTAGCCCGACTCATTAAGAAAAAAATAGAGGGCCCAAAATAATAAAATCAGAAATGAAAGAGATGTTACAACTGACAACACAGAAATACAAAGGATCATAAGAGATTACTACAATCAATTATATGCCAACAAATTGGACAACTTAGAAAAAATGGATAAATTTTTAGACACATACAATCTTCTAAGACTCTAAGACTATTTCTTCCTAAGACAGGAAGAAATAGAAAACCTGAACAGACCAATTACTAGTAATAAAATTTAACCAGTAATCCAAAACTTCCAACAAACAAAAGTCCAGGACCAGATGGCTTCATGGGTGAATTCTACCAAACAGTTAAAGAAGAGTTACTTCCCATCATTCTCAAACTATTTCAAAAAATCAAAGAGGAAAGAATGCTTCTAAACTGGCTATATGAGGCCAGCATTACTCTAATGCCAAAACTAGACAAAGATACTACAAACAAACAAAAAAGAAATTACAGGTCAATATCCCTGAAAAACAGAGATGCAAAAACCCTCAACAAAATATTAGCAAACCAAATTCAACAATACATTGAAAGGATCATACACCATGATCAAGTGAGATTTATCCCAGGGATGCAAGGATGGTTCAATATTTGCAAATCAATCAATGTGATACACCACATTAATAAAATGAAGGATAAAAATCATATGATCATCTCAATAGATGAAGAAAAAGCATTTGACAAAATTCAACATCCATTTATGATAAAAACTCTCAACAAAGTGGGTATAGAAGGAACACACCTCAACATAATAAAGGCCAAATATGTAAAACCCACAGCTAACATCATATTCAATGGTGAAAAGCTGAAAGGATTTCGTCTAAGATCAGGAACAAGACAAGGATGCCCATTCTCACCACTTTTATTCAGCATAGTATTGGAAGTCCTAGCCACAAAATCAGACAAGAAAAAGAAATAAAAGGCATCCAAATTGGAAAGGAAAAAGTAAAAATGTCACTATTTGCAGATGACATGATTCTCTATATAGAAAACCCTAAAGACTCTACCAAAAAAAAATATTAGAACTAATAAATGAAGGAGTAAGGTTGCAGGCTACAAAATCAATATACAAAAATCTCTGGTGTTTCTATACACTAATAATAAACAATAAGAAGAGAAAATAGGAAAACAATCCCATTTACAACTGCATCAAAAAGAATAAAATACCTAGGAATACTAAGAAAAAAAAAATACCTAGGAATATATTTAAACAAGGAGGTGAAAGACCTGTACTCTGAAAACTGTAGGAGACTGATGATAGAAATTGAAGATGACATAAATAAATGGAAAGATATACCGTCCTCATGGATTGGAAGAATTAGTGTTGTTAACATGTCCATACTACCCTAAGCCATCTACAGATTCAGTGCAATTCCTATCAAGATACCAATGGCATTTTTCACACAACTAGAACAAATAACCCTAAAATTTGTATAAACCACAAAAAACTCTTGAATAGCCAAATAGATTGAATTGCCAAAGCAATCTTGAGAAAGAAGAACAAAGCTGGAGATATCATGCTCCCTGATTTCAAACTATACTAGAAAGCTATAGTAATCAAAACTATAGGGTCTGTCATAAAACAGATACATAGATCAATGGAACAGAATAGAGAGCCCAGAAATAAACCCATGCTTATATGGTAAATTAATCTATAACAAAGGAGGCAAGAACATACAATGGGGAAAAGACAGTCTCTTCAATAAATGGTGCTGGGAAAACTGGGCAGCTACATGCAAAAGAATTAAACTAGACAGCTTTCTTATAGCATATACAAAAATAAGCTCAGAATGGATTAAAGGCTTAAATGTAAGACCTGAAACCATAAACTCCTAGAAGAAAACATAGTCAGTAAGCTCTTTGACATTGTTCTTAGCAATATTTTTTTTGGATCTGTCTCTTCAGGCAAAGGCAACAAAAGCAAAAATAAACAAATAGGAATATATCTAACTAAAAAGCTTTTACACAGTGAAGGAAACCATCAACAAAACAAAAAGACAATTTACTGAATTGGAGAAAGCGTTTGCAAATGTTGTATCTCATAAGGGGTTAATATCCAAAATATACGAGAAACACATACACTCAATATCAAATAAACAAACAATTCAATTAAAAAATGGGCAGAAGACCTAAATAGACATTTTTCCAAAGAAGACATAGATGGCCAACAGACACATGAAAAGATGCTCAACATCACTAATCATCAGGGAAATGCAAATCATAACCACAATGAGATATCACCTCACACCTGTCAGAACGGCTATTATCAAAAAGACAAGAAATAACAAGCGTTGGCAAGGATGTAGAGAAAAGGGAACACTTGTACACTGTTAGTATACAGTTAGTAATGTAAATTGGTACAGCTGCTATGGAAAACAGTACGCAGGTTCCTCAAAAAATTAAAAATAGAACTACCATATGATCCAACAATTCTACTTCTGGGTATTTATCTGAAGAAAACAAAAACACTAATTCAAAAAGATATATGCACCCCCATGTTCATTGCAGCATTATGTACAATAGCCAAGATATGGAAGCAACCTAAGTGTCCATCAATAGATGAATAGAAAAAGAAGATGTGGTGTATATATACAATTGAATACTACTCAGCCATAAAAAGAATGAAATCTTGGCATTTGCAACAACATGGATGGACTTAGAGGGTATTATGCTAAATGAAATAAGTCATACAGAGAAAGACAAATACGGTATTATTTCACTTAAATGTGGAATATAAAAAACAAAACCAATGAATAAACAAAACAAAACAGAAACTCATAGATACAAAGAACAAACTGGTGGTTGCCAGAGGGGAGAGGATAGGGAGATGGACGAAATAGGTGAAGGGGATTAAGAGGTACAAACTTCCAGTTATAAAATAAATAAGTCACAGGGATGTAATGTACAGCATAGAGAATATAGTGAATAATATTGTAATAACTTTGTGTGGTGACAGATGGTTACTAGACTTGTCATGGTGATCATTTTGTAATATATATAAATGTCAAATCACTATGTTATTCACCTGAAACTAATATATAGTATGTCAATTATACTTCAATAAAAAATTTTTAAAAAAGAGTACATACTGCCTGAGTCCATTTTTATAAACTGCTGGAAAATGCAAATTAATCTATGGTGACAAAAAGCAGATCAATGGTTGCTTAGGGACAGCATAGGGGATGTTTGATTTACCTTGAAACTTTTGTTAGTGATGGATATGTTTATTATCTTGATTGGGATGACAGTTTCATAGGTGTATGCGTGTGTCAAAACTCATCAAAATGTTTATTTTATATATGTGCAATTTATTGCATGCCTCAATAAAGCTGTAATACAAAATAAGATCATGAATAAAGAGTAATCATTGTGAGTTCGGTGCCAATGGAGTGGTGTGACTGAAGGCCAGATCACACTGGCTTGAGAAGAGACTAGAAGGTGAGGCTGTAGAGATTGACTATAAACCATTGATTTTGAAAACTTAAAAGATGGGGAGAGCTTGAATAGTACATGAAAAGGACAATGGTGTCAAGAAAACATTTTTAAAGAAGAGAGACAGTTAAGCATGTGAGTAACTTAAGGTAAGGGGACTACTAGGGAAGTAGAGAATAAAGAACAGATAATAATGTAAGCAAGGTTTAAGGGTAGATGGGAGGGGGAAGGGAATAGGAGAGGATACAGAACAAGAGTGAAGAAACTAGAAGATGAAGGTCAGTTCTTCTCACACAGGAGAAATATGAAGTGATAGCTGGTGAAGCTAAAGAGATCTTTGTAAATGCGGGGATGAGGAGGTGAGGGTGGCTTCAATTTCCTTTAGCAAGTAAGAGTCTAAGTGATTGTTGAGGGGTGAAGAGAGAGTAGAATGAAGGGGGCTGTTACTTGAGGGGAGTGATGAAGAAACTTGGAATACAGATAGGGAGGCAAAGGGAGAAAGAGATGACCTGGGGCTTTTGAAGGGATTGCTGAGCGGCCTGAGGTCCCAGTTGAGGTTGAAAACTGACTTTTCTAGGCACCGATGTTTGGGGTGCTGCTCCTTTCTCCCATAATGGACGTTATTGCATTTGAGAAATCAGATGTTTGGAGGGATCCAAGGCTGAGGCTGATAGCGCTGACATGGTATTTAGAGGGCAAGGGGATGAAGATGCAGTCAGTGCTAAATAAATGTGCCCCAAGATCCTGGCTGGACAAGGAAGGAAATGAAGAGAAAAAGGATTTGATGCACTGGAGGTCTCAGTGAGGCCAAAGAGCAGATGACATGGAACTCAGCCGTTGCCAGGAGATTTTGGTCACAATAGGATATTGGAGTTGAATCTCTTAGGGGTGAAACCATGTCTAGTGATGTCAAACGGCTGGTGATGGTGAGGTAGTAAGAGGTTAAAGGTCAAGGAGGTATGAGGCCAGGGTATGTGGGATGGGTCTTCCACGTGGATATTGTTGAGGTCACTTAGGATGATGGCAGGACCTGGGGTGTCAAGGAAGCCTGAGAGCTAGTCCTCAGAAAATGGAGAAGAGTGACCAAGAGTTCAGGAAATGATAATCACAAAGAGAGGTAGACATTGGTATAACAGGGTACGCTATGCCTTAAAGGAGCGTCATGTCTTCAAATCTAGTGGAAAAGTAATACTGCTACTGAAAAGATTTATCTTAATTTGATTAAATTGTTGGGGCAAAATTTTTCAATGCGACCAATTTTATTTTTCTCTTATGCCAGTTTTTGGAAGGGTTGGTTTGAACACTTAGCTCATTGCATCTCTGAAAGAACAAATTAAAGTAACGAATTTAAAGTTCTCAGCACAGAGCCTGGCACCTAGTAAGTGATCAGTAAATGGAAGCTGTGACTATTAATATTATTATACTTTTGATTTATTTTACTCATTAAGTAGTGTTATCCCTTTGCAAAGTTCCTTCTATGGGCTAGGGGTTTTTCCCTCTGGAGCTACAAGGCACAGTTCTGCCTCTGCAAATGACAAATCCTCAGACATCTAGAGACAGCCAAGACATCTCTCATCTCCAGGCAAAATACCCCCAATTTCTTCCATTTCTCTAAGGACCTTGTTTCCAGAATCCCAATGAAAGAATACATAACAAGCTCAGTCATAGGGCTTAGTACATCGTAAGTTCTCAGCATATCTTCTTTCCCTTCCCCACTACACTGGCAACCATTCATGTCCCCAACCCCTAAAAAGGTGGCACAGGTGTGACTATATGTTGATTGATTGACTTCAAAATGTCAATGCTAGATTCAATTTTGAGAATCTAGAAAATTGATTGACTATGAATTCTTTGAGAATTGGGGATCAAGTTTTTTTTTTTTAAGTCACTTCTAGGTTTACAGAGGATATTCAATAATGTTCCTTAAAGTTAAATAAATCCTAGCTCCATGTCATACCCTCAGGAAAAACACATATCTTTTTGTTTTGTTTTTTTTTTTGGTGAGGAAGATCAGCCCTGAGCTAACATCGTGCTAATCTTCCTCTCTTTTTTGCTGAGGAAGACCGGCTCTGAGCTAACATCTATTGTCAATCCTCCTCCTTTTTTTTGCCCCCCAAAGCCCCAGTAGATAGTTGTATGTCATAGTTGCACATCCTTCTAGTTGCAGTATGTGGGATGTGGCCTCAGTGTGGCCAGAGAAGTGGTGCGTAGGTGCGCGCCCAGGATCCGAACCCGGGCCGCCAGTAGCAGAGTGCGCGCACTTAACCGCTAAGCCACGGGACCGGCCCAACACATGTCTTATTTTATTAGTAAAATCCAATGGGCAAAGAATGTGTTTTATACTTAAAGTCAATTAGCTGGCATACCCGCTCAGAATTATGATTTTGGAACTTTCACGGTACACTCAGTGCATTTTATCATCAGTGTCTCATTATCTCTCTATACCAGAATGTAACCCAGTGAGCTAGGCAAGCCAACTTTGACAGTGACTGCATGCCCTATCTCCATCAGCTTTCAAACCACACCCTATCATCACACACAAGGGAGAACAACAACACTGCACAATGGAGTGTGTGTGGGGAGGGGGTAGGGTCATCAGGATGATTTCTCTCAGGCTGATGGGAACCTAGGCATGGGAGAGAGAAAGTCACTTAAATGTTAGACTCTCAGTTCCTATTTAGAAAATTCTCTCTACCCCTAATCCCGCAATCTAGCACAATCTCTAATCTCCAAGTCTCTCTGATCAACACAACCTCTACTCTCACTCTTCCCATCCACAACTACTTTTCTCCATCCTGCTCCTCCTTTTGGAAGAACTTTCTCCCTGCCCCAAATAACTTTTCTTTTTCAACCATGCCTCCTTCCTTCCACCTCCACTCCCACTCCCCAAGCCAGAGAGTAGCATCCACACTGTGCATCATTTATCTACCTTTCCTGGGCTGGATCCTCTTGAATTGAATTTTGAGATGCTCCTTTTCAGAGATCACTTTCCTGCCTACATATAACCTTCTACAATTGCAATGTCTTTGTAAAAAATTATGCCCCACTTCAGACCTTATTCTCATTTTGAAAATAAAGTAAGGCTTGATTTTAGAATCCAATCTCTCATTTCTATAGAAATAATCTTGACACCTTGCACACTATTCCTACGATCCTGAGGTAGGCACAGAGGTCTTCTTCATCTGCAGAATAGAAAAGTCCATATCTTAAAGGCCAGAAAAGTTTTCTTGTATATTTATAAGAACTAGCATTGAAACACAGTAATAGACCCCTTAAATGTATAAACATTTTTCTGGTTATTTTGACCTCAAGATTCACAAACTTGAGTCACTCATATTCCTTGGTTAATGGCACACAGTATTCATTACAAGGATTCTCTTTTTTTTTAATTAATTTTATTTTTCCTCTTTATTTCTCACCTCCAATCCCACTTCTCTTCTGCCCCCATAAACACCCATTCTAATATACTTAATAAACATCCTTTCAATATGTCACCTATATATTTATTTAGATACATGTGTGATCTTGAAGTTTTTTAGTGTTTTTTGCAAAAATTGTATTGCACTATGAAATTCCCTTTGTTAGTTTTTCAACATTATTTTTGTTTAAGATCTGTTCATGTTGCTTTGGGTCTGTTGTTATGGACTGAATGTTTATGTTCCCCCAAAATTCATATGTTGAAGCCCTAAACCTCAATAATGGTAGTTGGAGATGGGGCCTTTGGGAAGTAATTAGAGTTAGATGAGGTCATGAAGGTGAGGACCTCACGATGGGATTAGTGCTCTTATAAGAAAAGACACCAAAGAGCTTGCTTTCTCTCTCTCTGCCACATGAGGACACAGGGAGAAGACAGCTATCTACAAGTCAGGAAGAGCACCCTCACCTCACTAGAAACAGACCATGCTGTCACCCTGATCTTGGACTTCCAGCCTCCAGAACTGTGAAAAAATAAATGTCTATTGTTAAAGCCACCCAGTCTATAGTATTTTGTTATGGCAGCCTGAGCTGACTAAGACGTGTATCTAGACTATTAGCTCTGATCTTACATGGTATTCTCATCGTATGCATATATCACATCTTACTTAGCCAGTCTCCTAGTTATAGATATCTAGGGTGCCTTCATTGCTATCACAAAAAAAATGATTTCATAAACATCCTTGCATATGTCCCTTAATGGATCTGTTCCAGAATTATAAACTTGGTCATAGGGTTTATGCATATTTAATTTCATTAAACACCTCCAGATTACTCTCCAAAGTGGCTGTACCAGTGCACATTCTCACCAGCAGTACATGAGAATATATGATTCTCCATATTGTCATCTGCTCATAATATTATCTGACTTTCTGATTTTGCCATTTCAATGTGTGTTAAGCAATATCTTATGGTTTTGCAAATTTACATTTATCTGAGTACTACTGCAATTGGAAATTTTCCCATAACTTCAGATTTCCTATTCTGTGAAATTCCAATTCAAATATTTTGCTCATTTTCTACTGAGTAGATTTTTTCTTGTTTGTAGATTTTGAAAGATTTATGTTTTATAGGTTATTAATAATTCCATCTACTTCCAAAGTGGATTTGAGGCAGATTAACATAAAAATTTAGAGAAATAGGGCACATGAATAAAGATCAAAAGAATAATAGGAAAACCATGTAGAAATGTCTATCCAAGTGCTTTGTTTATTTTTTAAATCAGGTTGTTTGATTTTTTGCTGTTGAGTTGTAGGAGTTCCTTACATATTTTGGATACTAACCTCTTATCAGATATATAGTATGCAGATATTTTCTCCCAGTGTGTAAGTTACCCTTTCATTCTGTTGATTGTTTCCTTTGCTGAACAGAACCTTTTTAGTTTGATGTAGTCCCCACTTATCTATTTTTGCTTTTGTTGCTTGTGTTTTTGCTGTCACATCCAAAAAAATCATCGCCAGGAACAATGTCAAGAAGTTTTTTCCCTATGTTTTCTTCTAGGAGTTTCACAGATAAGCACTGAAATATTTATTAAGAGGGTAGATCTCATATTAAGTGTTCTTGCCACACACAAAAAAAGAGACACAAGGAAACTTTTGGATGTGATGGATATGTCTGTTACCTTTATTGCGGTGATAGTTTCACAGGCATATGCGTGTATCCAAACTCGTTGAATTGTATACAATAAATATGCCATTTTTTGTATGTCAATTATACATCAGTAAAGCTGTTTGTTTGTTTTTGGTGAGGAAGATTGGCCCTGTGCTAAGATCTGTTGCCAATCTTCCTCTTTTTGCTTGAGGAACATTGTTGCTGAGCTAACGTCTGTGCCAATCTTCCTCCATTTTGTATGTGGGACACTGCCACAGCATGGCTTGATGAGCAGTGTGTAGGTCCGTGCCCAGGATCCAAACCTGCGTACCCCAGGTTGCCAAAGTGGAGTGCATGAATTTAACCACTATGCCACAGGGCCAGCCCCAATAAAGCTGTTTTTTTTAAATGTAGAGAAAGGCAGAACCAAGAATGAAGTAGTTACCTCTATCTAACCAAGGGTGAAATAGTTACTTCTACCTAACATAAATCTGAGTCTCCTGGCAGCCAAAACAAAAAAAAAATGATTCATTGATTCAACAAATGTTTTATGTTGAATCTTTAAGGATTTAAATTTCCTTGGTCTCTTGGCTGAGTCTGAAGATAGAAAATAAATATGGTTTTGAGACAATAATCTGACTAAATCAAGTCTACAAAATACAATCATCAGAACAACACTAGAGAAAATATTCTTTGGGGCTGAATCATCTCACTAATCATCATATCTGCAAAAAGCCTTTGAAACATTTGTTTTGGTATGAAAAATATTTTCAAGACATGTTGATTTTTAAGTTTAAAAAAAAACTTTTGTTTTGAATAGTGGGAAGCAGAATGCATAAAATCATTTTGAAAATGTTTTCTCAAAACACTGTGATGCTAAACAGTGTTTAAAGAATTTCGATTTCCAAATGTTGACTTCAAATGGCCGTGAAAATTGCACTCTTCAGTGACAAATGAGTCTTCAACTGCTAGACTGGGACCAGCTTGCCATGGCTTCTGGTGGAAGGCTGCACGGAGTGGGCCTTCCAAGGGGGAATCTCCACTGGGGACCTGGATCACTAGAGTTAAATGTTATGGACAGAAAAGAGCATGCTTGGGGGTTCAGAGGCAGAGTCCATAGACCAATTATCACTGCTAGTGTCTTGAGTGTCTACTAGAAAAAGGTAGAGAGGTAAATGAAGAAGTGGCCCCTTGGGCTCCGCCACCTGTTCAGCTGGAGTAGGTGAGGTTTTACAAGCCACTCAGCCAACCCTGGTTGACTGATACTTTTGGATCTTTATGAATCCTGGTATCCCAAAGCAGGAAAAAAGTGTCAGCAAATACCATTGTGTACTATGTTCCAGGCCTTGTGGTAGGCACTTGACATATGTTGTCCTATTCAATGTTCTCGGCAGTCCCATGAGGTATATAATAGTATTATTCCCATTCCACAGATGAAGAAACTGAAGCTTAGAGACTTATGTGACATCCCCAAGGTCACATAGCTGGTAAGTGGGGAAACGAGCTAGAAGTGAAGTCCAAAAACTCTAAAACGTATGCTTTTAACCGTTTCACTATAGTGCCTCCCTCCTCTCCAATCAGCAGTGGGATTAGTAACTGATATTATTATATTCATTATATTAGTAGTATCTTATATTAATATTGTCCTTTACTGCTTACCAAGCACTTTACATCCTTGTCTCCCTAACTAGATTATAAGCTCCTTAAGGATATGAACTGCCTTTTATACTTCTCTTGTACCCCGATAGTGCCTAATACAGCTCTAGGAACTTAGAAGACAAGGAAGGAAGGAAAGAACTAATATTTATTCAGTACACACTACGTCCCAGGCACTATCCTGAACATTTTATATGCTTTCTCTCATTAAACTTCACACCTCTATGATGTAAGTGCTATTAGTATTCCTGTTATATAGACAAGGAAACTGAGGCTTAAAGAGTTTAAATGACTTTCTCAGAAAGAAGCCAGACACAAAAGAGTGCATTCTGTATAATTCCACTTACATGAAGATTAAAAAAAGGCAAAACCACTATATGGTGATAGAGGATATAGTAGTAGCTACCTCTCTGAGGGCACTGACTGAAGGGGCATAAGGGAGTCTCCTGGGATGGTAGAAATGTTCTACATTTTGGTCTGGGGGATGCTTACATGAGAGTATGCATCTGTAAAAATTCATCACGTTGTGCACTTAAGATTGATGCACTTTTTTGCATATAAGTTGTACCTCAATTAAAAACAAATAATAATTTTTTTAAATGACTTCCTTGGAGTACCATGATTAGTAAATGGTAGAACTGAAATTTGAACCCCAGTCCATATGCTTCAACTCTCATGCTTCCAAAATCCCTGCCTCCTCTCACTTCTGCCATTTTTTATGAGTATCAGCTTGGTCCTCTAGATAGTTTTCACTTCTCCTCACAGCTTCTCTAGCTGTGAGGAGCTGTGAGAGCAGTATTCACTCAATACCCCACCCTTCAGCGCCCTCCATGTCCCTCACTCAACACGTGAGCTTCCTTTTAATCAACGGACCATATTTTAAGCCTCATGATGTCAATAACTCAAGCAGAGGCATCCATCAAACGGACGTTAGTAATTAAAAGCTGGTGATGTTGAAATAATTCTTCTGCTTACCTTTTAATGATTGGAGAGTTTTGTAACCGTACACTGGAAGCAATAATAAACAGCTTCAATTTAGTTAATCTATTCAATCTCATCAGTATTTATTGGTCAAATATTCTGCACAAGCCATTGTGCTAGGTCCAGTGACGACTAAAAAAAACACAATGACAGAGTCCATGAGGAGCTCTAAATCAAGTGTGGGAGGTAGATGTGCACAGGTAGCTCTGCTCTGCCAGAAGGTAGAACACTCTTGTTAGCATTATGGAGCTGCAAAATGCTACAGGAATCAAGAGGGAGACGTTGATTTTAGTGGTGGTAAGGTAGAGTGTATCAGGGAAGGCTTCCCAGAGGATGTGGGTTTGAACTGAGCCATGAAGAATGAGACGTGAACTGGATAAAATCCTCAGACTCATCCCTGATTCCTCTCTTTCTCTGTCTCTCATACCCTATACCCAAACTATCCACAGGTCTGTTGGCTCTGCATTCAAAATATATCTTGTCCAACCACTCTCACCTCACTTCCACTACTAACACTCTGGACCAAGCTGTGATCACTTGTCACTTGGGCTACTGCACTAGCTTTCTAACAGGGTTCTCTCCTTCCATTCTTGCTGCCAGGATTTTCTTTACCAGGGTTCACAGATCTATTAAAAACATCAATCAATTGTTGTCATTTGCCTACTTAGAAATCTTTTGTTGGCTTTTGATTTTATTTAGAATAATATCTCAACTCTTTACTGTAGTCTCCATAACCCTACGTGATCTGGCCCCTGCCTAGCTCTCTGACCCTGTCTCCTCTCCATCTCCTTGCTCATTATGCTTTAGCCACACTGGCCTCCTTACTTTTCCTGAAAGTTGCCAAGAACATTCCTGAATCAGGCCCTTTGCACTCTTAGTTCCTTTTGCTTGTAATGCCTCATCCTTCACCACATTCAGGTCTCTGTTCGTATTTCAACTCCTCAGAGAGGTCCTTCACGAAGTCCCCAACTAAAATAGGATTCTCCTCTGCTATTCTCTACCCCTTTGTCCTGCTTCATTTTTCTTCATGGCACTTATCACTACTTGATGTTTACTTGTATAAATATATGTCCATTGATTTATCAACTGTCTGCCACACTAGAATATAAGCTCCATCAAAGCAGGAGTTTTTGTCTATTTTGCTCACTGCTAAATTTCCAATGCCTAGAACACTGCCTGGCACATAAGCAGGTGCCCAATGAATAACTGCTGAATGTATTACATTCCTGGTGGAAAATTCATTCATGCATTCATTCAAAACAGTGTAAGGTGCTGGGCGTAAGTTATGTCAGGAAAGGTGAACCTGACAGATGTGGTCCCTGTCCTCACAGAATTCCCAGTCTACTAAACGAGTAATTACAAACTGTGGGATAAATTCTTTGATAAGGATGAACACTGTGGACTGTGGGAGCACATGGGAGGACCACACTACAATGACTGGCACAGTGACTGGATCCTGGTATTTATTCATTCGTTTATTCATCTACTAAACATTTGTTGAGTGCCTCCTCTTTGAAAAACAAGGTGCTTGGCAAAGAGAATTAATTAACAAGATGACTCAGTTCCTTCTCTTGCATAGCTCACAGTCGAGTAGAGGAGACATATGATCAATGTTGGGATATAGAAAGATAAAGGTGAAGGGTGGTGAATAGAAAGGAAGCAAGAAGCTGGAGGCAAAGACATCTGTGAAGAGGCTGTTGCAATAATCCAGTCACAAAGGAGGAAGAGCTGGTTTGGGCTAGAGGGGTTGGGGGATGGAGAGGAGAGGCTTGACCTTGCCCATGACCAGTCAACTAAGATATGGCCATTTTCCCTAAGGCACCCTTAACATGGCCTGAAGAACCCCATATCGGGCTTTTTACTCTGTCTCCCCTTCCACCATCATGCATGCTAGTTTCTCAATCAGGAGTCCTCATTTATCCTTCCTGGCAATTCATGAGGTCCTCAACACTGTCATATTCCATTGCACAGAACTGAAATCTTCCACTGGAAATAAAAATGGTGTGTGGAGGTGTTTACCTACTACAAGGCAGGCTTTATTGGCCCTACTGAGCAGTGAAGTGAAAGGGAGGTGGAAGGCAGGCCGGAGGCAGACAGGAGCCAAGAGGGGTGTGATAGGAGGAAGGCCCCTCCCTTGAACCAGCCAACTGGAACAAAAGAGCCTGACCAAGGGCTGAGATTCCAGGGGCCCATTCCATTTCAGATGACTTATTTAGGCATGACTTTATTTATACCCCTGCCTTATTCCACACTGCCTTCTGATCTGATCTGTTGATCCCCTTCCCTCCCCTCACCATTTCAAATTAAAGGTCATCAGGATAGATTTCCTTGGGGGCCCAGGCTACACCTGTTTCTTGCACGTGCTCATATGGGAAAATGGCCAAGGACTAAATACAACCACTTCATCGTTGGGGAGAAAACGGAGACCCAGAGAAGTTGATGAAATAGATCAAGGTCACACAGCTAATAACTTGCTAAATCCTGATTTTGCCTAGATGTGACCCTAGGGCTTCTGATATTCCTAGTTTGGGGACAACATTTTATGGCTCGAATAGAACTCACTTCCCAGTGGAGATCTGTCCTAAATGGAGTGAGAATGTCATTTAGTGGAAAAAGAAGATTCCCTTTTCAAGCTAGGTTGCATTCAACTTTGCAGGAAGCTAGGCTTTTAAGTGTGAGAGTGTGGGAAAGTGGTATGCATATGCCTATGTGGTGATTTGTCAATTCCACACACACACACACACACACACACATACACACACGCATGCCCACATGTGCACTTATTCACTATTCAGCTGCCCAGAAAACTGGGCCAATCACTAGTGCAAAAAGCTCTTTTTAGGATGCGGTAACCATTTGAAGCCTGATTCCACAGTGTTCTGTAGGGCTTCAAAGTGGGTGAGAGGTGACCTCATCATTTGATCCTCCTCCTGTCCAACTGCAGGCCTCAGCCTCTCATTTTCTCCCTCTCGCTCCCTCTACTGTCTCTCATTTGTCTGTCACACTCTGTTGCTCTGGTCTCTGCCACACTTAGTCTGTTTCTTTCTCTCTCTTGCTGTCTCCTCTTTTTTCTCTATCTCTGTCTTTCTCTCTGTGCCATCTCTATCTTTATCTCTCTGTCTCTCTGTCTTTCTCTTTCTCTCTCTCTCCATCACATACTTTTTTTCCTCTTACTCACCTGCCCACTCTCTGTCTTTCTCTCCTTCCCTTCCTCTCTCTTTTCCAAGAAGCCCTCAAAGAATCTTAGGCTTTTAAGCAGACCAGCTAGAACTGCCCTGTTCAGCTCTTAACTTGCTATCTTCCTTAATATTTCCATAAAAATGTCACATTTCCAACCTAGATTAAAATACTCCCTGGGAAAAAAACAGGTCTTTGCTCCTGGGCACCCCCTCCTAGGACTTGGCATAGGATTGGGAACACACCAGGTGCTCAGAGAATATCCATTCCCTTGCCTTAGCCCACCCTATTGACTGTTCAGCAATCACAAAGCTATTCTTAACCCAAATTACCATCTCTTGGGAGCTGAAATAATTTGCAGCAGTTGGAAAGGAGAAGAGCCTCCCAGAGCACAAGGAGCACATATGCCCCGAGAGATCTTCAACTCTCTCCCCACACCCACCAGCAGTACATCATTTGCCCCAGGCCCTGGCCTCCTGGAGCCAGAGTAGGCCAGCCATGAGCAAGAATATTATGGTCTGATTCCCACAATACCTGTCACCTCAGTCTCCTCGCCATCCTGCCTACAGCTTTTACCTATAATCAGATCCTAGACTTAGTCTTGCTGCTAACTAGTTGTGTGGGCTCATGTTTAATGTTTGTCACCCCCATTAGACAGTGGACTCCATGTGGGCAAACTCTGTATCTGTCTTTTTACCATTTTATCCTCAGCACCTAGCACAGTGCCTGGCACAGAGTGGCCATGCAATACATAGTTGTTGAATAAATCAGCAAATAAACCAATCATGCTCTGTAATCTCCATTTTCTCTCCTGTAGGATTGGCAAAATACCAACTACTTCCTAGGACTCTTAGAAGAGTGAAAGACTATAATATATGTAAAGCGACTGACATACAACAGGTGCTCAATAAATGTAAGAACCTTGCAGTGTTGTTGGGAGGACAAAATAAGATGACACATATAGTACTGACCAGCATAGTGCCTGGCACAGAGGAGGCCCTCAATAAATGTCTATGCCTTCTCATGTCTTTGCCAACAGCCTGCAGCCAGAGCTGCAGGGGGACCAGCTGGGAGTGAGCTCCCTCCCAACTGCCTTTGGGAATGGGTGCCTGTGCCCTCTGGTAGCCTCTTTCAATAGCCCTAAGCCGATGGACACTTAGACTGTAATCCCCAAGGCCCTGTCTTCAGCCCTTGCCCAGGCTATCCTGGCTAATTAGATGAGTAACGGTGTTTACTGTCTCTGGCTGGGCAGCTGACGGATGGTCAAGGCTGCAGATCATTAACCTTTCCTGGGTTCCCAAATGTTCTCATTAAGGAGCCCTGTCCTATGTCTTTTTCCAGCTCCAAGCTTAGGGCTGCAGGGCTGGCTGGCAGGTTGTGACATGACTGCAGTGGTTCTGGGCAGAGTTCTCTGCTACAGCCTCAAGGATTCTGTCCGTTCTTTTCTCCCCTTGCCCTTTCTTCAGAAAGCCTCCTCCCAGAGATATATGCTCTTGGGAAACCCCCACTAAGCATATATCACCTTTATTGTCTCCTCTATCTCACCAGGGTGTAAGGATCAATTTGGGACTTGAAGGGCTGCTGGAAAGACCTTCAGAACTCTAAGATTTAGGTAACAGAGCCTCAGGACACCTGAGGCTTACGCTGATTCTGCCTCTAGTTGGCTCTGTGACTTTGGACAAACTACCTTGCCTCCCTCTGCCCTGTTTCCTTACCTTTGAAATGAGATTCTTTGCTCTTGCAGGGCTCTTCCAGCTCTTGGGATCTCTATTTCAGAGGCAGGGGTGGTAGCATATTACCATAAGACAGGACTCAAGAGATGGAGCTCACAAATGATGACCCCACTCCAGTCCACCAGCCTATCTAGTTTCTATTTAAGGGGACTCTTTACTCCCTTGATGCTCCTCAAAAGGTCTCTTCACAGGATCCCCTGTGCTCCCAGAGGCATACTGCAGGATGAGACTGTAGGGAAGGGAGAGCAAACTGTTGGTGGTCAGGATTACTATGAAAAGTAGTGACTGGTTTGGGGAAGCTGAGCATGCAGCAGGACAGAGTTTGGAGGACAGCTATAAGCAAGCAAGCAAACAAACAAACACAAATAAATAAATAAATTCTCTAAGCACTCATGGCAGAAATATGCTTCTGGGTTCTGCATATGACTAGTTGCATGACTCTGGATGAGTTGCTTAACCTTTCTGGGCCTTAGTTTCTTTAACTGTAAAATAGAAATAATAACAACCAGAGTGGTTTAGAATATTCAATGACACAACAGATATAAAACTCCTAGCTCAGAGCCTGCATTTTCCCAAAGGCAGTCAGAACTCGCCCCATTTTATCTTGATCAAGCCATCTTCTTCTCATTGAAATTGAAGGGGCAAAATTTTAGCACCGTTTTTCTCAAGCTTTCCCCACCAGTCAGCTACAGAGGCTTGAAATACTCACCAGAAGAGCCATTCTTTGAGGACCTCTGGTATATGTGTATTTTAGCTAGCTAAAGGTAACGGATGGGAAGACGGAATGGAGTGAGCTACACATTTGCAGGAAGAAGTTTATCTGATTAGCTTTTTAGTACCCAGAGCACAGGGATGGGATACAAACAAGAGAAGTAGAAATGGCCAAGACAAGAGTCATGAAAAGGCTGAAATATAGGACATTAAAGGAGAGAATCCTCCATGGCTCTTCCTCTCACTCTACCCTCACCGTGTCCAGTCCATTATGGAGTTCTGTCTACCTCCCTGAATAGTTCATTTGTCCTAAACTCAGCATGTCCAAAACTGAACTCACAGTCCCACCCCCAACCCGCTCTTCCTCCTCAGCCCCCCATTTTAGTGAATGGCACCATCATCTACTGTAATCCCACATAAGACACTCGGCCACATCTTTCACTCATTCCTCTCCCTATAGTACATAGTCGGTCTCAAACCCAGTATATTCCACATCCAAAATATGTCTCGAGTCTGTCCACTTCTCTCTGTCTTCACTCCCAATGCCCAGGCTGTACTCCAGGCCAATTTAATCATAATCTCATGAGGTAAGACTCAGGAATCAGTATTTTTTAAAGCTCCACATATGAGTCCAACATGTAGCCAAGGATAAGAACCACTGCTCTACACATTATCCAGAGTAATATTTTCAAAACATAAATCATACCCTGTCACTCTCCTGCCAAAAACCCTTTATTGGAGTGCCATTATGCTTAGAATAAACTCCACACTCTTTCCTGTGGCCTACCAGACCCTCTAAAAGACGGTACCTATTGACCTCTCTAACATCATCTATACCCTCCCCTTTTTTTGTTACAATTCAATTATATTGTCTTTCTTTCTGTACTTCCAATACATCGAATTCATTCCCATCTCAGGGACTGGCATTAACTGTCTCAGTATTCCCAAGCTCGAAGGCCAAACTTGAGGTCCCTGCTGCATTCTAAGGAGAGAGCTGTTTTGTCTGTACAAGGGAGGAAGGTAAACCAAAAAATGAGTGCAGAAGCTTGGATTTTCCTTTGAAATTTTCCTCCTCCCTTCTCCGTCCAGTGCTCAACCATACCATTTGAGCTGGTTTGTACAGTGTTTACCATACCATCTGTCACTAGTTTGAGGGCCCTCTCCTGGGCATTCCCATCTCTCCTAACAGTTTTACACTATGCAATTTAGTTAAAATGGCCATCCAAAATGCAAATTAAAACCACAATGAGACACCACTACACACACACACACACACACCAAAATGGCTAAAATTTAAAAGAAGAACATCAATACCAAATGTTGGCAAGAATAAGTAGCAACTGGAACTCTCATACTCTGCTGGTGGGAATACAAATATGTACAATCACTTTGGAAAATTATTTGGCAGTATCTAACAAAGTGAAAAAAATATATGCCTACCCTATGATCCAGCTAGTCTATACATAGTTATACAGAGAAATGACTGCATATGTCCACCAAAAACATGTACAAGAATGTTCATAGCAGCAGCAACTAGAAGGATGTGCAACTATAACATACAACTATCTACTGGGGCTTTGGGGAAATAAATAAATAAAATTATAAAAAAAAAAGAATGTTCATAGCAGCAACATTATTTACAGTAGCCCCTAACTGTAAATAACTCAAATATCCATCAACAGTAGAATAAATAAGTAAAATGTGCTATATTCGTTCAAAGAAATGTGACAAGTACAGCAAAAAAGGAAAAAAGAAAAGAAAAAAGAACTACCGGTACACTCAACAACACGAGTGAATTTTACAGACATAAGGATGAGTAAAAGAGGGCAGACACAAAAGAGTACATTGAAGAACAAGCAAAACTGATCAATGCTGATAGAAGTCAGACTAGTGCAGTGGTTCTCAAAGCACCAGCAGCACCTGAGAACTTCTTATAACGCAAATTCTTGGGCCCCACCCAGACCTATTGCATCAGAATCTCTGAAGGTGGGGCCCAGTCATCTATGCTTTAACAAGTCCTCCAGATGGTTCTTGACTAGTGGTTACCTTTTAGGGAGTATTGACTGGGAAGGGGCATGAGAGAACCTTCTATGGTGCCTGAAATATTCCACAGCATCCCAGAAAATAGGTGCTATTATAGACATAGACGGTACAAATTCAGAAAGGAATGGGAGTGGGCTGGGGTTGGAAACAGGACAGGGAATGGCTGAGAGAATTAGAAGTGGTAGGGGTGAGAAGTGGCAGAGGGTACTGCAACTGATGCTAATTGCATTTGTCAGGCTGATGCTCTCCATTTGAACTCAGCTGCCTCCTCGCTCTCCAAGCTTTACCATCAAGCCTGCAGAATCCCTCCATTTGTTCTACCCACAGAGTAGTGTTGAGCCATGGGCCCTGGTTGCTGACCTCTCTGCCTTTGAAAGTTTCTTCCCAATTAATAGAACTCTCATCTCCTTAATGGGATGAGCCAGTTCTGTTCCAAGAGCCATTTCATTTGGCTGTGGCTCTGGGTGGTGGTGGGGGGAGTGAGGGATCTCGCTGAGTCTGCCAGAGCCATCATTTTTCTATCCATTCTATCAGTCCGTTTACTTTAACAGCCTGTCAGGAAGAAGATGAAGTACCTAACTGGGGTGCTATGTCCAAAGCTGACTTCTGGGGTACATGCCCCTGCTGACACTGACCTGGGAGCTAGCCCAGGAAATTTATAGCACTCAACAGGTTAGCAGCCAATCATGTTGGCTTTGGGGGGACCTAGGACTATAGAAGATTCAAACTAGAAGGACCTTAGAGGATTTCTGGTCTGTTCCCTCATTGGGTTCATGGGAAACTGAGGTCCAGGAACACACAGCAAGCTGGTAGCTCCCAGGAAGGATGCTTTGTAAATGTTCCAGCTATATCATACGTGTGTCTCCCAAAAGAGGACCATCTGGAAAAGTAAGTGACTGCAGTTTTAGCTCCTCTCTGCTTACCTTTTCTCAGCAATGGTTGTCTCTCAGAATAATGGGCTTGTGATGGGAATATGTTTCCTAATTGAAAACTCACTTCCATTCCCAGAGAAGTAGCTTCCCTCCAGAACCCTGAGAGTTGAAGATGTTTACCTCAGGGACCTGAAGAGGCAGGGCCATGTGATAATAAATGACCTGACTCTCCCAAAGACCATATTCACATCAGTACCTGGCCCTAAAGTTTGGATTGGAGCAGCCTGGCTCTCATTTCCCAGTGTGTCTGTGCCTCATACCGAGCAGCACTGTGAGCAATGGCTCTCCTTGCCATGGGAGACACAGCCCTTCTACTTGGAGAACTCTGATCTGATGAAGGAAAAAGAGATTGTGTGGTATGGTAGAAATATTACCAGACCTAAATATGGAGACATGGGTTCATAGTCTCAGCTCTGTCACTTATTAATCACGAGATATTGGTCAAGTCACGTCATCTCTCTGAGTCCCATATTACCCAACTTTAAAATAGAGATCATATCATCTACTTTCCAGAGTTGTTGTATAGATAAAACAATGTCCATAGAGTACTTTATACAGTGCCAGGCACATAGTAAGTAGTCACTAAATGATATCTGTTATTTTTATTAGCTGGATAATCTTAAGCAAGTCCTTCCACCTCTGGAGCCATCAGGCCCCATATCATATTTCAAATGGAAATGATAATATCCACAAGATAGGGTTGTTATGACAATTAAATGAGGTCATGTTTCTAAAATGCCTTGCAAGATACCTGGCACATGGCAGGCACTCAACACCTGTTCATTGAATTTGAATAGAGACCAGAGAGAACATATACCTAGGTAGGGGTTGGGCAGAGAGGGCCTAAGCTGCTGGTTTTCCAAAAGCAGGGGTCCTAACATTGAATTCGAAGAGCTGGTAATTGCAGAGCCATCAGTGCTGGGTCATTTATCTTGAAGACAGGAAGCTGATCAGGGCTTGTTATGAGAAGATTTTATCCAGTAGCACCAGCTTGTTCAACATCAGTTCCTGTCACCTGGATTTTCTATGTTTCTCAAGTTCCCTAGGGGATTGTGACAGGGTTTGTTTTGGAGAAACAGGAACAGCAGAGTCTAGGACACAGACCGGCCACAGCCGGATGCCTTGATTCTATTCCTTGGACTGTGGCAGCTTAGTCTGACTACTGTAGGGGACTGGGAAGCACTCAGACAAGTGGAATAAATAGACAGTCTTTAGAGAGTAAGTGTAGGGTTGGACACGAGGCCTGAATAAGTCCTTTGGGAGTATAAGGAGGGCACAAAAATGTCTCCTTGGGAGCGACAGGAAGGACTTCCCACAGTGGGGCACATTTGAGCCTGGCTGTGAAGGATGAGTAGGAATTAAACAAGTAAGAGCAGGGGAAAGAAACAGCACATGCAAAGGCCGGGAGAAGTGAAGTAGCATGGCATGTTTGGGAAAGGAATTCAATGAGGCTCAAGTGCAGAATCTGTGAGGAGTGGACAGAAGGCTGACAGGAAAAGAATCGTGAATTTCCTTGAAGGACAAAATAAGGATTGTGGATTAGATCTTTAAAGAAATTGAGAGTATGGAAAGTTTTAACCTGGGGCACAGTGACATGATCAGATTTGTGTTTTGGAAAGCATATCTGGCTACACTGTGGAGAATGGGCTGCAGAGGGAAGAGACAGAGACATGGGAACCAGTTAGGAGGCTGTTGCAATAGTTTGGGTGAGGAACAATGAAGGTCTCTACTAGTGTAGCGGCAATGTGGGGCAACAAGGATGGAGAAGAGGAACCAGACCTTGATCAGTTGAATGCGAGGGTTGAAGGAAAGCAGGGGTGAGAATGACTCTTAAGTTTATAGTTTAAGAAACTGGGTTAATGGTGATGCCATTAACCAAGATAAGGAATATACCGGTCGGGGAGTTATGAGTTATGCCAAGTTTGAGGTATACAAAAGATGTCTAGTTGAAAATGCCAAAGGCTGCCATTTATTTTCTATATGCCAAGCATGGTATGTTATCCATGGTTTTTTTCCCTTGGATACTATAGTTTTATTTTTTCCAGCTTTTTTGAGATATTACTGACATATACGTAAGTTTAAGGTGTACAACGTGATGATTTGATACTTGTATATACTGTTAAATGATTACCACAATAAGGTTAGTTAACACCTCCATCCCCTCACATAATTACCATATTTTTTGCAGTGATAACATTTAATATCTACTCTCTTAACAATTTTTAAGTATTTCAAATATAGTATTATTAATTATAGTTACCATGCTGTACATTAGAAACAATCCTATGAAGTAGACACTATAATTACTCCCATTTAATGGATGAAAAAACTAAGGCCTGGAGAGGTTGAGTGACACGCCAAGTCTAGTCTGATTCCAGATTTCTAGCATTTGTACTTTACCACTCTGCCAAGAGACACAAAGCCTTAAGGACAGGTCCCTGCATACAAGCTGTGAGGTACCTGTCAATGTTCTACAGATGGCCACCCAGAACCCAAATTGGTGCTGTGCCAATTTCCAAAGTCATTTCTCATCATTCCACTTGAAAGAACTTCTAGGTACTCATCTAGGGAAAGGTACATTCCAGCCTGGGAGGCTCTATGCCACTTGGCTATTGACAACAGAAAAGACCCTCAGATGCCCTTCCATCTGACCAATATCTAGCGGCTTTCATAGGGCACCGTAGCTCCTCTCATTTGCTCTGGACCTACACCCAGACCCATTCCCAGCGGCTGGTAGGAAAACAACTATGGTCACTAAAACACACACAGGCACCTCACCCTTCATAAAGAAGCATGCAAGTGTTGGGAAGCTTTTAGTACCAAGGGCAGGTATATCAGGGAAGACTTTTTGGAATTGCAGTATCTTGTCTGTCTGTTTCCCAGTCTTAGACACCTCTTCATGCAAGAGACATCCCTTCAACCATTACCCCCTGAATGGTCTCTCTTGGCTTTATTCTTTATTTGCCTCCTATCGACGACTTCGAACCTTAGGGGTTTTTCAGAGTCGCTCCAAGAACTCTGTGGTTTTAATTAACCAAGTGGTTTGGTGCCATCAGCCTCCTTACATCAATTTATTAGTCATTTCCTTCTTGGGCTAATTAATGAACATACTTAATAACACTGTTTCCAGCCCCAAGTCTCTGGAGCCCTCCCCCTGCCCCCTACAATGCCTTTCTTCTTGGCAGTGACTGCTGGACACTCATACCCTGGCACCTTCCTTCTGTACCAGTTTGAAATTCATAAATATGAACTTACTCTCCAGGGCCGGAGAGGAGTCTCTGAGCATGTGTGTGGGTGTGCAGATGCATATGCATGTGCGAGAGAGGGAGGGAGGGAAGCAAGTCTGAGAGAAACAGACATAAAGAGAACAACAGGGAAAGGTAATGAAAAATTTTCCATAATAGGGTTTTTATCCACAGGCTTTTTGAAAATCAATTACACATAATGCATGTCCTTTATACCCTCATCCACAACCTGCTCTCACTACTGTCACTGTGCCACCTCTCCCCCAAAACCATGAATCATAGGCTCATAAAATGTCGCAACTGGAAGGAGCCTTAAAGACCATCTAGCACAAATTCTGAATTGTTCAGATGAGAAAATTGGGGCTCGGAGGGGGCCAGGCTATTACTCACTTGGGGTCACCAATGAAGGCTCCCCAACCACCTTCCCCAACTGAGTGTGAGAGGTAGTAGATAGGCTATTGGCTGTTGACGACAGAACACACACACACACACACACACACACACATACACACACAGGCATCTTTCATCCAAACTCCAGGAGCAAATCCCTGCCCTAGGGTTAAGAGGACAGACTCAGGAGCCTGCTGTTTGGGTTCAAATCTTAGCTCTGTAAGTCATTGCGTTAGTTTCCTAGGGCTGGTGTAACAAATTACCACAAACTGGATGGCTTAAAACAACAGAAATTTATTCTCTCCCAGTTCAGAAGGCAAGAACTCCCAAATCATGGCATTGCAGGGTTGGTTCTTTCTGAAGCTTGTGAAGGAGAAATGGTCCTATGCCTCTCTCCTAACTTTTGGTGGTTGCCTACAATCCTTGGTACTCCTTGGCTTATAGACACATAACTCCAATATCCGCAACCATCTACACATGGCCTTTTTCTCTGTGTTTCTGTGTGTCCTCTCCTCTTCTATAAGGACATCAGTCATTGGACTTAGGGCCTACCCTAAGTCCAGGATGATTTCATCTCAAGATCTTTAACTAATTACTTCTGCAAAGACCCTATTTCCAAATAAGGTCACATTCTAAAGTTCCAGGTGGACTTAAATTTTGGTGGACACTAATCAACTCACTACAATCGTGAAACCTCTCTGAGCCTCAGCTCCCTCATCTGTAAAATGGGGATAATACTCCTCATATTCCTTATTTAAGGATTTGAAGATTAAATAAGTTAATAGCTGGTAAACCACTCAGAACAGTGCCTGGCACATAGGAAGCACAATACTGGCATTCTAACCCCATTGAATCCTGAGGCCCTTAGAGAATTCTGTCTGTTTTTTATTTCTTTTTCTTTTCTTTTCCTTTCCTTTTCTCTTTTTTTTAAACTTTGCTTCTCCTGGACTAAGCACAGTGTCTAGCACATACTATGAGCTCAGTAATAACTCATGAAATAAATGCACGCATGTTTTGGAAGCACACTCAAGGGAAGCCCATCTCCACAAACTGATGGGATCCTGGAGGACTCACCCACACGGTCCTCTACCTGTAGAAGCTAGAATTCATCCAACCCATTGGAGAAACAACTGAAATGGCATGGGGGTTGTTGGGGGCTGCAGGCTTACAAATACTGTTGAAGGGCACCCCTAGGCTGCACAGAGCATTATGGGAGATGACCAGTTAGGGATATTTGAATCACTTATCTCTGTGGGTACAGCTACAGCTATTGGGGAGGAAGGAGAAATGGAGAGGGGAGGTAGGCAGGCCGGCACCAGCTGCTGGCTGACCCGGTCAATGAGTGCCAGTAGGTCTCTAAATACAATCCCCCAAAAGAGTTCTGGAGACATTGCTAGCGGGGATAAGAGAAACAGTCATGGAGCTCCCTATAGGCTGTGTCTTCAATTGGATATTGTCGCCCAAAGGATGGCCTTACTAGGAAAAGTGCCTGGCAGGAGCTGAGCTAGCTGCCCAGCTGTCCCCCAGGGCTCAATTGCCTTTCCCTCCTTCTCCCCCGCCCTGGGCAGGAATTTGCTTCTGAAGCTTGGGTGGAAGATGCTTCTGTGTGTGTGCGTGTGTGTGTGTGCGTGTGTGTGTGTGTGTGTGTGTCAATGTGAGGTATTCAGGTACCTGTTTGTTCGAGGGGGGTTGCTCCCCAGGGCAGGAATGTGTAATCTAAGCCAGCCTCTAAGACCAAGGCTAGCCGGGGAGCTGGGATCCAAAATTAGCACACTGACCTGAAGCCTTAGCCTGAATACATAAGGGTGCACATGACAGGGGGCTGGCTGGGGTGGGCATGGGAGAGAGGCATCAGGGAACCTGGAATTGGGTCACCCTTAGTGGGAATCCAGGTTCACAGAGCCATCCCCAAGTCCTTCCCAGGACTGTGCAGTTCACACTGGCCAGTTGAGAGACAATTAGTAGCTGGGATTTGGAACTCAGTGTGTGACCTGACTGGGAATTCAGTTGGCCAGCATAAGGACTCAGAAATAGCTAACATTTATTGAGTATGTACCAGGCACTGTGTTAAACTCTTTACAAACATTGACCATTTGTTCCTCAGAATCTTCCTGAGATACTTACCAATGGTACCCCCCTTTTCTAGCGAAAAAGATGAGCCTTAGAGGGCACAGCTAGGAAGTGATAGAGCCAGAATCAGAACCGGAGCAGGTTGACTCCAAAATACATGCTCTTAACCATTAAACTGTATTGTCCTCAGAAAAGGGCCCATCCTGAGGCCAGGATACAAGGCTAGGCTGTGGCCAGTGTTGGGGGTTTGGTCTTCAGACAAATTTGGGGATCTGCTTACTCGTGGTTAATATTCTGCCACGGTCTCAGTTTTTGATTAATCACCGCAGCAAAAATGTAAGGATTATATGTGAGGTTGCGCCCCCTTGTGGGTAGAGTGGTGGTAGCAAGTAAATGAGGGATTTTTTGAAGACAATTGTTTTTCTGTACTGATTGTGGGTGAGTGGTTGGTGGGGTGCTTGGTGGACCTAGGATGCTTGCAGTCCCAGGGGAGCTGCCTGATGAAAAGGACAGAGTTCTCCTGAAAGTACTGAGAGAAAGGCTCTAAAATGAGCCGAACTGAAGACAAGGGGCTGGGGCATCTAATGTGCTTTAAAACTAAAGATGTGAAAAGGAGTTGAGAGAAGAAACCAAGAGATCAGGCTCGGTTTCTCATGGAAACTGAGAAAACAGAAATGAAGGAAAACCTGGTCGGGAAACCCCTAGGTCCCACCTGTTACAATAATAATCCTATGTCATTATAAATTAATCAGTCAATAAGTATTTCATAATATTAAATGTTCTCAATGGTAATAGCTCTAATTTATGGAATTCCTACTATGTGCCAGGTTTTTACATATATAATCTTCCTAAAAATCCTGCATGGTGGAAATTAGTCTTTCCATTTTACAACTGAGGAAGCTGAACCTTAGAAGATAAGTGGCTTGGCCAAGGCCACACAGCTAGGAAAGGGCAGAGCCTGGATCTAGACCCAGATCTGTCTGGCTTCAGATCCCAGGCTTTTCCTATTGTAGAATATTTCCCCTTAAATTGTCATTAGCGTCTTCAAATTCTGTTACTCTCTTTAATTTCAAAAGGCGTTTATTACATGTCTTCTGTGTGCCTGGTACTAATTTAGACTCATTTAATTCTCAGAGCAACCCAGTGAGGCAGGCACTATTGTTAGCCCCTTTCTACAGATTAGGAAACTGAAGCACAGAGAAGGTATGTAACTTGCCAAAGGTCAAACAGCTAGCAAGTGGAAATATCAATATTCTAACTCATGTCTGTCTGACTTGAGGAGCCATGTTCTTACCACTCTCATACACTGCCCCTCCAGAGACAAAGCAGACCCCCAAAAGACCTCAAGGCACAGTTCATTCTGTAGATGTCCTCTATCCCCAGGCATAGAATGGTGCATGGAACATGGTAGGTGTTCGGTAAATGTGGACAGGCTGAATCCTAACCTGCAGGTTCTTCTTGACTTCTTTGCAACCTCTCTTCTAGGCTGAAGCTGAACTGGATGGATTTGTTAAAGCCACCAGTGACCTATATGTCACCATAACCAGCAGATATTTTCATCCCCAAATTATTGGACCTCTCAGTAGCATTTGGCCCAGTTGACTCCCTCATCATTCATTCAACAAATATTTCTTGAGCATTGCATAGTGATTAAGTGCACAGACTCTGAAGCCAGACTGCCTGAGCTTGAGTCTCAGTTCTGCCACTGACTAGTTGTATGACTTTGAGCAAGTTACTTAACTTCTCTGTGCTTTAATTTCCTCATCTATAAAAATGAAGATAATAAGAGTATCCTCCACTACATTCAGTTGTTGGTGAGAATTAAATGAACTAAAATTTTTAAAGATCTTGGAATATACTGTGTATGTATTTGTTAATTAAAATAAAGTCATGGCAGCTACAGGGGATACAACAATCACCAAAATAGACAAAACCGTCTGCCCTCTTGGAGCTTACCATCTATTAAGAGAGAGACAATAAACAAAGAAATCCATAACTTTGCTGCCTCTCTCTCTTCTATCTAGGATTAAATGTTAGAATTCTTAGATGATCCTTTTCTCTGCCTCCTTTATTCATATTCATTCTCTCTCTCTCTCTCTTGCTCCTCTCTCTCTCTCTCTCCCTCTCTCTCGTTCTCTCTCCCCAGGATCCCACCCATCTATTGTGTTCAGAGCACAGCAGCCTGGCCCTGGATTCAGACTGCCTCTGCTTGAATCCTGCCTCTGCAATTTACTAGCTGTATGATCCTAGGTAAGTCATTTAACCTCTCTGTACCTCAGTTCCCTCGTCTTTAAAATAAGCGTAATAAAGCACCACATACATCTCTTAGGACAGCACCGGCACATAGTGCATGCCTAATAAATGTTATGAAGAGTCCCAAATCTCTCCAAGTTCCACATCACATATCCACCTGTCATCTTGGCATCTCCAATTGTATATTTCAAAGACACCTCAAACTTGATATATCCAAAATTCAAACTCATGACCCTTCAACACATCCCAAACTAGTCCTCTTCTAGTGCTGTTGTCTTCATGAATAACACCATCAACCACATAGTTACACAAGTCCTATCCTAGGAGCTGTTATTACCCGTTCCTCTCACTCAGTCCCCAGAACTAATCCATCAACAAGTCCTATAACAATGAGTGTAAGGAGTTTATCATCATGGTAAAAACAGAGTCTTTGGAGTCAAACGGTTAAAATCCCAGTTCTACCACTTATTAGCTGTGTAACCAGCCCTCTCTGAGTCTCAGTTTCTTCATCTGTACAATAAGGTCAATAATGGGATCTATCTCATTGGACTGTCATGAGGATTCAGTGAATTAGTACATATAAGTGTCTTGGAACACTGACTAGGATATAGAAAGCAGTCAATAACTTGTACGTGCTATTTTTTATTAATGTGGCTTTTTTTGGTAGCTGTAGCCTTGGTTTCCTCATTACTGTGACTGGCCCTCCATGTGTTTACTTCGTCTGTAGAAAGAAGAACTGCAGAAAATGAATGTATGAAATACTAGTGGTAAAATCTATATGGTGAAGCCACAGATAACCTTAAATCAAATGGAACAGCACAGATGGCTCAGACCCTCATCTATATTCCATATTTGTTAGAGGGAGGTTCATGCCCACCTGGTACACAGTGAAACCTGGCATCTAGAGGAGACTGAAGCCAGCCCAGATTAAAATGATTAGAAACATTCATTCAATTACTGAAATTTTATTAACTGAATCCCTACTATGTGCTAGACACTGGGGAGATAATTGGATCAGACCCAGCCCTGCCCTCAAAGACCTCACAGTATCTGAAGACTGGACAAGAACTGTGGAGGCTTCAAGTCACTTCTCCACTCCCCACCACGCTGTGATTTAAGCTAGTCATTGAAGATTGCTCAGTATCAATTTCCCCATCTTTGCAATGGGACAATTGCTAGACAAATCACTCTATTAAAATCCTCACTTATCTGCTCCAGAATCTTGCCTTGAGGAATAGATCACAACCCCGAATCTGGAGTCACACAGGCCAAGGGTCAAATCCTAGCTTTGCCACTTAGTAGCTGTGTAACTTGGATGTAGTCACTCAACCTCTCTAAGCCTCTGTTGCTTCATTTGTACAATAGAGTTAATAATAGTACCTACCTCATAGGATTGTGGAGGAGTAAAAGAGCTCATCTATAGAAAGCAGTGAAAACAGTGCAAACAGTAAGCTCTCGATTCCTATTGGCCATTATTTTTTAACCTACAAGTATACAGAAATATTCTGAAAAGGAATGGAAAAGGCCATGAAAATGTTCATATATTGAAAACACGAGAGGATGTTCACAAAAGAAAATATTGTTCTAATGTGCAAAAACTTTGACCACAGCCCAGGTTTATCACACAACACCCAGATGGGTCATAACAGGACGCCCAGAGTGAAAGGTTGAGCTAACCTAGGAGCTTAAAACAATAAGATTAGAGGTCAGAACGTCCTGTCTTTGAATCCCACTTTGGTATTCCAAGGACAGCTTTCTAGAGGTGACATGTTTGTTCCATAGTAGTTTGCAGTTCAGATATGCTGTCATTAGGGAGGAAGTGGCTGTAGGTAGGAGTCTCATGTGCCGTATAACCAGGATTTTCATACTTCTTTGGTGGTGGGACAGAAATAGCACACTTTTTCCTTCAGTTTCGTTGTTGTTATTGTTTGCTTTGTTTGCGAGGAGGCAGTGTAGAGTAATTGCTATGAGCATGGTCTCTGGAGCCAGACTGCCTGGGTTCAAATTCCAGCTCTGCCACTTACTTGCTCTGTGACCTTGGGCATGTCACTAAGCTTTTTTGAGCCTTAATTTCACCATTTATCAAATAGTAATAATAATACACCTCACAGGATTGCACCAAGGATGAAATGAGATCACGTACATAAAAATCACCTAGTCCCTTGCCTGGCACTCAGTAAGCTGAGAGCTCCACCATGCAGATGAGGTATGGAAGAGGGGGGAGGCTGACAAATCCTCTTTACCCCAACGCCTGTCCTCAATAGTGCTTAAAATTCTATGATTACAGCCTCATACCCTCAGTTAAGTTCTCCAGATGCTTCCTATTGAAGGCAAATACATCTGGAAGAGGCCACACCCTCAACTGGAACCAAACTGAGTAGAGAATGGGTGACTAGCAGCTGATGACCGGGCACAGGGCTTGGGTGGCCACCAAGGAGAGAGGGACCCAGAACAGAGGTGACAGGTATCAGGAAAGAACTTTGCCAACCTCTAAACTGTACCTGCAGATGCCTTGGGCACTGTGGAGGATTGGAAAGGCCCTTGTGCTAGGTGACAGTCCAGGTATCCACTTGCCAAGTTCATCACCTGTACAATTATGAGATGGGGTGATAACATGCAATATTTCTCTCTACATGTGCAGAGTTTTCTTAATTAACTTGTCTTTGCACCATTAATTTTTATTGCTTGTTCTCTCCTCACCCCCAATGGCTCAGCCAATGGCACACCAGCCTAGCATCTTCAATCTTGTTCCTACAAAGACTTTACTCAGAACTGCATTGAACACTCCACTCATGCCTGACTCTAGTGGGTCCCAAATGAGCAGATTTTCATTCAACAAGTATTTTTTGGATTTTTCTGGGATCCTGTCTGGCATAGTGGAAGGAAAATGGGCTGAGTAGCCGGGCACTTCTAAGTTTGAACCTCAGCTTTGCTGTGTGATCTTGGCTAAGTTGCCTAACCTCTCTGAGTCTCAGTTTCTTCATCTTTAAAATAGGTATCATGATACCCACCGCAGACAACTGTTGTGAGAATGAAACAGTATGGCATGTGTTAATGCTCCCTTCTCAAGAGACTACCTCTTCTAGGTTCTGGAATAATTTAGCATGTAATGGGGGATGAAGAATAGATAGGGGGCAGTGAAAAGAGCCTGGAGGGAAAAGGGGAATAATAAAGAGATGTAGGTATGACTAGAGGGGTGATGGGGGTACCATACCACCTGACAGCTTCCACGTTCTCTGTGAGTAAAGAGAAGCCAATGACTGAGTGCAAGAGAGTGGGGGTGGGCAGGGGGCTGGAGGAACCTTGGGATCAGTCTTCAGTGCTAATTTTCACATGTTGATTGTGTATAGCTGTTGGCCCCACCATGAGCTCTTCCAGACACTTTGTATACTGTGGCTTCTCATGAAGTTTTCTCTTCCACTGTCCTCATATCTGAGAATGCAGCGACGCATCAGCAGGTCTGTTTGGACTGGAAGTTTCCTGAACACAGGATAAGTCTGGTGTAGTTCTCTCCATGCAGAAGGCACAAGCACAGAGACTCTCTATCTCTCCTCACAGATTCTTCTTCTTTTACTCTCTTAGAAGAGTCTTTCTCAGAATTTCTTGGACTCTGTGGAATTCCCTCACAACAGATGGAGAATACGAGAAAGTGCTCGAAGGGGGTGGCAGTGGCCACGGCTGAGGAAGATTTACTGCTGCCAGAAAAGGAGCTTTTCTTCCCTCCATCTATAAATGGCCTGAAACAAGTCCTTTGGAAAAACCTGTTCCCGCTCAACTACCCAGCTTCATAGGAGCTGATAGGAGACCCTACCATCTGTTGCAGCCACTCTGCCCTATGATAAACAGGCTGCCCTCTAGGTTGCGATACAGTGAAAAGAGCCTGAAGAGTATATGTTATCACAGGCCAAGGCGGGCTGTGGCAGATGGTCATGGGGGGGGTTACTAGGGGCAAGAGAGGAGATACCTTTCCATACATATGGCCCCAGGACCTTTTCCGCTTGTCAAATGTTCACATGAACATACTCAGAAAATATCCCAAGGACTCTTGGTGTCAGGGACATCATGTTTGCATCAACCTTGCCCCCAAATGCTTCTTTATGTCACCCTAAACTGCCAACCTTATCCTCACTCCCTGACCCAGGCACTTGGCTTATAGAGAGGCTCAAGCTTCAGGCAGGATGCCTGCCATGTGAGCTTTATGAGCTCCTCCGGTGTTCGACTCCTCTGATCATATGCTATGTTTAGGTTCAACACCTGTTTTGCAGCACAGTTCTGCCTCCTCCTCACCAGCACTGGGGTGGTGGTATGAACAGAACCCTGAAATTGAAGCCAGAAGCCTTAGTTTGGGGTTCCAACTCTCACCATACTCCCATTTGCTACAATAGTCCCAGTGGTTTCGGGAAGCATTTCCCACCTGAGTAACCCATTTAAAAGGAAAAAAAAAAAATATATATATATATATACACACACACACATTCTCAATTATTGACTCGTTTTCATTACAGTGTTAAACTATGTACAAAGAGAAAACAAGCTGCAAACTCCTGATGCTTATGACTGATACACAATTATAAAGCTGAAACAAACTTCCAAATGAAGTGTAAACAAAACTACAAAACCAATAAAAATCAAATGAACAACAATGATTTTAACAAGGTGGATGATGTTGTTTTTCTAAAATTAAACTGCTCTTCAGATCGTGACTGCAGTGCCGACTGGGATACAGGTTCTTTTGAGTTCGTCGTGCTCTATTACTGCGTGCCAGGCTATGACTCAGCTCTGGCATCACTTTTTTCCTATCAGATCTACTGCTAAACTGTCATTCCTACAGCCCTCAGAGACTTCATTTGGCCTTCACTGGGACTAAGCCATCATTTATATATTAAGTCTTCCTATGTTCTTTTCTCGTTTGTCCTGGGCAATGCAAGTAGGACAATGTGAGGCTGAGATCCTTTAAACAAAATGTGGCAGAGATTCCTAGTTATCTACCCCACAAACCACCTCCTTTCTTCTCTAATGTGCCCACCTCAAGTGCTATATTCCACAGCCTCCCTTGTAGCTAGGTGTGGCCATACCACAAAGCTCTGGCCAATGAGTTATAAGTGGAAGTGTTATTTGAGATTTCTTGGAGATCTCCTAAAAGGGGAGGGGGCTGGCCTTTCTTTGCCCTTTCCTCCATATTACTGCTTGGAATGAGCAAGTATTAGCTGGAGCTACAGCCATCAACTTGGATCACGAGGATGAAGGCCAGGCTCTAAGGATGGCACAGCAGAGAGCTGGGAGGAGTTGCAGTCCCTAACAGCTTCACAGAGCTACCGCATCAAACCTGCACATCCTATCTCCAGAGTCCTTTGACATGATAGAGAATTAACCTTCTATTTTGTTTAAACCACTGTCATTTTGGATTTCTTTTTCTGTTACATGCAGCCTAATCTGATCCTAATACACCAAGTCAGATGTAAATGAGGGTGCAGAAATTCTATGGCTGCCCTTAATTTTATAAGGTGGCCATCCAGATGGATGATACAGAATAAGCTATCATTCAGTTTCGATTTCCATTGTAATAAAAACAATTTTCAAATTATTACAGAAAACTCTCTAAGCCCTAAGACTATCCATACTCCAAGAGATTGTCAGAGCCCAGGAGAAACTCTGGCTTAGTAGTTGTCACCCAGTAAAGGATCTAGGAACCTAACACTCAGGTGATGAGGTACAGACCATTGAATTTCTATCAGGGATCACCTGACCTTGAGCTTGTGTCTCAGGATAGAAGAGGGCTAAGTGGGAAGCTTGGATGAGGAGGGCACTGGTTTGGGGGAAGAGGGTAGACAGTAGCCCCATCCTGCCTAAACCTACTTCCCAGCCCTTTGTCAGACCCAGATCCCTTCGTCTTCACCCCAGAGAGCTGCACAGAAGACTGCTCCTGATGGTATGAGAAACAATAAGCCAAGAGAGTGACTCTCATTGCTTCCTAGAACGCCAGGGGCATGGAGCAGGTGACAGGAAGGTTGGGGCCAAAGCACTAGCCAGGAAGGGTCGGCTTTCTATCCCTCCGTGGGGCCCCAGCTGCTGGACTTAGCCATGGCACTGGAAACTTGACTCCTCGGACTGAAATCCCCGTGCTAATTTCAAATTTAGCCCTGGGCCTTGGGCCACTTCATAAACTGCCTCCTCATTTGTTCCCCTCCCCACCACCTCCTCAGAGTTCAGGGCCAGAATTTGGTAGAAGGGGGGGCGGCTATGAAATATGAGCCTCAGTTTGGCCTGCTTAACCTGTCTCCAAAAAATAAATCTTAATCAAGTCGTTGGAGAGAATCCCTCCTGCCCTCATCACAATTCTTTCTCTCTCTGCTCCCCTTGTCCCCCTCCCCTCCAACCCACCCCTTACTGACTTCCTGGATCCCTTGCCCTTGGCCAGCCAGGCTTCCCTTTCCCTGCAGGCTTTGCTGGGCCCCACAGGGTGAAGTAGTGGAAAAAGCACGTGTTTGGGCTACAGAATAAAAGTTAATCCCAGATCTGCCACTAACTAGCTGTGAGACCCAGGGCAAGTCGCTTCAATCCTCTGAGTCTGTTTCCACTCCTGGAAAATGGGAATAGTAATTCTCCTAATAAAGCTGCCATCACAATTTAATTAAATGAGACAAAATGTGTAAATGTCCCCAACACTTAGTAAAGGCTTTCCATCAATATGTGTGTGTGTGCATGCACATGCATGTGTAGCCCCCACCAGCCACAGCTATTCCCCAAACCTGACCCTCTTCCACTGCTGCCAGCCTCAGTGAATGGCACCTGCTACCAGCTAGAAAACAAGGAATTAGTCCTGACTCATTCTTCTACCTTATCTTCCACCTTCAATCCATCGGCAGGTAAATCCTGTCAATCTTACCTCCCTGTCTAGGTCAGATACTGTCTCATAATACCACGTGCCTCTGTCACTGCTTTGAAAAGTTGCAATTTTACATTTATGGGTGTGATTATTCATGCTTATCTCCCCTCTCATCATTGTATTCCCAGTGCCTAGTACAATGCCTGTCATGCAGCTGGGTGCTTAATAAATATTGTTGAATAAATGAATGAGGTAGAGGTAAGCCATTTGAGACTCAGAGAAGTTAAATAACTTGCCCACAGTCACACAGACCGTAAGCAGCCAAGCCAGGATTTGAACCAAGATTTGTCTGATTCCCGAGTTGTGCTCTTAACCACAGTGCTAGCAGTGATAAGAATGCTATACCAACAGGGTGGGACGTGGTACAGGTATGAGGTAGGGCAGAAAGACTCTAAAGTAGCCCTTTGTATATTTTTGCTTGGGGTCTGAACTTTAAGTTGAACTCTTTCCCTTTCCTGTTTAGAGGCTGTGTCAGTGTGAGTCTGGATCAGGATTGTAATCTGGTCAATATGAGATCTTCACCCTTTTCCATATCTATGCCACCTTGACCTGGGCATGGTATAGGTATATGTGTGAGGGTGGAGGGATCGAGGAAAGGGGCCAGGCAGGCCCTGACCTGGTAAAATGGAGCAAGACATAGATCTACACAGAGGCTCCCTGAAGCCTGAAGGCAGTAGGGATGGGGGGTTAGCACCTCCTGAGGGACACACAGCAATTCCTTAAGGCTCCAGGCTCATTTCAAGTCGAAAATGAGTGGTGAGGAAAGTGTTGGAGAGTCTGTGGTGGAAATTTGGGAGCGGAGTAGGAATAAGAATCATGTTCATTATTGAGAGTTTAGTGTACTAGATGCTAGTTTAATCCCCACACCAACCCAGATCAGGAAGCAAAGACCAGAGTGGTGAAGTGACTTGCTTGAGATCACACAGCCAGGGGGTGACAAAGCTAGGACTTGGATCCAGGTCTGTCTCTCCAGAGCTCACATTTTTTCCACTATGCCACAATGCTGTATGCTGAAGCGATGAGGAGCATAGGAAGGAAATTTGAAGGAAGAACAGAAGTCAAAGCTCAGGCCAGTTCTGCTCAAGTAAAGCACCAAGCCACAGGGCTCTGTGCTCTGATGCTCCCAGGTTCCCTCACAAGCTGCTGATGAACAGCTGGCAGTAATGTCAAGATGACCTGTCATGTTCACAGGGCCTGCCACACTGGCCCAGCACCCTAACCCAATGCCGTCCCCCTCACTCTGTCTCTCATTTGCAGCAAGTTCTTGATGCCCAGCGTCTCAAAATGTTAAGGGCTATTCTTTTGTACCCCTTCCTGTCCTGACATCTTTAGGGCAGGAGAGTAAGAAATTTTAGGAAGACCACCTACAAATAAAAGGAATTTGAATTAAATTAAATTAAATTAAAAATAATTGAATGTCTATTTTAGCACAACATTCTAGTCTAGGTTTGTATGGTCTTTAAGGTTATGAAATAGACATGCGCCTGAAATATTTAACTCCTGGCTCTACCACTTACCAACTATGGGATCTTAGGGAAGTCACTTCCTTTCTCTGATTCTTGAGTCCCTCATCTGTTAATGGAGATAATCATTTCTTCCTTTCAGGAGCATTGGGAAAATTAAGAGAGAACGAATATAAAACACTCTAGCACAGTACAGGCACATGTAATGCTATTATTAATGACCAGCTGCACCCGGTGTAACAAATCCTGCTCTGGCAGATCTTAATAGTTATTAATAAAATGTTAAAGGATTTATTTATTCATTCATAGGTTTCACTGTAAAGACAATTAGCAATCTTATTGTATTCAATACAATTGCTACTGAACCTAATTCCGGGTGATCCAACTCCTGAGAGAGCGGTCAGTGTATCTGTGACTGGGTTGGAAAGGTGTAAGCACTTTCTGTCAAAGGTCTGCCCTTAGACTCGGAAGCACATACAATTCTAATAAATGCTTTCGTTCACTGATTAATTTTCAAATAGAAAAAATACATTCAAAATTACACGTTATAGGGAAACTCTGTGATTCATTTTAAAACAGTAAGAAAATAAATGGTCAGAAAGGCTTACAGTCTTATCCCTGAAATCTGTCAGTTTCAACGTTTATAAATTGAAAGGCTTGTTTTTCTCATGATCACTGGATACGTGCCACACACATTGGCTGAAGAGATCTGTGAAAACCTCACCAAGCTGAATATTAGAGACCACACCTGAGTGTTTTGCAAAGAAGTGATTGCAAAGTGATTGCAAAGAAGACAGCAAATGGCACTCTGGAGGCTCCCAGTGATCACAGCTGGGCCTATACAGGCTTTGAGGATGGGATGGGCATGGAACTCCTGGATTGAATGAACTCACAGCAAGACACACAAGTGAAACTGCAGCACCAGAGCCACCATAGACGTTAGTAGCAACTCCAGGGGCACCATTTATGTGCCCCGAGGCATCCCTCGGGGATATCTTGGGTTTGGATCCAGACCACCACAATAAAGCGAATATCACAATAGAGTGAGTCACACAAATTTTTTGGTTTCCCATTGCATAGAAAAGTTACGTTTACACTATACTGTAACCTATTAAGTGTGCAATAGCATTATGTCTGACAAAACGATGTAAATACCTTAATTAAAAATATTTTTTTGCTAAAAAATGCTAACCATCATCTGAGCCTTCAGTGAGTCGTAATCTTTTTGCTGGTGGAGGGTCTTGCCTCCATGTTGATGACTATTGACTGATCAGGGTGGTGGTCACTGAAGGCAGGGGTGGCTGTGGCAATTTCTTAAAATAACAGTGAATTTTGCCTCATCGATTGACTCTTCGTCTCACAAATGATTTCTCTGTAGCATGTGATGCTGTTTGATAGCATTTTACCCACAGTAGAACTTCTTTCAAAACTGGAGTCAATCCTCTCAAACCCTGCTGCTGCTTTGTCAACTAAGTTTCTGTAATATTCTAAATCCTTTGTTGTCGTTTCAACAATCTTCACAGCATCTTCACCAGGAGTAGATTCCATCTCAAGAAATCACTTTCTTTGCTCATCCATAAGAAGCAACTCTTCATCCATTAAAATTTGATCATGAGATTGCAGCAATTCAGTCACATCTTCAGGCTCCACTTCTAATTCTAGTTCTCTTGCTATTTCCACACATCTGCAGTTACTTCCTCCACTGAAGTCTTGAACCCCTCAAAGTCATCCGTGACGGTTAGAATCAACTTCTTCCAAACTCCTGTTAATGTTTTTTTCTTTTAAAGATTTTATTTATTCCCCCCCCCAAAGCCCCAGTAGATAGTTGTATGTCATAGCTGCACATCCTTCTAGTTGCTGTTGTTAATGTTGATATTTAGATCTTTTCCCATGAATCAGGAATGTTCTTAGTGTCATCTAGAATGGTGAATCCTTTTCAGAAGGTTTTCAATTTACGTTGCCCAGATCCATCACAAGAATCACTATCTATGGCAGCTCTAGCCTTACAAAATATATTTCTTAAATAATAAGACTTGAAAGTCAAAATGAGTCCTTGATCCATGGACTGTGGAATGGATATTGTGTTAGCAGTCATGAAAACAACATTAGTCTCATTGTACATATCCATGAGAGCTCTTGGGTGACCAGGTGCATTGTCAATGAGCAGTAATATTTTGAAAGGAATCTTTTTTTCTGAGCGGTAGGTCTCAACAGTGGGCTTAAAATATTCAGTAAACTATATTGTAAACAGATGTGCTGTCATCCAGGCTTTGTTCTTCCATTTATAGTGCACAGGCAGAGTTGATTTAGCATAATTCTTAAGGGTCCTAGGATTTTTGGAGTAGTAAATGAGCATTGGCTTCAACTTAAAGTCACCAGCTGTGTTAGCCCCTAACAAGAGAGTCAGCCTGTCCTTTGCAGCCAGGCATTGACTTCTCCTCTCTAGCTGTGAAAGTCCTAGATGGCATCTTCTTCCAATATTTGGCTATTTCATCTACATTGAAAATCTGTTGTTTAGTGTAGCCACCTTAATTAATTATCTTAGCTAGATCTTCTGAATAACTTGCTGCACCTTCTACATCAGCACTTGCTGCTTCATCTTGCACTTGATGTTATAGAGACCGCTTCTTTCCTTAAATCTCATGAACCAACCTCTGCTGGCTACAAAGTTTTTTTGCAGCTTCTTCACCTCTCTCAGCCTTCACTGAATTGAAGAGAGTTAGAGCCTTGCTCTGGATTAGACTTGGGCTTAAGGGAATGTTGTGGCTGGTTTGATCTTCTATCCAGACAACTAAAACTTTCTCCATATCAGCAATAAGGCTATTTCGCTCTCTTATCATTTGTGTGTTCACTGGAGTAGCACTTTTAATTTCCTTCAGGAACTTTTCCTTTGCATTCACAACTTAACTAACTGTTTGGCACAAGAGGCCTAGCTTTCAGCCTATCTCAACTTTTGAGACGCCTTCCTCACCAAGCCTAATCATTTCTAGCTTCTGATTTAAAGTGAGATACTTGCAACTCTTCCTTTCACTTGAACATTTAGAGGCCAGAGTAGAGCTATTAATTGGCCTAATTTCAATATTGTTGTGTCTCAGGGAATAGAGAGGCCCGAGGAGAGGTAGAGAGATGGGGGAACAGCCCGTCGGTGAAGCAGTCAGAACACACACAATATTTATTGATTGAGTTGGCCATCTTATATGGGTGCAGCTCGTGGTGCCCCAAAACAATTACAATAGTAACATTAAAGATCACTAATCACCATAACAAATGTAATAATAATGAAAACGTCTGAAATATTGCAAGAATTACCAAAGTATGACACAGAGACATGAACTGAGCAAATGCTGTTGGAAAAATGGCTCCAATAGACTTGCTCAATGCAGGGTTGCCACAAACCTTCAATTTGTAAAAAACACAATATCTGCAAAGCACATTAAAGCAAAATGCAATAACACAAAGTATGCCCTTATAACATGAAATGAATGACTCTCTCTGGAGTTGTGCAGTGTGGTGGTCCTGTGAATAACAACAGAGGTAAAGGGAAGATATTCTAGGTGAACAGATAGCTAATACATTATCTAGACTATGTAGCTTGCTTGGGTTGCCCAGAGTCTAGCCTGGCTGTCCAGGGCAGTCCACGGCTCTGCCTATTGGGTGGAGTTATCCGCTTGGTGCGTCTGGAGTTATCAGTCCCTCTAGAGTGGTCATTGTTTCTAGTTTATCAATGTGTCCAAAATGTTCTGTCCAGCAATTCCAACCATTGGTCATACCGCTGGATTTCTCTTATACCTTTCCTAGACCTGTATGATGTTTCTCCAGCTGGACGTGCAACCCAAGAGTGGCCATGATTTTCAGCCTGAAGCAGAGAAAGATTTGGGGTGGCTCAACAATTCCTTCTGGGACTCAGGCACCTTTGGCCCTAGCAATGTCCCTTTGGCCTGGTACCTTAAAGGAACTGTCTCCAACGGGAGGCAGGGATATAAGCCAGCTCCAGAGGGAGACCTGACCACTGTAGCATATACTCCAGGAGGCTTGGGCAGAAGGACTCCCCCTTCTCTCAACCACAGTTTCTACCCAAAGCAGCCTTTCACCCCAATACAGCCTTGCCTGCTACATGACCTCTGTGGACCCAGGACCTGCCCTCCCTGACCTTTCAGCCTTTGTACGGAAAGGGCAGGTAGGGTATTTCTGCAATAACCACAGCCATCACAGTGAATACGGTTCTAGAGTCAGATACTCTAGATTTGAGGTCCTTCTTTGCTACTTACCCAGCTGTGTGTCCCTGGGCAAGTTGCTTAACTTCTCTAAGTCTTTGTTTCCTTGTCTATAAAACAGGATAATAATAGCATCTATTTTGTAGGGTCGTTGGTAGGATTAAAAGAGCTAATCCATGTAAACTATGGCATAACCTTGGGAAAGGTACTTAGCTTCTCTCTGCCTCTGTTTCCTTGTCTTTAAAATGGGAAAAATAATAGTGTCTATCTCATAGGGATGTTATGAGAATTAAATGAGTTAAAATTTGTAAAGCCCTTAGAGCAGAAATTGGCACAGAGTAAGTACTATATAGGTGTATGTTAAATAAGCCAATGTTAAATTCTTCTTCACTCATTCCACAAATATCTATCAATTATCTATTATGTTCTAGGCATTGTTCTAGTCACTAGGGACGCAGAAATGAACAAGATCAACAAGATTCCCTACTTTTGTGGAGCTCAGAGTCCAGTGAGGTAAGACAAACAATAAATAATCCAACAATAAAATAAACAAGGCAAATATAAAATAATTATTTCTAGGAAGGAAATGAAACAAGGTAATAGGAAAGAGAGTGATGGGAAGAAGGTGTGGGGCACGGTTCCATAAAGTGGTCAGGGAAGGCCTTTATGAGAAGGTGGCATTTAAGCTGGGACCTGAGTATAAAAACAGATCCAGGTCTTGGGAAACAGCCTTCCAGGCAGAGGGAAGAGATACTGCAAAGGTCCTGAGGTGTGGTTGGAATAGAATAAGGCAAAGAGAAAATAGGAGATGAGGGCAAAGAGGGAGACAGAGTCCAGATCATGTAGGGCCCTGGGGTCCATGTAAAGTTTAAGTTTTATTATAAATGCAACAGGGAACTAAGTTTATAGTCCAACTGCTTGTTGTACATTTGGAGAAACCAAAGCCCAGTGAGGGGAATTGTCCAAGATCACACAAAGAATTAGTAGCAAACTTGGGAATAAGACCAAACTTCCCTCATTCCCCAGCATCATGCATTTGATTCCTGGCCATGTCATATTCTGTGCAAATTCTATCATATCATAACATTACAGATTCATTGAATGCAGTTTCTACGATGAAATTGATGATCTGAAAATGGGTTTCAGGTAATTTATTCAGCAAATCCCACTAAGCACATACTAGTACTCAGCCCCACACCAGACACTGATGACGAGTAAGCACCACAGAGTTTCTGCACAGAGAAGCATTGAAAGCTGCCAGCCCAGGCCCCCTCTTTCCAGTCGCCTGGGAAGGAGCAGGAATTTTGCATTAGTAGATAGGGCGTAGGAGTCTGATAGGAGGAAACTGGAACCTGGTCCTGCACATAAGCAGGCAGATGAAGTATCTATCCTCTGGAGGTCAGTATGACATAGGAAACTGACTATATGTTCATACCTTCTCAAGGCAACTAAAGGAAAAGCACTTATTTGTAAGGAAATGCCACCTCACATTGCGGAGTCCAGCATTACCCAAAGAGAAGTCATCAGCCTAGCAGCCGGGATTGTTAGTTTCTTCATGCTACTCCAGCCATCTCCTTGCTAGCTACAGGAGAGGCAATGCTCTACTTTTAGAATGCTCCACTAATTCAATCAAGTCCATCTGGGGCATCTTGTCATTCCCTTCCCAGAGCTTAAATAATCTGCATTTTCAAAAACAAATCTGATAAATAGTTATTTATAACAAAAGGTAAATAAATTTAGAATGCATGAGAGGGACAAACAATTTGACTTACAAAATATTGGTTTATGACATATATTCTTTTCAGGTTAGTTAAATAATATAGTTTCTTTGTAAACCATTAAGAAATTGCAAGATTATACAACACAAGATTATAAAATCACCTGTAACTCTACAACCCAGAGATAACCACTATTAACTTGGTAGTTTTTCTACTGTCCTTTCCTATGCATAGAAAAATATTAAACAAGACTATATTGTATATACAAATGTATATCTTGTTTTCGCTATCTAAAATTGTGAATATTTTCCCAATTTGTTAAATATTCTCAAAAAATATGATTTCACTAATTTTTATATAATATTTCAATAAAAATATACGACATAATTTGTATAGTCCAACCGCTAGAACAGCAGTTCCCAAAGTATGAAAATATCAGTAGCATTTGGTTAAAAAAAATAAAATCATATTAAAAAAAGTGATCTATGCTCCAATGACTTTTCAAACTCTAGTTCAAACAGAAATTTACAAGTTTCTTTTCTGCAAGATTGCTCTCAGAGCCTTATTACATCAATGTGTATTGGACTCTCCAAGGGAATACGGTATGCAACATTTCCTGTCTGTTCATGGATTCCTTTATACGTGGAGCATCTCGTTGGACTGACGCTCTATAGAACAATCATAGTGAGATACTGCCCCAGTGTGGACATTTAGGATGTTGCAGTGTTTTACTCTTAAATCATTCGGCCATAACCATACTTGCATAGACATCTTTGTGCACTCATCTGGCTTTCTCTTTAGGAGAGATTCATCAGAAAGAAACTATTTGGCTAAAAAAAACAGAGTTCTGATTCTGCCCTATCTAGCTTTTTTACTGGGTCTCCATGGATCCCATCTCACAAGGGACTCTCAGAAAAACAGTCTCAGTCTGACTGAGTTTCTTTCTGCCCAGCTCAAGGTCTGCCTCTTTGTAGTCGAAGTTTTTTTTTTTAATAAAGTTTTTTGATTTTAGAACAATTTTAGGTTTTTTGTAAAAACTGGGAAGATAGTACAAAAAGTTCCCGTATACCCAACACCCACTTTCCCCTATTATTAACATCTTATATTAGTATGGCACATTTGTTAACAAATAGTGAACCAATACTGATACATTATAATTACCTAAAGTCCAAGCTTTATTCATATTTCCTTAGTTTTTGCCTTATGTCCTATTTTTGCTCCAGGATACCATATTACATTTATTTATATCTCCTTAGGGTCCTCTTTGTTGTGATCATTTATCAGACTTTCCTTATTTTCAATGACCTTGAAAGTTAGGTATTTTGTAGAATATTCCTCCATTGGAATCTATCTGATGTTTTTCTCAGAATTAGACTGTGGTAATGTGTTTTTGGCAGGAAGAAGTCAGAGATCAATTGCCATTCTCATTGCATCATATCAAGAATACATACTATTAATATAACTCATCACTATTGATGTTAACCTTGACTAACTGGCTTGAGATACTGTTTGTCAAGTTTCTTTACTGCAAAGTTACTCTTTTTCCTCCTTTCTATACTGTACTGTTTGGAAGAAAGTCACTATGCAGAGCCCAGACTTAAAGAGTGGGAGTGATGCTCCACTTTAGCGGTCATTTTCAAATAGAAGTATAGCTATTTATTTGTGCATTCATTCTTTGAATGATTTTTTGGGCCCATATAATAGGCAGGGTGTCATGGTTGTATTAAATCCAGTCTTTCTCCTCAAAGAACTTAATATCTATTTGGGCACATGGTCCCGATATGACTTCATATAGGCACAATGAAGCACTGATGACTGTGAAAAGTGTTTTCTTGGAATTCAAAATTCCCCTCGAGTTATAGAGAAAAGTAGGTATCAAAAAAGCATGTGATATTTAACTTCCCAGTAAAGGAAGCATAACTGGTAACGTTCTTTTTTTTTTTTTTAATGCCATTTAAAGCCTCTCAAAATTGTCCTAAGACAATGTAGCAAGTGAAGAAATATTTATTTAAGAAAATGTACTAAATCTTGGTAAGAACAGTGAGAGTCTGTGGCACTTGAGGCAGTACCCACTCCCTTCCTCCCCACCCCACCCCCCACCAGCTGAGCCTGACAGGTCTTCCTCTCTCTTCAGCTCCCAGTCAAGGGATTCAGTATCTCACCAGGAGAGACAGAACTCCCGCATTTATCATTCCTCCTCCCCAACTATGAGTTGCAGACACTAAGTTCCTGGTGAGTGTGGCCAAGAGGAATTGTGAAGGATCCTTTCCTCCACCCAGTCCCCACTCATAGGGCAGAGGCTCTACCCCAGGTATGACTGGATAAGAATACTGGGCTCCCAGTTGCCCTTGCTCCAGCTCTCTTATAAGGCAGAGGTCTCACACTGGGAAAGGCAAGCAGAGAAGACCAGAGGCTACTACCTCTGCCAAGCAGCCTGGTCATAAAGCATGGGTGTCATTCCAAGAAAAATGGTCCACTATCCCCACACCTAGCTCTGGAGCTGTGGCTCAGAGATTTTTGCCCAGTGGCAGAGGCAAAAATTATGAAGAAATGACTGATTCTTGGAAAACATATTTTAATATACTACTGGTAATCATAGTCCTAGAAGAAGAAAGATATATATGCAGTAATCAGCATCACTGCCTCACAAAAATTTCTCCAGCTCTCTGACCCCTGCCCCATTCAACACACACACACAGAGTGCAAGAATAGCCCATCCTTTGGCAGTGAGAGTCCTCTGTGGGCTCCGTCACGGTTCACAGTGCGATCACTCTAGAGAGCAGAGAAAGGGTGGCAGACCTAGAGCTGGACCACACATCTCCAGCCTGGGATTCTACATGTTTAATCACCTCTTCTTTGTGTCTCTTCTAGTGCTCCTCATTTTTTTACCTTATAGTTTAGGAAATGGGGCATGGCTTGTGAGGAATATATGAGCTCATGGAAAATACTTTTAGCCTATAACTGGCACACAGTAGGTACTTAATAAATGGAAGCCATTATTACCTCTCCTACTAGACTGAATTTCCTTCAGACAGTAATTCTTATTCTAGGTAAGTGGTTTTTAATCTTATGAGACCCATTCTCCTTTTTTAATATACTTTTTGACACCTCCATTATTAACCTGAAATGAAATTCACAGATAATAAAACCCACCTACACACTTGATTTCAAAAACATCAATGTAATACTCTATGATGTGAAAAAGAACAAAAGGAAAATAATTTATGGTTTATTTACATATTTATATAACATGTAGATCAATATGTAAATCTCAGGCATTGACTACAGTAAAACGCATAAGATGAAGAGGTCGGTATAAAATCACCAATAAAACACCAATTACCGATGCAGACTGGCACAGATATGCTGTATCAGTGACTCTAATGCTCTGAATGTTATTGATGTTGGTAACATGATTTTTCAAAATAGAGAAAAACTTCTATAGTTCCTAAGAAAAGAAGTACAATTCTCTTTTGATTTACACTGTAGTTGGGTTCCTGAAAAATTCAGTCTACCAAAACACTTTGTTATGTAAAACAGATTTTGATTTTAGGCTCTGATAATTTATAAACAAGTTTTTCACCTACATAAATGTCCAGCATGACATCTGAAAGTCTGGTGACACACAGAAACATTTTTCATTGTGAGGAATGTCCCAAACTGCCTTCCTGGATTCTACCTGCTATGTGTCAATAAGAACCCCCACTAACTCTAAAATACTCCTTAAGGTATGATATTGTCCCATTGAGAACCTTTGGAACCACTGATTCAAAGCTGAAATGATAAGCAAAAATGCGTGTGTGCACACATGTTAATTCACGCCTGTGGGGAGGTACATAACTTTCAGATTCTCAAGGGGGTCTTTTACCCCAAAAGAACTAAGAATGCCTGCAAGGATCCTGCCACATACATCTCTGTGTCCTCATACCCACAATGCACTCAAACAATATAGAAATATGTCACTGAATTCAACAGAATAATGTAGGTGCTGCGCAGTAGCGTGAGGTGGGTGGGAGGCTAGCTTAGTCGAGTGGCATAACAGAATATGCCTCTATAGGGGGCCATGTAGCTTATTGTCTAGGAGTGCTGGCTCTTGGAGTCACGTTGACTATTATTGTACAGCTTGATATGTGAAGATTTAATCTGTCTCCTTGCTGCTTCTCCCCTCGCCAACCAAATAAAAACTCTTGCTTTCAGGGCCGGCCCACTTTTCGGTGGCGTAGTGGTTAAGTGAGCGCACTCTGCTGCGGCAGCCCAGGGTTCGCAGGTTCCGATCCAGGGTGCGCACTGATGCACCACTTGTCAAGCCATTCTGTGGTGGCGTCCCATATAACGTAGAGGAAGATGGGCACGGATGTTAGCCCAGGGCCAATCTTCCTCAGCAAAAAGAGGAGGATTGGCAACGGATGTTAGCTCAGGGCTAATCTTCCTCACCAAAAATAACAGGGAGAACAGACTCTGCACTCAGGCCGTCTGGGTTCAAATCCTACTTCCACCATGTACTGTGTGATTGCTTTGTGCCTCAGTTTCCCCTTTTGTACATTGGAGAGGATGATAATACCTAATAGTGTTAATGAGAAAAGTAAGACATGTAAAGGCCTTAGAATAGTGCCTGATGCATAGTATGCACTCGATAAACATTAGCTTTTAATGTATACCTACTGTGCACACCATCCTGGAATCCTATGTGTACCTTGGTTTGAGAGAAGGAAGAACCTGAGGATATTGGTTTCATCTACCCTCTTTGGGAGGGGTGATGGTTGACATCTTCTTACTTTTAACATTCAACAGATAACTTTGTGCCGAACACCACTCCACTTACTGTGGAGGATATAAAGATGAACAAGCTAGGTCCAAGGCTTCAAGAACTACTTACATGCTAACAACTCCCAAACACACATCAATTTATTCTTGCTGAACTTCTCTACCTAAAATGCCAACATGTACCTCCATGTTACTGTGTCACAAAGAAAACTCACTTTCACACATCTCCCAAACCTGCCTCTTCTGTGTACTTTATTGAAGTTAATGGTCCCTTTTTGCACCCAGTCACCCAAGCTAGATACCTAGGAATCATCCTTGAGGCCTTGCTCACTCCCCACATCTCATCAAATACTAAAGCATTTGATTCTACCTACTAGATACCCCTCAAATACATCCACATCTCTCAATATCCCCTGCAACTACCTTAAGCCAACTTATCGTCATTACTTGCCTGGATGACTTTATTGGTAATACTCTTGCCCCCACTCCCTCTGCTACATTCTCCAGCAAACAGTTGCAATGAACTTTAAAAAAAAATCACATCACCCCGCCCCCCCACACACACACTTAAAAACTCTCTGTGGAACGAAGTGTAAATTCCATATCCTGGCCAACAAAGCCTTCCTCTCTCTCAAGTTTCATCTCAACCACAATCTATCCCACTTCCCCAGCACCTTCACTCCTAATGTTTCAGCCAGACTGCCCTTCCTTCACTTCTTCCAAGATGTCAAGCTTTTTCCCGCCTCAATACATTCACCATGATGTTTTCCCACTCTCACAACTAATTTTTACTAGTCATTCAAGTTTCAGATAAAAGAACACATCATCAGGAATTTCTTCCCTAACCCCTCAGATTAGGTCAGACCTCCCAGTTAAATGCTTTTACTCCCTAACATTTATCATGCATGTTTAATGTCTGTCTTCCTTAGTAGGCTGTAAGCACACTAGAGCAAGGCCATGCTTTAGTCCATTGCATCCCCAAATATCTAGCACAGTGTCTTTGCACACAGTAGGTGCTCAACAAAAATTTGGGTGAGGAAGGAAGGAAGGGAGAGGAGGAAAAGTGGAGGGAGAGAACAAGGAAAGGAGCAGAGACATTGTAAGAGGTAAGAAGTAAATAAGACATGTTCCCTGCCCTTGTGGAGTTCCTGGAGTGGGGCAAGCAGACAATTCCATACAGGGGTGTAAGGGCTATGGCAGAAGGATGTACAAAGTGCTAGGAGAACTTAGAGAAAGAGCGTACCCTGTCTGGGAGACCAGGAAATGCCTCGCAAAGGAGATGACATTTGGGCTGGTTCTTTTTCTAACAACTTTATTGAAACTTAATTCACATATTAAAGTATAAAATTCAATGTTTTTTAGTATATTCACAAAATTATGCAACCATCACCAACAATCAATTTTAGAACATTTTCATCACCCCCAAAAGAAATTCCATACCCAGTAGCAATCACTCCCATTGCCTCCTCCCCCCAGGTCTTGGCAATCACTAATCTATTTTCTGTCTCTATAGATTTACCTATTCTGGACATTTCATATAAATGGAATCATACAATATGTGTTCTTTTGTGACTGGCTTCTTTCACTTAGCATAATGTTTTCAATGTTCATCCATGTTGTAGCATGTATCAGTACTTCATCTCTTTTCATGACTGAATAATATTACACTGTGTGGATATATCAGATTTTGTTTATCCATTTATCAGTTGATAGACATTTGAATTGTTTCTACTTTTTCTCTATTATGAAAAAGCTGATATGAACATTTGTGTACAAGTTTTTGTGTGAACATATGTTTTCAATTCTCTTGGATATATACTCATAGAATTGCTGGGTTATATAGTAACACTGTGTTTAACATTTTGAGGAACTTCCAAACTTTTCCAAAGAAGCATCACCATTTTACATTCCAATCAGCAATGTATGAGGGTTCCCATTTCTCCACATCCTTGAAAACAGTTGTTATTGTCTGTCTTTTTTTATTATAACCAACCTCGTGAGTGTGAAGTGGGATCTCATTGTGGTTTCTATTTGCATTTCCTGATGGCTAATGATGTTGAGCATCTTTTCATGAACTTATTGACCATTTGTATATCCTCTTTGGAGTAATGTATATTCAGATCCTTTGCTCAATTGTTAGTGGGGCTATTTTTATTCTTACTGAGTTGCAAGTGTTCTTTACAAATTTTGGATGCAAGTCCCTTATCAGATATATGATTTTTTACACTTTGTCCCCTTCTATGGGTTGTCTTTTCACTTTTTTGAGAGTGTCATTTGAATCACAAAAATTTTTAACTTTGATGAAGTCCAATTTATCTATTTTTTTTCCTTTTTACTTGCACTTTAGGTGTCATATCTAATAAACCGTTGCCTAATCCAAGGTCAAGAAGATTTAAGGTCATTAAGAGCACTCTTCTGACCATGTGGCCCATTTCCAGGGCTGGTCTCTTTAATTCCCATATCCACCCAATTGTCTTCTCTTGACCACAAAAATCTATCCAACACTTTCTGGTTTTCTTAATTGATAGCTACTGCCTTGGGGGTGACAATGAAAATGGCCTCCATATTTCCCTGCTCTGCATTGATCAAGGATTAAGCAGCTGGTTCTGTAGATACCAGCAAAGTGATGGGACTGATTCCCCGTTACCTACATCTATGTTGACCTGTGTCCACCCACTTCACAGGGCTGTTGAGAGCATTTAATGAGATATAAGAGGCCTTCCCTGACAACCCCATCCAGTGCAGCTGTCACCCAATTCCCTCTATATTATATTACCCTGTTTTATTTACTTTATAACAGAATCACTATCTGACAACTTATTTGTTTTTGTGTTTACAGTCGGTATCCTCCATCTGACTCCATCTAAGAGCAAGCATCAAGTTTGTCTTGTCCGTCCCTGTATCCCTAGTACCTATAACATTGCCCTGTGTATAGCAGGTTCTCGATAAACATGTGTTCAATGAATGAATAAATGAGTGTACATATAAAGTAGTTATTACAGTGCCTAGCACATAAGAGATGCTCAATAATTATTAGCTGCTGCTGCTGTTGTCATTACTGTCCTTATCATTATCATTACTACAAGACCTGAGCTACATCTATAAAACGAGACTTTGTTGTATTCCTCACTTGCTGTGGACGTACTGGATTCACTCCAAAATAAATGGTATGTAGGCCCACTAACTAGTTGGGTGGCCTTGAGCAGGTCACATTTCTTTCCTTCCCAGAGCCTCAGGTTCATTCATATATGTATATGGCAGTATCATATGGTGGTTCCACACACAGGCTCTGGAGCTAATGCCTAGGTTTAATACCAGGCTTTGTCTTTGACTAGAGATGTGACCTTGGACAAGTTACTAAGCTCCCTTAGTCTAAGTTTTCTTATCTGTAAAATGAAGATAATACTAGTGTCTAGTTCCACGGGGTGGTTGTGAAGATTAAATGAGATGGTACAGGTAAAATGCTTAGCACAGTACCAGACACCAAGTCGACATTCAAATAATAACTATGACTCAAATCCTCAGCCTCTGGCAGATCTTATGAGAAAGCCCTCATCTAATTATGTCAACTCAGGTCAGTGGGTGGAAAACTGCCAATTCTCAAATGCTACTCCTGGCTTGGAGATTCTGGGGTACTGTCTCTGCAGCAGACAGTGTCCTTGGCCATTTGGTCACTACCTCCTGGTGGTCCACTTCTTCCCACTGTCAGGGCATCATGATTAAAGCCAAGACAAAATGGCAGGGGAAAGTGAAATGCACATTCTCCATTCTGATGCACACCCCACATCACTGAACCTTCCTCCATCAAAATATCATAGTGTGTATGTCTCTAAAGCCCAAGATAAATCATTTAGGCACTGTTGCTATTCAAGATTATCTGCAAACATGTTCACTTCCATCAGAGGAAATAATTAAAATCTCACATAGTTCCTTGTAGCAATATTGTTTTGCACTTGATTCAGTTGGCTGATCATGATGATAATTCCTTACATTTGTATGGCTTGATAGATTTCAAAGAAATTTCACATTAGTCACTTGGAAGGATACAACCAACTGCAGGATTAAAAAGATGGGACGCATTTATCCACTTTGAATAAACAGATGTCTCAGACCTCCGGAATTCTAGTCTGGAGAATTTCTCTTTGGTATCCTAACTCCCCAGGGAAAACTAAATCATTTACTCCTATCAACAGCTTAAAAGTGATCTCTTCATTTTGTAACAATATCTCCCCACTTCTCCACCTACCAAATTCTAGCCACTTTCTGAGTAATCCATATCTGGCCTTCAGTGTGGGTGACCCTGCTGGATTATTGATGCTCTCATTCCTTTCCCTCATCACCTCTGCATGCAAACTGCACTCCATCCCTCTCTGTCTTGGTATCCGCCAGTTTGAACCATTTGTCAATTTTCAATCTTTGGTTATCATTCCCCACCCAGGTGCTTATTATAAGCTGCCAGTACATTTCCATCTAGTCCGTCTTCTCAGCCTCTGATTCTACCACATGAAAGGTCATGTTTCTCTATTCCAATTTCTGCTAATAGCCTTAACAACACTTAATGGGAACAGAAAGGATTTCACCTTTCAAAAGGTGTCAATCAACTTTCAACAAGTTCCCTATTAATTCTGACTGTGTTTACAAGGATTAGTCGAGCAGGACTGTTGACGTCCACTAACCTGGGGCTGCCTCATGATGTGCAATGTTCCACTGGATCCTTTCTGCTGTCTGATGGCCACTTGTAGTCTGGTGAGTTATATTTAACTATAATCATGCTGCCTGACAAATGGTCTTAGGGGGCCAGTTATCTCCCAAGCACACTAGCTGTCCTCTTATAATTGAGTGGCACCCTAGAGCTACCAAACCACCCTCTCTTTTTCTCATAAAGCCTAGATCACACTTTCCAAGCTCAGGAGTTGGCAAACATTCCCCAGTGCTATACCATGGTTCTGGGGTATTTTGAGGAGTTGAAGCCAGGAGAGGTACTCAACATGCAGTGCTCATTGAGTTGGTGGTGGGAGGCTGGGAAAATGGAGGAGCATATGCATGGAGCCCTACAAAGGAGCCTTTTGGTTCTTGCAAACAGGGTTCTGGGACAAGACCAGCAAGAGCTCTAAAGAGTTGTTCAGAGAGGCTGCAAGTGGCTCACATGACATTTTGGACACATGTTCCTTATCCACTGTCCCAACTCCTGCTCACTATACAACTGGTTCCAGCAAACTTATATAGGATAGCGGGAAGAAAAGTGGAGATCACTGAAGGGAGAGTATATCCATTTGTTGTGTCAGACCTCTTGCAAGTCCATGGGGAGACAAAGTTGAAGACAGACATGCTCTGTGCTCTCAAACACCATAGTCAAGTCAAGGAGACAGACAATTAAGTCATTACATTAGAGGACAGTGTGGAAATAACTATCAAGGGGGAAATATAGGGTGCTGTGGGAACACAAAAAAGGGGTACCTGAGAAGTCAAGGAAGATCTCTTTGAAGAAGTAACACCTGAGCTGAGCTCCAAAGGATGCCAAAGAGGTAGATCAATCAGAGAAGGTGGGTGGGAAGGAAGAGTGTCCCAAACATTGAGAATAACATGTGCATACAGCCAGGGGAGCGAGAGAGACAGAGACAGAGAGAGAAATGCCTGGTACAACGTCACTGAGTATGGCTGAAGGTCAAAGGTGAGGCTGGCGTAGTGTGCAGAGACCAGACCACAGAATTCCACCTGTATAGGCTGTGCTGGGAAATGAGCTGGGATTTGAATAGCCTTACAATTTCTGTTGTCTGCTATGTATATAGCATCAATATGAAGTATCTCAGGTCCAGAAGAAGTTAAAGAAATTGAAGCCGTAGTCTCTCCTCAAGGTATTCAAAGTGCATTTGGAAAGCAGAGTCCAGATTTCAAAAAGATTTTGGAAACCTACAAGGCATAGTGGCAGGGATCTGGTGTGTTTATAAGGCCTAGATGTTTATATGGTAGCTGAGGCACCTGAGTGTGCCCTAGGGAGTAAGGAAAGGCTTAGGGAAAGGAGGGAGCCTTACTGAGAGACTCAGGCACCATCAGCTTCCTCATACCAGCCTCTTGGCCCTAGACTCTTGTCTCCTTTGGGTTAGTCACATACCTCCAGCAATCCAGCTAGGGTCCTTGTCAACACTGTGAGGCATACATTGGCCTTCAGTAGCTTCTCCTAATGCTCTGAGCCTCAATATAATTATCTATAAAATAGGCACAGGTGAAAACAGAGTTGGCTTCAGTCATCTTGAAAGTTCTTTCCAGAGAAAACCTTATATGCTCTGTTCTCCAAGGACCTCATACTACTTCCCCATGGTGGTAGTTTGTCTTTAACATAATTAGCATTAATTCTGTCCTTTCATGTACACTGTTGCCCTTCCCCTATGCAGAGGTAGAGTTTATTCCTCCAGTCCTCTTGAATCTGGGCTGGCCTGTGACTGCTTTGACCAACTGAACAAGGTGGAAGTGTCATTATGCCAGCTCCAAGCCTAGCCTTTAAGACAACTGGCAGTATCTACTTCCTACTCTTGAAATGATGCCTCTGGGAACCTAGCTGCCATGCTGTGAGAAATCCAGTCTAAAGGAAGAGGCCACATGTAGGTGCTCTAGTCAACAGCCCCTGCTGAGCTCCCAGCTGAAATCCAACATCAATGGCCAGCTATGTGAGTGAACCACCTTGGATGTTCAGCCCAGTTGAGCCTTCAGATGATGGTCGCCCCAGCTGCCATCTGATTGTAACTGCATGGGAGACACCAAATGAGAACTTTTCCTAGCTGAGTCCACTCAATCCACAGGACCATGAGAGATAACAATAAATTGTTGTCAGCCACTAACTTTTGTTGTCATTTGTTAGGCAGCAATAGATAAATCTCATGGCCTTGCTATTGGGTTAATCCAAGGCCCAGCGAATTTTTTCTGTAAAGTGTCAGATAGTAAATATTTTGACTTTGCTGGCCATACATTTCTGTCACAACTACTCAATTCTACCTTGTCATGAGAAAGCAGCCACAGACAAATGGACATAGATATATTCTGATAAAATTTTATTTACAAAATCAAATGAAGGGCTAGGCCTTTGCCATAGTTTGCCAACCTCTAGGCTAACTGGATAAAATAATCATCATAGAGTAGGAAAGACTTACTCTGCAAGGTAAGGCATTTCCAGTAATATTAGCCTTTTAGTAGGAGTTTCCTGGAAACACAAAGTTTTAACACAATGTTTCCCTAAGTGAATTTTGTGGGATAGGCATTAAAGGAGGAAAATGTGCTATTGTCAAATAATTTTGTTAAAGCTCTGGATTTAATCTAAGTTATACACAATTTTATACTGCCAGACTCCTCAGAGCCTTTACATGCTTATCCCAAAGCAGTACACTGCTAGAATTTCAGACTCAGTGCTAGGCTGCTGGGGAATAAATTTTAAAATGAGGGAATTTTGGGTGTCAGTTTTTCCTATATGTAAAACCAGAGCTGCTGCTGTTTATCTCTCTTCATTCACCTTGTCTCACTGCTCTTATTCAGGCTCACCTTTCTCCATAACACCCTGGCTCTACCAATAATAACGCTGTTTGTTATTGGCATTTTCCCTCTCCAGGCCTTGGCTTCTTTAATAGATAAAGCTAAAAATTCTTGAAATAACTTCACCCCAAACTCCCATTCCAATTTAGAGGAGCATTCCTAGCAGAGTGAAGAGTTAGAGTAAAGGCCCTAAGGAGGCAGTGTGTCTGTTCTCCTCTAGGAAGATCAAGGAGGCCAGTGTGGCTGAGCAGAGTAAGTGAGGGAAAGAACAGTGAAAAATGAAGTTAGAGCGGTAGCCAGGAGCCAGATCTTATAGAACCCTATAGACTACTATAATGACTTCATCTACAGTTCTGGATGAAATAGGGAATCATTGTGAGGGTTTGCAGCAGAGAAGAAGCATGATATAACTTAGGATTTAAAAGCATCACCCTGTATGCACCAAAATACAGAACATCAAAATAAATGAAACAAAAATGTACAGAGCTGAAAAGAGAAATAGACAAATCCTTAATTATAGTTGAGGACTTCACTCTCCTCTCAACAACTGGTACAATTATTAGACAGAAAACCATCAAGGATATAAAAGATCTGAAAAACACAATCAACCAACAGGTTCTAATTGACACATATAGAACACTTCACCCAACAATAGCAGAACACACATCATTTTCAAGAGCCTATGGAACATTCACCAAGACAGACCATATCCTGGTACATAAAACAAGCCTCAATAAATTTAAAAGACTTGAAATCATACAAAGCATGTTCACTGACCACAATGGAATCAAACCAGAAATCAATAACAGAAAAATAACAAGTAAATACCTGAACACTTGGAAATTAAACAACACTCTTCTAAATAATCCATGGGTCAAAGAGGAAGTCTAAAGGGGAACCAAAAAATGCCTTGAACTGGACGAAAATGAAAATACAACATATAAAAATTTGTGGTAAGCGGCTAAAGCAGTGCTGAGAAAGAAATTTCTAACACTAACTGCTTACATTAGAAATAAGAAAATGTCTCAAATTGATCATCTCCCCTACTTCAAGAAACTAGAAGAATGAAATAAATCCAAAGCAAGGAAAAGGAAGTAAATAATAAAGACAAGAATAGAAATCAGTGAAATGGAAAACAAGAAAACAATAGAGAAAATCAATGAAACAAAAAGCTGATTCTTTGGAAAGACCAATAAAATAGACAAACCATTAACAAGACTGACAAAGAAAAAAAGAGAAGATGAAAATTACCAATATCAGGAATAAAACAAGGGATATTATTACAGTCCCTGCAAACATCAAAAGAGAATAAGAGACCACTACAAAAAACTCTGTACACATAAATTTGACAACTTAGATTAAATGGATCAACTCCTCAAAAAACATAAACTATCAAAACTCAATCAAGTTGAAATTGGCAATCTGAATATACCTATAATTATCAAAGAAATTGAATTCATAATTAAAAACTTCCCAGGAAAATATTCCTCACTAAACATTTAAAGCAGAATTAACACTGATTTTACACAATCTCTTTCAAAAAATAGAACAGGGAGGAATCTTTCCCAACTCATTTTATGAAGCCAGTATTACCCTGATACCAAAAACCAGGCAAAGACAGTATAAAAAAAGAAAGCTAAAGAATATCTCTGATGATCTTTGGTGTAAAATTCCTCAACAAAATATTAGCAAACTGAATCTAGCAGTGTAAAAAAAGAATTATACATCAATAACAAGTGAGATTCATTCCAGGCATGCGAGGCTAGTTCAATATTTGAAAATTAAATAATATAACTCACCATATCAATAGGCTAAAGAAGAAAAAGCATATGGTTATATTGATTAATGCATATAAAGCATTTGACAAAATCTTATACCCATTCATGGTAAAAACTCTTAGAAAAATAGGAATAGAGAAAACTTAACCTATAGACCATTTGGAAGACAACTGACATATTTACTGTGACTCTTCTAATTGTGGTCTTCTAATCCATGAATACGATATGTCTCTTGATATGACATGAGCGTGTGCTAAAGAGAATTTACAAAAAACCTACAGCTAACATTATACTCAATCATGAAAGGCTGAATGCTTCCCTCTGAGGTCAAGAACAAGGCAAGGATATGTACTCTCACCACTCTTATCCAACATAATACTGGAAGTTGTAGCCACTGCATTAAGGCAAGCAAAAGGAATAAAAGGCCTACAGATTAGAAAGGAATAAATAAAACTGTCCCTATTTGCAGATGACATGATGGTCTAGGTAGGAAATCCAAGGGAATCTATCTTTAAAACTCCTAGAAATAATTGGTAGTTCAGCAAATTCGCAGGACACAAAATCGACACACAAAAATCAATTGCATTTCTATATACTAACAATGAACGTGCAGAAACGGAAATTTAAAACACAGTACCATTGGCAGTCACTCCAAAGAAAATGAAATACTTTTGTATGCGCTTAAAATTTGTACGGATCTGTATGCTGAAAATAACCAAATGCTAACAAAACAAATTTTTAAAAGACCTAAATAAATGGAAAGACATACTGTGCTCATGGATTAGAAGACTCAACGTAGTAAAAACGTCAATACTACCCAAAATGATTCATAGGTTTAATACAATTCCTATAAAAATCTATGCAAGGTTTCTTGTAGACTTAGGCAAACTTATTCTAAAATTTATATGGAAAGGTGCAAGCCCTAGAATAGCTAAAACAATCTTGACAGAGAAAAACGAAGAGGGAAGAATCACTCTACTCAATATTAAAGCTTACTATATAGCTATAGTAATCAAGACTGTGTGGTATTGGCAGAGGGATAGACACATATATCAGTGGAACTGAACAGAGAACTCAGAAATAGACCCACCCAAATATGCCCAACTGATTTTTGACAAAAGTTGCCAAAATATTTCAATGGAGGAAGGATAAACTTTTCAACAAATGGTGCTGGAGCCATTGGACATTCATAGGAAAAAAAAAAGAATCTCAATTAATCTTACACTTTATACAAAAAAAAGACAACACTCAAAATGGATCATGGATGTCAAGCAGAAACACCAGTTACCAGTGCTAGGGGAGGACTCCAACTTCAAAGAAGATAGCAAAGATCATAACTATGTAAACCACCAGGATGCCCACTGCATCGTGGTATCAGTCATCAAGGAAAACACAACACAGTCAAGCACTGGATGGAACAATGCTTTACTTACATAGAGAAGAGAGAGCAAGATCAGCTCCAATAATGGGCATTGGTCCCTCGAGGCAACCACAGCAGGGCAATTGGCCTGCATGCATCGCTCATATTCCTGGCAGGGGACAGATATAGCAGTGGTGTTGGCCAGGTGCCATATGACGCACAGGCTTAAGCAGAAAAAAGGAGTCACATTAAGTCTGAAACAGGGAAAAATATTCCCACACAAGATGATAAGCATGGCACAGGTTGTGAGAGCTTATTATCTCTTAGTAAGAAAGTGTTTCAGGTCCAAGGCTATGAGTGGGCAAGCCTGGGGAGGGGCAACACGTTGTGCAATGGCTGCTTTCCTAACAATGGACTTAAATGTAAAACATAAAACTATAAAACTTTAAGAACAAAGTAGAAGAACATCTTCAGGGTTTAGGGCTAGGCAAAGATTTATTAGACTTGACACCAAAAACACAATCCATAAAAGGAAAAATTGATAAATTAGACTTCATCAAAATAAAAAACTTTTGCTCTCCACAAGACTCTGTAAAGAGGATGAACCAAGAAGCTACAAAACGGGAGAAAATATTTGCAAACCACATATCCAACAAAGGACAAGTATTGAGTATATAAATAACTCTCAAAACTCAACAGTTAAAAAAAATTAATTAGAAAATGGGCAAAATACACGAACAGAGATTTCACTGAAGAGGATACATAGATGTTAAATAAGGATCCTTGTGGAAATGTTCTGTATCTTGACTGTGGTGGTGGATACATGAACCTACATAAGTGAGGAAATTGTTTAAAACTTAATACACACATACACAAGTACAAGGAAAACTGGGAAAATTGGAATAAAATTGGTGAATTATATGCCAATATCCTGGTTGTGATATCACACTACGGTTTTGCAAAATGTTACCATCTGGGAAACTGAGCAAAGTGTCACTGGGTCTCTCTGAATTATTTCTTACAATTGCATGTGAACCTATAATTATATCAATAAAATTTTCAATTAAAATAAAGCATCACTTGGCTGTTAAGAACAGACTTTAAAGGTCAAGAGTGACTGAAGGGGGAACAGTTAGGAAACTTTTGCAGAAATCCAGAAAAGAAATGGACGATGGCTTCAACTGGGACTCCAGCAATAGGGGTAGAAGTAGTAGGAAGAAGTAGTTGGATTCCAGATGTATAGTATTTTGAGGGTAGAACTAACAGAATTTGCTGACAGATGCATGTAGAATGTGACAGATAGAGAAATGTCAGGGATGACTTCAAGGTTTTAAGATGGAGAAGGCTGTGGGTGGAGAGGGTTTGGCAATAGAGTAGGGGGAAGGGATTAAGATAGTAAAGCTAGGGGACTGGATATCATCAAGAGAATAATTGTAGATAGAGAAAAGAAAAACTAAGAACTGAGACTTGAAAGAAAGTTTGCAAAAAAGGGCCTCAAAAAGGTATCTCAAAGAGTTTAGGTTATCCAATTATGAAAGTACAGAATATCCAAGTGTGTGGATACACAGACTACTTGCAATAAGGAGTCTGCAGCCCACACGCTGGAGATTATTGGGCTAGGATATCTTGAGTGGGGGCAAGGCCTTATGACTTGAGCTCATGTGCCATCTAAGAAACCCAGGAGAAAAGTACTCTCTCCCTCTGCCAAAAAAAAAAAAAAGCCTCAAACAACACAAAACAAAAAACAGTAGGTCCGAAGTAGCTGCTTTCGTATTCTGCAAAGATATCCCTGAGTGGGCAGAGACTTAGTGTATAAATATTGCGAAGAATTACTTCATTCTGCCACCTGATCTTGTCTGTCCACTGGGAGCTTGGCTGCTTCCCCCAGATCCAGCCTGTGAGTCTGATGGTTGATACAGACTCCAAGAGACGTGCAGCCCTGGCTGCCACCCTCGCCATCATGCTTCTCGCCCCATCTGTTGGCTGGTTCTTAATTCTCTGTACTGGTATTAGAATTTCCCTCTGGGAACCCAATTAGGGCATGCTCATCAAGCAAAACTAATGTGCCCTCTGTATGAAGTGTATATAGCAACATTCAACACGTTGGTTTTGGGGGACTTGAAGCAGCAAACAGATGGTGCTCCCATAACATCTGTCACTTCTGAACAAGACCAGAGGGGGAGTAGAAAGGAGGGAAGAAGAGAGAAAATGGGGACACTTTGGGAGATAGCTGCCACCTATTGCTTCTCTATCATTCCTGGAAAAACAATGAAAGCTGAAGGCAATTGCTCAGTTTCCTAGGCCCCTGGTGAGGCAGCAATATCTCTAAGCCAATTAGTTACATAGAGGGTGGTAAGGTTGCTGAGTCTGGAGAAGTGAAGTATGAAGAGGGTTGAGGAGGAGACAGGAGCTGTTTTCAGTTTTGAGGAACATGGCTGTCACTGTCCATAACATGGGAATGAGGAAAAAAACTGGTTTCTGCATTATGGCTTCAAAGCTCAGACCTAGTGATGTCAGGAAGGTATGGGAGGCAGAGGAAATGGGCTTAGGTGGGGAAAACATTTCTACAGCCAGAGCCTGCCTGCCTATCAGCCTGCCTCCCCATCCCTGATGTAGGTGGTTGGTGCCCTCTAGGGCATTCCATGATTGACAACATGAGGGAGTGGGGGCAGAGGACCAGAATCATCTGGGGCACTAGTCAAAAGCAGATTCCCAAGTCCCACCCAAGACCTCCTGAAAAAGATTCTCTATAGGAGGGCTCTGGGAAATCTACTTTTTTTTTTAATTTTTTGTTTATTGCAGTAACATTGGTTTATAACATTGTAAAAATTTCAGGTGTACATCATTGTACTTCTATTTCTGCATAGATTACATCATGTTCACCACCAAAATACTAATTACAACCCATCACCACACACATGTACCCAATTATCCCTTTCACCCTCCTCCCTCCCCCCTTCCCCTCTGGTAACCACCAATCCAATCTCTGTCCCTATGTGTTTGTTTATTGTTGTTATTATCTACTACTTAATGAAGGAAATCATACGGTATTTGACCTTCTCCCTCTGACTTATTTCACTTTGCATTATACCCTCAATGTCCATCCATGTTGTCACAAATGGCTGGATTTCATCGTTTCTTATGGCTGAGTAGTATTCCATTGTGTCTATATACCACATCTTCTTTATCCATTCATCCCTTGATGGGCACTCCCGTCAGAATGGCTATAATTAACAAGACTGGGAAATCTACATTTTAACAATCTCCTCCCAATGATGATAATCTGAAGCCTATCCAAACAGTAGTCTTCGGAAATCTCTGAGCCAGTGGCCCTTTAAGACCCCTTCCAACTCCAAGAAGCCAGGACTATAGTCTCTAGCCCCAATGCCAGCCAATGTAACCTGGAGAGAAGTGGGTCCAGAAAGAAGTTGCTTTGCAAAGCCAAGGAAAAGGAGATGAATGCCCCCAAGGAAAAGACTGGCTTTCAAGAGGCTCCAGCTCTCCTGGTAAGGGAAGGTACAGTTTCAGGAGCACTGTGTCAGGAGTCACACACCAGTCCTGCCTTTGGTGAATACACTTTAGACATTAATAATAGTCCAGATATATTGAGTCTATTATGTGCCAAATACTTGGCTAAGCAATTTACATTCCTTTCCCTTCCTTATGACAACCCTCTGAGATAGATATTATTATTGCCCTATTTTATAAAAGAAAAAGCTAAGACTCAGAAAAGAAAACCAACTTGCTCAAGGTCACATGGCTCTTAATCACCACGCTAGGCCTGGGTTGCCTCACTCAGGTAATAAAGGAGCACTTTGGCAAAGGCCTTTTGGAATCATTAAAACTAAAGTAGCCACTCATGATTGGACACTCAAGTCCCAGGCAGAGTTGAAGGTAAGGTTTGAGGATGGCCTGAGTTTTGGTAACCCTCAAGTCCCACCTCGTTGATCATATAGGTGATTGCATACCTCTGTGAAATGGCTTTTCTGTCTGCCTTTAGTCCCACGACTTTCTTCCTACCTCCACACCAGGACCCACACTTATCCACATGTTGCCTTTGTGATAGTTAGAAAAGGTGTCCCTTCTAATACATGTAGCCCAATGGGCACAGGGCTTGGAGAGTGGTTTGAGACTTTGGGCAAATTAGAAAAGGATGACTTAGTCTCTCTCTCTAAGTGGATGCATCAGATGAATAGCTTCGGAAGTAGAGAATGGACTGGATTACAGCCTCATTGAATTCCTTACACCTTTGTGCAGGGTCCATATCTGCTCAAATCTACACAGCAGACCTTCTGGCCACCCTGTCCAATACTTCCTCTGGTCTCTAGACCCAAAGATTGCCCAATCTTAGGGAGGTAAGAAAGGAGGGAGCCCCTCACTGAGGGACACCCAGTCATGGGAGAAGAGAACCAGAGAAGGGCTTATTGAGCTTCTTGGATGTGTAGATCAATATTTTTTGTCAGACTTGGGCAGTGTTCAGTCATCAGCTCTTCAAATATTCTTTCTGCCCCTTCTGTCCTTTTCTTCTGGGACTGCCATTATACAGATGGTGGTACACTTGATGGTGCATCACAGGTCTCTGAGGCTTTGTTCAGTTTTTTTTATTATTCATTCTGTCTGTTCCTCAGACTATATAATCTTGATTGATCTGTCTTCAAGTTCACTAATTCTTTCTTCTGCCAGCTCAAATCTGCTATTGAGACCTTCTACTGAATTTTTCATTTCAGTGATTATACTTTTCAACTTCAGAATTTCCACTGTGTTATTTTTTATAATGTCTACCTCTTTATTGATATTCTCTATTTAATGAGAAATTGTCACCATACCTTCTCCTAATTCTTCAAATGTGGTTTCCTTTACTTCTTTAAACATATTTATAATAGTTAAAGTCTTCGTCTGCTAAGGCCAACATCTGGGCCCATTCAGATACAGCTTCTATTGACTTTTTTTTCCTGTGTATTGGTCACACTTCCCTATTTCTTTTTATATCTTACAGTTTTTTGTTGAAAACTGGACTTTTTAGATAATATTGTAGCAACTCTGAATAATAATCTCCCTCTGAGTCTTGTTGCTTTTTGTTTGTTCATTTGTTTATTTATTTAGTGATTTAGCTGGAGTAATTCTGTGAAGTCCATTTCCTCTGCAGTGTGTAGCCTCAGATGTCTTTGCTGAGATTTTTTTCCTTTGTTTTTATTTTTAAGCCTGGCTTCCTAGGGGCTGCCCCTGGGTGCATAGCTTAGTGGTTAGCCATTAATTGGCCATAAGTTGTGCATAAGTCCCCAGATGCAGTGAAGTTTTCACCCTTTACCATTGGATCTGTGTGTGGCTTGGAGACCACTTCTACAGCTCAGGGGAAAACTGTTCAGTCAGGGACTTGTATTTTGGAAGTGGCTTCCCTAGTCATTCCTAAGAAAGTGCAGCCTTGAGCACAGAAGTCTTCCAGACCACAGGAGATGAGCAATTTTAGCAGGACTCTCTTAGACTGTCTCTTTCCCTGAGGTACCTGTTAAACTTATGGCTGGTCTCCCTCTATTGGTATCGCAAAGCTGTTTTCCTCCTCTGATTGCTAGCCACTGTGATCTTTATAGTGTTCAACAACACCCTGGGGGCATGAATTCCTCCACTCTCTGATCCAAATAAAGTCTACTCCCTTTGGTTGAACCAGATCTGCCATCTTTGCAGCTTGCCCCACACCTCCTCAGTGCTATGACATGGGAGGTGTAGGGGATTTGGGAGACACTGTTCTTCACTGACTGCTCCACCCAAATCCTCCCTGTGGAGCAGGTGCTGTGGGTTGAGGAAACAGGTACCACTAGCTAGCTGCTGCCACCCATTCAGTGTAAACTTCTGCAGCACAGAGATGGGAGAGATGGGATATTTACCAGCTTCCGCCACCTTTCCAGTATAGATCTTTCACACCAGGAAACTGAGGATGATACAAATTGCTTACTAGGCTGCAGCTACTGAGTCCACCCAGTCTGCCCAGAGTGCCTGGAGTAGTTTTTCCACATATGGAGTTGGAAGAGGGATGGCTGCAACTCAAGTGCTATGGCCTGTCACTTTTCCTACAAGTTTCAGTGAAACTTGTTGAATAAACACCTCCCAATTTTGTGTAAGCCCTTTGGTCAATCTCAAGACTTTAAAAAGATTTCTTTGAAAATTTTGACCACTTTAATAGATGTCTCTCTGCAGAAAAGGATTCCGTGAGCGCCTCACACTAGAGAAAGGATTGTGTGAACTTTTTCTCTAAGCCTGAGATCAAGACCATGGTTCTGGGTGATTGACAACCAGAACCAAGGTTGGGTAAGTTGCTGGGTGGAAAAGTAAAAATTACCATCATTAATAGCATGGAACAAGAGAGAAGCACACAGGAAGAAAATGCATCTATGACACATGCAAAATATATATGCTATAGCCACCCTTGAACTGAGTTTAGGCCTATTTCATCTTCATAGCATGTCACAAATGGTTATGTTTGTATAGCAATCAACAGATTCATAATCCATTGAACTTGCATAGCACTTGCCTTTTGGGAAGCATGATACTTTCTTTGGGTTCGCTCTCCCACCCTCACCAGAACCAGTGAGTGCCCATTCTGACACAGTCTTAGCCAGCACTAGGTGGAGTAAAAAGCCCTTGGAGCTTCCCCAGTCTGACAGGGGAGACAAGACACACATCAGGAAAAAAAAAAAAAAAACTCCAAGTTGCATGAAGGAGGAGAGGGAGGCAACATAGTGAGGCTAAATCCTGGCTTGGTCTCTTACCAACTTTGTCACCTTGAGCAAGACACTTCTCAATTTCCTCATCTTGTCCTCGTCTTTAAAATGGAGATACTGATGCCTCCTTCACAGGGTTCCTGAGATAATTGGATAATCTGCCCCCTGCTTAACTCCTAAACCCGTCTCAGAACTAACACTCCTTCTTGCTTGATACACTCAAGCCACACTGGTTTCTTTGTGTTCTTTGAAAATACCAAGTTCTTGCCTGCCTTGAGATCTTTTCACATTATAGTCCCTCTGTCTGAAGGGTATTTTTACCAATTCTTCATAAGGCTGGTTCTCCTCTCACCATTTAAGTCACAGCTTAAATATCACCTCTGCAGAGTGGCTTACCCTGACAATGCAATCTAAAACAAACCAAAAAATCTCTGCTGCTCCCCACCGCAGTCACTCTATCATAGTATCGTATTTTATTTCTCTGATAACACTTACTAATACCTGGACACAGAAGCAATATAGCTTAGTGGTATAGTGCCAAATTGCCTGGGTTTGGATCCTGGCTCTACCACTTCCTAGCTCTGTGATTTGGGGCAAGTCATTTAACCACTCTGCACCTTAGTTTCTTTATCTGTAAAATAGGAATAATAATAGTATCTGCCTCACAGTGTTGTGAGGACTAATGAGTTAATATAGGTAAAGTGTTCAGCACAGTGTCTGGCACTTGGTAAGGCTCTCTTTCAATGTTGGCTATTATGGTGGCCAGCCTCCAAGGTATTCCCGCCTCCTGGTATTCACACCAAGGTTGGTCTGTGTGATAAAGCAGAAGTGATGGTAAGTCATTTCTGAGATTAGGTTATAAAATATTTCATCTTTCGTCTTCGGCACTCTCACTTGTTTCTGCTCTGTCTCTCTTGGATCACTCACTCTAGGAGAAGGAAACTAGCTGCCATGGAGAAGTCCACATGGCATGTCAAAACATGGAGGCCTCTGGCCAACAGCTGGAGAGGCACTGAGGCCTGCCCACAAACACATGAGTGAACTTGGTAGCATATTCTCAATCCCTCATTGACAATTTGACTACAACCTAATGAAAGATCCAGGTCCAGAACTATCCAGTTAAGTCATTCCTGGATTCCTGACCCTCAGAAACTGTATGAAATAATAAATATTTGTTGTTTTAAGTCACTAAGTCTTAGAGTAATTTGTTATGCAACAAAATTTAACTAATAGAGCTATTAAATTATCTTGTTGGTCTACCTGATTATTATCAGCCCTCTCTTCTCTACTCTCTCCCTAGACTCTAGACTGCTGAGTTTAGAGTGAGCACAAGCATTTTATGTGGTGAGTATACTTCAAAATTTCACTAGAGGGCTTGGGTAGGCCTTATTTGGTTGTTACTATCCTATTTCTGAAGTCATGGAAAGAGCACTGGGCCAGGAATGGAAAGTATTTTCACTGGACACCTGAGTGATGTTAGATAAGTCATTTCACACCTCTAAACATTCTCATCTCTCACATAGGGAAAATAATGCCTGCCTTACACATCTGTAAGTGTAGTTATGAAGTTGAAATGAGATAATAGATGGGAAACCCAGTAAAAAAATAAGCAGCATCAGAACAACATCAAATTCCCTTTAACGATTGTTTTTGTATTGCTGTTGTTGTTCATAGCTAGGTGGAAAAACACCTGAATTTAAAATATATATATTATTATTAATTTCTACAGTTGCATGTGGAATTAAAGACCCTGAGGTAGGGGCCAGCCCCGTGGCTTGGCGGTTGGGTGGGTGCGCTCCGCTACTGACGGCCCGGGTTCAGATCCCAGGCGCGTCCCAATCCACTGCTTGTTGGGCCATGCTGAGGCTGCGTCCCACATACAGCAAGTAGCAGGATGTGCAACTATAACATACAACTATCTACTGGGGCTTTGGGGAGAAAAAAGGAAAAAAAAAGAGGAGGATTGGCAATGGATGTTAGCTCAGGGCCAGTCTTCCTCAGCAAAAAGAGGAGGATTGGCAATGGATGTTAGCTCAGGGCTGATCTTCCTCACACACACAAAAAAAAGACCCTGAGGTAGTCATATTATACCAGCGTGTTTCATTCAGCATGCAATTTGGCAGTTCCTCAAGTAGCAGTCTTTACGTCAAAGCAAAGATTTTCCCCTAATGAACAAAGGCATCATTCTCTCTCAATGATTGTAATTTTCCCCCATCATATTAATTCCCTTCACTCTTAGTCTGATTATGCAATTCCTTCTTGCCAGCAGACAGCTCAGTATTGAAATAATGACCTCATCATTTGAGCAATGTCCTTTTTGAGCAAATAACTGCCCATAATTTGGAACTAACACTTTTTCTTAATGCCTTGGGTGCCACATTCCCAGGCCTGCTGCGTGACATTCTTCCTATGAAAGTACTTGCTTTAGGGACTGATTGAATAACCTACTTATACCCACACAAAGGAAAATTATGCAGCTGTAAAAAGAAATAAAGAATTTTTCTATGTACTGCTATTAAGTGATGTCCAGGATCTACTGTTAGGTTAAAAAAGAAGTGCAGAATAATGGATAGAGCACTCTACCTTTTATCTGAGAAGGGCAGAGAATAAGAATGTGCATTTATATATATATTTTAAAACAATACTAGAAGGATAGGCCAAAAATAATAAAATTGACTTCCTAAAAGTGAAGGGAGAGAACAGGATGAAAAGACCAGGGATCAATGCTAAACGTATATAAATGTACCTTATTTTGTGTATTTGTCTTTGGAACCATGTAGTCGTTTTACAAATTATTAAAAAATTAAATAAATCAAAATATCAAAGCAAGCACTAAAAATCAAAACAGAAAATGAAACTGATGAATCTAACTGTGTATCGAGATGGTGACCTAACCTTAAGCACACAGAAAGGAATTATTTCAAGTGATTTTAAAACAATAATTTGACTATACATCACTAGTGAGATATATACCTCAGAAACAAAAGCAGATGCAACAAATCTTAAAGTGTTATCAATAACCATGCTGTTAGTAAAATATGGGTATTATTATAAAACTATAATAAATATTTTAGAGTAAAGCAAATAAATAATTTTGTTAATGTCATTGGGAACCAAGATTTTCAGCATTTGAGAAAACACATACAAATATAAAATAGAACAAGAATAAACCTTATAATCCTATATTTAAATTGGAAATATTGGTATGAATTCATAACATAGCTTTTCTTAGCAAATATTTATTTCATAGCTCTGATCATAGAAAAAGCCTAGAAAACATGAACATAGTAGCAAACTAACCACCACAGCACTCAGATGGTGGTCTCTAAATACTATTTCCCATTAAAAGGAATCAGGGATGATTGAAAAAATGGCTGATACCAGATCTGTGGCAGGAAATACACAAAATGAGACCAGAAATGTACAGATCAGACAGCTTTCTTGTCACACCAGAAAGCAAGAAAACTAACACTATAAAGATTTTCTCAAAAAGGACACAGAAGGGCCGGCCCCGTGGCTTAGCGGTTAAGTGCACGCTCCGCTACTGGCGGCCCGGGGTCGGATCCCGGGCGCGCACCGACCCACCGCTTCTCCGGCCACGCTGAGGCCGTGTCCCACACACAGCAACTAGAAGGATGTGCAACTATGACATACAACTATCTACTGGGGCTTTGGGGAAAAAAAAAAGGGAGAGGATTGGGAATAGGTGTTAGCTCGGAGCCGATCTTCCTCAGCAAAAGAGAGGAGGATTAGCACGGATGTTAGCTCAGGGTTGATCTTCCCCACAAAAAAAAAAAAAAAGACACAAAAGCCAGCCTGAAAGGTTTCTAGTGGAAGATGAGACAATTTGACCATTCAAAAGGAAAATAATTGCAATGATTGCAACACATAAAAATGTTTAAATATATGAATTAATCATGGTATTAAAACAAAACAAAACATAACACATTTCACTGGTCATCTTTGGGAAATGCTAGGGTACCAACTCATTATTCTAAAAATAGAGAAATAAAAAGAAAGAATCAAAACTTATTCTGACAAATTTGAATGAACTATACTTAGGATAACCAAATAGTTAATGAGAGAATGTTTTTCTTTAGAATAATTTCAATTAATAAAAAATAATTAGTAGAATCTGAACATCACCACATTGCAATCTCTAATGAAATAAGGGACCTATGAGATAATTGTCAATGGCTGCTAAAATCACTTCAGGAAAAGCAGAGGGAGCACTTTATAAAGAATGGATCAAGCTGACTACTCCTGATCTAATTCATCAGTCTTAACATCACAAAAAAAGAGAACCAAAAATTATATGCCTCCTGGTATGCAGCAATAAGAACTACACAGAACCACCTATGATGTATACTTAACAAAAATCAAACCTGAGGGCCGGCCCTGGTGGCCTGGTGGTTAAGTTCAGCATGCTGCGCTTCAGCAGCCCGGGTTCGGTTCCCGGGAACAGACCTACACCACTCGTCTGTCAGTGGCCATGCTGTGGGGTGGCACACATACAACAAGAGGAAGATTGGCAGCAAATGCTAGCTTAGGGAGAATCTTCCTCAGCAAAAGAAAAAAAAAATCAAACCTGAATCCATTCACTTTACAGGAAATTCAAAGAAGAGAGGAACATGTATGAATAATGCTACAGAACTGCAATCAGAAAAAAATCCAAACATTTGGAAGCTCTATAGAGAAAATAAATTTATTCTTTTAAAAATAAATTGTAAGGAAAAAAGTAGGAGAGATTAAATTAAAAGAGATTTAAGAAGATTTCTATTTTATGAAGAATAACAGTGGTCACCTAAATATGAATCTCTCCACACATCCTGCAAAAACAAAACATATACATGTGTTTGAGTTTGTGTGTGTTTTGTACATATCAAATATATATATACACACACATATCAAAAAGGAGAGAGAATTAAACCAACCATAACCCATGCCTACAGTGTAACTAGGAGACAGAGAATTTTAGCAACTTCAAATTACCTATAAGTGAGCAAACAAACACACAAATCCAGCAGACCCCATTTTGGAACACAAGTCTGAGGGGAGAGCTGGAGATAAGCTATAGAGAGTGCACATAAAAGAGGAAAGAAGTGTTGGGATACTACGGGTAAGAAAACACAGAGAAAAATTACCCACAGAAAGATAAGATATGACCCAAAATAGGAAAATATTGAGAATATGTCTGATATCTGGCACATCAAAGCCCTAGCCACTGGGAAATCTAAAAGAAGAGAATTAAAATTTCATGAGACAGACTTCTGATTCTGAGAAGATGCAGTAGATGTATGTTTCTCTATTACTCCCACTAAGTACAAATGAAAATCCTTGACAGTATACGTAAAACAAACAGAACACTCTGAAAGGTGGAGAGAAGAAGTCAGACTAGCTAGGGAATTTGAGACCCAAAGAATGAAATGATGGTGAGTTTTCTGGGGGCTTTTTGGCCTCATATATCCCAAAGTTGCAGCTGAAGAAGCCAGCAATCTGGAAATGCCAACAGGCACAAACAAAAAATGCCCCAACAAAAGTTTTCCCTCTCTAGCCAAAGGACTAGGAGACTGGCAGCCTAGAAAATCAGAAAACTTTTAAACAATAACCATTCTACACTAGCCAAACACTACTGAAAAAACTGTTACCCCCCACCCCCACCCATGCCAGCAAATGCTGAGCAAAAGCCTAGATTTCCACCCTTGCCAGGTTGTAATGGGATATTCTAACATCCACCACTGTGGTGGTATCAAAGAAGGCCAAGTAGAGACCAAGACTTTCATCCCCACTGGATAGCAGTGATCCCACACCACTTCCCCACACTGTCAGCAGAAACCATACATGGATTTCCACCTCCTGCCTGGCAGTAATGGGGCACTCCTCTCCTCCACACTGAAGTGGTATCAGAGGAAGCCTAATGGAGAATCACGACAATCACCACGATGGAAGCGGTAAAGAAGTCATCCCACCTCATAGTGTCAACAGAGGCCAAGTAGGAAGGAGTAAGGAGATACTCTTACCCCTCCCAGCCAGGAAGGAAGAAGTTGAGGCCTACTGGGGAACCAGAACTCCCACTCTCACCCAACAGTAAAGAGGAACCCCTTCCCTTGATGTCAACAGAATCCAAGTGGGGAAACTGGACTTCTACCATAACCTGGCAGTAACAAATTGGCATGCCCCTATGCCTGCCAGAGCAGTGTTAAAGAAAACCAGCTAGAACAGAATGTTTTAATAATATCCAGAGTGTATTAAAATAAAATCCAAAATGTCCAGGTTTCAATAAAAAAATCACCCATCATACCAAGAACCTGGAGGATCTCAAACTGAATGAGAAAAGACAATCAACAGATGCCAACACTGAGATGACACTGATGTTAGAATTATCTGACAAAGATTATAAGCAGCAATACTGAACGTGCTTCACAGACCAATTGCAAACACACTTGAAACAAATGAAAAAATAGAGAGGAAAGGAAAGAAATAGAAAGTTTCAAAAAAGAAATGGAAGATACAAAGAAGAATAAAATAGGAATTTTAGAACTGGAAAAAATACTATAAAAATTTAAATACTCAATGGATGGACTCCACAGCAGAATGAAGAGGATAAAAGAATCAATGAACTAGAAGATAGAACAGAGAATTAGAAGACAGAACAATAGAAATCTGATAATCAAGAGAAAATAGGCTAAAAAATAATGGACAGAGATTTCAAGTGGAACTATGACAAAAGATATAACATTCATGGCACTGGGGTCCTATAGGGAGAGGATAAAGAGAGAGAGGCTGACTAAGTACTAAAAGAAATAACGGCTCCCACAGCCAACATCATACTCAATGGTGAAAGTTTGAAAGCTTTTCCTCTAAGATCAGGAACAAGACCAGGGTGTTCACTCTCACCACTCTCATTCAACATAGTACTGAAAGTCATAGCCAGAGTCATCAGGCAACAAAAAGAAATAAAAGGCATCCAAATTGGAAAGGAAGAAGTAAAATTGTCTTTGTTTGCAGATGATATGATGTTATATATAGAAAATACTAAAAACTCCACCAAAAAGCTGTTAGAACTAGCCAACAAATTCAGTAAAGTAGTGGGATACAAAATCAACATACAGAATTCAGTTGCATTTCTCTACACTAGCAACAAAACATCCAAAAAATAATAAAGAAAACAATCATATTCACAATAGTATCAAAAACAATAAAATACTTTGGAATAAATTTTACCAAGAAGGTGAAAGATCTGTACACTGAAAACTATGACTCTGATAAAAGAAACAAAAGAAAACACAAACAAGTGGAAAGATATCCTGTGTTCATGGATTAGAAAAATTAATATTGTTAAAATGTCCATATTACCCAAAGCCATCTACGGATTCAGTGCAATCCCTATCAAAATTCCAAACGCATTCTTCACAGAAATAAAAAAAAACAATCCTAAAGTTTGTATGGAACCACAAAAGACCCCAAACAGCCAAAGCAATCCTGAGAAAGAGAAATAAAGCTGGAGGCATCATACTTCAGGATTTCAAAATATATAACAAAGCTACAATAATCAAAACAGTATGGTACTGACATAAAAATAGACATAAAGGCCAATGGAACAGAATTGAGAGACTAGAAATAAACCCTCGTATATACGGTCAACTAAAATTTGACAAGAGAGCCAAGAATATTCAATGAGAAAAGGATAGTCTCTTCAACAAATGGTGCTGGGAAAACTGGATTAACCACATAAAAAAGAATGAAACTGGACCTCTATCTTACACCATTCACAAAAATTAACTTGAAATGGATTAAAGATTTAAACGTAAAACTTGAAACTGTAAAACTCCTGTAAGAAAACATAGGGAAAAAACTCCTTGACATTGGTCATGGCAATGATACTTTTGATATGACACCAAAAGCACAAGCAACAAAGGTAAAAATTAATAAGTGAGACTACATCAAACTAAAAAGCTTCTGCACAGCAAAAGAAATAATCAACAAAATGAAAAGGCAACCTATGGAATGGGAGAAAATATTTGCAAATAATATACCTGATAAGAGGTTAATATCCAAAATATATAAAGGATTCATACAACTCAACAGCAAAACAAACAAACAAACAAAAACAACCCAATCAAAAATGACAGAGAAACTGAAATTTTCCGAAGAAGACATACAAATGGCCAACAAGTACATGAAAATGTTCTGGATATCACTAATCATCAGGGAAATGCAGATAAAAACCACAATGAGATATCACCTCCCACTTGATAGAATGGCTATCATCAAAAAGATAAGATAACAAGTGTTGGTGAGAATGTGGAGAAAAGAGAACCCTTGTGCATTATCAGTGGGAATGTGAATTGGTACAGCCACTATGGAAAACAATACGGAGGTTCCTCAAAAAATTAAAACTAGACCTACCATATGATCCAGCTATCTAACTTTTGGGTATACATCCAAAGGAAATGAAACCAGGATCTCAAAGAGATATCTGCACTTCCATGTTCATTGCAGCATTATTCACAATAGCCAAAATGTGAAAACAAGCTGTGTCCATTAATGAGTGAATGGAGAAAGAAGATGTAGTATAGAAATACAAAGGAATATTATTCAGCTACAAGAAGAAAATCCTGCCATTTGCAACAACATGGATGAACCTTAAGGGTGTTATGCTAAGTGAAATAAGTCAGATAGAGAAAGACAAATACTGCATGATATTCCACTTATATGTGGAATCTAAAAATATCAAACTCATAGAAACAGAGAGTAGAGTGGTGGTTATCAGGAGCTCAGGGGTGGGGGAAATGAGGAGATATTGGTCAAGAGGTACAAACATCCAGTTATAAGATGAATAAGATCTGGGGATCTAATGTACAGCATGATGATTACATGATAATGATACTGTATTATATACTTGAAAATTGCTAAGACAGTGGATCTTAAATGCTCTCATCACAGAAGAGAAATGGTGATTATGTGACGTGATGGAGGCGTTAGCTAACTGTATAGTGTTAACAATTTTGCAATATATAAGTGTATGAAATCAACACGTTGTATACCTTAAACTTACGCAATGTTATATGTCAATTATATCTCATAATATGTCAAGAAAGCTGTAAAAATTTTTTTAAAAAAAGAAAGAATGGCTGAAAACATCCCACGTTTGTCACAAGACATAAACCTGCAGATTTAAGAGGCTAAGCAAACCCCAAACAATATACACCTCAAGAAATCCACACTAAGACACATCATAGCCAAACTTCTGAAAACTAAAGACAAAGAAAAATCTTGAGAGCAGTGAGAGAGAAACGACACATTATCTACGGAAGAAAAACAATTAAAATAACATCAAATTTATCATCAGAAACCATGGAGTCCACAAGAAAGTGGCACAACATTTTTCAACTGCTGAAACAGAAGAACTGTCCACTCAGAATCCTATTTCAAGGGAAAATTTTTTTAAGAATGAAGGGGAAATCAAGATATTCTCAGCAAATTTATTGCCAGCAGGACTACCCTAAACGAATGGTTTAAAGAGGTCTCTAAACAGAAAGGCAACAACAAAAGAAGGAATCTTGGAACATCAAGTAGGGATAAAGAACACAAAAGCCAAAAACATGGGTAAATACGATAAATTTTCCTTCTTAAGTTTTCAAATTGTGTGTGACATGTGGAGCAAAAATTATAAGACTGCCTTACATGGTTCTAAATATATGTAAAAGAAATAGTAAAGACAATTATAAATGCAGGAGAACTCAGGGACATAAATAGATGTAAGATTTCTACACTTCACTTGAACTGATAAAATAATGACACCTGTGATTTAAACTGTGATTAAATATATTTACAGTTGGTTCTCGTTATTCACAATAGTTATGGTCTATAAAGTTGCCTTGAATGTTGAATTTTTGACTACTGAAACATTGTTCCTAGTATAATAAATTGTACTATGTAGTTATAGTATAGAATAGCATAGTATTCTATATATTGCTGCATTGGATTTGCTGAAAATTTTAAGATTTTTCCGTTTATGTTGATGACAAATATTGGCCTGTAATTATCCTTTCTTTATACTGTCTTTGCCATATTTTGATTAAAAGTTATTTTGGCCCTTATAAAACAAGCTGCTAAGTGTACCCCATTTTTCTTTCCTCAGGAAAAACTTGTATTAGATTTCTTCCTCAAATATTTAGAAGAATTCCTCAGTGTTGTCATCTGTCCTGGCATATTTTTTTCCTGGACCATGGTTTTTAACTATGATTTTGTATTTCTTTAATAGATATAGGATGCTTCATATTTTCAGTGTTGGTTTTGGTAAATTATGTTCTTCAATAAATTTGTCCATTTCTGCTAAATTTTCAAAATTGTTGGCATAAATTTATTCATATCTTTTTATCATTTTAGTATCTGCAAAATGTATGGTGAATATCTCCTTTTTTATTCATGGACTTGGTATATTTTTGTATCTTTTTTTTCCTTGATCAGTCTTGCTAGGGTGTTTATCACTTTTCTTAATATTTTCAAAGAACCAACTTTTACCTCTGTTGATTTTCTCTATTATATTTGTATGTTTCATTTTTTTCATTTCAGCTATTTTTATTATTGCCTTTTATTTTTCTTTGGGTGTACTTTTCTATCTTCTTGAGTTAGATACCTAGATTGTGGATTTTTTTATCTTTCGTGTGTGTGTGTGTGTTTAACTATGCATTTCCCTATAAGCACTGCTTTAACTCTATCCTATAAACTTTGATCTGGATTTCATTTAGATATAGTTACCAATTAGTAAAACGAACAGATCTTAAATGTACAGTTTGATGAGTTTTAACAAATGAATACACCTGTGTAATCTAAACCCCCATCACCTTAGAAAGTTCCCATATGTCCCTTTACAGTTAATCATCCCCCTTTCATTCAGAGGCAACCATTATTTTGAGTAATGTTCAATTATATGAAGATATCACAGTTCACTTATGCACTCTCGTTTTGATGAACATTTAAATTGTTTATATTGTTTAGTTATTCTGAACAAAGCTGCAATAAACACACTTGTTTAAGAGTTTTTGTGGACATATGTTTTAATTTCTATCAGTAATAACCCAGGAGTAGAATTACTAGATCATAAGATAGGTATATGTGATGGTTAATTTTATGTATCCACTTGACTGGATCATGAAGTGCCCAGATATTTGGCTAAACATAGCTCAGTGTGTCTGTGAAGGTGTTTCTAGGTGACATTAGCTTTTGAATTGGTAGACTGAGTAAAGCAGATTGCCCTCCCTAATGTGGGTGAGCATCATCCAATCCATTGAAGGCCTGAATATAATAAAATGGTGCAAGAAAGGTGAATTTGCTCTCTACGTCTGACTGCTTGAGCTGGGATATCAGTCTTCTCCTGCCCTCGGATTGGGACTTACAGGCCCTCACGTTTTCAGAACTACACCAACAGCTTTCCTGGGTCTCCAGCTTGCAGATGGCAGCTTGTGGGACTTACCTGCCTCCATAATCACATGAGCCAATTCCTTATACTAAATCTCTTTTGGGGCCGGCCCAATAGCGGAGTGGTTAAATTTGCACGCTCCGCTTCAGCAGCCCGGCTGGGGTTCGCGGGTTCGGATCCCAGGCGTGGACCTACATACTGCTTATCAAGCCATGCTGTGGCAGGCATCCCACATATAAAGTAGAGGAAAATGGGCACGGATGTTAGCCCAGTGCCAATCTTCTTCAGCAAAAAGATGAGGATTGGCAACAGATGTTACCTCAGGGCTAATCGTCCTCACCAAAAAGAAAAATCTCTTTCTGTGTGTGTATATATCTCCAGTTGCTCTGCAGCATCTACAACATTTGATATTGACAGTCTTCTTAATTTTATCCATTTTAGTGTCTGTGCAGTAATATATCATTATGGTTTTAACTTAATGACTAATGTTGCTAAGCATCATTATTAGCCATTGGTAGATACTCTTCTGTGAAATGTCTAAGTATTAAGTCCATCTTTTATTGTGTTGCTTATATTTATTATTGATTTGTAAGAGTTCTTTAAATGTTCTGGTTGTGAGCCATTTGTCAGTCATATATTTTGCACAAATATTTTCCACTATACTGACTTATCTTTTCATTTTCTTAATGTCTTTTGATGTCTGGACATTTTTGAACTTTATGAAATACAGGTACCTTTTTTTTCTTTTATTTTTAGTGCCTTATGCATTTAAGAAATTGTTTCCTACCTTCCAGTTCACAAAGATAATCTCTTATGGTTTCTTCTGAGTTTTAATTTTTATATTTAAGTTTATGATCTATTTTGAATTAATTTTTCTTTTACTGTAAGACATGAACCAAGGCTTATTTTTTTTCAATATCGATATCTAGTTATTCCAGCATCTTAGTGCCTTTGTCAAAAATCATTTGGTGATATGTGAGTTGGTTTATTTCTTGACTCCATTTTGTTCTATTGATCTATTTTTCTTATGTAAACACCACACTGTCTTAATTACTGGAGTTGTATTTTGCTCATTAAAAAAATCGTTTATTGAATTATAAGTTACATAAAATAAAATGGACTCATTTAAAGTGTACAATTTAATGAGTTTTGACAAATATATTCACCCGTGTAACCAATACAATTAAAATATAGGACACTTCCATTCCTCCCTCCCACTCAAATTTTCTTGTGCCCCTATGCAGTCAGTTCCTTCACCCTTAATTCCAGGCAATCACTGATCTGCTTTTTCTCACCATAGTTTGCTTTTTCTAGAATTGTATATAAATGGAGTTATACAGTATGCACTCCTTTGTTCTTGCTTCTTTCACTCAGCAGAATGTTTTTGAGATTCATCTATTTTGTTGCATGTTTCAGAAGTATGTTCCTTTTAATTGCTGAGTAGTACTTCATTGCATGGATATACAGATATTTGTTTATTCATTCACCTGTTGATAGGCGTTTGGGTTATTTCCAGTTTTTTGCTATTATGAGTAAAGGTGCTATGAACACTTAAGTACAAGTATTTGTGTGTGCATATGCTTTCATTTCTCTTGGGTAAATATATTAGAGTTTAATTGCTGAGTTGTATGATAAGTGTATGTTCAACTTTGTAAAATGCTCTCAAACTCTTTTCCAAAGTAAGTGGTTGTACCACATAACATTCCTTCTAGCACTTATGAGATTTCCTATTTCTCTATATCCTTGCTACCCCTTTTTGCCTTTTTTATTGTTATAAGAGATCTTTATGTATTTTAGATATAATTCTTTTGTCAGATATTTGTTTTTTATATGCTTTCTCCTAATCTGTGGTTTTCCATTTAATTTTCTTTTTGATGTCTTTCAAAGACAAAATACTTTAATTTTGATATAGTTCAATTTATTATACTATGAGCAACTATATATTTATTGCCCCTAGGACATGTCTATACGTTTCTCACATAGATTATAATCTTAAATCCTAAAATCAATTCATCCTGATAGAATCTATTTTCTTTATTTTACAAAAGAGAAAAAGAGGTTCAGAAGTGTTAAGTGACTTGCCTTAGGCTGCCCCACTAACAAATGCCAGAGTTGGGATTCAAACCCCATCCAACTGGCCCCAGAGTTGGAGCTTCTTGCACTACTCTACACTCCCCCCTAGCGTCTCCATCCTTTGGTCATCAACTCTGTGCTGTATTTGGTCATCAACTCTGTGCTCTTTAATAGAGACAATTTGCATAAATCACAGAGAAAAGTCAAAAGTAACAGAGTGGGAAAAGATATAAACCAAGCAGCACTAACTAAAAGAAAGCTGATATAGTTATATTATTATATTCAAAGTATACTTAAGGAAAGAGGGATATTTCATAATGACAAAGGGTAATTTTAACAAAGGAATTCAAAGAAAGATATAAACATCATTAATTTGTATGGATATAATACATCTTCAACAGAGAAATATAAAAATCATTAATTTTTGTGCATACAATCTCATATCTTCAAAATATATAACATGTTGACATAAGCTAAAGCAGAAATAGACAAATTTACAACCATAGTTGGAGATTTTAACACATTTATCAAAGTAACTCATAGAAAATGCACATAAAAAGTCAATAATTATACAAAGATATAAGCAACACAACAAAGTTGACCTAATTGATATATATAGAACACCATTTGCAAAAATTGCAGAAAACACACTATATTCAAAAGCTCACAGAAAATTTCCCAAAAGAGACCATATGTTGAGTGATGAAGCAAGTTTCAACAATTTTTTAAAGATTGAAATAATACAGAAGAGCTTCTGTTACCAAAATGGAAATAAACTAGAAACCAGTAACAGATGAATAACCAAAAATTCCTCAAATGTTTGGAAATTAAGCAACACCTTATAAATAACCCATGAGTCAAAACATTACAATAGCGCGTTGAAAATATTTTGAACTGGATGATAAAAATAATACAAACTATAAAAATGTAAGATTCAGCTAAATTAGTTTTCAATGGGAAGATTATAGACTTAAATGAATGTGCTAAAATGAAAAAGATTGAACATCAATGATCTAATCTTCCAGCTCAAAAAGCCAGTAAAAATATCAGCCTAAAGAATACAGATGACAGGAAATGATAAAAAGAACAGCAGTCATTGCAATAGGAAGCCAATGTACAATAGAAAAAAATTTAAAAATTACAAATTAGTCCTTTAAAAAATTAGAATTGATAAACTCATAGCAACACAGATCAAGATAAACAGGACACAAATCACTCATAATAAAATAAAAAGGGGACATGTCTACATACTTTACATACATTAAAATAATAGAGGCAATATTAAAACTTTATATCAATACATATGATAGGTTAGATAAAATGGACAAATTCTTTGAAAAACACCACTTAACCAATACTGGCATTAGAAGAAATAGAAAATATGAGTAGTCTTATCTATTAAAGAAAGTGAATCTGTTATTAAAACCCTTCTCACAAAGAAAACTCCAGGCCCAGATAGTTTCATAAATGAATTGTATCAGATGTTGAAGGAAAAGAAATTATACCATTATAAAACATATTCTTTCAAAAACAGAAGAGGACATAACACATGCCAAGTCAGCACTATCTTGATACCAAAACCAGACAAAGATAAAACAAGAAAATAAAACAAAAGAGCATTATTTTTTATGAACATCCATGCAAAAATCCTTAAGAAAATCTTAGCAAATTCAGTGAGTTTTATCCCACAAACGCAAGATTGGTTTAACATTTGAAAATCGATATAATCTATCATATTGATGGAATAAAGGAGAACATCTATATAATAGTCTTAACACTCGCAGAAAACACATTTGATAAAATTTAGCACTCATACCTCAGCAATCAGGAACAGAAAAGAACTTCTTCAAATTGATAAAGGACACACACGCAAAACCTAAAACCAGCATCATAGCTAATAGGCAAAGACTAAATGTTTCCCCCCTAATATCGGGAACAAGGCAACGATGTCCACTCTTACCACTTTTATTCAACATTGTACTGGAAGTCCTAGCCAGCACAATAAGGCAAGAAAATGAAATAAAAGGAATTCAGATTAGAACTAAAGAAGTCAAAACGTTTGTTTGCAGACAACGTGATTATGCTCTGAGAAAATCTCAGGGAACTTACAAAAAAAAGCTACAAGAACTAATAAGTGAATTTAGCAAGGTCACTGGATAAAAGGTCAATATACAAATAGCTGTATTTCTCTGTTGTAGCAATGAAAAATAGTAAATGATATTAAGAAAATAATTCCATTTACAATAGCAGCTAAATATAAAAAACATTTATGAATAAATTTTACAAAATATTTTATATGATCTGTACAGTGAAAACTACAAAACACTGCCAAGAGAAACTCAAGAAGACCTAAATCAATGCAATAATGTGCCAGGTTCATGAATGGGAAGACTCAATATTGAAAGACCTCAATTCTTCCCAATTACACCTATACATTCAATGTAATAGGATTCAAAATTTCAGCAGGTTTTTAGAAACTGACAAGCTAATTTTAAAATATATATGAAAAGTCAAAGAACCTAGAATAGCCAACATAATAAAAGAGGAGGAGAAAGAGGAGGGAGAGGGAGAAGAAGAGAAATAATCACCACCTCTACCACCACCACCAAGCTGGAGTTTACTTATACTACTAGATAGCAATAATTAATATAATGCTATCGTAGCTAAACAGTGTCTTACTGGTGAAATCATAGATAAACAGATGAGTGGACTAGAATAGAGCCAAGAAACAATTCTACACATGCAGTAACTTGCTTTATGGCAGAGGCATTACTACTTAGAGGTGAAAACATAATGCTGGGCCAATATCCATATGGAAAAATTAACTTTGACTTCTACTTCACATATACACAAACATTAATTCTAGAAAAAATACTTAAAAAGTTCTCATTACATTCAAGGAGACAAATTTTTCTTAAATAGGGCACAAAAAACACTAACCAAAAAGGACAGATTGATAAATTAGACTTCATTAAAGCTAAGAATATCTTTTAATCAAAAGACAAGATAAAAATAAAGAGAGTGAAAGGGCCAGCCAGACTGGGAGAAAATATGTATACATTCTGATAAACATCCAGAACATATAAAGAACTACATACCAATAGGAATGATTGACAAACCAAAGCTTTTTAACATTAGACATACAAAATGGACATACAAAAAGGTGTTCTCAACATCATTATTCGTCAGAGAAATATAAAGCAATAAAGAGATACACCTACCCTATCCCCCTCCCAATCAAAATGGCTAAAATTAAAAGTACTGATAATACTGAGTGCTAGTGAGGACGTGAAGCAATTTGAACTCTCATACGTCGCTGGCAGAAGTGTAAATTTGATACAACCACTTGGGAATATATTTTGGTTATGTAGATGTATACCCACGTAAAATTTTGCCAAAGTGTATACCTGAAACTTGTACATTTTACCATCTATAAGTTACATCTCAATAAATAAGAAAAAAATCAGAAAATGGAGAAAAGACATGAGATGTTAGGAGAAATCTGAACACAAAATGTATATTTGCTCATATGAAGGATTAGTATTAACTTTGCAGGTGTGCCCACAGTCTTGTAGTCATGTTTTGTTAAAAGTCCATATATTTTAGAGATGCATTCTGAAACTTTTGTGGATAAAATGACATGATGTATGGAATTTACTTCAAAATAATCCAGTTTGATGGGAAGGAGTAGATAGGAACACAGATGCAATAAGATGACTGTGGGCTAATAACTACTGAAAATGGATGATGGTTAAAAGGGAATTCAATACACTATTATCTCTACTTTTCATTTGATTGAACTTCCTCATAATAAAAAAAAACACCCCCCTTTATTCTAAAAGAGCATATGTTTTGTGGTCATACAGATCTCCCCTACTGATTACTGTGTGAATATAGAAAAGTTGCCTAACCTCTCTGAACCTCAGTTATCCTCATTTTTAAATGGGGATTCTTATAGAACCTGCTTCACAGAAGTTGGGAGGATTAGATAAGATTCTGCAGTTAAGCACTCAGCATACAGCAGGTGCTCGGTGCCTGCTGATTCCCTTAGCTTCTCCTTTCTTACCAAGCTATGCCCTAATTTCCCAGTCAATATAGATGGCATCTGCTTTTGGTCTTTTGTTCCCTATGGGGCAGTGTTTTCGAAAAGATACATTGACACACTCCTCAACCCGAGGGCTTTAGAAGACCTAGAGTGTGTGTGTGTGGGGGGGGGGGGACAAGTCACACTGGCATACCTGGACTCTTGGGGAAGAAAATGCTCTTATATTCCACAAAGCCCTGGATAGAGTAGGTGCCTAAAATGTGCTTACTGGCTGAGGGGTGGGTAGGTGAACTCCGGATCAGCCTTTGTTTGCTTTCCCCATATTTGAAGGTGGAGATGGTAGAGGTGGGGGTGTGTATGATACTACTCCTTCTCTTCCCCTGACTGGCACCAGAGCCTACCTGCTCCAAACTTGAAGCACTTAAGGCTCCTCCTTGGTCTCTCTAATTTCACATCATATAATTACCATTAGAAGTTGCTTACAATTTATGACATCATGATTAAAAACTTGAACACTGTCGTTACCACTAACTAGCTCTGTGTTACTTAACCTTTCTGAGCCTCACTTCACTTGTCTGAAAAATGGGGATGCTGAAAAATGTGGCTGTAAGGATTTAATTTTAAAAACGCATGTAAAATTCTTAGCTCAGTCCTGGGATGTGGTAAAGGGTCAGTAGTACCTTTTGATGCAGTTGGGTCTGTAGGCCAGGAGCTTTACACGTATTATCTCTAACATTCTACGCTCTTCAGCTCCCTTTCCATGTACCACCAGCCTCACCAGGCACCCAATTATGCTTAGGTGCCCTGGATCCCCACAGTGCCTGCCCACCACAGTATTACCCCTTGGTCCAGCCTCACTTCCTCTTTCCCTCCAAACGTAACCACCCAATTTCCTATGTCCTATTCATTTTCCCTTCTTCTCCACCAGATGGCACCAGAGAATGCAAGAAGCTCATGAGATCTGAGCAAAACTTCCCAGAGGCTTTCCAGTTCTGAGGGGGCTTCCTGGAGAACCAAAGAAGACTTTCTTATGGGAGGAGAGGTTTTGTGTTTTGTTTGTTTAAAGCCTGCTCCAAACCACACTGCATGGAGCGTCTTAGCCCAGAAGTCAGGTTACAGCCCTACCCATTCTTTTCATTCATGTGCTTCCACCTTCCCTCTCCCTTCCTTTCCAACATTTGGGCCGGGAGGCCTTTCTTTTAAGACAAAGTATCCCCCTGACACACTTTCAAAAGGTTATGTAAATCCTCTTAATCCCTTTCTCTGGGAAACAGCGACTCCACCTGCACTTCTAACTTCTCCCTGTTTCCCCAAAGCCACTCACTGGTACTTCCTGGAAGATGTCCCACTGAGGATGTTTCTATGAGGTTAGGGAGGGCAGAAGGGAAGATTTGTTAGCTATGGGTTAACTAGATTTCCAAGGTACCTTGACTCTAGAATCCTCAAAATTCTAGACTTTGAGCATTTTATCTTATACATTAGAACATTATTGGAATAAAATGTTATCCAAAGATAAGGCAGATCATTAGTGAGGTTCAGGTTGAAGGGAGAGAATCAAGAAGAGAAAAGAGCTCTGAGAGTAAAAGAGGTGGATAGAGAGTGCTTAATATGCTTCAGTTTCCACAACTGTAAAATGGGGGAAATAATAGTTGCTATCATATAAGGTTATTATAACGAATAAAAGAGTTACTCCTCGTAAAGCACTTGTAACAGCGCCTGGCATGTAGAATGTATGTAATTGTAGTACTACAATTATCTTATTATTACCAGTTCTTGGTCACACTGAAGCCCTTCCAGGCATGGCACTTTAGGAGGCTAACCCTTTCCTGGTTCTTAGTCACTTCAGTGACTCCAGGTTCCTACTTACCCTGAATTCTTTCTGACACACCACAGTATCTGTGACATCCTCCTCTAAGATGTCCTTGTTGATTAACCCCTACTTTTAGCTAAAATCAATGAGCAGCAAGCGGGCTCATGAATGAGTAGAGAGGTGTCTCAAAGAGCCAACACATGACCTATTTGTTGGACCAGCCCACTGGTAAAAGTCAGAGTGAGAAATTTTTAGCACCAACAAGAGAGCTAGGGCCTTCCCCCCAATCCCATTTCCCCTCTTCCTTCCTCACAGTAGCTCTAGCCATTGGACTCTGCCGCAGCTTCCCAAGCTGGCCTGAGTGATTATTTCCTCACCCCACCACACAGTGTCATCATGCACTGCTTTCTGTGACTCAGTGATCATTTATTTCTAGGAGGATGAGAAACGTGAAATGTTTGAGGTCATATAGTGAAAAACACCATTTTACAGAAAAAGCTTCAACCCAGAGATGGAAGTGGACTTGCTCAAAGTCACAATGCTAGTGTTTGTTTCTTCCAAAGACTCTAGGCTACTTGACTTCAGGGACCATGATTTCTGCTTGATTAGTATTTCTTTCTACATATCATCTTATATGGTGGAAGGCCAATGATATTGTGGAAACAGAACTCATCTTAAAGTCAGAAAACTTGGGTTGTAAGCAGACAACATTTACTAACTGCACGACCGAGGTTGAGTCACTATGCTCCTTAGATTTAGTTTCTGCCTCTAATATGGGGCTAATCATCCCTACTCTTCTTCACAGATCATGGTCAGGATGAAGTGAAAGAATGGACAAGATGTTACTTATAACCCATGAAGTGTCAGCCAAACCAAGGCACTTAATAGGTCTGAGCTAGGCATAAAGAAGCTACTAAATAATTGCTCTCTAAATGAATGGAAACCTTCTCCTGCCACAGGGCCATCAGCAAAGCAGCCAGGACCTCAGAAGGCAAGGGTACAGGCAAGGTATCCAGACTCTTGGGTGACTGTGACTCCCTCTCCTATCTTAGAAAAGGTATACAGGAGCAGCACCTCACCTCCAGTTTTCCTGGGACACAGGACCCACTGTCCCAAACCTACCCTTACTGCCACTCATGCTGTCTGCAACCCCTTCCACCCTTTCAGCTTTCAAGGTTCTTTAAATCCTTCTCAGGGATAGAGGTTATAGGCTACAAGCAAAATTTCTGGTCGTAGTAGCTCCCCAGGAATTGGCCCCTCTCCACCTCTTCACTATTTATTTACATACACTAAGGGCAACTGCGCTGCACATTTGCGGGGGCAGGGGGGCAGTGAGCACCAGGACAGTTGCCATTACCATTGTGGTCTATGTGACTAGCGCCCTCTGGTGCACAACTCCAGGAATACAGCGTGACTGGTGCCCTCTGCATGTATCTCCATTCCTGTCTCTATGGCCATACACAGGCTATTTCCTTCCCTTGGAATGTCCTATTCCCCTCTTCTCCACCCATTCACACCTTCCCCATCCATGAGGTCCTGCTCAACTTCTCACTCCTCCATGAAGCTTTCTCTGATTTCTCTAGCCCTAGTTGACCTCTTGTTTCTATGAACACCTGACATCTTGAAAGTGCTATCCTAATTTATATAATTGTAATACAACACTTATCTTATTATTAGCAGTCCTTGGTCTCACTGAAGCCCCCCAGACAAGGTGCTAACCCTTTCCTGCCTCTCGAGTGACTTCAGTCTCAAGATTTCTATTTACTACTCACCCTTCAAGTCAGCATCCCACAATTTAACGTGTTTAAATGTTCTCTAGTTTCTTCATGTGCTTTAGTTTTCTCTCCTTAACTGTAAGTACTAGAGGGCAGAGTTTTAGATTCCTCCTAGTGTAATGATTAATATAAATAATGCTACAGGAATAACAAGAGCTACTATTTATTGAGCACTTATAATGGCACAGGCACATCAAATGAGACAAACTTTAAATAAATATGTCTTTCGATCCTCACAGCAGCCTTGTGAGGCAGGTACTATTACTCATCTTTCATAGATGAGAAAACTGAGGTTAACAGAGCCAAGTTGACTTGCCTAAGCCTAGAACCACTCACTAGCAGCCTGGCTCCAGAGCTCACTCTAAACGATTATCCCATTGTTTCTCAAAATGTGGTCTGCATAAACCACTTGCATTAGAATCACTTCAGGTGCATATAACAAACTGTTGCACCCCACCCCAGCTGAGCTGAAGCAGAATCTCTGAAGATAAGCTTCAGGATTTTTTGAGATTTTATCCAGGTATTCGACATTAGACTAAAGTTTAAGAACCAATGTACTATACTTAACACATACATGCTAACTGACAGAATCGTGCATGTAAACACATACTTATGCATGCATGTAAATAATAACATAGCCACCAACACATAATATTTTACATCAGAGTGGTCTTTAGGGATCAGCGAGGGAACATTTCCACAGAGTCCGCTTTTCTAGCCAAATCATCACATCAAGATATCCTCATAGTGAATACCACATTCCTGCCTCCATAGGAAAAATGGGTATGAAAATATCTGGGCCTTGCTGGATCCTAGCAATGAAGGGTGGGTGACTTGCTACCCAGACTCACAGCCCATCCTACCACCACCCCTCCACACACTCGTACACTGTCTATGAGTCTGTCCGTTAGGTTACGCCATAAGACAATTACAAAAGAAAGTGGAGGTGCAAACGAGGCATAAGGTATATAAAAATCTTTGCTTGGCTAATTCTTAGCTGTGTGGACTTGAATAAGTTACTTAATCTCCCCTGCTTCAGTTTCTTCATCTATAAAACTGATATAATAATAATAATAGTACCCATTTCATACGATTGTTATGAAGGTTAAATGAGCCAAAACATTTAAAGAGCTTGGATTCTAAGTCTTAGAACAAGACTTTGGCAAGTTGTACTCAATGTTAGTACAGTAGTAGTAGTTATCAAGTTTTGGGCTTAGCATCCAAGCTCTGCTTCCAGCTGGATTACAAGTTGCTCCTTAGGTACAGGACCCTGGAGAGTTTGTCAATATGGTGTGGGAGAATGTTTTTGGATATGAATCCGAGATCGAAGAAAAAAATAAAGATATTATTTTGCTTAGCACTTCCTCCCTCGTCATACTAATTTATTATTTATTTTATGACATGCAGCTTTACTGCAAAAAAAATTCAGTGTTCCCATTCCTTGGCCTTGGCAAATGTTGCCAGATGTGGGATAAAGTGAGGAAGGTGACATTAGAATGAGACAGCAAGAAAGAAAGGATATACATGTCCAAAATTCCTCATACAAAACCCTTAGGGTTAGATGTTTTCTGAAATTCAGAATTTGGGGTATTTTAGACAGGTAATATGGTGAATATATAGTATACTATATAACACCCCTGGTAGGTGTTACAAACACATTAGTATTTCATAGCAAAATGGATAGTCACATAAATAGGTTAAATATACACTATAAATAGCCTCACATAAGTTCAGGTCAAGTTTTGCTGCCTAATGAGTTTTCGTGGCAAACTTATGAAAACTTCTGGTTTTTAGAGATAGCTGAATTTTGGAATTACAGATAATGGATCATGGTCCACGGTTGGGTAGGCCAAGGATGTGAGCAAAGAAAAGCAGTTGAGATCCACTAATGAGGCCATGCTGAAGACTCCTTGTTTGTGGGGTGGAGGTCCATTCTTCACTTTCTCCAGCCATAGATTGCACTCGTCCTCCAGCCTGATGCCCCCAAAGTGCATATCACTTTGAGTGTTGGGTTGTGGATCACTTAAGGCAAAGTTATGCCCCCTATACATGCAGAGAGCATGACTTTGGGATAGCAGCACCTCATACACCAGGGCCAAGTGTTGGACATGGGCGGCATCAGGAAGTAAAGGACTGGAACAGAGCAGCTCTGATTTGCTCTTTTAATGTATTGAGTTCATGCACAAGATCTCATCTGAAAAAAGGGTACTATACTATAGCCAAAGAATATGTGTCGGCTGTAGCATTGAAAAGTACATTGGATTGTATAATTGAAATTTGCTAAGAGAGTAGAACTTAAATGTTCTCACCAAAAAAATAGATAAACATGTGAGGTGATGGATGTGTTAATTAACTCAATGGGGGGAATCCTTTCACAATACATATGTATTTCAAATCATCACGTTGTACAATTTAAATATCTTACAATTCCATTTGTCAATTATACCTCGACGAAGCTGGAAAAAAAATGAAAAGTGGGTCTTTTTTATTTTATTCTATTTGGAGTTTGTTGAGTTCTTGGATGTGTAGATTCATGTATTTCATCAAATTAGGGAAGTTTTCAGCCATTTTTTCCTCAAATATTCTTTCTGCCCCTTTCCCTCTCCTTTCTCCTTCTAGGACTCCCATTATGATTATGTTGGTCTACTTGATGGTATCCCATAGGTCCAGTAGGAATTTACTCTGCCATACTGAAGGCAGAAACATAATCAATCCCTCTTGACCTCAGCATATAAACTTCCTAGGGGAAGATATGGAGGCCTGATACAATATAGATAAGCCAAGTCAAGAACAGACTGTGGAAATGATGGAAAGTCGGTTGTAAGTTCCCACAGACATGCTGTTGGCAGGGCTGGTCCTTAGGCATAGACAAAAATATGGAGACCTACTTCAGTGATCATCTACCTTTTTTCCACTCCCATACTCTCCATATGCACAGCACACCATGACTAATTCTCATTTTACATTCAGTGATTCTCATGGAAGGGGTGCCCTATGGTTACATGTACCCCCATGGACCTTATGGTACACCCCCTTCTGTGCACTCTCAACCCCTCACAGGTTCAAATCCCTGTAGTGAATGGCACAGTGGAAGCCTAACATATTCCTACCACTAAATCCTTCCCTACATCAGCCTGCACCAAAGTCCAAAATATCCATCAAAAGTCAGTCCTGGAGGCTGAGGTATTTTGAGGCAGCATGATAAACCAGTAAAAAACTTCAGCTGAGAATCAGACATATTTTGGTTCTAATTTCAGCTCTGCCACTTACTAGCTGTGTGACTTTGAGAAAATCACTTAACCTCTCTGAACATGTTTCCTCAACTGCAAAAAGGAGATAATAATAATGCAAACCACTTTACCGAGTTGTTGTGAGAATTAAATGAGACAAAGTTTATAAAGTCAAGGGGTGAAGGTGAGATGTAAATCTCACAAACTTAATACAGGCAAAGTGATGGCATGCAGAGCATAGGAGATTGGAGTAAGATAAAACTGGATTTGGAACCTGGCTCTGCATTTACCAGCTGTGTGACCCTTTCAAGTCTCTTAATTAGCTTAACTGATTTCCTTGTCTGTGTAATGGGGATTAGAACACTTACCATAAAGGACTGTCATGAAGATAAAATGGGAGAATGTAAGTGACAACAAACATGCGTGCATGCATTCCACAAATATTTATTGAACATAGAGTGAGTATGATATAATGGAGATCAGTGTAGTGTGGGGAAAGGCGGGGGAATACTTTAGAAAGGGTGCTCAGGAAAGCCCATTACTGGCACAAAGAATGTAATGGAAGAGCTTAGCAAATGGGAGTTTCCATCTTTTGCAAATTTTTCCAACTTGCAGTACTTCCACCCAGACAACTTATAAAAATTTCTCTCCTTCAAGAAGCACGTATCCACTTCCCTGGGGCACCAGCTCCCTATTTACCAGTTCTTTCCTTTCCCCTCAGTCTCATATTCTCACTCTGCCCCTCCTAAGCATAAAATTCTGAGACACCAAGGACATTGCTGGTCCTGATTCAGTAATCAGTCTCTTTCCACGGTTCCTTCCCTGCATCATGCCTGCTATTTCATTTGTAGGAATCCTCTTTTTATTTTTAACCTTTTTATGACAACTTTATTCAGATATAATTAACAAACTGCTATCACTGATCACAGGTTGAGCAGCAAGTCTCTTAAGTCTGGTCACAGAACAAGCTTCCAACACTGAAAACAGTTCCTGTGTTTAACCCTGGGCACCAACCAAATACCTAACCCAAGACATAGCCTGAGCACCGAACTCTGGACTTGGAAACACCCCAAATTTCAGACCAAACCCTTAACCCTGGCCCCAGATGGAGACCTTAAATATATCCATAAACTGAGCCTCTTTCTGGCCACACTCTAAGGCCTTAACCCTGATTAAACTGCGTCTCTGGATCTAGTCACATACTCACTGCCTATGCCTGGTCGAAGAGTAAGTACCTATAACTGGTCCCAGACTGAGGCTCTAACCTTGATCTCCTGTTGAACGCTAATTATGGCCACTGATAAGCTCTTAATTCATAATACAGAGATCCAACCTATTGTTAGATATAGCCCCTAAACCTGTCCCAGGCTGAGTCTCAAGCCTGAGCTACAGACTGTGACCTAACTCTGGGATATACTTAATAGCCTACACTGACCACAAAATGAGTGCTCAGCATAGATACTGACTGAGCTCTAATGCTGACCACAAACTGAAGCTCTAACTCAGTCACAGCCTGAGATCTGACCTTGGAAACCAACCCAGCTACAATTTCCACAGACTTAGCACTAACCAGAAAATGACCCCAACATTGGCAACAGAAGGACTACTAAACTTAGCCTCACACAGAGACAAAAACATGTACAGAGACTGAACTCTAGACATGGCCTAAGACCGTGCCTTCATCTTGGCCAAGAAGTGAAACTGAATTGTCTACTAAACTTGAGGATACATTCTGATCACATCATATGCCTTAATCTTGTTCATAGATAGAACCCTGAACATAGCCACAGCCTGAGACTTAACTCTGTTCAAAGCCCAAGCTCTAAACCTGGCCAGCATTAGGTTCATAAATCTGACTACAGAATAATCCACCGAACCTGGGACAGACTGAGCCTCATCACTGGCCACTGATTTGGCCCCTAAATCATATAACCTCTAACTAGTTACAAACTGAGTCTCTGGTCACAGACTGAATTCCTAACTCTAATCACAGACTGAGCCCATAAGCCTAACCTCCAACCTGAGTTTTCAACCTGAAAATAAAACTGATCTTCCAAAATGGCTAATGACTGATCCTGAATCTTTGAGATAGACTGAACCCTATCTCTGGCTAAATGCTAGTCCCAGACTGAATCCCAACTCCAACCACAGCTTTAAACTTAACCCTAGCCACAGACACATTCCCAATACCAGAAACTGAACTGTTCATCAACACTGGGCAAAAACTGAACCCAAATCTTGAACACGAACTAAGGACAAAACAAAACAAATACTTTTCATTCTTTGACTGAAACCTAGCAAGGAACTTAACTCTAACCCTGAACACAGACACAACTCACCATGGCCAAGATCTGAGCCCTATTCCTGGCCACATTCTGAGCACTACCCTGGCACGAAACCCGTAAATCCTGCCCACAATCTGAGACCCAAAGACTGAATCCTAAGTCTAGCTAAAGAATGATTCCTAACACTACAAGGCTGAATCAAAATTCTCCTCATATTATTAGATCTAACAACAGGCTAAGACTGAGTACTAACCTTTGCCACAGACTGTCTTAAACCCATAAACAAAGTTCCCTATGTTAGTGGCCACAGACTGAGTCCTAGCACTAGCTTGAGGTTAAGCGATCAGTCTGGCCACAAACCTAGCCCTAAATTGGGGAGAGATATACCCACAACACTGGGCACAGTAGGGGCACTAAAAATCAGCACAGACTGAACTCTACTACTGATACCAGAATGCCTGCTATACTAACCAGAATCTAAGTCCCAGACTGACACTAGGACATGTACACTCTGAACTCAAACCCTGGCAACAGCCAGAGCCCAAAACCCTGACTGCAGCCTGAGTCTCTAAACCTAAACACAAGCTGGATCCTATGTGTTATCCATTCTCACACTAACCTTATTTGTAGACTGACATGTAATATCAACAGCCAGTCGGGGAAACATTTACACTCTTAGCCCTAAAACCTTCCTCAATGTAAGCCTTAACATGGCCATTGGTCACCCCCAAACTCTGGTAAAAGCTTAATCAGATACAAAAATTAGTTGCATTACTATATATTAACAACAAACTACCTGAAATTGAAATTAAGAAAATATCCCACTTACAATAGCATCAAAATAATAAAATATGTAGGAACAAACTTAACCAAGGAGGTGCAAGACTTGTACACTGAAAACTTCAAAACACTGATAAAAGAAATTAAAGCAGACACAAATAAAATGGAAAGACATCCTTTGTTCATGGATTGAAGAATTGATGTTGACAAAATGTCCATACTACCCAAAGTGATCTACAGATCCAATGTAATCCCTATCAAAATCCCAATAGCGTTTTAAACAGAAAATAGAAAAACCAATCATAAAATTCATATGGACTGAATAGACAGTTCTCCAAAGAAGACATAGAAGTGGACAACAGGTACATGAAAAGATGCTCAATGTCACTAATCATCAGGGAAAATGCAAATCAAAACCACAATGAGATATCACCACACACATGTTAGGATGGTTATTATCAAAAACCAAGATAAACAAGTGTTAGTGAGGATGTGGAGAAATTGGAACTCCTATGTACTGTTGGTAGGAATGGAGAATGGTGTAGCCACAATAGAAAACAGTATGCAGGTTCCTCAAAAAATTAAAAATAGAACTATCATATGATCCAGCAATCCCATTTCTGGGTATATATTCAAAGGAAACAAAATCAGTATCTCAAAAAGATATTTGCACTCCCATGTTCACTGCAGCATTATTCACAATAGCCAAGATATAGAAACAACTTAAATGTCTATTGACAGATGAATAGATAAAGAAAATGTGGTATATGCACACAATGGAATATTATTCAGCCTTAAAAAAGAAGGAAATCCTACCATTTGTGACAACATAGATGAATGTAGAGAACATTATGCTAAGTGAAAAAGCCAATCACAGAAGGACAAATATTGTATGATTCCACTTATATGAGGTATTTAAAATAGTCAAACTCATACAAGCAGAGAGTAGAATGGTGGTTGCCAGGGGCTGTGGGGAGAGGGAAATGGGGGAGTTGTTGCTCAATGAGTATAAAGTTTCAGTTTTGCAAGATGAATAATTTCTAGAGATCTGCTCTACAACACAGTGCCTATAGTTAAAAATATGGTATTGTGCACTTTAAGTATGTTAAGAGGATAGATCTCATGTTAGATGTTCTTACCACAAAAATAAAAACTCACAAAACAACACAAGGAAATTTTTGCAGGTGATGTATATGTTTAGTGCCTTGATTGTGGTGATGGTATCATGGGTATATGCATATGTCCAAGCTCATCAAAATATATACATTAAATATGTGGATTTTTTTGTATATAATTATACCTCAATAAAGCTTTAAAAAATGGAAGGGAATTGCTCATAATTTTAGTCTCTTTAATCAAGAAAATAAATTTTTCCATAAGTCAAAGTGTATTTCTTTTTGTGCCTCATTGATGAAAAAACACCTGAGGAAAGTAGTGTTAGCTTTTAGAGTCTGTATTTTGAGGAAAATAAAGAAAGAGAGTGCTTTAAAGGTATTGGATTAACCAATCAACAGTACTTGCCACAGAAAGAGCTCTCTAAAATTCATATCATTATTAAAGAACCTATCTAAAAATGTTTGACAAATTGTTGTCCCAAAACTCAATCCAGCTACTAATTATAAGCCTTCTTCAAGCGTCTAAGTAAGCAAAAATAAAGGTATTGTGTATGGAACAATACTGGAATTACATAAACCAAAATGTTAATAGAAAAATAAAAGCTTGATCAGATAGACCAACAGCAGCGCTCAGTGAACATAAACTCTACACAAAGTCAAAATGGGACCACTACTTGCAGAATCAACTCTGATACAAGCCAAGTTGAAGTGTTAACACAGGTCATTGACTGAGCCATGCTGTGGCTGCAGAATGAGGTACAACACTGGCCACTGTGACTTAGCTCCACAGACCATGCCTGATACGGGCTACCAACAAAGAACCCTGACACTGGCTAAAGTCAGAAACCACACCTTGGACATACTCTGGCCAAATATGCATCCCAAATCCTGTTCATATTCATAGTTGAAATCCTGGCCACAATCTATACTCTAATATTGTCCACATATGAAACGCTAACTTTGGTCTGAGATAAACTCTTGGGCACATCACAGGTAATGTCACAACATGGCAAGAGACCGCATATTAAACTTAGATTTTGACTGTGCCTTAACACTGGCCACAGACTGAGGCCTAACGCTAGACCAAGAATAAATTCTAACCACGAACACTAATTGAAACTTAACCCGATGAAAGACTGAACATAAATCCTGTTCAAATTCTTATTTAGCCTTTCCCCAGGCAACAAAGTCAGCATAAACAGTAATGCCTGGCAGAGCCATAATGCTGGCTTTTATTGATTCCCAAACTTAGAAACAAAAGTGATTTGAACACTGACCAAAAATTAAAGTCAAACCTTGAGGTGAGCCCTAACCCTAGCTGTGGTCTGCCTAAGGCTGGTCCACAGACGGAGCCCTAACACTGATCTGAGAATGAGGCCTCTTCCTACATACAGACTAAATCTTAAGACTGTTCAAAATTTGAACCCAGATCTTGTACATTGACTTCACAATGAGGCATAATCCAGGCCACAATGGACTAATGGCAGCCTCAGAGTGAGCTTTCACACTGGTCAGATTGCACTCTGATCCTTGTCACAGACTGAACCATAGCTATAACTCTGGGGCCTAACACTGATATCAGGCTGAGCTCTAAACTTGGTTCCATGGTCCTCTAACCAGGAATCCACACTGTCTTGTAAAAATAGTAACAAACTGACTAAGCCTTAACCTAAGCAAAGACTGAAGCCAAACACATTTCACATTATAAACCTGAACCCTGGCAATGACTTGAGCTGTACACTCGCTCTTGATAGAGCCTTAACCTTGGCTTACTAATTGATCTAGAAATCTGACTAGATTAATTTACCCTAGGCCACTATTTCACAAATTCATCTGCTTATACTCAAGTATTTGTTTCCTGGATATATTTTCAAGCATACTTTCTACAACAATAGATCAAGAGTCTCATCTTTGTATGTGCAAGCACACAGACACACACACACACATATTCTAATAAGCCTTGCAGAAATATTACTTGTCACAGCTATGTATGTTAATTAATAATTTACTTATTGATAGTTCTTCCTACTAGAATATAAGCTCCAAAGTGAAGGAATGCTATCTGTTTTTTTTTCCACTTCTGTATTCCCAACATCTAGAATTATGCCTGGAATGTTGTTAAGTACTCAATAAATATTTGTTGAATGGATGAATGAGTAGTTCCTTGTTACTCTTCTGTCCTTCTCTTATTTGACCTCTCTTTGCTATATTCCTGTAATTTTACTTTGTTTTCTCTTAGTTCATCTACCTGGCTATTCCTTCTCAGCTTCCTTTGAAGGCACCTCTTCCTCTACCTACTACTTGAATATCATTATTTTCTAGAGTTCCATACTTAATCTTTGTCTTAAAAACTACTATTCTATACATTCTCTAAGTGAAATTTAATCCATGTTTGCTTATTTACTTACTATCTATATACTGATGTCTCCCAAATGTTCAGTTCCAACCCAGACCTCTCTCCTGTGCTTCAGACCTACATTTCCTTGCAGCCTATCAGGTATCTCCACCCAAATGTTCCACAGACTCCTCAAATTTTAAATGTTCAAAACGAATTCCTCCTATCCCTCACAAAACTTGCTACTCTTTCTGGGTTTCCTATCTCAATGAATGGTACTACCATACATTCAGTCTTCCAAATTAGAACTTGGCAGCCACAATGGACTCCTTCCTTTCCCTCACTTCCATATCCAAATTATCACCAAGTCCATCTGATCATACCATTTCCTTGCTTAAAAACCTTTGATGGTTCTCTACTGCTTTCAGGTTAAACTTTGAACTCATTGGTACGGCCCCCTATTCCTACCTGATCTAGTTCCTGCGATACGGAACTTTTTTTTTTTTTTTTGGTTCCCTGCACTCTCTCATATCCTTATTTCTCTGTATGGAGTATGGTTGACATTCATGCCCCAAATCTGACAAATATCTTACTGATTCTTCAAGCCTCATCATTCAAGCATGACTTCCTCCAGAAGTGGAACGAGTTCTTCCTTTTCTATGGTCCTATAGAACCCTATGTGGACCTTCTTAGAGCACTTTGTACATTGTATAACTCCCCTCCTAGATTGCGAGCTACTTAGGGCAAGGACTGTTTTCTAATTCTGTAGCAATAGTGCCTAGCCCAGTGCCTTGCACAAAGCAGTTTGCTGAATAAATTATTGAATCTATTAAATCTTCTTCTTCCTTCACTGTTTTGTTTAAAATTTTAGGCAATTACCTTAGCAAAATGCAATTCCTCTTTCTTTCCCTTCATTCCATTTGTGAGTAAAAAAGTTGTCCTTATCAGTAAAATTGTAGTAACCCAACCATAACGATCCAGTCAGCTATAAGGTTTCATCTCTAACAAAGAAAAGTCAAGAGTTAGGAGCAAAATTAGCCATAATAAACAACAATTTTCCTCAACTTTTAAATCACTTGAAAGTGCTTAGGCATCCCCACCTATTTCTTTATCCACCTTTTAATATGTTTTTTACTAAAAAGATAGTTTCTTAAAGAAATATACAGTTATTTCTTATTATGCAAGTAGTATTGTCTATCTGTTCTAACCTATTGCATTACAACAGTGTATGCGGCCACTGTTCTTCAGGGCAACAATGTGCTTTCATTACGGTTTAAACAGGCTTCTTCTGTGGCCGCCCGGTGGCTTAGAGGTTAAGTGCGCATGCTCCGTTAATGGCGGCCCGGTTCGGATCCCAGGCGTGCACCTACGTACCGCTTGTCCAGCCATGCTGAGGCAGCGTCCCACACACAGCAACTAGAAGGATGTGCAACTATGACACACAACTATCTACTGGGGCTTTGAGGAGAAAAAGGGAAAAAAAGGAGGAGGATTGGCAATAGATGTTAGCTGAGGGCTGGTCTTCCTCAGCAAAAGGAGGAGGACTGGCATGGATGTTAGCTCAGGGCTGATCGTCCTCACACAAGAAAAATAGGCTTCTTCTGGGCTGGCTTTTCATAGATCACATTTTTATGCCCGTTATGACACCATTTCAAAGGAAAAAATATGGTTCCCAATTAGTAACAAAATATAAATTTTTTCCAGAACCTTTGAAGTGATTCTAATGCAGATGGTTCACACAGAATACATTTTGACAGTTTTAAAGGACCATTTAAAATTCTAAGCTTATCAGAGAATAAATAACATTTCTAAAAAGTTAATCAAAACTCAATGAGAATTTCAAATCACTACATAAAAGGCTTCTCCCAGAATGCTAATAGCTTAACCAACAGTAAAATGAATCTAGAACCTTCATCTGCCCCCACAAGCACAACTCCATACCCCAAGAAGGGACATTTTGTAAGACAGTGCACTCCAAACTACCACAACACCCAGAGTACCCTCCTCCGTTTGAATTCCGGGGACCATCGGACCGGAGGGAGGAATTGTGGGTATATTAGAGAGAAGAGTTTCGACTCCATCTCCCACAATCCTCTGTCTTCACTTGAGTCTCTCCGCCAATACCATTATTGGATCCGCATCAGGAAGAACAGCCTCCCGCGACCTCAAACTACATTTCCCATGAGGACAAGGCATGGGCCTCCGGCTTCCCTGGTGACCAGTAACCAATAGGAGACGCCGCAGCGGCCGCGGTGTGGGTGAGTCCAGCCTCGGGCCTGAGTGCCGGGCCAAAGCCGGCTAGCGCAAGGCAGGGAGTTCTGAAGACAGTTGCGCGGCGTGGGGCGCTGCGAGGGCACTACCCGCCCAGGAGCTGCCGCGCCGGCCCGATTTTCCGCGGCTCTATAAGGAGTAGCGCTTCGGTAGCCGGGCAGCTGGAGGTCAGAGAGGCAGAAAGCACGAGTGGCTGTGGCTGGGGACTGTGGGACTGAGGGGGGCCTAGGGAGGAGGGTGCTTCCGGGGCCGCTTTCCTCTGCGCCTAGCTCCGCCCAGCTCCGCCTCTACGGGGGAGGGGGTGTGGGGACTGGGAGTCGGGGTGGGCTTCTGAGCTCTCCGCGCCGGTTCCTTGCAGCTTTGGAGCGCGCTCTCTTTTTCCTTTTTACCCCAACCCGCCAACCCGCTGTCTTTTTTCCTCCACAACGCCACCCCCCTCTCCCGCACCCCGCCTTGTGCCTCCTCAGAGGTCTGAAGTTAGTGTTCTCGACCAGGGGCTTCCCTAGGCAGCGTCTGGACTCCTTCTTACTGCTTGGAGGAGTTGGATGATGTCTTTCCTCTCTTCCCTCTATTTGCATTTCAGGTTTGGGCACACACCCTCCTTCCAATGTACACACTCTCCATTTCCTCTAGGGGCGGGGGAATTTCTTGCCACGCTCGGGGCATGACTTTTTGTCATATTTTCACTTTGCCTCCTTTATGGTGAGATAAAGCTCGCCGCCATCTCTTTATTGGCCCCTCCAGCCACCCGCCCCTTGCCTGACCAGATCTTTGGAGTAGAAAGAGTTTCACCTCAGTTTCCAGAAGGGATGGGGAACAGAAGAGGGAAGGAATCTCACATTTGAGAAATATGTGTTTAAGGTTCAGTGCAGTGTTCTGGTGAGAGTAAAAGGCAAGTTAGACCTATTTTAAAAACCGAGTTTTGTAGCGGTTTCCAGCAAGAACTGACGGCGCTAATGTTGACAAATATTTAGGGGACGCACCAACCACAAAATAAAGTAGACAGTGCAAAGCAGGCTGTATTAATTATTTTATTATTACAAACGCATGCAGAAAGTACTGAGGGGTTAGTGGAACAGGATACTGATGGGGTGGGAGTTGGTCTGTGGCAGATCAAGCCTAACCCTGAAAGCACTAAAGGTTGGACACTCTCATCTGTCTTCCAGACTAGTCCTGGTAGGCTTTGTGAAGGAGGTGAATTTTAATTTGGGCTCCAGAAGAGTAAAGGAGATTCAAAATGGGCGAAGAGGAGGAAGAAAATGCTTCCTGATACTGGAGTTGGAATTTGAGAAGGGTAGATAGAGTAGGGAGCACTTGTGTGACAGGTGGGCTTGCCTGACTGGAGTAAAAAGTGTCACCAGGGATAGATTGGGAAAGAAATAGCAGTGGAAAGCTTGGGGTCATAATAACAGGACACTCTGAAGCATCCGCATAGTTTGGATATTATTCTGTATCAAATAAAATTAAAGATAAAAAATTAAGATTGGGTGATTTTTGTTTTTTCATCCTAGGGGAACCTGATTTGAGATCAATTCTTGGAGAACACGAAGAAGTGTGGTGGTATGTTCCAGGTGTGAGTTTAATTTAAACCCTAGAAGAACTTTGTCTTATGGACTGTTTTGTTTGTACCTATTCTTAGTTACAATCTATAGTTTTCAATTTTAAAGCCGGGTGACATAAATTTATTTTCTTAAGAAATGCATTTGCTGTCCTTGTACATTATATTATCTGAATTATAGTCATTTCATTGGACAACGATAATGACTGCTATTTATTGAGTCTCTGTAATTTTTGGGCACTATCACAAGCTCTTTGTTGCATTATCTCAAGAGTCTTATGAAATAGGTACTAGTCTTCCCATTTTTCTAGAGGAGGAAACTAAAACGCAGAGAAGTTAAACAACCTACTTCAAGTCACATAGATTGTTAGGATTGGGGTTTGGGTGTACAGATTTCTGATTCCAGAGCTCATGGTCTGTCCACCATGGTGTGCTGGTCCTGCTGTTCACTTTTGTTCTTGACTTTCCATTTGTGGTAAGGAAAGATTATTGTGAAATATAGTTGATCATCCTGGCAGAAACCCAAATGATTCACTTTTAGTTTCTGTGTCAGTATGGGTCTGCTATAAAGCAGCTGCCAAAACCAAATTAGCTTAACTGCTATTGCAGCTGTAGCTAATTGTGTCTGCCAAAACTATAGTCAGTATGGCTGTTTCTGAATTAGATGATTCTCTTTATAAGACATGTCATACCTCTAAGCTATTTGGACCTGGACAGTACTTGGGGTTTTATTTTATTTTAGCTTTTATTTTAAGTGACTTTCTGGGTCACTAGGTCTCCTCCATGACCTTTGCCCACATGAAGAGTTGGGGGTGCAACAGAGTACAAGGTGTGAGCTCTCCCTGGGTCTAGTTGAGGAGTTGTATGCCCATAATTCTGAGGTAATGTAGTGTGTAGAACAGAGACAGGTACGAAGTGCTCAGAAAGGATAAAGGAAGGAGTGACTAACTGTAAGGGAGAGTCAGGGAGAAGGCTTCTGTGAAGAGATGACATGACAGACAGGTCTTGAAGGCTAATGAGTTTGCCAGGCAGAGAAGAGTGGGGCACAGGCATTCCAGATACAGGGAGCAGTCTGTAAAAGACATGTGGCTATATAAGAGCAAGGCATGTCCATTCAATATTGAGGAATTCAGCATGGCTGGGGTACACATTGTTTGGGAAAAGAAAGGTATAATGGTAGAAGAGTCTGGGAAGATAGGTTAGGGCTGATTTATGAAGAACCTTGAATTCAAGGCTAAGAAGTTTGGATGTGCTCCCATAGGCCAGTGTTTCTCAAAATGTAGGGCATCTGCCAGCAGTGGTTATGTTGTACTCCCACAAACATTTAAAATTTTATTAATTATGTATTCTAATATGTCGTTTAAGAGATAAAACAATTATAAATCAGATCAAATCTAAGGTTACTTAGGATATGGCTTTGTAAAAATAGAAAATGAACCAGTTTTAAGTTGATTTAAGATAAATATTAAATAAATAACAGTACACGTAGTGTGCGAATATGGTAAAATCACCAAGTAATACTCAAATGACTGAAGTTTGGGAAATGCTGCTTGTAGGCAATAGAAAACCATTAAAATGTTTTAGAAGAAGAGCATCATGATCAGGTTTTCACTTTTAGGATGCACTGGATGGGGACATGACCAGTTAGGAGGTTGGTGCTCTGTTCCACAGAGAGATGAGGACCCAAGGGAGTAACATATGAGAGAAGGAAACAGATTTGAGAGACATTTAGAAGGTAGAATTAGTAGGCCTTGGTAGATGTGAATATTATTCTATCAGTGTCATCAGAATTATTTTAAAAGTCTGTATGTCACTTGCCTGTTATCCTTTATATTCTAAGATGAGCATATTATTGCCCAACAGGATATGTACATATATGCATGAAGGTAACAGTGGAGGCTGTTGTCACGAATGGGTTAGGATTACACACAAACATCCTCACTGCCTTACCAAGTGTCCTTTAGAGCAGTGGCACAAATATTCAAGGCTCTGTTGAGGAATATGAGTATGATCTGTGACCCTTAGCCATCTGAAGAACTCCTCCTCCTTCAAGACCCAGCTCAGATATCAACACCTCTGTGAAGCCTTTCCTGCAACTCTCTCCATCCCACCTGCCACACTCACATATGCATGCACACACAAAGCAATGTTAAGCTCCTGGCTTCCATAGGACACTGCACTTACCTCTGTCCTAGCCTGTACCACACTATAGTGGGTCGGTCTGTGGATGTGTCTGTTTCCCCCCTAGACTGTGAGCTCCTTGAGGGCAGGGACCAGGTCTCATTCATCTCTATACCCATAGCATCCAGAACAGCACTTGGCATGTGGTAGACACCTAATAAATGGTTATTGCATGAAAAGAATGGAGCAACATGTTCACATGAATATAACTCTGGACCTTGGTACCACAGAGTGCCAAATGCTACAAAAAGGTTAGCTGTTTGCTACTTTTGGTGAATAAAGCAGTAAATTAAAGTGACCTGGGTACATAACTTCACTAGAGATTTCTTTTTTTTTTTTTTTCCATTTTTCCCCACTCTCCTGTGGTTACCTTACCTTTTACTTTCTCGTTTATCCACCCAGCCACCTGTTCCTTAGGCCTGCCCATTGCATTGCTCCTCTTGACAGAGTTCACATTGCTCCTGCCCTGATGCTCTGCCAAGGATCCAGCCTCCCTCTCCACCCACCAAGCCTAGTTGACTCCATCCTTGAAATCACTCTCAAATGGGTCTCCGCCTACTCATAGACACTGCTAGTGGGACTGTAATTTGATACAGCCTTCTGGAGAGTAATTTGTCAATATGTATCAAAAATCTTAAAATTGAACATAGCTTTCAACCTACCACTTCAACTTCTAGGGCTCTATGCTGAGGAAATAAACTTGATGTTTCCAAAAATTTAGCTCTCAGGATATCCATCCCAGAATTACTTATAATAGCAAAAAGAAAAGAAAAAAGAAAAAAAATAACATTTTAAATGTCCAATACTAGAGGTTTAAATTAAATCAATTATGGTACATCTATAGAATGGATTACTAGGTAGCCATGTAAGTTGATGTTACCAAAGAACATTTAATGATGTGGAAATTGTTTATGATACATTTAGAGAAAATTCAGATTATAAAGCTGACAGATCCAGTTTAACCATGCACACACACACATATCACAATGCATGCGTGCACACACACACATGTGTGTGTGCATACATAAGAAAAATCCTGTAATGTTAAACACACAAAAAAATATTAATAGAGGTTTGCTATAAATGCTAAGATTACATGAGTTCTGTATTTTACCTTTTGCAGATTTTTATTTTCTAATCTTCTATAATTATATTTTCGTTGATTTTTTTAAAAGTTATTTAAAAATATTTTCCCCATGTCCACCCCTATTACCATTGCCTTAGTTTAGGGAACACCCCCGCTTCCCCGCAAAACACAAATGACTTCTACCCTGGATTACTACTGCCTCCAGTCTGCCTCCCTTCCGATCCAGTCTCCACCAATGCTGACAGAATAATTTTTCTAAATCGCAAATCTGAAGCTATCTGACTTTATATAAAATAGTTCAAAGGCTGCCCATTGTCCTCAAGATAAAATCCAAACTTCTTTGAGTGGCTTATAAAACCTTTGAAAATCAGCTCTCTGCTTTCCTCTCCAGCGTCACTTTTTCCTCCTACAATTTACTTGTTCTTGGAGTATTAGGCCAGTGCCTGGCATATACTAGGTGTTTAGTTAATGCTAGCCAGATGTCGATGTGGATTGTATAGATTAACTATTGTGTGCCAGACAATCCACCAGTATTACGTTTCATCCTAAGAGTAAAAATATTAAATATATAAAATAGTTATCCCTATTTTACAGATGAGGAAAATTAAATTAAAACTGGGAAGAAAAATAATTATAATAAAGAACATTTTTAAAAGAAAAAAATCAAAACCCTCTGCCATAACACAGCTCTCTTCATTTTCCTGAAGCCCGTGCCAGTCTTTGTCAGTATGCATACAGACTTTGTTCATTCCCTTGGGCAAGTTATATGTGACCGCAGCATAACAAGAACAGTCCAGACTGACATGATCTCACCATGCCTCAGTTCATATTGTGCTAACGTGCAGAAATCTATCCTTTGTGTACCTAACACTTCATGTAGGAGAGACGGAATAGCTCCAATTGCTCTGTTTTTCTTTCTGTTTTGAAATTCTATGTCTTTTGGGATGAGGATGTCAGCAGAGAGCTACGGAAAACTGTGATAGAATTGAATGTACAAGAAACAATGTGTCTCATGGGAGCCAATGTCATTGGTTAATTTATTTTTTTTTAAATGTCATGTAGATGTATTTTCCAGCAATCTGTCCCCAGGGAAGACCTTGGTTGAATTTAACTATTAATCCTATTTACAGAATGCAGCCCATGCGTGCACTATATTCTTGCATTGTTAAGTGATCTTAGACATATGTAGTGGTTTACCATAATGACATACAATCAGGTGAATATGGGGTATCTGATTTTCTCTACAGAAATGTATCAGCGTTCATATTGTCGTTCAGGATCCTGCTGCGTGTTCTTCCCTGCATTTTCCTTACAAATAATACCCATTGTGCAAAAATGGATGCTCTTTAAAGGACAGAAGTCCTAAGCATGAATCATCTGAATAAAGTGATATTACCTTGTAAGGAGTTGTCACTTTTAAATACTCTAGGAAAAAGAATCTATAGTTCTGCTGCTCCATGATCAAATAAGTTGAACATAGGAGTTACAGATAGAGTTTCAATTCATTTGATGAATTATTGTGGGCGTACTATGTGCAAAGCACTCTGTTAGGCACTGCACTAGATACTCGCACATACCCCCTTTTAATGCCTTCCAGGCAAAGAGAGAGAGGGAGAAAGAGAAGGAGATCTGGTACACACAAGAATGAGTGTGCAAGAGCAAATGAAAAAAAGAGAAGATTTTAACAAGCAGGCCCATCATATAAATGCAAATTTGCCCAGGTGAAAATTGAGATATGTGCCAGTAGGCATTTATTCTTTTGTTTTCTGTCTCTTTCCTCAGTGGGATATATAGGCAAAAATGAACTACCAGATAGCTAATAAGCAAATGATCTACTTCTCTGTTTACCAACAGTTTAAGAGAAGGAACAGTGACTTTCTGTACGTCCAGTCCTGCACAAGACTGCTGGTGATGTTGTGAGAGTTATGACTATGTCAGCTTTTCCAGGGTTTCTGTCTCTGCTGCAGAGATTTGGCAGACACCTCAGACAAATTTTATGTCTCTTAAATCTTCCTCAAGCTAGGCTTGGCTCTTAGATTTATATGTACAAAAAAAGCGAAGTGTTTACCAGTTTGACATTTTTGAAGATCAAAACAGACTCAGTTTTTTTTTTTTAATTCAGCGTACACCTCAGTTTAGTCTACAGAAAGGGCTAATTGCTTTTGCTATTTGTTTAAAACAGCCAAAATGTTTACTTTCCAGAAGTGGTGACTGATCATATGTCTAAAGATTTATATTCCAGGTTTCAGTGTTGCTTCCTCTTTTTCTTGCCTACAAAATGTAAAGTTTTGTTCAAGTCCTCCTTTTCCTTTTTGCCTTTACTGATACATAGTATAAAACAATGTAGGACGTGTGGTGTGGTGAAATATATTGGCAATCTAGGAGAAAAATAAACGATCGTTTTTATTAGCTCCATCTTGCCCCCCCTTTTTGGCTCTCAGTTTTTCAATGGTCCCTTACCCACAAAATGTTGTTCTTTGGTGTTCTTGGCATAATAATTATAGGTGAGAATAAGAACTGAAGAATACAGTGACTACCCATTAACAAGGCTGGTCCAAATGTATCTGTAGGCAGAGCACAAATGAAAGTTTGGCTGTAATTCAAAAGAGTCGAAACACTGTGTAGAGAATGTTATATAAACACCATTGCTTCAGTGGTGAACTGTGAAAGATAATGATGGGGAAATCCCCAGTAAGGGCCCTTCTCATCCGCTCCAGCTGCTCTTCTTTTTAGCCAGGAACTACTGCCAGCTAGCGCTTCCTGGGGTAGAAACTGTCCCACAGTAAGACCTCATAATATGTCCTCTTACCATTTCTTCTTCAGTCAAGTCCTTGAACACACTTCACCAGGATTACTTTGGTCACATAATATTCTGATTTTCACCTTTCAAGAGATGCTGAGTTTGAATTCAAGGAGCACTCGATATACAAGCTCATTTATTCAGTGGACATTTGAGCACATATACAGGACCAGACCCTATGCTAAGTGTTAGGAATACAGCAATGCATTAGAAGTAGTCCCTCCTGCCCTTAAGGAGCTCACAGTCAAGTAGGGGAGATAGACAGCCAAACCAAAAATTATATTACAATGAGAAATGTGCTCAGAGAAAGAAGTATGTATAAGATGCCCTGGGAACATGATGGAGGGAATTACTGCTAGGGGTGGGTAACTTAAAGACTAGAGTCTATGTTGCATCATTGAAGGATAAGTGGGCATTGCCTAGAGTCTAGGTGGACAAAGAAGTGGTGACCAAGGATTCCAGGTAGAGGGACCACCGACACATGCAAGGTAGTCACATGTATAAAAACAGATAGTTCAGAAAAGGGTACGATATTGTGTGTGAACCACTGGGAGTGTGGGAGAGGGGACAGGATAAGAATCTGGAAAGCTATCCTGTGGCCAGCTGGTAAAGGAAGTCTGCTTGCTAAGGAGCTTGGCTTTGATCCTATAGGCAGGGGTGAGCTAGCACAGGGTTTTAAGTGGAGTAACATGATTGGAGGATGGGCTTTATGGCGAAAAAACTGGAGACAGAGAAAGTTCACCTTTTAATTTGGCAGTCTTTGAGAGGTCTTACCCTAATCACTTGCTGCTATTCAGCAATGCCATCTCTGCTAGGTTTTCTTTCAGTGTACAAAGATCGCTTTGAACAATTGTTTCCTCCCACACACAAAACATCCCTTCCTGCATTCCTTCACATATTGCTTAGCTGAATATTCATTCTTTCTAACTCAAATCGATGATCCCCAATCAATTGGGGCTTGATTATCATGAAGGAAATCAGAATTTCAAAGCATAGCAGCTTAGTGTAAAAAACTATATGAAGCTTATTTATTGCTTACTATCAGCAGTGTTGAGGTGAGTGCTGGTCAGCTCCCCTTGGGGGCTGGGGAGGGAAAGGGACAGAGGCTGAAGAGATGGCAGGAAGTGGCTGTTTAGAAAATGGGCAGCATCCAGAATGTCAGAAGTGCCTAAAGGCCGCATCCAGATATGAGAAATAGATATAAGAGCCGGAATTATACGAATATAAAACAAATGCATGTTGAAGGCACCAGTGCCCAAACAAATTGTACTATTTAGCCACTTTTAAAGCATGTTCTTTCCCTGACTCGGATACTGTAAATGGTTTCCCATTATCCATAGAATGAAGTCCAAACTCTTTAGCCTGGTATTCAGTACTTTCTTCAGTCTGTCTCCAACCTACCTTTCCAATCTTCATACTTCTCTCTTACAGAACTTCTCTGCCCCAGCCAGTTACTCTTTCAGACATTGCTTTGACATTTCCTCACTTACACTGTGAGCCCTCTTGGGACAGAGACTCTGATTTTTTAGCCTTTTGAATTCCCCAAAGTGCCTAGGATAGTGTCTTGTGTATAGTAGGCACTCAAGGTATATCTATAGGTTGATTATTGTTCCCCTGTTCTTTCCAATTTCTCTACTGCTATTGACCTAACACTTTTTCTACTAAAAATGGCAACTGAGACACAAGGTGAAAGGGGTCAGTCTTCAACAAACAATGTTTTAACTTTTTATTTTGAAATAATTTTAAATATAGAAAAATTACAAGAATCATAAGGACTCTCATATACTGTTCACTCATATTCACCAATTTTTAACATTTTGCACTATTTGATTTATGCTTCTCTATATAAATATGATTATTTTGTTCTGAAACATTTGAAATTGAAAAAGTTGTACCCCTTATCCCTCTCCTTTTTTCTGCAACCTTTTATGATGAAAATTTTTATACAGAAAAGTTGAAAGAATTGTACAGTCAACACCCATATACCCACCACTTAGATTCTGTAATTAACACTTTGTTCTATTTACTTTATCACCTATCCATCCATCTATCCATCTTTTTATGCATTTCAAATTAAGTTGCAGACAACTGTACAATACTTTCTAAATTCTTCAGTATGCATATCATTAACTACATGAACAAACTATTTTCTGCTCTGAAATCAACCAAATCGTTCAATTATAACTGCCTTTACTGTGTTTCCAAAACTCCGGTCTACCTGTGTGTCTTAGATCTGTTTGGCCATGGAACACATGTCTCTTTGATTAACTTTTGAATGCCCCTCCACTTCAACTAGTCCAGTGCCAGACACATATTCCATAAATACCACTTGATGCTAATGAGCAGAGACAGAGCTAGAGCTAGGGGAAGAATTACAATAAAACTAGAATAAACTGAAGGAGGAGGGGAGTATATGAGAAGAGGGCCACAATGGGAGAGAGAGAAGCTAAGGCTTGAAGAATTGGGGGAAGTAGGGAATCTTAGCCCACCTGGTACTTCCAGCAGTACTTCTAATTGCTACTGTCCAACCCTCTCTTTAGAAGGATAGGTTCCAGGAAAGTAGGGACAATTGCTGCTCAGCAGAGCGCATGGCGAGTCTCCTTGCTACTACTTATACACCACTAATTAGTATATTCATGTTGCTTCATGAATATTCTAATCTACTAGAAGATGCAGCTTAGTTTTAGAGGGTATGTGTGGGCCACTGAAAACCTCTTTCAAACTAAATCTGTGTTACAGGCCAAAGAGCATTTGAGTTCAATGAATCCTAGTTTCCTTTTCTTTATAGCCTTTTCTTTCTTGTTGTGTTGTTTATGAATACAAGGATAGTTCTAATATGCATTTATTGAGTAATTATTTTGTTCCAAGAACTGTGCTAGCTGCTATCACATCATTAATGCTTTCCACCAACCCAATGAGGCAGGTGATAATTCTTTTTCCATTTGCCAGATAAGAAAACTTAAGACTCAGCGTGGTTAAGTACCTTGTCCATAAGCTAGAATTCAAGAAACTCAGGTTTATCTGACTTAAGAGCCCAATAGTCTTAACCACATTGTCAGATGAAATTAAGAAAAAATGATCAACCTAGTAAAAACTCAAGGAAGTTTACTTTCACTGTATTGACTCAGCAGGTGATTTATTCACTAAGCAAGTCCAATTGAATCACTGAATTAAGAAGGAATTTAGTCATTCAGACTTTAATCATTAGAATGTTGGTATAGGAATGGATTCAGTTTGCTTGAGTTCAAATCCCAGTTCATCGCTTACCAGTTGAGTGACTGTAAGTAAGTCACTTAACATCAGTGAGTCTCAGTTTCCTTGCCTGTAAAATGAGGATAATAATACCTACTATATAGCTGTGTTGTGAGGACTACTTAAAAAATAATGTAAAGTATCATGCCATGTCTTAAATGCAATATATGCTCAGCATATTCTATATCACTTTCTTTCCTTCCTTCTTCCTTTTTGGGACCAGACCACGTACATGTAGCTTTCACGTGAGGAAAACAAACTACTCCTGAAACATTTTTTTGAAGAGAAACGTTCTGAAAAAGAATATTATGCTGATTATTCCCAAGGCTGAGCAAGGACAGTTGCCCAACTCGTATGTGAAATGTATTTCAAAATAAGCTAGAAACATGAACCCTTAGGAGAGTTGGGGTGGTCCATCCCTCTGCTTCCTGGAGATTAGGGCCAAATTGTGACATCTATTTTGTCACTAGAGTAAATTTCACAAGTGGCATAGACTATTAGACTTGAGCTATTGGTAATTAAAGCTCAGCCATTTCAAGGCAAGCAAGCTGAGACTAAGAGAGTATAAGTGACTTGACCAAGGTCAAACAATGAAAAAATCAGGAGAACCCAGTTCTTCTAACTCCTTGTCTAGTGTTTGTTCTCTGATTCCATTGTGGGCTCTCAGGCAGGTGAAACCTAGTCTTGATGTGTGCTCTTTTAAGGAGACTGAACTGATTGGACACTCAGGGTTTGGTACAAGTTTGATTGATTCAGAAAACATGAAGCTTTGTTCCTGTTCAAGTCAATTCATTAGTTACTGTGGCTTTCCAACTTTTAATATTTCTCTTTTGTTTGGAGTTTAGCAAATTAGTGTTGTTTCGCCCCCTTTTAGGTTCATGGTTTGGTTCAAGTTCTTGGTTCTTTGAAATCTTCCACCGGGATTTTTGTTTTTGACAAAAATACTCAAGGTGGTTAACAGTGGGAATTCAGTTGAAAAGATCAGGCAGGCTTGATGACAGCTGCTGAGAAGCAGCTCAGGTGGTTTAGGGAATCATTAGTGCTTACATTCTGGAGCTTTAAATCAGGATAATGGAAACATTGCAATGTTTTTTTGGTGTATATGTTCTTGTGTTTGTTTTTATCAGGATGCTCTGATGCTTTCCTGTCTGTTCTTGCTACTCTGGGTTGAAACTGCTGCCTCCCACCTCATTGCCTTTTGGGACACACTGTCAGTCATGTTCTTGATATGATCCTCATGTTTTGTTTTTTTTTTTGAGAAAGATCGGCCCTGAGCTAACATCTGCCAATCCTCCCCTTTTTTTGCTGAGGAAGACTGGCCGTGGCGTAACATCCGTGGCCATCTTCCTCTACTTTATATGGGACGCTGCCACAGCATGGCTTGACAAGCGGTGCATTGGTGCGTGCCCAGGATCCGAACCGGCGAACCCCGGGCCGCCGCAGTGGAGCGCGTGCACTTAACCACTTGCACCACCGGGCCGGCCCCATGATCCTCATCTTTTGACTGTGGGAGCAGAAGCTAACAAAAAATCATCTTTCCTGTCCTTATCCCTTTACTTTGAATGGCCCTTATGAGGAACTTGAGGAAGATGAATTTCAAGCTTAAATGTATGGAGGAGTTCAGTTGCAATGTCCAAAGGCAGAAGAGCCCGATTCTGAAATACAGCCTTTGTTCCTTTCAAACCAATGTGGTTTTAAAAGTCTCAGGCAAGCCTTCTTGAGCAGACCTAAAATTGGGCTGACACCTTTGTTAGTGGCCAGCCGTGCCACAGGTAAGGCTGTGGTGGAGCGTTGCAGTGATGAGGCCCCTGGAGAACTGTATCCCATCTGCCTGGCTTTCTGCATGCCAAAGGAAAGTGAGTTCTGGTGCTAGAGCTGTCAGTGCTTTTTCAAGCTCTTAACTGTTTACCTAAGCAGTTGGAAGGCTAGGATTGCAGCTGTGGTGGTAAAAGGACCATTCCCAATACCTCAAAAGGCAAGCACTTTCCAGGAGGTGATGTTTTGGATGATTCCAGCAAGTGTATTTCTGCTTAGAAAAACAGTTCTCACTTTAGATTCATTCGTTCTCCTCCTCTCCCCTCTCCTCTCTTCTCCCCTCCCTGCCGTCTTCTCCCCTTCCTCCTTTTAATGGCTCACTCGCTCTTAGCTACCACTCATCTAACTCTTTATGGTTCATATTATCCATTTTCCCCATTGGTTTAACATCGATTTTGGATACATATTTTACTGGCATTTTCAGTATTGGCAATGACGTTCAAAAGGGCAATTAGAAAAAGTTTTCTTTTTTCTCACAGGAAGTGGGCTGGGTACTTGTTTGAGGACACAGATGGCATTGGAGGGGGCCAAGGGGAGCTGACATCTGATATTTCTGCTATAGCTCCCACCTTTCTTTTGGCTGCTTCAGATTTGGCCCATGTGAACAGATACACACTTGGGTAAACACCATACAGATGGAAATCAGGACATGTGGGATTTGGCTGAACCAAAGGTCCCCAGACATTGCCTGGGTCATTTAGTGCCCCAGGTGTGGCCACCTCAGGACTTCATGTGCTAAAATTGTGTCCCAGCTTAAGCCAGCTGGTCACTGTATATATAGTATCAAGGCAGCTTGGAGCCTCATAAAGCATGACTTTGGATTTTTTACCTTGTGGTTTTAGATGTATCTAATCAACCTGAATTCTTCCCCACACACTGGGCAGTGAAGAAGTACCACGTTAATAGAAAGATTTAACAAAAAGAGATATTCATACTTTGCATTTGAGATGGGACATAATACTAGACCATACAAAGAAAAATGGACTAACTTCCAGAAAGGAAAGAAGGAATTAGAGGGCTTCAGTTTCTTTAATAAACTTTTGATGTATTGTATATTAGATTTTTTAATTTTTCTTTTCAAAAAATTTCCCCTACGTGGAATTTTAAGAGCTAACAGTGATCCCTTCTAACTTTAAAATTGGAAGAATTGGAGAATGTTTCATGAAATTATGTTGGTCCTTTCTTTTTATTTTCCTTATATGATAGAGGTGCCTCATTTCAGTCATTTAGGCAAGATTTGTTTCGGAGTATAATAATAATAACCCCATACAATTTTATGGCCCTTTACAATTGACAGAAGAGTTTTAACACCTGTTATCTCATTAGCTCTTCACAGAAGTTCTGTGAAGCAATCGGGATAGGTACTGTTATGTCCAATTTATAAATAAGGGAACTTAGGCTCAGAGAAGTTAAGTGACTTGTCCAGGGTAACACAGCTAGAAAGTTGTAGAACTGGAACCTAAACCCAGATTTCCTGATACCCAGCCCCAGTACTCCTTCAATTGTGTCACGTTTCCTTCCTAAGAGACTATCTCATTTTTGTTCCTACTCATGATTACTTTTGAAATTAGTCTAAAAAAATGTGCTTCAGTTTAGCAGATGAGTAAAACTGAAGCACTTACAGGTAAAGTGCCTTCTTAAGGTCACCTATGGGGAGAGTCCTGCACATAACTTTTAGCTTTTCACCTTGACTTTAACTGAACTATTTTTAGGTATACATAGATAGTATTTCAATGTTAAATATATGCACAAAAGTTGTGTGATCCACTGATTATAGGTGTGAAAGCCGCACCTGGGGAATGAGACTAGGGATGAAAAGTTGGCTTAAAATAATTAGCTTCTTGCCTTTTTGTTAAGAGATGTCATGTTCAATGTAATTTAATTTCTTTATCTTTCCTTTGCTTCCAGTCTTTTAAATATGATTCTTTAGGGAAAATTAGCAAATATTCATTCTGAATGTTGATTTCTCAGGAACAAGGGTAGCTAGAGGAAGGAGAAAGGAGAGGGGTGACTTTCCATGCTCTGTAAGAGTGGGCAAGCATTATTTTGTTTGGGGCTGCAAGCTAAGATTTCTTCTAAGGCATGCAAATCGTAAAGTTCTGATTTGTCAACTGCATGCTGTTCTTTAGGCACTGATGTATGAAATCCCGAACGAATTCTCCGATGAACATACTGCTAATTGCTTCTCCACCTGCTCTCCAACCTCCTCCACCCCACCCCCTCCACTCCCAATTCAGCCTATAAGTGTCCGTCATTGGAGATGGATGGTGACACATGCAGTAATAGCAATTCATAAAAGCCAGTTCCAGCCCTTGTCTTCAAGGCTCCTGGATTTTCCACTGCCTGCTTTTGTGTAAGTGAAGTGGATGGAAGTGCTACTGGCATCAGAATCCACCTCCCTATGCTCCGTTGCTAGAGCTCAGTTGCTCGGCTGGAGCAGAGCAAAACAGAAGCATCGGATCTGAGCTGAATTGTAGCTGTTTTTTTTTTCCCTCTCATTGGGGGGGTGGGTTAGGGGTAGTGTGTAGTGGGGGTTTGGGGTGCTTTGGCTTTTCTTTTTGTGGAGAGAAGAGAGTAAGGGAGAATAACTCACTGTAGGATACAACGTGAAACAGTTCCCTGAAGAGTGTCACGATGTTCCTGGTACAATATACAGGTATGGTATGTTTTATTTTATCTGAAATTTCCCTTTTGTTTCAAATGGCATTCCTCTTTGTTTTACCTCCAGTTCAACTGTACTGAAGGGCAAATAAGATTCTAATGAGCTAAACAAAATAGCTGCATAAAACATGCCTGCCCCTAGCTATAATGTTTGTAGCAGATTGCTATGTAAAATTTGGGTTTTCTCTTAAATTGGTTGTTCCGATCCCTTAATTCTGCATGCTTCTCTGCTGTATTCTTGTATTGAATTTCTCAAGTCTATGTCTGCAACTGGTAGTTTGTGATATAGCCTAGCGTGTTTGCACAGAAGACAGTGCTTTGGAAGCAAAAAGCAATTTTTGAACACAGTGTGTTGTGTTTCTCTTGAGTTTAACTCCTGTATTTGTTAATTGGTTGTCTAGATTTTGGATATAGTTAAGAGTAAGGTAACTTCAAATAGGAAGCATTCCAGAACACATTTGTTTGGTAAATTTTTTAAAAATTTTATTGTTTAACTCAGATTGATGAACATTATATATTATTGTTGTTTGTTCTGCTAGAAAAAAGTGCTGGAAACAGTAAGGCTAAAAATGCCAGCTCCAAACCATCTGTATCATAAAATATCATTGGACCAGAAGTGTTCCTTAAGTATTCTCTTAAGCTTTCAGAAACATATTGGTCCATAATAACAAAGAACTTGAAGACTGATCAGGTATTGGTGAATGTTGTTTAAAAGGCTTCTTATACAGCAGTTAGACAGAAAAGATCCTTCCGAATGAAAAAACCTTGAAAAAGTTTCACTTTCTTGCTGAACAGAACAGAAGCTTAGTTCCTACAACCACATGTTTTGATAAGTTTGAATATCATTTATTGTCAAGGACTTTCATCTCCGTTCTTGCTTTATTGTCCTTAAAATGTGCTCCTGTGCTTAAGAGCTAAAAGATCATGTTCTGTTTTGATGCGTGGTTTGACAGTTGATTTCACTCCTCATTAATTGGACAGCATGCGGATGATGTGGAGAAGTGAGTGAGTGACAATATTTCAAGGTTACGCTGAAGAGCATACAGTGAACTTTAGTGCCTGGACCAACAGCTGCTGAATTGAATTGTCTGCAATTAAAGCAACAGCAGGTTTGTGTAGTCTCCCTGCAACCTGTTTATTTGAATTTATAGCTTCAGTTTCTTCTTTGGGTAGCCGTTGGTTTGTTTCACTAAGTGTTGGCGAGTTGTGCTTGTTGGATGTTTTCTCCATACTCCAATGCATGCTTGACTCTACAAGAGCCATCTCTGTACATTTTTAATGTGAGAAGTTGTTGAAGTTTTTCTCTTTGGATTAAAACCAGAGAATATCTCATTGTCTCCGCTACAAAAGTAAATAGATACATTTTCCTGGAAAATATTGCTTTGTTCATTAAACAGAGGTTTCTCGTGGACCTGTGTTTTTGGTTTAAATTTCTGGCAGTGAAAAATGTTGGACTTTGTTATGCTACTGGAATTACTATATCTGGGAGGAGCTTCTCTGTGCTAATAAGTGTTTATGTTAAAAAAAAATATAGTGACATCTCCTTGCCATCTCTCAATTCCAGAATGACTTAATGAATAATTTCAAATCCAACTAGGTGGCTTTTATGACTGAATTTTATTTGTATGCTAATAGTGAATGCATGTTTAATTCCTTCATGGTTTTACTCTATTAAAAAATAACATAATTACAGTATGGTTGTTGGTTGTTGACTCAGTGGATGTGATATAAAACATTTACACAGTGATTTAACATATACTCGATCAGTTTATAATCGTAACAACCCTGTGTGAGGTCAGTGGCATTATGATCTCCATTTCAGAGGTAAGAAAACTGAGACTTAGAGGATAAGTAACTGGCCCGAGGTCTCACCACTAACAAGCAGCAGAGCCTGAACTCATAGGTTAGATGATCTGATTCAAGAATCTGTGTTTTTTTCTCCCCCTTCCACCAGGCTGCCTCTCAGTTGATGGATCTAGGGGAAATTTGTCTTAAGCTACTAGTGAAGAAGGCTGAATTCAGTCATTTACTAAAAAAAATGTGTTATTTGATGGAACTCTAGAGATTTTTTCCAAACGATTTTAACCCAACATTTATTTTAATATGTGAGTGCTTTCCAGATTAATGTTACAGATATATAAAGAAATATTAGTGTTTGATTAATTTATACATCAATATGAATGAAGGTAGAGCCTTGTGAGTTATTGAGAAATAAAATGTTTTCCAATCGAAAAGGTTAATGTGGAATAATTTCCTTCTAAAACAAGCTAGTGTGCGTTTAATTCTGCTCAACAAACATATACAATTGATTTCATGAATGTATCTGTATTTTAAAATATACTGGCCATGAATGTGAAGTGGTATATGTTTTAAAATTTGAGTATTTTATCCAGAGCAACAGAAAAAATATACAGTTAACTCAGTTTGACATTTTTCTTTCTGTTTATCTTATCTTATATCTAATCTATCTATCTATCTAAAGTAGACCGGCTTTCTCATCTTTTTAAGTTCCCAAATGGTTTCTCAATTTTAAATTCATTAGTTGAAAGGGAAAAAAAGCACACTTTCTGTTCCATTGAAGAAGGGAATACTGTTTAAAAGTGCATTAACACTTCAGCAGATGAACCCAGATACTTAAGTAGCTCATACAAGTTCTCTGTTCTTTAAAACCTCTTCGGGAAACATTCTTGAAGCAGTCATTCTTAGATCTGAATTTGTTAGAGACTATTCCGTGTACTGGGGAAATGACTGGATACTCAAACCATAGAGAAATTCTTCAGCATCTGACAATGAATATTTGAGAATGTTGTCAAGAAAATGAGCCAGAGGTAGGGCAAATATTGTTATGACCTGTCTATGAGACTTTTAGAAGGATGATAATGGATGTATTGTCTCAGATACCATGTAATTAGAATTTATCCTTATCTAAGATGGTATCTTTATACTTTAACATTTCTTAAAGTAAAGCTATATTATTGCCTTCTAGCAAAAAGGAAAGGAGGATGATATAAAGCCCGTTTATTATTCTTTAAACTTAAATGGAATTTGACACTTAAAAAACTATAGGAGGGAACTTGGGGGAATGGATCAGGGTTAGAGGGAGGAGAACTGGGAAAACGAGGCATGTGATTGGAAGCTCCATATTAAACTTGGTTTCAGGTGGTAAATTTCCTATGCAATTGGAAGCTCTGGCTTACACCCCTCACTCCATTCCTTTTCCTGGGAACAAACACTCTAAATATAAATGAAAAAGAGCTTATTAGGGCTTTTTAAGAAATTGACCTTTTCTGATTGGTGAACGAAAAAGTCTCATCTGCAAAATAATTATTTTTTTCCTGTGCTGTTTGAGGCCAAGAGAAATTAGGGAGTAGATTTCTAGGTTCTGGCTGTTCATAGAGCTGAAGTTGGTTGTCTGATGGATTTTTCCCTTCAATACACCATTGAGTGTGTTTTAGAGGAGTGAAAGACAAGTCTTATAGATGGGGGTATAAGGACTAGCATACATCAGCCAGTGGTGTGCTGGAGCCGGCTTGCGCTAGCTTACTTAAGGGGATCACTAAGAATATTTACAAATTTAAAAACTTACTCCTATCTATCTTTTTCCAAAAAGGATTTAAGATACTCATTATGAGTAATAGTTAACGCATGCTGTCTGTGCAGGACAGTATACAGCAGATGCCCCTTGGGCTGCTAAAGTATACTGATCGCCATCCCTTAGACATAGCAGTGATGCCTTCAAGGATCATTGAACATAGCACCATTAAATGTGTGTCTCCCATTCACACAGACACATGATAATAATAGCCGACATTTATTGAGTGCTTACTATGTGCCAGGCCATGTTATAAATACCTTATATGTATGAACTCATCAACCTTCACAGCTCTCCTATGAGGGAAGTAGTATTATTTCCATCTTAAGGGTAGAAAAACTGAGACACAGAGTTTAAGTAATCTACCTACCAGGTCACACAGTTACTAAGTAGTAGAATCAGGATTCTATCACAGGAAGTCTATCTCCAGAGCCTATGCCCTTAACTACTATGCAATATGTTGTATGTCTTTAAGGGCACTTCACTGAAGAAGCTATTTGACCACTCTTTTATCCACCTATAGCAGATATCCCATTGTCCAGGCCTTCAGAAGACATAGACAGTGTAGAGCTGTCTGCTCACCAGACTGCTGAAAATTCGACTTTCTGTCTGACCCTCATTGCTTCTACTCTTTATTGCCAGAGTCGTGGTGGATCCTTGCATCCCCAGCAGCTTCTAAACACTGCCACTACTCAAGTTCTCTCTTCAGATTTTCAGCTTTAAAAAAAAAATCTTTCATATTCTGTCGCTTCCTTCTCAATTCTCAGCTTTTTGAAAGAACAAACATTGCCAGCCAGAGTGCAGTTTTTCTTCCATGCAGCCAAATGACCAAATCATAACATATCTTCCCTGCATCTACTCTCTCCTCACTCCATTTTTTGCCTAGCTGTTAGTGTTCTTCCAAAATGCAGATCTTGTCGTGTCACTACTCTCCTCACACACCTTCTGAAGGATTTTTTTTTTTTTCCCAAAGAGGAATTTAGGGCCATCCATGATCTTGTCCCAGGCACCCAGAATGTACTTAGACCCCTGTCTCCCACTATACAACCTTCTCTAAACCCTATTCACCAGCCACTCTAGACCACTTCTAGGTCACCAGGTACACTCCAAATTTTCAAGCTCTTGTGCTTTTACTCATGCTGTTGTCTACATTTTAATTGCCATTCTTCCACATCTCCAACAACCCTAGAGCTAATCAACATTTAAAGTTCACTTCAAATGACACCTGCTACTATATTATAATACTTACTTTTGGTCTGCCTTCCTCCACTAGACTGAGTTTATTAAAGTTAAAAATCTTATTTTACTAGTCCTTAGCACATAGCCTAGGGCCTTGTACATACTTAGCACTTCCATGCAATATTCAGGTTTTCAAAAACTTCAGCACCAAAGAGTTTTTCTCCTCTCCTGCTAGGTCAAGATTCAAAGCTGTTCCAAGAGCCTTAGAGTTCCAGAAGCTGATTGGCTAGATAGCTTCTGCCCTGCATAGATATTCTGGAATATTCTGTTCAAAAGATTTGTTTTGTTTCTAGTGCAACTGTCTTCTTGATCTTTTTTCTCTATTTTCGTCCTTGCTCAAATCTACTATACCTTGAAAACTCCTTTTGCCTTTGTGGAACACTTTGCGCTTTTGTAGAGAGACAAGGGCATGCTTGTGTACACATATTAATACTTACCCATACAAGAAAATGAATCAGAATGTGTAAACTGATCATTGGAATTTTTTGATGCATAATCACAGTGTTTCTCAAAATGTGGTTTAGGGACTACGCATGTCAGCATTACCTAGGACATATGTTTAAAATGCAGATTCCTGGATCCCCCTCCTAGACCTACTGAATCACTCTCTGAGTTGTCTGCATTTGGCAAACTCCCCGGATGATTCTTCTCTACCACTGACTTTTGAGAACCACTGTCCAAAGTCAAAAATAAAATGTTAAATCTTAATCTATATTCTCTATAGATATGAATATTAATTACATTGTGGAAAAACTATCATTAAAATGATTTGAATTTTTTGATCTGACAATGAAAGTCTTGGTCTCCTGGTGTCTAACCCTATGCTGTGCAATAGAACTTTCTGTAATGATGAAATATTCTATATCTTCATTTTCCGACATAGTAGTCACTAACCATATGTGGTTATTGAGCACCAAAATGTGGCTACTGCAGCTGAGGAACTGAATTTTTAATTTTATTTAAATTTAATTAAATTGAGATTTTAAATAGTTACATGTGGCTATTGGATGCAATATTGGAAGTGCAGCTCCAGAAAGCTTGGCTATCCAAAAGAAATAATTCTCTTAATGTCTAAATAGCCACAGTGATCATTGTATTGATGGGAAATCAAACAGGAACATTGTCTCCTTTGACATATGGGACATTGCGTTTCTTTTTTTTGAATAGTTTAAATTTTAAAAGTGGCGTAAAGTGAGTTATCCTCAGAAGTGATTTAACAAATTATGATCTCAATTAAATTTAAATGAGATCTACACTGCATTTCTCATCAGTACTATTTTTCTAATTGTATTGACTTGCTATTGAGAGCTGACTGTTAAGCCTGATTTCTGAGCTAGGGATAAGAAAGTTGAGTTAATCAGAAAAAAAGGGCTCGTAGCACCAGTGTTTAGGTCATAGACACTTTTATACATTTAGCTCTCATAGACCCTTTTCACTATTCTCTTTGGGACTGATCAGCCCCTTAGCCACTCATTACTCATTACTTTTCAGCTTCCATTTCTTTCTCTGACAAATCTTCCTTGAACCAGTAGTATATCCCTTTCAGGACGTTTCATTATTAAATAGCATTAATACTATGGAAGAATTTGAATCAGAAATGGAATGTAGTCTCCACATAAAGAGACATAAATCTAGGTACTCTGTTTTAATATTGTGTGGAGTTCATCATGTGTATTAGTTGCACTTGGTGGCTTTCTAAAAAGAACCCAGAGTCAGAATCTATAGTATTGCAAACAACACATAGATAGAATAATGTACTCGATTATTGCTATCTGTGGAAACTATGATAAATAATTAGGCCTGCTTGACCTTCCCTCTGTTACCTAGATCCCAGTTCTTTGTATCCTTTCAGATGCTAAAAATTTTAGCACATCCTGAAATTCCCTTCTCTGCCTTCACATTCTTCACTTTCTTTGGCTCTGCTGTTTTCAATAGACAGCAGACCACCACCACCCCCACCTTTTTTTTGTACCGTTCAGACTCGCTCCCAGAATCTATTGTTGTATCCAGCCTCACTGAACTGCCTAGAGGAGTTCAAAATGGGTGTTTTAAAGTGCCACTTAGGGCCACCCTGAAACACTCTGCAAATAGGTTCTTTTGTTTTGAGGACTAAAGAGATATTACCGCAGCTACAGTTTTGAGAAACGTGTAAAGACTAAACCCGTTTGGAACTAAAGGAAATTTTTAACCCCTTCCCTTTCCCTTCCCCCAGACTACATCTACAATTTTCAGTGACATTTTTACTTTGTTTATGAAGCCAGACATTTCTACTTTGAATGAAAAAGTTCCCTCTGATCAGGACCCTTCGTAATTCAAACCAGGATGGAGAAGAAGGCAAATATGTTTTAAAGATATATTATAGGACTATGCTAGGATCTTTACATAAGTTATTTCATTTAATCCTCATTAGCCCTCTCAATAAATGTCAGTTGTCCTCCTTACCCAAGGCTGTATATACCACTAACTTGTCTACAGCTCTGTGTCCAGACTCCAAAGCCTGCATTCCTGTTGCTTTTTACTTATACATGTACTTAGGAATAGTTGTCTTTTCTATCTGTGAGTTTGTGTGTGAGTGTGTGTGTGTGTATGTGTGTAAGAGAGAGAGAGAGGGGAGGTTCTCAGCACTAGATGTTCCCTCACAAAAATCCCACATCACTGTAAAGTGGGAGAATGTAAAGAAGACATTCCCTGTGTTAACTGTCTACCAAACAGGAATTGGGCTGTGTCCAGTTAAAGCTTCTGATGAAGAGGTTGTAAAGAAAACCTTCTTCAGATTCTTTATACACCGTACTCATTGCCACTTCCATCCCCTGTGCTAGTCTGCCAACTCTTGCTGCTATGTATGGTTGGCATTTTCCCAAACACTGCCCTTTGGATTGGAGGTGGGGCAGGAACTGTAAAGAACTACAACTCTAATACGCTCTCCTGAGTCATGGAAATTTGCCCAGCTTATTCAGTGGAAGTTGTACAATCTGGATTCACCTAAATTTGTGATAAGGAGTGTGAAGAATATAAAATAATTGTGTCAACCCATATTTAATAAAAATTACAATAATCTGCAAGTAAGTCAGACTATTCTGGAAAAGTTTTTTGGATGGCATATTACATTTTTTCTTGGTTATAAATGTCATACAAATAGATCATCATCAAAAGTAATTTTGATTCATGCTTTTAAAAAGTCTACAACTGATAGGAGATAATAAACTATATTAAGAGAGTGCAATATGATATGTAATTTAAAAGGCCACTGTGTTTTTGAGTAACTGACATGGATATGGACGAATAACTTCTTTGCACAAAGTAGTGAGAATGCCTTTTTAATTGGTAATAAGACTATGCCCAAGTTTCCATTCTCTGGAATTGAGATGCTTAAAATGGAAAAGAGCATTGAAATGCTTAAGGGATCTAGGGAGAGTGGTTTATGAGAGTGGGATGCAAAGTAAATACAATAAAGGCAGCTTGAGTAGTTTGTGAATATTGGCCCTCATGGCTATTTTGAGGGGTGTGAGCAATAAAGAGCACAATCTGGCAGAAAAAGGGATAAGCACAGGCAGAAATATGACCATTGGAGAAATGAGCCTGGAATTCCAGTAGTATCTTCCCCCCTCGCAAGTAGAGTTCCCTGAATGCCCTACCCATGGCCCTTGTGAGGCTTGTAACATGAGGGGAAAGAAATGGTCTGGGAAGAAATGGTCTGAAGGAATTGAAGTGATAAGGGTATAATAGTTTTGTCAAATATTTACAGCTATTTAAAATAAAAACAACCCCCACCTGGCAGCACACTCTCCAGAACATTTCCTTGGCTGGCCTCACCTCAAGACCAATGGATATGATGTAAAGCAATGCTCTTCTGGGAACTACTCCATGGGGATTTATTACTGAAAGTAACAGAAAGGCTGTGTTAGAACATTAGAACACAGTTCCAAGGCTTGAACCCTGAAGTTGGGATTTATAGTAAAGCTTTGGTGTACAAGCTGGAAAATGAGTACAATTTTGTTGCAGATGTTTTCCATTGGAGATTTTTGATATAGGCTTTTTGTATATGCCTAAGATGTCAGTGAGTCAGGATAAGTCAGTCACCACTGCTTAGCTAGTACCTACTATATGTGTTGCCTGTACTTGACCAGTCCAATGAGGGAGGTGCTTAACTTGAAGCTGTTGAGCCATTTCTGATCCCCATGTGACTATTGGTAAGCTGCCCCTCCCAGGGTATTAAACTGCCTTTTACTGTTGTGAAACAGATGATGGATAAGCAGCTTTTCTCATTGTATCTGAACTTCTCATTTTCAGTATAGAATCATTCCCAGTAGTTCTAAAATGTAAAGTGGAGTAGAGATTTGCTACCCCATGAGGTTTTAAATCTACATCATAATGGACCATCTGACAAATGATTCCACTTTATGATCCCAAGTTCAAGTTATTGACAGAGAGAAAAGCATTGCAGAATAGAGTGCCAGTTTCTTATGGCATTTGTGGACTTAGGCCAAAATATTTGAAACCTTCAGCCAAAGGGTTCATTCTGGAGCTTTGGAAGCAACTTGTAAAAATCAGCAGCCAGCATATTCCATTTCTGGTGAAAGAACAGAAGAGGATGGAAAGAGAGAAAAGACAGAGTCCAGAATGATTTGTATTCATTAACTTAACTATTAACAGTATTAAGTACAATGTAGGATCCTATTCTTATTAATATTTATCAAGTGCTACCCTTACAGCTGTAGACTACAAGAAGAGTAATCTAGTAGGTAGGCCCATTGCTAAATGACTGAGCCAGAGACAGCATATAAATATTAGAAATCGCCTAAACCATAGCATCAAGTTTTATTATTTCATAGGAAATCACTGTTGGGACTTATGAATCTAGTGGGAATATGTAAGTACTCATTCCTGACTAACGAGGAAATGATTAAGAATGCAAAAAATGTTTGCAAATAAAAGTTTGTAGTTTATGCATTTTAATAGAATCTTAGGGTTATATGAAACAAAGGCTATCAAGTCATGTCTCCCCCCTCTACCACATATGTATACAATCTGTTGCATAAACCCATCTCCTCTATCCTCAAGTGGTCATCCAGCTTATGCTTGGATACTTTGAATAATTTGGCACTTTCCACCATGAGGTGGTACATTTGATCTTTGAATAACTCCAGTTATTGAATGTTTGCATAAATGAGCCAAAATTTCTCTCCCTTTAGCCTCCACCCATTGCTCCTACTCTTAGGCATAGTATCATTCATACAAACTAAAACATGAATTGAGCCCTCTGGAGTTGTATTGTCTGGTGGCCGTGATTCTGTTTATCCCTTGGGGCTTAAACCAAGTGACCTCACCCCGCTTCCATATGGTAACCCCTCAAATGTTGGAAAACAATTGTCATGTGCTTCCCAAGTGACTGATTTTGTATTAACAGCTTTATTGGGATATGATTTACATACCATACAATTCACCTGTTTTTTTTTTTTAATTTTTTTTCCCCCAAAGCCCCAGTAGATAGTTGTATGTCATAGCTGCACATCCTTCTAGTTGTTGTATGTGGGACGCGGCCTCAGCATGGCCAGAGAAGTGGTGCGTCGGTGCACACCCGGGATCCGAACCTGGGCCGCCAGCAGCAGACTGCGTGCACTTAACCGCTAAGCCACGGGGCCGGCCCAATTCACCTGTTTTAAGTATGTAATTTAATGATCTTTAGTATGTGTTATGCAACCATCTTCAAAAATCCAATTTTATAACATTTTCATTATGCAAAGACTAAATAAACTCGGATCCCCTTAGCCATTATCTCCCTATCCCCCCATTCCCTCCAGTACTAGATAACCACTAATCTACTCGCTGTGGATTTGCCTGGACATTTCATATGAATGGGATCGTGAAATATGTGTCCTTTTGCATTTGGCTTCTTTCACTTTCACTTAGCACAATGTTTTCAAGGTTCATCTATGTTGTAGCATGTATCAGTACTTCATTCATTTTTATAACTGCATACTATTTCACTATGTTGCTATACCACATTTTGTTTATCTGTTCATGAATTGATGGACATTTGGGTCCTGTCCACTCTTTGGCTATTGTGAATAATGCTGCTATGAGCATTAATGTACAAGTTTTTGTGTGGACATATGTGTTCATTTCTCTTGGGTATATAGCTAGGAGTATATAGTTGGGTCATATGGTAACGCCATCTCTAACTTTTTGAGGAGCCACCAAAATTGTTTTCCAAAGTGGCCACACAATTTTACAATCCCACCAGCCATGACTAAGTTTTCCAATTTCTCCACAATCTTGGCAACACTTACTATTGTTTAATAATAGTAAGCAGCCATTCTCATAGGTGTGAAGTGGTATCTTGTGGTTTCGCAAATATTTTCTACCACTCTGTAGACTGTATTTTCACTTTCATGGTGGTATCATTTGCAGCACAAACATTTTTAATTCCGTTGAAGCCCATTTATCAATTCTTTTCTTTTGCCGCTTATATTTTGGTGTCGTATATAAGAAACCTTTGCCTAACTCAAGGTCATAAAGATTTACTCCTGTTTCCTTCTAAGAGTTTTACATTTTCAGCCCTTAAATATAGGTCTGTGATCCATTTTTACTTAATTGTTGTGTGTGATGTGAGGTCGGGGTTCAGCTTTATTCTTTTGCATGTGGATATCCAGTTGTCCAAGGATCATCTGTTGAAGACTATTCTTTCTCCATTGCACGATCTTAGCACTCTTGTCAAAAATCAATTGATTATAAATATAAGGTTTATTTTTGGGCACTCAGTTCTGTTCTATTGTTCTGTATGCCTACTCTTACGCCAGTACTACACTGTCTTGGTTACTGTAGCTTTGTGGTAATGTTTGAAGTTAGGAAGTGAGAGTCTTCTAACTTTGTGTTTCTTTTTCAAGATTGTTTTGGTTATTCTGGGTCTCTTACACTTCCATATGAATTTTAGAATCAGTGTGTCAATTTCCAAAAAGTAAAAGCCAGCTTGGATTTTGAAAGGGATTGCATTGAAGCTATAGCGTGACTGATTTTTTTGTGTGTGTGTGTGAGGAAGATGGGCCCTGAGCTAACATCTGCCAATCCTCCTCTTTTTGCTGAGGAAGACTGGCCATGGGCTAACATCCATGCCCATCTTCCTCCACTTTATATGGGACGCCGCCACAGCATGGCCCGCCAAGCGGTGCTTCGGTGCGCGCCCGGGATCCGAACTGGTCAAACCCGGGCCACCGCAGCAGAACGCGCACACCTAACCGCCTGTGCCACCGGGCCGGCCCCATAGAGTGACTGATTTTTAAAAGACACAAACCTGGCTTAGAGTGGGACCCCATGAGGGGCAGCTCCATACACAATTTCCATATACCCTTTCTCACCAGTAATGCCACTTCAGAACCAAAACTTACATCTTTTACAACTAACTTTTTGTTTCTGAAGTAGCCAGAATCCCCTTGGTATAAATATGTGATAAGAGACAACCAAAATGAAATGCCCCATTCAGTGACTAACACATCTCTTGCATTTGAGTGGGATTATTCCTATCTAAGTGAAGAAACCAAGAAACAAAATTGGAGGAGAAAATTGGCTAAGTCAAGAGAGTTTCCTTTCATTCAGTCCCATCCTGGGGTGTGGGCATGTGTGTGTGTGTGTGTGTGTCTGTGTACGTGTCAGTGTCTGTATGGATGGTGAGTGGCTGTGTATGTGAGTCTCTGTGCATGTTTCTGTTTTAATACTTGTGCACAGATGTGTGCATATGCGTGTATGTATGCAAGTATGTGTGTGTGTGTGTGTTGTTTTTGTGTCTTCTGTTTTGTTTTTGCTGTTGAACCCTAGCAACAATGCTTTTTGATAATGGAATAGAGTATTACAAATAAGCTTTGTTGCATTTTATCGTTTTAACTGAAGTTATTGTGATTCCAGTTACCTGTGAATCTGGCTGTCTCACCTGAAAAGTGTGTTTATAGTCTGTCTTTTATTTCTCTGCTTTCCTTCCTTTACTTTATTCCATTACTTGACACTAGTTCCTGCATTTGCTTCTTGGTTGTTCAGCTGCAGCTCTATATGATCTCCATGGTTTGACCTACCTCCCTGCACTGCTGTGATCGCCTGTGCTGCCAACCTTGTGATGCTGGTTTATTGGCCTTTGTACTTTCTTCTCACCTCTTACTACTAAGGAGTCGGTTGCTCTACAGAGCCTTTCTCATTCCCTCACACGCCATGCCTCAGATGGTGCCAATATTGTTTCCCAATTACAGATAAAACAGAGTGTTTACCATTCTAGGCCATGACAAACACTTCTCAGAGTATGGAGAATAGAAGCCAGTCTTTAAGAATGAAGAGAATTCAATCAGGATTTTAAAGCTTAGTCAACTAGAAAGCTGGTGTTGTATATTTCGTCTAAGTTTTTAAAAGAAAATTCTCCCTGCCTTTCTTCCTTCCTTCTTTTCCTTTCTTCCTTGCTCTCATTAGCATAATTATTGTCATGCAGAGGTAGCTTGGGAATGAAGGTAGGTAGTAGTAAGTATTAAGTCTAGGCTGATGCTGAAATCAAGTAGAGAGGTGATATGCCACCTTGGGGAAATGTCAAAATATCAGAGGTTGGGGACACATAGTTTGAAAAAGATTTTTTGGAGATTCTGATAGGATCTTCAGTAGGTATATACTAGCCTGGTTGAGAATCACTGAGGTAAGTAAAAATGACTGCTGTATCATCCATGAGCATTTTATTTTTCATCAACCTAAAATGACTCCCTGTATCTTAATAAAGGCTTTTACCTTACAAAATAAAACAGGAAAAAAACTTAGCAAACAAAAAAATAGAAACTTACTTAGAACAACTTCACAGATGGTTTTCAATATTTGCAATTTGCTATATCCAGGGGCCCAATGAGATAAAAAAAAAAAGTTCTTGTAAATAAGGGGAAAAGGCATGTGCTACCTGCAGTGATCCAGCGTATCTTGAGTTCTAGCAGATTATGTGGGGAAGGGAACACCACTGTCTGAAATGGACAGAGAAGAAAAATGCTCTAGGGGGCCTCTCCCAGCTTCACAATACCTTTTCCGCATAATTGTACTACTTAGAGATTCTGTATTGGTTGATGATCTCTTTTAAGATACAAATGTCTCGTGGGAAAACTAAGCCTCAATTATATTTTAGCATCAAATTACTTTAATCAGATATTCAGATCAATTCCTATCTGAGGTTTCTGGTCCCCAGTGGCCTAGAAAGGAAGGTGTAAGGGAGGTGTGTGCATCTTATCTCCTCCTTTACCTGTTTGATGATGTTATAGGGAGGAACTTTCAAAATACTTTTGTAGTAAAGAACTCAAGTATTAGGATAGGATGAAGGTGCAGGATATAGATTAATTTGATCCTTAGTTTGTCCTCCTTCTTCACCTTTTTAAATCCTATCCAACTTACCAAACTCAAGTTCTACACATCACAGAAAGCGTCCTCCCTTCTGCCAGCCTACATTGATATTCCCCTTCTCTGAACTGCAACAATATTAACTATCTATATCACAGAATCCAATGTTCAATTGGTATTCTCTCTCCTATTCTTTTGTGAGTTTATATGTGCTAAAATTGTTCTCCTTATACACGACTAGTGATATATGTGTACTATAAATGACTGTTGGAAGGAAATGATTGTAAGTTCTTGAAGGCAAAGACTGTGCCTTCCTATTCCTTACATTATTATTCTCCATGACATATCGGACAGTATATTTGGATCTAGGGAAAGATCAACCATGACTACTGTTATAATTCAGATTTTATTGTTTACTGTTATCTACCTTAAAACACACATTTGCAAGTGGATGCTATGATGGATATGCTTCCAGAAATGGCTTCAGTCACTCTGCGTAAGCTGGCAGCATTCTTTTTTTTTTTAATTTTTTGTTTATTGCAGTAACATTGGTTTATAGCATTGTATAAATTTCAGGTGTACATCATTATGCATTCAGGTGTACTTCTATTTCTGCATAGATTACATCATGTTCACCACCCAAATACTAATTACAACCCATCACCACACACATGTGCCCAATTATCCCTTCCTCTGCTTTGTATTAGCCTTAGTTCATGGCACTGGCTGTTCCTGATGGCTAAGGCCTTGATACTGGCTCATTCTCATAATCAATAGTGGGAGCACTTAGAAATGCCATTTGGTAGCTTCATGAAATAGGATAGGAGCACTGAAGAAAATATAGTAGCTTTCTCTTGTTTCCCTTTTCAAAGTGTTAACTAATCTTATTGTGGTAATCATTGCACAGTATATACGTATATCAGATCATCACATTGTACACCTTAAACTTACACAAAGTTGTATGTTAGTTATATCTCAATAAATCTGGGAAAAAGATCTATATCTGATAATCTCAATACTTGTTTCTTTGTTAAAGTTCTCTCTGTAGAACATAGAGAAAAAAAGTTTACTTAGACAAAACCATTGTTTTTTTTGACATGGACTCAAGAGGGCAAAAAAAAAATACTCTTCTAGAAAGATAGAACAGCTTTTAATTCTCCTTAGCAGGTCCTGGAACAGTAAAACACAGTAGCCATTGGCAGAGTGTGTGTTAAAGGGTTTATATATTTAATCGTTTTCCCTCTGCACTTCCTCACCCTTGTACTTCTTCCTTGTAACATCAGGTAGAACACAGTGCTGACGATTGCTTCTCTTTCCTCCAGTTGAAGCTTAAAATTATGAGCGCTGTATAATGAAATGGTGATTTTTATTCTGTCCTGGTGGTAAAAAGGGATTTGCTGATGTGTAAAATGAGACAAAGATAAATAACAAACAGATGTTCTCACAAAATGTTCATTAAATCCCTGCCTAGTGGAAGATGCTAGATTACATGTGTTCAAACTCTAAATGTGTTAGAGAATAAGGAGCTTTTATACCTTAATGCTCAATTTAGGAAAGACTATATAGCTTTCTCTGTAAAAATCATGGTAATCAGTGACTTATAGTCTCTTTCTCATTTCAAAGTAGCTTGTCATGACTGTTTTTAAACTTTTCTTATTGATTTTGACAGTTCTAATTATCCAAACAGACATCACCTTATTGAGGGATTATGAAGTGGGTTTAAGCCTCCTGGATTGTAAGGCCCTAAATAGGGGTTATCCAACATGTAGAAGTTATGCCTTTTGCTTGGATCATTTCTAAAGAACTATCTGCCATGGAGATGTGACAGTGATAGTGGGGGGGGTGAGGTTAGAAAGGGGGAGGAGGAACAAAACCACCCTCACCTTGTTCCTCTTGCTCTTCCATAAAACATAGAAATTATAGTTCTTAACATAGTGGATTGCTTACAGCAAGGACTGCCTGCTACTATAAGCCCCTGTTCTGCTGTGCTGAGTGCTAGACAGGTGTTTGTTTCTGGCAAGTTGAAATAGGTAGTTTATGTTACAAAGGTGGGAAGGAATGCCCAGCTTTACCTAGGGAAGGGGGTAGCCAGAGAAGGTAGCTCAAAGAGATGATATTTAATCTGAATCTTGAAAAATGGTAGAAGTTCATTAGAAAAGAAAACAGAAAACATTGCATTCAGAGCAAATAGCATGTGGAAAGACACAGAATCCTGAAACAACATGAGAAACTTTAGATGAACTCCCAATGATTCAATTTGGTTTTGTGCTTCAATTTCCTCTTCTGTAAAATGGGCTTAATAATGCTACTTATCTTACATGGTTGTGAGGACTAATGAGTTAATATATGTAATTTGGAATACTGCCTGGCATATATGAAGTGGTTAATAAGTCTTAGCTCTTATCATGATATTGATAGCTGGAGTTTGGCATTTTCATAGGAAAGTGGAGAAAAGCTAAACTGAAGTAAAAAGTGTTGAGGGCCAGATTATAGATTAACACTGTGCTAAGGAATGTGTATTTTTTCCTTATAGGTGATTGGGAACTATGATGGAGTTTTAAGCTGGAGTTTCAAATAAGTGACCAGATTTGCATTTTAGATCATTGTTTGCTTTCTTTTTTTTTAAATAATTTCATTTATTTATTTATTTTTCCCCCAAAGCCCCAGTGGATAGTTGTATGTCATAGCTGCACATCCTTCTAGTTGCTGTATGTGGGACGCAGCCTCAGCATGGCTGGAGTAGTGGTGCGTTGGTGCACGCCGGGGATCCGAACCCAGGCCACCAGTAGCGGTGCACATGCACTTAACTGCTAAGCCACGGGGCTGGCCCACTGTTTGCTTTCTGAAAGATAAATCTGGGTGGGGTAGTGAGGAGGAAGTATTTGTGGAAATTGGATCCAGAAGGATCAGTTATAAGGCTATTGCAATAGTCTACGTAAGACATGACAGAGGATCTAGATTAGAAGGACGGCAGTGGAAATGGAAAGATAGGTGCAAATTCAAGAGATATTTCAGAGTTTCCAGGTATCACAGACTGGCAACTAACAAATATGTTTTGTTTGGCCCACGCAGTGTTTGAATTTGCATGCTTTAGATGGAACATGCATTCTCTAGTTTACCTTAGGCTTCGGCCACTCCCTGTTGTATTACCATATTGATGTTATCACAAAATCACAAGTTGGTGTTACTTGGCTGGTCCTTTATGGGTGAGGGAGAGGCAGGATTTAAGGATGATCCCTAGATTTCTAGATTGGGTGACTGGATGAACAAAGGTGCTAACAGCCTAGATCGGGAATTCAGGAGTATGAAAGAATTTGAGAGAAAAGATGAATTATGTTTTTGGATATATCAAGTTGGAGGTGTCTACAGGATATTAATCAAAACTATAGATCTGTGGGTCAGGAGATAAGTCTGCATTAGAGATATAGACTTAGGGAAATCATTAGTTTATAGATGGTAGCTGAAACCATTTAGGTCGATGATATCACTCATAGAGTACATTTAGAATGCTAAAAGAAGAGGACTGAGCTCAACAAGAAACCAGTGAAGTGACCAGAGGTAATGCTAAAGGAGGAAAGAGTTCTAGGCATAATGTAGACCTCAAAGTGGAGACTTAGAGTGTAGATTCAAGTGTAGGCTCATAGTATAGAACCACTTTGAGTGGTCCATGGACCCCAGGGCTCCCCAAGACTCTTATAGGGAGTCTGAGAGGTGAAAACTGTTTTCACAGTAATTCTGAGATGTTATATGCCTTTTTCCCTGAGTTGACATTTTCACTGATAATGCGAGAGCAATGGTGTTAAAACTGCTGGTGCCTTGGGCACAAATCAAGGGAGTGGCACCAAACTGTACTGGTTTGTAATTGTATTCTTTACCACCACACACTCACATTTAAAAAACAAATCCATTTGCACTTAATAATGTCCTTGATAAACCAGTAAATATTATTAATTTTATTAAATCTTAACCCTTGTGTATTATCTTTTTTTAATAGCTTTATTGAGGTATAATTGATATACAAAGAACGGCACATATTTAATGTACACACTTTAATGAATACATATCTTTTTAATAATCTGTATATCAATATAGGACGTATGCATAAAACACTTCTGATGCATAGTGAAGTATGATAGTGTCTCGAGGTAAAGCACTTGCATGATTCAGTTGCAAACCAAACCAGCAGCTTTTTACATAGAACTGCAATTTTACTTGAAAGAACAAATGACAAACTATGGTTATTCAGACTTTCGTATTTGGCAGCCATTTTCTCAAAAATAAAGTAAACCTATTACTTTAAGGAAAATAACTGACAGTGTATGTTGTCAATGATAAAATTGAGCTTTCAAGTGATAATTAGAATTTTGGAACACTTGTATCTGCCATCATAAGCTTGAGAGCTTCCCAATACTTATAGTCTTTTCTGATGAGATCAGCAGTGATATTAACTAATGTGATTTTTAAAATATTTTATAATGAAATGTGTCACCATTTGGAAGATCTGCATAACTCAGTGAAACAATATTTGTCAAATGATCAATGCATGATATTGTAAAATCATACCTGCATAAGAGATCCATTTAAAGTACAAGACTGACCAGTGGATTTTAGTATAGCAAAGTCCAAAATGTTCATTAATATAGATTCAGATTCGCCATTGCATTTATCTTAAAGAAACTACCACTGTCAAATTTTGGTGTAGTATTAAAGAATATCCACAATTATCTAAAAGACTATTCAAATACTCCTCCATTTTCCAATTACATATTTACATGAGGCGAGATTTTCTTCATATAAAACTGAAGAACATATCACAACAGACTGAATACAGAGCAGACACGAGAATCTAGCTGTCTTCTAATAAACTCTCTTCTATAAAAATGACTTGCAAATTTGTAAAACAATGCCATTATTCTCAGTTTTCATTGTTTGGGAAAATATAGTTATTTTTCATAAACATTATTTATGTTAACATGTTTTGGATTTATTAGTGTTATATTTAAATGAATAAATCAATACTTTAAAAATGTCACACTTACAATTTCTAATATAGTAGATATTGATAGATATAACCTACGGAAATCAAACACTCTTGAGATCCTCACTTTTTTTCAAAAGTTTAAAGGGGTCTCAATACCAAAAAGTTTTGGAACTGCTCTTGTGGACTACTGAAAAAAGTGATCTGGAGGAACAAATGATGACACTTGTCTTACTGTTAAGTAGCCTAGACTCCTATAAGGGAAACTGAGACGATGAAAAAACATAATATGGAAAAATATGTCTAAGTGCCAAAGCAAATGACATAGACATTAGGCACTAAACAAAAAGAAGAAGAGTGTGGACTTTAGTGCTAAGGAATTTGTTGGAAAGAGAGATTTGCGTATAGATAGGATTTTGTGGAACAAAAGAATGGGGAATACTCTTTCTGAGCTTGATGACCACCATAAGCTAAGTTCTAGAGGCCAAGATAACCGTAACATACTCTAGGAAGTATACTTACATACTCCTTACTAGGATACCATCCTGACTAGAGTAAATAGTTTGCATTGGTGAATAGCAAGAAATTAGTTGAATAAATAGACTAGAGTCAGATTATGGAGAGCTTTAGATGTCAGGCTGAGGAGTTTAGATTTTATGGACAATGGGAAGCTATTAAAGGTTGGTGATTCAGAATGATGACATGATGACAGTGATATTTCATGAAAATTAATCTAGAAGTAGTGTAAAGGAGAGATTGGAAATAGAAAGACTAGAAATCAATTGGGACAATATTGTGGTCATCCATGCATGAAGTGATGAGGACCTAGTCATGTGAATGGAAAGTAAATAATGGATATAAGAGATGTTGTAAGGGCAAAATGAGCAAGACTTGATTGTTTAGAAAGGGGATTAATTTTGAGACTGGATGACTGAGAGAATAGTGCTGTTATTGATGGAACATAAAAGAGCATAGGGAGACCCATTTTAAGTAGTTGATGATTAGTAGGTTGTTAACTCGTTTGTCAAAAGTGTGGGATTATCCTAATAGAAATATGTATGCATAGGGAGTCACTAGATAGGAAGTTGGATGAGAAGTATAAAATTGAGAGGCTACATTAGATAGATGATCATTGGGTTTGGGGAAATTAATGAGTTTTCTGAGATACAAATTATATAAATCAGGAGCCCAGGAACTAAGACTTTTGATCTAAAGCTATTAGGTTTTTATAGGAGGAGCCAGTGAAGAAGACTGAAGAAATAATTGAAGACTATTAGGAGAACAGAATAATATCAGGTTGCAGAAGCCAAGGGAGGACAGAGTTTCAAGAAGAAGATGAAAGTCAGCCATGTCATATTCTACAAAGAATAGAAGATGTAATATATATTTTAAGCTCTGTGAAAGCAAGGATCACTGTATTGTATGTTTTACTAAATGATGTTTCCTAAGTGCCTAGACTTGTACTTGGTACGTAGTAGATGATGAATAAATAAATGAATATACTTGGCTACTGCTGCTAAAAGTTTTGGAAACCTTATAAATATGAGTACATTGAAGGAAAATAATTAATGAGCAGCATCTTCGGATACAAACCTCTGTAGATATATTGATTCTCTCTATTTGCCTATCAGGTACTGTTGTTGGAAGCTAGCACAGTGTTGTTGAAATGCACAGTGAAAATGGAGGTGGATTGCTTAGCCTTGTTGATTCACACGTGAAGCAACCAGAGAGAGGTAGATGATGTATATCTATTTGCATAACTCTAAAGACCAAAACACAGCTGATAGCCTTACCTTCTAGTTCTGTTAGGATTTACTATTCATCTGTGTAGAATATATTCTTATGCTGGTGGTGTCTGGTGCAATAATCCTGCATCAAAATGAGTAACCACTTTGAAACTTAAATATTCTTAATTATAGCCACTAAGAAATGTGATTTTAGTTTAAATTTATTTTGGTATTGGTTTATAAATTTTAGTTGTAAGTCTTTCAGAGGACCAGTGCATTGGTTGGGTTGAAAAAAATATGTCCAATTTGGTGGTTAAAGTAGTTTGTTTATTTCAGTTTTGGCATGGGTTGCCATAATGGATACTGGAGAAATATAGATGATTTTATTGGAGGAAGCAAGTTATTTAATACTAATGGATTTTTTTCATAAACTAGTTATATAGCAATGACTGTTTTGAGCTTTGATTTTTGTATTAGTTATCAACTGCTGTGTAACAAATAATCCCCAAATTTAGCATGTTAAAAAACAAACATTATCTCACAGTTTCTGTGGGTCAGGAATCTAGGCATGGTTTAGCGGGATGCCTCTGGCTCAAGATTTCTCATGAGGTTGCAGTCAGGCTGTTGGCTGAGGCTGTGGCCTCATCTGAAGGATTGAATGGATGGGGGAATCTGCTTTCAAGCTCACTTGTGTGGTTGTTGGCAGACCTCAGTCCCTTGCCACATGGGCCTCTCCACAGGGCTGCCCCATAACATGGCAGCTGGCTACCCCAGAAAGAGCAATTCAAAAACATGAGAAAGAATACCCAAGACAGAATCCAGAGTCATTTTATAACCTAATCTCAGATGTGACATCCCATCACTTCAGCCATATATAATTGTTAGAAGTAAGTCAATACATCCAGACCACATTCAAGGAGAGGAGATTACATAGGGTTTGTGAATACCAAGAAGGCAGCGATCATTGGGGACCATCTTAGAAGCTTCCTCCCACAGATTGGTTGTCACATTTTACCTTCAAGTCACACAACTGAAGTTATAGAAAGAGAGAAGATACAGAGTTAAAGTCAGCTTTTTAGTGATAAAATCAGGAACACATCCTGTCTCCCTGAGTATGAAAACTTATATCTTCCTCTGTAAAGGATAAAGAATTTTTAAAAATGTCTATAGCTTAAATATATGTATATTAAATTATATATAATTGTATATATATCTATACCCACGCACATGTATATATGATTTTTTAAAGACATACTACGTTTTCTGAAACACAGTGTGAGAAGAAACTGAAAAGCCAGGTGAGAAAAACAAGTTAACATGAAGAGAGAAAATTTATCTTCAAGCGATTTCTTCAATTACGAAACCACCCAGAAAGACAGCAGGAAATGTTTGACATCAACAGTAACTCCATTTTAATTTCAATGCTGTTATTTAATTAATGTAAGTTAATATGAAATAAGATATAAACTACAGTTAAATGTAGCCCCCATGTATTGTTTTTAGTGCATATTTGAAGGCAGAGAGAGAAAAAGTAGACTAAACCAGTGAGAAATTGAATTCTAAAAACAGATATTATAGATTCCTTCATAGTTCATATGTCAGAATTGTCTATCTCTTCCTCTTACCTTTCTTTACTTCTATTACATTTTAGATTTAATAACTGAAATTATAAAAATACACATTCTTGATGATAAAATGGTAATTTAGCAGGAAGCATAACAATACTGTCTTGCAGCAAATCTTTAAATTCAATTTTTAACTAAATTAATTTCATGAGGTCTGGGTTGTTCTATCTAAATCCAGAAATTATAGGTATTCATTTAGATTCATAAACCATATCCCATTTATTTCAAACAAAAGATATAACCCCTGTCTTTGTCTACAGAGACAAAGAAAGGAATAAGGTAAGAGAGAAAAATGCTTTATTAATCATAACAAAATCATATGCCCATTTGAAACTGATGAAGGAAAAAATATGTATAATATTTAAAAGAATTGTGTTTGTGTATGTGCATTTCAAAAGGGATACATTTCTGAAGTAGTCATTTCTTATTTGGAAAGATAGACATCTTTGCTCTCAAGAAGGGAAGTAATAAGTGAAAGAGGAAGTGTGGATTAGATGATCTCTAAGGTCCCTTGTAGCTTTAACATTCTATGAGTCCATGTTCAGATTATACATTTGAAGTCTTGGTTATTTGTGTTAAGGAGAATGAGAGAACATGCATAATTAAAATCTGTAGATCATCTCTAAACTTCATTTTAGCCTAAACTTTATTCAAGTCAATACCAAATGTGTAAATGTGTGTGTGTGTGTGTGTGTGTGTGTGTGTGTGCATATGCACGTGTGTTCAAGGCATCTGGGCTTAGAGGTTATGAGAGTGGGGCAGTGCTGTGTACCTTGCAATAGGGTGCTCAGTCTTTCTGTTTCCTACTAGGAAATGTAGATAATTGCTTTACAGACATAAACCACATTTGTATTCTCTGTAGCTCAGGAATCCATTAGAATAGGAAGGAAGCTGTGATTAGCCCTCCCTATGTCCCTTGGAAATTCTCTTCAAATAGGCTTTTCTTTTCAAACTCCCCTCTTCTTCTCGGGTTTAACTACGGTGGTTGCTTCATATTTTCTCATCCCCCATAGATTCTGTTTCACACTTATTTATTTATTCATCAAATATTTATTGAGTGCCCACTGTGTGCCGGGCACAGTTCTAGGTGCTGGGAAAACATCTGAGTATAAAAAAAAAATTCTCCCATCTACATAGTCTCAAAAAAAAAAAATTTCTCTGCCTATTGCTTAGGTTCTAGAAGGATAGATGGGAAAATATTACACACACATACACACACACATACACATATATAGTCTTAAGTGATATATGCCTATATATATAAAGTGATGAGTAATTATTTGTGTGTGTATATATATATATATATCATCTATATATGTATATTCAGTGGTGTGGAAGAAATAGAGCAGGATTAGGGGGTTGAGAGCATTGGTGGGCTGCAATTGCAGTTTTAAATAGGATGTTCAGAGTAACCTCATTGATAAGGGACATTTAAACAATTATTTGAAGGAGAGTGGCTATCTGAGGGAAGGACATTCAAGCAGAGGAAACAACAAGCACAAAGACCTTCAGTCAAGAGAGTGTGTGGATTGTTTAAGGAACGAGTGTTCAAGGAGCTAGTGTGTCTAGAGCAGAGTGAGCATGATAGAAGATTGGAATGATAGAAGATTCCAGAGTGGAATGATAGAAGATTGATTCAGAAAGGCATAATTGGGGGAGAAGGAAGATCTTATAAGGCCTTGAGACCATTATAAGGACTTTGACTTTTACTCTGAGTAAAATGAGAAAACTTTGGAGAATTTTGAGCACAAGAGTGATGTGATCTGGCTTTTAAAAGGATCGTGCTGGCTGCGGTCTTGTGAAGAGATTATAGGGGGATGCACAAGGTAGAAGCAGGGAGACCAGATAGGAAGCTGCTACAGTAATTGAAGCAAGAGATGATGATGGCTGGGAGCAGGGTGGAAACAGTGTTAGATGATGAGAAGTGGATAGATTCAGGATATATTATAAGGGTACAACAAACAGGATGTGCTGATAGATTGAATACGGGGCGTGCATGGGAGAAGTCAAGGATGAATTCAAGGGTTTTTGGCCTGAGGAAGGAGGTGACATTTACTGAGATAGGAAAGACTATAGGCGGAGTAAGCTTGACATGCAGGAGCTCAGTTTTGGGTGTGTTCCTTTGAGATGATTATTAGAGATCTAAGTGGAAGTGTCAAGCAAGTAGGTAGGTCTAGGTGTCCGGATTACAGTGGAAAGGGCTGGGCAAGAGCTATACATTTGGGAGTCTTTAGCGCATACATAGTATTTAAAGCCAAGGGAGTCAAGACAGAGATGAGATCCAAGGACTGAGCCCTGGGTCAATCCACTTTTAAAAAGTTGGGGAGAAGAGGAGGAAGCAGCAAAGAAAACTGAGAAGGAATGACCAGTGAGAGGTAGGAGGAATGTCAAGAGAGTATGGCATCTTGAAAGCCAAATTAAGTAAATTGACCATTGACCATGATCTCTTCTGTCCTCGGTGTTGCTATTGCCCTCCCTAGTTCAGCACCACATCCTTACTTGCCTAAACCACAACAGTCTCTTAATTGGTCTTCTGGCCTCCCTTCTTATCCCCTCTGATGCATCCCCCACACTGCCAGACTTTTCTGTTTAAAACACAAATTAGATCCCGTCACCCCCTTACTTAGAACACTTAATCTATTTGTAATTTATGCACACTCTGTGGCTTCTCTCCTCCATGCCTCTGCCTTTGCTTATATAGTCCATTGTGCCTGAAATGCCCTCTCTACATTTCTCATCACCTAGCTAACTCCTACTCATCCTTCAAAACGCAGTTCAGGTACTGACTCTTTTAGAAAGCCTTCCCTGGCCTTTCCTCTGTACTTTAGTTATGCCTTGTATGTGTTTTTATTGTTGCCCTGACCATACCATTTTAGAATTACCTGTTTATTTGTCTGTTTCTCCCATTTAGGCTGTTATTTCTTGGAGGGCAGTGATGATATTTTACCTATCTTTAAATGGCACCTAGCATGTGATCTGACACATAGTAGGCACTTAATAAATGTTTACTGGATGAATGAATAAATAAGTGGTCACTTTTTCTCCTTGCTCTGGATATGTCAGTTTCAGTTTAGAGGATTATAAATTTTTCTCTACAACTTTGAATTGTTTCTAATTTTTCAATTTAAAATTCTAATATAACTAGTAATGGGACAGAATAAGTGATTTGCATCTCAGATGCAGGAGCAGCATGCTGAATAACAGTATGCTATGAATTTGATAGCATTGGGATATCATGTCCCCCAGTATAATCAATGTACATCTGAGTTAGTGTAATACAGCCAATCCTCACAAGTTGGATGTGTTAGGTTATTTGCATTTACCTCTCTGGGATACCTTTACCATGTAAAATAAGTTTTTATGAGAAGATTCAAATTCGTTTGTACCTCTGGGGAGAAAGAAGGAAGGTATTGCCATCCTAGACTTTTTAAAGGATATTTAATACTCATTTATCATAAGCTAAAAGGATAAAACTAGATTTTTTCACTGGTGGCCTTTATTTCATAGGTAGAAATGTAAAAAATGTCCATGGTGGGGCCGGCCCCATGGCTTAGAGGTTAGAGGTTAAGTGTGCGCGCTCTGCTGCTGGCGGCCTGGGTTCGGATCCCGGGCGTACACCAACACGCCACTTGTCCGGCCATGCTGCAGCGGCGTCCCACATACATCAACTAGAAGGATGTGCAACTATGACATACAACTATCTACTGGGGCTTTTGGGAGAAAAAGGGGAAAAAACGAGGAGCATTGGCATGGATATTAGCTCAGGGCTGATCTTCCTCACAAAAAAAAAAAAAAAGTCCATGGTGAGGCATACCTGTTATCCAGCCAATTCAGTGTTCTGTTTCTGAGAGGGCTTTGTTAGGAAATCGTCATATATCTCCCTAATACCAATCTCAAAATAGGTAGAAGTATCCCTAGGAGGAAAAAAATTCTAATTTCTTTCAATAGTCCATCATGAATCTATTGTCTATCATGTCATCAAAAATTATTTGAATTTGTTCATTTGTAAATTTGTAAAAACTTCTGCTATATTTGAGACAAAAGAGTTCTCCAGTTACATTTTGCTATTTTAAGAAATACTTTTTAAATATTGAGATAAAATTTACATAGTTCTATGCACACATCTTAAGTGTACAATTGGATGACATTTAACAAATGCATGTACCCTTCTATTCAACACCACAGTAAAGACATAAAACATTTTCATCACACCAGAAAGTTCCCCTATGATCCCTTCCAGTCAGTTTCCAACATACACAGTTAACTACTATTCTGACTCCTATCACCATAAATTGTCTGTTACTAAACTTCATATAAATGAGATCATACACTATGTATTTTTTGTGTCTGGCTTCTTTTGCTCAGCATTTTTATTTTTTAGATTGATCCATATTGTTGGATATTATCAGTAGTATGTTCCTTTTTATTGTTGAATAATATTCGATTGTATGAATTAACTACAATTGATTTATCCATTCACCAATTGATGCATGTTTGGGTTGTTTCTAATTTTTGTCTATTAGTAATAAGTCTGCTATGAGCATGTAAGCATTTAATGTTGTACATTCCACTTAAGCACTGCTTTAGCTTATCCCACAAATTTTGATATGGTCTGTTTTCATGTTCATTCAGTTCAAATACTTTTTGATATCCTATGTGCTTTCTTCTTTGAGACATGGATTATTTATATTTTCCAGATATCTTTCTATTATTGATTTCTAATTAAATTCTACTGTGTCAATGATCATGTTCTATGTAATTGAAATGTTTCAGATTTATTGAGACTTGTTTTATGGGCTTAAAGATAGTCTATCTTGGAGAATGTTCCAGGAACTGTAACCTTAGACTAGCAGAGACCTCTAGACCAGCAGAAGCTACGGTCATGGGAACAGAAAACAAAAAATTTGCTAGTGGATTACCAGGGGTAATAGTAAGCCAAACCACTACCATTTTCATCTCTAATAATTGTTCATGGATCCATAAATCCTGACTATTGGAGAAGTAATACCATATATTGGACATTGATTTAGAATATATAATATATCCTGGAAGGCATTGCCACCTAGCTGATACTGTATAGCTCAGTCTTCAAAAGGCCATTCCACCATTGTAGCAAGCTTGCTGCTTCAGGATCATGGGGAACATGGTAAAACTAGTGAATTCCTTCAGCGTGGGCTCATTACCACTCTTCATTTGCTGTGAGTGAGTGCCTTGATAAAAGGGATTCTATGTGGAATACCATGATGGTGCAAAAGGTATTCCATACATTTTTATGAAACTGACAAACTGCTTTCCAGAGTGGCTATATCATTTTACATTCCCATCAGCAATATATGTGATCCAGTTTCTCTGCATTCTTGGCAGCATTTGGTGGTGTCACTGTTTTTTATTTGTTATTTTGATAGGTGTGAGTGATATCTCATTGTGATCTTAATTTGCATTTCCCTAAAGGCTAATGGTATTGAATATCTTTTCATCTGCTTATTTGCCATCCATATATGCTCTTTGCTGAAATGTCTCTTCGTGTCCTTTGACCTTTTTCTAATTGGATTGTTCATATTTTTACTAGTGAGCTTTGAAAGTTCTTTATATATTCTGTGTACATGAGTACTTTGTCAGATATATGCTTTGCAAATATTTGTTTTTTGCCGATCCGTACCTTGTCTTTTCATCTGCTTAGTAGTCTTTCACAGAGCAAAAGTTTAAAATTTTGATGAAGTATAATTTATCAATTTTTTTTCTTTTATGTATTGTGCTTTGGTTGTTATGTCTAAGAGATCTTCACCAAGCCCTAGATACCAAAGATTTTCCCCTACATTTTCTTTTAAAAGTTTTACAGTTTTACATTTTACATTTAAAGGCCATGATCTAAATCGAATTAATTTTTGCTTAACGTATGAGGTTTTATTAGGGTTCATTTTTTTGTCTATGTATATCTAATTGCTCTAGCACCACTTGTTGATTACTGTAGCTATATAAATCTTGATGGATAGACCAATTTCTCTCATGTTATTCTTCTTTTACAAAATTGTTTTTGCTATTCTAGTTTCTTTATCTATCCATATAAATTTTAGGGTGTTTGTCTATATCTAGAAAAAAATCTTGCTGAGATTTTGGTAGATATTACATCCAACCTATATGCCATTTTGAGGGAGAATTGACATCTTTACAATGTTGAGTCATCTAATCCATGAGCATGGTAGGTGTCTCCATTAATTGACATCTTCTTTGATTTCTTTCATCATTTTTTGTAGTTTTCAGCATATAAGTCATTTATATATGTTTTTAGATTTATACCTAACTATTTCCTTTTTTTTTTTTAACAATTGTAAATGGCATTGTATTTTCAATTTTGGTGTTCACATAGTACTATTTCTATATGCATAGTATATAGAAATACAATTGATTTTTGTATGCTGGTGTTGTATCATCTGACCTTGTTGAATTCCAAATTAGTTCTAGGAGATTTTCTACATAAACCGTCATGCCACCTGCAAATAGGGACAGATTTATTTTTTCTTTTCTAATTTGTATGTCTTTTATTTCCTTTTCTTGCCTTATTGCACTGGCTAGAACTTCTAGTATTATATCAAATAAGAGTGATGACAGACTTTTCCTTTTTCTTAATAACTGGAGGAAAGTATTCAGTCCTTCACCTTTAAGTAAGATGTTATATGTAGATTTTTTGTAAATATTTTTTACTAAGTTGAGAAAGTTCCCTTCTACTCCTGTTTTCTGAGACTTTTTATCATGAATTGCTGTTGAATTTTTCAAATGCTTTTTCTGCATAACTTGATAGGATTATGTGATTTTTCCTCTTTAGCTTGTTTATATGGTGAATTCCATTGATTGATTTTTAAATACTGAACCAGCCTTGCATCCCTGGAATAAACCCCACTTGGACATGATGTATAATTCTGCTTATATACCTGCTATCATTCTAATAGTTTTTCTTGTATAGGTAAAGGTGTTGTTATTCTCTTGCTGCTTTCAATATTTTTTCATTGTCTTTAGTATTCAGTCCTTTGATTATGATGTGTGTTGGGGTGTGTGTGTGTGTATATATATATATATATTTTTTTTTTTTTTGGTGAGGAAGATGGGCTCTAAGCTAACATCTGTTGCCAATCTTCCTCTTTTTGATTGAGGAAGATTGTCCCTGAGCTAACATCTGTGCCAATCTTCCTCTATTTTTGTATGTGGGACGTTGCCACAACATGGCTTACTGAGCAGTGTGCAGGTCCATGCCTGGGATCCAAACCCATGAACCCTGGGCCACCAAAGCAGAGTGCATGAACTTAACCACTATGCCACTGGGCTGTTCCTGTTGTGGATTTTTTTGTTTGTCCTGTTTGGGGTTAGCTCAGCTCTTTGATTCTGTAGGTTTACGTCTTTCGCCAAATTTCTGTAATTTTTATTTATTATTTCTTTGAATATCTACTCTCCTTCTCCTCTTTTCCTGGGAATTGAATCATACAAATGTTAGATCTTTGTTATTGTCCCGCAGGTCCCTGAGAATCTGTTGGTGTTTTTTAGTCTATTTTCTCTTTATTGCTCATATTAGGTAATTTCTATTGTTCTATCTTCAAGTCCACTGATTCTTTCCTCTGTCATCTCCATTCTACTGTTGAGCCTATTTAGTGAGTTTCTTATTTTGATTAATGTATTTTTCAGTTATAAAATTTCCATTTGGTTCATCTTTATATCTTCTATTTCTTTGCTGATACTTTCTGTTTTTTCATTTCATTTCATTATCATGTTCATAATTGCTTGTTCAAGCATTTTTATGATGGCTGATTTAAAATGCTTGTCAGATAATTTCAACATTTGTATCATCTTGATGTTGGTGTCCATTTTCCTTTAAGTTGAGATTTCCCAGGTTCTTGATATGACAAGTGTTTCCTTGACATTTTGGGTATTATGTTTCAAGACTCTGGAACTTATTTAAATCTTCCAGTTTAGTAGATCTACTCTGACCATATGTTGGCAGGGGAAGTGGCTACCACTTTTTAGTACTACATGGAAATAGAAGTCTAGGTTCTCCACTCAGCCTCCATTGACATTCTGGGGAAGTGGAGGGGCACCCCATTACTGCTGGTTGGTGTAGAAGTTGAAGCTCCCCTCTAGGCATTTGCTGACACCACCTTGGCTGATGGGGGGGGCACCTCATTTCTGCTCACCACATGGCCTTCGCTGACATTGCTGATTGAGGATGAAAGATCCATTTGGCCTTCTTTGATGCAGCACCCTGGTAAGGCAGATCGGGTCACCTTATTAGAGTCTGGATAGTGTGGAAGTCTAGGTTCCTTACTTAGCCTTTGCTCGTGGGGGTGAGGTTAAGGCCCAAGTTTTTGCTATGTTGTTTGGCTGGAATAGGGTGGTTATTGTCTAGAAGTTTTCTAAATTGCTGTTTGCCCCTTTCTTGGTCTTTTGGCTAGAGAGAGCAGGCTTTCTTGAAACTACTTTTATCTGTTCCCATGTGTCTTTGGGTTGCTGGCTTCTCCAATACCCAGTCTGGGATATCTGAAGTAAAAGAAGACCAAGGGAACTCACCACTTTGTCATTCCTTGGGTCCCGAAGTCCCTAGCCAGTCTGCCTTCTTTTCTCTACCTTTCAGAGTCTTCTTATGTTTGTTTTATATATGATGCCTGGGTTTTTAGTGGGAGAAGTAGGGAGAAGTGCATCTATTTAACTTGTCCTGGAACCAGAAACTCAAATATACTTTTTATTATTCTAATTTACTATTTGTAAGGTGTTTTTCTAGAATTGGATGTATTAGACTTCAGACCCTTCTTCATAATGTTCATAATGGTCATTGAAATGATGTATTTCAATCATGTCCCCTCTCAGCCTTCGTTCATCCCTTGAATCGTTTAGTTGACCTTTGGTTGATGATCTTCAGCTCCATTATGACTTCCTTGAATATCCTGATGGTATTTCCAAAATTTCTCAACTCTGTGTCTGTTCTTACTTCCAACTCTGAACATAATAATTTTAGTGACCTCCTGGAATTTTTTGAATGAAGAGCAAAACCAAGATGAGTCCTCATTTCATTCAAAGCTGTGCTCAAATGTCACCTCTTCAAAGTGGCCTTTCGTGACCATTATCTGTACACTTACTCTGCTTTATTTTCTTCATATCACTTATCACTACCTGATATTTTATTCTTCATATCACCTATCAGTATCCTATCTTTTATATCTATGTATTTGTTCATTGTCTCTCTCCCTCCAAATATAAAAGCTTTATAAGGGCAGGGGCTATGTTTTGTTCACTGTTGTATCACCAGTGCTTAGAAAAGTCCCTGGCATATAGTAGGCACTAAATAAATATTTTAACTGATTGAATAAATGAATATTTCACAAGAGATTTGGGTGGAAGAGAGAGGAGAGAATAGAAAATTCTAGGCACTTAGTCTAAAGAAGTCCAACTAACTTATATGATACTAGACAGTAACCTTTAGATTAGACATATACAAACCAAGCTTAGATCAAAATGTGTGAGGGGAAGAAGATAACTTTTCTCATTCTTTTTTCCTCTCATCTAAGCTACATTTTTTGTTCTATGAAAATACTTCCGCATGGGAGCAGTCTTTCTAAGGATGGCAGTTGTAGCCCTCTGATGGAAAATGGCAAATTCAAAAGCTGAAGACTCCTGACCAGAGATTTCCGCATTTTCCTTAGATGGTGGAAGCAAGTGACAGTTTGGCTAGCAGCCCCAGGTGCATTAAAATTCATGTGGTCCCCGAGTAACTGGATTCATTCCAAATGCAGGTCTTCCAAATGAAGCTCAAGACCTTGAATTGAATCCAGTTTTTACAGGGGAGTAGTTAAAATGAATAGAAGAAAGCAGTGGTGTCATCTATTCTGTGCAGTCAGAACTCTGCCATATTTCTCCAGCCAATATGACTTTTGTTGCAGCTACCTATGGATCTCCACATAGACTTGGATCTCTTCACTTGTCATAGCAGAGGAAGGGATGGAATCTTTTCTCTGAGATATCATTGCACCTTGAAGGAAGACTAGAAAGGAATGAGTTTTTTCTGACTTCATCTATTAGTTTGATATCTCTCTAAGCAACTCAGGTATCAGGTACCATAGATTGAAAAACTGTTTTACACCCTCCCAGGATGTTTATAAAAATATGTCTATTCATCAGGCATACTCAGAATAGGAATAGTATATAGTATACCATAATAAAATATTAGAGCTATGCTAAAACAAAAATGGAATTTAAATTCACCTTAATGTCCTTTCAAATGTAATAGCTTTCTAGGGAAACACAATTCAGGTTTGAGAATATTAGTTATATACAACACTTGTCCTGGGTAACTGATATCACATGAGCAATAAAACTACAGAGCCACCTGGCCCTTTCCAGAAAGATTTCCTCCAGAAATTATATTGTTCCTTGAACAGGCAAAGCTTTTACTCAAATGAACTGTCTCCGACAAGCTTTCCATCAAATTCTCTGCCCTTGGTGCAGTTGTCTTAATTTTACTTAAGTGCCTGCTGGCTGACTTTGAGTCCAAAAAGACAAAGCTTATCTTATGGGACAGAATTTAAGCTTTGGAGGAAAACAGCTGCCTTCTTCTTGACCTCCCTGCCTTCTTCCACTCCTAATGGAGATGAAAAGGAGGAGAGAGAGAAAATGGTCCTTGTTTCTAACTTGATTTTCCTACTTTGGAGACTTGTTTACTTGCAGCATATGAATGGCCTCCATATAAACAGGTTTGTTGAAAGAAAGATTTTCTGCCAAAGCAAAGTTTAGTCTAATGATTTGCTCCCACAAAATTATATTTCAAATGGTCGGGCAGAATTTTGCCTTTATTTGCTCTGCTGAGTCAAGTTGGGGGGCTAACATAATGGGGTGTACTTTTTGCTTTATTTTTATTCTAATAAAATGTCACCATTTGTAAGTAATTGTAGGTAGTGGATAATAGAATGAATAATGAAGAAATTTGGTTGCTTTTCTTGTAACACTGTGCTTATAGGAAAAAAAATTCTCTAAAATATGGAAAGTACTTTTAACTCTACACCTTTTGGCTGAATTTCAGTGAACACAAGTAAGATAATAGCCTTATATATCCATCCATCCATCCATCCATCTGTTCATTCATTTATTCAATATTTATTGAGCACCTGCTACCCCAGGCACTGATGGTGCAGCCACAAAAAAGATAGAGAAATGGGTCTTCTATTCCAGTGGGCCCTTAATGGTGTCCTGCTCCTTAAAACCCTCTTTCCTCTGAAGTCCATCCCCATTTTACTTATTTTGTTTTCCCCAACAAGATGGAGAGCTCCTCCAAGGTGGAAATCCTATCTTGTGTTTTCTATGATGCTAGACATTCAACAAATACTTGTTGGACTAGATTGAATAAAGATTTTTGAAGATGTAGGTTAGGAAAGTTTCAGAGTTAGTCATAGGATGTTAGATCTAGAAGGCACCTTATACTCGAAAGATATCTGTATAGATACCTTTAGGACTGCTTCCAGGAAGTGAGGGAGGCCCAGCAGAGGGGTTGTGAGACTGTTATGACCTTTACTGGGCTTCAAGCATAAGATTTGCACTTTCAACCCTTTTATATGTAGGGCATTCCTGTAAGATTTTATTTGAAGAAAGAGTTGGCTGCTTAAAAAAGAAAAACAACTGGAAAACACTGATTAGTCCAACACCTCTATCTTACAGATCTTTCAGATAGGTCTAAGAAGTTTAGGTAATTTGTTCAAGGTTGCACATATAGTTATTAATACACTTAGAACAAAAACCTAATTTCCAATTAGGAAAATTGGAAATCCAATTTCCAACCTGAAGTTCTTTCTGACATTCTCCTTTACTAGTTCACAACTGTTGCATGACCAGCACAATGCTTGACACATAGATGACATAACTGAAAGAAGGAGTGTTAAAATCTACTTTGACAACACTTCATCTTTCCTTGAACATAGCTCAATATCTCTGCACTTAGCCAAGTGACTGTACACAGTAAGTGCTTAATGCTGGTGGTTGTACTGGTGGTGGTTATCCATGATTGATTGTTTCATCTTTCCAGATTAATGCACTCTAATGCATTTAGTCTGTTCTCATAGTCCCCTTACCACCATCCCTTCAAACAGCTTTCTTGCTCTTGTTCTCTGATTGCAGTCCTTGGAGTGGACTGGATGTGGAAACTAAGACATATATAGGAAGTTCTAACCATAGCTACCACTTAAATACTTTTAGCTTACATGTTGAATTATGCAACACTTAACAGTTGTCTATTGTCAAAATTAAGAAAATAAATAAATGTTTGTAAAACATAAGTTGTACTAAAAATGTTTTTGAGAATTCAGTTAGGATTTTTTTTTTTGTTTGATTGTTTTAAAATGTAAGTATCGTTGTGCCATTGTTTGACTGTACCCTTCTCACTGCATCTCTACAGATGCAAGTTTTAACTAGTGCTTTTAGCTCCTGCTGTGGTAGCTTCCCTAGTTTTCTGGGTTTAGTTGGTTCCCCCTTCCTTTGCCTTCCCTGTTGCCTGCGTACTCTGTTTTGCAGTTGGATGTCTTCTCCCATCCAGATTACCAATGTTACTGATACGGATTTTGAGCTTTCCTCAAGGGGAGGTTACTTAGGATTGCAATTTTTCACATCCTGCAGTAGATCCTTTAGGACCAGTTTGGACAAAATGTTTTCTCTCTGACAGATATTAAGACTGCTTTCGGGAGGGTCTGCTGCCACCAGCCCCTGCTGCCACTGCTGTTGCCAGTGCAATGGGAGAGAGTGGATTGGCTTTGTGGCCAGACAGAATTGAGTTTTGCTTGTTTTTCCAAGTTTATTCTTGCTTTTGGATGCTGTTACCTCTTTCTTATTAGCACCCTAGTAATAGAGAAAAGCATTATAACAACAGTTTACAATTTGCAAGGAGAACTTCAGTCTCCATTTGGTAAAAAAAATAAGACCTCCACTTTAAAAGTGCATGCTAGGTTTGCAATATTTAATTTAAGGCTACTTTCACAGTTTTCTTTTGCTCTCCGCTTTTTTTTTTTTTTGCCTTAGGGGTGACTTTGTTGTAGTGAATGACAGGTACATCCTGTTCTTGCCCATCATTTTTAAATGGATGGATTTTCATAGAGCAGTGTATCTATTGTGGCGTAGATTTTGATATTATGTATTGAGAGTTTATAATTCAATCTTTTCAGGTGTTCATATTGATAAATAGAACTATGGCTTTTATATTCATAAGATCTTCTAACTATATTTAATTGTAGTTATTGTGCAGTTATCATTTTTAAAGCCTAGAGGATTGGAGAAACCTGGACCAGTTTCATCATTTCTAGGTAGAAAGTGACCAAGCTATTTTTAGAAGAGATTTAAAACTGTGGTTATTAGATGATTTGAGAGTATGAGACTATGGCTAAGTAAGTTAGAAACTTGGGTGGTTTATCAGACTGAAAGCTTATTTTCTACCCTAGAATCATGCTGGAACTAGGATTTACTTAGAGTGACTTTTATCTTTAACACAATAGAATACTTGAGCATTATATAATGTAAGGCAATAGTTTGCATTTATCGTAGACAGTCAACAAACATTTATTATCTATGACCCTTCATCTTAGTAGTTAAGGGTTTAAGGAGTTAAGGAATTAAACAGCTGATTTAAAGGTGTTCTATTACTAATTCAAGTTTTTATACTGTTGATGTAAATAGATTATTCTTTAAAATGTGTTTCTGGCTTAGACAGAAGCATAGGCAGCTGTCTGGGTTTTAGTCCTGACTTTTCTATGGGTCCTCTGTCTTCTGGCGTTTTTTTTCTTAGGGGTTACCTAATAGATACCACTTTGCTAATGCGTCAACCTGACTCAGGTGGACTCAAGGAAACATATATCACAAATGGAATTAATATCTAAGTACTCGACACTATAGAATAATATATTTTTTATAAACTTGGGACATTTTTTTAACACTGTATTCAGATGGAAGCCACCAGCTACACACACAACCAGAAATTATGCTTATATATTAATATACATAGAAAACCAAGAACAGACTCGGGGGTTCCTCAAAACAATCCTATTTATATTTATTTATTCATAAATCTTAAGTATGTCAGACCAATACTTAGATATAGTGTAAAAAACACTTTATCCCCCATTAAACTAGAGCTCAGAGCTTACCTCACTCTCTGCTTTCCACAGAGATTTATGTTTAACCCAAATGTGAAAACACACTTCTTTCCAAATATAGACAATACAATTTACACTTTTCTGGAGATTTTTAGGGACCTGCTTACCACTCATCTATTACATTCTCCTGAATTTGGCCTCAGGCCTTTAAAATGTTTCAAGAATGTTTTCTCATTCACTTTTGTCCTGAAACTCTTTCTCAATGGGGACAGTAACTTGTTGGACATAGTCTCAACCTCCTGGTTTTGAAGTATGGATTTCCTTCTTCTGCCTGCCCCCCACAGTTCAGGCACTCTAAGCTTTAAGGAAACTCAGTATGTCAATATTCAAATTTACAAAAGAAAGTCCACATGAAGCTTGGTGGTACAGGGATACCACCCTTTATTAAAAAAATGTGTTTCTAAGGAACTAAATATATAAATCCCATGTTTGTAAAAAACAAATCTTACTTAAATTTGCAATGTTAGCTTGGCATTTTAAAATATTGCCGTGTGGAATACTTCCATAATACAAAAAAACATTTCTAACTTGTCTGATTTGTAGGTCGGATATGGGTTTTCTTAAAATAGGGCACACCTGTACTCTGTATCCTCACACGGAGTTTTTCAAGGAGTGACCTCTTCATTAGACCCTGCTTTCTCAACCTGATCTCCCATGGTCTCTTGTGGTTTCTTTACTTCACTAGCCCAGTGACTCAGATGTACTTTCCTGCACCCTGATCTCTGCTTGGTTATCATATATTAATATAACAAAATATAATTATGTGTTTGCATATTGATATATGAGGTATAGTGGGAATTTGTATAGTAGCCCTATAAGCCCTATTTATCTATTTCCCCAAGTTCCATGGTATGCAAGATCAGCAGGCACAGTGCATATTGCTAGGGTTTTTTTCTTTATGTTGCTATTTATTCTAAATATTCTTATTTTGCCTCTTAACCTTTTACATGACATACTAACTCTATCCACTACTGAAGTGTAACCACTTCTGAAGTGAAATGGCATCTATGTCACGGCATTGAAAATGCTATTGGTTTTGTTTAGAATAGAAAGTGGACACTCTTCTTTCTTCTTTGCACTGAAAAAGCTTAACCCATCTCCAATGTTGGCAAGGATAATGGTTCTTTTGATTTGTTTTTAAAAGGGTATGCACTAGTAATCTCATTTTAGCCTTTCATTCTCCTCCTTACTACTCTGCCCCTTGGCTTCATTTGACTCTTTATGAGGAAGAATGCATCTAAGGTTTTCTTTGCTTCTACTCTTGCCATGATATGTAGACTAGTTTATGGAGAAATACATCAGCTGCCTGCTGTGCATTTAAATCCCCCACTTCCCTGCTGCATTTGTGTGCAGCAGCTGAAAGACAAATAGATGAATGCGGGGTCATTTTTGTCAGTGAAAGTTTTTGGATGCATACATTACCAAGCCCACATATCATTAAATACAAGTTTAATATCTGGAAGCAAAAGTGGTAGTACATCAACTTTGTCCACAGAGGAGAAAAGGGGTCACTGTTTATGAGAACCAAATGGAAGCGTATCCTTCCTTATCAATCAAAGAAATTAAGAGATGAGAATTGGTATTTTTGGCCATCTGGTCCTGCTCCAGGGACGAGTAGAGGATTGGTCCTTGCATTATTATATTCTTAGTGCTGGTTATTTTTGTTACATATTTCCATAGCTTTGCAGTAACTTCAAATGCTTCTGTAACTATAGTTCCTCCACTTCTCTTGACCAGAGAAGTTCAGGTTGTGTCTCATTTCAAAGGAGGTGTCCTCTTTTCTTTTCCACTTTTAGTAAGCCTTATTCCACCAAACTGTGTTAAGTTAGTGGGATTCAGCCTTTTAAAGATAACTTATGTCTACTTGGCCCTAACTTTTTCCTTACCTTCCTTTTCCTGTTCTGAGTGTTCTTAAACAATTTTAGGAGTTTTGTTACCATATAGTAATTTAACATCGTGAACATCGTGAACAGCTTAAAAATTAGACCTCTAAGACCAACTATCATTCCTTACAAGGAATAGAAAAAGGGAAGGGAAGGATGTCCAGGAATTTCCTCAATATCTCTCCTTTCCTTCTCCCTCTCCCTGTCACTTCCTCACGCCCTCCCTTCCTCTTCTCCCTCTCACACACACGTACACACACACACATATTGTCCTTATATCAAACCAGATTATCATAGTGCCGTTTGGATGGAAATGGGGCATGTAGGGAAGGGATTGGAGGACCTGAAGTGGGGTTTGGGGCATGAGAATCAGATATGTTAAGGAAGCAGCAAATTAGAGAATTTCCAAGCCATAAGGGACCATAGAGAACGATTCCTTAGTTATACAAATGAGGAAAATGAGGCCCAGGCAGTTAATGCCTAAATTGGCTGACTTCTCCGGAGTCCACTGTTTGGTTTCTTACACCACGCTGAAGGCAAAGATTGTGGAGGTTGAGTACAGTGTCAAAGTCCTGGCTTTGCCATCTGTCAGTTCATTCATTCAGTTAATCAACATATATTTATTGACCAAGTATGATGTGCCAGACACTGTGCTAGGTGCTGAGGACACCATATGGTCCCTGACCTCAAGGAGCTTTTAATTTATTTACCAAAGTCTAGTGGGAAATAGAGAAGCAGAGAAATAGTCAATCACAGTACAGAATGATATGGTTCCATGGCACATGTAGGATGCTAGCAGAACATATAAGAGGTGCCCCGTAACCCAGCTTTAGGTAGCTAGGGATAGCTTCCTGGCAGAGGTTACTCAGGCCAAGGTAGGGCAGAGTGTTGCAGGCTGATGGGGCAAGAACTGAAAACAGTTCAGTATGGCTAGAGAATATAGAGAATTTAAGGGTTGAGGAGAGAGTTGGTTAAGGGGGATGGTTAAGAGGGCTGTAGAGGGGCTGGCCTGGTGGCGTAGTGGTTAAGTTTGCACTCTCCGCTTTGACAGCCTGGGGTTCACTGGTCCAGATTCTGGGCACGGACCTACTCACCACTCATCAAGCCATGCTAAGGCGGTGTCCCACATAGAAGAGCTACAACTCTACAACTATGTATTGGGGCTTTGGGGAGAAAAAAGAAAAAGAGGAATGTTGGCAACAGATGTTAGCACAGGGCCAATCTTCCTCCAAAAAAAAAAAAAAAGCAGGCTGTAGAGTGTGAATGAAACTATAGAGATAAGCTGGAGCCACGTCATAAAGGACCTTATTTGCCATGTCAGGGAGTTTGAAGTTCTGTGGTCTAAGAGCAATAAAGAATTCACTGAAGTGTTTTTAAATCAGGGAGTAACACGATCATATTTGCCTTTAAGAAGGATCACTCTTGTCTGCAGCTGGAGTGTTGATTGGAGGCAGAAAGACATGTGAGGAGGCTGTTGCAGTAATCCACCTGGACTGATGGTTGGGATGAAGAGAAGGGTTCACACATGAGATAGAAGGTGGCGTCCATGGGACTTGGTTACTGGATGTAGAGGGAAAAAATATGGATAACTCCCAGGCTCCTGGGCTGAACAGCTAGGTGGTTTGTGTGCCATTTACTGACGTGGAGAACATGGGAGAAAGAGTAGGATTATTGCGTAAGGATATTGGGTTAAGTTTGAGGTACCCATGGGATTCCCATACTGACAACAATCTAGACAGGAGATATATATATTGGAGTTACCAGCATATATAGAGAGATGATTTGAAGTCATGGAATCACTCAGAGCCAGTCTGAGGCTCAGTTGCCCTTAGACCTTATTTGGCCTTAGACTCCTTTAGGTATCTGACAACTAGTGACCCTCTCCCCATAAAATTTACATATACAATTCTGCATGCGATTTTAGGAGGTTCATAGACCTCTTGAAGCACATCCATGAACCCTTATGATATCCAGATTGAGAACTCCTGCTTGTGGAATAAGAAGAAAAGAGGCATAAAGATGAAACACTGGCATTTAAGAAATGAGTAGAGGAAGAGAAGTCTGTAAAGGAAACTAAGAAAGAGGAACCAGAGAGTTAGGGGGAGTCACAAAAGACAAGGGAAGAGTTTCAAGAAAGCAGTAATGATCAGGAGAGTGAAGTGCTGCAGAGAGAAAGAGGAAGATAAGTACTAAAAAGTGATCATTGGCTTTAGCAACAAAGAATGTCAGTGACCTCTGCAAGGGTTGTCTCAGTTAAATGCTGTGGACAGAATCCAGAATGCGATGATTAAGGAGTGGATGAGAGGAGACGGAGAGGGAACAACAAGTGCTGGCCACATGTCTCCAAGGGAGCGGGATGTGAGGGGGAGGCTTGTCTTTTGTTCGTTTAAGGCTGAATTGAGGATGTTGAGTGTCTTTTAGTATTTTCTTTAAATTTGTCATGTCATTTTCTGATTTCTTACCTTAAAAAAAAAGAACAAATAAACCAAAGAAATCAGGTCCCTAAGAAATAGAGTTTCACGGATTTCCAATGCTTCTGTCTGATATTAACAAGTGATGAATTGTGGTTTTAAATCCCTACAGTTATATATCTCTTCCTCAGCTTTGCTTAAGGTGTCTATCTACCCAGAATCCACAATGCCTCAGGCCGTACTAAATTAGCACTATAGGTGTATTTAGGCCAGCCTGGCTGGGGATGAGGGAGGCAATAAGGCTGGCTTTAGACCCTTGATTGAGGAGCCAGCTTTGTAATACTCAGCTTAGTAATTATGGGGGCTTTATGTTTGCATGCGTGAACCTTAGTTAAGCTTTGTCATAGGTTTTTCCAAAACAGCTGGGGCTTTTGGTCTATGAAGACATTAATTTGTGTCTCAAGGGGCTATGCATAAATCAAACTGGGAAAGAGGGGAGGAGGAGCGAATTTCTTTGTGTGAATCCCAGCTCCCTGTTAACTGTTTAATTGAGGAGAAGGAAAGAGTCCTATGACAATTACTGAATTAGGGATGCACTATTACCTTCTTGATGTATTCTTGCTTGGTGTATTTATGCTGAGAAAGGCAGTAAACCCTGTCTCCCCTAAGAATAGCCTGCTTTGTTGACCTTCATCAGAAATGTAGACTCAGATTTCACAGTTCCTGTTGTTTCAAAGGGAGGCTTAATGTTGGTGGTGATGGTTGTTAATTTAAACTTTGGTCCTCTTTTTTTACCATCTGCTGTGTAGCAGCCTCTTGGTCACAGTTAAGGGATAACAGCAAAGATTCCACCTGGGGAAGCAGAGTAATGACGTAGGCCTTTGGAAATTCTGCTGTTTCTTCCCCTCTAGCCACAGAGAACATTATTGGGAGACTGCATCATCATGGAAGCAACTGTCATGTTGGAGTGAATTAACAATGGGAAGTGAGCCTGGACCTACATTCTTCTGACCTTTAGAAATATCAGCATAAATGATGCTGTGGTGAGCCAAGGTTTCCCTCTCCCCCACTGTGTTGGGTTTATCTTTCAGCCACTGCATGAATCTAACTGAAGAATGCCCAAATGTAGGAAAACGGAGGTTCTTCATGGTTTTCTTGTTTTTATGTGTGTTGCCTTTATAGTCTGATGGAGAAATAGGTGATAGCAAATAGGATACACTCTGTAAAGTACTGTAGGAACTCCCACCCCACCAGTGTGTGTGTGTGTGTAATTAACTAAACATTCTTAACTCAGGAGCATGCGCATAGAGGGAAAGGACCATGTTCTCCTCTAAAACAGTCCTGGGATGCCACAAGTAGAGTAAAAGCTTTAATAGATGGTTTTCTCAGAGAATTGTAAAACACAGCATAGCCTATCCAAAAGATCAGTCTGCACATTGGAAACCTCTTATAGTAAACCAATACTTTTATATCCACTAGGGGCAAAAAGGCATTGTTTTACAATAGTTTTGACTACTATCTTAAATTTAAATTAATAACAAAAATTTTAAATGTGCTTATTGTATGATTGCTGATGCAGGGTCATGGGTGATATATGTTCTCAAACATTCTCACAGCATATTACTAGGTTGAGCAGTGAGGAATATAGTGTCTACTCAAGGTCAAGTTCAAGCCATTTCCTATGGTTAATACATTATAAACAGTTTCCTCAGTGCAGCTCTCTCTGTTGTACCTCAATTGTAGATGTTAATTTCTCCCCTTCAGCTTATATATATAATGATAATCTTTGTAAAACACAATTTAATTAACTGCTTTAAAATTATGTAAGCAAGAAGTTGGGAGAAGAAATGTTCAAATGTTTCAGTTCTCTATTAAAATTACAAAAGTTATTTAAAAATCCCTTTTTTTCTGGGCTATTCCCCAGCAATAACTGATTAAAAAGGTAAATATTGTGTAGGAAAATAAAATTATTTAATTAGCCATAAGCCTACAGAATAGAACCGTACATTATTGGACCTGGAAGAGACATTAAAATTTATCTAATCCAACCCTGTCATTTTATGGATGAGGAAACTATGATCCATATAGGTTGAATGACTTGTCCATGATCATACACTAAGTTAGTGGCATAGATGTGACTCTATCTCAAGCTCCGTGACTCTTAGTTGGTGATCTTCTCAATATTCTATACTGCCTCCAGAAAATCCGAAAGGTGGAGATTAAACTCCAGCCTTATATTTTCAAAGCATGCACTCTTCTACCTCTCTACATGCCTGGAAGTGCTTAATCAGTATTAACCAACAAGATTAAAATTATCGTTATTTTAATTCAATAAGTTGCTTTGGAAAGCAACCACATAAAAGGGATTGGAAGAGACACTTTGGCAGTAATGCCCTTCAATATGTGTGGCAGGAATTAGATTCATTGCATTATGGTTGCATTGCAACCTGCTAAGAAAGCAGAGTCCTAGGAAAGAGCTACTTGAACTGGCCAGTACAACTGCTCTGATTCAATAAGTAACTTGAAGTTTTGATGGAATTGATCACTCGTTAGCCTGTGGGCCAGGAAAAAGGAAATCAATGAGCAAAAAGAATCATGATGATAAGAGAATATACCTAATGCCTTGCCCACCTATGCCTTTAGCTGAGTTGTATCTTCCCGAGATTAAAGACCCTTAAGATTGAAGTCCCACTCTACTCTGCCTGGCATACTTGGGTCACACCTCTGGAATAATGCTTTCCATCCCAGGTACTACATCTTAAGAAAGACACTTGGCAAACTAGAATAAAACAAAGATGGCCAGGGGCTGGAAACCCCTGTCATATGAAGAAAGGTTAGAAGTTAGGGCTTTTAGTGCCTGGAAAAGAGAAAACTTAAGCATGGAGAAGGGGAAGGAACTGACATATTTTAAGTACCTACTGTGTGGCATTTTGCATGTGTTATCTCCCTTCATCCTCATACACCCTATGCAGGAGGTATTATCTTTCTTGGAGGTATCTGGTTTGAAGGTGTCAGGTAACTTGCCTATTAATAGAGTTGATAATGAGCAGAGATAGGATGCACGGCTCTAAAGCTCATGTTTAGATAGGAGTCTTCAAATATTTGAAGAGCTGGTATAAAGAAGAGGATTGAGGATTGATATGGTTGTGGTAGTAAGAGTTGTAAAAGTAGCAGTAGTATTAGCAATAAAAACAATAGCTGACACTTATTGAGCGCTTATTTTATGCCAGGAACTCTGCTAAGCACTTGACTTATGTTAACATGTTTAATCCCTACAATAATCCTATGATGTAGGTACTATTATTATTTCTATTTTACATATGAGGAAACTGAAGCAGAGATTAAGTAATGTACCCAACATCATATAAGTGAGGGAGCCTGGATATGAACCCAGGTAGCCACAGGAAGGCATATTTTAGCCTAGCATAAGGGGGAAACCTTTCTATTCAAACTGACTAGCAGTGGAATGAGTGTTCTGGTGAAACAGGGACTTTTCCATCCTGGAAAGTATTTAAGCAATGTCGAGATGCTGCTGTCAGGCATGCTGTGCATGAGATTCCTTCACTGGGAGCAAGGTTAAGCATAAGATAAACTCAAAGGCCCATTTCAGCTCTAAAATTATATGAATCCAAATTGGCACATCTACTGGTTAGGTGAGCAGCCAGGCCCTTTCTAGGCCTTTTGTGGACTTACTTGGGTACTCAGAGCTGACAGATCGACAAGCTTCACTTCTGTTACTATGTAGCTGAGCTATTGGCACAGGAGAAGTATAAGTTAATGCACTGGTCCACCAAGTAGAGAGAAGCCATTCCAAGGGTCTGTTGCAAGAACAAATTTAGAAATCACTGGACAAGGTCAAAAGAAATCCATTGATAAAAATTGATTAGCCTCCAGGGTTCTCTTTTCTAATTGCAATAGTTTATAATCCAAATGAATTTAGTACCCACTTTCAAATTCCAACTTTTTCATTTTATCTTAATAATTCCTTGCGTTAGTCTGCCATATGGTTCTTCCCTTTCCAATCTTGTGGTAATGTCACTTATCTATTCATTCAGACACCTTTGTATTTCTGATATTGGCCAATTAGAAAAGCCATCTGTGATTCATATAGCATTCTCACCTAGAGCACAAAGGGTTTCATTTAATTTAAAAATACAAATGTACCATGCCATGAAGAAAATAACCCACAGATATAGCTTTCTCCCTCAGCCTTTCTTTACATTTCTTTGGCTACCTTTCTAAAATAAAGTATTTCAGGAGAAAAATGAACTTTTTAGGAATTCCATCGCTGTCAATGGTAGAAGTGAGAAGACACTGTCATTAACCTTTGCTCAGTGGCTCTTGAAAGAATTGGAAAGGCAGCTAGGAGTGTGGCTTATCATTACTTCTTATGGCAAAGATGACAGCAGATGGTCACCTGGGAAGGCAATGGGGCAGAGAGAAGCTAGTCAAGAAGTGCTTTGGAGAAATACAAACATAAAACTTATGACTTTCCGATTAATTGCTCCTCAAACTGGCTGGAATTCCTGTAAAAGGCCGCTTGAGTCTTTGAATGTGTCCATTCTTTCTAGAGATTCATGATCAATTTGGAATTTTGCATTGTGCAAAGGGTCAAAAATCAAAGTCTGCCTACACTGATTTTGAGTCCATGTGTCTTGCCTAAGTTACCTGAAGTTTTTATAAAATTCCCAGATGCTCAATCCCCTCGAGAAGGGAATTCTGTAACTGTGGTCTAGTTATGTTTTTCACAGCTAGCCTTTCTCTCAATTCAACTTGACTTAAAGCGCCAATGATATTTCAGAAACAATGTATGAGGCTTATATTATTAGAACCATTTTTATTGACCTAACTGAGGCCTTTGATTTAGTCACCCATAAACACTTTCCTCAGAAATCCCATGATTCTGGGCTTAGCAGTGACCCTGTAAAATGGTTTTCTTTCCATTTAGTTCTTGCCAACTTAGCCTCGACCTGGAGGTCCAAAATACTTGCAGACTGTCATTTTTAGTGAAGATTAACTGAAGCCTCTCTTTGGCTGATGGTGAAGGAGAGTTCAAAGACTATGCTGGCAGCTCCATTTGCTATCACAAAAAGGTTCTCCTTTTGAAATCATCTCCCTCTTTCTAGCAGATCTGCTTGTGTCAAGGGTACACTTTTTAGCAGAATTTATTCCTTGAGTTGCTTTCGGTGTATGTTATCCCCAAAGGCAAGATGTTCATGGTAGTACGTGACATAACTTGTTTCATAGAGTAATAGAATGGCAGAGCCAAATGGGATGTTATAGAACCTTTAGCTTGATATCCTTGTTTTATAGATGGGGAAACTGAGGCCCAGAGGTGTTAAATGACTCATCTGAAGCCATACAACTAATTAATGTCAGAGCCTAGAATAGAACCCAGGTGTCAGGACTCCTAATCAACTGCTTTTTCTACTATATCATGTTGCTTCATGCCTAGCTAATTCATTTAGAATTTATCTATTATAAATATATATATATAAGTATATATTATGTAGATATATCTGTTATATATTCTATGAGTGTGAACATAGCCTAGCAGTTAAGAGCAGACCTGGGTCTGAATTTTACCCTTTATTACTTGTGTGAATTTACACATCTAACTTAATCTCTGAACTTCAGTTGCCTCATCTATAAAACTGAGATAATAAGAATACCCACCTGTTAAAATTATGGTGAGAATTAAATGAGAAAGTGCAAAAATTAAATTAAATTTGCAAAATGCCTTGCACATAGTAAACTCTCAGTGAATGGTAGCTATTTTTACTACATAGCTTTTTTCTATATAACTCATTCAGTTCCCCCTCCCCACTCCCTAGGATGAGAATTCTTTTGGAATCTTAATTTTATTAAACTAGCATGCAAATATGTTAAAATGCAGCAACATTCTTCTAGCTAACCTGAGTCTAGCGTATCAGGTTTTTTTCTAAGTTAATTGCAGCCTGATTTGGTTCTGTTCAGCATCACATCTGTTTCCACAAACAGGAAATTGTCTTTTCTAGATTTTGATTGGCAGGGATGGTTTTATAAACTTTATTGAATTAGATTAGTGTTGCTTTATGGTAGAGGAGACACTTTCATTATAAGCCTCTGTTCCTAGGTGCTTATCTTTTTCATAAAATTACCCTTTGGACTGAAATATTTTCAACTTGTTTTCTATTTCAGATGGGATGGAAAAAATTGTAGGGTGGCAAAAATGGACAAATTACTTATAACATTTTATTTGACTACTGAGTAATCACATTTTAAGATTTTCCTGTTTGCCCCTGTGGTTTCAAAATATTAAAATCTTATAAGAACCAAGAAACATACAACACAATCATTTTAAAGAACAGCTTGTAGAAATTCCACAGGAAGCAACAGTGAATATATGAGATCAGAGTTTTATGAAAACATGGTACCTGGCCCCAGAAGCTTTCTTTTTCAAATCATCTTTGACAATCCAGATTTTTTTAAAATTATTTTATTGAGGTCATATTGGCTTATAACATTGTGTAAATTTCAGATGTACATTATTATATATTAGTTCTGTTTAGACCGTGTCGTGTTCACCACCAATAGTCGAGTTTTTATCTGTCACCATACATATGTGCCCCTTTACCCCTCCCACCCGCCCCCCCCCCCACTTCCCCTCTGGTAACCATTTATCTGTTCTCCTTATCCATGTGTTTGTTTATCTTCCATATGAATAAATTCATACAGTGTTTGTCTTTCTGTCTGGCTTATTTCGCTTAGCATAATACCCTCAAGGTCCATCCATGTTGTCACAAATGGCACGATTTTATCTTTTTTATGACTGAGTAGTATTCCATTGTATATATATACCACATCTTCTCTATCCATTCATCAGCTGATGGGCACTTGTGTTGCTTCCACATCTTGGCTATTGTGAATAATGCTGCAGTGAACATGGGGATGCATAAATCTCTTTGAATTGTTGATTTCACATTCTTTGGATAAATACCCAGTAGTGGGATAGCTGGATCATGTGGTATTTCTATTTTTAATTTTTTGAGAAATATCCATGCTGTTTTCCATAGTGGCTGCACCAGGTTGCATTCCCACCAGCAAGGTATGAGCGTTCCCTTTCCTCTACATCCTTTCCAACATTTGTTATTTCTTGTCAATCCAGTTGTTTTTAACAAATATTATTTAAATTGGACCCTGCTTTTTCATATTCCTAACTATCTTCCGTTCTCAACTTGGTTGAGAAATGTTTGTCAGGAAAAAAATAGAGGTACAAAGTAAACAAAAAGAAAATATTAGAGAGGAGTTAAGGAAAACAAAGATTTGTAAATGGAATTGGAGACTCAGCTAAGAGGGTAAGAAAAGGCTAATCAGAGATTCCCAAGACCAGAAGGCAGAGCTCAGTGCTCTTTTGATTTTGGTCAAATTGATGTCACCAGGATCTAAGAAAGATGAGGTACCATTGTAAGGAGAGCTGTATTCATTAGGAATAATCACAACTAAAGGCGATGTGCCTGAGGATCTGAAAGGGGAGTGGAGGCAGCTGAAAGAGAGCCTCAAGGCTAAACCTAGGAGTGGAAGTGGAGCATGGAAGCATTGGAAGCAGCAAGAAGACATAGGCCCAAAGGTTGGGCTCTCGAGTGGAAGGTAGGGAAAGGAGGAGCAAGAAGGGACTGTGTAATCACCTGAATCACTATTGTGATCATTGCAAAACTGACTATAACTTATCTCAATGACTCCCATTTAAGTTGTAAACTCCATGAGAATAGGGCTTATTATCTGTTTTTTCACTGATATATCCCCAGCACCAAGAGCCATCCCTGGCTTGTAGTAGATACTCACTAAATATTTGTTGAATGAATGAATGATCTGCATAGAAATTTACTTTAAGGTTTCTTCTCACCAGAGTAAAGATAATTGTGTACTTGAACTGCCTCCATGTGCTACATTGGAGTGATGGAGAGAAAAAGGTGAAGAAGGACCTTAAACCTAATATGTAAAGCAAGCTACAGTGGAGACCTGGGCTCAGGGCAGGGATGGTTTTGGGAAGCTGCCTTTAGAGAGTGTTCCATTTGTCTCGTTTCTCAGCAGAAAATTGCCCTCATTTTTCAAATCTCCTTTCCCTGGATCTTGAGGTGTGCTATGCTGGAATTAGAAAGGAGAGAAGCCCAGGTCAGGTTGCCCTGAGGAAGAGACTCCCTATTTGACATCTCACTTGCTACTGACAGCCTATGGCAGTTGCTGTTCCATTGTCTGATTAGAACAAAGAGGGAACAGCCTTAAAAGTCAGAAATCCTTCTCTCCTCATGACTTTCTTAAGCTCATTTGAACCTGTGCATTGCCTCTGTAGGCTTGTTATACCCGCTTCTAGAGCAGTGCCTAGCATCTGCAGGCACTCAATAAATATTTGTTGAATGAATGACCCTGCCTGGTCATGCAATTTTGAAAGACCACCCTGTGCGTTGGGCCCCTTTCCACAGTCCCCTAAAGAACATAGGGCTATATCAGGAAGAGCAATTATGAGGAAATTTGAGAAAAGGAATGGAAAGTAATTACAATTTCATATATGCCCAAATTCTGGTGCACTTTGGGGAATCCCCTAAGTGTCTCAGATGATTTGCAACTCCAAATCAACATGTAAAGCAGTTATTTTAAATGTGCAATACTAAGACTTAAGAAACTTTAGCACCTGCTTTCCTTCTAGGGTGAAAAGGATATTTGGTGCTGTATGTATGTGTCATTATACATGAGTACTGATACTTGGGGTGACACTGTTAAAACATTTGTCTTTTTTTGTATTTCTCTGGCCCATCAGTTAATGGATTATACTTAGATATGTAATTCAAGACTTCCTCACTCCTACTCCCAAAGCATTTGACCATAACCAACATTTTGCTAGAAGGGCGTGGTGTGTGTAGGCAGATGTGCTTTCTACAGGATGAAAATTAGAATTTGAATCCCAAAAGGTTTATAGGCAGGCCTTGGAGGCTCCTGCTCTAGAAGCCAGGAAGTAAAATATCATGGACAACATTTTTAGTACTAGGGCTAGAAGTGTAGGATGTGAAACTAGTACAGGAAATGTAGAACAAGAACATTTGGCAACGTTGTGCTTCCTGTCTGAAATAACTGTTATTGGAACATTAGTGGGAGGTAGTAGGCTATAGTGAATTCTAACATTTTCCTAATTAGACTCCTTATACTACTGAATTTTCGTATGTTATGTATTTTCTCTTTTATTTTTTGTTCTTAGAAAGGTCATACCTCAAGTGTGCGTGTATAAGGGGATATCTATATTTAGTTTCTACCTTTAGGTGCATTTGTTTTCCTGAGTTACATCTTCAACAACTGACATGGTATTGTTTGAGCAAGACATTTATTTTGAGCACTATATGATTTCTGATGGGAGTGCTGTAAACTCCAGCTCTAAATTGATGTTGAAGAATCAATAAACTACTTAGCAGAGGAATAAATGACTCCAGGTAAAAATAACAAAGTAAAATGTAACTGCCACTTTCTGTTCAAGTGTGTATAGTGAGAAGGAGCGTATTTGACAAAGAGAGCCTTAAACAGTTATCATCCTCAAGGTCCTTTCCCTCATCTGGGTTAACTTTGCAGATACTCTTTTTTTTTTTTTTTTTTAGTTTAGAAAGAATTACCATGAACGGAGATCAGAATCTGCTGATTACAGATTGGCAAAAGGTTTGGGATTGTGAAACCAGCCAGACTCTTTTCCTAAAGAGGTCAGAATTATTTTCCTGCTTAGAGTATCTTTAGTTGATAGCAAAGTGTTGATAAGTGTTTATAGAAGACCTGAAAAAGAGCTCTTTAGGTGAATATTTTGGATGGCACTAATTGACTTCTTCCTCTTTTTGGTTTATTCTGAGGACTGTGTCTCTCCTCACTTGGTCATTGTCCCAGATATTTTCCAGTGGGATCCAGGAATTAATTAATTCATTTCATAATTTAGTAAAAATTTATTGAGCACCTGCTTGGTGCTAGATACTCTGTTAGATATTGTACATAAAACAGTGAAAAAACATATACAGAGGTCCCTGACCTCATTGAGCTTTGAGGCAGACAAGTGAACAAAGAAATAAGTACTACATACATAAAATTCTTACTGATTATGATAAGTGCTAAAACAGCTATGGATGAGAAAAATAGGCAGGACCTACTTAGATATCACGGAAGGAAGGTTTCTCTGAAAAGATGTATTTCAGGCTGAGATCTGATGAATGAGAAGGCTTCTGTCACACAAAGAGCATGGGGAACAGCACGCACAGGTCTCTGAGGCAAGAAAGGACTGGGTATGTTGCAGAAACAGAGGGAAGGCCAGCATAGTTGAATGAAGGGGAACATGACACGAGATGAAGTTTGGAGAGGTAAACAGAGGCCACATCATACAGTGTTTATAGGCCTCAAGAAGTTTGGATTTTATTCTAAAAGCAGTGGGAATCCGTAGAAAGGTGTTAAGCACGGGAGTAATCTGAATTGTTTTATATTTTTTGTCAAGACTACTTTGGCTGCGCTGTGGAGAATGAGTCAAAGGTGGGCAAGAATGGAAGCACGACAGCCTATTAGGAAGCTATTTATTTATTGCAGGACTGTATGTAAGAGAAAATGGTGACTTGGATAAAGATGATGTTAGCAAAGATGAAGAGAAAGGGAGAGATTCCAGATGTATTTTGAAGTTAGAAGCAAAAGGCAGGATTTACTGGTGGTTGGAAATATGGGATGTTCAAAGAGTAGGAGTTGAAGCTGACTTCCCGTAGAATGTGAAAAAATGATGATGCGAAAGAAAAAGGATATCTGCAGGAGCAATGTCTTTTAGCAGGCAAGAGAGGATAGGATTCAGGGCCACTCTTTTCATTTTAACAGGACAGAAGAGTGAGACTATAGATCGAAATGTAGGTCAGTTTGTAGATTTGGTGGTGGGAAGATGAGAGAGCTCTTTCTGATGGCTTTTGTTTTCTCCGTAAAGCATGAGGCAAGATCATCAGCTAAAGGCAGGCAGCAGGAGAGGAGTGGGGAAGATGTGGGAGGAATGAGGAGAGAGGTGAATATATATCATAGTCACTTTGAAAAGTGGGAAAGCAAGTTTAATGCAGAAGTAACGTTGCTGGGCAGAGATGAGTGCTCAGCTGAGGCTTGTGATCATGAATACTTTAAATGAAAGTGAAGCCCATCAGCTCAGCTATGTGAATTTTCTCCAACCATGTTAAGTAGCTCAGGTGCAGGCCCAGAAAAAAGCAGTTTAACTGAATTCTACTCATATTTTGCTATATAAGTATATCTGGGAGAGCATAATATGATATAATGGAACACAGACTTGAGTGGGGTCTAGAAGACCTGGACTGTAATGCAGGCTCAAGCTACTTGCAAACCATGTAACTGTAGGCAAGTCAATTAGCCTTGCTCTGTCTGCCTTTTCATATTGATAAGAAAAGAAGGTTGAACTAAATAATCTTTAAGATTCTTTCCAGCTGTAAAACTGTGTGATTTTTTTTGGGGGGACAATTTCTGATCTCAACCAATTTCTCATTGATATAGTATTGTGTTTAAGCATGTGACCTTGAGTAAGTCATTTCACCTTTCACTGCCAGTTTCATCTTTGTAATGGGCATTAAAATACCACATACTTTACTTAATAGGGTTATTGGAAAGATTAAATGAGTCAATGCATGTGAAGCTCTTAGAACAGTGCCTGTATTGTGCCCTCAATAAATGTTAACCATTATTATTATCCCAAGCTCTACATCATCCTTTTGGCCATAAAAGATTTGAAAGCTTGGAATGTCTTCTGCTTGCAGGCATGCATACCACCTGACACCATATTTAGAGTAGATCATTTTGCTTCAGGATGGCGGTGTGGCATAGAAAAACAATTTTGTAACCAGATGAAACTTGTTTTAAATGCTGAATCTGCCATTTACTTAGCTGTGAGACCTTGCGTAAATAAATTAACCAGCTGATATTCAAATTCCTCTTCTATAAAATGAGGACAATAGTAATATTTATCTGATAGTTTGTGGAGGAAAATTAAATGAGGTAGTGCATGTAAAGTACCTGATATTACAGGGCTTGGCATGTAGTAGGCATATAATCAAAGCAATTTATCATAATGATGGCACCCTGCCCTAATATTTACCTTCTTATGTCAGCTCTTGAGGTACAGGCAACTTTTGTCTTTGTTACTTGTTGTTTTCCTGGAGCACAGAGGAGCAACAAGTCACCCATCAGAGAGAAAAGCCTGAAAGAAAAAGCAGTATCAGTCAGTACATTAGAAACAGGATGAAGCTAGAATGTCTAGAATAAAGGGGCACATGTCGTTATTTGTTACAACAAATATTATAAGCACATAGGTTTCTTTTAACATTGAAATCTTCCTTTAGAGTTTGAGTATTGTCTGCCAGTAAGAATGGGTTAATAGAGGGCAAGACAATAGTATGCCTGATCTTCTCCACTCTTAGTCTAAGAAGGTCACCATTGCCTTTCATGTCTGGACAAAGGCACTTTCCACAGATCCCTGCTGATCAGGCTCCAGGGAAGTGGCCATTCCTGTGAGGTCCTTGAGCTCCTTGATGAAAAGGCATCATGTGAGGCTAAAAGTGTAATAAAATCTTATTTATAGCTGACCCTCAGAACTACTTTGGGAGCAGCACCTACTTTGCTACATGGGTTTAAAAACACCCTACTGAGTTGTATTGACTTTTTTAAGGAAAAGAAATATGGAGGAGGGCAGCTCATTTCAGTGCTTTTGTGTAATGGTAATCAAACTAGACCATGCAGGGCTCAAAAAGGAGCTCAATCAATATAGATGTTTTAATCTCGGTGTTATTTTCCACATGGTATTAATTACAAAGATAAATCAGACTCAACTTTTTTTTCTTATCAATTGTATTTCAGAAAAATATTAGATTTAATTCTTCCAGCTGAAATCTTGGTCATTCTTGTTAAATGCATTTCGTATTATCAGCCTACTGATTTCTTCTGCTAAACTGAATGATCAATGTTAATGCAAAATTTTATCAACTTAAAAATGGAAAGTAAATTCCCATCCCAGCCCTAATATCCCCTTGTATGTGCTAGTTAAATGAGTAACTGGAACTCAGAAGCTAAATTACCTTTACTAGAGCCTGCAAAGCAGATTAGTCACTATGAATTATGGGCTCTCTTTCTGTCTCAGGTATTTGCTCATATCTGTTTCTCCCACTCTAAAAAGATTGTGATAGGGGCCGGCCCTGTGGCTTAGCGGTTAAGTGCACGCGCTCCGCTACTGGCGACCTGGGTTCAGATCCCGGGCGCGCACCAACGCACTGCTTTTCTGGCCATGCTGAGGCCACATTCCACATACAGCAACTAGAACGATGTGCAACTATGACATACAACTATCTACTGGGGCTTTGGGGAAAAAAAAAGGAGGAGGATTGGCAATGGATGTTAGCTCAGAGCCGGTCTTCCTCAGCAAAAAGAGGAGGATTAGCATGGATGTTAGCTCAGGGCTGATCTTCCTCACAAAAAAAAAAAAAAAGATTGTGATAATAATTGTGATCTTACCAGGATATACTGTTCTAGTAGCTGGAGCACCAACTCGGATATTGGGATGCCATTTGTAGTTGGGCAAGTTCACTTCAATTCTCAATCCATTTCCCCTTTAGAAAAATGACAATGATAATATCTGTCCTTATCTATTTTGCTTGGAGATTGTAAGAATAAATGAAACATGGATAGGAGCAGTTTGAGTATAAATACATAAATCTGAAAAATTATGAATCCTCAGGAATTATTTAGGCAAACTGGTATTTATGTTTTTATAAAGTCCTCCCTCCCCATAAACATATGCATAATACATTCCATCACCATCAAATTTAAAGAAACACACACAAACACACAAACTCTCATGTTATCTAATATACTTCTGAAAAATGGTTACTTTGCACTGTGTAGAATTTGATCAACACATTAATATACTTGTATCTGGCTATATACGCAACTATCCATTTATTCATTAATATATTCAACAGATATTTGTCAGGTTCCTACTATGTGCCAGGTACTGTGATTTGCTAGGGGAAAACCATAATAAGACAGGACTGATTCTTGGCTCACAAGCTTATGGTCTAGTAAGGAAGACCACAAACAGTTAAACTTTAAGTACTGTAATGGGTGATTGTCAGAGTGTAATAGAATACCTACTAGGAGTACAGAACCTGAGGTGTGGAGAGTAGAGAAGGTGGAAAGACTTCCCATGGAAATGATGTTCATGCTGAGGCTTAAAGAATGAGTAATTATAGCCTAGCAAAGAGAAGGAGGGAAGAGTATTCCAATCAGAGGGGACAGTATCACTGCTAAGCTTTACAGTATTTTGGAGCGTGTATCCACATTTAGAAATCAGCCAATTTATAGGTAGCTGTGCCTAAATTTGGAGGAACTTCATGGCTTTTCAAACCTTGTGGATTATTGTCTCTGTTCCTGGATACACTGTGTGAATGAAACTCTGCTCTAGTGTGAACTGGTTTTGCTCTTTGATTACTTGTCTAACTCCTAAAAGTCAAGTTCTCCATCTCAAATGTTTTATTAGGGCATTCTTATGGTTCTAAGTGTTGTTTATTTTAGTCATCGCAATTGCAAATAATTGCATATTTGCATTTAACATGAATTTAAATGCTTTCAATGAGTTTCTGCATTTTGGCTGGGTTAATTAGTCTTTTAGTAGAGAGTTCTGTCCATCAACACACAGTCTGTTTTATCTGTGTAAGTCCCAGCAAGCGTGTATAATTTCCTGATATTAACATAGACTCAGAAACCACTAGTCTAGGTGATTTGGATAGTGACCATTTATTTATAAACCATTTTTAAGACCATGTAAAGCACTTTCTAAAATTAGTTGGATTCATTTCCCTCCCAAACTTTCTAGGATTTTCTTCCTCCCTGAGCTCTGGCTACTAAAGAGCTTTCAACTGTGTGTGTTTGAACTATTTCTTGTTGACTTTTAAGGATTTTTCTACATCATTTGCAAAGCATCAGGCTGCTACCTTGTGTTTTCCTTAAACTAAAAACAGTTTACCCTCCAATTTAAGGTCTGGACCTAATCCAAGCACAGGAAAATTCACCTGAAAGTAGAGAACATTGTATGTAATTAACAAAGGGCATGGTGACTCATCTCACTGGCTTGGACATGGAGCTAATGTCTGCAGATAGTGTCACTTTTGAGGTACAACAAATGAATGATTTAAAACATGATCCTGTTATGCACTTGACAGTATATATATTGAAAATTTATGATATGTAGTTATGTATGCTTATCTTGTGGGACTTTATTTAAAAAAAAATGGCACCTAAGCCCAACTCTCTCTCGATTTGGACTGCATAAGCTGATGGTCAACAAAACAGGGTTCAGAGTTGACATGATGTCTACTGAATGGCTTACTTTAGTTTTTGAATGTGAACATCAATAGTTCACAAAAGTATTATATTATGAAAAACTTCAGATACAGAGAAAAACATGGTATACGGTTATACCCACCATACAGAGTTACCAAACATTAATATTTTCCATATTTGTTTCCAATCCTTTAAGAATACAAATATGGTTGATCAGTTGAAGTTTATTTGGTGCCTCTCCTTGATCACATTTTTCTCCCTTCCTCACCAGAGGAACTACCATGTCAAGGTTGGTGTACATATTTCCCATTCATGTGTTTGTACAACGTATGCATCTAGAAACAGTATTTGGCATAGTTTTAGTGTTTACAAAATTTATATCATACTGTGCGTATCATTAGGCAACTTGCTTTTTTCACTCAATATTAATATTTCTGAGATTTATCTGTATCAATGTACATACCTATTCATTTTCACAGCTGTAGAGTATTTCATTTATGAATGACTGTTTCTCAATATATTTATCCATTTCCTTCTTGCTGGACTTTTTAGGTTTTTTCTCATTTTTCACTTCTACAAGAAATACTCCAGTACACATCATTGTACATGTCTTCTTCGGTATATGTGTGAGATGTTTTTCGCCTTGAAGTGGCGTTGCTGGGTTGCAGAATGTGTGCATCTTCAACTTTACTAGACGCTGCCAAGTTGCTCTCCAAAGTTGTTACACCACTGTCTTACAGCTCTGGCTGCTATTAGTGATGTACACCTGAAATTTACACAATTTCATAAACCAATATGACCTTAATAAAGTAAAAAAAGAAAATAACAAAGTACTATAGACTGGGTGGCTTATAAACAACAGAAAATTATTTCTCATAGTTCTGGAGACTGGAAGTCTGAGATCAGGGTGCCAGCATAGTCAGGTTCTGGTGAGAGCTCTCTTCCAGGTGTCAGACTGCCAACTTATGTGTCCTCACATGGCGGAAAAGAAGGCTACAGAGCCCTCTGGGGTCTCTTTCATAAGGACACTAATCTCATTCCTGAGGGCTCCATCTTCATGATTTCATTACCTCCCAAAGGCTCCACCTCCTAATACTAACACATTGGGAGTAAGGATTTCAACATATGAATTTGGCGAGGACACAAGCATTCACTCCGTAACAGCTACTTTATACTTCCACGAGTAGTGTATGAGGGTTCCTGTTTCTCCACATCCTCCAGCACTGTATTGTCAGACTTAAAACATTTTGCCAATTTTGTGGGTATGAAATGATGTCTCACTGTGTTTTAATATGCATTTTCTCATTTACTAGTGAGGTTTAATATCTTTCCGTGTGTTTATTGGCCATGTGTGTTTCCTTTTCTATGAATTGCCTATTCATATCATTTACCCATTATTCTATTTGGTTTTTAGTGTTTTTCTTATTGATTTGAAGGATATTATCTATTCTGCATACTAATCTCCTATGCTTTGTAAATATCATCTCCCAGTCTGCAGCTTGTCTTTTAACTTTGCTTATGCTGCCTCTGTTGAACAGAAGTTCTTTATTTTAATTGAATAAAATTTATCAAGGTCCCTATTCTTTAAATATAAAACTATGTGGAAGAGAGTACCATTCCCATACAACCTGGAGTTCTCATTAAATTAGAATCAAGCAACTTGAAGTAAGACACCAGATTATATTTATGTGATTTCATATAAGATAAGCTTGGGAGATTACCTAAAAATGCACAGGAATTGCCATCACTAGAAATGTAGCTTCAGCAGACCACTAAAGAAACTAAGTAAAGTTATGCATGATGAAAAAGTTCTAGACATGTGCTGTACAAGAATGTGCATATTGTACAGTAGGGAACAATACTGTACTGCACACTTAAGAATTTGTTAAGAGGGTAGATCTCATGTTACATTTTTTTTGCCATAATGAAAAAAAATTAATTCAGTATGTGTCCTTTCAGCCTTAAAAAACAGTAATTTCATAGGAAATGTAAGTGTTAGTTTCTTTATCAATAACTCTATTCCTTAGACAAATCATCTTACCTCTCTTCAAATTTTTTTCAAATATAAAGTGAGGAAATTGTATTATATGGTCTCTAAGGCTTTTCCAACTCTAAAAGTTCTATGGTATGTAGAAATAAAGAATGGTTTAAGTGTATTCTAAGGGTTTCAAACACTCATTAAGAATTTTCCCAGTTTCAGATCATGCAGATTTTCAAGAATTCCACTAGTGTTTCTTGCAGGCCTTCTGGTACACATCCATACTTCCTTTTGAACCTTGGGCATCATTGGTAGTGCTAAAAGTATTCCCATAGAAGCTCTTGGAAGACCTAAGATAAGAGAAGAAAAAAGAATGAAGAAAAAAGACAAGTTGTAGAATATCAGAAAGGGAAGAGAGAGTGAAGAAAGTGAGCTGTGTTTGGAGAGGAAGCCTCAGGACTATTCTGTAACACCAAAGCCATTGGTTGGTGTCCTGTGTTTCAAAAGTCAGAAAAATGCCTTTATTGTCACAAATGGCTGGATTTCATCGTTTCTTATGGCTGAGTAGTATTCCATTGTGTATATATACCACAGCCATTTGTGACAACATGGATGGACATTGAGGGTATAATGCAAAGTGAAATAAGTCAGAGGGAGAAGGTCAAATACCGTATGATCTCCTTCATTAAGTAGTAGATAATAACAACAATAAACAAACACATAGGGATAGAGATTGGATTGGTGGTTACCAGAGGGGAGGGGGGGAGGGAGGAGGGTGAAAGGGATAATTCGGTACATGTGTGTGGTGATGGGTTGTAATTAGTATTTTGGTGGTGAACATGATGTAATCTATGCAGAAATAGAAGTACAATGATGTTCACCTGAAACTTTTACAATGTTATAAACCAATGTTACTGCAATAAACAAAAAATTAAAAAATAAAAAAGAAAAAAAAAGAAAAATGCCTTTACTTTGATAAAGAACGGAAGATATACTAGTGGAGGTGAACTGGTCAAATATGTGGATCTTGGTCAAATGCATCCATCAGCAGTATCTGACTTACAAAGCACTGCCCTTGGCATTTAAAGATGACCCTTATCATGGCTACTGATCTCTCTTGGCAAATGACTGCCTTTTGCACGCTGCTTCAATATGAAAACTACCCCCTGGTTGGCAGTCAAAGCCATTATTAGATTTTTTTTTATGTGACTGTGCTTCTGATGCTCTGGGCCCAAATCCTGGCTCATAAATAACCATTCTCTCCCTAAGGTCCGCTACCACACTCCAACACTGTCTCAGGTGTGTTTGAGGTGAGCATCCTTAAATCATTCCTCTACTTTCCATTGTCCAATTTCTTTTTCCTAATTATCTTTCACTTTGCATTTTTTCTGCCCTTTTATCTATCTAGTAGCCTGGTTTCATTAGAGAATCTTAGTGTGGGTGATATTCTTCTGTAAGACTTCTAGGTGATGCCAGTGAAACTGTGCAAGAAGCCAGGTAGCATCCAAGTCTCATAGCAAAATAAAAGGATAGGCATGATTGCTCTACTCCTCAGCACCCTTTTACATTATGCTCAAGCCCCACAGGACCACTAAGATTTCCTTGAATTTACTTTTGCACTCTCTGCACTCTGTGCCTTTGCTCCAGCAATCTCTTTTGCCTGAAGTACTCTTCTCTCTTTTTCCTTCCCCCCATCTGCTTTACAAATACGACTTACTGAAGAGGTCACCGAAGAATAAGTCTCTCCATTTTTGAGCACTTTGTTTATACTCATCACATTGTATTATGGCTACTTGTTTACAACTGTTCTGCAGGTACCCCAAACACACACACAGTGTTCGCATTCTGTAAACTTCTTACAGGTGGAGTCTTAATTTTAACTTGTAATAAAAATGTACCCCTTGCCTAACAGCAACTGTGATCTGCCTTGTAAATTGTTCTACCCACAACTTTAATGCATAAAGAATGAGAAGAGGGGGACAGATATAGAGAGTAACTTAGTTGTGGGCAATCCAAACAAACTTCATGTTAGCCCAGTCCAAGTGGTGTAAAGCTTATACCATAAGAAGAGAATTAAAAACAGCATTTTCGGACATATGCCTTGGCCTTGTTTAAAGGACCATGAAAGAGTGAATTTTCACTGCCACCCCGGTAGAACCCACTATTATAACAGTGACACTCATCTTGGCAAATGTGGAACTAGCATCATTACTTTAGGTAGTGTACTGTAAACTTTCTTCATGACAGTGTTATAGATGCTATCTGAAGTGGGCATTCCAGCATCAACACTTGGTAAAATTGTGGTGACTGGTTCATTGTGTTTTCAACAGCTGCACATAAATCAACTCCTCTTCTGTAATAGAATGGCTAGTGCAGCTACCAACAAAGATGAAACAAATTGTAATTTTCTGATATCTTTAGGTAACTAAAGAAGTATGTCTCTGTTAATAAACATAAAACTCTCATGAATATTGTCACTTGCTCCTTTTATCACCTTTATCACCATTTCTTATTGGTCAATAGGAACGTAACAGGAACTCACTTCCAGGCCAGAGGATTTTGAGGAAAATATTGACCAGCCTTAGCTAATTAAGAACAACTAAAAACCTACTGATCTTTATATCATACACTAGGGCAATTAGGAGCCTACCATAAATGTGCACTCTATGGTATGCTAAGGGAGATATAAAATTGGTAGTGTAGTCTCTAGTTCTATGAAGTGGGTGACAATATACAAAGTGAAGATCTGTACATTCCACAGCTCAATAAAGTGATAGAAACTGCAAGTGCTTGGAGAATACAAATTAAGGAGAGGTCCTATAATATAGGGTTATTCCCAGGAGGCTTTTTGTGTCTTATTCGGCTATTGACTATCCCACCCAAATCATATTTTCCGAAATTTGGGGTCTGCCCTTCCTGCTACACTGAGTAACAGATATCTGAGAGCTTTACAGATGTTACGCATTTTGAAATTTCTTTCCAAAGTCACATATAACCTTCTTTATACCCAATTGGTGGTGCTTTTGTGCACATTTTTGTTTATTTATTCCAGGTTTATTGCTAAATATTGGAACCTGCTCTCATTAATTCAATAGACCAGAAACATTTTCTGACCCATTCACATATCCAACTCACCTACCCACATTCTATCCCATTCATCTTCACACCTCAAAATTAGAAGGGGCTATGTAAAGAAGTCTTAGCCTTTTGTTGTCTTAGCTCTTAAAAAAGCAAGTAGAGAAGACAAGATACACCAAATATTTCCTAGAAAATGAGTAGATCAAAGCTTTTGCTAATAGACCTGCTCTGATCTACTTCCTCTATTTGGACAAAGCCCTTTATCACTATTTGACGTACAATATATTTACTTACTTATTTTGTTTATTTTCTGTATCTGCTACTAGAATATGAGCTTCATGAGGGCAGGGATTTTTGTCTCTTTTGTTCACTGTTGTATTTCTAGAGCCTAACGTGTAATAATTGCTCAATAAATATCTGTTAATTGAATGAAATGAAAGTTATCCAAGTCTCACTGAGGCCAATGTTAGCTCAGGTACCGAGGGTAACTACAGGTAAGGAAGAGTGAGTAAAAGGTAACTCATTGTTACTGAGTATTTTAGTATGTATCAGATCCTCTGTTTACTGTTTTATTTGGATTATCTCAAAAGCTCTGTGAAGTAGATAATATCCCCATTTACAGATAAAGAAATTAATGTTCAGGAAGCTAATTATCTTGCCCTAAGTTGCACAGTTAGTAAGTGGTAGGGCAGGATTGTTATGCTAGAAAGGTTAATTCCAGAGCCTTTGTTCTTCTACCACACTACTCTGATCTTCTGGGAAGGCCGGAGAAGAATTTATCTATAATACAACCTGCTGCCACTTAAGTTGTACTCTCAGGGAACCATATGTTCCCAAGTAGGGCTATACAATCATCACCTTGGTTAGGGAAGGACTTAAGATGATAGGAAATCTCTTTAGATGGCGCCTATAGAGAAGATATGAGTCCCAACTGCTCCCATGAGGAATTCCGTCAGTAAAGAGACTGGAGTCGAGTCTTGGATCTCCCATTAATAAGCCATGACATTCCCTCCCAACCTCCCCAGAATTCTCAGCAAAATGGCAGCGGGAGGTGGGGATGGTTAGACCAGGCGACTGCCAGGGTCCCTAAGTCGAAGACTTCTTTTCTCTGACTGTGAATGAATGAAAGGTATAACAATTGAGGCATTGTTTACTTTCCTATCAGGGACTCAAATGCCTGTCCAAATTTTACTTTTCCCATTCAGTCTTGTTGAAAGGCCCCTCCCCCACAAAATAATAATAATAATTGGTCCATCATTTTTTAAACACCCTACAAAATTTTCACCACTCTATTCCAAACTTCACAGTGGCTGGACACTGAATATCTTATTCTTTCAGCTCACAGGCCGTATGCTACCAAAATACATGGCTGCATTAATCTTCACAATAGCTTTTTGCTTCCTTATTGGAAAGTAAATGACCTTATCAACTACTCTGGAATGTAGATATAGGACTGTTTGCAAATAAGTAAATGTAGTTAGGGGAGGTGGTGTGAGATATTCAGTCAGTCAGTCAGTCAGTCAACAAACATTGAGTATACCCATATGTGTCAGGAACTGTGCTAGGTGCTAGAATACTAAATTTGTAGTCTTCAGACCAGTTTAACTCCTTATAAGCTATATGGGACAAATTAATCTCTTAACCCCAGTTTTCTCCTTTTTAAAAGTAATAAGAGTACCTGATTATCTACTCCAACCCCCAGAGTTATAAAAATTAAATATGAAATGATATGAAATACCTTTGTAAACTATAATGAACTATTTAGTGTTGGTAGTTTTTATCATGGACTCCACGTATAGAATTTTAGTTAATGAGGTTCTTTTAGTCCTTGGACCCCCATTAGGATATTTCAGAATAAAAATCGTGAACATGAACTCTAGTTCAGTGATTTGCCCAAAGTCTCTTAGTAAGTCATTGGTAACTTTAGAAGCAGAACACAAGCTCTACTAATGATAAAAGTTACGTTGTAGTACCCCTTGCTGATTTGGAAAGACTTCTTTAAAAAATCGTAATGATGCATTGTTAGTATTTTAACATTCTACAGACCACTCATTGCTCTTCTTTTCCACAGGGATTTATATAAATATTTACACAATTATGCATTCCTTATTCATTTGTTTTTAATTACTTTAGTTTGTACATGGTGTTAAATTTATTTGAATCTATTAAGTGGAAGATGCTTTTCAGTTAAGTCGGAGATAGCAATTCCCTACTCAGTCACACAATCTCAGTATTAATAGTGGTGAGGTTCTGTAACCGTAGAAAGGTTTGAATGAAGTAAGAAAGTATGCTTATAGGCTGCTGGCATGACAGGTTGTAAATTTTTCCTCTTCCCCTAGCAAAGGTTAAATATCAGCCAAACTTTGTATACTAGAGCAAGAGCTGTGCTGGTTCTATCTGCTGTAATCCATAGCATCCTTTATTTAAATGATGATGTACTATAATGCCACACCCTGCCCAGTCTGGTAAAGAGAATCACCTATAAACAGATGCCAGTATGTCTGTGTGAACTCTACCACTTAAGCATATCACTGCAGTTGATGTATGGCAAACTGTGGATCACTTGTTTCTGATAAAATTGCTTGTTTCTTTATGGTAAAGGCTTGGGGATAAACATTTCCAATTTGGTTTTCCTCTCTTCCCCTTCAACTGCAAGCAGGAACAATAATTGTCATCACAAAATAGAACTCTACTTTGGGTTTTGACATTGACATTGCTCCCTGAGTGAAGAAGACAGTAACTTCATTCACTATGTCTACCTCAATTCCATGTCTCTAGAGAAGTGAGAATAAGACGTAGTAGAAAGAGAATGAGTTGTTACCAGGGAAAGGTGTCCAGAGGACCATTATAAAATACGTCACCAGACATGTATTGACTGCCTATGGAGTACACAGGGTGGTATGATGTACTGCAGTATCTGAGTGTGTGTGTACAAGCCTGTGCCAGGTATAGGGGTGTGGTGAGCAGACAAGATGGCATCTTCTTGGGAGAAAGAAACTGTACTTACATAACATAACAATTGGAAACAATTGTGAAACGAAAAGTAATGCAGATAGAGCATGAAATGGGCAACCAGAGTAGGAAAAAGGTGCTAATAGTTTTGGCATGGTCACAAGGAATGCTTAGTTACTGACATCATCTCAGACATCTTCCCTGGGAAGCTACTTTTCTATAAGTTAAGGAATCCTAGACTATTATTCCTTACCCTTCCACCACATTCAGCTTAAATTTCTTCCGGAAGTGGTCACTGTTTTCCTTTTGTTGATGACATTATTTGTAGAAAAAACATTTTTGAAAATATAGAAAAGCAGTTTTAAGTCCAAAGCTGCCTTGAAACCATCATTGTAGTGAAACAGGCAGTTTTACCAGGAAGTGTGAGATCTCTGGGAATTGAGATATTAAGGGTTTTTGTAGCAGGAAGGTTTGGGAACATGGAGTTGAGAAATGGATCTGGATCTGTGTAGAGTAGCTATAGCAGGAAGCCTGTCATAGATTGAAATGGATTCTAAAGATGAAATCAACTACTTAGTAGCAGAGGATGGATAGTATTTTTGTGCAGAGCCCCACCACCTTGAAGAATGAGAAGGAAAAAAGCTTTAAAGCAAAATCAAAGAGAAGCATTTTAGGTGAATGCAAAGGAACAGATCCCCCACAGCTGAAGTGTGGTATATGCACTGAGAGAGAAATCGGATTCTTAATTCCTGAAAGGCATTTAGCCAGTATACCAATATACTGATGTTCTTGGAATGTTGACTCTTAATGAATCCACTCATCCTTGCTTAAGGGAACAAGAGGTACTACTCCAGTTGTCAACCACCTCTTACAGTGTTCAGAGCTCCTACAAAGGTTAGCGACACCTTTGTGTGCCCGAGATAAGGGAAATAATAGAGGAGTGTCAAGAGAGGCTACTAACAATGGTCCCAGTACCAGAGTTTGGTTATCACTCCCTGCTCTCATTCCTCCAAACAAGGACTTAGAGATAAACTGCAATTCTGTGTTTAAGATGCTAAAGAAAAGTATAGAATAATGGGTCTAAGTAAAGAAATAATTGAGGTTTAAGTCAAATCTTGATTATTCAGGAGCTCATTATCTGGTTTGTGTGTTAGCCATACCCTTGGTATTCTTTATTCTCCATTCTGCTGTCTGCCTTTTGGTAATTTTCCTGCTCATTAGTTCTTTTACCAGGGGGTGAACAGGGAAGGAAGAGGAGAATGACACATTTATCAGCCAGTTTTGCTACATATTAGTGCTCTGGTGAAGATTCCAATGGGGAAGGAGGCAGAAACCATGTGCCAAAATGAGAGGTTTGAGGTCTATATGAATTTCATTTTTCTTCACAACCTCTATCCCCTGTGAAAAGGTGAACTAATTGTATAGTTAAAAAAACAACTACTTTCTGATAAGGGAGGTAAATCAGCCCCTTAAAGAAAGTGCTGAAAGTTCTGTTTTTCAGACCCTTTTATCACTATATTAGAATGGAAAATATAGTATACCGAGTAAACTTTCATTGGTCGCCGGAGAGGGATAGATTAAACAATTTAATGTGACATGTACAATAATATGTTGTGGATTTTTTTTTTTTGGTGGTGGTGGTGGTCAGCATTCTTCATTTTTCTGAATCACCTCTAACAAGTTTGTTATTCATTAACACTATCATACCCGTTGGACCTCTCATAGTTATCCCAGCTCCTATCTGTAATCCCTTTTGCTAGGATGACTGGGCTGTGTTCCATTTAATTCATTTCCTTACTCCCAATCTAATTATTTGGGGTTGGTAATTAAGCCACATATATCATTTTCTAGCTTATTTATGAAGTACAGATCTAATCATGCTATAAAACATGTTTTTGAAAGGTAAAGGGTTTTCGTCATGGGTAAATTGACTTGGATCACAAAGGGCTATCCTTTGTGGTGGTCCAGGAAGTAATAAAAGTGACATTTATTTTAATAAAATGTATGTGTGTAATATCGTTTGTGCTTTGCTTATGGTGAGGGAGAAAGAAGTCAGAGGCTTAGAAAAATCAGTTAATAAAACACCTAGGTAATTTTTAAGAAGAATAGAAAGATGAAGAAATGACATTGAGGGCATGATGCAAAGTGAAATAAGTCAGAGGGAGAAGGTCAAATACCGTATGATTTCCTTCATTAAGTAGTAGATAATAACAACAATAAACAAACACATAGGGACAGAGATTGGATTGGTGGTTACCAGAGGAAGGGGGAGGAGGAGGGTGAAAGTGATAATTGGGTACATGTGTGTGGTGATGGGTTGTAATTAGTATTTTGGTGGTGAACATGATGTAATCTATGCAGAAATAGAAGTACAATGATGTACACCTGAAATTTTTACAATGTTATAAACCAATGTTACTGCAATAAACAAAAAATTAAAAAGAAAAAAAAAAAAAAGAAATGTAATTGTGTTTAATAAAACATTTTAAAAACAAAGTGTTGGGCATATCTGTTTTATAGAATTAAATAACAAACGATAATAAAAGTCAGAAGACCCTCAGTTTTTTTAATAATTTCTTGGCTTTTTATGTTTTTATTTTTGTTTTTTTTTTTATTGCGGTAACATTGGTTTATAACATTGTAAATATTTCAGCCGTACATCATTATACTTCTATTTCTGTGTAGATTACATCATGTTATCATGTTCACCACCCAAATACTAATTACAGTCCATTACCAGACACATGTACCTAATCATCATTTTCACCCTCCTCCCTCCCCACTTCCCCTCTGGTAACCACCAATCCAATCTCTGTCTCTATGTGTTTGTTTGTTGTTGTTTTTATCTACTACTTATGAGTGAGATTATGTGGTATTTTACCTTCTCCCTCTGACTCATTTCACTTAGCATAATACCCTCAAAGTCCATCCATGTTGTCATGAATGGCTGGATTTCATCATTTCTTATGGCTGAGTAGTATTCCATTGTGTATATATACCACATCTTCTTCATCCGTTCGTCCCTTGATGAGCACTTAGGTTGCTTCCAAGTCTTGGCTATTGTTAATAACGCTGCAGTGAACACAGGGGTGCATGTATCTTTACGCATTCATGTTTTCATGTTCTTTGGATAAATACCCAGCAGTGGAATAGCTGGATCATATGGTAGTTCTATCCTTAATTTTTTGAGGAATCTCCATACTGTTTTCCATAGTGGCTGCGCCAGTTTGCACTCCCACCAGCAGTGTATGAGAGTTCCCTTCTCTCCACATCCTCTCCAACACTTGTTGTTTCCTGTCTTGTTAATTATAGCCATTCTGACAGAAGTGATAATGATGATGAACATCTTTTCATGTGCCTGTTGGCCATCCGTATATCTTCTTTGGAGAAAATGTCTGTTCAGGTCTTTTGCCCAGTTTTTAATTGGGTTGTTAGTTTTTTTGTTGTTGAGGTGTATGAGTTCTTTATATATTTTGGAGATTAACTCCTTATCAGATATATGGTTTGCAAATATCTTCTCCCAGTTTTTAGGTTGTCTTTTCATTTTGTTGATGGTTTCCTTTGCTGTACAGAAGATTTTTAGTTTGATGTAGTCCCATGTGTTTATTTTTTCTATTGTTTCTCTTGCCCAGTCACACATAGTGCTTGAAAATATGTTGCTAAGACCGATGTCGAAGAGCGTACTGCCTATATTTTCTCCTAGAAATTTCACGGTTTCAGGTCTTACATTCAAGTCTTTAATCCATTTGGAGTTAATTTTTGTGTATGGTGTAAGGTAATGGTCTACTTTCATTTTTTTGCATGTGGCTGTCCAGTTTTCCCAACACCATTTGTTGAAGAGACTTTCCTTTCTCCATTATATGTTCTTGGCTCCTTTGTCGAAAATTAGGTGTCAATAGATGTGTGGGTTTATTTCTGGGCTTTTGATTCTATTCCATTGATCTGTGTGTCTGTTTTTGTGCCAGTACCATGCTGTTTGGGTTACTATAGCTTTGTAGTATATTTTGAAATCAGGGAGTGTGATACCTCCAGCTTTGTTCTTTTTTATCAGGATTCCTTTGGCTATTCAGGGTCTTTTGTCATTCCATATAAATTTTAGAATTCTTTATTCTATTTCTGTGAAAAATGTTGTTGGAACTTTGATAGGGATTGCATTAAATCTATAGATTGCTTTAGGAAGTATGGACATCTTAACTATGTTAATTCTTCAAATCCAAGAGCGCGGCATATCTTTCCATTTCTTTGTGTCTTCTTCAATTTCTTTCAAGAATGTTTTATAGTTTTTGGTGTAGAGATCTTTCACCTCTTTGGTTAAGTTTATTCCTAGGTATTTTCATCTTTTTTTTTGCAATTGTAAATGGGATCTATCCTTAATTTCTCTTTCTGCTACTGTGTCATTAGTGTATAGAAATGCAACTGATTTTTGTATGTTGATTTTGTATCCTGCAACTTTACCATATTCGTTTATTACTTCTAAAAGTTTCTTGGTGGATTCTTTAGGGTTTTCTGTACATAACATCATGTCAACTGCAAATACTGACAGTTTCACTTCTTCCTTTCCAATTTGGATCCCTTTTATTTCTTTTTCTTGCCTGATTGCTCTGGCTAGGACTTCCAATACTGTGTTAAATAAGAGTGTTGGGAGTGGGCATCCTTGTCTGGTTCCTGTTCTTAGAGGGATAGCTTTCAGTTTTTCACCATTGAGGATGATATTATCTGTGGTTTTGTCATCTATGGCCTTTATTATGTTGAGGTACTTTCCTTCTATACTCATTTTATTTAGAGTTTTTATCGTAAATGGATACTGTATTTTCTCAAATGCTTTCTCTGCATCTATTGAGATGATCATGTGGTTTTTATTATTCATTTTATTAATGTGGTGTATCACTTGATTGATTTGCAAATGTTGAACCATCCCTGCATCCCTGGAATAAATCCATCCTGATTGTGGTGTATAATCTTTTTATTGTATTGTTGTATACGATTTGCTAGTATTTTGTTGAGGATTTTTGCATCAATGTTCATCAGTGATATTGGCCTGTAATTTTCTTTTTTTGTGTTGTCCTTGTCTGGTTTTGGTATCAGGGTAATGTCGGCTTCGTAGAATAAGTTACGGAGCTTCCCCCCCTCTTCAATTTTTTGGAAGAGTTTGAAAAGTATAGGTATTAAGTCTTCTTTGAATGTTTGGTAGAATTCACCAGGGAAGCCGTCTGGTCCTGGACTTTTATTTTTGGGGAGGTTTTTGTTTACTGTTTTGATCTCCTTACTGGTGATTGGTCCATTCAGATTCTATATTTCATCTTGATTCAGTTTTGGAAGGTTGTATGATTCTAAGAATTTATCCATTTCTTCTAGATTGTCCAATTTGTTGGCGTATAGCTTTTTATAGTATTATCTTATGATCTTCTGTATTTCTGAGGTATTCGTTGTAATTTCTCCTCTTTCATTTCTGATTTAACTTATTTGAGCCTTCTCTTTTTTTCTTGGTGAGTCTGGCTAAAGGTTTGTCAATTTTGTTTATCTTTTCAAAGAACCAGGTCTTGGTTTTATTAATTTTTTCTATTTTTTTTAGTCTCTATATCATTTATTTCTGCTCTGATTTTTATTATTTCCCTTCTTCTACTGATTTCGGGCTTTGTGTGTTCTTCTTTTTCCAGTTCCTTTAGGTGCACTGTTAAATTGTTTATTTGAGGTTTTTCTTGTTTGTTGAGATAGGCTTGCATTGCTATAAACTTCCCTCTTAGAACCGCTTTTGCTGTATCCCATAAATTCTGGCATGTCGTATTTTCATTTTCATTTGTCTCTGGGTATTTTTTGATTTCTCCTTTGATTTCTTCCTTGACCCAATCGTTGTTCAGTAGCATTTTGTTTAATCTCCACATATTTGTGGCTTTTCTGATTTTCTTCCTATAGTTTATTTCTAGTTTCATACCATTGTGGTCAGAAAAGATGCTTGGTATTATTTTAATCTTCTTAAATTTATGGAGACTTGTTTTGTGGCCTAATACATGATCAATCCTGGAGAATGTTCCATGTGCATTTTAAAAGAATGCACATGGAGGAATATGTATTCTTCGGTTTTTGGATGGAATGCTCTGTATATATCTACTAGGTCCATCTGTTCTAATGTGTCATTTAAGGCCAACGTTTCCTTATTGATCTTCTGTTTAGATGATCTATCCGTTGGTGTAAGTGGAGTGTTAAAGTCCCCTACTATTATTGTGTTACTGTCTTATTTCTCCTTTTATGTCTGTGAATAATTGCTTTATATATTTAGGTGCTCCTACGTTGGGTGCATAGATATTTACAAATGTTATATCCTCTTGTTGGATTGTTCCCTTGATCATTGTGTAGTGCCCTTCTTTGTCTCTTGTTACAGTTGTTGTTTTAAAGTCTATTTTATCTGATATGTGTATTGCTACCCCAGCTTTCTTTTCATTGCCATTTGCGTGGAGTATCTTTTTCCATCCCTTCACTTTCAGTTTGTGAGTGTCTTTAGGTCTGAGTGTGTCTCTTGTATGCAGCATATATATGGGTCTTGTTTTTTTATCCAATCAGCCACGCTATGCCTTTTAATTGGAGCATTTAGTCCATTGACGTTTAAAGTAGCTATTGAGAAGTATGTACTTACTGCCATTTTTTAATGTTTTTCCCTCCACGTGTTAGTAGTTATTCTCTGTTCCTTTCTTCTTCTCTTGCTCTATTCCCTTGTGGTTTGATGGCTTTCTTTAGTATTATGTTTGGATTCCTTTCTCTTAGTTTTTTTGTGTATTTATTATAGGTTTCTGGTTTGTGATTACCATGGGGTTCATACACAGTAACCTACGTATATAGCAATCTATATTAAGTTGATGGTCTCTTTAGTTTGACCTCTGTCTGAAAGCTCTACTCTAACTCCTCTCCTCCCACATTTTATGTTTTTGATATCATATCTAACCTCTCTTTTGTGCATTTGTATCCATTACCCTCTTATCATGGAAATAGATCATTTTTCCTATTTGTGTTCTCTTTCCCCCTTAAATAAGTCGCTTTAGCATTTCTTGTAGTACTGGTTTCTTGGTGACAAACTCCTTTAATTTTTGCTTGTCTGGGAAACTTTTTATCTTTCCTTCCATTTTGAATGATAACCTTGCCGGGTAGAGTATTCTTGGCTGTAGGTTTTTTCCTTGTAGCACTTTAAATACATTGTACCACTTTCTTCTAGCCTGTAAGGTTTCTGCTGAGAAGTCAGCTGATAGCCTTATGGGGTTTCCTTTGTATGTAACTTGTCTTTCTCTTGCGGCTTTTAGGATTCTCTCTTTATCTTTAATTCCGGACATTTTAATTATGATGTGTCTTGGTGTGGGCCTCTTAGGGTTTATCTTGTTTGGTGCTCTCTGTGCTTCCTGTACCTGGATGTCTGTTTCCTTCCTTAGGTTAGGGAAATTTTCAGCTATTATTTCATCAAATAGATTCTCTGCCCCTTTGTCTCGCTCTTCTCCTTCTGGGACACCTATAACACAGATGTTAGTGCGCTTAATGTTATCCCAGAGGTCCCTTAGACTGTCCTCACTCTTTTTAATTCTTTTTTATTTTATCTCTTCAGCTTGGGTAGTTTCTTCTAGTCTTTCGTCCAGCTCGCAGATCCATTCTTCTGTATCCTCTACTCTGCTTTTGAGTCCCTCTAGTGAATTTTTCATTTCCAGTATTGTAGTCTTCATTTCTTTTCTTATTTTTTGTGAGGAAGACTAGTCCTGAGCTAAGATCCAATGCCAATCCTCCTCTTTTTTTGCTAAGAAAGTTTGGCCCTGAGCTAACATCTGTGCCCATCTTCCTCTACTTTATATGGAACGCCGCCACAGCATGGCTGGATAAGCGTGTGTCAGTGCGCACCCGGGATCCAAACCTGAGAACCCTGGGCCAACAAAGCAGAGCACAACCACTTAACCGCTTGTGCCACCAGGCCAGCCCTTGTATTCATCATTTCTAATTGGTTCTTTTTTATATCTTCCATTTCTTTGTTGGTGTCCTCACTGAGTTCATCCATTCTTCTCCCAAGATCAGTGAACATCCTTAACACTCTTTGTTTGAACTCTCTGTCAGGTAGGTTGCTCATTTCTGTTTCATTTAGTTCCTTTTCTGGGGTTTTGTCCTGTTCCCTTACTTGAAACATATTCCTTTGCCTCCTCATTTTGCCTCCTTCCCTGTGTTTATGTCTGTGTACTAGGTAGGTCACCTACATCTCCTGCTCTTGGAGAGGTGACCTTATATAAGTGATGCCTTATGAGGCCCGGCAGTGTGCTTCCCTCAGTTCTGAATGTTCCAGGAGTGACCCCTGTGTGGCCTACATGTGTCCTTCTGTTATGGCATGGTTGCTTTTGCCGTAGGTGCCCAGGGAGGCTGAGGTGTCCCCCTGGCCAGCTGTTGTAATTCTCAGCTGCTTGTAGTTGTTGTGGGCCCTTCAGTCTCTTTATCGGGTGTGAGGAGCCCCGGCACAGTTGGCTGCAAGGTCTAATAGCACATTCCTGTTGCAGTATTTCTATTAAGTGAGTAGGGCCCCAGCATTGCTGGTTGTTAGGCTCAGGGGCTTACAATTGCTATAAGCCTCCGGCCTTTAAGTCTCTTGTCAGCTCTCCAAGGATTGCAGCTGGGTGGGGCTGGCCTTAGGCATGGCAGCACCCAACTGTTGCAGGCTTTGGAAGGTTTGGCCAATCCCCTATGTGGCTCTTTGAGAAGCACAAGTCTTCTGCAGCTGACAAGCCCCACCGCCCACAGGTCCACACCCACATTGACTTTTTAAAATATTATATATGCTCCAACGAAAAATATTTTTGCCAAATATAAGTGAAGCCAATATTATTATATTTTAGAGGGAGTCTAGAAAGAACAGAAATGCCTCATAATTGATGTCAGCCATGTCTTCATTATTTTTGAGTAAAAATTGTATCATGGCATAACTAGTTCCATCCTTGCAGAACTGAAAAGAATTCTAATACAAAGAAAATATTTGTACCATTGTTTTTGTGTATTAAATCCTACCTTTTGGGGCTTAATTAATGTTCAATTTGGAAGGATTGCAATTGCTGCTTCAAAGAAGTTTCTTGTTCAGAATTGCCTACTTACCACGCTGGTTTCCTCACTTCTTGTTTCTAGGAAATCATTTCTAAATAATTAATTCTGCGATGGTACAAACTGAGACAACTTATTAGTTTTTCATGACTCCTAGTAATTCTTAAAAATACAACTTTCCTAATGACTAGGTGCCCTAACAGCCTGATCCCTGGAGTGATAGATGGGACACCCAACTCTGCCACTAACTTGCTGTGGAACTTAAAACAAGTCACTTAGCCTCTCTGAGCTTTAGAGTTTCATATGTTAACTGTATAATCATGCCCTCTCTGGTCACCTCACAAGGTAACTGTGAGGTGGACGTGAAGGAAAGTTGAAAAGGTAAGAACACTCTCTGACTATAAGTTATTATTGTTAAAATAAGATATCAATCATCTATTTAGTGATAGCAGTAAGGGAATGTTGCTGCTTTTGCAGCTTTTCTAAATTTATCTATGTCTTGTCTTTAAGCTCCAACTTTTCACTGAATCAGACAAGACAGTACATTTGGTGATACAGTTCACCACTATGCTTAAGGGCAGAAGCAACCATTTAAAAAAATGTAGCTTACTAGAAGATATCTGGGAAGCAGCAACGGATATATTGCCATTTTGAGCTGAATCATTTTGTTGACCACAAGGCAGAACGGCAGCAAGCTCAGATGGGACAACTGTAGTCATTATCCAAAGGTCAGACTTGATAAGCAGACTCTGCTATTTCTTCTCCTAACTCCCATATATCTGGAGGGGCATGTGGGTGGCAGGGGGAGCCAGAAATTTCACTGTAAAAAAATGTTTAAGTGATTTTCTGCAAAAAGAATTGGCTATATTCTGTGCAGAATGACAGGATTCCTGTCTTCAAGGAGTTCTTAGTCTAAGGAAGTAAGGTAGCAGCAGCGATTTCAGGCAGAGTCCACATGTGTCTTGTTGCTTGCCTCAAAGTAGGCATTCCATAAATGTCATTTGGGTGATTGGATAAATGAATGGGTGGGCAGACGAGTAATGAATGAACAATGAACTTTGAAAGGTAATTCCTTGGAGTTACTATTTGGAAAAGCAGAGGTGACAACTTAAAACTTTTAGCAATATAAATTAAAGTCAAGCGTATACTTCCACTAGAAATTTAAAGACCTGAAATTCAGACCAAGGGTGGGGAATACATTTATTATTTGTATTAATTTGTAGGTAAAATGAAAACAAAACTTAAAATTAAGGATTCTAGCTCTTATATGTGAAGTTACACTCCAATGAATTACTATATTATGAAGATATAAGTTATATTGAATAATTTATCATAATTACTTTTAATCAATTTGATTTATTTCCTACCAAAACATCTTGGAGGTAAGGTTTATACTTTTTCTTTCATCGATATATCAGTAAAAACATTAATCCCAACACAAACCCTACAGGTGAGGCAACATGGTACAGGAGAAAGATTTGTAGCCAGAAAATCTGGGTTCCAGCTTCTCCAGACACTCATGTTATGACTTTGGATAAATCACTGAAGCTCCCCTGAGCTGCGATTTTCTCAACTGCAAACCAAGGACATTAAGCCCTTCTCCCATCATAGAGATATTTTGGAAGCCCCTGGTAAGCTGTAAAATTCTATAATAATATCCGTTATTGTTAGAGGAGTTGGAAATACTGTCCTAGTGCTCCAAAACTTGGGTTTCTGGCATTGTGGTCTAGAGGGTGGAGTGCAGTTCCTGAATGTTGGCCACCACCCTGAGAACATTCAACTTAAAGAGGGTTATGTGAAAGATTCCTCAAAGTTACCGTTAAACAAAATGTATTTCACATGGCGGTTGAACAGATTGTAAGGTACAAGTTTAGCCTCCATTTAGATGGTACTACTCTTTTGAGACTTTTCTAGACTTCACTTACATTTGCCAATCCACATGGCATGTACCATGCATTGCTCTGCTTTGCAATGACCAGAATGGAGTTGTTTTCATTGACAGACCCTCATAACATTTGACAAGCTCCAAAGTTGTTAGGAGATTTGCTTTAATATAATTGTCACTCCTGCTAAACTGTAAAATGACCATTTCAATTTGGAGGATTATTATCCTACTAAAAATAAATCAGTTCACTATCCTCTAAAATGTAACTGTGTTTAAGAACAATAGGCAAGCCACAGCCTTTCTCTGTGTGTTGGATGAGGTTGTAAATGTGTCACCAAATGCTCAAATCAGGTTGTTACTGAAGCACAATCCTATATCCAAGAGGGAAGACGACTAATAAGAATGAGCTTAGAAAAAAAGACATTTTATAGATGTATTAAAATAGAAAACATAAGCTGATTAGGCAAAGTTCCAAAGATTCATTAGTTTATTAAAGTAGATTGAAATGAATGTTTGAGAGATTTAAATAAATTAACCTTTAATGAGTACCCAGGGCCCAAGGAAAAAGAATGACGGAGGATTAGGAGTATTTTGTCTGATTGTTGCATAATGCACACTGATTAGTTTTTTTCTGAATGCTCATTGCTGTATAACAATACCAATAAATAAAAAAGATTAAATTGAAAATATCTCTAGATTGTAATTGTTGCCTGGTCTTATGTGTACACAAATACCAGGCTTGGATTTAATAGCAGTCCCTATAACTTTGGCATAAGGAGACAGGAATTTTTGTCATTACATCGTTACATTTTGAAATGTCTTATATGTGAGCAAAGCTTTGGTTAGTTAGGATAGTTTATTCCTAACATGCTGGACGTGCTTTTAGCATTTCTGCGTTAGATCTTTATTCTGAGTTTTACAGTACTTGTGCTCTAAATAATATTAATTGACAGCAAGTTACTTAGAAGATATATTGGTATTTAAACACCCTATTGAAAAAAAACTTTTCTGTGATTCCTTCTACCCCTATTACTGAGGTTTATATTGGTTTTCTATTAATGTCTTCCCTCTAGACTTTTGTTATAGCTGTTTATTTGTTTTTGTGGGTTTTTTTGGTGAGGAAGAGTGGCCCTGAGCTAAAATCCACTGCCAATCAATCTTCCTCTTTTTGGTGAGGAAGATTAGCCCTGAGCTAACATCTGTGCCCATCTTCCTCTATTTTGTATATGGGATGCTGCCACAGCATGGCTTGATGAGCGGTGTGTAGGTCTGCGCCCAGGATCCAAACCTCCGAACCCTGGGCCACCAAAGCAGAGCACGCAAACTTAACCACTATGCCACCAGGCTGGCCCCAATTTTGCTGTTTTATCTTAAACTCAGAGCTTAGAGATCGTATGGTTCAATTCTTTTTTCAGATGAGTAAACCTCAACCAAGAATGACTTGCCCAAGGTTCCCCACTGAGTTGATGGGAGACGAGAGACCAGAGCCTGTATCTTTGTGGCCTGTTCTTCCACTATATTTAGCTACCTCCTTTGCATTTCTTACATTTTACCAGATCCTTCCTAAAGTTCAATGGGATCACTGAGGAATCATTGAGGTGACAGGCGACATAAGCAAACCATATTGCAGTGTGATTTTATTAAATGTAGTTGTAGTTTAGATGCAGTGCTTCCCAACATTCTTCATGACATTACACATGTAGTAGAGTAAATGAATGGTCTCCTTGGGGGCAGGGGTGACTGGCCTCGAGTCCCAAGGGTTGTGAGATTCAAGGCCAATCCCTGAAGCAGTTCAAATCTTTCTCTGGAGATAAGACAACAGACATAATATTTCTGAAGTATTTTAGCTAGTATCTCCTGGAGCAAGGAAAGGAATATACTTTGCCTAATTTTTTTTCCAAGACTTCAGTTTGTTTGTTTGTTTTTGCCAGCAACCCTTCTAATCTTTCTATCTTTTCCATAGAAGCATCATAAACTGGACAAGTTTAGGTCTAACCTATTCATACCATACAAACAATACCGTTCCCTGCATATTATAGGTAATGAGTAAATGAACTTACCCTCTAAGTGTTATCTGGTTTTAACTTAAAAGAAATACAACACTTTGGGGAGTGCATACTCATTTGCTCCATTTAGAGCAGTGGTTTTCAGTCCTGGCTGCACATTAGAATCACCTAGTGGCTTTTAAAAACTATATGCTTAGGCCCCACCCTGGCCAATTAGAATTTCTGGAGGTGGGGCTCAGGTTGTTTTAAAAGTTTTAAAGTTTTAAAAGTTCCCCAGGTGATTTTATCCCTGTAGCCAGGGATGAGACGCACTGCCTTAAAGTCTCATTCTCTTCTGGGGACACTCCTGACAAATCTAAGATGTCAGGGACTGAGTTGAGGCAGGAAGTAGCTGGTGAAAAGCAAAAGAATATGGGAGCTACTTTTGGCACTGTTCATTTTGTAGAAAACCAGTTTTGGATCACATGTGTATAAAAAAAAACAATTGCGTTTTAGAAGACCAAGAGGAGGACCCTTAAATAGAATTGGTTTACTGCACTGTGGCTATATGATCATGCCTGGCATCTGCCCAGGAGGCTAGGCTGCTTGGTCAGATATCCAGGGCCTTAGTGCATTGCTATTCCATTTCTTCTTTCCACCATCATCCTAGACAGGTGCCCAATTTCCAGGAAATTCTGAGCCTGTAAATTTACCGATGCTATAAACTTACCAATCCAAATCTTTCTCCGAAGGATGTGTTTCCCCACATCTAAGGAGGAGGGGCTCAAAAAAATAACGAAACAAGCACAATGGAAGATGGAGAAGATTCAATTTGGGAGATAGTGAAAGTAGAAATGATCTTCTAAATCAGAGTAACACTTTGGCTTTTGAGACCCATTCCACGATCCCAATGACATCAGTTGGATTAAGAGAATGTTTAGGACTTTTCCAGTCCTGGATTCTTCTTAAAGGCAGTTTTGGAAAGTTACTATCCTTCACACTCTGACTTTGCCTGATACAACAGCTTCCTCTATTGTTTAATCGGAATAATTGGATTGTATGCTTGCTGCCTCTGGGGTGCCTAAAACTCTTAGATGTTAAGAGTCGGTGCAGTGTTTAAGGCCCATGTCCCACGATGTAACCTGACTAACTCCCATATAGTGCTGTTTTGTTGCAGAGAAACTCTTAAGTTGAAAATGTTCATAGAATTGAATTCAGCTATGGCATTCTCTTCAACTCAATCCATCACTTCACAATCTCCTAGGAGCTCTGATTTGCTCTGTCACTTGTTTGTCTCAAAGCATCTTCCTGAAATGAATTTACGTTAAAGATGATTAGAGTGCTTCTTCTCCAGGAGACAATTACATTGCTATATTCTTTGGCAGGAAGAAAAACAATGTAGCATTAATTTTTCTAAGCTTTCTTTGAGTATTGTTAAAAGGAGAATTGTCAGCTTAATCCAACATACTATAATAACCAAAAGACAACTGCTATTAAAATGCAAGATTTTCTAATAAGACTATTTTGAGGAGTCATTTGGAAGGGGAATAAAAGGGAGAAATATGAAGGGAGAAAGGGAAGGAATCTATTAAGTATTCCTGACCTTCGAAGACACTTTTGTCAGTGAATGCTGTAGACAAAATAAACCAAGTCTGAGACCTATTATTAAAATGTTTTTCTCCCTCCTTAGCCCAATAGTATGTTCTCCTGCCTCTTAGACTATTATGCTTTATTTTTTCTGGATGAATTGATATCTTTTGACAGGCTTTGTTAAGAATACATGGTAAAGGTCAAGTAAGCCATTTGCTGGTGTTTCCTGGCAGCCTTTATGCCATGGTAAATAGAGATTGGAAGTGGTTTTATTTTTCAGCGTAGCTTTGTGGAAATTCTTCCAATAGATTCTGCCTTTTCTCATATTGAAACCCACAAACTTTGCAGGATTTTCAGGACTGTGACTTAAGAGTTTTAAAATCGAGTCATCCCAGACTCCTCTCTTTCCCTCAACTTCCAGATCCAATCATATACTAAATCCAGATGATTCTACTCCATGAATATCTCTGAAATCCATTCATTTCTTTCCATCTATTGCCCCTGTGTGAGGTGACACTACTGTCATCTCTTTGCTGTATCACTGTGGTATTCTAACTGATCTCTCTGCCTCTGGGGCCCTCTCACTTCCAGTGCGTCCTTCGTTCTGCCATAAGCATGAGCTTTCTAAGGCACAGATCAGATGTTGACAACCCCCTACCCAGAATACACACAAACCCACAAACATCCAGAATGAACCCTGAGGTCCTGCAATAAGTGCTCTGATAAAAAGGCTGTGTACTCCTGTGGAAAGAGCCTTTGGAGAATAGGAAACATTTCACTGAAGAAGTGACATTTGAGCAGGGTTTTGAAGGATAAGTAAAAGCTCTCCAGGTGGAGAAAAGGGAAAATTGTAGTTCAAGTAGAGGGAATGGTATGTACAGAAGCACAAAATAGAGAGCCCAGAAATAAATCCACGCATATACTGTCAATTGATCTTCAACAAGGGTGCCAAGAATGCATAATGAGAAAAAGATAGTCTCTTTAACAAATGGTGTTGAGAAAACTGATATCCACAAGCAAAAGGATGAATTTGGACCCATATCTTACACCATACACACAAATCAACTTAAAATGGATTAAAGATTTAAACATAATACCTGAAACTGAAAAATTCCTAGAAGAAAATGTAGGGGGAAAGCTTCATGACATTGGTCTTGGCAGTGGTTTCATGATATGACACCAAAAGCAAAGGCAACAAGAGCAAAAATAGACAAGTGGTACCACATCAAACTAAAAAGTTTTAGCACAGCAAAGAAAACAATCAACAGAGTAAAAAGGAAACTTACTGAATGGGAGAAAACATAAGGGGTTAATTTCCAAAATATATAAAGCACTCCTACAACTCTATAGCAAAAAAAAAAAAACCTAATAACCCCATTAAAAAATGGGCTAAAGACTTGAATAGACATTTCTCCAAAGAAGATATACAAATGGCCAAAGGTACACGAAAACATGTACTTAACATCACTAATCATAAGGGAAATGCAAATCAAAACTACAATAAGGTATCACCTGACACCTGTGAGGATGGCTATTTTCAAAAAAAAAAAGATAAGTGTTGGCGAGGATATGGAGTAATTGGAACCCTTGTACACTCTTGGTGGAAATGCAAAATGGTGCAGCTGCTGTGGAAAACATGTGGTGCTTCCTCAAAAAATTAGAAATAGAACTGCCATATGATCCAGCAATCCCACTTCTGGATATTTATCCAAAATAATTGAAATCAGGATCTCGAAAAGATATTAGCACTCCAGTGTTCATTGCAGCACTATTCACACAGCCAAGATGTGGAAATAACCTAAATGCCCGAGAGATGAATGGATAAAGAAAATGTGGCCTATACATACAATAGAATATTATTCAGCTTTAAAAAAGAAGGAAATCTTGCAATATGCAAAAGTATGGATGAACCTTAAAGACGTTACGCTAAGTGCAATAATTCAGTCACAGAAGGCCAAATGTTGCATGATTCCACTTATATGAGGTATCTACAATAGTCAAACACGTAAAATCAGAGAGTAGAATGGTGATTACCATTGGCTGAGGGGCAAGGGAAATGGAAAATTGCTAATCAACGAGCATAAAGTTTGAATTATGCAAGATGAATAAATTCTGGAGATCTACTGTACAATATCATGCCTATAGTTAACAATACCATGTTGTATGCTTTAAGAGCGTAGATCTCATATTAAGTGTTCTTACCACAATAAAATAAATTTTTTAAAAAAAGAAGCACAGAGACATGAAAAGGCATAGCATGTTTGAGGGATTGGAGTTTAGTATGACTGAAGCAAGGGTACTTGGAGAAAGTGGCAAGAGATGAAGCTGATGCAATAATTTGGGCCATATTTTCTGTGTATTTATCTCCCTTTCTTTCTGGTTGTAATCTGAGGAAAGAAACTGTCATATCAAGTCCTGAAATCCTAGAGTCTGGCACACTGCCAGGCACACAGACTTGTTTGAATGAATTGCATGAATAAGGAGAGAGACTGTCAATATTATTTCATTGATTCATTCATTCCAATATGTATTGAATACCTCAATTAGACTACAGACTAGAGCAAAATTAAGATCCTCCTTATTCTTTTATATAACAACAATACTAAGACTTGTTTCAAACACAGATTAGTTCTTTTTTGCAGACTTTTTCCTTTATAGTTACAGTGTCTTCTGAAGGAGTAGATTCTAGCTTTTCCCTCAGTAGTAGGATTGACTTCAGCCCAGGGACTTCTCTAAAGGACTTAATCACTTGTGTCAACACCCTTTATTGATACTCCTGGGGTAGAACTGTTATAGGGGAGGTATAGATCTATAAAAATGCATTAGCATATTACAGGAACCTCTGTTTTCTCCTGTGTGTTTAATTTCACAGCCAATAGCAGGGCTGTTTATCATACATTCTTGAAAAACTAGTCCAAATGGGGATCAAAGGTTAGAAATACAAAAAGTGTAACTCCAGAACGTTAATGATACTGTATAGCAAAATTAACGGGGTTGGGGGAAGGAGGGAGGATAAAATTTTTGAACATGTAGATGAAGATTTACTGTATTTATGTAGTTCTATCTTTAGGGAATGCTAAATCACAAACTCATCATTGGTCATTAGAAGGTAATTAAAATTGTAGCACAGTGATTGGATAAATAGTTAATGAAGCCTGAGTGAATGAAGAAAGGAAATCTGGTGAAATTAGTGTGTAATTTTGGGAAAAGCAAAGATACAAATGTTATTCATTCCATCAGTCTTAAAGGATGCCAATATCCTTCTAGCATTTATTGATAAAATTAACTCTCCAGAGACCAAAAGAGTTCCAGCTCTCACTCCCCCTTTCATAACATCCTACACTGAAATGCAGATTTATCTGACTGCTCCTTCAATTTTCACTCACAGCATGTGAAATTATTTTGCTGAACCTTGTTTACAACTTATTTACTGGCGTCTTAAGACTCTAGTAGAGGAAATTTGTGTACTCTGTGTGTAGTAACTTTTCCTACTGAAAGAACTGGCTCAGCCTAGGCTCCTGACCAGATCCAGCTGACTAGCTAGTTTTCAAAAGCAATGGAGTGGTTTCTGCAGGAAGAACTGTGCTTGCTTTTGATAATTACCTCAGCTTTATGAAATCAATCAGCCTGAAGGGAAGACCTCATTACATATTTGACAAGATAGACTCTAATTTCAATACCAGAACAACTCTCTGTCCTCAGGCTCTGAAATCTGCAATTATTTATTTTATTTAGACAGAGACACCCATAATACAGTACCTCTGGGCACATTCTCAGGCAAGTATTACACAGATAACCTAATGGTCAGTGTGTTAGGAACCTGCCCTTTTCCTGTCACTCTGGTGGAAAAGCAGTCAACAGGAATTGCAGCATGGCCTAGAGCCAGCTCAAAGCAGGCACTGATGAATCACCATCTTTCTAATTCCCCACCCCAAAAGATGTGGAGAGACGGGTAGTTGCTATTACTGTTCCCAGGGCTAACCTACAGGAAAATAAAGGTTTCTCTTCTCAGTTCCTCTGAAGATTGCCAGACTTTATCCTAAGGAAAATGATAGATCACCCATCTACCATCTGTCTCTTTGAACTGTTCTATCAAATCAACAATTTTTTTGAACTTTGTTTTTATTGAGGAGTGTGATTTTGCTGTGTTTCCAAGCCTTAAATTGTACAGGGGAAAAAAGTCCTGAAGCGTTCTTCTTCTTGAAGTTGGAAATATGTATTTTGCTTTCCTGCTCACGGAACTCAAACACCTTAACAGATTTAGTTCAGACTTTTCTCAAATAATTCAGCTTTATCAGGCCTGGGAGATGTCAGCCCCACAGGAAAAACACAGAGAACTTCTGGAGCATAGGAAAATATGGATTTAGAGAGAAATGGTCCTTCTCCATTCCAGCTCTAGTGTTAGCAGTGTGCTAATAATACAACACCCAGCTGAAACTGAGCACTGATTAAAGCTTTGGGAGGAGGCATTGCAGTTGTAAGGGGAAAATGTGGTTCTTTCATGTGGGAAAGTTCAAGGTGGTGACAAATATGGTCTCTCCTCCTAAAAATAGTACAAGCAAAGAGCAATCACTGACTACTCCTAGCATTATTTATTAATGATTTAACTTGATGGCTGTGTATTATCTGAAAGAAAAAGAGGCTTATAAAAGGAATGCAAGGCTAACTTCTTCAAAGCAGTAAATAGGATGTAGTCTGGGGGCCTAAGGAGCCACACTACTCAAATTTTCTTATTCTATTTTTGAGGCAAATACATATAAATCCCAATCTTGGGTTAGAAGAAGGGAGCTAACACTTAGTTTAGTGTCTAATATGTGCTAGACCCTAAACATACATGCTCATTTAATTTTCCTCACTTCTCTGTAAGGGAGGCATTATCATCCCTATCTTACAGTGCAGAAACAGTCTCAGAGAGATCAAGTGACTTATCTTATACACCTCGTAAGTGGCACACCTAGTAAGTGGCAAATGTGTTTTGAATCCAGGTCTTACTCTAGAGCTGTCTAGTAAAACTTCCTGTGATGATGGAAATATTCTATACTATGCTGTCCAATACAGTAGCCACTACCCACATGTGGCTACTGAGCACTTGAAACACGGCTAGTGCAACTGAGTAACTGAACTTTTCATTTTATTTCATTTTAATTCATTTAAACTTAGATTTAAATAGCTACATGTGGCTAATGGCCGCTGTATTAGACAGCACAGTAGTAATCACTAGGGATTACCTTTTCTTAATTGTAGTTTGTAAAGCAGGAATCTGTAACCTGGTGTCCATAGAACTGTTAAGAAAAGATCCAGGGGCCGGCCCAGTGGTGTAGCAGTTAAGTGTGCACGCTCCACTTCAGTGGCCCGAGGTTCCCAGGTTCGGATCCCAGCATGCACCAACACACCACTTGTCAAGCCATGGTGTGGCGGCGTTCCAAATAAAGTAGAGGAAGATGGGCACGGATGTTAGCCCAGGGCCAATCTTCAGCAAAAAGAGGAGGATTGGCATCAGATGTTAGCTCAGGGCTAATCTTCCTCACAAAAAAAAAAAAAGAAAAGATCCATATATGGGGTTGATTTTGTAGTGTTTTCTCATATAAGGGTCTTAGTGGAAGGACTGTTTTGTCTCTTGGAAAGGGAGAATGATGTTACGCAGAGTCAAGGTTAGGGGTAGAGTGTATGATAGTCTACCACCACTCTCCAAAGAGACTTCCAGGATCCTAGGATGGAGGGGATATCAGGAATGCTGAAGGAACCCAAAAACCATCCTTCCTTCTTCCCTTAATATGAGCCCCAGCAGCAGGTTGGTTGGCATCTGGGGTGAGAAACACAACTGTTGCACCCAAAGCTGTGGCCGAGTTCAGTTCAGTACACATTTCTGGAGTGCATATAATGTACAAGGCACCATGCAAGGCATCTTGGGGTAGGAAAGATTTAAAAAATGGACGTAAAGTCTGTCCTCAAGGAGTTTACAACTTAGTGGTGGTGGGGTAAAGCAGGAGGATAAGACAAATACTCAAAGAACTATAACACAAGGCATGATCTAAAAGGCGTAGAAAAAGTACAGATTAAGATCTGAGGAGGGCCAGAATAGTATTTTAGAATTTAAAAATGCCCGAATTCCTTGTTCTACTGTTTATTAGCTGTGTGACCTTGGGAAATTTACTTAAACTCTGTAAGTTTCACTCTTTGTTCTAAAATGGGAATAATAACTAGAAAATAAAATAATGGGATAATATATGTAAAGCAGGGCACATTCTTAAGAGCCAATGAATGGTAGTTCCCCTGGTGGCCCTGCTCCATTGCTGCATATGTTTCGGGTTGGGTGGAGGTGGATAAGGAAAGGCATCATGAAGGAAATAGCATCTAAGATAAACTCTAAAGGAAAGATAGTATTTTGAAGGTTGGAAAGCAAGAGAAAGGTGGAGGAGTAGCATGAGCCAAAGGCGTGGAGGTAGGAAAGTACTAGAATTATTCCATGAATGCTAGGTAGTCCCATTTTGCTAGAGTGTTGGCCTTTTATACTCAAAGTTTGATTCCACACACCAGCAGGATCAGCATCATCTGGGAACTTGTTAGAAAAGCAGACCACAACCCAGACTTACTAATTCAAAGTCTGCATTTTAACAAGATCTCCAGGGAACATGTGTGCACATTCAAGTTCAAGAAGTGTTGGGGTGGAGTACAAGCTGGGGCATAGTAGGAGACAAAGCACAGAATGGGTGGGGCCTTACTATGAAGGACTTGAATGCCTGACCAAGAAGTTTGGGGAGTCACTACAAATTGCTGAAGGGTCACTGTAAATGAAAATCCACCTATGACCTGTATCGCACCTTGAAAAAGTCAACAAGTGTAAATTTTGCTCTGAAAGTTCTTATATTCACCACCATTCAAACAAGCCCCTTAGTAGAAGAGGACTTTCGCTCTTTTCTTTTTCATCACTTCCCCATTACCTTCACTCACCCATTAATCTTTTACAATTACCCTTGCTTCAGCTAAACCAGTTATATAGAATATTGAACTCACGAAATTGACAAAGTAGGTTTCATCTGTTTGACATCAGCTAAGACCTGGAACTGAGAAATGTTCATTTGTTTTGGCTGCTAAGTCCTGCGGCTGGAGAGTGATATTGCAGTCCCACTCTTTTAGACATTGTAAATATTCTCTCAGAAGTAGCAGGTGGAGCAGCTGGGGAGTGAGAGCTGAAAATGTAAAGTCAGAGGTTTTCAGGCCTGGACTGAGCGAGGAGGAGGGGCTCCCAGGGATGGATAAATGCTACAAAAGCGTCTGCCAGCACATTAAGGTCCTGGCCGTTATCCTAACCCCTTATTTCTCCAAAAGTTTTGAATTAAAAACTAATTTGGAGACCTTCTCCTTCCCCTTACCATCAAGTCCTATATGTGATTTTAAACTGAAGTCAATTGGAAAATGGGACTCAGGTTACAGAAATTTGTTTTATACACAAATTAGCTACAATGTTCCTTTTCCCAAAAACGAATATTCTGTTTTTCCAACATGAAAGTCTGTCTGGAGATTGCTGCCTTGAATTGAATTTACCAGATTTCTCAAGACCTAATCATTTTATTTTAAAGGGAACTAATCCAGAGTAGAATTGTGTTTCTTTTTTGCTAAGGTTGTATCACCCTAAGTCTGTGGGCCACAGCTGCAAATAAGAGGAGTCAGGAGCCCAAGGGTCACATTTCAGTACTATAACCTGGGGCAATCATTAAAAGAGTTAGATTGCATCATGAAGGTTAGTCCTAATTTGACTTGATAGTGGAAAGCTCTGTAAAGTGAATTGTCACAGTAACTATAACAGCAGCCGGGCACAAAGAGATCATTGATCTTCTTTCACAAGAATCATGAAAATTCTTCAGTGCTTTCCTCAAAGCCCAGGAATCATTTGCATCTGTATGGCAGACATCATTGCATGTGAACTCCTTGACCTGCAGATTGGGGGATTCACTGAGAATCATACTTCATTCTGAGATGTTTAATTCCCTGGTTCTAGGGGATGAGAAATGTCATTCTTCAAGGACCCCACCCCCACCCTTCTCCAATATGCATACTTTCTAAAGTAACTTCATCTGTGTTATGATGTCAGATAGTCTGTATTTTGACATGACATGAAATAACAGCTGGTCAGCTGTCTAAACCAGTCAACCGGGTTTTAGATGAGATTACATTACCACTTGGACTTGTTTAATTGTGAACATAAGATACAGAAGTAGCAGAAATCTATGACACCAATATTTATTATCTATTTTCCTTTATTTTATCAATTCGTGCTTCCTTTTGGACAAACTGCATTTAATGGGGTTAGGCAATGAGGGGACAAGGTGTGAGGAGAAATGAATGAGCATGATTCAAAGTTTTGTTGAATATATCCTCAGGAATGAAAAGGAAAGGACTATGAGAAATATATAAGACTTTAGGAAATTTCTAACTGTGCTCTGTTTTCTATGACTCCTTCATTTGTTTTTTGTTTATTTGTTTTTTCATGGATGTGTTTTTTGCAGTGATGATCACGTGCTCATTTTAGGGACAATTAGCAAGTTAACAATTAAACAAAATGCATCCTACTTCATAAGCAGAGAGATGAAAGGAACCCTCAAAATAGAATAGGTGGTAGTTTTAAAAAAGGTAAGAAAGCAAGCTGAATCCCCAAGAGCATAGCAAAGAATGGTCCCCAGGCTAAGAAGAGCCCCCTGGACTTAGGCCTGTCAGGAGTTCTATATATAAGATTTATGCATTGCATAGAAGAATGAACTAGATAACCTTGAAAGTTTCTTCGTAATCTAATATTTTCCAGTTTCATCATGTCTAGCAGAAATATGGTATAAATAGCTTCCATAAGAGATTTAAGGATAAATTCTGTAGTTGGGGTGAGAAGTACAATATGATAATTGCTAATATTTTACATTTAAGTCATAATTGACATTTCAGCAACAAGAATTCTTGAAATTAAAGCGTTGGCTTTTTAGAATTTAAATAGTTTTAGTGGGACTCTTTTACTTAAAATAACATTGGGCATGGATCGCATATACATGATGCAGAAAAGATCTTATAAGTACCTGTTGATTTACTGATTTATTGGTTTATGTAGTGCTATCTTAGGGGAGAAATGAAACAATACAATAAAAGTAGCTAGAAAGCACTGGTGTCATAGGGTTTTGCTATCTCTATAGCCCTTGTTCTCAAACTACAAATCTTTGGAGACTGTATTGGGTCCTGGATAATGTAAAATATGAATTTGTATTCAATGAATCAGCTTACTGAGTGGGATGTCTCTCTCTCCTTGATATCAGATCTTTTTCTATAAAAAACAAGGCCTGAGATAATGTGCTTAATTATCAGGGTTTTCACATATCTGGATCATATATGAGGTGGATATACAGAAAGTACTTGAAATCTCAGTCTTATTCAGTGCCAAACAAAAATCTGTACATTAGTATGAAGAACAAAATACCTAAATCCCTAAAGTTATCATCTGGGATTAAATAAAAGGCAAGCACAATTATAATCAAATGCCTATGACTTAATACTTTTAATTCATCAGATTTTTTTCCTGGACTCCTTCAACTTTTAGAAAAAGGTACAAATAGCAATGAAAAGGTTCAAAGCGGAAAGTAGAGTATATCCTTGGATCAGGGCAAATTCAGACCAATCTCCTCACATTGTACATCAACAGTTCTAGAAATTAAAAATGGAAATTCAAAATTATAATAGCAATTAATATTTATTGAGCATCTACTGTATGCCAGATGTGATGCAAAATGTTCTACATACATGGTTTCATTTAATCCTTTTAACAATCCCATGAGTTAGGTACTGTCATTAGCCTCCTTTTACAGATCATGGCTCTGAAGCTCTGTAAGATCCTCAGTCATCTACTTAATAAGGCAGGGAAATGTACTAATATATTTTTCTGTAAAATTACCAAATGCAAAAAAAAATAGGAAAAAATTTTCTGGTTAACCATCATTAATCAGAACTTCCTAATCCCTGAGCATTCCTTTTGATCAAGATGTCACCATCCTGTGGTATAGTACTCAAATAATGGAAATGCATTTGAAATCTAATTATTTTAAGTAATGTTAATATAATCAGCATCAGAACTTTTAATTTCTGGCATTAATTCTTGATTATCAGCTGTCAAGACTTTACTACATGAGTTAATAGAATGAGTCACCTACCCCCACCCTACTGAGTATTAATTCATTCATTCAACACTCACTAGATGCCAGGCATGGTGCTAGGCACCAAGGATACAGTTGTAGGGGAGAGAGAGAGAGAGAGAGAGATCCTCTTTAGAAGAACTTACAAACTTACAGGGAAAGTTTATTTTAATTCACTTAGAATAATAAGATAGTCATAGCTTTAAATATATATATGTTATGCAAAGTATGTTTATCTTTGCAGCAACCGTGTGCAATGTTATCACTCGCCTTTTACACATTATGAAACTAAGACTAAGGGAGATTACATGAATTGCCAAAAGATACCCAGCTAGTAAAAGACAGAGCCAGGATTTGAACCCTCATCTGTCAGGCTCAGACACACATACTGTTTCCACTATGCCATTCTATCTTCTGTGGAACTTGTTTTGGTCAGTATTATACTGCAGAAAGAAATACCAAGAAAAGTTTTGGAATACTACACATATTTGACTCTGGGACTACTCAGGTGCAAGAAACATCTTCATTTGTAAATTATATAAAAATCTAGTCTTGAAAATAGTCTTGGTCTTGTTTTTAAATACACAGCAATTGGTGTTTGTTTCTTTAGTTCTAGTCATAGTAGGGATTTAACAGGGCATAGACATGATGCAGTGAATGGTTGACTTATGGAAGCAAGTTTTCATTCTTTCACTTAGTTACTCAGATAACGTAAAGGAAGAATGTTTGACAAGTCCCAGAAGACATTTAATGGAGGTGTACCAAGTGGAGTCTGATTGCTGAAGAAATAGTAGTTGTTACATGGGCTGAAAACATTAGCATAGGGATACTTTTTATTAAAAACAGTACAGTCGTGCATCACTTGATGGGGGTACGTTCTGAGAAATGTGTTGTTAGGAAAGATTTGTTGTGGTGCGAACATCATAGAGTGTACTTACAAAAACCTAGATGGTATAGCCTATGACACACCTAGGCTCTATGTTACTAATCTTAGGGGATCACCATTGTCTATGTGGTCAGTCATTGACTGAAACGTCGTCATGCGGCACATGACTGTAACGTAAAGTCATTTTGTTAGAACTTTAGCATTCATTTTACTGAAATTTGACCTTTAGCTGACTGAATTTCAAGCTTTTATTGACATTTTACATTACCTCAAGAATTGTACAGCTGCGGGCCATAGAAAAATTGAGGGTTAAAGAGTGAGCCATGTCAAGCCAACCTGATTCGTCTTTTGATAGGATTAGAGAACTAGTGGATAAAAGGCTTAGAAAAGATCACCTAACTTTGAGCTTTAACAAAGTTTTTGATTCCACATTTCATGAAGTTTTAATTGAAACACTTGAAATTCCAGGTACTGCTGCCAGAGGTGTAAGAAACTATCTCTGCTCGTCCCTTGCTGAACCATGTAAGACTTGGAGAGTAGAAAATGCCTTTTGCCATTTTATATGGCACAGCAGTGACTAGTAAAGTGACCATGCTTCTGACGTTATTTGAAGAGGATGGGATTAACACTACCCAAATCTGGGTGATAACTCCCCATCACTCCAACTACTAAATAACCTCCTTGTGAGTTCTATATCTTTGTTTCCTTTTCTTATTTGCTGTGGAGTTATGGTTTTCTTTTTTGGAAACCTCTGTATTATGGTTGGAAGTGACTTTAACACCAGCATAGTCTAATGATTATATCTGTGTCAATTCAACAACCCTTGTGATGAAAGAATGGAAAAATGTCGAGAGATAATCTAAGGAACACATGGCCAAGCTTTTTCAAAGAGTGGGTCCAACCATAGCCACAGTTAAAGAGGATCCTATCTCTTTAAGGGAGGAAGTAGAGGATAATTGATAGCTTGTGGCCAAAAATGTTAATTTCCCAGAAACAGGAGGGATTTTACAAATGACAGAGCCACAGTCTTATAAAAGCCCATATTTTAATTCTATACTTGTCAACAAGATCTGTAACAAGTACAGAGGGCAACTGGCTTTAAGGGATTCACTTGTTACTCCTAGGCTCTTAAGAGTTAGAGAATTTTCCTTTAGTGGCTCATATAATAAAATCTGGAGACATCCCAGTCCTTAATGGAGTCTGGATTTTGGCTTTCTTTTTTCTTCTTTAGGATTGAACCAGCTGCCCTTTGACCCTGCCAACAACAACGAGCCCCTGCAGTTTGGTAGTGCCAGTGGCCCTCTGGTCACAGAAGGCCTCATTGAGAATGGAGGGGATTCAAGCAAGAAAAGAAAGAGAACAAATGCTCCTTCAGGTAAGCTAGGCGATAATGCACTCTCTTAAGCCAGTGCCATTGAGTCAACACTTTCCCAGAGCCTGGTATGTGGCAGGCACTGTACTAGGGTTTGTAGGAACTACAGAAATGAGAGAGAGTCCCCTACCCTCAAGGAACTCATGATAGGATAGAGGGGGGAAAACACATACATAAATGATTCTAATAACAAGATAGAGTATCATCAGTGCTGTGGTAAATGTGTAAAGGGAAAAAAAAACGTATGGGAGCACAAATAGGGGAGGAGTTTAATTCAGCCTTGGGCATCGTGGAACACTTCACAGCAGAAGTCACATTTGTAGCTGGGCTTTGAATGGGTGGGCTTGAGACAAGAAGAGATGAGTAAAGAACATTGATTTAGGTAGAAGGAATTGCTTGAGTAAATGGTTTCACTGTACAGTTTTCTTTGTATGTACATGTGGCAGGCTACCCTTACTTTTATTTCTAATGCAGATGACTGCTTAAATTTGCATCTCCCTACCCTACCGCTGTTTCTCCCAGTACACACTATGCCCACATGTGTGGTTTTTTTTTTTTTTTTTTTTTTGGTGAGGAAGATCAGCCCTGAGCTAACATCCGATGCCGATCCTCCTCTGTTTTGCCGGGGAAGACTGGCCCTGAGCTAACATCTGTGCCCATCTCCCTCTACTTTTTTATATGGGACTCCACCACAGCATGGCGTGACACGCGGTGCATCGGTGCATGCCCGGGATCCAAACCCGCGAACCCCAGGCCACCAAAGCAGAGCACGTGCACTTAACCGCTTGCACCAATGGGCAGCCTCCCACGTGTGTTTTATGCCCTCATAGCTCTCACAGAATAGCTGACGAACAGATTTTTCTAAATCCTCTATAACAGCCAACTGAATTTTTAGCCTCCCCTGCGATGTCCCCTCTCCTTCATGTTCCATTGGCCTATTCTCATGTTAAATCTCTGCAAAATGAGTGAGGAATCAATAGGAGAACCAGATCTTAACGGATAATTTGTTATGTTAAAATTTCATCTCTTTGTTGTTTGGCTGTTCATTTGAAAATGTTATCTGTAGTATATAGAGACTGATCTGAGATTTTGGGATGGGCCTAATAGACACGTTCATGTTGTTTTTGTTTTTGTTTGGTTCTGTTTTTTACTACTACTTTTACACTCAGTTTATAACATGGAGCATGTTTACAAACATATAACATTATATCTGACACTTAGATCATAGGTCTTTCTGCTTATAAGTCAAGATATTTGTTAAATACGAGTTTGGAAAAACAAAAATACAGTAAAACATTAGCTATCTGAAGCCCTTAGAAAAAGAGTGATTCTTAGAGAGCTGTATTTTCTGGAGCGTTGAAAGGCCTAGTATGTAGCCAAGGAACTGGCCTGAGTTCTAATCCCAGCTCTATCTCTGTCTGTGGCCTGGGGTTGGTTCCTTAAACTCGCTGAGTTTCAGTTTCTTCAGTTGTAAAGTAGAAATGATACTAAACCCTACCTCTTAGGATTGTTAGCAGAATAAAATGAAATTATATAGGTAAAGTGCTTAGCATGAGATCTGCACACGGTAATCGCACTTAATAAATGTTGCTGTTATTTTATCATTATTATTATATAATATGGTGAATTTCATCTTTCTAAGCATCAACACATTTCACATTTTTAGGTTAACCATTATGGATACACATCACATATGTGTGTGTGTATAAACTCATCTGCCTTTTTAAGGCATATATTCACCATAATCTAAACTTTGATCATTTAGAGGCGTAAGTCCAGTCATTAGCTATTGTACTGCACTATAATACTCTATTGTAGTTTTCAGGGTTTCTAAGGAATTTAGGCCTTTTAACTCTACACTAAATTGTCCTGGACTGTGATGGTTTTTTAGTTATTACAGCCACATTTTATACATGTCCTGTCTCTTTTCTGCAGTCTGTAGTCACTTCTGGTTTCTCTCAATGTCCCTTCATGTAGCAGCCCTTTTTCTCCTTCTAATCAGTTACGAACTTTAAAAAAAAACAGCCAGCTCTGCAAGTTGGTCTGTCAGATTAGCATGTTAAGTAAGAGTTAAGTCAGCTCTAAGAGAACCTACGATGGAGAGAGTTACAGGATTTAGGGTATCAACTTGAAGACATCTATTTTGGCTGCTCTGAGGCCTTTATTGATCACTTATTAGTTTTTCCACTGTGTTCGTGATAAGTGATGTGATAGTTTACAGTAACACATCCTGAATTGTAGTTAACTTGTGAGGGTGGGGAAAGAATAGGTAGGCGTTAATCTGAATTATGAACTAACTTTCAAGAATTGCAGTTTTATTTCTAATGAGCATATTCAGTGAGAGCAAAGTAACTGTTGCAGATACAGAATTTTAGCAGTAGATTATGCTAATCTATAATTAGCAGAATCAATTTACATTCAGATAATGAATATGCTGAAGTTCTTAAAAAACACTATGTTCTTTAAAATAGGTGAAATAGGCCCCTGGCAGGCTAAATTAGCAATCTTTTTCACATCATTTGCTTAGTGAACCCTTTCTTTGTAAGTAGTACAAAGGTAACTCCAGCCCAGGTTAAATTACCACAAATTCCAAATTAGTGTGGTCCAAATTAATGAGGTTTTACTACACAAGGAGTCTCTTATAATTGTTCAGCTGGCAATCTTATTGTATTATAAATGGGCAGATTGCTTTATAATAGTATTTTCTTCCTATGCAGTGCAAGACAATAGGAAGAGGGAAGATATTTTGTGAGTAGGAACTTCCTTCTTCCTTTGTCACCATTCCCTGCATCTTGCCAAGAAGGAAAGCTAGAGTTGGAAGTCCTTACAGGGGCTACCAGCCATTTCAGTTCTTAGCTGAGATATACATCCAACCATTACATCACTCAACGCTGTGACCCATTTTCATCAAAGCCATCTCTCTCCCTTTCTTGTCACTGCAAATGAGAGAAGGGTCTTTGCCTGCAACTCCAGTTCCTCACTACATGTTCTTTCTTTTCTTCCTTTCCCATCCCTCCTACCTCACCCTTTTCTACAAACTGCCTCTCTCCTTTCATACTAAAATTGATTTCTTAAAGGTCACTAGTAACCTCGAAATTGTCGAAGTCAAGGTCTAAACCACCTTGACCTGTTTACTTCACTTGTTGCAGTTAACAACCTCCCCTTCCTTGAATCCTCTCTTCTTCTGCCTTCCTTGGCAATACACTTTGCAGATTCCTCTTCCTTTTCTGTCTCCTTCAAGCATTCTTTCTCCTTTTCTTCCTACCTCCAATATAAGTTAGTGTACTGTTATCCACATTTATAGGGGAAGAAATAAAGGTTAAATAAACTTACCCAAGGGTGAATATCTAGCAAGCAGTTTAGCTAGGCCTCCAACTCCAAAGCCTATCTCTAACTGCTATGCCAGAATTACTACATCTATAGATATTAGGAATCTGGACCCATTACTAAAATGTGTAGTAAACATTGGTGGCACACTGGGAAAGCTATGTTTATATGAGAATAAGGTGGGAAGAGCTTGGATTTGATTATCCCTAGGATCCCTTCAAACTCTGAGATCCCATGGTTCCTTCTTCTCAGCTTTCTTTTCTGCTACTCCTCAAAATAAGTCTTCTATGTCAGCCAAGGTGATCTGCTACCTTTCTCCAAACAGGCACTTCGCCTGCCTACTTCAGTACCTTGCTCATGCCATTTCGTTTGCCTGGCATGCCCTCCCTCTTCTTTCACCTGTCAAAATCCTGTCCAACTGACAGCACCCTAGTACAAGTCCTACCTTCTCCGGGAAGCCTTCTGGATCATCCTGGTTAGCATTGTTCACTTATACCTCTGAAACCAGTTGGTCATTATATTCATATGAATCACTTGACACTGATTATAGACCACCTTAAACTATTGGTTATCTGTTCATACAAATATGTCTTAGCCTTTCAACTCAGTCATCAGCCACTTATTGGAAGGGCCCCTGACTCATATGTTGTTTAGCAGAGATACGGTGTCTTGCACACAATGGACCCTCAAGAAATATTTGTTGATTGGTCACATATCTGGCTGAAGAATTGCTTCCCTTTGCCTTAATATTCTCCATTATTCTCTTGTCACTCCTGAGGTGGAGTTGTGGACAAAACTGGGCAGTTAGTATCTAATGTTGATCAACTGACAGCCTCGCTTGTCCCTAAAGGTCAAACTCCAGACATTTGTGAGATTACATCCTTAAAGCAGCCAGACATCAAATCTGGGTACTTGAAAAAAGAATACCTGGCCCTAATGTAATCCTTGCCTCTTTACTAGGTGAAATTTCATGAGCACCCAAGGGAAACTGATAGGTGGAGTTGGGATGTCCTATGACAACTCCTCTGTGAAGTAGATCAGTAATCTGGATTAGATATTACTGCAATATTTGACCACAAACTCTTTCTTTATGGATCTGGTTGCTTTGCAGCTTTTATCTTAAGATGAGCTCAGAATTCTTCCAAGTGTGTTTGCTCTCAAATTTCACCTTTTTCCCATGGAAATGTTTCCTCAGTGATACTGCAGCTGCACAAATTGTCTAAGATTGCAGTGAGTCCACTTATTCAGATGATATTCTATGGCTAAAAAGTAGAAGATTGTTAAACCCTTATCAAATCATAATGCCAAGTTCCTGTCCAGAAGATGCCAACTGCCTCCTAGTTTGAAATCCAACTGGATTTGTAGAAGCAGAAATACCGTCTCTCTTCTCAAATACTTCCACTAAAGTGGAAGAATCCATGAGTCAACAAGGCCAATTGGATGATGACTAAAATCGAATGTATTGTTTTAAGCAACATCATGGTACACTAGTATTCAAAGAAAGTGTCAACTCTCTGGAAGGGTGGGCAACTAACCTGGGGTAATTATGATACCAGGATGGTCATCCCGATGTGAACATAGTCGTATTTCCATTGTCTTCTCTCATAGGCCTGTATTGAAAGATAGGTTTGCACTTAAATACTTGATGCCCGGTACTAAGCAACATTTTACAGATGAGATACTAATAACCAGAGAGGAGAAATGACTTTGGCTAAGGTAGACTAACATCACCAGGAATGTTATGATATAATAAGGACCTCCAGATAGTATCTAAACTTGATCATAGACCCCCTAACGCAGTTCTCGAGATTTCCTTTAGAATCTCTGGAAGTCCAAATGAGACTTGATAGTATGAAAGACAGTAAACAGTTCCAGCACTGCCAAGGCTAGATTAATAAGAGGAAATAGGCCTGCAGAGCAGCAAGGAGAGATTCAGTCAGACATAAGAAGGAACTGGAATGAGTTATCAGGGGAAGTTGTTTAATCCCACTTGGAAGAGAAATATAAAATGAGATTAGCACCCATCTGCCTGGGAGTACTTTTGTTTCCTTTCTTACCCAGAAGAAGGGCAATGAACCAGGAAACTTTTCTATGACACCTACAGCCCTTTGATTTACCTCAGATTCACAGGGCTGAGACTTTTATTTCACATGTACTTGGAAGTCCATGAATGAAAGCATTGATTGTTTTTAAAGAGAGAAAATGCCACCGTTTTATATCTTGGTGTGTGGTATTTCTAGCATGTCAGCTGAATTATTATATTGCCAAAGGCAAGAAGAGCCTATTGTTCCTTCAGATGGAATTAAAATAAGAAAAAGAGTAGACTAATAGCACTACTTAGTTTCTTTAGTCCTTTGGATATTTTTATCTGATTACAGTTTCAAGAAATAAAACCATATCTTGGTAACTAGAGGATCAAAAAAGTAAGCTGACTTCTTTCTTTCTCAGGTCTGTTAGAAACTCAGTGTGAAATTTTTCATCTTCAAGGACTGTCGGGGAGGAGACGAGATTGAGAGTGGCACAAAAGAGGCAGGATAGAAAAATGCAAGTATATCTCTCTTAGTTGCCCCAACCATTGGAATAGCTTTGGGATGATTTTGTGACTTCATTGTACCTGAGTCTTTAGGAGTTCTCTCAGCGGACATGAAGCATGAGTCAGCCTCATGTGTTGGTAATATAGAGTCTAGTGGTAGATGTTGAATCATAGTATTTTAGAGTTGCAGGCAACCTTGTCTAACTCCATAATTTTTACAAATGAAGAAAGTGAGACCCAGAGAAGGAACTTGTTTAAAGTTACATGGTTAATTAGTGGCAGAACAAGAACTAATTATTACCAGACCTATATAATCATTTCAAGTTGGCTGGGACTGTGGCATGTGATTGATTTACTTGTACTGCAGAAAGTGTATCTATAACCTAGAGGAGCTGGCTTTCCCCAGGCTAATTGTATTACAGGATTTGTGGCAAGCTAACCCAATGGTATATGAGATCCTATGTCTGTTCTGCCTGCCACACAGGGGAGGGCCCTTTGATCTCAATCTAGAAAAGGAGTTTGAGACTAGGAAACACCTATGAGGGAATTGCTTCTGTAGAGCTGAACTCCAGCAGCTCAGCAAATGACAGAAGAAACTCTTTGTGACACCTGCTTACCTGGCAGGGGACAGTTTGTGTCCCCTATCCCAGCCCACCCTAGGGCCACTCCATCCGAATAGGAAGAAAAAATTATAATCATGTTTTGTCTGTGATTTAAACTTTGTTACATCATTTTGTCTAGAGGATCTCTTTCAATTTGTTGATTTTTAAGTAAAGACTTATCTGAAAAAAATTAGTTTTAGGTCTGTAAAATTCAATTTCAGAGTACTAGGATTCTTAGATTTGGGGAGGTTTTTTTTCTCTCCTGTTAGCTTAGTAAAGTTATCAAAGCAACTGTCATTCTTGACCTTGGGATTTTTAAGGGCCTCTCTGGCCTTCATAAGAGAGAAAAAGAATACTGAAGACTGTAATTTTAGTACTGGATTTGCCACTTATTATTAGTATTTTGACCCTGGGTAAATCACACAAGCCTATTTTTTAACTCTCCATTTCCTTGTCTGTTAAATGGGGAAAGTGTTTTGAAAACTGTCAGATACTACTTTTACAGTTACTGCTGCTGCTTGCTAGGGTTTGTGAGTGTGAGTGCTTCTCTCCTTCCAGTTCTGAATCAAACTGAGAATAAACATGAAAAGCCATTTGAGGAACAAAATGTAGTATCAGCTTTATTATAAGTAAAATGGAATCGGAGAACATGATTTGAGCCTAAGGCTTAATGAGGCTTCCTACCATCCCCAGCTCCAAATCTGTACCTTGATACCCACCCATGGGGAAGATTGAGTCTGCAGAGCAGACTACTTACCCTGCCAGTGTCACTGAGAGCGATGGCCTGTGTCACAATTCAGTGGAAGCTGGAAATTAAGAGCAAGGTGGACCTGTAGGCCTGCCATTGGAAAACTGCCTGTTCCCTGACTAAGCTCTGCTGACTTTATAAGAGACGAAGGGTCCTCAACTTGAGGGCATTCTGACCTGAGAGCCAGAATGCAGAGGTTAAGCCATGAATGGGCATTTATTTTTATTCTAATATTACTAATCAGATAAATCAATCCTCCTCCTGTGCCAAGGAGCAAGCAGGGGTGGGGTGAAAGCCCAGAGAACTTTCCATAGGAATGTCTGTCCTCTCTCACAAATATAATTGATATTCCCTCCTCCCTATGGAATGGTGACAAGTGTGACAAGAACCCCCACAATCCCAACATTGCTGTTTATTTGAAGATTAACATGACGTTTGATTTTTCAAGGTCTTATCCTTAGAATTTTTTTTAAACCAGGGGGAACTAGCAATGCTGGTCCATTATGTGGTGCAAAGAGTTGTTCTAGTACACATGTGTTACATTTAGATTTTTAGTTCTGCTTGCATAAAATCAAGACAAATTCCAGATGGAACTCAACCTCATATCATTTGATTTAGCCTAAAAGTAGTACCTTACTGTGAAGAGAGTTCATTGTCGTGAATTTCAACCACAGAATACCTCTGCTGCCATTTCAGCGTTGTCGTTCACATGGGATTGCAAACTCTACAAGTCTTCCTTTCTCTTCCATGACACCAAAGTATAATAATGAAAATACATTATTACCACTACTAATAGTAGCTAATACTGTGGAACTCCTACTGTGTGCCAGACACTGTTTTAAGTATTTCAAATGTGTTAGCTTATTTGATTTTCACAGCAACTCTATGATTATCCATTTAGTGATTTTAGTGGTAAGGAAACTTAAATACAGAGAAGTTAAGTAATTTGTCCAAGCAGTAAATAAAGGAGATGAGATCCAAACCCAGGCAGAGTAGCTCCAAAATTAGTGTCCAGAATCAACTGAATCAAAATGGAAATTGGGGGGGAGGGGCAGGCATCAGTGTTATTTAAAAGTGCCTCAAATGATACCAGTATGTAGCCAGGCTTAAGAACCAGTGCAGCTACCCATACTGCATTGGAGTAAATAGGTATACCTGGGCCACTGTGGTTCAGAATGTTGGATATTTGTAGTATTCTATGACAAGGTATATCTAGAGTCTTCTGTCAAGAACTAAAGTGACAGTAAAGCAGTAGACCAAAAGGTGGCAAATAAAGTGGTTGTGTAAATGTTGACTGCTCTAGGTATTTCAACAAAGAAAGAAAAGATCGCCTAATTTGCAGTTTTCTCTTTCTCTGCTCTATTTCCTGATATCCATTTATTATCTATTGAAATAAAAATCCATAATGATGAAATTCTCTCTTATAATGGGCTAGGAGACAGTCTTGATTTTTTTTTCCAATGTTCAATTTCCTTGATAATGTGAGATATTTAATTTAAGCCATGCAGGTTGCTCACATTGAGCAATTGCTTGTGTAATAGAATTAATTTTAAAATATTTTGCTTATTCTACATTTGAATTATAGGCAAAAGCAACTTGCCTGGGCAAGGCGTTTTATGGAATATGGTGAGTGAGAGTTGATGCGAGTGGCACAGAAAGCCATTAGAGATATGTCCAACTGCTGAAATAGAATGTACTATTTTTTGGGGAGGAGGATAGGTTTCAGCAAATGGCAGTTCCTAGCTACAGTTGCTTTCTTCTGCATATTATTAGATTCAATAACAACAATATAAGAGTAGCAGCTTTTATTAAATATTGATTGTATGCCAACTACTATAACCCATTGCTTTACATATATAAACTCAAGCAAACTTCACAACAAATCTCTAAAGTAGATACCATTTTCTCCTTTGTTTATAGATAAGAAAACAGGCTTGGAAAACTTAGGAAACTTTCTCAGGCTACAGCTAGTAAGTAGTAGAATAGGACTTAAATAGAGGGAGGCAGGATAACAGATGTTGAAAACACATACTCGGAATCCTGGCTCTGACCTTAGGCAAGTTATTGCAGCTCTTTGAGCCTCAGTTTTCACACCTATAAAATAGGAATAATAATATCGAGTATATAGGTTGTTTGGGGATTAAGTGAGAAAATCAATAAATAGTGCTTAGTATACAATGTTCTTTTGTTCAGTGAATATTTATTTAGTGTAATAGATGTGAGGCATTGTGGTAGGCATTAGGAAGACAGCTGTGAATAAGACAAACTCCAACCCTGGCCTTGTGATGCTCACAGTCTAGTGAGGAAGGCAGTCATTAAGCAAATAATTACACAAATAATTATTTGCAATTATGCTGAGTGCTATGAAAAAGTGATTGCTTATAGTGAATACTCGGTAAATAAGAGCAAATATTTACTGAGTGGCTATTATGTGCTGGGCACTATGCCAGGTAAAGAATTGAGTGCAAGTGTACAATTGGATAAAGAGTGGAGGCATTTTCATGGAATTTTATTTCAGATCACGGTGAGGTTAATGAAGGCATCTTCATTCCTCTGGTCAATCAAGAAAGCTTTTGGGATAAGGAGGTGAAATTTCAGAAGATGCTTGGTTAAGTTCACTGGGAAAAGGAGAGATCAAGTTGAGAATGTGCCTCCTTTCCACAAAATTAGTTCCTGGGGATCATGGAAGTCGTTTACTGTGGGGGGTATCCCCAGCATGAGTGGCCTTTGTATCTGGCAAGATAGAGATTTTAAGAGGCTTATGTGACAAGCCACAGGGACCAGGCTTTCCCTCTGTGATGAATTCTAAGTGCTAAATTTGCTTCGGATCTTGGCATCAAGTCTGAACAGGCAGCAAGTCATAACTGCGTGCTGTTTTCAGATGCTTATTTAAATATCATCCCATACAAATATAGTGGTTCTGCTGGCGAGCTATTTTCTAATCTGGCCTTTTTTATTCCTCTCCATAATTACCCTGATCTAGGATAAACAGACTGAGAAACATTGACTAATGCATCCTAAATTACCTCAGCAGGGTAACCACAAGATTTCAACTTCTCTTAATTTTGTGCCAGGTCTCTGTTAAGCAGTTCTTACCAACATTAGGTGTGTGCAGAGAGGAGTACAGATCTTCCAGGCTGGGGCTTGCCATCAGTTAAGACTGTTGTCCTTTGCTTTGAGGTGCCACTCTCTCTGTGGCATAGGCTGCAAAGAGGGAGATGCCTTTCACTTTTTGTCCTCCTTTCAAACAGCCAGTCAGTTGAAGAGCTTTGTGTTGAAGCTCAGACTGCTCAGAAGCATTCTCTGTTTTGATTGGAGTGATTCAGGTAAAGGTAGCTAAGGAACTTGATTCTCTGCCTTTACTCTGGGCCCCTAGCTGATGAAGTTAAATGTGACTTGAGATTTGCCATCGGTAGCTAAAAGTCTGTTCTATGTAACTCTGTGAAGAAGGTCCCATTACTACTCTCATTTTACAGATGAGGTAATGGAGATTCAGAGGCTCAATGGCTTGCCCAAGATTAGACAGTCAGTAAGCTATTCAAACCCAGGTTTTTAGATGATGGGTCCTGTGTACTTTGCACCACGCCCCACTGCTTTCTAAGGTTTATGAAGAAGGCAGTGACGTGATCTAAGCTGTACTTTCAAAATATACTCTTACCAAAGTGTTTTTATTATGGATTGTAAAGGAGCAGAGCTAGATCTGGAGAGACAAGTTTGAAGACTTTTGAAATAGCCCAGGGAAGTGAAATATGGGCCTGAATCAGTGCTATGGGAGTAGGGATGGAGAAGAGGGGATAGATAAAAGAAACTTACTGGAGGTAAATCATCCTGAACTGTTATGGCTTAAAGAGTCAGAAAGCCTAGAAATGAAAAAGATATAAAACTCATTGGGCCCAGTTCTTTCTTTCAGAATATAATTATCCCTACTTTTAAAGGTGAGTCAACCACAATACAGCCCAAGTGACTTGCCCAAGGTCCCAAACTAGTTTGGGCAGAAAGGAGCTGGAACTCAGAACCCCTTCTTCCTAGTACAGTCCTCTTTCCGCTAACTCAGGGAGTCTCTCAAATCTGCTTTTTGGTTTGTTTTTTAAAAAAATATTTTATTGAAGTGCATGAAAGTGCAAAATCATACTGTACACCAATGAAATTTCACAAACAGCACACTTATGTAACCAGCACCTGAGACACAGCACAAACCATTTCTGGCACCCCAGAAGACCCTGGTACCTTTTCCAGTTACTTACTTCCCTGCCCAGGTTAACTTCTGCCCTGACTTTCTCTCTCTCTTTTTGATAATAACTTCCTGGTGGGCCGTGTCAGAGATTGGGAAATTCACTATTGGGATCCTCCTGTTGATGGATATTTACATTTTTCCTATCTTTTGGCTGTCACAAACAATACTGCCAAGAGCATCCATGAAGATGCTTCTCTGTACATGTGAGCAAGTATTACTCTAGAATAGAGTCCAAGAAGTCAGATTGCAGAGTTGAAGTGTTTTGGGCTTTGTACATTTTGATGGCTGATACCATGATGGCTTCTACACAGCCTTCACCAAGTCACACTTCCAACCCTGGTGTTGAGAGAGCCATTCCCTGTCTTCTTGCCAGCATGCGATATCATCAATCCTATGACAAGAAATTGTAGCTTCTTATTGCTTTAATTTGCATTTCTCTAATGAGTAGTGAGTTTGAGCGTCTTTTTCAAATGTTTACTAATCCTTTATGTTTCTTTTATAAATCACTTGTGATATCCTTTGTCCATTTTCCTATGGTTGTCTTTTAATTTTGGACTTGAAAGGGTTCTTTTTAAGTCATAAAATTAATCTTTTTTCTGTTAAATGTGTTGCGAATGTTTTCCCATGTATTTTAACGTTGTTTATACTGTGTTCTTTCACATCAAATCTGTTTCATAAAGTTTTCTCCCTCTTGTAGATTCTCTTTTCATTCCCGTAAGTATGGAAAACCGCATATTCTTGATTTTTCAGAGTAGCCCCAGTGTTGCATGTTCTATCCCGTGGTCTCCAAAAGTTCAAGTACGTATGTCAAATCATGTGTTCCCAATTATAGAGTCAGAAAATTTAGTCATCCCACCTGTAATTGTTGGCAGTGCAGTTCTTGATCTGTTTTCCAGACAGGATCCAGGTGCTTTTTGAGGGAAAAAATAGGGTAGCAGGACATACTTGTCTTATAGCTGTGGAATCTTGTATGTGCTAAAGGGAATGTGGATATGGTGTAAACACTGGTCATTCTCAATATCATGTCCCCAGCTGTCTTCAGCTATGACACTCAGACAGCTTAGGCCCTTTGGAATGTTTGGTTGCCACTTGCATGTGTTTGGTTACACAGAAGGAGGTCTGGAAAAGTTCTGTCTAGTGTCTATAAAGGGAAATAGAACAACTTCTTTCAGCACATAGAAAAATCTCTTAAATTCTCATTCATATTCTTCATAACTAGTTGTATCTAAGATATGAAAAGTTTGCTAATCGAATTTTAAAAGCTGTTAGGATAGTATTTAGCCTATTTATGCAACCAGTTTAAAAGCATTCTCAGCAGCAAACAATTGCAAACAAATAATATGCTAATATGTTTATTTAGTGAACGCTTATTGGATGCCTACTGTGTGTTGGGTGATATTGGATGGAAAGGTGGACGAATATGCTAATTTCTAGCCAAAACTGGGAGATGAATAAGACCTGGCTCTCATCTGCAAGGTGACTACATCTGGTAAATAAAAATTATTCCCTTCCACTGATGAAAAACACATCCCTAGGAATTCTAAAGGAACCATATTGGTTAGTTTTTAGTTGGAATTACTGAGTTTGCTTGAAAGCAATAAAACTGAATTCACCATTATTTAATCAGTACCAGTGCCTGTTTTCTGTATTTTTCTCTCAGGAGCCCCATTATTGTACTCTGTTTTCAGGAAAAGCTGGTGTGAGCGTTCAAGAAAGCAAAAAAGATGCCTTGTCTTTTGCCAAAATTTCCATTGTCCAAGTGTCAGTGGTGCCTTTGGGATATGAAATGGTGAAAATTATCTTGGTTTGGATTGATGAATATTTAGATAGTAGAAATAAGAGAAGACAGTGAAATGGGGGCTTTAAGCCTGCTTAAGCCTTAAGTGTCCTAAGGAATGACACATTTTTCACTGAGAAATATTCTGGGGTGATAATTGGCTTCCTGTTGCACACTGAACATGGCTTGAGAGGAAAATGCTTCCCCTCGATTATGGAATAAGCTGTGTTGGTATTGTATTTTTAAAATTAATTCAGTAAACATTTGATCTAATAATTAGACCTCATAGAGCTTCATGCTGAGGGTACATTTTCATTTGTGTGTACAATTTAAAAGTTTCTTAAGAGTAGGTCAGCTTAAAAAAATGACCATGAATATTGGACTGATCATCTTTTTCCCCTCTTTGCCCTACCGTCTCACCTCTATCCAAGCTTTATTTGAGGTTTAGATCCAGTGGGAAATTTCTAAAGCATCAAAACTTCAAGCTTTCTCTCCCAGCTTTAATTGAACTAAGTTTCCAAACTTCATGCAACAGTTCAGTATTAGAACTGTGACTTGATCCCGGATCTCTGGACTCCTTATCCTTTTTTTTTTTCACTGTGCTCTGCTATGTGAAAAGAAGAAAAGAAAGAGGAAGAAAGACAACAGGTGAGAAAGGAAGGAAAATAAAATAACTACCTGTGATGGCATGCCTGTCTATACTATCACTTAGTCCCTAAAAAGTTTCAAATAGCCTGGGCTTTTGATTTCAGATCTCAGCCAGACTACCCTTCCAACCTCGTCTCCTACCAACAACTCTCCCTTGAGACTTGTTACAGCAACACCGGACTCCTTGACAGAACATACCCTGTGCTTTCAATCCATTCCCTCTACCCGGAATATCCTCCTTCTCTTAGCCAGGAAAAGTCCGATTTTCTCCCCACAATGAAAATTATTTATCATGGCACTGGGTACTTTATCCCAAGATATCTGCAAGTAGTACCTTTTGGCTAAATAAATATGCATTAAAGTTCCACAATTTTCATCTTATTTGAAGGAAAACATTGCCAAGGCCCAGCTCCAACATGGCCACCTGTACCATTAAGCGTACCATGATCTCCCAGTCTCAATTAAATTCTTTCTCCTATGTTCAAATTAGCATTTTGTTCCTCTTGTAGGACTTACTATTTGTCTTGTATTACAGGAATTTATATACACACGAAGATTTTACTAGCTTGTAAGTTTATGAAGGCAAAGATCATGTCTTATTCATCTTTATGTCTCTTGCCTCAGTACCCATCATAGTGCTACACATATAATAGGTACCCAGTAAATGTACTAAATGAGTGAGTAAATAGTTCTTATTTTCATAAGAGTTCTTTTCTTCAACTCAACCTATTCCCTGTTAGATTGTCAGCTCTCCAACGACAGAGCCTTATCTTGTTCATTCATTCATACATACATTCATTCATTCCATAAATACTTATCACATTCCTGCTATGCACCAGGCACTATTTTAGGTGATAGACATACAACAATAAATAATGTCTGTCTGTGCCCTCATGGAGAATTCATTCTAATGAGCAAGACAGATAATAAACAAACAAACATATAAGTTTAGGTACTTAATTACCTAAAAAAATAATAATAAAGCAGGTTAAGGGTACACAGAATGAACAAAGGCAACAATTTTGATAGGATGGTCAAAGAAAGACTGTGAGTAGGTGACATTTGGACAGAGTCCTTGTCTTTCCTTTACAACACTACCCCCAACCCTACCTCAAACCACTGAGGAGCTAGTACAGAGCTAAATATATAGTTTACTGCCTGTGATATTTACTGACTTTCACAACATCCTTATGAGGTAGTAGGGTAAGAGCCAGTATTGATTATTGCTTAAAACTGTGGGCTCTGGAGTCTTGGGCTTGGAGCTGCCATAAACTAAACTAGTCTGTGATTTTGAGCTAACGTTCCTAAGTCATAGTTTCCTAAATCTGGAAAATGGAGAAAATAGCATCATAGGGTGATTTTGTGGATTACATGAAATAACTGAGGTTGGATTTTTTATTGTGAAGACTGCATGAAATATTGAATTTAAAATTTTCACAACTGTAATAGAGAGTCCAGAAATAGACCCATACATGTTTGGAGCTCTGATATATAACAGCAGTAGCATGTCAGATCAGTGGGAAATGTAGAGACTATTTAATAAATGAAGCTGGAAAAATGGTTATCCACGTGGAAAAAGATGAAAATAATTCTATCTCATACCATATACAGGATCAATTGAGTATAAATTTCAAAAATAAAATTTTAAAACTCTTAGTAGAAAATGTCAGTGAATATCTTTCTAACTTTGGAGTAGAGAATGATGTCTTCAGACACAAAAATAATTGACTGTAAAATAAAAGATTGATGCATTTAACTAAAATTTGTTAATCAAAATACACCTTAAAGAATGAGAAGAGGCGAGTTACAAACTTGGAGAAAATATTCACAAAACATAACTGACAAAGAAATAATATCAAGAATACATGAAGAAGTTGTAAAAATTAAGAAAGTACAAGCACCCCCATAGAAAAATTGACAAAGGCCTGAACAGACATTTCACAGAATTGCAAACATATATGGTCAGTTAACTTAAGAGATTCAAAATCATTATGAACCAGGAAAACGCAAATCAAATCATAATAAGATACCATTGTATATCAAATTGGTTGGCAAAAAAGTAAAAGGTGACAATACCAGTTAGCCTTTCTCAATTTGGGTTCCCAGAAAGAACAAAGTGCTAATACCCTAGGGCATCCATTATATGTAAAGAATTAACTTCTTGCCTATGTACCAGAATGGTACCAGTTACGTACTCTCCTTGTGAGATTTGAGGAGGTGGTCACTCAAATTATTTTCTCTGTTCTGTGGTTCAGATGGATGAACTCTGGCTTAGAAAGGCAAGTATTGCAGAAGATGTGGAGTCATATGATTTTTTATATATTACTGGTAGGAATATACACGGCTGCAAGCACTTTGGAATGCATTTTGACATTATCTCCTAAAGTTCAACATTCATATACCCTATGACCCAAAAATTCTAGGAGACACGTAAAAGTATGTTTGTAACAGCATAGTTCACAATACAAAAATCTAGAAACAACCTAAATTCCATCAACATTAATCATGGATTGCTAAAGTGTGATATATTCATGCAGTGGAATATTATAAAGCATTCAGAACAAATAAACTACAAGCACACACAAAAATATGGATTAATCTTGGCACTGTAATATTGGATGAAAAAGTAAGGCCTAAAAGATTACATACAGCATGTTATATGTGTATAAAGTTAAAAATAAAAATATATAATTTTTGTATTACATATAGATGTAATAAAACTAATTTGAAAAAAGCAAAGGGATAATGAACACAGGATTCAGGATGATGGTTACCTTGGCTGGGATGTGGGAAGCATGTAAGATGGGAGTGGAAGAATCCTTATAGTTAGATGTAGATTACTGTTAAGGTCTTAGTTTTTATTTTGGGTTGTGAGTTTGCAGGTGCTTATTACATTATTAAAAATAACTAGCTAAATAACTAGGGGACCAGTGCTGAGAGTGTGTCATGAACCAAATATTATGATTAATCCAGTTGTATGCACCTGGGAGCCTAAAATAAATACATCAATAATAAAGTACTTAGCTCAGTGCTTCTGATATAAAATAAAGCTGGATAAATGGCAGTTGCCATTGCTAGCATCTCTTCTTCCTGCTACCCCTCCTAATTTTGCCTCTAGTCAAGCAATCATTATTTTCCTGTTGTGCTTGAGAATTAATGATTAGAAATATTAATTTGCATGAGGTCGCCCCAAATGACTGAGAGAACTAGGTTCAAAATTTAATAGTTCCTGAGTTTTCAACCTTTTATAAATCCATTAGACTTCTTTCATTGAATTGTGCTTTTTTTTCAATTATCAAAGTAGTCTGCACATGTACTTTTAGGATGTTACTAACATGAAAAAGCTTTAACCTCTGCATATTATGACTTTGGTACTCAAAATCATAATAGTAATTTAATCTAATAGTGGCAGATGGTACTGAATTAGGGTACTCTGCTAGAAGATTATAGTGTGTGATAAATGGGTAGTTAAAGAAAAACTGCACTCCTAGCCTGGATTTGTAAGTCTGTTAGCTATGGTTATTTATTTATTAGACCTTACATAGTACCTTCTCTCCATTCCCTGCCACAAAAATTCCTCTATTCCCACTATCAAAAGAGCTGAACTATAGCTTTTTGGGAGAACAAGTTTTTAATGTTACAATAGGGAAAAAATGACTTGGGAAAAAAAAACTTGTCAGATTTCAGTGTGTTTTTATGGTGGAGGGTTCAGTGCATAACAGGAAAAAGAAAACTGAAGGACTCGCAGAAGATGAAATTGTATGAAAGAAAACAGGGCGAAGGCAAGAAAAACAGGGTAGTATAGGGGGAAAAGTATAGAAATGAGAAGCCAGAAGACCTGGAGTTTAGTCTAAGCTCTGCCTTCATATCATTTTTTGACCTTAGTTAAGTTACATACCTTCTCTAAGTCTCCATTTTCTGGGATAAAATGAAGATATTAGACTATATATGTCCCTTCAAGCATGAGCATCTTAAAATATAAGACAAATAAAGGGTCTTCTACTTCCAGGAAGATGGAGTAGACATATTTTTCCCTATTCTTCCCATTAAGTACAACTAAAAACTCTGGATATTATATATTAAAAAATCATAAGAAGACTGAAAGGTGCAGAGGAGAAGGCAGACTGTCTAGGGACCTTGAAACCTGAGGAATGACATGGTGGTGAGTTCCCTGGGTTTTCTTTTTGTCTCCTACATCTCACACTTGGAGCTGAAGAAACTGGCAATCCAGAAATACCAATGAGTGCAGATGAAAAAAAGCCCCAACAAAAGCCTACTCTCTGTAGCCAAAGACCAGGAAAGAGCAGCCTAGTAAGATGGAAACCTTGTAGACAAAAGCTAAGTGCTCTACTCCAGCCATATGGCACAGAAAATACTGTGGCCCTATTCTCACCTACTCCCAGCTAAGAGGGGAACCTAGATTTCCATCTTCACAATGCTCTAATGAGGGACTGCAACACCCCTGCCAGGGACCCCTGCCAGGATAGTGTCAGAGAAAATAAGGTACCTAGCTGGAACTTTCATCCACACTGACCAGCAATGAGCCACCCATCTCCACCATTCTCCCACTGTATCAGGAGAGACCATCTAGGGATCTTGGACTTCCACTCCTCTCTGACAGTTGAAAGTTGTGGTGTCAGAGAAGATGGTAAAGACTCATAACTGTTATCATCACCCAGCAGTAACAAGGTCACCCCCACCAAGTGTCAGTAGAGACTACATGGGGAGCTGAAACTCACACTACTGCCCATCAGTAATGAGGAGACCACCTCCCTCTGATGACAATGAAGGCTAAGTGGGGAACTGGACTTCTACCTCCACCTTGCAGTAATGAGGCAGCATCCTCTTCCCCCTGCTAGAATAATGTTAAACAATACCAACTGAAACAGAAAGTTTAAATAAGATCCAAAGTCTCATAACATAATATCCAAAATGTACAGGTTCTAGTTGAAAATCACTCATCATACCAAGAACCAGGAAGATTTCAGAATGAATGAAAAACAACTATAAATAGATGCAATTGAGATGACAGAGATGTTAGAATTATCTGATAAACATTTCAAAGCAGCCATGAAAAACATCTTTCAATGAGCAATTATGAACATGTTTGAAACAAATGATAAAATAGAAAGGATCAACAAAGGAATGGAAAGTCTCAGCAAAGATATACAAGTTATGAAGAACCAAATGGAAAATTTAAAACCAAAAGATGTAGCAATATCCAAAATAAAAAGCTCCATGGATGAGATTAACAGCAGAATGGGGAGAACAGAGGAAAGAATTAGTGAACTGAGAGATAGAACAATAGTAATTATACAATCTGAACAATAGAGAGAAAATAGACTAAAATATAATGAAGAGAGCCTCAGGGACCTGTAGCACTATAATAAAAGATGTAACGTTCATTTTGTCAGCATTCAGGAAGGAGAGGAGAAAGAAGGTGGGGCTGAAAAAGCACCCAAAGAAATAATGTCTGGAAATTTCACAAATTTGGCAAGAGAGAGAAATTTACAAATTCAAGAAGGTTTGCAAATTCCAAACATGATAAACCAAAAGAAATCCACACCAAGACACATCATAATTAAACTTCTGAAAACTAAAGACAAAGAAAAAATCTTGAAAGAAGACAGAGAAAAACAACTCCTTACCTACATTGGAAAAAGAATTAAAATGACATCATATTTTGCATCACAAACCGTGGAGGCCAGAAGGAAGTAGCACAATGTTTTTCAGGTGCTGAAAGAAAAGAAGTCTCAACCCAGAATCCTATACACAGTGAAAATATTCTTCAGGAATGAAAGGGAAATCAAGACTTTCCTAGATGGAAGAAAACTAAGAATTTGTTGCAGTAGACTTGTAAAAGAGTGGCTAAAGGAAGTTCCCTAAGCAGAAAAGAACTGATGAAAGAAGGAACCTTGGAATATCAAGAAGAAAGAATGCAGAAAGTAAAAATATGGGCAAAGAGTCAAAGGAAAGCCAGAGTTTTTATGTTAATATAAGGTAAAGTAGACTTCGGAGAAAGGAAAATTTCTAGGGATAAAGAGGGAGACTATATAATAATAAAAGTGTCAATTCACCAAGAAGACATAGTAATCCTAAATGCATATGCACCAAACAAAAGTGCTACAAATTGTATGACACAAAAACTGAGAGGAGTGAAAGGAGGAAGCATACAAATTCATAATTATAGGTAGGTAGCTCACCACCCTTCTCTCAACAATTGATAGAACAACTAGACAGAAAATACACATGGATATAGAAGAATTTGAGAATACAATAAAAAAATAGGATCTAACTGGGATTTATAGAACACTCCACCAAAACAACAGCAAAATACACATTCTTTTCAAGTGCTCACAGAACATTTACCAGAATAGACTACATCCTGGGACACAGAACAGACCTCAAAAATTAAAAACAGTTGCGATCATACAGTGTATGTTCTCCAACCACAATGGAATCAGACTAGAATTCAGTAACAGAAAGATAATAGAAAAATCTCCAAACACTTGGAAACTAAACAACACACTGCTAAATAACCCATGGGTCAAAGTAGAAGTCTTAAGTAAAATTTTTAAAAAAACATAGTGACCTGAAGGAAATGAAAATACAACATATCAAAATTTGTGGGTAGCAGCTAAAGCAGTGCTGAGAGGAAAATTGATAGCCCCAAATAAATACATTGGAAAAGACGAAAAGTCTCAAATCAATAATCTAAGATCGCACCTTAAGAATGTAAAAAAAAAAAAAAATAAGAACAAAGTAAACCAAATCAAGACAAGGAGGAAATAATAAAGATAATAAATCAATGAAATGGAAAACAGAAAATAGAGAAAATCTTTGAAACAACTGAATTTTTGAAAAAAATCAATAAAATTGACCCTTTAGCAAGATTGACAGGAAAAAAAGAGAGAAGATACAAATTACCTATATGAAGAATGAAGCAGGGGATATCACTGCAAACTCTGCAGATATCAAAAGGATAATAAGGGAATACTATGAACAATTTTACCCATGTAAATTTTTCCCAGCTTTTCTGAGAAATAAATTACATATAATATTGTGTACATTTAAAGTATACAATGTGATGATCTGATACACATATATGTTGTGAAATGTATACCACAATAAGGTTACTTAACACATTCTTCACCTCACACAGTTGTCATTTTGTTGTTGTCATTGTTATGGTGAGAGCATTAAAGTTCTACGCTCATAGCAACTTTCAAGTATATAGTACAATATTGATAACTGTGGTCACTATGCTGTACATTAGACCCCTGGAACTTCTTCATCTTTTAACTGAAAGTCTGTACCCTTTGACCAACATCTCCCTATTTCTGCTCCCTCAGCCTCTGGCAACCAACATTCTGTACTCTGTTTCAATGATTTGGCTTTTTTAGATTCAACATGTAAGTAAAATCATACAGTATTTGTCTTTGTCTGACTTATTTCACTTAGCATAGTGCCCTCAAGGTACATCCATGTTGTTGCCCATGGCAGGATCCTCTTCATTTTGTGGATGTGTAATATTCTGTTGTATAAATATATATACCATATCTTATTTATCCATTCATCCATTGATGGACACACAGGTTGTTTCTGTGTCTTGGCTATTGTGAATAAAACTGTGATGAACGTGGAAGTGCAGACGTCTCTTTGGGATAGAGATTTCATCTCCTTCAGATATATACCTAGAAGTGGGATTGCTGAATCATATGGTAGTTATATTTTTAATTTCTTGAGGAACCTCCACACTGTTGTCCATAGTGGCTGTACCAGTTTACATTCCCACCAACAGTACACCAGGGCTCTCACTTTGTACAACCTCACCAGTGTTTGTTATCTCTTGTCTTTTTCATAATAGCCATTCTAATAGGTATCAGGTGATATCTCATTGTGGTTTTGAATTGCATTTCCTTGATGATTAGTGATGCTGAGAACATTTTCATGTACTTGTTGGCTATTTGCATGTCTTCTTTGGAAAAAAAAGTCTATTCAAGTCCTCTGTGCATTTTTTAATTGGATTGTTTGGATTTCTTTGCTATTGACTTATGAGTTCCTTATATATTTTGGATATTAACCTCTTATCAGATAGATGGTTTGCAAATATTTTCTCCCATTCTGTAGGTTGCCTTTTTATTTTGCTGTTTGTTTCTTTTGCTATGCAGAAGTTTTCTAGTTTGATGTTGTCTCACATTTGTTTTTACTGTTGTTGCTTGCACTTTTGGTGTCATGTCCAAAAAATCGTTGCCAAGACCAATGTGAAGGAGCTCTTACCCTAAGTTTTCTTCTAGTGTTTTTACAGTTTTGGGTCATACATTTAAGTCTTTTATCCATTTTGAGTTAATTTTGTGCATGGTGTAAGGTAGGGATACAATTTCATTCTTTTGCATGTGGCTATCCAGTTCTCCTAGCACCATTTATTAAAGAGACTATCCTTTCCTCGTTGAGTATTTTTTGCTCCCTTGTCAAACATCAGTTGACCATATATACATGGATTTATTTTTGCGCTCTCAATTCTGGTCCTCAATTCTGGTCTATGTGTCTGTTTTTATGCCCGTACCATACTGTTTTGATTGCTGTAGCTTTGTAATATAGTTTGAAATTACGAAGTATGATGCCTCCAGCTTTGTTCTTCTTTCTCAGGATTGCTTTGGATATTTGAAGTGTTTCATGATTCCATACGAGTTTTAGGATTGTTTACTCTATTTCTGTGAAAAATGCCTTTATAATTGTGATAGGGATTGCATTGAATCTATAGGTGACTTTAGGTAGTATGGCTATTTAAAAACTATTAACTCTCTGATCCATGAACATGAAATATCTTTCCATTTATTTCTGTTTTCTTCAATTTCTTTCACTATGTCTTGTGAGTTTTGGTGTATTGATCTTTTATTTCCTTGGTTCAATTTATTCCTAAGTATTTTGTTGTTTTTAATGCTATTATAAATGGGATTGTTTTCTTCATTTATTTTTCATATTGTTCATTGTTAATGTATAGAAATGCAATGATTTTTGCAAGTTGGTTTTGTATCCTGCAATTTTACTGAATTCATTTATTAGTTCTAATAGTGTTTTGGTGGAGTCTTTAGGATTTTCTAATATATGATCATGTTATCAGAAAACAGAGACAATTTTACTTCTTCCTTTCTGATTTGGATGTCTTTTATTTTTTTTTCTTGCCTAATTGCCCTTGCTAGGACTTCCAGTACTATCTGGAATAGGAATATTAAGAGTGGGCACCCTTGTCTTGTTCCTGATCTTAGAGGGATAGCTTTCAAGCTTTCACTGTTGAGTATGATGTTCACTGTGGTCTTGTCATATATGACCTTTATTGGGTTGAAATATGTTCCTTTTATATCCAACCTGTTGAGAGTTTTTATAATTAAAGGATGTTGGATTTTATCAAATGCTGTTTATGCCTATTGAGATGATTATGTGATTTTTGTCTTTCATTCTATTAATGTGATGTATCACATTTATTGATTAGCATGTACTGAACCATCCTTGTATCCCAGGGATAAATATTCCATGGTCATGGTGTATGATCCATTTAATGTGCTGTTGAATTCAGTTTGCTAGTATTTTGTTGAGAATTTTTGCATCTACATTCACCAGGGATATTGGCCTGTAGTTTTCTTTTCTTGTAGTATCCTTATCTGACTTTGGTATCAGGGTAATGCTGGCCTTGTAAAATGAGTTTGGGAATGTTCCCTTCTTTCTATTTTTGGCAGATTTTGAGAATAATTAGCATTAATTCTTATTTAAATGTTTGGTAGAATTCACCTGTGAAACCATCTGGTCTTGGTCTTTTCTTTGTTGAGAAGTTTTTGATTACAGTTTCAATCACCTTATTTGTTACTGGTCTATTCTTGTTTTATATTTCTTCATGACTCAGTCTTGGTAGGTTGTATGTCTCTAGGAATTTATCCATTTCTTCTAGGTTGTCCAATTTGTTGGCATATATTTGTTCATAATCATCTCTTATAATCCTTTGTATTTTTCTGTGGTGTCAGTTATAATGTCTCCTCTTTCATATCTGATTTTATTTATTTTAGTCTTCTCTCTTTTTTTCTTAGTCTAACTAAAGTTTTGTCAATTTGGTTTATCTTTTCAAAAAACCAACTCTTAGTTTCATTGATCTTCTGTATTGTTTTTCTAGTCTATATTTCATTTTTTCTGCTCTGATCTTTGTTATCTACATCCTTCTGCTAACTTTGGACTTAGTTTGTTCTTGCTTTTCTGCTCCCTTGAAGTGTAAAATTAAGTCATTTATTTGAGGTGTTTTTTCTTAATGTAGACAGTTGTCATTATAAACGTCCCTTTTAGCATTGCTTTTGCTGAATCTCATAAGTTATGATATGCTGTGTTTCCATTTCTGTTTGTTTCAAGGTATTTTTTTATTTCCCTTTTGATTTTCTCTTTGACCCATTGGTTGTTCAGGAGTGTGTTGTTTAGTTTCCACATATTTGTAATTTTCTAGTTTACCTCCTGTTATTGATTTCTATTTTCATAGCATTGTGGATGGAAAAGTTACTTGGTATGATTTCAGCCTTTTTAAATTCACTGAGACTTGTTTTGTGACCTAACATGTGTTCTCTCCTGGAGAATGTTCCATGTGTGCTTGAGAAGGATGTATATTCAGGTGCCATTGGATGGAATGTTCTGTATGTGTCTGTTAGGTCCATTTGGCCTAAAGTATAGCTCAAGTCCAATGTTTCCTTGTTAATTTTCTGTCTGGATGATCTATCCATTATTGAGAGTGTGGTATTGAAGGTTCCAACTATTATTTCATTATTGTCTATTATTCACTTCAAATCTGTTAGTATTTGCTTAATGTACTTAGGTGCTCTGATGTTGAGTGCATATATATCTATAATTGTTATATCCTTTTGATGAATTGACCTCTTTATCATTATATAATGACCTTCTTTGTCTCTTATTACAGTTTTTGAGTTAAATTCTATTTTATCTAAGTCTAACTACCCCATTCTCTTTTGGTTTCCATTTATGTTGAATAACTTTTTCCATACCCTCACTTTGAGCCTATATGCATCTTGGAAGCTGAAATGAGTCTTTTTTTTTCCTCCCCAAAGCCCTAATGCATCGTTGTATATCCTAGTTGTAAGTCCTTCTAGTTCTTCCGTGTGAGCTGCCGCCACAGCATGGCAACTGACAGATGGGTGGTGTGGTTCCGCAACCAGGAAGCACACCCAGGCTGCCAAAGCAGTGAGAGTGCTGAACTTTAACCACTAGGCCATCAGGACTGGCTCCTGAAATGAGTTTCTTGTAGGCAGCATGTAGTTGGGTCTTGTTTTTTAATCCATTCAGTCACTTTATATCTTTTGATTAGAGAATTTACTTCATTTACATTTAAAGTGATTATTGATAAGTAAGGAATTACTATTGCCATCTTGATAATTGTTTTCTGTCTATATTGTAGTTTCTTTGTTCCTTTCTTCCTCTCTTGCTGTCTTCCTTTGTGAATTGATGATTTTCTATAATAGTATATTTTGATTCCCCTCTCTTTATCTTGTTTGTATCTACTATAGGTTTTTCTTTTGTGGTTACCCTGAGGCTTACTTCAAACATCTTATAGATATAACAGTGTATTTTAAGCTAATAACAGCTTAACTTCAATCTCATACAAAAACTCTACACTTTTACTCCCCCACACACATTTTATGTTTTTGATGTCAAAATTTACATGTTTTTAGGGGCCGGCCTGGTGGCATGGTGGTGAAGTTCGCATGCTCCACTTCGGTGGCCCGGGGTTCACAGGTTTGGATCCCAGGTGTGGACTGATGTACCGCTTGTCAAGCCATTCTGTGGCGGCATCCCGTATAAAATAGAGGAAGATGGGCACGGATGTTAGCCCAGGGCCAATCTTCCTCAGCAAAAAGAGGAGGATTGGCAATGAATGTTAGCTCATGGCTAATATTCCTCACCAAAAAAAAAAAAATTATATGTTTTTGTATTGTGTATCCATTAACTAATTATTATAGCTTTTAAAAAATTATTTTATTGAGGTCATATTGGCTTATAACATTGTGTAAATTTCAAGTATAGATTATTATATTTCAGTTTCTGTATAGACTACATCATGTTCACCACTAATAGTCTAGTTTTTATCCATCACCATACATATGTGCCCCTTTATCCATTTTGCCCTCCCCCAACCCTCTTCTCTTTTGGTAACTCCTCATCTGTTCTCCATATCTATTTGTTTGTTTATCTTCCACATATGAGTGAAATAATACAGTATTTCTTTCTCTGTCTGACTTATTTTGCTTAGCATAATACCCTCAAGGTCCATCCATGTTGTCTCAAATGGTACGGTTTTGTCTTTTTTATGGCCAAATAGTATTCCATTGTATATATATACCACATCTTTATGAATTCATCAGTTGATAGGCGCTTGAGTTGCTTCCATGTCTTGGCTATTGTGAGTAATGCTGTGATGAACATAGGGGTGCATAAATCTCTTTAAATTGTTGATTTTATGTTCTTTGGGTAAATACTCAGTAGTGGGATAGCTGTATCATATGGCACTTCTATTTTTAATTTTTTGAGAAATCTCCATACTGTTTTCCATAGTGGCTGCACCAGTTTGCATTCCCACCAGCAGTGTATGAGGGTTCCCTTTATTCCACATCATCTCCTACACTGAAAACCCTAAGATATTATTGAAAGAAATCAAAGAAGACATAAAGAAATGGGAAGATATTCCATGCTCGTGGATTGGAAGAATAAATATAGTTAAAATGTCCATATTACCTAAAGCAATCTACAGAATCAGTGCAATCCCAGTCAGAATCCCAATGACATTCTTCACGGAAATAGAACAAAGAATCCTAAAATTTATATGGAAAAACAAAAGACCTCAAAAGCCAAAGCAACCCTGAAAAAAGAGAAGAGTTGGAGGTATCACACTCCCTGAATTCAAATTATCCTACGAAGCTATAGTAATCAAAACAGCGTGGTACTGGCAGAAAAACAGACACACAGATCAATGGAACAGAATCAAGAGCCCAGAAATAAAACTACACATCTGTGGACAGCTAATCTTTGACAAAGGAGCCAAGAACATACAATGGAGAAAGAAAAGTCTCTTCAATAAATGGTGTTGGGAAAACTGGATAGCCACATGCAAAAGAATGAAAGTAAAACATTATCTTATACCATACACAAAAATTAACTCAAAGTGGATTAAAGACTTGAATGTAAGACCTGTAACCATAAAACTCTTAGAAGAAAATATAGGCAGTACACTCTTTGACATCAGCCTTAGCAGTATCTTTTTGAATACCATGTCTACTCAGGCAAGGGAAACAAAATAAAAAATAAACAAATGGGACTACATCAGATTAAAAACTTCTGCATGGCAAAGGAAACCATCAACAAAATGAAAAGATAACCCACCAACTTAGAGAAAATATTTGCAAATCATATATCTGAGAAGGGGTCAATTTCCAAAATATATAAAGAACTCATACAACTCAACAACAAAAAAGTGAACAATCTGATCAATAAATGGGCAGAGAGTATAAACAGACGTTTGTCCAAAGAAGATATACAGATGGCCAACAGGCACATGAAAAGATGTTCAACATCACTAATTATTAGGAATATGCAAATCAAAACTACGGTGAGATATCACCTCATACCCATCACAATGACTAAAATTAACAAGACAAGAAATAACAAGTGTTGGAGAGGATGTGGAGAAAAGGGAACCCTCATACAGAGCTTTATTTTAACTATAGCTATTTTTAATAGTTCTGCCCTTTAACCTTTATACTACAGTTAAGTGGTTAACACACCACCTTATTACAGTATTAGCATATTCTGAATCTGACTATATACTTACCTTTACCAGTGTGTGGTATATTTTCATGTTACTAGTTAATGTACTTTCATTTTAGCTTGAAGAACTCATTTTAGCATTTCTTATAAGGCAAGTATAGTGACAACAAGCTCCCTCAGCTTTTGTTTGTTTGGGAAAATATTTATCTCACCTTTATTTCTGAAATACAACTTTTCTTGGTAAAGTATTCTTGGTTGGAAGTTTTTTCTTTCAGCACTTTGAATATATCATCCCATTCTCTCCTGGCCTGCAAGGTTTCTGCTAAAAAATCTGCTTATAGCCTTATGGGGGTTCCCTTGTATGAAGTATTTTTTCTCCCTGCCTTTAAAATTCTTTGTCTTGAGTTTAGACAGTTTTTTAATAATGTGTTTAACAGAAGATTGTTTTGGATGGCAATTTTGGGGTGACCCATTAACTTCATGAACTTGGATATCCAAATCTTTCCCCAAGTTTGGTAAGTTCTCAATCATTATTTCTTTAAATAAGCTTTGTACTCCTTTCTTCCTGTCTTCTCCTTCTGGGACTCCCATGATGCATAGATTGTTTCTTTTAATGGTGTTCCATATGTCCTGTAGGCTTTCTTCATTCCTTTTCATTCTTTTTTCTTTTTGCTTTTCTGACAGGATAATTTCAAATGATCTGTCTTCAATCTCACTGCTTCTTTCTTTTGCTTGGTGCAGTCTGCTGTTGAAGGTCTTTGATAGAATTCTTCAGTTCAGTCATTGTATTCTTTAGATCCAAAATTTCTCTTTGATTCCTTTTTATTTTTTCTATCTGTTTATTGAACTTCATATTTTATTTTTATATTGTTTTCCTGATTTCATTTAATTGTTTATCTGTGTTTTTTTGTAGCTGTCTGAGCATCTTTAGAACAATTATTTTGAATTCTTTGTCAAGCAATTCATGTATCTCCATTTCTTTGGGGTGAGTTATGGCAAGTTTACTGTGTTCCTCTGGTGGTGTTGTTTCCCTGATTCTTCTTGATCCCAATATCATTGCATAGATGTCTGCATTTGAAGATGCAATCATCTCTTCCAGACTTTATGGACTAACTTCAGTAAGGGAAGACCTTCACCTGCATATGGGGGCATACTGGAGCATGCTGTGACCACAAGTCTAGCAGTAGAGGGAACCATGTGTGGGGACCTGTGGCATCTCATGGTCCAGGGGGGCATGGTGACTCTTCAGCTTAGTTCACTGGGGTCCACAACACTGACAATGGCATGGTCCTTGACAGCTGTTGCAGGGGTCTGCAGAGGCTGCAAGGGCTGTTGGGGTCCTCAGCAGCTCCTCCAGGTCCAGCAGCTAGGGTCCATGGCAGGGAGCAGTGATGGCCAGAGTCAGTGATGTGCACACACTCAGCTGTGGAATCCAGCTACTGGTGCCTGTGTCATGGTAGGGACCAGTTGCAGATATACTTGTGATGGGGCCAGGGCAAGTAACAATGGCTAGAACCAAATGCAGGCATACTGTGCCCTGGCTGTCAGCATGTGCTACTGTGGCTACTGGGTCTCACCACAGGTACACAGCAATGGAGGCTGGTGTTGGGAATCAAGTCAGGGATGTGGAGGTACACAGCTCGAGGGGCTAGCTGCAAGCGAGCCCAGTGGTCCAGGCCAGTGACAGGAGACAGAGCCAGAGCTGGGCCCACAAGCAGCTGTGGGGGCCCTGGCTGTCAGCGTGCATTCCTGTGGCTGCACAGTCTCCTCATAGGCATACACTTAGCAGTAGAGGCCAGTGATGGGGTTCAGGCTGGGGGTGTACAGGAGCACAACTAGGGGAGCTAGTTGTAGGTAAGCCCACTAGTGCAAGCCAGTGACAGGATTTAGGGCCAAATCCTGACCCACAAGCAGCTGTCAAGGTCGTGGCTGTCAGTGTACACTTCCACGGCTGCAGGATCTTGCCATGAGTATGCACGTGGCAGTGGAAGCTGGTGATGTGCATCCATCCATCAGCGTGCAGGTGCATAATTGGAGAGGCTAGCCCTGAGTGCACGCATGGCAATGGGGGTCTAAGCTGGCATCATGCTAGATCCCAGCCTCCAGTAGGGGAGGCCTCCAACAGGGAGAGACTCAGACAGCTAGCGTAGTTGAACATGAATACCTAAGAAGCAAAAAATGGTGAAATTTGTGGGAGATCCATGGCAGCTGTGCTGGCATTGGTTTCTTCAGTGGCAAAAGCTATTTGCGTCATCTGCAGAGCAGGTCGCTGGGAACCACAGTTGCTTCAGCTGTGTGGCTGATATTGATAGCCCCTGACTTTCTTCCTTGTTCCCAGCTGTTTTTATACATCTTGGCATTGCCAGTCTCTGGTTGGGGTGAAACCAAAGTGGGTCCTTCATGTAGTGCCCTGAAAGGCTGAGGAAGCTGGTTGCTCATCCTGCTTTTCCTTTCCCAACAGGAGGAACTCTTTCTAGCTGGGGCCTTTCCCCTAGGCACTAAGCAATGCTGGCTTGGGGGATGGGATGATGCAGGCAAAATGAAGCTGTTCTCCCTTCCCTTTTTGTGCAGTTATTCTTGGATTTTTTGTTCTGCAGTCTTGCTGAAGTTTCTTAAGTGGACTCCAGACCTCTCCCAGAGCTGTTTTTGTTTGTGGATAGCTGTCTAATTGTTGATCTTTGTCAGGGGACGGAGGCTGGAGTCTCCTACACCACCATCTTGTAAATTGTAAATTTACACCACCCATGTAAATTTGACAATTTATATGAAATGGACCACTTCCTTGAAAAGCACAAACTACCATACCATGGAATACTAATCAGCAATAAAGAGAATTAAAGTATTGATACATTTAACAACATGGATGAATCTCCAGAGAATTATGCTGAGTGAAAAAATAAGCCAATCCTGAAAGATTACATACTATATGATTTCATTTATATAACATTCTTGAAACTACAAAATTGTAGAAATGGAGAACAGATTCGTGGTTGCCGGGGATTAAGAAGGGAGGTAGTGAGAGACAGAAGTGGATATGACTGTAAAAGGGCAACATGAGGGATCCTTGTGATGGAAATGTTCTGTATCTTGACCATATCAATGTCAATATTCTGGTTGTTATATTGTACAATAGTTTTGCAAGATGCTACCATTAGGGGGAAATGGGTAAAGAATACATAGTATATCTCTGTACAGTTTCTTATACCTGTGGATGAATCTACAATTATCTCTAACTAAAAGTTTAATTAAAAAGAAAAAAATTAAGGCAAATGAATGACCACCCAAGGATCAGGACACTTAAGTACAGCTGAATCCCCATTCTGAAAAGCAGTGGTAAAAAATTTGGAACAACAGGAATTGGGCAGAGATGTTTTTAAATTTGGTGACCCCCTCACCTTTTCGTCTCTGGCTATTTTAAGGCACAGACAAAGAATTCAACCACAACAGGTTATTTTTCTGCTGCCTGTCTAGTCTTATTGAAGATAATGTGAAGGTGTAGAAACTAAGCAGGATGCTTCCTGGAGGTATACTGTGTCAATTGTATGGATCTGCTCCCCAAGGCCAATATTCCCTAGTGCATGACCTCATTCTTTCACCTGTACAGCTTGCACAAAATGCATTCTGCATGACCGCAGGGTGAGGGTCATGAATTTGTAAGGAAGCAAGCATGTGTATGAATGAGCACAGGTATGCTAATGATGGCAAGACTGGGGGAGCAGGGACAAGACAGGTGTTAAGGATAGATGAATGTTGCCACATACCAACAGAGAATTTGACATCCTCATTCCAAGGAAAATATTGAAGATGAAGAAAATAGAAGAGTGGTTAATTAAGATTTGAAAATTCTTGTAGAATGTATAGGAATTTTATGCTTTAGTCATAGGAAATAATCTGAAAAATTATATAGCATTGTGCCTCCAAAGGTGAAAATTCATTTACCACAGTGCAGGGTACATTATACCAAGATATTTGGAAGTAACGGCTTTTGCCTGAATAAATACTCTTTGTGCTTCCACAGTTTTCCTCTTTTTCAGAGGCAACTATTGCCAATGCTTAGCCTAGCTAATAAGTTAGAATTTTTATGCCACAGGCTGTTTTCCCAGGCCCAAGGTCAATTTGCTGATTGAATTCTTCCTTTTCCCCAATAGCCCCCCACCCTATTACCCATCCAGAAAATGGGAATAGTATGCCAAGAGATTATATTTATTGAACACAGTTTTAAGTCTGAGATTCGTTCAGTCTGGAGAAAGTATTAATGAGCTTGCCAGTAGTCAAGTTACAGACCCAAAATATCAGACATTTAAATTACAGGTATACACTAACACAGTTCTTCAGAAACTGCACAGAAGAAGCAGCTTTGAAGAGGAAATCAATGTTGAACGATGTTTGGGAGTCCCTCAGCTTGGGAGATGATTTAGTCACAAATTGCATCCAAAGTAAAGTACACTATCCACAGACACTATTCCGAGGCAAGGTGCAACATCTATGGACAGCATTTTTAGGGAAGGTAGAACATCCATAGACAGCATTGCCAAGAAAGATACAGCATCCATGAATACCAACTGGCAGAGAGACAAACCAACAGAGACAATCAGAAAGACACAGAGCAAGACAACAGGTGAATAGAGAGATATAAAGAGAGCCAACCAAATGGACAGACAGATAGACTGAGAAATGGGTAGGGGGAGAGAAAAATAGTAAAAAGAGGGAATCTGACAGACTTAGAGACTGACACAAAGACAGAGATAGAGAAACTGGAAAAGGGAAAGGAGAGGGAGAAGAAGGGAAGAAAAAGAAAGAGAGCAGGAGGGAGAGGGAGAAAGAACAAGCAAATAGAGATATGACAGAGACAGATTGATATAAAAAGACTAACAGAAAAATAGTCAGAAACAGACAATCAGACATAAAGATTCAATCTGTCAGAAAGTGAGAAAGAAATAAAAAGAGGAAAAGAGACATCGTGGTGATCATTTAGCAATACATAAAAATATCGAATCATTATGTTGTATACCTGAAACTAATTTAATGTTATATGTTAATTATATCTCAATTTTAAAAAGTATGGCTCATTGTTACTTATTTGTCCATTATTTAAAAATATAACAAAAATCTATGTGCTCAAAGCATGTCTTGTAAACCTTTCACTGGGCTTATATCTTAAGCAAGCTTGCAGAAGTCAAGAAGGTTGAGAAACTCTATTCTAATGGGAATAGGAGTTAAGGGACTGACCACATAAAATATAAACCGTGAACACATTGTCCTTGAATAATCACTTGATTATTCAATTCATTGTCCCAGAATAATCACTCTTACAACTCAACAACAAAAAGACAACTCTATCAAAAAATGGGTTAAGTATTTTAATAGACATTTCTCCAAAGAAAATATGCAAATGGCCACTAAGCACATGTAAAGATGCTCAACATCATTAGTCATTAGGGAAATGCAAATCAAAACCACAAGATAGCACTTCACATCCACTAGGGTGCCTAGAATCTAAAAAACGAAAAATATCAACTGTCTTCAAGGATGTAGGAAGTTGGGACCCTCCTAAATTGCTGGTGAAGATGTAAAATGATTCAGCTACTGTGGATATTTTTGGTGGCTCCTCAAAAAGTTAAACAGAATTACCATATGACCTAGCATATATACTGGAGATAAATGAAAATAGTTACTCAAATAAATACATCTACATGCATGTTCATAACAGTAATATTCACAATAACCAACGGGTAGAAGCAGCCCAAATGTTCATCAATGGATGAATCAATAAACAAATTGTGATATATCTCTACAATAGAATATTATTCAGACATAAAAAGAAATGAAATAGGACATCCAGTGTCCAATTCTGCATATAAGGAGCTTGGAATTCATCGCTCTGTCCTAACAAGTTTAGATGTTTATAGCAGTTTTATAACTGTCGAAACTTGGAAGCAACCAAGATGTCCTTCAGTAGGTGAATGAATAAATAAACTGTGGTACATCCAGACAATGAAATATTATTCAGCACTAAAAAGAAATGAGCTATTAAGCCATGAAAAGACATGGAGGAAACTTAAATGCATATTGCTAAGTGAAATAAGTCAATTTAAGAAGGCTACATACAGTATGATTCCAAGTATATGACGTTTTGCAAAAAGGCACAACTATGGAGACAATAAAAAGATCAGTGGTTGTCATGGGTTGGGGGAGGGAGAGAGATGAATATACAGAGCACATAGGATTTAAAGGGCAGTGAAAATACTCTGTATGATACTATAATGATTGATATATGCCATTATATATTTGCCCAAACACATAGAATATACAACACCAAAAGAAACCCTAATGTAAATTGTAGAACTTGAATAAGTATGTGTCAATGTAGGTTCATCTATTGTAACAAATGTACCATTCTGGTGGGGGATTTTCGTGATAGAGGAGGCTATGCACGTATGGAGGCAGGGAGTATATGGGAAATCTCTGTATCGTCCTCTCAATTTTGCTGTGAACCATAAACTTCTCTAAAAAAATTAAAGTCTTAAAAGGGAAAAAAGAAGGGGCAAAAAAGAAATGAAATACTTGTAGGTATAACGTGGATGAACCTCAAAAACTTTAAGCTAAATGGAAGAAGCCAGACCCACAATTTCACAAGTTATATGATTCCATTTATATGAAATGTCCAGAATAGGCAAATCTATAGAGACAGAAAGCAGAGGAGTGGTTGCCAGGGGCTGGGGAGGAGGGAATGGGGAATAACTGCTTAATGAGTACTAGCTTTCCTTTTGGGGTGATATAAATATTTTGGGACTAGATAGAGGTGGTGGTTGTACATTACGAATGTATTAAATGCTACTGAATTGTTCACTTTAAAATGGTTAATTTTATGTTATGGGACTCTCACCTGAATAAAAAGAGAGTGAAAGAGACATAGAAGAAAAGGTGAGACCAAGAGAGTGAGAGAGACAGAGACAGAGATACAGAAAAAGAAAGACAGACAGGGACGATGATAGACAAAGTGACAGAAGGAGAGACAGGAAGACAGCCTGAGAGACAGAGAGCCAAGCAGACAAACTATTAAAGGAAAAGGTAAACACAGACTGATGGACAGATAGATACACAGACAGGCAGTCAGGCAGAGAGAGGGAGACACACAGTTGGAGTGACATGTTGACAAAAAAAAAAGAGGGGCAAATAGAGTAAAAAGACAGAGAGACAGAGAGACAGAACATGTAGACACAGAGAGGGAAGAGTACAGAGGAAGGAACTAAGGTGGTAAGATACACAGAGTAGGACACCAGCAGAAAGAAACAGACGGATACAGAGAAGGAGAGAGAGAAAAGAAAACTAACAGGGACAGACATACTGACAGAGAGAAAGAAGTAAATAGACCAAGAGACAGACCATGAGACAGAGACACAGACTATTGGAAGGAGAGAGAGAATAACAGACAAACAAAAACAGAGAAGAGACTGACAGAGACAGAGAGGCAGAAAGACATAGAAATAGACAGAGGGAGACTGACAGAGACAGTGTGTGATTGACCAAAAGACAAGAAACAGAGGAGCTGAGAGAAAAATAGCAAGACAGAGAGCCCTACAGAGAGAGAAACAGAGCCACAAAAAACGGCAGAGAGACTGTCAGATAGGTACAGAGGGAGGAAGAAAGAGAGAAAACAATATAGTGAAAGATAGTCAGCTAGACAAAGAGAGAGATGGAAGTTCAGACTGACATAAATACAGGCAAACAATCAGAGAAGCAAGCAGACAGAGACAGGGTGATGGAGAGATAGGCTGACAGATTGGGCAGATAGCCAGAGCACAGACAGACAGACAGGTATAGAAATTAACTGACCAAAAAACAGAAAGAGATATACAGTCAGTCATCCCTGTGTCCATGGAGGATTGGTTCCAGGACCCCCCATGGATACCAATATCCAGAGATGCTCAAGTCCCCTATATAAAATGGTGTAGTATTTCCATATAACCTACAAACATCCTCCCATATACTTTAAATCATCTCCAGATTACTTATAATACCTACCACAATGTAAGTGCTATGTAAATAGTTTGTTATACTGTATTGTTGAGGGAATAACGACAAGAAAAAAGTCTGTACGTGTTCAGTACAGATGTAACCATCGTAGGCCTTTCCATCTGTGATTGGTTGATCCACAGATGTGGAACCCATGGATACGGAGGGCCAACTGTATACAGGGATAGAATGACAGAAAAATTGACAGACAGAAACAGAGACAGAGAAACAGAGGCAAATAAGCAAATGAACAGAAAGAGGCACAGAGTTGCAGAGAGACTGACAAAGAGACGGGAAGGCAGATATACAGCACCAGACAGACTAAAAGACAGATTGAGAACCAGACATGGGCCGTTAAACAGAGACGGATATTCAAACAGAGAGAGAAAAAGAAATAGAAAGAGATGGTCAGAGGTCATTGATCAGAGACAGACAGACCAGAAGGTAGGTAGGCAAAGACAGAAACAGACCCATAGAAAGACAATGAGATGCAGACAGGCAGAGGGAGGAAGGGATAGAGAGAGAGAGATTGAGAGAGAAAGAATGCACGATGGAGATCGACAGTCAGAGCAACAGGCAGACAAAGACAGATTAACAGAGAGATGGACAGAACCTAATAGAGAGAGAGATACAGAGACAGGAAGCAAGAAGGTAGGCAGCCAGAGAGAATGTCAAGACAAACAAGGACAGACAGAAAGAGAGAAAGAGACACAGACAGACTGGGAGACTAGCAGAGAAACAGGGAAACAGAACAAAAAAACACTTAGACAGAAAAACAGACATGCTGACATAGAGACAGGCAAAAATGCAGGAAGAGAAACAAATTGCAAAATAAACAGAGAGGCCTCCTCTCATGCCTTACCCCCACTCTCCCCACCATCACCACCACAAATGCCCTTCATTGTTTAGCCTTAGATGGGGGACAACAGGAAGGAATTTTAGCACAGTGCCTGGAACATGGCAGAGATTTGGGGGAAGGTGTTGTCTGGCAAATTCGTTCAAATCATGCTGGGAAGGAGATGGAGTCTGCATTTCTTTGCCTTTTGGAAATATCCCAGGGCCCATGTGCTATTAGGTAGGAGAGCACTTGTCCCTTGTCAATGAGCATTTGTCCCTTGTCAGTACCGTGGGATTTGGGTTGTTGTTGTTTTTGTTTTTAAGAAAACACATGAAATCTCTCAGAAGTCCATTGTTTGCAGATTTCCCATCATGCTTCCTTCCTCCCTGGAGGAAAATGCTTTGTTTCTTTGATAAAGCAAACTTATCGCTTTTCTCTTTTACAGTTTTCTATTGAGTGTCTTGTTTTCATAGTTTAGAATTTATATAGCTCTCAGGCAAGTTTCTCTGAGATGTTTCTATTTAATATTCAGCTGCAGCTCCAAGGAGTTTAACATTATTTTTATTTTTTTAAATGAAAAGTCTAGGGGAAACTTCTCTTCTTCCTGCAGGCACTTCACCTTAAATGTCTTCAAGGGACTTCTTTTTCTAAATTATGACTGTCATCTGATATTTGCTGCCCCCAACTGTATAAACAATGTGCAAATAAATAAGATGGGCTCCATAGGTGGCCTCTTTGTTGCTCCAGACTTTCAGGTGATCTTAGCCCAGCTCCTGCCCAGAAGGAGAAAGGTGTGGAAAATGAACTGGGTGCTGAGGACCAGCTCAGCCTTCCTCCTAGAACCACTGGGCATTTGTCATTTGGCCTGAGGAAACTAGAGAGTGAGAGGGAGTCTGCATGGTTTGTGTTTTGCTAAGGTGGGATACAAGGAGCAGAAGTGGCCTGGTCTCCTGGAAAGTTCCCCAGGCTGCTTTGTGGAGGCCACTCACCCTATAGTGAGATGAACAGGAAAGTCAGTCCTTCAGGGCATCAAGCACCTAACGTTCACAGGAGAAAAAGTCACACAGCATGCGATTTAAGATCCAAGGTGGAATGCTGTCTACTGGAACTGTATCCACACTTACCTGGAAAAAAGATAGCTTTTTTTCTCTCACTATTTATGAAATTACTGGATTTTTAGAATTAAGAGGATTCTAAGATCATCCAGTCCCTGAGTCCCACTGATAAGTGAGGAAACAAAGGAAGAGTGGCAATATAGTAAATGATCAGTGTAGCCTAATAAGTAGGGAGTTTAGTGTGGAAGACCAGCAGTGATACAAAGAGGTTAGGCATCACCACTAACCTGGGCTCTGTTCAGCAAATGTTTGACCTCTCTGTGCTTCCTGTAAAATGGGGGAGATAATAGGACTCATAGGGTGGGTGTAAAGAAATAAATGAAATAACATAAGTAAGGAGTAATGTGCTTACCACAGTATCTGGCATTAATAGGTACTTAATATGTTAACTCTTATTAGCTCAGAAAGAAGTGACTCAATAGAATTATGGCCTCTTGATTCCTTGTCCAATTCTCTTTGAAGACTGGGATGTATGTAGTTCCCATGGAATGTGTAGTGATGTACTTTATATGCACTCCACCTTTGCAGCACCGACCTTCTGTGCCCTTTGTTGTTGTTATCCTGAATTTTCACAACTTTGGGGGAAATAAGAGCCTAATGAGCATTTTCTTCTAACTACGTCACTCCACATTTGCTTCTAATCTTTGGTTATTGTCTGCAGGCCTTCTTAAATAGTGGCTACAGCCTGAGCTAGACTCTGAATTGTCCACAGGCCTCCATGTGTTGAATAAATACATCTGTCCAAAGACACTGAAGACTCTGAACTCAATCAGAGCCACTTCCCCAAATTGGGGACTTTGTAGATCTGAGTAATACTCCACGTCTCATACACATTGCTGCAAATCTCTATTATTGGAAGACACATAGGGTGGGGAACCGTTTGTCTGCCGGTGGAGCCTGATTGCAGCGTGCAAAGAGCTTGCTCAGCAGAGAAGCTCTTTGAAAAGCCCAGCTTCAGGGACACTAGGCCCACAGCTCAGAGCTGCTTTGTGTCTTAAAACAGGTCATCTGTACACAGTATCCAGAGTCACCTGAGGGGTGAAACTCCAAAGTAAATTCAGGGAGATAGTGATCAATATTCTGTTAAAACCAGAAGGCACTTGGGCTCCTTTTATCTGCATGGACTATTAAAAAGTTGAACAGGGAAATTAAATTCTGAAAATAAGTTGAAACTCTAGGTATTGAAAGGGTCTTAAGCTGGAAATTGATTCCAAGTTTTTTTTGTAGTCCACCCTTTTTCATTTGAAAGGCCAATGCCTATATAAATATGTTTAGGGGAATTCAAATTTTCTGCTAAATGCTAATTGCTGTATTAGGTGTATTGGGAAAAAAAATAGAAACTTGGTAGACTTGTCTCCTGTCTGCTAGGAGAGTACAATCTAAGACCACATGTAACTTATAAGGGCTTCATTTAGAGGGCTTGTTTAAGTTGTAATTCGCAGATGTTTTTCATAGTTTGACTTCCTTGCCTCCCTGGCCAAGGAAAGTGCCTCAAATCACCCTTCCACCAAAACTTAAAGCTTGGGTTTGATGGTGCTAGCTGCCACTATCAAACAACTTTGATTGACTCCATGGCGCCAGTCTCCTTCTTCCTATTCCAGTTAATATTTAAGAGTGGGAGATAAGCATGGATAGCACTCCTTTTACATTTTCGCTGTCACCAGCCTATGTTGTACTCTGGTAGCCTGTTAACTGGCCTCCTGGCCTCTACATGTTTAGTCATCTCCGGTTTGCACACAGCTATCCTATTGTGATGGACAGAGAAGACTCACTCACATCGGAGCCCTGGTTCTGGCTGTGCCAGTGCCCACCCCGCACAGACATAACCACCCAGCTTGGTTTGGGGCTGGGAATAAAGGACAAAAATGTAATCATCTTCCCCATTCGCCCTTGAATAGACCCTAGTCTCACTTTCACATACGTTATCAGCCAGCTGGAAATGGGATTGCTCTGCGCTTGGAAACTAGCTTAATTGTTCTTGCCCTTGTGGTAGGCAGTTTTGGCAATGGGAAATCCTTGTTGGAAGGAAGTGGGGATCCCATATCCATATCAAGTTGAAGATGATGGCAGGGATATTTAAAAGCAGTGCTAATTAAGTCAGGAAGAAATCTGGCCTCTGGTAGACAGCAAAAATTGAATTACAGCTGTTACATTACTATCCTCAGTACCTAAAATAAGGAAAGCATCTTAACTGAAACATAAGAGAAGGCAAAAAGCAAGGTCCCGATATGAAGAAAGATGAGGCTGTGAGTTTACAAAGAGTATTGTATTGGCAGTGAAGCAGTTACACATTAGTCCACCAGGAAAATGATGCTGTGTCAGGCTACGGATGTGGCTCAAATTCATGATTGTAATTGTTCCTGGAGTGTCCTGTCTGGATGGGGAAAATGGTGAGTACAAACAGTGTCTGTTGGCAAGTGCATTGACTCTCATTAACGGGAAGCTTAAAAGGAATGTGTAAGCTGGGAAATGTACTGGCCTTTCACCAATTGCTTGAATTGTCACAGTAGCAATTTCTTTTCACACTGCTGACGCCTTCTCGGAAGTGAGAACTTGTGGGCTGTTTGATTCAGGAGTTATAATTCATCTCAGGCTGTGGGGAACAAATGACAGGTTCTGAAAAAGGGCTTAAGGTTGGAGCTGGCCAACCAAATCTTTCCTGGCAGTCTTTGGTACTTTATTGTCATCTTTGTCTCTACTCTTTAAATCCTTAGTTAGGAACCAGTTGAACTCAGGACTTTCTCTAAACTTTATTCATTTATATTAATGGAGGAGGGAGGGTGAGCATGAAACTCCATCAAAACGATGACTACCATTGCAGCAGTAGATCTTAGACTGATCAGGAAATTCACTGAATTGCTTTAGAACCTTCATTAATGGCACTCCTTGACTAGGCGCGCCCCCATGGAGGGAACTCGGTCATTTTCTTCCTCTGGATCTTTATACAATAACCGTTGCAGGGTTCTGCATATGGTGAACAAGCAATAAGTGATAACACATGGACTTTTTGGTCACCCATCTTTCTCATCTCTCAGCAATTTAGAATCTAGACTGTGGGAAATAGAGGAGCACCTTTTACTGTGCCTTCTTCTTCCAGTGGTTCTTCAAGCACATTCGTTTGATCTTAACATCAAGCCTATAGAACAGGCCAAGAGTCTCCAAATTTCTCCCCGTCTGTGCTAGAGAGACCAAGCTCTCTGTTAGAACGTAGATTTTTTTCAAGGCAGGGATCATATGAATCTGGATGTTGGATGTTATAGTTGTTTATCAATAATAGCCATTACCATTTGTGCTATTCTTTACATTTTCAAAGTTCTTTGTGTTAACAGAGAAAAGAAAAGGGAAAGAGAGTACTGATTTAGCACAGTAGACAGTATGAAGTCAGAAAAACCTGTGTTCAAATCCTGGCACTGCTGTGTCCTAACCATATGATCTTGGATTAGTTGCTTCTTTTTGAGACTGTTTCCTCAACTTTAAAATAGAAATAATATCTTCATACCAACTTTGTCAGGTTGTTGCAAGGACTAAATAAGGTAATACACTGAAATCCTCTAGCATGGTGATGGACACAAAGTCGAAGCTAAGACTCTGTAAATTATTATTATATCTATGCTCCACAAAGACAGAGCAAGAGAATCATGCTATGATTCATCCATTGAGATGAAATCATTTTGAAATTTACATTTTCTAATTTTTTCTCATCATCTGTTTTTGAAGATGTGACATATATTTCAATTCCTGCCCATCATAAATGCAGCATATGCTGTTTTCTCACTTTATCGCATGGGCTTAATTAATAGATTGAGTATTGTTAGAATTCCAAATTATTCAAAGCCTTCACATATCCAGATGATATCCCTATCTTTTCCTTATACCCTGGTTTATGTATGATTAAAAAAATAAATGTATATGTGTGTGCATGTGTGTATGCATATAGACACATAGACTCATAGCAATCTTATGAAGAGTTCAGAATGCTATATTTGGACTGTCATATTACATTTACTGAGTCTTAGATTAGACAAAGCCTCATACAGTCACCTAATTCAACTCCCGCCCCGACCCTGCTACCTCAGTACAAAATTACATATGACACGTTTCTGACAGGCATTCGTTGAGCTTGTGTTTAAATACTCTAAGTGACATTAAGATCACTGCTTTACAATGTAGCCACTCCCCTCTCCATGGATCTCATGGGTTCTTTTGGGGATCCCATGAGCTATATCAACCATAGTGCTGGGTACCTAAATGTTACCTATTATTGTTATCACTCCGTGGTTGGACCACTCTAATTATTAGAAATTTCTTTCTTATACTGAACCTTAAGCTGCATCCTGGGTCCTAGCTTTGCACTATAAAACATATCAGACCAAGTGTAATCTTTTTTCCACATGATGGTCCTTCAAATATTTGAGTACAGCTTCTATGCTCCCAAGTTTTCTCCTCACTAAGCTAGATATTCTGGTTACTTTAGAATGTCCCTCAGAGGAGGTGGTTTCCAGAACTTCACCCCAGTCACTTCCCTCTGGTAATGTTCAATATTGCCCTTCTTACCTGCCCATCACAACAGAACACAGTGGCCAGAACAGAAGATAGTATGTACTCCTTGGGCTCTAGAGTCCACTTAGTTCTTCTATTAATAGCCTGAGTTACATCTGCTTTTCTGGAAACCTTTTCATATTGTTATCTCATATAAAAGTTATAAACTAAACCCCCTAGATCTTTGTAACATGAGTTACAGTGAAATCATATTTCCTCCATTCTGTTCTTCTATGGCTACCTCCCCTTTTTTTCCTATGTTACATTCCATATTTAATAGTTTTGAGCTTGTCATTCCAGCCACTTTTCCTCATGCAAATAAGCATAGATATAAGAACAAAGCCAGGAAGTAGTGACATTCACTGTCTTCTAGCTCAGAATATTCTCAGCAGATTATTAGTCCAAGTGCTGGTTTTCACCATCACCTTAGCACAACTCTGATCCTTCATGAAATCCATAGCAAATCTATGTGGTCTGATTCTATCTTGTTTCCCAGACCTTTCAGCCTGTGCTCAGTTCTGTCCTATCTTCAGGAGAAATCATATTCCAGTCTAGTTTGTCAAGACAATGTAGAGTAGTGGCTGGAAGTGTAGTATATGAGAAAGAACATGAGCCTTAATAGCAGGCAGATTTAGGGTTAAATCCTGGCAATGCCGCTTTCTAGCTGTGTAGCTTTGGACAAACTACTTAAAACCTCTCTAAGCCTTAGTTTTCTGTGGCTTTAAGATTTCAGACAGGTAGCTTATGTAGAGTAGTACCTAGAAGATACTCAATAAATTGTGGTGACAGTAATTTTTGAAACTCAGTTCTATCATCAAGTAAGTTAAGTATGCTCTCCGGCTTTGTCTTATCTACAGTTGTAACAAGCAAGCCTGTTATACCTCATCCAAAAATCATAGATTAAAATATTGAACTGGACATGGGCAAGTAGAGAACTCTATAGCAGCTGTTAGAGGCCTCCCTCCAAATTGTCAATCCGTTCATCACCACTCTTTGAGCACAATTCTTCAACCAACTAGGAATCCAGGTAACTAAGTTATCATCTGATCCATATTTCTCCATCTTTTTTATAAGGTAGTTGTGAAACATTTGCTGTAAAGCTGTCATTCTAGTATCCTTTTCAAAGGAAAAAATAAGCAAAATTATCCTTACTTAACCAGATGTTCTTATACTAGCTTCTCTAGTCACCACTTACTTTTCTAAGTGCTTGTACATCATCTGTTTAATAAGTCGTTCTTTAACAGTGACAGCCAACAAGGTTAGCTTTTTTAGGTTAAGCTGTTCATTTTTAGAATCTATGTTTCCCCTCCCTTTGAAAAAGAAAGGGAAGAAAAACATAAGAAAGGTGGTATGTGGTCCTAGATGGTGGCTTCCCAAGCTTTCTTTACTTCAGAATCAACACTGCAGTCTACCCTGGACCAAGGAAAATTATATATGAAGACTAGTTGAAAACACTTAAACCTGGCATAGGTTTCTAGGGGGTGGTTGGAGCTACCTGGATTTAACAGCATAATTTTCTTTATCAGAAACAGAGCTACTTGGACTCTCTTGAGTTGCTCACATTTAAATATTACATTGTTCCCTGTCTCTCCCTCTCTATCCCCCTTTAATTAGTGTATCCATCTGTTTTCCTGGTACTAAGGAGAGGCTCATTGGTTGGTAATTACAGCGATGTCCCTGGGCTCCTATTTTGAAAATGTACTCCACATTCATGACCTTCCAGGCTCAGGTAACAGTTGTTCTTTCCTGGGATTCTGTTGCTTATCGTCGTTGGCACCTGTTATTTCCTCCTGCTTCACTCAAGCCAGGAATTTACTTCCCCAGAGTTTCTCAGACTACTACTCAGTGAATCTGACTCTTTGTGTAAATGTCCATGACCTCTTATTAGAAAGTGATTATACCCAGGGCCTCCTGGACAAAATGCTGATCCAAACTTCCCATCCATCAGAAAGTATATGAGGGAAGGCAAACGTGCCCAGCATACCATACCCTTTAGAAATGTCCCTTACAGAGAAAATGAGAGGAGCCCAGGGTGTCAAATGGATGAGTGGATGGAGGTAAGTATGAGCAGTTTGCAAGCTTGGGATACTTCTGCCAGCAGTTGGCTAAGTGCCCTTGAACTGATTCCTCTGGCTCCTTTTCCTTAGTCAGGAGACATATGTAGTCCCCACAGGGCAGTCTCCTCAAACCAACCATGAAGGTCCTTCAGGATCTGATTTTAGCTTTCCTATTCAACACCGTCTCCCACTCTGTCCCCACTACTATGGTCATCATGTTTTTGAATCAAAACTTGAATAAAAAATTAAAACAAGTGGTTGGATCAAAAGCACTTTTGAATTTATCCATATGAAAAGACTTTAAAAAGGTATAAAAATGAAGTCTCATTCAATGGATCATGTTTATTATAGTTCCCATTTGATAAGTGCTTCCCATGTGCCAACACTTTGCTCAGTGCTTGATGGGCATTATGTCATAGGCTCCACATTACAGACACATTTTAGAGAGGAGAAAACTAAGCTCCAAGAGGTTAGTTAATTAACCCAAGCTAATACAGGAAGTAAGTGGTAATCTTGGGATTCAAAGCCAAGTCTGTCTGACTCCAGAGCCTAAGCTCTTAACTAACCATCATTATGTCTACCGTCAATACCATTTTATTCCTGAGTAAATAGAATGCTGTGAAAGGCAGACACCCCCCTGCCTGAACACTTAGGATGAATTGTGGCTTTACCAGACACTCCCCCACTGCTCTCCACTCAGATCAGTATCCTCACAGATGTCCAATCTCATGTATGCCTGCCCGTTTGGTTTAGCTCATGATATTCTCTTCCCTAACCCTTTAACCTGGAATCATCCTCTGTCTCCTCTCTGCCAGTGGAATTCTACCCATCTTTTAAATGCTTAATTTAATTCCCTTTCTTCCACGAAGACATCACTCACTGACTTCTCCCTTCCCCGTGCCCCTATAGCACTTATTGTTGCAACTACAATATTTAGCACTTTATTATACACTATTTAGTGTTTATGAATCTCTTTGAGGTCAGGAATCCTGTTTTATATTTTTGTGTATCTCCATATCGCCTTGTGCAGAGTCAGTCATATAGATATTCAATAAATATTTGCTTTAACTCTAGTAGATATATAATGATCAATTCAATTCATTGTGTAATGTGTGTTTTCTCAGAGAGTTCTCCTAGCCACTGACCCCATTATGAGAAATTAAACCTATAACAGAAGTCTTCAAATGAGTGTAAAATTATTTTGTAATATCTGGATATGGTACTAAAATCTCTGATCTTTTACTTGCACTCCTGACAACACCTAACAATTAGTATAATAGGACAGTTGAAAAAGTGTATTGGTGAATTAGGTGAACCAGTCAAGATGTGGGTTCTATTCTCAGCTCTGCCACTTACTATGAGACCTGGGACAAGTCCTTAACTTCTCTGAGCCCTAGTTTCCTTATCTGGTAAATGGGGATAATAATACCTATTTTCCTCACCTCAGTGGGTTGTTAAGAAAATGCAAATGAGAAAATACATTTATTGTCATATGTTGTAAAATGTAAAGCACTGTGCAAAACTGGGCTATTATAATTACTATTATATTTTCTAAGCATTTTTAATTATCTAGGAAAGAGAGCCACAGTTATCAATTATTTAGAAGTAATTCCATCACTCCGTGTGGAAAGGACTCCAGCTTAGTCCTGAAAGCAAGTGTTAGACTTGGCACAGGGTTTCTGAGTTGGCAAGGATTTCCTCAGTGATAGAATCATATGTTCCTGATCTAAAAATTGATCAGTGTGGGCACAAAGAGGAACCCACTTTGTTTTCACAAGGTAATAGGGCAGCTCTCTCTGGCTGCACAGTTGGGGCCTTTTGTAATAGTACTTGCTTGCTGAGCTGCCCATGGGGTGAGTTAATGAACTACTAGAGAGCTGCTCTGAATTAAAAAGGTCATACCTGACATGAGCCATTTCAGCACAAACATCCTGTTCTTTTCCCCTCTTCAAGGGGGAGATTTTATTTAAGACCATCTGTGATTTAGTGAAAACTTAAATTGTATGGATGGCAGAAAGGCCCTTGCAAATAAATGTCAGGAGAGAAAACCCATCAGGAATTACAGAATCATAAAATGTGAAAGGTAAAGATCCTTTAGAGATTATGGAGTACAACCCCTTCATCTCACAGGTGAGGAAACTAGCATCCAGAGGGAGGAAGTGACTTAGTCAAGATCAGGCAATAAACTTAGTGACAGAGCTGACACTAGAAGCCAAGTTTCCCCAAGTCTCCATACTTCTTGTTTGCTGTACTTTCCTCTACATCAGTTCATTTAAGTTATACGTTTGAAACTTTTTAGATAGTGATAACAATTTTAGTGTCGTTCTCTACATTGGAAAAGCTGCCTCTAATCCACTAGTCAAGAACAACTGGAATGTCCCATCTCCATTTATTCAAAATCAGACACATACAGGTTTTAGAGTAATCAGTTTGCACACCTTGAATGTCTGCCATCTCCACAGAGGAGTCGAGCAGCCATTTCTTACCTACATACTATCTAGTATTTCTAGTTGTTTAAATCTTCAGGTAAATGAACAGGAACCAGCTTCATGAGCAGCTGGGTGGCATGGTGGTATATAACATTAGAGTAGAAACTGAAGGAGTGAATTTACATTTCAAGATAACTGGCAGGGACCTTGAACAAGTCACTTAACCCGTCTCCTTCAAATAGAAACCACAGTACTATCAGCAAGTGTGTGTTCCCTCTCTGGTCCTCCTTTTTGCCTTTATACCACACTTACCTCAGCCAGCACTTTGACACCATCACCCACTCCCTTTGAAACACTGTCCATTGAATTTTATTGGTTCTCTGGAAGAACTTTTCCTACTTCCCTTTCCTTTTACCCAGCCTAACCAAATCCCCACTCTTCAGAATGGCCTGTTGTGGTGGGCTGTTCCACAAGTGCCCTGGGCTGCCTGCAAGTCCTGAGATTCTATCAGTAAATTTTTGGTGCTATATGTCAGATTTTCCCGGGTTGGGAATTCAAGACATCTAGCTCTGCTGTAACCCAGAGTCCTGAGTATCTGGCTCTGGTTCCCGGGATCCTGTACTTAATACATTCTATTCTTAGGTGACTTCCTTTGAGTGGCCAGACTGTTAAATGTGATTGAATAATATTTTAGATAGCAGGATTGGGGTAATCTGGAAGCTATGTAATTTGGAAGCATTTCAGGTGAGAGTGTGTGTGTGTGTGTGTGTGTGTGTGTGTAAGCAATAATCTAATCCTCTTTACTTTGAAGAGAAAAGAAGTAGAAAATACTCTTTACAGATTGAATATGTCAAGTAAACTGATTTAAGAAACTGTAACACTGATTGTAACTTAAGGCAAAGGCAACCGTGTGAACTAAACCCACACAGTTAACCTCATTCCTCTGCTCTTCTGGGAATCAGGGGTGCTGTCTGTGACTAGAAGTGCCTGACCATCTTCAGCTAAAACTTCCTTTTATCTCCATGTGTATTTTGCCTCAGCTATGTAAGTCTTTTAAACTCCTAAACTGGGCTGTTGAACATTTTAAGACTCCTTGAAAGCTTTCCTGTGGGTAGACTATAATAATCCATCTCCTCAGAAAACTGGTTTATGGAGTGTTTAAATACTGGTAGGCTATAGGAAGCACTGATTCTTTTGGGCTTTCTGGTTCTAGCTAAAGTCACTCAGTTGGTGGTTGTGAATTCTTCAACTCTTTTGAGTCACTTAGGGGACTTCTGTAACTATGGCTTTATCAATGGCAGATCTAGGGTTCACTTTGGTAGGCAGGGTTGCCCTAGATAAAGCATAGCCTAATTATGGAGTAGGAAAATTCTCAAACCAAATAGCAAAAAATAGGAAATTCCAGTGATGTCTTTAAGCCATTTTGGCCTCAACTTTGGAAAGCAACAACTAGTAATATAACCTGCATTGACGCAGGAGAACAGAGGAAACCAGATTAATTCTCAAGGCACATGAGACTCCTCTATTTAGCACTCTAGAGCAGGGTTGGGTAAACTGCAGTAGTGAAACCCCAGCCCACTGCCTGTTTCTATAAATAAAGTTTTAGTGGAACATAGCCACGCAATTGTTTACATATTGTCTCTGGCTGCTTTAGCATTAAAGGGGCTGAGTGGAGTAGTTACGACAGAGGCTATATGGCCCACAAAGCCTAAAATATTCACAATCTGGCCCTTTATTGAAAAATTTGCCAACCTCTGCTCTAGATTAAAAACTGGGGCTTGAATGGGAATATAAAGGTTGCTTAGATCGCAGTTTCAAGTAAAGGTAATTTGTAAATTGTATAGCTACAATCCCATAATATTTTTTAATAAAATAATTTTACTGTGTATGCTTTTTAAAAATTCAGACAGTAAAGAAAGATGTAAAGAAAGATGTGAAAATCACTCACAATCACAACACCCAGAGAGAACCTCTATTAACATTTTGGTGTATACCGTTACTGGCTTTTTGGCCAGTGTGTCTATTTTTTTAAGTAAAAACAATTGAATCATATTGTACATACTGTTTCTTAGCCTGATTTTTTTCACTTATTAATCTATCTTGGCATTTTTCCATATCAATAAGCGTAGATCTGCGTCATCATTCCTACTGGCTACAAAGTATTCCATTATATAAATATATCATTTAATTTATTTAACCAATGCTTTACTATTGGACAGATGGGTTGTTCCTAATTTATTTTCTTCTTATAGCAATGCCATAATAGACATTCATCATATGTACATCTTTTCATGCTTTTTTTAATATTCTTTTCCAATTTTTTAGAATTTGTCAGTTACTTTTATGATGTCAGAAAAAAATCCTACAGCCCTCTCTTCTAGGGTAAATGGATTCTTTCATAAATGGCAAGAGGTTTCAGTTATGTTAATGTAGACACATAGCCAGAGGGACTAGGAGGTCACCTTCCCTCATGGTTAGGTTGAATTAGTGTACCCACCCGAGATCATTCAAGAACAGCTTTGCCACTTAAAGCATGTGCATCTCAATAGATTTTTGTGAAAGCTTCTAGTCACATTGAATATTAATGACTGACAGCAAAGCATTGCTTCAGGAGAACATAATGCCCTAAACAAAACTAGAGGGCTCTATTAAAAAATAGACCAAAATAACCCCACAGCACTTCTAGCAGGATCAAATTTCTGATGGAGATAATAGAACTGGCAGCCAGAAGAGAAGGTGGGAAAGGCAAGAAGGTACTATGCCCTGTGGAAATGGGCTGAGCACAAAATGCACTTGGAAGCCCAAGAAGCTCGTGTGTGCCCCTGGAGCATTAGGGAAGATGGGAAATGGGCACAGAGGTGGAGCTATCCCTGTACTGCTCTTGTGAGACAGCCGCATCCTGATTGCTGCAGCAGGCATTCACATGAATGGGGTTCTCAGTTCATCTTAGAATGCCTTAATTCAGACACATTGGATTTTCATCTGACCCCAAGGAACTCTGCTGAGTGTAGGTAGAGTGCTAGAACTGAGCATTTCTCAGTGGATTTGGTAAACAGGGAGTCAGTGTGTGGGGATGGCTAAATAAAAGTCAGTGTTAATCAAATCAAATAGTTTAATGATATCACAGCAGAGAAGAGAGCAGCAAGACTGTTGTTTCTGTTTGAAAATACTCAGCCAGCAGTATAAATTCTCCCTGTAGTGATCCATCGTCCAGATGGAAGAGCAGACCAGTCTTTAATATTCTGTGCAATCGTTCGCCTGTGAACAGTTAGCCTTTAAAAATGAGATGTCAACACTCAGTTGGTCTTTACCCAACACTTTTGTTCTAAATCGCCTGAAGTACTGCATGGCATCCATGATAGGTAAAGAGATGCCCAATTACCCAGACACATGGAGGCAGAGAAATTTCTGCTCTCTTCCTTGTCAAGCTTGTGATCCTCAGTCTTTTCTCCCCTACCACTCTCAGGCCTCTGTTTTCCCTCCCCATGCTGTCTTCAGAGCTGTCCTATGGCTGCTCTCTCTTGTCTCTTCTTCAGAGGCCAAGCGAAAGAATACTATTTCCTCTGAGATTCCCTCTGCTTAAATGATCTCAAAGGAGGCTTCTTCAGGACCAGCAACAGAACTGCTTGGAGGACTTTCAGAAACTTTACTAGTTCTGACTCCAACCCAGAGATTCTTAACCTTCATTAATTGTGTCATGTACCTCCCTGTTTCCAAATTTGTAAGAGCAATAACTAATACCCCAGTGAGAGGAACAAGTACTATCTCTGCAGGAAAAGCCTGCCATACTTTCCTCCACCGGGGAGATCTCTGCAGCAGATTGGATTAACCTCCCAAGTTGGAAACTGCTGTAATCTGGGACACGTATCTGAACTGTACTGGAAACAGCAGGGTCTGTCTCTACTCTGCTTCTTCTGTCTATCCACATCATTTTTCTCTTCCTTTTTTAAAAATGAAACTTTTTTTATTTTGAGATAATTGAAGATTCACATGCAGTTGTAAGAAGTAATACAGAGAGATCCCATATATCCTTCACCCAGTAACATTTTGCAAAACTGTAGTACAATAGCACAACCAAGATATTGACATTGGTACAGTCAAGACGCAGAACAGTTTGATCACCACAAGGATCCCTCATGTTGCCCTACCTCCCTCCTGCCTTTCACCAGCTATTAACATGCTCTCCATTTCTATAACTTTGGCATTTCAAAAATGTTGTATAAATGGAATCATACAGTATGTAACCTTTCTGGATTGGCTCTTTTCACTTGGTGTAATTCCCGAGAGATTCATTCAGATAATTGTGTGTATCAATAGTTGATTGTATAATATTCCGTTATATGGATGTGCCACAGTTTAACATTGGCGTGTTGAGAACATCTTGGTTTTTTCCAGTTTTTTGCTATTTTGAATAAAGTTACTATACACATTCATGTATGTGTTTTTGTGTGAACCTAAGTCTTCATTTCTCTGGGATAAATGCCCAGAGTGCAATTGCTGGGTCATTTGGTAGTTGCATGTTTAATTTTTTTAAAGAAACAACCAAACTTTTCTGAAGTTGACTGTACCATTCATTTCACATTTTCACCAGTAATGTGTGAGTGATCCAGTCTCTTCACAATCCTTGCCAGCATTTGGTGTGGTTGTTTCTTTTCCCAGCTTTATTGAGGTATAATTGACAAAATTGTAAGATATTTAAAGTGTACAACATGATGATTTGATATACATATACATTGTGAAAGGATTTGCTCCATCAAGTTAAGTAACACATCCATCACCTCACATATTTACCTTTTTTTTTTTTTTTGGCGAGTGCATTTAAGTTCTACTCTATTAGCAAATTTCAATTATACAATACAGTGTTATCAACTACAGTCACCATGTTATACATTAGATCCTCAGACCGTATTCATCTTATGTCTGAAAGTTTGTGCCTTTTTACCAACTTCTCCCTATTTCCCCCACCCCCCAGCCCCTGGCAACCACTTTTCTACTCTATTTCTATGAGTTTGACTTTTTCTTTTTTTTAAATTCCACATATAAGTGATACCATGCAGTATTTGTCGTTCTCTCTCTGACTTATTTCAATTAGCATAATGCCCTCAGAGTTCATCCATCTTGTTACAAATGACAGGATTTCCTTCTTGTTTAACGTTGAATAATATTCCTTTATATATATATATATATATATATATATATATATATATATATATGTATATATACCACATCTTCTTTATCCATTCATCCACTAACAGACACTTAGGTTTTTTCCATACCTTGGCTATTGTGCATAATGCTGCTGTGAGCATGGGAGTACAGATATCTCTGTCAGATAGTGATTTTGTTCCTTTGGATATACACCCAGAATTGGGATTGGTGGATCATATGGTAGTTCTATTTTTAATTTCTTGAGGATCCTCCATACTCTTTTCCATAGTGGCTGTAGCAGTTTACATTCCTACCAACAGTGCACAAAGGTCCCCTTTCTCCAAGATAAATACTTGCCGGTATTTATCTCTTGTCTTTTTAATAATAGACATCCTAACATATATAAGATGATATCTCATTGTGGTTTTGATTTGCATTTCCCTGATGATTAGTGATGTTGAGTACCTTTTCATGTACCTGTTGGCCATTTGTATATCTTCTTTGGAAAAATATCTATTTAGGTCTTTTGCCCATTTTTAATTGGGTTATTTGTTTTTCACTATTGAGTTGTATGAGTTCCTTATATATTTTGGATATTAACCTCTTATTGGATATGTGGTTTACAAAAATTTTTTTTTATTTTAGCCATTCTGACAGGTGTGTAGTGATGTCTTATTGTGGTTTTAATTTGCATTTCCCTAATGGTTAATGATGTTGAACATCTCTTCATGTGCAAATTTGCCATTGGTATATCCTCTTTGGTGAAATGTCTCTTCATGTCTTTTGCCCAATTTCTAATTGAATCGTTTTGTTTTTCTGTTGAGTTTTGAGAATTCTTTATATATTCTAGATACTAGTCATTTGATAATATATGGCTTGCAAATATTTTCTACCACTCTGTAGCATGTCTTTTCATCCTCTTAACAGGCTCTCTCACAGATCAAAAGTTTTTAACTTTGATGAGATCTAGTTTATCAGTTTTTCCCTTTATGGGTCATGCTTTTGGTGTCAAACCTAAGAACTCTTTGGCTAGTACTAGATCCCAAAGATTTTCCCCTGTTTTTTCCCTAAAGTTTTACATTTAACGTTTAAGTCCGTGTTTCATTTTGAGTTAGTTTTTGTATAAGGTGTATGTGACTTATGTCAGGTTTCTTTTCCTTTCCTTTTTTTCTTGCCTGTGGATGTTCAGTTGCCCCAACAATTGCCTCATTTGTTGAAAATCATTGAATTGGTTCTGCACCTTTGTCAAAAATCAATTGTGAATATATGTGTGGGTCACATGTTTTTACCCCCGACAACACCACCTCTATACCACACCTCCAAAACTGGCAAAAGAGAGAAAGGCAACTGAAGATATTACGGCAATGTGCTTTTTAGTAAATAATACTATAGAAATAATAGTAGCTAACATATATGGAGTTATTGCTCTATGCCAGAAACTTTACACACCTTATTTTATTTATTCCTCACAACATCCTATAATGCAGATACTATTATCACCATTTTGTAGATAAGAAAAATGACTCAGAGAGGTTAAGTACCTTGCTCATGGTTAGTGATGAATCTTGGAGTCAAAACCAGGTCTTGATCCTAGAGCCCATCTTAAACACTAGGCTACCCCACCTCTCAACACCAGTTCTTCATATGCCAGACCACCCAACCACCCTGGCTAATAACCAATGCTCTGATCTGTAATCATTATAATGGCAGCAACAGAGGACTGATTCTTGTTTTAAAAGTGAAGACAAGTCTGTACTGGTTTACAGCAACCCCTGGTTTATATCAATGGCCTTCTAACTCTTCAGGAAGAAGTTCTAACTGGGGCAGCAAACCCCTACATATCACGCATTCCACCTGTCCCCAGCAGCTGCTATAGTATAAACCATCAAACAGCTCTGAGGCAATGCTCCTTTTCCCGTTCCACTCTTGGCTATGTGATCCCTGTGTGTATATGTGTGCATATATATTGGGGATGGAGGGAAAGAGGGAAGGCTAGTGAAAGTTTTCAGGAACTTGGGCCAGGGCCAAGAGTGGAAGGAGCAAACACAAGTAGGGAAGCAGAGACTATAGTTTGACTGATTTTCTGAAACTCCAACTGGTTAGTTTTCTAGCATAAGAATCATAGTATGTAAAATGGTTCAAACTTCTCTTTTTCACCCATGCTGATTGGGATCTTCACCCAAACATGAACACATGGTGCCGTAGATGATCCAGAGGACCACCTGGAAGCCTCTCAGAGACCATAAGTATTACACACAACTCTGGCTAACCACCCTTTATTGAAAGCTGCTATGGCTCACAGTTGTTATTGCTGTGAGGCCTCTAAAACATGGGAAGTGTATATCGGAAACTTCCTAGCAATTGAGCAGGCTGGCTGATTAGCCTATGATGCTTTTAGTGTCTCTGAATTTGATCTGGGCCAGTGCTTTCTAAATTCTCCAAAGATGACCTTGTATCACGTACAGGGAACATTTTAGTTGATTATCAGACCTTGAGATTTACATTTCCTTATTCTCTCCTACTTAACTGCTTGCCTTCCATTTTGTATTCGTTGAGCTTTGGGGAGGCAGTATTGCAGTTTGAGGTGATTGGAGGGGCGGGGAAACATGAAGATATGAAGAGAACAAAAGTAGAAAGGCAGTGGTTAATTACCAACACATATTTTGGAAAATGTTTTATTCAAATTCAAAAAGAACTCAGCTGCACAAATCCATGAGTAATATAAAAATTATGATGGCGTTCTATCACTGGAAAACTATTTCTCCTTGTAGCACTTGGAAAACACCCTGACACACCAACTCCAAACACCTAACTTCTATTCTGAGTTTTCAGAAGTTTTTCTAGAATTCATGACATTGTAAGCTGTCTGAAAATTTTTATAACTGTGTCCACAGGAAAGCCAGGTGGAAAAAAAAGGAAGATATTTTATCTCTGGCAGTAGAGGGAACACAACCTTGAGTTTTGAAGAAGGGTTCTGTGGGCAATCATAGAGATTTTGAGTTCAATATTCGTGATTTTCTTAAAGAGGGTGGTCATTCTGAGGCTGTCTTCACAAGTACCCACTTCTTCCTTGGAGCACACAACCTATAGAATTTCAAGTATGGTTTGGACTAGGAATGATCATAAGCCCTTTAAGTCTCATGGCCTAAGCAGTCCTCAGAATCCACTGCCTTTCCTATCCAGCAGGTTCTTTCTTCCTCATTGAAAGAATTTCAGCAGCTGAGAGGCCACAGTTGTTCTAATTCATTTTGTTGTACTGGAAAGCAAGACAGAGAAGACATCTCCTGCCTCCTGAAAAAATAAGATGTTCTTTCCTCTTTAGACCTCATCTCTGGGAAAAGGCCATCCTCCCTAGATGCACTCCCCCGCTAGAAGCATCCGTTTGCCCTAGGAATCACATTACTTTGATATCTGGGAAGAAGGAGTTAACTGTATCGGTCTGGGAAAAATCAGGGAAGAGAAACCACACAGTAATTTAAACAGAGAAAATTTAATATAAGTATTAACTAGACCAGGGAATTGGCTAGTAAGAAGAGAACTATAAAGATGTAGGAATAGCAGATATAAGGAGCGTCCACTACCCCTAGGGCTGAGTTAGAGCACCCAAGGGACAACCCTTCCTCCAGGGATGAGATCCAGACCTTGTAAGAAATGGCACAGCTGTAGCTCACTAGATAGCAGAGTAATTGCTGTGGTGTTGTGCTGGCAGAACTTGCTGGAATTCTGCTTCCTGGAACTTTCTAGAATCTTCCCTGTGGAACTTTTGGGAAATCCACCCTCTACAGAGCCAGTGAATGCTGTTCACAGGGAGGTATCTCAGCATAGGCACTCCACTACAAAACTGCCTAAGGAAGGGTACTGGGAGAAGCTGCTGGATGCTGCTGATCACCATGTACAGCAGGAACTGCATGCTGGAAAAGCTGCAGGCACTGCAGGAACCAGGTGCTGGGGAAGCTGTGTGTGCTGCTGGAGCTAGGGATTGGGGAATGTGGGCGCTTGCACTGCAGGAGCCTGCCAGACAGCACACAAGCACACCAGAACCAGGAAGAAAAGCCCCTTCTGTCTGAAGTGTCTCTCTTGTGCCCCCTACTGACAATGCTTAACACTGTGCCAGCTGGCAAAGGTAAAATGTTTAAAGGGCCCAGAACCCTTTTTCACAGAGCAAGCAACAAGGGGGTATTTGGATCTAAGAGGCAATACATTGATAACTGACACACCAATGCAGCTCAGGTAATACTAACTCTGTAATAGTGTTAGCCCTTAGCCCCAGCCCGTGTTCTGAGTGGTCTCTCTTCCTTTTATAATTTGGGGATGACGGGGTAGAAATCAGTTACTCTTTGCCTCCTTATGTCTTTTATTGCCCCTCTCCACATCCTGTATAACACCAGCCCCAAGGGAAAATAGCAGCCATAGCTGTAGCTCCACTACTCAACCTCTCCTGCTCTGACTAGGTTACCTTCAACTCTGTTCTCCACCTACCTTCACTGTACCAGTCGGGATGGGGACAAACATTTACTGAATGTCTAACATATAGCAGATTGCAGTAGAAGTGGCAGAATTCAGTGGTTAAGAGCTTGGGCTTTGGAGTCAGGCTTGGATTAGAACGCTTGCTCTGCCACTTACTGCCTGTGTGATCTTGGGCAAGTTGCTTAACTTCTTTGAACCACCATTTCTTCAAATGTAAATGGAGGTAATCATACCTGCAACTCAAGAGTGTTGTGAGGATTAGGCATAAGTAATGTACCAAATAGAACACCTGGCACCTAGGGTCAAAAGAAAAAATCCTGGGTTCAAATCTTGGCCTGTCTTTTACTAGTTGTGAAGCCTTTGAGCAAGTTACTTAAACTTCCAAGACTCAGTTTGTTCCTCCATAAAATGAGAATCATAATAATACCTATCTCATAAGGTTGTTATAAGGATAAAATGCATATAAAACGCTTAGTGCAGTAATTTACACAGAGAAGGTGCTCAATAAGTGGTAGCTATACATAGAGGTGTACCCATCAGGCATTGTGCTATATACTTTACATGTGTTTATTTGTTTACCTGTCTTATTTACTTTGTCTTCCCCACACTCACCCTAGCCTCCCTACTCCAGTGCTTCTGCCTACAGAAGGATCACAAACAATATTCTTGACCAGCTGACTGCCTGCTTGCTCTAAGGCAAACCTAGACCACCAGCCAGATACTCCTCTCAGCCCAGAGGCCCTCTTGAGATGGAGACAGAAGGGCTTAGTTATTCATTCTGGCTTATGGAAAAAGGTCTCCATCCTTTGGCAAAGAACTATTTTCCTTAGTAGTTACACAATTGCTTCTTTGAAGTTGGTCACACACCAAGGGAAGAGAGAGCCAACTCACAGACCTCTAAATCATCCTAAAATCGAAGTCTCATTCTACTTCCAGTCATTAGAGAGAGACTGGGAAGAAAGGGGAAATGAGACTAAGTCTTGTTGAAAAGAGCACGTTTTTCTGATGTCAGCGCAATATGTCTCTGGCAGAGTGCGGACCAAATGACACAGACTCCTCCTTTATTGAAAAAATTTCAGGTGCTTCACAAGCAGCCATTTATACCCATGTATAAAAACTTGTTTGGTTTATTGCATAAGTGAAATCCCTGGGTAAGACATCTTAACCTTGTGTTTGAAGCTCATGCAACTTAGCAGGACGCAGGGGTAGGTGCAAAAGTTGGAGAAGTCTGTAACTGTCCAATCAGTCTCTCCCACTGGGCATGCTTGTCAGAGCCCTTCTATGCTGTGGACCCCCAGCCATTATTTTCAGTGTGTATTCCACAGGCATCGGTCCTACCCAAGGAGCCTCTGCCTCACAAGGAAATCTCATACATAAGGGAAAGGGCTTTGCTTTGTTGGAGATCTCTATATTGAAGTTGATGAGGAGAAAAGGGGCCGTTTCTGGGATATTTCCTTGGAACTCACAAATAAAGACTTGTAGCGAGTTCTCTGCCTCCAAGCCACTATATGACATGCCATTTGAAACTGTTCGTTAGTATGTACTCCAAGTGCGTTTGTCTGTCCAGCTTGCAACCTGAGAGGTGTCCCAGAAAGTAAAGTATACGTGATGCTCCAGAGCTTTTCTTTTAAACATACATTTGTGAGAATTCCTACTTTCTCATTTGATGTTATTACTAAGTGAGAATCTCAGGTTTGACTCCCCAGCACTAGGGTATGCTGAACACCTCATGCCCAATATTGTTGCTAAGACATTCTGTCCAGGCAGAAATCATGATTCCAACTCACCCTTTTACCCAGCCTATACCTAAGGAACTTTGCAACTAGCATCTACTCACAATAACTGGTATATCTACAGCCATCATCTCTAGAGAAACAGGAATTAGTCACCTTGCCAATTTCCCAGCTGTCCTATCCAACTTTCTGAGCAATTTCACTAGCATTCCTACAAAGTGAACGTAACACAAAAAGGCAAAGACAAGCTTACCCAAGCCAAGGCCCTGGAACCCAGCCAGTCTTCCAACAGAGAAGCAATTGCTACTCATTGCAACACAGCCCAGCAAGTGGGCATGTGCCAGTAGAGATAGGTGACAACAAGATACCTAAGCAGCTGCTGCGTGTTGAGGTGGAGTCGATCTACCACCCAGAGACCTAGATATTGGACTAGGATCAAAATGATCTTAAAAGGGCACAAACACATGGCACTTTTATTTCCATTGCTTCTAATGGTTTGAAGGGAGAGCTCACTGTTGTCCAGCCTCTGCCATTTTTTTTTAATTTTTGCTTTCTCCACTCGAGCAGGAGACAACAAGGATGGCTACTCCGTTTCCTACTATATGTCTCAGCTTCCCAGCTACCCCTACCTGACTCACCTTCTGTTGCATAGGTGGAAAAGCTGTAGATTTGGGGATTTGTTTTCTTTTTAGGTGCAAAAGACCACTGGGAGGCAATTTTAAATAATAATTTCTTTAAAGGGAAAAAGGATTTAAACAGATAAAAAGTGATTAGCAGTTCATCTCCTGGGAAGACAGAATAAGAGGAGATAGATTAATCTTTCTGTAGGAAAGGTTTTTGCATTTGGGTTTAATATAAAGAATAACTTTGATCGCAAAGGTTTCCCTGAATGTTAAGACAATACTTAAGGTGACTGCAGCTGTGAGTGGGAGTATCTGCTTACTTATGCTGCATGTTCAGGTGAAAATAGGTCCCCCACTTCCAGGCTGATGTTCAGCCAGTGTGCACTGAATGGCCATACCAGTTTAATAATATTGAAAAACTTCTGTACCAGCTGGTAAATAGGTACTGCCAGGAGCCCCCTAAGTGATCACTGGTCACCTCAGCCAATAAATAGTTACTGTCCAGATCCCCCTAAGTGACCATCTGTCACGCAGGCCACCCTGATCCTCCTGGTATCCCCCAGGCTTGCCCACGGTCTAGCAATAATGGATTGACCCCTGGCATAGCAAGGGGGTCTCACGGGCTCTGCTCCACTGCTAAGGTTCAGTGTCCAGTTCTGTTTGCTCATGCCATACTGGCGTTTGAATATTTTGAATATCATCTCTGCTTCCCCTGATCTTATTCCCATGACTTGAGGTCATTTTTGTGAACAGAAGCAACCTGCTTATCAGAGGACCCCTAGTAAAGTTTATTGTTCTTGTGTAGGCTAAGTTCAGTTAGTGAAAGAAGAAATTAATATGGAAAATATTAGCAGGATTAACTTAGGGAAAATTTTTATGAAAGTTGGGGAAAGCATTTCTACTTAAAAAAGTAACCAACAAACAGTGTGAGCCACAATTATTGTCAGGCATTACAATGCTCTCAGCAGATTGAAGGAGGTAAAAATTGACAGCGTTATACTGGCTATTTGTTCATTCACTATGCCATATCCTGAGGGTAAGTTAATAGTATATAAAGTATCATCCTTGCCCTCAAAATTCTTATAATCCAGCGGGGAAAATGTCACAAGCATCCAGTTAACTAGTCATACAAGGTAAAATGCTAATAGCCATTTAGAGAATCATATTAGTGGTAACTATGTCTTAGAGAGGTACAGAGTGAGCATACTTTCTATGGTACAAGAGAACCTGCAGACAGGAAAATGTTCAATTTCTGTGAAACAAAATAAGGGGAGGGTTCACTTAAACAAAACCAGATTATCTCTGTGAAATTAAATTAGTACTGACTCTGCAATGGTGAGTAATACTTAATGCTACAATCCTGACTATTAAAGAAAAACTTATTGAAATCAGTAGAATGATGCAAAACAGACCATTGAAGGATTCCTTCTGCTCCTGTGATGGAAACAAGTTAGATAATTTTGATTCCCTTATCATCTTCTATGAAATCATATTTGCTAATAGAATGCAAATATCACTGGTAAAGAAAGAAGACCAGAGATGAATCATTATAATGAATGTTCAAATAAAGAGCATCAGAAAGTTACATTATTGGGCTGGCCCGGTGGCGCAGTGGTTAAGTGCGCGCGCTCGGCTTCAGCGGCCCGGGGTTCACCGGTTCGGATCCTGGGCGTGTGAGACACACCGCTTGTCAAGCCATGCTGTGGCCGCGTCCCATATAAAGTAGAGGAAGATGGGCACGGATGTTAGCCCAGGGCCAATATTCCTCAGCGAAAAAGAGGATTGGCATTGGATGTTAACTCAGGGCTGATCTTCCTCACAAAAAAAAGAAAAAAAACAAAGAAAGTTACATTATTATATTGCCTAAGTGAAACCAACCAGAATTTCCCACTGCAAACAGTCTTAGGCCTTTATGTATAACACACTTGTTAAAGTACAGCAACTAGAACACTGATTCCTCCTGGGTACTGCTGGAGTTGGTACTACTGTTGCAGAGGCTTTCTGGAAACCCAAAATCGTTCTCCTGTTTGAGGTTCTCTTAGCCATCTTGGGAAGGATGCATCCTTCTTAATTTGTTGGTATCCATTTGGCTTTCTTCATTTCTGATTAGCAGTCTCCTGCCCCAGACTTCCTACCACCAGCTGGAATGGGAAAGGGAATGCAGAATGATGGCATGTCTTGTACCATCCCCAACCCACTCACCTTCCAGCCTCACCCTGAGGTCTCTGGCACTTACCAATGGCTTCCCTGTATGAGAAGCTCATAGGGATTGAAGTTCCATCTGTGGGTGGTAGGGAAGGGGCTCTCCAGGTGTCAAACATCAAATTTGTCTTACTCTTTTGCCTCATTCACTGAAGTAGTTTTCATTGAGTGCTTACTGTGCACCCAGTGTAGCCCCTTTCACTTTATTCCTAGAAGTCTATCTGCTTTTTCTTTCCCACATGGCTTGGCCAATTCGCTGGTGTCCTGAAATGCATCAACCTCAATTCACCCCCTCTGATGAGCTTAAGTGGAATTTAATAATCCCTGCTAAATTGTCTTGTGACTCTGTCATATGAATAAAAGCTACAGACTCTAGGTTAGATTGTAAGCATCAAATTAATTTTATTGCAAAGGTCAGGCTGCTCTCCTGGCATTCTGTTGTGCTTGAAGTTTAGTCACTGCATGCTTGACCAAAACCTTCCTGTCCGTGCTGTATTCAAAACATATTTCAAGATATAGCCAGATGAAAACCAGACATTTGGAGATAAAAGACTGTGTACTCTGACCCCCTGGAAATAGCAAGCAGCTGCAGCGATTTTGTGTGTATATACAATACATCATCATCTCTAGGAGATGATGGGCAGTAAGCTCAGCACCCCTTGCTCCCAAAGCAAATGTCTGCTCATCTTTTCCACCTAGCTGCTCGTGTCAGAGGAAAGAAATATTTCTTCCCAAATTACTTCTAAGCTTGCTTGCCTGAGAAGTGCTGCCCCTGGGGAAGCAGGACCCATCAGTGGAGTTTGGCTCAAAAAAGACATAATCGTATTCAGATAATGGCAGACACCTCTATTCTGGTTCCCTTTAACCTTCATCTGTCTTCCTAATTTACCACAGTCTCTCTCTTTCCAGCTCACCTCCTTTGGCCAACCCTGTTGTGAGATCATGCACTCCTGATGTATGTGTCTAATATACTCATCAGATCAAGTTCAACAAATAACATTCATGTAATAACTTGCCATTTATATTCCTGGAAAAATCCAAAGATAGGCTCTGAGGCTATAAAGTAGCATCCAGGCTATTGTCAGACCTACCACACCTTGAAGCTAGAGGGGCTGAGGTCCCAAACTTTTTGTAGCATGACGGTTCCTTTGGGCATAATTGTGGTCTCTTTCAAATTTCCTAAAAAGAAATAGCAATGGTTAATTTTCTATTCCAGAGAATAGGTCCTATAGAGGGAGATATAGTCCGGTTGCAATTCTGAATTTAATTCTTCTCAATGAGAAATTTACACGTAGATCTAGGAAAACTCCGTAGCCTGTTGCTCCTTACAACATTCAGCTTTCACCTGTGACAGTCACGCTGCTGACCCACTGTATGGAGGACAATGTGTATGTTCAGTGGTTGAGTTCTTTAGAGTGATCCACATCCCCTGCCTAAGTCGCCTACAGCCAGTTGTGTTTGCAAGACAAGGCAAGGTTGATGGGTATAGCCCGAGGCTGTGGAACAGAGGAATGTAGAAAGTAAAGTGGCTAAGGAGGGCATCATCTGGAATACCAATGAACACCAGCTAGGTCACTAAAACAGATCCCAAATGCTTCTTTCAGAAAAATTCAATCCCTCCTTCCAGATACCCTATGAGTGGGCTAACACTCTGTCTGGACAGGCACACAAGTCAAACACCTTAATTTCTGAAACAGAATGACAGCTTGGCCACTTTGTATGTCTAATAGCTAAAACATGTGGGCCTCTCTTCAGCCCACAACACAGATGGTCTGCCTTCCGTGTGCTCACCGGAGCACTCCATCTTGAATTATCTGCCCTCTAGCTCTTAGCTGTATATAGGGACGTGCCAACCAGATGTGGTTGGCTGAGAAGTGCTGTCCCCAGGGAAGCAGGCCCTATCAGTGGAGTTTGGTTCAAAAATGAAATGATCCTATTCAAATAATGGCAGACACCTCTATCCTGGTTCCCTTTAACTTCATCTATCCTTCTAATTTACCTCATGCTCTCTCCTGTTCATCTCCTTTGGCCACCCCTATTGTGAGTACATTCACTGCTGATGGCAGCGTCTGATAGACCTGTCAGTTTAAATTCTACTGGTAACATTTATGTAGGGACTTACCAACATCTACCTTTCAGGTTTTCTCTTTCTTTTCCTCTAACTAGTAAGACAAACAGGATTGTCACTTTATATTTAGGCCTTCTGTGGAGTCTTGTTTTGTCTTCGTTTTGTGTGTGAATTTGCCCACCTCTGCCCCCACATAGATTATAAGCTCTCTGAGGGAAGTAACTGTCTTTTGCTTCTCGTGTCCCTCTCAGTCACTAACAAAAAGCATAATAGGGGCTCAGTAAGTACCGTTCATTCATTTGTGAAACTAGGAAATACTATCCAAATGGATTATAGTGGTTTCTGAATTCAAGTGTAACTTTTTTTTCTTTTCAGAAGTAAAATTTTACTCTGAGGTTGTGTTGTACTCTTCTAGAAGTAAAAATGCACTCTGGGGTTCTGTGCTTTGAGCTACAACCAGATATTCCAACTGTAGTGGCTTAAGGAATCTACACTTTTCACTGTAGCTGAGAGAGTGACTGAAAATTCTGATCCACTACATTCAGTAGTCACTGCCATCATCGAGAAAGCAGCCCAAGGCCCCTTTCCCCTGTCCCTTGGCTCCCTTTATAACCGAAATTCTGTTATGGAATGGTGGTACTGCCTCTGCTAATTTTCACTTAGCCTCTCCATGCCTCCCTGTTTTCTTTATAAAAGCCCATCAATATCAACCTGCCTTCCAGGGATGTTTTGAGGACATAATGCTGGTAAGAAAACATTCTCTATGAAAGAATATTGATGGCAGTTGTTTTGTAGCCACAAAAGGAGAGGGCACTCAACAGTAATTTGGGGCCATGTTTAGCCACCCAACCACCCATTATCGTCAGTACTCAGATTGATTCTAATGCATCATAATAATACAGCTTGTAATCCACATATAGGGGGGTAATTTATTGTCAGGTGGTGATTGTTAGTAATAACAAGCTGTCTGAACATATTCAGAACGTAGTTGTACATATCTCTTGTTTTTCTTCATTCCTTTGTAAGTCTAATTTTATACCCTTTTGCCTATCCTATTTTCTCCTTTTACACTAAGTATTATAGTATTGTTTTTATTCTTTAAATAAGCTTAGTGTCTCAATGAACAGCTAGAACATAAGAGACTGATGTGGAAAAGCAATTTAAGTAGCCAAGTCCAATTTAAGAATGGTGGTGGATTTTATCACTCAGCTTTATTAATGGATCTCATTCCCACTGTATAGCGTTTCTTTCCCTAATGCATTTGTATAAAAGCCCTTGCCTCTCTCGTTAACCCCTTTGGATGGTGTTAACTCATTCCTGGGCATTTGTTGCCATAGCTGCACCCGCCCCTCAGCTGGAGCCCTCGTGCTAGCCCCTACAGAGGCCATGAGGGGCTGGCCTGCTCATTCCAGGCGTCAGCTGTCAAGCGGAGGGCAAGAGCCTTGCAACCTCAGAGGTCAAACAGCCTGTCCCATGTGCTTAAGTCCTGTCTATTTTTTTTTTTTTTAGCAGCAGATGGGCATGTGGCTGTCCAGCCTCAAGCCTGGGAAACATGTGTGGGAACATTACCAGAACTCTTCCTCCCTTACCCCCTCCTGAGCACCCAAGCAGGTAGCCTAGCTCCATATTCAAAAAGATGATCAACATTTCCCCTCTGTTCTTTGAATCTCTTCCTTCAACACCTGCGGCAGCTATGGGGAATGTGCGCAACTTGCGTCTGCTCACTGAAATAATTGCCAGCAGTTTTACAGAGCGTCTCTTGTGTGTATTTTTGCCCATTTACAGATTTGATTATATCGTTTGCAGAATGGAAACGTGGCTTTCCACTGCTTATTCTCATTCTCGTAGATCTGCAAGGAGAGACCCTTTTAAAAACAAAATGGAAATGACATGCAAATAGTTATGTAAATATCACACAGGCAAAAGTCAGGACCTTCAGAAGGTTCCTCAGGCGCAAAACAATCAGGTGATGAGCACAGCTTGCATACATTTCTATTTGAGTTACCAGCCGAACCGTCCTATGAGAAATGACTAGGAAGAGAAAATGTTAGATGCCTGTAATGTGTGACTACTTTCTGCCCTGGGCTCCAGCACTGACGTAGGCCAGAGCAAACACAACTCCCACACACGCGGATTGGGCAGGTACAGTGGGATTTGAGGAAGATGTTTGAAGGCGGAAAGTTACCACATAGACTGGCAATACAGAGTTGGAAAAGAAAATTTAATTTTGTCTGTGCTGTGCCAGCTGTGCTGGCAATGATAAATCTGTGGATTAGCTCCAGACTTATAAAATTCATAACCATCTTGTCCTTTACCTTGACTTTCACAGAACTGATATTATAACATCAACAACAGCAGCAAAACAGCAGCATCATTAACAACTAACATTTATAGAGTATCTTACAGCTTTCAAAACACTTTAATAATTAATATCTCTTGTTTAACCATCTCACCAACCTTGTAAGATCAGTATTATTGTTGTCTGCATTTTTGTGATGAAGGAACCAAGGCTCAGAGACATTAAGTGACTTGCCCAAGGTCACACAGCCAGTAAATAGCATAGCCTTCTGACTCCAAAACCCTGAGGTACCCAGGCTAGACAATACACACAGCCCTATCACCTTGCTCTCTAGTCCACTGCCACTTCTATGTCCCCAAACCTCTGAGTAAACAAATTAAGGCCCATGCAGGAATTCACTTAAAAAACAAAAGGAAAGTAGCCATGTTACAAAATAATTACTGTCTTTCCATATGGTTTCACTACTAAATGAGATCTTGGACACCCACATTTTTCATAGATCACTAACTACAAAGCTTCCGGGGGAAGCAAGGGAGAGGGAAGGAGAGTGAAGGAGAAGAGCACAAATTCAAGCTCCTGGAAGCTAAAGAATCCTTCAGAAATTCAGATAAAACATTTCTGAAGAGACAGCATCATCATATGTAGTAGTACTATAAAAATAAACAAGGGATGATTAACACAAAATTCAGAATAGTGGTTACCTCTGAGGGGAGATGGAAGAAATTAGGGAGGGGCACATGGTGGCCTTTAAAGGTAATAGTTATATTCTTTTTCTTAAACTGCATGTTGGGTGCACAATTTTCATTGCACCATTGTCTTTTATACTTTACACTTGTCTTTTATAAATTCCCCTTTGCACCTACTCAATATTTAATTTAAAAAATTAGAAAAAGACAGTGTGAGTCAGTGGAAAAATAGGATTTGATATACAGAAATTAGCTTTACATTTTTAAGGAAGATAGCCGCTCTTGAAAGCTAGGTGCACTGTGATAAAGACCCTTAGCCAGTTGGCTCTGACAACATCTCCCAGCGACATACCAGTTAATTTCTCAAGAAGTTGTGATATGTGAGGAAGGCATGCTTTCCCAGAATTTTCCCAGGGTCTTTGAGTATTTCAGATGCCTCTCCCCTCCTTTCTGACAGCAAACTTCTAGCTTCTGGGAGAGGAAATAACAGTGGTGTGGTCATTTGGGAATTTGAAGTTAAGTGCTTGAACTGTAACTGTGGATTTATGAGTTGTTACGCAAAGACGTATTATCTTTATGGCTTTCCTTGGTGTTGGACCTGGCAGAGAATGCAGTGAACAAGTGGGCTTGTGTATTTATTTTCATCACTGGTTGGTTTCTCTCTGACCAATCTAGGTATGCTGTAAGCACAGGCTGACAGGAATTATGTTTTTTCTTCCATGTGGAAATAAGTGGATAAGCAAATACTCCCAGCTTGATTTTCTTTCCAATTTATTATTTACAGGGAATTCACCCTTTGTAATCATTTTCAAATCAAATTTGCTCTACCAATCCCTGTAAGGTTTGCTCTGGAGATCATCACCAACCTAGACGTCTTTTATTTTTTAGCAGCTTATGTCTCTTCCATGTTAATGCCAATTAAAAAAAAAAACACGAATGGATTAAAGGTGATGTCACTAGTGGCCTGGAGATTCACTCAGGAAGAAAATGTAAGTTACAGCAGAAATGGATAAAAGGAAGGAAAGTCAGTAACTCACATGTGTTTGCTATTTGGACTACTATTACTGTATTAAAATATTCAGGAGAACTATTAAATTAAATGGAGCAAAATACGTCATATATAAGATAGATTCCAGGAAAGGCACTATTATTAATACTGCCCCAGAATCACAAACTGCCAACCAAATCACTTGCATATGGATTGTTCCTGAAGTAGGCTGATACAGTGGGTGTCCTCTGCCCAGCTGTCACAGAGGTTACAGCTATGGCCATAACCTCCCTTCGTCTTATTGGAAAGCTGGCCACGAAGAGTAAGTTCTTCTCCTGCCTACCACATTGCCTCCCATCATTATCCTTATGGATAATGGATGCGATACTAAGTAATTCTGGCTTTCCTCCACCATAGATGAGGTGATCGTGAGTGAGAGCGTGGATGCAAATGCCATCCATGCTTTTGGAGAAAAAAGCAAATGAGTTTTGGCAGCAGGTCTGATGGGTTTGGGGTATGTACAGTGGAGGAGGAGGGTAACGGGAAAATCTTTTGAGGATTTTATTAGCAGTACCACTTTTAGAAAATGCATCAATCAGATGAGAGGCATATAAATTAGTCCCACTGTTCTTTCTGGCAGTGCTCTTGGTAAAGAACTGGTTAAAGAGAAACCTTCTTGTTCTTTTTTTTTGTTTAAATACATTCCCCACTATAATTAATGGCTAGTTCCCATACTGGTACTTTCCTGTCCTTTTCACCTAAAGGAATTATAACACTCCCCTCTCTCCTCACCCCCAGTGGCCCCTGTTTTCCATAAGATATCAGAGGTAATGCCCACTATTGTTAATATATTAATAATAATTACTAGTATTCTTCAACCACTTACTGAGCTAGATACTGCAATGGCCTTTTTTTTGTTTACCTATTTTCTTCTTTAATCCTTACCACAGCCCTATGAGATAGGTAATATTGTTTTCCTCATTTTTCAGATGTAGAAAATGAAGAACAGAGACATTAAGTCACTTCCCTAGCATCATACAGCCAATAAGTGTCAGGCCAGGATTAGAATTCAGATCTAATCTAAAGACCGAGATCTTAACTACTGTTACAAACTCCATTTTTTTTTTTTCATTCAGGATCACACAGAATTAAAGGTTGAGAGTTTATCATGCTTGGTCTGGCCAAAGTCATGATGGGGGTTGGTGAGAGTGTGTTGCAGTTTTCAAAAAAAAAAAAAATTATTCATTTTGAAACAGGGTGGTGGGTGCAGTGTGAAGTTCTGTATAGTAAAGACTGTTGTTTTCTGATTATTTGTCAAATTGAAGTGGAGTTTGAAAACTCGAGTTAGGCTGCCTGTAGAGGTAAAGAAACTAGAAAGGGGCCAGGGCTGCTGACCCAAAGCAGAGCCATTAGTCACTGCCTCCCGTGGCTGTATGTGTATATATAGCATTGCCCTTAATGTTTGAGGATGACTCTGCTGAGGCAGCTAGTTCTCAAGCCAAAGCTCCCATTATCGGTAGGATTTAACACTTGACTTGTTTATAGTGGTCATGGCCAGTGTCCCACCCCCCCTGACTTAAACCATGGCCTTGTAGTTAGTGACTTGCAAAGCAATTCAACAATATAGTCTACTACCCATCCTCTCAGAGTCCAACCAGCTAAAGAATACAAAAGACTCCAATATTTTAACATTCTACTTTTAGAAGAGAGGAATAATAAGTAAAATGATATGGAAAATATTCTTCACTCATGCTCATCCCCCCAAACAAGGACAATTTCTATTCTAGGATTTAGACTTAGTACAAATACAGCCTTATCTCTTACATATTTTAAGATATCAATGGTACCATAATGATTGGCTTTTCTCTCAAAACTCATTTTAAAGTCACCTTCTCCAGCTGAATATCATGTCCTCTATGCTCCCCCCTCTCCTCCACCACCACCTTTCATCCTAGCAGAGTAACTGCCTCCCCCTTCTTAATATCTCTATTTAGCCATTATCAAACTATAAAATAGTTTTTGTTTTCACGTGTGTCTCTCCCACTGGTCTATGAGCCCCTCAAAGGGCAGGGAAACATGAATTTTTCACCTTGGTACCACCAAGTAGTACGTGGATTTAGCATATTTGTTAAATTAATATTCAGAATGTATCCTGAAGCCCTGCCATAATCTCATTCAAAGATTCAGGTACAGCTAGCACATATTGACCGCCTGTGTTGTTTTCACCACAACCCTGTGAAAGAAGTGGTATCATTCTTATTTACAGATGAGGAAACTGAAGCTTCTGTGTTTCTCAAATTTGCAGTGGGCATAAGAGTTATCAGGGTGCTTGTTCAACAAGATTCCCCAGCACCACCCAGGTGAAAACCTCAGCCGTGGACTCTGGAACTTGGCTATTTAGCAAGCACGCCAGGCAATTCTGATGTACATGGTTGGACCAGACTTTGACAAACACGGGTGTAAGTGATTGCTACACAGCGAGTAAATAGTCAAGCCAGAGTTCAAACTCAGCCCTTCTAATTCCAGATCTAGTCCATGCTATATTTATCTTTGTTGTACTCTATCTCCTATGGCAAGGAAATAGACTGAAACATGTTGGAAAGATTTTTAGCAACAAGGGCTAAAGCAGAACGGCTTGTGGATTAACTCCAGGGCTGTTTATTTTTTTTTTCCTCCAAGGAGATCTTGCCAGACTTCCAACAGCATAGCAGCAGGGTTGCCAAGTCATCTCTTACACAACTTACCTCAGGAAAGCATAGACCACAGAACTTGGGGAACTTACAGAGTTTATGCTTCTATTTTCTTTCTCCATTCCCCCTCCACCACTAGCCACACCATTAACTTAAAGAGCATACTCAGTACCTGAAATGCAATTAGTTGATTTGTTAAGTATTAAGATTTCTAGCTGAAAACCAGTAGCTACAACATTTGGGATCCTGACAGTAATATTAATGTGTCTGTTCCAAAACAATGAAAAGGAATGTGTGGCTTAGCAGGCAATTAGTGCAGATGTTAGAAGAACTGGGGTAAGTAGCATTTTGCTGCCCATTTATGCTTTCGGTGCTCTTTATCTAAATATTAGGTGAGGAAATATGGAATGAATGTGATGATGCAATCCTAAAGACTAGAGGGCCACAGTCAGCCATTCGCCCTAGGTCAGGGTAATCTGAGTTCACTGGAAATCAGAAGCCCAAGAAGCCAGGGGTGGGGAATTATGGACCTTGGACCAGAAAAGCTGAAGAGAGCCTCTCTAGTGTAGCAGCCACTGCTCTTACTGACTGAGGAAGCCTCCAAGGTCCCCAGTGGAGCCTGCTAGGGTTCCAGGACCCCTGCATCCAACCTCAACCCATTCTCCTGGCTCACATTCAGCTAATAACCTTGAAGTGACAAGGACTATCCCTGAGATTCTTTAACTGTGCCAGCCCGCCTTAAAATAACAAAGGAGGCCCCTGGCTCCAGCTCAGAGAAACGGAAGAAGAGACCTTCACAGGGCAGCTGAATGGTTTCTTTCTTTTTTTTTTTTTAATTTTATTTATTTATTTTTTCCCCCCAAAGCCCCAGTAGACAGTTGTATGTCGTAGCTGCACATCCTTCTAGCTGCTGCATGTGGGACGGGGCCTCAGCATGGCCTGACAAGTGGCGCGTCGATGCGCACCCGGGATCCGAACCCGGGCCGCCAGCAGCGGAGCGTGCGCACTTAACCGCTAAGCCACGGGGCTGGCCCTGAATGGTTTCTTTCTTAACTGGAAAAAAAAGCAAGGGAAAGATAAAGGAAGTGGGGTTAAGATCATAATTGAGTACTTGCTCAGCATTCTTTATACTATAGTGATAGTATATAGCTCAGTGGTTACAAGTGTGGGCTCTGGAGCCCTACTGCCTAAATTTGAATTTCAACTCCAGCATTAACTCTGTGACCTTGGGCAACTTCCTAACTTCTTTGTGTTTCATTTTCCTTATCTGTAAAATGGATGTAATGATAAATATTGCCTATCTCATAGGATTTCTGTGAGGATTAGACTACATAATACATATAAAGCCTTAAAATACTGTTTGACACATAATAAGCACTTAATATTAGAAATCAACATCATTATCATTAGCTTAGTACTTGAAAGATAGGTATCATTATCTCCAACTATAGGTGAATAGACAGGCTAAAAAGTGTGTGGAACTTGCCTAAAGTCACACAGATAGCAAATAGTAGAGCCAAGATTTGATTTTATATCTATCTGGCTCCAAGTTCTGTGTTTCTTCCACTATACCCTGTGGCCCTAATGAGTGTAGTTCATTGGAGAGGCACATGCCAAAACCTGTGGCCTTCTTCTTCCTCACTACACCCTCACCCCCACTGCAACTGCCATCTGCATGGCTGGCTTGGCACTCTAGCTTCTCATAGGTCTAGTTAAAAACTTTAAACATCCTTATAACTGCTCCAGTATGGAGGTGGCTGTCTCCAGGGCCCTCCATCTTATAGACTAAAACAATAAATTTTCCAGGATGAGGGTTAGTTTGTGAAAGCACCCTCTACCCTGATGTTCTCATCTGCATGCTTGAGGATGAAGCTACTATCTCCCACCTCCACCCTGCCACACTCACAGTCCATGTGAGAATGATTACCTACTATATAGGCTAGCATAAAAGCCCTTCCCTTTCCCTTTCCCTTTCCCTTTCCGTTTTCCCTCCCCTCCCCTGCCTTCCTCTCCCCTTTCCCAAGGAAGAATATGTTGTGACATCCTGATCCCCTTGAGTGGCTCTTTGATCCATCCTTGGTAATACTCATAAGGAGATAAAGCCCTTGCTTATCTAATAGTGTCATCTCCCTCAAGCCACGTGGGAGCTTTATCTTACAAAAGCCCCATCAGTTCCCTCACCCTGTATAGATGTGATGCAAGCTGTGGCATCACTGCTGGTGATGTCTGTGATCGGAGAGAGAGTGGGAGGTGCCTGGGGCTTCAGTGCATTGTTCACAAATAATGATGGATTGTTAATTTTCAAAGAAAATGAAGAAGGATTCAAAATAACACCTGCAACATGCAATATATTGCTTCATGAGCAATAACTACCAAACAGAAGATAAAACCTTGAGCCTTATGCTTAATGCAGACCCAAAACAGGATTTATCCTACTGTTTCCTTTCCCTTAGCCAGAGAACAGAAAGCATAATGTTATTCAGTTCTAGGACACCCAACCCTGCCCTTGTGCCATAATCTTTCACAACAAATACTTCTTGAGTGCCTACTGTATGCAAGGTCCTGTGTGACATACTAGAGTTATTTCTGTAATATGCTAGAGTTATTTCTGTTTCATGCAAGCATTTTCTAAACTTCCTCTCTCTTCCCTTTGTCATGGTATTCCTAGTGCTATTCCCACGACCACTGTCTAAACAGTACTCCAACAGCCTTCCATGGCACCTGGACTCCCCACCATGAGAATCATTTCTTTGGTGTGAAGCATAAAAGTAACCATGCTAAAAATGTTAATAGACTCTAGGGGCGGGGGACGCGATCAGATTAGTTTTAGCACAGTGGCATAAGGGAGTAGGGCATAAATATACTACAGAATTGGGATTGGTTGTGCTTGTAGTAGATGGGAAGGGATTGTGAAGAAACCAGGGATATAAGGCACTCTCCAGTCAGAACACATGAAAATTGCTGCAATAGAGCAGGGTTTCTCAGCCTTGGCAGTATTGACGTTTTGGGTCAGATAATTGTTTGTTGTGGGGGTCTGTCCTATATATTGTAGGACATTTACCAGTATCCCTGGCCTCTGTCCACTAGATGTCAGTAACACCTCCCAGCCCCCAGCTGTGACAACCAAAGATGTCTCCAAATATGTCTCCTGGGGGGCAAACTTAGCCCCAGTTAAGAACCACTGCACGAGAGGACCTGGGGAGCACCCATCTGTATAAAGATGAGCTCTGTAGCCCTCCCAGCTCAAATGTTCTATAACTTTATGACTTCCCTAGTTTAGCAGAGTGGTTAACAGCATGAATTCTGGAGCCAGACTGCCTGGGTTTGAATCCCAGCTCCACCATAAGCTAGCTGTATGAACATCGACACGTTGCTTAACCTCTCTGTTCCTGTTACCTCATCAATAAAATGAGGTCCTACTTTATAGAGTTGTTATAAGTTTTAAATTAATGTACATAAAGTGCCTAGAACATTGTGTGGCAAGTAGTAAATATTAAGTGAGTGTTACCTATTATTAATTTTGTTATAATTACTATCATTAACACTGTTATTTGCCGTTTATCTAAGTCCTGGTATGTTCAAGGGGTCTGATGTTTCACCCAGCTTTAGACCACTATCTTCCTTCTGCAGAAATGACTAGAGAGCTAAGTCCACGGTTCAGGACTACATAATGCAAAGAGATTTTTTTTTTGGCTGTGGGTCTATGAAATAGGCATTGCAGGTAAGCCCCACTGTGTACAATTGCTGAGTTCTTGCAGAGTTCGCTTCTTTAAAAGCACACTTAGGGCCGGCCCCGTGGCTTAGTGGTTAAGTGCGCGCACTCCATTGCTGGCAGCCCGGGTTCGGATCCCGGGCGCGCACTGACACACTGCTTCTGCGGCCATGCTGAGGCCGCGTCCCACATACAGCAACTAGAAGGATGTGCAGCTATGACACACAACTATCTACTGGGGCTTTGGGGGCAAAAAATAAACAAATAAAATTATAAAAGCACACTTATTGGCACATACTTTGAGCTAGTCACTGTAGAATGTACAAAAGTAAATGAGGTTTATATCCCCTGCCCTCAAGGAACTAACAAATATGGCTGCTACATGCACGTTTATTTTAGTAAATTTAATTAACTTAAATTCTCAAAGAAATTCTGGTTAGTTCCTTCTTACCCATGAAGAATTTCTCTGTGATGAAAATTATCTCCCCATCTCCAGATTTATCTTTCTTAAAGTTTGCATTTCTGTAATTGTGATTTTCTTATATTATCACCTTGTTAGAATTATAATACTTCAAATTATCACCATTTTATCTTCCTCTCTCTCTCCTTTAAAAATGTTTAATATTCAATCCTCAGAAGAAAACCACCAAGAGAGATTTTGTCTTAATACAACAGGAGAGTAGTATCCCATTCTAAATAGCTTGGCACCTGCTTCTGGGAAGAAGAATATCTGTGCAGGACTCTCTTACATATACTCATATATTTCTTCATTCATTTATTTAAAATAGTTTATTGAACATCTACTCTATGTCAGACACAGTGTCTAGGCACTAAGAATAACAAGGAGGAGTAAGGGATTCCAGAGTCTAGGAGGAGAGACAGACATGGAAAGAGGTGATAAAAATATAATGTAGTAAGGGCTATTGTAATGTGTTCAGTGAGCTAGGGGAACACAGAAAATAAAGGGGTTCTTTGGGAGAGAGTTTAGTGTGATGGAGAAGACTGTGGGCATTGGCATCAGAGCTGCCTGGGTTTGTATTCTTGTTCTACCACTTATTAGCTGTGTGATATTGAGCTGATTACTTAAACTCTCTGTGCCTAAGTTTCATTATCTGTATAATGTATTGTAATAATTTGTATATATGCTTGTCTCTCAGAGGACTTTGAGCCCTTCAAAGACTTGGAGTACTTCATCATCTTCTTACCTATTACCATGTTATTATTACGACTTACCGGATGTACAGTATGAGCCGAAACCATGCTAAAATCTTTACTCACATTGTCTAATTTAATCTTCAACAAACCCATAAGGTAGATACTATCGTTTTCCTAATTTTGTAGCTTGCTGCTTTTCTCATCAAACCCAGTTCTTTATTCAGAGTACTTATCACAATGTGTAATTACATCTATTTGTATTTTAATATCTTCCTTCTGCACTAGAGTGTTAGTGTCATAAGACCAAGGATGAAACCTTCTTGACCCACCATAAAATCTTCAACATCTAGAATGGTGCCTGACACATAGAAAATGTTCAATGAACGTACAGTAAATATGAAAGGAAGGCTGGAAGGCAGGCTGGCAAGAAGAGAAGAAAAGAAAAGAAAGAAAGAGAATGAATACATTGCAGTTAGTAAGTAGTAGAACTAAACTCTAGCCCAGAGCCATCTGACTCCCAAACCCATGCTCTTGATCTTAACTAAGCAGGGTTTCTTCCTACTCTTAACAGACTTTCAAAACATACTTTAGTATGTTTCAATAGACATTTGTTGAAAAAATGCTCTCCTCAACTTTGCACAATACTGGGTAACGAAATTACCGCATGCATAAAACATAAGAAAGGACATAAGAAAGAGAATTATAGGAGAGTAAATTGTCAGAGAAGGAGAGCTTTTGTCTTAATGAAAGAATATAGTTGGCGAGATGGCACCAACATACTAAACTCGTTTCACAGAAAATAAAGAAAACATTTGAAATCATTAACTCCACTGCAGGATAGGTGTATTACAGAATATATGTGTGTTTTGTCTTCAAGATCAAATAACTTTGACAGTAATTGACTAATCAGTGAAGCATAAACAATATAAAAACTGATGGCAGTAATTTGATAGTTATGGAGTGAGACCAAGTTAAAGTGGATGATCACTTCCAAATCTTTTATTCTTTGGTGCTAATGAACTCTTCTTCCAAAGTGCCATATCTTCCATCAACTTACCTAGAAGGCACTTCATTCACAACCACTCTACCACCTGTGATCTCTTGAAGAGTCACCACACAAGCAGAACAGAGAACCAGAATAGCAAGACATGTTCTTCAGACCTGGATGAGGCTTTTATTTTTTTAATAATTTTATTTATTTATTTATTTATTTTACCCCCAAAGCCCCAGTAGATAGTTGTATGTCATAGCTGCACATCCTTCTAGTTGCTGTATGTGGGACGCGGCCTCAGCATGGCCAGAGAAGTGGTGCGTCGGTGCGTGCCCAGGATCTGAACCCGGGCCACCAGCAGCGGAGCGCGTGCACTTAACCGCTAAGCCACGGGGCTGGCCCCAGACCTGGATGAGGCATTTTGAAGACCATTTGACAACCACTAGAACTCACCTTCTGAATATTCTTGGCTGCTACCAGTGAGTGTAGGACTCATGGGAGAATGAGCAATCTCTTCCTTTAGTGACATGGGACTACTTGTATAAAACACTTAAAGAAATTGCTAGATGTCCATTTTTAGTCTAGAAAGTGAATCAGGCCAGGAATTAACTTTTCCACCATTAAATGATGATTCTGAACAGATGTTTAGCACAGCACGTTTTGTTAGTGCAGACCTTAAATCCATGTTGCTGCCATAAAGAGATGATCATCTGGGATTTCTCATTGAAAGTAAAAATTTACAAGCTTGCTTATATGTATGACTATGCCTATATGGGAAAAAGATTATAGCTAATGCTATCAAACTGAATTATTAGTTGGGTGCATCTATCCCTGGTTGTAACTCTAAGTAAATTCCTACATGTAAATTCAGTTGTCCTGGAGAGAGAATCAGTTTAGCAATTATGCCATACCTTTTAAGACGATTTATCATTCTGAGAAGGTATACAAATAATCAATGAGTGTCATTGCATAGATTGCTTATTGTGCCCAAAATCAATGTAAGTTTATTTTATTTATTCATTCATTCAAATATTTCTTGCATACCTACTTTATACCAGACACTGAACTAAGAAATGGGGAAAGAAAGATGCCTAAAACACAGTCCCTGATCTAAAGGAGCATGCAGGCTAGCAGAATAGAGACATGTATCCGATAACTATAATTCAAGGCAGTCAGTGGTAAATGTTCAGTTGTTCTTGCCTCCTAGAATGCTTTTCAACCCTAATCCTCCATTCACTACCTAGGGGAAAATCCTATTTCTTCTTAGACTCATTTCAAATGATTCTTTCCCAGTGAAGGCTTCCCTGGCATTTCTCATCCCCTCCATCCCCCCCAACCCCAAAAACATATCAAAACCCATTCCCACAGGTTTAATTACTCCTTCTCTGTTCCCATGGCACTTTACTCATAGTTTTATTACAGTACTTATTACAATAATTTGTATTTGGTTGTTTATAGGTCATGACTCTCACTGTATTTTGAGTTCTTCTGGAACAGCAAGTGAGTTTTGTTCGTCTCTGTATTTCTAGTCACTAGCACACAACCTGGTATATATTAAGGCATAATAAAAGTTTAGTTTGGGGAAAAGGAGTGAGAGAATAAGCAAACATATAAAAATCAAATTCTAGATAAAATGTTACAATAACACATAGAAGGGCGTAATTAATTCCAGTGAGGTAGCTTCACAGACAAGGTGGCATTTGAGATGACCCTTGAAAAATTAGTAGGATTTGACAGGTGGAAATGGGTATTGGGGGAGGGGAGGGATGTGAGAAGGCAGAACTCCTTAAGAATTTAAGAACCAAATTCATTGTAGCAAAATAATGCTATTAAGTACACATGGTCCTTATCTTCTCATGTAAACAAGCCTAGCAGGAAGTCTACTTGCTAACATTTTAAGAGGCACTTTGAATTAATATATATTTTGAAAATAGTAATACTGTGCTATCCTTTAAAAATTGATAATTTAGATAATTCTCCCCCCTCCCCGCAAAATTAATCCAGAGTTTGGCTAGGTTGGTACATTGTAAATGCTCATTCTTTGATTTAAAAATTCTTTGTTGAGAATAATTCCTGATTCTCTTATATTTCCCAGGACTGTAGAGTCAATAAGTAGTCAAACTGTTGTAAGAAATTATTTTTGGCATGGGGACCCAGACCTTCTAAACCTAGCTGTTTCCTCTGGGAGTAATTCTCCAGCCACTTGAGAAAATCAGAGTGCAAACTCAGTGATCTCTAAAGGTCCCTTCCAGCTATAACATTCCCTAAAAGCTTGTCTTCCCTGGCTGGAGATTAGGAGTGCAGATGAACCTAATAATCACTATATAACCTCTTGACCCCAAGGATATTTGATGCCCCATGTTTGTTTTCTTGATAATATTTACAAGGAGGCTATTTCTAGCCTTCTAATATTCCTTCATGGGAGAGCACTGAAAACTGGGTGTGAGGACTAGAGTTCCTACAGATGGAAAAATCACCAGTTTTGAAATGTGACTTCTGACTGCAGTAACGAATGCTTAGGGCCATCAATCACTCTGTGTGTGTGTGTGTGTGTGTGTGTGTGTGTGTGGTTTATGGAGAGGAGGCATAGGCAGCATAGAAGAATAATAAAACCTATTTCAGAAATAATATTTTTGGACATTCTCATTTGCTTGTTCTGACCAATCAGTGATCAAAATAGCACTTGTATAAATAGCCCTGCCAAGGATCATCCCTGATGTTGCCAGGTTGAAAGGATGTGATAGACGTTAGCAAGCTAGTATTAGAACAGAGTTGCCTTTGGAGGTGTAATTGGCAGAAGTACATACTGGGAGGTAGGAGAAAAGCCATGGAAAGATTTTCTATGGAAATCAATAGTCAGAGGGAAATTTCCCAAAATAAAAGTCTTTTTGTGCTCAGATGACTTATGACTACATCTCTCCCAACTGTGCAGTATATACATTCACATACATATATAACCCACTTCAATGTCTTTGCTTATGTCATCCCTGCTCCCAGAATGTCTTTTCTCCTCTTTACCTGTCTAATAGCTACCCATTACTCAAGACATGTTCTATAGAAATCTGGCCCATTCTTTCAGCTCCTATCTTTTCAATGAAGCCTTTCCCACCTGCTCAAGCCACAGTAGTTCTTCATTCCTTAAACTTCAGTAAAATTTCTGATCTATTCCATTCAAGTGTTTCATTGTTTCCTAACTGTTTAGCTGGAGATAGTAAAGCATAGCGGCTAAAAGTACACATCCTATGTTACCTTGGACAATATATATGACCTTTCAAAGCCTCTCATCTATTAAATGGAGCTATAAATAGTCCCTGTCTCATAAGATTGTTTTGAAAGTTAAGTGAGAATAATGCATGCCAAGTGCTTTACCTAGCATATGGTAAGTGTTCAGTAATTAGTGAAATAGTAATAATCGCCATCATCATTGGTCTCTTCAATTAGATTGTATAACCTTTGAAGGCAGGGACTATGTCTCCTATCTGCTTATTCTCTGGTATCCTCGTAACCCCAAAAATACTCAGTTGGCTAATTTGATGTCTGTTGATTATGTGTCCAGCTCTATTCAATATTACTGCCTAAAAGATATGAAATTATATCAGGAATATAATTTTTATTTTTTATTGCTACTATGGAAGTCCTTGGATGTATTTTCTTGGTTTTCATGCATGAGTAGTTTGGATGGAAGCTGCTGAAGTAATCATATACAACTAAACTATGAGAAGAATGGGAAACCTCTTAATCATCCCAAGCTCCTGTGGTGTGTATCCTTGAAAAAAAAAACAGAAACCTATAAAACTCTGATGAAGAAAATCAAAGAACTAAATAAATGGAGAGATATTTCATGTTTATTCATAGGAAGACTCAATATTGTCAAGATGTCAGTTCTTCCCAACTTGATTCAATGCAATCCCAATCAAAATCCAAGCAAGTTATTTTGTGTATATTAAGAAACTGATTCTAAAGTTTATATGGAGAGGTAAAAGAGCCAGAATAGCCGACACAATATTGAATGAAAAGAACAAAGTTGGAAGACTGATGCTACCCAACTTCAAGACTTACTACAAAGCTACAGTAATCAAGGCATTGGGGCATTGGTGAAAGAATAGACAAATAGATAAATGGAATAGAATAGAGAGCACAGAAATAGATCCTCACAAATATAGTCAACTGATCTTTTTGACAAAGGAGCAAGTGCAATACAATGGAGAAAAGATAGTTTCTTCACCAAATGTGCCAGAACAACTGGACATCCACGTGCAAAAAAAGGAATCTAGTCACAGATCTTATACCCATTACAAAAATTAACTCAAAATGGATCATAGACCTAAATGTTACATGCAAAACTATAAAACTCCCAGAAGATAACATAAGAAAAAACCTAGATGACCTTGGATATGGCAATGACTATTTAAATGCAATGCCAAAGGCACGTCCATGAAAGAAATTATTGGTAAGCTATACTTCATTACAATTAAAATCTTCTGCTCTGCAAAAGGCAATGTCAAGAGAATAAGAAGACAAGCCACAGACTGAGAGAAAATATTTGCAAAATACACACCTGATAAAGGACCGTTAGCTAAAATGTACAAAGAACTCTTAAAAATCAACAAGGAGAAAACAGACAAGCCAATTAAAAAATGAGCCAAAGACTTTAATAGACATCTCACCAAAGAAGATATACAGATGGCAAATAAGCTTATGAAAAGATGCTCCACATTATATGTCATCAGGGAAATGCAATTAAAACAACAATGAAATACCACTACACACCTTTTAGAATGGCCAGAATCCAGAACACTGACAACACCGAATGCTGGTGAGGATGTGGAGCAACAGGAACTCTCATTCATTGCTAGTAGGAATGCAAAATGGTACAGCCACTTTGGAAGATAGGTTGATGGTTTTGTACAAAACTAAATGTGCTCTTACCATACAATCTAGTGACTGCGCTGCTTGGCATTTACCCAAAGGAGTTAAAAACTTATGTCCACACAAAAATGTGCACCCGGGTGTTTATAGCAGTTTTATTCATAATTGCCAAAACTTGGAAGCAACCAAGATGTCCTTCAGGAAGTGAACGGATAAATAAACTGTGGTATATCCAAATAATGGAAGATTATTCAGCACTAAAAGGAAATGAGCTATCAAGCCATGAAAAGACATAGAGGAACCCTAAATGCATATTACTAAGTGAAAGAAGCCAATCTGAAAAGGCTTCTTATTGTATGATTCCAACTATATGACATTCTAGAAAAGGCAAAACTATAGTGACAGTAAAAAGATCAGTGGCTGGGGCCGACCCAGCGGCGCAGCGGTTAAGTGTGCTGCGCGCTCTCCTTCAGCGGCCCAGGGTTCACAGGCCCAGATTCCTGGCGCGCACCGACGCACCACTTGTCAAGCCATGCTGTGGCGGCGTCCCATATAAAGTAGAGGAAGTTGGGCATGGATGTTAGCCCAGGGCCAATCTTCCTCTGCAAAAAAGAGGAAGATTGGCGTCAGATGTTAGCTCAGGGCTGGTCTTCCCCACACACACACACACACAAAAAGATCAGTGGTTGCCAGGGGTTGGAGGGCTGGGAGGGATGAATAAGCAGAGCACAGAGGATTTTTAGGGTAGTGAAAATACTCTCTCTGATACCATAATTATGGATACATGTCATTATACATTTGTCCAAACCCATGGAATATACAACACCAAGAGTGAACCCTAATGTAAACGATGGCTTTTGGATGATTATGATGCGTCAATGTAGGTTCATCAATTGTAACAAATGTACCACTCTGGTGGAGGATATTGATAATGGGGGAGGCTATGCATGTGTAGGGGCAGGGGGTATCTGTGAAATCTCTGTACCTTCCTCTCAATTTTACTGTGAACCTAAAACTGCTCTAAAAAAATAATCTTCATAAAAAAACAAGAGAGAAGAAAGGGAGAGAGGGGATGGGGAGACTGAGAGAAAGAGAGAAAAAAACATACTAAAATGCCATCTGGTAAACTGCTTTCCAATTCCATGACTTCCTGCCAGTTCAAGTGTATTGTTTTAACCCTTGTAAAGGGCTGGAATTAAGGCCCTATCCACCACTTGTCCATCATTCCCAATCTGTAAAGAGTTTGCCGGAGTTTACATTGATAAATAAACTAGATACTGAAACCTTAATACAACAAATTATTTGGCTTGTCATTTCTTTTTAGCTGATAATAGTAGAACTCTGAATGTGGATTCCACTGCAATGACGCTACCAATGTCTGATCCAACTGCATGGGCCACAGCAATGAATAATCTTGGAATGGCACCGCTGGGAATTGCTGGACAACCAATTTTACCTGGTATGCTATTTTTAATCTACTCACAAGTGTTTCTTTTTATTGACCATGTGGTAATAAATATAACAGTATGACACAACTTATTTTGAAGTTGACATTTACCAGATTCTGCCTAGAGTGTGCGTTTTTGTAATATGAGCTTTATAGGCTGAGTGGCCAGTAGTTACTAGTATACTTCCTATTGCACTATGAGCAAGCTGGGGGTATATCTGATGCAGGGTATGGTCACTGAACATTTAAATAGCTCATTGAAATAAAAGGCAACAGAATTTGGCAATAAATTACAAAGCTTGTCCAATTTTATAGATTTATTAGAGGAAGCAAATAAACATGGAGCTGGAATGAGAACTGACTTAGATATCTCAAAAATCTTGGATTCCTAAAGAGGAAGAAAGGAGATAGTGGAGAACATCCCCAAAACTACTGTTAACACTGAATAACTATTCATATTTTTTTAAACAAAGTAACCTGCAAGAGAATGGGCATGGTGTACCAACTCCACATTCACTAAAGATAAAATTAGAAGAAAACTGCCACAGCGTTTGAAGGGTTTAGTTTAGATTAAAAAAAAAGCTTCCTATACTGTCAGAGCTATTAACCATTAAAATAGGTTTGTGAAGACATCAGGGAATTGCCATCTCAGGAAACCTGGGGCACTTGTTAAATATCCTAAACATTAATCATTTAATTAATGTTCACGTAATTGTGATCCTACTTGAAAGCATTTATTGTGATCCTACTTAAAAGCGTTAGAGGACCAGGCCAGTCTAGGACCTTGCTATTCAACAGGGAGCTGTTAAGCATCCTGGAATCTCAGGTCCCAGCCCAGACCTACTGAATCAGAAGCTGCATTTTAACGTGATCCTCAGGTTATTCACAAGCACATTACAGTTGAGAAACAGATCTAGAGTGATGCCACTTTGTTGTGCCATTCATTTATATAGTTACCTAACCCCACTCCCCAAAAAATAATTTCACAATTCCAGCCCAGATTTTGAATCCTTGGACGTTATAATGGGGGTGAGGTAGGGTAGGCAATGATACTTAATAACCTTAATAATAAATTAAGAAATGTTATTACATTGAAAGCTAGGAAGCAACCATAAAAGCAGCCAAACATAAAGAAAAAAGATATGAGAAAGAAATGGGTAGAGAAAAAAGGAGCTTGGATTCTATATGTGGCAGAGGCAAAGAACTGTCCCACCAAACTACAACTTATACCGTGGGCTGTAGTCGACTAGACTGCATCCTACTCCGTTAGACCAGCCATAATTGAAATGAGCAACCGGGGATCCTTTGAGGGCTAGAATGATTGGACCATGGGTCTCCTCGGGTTTACATGACTAGTGGGGCCAATTTGGGATCAGCAGGCCTTACGACAGGAGCCAGTATTGGTAGTGATTAAGAGCTCAAACTCTGGGGTCAGTCTGACTGACTTCCAAGCCTGTTTCTTTCACTAGTTCATCTTGGATAGTTGAATATCTTTGTAAAATCAGACTAATAGTACCTAACCTTAGGGTTGTTGTGAGAATTAAATTGTGCTTAGCACAATGCCTGGCACATAGTTAGTGCTCAAACATGTTGGCTATTAAAGTGCTTTAAAGATCATTATTAATATATTTCTTATAGACATTTCTAAAGGAAGTAATGGGTTTTTTATTTAGTTTTTCTTCATTATTTCCTTATAATAGAATTTAAACTAAAATATTGTGTGTTATTTTATAGCTCCATATGGAGTGGTCCCAAGTCACAATCTCTTATAGTCTAGAGTGACTAGACAATCTGATTGGCTTAAATATTACCAGTTTATGGAAATCTGAACTATATGGGTATATGTGCCAGGAAAAATCTTGAGGCCAGATCTGCTCTAACACCAGGGGACTAAATGTTAGCTTATATCAGATTGTTTGGAAATTACCACATCTAAACACAAATCTATGCTCACAAAGTGATCTTCAGTGCTTAGCCACCCATCTATAATGTGGAGCAAAAAAGGCCTAGCACTGAGAGTAAAAAAATCATCCAAGCCATCGTTACAGGCCCATAGACTGCACTGGGGTCAATAATAGGCCTAAAATATTGGGGTAGGTTTTCTTAACAGTAGCTCAGAGGGCTATTTCTGCAGAGACAGTACCTTGCTTAGTATTTAACAACACAGGCCTCAAAGATAGACTGCTTGGGTTTGCATCTTTGCTCTGCCACTTGCTAGCTATGTGACCTTGCACAAGTTACTTGACCTTTCTGCACATCAGTTTCTTCATCTGTAAAATGGGGATAATTATAGTATCTACTTCATAGGATTGCTGTGAAGATTAAATAATATGCTTAGCACAATGCTTGGCATATAATAAGCACTCAGTAAAGGTTGACTGTCATCATTATTATTGCTGTTAGTAGTACTATATGCTGTTTAAGATAAAGGAAATGCTAACATACGTCCTTCAAATAGCTGCTAAGCTGCCACTTAATTGAAAGTATTTGGGTGCGATGCAGCTACTGCCAGCTCTAATGACTGTTCCTCACGTCCACCTCCAACCAGACATCTGAAACCTCAAGAGTGATTTTAATTTGTACCTCTGTCCTTCTTTGCCTACATCTTATTTTCTGAAGGACTACGAAGAAATGGGTTCTCAGGGTCCTCTTCAACCTTGTGATTGAGTGATCATTTAGCTGTGCTGTAGGGAAAGTTACTTGACTTTTTAGAAACCAGGTCTTCGAAATACTGATATTTACTTCAGTAGTGCCCTTCTTGTCTTTAAAGTACATAGGGCAATATCATTGGGCTAAGACATACTTGTAAAGCTATGTTTAAAATCACTTGAGTTTTGTGTGAACTGATTTTTCTCCTCTCTGTATTATTTTAGGAAGGCAGTTTAACCACTGAGATTAGAACGTGGGTTCTGGATCCAGACTGCCTAGGTTAAAATAAATCCCTGCTCTGCCATTAAGTAGCTGTATAACCGTTAGCAAGTTACTTAACATCTCTATGCCTCAGTTTCTTCATCTGTAAAACAGAGATAATAATAGCACCTATGTCATATGGTTGTTATGAAGATTAGTGAGTTAATACATGTAAAGTCTTAGAATGATGCCTGGCTCACAGTAATTCCTCAATGAACTTAGCTGTTATTATTGTTTCAAGTTCACATCTTGTACATAGCTTACAAAAAGTTGAATTATGGTTCATTTGTATTCTTAACAACAGTGAAGGATAATGAATGCAGAGGCAAAACTTTTCCCTGGAGAAGCACTGGACAATGGCAGGTGAAAAGAACAGTGTCTGATAGTGCTGATGATTGCTCCTTGTAAAGCTGGTGGGGTGTCCATAGAAATAGAAGGTTGGCACCATACTCCAATGCTGCCTACCCTTCTTTGTGCCAGGGTTTGAGGAACAGGGTGTCTGCCATCTTTATTATCTAATGTTGTCAGTGAATGGATCCCCCTAATTCTTCCCCCATCCCACCAAGATTCCTTAAAACGGAAGAGGCAGCAAATGAGCTACATGGAACTGTTCCCTGAGGTTACCCACTGATGGCTCAGTGATTCAGCTGTTTTTCTATCCCTTAGGAGGTTTCCTACTGAGACAGCAGACTTTTCTTTGTCCTGTCTTATCTAGCCTGTAACAGTAGAAAAGGCTTTTGGCATTGATGAAAAACAAATGATACATAAGATTCCTTAACTTCCCCTAGAGAGCTCAAATCCATACTGTCATGGAAGCTGCATCTCTTGGACACATAATTGTCATCATGGCAATGTCTGACTTATTATATTCATTGAGTGGGGAGTAGAGACAGGCTATCTCTAGGGTTTGATGTAGAGCTCCCTTTCATCTAACGTAGTGTTTTGTACATCTGCTGTTCAATAAAGTTAATCCAAAATGATGGCAGATTAGGAGGTCCCCTCTGGCTGGCGGCTGTCTTTCCTGCGAGAGTATTTGCTTTTCCAAGCTGGTCCAATAAGAATAATGTTAGTTTTCACGTCAAGAGAGGCACCAAAAAGAGTGAGGCCTTCTGTTTAAGGAGGATTGTTCTGCTCATCATCCCAGATGAATCCAAGGATGGACCCATTAAGGTGGACTCATTAAATACTGTGTGCTGCTTCCTTTATTTTCCCCTCCATTAAAATATCCTTAGCATCCAAATGTGGTGCCTGTGAAGTCCCAAAGGAGGAGAAGAGTCTCTCCTTATGCTGTCTCCACTGTATCGACTATGCCACCTCCATAATGAGAGAATTTGGGAAATATGGACTCATGGACCTTATTCCCAGAGCAAGACCCTGCCCATCTATAAGCATAGTCATTCTTAAGGAGGCAGTTCTCACTATACTCAGCAGGCCAACTCTGATGGACACAGAAAAAAATGAGGATGGGTGACACATGACAGGCCACTGTTCTACAAGCTCCTCAAGGAGGCTCAGATTTGGATTTATATTATTTCTCATCTCTTCCACAAATAGAATATGCCTTCAGTGGCAGATAAGGTTGAGATCCTGAGAAAGGAGAGCACTGTTCATTATCATGGTGGACACTTCACTGAAAGACAGTAATATGTAAAACACTGTACCAAATAGAATTAATGTCTCTTCAAAACAATCTTGAATCCTACATAGTGATAGTACTCTCAAGACTCTTCATGGAACCTGTCATGAAGAGTGGCCAAGTGAGACCATTTATTCATTCATTCATACAAGAGGTATTTACTGAGGGCTGCTGTATGCAAGGTACTGCAAGAAGCCCTGGGGATAAAACAATGAACAAAAAAGACAAAGATTCTTGCCCTCATACTGACTCCAGTACTTTTAGAACCCCTATGTTTTCTCCTTAATAAAACCTGTTCTCATGTATGAGATGCCTCTTGACTGACAGCTGCTCAAAGGCTTCCCATCCATTTCGTCCATTTGTGCTTTTATTCACCCATCCATTTGTTAAAAATATATTAATTCAAAGGGATCCAAAATGGGCACAGCTCAATCCTTGCCTTCAAGGTCAGAATCCAGTGGCAGAGGCAGCAAAGTCAGTATCACTACACTACAATGTAGCAAGTGTCATAGTAGAAATATGTAGAAAAGTATTGTTTTAGCCAGGGTAGTATGAGGAGGAGTGCTAGGTAGGTGGTGGTGGTCAGGGAAGGTTCACAGCAGTGGTAACGTTTGAGCTCAATGTCCAGGGATATGTAGTAAGGTGTCAGATGAGGAAAAAAAGAACTAAGAACAGTCCAGGGAGAGGAAACGGTGCCTCAGTGACTGGATGGTATGTAAGAGTGTACAGTATGGGGACAATGGTTAATACTGAGTTGAATTATGTCACATCATTCCACAAAGACCTTGAGGCAGCTTATAAGAAAGATTACAATAAAAGAGAAAAATTATAAGTAAAACAAACTAGATACTGTGAGCATCTAGGAAAACATGAATGAGAACAGAAGGTTAAGACCAGGTAGGGAGGTTAATTAGAATTCAGATGTGCAGGTCATAGGATCCCATTGAGTTTCTAAAGTTGAGCTGCACCTGTGACCGGGTAGCCAAAACAAAAAGGGAAACCAGATCGGTTATAAAATTTGCACTTGCCATGAAGAGAAAATATACCAATCCTGGGGAGAAGTCAAACTTTTCATGGCCCTTAACACTTTTGTGTATGTGTTTGACATTTTAGTTCTGAAAGAATTTTTTCATAGGGAGCTTCATATCTAGGGGTACACACTAAGTGAAGTAGTTGAATGATCTCTAAAGCCCAAACCCTGGTGCATAGCCCAGGACCCATCAATATTACTTTCCCTAGTTTGCTGCAAAATGTAAAAACTAAAAATATAGTAAATTTGTCATGAAACTAAATTTGCTCAATTGAAAGGGCTATTCTTTATTCTGAGATTATAGACTTCCTATATTTTTGGTTTTAAAACATTCTTTTATGAACTGTGTGAATAGTACATTGGTTAGTTTCTGTTATTTTTCCCCAGGTCTTTTCTTTGCAAATTAAGAGATTGGCAACCTTAAATATATGTATGTATGTAATTTTATTTTATTCATCTCTAAAATCAAGAAATCTGGGAACCACAATTGTAGTGTGAAATGTCCTCACTAATGCCCTTCCAAAAGTGTTCACCGCATCCCTGGATGAGAGTCGAGGGCATAACCCTGAATCTGTCAAATGTTCTAACAAGGCAAGAGCACAGTGTAAATAAATAGGAGGGAGTAGGGGGAAGGTGGGCTAGAAAGGTAGATATTTGCAAAAACTTATGCTAAAGAAATAAAGCTTCATTGGTGGAAATTTGGGATCAAAGTCTAGATTTATTGCAGAGAGTCTTTGTGAACTGAAATTATGCCACAGAACCCATCCAAGCCCAGTTTGCTACTTTGTTTGCCATTGTACATGAGCCAGGCCCTGCCTCAGTTTTATAGCTGGCCTGAAACAAGGTTTGAGGTGATCTTCTGGGGAAGCAGGAAAGATATTGGTAGAATTTGAGAGTTATGTGCAAAAATTTGGAAACTTGTACTCTATTTCCAAGAGGGCTGGTAATAAGTCCAGGATCATCTTGCAGCTCCGCCAGGCTGTCCTTACAAATCTGTGTTCCCTCTTCAGGTTGGCTGCCTCAAAAGTCTTTTCAATCTGCATAGAAAGGAGGCAATCGGGAATGTAATGGGTTAAAATTTCTTGATACCCAGGCATAATTCTTAATTTTCCAGTGAATTTTGTAGGAACTCTAAAGAAATAGCAATAATGTCCCAGAAATGTATACCTGAATTGGAATAATAATTTTCTATGAAATAACTGAATTATGCATATATAATTAGATCCTATTTGGAACACTTATTTTAGACTGATCTGTGGTTGCATTTCAGTGGTTTTACTGTGAGCGTAAACTGCTTCCTGGTGCTCAGAGGGTCTCTGGAACACCTGAAAGATTGGAAATGCCTTTATAGGCCTGGGGGGACTTGGATGGGGAGAAGTCACTAAGTGCAGGCACAGCCTTTCTGAGGGTATGAAGGGGCTTCCAGCCAGCCAGAACCAGGGTGTAATTCTGAAAAGGCAAGCAAGATAGTAAATGTGTCACCTCCTACCTTTGTCTACCTCCAGTTCATACACTGCCATAATTCCAACTTCTCCTGTGGGTCAAAGTTGAGACAACAGATTTAAAACAGAGGTCTCTAAGTTACCTAACACTGTGGCAATACATATATCAGATATCTCAACAGGAAATTCTAGGTGTAGAGATAAGCAACCCTAAGGTAGCCTCTTGGACGGGAATATTTGAAGGCCCGCTATAGGCTGAGTAGGTAGATACAGAGCTTAATCTGACAAGGAGCATCTTTTTTTCCTGTGGACCCCTGGACTTTGTGGGAAGTGGTGTAGTCTAATGATTGAGAGCATGGTTAGTAAAAGCCACTTACTGTGTGGCCTTACTGTGTTTTCTCTATGAGCTTCAATTTCCTCATCTGTAAAATACGGAATAATAATGTTGCCCATTCCTTAGGATTGTTGTGATGATTAAGTGAGATGATATGTTTAAAACATACATACTCAATTAATGGGTAGTAGTATTATGGACACCACCACCCCACTCCACCCCCACTACAAAAGTGGAGGTTGCATTTTATAAGAAGAAAGCCAGTGTGAACTGACCTGCCAGAAAATATCAAGGTTTGAATCATAAAATTGGCATGTATGGTGCCTCCGTCAGGCATCAAAGATGGGCAACCTCTAAGGTTTCTAGTGTTTTGTAAACATCTGTAGTCTTAGTATGTCTAGTAGAGTATCAGTCATCTGGCATTGTTCCAACTGGCCCTTCCACACAGCAACAGTACAGTGACAACAATTGCCCAAGACAGTGGCTCTGGGGCCCTGCAGAGTCCCAAAGCACCTTTTCAATAATCTGAGAAAAATCATAGTCAGTCTAGTTTGACTGCTTATTGTACTTTCTATTTTCATTCTTTGAAAATAGCTAACTCTATTAACCAGTCACACCCCACTCCCTAGGCATGTTGCTGCATATTCTGCTTATCTGTTGCTGTATGACAATCTGCTTTATAACTTAGTGGTTTAAAAAACAATCATTTTATTCTATTTTAAGATTTTCTGGATGAAGAATTTTGCGCAAGACTCAGATGGGCAATTCTTCTGTTCCATGTGGTATCAACGAGGATGCCTCAGCTGTGGCAGGCTAGTCTGGAGGTTCCAAGACGACATCACTCATATGCATGGCATTTTTACAGAGACAGATAAAAACAGTGGATTCAGCTGGATCCTTCCCGTTCCATTTACTCTAAGGCCATCCTCACATGGTCTCTCCATCACAGTAGTTGGACATGTTATATGGTTACTCGAAGCTCCCATAGCACGTGTTCTGGAAACAAGAAGTGGGAATTGTATCTCTCTTAAGGCCTGAGCCTAAAAACAGACACAGCATCCCTTCTGCCATATTCTATTAGTCCAAGCAGTTCTAGAGCCCACCCAGATTCAAAAGGGAGGGAGGACATAGACCTTACTTCTTGATGAGAGGAGTGTCAAGGAATTTGTATCCACCTTTAATCTGCCAACTGGGAAAAAAGAATCATATGGAAGCATTTTGTTGCTCATCTGCCGTGTTTTTCAGCATACTTCCTTCACCTTGTACCTACAATTAAATTAATTCATTAAAACAATGGCCATACTACATTGAGAGGCAGTGTAGCGGTTAAGAGCGTTAGAATTAAACTAACCTGGATTTGAATCCTAGTTCTGCCTCATACTGGCTGTGTAACCTTGGACAAGTACCTAGACCCTCTGAGCATCAGTTTCTTTATAAAATGAAGGATAATAACTCATTCCGACAGCACAGATCTATTGGAGTGAGATTATATAAAATACTTAGCACAGTGCCTAGCACACTGTAAGCATCTGGTAAACAATTTTGGTGATGGTAATAATTGATAGAGCATTGTGACTGTTTGCATGGCTGTTTCCAAACTAGACTATGAGATCAGGATTTTGTCTTATTCATTCCTTCAACCCCAACACCTTGCATAGGGCCTAGCATCAAAATATTGAATGGATGGACATATGGGTGCCTGGACAACAGCATAGAAATGATATGTGCCTCCAGTGTAACTCTCTGGCTCAGATATGTAAAGAGAATGGAGGATAACAATATTGCCAGGTAACTACTCTGAGTGAGCGCAAGTTGCTAGGCAGCAGGAGGGTTTAAAGCTACGCTGAAATATTACTTGAAACCATGTAGTAGAGCTGCAACTCTGAGGAGCAAGCTGGCCCAAGTAGCAAACAGCATTTGCAGGATTTCCAGTAAGCTGGGACTTTGGGAATTACATGAATCAGAAGAGGGAATAGAAACCAACATCTTATAACATTTCCACCAATGGCCATGCCAAGAGTCAAGAAAGCAGTAGGGAAAGGGTGCTAGAAGAAGAGATGGTAAAAGCACAACAGAACAGGGTATTTATTGTAAAAAGGACTTTGGAGGAATACCTTGGCCTTTTCCACAATTCTTTTATAAAATGATTTCAAATCTCCTTCAGAAGTTTGAGTTCCTAATATAAGTGGCAATACTACATACTTGGTGGTGTACTCTTCAGGTCAGGTCAGGGGTCTGGAAAAGAGAGAGAATTTCTCTAGTGTTCTATTCCCAATGTGTTTTGTTTTATTATTTTTTTTCCAATGTGTTTTAAATTGTTGAACTTCTTTGATTTTTCAGGTTCCGCAATACTTGTTTAAGTCCCGTGATTTCAAATGGTTATTTTCTTGGTTGGCATTGGAAATTCACTTCTACTTTGGTGCTTAATGGTTGGAGATAAATAAAAGAAATAATCAATGTGATAGGAATCTTTGAAATGTCATGAACAACCAGCCCTCTAGCAAGCCCCACTGGGCGGTGTAGCCTATGGAACTCTTGGCATATTGAATGCAAGGAAGAAAGGGAGTTTATCTACTCTAGCTTTAGCCATATGTCATGAATACATTTGCTTTTAAATGAATTTCATAAAATATTAATGTAATCATACCAAACAGCAGAGTGGTGAGTGAGTACATTAGTCAGGAGTTATATTTATCCTGCGTATTTGTTTTTGTTTGTCTCCATTTATTAGTAGACAGTACATGGAGACAGGCATTTCTTTCTCAGTCGAAGTGGCAGAACTTGTTTAATGAACTGATGTTTCTGTAATCTCTGGTAAGGTAGAGTTGTGAGTGACAGAGCTATATGAATAACAATAAGGAGAGGCAGACAGAACAATAAAAGGAAGACAAACATTTCAGTAGGAGAGGAAAAATAGATGGAATTGTTTAGTTGGCACAGAATCTAATCTGATCTTTTTCTACTGAAAATTAATAGTTTGTAAATGGGTGAGATAATGTTAACAATTTTTTCAAAATCTTATAGACAAGGAGTCAAATTTTCCAAAGACATAAATGGCATTCTTAACCACAGTGCTCTTATTCTACAGCATAGGATCACAGGCTATCAGACCCCTTAAGTTCTCCAACATGGAAGGGAAGACCTGGACCCCCTTCCCCTACCTGCATAGAGCCTGACATATAGAAGGCTATCACAAATCTTTGTGGAATATGGGATGAATGCCTAAATAAGTGAATTTATTGGTGTGTGTATGGATGTTTTGAATAGAAGGAAGGAAACACCTATCAGGACTACCACCTATCATGACAGGTTTTCATATCTGTTCTGTCCTTTCATCCTTTGAGCTAAATGTCATTATTTATCCCTACTTTTACCAAAAAGGAAATGGAGGCACACAGATATTAAGAAACCTTCCTCAAGTTTATATAACTAGTATGTGGAGGAAAGAAGAGATATTAGAGCCACAGGGAGGAAGAGAGGGAGTGTGTGTGTGTGAGTGTGTGTCTGTGTGTGCATGTGCTCACATGTGTGTGTATGTGCATGTTGAGTGAGATGATATGTGAGGGCTAAAAGTAAATTCGTTTTCAGAAAAATAAAATTTCCTCTTGGAAGAAATTTTTTTCTTCCCAAACATGTCCGGGGTCTTGACATCTCAGCATGACAGCCATGTGGGAGGATGGGGAATGCCCTAGCTCTCTTGGGCTGGCTTGCAATGGGGAATGCCCATGTGCCACTCACCTGCCTATTTGCCCAGTCACAAGACTCCCACTGGGCCTATTATACCTAAAGTTCTGCTTTTGTTGGAACTACAGATTCTTCCCACTATTTAGATCCACCTCCTTCAACATCTTAGAGATACAACCCAGGGGATTCAGAGCCACCTTGAGGACATTCTTACAGGCATTGCCCCTTGGGCCTGTGTAGTGAGCAGGGTAAAGTTTTTGGAAGTAGGACCCGCTACTGCTGCTGCAACTGCCCCTACATTATCAGAACTCCTATGTAATACTTTCTTTCTTTGTGGTATACTCTGCCTTCTATAGAAAAGGACAGAAGTGAGAGGTGGATAAATAAAGAAATAGAATGTACTCCCTTCTCTCAAAGAACTTGCATTTTGATATAAATACAAAATTTAAACAATGAAATCAGTACCACCCTTAGACCCAGGCAAACGGCCCCTGCCTTGGGCCCACATCTCAGGGGACCCCATGCTTTGGAATGCCTGCATTGGTATTTTCTAAGTCCCCCTCCAGTGCTGAGGATTGTCCAGGTAGGTAGTGCCATCAGAGTAGATACCCCGAGTCCAGAGCAGGTCCTATGTGGGTTCTGATCACAGGAAGTACCTTTCTCCAAATTATCTAAGTCCCCCTCCAGTGTCTGGGACTGACCAGGGCTTGCAGTGTCATCTAAGCAAGGAGCCCCATTCTCAAACTGAACCTATGTAGACCCCAGTCCCCATTTCTCCTCTTTGGAGCACTCTCCAATCCTCTACCCCACATATGGAGTCAACTAGATGCCCCAAGAAGCTTCAGAACTCATGCCTATGGAGTCCTCCAAGAGTCTTGATTTCAGGAAGGTATCCTGGCAAGTAAATCACTCCAGCTGGCTGATATGGTATTGCTTTCATGGTATCGCGTGAGATTGTGCCACCAGAATGGTGTCAGTGCTGATTTGAGGTGAATCAAATTGTATATATAGATGAGCCCCACAAAAGATATTTGTTTGGGGGTCCCCACAGATCCTAGATGCATCCCTGAATGAAACAAAGGATGATACAAAATAAAATAAAATTCAGTGGCAACAAGTGTAGAACAGTTTTTAGACACAGAGTTAAGAATGAACTAGAATTATCTGCAAAGAGTTCTTTAGGGAGGATGGGACTTAAAGTATGGCCTTGAGGTATGGGGAGAATTTGGGGAGGCTCAAATGATTCCAGGCAGGGAGAACAACATGAACAAAGGCACAGAGAGTAGTTATTTATTGAGCATTTTTGTGCCATTCATTATGCTAAACACATTACATTCATGATTTTGTTTATTCCTCATAGCTCCCTATAAGGTAGGTGGAATTAACTCTATTTTGCAAATAAAGAAATGGAGGTTCAAAGATTCATCCTGCTAAGCATATGGTCTGCCTGATCCCCAAAATTGTACGCTCTTAACACCATACTATACTGCAAAAAGACAGGAAGTGTTACAAGGGGTCGCAGCAAGAAGCCTTGTCTGAATGGAGCAGAGGGTGTGTGTTGGGAACTACTGGAAGGCAAGATCAATAGACAAGGTACAGTCATATTAGGAAAGGCCTTGGATGTCAAAATGAGATGTAGAGACAAATAGGCACTTGTGAAACAAAAACAAACAGCCCCACCCCAAAAGGAAAATGCATGAGTATAATGTAATATTTAAAACCTGGTAATGCTAATACCATGTTTCCTCAAATATTTTGCCTCTGTCTTAGAAAGACCTTTGATTTGAAACTTATAAGGTAACATTCTGCTTCCACTTGACCTTGCCTAGTGTCATTTATTGTTCTTTCTTTCCTCTCCTATTTTAGACTTTGATCCTGCTCTTGGAATGATGACTGGAATTCCACCAATAACTCCAATGATGCCTGGCTTGGGAATAGTGCCTCCTCCAATTCCACCAGATATGCCAGTAGTAAAAGAGATCATACACTGTAAAAGTTGCACGCTCTTCCCTCCAAATCCAAGTAATATTCTGCTTTTTCTCCACACAAATCACAATAATTCTAGGAACACTTTCTTCTTTTTCAAAAGAATACCCAAGGGCTTCATAGATGTGTGTACAGAAGCTTCACCTAGAAAACAGAAGACAGGAAAATTTTCTCTTGCTAGGCAAGGCTGCATTTTATGCACAGAACGGTAGGTTTCTGTGTGCTGGTTTCAGTACAAATGATAAAACGTGTTTCTAATGCCGTCTGGTAAGGAATTCAAGTGTGTTAGTGTAGAAGAAGGCACCTGACACAAATTGCTCAACACTGTCATTTGCAGTCTCTCCTTTTCATAACTGGCCTACGTGCTGACGATGGCAGAAAGAGTGTGGTCTGAGCCTACTTGAGGCACATGAGAATATACATTTGGTGCTAAGAATCCTCCACTGCTACCAGCTATTCACACATCACTCAAACTACTGCTATTCAACTGATGGGCTGCGATAGTGAGGTGAGGTTCAACTTACTGTGAAGGCAAAGAGGAATATTGAGACTAAGTCAAACTACTTGCAGCCATCCGGTCAATGCAGTTCGTGTGCAAATGATCTAGGCATCTATCTTGTCAGTAATGAATAGGTTTCTCTTTAGACTCTTCAAAACATCTGGAAAGATATGGTAGCCATATTTCAGGTAAAATGTGGAAGGAATAATAATTAACTCAAACATTTTTCTGAATCTATTTGCGGTTTTATTTACTTTAAATGATCAGAAGCTGCTTCTTCACGCGACCCAAGCCTCATTAAAGCTTTTCAATGGTTCTAGTGGTGCTGGGTGGCCTACTTAAGGGGGCCACCACTATAGTGCTGAGAGATTAAAGCTGTTTGTTAACACACACACTCAGGAGTTCAGGCCATAAATCAAATGAACTTGATTATCACAATAAACATGAACTTTTGACATGTGACATGAGACAACTGTTTAATCTCCTACCTTCCATGGGAATCAGTTAATCATGGAATCAGGCTCTGGCAGGGACCCAGATTCTACTTAGTATGGTCTGCTCATAACCGAGAGGATTTTAGAATCAGTCAGGTTTGGTTGGACAAATCATCTTGGCCCCTTTTGCTAGTGAAAAATGTTCTTAATGCCTTCTTCAGGTCTTTGAACTTGGTGTCAGCAGGGTACTTCCTTCCAGACCAATAAGAAATCTAGGAGGCCAGCGTCTCAGAGGACCGAATTGGGAAAAGAGCTAGCATGTCACAGGAGAATTAGGGAATGGAGATTAAGATGGCCCTAGTAGGCCTTACCTGCCAGCTCAAGCGGCCATTCCTGGATTTGTGTTTAGTGCCTAGGTGGATGAGCAGCACTGTTGTACCCTTGTCTCTTACTCTTAGTGCCACTGTCCCTACAAATGTGCAATGGACTTTTTGCTCTTTATTCCAGTGTATTGCTTTTGGATTAGAGAAAGATGTGCATCCCTGATACTATCTTTTTTCACTTCAAAAGCCATGAATTGAGACATTGCCAGTGTTAAAACCTGCTTATGTAAAGGTAGAATCCTGCTGGCTTAATCATTTATTTATCACATAATCAGTGTGTACTAGGCTTTCATTGATTCAATCAAGTCTAACCTAACAGAATGGCTTATAAACTGTAATGTCTAGGTTCGGCGCAAGAGATGACTTTACAGTATGTTCCGTTTCTGAATTTCCAATAATAGCACACAGATACCTTGTATATAACACATAGATCATATTATTGAGCAGTCTTGAAATGAATGTAGAAATATATGGCTTAAAGAGGCTCTAACTTTTGATAGTCTCTAGTAAAAGAAACAGACAGACATCCCTCAAATACATTTATCTTTCCACACCTACAGCCATGCTTTCTCAGTTCTGAGTTGGAAGGGCCACAGAGGGAGAGGGAAGTATTTTACCTTCACGGCTCAATACTTTAGTTCTTCATCTTTGTGTTAAGAATGCTGACTGGGTAGTTAGTGCCAGTAAAGTGGTGGCTTCTGGGAAGGAACCTGGCTTTGGAATTGAATTAAAAAAAATAGCACTCCTGACACAGCTTAAAGTAAACTGGTCTTCAATTTTCTTTTTAGAAGTTGAATTTTGTTAAAAGGGGGCTCAGGTTAACCGGGTGGGGAAAACACTAACGGAGAAGCCTCCCTTAGTTCTCTGCTAAACGCATGGCAAAAGTGCCATTTTTGTTTACAGCCCCGAGACTTTGTGAAGATGAGATGGGAAGAGCAGGAATTTGGTCTGACTGAATCCCTTATCTTCTCCGGAGCCACCAACCCTGTCTGATAAGGCCTTGATTATAAACTCCAGTCCTTACTCTTACCTGTCTCTAGTATATTCTCTTGTACTCAGTGGCCTCTCAGCATTAAGGTCCTATGATTTAGGGCCTCTCACAGTCTCTTTATGTACCCCTCCAGTCTGCTTCTGTCTTGTTGCTTCATTAGGAAGTATCTTTACTATCAATTCCTTCCCCTCTCTCCCACCTGACACTTCATCCAGGAGCTTGTCACATATACAGAACCCTAAAAGTGCTGGGGCTCCCATTGCCCACAAGTTCAGAGTCCAACTCCTAACTTCAAAAGCCTTTCACTGGTCTGCCTCATGTGACTGTCTTCAATCCATCATTTCTACTTGCCACTTACCCACCCTTTAGTCAAGTTCAACTGCTTCCTGATCTCACACTCCTTTCCAGCCCAACTCCAAGCCAACCCACTCCTGGAACACTTCCACGTGGAAGGTACTGAAATTAAAACAGTAGTTAATCATCACTGTAATGCACTTCCACTTAAATACTGGGTGCTAAATCCGATGGATACTTTTTAGTCCTTAAATTACTTTATTTCTGTACTATATATATTTAGTACTAGTGACCCCTTCATCCTTCTTGAAATATTAGGTCAGTTGAAGGTGTAAGAATGACTGAGACTACCAGAGAGATTATGTAGATCAAGAAGACAAGACGACCAATCAGAGCGCCCTGAGGGATTCCAACATTTCAAAATTTAAAAAAGAAAGAGGAGTTTGCATTTCTGTACACCCCTTAGCAGCAAAAGTCCTCAAAAGGCTTAATCTTTACTAGCTGTTTCCAGTTCTTCTTCTGTTCTCTCTTAAATCTTCATTTATGCTTTTGCCCCACTCCTCTATCAAATTGTCCCTTGTTTAAGGACACTTGTGACCTTACAATACTAAATCTAGTGGTCAATTCTCAACTCTCTTCATAATTGACCTAATAGCTATAAACAACACATGATTACTCCTGACTCATTGATATACTTTCTTCACTTGGCTTTCAGGACACTACACTATTGGTTTTCCTCCACCCGCACTGGTTGCTCTTCCTCAGTCTCCTTTGCTGATAACCTTCTGTTCTCCCTGACTTCTTATCATTGGAGAGCCCCATGGCTCAGTCCTTGCACCTCTTCTCTATCTATACTCATGCGTTTGATGATCTCATCTAGTCTCATGGCTGAAAAAACTATCTGTATGCCAGTGATACCCCAAATTACATTTTTAGCTCAGCTCTTGAGAACCCCCAAACTTATATCCAACTCTCTACTTGATATTTCCACTTAGATGTCAAATAGACATCTCAAACTTAATATGTTCAAAGCAAAACTCCTAATCTTTGCCCGAAGACTTATCCATTAGTACCCTTCTCCATCTCAGATAGTGGCAACTGCATCCTTTCAGTTGCTCAGGTCAAAACTTAAGGGTCGTCTTTACCTAGTTTCTTTCCCTCATACACATATTTAATCTGTTAGAAAGTTCTTTCAAGTCTACCTTAAAATATGTATCTAGAATCATGCTACTCTCATGATAACCACTGCTAGGACGCAATTTATATCCACCATGATACATTTTCTGAACTATTGCAATAGCCCTCTAGTTGATCTTCCTCTTTCACCCTTGCCCCCTACAGTCTATTCTCAAGAGAGCAGGCCGAGTGATACTTTTTAAAACCTAAGTCAGATCATGTCCCTCATCTACTCAAAAACCTTTAATGGCTCCTTATTTTACTCACAATAAAGGCCAAAGTCCGTTTAATGGCATAGAAGGTCCTTTACGATCTGCCTTCTCTTTCCCACATTGTCTCTGAATTGTCTCCTACCACTCTCCTTCCCATCACTCACTGTTGCAGTTATACTGACCTCCATGCTGTTCTGTGAACTCACCAGGCACTCTTCCATCATAAGGCCTTTGCACTGCTTCTTCCCTCTGCCTGGAATACTCTTCCCCTAAATATCTGCATGGCTAAGACACTCACCTCCTTCAAGTCTTTGCTCAAATGTCTCTTTCTTAGTGACCCTGACAACCTATTTAAAACTGCAGACCTCCCTGCCACATTCCCAGTCCTACTTACCTTCTCTATTATTTACATAACACTTACTGCCTTTTAATAAACTATGTTATTTATAGAATGTAAACCCCACTAAGGCATAGATTTTTGTCTGTTTTGTTCACTGATGTATCCCCAGCCCTTAGAAAAGTATCTGATATATAGTAGGCGTTCAATACATGCTTCTTGAGTGATGGAGGTACAGTTGGATGGATGGATGGATGGATGGATACAAAAGGAGAGGTCAGAGGTCTAGAAGGGAAAATAAGAGAGCATGGGGTAATTAGTCTACATGCTGACAACTTCCAAATGTATATTTTCAGTCCATATCTCTCTTCTGAGCTTCAAACACATATAGCCAACTGACTACTAGACTTTTCTAGGGAATCTACATCAAATGTGCAAAAAATTATAGTATAGTAGACAAACTACCAGATTAAAAGTCAAGAGAATTGTGTTCTACTCCCAGCGCTGTCACCAACTACCTGGGGATCTTGGGCTAGTCACATAACCTCCCTGAGCCTCAGTTTCCTTGTCTGTAAAGGGAAGATATTGGGTTAGAGATCGCCTAGATACTTCCAAGGTTTCATCCAGCTCTAAAAATATGATTCTTGACATTAAAAATGTAGATACCACAATAATTATTCACCTAGAGAAAAGCCCCTCAAAATGTTTAGGAAAAGAAAGAGCAAATTGGTAGGTGGCACATAGATCTCTATACCTTCAGTAGAGCAGGCAGTATGGTATAATGGTTAAGTGCTTGAGCCCTGAAGTGACACAGGCCTGGTTTCATATCCCAGATCTCCACCACTAAATAGCCATAAGATCTTGGGTAAGTAACTTAACCTCTCTGATAGAGACTAGGCAAAATCAGTTCTGGTCCAAAAATTCAATGGATCAAACTAGACTGGAGCTGACTGTGCACAGTCTCCTAAAGATAAATGATGAGTGAGTACCACATTGTCCTAGAAGCAACATCCTCTGATTCCCAGGAGTCAGAGATATGGCAAAAGAAAGCTCTCTGGAACACAATTACTTTTTTTCACAGGGAGGCTATCAGAGATTTACTGCAATCCCGATTGCAATTCTCAGTTGGTGGTATAAGAAGAGAACAGCACCATCTATCTCTCCAGAGAAGTCAATTTTGCCAGGATTATTCACTTCACCTGATAGACCTTCTGTATGGAGAGGTTACATTTTGAGTCTACTGTGAAATAACAGTAAGCATGGAATAAATGGTGGAATATCATCTGCTATCTGTGTCCAGGCACAGGGGAAAGCACCCAGGAGCCAGAAAAAGACCAACTTTTTCATTTTACTCTCTCAAAACAGGCCAACCTCATTTTGGCTCGTAGGGCTGGTTTCTATAAAGAAAATTAGAGAAAGTGGGTAAATTGAAAATTAATAAAGATTCGCCAGCCTTCTGATTATTTCCAGTCAGTTGGGATTACATTAAAAGATGTCTGACCCCTGCTGATTGTCTAGGGGGCCTTCAATCTTAGACTCTAGTAAAATCAACTCAAAGACTTTGCAGTGTGTAAATTTGGCAAACCAGTTTAATGATCTGTGATGCTCCTTTGAAAAGAAGCAAGATGCAAGTGGTTTATAGGTCCTCTATGCTGCTCCCTGCCTTACTTCTCAAATATCAGCAGTGACTCTGATCTTAATGCTGATTGCCCCAACACAGCTCTCCGGAGTGGGTGTTTAGTTGTAATTAGAATTGCTAGAAGCTCCTCCTTTTCCATTACCAGAGATTAGAGTTCTTTATACTCCCAGTTATCTTGAATCATTTTACGTGGAAGTTTTCTCCTCCATCGAGAGTGGTGATTGGAGTGTTACAGGAGTTTAGCACTTTACCTGATTAATAGGTGGACTTTGAATTTGAATATGGAGTTATGTTGCTATGCCCAGATCACTGTATTTCAGTGGGATTAGAAAATCAGGCCCAGACAATAAAGTGCTTTGAGCTGTTAATTAAAGAACAAGTACTATCCATTAAGGAAGATAGTACAGCCCATTGCCTTGCTTGGTGGCATACACCTAAATCTCAGCAAATGCTATAAAAGAGGCTTTCTACATTTACCCAAGGAAAATAAATAAATCCTCAGCATTCTTGACATTACTCTTAGTGGCTTTTATGTGCCTTTACTTAGCAGACAGTCACCACAGAATAATCACAGCATCTAAATAGGGTGATGACTTCATCACAGAATTTTTAAATCCCACAAAGGTAGTCAAGGGAAAGAGCCTTTGTATTTTCAGTATTACATGTAACTGCTGCAGTAACCAGACATTCCTTCAAGTTTCTAAATGAATCTAAAGGTAGACCTAACTAAGCAAACTCAAATAACATAAAAAGGTGATTATTTGCTTCACAATAAGATTCTGTACTATTGAATTCCTTTAAATAGTAAATTTCAGAAGGATTATAAAATAGGATTTTATTCAAGGGACGAATCGATAAAGAAGATGTGGTATATATACACAATGGAATACTACTCAGCCATAAGAAACGATGAAATCCAGCCATTTGTGACAACATGGATGGACATTGATGGTATTATGCAAAGTGAAATAAGTCAGAGGGAGAAGGTCAAATACCATATGATTTCCTTCATTAAGTAGTAGATAACAACCACAATAAACAAACACATAGAGACAGAGATTGGATTGGTGGTTACCAGAGGGGAAGGGGGGAGGGAGGAGGGCGAAAGGGATAATTGGGCACATGTGTGTGGTGATGGGTTGTAATTAGTATTTGGGTGGTGAACATGATGTAATCTATGCAGAAATAGAAGTATAATGATGTACACCTGAAATTTATACAATGTTGTAAACCAATGTTACTGCAATAAACAAAAAATTAAAAAAATAATAAAATAAAATAGGATTTTATTCTAAAGCCTTTGATTTGAAAACATGGCTCTAACTATATGGATGCTCTTGAAAATTCTTTACCTAGATAGTCAGTGGCCGAGTTGTTCCATGGTCGAAACCATATGTGTCTCCACAGCTGTGGAATCCTCTATCAATAAGACTAATTCCTTCCCAAACCCAGCCTTATCTAAAGATCTGGATAAAGCAAGGAGCTAGGAGTTTAGAAGTCCAGATCTTAGCTATAACTCCACTCCAGACTTGTGATAAGGCTTTAGAAAGCCCCAGATGGGTAATTAGGAAACCTAGGTTTGATAATAGTAAATAATAATAATACTATAATAACTGCTATTTATTGGGAACCTATCAAGTGCTAGGCATTGTACCACATGAAATTTAGACAGTAGACTATCAATTATCCTACAATAACCCTTGTAATGTAGAGGACAGTATCCCTATTTTACAGATGAAAAAACGAGGTTCTCAGAGATTATATAGTTTTCTCAAAGTCATACAGACAGGGAGTAATTGAGTTAAGGTTTAAATCCAAGTTTACCTGCTCCAAGCTCATGTTCCTTCTCTTTCCATCTAACTTGGTGACCTTGAATGAGTCACTCAACCTCACTCAGCTAAGGTTTTTCCTCTGTAATATGAGTTTAGACCAAGTCATTGGTTTTCAACTCTAGCTACACATTAGAGTTGCCTGAGGAGCTTTAAAAAAAATAATGCACAGGCTGCACCCCAGACTAATTAAATCAGACTCATTGAAGTGGGGCCCAGGCATTGTTCATTTGTTTGCTTGTTTGACTCCCAAGTTGATTCTAATGTGCTGCCAGAGTTGAGAATCACTGGAAGTGTGATTTCTAGAATCCTTTCCATTTCTTAAAAACTCAGAAGCATAAGTCTCAAGAGATTCTGGACCTCATTTTCCCCTTTTTGGCTAAAACTATAACCTCTCTGGTATCCATGACTAAGACATTTCAGATTCATGCTCACTAGGTTATCTTCTTTTTCCCTTTAAACTTCCCATATGGAACAAAAATCAATATAGCAAGTTCTTGAAATTACAGACATTTAAAAAATTAACAGAAACTCTGTAAGTTCCCTGAATCCCTCTACCCTTTTTATTGATTATATAGAGGAAAAGAGTGTTATGAGAACCTGATTATTCCTGAGCCACACTGATAAGATAGACAATGGTAGCAAATTGAGGACTCTAGAGATGCTGATACCCAAGGAAGCTCCGAAATCATCTGCTTGCCAACTTGGATAGGAGTCAGTGGGGGCCTTGGCCTAATCTACAAGTGAGACTCATTTATTTTTGCATGTGAGCTATAATCACTGGTTGTTGAGCTCTCCAAATATGGAGCTGGGAGAATTATTGTTAAGAGCTGAATGGAAAGAACGGATTACACAAAATAAATCCTTGCAGATACAAAACCAACACTAGAAAAACCCTTGACCATCATGCTTTGTTTTGTTGGGCTATGAACTATAGGATTTTGCTTGGAAAATGCTTTCATACATATAAATAGCAACAAGGAGCTGGCAGATACAACAGGCTTTATGTATAAGATGAGTGAGTAGAAAGCATATTTTTTAAGCAGAGGAGGGATCATCTCATTAAGTAGCTTTTTAACGACTATCTAGCCAAATTTATCTCACTTTAGTTAATGATTTCCCAGTTGAGCTCACTTTCTCTGCTGTCTTGCATGCTTCCCTCTAAATGCTGCATGATTGGCTCTGGACCTCACCACTCCAGCAAGGAATTTGAGGAAGGGCTTACTGGTATCAAAAAACAAAAAACCTAAAAGGGATGGTTTGTACCCTGGCTGACTTTGTCAACCAAATCAATCTGATAGCTATAAATATTTTTGAGCTATAAATATTTTTGTAAGTGTTCACCCCATCATTGTCAAATTAATCCTGAAACAGTTTTTTCAGCAAGCATGAACAGAGAAAATATAGAAACTACAGACTAAATGAAACAAACCGTTCTCTCAGGGACCCTGGTTCTGAGAATTCCTGAAAGTAAGAGTTTAAACTGAGTGGGATTTCCCCCCACTGTCTTCTTAATAAAAATGACTGAAAATGGGCGTAGCTGGGTTGTCACAACAAAAGTAAAGAACAAAATTAAAGAACTCTGGATGGGACAGACAGACAGGTCTGAGTCTTTATCCTGTAGATATCACAGTTGCCAAATCATTGAATAAAATGATTTGCAAGTTCGTGCAACCAATTTGCTGTGGAGCAGAGGTGAGCACCTTGGAGATGACATGCTTCTGGCACTCATAGGCGAAAGTCTGATGGGGAGAGTAGGGCTACCTCTGGGACATGTTAGGTTTCTAAGAGGTCTGTCCCAAACATTTTAATTTCAAATCCTTTTTCACTTATGCTTAGATCTGCCACCTCCTGCAACCCGAGAACGACCACCAGGATGCAAAACAGTATTTGTGGGTGGCCTGCCTGAAAATGGGACAGAGCAGATCATCGTGGAAGTGTTCGAACAGTGTGGAGAGATCATTGCTATTCGCAAGAGCAAAAAGAACTTTTGTCACATTCGCTTTGCAGAGGAGTACATGGTAGACAAAGCCCTGTATCTTTCTGGTAGGTGTTTAGTCATGAGGACTGTGCCCACCAGGCACAATGCAGAGATTGGGAATCAGTGTATTTGCATCTGTGGCAGCTAAAGTTTAGACCTAATGATACCCCTTCTTGCCTTCAGAGATGGAAAATGCATGTTACAACCCAACGTTTTCCTTTAAAGTTCTTCAGTAGTTCCCACTTGCCTATGGGATAACTCCAAAACTCCTTACTTGTAGCCTCTAAAGGCCTTGATTGGCTGTTTTACCTCTCACCGTCATCTCCCAGTCCTTCCCTCACACACCATGTGCTAACCACACTAAACTAATTCCAGTTCCCAGAATGTGCTGTGGTGTTTTATGCCTTTTCCTCTGACTAGAATTACTGTTTCCACCCCCACCCACCATACACATATCTTCACACCCTAAAACTCCAGCTCAAGTGTAACCTCTTCTGGAAAGCTTTCTCTGACTTCTCACCCCACTCTGCCCCAGGCTGGTTTGGGCATCCCTTCCTCAGTGCTTCCACAGTACCCAGTGCTTCCTCCTAAGATGACACCTATAACACTATGCTAGAACTGTCTCTTTACACATCTGTCTTCCCCACCCAAGTGTGAATTCCTTAGGGGAAGGGTCTATGTCTTACTTAACTTTGAAACCCCAGCATCTAGCACATTACCTGGCACAAAAGTAGACGCTCAAAAATAGCTATGGAAGTCAGTTAGATGTCAAATATTTCTTGACTGCTAGGCAGAATGCTAGGTTTCTGAGGATATAGCAAAGACCAAGACAGACAAACTTCCTGCCATCAGGGATATATTCTGAACATGGCAAAATATGATATATATGTAAATAAATAAATTAATATCAGGTACCTATAAGTGCTATGAAGAAGATAAAAAGGCTTATGTACCTGGGGTTGTTAGGAAAGCAAGTCTTCTCTGACATTTGAATTGAGATCTGAACAATATGAAAAGGATTACCATGTGAACATCTGGAGAAGAGCATTCCAAAAAAAGGAAGAACAAATCAAAGGCCCTGAGATGAAAATGGACTTGGCATGTTCAAGCAGAAGAAAGAAGGTTAGCATAACTGGAGCATAGTAAATGAGAGAGAGAGAGGCAGGTGAAGGGAAATGAAGTCTGAGAGGTAAGCAATGCCAAATCATGTTGGGCCTTATAATCTATAGTAATGAGTTTATTATTCTGGATGCAATGAGAAGCCACTGGAGGATTTTAAGGAGCAGAGTGACATCATCTGATATACATTCCAGAAATAACACTTCTGGGTAAAGGATGGACTGAGGGGCGTGGGCAAGGGTGTTGAATGGAAGATATATTAGCCAACTGTAGCATTAGTCTAATCCAGAATTGATAGTGGCTTATATACTACAGTAGTTGGAGTGGAGATAGTAAGAACTACTTTGCATAAAGTCTCTTGTTCATGGTAGAAGTTCAGATTTTGGGATACTGAGGCAAGGAATTATAATTGGAATGATTTCTATTAAATATTATAAAATGAAGTCCTTTATGTTTTGGGGTGGTTTCAAGATAAAGTTTCATGGCTAATCGTTTGCTCATTTTGAATTGGTATTGTTCTTTATGGGGCAGTGGGCAAATAAGCCTGAAGGCAGAAGATGCAACTGGAAAGGGCATCGAACAATTAACTACTTCCTTGCCTAAGAGTAATGGTTTGGAAGAATTGGGTCCAAGTGCTAGGCATTTTGTGGTGGCAGAATCTTCAATCAGGTAACAGGTGCTTGTTGGACATCTCCTTTCTGTAAATTATTGTGCTAGATATTGCGCAGAGTAGAAAATGAGTAAAACCCAGTTCTTTCCCTTAATAAACTTAGGGTTAGTGTGCAGTCATACATTCATTTAATAAAGAAACATTCAGCATCAGGCATTGCTCAAGACACTGATAAGACACTCTCAGTGTTAACAATAATAAGAGATAGACAGTTATGAGTGCTGTAGGAGAACTATGAATAGTGTTATGGAAGTTCAGAGGAAAGAGAGAAAGAAGAGAAAATTTCTGACTCCTGACTGGGGTATCAAGGAAGGTAACATTTGGACCAAGTCTGACACAAAGAAAGCATTTGAATGTGAACAATAGGGAATAGATACAGCATGAGCAAAAGTACAAAGGTGGTAAGTTTTGATGAACCTTCAAGGGAACAATGTGTAGTGGTTTTGTGTGCTGAGCAGACATGAAAGGAGGAGGGAAAATATCAGCTGTTAGCACACTTTGAAATGCTTAACAGTTGGGTGTTTACTCCTCAGGTAATAGGGAATTGTTGAAGAGATTTTTTAACAGGAAAGATGATTGTTTATGAAAGATTAATTTGACAGCTCTGTATAAAAATGTATTAGAGGAGAGAAGAAAAAAGAGGAGAGGAGGTCGGTTAGACGCCTGTTGCAATAGGCCAGAGAAAAGGTCTTGAGGGTTTGAAAAAGTAGGCTGGTAACATGGGGAAGGAGAGGAGGAGACAGATGTTGAATACTCTTATTACATTTGCTAAGTGCTGTAAAATATAACTACTGAAGATTCGACAGCACTTAGCAATGATAACAGAGCATTCCACAATAGACTATTTTAATAAGAACTTAAAGATCTTGAAAAGCCCTGAACAGTTGTACATAAAAGATGACATACTGCTCAGGAGGCATCCATCCAATCGTCATTGAAATCAGCTCTCTGGTAACAGCCACCTCCTGGAAACATTCTCAGGGCTGCCAAAGGAAAGAGGATTGCAATCAGTGATCTGAAAACAGCTAAATTTTGCCCTTTAAATTTGAACCTGCTCCATGAAAGTTCACAAATGCTAGAAACCTCCTGAACTGGATGGCTCTTCTCCCACATTGTAAAAGAAAGAGGTTAAAACAAACAAAAGTCCCTTAGAAAAGGGGCTAGAAACATAGAAATAATCATTTTGTTCTATTGGAGTTTGAGCACCTTTGGGAGCTGGCGTTGTGCACAGCACACCACCCTCATAACATCACAGTGTCTTTCGTGTGTTTACACAAAGCTTTCATATCGTCCTCTCATTTGATCCTCTCCATGATCCTGGGAGAATAGACAAGGTAATCATTAATAGCCATGTTTGTCTGATGGCTCAGGTAATCAAATAAGATTAATGGGTGTGAAAATGCATTGTAAACTGTAAAGCGCTCTAGTAAAGTTTGCTTATGAAATGTATTTATTCTTCCTCTTTCTGAAAAAAATGTGTGGCAATTTTAGTGTTACTGGGCATTATTCTTTATAACAGCTTTATTGAGGAATAATAATTGACATACAGTAAACTTCACATACTTTAAAAATACAATTTGATATTATTGACATATACATACATCTGTGAAACCATCACTACAATCAAAATAATGAATATGTCCACCTCCCCTAAAAGATTCCTTCATGTCCCTTTTGTAATCCCTTTATCCTACCCCTCCCCACTTTCCTCTCCAGGCATCCACTGATCCATTTTCTGTCAGATTAGTGTGCATTTTTCTGGAGTTTCATATAAATGGAATCATATATTATGTATGGTGTTCCTTCCTTTGTGTAGATCCAGATTTCCATTTGGTATAATTTTCCCTGTGCTTGAATTTCCTTTAATTTGTCATGAAACTCTGCTCCTGATGAATTCTTTCAGCATTCGTATGTGTCAGAAAGAATTTATTCCACTTTTCTTTTTGAAAGATATGTTCTCTGGGTATAGAATTCTAGGTTGACAGTTTTTTTGCTCTCAGATGTTGCTTCACTATCGTCCTGCTTGCATTGTTTCCAACAAGAAATATGATATTGTCCTTATCTTTTTGTTTCTCTGTACATAATGGATCTTTTGTATATGGCAGCTTTTAAGATATTCTCTCTATTGCTAGTGTTGAGCAATTTGATTATGGTGTGCCTTGGTGTAATTTCCTTCATGTTTCTTGTGCTTGAGCTTCATTGAAATTCTTAGATTTTTGAGTTTTCATCAAATTTGGAAATTTTTCTGCCTTATTTCTTCAAATATTTTTTCTATTCCCCCTCCTCTCTCCAATCAGGGCTCCAATTAGGCATACATTAGGCCCCTTGAAGTTGTCCCACAGCTCACTGGTACTCTGTTTATTTTTTTTTCTCAGTCTTTTTTCCCTCTGTATTTCATTTTGAATAGTTTCTATTGCTATGTCTTCATGTTCATTAATCTTTTTTTCTGTAATGTCTAATTTGCCATTGGTCCTTTCTAGTAATTTTTTTTCAACTCAGGCATTATAGTTTAAACCTCTAGAAGTTTGATTTTGGTTCGCCTTTTATGCCTTTTGTATTTCTACTTAGTATTTTCAATCATTTCTCTAGCTTCTTAAGCATATGAAATCCAATTATAATACTTGTTTTATGTCCTTATCTATTAATCATATTGTCTGTATCACTCCTGGGTCTGTTATGCTTGATCGCATTTTTATTTTTTATTTTTATTATGATTTTCTGCTTCTTAGCATATTGGGTAATTTTTTATTAGATATCAGACATTGTGAATTTTACTTTATTGAGTGCCAGATATTTTTCATTCCTATAAATATTCTTGAGCTTTGTTCTGGGATGCAGTTAGGTAACTTGGAAAAATTTGATCCTTTCAGGTCTTCTTTTTAAAGCTTTGTTCAGCAGAACCAGAGCAGAGTGTAGCCTGGGGCTAATTTTTCACTACCAACTAAGGCAAAACCATTCTTATTATTCTACCTAGTACTCTGTGAATTAGTTTTTCTGCTCTGGCTTATGGGAAAAGGAACTATTCCCAGCCCTGTGTAAGATCCAGGGATTGTTACCTCTAATGCTCAGGTAATTTCCCTATACACATGTAGACATCAGTACTCAGCTAAATAATAGTGGCAGACCCTCTTTCAGATCTCTGAAATTCTTTCTTCCTGTAGCTTTCTTCTTTCCAGTACTCTGCCATACAAACTCTGTCTGCCATAATCTCCCTGGATTCCTAGTTTAATCTCCTCAACTCAGGGAGATCACCATGCTTTGCCTGAGTTCCCCTTCCTGTGTTGAGGCCTGGAAACTCTCTCCAGGCAATAATCTGGGGAAATCATAGGGATCACTTCATTTGATTCTTGTCTCTCACTGGTCTCTGTCTTCATTGCCCAATGTCCAATGTCTTAAAGCCATTGTTTCATATATTTTGTCCATATTTTTAGTTGTTTCAGGCAGGAGTTACTCTGCAAGCTTGTGCTGAGAATGAAATGACATAAATGTATATAAAAGCAGGCAGCTCAGCTTCTGAAACTTAAAAAATATTAATAAAATCTTAAATGTTTTTTTTTCCATTTTTCGTTGAGAGACTTAACTTGAGTAGTATAGCTGGCACAAAACATAGAGGTGTGGACTTGAATCCTGGTTTTCTGAATCCTAGTCCTATACCACTATATTACAAGCACACAATCTCTTTGTTTAAGGATCCCAAATTATATGTCGCCTGGATCACATAACAGTCCCCATCATATCTATTTTTTTTCCGAGAAAAAAATGGTTCAGAGTCTCCAAATACGTCTTGCAAGTAATTTCTGAGATTGAAATGACAAGCTGATACACTTAAATTTTATCAAAAATCTGTGTGGTGGTATGACCAATACTCTTGAAGTTATCCAAAGACACCACAGTTTGAGGCCACCTTTTCCATTCTTCCCAGCCCATGGTGCCACATAAGGCTCATTCTCGATTACCATTAGCCACAGAGCCTCCCTCTGCCAGAGGTAAGGTGGCTGATGGAGGAATGGAACTCCTACGAACAAGACTGACCCAACCCAGAGAATAGTAAACTGTTATCAGATGAGACTATAGTCCAAGTCTTTTGATAGTTCACCTTGCTAGTAGTGGGAACAGTATTTGGTGTCATGTGGTCACTTGAAACTGCTGCAACCACGTCTGGAGCACTGAACTTGGAAAAGTACTTACAGTTGCTCACTGGGCTGCTCTTGTACTCCTCTCTCTCTTTCTTGTGCACTTAGGTTACCGCATTCGCCTGGGCTCTAGCACTGACAAGAAGGACACAGGCCGGCTCCATGTTGATTTTGCACAGGCTCGAGACGACCTGTATGAATGGGAATGCAAACAGCGTATGCTAGCAAGGGAGGAGCGCCATCGTAGAAGGATGGAAGAAGAAAGATTGCGGCCACCATCCCCACCCCCAGTGGTCCACTATTCAGATCACGAATGCAGCATTGTTGCTGAAAAACTAAAAGGTATAGAAAGCATTTGAGCTTTGTGATTAAAAGAACTCTTTTCTTTGTTGAAATTTAATAAATATATTTGTATTGTTGGCAGTTATCCTTTCAATTTCCCACTAACAAATTCTAAGCATTTCTTGTGTTGGAACCTTGCATATAGAGAGCTGTACCTAGTAACTCAAGAACCAGAAAATTTGTTCCTCCACCTGTGTTTCTGCTCCTTTACTGTCTCAAAGGATGGCATTTTTCTCTCCACACATTAGGTGACTAGGAAGAAGCAAGTTTTTCCCACTTTTCCACATCAGAGAATTTTAGCTGTGATCCATGTCTTGGGACCTGTAAGCACCCCCCTTTCATCATGGATAACAAGTTAGTTTCGAATTCTAAATCAAAATAAGTAAGAATGATAGAACTTTATGTGACCCTGGAAAGCTCTGGCAAAATCCCCATTTTACAGATGAGAAAATGGAGGCTCAGAGAGTAGTCACAGTGTACATTCTTCTTAGATTACTCAAAGACTTAGCTACCACCAACTAAAAGAGGACTCGTTTAATCACTTAAAATGGCCAACTTATTTCACACAGTGATTATGGAGACTTCTAGACATTGCTAAATCAGACTGCTTTCCCTTTGGTTTTGATTCATGTTCCCCTTGCTTGACTCTCAGAACCATTCTGCTAATTTAACATTAATTAGTCTCCTGGTCTGCCTGGTCTCCTGTGTTAGTAGCTCAAATCCAGTCTTTTTCATTCTCTGAGTATGGTTGATTTTATTGGATGAATGCTGATGTCCCGTTGATCTTATTGATGTCACCAAGCCAGCTCTAACGGTATGAATTTGACCTGCTCCGTGGGCTCTAGGCTCAGCAAGATGCTGCTAATTCCACTTTCCAAATAGGTCTCATTCACCATACTTGTTTGTACCATATAGCCTAAGGGATTCACACATTTAAGAAATCCTTTGTTTGGATTGGTTTTGTCTTCCTGTAAAAGAAAAGCAGAAAACATAGAGTCTGGAATAGATACACAGAAATAATAGTACATTTTGAAAAGCTGGAAAGGCTGAAAGCATTAGTAAGATGCCAGGTCCAAGACTTACCTGTTCACATGACACCAAACAAGTCAGTTTGAATTTTTTTTTAAAAAATGAATTTGCTGGCTGTGTGGACCTCAAGCAAAAAGTGAGCATCAATTTAAAGACTGTATGCAAGTAATGAAATGAAAAGCTGCTATAAAAGTGAGGCTGACCTCTCATTATATGTCTACACTAAAAAAAGGCAAGAGGCAAGAAGTTCAAATTGCAGTGAGAGATATTTCCACTGGGCATAAGGGTTTCTGGCCAGAGAGGGATGTGGAGCCCTAGAAGGGGCCTTCAATAGGGTGTTAATGGACTCTCTCTCATAAGTCTTTAACAGCAGAATATATAAGCGGCTACCTCACGAAGCTGGACTAGAAGCCTTGGAAGAACTGTGCTACTATTTTAACATCAGAGAATAACTCCTAACTAGCTGCAGGAACCTACTTGGAGGGTTCCTCAGGCAAGAGAAACAGGATGTGGAGAAATGTAGAAATACAATGAATTACTTGAAAACAGATCGTGACTGGGACTGAGTGGAAGGCGTGGAGCTGTGGACTGAATGCTGCAGTGATGTTATAAGGGGTCAAAGATATAGGTGTTTATACCTAAAGAATTACCCATTTAGCTCTTTCTTTTTTTTTTTTTTGTGAGGAAGATCAACCCTGAGCTAACATCCATGCTGATCCTCCTCTTTTTGCTGAGGAAGACTGGCTCTGAGCTAACATCTATTGCCAATCCTCCTCCTTTTTTTATTTTCCCCAAAGCCCCAGTAGATAGTTGTATGTCATAGTTGCACATCCTTCTAGTTGCTGTATGTGGGACGCGGCCTCAGCATGGCCGGAGAAGCGGTACGTCGGTGCACGCCCGGGATCCGACCCCGGGCTGCCAGTAGTGGAGCGAGTGCACTTAACCGCTAAGCCACGGGGCCGGCCCTTAACTCTTTCTTAAGGCTCCTTCCAACACTATAATTCCATGGATCCAGGATAAAGTTATTGTCAAATTCAAGTTAAACTCAAGACTCAAGTTTACTTTTCCTTATTAAAAAATAGGATTGCAGAATTCTGAAGTTCTCTCACTGCTAATTCATAAGTTACCCATATGCACAGGCACACACAATCAGAAAGGTTAAGAAATTTGCGAGAGGTGAACTATATCAGTAAAGAAAACTTTTTTAAGGAAAGAAGAAATAATTCTCTTTCTGAAAATTCTTCATAGACTACAACCAATCTGACTACTTTTCAAGTCTTCCATTCTTTCAGTCTGTCTGTCTGTCTGCCTGCTGCCTCTGTATACACATGTGTGCATGCATGGCTCTTCATCCTCAGTAGTTTATTTAACAACCACTGCCAAAAAGGCATGGTGGCCTCCTTGCCAGCATCTTGGGAAAATAGATTGAGATTTGGTTACTTTTGATGATTCTAAAAATAAATTCTCTATTTTCAGATGATTCCAAATTCTCAGAAGCCGTGCAGACATTACTCACCTGGATTGAGCGAGGAGAGGTGAACCGTCGCAGCGCCAACAACTTCTACTCCATGATCCAGTCGGCTAACAGCCACGTCCGCCGCCTGGTGAACGAGAAAGCTGCCCATGAGAAAGACATGGAAGAAGCAAAGGAGAAGTTCAAGCAGGCCCTTTCTGGAATTCTCATTCAATGTGAGTGGAAGTCAGAGTTCTGCTGGAAGGGTGAGAGGACACTTCACTTAGTGACCACTTTCTCTACACAGGAGCCAGGCCTACAAAACCATCCTGTGTCAAGGGGCAAGGCTCCCTTCTTCACTGCCTTGTGCTCTCCTTATATTGCCAAATGCCTGAGCTCCAGTTTCATGGGATACATGTGGCACCTCCTATGTTTATTTTCTCTGGTATATCTACTTCACTCCTTAGAAACACTGACACTTAGGCCACAATCCTGTGCCTTTACTTGTGCTTGTTCTCAAAGTAAGTTACAAGCAACCCCAGGCCTCAGTGGAAAGTTCAGGATTTCATTGCTGAAGTTAGAATGTAGCATCAGCATTTGTAAGATTCTTTGCTTCAGATTTGCATCATTATTATCATGTAACATGCTTTTTAGGTACTCCATTTTAGTAATAAATGTAATTATATTTCCCAAGGGGATTGAATAAAAGCCAGATTTGCTGCTTCTACCTTTTGTTTTTAGTTTCCTTTCTTCTACATTTCATTTGCTGGATGTCACAGATGCTGGAACGGGTTGGGAAGCCACTGAAATGGCCATTTTCAAAAAGAAGTACCACTCCAAACCAATCCAAGGTCTCTTAAATGAGACAGGTCAGAAAAATTCTCAAGTAATGTTTTTGTTCACCATATTATAAAACTATGCACTCATATCTTTTGAGTAAGGAACTGTATTCACTCTAAGAATAAGGATACAGTTTTATGATTTTGCTTTTAAACAATTATGGCCCACTCTTCTCATACTTGACTTCCCATACTTGACTCATACATAATTTGGATTAAGGAGGAGTTATTTCATTTTTATTTTGAAAGTATATATGGGCATAGAATCCAGGAGGAGAAAGCACATGTTTTTAGGACTTCGGAATAAATAGAAAAAGAGAGCAGCAAGCATCATGGAAAAATAAATCCTTAAATCATTAGTATACAGGGTACAAACAGGGCTGTAAGGAAAGAAATAACACCTCTGGATTTTCTTACTGTGAACACCCAGCCAGGCAGAGGCTCTTGTCCTTCTTTTCTTTTCCCAAAAAAGTCATGTCTAAGCTTCCCTTCTCTTGAGCTGGTTAGGATAAAGCCCCAGAATATTTGTACACATTTCCCCATTTGACATTTTAAGAGACCCTGAAAAATACCTCTAGGACTGCACTTACACAGTATTCTTCCGTAAAACTTATATTTCTCCAGTCAACGAGCCTATTTAGGGAGACTTAAAATAGATTCCATCCATCTTTGGTTTTGATTTGACGCTTCTGGTTAAACATACCTCAGAATAGTAAAAGAATGGATTGTGTTGAAGTAAAGCATCCAGACTCATTTTGGAGGGCTAGTTTATGAAAGAAGCCAGTGGTCGAAAGGAGCTGGTATAGTTCGCTGCTTGCTGCCATGCTGTGCAGGGTTGGTAGTACTAAATCACATTCACCACAACTCTTGCCTCTCCTGCCTGAATGAATACAGACTGCCTATGTTAGAACTTTAGTTACAATTTCACCCCAAACCTTCTGGAGTTCCCTTTTTTCTTTCTGTATATTGATGTCTCTGCCTTGGAGTCTCCTTTAAAGTCACAGTATTCCAACACACATAGCCTTTTCCAAACACAACTACAGCCTAGTAGTGTCATAACAAGAAGATACAACAAGCCTGATGCTTCTCTTATTTCTTTTCTCCTCTCTTTTGCCATCCCTGGATGATACTCTGGCCTGATTCAACTGCTGATCTGACGCTGCAGTTGAGCAGATAGTAGCTGTGTACCATTCCGCCTCCAAACAAAAGGCATGGGACCACTTCACAAAAGCCCAGCGTAAAAACATCAGCGTTTGGTGCAAACAAGCTGAGGTTGGTAACTTTTTACTCTGGTAGCCCCTCAAGGGGACAGTTTCTTTCTTTAACAAGTTATTGATTTGGAGTTTAGTCAGAATTAAATAGTGCCAAGCTCCTATGGTCACAACAAGGCCCTAATGAAACACTAAGACATGTTCTATAGCCTGTCACTGTGTCCAGACCACCTGCTGCCAAAAGGGTAATAATGTGCACGTGTTGTCTTTAGTGCATTCTGCTGGATGTAAACTATAGTAGTAAAATGTAGCTGTCATGATTATAAGTTTACTTCTCTAAGCTAGCTAGTCCTGAATACAACAATAATTACTGACCTGTGCATCTAGTGTTAGTAATATTAGGGATGTCTTACATTTATTAGAGTGTCTTGACAGTTGAAGCTGGAAGTTTCCTGGTGTTATATTGGAGCATTGACATTTCTGAGCTTCTTTTATCAAACCCACTCAGCCATCTTTATGGGTGGCAGCTTGAAAGGTAACAGAGGGCTCTGATTTCAGATTAAGGTTGCCACACACCTCTCTGCTTATGCTCAAGTGACATTTTTAGAGTAACACTAGAATATGTCTGATGTGATTAGGTTGCTATTTTGAATCCGAGATTAAAAACCAAAATGGGAGGTTTGTTTTCACTGATCTGCCTTTGGAATGGTATTACATATGCCTCAAGTTCTTCTGTTCCTATGGGCAGCTTCCTTACCCAGCCCTGACATTTTCGATGTATATATGCAGCAACTTTTTCAACTTCATTTCTGAGTCCTCTTTGCCAGTCTGGTAGCAATCTTGTATCTATCAATGCAGGTTGTCATATTCCTTAATATTTAAATAGCATTTGTAAGGCACTTACATTTTATAAAGCACTTTCACATCCGTTATCTTACCTATGTGAGCCTTGCAATAGATGTGGTGTAGTGGAAAGAACACTGGACTTGGAGTCAGACATGAATCCAAATCTCAGCTCTGACACATTGTAGCTGTGTGATTTTCAGCAAGTTACTCAGTCTTTCTCAGTCTCTATTTCTTCACTTGTAATTTGGAGATAATAATGAAACCAGTCTTACAGAATTAAATGAGATAAGAGATATGTAGACAGTTTACAAAATGTAAAGGCTATATAAATGATAAATAGTATTATTTCAATGTATCATTAACAACTCCGTAAGGGATAATGAGTAGGTATAATATCCATGTTTCGCATGTAAGGAAACTGAGACACAGAAATGTTAAGTGATGTACACAAAATTACACAGCTAGCAAGTGGTCAATTCAGGACTAGAAATTCTTCTCCTCATTCTGAGCTCTGGTACAAATTGCCTTGTCGTCTTGAGCGAGTCATTTAACCTTTGTGAACCTCAGTTTCCTGACCTATAAAATGAAGATAATCATCTGTTCTTTCTGTCCTTCATGAGAATACATGACATAGTTTGTGTAGCAACAATTTGAAAACCATGAAGAGCATTTAGAGCCAAACCCTATACATAAAACTGATAGTCTCTGAGCCATCAATTCTGAGACAGCAAAAGGAACTGGGACTCACTGGGGAGAAATCCCTGAAGACGCCAGCCAATGGATGGGTAGAATCATAAAAAGCCAGTAATGTTTTTAATTATTTTTAAAAAAAGAATTGGGAACAAAAAGAGAGCTGTTGTCTTACTGTAGCACAAAATGATTTTAGAATCCTAGGGCTACCTCATGTTTTTGAGCCTCAACAAACAAAATTCAACATTTCAATTCAACCGTTTAGTGAGCACATTCTGTGTCACAGGCATTATGACAGGCAATGCAGGATGAGATGGTCTTGCCCTCAGGGAGCTAGAATGGTAACAAAAGTGATCAAGGGGAGGAGTGGGGTTTAATACCCTAAATTAAAAATATCCACAGGCCAACCCCAGTGGCCTAGTGGTTAAGTTCGGCATGCTTCGCTTCAGTGGCCTGGGTTTGGTTCCCAGGTGCAGACCTACACCACTCGTCTATCAGTGGCCATGCTGTGGTGGTGGCTCACATACAAAAAGAGGAAGGTTGGCATCAGATGTTAGGTTAGGGCAAATCTCCCTCGGCAAAAAAAAAAAAAAAAAAAAAATCCAAACTCGTTAGTTTGAATAGTTCAGAAGAACAAAGGTTGAGAGAAAAATGCCCAGTATGTCTTACAATTGTAGAAAAGCAATCTCCACCTTCCCTTCAATACATGTACACATGTTTCCCTTTGAGACAGTAGAAGAAACTGTCTGAACTGCCCTGCCCTGCTCTGCCCATTATGAAAAGCCCTGCCAGTACAATATTGCCTTTTCGTAGAAGGAAAAGAGCACTGACTTGCCTAAGCTACAACCCTTTTATAAACGGCTTTGCGATAAAATAGTCTCCATTAATATTATTCATCAAGGCTCTCTGTTGTTATATCAAGCCTACCTATCTCGTGGGTATATACTTGAGTTTAATTACCTTCTCAGTAAAGATAGCTATGCCAGTGAGCTATACATTTCTCTGGGCCTGTAGAGAACTGAAGCTATACGCCCCATCACCTAATATTGTATCAGAGCTTCCTTGGCAGAGTAATGAGGATAAAATACACAGCCAGCGTGACTTGCCAAGAGCTACATGTTTCATGACGTGCCTTGTATTCTTTGTAGAATCCCAAAAAAATGCTTCCTGCCTGTTAGATTGGACTAAATTAAAGTCCACCTTGAATACCTCAATCTTGACAAAGAAAACTACTGAGAGTGGAACATAGCTCATGACCTTCCTCTGGCATTGCATTCCCTAAACCTACAAGACCTCTTCTACTTTATATTGGTGACTCTTTAAATTGTGGCTTTTTTTAAATCTGTGCATACTTTCACTTGATAACAGGCAACTCTGAGGACTAAAAGGAGGTATCCTGTAGAAAATGACAAAACTGTCCTCTTAAATTGGGGCTACCTCTTAGCACCCCACTGAGAATCAGAGCATTTCAATGACTTAACTAGAATGGCTTTTTCTTGACCTAGGCATCAAAGCTAGAACTCCTAAGTCAGGGGTTTCATCAAGGTGAAAGTTTCTGACATTGAACCCTTTTTACCAGTTACCTCTGGGAATAAGCCAGCTGGTGACCTCTTCATGTCACAAAGTACCTGTTCCTTGTCTCATTGTCATCCTCCTACCAGCAGCCAACACTGTCTTACTCTGGTGAGAGAGAGGTTATGGAGTAAGAAGAAAAAGTCCCTGCCTTCAGGGAGCTCAGGCAATCCCTTTGGTAGCATATGCCAGGCAGACTAGTTTGCTAGTGAGTGCTTTTCGTTGGTTTACTTTCCTGATTTATATGTGTGTGAGGCTCCTGGTGATACGATTGGAAAGAGAAGAGAAGGCTGAAGTCCCTCCCCTTACTGAAAGTTAGTGTCTACAGTGACTTTACTGACAGTTCTATGTGTTGTGGAAACTCTTTTTCTACAGAATCATTTAAAACCTGTGTGTTTCCCTCATTGAGAAGCTGGCCTAGATTAGAAGCTAAACCTTGGATGATATATAGAAACTAAAACCATAGCAGTAGACACTAGAAGATACTCCCTATGCATCCTCCCTGATATGAGGTTTCATACCACTGGGCCAGAATAAAAGGGACTTGGTGATTACTAGTATTCCCATAAAATGAAATACTGTGATTGCTAAAATAACTTTCTCTCTAGATTTCCAGACCTACCATTCCAAACTCTGAAGAACTGTTTGCAGATAGATGTTGATGTCATCTGCATACCCTTGTTTTAGGACCCATTTGCACTAACACTAGCTATTGGCTTTCAGCCATCAAAACACATACTAACACAATTTGGATCAACCTAATTTGTATTTCCATTATGTGTCACACAATAGACATTGATTAAGAACCTGTGTTTGTGCTTTGCTTCATTGTACTGATATCTCAGAGTCAAATTTCTACATAAGTGTAGAAGCTATCTCCCTATCCTCTGCTTCTTTCCATTCCTTCATCTGACCCTTTTCCCGCCAAGTATCCTGTTAATGTTGAAAGTCAGGGTACGTACAATTTTGTTACACAATTAATAAGGAATTTTGTTTTTCTGATAATCATGTTCCTATCATAAAGCATAGGTATGATGAATTTAAGTCCACATAAATTTTTGTGAAACTATATAGTTAGATAATGTGCAATGATTTATGATTTGCTTACTTTATGATAAATCAAAAATGTCAGCTGGTACAAAGGTGATTCTTTTTGTGCATTTTCCTCTGTCTAGGGTTTCTTTATTCTATGTTGAAAGTGCTTTTTCCTCCATTGTGAAGTAGTGTGTGAATTTCTAAGCTTCAGAAAAAGTTACCATTAGAACAGACTCGAAGTCATTATAATGCATTTTCAGAAATCACTAACAGTTCTTTGTTTAAATGAAAAATATCACAGGTCTACTGTGGGCAAGAGAGTGGTATAGAAACTTTAGGAGAGCTATCTTACCTTTCTCGATGTAGTCTGTCGGTGATGTGACCCAGTCAATTTCAGGTAGAGATTTACAAATGAAAATTTCTGGAAAATGTTTTTGCATGCCATTGCCAATCTTTTGGTTTTGGCACTGGATCCAAATGTCAAGATGGGAAGAGGGGCAAATCTGGGAGGCAGCTACTTCCCTTGCTGCCTGCACTTCAGTGGCTCAGAGTTCTCCTCCTGCCTGCACCTATGTCCAAGCTAGATAGAATGCCTTCCTTAGGTAAATGCCACCTTTTAGCCCTCACTCTGAAGATGTGTGTTAGGCTTGGCTTCCCGAAGTAGAGCTTTTTTGATTTGCCAGAGAATACAGAAAACAGGTATCTTAAATATCTTAGATATCAAGTACTTTAATGGTAAGGTTTTCAAAGAATTAAAATCTCACCTGCTTTACTGAGAGGTACTGTCATTTACTAAATGCTCCATAAGTTGTAGTATGGAACCCCATAGCCTCTGATGTCCTTTTTGCCTTTTATCCCATTCGTGTGACTTAGTATTGGATATTTGTAGAAGAGTCATGATACAGGCCTTAGTTTCTTTGTAGCTAAGAAGGATTGTCTAGTAGTTAGAGGGCTCTAAGCTCTGCCACTTTGCCTGCCTGACTGAATAACTTAGAGCAAGCTTCCCCTTAGTTTTTCTTACCCTCATTTCTTTTATCAGCTAAAGGAACTTGTAACTCTTGTTCCTGAAGTGTTTTGAGTCATTGAGGTAAAATTTGCCCATAGTTCTGTTATATTTCTAGGGATTCTTTGAAGATGTGAAAGACCTCTCGATAAGCTGTGTCACTTAGTTATTGAACTTTTTATACTTCTAAGAAGAGATTATGCTTTCTTGCCCAGCTAGAAGCAGAAAGATGCTTTGTGGATGCTGAGCCGCTACAGGGCATGTCTTAGCTCTCGTGAAATCTTCCTGCCCTGGGACATTTCCGTAGAAGGAACACAATTTACTCTCCTGAGAAATACAGTAACTTTCCCAGAGTTAGATGACATGTTCGTAAATTGAGAATTGGTCTCTACTTCTACCTTCTGACAGTCTACATTTTTGTTAGGCAACTAGGAGAGCCGTGACTTTTCCTGATGCAGTAAGTTGTACAACATTTGAATTTGTCAGAGCTCATTATAATCACCTTTCCAGTAACAGCTCTTTGATGATAACTGAAACCCAGACTGCTGAGATAGAATGAATTCTTAGAAATGAGCAATTCCTTTATTCTCTGTGCAATGAGTTTGAATAAGACATCACAAATCTCTCTCTTGACACAGCCCTTTAAAGTTCTCAAGCAAGTCATTATTTTTTTCTATTTTAAGTAATGCCCCTGCAGCACATGAGAGATACTATGTTAGTATTTCTATTTTCTATTACTTCTTAACTATCAGTGATAACATGGAATAGCTCACTTTTTTAAAGCTACTTTTATTTGTCTTTAGTGAAAACTTAATTTGATATAGAAATCATTATTTTTCCTAATAAAAGGAATAAAAAAGGAGGATATTAGTTGAGATAGTGATTAACTATAGCATTAATTGTTAAGAAATCCATTTGAAATATTTATAATCCCCCTAAATGGAGACAATTTTTACCAGATAGCTTTGGATATTTTCTGTATTACAGCCCAATCAGGGCTAGCCTAGGCAAGAATTTCTCAATTCAGTGCTGAGGAGCCTCTGACAGGCAACAAGTGGCCTCTAAATGATTGCAAGCTACTCCAGAATGCACAGTTCTCATGCTTCCTTTTTTTGTGTGTGTGAGGAAGCTTGGCCCTGAGCTAACATCTGTTGACAATCTTCCTCCTTTTTTCCTTTTTTCTCCCCAAAGCCCCAGCAGATAGTTGTATGTCATAGTTGTATATCCTTCTAGTTGCTCCATGTGGGCAGCCACCTCAGCATGGCTATTGAGCGGTGCATAGGTCCTCGCCCAGGATCCAAACCGGCAAACCCTGGGCCGCCAAAGTGGAGCGTGCAAACTTAACCACTACACCACTGGGCCGGCCCCTCCTTTTTTTTCAAAGTGACTTTTTCAGTGTGATCGCAATCATTTCCGATGTTCTTCATGCCTTTTGAAGATCTGTGTTTACATCTGGTAGCACTTGCCTTCAGCCTGAAGAACTTGCTTCAACATTTCTTCCAGTGCAAGCCTTTGGGTGACAAATTCTTACATTTATATTTGTCTGAAAATATATATATCTCATCTTCATTCTTGAAAGATTTTTTCTCTGAATATAGAATTCTGAATGAACAGATATTTTTTTCTTGCGCTTTAAAGATATTGTTCCCCTGACTTCTGGCCTTCATTGTTTCTGAAAGAAATCAAAGTATTCAAATTGTTGTTCCTTTGTATATAATGTGTTTTTTTCTGGCTGCTTTTAAGAGTTTCTCTTTTTTTCCCAGTTTTATTGAGATATAATTGACATACAGCACTGTATAAGTTTAAGGTATACAGCATAATGATTTGACTTACATATATTGTGAAGTGATTACCACAGTAAGTTTAGTTAACTAAAGAGTTAAAGTGTTTCTCTTTATGTTTAGTTCAGCAGTTTGACTACGGTGTTCCTAGACATTGACTACGGTGTTCCTAGACATACTTTTTTTCACACATGTCCTGCTCTGGATTCACTGAGCTCTTTGAATATATAGGCTAATGTATTTCATCAAATTTGAGAAATCTTCAACTATTTTTTTTTTCAAATATTTTGAATCATTTAATCTCTCCTCTCTTTCTGTGATTCCAGTTAGTTTCTCTCTGTTCTTCAGATTGGATAAATTTGTATTGTTCTCTAAGTTCTCTCTTTATTCTGGCATCTCTAATCTACTGTTAGGATCATATAATTACTTTTATTTCAGATATCGTATTTTTCAGTTTTAGAATTTCCATTTGGTTCTTTTTAAAACTTTCTATTTCTCTGCTAAGATTTCCTATCTTTTCATTCATTATGAGCATATTTCCTTTACATCATTGAGATAGTTGCTTTAGCTCCTTGTCTGCTAATTGTCATATCTAGTTCATTTCAAGTTTGGTCTCTGTTGATGGTCTTTTCTCTTGAAAATGGGTCATCTCATCCTAGTTCTTTTTATGTCAAGTGATTTGGAGCTTTACCTGCATATTGTGAATATTTTGCTTTTAAGACTCTGGGTTCTGTTATGTTCTTCCAAAGAATGTTGACTTTGTTTTCTTTTGTCTCAGTGATCAATTTACTTCATTGGATTTAAGCTGGAAACTCTCTCCCTTAGATGGCAGCTCAAATCTCAGTTCAGTTCTTTTAGACTTAGCTATGTTGTTTGGAATATGCCCTGTGCTTTCGTGGCTCAGGGGTCATACAGAAATTTGAGCAGATCTTATACATGGAATTTGGATCTCTCTCTCTTTGGCTGCCTCCTTTCTGGGATCCCCTCCTCACTTTCCAGTGGCTGTGATTGCCGTGAACTCTCACCTTGATTTATTTAGGTTATAAGGACTGTGAGTTTTATATTAAAAATTTAGCCACCCTGTGAGGTGCTGTGGTCTACTCTCAGACTAAAAGGCCCTTAAAAAACTGGGAGACCCATACCCTCCTTCCAAGTGTCAGCTCCTCTTCAGAATATGCCTGCTTTTGTTCACTCTCCAATGCCATCAAGTAGTTAGGGGTTTGGTTTGGTTTGGTTTGCTTTTGTATTTTGCTCAGGGACGATAGTTATTATCCTTGGAAGGGTTGATCTGGTAGAAGTTCTCTCCTGATAGTTCATTTTTGCTGTAACTTCTAAACCTGCAAAAGTTTGGTTAAGAGTTCTGTTGAGTAAGACTGTAAGGGAAGAGAATGGAAAGCAGTAAAATCAAAGAATTTGACATGGGAAGGTGAAAATGGCAGAACTCTTAAAAGTCCAAAAATTCATGTGAGTAAGAGGTGAGAGGTCTTTCGTGGCCAACAGTACTTTCTAACATGGGAGAGATACAAGAATCGTTGACTGCCAGATCTCTGGGTATGGAAAGAAAGCTTTATGCAAGGCAGAGTATACAAAGTCTGCTTTGTCTATTGAGACTGTTTCAGCCTCAGCATGCTACTTTGCCTTTACCTTAAGAGTACTCTGAAGTTTTGTTATATGTCAAAAAAAAACTGTTTTATCTTATCATTAACTCTGCTCATTTCTACAACATTGTCAAGGCTTTCCCACCTAAAAAGCATACTTTTAAACCTTAGGAAATTCGCAACATACATAATGATGAATTAATGGGAATCAGGCGAGAAGAAGAAATGGAAATGTCTGATGATGAAATAGAAGAAACAACAGAAACAAAAGAAACTGAGGAATCAGGTAAAGTTAATTCTGTTTTGTTTTATTTAACAAATATCTACTTGCAGGGATGATAATTTAAAACTATTAACACCCAGTAAGGTATAGGCACAAACCCATCAGATTGGAACCAGCTGGAAACAATTGCTGAGGCCATATAAGTACACACTAGCTGAATATCAACCATGTGGCTACAGGATTTTCTGTCATCTTCATTTACCTCCATCTTCCATCACAGTGTCTAATTAAAAGTGGACTTTCTTTTCCTAGGAGTGCTGGACATTTAGGCAGCATTGTTCTATTTTGGGTTTGGATTTATTAATAATATGTTTTACAGTAGAAACCATAAGAGAGCTTATGCATAAATAGGTAACTAACCAAACTTTTAGGAAAAATAGTTAGACCCTACATTACTTATATCTTACACCAAAATTAATAACAGATGGATTTAAAATTCAAATATAAAAAAAAGATACATATAGCAAAAGAAATTATGGAAAGTATAGGAGTTGGCTATATAGTTTGGAATGAAGGTCTCCCTAGAAAGAAATCAAAAAAGATACTTTTGATAAATTTATCTGCATGAAAATTGAACGTTTCTCTTAAAAATCACAAAGTTAAAAGAGAATCTACAAACTAAGAGGCAGTATCTATAATACATGACAGTCTCCCTATCTGCTTGCCTTCCATTGTGGTTATTTGGGAGTTTATTGGGAACCAAACAGAAGTCTACAAACAGTTGTCTGGGTAAAGGCTTTTGCTCTTACCTAGTATAATCAGGACCTCACTGTGAGACAGAAGCCACAGTGTGGGTCCCCAGTGGAATTCATAAGGCAAACCTGTTGAACAGTATGAGAACACACTACCCTTTAATTTCATTAAAAAAAAAACTTGGAGGAGGGATTACCATGGGGGAGATTGAAATATCAGCCTAGGGGCCGGCCCAGTGGCGCAGGTGGTTAAAGTGCGCGCGCTCTGCTGCAGTGGCCCGGGGTTCACGGGTTCGGATTCCAGGTGCGCACCAACGCACTGCTTGGCAAGCCATGCTGTGGTGGTGTCCCATATAAAGTGGAGGAAGATGGGCACAGATGTTAGCCCAGGGCCAGTCTTCCTCAGCAAAAAACAAAAAAAAGAGGGGGATTGGCAGATGTTAGCACAGGGCTGATCTTCCTCACAAAAGAAAAAAAAAATCAGCCAAAAGACCAGTGTTTTCAGATACACCATTCCAGACAATCTTAGGAGTCAGTAAGGTATAGTAGACAAAAGCATTGTACCTAAAGTTAGAACACCTGAGTTCTAGTTCAACTTCTGTCCTTCTTGACATAGGAAGGACTTCTTCCCCGTTGAAGCTTGGCTTCCATACTTATAAGATGTACATTATAAAAACCATCTAACAGGAATTTTGTGATGGTTAAATGAATTCATTCATTCATTTAATAACTATTACATGCCACGCACTGTGCTAAACTTTGGAGATATGCTAGTATACTATCCCTACTGTGTGTGTGAGAGAGAGACAGAGACAGCAAACAGATTGATTATGTTGCAAATCAAAATTTATATTGTCCGTACTGTGTGTGTGTGAGAGAGAGACAGAGAACAAGTTGATTATAATGCAAATCAGAATTTCCTGGTTCCAGTATTTGCATGTTGAAGTCAGCAGCTCTATAGTCACCTGAGTGGTCCTAGAATCTTCACTCCATGAACAGAAACTCTTAAGGAAAGAAAACCATCAAGTCAGACTTTTTTTTTAAGGCGTTTGTTAGCTGTTACTTCTGAACTTCCTCTAGTTTTGTCATATGTTAGATCCCTAAACATATAAACCTTCATATATATTGAATAAACCCTTTGTAATCAGTGGATAGTTAGCATTTTCAGAACAGTGAACAAATTACTGCAAATACATACTATAAACTTATAGCCAAAATAAACAAAAAAGTTTAATAATAATTGAGGTATTCAGATTACTTAAGTGCTTAGCCAGGATGCTTTATAGCTGATTAATCTTTGACTTATAAGATTGTCTCCACTTCAGTATCTGCAGTATTATATATAATGTTAATCCATGTTAGCCTAAAATGAATGCAGCCACAAGTTTGAGCATCCACTTGATAAATTGCTGAGTTTGAGGAGTTATTGAGGGAGGAGAGGGGTGTATGGGAGATTCAGATTGAGTGCACTTACTAGGGTTATATAATTGCATTTTGCTTCTGTATCTCTTTTGAGTTAAAAGCTGTATTGGCTACTGCACAGAATCTTATTCGTTTAGAGACTGGAAACTCCCTGACAGATCATCTTATAGCTATTTTCTTTCCTGTTCCACATGCCAGGATGCTGCTTTGTCAAATAAAGCTATCTACAATAGACTTAATGGAGCTTACCAAATAGCTTTTCTCCCAGAAGGTTTCAATTCACTTTAATTCAAGGACTTTTGTGCATTTTTCTTCCCCTCGATCGTATCTAATTTTGTTATCTTGCTTCTGTAGTACTCAACTGCAAAAATCCTGCTCGGTATGAGTCAGTGAGTGGGTCCTCAGTTTTTATCTAAATCAGTTACATGTTTTAGTTATCGCTTGGTTTCAATTAAAAGCTTAAGCAACTAGATTTCAGAGTTGTTTTTTTCTCTCTCCATGCTACCAAACTTGAAGTCCAGGAGCCTATAGCATGTTTCTGGTTAAATTTTACTTCCAAGAAAAAGTAAGAGTCAAACCTAGCCTAACAGTCTGTTACCTTTCCTTGGAGTGCCACAAAATTTCTATTCTTCAAGAAACTCTATACTAGCCAGCCCATATTTGTGATGCAGTGCTGGAAATACTCTTGCCACGGAAGAAATGACTGCTGTTCTCAAAGCAATGTGTTGAAGAAAGATAATCACATCAAAGTAAATCATGATAGTATGACACTATTTTATTCTATTGTTAGCCATGATGGAAAGTACACATACCCAGTAACCATAAAAACAGCTGTTCCCTTTCAGTATCTATCTTCTGCTTTCTTCACTTAAACTAGTGGTTGTCAGATTTGGTATGTATAAGAATCATTGGGTTACTTTTAAAAAGTCAGATTTCTGGGCTGCAGAGGCTGATTCAGTAGGTCTGTAATGGGGTTCAGGAATCTGCATTTTATCAGGCATCCCAAATGATTTACATGCTGGAGGTCCAGGTAGCACATCTGGAAAACATTGCCTTAGACTAATTCTCATTCATTGTTACAGTCAAAGTTTTCTCCTCTCTTGATATCCAATCTCCTATCCTTCTCTCCCTCTAACTCCCATTATTCCCACTTTAGGAGTTTGATCAATTAATTAACAAGTGCTATGTCCTATAAGCTGATGGAAATAGAGATGTAATCTATGTAAATCCACATAAAATATAATAAATACTACTTGGTGCTAACCTGGAAAGTACTGATTAGAATGCAGCTAGGGCAAGAGATATTAGTGTGGGCTAGAGTAGTCGCAGTGGGTGAAAAATGGTCAGGGCTTTGAAAGATGAACGAACAGGTTTGGATGAGAACAGGGAAAGTAAGAAAGCATCTTGATACAGAGATGGGAGAGGAGAAAAAGCAGAGTTCAAAGAGGGAGAAACAAAGATGATGTATATAGGGGGATAAAGGACTGAGTGGGCAAGATGGATCCAGATTATGGGGGACCATGGATGCCAAGCTTAGACTTATCATAGTAAGCGATATGGCACCATAAGCATGTCTCAACAATGGCACTAGTATGATAAAAGCAACATGAATTATATATTTTGAGAAATAAATTTTGGATTAAGAGAGAACTAATGATGGCAGGATATGAAATGAGACTTTTACAGGAATTTAGATATGAAATGATGAAGGTTGGACTAGAGTGAAGACATCAGGAACTGAGAAAAAAATGGTAGAAGAAAAGGAAGCAACAGAGAGTATGAGATTAAAGACGCTAGGAGTCATTTTAAAGGAATAACTAAAGTCTCTGGTGTCAGATTGGATATAGATGATGAAGAAAAAGAAAGACCACAGAATGAGTCTAGGTTTTCTAGTCTGGGAGATTGGGGGGTTTGTGGTTGTATTAGTTCACTAGGGCTGCTATAACAAAGTACCATGATCTGAGTAGCTTAAACAACAGAAATTTATTGTCTCAGAGTTCTGGAGGCTAGAAGTCTAAGATCAAGGTGTCAGCAGGGTTGGTCCCTTCTTTTTTTTTTTTTTTTTACTTTTCCCCCTAAAGCCCCAGTAGATAGTTGTATGTCATAGTTGCACATCCTTCTAGTTGCTGTTATGTGGGACGCGGCCTCAGCATGGCCGGAGAAGCGGTGCGTCGGTGCACGCCCAGGATCCAAACCCGGGCCGCCAGCAGCGGAGTGCGTGCACTTATCCGCTAAGCCATGGGGCTGGCCCAAGGGTTGGTCCCTTCTGAGGACTGAAGGAAAATCTGTTCCAGGCCTCTCTCTTAGCTTCTAGTAGTTTGCTGGCAATCTTTGACATTTTTTGGTTTGTCGATGCATCACCCCAATCTCTACCTTCGTGCTCACATGACATTCTCTCTGTGTGTGTGTCTGTCTCTGTGTCCAAATTGCCCCTTTCTATAAGGACACCAGTCATATAAGTCTATAAGCCTACCCTAATGACCTCATTTTAACTTGATTACCTCTGTAAAGATCCTATTTCCAAATAAGGTCACATTCTGAGGGCTTCAACATATCTCTTTTTTGGGGGTGGGGGGGTAAATTCAACCCATAACAGTAGAAATGACAGAAACAGACTGATGGATGGGACTGATTTGCAGAATATGACGAGATCAGTTTCAGACAGAAGGTAGTTAGGAAATAGGTGTAAAGTATTTGTATTCAAATCAGGGTTGAAGAAAGTAGGAGGAAAAGAAGATGGTAGTACAGAGGTGTTGGCTGAAGCCCGGAGGATATGAATAACGAGTGTGAAAGACAAGTGAGAGAAAGAAGAGCAAAGGGCTGAATACAGAACTTTGGTGGTTACCCACAGTAAGGGAGAAGGAAAGAAGGAGGAGTTTTCAGAGGAGTTAGAAAAAGAGCATTCTGAGATGCTGGGAGAAAACTAGAAAAGCATTGGATTATAGAACCCACAAGAAGAATTTATAGAAGTAGGAATAATCAACATTATCAGATATTATAAAGAAGAAAGGAATTGAGTACAGTGCTGAGCAAGAGCTATTTTAATAGAGTGATAGAGGTAGGGGCTAGAACATATGACATTAAGGAGAGAAAGTGCAGAAAGACCACAGGCTAAGAAGTTGGGAACTGAGCAAAAGCAAATACAGGCATTATAAATTGTGACTAGAATTGGTAACAAAGTTAAAGTTAAGTTGTTGTTTGTTGTTCAATAGAAGGGAAGGAGGCCATGGAGAGGGTGAAGTTGAAGGTGCTTGAAAATGAAAGAGTACTTATGGGTAATTATGAAAGTGGAATAGGGGGAGGAAGAATAGGAAGTGATCCAAATTCAGGTGGAGTTTGCTTTAGAGAGGAGAGAACTCTCTTCCTCTGAGACAAGAAAGGTGAAGCTAAAAGTATATATGCAGCTCACACTTCTCCATATAGCAAGAGATTGGTCAACCATTGATTAGAGAAATGATTTGGAAATGAGACCGTGAGGAAAGAGGAGCAGATCTGGAATAAATGTTCTGGGCAATATAGAAGGAAGAAATCAGTGAGAGGCAAGAGATCCATCAGCAAGGACCAAAATGAGTCTGTATTGACCAGGAATGCCTAGCTGTGCAACTTCTTCTAAGAGTCCTCTACAGCCCAGGATAAGGAGCAGAGAAAGTTGAGTCAACTGACCATGATTAGGGATTGGCATGGTAAGTCTGGTCAAAGGTTTTCAGGAGGATGAAGGAATACAGGGTACTGAGGAGTTTTCAGTGGAATCTGTTTAGCCAGAAAGCAATTAATGGGCTGGGTGAAGCTGACCACTCCAAGAGATTAAAGGTCTCAGCAAGGAAAGAGAACAAAGTTTCAGAGTGATGAGGGGCAGTAAGGTAACTGACAGATGAAGATATTGTGTTTGAGAAGGGAATTTAGAGATCTCAGAGGAGAAACAATGAGGTCCCAGGTGCATCCATGCTGGTAGAAGCCTGATTGGAGTAATGACCTGCAGAGGCAAGGAAAGCAAGGCATCGTGAGGTCAGGGAACTCACTTGAGATTTGCCTGAACTGGCCTGCAACCACTCCCAGTGGGTCGTACTCATACCATCTCCATCTCTTTCTTCCCGCTCTTTGTTCTTTTTGGCTTTTTCTGTTTGTGAATCACTCCAGCTCAAGCTTTTTTATGAACCTTGAGAGGAATGTTGCACATTTTTCCTTCTATAATTTGGTAACATGTTTTTTTTAGCATCTCTTATAATGCAGCTTTGTAAGGGTGTCCAACTCCCTGAATTTACTTCCATTAAAATTTTTTTCTTTTCTTTGTACCATTGAAGAAGCCTAGGCATTAACTGTTTTAATGGCACAAAATCCTTTTAGATCTTTTGTTATAGAAAAACATGTCTGAGATTTTGCTCTGAGTGGCTCCTCTAAAAGGAGGACTTCACAGCTGCCTTCGTACTTTCATATTGCCGTGATGAACTGGCAGCCTTCAGATCTGAGGAGCTATCCCCATAAAGAGAAACATTTTTCCCACATAGGAAATAGTCAGAAAGGAGAAGCTGAGAACTAATGATGGCAGGATATGAATAAATTCACTGCACTATGCTCTTTAGTATCAGGACTGATGGATTCATCTACTCAAACATTTTATTAAAAGGTAATATTGAACTTTTCAACGTTCTGGCAATGTACAAAGAACTCCAACTTTAGAAATGGGCCCAATTAATATTAAGGCTGTGAAAGTAAAGACTTGGTGTCCTCATTAAAATGACAAAAACCCTCATTTCAGAGAGTGGGAAATACATTTTGTCAGTAAGGTCCCCTAGTAACACTATAGGAGATCCCATTTTGTTTTGCTTACTGACAGGTCCAAACTGAAGAGATTATTATCTGCTCCCACTTGGCTGCAGGTATCTCTCTCTGCTCAGCAGCATGCCCTTTCCCTTGAGGGAAGCAGTCTCTCCTCCTCGTTTTCTCAGAGGGAAAATATTTTCATATTTAAACTGAAGAATATGCCTCTAACAAATTCTGCTAGATCTCTGCCCTTTTCTCTTCCATGTTTCTCCACATGACTTGCAGGACATGAGCCTAATTACTGGCCTGCAGAACAAGAAGAAACAAAAAGAGGAAGATTAAATGTCACTATTTTGTATTGAGCCATGTGGCTTGCTAGAGGACAAACATGCAAACCAAAGCAGAAATAAACAACTGTCCATCTGTAGCAGCCACTTGATTTACAGAGTAACCTCTGTGCTGTTCAGGCAAACTCCAGCTCGAGATGCTATCCTTGGTACTGACCCAGCAAGCAAATCAAATATTTCTTCCCCTGTTTGACAGATAGTCAATGTCTCTTTTTCTATACGGTTTTCTATATGTGGTCATCTTCACTTTTAGCATCTTCTTTTAGTGTTGTGATTATTGGAAACAATGCCTGTCCAACGACAAGTATCCCAGCCCCTGGGAGAGATGGCAAGGATAGGTATTATTTGGAATGCTGAGAATCCAAGTCGCTGTGTAACAGCTTTCTCTTCAAAGACACGAATCTGTGTGATTACAGCAAGAATTAAAATCAGTAATAAAACCAAACATAAAATGAATGTGACATGCAAAGGTCTTTTGTAATTTTTTTAAACTAAAATGCAATGTTTAAAACTGCCATATCAGGATAACTGCATAGCTGTCCACAGAAAGCAAATGTGGACACTGAGACCATGTCTCAACATTACTAGAAAATATTTCTCACCAGAGCCCTTCCTATTACATTGCCATTCTCTGCTTTGGATAGACAGTCTGATCACATCAGCCTACATCAGTACTTGATTGTTTTAGGAAAACCCTCAGGTTAAGGCATTGAATTAAACCCAGCAACTTCCTAGAGGCAGCTTCCTTTTAAGACTAGGTAGTGTTTTCACCCTTGGAATATGGTTTTCTTCTATATATTTCATCTTTGTAAAGCATGACTTCTTTCCATTCATTAGGTAGGGGGTGAATCTTGTCTTTGAATTCCCTTTAGAAAACTCTTCTTCCACCGTTTATAGCTAATAATCTCTAAGATTTTATTTCCATTACTTTCTTTTAGTTTCTTCTACCCAAAGTCCCTTCCCATAGGTAGCTGAAAAAACGTACACCTTTGTCAAATTGCCTTTTAACATTCTTATATATTTAATATACAGATTTGTAATTTTGATCCATTTTGATAATGTCTCTTTTCTGGGCTTTATGCTCTGTTAGGAATCAAAAAAAGGAATAAACTACAAATGTTCCATTAATTTGGAGTGTAAACAATAGAGATTAGTGGAATTTCATTTTTTACCATAGTCATAAGCCTGAAACATGGAAGGTACTCAATACACGTTTATTGAATGAATGAAAATCCTCTGATTAAATATTTTGAAATAGCTTTTATGATTTCTGACCTTGAAAAATGTGCCATAAATAATTAAATTTAACATAGATTTCCTCATGGGCCCTAGTTTTTTTTAATTAATAAAAAAATTTTAGAGCAGTTTCAGGTTCACAACAAAATTGAACAGGAAGTACAGAGTTTCCAAGTACCCCCGTCCCCCCGCCACACAGCTTCCCCCACTATTGACATCTTGCACCACAGCAGTACATTTGTTACAATCAATGAATACATCATTATCACCCAAAGTCCATAGTTCAGAGTTCACTCTTGGTGTTGTATATTCTATGGGTTTGGAAAAATTTTTTAAACGTATGTATCCACCACTCTAGTATCATACAGAAGAGCTTCACTGCCCTAAAAATCCTCTGTGCTCTGCCTATTCATCCCTCCCTCCATTCAACCCCTGACAACCACCAATCTTTTTACTGACTCCATAGTTTTGCCTTTTCCAGAATGTCATTTAGTTGGAATCACACAGTATGTAGCCTTTTCACACTGGCTTCTTTCACTTACCAACATGCATTTACATTTCTTCCAGGTCTTTTCATGGCTTGATAGCTCATTTCTTTTTAGTGCTGAGTAATATTCCATTGTCTGGATGTACTACAGTTTATTTATCCATTCACCTACTGAAGGATATTGCAGTTGTTTCCAAGTTTTAGCAATTAAGAATAAAGCTGTTATAAAATCTGTGTTCATGTTTTTGTGGGGACATAAGTTTTAAATTCACTTGGGTAAATACCAAGGAGCATGATTGCTGGATTGTGTGGTAAGAGTATGTTTAGTTTTATAAGAAACTGCAAAACTGTCTTCCAAAGTGGCTGTACCATTTTGCATTCCAACCAGCAATGAAGGAGAATTCTTGTTTGCTCCACATCCTTACCAGCACTTGGCGTTGTCATTGTTTTGGATTTTGGCAATTCTAATAGGTATGTAGTGTTATCATAATGTTGTTTTAATTTGAAGTTTCCTAATGACATACGATGCAGACAGCCGTGGTGTTCTAGAGGTTAAGATTTGGTGCTCTCACCACCACAGCCCGGGTTCATTTCCCAGTCAGGGAAACACACCGCCCATCTATCGGTTGTCATACTGTGGCAGCTGTATGTTGCTGTGATGCTGAAAGCTATGCCACCAGTATTTCAAATACAATCAGGGTCACCCATAGTGGACAGATTTCAGCAGAGCTTTCAGACTAAAACAGACTAGGAAGAAGGAACTGGCCACCCATTTCCAAAAAAATTGGCCGTGAAAACCATACAAATAGCAGTGGAGCATTGTCTGATATAGTGCAGAAGATGAGAGGATAGCTCAAAAAGACAGAGCAGGGTTCTGCTGTGCTGTACACAGAGTCGCTATAAGTTGGAATTGACTCCACAGCACTAACAACAATAAATGACATATGACATATGATAGCATATGATGATGCTCACTTGCCATTGGTATATCTTTGGTGAGGTATCTGTTCAGGTCTTATTTTTTTGGCATTTATCCTGTTTGATATTCTCTGAGCTTCTTGGATCTGTGGTTTGGTGTCTGACATTAATTTAGGGAAAATTTCAGTCATTATTGTTTCACATGTTGCTTCTGTTCCTTTCTCTCTTTCTTCCCCTTCTGATATTCTCATTACATGTATGTTACATCTTTTGTAGTTGGCCCACAGTTCTTGGTTATTTTGTTTGTTTTTTTATTTTCAATCTTTTTTCTCTTTGCTTTTCAGTTCAGGCAGTTTCTATTGTCATATCCTCAAGATCAGAGATTCTTTCCACATTCATGTCCAGTCTATTAATAAGCTCATGAAAGGCATTTTTCATTTCTGTTACAGTGGTTTTTATCTCTAGCATTTCTATTTGATTCTTTCTTAGAATTTCCGTGTCTCTGCTTACATTATCCATCTGTTCTTGCATGTTATCTACTTTTTTCATTAAAGCCCTTAGCATACTAATCGTAGTTGTTTTAAATTCCTGGTCTGATAATTCCAACATTTCTGCTATATCTGACTCTGGTTCTGATCCCTGTTCAGTCTCCTCAAACTGTGCTTTTTTACCTTTTAGTATGTCTTGTAATTTATTTGTTGAAATCTGGAAGTGATGTACTAGGTGAAAGTAACTCCAGGAAATAGGACTTTAATGGTGTGGTAGTAAGGTGTCGGGGGAGGGGAAGAATTCTATAGTCCTATAATTGGGTCTCACTCTTTTAGTGAGCCTGTACCTCTGGACTGTGAACTTCACAAGTATTTCTCAGTTTTTTTCTCCCCTCAAGTGGGCCAACATGGCTAGAGGGGGCTACAGTTGGGTATTTCCTTCCCCCAGGTCGGTTAGGCTCTGGTAATACCCCAGCAGGTTAGGTTCTGGTAAAATAGTTTCTTCTGAAGGCAGACCTTGTTAAGAAGAACAGAATGCTCTGGATATTTCAAAATGCTTCCTTTTCCCCTCCCCCTGCTAAAAGCACAAGGAGATTTTTCTCCAATATTCACTGTGAGGACCTAGTTGAGCTCCTGGATATAAAACTCACAAGAGTGTAGGGACCTCACTATGACTGGGTCCCCCTGGACTTTTTAACTCTCAGACTTGTCCACACTGAGCCTCCAGCACTTTTCCAGTTACAGTTTAGGTTTTCCTACCTTGGCACTGGTTCCTATGGTGGTTTCTGCTCATGGGTTTCTTGTCTGGTAAGTTGTGATTCTCTGTATTCTCTTGTCTCTCCAATTTTGGGGGCAGCAGTTTTCCCTGTTACTTCACTTCTCTGATGGATCTAAGAAGAGTTGTTGATTTTTCAGTTTGTTCAGCTTTTTACTTGTTGTTAGGACAGAGGGGCAACTTCTAAGCTCCTTACATGTTAGGACAGAGGGGCAACTTCTAAGCTCCTTACATGCTAGGCCAGAAACCAGAAGTCTTTGTGTCTTAATTTTTACATTTACTTTGCCTCTATAGGACCAGTCGAGGCTATATTTTTTAAAACAACTGTCAGCAAAATTATTGTGTGGACAGTCGTCAGTTCAAGACAATTAGCCCTGCATTTTATTATTACAGGGCTCTTAGCATTTGCTGCATTTCAAATAAAAGTAACCAATGTTACCTGAAAATATCTTAGTTATATTTGTGGTAAAGAGTATGAAACATGATGAGGACTTTCGTGGGGTGGAATCGTGTGTTCATTCACAAAAATGAGTCTGTGTGCTTTTGTGTCCATCTCTTGCTGCCATGGCCAACTTAGACCTAAAGTTTCTCATCAAGAGGCTTTTTATACATGTCAATTTAAAATACCAAATTGTTATGATACTAAGGTAAGCCACAAAGGAATCTGGATATATGGTTTTACTACTATATATTGATTGTTTAGCCTTAGTATCACAGACAGAAGCTCTGAAGGAAGAAAATGACAGCCTCCGATGGCAGCTTGATGCCTATCGGAACGAGGTAGAACTGCTCAAGCAAGAACAAGGCAAAGCCCACAGAGAAGATGACCCAAACAAGGAACAGCAGCTGAAACTCCTGCAACAAGCCCTGCAAGGAATGCAACAGGTAAAGGCATTTTGGTCTTCTGAGCTTTTTGGAAGCATAGCCTTAGCTCTTCACTTGTAAAAGGGTTCCCTGCAAGCGAATAGAATAGCAAACCTCTTATTCTTCTTGATATTCTATTCTCTGGCATAGCCGAGGAAGGGATTATGTGTTGTGGTTAATGAAATATTCTAGTTAGTACAGAGATAGCAATGGATCACCAGTTTTCAAAGAATGAGCATTCAGTGAAAAATACTTAACAATAAAACTATTCTGAACATAATCTAATATTTTCTTTATGCTTCAGAAGGTACTTTCAGATCTGGACAGGGCCTCAGGGTCTTTATGAAGAACTTCAGTTACTTAGATATGAAAAAGTGCTAGTGATTAAGTATCTGGTTGATATAATGCTGAATAATACAGCCTTTTAGAAGGAATAGCAGGAATCCTACCGTTGATTTGGGTGGAAGCAGGGGTGTTACAGGTTTTTAAGTATCAATGCTTTGGACACATAATACCAATTTGCTTTTATTTTGTTTTGTTTTCACAGTCATTTATGTGAATGAGTTTACCTGCACATTATTCCAAGTATAAAAAGTAAAGAAGTGCATCCAACTGTAATTGCGTTCAAATACAACATTGTGTAATAGATGCTCAATATCTAGAAGTTTTATGTAACCACCACTACAGTGAGCATACAATTTAAAGGATATCAACATCTGCTCTCATTATAGTAAGGGAGTAGTACTTCTGAGTAAGGGTGCTATCCTCTTCTGTTTTGCCAGACTGCCAGCCATTTTCCTTACAACTTAAATTGTGCAATAGTTTTTTAATTGTATGCCTTAGAATTACCTAGGGCAAAGCTTATTGCTGGTTGGAAATCACAAATTGTGAACAGGGAGTCTCTTCTGGCACTGAGAGCCCCATGTTCCTATTACTTCTGCTACCATTGTCTTCCTATGTGGCAAGCAATGTCACATTAATATTTCACCTTTCCTATTAACAAAATGTGTGAAGTAATGCTTACCTCCCTTTTACTGTCACCATGTAGTTTAATTAGAACGTTTAAATTACATCAGAGATCTTTTTGCCAAAAAATGCATCTCCTCAGCTAGACTTCAAAGAATTTTGACAATGTACATTTTACTGTGTCTTTTAGCCCTTCCAATGATCTTTTGCAAGCCTCTGAAAAGCAAGACTTTGGAAAGATTTTCTTGTTGTTGTTTTCCCCTCTTACCTTGATTTTGAAACCATTCCACATAAGGACAGTTCTGCTACTAAAATTCAGTTTAAAAATGATGAACTTTTTTTTCATTTTATCACTTCAAAAACCTCAGTGAGAAATTAGGTTTCTACCTCCTGAAAAATTAATTTCACTCATTTTGATTACTTTTTATTGGAAAATAGCCTTGTAAACAATGATAAAATTCTTTCTGTCTTATCCCAAAAAGATGTATAATGTAATATTGTAAGTAAAGCATGGACTGTGGGGTTGACCCAACCTGGGTTTAAATCCCAGTTCTGCCACTTACTATCTGAATGGCCTTAGGCAAACCACTAAACCTCTCTAAGCCTCAGGATTGTGTATCATAAGGTTATTGTGAGGCTTAAATGAGATCGTGCATATGAAACGCTTTGCACAATGCTTGACACATGTTAGATGCTAAATAAATAGTATTTGTTGTAATCATTAATAATGATGAATCCAGTTCCTTGCCTAATGATATGGTAACTAACATTTGTGAAATTTGGATTCTTTACTCGCTGAAATTGAACTTCGCTTGAAAAATGGATATTTGCAAAAATGCTTTAAAACATTAAGTTCAGTTCTATGTAGCAATCCAAATATTGTCCGCACTGTATTAATTGCACCTTACCCTTACCCCTGGCTGGCATAGGAAAGTTAAGCAATTAGATCAGTTAGTTTCTCAGACTCTTTCTAAAATATGAACAAATCCAATGGAAATTGATAAGAGCCGGGTAAAATAACTTCAAGTGAAAAGTATTGTGATGTTCCCTTTAGTGTCTCTGCATGGAGAAATGGTTGTGTGTGCTTGGGGAAAGTGATGCAGGCCAGCCTAGTATCTAACTTCAGCCAGGGTTTTTAAGTGAAATGTAGCTCCTTAAGAGTTGATTGTCCGTGGTCTTTCTTGTAGCATCTGCTCAAAGTCCAAGAGGAATACAAAAGGAAAGAAGCTGAACTTGAAAAGCTCAAAGATGACAAATTACAGGTGGAAAAAATGTTGGAAAATCTTAAAGAAAAGGTACATGAGTCCTAAGTGAACCTTTTTCCTTGCCTCTTTCCCCCCTTTTCAGTGACAATGAAAATGCCCTAGAAGTTCTTGCACTAGGAATCAATGTGGAATGTTTGGCTGATTGGGGATTAAAAGCCCCATCTCCAGGATAATTCTTGAATCAAGCGCTCTGCTGTTAAGTGTGAGTCATTGGCATTTCTAAGAGTTCTAGAGAGTATACTTTTCAAAGAATAAAAAAATCATCCCTAAAATTCCTTAGTCTTCCCGATTAGAGAAGACCAGAGTGTACACCTCATCCCTGCTTCATCTTGTCAAGCAAATAGCAACATAGAACATTTGTGTGACAAAAAATACCTTTAATTAAGCATTTCATTAAAGGAAGAAAGACAAGTGCAACTAGAACACTGACATTTCTTTGCAGACACTCCATCTAGTGTAATAATGAGCAGCTACAGATGAAATAGCCAAAACCAAAAAGGGGAAACCTTGGGAAGCAAATAAGGAGACAGAATGTGCTAAAGCTAGATAATAGCACCAGAGAAGGCAAGATGGGACTTTGCCTAGTGAGAGCCTGCAACAGTAAGAACTACCAGTGAAGACCTCTGAGAGAGTCTACTAACATCTGGATGGATTAATGTATCACAACCATGAATCAGGTGCCTAGCCTATTTAAAGTGTGTGAAGTCTACTGATGGTGTCTCCCTGTCATACCTCTCTAATCTCCTTTATGCCTGAACATTTATCTGAAGTTATCCTCTAAAAAGGAAGGCCCATTGACCAGAAATGCCTGATTTTAATGTCTCAAAAGGAAGAGAAGATTAGGAGCCTAGACCAAGAGCCAGAAATCAACAATGCTACAGTTCCAGAAATCCACAGTGCTACAATTCCACAAGAGCTCGTGCTCTTTATCTTCTATGCTCAGCTCAGGAAGATGCAATGCATACAGACACTGGGTGTGTTTGCCAGCATAGTGACTTCCCCCGGAGTGCCATTAAGCACTGACAACCTTGGTGTAGTTGAAACAAATGATTGAAAGTGTTTTCTTCTGGAGACCATTTGCAATATGCTTTTAATTCTTCCACATCATGAAACCAACTCACTTCCCAGTTTTGTGGGTGCTATTAAAGAAACAAGCACAATCCCAGAGAAATTCATTTATCAAGCATTTAATTGAAAAGTACCAAAGCTGCTCTATTTAGCAGGACTTTCCTCATACTCTCAGAGCTTCTAAAATGTCCCAGAGCTGCTACAGAGCTCTGTTTCACTTCTTGCATAAAATGGAGTGTGTAGCCAGAAGACGATAGATAGATGTGGGTTATGCTAATGACATCGTGCTTAGAAATCTCTCTTTAGGATTGACATCACAAAATGACTTAAGGGCATTTTTAGTGATTTAGTATAAGCAGTTTTCTGCTTTATAAAGTATTTCATTTAAACAAGCAAGAGGTCAGATAGCATAGAGGAAACTTGCCATATTGTGCCTAAGCCTAAGTGTTTCCCATTCTGAAACTGAATATACCATGAAGTGGCAACTGAAGAGGACAAGGAAAGAGATCCAGCTGATAATCGGGAAAATGTGTCAGAATATGTTTTTTCATGTTATTTTAAGCAAAGCTTTTTTCAGAGAAAGTTGTGACAGTTCATTATAAACTTATCTTCTCTGGGAAGCTGATTTGTGACCAAATATTTCAACCTGACACAATTAGGTTAGGAAGCAAAGCACCATCACGTTAGACTGCAAAATAATTTCAGGTTGAAAGGAAAGCAATAAGTTTTGGTGAGGAGAGATCATTTTGTTTTTGTTTGGGTTTCTTGACAGGAAACCACAGTGTGAGTTATTGTCAGTGTTTTGCAGTATAACAATGTGGCTTATATCTGTCTTACTGCAGAAAGAACTAGCTCTTTGAATCTGCTGGTAAAATTCAAGGTGATAAGCATCCCTTCAATATACCTTCTAATTTTTTAAATGCCAACTATAATAAAATTGAAGTCAGGATTCAGTGAGGCTACATTTCCGTTCAAGATGGCTAAAACCTCTCAGGATGTCTTCACATCTTAAATTAACCCTAATCTGTTAAATTCTTACACTTAAGAAATGGCTTACTGGATCATTTAATGTTTTAAGAGGGTTATAAGCACATGTACAGCCCATGGCTTAGAAGTCAGCCAGTAGTTTAAATCAAACTTGGCATGATGCTTACTGCCTGGATTGGATTCTAAAGGCCGAAGATTGAGTAGGTCATCAAGAAAGGTTTCCCTTCTGACGACAGCCAGGAAGCCTGTAAATCCACAAAACATGTCTTGCAGCATAGACCATTCATTTCGTTCAGGGGCAGTATCCTGGAAGCTTTGAAGACATCTTTAAAGAAAACAGAAGGAAACCTGTCCCTGCTGAGGGCTTGTGGAAGGGAAAAAGTGACAAAGCATCTGAGTCAGCCATGCTCTGTCCCCCCAGGAGCATTTCCCCCAGCATTTGCTTGTATGATAGCAGTGAGACTGAAGCAGTGATCTCTGTTATTCCTTCTTCTGAAGGCTCTTCCTTCACATTTATAATACGGAAAAGATATTCTCCGTACCCAAAGAGAGAAAGAAAGATCCATGAACGGTCTGGAGGTATTTTTCAGTTTGTTTGCTGGTCATGGATTTCACCTGAATATCTCTTATGAAACATACCTGCTACGCTCAGAAGAAAAAACATTCAACAACAAAGAAGGCCACTGAGTAATGACATTTTTAGTCATGGTCATTTCTTGCTGTAAAGTCAAGAATATACTAACTGATAATGTCCTTATCAGAGAGGGGAGAGAGAGAGAGAGTTGTTAGTCAATAAATAGAGGCTCTAATTTCTACTTTAAAGTTGATTACCTGTGAGTGGATTAGCTACATTGTAGATTCTCCATTCAGAGATGGAACTTAGCCTTTAGCAGAGTATAGACCTAAAATAAAAAAGAATGGTCCTTTTAACAGTGGATGGCCTGGGATGAAATCCAGGCTCTACCACTTCCTAGCAATGTGATCTTAGGCAATTTACCTAATTTATCTGAGCCTCACTTTCCTCATCTGTAGAATGGAGAGAATACATACCTAACAGTGCCTGATATCTAGTAGACAGTAAATGTTGGTTCTGCTTCCCCAGATTACTTTATATAGAGTCAAGAATGATGAAGGCAGGAAAAAAACTGGTGAAGATGAATGTCTTAATTTTTCTATGTTTTGAAGCCATATGAGGAGGCTATGGATTATCAGTGATGCTTTTTGTAATTTATACTGTTTTCCTTCCCATTCAATAATCAAAATTGGACGTATTGCTTTTAGGGTGCTATATTAACAAGTTCCTATTGTGTAATTGAAACCAAGTCTGTCACCAAATAAGGCGAACTGACCTAGGAAGCATATTATTCCCACAGGAAAGCTGTGCTTCTAGACTATGTGCATCGAGCCAGGATAGTGACTACCCTCTTGAGAAGACTCTGAACAGCAGTCCTATCAAATCTGAACGTGAAGCACTGCTAGTGGGTAAGGAAGCTGACACACACATACAATGTATAGAGTACGGTGGAGGAGGGAAGGGGTTTACTTGAGATGAATAAGCACACACCAAGCATTTATGAAGCATGACAGTGCAAGGACCCAGATTCCTGAAGATGACAAGGTGAGAACAAGTACAGGTTTCAATAAAAATGGTAACAGCAGCTCCCAGCCCTCTTCAAGCTCCTCATGGCCACTGCCACATCAAGCGTGTCAGCATAAGCACTATGCTAAGAGAGGATCCGCTGGAGAAACACATAGATTTTTAAAATCTCTATGCAAGGATAGCTGAGCCCTCTCACTCCCACTCAAGGGACACTGCAGACACTGTTTAGCAGGGAGCTTTTCCAGATGAGCCTCCAGAGGAAGTGTGTGCCTCTCTTAAGTTTTTCCAGGTTACTGGCAGATGACTCAGGAGGCTGTCTGTAGGGTGCTGGATACTGGTGGGCTCTGATAAGATAAATGCTACAATTGCTCTCATTATATGAAAATTCATTCAGAGAGGCAAGATAGCATAAGTGGTTAAGGAATTAGACAGACCTGGCTTCCTGGCTTGACCCTAACATTTCCATCCTGAGCTTCAGTTCCTCTATCTGCAAAATAGGCATAATAATATTACTTACCTCAAAGGGCAACTGCAAATAGTAAATACAATAATTCATCTAAATTGCATAGCGAAGTGCCCAGCCCGTAGTAAGCCCTCAATAAATGGAAATCATTTTGCACTTACGGCACTATTCACAAATGCTTGTTGACTTTATATTCCATTTGGAGAACACTGGCAGATTGAGGTCTTAAAATATTGTCATTTCAAGGGGGCTGGTCTTGGGCCTCAGCAGATAATCCCAACTGCCTTCTTGGAAGCTGAGCCACACAGTAGCCCCACCCCAGTCTCAAAAGTCCTCCACACTGATTGGCTTCTGCATATTTTTAAAATATATCTGCCTCCTTTGGTAATGGATATTGTACTCAGATTTAACACTTTGATATGTTAATAAAGATGCACAGGGAGATCTGCCATTGAGTCTTCAAGTGAGGTAACAATTTATTTCCATTTTCCGACTCGAAGTTCTTTAACAAATTGGCATGGCAACAGAGACCTTTCAGAGAAGAGCTGGGGGTAGGAGGAAACCTCTGTAAATGGATAGTTCTAGAAACAAAGATTCTTAAGATAAGTGTTTCTTGTTTTGTTTTTTAAAGAAGGTATTCTTGGCCTGACAGAAAGAAAGGAAAATCTGTTTTTTAAATTGGTTCTTCGGGTGTGAACCCACAAAAACTGCTTAGTGTTTTGAAACCTATTGCTATTTCTTGGCATTTGACAGCCTTTCTTGGCCACAGCATCTAGAATTCCTTTGAACATGGACTGTCTTTTTCAGAATTTAAGTTTCTCAGCTTGAGTCAGTGTTTAGAAATTCAATTTACCTAGTCATTTAAGAATAGTGTTGTAAGTGATAACATCCATTTTGAACAGATTTTGAACCCTACTATCAGTTCCTTCTGGATCCTCCAACCCACCCCCTTGGCATCTAATGTTTGGAGAATTTTCACAGAGAACTGATTTGAACTTCAAGCTACAATTTAAGCTTGTGATATTTTTTTTTAGTTGTATAAATAGACAAGTTGTAGTTTATAAACCAAATCAAATTTAGTTTTTATTTCCTGGAAGTTTTCAGCAAACTCAATTCTGTGTCTATTTGATGTCCCTATGATCTTATGAAAGGAGGTGAATTCACAAACTTTAAAGAAATAAATAGTATACTTTTGAACAATTTATATTCCACCTGTTACCAGAGAAAGAAATATTAGAACAATTAACCCGATGGCCAGAACAATCAAAGCAGTATGTGTAGCTGCCAGTCACCCCAGAGTTATGCTGAGTAGAAATCATGCACATTCCTGAAGGCTGTAAACTGCTATAAGAATTCTGTCACTTGAAGAAATTTAGGGCTCTTAGCACAAACAGAATGCTAGTGACTACTTAAGTGAATGAAATGTTTGGTTTTTCTTTACAGAGCTACTCACAGAATAAAACCCAAATACAATCAGTGGATTCTCTTGTGAGAGGCACAAGGTTAATCAGGCAAAGTACATGATTTGTACTTTTGCCACAACAGCAAGACATTATTAATGCTTAAGAGGCTAAAGTCCAATTTAAAGACCATGCAGAGGAATTGCAAAAACCCAGCGCACAATCTAAATTCATTGTAAAATTCTAAATTCATTGTAAATGTAGAACTCAAATGGTCTTTAGCCATCATGAATGATGGCAGTGACTCCTCAAATACCAGCTTTTCTACATGTGATCTAGTGTGGTCAGTATGGGTAATGAGAAGCAGTATGTGTAATGGTTAAAAGCAACTACCTGGGTTCAAATACCAGCTCTGCCACTTACCAACTGTGTGACCTTGGGCAAGTTCCTTAAACGTAATCTTGCCTCAGTGTCCTTATCTGTGAAATGGGGATGGTAATCCCTACCTCACAGGATTAAATGAGTAAAGATTAAATGAGTAAAATATATGTCAACTTATAATAGTGCCCAGTGCATAGTATGTTATACATACGAGTTAGCTCTTGCTGTGCACTATCATGTGGCATCTCAAAGAATACAATACTCAAGTGTAACCTCCATGGTATTGTCTCTCTAGGGATTATCTCCACATTTCTTCATGTCCACCCATTTGGAGCAAGCATTGAATACATTTGTTCCTACTTGCACCGTCTAGATAACAAGGTATGTGGGGGCCTGAAATGGGCATGCAAGGGAATGTAGGGTTCTTTGTGAACAGGTGACTTTACACTCCTCCAGCATAAATAAGTCATTAGGAAGCACTCTAAGGAAATATCCCTCACCTATTCTCTCACTGTGATTCAGTGTAGAGCTTCTCTCTTGCAAGTAGGGTAACCATCTATCCCCATTTGCCTGGGACTAAGGGGGTTTCCTGGGACTTGGGACTGCCAATGCTAGAACTAAGGAAGTCCCAGGCAAACCGGAATGAGTTGGCCACCCTACTTTCAAGATACATCTTAGAAGAATTTTCCTCCTTTCTCTTAATTTACATATAAGCTACAAATTAATCAATATTTCTCACCAGTCAAACTTTTGCCCTGGGCCTTTAGCCATTAGCAAATGTTAATTTTCAAAATTGTAAGTCTTACTCCAACCACCTCCCCGATCATCATCATCGCCACTGAAACAATCAAGGCAGGGGCAAAAAAAGATGGAACAATAAGTCTATAACACAGAGTGAATATTTGCTCACAGCTGATCTCCTGGGCTACCTCCTTCCTGGATGCTATCCTGTAGGGGAACTCACAGAGCAGTCAGGAGCGAGGGTAAGTGCTAGTTCCCTAGAAAGTCAAGGATGTCTCCTAGAGGCAGGAGGGGACTCTTGACCCCTCAGAATAAATAAACTCATGATAGATTTTTTCAGAAGCAGCATTCAGTTAAACCTACTCATGGATGGTACTCACTATTTCACAGAATCTGAGCCTTTTGAGAAGTGCCATTGAAATGCAGATTCCTGACAGTTCAACGTCCAACATGTTAAACCATTTAAGCATTATGTCTTTAACAACAGCATTGGCCCATTTTGGAATCCAACTGTGGTGATACATCCTCCTCATGGCATTGGTTCTAGTTCTAACTAGCACTCCCCCCTCATTTATCTCTGGGAAGTGCTGCTATTCTGCAGTTAAATAGCCCATTTAGCAGTGAAGGGAGGGATGGTATGTGAGCACCAGGACCAAGTGGTTGGTTGAAGTGGTAAGAAATGGAAATATATGTCAGCAAAAATGATCTGGTTCTTTTTTTAAATCGCAAAAATAATGCATACCTATTGTCTTTAAAATATAAGCAATATAAAAATATAGTAAAGTGAAAGTTACCCATAATCCCACCCCTCAAGGATAACCACTGTTAGCAGTTTGGCGTATCTTATTTCTACACATATGCTGCACCTGCATTGTGTGTATATATATCTATAAAAATTACATATTTATGTTTCTGAAATGGGGATTCAGCTCTATATGATACTCTGCAATGTGCTTCTTTCACTTAACTGGATACAGTCTACTACCAGCACTGGGAAGAAGACATGACTTCACTCCTAGCCTAGACCCAGTTCCTCATGAGCAGCTTCCTGCTGGAATAGTGCCAGGGCCTCCCAAAGGGAGCCTGCAGTGGTACCAACAGAATTGGGGGGTCCCTCCCTCCAGCTTCAGGAATACTCAGTGTGGTGGAAACTCAGGGTTTCTTTAAGGATTGCCTAGTACTCTTCAGTCAAGCACTAATACCCAGGCCCACAGTTAGGATGGTTGCTACCAACGTAAAGATGACTACCTGAAGTAAGCCCTAAAGGGGTCCACAGATTTTGGTTTTGTATTGATGTGTGTGTGTGCATGTGCATGTACGTGTGTGTGTGTGTGTGTGTGTGTGTATAATGAAGAGAAAGAGACAATGCACAGAAGTAGGAACACAGAGCATTCCCTTTTCCTGTCACTTTTCCTTTGTGAACTAATGTGTGTGTGAAGAATTCTGCTCTGGTGGCAACCATTTCTGCCCTCCTCCCCTCCCAAAAGACTTCACAGCTTCAGTAGGCCTGTACATAGCATCACCAGCACTGATTAGCTGTCATTCAGCTGGCTACAAACCCAAGCCTTTCCACACTACTGACACTAGCTCTTTCTAATAGAAAGCTCAGTGGCGATCAATCTCAAAAACATCATGCTAAGTGAAAGAAAATAGTCACAAAGGACACATATTGTGTGATTACACATATATGAAATTTCCAGAAAATGCAAAACCACAGTGAAAAAATCTGAGTCAGGGATTGGAAGTGAGGATTGACTGCAAAGGGGCATGAAGGAGCTTTTTTGGGGTGATGGAATGTTCTGCAACTGAACTGTAGTGACAGTTGCTCAATTGTATAAATTTGCTTAAACTCATCAAACTGTACATGTAAAATAGGTGAATTTATTGTATATAAATTATACCTAAATAAAGCAGTTATGAAATATATAAACAAAAAGAAAGCTCAGTGGTCTGGTGGACACAACAGAGGAAAGCAACCATCTGGAAGCCACTCAACCAACACATACACATGCACAAGGAGGAGGAAGAGGTCAGCCCCACCCCCAACACATACATGTATGCATGTATGCACCAGCATTCTAAAGCAGGCAACAGTGGAAAAAAAGAGCCAGATTAGAAAGATGGAGCTGGTTTTGAATGGAGATGTCCTCTGTCCCGCAGATCTGCACCAGTGATGTGGAATGTCTCATGAGCAGACTCCAGCATACCTTCAAGCAAGAAATGACTGGAGTTGGAGCCAGTCTGGAGAAGAGATGGAAGTTCTGTGGCTTTGAGGGTTTGAAACTGACCTGAATCCCTTTGCCTGACAACCTGGGATCCTGAAAATTAAATGTGTGTTGGACAAGCTTAGAAAGCGATTTGTATTTTCAATGGTTTTCAAGTGGAAATTGCTTTAAATTTGTCAATTCATTCCTGGAATATCTTGTGAGTTAAAATAAGGATCCTAGAGCAGCACCTCGAGCTACAGTCCCTAAAAAGAAAGTGACCCAAACCTCAAGTGCTGTAACTTCCTCCCGTTCTGTCAATTGGTTGTCTTTTTTTATTAGTGGTATTGAAAAAGGCCTGAGGCTAAAGAGTATTTGAGGTGTTTTCAGTGTCTGTACTACTGTTGTAGACTTTGGTATTTTTTTAAACACTGTTAACTGAAATGTGTTGATGATTTGTATGTGATTTGTGTTTCAAAACTTCCCTTCACATTAATGTTGCTACTGGTGAAAGGAATGAAAGGAGCACTAGGTACTCCTTAACTGGCATTGTCTTTCCAATCTCCAGTAGGCCAGTAAATGAATAATACATTAGTGTCTTCTAGAAGGTGCTTGACCAAGTTCACCTTTTAAAAGACAAAGCATGGTTTGTGGCTTTTTGCAAAATTTCTGTGAACCAAAATTTGACAAATGTTCCAAAGTTATTTTCTCTAATATATCAGATAAAAGGTTTATTTCAGAATTTAAAAACAAATCTAGATATATTTGCAGAAAGGAAGTGTCCAGTATGTCTGGCATGTGTACGTGCTATTCAGAATCACCTTGTAAATAGTCTGCTTTTAAAGAAGGGCATGTTTAGTTTTCTATGAATTAAAACATGTGTGCACATGCACACGTGCACACACACACGAACACACACACATTAGCAGAAGGGATTTATTTTAATATACTTTCCCCTCTGGCCTTCTTACAAAGTCTGTTGGTCTGTTGTCTTCCGTTGTCAGTGTGTTGAATTACAAACCGTGTACTGCTGTAAATACTACGTTTACTTCATGCTGAATGTTTGCAAAGAGTTGATATGAGTATTAATAGAAAATGCTTGGTAATGAATAAATAATGGGCCAGGGTGTGTGAGGCTTCCTGCAAATAGGTCAGCTCCCCCTGGAGTGCTGATTGCCAGGGACGCCTCCAGTTCTGTGTGCCCATCAGCAGACTGCAGTGGCAGAATTTGCGTGGACCAGTCAGGAAGTCCTGCTTGATGGAAAAGAAAGGGAAAGGATGAGGATTTGGGACTAATATCCTGAGGCAGAGATGATCTTTTCTTTCGTGGTGTTGGTGGTGCTTATAATAACACAAGCATGCCCTCCCTTGAGTCTTGATTCAAAATAAGAGAATGTACTAAGTAAGCAAAGCCAATGAAGAGTATTTCAGGAAAATACTTTGTAAATGAGATGTCAGTAGTGTTCAAAGTTGTATTTTTAAAAGATAAATATTCCTTTTTTATACCTCAGTTTGGTGTTCTGTTTTGAATTATTTACTCTCTAAGAAATCCTTTAGTAAGTCATCTCCATTTCTTCCTTTGAGTTACCAGGATGTTGGAAGAAGATGCTAAACCTTCTGCCTTGACAACTGGAAATAGGGTTCCATGGCAGCCCATTCATGCTGAAAGCTGGCTTCCCCCTTAAGCACCCAGCTGCGGCACCAGCAGGAAGCTAGGGTTATTTTTACACTATCTTCCTCACTGAAGCATATCTGTCATCAGCACTATAGAAGGCTTTGATTCATCAGTCTCAGGGGTCCTGGAATGCCTTATTTTAATAATATTTATGAAATCAGAAGAAATTAGCCACTTATCAGTTACTTCTTATTTAAATAAGTTAAATAAAAATGAAATTTTAAAGCAACAGCTGCCACATCCAGGCCTCTTGCTCTCCTTCACTACTTGTACTACAAATGATCTCTTCCTATTATTCCAGCCAATTTAGTCTAGGTGTACTCCTCCCAGCCTGCTTGAATACACTAGTTGTGATGGTTAATTTTGTGTGTCAAGTTGGCTAGGCTATAGTGCTCAGTTGCTTGGTCAAACACCAGTCTAGATGTTGCTGTGAAGGTATTTTTGAGATGTGATTAACATTTAAAACAGTAGAATTTGAGTAAAGAGATCACCCTCCATAATGTGAGTAGGCCTCATATAATCAATTGAAGGGCCTTAAGAGAAAAGACGGAAGCACTCTGGGGAGAAAGGAATTGTGTCTCCACATTGCCTTTGGACTCAAGACTGAAGCATTAACACCTACCAGAATTTCCAGACTGCTGGCCAGCCCTACAAATTTCAAACTTGCCAGCCCCCACAATCACAAAGCCAATTTCTTAAAATAAATCTCTGTTTCTGTAAAGGGAACCCTCATACTCTGCTGATGGGAATGCAAACTGGTGCAGCCAATATGGAAAACAGTATGGAGATTTCTCAAAAAATTAAAAATAGAAATACCATATGATCCAGCTATCCCACTACTGGGTATTTATCCAAAGAACATGAAATCAACAATTCAAAGAGACTTATGCACCTCTATGTTCATTGTAGCATTAGACGTGGAAGCAACCCAATTGCGCAATGACTGATGAATGGATAAAGAAGATGTGGTATATAGATACAATGGAATACTACTCAGCCATAAAAAGAAGAGAAAACCGTCCCATTTGCAACAACATGGATGGAACTTGAGGATATCATGTTAAGCAAAATAAGCCAGACAGAGAAAGACAAACACCATATGATTTCACTCATGTGGAAGATAAACAAACACATGGATAAAGAGAACAGATTAGTGGTTACCAGAGGGGAAGGGGTGAGGGGTGGGAGAAAGAGGTAAAGGGGCACATATATATGGTGACAGATAAAAAGTAGGCTATTGGTGGTGAGCATGATGCAGTCTCTGCAGAAACTGATATATAATAATGTACACCTTAAATTACACAATGTTATAAACCAATGTGACCTCAATAAAAAAATTGAAAAAAAACCTCTATATATACACTTATACATACATATATATGATATATATACACACTTATATAAGTATGTGTGTATATATCCCATTGTATATACATCTACATATGTAACATACATATGTACATCCCATATGTATATACATATATATGTATGTATGTATATATACATCCCATTGGTTCTGTTTCTTTGTAGAATCCTAATACACTAATCCAGAGTTGTTATAATGTGTAAAAATAGAATATGTTTGCGTTATATTACATAATCAAATTGCAGCACATACCGTCTCGCACAATCCTTTCTGTTCACCATAGAAATCTACTAATGAAGCTATTTTTCCTTATAAATGCTCAGTGCTGTTTATTCTGTTGTTCCTCTTGAATTTTGAAATATTACTGTTATTTTTAGGAGATACAGTAGTTAGATTTTTCTAGATAATAATGAATAGAAGCATTCTTTTGTTTTACAAATGGTTGTTTCATCTCCCTTCCTAGTCCTGTGACATCTCCAGTTCTTGTTTTTTGATGTTACCAAGTTGCTTGTTAAATGTCTTCAATGCAAATGAAAAAGTTAGTTTTAAGAACACATTAGAAGCATATCTGTTTTCAGGTTTATATAAACCTGAGTTTTGTTTTTAAATTGGCCCAAAAATGTATGCTTTTCATATAGTGCAGCATAAACTGTATTACTTGAAAAGACAGCATAGATGTGCAAGACTCGCCTGGTAGAACTGGGTGAGCTGTTGGAATTCTTAGCTGTCTTGCACAGTCCATCAAATAGACCTGGATTCACTTTTCACTACAATTGCTACCATCTGCTAAGCACCCATTATGCTATCATGAGGCCCAAAGTCACTTCCTGCCTGTATGTCTTTAGGCAAGTTACCTGGACACACTGAGAGTTTCAATTTCCTTATAGGTAAAATTAAGGAGAAACAGTACCTACCTCAGAGAGTGGTGGTCAAGATTCAACAAGCTAGCATCTGTAAATTGCCCAGCAAGTGCCTGGCCCATAGTGAGTTCACAATACAGTTATGATTATGATTATGATTCAATCAAAAGTAATTATACGTCATGACCTTACCCTCATTTTAAGAAAAATGTTTTTGTATTCACACCTAGAATTGTGGAGCTACATCATGTTGCTAGGCCTCAAGAAGGAAAATTCAGCTCTTCAAATGTATTCCAAACATTTACTCAGTCCCAGACCCTCTGCCAGGCACTGTGGGATGCAAAAGGAGTATGGCTAGTCCTTGCCCTCAAGGAGCTAGAAGGGTAGGCTTTAACACACTGAACATAAATCCTTCATCCTTTAGCCAAGACCATAAAAGCTCAGCATGAAAATATTCAGTGTTGACCAACCATGAATGGTGTGGATAATGTGGTAATGATGGCTTGCTCTTGAGACCTGAGCTATTACACTCTGTGCCCCCAACCACCCCCATCCAGCCCCAGAGTGTAAGTTCCATGAGAACATCGTCTTCATTTGTCTTGTTCACTGCCACATCCCCAAAACCTGGTGCATTGTAGGTGTTCAGTAAATACTTGTTAAATGAGTATTTGTATAGTACTCTATACAAACTACATTTATATGCACTAATAATAAAAGCTAACATTGATTAGTGATTCCTACTTACCAGTAAATATGTATGTATAGATTCATTCACTTTTACTACAACTGTGAAAAGTAGATAGCATCATTCTATGTTTCAGCTGAGACTCGGAGATGTGAAGTAACTTGCCTAAGTTTCTAAGAGCCAGAGATGAGATTTGAATCTTGGTCTGTCCAACTGCAAACTCAAAACATTCTTTTGCTCCAATATTTTATTTAACCTTCATATCAACCTAATTGGTAAGTATTATTATAAATCCCACATTGTTCATTCACATGCCATTATAGAGAACCTGATATGTACAAGTCTTGGTCCTAGAATTTCCAAGATAAATAAAGTATAACCTCACCCCTCAAAAGTTTACAATGGCAAAGGTGTACATGTACAAGGCCATGTACAAGGTGCTGCAAGAGGGACATCATGGAAGGCTTCACAAATGTTAGGGAGCTTGAAATACGGTAAGAGGAGAAAACAGGCTCAGAAAATTTAAATTACTTGCCCGAGGTACGTAGCCAGTATGTGACAAAGCCCAGGATTTGAACCCCAGCCTGCCTGGCTTCAATTATGCTCCTTCTCTTATACCAGGGTGCCCAAGGTCACTTTCTAACACTGTCACTGAACCTCTCTGAACCTTTGTTTTTCATATAAAATGGAAATCTAAGTATACTTCCTTCAAAGGTCATTTATAAGGCTTTGCTCTGTATAAAGTGCTCAGTACTAACTATGCCTGGCAAAATAAGTGCTCAATAAATAGCTGTAATCATTACTCAACTAATAATCATATTAACAATGCTTTAATGACACCAGAGCTACATTTCCAGTATTGGGAATTCCATAGGGCAACAGGGTAACTTAAAAAAAGAATGATACCTGCTGGCTCAGAGAAATTCGGGAGATTTTACTCAACAACACTCCGTCAGAGGTAAGTAATGCCTGGCCCAAGCCTGACATAGGGAAGAAACTTCCTTCTGCTGTGTTGTGATATAGTCTCCAGTATCCTTTCAATTTCACCCCCTCCCATCGCAGGACAGACCACATCCCATTAACAAAGAGGCCAGAGGGGCCTTATCTTCTCTCCCATATCCCAAGATCCATAACATCATTCCATTCTTGCAGTCTGTCAGGAAGCTTTGAAGATCTCATTTGCCTAAATGTTCTCTCTGGGTGGAAGGTCTCAAAGGCATACTGAAGCAATTACTTGGGGCAACAGAAGGAAGGAAAAGGAATTGATTACACACAAGTATGAGCATTCAAGTCTATAGAGCCTTATGGAGATGATCTCAGATCTTGGGTGGAAAATGGTATGCAGGACGTATTAAAGAGTGTTCTACCTAACTGCATTCACTCCAAGTCTGTTCGAATATTAGACTACCCTATACTTAATCGTCCTCTGGGGCATCAGACTTCTGCAACCTCAACTCATTAATATTCTTCAACAAATATCTTATATCGTGCTTTAAAGCGTTTTCAAAGCAACTACACAGACTTATGTCATCTGATCTTCACAACACCCTGTGAGCCAGCAGGGGCAGAGGGTTCCCTCACCATAATTGCAGCGAAGGAAAACGAGTCTCAGAAGGATAAAGAGCCATACCCTAGGTCGCACAGCTAAGTGGATGGTGGAGCTGGGATGAGAAGGCAGGACTCCTGAGTCCTCCCACTTTCCACCCACTTCAGCTCCAGCCTCCGCACAGTGTGGCTGAGAGAATGTAAAGTAGGGGTCCTTAATGATTTGGGGACCTATGGGCTCTTTGGGAAGTCTGGTGAAGCCTGTGAACCCCTTATCAGAATAACATTTGTAAATGCATGAAATAAAATTCAAAGAAAACCAACTCTATTGAAATAATATAGTTATCAAAACACATTTGTAATGTAGTAACATATGTGCTCCTTTAACACATTAAATAGCAATGTGTAATGGCAGATCTAATAACTACTATAATTTTGAAGTAGTGATGAACATAAATATTTCAAGAAATCTGCAGTAACTTGTGATATGACATTTGTGATACTGGTGAAAAAGTCACAGATACTGCTAATACCTCTATACCTTGTTGCCTACATTTATAATGGAAGAAAATGCTAAATTTCAGTTAGAGGTTAGTGAAAACCTAAATGTAATTTTTCCATCCACATTCACACGCTTCCTAAATTCTACCCACATTCTCTAGGTAGAGCACCCCTGATAGAGGAGGTTGATGAAATGTACAGTGAGCGTCCCCAAAGTGGGGCCAGGATTAATTTCATTAAATACATTAATATTTATAAATTCCTTAAAACAGTGCTCATCCTATAGTAAGCTCTATATGTTTATTAAATAGAAATATATTTTAAACAGTAAATGTTATAAATGATAGAGATAACGATTCTTTGCACATTTTGAAATAGTGAAATTCTAAGTCAATGCATAAGTGGCAGGAGAGTCCCTCAAGCCTGTGTTTCTGGGTGAAGAGGTGACAGATGAGCTTCAATGTGAGCAAATACAAAGTACTGCATTTAGGAGAAAATGAGCCAAATGCTATTCACAAGATGTTTGTTAGTCTCCAAACCATCAGTTCTGGCACCGGAAAGAGATCTGGGAGTTGTTGGAGAGAAGTCCCTGAAGACATCTGTCCAATGTGTGTTTGGAATCATAAAAAGGCAACCAATTCTAAACACAGTAAAAAAAAAAAAAAAGAAACAAAATATAAGACATTATCTTATTCTCTCTCTAAAAGAAAAAGGTGTGGTGTACCCACACCAGTAAAACAGTGTGTTTCATGTGGCTGGGCCTCAAGACATGAAACTCAACATTTCAATTCAGATGTTGTTCAAGTGCTTACTCTGTCCAAGACACTCAGCCAGCCAGTCGGGGATGCAAGGATGAATATGACATGGTACTTGCCCTTGAGGAGGTTAAAGAGAAGCTCAAGGAATCAAGAGTGTGGGTGGGGTTTAATACATTAATGAAACATGTTCTACCCTCTGGACCAGAACCATGTAGTGTGGGAGAGAAAAACCTGGAATGTTGAATTCAATGTTTTTCACATTATAAGCTCTCTCTCTCTCACTCTCCCCCTACACACACACACGCGCACGCACGCGCACACACACTCGCACACACACAGCAGTGTGTGCAGCACTTGGTAGAGCCAGTATTACAATCATGCCTCGTTTATTCAGCAAGTGAAGACATCTGGGTATTTAATATAAGTGAGTTTACCAGATAACTGAAACATGCCCCTTCCAGTACCAATCTTTTTATTTTAATCATTTTAAATGAAAACATTTCTGTTTTACATCCTTTCCTGTGCTATTAAACAGAGGGTTCTAGACCTGTCCTGACCTTGCCGTGATGACTCCATATTGCCACTAAGAATATTAGTTATGATAAAACTGCTGAGAAAGAATATTCTTCCCACTAACTCAACTGTACATGGAACAGTGAAAGGGCTGATTCCCTGATAAACATCCTTCCTCGTTAAAGGGCTATAACCAGCCTCCAGCAGCCCTGACTCCTTATGCTAACCCTGGCTCGCCATTCTAGAAATGCTGGGACTAAGAGATGCTCGCAGGACCACCACAGGGATATTATTCTGAATCTCAACTATCTAACGGGTGAAAGGTGTCTGCCTCTTTCCTGGCCTAACAGCGTGGGGAAAAGGAGACAGTATTGTCTCACCATTCTCCAATCTCTGCCTAAATATGCTGGTAAGAAATACTACCATGAAAAGGCTATTTGGTTTATCAGACGGCTAAGTCAGGAGAATTGGACTTCCTGGTTCTGTCACTAGCCCTGAGACCTTAGGCAAGTCACTCAACCGCTGGGTCCCATGAGTGGGACAGCAGGAGAGAGGATGCTGGCAGTGATGGCTACATTTTTCTTTCTTGGTCACCTAATAGAACCAAACAGGGCCATGATACAGTCCATCAGCCTATGGTGGCCCAGGTTGATGAGCATTGTGTTCTGGCCAATGTTCAGAAAGTGAGTCTGCACTGTTATCAACTTGGCGAGCCAGTGACAGTGCAGGGCCTGTGGCACACAGGAGTCCTGAGGAATGAGGGTGGAGGGAGGCACAGATAAAGACTTTGTTGCCACCATCTCCCATGTGAACCCTCCAGCAACTGCACTCACCCCTTCTGCCCCCAGTTGACCCATGACTCCTTCCTTCTTCACTTGGAAGAGCACAGGGACAAAATAAAATCTTTCCTACTGCAGACACCAAGCCCCAAGGCCAGTCTGGAATAAGACTCTCTGTGGTTGCCTTAGCATAACTCTACTGCATCCAGAATCAGAGTTGGGGCCTTCACCAGCAGCTGCTTCAGCTGCTGCCCATTCTTGAGGCTATCCTCTGCAGGGGAGTCGAGGAGACTTGTTGAGTCTGTCTGACTCCCAAGGCTCTCACCCAACTCACTCATAGTGACAGTGGGCTGGAATAGAAACATCCCAGGTCATGTTCACAGAGAAGCAGGTATGTTTCACTCACGTAAAGGCTATTGGTCCAGAAGTGCACACATTCGAGTAGGATTCAGTGGCCCCTCTAGTTGTTCATTTCTCTCTGAAACATCAAGATAGGCTTACACGGCATCAACATACACATTGGTTCCTGATGGTTGATACCCTGGATGCACAGGCTACAGATCCCAAGAGGTGCACATGCCTTCCAAGTCCCCCTTTAATCTCTTATCTGCCCAGCTGGGTCCCTGCTGAGTGACTAATACCCGCCTCAGCTTCTACCAGCCAATCTCATGGGCTCTTGCTGTTCTTAGCCCTGAGACCCTTCCCTGGCCAGCAGCACTGCCCTGGTGGTGGTCATGTGACCTCGGCTCACCCCAGGGCTGAGACTCAGTCAATTTCAGCTGGACGCAGGCAGCTGCCTCATGGTTCTCACGGATCTCCTGGCGCATACTGAAGCACAGGGCAATCATGCCATGCTTCTCACTGTCCCTGAGGCATCAGCGTTTGATGTAGCTGAGCAGGCCATCTTCAGGGTACCACTCTACCCAGGAAAACACTAAATGCCAAGGTCTCAACCAGGGACCACAAGACAGGCAGGATTGGCTGAGTCCCTTGGTTCTGAAAGCTCCTTAGAAACATCCAAGAAAAAGGAAAAGATAAGCAAAAATGAAAATAAATAAAAAAATTTATGCCTTCCTGAGCATAAGGAAACAGACACATCTTCTCTGCTGGTGGGAGTGTGAACAGTAAAACCTTTCAGAAGGGAGAAGCCTTTAAAAAGTGCAGTCATATGTTATTCTAACAATTCTACTTCTAAAAATCTATTCCTAGAGAAATAAGCAAGGGAAAGTGCTAAGGTGAATGTAACAAGGATATTTAATAGCAAACTGTTAGAAACAATCCAGATGTCCAAATTAAGGACTAAGAGAATACCATGTAGCCAGTAAAACTGATGTGGCTTTGGGAAATATTCATGATATGCTTATTGTTAAATGAGAAAAGCAGACTATTTCATATCTGCACAGCATGATATAAGCTTTGGTTAAAATATGTAAATATATATGTATATATGTTTGTGGACATGTGTACAAAGGCCGATACCAAATTGTTAGCAATGGCTGTCTCCAGATGGTAGATAGACACAGAGGGCTTTTTTCTGTGTTATTCTGTTTTTCAAGTGTCTTATATTGAATATGCATTACTTCTGTAATCAGAAAAAGATTATTAAAAGAATGTTTAAATGCAAAAACAAAAAAGTTGGTTATTAGATTGTACAGTAACAGAGGATCTAAGCCTACAATTTAGGTTTCCATCTTCATCCTTTAGGCAAGCAGCCATCTAGTCCTTCTCTCCCTGGAGGTGTATTTATTTTCAGATTAAATCTCTCCTCCCTCTTTTTCTTGTTTGCTTCTTATCTGTGGTAGATTAGGAACCATATCATCAAGCCTTCAAGGAACTTAGAGTTAAATGAAAGAAATTGAGCAAAGAACTGAAAGTTAAATCAGAGAAAATCATTGATTTATGATTCAAATTTTTATTCCCAAGTCTATAACCTTCATATCCACTCCATTTCATATCACACCTAAAGGCAAAACTCCTTAACCTGGCATTGAGGGACCTTCATGATTTGGCCCCAGACTTCATTTATAATCTTATTTCTCACTTCTTCTACCCTTCACATACCCTACTTCAGCCTGACTGGACTCCCATGCTTCTCCATACATCCACAAGTTGGTTGTCTTAGATCAGGCTGCCATAAAACAATATCATAGTCTGCATGGCTTCAACAACAGGAATTTATTCCCACAGTTCCTAGAAGCTGGGAACTGCAAGACTGAGGTGCTGACTGATGCAGTTCCCCAGAGGGGGCTCTCTTCCTGGCTAGCAGATGTCAGCTATCTCACTGTGTCCTCACATGAAAGAGAGAGAGGGAGAGAGAGAGAAGCAACCTCTTTCAGGTGTCTCTTCTTATAAGGACACTAATCCCATCATAAAAGCCCCACCCTCATGACCTCATCTAAACTTAATCACCTCCCAAAGGCCTCAGCTCCAAATACCATCACACTGGGGATTAGGGCTTCAACATATGAATTTGAGATGGGGGGCAACTGACACAATTCAGTCCATAGCAGAAAGTAAGTAAATATATAGTATATGAGAAAGTGCTAAGTGCTAGGGGAAAAGATAAGAAAGGAAAGAGAATAGGGAATGTTGGCAAGGTGGTGTTAAATTTTAAATAGAGTGATATTTGAACACCAGTACAATGAGAATATATCATTTGAGCAAAGATTTTTAAAAGGCAAGGGAATGAGCTATGTATATATCTGGAAGGGAAGTATTCTAGCAGAGGGAAATGTAAGTGCAAAGATGTAGTCAAGGAACAGCAAGTAACACAGTATGCCTGGAGTACAGGGAGAGAAGGAGAGAGCAGCAGATGAGGTCAGAAAGGTAACAGGGGCCCAGATCCTGTAGGCCAATATAGGCCACCATATGGACTTTGGAATTTATTCTGAGTGAAAAGTGGAACCATCATAGGGTTTTGAGCAGAGGCGAAACATAAGATAACTAGAATTTTCAAAGGACCATTCTGGATGCTAAGTGGAAAGTAGATTGTAGGTGGTAAGAGAGGAAATAGGGAAACCAGTTGGAGGCCATTGCAGTAATCCAAGTGAGAAATAAAGGTGGCTTTAGACCACAGTGGTAGCATTGGAAGTAATGAGAAATGGTAAGATTCTAGATGTATTTTGAAGATGCAAAATAATTGAATATAGGATACAAGAGAAAGAATGGAATAAAGAATGAAGCTTCTTGGCCTGAGCAACTGGAATTTACTGAGATGGGGGAGACTATGGAAGCAGCAGCTTTGGGAAGGAAGATCAGATGTGGACATGTTAAGTTTGAGATGCCTATCTTTCTTTCAGGTAGAAATTTGAAGTAGGCAGTTGGATAAAGAAATCTGAAGGTCAGAAGAGGTCCAACATGAGGACATACAATTGGAATCATCAGTTTTTAGATGGTATTTAAAGTCTTGAAACTAAATGAGATCACCAAGGGAATGACCAATGTCCGAGGACTGACCCTGAAAGAGCTCTAAGATTAAAAGGTCAGGGATAGAAGAAAACTCTCAAGTGATACTGAAAAGGAGCAGTCATTGAAAACCAAGCGAGCGTAGTGTCCTAGAAGCCAAGCGAAGGAAGTGTTTGAATGACGAAAAAGTGAATGTTTCAAATGCTGCTGAAAAGTCAAGTACTGTGAGAACTGAGACCTGACCACTGGACTGAGCAATGTGGAGGGCAGTGGTGACCTTGTGGTTCCAGTAGGAATGGGGGCAAAAGCAACTGGAGTGGATTTAGGAGAGAACGAAAGGAGAAGAATTTGAAACTGAATATATATAACCTTTTTGAAGAGTTTTGCTACATAGAGGAGCAAAGAAATGAGCTGAAGCTGAAAAGGGAAATGGAGTTGAGAGAGGATTTTTTCTTTCTTTTTTTTTTTTTTTGGTGAGGAAGATTGGCCCTAAGCTAACATCTGTTGCCAATCTTCCTCCTTTTGCTTAAGGAAGATTGTCCCTGAGCTAACATCTGTGCCAATCTTCCTCTATTTTGTATGTGGGTCGCTGCCACAGCATGGCTTGATGAGTGGTGTATAGGTCCGCACCCAGGACCCGAACCACGTACCCCGGGCTGCCAAAGTGGAGTGAGCGAACTTAACCACTACGCCACTGGGCCAGCCCAAGAGAGGAATTTTTAAGATAGAGAAATGACAATATTATTGCTGTTGAGAATAATGAAGAATACAGGGAAATTAGTCAACAAGTGGATTTCAAAAAGGGAAAGAGTGAACTAGAGAGAAGGAAGGAAAAAATAAAAGGAGAAAGGAAGGGCAAGTGAAAAGAGGAGAACGGAGGCAGCAAGGGAGAGAGAGAGCCAGAGAGAATTAAACTTTTAAAGTTGGGCATACAAATGGTAATCTTGTCCATTAGGACTCTTTCTCTTGCCTGGGGGTTTCTGTAGGGCACTTGAACAGGCGTAGGCAAGGGGGATTCAGAGAATTGCTACAGGATTGACAGTATAATGTTAACAGCATGGAGCCTGACTGCAAGGGTACAAGTCCTGACTTGTGACCTTCGGCAAGCTACTCAACCTCCCTGTGCCTCAATTTCTTCTTCTGTAAGATGGGGATAATATTATCTTCCTCATAGAGTTGTTATGAGGCTTAAATAAAGTATTTAAAGTGCTTGGAGCATAATGTACATGTGAGCTGTCATCATTACTATCTCAGGGAATCAAAGGCCAGGAATCCTCCTGGGCCTCAGAAACAACTGGACTGGAGCCACAGAATGAGCCAAGCCTCTGCATGTCTCTTATTTCTACTCCTGTCTGCAGCATGGCTTCATTCCTTGCTCTCACTACTGTCACCAATAACTCCAGAACTTCACATGTTAACAAAGCCAGCTACTCAGAGGAGGGATAACTGAACGACTCTCTGATCTTAAATATAGTAACTCTGGGGAAGGGACTCATTGACCAACTGGATTCAAGTGCCCAGACCAGGTGACCACAGGGCTAGTGTCGTGTAATAAAATGGACACTCCTGGGGGAACCGTATAAGTGGATTGGGATGTTGAGTGGTCCAAGGAGAAATGAAGGTGGCTGGGGGCTGGGGAGGGGAGGAGAGATTGAAAAAGATTGAAAAGGGAAGTGCTAGTCAGCCAAAACAATAATTGCCAGACCCTCCTCTCCCCATGTCCCTCGTTAGTGCCACCATCAAAGAAAGGTGAGAACAGGGACAGTATAAGGATTCCCCATGGAGATTCTGCTAATAAGTAGAAGGTTCTCTCTGGTCCAGACCCTTGAAAAAAATTGCAGCCTGGATGTTAGGAGCAACAAACCTCCTATTTTAGGGGGTCTCCAGGAGGCCTGCATGATGGTGTACTTGGTTCCTCTGGGCATAGCCCTTGATAAGCTGCAGCCTAGGTACTACACCCCTATTCCTACCCTAGCCCAGAACATTTCAGCAAGACCGCCCACTTGAGGACTGATGGCTGTCTCTAGACCTGTTGAGTCTGAAGGCTGATGAGTGTTCTGCCCTCCTTTCCTGATCTCCCCATCTTAAGCAGTCTCTGCTGCCTGCTAAGCCCCCCAGATACTAAAATCACACTCTTTCCAAGATGCATCACAGAGAAAAAGCAGCTGGAAGCTAGGGAGTCAAGCAGAAGGCTACTAAAGTTTGCCAGCATAAGATGATTAGGGCTTAGACCAGAGGGATAGAAATAGGACTGAAGAGGAAGAGAAAGATTTGAGAGACATTCCACAAAAAAGTAAATGGAGAAGTGGTCCCAGAAGTATAACTTAGTAATACTTAGCCAGTATAACTTAGTGTCCTAAAAGGGTAAGAGAATGTTTCAAAAATGAGAAGGTGATTACTAATATAAAGTACAGCAGAGCTGACAAAAAGGAGAAATATTAGACAATATAGATTTAAACTAATTTTGTCATTGGTTGTTGTGTCATTACTCTCAGGTACACAGGAATGAAAATATATAATAAAAAAAAATACCAAGAGTTGAATATCTAGTCTCCCACACTTGATAATTTCTTCTACAACTTATCCCATTGGTTATGAAAGAATGTTGAAGAGGGTGGGGAGAATGAGGGATTGCATAGCCATTATAAGAATAAATATAAAGTAAGTGTATTATTCAGGGTTCTCCAGAAAAACAGAACCAGTAGGAGATGTATATATATATAGAAAGAGATTTAGTATAAGGAATTAGCTCACATAATCATGGAGGATGACAGGTCCCACCATCTGCAGTCTGCAAGCTGGAGACCCACGAAACCCAGTGGTATAGTTCTGTCTGAGTCCAGGAGAACTCATGGTGAAAAATTCCAGTCTGAGTCTGAAGGGCTGAGAACCAGGAGAGCCAATGGTGTAGTTCCAGGCCAGAGGCCAGCAGGCTCTAGAGCCAGAAAGAGTCAATGTTTCAGTTTGAGTCCAAAGGTAGGAAAAATCCAATGTCCCAGTTGAAAGGCAGTCGTGTAGGGGGAATTGTCTCTTACTCTCAGGAGGGTCAGCATTTTTGTTCTATTTAGACCTTCAACTGATTGGATGGGGTCCACTCACATGAGGGAGGGCAATCTGTTTGGCTCAGGTTGCTAATTCAAATGCTAATATCATCCAGAAACACCCTCACAGACATACCCAGAAATAATGTTTAACCAAATATCTGGGCACTCCATGGCCCAGTAAAGTTGACATATAAAATTAACCATCCCAGTAAGCCATCACTGCAAACCTTCCTAGTACAAGGCAACTTGACCACATTGACACTGAGTGCTTATACTTCAAGTTCTCCCATTATTACAAGTTTTATATTTTTATATATTCATTATAATTTCACTAGAAAAAAACATTTTTTTTTTTTTGCAATTCCATTATTTGATCTAAGCAGATACTGAGAAACGTATAGCCTCTAGGTTGGGTGGGCCCCTGATTCTACATTACTACAAGTCAGTATGACCTTTCCTTTTCATATTGTCTCATTGAGGACTGGCTCCCAGACACTGGTCACCCAGGCTTGTATAATGTTTTCATTCATTCATTCATTCTTCAAATTGAGCATCTATGTGCCTACCATGGTTCTGGTAACTGGGAATACAGCAGTAAACAAAACAGAAAAGATAATTTTTCTACTTTTCTTATGGAGTTAACATTCTAGTGGAAGGAGACAAACAATAAATAAACACACACACAAGTCTATATATGATTAGATGATAATATGTGCTATGTAAAAACTAAAGCAGGGAATACTTCTAAAGAAGAAGAGAAAATCAGCCATGCTAATAGAGGAAGGGCATTCCTGCAGAGGAACAGTAAATACAAAGGCTCTGAGACAAGAAAGCGCCTAGTGTGTTTGAGGAACATCAAGGAGATGAGTGAGTTAGGGGGACATTATGAAGAGATGAAGTCAGAGAGTTAACTGGAGGAGGGGGGCAGATCATGTTGGACCTTATAGACCCTGACGGCCTTTGGTGAGATGAGGAGAAGTGGGGGGTTTTGCGCAGAGAAGCAACATGATCTAGCCTACTCCTTAGAAGAATCACTCTGAAAGCACACTGTGGGGGGGAGGGAGGTGGGAGGAAACAGGAACACCAGCGAGGAGGCTATGGCAATAATCCAAGAGAGAGATGAAGGTAGCTTCAGAGTGACAGCAGTGGAGGCCAAAAGTGGTCAGATGAAGGAGATATAGATATTGAAGTTGGAACCAACAGGATTTCCTGATGGATTAGTTGTGAGGAATCAAGGATGACTTAAACTGGAAGGATGGAGAGCCATTACCTGAGATAGGGAAGACTATAGCTTGATCAGATTTGAAGGGGAATTCAGTTTTTGACATGTTAAGTTTGAGACCTCTATTACAAATCCAAGTAAAATGTCAAGTACGCAGTTAGATATGTAAGTCTGGAGTTCAGAGGAGAGGTCTGTGTCAGAGATATAAGTTTGGGAGTTGTTATCATATAGATGATATTTAAAGATAAAATGCTGGATTAAATCATTCAAGGAGTGGGCAGTGCTAGAGAAGAAAAGAAATTCAAGGACTAAAGCTTGGGGCACACCAATATTAATAAATTGGAGAGGTGAGTAGGAAATTGCAAAGGAGACTGAGAAGGAGCAGACAGAAATGTAGGCGGAAATCATTTTAAGGGTTGTTTTGCCAAAGTCTTTGCCCTATCTGCATGAAAAGTGACAGAGCCTAGAGTGTTCCCTGCAAAAATAAATGAATTAATGAGTGAATGAATTAAAATTGAAATCTCTCACCCTTCTTGAGTTGCTTGTATGCACACGCCAGTGTATTGAGCAGCTACATGGACTTGGGAGGAGTACTTGAGGTCACCGGGCAATTCTGCCAAGTTAAACACACAGGCCATCATTTGGGGCATCCCATTTGCTCAACTCCCTCCTTCCTCCCAAAGCTGTGGGAATAAAATCTCTGGTTCTTATTTGATCCATATCTAGATTCCCTTTCAGCAAATTCTGCGCCCAAGCCTGGCCTTGGAAAATTAGCCCACTCTGAAATACTTAGGGAGCTTCTTAACGAGCTTGATTTTCAGCTGTTAAACTTGATGGAACTCACAGAAATGTAAAAAAAATCAACTGTGACAGCCATGACAGGAGATTGGGACGCTATTAGCAGCCCCTATTAGCAGTGAATGAGTGCCGGTATGTACGCCCATCTCCGCGTGCAGTAAAACACAGGTGGTTTCACTGAGAAACAATCACGAAGATGAGTTGGGGCAAAGATAAAAGGAGGGGGCTTTATCTTCCTTCACTCATTACATTTCCACTTTTCTTACCACTAAGATACATTACTTATATAAACACCTCTGGATAAAGAACCCACAGAGAAACAGCAAAAAGATCTTCAAACGTTATCTGCTTCTCTAGATATCTACAAATAAGAATATTAACTCTAATAGTTCTCCTGTGATGGTTGTATCATTATGGCAGCAGCTTGTAGGAAATTGTAATTTTGAAATCCCACCTCTGAGGCTTATTATTGAGAGAAAAGAAAAATAAAAATACTCTGCTAATGCCACTGTTACAAATTCTGTTTCATGTAAAAAATTCATGAAAAAAGTCTATTTGATTGGAATTGCAAAATATGAAAGCTGGAGGGGCCCTTCAAGACCATGCAGTCCAAGCCCCTCTTTAAATGAGGAAACTCAGGCCCAGAGAGGCAAAATGACCTGACCGTGGACACACAGTGAGAGAATGCAGAGCTGGAAAATTCTCAGTCTCCCGCTCCCAGCTCAGTACTCTTTCTTTTCACTACACTTGAGCATGTGCTAATGGAAAGCAAATTAAAGCAGAAGATTGCAAAAGGGTTAGAAAACCTGAAATTGCTCATAAAGGATTGTTATTTTCTCCACTGGTTTTCTGCAGCACCAGAAATTCCAGCTGAAGTAACCCACAGAGCAAAACACAGTGGATGACAGTCAAATACTAATCACCGCTTTCATTTGAATGCATTGTATTTACAGGCCTTTTTTTCTTCACAAGGTGAGACTCCACATATGTAAAAATTGAATTTAATGCCATTAAAAGTTTGTTATAATGACTACTGAAAATCACAGGTGGTTCATGGTCCCTCAGGTGCACCTGTTACGCCAGCAAACAGCTAAAATTCTCCCCTAGCAAGATTGGAACCCAAAGGTCAGTGCTTCTGTGAGGAGGACAGAGCAGATCAAAGCACTGATGACATCAGACTGGAATTTTTATAAACAAGGACAGAGAAAGACAGGGCTAAGGAGATTGATTGTGTGTGCATGTGGATGGGGCCAAGTATGTGGAACTAAGTACCATTCTCTCCCGAGCTCCACAGGGAGGTACTGGGAACCCCCTGGAGTGTGCCATCCTTAATAGCTCAACTGGGAGCTGAGTGCATTGAGAGCCCCTCTCATTGACAATGGGGATAGAAGGAGGGAAGCAGTAGTGCGTTTCCTTGCATACTTTTTCCCTCACATATTTTCTGTGTGCACTTTAAGAATAACAATTTTCAAAAACATTTTCCCAATTAAGTTTCTCCCTTCACTTTGGTAAAGCCAGGAAACAGCAGCCACTGTAGCCAGGAGAAAGTCCTTTGAAGAGAGTGGTCTTTGTCTTGGCTATGGCAACCGAGGGTTATATTGGTGAGCCAGTTTCTTGCCTTTTCTTATGTCTGAGAGAGAGCATCTTCACTCTCCAGCCATCTGTCTCTTACTTTCCAGTTCACTTCTGGCCTGAAATTAAAGAATATTAGCTTCCCATCTACCTCCAAACCTGTGGAGAGAATCAAGAAGTTGGGTAGAATTGCCATAGTGGTCCTTCCATAGAAGTCCTTCCTCCTTCCAGGAGAACAAAGACACCAACGCTAACAGATGAAATGAAAAAATAACTCTAAAAGTAAAAAGTATCTTTTTGATTTAAAATTGACATTTACTCTAATCAATGAAAAAAATGCTAAAATAAGCCAGGGAAGCATTTATGTGCTTAGCATTGTGGGAGACAGAAGGATATAGTCTTTGCACTCCCACAGCCACTATTCTATTTGGGGAGACAAGATGTACACCTTCAATAATAGCAAACAATATAAGAAAATACAGAGGCTGAGTGGAACAAGTGATAGGAATTCACAATAAAAGGAGAGTGATTAGGCTGGAGAACTCAATGAAGTCTTTTTAGAGGAGGTAGCATGTGAGAGGAAAGATAAGGAGAACTGCATGAACAAAAAATACAGTGGCAGGGATTAATACAGGTGTCTATGGAAAAGCGAGGACACTAGCCTATGAGGAAGAAAGTTAAGTAAAAGAGGGGCCTTGAGAGCCAGACAGAAAAGTCTGGACCTGATGGAGCTAGAGAACAGGGCACTGTGAAGGTCTGAGCTTAGGAACAATTTAGGGAAAGAGGCATAGCAAAAAAAAAAAAAAAAAGGATGGATTTAGGAGAGAAACAACAAGAAAGGAGGTGGTTATGGAGCACCCAGCAGGAGATGATGAGGGCTCAGATTACAGAATTGGAAGGAGAACTGGAGCTAGCAGGGTGAAATGTGCCAGAGCTGAAAGAAGAAGAAAGATTAGTCAATTTGGATTGAAACTAATTTTGTCCCTGGCTGCTGTGTAACTATGATGATGGTGTATGCCATTACTCTGGGGTAAATAGGAATGAGAATCTCTCTCTTTCTGCATGTGTGTGTGTGTGTGTGTTTTACACACTTAGGTAATTTCCCCTATGCCTTCTCCCACTGTTCTGAATGGAAATGTTAGAGGTAAAACAGGGAGGTGGTCATACAAATTAATACATACAGATACTTTTTTGGCTTAATGACATTTATTATTTATTATTTCACATAATAAGTCCAGAGTAGAGCAGACTTCAAGCATATCCCCAATCAAGTGCTGGAACCATTAGCTATCTGTATGATGTAAAATGAACCTCAATCCTTTCCTCACACCATACACAAAAATTAACTCAAAATGATATTCACATTCCAAATACCAGACGTAGGACTTCTATCCAGAATACATAAATAACTGTTGCAACTCAATAATAAGAAAGCAAACAATCTAATTTTTTAAATGGACAACATATTTAAACAAACATTTCACAAATAACAAATAGGAATGGCCAATTGGCATGTAAAAAGATGCTCAACAGCATTAGTCATAAGCAGCATGCAAATTAAACCACAATGAGATACCACTACTCACTCACTAGAATGGCTAACATTAAAAAGACTGATAATGCCAAGCATCAGTGAGCATGTAGATCAACTGGAACTTTCACATGTTTCTGATGGGAATGTAAAATGGTACAAGCACTTTGGAGAACAGTTTGGTAGCATCTGGTAAAGTTAAACATACACATCATATGTCTCAGAAATTCCACTCCTGGCTATTTACCCAAGAGAAATGGAAACCTATGTTCACAAAAAAGACTTCTGCGTGAATGTTCATAGTAGCTTTATTTATAATGGCCAAAAACAGGAAACAACTTAAATGTCCAATAGCAGAAGAATAAACAAATGTGTACATCCATACAAGGAAATACTAGTCAGCAATACAAAGGGATATACTACTGACAGACTTGTTACATGTCTGAATCTCAAAATCCTTATGCTGAACAAAAGAAGCCAGACACAAAAGCAAACTTAGTGTATAATTTCATTTATATCAATTGCTATTAAAGGTAAAACTAATCCACAGTGCAGTAAAGCAGATCTATGGTTGCCTGGGGCCAGAGGTGGTAGAATTGACTGCAAAGGTGCATGAGGGAACTTTTGGAATGACGGGCATGTTCAACTTTTTGATTGTGGTGATGGTGTCATGGATGTATATATTTGTCAATACTCATCAACCTGTACAAGTTAAAAGGGTGCATTTCAGTGTATGTAAATATTTTAAAAATCTTTATTGTTGATCATGCCTCCCAAAATGGAGGTGGTATATTATAGTGGTTAATGAGTGCATATCTAATACTTCCCTCTTTTCTTTTCTTCATTAAAAATTATAGAATATGAATGAATTCAAGCATACAAATTACAGAAAATAATATAGCAGACACCTTTGTGCCTACCACTAAGATAAAATATATGTAAACACTTTGTCTTAGGGAGTTCTAAAAAAAAGAAAAACAAGAGATAAAACATTACTATTACATAATAGTAAAGCCCCATTTCCAACCCTGCTCCCTCCCTCTCTCCTCCCCAGAGAGAACCATTTTCATGAAGTTGATTTTTATTAATCAGCTGCTTGATTTTATATATTTACTATAAAAATGTATGTCCGTAAATAATGCATAGCATTTTTTCGTATATTTTGAACGTATATAAATGGAATCTACTGCATGTATCTTCCTGCAAATTGCTGTTATCACTTAACATTAGTTTTTAGATTATACATAGTGATACAGATAGATCTAGTTCATTCATTTTTACCAACCACTGCGTGAATAAGCCACAGTTTATTTAGCCATTCCCCAACTGAGGAATGGTACATTGTTTCAACTGTTTCATTTTTATATAGAGTGCTGCAATAAACATCCCCATATACATTTTTTATTCACACGTATAAGCGTTTATTAGGTTAGACATATAGATGTGGAATTGCTGGTTTAAAGAATGTTTTGGTTGTTTATGCTGCATAACAAACCACCCTAAAACTTAGTGACTTAAAACAGTAACTACCATGTATTTTTGCTCATGAATCTGCAATTTGGGTGGGTTCAGCTCATGTCTACTCCACACAGCATCACCAGGATGGATCTACTGAAACTGGAGTGTCCACTTCCAAAATAGATCATTCTCATCATTGGCAAATTGGTGTTGGGTGTCAGCTGGGGACCTCAGTTCCTTTCTACATGTTACTCTCCATGTGGCTGCTTGGCTTTCCTCACAGCATGGTAGATGGATTCCAAAAAGTCCCAGGCAGAAGATCAAGGTTTCTTCTGATCTTGAAACTAAAATCCTACAACATCACATCCATTGTATTCTATTAGTCAAGCCAGTCACTAAAGCCAGCCCAGATTCAATGGGAGGAGTGACTAAGAATTTGCAGCCATTTTAAATCTACCACATTTCTCCCTCTAACCATAAATTATTTACATTTCTCATACATGCAAAATACACTCACCCCCTCACAAGGCCTCCATAAATCTCAGCCTATTTTGACATCAGGTTCAGGTTTGAGAACCAGGATCAGCATCAGCTAAATCAAGTCTAGCTGGGAATAAGGCTCCTCAGGTGAAATTCCTTGAGTACAGATCCTCTAGATCTGAAGACCTGTGAAATAAAGAAACAAGTTATGTGCCCCCACATCCCCAACATAATGGCGAGATAGAAGTATGATAACCACAGTAGACACTCCCATTCACAAAAGAGGGGAACAGTGGATGTATAGTAGTCCATAGCAATTCTGAAATCCAGCTGGGCATGTATCACTAGTTTTTTTTAATTTTTTTTATTAGTTCCCTTTCTCCATTCAGCTCCACTCATAGGGCTAGGGCTCTGCCCGAGGAGAGACAGGATGAGAATACTGGCGCCCAACTTGCTCCACCCCTGCTCATTCATATGGTAGAGATTCCACTATGGCAGTGGCAAGCTACCATCATCCCCAGTGCCCATTGGTAAAACAGGAGTGTCACTCCAGAAGAAGCAGGCCGCTGTCCCTGCCCCCAGCTCCAATGCAGTGGTGCAGAGATTCTGCCCATGGGGAGGGGTGGGCCATGAAGACTGAGAGCTTGACAGCTCTGCCTAAGATGATGGACTTTATTTAAAAGAGAGCGTGGAGAAGTTCGTACCTAAGGGCATTGTTGAAAACAATGGAGATTTTGATGGCAAGCATTTAAGAGAGACTGGTAGCTACATGATACCAATAAGCAAAATGGCAGACTAGTCAGAAGATTAATAAAGAGAATCTGGGAAAGAGACAGCCAAGAAGAGCCTGTCCTAGGATCACACTCCACACAGCCCTAGATCTCTTTGACAAGACATTGTCATTATACTTTACTTCTTGAAGCATGGTTTACTTTGATTCTTCGAACATATTTACAATGGCTGCTTTGAAGTCTTTGTGTTTTTCCCATTACTTCACATCCAAAGACACATATCAGTTTGTCCCATTATCAGTGATGCTAATTTTATCACCTGTTTAAGGTAGTGTCCTTTGACCTCTGCACTGTAACAATATCTTTTTCCCTTTGTAAATAATGCTAAAAATTGTCCTAAGATTGACCAGTGAGAGCCCATTTGAGTCAGTTCTTATGTCCTTTTGCTGTGTCCTCCTAGTCTTTGAGCACTTCATTTCTTCATGGCACCATAAATTATTCCAGGCTCACCTGTTTTTTACTCTGCCACAAATCTGGACTCAGTCATTTCTCCAAGGAACTATGAGAGCGTAACCCTTTGAGGGCTCTAGTTTTATGTAGGTGTCTCAATTCTATCTCCTCATTTCATGTAGGCCAATGGACTTATCTCCTATGCTTACATAAATTCCTATAAACTCAGGCCCTTGGATTGCCAAGACTAACATTCCCCCATGCCAGGCAAGCCTTAGGTTCAGTTCACATGCTTTCTACTCAGTTTCAGTTTCCTTTTTAGGCCCTGACTCCTAGAGATATCTCTTCTTAATTGTGTATTCCACTATACATTTTAAAACATGAAACATTTTATCTAGCAATAGGTGTTTTATAGTCAGAGAACTTTAAAGCTATCTAATCTGTCAAATCACCTTTATTTCTAATTGCAGCCTTTGGAAGTATTCAGGACCTGAGAAAAAAATCCAGACAGAATTCTATTGGGTTCCTTCTTTCCTGGACAATTTCATGGACAATTTTTTTCTCCAGGTTGAATGAAAGACTACAAGAGCTCCTTCTGAGTCCTAGGCCATTCTCCATTTTCCTTTCTTCACAGCAGGCAATAAACCCTCAGCTTCCTCTCATCTCCTCTCCATCGTTGCTACCTATTCTTCTCTCCCATAGTTGTGGTTATGAAAGGGGCCAGAGCCTCCCTAGCTTCCCCCTTCCTTAGGGTTCCAGATGACCACCTGCATTTAAGCCCTTCTCATTTTAAGGGCTTTATAGCTGATCATGTGAAGAAACACAGAGAGGCTAGCAAACCATAAGAATGGTACACAATTCTTAGTTATAGTCCCTGTTCTGTTGACTGTTTACATAAGAGGGTCCCTGACACAAGTTTTTCCACTGAAGACCAGTGGACAATTGACCCCAAAGAATCAGCTTGGTTTCCCAACACGGGATGGACTCCTCTTGGCCCAGCCCTGCCTCTCTCCCTGATCAATGAATGATGATTCTGCTATAGGGGATATTGGCATTTTAAAAGATTTCTTTAATTATGCATTGACATCTGTATGGCAAATGCACCATTTGCAGCAGCAAGTAGGGCACGTTGAAATTCTGATTTGATAACAAAAAAAGAAAGAAAGATGTTCTTCAGAGATCCATCTATGTGCCAGAAAAGCAGAACTATTGGAACATCTGCAACACATTATATTATCTTAGGATTTTGCTTTCTATTAGAGAAGAGTGAGGTGTATGCGTTCAGAGGGGGGTTGCTAATTTCATCCCCATATATCTAGATAAGTATTAAAAATATATATTTGTATAAGTCAATCTCCCAGAATTTGATTAAATCTCCCTTGAGTAGTTTCATCACAGCTCTCCACAGACAAAACCAAATCAAAGAATTAGGACAAGTATCTCCCCTCACACACTTTGTGTAAATGAGCCATTTAATATTGGCTCTTGAAACCAAGCCTCTTTAATGCATCCTCATGTGTACAAGAATCATTCTGGAAAAGAAAGGCAAACCATGATTAAATAAAATTTTTGAGTCCATGAATTTACTGTTCATGTTCCCCGAAACCATGAGTGAAGTGTTCTATGATCAAAATCCCATAATTAAAAAAAGTCCCGTTCTGGCCAGCCCATTGGCGTAGCAGTTAAGTGTGTGCACTCCGCTTCGGTGGCCCCGGGTTCACAGGTTTGGATCCCGGGCATACACCAAGGCACCGCTTGTCAAGCCATGCTGTGGCAGCGTCCCATATAAAGTAGAGGAAGATGGGCACGGATGTTAGCCCAGGGCCAATCTTCCTCAGCAAAGAAGAGGAGGATTGGCATCGGATGTTAGCTCAGGGCTGATCTTCCTCACACACACACAAAAAAGTCCGTTCCACTAATGCAGGGATTCCTATCCTGAGGACTATGAACCCCTACAGAGTTCAGAGCAGACTTCATGAGCTCCCCAAAATTGTGTACTAAATTGTGGGGGAGGAGGATTAGAGCTTATGTGTATTCTTTTGGGAGGGAAACCCATGAATTTCATCAGATTCCCCAAGATATTTAGAACTCTTAGCAAAATGGCTGGCCTGGTAGATCAAGAAAAATGATTAAGCCTCTGTCCCTTTCTACAAAGGCCTGGAGTTTGGTCCCCTGTGATTTAAGAGCCTTTCCAAGTGGCTACAGTTCATGAATAAACAATGATTGTAAATAGGCTCAGACTTGCCAAATGCTACCCGAAATGACACGCAGGGGTCATAGGTCCCGCACTCATCCGAAGTTATTTTGATGTCCTACAACACATGCTGAATGTGGGCTCTGATGAGCTTGGGGCAGATGAATCTTCCAGTTCGGCCCCTTCCTCTCCAGGCTCATAGAACTCTGCAGAGCCCTACAGAACAGCGTATGCACTATGTTCTACAGTTCAATATCTTGGCATCCCGCTAGCTGTTGTGCATCTGACTTGGGGTGTCAAATTTCAAGGGGAAAAATAATTATAAAAATATTTGTTTTTAATATTTTTTAGCCAATATTTATTAAGCATTTACTCTGTGTTAAGCACTGTGCTCAGTGTTTTATATATTTTGTATGTCATTTAGTCCTCCTGACAACCATGTGAAGTTAGTATTATTATTAGCTCCATTTTACTGATGAGGAAACTGAGGCTCAAAACTGAAGTTATGACTACCCAAGGTCACAAAGCTAGCAATAGACGAAGGTGCCAAATCTAATGGTATTTACCACTAGACTATACTGCTCCCTCCCCGTTCCCCAATTACCTCCTCCAAAATACCTTCTCCTACACTTACTCAATACAGTCCATATACTCTCTCCAGATATTGGTATCCCCAGAAACAATAACAAAAGCATTTTTTAAATACTTAATATGTGGTAAGCACTGTGCTAATTGTTTTTCATATGGTATCTTATTTAATGCTAACCACAAAATCCAGTACCCTATTTCGTAGTGCATAATGAAGCAACATAGTGAGTAGTTAAGAGGACAGGTTTAGGGGGCCGGCCCTGGTGGCGTAGTGGTTAAATTTGCATGCTCTGCTTCAGCAGCCTGGGGTTCACAGGTTCAGATCCGGGGGACGGACCGATGCACGGTTCATCAAGCTGTGCTGTGGTGGCATCCCACATATAGAGTAGAGGAAGACGGGCACGGATGTTAGCCCAGGGCCCATCTTCCTCAGCAAAAAAGAGGAGGATTGGCAACAGATGTTAGCTCAGGGCTAATCTTCCTCAAAAAAAATAAATAAAAGAGTACAGGTTTAGGAGTCAGACTAACATTTTACAGAAGATGAAGAAACTGATGCTCAGAGAAGCTAAATAACTTGCCCAAGGTCACACAGGTAGTAAGTGGCGGAGCTGAAACATGAATTTAAGATTATCTGACTCCAGGGGCCGGCCCCGTGGCTTAGTGGTTAAGTGTGTGCGCTCCACTGCTGGCGGCCCAGGTTCGGATCCTGGGCGCGCACCGACGCACCGCTTCTCCTGCCATGCTGAGGCCACGTCCCACATACAGCAACTAGAAGGATGTGCAGCTATGACATACAGCTATCTACTGGGGCTTTGGGGGAAAAATAAATAAATAAAATTATTAAAAAAAAAAAAAAGCTTATCTGACTCCAGAGGCTGTGCTCTTACACACAAGAAAAATCTTTTTAAAATATTTTAATGTAATGTTAAGATAATTGTTCATCAAAGTTTATACTATTCTACTGAGGTGGTAAGAAGGTGTAGATACTTAGCTTCATGTTCCCTTTCCTGTGACATTTTCCCTTTCCTCCGTCCCTCTCCAGGTGACAGAGCCTCACATGCAGTAATTTGTGCTAACATCAGCATAATGAGACAGAGCCTAGGCTCTGTGCATACATAAGCCAAACAATGCACAAAACTTCCCGTCAACTAAACCAGTCACGCTGGATTTATGAAGAGAAAAGAAAAGGGCAGAAGACGTGACCAAAACATACTCTCACTGAAGCACTATTTGTCCACCCCCACTCCTGCTTTATTGCCTTGTTAAACAAGAATTATGGCATAAAGCACATGCCTTATATCACAAGCAGGTCACATGTGGTGCTGATGACCCGCAGCTCTTATCTACCCCTAGCAGATTCACTTACAGCCTTCTTTGGTCTCTGCACACTTTCCAGAATATAAACATGTTTGCTGAGTGTTCCATACCTTGCTTCCATTCTTTCCCTGCACTTGCCTTGGGTAGGGAAGACACAACATTCTGGGACCAGACATGAGGATCCATAGTGAGACAATAGTTTTCGTTTTAATAAAAAGGAGGAGGGCTACTGTGTCTCTATTGCAGATGGCATTAGGAGAGGGGGAGAAGAAGTCAGAATATTAAATCGCTTTTCTTTGTATGCATGGTCAGATTTTTCTATTTGAAATTCAGCAAGCTTTGAAAACATGTCACTGTGCACTGCCTCCAAGCTTGGCAGCTTGCTCTTCCTTTTCTGTTGGGATGAGTGCCTGGCCTCAGGGAATAGTTCCCTTAGATGTCAGCTACACGCTTTGCCCAGACAAAGCTTCTAACAGCTTGACTTATTCCAAAGAACCCCCATAGCAACTGAGAGGCTATTAGCACGGTTAGATGTCAGGTAGGCTGAGCTGCATCTGCAGAAAGGTAGAGAAATGGAGATGAGAGGGATATTGTTGATAGAAGCTTTACAAATGGGAAAAAGCCACTGAGAATTTGTTGTAGAAGAATCTTAGGCTCTTTTCACCCAGGTGCCATGAGGGTCTACACTGAGATTAGCTTCTGGAGAATTTTTCAACTCCAGATTTTAGTGTTCTAAAAAAAGTCTACGCCTTAGGAGAGACTGGAACCTTTCCAGCATGATACTTCAAAATAGCATTATGAGACTGGTGACTTGAGGATGTCAGCATTACCACTATACATAGTCACTCATTTGCACAATCCTTAAGTAAATATTACAAAAATATCTCACATTTATAGAGCATTGGTGATTTTTCAAGCACTTCCACAGTGCCTACTTTATCAGACAAAGGCAGAATTTATTATCTGCATTTTACAGGCTAATGAATCAAAAATATTTATTGTGAGCCTACTATGTACATAGGACACACACACCATACTATTGTAGGGTACATAATGAAGCAGTGGCTTTAGTGGTTAAGAGAACAGGTTTAGGAGTTAGACTTACCTGGCGTTGAGTCCCCTCTCTGCCACTGTGTGTATGACCTTGAACAGATGACTCAACCTCTCTGACTCAAGCTCCTCATCTGTAGAATGGAGATCATAACAATCTCATAGACCTGTTGTGAGTATTAAATGAGGAGGCAATATATGTAAAGTGCTTGGCACTGCACCTAGCACATATCAAGGGTTCAATAAATGGTAGCTGTAAGTAGTGGTGGTGTTTTTATCACTAGTCACAGTGGGGAAAACAATAGGTAGGAGACACAACCCCTCTCCTCAAAGAATTCCCCATCTAGTTGGGAAAATAAGTTCTTCACACATGAAAAAAAAAATACTACCAACACTAGGCAGTAAAAGTTAAGTGCCACATGAGTGGTAAAGAAGAACTTGTTACTCAATAACAAAAAAGAAAAATAACCCAATTAAAAAATGTACAAAAGATCGGAACAGACATTTCTCCAAAGAAGAGATACAAATGACCAATAAGCCCACGAAAAGATGCTCAACATCATTAGTCGTTGGGAAAATGCAAATCAAAATTATAATGAGACATCACTTCACATCCACTAGGATGGCTAGAATCAAAAAGACAGATAACAAATGTTGGTAAGTCCTCATACACTGCTGGTGAGAATGTAAAATGGTGCAGGCACTTTGGAAAATAGTCTGGCAATTCCTCAAACAGTGAAACAGAGTTATCATTGACTCAGAAATTCCACTCCTAGGTACATACTCAAGAGAATTGAAAACATATATTCACACAAAAACTTGTACACAAATGTTCACGTCAGCATTATTCACAATAACAAAAAGTGGAAACAACCCAAATGTCCATAAACCAATGAATGGAAAAAATAAAATCTGGCATAATCATATAATGGAGCATTATTTAGCAATAGAAAGAAATGAAGAACTGATATATGGTACAACATGGATGGATCTTGTGAAAGAAGCCAGATGCAAAAAGCCACATTCCATTCACATAATTTTATTCATATGATTCCACTCATGTGGAATGTCCACAGACTGATTTGTGGTTGCCTATCATCAGGGGGTAGTTGTGGTGGTAGTGATGGTTGGGGAGTGATGGCTAAGGTGTGTGATTTTTGGGGGACGGTCATGAAAATGTTCTAAAATCAATTTGTGGTGATGAATGCCCATCTCTGTGCATAAATTAGAAGCCATTAAATTGTACACTTTAAATGAGTGAATTGTATGCTATATGAATTATATCTTAATAAAGCTATTAAAAAAGAGAAAGTGCTATAAGAATTTGGAAGATGATGAAATCACTGTATATTAGGGAAGCAGTTCTTGAGATGAACTGAGGATGGGCAGTATTTTGAGAGCTAGAGAAGAAAAGATAGGGCATATGTATCAGTTAGATTTACTGCATAACAAACCACCCTATAACTTTGGGCTTAAAACAACAAACATTTATTCTCACTCACATATCTGAGTGTCAGCTGGGGATCAGTTGATCTCAGCTGGGCATGGCTCTGAATAGTGAATATGAATCCAGGTCATTTCCACGTTTCTCTCATCCTCCTTGGACCAGCAAGCTACCCAGGGCAGGTTCTTCTCATGTGACGGCAGAAGCACACGAGGGCAAGCCCAATCACACAAGCCTTTGCTTACATCATATGTACTGACATCCCATTGGTCAAAGCAAGTCACATGGTCAAGGCTAAGGACAAAAGTAGGAAAGAACTGCAAAGTCTCATGGCAAAGGGAAAAACACAGGGAGGAGTGGGAAATTGGGACCTAAAATCCAATCTACCACAGTATTCCGGATAGAGAGAACATTCATTCACCTGACAAACATTTAGTGTCTACTCTGAGAACCAGGATACAACAGAAAACAAGTCATGTCCCTGCTTTCATGTAGATCATAGTGGGCAGTGATCCCAAAACAGCAGATTTAAGATGGACCTGTAAACTAAGGGTAACAAACTCTAGTGCCCAGAAGGTTCAGACTTGTGAGGTAAATGAGTCAAAATGAAGGGCAGGACTAAGATGAGTTGGAAAGTGCAAGTGCAGTCTAAAGATGGCAACTACTACTCAGCTCCGGCTGACTGTTACCAGGAGGAAACATGAGCTTGGTCCTTATGTCATTCACATAATAACCCCCCCATGCAAGCCAAACAAAACTCTTGAGGGCAGGCAGCCTGAGAGTCACAAGTTTGGTGATCCCAGGTGTGAAAAAATAATTGGGACAGATACACTAATTGCCTTAATAGAGGTCCATATAATATGCAATGGGAGCAAAAGAGAAGGATTGCCTGTCACTGCTTGGGGGAATCTAGGAAGGCAACAAAGAGGAGGTGACACCTAAGTGGACTCTCTAAGAACAGAGGGCGGGGAGTTCAGGCAGAAAGAATGCATGTACAAAGGTATGGAGGATTGAGGGAGCATAGTATATTCAAGAAATTGCCAGTAAGTTGATACAACTGGAATGTAGGATTTTGGAGAAGGAGGTAGGTGGCAAGAAATGAAGCTGATGAGTTAGACAGGCACCAGTTCATGAAAGTTCTTTCAGGTCAGGCTAAATTGTTTACACTTTATTCTGAAGTGTTGTGAGTGGGGTAGGGACATGATCAGATTATCTGCTATGGATGTGATGGATTTGAGGGAGGCAAGAGTGGAAGCAGGAAGACCAGTTAGGAGACTATTGCAGTAGTCCAAGTGAGAGAGAACAAGAACTGAACTAAGGCAGTGACCACAGGGATGAAAAGGTCAGATAGATATGAGAGATGACAAGCAGGCAGAATCTACTCTGAATTTGGTTACACGTTAGATGTTGGTAGTAAAAAAAAGAGAAAACAATAGAATGAGACCTAGATTTCTGGGTTGGGCAACGTGACATAATAAAATGTCATCCATGGAGATAGGGAAAATAGAAGGAAAATGTTGGAGTGGTAGATTGAGATGATAAGCTTAGTCTTGGACATGTTATGTTTGGGGAGAGATATCTAATACGTGGTTGGATATGCATGTCTAGAGCTCAGGGAAAAGGTTGGGGCTAGAGATGTGGATTTGGGCATCTTCAGCTACCAGATGGCAGTTGAAGCCAAAAGTTTAAATGAACTTAATCACAGAGAGTTGGAGGTATAAAAAATAAGCGAAACCCTGGGAAGAACTTCATTTAAAGGGTAGACTGAAAAAGAGTTTGCACAGTATATTGAGGAATAATCAGAGAGGTAGGAGGAGAACCAAGAAAGAGTGCCACCAGGGAAATGAAATGTAAGGATAATTTCAGGAAAAGAATGATCTTACTCACGGTAGCCAAGATATGGAAACAACCTAAGTGTTCACCAAAGGATGAATGGATAAAGAAGATGTAGTATATAGTATAAATATATAAAGATACAGATATAGATATACAGGCATACCTTGGAGACATTATGGGTATGGTTCCAGACCACTGCAACAAAGCAAATATCTCAATAAAGCAAGTCACACAAATTTTTGGCTTCCCAGTGGATATAAAAGTTATGTTTACACTATACTACAGTCTATTAAGTGTGCAATAGAATTATGTCTAAAAAAATGTACATACTTTAATTTAAAATATACTTTATTGCTAAAAAATACTAACCATCATCTGAGCCTTCAGCGAGTCACATTCTTTTTGCTAGGGCAGGGTTTTGCCTCGATGTTGACGGCTGCTGACTGATCAGGGTGGTGGTCACTGAAAGCTGAGGTGGCTGTGGCAATTTCTTAAAATAAGACAACAGTGAAGTTTGCTGTATCGGTTGACTCTTCTTTTCCAAGAATGATTTCTCTGTAGCATGTGATGCTCTTTGATAGCATTTTACCCACACTAGAACTTCATTCAAAATTGGAGTCAGTCCTCTCAAAACCTTCAGCTGCTTTATCTACTAAGTTTATGTAATATCCTAAATCCTTTGTTGTCATTCCAACAATCTTCACAGCATCTTCATCAGGAGTAGATTCCATCTCAAGACACCACTCTCTTTGCTCATCCATAAGAAGCACCTCCTCATCCACTAAACTTTTATCATGAGATTGCAGCAATTCAGTTATATCTTCAGGATTCACATCTAGTTCTCTTGCTATTTCCACCACATCTGCAGTTACTTCCTCCGCTGAAGTCTTGAAGCCCTCAAAGTCATCCATGAGGGTTTGAATCAACTTCTTCCAAACTCCCGTTCATGTTGATATTTAGACCTCTTCTCATAAATCACGAATGTTCTTAATGGCATCTAGAATGGTGAACACTTTCCAGAAGGTTTTTGTGTGTGTGTGTGAGGAAGATCAGCCCTGAGCTAACATCCATGCTAATCCTCCTCTTTTTTGCTGAGGAAGACCGGCCCTGAGCTAACATCTATTGCCAATCCTCCTCCTTTTTTTCCCTTTTTCTCCCCAAAGCCCCAGTAGATAGTTGTATGTCATAGTTGCACATCCTTCTAGTTGCTGTATGTGGGACGCGGCCTCAGCATAGCCGAACCTGGGCCACCAGTAGCAGAGCGCGTGCACTTAACCACTAAGCCATGGGGCCGGCCCCCCCCAGAAGGTTTTCAATTTACTTTGCCCAGAGCCATCAGAGGAATCACTACCTATGGCAGCTACATATAGTCTTACAAAATGTATTTCTTAAATAATAAGACTTGAAAGTTGAAATTACTCCTGATCCATGGGTTACAGGATGAATGTTGTGTTAGCAGGAATGAAAACAACATTAACCTCATTGTACATCTTCCTCAGAGCTCTTGGGTGACCAGGTGCATTGTCAATGAGCAGTAATATTTTGAAAGGAATCTTTTTTTCTCAGCAGCAGGTCTCAACAGTGAGCTTAAAATATTCAGTAAACCATGTTGTAAACAGATGTGCTCTCATCCAGGCTTTGTTGTTCCATTTATATAGCACAGGCAGAGTAGATTTAGCATAATTCTGAAGGGCCCTAGGAATTTTGGAATAGTAAATGAGCACTGGCTTCAACTTAAAGTCACCAGCTGCATTAGCCCCTAACAAGAGAGTCAGCCTCTCCTTTGCAGCCAGGCATTGACTTCTCCTCTCTAGCTGTGAAAGTCCTAGATGGCATCTTCTTCCAATAGAAGGCTGTTTTGTCTACATTGAAAATCTTTTTTAGTGTAACCACCTTCATTAATTATCTTAGCTAGATCTTCTAGATAACTTTCTCCAGCTTCTACATTAGCACTTGCTGCTTCACCTTGCACTTTTATGTTATGGAGACAGATTATTTCCTTAAATCTCATGAACCAACCTCTGCTAGCTTCCAACTAGTCTTCTGCAGCTTCCTCGCCTCTCTCAGCCTTCACAGAATTGAAGAGAGTTAGGGCCTTGCTCTGGATTAAGGTTTGGCTTAAGGGAATGTTGTGGCTGGTTTGATCTTCTATCCAGACCACTAAAACTTTCTCCATATCAGCAATAAGGTTATTTCGCTTTCTTATTATTCAGGTGTTCACTGGAGTAGCACTTTTAATTTCCTTCAAGAACTTTTCATTTACATTCACTATTTGGCTAATTATTTGGTGCAAGAGGCCTAGCTTTCAGCCTATCTTGGCTTTCGACATGCCTTCCTCACTAAGCTTAATCATTTCTAGCTTTTGATTTAAAGCGAGAGACATGCAACTCTTCCTTTCACTTGAACACTTAGAGGACATTGCAAGGTTATAATAAATTGGCCTAATTTCAATATTGTTATGTCTCAGGGAATAGGGAGGCCCAAGGAGAGGGAGAGAGATGGGGGAACGACTGGTCAGAGGAGCAGTCAGAGCACACACAACATTTATCAATTAAGTTGGCTGTCTTATAAGGGCGCACTTCCTGGCACCCCAAAACAATTATAATAGTAACATCAAAGATCACTGATCACAGATAACCATAACAAATATAATAATAAGGAAAAAGTTTGAGATACTGTGAGCATTACCCAAATGTGACAGAGAGACACAAAGTGAGCATATACTGTTGGAAAAATGGCGCCAATAGACTTGCTCAACACAGGGTTACCAGAAACCTTCAATTTGTAAAAATAACAAAATCTGTGAAGCACAATAAAGTGAGGTATAACTGTAGATATAGATATAAATATAGATATAGATATAAATCTATAGATATCTCTATATATAACGGAATTTTGTTCAGCCATGAGAAAGGAAGACATCCTCCCATTTGTGACAACATGGCTAGAACTTGAGAGCATTATGCTAAGTAGAATAAGTCAGATGGAGAAAGACAAATCCTGTATGATCTCACCTATATGTGAATCTGAAAAAGCCTAATTCAGAAACAGAGAGTAGAATGGTGGGGGGTGGGGAAAAAGGGAAGATGTTGGTCAAAGGGAACAAACTTCCAGTGATAAGATGAACAAGTTCTGGGGGTCTAATGTACAGCATAGTGATTATAGTTAATAATATTGTATTATATACTTGAAAGTTGCTAAGAGAGTAGATATTAAATATTCTCACCACAAAAAAGAAATGGCATTAACGTGACAATGATGCAGGTGTTAGCTAATGCTATTGTGGAAATCATTTTGCAACATATAAATCATTTGCAACATATAAATGTATCAAGTCAACAAGTTGCATACCCTAAACTTACACAATGTTATATGTCAATTATATCTAAGTAAAAAAAGAAATTAATGATCATCATTAGCAATTGCCAAAATAGAATGAGTCAGGTAGGAATGCAGAGTATATTGGGTCTGCCAAAAAGAAATAATTGGAGCTCTTGACCTGAACTCAGAGGAGTGATGGGGAGTAGGGGTGGGGAAAGAAGAACCTGGCGCTGATGATTAAAGAGGAAGTAGGAAGTGAACAAATGAATATGGTGAAGGTAGGCCATTCTCTGGAGAAGCTTGGAGGAAAAGCAAAGAATATAGATGGGGGTAGTAAAGAGTTAGAGACATCCAGAGTTAAAGAAGTTTTGTTTCATTTTGGTTTGGGTTGTTTATTTATTTTTTAAGATGGGATATCTCTGAACTTGCTAAATAAATATCCAATGGAGAGGGGGTGATTTAATGCACAGGAGTTAAAAACAGCAATATATTGGACAAAGTTCTTGAGATTGCTGGTGGGGGGGATGGAACAATGACTCTGATGGTATTGAAAGCAAAGTCAGAGGGACTGGTGTTAACAGACAACTTTTCTCCGATAATGGGAGGGAAGCAAGTTCATGTAGATGTAAATGCATGTAGAGATAAATAGATTGGTAGTTTTAGTAGCAAGGAATTGAGGGAGTTCTTGTTTGGTGGCTTCTATTTACTGTGTGTAGTAGATCAAGTTTTTCTTTTGAGATTAAGGAGGGAGGTGATGTGGTAAAGGGTTTAAGAAGAGTGGAGAAAGTTTAAAAATAGCCCCTGAAAAGAATGGGAGAGGATGCTGACTAAAAACAAAGAGTAGGATAGCTGGGCAGCATCTAGCACTAAGCACGAAGGGCCCCACTAAGGTTAGAAATCATAAATTTGCAATGATTCCAATCTGAACAATTATGTGATTTTTCTCCAGCGGTGTGCAGCAGCCTGGAGAGAGGAACAAAAGAGTTGGAAGTTTGGATTGATTTGGAGTTTAGATTTCACATGGTGGACAAGCAGGCAGAATAAAAGCAAGACTTAAGGACTGATGTGATAAGCCTTGGCGTCTGTGCTTCAGAAGGAAAAAAGTGAATCTAGAAGGGAGTTGATAATTAGGAGAAAAATGAAGTTGTTTCGACTAGATCAAGGAATGTATATGCTTTGGATATGAGGGTGAGAGGTGTGGGGGAGTGAAAACTTGTGGACAGAGGGATGTCAGAGGATTAGATATCAAAGGTGGAACAAGACAAGTTCCAAGGTGTGGTCTTGGGAGTGAATGGCTGAGCTAGAGTGGAGGTGGAGTTAAAGAAAGGTAGAGGAGGGAAAGACCAGGAGATTGCATGGATCATCCAAAATGATGGAACTTGAGTGTAGAGGAAGATAGTGATCTGGGTGACAAATGCTTCACCAAATAAAAGGAAGTATTCAGGAGTTGGAAAATGACAGAGGTAAGAAAGAGGCAAATGGTGTACCTGGATAACATGAGCCTTAAAGGGGAAAAGTTTCCACATAAAGGTAGAGGAAATGTCATTTGGAAGTGGCACTTGAATCAAATATAATACTGACCCGATCCCAGTCCTGAAGTTTGTGGCCGTGGAAGAATGAACAGCAAGTACTCCGAGAGTCACAGAGAGCTCCTACCCTGGGAGAGAGCCAGGACTCAGTTTGAAGGCTCCAGAAGGCACTGTAGAAAGTGTTGGTAGAGAGGGAAGCAGGTAAGTGAGTCCAGAGTGAGGTTGGTGTGAAAGAAGCACAAGTTTGTTTGAGAATGACCAGAGATGAGACTTTAGATAGGATGACCAGAGATGAGACTTTAGATAGGATGACCAGAGAGGTCAGCATTTGGGGAAATGCCAAAGAAGAGAAGAGATGAGAAACCTAATGGGATTGACTGGTATCAACGTTCTGAAAGGAACTAGGAGGAACATTTCCATGACAACGCAGACCCATGCACTGGGTGTCACTGAAGCTGTGTGTCATTAGCTTTGTATGCCCTCATCAGCTTTCTATGACTGAACTTCTTTAGCCCGGGGTTTCAAAAGACCGTGGGCTTGGAGTCAGATTCCTGGGGTTCTAATCGCAGCTCTACTGTTTACTAGCTGTGTGACTTCAGAGAAGTTATTTAACCTCTCTAAGCCTCCTCGATAAAATAGGGATAATAATAGTACTGACCTCACAGAGTTGTCAAAAAAGATTAGAAAAGATACTATGTGTTAAATGTCTGGTACGTGGTAGGCATTTAGTAAATGTTAGCTATATTTTCAAATGTTGGTGAAAAGTAATTTTGGCCTCTCCTCTGAGCTCCAGGCTTGTGTCGTCGCCACAGCCTACTTTACATCACTACTTGGATGTCTCACAGGCAACTTCAACTGTCCAACACTTTATTTACGGTCTTCTCCAGCTAATCTTGTCCTCTTATACCATTCCCCATTTCACTGAATAACACTTCCACCCATCCTATTCTCCAAATCAGAAACCTGGATATTATCCTAGATTCCTCCCTATGGAGTAACTCGCCACATCAAACTTATCACCAAACCCTGTCACTTTTACGTAGCTAAATATCACTCAAATCCACCCACCTCTCTCCATCTCCACTGCCACAACTTTTACTCCAAGAGCCTGAGAATCATCTTGAATTCTTCTCTTTTCATAACACCCTACACCAATTGTCAGTAAGTACCTTTAATTCTTTTTTTTTCAATTATTTTTTTAAACCTTTAATAGTAATTTATATCATATGTGAAGAAGAGTATATAAATCATATGTACAATTTGAAGAATAATTACAAAGGGAACACCTGTTAACCACCACTCAGATAAGCATTACCAGTACATTAGAAGTACCCCCACCCTATTCTGACCCCCATCATATTATATAATAATCCATCGTATTATTCTTCTCTCTCCAAGGGAAATCCCTATCTAAATTTTGAGTAATAAAGCCCTTGCTTTTCTTCATAGCTTTACCACCTATGTAGGCATTCTTAATATAGTTTAGTTTTACTTATCTTTAAAGTTCACAGAAATGGAATTATACTGATATATTTTTTGGTTACTTATTTATTTTATTCAACCAGTATATTAGTGAGATCCATCTATGTTGACGTGTGTAAATTTAGTGTACTCACTTCCATTGCTATATTGTATAACGATACCACAATTGATTTGTTCATTCTACTCTTGATGGACATTTGCATTTTTTCCAGTTTTCTGATATTACAAACAATGCACTTGTGAACATATAAGATAACGTAGGGTACACACCTAGTATTTAAACTGCTGAGTCATGAAATACGAGAATCTTCTATCAGATAGTGACAAACCATTTCCAAAGTGTTTGTACCAATTTACGTTCTTATTGGCAGTGTATGAGATTTGCCATTGCACATCCTCACCAACATTTGGTATTTATTTTTACCATTTTTACCAACTTTTCTGAAGTATCATTTACATAGCACATTTACCCATTGTAAGTGTACGAATTTGTGATTTTAGTAAATGCATAGAGTTATACAACTATCAGCATAATCCAGTTTTAGAACATTTCCATCTCTTCAAAACTTTTCCTCATTGCCCTTTACAGTTAATCCTCACTCCCACCCTTAGCATTAGCCCAGTATTCTTTTGCTTTTCATCTCTCTAAACTTGCCTTTTCTGGACATTTCTTATAAATGGAATCATACAATGTGTAGTTTTTGTGCCTATCTTCTTTCACTTAGCATAATATTTTTGAGGTTCATCCATGGTATAGCATGTATCAGCAATTTGTTCCCTGTAATTGCTTAATGGTATACCATTGTATGGCTATACCACTTTTTGTCTCCATTCTCTGGTTAATGGGCATTTGGATTATTTCCACTTTTTCACTACTGTAAATAATGTTGTTATGGGCATTCATATAAACGTCTGTGTGAACAAATGTTTGCATTTCTCTTGGGTAAATACCTAGGCGTGAGACTGCTGAGTAAATTTGTGTTTGACTTTTGAAGAAATTTCTTAAAGTGAAATTTAAGAAATTTCCAGCTGGTGGGAATTTTACATTCCCCATATACTCCACATAGGACTGTCTGTCATTATAGCCATTCAAGTGGGTGTTGTAGTGGTATCTCACTGAGGTTTTAGTTTGCATTCTCTTAATGACTAATGATGTTAAGCATATTTTTATGTGCTTATTAGCCATTCATATATCTTCTTTGGAGAAATGTATGTTAAGAACTTTGCCAATTTTTTATTTGATTTGTCTTTTTATTATTGAGTTGTAAGAATTCTTTAAATTTTTTTTAATATAAACCCTTCATCAAATATATTATTTGCAAAAATCTCCCAATCTATGGCTTATATTTTCACTTATTTAATGGTATCTTTTTAAATTAAACTTTTTATTTTGAGATAAGTGTAGGTTCACATGAAGCTGTAAGAAATCATATAGAGATACCCCATGTACCCTTTATGCACTTTCCTCCAATGGTAACATCTTGCAAAACTATACAGTATTGCAACTGGGATATTAATATTGTTATGGTCAAGATGCAGAACAGTTCCATCCCCACAAGGATCCCTCATATTGCCCTTTTATAACCCCATCCAACTCCCTCCCAGTCCCCCTCTCTCATCCTTAACTCCTGGCAAACACTAATCTGTTCTCCATTTCTAGATTTTTTTCCTTTTAAGAATGTTTTATATAAATTGAATCACATAGTATGAAGCCAAAAGGATTGGCTTTTTTCAACGTTATTGAGGTATAATTAACAAACAAAATTGTAATATATTTAAAGGGTACAATGTGATGATTTACATATGTATATACATTGCGAAAGGATTCCCATTCTCCAGTTACCACATCCATCACATCACGTATTTACTTTTTTTTGATGAGAACACAAGTTCTATTCTCTTAGCAAATTTCAATCATACAATACAGTATTATCAACTATAGTCCCCATGCTATACATTAGGTTCACAGTTCTTATTCATCTTATAACTGAAAATTTGTACCCTATTGCCAGCTTCTCCCTATTTCCCCCACCTCCACCCTACACCAATTATCAGTAAGTTTCTTTAATTCTTTTTTAATCAGCTTTTTCATGGATTATGTTTTTGATGTTGTATCTAACAACTCAAGGTCACGAGTTCTCAAGGTCATGAAGATTTTCTCCTATGTTTTCTTCTATAAGTTTTACAATTTTAGCTCTTACATTTAGTTTGATTTTTGTATATGGACTGTGATGGGGTCCCACTTCATTCCTTTTGTAAGTGGATATTCAATTACTCCAGCATCATTTGTTAAAGAGACCATCTTTCCCACTGACTTGCCTTGACACTTTTGTGGAAAGTCAATTGACCATAAGTATAAAGGTTTATTTCTGGACCCTCAGTTCTGTTCTATTGATCTATATGTTTATCCTTGTATCACCACCAATCTGTCTTCTTAACTGTGGCTTTATAGTAAATCTTGAAATTGAATAATGTATGTCCTCAAATTTTGTCTTTCTTTTTCAAAATTGTTTTGGCTCTTCTAGGTGTTTGCATATCCATATAAATTTAGGATCCATCTGTCAGTTTAAAAAAAAAAAAAGGCCTGCTAGGATTTTGATAGAGATTGCAATGACTTATAGATCAATTTTGTGAGAATGGCTATCCTGACAATATTGAATATTTTAATGCATGAACATGAAATGTCTCTCCATTTATTTAGGTCTTGTTTAATTTCTCTCAACAATGTTTTGTAGTTGTTATTGTACAACACTTTTACTTCTTTGGCTAAATGTATTCCTAAGTATTTTATTCCTTTTGATGCTACTGTGAATGGAATTGTTTTCTTAATTTCAACATCTAGTGGTTTATTGCTAGTATGTAGCAATACAATCGGCTTTTGTACATTGATCTTATATCACGCAACCTGGCTACACTTGTTTATTCATTCTAGTAAATGTTTTGTGGAGTCCTTGGGATTTTCTATATCATGCAATCTGCGAATAACAGCAGTCTTAATTCTTCTATTCCAATCTTGATGCATTTTATTTATTTATCTTTTTATTTTTGCCTTATTGCGCTAGTTAGATATTCCAGCACAATGCTGAAAGAAGTGGTGAAAGCAGACATACTTGCCTTGTTCCTGAACTTATGGGAAAGCATTCAGTTTTCACCATTAGGTATGATGTTAACTGTAGATTTCTTTGTAGATATTCTTTATTGGGCTGAGGTAGTTCTCTTTTATTTTTTGTTTGCTGCATCATGGGTGGGTGTTAGCTTTTGTCAAATTCTTTTTCTGCTTCTCTTGAGATGATCATGTGTTTTTTTTCCTTCATTCTATTAATATAGTATATTACATTAATTGATTTTCAGATATTAAACCAATCTAGCATTACTATACTAAATCTCATTTGTGTCATGGTGTATAATCCTTTTCCTATGTTGCCGAATTCGGTTTGCTAATTGTATTAGTTATTTATTGCTGCATAACAAATTGCCACAAACTCAGCAGCTTAAAACAACACCCATTTATTAGTTCACAGTCCTGTACGTCAAAAGTCAGGCATATCATGACTGGATTCTCTGCTCAGGGTCTCACAAGGCTGAAATCAAGGCGCCAGCCAGACTGAGTCTCTGGACTCAGTGTCTGCAGGCTCTGGGGAAAAATATGCTTTCAAATTCATTCTTGGGAGAATTGAGTTTCTTGTCATTGTAGGACTGAGCACTCATTTCCTTTCTGGTTAACATCTGGGGACTGCTCTGAGCTCCTAGAGCCTGCTGATATCCTTGCCTTGTCCATTTTCAAGTAGCAATAGCTTATCAAATCCTCGTCATGCTTCAAATTTCTGACTTCCTTTTCTGAGATCAGCCAGAGAAATCTCTCTGCTTTTGAAGGGCTCAAGTTATTAAGTCAGGTCCAGTTGGATCATCTCCCTATCAGTCAACTGAATTAGGATCTTAATTACATCTGCAAAATCCCTTCACAGTATACCTAGATCAGTGTTTGATGAACTGAGAAAAGGTATGTGTACACCAAGGGTCAGGAATATTGAGGGACTCTGTTAGAATTCTGCCTATCACACTAATATTTTGTTAAGGGTACTTGCATCTATGTTCATGAGGGATATTGGTTTGTACTTTTCTTTCATTGTGATATCTTTGTCTAACTTTGGTATTAGGTAATACTGGCCTCACAGAATAAGTTGGGAAGTGATCACTTTTTCCTTTATTTCTGAAAGTTTTTGTGAATGATTGCTATTATTTCTTCTTTAAATACTTGATAGTGAAGCCATCTGGACATAGACTTTTCTTTTTTGAAAAATTTAATTACTATTTCATTTTCTTTACTTGTTATAGGTCAATTAAGATTTTCTATTTTTTCCTGAATCAGCTTCATTAATTTGTTGCTTTCTAGAAATTTGTCCATTTCATGTAAGTTGTCCAATTTGTTGACACAAATTGTTGTTTGTGACACAATTGTTTTTTATAATACCCCATGTACTGGCTTTAATAGTGTCCCCCAAAAATTCATGCCCACCCAGAACCTCAGAATATGACCTCATTTGGAAATAGGGTCTCTGCAGATGTAATTAGTTAAGATGAGGTCATACTGGATTAGGGTGGACCCTAAATCCAATGACCAGTGTCTTTATGAGAAGGCCATGTGAAGACACAGAGTAGATACACACATAGTGGAGAAGGCCAGATGAAGACAGAGATAGTAGTTATGATGCCACAACACATGGAATGCGAAGAATTGCCAGCAATCATCAGGAGCTGGAAAATGCAAGGAAAGATTCTCTCCTAGAGCTTTTGGAGGGAGTACAGCTCTGTCAGCACCTTGATTTCAGACTTCTAGCCTCTAGAACTTTGAGAGAATAAATCTGTGTTGTTTTACGCCACTCAATTTTGGTAATTTGTTACAGCAGCCCTAGGAAACTGATACACTTTCTTATAGTCCTTTTAATTTCTGTAGGGTCGGTAGTGATATTCTCTTTCATTCCTGACTTTGGTAATTAGTGTCTTTCCTCTTTTTTTGTTGATGAGTCTTGTTAAAGTTTGTTCATTTTGTTGATCTTTTCAAAGATCAACTTTTGTCTTCACGGATTTTTCTCCATCATTTTTCTGTTTTCTCTTTCATTGCTCTCCATCTAATCATTATTATTTCCTTCTGTTTACCTTGGGTTTAGTTTGCTCCTTTTTTTTTTTTTAATTCCTATGGTTGAAGTTTAGATTGTTGATTTGAATCTATTTTTTGACATACTTTTTGATATAGGCATTTAAAGTTATAACATTTCCACAAAGCACTGCTTTTAGCCACATCTCATAAATTTTGGTATGCTGTGTTTTCACTTCTATTCAATTCAAAATATTTTCCAATTTTCCTTGTGATTTCTCCTTTTGTCCATGGGTTATTTAGAAGTGCACTGTTTAATTTCCAAATATTTGGGGATTTCCAAGATTTCTTTCTTTTGCTGATTTCTAATTTAATTATGTTGGAGTTAGAGAACATACTTTATATGATTTCAATTCTTTCCAATTTATTAAGACTCGTGTGGTCTAATGTGTTCTATCTTGAAGAATATTCCATGCATGCTTGAAAAGAATATTTAGTCTGCAAATGTTGAGTGGAGTATTCTATAAATATCAGTTAGGTTGAGTTGGTTGATAGTGTTCAAGTCTTCTATATCTTTGCTAATTTTCCATCTAGGTGTTCTGTTAATTATTGGGAGTATTGAAATCTACAACCACAATTGTCAAATTGTCTGTTTTTCCTGAGTCTCTGTTTTTAGGCGCATATACATTTATAATTGCTATATTTTCCTTATATATTGACTCCTTTATTCTTTTGACCTATTTTTTTTTTATATTTCTTATCTTAAAATCTGTTTTGTCCGATACTAATATAGCCACTCCACCTCTGTTATGGTTACTGTTCGCATGGTATCGTTTTTTGCATTCTTTTACTTTTAACCTATTTGTGTCTTTGAATCTAAAGTATGTCTCTTATAAGTAGCATATAGTTGGGTCTTGTTTTTTTTTATCCAGTCTGAATATCTCTACCTTTTGTTTAGGGTATTTAGACTGTTCACATTTAATTTAATTCTCGTTATAATTTAATTACGTTTGCCATTCTCAATTTGTTTTGTTTTCTGTATGTCTTTGCTGTTCTTCATTGATTACTGCCTTTTGTGTTGAATAAATATTTTTAGTGTACCATTTTAATTCCTCTGTTGATTTTTTTTTCTATATTTTTTGTTGTTTTGTTAGTGGATGCTCTAGAGGTTACAATATTTATCAGAATCTAAACAATCTAATTCAAATTAATGCTAAATTTTGGTAAACTATAGAAACTGCTCCAGTATAATTCCATTTACTCCTCCCATCTTTGTACTATTATTGTCATATGTATTACATCTCTGTATATTTTAAGCCAAGCAATACAATAATGATTGCTTTATGTGATCTTTTATATGGCCACTGATGTCTCTGCTAAGTTGTTTTTCAATATTCTTGTTTTTATTTTTAAGCCTGGCTTCCTAGAGGTTCCCTCTGTATCTGTGTAGCCTAGTGGTCAGAGGTTCTGCTCAAACACCTCAAGCCAGTATCATCTGTGGATCTATGCCTTGGTAGGAGATGGCATTCAAAGTTCAGACTGTTTTCAGATATGCCACTGGTTTTATTTTCTGGCAGGCCCTTTTGAATCTCCTATAAGCATGCATACAGCCTCAGAGCTGGCCAATAGTGGGCGACTAGCTTGGGGCCCCTCAAGGTCTTATATGTTATGCATGTGAGCAGCCTCAGCTAGGAATATGTTAGCCACAACCACGAGTGGCGCTAAGCCATTGGCATTCTCCCACTGGCCAGTCTCCTAAAATTCAATTCCACTGACAGTGATGCTAAGCATTGCCCTCCTTTCAAAATAGAGTGAGCCCTGCCCCTTAACGTTGGCAGAGAAGCTGCCATGTCATAATTTGGTAGAACCTCCACACCAATGGAGCTGAGGTGGGATAGGAGCATCCTATGCCAGAATGTCACAGATTCCCACTGTTCTTACCCAAAATTCAGCAGTTTTCAAGCATAAATTCTTCTCAGATTTTTGCATGCCTTTGGTTAATTTCCAGAATGCCAAAATGGTTGTTTTTGCCATTTTGTCCAGCTTTATAGTTGCTCTTTGGGGAATGGATTTGCCTGTCTCCTCACTCAGCCACAGCCTGAAGTCCTGCTCTGGTAGACTTTTAAATTTTTGCCAGTCAAATGGATACATAGTAGTTTCTCATTATGGCTTTTGTTTGCATTTTCCTGATTACTAATCGAGTTGAGCACTTTTTCATGTTTATTGGCCATTTGAATTTCCCCTTTTATTCAAGTGCCTGTTCAAGTTTCATGCTTATTTTTCTATTAGGTTGTCTGTCTTTTTCTCACTGATTTGTGAGAGATCTTTATATATTCCGGACATGAGTCCTTTCCTGGTTTGTGGGTGTTGCAAATCTTCTTTATCTTTGTGACCAGTCTTTTAATTCTCTCATAATGTGTCTTGATTGAAAGTTCTTAATTTTAATGTAGTTGAATTTTTATTAATATTTTCCTTTGTGCTTACTACTTTTTTTCTTGTTTTATAAACCCTTTCTTACCCTGAGGTTATGAAGTAGCCTCCCTGTGTTAACTTCTAAAACTTTTGCCTTTCTCATTTAGGCCTTTTTTCCTCCTAGAGTTGATTTTTATATATGGTGTGTTGTAGGGGTCAATTTTCATTTTTTTCCCTATGGAGATTCAACTTTTTCAGCATTATTACTTGAAAAATGCATACATTTCATGCCACTTCAGTTTTATATGAAGTATCAATATATGTATGTGTCTCTGTATGTATCTCTGGACTCTGTTCTATTGAGTTACTTGTTTATCCCTATGAAAATACTACCTGTCTCTATGTTAAAACTATAGATTGACTTGGGGGAGAATTGTCATCTTTCATATATTGAAATTACATCTGATTTTTCTCCTTGAATTTGTCGAAGCGGCAGAATTGCACCAATTTCTTTTCTTGTGTTAAGCCATCTTTGCATTCCTAGATATGTTTGTACTAGTTTGGAATTATTTCATTCTTGAATATTTGGTAAAACTCACTGGTGAAACCATCTGGACCTGATTTTTTTCTTTAAAGGATGATTTTTAATGACAGATTCAATGTTTTTAATGCTTATAAGAAAATTCAGATTTTCTGTTCCTTATTGAGTCAGTTTTACTAAGATGTCTTTTTCCTTCCACTCTAGATCTCCCAAAACCATCTTCTACACATCGGCTGATGAGATTGTTGTTCCACAAAGCAAAACAGATCATATAATTCCTCTATTTAAAACCTTTTAATGGCTTATGATTTCATTAAAAAATAAAAACTACTTGCCTTTGCCTACAATACCTCGCATGAACTGGTCCCTGCCTACCTCTCCAGCCTCATTTTGTTCTGTTCTTCCCCTTGCTCACCTTGCTCTAGTCACCCTGGCCTTCTATCTGTTCCACAACACAGAACCAAGCTTGTTCCTACCTCAGGGCTCTGTATTTGCAGTTTCCTCTCTCTAGAATGCTTTTCTCTCAAAATGCAGCAATGCTGGCTCCTTCTTATTCTTTATATCTCCTCAAAAAGACCTTTCCTGACCATCCCATCTAAAGTAGGCTCCTCTGTCATTATTTTCCTTCATGGCACTTAATTATAATTTTCAGTCCTAATTTTTTTTAATTCGTTTGGCCTCTATTTCTCGCTCCAGACTGTAAAGTCTTTGAGGCCTGGGATGTTGTTTGTCTCATTTACTGTCATATTCCTGGTACCTAGCCCAGTGCGTAGGACATAGTAGGCACGGAACATTTTTTTGAATAATTAATGAGCCTAATCAGCGCTAAGATATGGATGGAGGGCATAGCTTGGTTAGGGATGAATCAGGATATAAGCAAATTAACCCCAAAGGGTTAGTAAAGACAAGAAGAGTTAAGTGTATCTGACATTCAAAAACAGTGAACAAAGCACAGTTGAATGGAGGCATTGAATGCCAGACTAAGAAACTTTGATTTTTATCCTAAACACAATTGAAAGCCATTGAAATTGTGTCAGGAAGAGACTAAACAAGGTGCCCAAACTCTAATGGCTAATTATAGGCTGATCCAGAACCAAAATCAAGGTCCTTGACTCCAATTCCTCAATATTGGATTGCTTCTCTAAGCAACAACACTTGGGATAGAAATATAACAGCATAATGGTTAAGAGATTGGGCTCTAGACTCAGACTGTCTGTGTTCACATCTCAAGTCCACCACCTCTTGACTATGTGACCTTTGTCCCCAGTTTCTACATCTGTAAAATGGGAATAATAAGAGTACTTATGTCATCAGATTGTTTTGAGGATTAAATAAGATAGTGTATAAGGACATAGTAAGTACTCAATAAACGGTGGTTGCTATTAACTACGTGTCCTCCTATTTCTTTTTACTTAGCAGTATTTTCTAATTTTTCTACAATGAGCATATTTTGTGTGAAAAGACTAATTGGTGGAATTTAGAAAGATGAGAAAGTGATTTTAAAAATAGTATTGCTTCAACCTAGAAGGACCATCTCATCCCATTTTTCGGATCCTCACCTGCATCAACTTTTGAAGAGACTCATATGAATTCCCAGCAATAAAATCTCCTCATTGTCTCTCCTGAACTCTTTCTGATTGATACAATATTAGAGGGAAGAACACCAGATTGGATTCGGAGCCCCATTTTCAAAGATTATAATTCATAAGAATCCAAGATGCAAGAGAGAGAAAATTTTAAAGGGGAGTCTTCATTCTTTTTATGCAGAAATAAAATTTCTGAATTTCAACTCATTCCCTTGTTAAAAGGAGTAAGAAGGATGCAAAGAGAGAGTTCACCAGCTGAAGAATTAACTTCCAAACTGCTTGGAATTTCAGGAACCACTCATGTGAACAAGCTCAATTTCACACTCTGTTCTTCTCATCTTCAATATCCAAGAAAGTAAATTCAACAGGAAACAGTTCTTTTAGGCTAGTGCCACGTCAATTTACTTTGTGTTTCTCAAGTGTTGATGCAGCGGGGAGAAGGCAACTTTGCTCAATCCAAAACCGTAGGAGCATGAGCATTCTTGCTCGCTGGGCTGCAATGCCTCTAGTGGACCAACAGGTTTACGAGACACATTAGCCCATTTCTTTCAGTTCCCTTTCTGTAGGGTTGGTGGTTTCCAGAGTTAAGAGGCCTAGGTACGTTCTACGTGACAGCTTTTTAACCTGGGACACATTGATGGGCTTCAGGGGCTCTATGAACCCACTAAAATTGTATGCTTACTTTTATGTGTATGTACTTTCGTCAGATTTCCAAAGGACACCGTGACCCAAAAGTACTCACTGCTCTAAAAGATGTGGCTTTACAGCTATCATTGGTATAGTTTATAAGTGCAAAGAATTGCTACCTTACTGGATTTTTAAAGCCATAACGAGGAGGGCCAGCAACATGGATTAGAGAGCTACATAAATGGTTTAAGTGGAGAGACTCTGAAAAGGCAGTTTGCCTGAAATGTATCCCCTTCATTGGTTTACCAGGGTGCCCAAAATTCTTTCCATTAGTATATCCCTGTAGGGGCCTCCTTTGATTAGGTTCAAAAGCTTCTGGTGACTTCCCTTTCCTTTAATGACAGGCTAAGTTATTCGGAAGAATTCTCCTGCTGAAAACAAGAAAAAATGCTGGACAATATACAAAAAAAAAAATTCCCTTAAAAATATTTACATGATTAAAAGATAGTGTGAGAACTTCCAGGTCATATTTTCAGGAGAAAGCCTGATCCCAGAGTAGTAAGTTGACTATCAGAACACCAAAGCCACTTTAGCCCTGAGAGCATTTGCTGATACTGGATACTTTGAGCATCAGCTCCACAGTCTCAAGGGGCAAAGTGCTGAGAAGTCAAGGCCCAGGATCCACCTAAGGTAAGGCATCTTAAAGGAGACCCAACCCACAGGAAGCTGACACTCTAAAGTGTTAGGGTATGGATGAACCACAATTAAAATAGCCCCCCTATATTAATCAGGGTTCAGTCAGGAAGACAGAAGTCACTTTATGTATACCAAGTATAGAGTTTGAATACAAGGAAATAGAGACTTACACATCTGTTGGAAGGGCTGGGGGGACAAAGGTCAGGGAAGCTGCTGCCAGCATTCTCAGCCTGCAGCACCAAAGCAGGTGATTCTTAAGAGCTCACCTGAAAACCACTGTGCATCTCAAGAATCTCTGGGTAGCTGCCATCAATGTAACTTGTATTTCTGACTCTTTTACAGAGAAAATCTGAGTTCCTGATAACATTAGAATACTTATTTGCTTTATCCTATGATATACATAAAGTTGTTTCAAAATTGAAATACTATTAAAAATAAACCTAATGGGGAAAGCTAAGATTTCTTTGTAGTTCTTTGTCCTTAGAATATATCTCACTAAGTATTTACAGAGAACTGTGTTCAAAAGTTACTTGAAAAAATTATTTACTTTGCATATAATGATGTTCTTTGAATATGTGGTAGAACTCTAGTGGAGTCCTCTAGTCCAGAAGTTTCTTTATAGAACAATTTCCCACAATTTAAAAAAAATTTTCAAATCAAAAAGTTAAAAGAATTGTACAATGTATAGCCATATACCCTCTACGTAGATCCAATATTTTAAAATTTTTTTAAAGCAAAAATTGCCATATTTGCTTTATATAGATAGAATGTAGATGTACACATTTTATTTTTTGCTAAACCATTTGAAAGGTGCAGGGATCATGAGAGTTTACCCCTAAATTTTTCAGCATGCATCTCCTAAGAATAAAGACATTCTCCTGCATAACCACAATATTATCATACCCAAGACAATTAACAATAATTTCCTAGTAACAGCTAATATCAAGTTCATGTTAAAATTTCCCCAGTTGTCCCCAAAATATTTATAGATTTTGTAAAAATGTGATACAATCAAAGTTTGTGAAATGCATTTGGTTTTATATCTCTTTAGTCTCTTTTAATCAAGAACATTTCCTCTACCTTTTTCCCTATGACATTCACTGTTCGTGGAGTCCAGGCACATTTTCTTACAGAATGTCCCATAGTCTCGATTTATTTGTTTCCTTCTGATGGCTTTAACTTGTTCCTCTAGCCCCCTGAATTTCTTATAAACTTGAAGTTAGATCTAGAGTCGTGCTGTCCAATATGTTAGCTGTGTGTGACTATTGAGGGTGTTCAATGTGGTTAGACTAAAATGAAATGTGCTGTAAGTATAAAATACACAATAGAACTTAAAGAGTTATTGTAAAAAAGAATGTAAAATATCTCATTAATAATTTTATATTGATTCCATGCTGAAATAATAATTTGTATATATTTGGTTAAGTAAAATATATTATTAACATTAATATCATCTATTTCTTTTTGATATTAGTGTGGCTACTAGAAATGTAAAATTACATGCATGGCTTGCATTATATTTCTTTTGGACAGCACTGGTAGAGGGTTGAAGAGATTCGGGTTAAACATTTTGGGCAAGAAAACTTCACTAGTAGTATTGTGTGCTTCATATCGCATCACTTAAGGAGACTATCTTAGTCTGTTCAAACTGCTGTAAAAAAATACCATAGACTGGATGGCTTAAAAAACAAACATTTATCTCTCACAGTCAGGAGGCTGGAAAGTTTTGGTGTCTAGTGAGGACCCGCTACCTTGTTCACAGATGGCTGTCTTCTTACTGTGTCCTCACATGGTAGAAGGAGTGAGAGAGCTCTCTGAGGTCTCTTTCATAAGGGCACTAATCTCATTCATGAGGGCTTCCTCCTCATGACCTAACCAGCTTCTAAAGGCCCCACCTCCTAATACTATCACATTGGAGTTTAGGATTTCAGCATATGAATTTTGGGAGAAGACACATTCAGTCCATAACAGAGGCATACAATGTCAGTTCATCCCATTATTAATTATTTGATTTTTGGGTTAAGGTGGTGACCTCCAGATACCTCTCCATCATTAAGGTACAGTTTTCCTTTTGCAATTAATTACTAAGTAAACTGTGCAGTGATTCTCTAGCATTGTGTGAATATGTTTTTTCCCAACAATCTTTTATCCAATGGTTTTCAAATACACCGATAATCTCTGCCTGACTCAATTAGCAATTATTACATGAATTGTTATATAAAGATATTTCCAATTCTATCAATCTTACACATTTAATGATGAAGAACAGCTTTTCTTTTTTTCTGCTATTCTTTTAGATGGATAGATAGATGCTAGATAGATAGATAGATAGATATAGATAGATATAGAGATAGATAGATAGATAGATAGATAGATAGATATAACACAATGGACTCGTGAATTTTTAGAAAATCAATATGTTATAAACAATTATGATCATTATTCTTTTGATACTCAGATTGTCCTAAATTTGACCAGAGAGTTCCTCTTCTAGCTGTCTCCTACGGTCGTCTGTTATGACTCCGTTACTCTTTGAGTACTTTGTTGCTTTCTGGCACAACAGGATGTCCCAGACTCACTTTGTACTTTCCCTGCTCCAGACCTGGAATCAGCTATTTCTATACAGAACCTTTGTTTTCCTTTAGTAGCAAATAATATTTAGAAACCAAGATCTGAGGGCTAGATGTGCTCATTGATACTGGCGTATCATTACTTCTAGGCCATTTTAGTGGACAGAAATAGGAAATATGTTTTTTGAGTTATGATTTCATATTTATACAAGTAAAATTACGGTGAGAAACATCTTTAAGAAAAGCACATTTTTATCAATAATTTTTATATTCTCAATACCTATATTTTTCTTACTTTTTTGGGGTTATATTTAATTATTTCTGGTTACCAAATGAATCTATTCTCATTCTGGAAAATTTACATTAAAACATGTAAAAAGAGCAAAAGAAGAAATGACCCAAAATCCCACTGACAACCACTTTTGACATGCTAGACTGTTTCTTTCCAGTCTTTTGTCTATATATTTTCCTTGGTGCTCTTAAGAGCATATTGTGTATAAAATTTTATATCTTTATTTTTAATCATGTGAGTAGTTTCACAAATCACTGAACAAATTTTCATAAACATATTTTTAAATAGATATTGTATTAGTTTTCTATTGCTGAATAACAAATTACCACAAAATTACTGGTTTAAAACACAAATTTATTATCGCACACTTTCTATGGGTCACGATTCCAGGCAGGAGTTAGCTAGGTTGTCTACTTAAGGTCTCACCAGGCTGAAATCAAGGTTCAGCCAGGGCTGTGATCTCTTCTAAGGCTCAGGGTCGTCTTCTGAGCTCACTCAAGTTTGAGGCAGAATTGAGTTCCTCCTAGTTGTTCTCTTGTTAGCTGTCTGTCAAAGGTTGTTCTTAGCTCTTAGAGGCTGTTCCCAGGTCCTAGCACATGGCCCTCTCCTGACATGACAACTTCTTCAAAACATACGAGAGAATCACTATCCAGTCTGCTACAATATAATCACGGGAGTAACTATCTTGTCACCTTTGTCACATAATGTAACCTTATCAAGGGAGGAATTATCCCATCATATTGATGTGTCTTGTTCACACTTTAGGGAAGGGGATTATGCCAGCTGTGTACACCATGGGCTGGAAACTTGGAGGCCATCTTAAAATTCTGCCAACCACAGCTATATAATATTTCTTACTATCACTGTACCATGAACTATTTAACAAATTTCCTATTGTATGCCATTTCGCCTGATTCCAAATTTTCAAAATTATAAGGAATTTTGCACTGATCGTTACTGAGAACATCATATTCTTTATCAAAAGTTTTATAGTTTATATATTTATTTACTTATCCAATTATAATACTGAGGATAAGAATTTACATTAAAATTTCATCTTTATAATGAGGCTTTTAATAGGGAATTACCCCTTTCTTATCACACAACCCTTGGACTTCTAGCCACTGATTTATGAACAGAATGTACCAACAACAGACATTGCAAAATTTTTACTCAACTCTTCTATTGGGTCTCCAAAACAGCTACTGATAACTGCAATGCTTTTGTGATATGAGCAAATGGCAAATCGTTTGGCAGTTTGCACTAAGATTTGGACATTAAGACACTTGATCCAATGCATATATAAATTGATTCCTGGAAATTAATATTTTGCCTGAAATATCGAGAACATTTTGCCCATCCTTAAGTGTAGTGCAAGAAAAGAACTCTGAATAAACTCTGTAAAATACAAAAGAGAGGAAAACAAGCATCTTGTGTAAGGTTTAAGGAGAAACGCTAGTCAAAACTAGAGGGACTGAACTGAAATTTAATTTGGACATTTGGGTTGGTTGCTCCAAGAATTCACCCACATGCAGTATTTGAGAACTGGATTCCTAGAATCAGAGATCTGAGATGACAGCATGGTGTCTTAGGTGGCTTTCCAAGCCCTCCCTCGCCTCACCCCCTCACATATGTAAAACATGGGAAAGTTAAGCATGAGAGAATATTCAGGAGGACCTGACGACAAAGACCCACCTGTTAGAGTGGGCTCTACTGATGGCCCGTACATCTTGCCCTCAGTTACATGCAAAGGCCTCTTCTAGCTCTAGATGTCAATGTTTCTATGATACTCTGATTTGGAATTCATACCTACTTCCCAAATAATTTGAAATGAGTTTTAAGATCAAACATAATGCAAAAATAGGACAAAAACATGAAAGTAGAACAGAGGCCATTAAGGAAGTAGAGAAACTCATGTTTATCAGAAACCTAAGGAGACAAATATCAAGGTTGTTCAGAAGAGTGAAAAACTCTGAGGCATTTGGAAGCCATCATCAGTATCCAGCTAAACAAGCACTGGTGCCATTATCTTGTTTCTTCGGCAGAAGGGGATTTCGAACCACTCGCCCGAGGACCACACTGCCTATGCTACAATCCTTGCTGGCACAATTGATGCCCCCCCACCATGATCTTCCCCTTACCTGTTCTCCAGCCTCATGTCTTCCAGAATCCCCTTCTCACACTAGGCCCTGAACATACAGAAGCATTTGCACTTATCCAAATGTGCCATGCTACTTCAAACCTCTGTGGCTTCGCTCCTGTTTTCCCTTTGCCTGGAACAGCCTCATCTCCACCCTGATCTATCAGTCTAGTGAACACCTAGTCATTTCTCATCTATCAAGCCTTCCCTGAATGTCTCTGGTAGAACTGACCCTTTCCTCATCTCTGGCCCTGTCATGCATTGCAACACTGTAGAACACTTACATATTTCCTGCTACAACACTATGAGCTCCTGAAGGAGAAAGAACATGTCTTTTCATCTCTGTATCTCCAGTGCCTAGCACATAGTAAATGACTAAATTAATCAATTTCGAGGCCGGGTTGTAAAAGTAATTTCATAACTGTTTTTAACATCATTTAAATTATTATATAATCCCACAGTGACTACTTTGAAGGCAAGAACATTAATTTGGGGGATTATAAATTCTGGCAAGTTGTTAAAAATCAGTCACATTAACTTTATCCTCACTTTTCATACTGTGTCCTCAAAGACACTACTAGGTATTAAATTAAGGGACACTTCACTTTTACTTTTTTGAGCATATAAATCAAGATAGGCCAGGTTATGCTGCAATAGTAAATGATTTCAAGATCTCAGTGGGTTAAAACAGCATGAGTTTCTTTCCTTCCCAAACAGTCCACTGCAGGTCTGGGCAACCGTCTAGGGCATCTGTCCTCCATTAGATGGTGACTCAGCATTGCATCTCCATTATCAATGAGTGCTGCCCCATTTGACAAGGCAGAAAAAGAGAGCACTGCCGAGTTGAGAACCAGCAACTAAATGCTTCCACCTTGAAGTGATGCATGTCACTTCTGCTCATATTCCATTTACCAAAGCAAGTGATATGGCCACATCTAACTTCAAGAGAGGAGAAAAGTATAGTCCTACTCTGTGCCCTGAAGAAAAGCACCAGCAATATTAGTGAACAGCACTCTCACCCACCACAGTGGTGCACTAGTTGACCCAATCTAGGCAAGTGACAATGTTCCATAGGCTACCTTTTGAATTATGAGTCCAGTTCATATGTGCTAACTTAAGTTTACTCCTCCCAATATCTCTGCATTTTCCTTCATCATCCCTTTAGTGAGCACACCTAGGTGCCAGACCCCATGCTAGGTGCTTTCCTATCTACTATATCTCATTGGATTCTCACAACTCCCTAAGAAATAGGTACGATCATTCCCTCCACTTAACAGTTAAAGAGACTGAGACTAAGAGAGATTAATTGACTTCAACAAGGTCACAAGTTATTAAGTAGTTGAACCAAGAACAAAGAACTAAGTCCTGTAATACTATAAAACCTGTGCTGTGTCTGTTGCACCACACATATGCTCCTGTTCAAAGCTGAGCTCTCCAACTCTGCTCAGTCCCTCTCCTCTCTCAGCTCCTCCAGGAACTCACTCCATTAATGATTTACCACCCTCACTCACTGATTTGCTTAAACCTCAGTCTCTCCTCTACTATCCCTTTCCTGTCAACCATTCAAAATCACTTAGTATCCCCCATCTGAAATTTGTTTTCTTTAACCAGAGATCTCTCCTTCCTCTCTCTGCCTTGTCTCTACCCAACCTCTGCATCCACCTGTGCTCTGTTCTCTCCTTCCCTAATCCTCTGCAGTCTGTCCTCAGTCCCCACCACCCTGCTGGCTACAACTACCCTGAAGCATCCCGAGTGACCAAATCCAACATTTGGGCACTTCCATGTGAACTTGGCCACTGCAGTGACTTAGAAGCATTCAACACCCTTGGTCCAGCCCTCCTAGAAGCCCATTCCCTGCCTCATCCTCCAGGGCATAGCACTCCTCTGACCATTGTCTCTGCTCCACTGGCTCCTTTGCCTCCTTCTCTCTCTTCAAGTAGGCATTCTCTCAGGTTCTGTTCCCACTTTCACTCTCTCTTTCTCTTCTCTTCTCTTCCTTTCTGCTATGGACCGAAGTGTGTCCCCTCAAAATTCATATGTTAAAGCCCTAACCCCCAATGTGATGGTATATGGAAATGGGGCCTTTGGGAGGTAATAAGGGTTAGATGAGGTCATAAGGGTGAGGCCCCTCGTGATGGGATTAGTACCCATCTTATAAGCTTCCTGTCTCTTTCTCTCCCATGTGAGGACATAGCAAGAAGGTGGACTTCTGCAAGCCAGGAAGTGAGGCCTCACCAGGGAACCAAATCTGCCAATACCTTGATCTCGGACTTCTACCTTTCAGAACTTTAAGGAATAAATTCGAGTTGTTTAAGCCTCCCAGTCTATGGTATTTTGTTATGGCAGCCCAAGCAGACTAATACAACTTCAGTTCCCTTTCCCTTGCTCCCCTCTCCTCTTTGTCTCTCTCTATGTCCCATTCATTATTCTCCTCAGTGACCAAATCTGCTCCTGGAGCTTCAACTCTCACCATTACGTACACGGCTATGCGATACACTAACATTACAATGTTAGGTAAGTTACTTTACCTCTCTGAGACACAGTTTCCTCACTTATAAACTGAGAGTAAATATAGTGCTCTTCTTTACAGCACTCTTGGGAGGACTAAACGAGCTACTGAATGCAGAGCAGTTTCTAAAGTTTGTGGCACATAGTAAGCACTCAAAATATTTGGAGCTGCTTTTGGATGGCTGAGTAGATAGAGGCAGTGGAGAGGAAGGAGTCGAAGGTACAGTAGGGAGGCAGTTTGCAGGAAATGGTACAGACCACAGACTCTGGCACCAGTTAAACCTCCGTTAAATTCCAGTTCCACTACCTACTAACCTTGAAACCATGGGCAATTTTCTTAGCTTCTTGAGCTTCCGTTTCCTCATCTGTAAAACAAGAATAATTAAGTATATATTCCTCAGGTGGGTATTTAAGCAGCCCCCTCCCATAATCTGGACTCAGCGTACTTTTCTAGTACTCTGGCCCACTGTTTTCCTATATATACCATATGTTGTAGCCAAGCAAGACTGCTCAGTGTTCCCTACGAAGAATTGAATCCTTAAATTGAATTCTTACAAGGTGGCATGGTGCAAAAGAGTCAAGCAGACCTGGATTTGAATGCCAGCTCTGCCACTTAGTAGCTGTGAAGCCATGGACAAATTATTTACCCTCTCTGAGACTCAGTTTCCTTACATGTAGAAAGATGATACTAATGATAATAAAATGCATCTCAGCACCTCAACTTTACTAGCAGAACCTACAAAGCCCTTTATTATCTGGCCCAGCTTAATTCTCCTGCTTTATCACTCATCTTTCCATGCTCATATTTAAGTTTCAGCCTACGGAACTCTTTGTTTCCCCAAAAATCTTGCCCTTCCTCTCTCTGGATACTCATACAAACTACTTCTTCTGCCTAGAGTGTTCTCTCCTCTTCCCCCTTTTTTTTTTTTGGCCTAACTCCTACTTATGCTTTAGATCTCAGCCTAAATGTCACTTTTTCCAGGACACCTTCTATTCTCTGCTCCACCCTAGCCCCTGTTAGGTACTCCTATTTTGTACTCTCACATAGCATTCACGGTCCAGGTTTACTTCCCTGTGTCCCCAACTAGTTGTGAGATCTATGAGGGCAAGAGCCATACCTGCTCCAATGTCATCCCCACAGTGAGGGCATCTCTGGCCACCAATGTAAAGTCACTCTCCACATATTACCCTATTTCAGTTTCTTCAGAGTCTTAATTATTATCTGAAATTATCGTATTTCCTTATTCATTTATTTGTTTGTTCTTTGTCTTCCTCATCAGAGTATAAGCTCCATGAGAAACGGGTACATATCTGTCTTGTTCCCACAAATTTTCAGTTTCTAGAAGAGAATCTGAAACATGGTAGGATTTATCTGTGATTGGGTTTAGGATATGCAGGGGTAGAGGGAATATCGTCCAAGTTTAAGAAAAGTTACACGGAGAGGCGTTTGATACAATTTATTTAGAGTATAGGAGTATAAGGACATAGTGAACAGGAAAACTGTGGTCGGCGGAATGCTGGGCCAAGGCATTTTTTACTTAACCTGGTAAGCAGAGGGAGCCATGGAGAGACATAAAGTGTAAGGTATGTACAGCTGTGCATATATATTGAAAACACATGAACCAACAGGATGATTAGAAAGCACCCACCACTTTACCCTTAACAAAAGAGGGGCTGCCTAACCCACTGTATTAGTCAGGATTCTTCAGAGAAACAGAACCAAAAAAGTGTATGTGTGTGTGTGTGTATGTGTGGACAGATACAAAGAGACAGAGAGATTATAAGGAATTGGCTTACATGATTGTGGATGCTTGGTAAGTCCAAAATCGGCAGGCTGGAGATCCAGGGAAGAGTTGATGTTGCAGTTCTACTCCAAAGGCAGTCTGGAGGCAGAATTCCTTCTTGCTCAGGGGAAGACAATCTTTGTTCTCTTAAGGCCTTCAACTGATCAGATGAGGCCCACTCACATTATGGAGGGTAATCTGCTTTACTCAAAGTCTACCAATTTAAATGTTAATCTCATCCAAAAAAACATCTTCACAGAAACATCCGGAATAATGTTTGACCAAATATCAGGGCACTGTGGCCCAGCCAAGTTGATACAGAAACTTAACCATCACACCCACATAGAGCCAATGTATACTGAGAACTAACTACGGGGACTGATTAATCTGGTTTTGTTCAGAAAACCATGCAGTTTCCTGGCAGATTCTAATTTATATTTAAAAAGTAGAAATACCACCCACGACTTCCCTAAACAAGCCCTTTTGTTAATCTTTTGCTAGATATATTAATTAACTCTGAAATAATAGAGTCTCTACCAACCCCTGCCATTTCAGAAGCAATTTTACTTTCTATATGTCAGAGTCTTTTTTAGTTTTCAGCATTAACTGCTTTGAGTGTGTGTGTGGTGGAACTAGGGAGAGTGGCAGGGTCGGGAAGAAAGGAGGCAAATGTGGTTGGGAAAGGATATACATGAGGCTACAACTGTATTTGTAATATATAATTATTTTAAAACTTGGTAGTGAGTGCATTTATGTTTGCTATATTATTCTTTTTTTACCTTTGGAATGTTTGAAATTTTTCACATATTTCTTTAAAATCTGAGGCTCAGTAAATTTAGGTCACATTTCCAAAGTCACACAGAATTCAAACCCAAGACTGAGTGATGCCAAAGCCCTTGCTGTTTTCATTCTGCCTCACAGTACCCATTAATAATGCCCTCTATAATGTTATACCAATTTTCATCATCAATTGCTTTAGTCATGGCTAGATAACCCCTGTTTCTCCTCCTTGACCTCAATGCAGTCTTCACAGCACATTGTTAGCCATCTAAGTTTCAGCAGCACTACCAACACAGCCCTGGGAAAACACCATCAAGAGGGTTAAAAGTGAAGATCCTTGTTTATGAAAATTTCTAAGCATCTGTCATGAGGTCTGGTCTGGGTATTTCCCAGTGTAGATTAGCACTACATGTGTATTGACAATTCTTAATAATTGCACCTGTGTCAGGATGGGGAAGAGGGTAGTTATTGGTATGAATTTCTTGGCTTCAATGCTTGGCAAAAAAAATCATCCCTGGATCCTGTCACTGTCTTGTGAGATTGCAGTGACAGTTGTATTACGAAGGCGATAATATAAAAGATCTTATGTTAGCATGGCCCAGATGTATTGGCTTGAAAGCAAGATGAGAGAACAAGGTACATCTGGAGAGTGCCATACAAGAAGGAGACATAAAGCAATCCTCAAAAACTATCACTATGCCTAGAGGAACAGTGTTGGCCAGCACATCTACACTATGCAACCACCAACCAAAACATATTCCTCAGAAATCCTCCAAGTCTCAAAATAAGCACAAACAACAAAACAACAAATTGACGTTACGGATTCAATAGAAGGTATAGGCAACAATCATAGCCCTGACAGCATGTATATTTTGTTTGGCTCCCAAGTAGAAATACAATGTAATCTAAAGTAGACAAGTCATAAGATACTTGCTAGATATTTGCTCTTTTGACAACTTTCTCTCTCTGGCTTTAATAATATTTACCCTTTGGGGGTTATAAAAGTATCCAAGGTGGGTGTATTAGTTTCCTAGGGCTAAAATTACTAACTACCACAAAATGAGTGGCTTAAAACTACAGAAATTTATTGTCTTACGGTTCTGGACGCTAAAAGTCCAAAATCAAGGCGTCAGCAGGGCTACACTTTCTCTGATGGCTCTAGAAGAGCATCCTTCCTTGCCTTTTCTTGGCTTCTGGAACTTGATTGCAGTCCTTGGCATTCCTTGTCTTGTAAATGCATCATTCCAGTCATACAACAATCTTCTCCTTGTGTGTTTTTGCATCATCTTCCCTCTGTGTGTTTCTGTCTCTGTGCCCAATTTCCCCTTTCAATAAGGACACCAGTCATACCAGATGAGGGCCCACCCTAATGACCCCCTTTTAACTTGATTACCTCTGCAAAGACCCTATTTCCAAATAAGGTCACATTCAGAAGTACTGAGGGTTAGGACATCAACAAATCATTTTTGAGAAACACAATTCAACCAATAACAGTGGGAGAGCCAGAAACAATAGGAAAACAAAATGAGGGACTTTGAAATAAATAAAAAGAGTAGAATTGTCTATAACTTAACACTTAATAAATAAAAAAGATCTTAAAAAGCAGTGTGATATAGAGGGATATGTACTTGAGTAGTATCAGGGACTTGGCCTCTAGACTCAGATATGTCATGAATCCCCTGCCTGGCCCTGAACAAATATGTTGACATCTCTGAGTGTTAATTCCCTTTAAAGTGAGTGGCTTGGACTTATGGTCTCTAAATGTCCTCCAAACTCTGATATGCCATGATTTTTTCATTTATATAAAAGTTAACTAAAAGTAAAATTCAATAAAATAGGTGATGGGTGGCATAGGAATATAGAAATGGCATAGGAATATTGCTTTAGCATCCTCTCCAGTCTCGAGTGCCACCATCAAGGTTATGCAGGGTAAAGAGAGGCAAGGATGAGAAAAGAAAGAGGTGGAGGGTGGACAATGATTTCTGAAGATAACCTTTGTATCAACCATCACCAAGCCCTGGAGCAGCCTATACAGGAAGCGATACAGAGTATAATGTAAGGGTCACTAGAAGGGAGCCTGTGCCACACAGTGAGGAAAACAGAGCCTTCCAAGGAGTAGTGGGAAACGTGATCTATTGCACTAATTAGGTCAGGTACATGGGAAACATTTGACATTTGACTGCATTAATGCAGGATGGCCTGATTATGAGGAATCCTTAAATCCTTGGTTTGGGATCCAATGATATGTCTTCTTCCTTCCCATTCTGGATCCTATTTTCCAAGAAAGCAACTGGGAAGGGAGTAGTTAATTGTTGTTCAACTACCCAGGCTCTGTTGTACTCTATTAACACACATTATCTCATTTTTTTAAAACCCTGTGTCGTAGGTATGAAAACAATGACCAGCATTTATTGAGCGCTCACTCTGAGCCTGGCACTTCCATATGTATAATTTATTCCTCCAAACAATACCGCAAAGTACAAAATACAACGATTTCCGTCTTGTAGACAAAGAACCTTAGGCTCAGAGAAGTGAGATAATTTGTCCAGGTTCACACAGCTAGATAAATGGCAGAACTGGACTATCTCACTTCTAAGCTTAGGCTCCTCACTACCATGCTAATTCCCTGTTTACAGATGAGGAGAGACGGGGTGAGGGTGGGAGAGAGAGAGAACCAGGGACCTCATTCTGTTAATAGAGAGAAGAGACAATGAGAAGAAAGACAAAAGGAAGGAAAAGCGATGCTACACACTGATGGAGGAAAATAAGAGTCTTCTACAGAAGTGATTCACAGATCATTTTTATCAATTCCATTCTGAGTGACCATAAAGATTAGAGGGATTGTTGGAGGAAGGAGAGAGCACAAGAAGGAAGACTAGCCATGAGAGGCAGTCAATTAACAACAGATGCACCAAATGAAATTGTGTGTGCGCGTGTGTGTATGTGTGCGTGCATGCACGTGTGTGTGTGTCTGTGTGTGATGATAAAATCAAGGCAAAATCAGCAGCAGATGCTGAAGTCATGCTCTTCCTTTTGGGGAGGGGAAGTTGAGACAGGACATGCAGCTACAAGGCAAAAGCAAAAACATCCCAAGGAGATTGTTACTGTGAGCACTTATTATCCCATGGAGATGACCTTCGATCAGGATGCATAATCACCATATTGCATCCAATTACAAGTTGAAGATGAAACACGATTGCTGGTGTCATGTTTGTATCTAATCAGAAGTTGGGAGACAATTATAGTAATGATGCGGGGTGCTGGGGGGAGCTCATATCAGGAGGAGAGGGTAAACCTCGCTTAAGGACTCATCTCTGCTCTGCAGGAGACGAGTAGAGGTGAACTGGAGCTCTGAAGCCATGCCGACTAAAGGATTCTAAGGGATCTCAGACTGCAGAGTGATTTGCAGCATGGAATGGCCAGGGGTGCCACTGGGGTAGGGAGAGGAAGGATCCCACTGACCCTTGGTTTCAAAGTCTGACTTTTGGACCCTGGCATCTCAATCACCTGTGGTGCTTCTGATTCTTGGGCCCCATTCCAATCCTCCTGAACCTGAACCTCTGAGGATGGAGGCCCAAGAGACTGAATTTTTACAGGATAGCCAGGTGCCAATTCTTCTGATGTGTCCACTAAAAAAATTATGGATCAAAGAGAAATGAGATGCTGCATACCTCAGCTAATACTAAGTATAGGCCTCTGGATTCCATCACTTGGTATATTAAAAAAAAATGTATTCTTACCAATAGTAATAGTGACGTTATAAATTATGGGTGACAAAACAGAAGTTCTTTGCAATCTTCTCTTGAGTTTTGAGGATTTTAGCAAGGGCAGATTATTGCACCTTTCTCATTGTAACTTAGTTTAAAATCTTATTTATGAAATCCTCAGATGCAAAGAAAATAGACATGTGGATATATTTTCTTTACATGCCTCTCTGTCCTCACATTTCTGCTTTCCTTTTCAAAAGGCCTTTAATCAGCTCAAATAAAATGAATCAACCCTCAAAGAACACACACATCCAATTCACTACATATTTGCTTTAAATGGCTGTTATCGTTATCATTAAACAACTATAATTTACTTAGTGTCTACTGTGTGTTAGGCACTGTGCTAATCATTCCAAATGTATTATTTTACTGAACACTTTCAACAATGCTCAGAGGTCAGTCTCATTATTATCTCCATCTTACATAGGAGGAACTGAAGTTCAGAGAAGGTAAGTAATTCAGTTAAGGTCACACAGCCAGTCAGTGAGGCAGCCAGGATAATAATAAGCTCCTGTGTGCCTGGCCCTGCAGGAAAGAAGGAAAGCAGTAACACGGACGATACAAAACAACAGAAAACCCACAAGCCCTTTAGGTTTGGCTTTGGAATGCAGTCGGTGTTTTTTGGCAGGATAACAGCTTCCTTAATTAAGTTTGTTTAGGCCAGTATTAAAATTAGTCTGCTGGTGCTGAACTCTTGTCAGCTGGGGCCTCTAAGGAAGAGGGCCTGACCTTGTTTTAAAAGACCCAATGAATAATCCAAACTTGACGATATTTCAAAGAGGAAAAAGTGATAGGATGTTAAGGTAAAGCAGGGAGTCTGAGCAGGTCGCAGAGTGGCTTGGTGTTCATACCTTGAATAGAAGCACTTGCTTTCACATTGAAATCTCCTACTTCTTCTAGCCAATTTACACCTTTCATCTTCGTGCTCCCCACAGATTTACTCTTTATAATAATATCCATGTCATCTAATGACAAGATGCGATAACTAATGTGAGGTTGGGCCTGACCCCTAATATTCCCAACACTGAAACTCTATTAGATTCCACATTGACAGCTCCTTCTGACTCCAATCTACCAGCTTCTCACTGAGCCAAAGAGTACAAGGTCCCTCAAGAGCAAAGCAATTTATTTAAATAACACATTTAAGTAGATGGGAAAGTATGTTCCATTCAAAAAGTCAATGTTCTCCTGTGCAAAGCAAAAGGCCCAGTGTGGCCACGCTTGGTGCAGTGGGGTAACTGGCACACGTCCCTCTGCCCCCCACTTCAGGCCTTCTGTTGGGTCATTTCCCAGTTCATTTCAGTGGAACCAGCTAAATTAGTTTATGAAAGATGTATTTGCAAGAGGGCTGTAGCCTTTCTATGCGGAAAAACCAAACTCTGGCTTACTGCACTCAGCACGCAAGGACCTCACTTAGGAACCCCCAGGAAGGACAGATACTGAGGAACTGACATGCCTCTGCCCAGATGGGTGCAACAGAGCAAAATGTTTGAGCTTCCCACTGTTTAAGAGCTGCCTGGACTCCTTTCTATTCAGAAGGATGAAAGAGATCTTGCCTGCCATCTAATGAGTAAGATCTTCTGGGACTCCTCCTTAGAGAAAGTGAAAGAATCTAATGTTTCTAAGGTTATGTTTACATCTTCCCCTTGCAGTGGTTGGGAACTCCTTGACTGTAAGACTGTAATATGTGTGAACAAGGAAATGCAAAGTCTACTCAGGCAGACCTTGAACTGCCATTGACTCCTTTCAAGTGATGGCGGTTTAATTGGTTGTGTAATGAGGCTGCCTAGGTGCCGAGCGTAGCCTGCTCTCAGGGGAGAGCCATTTTTACTGTCTTTGAAGCCCAACAGAAATGGTGTCAACTCACTGCAAGAAGGGCTGAGCTGACTGCAGCTGTCAGGTTGTCTCTGAATGAAACTGAAGAGAATCAATCAGGCCATAAATCTTTTGGAAGAAGCCTGGGGATGGGCAGGCTTTGAGAAGTGTGTTCTGAGCATTCTGCCAAGAAAGGAGGGCTCTATATGTAGGCCTGAAAAAACTTTTGTTACTGTTTCCTTTTCTTGTGGCTCATTCTCTTCCTCAAAGCATTTCCTTGCATCTCTCTTCCTTTAGTCCCATATCTGAGAAAGAAAACAATGCTCCTTTCCAAGGAAAACCCTTCCACTAATTCCCATCTCAGCCCTCCTCCTCCATAATCTCTTTTATGAATTAGCCAGTCTCCCCCACATTTCCAGTGTCTCCCTCTCCACAGGACCCTTCCTCTCTGCTTTCAAAGATGCTCGACTCCACAAGCCTTCCCTTCAGGCCCCTGGGCCCTTGAGTTGCTAAGGATTGCTCACCTCCCTTGCACTACCACACTCTTTCTTTATATATTTGAAATCTGGCTTCTACGCCCACCATTCTACCAAAAGTACTCTTTAGGGAGGTCTTGAATGTGTCCTGATCACCAAATACAGTGGCCTTTTTTCTTTATGCTTATTCTCTTGACCTCTCAACATTCTATCATCAGAGCTACCTTAGGAAATAAATCTATGTCATTATCCTGGTGCTCAAAAATCTTCAATGGCTCCCTAATGCTTGTTAAACAAAAGGCAAAATCCTTAGCCTGGCATTCCAGGCCATGATCCTCCTTCCCAGGCTCACTCCCTACTCCTCCCTGACACACACCTCTTACTCTGGCCTAAACCACTTCCTGTTTCCAGTACGCATTGTGAGCATTCTTCTTATTTTATTTTATCGTGGCAAGAACACTTAACATGAGATCTACCCTCTTAACAAATTTTAAGTGTACAATACAGCATTGTTGACTATAGGTACAATGTTGTACAGCAGATCTCTAGAGCTTATTCACCTTGTTTAACTTGATGGATTAGTAACTCCCTATTTCTCCCTCCCCCCAGCCCCTGGCAACCGCCATTCCACTCTTCGATTCTATGAATTTGACTATTTCAGATTCCTCATATAAGTGAAATCATGCAGTACTTGTCTTTCTGTGACTGGCTTATTTCACTTAGCATAATGTCCTCAAGTTTCATCCATGTTGTCACATTGTGACTGTTCTTGCCTCCACAATATCGCTCATACCATTTCCTACATTTACGATGCCCTTTCTCATATTTTATCTGTCTAACCCCAATGTAATAAATATTTCTTGAGCACCTATTTTATGCCAGAACCAGAGAAGATATCATCACTTCTTTTGTGAAGCTTTTTCTGGTACTATAGACATTGGATCCCCACAGAATTTTTGTTTTCTCTTGTATTTTCCTTGTGGAACTTCAAACCCTACAAAGACTTTAAAGGTTGTTTTAGTCCTCTATGAACTCACATGCTCTGTAAGGACAGAGACCACGTTTTTGTATCCCTGCAGCATTCAGCACAATGCTTTCTTCATATTACACATTCAATAATTTTCTGTCAATTAAATTCAGACCGTACAATTAATAATGATTCTCACTCACAATTCCAATAATTTCCCTGAGACGTTAATCATACTAAATCCTTGCTCTCCCTAAGTTCAGCAAGATAACTATGCCCCTTTTCATCCCTCTGCTGGGGAAGAAGAGTGAGGCTCTAGGAACACCATATGCCAGCAGTACTAAACGGGGCCTATGTGAGCAACACCTAAAAGGGCATGCTAGTTCAAAAAAAGAAGCAACACCAAAGCTGCAGAGATGTCAGAGCCAGAATGCCATATGCCACAAACTGCAGCCAACGGCGTGAGTGCAGCATCACGTAGGGGATGAGAAAAGCATGCAGGTCTTCTGAAAATGTGATGTCTAGAATTCCCTATAGAATCCAAACCCAGCACGAGCATCATTCTCACAAAGATACTGAAGCTCCAGAAAATCCTTAGACCTGAGGCCGCTGTGTTTGGGGCAGCAATAATCTACCTGAAAATAAAAAGCTGCCAGAAAGTGGATGCTTAGCAGGAGATGAAAAGGCTGAAACATCAGAAACACCTTTGTTTCATGGAAATAACACTAATTTACTGAAAAGGGGAAGCAGGCTTTGGAGAAGAAAGAAAATAGCTTCACCAAACTGTAGGTAACAAACAGCTCCTTTTCTGTGGAGTTGAAAGCAAGTGAAATGAGCAGCCAGTGTACCTCAAGGGCTAAGGAGCATGTTTGGGGGTTGTTGTTATTATTTTAAGGTGATAGCTGACCTTGTGCTTCTCATCTCTGGAATAAGAACACTGTTTCTGGGAAACACCATGGAGTAGTAGAAAGATCACAGGCTTTGGGGCACATTGATCTCAGTTAGAATTCTAGCCTTGTGCTTATTAATTATACCTTGAACAAGCTATTTAAGCCCGCTAAGCCCAAGTTTTCTCAACTGTAAAATGGGGGTAATCATACCTACGTGGCAGGGTGGTTGGAAGGATAATGATAATCACAACAGCATTTACTAAGTGGCAGGCACTCTAAGGTCACTTCCCGTGGACTATTATCTCACATGTGTTATCATACAACCAACTGAACTAGGTTCTATTACCTCCCCCATTTTACAGATGTGGAAACTGAGGCTCTGAATAGTTAAGTGATTTATCCAAGGTCATACAGCTAGTGAATGACACAGCTAGGACTGAAACCCAAATCTGGATGAATGCTCTTATTCACTACAGTAGTCAGCCTTGCTAGAGACCCTCTTCAAAAGTACTCTCACCTTATTCCCAGGGCTGGGAGCGGGGACAGTTGTCAGTCTATTCCTTACTCCTTCTGTTGCTTCCAGACCATTGTTCTTCTTCCATATCCCAAGAACCTTGTACTCTCCTACTCCCAGCTGTCTTGCTGTATCTAGCAAGAATTTTGGTTATTAGACACTGAACTTTGCTATTTCAAAGCCACTGGATGTGTCTTATTCCAGTAACTCAAATGTAGGAATAGTAGTAATAAGAACAATAACAGTAAAAATAGCTCACGTTTATTGACAGCTTGCTATACGCCAGGCACTGTGCTAAACACTTCACATACATCAGCTTGCTCAATCTTCACAACAATCCTGTGGGGTGGGTACTATTATTAAATAAGATAATGCATGTTAAGTCCCTGGTACAGAGTAAGCTCAACAATTGCTAGTTCTTATTATGAATATTATTTCTCAATAGGTCTGCAAAATACAAAGCCCCCACAGAAGGGATGGGCAATCTTTTTTCTATTAAGAGCAACCGTCCCAAAGGGGGTAAAAAAAACAACTTGAAAAAATTAACTAGGTTAGGTTTTATGGGCAAGAAATATAAGAATTAGCATTCACTTGCTTTTACAATACAAGGTAAAACTCTGTTCAATAAATACAAGTGAATAAAGAAAACTTTGCTTTCATTTTATGTCTAGATAAGGGAGAGAGGAACTAAAGGAAGGAAAAGACTCACAGAAAGGTGAAGTTGCAAAGAAGAGGGCTCTAAAGGTGCGTATTGAGAGACCTTGGATTAGATGGGGGGCAGAGCAGAGAGGAGGAGCGGCACTCAGGATTTTTGGGGGTTCTGGATCTGGGCAACTCCGAGAAACTTACACAAACTACAGATCCTTTTCTTTACTGAAATTTCAAGGAGTTCATAGCCTCTCTGGGCCCATACCTGGCACTCCTATCCCAGGAAGCAGAGGGAGAGAGAATGAAATCAAGCCAGAGAGAGGAGAGAAACAGAGAAGAAAGAGAAAAAAAAATTAAGAAACAGCTAGAATACCATCCCTCAGAAGCTGTTTCAGAAGCCTTTACCCCTACGCCGCTTCCAGCCTTGCCACCTTAATGTCACCTCCAGTTAGCACTCAGCAAGCTTGACATACCCAAGAGCAGCAACCCCACCTTCATTAACTTCCTCTCAAACTTAATCATGCACCAAAGGTGGTATGGACTCCATCACTTCTCCCATTGCTATATCCACCAACTCCTCCTCTTGAAAACTAGGTCTCTGTGCAAAGCATCTCTCCCTCTCAAAGGCCATCTCAGGGCACTGGGGTCTGCCTTTTAACACCCATAGGTCTCTTGAATTCATGCAACATTCATGTTGGACTCAACTTGAAGAAATTATCTGTATATGTTTGTGGGTCAATGTAGGGGGAGAAGGGTAAGAACTCTGAAAATTGCTTCAAGTTGTACTAAGTTAAGCCCAGGGTCACATCCCAGTGATAGGCCAAAAGTTTCTTACCTTTACACTATGGTATAAAAATAGCTTCTCCTTCTAGCTCTTGATTCTTCTCTATGGCAGTGGAAATAGAATTATTTTTCCCAGACCATCTCTATTTTCAATTCAAGGCTTTGGTGCACTAACCTACTTTACTTCTCTGAGAAAGCCTAATACTATGATGCATTATAAGACTTTCAGGGCTTCTAAGCACTAGAATTCAAGTGTTCTTGCAATTCACTGATGGAGAAGGGAAACAGGTGGATATTTATAATCTGTATGTGAACAATGAATATCAGCAATCAGAAGATCAAGGTCATAAATTGCTACATGGAAAGCCATTGCCTTAATACATTGTGCCTGTGCAATATTCATGATAAAAGGTGAACCCTTTTTTAAAATGAAATTTCTTCATCAGTCAGAAGGAGCATCTGCTGGGCGAGTAATTTTCTGGAAGGAATGGAATTTTACACCTGTCACAGAGACCATTCCCTGTTAGGCTTTTTAAATTAGAAAAGGTTAATTATTTCATGTCTGGTTATAACAACTTCATCGAGGCTTCTTGTGAAATCTGATTAGAAGGCAAATATCTGATTGTTGGCATGATAGAGATCACCACTGTGTCTTCTGCAGCTGGGTCAGGATGTCTGAACGGAAAGAAGAGCACATGTGGTGTTTGGTAATGAAGAGCAGTGAGCTGACATTAAAGAGTTTAGAGAGTTGGCATTAATCAAACATACATTACTGTGGCTTATTCTTTGTATCTAAGGAATTTAAAAAACGAAAATCTTGGAGCTTTCCAATTTTAGGCATGATAGAAACCGGTCTTACTTAGACCATATCAGGGTATTTTTTGTTTGTTTGTTTTGCAACACACTAATTTAACAATTGAGGTCAAAAGGCTATCAGGCTCTAAGTATTCCTTCTATTTCCAAAATTAGAGGAATTTAGGCACACTGCTCCAGATGACGTGGTTCCCATGGCCCATCAACTTGCAAACAATGTTGGCATGTTCTTTATTTTCCTACCCCCTTGCCAGCTGCTCAGTTGGCCACTACATTCAACTTTGGCCTTGTGTCTACAACATACAGGAATAGCTGTCCCTTTGAGGGCTTCCTTAATAGGTTTCAGCATCTGCTCACATTCCAAGCATCAAGTACTAAATCCAGAGAGGGACTGGCATATGGCTGCATTGTTCTACTTGTAGAAAATGAAATACACAAACATGTGCCCTCAACTACTGAACTTTAAACTTCCAACAACTGCTGGCTTAAAACAAAAAACTTAAAGAGCCCCTTTTGTTTGCATGTGTGTGTGCATGCACACATTTGTTTGTAAATGCATAGAAAAAGATCTGAAAGTATTCACATCAAATACACATCTATGTTAATAGTTATCCATGAGGACTGAGATTGAGGGTAAGGATGTGAGGAACTTTCACTCTTTATACTATATAGTTCTTTCTGTATTGTTTGAATTGTTTTTTACAATTACACAATCTTTTTATTATTAAAAACAAAAACTAAAATATGCAAGCATAGAAAAAAGTTGGTGAGGGCTCACATCAAAATGTTTAGAATTGTTACCTCTGGAGGGTAGGATGAGAGACAAGGACTTTTGCCTCTTTATAAAGTGTATATATTTATAAATTTTAAGTAGTTGGATTTTGAGCATGTTTTCTTTTTTGTATGTAACATTATGGTATTTTTAAATTAAACTTCTAAATTGCATTAAAAAGAACCATAGTTACAGAAAAGTGTTCTAGACCTCATGAATTTTGTTAATACCTAGTACTTGCAAATACTCCTTTGGTAATCTCGTGTGCTAGTGGTATGATTTTAAGTCTAACAATTTCCATTTTGTTTTCCCATCATCATTGAAGGATTTGGGGTTATAAACAAATCATAGTTATATAGTCTTGGCCTGATTGGAGAAAGTTGAGGAGTGAAGCATAAACTTTCTGTGCATTCTGTAGAATGTAGGCTTCACAAGGTCAGAGATCTTGTCTGCTTTGTTCACCACCACATCCTCAATGGCTAGCATTTTTGCCTGGCATATAATAGGTGTTCAATAAATATTTGTTGAATGACTAGATGAATGAATATTCAAATCCAAAGACAAAGTGAGCCAGTCAGAGATCTATATGGTGAAAGAGTGGGGAGTATGCCACGTAGATGTTAAGAGAAGAGGAAAGGAGCATGGTTTAGTGAAAAAACAAACAAACACTGAACTGGGGAGTCAAGAGACCTGAGTCTAACTGACTGGATGAGTGACCTTGGACAGGTCTTTCCCTGTCTCTAGAACTTGATGCCCTCGTTTGTAAAGTGAGAGGATTAGAATAAATCTATGATATTCAAACTGTTTATAACAATGGGCCCATATTATTTAAAAGAAACCCAAGAGCATGTAAAATAGCTACAAATATAAAAATTCATACAGCTGTCTGAGATGATGTTTGCCCAGTGTTAATGATGGTTGTTTGCAGAATCTTTTTTTCATTTCATTTTACTTTTGTCAATTACTTGAATATTTTATTAATGATCATGTATCATTTTTACAAAAACAAATATCATTGTACTATTTTTTTTTTGAGGAAGATTAGCCCTGAGCTAACATCCATTGCCAATCTTCCTCTTTTTTTGCTTGAGAAGGATTAGCCCTGAACTAACATCTGTGCAAATCTTCCTCTATTTTATATGTGAGTTGCCAGCACAGCATGGCTGATGAGTGGTGTAGTCCATGCCTGGGATCCGAACCCCTGAACCCGGGCCGCTGAAGTGGAGTGCAGGGAACTTGAACCACTTGGCCACAGGGCTGGCCACTCATTGTACTATTTTAAAGTGATGAGCAGCCTATGAAAATGAAAGAAACAAAATTATTACAGTTACCCAACAGGATTAAAGGGAGGCGCTGAGGGTCACAATCCCTCCTGGTAAGATCAAGCCTCCTCCAGATTTGACACCTCTCTGGTGAAGATCAAAGGGTGTTCTGCATGCCCCTGGTGAGACCACCACTACCCCTCCCCCTATAACCTCCATTATCAACCATTATGCACTACATAAGATACCAGTCCCAAGAATAAGCTACATTTAAAACTGACCATCTGTCCCCCAGCCAAGAGATCACTGGGACTCAACATGCTCTAAGTGCCTATTTATTTCAGTCATCACAAAAAGTTCAAACCACCTAGATCATCCATTACCACTCACAATCTTTTCCACATGGAAATGAATTTGTACATCCCCTAATCTGGCAACCTACCACCCCTCCCCAACCCACTCAAACTCTTCTGTCCTGCTCTTTGCAAAATCCCTGACATCCTCAACTCCTCCAAAATTTTCCTTGAACTACTTGCTTTATCAACAACTTGGCACCCCTCTGAGGACACTGCTTCCTGTACAGCCCTTTCAAGTGGTGGCTATTTTTTCTCACACCCGATATACCACTGGGCCCAGAGGTGGGGTATGTGTCCTTGCTCCTCCTTGCCACTTTCTGTCCATGGGTCCTCCCTAAACCCCCTGGCCCAGCTCCTTTCAATCACCTTGCTATCAGACTATATCGCCTACTACATTTCCTTATTGCAGTCATCTATCCTCCTCCTGTTCCATCTTCCTTATTCATTGATGATTTTAGCCCGTGGTTCACTGTCTTTCTCATTCTTATAGATTTCAATACCTATGTGGAGTCTACGTACATACATACATCGTCCACATTGTAAACAATCCTTGTAATACTCTGGCCTCTCAGTTGCTTGTCTTCTACTCTAAAGATCTTGTCCTCTTACCAACCTCAGCCACCCACACCCATACTCATTTCCTGGACCTTATCATTACAAATTAGTGCACCACTTTAAAAATCTCAATTTTAAGCACTTCACTCTTATCTTTTTCTATCTAATTCCTAATACCTCCACTCCAACAATCCTCCCACCCCTGACCGTGTTTTTCTCTCCATCACCCCCTTCATATCCTCATTTCCATGTTTATCCAACCTAGATTCCATGGTCCATGATTATAATCCCTTCTTGGCATCCACCTTCAACTCCCCAGCTCCCTCTCTCACCATCATACTTACTTGGAAAAACTTGAACCAAGGTTAAATTCAACTCTCCATCTTCTCTATATCTGCATCCCAGGAACTGATCCTAGGTAGAGCGAGTTTCAGTTTAAGCTTTATGATCTCAAATCGTAAGTGGGCTCTCATGCTCCCTAAAAATCACTTCCAAATTTTCGTCTCCAGCTCTGAAGTCTTTCCTGAAATCCAGGCTCATATAGCTAACTGCCTACTGTACTGGACATCTTCACTTGAATGTCTAATAGGCATTTCAAATTTAATTTGTCCGAAATCAAACCATGATTTTCCCCTAAATCTGCTCTTCTACTTTCACCATCTCAATTGTTGCTGACTTTATCCTTCCATTCCTCAAGCTAAACACCTTGGAGTCATCTTTGATTCATCTCGTTATCTTAGGCCTCACTCTCTATTCATCAGCAAAGCTTTCTGGCTCTACCTTCAACATATATTCATAATCAGATCACTTCTCCCTACCACTATTGCTGCTACCCTGGCCCAAGTTCCCCTTATCTCTTTCCTGAATTACTGCAATATCCTTGTTATGGGTTAAATACCCCAAAAAGGTATGTTGAAGTCCTAACCCCCAGTATCTCAGAATGTGAGCTTAGTTGGAAATAGAGTCATTGCAGATGTAATTTGATAAGTTAAGATGAGGTCATACGGGAATAGGATGGGCCCTTAATCCAATGTGACTGGTGTCCTTATATGACTAGGAGAGAGACACAGAGAGGAGTAGCCATGTGAAGATAGAGACATACAGGGAGAAAGCCATATGATGACAGAGGCACAGACCGAAGTGCTGCAGCTGCAAGCCAAGGAATTCCAAGGATCAAGAGCCACCACCGGAAGCTAGGAAGAGGCAAGGAAGGATTCTACCCGGAGTCTCGGAGCATGGGCCTGATGACACCTTGATTTCAGACTTCTATCTTCCAGATCTGTGAGCCAATAAATTTCTATATTTTTTAAGCCACCCAGTTTGTGGTACTTCGCTATGGTCCTAAGAAACTAATATACCTCCTAATTGGTTTCCTTGTTTCTACACTTGACTACCCACTGTCTAGTTTCAACACAGTATCCAGAATAATCCTGTTAAACCTTTAAGTCAGATCATGTCTTTCTTCTGTTCAAAGCCCTGCCATGGCTCCACTTTTCACTCAGAGTAAAAGCCTTATGCAGGTCTGTAAGTTCCTGTAAAATCTGCTCCCCTTTTATTAATCTGGTCTCTTCTATGACTCTCTCCCTCACCCACTCTCCTTCAGCCACGCTGGCCTACCTTGCTGCCCCTCAAACTTCCACACAGGCTTCCCTCAGGTTTTTTCACTCAGTGTTCTCTGTTGTGACAGGAGCATGCATCCAGGGCAAGTTCTCGAAGGCTTTCCTAGCTTTAAGCTGAGTGCTGCCCATATGTGGTTTTTTGGCTTACTTGCTTATACAATGTTACATAAAGGGATGCATACAGGCCAGAATTGGGGGAAAAACACATGGTGTTACAAACTACCTGTTTGAAAAGGCCATATAGCTTAATGGTTAAATAAATAAGACTTAGAATCTGACAGACCTAAGTTAAGTGATCGGATCACTTAAAGGTGAAGAAAGGAAAATGACCTATCTGCTTTTAACTTTAAAAAATCACCCCCCGGGCTTCTGTTCCTCCATCTGTAAAGTGGGAAAACAGTATTAACCCCATTATTAAATCAGATGATGCATGCAAGGTGCTTGCCACAGAGTAAGCATTCAGTAAATATTAGCTAGCATTATTATTAATCAATGAAATTTAAAAGAAGTTTACATATGAGTACTGAGATACCAAGAGTAATTACTTTGAGGTACACCCCAGAATAAGCTAGCCTGGTATTTGAGTGGATGCCTTTTCCTTTAATACAAGTTTGGGCTTAAAAACTTAATGAAGTTCACATCAAACATTTGTGGAACCCTGGGATTTCACCAAGTACAGATAGGAAATGAAATTGCTTGTTTAAGTCTCTCTCAGAGCTGACACTCTCTGTGTCTCAATTATGTATTTGTCATAGCAACAGTGAACTAGCACAGTCTTGGGTCTGGCAATGGGCTTGCTTCATCACAGTTCCCCCAGCAAGTACCGCCACCCCCAAACAACTCCTCAAATAAACCCACCTCCTGCCCACCGCCCATACACCGCAATATCAGGATTGATTTGGCGTTCAAACAAGGAAAAAATCCTTTACCTTTTTCTCAAAAACCATCAAACTCACAAAAGAAGACTTTTAATCTACAAAAATAAAAACCAGTCTCATAGTTCCAAAAGGAGGGTGACATATTTAGGAAAGGACCACTGACAGGGTAGTTGTGACAATTCCACCTCTGTGGAAGTGTAAGCAAATTGTAAGGAGAACCTACAGAACCTCAGGAGGGTTCCTGCTACTACCTAGGGCAAAGAGGTAGAATTAGACTTAAGCAGAAAAGGCAATATTTTGAGAGCCATGATGTACACAACAGTAGATTACACATCTTCTTATTCTAAAAGTAAAATAAGCAGACAAAAGATAAATAAAAAGGATACCAGGATACCATGCTGGTGTTTAAAAAGATGGATGGAAGTTAATTTGAAGGATTTTTTTTTAGATTTCAAAAAATGTTACATTTTATTTTCAGAACCTTGTATGGTCTTTGATAGGAGTGCACCCTCTAGTGACTCCAGCAATAACTTGCAAGTGAACAGGCACCTTAAATCTAACACAGTAACTTGAGTAATTTCAACTTTTCCTCTAAAGGTGAAAAACGGAAAATAACATATTTGATTTTAACTTTAAAAAATCACCCGCCCTTCAAAAGCTTATACCACATAGTTTAGTTTACTTTTATAATTCTCTTTTTTCAACATGATGGAAATATATCCAGTGTTAACAGTGTCTTTGGGCGATGAGTTCATGAATTATTTACTTTCTTCTTTTCTATAATAAGCATGCATTACCTTTCACTTTTGAATATTTTTTATTTTGAAATGTTATAATCAGATATAAAACTAGAGATATCATGATAAGCACCTGTGTATACCATCCGGGTCTCCAGAATTATAACATTTTGCCATATTTGCTTCAGAGTTTTTATTTTCTATTTTGAAACTTACAGAAAAATTACAAATACAGTTCAAAGAGGTTTTTTCCAGTTGTCAATTTGATGCCCCAAACACTTTAATATTTAACATGAGCAAAGACATTTTCCTACATAACCACAATACAACCATGAACATTTTCAGACCTTGTTTAAGTTCCGCCAGTTGTCTCAACAATGTCCTGTAATGGTTCTGATAACCCATCCAGGCTGTCCACACAGATAGTCACCCTCTTCACCTTGCTTGGACTCCAGCACTCCAAGCTAGGTCCTCCCTCCTACATGGATGCCTTTCTTACCCCATCAGGCTCTGACAACCCACACCAGACCCCTCCCTTCCCGCCTCCAAGTAGAGCACAGACTTGCTCACCCTGTTCAGGCTCAGAAACCCAGCACACCTCTCATAGATGCTCTCCTCATCTTGCTTGGGCTCAGACCCCCTCACCGGGCTTTCCCCTGCATAGATGCCCTGCTCACACATCTCAAGATCTGACACGCCACACCATGCCACTCACATGTGTGGCTGCCCTCCTCACCCTGCTCTAGCTCTGATTCCCTGTGCCAGGCTGCATGAGAAGGCCCTCCTTACATTGTTTAGCCTCCGTTATGGGCTGAATTGTGTCCCCCCCAAAAAAGATCTGTTGAAGTCCTAACCCACAGTATCTCAGAATGTTGCAGATGTAATTAGTTAAGATGAAGTCATACTGGAGTAGGATGGGCCCCAAATCCAATATAACTGCTGTGTTTAGAAGATGGCCATGTGAAGACAGAAACACACAAAGAGAATGTCCTGTGGAAATGAAGGCAGAGATCGGAGTTATGCAATTGAAAGCCAAGGAATACCAAAGATTGCTTGCAAATCACCAGAAGCTAGAAAAAGGCAAAGGATTACACTGCAGGTTCAGAGGGAGTATGGTCCTGCTGACACCTTGATTTCAGACTTCCAGCCTCCAGAACTGAGACAATAAATTTATGTTGTTTTAAGCCACTCAGCTTGTGATACTTTGTCAAGGCAGCCCTACAAAACTAATACAGATTTTGGTATTGGGAAGTGGGGTACTGTACTGCTGTACTACCTAAAAATGTGGCTTTCAATTTGGGTAATGGGTAGAGGCTGGAAGAATTTTGAGGTTCATAATAGAAGCCTAGATCACCTTGAAGAGAACATTGCTTGAAATATTAATGTTAAAGATGCTTTTGGTGAGGTCCCAGACAGAAATGAGGAACAAGTTTTTGGACACTGAAAGAAAGGTGATCTTTATTATAAAGTGGCAGAGGACTTGGTTGAACTATCTTCCACTGTTGGGAGGAAAGTAGAACTTGTAAGCGATGAACTTAGATAGTTTGCTAAGGAAATTTCCAAGTAAAGTGTGGAAGGCACAGCCTGGTATCTCCTTACTGCTTACTGTAAGATGAGAGAGGAAAGATTTAAATTAAAGAAAGAATTGTTAAGCAAAACAAACCAGAACTTGAAAGTTTGGAATATTCTCAGCCTAACCATATTGCAAAGAATGAGAAAGCATGCTCTGGAGAAAACAACAAAAGTGTGGCTGGACAACATCTGGGAAAGAGATTCTGAGTGTGACTTAAGGAGCCAATCAACCATCTCAGCAGAAGCTAGGAATAGAGATGCAGTTATCCAGTAAAGATCTGTGGAGAATCCTCTTTTCTGATGCCTTGGACTTCTGTGAATTACAGGGGAGGCTGACAAAATTTTTGAGAATTTTATACCCCAGAAACACTACCAGCCTGGACTGAAAGGAACAGAGCAGGATGAAATGAAGGAAGAATGACTGGAAGAGTCACGGGTGCAGACACTTGGGCCAACCGGGCCTCCTGGGTTCCAGAGGGCAGAGCCACCAGTTCCTTCTAGAGAGCAGAGCCACTGTCCAGGATTGAGGGGGTGGGGCCACCATCCAGGAAGGAGGGTGTGGAGCTGCTACTCCCCAAAGAGGCGAGGCTACTGCCAGGGTCCAAGAAGGCGGGGCTGCTGCCTAGGAGAGGAGGCGGAGCTACTTCCAGAGTTCCATAGGGAGGGGCTGCTGCCCAAGGCGGGGGGGGGGGGGGGGGGGGGCGCACCGCATGGTTCCAGAGGGTGGGGCTACTGCACAGGGCCGAGGGGGCAGGACCAACACCGGTGTTCCAGAGGGCAGGGTCACTGCCCAGGCCTGAGAGGGTGGGATCTCTGCCCAGGGATCAGAGAGTGGGGTCACTGCCCAGGGACTAGGGGGCGTAGTTGCCACCCAGGGCCGAGGGAGCTAGGCTGCCTCCTGGTTCCCAGAGGGCAGAGTTACCTTCTCATTTGCAGAGGGCAAGCCGCCACCCAGAGCCAATGGGACTGGCCGTGTCCTGGGTTCCAGAGAGCAGGGCTCCCTCCTGGGTTCAGGGGCTGGGGCCTCTGCCCAAGGCTAAGAGAGTCAGGTCACCTCTGTTTCCAGAGGGCAGGGCCTCCTCCTGGGTTCCAGAGGGAGGAGCCACCTTCTCAAATGCAGAGGGCTGCATAGCTGCCCAGGTCTGAGGGGACAGGACATCCACCCAGGGCACAGGGGGTGGGGTTGCTGTCTACGGGTGAGGGTAAGGGATGCCACCCAGGGCCAGGTGGCCAGGCCATCTTTTCTTTCCAGAGGGTGGGCTGCCACCCAGGGCTGAGGAGGTGGGCCCAGGGGCCAGAGCCACAGAGAATTATTCTAAAGCCATAAATCGTAATGGAATTTGCCATGTTGTGTTGCAAACTGCTTTAAACCAGTGACACCTTTTTTCCTTCCAATTTCTCCCTTTTGGAATGGAAATGTTTATCTTATGCCTGTCCCACCATTGTATCTGGGAAGCAGATAACTTGTTTTCTAGGTTTCACAGATCCACAGCTGGAGAAGAATTTTTTCCCACAGACGGATCATACCCTGAGTCTCACCCATACCCAATTTAGATGAGATTTTGGACTTAGAGTTGATGCTGAAATGGGTTAAGACTTTTGGGGCTGTTGGAATGCAGTGGATATATTTTGCATGTGGGAAGAACATGAATTTAGGGGAGGGGAGCAAAGGGCAGACTGTTATTGGTTGAACTGTGTCTGCAGAAAAGGATATATTGAAGTCCTCACCCCCAGTGTCTCAGAATGTGACCTTATTTGGAAATAGGGTCATTGCAGATATAATTAGTTAAGTTAAAATGAGGTTATACTGGAGTAGAGTGGGCCCCTAATGCAGTATGACTGGTGTCTTTATAAGATGATGACCACGTGAAGACAGAGACATACCAGGAGAATTCCATGTGACAATGAAAGCAGATTGGAATTATGCAGCTGCAGGTCAAGGAACACCAAAGGTTGCCTGCAAACCACCAGAAGCTAGGAAGAGTCAAGGAAGGACTCCTCTACAGGTTCCAGAGGGAGCATGGCCCTGCCAACACCTTGATTTTAGACTTCCAGCCCCAAGACTGTGAAACAATAAATTTCTGTTGTTTTAAGCCACCCAGTTTGTGGTACTTTGTTACAGCAGTCCTAAAAAACTCATACAGGCTCTGACACCCCATGCTGTCCCACACAGGCCACCCATAAATGTGGATGCCTTCCTCTCTCCTCCTGGGTTCTGATTCTTTACACCAAACCAACCCCCATAGGGGAACAACCTTTTCACCCTCCTCAGGCTCTGACTCCACTCCAGGCTGCCTTCATCTGTGGTTTTCCCTCTTACTCCGATTGAGCACTCCCACCCAGAGCTGCTCCTCTGCATGGACAACTACCTTGCTCTGCCCCATCTATTGACTTTAGGATTGAATTTTTCTAGAAGAGATGGGAAGCAAAGGAAAGGGAAAATGAACAAGAAGGGGTAAAAGAAGAGTCAGACTTGGTTTTAAGAAATAAAATATGAAAGATGAAAATCTCCTTCATATTCCTTCCTGATCTCATTCACCACATTTTCTCCCCAGGAGTACTACTATCTTAACTTTATTTTTCTCTTTTTCGTGCAGGATTTTATACTACTACAACATAAATGATTATCTATAAACATGATTCAAACTTCAAATAAATTATATCATTCTGTGGTTTACTGGGTTTTGCTCAACGTTATGTTTTTAAAGTACATGTTGTTAATATGTGTAGCTCCAAGGGGCCGGCCCAGTGCCATAGTGGTTAAGTTCGTGCATTTGGTGCCCCAGGGTTTGCGGGTCCACGTCCCCAGTGTGGACCATGCTATGGTGGCATCCAACATACAAAATAGAGGAAGATTGGCACAGATGTTAGCTCAGGGCCCCTCTTCCTCAAGCAAAAACAGGAAGATTGGCAACAGGTGTTAGTGCAGGGCCCAATCTTCCCAAGAGCCACAGATGTGATTACCTCTGTGCCCTAGTCTGATCTCATGAGAGAAACCACCTTGTCAACAGCATCTTGATTAAAACTATCCTTTAAAAAAAAAAAATATATATATATATATATATAGTAGCTCCAAGTCTTTCTCTTAAACTGCTATACAGGCATGAGTATAGCATAATTTTTATTTATCCAATATCCTGTTGATAGGCACTTAGTAAGTCCCACATTATAACTGTGGATTTATCTTTTTCTCCTTTCATCTCTATCATTGCTGTTTCATGTATTATGAGGCTCTGTTGTTTGGTGCATGTTACATTTAGAATCATTATGTTTCCTGATGGATTGATTCTTTTATCATTATGTAATGCCTCTCTTTGTCTCTAGCAATTGAAGTCTACTTCATCTGATATAAATATGGCCACTCTTGCTTTTTTTTTAAATTAATTTTTGCTTTGAATAATTTTTTCCATTCTTTTATTTTCAACCTACTTATATCATGGTATTTGAAGTATATATCTTATAGACAGCATATAGTTGGATAATATTTTTAATCGACTCTGCCAATCTCTGTCTTTTATTTACTGTGATTAGATCACTTACATTTAAGGTGATCATTGATATGCTGGGGCTTAAGTCTGTCATTTTATAATTTGTTTTTTGTTTGTTTCCTCTGTTTCTCATTCTTCTCTTTGTCTTTTGTAGTCTTCTTGTGGGTTACTTGTATATTTTTGAGTCCATCTTCATTTATTTATAATGTTTTTTAATATATCACTTTGTATAGTTCTCTTATTGGTTGCTCTAGGAATGACAATATATACATAGGTAAATTACTTTAGTTTACTGGTATTGATATCGTACCACTTTGAGTGAAGCATAGGAATCTTACTTCCACTTATGTCCCCTTACACTCCCCACTTTTTAAATATAATTGCCTTAAATATTTTCTTACACACATTAACCACAACACCAGATGGTGTTATAATTTTTGCTTCAACCATCAAATATGATTTGAGAAACTCATGAAAAATAGGATAGCCTATTATATCTACCTCTATTTTTACTCATTCTGATATTCTTCTTTCCTTTTTGAAGTTCTAAGCCACCTTCTGTTATAATTTCCTTTCTGTTTAGAGAACTTCCTTTAGCCACTCTTTAAGGATAGGTTTTCTAGCAACAAATTCTTAGTTTTCTTTCATCTGAGAAAGTCTATTTCTTCTTCATTCCTGAAGGATATTTTCACTAGGTATAGAATTCACAGTTGACAATTCATTTCTTTCAGCACTTGAAAAATGCTGGGCCACTTCCTTCTGGCCTCTGTGGTTTCAGATGAGAAATACTCAGTCATTCACATCAGTGTTCCCCTGTAAGTAATGTGTCATTTATCTCTGGCTGTTTTCAAGAATTTTTTTGTCATTAGTTGTCAGAAGTTTAATCATGATGTGTCTTAGCTTTATGTTTTTGGGTGGTTTGTTCACCTTCTTGAACCTGTAGGTTTATGTCTTTCATTAAATTTGGGAGGTCTTCAGCCAATATTTCTTTGAATATTGTATCAGAAACACTGTCTTCCTCCTCTCCTTCCAGGACTCTGATGACACAAATGATAGATCTTTTGTTATAGTACCACAGGTCCTTTGAGTTCTCTTCATTTTTTTAAATTCTATTTTCTTTCTATGGTTCAGATTGGGTGAATTCTATTGATCTGTCTTCAAGTTCACTGAATCACTCCTTTGTCATCTCCACTCTGCTATTGAGCCCATCCAATAAGCAGGTTTTTAACAATTTCTGTTATTGTATTTTTCAATTCTAAATTTCTATTTAGTCTTTTTTAAAATTCCTCTTTCTTTGCTGCTATTTTTCCATTTTTTTGTTTGTTTCAAGAAAATTTGTAATTGTTTGTTGAAGGATTTTTTCATGAATGCTTTAAAATCTTTGTCAGATAATTCCAACATCTGATTCATCTTGCTGTTGTTGTCTTATTGAAGTTGTGATTTTCCTGGTTCTTGGTATGATGAGAAATTTTCTATTTAAACCTGGACGTTTTAGGTATTACAAGATCTTGATCTTATTTATATCTTCTATTTTTGCGGGCCTCCTCTGACACTGCTCCAGCAAGGGAATAGGGGAGTGGGCATTGATTCATTAATGTCAGGTTGATGGGGGGGATGTCTTGACTTTCTACTAGGCCTCCTCTGCCACCATTCTAGCAGAGAGTGGCAGAGGTGCCTTGTTACTGCCAATTGGTGGTGGAAGTCCAGGCTTCCTGTGTGGCCTCCACTGCCACTGAGGTGGGGGAAGAGGGAGTAAGAGGGATGAGAGAAAGAAGATTGCTACTGCCCAGTGAGGCTGAAAGTTCCGGCTCCCCAGTCAGCTTCTGTGACACTATCCTGGCAGAGAGGGTTGGGACACCTTATTACTCTCTGTAATAGGATGTCAAGGGTGGAATGCTAGGTGCTCCACTCAGCCTTAGCTGCTGTAGGTAGGGATGGAGCCACAGTTTTGTCTAAAAGTTTTCTGTCTTGCTAGGCTGCCCCTTTCCTGGTCCTTTGGCTGACAAGAGCAGGCTTTCTTTGGGGCTCTTTTTGTTTGCCCCCCTTGGCATTTGCCAGTTTCTCCAGTATTCAGTCTGGGACATATGAAGCAAAAAGAAAATCCAGATAACTCACCTTGAGTTGCAAGGTCCCTAGCAGGTCTTTCTTCTTCCCTTTGAGAGAAGATCTTTTAGAGTCTTCTTGTGTTTGTTTTATATATAATGTGCAAGGTTTTTAGATATACTTAGTGGGAGGAATAGGGGAAAGTATATCTATTATACCTTTCCAGTAGTGGAAGTCTTCATCTTTCTGTTATTGATTTCTATTTTATTTACATTATGGTCTGTATTAGGTTCCTAGGGCTGCCATAACAATGAACCAAAAACTGGGTGGCTTAAAACAACAGGAATTTATTGTATCACAGTTCTGGAGGCTAGAAGTCTGAAATCAAGGTGTTGGTGGGGCCACATTCCCTCTAAAACCCCAGGGGAAAATCTTTCCTTGCTTCTTCCTAGCTTCTGGTGGTCGCCAGCAATCCTTGACATTCGTCGGCTTACAGCTGCAGCACTTCAATCTCTGCCTCTCTATTGTCACATGGTGTTCTCCCTTCATGTGTCTCTGTGTCTCCTTAGAAGGACATCAGTCATATTAGATTAAGGGTACCCTACTCCAGTATGACCTCATCTTAACTAATTACATCTGCAACAACCCTATTTCCAAATTCAGTCACATTTTAAGGTACTGGAGGTTAGGACTTCAATATATCTTTTGGGAGAAGACAATTCAACCAATATCACCCAAGACCATACTTTTATCATTTAAATACTTTTGAACTTGTTCAGATTTGTTTTATGGCCCAAAATATGGTCTATCTTGGCCTATATGCCATGAACACTTGAAAAGAATGTGCATTTTGCTGCTCTTGGGTGGAGTGCTATATAAATGTCAATTGAGTTATGCTGGTTGATAGTATAGTTCAGGTCTCCTCTGTCCTTACTGATTTTCTGTCTATTTGTTCTATCAGTTACTGAGAGACGAGTGTTGAACTCCCCACATATCATTGTGGATCTATCTATTGCTTTTCTCATGTATATCAGTTTTTGCTTCATGTATTTTGAAGCTCTCTTTCTGTTGTTTCTTTTTTCTTGTTACTTTGTTTCCCTTTTCTTGCCTTTCTGTGGGTTATGTGAACATGTTTTTAGGATTCCATCTTGATTTATTTATAGGTTCTACCAGAACCACCAACATATTCTTAGCTGTGAAACCACAGAAACAGCAGCAACCCGGAGGCTCCAGCTTTCCTTAGACCTCTCCACAGTTCCCTCTTCACTGTCCCACTTAACTGAATAAACACACTTGGCTTCTCAGATGTCCCTGCAAACTCCTATTTGTTCACTTATGCCAGTGCTTCAGCATGATTAATTAGTGACACTTTCTCGGATCTTCTGACCCTCCAACTCCTTCCAAAGTTGTGTAAGATCCAATGCCTATTTTTAAAAGCCTTTATTCCATAAAACATATAGTCTCTCTGCTTCTCTGGCTGAAACCTGAAGGAGAACAAGAACATGTGGAGAGAGGTGCCCAGACATTCCAATTATTCCAACCTTCATAGCCAAGGCCCCACATGTATGAGTAATGCCATCTTAGATCACTGAAATTGGTACTTAGAAGTAAAGTGCTATTGGAAAAAAAAAAGTAAAACCAGTGCATTAACTTTGAGACTGAGTGGTGGTTGGAGGCTAGAAAAGCGGCAAGGAAACTGTTAGTGAAGGCTGGGAAATGGGTGAACAAACTGTAGTATAATCTGTAAAAGTGGTGAGGAAACTGCAATAGAAGGCTGGAAAAATGGCATCCCATGTCGTGTAGTAGCAAAACAATTGGCAAAACTGTCACCTGCAAAATGGAAGATGGAAAAAAATGTACCTAATGAAATTGTGTATCTGGCTAAGGAGAATGTCTGGTCATGCAGAATGTTGATAGCGTCATTTGACTTTTAGTTGCACATCATAATGCACAGAAAGAGAGATGTGAAGTTAGCATAATTTGCAAGCAGAATTTTAGAGGAAATATAGAAGAGCCAAGATTTTCTGGGTCAGGAAAAAAAAACTGTTTCATATCCCTAGTTTTCTAAGCCAGCAAAGATTAAGAGTGTAACTGTGAGATCTTTTGTGAAGATCCCAGAAAGATGTAAGTTGGTTTCTTATAGACCCTTCCAGATAGACAGAGGGCACTGTCCCATAGCCCTTGACATGCTACCCAAAGTAGAGAGAAACTCATCTCAAAAAGTGTTGTGGATATAACTTCTGTCCAATGGAGTGGACTCAAGTCAGATTCATATGAAACCCACAAAGTTTTTAAGAGAGTTGAACTAGCAAAACATCTTCAAATTGATCTAAGAGGTACTGAGATTGGTCAATTTGCAAATTTCCCCTGGGCCTTCAGCTGTCTGTGGGCAGGGAGCAGGCTGAGAAAGCTACTAAGCTGCAAACACAAGTCATATAAAGTATGACCCACGGGGGTAAGCCAAGAGCCCAGAGGATGGAAATAAGAGCTATAGATAACAGTGGACTAGGAAGCCACTCCCAGGGAGCAGAATCAGGATCTAATCACGGATTTCTCTGCTTCAAGAATAGGGCGACCTGGCAACATGTGCCCAGGGGGATTCCAGAGTTGTTACGGGCCAGTGACTCCTTTGTACCTCTCTTTTCAAATGGGAGTGTTTATTGCAGTTATCTCGTCGCTGTATCACCACTGTATGTTGGGGGACAGTGCAGATAACTTGCGTGGCATATTGTATTTTTCGAAAGATGGCCATAAATACATAGATCATCCCACATGGTGTTCTCACAATGTGACATTGACAGCTCTCCATCAAGATAGTGGCATCTGTGTTCCTTTCTCTTGAACCTGGGTGGACTTTTGCAACTGCTTCAACCAATAAATTGTGGTGAAAGTGATGCTGCATGACTTCTGAGGTTAGGTCATAAAAGACAACATAGCTTTTACTTGGCTCACATGCTCTCTCTCTCTCCTTGCCCTTGGAATGCAGATACTATGTTGCGAAGAAGCCCAGTCAATATGGAGAGACCAAGTGTGGATGTTCTGGCTGACCAACCCAGATAGGCTCCTAGCCAGCAGCTAGCATCAATTGCCACACATGTGAGTAAACAAAGCCTTAAGATGATTCCAGCCTCCACCTTCAAGTCTTCCAACTGAAACCTCAGATATCATGGAACAGAGACATGCCAAACCCTCTGAATCCCTATCTGAAACAGAAGCCAAGGAGGTAATAAATGATTTTGTTTTGTTTTACCCCTAAGTGTAGGGGTAATCTGTTACATGGCAATAGATAACTAATGCAAATTGTTTTATAGTTCATAAGTCTCTGGAACAACAAGAAGCTACCTCTGGATATGACTGCAGATGAGACAAAATCGTGGACTTTGAGCTGATGCTATAATTGGATGAAACTTTTGGGGTCTTGGGAGAGGTAAGCATATTTTGCATATAGAAGGAAAATGAATCATAGGGACCAGAAGGTGGACTGTGCCACATTGTTATATTAATCACCACCAATGAACAATACCTCTCTTTATCCACGCTCTTGGTTAATCCTCTCCTATAGTGACTCTGGGCTTGACCATGTGACTTGCTTTGGCCAATGTGATGTGAGCAAAATCTTGAAAGTACTTACATTTTGGGGGCTTGCCCTTTCTCACTGCTGGGAACCCTAAGACCACCATGTGAAGATGCACGGCCTTACCTCCTCAAGGATGTAAAAATTCATGGAAAGAGAGCCCAATTATCCCAGCAGAGGCCCCAGAACTAGCCAGGCAACGAAGGGGTATAGTCATGCAAGACAGAGGGGCCAGCATGAGCAAAGGTACAGAGTCATGAGCCAGCAGGCTATGTGCAGAGGACTAACTAAAAGCAGTTCTGTATTATGGTAGGGTCAAGTTTGAGAGGTGGTATGGCAAGAGTGTCTTGGAGATGTAGCTAGGGACCAAGTCACAAAGACATTTTGTGCTTTTTTTTCATTCTTCCTGAGGGCCATTACGGGTTTTAAGCAGGGGAGAGACATGACAAGTTTGCAGTTTAGAAAGATCACTTTGGTGGCAGAATGAAAGATAGAATGGAGAGGTGAAAGGGAGATATTAGGAGGCCGTGATAATGGTGTGGATAAGAAATGATGAGTGCCTTGAGTGGAGCAGTGGTAAAAGAAATGGCAAGGAGAGAAGAGATATGGGAAATGTTTAGAAGATAAAAACAGTAAGACTTAGGGATGGATTGAATGTCAAGGTTGTGGGGAAAGAGAAGCATCTAGGAGCATTCTCTGGCTTCTGCCTTGAGTAGAAGTTGTATTAGTCACTGAGGGGAGAAATACAGGAATAATTATGAGGTCTTTGTTTTTTCTGTTTCAGTGAGGGGAGATTGAGTTGAGTTTTGAGTATGTCAATTTCAGTCACTTTTCAGACACCCATGTAGAGATGTTTGACTGGCAGTAGAGTATATCACCAGGCTAGAGTATTAAATGCAGTGGTTGTAATCCTATACGTGGGATTAAAACAAGAATACATGTAAGAGTGCAGTGTACTGATTAAGAATACAGCTTTTGGGGTCACTTAACTTGGATTCAAGTCTCAGCTCGATCACATATTAGCAATTGCCATTGTGAGCAAAGTCTTCACCTACAGAGATGGAGAAAATATAGATAGGGTTGTTGTAAGGATTAAATGAGGTGAATGTTCAGCATAGCATCTGAAATTAATAAGTTCTCAATAAATGGTAGGTATTGTTAATAAATGCCCAAGAGATAACAAAGAAGTGGACCCAAAACATGGAGACAACAAATGGCCAACAAGCATATGAAAAGCTGCTCGACACCACTAGTCATCAGAGAAATGCAAATAAAAACCACAATGAGATATCACTTCACACCCATTAGGAGAGCTACTATCCCCCCCCCCAAAAAAAAACAGAAAATAACAAGTGTTGGTGAGGATGTGGAGAAATTGGGACCCTTGTGTACTGTTGGTGGGATTGTAAAATCGTGCAACCACTATGGAAAACAGTATAGAGATTCCTCAAAAAATTAAAAATAAATAATTACTATATGATCTAGCTATCTCACTTCTGGGTATATATTCCAAAAAAATTGAAGTAGAGTCTCGAAGAAATATTTGCACTCCCATGTTCATTGCAGTACTATTCACAATAACCAGTGGAAGCAACCGAAATGTCCATCGGTGGTTGAGTAGATAAAGAAAATGTGGTATATACCTATAATGGAATATTATTCAGCCTTAAAAAGGAAAGAACTCCTACTACATGCTACAGTGTGAATGAACCTTGAGGACATTATGTTAAGTGAAATAAGCCAATCACAAAAAGACAAATACTATATGATTCCACTTATAGCACTTATAGAAGGTATCTGAAGTAGTTGAATTTATAGAAACAAAAGTAGAATGGTAGTTACAAGGAGTTGGGGGGAAGTGAGGAAAGGGGAGTTTTTTAATGGGTAAAGAGTTTCAGTTTTGCGAGATGAAAAATTCTGGAGGTCTGTTGTACAACAATGTGAATATACTTAACACTACTGAACCGTACACTTAAAATGGTTAAGATGGTAAATTTTATGTTATGCATTTTTTAGCAGAATAAAAACATGCATAAAAAAACCATGGAGACAAAGTACAAACTCCTGACACAACAGGTGTAGTCTCAGCCCTTAATGTATTTACAGTCTAGTGAGCTCCTAGGCAACAGGGACTATGTTTTACTCACTGTTGTATCCTCAGCACCCAGCACAGTGTCTGGCATAGAGCAGGCACTCGATAAACATTGGCTAATCTAATGAGAAGGCAGAAATAAAGAAATAGAAGAAAGGGAAAGAAAGGGAGGGAGAGAAGAGGAGAGAGATGAAGAGCCCAAGACAGGTAACAGGAAGACAAGGGAAGAAAGCATTGACCCCTGGAAAAACCAATGTGTCCTAAATGGGACCTGATGGTGTGCCTAGGGGAAGGGGGAGGCACAGTGTCTATAAAGGGGGCAGATACGGAAAGCCAGGCCTCTGGCCCTAGTACAAACTACACAATCACTCGTCGACATGTGTTGAACAGAACCATAGCTCCTTGGGGGCTAGCAAGAATTAGAATTACAGCCAGCTACCCCCTGACGAAGCGTGATACATTCTAGTTTAGTTTAAATGAGGGCATTGGTTTCAGAGAGAAATGCAATCTCCACTGTGGCCCTCTTACAGGCCTCTTGGACCACTTTCCCAACTCTGACGCGCTTAACCCGCGAGGCTTGAGTCCTGCGCATGCGCCGAATGTTTGGGCCCGGGCAGCAAGAGCTGCTCCCCCTCCCCTCCCTGGAGACGCCCTGCTGGGGCGTCGCCCATTAAAGACGTCAGCGCTCCAGCCTGGACGCAGCACAGTGAGGGGCGTGGCCTGGAGGACGCGTTACCCTGGTGACCAACTTCTTTGCGGCCCAGACTTGATCAGGACCTAGAGCGGGAAAGATGTGCGTGAAAAGGAGAAACGAAGACGGTTTGCTGCCCCAGCCCCCGGCCCCCTGGGATGGGTGGCCATGGACCTGTACCTCAGCAACTGCCGTAAGGCGGCCGCCAGCAGCCTAACGGCCGACAGGGAGCAGTGCGACACCGTGAGTGGTGGCCAGTCCGTAGTCCTCCTCCTCCTCCTGGCTCCTGGGCGGGGTCTGGGGAAGACAGGCGGACAGAAGGGGCGGAGATGTCAGCAGAGCATGAGGGAAAGGGGCGGGACCTTGACGACTCAACTTCCGGCTCCCAGGCCCAGGGCAGCCAAGTGGCTAGAGCTGCCTCTGGCCAGGACTGGCCTTGGGCGGGGTCCAGAGGTAGGGCTGGTGACCCGGGAAGCTGGGAGGCCTTCCGGGTTGTCGGCAGGGGGCGGTTCTTTCAACCATGAATGTATGAGTCTTTGGTTCATTTGGAGGTATTAGCCCATTGAAGTGTGAGTAGATTGGTCTAAAAGTAAAAGAATGGTTCTAGAAAAAAAGACAAACTTTCTAATTGTATCTGACAGAGCTCGCAAAAAACACCCATTCCAGAGGTCGGAGCAGCTCATCTATTAGATCTTCCTCTTGGAGTCAAGCTGCCTGCTATCCCAGGAAGCAATAATGTATTCTATACTACAAATATAAGTGAAAAAGTAAGTTTTAATGTGCCTAAGTGATTTTCTTTACACTTTTCAGCTTGCTGTTAAACTTGAAACACTGCTGTGGTTTTGCTTTGAGTCAGCTTCACTTGCGCACACCAAGTTAAATGAGTTGAAGTGTTGAGTGTCTGAACCTCACTTTAATCATACAAGGCCCCATGATATACCTCAGCCCCCCAATGCAGCCTTATCTCCAACCCAGAGTCTCAGCTCCTAAAGGTTGGAGTCTTTTCTGTCTACCCACACATACCATGCTAATTCCTACTTCTGTGCCTTTGTCCATCTGACTCCTGAAACCTGGCATGCACTCTCCTTCTTGCCCTTCATTTTGAGCCATTTTTCAAGACCTTCTGTAGGAAGGCTTTCTCAAGTGTCACAACACCAAATTATCTCATCTTTCCTTAGAATTTACATTGCCTTTGGTCTGCACTGTCTCACTCAGCACTGAATCAGTACTGTTAGTGATTCACTGTGCTTCAGTCACATTGTTACTCATTTTAAGTCCTCTGCCTAACACCCCCCAATCTTGTCCTTAGCTTTAGGCCAAGCCTGAATGAGGTTCAGAACTTTCTGGGTGAGTGTGTGCTTTGATCACAATAGCAAAAGGTTCTACGGGAATAACTGTGACATCCTTACCCTTCCACTGTCTAGGGTGTCATCAAGGATGAGTAGGGGCTCCTTAGTATTTCTGATACTTGTCTAATATATATGATTTTTTAAAGTTTTATTGCTGGAAAACAATGAAATTTCTCTTTTGAAAACAAATATGTTCAGCTAAATATATGCCATCCTCACAAATTGACTGAGTCACACTCCCACAAATCAGCTTTCCTAAAACAAACTCAGAACCTATTTCACTGCTAGTAATAACACTCCTTTTTAGTTTGTAACTATAGCCCTACAGTTGGTTTCTTCCTCAAATATCTTCTGTTTGCCATATTTCTATTCTGTTCCTCTATTATTCACTTGTTAGCTACTTCTTCCAGATTTTTTCCTACACTTAATTATACTGATTCTCTCTATACTTTATTATATTTATTCCCCCTAAATATGTGCATTTAATGATGATCAGGCACTACATTCAACTCCTCTAAAGACTAACTTTGTGGGATCCTTCTTTGTCTTTTAGCAGGATCTCCTCAAGGAAGTAAGAGTTAATATTTACACCTTTAGTTTTTTTAAAGCTCATTTTACCCTCACGACCACCTTGTGAGGTGAAGCTATGATTTATCTAAGGTCACAGGTCGATAGTAGCAGAGTTCATACCAGAATCACTGTCTCTTGACTCTTAGGCCATACTCTTTCACCTGACCTTGCTGCTTCCAGAACTGTAGACCACTTTAGCAGAGCACTACAGAAACGTGGAATTTAAAGGTCTTTCAAATTGTTTTGAATGTAAATGGAAACGAAATTATAGTATTCTACTGCCTTGTTTTCCATAAGATTAAAATGTAACAGTGTAACCTACTGTCTTAGCTATGCATGAATCCAAACCTGACAACTGATCCTATACTTCAACATCTTGATGCTACACTTATTTTCAAGTCATTTATCTATAAATTAATTTGCTTGTTAGTATACTATACTTGGTATAGTATACTATACTTGTTCACAAACTCCTTAAATTGGTTTTATTGTAAAGTTAATAGTAAATACTTTGCCAATTAACTTATACATTTTGCTTTCAAAAAGAGATAACATGTTAAGTGAAAAGAACAATTTGCATACTTTTAAAAGTCTCCCCTATGATCTTCAAATGGCAGGTAGTGATGATATAATAGACTGGTCAGTCCAGGGAAACCAATTATTTTAATTGACAATAGAAAGCTTACCCTGGCCTTAACGAATGGATTTGTTCTTTCTTGATAGGTCAGTAGCCCAGGTTTGGTCAACACATACCTGTCACCAAAAGTCACCATCTAAAAGAAGCAGCAGCAACAGTCAATCCACTAATTGCAGCATTGTTTCAATTGCCATCACTGTTGATTGTTTCTCTTCCAGGAAAGATATGGGCTTCCTGTCTAGTCTCGCTGTAAATTACCTCATTGCCCAGAAAGATGTTCTTTGCCTTTTTAAGGAAACATTGATAGTCAGGAAATCCAGCTTCCTGATATAGGTCCCTTGGGAGAGACAAGAGGCTGGCATCAATCATGTCAGAAACTTTCAAAGGAAGCTTTTAAGTGGAAAAAGAAAGCTAGAACCCTATTGTGACCCTCTTGCCTGCCCCTCTGCCTATTTGTGAAGCATCCTACCTACCTTGAAGGAACTCTTAGGGCCACACCTCAGTCTTCAGGAATTGATCTGAGGTTGAGGCTATCACCTCCAGCCTAAAGACAGGTCTGGTAGAGAAGAAAGGCAGTTAGATTTACACAAATCAGTCCATTGTCTGTATTCCCTCACTTCAGATTCTGCTTGCATGTTTTATTTTCAATGAATAGCCTAATCATTTCAACAAATGAGGTTTAAATGTATGATTTCATTCATTTTACATATATAATACTTTTGAATCTGTGTGTTTGCAGCTTTATCAACCTTCTTATGATTTTAACCAGACTGATCCTTATTGTCGACTTTTGGAAACCAGCTATAAAAGTCTGCACGATCCACATTTAAAAGCATACTACAAGCGAAAAGATACCCTGAGGAGATTAAAGAAAGGCGGCTACATCACCAGCAATAATAAAGTGGGTTGAAGCCTACTTCATGTTAACCAACAAAAACCTAGGGATAGACAGTTGCTTCTGTACTTCACTAGGAGCCTGTATCAACTTTTAGTGGATCACTAAAGGATACCTAATAGAAAACTCAATGAATTACTCAGTAGTTGGGTAAAGAGAAGTCAGGCAGCTGTTGTTTCTAAATAAAACTACTTGTTCCCACTTGACCTTTTTTCTTTGATAACAGCAAAAGATAAGCACCAAATGATTTGAGTATGTGAAGATGTACACACGTTTATTTATTTATTTTCTCCCAGCTGTATTGTAGTGCCTTTCCTCTGGCTCTAAAAGTAATAATGGCACTGTACACCCATAAAGGAGTATTTCCTATACCCTCTGAGAAGACTAGAGACAAAATAAAAACCTAACAGAATACAGCTTGATAGAATACATTCTTTTGGGGGTTAAACATCATTATTATACTAGTGTTTTAGTAACAAATTCATTGGGAATAGTAACTTTCTGATTATGATGTGAACCATATTATTAAAATAATGTTATTTAGATAGAAATTTCCTGGTGATAACAGCAATTATAGAGATACTGCTTTCCAATTTGTTACCAACATGTACTATTATTACCCTTGATCCCAAAATTATTACTAAAATGAATGTTCTTATGACTCTTCTCTGGAAAAGTTTTATGATTGTTACAACTTTCTATTTATATGTTTGGTTTTTGGTTTTTGTTTTTATAGGTCGTATGTACCTTGAAGGAATTGAATAAATACAGGCAGTATCTGACCAGTTTAAAATTAGACTTTGAAAGAAACTATATAAAAGAACAAGTAAGTTAAATACTTAAATTTGCTTTATTTGGGGCCTATAAGAAAATTTTTATGTAGGGTTTGAAAGAAAGGTTTGGTCCTCTGCAGAATATTTTCTTATAATATTCTGACCTAGAGGTATTAAAAAATCAAATAAGATCTCTAGAGATCTATAAGAGATAAAAATGAGACCTTCACCTTTCATTTACAGAGAGAGAAATTTTCGCTTGTCTGGAATGGAGCCACACTAGACTTTAAAGCAGGTTAACAGAATTAACCATTTGTAAAGTACAGGAAGTTTACCAAGCCCTAAACATAAGAAGGCATATCAAAGGACAGGTTTATTTCTGGCCCATATAAAAACTTTAATTCTCTTTTTTTCTCTCAGACAATGATTAAAAAGCAAGTAAATAAATTGTATGAAACCAAGAGAGCCTATGACAATTATGAAAATGGACAGTTCCAAAAATGGCTGTTACAGGAAAGTACAAAAGTAACTCCAGACCAAGAGCTGTTAATAAAGAACAGGTACTACTGAAGTTAATGCATATTTCGTGGACATATTGTGGGCACCAGAAAGGTGTAAAAGTACTAGAGAGAACTGAAAGCAGGATGAAAAAAAGTATAAGACTCTATTTTACCCCCTATAGTCTTCAAAGTAGAGAGAAAGGAAAGGAGATTAAGAGGTAACAGGCATTGGGAATCTTGGTACAAGGCTAGGGAGGAGAGTTTCTACCTGAGAAATTGGAGTCACTAGGAGCTCAAGAGGTAAGGCAAACTGATATTTGAAGAAGAAATCCAAAGTATAGATCCTTGAGTTTGGGAAACCCAAGTCCATAGTAGCAGAGGGAAAGAAGGTGTCTTTAGCACGTTTCAAACTTAAGTTTAAGGAAATTACTGCAAGGTCAAAAAGAGAAACTTGCTAGAACTTTATCTGATGCTAATATAAATAGGTGTTGTTCACCAACCAACTGTGTATGTTCATTCAGCTATTACCCACACACATTCAATATTACCGTTGAGGCCAAGCTGATGCCCCAGAAGGCAAACGGATGAGTTATAGTGCTTTAGCTTTCTCCTTTATCAGGAGTGAGGGCCAGTTCTCTATCACCTGGCTCTTATATTCCATGAATTCATGTCACAATATGCCAGAATAAATACTGATCCACCAGAGTCTCAGACTTATGGTCTGAAGACCTGTCTATTACATGACAAGTCGTTCAAGGACTTGGGAATTACAGAGAGGCCGGTACTTAGATATTCTTAAAGGAAATTCCAATCTACTTGTTTTTTGAAGTCAAACCTTAGGTTGATTTCAGCTGTCTTTGGAAACTCATGTTCCCAAAACTCCTCATTTATGAATAATCTCTGTGTCAAATGCTTTTAATGACTCTGTTCCACATTTTGCCATTGTCCCAGCCACAATAACAGAGACTTGTATAACAGAGAGTCTGGTAAAATGATTAAAGCACGGTGAGTTGGTGGATCAAGCTAGCTTAAAGGTCCCTGAAAAACTCTACATTTCCTGTAGTTCGAGAAATAAAAAGCAACCCAGAAAGTGGTTTGAGAATATCAAAATAGATAATACCATCATAAGGGAAACACCCAATTTACCTTCACTTATATTTGCACTTTTACATAGATATTTACATATGATTAGTAGAGACTTAGACAAGGTTGAGCACACTGCAGACAAGCAGAGCTCACTCCAGATGAAGAAAGAAGACAGACAACATCGGGACCACATTAGAAGAAAACTTAATCTCCGTAGACAAATTGAGGAGGTGAGAAAAACCAAATTTTAAATACTGCTGGGGAAATTGTATATGGTTGTTTTATTTATACACATTTTTAGCAGTCCCACTATACTACTCGAAGTTATTTCAGTCTGAAAAACCTGCTATTAAAAATAATAATAATTTGGGCGAGCCTCGTGGCTTAGTGGGTAAGTGCACGGGCTCCGCTACTGGCGGCCCGGGTTGGGATCCCGGGCGCGCAGCAATGCACCGCTTCTCCAGCCATGCTGAGGCCGCATCCCACATACAGCAACTAGAAGGATGTGCAACTATGACACAACTATCTACTGGGGCTTTGGGGAAAAAAAGGAGGAGGATTGGCAATAGATGTTAGCTCAGAGCCGGTCTTCCTCAGCAAAAAGAGGAGGATTAGCATGGATGTTAGCTCAGGGCTGATCTTCCTCACAAAAATAATAATAATAATTTTAAAAAATAATAAACCACTATTAATCTTTTATCATTGTTATAATCGACAAGCTTTAGTGAGATTGATACCAGAAATTATATATCTATTACATTACAGTCACACCTCATCTGCTTGTAAAGTTTTAGAATTTAAGTTTAGTGAAAAATAATCATGCCTGCATTCTCATTCCTCAAAATTCAAGCAAGGCTGTTTACTTAGCTTCTCTGTCAATATACACTTAAGGGCAGCAGCTTACATATGCTATACTCCCCTGAGTCCAGCATCTTTCTAGAGACATGTTTGGAGCTAGGCTTATGCTTGAATTAAGTTTCCAATATCAAAATAATTTCCTTCCTTTTGCCATTCCATTGCATCCACCAACACATTCCCAATACAAAAAAGTAAGATAAGCCCATTCTAAAGCCAATGTAAGGGGGCCGGCCCCGTGGCTTGGTGGTTAAGTGAGCGCGCTCCACTGCTGGCGACCCGAGTTCGGATCCCGGGCTCCCACCGGCGCGCTGCTTCTCCGGCCATGCTGAGGCCGCGTCCCACATACAGCAACTAGAAGGATGTGCAGCTATGACACACAACTATCTACTGGGGCTTTGGGGGGAAAAAATAAATAAATAAAATCTTTAAAGCCAACGTAAGATTTTCATTATGATTGAGCAGGTTTCTGTAAGGCCCTTGATTTGATCTAAGTTGCTTATTGGCAAAATACAAAAAAAAAGATTATGAAAGAGAACCCCTGCTGACTACTGTAACATTGTGCTCCTTAGGAATGGAAGACAAAAGAAATGTTACTTCTGACAAAGATTGAAGAAGAAGTAAAAAGAGAAGCAAGAGTTGAGGAACAACGTCGAAAAACCAGAGAAGAAAGTTACCAGAAGGTAGAGTGAACATTTACCAATAACTTGGGCTATTTGAGAAAAAGCTTTTGCAAATTTTGATATTTTAAAGTTTGAATTGTCAGAAGTGGCCTAAACTCACCAGGATAACTATTGATTGAGAGACCCAGGCTGGTCTGCAAGGGGACCAGTCTCCAGAAAGTAGGCAATAAGTTAAACTAGATCTAGTTGTAAAAATATATTCTTCGTGCTAGACAACAAAAGGAAACTTACCCTAATACCTTCCTAGGTTTATCCTCATTGTGACTTTAGAAATCTCAAGACAGGAACAAGGGCTCCCTTCAAATATACCATCATATTTGAAATATCTGTTTTGCATTTTCCAGTGGCAAGTTGATATTAAATTTTTAAACATATTAAATATGCATTTTTTAATATTTTAGAAACGAGCACTTCTAGAGAAAAAAATCGCTTATCATTTACAAAAAATGCAAAAGAATGACCTTAAGAGAGAAAAACTGGAGGCAAGTACAATCGAAAACAAAGGACAAGATGAAACAGAAGGTGAGAGAGAGACAATAAAAGACAAAATAGTTAAGTAGAACATGCATATCTATATATTAAATATCAGTGGCTTTGTGAAACCCCTCTGTGCTTATACAGTGAGGTCACAAGGCCCTTGCAAAGGGAAATCCTAGAAGCTCACACTACCTTTGCCAGGCACTGTGCAAGGCACTTCCCAGTTACAGCTCAAGTTGTAAAGAATATACAGACACACACACAAGCACACACATATATATATACACAATATATTACATTACATACATTATAACAAATTAAACACTTCTATAAAGTGGCTCAGTAGACAAGACTCCTTACTGTAGATTTAAAAAGAAGCCAGCAATAGGAGACAGAGCAAAAAAAAGATAAGACAGAGAGAGCAAAAGAGACAGATATACACACACACACACACACACACACACATACACACACACACACACACACACACAGAGACAGAGAGAGAGAAAAGGAGCCAGTAAAAGAAAACATTACCAAAAAAAAAAAAAATAGACTGGAACAAACAGAGAGACAATGAAAGAAAAATATAGAAAAAATAGAAGAAAAATTTTAACTGAGGATCAGTAAGAAAAGATTATACAAAACAGAAAGAGAGCAAGCTAGTAAGAGACAGAAAAAACAGTTTTCTTAAAAAAGGAGATAAAAGAAGAGACATTTAAAATATACTAAGCAAGAAGTAGAAATAGAAAACAAATAAGAACAAAAAGGTTAAAAAGGAAGAGGCAGTAAGAAAAGATGGTACAAAAAGAAAGAATGAAATGGAGAGAGGGAGAGGAAGAGAATGAATGAATGAATAAGAGAGAAAAGGAAAGAAAATTGAACACACACATACACGGTGAGAGAGTGGGAGGACGACAAAGGGAATGAAACAAATAAGAGACAGAGACAAGGAGAAGGAGGAAGAAAGACAAACAGGCAAAGGAAAGATAGAGTGTGAAAGAAAGGCAGCAAGAAAAGAGAAAAAATACAGGAACAAAAAGAGGAGGGAGAGAGAGAGAGAGAAGTTTAAACAGGATAAGTCAGTAGGAAAAAGTAAAATAAAGAAAAAGAATGTGAGAGTGAGAGAGAAGAATTTGAAAAAGAGGAGCTAATAAGAAAATCAAATACAATTGGGAGGAGGGGTGACAGAGAGAGACTAAAAATAAGAAGTCAGTAAAATAAGACAAAGATAGATAGACAGATAGATAGATAGATAGATAGATAGACAGACTTTAAAAAGGAGAAGTCAATAAGAAAAAATAGTACAATGAAGATAGACTGAATGAAAGAAAAGGACACAATAGAGGGGAGAACAGGAAAGAAAGAAAATATTAAAAAGAAGGAGAAGGTAAGAAAAGGCAGTAAAAGGAAATATGGAAAGAAAAAGCAAAAAAGAAAGAAAAAGAGAAAAAGACAAGAGTGGAATGAAAAGGGGAGAAATAGAGACACAGAGCAAAGGGGAGAGAAAAAAAGAATAGTACAATCAGGAAAGGGAAAGATTTAAAAAGTAGCAAAAGACAGTAACTTTAAACAAGAGAGAGAGCGAGAAAGAGAAAGAAAATATGAACAGATTTTCAAAAGGAAGAGCTAGTAGCCAATAAGAAAGGCAGTATAGGAAAATATAGAAAGAAACCTTGGAAGAAAGAGGGAGAGAAGGGAAAGAGTAAAAAGAAATATAAAGAGAAAGCAAGTAAATAAGATGAATTAAAAAAGTGGTGTCAGTAAAAAAGGAGGACAAAAAAAGATAGAAGGAAAGAAGAGAGAGTGAGAAAGAGAGAGGGAGAAGGAAATAAAACAGTTTGAAAAGAGAAGCCTGTAAAAAGAGAATAAAATAGGAGGGAGAGGGAGGGAAGAAAGGGAGGAAAGAAGAAAGGGAGGAAGGCAGCCATGCAGGCAAGCAAAGAAAAGAGAAGGAGAGTGAAAGAAAAGAAGTGAGAAGGAGGTATTGGGAAAGGGAATAAAGGAGGAAAGGAAGGAAAGAAAAAGTTTAAACAAAAGATGAGTCAGTAGGAAAAAGTAAAATAAAAAAGAAGAGCGTATGGGATTGTGTGAGAGAGAGAAGCTTGAAAAGGAGACAATAAAAAACTGTAAAATAAGCAGATAGATGATAGATAGATAGAGCCAATTTTAAAAGGAATAAGCCAGGAATAAACAAGAATATAAAACAAGATAGTAGAAGAGAGTTAGAAAGAAAGAGAAGGAAAGAAAAAAGTTTAAGAATAGGAGCCCCTAAAAAGTGAGTAAAAAAAAAAAGGAAGTAGAGAGGGTTGGAGGAAGTGAGGAAGAAAAAGGAGAGAAGGGAATGAGGAAAGAAAGGAAGGAAGGAAGGCAAAGATCATGGGCAGACCCAGAATGAAAGGGGGCAAGTAAAAGACAAAGGGAATAAAACAAGAAATAAAAAAGGAAGGAAGGAAGGGAAGTTTTAAAAGGATAGGACAGTAGGAAAAAATAAAATAAAAAAGAAGAGAGAATGTGATTGTGTAAGAGAGAGGTTTGAAAAGGAGGAGCCAGTAAGAAATTCAAGTACAATTCAGGGATGGGGGCAGTTTACAAAGGAGGCTTGAGTAAAAAAAAAAAAAAAAAAAAAAAGACTGTAAAATAAACACTATAGGTAATAGGCAGATAGATAGATCTAACTTAAAAAAATAAATAAACCAGGAATAAAGGACAGTACAAAACAAGATAGCAGGAAAGAGAGTTAGAAAGAAAGAGAGAAGAAAAGAAAAAGTTGAAGAAGAGGAAACCACAAAAAGTGAGTAAAAATAAAAAAGGAAGGAGGGGAGGGAAACAGAGAGGAGGGAGAAGGGAGGTATAGAGGAAGTGAGGAGGAGAGGCTAGAGAGGAGGGAGGGAAGAAAGGGAAAGAGAAGAGAAACAGGGGGCAGCCTGGTGGCGTAGTGGTTCAGTTCAGTGCACTCACTTCGGTGGCCCAGGTTAGCAGGTTTGGATCCTGGGCGCAGACCTACACCACTCATCAAGGCATGCTGTGGCAGCGACCCACATACAAAATTGAGGAATACTGGCACAGATGTTAGCTCAGGGACAATCTTCCTCAAGCAAAAAGAGGAGGATTGGCAACACATATTAGCTCAGGGCCAATCTTCCTCACCAAAAAAAAAAAAAAGAAAGAAAGAAAACAGAAACAGAGAGAAAGTGAAAGAGAGCAAGTAAAAAACACAGACAAAAGCAATAAAAGAAGAAAAGGTGGGGAAGAAGAGAAAACGAAGAAAAGTTTAAAAGGGATGGGACATGGGGCCAGCCTGGTGGCATAGTGGTTGAATTCGCACACTCCGCTTCGGCGGTATGGGGTTCGCAGGTTCGGATCCTGGGCGAGGACTGACGCACCGCTTATCAAGCTATGCTGTGGTGGCATCCCATATAAAGTAGAGGAAGATGGGCACGTATGTTACCCCAGGGCCAATCTTCCTCAGCAAAAAAAGAGGAGGATTGGCAACGGATGTTAGCTCAGGGCTAATCTTCCTCTCACACACACACAAAACGGGTGGGACAGTATGAAAAGAATAAAATAAAGGAGAGAGAGAGAGAGGATTGAAAGGAAGGTGCAAGTAAGAAAATTAAGTACAATATGGGGGTGGGGAAGTTTTTAAAAGTCACTAAAAAAGAGAGTTAAATAGAGATAGAGATGATTGATACCTAGATAGATCGGCGTATAGACAAGACTCTAAACAGGAAAAGTCAGTTAAAAAACAGTCAAGATAAATAAAAGAAAGTTAGAAAGAAGAGATGGAGGATGTAAGAAAATCAAGTACAATCAGGGAGGGGGTAAAAAAATGTTAGTTTAAAAATACACGAAAATAAAGATAGATGATAGATAGATAATAGATAAACATGAACTTTAAAAAAAAGCCAGTAAAAATGACACTACAAAAAGAATAGAAAATTAGAAAAAAGAAAGAAAAAAGTTTAAAAAAATAGAGCCAGTAAGAAATTCAAATAAAATTTTGTGTTGTGTTGAGGTACAGTTAAAATGTAAAAGTCATTTTACAAAATTTGTCAAAAAATACAATAAAATGAAGATAGATGATTTGATGGCTAGATATGCAGACAGGTAGAGTTAGGACTGTAAAAAGAAGCCAGTAAAGGGGCCAGACTGGTGGCGTAGCTGTTAAGTTCCCACGCTCTGCTTCAGCGGCCCAGGGTTTGCACGTTTGGATCCCGGGCGCGGACGTGCGCACCGCTTATCACGCCATGCTGTGGCGGCATCAGATGGGAACGGATGTTACCCCAAGGCCAATCTTCCTCAGCAAAAAAGAGGAGGATTGGCAACCGATGTTAGCTCAGGGCTACTTCCTCAAAAAAAAAAAAAGCCAGTAAAAATGACAATACAAAAAAGGAAAGTTACAAAGAGAGATAGAAGGAAAGAAAGTTTAAAAACTGGAGTCAGTAAGATGACCGTAGAAGCAGGAAGGGAGAGGGAAGTGAAGGAGGGAGGATGGGAGGGAGGGGAGGAGGGCAGTTAGAGGGAGAAAGATAAGAAGGAAAAAAGCAATGAGGGACAAAGGAGAGGAGAGAGAGTGAGTGGAGGGAAGGTGGTATGAATGATGGGAATCAGGGAGCGGGAGGGACAGGAGGAGGGAAAGAGGGGGGAAAGGGGGGGTGGGAGGAAAAATGCATGCAGGCGAGCAGGCAAAGAAGACAGAAAAGCCAGAGAGAGAGAGAGGGTCCTCAAGAGGCATACAGAAAGGGAGGGAAGGAGAGAGAGGGAAGGAGAGGGATGGAGTGAAAGAAGGAAGGAAGGGAGGCAGGGAGGAAGGAATCAAAGAAGGAAGGAAGAAGGGAGAGGGCAAGAAAGAAAGGTAAAAAGGATAAAAGGGATGAATAACTAGGAAAAAGAAGAATAAAATAGAAAAGAAGAAAGAGACAATGTGAAAGTGAGAGACAGAAGGAAGTGTTTGAAAAGAAGGAGCCCATAACAAAATCAAGTAGAATTGTGAATATTTTGCAGGCATAGAGAGACATTTAAAAAGTGAAATTCAGTAAAATTAAGATGAGAGATGATTGCTAGCTAGCTAGATGATAGATGGATGCAGGTATGTAGAGATAGATAGATAGATAGATAGATAGATAGAATGGACTTTTAAAAGGAGTAGCCAGCAATAAAGACAGTACAAAATAGAGTTCAAAAGAAAGAAAGAAAGAATAAAAAGTTTAAGTAGAGGAGCCAGTAAAAATTGAGTAGAAGAAGAATGGAAGCCAGGCAGGCAGAAAGGAAGGAAGTAGGGAGGAGGAGGGAAGAAAAGGTTGAAGAGAGGATGGGTAAATGAGAGAGAAAAGAAGAATGGAAAGAAAGAAGAAAGGAAGGATGGAGAAGAGGAAGGATGGAAGATAGGTGGGCAAAGTAAAAAGACAGTGAAAGAAAGGGAGCAATAGACATATACAAAGAGAATGAAGGAAGGGAGGGAGGAAGAGAAGAAGGGAAATAGAAAGAAACTGTGAATGAGAAAAAAGAAGGAAAAAAGGACAAGACAATACAAAAAGTAAAATAAAGGAAAAGAGATTAAATGAGAATGAGAAAGGTGTTCGAAAAGGAGGAACCAGTAAGAAACTCAAGTACTGTTGTCTGTGGATGTCAAAGAGATTCAAAGATTAAAAGCAATCATTTTTTTAACAAACCCTAAAATATAGATAGAATGATAGATGATTTATAGTTAGGTAGATAAATTAGACAGACAGACAGATGGACGGAACAGACTATAAAAGGAAGTACCAATAAAAAGGTTAAAAAAATGTACAAGAAAATAGAGCAAAAAATTAAAAGCAGGAGCAAGAAACAAAAGAAATAAAAGAGGGGGGGAAGGGGCAGGGGGGGGGGAGGGAGGGATGGAAGGCAGGCAGGCAACTTTAAAAAGGATAAGTCAGTAGAAAAAAGTAAAAAAAAGGAGAAAGAATTTGAGAGTCAGAGAGGGAGTTTGAAAAGTTGGAGCCAGTAACAAACTCAACTACAATTGTGGGGGTGAGAGATTTAAAGAGTAGAAGTCATTGAAGAACACAGTAAAAGGTAGGTAGATAGATAGATAGATAGATAGATAGATATAGATAGATAGATAACAGATAGATAGACAATAGATAGATAATAGATCAGAATCTAAGAAGAAGCCAGTAAAAAAGACAATAGAAAAAGATAGGATTAAAAGAGAAAGAAGGAAACAAGTATAAAAATAGATGGTTGTAAAAATACAGTAAAATCAAGCAAAGAAGGAAGGACAAGGGCCCACCCTGGTGGTGTAGCAGTTAAGTTAATGTGCTCCACTTTGGTGGCCCAGGGTTTGCAGGTTCGGATCCTGGGTGCAGACTGACGCACTGCTTGTCAAGGCATGCTGTGGCAGCGTACCATATAAAGTGGAGGAAGATGGGCACGGATGTGAGCCCAGGGCCAATCTTCCTCAGCAAAAAAAGAGGAGGATTGTCAACAGATTTTAGCTCAGGGCTAATCTTCCTCACAAAAAAAAAAAAGAAGACAAGATGCATGCATACATGCAGGTGGAGAAAACAGAAATACAGAGTGTTAAAGAAAGGGAGTGAGAAAGAGACACGGGGAATAAAGAAGGAAGGGAGGGAAGAGACAAAACAAAATGAGTTTAAATGCTATGAGTAAGTAGAAAAAGGAGTAAAATAAAGGAGACAACGTGAATGAGAGTGATAGAAATAGGGAGAGGAGATTGAAAAGGAGGAGCCAGTAAGAAAATCAGGCCACTATGGGGGGGTGGGGCGGATTTAAAAAGAAGTCAGGGGGCTACACGGTGGCGTAGTGGTTAAATTTGCACACTCTGCTGCGGCAGCCCAGGGTTCGCAGGTTCGGATCCCAGGCACAGACTGACACGCCGCTCATCAAGCCATGCTGTGGCGGTGTCCCATATACAAAATAGAGGAGGCTGGGCATGGATGTTAGCTCAGGGCCAATCTTCCTCTCCAAAAATAAATAAATAAATAAAAAGAACATTAAATATAGATATATAGATGATTGATAGGTAGGTCTGTAGGTAGACAGACAGACTAGACAGACATTTAAAAAATTAAAAACAGAAGTCAGGAAAATAGACAGGAAAAGCAGAAGGAGGGAAAGAGGGAGAGAGGAATGAGAGAAAGGGGTGAGTGAAGAATGTAAGATTGGGGGGAGACAGGAGGGAAAGGAGGGGGCAGGCATGCAAGCAGGCAAAGAAAAGAGACAGTGAAAGAAAGGAGAGCTAAAGAGACATAGAAGAGAATAGAGGAAGCGAATTAGGAAGGAAGAGGTTTAAAAGTATAAGACTCATGTACAGTTGGGAAAGGAGAGGAGAAAGACAGATTTTTAAGTCAATAAAAATACAGAAAAATGAAGATAGATGATTGATAAGTACCTAGGAAGATAGGTAAGTAGATTGGTAGACATATAGGTAGATAGAACTTTAAAAGGACAATCCAGTAAAAAAGACAGTATGAGGGAGGGAGAGAGAGGGGGAGAAAAAGAGAGAGAGAAGTTTAGACAGGAAAAAAAGTTTTAAGAAGGAAAGAGGAAGGGAGGGAGGAAGGGAAAGAGGGTAGGAAGGAAGGGAAGCAAGAAGAGAGGAAGGAAAGGGAGAGGGAGGGAAAATTTGGGAAGGGAAAGGATGGAGGGAGAGGGGAGAGAATGGACAGGGATGAAGGAAGGAGATAAGGAAGTTGACAGTATACAGTCATGCATTGATTAACAGGGATACATTCCGAGAAATGGATCCTTAGGCGATTTAATCATTGTATGAACATCATAGAGTGTACTGAAGGAGAACAAAATTTACCACCCCAAAATGTGTCTCTTTAACATGAGATTATCTTAGGCTGATTGTTTTTAAGAAACAAAAGACTCAGAAAGTTTTTCTCCTTACCTCCCCCTTAACTGCCTAAAAGAATTCAGCAAAAAATCTGTTTCAGGAAGCCAGCTATCACCTTAGCATTACATGAACCAGGTGGTAGACAGGGAGGAACTTAGAAAAACCTGTTTGTTGGGCTCCCCTTTGTGTTCTTCTGTTTCTGTGTGGCCAAACACTTGTTTGCTCCTTTTCACCTACCTGTGAATTGCCTTCCTTCCCTTTGAAATCCCTGACTCTCCCCACCCCCAACATCTTCTTTTGTCTTTAGCTAAGGATGGCATTTAAGGCAGTGGCTTCAGCCATTTTGGTGAGTGACAGTTTTCCTGGGTTTCTCCTGTGTATACAGGTTATTAAACTTTGTTTTTCTCCTGTTAATCTGTCTCATGTCACTTTAATTCTTAGACCAGCCAGGAGAATCTAGGAGAGTAGAGGAAAATTTCTTCCTTCCCTACAGTACTGACACAAACCTAGATGATATAGCCTATCACACACCTAGGCTATATGGTACTAATCTTAGAGGACCACCATCACATATGCTGTCCGTCATTGATTGAAACGTCATTATGCAGTGCATGACTGTTAAGGCAGAAAGAGAATTAAAGAAAGACGTAGAGAAAAAAATGAAATAAATTGATCTTTAAAAGGATGAGTCAGTAAGTAAAAGAAGAAAATAAAAAGAGACGAATATGCGAGTGAGGGTGAGGGGGCGTTTGAAAAGAGTAGTCCACAAGAAAATCATACACTTTTGTGTGTGTGTGATATAAAAAGTAGATATCAGTTTAAAAATGCAGTAAAATAAAGCTAAATAATGATTGATAGCCAGATAGCTAGACAGCTGTGTTAGTGTGTTGGTAGATAATAGATAGATAGTTTTAAAAAGAGGAACAAGTAAAAAAATAGTATAAGAAAAAAGATAAAAGGAAAGAGAAAGGGAAGAAAGGAAGTCAGGAAGGCAGAGAAGGACAAAGGGGAAAAGAAAGGGATCAAGAAAGAGAGAAAGAGAATAAAAGAACAAAGGAACAAAGAATGAAAAAGATAGAAAGTAAAGTTTACAACAGACTAGTGGGTAGGAAACAGAAAAATCAAAAGAATGAGAGTGAGAATGGAGGAGTTTGAAAAGAAAAGCAGGTAAGAAGATCAAGTACAATTGTGGAGGGTGGGGGATAGTTGAAAAGTAAAATTAAGTTAAAAGTAAAGTAAAATGAAGGTGGATAGATAGGTAGAAAGAAAGAATGGACCTTAAGAGAAGAAGTCATTTAAAAGCAATACGAAAGAAGAAAGAGAGTTACAGAAGACAGAAGGAAAGAAAAAATTTAAAAAGAGAGGTCTGTCAAAAAAAGTCTAGGAAGAAGGGATGGTGAGAGGGAGGAAATGAGTTTATAAAGGATGAGTCGGGGACAAAAGAATTACATAAACAAGGAGAGAGAGTGAGAGAGAAATGAGTTTGGAAAGGAGGATGCAGTAAGGAAATTAAGTGTAATTGTGTGGGGCGGGGGAGAATTTTAAAAAGTAAAAGTCAGTACAAAAAGACAGCAAAATGAAGATAGAAAGAAAGATGATTGACAGCTGAATAGGTAGCTGGGTAAGCAGGAAGCTATGTGTGTAGCTATGTATGTAGGTATATAGATATAAAAACAGAGAGAGGGAGGGAGGGAGGAAGGAAGGACAGACTAAGTAGAAGCCAATAAAATAGGCAATACATCCAAGAAAGGGAGAGAGAGCTATAAAACAGAGAGTCGGAAAGAAAAAAGTTTCAAAATGAAGAGCCAGTAAAAGGAAAGAGAGAAGGAGGGTGGGAAGGAAGAAGGGAAAAGGCAGGGGAAGAGAAGTTTAAAAGGGATGAATGAGGCTAGAAAAAGTACTAAAATAACAAAGGAGAGACAATGTCAAAGAGAAGTTTGAAAAGGAGAAACTAGTAAGAAAATTAAGTACAGTGTGGAGGACACGGAGCAAAAGAGCAATCTAAAAAAGAAGTCAGTCTAAAAATACATTAAAGTTAGATAGATAGATCAATCCATCCATCCATCCATCCATCCATCCATACATACATACATACATTGATACACAGCTACATATAGAGCTGATTTATAAAAGGAGAAGCCAGTAGTAAAAACAGGACAAAAAATAAAGTGAGAAGAAGGGGGGAAAATTTTAATTAGCCAATATAATGAGAGTAAAAGAAAGCGAAGAAAGGGAAGGAAGGAAGGGGTAGATAAAGGGAAGGAAGGGGCACAAAAGAAAGAAGTTTATAAGGGAAGAGTCTCTGGGAAAAGGAGTAACAAAGAATGTGAACAGGAGAGACAGAGGATGCTGAAAAGGAGAAGCTAGTGAGAAGATTAAGTACAGTCATGGACAGGAGCGAGAGAGATCTAAAAAGAAGTAGTTAACAAATACAGTAAAATAAAGATAGATAGGAAGATTAGATAGATAGGAAGATTAGATAGATAGATAGATAGATAGGAAGATAGGAAGATTAGATAGATAGATAGATAGATAGATAGATAGATAGATAGATAGATAGGAAGATGGGAAGATTAGATAGATAGATAGGGAACAGATTTAAAAAACAGAAGCCACTAAAAATGGCAGTACAACAAAAAAGAGAACTGCAGGAGAGAGAGAGAAAAAAATATTAAGTGGAGCCATTTAACAAGTATAAGGGGAAAGAGGGGAGGGAGAGGAGAGATGAAAGAAAAAAAGTTTAGTTAGAGATGAGTCTGTGGGAAAAAGTTAATTAAGGAAGGAGAGAGTATGTGAGAGTGAGAGGGAGGAGCAGTAAGAATATCGGTACAATTGTGTGTGGTTGCGATTTAAAAAGTAGAAGTCAGTAAAAAGACAGTAAAATAAACATAGATACATGATTTATAGCTATATAGACAGCTAGGTATGTGGATATGTACAAAGCAACATAGATATATGATTGATAGAAAAGAAAGGAGATAGATAGATTCATACATGCATACATGCATGTAGACAGGACATTAACAGGCAGAAGCCAGTAAAAAAAGGGAGTTAGAAAGAGAAATGGAAGGAAAGAAAAAGGTTTAAAAAGAGGAGTCGCTAAAAAGAGCGTAAAAGAAGAATGGAAGAAAAAAGGGACAGAGGGATAAGGGAGAGACAGAGAAGGAGGGAGGGAGTGGAGGAGAAAGAGTGAGAAGGGAATAAGGAAGGTGGAGGGAAGAAGGGCATTGAAAGAGATAACGGAGAAAGAACATTAATAAAGAAGAAAGAACCAAGAGAAGGAAGGAAATATGAAGGGGGCAAAGAGAGGGAGGAAGGAAAGAAGAAACAAAGAAAGGAAATGGACAGACGAGAGGAAGAAAGGGGGCAGGAAAGAAAAAGAAACTTGTGAGATGAGTCCCTCGGAAATAGAGTAAAATAAAAAGAGAAAAAATGTGAGTGTGAGAGGATTTTGAAAAGTAGAAGCTAATGAAAAATTAAGTACAGTTGTGAAATGCAGGCTGCGAGAGAGAGATCTAAAAAGATGAAGTCAGTTAACAAATACAGTAAAATAGTTAGATCCAGAGATACACAGATTAAAAAAAGAATGGACTTTAAAAGTAGAGGCCAGTAAAAAAAAACAGAGTATAAGTAAACATAAATAGAAGGCATTACAGAACAGAGAAAGAAAGAAGAAAAGTTTAAAAGAGAAGCAGGTAAGAAAGAGTTTAAGAAGGGAGGAAAAGACAGAAGGAAGGGATGGAGGGAGGGAGGGAGAAAAAGAATTTTGAAAGGGATGAGACTAGGAAAATACATAAAATAAAAAATAACAGAGAATGTGAGAGAAAGAGACACAGAAAGGAGTTTAAAAGCAGGGGTTACTGTGAAAATTAAGTACAATTGAAGAAGGCAGAGAGAAAGAGAATGATCTAAAAGGAAGTCAGTTAAAAATAGAGTAAAATAAAGGTAGGAAAATTGATGACAGCTAGGCAGTAGGTAGGTGGACAGAAAGATAGATAGATAGATAGATAGATAGATAGATAGATAGATAGATAGATAGATAGATGGATGGATAGGATTTCAAATAGGAGAAGCCAGTAGTAGATAGGACAAAAAAATAACAGAAAATGAGAAAGAAGGAAAAAGTTTTTTAAAGGAGGCAGTAAAAGGCAAAAGGAAGAAAGGAAAGGAATAAGCAGAAGGAAGGAAGGAAGAAAAGTTTATACAGGATGAGTCAGTAGGGAAATGAGTTACATAAAGGAGAGGGAATGTGCGAGCGTGAGGGAGGACCAGTAAGAAAATCAAGTACCGTTGTGTGGTGTGCAAGAGATTTAAAAAGTAGAAGTCAGTAAAGAAAGACAGTACAAGACAGAAAGAAAGATGATTGTTGATAGCTGTATAGCTAGCCAGCCAGCTAGGCAGATAGAAAGGCAGAAAGAACTGATTTTAAATAGGAGAAGGCAGTAGTAAAAGCAGGACAAAGATGTATAAAGAAAGAGAGGAGAAGGAAAGAAAAAAGTTTAAAAAGAGGAGTAGTAAAAAGAGAGTAAAGAAGAATGACAGGAGAGAGGAAGGAAGGAAGGAAAGAAAGGGGAGGGAGGGAGGAAGAAAAGTGGGATGAAAGGAGGAAGAGGGGAGGAAGGAAGAGAGGGAGAAATGAATGAAGGAAGACAGAACCGAGAGAAGGTGGGGCAGATGGATGGACATAAGAAAGAAGGAGGCAGGAGAAAGGAAGAAAGAAATGAGGGAAGGAAGAAGCAAGAGGGAGGAAAGAGAGAAGAAGGAAGGAAGGCATGCATACAGGCAGGGAAAGAAAAGAGAACGAGAGACAATGAAAGAAATGGAGTGAGAAAAGATACAGGTCATGAGCAAGGAAGGGGGAGGGAGGAAAGGAAGGAAGGTAGAGTAGAGGGCAGAGAGATCTAAAGAGAAGTCAGTTAAAAATAAAGGTGGATGGGCCGGCCCATGGCTTAGCGGTTAAGTGCGCACGCTCCGCTGCTAGCAGCCCGGGTTCGGATCCCAGGCGTGCACTGACGCACCACTTCTCTGGCCATGCTGAGGCCGCGTCCCACATACAGCAACTAGAAGGATGTGCAGCTATGACACACAACTATCTACTGAGGCTTTGGGGGAAAAATAAATTAATTAAAAAAAAAATAAAGGTGGATGGATGTATGAAAACTAGGTAGGTAGGTAAACAAGATTTTATAAGGAGGGCCTGGTACAAAAGATAATATTAAAAGGTAACAAGAGAGGGGCTGGCCCGGTGGTGCAAGCAGTTAAGTGCGCGCGCTCCGCTGTGGCGGCCCCGGGTTCCCCGGTTTGGATCCTGGGCGTGCACTGAAGCAGCGCTTGTCAAGCCAAGCTGTGGCGGCATCTCATATAAAAAAGTAGAGGAAAATGGGCACGGATGTTAGCCCAGGGCCAGTCTTCCTCAGCAAAAAACAGGAGGATTGGCAGATGTTAGTTCAGGGCCAATCTTCCTCACACACACACACATAAAAAGATAACGAGAGAGAGTGAAGGGAAAAAGGTTTAAAAGTGGAACCAGTAAAGAAAGGAGTATAAGAAGAATAGAGAGAATGAGGGAGGAAAGGAGTAGGAAGAAAGAGAGGAACTGAGGAAGTAAAGAAGGCAAGAGGTAGGGGAGAGATAGGCAGGGAAGGAGGAAGGAAGGAAGGAAGGAGTGTAGGCTCACAAAGAGACAAATCCAGAGGGAGAGAATGAAATGAGTAAGAAGGAGACATAGAGACTGGTAATGAAGGCAGAAAGGTGGAAGGAAGTAAGGGAGGGAGGGAAAAAGGGAAAGAGAGAGGGAGGAAGAAGGGATGATGGAAAGAAAGTAGAAAATAAGGAAGAAAGAAAAGTAGTTTATAAATGATGAATCAGTAGGGAAAAGAGTTAAATAAAGGAGAATAAGAGAATGTGAGAGTAAGGGGCCCATAAGAAAATGACGTACAATTTTGTATGATGGGGAGAAGATTTAAAAAGTGGAAGTCAGTATTTTTAAAAAGACAGTAAGGGGGACCGGCCCCGTGCCATAGTGGTTAAGTGCACACTCTCTGCTGCTGGTGGCCCAGGTTCGGATCCCGGGCACGCACCGACACACCGCTTGTCAAGCCATGCTTTGGTGGCATCCCATATAAAGTGGAAGAATATGGGCACAGATCTTAGCCCAGGGCCAGTCTCCCTCAGCAAAAAGAGGAGGATTGGCATGGATGTTAGCTCAGGGCTGATCTTCCTCACAAAAAAAATATAAAAAAAGACAGTAAGATAAAGAAAGATAGCTGAGATGGGGGAGGAATGGACTTTAAAAGGCAGAAGCCAATATAAAAGACCATACAAAATATATACAAAGAGTTAGAACAAAAGAAATAGAGATGAAAAGAAAAATCTTTAAGAACAGGAGCCAGTAAAAAAAGAATGGAAGGTATGAAGGAGGGAAGGAAGAGAGGGAGGAAGGGAGGAATGCAGGAAAGCAAGAAAGAGGGAGAGATAAAGGGATGAAGGAGAGAAAAGGGGAGGGAAGGAAGAAAGGAAGGAGAGAGGGAAAGAAGGAAGGAAATAGAGAAAGAAAGACAAAGAGAGGACAGAGAATGAAATGGAGCTAGAAAAAGAGACAGAAAAAGGCTATTAAAGAAGGAAGAAAAGAAAGAAGGAAGGGGCAAGATAGAAAGGAGGAAGTTGGAAGGAAGAAAGAAGTTTAAATTGATGAGTCTGTAGGAAGGAGTAAGACACAAAAGAAAGGGAAGAGGATGTGAGAGTGAGAGACAGAGGGTTTGAAAAGGAGGAGCTAGTAAGAAATTTAAGCACAATTGTGGACAGTGGGGGAAATAAATCTAAAAAGTCAGTTAAAATATTACAGTGAAATAAGATAGATGGATGAATGACAGCTCATAGGAAGGCAGGTAGATAGGTAGGTGTATAAAATATAAATAGAACCATAGACAGGTGATAGATGATGTATGGGTGGGTGGATAGATAGATAGATAGATAGATAGAACTTATAAGGGGGAACCCAGCAAAAAAGTCAGTACATAAAAGATAGAAAAAGAGAAAGAGAAAGAAGAAATGAAAAACATTTTTCAAAGGGGCCAGTACATAGAGAGTAAAAGAGGGAAGATGATGGGTAGGGCAGGGTAGGGTAGGATAGGGTAGGACAGGACAGGACAGGGTAGAGTAAGATAGTATAGGATAGGACAGTAGGATAGGATAGGATAGGAAGAGAGGAAGGCAGGCAGGCATGCAGACAGGCACAGAGGAGAAATAGAAATACAGAAAGGGAACAACAAAAAGACATAGAGAAATGAAATAAGAGAAGGAAAGAATGAAGGAAGGAAGGAGGAAATATGAAAGAAATAAAGAGAAGATGTTTAAAATGGATTAATTTATAAGAAAATGTAAAATACAGAAAAATGAGAATGAGAGAGAGAAAAGAGAAGGAAAAAGGAGAGTCAGAGACCTAAAGAAAAGAAGAATGTTTCACAAGGAGGAAGGAGCCAGTAACAATGAAGTGTACAAAAAGATAAAAGAAAAATATAGAAAGGCATAGAAGGAGAGAAAAGAAAAAAGAAATAGAGAACAAAAAATGAGAAAAGTTTAAAAACAAGAAGCCTCTAAGAAGACTTTACACAATAGAGAGAGAAAGAGAAAAAGAAAAATTTAAAAGGGAAGAGCCAATAATAAATTTGACAGAGATGTAAAAAAAAAGAACGAATATGAAAAGACTGCAGGGGCCGGCCCTGTTGCATAGGGGTTAGGTGCACGCGCTCCACTTTGGCGGCCCGAGGGTTCGCAGGTTCGGATCCCGGCTGCGCACCAACGCGCCGCTTGTCAAGCCATGCTATGGCGGTGTGCCATGTAAAGTAGAGGAAGATGGGCACGGATGTCAGCCAAGGGCCAATCTTCCTCACAAAAAAAAAAGAAAGAAAAGAAAGACTGCAAAAATGATAGTGTTAGAGAGAGAGAAAAGGAAAGACAAGAAGAAAGATTTTTAACAAGGAAGAGTTAATAAGAAATGCCACTGCAAAAAATAATGAAAGCAAGAGAGAAACTGAATGAAATAAGTTCTAAAAAGGAGGAGCAGATAAGAAAACATAGTGCATAGTGCATAATAGAATAAAATAATGAAAGTGGAAGTGAAAGAGAGAGTAGGAAGGGAGGGAGGAGGAAGGAAGGGAGGGAGGAAGGAAGGAAGGAAGGTGGGAAGGAAGGATGATGGAATAGAAGTAGGAAATAAGGAAGAAAAAAAGAAATTTATAAATGAGGAGTGAGTAGGGAAAAGTATTAATAAAGGAGAGAAAGACAATGTGAGAGTGAGAGGGAGGAGCCATTAAGAAAATCAAGTACAATTGTGTACGATGGGGAGGAGTTTTAAAAAGTAGAAGTCAGGGCCGGCCCCGTGGCTTAGCGGTTAAGTGCGGGCGCTCTGCCACTGGCGGCCCAGGTTCGGATCCCGGGCGCGCACCAACGCACCGCTTCTCTGGCCATGCTGAGGCTGTGTCCGACATACAGCAACTAGAAGGATGTGCAACTATGACATACAACTATCTACTGGGGCTTTGGGGAAAAAAAAAAAAAGGAGGAGGGTTGGCAATAGATGTTAGCTCGGATCTGGTCTTCCTCACCAAAAAGAGGAGGATTAGCATGGATGTTTGCTCAGGGCTGATCTTCCCCACAAAAAATAAAATAAAAAGTAGAAGTCAATAAAAAAAAAAGACAATACAATAAAGATGGATAAATAGCTAGGTGGATGGATGGATGGATGGATAGGTAGGTAGAGAGAGAGAGAGAGAGATGCATGCATGCATAGACAGAACTGATTTGAAAAAGGAGAAACCAGTAAAAAGTGAGTACATAAAAGATAGAGAGTTAGAAAGGGAAAGAGAAGAAATGAAAAACTTTTTTAAAGTAGGCCAGTAAATAGAGAGTAAAACTAAGAGAGAAGAGGATAGGATGGGATGGAATGGGATGAGGTGGGGAGTAAAAAGGGAAGGGGGAGGGAAGGGAAGAGGAAGAGAGAGGGAGGGAAAAGGAATTGAAAGAGAAGTTTTAAAAGGAGAGCAGAAAAGACTTTTTTAAAAAAATTGAGAGAGAATGTGTGCAAGAGCAAGTTTTTAAAGGATGAGCTGGTAAGAATAGACAATAGGAGAGGGAAGAAGGAATGAAAAGTTTATGAAGGAGGAGTCAGTAAGAAAAGCTCATAATGCAGTTTAGTGAAACTATGAGGCTGTAACCTCTGCCTCTGGGATAATAAATCAATTTAGCAGCTATATTGCTCCCTCATCTTCAACTGTTAACTTCTACTGCCAATAGGAAGAAAGTTTCAGTTAGGCATCTTAAACAGCGGCCACTTCAAATGCTTTTTGAAAAAGAAAATATAAAAGAATTTATGTTCACAATATTACAGAAGTGACAGGAGAATGAAGATGTCTATTTCACATATGAAATTAACTTATACCACTATAAGGCGGCTGTCATCTTCCACCACATAGACACCAAGGGATGCACATCTTATAACTCTAATGAAAACCAAGTTAGCACACATACAGTTTTGAATCCTTCTGTCTATTAGAAACAGGAACTGTAGTCGCCTCTTTCGCAGATGAGGTATATGTATATGGTTGCCTCTGCCAAGCTCTGAGACCCAGCCAAGAATTGTCATGGCCACTGTGGCCTGCAGGATCTCCAGCACAGTCATTACACTGGTCTGCATCCCCACACAGAGAAAAAGCCATGTTCTCATTGGGCAGGATGGAAGGATGGAGTTTTTCCCTTTTCCCAGAAGATGACTCTGTTCCCCTAAGTATAGCTTTAACTAAACAAGATAATGTTATAAAAGTGATTGTTCTGCCTCCCCATCATATCTCTCCTAGGATTTCTCAATCCTGCCACTATTGACAATTTGGGCTGGATAATTCTTTATTGTGGGGACTGTCCTGTGCATTGGAGGATGTTGAGCAGCATCCCTGGCCTCTACCAGATGCCAGGAGCACCCCCCCACCCCCATTTGTAACAACCAAAACTATCTCCAGACATTTCCAAATGTCCCCTGAGGGACAAAATTGCCTCTCATTGCAAACCACAATCTATCCTCTCCAATTCCTCCCCAAAACACCATAAATAGATTAACATATGGCTCTCCTCCTATTGGGCATGAAAGGATAAATAGAATCTATCTTGGATAGCTTTGTCATCTATTTATTAAAAATAAACATCTTCTTGTGTTCCTTTAAGTTTATTCTCCTAGGATAAAGAAAATGAATGATGCTGCCAGTGACCAGAAATTTCACAACAGACAAAAACATAATTAAAATGTTATGATTAGAAATACTAAAATAGTCATTTGTGGAATTTGGGATTTGGTACTCACCTCTTCTGCTTATAATGCAGATAAATCCTCTATCCTCTGTTATAAATGACAGATTTTGAGTAATGCTTGCCAACAATGCTACAGCCTCTCTTGCCGTCCAGATTAGACTCCCTAATTCCTCAGTTCGTGTCACTGCCTCCACACACCTATGAGCAGGACAGCCCACATATGCAGCTAACTCTGCAAGCCCAGTTCAGAGCCCTGTCTTCTCCAGGGCCCCTGCTCCTGATCTCATTTCTGTGCTTTTCCATTCCCAAACAAGATCCTGAGGCATTTTTTTAGCCTGTGCCTCACTGGTGGCTGTGGCCACTGCTGCCACTCCTTGCTCAGCAGTTCTGCCTCCTAGGGAAGCTCTACCTGCATCTCATTTGTTTCACTTGGAGAATCATCTTTGCAGATTGCTGGTTGGAGGTGCTACTGATGTTTCTGAAGCCTGTGGCCTTAGGTACCTAGTGAGGACCAAGACCTTGACCAATGCTCTTTCTCCAAACCTCGCCCTTCCTTAGGCTTTGGACTTTCCAGGCCTGAAGTAATTTCTGTCACTTCACTGGCAGCAGAAATATTTTATTCTGCCATATATTTTTCTGCAGCAGTGGAGAGTGCTTTCACTGTTGCCCACTCTTGTTCTGCTGTTCCTTTTAGAGCAGCCCGACTGAGTAGTAGCTGTTGTCATTTGAACATTTCAGCCTACTTCTTGAGTAGGCTTCTTTAGCTGTAGGCCTAGCACTATTTGCTGGATCTAACTGTCTTCCTTCCTTTTGCTTTCTGGCTCAGTCATTATTTTTCTAGCATACTCCCCTAGATTCTGCCTTTGTGAGGCCCCCAAAATTGCTGAGACTTTCAGGGATCCTCCCCATCTTTGTGCTTCTTTCCTAAAATGGTGTCCAGATCTCTGGGGCAAGAGGTGTGGCTTATGTTCTTACTCTTCTAAGTGTCAGCAGTATAGGCATCACCTAGGAGCTTATTAGAAATGCAGATTCTCAGGCCCCACCCCAGACCTACTTAATCAAAGTCTGAGTTTTCACAAGATCCCCAATGCTTTATATGCACATTAAAGATTGGGAAACACTGGCTTCCATGACCTCATGGAGGCAAAATAAAGTCAGGGTACTTGGATGAAATGTCCTCTGGTCTCCAGAGAGACGCTCTTATCTCCACTGAGGTAGTGCTTGGCCTGTTGGCATTCACAGTTGAAGTCGGCTGTCGGTGCAGTAACTCATCATCTGGTCTCACTGGGCTTAGTAGGGTCCTCTGGCTTTCCCATTCCACCTCAATTCTGGCTGGCTGCTCCATAACACTCAGGGTGGAGCCCTCTCACCTCCACCACAGTGACTTCCCTTGGCAGGCTCCCCAGCTAGATTCTCAGCCCTTTCTGGGCCATGTGTACACCACATGGGAACCAGGAGTGGCTTAAGAAAGCAAAACCTCAAGGGGAAATAGGGAAAGGTCGGTAAAAGGGAACAAATTTTCAGCTATAAGGTGAATAAGGTCTGAGGGTCTAATGTAAAACTTGGTGACTATAGTTGATAACACTGTATTGTATAATTGAAATTTGCTAAGGAAATAGAACTTAAATGTTTTCAACAACAGTAACAAAAAAAGATAAATATGTGAGGTGATGGATGTGTTAATTAACTAAATGGGGGGAATCCTTTCACAGTGTGTGTATATATCAAATCATCACCATGTCCACTTTAACTATCTTACAATTTTATATGTCAGTTATACCTCAATAAAGCTGACATTTAAAACAGAAAAAGAAAAAGAAAGCAAAACCTCAGAGAGAGCCTTGCTCTACCTGACTACACTGTATTGCAAAGTTTCTGGGCCATGCTCCAGGGGAGTAGAGGAAGCAGAGGTGGGGAGGTAGCCTCAGAGATCTCTTTCTAGAGTCCTAAAGGAAGAGAAGAGCAATAGTTCTTCTTTTCTCTTCATGTTATCTGAAGCAACCAAGGCCCCAAATAAGGAAAATGTGAAGCCACATCTGATTTCTTTGCTCTCCAGCCTCTCCCATCACCTTTCCATTTTCCCACCATCTCTGAGCTGCTAAAGGAGTGGACTTTTTTCCCCAATTTTCCTTAAGTCATATCCTGCTTCTTCCTGAGCCCAGATAACTCTTATTTGTGGGCTAGGGTATCTCCAGTACACTAAGGGAGAATTTTCTGAGCTAAATATTCCAGGCTGTTGCTACATAAGAAGAAAGGTAAAATTTAGGGAAATTCTTGAGACAATTGCATGGCTTTCAAGGCATACTGTCTTGGCTGTGTCATCCTATTTTTGGATGACAGGTGCTGAATATTACCTGGGTGTTTATCGTGGCATTCCTCCTGTTAAAAATTCTAACCTCTCCTCCCCTAGCTCCACCCCCATGCAGGTGGATGCCTATGGAAGACTAGGGCAGAGATCTTGTACTTAGGGAGTCAAAAGTGAGAAAATAATATAAAATTTTGAAACAGTTGCTTTGTTACATAATGGCTGTTTCACATCTGTCAAGCCCCAAAAGTGAGCACAACAAAAGATGGGTCTCCAGACCTACATCTAGAAGGCATGGTCACTATAAAAAAAATGTAAAATATAGAAAAATATGTAATATATATAATGTGAAAACCTAATAAACATGGGCAAAGGGCATGAATAAACATTTTACTGAAGACATATAGATGGCAAATAAGCACATGAAAAGCTGTTTAACGTTATTAGTCATTAGGGAAATACAAATTAAACCACAATGAGATACCCCTACACACCCAGTAAAATGGGTAGAATTTAAATAACTGACCATACCAAGTATTTGCAAGGATGTGAAACAACTAGAACCATCTGACACTGCAGGTGGGAATGTAAAATGGTACAACCACTGTGGAAAACAGTTTGGCAACTTAAGTTAAACTTACATCTACCATATGATTCAGCCATTCCACTCCTAGGTATGTTCCCAAGAGAAATGAAAATATATGTCCACATAAAGACTTGTACATCAATGTTCATAGCAGCAGTATTCATAATAGCCAAAAAACTGGAAACAACCTAAATGCCCTTAAATGGGCAAATGGATAAACTATAGTACATCCATACTATGGAACACTACTCAGTAATAAAAAGGAATAAACTGTTAATAGAGGCAGCAATATTGATGAATCTCAAAATTAATTATGCTGAATGAAGGAAGCCAGACTCCCCCCCACCAAAAAAACGAGTACATCCTGTTTGATTCCATTTATAGCAAACTCTAGAAAATGCAAACTGATTTATAGTGACAGCAGATCAGTGGTTGCCTGGGGGACAAAGGTAGAGAGAGGGATGAACCATAAGGGAGCACAAGGAAACTTTTGGGGCTGATGGAAATGTTTATCTTGATTGTGGTGATGGTTTCGTGGGTTTATACATATGTCAAAACTGAACAAATGGTACGTTTTAAGTATGTGCAGTTTATCGTACTTCAATTATATTTCAATAAAGTTGTTTAAAAATTATAGGATTTCTGTTTCATTTACTTTTAGGATCATTTCACCAGTCTCACGGTTTTGTAAAGATTCTTGCCAAAAAATTACCAACTTCATTACCTCCTCAACATGACATACAGAGTAACACAAGAGAACAAAAGGTAGAAAGTTGTATGTCTCAGATGCTTTGTATTGATCATTAATTTATCTGGTTAACTTTTATTTCTATGGGATATCCCCTTCACTGGCATGGTACTGACTGGTCAGAGATAATGGGGTCCTACACAAGTCTGAACCCTCTCCCTGGCAGAGAACGTTCTAAGTCAGCTTCATGACGAAGATACCATGTGGTTTAGCAGAAACTAACTTAAGTATTTGATGATGAAGATGATGATAGCTAACATTTATTGAGACCTTACCGTGGGCCAGGTCCTGTGCTAAGCTAGAAGGAAAGGAAAAGGGGGAAAGTAGGTGACATAAGATACAAAGATGGAAAAGACATCATCACTGCTCTTGAGGACTCACCATCCAGGGATCAGACACACACAGTAAACAAAAGTCCTAACAGTAAAATGAGAGGAGAGTTTTGATCTGTACAAAATGCTGTGGGAGCACAGATTTAGAGACTAGCCCTGCCTAGAGAAGTCTAAAAATAAAAAGGCTTTATTAAAGGAAGGATTAATTGAATTAGGTCTTGAAATGTGAGTGGGAAGTCCAGATGAATAGATGTGAGGATATAGTGAGGCAGTATTGCAGGCAGACGTTAAAGTGTTAGGTGAAAGCATGGAAGTGTGAGCCAGCTAAGCCAGGGCAGTGCAGGAGAGGAGATGGAAAAGGTAGGTTGAAGCCAGAGCTTTGTATATCTTGCTGAAGTATGAATTTATCCTCTCCTTAGTAGGGAGCCATTGCAGATTTTTGAGTAGGGATATGAAATAAGAATGATTTGGGTTTTAAAAAGGTAATCTGGTTGTAGTGTGTGAGATAGACACGTAGAGAGAAGAGATTGGAAGCAAGATAGTCTTGAGCCTGCTGGGGTAGTCCAGATAAAAATAATAACGGCCCAAACTAAGGCAGTGGCAATGAGGGTGAACTAGAGGCCATAGATTTAAGATATTTCAGAGTCAGACTATGTCAGAATTTGGTGACTCAAAAGATGTGCGGATTCAGAGAGAGGGAGATGATGATGATGACAATGATTTAATTTTTGTGTATATGTTCTCTTGAAGTGGGATGCCTTTTCTCTGTGCTCCCATAGTGCTCAGGCTTACCTCTATCTCAGAATTCATTTTACTGTATCATATTTGTCTGTTCTACTGGATGATAAACTTTTTGAGGTCAGGAATTATATATCTTATTTCAATTCCAAGCAGTGTGCTCCATCAGCAATAGACTGGATCGGATTGGCCTTATCTGATATAAATGGAACAACATGAAGCTTTCTAGAATGGAGCACTGGATGCATTGTTATGCCTTTAACCAAAATACGGAAGACAGAGGAGGAGCAAGTTTGGAAAGATGGGTGTACATGAGTACATGATAAGTTTCATTTTGAACTAGTTAAGTTTAGGTACCTGTGAGTGATATCCAATCAGAGGTTGATAATATGTGTTAGCATTGAGACCAGAGCTTAAGAGAGAGGTAGGGGATGGGGAGAGAGGGGAGATACTGTATTAATTTGATTGCTCTAGAGTCAGCAAAAGTCTGTTTTAGAAGCTTAATTACCAATGAATGTCTTTTTTCTTGAATGTTAAACCATACAGAAAAATAAAGAAATGAGTAAAACATCACACCCTTTAAATGATGGAGGTAAGAAAAAGAACAATATTTATAATTGTTCTGTTATCTTTCGGTTAAATTAATTATAGTTTTGTCGTATAGTTTTCCAAGTTATACTTTTTTTGTGATTATAAAATGTGTGATTATTTTGATAAAGGAAGATATAAAAATTATTCATGATTGTAAATGTTAGTATCCCACATTTTTGAGTGATTGCTGAGTGAATAGGCCCTTTGGAATTTACAAAGCGTGAGGAAGTTAGAGTCCCTGCTGTGGCTGCCTATACTGATAGGCAGAGTAAGTTCCTGACATACTGCGATTTGGGAGTCCCAGTGCAGAGAATTCTCCCTAGGAAGGTCTCTATCCTCTATGCCATCCTTTCTCCCCAGACATAAAAATACATCCTGTTTCCCATCTCCCCAGGGCTGGACTAGAGGTTAGTTAAGTCTCTATTAGTCTCTGCAAAAGATTCCCATGCATATTGCACACACCACCAAGAGCATTAGCACATCTCCACCTGGGTAACCAAAAGCAGCTCATCCAATATGCACAAAAACAAATTCATCATCTTCTAGTCACCCCAAAACCTGTTCTCTGCTCCTCCTAATTTTATCTGGGCACAAAACCTGAGTCATCTTTGACTCTTTCTAATTGCTTACATTCTACATCCAAATGTTGCCACATTCTGTCCGATCTACCTCCTTAAATTCTTTCATAACCTTCCCTTCCTTTCCGTTCATGCCACTCCTGCCCTTAACTACTGCAATGATTTACCTTCAATGTCTTCTTCTCCTGTTAATCTAGCCTACATTTTGCTGTGAATGTGATCTTCCCCCAAAACAGCTTTGGGCATATAATTCCTCTACTCAAAAGTCCTTTGTGGTTCCCCCTTCCCTACTGACTAAAGTGCAAAACAGTTCATTCTGGGGCAGGGCGAGTGGTGGGAGATTAAGCTGGCAAAGTAACTTAGAGCCACAAGTTAGGGAGTTCAGGCTTGTGCCTGAGGGCAGTGGTGAGCCACTGGAAGTTTGTAGACAGGGGACTTCAAAAAAGGTATCTTATACTTGGAGACACTGCCTTAACTTGAATAAATAAATACATCCTTGACTATGGTAATTCTAGACATTATGGCAACCCAGCAGGGAGAACTATATCATCTTTTCATATTTAAAGGTACCTCTTCTTTCCCTAGGAATTAAAAGTACCTCACCTCCAGCTCCAGATGTCTCTGATAAAACGGCACACATCTCCAGACACACTCCACAGGATATTCTGCAACAAGGGGCAAGTAACGTTTCTTTTGTGCCAGATACAGATAGAACAGATGAAGTATGAAATTATGATCAAGATTGATATAACACAATTTCATTCATTAAATGACAATTCAGAACAGGCTTATTCCCTGAAATTAACCACCTATAGTAAGATTTTATAAAAACTGAAATGTGAACCCACAGTAATAATCCTGTGCTACTTGATACTTCCAGTGCTCATGGCTGTCAATTATGTTAGTGTTGCCATATTGTCATTGTAGGGAATAGCAGTAACAAGTTGTAAGCCAGCAGAAGAAAAGTGATGAGCTGGAGATTTTTAAGGTGCTAAACAGATCTAATATTTGATTGTTATATTTGCCTCAATTCTTAATAGAGATTTACCAGAAGCAACTTGAGTGTTCCCACTTAGACCTTAGGTTATAGGCTTCCTAAATGATGAGCTTCAAGAGTGTCAAGGTACATACCTGTGCCCTGGAGAGGAAGCAGCAAATTGGTCTTGGTGAATCATTTCTCTTCTGGTGTTGATGGGTTGTGCAGAGACAGCCATACTGCCTCGCCCTGTCCCCTTTGTGACCAGTGATCACTCATCTGATGGTGGAAAGTTGGCAGCAGACATTCAGGGTGCAGCCTCTGGTCACAACATAGATTCCTCTGTGGGTTGCTAACTATAAGAATCAAATCCACATCCTTGACTCCATTAGCACTGTATTAACTGGCTCAGCTGTTCTAAAAAGTTAACATGGTTTGAAAAACATGTCATCAGGCAGGGAATTCACTAAAGTCTTCCCAAATGAATTCTACGCAACTGAGGTAGAAAGTGGCATCATTTGCCATGTCCTGTGTTAAATGAATAGTAAGCACCAGACTCAATTATATGTAACTGCTCAAATGTAGCATGTTAGCCATAATATGCTTCTCTGTATAAGCAAATATTGATGAAACACCTGCTGTGTACGGGGCTCTGTGCTACTATGTCAACATCCTTAATCAGTATGCTTAGTATCTGAAAAAAGAAACGTCTTAACTACTTTGAGATAGTTTAGTAGTTACACATCAGGAATTAATTACTTTTTTCAACAGCCTCACTATAGAGCCAGAAAACAAGTATCCCCTGAGTGTAACATGGATGGAAAACAATACTAAATACTTTACCAAAAAAAAAGTCAATAAACAAATTTAGACCATCTGTTTTTAAAGGAGGCTTTAAAATATATTGGACAATATGAGTACATCAAATGGTCACAGATACCTAATTTATTTTGAGAAATAGCATGACCACTTTATTACAATAGAGTATGATACTATTTTGCAACTTATTTCACCCATCCCATCAGTGTCAGAAAATGTACTTCTGGTACCTTGTGTTCAGCAATCTGACCTGGAAAAAAAAAACAGTCTACTCTGTTGGATTTATCTTCATCTATAATTACCCAAGCAGGTAGAGCTGTTGGCCAAATCAAAGAGTCACATGCCATGTATGCAGAAATCCTGCTCTCTGCCTTCCAGCTCTCTAAAAACATTTCCCATATAGTTAACTTTGTTTAATAACCACATATTCTTTTTAGCTATTCAATTGATTACCTTCCATGCTGATCAGTGCATTCTTCAGTTAGTTAATTTTAGAATACCAGTGAATTCTACAAATCTTTGAATTCTCTAAATAATATATGTAATATAAACCAAATAAAACATGTATATTATAAATGGACTTTAAAAATCATTTTTCTTAAATTTCTGTATTTTAAATGTGAGAAATAGCTGATGTTCAAATTCTTTAAAACTCCTTTGAGATTTTTCTTTGTTTTTATTTTTCTTATAGCATATAAAGGTGACATATGCTGATTCAAATGGAAAAAAGGCCAGGAAATCAAATTTAAACTATGAGCCAGGTAAACATCAGCAACAGTTATTAAGTAAATCCTGCAATCTATTAATCCATTGATTCAACTAACATTTATTGAGCTTCTGCTACATGCCAGGCACTATGCTAATTATTGAACATAGAAAGTAGAAAAGCCATGGTCCCTACTCTGGATTTTATACTTTAGTGGGAACAGTTATGCCAATAATCATAACCCAATATGATAAGTGCAATAATGGAGGTACATATAAAGTCCAGCGAAAACACAGGAAAGCCAGGGAAGCTTTTACATAAGAGGCCACAACTGAACTGACACATGAAGGATGAGAAAGAATTTTCTCAGCAGGCGAATGGAAGGAGAACCTTCTAGGAAAAGGAAATACATTTACCAAGATATAGACACTGGAGTATAGTGTGTTTGTGGAAATACAATTTTTTTCAGAATTGCTTTAGCTAAAAGTTCAAGTTAGAGAACTGCAGAAGATCAACCTTGACTGGTAGATAAGGGTTGGACCATTAAGATTCTGGTAGGCCATGCCAAGAAATCTACCTTTATCCTGTTATGAAAGGGCAACTATTGAAGAACATGGGTAGGGGCACAATATGATCAGAATTTGCCTTTTCTAAAAAGGGAAAACAGAATTAGAGGTGAAGGCACTGGAGGCAATGAGACAATAAAAATAAGTTAGCATTTATTGAGCACTTACTAGGTACCAGTTACTATGCTAAACTCTTTATATTCTCTCATTTAACCCTCCCAACAATTTAATGAGGTTAGGTAAACTAAGTCTCAGAGTGGTAAATTATCTTGCCTAAGATTTCACATAGTATGTGGAAAAGCCAAGGTTTTAACCCAGGTTTGTCTTATTCAACCAATCCTAACCACAATACCATGCTGCCTCTTACTACAATTAAAGAGGCTCTTACAGGGCCGGCCCTGTGGCTTAGCGGTTAAATGCGCGCACTCCACTGCTGGCGGCCTGGGTTTGGATCCCGGGCGCTCACCAACGCACCGCTTCTCCGGCCATGCTGAGGCCGCGTCCCACGTACAGCAACTAGAAGGATGTGCAGCTATGACATACAACTATCTACTGGGGCTTTGGGGGAAAAAAAACAAACAACAACAAAAAAATTTAAAGAGGCTCTTACAATAGTCAAGGCTAGAAATGAGTCTTGAACAAAGTCAGTGACAGTGAGGACGAAGAGCTGGGCACAGATTTGACTCAAACTAAGGAGGTCGAATGGATGAGATTTGGTTACTGATTGAATGTGAGAGATGAAAGAGTTGAAGACAAGTCCCAGATTGCTAGAATGGACAACTAAATGGATAGTGAATAGTGGTCCTATTCAGTAGACAGGCAATACAGAAGGATGAACAAGTTTGGAAGAGAAAAAATTACCTTTGAATATATTGAGTTTGAGGTGCCTGCAGGCATCCGAGTGGCACATCTAAGGGGAACAGTCAAGCAGGCAGTTATAGACACTGGTCTGGGACTCATGAGAGAAGCAATGAAAAGAACACCTTATATCAAAACCTATGGGAAATAACAAAAGCTGTTTTCATAGGTTTTGATATAAAGTGTTTTTTTTCCTAGGTAGATTATACTTTCTTCTTTTAATTCCCTCTTTGATCTAAGAGTTATCCATAAATATGTTTCTTAATTATCAAGAAATTAACATTTTGGGTCACATTTTTTTTACTAGGTTCAGAGAATGTATCCTGTAAATTCTTAACACATTGAAGTCTTTGTGGCCAAATATGTGATTAATATTCGAAAGTGTTCCATGGACATACCAAAATATGGATATTCTCTATTTGAAGGATATAAGGCTCTAAATGAATATTAAATTATATTTATTGATTATATTATTCAATTATATGTCTTTACTGATTTTTTTCTCTGCTAGACTTTTTTCTTACTGTCTACTAGGTGTGTCCAGCCATCAAAGAGATGTATATAAGTTCTATATTACAATTGTATTTTTATCAAATTCCCATTGCATTCCTAATAGGTTTTACACAGTTAGTCTCTTTAGGGTATTTAATCCACCATATGGCAGGAATCATAGAAGAGTTCTTTATTTTTTCAACAGTTGCATTAGTTATCTATTGCAGAGTAAAAAATCACCCCCAAACTTGGCACCTTAAAAAAACAAACATTAGGGGGCCAGCCCAGTGGTGTAGTGGTTAAGTTTGGCACACTTTACTTTGGTGGCCTGGGTTCGCAGATTCGGATCCTGGGCACAAACCTACACCACTCATTAAGCCGTGCTGTGGCGGCGACCCACATACAAAATGGAGGAGGATTGGCACAGATGTTAGCTCAGGGCCAATCTTCCTGAAGCAAAAAGAGGAAGATTGGCAACAGATGTTAGCTCAGGGCCAATCTTCCTCACCAAACAAAAAAAAAACACCAAAAAACAAAAACAGACATTATTATCTCACAGTTTCTTTGGTTAGGAATACAGGAGCAACTTAGCTGGATGGTTCTGACTCAGGGTCTCTCATGAGATGACGGTCAAGATGTCATCCAGGGCTGCTGCAGTCATCTAAAGGCTTGACTGGGACTAGAGGATTCACTTCCAAGGTGGCTCACTCACATGGCTGTTGGAAGGAGGCCTCAGTTCCTCACCATGTGAGCCTCTCCATAGGGCTTCTTGAGTATCTTCGTGATATGGCATCTGACTTCCCCCAGAGTGAGTAATCCAAGAGAGAGGAGCTGAAGCCATAATATATTTTATAAGCTAGTCCTAGAAGTTATTCACCATCACTTCAACCATAACTATTCATTAGAAGCAAGTCACTAAGTCCAACCCACACTCAAGGGGAAGAGAGTTAACTTACTTCACCTCTTGGAGGGAGTATTATCAAAGAATTTGTAGACATATTTTAAAACTCCACAACAGTATTATCTTTACACTTAATTTTTCAGGTTTGTATACTGTTAATTCCAGCTTGTTCCTTTCAAAAACTGTACACATGCAAAAACATACTCATACACAAAGAAACTCAATAAGGTACATAGAATTTAAGTAAAACTTTTTAAGCAGATTGTTGGAATTTATTGGTTGCTCACGATATACTTTACATTTATTGGGAGAAAAATAAATAGCAATTCACCTTGACTTTGAACTGGCACTAATTGGTAATACTACTTTCTATTATTCAGAGCATTCTGTTTGTCTAAGACTGTTTAGTCATGTATGTGCATAATTGACATACACCATCCCAGTATTCCTATGGACATATTCCACATGAATACTTGCTTTAGTATAATTATCCAGAAATATTTACTGAAACCCACTTATGGAACTTTGCTAGTTGGCATACAAAGCATGTTAGACACTATTTGAGTGGGAAGAGATTAATGACAGGCAGACTAATGAGCCAACATGTGTTAAAGAGTTAATTCAACAAAAAATGTAATTGAGCACTTACTATGTGCCAGGCACTGTAAACTAGTAATCACAGTACAGCATAGTAAGTTCTATAATAGAAAAATGTAAAGGGTGCTTCAGGAGCATTGACAGAGGATGCCGTCTACCTAGGCAGATTTCAAGGAAGGCTCTCTGAATGTGTCCTAAAGGATGAGAAATTTAAAAGACAGACACTAGAGTTACAAAGGAAATAGTAAGGGCAGAGGCAAAGGGAATTGCATGTTGTTCAGTATCTTTGGAGCATAGAATATATGTAGAATGATGACCAGAGATGAGGCTGGTGATGTAGGCAACGGCCCCAGATCTTAAGGTATATTTTGTGCCTCTCTGGGAGGCCCTGGAAGGTTTAATCAGAGCAGTGACAGCAGGGAATGAAGACCTATTAAGATATGTTAATTAGCATTTTACAAGTAGCTTGTGAAGGATACCAACAAGTAGTAATTTTCTTTTTCTCTCTGCAAATCCACTTGCAGCTCACAGAATTGTCCCTTCTCATGATTCATCAATTAAGTAAGTATCTAAGAAAACTTAATAAATTAATATATTTTAAATTAACATTTTAATAATTACACACTAGTGCTGCTTGAGGGCAGATTTTCCCATGGAATCCTCCATTCTTGTAGTTCTACTTGAATGTAGTAAAACTCACATCTTTTGCAACGTCTTGGGACTAAGCTAAAATTGTAAAGTAGGCAAAGTTAGTCATTCATGCTCTTTAATCTCCTTGCCTCTTTATTCTCACTTTGGTTCTGTGTTCCCCTAATATACAGGGCCTTCACTCCCCTTTCAGATAGCACTACCTCTTCTCTCCAGGTAGCTTTCTGGGATCTGGATATAATTCTTTACCCCTCTCCCCATTCAAACATGCATTACTTGTGCCTTTTGAGGTTATTGGTTTCCTAGTGATGATAGTTTACTATATAGTATTAATGACTTATTCTGTTGCCCCATCCTAAGGATATTTGCACTGTAATCCAAAGTAATCAATCTCTAATGATGCAAAATAAAGGCCAGTAGAGAAGACATTTTTTTGGCCTGGGGGCCTTTCAGCCCTCAAACCTTGGTGGCCAACAATTCTGCTGATGTACTGTTCCCCTCAAACTTGGATAATATTTCATGCACATAAACTAACTCCCAGTGGAACACACAAACCCAACCCCATCATCTTTTAAATACTCAACAAGCCAAATGAGGTCCAGGATAGGTTTATAAATCCCAAACTCTGATGAAAATGGTTGGGTAAAGTGAAGTAGTGTGTGGTGGTAAATGGTATTGACATTCAGACCAAGCTTCCTAGAGAAGGATTTTGAGCTTAAGACTGATGGAAGTCAGTTTGTCTGACTTACTGAGTGCTCATGGGATACAAAGATGCTGAAGGAAAGAAACTGAGTATCCAGTGAAGGAAGTAAATTATATTAAAAATTTAAAAGTTACTACCTTAGAGACAGGCACCTCCACGCCCTAAGGATTCCTGGTATAGGAGGGAACGTTTATCAATCCTGACTGACTCTATTCATGAAAGACCCACCCTAAACTGTTCGGGGAAGAATTGAGAACAAGAGAGTGCTCCAGAGGGATAAGTTTGGGAGGGTCGGGGTGGAGGGGGTCCAGATGGGGACGCGTGTGTGTAACCTGATAATCGCTTCGCGCCATAGCAATTCGCGCCATAAAATGTAACTGTTTAAATGTTTTAAATTAGCCAATCATGTAAGACCGCGCCAACCTTTTCCCGCTTTATGCTTCCGAATCCTATAAAAGAGCTTGCCCTTTAAGGTTCGGGGTCGACTCCTCTGTCTCCTGCGAGAGATACGTGTCGACCCGGAGCTCCGCTTAATAAACCTCTTACCTCTTGCGTTTGCATCAAGCTCGGTCTTCTGTGTCTGTGGGTCCGCGCCTTCCCGAGGCTGGAGTTGGGGTTCCCTTTTTGGGATCCTACACCAGTATTAGGACAGTTTAAAGAAATAAAGGTGAGAGAATAATGATAATATGTAGTTTTATATAGTGTTAATTCCTACCTCCCTCTTCCTCCTACCCCCTCTGCCCCAGACTACAGAGCTACAGAATTACTTGAGTCTTTTCAACAGCAAATACTCTGGGTACCCTTTTGTTAAAAATCTTAGCTCAGCTAAGATGAACTCACACATGACCTGGAGCTTCTCCCCCATTCCTCTCAAATACCCAGGGTTAAAATACCTTTAGCTATACTTAGGACAATTCCAGGCCAGAGCACAACAAAACACAGCTAACACCACCATCTGGTCTGACTCTGCCCATTGCATGTCATATTCTCTAACCTTACAGAGAAGAACACAGGTTCAAGGCCTTTGACTTAGTCCTCTTGTTCTGATGCAGCTCCTTGCTTCCCAAGGCTAAACTGTGGAAGTTTCACATCTGTTCCACCATTTACCTCCTCTTTCTTTTCTCCCCTCAACTCCTTAGCTCTCTGTTTTTTCTAATGCTAACACAAAGGACACATGTAGTAAGCTAAATAAAATAGAATTAGAAACCAAAGAAATCAGGACAAGAAGAAGCAAATGTGATAAGATAGTGGTGGGGTAAACAGTTGTAATAATTAAGCTTTGCATTTAAATACTGAGTATGTTCTTATGATTGGGATGGAAGATGAGAGGAGAAACAGTAAAGAAGGCAGTGAGTCTCTTGCCCTGAAGACTGTGCTCAGAAGTTTGTATTTCATTCATTGGGTGACAGTCTAATGGTTTTGAGGAGGGATGTGGTATTATCAAATCAATAGCTCTGCTTGAGCGCCTCTGACAGCAGCAAGTAGGACAAATTGAAGACCGTTAAATAGGTGCCAGTTGCAGAAGCTCATTAATGATTTGTGGCCTGCACAATGGCCTTTATTTTGGAGTACAGAGAAGTATGCATAAATCTAAAACATGTTAAATGGGAATTTATTTACCAAACTTTCGTGAGAACCTACTACCTTCAAAGTAGAGTGCTGGGTATTAGAGGGATACCAAGATGAATAAAGCACTGCCCTTGACCTCAGCTGTGCTTCACAAAGCATCAGGAGAAAAGACAGGGAGACATGAGGAATGCCAGAGAGTGAATTGAAGGCAAGGCAGTGGATAAAATGTCAGGCAAAGGGAGGGCCACCCATGGAACTATCCAGTCTTTGGCTTTCAGATTGGAACACTGATGTTAGGATACAGAGGTACTGCATTTAAGTCCCATTCAGCCACTGGAATAAGTAAATGGATTTGGCAATAGAATGGACTACATGTGTGGATGATCAGGAGGTATCAGGCATCACCCCAAAGCTATGGGCCTGAGATACAAGTAGAAGACCACTAATTAGATTAAAAATTAGATATTCAGGTGCCAGCCCCAGTGGCCTAGTGGTTAAGTTTGGCATGCTCCGCTTCAGCGGCTCGGGTTCGGTTCCTGGGCACAGACATACACCACTTACCTGTCAGTGGCCATGTTGTGGTGGCAGCTCACATACAAAAAGAGGAAGATTGGCAACAGATGTTAGCTCAGGGCGACTATTCCTCAGCAAAAAAAAATTAGATATTCAGAAGGATTAGGCAGGCAGACTAAAATTTTGTCTTGTCACATTAATCTTCAAGGGGTAGTTGGCCAACCATATGAAGATATCTTTCAGGTATCTTCTAGATGAAAGTGAATTTGTATGGAGGAGAAAGTCAGGAGCAGAAAGGTATATTTATAGTTTTATGACATAGCAAATTAAACTGTGAAAAACTGTGCCTTCTCTTTGGGGCTTCTGAATTAATTGTCATTAATATCATTGCCCTCTTTATTTAAGAAATAGAGAGTTGGCAGTACAGACGACCTAAACATTAGACACTTTACTATCAGGGAAAACCACCTAAGACTAGGGAAAAGTGGATGGAATATCATGTCACTCATGGAATTGTGGTGGAACTTCCTGATATAACAGTGAGTTCATTTGCACATTTCTGCTAGATTGACTTCAACAAGAATCTGATAATTCATTGCAAATTGCAGATTGTATCCAAAGTTACAACTCGTTTCTAGTGGTCTTATATGAGGACTTTCTCATTTATTTGGTTAGTTTTGTTCTCAGGTCTTTGCTATTTCCTTTTATCTAAATGCATGCCTGTGAGGACAGGTAGCAACAAATACACAGGACTCACTGGGTTCCACTTGCTGCCTGTGGTATGATGTAGAGAGAGCAGAAAAAAGAATGTGGGTGCACTAGATTGCAGAGGATCTACAAAAAGGAAATTGTGCTGGAGTTGGCCTAAGAAACTGGATCTTAGAAAAATAAAGGAAGCCAAAGGATAGGAACTATGTCACTGCCATAAGCATTCATGTTCCAGGTTCCATATTACAAAAAGGTGCTAGTCTGAGGATGGGCTATTGCTACCTAACTCTAGCTGAGACCTATAGGTTTTCTTTTCCTACTAGAGGTTAAGTTGTAATTTCACACCCTGGCTGTATTTCTCACAACTGAACTGTAGGCCTTGGGGAAAAAAGTAAATTTGATAACATAAGGGCAGGCCAAGTACAAGTGAAGATAGAGTGCCATTTTTTCTTTAAGAAGATCAGGAAGAAGAGAGGCAAGGGATCCAGGTAGGCAGGAAAACATGAAAATAAATCAGAATTACAGTCTTAGGCCTTGATTTTTTTTAACTTTTTTATTATTCTATAATTTACATGATTGTGTTGTTCTTGCTACAATTTAGTAAAATATATTTTTGGTTCTGTGTAGTAGGTGATAATAAATAATTCTAATAGAACAGAATAGAATATTGTGATACCTAGAAAAGGGCTACATCTCATTTGATATTGCGTATGATCAAAAACCCATTATTTTAATCCATCATTATCAATAACCATCCATAGATCTTTTCCTACTATGGGATGAGGGGAGGAGACTAGGAGTTTTGAGGAGGTGGGTAGAAAGTGAATTATTAAAAAGCTCTGGTCAAGCAGAGCAAGCAGAAAGGACTAGCCCATCCCCTCTCTCTCCAACCCCATACTCTTCCCAACTCACTACAAAACAAACATGGCTAAGGTGGATCAAGAGTAGTAATATCAGATAGATGTTAGTTTATGCAGCAGCTAGTAGTCTACTGTTTATGCAGCAATTATTCTACTCTTCTGAGTAATAAAGCATGTCCTATACCCAGGGGCCAATATCTAAGTAGGAGGCTAAATATGGAGATTAGACAAAAAATAAAGCTTATTCTTCTTTGTGAATTTCTGGGGAGAAAAAAACTCCCAAGCAGAAAGGGGATAATCCGATTCAATGATTAGGAATTTGGTGAAAAGATACCTAAATTATTAACCATAAGTAATAAAATCAATCTCTCTTTTCAGACAACAAAACTACTATCAAGATCGCTCTCAAGAAAAAGTATGTAAGATGAAATTCACTGATAAAGCAACATATTAAGGATATTTTCTAATATGTTATTAGAGAAAAATCTGTGAATCAGACAACCAGAAAAATCATCTGTTGACATTAGTCAGTTGCTCTCTTTGCCTTTTTCTCTAACTTGACTTTCACTCTCAGTTAATCTTGAGTTTTGCAGAAGTCTAAAGTTATTGTTAAAAGAATTATTGTTAAAAAGGGTCCCAAATTACTGTTATTGGCCCTTTGGGCAGGGGGCTCAGGAAAGTAGATTGGGGGAGACTTAGGAGGTTTGATCATCATGGGAAAAGTATCAAATACCACAAACCCACTCCATAAGGGGAAGGCATTAAGGGAAATGCCTTTGCAGACCACTACAAATCTGGCTTAGGCCTAGCATCCTGCCCCTTGGGCAGGTCAGCCAGGATGCCTGGATCTGTCTCTTAATTTTCCCAGGAGTAAGAAGAATCTTAGGATGGCTACTCCATCTAAAGAAGGGATCTAGTCACCTGAGAGCTGCAGGTTGGACTAGGCAAAGATAAGAGGGTAAATTTGATGAGCCCCAACTCTGGGGCTAGACAGAGGAATCATGAACAAGAGAGGGGTTCAGGGGAGTAGCACATTCACACAGTCTTGCACACATACACCTGCTCAATTCATAGAACAAGCAACAAATACAAAGACCTAGACATACTGACACCAAAAGGATATTTCTCGGTTTAATAGTATAGTGAAAATGAACTGAAAAATCAGATTCCATTTATCACATTTCACTTCGTTAAAAACTTTAGGAATGGCCCTATTTTATATATCAAGATTGGAAATGCTTCTTCTCAGCTACTCTAAGAGCAATAATGTAGGTTGGCTGTACATTATCTCTGGTAATAAGAAAATAATATATATTAAAATTCTTAGTTCATATGTATTGGAACAGACTTAGACCAATTTAGACCAAAAAGGTGAGTAACTTACCTATTAATGTTTAGATGTTATTCTTAGAAGTGTTTGATTTAGGACATGTTTATATAAAACAAGTGTTTTTCAACCATATGCTGTCACTCAAAACTATGTTTTTCAAACTCAATAGCCATTTCCTGGTCTGGGCAGTAAGTGAAAAAAATGTATTAAGAGAACTAGATAGTGGTGATGTTTGCATGACATTGTGAATGTACTTAATGCTGCTGACCTGTACACTTTAAAATGGTAAAATGGTAAATTTTACATTATGTGTATTTTATCACAATAAAAAATGCATTAAGAGATTGGGAATTGGAGTGGAACAAAATGGCTTTTCCCTGAAGTGGCCCTCAAACCTTCTCTAATGGGTCAGAAGAGAGTATGTTATATGCAACAAGGTGTTAACTTTTCTTTGAATGTTGCCTAAACCTGAACAATCTGGAGCTAACTTTGGAGATAATTGGGAGGCAACAACCACACTGTAGAGAATCTGGTGCCCAAATGCCAAGATATCAAACAACGCATAGCTAGAATGCCAGGCATCCGGCTTTTGCTGCCACTGACTTGTATCTGCAGCCTTGAGAAGTAGAGTTCCTGTAAAAGGTACACACTCTTGGTCTGGCTGTCTTGAGGGTAACAACTTAAAAACAAATACTATTTTATTATAAGCAAGAGGATTTTTATGTTCCCAAAATGTACCTGCAATAAGTTAGAAGTACATAAACAGGTATAGAGTTTGGCAGGTGCAATTTGCATCTACCCCTGGTCCAATCTAAGCTGTGACAGTGAGCACAATTAACCACTGAGAAAATGGTCATTCAAGTCTGGTCCCTGGATTTCTACTTCAGCTCATACTGAAGGAGACCCAAACTTCTTTCTACTGCTCAGCCTTCTGGCTCCTTGAGTCCCAGTTCTAGCTCAACCTTTTTTTTCTACCTAAATTAATGTGTTTCTTTACTTCATGAGCTGTCCTTTGCCTCCCTATCCAAGACAGTTTGCACTGATAATCTTTTTTTGGACCCAAAGCCTATTAATTTCCCCTAAATCATCAGTGCTAATTGTTGCCTATCCATTAAACCTTAACAAGTAGCTGTAATCATTTGCATATATAAACACAGTCAGTTGACAGAGGAAGGCAGCAATAGGTGGGCCTCAGAGCCCACAGGCTGACCCCTCCACTGTGGCGCTTTATTTTTCACCCTCACCTCGTAGCTAAACAGATGCTTAAGTAAAAGGAGGCTATCTCCACCAAGGCACATAAACGTTTTGACTGCAAATCTGCGTCATGAAATAGTTTGTTAGAGGTAACCTGGTTTGTATTTTTAAGAAATATTCCTTGGATCATAAACACAGTCTTACTTCTTGCCAGAGCATTTGTCTTCTATGAGCCTAGACACCCACTTGGCTATTATTTTTAACCAGGAAGCCATTTATCCTCAGCAATAAATGCTGAAAATAAAAATTTCCAAGGGATTTTGAATCAAAAGGAATCTTATTCAAAGAATATCTCACAGCCATAAAGAATAAACTAACTTGAAAATAATCTGATGTTCTAAATAGATCCTTTCCTATGTTCTCTCTATACACCATGGCTGGATTCTAGCTATGCATTGTTGGATACAAGGAATTAAAAGTTAGTCCCTGTCCCTAAAATAGAATAAATTCATATGTGATTTCCCTTATATCCCTGCTCGCCTCCTTTCCAGGTAACTTCTGAAGAACTGAGCAGTATAATTCATAATATAATGACCTGGGTTGTGGCTGCAGTGACCAGTTTATTATACCCAGCCATCAGAAAATATGAAGGAAGGTTGCAAAATATTATATACCCAATGCCTGATGACTCCACCCTGTCTTCATATAGTGCTAGTTGCTGTAGCATGTGCAGTGAACCGTTTCTGTATAAAACAAGTAAGACGTTTCAGGCAAAGCCCTGTGCAAAGGCAGCTGACAGGGCAATAGAGCAACTGGCAGCACCTTTAAAACCATCTCCTGCCCATAAAGAAACAATAGTTGTGGGAAAAACATATCACAGGGAAGAACAACCTAAAACCTCTGAACCTAAATATAATGAGACCTTTGAATCCTCCAAGCTTAAAATCTGTAAATCCGATAGTCACCTTTCGCACCGATTAAAACAGACACAAAGAAATCTAAAGATGCTATCACTGAAACAGATGGCTTAAAACGCCCACTGTCTTCTGATGAAAAAGCAAAAGCCATAAATGAGATGCAGGAGTTAAAGAATGTTTTTGTTAACTGTAAAAATCACCTGAAAGAGGAAACTGAGTTGATTTTAGAAAACGTTTTTCATGAAATGGTGTCTGAATTTACCCAGACCGTCCCCATCCTTTCGTCTGTTACGGCCAAAGCCTTGGTTGGCCAAATTGACACTGACAAAGGAGTCATCTCCGATGTTGATATCTCCTCAGCAGCTGCTGAAATTATGGAAAATGTGCTTGAGAAGCTACAGGCTGAAGTTGAGACAAAATGTACTGAGGTATTTTCACAAGAAAAGTTGTCAGTTCACTTTAAATCGGACTTAACAGCTAGTGGAGAACATTTCATTTCTCCAAAAGAAAGAACTTCAAAAGCTTCACTGCCTTACACTTTGGAGAACATGAATGATATTGCGGAGGATATGGTTCATGTGATTTTAGAAAAGCTGGCGGCTCTTGCATCTTCTAAGCAAAATGAACTAGCTCATCTTGAAATCACAGCTGAACCTGCTTATCAGCAACACAGGAAAGATCCAACATATACATTCTTTCAAAGAGCCAGCAAAAGGAAATCCAGTGCTGAACCTGATGCAGCCCATTTGATTGGCGAAGAAGAAATACAAAATTTAGTATAAAATATTTTTTCGCAGTCCTCTCTGGTTGGTTATATAGAGGAAGCAATCAGCACCATACTAGGTTATATACAAACTGGACTTAATAATGAAAGGCTTATTGCAACTGAAGAAACGGTGATCATCCTTCAGCTACTTGATGATATCTTGGCTCAGCTACATCGGAAACCAAAGAAAACAAACGTCCTAAAGAGTAGACACCCCAGACTGAGCAGTCCTTCTGGCACTGAAGAAGAGAACATATTTGCCAGCCCTAGAGTAGCTAATGGTCCTCGATATGGATGCCTGTTTCCACCTATTAATGTTCCTGGCATGGTCCTTTATTCTGAAGATGAAAATGAAGAAATAGACAAAATTCTGGAAAATGTACTGAGTTCATCTATCAAAGATGAAAAAGCAAAATTGCAAGAACAAGTTCCTGATCACTGGTTAACAAGAGAAAATGCTGGTTTAAAGTACAAAAGATATATGAACTTACCTATGAAGCCTGCTTATCAAGGCAAAGTAGCGTTTCACGATTGGGGATTAAAGACTGACCTTCCAACTTTTAATAATAAGGACCATTTTAAGGACAAGCCATGTTTGAATAAAGACATTTTGCTTTTCAGCCAAGATGAAAAGCATCAAATAGAAAAAGCCTCAGAAAATATAATTACAAGTATTTTAGCACAGATGCTCAAAGACATATCTTCTGGGCCCTCTGGTCACTTAGATTATAAAAATGGTAAAGAAGCTTCACTTCTTACCTCAGGAAAAGCACAAGATCTGTCACATCAAGAATGGATGGACCAGATGTTCTCTGTGTCAGAAATCCATACAGTAGCTCAAGAAATTGTAGATGCTGTATTAAAAATACTTCACATAGCTTCTAGTCACATTATTGGATATTCATCAGTACATCAGACTTCTCTAGATGATGCTGATGTACCAAATAACGAGCCATTAGAAATATGGTTTGAAAGTAAAAGGGAGATGAAATTTTTATCTGGACTTGGCATAGACCCTACAAAACATCCCTGGTTAGAACCTAGAGAAAGTGAATCAACATCTGAACCTGTAGTTCTCATTAAAGATAAGATCATTTATACAATTTTTAAGAAGCTGGACTCAAAATTTGCCCAAAATTGCAAAACTGCCTCAAACCAGAAATCCATGCTGCCCATTTGAAGCCTGCACCTGACTGACAAGAAATCTTTGTTTCAATCTCACCTTAGTGCTTACACAACTAAAGTGGTAAAAATTGTTCTGGATACTATCCAGAAAGAACTGAGATATAAAAAGAAGAATCTAAATCTTAGGAAGAGTGACCTTCCCAAGAACTTTATTGAAACAGGATATTTTGCTGACACCGAAAAGGAATTAGATTCTGTTGTCACAAAGCTAAATAATGACATTTTGACAAGTCCATTAGCAACTTGTATTTGTGAAGTATTAAGTGGAAATACAGATGATAAAAACAGTGTTCTACTCTCTTCAGATAAGCTAAGGTCTAAAATCTCACATGGAACTGCTGACATTGATCAACAAAAACTTTTGTCTTCTCATTGTCCTCCCATGCAAGAGGAAGTTCACAAACGTACCAGATTGCAGGTGTTAGATAGAATTGGAGATATCTTATATGACATGTTATGCGAGCTCATAGGAGACCATCCAAATTCTCCCCTATCTGATGAGCAAAACAGAGAGTGAATCAATGAGAATTTGAGAACAACCACTGCATTGCAGTCTAATATTCAGCTCATTTCTCATACAATTCTAGAAGATATCATTACAAAATTATGTAGTGTTGAGATGGATCGTATTTTCACAAATCCAGAATTTAAAGCTATCTCAGAGTATATTGACACTGACAGCCCATCATTTGCTTTGCTTGTTGAGGAAATGAACAGATGCTCTGACATAATCTCCAGCATGGTGTCCAGTGTGATCCAGCCTGGTAGTCAAGAGGTGACTAACAACACAGGAAAAACTACTGCTCCCAAAATAGGGACCACAAAAGAAAAGCATCCAAATAAACTGAAAGTCAGGGCTTCAGATATCTTTGAAATGGTTTTTGCTAAATTAGAGGGGTTTGCCAATAGAAATTTAGCAACTCTGGGCACTCTAATGAATGGAAATAAAAAAAGCAACAAGACATACTGGGAAAGTGAAAGTACCAACATTTGTGCTAACACACATAAAAAACGATTGCAGTCTGCTTTATATGTGCATGCAAAGCAAGTATCAAGTACCATTTTGAAGGCTATTCAAACTGAATTAAATGTGAGCTTGCCAGATTTGGAAACATGTATAAGCAAGCCACCACGAGAGAAACAAATTCTTAAGAATCTAATCAATTTAATTTTAGATGCACTGCCTACAGATATGTTTAATGAAACTGAACCAGAAGAGAGAGGCATTGAACATTACCGATACAGGCCAATCTATGGAAATTTTCTTCCTGGAGGAGCTGACCCAGAGTCATATGGAGAAGATCCTGCAGATACAGAGAATGAAAGTGCTGGAGAGGAAAGACCACTAGAAGAAGAAACTAAATCAGATTCTTTTAAGCAACAGGAACTAGAAAGAACATTAAAAAAATTTGAAGAAGAACTCAAAGAGCCACAAAAGTCCCCAGTTGTGCCCATTATAAGAAATATTTTGAATGAAATTTTTCAGAATGATTTAGTTGATCAATTAAATGTGCTTCCTCTCCCCCAGTCCCATTTATATGACATTCCTCATGCTGGTAATGAGCCAGCTACTCAAACATCTGTTCAGTCCCTGGATAAAACAATGGATCCTTTAGTGTCTGAAGCAGATGTAACTGTTGTTGCAGATAATGTTGTTAGAACCATATTTCAAAAAGTTTATTCTGCTGTCATGACAGACAGAAATGCAAATGAAAATAGATATAAGACTATCACCTTTCCAGCAAATATCTCTTTTCCTGAACACGCCAGTGGAGGAAAGTCTTCTGTTTATTCTACCATACTGGACAGAAATCCATGTACATTTCAGTCCACATTCAGTATTAGTAAACTGACCAAAATAAATGTTGTTGAAGATATTGTACAGTCAGTATTAACAAGTTTAGAAACATTCGCTACTTCCAAAGTAAAAGCTCTCTTTTGTCCTCATATCAATTTCACAGTTCCAATGGCTTTACCTTTACAGCGGGATGAGACTGCTTTAAGCCAACCATGGTTATCTACCAAAGATTCATATTCTGATGATCAATTTTCCTGTTGCTCGGTAGATCATAATAAGTCAGGGAAGACCACCTCAATATGTCAAATGACTGCCTCTAAATTAAATATATATGCAACAGAAGTGGCTAGACAAATTTTACAAGGAATCAAACATAAGTTAGATAAAGAAATAAAAAGTCCATTCTTAACTCATAATGTGGTTTCTGAAAGTATTCCAAGTCATATTGTTAACACAGTGTTAGATATTGTGTCTACTAAAGGCAAATATGAAAAAAACATATTTGACAGAGAGATTGATGCAGGTTGGCCAGAAGATATTGTTGAAAAGCTGTTCAATAATAGTGATTATCGAAAAAAACTTCAATTTCAAATACTAGATACCACTGAGGGTATCTTAAGTGACATCTGTGAGAAAACACTAGATGAGAATAATCTCCCGCTTGTTGCGTCCACTCTTAAATGTAATGAAATTGGAAAACATTTAGAAGCAAACTCTGAAACGGACCCAGAGTGTGCAAATAAGGCTATTCCCATGCTTTTAGTTTCTAAATCATGCGTTGCTGTGATGTCCAATGATATGGTAAATATTGTTCTTCAAAGTCTCACTTATGCTGTCATGCTTGGCATAAATGCAAACGATTCTATTTCTCCAAGATGATCACCCCTGGCATTTTCTGATGAATTTCCCAAAGCAGAGCGTCAACAATCTCCTGTTAAGAACTCAGTGAATGAAAGGAAAAGGGCGAGATTTCTATTTGCAAGAAAAGGAAGAGATGTACAGCTGAAATCAGCTTATTCTGAGGATAATCAAATGACTGTATTTGAGAAACAAGACGCCAAGAAATCTGCTCCTGACCCATGTGAGGAAAATGCTCACTTCATTACTCAAACTATTTTGAATAGATTAAAATCTTTTGCCACAGAAAAGAATAGTTTTGCTACTTACTCTTGATACTCAGACTAGAGAAAAACCATATGTTGGCCCAGAATTTACAAATTGTAAACAAGATGATGGCATATTTCTTGAATCAAACCAAATGCCATCGCATATGAGTAGCCTGAAAATATCGACAGCTGAAACCATTCTCAGTCAAGAGGTCACAGATTACACATTAGCTAATCACAGGGAAAAACATAGACCTGCAATTCATATATCAGAAGCTAGCCTTAAGGAATATGCTGACATAATCGCCAGTACCATTTTGATGCTTATAAAAAATGACGTAGACCTCGAAATGCAAAAGATGTATTCATATCCAAACAATACTTCATCTCAAGAAAACATCGTTGCGAGTGAAACTGTCAACAACATCTTAAAGAGTTTACACGATAAAATATCTTTAAAGGCAAGTAGTTTTTACTCAAAGCAGAACTCTAGCCTTTTTATACAACCAGCTGTACAAAATGAAATATTGCTGGGTCAAAGAAAGATGGAAGACAACACTGAACTGTCTCTCTTTTCAAAATACCCAGATCAAAACCAAATTATATCAGAAGCAGAATACCTGAGAAGGGTTGTGGAAGAAATATTTAGAATTGGAGAACCTGAAAAGAAAAAAAACAACTGCTTTGTTAAGTGCAGTTAAGGAAATTTTAAAGAAGATGTATCAAAGGGTAATGGAAGACATAGACCGTTGGCCTCCATTTAATGAACTCCCCTACTTTACATCTGATTCTAAAATTAAAACAGCAGGAGCAGCACGAAAAAAAGGCTTGCAGTCACATATAAGCAGTGTTGCAAATGATATAGTTGAAAGTGTTTTCAGAAAAATGTTCTCAATAGTTATGACATCCTTATATGAAAACAGTGAGAACAGGGGAGAATCGGAAGCATCTGGCAGTGATGAATTACTGATGAATCCATCGTGCTTTAGGAGACTGAAACAAACAGAAAAAAGTATTCCCCCTGAACATGTGATACCTCAAGTTTATCCTTACACAGGCATTAGAAGTGTCACTTCATTGGAAAACATCCTATTGAAATTTTCTCCATTGCAAGTGGGCGAAGAATTGGTCCAAACAGTTCTCGAAAAGATCACAAATTTTGCTTTACTGAATCTAGAAGAGAGTTTGCCCCCTAAAGGTCAGTCTGATGAAATTCGATCTCTGAGTGCAAGTAGTTCTAAAGCTGGTCCCAAGGGCAGCCCTAAGGCAAGTTTTAGAACAAATTTTATAACAAAATCAAAAATTACCTCTTTGCCTAAATTTAAAACAAAACCACAGCTAGGACCTAGTGGTACTAAAGCCAAAAGCAAGATCGAGTTCGGTCCTGGAGAGAAGACTCTAAAAGGCAGCTGGTCCAAGACTGCCATTGGGCTGCCACACCTGCGATCAACAGGGGATGCCAAAAACTCCTTAGTGAGACTAAAACTCCCCACAGTAGAACAAAAAAATGTATGCCAAGGATATAGTAAGCAATATTCTGGAAACAAATGTGAATGAATTTCAAAAGGTGAGGCAAAATAAAGCAATGGTAAATGTAAATGCTTCACCTTCTGATCAAATTGTGACAGCAAGTGAAATAGTTAATGCAGTTTTGCAAGGATTATATGCTAAAAAGAACAACAATTTGGCTGACCCAATAAAAGGCTCATATTCAGATCTCAAACTTTCACAGAGGCATTTTAGTACAATCTCTCCTGCAAATCCAGAAGCCCATTTCTCTTTGGAGAATGTTTCTCCACAGCTAAAGAAAATCTCCCTAAAGAAGATATTTTTAAACAAATGTTTGATAAGTGGAAAACAGAATCAAGTGACATGGAAAATGAAAAATATAAGCTATTGATGATAGCTGAGACCGTCTTGAATGAAATTTCAATGAAAGCAAAAGAATTAGAACAATCTGTTTCATTTTTAAATTTCTTACCTCTAGAGGCTTGTGAAAGCGGGTACCATAATTTTAAAAGAGCTGCTTCTAGAGCTGAGTGTTCTCAAGTACAAATTAATATATTTGGCCAGGAAATTGTTGAAAAGCTATTTGAAAAATTAGAGTTGTGCTTCTTGACTCAGACGTTCGTAAGATAGTAAAGAAATGCTAGAAAGCAAGAAAGAAACTACTGCCAGAAGTAAATGTGGTTCCTTAAGAACAAACAACCTCAACAGTGTACAAACTTATAACACAAAATTGAAAGACCAAAAATTGGGGGGCACTAGCCACCAAATTGCTCAAGAAATCATGGAAGGGGTTCTGAACACCTTTGAGTCATTTGCAGACCTACAGTTTAAACATGTCTTTACATATTCTTTTTCTGAAATTGTGAAAATACCTATTGAAAACTTTTTTGGTGTCCAACAGTAATCATTAATGAAAACAATACTGCCCAAGTTACAACCTTTGAATAAGTTTCCTGACGAATCTACATCAAGTAGTATGATTTCCCAGGAAAATATTCAGAATACCCTTCGACAGCTTCACTCATTCCATTCAGAACTGCTTACATATACTGCTAGTACTGTCAATAACATGCTTGGTATAATTAAGAACAAGCTAGACAGAGAAAAATGCCAAGTGCAACCATCTTTGATTACAGTATTTGAAGAAAATGTTGTAGCAAGTTAGATCATCAGCACACTGATGGACCAGTGTACTCATTTCTACGAGTCAATGATCAAAAGCCATGCAAAGGAGAATCTGTTCCAAGGAACTGAAAATGCCTGTACTGTTAATCAGCCCGAATTTGCAACCGGGAGGGGAATGTCCACTTCAAAGTCAAAGGGAGTTAACTGCGAGGATGATCCTCCACAAATCCCTGGCTTGCTATTTTATTCAGAAGAACATATGAAAATAAAGGACAAGTCTTCCTCAAATCTACCTTCGTGTGTCAGATACTCTGCAGGAGATAGAACTAAAACCAGAGAGCCAATGGAAGGGCTCGAATCAAAACTTAAACCATCATATTCTAGAAGTGAAACTCAATGCCTCAGCCACTTGGATCAAGCTGTGAAAGGAAACAGCTCTACCCCAAAAAGCAGTGTCTTACAAAACTATCTCAGAAATCCAGTGACTCTGTGCAAGCAGCACTAGAGCACCCTATGTCCTTCAGACAAATGGAAGAAGGTGAAAATCAAGGAGTGCTTCACTATGAGCCCTCCAAACCCGTTGTTAAGCCAAACCAAATACAGACGACCGTTTCTCCACTCAAAATATGTTTAGCTGCAGAAAATATCGTCAATATCATGCTACTGAGTTATGGCCTTCCAAGTCAAACCCCACACACTGATGAAAGTATAGAAACAATGAGGCCATTTTTTGTATCAAAAGAAAGGCCTTCATCTATAATGTCTGAAGAACAAAAGGATAAGAAAAGCTTACTTAAAATATGGGAAAAAAGAATCAGCTATAAAACCAAAGAAAAAAAACAAAAACCTTGTAGCAAGTGGAGAAGATTTCACTTTAATGGAAAAGTGGAAAAATAAGTACCCAAAGTTAGAGAAAATAGCAACTCTTGAGGAGGCTGAAGTCATTGCTTTTGCACATCAGGAACTGGGACAACATGAAATCTCTCTTAGTAGCAAGATACGTTACTATATCTGTGGTCACACATTTCAAGAACTTCGAAACCAGAGGTGAGTAAGGGATGACTTACAAAGAGTTGGCATCATTTTAGGGGAAAAAAAGCCAATGATAATTTTAAGAATTTTGTTTTTAACCCTCACATCCAAGAAGCTGCATTCACTGCTTCTCTGAAAATAGCCTTGGATTTGGGGTGGCTGTTTATCTACTTGTGTGTTTTTCAACTGGTCAATGTGCTAAAAGAAAAAAATGTTATGCATTTACATAATTTTTATTTGGAGGAGTGTTGTTCAGTTTTCTCTATGTACAGATGAGATTAAATGGGCATAATTTAAAGTGGGGTATTTTGGTTGGGCATGAGATATGACTATGAAACAATGAGACTGGTTGTCTGGCTTGGGACGCACAACTGCTCTAAAGGCAATTCCCAAACAGAAGTTCCCAGAGGGTTTATTTTATGTTCTTTAAAAAAGACTTCTGGGCCGGCCCGGTGGCGCAAGCGGTTAAGCGAGCGCGCTCCGCTGTGGCGGCCCGGGGTTCACCAGTTCGGATCCCGGGCGCGCACTGACACACTGCTTGGCAAGCCGTGCTGTGGCGGTGTCCCATATAATGTGGAGGAAGATGGGCATGGATGTTAGCCCAGGACCAGTCTTCCTCAGCAAAAAACGAGGATTGGCAGATGTTAGCACGGGGCTGATCTCCTTAAAAAAGACTTCTTACATTATAGTCAGACCTCATGCATAGTTAACTGACAGTAAAGTAATGACCCAACTTCTTTTTGAGGTATCCAGTTAAAGTCTTTGTGAATATTGATGATAGCGTTTATAAGAAGGGTGGTGTTAAACTTCATATTCTGTTGTTCGCGTTCCAGTATTCTGACTTAAATTCTTTTTAGGAATAATACTCTAAATCTATGCTTACAAATACAATATCTGCACTCCCTTTCTATGAATGCTTACATGCATATATTGGCGTGAACCATATGAAATAGCCATTTTTGTATGTCAAATCTGTCAAACATCAGCAGTTTCATTTGGTTCAATTTACTATATACTATATAGTCCCAAACTGGATAATTAGCTGAACAGCCAAAAATGTTTTCAAGAATTACATGAGGCCTCTAGATATCACTGGAATCACTCTAGGGCATTGCAACACTAAAGCTGGAAATCGTTTCTCTGCCCCAGGATTTCCAGCTTCTTAAAGCAACATAGCTATCCAAGGAAGAAACCAGAACTTAGAGATTTGAATTCTGCTGGGCTATTTTCTTAACTTCTGAGCTGAAATAAGATTCCCCAGGAAATAGAGAGTTGAAGAAAACCCAGTTCCTTTCTTGACTAGGTCTTTCTATTTCTTGAGTGAGGTACACCCAAGGAGAAATTCGTATATAAAATATTGTCAGTATTTTGAATGGTCAACATTTTTCCTTAATGCATGTTAAAAATAACAATGTTTTCTGTTTTAAGGTCCTCTTGATGAAAAAGTATCTATTGTTTCCACACTGTTAAAGAACAAATATGAATCAAAACAGCCTCTAAGAAGCATAAAGGGTGATTCTTCGCTTAAAAAGTTTTGTGAGCATCTCACTGAACTGGTTATTTTCTATATAATTTCAAGCATTTCCGATTTCACCAAAGATGGTGGAAAAAAACAGAAATCACTGGAAAACCAAGATACAACTTTTAGCAAGGTTATTTTAGTTTATTCCCAAGTGTTTGAGAGTCGGTCAATTTCTATCAGAGGACTTGCTTTAAGCATTTCTGAAATCATTATTCGAATCCTTTGTAATAGTGACATTTTAAAGGCAGACATTACGCAACAAACGGTTTCTGTGATAAAATATATTTACTGCCCAAGAATAGCTGTGGCTGACTTTGACGATCTCTTTCAAGATCTATTAATAAGAGTGATCCATGTTCTGTCCAAAGAAATAGGAACAAATCATCATCCTGACAGCAAAGGAAGAAACAAATCACTTTCCATGCTTAAAAGCCATAGTTGGCCCATTGGCAACAAAACCGAAACAATGAAAAGACAGACAGGCCCTAGAGGTTGGAAATCAGCTCCTATTCACCGAATTAATCAACTAGTACAGAAAAATAAACTAAATTCTCTGGCATGTAAGTTACATACTCTGGTTGGTAGCCTAAAAACTCATGAATCCAAAGAAGTAGTCAATAAAATTTTCAATATTGTTTTTGATTTGTTTTTGCCAGATGAATGCCAAAATTGGGATATGGATTCTGATAAAAGAGAAAGAAAAATGTTCCTATCTTCAAATATCCAGCAAAGTCATAGAATACCTAGAAATAACCTAGGGCTCTCCCCAAAATCAGTTTTTCCTTTCAATGTTGTGTGTGAGAAACTTAGAATACTTTTGGAAGAATGCACAACCAACAAACTCCTTACAAATGGTACTCTTTCTGATGAAATATCAGCAGAACATCAACTGTTCAACATACTTCAAAATGTAGAGGATTATTGCAGGGGAATAATGGACAATGGCTCACCATTTGAAGGGTATGACATGTCAGACCTTTTTGAAAATCTGGCAGAAATAAATCAAGAATCTATGCTTAGTATTATTTCCCATAGCTTGGTAAAATCCTTAATGGAAAAACTGTCACATGGTATGCAGCGACCTCCCAGAAGTACACCTTTTACAAACAAGCATTTAATGTACAGGACAAGAGAGAGAATTCCTAGTTTCCCAAAAGTGAAAAGGCCAGAATTAAAAGAATCAAGACAGGGTAAAGTCTCTGTAAGATTCATGAATTATGACAGCAAGCCTTTGACAGGGCCATTGAATAATCTTAGGGTGGTTCATTCCCAAAGGCAAGCCCCATTTGGTAAGCGATTTTCAGGAAAAGTTACCTCTCTACCTCCTCTTCGAAGAGCGAGTGAAAAGGAACTGAATGCAACAACCATTCTTAACATGCAACATCCAGGAGGCATGAGCACAGGAGTTTACTCTGCTACGTTTCTGGAGGAAATAATTGCATACATTTTTCTCAATCTCTCTACCTCATTGCAGGGCAAAAATGTAAACATCACTGAAGCCCAGCTCAATGAAATAAATATATTAGATGTCAACTCTGTGGTAAATGAGTTTAATAATGCTCGAGTCACTGTTTTACGGGATGTTGAAGAAAGGATATGTTTTCCACCAAACTGTAAAGAAACTGTTAGTAAGATCGTTGACTCCGTTTATAATGATGTTTCATGGGAATATACATTAAGAGTCACCTGTGGCAATCACCTGGCACAGGCTACCACCTCAATAGCAGAACAGATAACTAATGGCATACTGAAAGAGAGTTTAGAATTCCAACTCCCATTGTGCTTTGTAGGAAAGCTCATGCCTAATTCATATTACCCTCTCAAAGCTGAAAATATACTACAGAAACTTCAAAACAACCTGAGAGAACTTAATTACCAAGGTCAACATTCAGCAAGCTATACTACCGTGTTATCACACTCATTTTTAGAAGATGTCATCAGAAGGCTATTATCTCAGCTCAGTCCTCCACCTAGCAGGGCTTCATGCTTGGGAAAGCAATGTTTCATGACTTCAGATTTTAATGAGATATCCACCTGTATAATAGATAAGATTTTGTTAGCCATTTCAAAGCATAAGATTTGGCTCACTGAATATGATTGCCAACATCTATATACAGAAAAAAACCTTCAAAATATGGTGGAGTCTGTTTATAATATTTTGCAGATGTCTGACTCTCTTGTGTCAATACAGAAAAGTATAGTAAGCCAAAGCCCGATTATGGTTGATCGAATGGCCGGTCTCATTATTTAAGAGATTATTGAAAATCATCTTCAGCACTTTTTGTGTGCAGAGGGCTTACCTCATTCAATGACTCCATTGGATAAAAATATGAAATATGGTTAAAGAGGTTCTCAGTGACGTCACAGAGTCACACATACCCCAGGAGCCACCATCATTAGGTATGGACTTGTATCCTAATGCATTTGTAGAAGAAATTGTTGTCAGACTATTATCAAAGATCTTCAACCCAAGATATAACACTGAGTGTGAACTGGATAAAATTACCCCCAAAATAATAAACTCAATAAATAACCATTTTAACAAAGCTAAAACCTGCATTCTTCGTGATGACCAAGAGCAGTCTTTCCCCACTGTAGATACAGACACTGTGGATGAACTCGTCAATTCAGTTTATGAGAATGTTCTGAAACAACATGGACTGGACCCTGAGGTTGATAGTAAAGAACTCAAAGACAGTGATATTTTTGCAGAAAATATTACCAATTTAATTGTAGCAGCTATTTCTGATTATCTTTTTCATCCACTATTTTCTGGGGATTTGTCGGCTTCTTCCTATGCTACTTTAACAGCAGAGAACATTATTCAGAACATCTTTAGTGGCATCAATGAATCTACCAAGCCAAGCCAGCATTTATCTCCGTATAACACCTTGCTGCCATACACATTTTTAGAAGACATAATCAAAGTACTCTTATCTAGAATCTTTCCTTCTGCATCTAACATGGCTCCATACAGCAAAACTCCAAAAGATAGATCAGGAATTAATTGCAGTGAAATCTCTTCAAAGCTAATCAGTGACATTAGGATGAAAGTTTCCCAACATGAAATTCGATTTTCAAAAGATGAAGAAGAAACCAAATCTATTTATTCAGAGGATGACACTCAGCATCTCGTTGATTCTGTATTCAGAAGCATCTTGCCAAACTCTGGGTCTCAAGAAGCAGTTGAGCACGATATCATAAGCAGTAACAATGTTCTTATTGATAGAATAGCAGGTTTTATCATTAAAAGTATCTGTCAACAACATCTCCATCCATTTGTGTGTGGAAACTCATTACTTCCTCCATCATGTCCATACTTTGAGGATGCGAGAAGGCAACATTTTTTTGCCAGTGTTTACTCCTCAGCATTTTTGAAAGATGTGATCTCTGGGGTTTTAAGCAAAATATTCCACAGGGTGTTCGGTATTGTGCAAACAAAATCAATAAGAGATTTGGAAAAAGAACTGCTGGAAACAGCCGAAAAACTCGTATATTTGATAACAGAAGAATTCTCAAAAGCTCAGGTTAGCATCCTAGAAAATACCATGGAACAACTGTGTTTGCCACCAGTAGATAGAGACATAGTGATCAAAATTATTGGCACGGCATATAGCAAAGTTTTACAAGAATATGAATTGGAATCTGATAAGGACTTTCTTAGTGACACAAAGACATTGGCACAGAGGGTAACTAAAATTATCCTGGCTGAAGTTTTTGATTTCCAAATTCATCCAGATTTCATAGCAAAGCTGCCTTTTAAATCATATTCAAAACTCAATACTGATGTTTTGATAAAGCGAGTTCATTATGCTATTAGTAAATCAAGACTCCGAAGACAGACTTGTACAAGATATACCACCGTATTATCACACACATTTGGAAAAAATTGTCACTCAGGTTTTATCTCAGATAAGTCCATTGAACTGCAGTGCAGAAGATCCAGACCTTTTGCAATCAGACTTCAGCAACACAGTTGTGAGACTGATCGATGAAATCATGTCAATAATTTCTAAACATGCAATATGCATTATTAAACATGGAAATGCAAAACAAAATGTGATTTCAGGAAAAGGCAGCCAGGCTATGCTTGATGCCATTTATACTGATATTTCTCATTCAAATCTATACCAGTCTCTTACAAAAGGTAAAAAAGGCATAAGTAATATACCTGTTACAAAAATAGTGAGTTATATAATAAAAGAAATATTTAACCATCATCTTGAGTTATTTTTATCTGGAGTTAACACTCTTCCTTCAGGTACAGTGGATCAAACTTAACAGAGAGCAATAGAGCCTAAACAAAGAGAATTATCTTTCATTGTGAACTCGGCTGTCTTTTTGGAGGAAGTAATTTCTGAGCTTTTATGCAAAATCCTTTATGTATTCTCACATAATGTCTTGGCTGCCGAAAACCCAGGTAAAGCAAAAGCCAACATTACTGACGTTGTTACATTAGTAAAATCAATTGTGCTGGAGTTCACCACATCACAGATTTTAGTTTCAGATCACTTGGATGGAAATCTGTATTTTTCAGAGGGATATAAAGAAATGGTTAAAAAAACTGTCAACCTAATTTATGAAAAAATATTAGATGACTATAAATCTCTGATTCATATTTATAGATCTATACAAAGTGATGCTGTCAGCTTTGGAAAAATAATATATTATTTGCTGTTAGGAGAAATTTTTTTTTTTCTTGTGAGGAAGATCAGCCCTGAGCTAACATCCATGCTAATCCTCCTCTTTTTGCTGAGGAAGACCAGCTCTGAGCTAACATCTATTGCCAATCTTCCTCCTTTTTTTTCCCCAAAGCCCCAGTAGATAGTTGTATGTCATAGTTGCGCATCCTTCTAGTTGCTGTATGTGGGACGCAGCCTCAGCATGGCCGGAGAGGCGGTGTGTCAGTGCGCGCTCGGGATCCGAACCCGGGCTGCCAGTAGCGGAGCGCACGCACTTAACCGCTAAGCCATGGGGCTGGCCCTGTTAGGAGAAATTTATGATTATCAGGTGGAGTCATTAGTTTTGGGATAATTAGCAACGTCTTCCTATTCTTCCCTCCAGGATGAGAAGATCATCAGAAATGTGCTCGACACCATCAATGATGGTAGCCATGTCTTGCCATCATGCATCACTGTATTGTCTCGTTCCCTTTTAGAAGATATGATTTACAAGCTTCTTGCATATATATTCCCTTCCTCTGAGACTGAAACGGAACTAAATGAGGAAGAGGTGCCACCAGATTACGAGTTTGTAAATGCAGCTTCAAAACTGACTGAGGAAATTATAACAGAAGTTTCTGAACATGAGATTAGACTTGCCACAGCAGAAGAACATGTGGAAAATATGCAATTAGGAGCAATTGAGAACTTCACTGATTCCATATGTAATAATATTATTAAAAAGTTTAAATTCAAAGATGAAGCACAGAAAGATACATGCAAAAACGGAGGCTCGTTCCTCAGGAGAATAGCTGGTTTCATTATAAAGGAAATTTTGGACCACTGTCTGCAGCCATTTTTACATGATGAAGAATCATCTCCCAGTGACTTACCCGAAAATGCCCATGTCATTGAACTCTTGAATCCTGGTAAAGAAAAAACACAGTCCTTCCCACAGTCTTCTGTGTATTCTGCTACATTTTTGGAAGATGTCATAATTGACCTTGTTCACAAATTTTATACACTCCCAAGTATTGCTTAAAATCCTAAGGACAAAGAGATATCAGAAAGAGACCTCATGGGTACAGCTATAAAATTTGCCAATGCCCTGATAGGGGAATTTTGAAAAGTGAAATTAAAGTTCTAGCAAATGCTGAAGAAATGTTTTCATTTCCACCAATAGATAAAGAGACAGTCAATAAAGTATCTGATTCTGTGTATGATAAGGTCATAGAAATATATGGACCTAACAATGTTCAGAAAGATGATAGAAGTAGCATTGTTATAGAGATGATTGCTGCTTTAGCCAAGAAGGCAGTCTCTGCTTTCAAGATTCAACCACTTTTTTCGGGAGACTGGTCTTCCACCTTCTCATTTCTAGCTGTGGATAACATCATCCAAAGAGTTCAACACCAACCATATAAAACCTTTACAAAGATAAACAGAAGCTTGAAGGGGAACCCTGTTTCTCCACCAGAACAATTATCTACACTTACTCCTCTTACCTCAGGCCTGAAAGACAAAATGGACACTTTGGAAATAGGTAGAGGAGCACTTAATGGAAAAGAGAATTTCAAAAAGGAGGAGACTATGTTAAATAGGAGTGGTGACAGTGGGCATCCTTGTCTGGTTCCTGTTCTTAGAGGGATAGCAGAGGGAGGTCAAATACCGTATGATTTCCCTCATTAAGTAGTAGATAACAACAACAACAAACAAACACATAGAGACAGAGATTGGATTGGTGGTTACCAGAGGGGAAGGGGGGAGGGAGGAGGGTGAAAGGGATAATTCGTCACAAGTGTGTGGTGATGGGTTGTAATTAGTATTTGGGTGGTGAACACGATGTAATCTATGCAGAAATAGAAGTAGAATAATGTACACTTGAAATTTATACAATGTTATAAACCAATGTTACTGCAATAAATAAAAAATTAAAAAAAAACAAAAAGGAGGAGACATCAATGAAAACAGGCAGCATCCATGAGCCAATCTGTGCCACTATAACTGGCATTACAAAGAGCAAAGTAACTACCCTAGCATCAGGGTTAGCTGAAGGTATGGCAAATAAAAAGAAAGGGGATGAAAAGAAAAAGGAAAGTCTAATTGGAAAAGGTAATGAGAAGGTATCAAAAGTTACGAGTGCAAAAAGTAAAAATACTCAGGGGCCAGATGTGCGTACAGGACTTACAAAGAATGAAATCAAGAAAAAAGATAGCTTGGCTAGAAAAGATGAGAAAGGGCAAGGTGGTGTGGTATAGCAATGTCTCTCACCAGTTACCAATGATACAAAAAAGAAGAAGGTTGTCCTGGAACGAGATTTAAAAGTAGATTATAAAAAGAAGAGTGACAAGAAAAGAGAAAATTCATTAGAAAAAGAGGATAGATCTTTTGAATCACCACCTCTGAAATCCAAGGTGAGAAGTAGAGAGATCCAAGAGAAGAGAGATTCGCCAGCTTACAGAGTTACAGATGACAAACAGATCTTGCATCCTAAACATGTCCAAAATGTCACTGAAAGCATTTATAGAAATAGAAATTTATAGAATTTAAAGAAATATCTTCTATCCAAGGACCGGTTGATGATTCAAAACCCCCAAATCCTCTAGGTGATAAAGCAGCATCTGTAACTCAAGCAGATGGCAAGGGTTTTGCACAGCCTGCTTCAATGAATTCAGCTAAACAAAATCCTCCTGCAAAAGAGGAAGAGAATGAGAAAAGTAAAGATAAAGAGAATACAAGTCAACCTAGTAAATCAGACAGTCCTCAGAACCTATCAGACAATAACCCCAGGATTTTCCCTGCTAACTTTTTAGAAGATGTTATCTCTGAAATAGTTAACAAATTGATTTTTTATTCCTCACCAGGTATAGATGACACATGTCAAAATGTAATCAATAATGGAAATCAATCTGAGCTCTATGACACAGCTATGAAACTGATTGACTCCCTGTTAAAGGAGTTTTCAGATGCTCAAATTAAAGTATTAAACCCAGATCAAGTAAGGCAGCTCCTCCTATCTGCAGATACAGTTTTATCAGTTCATAAAGTACCTCTCAGGCAAAAAGAACCATCTGTGGATCAAGAAGCTCATGAGAAAAAAATAATTATGGATAAAATACCACCCATACATAAAATGGCACCTGCAACTAAAACACCTTCTTTAGATGAGGCACCTTTTACGGATAAAATACCATCAGTCGATAAAACGTCAGTCAATAAGATTGTTCACTCTTCTATATGCAATATTTTGAAGGATTATAGATCTCAATACTCCATTTGTAAGGACATAAATAGCAATGGTGAAAATTTAGCAAGAAGGCTAGCTAATGCAGTAATAGATGAAATTTTTCAGCATCAGCTAAACTTGCTACTTTATGATGAGGTTCCAGCTTCAGTAAGTTTGCCTCTAGAATCTAAAGAGATTATGAAAAAGGTCCATAAGGTGGCCCAAACAGCCTGCAAAGAATGTCAAACATCATCGCCATATACCATAATGCAGCCTTATGAATTTTTAGAAAGTATAATTTCTTCTCTTCTATCAAAAATTTTGTCAACAGTGGCTAACGCCAAAACAGAAATTTCTGAGGATAATTTGTACCCAGAACTGGATTTTCTTCAAATCAAGTTAGTAAGTACAATTATGACAGAGATCTCCAACGATGAAGATATGATTATACAGTATGTAGAATCCTTACATCCTAATGATTATGAAATTATTCAATTAGTAGTTCAGACTATTTATAATAATCTCTTGCCACAATTTGGATCTCAAGAGAGCATACAAAATTGTGTCAACAGTGGTTGCAAAATCCTTTCAGAAACCATAGTTAATTAGTTGTACAGGAAGTAGCTGGCAATCAGTTGCAGAACTATTTTTCTGGAGAGCTAACGCCACATCAACGTACAGAAATTGACAATGTTGTTGAAAATATCCGTAAAGATGTTATCCAAACACTGGAGTTCCGCAGCCTCAACCATCATGGGCTTACAAACTGCCTTTTAACATAATAGAAGAAATTGCTGTAAATTTTTTGTCAAAGCTTTTATCTATGTTTCCAAAAGCAGATAAGGAACCAAACAATTCTCTAAGTGCTGAAATGCAAAAAATAATCTCAAAAATCTTAAGTTCATTCCAAGAATATATCTTTAAAAGTCAGATTATAGTAGTACCACAGGCCAAAGAATCACCCACTATATCTTTAGCAGACAGTGCAACTATTGAAAAAGTAGTTACTTCTGTTTACAACAGTGTTTTAAAGTGCTCTGGCTGCCATAGTTCAGTGTATAAAGATTTAATGGGTAAGAGCAATGTCCTCTCTGATATAATAGGATTTTTAATGGTGAAGGAAATTTCCAATTCACAATTTCATCCTCAAGTAGAGGAAGAAGCATCAAGTTCAGAGTTAGTTCTGGAAGCTGTCAAAATTATGGAAAAAGTGGTTAAGATTATTGATGACCTTAAGTCGAAGAAAAAGCCTTCATCCGAAAAAGAGGCTATGTTAGACGCCAGGTTTTTAGAAGAAACACTGGCCTTATTCTTGGCTAAACTAGTAAAGTTGCCAAGTGCCTCAAGCAAAGATGCTAAAAACTTATCAAAGCCTGAGTTAAATAAAATTGCATCTCAATTGACGAAATCTGTGACAGCTGAAATTTCCAGAAACAATATTAGTGTTGTAGCTGCTAATCCTGACAAAAACTTTTTAAGTCCAGAAAGCATAGAAATTATTTCTCAGGTGGTTGATTCAGTTTATAATCATGTACTACAACAATCTGGAACACACGAAGAACTTTATCATGACATGAAAGGTACAAACAACGTCTTTCCTAAAGAGGTGGCTTCTTTAATTATCAGTAAAGTTTCAAATTATCCTTTAGAAACAATTAGCCCAAAAGATTCACGTGCTGATCTCTTTGGCCATCTGGACACTGGTCGAATTGTTGAAAAGGCACATGTGCATGCTGTTAAAATGGAACCTGAGCTAGAGCAAAAAGAGTTAGATCAAGATTTAAGTGAAGAGGAACTTCCAATTAAAATAATTCCTCACCGTAGGAAACGACCAATCAATATCGATCCAGACATTGTTGCAGAACACTTAGGAGTTATTTCTATAAAAACCCAACCTCTTGAGAAACTGCAGATGGAGTGTTAAGCTAGAACTGGACATAGCATTGAAGCACTGAGAAGGATGTCAATAAGTGGAAACAGTTACCCCACAGATGCATCTGATGCAGGAAAGAGAAAGAGAGAAAAACGCAGCTCATTGGATAAGGCTGGATGACTGAATGTAAAGCCCTTCGAGGTAAATGCAAAAGGCAATGGTGAAAAGAAATGAATAGTGAGTGAGACCTGGTTGTCCTTCTGTGATTTCCCTCGTCCGGTAGGTCTATGGGAATGCAATTGTAACCTGAAATTTTTACAATGTTATAAACCAATGTTACTGCAATAAACAAAAAATTAAAAATAAAATAAAATAAAAAAAATATGGTCAGTTTTCTCTTGCCCAGCCCAGTAGAATTGGACACTCTGATTCATCCAGTACAATTCTCTACTTTCCTGGGACTTATCCCATCAGCAGTGTGGCTCAGTGTAAAGGTGGCAAGCTAGTTTCCATTAGCCAGTCAGACTGAACTGCCATTTCTTGAAGAACGGGAAGATAAGGAACTACCCTTAACAGAAAAATGGACGGATAGGAATTGTAGTCCTCATTTGGAAAATCAGAAGAAATGCAATTTTTACAATCCTCACAGTTCATTTTTATCTATATACATTATCATAGTATAATATGGGTCCAAAAGGGCCAGTTAGAATATCAGTTAAACCAGCCTCTATTAGAGACTGAAATCCTCAAACTTAAGGCTCCATAGTAGTATTGTTTTTACTTCAACAATACTACTTAGTGTTTGTTATTCATCAACAAACATTAGATTGCAAGCTCTTTAGAGTTCATTCATTTCTTATTTCACTTTCGTTACATAACACATTCCTAGTTCCCCATACTCTTACATTCTCAGGATGTCCCAGTTTCTCTCCTATTCTACCCTTGTACTAGACCCAGTTGTCTTCATGCTGCTATTTTTATGAACTAGTTTCTCTGCATCCCATATTTGGGCTCCAAATATACTTAAATAATCGGGACTTGAAATGCCAAAACATTGTCCTTGGTACAGGTCAATTATTGAAAAAGTAGGTAATTGTGTTTACTGATCTTAGGGCACAAGGGCATAGGGATTGTCTTGCCAGGAGATGGAGTTCCACTGATCCAGCCCCACGTTCTCATTTAATACCAAAGCCCCTCGGTATAAATGAGCCTCTTGCACTGATGGTGTGCACTCACACTAGGGATGTAGCCTGTGGCTTACAAACTGAGCAAAGTTCTATAGACCCAACCTGCCTGGAGCATAAGCCTAGGAGCATGTTTTCCTTAGCATTATTTTCCAACACATTGAATTAAGTCTCAGAGCTGGTGAATACACTCATGGGTATTTCTTTTTTAGTCTCAAATACTGGGATTGTAATAGACACTGATGGAATCTCCTTGGCCTTTAGTTTTTTGGACCAGGTGAAGGTCCTTTCCAGCTCTAAAATGTCCTTTTCCCTTTGGATTCTCACAATTACATTCACATTTACTTAGTAGTCTTCATTTGTATATAAGTAATTCCTTGGGCACAAGATCTGTGTGTCTAAACTGTAGAACGGTACCCGCAAGTCATTACTTCTTAATCATCTGCAGAAATATCTATTAGTTCTTATTCTTGGTTAACCTGCTGTCTTCTCTTACATCCTTTATCAGTACTTGACCTCTTTGTAGCCCAGAGGAAGTTGGAAGAGAATAGCTAATCCAAAACAACTACCTCTGCTACTCTTAAGGGGAGCAAAAGCTGTCTTAAGGAAAGGAAACAGACACAGATAGCTCACCTAAGACAGATGCTTTGCGGGTATCTGGATAGCAGTGCCATCGATCCCCAACAGGGGGATGGGTTTGCAGAAAGAACAGTAGATCAGTTTAGGGAACCCAGACAACTCCCGGGCTACCTCAGTGAGGAATCCACAAGCAGGACTTCATTTGCTATTCTGAGGTACCCAAACTTCCCAACACACGAGACACATGCCTATTAAAGGCTCATACGGTGACACATTCCAAAGCCATATAGAATGACTTTTGATTTTTTGAACCACTCTTTCCTTCCACCAGCACACATAATCAAAATTGATTGTTTTCCATTTATTACAGAAGTTATTCTTTCATTTTGTTTTGCACAAAAGATCTTACTTTAAGGCAGCATTTATCTGAAAATCTGATTTGCAGTGTTACAAAAAGATCTAAGATTGATAACTCAATTTAAAGGTTCTGTGGTGTCATTAAAGGCTACAGAAATGGGAAAAATCATTTATTTAATTATAACTCTCTTTTCCTTGATCTGCCTTTAACATTGCAAAATGGAAAGTGACATTTGACTAAGGAAGGTGCAGAGAAATGAAGATTTACTCTTTGAAATGCCCTTCATAAAATATGTTCAAAAGATTAGGGTGTGGAGGGGTGAAGAATGAACATTCAAAGTCCTTCACAATTTTGGCTATTATTCATAATTTTTAAAAATCCAGGTCAGCCAATACCTTGTCTTTTCTCCTAAAAATATCTGTATTTAGATTACTCTATGATTATTTCCCTACTAAGAAGTTTAGAAAAACATGTTATCACATCTAAATCTGTTACAAAACTTTCAAAGTAAATGATGAAAAGAGAATATAATTAAGATATTTGTGTATTTTGCATTTCTTGGCAAGTAAAAAGTAAAATTTGAAGCAAAAGAAAGAACCTCAGGGGCCAGCCCGGTGGCACAAGCGGTTGAGTGCGCGCGCTCCGCTGCGGCGGCCCAGGGTTCGCCGGTTTGGATCCTGAGCGCGCACCGACGCACCGCTTGTCAAGCCATGCTGTGGCGGCATCCCGTATAAAGTGGAGGAAGATGGGCATGGATGTTAGCCCCGGGCCAGTCTTCCTTAGCAAAAAGAGGAGGATTGGCATCGGATGTTAGCTCAGGGCCAATCTTCCTCACACACACACAAAAAAAGAACCTCAGTTGGGTTCTCTTCTTTGCACCAGAGTGATATTATTCTTGAGTGCAAAAAAAAGTATAGAAATGAGCAAATATTGCTTGTGATTTTTATTTATTTCTTCTTTTAAATATAGCATTAATAATAAGTTAATGGCATTTGAAGATAAATAATTTTACTAAACTGAAACTAGAAACCATATGAAAATTGCCTTATTACAATAGAACCACAGGAAAAATGACTGAGGCAATTGTTTTTAATATCCATTGTGTCTTCAATTCCAGATTGCTAGTAGGAATTCATTTCAGAATTTAATAAAGCCCGACATCACCAAAGTGGAGCTTTTAAAAGATGTCCAAAGCACAAAAGATCTTATCATTCGTTTGGTAGCTCATAATATTGATCGAGAAAATTCAAAAAATAAAGTAGAAGAGACTTTAACTTCTGATGAAGATGAAGTTGTTTTACAAGAGGTTGTAAATGAAAAATTTCCAGAAGGCCCATTTGAAGATCAAGTGAAAGAAGACGTGAAGCCCATTGCAAGCACAGTGGCTTTTCCCAAGCCACTGATGAGCCAGAGCAATCTGAAAAAATTTTTGTTACTAGTAAAATGTTGTCATCCCAAATCCAGTCTAACTACAACAAATGTTGAAGCATCACCAGCTCAACGGACAGAATCTGAGGAGACACAAAAAAGAAGAATTGTTTCTAAGGTTGATGTGACTACCTCAAAACCCTCGACTGACACAGACTCTTGCTTTTGGGAGAAAAAGACACCACTAAGTGTAAGTGAGAAATGTGACTATCAGTGACTGGGTTTCTGTAGAAAGGGTAAAGAGTTTCACAAACTTAGTTCAAGTAATGTACGTTAGATAGGAAGAAAAGGGCATAAACTGTATCTAGGCAGTCTCTCCCAACTTTGATGATGTAAAAACAAAAGGGAAATGATTAACAGGCGAAGCCAGGAGCTTCAATTGAAGAAAAACAGATCATGGAAAGAGTCCTAGGTTAGTTAGAAGGACAAGAAAAACAGAAAATGGAAACCAGTTAGGAGAAATGCAAGCTAATTATTTAAAATAATAGATTTCATCCTTTTTTGTACTCTGACCTATAAATACTCATTGGAAGTTTCATGCACAGAAACTTCATGCCAGTTGGCAGGACCAGAAGATGGGCTGGAGGGGAATAAAAAGATTCATGCAAATTCAGCCTATCTGGATTTGAATTCTGGCTTTGCCATTTAGTGGCTATGTGAGCTTTGGGCAAGTTACTTAACCAACTTTTTTTCTTAGAAAGTACTTAGCCACCTTGTAGATACACGGCAAATTTCTAAAAATATGTTGAATATTTCTCCTACAGTCAGCCCATAAACTCCACTATCACTTTGAAACACAGCTCCTGTCCCTGGGTCTGTATGCTTCTTAGTGATGGTCTGGGCTTTACTGACTTCTTGGGTTGGCTCTAACCAAAAAATGGTACCATACCATGGGTTGGGAGAATACATATGATTTAGGATTTCCCAGTGAGACAATTCCCTGGATTATCCATTTGCAATGATGTCAAGTTAACCCAGAAACTGCAGTGAACCAGAGAAGACAAAACACAGAGATACAACTCTGGCCAGTTCAGGAGTTCACCAGGTCAATAGCCTTCACACAAACTCTGATCTATTTATTGGGAAGCCATGTGAGATTTCATGACCAAACACAGTGTGCCTGGTCAGCAATGCTGGCCACATGGATAACTAAGGAAATCTTATATTTTATTTGATTTATTGCAAACTCTGTTTTGTGTAATATCTGACTTATCCTTTTCCAGATGGAAGAAATGAAATCTAGTACCGAACCGATAGATTTCTTCGCATTTAGAAATCTGAGTTCATGCTCATATGATGAAGAGGATCTGCCGTCATTTTCTAGGTATAGTCAGTTAAAGCAATACGAGTTGGCTAAGAAAATAGAAGTCTGGAATAAAAAGTATGTTGATGGCAAGAATGGGCCCCTCAGATAAACCTGTGAGGAAGCCCCTCAACCTCCCCTCACTCCTTCCCCTAGCTCCCCACTGTGATTACTTCCTGGGCCTCCCCTTCCCATTCTCTCTCTCATTCCTGTTTATCTGATCTCTACTTTCTTCTTCTGAGACCTGCTTTCTAGTATAGTGATCTAGTTAGTATAGTTAGATTAAGTCTTTAACTAATGTGTTAGGTTCTTGAACCTGGGAGACAGGTCCTGGGTCAACAATAGTCCCTGCACTAATGGCCCCCCTAAAGGGATTCCTACTTAGTTCCCTTATGTACCTAAATGCTCAACAGTGTGGCACTACTTGTCAGAGGAATCTCAAGAATGGAGGGGGTGATGTAAATTGGAGCACTCAGGGAAGAATTCTCAAAAGCAGTGGAGTTTGAGCTAGGCTTTAAAGGATGGATAAGATTTAGATAAGACCATCCAAGTTGGGGAAGACTGTAAGAGAAAGGCTGGACTATGCAGTATTTATAGGGGACAGGGAGGAACAAAGTACATTGTAGACTTGAAGTCTGATTAACACTTTTTCTAGAATAGTCAAAACGTGTCTAAAATTGTTCTTATGTTTTTAAGAATATTCACCAACTGGGAAGGGTAGCAATTTGCATCATGAGAGAAATAGGATATAAGGAGAAAAATCTACCTGGCTGTAACTATATTTTTTTCCACCTGGCACTATGAAATTAAAGTTTCTTTTTGACCCGATGCCATTTTAGGACATCTACTCCTGGCCCACCATTGACCTCATCTCCCCTCATGATTGTTTTAAACATACATAATTAGGAATGCAGGCAACTCTCAATTATGTGTAGCATTGTAGAAGAGAAGGGAGCTCATATAAAACCAAATAAAAGTCAATGTAGTAATCATTTTCATTTGATTTGAGAACTCAGAGACATACCATTCCAGGTTTGCTTCTGTATGAATAATGACTTTGACAGATTGTTCTTTTACTTACCCAGTATTCCTTCATATACTAAATACATAGAAAATGAAATGTCTTTCATCTTTTTTCAGTGATGATGATGATTGTCGCCAAGACCCAAGTGCCAAAATAACAGAAGGTTTGATTTTTTTCTTAATTTAAATTAGATAGTGTTTAAAAGGAGACTTTGTTCATTGCATTGATTAATTTTCTTACGTCAAACATGAAGTTAATACTGAGTTTTCCAGTAGGTTGATCTGCTCTGGGGGAGTACTGGGTTAGTTAACTAGTTAACATGAGCCAACTAGTTTGCTTTTTCTCAATCATTAATAAGATGTCATTAATAATTTTGATGTAAAGTATGTAGTATGATACTATGAGTTTATAATTACCATGCTCCTATGGGAAATATTCAGAAAATAAGAGTTTATCACATCTATATGTGGACTAGAGCCCATGCTACTAGGATTTAATCATCTCTTTAAGAGTATATGCCTGCTTTGTATAACTAGCTTAGCCCTAGTAAAATATATAAAAAAGCTTTTAAAGCTAAAAATTAAACCTAAATTTGTTTACATTAAAATATGGCTAGGGTGGACCCCACTTTATTTTTTTGTCTCTATTAGAACTGACTCATTAAAATATTTATGAGTTGATTTTTGGTCCTCTATTCTTTTAAAAGGATTAATATGGTTCTAACAATAACAGCACTGGCCTAGAGGTAGGAGTGTCTTGTTTACTATAAAGGTGGCCTTGAAACTCAAAGGAATTGACCTTGATTATTTCAAGCCTGCAACCCACTGAAGAAGTTACTCAAGAAAGCTATCCTCTCCACTTGGGAGTGGAAATAACATTCATTAAAAGATAAACCATAGGCTGGCCCCGTGGCTTAGCGGTTAAGTGCACACGCTCCGCTACTGGCGGCCCAGGTTCAGATCCTGGGCGCGCACCAACACACCGCTTCTCCGGCCATGCTGAGGCCGCGTCCCACATACAGCAACTAGAAGGATGTGCAACTATGACATACAACTATCTTCTGGGGCTTTGGGGGGGAAAAAAAAGGAGGAGGATTGGCAATAGATGTTAGCTCAGAGCTGGTCTTCCTCAGCAAAAAAAAAAAAAAAAAAAAAGATAAACCATAGAATAGTGGTAAGTTTGCCAGAATTCCATGAACAAGTCATAGTCAGAAGATGATATATCACTGATGTGTTTCCTGCAGTATGGAATCATAGGCTGGTAGAGCCAGAAAGAAGCCATCTAGTATAACCTCCTCATTTTGGAGATGAAGAGACTGAGGTTCAGGGTGGGGAAGTGACTTGTCCAAGGTTATACAGTGAGTCAGAGTATAGATCCCAAGTCTCCTACACATGAATCCACTGTTATTGTTTTCTTCAACTTCATTGCGCTGAGTTATGCTTAGTTCCTATATCCTTCGGTAATATTGCACCTGTCCGGTTCATTCATTCATTCACATTCAACAAAGATTCACTGAGCACTTTCTTTATGCTGGACACTGTTCTAAGTTCTGGAGATAGAGCTGTGACTAAGAGAGACAAAGTCCTCACCCTCATTCTAACTTGGGAGTGGAAGCGGGGGGCATAAACACAATAACTCTAGATGGGAATAAGTACTTCCCATCTCACTTAGGGCAAAAGCCACAGTCCTTACAATGTCTTACAAGGCCCTAGATGGCGTGGACACCACTCCCCCTCCCCATGACCTCTCTGACCACCTCTCCTTATTAAGGTCCATCTTAATCACTCCACTGCAGCCACACTGACCCTCAAACATGCCAGGCATTCTCCTTTCTCAGGGCCTTTGCACTTGCTGAGGTGCCTGAAACATTCTTCTCCCAGATATCTACACAGCTCACTCTTCACCTTCTTCAGATCTTTGCTCAACTATCATCTTCTAAGTAAAGCCTTCCCTGAGCACCCTCATTAAAATTGCAACTTCACAGCCACCCCAGCACTCCCTATCCTCCTTCCCTGCTTTCATTTGCTCCCTAGCACTTATACCATCTGATAGATTATATATTTTTATTTGTTTATTGGCTATCTCCCTCCCCTAGAATGTTAGCTCCAAGAGGGCAGGGATTTTTATCTGTTCACTATATCCCCACATGCCTAGAAAAGAGGCACATACATACTCAGTAAATATTTATGGAATTCACAAATGAATATAAAGAAAAGAAAGAAGAGCCAATGTGATAGAGAGTGGCTGGCTAGATTACTTTGGCCCAGGAAGTCCAGAAACATCAGACCTTAATGACAAAAACGAAGCAGCCACAGGAAGATCTGGAAGAAGAGGGTCCCAGGCACAGGGTACAAGAAGTGCAAAGACCCTGGGATGGGATGAGCTTGGCATGTTAGAGGAAAAGAAAAAAGGCCAGTGCCTGGAGCCCAGTGAGAAGGAAAGTGGCTTGAGATGGGGTTACAGAGAGAGCTAGGGGCCAGATCATGTTAGGGCCTGTTGTAGGCCATGGAAAGGAGAGCGGCTTACTTTTCTGGTTACAGTAGGAAACCTGTGGAGGATTTTAAGTAGAGAAGTGACAATCTGATTTATGACTTTTAAAAAAATCCCTCTGGCTATTTTTTGGAGAATGAGCTGAGTAGGGATAGGGTTAAAACTGGGAGACCAGTTAGTAGCCTTTCACAATAATCCAGCCAAGAAATGATGGTGGCTTGGACTAGGGAAGTAGCAGTGGAGGTAATAAGTGAACAGATTCAGAATATAATTTGAAGGTAGAGTCAGCAGGACCCGCTAATGGACTGAATGTTGGGAGTAAGGAAAATAGAAAAATCAAGGATAATTCCTACAATTTTGGCTTGAGCAACCAAGTGGCTCATGGTGCCATTTGGTGAGACAGAGAGAGGAACAAAGGTAGGGAGGAGAGTAGGGACAAGAATTCTGTTTGGGCTGTATGAGATTGAGAAGCCGTTGGACATTCAAGTGGAAAGATCACATAAGCAGTTGCATAGTTAAGTCTAGAATTCAGTGGGGAGGTCAGGGCTGGCAATATAAATTCTTAGTTTCACAGAATAGACAATAAAATCTCAACTTGATTCTGATTATCTGGAACTCTCAAATACCTAGAATTTTTCTGTGCCCTCTTCATCAAAACAACTTCCTAGATATATCCAGAAGGGTTGCTATGCATTTAACCTAGACACTTAAAAACTGATACTTGGAATGATGGCCCTGATAAACCCAAATGGGCCCAATCATCAAAAAAATAAGTTCACATATGTGCAGTATACAAGACTTCCTAAGGTAGGAAAGTACATTCAGACACTTTAGAATAACCAGAATGGATAATAAAATTTAGGGGATATTCTGGTTAACCAATTCCATCAGATAATTCAACTAATGGGATCTCCCTCGTATTCAAGGTAACTGAGGTTTTACTAAATTTTTTTCTAGAACGCTTAGCCCAAGGGTAGTCCAGAAAGAGTTCCCTCCTCTTGGTCCTTTCTGATTACACAGGTATAAAACACATATCAAACACACACATTATTTCATTTGGTCCTCTTGTGAGAAAGTAGTCTCATCCCCATTGTACATACATATGAGGATACAGAGTCAGAGAAGTTAGAAGTAACTTGCCAGTGTTCACTGAGCTCTAAGTAGCAAAGCTAAGACTCAAACGCAGTTTTTATGACTCCAAACGAGTCCAGTGCTCTTTTTTACTACTTGCTGCCTCCCTAGCTGTGGGTCTTTTAAAAACTTCTTTTTCGGTATCATTTCTACATCCTTAGGCCAAATTTCAGTCACTGATGTCTCCTGGAACTCAGGGAAGTGCCTCAGCGCTCTCCTGATTTTCACAGGAAGTAACTAATTCCTAAGACCAGCGCCTTCCTTTCTAGCATTCCTTTAGCTGGCGGCCTCATTCAATTTTTTCGTAACATCTACAACCAGAGAGTTGTAGGGGTCCTTAGAACTCACCCACAGCCTAATTCTCATTTTACAGATGCGCAGAGAGGCCCACAGATTTTGAGTGGTTGTGCAAAGATGCACAGCTAGTTGCTGAGCCTGCCTCTCCTGATGTTCTGGCTGGCACTCCTTCCCCCAGTCACACTCCATCTTTCCCAGTTTCTGAGTACATAGCCAAGACCTGTGCCCAGCATTCTAGGGATCTCACTTCTTTCAGCTTTTTGTTTGATTCTTTGATGATTCTTTGATGAAATTATTGAGATTATTTCTCTGCCAAAATTTGTACATGTCTCAGAAATAACTGTTTTCCAATATTGTGTTTTGATCACAGAAAGTCTTGAACATCCAGATCTGGAGACTGCAAGCAGTATTAAGGTAAATATTTTTCACTGGCCCCTCATTGTGAGCCAGTGGAGCCTTAATAGAAATAAGGCACTGCCTTCGTGGTGTGCTTTGAGGGGCATCAGAAAGCACTCCCTTCGTATACCTTCCCACACCCAAATCTCTCCCAGCTGGGGCCAACCACTGGTGCCTGGAAATCTTGTCATCAAAATCCTCTCCTTTTTTTTTAAGCATTCTTTTTTTAATTGAGGTCATATTGGCTTATAACATTGTGTCCATTTCAGGTGTACATCACTATATTTGTTTCCGTATAGACTGTATCGTGTTCACCACTAACAGTCCAGTTTTTATCTGTCAACATACATATGTGCCCCTTTACCCCTTTCACCCTCCCCCTATCCCCTTCCCTTCTGGCAACCACTAATCTGTTCTCCTTACCCATGTGTGTGTTTATCTCCGACATATGAGTGAAATCATACTGTATTTGTCTTTCTCTGTCTGACTTATTTCACTTAACATAATACCCTCAAGGTCCATCCATGTTGTCACAAATAGAACGATTTTGTCTTTTTTATGGCTGAGTAATATTCCATTGTATATATATACCACATCTTCTTTATCCAGTCATCAGCTGATGGGCACTTGGGTTGCTTCCACGTCTTGGCTATTGTGAATAACGCTGCAATCAACATAGGGGTGCATAAATATTTTTGAATTGTTGATTTCATGTTCTTTGGATGAATACTCAGTAGTGGGATAGCTAAATCATATGGTATTCTATTTTTACTTTTTTGAGGAATCGCCATACTGTTTTCCATAGTGGCTGCATCAGTTTGCATTCCCACCAGCAGTGTATGAGGGTTCCCTTTTCTCCACATCCTCTCCAACATTTGTTGTTTCTTGTCTTGTCTTGTTTATTAGAAAAAAAAAATCCTCACCTTTGGGTTAAGTCATTGTCCTTGTGTAAATGCACAGAGTAAGCCACAGTGCCCCTTAGCACCTTAGGACAATTCCATTCATTAGCTCAGTTCCTGTAGCCTCTGGAGAAAAGCTAAACAGGAGTGAGTCACAGTGCACTCCCAGGTAGACCCAGACAAGGGACCTGGTGGGGGCAGAGAGAGATGCTTTGAAGAGGCAGGGGAACTGCTTGAGGGAAGTGAGTGCTGATTCCCACTACTTCCCAATGTCCCTGAGGACTGACCCTTTATAGCCAGCTTTCCAAAAATCTGGTCCAATCCTCAGTGTGATCCCAGAAATTCCCCTCCCCAACCCTCTTAGGAGGTTTTCAATGAGGGCTGAAGCTACAGATCCTCCTCTCTGTTTTGTATCACCTTTGCTTTCCTCGTAGTTCACTTTAACCCCCCTCCCAGCATGTGTACACACACACAAACACACACACACACACACACACACACACGGCCCATCAATTTCCCAGGTACTTCTCATTTAGCAATACTAACATCTATTTGACAATCTCAAGCTTCAAAGTAAAATATTAAGAGGAGAGATAGACTCTCCAGTCTGGAGGCCTATTGACAGGCTTTTCCTTTTACCAAGCTGATTCCCTCGCTCATCTGTACTCTTTTTGCTGACTGTCTTTCTTCTCACTTGCTGGGGTTTTTTCCATTGTAAAACTATAAAGGTATGATCCATTAAGTTACTCAGCATCCTTTATTGAATAGCACAGAAATTTCTGCTCACGTTTAGCTCTAGGAAAACATTAGTCTTCGTGTATATGACTACAAGTGCTCTCCAGTGTCAGACACAGAAAAAGAAACCATCATATTTCCCTAAATGCCAAAGTCCTTACCATAGTCTACAGGACCCTACATGAGCTGCCCATCCTCTCTCCCCTTGTCCCCTGTTACCCCTCTGTCACTCTGTTATCCCTCTGTCCACTCACTCTGTCACTCACTCCAGCCACACTGGCCTCCTTACTTCTCCTCTAACATGCCAAGCACACTCCCACCTTAGGACCTTTGCACTTGCTCTTCCTCTGCCAGGAACACTCTATCCCCCGATAGCTGTGTATCTTGCTCCCCCATCTCCTTCCGGTCATTGCTCAAAAGTCACCTTCTCAGTGAGGCTTTCCCTGACCACCCCATGTAAAATAGAAGTGCGCGCACATGCACACACGCACGCACGCACACACACACACACACACAATCCCCCTTATCCTACTTTATTTTTCTTCATAGCACTTAAGTCACCATTCAATCATTCATTTATTTGGGAATTATTTATCAAGTGCCTACTATGTGCCAGGCACTGGAGATTCAGCAGTAAACAAAGCAGACGAATGTTCCTGCCCTCATCCTCTGGGAGACTATATATTCACTTGAATATAAGCGTCATGACGGCAAGAGCTTTGTCTGTTTTCTTCATGACTGTATGCCCAGCACCTAACACAGGACTGAAATATAGTAGATGTCCAACAAACATTTGTTGAAACTACAGCCTTAGCTGTCAAAGCCAAATTTAGTCTCTGTGTCAGGATTTCTCCAGCTCTACTTCCTGTAAATCTGATGTACAGCCATATTTGGGAACTCCTACACAGAGCAGAGGTTCTCAACCCTGGCTACATTAGAATCATCTGGCAAACTCTAAAGACAACTGATGCCCGGGTCCCACCCCCAGAGATTCTGATTCAGTTGGTCTGGGTTGCTGCCTGGGTATTGGGAGTTCTAAAAGCTGCCCGGGTGATTTGACTATACAGCCAACGTTGAGAACCACTGACTTAACCTCCTCGTGTCAGGACATTTGGTAGCGTCTGCCCTCCTGCTTCCTTCAGATCAGGCATTCTCAACCTGGCTGCACATCAGAGTCACCTGGGCAACTTAGAAAACAGCCCAGCACTTGCCCCACCCTCAGGGATTCCTGTTCACTTGGGGTGGGGCCCAAGCATGCCTATTATTACAATTTCTCCAGATGCTTCTATTGTGTAGCCAGGGTTGAGAACCAGTGCTTTATATTGACCCTGTCCCAGTTTATCCCTTTAGGTATCCTATTTTGCAATGTCTTAATTCATAAGCTGCCTCAAATTCTCCTAGAAGAATTAGAGTTAAACTTTTACGATAATACTCTGCCCCCCCACACACACCATCAATACAAAACACACTTCTCTCATCTCACATGCATTTAGGCCTTACTTCATTGATTTGCCACTTCCTTTTTACCTGCCACCACCATGGAGTGGCTACCCTGCAACCCAGCCACCTCCCCCAGCCTACTTTCTGCCCTTCTAGGATCATGCTGCTTCTGCATTCCAGGAGGTAAGAAAGGTCCACAGAGCAAAGCGAGCATCGGAGCCACTATCCCTGCCCTACCACCTCCACGCTCCTGCAACCCCACACCACCACTGACTTGCTCCAGACCTCACAATTGTTAGGAATTCTTTAAAAGGAGATAGGGGTAGTAAAATGGACACCCCTTTTCCCCTTTCTCCTCTTAAGACCTCCCCTATCATTATCTTCTCTCAGAGAAAGGTTTAAAACGTTTTATTTATTCCAAGCTCCAGGAGCAAGAGAACAGGCATGGCTCACGCTTTTTGCGAACTGGGACACCTCACCCCTTGAAATTCTCCTACAGGGGCAGCCCACGGCCAAGTCTAGGGCCAATCCTGGGTGTCATAATTGGCAAGAATTATGAGAAGTCATGCCTAGGAACAACCAAAGTCCCAGAGAATAATTGTTTGAGACTGCAGGGCACTGAGATTATTGTGTACAATGCCACAATGGTTGTGCTCTGTCCCTTGAGGGTTTCTAGGTATTTCTAGGCTTCACTGTGTAACAAAGGCCAGAAGCTTAAACTAGTATTTCACCTTTGTATTGGCAGTTTACCACCCTCTATCGACGCAAAAGTGCTCTGGGAAGCCTGTGTTCTTCAGATGATGGCATTTCAGGTACAACATATTTATCATTTTATAATAAAGCTCTCAATTATGTCATTTTGAATATAGCTGTTTTGAAATAATATTACTTACTATATATATAAGATTGCAGTTTGTAGGTTATTCTGCATTTCTCTGACTTGAACCTCACAGCAAAGGGGTGACAGTACTGGAAATAACATTTATTGGGTACCAGCTATGTACCAGGCATTCTGCTACGTGCTTTTCTCACCTGTGAAGCATCATCTCCTTTGTACTGACGAGGAAACAGAGTCAGTGAAACGAAATAGCTTACCATGCCATGCTCCCTCTGAAAGCCTTAAAACCTATTTTACCGAAGAGAAAATGGAGGCAAATGACCTGTCTGAGGTTGCACAGCCAGCAAGTGGCAGAGCCAGGGTTCAAACCCCACAAGTCTTGTGGCTTTCATCCCACATTCTTTCCTTCTGCCAGACAGGGGCTATATCTAGTGGCCACTGCATCTCAGAATTGGGCAGCAACCAAGGACAGCCAGCAGAGTTCAGCGGCAAGTAGAAAAGATCCCATCTAGGTTTCCGACTGCATGTCCAATCAAATAGTAAAGTCACGTTCTTCTGTACTTTTAGTTTGACAGGGACACCTCCTCCCAACCCCTGCATTCTGCACATTACAGCAACTCACTGGGCAGCAGTTACAAATTTAAATAACATATTTTTGCTCTGATAAGGGCTTTTGGAGGAAGAGATGCATAAATGGCCAACCTTATGCTAAGATGCTCAAAATAGTAAAAAGGCCCACAGAGGAGAATTTATTAGACACTACATTGATGCCTGTTTATGAAAACCCACAAAAAAAAGAGGACTTCTGGACCAACACATGCACATTACAGCTTTTGGTGTATTTTTTTACAAATATGGTTTTATTAGGAATCTAAATCAGTTCACAGTGTGAAGCGTCGTTCTGCAGCACTTGGCGTGCATCATGGCCCACTCACTTTGGCCATAAACACCCCAGGCACACCTTTCTCTTCAGTGAGAGACCAGGTGCCGACCAGGTGAACCCCACCACATTGCCCACAAGCTGATCAAAGGAGCATCAGGGTATCTTGAGAGTTGGTCTCACCAAGCTTTGGTCGTAATATTTAACTCTCCTACTTCCAGTACACTGTGAATGCCACACCTACAGCTTGATTTCTCTTGTCAGCAGTTTTGCTTTGAAAGGAGTACGAATTGTTAGCCAAAGGGTTCACTGTGCCCCTAGGGATGAGCTCCCTGCATGTGCTGTTCTTCTAGCCAGTGCCAATCTTGAACGATATGCAGAATCTACTAGTGACTGCAAGTTGGGGGCAGTGTCTCAAAGTGCTATTCAGGCACTGCTTGCAGCAGGATCCCCCAGCTTGCTTATCAACAATGCAGAATCCTGGCCCCTCCCCAGACCTGCCCAGTCAGTATCTCTGGGAAATGGTGTCCAGGCATCTGCATTTTTCACAAGATCTTCAAATTGCAAAAACAAAGCTTCATTTTTTCCCCTCCAGTGAGATTTTCAGAATATGGCCTTGCAGCCCATGCCTCAATCCTGTAACTAAAGTCTTTGTCTTGCTTTTTGAGACTGTAGACTCTCCATTCAAGTGTCTTTGCCTCTGCAGATTTTGGCCTTTTCCTTATTAATTTCTAGGTTATTCTTATTTTTTTTTTAAACTACCAGCACATTCCAGTACTGCAATATCAATTTGAAGAGCTAAACTATTTTTCCTTTATTTGGGGGTAAATTTGCTCTCTGCTACCATAGTTTTAATCACAGACTCTTGAGGTCCCAAGGTTATATTGCTGGAGAAGGTAAAAACTAGGTAACTGTAAGAGGTACAGGAGAACTTTGGCTTTTACTGGAAATAAGAAAATACGTGCTTGATTGCCCGGTGTCTTTTCACGACATCCTGTCATGATGACTCAACAGCATAGATAAATGCTCATTTCTGTCCTTACAGATACAGTAATCATTGTGTTAACATAAACTCTGATATGCTTTAAGAGCCCTTTGCACAAGACAAGTGGTGCAGAAAAAAGGGTCCCCATGGAGACTCTTATTGGCCACACAAGTTCTTTATAGCTCACACAACAGATCACTTGGCATCAGTCAACTGAAAATTTACCCAAGTGAGTGAGAAATGATAGCCTTGTTAATGCCCTGCTGCTTTTGCCTGGACATTCTAAAGTGGACATCTGTACCGTTGAGAGTTGCAAGTTACCTTTTCATGTGGAATTAGCTCGTCAGGCTTTTTTGGATAGTCATCTACTAGCATGAGGGAGGCAGCCGCTGCTGAGCTGGCTCAAGAAGCATCAGGGTGCAGGGAGTGCAGAGCTGGCCTGCACGTCAGAAAGCCTGGGCCCTAGTGCCAGCTTGGCCACTTTCTACCCACGTGACCTTAGACGAAGCGTCTGACCTCACCGAATTTCTCCCTCTTCCTTCCCAGGGGCATCTGAAGGAGCAAATAAAGACTCTTTGTGAAAGCACTTTAAAAACCAGAAGTTATTATATAAATGCTTCTTTCTGAATCCTAAATTATCAATCCCCAAGCCTGAAAGCCTCAACTGGAAAGCCCAATAAATGACCATATTTCTCTTTTGGTTCATTCACAGACGCTGATAAGCCCAGTACTTCCAAACAGGGGTCTGAAAGGATGAGGAGGGTATCATCAGCTGTATCCAAAGTGTTTTTAAGATCGAATGCCAGTGCTCCCAAAACTTCCTCACCCTCACCCCCTCACCAGGACAAAAGCTGAGGCTACTATACCTGGCATCAAGAAGCGTGCTGATCTTCCTCAAAAAATAAATGGTTTTTGAAGCATGACATTTTGTCCTACATGCTGATTCTTATAAATAACTGAAAATAAGAGCAAAGAAAGTACAAAAAGGCAGTTGGGGAAAGGAGGGTTTGATAAATGCTTTTGAGAGGCATTGTGGCATGAGAAGAGGGGCTGTGCCTCACGTACAGATGCATCTAGCAGGTAGTGTGGGATTTAAGCTCTGCTCTTGAGGGCCCCGCAGCCTTGCTGGGAAGATAAGACTAACTTGGAAGCAAAAGTGTGACACCGATAAGACAGTGTGTTATACCTATTTCAGGTGCTCTAGGGGTTCAAAGAAGGGCGTCATCGCTGAGCTGGAGTAGTCAGAATGAGTTTCCTGGAGGAACTCGAACTGCGACAGTCCTCAAAGGACAGGCAGGATTAGGCAGGCATGTTCAGCGCCAGGCAGGCTTTCACCTCGGATCACACAGCTGCATACAATGCTGCCATGCCGGAACGGTCTAGTTCAGCACTGTCCGATAGAATGTTCTACGAGGATGGAAATGGTCTGTCTATGCTCAGTCCATGACAGTAGCCACTAGCCCCACATGACTCTTGAGTCACTCGTGTGACTGACTGAGGAACTGAATTTTTCATTTTATTTCAATTTAAACAGCCACGTGTGGCTAGTGGCTCCCTTATTGGACGGTGCAAGTCTAGTTAGTACATGGCCTCAGGGACACTAGTCAATTCAGATTAGGTTGAGGGGTTCCCTGAAAGTTCATTCCAAAGTCTATCCTCAAACACCTAGGGCAGTGCAGAGATCTGACTCCTCAGAGGGGCTTTGAAGCCTCCAGGCATTCAAGACACATAAACCACCAATGTGGCCAGCAGGTAGCTCATGCTTTCCAGTCATACCTGTGCCCCTGCACTTGCCAAAACGCAATTGCTGGAGAAAGGACAGGCCCCATCTAGAACACCAAAGTCAAGGAATCACAAAGAGAAAATCAGAACCTGCACCTGCCAGCTGGCCTCAGACAGTACTTGGCTAGAAACTGCTTCCATGGGACAGTAACACCACTCTGGCCTCCCTCTACCCACTCAGTAAACAGGAAGATGATCAACCAGTCATTCTCATACCTCAGCTTTATCCAAGAATTTAGGTCAGAGGAAGGTCCCAGCCTTATCTAAAACTCCTCGGGGAAATATTTCTAGGCAAGTAAATTTCCTTTATGCTGCACCTATAGTCCATAAATGTTATGTTTACTGAACTTTAACAAATGGAATGGCAGGCAGTTCTGCCCAAGTATCACATGTACCTAAATTTGGCTGCCTTCATCTACTGTCTCATTCTTGCCCTTACATACTGAAGTTCATCATATGCAGCAGCATAAGTTTTAAAGTTAGTTTTTAAAGGTCCACAGTAATGACAAACACTGATCTTACATATGGCTTTGTTTTATTAATAAGCAATACAAATCCAGTTCAGAATTCAAAAGTTACAAAAGGTACAGTGAAAAGTAAGCCTCTTCCCCTCTCCTCTCCCAGCCGCCACCTGGTTCTCCCCTCCAGAAGCAATCTATTACCAATGGGTTGAGCATCCTTCCTGAGAGAGTCTATAGATAACAAGTTTAACGTATGACTTGAGAAAGAAGTCTAATTGAATGTTCCCCCTCAAAAAGGCAGAAAACAGAGAGAGAGGAAAAGAAGGAGGGAGGTGAGAATGGAAGGAGAGAAATCGCGAGCGTGCTATTTGACAGCTACTATTTCCTGGTGTCACTGCTTTGGTCTGTTTCTATGGTTGCATTTGTAGCTTCAAATAAAGTCAGTCCCCATTTTTAAATTTTTTAAAATGTTTAAAAAATATTTTGTTTAAAAAAAAAATTTAAAATGTTTTTTGTCTAATGAGCTAAATGTCAAAAGGTACCAGAATGGGAGTAAAGGTGCCTACCATAGCTGTTCAAAGCCTGCTGGCCAAAATACATTAAGAATGTATAAGCTAGTACCTACAGTCCTTGGAAATGGAGCCATTTAAATATAATAGATGAAAGCACCTAAAGTAACAATGCACGGCCTCAATTGCAATGAAAGAAAAATGCAAATTAGAATAACCTGAAGGTATGACAATATACCTTTCAGAGAAGAAAAGGAATAACATGATAAAATCTAGTGTTGTCCAGAATGTAGGGAAAGAATTACACTTGAACTCTATAGTGCTGATGGTTCCACAAACTTGATCTTTCTGAAAAGCCATCTAACAAGTAAGACAAGGTATGGTTCTGTCTGTACATTTGGACCTGATAACTCCACTTTGGGGAATGCGGTCCAAGGGAATAATACAAAAGGAAAAATTTTTAATACTCTGTATAAAAATGTTCATAGTAGTACTATTAATTAGGATGAAAATTAAAACAATCCAAGTGAGGGACTGGTGTGGTGTATTATCAGGAAAGAATGCTATACAGTCACTGAAAATGACAAGGAGAGTGACAATATAAACACAGAATATGAGATAAGTAAAATCAGCACACAAAATAAGATGTGTGTTACAGACAGCATACTTTATGATTTAGCAATCATATGGTATACTAATAAAAATCCAAAGAACTTAGAGATTTAAATTAATAATCATGAAGGTTTTTTGCTGCTTGGTAATAAATGCCTTTCTCTTGAAGAAACATCATAGTCATCACCAACATCACTTCTTAAGCCAATTCTAACCCTAACCTAAGGTGAATGGAAGGATATCAAATGCCTCAGCTTCTTATGAGGCATGAGAAAAAAGAGAGCATTTCTTTTCAATGACCTCTTTAAAAGAGGCTAGGTCATATTCAATCGTCCTCAAAGTACTCCTCTAAATTCTAAGCTGGCAAACAGTAACCAAATTTTTGACTGATATGCATTATAGAGAGTATATTGGCCTTTGATTAAATGTACAATAGCTATATATTTGTGTGACAAGCATACACTTTAGAGTAACTTAATTAACATGTGTCATATGGTTTTGTCCCTTTATAGGACCTGGCACATAATTTCAGTATTTTTAATGATTCATCTAGGGACCAACATATCTTTGATGACATACTAGTGGTCATACTTAATTTATAGAATACCAAATGCTTATAATGAATGTAATTGTTGATTATTTCCTACTGAAAAATATGACCTGCTCTTATCATCTGTTTTATGACATGGTTTCCAGTAACAATTGCAGAAATCAGGGACCACTTATTTAGTAAAGGAAGAACACTAGGTTAAAATCCTTCTAGTGCAAATAATCACACCCAAAATTATGTCGTCTAAGTTTACATTTTTAGATAAAATAAAAGACACCAGGAAACACTTGACCTTATTTTTTGGTCCTAACAGCACAGTACAGAACACTTTACACTTCACTGGAATACCATTTAGACAATGATGAGGCTATTCCTTTCAAAGAGCTTCAAAACCTGTTTACAGAAGGGACATCCTGTACCAGACAAGGATTATTTCCAATTTAAGATTCAATGAGTCCATAAACTGCTAAGACAGATCCTTAGTAGGTATATGCCCTAATAGGTTAGAGGAAGCAAAAATAGAGCCAGACAGAAAGCCTAGGGTATTAATTAGGCCATATGAAAGAAATATTGAGACACCAACAACTAAAAAGCATTCTTAATGAGTACTTCATTCAACGTGGCTGTTTAGCTTTGAGGTCACTGGGAATTTGTCCAACGAATTCCAACAACCGTCTTCTGTGAAGTGAACCCATGAAAGGAACAAGTATACATTCACTGTTCCCAAAGACTAACTAAAACCAATGACTAGCTGGTTGTTTCAGGCTGGACCTAGTGCAGGGTGTACACGCGCCTCTCAGGTCTCTGAGTGCAGGAAGCATAAGTGACCTACGGCCACAGCTGCTGAGCTCTGAAATCCAACAGTGCTGCAGCTGAAATCCATCATCACTGCATTATCACCAAGGCCCAACTTCCCACAGGCTGTTCTCAGCCAACGACAGAGTGTGGCAGAGATACGAAGACAGGCCATTCCTGCGAGACACAGGACTCCCCTAACACGTGACTTTGGGTCAGGAATGCATTCAGGGAAGAACCCCCCTCACAAAGGATAGCAAGAAGTAGACGTGACTACTTCACAGGTGCAGAAAGTAGACAGTGACTTAATGGGTTAGAACAAGACAGTTGACTACAACACAGCAAACAGCATGAGTATCAGCATAGTTTTGCCAGTTCCCCTGCCCCCAAGTGCCACAGGGCAATGCAATGGGCTCAGATGAATGCCACCCATACAGTGGGATGAATTACAGCTGAGGAACATGGGGTCAAGGACCTGGGACTTTTGAGCAATGAAGAAACCAGTGCCCCTCCCCTGGGAAGCAAGAAGTTAAATGGTAGTCATACTGCGCTCACCTTGCCCTACAGAAATGGCTCAATATCAGGAGGCAGATAAGCCTTGCTTAATGACCCTCACCAAGAACGTGCAGGGATGCTCAGGGCCCCTGGTGGACCACGTCTCCCAACAGACACAGTTGCTTTGCCAAAATGTTCTTAGAACTGCACCACATAGCCTGACTTTTCCTACCCACCCTTTCTTCCTTCCCTCTCTCCTGCACAGGGGTTAGACCTGCATTTAGTCCAACAGCTCTCCCTGACTACTCTGGATCTCTCCCCATTTTCTCCACAGGCATTTTCCCTAATAAATCTCTTATACATCTAATCCTCTTATTTTTTTTCTGTGAGGAAGATCAGCCCTGAGCTAACATCCATGCTAATCCTCCTCTTTTTGCTGAGGAAGACCGGCTCTGAGCTAACATCTATTGCCAATCCTCCTCCTTTTTTTCCCCAAAGACCCAGGAGATAGTTGTATATCATAGTTGCACATCCTTCTAGTTGCTGTATGTGGGACGCGGCCTCAGCATGGCCGGAGAAGCGGTGCGTCGGTGCACGCCCGGGATCCGAACCCGGGCCGCCAGTAGCGGAGTGCGCACACTTAACTGCTAAGCCACGGGGCCGGCCCACGTCTAATCCCATGTTGACACCTGCTTCTCAGAGAACCCAAACTAGAACAAATGGTGCCAGTGCTGGTCCAAGAAAACAGGCTGTGATAAGATGGAGTTCTGGGACTGCTTTAGTCATTGCCTATGAGCAAAACAGACACTGTCCTGACGGGAGTGTGGGGCATGGGTAGTCCTAGGCACGGGGTGGCAGTCCAACTGCTAAAGATTTCTCTGGAGATGACCTGGGAGAATGGCCTTGCAGATGTGGTGATTCAGACTTTTGAAAGATATGGGAGGAATAAGGCCTACAGAGACAGCAGAGATGGCTGGACACTATTCAATTGTACTTATGCTCTGCAGCAGAATAATGAGAAACATGAGTTAATAAGTACCTAAAGACTAAGTGTGACAGCCAGAGGGCTTCCGTGGAGCTTACAAAGAGGCCCTTACTTCCTACAGTGGAGAAGCAAATAGAGCTGAGCAACAGAGAGGACATACTCGAGTTGCAGAACTCCAGGGAGATTAAATACTCAATATTTAACACGTAGTAGGTCTGCTTTGCTGAAGCGAGGGCCACGTGATTTCATGTGGTTGAAAAATTCTGGGACCCTGAAATATGGGATGGGAACATCTGGCCAGACACCCATGAGGGTGTTGGTTCTGCAGAAATCCCCGCCCAGCCCTCAGAGTGCAGAGGGGACCAGCATACCCTAGGAAGAGCTAGCACCTCCCCTGTGCTGGAAGATGCTGCAGAGGCTGCTTCCCCCACAAGGCAACTGGTGCCTCTTTCTGAGGAGCTGAGTCCAGCCCCTCTCCTGGAGACTAAGCTGAAAACTAGGCTTAGATCCCAGCATAACCTGGCCGGGGCAGTGCTGGGCCTAACACAGGAGAGAACACACCAAAGAGCTGCAAGAATTAGCTGGCTGGTACTGACAGGAGCCAAGGAAGCACTGGGTTTGGATTTCAAGGGTGCTCTATCAAGAGGGCCAGAAAAGCAAGAATTGAGACTTGGGAGCACTTTCTCAGGATACAGGATTTAACGCCCTGGCAAGGACCACAGGGGGTGAGAAATCTCCACTAAGGTGGCACTTAGTGGCCCATAGAAAGTGATGGCCACCAGAGAAAAGTAGAAAGGCCTGAGCTGCCATGACAAATGGCAGAGGAAGGAATGAAAAGGCAGGGGGAAGTGGGCATGCTGGAGTGGATAAATTACATGAGGTCAAAACCCCCAACAGAGGGTAGTGTTCCACAGGGGAGCCCAGAGGACACCCCACTCACCGAGGCCATAAGGAAGGCACTGTGAAAGGGGCACTAGCATCACTAAGTGCAGAGGCTCTGCAGGCCAGAGATGGCAGTAAGAAACCACCAGAGAGCTGCGGCCCCAGAGTAATAGATACCAGGTAGATGTGCTTACCCATCAGAAGCCAGAAGGCCACAAATACCAAAACAAACCACAAGGTCTGAAGGGCAGCCAAGGAGGCTTTACCCACAGGGAGTTGTGGAGATGGCGAATGGACCACAGTGTCCCTAGGAGCAGTACAGATGGCCAGCCAACAAGGGTATTGCTCAAGATCTAAAAACTGAAAAAGACAAGAGTGGCGGAGCAGAGGATCGAGGGAGGTTCCCCCAATAAAAAGTCCTAATTCCTTGCTCAGTTCCAGACTTCAGACCATTTTCAGATCTGGCAGAGGTAGCTGGGTCCCTAGGAGGAAGGACAATGGCGAGTATGCGATGATTCCCCCCGTACTTCCCTAAAGGGACCTATAGCCACCTACATGGGGGTCTGTACACTGGGGAAAGAACAGCTAGACGTTTGAGGAATACTGGACTCAAGATCAAAGTTGACATCGATACCTAGAGACCTGAAGCATCATCATGGCTTCTGTTAGACTGGGGGCTTCGAGGGCCAAGTAATAACTGAAGTCCTGGCTAAAACAGGACTCAGAGTGGGCCTGCAGACCTACCCAGTGGGCATTTTCCAGTCCTCAACTGTGTAACTGGAACCGGGTTGGTAGCTGGAAATAACCCCACATGGGTCCTTGGCCTGCAGGGTAAGAACTGTCACAGTGAGGAAAGCCAAGTGGAAACCTCTGAAACTGCCCCCCCGACCACCATGGACAAGAGAGTCAACTGTGACACTTTTCTGTGTCAACTTGGCTTAAGCTATAGTACCCAGTTAGTCAATCAACTAATCTAGATGTTGCTGTGAAGGTATTCTGTAGATGTGGTTAACATCTATAATCAGTTGATTTTAAGTAAAGGAGATTATCCTAGATAATCTGGGTGGGCCTCATCCAATCAGCTGAAGGCCTTAAAAGCAAAATTGAGATTTCCCTGAAGAAGAAATTTTGCCTGTGGATTGCAATATCAGCTCCTGCTCAAGAGTTTCCAGCCTGCCAGCCTGCCAGCCTGCCCTATAAATTTCAGGCTTGCCTAACCAGCCCCCACAACTGCATAAGCCAATTTCTTGCCATATATATGTATGTGTATATATATGTATACACATACTCATATACATGCAAACACACACACATACATGCTTTATCACAAGGAACTGGCTTACAGTAGGATATGTATACCCTGCTGCTTATTTCTTTGGTAAATCCCTGATTGATATATAAATCAAAAACAATATTACATCCCAGGGAAGATGGAGTAATCAGTGCCAATATTAAAAACCTAAAAGACGTAGAGAGTGGTAGCCCCTATCATATATTTGCACCTATGGCCATATGCAGGTTCCTGTATGACCAGCTGAAGGAGGAAACAGCTAGAGCTTGGTTTACAGATGGGTCAGCTCAGTACGTGGGTGCAAAATGAGGATGGATGGTATCCGCTTTTACAGCCACGTTCAGGGGTGGAGAAGGAAAATTTTTCCAAAGGACGGAACTGCAAGCAGTGCACTTGACTTGCTGTGGAAGAAGTGGCCTGAAGTGAGACTATTTATTGAACATATACAGACTCCTGGGCAGTGTCCAATGGCCTGACCATCTAAATGGGAGCCTGGAAAGAAAAGGGCTGGAAGATCAGAGACAACGAGGTCTGGAGCAAAGGCTGTGGATTGACATGTGAGAGCAGGCCAAGTCTGAAAAATTCCTGCATCACATGTTAACACCCACCAGAGAGCGTCCACCATGGAAGAAGCACTAACCCACCAAGCAGACAAAATGACTCAGGTGCTCGGGCTTTCTCAATGGCTACCACACAACTGGCACGATGGACACATAAGCAGAGTGGCCACAATGGCTGATGGAGGCCCAACAGCAAGGACTCCTGCTTACCAAGGCTGATCTAGCAGACTCTGACAGGCAACTTTGGCTCAAGGACTCACCATGGGTCTTGCTGAAACGTCCTTACAACTCCACAGCAGTCTAAGACTTTTCCGACCCAATCTCGCTTCTTTCCTTCTCTCTCTTCTCCAGAGGTTAGACCTACATCATAGTCTGACAGCTTTCCCAGACTGCTCCAGCTCCCTCCTCACTTTCCTTCATGGGCATTTTCCCCCCAAAATCTCTTGCACGTCGAATCTAGGACTCAAACTAACACACCAGGTAATCTAACTTAGTGTGCTCACTCTTAAAGCTCTAGTCCTCTGTTTTGCAGGGTCAGAAATTCAATTTTAAAAATTCAGCAAGGGTATTAAGGTCCTGTGTAGTAATTCCTACCAAACTCATAAAGGAAGGACTGATAAAGTAGAATGACAAGACTCTCAAAATGAGAAAGAATTGCCAAGCAGACCAGACAGATATGCAATGGAGCTGAAAAAGTGTTCCCTTCTTAGCAAGAACAGCTACTTGAAAAGCAGACTAAGCCCCGAAGTAGCCTGGTATGTCTGGAACATGGAAAGGGAGCTGGCTAGGCAAAAGGTGGAAACAACCCAAGCATTCATCCACTGATGAAGGGATAAACGGAACGTGTTATATCCCTCCAATGGAATATTATTCAGCCATAAATAGGAATGAAGTACTGATGCATGCTACACCATGGATGACGTTTGAAAACATTATGCTAAGTGAAAGAAGCCAGACACAAGAGGCCACATATTGTATTTCACTTATACGAAATGTCCAGAATAAGTAAATCCATAGAAATGGGAAGCAGATTGGTGGTTGCCAGGGAAAAGAGGAGGAGGGAATGGGGAGTAACTGCTAAATGGGTACAGGGTTTCACTTTGGGGTGATGAAAACATTTTGGAAGTAGACAGCAATGATGGTTTTAATGGTGGTTTACACTGTGAATGTACCAAATGTCACCGAATTGTTCCCTTTAAAATGGTTAATGTTATGTGAATTTCATCTCAATAAAAATAAATTGCAAGAAAACACGTGGAGACATATTAACCAAAAAACAAAAAGCAAAAAAAAAAAAAAAAAAGACGTTTAAAATTTCAAAAGAAAGGGGGGGAGCAGGCTGATGTTAAGAATCGTTATCACATTTGCATCAAGCTGTCTGAACCTAGGTAACCCAGGCTTCTCCACTCCATGGCTCTATCTGCCAACTGGAAAGGTCACTGCAACGGTTCTAACCATCTAGCACACAGATTAAAAGCCTAGAATTGCCTGGTATTTCCCCTTTCTTGGACATTTCATCATACAGTGGGGTCATAACTTCAAAGGCCATATTCATGAACCCCAATTTAGGATACATACTCTGATAAGTACCAAGTGTATTCCCAGGAACAATGGATCTTGCTCCAGGACATTCGGCTGTTGAAACTATAGCTCTCTCAATCACTCCAATACGCAAGGGATGACAAGAATTCAGCTCAGAGATTCTACATAGAGAAATAGTAAAAGCATAACTGAATTTGATTGCATTTTAGAAACGTAGTTAATTTCCAATTCTACCGAGGAGCTGAGCAGGCTGCAGCGTCAGTGATGCCTGCGGTCACTGGGATTAGAGGACTCCTGGTCCCAGGAGTGCCGGGCCCTTTTATGCCTATGAGATTTATCCTGGCTCCTACTTCTACTTTTGTGACTACGCCCCTCAGAACGCTCACTGTGCCGGCTAGAATGCGTGTCTGAGTTTCGACCTCTGTCTCTGTCCCTGTTCTTGTCTTCTCTTTCTTCCCTCCTGCTTGAGGACTTGTGTTCGTGCGTGGGCTTCTCCTTCTTGGGCTCCCTCTCTCGGTCCTCTGCTCCACTGCGACAGGTCATCGTGGCCTCAGGGGAGCTGGGGTGCTGCTTCTGCTCCTCCCTGGACTCTGACTTCTGACCCCTCTCTGAGTTCTTGCTGCTGGACTTTTTAGAGCCAGGGTCATCCTTTTCCTTTATCGCCTTGCTTCTGGGTGATGATGAGGAGGCTGGCTGCTCTGCCTGTACCTCCCGGTCAGTCTTCTCTTTGTCTTTCTTTCTTTTCTTTTTTTCCTTTTTGTCTAGAGGGACAAAGGGGTTCAATCAATAAGAAAAGGAAGATGGAGGAGATGGAGTATATGTAAAAGGAAAGCATCCCTGGCAGCAGCATGAAGCAGTCATAGTCTATACTTCCAGAAAAGTATAGAAGCCAAATTGGATGTCCGTCACCCTCGATATGTCAAGTCGGTGTAGAAGGCAATTCCCACCTTTATTTACCTCTTTAATGACACTACCTCTAAATAGAGTCACATTCTGAGGTACCGGAACTTCAACATACAAATTTGGGGGGACGGAAGTCAGACGATAATATTAGACTTCCACTGATACATCTCCTTTCCCAATTAAAGTAAGGTTCTCCACACCTTCCCCGTTCACACTTAAGCACTGATTATCAACTCTCGTTGAATCCTAGGAAAAGTAAACACTAAGACTACCCAGAATCTTCTCTTGGGTCTTAACGCTTTTACCTTTTTTGTGTTTTTTTGTGGGTCTGTCATCTTCAGAGCCCTCAGATGAACTCGGTGAAGGGGTGTGAGCCCCACAGCCCTTCTCCTGGAGCCCTTTGGTCACATCATCCATTTCTTCTGAGTCCTTAGGAGCCCGATAGTTAGACACATGATCCACTCGGATAGTTCTTCCTTTGATCTAACACAGACAGGCAATGCTTCAGCAAAGACAGCCCTCCTAACAAACTATTTGAACTCAGCTACAGAAAGCCAGGGTTTGAACCACACCCATTACCTTTCTGCTAATTCTATTTCTGAGGAAATCTCTAAAGCAGACGTGCCCAACTGGTGTGTCACAGCACATATACCTAAATATTAATTCGCTCAGCCCTCGGGGCAGCCAGGTGGGGCCTGGGGCTGCTGGCGCCCTCGGGGCAGTTGTACCAGCAGCAGCATCAGTTTACCCCAGTGTACCATACAAATATTTTCATGTTCTGTGTGTGCCAAGAAGTGAAAAAAGGCTGGGAAGTACCACCCCAAAGCACAAGCAGCAGGGAAAACTGCGAGAATTTAGATGCACAAACAATGAATTACCCTCAATCTGTAACATTAATTTACAGTGAAACATACCAAGAAAAAGCCTGGCAGCTGGAAGGAATTCCTGAAATCAGGCTCAATGCTACAGCTGCTTTCTCCATACAGTGATTAGGATGAGGCCAAGGCACACCGATAGTTGGGAGGGGGGAAGGAATCTAGAAAAGACCACTTTTTTTCTTTAGCCTTCACACTTGTCCTACCCCCACCATACTGGAACAACTGACTCACACTGATACTTACACTGTGATTCACAACTCTCCAGGTGGTCAACAAAAAATTAACCCCTCACTTAAAAAGATTCAGGCAAATACAGACTTATTCTATAGGCAAAGCCATTGAAAATTTAAAAAGTCTGGCTTTTATCGTTCCAATACAACAGCAGATTTTTATGCTTACCTTTAAGCCTGAGTGGCTTCTGTCCTCTATCCTATTCCCCATTTCAAAACACTTTGAAAACCTTCCTTTTATGGTGACTCCCTTTGACTGCTGGCTCTCTTAAACATCAAGCCTAGAAGCTTGTTCCACCCCGTCCAATAGTCTCCAGCTGTTCCATACTGGTGCAATCAGTGACAAACTCTCCAAGTCAAGCGTCACCCCCCAACCGGTGACAATGCTCATTTAACTGCAGTGCTTTTCCTAAATGAGTGCAGGGACCACGTGGAGCACAGATAAGCCTCCCTTGCCTCATCTCCTTCTCGCAGCCCAACGTCTCACAAGGGCGGGAGTAAGAGGGCACAGAGCAAAGAAAACTTCAGAATGAGTTACTTATGTAGAATTTGTCATCAGATTGTAACTAGAGAATTTCCAGGGCCCAGTATTGCTAAGTCTGTGGAGACATATGACAGACATACACAGCTATGTCCTAGGTCATGAAGCCATGACGGAGCCCAAATCCCCTGACACAGGACAGCATGGAAGAGATGAGAGCGGAGTATGAGGAGTGAAAGGGGAGCAACAGATGCCTGCTTGGGGAGGAGGGGCATAATACCTATGCTCCTGGGGAGCCCCTGGTTTGCTAACAGATGAGGAAAAGCAACAAGTGCTCTCAGGGTCATGAGCCAATACAACTATTTCCGAGGATCATTTCCTGGTCAGTATGTCCCCACACTGCTGCAACCCTCACAACACACCCAGCTGACCAGTAATGTCCTTAAGACTGTGGCGACCAGGTGGGAAATGAAACCAAACCCCTGCACACAGGAGAAGTCAGGCCAAATCCTGCTTAGTAAGCACACTCACCTTGATCCCATTAAAATTGTCAACGGCCAGAATTGTGCTCCTCTGGTCCTCATAGCAGAGGAAACAGAATCCTTTGGATTTCCCAGTCTTCTTGTCCCGCACCAGATTAATGTTAACAATTTCTCCATATCTATTTATTTTATAGAAGAGTAAGACACTATTGATTTAAAATGCAAAAACTTTCAGGTTGGATGACAAAACAAAATTCAAATAATATAGTCTGTACAGGAGATACATCTAGAACAAGATAACATATAAAGATTAAAAATAAAAAGTTAGACAGGGATATAGCAGGAATACCCAATTAAAAAATGGGTGGTAATATTAAGATCATAGATGAATTCAAGGCCAAAAAAACATTAAATGGGACTAAGAGGGCTCTTTTACAATGCAAAATATCCTAATGCATAACAAAGATATAAATCAGGAAACTATACACAAATTAACAGATCAAAAATTTAATTAAAAATGATTAGAAATACAGAGAAACTAATAGTTAAAGCTATGAAAGATTTTAACACACCACTTTAAGTTCATAACACATAAAGTTGACAAAAATAAGGTCAGAGGAATTAATTAATATAATATATAATTATGTAATATAAATACAAATAAACATATAATTAATAACATAACAATTATACTGTTAATAAATACTAATGTCAGACTAGTAGATAGACAGATAAATTTGAATCTTACAAAAAGATGACAATTTCTTCTCAAGAATTCATGAAACACATATTAAAACTGACTACAGAATAGGTCCCAAAGTAAACCTCAATATCATCCCAAAATAGAACAGAGCATGTTCTCCAATCACAATGTTATAAAGCTGGAAATAATTTTTTAAACAAAAAACATGCTACAAACTAGAACTTGAAACCTACTCTCCTAGCTAACAACCGGATGAAGGAGAAAGTGAAACAAAATAAAGAAAAATAATTGATGGCAGACTATTTAGAAAATAACAAAAATGAGAAGAATATATATCAAAACTTAATGGGTATGGCTAAAACCATATTCTGGAAAATCTGTAACCTTAAAGAATTTTACTGTTAAAAAAGAAAGAATGAATATAAAAGAAAGCAAATCTAAGGAAAGCAGAGGGGAATTAATAAAGATACAAGTAGAAATTAATTAAATAGGAAATAGAAAAAATTCCACCTTACTCCTTATACAAAATAAATGCCAGGTAAGTTAAAGCTTCATAAATTAAAAATAAAGTCATAAAAATAAAATAGGAATTGATAGATATGTTATAACATGATCACATACATACACCTCAGCCCGAAATCTAGGCATCTTACTTAACAGAAAATACTAGAGATGATTCGACTAAGGTCAGGAACTATTTAACACTGTTTAATATTGCAGGTATTGACCAATGCAATTAGGAGAAAACAGATATAAGAAATGAAACAAGAAGAAGTAAAACTACCTGTTTGAAGATTATACATGATAGTATATATAGAAAACCCAAGAGAATCAACAATAAACAGTGATAAAAACAAACAACATAACAATTCAGTAAGGTAACAGGATATACAGTTGACAAAAACAAATCACCTTCTTACAAACAATAACCAGTTAGAAGGTATAATGAAAGAGAAACTCCATTTATAACAGTAATGAAAAAGATAAAATACTTAGAAATAAACTTAACAACAAGCAATGTACAAAGCCTATATAAAGAAAACTTCTTAAAACTCCTGAAAGACACAAACATCGACTTGAACAAACATAAAGACATCCCTTGTTCTTGAATAGGATGACTCAACATCATCAAGATAGCAAAATCTTCCCCCAAGTTAATACTTAAATATAATGTAATCCCAATTAAAAATACAAGTTGTGTTTTTTCTTCCTGGAGCTGGATAAGTTGATTCTAAAGTTCTTATGGAAAAGTGAACATGTAAGGATAACTGGGAAAACTTTAAAAAAGAACAATGAGGGGGAATAACTCTCCCAGATACTAAACACACTAAAAAGCTTCTATGATTAGTTAGTGTGGTACTGGCACATGAAGAGACAGACAGACCAACAGAACTGAATGAAGCCAAGAAAGAGACCCAAGTATATATCGAAAAATTAGTATATGATAAGGGTGGGATTCCAATTTGCTGGGAAAAATATGGACTTTTTTAATAAATGTTGTTGGAACAACTGGACAGCCATTTGAAAAAACATGAAATTGGATTCGTATCTCACACTACAGATCAGAATAACTCTAAATGGATCAGAGATTTCAACGTATAAAATTGAAATCATTTAAGTACTAGAAGAGAACACAGGTGGGTGGGTGGAGAGAAATACTTTCTAATTATGACTCAAAACGCAGAAGCAATAAAAGACTGATAAATTTGACCACATAAAACACTAGAGGAGTAGACTATAAAGGGACAGCACGAGGGATTTTTTGGGGTGATGGAACTGTTCTTCATCTTAACTGTGGGGTGATTACATAAATATATAGATATATTAAAACTCATAGGACTGCACACGTCCTAAAAAAGTCAATTTTACCATAATTTAAACATATGAATGAAAGAATGAAAAAATAAAAAAATAGTTCTGCATAGCAAAAAAAAAAAATCACAATAAGCAAAGTCAAAAGACAATTGACAAACTAGGAGAAAATATTTGCAATTTATATCACAGGTTAAGGACCAGAAAGCAATTTTTTTTTCCTTTTGCTATAAAGGACATTATCAGGAAAACTGGTGAAGTTGAATAAAGTCTACAGGTTAGATAATACTAGTGTATCAGTGTTGATTTCCTGAATTTGGTCACTACACTGAGGTTATAGTGTCCTTGTTTTTTGGAAAATACATGTTGAAGAATTTAGGGATGCATGGGCATCATGTCTGCAACTGACTCTCAAATGGTTCTGAAAAAAAAAGTTTAAGTGGAGAAAAATAATAACAAAGCAAATGTGGTAAAATGCTAACATCTGGGGACTGTGACTGAAGGGGATACAGTTATTCTTTATACTATTTTATAACTTTCCTGTTTTAAGCCTGAAATTATTTCAAACTAAAAAGTAATGGGCTGGCCCTTTGGCTTAGCGGTTAAGTGAGTGCGCTCCGCTACCGGCAGCCCGGGTTTGGATCCCGGGTGTGCACCGACACACCGCTTGTTCGGCCATGCTGAGGCAGCGTCCCACATACAGCAACTAGAAGGATGTGCTGCTATGACATACAACTATCTACTGTGGCTTTGGGGAAAAAAGGAGGAGGATTGGCAATAGAATTTAGCTCAGAGCCAGCCTTCCTCAGCAAAAAGAGGAGTATTGGCACGGATGTTAGCTCAGAGCTGATCTTCCTCACACACACAAAAAAAAAAAGTAAAAGAAAAAAAGAATATAGGAGCTGGCTTGAAGGGACTCCTACAGACCAGACTGGGACAGATTGAGCATCAAGAAATAATGATGTCAATGTAGTATAACCCATCAAATTGAAAAAAAATAAGTCAGTAATACAATACGTGACAAAGTGTTATAACAAAGAGTTAATATCCTTAATACATGAAGGGCTCTTATAAAATCAATAAGAAAATGAGGAACACACCAACAGAAAAAAATAGGCAAAGGATATGAATAAGCAATTTATAAAGAAAAAAATAACAATGGCCTGTAAATCTATGAAAAGATGTTCAACCTCACCGATGATGAAATAAAGGCAAAGTAAAGTAATAGAGAAGGAATATGGCAAATATTCTTTTAAATAACCACTGCTCTTAGGATTCAGAAAAATGGGCATTCTAGTGAGAGTAGAAATTGATATAACCTTTTCAGAGGACAATTTGGCATGTTTATAAAACATCTTAAAAATGCTAACATACTGATCCAGTAATTTCACTAAGGAAACCATCAGGGATGCATACAAAGATGTAGATACTATGATATACATTGCAATATAATTTATAACAGCAAAATATTGGAAATAATGCCCAACACTTAAAAAAGACAATAAAGAAATACACCAAAATGTTAACAGTTTTTCCTTAAAGTACATTCTATTTCCTTCATTATACTTTTTCCTCTTGCCAAATGTTCTATAATGACTATACATTAATAATCAGAAAACAAAATATTTTTGAAAGCCACTGTTATCAGTGGCAAAGGCAATCTTCATGGAGAGCAATGTGTGTAACCAGAATAGAGAATTAGAATAAATACACTAGCTGATCACCACTCATTGCAAATAAGACAAAAACAGCTCCTAGATGGAAGGCTGGACCAAGCAGAGGTACCACAAAGGGGTGGAAATTATAGGCTGCACCTGCTGTGAACTTCCCGATGGCCTGAAGTTGAGGAAGCAGCCTCAGTCCCTGCAGGGTGCTCTGCCTGCGTCGGCCGCCCAAGCCCTCTACCATGGGCTTCTTCTCACGTGTACTGTCCAGTTTCTTTCCCACGGCCTTCCGTCCTACATGCTGCCCAACTACTCAGCCAGAACCTGCTACCCGCTAAGTTGCCCAACCACTCAGCAAGGGCCCTCTGCTTATGGGATGGTCCTGCCATGGGAATGCCACTGCCAGGGTGTACTGGCTGTGTCTGCTTGCTGAACCCCTTCCACCACGGTCCTCTGCCTGTACATGCTGTCCAACTTCTCTGCAACAGTCCTCTGCCCCTGAGAGCTACACAACCCAGGGGCCACAGCCCTCTGGTCCTATGGACTGTCTAGCCACTCTATGTAGCTCTGGGGTTGTGCCCAGCCCCTCTCCTACAAGCTGCCCTACCAGTGTGAGTTGCTAAGGCTCTCTCCTGCCCAGTGCTGCCACTATCATCTCATAGCAGAGTGAAGAATATGAAGTTCTCCCATTCATTCTTGTTCCTTATCAGCCTGTGATTCTTAACCTCTGGGTAAAGAGATTGGCTCTGCTCACTAACCTTACACTCATCTAGAAACAAAGAAACCAAACTACTGCCTAAACCTTTTGCTTTTTTCCCCTCTGTGATTTGCCCTAATGCTACAATGCCACACAGGTGTGGGCCCAGAAGGGCCCTGTGATCATATCACGGGTTACCGCTAGTTTGTAGGAGCACAAGGAGATGGACCAACATAGTACCTTCCTGGGAGTTCCAGTCAGTTCCAGTGTAGGCCCAGGCTGAACAAGCCTCAGTAAAAAAGCAATGAAAATAGATCAGAATCCCCAAGACAGCCTCCTAAATCATCCAACTTCTTGGATTTTCCACATCGGGAGAGTTTTAGAACCATGTCCTGGGACTGATCTAGACTAGAGCAGAAGCTACAGCCCTCCCCATGCAAGGAGGCCGGTAAGCCTAGAATGAAATGGCTTTTGTGATGCCACAAAATGCATCATGGAAGCAAACTACTCTGATGACCCAGAATGCAGGAAATGAAAGGGGACTTACTGTGAGAACACACAGATGATGTCCCCTTCAGTCAGTTCATAAGGAAGCCCTCCTAGAAGAGAAAACCACATCTCAGCTCAAGAAACATTTACCAAGTGTCCACTACATACGATGCACTAGGCCAGGCACTGGGGGTGCAAAGAAGAGTAAGCCAGAGGGCCTGCCCTCAAAGAACTCAGTCTGATGCAATGACAGAAGCACATGTAAGGTGCAGCAAGAAGTGTACAGAAAAAGGAGTGGTTAACTTTAAGTGGAAAGGTCAGGGTCACCACTAACCAAACTAATCCTCCTCACACCCAAAATCTTATGGACAAAGAAGATAGTTTCCAGCACAAAACTCTGCTTCCAAAAACATATCTTGAACTCATCTGCCCTTTACCCACAAATTCATAGCCAAGATCCAAATTCAGCTTAAATAGGCAAATATTAATCCCACCTCACATAGACTAAGGATTAGAAAGACAACTGTAAAGCATTTCATAGAAAATAAATTTCCCTGCAAATGTTTCCCTCCTCATCTGTAAAACGGGGATATTGGTACTTACTTCACAGAATTGTTATAAGAATTAAATAAAACAATAAATTTAAAAGAATTTTTAAAAACAATATGGGGGGAGGGTGAAAGGGGTAAAGGGGCACATATCTATGGTGACGGATGGAAACTAGATTATTGGTGGTGAACACAATGCAGTCTATACAGAAACTGAAATATGATAATGTACACCTGAAATTTACACAATGTTATAAGCCAATACGACCTCAATAAAATAATTAAAAAGTTACATCTCAGCAACAATAACAAAAAAAAGCATGGAAAATTTTAGAGAAAATAAACAAGGAGAGAAGATTAGATACAAAAAGAAAACAATATAAAGTGCTTAGTACAATGTCTGGTGCAATAACCTTTTGAACTGTCAAATTATTGGATATGACACAAAGTAAATACAGAGATGGTAACATGGCCATGGACAGAGGGCAGGAGCTAATTAGATGAGGAAAATGAATTCTGAGGGAAGGGAAGTGAAGGGGCGGGCAGTTAGCAGTAATATGCGATAGAGGCTAAGACCATGAGTTCTAGAATCTCATAGTTCTGGCTGTTCTACTTACTAGCTATGTGACCTTAAGGAAGTCCATTAACTTCTCTGCACCTTAGTTTGTCATAATGGTCTCTGAGAAACCAAGTGGCAAGACTCTTAGCACAGTGAATGGCAGACAGTAACTACCGTGAGCACTGATTTGGCAGGGAGAGCAAACTAGAAACGGGGAAGAAAAGAGATATGGAAAACCAATTTACGGGCAGACAGCAGAAGAAAAAAAAAGTAGGTGATGAGTGTCAGGACGAACGAAGGGCGGGGATGCTGAAATGTTAGGAAGCAGGCCAAGAGAGAACGAGGAGCTCTGCGGAAGAAAGATGTGGGCCTCACCCAGGAAGATCCAGGCGCTGTCCTTGTACTCGGAGTGCCAGGACACCTTATCTGCCACCCCAAGCTGGACCTCACGCTCATTCAGCTCGTTGATCAGCTTCACTTTAGTTAAAGGGCTGCAGAGGGGGCAGACAAGCGGACAAGTAAGCGCGGCCTGGCCTGAGATAAGGGAGAGCAAACCTACGGGACTAGTTTTCTAGTCTCCGCGCCTCTCCCGCCCCTCAGCCCTGCAGACGCTCTGCCACCCCACCCGCGGTGGGCTCTCCTGGCGGTCCGCCCCCCTCCCTCCGAGGAAAGCTGAGGCCTTACTTCATCTCCGCGGGTTCGCGCTCAGCACAGAGGCACCGACTTCCAGGCGAGGCTGCAGGACGCACGCGCGGCCCTGGCGCCGCGCCCCCATTGGACTAGGTGGAGCTCGCGCCGCGCCGGAAGAGCTCGGCGGCGCCGGGGCCTGGCGCCTGCGCACGAGTGCAGGAAGCGGCTATCCTCGCTCAGAGGGGCTCGCTCCTGCGGAGAATTTTTTCCTATTCCCTGTTTTCTTCCGTCTGTGAAATGAGGCATGAGAGCGAGCCTGGTCTGTTGCAGGATCCCCAGTTCCTGGACGACGCCTGGCATTGATTGGGTTAGCTATAAATGTTTACTGAATGAAGACTGAAAAAGGTGCCTGATAACAGCGACATTAGTCCTAGCCTTGGCTCCCAGTGCAAATCCCCACGCGGGCCTTCGTTCCCAGCCAGTCGCTCATACACCGACACACACACCCATCAAAGCATCGCTGTTGACGAGTTACGGCAGAAAAGTGAAGAATATATGTGAGAGGGTATCTTTTTTTGTCCCTCAAATCCCAATGCACAGGCAACTAACCAGTGTGCCTCTGTAGGCTAAATTGAATACTCGATTTGTGTGAGAGCTGCTACCCTCACCCTTTTCCATAGTCTCTCTCTTACTTAAGCAGGAGACAGAAATTAATATTGTTAAATTAATAGCTAACAATTGAGCAGATAATGCTAGATTATGTGCTAAGCTATTTACATGTATTGGCCCTCCATCCTCACAAGAACCCCATGAAGTCTCTAGATACAATTACCATCCCCATTTGATAGAGGAAGAAACTGAGGTTCAAAGGATTTAATTAGCTTGAAAGGTACTCTGCCTCTACCCATCAGGTCTGGTTGATTTAATTAGTCCTTACTGAGCATCTATATTTGTCCTGTACAGCAGGTCTGTAGACAGGAGTGTAAGGTTGAGTTCTTTGCCCTCAAGGAGCTAATAATATCATTGAGAAGACAAGACATATTTGCTTGATAGATTTTTCTCCAGAAATAACCAGGATCCTGTAGAATAGATGGTGGCATATAATGTGTGATTTAAGCCTACTGAAGATTTGAATCCATTGCGCACATGTCCACATCAATATCTGGTCTCAGATCATGCACAGTCTAAAAGTGAAGGTCCAGAGCTGTGTAGTTCTCTGTGCAGCTCAGAACCCCAGAAATTAGGCACTTCATAAAAGCACTTTGATGATGATGGTGATGATGACAACTGTACCATCAATGGCTCACCATGTACCCAATGTCCTGCTAAGAAGCAGAGCAGAGACTGCCCACCAATGACAGTTTCTCTTCATTCATTCTGTCTGTGTCCCTCCCCCACCCCAACCCAGCTATTCATTAACTTTGTAGAATTATCTTAGCAATAAAAACTAAACAGTGACAGATTGCATACGGCTTTTATCTGCTCCTAGGAATCTTAGGTTGCTTAGTTGTAGGGTTGAAGTAGCCACTGCAAAGTGGTAAACTAGCATGCAGCATTATTTGGCTGGATTCTTCAGGCGACTGTGAAATGAGAGCGTTGGGGCTACACCTGGGACTTGGTCATCAGCATTCAAAAGAAAACTGAAGCAAAAGAGGAGAGTAAGACCAACCAAAGGGAAGGACAGTTTAGGGTGAGGAGAACATGAGAAGACTGCTACCATCCAGCTGGTGGGTTCAGCAGAGATATTCTGAAGCTGGGAGAGCTGAAAACCGTCCCAGTTTGCTGGGACATCTCCCTGGATGTGCTTGCAATTGGTAGGAATTGGTAGGTAAGATGATGCCTAGAGATTTTTATGAATCTGTGTGGAAAGGGGATGGGGATCCAGAGGACCCTCTGAACTTAATGTCCGAGAGGAGGACCAGGGTTTGCCATCCAAGGTGGCTATTAGTGATCTCCACCAATAGCATTCGTTTAGCACCCATTTTATGCAGAGCTCAGTTCTAGGTTCTGTGGGCAATGCTAAGGAAGTCAAAGGCAGTCACCACATTCAAGGAAAGGCTGAACAATCTGCCTAGCCAAATTGATCCCTCCGCTTCCCACCACCACACCACATCCCAAAACAGCTTTCCCTCCTGACTTCCCTATTTCAGGCAATGTTATCACCATTTTCCTGGTTGCCCAGGTTAAAAAACAGGGGTGTCATATTTCAGTCTTCCCTATTCCTCACCCAAAGATATCTATCCAATCACCAAGTCCTAATAATTGTGCTACTGCAGTGTCTATAAAATGCATCTCATCCAGTCATAGTTCTATCCTGAGTCATCATCACATGTGTCCTAGCTCTTTCAGGACTCTTATGAACTGCCCCAGCCCCTATTCTCCAGTCTTTTCTCCCACTGCTCCCCAACATGAAACCTCAACTTCAGCCAGGCTCCATTTCCATCCATTCCCTTGAGGGACCCTTTCATTATCCAGCCTAGACACCACTGCTGAGAGCCCCACACCCCTGGGCCAGTCTCCTGTCTCTGTCTGAAACCTGCCCAAGCTCCCAACTCCCATCAAGGTATCTCTCGTGCAGGAAACCTTTCCTGACCTCGCCAGCCCACAGTGAGGGCTCCCACTTCTGAACTCTGCAGCACATCGCCACTCTTGTATGTTCTCCTCCAGAAAGACTGTAAGATCCTGGAAGGTAAGGGCTCTGCATTTTTAAGCCCTCAGCAACTCAAATCTCACTTTCTTGCACCCATAGCAAACAACCAATACACTTATTGGTTAACTAAATTGAAAACACACACAACTATGGTTACCTTTAGGGAAACAGATGAGGATAGGGGAAAGAGGCTTTTATTTTGCCTTTGTTCCTTTCCATACTGTTAGAATTTTCTTGCCTTTATTCACATATCACTTACATTTTTTATTGCCATGTTATCTTGGCAGAGAGATCATGACCTTTATTTTCTTGCTTTAGTCTTTTATTCATTCATTCAACAAATATTTATTGAGCAACTATTATATACTAGACACTATTCTGCGTGCTGGGGTTATAACAGTAAACAAGCCAAGCAGAGTTCCTGTCCTCATGGAGTTTACATTTTTGTTGAGGAGGAAGGAAAATAAACATATATATACAATGTTGATAAGTGCTACAAAGGAAAAATAAAGCTGAGTAAGGGGACAAAGAGTGATGGAGTGTTGCTATTTTATAAAGGGTGATTGGTCAAAGAAGGCCTCCCTGATAAAGTGACATGGAGGCAGAGACCTGCAAGAAGATGGGGAGCAAGCCATGTGGGTATCTGGGAGAAGAGTCTTCCAGGCAGAGGGAACAGTAAGTGCAAACGTCCTAAGACAGGAGTGTGTTTGAGAAACAACAAGGAGGCCAGAGTGGCTAGAGAGAAGCAGGCAAGGGGGAGAATGGCAGTATATTTTTGTTTATTTAACAAAATCTGATTTAGTACCCACCATGTACCAGACACTGTTCTAGGTACTTTACACACATTAACTCATTTACTTCTCACAACAACCCTGAGGTAGATATTATTATCCCCATTTTGCAGGTGAGGAAACTGAGGCACAGAGAGGTTAAGTCTCTTGCCCTAGGTCACACAGCTGGTAAATGGTAGAGCCAGGATTTGGATCCAGGTAGTGTGGCTCCGAAGTCTGCACCCTTAGCCACTATGCACAGGATAAGTGGGAGCAAATCAGGCAAGGCCATGTTGGGTAGCAACTTTGGATTTTACTCAATGTGAGGTGAGAAGCCACCAAAGGATTTTAATCTGATTTACATTTTAGCAGGATCACCTTGGCTACAGACTGGGTGGGGTGGGGAGCGGGAGGGAGTGTGTAGGGTAGAAGCAGGAAGACTAGTTAGGAAGATCTGCAGTAATTCAGGCAAGAGACAATGGTGGTTTGCCTCAGGATGATAGCAAAGGAGGTGGTGTTCCATGCCGGTATTTTTTTTAAGCTAAAAATATATTTAAAAAAATATAAGAACACACATGACGCCAACATAAACGCATATCCTGTGTTTGTGAGTGTTCAGGCACTGGGCTAGATGCTTGAGATACTATAGTGAACAAGACCACAGGACCTAGTCCCTGTTCTTGAGCACCTCACAATGTTGCCAGGCAGTTACATGTATGAATATAATACAAAGGGATGAGTGTCGTAAGGAAGGTATGAGTGAAATGCTATGGGAACCAGGAGAGGAATCGATTAATTCTGACTACTGGGGATCAGAAGGGGGGTGGTGGTGGAAAGCTGATTGTCAGAGAAAGCTACAGAAATGGAGGTGACAGTTGAGCTGGGTCTTGACAGCAGTCACCATGTAGATGGAAGACAGGATGGGTGTTGTGCAGAAAGAGCATTTCGAGCAGAAGAACCAGCAGAACCACCAAAGGTAAAGGAATCAAAGCATCAAAAGTATATGTTGTGACCAGGGGATGGGTTGGGGCAGGGCATCCCATGAAGATGGAAGAGGCCATTTTGTGAAGGGCCTTGTAGGTGAAGCCAAGAAGTTCAGATTTCAGCCTGTTGGCAATGAGAAATGATCATACGGCTCAATCATTCAGTCATTCAGCCAACCAACAAGGCAGCCACTTTTGTTGAAGACCTGCTATATGCAGACACTGCATTCAGTGCTGACAGTACAAAGGTGAACATGCTCAGTCTGGAGGGAAAACACGGATGTGAAAAAACAGACGATCTGAGTATGCTCCCTTAACCCTGGGAATGAAATGGTCAATTTTATTTTGGAACAAGTATGGAGGATGGATTGAAGGCATGCAAGCCTTAATGTCGGGAGACCAGTTGGCTGTGATGGGCAGGACCAAAGCCAACAGATTTCAGTGGCACAACATGTTGACTAAAATAGATGTGGTTAGTGAGGAAACATCTGAGGATGACGCTTATGTTTCTGGTTTGAGAGACTACCTGGGTAGTGACACTCTGCCAAAGTAAGAAAGGCAAGGAAGAAGACTGGTTTGGGAGGAAACTGATGAATTCAGTTGGCAAACTGTTGAGTCAAAAGTGCCTGAGGAACCAACAAAGGAGACCGAAGAGGAGGATGACAGATGAAGATGAAGCAGCAGGAAAAAGTAGGATTCAAGAAGAGAGCAAAAGGTGGTCAACATTGTCAAACACTGCAGAAAAGTTCTTTTGGAAGAAGCACCTTTAATTTTCCAGTGTTTTCACCCACTTATTTCTCCTGATCCAAAACAATGTCACCGTCAGGAAAGTTGACTTGAGAGGACCTATAAATCTAACCAGCATGCCATCCTGTACTTACCTGCTCCCCCACTGGAAACTTAGGGATAATGCTGTCTGATGGAAGCAAAACAGAAGCCTAAAAGGGTGGATGTGGGCCACATTTTCCTTGAGTTGAAGATTAAATTTATTTAATTAAATGTATTTGTTTAAAAGATCTGTCCCTTAATTGTAGGTTACTTGGAGAAATAAAGGGAATAAGAAATGATGCACTGTGTTAACAGAGGCTCTTATCATCTCTTCCAGAGATATTAACCCGAATCCATGCATGGGCTTCAGGGAGCCTATGAAGACCCTGAATTTGTACGATGTGTATGTACATGAACATGAACATGTGCGTTTTTTAGGAGAAGGTTCCATAGCTTCCGTCAGATTCTAAAAAGTGTTCATGGTTCAAAAACAACAGGTAAGAACCACTGCCTTAGACCATCTAAGGATTATCTGTGACTACTGTCATCCATAGCTAATTGAGAGCAGTTTGCAAAGCTTAGCGAGAAGCTGTTGCAGGAGAACTGGCATGAGTCATGTAAGTCAGATATTGATGAATTGGAAGCACAAGTGAACCCCCACTGGCTCCCCACAAGCTTGGCACAGCTTGCTCATAGCAATCTGACATTTAGGTAGAATCTTGAGGAGCTGGACAGAGAATTCCAAACTCTTGAGAAGGAGGAGTCCAAGTTGCTTTCAGGGGTGAGGATGCTTTCTAGAAAACACACAACAGATGTCCTTTTACCACCTGGCTGTCATTGTTCACCCTTCCTCCACTGCCCAGGCCAAAGCACCAGCATTCCATACCTCAAGCCGCACAAACTTTGGAAGCTGCCTAAGTTTTTGATGAGCTGACTTAAAAAGCAGAATCCAGTTCCAGGGAAGAAAGGGAGAGAGTAGAGAAGAAATTGCTGAGGAAGTAGATGGCTCTGGTCCAAGTGGAGCCCACCTATCATCGCAAATCACATTTACTCTGAATTCATAATGTGAAATCCCCATTGGCGTGCTAAGGAGCACGCATGCTGAACTGAACTGAACGGGACAATGAGACCACATGTGATGAGGCGTAGAACTGGACCAATCTAACTGGAGATGAATGGAAAAGCATTTTTGAAGGATGACAGGAGCCTGCCTAGAGCAGGAGTTCCAAAATGGTCATCACAATTTACTAAGCAGGTAAATACAGAGTAGGCACTTGATAAACCACTGACTACTGCCCCACCTCCTATCCTCCAAAAGACTCCTTGCATGGTTGGCTTTTACCCTCCTCTCAGTCATTTTCACTGTTCTGAGTCAGACTTTTTCTGGGGTGTTCTGTTGCTGAGCCAGATCATAGAATGGCATATTGACATCAAGGTGAAGAAGCCAGTTAGCAGGAGTGCCAGGTGAAACACTGATCCAGGGAATAGAAGACAGTCTGCAGATTAGGGAAAGGACTGGGTGGGCCATGGGGCAGAGAAGCCGGATAACCGAGACACATCACTGAAAAGACTAGAGCAGATGGGTGATCAGAGAGAGAAGCTGAAAGGCAAGCAAAGCCCTCAGAGATGAAGCACAAGGCGGGCCTGTCTTGGCTCAAGTCACAGTGACGTTGCATGTAGCTGGCAGCATTCTTCTTTTGCATGGCGAGGGCTGGCATCTCTCATGATGTTGGGCACAGGTTTTCAAAGCCATAGGATGATGCCACATAGCTTTCACTCTATCGCTGGTCAGCAACTTACCTTCTGGAGAGACCAGGTGGCATAGTTAGAAGAATATAGACTCTGAGGCTTGGCAGACCTAAGCTCAAATCCCAGTTCCACCGTTTGCTAGCTGTAAAACCCTGGGCAATTTAATTGGCTTCAATTAACTTCTTTGTGCATTGGTGATAATATCACCTCAGAGGGATGTTGTGAGGGTTAAATGAGATCATGCATGTAAAGTGTGTGTGATAAGAAGTAGGTATTACTAATATTAACAATAATCTTCTTCTCAGGTTCCAAATACCCACAGCCATTGTTACAACCACTTTACCCCTTCTGCAACCTCCACATCTTACCCCTAGCTCTTCCTCAGGAAAAAGGTGGAAATGGCTGTCTGAGAGTTGGAGGGCTGCAATATAAAATTCAGGCTAGAATGGCCCCTTGAGTGCAGTCTTTCTTGAAGGGTATTCTTCAAGAGAGACTTTCAATGAAAAAAGCAAGAAGTATTAATTGAATATATATTTTCTCCCCTTGCCCCACGCCATTCCACAAACCACGGGAATTAACCAAAAATGTGTGTGCCTCATTACCCAACTCCTATTCTGCAGGGGAGGAAAGGATTTCAATGTACCAGTCCCAACAATATAAATAAATAAAAGGAGCAAGTAGGTTCTGAGCCCTGAGTGGCAAATGAAAAGGTCTTCATACTCAATGTGCTCCACTGGCCTGCATGAAGGGACAGCTAAGATGCAACACAATCACAGCAACCCATAAGTGCCTAGAAGGATCTTTCCTTTTAGAGACCCTTCCTATTTAGATAGGTAGACAGAAGCAAAGCCTTTCCAAGGATTGCTGTCTCCCCACAGAGTGCCTGCCCTCTGCAGGGCTTCCCGGTCATTGGCATTTTGGCATCTCAGGCCAGCAAGCTGCTTTTTCCTGGCTAAGTAGGAACGCTTGCAGTAATGCAACCAAATGTTTCTTGGGCAGTAGGCACTGCCAACCAGCAATATAACCAGGACCTAGTTTTTGAACCATCTCCTCATGTTAACCCTTTAGCTCAGTGTATTAGTTTCCTATCGCTGCTGTAACAAATTACCACAAACTTAGTGCTTAAAACCTAGATTTATTATCTTACAGTTCTCGAGGTCAGAAGTCCAAAGTCAGTTCCACTGGGCTAACATCAAAGTCTCAGCAAGCCTGGTTCCTTCTGTAGGATCTAGGGAAGAATTCATTTCCTTGCCTTTTCCAGCTTCTAGAGGCCACCTGCATTCCTTGGCTTGTGACCCCTTTCTTGCATCACTCCCACTTCTTGCTTCTGTCATCACATCCCCTAATACTGCTCGCTCTGATCTCCCACCTTCCTCTTACAAGGACCTTTGTGATTACAGCATTGGGCCCACCCAGAAAATCCAGGATAATCTCCCCATCTCAAGAGCCTTAACTTAATCACATCTGCAAAGTTCCTTTTGCATATAAGATAATATATTCACAGGTTCCAGGGATTAGGACATGGACATCTTTGGGATCAATTTTCAGCCTACCACACCCAGGCTTCTGCAACACGGAGTAGCAAAAAGACCATTGGACCAGGAGTGAGGAGAACTGAATTCCAATCCCAGCTCTGCCACCCCTTCCTAGTTGGGTAACCTTGGGCAGGTCCCTTCACCTCTCCAAGCCTCAGCTTCTTCACTTGTAAACTGAAGATAATAACACCTAGCTCACAAGGTGTTTCTTGAACGTATGAAAAGCTCTTTCTGAGCATAGTAACCAGCACAGAATAAGGTGCTCAATAAACATGCTGGAAGGGGGATGTTAGCATGGGGAGAGAGGATAAGCAGCTAGAAGGCCCCAACAATCATGCAGATGAAAGATAATAAAGTGCTAAAAGAGATAGGCAATAGCAGGAGTGGAAAACAGGAGTGGGAAGATAACTGAGAAGGTACACGCGAGTCCAGGTTTATAGATTTCCTTGGGCTCAGGGTAAAAATGATCCTCATTTTCCACAATCGCTGGGCTTTAGTGACAAAAAAAAAAGGTTTCCACTTAATCTCAGATCGAGCACCTTTGAAAACACCCAAAGCATAAAAGTGTCAGCTTGAAGGTAGGAGGTAATAGGATGTGCAAAGGCAGAGAGGCACAAACTGGCAAGAAAGGGGGACAACATGTAGTCTCTATGGTTGATAAGACACAGGACAAACTCTTCTGGCTGTCCCACACAAGCTGCTGGCCTGTCTGCCAATTTCCAACACCTACTGCTTACAAGCTGTGCAGTCTTGGGGAAACAAGTCACCCTCTCTGTGTGCCTTGGTTTCCTCATCTGTAAAATTGAGGTATTAATAGTACCTACCTTATAGAATTGTGAGGATTAAATGAGAATGTATGTTGTATATTTACACAGTACTCAGCACTTGAAGGCCCCATAAATGTTAGCTGGTATCATCATTGCTACAAGAAGGCTCAGATGCCCCAGAAGTCCAGGGCTGTTTCCTCAAAGTGCCTCCCACTCCAAGAAGAGACTAAAGCCTCAAATACTGATCCTCTCAATCCACACACACACCTTTCTACAACTGCAGCACAGGCAGGGAAAAACAATATAAACAAAAGCAAATATATAACATAACTATATATATATAACTATATATGTACATATATGTGTGTGTGTGTGCATTTTTGTGTGGTCTGAAAAAGGCCTTTGCAAAATGGTGCCTGAGCTGGAATGGGAAGGGAGAGTTTTGAGGAGGTTCTTTTCTTTTGAAATTACAAATATATTCTTACTGTGAAAATATACGACAAGTCAGAAGTATTCAAAGTAAATTGTGACAATCACTCTTCACTCCCCATCGATCCCACTCCCCTCCTCAAAGTTATTCATTCTGTGTTAACAATCTCCTTTCTATGGATTTATACAGGCATATAGCTGGGGTTGGGGTTTTATTTTCATAAGTGGGTCCAGACTCTACATATTGATGTGTGACTTGATTTAACAATCAACAAGATGTCTTGGAGGTCTCTCTGTAAAGATATATAAACCTATCCCATTCTTTTCACACTGCTGCATAATATTTCATAGTAGTGGGTGTACCAGATTCAGGAAGAGATATTAAATGTCACTGCTGCCTTTGTCCTTGGGGAAGGTGCAGCTAAACCATCACAGGCAGATGGCTGGTCTAGGGGCCACGAGAAATCAGGCACGACTTGTCTTGGATAACTTCCTAGAGCTCCTCTCCAGGGGCCTGGCCTGTTGAAGCCTGGTGTCTCCTCCACTCCCATTCCAGCTGAAACCCCTGGTCCTCAGCCCCATGCCCTCAGGGTAGATGAAGTACCCTGTTGTATCCTCTAATGCATTCGTTATGGGATAATTTAACCAGGAAATAAGCCCTCTCGTACTTTACCTTCCTTCCCTTTCTCAATCCTGGTTTGTTTGCCTTCTCACTGCTCCACTCTGGAGATTATGAGAGCTCTCAGCCTGCTCCAGTAGGGCAGGATTGTAAGAACCAGCCACTGACCTCCCAGGAGGAACCACATTCTCTGTGGCCTTGACCTCATGGCATGGGCACACCCCCTAGGACACACGGCTGAGACCATGTGCTGGTGTGGGAGAGGGGGTGGGAAAGACCAAGGGGGACACAGAGGTGGGGGTAGCTAAGAAAGATGGGAGGGAGCTGAGAGAAGGGAAAAGACTCCCAGGGGCCAATCAAAAACAGATTATATAAAGACTGAAAGACAATTCAATGGGAATAATGATGTTTTGCACCACTATTGGAATTCCCTCTAAGGCCTTCCTGACAGGTGGGCATTCAGCCTCTGCTTGCATACTTTCTATGGGCTCACTATTTTCCTAGGCTGCCTAGATTAGTTCCAATCAGCTTGTGGGTTCCTGAAGGGACAAGAGAGAAAACAGGAAAGTGTTGATGGCTAAAAGAAAAGAAATAAATATCTAGTGCGTGAGTGAAGGAAGAGTAAACTGAGAAGAGCATCTGTTGTTGGATGGAGGGAGAAGAGGCCTGGGCAGCAGAGAATACCAGTGTGGTAGGCAAAATAACACCCCTCACCACCAGCAAAGATGTGCAGGTCCGAATCCCCAGAACCTGTGAATATTTTACGTTACACTGCAAAAGGTACTTTGCAGATGTGATTAAGTTAAGGATCTTGAGATGGGGAGGATATCATGGATTATCCAGGTAGATTCAATGTAATCACATAAGTCCTTGAAAGAGGGAGACAGGAGAGTCAAAGTCAGAGAAGGAGACGTGACTATGGAAGCAGAGGTCGGAGAGATGCACCATGAGCCAAAGAATGCAGGCAGCCTCTAAAAGCTGAAAAAGGCAAGGAAATTATTCTCCCCTAGAGCCTCCCAAAGGAATGCAGCCCTACCAACACCTTGATTTGAGCCCTGTGAGACCCATTTTGGACTTCTGACTTCAAGAACTGTAAGATAATAAATTTGTGTTGTTTAAGCCACTATGTTTGTTGTAGTTTGTTACAGCAGCAAAAGGAAACCAATACAACCAGGCACGTGAGAGTGGGAGAGAGGAAAGAACAACTTTAATGTGCATACAGATCACCTGGAGATCTTGTTCAAATGCAGACTCTTCTTCAGTAGATCTTGAGCAGACCCTGAGATTCTGCATATCTACCAAGCTCTCAGGTCATACCAATACTCCTGATCTGATACACACTTTGATTAACAAAAGACTGGAAGACACTTAATAAAAGTACCTGTGTAACATTTTACAGTTCATGAAGCCTTTTCATATCCATCACAGCTCCATTTTATCATCCCCAAAACTCTGTGATGTAGGTATTATTGTCCCCATGTTACACATGAGGAAGCCAAAGCTAAGTCACAGAGGTGAAGTCATTTCTCCAAGCAAAATCACAGAGCTAGTGTCAGGCTGGACCCCAGGTGTCCTGACTCCAGAGCCTGTGCTTTTGCCATTGAACAGTGGTTCTCACCTCTGGCTGAATATTAGAATCACCCCCAGAACTTTTGAAACTCCAGATGCATAGGATGCACCCCAGACTAATGACATCAGAATCTCTTGGTGTGTGAATCAAACATCAGTATTTTTGGAATCATCAAGTGAGTCTACATAGTTAAGCTGTGTAGACTACACAGTTAAGCTTAAGAACCATTGCACTAGAGGGGTCCCTGAATCAGCAGCATCAGCATCACCTGGGAACTTGTTAGAAATGCAGATTCTCAGTCCCCACCCCAGACCTAATGAATCTGAAACTCAGCGAGAGAGGCCCAAGAATCTGGGTGTTAACAAGCCTTCAAGGGGATTTTGATGCACTCTCAAGTCTGAGCACAGGCTTAAAAAGGGCCATCTTGACTCCATGCATGGAGTCAAGGGATGGGGAAACAAAAGCACACCTTAGATTGAGGTATAAAATTAGGCCAAGTGCTAAACAACTCAAATCAGCCTCCTAATGGATGTGCCAAAGAATAAGAACTGTTCTAGATTCAATGCAATCCCTATCAAAGTCCCAATGACATTTTTCATGGAAATAGAACAAAGAATCCTAAAATGTATATGGAACAACAAAAGACCCTGAATAACCAAAGCCATCCTAAGAAAAAAGAACAAAGTAAGAGGTATCACACTCCCTGATTTCAAAATATACTACAAAGCTACAGTAATCAAAACAACATGGGACTAGCACAAAAACAGACATACAGATCAATGGAACAGAATTGACAGCCCAGAAATAAACCCACACATCTACGCACAGCTAATTTTCAACAAGGGAGCCAAGAACATACAATGGAGACAGGAAAGTCTCTTCAATAAATGGTGCTGGGAAAACTGGACAGCCACATGCAAAAAAATGAAAGTAGACCATTATCTCACACCATACACAAAAATTAACTCAAAATGTATTAAAGACTTGAATGTAAGATCCGAAACCATAAAACTCCTAGAAGAAAACAGGCAGTATTGTCTTTGACATCAGTCCTAGCAGTATCTTTTTGAATATCATGTCTCCTCAGGAAAGAGAAACAAAACAAAAAATAAACAAATGGGACTACATCAAACTAAAAAGCTTCTGCACAGCAAAGGAAACCATCAACAAAACGAAAAGACAACCTAACAATTGAGAGAAGATATCTGCAAACCATATATCCAACAAGGGGTTAATCTCCAGACTATATAAATAACTCATATAACTCAACAACAAAAAAAAACAATTAAAAAATTGGCAGAGGATCTGAACAGAAATTTCTCCAAAGAAGATATACAGCTGGCCAATAGGCACATGAAAAGATGTTCGACATCACTAATTATTAGGGAAATGCAAATCAAAACTACAGTGAGATATCACCTCACGCCCATTAGAGTGGCTATAATTAAAAAGACAAGAAATAACAAGTGTTGGAGAGGATGTGGAGAAAAGGGAACTCTCACACACTGCTGGTGGGAATGCAAACTGGTACAGCCACTATGGAAAACAGTATGGAGATTCCTCAAAAAATTAAGACTAGAACTACAATATGATCCAGCTATTCCATTGCTGGGCATTTATCCAAAAAACACAAAACATTAATTTGAAAAGATATATGCACACTTATGTTCATTGCAGCATTATTCACAATAGCTAATATTTAGAAACAATCTAAGTGCCATCAATGGATGAATGGATAACGAAAATGTGGTACATATATATACACGACAGAATACTACTCAGCCATAAAAAAGGTGAAATCTTGCCATTTGTGACAACATGGATGGACCTCGAGGGCATTATACTAAGCAAAATTAAGTTAGATGGAAAAAGCCAAATACTGTATGATTTCTCTCATATGTGAAATATAAAAAAGAACAACAAGAAACAAACACATAGACACAGAGAATAGATCGGTGGTTACCAGAGGGGAAGCAGGGAAGGACAAGGGCGAAAGAGGTAAAAGGGCACACGTATATGGTGATGGATGGAAACTAGACTTTGGATGGTGAACACGATGTAGTCTACACAGAAATAGAAATATAGTGATGTACACCTGAAATTTATCTATTATAAACCAATGTTACATCAATAAAAAGTTAATTACATAGTAATAAAAAAGGACTGTTCTCAGGCTGGCAACTGGAAAACAAAGCCCCCACACCACAGCTTTTCTGATTCTTTGTAGGAGAGGCATCTGCCAAAGGCCCTCTCAGACTGTCAAAACATCCTGGAATATATTTGCCTCCAACTCTGCACCTTGTTCACCACTCCCTCACTTAAAACATTAACCTTTCCCATTTGTGCTCTCACCTGAACTGAGTAAATAAGCTTCTAACCGCTCTTCTCCCCACCCCTCTCTTCTTGGTATCCAAGATGAGAGTAGCAGGCAAAGGTTAGTTCTAAGGTACTCGAGCAAATGGATATACAACCTAAAATAGGAGTGAGCTACACAGCTGCCCTCCCTGAGCCCATCTCACCTGCCTCAGCAACACTGCCGCCCTGTCCCTGGAAAATGGAAAATTCCACAACCAAACATTAGAGCACTTTCCAGAATGCAGCCCACCTCCTCTGCTCCTGTCCCAAAGATATCTCATCTCTACAGGATCAAGAAAGGCAAGGCTGGCAGCCACTACTCATGACCAGAATCATGGCTCGACATGGTGCAGAAAAAGTTCTTAATGAGTATACCCAACAGACAGCGGCTTGACGGGGAATGGGCTCTATTCTAAACCGAATGGCAGCTATTAACAATTCTCTGCTTGCTTTTCCTCCCCTTCTGAATCTTCAACTAATTGAGTTCCGCTGGATGAGAAATAGGGGAACAGCATACCTTACTTGAGAGAATTAGAACCTGAGGTGTTAGGAAGCAAAGATAAGAAACAGCTTAAATATGTGGTAACTCCCCTGAAAGTATGCTGGGCCCTGAAATAGCTTGCCTGCCCTCACTTCCCACTTTGAATCTGATCATCTTGCTTGATTAAAAGCAGTCATAACAGTAACTGAGAATTAGTTATTAAGCAAATACTTAATTAAGCTGAGATTAGTTGTTAAGCTAGTACTTGAGGCTTAGGAAGAAAGGAAGTGGAGATTTAATATCAAGCTGTGGAGGAAGAAAAAGTGTGATTAGAGGCAATTATATGTCCTGCCAGACAGGAGACCTGATGAATGCCCCAGTTCCTCCAAACAAAATCCCGGAAGCATCAGTAAAGGGAGAGAGCCTGGCAAGACAGTGTGCACCAAGTACTTGGGAGTTGTCTAGTAACGCGGTTGTTGGAGGGGGAGGGACTAGCTCAAGGCCAAGGGGGAGGTCTGCACTGGGATCGCTGCCTTCAGATAGCTGGAGAGGCAAGAGGCTGAGGACTGAAGAAGAGAGGGTGACCAGCAGGATCCCAAAGATGGCAAGCTGTCAGCCTGGACTACCAGTGAAAGCCAGAACTGTGTGGCAGCTCTGAACCCATGGCTCCTTCTTCCCCAGCCGGTGAGAATTTGAGCTGGAGAGCCAGCATGCCCTGGTAAGTGGAAATCCTACCACTTCAAGACATGGAGTCATCTTTCTCATTTGGAGTGATCCTTGCTGGCCTGGCCTCCCTTATTATTGCCGCTAATGCACTAGTGGCCGTGGCTGTGCTGTTGTTGATCCACAAGAATGATGGTGTCGGTCTTTGCTTCACCTTGAATCTGGCTGTAGCTGATGCCTTGGTTGGCCTGGCCATCTCTGGCCTAGTCACAGACCAGCTCTCCAGCTCGGCCTGGCCCACACAGAAGACCCTATGCAGCCTTCGGATGGCATTTGTCACTTCCTCTGCAGCTGCCTCTGTCCTCACAGTCATGCTGATTGCCTTTGACAGGTACCTTGCCATCAAGCAGCCCCTTCGCTACTTCCAGATCATGAACGGGCTAGTGGCTGGGGCCTGCATTGCCGGGCTGTGGTTGGTGTCTTACTTCATTGGCTTCCTCCCACTTGGAGTCCCCGTATTCCAGCAGACCACCTACCAGAGCCCCTGTACCTTCTTTGCCGTGTTTCACCCGCTCTTCGTGCTGACCCTCTCCTGCGCTGGCTTCTTCCCAGCCCTGCTCCTCTTTGTCTTCTTCTACTGTGACATGCTCAAGATTGCCTCCATGCACAGCCAGCAGATCAGAAAGATGGAACATGCAGGAGCCACAGCCAGGACTTACCGGCCTCCACGGACTCCTAGCGACTTCAAGCCTTTCCGCACAGTGGCTGTTCTCATTGGGAGCTTCACTCTGTCCTGGACCCCATTTCTTATTACTAGCATTGTGCAGGTGGCCTGCCAGGAGTGCTGCCCCTACGTAGTGCTGGAACAGTACCTGTGGCTGCTTGGTGTGGGCAACTCCCTGCTCAACCCACTCATCTATGCCTATTGGCAGAAGGAGGTACGGCAGCAGTTCTACCAGATGGTCCTGGGAGTGAAGAAGGGGCTCACCTCGTTCCTCTTCCTTCTCTCGGCCAGGGATGGTGGCCCAGAAGGGCCCAGGGAAAGTTCCTATCACATCGCCACTATCTCCCACGCACAGCTTGATGGCCAAGATGGTAAGGGCAGAGAAGTTTCAAAGTGCCTTCTCCCTCCCCTCTCTTGGCCCCCTCAAGGAGATCAGATGGAGCTAGGAGAATGAGAGCACTTGCTTCAGGCGATTGACCACCCCCTGCACGCTCTCACCCCAGACTGAGGGGTAACTGAGGCAGGGTGCTGACTTTCTTCTATAGTCAGTTTCTCCATTTGCAAATCTCCATTCCTCTCTGTCCTTCTTTTGCAATAAGTCTGTTTCTCCTGTACTGGTATACTTAAAGCAAGAAATGAACTACTGAAAAGATGTTTAAAAATCAAATCCTATTTTTGAATACACTAGAGCAGCACTGTCCAATAGAAATATAACGCAAGCCACGTATGTAATTTTAAATGTTCTAGTAGCCACATTAAAAAGGTAAAAAAAAAAAACAGGTGAAATTAATGTTAATGTTTCATTTAACCTAATATATCCAAAACATTATTTCAACATGTATTTTTTTCATGCTCAATCTTTGAAGTCTGGTGTGTATTTTACCCTTACACAACATCTCAATTCAAACTAGCCATATTTCACTAGAGAAATGAGGTTCTGTTCTTTTTAACTGTTTGCTGATTGCTGATTGCTTTGGTAAACTGAGTCCTTCCCTCCCTGATGTAAATTGGACCTTTTATGTAGTGAGTCTGCATAAAATGTAGGAACTTGAATTAGATTCTAAAGCTTGTCTTTTCCCATACTTCATAGTGTTCAAAACAGTGCTTCTTTGGGAAATAGCCTATCTTGTGATTATTTCTGCTATTACCCCTTCCAATCCACCACCACCTTTCTAACTCTGTGGTGTCCCTTCCCCTCAGCTGACCTCTTATGTCACTTGTAGCTACTTGCTGATGACAATGCTGAACCACAAATTCTGAGACACTGTAAGAGAAGGAAGAAAGAAAAGGGGTAGGTATCAAGAAAGGCACTGCCAAGCTTTCCACACTGGACCCACTTTGCTCCTCAGAGCTTGACTTTCTTCTATTTACTCCCAAATTTGCATTTTTCCTAAGAAACTTAGTCTCATAAGAGGATGCCTCCAAAATGGCCCAGGAGACCAGCTGAGGAGCAGGTGCCTCATCCTGCTTTCTGTGGGTACAGAAAATGACCGCTGGCAGCTGGGAATGATGCTCAGGCTTCCTCTGGGCAACGCTGGCAGCAGAAATTCAAGAACAGAATGAGGAAGAAACCCAGGAACCACACTCAACCTTCCTGAGCTTCCCTGTAACCCTTTCCTCAACCTCCTGGTCTCCACAGTGGATTCCCAGAAAGTTTGTGTCTTAAGGCCATAAACTAGATTATTTCCTTAGAAAGTTGCTGAGTGAACAAAAGAGGGCAAGAAAAAACCAAAAGAGATTTGTCTGAGATTTGGTGCCTTTGAAGGTTAACCCCTCAATATCTCTGAAATGATGGCCTGAGGATGCATATGAGTCCAATGTGTAATGGCTAATTCCAAGAGGCCCATGAAAATTTCCATTCAAATATCAAACTACAATTTTCAGCATCTGGATAGAATCCAGTCATCCTCCTCTCAAAAGGGTGGCACCACACCATGATACTTTGCACTTGCGTTTTAATTCCCCTTCAGTGTTAGATTAACTACCAGAGCTTGTTTTCCTCATTTGTTCAGAGATTAATGATCATCCCTTTCAATTTCTGTACTCTTAAAAATTCCCTTCTCCCTCTCCTCACCTTTTACGTTCAGCCCAAATGGCCTGCTTCTCACTGATCTATTCTAATACACACCAATCCTCCTTTGGTAGATCTTCCCGAGTTGCTCTGCTTACCATTCTGGCCCAGAGGAGGATCGTGCTTGCCTTCATCATAGTAGGCTTTATATTCCTATAACTGAAGAACTTTTTGGCTCTCGAGTGGATGATGGAACCCAATATGCCTTGAAGTGCTGAGCACCAGCAAGTACCAGTTATGCCAGCAATAAGGCACACTCTTGGATTAGGTTATGAGTTACTGGAACTAGGTAAAACACAAACAGTAACTGGGTTTTGGGACAAAATTGAAAGCAGGCTCAAATCAATGCCCTCCTTATAGGTGGGTCAAAGCTTAATTTCCTGGCCTTGCTGCAAAGGATTGATCTTGCTGAGGTAACACAAGCAAAGTAGAAGGGAAATTACTTAGTTACAGGAGAAAGGCAGGAGCTGAGGGGAGGCTAGGTGATTGTTGTGTTATTAGGTTCAGTCTAAGAAACTCTGCTATCCCTGGGAGTAGGTATGTGCAGTGGAAAATACGCAGGCTTTGAAGTCTAACAGACCAGTGTTCAAATTATTATTCAGTCGCTTAAATTCTCAAAGCTAGTTTTCTCATTTGTAAAATTGGGGTAATAATGCCTACCTTATACGGTTATACTGAGGTATAATGTATGTACTCAGATAATGAATGTGAAAATGCCTAGTAAACTACAGCACATTGTTAATGCTCAGAAAATGTTCTCTTCTCTTCCTTAAAAATCCTGAAGAATAAAACATCCAGCTGACCAATTGAAGGATGTCCGTCATATCTGTAGATATTATGACCTCCTGGACAAGAACAATTAGGCTCTAAACTGTGAATTCCTCAATCCCTGAATGAGGGTTTTGAAAATGAGAGAAGAGGTGACAGGCTGAAACAGACAAACAGTAAATCTAATACCTTAGCAGGATCAAGACAGAGCAGACACAAACAAGGCACTATTATCATACCCTTGGGTTTACGAGTAACCGTAATTAAGAACACTATGTTTAATAAGCTACCAAGAGCAGGGATACAGAATGCTATGCAAAAGTCTAATGGCTTTCTTGAATACAGGCTCCTTCACAGATAAGGGAATGCACTGGAGAGGAAACATTTAGATTTCATTCACGTATCCACTGTTGTTTCCTGATGGACTTGCAAAGAAGCCAGATTCTGTTCAGCAATTTTATCAAAGTAGCCAAAAGATATTAAGACCTTGTAGGACAGAATGTAGGTCAACCAGTCCCATTTATAATTTCCATGGACAGCTTATTGTGAATTTGTTATAAAAATTGTGACATGACTAAGTTTTATACTAATTCCTCAGGTAGCTAACATTACGCATAACATACCTCAGTTTCAGAGGACTACTCTCAAGAACATAAGAACACACAGCCCTCTGTACAGGGGCATTTTGAATGTCTCACAAGTGTTAGAGGCAGGTTGCCCCGATCCACCAACACTCTCCTGCTTGTCCACATGACCAACAAGCGCATCTCTGAGAGCTGGCCAGCCAGAATGAGCCTTGGGATATCTTCTCCCTACACGGAGAAGTGTTCACTGGTTCAAATGGGAAATGAACTCGTGACTTTGATTTCATTCTCACTTGCTCAGTCACTGGCCAAACTGAATAGAGACCAGCGAGAACAGCAGGCATGAGAGATACTTCAAGGACACACATAGAACAAGAGGAAACATGGTGTCTATAGCTGAGCAGCAACGGACCCAAAGCCAGACCACAACTCCTTGGCTGCTGTCAGCCACTCACTTATTTTGTGACTCATTCAGTACCTTCCATGTCATCCTTCAAACGGCTGACTGGTTTGGAATCTTCTCCTTTTAATTAACAAATCTTTATTTGTTATTTCTGCAGTCATATAAACTCAACGATGGTACCCACAAGTGTCAACTGTCATTCATTCTTCTGTCCGTCCATCTGTCTACCCATCCCACAAACATTTATTGAGAGCTAGGTGCTAAAATTGCCCCAGGTTTGCTGGGATTTCTTCTAGAGATATATATTGATGTATATACGATGTTCATTATTTTCTGATTATAAAAGCAATTTTTGTTCATTTTAGAAATTTTTGAAAATACAGAAAATCATAAAGGTATCCATAATTGTACAATCCAGAGATGATCACTATTATTCCGCTTCATGTTTTCTTCACTTAACATTATACTGTGCATATTTTCCTGTTATTAAGTTTTCTTCAAAAACATGACTTGTAATGGTTGCATGTCTTTTTAACATATGAGTATATGATATTTTAACCATTTCCCTATAGTTGTACATGTATATTGTTTCCAATTTCCCACTGTTATAATACCACTATAAATACCCTTGTTCATAAATCTTCAACACGTCTGTTTAATTCCTTAGGATAAATTCTCTAAAGCAGTATTATTAGGTAAAGGAGCATTAAACATTTATAAGAATTTTGATTCATATTTTCGCTGGCATTTCTTTAAGTGTAATGTTTCCCTAGGATATTTGCTAAGAAAAGTCAAACGTGAGACATAAATGAACTGACCACACTGATAACGATTATCTCAAGAAATAAAATTGCATGGCTTCCTGACCTCATAAACCATACCAAGAGGGCTAACCAGTTATTTTTCACAAAAGGAAACCTATTGATACGTCCTACTGCTGGAGTTAATCTGCAATTTAAAAATCTGGACTGAGATACAGCAGTTTAAGAACACCCCTCACAGTACAACTGCACCATTGATACAGCACTGTGTGATATCCAGATACCAATTTCGGTATGTTTTCACTAGGAAAATTTTCTGAAGTAGTTGCTTTGTGAATACCATAAAATGCTAAGCAGGCATGAGAATATGAAAACATGATCACATGGAGCCAGGAGACAGGTCTCGATGCAGCTGAAGCCTTGAAGCCACAGTCTCGCAGCCTTGCTGAAAGGGAAAGATGTGCTCCACCTAATGGAGCAACTGTGGCAGGGTAAAGTGCATGACAGTTTAACATGCTGCTGCCAGCCATATGTTCTCTGGATTTACAAGCTGTTGGGACCATAATCAGACATTGGGCTCAAAGAGCCCTCTCATGAGGAGTCCTAGAAACGACGAAGGCAGCTTCTAAGGGTCTCAGAGTCTGTTTTAATGCACAAAGCAGTTCCTGTTTCTTTCAAAACGCCTTCTACACAATGGGACAGGCAGGATTCATTTGCTCCAGAGCACTGGAGGGACTAAAATCATGTAAGACCAAGAGCCTGAGGGGGGTCTCTTTATTTGTTTAGGTTTGTTTTTATTTGTTGTATAACAATCCCATGATCAAATTATATTTCCCATTTTCTATAATAAATCCCTATCAGTTCCAGTTCTATATCAATTGTGTTGAGATTAAGGCACTAAAAAGCTGATAAACATGCTGAGATAACAGTCATTGGCCCAGTAAAATGCCACACTGTCTTATAAATAATATTTTACCACTCATAATATTTTTACAGATTTGCCCACTGAGCCATTCAACAAATATTAAAGCACTTCCCATAGAAAAGCAAACTGGTGTCATGTCATCTCAGAGGTGGTTTAAAAAGTAAGAAAACTAAACCAAGAAATTATAGCTGAACGGCTATGAAGTTATTTCAAATGTGAAAAACAGACTCATAATTCAAAATTCCAAACACCACTTAAAGATTACCAGGTCCCCTAGTAATCTTATACAATGATGTGTTAAATTGTTTTTCTTATTTACTAAATAAATGGGAGAGACAAGTATGCATGAAGGCTGTTTATAGTGAGTTAGGCACAGCCCAAAATACAAGTGAATTCTGATACTGAGATACTGAATAGAAAGAAGAAATATCCTTTAGTGAAACCTCAGGAATTAAGACTAATGAGGAGTGGCTATTCTAACTGAGAAGATATGAAGATATTTGGTTTTTAAAAAAAGCAATTTTATTACTCTAACTTACATGCAATATCCTGACTGGGCTAGGCTAACAAAAATATTATCCCTTAAGCAATATGCTTTAGTGAATAGAAAAGAAGTATTTATAATCAGGTTCTTAGTAGTGTAATCATTCCTCCCATAAATTTGTTTATAGGCCTAACAACATACTTCTTTGCATTGGAGGAGAGAGGGCAAGAAATCTAGCCCCATGTCCAAATTATTCAATTTCAAACTAGTGGCATCTGTATCAATAATTCCAAGTTCTTCAACAAATAGTATAACATACAACAAGAACAAGTTCCTGTGTTTGTGGTGAACTGTGCTCACTTAGACTAGAGGAAGAAGGGGTGGGCTAGTGATGAAGGAGGTTGTGGAGAAGAAAGGCCAACAAAGGAAAGAGGGGGAAGCAGTACAAAGTGGACAATAAGAGGAAAATGATATACATGCAGTCACAAGTCTCTGGGAAAATAATCTAAATCCAGTATTACAGTTAAGTGTCAAAGAGTGACCAACCACAACAACTATTGACATTCTTTCTCCCAGGGTGCTAGAAAGATAGGGGAATTAATGAAATCAATATTCTTTACTGCTCACCTGCCATAAACTTGAAGTGACCCTGGACAAGGCTGAGTCAGTACACCTCTAGGATAGTGATTATAAGCATGGGCTCGTGAGCCAGACTGCCTGGCTTAGAATCCTGGCTCTGTCATTTCCTAGGAACAAACTATCTTACCTTTCTATGCCTCAGTTTCTTATCTGAAAAATAAGAATAGTACCTACCTCATAGTGTGGTTGAAAGGATGTAAACAGAGTTTCATAAACATAATACACTTAGAACACTGTCACATAATAAAAGCCATGTAAATTATTATAATTATCCGAGTTGTCTCATGTTCTAGACTATCAAAAAAAAAAAAAAAGGGAAAAAAAAGTTGAAAGTTTTTCCATCTTATAGCCTACAGATTTTGATCATCATTTTGTCCCTTCAAACCTGGGGTTTCCTGATCAGAAACGTCAGTTGTTTGATCTTCAGGTTGCTGGTAACACGATGGATCTGCTCATTCCAAAGGAAAATATCCGTGTGATCAACTGGAGTTAATAGGAACCAATGTGTATCTTGTTACCAAGCAGCTTCATTGAAATCCCTCACTAGCCATCCTCATCAAGCTAAACCACATGCTGGATTTCTTTAAAAAAACAGCTTTATAAAGTATAATTTACCTACTTTAAAGATCATTTGTTTAAAGCGTACAATTCAGTGTTTCTTAGTATATTTACAGAGTTGTGCAACCAACACCATAATCTAACTTTAGAACATTTTCATCCCCCAAAGAAACCTTACACCCATTAGCAGTCCCTCCCCATTTCCCCCCAGCCCTAAGCAACCACTAATTTACTTTCTGTATTTATGAATTTGCCTATTCTGGACATTTCATATAACTGCGGTCATAAAATATGTGACCTTTTGTGTCTGACTTCTTGCATTTAGCATGTTTTAAAAGTTCATTCATGTTGTAGCAATGCATCAGCACTTCATTCCTCCTTATGGCTGAATAATATTCCATTGTATGGATAGATTACAATTTGTTTATCCATTCATCAGTTGATGGACATCTGGGTCATTTCCACCCTTTTGTTATTGTGAATAATGCTGCAATGAACATTGGTGTACATGGACTGTTTGAGTCCCTGTCTTCAATTCTTTGGGGTACATATGTAGGAGCAGAATTACTGGGTCATATGGTAATTCTGTTTAGCTTTTGAGGAATTGCCCAACCGTCTTCCAAAGGAGCTGCACCATTGTACAGCCCCTTCAGCAGTGTACGAGAGTTCTGATTTCATCACATCCTCACCAACTCCTGTTATTGCCTGTCTTTTTGATATGCTGGGCTTTTTACATGGGAAAAAAATCATTTCTCTTCCAAATGAGTGGTGCCTGCTCATCTTTGTGAAACCCTTTCATTCTGAGTTCTTTTTTAATTAACAGACTTTATTTTTTAGAACAGTTTTAGGTTTACAGATAAATTGAGCAGACAGTATAGAGAGTTTGTCTTGTTTTGTTTTTTGACAAACAAGATTTCAACGAAGGTCCTCAGTCTCTTTAAAGATTGTTTCCTTGTACTCATTGGCTCCAAAAGATTTTCATCCTCAACCTACCTTCAAAAGACACTGGTGGATCTATTTCATATCCGATGTGCCCCTAAAAAGTTATTTTTCAATCAAAAATTGCAATTCAAATATACAACAAGGAGCTTGTTACTTAAGGGAACTCTATGGTGAATATTTTTGTGAAACACTGAATTCTTCATACATGTGAAATAATCCCCTTCAAATATTATATGGCAAGAGTTAGACCCTTGTTTTCTCCCTGAGGCACCCTTACTATATACCCTATTTCACTATAGAAATGGGTTAACCCTTAGTGTTCAGTCAATCAAAATACTCTATTCATCATATCGGTTACCTGAGGGGATAATGTATTAATCCATGACTAAGAATAGGATAGGATACTATAACAAAAACAAAAATAACAAGACAAATTCTTTTAATCTGAACTATCTGCCCGTGATTATGGCTACTATAAAGGCAGCAATCCTTAAAGCTTTGGTAATTTGGTAAAGATCTCAACCACTTCAAACTTTTTCTTCAAATTTTATATTGAAAATAATTGACCTCCCTGCCCCCTTTCCTCTTTCTCTATCACCAGAATATTCATCTTTTTTAGACAACTTCAGGCTGGGTACTTAGTCATCGCCAGTGTCCTCTGTGATCTTCTCTCCCAACTGTTTTATATTGGACTGTCCCAGGCTCAGTTCTTGGACCTCTTTTCTTCTCTATTGACGCTCACTCGCTTGGTGATCTCACTCAGTATCACAGTTTTAAGAATCATCTATATGCTGATGATTTCCAAATATATATCCCTAGCATATACCTCTCCCCTGAACTCCATGCTTCTATGTCTCACTGCCTACTCCACATCTCTTAAAGTCTAACAGGCACTTCAAACTTAACACATACAAAAATTATTGCTCCCCCCCGCCCCCCCAAAAAACCCATACCTTCCAAGAGTCTTCTCCACCTCTATGGCGATACTGCCCTTCTCGTGGCTCAGGCTTTGGAGTAATCCTCACCTCTGCTCTCTTTCTCTCTTACAGCCCATACCCTATCCCCTAGCAAGTCATTATTTGCTCTTTCCCAAAACATAGGAATTTCAAATACTTCTCACAGCCTCCACTGCTACTACCCTCATCCAAGCCACCATCACTTCTTGTTTGAATCATCACATTAGACTCCAGGCACACTCTCCTCTCAGGACCTTTGCATTTGCTTTAACTCTAGATTGGCTCCTTCTCTCACCTCCTATAGACTTCATTCAAATATGGCTTCCTCAGTGTGTGATCCTACCTCAATACTCCCCACCTCTCTTCCTGTTTCATTTTCCTATAAAGCATTTATCACCATCCAATATACTGTATATTTTACTCGTTAATCTTTTTATTATGTCTTCCTTCTGTAGACTATATGCTCCATGAGGCAAGGATATTTGTTGAATGAATGAATGAATGAATGAATGAATAGATAATCAGTTAAAAAGACTAGATGCATTTCCCCTAGCATCTCTACTTTCCCTTAACAACCTCTTCTTTATCCACCACCTCAGCGTTAGTAATTCAAAATTCAATTTAATTCCATTTAAATCTCATAGTATTTGAATCTTTGGTATATTTTAGGCATTTTATCAGATTTTTGGATACAGATCAATTCATTTATTCATTTCACAAATATTTACTAAGTATACATAACTGTGCTAGGCACTGAGAACATAGCAGTAAACAAGACTGACAGAATCCCTATTTTTATGGAGCTTGCAGACTGATGAGAAATATAGATATTAATCAAATAATAACACAAATATAATATGTAGTTATTAAATACATGGTATAAGAAATTATAATGAGGAAAGTTATTTAGATTGGTGGAGAGGAAATCAATGAAAGGTTTCTCTGAAGGGATAACATTTAAGCTGAGGTGAATGAAAGCCAATTTCCAATATATATAAATCCTTCAAAAAACTATCTTTCAGCCTATGCCATTGTGAAAAAATGGCTTCCTTTTTGCTCATCTATTTGGGAATGAGTAGGCTGTCTGACTGGTGTAGTAGTCTTAAAAATAAATATAAACAAGATACCACTACACACCTATAGGAATGGCCAAAATCCAAAACACTGACAACACCAAAAGCTGGCGAGGATGTGAAGAAACAGGAACTCCCATTCACTGCTGGTGGGAATGCAAAAACGGTACAGCCACTTTGGAATACAGTTTGGCAGTTTCTTACAAAACTAAACATACTATTACCATACAATCTAGCAATTGCACTCCTTGGTATTCACCCAAATAAGCTGAAAACTTGTGTCCACACAAAAACCTGCACAAGAATGTTTATAGCGGCTTTATTCATAAATGCCAAAACTTGGAAGCAACCAAGATGTCCTTCAGTAGGTAAGTGGATAAATATACTGTGGTAGATCCAAAAGAAAAAAAAAAAAAGAAAATGAGCTATAAAGCCATGAAAAGACATGGAAGAACCTTAAGTGCATATTTCTAAGTGAAAGAAGCCAATCTGAAAAGGCTATGTACCGTATGATTCCAACTATACAACACTCTGGAAAAGGCAAAATCATAGAGACAGTAAAAGGATCAGTGGATTCCAGGGATTAGCAGAGGGGGAAGAATGAATAGGCAGAGCACAGAGGATTTTTAGGACAATAAAACAATTCTGTATGATACTATAATGGTGGATACATGTCATTATACATTTGTCAAAACCCATAGAGAGCCAGCCCTGATGGCCTAGTGGTGACAGTTCGGCGTGCTCCACTTTGGCGGCCTGGGTTCAGTTCCCAGGTGCGGAACCACACCACCCATCTGTCAGTAGCCACGCTGTGGTGGCGGCTCACACAGAAGAACTAGAAGGACCTACAGCTAGAATATACAACTACGTACTGGGGCTTTGGGGAAGGAGAAAAAAGAGAGGAAGATTGGCAACAGATGTTAGCTCAGCACGAATCTTTCCCAGCAAAAAAAAAAAAAAAAAATTTACATTTATATTTGTTAAAAAAAAAAACATAGAATGTATAACACCAAGAGTGAACCCTAATGCAAATGACGGTTTTGGGGTGACAATGATGTGGCGATGTAGATTCACTGAGTGTAACAAATGAACCACTCTGGTGAGAATTTTGATGGGGGGGAAGCTGTATGTATACGGAGGCAGGGAGTGTATGGGAAATCTCTGTACCTTCTGCACAATTTTACTGTGAACCTAAAACTTCTCTAAAAAATAAAGTCTATGAAAATTAATTTTAAAAAGGTAGTACTTCAGACTGATGGTTAAGAAGGCACTTTAGACTGACAGTTAAGAAGGCACTGTGGGATGGCATAAGGAGACAGGGAAGAAATTATAACTAAGTGCTAGCCTCAAATACACCACAATCTGGCTATGTGACTTAGGACAAATTTTCTTAGTTTTTCTGGACACTTTTTTATCTACCTGTACATAAAGGGGAGTAGATTTCAGTGGGTCTTAACCTTTTTTGGGTTGCTACCCTCCAGGCTACGCTGCACACTAGGGTTATCTTTCTAAAAAATAAGCTGGTTATGTGATTCCCCTATTTTAAACTTCCTTTGCCTGCCCCCTCCCTCCAGGATAAAAGTCAAACTCTTTCTTAGGAAATATAGAGACCCTTCGTAATTTGACCCTTTTGGCCACACTATTCTTATTTCCTTTCATTCTAGCCCACCCTTCTTTACAAGAGCTTCTCAAAGAGTAGTCTAAGGACCACTTGCGTCAAGTGCCTGTGACAAGGCAAATCCCTTTGCCCCAAATAAGTTAGGATCTCAGGTGATGGGATGCAAGAATCTACATTTTCACAAGATCTCCAGGCAAGTCTGCCTCATGTGGTATTTGAAAACCACTGCCCTACATTTCAGCCACACTAAACTTTCCCCCATTCCCCTGCCTGGAACATTCTTCCTCTACTATGAAGCCTTTGGCCAATCCCCTAGGTAACTGGCTGTTCTCTCCTCTGTGCTTCTACAGCACTTTGTTCATCTTTCACATAGTACTTAGAACCTGCTATAATTATCTACTTACATATCTGTTTCTCCCACTATAATGTGAGCTTGAAAACAGTGATTATGTCTTACTCGTTTTTATATTCCCAGCATCTGGGACACAATAGGCACACAATAAATGTTTACTGAACAAATGAACAAATGGATAAAAATGAAGAACTAAACTATTCTTTCCACAAATATCTGAGTGCCTACAATGTGCTAGACACTGTTCTAATACAAGAAAGCAGCCAGAACTTTTTGCCAGTAAGATGATTAGAACTCTAGACTCAGGTTTCTATTTTAAGCCTCTTAGCATTTTATCTCTAGAAACTTCCAAATGAGCCTCTTGTTTGTTTATTCATGCTTAGGAAAGAACGATTTGCCTGATGTTTACAAGTGAGTGGCATCATGACAATAAATGGCAGTGGGAAAGCACATGCACTCAGTCTACTCCCATAAATGTGCTTTAAAAGTCCAGACTCAATTTCACAGTCACCTACTCTTTATCACTTCTGGAGAATGTAACTTAAAGAGTTGGCAAAGAAGAAAACAGTAAATGAAGACAAAGCCAAAGTGATTCTGTCAATAATTACTTTAATGAGAACCAAGGTCTATAACATACATAGCAGTAACTGCCCTGGCCTATGCCTTCTGCTCTAGCCCGAGTCTGGGGCTAACCAACTACATTTAATCCACATTTGAAAAGAAGGCCATTTTGAATGTCATCCATCAGTATCCATCTTCACAGAAGATACCAATCTGGGGCCAGAGTCTCAATTTTAACACTTCCTCTCAGGGAAAAGTTAACATGGTAACACAAACACATGAACAATTTTGAACCATCCTATCGTTCTTCCATCAGGAGGCCCTTGGGAGACCAATGGTTCAGTAAACACAACTTTGTCAAAATACATTAGAACACAGAAATAGGGAAAAGGAAAGAGTAGAAAGATTGGCAGGACTTTGCTCACATATAATTCAGTCCTTAGATTTGAAGCCTCTTGAGTTGCTCGTATGTAATAAAAAACTGAGGAGTAAGTCATGGAAGATCACTGGGTTGATACTAAAAGCCAAACCCAGTTCTAAAATTGTGCATTGCATTCTCTTAAATTGAGGTATTTAGTCTGTACTATTCTAAGCTGCACTTGCTTAAAAATCATTTTTAAAACAATACCTGGCAAATCAAGCATGCGTTGAGTGCCCACTATGTGCCTCTTATGATTGTTGGCATTTAGCAACATAAACCGATTAAAACTCTAACATACTTACAGTCTTAAGGGGCAAACAGGACACAGACACACATACACACACACAAATAACCGAGAACGTCAATAACAACATATCATTCAGTGCTAGAGTAATTGTTACTGACATTAGGTGTTCAGAGCAAGGAAGGAGAGAGATACTGTCTCCCTCAGACTACAGACACCCCAAGGGTAGGGAATTACTTTCCAACCCTGAAATGCTTATCACTATACACACACCACCACAGACAGTATCCAACGCATGGCTCTGCCCATAGGAGGCACTCAAACACAGCTAAAGGAAGGAGATTGACCCATGAGGAAAGAGCCCTACTTGGCTCTGGATTCCTTTGCCCTATGAGTGTTTTCTACCTTATTACTTCCCAACTATCTTGGTCCCATAGTTACAAGTAGGAAATACGGACCACCTCAGCGTGAACTTTCCTGTGGTTCTGAAAAACTTCACAGCCCCTTCTAGATTGGCTGTGTTTGCTATGGTTTTGTTTTAAAGAGGAAACTTTGGCATATCTTTTCTACTCCCTTTAGTTTGTATTAGACTCCAACTGACAGCTGTTTCTCTTAGTTCCATCCTCAATGGTCACTATTAGAATGCTTGAGTTTCTCACTTGCCTAAAGGCTTAGATAATCACATTTTCCTCCCCATAGCCTACAATTACCCGGGAGCTTGAAGCATTCGCTTTCATTCTCGTGTTCTAAAAGGATACAATGATGTTCCAGGGTCCGAGTCGAAGCCAGTTTGGCCAAAATCCTTTATAGAGTGCAAAAAAGCCCTCATGTTTCCACATCTGAGGGAAAGATACAATCAAAAACAGAGTGAATTCCCCTTTTTCTTTACATCTGACAACTACTTTCATTTTAGTACTCATCTTCCATGCCCCTCCCCAACAACTTATGGTTCCATGAATGGTCTTTTTTTGTAAAGACATACATTTTAAATTCATATGTAGTCTAAATCCATCCACCCCCTTATTCAACAAATATTTACTAAGCACGTACCATATACAAGGCACTCTTCTTGATGCTGGAAATATAACAGTAAACAAGAGAGAAGAAGTGTCTATGGTAGCCAGCCTACAAGATGGCCCCCAATGAAAGCCACTGCCAGTTATTCATGCCCTTGTATAGCACCTCCCACAATATATCAGGATTGGTCTGTGTTGCCAATAGAATACAGCAGTAGTGAACTTATGTCACCTCCAATGCTGTTACAAAAGACGTTTTATATATAATAAAACTTCTGCCTCTGCCTTGTTCTCTCTTGGATCGTTCACTCTGGAGGAAGCCAGCTGCCACGTCATGAAGAGAGGAGCACATGGTGAGAATCTAAGGCCTCCAGCCAACAGCCAGAGAGGAACGGAGGCTTCCTGCTAACAGCCACATGGGTGATTTTTGCAGCAGATATCCCAGCACCAGTCAAGCCTTGAGAGGACTGCAGCCATAGCTGACATCTGGACTACAACCTCATGAGAGATCCTAAGATAAAGCCACTCAGCTAAGCTCCTACTGAACTCCTGACCCACAGAAGCTGTGAGAAAATAAATGTCTGTTGTTTTGAGGCACTGAGTTCTGGGGTGATTTGTTACACAGCAAGAGATCATATACAGTCCCTCTTTTCATTGAGTGTATACTCTAGTGGGGCTGACAAATACAAATTGATACATATTACATCCAGAAATGGTAAGTGCTAATAAGAAAACTAAAGCAGGATAAGGGAATAGGGAGTTGGGCAAGTCACTCTCATTCTCTGAGTCTGTTTTATCATTGTAAACTCTGTGTAATGCCATGTCCTACCTCATGTGAATGCTTTGAGGATTACATGAGGAACAATGTGAATTGCTTTGAGTTTTGGTTTCCTGTTTTACACAATTGGGCTCCTACATTCCACACCAACTGAGCGGTTATGAGAATTAAATGACAAATTATGCATACCAAAGGTCATAAACTGGTGGCATCTTCTGAATTCAGCCAGCGGAAACAGTTCATACTTAATCAACAAATATCTATTAAGTAACTCCTGTGTTAGGCATTGTGTTAGACATTGAAAGATGTTAATTTGCTGTTCTACTGCTGAGGTGAAACCCACCACTATACTAAAAAACTGATATATTTGGGTAAGACAATAATATGAGAATCCAGACTTGTAAATATCCCTTATCTCATCCTGTAGATTAAGAACACTAGAGATATTTATCCTTACTAACCATTTTTTTGGAGCAAATAGTAACATAATAAGGGCGCTATTTATGGAAACTTAACGGTAAAATGCTTCCCCCAATAGATCTTCAGCAAATGCTGAAGGTCTTGCACTAAAATTTATATTGGAAAACTGTGAAAATCGGCCAAAATAAAGCCCAGATTCAGATAACTTAGAATCAGAGACTGCTGAGTGACAAGGGATCTTAGAGATACAATCCAACCTCTCACCTGGACTACCACAATAGGCCTCCTAACTGGTCTACAATTTCCATCTAGAAGCCAAAACAATCGTTTAAAATTATAAGTCAGACAGTGTCACTTTCCTGATTAAAGCTCTCCCATGGCTTCCCATTGGATTTCATTCTAACTGCAAATATTCTGCAATGATCTACAGGATCCTACATGATTTTGCCCCTGCCCTTCTCTCCAGTTTCATTCCCTACTACTTTCTCCTTCATTCACCATACTCAGCCATACCAGCCTTCTTTTTAACCTTTGAACATGTCCAGCTAATTCCGAACTCAGGGCCTTTGTGCCTGTTCCCTCTTTATGAAATGCTTTTGTCTCAGATCTTCACAGGGCCACCTTCTTCTCATCTTTTAGACCTCTGCTCAGATGTCACCTCCTTATAGCCTTGTCCTGGCCATCCTAGTTGAAGTAGTTCCCCACCACCCTCACCAAGTCACTATCTCCTTAGCACTTACTTCTATCTAAAACTATACTGTTTCTTATCTGCGTATTTATTGCCTGTCTCCCTCAACTAGAATGTAATGTCCAGGAGAGCAGGGACTATGTTTGTCTTGTTCACCATTACATCCCCACCACCTAACACTGTCTGGCACAGTAAAGTTTCCAATAAATATCTAAATAAATATTTGTTGCACAAATGAACACACAAACATAATGAGGGTCTCCAACACTCCCGTGAGCCATCTGAATCCTTATAAAGCTCCAAAACAGTGACCAGCTTCTTCACAACGTTAGAACTGGGAGGCACGCTTTTGACTTGAGGCAGTTGTGTGAAAACAAATGAACTTCTGTAGATAAACAGAGACAACAGGCTACTTCATGAAGTTATGCAGGTTCATTCATTCAATAAATAATTTGCTGTGGATAAAGTGATAAACAAGATGCACATGGCCCTGCCTTCATGGAACTCAGAGTCTACTGGGGCAGACATTAAAAGCAATTACAATAAAATGTAACAAATGTGAATAAATGTAATAAAGCCATATAACAGAATATTATCCAGCCATAAAAAGGAACAAAATACTGATACATGCTACAATATGGATGAACTTTGAAACGTTATGGTAAGTGAAAGGAGCCTGTTAAAAAGGTCACATATTGTATGATTCCATTTATATGAAATATCCAGAACAGGCAAATCTGCAGGGATAGGAAGTAGATTAGTGTTTTCTTAGGGCTGGGAGAATAGAGGGGTGATAGCTAAAGGGTACAGGGTTTCTTTTTAAGGTCATGAAAATGTTCTAAAATTGACTGTGGTGATAACGGTTGCACATATCTGTGAACATACCAAAAATCACTTAGGTGAGTTTTATGACGTTAGTCCTCAAAAAATATGTTTTTTAAAATATAATAAATGATACGACAGAGGATACACAAAACTATGTACAGATAATCTAGTTCAACAGTCAGGGAAGGCCCTTATGAAATGCTAACGAGATCTGAAGAATGAGTAGGAGCTTGTCAAGTGAAAGGGTATTTAGGGCAAGGTGAGGGGCATCTAAAAAGTATCTGGCACGGGTGAAAACTTGGGAATGAAAGTCTAGCACTAGAAATTGTTCAGTACGTCTGGAATGTAGAAAAAAGGTAGCAGAGATAAGGCTGTAAAAGTAAAAAGGGATCAAATCATATAGAGCCTTGGGTCAATGAGAAGCCACTCAAGGGTTTTAAGATGGAGGTGATAGGATGAGATCTGCAGCTGTTCTTTTCTATGTCAGAGATGAATGCATGACTCCATTCACCAAAGTATCTTGGGACTCTTACAGATGAAATAATAAAGTATGATGCTATTATACATAATGACAATACAGCGCGAAGTCATTTTAAAGAACTTCAATAACAAGTAAGTGAATGAGTGAGTAAATATAAGTACTTAAAGGTGATCGCCAACATGAAAATATGTTTCTGCTGATATAACACAGCATAGCGGTTACAAGCACAAACTTTAGAATCAGATAGACCCTGCTTTAAATCCCAGATCTGCCCACTTATTAGGTGTGTAATCTTGGGTAAATACTTATCTGCTCCGAACCTGGGTTTCCTCATTTATAAAATGGGAAAGATAATACCTTCTCCAAAGGGTTGCTATTAGAGTTAAAGGATATACTATAGTGTCTGGCACACAGTAAGCATTCAGTAAATGCTAGCTATTACTATATTATTTTACCTTCTATCTCTTCTTAGCCAACCCTCTTGAAAGAGTATTTTACACTTGTCTACTTATCCTCACTTCCTATGTGTTTCTCTGTCTCTTCCTATTAGAATTTAATTGTCATTAACTTTTTTGTTAACCAGCCTGGAACAGTACCTGGCACTTAAGACACTTAAACATTTTTGTATTGAATGAATGAATGATTAAACACACTCCTCAATGCACAGCAATCTGGCTTTTGCAAACACCAATCCAGCAAACCACCTCTAGAAAATATTAAATCCAACAGATAATTTGTACTTTTTATACTGGATCTCTCTATTGCATTTGACATTAAATAACTACTCATCCCTTCTTGAAACTTATTATGCCCTTGGCTTCCATAACACTAGGCTCTTCTAAGTTTCCTCATATCTCTTGAACTGTTATCTTTTGGTGTCTTTCCTGGGTTCCTCATCTGCCCAGCCCTTAAAAATTGGTATTCTCCAGAGTTCTTTCCTTGGCCCGGCTCTTCTCAATACACCAGTGATCGTCAAGTGGAAGGGTGAGCATGTCAGAAATACCAAGGGTGTGGGGGGCTTTTGCCAAACTCTACTCCCCAGAGTCTGAGAATCACTGTCTTTTAGAATCACTATTAACAGAGGAGTTTTATAATACCAGTGTGCTGGGAAGGCAAAAAGGTTATGAACTCCTCTACCTGCTCTCCTTGGTCTCCCCCTCCAAAGTTATGAAACACCTGCACACTAATGATTCCCCAGGCTCTTATCTATACCCCTGAAATTTCCCCTGAATTAAGACTAGGATACCCAAATATATCCACCGAATGTTCCTCACACACCTCAAACTAAGTGTCCAAAACTGTGATGTCTCCCACAAAACTTGCTCCACTTCCTGTGATGCCTCTGTCAGTGAATGTCACCACACGGTCATCAAACCCAAAAACCGGGAAGTTATCTTCAACACCTCCTTTCTCCCACACCTTTCCATATCCAGTCAACCCAGTCCTCTTGTCTTTATCAACTAAATTATTCTCAATTCTACATACCCATTACCATGCTCAAGTTCAAGCCCTCATCACTTCTTGCTTAGACTACTATAAGAGCCTTCTAAACAGCTTCCCTATCCTAGGTCGGTGGTTCTCAAAATGTGGTCCCCATGCTAGCAGCATCAGTATTGCCTGGGAACTTGTTAGAAATGCAAATTCTCAGGTCCTCCAGACCTACTAAATCAGAATCTAGTGATGGGGTCTGGCACATTTTAACAAGCCCTCCAGGTCATTCTGATGCACTTTAAAGTTTTACGACCACTGATCCAGGCTTATCCCCTTAGATTAATGGTTTTCAACCTTGGGTGAACATTGCAATCACCTGAGGAGTTTTAAAAATATTGACAGCTGGGTCCTACCCTCAGCGGTTCTGAGTTCATTGGTCTAAGGTAGACACAGAAGCTGTGAAAATTCCCCAGATAATTCCAATGTGCACCTAAGATTAAGAACCACTGCCTTAGATTCAGTCTCCACAAAGCCACAGTGATTTATTTAAAATGCAAATCTGACCTGATTAAAGTCTTTCAATAGCTACCCATCAAGTAAAAAAAAACCTCCAAGCACCTCATCATAGCATTCAGTATCTTTTATAACATAACTAACCCACAGCCACCAACATGAGGAAGGCACCATGGCGCAGAGGTTAAGAATGACAGTTTGAAGCGAAGTGGTATGAGTTGAAATCCCAGCTGTCCGACTGACTAGCTGTGAAACCTTGGGCAGGTTAGTTAATCTCTCAGTGCTTCAGTATCTACCTCATGGGGTAATGGTGAGGATTAAATAAATGAATATGTGTAAGTCTCATTAGGACAGTTCCTGATACACAGTAAAGCCCTCAACAGATGTAACTTATTATTACTCAAGATGCCACCATCTACAGGGAGCCTATCCCAAACTTCCAAATTGGACTAAAATTTCCTCCCACAGATCCCCGAGTTTAACACTCACCAAGCTGTGTTGATTATCTGTTTGTACACATGCAGCACGCTATAATTTCTCTGTACCTTCTAAAAAGGTGCCTGATAGATAAAAGCTGTTAAACTAAACTGATAACAGCAGAGAAACCATATGGCAATATCATATTTTAGTCCCAAATTTGTTTTTTGTAGAAGTATTATCACCAGTGATTATATAATACATTTATGATATTCAGCTTCCTACAAACATAACATAGCAGAAACTTCAAAGCCAAAGTGTGAACAATAGCACAACACTGAACTGAAATTAAGCACCAGATTTTCTATTACAGGGTCTCTGTCTTGTCTGAAGCAGGCAAATGTGGGATATGTTAAGTCCTTTCTATCAATAATTCTACATGGTGCTACTGATAAGTGTCCTACATTCTCAAGCATTCAGATTGGAATAATTACATTAAGGACCACTGTGCATCAGCAGATTGCCAAGGAAACGGCTTTTCTACCTGGGAATGACTCTGAAAGGCTACTAAAAATATACATAACAATTCTTCCATCTTCAGAATGATATGTAGCAACCAAGAATAAGGACTGAAATAAGGTCTGAGACATAAAGAAAACTAAAAATGCAACCCAAGCCCACAGTGTGCATACCTTTAAAATACCATCCAAAGTGCCCTTATAGAGGTCCACATGTCCCACAATTGCCCTCTGGTTCATCATGCGAGTTCGAACCACATCAACTGGATTGGAAGCAAGAGCCCCAGCCAAGCCGCACGTAAAGCTGGAACTAAAGATGAAAAGTTTAAGAAGACAGATTTCCCCCACTTCCACTCCTGCCCACTAAACAGAAATTAGGCCAAACATAAATGTACAATAAGTCAGGCTCATCAGATAAAACCTGCCACTTGCCATTTCATTATAATCTAAAGAGAAAATTTTTCTAAAGAGATACCTTTCAAAAGTTGTCCCCTTCACTTTTCAATTCAAAACTCAGAGAGCCTTTTTCTTTCTTTAAGGGGACAGTTTATAAGTCTAGCAAGATTCCTAAGCAGGAAGTGTCATGCATTATCTATTAGTTATGTAAATTTTTCAAACCACAGCATCATATGCCAAATACATTCGAGTAGTAAAATATAATAAAAGTTGCAAGATAAAGAAAATGTAGGATGAGATTAGCAACAGTGTTCCCCAAAACTGTGGTTTCGTTTCATAGGCCCTACAGAATTTCACCTTTTATTTTTCTGATTCTCATTAAGTTTGCTTTCTGATCCAAATTAACCAAAGCAAATAAGAGATGAGCTTATTGGATATAGAGGCTGAGTGTATGAACAAATGCAAATCCAACAGACATCTGATATGCTGCTGTATTAGACACTGCCCTCAAGTAGCAAAGTGCCCATAGCATCTGGGATCTCTGTACATGTATCAGAAGGCTTGCAGTTCTGGTGATAAGAGAAACAAGGTTATTTAGGCCATACGTACCCATTATCAATTCTACATGAGGACTTCAGTGAAAAATGCTTTTTGTGCTCAAAATACTGGAAATATGGAATGAGCACAACCTACCATACTTACACAAAATGAGTTAAAATTGTGTCTCCCATCACTCCTGACAATATTAAGTGCTTCTTCGTAATATCATAGACTGGTAGCTCTACCCCCACAACGATGGCAGCCCGCTGAGCAGTTGGGACAACACCCTACAAAACATAAGTGATATTAGACACTAAGGAAATACACAGGTAGTGAAATAAGTCTAAAAGCGAACAAAATAGGTTGGGAGTTAAAAAGTGACAGAAAAATCCAAGTCTGAAGTACAGAGGTTACTCTTTCAAATCAATGGTTAATACTGGGACAATTATAAATTCCCAATTCACTTACTGTACTAAAAATATAATCATTGAAGACACTCAAAGCACAAGTGACAAAAGAAAAAAATAGATAAACTGGACTTCATCACAATTAAACATTTTTGTGATTCAAAGGATACCATCAAGAAAGTGAAAAGACAAGCCACACAATGGGAGAAAATATTTGCAAATCATTTATCTAATAAGGGACTAGTATCCAAAATGTATAAAGAAGAGGCTGCCTTTTACATTGTATATTTTTGCCTCCTTTGTCGTAGATTAATTGACCACATACGCGTGGGTTTATTTCTGGGCTCTCTATTTTGTTCCATTCATCTATGTGTCTATTTTTGTGCCACTACCATACTGTTTTGACAGCTACATACAAAAGAATGAAACTGGACCACCTTCTTACACCATATACAAAAATAAATTCAAAACAGATTAAAGACTTAAATGTAAGACCTGAAAGCATAAAACTCTTAGAGAAAAAAAAAAAGGTAGGCAGTAAACTCTTTGACATCAGTCTTAGCAATATTTTTTGAATATGTCTCCTCAGGCAAGGGCAACAAAAGCAAAAATAAACAAATGGAACTACATCAAACTAAAAAGCTTTTGTATGGCAAAGGAAACCATCAACAAAACAGAAAGACAACCTACCAAATGGGAGAAGATGTTTGCAAATGATATATCCAATAAGCGGTTAATATCCAAAATATATAAAGAACTCCTACAACTCAATATAAAAAAACAAACAATCCAATTAAAAAATAGGCAGAGGACCTGAACAGACATTTTCCCAAAGAAAACATACAGATGGCCAACAGGTACATGAAAAGATGCTCAACATCACTAATCATCAGGGAAATGCACATCAAAACCACAATGAGATATCACCTCACACCTATCAGAATGGCTATTATCAAAAAGACAAGAGATAACAAGTGTTGGCAAGGATGCGGAGAAAAGAGAACCCTCGTGCACTGTTGGTGAGAAAGTAAATTGATGTAGCCACTATGAAAAACAGTATGGAGGCTCTTCAAAAAATTAAAAATAGAACTACCACACGATCCAGCAATTCTACTTGTGGGTATATCCAAAGAAAACAAAACACTAATTTGAAAAGATATATGCACCCCATGTTCACTGCAACATTATTTACAATAGCCAAGATATGGAAGCAACTTAAGTGTCCATCGATAGATGAATGGATAAAGAAGATGTGGTATATATATACAATGGAATATTATTCAGCCATAAAAAGAATGAAATCTTGCCATTTGTGACAACATGGATGGACCTAGGGGGTATTATGCTAAGTAAAATAAGTCAGACAGAGAAAAGACAAACCCAGTATGATTTCACTTAAATGTGGAATCTAAAAAACAAAACAGGGCTGGCCCGGTGGCGCAAGCAGTTAAGTGCACGTGCTCCGCTGCAGCGGCCCGGGGTTAGCAGGTTCGGATCCCGGGCACACACCGACACACCACTTGTCAAGCCACGCTGTGGTGGCATCCCATATAAAGTAGAGGAAGATGGGCATGGATGTTAGCCCAGGGCCAGTCTTCCTCAGCAAAAAGAGGAGGATTGGCAGATGTTAGTTCAGAGCCGATCTTCCTCACAAAAAAATAAAAATAAAAAAATATATATAAAAAACAAAACAAATGAACAAACAAAATAAAACAGAAACAGACTCACAGATACAGAGAACAAACTGGTGGTTGACAGAGGGAAGGGGGTGGCGGCACGGGCGAAATAAGTAAAGGAGATTAAGAGATACAAACTTCTAGTCATAAAATAAATAAGTTATGGGGATGTAATGTACAGCATAGGGAACAGTCAATAATCTTGTAATGACTTTGTATGGTGATAGAAGGCAACTAGATATATCATGGTGATCATTTTGTAATGTATAAAAACATTGAATCACTATGTTGTATACCTGAAACTAATATAATATTGTATGTCAATTATACTTCAATAAAAGAAAAAATATATAAAGAATTCTTACAACAATAAAAAGACAAACAAGCCAATTAAAAAATGGGCAAAAGATCGTTAGAATGGCTATAATCACCAAGATAAAAAACAACAAATGTTGGAGAGGATGTGGAGAAACAGGAACTCTCATACACAGCTGGTAGGAATGCAAACTGGTGCAGCCTCTATGGAAAATGGTATGGAGATTCCTAAAAGAATTAAAAATAGAAATACCCTATGATCCAGCTATCCCACTACTGGGAATCTATCCAACAAACCTGAAATCAACAATCCAAAGAGGCTTATGCACCCCTATGTTCATTGCAGTATCATTCACTATAGTCAAGAAGTGGAAGCAACCTAACTGTCCCTCGACTGATGATTGGATCAAGAAAATGTGGTATATATATATATATATATATACAATGGAATACTATTCAGCCATAAAAAAGACAAAATTGTCCCATTTGCAACAATATGGATGGGCCTGGATGGTATTATGTTAAGTGAAATAAGCCAGAAAGAGAAAGACAAACACTGTATGATCGCACTCATGTGTGGAATATAAACCAACACACGGACAGAGAAAACTGTACTGTGTTTACCGGGGGCAATGGGGGTAAGGGGTGGGCACAAGGGGTGAAGGGAGACATATATATGGTGATGGACAAACAAAAATACACAACCCAAATTTCCACAATGTTATAAACTATTAAAACATCAATAAAAAATGGGCAAAAGATCTGAATAGACATTTCTCCAAAGAAGATACACAAATGGCCAATAAGCACGTGAAAAGATGCATCACCAATCATTAGGGAAGGCAAATCAAAACCATAATAACATACCACTACACACCCACTAGGATGGCTATTAAAAAAAAAAAAACAAGTGTTGGTGAGGATGTGAAGAAATTGGAACCCTTATACACTGCTGGAGGGAATGTAGTATGGGGCAGCCACTGTGGAAAACACTTTGGCAATTCCTCAAAAAGTTAAACTTAGAATTCCTATATAACCCAGCTATTTCACACGTAGATGTATACCCAAAAGAACTGAAAACATATTTACGCAAAAACTTGTACATGAATGTTCATAACAGCATTATTCATAATAGCCAAAAAGTGCAAACAACCGAAATGCTTATTAATTGATGAAGGGAGAAACAAAATGTGGTATATACATACAATGGAATTATTATTCAGCCATAAAACGATGAAGTACTGATAAACGGTAAAACATAGATGAAACTTAAAAACAGTATGCTAAATGAAATAAGCCAGTCACAAATGCCACATATTGAATGATTCCATTTATATGAAATGCCAGAATGGGAAATCTATAGAGACAGAAAGTAGATTATCAGTTGTCTAGGACTGGGAGAGTTGGGGGACATGGGAAGTGACTGTTAATGGGTATGGGGTTTCTTTTCGTGTTGATGAAAATGTTCTAAACTTTGACAGTGATGATGGTTGCACAAGTCTGTGAATATACTAAAAACCATTAAATTGTACACTTTAAGATAGTAAATTTTATGGTATGTGAATTATCTCAATAAAGAAATTATAAAAAATAAAATAAAACCATGAAGCAGAAGTCAGTGGGGAGAGGGCTTCCAATTTTAATTCACAGAATTTTAGGATGTGCAGAAAGGACACACTGGGATGACAGCAAAGGTATGATGCAGCTGGGGAGATGGCCAAGGCAAACGGGTACTTCTTCACAAGTCCTCTTGTGGTAACACTACCAGCGTTTTACTCACTAGCACAATACTCCTATCACAGTTCATGTTACAACACAGGGCTGCTAGAGGATTAAAAGCCATGTTTTTGAAGAACATAAATGACACGAGAAAATGGTGATAACATTAAAGAAGGCAAGACATAAAATTACATATAGTATTATTTCAACTTTAGGGAAAAAGGTATACACACACGCCAAATTTTTGTAAAGGATTAGAAGGAAATACACAAAAATATTTTTCTTCATCTGGAATTAGGATAACAGATAAGTTTTCAATTTTATGCCTTTCTATATTTTTAAAAAGATTTCACAGTGAATGTTTTACTTTTAAAATGGTGTTTAAATGTCAGTTAAAATTAAAAATACTGCAGGGACAACTACTTTCTGGCATACCTGTTATATTAAAGTGTTAACCATCTCTCAATTCCCAAACTCAACTTATAAAGTGGAAGGATGTAGCTATGCTGTCATCAGATGTTTGATTCCTCTGGTTGGGCTGGCTGGCCCAACAGTGCCATCCTCTCTGATCTTTCCACCTGCTCAAATCTGTTAGAAGATGACCTTCACAGAAGACTCATTAGGTGACTAGTAAGGCCCCAAACTAGAGCCCACAGGCTGAATTCAGGCCACAGACATGTTTTGTGTGGCTAAACAGTGTTTCTAGAAGGCTGAATTACCTGTTAACATATAAAAAACCAGGATACTTCACATAGGAATGCAGATTTACAGCTTCTCTTGAACGTCTAGAAAATATGGCCACACTGAAAAAAAAGTGTGTGTGTATGTGTTCATTGTTCTATTCTTTCAACTTTTCTGTATGTTTGAAAATTTTTATAATAAGAAGCTGGGGAAAATTATAAAGGAAAAAAAAAAGCAAAGCTCTCTTCTTTAAGAGTCTATTAATGGATTTCCCACTCTACTCTCTCTGTATATTCTACTAGTAGTCTTAATATTACAATCTTGAGTGATTAAAATAGGATAAAAAGTTATAAGAACAACAGAAAAATCAAAATATAGGTAGAAGACTGGAAGATAATATGATAAAATGTTAACAGTGATTATCTCTAGCTGGTGGAACTACTGGATTTTTTATTTTATATATTTTCTCAATATTTTATAGTGTACCTTTTACCTTTTATAAGGTTAAAAAAGTTGTTTTAGGTAACAACTTTTGAACTATAGAGACTATCGTAAACATACATTGCTGTGTTAGTACAAAACTGGCAAAAATATATATTGAAGCACTAAGTTCACTGTGAACTTGAACAAACCAAAATGGCTATCTCAAAAAACGTAGTAACTTCTCTTACACATACAACCCCCAATATTAAGCAGAAATAAAGATGACTGATAAGTTTTGGTCCTTTCATAGGTGATGAGGAGCTTCTTACTTTATTTTTTGGGTTACCAAGAATCTCACACAGTATAAGACGACAAATCATAATTTTATGGCTTTATACAAAAAGTATTTGCAAATTCTAGGAAGTGAGTACAGAATACGAGGAAAAGAATACTCACCCTCCACAGACCCCTGGTACCTTCTTGTTGGTATATATCAATGAAGCTGCCAATCATGCTGCCTTGGAACAAGCTTCCTTGAGCCTGCATTCGAATCTAAAATAAGACGAGGTGAACATTTTGCTTTGACAGAGAGAACCAAAAAGAGATGTTTCACTCATTTAAAATTAAGAAAACAGTATTTGAGAATTATGAGAAAAATCAACCTACTACTATGCTAAAATTAATGACAAACTATATATAGAAAGAATGTAAAACGACCTACATGTCCAAAAACAACAACAAAAGATCAGTTGCATAAATTATGACACATCCATTTAATGCAATACTATGCAGCCATAAAATTCTGTCATGGAATAATATTTGCTGATGTTGGAAAATGATAACAATTAATTGCTAAATAGAAAAAGCAGGTTGCAAAGCAGTATTATGGAATATCATTTTTAATAAAAACATATAAACTTAAAAGTAACCATATCCGACAAGGGGTTAATTTCCAAAATATATAAAGAACTCATAAAACTCAAAACAAAAAGATGAACAAGCCAATCAAAAGATGGGCAGAGGATTTGAACAGACATTTTTCCAAAGAAGATATACAGATGGCCAACAAGCACATGAAAAGATGTTCAACATCACATGAATCATCAGGGAATGCAAATCAAAACTACAATGAGATATCACCTCACGCCCAGCAGAATGGCTATAATTAACAAGACATGAAATAACAAGTGTTGGCGAGGATGTGGAGAAAAGGGAACTCTCATACACTGCTGATGGGAATGCAGGCTGGTGTAGCCACAATGAAAAACACTTGGAGATTTCTCAAAATATTAAAAATAGAAATATCATATGATCCAGCTATTCTACTACTGGGTATTTATCCAAAGAACATGAAATCAACAATTCAAAAAGATTTATGCACCCCTATGTCCATCACAGCATTATTCACAATAGCCAAGATGTGGAAGCAACCCAAGTGCCCATCAATGGATGAATGGATAAAGAAGATGTGGTATATATATATACAATGGAATACTACTCAGCCATAAAAAAGACAAAATTGTGCCATTTGCGACAACATAGATGGACCTTCAGGGTATTATGCTGAGCAAAATAAGTCAGACGGAGAAAGACAAATACCATATGATTTCATTCATATGTGGAAAATAAACACATACACAGAGATAAGGAGAACAGATTAGTGGTTACCAGAGGGGAAGAGGGTGGGGGGAGGGTGAAAGGGGTACATATGTATGGTTATGGATAAAACTAGACTATTGGTGGTGAACACGATGCAGTCTATACAGAAACTAAAATATAATAACGTACACCTGAAATTTACCCAATGTTATAAGCCAATATGACCTCAATAAGTTTTAAAAAATAACCATATGCACAACAAAGAAATTGGATGAACATACACACCCAAATGGTGACAGTGGTTTAAGTCTGAGTTATAAGGCTACAAGTGAGCATTTTTCTCTTTCGTGTTCTTTTTACTGCCTTCCACTTTTTTCTACGTTGAACATGCATTGCTTACGTAATTATAAAAAGCAAAAAATGTTTTAAAATACAATTCTATGCTTACAAGACCTTAAATTGAATTTTATTTGTAAAAAGCATGATACTCTATTCTGCAAAGTGGCCTTTGAGAGGCACAAGAAAAAAGATATAGCATGAAAAGCCAGCCATTTGTGACAACATGGATGGACATTGAGGGTATTATGCAAAGTGAAATAAGTCAGAGGGAGAAGGTCAAATACCGTAAGATTTCCCTCATTAAGTAGTAGATAATAACAACAACAAACAAACACATAGAGACAGAGATTGGATTGGTGGTTACCAGAGGGGAAGGGGGGAGGGAGGAGGGCGAAAGGGATAATTCTGCACAAGTGTGTGGTGATGTGTTGTAATTAGTATTTGGGTGGTGAACATGACATAATCTATGCAGAAATAGAAGTATAATGATGTACACCTGAAATTTATACAATGTTATAAACCAATGTTACGGCAATAAACAAAAAATTAAAAAATAAAAGCCACGTAAAAGATCTGGTAAAATTTCCCACTGACTGCACATAGAGATCACAGCAGCCAGTTACTAAATACTAGTGGCCCAAATGTAGGTCTGATTTTCATGAAGCACAACTCTAGGTTTCAATAAATGTTCTTGGTAAGTCATGTAACAGCAGCATACTTTTATGCGGAAAGTCAACTGCTACTACTAACGGTTTTGAAATAAAAACCTAAACCAAATTAAATAGGAATAGACACTAATCACAAAGACAAATGGAAACCACGAATATCCTATGGTAAGTAGAAGACTTCTTTAAGGAGGTGATTCTTGAACAGGGCTGGGACCAGGGTGAGGCAAGTGTGGCACATTCCTCAGGAATGAACAAAACGTAGGAGGGAGATGCAAAAAACCTCAGTAATCCAGCTAAATAATATCTTAATGCAATATTTTAAAAAATCAAAATGCACAAAAATCCACGATGAACCAAATATCAAAATTGTAACTAAAGACAGGATCCAACAGGGCAGGATTAGGGTGAGGCAAGTGAGGTGAATTGTACAAAATATTGATATTTTGTTTATCATGAATTTTTTGCGTTCATTTTAATTTTGGAAAAATATTGCATAAAAATGTGATTTCTCTTGATTACTGAGTATTTTGGTGCCCCCTTCCAGTTTGCACCCAAAGAGAGTACCTCACTTGTCTCGTCCTAGTCCTGTCCTGTTCTTGAGCAGTCTTAAAGGATAAATTCATGAGGCAAGAGGGGAAACGCACTGCAGGCAGAAAGAGAACTACATGCACAAAGGCAAGGAAGCAACACGTAGCAGATCAGAGAAAGAGCTGTCCAAGGATAAGTGAAAGGACTGAACAGCCCAACTGTGCTCAGAAATCCTATATTGGTCTTGTCACAGTCTAAAACTGTGACTCCTCCCCCAGCTTCACTCAGCCCTCCAAGGTATAAGAAAGGAAAAGGCAGATTGTAGCATTGGTCAATGGTTGTAACTGTGCCAGACAGGTCAGAGGGTCAGGAAATTGAGTAGGTGATGAAGTCTAGGACCCAGCTGGATAACAAAGGAAACTTTAGGGAGTTAAGTATCATTGTTTTTGAAAAGCACATTCTAACAAGTATAATTATATGGCAAATATTTTAGAGTTTTAGGATACAGTAAATTCTCTTCATAAATACCTGTTCTGTAAATTTTTAAAGTGATATAAAAATTCTGTAGCTAAATTACTCTCAATTTAATCCAGAAAGATCATTTCATCTCTTTTCTTCACCAATCACCACCGGTTTCCTTCATGTGTGTAGTTTGTGAAGTCACTCTCTCGGTTCTCAAAACTCTCTGAATTGCAATAGATTTCTCCTTCGCTAAACTAGCCACCTCTGGTTTCAAATAAATAAAGCATACATCTTCTTACTTTTTTCTTACATTCCCCCCAAAATAATTTTTAAAAACTTGAGATCCTATCACACATTTTAATCATATATTTAGAGCATTTAATTAATCATAGGTTTAAACAAGTTAATTAGTAGGAAATGTTTACCATTTTATGAGATAAAATAAGATTGATATTATTAAAATAAATGTTTCATTCTGTCTTTTGATAAAAGCTGAAAGAAATCCAATTATATTTTTAAAACTCAGCACCACTAACCTATACTGTTCTAGTTCTGAATTCAGAATATCCCAACACAGGCCAAAATATACCATTCTAAAGCCAAATCTCACCCTTAATAGAAATATGGATAAGACAGGAAAAGACAGAGGCATTATAGGTTTAAGGTACCTCAATTAGTTATTAAAGGAGGCTTCTCCAAAAACTATATTTTAATTTATCCCTTTCTTTGGTACCTCAGGTTACGCCATAGGTCAATATACCATATAGTAAGATACAGAATTGGTGTGGGATATGCCTTTCTTTTGTAAAGTGGGGAAAGGACTATTATAAACACAAATTCATTCTCAGATCAGTTTTAGAAAAGAATACAAATGGAAGTAAGCGATCTGGAAATTTAAGGGAAATTGATTCCCTTAAAACTGCATAGCCCCTGGAAAGAACCTACAGAGGTTTCCATACTCTAGTTCAAAGACCAATGGATTAATGCATATCATAATAAACTGACTACTATTTATTGAGCATCTACTACCTACCAAGTACAATGATAGGCAGTTTAAATATATTATCTCTAATCATTAACAACCATATGTGATAAGCAGTGACTTATCTTCATTTTACAAATGAGGAAACTGAGGCTTAAAGCAGTTAAGTGATTTGCCCACGGATTTACAGCTGGCAAGTGAAAGAGTGCAGATCTGAACCCAAATCTGACTCAAAGATCATGCTCTTTTCAAATTACACTGCAAACATCCAACGCTACCAGACCTCTCTTACCTTTAGTACATCAGTAGGATTGGCTATAGTGGAAGATATTACTCCTGACACTACCCCACAGATCATATTAATTAGAAGAGTTTCATCTGTAAAAAGGAACAAGAAAAAGAAAGAAAGGTCCGCTTGTATTATGCATCCGTTTCTGAGAACAGAGTACTGAGCTATCAGAGGAAGGGAACCCTGGTCAGAGAGATGACTGTAGAAATGAACTACAAAGCTTATGAAAATAAAGAAACTCAAATATTTCTAGATCCCAAATCAGTATCGAAACATAGAAAAATTGTAAAACATAAATCATTATTTTAAAAAAGTATTTCTAAAGGACACTGGAACATGTCCTATTATCCTATATAACTGCCAATACCCCACATAAATTCAGAATGCGGTATTTCCCTTTTAATCATTTCAAACACCTAAAGAAAATGGTTTTTAAAGTCTTTTTTCTGGAGAATTATCAACTCTAAAGATTTAGGAACCGAATGTTAAAACGTAAAATCTTATGTCTAATAGAAAAAATTTATCTAAATATTAATTTTGATGGGTCTTGATATCTACTAGCATCTATTTATCTACAGAAGTTTTCTGTAGTTAAATGTGAAAAAACTAGTCATTTGGAACTAAATCCTCTCAGCTAGAAAAAAGAACAAAGAAACCATGGAGCATATTGTTCTAAAGTGAAAATTGAATCTTCACCACGCCTCCTCACCATGAAGAGCCTACAAATAGAAACTAGGAAAACCCAAGTGAAGAATCTGTGAAAGGAAATTATTTTGGAAGAGAACCCTTTAGGATCCTCAAAGAAGAGCTTCCAGAAAAAGTTGATTTAGGACAATAAAGTGATTCAAAGGACATTACTAACCGAAAGACTCTCCAGCTGTCCCCAACAATGCAAGAGCCTAAGGCCTATGGTAAATAACTATTTAGTACAGTATCAGGCTGGAAATGCTGCAGCAGCAAATAGAGAGACATACGATATTGCTGAATGTGGGTAAGGTGACCAGAGGCACATGATAATCTAGAATATAATAGCCAAAAATTACTCCACCTAACAAAAGCTTATCAAAATTGGCAGCCAAAGAATTCCTTATAGTTGAAGTCCTCTTGTTGATGAGGATGGCATTAGTTCTCTGGACAAGCTTGTTCCGTGTTCCCTCTGTGATGACCAGAAGCCTTTTTTTTTTTCCTTTGATAGGAAAAGGGACAAACTTGAAGAGCAGATCCCTCTAACCCATATATCACCTCTGCAAGGATTAATCCCAAGTCAGTACAAGCTTGCTTTGTCCTTGCAATGACCGTCACCCATTCTCAGGCATCCTGTGATAAACACTTCCCACTAAGCATGATTTCAATAAGCCCTCTGAGTATTACCCCAAAAGAGAATGAGGAGTCCATACTGACCTTCTAAACGTTCTACAAATAATCTCTTCAAGCTTTGGTAAATGCCAATTTTAATGGTGCCATATGATGCCTGTCTTAGTAAAGCAGGAGCGATTCTGCAAAAACAAAAAAAGAAAGCAAAAAAAGTCAATTATACTCAACATGCACTGGCAGATTATACATATCTAGACAGGCTACTCATTTCCATTACCCACTTCATTCCACCCAACAGCAGAATATGAATTTTCTTCAAGCACCCATGGAACATTCACCAAGAAAGAGCACATTTGGGTAATAAAACAAACCTCAAAAAACTTAAAAGAATTGAAATCATATAGAGTATGTTCTCTGACTATAATGAAATTAAACTAGAAATCAATAAGGAAAATTCTTAAACACTTGGAAATTAAACAACACTTCTAAACAATCCATGGGTCACAGGAAATCTCAAAGGAAACTTTAAAAATATATAGAACTGAGTCAAAATGAAAGTTTAACCCATTAAAATATGTGGGATACAGCCAAAGCAGTGCTGAAAGGGAAATTTATAGCACAAAATGCTTACGTCAGAAAAGAGGAAAAGTCTCAAACCAATAATGTAAGTTCCTACCTCAAGAAGCTAGAAAAAGAAGAGCAAAATAAACTCAAAGCAAGCAGAAGGAAGAAAATAATAAAGAGCATAAATTAATAAAATTGAAAACAGGAGAATAAAGAAAAATCAATGAAACAAAAAGCTCTTTTTGAAAAAAATCAATAAAATTGATAAACCTCTAGCAATGCTCACACTAATAAAAAGAAAGAACACATAAGTCACCAATATCAGGAATGAAACAGGGAATAGCATTACAAATTCTGCAGCCATTAAAAGGATAAGGGAATACTATAAACAAGTTTATGCTCATAAATTCAACAACTTAGAAGAAATGGACTAATTCTTTGAAAACCACAAACTACCAAAACTCAATAAAAATGAAATAGGTAATCTGAATAGTCTCATAACCATTAAAAGTTTTTAATTCATAATTTAAAAGTTCCCAAAAAGGAAATCTCCAGACCCAGATAATTTCACTGGGAAATTCTACCAAGCATTTAAAGAATTAACACCAATCTTACACAATCCCTTCCAGAAAACTGAAGAGGGAATGCTTCCCAACTCATTTTATGAGGCTAGTATTACCCTGATACCAAAACCAGACAAAAACAATATAAAAAACGAAAACTATAGCCAAATATCTCTCATGAACTTAGATACAAAAATCCTTAACAAAATATCACCAGATTGAATCCAACAATGTAGAAAAAGAAGTATACACCATTATCCATCTCACTGAGATTAAAAAAAAAATCAACCTTATTTCCTAACAGTTGCAAATACATCTTTAATCCTATCAAGGAGGTACTAGAGCCAAGATTTCATCCTATTTAAGTTTTGCTTACAAATTGGAGACATTCTCACTCATACCTCCTTTGAGATTCTTCCAAATTGTAGAACTGCACTTTAAGTCATAAATAGAAAGAGAGCAGCAGCTCAGTTAAGATTAAAAAACGATGACTAAATATGCATATTTATGACTTTATTGCTCGCTATCAGAAAAAAATAATCTTGTGATTATCCATGCTGATGAAAGAACAAGGTGAAACAGATGACCCATGATTCATCTGCTTCAGATGCACTACTTGATTTTTTCCCCAAGAAAATTACCTTTGAAATTAAGTCTAACATAGGTTAATGGTAAAATTGATGTCCATTCTCTGAGCAATAAACTAGGACCCCAGAGCAGGAGTGGCCTAGGAAACTGCCAGCAGATAAATTACAAACTGGACAATAAACCAAAAATTATGGGTAATCAAAGTTGACAAAAAAAGATGGGTCTCCCTCTCTCTCATTCCGCATTTTCTGTTTGAACAACCAGAATAGTATTTCTTTAAAGAGGAAAATTTTAAAAGAAGTCAGTATTTGGAAACTAATTAAGAATATCACAGGGGCCGGCCCGTGGCGTCATGGTTAAGTGCTGGCGGCCCGGGTTCGGATCCCGGGCGTGCACCGACACACCGCTTGTCAGGCCATGCTGTGGCGGCGTCCCATATGAAGTGGAGGAAGATGGGCACGGATGTTAGCCCAGGGCCAGTCTTCCTCAGCAAAAAGAGGAGGATTGGCATGGATGTTAGCTCAGGGCTGATCTTCCGCACGCGCGCACACACATACTAAATAAATAAATAAATATTAAAAAAAAAAAAGAATATCACAGAAATATATACAGTTAATTGGTGCTGCTATTCACAGTGGCTATCGATGACCTGGGAAAACAGGAGAAAGCCAACACTGCACTGAGATATCCATTTTAATGTATCACTTATAGCCAGATGAACACAAAATCCAAAGCTTAAAACTTACAAGCAAGTGAAACACAAACTGGCACATCAATATTGAATTACAAGTTGAAATGGTGAATATGAAGGGCACAAATTATCAGACAGCTGAAACACATGGCTTCTTTAAAAAGTATTTCTATTCATGATGTAAGAAAAGAATCCAGTCTCACCCTGAATATAGAGCCAATATACCTTCTTCTTTATAGATTCGGAACAGGGCATGAAACATTCCTCGGTATTTTATCTCTTTGAAGCTTTGGCCTTGAACCTGAAGTCGCGTTTTGGTTAGGTCCACAGGGAAAGTTCCTATGAAGGACCACACTCACTTACAAGCTTTTCCAAAGACTCACAGTTAAATTTTGGCTGAATTCAAGCCAATGACAATTTTTAAAACACAAGACAAAGTCTTTCTTATAACACATAGAAGATCTCTACTAGAATACCACTGTCAGAGGACAAGAGTTGTATGCAGTAAAGTGAAATGTACTGTATTGGATCTAGGTAGTAGGATTTGACCCACAGTATAAATGAAACTGTGATATAATAAAGTGCTTTAAGTTGGTCCTAATATACTGTAAATGCAAAATAATTTAAATATTGTTTTAATTTCATATGTAACATACAACCCGGCATTTATCTCTGTCTCTTCCTTCTGTCCCCCTCCCACTGCAAGTCTCCCTACTTCTCCCTCATAAATTATCCCCAAATTTTTGCAACGATAAGAAAGCATGGGATTGGTGCTTTAGGTACTCATATATTATTACAAAGTTTTGTGGGTTTTTTCTCTGATCTGTTTACAAGAAACAAACAGTTTCCTAGTATTATGAAAGATAATGGCAAAGTTCTATTTAATCTACTTATCCTGGTAACTTAGGTAATTCAGGACTAACACCAACTCAGTGCTTGGGGGGAAATATTTCTACAACCAAGCTTCTTTCTCTTATTATGTCAACACGTAGAAGTGGTCATTATACTGACAAAATATGTTTCAAGGTATATTTCAAGGTCTAAAACTAACAAGGTGATTATGTAGCTCTCGTCACTGATGACCTTGATATGACAACACCAGAGCATATGCCAAGAAAGTCAACAAAGATTAGTGGATTTGAGTCACTGATTAATAGTTTAGGAATGAGAAAATTTGGGAGATGAAAAAACACAATCTAAAAATATTTCAAAATTAAAATCAAATAGAGAAGCTGGTTTGATCTTGTTAGTCAATTTTCCTCTCAAATGGGACAGAGGTTTGAAAATAAGTTTGGATACTAAGAAAGTTATAAACAACTTAGCATAAAGGAAAGACCATTAGTACAGGAAAACAGCAGGAACTCCTATCTTCTCTAACTCTCTCTATATTTTCATGAATATTACTTAAGCCTAGCAAATTAACAAATCATTAACTATCAAAAAAGCTTCCTAAGTCTGACTTTTCTTAACTTCACTTGCCATACCAATTAGTAGTACTTTCTCGGAAAACATTACTTGATGGCTTTGAGACAATAATTTTTAAAACAAATAGGGTGAGCTTTTTACTTTTTCTCTAGTTTTCACCAAAAATAACTGTCAGCATAAGCTACCATCTATACCATGAGAAGCAGATTTGTCAATTTTCACATTCTTACCAAACTCAGCAACGATGGAGGCAAGGCCGCCATATACAAAGGGTTTCCAATTCAGACCAGACATCTCATGGCTTACAGTGGCACTTTTCTGGTGCTAAAAATAAACACAAATCAGAACAAGGCACAAGAGTGAGGAGTATTTGTTAGTGTCTGCTCACATAATTCATACCAAAAAAATTGGCAAATGAAACAGATGTAGAGGAAAAACCCTACCAAGTGGAATGACACAAAATGGGGGATCCTGTTTTATGTGATGGATGATCATGTGTTCTTTACTGCCATTCTGTAGGGAGAGGTGTATGAGTCACTCAAAGATCAACCTGTGCCCTTCATTCTCTCTAGTTTCATTAATGTCATCCCCATCCCCACCCAAAGAGGTTTCAGTCTATCCAGCACACCCAACTTAGACACTCAATTAGACAATTATAAGTGAAGGAACCAGGAGTTCAAATTATATAGGCTGAGGCATCTCATAAAAGCAGTTCATGGTATTCAGTTAGTTTGATTGAGGTGCAAAGCACAGGCTGACACCACTACTTTCTCATATTCTTAGCCTTCTCATCTCTCCACTAAACTTTAGGGTTTTAGTTCATCTAGATTCTACATATACACAACTACCCCACAGTAGGCCCAGGCTGAGCTAAGCACCTTTTCACCCTCCTTCTGGTTCCCAGAGGAATGACAGTAATACGGAAGATGTCTCTCTTCTCTCTGACATTTAACATACATCCATCTAGTGAATCTCCTTCTCCCTGGCTTTTTAAAGCACATACATACAAATATTGTTTTTCTTTGATGTTTGGGTTCTTGAACAATGTATTCTACTCCCCACCCCTCTCTCCTCCTTCCCCATCCCGCCCCCATTAGACCTGTCATCTTCAATCTTTTCAGCTTTTTTTCCTGCCACTCTCAGCTATTTCTCACTTGGATCTTATTTTTTTCCACAGCTTTGTCCCCTAGATCAGTGGTTTTCAAATTTTAATGTTCACCAGAATCATCTAGAAGGAGAATTAAAACAGATGGAAAAGCCTTACCCTCAGAGTTTCTGATTGGTGGTCTGGGTCGGGCCTGAGAATTTGCAAGTTTCCAAATAATGCTGATGCTTCCACACTTTAAGAACTACTGCTCTAGGCATCACCCACTAAATCCTGGTCCAGCTGGAAGTAATCTCTTTTCTTAGGATGGATTCTCAGATTTCTTTTAAATATTCCTTTTTCAGAGCTTCACAGTATGTATGTTACTGAATTTCAAAAGCCACTTCAAGTGGTTTATGGTCAGGAGTGAAGGCTCTGAAGTCAGACTGCCTAGGTTCCAATCCTGACACCACCACTTCCTAGTTCTGCGACCTTGGGCAAGTTACTTAACCGCTCTATGCTTGGGTTTCCTGAACTGTAAAATGGGGATAATAATAAATACTAGACTATAGGGTTGCTGTAAAAATAAAATAATATATGCACAACACCTAGAAAAGTACCTGGCACCTAGTTCAACCACTATTAGCTATTATCATTATTACATTTTTGAAAAGTTAAGTACTCAAATTTACATTTTAACAGATATTACTTGCTGCCCACCTCCCCCATTACCCAATCTGGGGTTAGCACTATTGAGTCACGGTCTCTTTTTAGGAGACACAAGGTTTTGCTTTGTTTCCACATAAGGAATTCTCTGTAACTAAGCTCAGAACAATTTTCCAGAGAGGAGAGCAAACATGCAGACAAATGTTTTAGTTAGAGGCCACAAAAATAATTATGGAAACTTCCTTTCAAGCATAGCGTGATCAGCCAGTCTATCTGACATACAGATTCTGGCATAGATAGCTCTTTTGGAGGAAAGTTGTTGAAAAGAATTCTAAAACACAAAGTGGGAATAGGTACTTCAAATATCAGCTGCAGCTTAAAATAAGAGTCTTGAGTACTAAATACTATCTTATCAACATTTTCAACTATGCCCACATTTTAAGATTACAATTGATAGTAAAACATGACACATATGGTGAGAGGGTAGGCATGGAAAAGCAAAGACCATGGCATATCCCCTCTCTGAGTTTGCAGGGAAAACATGCCCCCTCCATTCACCAATTTAGAGATTCCCCCAAACAGTCAAACATTTCAAAAGGCTGCTATGCTTCTCTCCAAAGCTTGCTCTTTACAACTTCTTTCAATTCTTTTCATTACAGAGAAAGCCTACATCTGAACTTCACTACCTGTACCCAGCCTTTTAATAGGGGTCAGGGAGCAATAATCAGTAAAATACAGGAGGCAGAGCCATAGCAGGGAGCAGAAAGACCAGTCAGTGAATCTTTGGTCAGTTACCCCAGTGGTTCCTTAATGAAGTTTTCACAATTCTGAGGTGAAATGAAGAAAATAAGGGCACCTAGTGCCTTTTTTCCAGCTAAATGTATTTAATTTAAAGGACTATTTATTAGGAGATCATGTTCTTCCCACTCCTGGAGCATTTTTTAAAAATCACATTAATTGTATGAAATGATAATAGTAGTTGGTAGTTGATTTTGTTTAGTGTCCTTACTTGGCAAAATAAGACTGGCTACCTGAATTCATGCCCCCTCCCCACACTTTCATTTAAATTTTATTGGTCCATGAAATCCCAAAGTCTGGGGACCACTGATCAAATTCAACACTGCTACCACTGCCACCTCCCCGCCCCCATCTGATAGTAAAATCCTTTTCCCTTCAATGTTAGGAAAGACTCTTGTTATGAAGAAGTCTTCTAGTTGTCATCCATTTTTGGAAGGTAATATTGAACAAATTTATTCTTTTTCCCTAGGAGAGTACTTCAAATATTTAAAGATAGCTATCCTGTTCTCCTACATCTCATCTTTCTCAGGCTAAATATTCACAGTCATTTCCATCATCCTCTATATTATACTTCAATTTCTACAGCTGAAAATTGCAGTTGCTTTTGTGGGGGCCATATCACACTACTGAATCATTGAAATGTCAGCTGAAACCACCGAGTCTTTTACATAAGGCTGTATACATGCACGCCTGTTATGTCATACCTATTCTATAGATATGCAATGTTTTATTGAGCCTTCATTTATCCCTTCTATATCTTAATCTCAGGGACACAAATAACGACTAGGATGAGGTTTATCTTCTAGTACCCCCATATTATTTTCTCTTAACTAGGTAAGATCCCTGAAGGCAGACATCATGCCTCACATTATTTTTTATAAGCCTTAAAATTTCTTGGACAGAATTGGGTACACATCCATTAAATACTTGGTTGGTTCCAGTGTGATGACCTTTATCTATGTATGCAGCCTGTATGTAAAAGATCATGGGAGAAATCAGAAAGCTAATTTGCTGGACCTGACCAGTGCTACACACACTGTACACAACGCTTTGCAGATCCTCAGAGGTTCCCTGCCTACTAATTCTCTTCCCTTGCTTTTGTTGCAGAGAATTACTTGTGTAAAATAGCCCAAGCACGCTAAAAATGATTTTGACTTGTGGGGGCTCTCCCCAGATATGGGTAAAAGGAGAGAAGTCATATCTGAGTTAAAACAGAAATATAGTACCTTAAATAGTTTTATTGTATAAAAAAGCTAATGAAAAAAGCCTTCAAAATGCAGGTGTGTATTCTGAGGTCTAAGGAAAATCCGATAGCCTAAAAGTGAGAAGAATTTTCTAGAATACAAGTTACATAGCCCTCACTACTCCAAAGATCTGGTCAGAAAAATCTAGGTGCCTTTCTTGCTTTCTCCTTTGAGAAAGAATAGGCTTTAGAAATTCTCAGATTCAGGAGGTAATAATGGAGAGTCAAGCAAATATTTATTGAAGTCATATTAAATGCCCAAACCTGCAATGTGCTATGGGTATAAAATTCATGTTAAAAAAAAATACAGAACATATGTTCTAACACCATGACATTTATCATTCAACCTGTCTTTCCTGGATAATCAAGGAGATGGGAGTGGGGATAAAAGTTGCATTATACAGTACTTGCCTTTCAAGAGCTAATAATCTGGTGGAAGAAATCAAAGTAGTTTATTAGAGAAAAATTAAGTGCTAAACTATATAGTACAAACTGTAAGAGCAGGAGAAGCACAGAAAAGGAGACAATCAGCATGGGCTTGAATAATTTGAAAAGGCTTCTGTAGGTGAGAACTTAAAATGCGCCTTGACAGACGGCACTTAGAATCTGGATAGATGTAGGTAAGGGAGAGGGTAGGGGGGAGGAGAACAGGGTGAACAGAGACACAAATGTGGGGGAAAGCACAGCATGTGAAGGCAGGCATCAGTATGGTTTGTTCTGAGAAAGACAAGTGCAACCTAACTGGAACAGAGGATTCCCTTATCTGATTGAAACAATACCAGGCAAGAAGTATGACAAGAAACAGGCTGGACTGCAAGGCTTGAAATCTGTGGCCAGGTGGGAGGGATACTGTAAGTTTTTGAACAGGGAAGTGACTTGAGGAAATCCACCACATTTTAGTCAGCTTACTCAAGCTGCAGCAAGCAATGGATTACAAACTGGAAAGGCAGGGAAACTAGTTTAGGATGGTGTGAAGTAAAGCAGAATAGATGTTTGTTGGCAGTGAGGTTAGAGATAAACTTCTAGAATGAAGACACAAAGGAACCTGATGATGTAGGGAATGAAGGTGAGGGAAGAGTTCATGATGACTCTAAGCATCCCTAGCCTGGAAAAACCAAGGAAACCCTGACAGAAAACTACAAATGCCCCTGCTGTTACCTTGTCTGAGAAACTAATTCATGTTGATAATGGCTGTCATCCCAATTAGTTAGCTGAACTGCATTTTAATAGATGCCTTCAATGCCTTGACCTCAAGGAGTGGCAGGGGCTAGAAACGGAAGGGGAGCATCTTTCAATAGCATCCCTCACACTAATACAATGGAGGTGTTTGCTTACTCCGCTTACAATCACGGCCGCCGTTGCAAACTTCACCCTTAGAAAAATTAGGATTATTCCGGGAAAGATACCCATTCACCCTCTGGGTAGCAGGATCTTGCCAGTTCCTCAGCTGTCAGAGCGAGTTCGTGGAGAGAAGGGAGGCGCCTGAAGGAGGCGGCCTCCCAGGGGGGTCGAGGAAGCAGGGTTCAATCGAAGAAGTAAAACCACCGATGCCAGAAGAGTGAAAGACAGGGAAGGGACTCGGCTGAGGGGAGAGAGAGACCAAAGGACCGTTAAGCCCCTCCCAGGCCGGGAACCAGGCCAGCCCGGCCCCGCGCGGCCTGGCGCGGCCCAGCCCCGCTCCCCAGCCTGGAAGTCCAGGAGCTCCCCCTCACCTGCTCGGGCTCATCGGACGACTGGGAAGCCGAGGCTCCCCCAGTCGGAAACGCCACCGCAACGCCAACCCGGAAGCATTGAAACCAACGGAAGTAACCAAGTCGTCGCCTCGGCAACGGTGGCGCAGGCATTCCAACTCCACCTCCCGCGAGCCTAAAAAAGAAGGCGCGAAATAAGCAGCGGAAACGACGGGGGTCTCAGTGGGGGTGTCAGGCGGGCTGCGGGCGCAAAGGCCCAGAGGGGGCAACCTGACCCTCCGGAGCTGTAGGGAGACGCAGCTAAGGCGTGAGGACTTGGCAGCTTCTGCAGTTAACGTGCTCGCCAGTGGGGGCACAGATGTCGCCTCGTCACCGCGTTACCACCCACACCGCGCAGCCCAGGACTAGGAAAGGAGGGGCGGGGTAAGAGCAGAGGGACCAGCGAAGCTGCGGGGACGCGAGGGGCGGGGCGCCTGCGCACAGAGTACGAAAAAGGAGGGGAAAAGGGCTTAAAACAAAAGTGGGAAAATGAGGGCAAGGGGGGTGAGAGGTATTTAATGAGGTGCCTGAGTTTGGAAAGAAAGTAAAGATCAAGGAAGCAAATAAACCTCAGCACCTACCGGGCGCCAGGCGTTAGGGACTGAAGAGTTAGACTCAGGCCCTATACTCAAAGCGCACTGTGCACAATGAGCAAGTTGGAAACAGAAAAGGGGACCATAAAAACGTAAAGAATCTGAAGAGTAGAAATGCTAACGGGGTAGTCCGAGTTAATCGGCACCTCACAATCAGCCAGAAAACGATGTGACAGCCTGCTGACTGGCTTCTGGCTCTAACCACTGGGACCAGAAGGAATAGCTGCAAAGCACCATGGGGGATTCTGTTAGCCAGTGAGCTAGCTACATGTGATTTTTGAGCCTCTCGCGTAAAGGTTCCGTAATCACAATAATAGGGTTTCTATGTTGAGTATGAGTAAAATCAATGCAAGACACATGGCCCTAAGTGGTTATTTGTTGAATGAATAAATGTTCGGAATACCTTTGTTCCAAAAGGATCTTTCTCATTTTACTTCACATCTTGGTCTTTTTTCCCCATTTAAAAATTTCTTCAGGCAGCACGCATAATAAAATTACCTGACATTATGGAATGCTTACCAAGGGTGGTGCCATGAGCTTCGTGTGCGCACAACTGCCTTAGGAGACAGGTACTATTATTTTCCCTTTTGATAGAAGGGGTAACTGAGGTCTTAAGAAGTTAAGAGAGTAACTTGGTAAGTGGCAGAGCTGGGATTGAAATTCGGGTGTGACTTTGGAGCCCAGGCTCTTAACCACTATGCTATACTGCTCTCAACTTTAATAATACACTTGTGACCTTCAGAAACTTCCTTACTAAAAATAGGGATACTATAAGAAACATGTGCGTGCATTCCAAACTGTGAATTCCCTTCAATCTACATCTCAGCAAAGCACTCCCTTCCAGCCAAAGAGGGTTGTAGCTTAGAATCGTTTTTATTTGAAAGGACTATACTCTCTCCAATGACATGAATTCCATGTCCAGCTGTGGCCTGGGCCTGTCCCTCACATCCAGGTTGCTGAAACTTGTAGAATTATGGCCCTCTCTGTGAGCAAGTCACTACTTTAGCTTTTCTACAAGACTGCACTTTTGCCTCCTCAGCCACCGCCACCAACAGCTAATCTCACCCACCGCCCAGGTAAACTTCGTTAAAAGGAGCTTTGTCTTCAAATGACTTATTTTAAAGTTCTACAGTAGATGAATTAGAAAATAGCATTTGTAACAACGTTGTAAACACACACCACACTTCTATTTAACACATTTGCAGTTTGATTGCTTAGTTTGTTTTCAAGATTTTTCTAAAACTACAACATAAAAAAATCTAATATTCATTATCGAAGTTGGCCATTTTCCTTTTTAATAACCTTCTATTTATAGTCTCTATCACACAGACTAATATTTGATTATACTCTGTCTTGTGTTATGCTTGAATTCTGATCCCTCCAAGAGATAAGCTATTCAAGAGGATAGAATCCTGGAATCCTCAAGTTGGAAGGAGATTTAGAGGTCCCTTTTAAAACATTCATTGTAGACAGTTGTCTAGTCTCTGCTAGAATACTTCCAGGGTAAGTATACATCACAAGTCAGCCCATTACAAAACTTTCTGTTAGAAAGTTTTCACTTATGTTGAACCAAAATATGCCTTCCTCTTTCTATTCTCCCATGAGAAATACCTGGTCTTAAAGAATGAAAAGAGCATTGTGTTTGGAGCCAGAAGATCTTTTTTAAATTATTAATCGAGGTGAAGTTCACATCACTATACATTATGTAAATTATGTCTCAATAGAACTGGGGGGAAAAGAACAACAAAGAAAAAATATGTAAATAAAATAAAATTGAGAACATTTTTATTTTCATTAAAAGACACAATTAAGAGAGTGAAAAGGCAAGCTCCAGACTGGGAGAAGAGATTTTTAATCTATGTATCCTATAAAATCTCATATCCAGTATCAATAAAGAACTCCTAAACTTAGCAATAAAGACAGGCAACTCAATATTTTTTTAATGGGAAAAATATTTGAAAGGCACTTCATTAAAGAGTATATCCAAATGATCAATAAGCAAATGAAAAAGTGCTCAACATTATTAGTTATCTCAAATATTCAAATTAAAATCACAATACACACCCACCAGCATGGCCAAAGTTAAAAAGACTGACAATACAAGGGGTCTGGCGGAAAGCATCTCAAATTCTCTTACACTGCTGGTGGGAGGATGTATTAGTTTTCTATTGCTGTGTAAAAAAGATTGCCACAAATTTAGCAACTTAAACACCACACATTTACTGTCTCTCAGTTTCTGCAGCCCAGGAGTCCAGGCATGACTTAACTGGGTCTTGGGCTCTGGGTCTCACAAGGCTGCAATCAAGGTGTTGGCCAGACTGTTTTTATCTCAAGACTTGAATGGGGAAGAATTCGCTTCCAAGCTCACTCGCATTGCTGCAGAATTCACTTCCTTGCAGCTGTAGCACCGACAGCTTCAGTCAGCTTCAGTTTCTTGCTGGCTGTTGGCCAGAGGTCACTCTCAGCTCCTGAGGCTGTCCCCAGTTTCCTGCGACGTGGCCCTTTCCATAGGCAGTTCACAATATGACCACTCGCTTCTTTCAGGCCAGCAGGAGAGCCAGAGCCTAAGATGTGGTTTTATCAACACAGAATATAGTGGGACTATTATTTTTTGTGATGAAGACTATACCTATTTTTCAAAATTACAATAGTTTCTTGTATCTGCTTATAAAAAAGTACATAGTCATAAAACATTTAAACTACACACAAAAGTGGAAAGAAGGTAAAAATTACCCAAAATCCAAACATCCAAAGACTATACTCTTAACAGTGTGGAGAGCCTCCTATGGCCCTCTCTTGATGCATACACACATGCTTACACTCTCATTCTTGTGATGTGCGCGTTCCTGTCACATGCTCCTGCAGGGTGGCCTCCTGTGCTGAAGTCAGTGTCCCCGGCTACCTCTAACTTATGGTCCTCCTACGTTTCCCTGATTTTAAAAGTTATGCATCTTTATGGAGGGAAAAGGAAAATACAAAAAACATACACAAGGAGATAAAAATACAAAAGAAGTAAAAATAAAATATAAACATCATCCCCACTAGCCAGATACCACCATTGACATTTCTATGTGTTTCCTTCCAGTCTTTCTGTCTTTTATATCACTGATATATGCTGCATAAACCTTGCCTTACCTCCTGCCTCCTCGCAAACCACACTCCCTCACTCACTCCCCCTTGCTGATCCTAGAGAGCCAAGCTCTCCCTCCTTTCAGCTTCATGTTCTTTCTAAGTTCCTAAAACAAGAAAATCCTCTTCTAACCCTGTGTCACCCTCTAGATACTGTGTGATCACCTTCCATTCATGGCCCTTAAAAAATTTTTAACAAAATTTTATTTAACCCAATATATCCAAAATAATATTGTTTCAGAATATAATCAATATAATAAGTATTAATGAGATACTTTACAGTTTATGCTAAGTTTTTGTGTATTTTACACTCACAGTCCATCTCAATTCAGACTAGCCATATTTCAAGTGCTCAATAGCCATGTGGTGAGTTGGCCACAGTACTGGACAGCAGAGATGTAGATCCCTGCTCCTCTGATGAATTATCATATACCTTCTCCAGCATCCCCCTAAAGAATCATCTGGCTCTCTGCTACTCAAATGTGGTCAACTGGCAACCTCAGATCACTGGGGGCTTGTTAGAAATGCAGAATCTCAGGCCCCACACAAGACCTATTTAAATTAGAATTTGCATTTTAACACTATCCCCAGGTGATTCATTTGCATACAAAACTTAAGAAGTCTGTTCTGCCTCCTATTAGGCACTTCACCCAGTAGCAGAGAACTCACTATTCCATCCCTAAGGAAGCCCATTCCATCTTTAAGTGGTTCTAATAATTAGAAAAACATTGGTCCTTCCTTTATTGAGGATTCCCTATAAACCTGGCATTGTGCTAAGCACTTCACATGAATTATCTCATTTAAGCCCAGCACTCTATGAGAAAGAGGCTAATTTTGACTCCTTTTGCTGTTGTTGTTAAACAAACAACTGAAACACAGTTAAAATAGACATAACAAAAATTTACCATTTTAACCATTTTTAAGTATACAGTTCAGTGGCATTAAGTACATTCACAATGTTGTGCAACCACCATCACTATCCATTTCCAGAACTTTTCATCATCCCAAACAGAAACCTATTAAACAATCACTTTCCCTTCTTCTCTCTCTCCAGCCCCTAATAACCACTATTCTTTCTGTCTCTACGAATTTGACTATTCTAGGTACCTCATTTAGGTGAAATCATACAATATTTGTCCTTTTGTGTCTGGTTTATTTCACTTAGCGTAATGTTTTCAACATTCATCCATGTTGCACCCTATATCAGAATTTCTTTCCTTTTTACAATAATTATTCCATTGTATGTATATACCACATTTTGTTTATCCATTCATCTGTTGACGGACATTTGGGTTGTTTCTACTTTTTGGCTATTGTGAAGAATGCTGCTATGAACATTGGTGTACAAGAATCTGTTTGAGTCCTTGCTTTGAATTCTTTTGGTTATACTCCTAGCAGTAGAATTGCTGGATCATATGGTAAGCCTATATTTAACTTTCAAGGAACCACCAAACTGTTTTCCACAGTGGCTGCACCATTTTACCATAGCCTTTTAAAAAAGATAGCAGTTATTGTGGCTATTTTTCTGATCAGAAAAATTTTAAAACATGCTCTTTTAAGAAAACTGGAATATAGAGACAAAAAAGATTAAAAAAAACTGTAATCCATTATCCAATGAAACTGTTCACATCTTGATACACATTCTTTCAGGATTTCTTTTTATGACAACTGCTTCTTAAAATAAAGGTTTCATTTGTTACCATGGAATTGTAAACATGCTTTTGAAGGACTAATATTTTAGAAATGTATTTGCCTTAAAAATATACCATTTTTCAAATAATATGCAGCCATCAGAAATTATGTTTGTGAGAACTATGCTATAATAATAATAAACTCTGCCATCTGTTGACTGCCTACTGTATTCCAGACACTTTACACATGCCCACTCTAATCCTTACAACAACTCTGTGTAGGCTTTACCATTGGATGGGCCACGTTTCACCAGCTGTGGGGTCTCGGATAAGTACCCAGCCTCCCTGTTCCTACGTTTCCTCACCTGTGAAAACAAAGATGCTCCCAGCCCCTAGCTCTGGAGTCACTGAGCATTCAAATGAGATGACCCACGGAAGGTGCTTGGAGCAGGGCTCAGGTCATCATCGGCACTTCAGAAATGTCCTTTTGCCAAATAAATTCCGGGTGCCCTGAAAATTTAAACATGAAGAATAAAATGAAGCCATGACGGTACTAGAAGAAAATGCAAGTGAACACTTTTATAATCCTGGGTGGGGAAGACATTCTAAGCCTTCTGTCAAAGGCAGAAACAATAAAAGCAAAGAATTATTAGAATGACCACACAATAAAAGTACTTTCTGAATGGCAGAAAACACCACAAAGTTAGAAGACAAGCCAGAATTTGGGCGGGGAAATTGTAACTAATTTGACAGACAAAAAGCTCTTTAATATACTGCAAGCTTTACAAATTAAAAAAAATACACTGAAAGGTATTTTCCTAGAAAAATAGGCAAAGGATACAAACAGCAGAGCCAGACGGTCCGACGTGACCAGTTTATCCGTGGGGACATTTCGATGAGCCCCGTTGACACAGCTGCTCTGATGCTGCGGCTGTGTGTCAGCTGTCCCGGTCGGCACAGCGCGTTCCCTGCCCTCCCTCTCCCCCAACCTCCAGTCCAGAGGACTTGCACTGTCGACCTTAGTCCCTTCTGCATTGTGTACATTTTCTTCTACAAATGTGTTACTTCTAATCAGAAAGAAAAAAGAAAGAAAAAAAAACCTTTTCAACAGGGTTAGCCTCTAAGGGAAACTCAAATCATCTTTATAAAAGAAATTTTATGATACTAAATATAATATTTGCACACTTGAATCCTGAGAGAAAAGTTAAGAATTTAGTTGAGCATCTCCTCTATAGTCTGAAGCTGAGAATAAGGAATCTTACTGTGCTCCAAATACCTTCAGTCTTCCCCGCTACTCTGTGTCTCTGTCTATATGGGATTCATTCACTCATTCCCTAGATAGGTGCCTACTGAGCACCTGTCCTGTGCCAGGCCTTGTGCCAGGCCCAGGGATCTAGCAGTGAACTAGAAACAGTCCCTGCCCCCACGGAGCAGGCTAGGCCTGGGGATCTAGCAGCGAACTAGAACCAGCCCCTGCCCCCACGGAGCAGGCAGTCTAGTTGGGGGAGGGGTGGGCAAAAAGGAATAAATATTCAGGTTAAGGACACATTATCAGGTATGAAGAAAAATGAAGAAAGGGAAGGACACGGAAAATGGCAGGGACTGCTGTTTTGGATAAAGTGGTCAGGAAGGCCTCTCTAATGGGGTGATATTTGAGGAGAGGCATGAAGGAGGTGAGGGAGTGAGCTGTGAGGACTTCTGAGAACATTCCAGGCAAAGAGAACAGTAACAGCAAAGGCCCCGGAGCAGGAGTGAGCCTGGCGTGTTTGAGGGACATCCCTCTGCTGGGGCAGAGGGATGAAGGGGAGAGCAGGAGCAGATGGGGTCAGAGAGGTAATGGGCTGAGGGAGATCAGGTAGGGCTGTGTATATCATGGTCAAGACTTTGGATTTTATTCTAAGTCTGGGAATGTTGACATAATCAGAAGAAAGCACACCAACAAAAAGCAGAGGTGTCTATTCTTCATATTTTTTAATGAAAAAGAGAGTAATTTCCATTAAAAAAAATGACTTCTGGTTATATGTGATTATAGGCCAAATAGTGCCCAATAACTAACCATCCTTCACTCCTCCATCACTGAGACCTGTACCTCAAAATTGGCAGGGTTTAGCAATAGAGAAATCTCATATTTGGGTGTTACGAGGAAAGAGTTAACACAGCAAGTTTGGTGGCTTACTCCTTGCATGTGTCTAAGAGAACCATGATTGTCCCTCAGCCAACCCATGAAAATGTGTCTGTCAGAGTTCTTTATATCATCAATGGATTAATGATTTTGTTGTGTACACCTGCAGTAATAGACCATGCCATACCATCTTATTAGGTTTGCTTTGCACAAACATCAAGATTGATGATGTGGGCCGGCCCCGTGGCTTAGTGGTTAAATGCGCGTGCTCCGCTACTGGCGGCCCGGGTTCGGATCCCAGGCACGCACTGACACACCGCTTCTCCGGCCATGCTGAGGCCGTGTCCCACATACAGCAACTAGAAAGATGTGCAACTATTACATACAACTATCTACTGGGACTTTGGGGGAAAAAAAAAAGAGGAGGATTGGCAATAGATGTTAGCTCAGAGCCGGTCTTCCTCAGCAAAAAGAGGAGGATTAGCATGGATGTTAGTTCAGGGCTGATCTTCCTCACACACACAAAAAAAGATTGATGATGTGAACGTGGTTTCACTTTTGGGGTCAACAACATTGTTGGGGTCCTGAGTTTCCTGGTCATGGCCAGTTGTTAACAAGATGTGCATATGTGACCAGTTCTCCCATCTGGGCCTCAGGCTCTGAGACCCAAAATGGGCTTTACTGGGCATAGATATTCCTCACGTTTCCCTGGAGTTCACTGTTACAAAAAATTGAAAAGGAAATTAGAAAGTATTTTGAACTAAATGAAAACACAGCATAACAAAAGCTGTGGGATGCATCTTAAGCAGTACTTAGAAGGGAATTTATAGCACTGAATCTTTATATAAGAAAATAAAAAGGCCTCAAATCAATGACCCCAGCTTCGATCTTAGGGAACTAGAAAAATAAGAACAAATTAAACTCAAAGTAAGCAGAAGAAAAGAAACAATAAAGGTAAGGGCAGAAAACAACGAAACAGAAAACAGGAAACAATAGAGAAAATCAATGAAACCAAAAGCTGGTTCTTTGAGAAGATCAATAAAATTTATAAACCTGTATCCAGATTGATCAGGAAAAAAAGAGAGAAGACACAAATTACCAATATGAGAAATGAGAGAGGGGATATCACCACAGATCCTGCAGACAGCAAAACGATAATAAGGATTGAATATTATGAACAACAAATAATAAATAAAATTAGATAAATTGGACTTCATCAAAATTTAAAATTTTTTGGGCCTTAAAGGACACTACCAAGAAATAATTCCCATGGAATGGGAAGAAAATATTTGAAAATCATATATCTGATAATAGTTTAGTATCTAGACTATATAAAGAACTCTCACAATTCAACAAAAAGATAAACAACCCAATTAAAAAGTGAGTATTACCAGAGACAGAGAGGGACATTATGTGATTATAAAAGGGGGGTAAATTTTAAAAGAGGACATACAATTCTAAACATTTATACACCTAATAACAGAGGCTCAAAATACATGAAACAAAAACTGATAGAATTGAAATGAAAAATAAATACACATTTAGAGATTTCAACACACCTCTCAATAATTGATAGTAAAAGTAGACAGAAAATCAGTAAGGATATAGAAGACTTAACACTATCCATCAACCTGACCGAATTGACATTTAAAAAAGCTCCAACCAACAACAGAATATACGTTCTTTTGACATGGCCAGGAAACATTTACCAAAATAGACCATATTCTGGGCCATAAAAAAATTCACAACACATTTAAAATTATTAAAATTATACAAAGTGTGTTCTCTGAACACAATAAAATTAAATTAGCTTTATTAGATTAGATTATATTAGATCAATAAAAGAAATATTTCTGGAAAATCCCCAAATATTTGCAACCTTAATAACACACTTCTAAATAACACATGGGTCAAGGAAGAAATCAAAAGGGAAATTATAAAACATTTTGAACTAAATGAAAATGAAAACATAGCAAAATTTGTGGGATGCAGCTAAAGCCATGGTTAGAAGAAAATTTACAGCAATAAATGCCTATGTCAGAAAACATTAAGGATCTTGAAACAATGACCTCAACTTTCACCTTAATAAACTAGAAGACAAACAGCAAATTACACCTAAAGTAAGCAAGGTTAAAGCCAAAGTAAAGATGACAGAAATCAAACACATTGAAAACAGAAAAACAAAGAAAAGCTGGTTCTTTGAGAATGTCAATAAAATAGATAAACTTCTAGCCAGACTGATCAGGAAAAAAGGACAAAATTAACCAATATTAGGATTGAAAGGGGGAACATAAACCATAGATCCTACAAATATTGTGGACAGTAAACTCTAAAATGGTCCCCATTGATGCCTGCCTCCTGGTATTCACGCCCCTGTATAATCCTCTCCCCTTGAATGTGGACTGACCTAATGACTTGTTTCTAACCAACAAAATACAACAAAGATAGTGGGATGTCACTTCCATGACTAGGCTATGACTACCATCTTGCTATACTCTCTCTATTGCTGGCTTTGATGAGGCAAGCTGCCACGCTGGAGAGGCAACACGGCAAGGAACTGAGGGGAACCTCTTGCCAACAGCCAAGAGGAAATTGAGGCCCTCAGTCCAACAATCTACAAGGAACTGAATCCTGCCAACAACCATGTAAGCTCAGAAGTGGATCCTTCCCCGGTCAAGTTTTCAGATGAGACCCTGGTCCAGGTCGACACCTTGATTACAGCATTGTGAGAGACCCTGAACAGATGACCCAGCTAAGGTGTGCCCAGATTAACGACATGCAGAATCTGTGAGATAATAAATGTGTGTTGTTTTAAGCTGCTAAGTTTGTCGTAATTTGTTATGCAGAAATATATAACTAGTATAATTTTAAAATGATAAGGAAATATCAACAATTTATGCAAATAAATTTGATAACTTCGATGAAAAGAACAAATGGACAAATTTCTTACGATACACAAACTATCAAAGCTCATTCAAGAAGAAATCGATAACCTGTATAGCCCCATAACTATTACAAAAATTAATCTGTAGTTAAAAAACTTTCCCATAAAGAAAACTTTGAGCCCAGATGTCTTCACTGGTGAATTCTCAGAAGCATTTAAGTAAGAAATAATTACAATTCTATACAAACTCTTCCAGAAAATAGATGATAATAGAATACTTCCCAACTTATTCTATGAGACCAACATTACCCTGATACCAAAATTAAAGACCTTATAAGAAGGAAAACAAAGCCAGGTCTGATGGCCTAGTGGTTAAAGTTCAGTGTTATCATCACTTCAGCAGCTTGCGTTCGCTTCCCAGTCACAGAACCAGACCACCCACCTGTCAGTTGCCATGCTGTGGCGGCAGCTCACATAGAAGAGATAGAAGGACTTACAACTGGGATATATGACCATGCGCTGAGGCTTTGGGGAGGAAAAAAAAAACAGGAAGATTGGCAACAGATGTTAGCTCAAGGCAAATCTTTCCCTGCAAAAAAAAAAAGAAAACAAAGACCAATACCCCTCAAGAACTTAGATGCAAAAATTCTTAGCAAAATTTTAGCAAATCAAATCTAACAATATGTAAAAAGGATACCTCATCCTGCCTACATGGGGTTTATCTGAGGAATACAAAGTAGGTTTAACAATCCAAAATCAATCACTGTAATTCACCATATTAACAAAAGAATAAAGAAAAAAATGTATAATCTCATTAGACACAGAGAAAGCATTGGACAAAACACAACAACTTAGCATAAAATCTCTTAGCAAACTAGGAATAGAAGGGATCTTCCTCAATCTGTATAAAGGTAACTATTAAAGACCTACTGCTGAAACGCTTTCCCCCTAACATCAGGAACAAGGCCAGGCTATTCACTTTTACCACTTCTAGTCAACATTATGCTGGAAATTCTAGTCAGTGCAATAAGGCAAGAAAAAAGTGCATCTAGACTGGAACGGAAAATGTTAGACTCTCATTATTCACATATGATAAGTTGTCCAAACAGAAAATCTTCCAGACTGTACAAAAAAGTTACAACTAATAAGTGAGTCTAGCAAGGTAGCAAGATATAGAGACAATATACAAGAATCAATTGTATTTTTATATATTAGTCATGAATAACTGGACATTTAAATTTAAAACAGCATCAAAAATATAAAACACTTAGGGATAAATTGGATGAAAAATGTGCAAGACCTGTACATTGAAAACTACAAAAGATTACTAAGAGAAATTAAAGAAGACTTAAATAGAAAGATACACTATACTCATGGATTAGAAGACTCAATATTAATAAGATGTCTAGGCCAGCCCCGTGGCTTAGCGGTTAAGTGCGCACGTTCTGCTACTGGCGGCCCGGGTTCGGATCCCCGGCGCGCACCGACGCACTGCTTCTCCAGCCATGCTGAGGCAGCGTCCCACATACAGCAACTAGAAGGACGTGCAACTATGACATGCAACTATCTACTGGGGCTTTGGGGGAAAAAAGGAGGAGGATTGGCAATAGATGTTAGCTCAGAGCCGGTCTTCCTCAGCAAAAAGAGGAGGATTAGCATGGATGTTAGCTCAGGGCTAACCTTCCTCACACACAAAAAAATAATAATAATAATAAGATGTCTATCCTCCTCAAATTGAATAAATTCAAAACAATGCCAACAAAAATTCTAGGAGGCTTTCTTCTAAAAATGGACAGGCTAATTCTAAAATTAATAATTGATGTGTAAAGAACACAGAATAGAAAACTAATTTTGAAAAAAAAATGACAATGTTAAAAGACTTACACTACCTGATTTCAAGATTTATCATAAAGGTACAGTAATCAAGACAGAGTTGTATTGCCAGAAGGACAGACATACAGATCAATGGAACAGAATAGAGGGTCCAGAAGTTGACCCATACATGTACGGTCAACTGATTTTTGACCAAAGTGACAGGGATAATATTTTTAACAAATGATGCTGTCAAAATTGGATAACCTTATGCAAAAAAATCAAGTTTCATCCTTGTTTCATGTCATATGTAAAAATAAACTCACAATTAATCATAGACCTAAAAGTAAGTGTTAAAATATTTCTTGAATGCCTCAATGAATAACCTTGTGCATATGTCATTTCATATTTTTGTCAATGTATCTTTGGGATGGATTTCTAGAAGTGATAGTGCAGGGACAAAGGGTAAACTTACATATGTAATTTTGCTATATGTTATTACTTTTCCAAATAGGGATTGTACCATTTTGTATTCCCATCAGGAATGTATGAGAGTGCCTTTTCTCACGAATAGAGTATATTGTCAAACTCCTGGATTTTTTTGCCAATCTAATAAAATGACTAATGGCAAAAAAAAAAAATTCTTGAAACCATTATATAGCAGTTAAACCTAATTTATAACTAATACAGAGGGATTCCATGGTGTAAAAGTAAAATAATTATATTGCTTTCTTAAAATTTATAATTTACAATCACCAATTAAAAACTGAGAAATCCAACAATAAACAAATCTGTTTAATTTTGTTTAACCAATTAATACACAAATGTATTTGACCATGGAGCTCTTTATTTGCATATTAGTAATATTCTGTGAAACACACTTTGGAAACCATGATCTTGTTCAAAACTTTTGCTTTACATGTGAGGAATCTGATGGCCGGAGAGAGTAATTCACTTGACCAAGACTGCTTGTCTAATGGGAGATTTATCCAGGCATAAATCCTCCACTGCTTGTATTTCATAACAGATTATCATTTTCATTTGGTATTGGATATGCCTTGAAGGTTTCATAAGCAAGTATTGCTTCTATTTCTGTGCTTCCACTACTCCACGGGCTGTCCTTATTATAGCACTTATCACCATATAGTTCAATAACCTGTCTTCCCCATGAGACTGAGCACTCCTTCTGCCCAGGGAATGTAGACTGATCATTTTCATTTCACCCAGTTAGTTCCAGTAACTAGAATATAGTGGAATCTCAATAAATGTTTCGTGAATGCCAGGGCAGGGGGATTTCCATGTGAACAGCCCAAGAACAAGAGTACAGACATCCAAGAAAAGAGTACAAGACTCCAAGTTGGGAAGAAAGATACTGAGGAAAGTGATCTTAGGGAGGGAGATAGGATTGGTGGGAAATTAAGAACAGTGTTCACACAGCAAAGACTCAGGAAAGTAGACCCAATGAGATATTGTGATATCATCAATGCAGAAAAGATAATTTGGCCTAGGACAGCTGGTAAACTATTGCATAATCTCTAAATAATTAGCTAGACTAAAGTGTAAGAAAACGCTCTGCTCCATGCAAAACAAAAAAAATAGCACATAATAACCACATTAAAATAATTATTTGATTTGGATAGCACTGGATATATATCATAAATAAGTATTGGTTCAATATGTTGAGGGAAATCATTTGAAGCTTGTTATTCTCAAAATAAAAATATTAGATTATATGAAAACAAAAGCATTTCACAAAAGGAACTAATATTTATTTGATCATGACAAGCTCTTAACATACATAAGCTCATTTAGGTCTCATAACTACCCTTTGAGGTAAACATCTCCCTGTTCCTCTTAAAAAGATTTGAGGAACTGAAGCATCCACTCTTCTAAGAATCTGCATTCTGTCATAAGAATCTGGGTTGCCCCAGTTTTTTTCCCAATAATTTCCAAAACCAAAATTTTTTTAATGTATTGAACTTTTACAATGACCCATGTTTTATAAACAGAGTTTAATTTTCCTGACTTAAAGAACCTCTCGTTGAGCATTTTAAAATGATAACAAGTCCGTTGTTTTGTTTAGGATAGACTCTAGGAACTCAAAACAGCTGCCTCTCTAAGGAGCATCCAAGATTTGTAAGAGTTCCTAGCATGGTTTCATATCAAAATCAATTTGTAACCTTTCATGGGAACAGAAGTAAAAACAGGAATGAATGCTTATAGAGTGCTTAATAAATTCCAGATACTGTGCTAAACACTTCATAAAGCTTCCTCTGTGTAATTCTCACACCCTCCTTATGAGATAAAATGGGCCTTGCTTACAGAATGTTTATAAAAATTATGAGTTTTAAAAATTAGAAAAAAAATACACAAAAGGGACAAATGTTTAATAATGGAGCAGATTAGTAAAAAACCTACAGAAAGTAAACTTAAAAACAGCACTACTGTAGGAATAAGAATCTAATTTAATTTTAAATCTAAATTTCTATGTATTTGTATCATTTATTTCATTAACATTTTAAATAAGAGTCCACAAACATAAGGCAAATACATTGAGTGATACTATTTCCTAACACTACTTGGAAATATTTGTTATGTTCTGTTCTGGAAAATCAGTCGCTTACATGAGAGATTTTAAGATTATTAACTTTCCACTGTAAATTTTTGCCTATGATCTTCACTTTGGAACAAAGTGAATTTCATTACATTTACTTTACATTTACACATATGTAGTCAAAATCGTGTCCAATGACACTACCACATACAGTAAAGATTCATTATAACACAGTTCTATAGAGCAAGTGTTCGTCCTACCTCCTAGCCAGCAGTTAACAACGAAATTCGACCCATTAAAAGTAAAGGCAGTGGCCCTTTAGTTTCAGCTGATTTTTTTTTTAAGTACTTTTTTGTGTGTGTGAGGAAGATCAGCCCTGAGCTAACATCCATGCCAATCCTCCTCTTTTTGTTGAGGAAGACCTGCTCTGAGCTAACATTTAATGCCAATCCTCCTCCTTTTTTCCTCTTTTTCTCCCCAAAGCCCCAGTAGACAGTTGTATATCATAGTTGCACATCCTTCTAGTTGCTTTATATGGGACGCCACCACAGCATGGAGCATGGCCGGACAAGCGGTGCGTGGGTGCGCGCCCGAGATCCCAACCCTGCCACCAGCAGTGGAGCCGCACCCAACCGCTAGGCTATGGGGCGGCCCCCCTCAGCTGATTTTTTTTGTCGTTAAATTATTTCCCATGTGAAAAAAAAAATTCCAAAGCAGTCATAAAATAAAAGTGCCCAGCTCAGACAGCTGGAAATTCTAGCCCTGGACTGGCTTTCTGATAACTGACATATTTCAGGTATCATAAACTATATTAATCTGATCTTGGGAAGGTGAATGAAAAGGGATGTTAAAGAAAAATTAATGTTCTTTTTTCATAGAAGACCCCAAATCCCTAAATTCCTAACAAACATCAGGGTCAGAGGGTGACTCACGATTACACTGCTATCCTTTTAACTGGTTAAATCAAATGACCCCTCTGGCATTCACGTTTTAAATCTGCAAGTCTAGGCATTACATCAAAATTCAGATGTCCATCTCGGGGAAGCTGGACTCCAGCCCCAAGAAGTGCTGCTCAAAGCAGATGGACTTCACGTTGCCTAATCTCCACATCACCTTTTTTTCTTTTCCTTTCCTTTTTTTTTTTGTAAACCTGGGCAGAACTCCAAGATGCCGCGGAAAGTTCTCATACCGCACTAAAGTCGAGCAGGTCGCTCAGCTCCTCGCTCAGGTCCTCGTTGGCCCCCATGCGCTGCTGCTGGGATTCGTCTTTGGCCACTTCTAGCAGGTCCTAAGGCTGAAGAAAGGGCTCAGTGAGAGACCACCGAAGCCCAAAGTGGGGAGTGGGGAGATGGGGTAGGGCGTCCTGAAAGAGGAAGAGGGTTGGCGGCGCCAGAATGACTTCCAAAGTCCCCTCCTCGTTCCCAAAGCGGTGCGGGCAGGAACAGGGGCCCGGTGAGGGGTCAATTCGGGGTCCCGCCAGCTGGGCGGAGGCGCCGGCGAGGAGAGATGTGAAGTGACCCGCTCGCCTCGTAAGGATAGAATTGACAAGTCGCAGGCAACGCGCCTCTGGCAGCGCCAGGTCTGAGCGGCCGCTGGATGTCTCCAGCGGGGTCCGGAGGTCGGAAAGCTCCCCTCTGCAGGTCCAAGGCGCGTAGTTAAAAAGAAAACAGAAACACCGACAACTAGTCTCGCTTTCGCCCGGCATCCTCCTCCGGCTTGGCCTTCTCTCACTTTTGCCGCCCTGCCCGCAGCCGACCAGCCCTGAACCTGCCGAGACCACTGCGCTCACTCGGCGCCAAAGCCGCCCTCTCTCCCATGTGCCCCGGGGGCCCGGGCGCCGCCCCAGCCGAGCGCGGCGCCCGCGGACTCGCGACCCAGGACTCGCGCCCCGACTACGCCCCCCAAGGTAGAGCGGACTCCGGGTTCAGCGCCCTGCAGAGGAGCGCGGGAATTGGGACGCCGGCCAGAGGCGCTCCTCTCCCCCTTGCCAGCCCGAAATTACCTGCTGCCCCATGGCCGCATCCAGCCACTGGGATTAAAGATCCCTTTGGCTGGGAGAGTCCCTCAGTTCACTTGTCCGGAACGGGCTCTGGGTCCCAGAGCGGGAGGCGCTCTCGTGCCTGGACGCCCCTTCCTCCTGGGACCAGGAATAGAACTGATGGGTCTCCTCAGCGGACATTTTTTTCCTGGGGTGGTCTCAGCATGGGGCTCAGCTCCAGCTCTGGCGCCCCCTATGCCGCAAAAAGCCCCGAGTTAACCCCTTAGTCCCCGGCACGCTGGCGCCACCTGCGCGGAGGAAGTAGGGGCCCGCAGGTGGGGGGTGGGGTCGCAGAAGAGCGGGCGGGAACACGGAGGGTCCGCTGCGCGGCTGCAGGACAAAGCTCTCGATGGGAGGAGAAAGGCGGGAGAGGAATGCCCGCCCCCTGGGGAGCGCGGGGTGGGAGCACGGCGGCGCCTCCTCCCTCCCGTTCTTCTCGATCCTCCCTTTGCCCCGAAGCGGAAACAGAAGGAGATGCAGCTGTGGATGCATCTGGATCTGCTGTCATGCAGATGGCTGCCGTCCCTGATCCACCCGCGCTGGACGCTGGCGACTCAGGCCCCGGGTGGCTGCGCTGCGCTCAGCGCTGAAGATGCGCGCGTCGGAGAAGGAATGCCAGGCCACCTTGGACCACTTCGGCCCACTCTTGGAGCAGGTTTCTGTTGCTCAAATGCAGTGTGGAGCCCAAAGCAGAATGAATGGCAAAACCTCCCTCAAAGTCTACAAAACAGTGTTGGCTTCAGGTTTCCAGTCACTCACTCAACCCCCAGCGTCTACAATTACTTCTTCCCATGCGAATCCTGCGGGGCCACAGAATTGCACAGTGGGTCCAGTCCTTGGAAATGGATCGAGACAGTCCTTTTCATCTTACAGAGGAGATCCAGACAGGTTCTGTCACATAGCCACTATCTAGCACAAGTTCTCATCTTGGCTTGAGGAAGAAGCTTCAAACGAGCTAGAAAGAAAAGATAAATAAATCACCGTTCCGTTCAATTCAGGGATGGAAGTAAAAATTTCTCTAGTGACAGCTAGTTACTTTTTGGGTCAGTGAATGCAGTAAAGACCAGTAAGGCCCAGGCAGAAGAGACACTGCGGAGAAAGCAGACGCATCCAGAATAATAAACTCAATGAAACAGCCAGCGCCTAAGGGCAACAAAATGGCAAGAAGGAGCCATTGATAATCTGAGTTGGATGGAAACAGGGAAGTAGATTCAATGAAAATTATACAGATATACTTCCTTACAATGGGATTTGTCCAGCAGGAAAGGCAATTGAAGCTTGCAGGTGGGAATTTACATGATATTGTCAATGGCTAAACCAAGACCCTGTGCCAGACAGACCCTGTGGTAACATCCCCAATATCCGCTCCTCCTTGTCTTGGTGGCACCCTCCTGTTTTTTAATGTCATATCCCTGCCCTGACTCCCTCCTAGCAGATATGATTCCAATCTTAGCAAATTAGCATAATTAAAATCTAAATTAATCAGCATAGTCCCATTCCTTGCCATTGGTTGGCTATGGGCATGACCCATTTGGGGCCAATGAGAATAGCAATTTCCTGGGGGCTTTGAGGAAAGTTTTTCTTCCATATTCTGGAGGAAATTCAGAGGCAACCCCCTCTTCTGCATGTGCTCAAAGAAACAAGGAGCCCCTGATACTGTGAGCAGCTATATATCAGCCATAAGGAAGAGCCAAGTTAAAATAAAGCAGAGATCAAGACAGCATAGGCAGGGCCAGCCCCCTTGGCTTAGCGGTTAAGTGCGCGAGCTCCACTATGGGCGGCCTGGGTTCGGATCCCTGGCGCGCACCAACGCACCGCTTCTCCAGCCATGCTGAGGCTGCGTCCCACATACAGCAACTAAAAGGATGTGCAACTATGACATACAACTATCTACTGGGGCTTTGGGGGAAAAAAAGGAGGAGGATTGGCAATCGATGTTAGCTCAGAGCCGGTCTTCTTCAGCAAAAAGAGGAGGATTAGCATGGATGTTAGCTCAGGGCTGATCTTCCTCACAAAAAAAAAAGAAAGCAAGCAAGCTAAGGCAGAAAGTAATCTGACTTTTGTGCCATTTTTGAGCCTCTGATTCAAACTGCTTTTGAGTCCAGGTCTACCTTCATTGATTAGGTCAATGAGATTTGAGTTTTCTGTTCCTTGTAATCTAGTGTTTCCAACTGATACAGGCCCAATGGGCATTTTTGGTTGCAAAATCCCAAGCATCAGATGGGCAGATGGATTAGATAACTTTTAAGGCCCCATCTCAGTGGTAAGATTCTACCTCACCTCAGTGGTAGAGCTAGAAGCAAATCCTGGAGAAAGAGGATGCATGTACTCTGATCTGAAGGAGTCATATCTGTTTTCAAAAGTAATGGAGAGCCAACTTTTCACCCTTCACATAACAACTGATTCAGTGGGAGAAATAGCCATCTGCCTCAATCCTCAGTCATGGCAGCTGTGGGGGACTGACTGGTGGAATATTTCATATCTATTATGGCCCATAATGCTTTTTTTATACTTTCTTTTCCTCATTAGGATGCAAATTCCATGAGGGTTGGGGCTTCCAGGCATCTTTCTACAGCACACAACTAACAAAGTAGACACTCAAAAAATGAGGGCTGGAATGAAATGTATCAATCATCTGACATTATAACAGAAAAAAATTTTATGCTGTAATGCAGTCTTTGTATGTGTCATTTTTCATGATTTTGAATGACATATTTTATTATTCCCACCAGTGGATTTCCTATAATAGCTCTGTCCACTTGGGACTAGAGGGAACAATATAATATAAAAATTAGTTTAATAACAATCAAACCGCTCAGTTCATGGCATGCCAATCATTGTTGAACTAAATTCCAAGATTTAGATCTTCTGTTCTATCATAAGCCAGGTTTCAGCATTTACCAACAGTTCACTCCTGCTATTCTTCTCTATCAGCCAGCCACAATATCCCGCCGCTGGGATTCTCTGGTAGAAAATTTAGTTACATTTACTCTCTGAACATTGGTAGATACAAAGATTTCCCTAAACCTTGCTAGTACTCTTGTTTATTTTTAAGGTAAAATTCACATCACATACAATTAACCATTTTAAAGTATTAAATCAGTGGCATCTAGTATAGTCACAATGCTGTGAAATCACCACCTCCCTCCAATTTCAAATTGTTTCATCATCCCAGAAGAACACTCTATACTTAGTAAGTAATGTCTCCCCATTCCTCCCTCTGCCCATGCCCTGGCAACCACTAATCTGCTATCTTTTATCTCTATACATTTGACTATTCTGGATATTTCATGTTTAAAAAATCATAAAATATGTCGCTATTTGTGTCTCGCTTCTTTCACTTAGCATGTTTTCAAGGTTCATCAATGTTGTAACATGTATCAGTACTTCATTCCTTTTTAGGGCTGAATAATATTCCATTTTGTGATTACACCACATTTTGTTTATCCTTTCATCCATTGATGGACATTTGAGTTGTTTCCACCTTTTGCCTCTTATGAATATTGCTGCTACAAACATTCATGTACAAGTTTTTGTGTGGACATGTTTTCATTTCTCTTGGGAATATACTAGGAGTAGAACTGTTGGATCATATGACAATTCTATGTTTAACTATTTGAGGAACTGCCAAACTGTTTTCCACAGCACCTGCAACATTTTACATTCCCACCAGGAATGTATGAGGCTTCCTATATCTATACATCCTCACCAAGACTTCTATTCTCCTTTTTTTTTCTTATTATACCCACCCTAGTGTGTATGAAGTGGTACCACATTGTGGTTTTGTATTTCCTTAAGGACATCTTTTCATGTGTTTCTTGGCCTTTTGTATGGCTTTGGAGAAATGTTTATTCAAGTCCTCTGCCAATTTTTAATTGGGTTGTTTGGTGAGTTGTAAGAGTTATTTATATATTTATATATTCAGGATATTAAACTCTTATCACAAATATGATTTGCAGATATTTTCTAAAATTCTGTAAATTGTCTTCTCACATTCTTGATAACGAACTTAGAGGCACAAAGTTTTTCATTTTCATAAAGTCCAATTTATTTATTCTTTGGTTGCTTGTGCTTTTGGTGTCAGTCTAAGAAACCATTGCCAAACCCTTGTACAATGCTGGTAAGAATGTAAAATGGTGCAGCCAATGTGGAAAACACTTTGGCTGTACCTCACAAAGTTAAACATAGTCTTAATATATGATCTAGCAATTCCATTGCTAGGTGTATACCCAAGAGAATTAAAAACATATGTTCACACAAAAACTTATACACCAACAGTCATAATAGCATTACTCATAATAGCCAAAAATGGAAACACCCAAATATCCATCAATTGATAAACAGATAAATAAAATGCAGTATGTCCACAGACTGGCATACTATACAGCCATAAAAGAGAAGAAATTACTGACGCATGCTACCACATGGATGAACCTTGAAAATAGCATGTTAAGTGAAATAAGGCAGGCACAAAGGCCACATGTTGTCTGGTTAAATTTATATGAAATGTCAAGCATAAGCAAATATAGAGAGACAGCAAGTAGATTAGTGGTTGATTAATGCTGAGGGGTGTTGGTGTTAAGATGGCAATACGCCCCAAATTGACCTACAGATTGAATGTAACACCAGTCATCACAACATCATTTGCTTTTTTGTTTTGCATAAATGGATGAGCTTATCATAAAATTCATATGGAATTGCAAAGGACCCCAAATAGCCAAAACAAATTTGAAAATGAAGAACAATGTAGGAGGACTCCCATCTCTCCATTTCAAAACATACTACAAAGCTACAGTAACCAAAAGAGTGTGGTCCTGCTGTAAGGCTAGAAATATAGACAAGTGGAATAGGATGAGAGTCCAGAAGTAAGCCCATACAACTGTGGTCAATTGTTTTTTGACAAGGATGCCACAACCATTCAATAGGGAAAAATAGTCTTTTCAATGAATGATTCTGGGACAAATGGATATCCACATACAAAAGAATGATTTTGTCCCCTCTCTCATACTATATGCACAAATTAACTCAAAATGGGTGAAAGACCTAATTTTAAGACCTAAAACTATGATATTCTTAGAATAAAATATATGTATAAATCTTCACTTTGGATTATTCAAGTTTCTTAAATATGACATCAAAAACACAACTAACAAAAGGAAAAAATAGATGAAATGCACGTAATCAAAATTAAAAATGTTTGTGACTTAAAGGAAACTAATAATAAAGTGAGGAGACGACCCACAGAATTGGAGAAAATATTTGCAGATCATATATCTCATATGGGTCTAGTATTCAGAATACAGAAATAACTTTCCAAACTCAACCACAAAAAGATAAACAATCCAGTTAAAAATTCGGCAAAGGACTTAAACAGATATTTCTCCAAAAATGGCTAATAAACACATGAAAAGATGTTCAACATCATTCTAATGCAAATCAAAACTACAATGAGATACCACTGCACACACACTATCATGGGTATTCAGAAAAAGAAAAAATAACAAGTGTTGGTGAGGATGTAGAAAAATTGGAACCGTTGTGCATTGCTGGTGAGAAAGTAAAATGATGCAGCCACTGTGGAAAACAGTTTGATGGTTCTTCAAAAGTTAAACATATAATTATTGTCTCAGTCATCTTGAGTGGCTTCAAAAACAGAATTTTTGTTTTTTTTGTGAGGAAGACCTGCCCTGAGCTAACATCCATTGCCAAGCCTCCTCCTTTTTCCCCCCTTTTCTTCCCAAGGCCCCAGTAGATAGTTGTATGTCATAGTTGCACATCCTTCTAGTTGCTGTATGTGGACGCCACCTCAGCATGGCCGGACAAGCGGAGCGTCGGTGCACGCCCGGGATCCGAACCCGGGCCACCAGTAGCAGAGTGCACGCACTGAACCCCTAAGCCACGGTGCAAGCCCCACAACAGACATTTATTTATCTCAGTTATGGAGGGCAGAAAGTCTAAGATCAAGGTGCCAGCCAATTCTGTTCATGGTGAGAGCCCTCTTCCTGGCTTACAGATGGCCGCCTTCTTGTTGTATCTTCACATGGTAGGGAGAGAGAGAGATCTCTCTCCTGTCTCTTCTTATAAGGGCACTAATCCCATTATGGGGGCTACACCCTCATGACCTCATCTAAACCTAATTAATTCCCAAAGCCCCACATCCTAATATGTCACATTGAGGGTTAGGGCTTCAACGCATGAATTTTGGGGGAACACAAACAATATCACACGATCCCTCAATTCCACTTCTGGGTATATACCCAAAAGAACTGATAGCAGGGATTCAAACAGGTATTTGTACACCCAAGTTCATAATAGCATTATTCACAATAGCCAAAAAGTGGAAGTAACCCAAGTGTCCATTGACAGATAAATGGATAAACAAAATGTGGTATATATGGACAAAGGAATATTATTCAGCTTTAAAAAGGAATGAAATTCTGACACATGCTATAACACGAATGAAACTTGAAAACATAATGCTAAATGAAATAAGCTACACAAAAAAGGACACATATATGATCCCACTTATATTGGGTATCTATTATACACAAATGTATAGAGAAAGAAAGGAGAAGAGAGGCTACCAGGCACTGGGAGACAAGGGGAATGGAGAGTTATTGCTTAATGGTTACAGTCTTTTTTCTGTTTGGGGTGAGGAAAAAGTTACGAAATAGCTAGTGGTGATGGTTACACAACAATGTGAGTGCATTTAATGCCACTGAATTGTAAAGTTAAAAATGGTTAAAATGTAGTCCCATTTGTTTATTTTTATTTTTTCTATTGTTTCTCTTGCCCGGTCAGATGTGGTGTTTGAAAAGATGTTGCTAAGACCAATGTCGAAGAGCGTACTGCCTATGTTTTCTTCTAGAAGTTTCACAGTTTCAGGTCTTACATTCAAGTCTTTAATCCATTTGGAGTTAATTTTTGTGTATGGTGTAAGGTAAGGGTCTACTTTCATTTTTTTGCATGTGGCTATCCAGTTTTCCCAACACCATTTGTTGAAGAGACTTTCTTTTCCCCATTGTATGTTCTTGGCTCCTTTGTCAAAGATTAGCTGTCCATAGATATGTGGGTTTATTTCTGGGCTTTCGATTCTATTCCATTGATCTGTTTGTCTGTTTTTGTGCCAGTACCATGCTGTTTTGGTTACTATAGCTTTGTAGTATATTTTGAAATCAGGGAGTGTGATACCTCCAGCTTTGTTCTTTTTTCTCAGGATTCCTTTAGCTATTCGGGGTCTTTTGTTGTTCCATATAAATTTTAGGATTCTTTGTTCTATTTCTGTGAAAAATGTTGTTGGAACTTTGATAGGGATTTCATTGAATCTATAGATGGCTTTAGGAAGTATGGACATCTTAACTATGTTAATTCTTCCAATCCAAGAGCACGGAATATCTTTCCATTTCTTTGCATCTTCTTCAATTTCTTTCAGAAATGTTTTATAGTTTTCTGTGTACAGATCCTTCACCTCTTTGGTTAAGTTTATTCCTAGGTATTTTAATATTTTTGTTGCAATTGTAAATGGGATGGTATTCTTAATTTCTCTTTCTGCTACTTCGTTGTTAGTGTACAGAAACGCAACTGATTTTTGTATGTTGATTTTGTATCCTGCAACTTTACCATATTCGTTTATTACTTCTAAAAAACTAAAAAGCTTCTGCACAGCAAAGGAAACCATCAACAAAACGAAAAGACAACCTAACAATTCGGAGAAGATATTTGCAAACCATACATCTGATAAGGGCTTAATCTCCAAAATATATAAAGAACTCATGCATCTCAACAACAAAAAAACTACCAACCCAATTAAAAAATGGGCAAAAGACCTGAACAGACATTTCTCCAAAGAAGATATACAGATGGCCAACAGACACATGAAAAGATGTTCAAAATCACTAACTATCAGGGAAATGCAAATCAAAACTACAATGAGCTATCACCTCATGCCCGTCAGAATGGCTATAATTAACAAGACAGAAAACAATATGTGTTGGAGAGGATGTGGAGAGAAGGGAACTCTCATACACTGCTGGTGGGAGTGCAAACTGGTGCAGCCACTATGGAAAACAGTATGGAGATTCCTCAAAAAATCAAGGATAGAACTACCATATGATCCAGCTATTCCACTGTTGGGTATTTATCCAAAGAACTTGAAAACACCAATTTGCAAAGGTACATGCACCCCTGTGTTCATTGCAGCGTTATTCACAATAGCCAAGACTTGGAAGCAACCTAAGTGCCCATCAAGGGACGAATGGATAAAGAAGATGTGGTATATATACGCAATGGAATACTACTCAGCCATAAGAAACGATGAAATCCAGGCATTTGTGACGACATGGATGGACATTGAGGGTATAATGCAAAGTGAAATAAGTCAGAGGGAGAAGGTCAAATACCGTATGATTTCCTTCATTAAGTAGTAGATAATAACAACAATAAACAAACACATAGGGACAGAGATTGAATTGGTGGTTACCAGAGGGGAAGGGGGGAGGGAGGAGGGTGAAAGGGATAATTCGGTACATGTGTGTGGTGATGGGTTGTAATTAGTATTTTGGTGGTGAACATGATGTAATCTATGCAGAAATAGAAGTACAATGATGTACAACTGAAATTTTTACAATGTTATAAACCAATGTTACTGCAATAAACAAAAAATTAAAAAAAAAGGTTAAAATGGAAATTTTTATGGTACATACATATTTTGCAACAATTTAAAAGAATTATGTAATATACTGAAAAGTATTGCATTGTACTCTTCAAATGAGCAAATCCATTGTATGTGAATTATATCTCAATAAAGCTGTTTAAAAAATTCATCATCACCCCAAAAGAGTATCAAGAAGGACAAAAATACTTAAGAATATATTTAACCGAGGAAATGCAAGACTTGTGCACTGGAAAATACAAACTATTCTTGGAAGACACCAAAGAAGACCTAAATAAGTGGAAAGCCAAACTAGTTTGACAGGCTAGAGAGGTAATATTGTTAAGATGGCAATTCTCCCCAAATCGATCTGCAGTTTGATACAAGAACTATCAAAATACCCTTTTTACAGAAATAGATGAGCTTATCCTAAAATTCACATGGAATTCCAAAAGACCTCAAATAGCCAAAACAATTTTGAAAAAGAAGAACAATGGTGGAGGAGTCACACTACTCAATTACACAACTTACTATAAAGCTGAAGCAATCAAAACAGTGTTGTTTCTGCCATAAGGAAAGAAAATATATAGCAGTGGAATAAAATGAGATCCAGAGATAAGCCATATGTCTATGGTCAATTGATTTTCAGCGAGGGTGACACACTGACTCAGTGGGTAGTGTTTTCAGCAAATGGTTCTGTGACTAGATATTCATATGCAAGAGAATGTATTTGGCCTCTACCTCATACCATATACAAAAATTCACTCAAAGTGGATCAAAGACTGAAATGTAGCCTAAAACTATAAAAATTTAGAAGGAAACATAGGTTAAATCTTTGTGACCTAGGATTAGGCAATGGTTTCTTAATTATGATACCAAAAGCACAAATGAAAAGAAAATGTAAATGAATTGGACTTCATCAAGATTAACATTTGTGCCTCAAAGGATACTACCAAGAAAGTGATGAGACAACCTACAGAATGGGAGAAGATATTTGCAAATTATGTATCTCATATGAAGGTAGTATCAAGAATATATAAAGAACTATAAACCAATATTACTGCAATAAACAAAAAATTAAAAATAAATAAATAAATAAATACATAAAAAAGAATATATAAAGAACTCGCTTACTTACAACAAAAAGATAAACAGCCCAGTTAAAATATAGGAAAAGGACTTGAACAGACCTTTCAACAAATAAGATATATAAAGTCAATAAACACATGAAAACATGCTCAAATCATTAGTCATTAGGGAAATGCACACTGAAATCACGAGATGTCACTTCACATCTGTTAGATAGCTACAATTGTTAAAAAGTTAAAAATCAAGTGTTGGCAAAAATGTGGAGAAATTGGAACCATCATATATTGTGGGTGAGAATATAAAACGGAATAGTCCCCATGGAAAACAGTTTAGCAGTTCCTCACAAAGTTAAACACAGAGTTACTGTATGACCAAACACCTTACTTCTAGGTATATACCCAAAAGAATTGAAAATATATATTTACACAATAACTTGCCCATGAATGTTCATAGCAGCATTATTAATAATAGCCCAAAAGTGGAAAAACCCAAATGTCCATCAACTGATGAGTGGGTAAACAAAATGAGATATATCCATACAATGGTATATTATATAGCCAAAAAATTGAATGAAGAACTGACATACGCTACCATATGGATAAATATTGAAAACATCATGCTAAGTGAAGGAAGACAGACACAAAGGCAACTTATTATATGATTCCATTTATACGAAATGTCCAGTTTAGGCAAATCTAAAGAGAGAGCAAGAAGATTAACTGTTTATTATGGATAAAAGTCACGTGAGATAGAAAAATGATTGCTAAAGGCTATGGGATTTCTTACTGAGGTGACAAAAATATGTTATAATTGGCTATGGTGATGGTGCACATATCTATGAATATACTAAAAATTATTGAATTGTACAGTTTAAACAAGTGAATTGTATGTTTGTGAATTATATGTCAATAAAGCTGCTTTTCAATAAAACAACTATATTCCTATATACTTGCATAGAATAATCGCAAGCAAAATTGAGGAAAGAATTGCATTCAAAATAGAATCAAAACTGATAAAAAATACTGAGGACTAATATTAGCCAAGGAAGTACAAAACTTGTACACTGAAAAGTACAAAATATTGTTGAAATAAATTAAAGAAGACATAAGGGGAAAGTCTTTCCAGTTTCATGGATTAAAGAATGTAATATTGTTAAGATGGCAAACTCTTCAAATGATTTAAAGATTGAACGAAAGGCCTATCAAAACCTGCCTTTTATGCAGAAATGGAAGAACTAATCTTAAAATTCATATGGAATTGAAAAGTACCCTGAAGAGCAAAAATCGTCTTGAAAAAGAAACAATGTAGAACACAGCCTTCCTGATTTCAAAACTTACTACAAAGCTGAAGTAATCAAAACAGTGTGCTCCTGCCATAAGGATAGAAACAGAGACTTGGAATCGAATGAGAGTACAGAAATAAACCCACACATCTATGGTCAATTGATTTTCAGTGAGGGTGCCACAACCTTTCAATGAGAAAAAATAATCCTTTCAAACGATGGTTCTAGGAGAAGTGGATATCACATGCAAAAGAAGGATTTTGTTCCCTACCTCATACCATAAGCAAAAATTAACTCAAAAGGGATGAAAAACCTAAATGTAGGACTTAAAAATCTAAAATTCTTGTAAGGAAACATAGGTGCAAATCCTTGTGATCCTGGATTAGGCAAACAGTTTCTTTCCACTCCTAGTTATATGCCTAATGAACTGAAAACATATGTTCACACAATAACTTGCCCATGAATATTCATAGCAGCATTATTCTTAATACAGAAAAAGTAGAAACAACCCAGATATCCATCAACTGATGAATGGGTAAAAAATGAGGTAAACCCATACAATAAAACATTATACAGCCATAAAAGGGAATGAAGTACCACTACATGCTACCACATGGAGGAACCCTGGATACATTTTGCTAAGAGAAAGAAGCCAGACATAAAAGGCCACATATTGTCTGATGCCATTTATATGAAACATCCAGAATAGACAAATCTATAGAGACACCAAGTAGATTTGTGTTTGATTAGGGCTGGGGGACCTGGGGGTGAAGGTGATGACAGTTAAAGTGTAGGGCGTGTCTTTTTGAAGTGATGAAAATGTGCTATAATCAACTTTGGTAAAGAAGACATACAAATGGCCAATAAACACATGAAAAGATGCTCAACATCATTAGTCATTAGGAAAATACACATCACAATCACTATGCGATACCACTTCACACTCACTAGGATGGCTATAATTGTTTTTAAAAGGAAAATAAGTGTTGCCAAGGAGGAGGAGAAATTGGAACCTTCATGCATTGATGGTGGGAATGTAAAATGGTACAGTCACTGTGGGAAACACTTCAATGACCCAGCAATTCCACTCCTAGATACAAAGCCTATGAAAAGGAAAACATATTCACACAAAAACTTGTACACCAGTGTTCATAGCAGCATTATTCATTATAGGCAAAGTGGAAACAACCCAAATGTCCATCAAACGAAGAATGGATAAACAAAAGGAGGTATATCCATACAATGGAATATTATATAGACATAAAAAGGAATGAATTACTACTACATGCTACCACATGGATGAACCTTGAAAACATTATGCTATATGAAAGAAGCCAGACACAAGACTATACATTGCATGATTCTATTTACATGAAATCTCCAGAATACGCAAATCTATAGAGACATCGAGTAGAATGGAGGTTGCTTATGGCTGAGGGGGAAAAAAGGTCAGTGAGTGACTGCTTAATGGGTATGGGTTTGCTTTTCAGAGTGATGAAAATGTTCTGGCATTAGATTAGTGATAGCTGCACAATATTTTGAATATACTAAAAACCACTGAATTGTACACTGTAAAAGTGGTTAATTTTATGGTATGTGAACTACAACTTAATTAAAAATATGTTTTCTAGGGGCCAGCCCCATGGCATAGTGGTTAAGTGCGTGTGCTCCGCTGCTGGCAGCCCGGGTTCAGATCCCAGGCATGCACCGACGCACCGCTTGTCAGGCCACGCTGTGGCAGCATCCCACATAAAGTGGAGGAAGATTGGCACGGATGTTAGCTCAGGGCCAGTCTTCTTCAGCAAAACAAGGAGGATTGGCATGGATGCTAGCTCAGGGCTGATCTTCCTCATACACACAAAAAATGTTTTCTATAAACGAGCAATACAGAAACAAGTACAAAAATTATATTTCACTTCTAATACCACCAAACAGATTGCCAATAAGGACTTTTTGGTATGTTTTCTTTCCCTTCTAATCTATGTTCTTTTTTTTTTAATTAATTTTTTTTTTTTGTGAGGAAGATCCACCCTGAGCTAACATCTGCCAATCCTCCTCTTTTTGCTGAGCAAGACTGGCCCTGGGCTAACATCCATGCCCATCTCCCTCCACTTTTATATGGGACACCGCCACAGCCTAGCTTGCCAAGCGGTGCGTCGGTGCGCGCCCGGGATCCGAAGCAGCAAACCCCGGGCCGCCGCAGCGGGGCGCACGCACTTAACCACTTGTGCCACCAGGCCGGCCCCTCTAATCTATGCATGTGTATATATACATATATAATATATATTTCAAAATTGAAAGTGAAATCTTATTCTAAATACAATTTTATAACCTAATTATATTTTATGAAAAATTCATACCTTTATAATATGGATAAAACAGCATAGTTAAGCCCCGTGAATCTACCATCTGAATCAACAAATATTCAACTCATGGCCAGTTTTACTTCATCCTTACTTCCTGATTAATTTGAAGCAAATCCTGGACACCAATTCATTTTATCTATAAATATTTCAGCATACATATCTAAAAGATAAGGATACTTCTTAAAAACATAACAATAATGCCAATATTATACTTACAATTTTTATAATAATTTTTAATAGCATCAGCCTTTCAGTCAGTATTCAGATTTCCCCCAACTGTATCATGAATGTTTTGGTTACAGTTTGTTTGTTCAAACTGGGATTCAGATAAGTTCCACACACTACAGTTGTTTGATATGTCTGAAGTGTCTTTTAATCTAGAACATCTCCGTCTTTCTCTTTTAATTTATTTGTTGAAGCAATACCGGGTTGTCTGTCCCATAGAGTTTTCCATAGTCTGGGTTTTCTGATTGCATCATTTAGTTTGTTATTTATCCTCTGTATTTTCTGTAAATTATTATTTAGATTTAGAGCTTAATCAGATTTTAGTTTGATTTTTCACAAGAATGCTTCATATGTGGTGTTGTATACATGCCATCAGGAGGCAAATAATGTCTGATTGTCTCTGTTTTTGTGCAGTTAACAGACACTGAAGATCCTTTCTCAGCTATATTGTCTCATTAAGGATAATAAAATGATGAAATTCTATCATTTTTTCTCCATTTATTAGTTGAACTACTTTTGTAAAGAGAAACGTCCCCTTGTTAACTCTGTGGTTACCCTGAGGTACAATATGCATATGAAAGGTGACATAAATACTTCCTTCATTCTCTTCTATTTTCCAGTTTTTAAAATAATGAGGTGGTTCCCTAGCGTCGTTTTAGAGTACCAATCTGACCTAATGCATTGAAATACATTTGATATGTTTCAATCCATTACAGTTATTATGCTCATTGATACTCAAATTGTCCCCTCTTTGAACAGCAGGAGGATCAAGTTGGCTCCTGAGTCCTTTTTAGCATGACCCAGTGGTGTTCGATACTTAACTTCTGATATGACAAGATGTTCCAGGATCATCTTGTAATTTCCTGCTCCAATCCTGGAGTCAGCTATATCTCCAAGGAAACCTGAGAAAGTTGACTTTTAATGGCTGCATCTTATGAATATACTATTATTTATTTAATCAGTCCACTATTTGGAGGGAAACAGTTTTAGATAGTTTCTAACTATTCTGTATTATAAATTAAATACTGGCTATTTTACAGAAATAGTATATACAAGTGACTGACGGTATGCTTATAAATGTTGTCTCTATTATTTCATATTTAACGAAAGCCTAGTCAATTGATCCATTTATGGCCTGACCCACAAACTAGTGTGTGTGCATCATTCACCTATCAGAGACATCTGCCTCTAGAGTGGGGCTTGCAAACAATGAATCAAAAAGTGGTAGCAAAAAAATTAAGCAAAAAACAAAGGCAGCAGCAAACATGAAAAAAACCTCTGGAGGAAAAAGTGTGTATATTTAGTCCCTAATATTCATTAGCCCCAGAGGATATTCTGCTTCCTGGATCTATAATCCCCCTGACAGTCCCTGGACATTTCATCACCAGCCAAGAGGATCAGACTTGGTGGGAATATGGTAACTGAAAGGGTTTTGTTGTTAAGCTTCATTGGAGGTGGCTCACTTCTTGTTTGCCTATGCAAGAAGCTTTTATCTAGAAAACTGCTCCCTTACTCCTAAGAATTATAAACAGAAAGTCATTCTCTCCCAACCACCCAACATTCCCTAGCTGGTTGCTTGGCTATATTTGTTTTGGCTGAAATAGAGTAAATTAAGCCATCTTATACTTGGTATATATACCAAGGCAATTGGTATATATTTTGGAGTACTAAAAGTTTTCTTTAATTTTTGAACATGATGCTTCTAATTCTGATACATCATACAAGCTACCTCTTTCTCAAACAGAATGTTTGAAAACTATTTTTCTAAGGCTCCTGGACATGGGCAATAACTCTTTTCTTCAGGAAGAAAATGAAGCATTTGCCAGAGGGAAGCCAGCACCTATTTTCTTTACCACATATTTTCTATATTTACTTTAAGACTCATGTCATCCTTTTTTTTTTTTTTTAGTGAGGAAGATTCACCCTGAGCTAACATCCCTGCCAATATTCCTCTATTTTGTATGTGAGATGCCTCCACATCATGGCTGATGAGTGGAGTAGGTCCAAGCTCGGGATCTGAACCCACAAATCCAGGCTGCCAAAGTGGAGCATGCACAACTTCAACCACTCGGCCACAGGGCCGGCCCCACATTTCATCCATATTTTGAAAAGAATGTAAGTGAGGTTCTATGGGATAAAGGTGCTGTTGGTTAAAATCCATTAAGTAAAAGTAGCCACAATTCATAGGTGTATTTGAAAAAAAACTTTGTTCTGTGGAACAGTTAATAGGGGAAACCACTCACCCTTCAAATTATAGAGATCTCAGGCATGGAACGTTCATGCAGAACTCAGTGTGCTTGAAACTGTGGAGTTTATATGTTCTGCTGTCATGCTGTTTATAATCTACTATGCCAAAACAGAAAACTGATGTGCATGCATTCCTGTAGGCTATGTTAATTTTTCTTTTTGTTCATTTTATTAATTGTGGGGAGAAGGGTATGTGGATGAGTAGAGTCGCCAGATAAAATACAGTACATACTTATACTAAAAAATTATTGTTTAACTTGAAATTCAAATTTCACTGGGAGTCTTCTATTGTTATTTGCTAAATCTGACAATCCCATAAATGAGTTAGAGGGTAATAGTGACTGATCTTTGAACATTAAAAAGGACTACAGATTGTATAATGTAGAGAGGCACTTCTAAGCTTTAATGTACATACGGATTATCTAGAGTGCTTGTTAAAAAGCAGATTCCGATTCTGAGGATCTGGAGCAGGACCAGAAGTTCTGCATTTCTACAGTTCATGCGAATAATGCTGGTTTGTGGCCCACAGTTTGAGCAAGGCTGTAGTGGAAACTTGAGTATGTGTGTGTGCGTGTGTGTGTGTTTTCACTGCCCAGCATCTGAACTCACTTTCTGCGTGTAGGGAATTCACCAATGTATGATTCTTCAAGGAAAGTAGAGCCTGGTTCCCATTATGGAAGCTGATAGAAGGTGTCGAATACTCATTTTACCAGCTTGCCTTGCAGCCTGGATTTAGTTCGGTGATCTACACTGGGCCAATCAGAAGCACCTGCACAGGAATTTGAGTCAAGAAATAGTAACACATAAAAACTATGTTAACAGTGAGTTGTCTATGTTGCAACAGCCGCAGTTGTGGCCAAATTGAGTTCCCGGGGCAGTGGTGGTGGTGGCGGAAGGGGCAGAGTCCAGCACAGGAGCATCAGTACCAGTAGTCTTCTCACTGGGCTGAAGCTACAACACGATTTTAGGCATTGTTCCTAGCCGCAAGCTCGGAGCTTGGTTCTTAACCTTCATAATGATTTTGTGAGCTGCTCAATTCCTTTCCTACCTCAATCACTCAGAATTGATACTTGTTGCTTGAAACTAAGAACTCTGATCAAGCCAAAGGGTCTGCCAGAGGCTAGCTGTCTTGCACAGCCACATCAGCTAGCAGTATATGTGTGAGATGCCATCTAGGTCACCACTCAGGGTGATTTTTCTTCACAGGGTGAGGACCATTCTGAGAGAGGGGCAACCTCCACTTTTGAGAAGGGTCTCTATCTCCTGGCATACACCTCTATGTCCGTTCTTTCATTATTACCTCTGGTGATGACTGGTCTTGGCTTAATAGGACTAGATTCATATGCTAACCCTATCACTAACTAGTTATATCTGGCAAATCACTTAGTCTCTGTTTCCTTGGCTGTTAAAGGGGGGCAAGCTAATGATTCTACTATTGCATTTATTCACATTCTTTCATAATTATTTTTTTACATTCTTATTGAAGTACAAACTGCACATCATAAAATTCACCCATTTTAAGTGTACAATTTAATGACTTTTAGTAAATTTACTGAGTTGCACGATCATCACCATAATCCAGTTTTAGAACATTTCATCACCCCAATAAGATCCCTCAGGCCCATTTACAGTTAGTTAATCCCCATATCCACCCTCAGGCCTGGGCAACTACTAATTTACTTTCTGTGTCTATAGATTTGCGTTTTCTGGCCATTTCAAATAAATAGGATCATACAATCATAATTATTTGTTACACAAGTTTCTTCTGCTATATATTGAGTTCCCAAAAGGCCTGTGTCTAAGAACAGAAATCAACAAAATTGAAAACAGGAAAACAATAAAAAATCAATGAAACGAAGAGCTGGATCTTTGAAAAGATCAATAAAACTGACAAACCTCTAGCAAGTCTGACAAAGAAAAAAAAAGACACAATTACTAATAGCAGGAACAAAACATGGAATATCACTATAGATCCTGTAGACATCAAAAAGATAGAAAGAGAATATTACAAACAATTCTACACATATATATTTTAGAATTTAGATGTGGACCAATTGCTTTAAAATCACAAACTAACAAAACTCACTAAAGACTAAATAGATACTCTGAATACTCCTATAACTATTATAAGAATGTTAATTCGTAATTTAAAACCTTCTCAAAAAGAAATCTCCAGGTTCAGATAGTTTCATTGAATAATTATACCAAATATTTAAATGGAAATAATACCAATTCTACCCAACCTCCTCCAGAAAATAGAATAGGAGGTAACATTTCCCAACTTAATTTATGAGGCCAGTATTACCCTTATACAAAAACCAGACAAAAACAGTACAAAAAAAGAACTACAGACCAATACCTTCCATAAACTTAGACACAAAAATCTGCAACAAAATACTAGCAAACTGAATCTAAGAATATATAAAAAGAAATATACACCACGACCATGTGGGATTCATTTCGTGTACAAAAGGCTGGTTCAACACCTAAAATTCATTCAGTGTAACTAACCATATTAACAGGCTAAAGAATAAAAATCCTATGATCACATCAACTGACTGAAAAACATTTGGCAAAACCCAACCCCCATTCATGATAAAAGCTCTCAGTAAACTAGGATAGACTGGAACTTCCTCAACTTGATAAAGAACATCTACAAAACCTACAAGCTAACATTATATTTAACAGCGATAGAGCATCATAGTTAACAGTAGAGGACTGAAAGCTTTTCCCAGGGGAAGTCAATCCACCCGTGTGGCTCCAGGAGAGGAGCTATGGTTCAGATCACTCATCTCCCTCCGCCCCAGCCTCTGGGGAGTCAAGCATCCCCAAAGGAGGGACTATTTGTCCCACGCAGCGGCAGGTCCAAGGACCTGGGGCCCCAGCGCCCTTGTCTGCAGGGATGAGTGGCCGGAGATTAGCCTAGGGCTAATCCAGAATTGCCTCACACGAGCAGCCTCAACCCCCTTGAACGTTTCCCTTCCCAGCCGGCATTCTTCATTCCGCCGCGTCTCTCCTTTGAACCTTCTCCAGGTTTGGACGCCGTCTTCTGAACACATTGATGTTTCTTTCTAAAGTGAAAATGAATGAGGAAAAAGCCTAGTAATTAGCATTTTTGTCAAAGTTTATACTAAACCTTCCAGCTTTCCGTCCAGTCTTGCTTAACAGACTGCCTGTACAGCGATGCCTCGGAGACTTCTCAGTGAGGAGGAAGGAAGAGTGCATCTCTCCTGATTCTTTCGAGATTCGGTGGAGAATTGTTTCAACATTCTTGAGTGTTCTCTATTAAGAGGATCTTAAACTGGTGAATTTCTCACTTGGTTTTCAGCTGTGGTCCATTGAGAGCTCTTGATATATCTTTTTCTTTTATATCTGATGGAAAACAACACCACTACTTCCTCCTGCACACATTTTCAGACTTAGGAGGCCACAATTAATATACACGTTCGAAGGAGGAAAATGTTATATTGTGCTTTGTTCTCTCACTTGCATTACATCCTCCTGAAACTGTGGCTGACCTGTAGGCTCATGGTGTTCCTGAATATGATTGGCATGGGTAATTAGCAGGCTAGTAAAAGAGAACGAAGAAAGTGCTATCAAGACATGTATATACAGGGACATCAGAACAATGGCTTGAGAGCCTGAGGACTTAGTGGGCCATCCCAGCTCTGCCATAGACACCCTCTGGGACCTTGGCCAAGTTAGAGCAACTCTTTGTGTCTTTGCTCCTTCCTGGTAAGTTAAATTAAACTATTCTTACCATTCTCTATCTCACAAATATGTCATAAAAATAAACTTAGATAATTGAGGTGAAAATATTGAAGGTTTTGTATTGAGAGCAAAGAGAGTGGCTGATGAAAGGCGCTCTCTGAATGGAAGATTCAATAAAAGGAAACCATTTGACCTTCAGTTTAGAAACCAATCATTTCAATTAAATTCAATACACATCCGATGAGCACTAACTCTGTATATGCAGCATTCTGGGCTGTGTGCTGTATGGCCTTTTCATCTGGTGGAGCCACGCTAACTCCTGCATACTCTAGCTTTCTCTCATGCCTGTGTCAGTTCCCAACCCTGAGTCGGGGCCATTTTCACTCTCCCTCTATTCATACGGAAAGGCAGCGGAGCATTCTAGATACAGGCACAAAATGTGCTGAAATTGCCCCCTGCTCCCCACCTGCCCCCCGAGCCTAAACTGTGCCTTAGGGTTCAGACATGTCTGATTACTCCAGTGACTGAGAAGCCTCCTGGGAGAGAACATTTCCTCAAGGAAGAAGGAACCAAACATGATAAGCTTGAGCCAAAAACAAAGATTAGGTCATCAGAAGGGAGAGATCCTCTGAGTCCAGTCCTGTGTCTCTTGGCCCTTGTTTGAGTCCAGTGGGAGGTGGGGTGGGGATAGAGTGAGGGGGAAGAAGAGGGAGCGGGAGCTATAGGTGAAAGCTGAAATATCTGTTTCCAGCTTTTCAAATCCCACGCTTCATATGTATCACATGTGCTCTCACTTCTTAATTTACTACAAAGGATCAAGGCGTCAACACAAGTGCAAGCAACAGAATACTTGACTGGAGGTGACGTTAAAAACAAGAAATTTATCATCTCAGGAAATAAGTTTGGGGGAAGATGGTTCCAAGGTTGGTTAATTGAGTAGCTCAAGTATGTCATCGAAGACCCAAGTGGATTTCTTCTTTCTGCGCTGCAATCCTCAGCATGATGGTAATACAGGCATACCTCATTTTATTGTGCTTTGCTTTATTGCATTTCACAGATATTGTGTTTTTTACCAATTGAAAGTTTGTGGCCACCGCATGTTGAACAAATCTGTGGGCGCCATTTGTCCAACAGCATTTGCTCACTTTGTGTCTCTGTGCCACATTTTGGTAATTCTCGCAATATTTCAAACTTTTTCATTATTAGTATATTTGTTATGGTGATATGTGATCAATGATCTTTGATGTTACTACTGTAATTGTTTGGGGGCACCACAAACTGCACCCGTATATGGTGGAGAACTTAATAAATGTTGTGTGTGTGTTCTGACTACTCCACTGACCAGCCATTCCCCCATCTCCCTCCCCCTCCTTGGGCCTCCCTATTCCCTGAGACACAATAATATTGGAATTAGGCCAATTAATAGCTCTACAGTGGCCTCTAAGTGTTCAAGTGAAAGGAAGAGTCACATGTCTCTCACTTTAAATCAAAAGCTAGAAATGATTAGGTTTAGTGAGCATGTCGAAAGCTGAGATAGGCTGAAAGCTAGGCCTCTTGTGCCTAACAGTTAGGCAAGGTGAGAATGCAAAGGAAAAGTTCTTGAAAGAAATTAAAGTGCTACTCCAGTGAACACATGAATGATAAAAAAGTGAAACAGACTTATTGTTGATATGGAGAAAGTTTTAGTGGTCTGGATAGAAGATCAAACCAGCTACATCATTCCCTTAAGCCAAAGCCTAATCCAGAGCAAGGCCCTAACTCTCTTCAATCCTGTGATGGCTGAGAGAGGTGAGGAAGCTGCAGAAGAAAAGTTTGATGCTAGCAGAGTTTGGTTCGTGCGATTTAAGGAAAGAAGCCATCTCTATAACATAAAAGTGCCAGGTGAAGCAGCAAGTGCTAGTGTAGAAGGTGCAGCAAGTTATCCAGAAGATCTAGCTAAGATAATTAATGAAGGTGGCTACACTTAACAACAGACTTTCAATGTAGACAAAACAGCCTTCTTTTGGAAGAAGATGCTGTCTAGGACTTTCACAGCTAGAGAGGAAAAGTCAATGCCCGGCTTCAAAGCTTCAAAGGACAGGTTGACTCTCTTTTTAGGGGCTAATGCAGCTGGTGACTTTAAGTTGAAGTCAATGCTCACTTACCATTCCAAAAATCTTAGGGCCCTTAAGTATTATGCTAAGGGGCTGGCCCCGTGGCTTAGCGGTTAAGTGCGCGCGCTCCACTGCTGGCGGCCTGGGTTCGGATCCCGGGCGTGCACCAACGTACTGCTTCTCCGGCCATGCTGAGGCCGTGTCCCACATACAGCAACTAGAAGGATGTGCAGCTATGACATACAACTATCTACTGGGGCTTTGGGAGAAAAAATAAATGAATAAATAATTTAAAAAAAAGAATTATGCTAAATCTACTCTGCCTGTGCACTATAAATGGAACAACAAAGCCTGGATGACAGCACATCTGTTTACAACATGGTTTACTGAATATTTTAAACCCATTGTTGAGAGCTACTGCTCATAAGAAAAGATTCTTTTCAAAATATTACTGATCATTGACAATGGACCTGGTCACCCAAGAGCTCTGATGGAGATGGTCAATGAGATTAATGTTGTTTTCATGCCTGCTAACACAACATGCATCCTATAGCCCATGGGTCAGGAGTAATTTCAACTTTCAAGTCTTATTATTTAAGAAATACATTTTGTAAGGCTATAGCTGCCATAGGTAGTTATTCCTCTGGTGGATTTGGGCAAAGTAAATTGAAAACCTTCTGGAAAGGATTCGCCATTCTAGATGCCATTAAGAACATTTGTGATTCATGGGAAGTGGTCAAAATATCAACATTAACAGGAGTTTGGAAGAAGTTGATTCTAACCGTCGTGGATGACTCTGAGGGGTTCAAGACTTCAGTGGAGGAAGTAGATGCAAATGTGGTGGAAAAAGCAAGAGAACTAGAATTAGAAGTGGAGCCTGAAGAGGCGACTGAATTGCTGCAATCTCATGATCAAACTTTAACGGAAGAGGAATTGCTTCTTATGGATGAGCAAAGAAAGTGGTTTCTTGAGATGAAATCTACTCCTGGTGAAGTTGCTGTGAAGACTGTTGAAATGACAGCAAAGGATTTATAATTTTTATTTATTTATTTATTTTTCCCCAAAGCCCCAGTAGATAGTTGTCTGTCATAGTTGCACATCCTTCTAGTTGCTGTATGTGGGACGTGGCCTCAGCATGGCCAGAGAAGCGGTGCGTAGGTGCGCGCCCGGGACACGAACCCGGGCCGCCAGCAGCAGAGCGCATGCACCTAACCACTAAGCCACGGGGCCGGCCCCAACAGCAAAGGATTTAGAATATTACATAAACTTGGTTGATAAAGCAGCAGCAGGGTTTGAGAAGATTGACTCCAATTTTGAAAGAAGTTCCACTGTGGGTAAAATTCTATCGAACAACTTCACATGCTGTGGAGAAATCATTCCTGAAAGGAAGAGTCAATCGATGCAGCAAACATCATTGTTGTCTTATCTTAAGGAATTGCCACAGCCACCCCAGCCTTCAGCAACCACCACCCTGATTAGTCAGCAGCCATCAACATCGAGGCAAGATCCTCCAGCAGCAAAAAGATTATGATTCACTGAAGGCTCAGGCAATGGTTAGCAATTTTTAGCAATAAAATATTTTTAATTGAAGTACGTACATTGCTTTTTAAGACATAATGCTGTTGCACACTTAAGAGACTACAGTGTAGTGTAAACATAACTTTCATATGCACTGGGAAACCAAAAAATTCATGTGACTCACTTTATTGCAATATTTGCTTTATTGCAGTGGTCTGGAACCAAACCTGCAATATCTCCGAGGTACGCCTGTATTTCCTGTCATCTCCTGTCAAGGCTGCACCATGGCTTCAGCATTCCTTGGCATCAGATGCAAATGGGAGTATCCAGCAAAGAAGAGGGATGTTGCCTCCCATACCTATGATTCATTATCTCTCTCAACAAAAGAAGGAAAACCCTTTCAGGAAGCCTCTAGCAGAATTTCCCTTGTGTCCCCTTGGCCAAAATTATGTCACACACCCATCCTAAACTAATTCCTGGCAAAGGGAATGATGCTAATCATAATCCACCCCTCATGCTGAGAAGGAAGATCACCTTCCCACAGCATGTGGCAGAGTAGGCTTCAAACAACATCAAATTTTGCCAGAAAGAAAGAAAGAAAGAATGTGGCTGTGGCTTAGGCCCCAACAATTTCCTTCGCCTTCCCTGTCCTCTACTTCAAAATGTTTGTACGTAGTCCTCTCTACTGCAAAATATTTCTGTATAAACACCTCTTCATCACTTCTAAATTGTTCTATGTTCACTCAAATTCTGTACTATCTCAATTGGAGAGATAATTTCCCCTCCATTTCAAGACCTGGCCCTCTATCTGTCTACCTGATAGATCCTTGACCTTGCTCTTGTCCTAGCCCCTCACGGTGTTCCCTGAACCACACCTGCAAGCTGTTCAACCTGGTACTCCAATAGTGAGAATCAAAGGAGATCTGAAGCTCTTTTCTTTGTCCCAGGAGAATCCAGATTTAAAGATGCAGGAACACTTTCAAACTCTATGAGGTGGGGCAGAAGTGAGGTCAGGAAGGCAAGGACCAAGAGCATGCTTTATGGTTTCCTATCAGGATTCTATACCCAAGGATTCTCTGTCCCACTCTGGGATATAGGAGCGCCACGTGGTATCCTCAGCCACTTGGCTGGGGTCTGCTTCCAAGCCCCCTCTATCCCCCACCAGCCATGATCCCCTGGAAATTGGGTTCCATTCTAATTTTCTGTGTCCCATCCTGGAGGAAATCTGAGAATGACTTGGCTTGAACCTGAAACCTGTTCCTCTTTCCTACACTCCCATTGATGTATTTATTCATTCATCAAATATTAAACTCGGTTCCAAGAACAAGGTGCCAGGGAGACATTAGTGAATGAATCAAGGTTCCCTGCCTTGGTGGAGCTTACATTCTGGCGGGAGAACTTTGTTTCTCTAACAAGGCTTGGCTTGAAATTGATGGCTCTCTCACAGGGACCAGAATGGAAACAAAACTTAATGGTAATGCTGAGTTATTAACTCATACAGTATAACTCATATTTTAATCCTTCACAAACAGCTACTATTATTAGTCTAAATCATTTTGATCTTTATACAACTCATAAAATATCACGTTTTTCACTGAGATGGTTGTTTCACACAATTACAGTTTCCAACAAGATAAACACAGTGTTGGGCAATGTACTTGTGGTACAATATGCTTTATTAACAGCATGCCTTTTCAGCTGAGTTGGCTAGGCTATTAATGGATGATTACAGCAAAAAGGGAGCCCGTACCTGATTTAAGCTTATGTATCATCAGAGTTGTTACCCTTTCTCTGCTTATAGTCAGGAATCTATCAGATTATTCAGCAGAATCGTTTGTAGATGCATTGTCCAGAGATAAAATATTTACTGTTACCTGCCCTCCTTTGGCTACTCTTGCTGGAGGATATATAGTAAAATAGAATTTTATTTTCTTTTTTTACATTTCAAAATTCACCCAAGTTTATCATTCCCATTTTTGCTCTTAGTAAAAAAATTAAAAAAATCCCCAAAAAGTGCTATACTATGTGGAAATACAAAACTGCTTTTTTATATTTTCTACTTATAGTAGTTCTGCTTCAGATGACATCATGGACCCTTGGTGTCTAATTTATCCTGACAGTGTCTAAAGTGGAAGTAACCCAATTCAGAAATATGAGTCTAAGATGGTGCATGTAGCAGAAGTGAAATGAGAGCATTTAAATGAAATATAAATCTCAGTCAATTTGAATAAATTCCCCTATTATCTTGGTTCAGGAGAGAACCTGTGAGGACCTTAATCTTCACTCCACTCACAACAAAGTGCATGACCCCAAGTGAGTCACTTAATTAATCTCTGCGTCTTGGTGTCCTTGCTTTTACAACAGTGTTAATAGGACCTGTAGTGCACCTGCACTTACAGGAGAAAAGAGAATGACACTCCTTCTGAAATATACCTGATAATTATCAATCAATTATCAAGAGGAATTTACTGAGCTCTGCATATAATATACCCATCATTATATGCCCAAGGCCTAGTAAGTACCTCACATATAAATACTCAAAAAATCTTTGTTGCATAGATGAATGAGAAAATGAAAAAATGAGCCATCTATTGTGCACCAGATCCTCTGCTATAGAAGATCTGAGATGCATCTCTGCCTTCAAGGAACTAATCATCTAGTCAAATGAGACATACATAAGTAATAAGTTATTTAGCAATTTAAAGTAGCAAATGCCAATGAATGTTATAGTCCATCATCTTCAAACTAGAATTTCCAGATTCTCTGCTTCATTATGAATTCTTCCCTAAAATTTATCTGCTTGAAAATATGCCTACGATTTTATTACATAGACATATTTGAGGATGTTTAATTAATTAATCACTTTCAGATGTAGAAATATATTTCATTAGGATAAAATTCTGTAGAGAACTGGAATGGAAATATAAGTTCAAGGGGAAAAAGGAAAGATATAAAACATTTCCATCACTCCCAAAAGTTTTCTCATGTCTCAACCTTGTGCCTCTCTCCTTCCATCCCCGACTCTAAGCAACCACTGATTCTGTTCGCTCTGTCCCTACAGATTAGTTTGCATTTCTAGGATTTTATATAAATGGTATTGCACACTATGTACTCTTTTTTTTCTGGCTTCTTTCACTCAGCATGGTGATTTTAAGATGAATCTATATTGTTCCATGTATTAATAATTTGTTCCTTTTTGAGAACAGATTAGCGGTTACCAGAGGGAAAGTGGGTGGGGGAGTGGGTGAAAGGGGTAAAGGGGCACATATGTATGGTGACAGATAAAAACTAGACTGTTGGTGGTGAACACCATGCATTCTATACAGAAAGTGATATATAATAAGGTACACCTGAAATTACACAACGTTATAAACCAATATGACCTCAATAAAATAATTTAAAAAATAATGATTTGTTCCTTTTCATTGCTGTATTCCATTGTATGGATATCCCCCAATTTCCTTTGTATACCACAATTTGTTTATTCATTCATCTGTTGATAGACATTTGGGTTGTTCCCAGTTTTGGCTATTACAAATAAAACTACTATGAACATTTGTGTACAAGTCTTAATATGGATATATGTTTTCATTGTTTATGAGTGAATACCTAGAAGTGGAATGGCTGGGTCATATGGTAGGTTCATGTTTAAAATTTTCAGAAACTATCAAACTGTTTTCCAAAGTGGTTATACCATATTACATTCCCACCAGCAGAGTATGAGATTTCCAGTTGCTCCACATTCTTACTAACACTTGGTATGGTCAACTTTTAAATTTTTATCTATTCTAATGGGTATGTGGTGGTATCTCATTGTGGTTTTTAATTTGCATTTCCCTGATGACTAATGACATTGTTTTTTCCATGACTTTATTGGCCATTTACATATCTTCTTTTGTCAAGTGAATGTTTGAATCTTTTGCCCATTATTATTTTGTCTTCTTATTATTGAGTGTATGTCTGTATATATATATATATTTTTTTTCTGGATATAAGCCCTTTGTTTGATATATGTGTTGTGAATATTTTCTCCCAGTATCTGGCTTGCCTTTTCATTTTCTCAATTGTGCTTTTTAAAAATTAAAAAAAAAAAACTTGCTGGAGTTTTTCTTCTGTTTGTGTTTTATCTATAGATGATTTGGGGAGAATCATCACATTAACAATATTGAGTCATGAGCATGGTATGTTTCTGTATTTAGGTATTCTTTAATTTCTCTCAGCTTCGTTTTGTAGTTTTCACATAGAGGAATTTAATTAGATTTACATTCACACATCACTTAACAACGGGAATATGTTCTGAGAAATGTGTGGTTAGGTGATTTCATTGTTGTGCGAACGTCAGAGAGTGTACTGAAGGGAAACAAAATTTACCACCCCAAAATGTGTCTCTTTAACTTGAAGATTATTTTAGGCTGAGTGTTTTTTTTTTTTTGTGAGGAAGATCAGCCCTGAGCTAACATCCATGCTAATCCTCCTCTTTTTGCTGAGATAGACCGGCTCTGAGCTAACATCTATTGCCAATCCTCCTCCCTTTTTTCCCCCAAAGCCCCAGTAGATAGTTGTATGTCATAGTTGCACATCCTTCTAGTTGCTGTATGTGGGACGTGGCCTCAGCATGGCCGGAGAAGCGGTGTGTCGGTGCACGCCCAGAATCGAACCCGGGCCGCCAGTAGCTGAGCTAGAGCACTTAACTGCTAATAGGCTGACTATTTTTAAGAAACAAAGACTCAGAAAATCTTTCTTGTTACCTCTCCCTCAATTGCCTAAAAGAATTCCGATTAAAAAACCTGTCTCTGGCAGCCAGCTATCACCTTAGCATCACATGAACTAGGTGGTAGACAAGGAGGAACCTAGAAAAGGCTATTTGTCAGGCTTCCCTCTGTGTTCTCTGTTTCTGTTTGGCAAAACAAACACTTGTTTTCCAAATGTTTGTTCCTTTTCACCTCTTTGTGAATTTCCTGCCTTCCTTTTGAAGTCCCTGGCTCACCCCACCCCCAACATCTTCTTTTGTCTTTAGCTGAGGATGGTATTTAAGGTGAGGGCTTCAGCCATTTTGGCCAGTTGCTCAGTTTTCCTGGGTTTCTCCCATGTATACATATTAAAGTTTTGCTTGTTTTTCTCCTGTTAATCTGTCTTCTGTCAACTTAATTCTTAGACCAGCCAGAAGAACCTAGAAGGGTAGAGGAAAATTTCTTCCTCTCCCACAGTACTTACATAAACCTAGATGGTATAGCCAATTACACAGCTAGGCTATATGGTACCAATCTTATGGGACCACCATCATATATGCGTTCTGTCATTGACTGAAACATCATTATACAGAACATGACTGTATTCACAAATATTTTATATTTTAGTGCTATCATAAATAGAATTGTTTTTTGAGTTTCATTTTCCAATAGTTTGCTGTTAGTATATAAAGATACAATTGATTTTGAACATTGATCTTGTATCCTGTGACATTGCTAAATTCATTTATTGGTTCTCATATTTGTTTTCTAGGTTCGCTGGGATTTTCTACATCAATAATCATAACATCTACAAATAGGGATAGCTTTACTTCTTTTTTTTTATCTTAATGCCTTCAATTTCTTTTCTTTCCTTTTTCCAATGGCTAGGACCTCCAGTACCACGTTGAATAGAAGTGAGAGTGGCATCCTTGCCTTGTTCCTATATTAGGAAAGAGCAATTCAATCTGACACCCTTAATTATGATGCTAGCTATAGGTGTTTTATAGATATCCTTTATTCATTTGAGGAAGTTCCTTGCTATTTCTAATTTCCTGAAAATTTTTATCAGTAATGAATATTGGATTTTGTCACATGCTCTTTCTGCATCTATTGAAATGATCATATGGGTTTTCTCCTTTATCCTGTTAATATGTTGAATTACATTGATTGATTTTGGATGTTAAATTAACCTTGCCTTCTGGGATAAACTCTACCCAGTCTTGAAGTATTATTCTTTTTACATACTGTTTATTTTATTTGCTAATGTTTTGCTAAGGATTTTTGCCTCCATATTCATGGAGGCAATTGATCTGTAATTTTCTTTTTTATAATATCTGTCTCATATTTTGGTATTAAGGCTATGCCAGCCTCATAAAATGAACTGGACAGTGTTCTCTCGTCCTCTTTTTTTCTGAAAAATCTTTGTAAGATTGGTATTATTCAGTAGTGAAGCCATCTGGCCCTGCAGTTTTCTTTTGGAGAAGATTTTTTATAACAAATTAAATTTGTTTAATACATATGGGAATATTCGGATATTTTGATTCTTGTGTCTATTTTGGTAAGGTGCATTTTCATCTATGTTGTTGAATTTGTTTACAATGTCATTCATAATGTTTTCTTATTATCCTTTAATGTCTGTAGGATCTGTGGTGACAATTCTTAGCCATAATTATGATCATTACTATATATGTGTTATGTTATGTATGTTAATATGTAATAGATTTATTATTTTTGAAATAAATTGATTTATAAATATTTTGAAAATTCTCAGTATTAATATTTAATATGACAAATATTGTTATAAATAACCTGCACAAATAAAAACTCTTTCGTGTCATCAATAAATTATGAGTTTTAAGAGGTTCTGAGAACCACTGCTGTATAATATTCCAGTGTATGTACATACCATTATTTTTTAGTCCATTCTACTACTGATGGAAAATTGTTTTTTCTCTAGGTTTTGGTTATTATGAATAAAATACTATGAGTATTCTTGTACATATCTTGTGGTGGATATATATACTCATTGCTCTTAGAAGTCTAGAATTGGAATGGCTGGATCTCCTGGTATTTTTTAAATGGATGGTGGTGAATATAAAACCCTTCTTGAATTCAGATTCCGTTGGATATATTTCAAAGAGTATTATTTTGTAACATATGTTTGTATCTACAATGGTACCACTTCTATATTCATCTTCAGCTCATTCCTCTTCTCACTTGGCACATTCCCCCAGGAGAATTCATGCACACATTAACCTATCTGAAATCTTTATCTCCAACTCAGAATTATTCTTTGAGGTCTAGACTTCCATATATAACAACCTGATGGATATCTCAATGTCTCATAGATGACCCATAGAGCAGACAACCCAAACATGTCCTAAATGGAACTTGAAACTGGTTACTCCTCACATATTTTCTACCCACACTAGAGAACTGGGCCACATCCTAGTTTCCACCTTCATACTTAACCCCTGCAGCCAGTCAATCACCAAGTGCCTCCAGTTTTTCTGTCTAAATATTAATTAAATTCACCTTCTCCTCTCCCTTCCTATTGTCACTCTCCTTGTTATTTCATTCTAAACTAACACAGAAGTATCCTAATGGGTCTCCCTGCATCTAGCCTTAATTCCCTCAAGTCTCTTTTCCACTTAGAGTCCAGAAAGATCAAACTAAATCACAAATCTGCACTTCATTCTTCCATTGAATTCTTCAACGGTTCCCTATATCCACAGGCTTAAAGTCCAAGTTCCTGGGCAAGGTATTCAATGGCCTCTGTGGTCTGCCCCACCCCCCATCTACCTCCCCATCTAATTTTCCTCCACTGGCCCTTACCCACAAATAATACTGCATGATTTCTTGTTCTCCTGCATATACTTTACTGCTTTGTGTCAGTTCAGTTTCTTGGAGAAGCAGATGTCAAGATGGGATTAGAGGTGCAAAACATTTGTTGAAAGAACCACCTGTAAAGGATAAAGAGGAAGGGATCAGCGATAGGTGGGAGGGGTCTTGAAACCATGATGCAGGTCTGACACTTGTGAAAGAAGAGAAGAAAAAAGGATTGAGTAGGAAGAGCCTCATACTGCAATGCAGTTCTAAGAAAATCTTGGACAAGCCTGATGGGGAGTACCCAAGCAAATGTTGCCCAGTAGAAGAATTGCACAAAAGGCAAGAATGGCCTGGTACTAGTGACCCTGCCAAGCCCAGTCATTGCCTGAGAATTCCCTGGGGGGAAGCATAACCTGGTTAGAATGCTGCAATGGATTCAAAGGTGATGTAGCTGGAGTCTGTCAATCATCAATGATCTCTGCAGTGAGTTCTTTCATAGGGAGATCTGAGTGGGGTATTGCCATGGCTGCTACGTGCTCCTACCCCTACAGTATTCGCCCATGCTATTCTATCTACCACGCACAATATCCATCCCACTTTTGATTGGTTGACTCCTACCAGTAATTTAAGCTCAGCCATCACTTCTTCCATGAAGCCTTCCCTAACGCACCCAGGCTGAGTCAGGAGCCCATTTGGAGCATACCTCTATTACAATACTTATATGTTTTATGAATCTGTTTCCACCACTTGAATATAATCAACTTGAAGGCAAGGACTGGGTCCCATTTATCTCAGTGTTCCCAATACCTGACATTGTGCTCAATAAGTATTTGTTACATGAATGAGGAGTAAAGGAATAAATAAATGAATGAATACCCAAACTCATTGTCCCCTACGCCTAATATACAACATCTGCTACAATCAAACTTGTCCCTTTATTGTCTCATACAAATATTATTTTCATTTATGTCTCCCTACTTTCCTTCATGTCTCTCCTCTTACCTAAAATGCCTCTTCTTTGCCTTATCAAGTTGTATTCATCCTTCAAGACCCTGCTTAGTCTAAACGCAGCTTAAGACTAGGCCTTCCATGTCTACTTCCATCTGCTCTAATTTCTCGTTTCTCTGAATTCTCACTGCACTTGACAGTCTGAACCATACAAAGCTAGTACTTGATATATGCTCATTAACCATTTCTGGGGTGTTGAGCCTAGCTTGCCAATTAGATGTTAATATCCTAAGAGAAGGGTCTATCTTGTATCTTCTTGGTGCCCCCCTTAATAAATAGCATAATGCAAACAAGTGATTACAAAAATTTAAACCTTTCAACTATGAGGGGCTAAGTCAATCTCCGCATATAGTTACCAGAGGAATGTGAAAACTCTCTTTTCCTAGAAATTATATAAGTGGGCTGATCATCCTTGAGACTTGTTCAAGAGCCCTCTACTGCTAAGTAGTTTAATCAGAAATGTGAGGAGCATAGAAAAGCCTTTAACTGGAATCTTAGAGACCTAAGTCATTAAAGGTATTTTTTCCACCAAAATTTATGACATAGTGACTTTTCTTAATGGGAGATTCATTCTACTAGCTACTCAATCTATTGCACTTATTCTATATGAGGGTAGTATTGTTTGATATCCCCTGTTATTTGATATGTCCCCAAGAATCTATGATCCCAGTCTTTCATACTCTCTATACATTCATTCATTCAACATCCATTTATTGAACAGCTAAAGAGATAGGATAGTATAATGGCTAAGATTCCAGATGCTAGAACCAGAATTCCTGGGTTCAAATCCTTGCTCTAACACTTTCTATTTGTGTGACTGCAAACAAAGTACTTACCTTCTCTGTGCCATCTGTAAATGGAGCCGATAAAAATAGTACTTTCCTGATAGAGTTGTTGTATGAAATAATTAATATTTATAAAGTACTGAGAACTGTGCTTGGCACACAATAAGTGCTATATAATTTTTTAGCCACAATTGTAATCACCACTATATACCCAGTGTCTCTACTGATACCTCTCCTTTCTTTCCCACATTCAATTTCTTCATTCACTAAAGTGTTCTGAGGGGGAATCTTCTTGAAGGCCCCACTCATAATAAACACACATTCCTGGGCACTTTGGTTACTCTATCAGATGTACCACTTGACATTTTTGTTTTTGATAGGATGAGAAACAGAACAGGAAAATTTTATTGTGGAACCATTGAGTACAAATGGAAAAAACATTAGACTGTGAGTAAGGAAAACTAGGTTCTAGTACTTTCCCTGCCATTTCTCTCTTGTCCCTTGTGTGATATTGGACAACTCTTTTAACCTTTCTAGGTTTCCATTGACTCATCTTTAAATTAGTTGTTTGGCCTAGAACAATAGTTTTCAAATGTTTATTATTTATTTTATATCGTTGGAAACTTTTCACATAAATATTAGGTAGAAGCTCAAAATGTAAACATGGAGTTGCTGCTTTGGTCAAAAAGAAGATGAGGAGCTTCCTGAAGCACCTTTTAGTTAAGCATTGGGCCATAGAGGTTAAAACCATAGAATTTAATCAGTGGTGTGCTGGTAAATCAGCTCTCCTAGAACAAACAAGACCTGATTAGTAGCGTTTGCTGATTTCTCATGCTGTTAATACTCCATCATGGCCAATTTCAACCTACCAATGTGACGTCACTGAACAAGTTGAGAAGAAATGTGCACAATCAGCTCTCCTAAGCCAGTAGGGGCCAACTCCAGTACATCATTGGACTCAATTATCTCCAGCATTTTTGGACTTTGAGATTTTGGCCAGGGAGAGTTTAGGGCACTCGGGGCTTGAGTGAGTATGCAGAATGTTGGGAAGGGTGTTTGGTCATGGTTGCCAGATGGTGAGAAATATTTAAAAGAGAAGATAAAGGGCACTAGGTTTAACATTTTGTCAATGTCAGCTTTGAGGGCATAGGACTAGGACTTCAGCATTTTATGTATTTGTCTCCAAAAACTTTCTCCACATTCAGAAGGAAAATGAGTTGACCAAATGCCATTGAGGAACCTAAGGAGCCACAGTCCTATCGAGAAAAAGAAAACAAAACAAAATCATATGTAAGTTTATAGTAATTAGAGTAAATTGAAAGCGCAGATAATCTGTCAGCCCAGTTCATGGAGTTCCCTGGGCAGCCAAATAAATATTTCTGTGTGACCTGCTTCAAATGTCTCTGTGTTCGGGAATATTATAGCTGACATGTGTATACTGAACACCTACCTTAGGCATCAGGCTCAGCCCAAATTCAGTCCAGGAAAGAAACTGGAAATGGAGCTAGAAGAGAGGGTTCAAAGATTTTCAGGCTTCAAATAATTTTCTCTTCCTCCCCAGCATTTCTCATCTCTCTTCTTTCCCTCTCTCCATCTTCTCCTCATCCCCCTCCCTTTTCTCCTCACTCTTCTCCCCTCTACCTCTCTCATCTGCCTTTAGCTCCTCCTCCTCCTCTCCCCTGCCATCTTGCCCTGGAAGGAGGCTGTTTCTTGGGCTGCCTTGTACCAACCCGAAGCACAGTTGTATCAAAATGAAAATTGGACAAGCCTCAGGGTCAGGCAGATGGCAGGTCTGAGGTTTAGTTTCCCTGACTTGCTATCAGTTTCTATGTGACTTAGATGTTGAGTGGAGAGCAAGTGGACCTACCACGGCATATCTAGCCCCCAAAGCCAGTGGGATGACTATAGGGAGTGACAGAAATTCTGAGATTGGAGCAAGTGGCAACCAAGGTGAGGTCAAATCAGCCAAGAAATGCTACCTCAATAAATCAAAAGAGACTAGAGCACCAGATTCACCAGCCACGGACTTCAGCCTTGAATGCTCACAGGGCAGCCAGCACCCAGGTGGACCAGGGTCATTGCCAAGAAAAGAGAATAGAGAGAAAAACTTACTATGGGTCTCCATTCTTCCATTCATACACCCAGACACTATCCTAGAAGAAAGTCAGGGATGAGGAGACCTTCTGAAAATTGAACATTATTTAAGAGGCCTGAACATTAGCTTAAGGGACTATTTAAGTTATCAAATTGGACTAAGTCTTAATCATATTGGATTTGGTTATTATTTTACTGGAAATTTTGAGTGGAGGCTATGGAAGGTTAGTGTAATTATTGAAAAAAGTCACATTTTATTCTGGACACTTGATTTATGGGTATGTTTATTTTGCAACCCATGCTATACCCATTTGTGTGAGTGAATGATGAATATATAAATTTGCAATGATTTAAGTGTTCAAAATTCTTGAGTTAGTCTGAGAGTGGGAGATGTTTACTGTAGCTCATCAGGTTCCCACATAGCTGTTGCATTTGGAAAGCCCTTACACATATAGCAAATAATAGTAGCTAAAACTTACTGAATTCTTACTATGAGCCAGACACTATTCTGATCTAAGTATCTTCACAATAACTCACCATGTTAAGAGTTGTATTTCTCTCTTCAGATGCGAACCGAGGTACAGAAAAATTAAGTAGCTTACCCAGGTTCATAGCTAGCAAGTGATGAAAGTAGGATTAGAACCTAGGCTTTAACCAGAACTTGTGCTCCCCCTGAATTCCATGTACAATTGCTTGCTGCTGTAGGCAGTTTCCTAGCTGCCTTTAGTGATGAGGACATAAAGACCATTTATTCATTACACAAATATCATTGAGGGTCTACCATACACCAAGCTCTATGCTAGGCCCTGAGAGACAATGGTGAGTATGCTTGAGGGAGAGTTTTATGTTGAGCACATTTATATGCTGGAGGAAAAAAGAGACAACGGAAAGAAGTAAAAGAAACTGTTTGGAGGCAGACTCATTCGTGGAGCAAATTCCCAAGGAGGTGAGAGGAGATGGAATCAAAAGCAAGAGATTTGCCTTGAACAGGAAGAGAAGCACCTATTTTGAAGAGATGAGGAAATCAGGCTAGCAAGATTTCACCTTAAACAATATCAATTGAATCAAGTGATTTTTCATGCAAATAGAAAATGACTTTCTGATTGTAGAACACTGTTTTAAATTCAAAGCAGAAGAAATCAATGCAGGAAAGAAATTGATCACAGAACATAACTGGCTCCTATTCTAATCTATACAAATTTTCATTATCCATCCCTCAGCATACTACATGTACAGTTAATTTCAATAAAACAAATGTAATGAACTTTAGAAACTGGTCTTTTTTATACCAGTGCCCTGAAAGGTTTCTTACCAAGACCACCAATGACATACCAAAGCCAATGTTTAATTCTTTCTCTTAAGCTTACTCTTATCTTCAGCAGCATTTATCACAACTGACCTCTGGGGAGAGGAAGGGGCATCTTGAAACACTTTTTTATCTAGGTACCTAAGACACCACTTTGAAGACAGTTTCTTCATACCTCACTTGCGGCTCTCTCTTAGTGTCCTTTGCTGGAGTTTCCTGCTCTTCCCCACTTTAAATGTATTATCTCAAAGCTCTGTATCCAGTCCTCTCCTCTCCTTTTTCTCCTCTCCATTCCATTCCCCTCTCCTCTCCTCTTTTACTCTCTTCTCTTCTTTATCTAGACTCCCTCTGAGCAATCTTATCCAGAGCAATGGATATTCAACCTATTTCTCTCCTGAGCTCTAGGTTAGTATACTTTCAGTTTAATTCACACCCCACATCCAATTCATTAGTAGGTTTTATCAATTCTAACTCCAAATTACATCCTCAATTCAACTATTTCTCATTACCTCCGGATCAATAACCCTAGTATACACTGCCATTATATTTTGTCTGGTCTCTTGCAAGAACATCCTAACTGGTAATTTGACTCACCTAGATGCAGGTGAGCCAAGATTGGTGAGCATGTGTGCAGAGGAATTTGAGGTCCTGCTGTGTGTACGAGCTTCAGAGTGTGTGGTGTCTGTACTGGGAGGACCGTGGTGAGCTGGTCACTGGGTCTGGGCTGGGACTGTGAGGTTGCTTAAGGACTGTGCACTCTGGGTTTGTGGCTGGGGCAGAGCACCACGAGATGTCCCTCCTACACACATGCATCACTGATGGATTGTGCAGCAGTGGCAAGAAAAAGCAAAACACGGAGCAGGAAAAAAAGTCCTCTTCTTCCTGCAGTGTCTCTCCAGTACTCTCTATTGACAAAGTTTAACACTGTGCTCACTGTAAGGGATAAATATTTAAAGAATCTAGTCTATTATCACAGAGCACACTTCACTGAAGGATGAATTTGGAGCTGAGAGGCAATACATTGACAACTGGCACAACATATTTCCAAACAATACACAAATCTTAACTAACTTTCTCAAATCACTATAGTATAGGACTTATTATTATATTCATTTCTAGGATTATAAATTATTTATGGAACTGGAATTCAACTTTAGAATTTACCGTTCCCATGTCTTTGTTCCCATTCCTAGTTTAAGCCTATTCTATGAACACCATTAATACAATGAATGATTAAAAATCCAAAAAAGTACACGCCAGCAATGTCACTGGGTCACTGAGTCCACATTTAGCAAATGCTTGGACAGAGGGCTGAGCATGGACAGCAATGCTTGATGGCTATATTATAGATTTCTGGCAGATGAATCAAAAAAATAGTTCTTTCAAACTTATCCAAGAGATAAGAATTGCTATACTTTCCTGTGTGCAATCACTCTTTAACAGCAAAACTAGTCCATTAGCCCAGATCAGGTAGTTACAATAGCTACCTAGTAAAGAGCAAGTCCCTGAGGGTTATGCTAGAGGTTGGTGAGATTTCAGAGAAAAATTAGGTCAAGAGGTAAGAATAAAAAGACATAGAATGTTCCGCTCTCTGGAGAAGGCTAGCTTGGGTGAGTGTCATAGGCACACAAGGGGCATCATGAGTTTCTGGGGTACTTGTGCGTGTTGGCAATGGGGAAGAGACACGGAAAGGGAAGAAGGTAAAAGAGTAGCAGATAAACGTCTTTCACAATGTCACCATTTTGCTTAGAAATGGCCTTTTTCAACCAGAGAAGGGAAATGGAATCAAGGTTGTCCCAAAAAAACATGCAATACACGTATTTTTCTACTTCAGTGTGGAATTATTTTTTATTTTCATTTCAATATACATCTGTAGGAGTTCTCTTCAAAGTAAATATAAAACGACTCAGGAGAAGTTGAGAAACTAGTTTTCTTATCCTGTTTTTCTATGCAACTACTTCCTGCAACCCCGCTCCATGTTATCAAGGGACCATTCTTTCTCAGTGTGATATATACACTTCCCTCACAATTTCAGTGCCCAAAAGACAGCTTAGGGTGAAATGATATTTAATTTTTCCATAATCTCCAGTCTGCCTGTTAGCAACCCCCTTCCATTGGTATGGACAACTGACCATTTCTCATCCTTATGTAGAGTGCAAGCTCTAAAACCTTCTTCCAACTAATGGTGTCAGTTAAGCCCCTCCTATATAGAAATAAAACTGTTCGCTTGGCTCATCTTAATAGACGAAAGTGGGTAATTTGAGTTTGAAAGGACTTTTCTGTAGACAAACTCAACACAAGGTGTAAAGATATCCATGAGGTTGTAAATTAAGTGATTTGTATATAAACTCCCAGTAGACCTCTGATACTAAGGCAGTAGGCACTCAATAAAGTCATTGATTGTAGTAAATAAATTAAATAAAGCATCAACACTTAAGCATTACCTCATTTGCCTCATATCTCTATCCCCACACTTTCAATGTCCTGATATTGCACCTCCCAATATAGTGCTGGTTCTCAAGTTTTCTCAGACTCTGGTTTCTAGAGCTCTGTTTTTATAGAACTCTGTTTACTTAGCCCAGGCTAAGACATTTGCTGCAGATACAAAAATGTGAATAATTGTTTTTTGGGAAAACTAAGAATTCTTGACAATAAAGAGCCTGAAAATTTGTGATAAAAATGAACATTTAAATGCTTATAAAACTAACTGGAAAAGGCGGAATACAAATTTGTATATGCAATCTAACCTTAATTCTGTAAAAATAGAGAGAAAAAAGAATTGAAGGAAATAAAATTTAACCAATGGTTGCCTCTGGTGGTGGCTTTATGCATTTTTGTCTTTCTTTAAACTTTCCTATACACTCAAAATTTTCTATAAGGAACCTGTGTTTCTTTAATAACCAGAAAAAAATATATTAAGAAATCAATTTAAAACTCCAAAACAATAGCTTCTTGATGTGTAATATCAATCAACAAAGAGTATATTATGTTTGTTTGTGTATATATACATATATATCATATAGTCATTTCATAGATGTAGACTAAAGGCCAACATTATTGACCAAATTGAAGTGAAATTAACTAAAGGTTTTGAATTTTTCTAGAAAAGTTGATTGTAGACTTACAAAACAGAGAACTCAGTTGACTATGGATAATTCAACTGTTAGTATTAGGAAATTCAATACTTATTGAATTTTATTGAAAAATGTGATACTTAGAAACTGATAAGGCACAGGCATAAAAAATAGAAAAAAGTAACTACATAAAGCTATGGTAGATACTAAAATGACACAGTAATCAATTTATTTTAATATCAAATATCAATTTATTATTCTTATTTCAGAATAACTTTTAGGTACAAAACTTATGCCTTACCTCACACATTTTTCCACTTTTTATTTGGAAATACTTTCAAACTTACATAGAAGTTGTAAAAATGGTACAAAGAATACCTTTATATTCTTTACCCAGATTCACTTATTATCAGTAATTTATCTCATTTGCTTTGATCTATCTATCTATCTATCTATCTATCTATCTATCTATCATGGACTGAATGTTTGTGTCCCCCCAAAATTCATATGTTGAAATCCTAACCCCCTCAAAGTGATGATATTAGGTGATGTAGCCTTTGGGAGATGATGAGTTCATGAGGGTGGAGCCCTCATCAAGGGGATTAGTGCCTTTAAAAAAGAGACCTCAGAGAGCTCTCAGGTTCCCTTTGCCATTTGAGAACACAAAGAGAAAACTGCCATTTATGAGCCAGGAAGCAGGCCCTCACTAGAGCCGAATCTGCCAGCACCTTGTTCTTGTACGTTCTAGCCTCCAGAACTGTGAGAAACAAATGCTTTTTGTTTAAGCCACCCAGTCTATGGTATTTTTTATAGCAGCCCAAACTGACTAAGACACTCTCTATCTACCTATCTATCAACACACACAGGTATACACACACACACACACACACGTACATATGTATGTAATATTTTTTCTGAAACATTTGAGAATAAGTTGAGTGTAAGTTTATCCATAAATACTTCAGTATATACTTCCTTCACCCATGAATACTTCAGTATGTACTTCCTAAGACTAAGAATATCCTCTTACATAGCCACCATACAGTTATCAACTTCATTAAATTTAGCATTGTTATAACATAATAATATACCATATGTATTCCCATTTGTCAATTAATCCAATACTATCTTTTAAAAATATTTACCCTCCAGTACATGTTCTGGTCTAGGATCAGGTATTACATTTAATTTAGTCTCCTTTAATCTGGAACATTCCTATAGCCTTTCTTTATCTTTTACGACAATGACATTTTTGAATAATGCAATCTTTTTTTTTTTTTTGTAGAACATTCACCATTTTGGGTTTGTCTGATATGTCTCCTGATTAGATTCAAGTTATACGTATCTGGCCAGAATACATAAGTGATGTTGGGTTTTTGTGTCCTTCTCAGGGCATCACACCTGGAGGTACAAAATGTCCATCTGTGCCTCATTGATGATACTAATTTTAATCATCTGGACAAGATTGATATTTTTTAAGTGTACACTTAAATATCTGTAAGCTTCTCCTTACAGTTTGGCAAGGCTATCTTAAATATTGTAGTAGACTTCATTATTATTGACTTATGCATTCCCTCACAACCCCCTCTACTGTCACATAAAATGTAAGAACCACAGAAGCAAAGATCATTGCCAGTTTTGTTCAGTGATACAGTATATTCCAAGCACCTGGTATCAGATCCATATTTATTGTGTGAATGAATCAACAGATGATGACGGTTAATAGAATGTTGAATAACAGGGTATTTATTATAATAAAAAGCCTTCATGGAAGAATATCATGAAAGCAATGCTAATTCAGTGCTCTATGATTATAAAATATAAGAACAAGATGAAAAACATATGACTGACAATAATCGTAAAACCTCCTCCGATTTTTGCCAATATTTTTAATGAAAACCATCAGTAGCAAAACTGACTGATTTAGGTTGCAGTGTATATTCCCCTTGTCACTCTCTGGAGGCAACATTAGCAGAAATAAAATTACTAGAAAGTAGGAAGTAGAAGGAGGCATGGAAGAGAGAGAACATAGACCCATTTAGATTTTGCTCTCCAGCTCTGAGCAATGGATCCATTCTCCCTTTGCATGATTCTGATATGCACACACTCCACTTACCAGAGTTTGGTTTAAAGAACATCAGTCCAAAACAACATAGTTCAAATTTCAGTTACCACCATATCTGGAAGTATAAGGGAATACTATGAACAATTGTATGCCAACAAGTTAGATAATCTGGATGAAATGGACAAATTCCTAGAAAGACACAAACCATGGAAACTAATGCAAAAAGAAATAGAAAATATGGATAGATCTATAGCAAGTAAAGAAGTTTATTTAGTAATCTAAAATTTCCCACACAGAAAAGCCCAGGACCAAATGGACTAACTGTTGAATTCTACCAAAAGTTTAAAGAAGAATTAATATCAATGCTTCACAAATGCTTCCAGAAAATAGAAGAGGATGAGACGCTTCCTAGCTTATTCTAAGAGGCCAGTATTACCCTAATACCCAGACTAGACAAAGACATCACAAGAAAAGAAAAAAACAAGAAAAAGAAAAAGAAACCACAGACTGATATCTCTATGAATACAGACTCAAAAAATCCTCAATATGACCTAAATAAATGGGAAGACATTCTGGTTTTATGCATTAGAAGACTTAACATTGTTAAGATGGCAATACTACCCAAATTGATCTACAAATTAAATGCAATGTTATCAAAGTTCCAACTTTTTTTTTTCATAAATGGACCCTAAAATTCATATGGAAATACAAGAGATCTTAAAGAGCCAAAACAATATTGATAAAGAAGACCAGTTGGAGGATTCACACTTCCTGATTTCAAAATTTAGGACAAAGCTACAGTAATCAAGACAGTGTAGTACTGGCATAAGGACAGACATATAGATCAATGGACTAGAATTAGGATCCCAGAAATAAATCTATATATTTACAGTCAACTGATTTTGACAAGAATGCCAAGACCATTAAACGGGGAAAGAATAGTATTTTCAGAGAATAGTGCTGGAACAACTGGATAGCCACATGCAAAAGAATGAAGTTGGCTCCCTATGTCACACGCTATACAAAAATCAACTCAAAATGGATCAAAAACTTAAATGTAAAACCTAAAACTATAAAACTCTTAGAAGAAGAACATAGGTAAATATATGTGACCTTGTATTAGTCAACAGTTTCTTAGATATGATACCTAAAGCATGAACAACAGGGAAAAAAAGATAAACTGGATTTCATCAAAATTAAACTTTTTTGCATCAGAGGACACTATCAAGTAAGTGAAAAGATAACCCACAGAATGGGAGAAAATATTTGCCAACCATATATCTATAACAATCTAGTATCCAGAATCTTTAAAGAACTCTAACAACTCAACAACAAAAAGATAAACAGCCCAAGTAGAAAATGAGCAAATGATTTAAACAGATATTCATGCAGAGAAGATATACAAATGACCAATAAGCACGTGAAAGGATGCTCAACATGCATAGGGGGATTGCAAATCAAAACCAAAACGAGATACTACTTTATACCCACTAGGATGGCTTTACACCCACTAGAATGACTATAATAAAAAAAAACGAACAAAAAAACAGAAGAGAGCAACTGTTGGCAAGGTTGTGCAGAAACTGGAATCATAATAAACCCTAGTGGAAATGAAAAATGGTGCAGCCACAGTAGAAAATTTTGGCAGTTCATCAAAAAGTTAATCACAGAGTTATCATCTGACCCAGCATTTACACTCTTAGATGTACACCAAGAGAATGGAAAACATATTTTCACAAAGAAATGTGTATGTGAATGTTCATAGCAGCATTATTCATAACAGCCAAAATGTGGAGACAACCCAAATGCCCATCAACTGACAAATAGACAAACAAAATGTGGTACATCCATGCAATGGAATATTATTTGGCCATAAAAAGGAATGAAATATATGCTACCACATGGGTGACCCTTGAAAATATTATGCTAAGGGAAGGAAGCCAGTCACAAAGGATGACATATTATATGATTCCATTTATATGAAACGTCCAGAACAGGGAAATCTATAGTGACAGAAAGTAGACTAGTGGTAGGCCAGGGCTCATGGGTAGCTGGGGGGTGGGTGGGTAGGGGAATAGTAGTCAATGTGTATGGGATTTCTTTTGGGGGTAATGAAAATATTCTAAAATTGACTTTGGTGATGGTCATGCATATCTGTGATTATGCTAAAAACCATTGAATTGTACACTTTAAATGAGTGAATTGTATGGTATATGAAGTATGTTTCAATAAAGCTATTTTTAAAAAAATCTTGTACACCAATGTTCATAGCTGCATTATTTGTAACAGCCAAAAAGTGGAAACAACCCAAATCCAACTGAAGAATGGATAAACAAAAGTGGTATATCTATTACATTGGAATCATATGCAGCCATGAAAAAGGAATGAAGTACTGATACATGCCACCACATGGATGAACATACCTCAAAAGCATTAAGCTAAGTGAAAGAAGCCAGACACAAAAAGCTTGCATATTGTATGATTCCATTTATGTTCGACATCCATAACAAGCAGATCTGTATGACACAAAGTTGATCAAACATTGCCAGGGGATGTAGGTAGGAGGGATTTGGGAGTGGCTATTAATAAGTCTAGAGTTTCTTTTTTGTGTTGATGGAAATGTCCTGGAATTAGATAGTGGTGATGATTACACAATATTGCAAATATATTAGAAACCACTGTATGGTACACTCTAAAATGGTGAATTTTTATGTGAATTTATCTCAAAAAAACAATTGCCAAAAAAGGCTATACTGGAGTAAATCCTTACTTAATGGCAGTCTTGAAAAAAAAAAAAAGAACACAGGGCCAGTTAGTCAACAGAACCAAGAGAGTGGTTTTCTAGAAGCTTGAGGGGTTTTTTTCTCTTTATTTTTTTGTTGTTGTTGTTGAGGTAACATTGGCTTATAACATTATATAAATTTCAGATGTACATCATTATATCTCAACTTCTTTATAGACTACATCATGTTCACCACCAAAAGTCTAGCTGCCATCTGTCACCATTCACATGTGCCCCTTTACCCCTTTCTCTCTCTCCCCCACTCCTTTCCCCTCTGGTCCACCAATCTATTGTTTGTATTTACATGTTCGTTTGTTGTTGTCATTTTGTTTTTTTATTTTCCACATATGAGTGAAATCATACAGTATTTGGCTTTCTCTATCTGACTTATTTTGCTTAGCATAAGACCCTCAAGTTCCATCCATGTTGTTGCAAATGGCAAGATTTCATATTTTTTATGGCTGAGTAGTATTCCATTGTATATACACAACACATCTTCTTTATCCATTCATCCGTTGACAGGCAATTAGGTTGTTTCCAAGTATTGGCTATTGTGAATAATGTTGCAATGAACATAGGGGTGCATATACCATTTCAAATTACTGTTTTCGTGTTCTTTGGATAAATACCCAGAAGTAGAATAGCTGGATCATATGGTAGTTCTATTTTTAACCTTTTGAGGAATCTCCATACTAATTTTCTATAGAGGCTGCACCATTTTACACTCCCACCAGCACTGTACAAGGATTCCCTTTTGTCCACAACATCTCCAACACTTGTTACTTCTTGTCTTTTTAATAATAGACATCCTGATGGGCTTGAGGTGACATCTCATTGTGGTTTTGATTTGCATTTCCCTGATAATTAGTGATGTGAATATCTTTTCATGTGCCTGTTGGCCATCTGTATATCTTCTTTGGAAAAATATCCGGTCAGGTCCTCTGCCCATTTTTTAATTGGTTTGTTTTTTTGTTGTTGAGTTGTATGAGTTCCTTATATATTTTGGATATTAACCCCTTATTGGATATATGACTGGCAAATATCTTCTCCCAATTGGTAAGTTGTCTTTTTGTTTTGTTGACAGTTTCTTTTGCCATGCAGAAGCTTTTTAGTTTGATGTAGTCTCATTTGTTTATTTTTTCTTTTGTTTCCTTTGCCTGGGAAGACATATTTAAAAAGATACTGCTAAGACTGCTGTCAAAGTGTGTACTGCCTATGTTTTCTTCCAGGAGTTTTATGGTTTCAGGTCTTACCTTCAAGTCGTTAATCCATTTTGAGTTAATTTTTGTGTGTGGTGTAAGATAGTGGTCTACTTTTATTCTTTTGCATGTGGCTGTCCAGTTTTCCCAGCACCATTTATTGAAGAGACTTTCCTTTCTCCATTGTATGTTCTTGGCTCTTTTGTCAAAAACTAGCTGTCCATAAAAGTATGGGTTTGTTTCTGGGCTCTTGATTCTGTTTCATTGATCTGTGTGTTTGCTTTTCTGCCAGTACCATGCTGTTTTGATTACCATAGCTTTGTAGTATACTTTGAAATCAGGGAGTGTGATTTCAGCTTTATTCTTTTTTCTCAGAATTGCTTTGGCTATTCAGGGTCTTTTCTTGTTCCATATAAATTTTAGGATTCTTTGTTCTATTTCCTTGAAAAATGTAGTTGGAACTTGGGTAGGAGAAGTGGAGATTTTTTTTTGTTTGATTGTTTTTTTGAGGAGATCAGCCCTGTGCTAACATCTGCCAATCCTCCTCTTTTTTTGCTGAGGAAGACTGGCCCTGGGCTAACATCCATGCCCATCTTCCTCCACTTTATATGGGACGCCGCCATAGCATGGCTTGCCAAGTAGTGCGTCAGTGAGCACCAGGGGTCCGAACCAGCGAACCCCATGCGCCGCAGCGGAGCATGCTCACTTAACTGCTTGTGCCACCAGGCCAGCCCTGGAAGAGGAGTTTTAAGGATAGAGCTGTCAACCATCCAAACAATTTTCCATGTGATGATTCCATTCTCACCAGGCATTCTTTTTATTATAATTTAGCTTCTCCTGTACATTTTCTTTTCAGAGAAAATTTGCTTACCACAATCTTCTGATCTTCTTGGCCATTACATTTTTCATGAAAAAAGAATAAATTGGATTGGAATTTTGGTTTAGTTTACAAATGTTTTCTGGTCAACCTGCCAAGGCAGATTGACCCTCCCCCTGCCCAATTTTAGTTCGGATGTGGAGGCTCATGACACTCTATACACTGAGCGAATTTGAGAGAAATTTTATTACTCAAAGGACCCGGGGAAGAGCAGGGGGCCCAAACAAGTCTGGGCAGCCTTGAGAGAGGGGCAGAGGGAGGGTACTGGGACTTTCTAGTCTCTAGGGATGGATCTAGGGGAAAACTCCCCTTCATGGGCTGTAGATTTCCAAGTTTTAAATTTCAGTGTGCAGCTCCAGTTTCGGGATTGCAACCCAGGTTGGACAACAGGCTCACTGAGATTAGTCTTGGCGCCAAGCCCTCACTTGGGCCCGTGGCCTACCGCCCCAGGCCCCATGGCCCCGCGGCCCGTGGCTCACGGCCCACGACCCACCCGAGAGTGGCGCTGCCTTCGAGAATGTGTAAGGCCGCGCACATGTCCCCGCCCGCCCTTCCTGGTCGGTTAGAAAAGAAACCCGGATGTGCGGGAGGAAGAAGGAGGAGGAGCTGGCGTTTACCCATGAGGCAGCGCGCGTAGTTACATACTTCTGTCCTCGTCTGAGGCGCTCATTCCTCGCTCGGAGTCGCTGAGGCCGCTACAGTTGCTGTGATCGCCGCCTAGTGTTTTCGCGCTCCTCCCTTTCCTCCTCCTCTTTCTCCTCCTTCTCTGAGTCCCAGTCAGGCCGACCTTCTCCACCTTCTCCACCTTCTCCGCTCGGGGTAAGTGTCCCCCGCCCCCGCCTGTGCCGCGCGGAAGCAGCCAGGGGCTCTCCCGAGCGGCGGTGCCCGCCTTGCTCTGAGAACGGCAGGTTGAGGGTCTGGATGCCGGCGTGTATCGCTGGGATCGCCCAGGGCGCGGGGGAGGGGACGGGCTTGGCAGAGCCGTGGCGGGTGGGCCACCATCTTGCGCCAGCCCCGGCGGGGGAGGGATCTCGGAAAGGTAGCTGCTTGGCGGCGGGGTTTAGCGGCCCGCACAGGCCGTGGCCGCGCGGGCCGCCGCCGCCTCCTCCTCACCTCACAGGGCCTGTGCGTGTGTCTGTCCCCAGCCCGGTTTTGGCTTTACTTTCTGGAGGCAACTCCCTTTGGTCTTTTGTATGTTTGATGCCTGATGTTTGGCGAGACCCGCCCACCCACAAATCTCTTCAGTCATAGGAAAAGACACCAGAGAAGGTTCCGAACTTTCTGGCTTTAGGGCCCCTTGGGCCCCTCCTTTCTGTCCAGTTTCCCCCACCCAGGTTACTGGTCATTCAATGCTCACACCCTTGTTCTTGCCAAAGGGACTTCGATCCTCCGTCAGAGAAATCGTGTTCCATTCCGTTATTGTCTAGAGGAGAGGAGCCCTGAGGAGAAACGTGGAGTTAGATACACAATTTTTTACCAGTGAGATTTGCAGGTTTCACTTAATGAGAAAATTATCTCATTCTGAGGTTTTATGCTTCTCTAGACACGGAGGGAGTTCCTTTTAACTTATCTCAAGTTTTAATGCTTTTTTAAAGGAGAAATCAGAGAAGAAAATGTCAAGTGAACCAGCTTCTGCAAGCACGGGAGATCTTCCTCCAAGGGATTCTCTTTGTTTGCAAAGATTTTTTAGTTTTTTTTTTTTTTAAACTCTGAACTTAAATTTTGCTTTTATTGTTTTCAGGTTTGGACTGTGTGTTTTAATGTCTTTTAGTGCCATTAAACGTAAAATTGAAACCAAGGATTAAGAGTTTTAAACTACAGAAGTCTCCTGTTAGCATTTGTGAGACGTTCTGCTTTGGGAGTTACAGTGAAAACTCAAACTGTCTCCTTAAGCAGAAACTTTACTGAGCCTATGAAGGCACTGGTTTGCTTATAAAATTAAGTTAGGTTTATGTGCCCTTGATGTTTTAACATCAGTACAAATATCACTATAATTATATCTTGCACTTGTATATTTCGTTGATATCACTCCTTTTGAAGTGGGCTGTGGGGCATTTATAGAACTTTTTAGAGGGCGAGGAAACAGCCTCAAGGAGAAGACTTTACTGAGGTCATGTACAGGCTAGGAAGTGATAGAACTAGTTCTTGAACCTAGATCTACTGATGCCTCCCCCAATGCTCAATTCACTATATTATGCCCCACTTTTTATGGGAGTGAGTTGGTCAAGGAGAATAAGCAAGGTGGATCATCTGAAAAATATAAGAAATATTTTTCAATTCTCCTTTCCGTTATATTTTTATTTTTAAGCTTGCATATCTTTTCAACTTTTTAGTATTTAAATAATATTGTTTTTACTTCCAAGCCTGTTGAAAAGTTGAAGAATAGCCCATTGAAAAAAGACCTGATGTTGAAGAGCAACAAATTTCAGCTTCTCCTATTCAAACCATTTTCCCCAGCTAAGTTTTCTAGTCCAATCTGATTTCTTCAGCCATTTCTTCTGTTTTACTACTCAGCATGAGCATTTTTTAGTAGAAAAGGAGAGTAAGGGGAAAGGAATATATAATTTTCTACCTTCTCTTCTCTCCCACTTGTTTTCTTTATTCAAGAGGACATTTAGAACCATATCAAATTTTTTTGGTTGCTGTTGTTATACTAATTGGACAGGGGAACTATCTAAATGAATAGCAATTTTTGTAAATAGAAAGTAATCCATAGTTTCAGTGACAGATAGGATGTTGGAAATTTATATTGAAAACATTTTGTTATTTCAAAAGTAACTTCTCAAAGATCAGAAGTATTTATGACATATTCATTAATTCAGGATATAATACTGGATAATTTTTTCTGTCTTCCTGCTTCAGAGAGGGACTTAAAAATATTTGGTTTTCAGGTTGTTTTAAATAATGACTCAGGAAGACTTGGTTTATTCAGTAATTTGTGTCAAAAATGTATGTCCAGACTTTTTTGATTCATTCTTTGCAAAGCAGTTTTCTTTTAAGGAGTGTTTTTCTTAACTTTCAATGTGTCTAGAAAAATAGCCATCACTGTGTACCATCTGGGTCCAAGGGACCATTTTTATTTGTTTTAAGTCATTTTATAAATTATATAAGAATAAAGAAATAGAGGGGCCAGCCCCGTGGCACAAGCTGTTAAGCGCGCATGCTCCACTGCAGCAGCCCGGGTTTCCCCAGGCGCACACCGATGCACTGCTTGGCAAGCCATACTTTGGCGGCGTCCCATATAAAGTGGAGGAAGATGGGCACGGATGTTATCCCAGGTCCAGTCTTCCTCCAAAAAAAAGAGGAGGATTGGCAGATGTTAGCACAGGGGTGATCACCTCACAAAAAAAAAAAAAAAAAAAGAATAAAGAAATAGTGAAACCAACTTTATTATATATTTAATAAGATTTAGACATGGTGTGCTTCTTGTACAGTCATCTCTCAGTATCTGTGGGGGGTTGGTTCCGGGACCCCCTACATATACCAACATCTACGATGCTCAACTTTATACATAGAAAAACAAAAATTTCAGGAGCTGATGAAAGAATCCAGCTGTCTTTTATTAAGACAGATATTAAAGATATTTGCAAAAATGTAAATCAATGCCACTTTTCTCATTAAATTTTTTGTCTTAGAAAATAGTTATTTTCATTAAAAATATTTATATGAACATATAATGGGCTTATTATTATTACTTTAAATAAATTGATACATATTTATTTTTTTCTGAGTTTCAATCTCTAATATGGTAAGTATCAGTAGATATAATCCGCATAAGCAAAAAGTTCATTGGGATTCTCAATAAGTTTTAAGAATAAGAAGAGATCCTGAGACCAAAATGTTTGAGAACTACTGATCTGGTGTGCTTTATTTGTGGAAATATTTTGACGGTTCTTTACGTGAACTAGAATTTTATTTTCTTTTTAGTGCTTATATTGATCAACTTGTAGTATGGCTTCCAGTAAAGAAAGAAAAGTTGAGCAAAATAATACAAGTACTGTACAACAGTTTTTCATGTGTTTTATTTAATCTTCCCAGTAGTGATGCAAAGAAGGTATTACTGTTTTCATCTTACAGGCAGAAAAGCTAAGCTCAAAGAGGTTGATTAAACATCCTATAGGTTTGGCAACCAGCAAGTGGTAGACTCCAAATTCCCACTCAGTTATTCAGCCCCTATGTCCAGTGTTCCCATTATTGTACTCCACTTCTTTACTTGACATTTCCCTAGTGGGTAAGTTTTACTCCTATAAAATGTGAGTTAATTAATAATACATACTTCTTTGTGTTACTTTAGAAATTAGTGATTATAGAATATCTTATGAAACTTTATAAAATATTTATTATATAGTTTGGCTTTGAAAGGCCAATTATGCATTAGTTTTTTCTCCAGGTCATGTGTTTTACATATGAATTACAATAAAAGCATATTTTTATAGATAAAGTCTTTACCCTGAATATGATACAAAAATTACTTTGCAGAATGTAAATTTTATTATAGTGCCCCATCCCCAAAACTTAGTATAAAAGAAAATGTTTTAAAATTTAGGGAATCTTTGCAAAGTATTATGCTAATAAATTTTAAATCTCAGTGTCAACTAGTTATTTTCCACAAATACATGAAGTATGAAAATCAACAGTGATGAAAATTGAAAACCTAAAAAAATTTAGGGGGAGAATAGTAAAGTTATTAAAGAAATATCTTCTCAAAATGTACCTGGACTTCGTGTGTTCAAACTTTCAAAAAAATGTATAATTTCCACAATATAAAAACTTCTTGCACAAAGAAAAGATGGTGAGCCTATGTTTTCCTTCTATTATTATGTGATTTGTTCCCAAAATCTGGTTTGAGAGTTTGAATTGCTTAGGTACCAGTGAAATTGTCTAAGGAACCAAGGTGTAATCCAATGTTTCTTGGATTTGAATACTGTACCAATTAATTCTTGTTATAAGAAAAACATTTTCATAGACACCCTTCTACTGAAAATGTTTAAAATATTCTTAGAGCTCTTACACAACCATAAAACAAAATAATCAAATAAAACTACAAAATCAATGCTATTTTAATCAACTTTAATGCAGTGAATGAATAACATATTTTGATGAAACAAAGTCACTGCCTACTTGTATTGAGTTTTTCATACCTATCTAAACAAGATTTTTCATAGGAAGACCTATCATAGCAAGATTTTTCCATTTGAACCTTTTCAATACCTTCATTTTATAGCTAACCATATCGTCATTTGCCCTTCATTTAGTGCAAATGCACCATTTGGATATTCTCTCCCTCTGTTCTTTTATTAGTAGCCAGCAGCAGTAAAGGTGATAGTACTTGATGACAATGCAGTAGTAAATACAGAGAAAAACATGAGTACTGATATGATCTAGCAATTCCACTTCTGGATATTTATCCAAAGGAAATAGAAACACTAACTCAAAAAGATATCTGCACCCCCACGTTCACTGCAGCATTATTTACAATAGCCAAGACGTGGAAACGACCTGTGTCCATCATTGGATGAATGAGTAAAGAAAATGTGATGTGTATATATACAATGGAATATTCAGCTATAAAAGAAAAAAGAAGGAAATCCTGCCATTTGTGACAATATGGATGGACCTTGAGGGCATTACACTGAGTGAAATAAGTCAGACAGAGGAAGACAAATACCACATGAACTCACTTATATGTGGAATCTAAAAAAACAAAAAAAACGACTGAACTCAGATACAGAGAACAAATTGGTGGTTGCCAGGTAGGGGGTGGGCAGATTGGGTGAAGGTAGTCAAAAGGTACAAACTTCCAGTTATTAAATAATTAAGTCCTGGGGATGTAATGTAATTAATAAGATTGTATTGTATATTGGAAAGTTGCTAAGAGAGAAGATCTTAAAAGTTCTCATCACAAGAAAAAAAGATTGCAACTATGTGTGGTGATGGATGTTAACTAGACTTATTGTGGTGATCATTTTGATATATATACATATATAGATCATTATTTTGTACACCTAAAACTAATATGTTATATGTCAATTATTTCTCAATTTAAAAAAATGAGTACTGAAATTATGTGACTGAGCTTAGTTATAAGGTGGCCATCCAGATGATCCCAAGAGTATGCTTATGTTAATTTTTTTAGACAGACAGCAAAACAATATATTGTTTCAGAGTTCTCTTGCACCATCTGGAATATATCTATTTTCCCCAGAGGTCTGTTAGTTTGAAAAACGTTGGGGTAATCCATTGGTAAGTGTATTACTGCTCTTGAATGCAAGTACCAGAAACAGCTCAAAGTAGATTAAATCAGAAATGAAAAATTATCCCCACTCTTAATTGAAAAGTCTTAGTAGTGAATGTACTTCAAGCATGGCTAGCTTCAAGTGTTTAAATGGGATCAGAACTTGACTGTCTCCCCACCCTCTTTTTATCTACCCTAAGATCTTATGGCTTTGCTAGTCTCTTTGTTGACTTTTTTCTTAGGCAGTCTTTCTCCACATAGTGACTCCCTCACTTCCAGGCTTATATCTTACCAGTTTATTATTTTCTTAACAGTTTTATTGAGATGTAATTTACACAACATACAATTTACCCATTTGAAGTGTACAATTCAATGATTTTAATATATTCACAGTGTTGTGAAACCATCACCACAATCAGTTTTAGAACATTTTCATCACCTTAAAAAGAAACTCCATATCCATTAGGACCCATTTCCCCTCAACCCTGCCAGTCCTAAGCAACCGTTACTCTACTCTCTTTCTTTATGGGTTTGCCATTTCTGGACGTTTCATATAAATGAAATTATACAATATATGGTCTTCTTGACTGGTTTCTTTCACTTAGTATAATGTTCTCAGCGTCCATCTATATTGTAGTATATATCAATACTTCATTTACATGACTGCATATTATTCCATTGTATAGGTATATCACATTTTGTTTATCCATTCATCATTTGGGCGTTAGGGTTGTTTCCACTTTTTGGCTGTTATCAATAATGCTGCTATGTATATTCATGTACAAGTTTTTGATGGACATATGTTTTCAATTCTCTCTCAGTAGGAGTGGAATTGCTGGGTCATATGGTAACTATGTTTAACTTTGCGAGGAACTGCCCAAGTGTTTTCCACAGTGTCTGCACCATTTCATATTTCTACCAGCAGTATATGAGAGTTCCAATTTCTCCATATACTTGCCAACACTTGTTATTTTCTTTTATTACAACCATCCTAGTGGATGTGAAATGGTATCTACTAATTGTTAAAATATTTTTTCTTGTGGTAAAATACATATAACATACAATTTACCTTTTTAACAATTTTAATCGATTAATGTTTTTTGAAAATTTTGTAGAATGAATTCTTAAAAGATAGTCTGAAACCAAAAAAAATATCTAAATAGTAATTCTAATTATTTATACAGGCAGTCTCCAAAAACTGAATGAGTTGTGTTCCAAGAGGTCTTTTATTTGTCAGTTACTTGGGATTCATTTTCCCCCCATAGGAGCAATGTGTTAAACATGGGCATAGTATCTCTACCTGAGTCAATAGCTGAAGTGGAGAGTTCTTTTCTCTTCTGCCTATTTTGGTGCCAACTCTGAGTTGCAGAACCTAGAGGCACTCTGGAATTGCTATTATAGGAGTTCTAAGATCCTCACTGCATGTTTGGTGGAGATTCCATTTCTCTGACAGATGACTCAATCTCCCATAGAATTCCTTGCTTTGCCACCAAAACTCAGAAGTGATGACTTGGGAGTTTTTTGTGGTGATAGTTTTGAAGGGCTTGACTACCTTATTGGATAGCACAGCTTTAGACCGAAGTTCTGGTTCTAACAGCATCTGAGGATTTCTGACTTTTTTAGAGTGTTTGTGAATGTACCAACTGAGGCCTGCTATGGGCCTCAAAAGTCATCTGTGGAGTCATAGGCAGTGGATGTGACTTGTTTATATAGACTACTTGTACATTTAATACTAATTTTAGGGTATTTGTGCCAATAGTTATTTTATATGATCATTTAATAAAAGTGTCCTATATGAATCTCATAGGCTGTGTGGTTGTGAGCCTTAAAAACCTTTCTATATTCTTGGTAGCAGTAGGTCCTTAATGCTGAGCAAGAATTGACATGGATTTATCTACTTGACATATACATTACCTTAGTTCTACTTTAGGGACAAGCAGTAACTATTCAAATAATTGAGTTAAAGAGATTTGAATACTTAAACCTCAGAACTAGGGAAATTTACTTAAGGACAGAATTCGCTAGAGATTCTTGTAATAGTAATTCAAACATTTATACCAGTAACTTCTTCTGGAGTTAAAGTAGTTTTTTTCCATTGGTCTAAATCAGTCTAAATGGTTCGGAATTGGTAAAAGCAGGAAAGCTTGCTTTTGCCAGTCTGAGGATAAAGAAAAATGTGAAGACTCAATTAGCTCTGTTTATCCTAATACTTTAGGTTTCTGATGTCTAATTTTTCACTTTTTTTTAATAATTGAAATAGTTTTTTTTTAAGGCACAGTTATTTTTTAAGTAAAAAATATGGTATATGCATGAGAATTCAGTATACAAATTCCTGTATTAAAGAAAGCAGTTCAAAGGTTTTTGTGATAATGTTTAATATACTATCTTTTTTAAAAGCCCTAGGAACCATAGACAGATTATAAAATTCTGAAGGCAAAGACTATAATTTATTCATCCTAATTTTTTCCCTAGAACTGAGCACATTAATTACCTTGAGCACAGGGGCAATCAGTAATTATTTATTAATGAATTAATCTATGATGAAGTTTATCCAACTAATTTTCTGTTCCTCTCAGTTAAAATTGATAAGAAATGAAAAAAAAATAAACAAAAAATTTCTTTGAATGGTTTCTTATAATAATTATATCTATTTTTGAAATGTGAAGGATAAGTAACATTTAATGTCACTTAGCATTTCAAAATTCAGATTTACTAAAACATATATTACAGGGTGGTTACTCATTTTTACAAAAAGATGCCTTTCAAAAATTATTTGTAATTTAATAATTCATCAGATTTCTTCAAGTAATAAATGCTTAATACATACAGAATTTTATTTAATAAATTTGCATTCATTCAGGAATGAATCAATTATGGAAAGTGAGTAGCACGTGTATATCAAACAAATCAAACTCAAAATGTAAGCTTTTTGTAGGAGAAAAAGATTAAATGTGTGTACATTTAATTTAACAAATCCACCCTAATGGTAGGTATCTTTATTTTATAGGGCAGAAAACTGAAACTTAACTTTCTACCTTGTCTGGAGTCACATGGTGAGTTTGCTGGAGATTGAAATTAGACCCAAAGATTTCAGAATCCCAAGTTTCATGTTTCAATATTTGGTGTTACTTAAAGTGATTCATAAAATTGATTGATGTCATATGTTGGTGCTTAGGTGACTCTGCAACTTGATGGACGACGACAACCCTTTTCAACCAAAAAGTAAGTATTACTCCTGTAAGTGATGCTAGTATGCTTGGCTTCTGTACTGATAACCTTGCTTCATGAGAAAAGGTGAGAGCGATGGAGGTGGGCACAGTTTAAAAAAAAAAATACTTAAATTTACTAAAGTAATACATGTTCATAGTAAAAAAAAGAACAGTATACAATAAAAAATTTTAGTAAAGTAGAAATAAAGTGTTTCTTCCTCGTCTCTAGAGATAACTACTATTATCTGCTTGGTATACATAATCATAAACTTTTTTATATGCTTAGACAAAAAATAAATTATTGCTTTCTTTTTTTGTGTGTGAGGAAGATCAGCCCTGAGCTAACATCTGCCAGTCCTCCTCCTATTTTTTTTTGCTGAGGAAGACTGGCCCTGGGCTAACATCCATGCCCATGCTCCTCTACTTTATATGGGACACTGCCACAGCATGGCTTGACAAGCGGTGCGTCGGTGTGCACCCGGGATCCGAACCTGCGAACCCCGGGCCACCGCAGCAGAGCGCGAGCACTTAACCACTTGCACCACTGGGCCGGCCCCTAAATTATTTCTAAATAAGATCATACTATATATGCTATTCTGTGCCTTTAAAATTTTTTTACTCAACAATTTATCTTGAATATACTAACAGTGGCAGTACCAGTTAAAAAGAAGGAGGAAGACCTATGTGTTGGCATGGTATCAAAACCATGGTATCAACATAGATATGGATGATTTTTTTTTTATTATCAGTATATGTGGGACTCCCTCATTTTTGGGGGGGCAGCATAGCCTTTCCTACTTTATTCTTTTTTTTAATTGTGAAATTTTTGTTGTACATTATTGTTTATCAGTCACCATATAGTGCATCTCTCCACCCCTTGTGCCCACCCTCCACCCCCCTAGCCCCTGGTAACCCTCATTTTTTAAAGTTTGGCATTGCCTAGTTTCTTAGCCCATAGATTATCATATGTTAATGCATATCCAGTAGACTGCATATCCAGTAGACTGCTGTGTGTAGGAGGAAATACAAAGAAAGAAAAAAATATGTTCTTCACTCTCAAGGAGCTTACTTTGAAGTTAGACATGTACAGTTAAGACACATTAAGAAATAGTGAGCAGGGGCCGGCCCGGTGGTGTAGCCGTTAAGTTCTCGCACTCTGCTTTGGTGGCCCAGGGTTTGCGGGTTCGGATCCTGGGTGCGGACCTACACCACTCCTCAAATCATGCTGTGGTGGCGACCCACATACAAAAGGGAGGAAGACTGGCACAGATATTAGCTCAGGGACAATCTTCCACAAGCAAAAAGAGGATTGGCAACGGATGTTAGCTCAGGGCCAATCTTCCTCACACACACACACAAAAATAGCAGTTTGAGATCATATATAGTAAATCTTGAATTGCTTGGCATAGACTGTCACTGTAGTAAGAGAGAAAAGAAAAACAAGGTCTCATGGTTTAGGAAGTTATAATTGAACCAAGAGTTGGGAAGAGGCAAGGAATTAATATTTTGTTGAGTATCCGCTTGAAGTTAGGTACTTTAGATGGCATTTTCCTGAATCTACATTACCACTTCTATTAGGTAGATATTGTACCTGTATTAGAGATGAGGAAACAGATTCGAGTAATTTCTCCAGTCACATGATTTGAAATGGTGTAATGAGGATTTGAACTATTCAATTTCATGTCAAGTCCATACTCTTTCTACTACACTCAAATAATGTGGACAGTTTAAGGAAAGGAGGAAGGATATTTTAGGTAGAAGGAGCAGTGCAAATGAGGGCTCCAAGGGACACAATGAGGTTGGTGTTTTCAAGTATTCAGAATACGGAAATTCTAAACTATGAATTACATTTTTAATTATTTGACTTAGAACATTTTGTATATATATTTTTAAGTATAGTTTAGAAAAGAAAGGGATCAGTTCATAAAATTGGTTACATTTGGGAAGGTGGGAAGGTCTTTTGTTTTGTTTTGTGGTAGGTGGACTACGAAACATTAAACAACATTATGCCAAGAAATGATTTTAGCATACCTGTATAAGAGGGGAAATTAAATCTAAAATTTTGTCAATGAATAGCACCAATTTGTTAAAGTGTTTCTTTTGCATGCCATCCCCAAATCATTGTTTTCCATAGTACTTTTTAATTTTGAGTAAAAAGTAGAAATGATATTATTTTGATCTAGTAAAGTTACCTTTAGAAATTACTGCATTTAAAAGATAAAGATATCAGTCTAAAAATAAAAAGATATCATCGTCTAAGCCAGAACTCTGGAATTATTATTTTGTTTTGTTTTTATTATTTTTTTTAGTTTCTCCATCCACGTCTCACTCCACATATCTAGTACCATTTGTATCCATTCCCACTGCTATTATTTTAATTTAGGTGCTCCCTCAGTACTTTTTTTGACCAAACCATTACATGCATAGTTTTAAAAAGACAAATAATCTAAAAGTTATAGGTTGCATAACCACAGTTTCTTGAAGGGTGAGAGAAAGAGTGAGAGAGGGGGATGTGCACATGAGTGTGCATGTGTTTTGCGCCTCTGTGCTCCCTATTTTTTCAAGACATCCACTTTCATTAGTTTAGCTGTTTTTGTAATAATTATTTGCATATTTCTAAACTTTTAAGACACATATACATACTTCCATCTCTTGAATCATCAATTTTTGCCATTATGTAAAAATTTTTCTATCAAGGAATATGAGGGTTTTAGTTTTCTTACACTTACTCCTCCAAGCATCTCCCAATGTAGTTGTGTCTCAATTTTTGGTTAAATCACATTTTTTAATGATTTTTATTATGATGGCCATAATAAATATTGTTTGCTGATGAGCATAGTACTATGAAATTAATATGTTATGGATACATTTCCTTTTTTCTCTTTTTATATATGCAGCAATTTAAATTTTTCATTTTTAAAAATTTGCTATATTTTATTAAAATCTATAGCCAAGTCTTTTCACACCCTTCTGTAGCCTCTTCACTCAATTTTCTACATGGCAAAACTTGTCAGGTAATCTAACAATTTAATTTTTAATCTTTTGTATGTATGTCTGGTCTCCTGGAGACATTCCTCCTGGGAGTAATGTTCTGCTCTACTCTGTCTTAGTGCTCTCTAGACCTATTGAACAACTATTGTCCTGGGACTTTCCTTTGTCTTTGTATTGTGTTGAATGTCATGTTTTCTGCATCCTGTGTCTTCCTTCTTCTTAAGTCTCATATTTTGGTGGATTCTTCCTAAGAAAGAAAGGGTGAACGGGAGGTAACTTTTGTGTGAGAGAAGAACGGGAGGTCTTTATTCTTGATGAAAGAATATGTCCCTCATGCTTGAAGAAAATCTTGGCTGGGTATAGAATTCTAAATTTAAAATTAGTTTTACTAAGACTTTTGAAAGCATTATTCTAACTCTTCTGTCTCTCTCTCTTTCTCTCTCAGAGTTTAGGATACTTTTTTTTATCTGCAGCATTCTAAAATTTCATGATATGCCCCTCTACTGTAGGTCTTTTTCTTGATCATTGTGCTGGGTTCTGGTAGGCCCTTTCAATCTGGATATTTATGTCCTTTAGAACTGGGAATTTTTCTTGTATTTTTTCTTTGATTTCATCTCTCTCCTTTTTCTCTATTCTTTTTCTGGAACTTTTATTAAGTGAGTTGTACCTTTGAAATTGATTTTCTAACAATCTTGTTTTCTCTAGTTAATATATATATATATATGTATTTTTTGTCTTTTACTTCCACTTATGGGACATTTACTCAACTTTGGCATTTGATTTTTTTCTGATTTTTGGCTATCTTATTTTTCATCTTTTTGTTTTCTGAAAAGACATTTAATCTTTTCTGTTTTCTTGAAACATTCTTGTCTAATCTCTTTAAAAATGCTAATTACATTCTTTCTAATATTTTCTCCTGCCCTCTGTATTATCTCTGTTTTCTTTAAGATCTTTTAACCTGTTTTATTGCTTTGGTCTTTCACATTGAAGGTTTTACTCTTTCTGGTGCTCATTGGTTGTCCATCCATATTTAAGAATGAGGCACTAAAATGCTTCCTATGAGCTCTGTGTGCTTGGTCAGCCCTTGTAGGCTGGTGGTATTCACAGTATGTTCTTTGCTAGGTTTCTTCAGGTGAGAAATGTCTAATCTGCCCTGGCAGGGAATAAGCCTCACTCAATTCCCCTGTTTTCATTCTAGCACCTCATCCCTGCTTTGCTCTGTGCCTGATATCCCTGAATCTGGTTCACTTTTTCTAGTATATCTCCCATCTGTTGTCTCTTTATTCTTAGTTTATTTCCCTTTTGTTAGTACAGAGGTTTGTGGGTTTTTTTTCAGATAATAGGTATAATCCTTTTCATAGGTATATTCCAGTTATAAAACTGAAACTCACTTTGATTGGATTTGATTGTTCCTGTAATTTATTGGCCACTATAAATAATTACTGTTATCCATTATCTAGCTAGCTAGCTTAATTTTACTCGTTTAGATCTTAGAGATGGAGTTCTGAGTTTCTTACTTCTTTTTTTAGTATATTGTTTTATTGAAGGAAATGGATTTTTTTTTTCTGACGACAATTCACCCTGACCTGACATCCATGCCAGTCTTCCTCTATTTTTTAGAATGTGGGCTGCCAACACAGCATGGCTGCTAACAGAGCGGTGTAGGTCCGTGCCTGGAAACCGAACCTGGGCCACCGAAGCAGAGCGTGCTGAACTCAACCACTAGGCCACTGGGGCTGGCCCTGAGTTTCTTACTTTTGCTATCGTGTACTGACTATAAATATCAATTCAGTAACTGCTATTAGGATTACTAAAGTACATGTTAAATATCATACTATGTATTGCAAAAAAGTATTAAAAAATAAGATTTACTTCTCTCCTTTTGAAAATTAGATAATACAAAAATGGCAGAACTCTTTATGGAATGTGAAGAAGAAGAGCTGGAACCATGGCAGAAGAAAGTAGAAGAAATTCAGGATGAAGACGATGATGAGCTGATCTTTGTTGGAGAGATATCAAGATCAAAACCAGCCATTTCAAGTAAGCGCTTAATTTCATTAAAGTTTTGTAAGACGTTTCTAATGGCAAAACCTGTGGGCTGTCTTATATGTCCTTGTTACTCTGTAACGAGTTGGAGGTGAGAGCGCATAGAGATCAGTAAGAATTTGTGAGACTCAAAGGAAGGAGGTGGTTGGGGACTTGAATAAGGAGATGAGAGATTAAAATATCTTATGAGAGAAAAGAAAAATGTTAACTAAGTTAACTAATGGTTAAGATTACCTAACGACATTGTAGACCTTCTGAGATTGTAAATCATAATTTTTTAGTGGAGCCAAGTAGCCTATTTACCTGCTTATTTGTTAATTTTTCTTTTTCTCCCTTAAGCCAAATGTACCTAGAAAAGGAAGCATTTGGAATGCTTTACTTAAAATATCAGAATACTAAATAAGTTTGTGTTAGCCTCTGATGGGGGCTCTCACATCCAGGCAACTGCCTCATCACAGTGTCATCTTGATTCATGGCTACAAAACGTATAGGCGCTGCATGACTATAGAATCTCTGGTCTGTGTACTAACACAGGCTGTAGTTCTGGCCGTACCCATCTTCCAGCAACTACTGATTATATTCATGAAGGAGGGAGGGCCTGGTCTTCAGCCGCTGTACTTGGACGATGCAGACAATCAGCATACTTAATCTTCATGGGTTTCTAGCAGAATGTGTCCAGTACCTTTGTGGATTGTAAAATTTATGTTAGAGTAATTAGACTTGACGTTGTTATAATGTTAAAGTGAAGATACTGATGATACTCGTTAAAATGTCCGATCAAACATGTGCGAAGTGCAGAGGAACAACATACTGAATTTCAGGGGAGAAAGAGGAAACAGATTCTTTTCCATTATATTTGCCTTTTTTAAGCCAGGAGAATTTACCAGCATACCAAGGAATATAGCCAGCATACCAGTGTTTTCTTACTTAACATGGCAGGGCATAATAGTGTGGTTATGAGACGAGTTTTTAATTTTCTGAATGCCTTGTTCTTGCTTCTCTTGGAGCTAAATTTGAAAGAGCACTTCTATTTAGTTTTATCAGAAGTAGAAGAATTTAATTAAATTTAATTCTCAATATCATTTCCTGTGGCAAATTGAGAGGTGCTAAGTGGAATGCCACTTCAATTATAAAATGAACTAGACATTTGGCGTGTTTGTTGCTGATAGTGGAACAAAATAGTATATTCTCTTAATTATTATTTCCTAGTCACTGTGATTATTTTTATACTGAAATATATTTCAAAATTATTATTGAAAGAATGACAGTTCAAGTTGGATTTATATCAATTGTAGGTGACTGTTAACAGTACTCAACTAGAACAATGTGTATTAGTTTTAAGTGATTCTATCAAAACGAAAGTTGACTCCAGTGAAATTTCTTTTCTAAAATAACTTGGAATTTAAATGGTTTTACTGATGTTTTATGTGTGAGCCACAAAATATTTTTAGCATATGGAACATGAGCTAAATATTTACATAGCACCACCATAGGGAGGGGAGAGTGGGTAAAAACTTGTATTTGATAGACTGTAGTCACCAAAAAGTACTATAGAAATAGCTCTTTAATGGCTTGAGTAAATACTTATCTTGAATTTCTGAATGAAAACAATATCAAGTTGTTTAAATAAGCAGATTTTTCTCCTAGAAGACTTCTGTAGTGCTTAGTCATAGAGCACTGCATTTCTTTTATCATAGAACAATTCTACTTTTGTGTGGCCCTTCATAGAATTATTTTATGAGATCTGGTTCTTTTCTACTAGGAGAGGAAAAAAGGAAATTTTTTGAGGTTTTATGGGATTTTTTTTATGCTTTGTACCTTTTCCTGATTAGCAGTTTAAGGCAAATCTCTACTCTTCCAAATTTTCATTTGATTCCTCAATAACCCAGAAGTTATGGGTTCACAGGGGCTAAGAGTGAGCAATCTTAAATCTATCCAGAGGGTCATGTCAGGCTCAAATTGACTTTTGGTATAGTAGTAGATTTGAGATACTCTGGTAAACTGTAGGTTCAACTTAGTCTGCAGTCTCTGATAGTGTCCCTTTCAGAACTCAAGAGAATTGGCAGATATAATCCAATCAGCTTGCCCATAATGAAAATTCCAGAATTTTAGGGGTAGGAATGTGGCATGGAGATTGGAGAAGGGCTTGATTTCAAGTCATAGGAACCCAAGTCTATATACAATCCTGTCACCATTAATAGAAGGAAATATACTTCAATTATTGATTGCATATGGAATAGAAAGAAATATACTTCAATTATTGGTTGCGTATAGATATATTTTTGGAAAGTTTTTTCTATCTTAATATGTATTTCATTCAAATACAAAATTATAAAATAAATATAATTTTTATAGATATTTTGAACAGAGGTAATTCCAGCTCATCTTCAAAAGGAATAAAGAATGAGACACTCAGTCAAGGTACAGTATTATTGTACTATTTTAATTGTAAAGTGAAATATTTTGACAAAATTGTTGTATAGGAATATACACCATATATTATATAATTTTAAAATACAGGTGTTACTGATGCCTTCAAGCCTACTAGTCAACACTACAAAGACCCAACATCAAATCCAGTGGATGCCTTGCCTAGATTTCGTCCTGAATCTAAATCTTCACCAAGTTCTGTTATTGTTCGGACGGTGTCTAAACCTGTAAGTGTGTCTGAAACTACACAATTAGCTCAGGGACACATTGAATATTATAATACCCAGTTATAACCGTGGACTATCATAGCCAGTCACAGTTCCAGTAGAAGCATAATCACTATCAGAAAATGTCACCATCTTTATGATAGCTCAACCAACATCCAAAGTAATAACTGCAGGAACTAACTATTCATCCTGTTTATAAATCAAGTCATATGCTTAAATTCAGTAGATATAGTATTGAAAACTATGCTATCTAAAGGTGAGTAAAAAAGTGTAATCAGTAATAAATATTACATAATGGCAAAATTCTTAAGATGGAAAACTGAACCAGGTATTCTTAATTGGGAAGATTGTTCTGAGGTCATTGTTGCTGTTTATTCTGAAAACATACCTTCATAGTTTAGTTTTTAAAATGTTTAACAGAAATAATAGATAATGGTTAATATTTAACATTTCTTAATCTGATAATATGGGTAAGGCTTTGTTCTAAATGCTATATATAAATTAATCTCATTTAATTCTTATGACTTCCCCATGAGGTAGGCACGGTTATTATCTGCATTTTATAGTTGAGGAAACGGAGGCTCCAAGAGGCTAAATAATTCACTCAGGGCCACACAGCTGGTAAAGGATGGATCTGGGATTTCAATCCAAGTTAGCCCAGGGTTTTTAAAATATGCACACACACCCTTCTATCCACTCATTTAAGTATATACTTTTTAAAATAGAAGCATTGCCTTAGAGCAATGGTATAGTCCACAGACCATTGGGGTTCCCTGAGACTCTTTCAGAGGTTGGTGAGGTTAACATTGTTGTCATAATAACACTAAGACATTTGTGCTTTTGGATCTGTCTACATTTGCACTGGTGATGGAAAAGCAGTGGACGGTAAAACTGCTGGTGCACTGAATGTGAATCAAGGCAGTGGCACCAAACTGTGCTAGTAATTTTTGTATTGGTGACCACCAAGCACTCACAGTAGAAAAATTTCACTTTCACTTAAGAATATCCTTGAAGAAGTAATAAATTGTTGCTAATTTTATTAACTCTCAACCCTTAAATACATTTCTTTTTAAATAGTCTGTGTGATGAAATGGGTAGTATGCATAAAACATTTCTTTATCCGCAGTGTGAAGGTTAGCTTGAGGAAAAGCACTCATGTGATTGAATTGCAAGCTGAACTAGCTGCTTTTTTTTAATGCAATGCCATTTTTGCTTGAAAGGATGACTGACAAAGCACTATGTATTGATTATTTATTGCTGCATAACAGTAGTACCACGAACTTAGCGGCTTAAAACAGTGTACACTTATTATCTCACGGTGTCTGTGAGTCAAGAGTCAAGGCATGGCTTAACTGGCTACTCTGCTTTGAGGTCCCACAAGGTTGTTGTAATCAAGGTGTTGGCCAGAGCTGCAGTGTCATTTAATACTGCTTCCAAGCTCATATGGTTGTTGGCAGTATCCAGCTCTTTGTGGGTTGTCAGACTCAGGGCGTCAGTTTCTTCCTGCTGTCAGCTGGAGACCACCCTGGGTTCCTGGCTTTGTAGGCCTTCCTAACATGATTGCTTCCTCAAAGCCAGCAAGGGAAAGAGAGCCCCAGCAACAGGGGCTATGTAACATAATCATGTACACCTCATCACTTTTGCCATATTCTCTTGATTAGAAGCAATCACGGGTTCTGCCCACACTCCAGGGGAGATTACGCAAGGGTTTAAATATCATGAGGGAATCGTGGGGGACACCTTTAGAGTCTGTCTGCCACACACAGTTTTACAGTCCTCAAAAATGTACCAAGTGTGCCTATCACGGGAAAAAAAAAACAACTGATAGTAATCTTGCCAATGATAAAATTTGAACTTTCAAGCAAAAATTTGAATTTTGGAAAACCTGTATCTGTGTTCTGAAACAATTAGCCCTGTGAGCCCTGGACTAGTAGTCTAAGAAATTGGATTGAAAATGAGAGCCTTGAGTGCTCATTCTGTCTCTGTTCCTAACTAGAGCATTGTCACAACCTCTCTGGGCCTCACTTTCTTCATTTCTAAAATAAGAACCTTTACCCAGGGCCGGCCCTGTGGCTTGGTGGTTAAGTGCGCGCGCTGCGATGCTGGTGGCCCGGGTTCGGATCCCGGGTGCACATCGAGGCACCGCTTCTCCGTTCATCCTGAGGCCGAGTCCCACATACAGCAACTAGAAGGATGTGCAGCTACGACATACAACTATCCACTGGGGCTTTGGGGGGAAAAAAATAAAATAAATAAAATCTTTAAAAAAAAAAAAAAAAAAAAAAAACCTTTACCCAGACCACTGGTTCTCAAACTTGGATCCCCTAAGCATCCACAGGCTGCTTTAATGTTTTTAGAAACTTAATAGGTGTATCTGAAGATGGCGGGTGTTGACTGAAATAAAGAGTCTAGGAAATAAATGAAGGAGTTTATTCGATAATCAAAGTGAGGAACTCGAGTCCTGGGAAATAGTCCAACAGAGTATTCTGAGGCACTGCTCCAGGGTCTACAGATCTGAGTGTAGTTTATATACTTTTTAACAAGGCAGTGCATGTGCAGGAAAGGGCTTACACATCTAATAGTCACATACTTCAACGATGACATAAACAAGAATTTTTTGGTTATATGTCAAACGAGGCTTGGAATGTTGTTGTTGTCTGTGTGGAGGGCGGCAAGGCTAGGGTTGTTAAATTTTCCTTCAGTCTCCAAGAAATGCAGCTGGGGAAATGTGACAGCGAGGTACCTTTTATCTTCCTGTTGTGGAACTCTCCAGCTGGTGTCTTCAGTCATGAGGTGTGGGGCTGCAAGGTCATTCTAACACAGGCTTACGATGGCCTGCGTGGCTGCCTCACAGGACAGCATGGATTTTTGTACTGACCTTAACCCTATGTAGCTCGCTTGCTAGATTCACCTGTTAGACCAGGGAGAGGGGTCCCAAAAGTTTGTGCACACAGGCTACCAGAAATGCAAAACTTATTTGATTTTTAGTTGGAATCAGATTAATTCAGTGGTTTTCTCATGCTATCATAAGCTGTTTGATATCTAAGAAAAAAAAAGGGCGCATTATTTAAATGCAAATAGATGAAAGTCATTCCTAGTTGGACCTGGGGAGAAAGAATAACAAAGGGTATGGGGGGGTATCTTTTTGTATTAGAAAAGTTAGAAACTAGAGCTCATTCAAACTCAGAATTTTTTGTTTCTGTGGGCGTGGTTGTCTAATCAAAGCTCCTCCATCAGGTTCCCAATCCTAGGGAGCTTTTTAGAAATAGATTTTTGTCAGTTGGTCTGGGGTGAGGCCTGGCATGATAGATTTTTTTTAAACTCTCCAGGTGATTCTAATGTGCAGCCAGGGTTGAGAATGACATATATTCTCGGATGAATTGAGAATCCTATGTAAGGGAATTTTCTCTGTAATTTTTAAACTTTTTCATTCTCTTTTCTTCAACAACTCTTTCAGGCAGGCAGGGAGACAATGATTATTATTATCCCTTTTAAAGTCAGTGTGATATAGCTTAAGGGTTTATAATCAGTCCAACTTGGGTTCTAATTCGAGCTTCATCATAAATAACAAGCTGGGTTGTGTTGGGAAACTTGCTTCATCATACTTAACTTTAGTTTACTTATTTGTAAAGTGGGAGATACTGTTAGGCCTTTATTAGTAATACTGTGACAACTGCTTGATAGAATACATGTACTGTGAAAGAGGCAAGTACGTTTTAAATAGACAATAGTTGGTGGCTATTATTTCAGTTGGAAAGGTGAATAACTTGAATCTCAGAAGTGACTTGTCCAGGGTTCCATAGCTAAATAAATGGACAGGTCATCTGAATCCCAGTCTATCGCCTATTGTACCTTACCATTGTATTTGTTATCTTTCTGAACTATGTCAAGAGATATAAAAAATTCCCAATTGGAGAATTACTTTAACAAGTTATTTGTTGAATAATGTGTCTACTCTCTGAAATGGTGGTACTTAATTGACCAGAGTTATCACCTAGAAAGGGTTTAAAGTATTCACTTTATTTGGAGGAACTTCTGTTATAGAACTATTTTGGAAATTGCTAGTGAATATCTTCCATTTTTAAGTGCAAATATTTGGAGAAAATATTTACTTTGCAGTAAGATTGTGCTTCGTTACAATGAAGTCATATAGCCGCATTGACCTTATATAATACACGTTAAGGCTCAAATGCAGAAATCTACTTCTTATGCCTCAAAATCTAGGAATGGGATGGTTTGGGTCCCTTCAATATTTGTCTCCATAACTTCTTAACAGACCCATGTCAACAGAAAACTTAGTAGCAAAGTAAAATTCTTAAAACCTGATTGTGTCTCAACTTGTAAGCAAAAACACGCAAGCAAGATCCTTATACTCCCATTATAAAGGTAATATGTATCGAGGGGGAGGCTAGAAAAGAAACAGAAGAGAATACATACTGTATTTTGATTTTATTTTCTGCAGATGGTTAGTGTGGTATATAGAGTATATCAATCAGGACTATATTTTATACACAGGTATCGGTTCCTCTTTTTTCACTGAACCTTATATTGGAAACATTTTTCTTTGTCATTGGATATTTCTCAAAAAATGATGTTGCATGTTAATCTATCAATTAATTTATTTAACCATCTCTCCATTGTTGGACATACAGGTTTTTATTTTTTGCTATTATAAATAATTCTCCATTAAATATTTTCATTTCCTTAGCATAAATTCTTGGAAGTGGAATATTTGGACTAATTTGATCGAAGGATATGAATTTTTTAAAGCCATTGATAGATACTGCCAAAATTTTCTTGCAGAAAAGTGTACCAAAATATAGCCTCTACTTTGCCAATAATATTATCATTATTTTTTAATTTTAACTTTTTATTTCAAACTAATTTTAGATTTCCAGAAAAATTACAAAACTAATCCAGATAGTTCCCATATACCTCTTACCCAATAGTTGCTAATTTTGATGGAGAGTAATAATTACCTTTGTGTTTTATAACATTACTAATTGAATCATTAAGGTTATCTTTATAGTATTGGCATACAGTTAAATTTATCTTTACAAAACTTTATGAAACAAAATAATTATCACTTTTTACAGGATTTTACAAAGAATTCATCACAAGTTGAATCGGATGATTCTCCAGATTTACTCTTTGACTTGACCCAGGATACAATACCACTGTCCCAAGAGGGATCAACAATTTATATAGAAGGTTTGGCTTAGCACTTTTTATAAATATAGTAAAAAGAGACTTGATGAATATACACGTGGAAGAATTTCTGTTTTGAAGTCCATACCTTCATGTTAAGTTTTTCATATATTGTCAGATAGAAGCTAATAGTTCTTGAATGCCTTTCTTTGGTGATTTTATATAAAAGTGTGTTTGATAATAGAATATTTTATTTCTTTCTCTTAAGTTGGCTAACATGTATTCTTTGAGTTCATGTTCACTTGGAACCAGCCATAGGGTGAAAAATCTTAATATAATTTCTGAGTCAGAGAAGTCGTCCCCTGATGCCCTAATAGTATGGTTTTAAAAAAGTATTAATTATTTGGAAGGCCATTAGTATGAGAAAAAGTGTGTAGTTGTCAATGACTTCCTAATAGGCTAGTGTCTTTCTATTCAAATAAATGATGTAGATGTGATAGTTACATATGATTATAGAGTAGTGTTATAAAATGGCAGTACTAAAGAAACAGTGATTTGCAAATATTAAGTACTCAGTAAATATCCGTTGAAGGAGAAATGAAAATTGCCAATTGAAGAATTACAGTTCTTTGATTATATACCATAACATTCATTCATTCATTCATTCATTCATTAACCTGAAATAAATTAGTATGCCATGAAGGAATTTTATCTAGTTGAAAAATTCCCTATAATCAAAGCAATTACTGTTTCTATATTAGCAAATTTGATATATTTCACTAAATGGAGAGAGCTACAAAAGACTTTTGTTGACTGTTTAAATTGTTTACTAATAAGTTAATCTGCATTTACCAAACCAAAATAGAAAGATGTTTGTAGTAATATATGTTCCAAAAATATTTTCCAATTTTTGATAATACTTTGTTTGATATCCACCCACCTAGGTGTCACTTACCTAGTTAGTAAGATAGCCAAGAACCAAATAAACAAGGAGGTACAAGAGTCGTCTGAAACCTGATTTTATAAAGCACATGGTCTTTATTCATAGACAAAGTCTGAATTCTTGAAGCTTCTGAGGGGAAAGACAATGACTCCTACTCTCTCTCTTTAAGTTGTTTATACTGCAGGGAGTGGAACTTTGCCCTGATGGTAAATATAAATAGGGCTATAGTTGATTAGGAAGACATAGATTTGAGCCTCTATTCTAAAGATTTTTGTGGCCTTTACCAAGTTACCTAACCTCTTTACACCTCAATTTTCTCATATTATTAATATAGCTATTTTTATTTTTCTCACTTAATGCTTTCATTCTCTAGACCTGAATCAGCCATTTGGAGATATAATTTTAATTCTTGCTCTGCTTATCTCAGGGCTTTTTTGAGGCTCAAATGAGATAAGTGAGAAGTGAAAAAATGCATTAAAGCTTTAAAGGACTTGACAATGAACAGTTGTTAGAATGATAATATGTGCTATGTGTTCAGAAGCATTATTAATGGACTCCTGTCTAAGATGATCATAGAAGGTTCTTGGAGAAGGTTGGATTTGAACTTGATTTTGAAGAATGAGAATAGGATTTCTCTTGGCACTGTTGAGGACAGTGAACAGCACAGGCCAAAAGCAGCAGAGAAAAAGAAAGAGTCGGAATTTAAAATTCATGAGCTCAGAGTGATTTTAAGATGGAGATTTACTTGTGCTTTTAAAAATTGTATATAACACAGTCTATTTTCACTATACAGCCTGCTAGATAATCAGTTGCCTAGTCCAAAATACCAGCACTCATTGATTGTTCAAGTAACCTAAGCATCTGAGAAGAATGTTGGCGCGATTACACAGAAATCAGTCCCAAGTGCCTGCAGTATAGCTGTCAGTAATCATGTGCTTGAAGATGGAAAGAATCATTTCCATGTTATCTTGAAGAATGAAACACAGATTTGACAGAGGAGCCCACTGATGTAAAACTCTTATTTTCCTGGCATATATCTATTCTACTGCTTCTCCTATTCATGTACATATGGGAGCATTAAAATATGATGTGCAGTTTTAGAATCTTTATCACAAAGTATGATTGTGTGTTATTTTCAAAAGGACTTTTGCTGCATCTGGTTATAGCCTAAATAGCACCATTTCTCTTGCAAATGCCCTAGGTTACATAATCCTTTAGCTTTTAAGCTGATAGTTTTCAAACTAAAAACTATTTTTATCAATGAAATTTCTATTCAAACAAAATTTTATGTAAAAGTCTAATTTAAAAAACAAGGTAAAAGGAGTTTCTCTATCTGACATGCCCACTCTATTCCCTAAGACAGAACCATTAGGCTTAGGGGAACATAGTTTGAAAGCCATTATACTAACTCCAGACCGTTTCATATGAATGAGTGAGGTAATATCATTCAAGATTAGTTGTTGCTGCTTTGTACATAGGGAATAAACAGATAATTTAAACCACCTTTCAGGTTGTTAAGTGGAAAAAGAACCAACTTGAGATTTCCATTAGACATCTTAAGTTTTTTAAAAGTATTTTAAAGGATTTATCTATATTTTTAGAATAGAAATTGTTTTTGTTTATAAACTCAAATGTATTTAAGCATCTAAATACATTTTTGAAACTGAGCTTAGAATATTCTCTGTGCTTTAATTTTTTTTGCTTGGGATTTTTTGGTCTGACTTCCTTCATGATACCTATTTATGTATTTCTTTAATTGAAGGCATCTTTAGAATTTTCTTGCATAAACAGTTTATTTCACGAATTGTCCATATATGTGTAATCCATAATAGCTGTTGTGCTATTACCTATTTCTACCTACTGTCTTTCTACCTATTGATCACCAAAATTTTGATCATTCTTTACTGTCGTTTGTATGATATCATAATTTAATTATATTACCTGTAATTTAGCTCCAAAGTATTTTTACTTAATTTTAAGTATAAGGCCATTTTTGTAGCAATTGTAAGTAGTATTCTAAATTAAAGCATTTACAAATATCTTTCCCATTATTTAAATCATTGTAGGTATGGATCAAACTCTGCCTATATTAAAACGTCCTTCTGCTTCTAAAGTAAACAGTGTTAGTCCAAAAAAGCGAAAGACCAGTGAAGGTACTCCTGAAAAAAATCCTTGCTCTTCATTGTCTTCAGTGAACTCTCCTTCAGTGACACCCTCCCATGTTATGATATCAAAAGGTAAATATGAATTGGGCATATAAAAAAGGAATTGTATTATTTATACATAAATTTTAGAAATTGTGATGAATTTTAAAGCTATTATTACTGTTTGCTTAAGGTTTGAAAAAGAAGAATTTGAGTCATAAATGTCCTTAATTTATTTTAGGTACAAATACCTCATCAACTCACTGTAAAACTGGAACGCCGTTTCTAAGATCTTGTCCAAAGTGCAATGTTCAGTTCAATCTTTTGGATCCTTTGAAATATCACATGAAGGTAAAACTTTTTCAAAATTTGATGTTTAAAAATTTTCACAAATCTCTGTACTATTAAGGATTGATATATAGTAAATGCTAGTTTGTCCACATATTTAGATAAAAAATCTTCTCATTGGTGTTTTCATGTTACTTAAGTAAAAATTGATATTCATAATGATTATCTTTATACAAGATTTTAAAACCCTTCCCAATCAAATTTTAAAAATTAAGTTTATATATACTGTAGTATTGCATATTGTATTTTAATTTTTAATGAAAATAATGAATTAATCAGAATATTTTATTGACTAGGTCCTGCCATTCTTCAAAATTCTTACAAAGAAGGCATTTTATTAGGTGCTTAATCTTTCATATAACTTAAAAATTCCTTTTTTATACCTTATTTTTTGTCCACGGTGACATATACATGTCACATTACTCAATGAAAATCTTAGTCTTGCATTTTAATTTTCAACACGCAGACGTAAACTCCTAATGGTGGAGCATTTTGTATGAAATAGTTTGAACTCAATCCAGAATATAGTTAGTGTAGTTATTATAAATTAATTCTAGCTTTATATTGGTGTAGGAAGCTCCTAAATTTAGGTTTTAGGTAATTTTCAAAGTACTAATGAGTATGAGGTTTAGGCATCACTCCACTTAAAATATTTTAGTAGCTATTACAGTGTTCTGTGTGCCTGTGAAAAGATAGTCTGCATTCTTCTTGCGTGCCCAGTATAAATAGCAGGAAGGGGGAAAGGAGGCAAGAAAAAAGGCAATGTAGATTATATGCAGGAAAGAAGGGATGAGAAGAGTGCAGAGCAAAGGAGCAACTTAGGAAAAGTTATTGCTCACTATTTCAAAGATTGGCAAATTTCTCATTGAAATTCAGCCTTTTACAAAAAATGTAGAAAGAAAAGGAGCATTCTAAAATTCCAAATACAATCTCTTGATTGCTGGGCAAACGTATATTTGATCTATTGCTAGTTCCAAACCCCCTGAATGTGACTCCTGTTAACTGGACTTGGGGTTTTGGTTTTAGTTAAGGAGTACCTTCTACAGTGCTTTCAGTTTTCCTATTTATGTAACATTGTGTAGAGATATTTGATGTTTTTATGTTTTACATTATCGATGGAGAGAGAAAAGAAAGGGCTGAGTTTTTTAGTTATGTTTAGTTTATTTAATTTGGGGGGTAATATAGTCACTTCAAAAAGTATACTTCAAAAAGTATACGGCATACAGTGAAAAATCTCACCCCTGTCCCCTATTTGCCTGGTTCCCAATATGACTCACAAAGGAAATAATTTTTTATTGATTTGTTTTCTATCCTATTTGAATTTCTTTCTGCATATACAGGCATACATGAAGGTCCTTATTTTCCATCTGTTTTATACACAAATTATAGTATGTTATATATACTTCTGCACCTGGAGAAAGTGGCAAACATTCTCTAAAATGTAGGTTTATTTGTTGGAGCATTGTTTGTGATTAAAACTATGAGAGACTGGGGCCAGCTCGGTGGCATAGTGGTTAAGTTTGCAAGCTCTGCTTTGGTGGCCTGGGGTTCACAGGTTCGAATCCCAGGTGCGGACCTATGCGCCGCTCATCAAGCCATGCTGTGGCGGCATCCCACATACAAAATGGAGGAAGATGGGCACAGATGTTAGCTCAGGGACAATCTTCCTCACCAAAAAAAAAACAAAAACAAAAATCTATGAGAGACTTATCACTTCTTGGCCTTTTTGCTAGGATCAAGTGTAAAACTATTAGAGACTTTTACATTTTAGCTTATACATCTTTATCAATTAAATTTTTATAGTATGACAGTGAGGATTTCCATTTTGGAAAAAACGTGAGTTTTAGTTTATTTGTGAATGATCTTTTGCTGTTATAGATAAGTAGATTATAATACCACAGAGATAATATTTTCTTCCAAAAGAAGAATACTTAGAGTGTAAGTCAAATATCCTATTGATCTAAGACTCAGTACTAAGCTTTCAAATATTATTTCATTTAATCCTCAGAAAATTTTTTAGGATAGATCTTTTTCTCACTTTTGTAGCCAATTAATTGGCATAGCTAAGATTGAAACCTCAGTCTCTCTGATGGCAAAGCCCAGGTTTCCACAAACACTTTTCTCCCCATTTTGAAAATTGTAAGGGCTATTTTCTTGAATATTATATGGAAACTTGAAAATAAGGGGTGTTATTCATTTTTAGGGTATGGAATTTGATAGTTATCAATCAGATCTAACATACTAATATGTTATTTAGGTTCCTATATCTTTACTTATATTTGTCTACTTGCTCTGTCATGGTTTGAGAAAGGTCTTCAAGTCTCACATTACCACTATTTTCTTTGATATCTTCCAGTTGTGTTTTATGGTTGTTACTATTTAGGGTACAGATGGATCCGTCTCTTTTAACTTCATTGTGAATGTACCCTTTAGCATTTTTATAAAGTGTTCCCTTTTTGGCCTGGATTCTATTTTGTTTGATATCAAACTCACAACCCTTGCTTTCTTATTATTTCCATTTGCCTGTTATATTCATTGTTTATCTTTTTATTTTCAACCCTTCCAAATCACTTTGATTTTTGGTATGTTTCTTGCTTTCACCAGAATTGTTTTTTGTTTTGTGATCCTACATGAAACTTCTTTTCTTTAGTAGTTGAGTTAAACCCATTTGTATTCATTGATAGGATAGATTTAATTGGCCTGATAGGTTTAATTGGTCTTTATTCTGTAACAATTTTTTGTTATGCTTTCTTTACTTTTATGTCTTTCACTTTGTAGTTACACTGTGTGTATGTTGTTTGGGTTTTTAGGAAAGTTTATATTTTTGCTCTCTAGTTATTCTTAAAGAATTCCTCTAGAGAAATTCTACAACTGAAAAGTGTGTACAATAAATGAATTCGTTTTATCTTATTGAAAATAAAATGCTCATGTATGAAAATATTCCACATTAGGGTCAGTTTATATGAGGTCTAAATTTTATTCATGAGGTCAATTTCCCCTTCAGATATTTCAGCACTGTAGACAGAATGTGTTGAGGTGTTCAAGGTGTAACTAATGCCTCTCTCTTTGTGTCCCATACATTTTCTAGCACCTTGAGTCTGGAGAATGGCGGGTTATTTGTGCTCAAAGTCCAGCTCCAACAGGCTTTACTGAAATACTACTGTATTATTTGATAGTTAAGCATATACATAATGGCATAAAAAACTATCTTTCCTTTTAAGCTATATCTTGACACAGATATGAAATGTATGATTTTTGGCCAAGGAACAAGTTATTGTTAAATGTTCACATCTGAGAAGTTTAATTGCAAGGAAAAAGGTTTAGATATACAGTCAGCCCTCTGTATCCACGTGTTCCTCATCCGCGGATTCAACCAACTGCAGATCCCAAGGCCTATAATGGTTGCGTCTGTAACTGAATGTGCACAGACGTTTTTTTCTTGTCATTAGTCCCTAAATAATACAGTATATAAATATAACAACTATTTACATAGCATTTACATTGTACTAGGTATTATAAGTCATCCAGGGATGATTTAAAGTATAGAGGAGGATGGGCGTAGATTATATGCAAATACTACGCCATTTTATATAAGGGGCTTGAGCATCTGCAGATTTTGGTATTGCAGGGGTCCTGGAACCAATTCCCCTCGGATACCCAGGGATGACTGTGTAGCCATCCATGATCTTAAAGTTTTCCATTTGTTTTCTAAGTTATTTCTTTATTAAGATAATAGGTGTTTATTGTTTGAATTTTTTGGACTATCTAAAGAAAGAAGCCAACATTTTGGTGACTGTCTTTCCAGATATATTGCCAAATATAGTTTTACATGAGCTGGCCCTAGTTTATAAACACAAAATCATTTTTTGGTATCTGCTTTTTTTAAAAAATATAAGTAAGGCTTATAGATTTTTTCTCTTTCAGCGTTGTTGTCCAGACATGGTAAATAAATTTTTGGAAATGATTAAAGTAGAACTTTCAAGTACTGAAAATAAAAATAAGACTGGTGCAGAGAAAGGAAAACTGATCATGTTAGTTAGTGACTTTTACTATGGAAGACATGAAGGAGCTGTTGATGATGAACAGAAGACTTACACAACCTTTAAATGCTTCAGTTGCTTGAAAGTTCTTAAAAATAATATTAGGTATGTAAATACTTATTTCTCTTTCTGTTTGAAAATTGGAATGCTACAGATGTAAACATTGTATCTTTATTTTTCTGTGCTGTCCGAGATAAGCGATTTTAACACTTTCCACTAAGAACAAAGGCAGGTTACCATGCTGAAAAGTTTGACACTTGGATCTACTTAGTTGTATTTCTTTCAGATAGCTTAATAAAGGACAAAATTTATTTTAACCTAGGGGAAAAATCACTCCTTTTCTCTATATTTATCATAGAAGTAGGAGTTTTCACAAGATATTTTTATTTTATAGCTGCTTTTGAATCTTACTTTTCCTATCACAAGAACTGCTTTATCCAGTTTGACCTCCCCATACTAGTCATATTTAATGCTCTAAATTTTTAATTCACATTTATAATTTTTAGCACATTTACCTTGCAGAGAAAGTGATTTTTTTTGGTGATCTTCTTTAGAGAAGTACCAGTTCTATGAAACATGCCTGTTTGATTTTATAACTTAACACATTTTAAAAGTAGAGATTTAGTTCTCAATGGAATTTTGAAGATTTATACATGTATGCTTTAAATTTTAGGAACTTGTACTTTGCAGTCTTTGAGTTATATGGAATATTACATATCTGTCATCCTAAGTGAGATAATAACAAGAACAAAGTAACAAGACCTATTGATGAGTATTTTTCATTGGTTATATAGACTGACACCGTTTTTCCAACATTTTATTATAAAAATTTTCAAATATTCAGCAAAGTTGAAAAACTTATACAATGAACATCTGTATATTAACCACCATAGTTCTACCATTAACATTTTACTATGCTTTTGTTACCACGTATCTATTCATCCACAGACCCGTCAGATTTTTTGATACTTTTCAGAATAAATTGCAGACATCAGTGCACTTAGGTTAGATGTCTGTATGTATATGTTTATGTACCTAAATTGTGACATACATACACACTACTAACATATAAACTTTTAAAAATATTTACCATTGATAACCATCATTTGTAACTAGCATTCTTAAGCATCCTATAGGTCATTTCTAAGCCCAGCATTTATTTTCTGCTGAATTCTTGGGTCTAAAATGAATCACATTTGAAAAACCTTGAGATTTACTATAATATAAGCCTAAAACAATTATGATTGCTATGTTTATGGTTAGTGCTTTATAGTTTTCAAAGATCTTTCATATATATTATTCATATGAGTTTTCACACTTCTTTTCCTCCTTTTATCAACCCCTGACAGCCGTCAATTGCTAATGATCCCAGTAGCTCAACAGAAGAGAAATTGTGCTTTAAGAGATGTAACACTGAAACAATGTTATGGTAGAACTCTGTGACCTCCTTCCATATTTTCACAGTAAAATACATCAGAAAATGTTATTAAACTTGGAAAAATTCATAGAAAAGTGGTTCACCGGTTAAGTTTCGTGTTATACTTAAGTATTCTACATATGGCATTAGAAGTTCTTTCAGCAATAGCTTTTTGGCTTTTTCTTTAAGATTAGCCCATTTAATATTAAACATGAATTTTTTTTGTTTTTATTTCAAAAGACTTGTTACAGATTTCTAGATTATCAGACTATCTAGAAATTTTAGGCTAACCATATTTTATAGTATCTAGGAATTTTCTAGCATTTTTTGACATATTATTTAGTAAATGAAACCCAAACAGTAAACACTGGATAATCAAAGATGTTTTATATGTTAAACAACATTTTACCTTAATGGTAAAAACTAGGATGGCAAATTGGTGGTTTTAGAGGATGGTAGAAGCTAATAGTTGAAGATTTCTACTCTCTGCCATGTCAACATATTGCAGGGTATTTTTTTTTCCTACTCTCACCATAACCAGTTAGGGCTGTTGTATTCTGAGAAGAGCCTTGTGAGGGGTTTGCTTTTTCCCACATCTCCATCTACTGGTATGAGCTGCTGATGGAGGCAGTGCAATAATTGAGAGATAGCCAGTTGGGTAAGAGATTATTTTATACAGATAGATTTTATTACTTAAAGTTATGAGTTGAAAGTTCAGTGGCTCATGACCTTTATATGTAAATATTTAGGCAAGACTAGGACTTTTAAAAATAGATTTTAATAGAGATGATGTTAAAATGAAAGGAGGAAAAAAGATTCAAAGTGTACCGTAAGCAGCTCTAAAGAGAAGTTGTGTTTTGGAAATGTGAAAAGATAAATGTTAAAACATCTATGATGATCGCTATCTAGGTTGGTGACATTATCACTTCAAGATTATTTCCTTTAGGGACTCATGGTGAATGACTGTTAATATTTGACCCAGTCTTAAAATTATTATTTTGATTGAATAACTTTAAAATTCAGTAAAAAGTTTCAGTAAGCCCTTTGAAATAGATGCGCCTGTTTATATTCTATTCTCTGCTGTTGAGGGTCATAGTTCCTTCTCATGAGAAGCCTTTTAGGGAATGTGACATAGCAGAATGTAGAACTGAAAAATGGATGGGGCTACAAAGGGCACAGTCTCTGAGTTAAAATGAACTGTTTGTGCTAACAGTAAACCAATATCTTTAAATAAAACAAAAGGTTCTTGTAATTATAGGTATTAAAATTGCTATTACATGCATTCAAAAACCAAGACACAAATAAAAACACTAATAATTTGTCTTTCAAGCAGCCAAGACCTATTGTATATCTCAAGGCCTTCAAAAGATTTTTCTCATGAGTCTGTAGCTGCTTTTGTTGGTAGGGTTTCCTTCCTTTAAGTATTTTATTTTAAAATATAAATAATGTTTCATGTATGGAAAAGAAACATGCTGTTTTTCTTTACAAAGAATTTTTTTTAATCTGAAATGATGATGAAGAGTTATAGCAAATTAGTGGTATTTCATATTAAATATATAAATGGATTATTTTAAAACAAAGATGCAAAGAGAAATGTTTACTGAGCCACTTAACGAAGGTGATTATCTAAAGTGCACACTTTTCTAGATGACTTTATGGCTTTGGAGATGTTATTTTGAGTAATACAAATGCATTTTTAACATTTAGGTTCAGATACTTATGTGTGAGATTTTTCTTTGGTTATAAATCTGACTTTTTGCACCTGTTGACAATCATGTACAGGTTTATGAACCACATGAAACACCATTTGGAACTTGAGAAGCAGAACAGTGAGAGCTGGGAGAGCCACACCACCTGCCAGCACTGCTACCGTCAGTATCCTACACCATTCCAGCTGCAGTGTCACATTGAGAGTACACACACCCCCCATGAGTTTTCTAGTAAGTCACAATTTCAGTGAAGTCCTGAACGGTAACAATTTTGATCATCTAAACTATGAGGAGTCCTTAAGAATTCTGATAGAAAAATAAGAATAAGAAATGAACTTTGAGGGCCAGCCAAGAAGCATAGTGGTTGAGTTTGCGTGCTCTGCTTTGGCGGCCTGGGGTTCGTGGGTTTGGATCCCAGGCACGGACCTGCACACTGCTCATCAAGCCATGCTGTGGCAGCATCCCATATACAAAATAGAGGAAGATTGGCACAGATGTTAGCTTGGGCCAATCTTCCCCACCAAAAAAAAAAAAAGAAAAAAGAAATGAATTTTGTAATTTGAGGGCAAAATTGAAAAACAAGTTTTAACTTGTATAAACTTTTCAATAAAATTACTTATTAAAATTGAAGTCCCTCTTGTAAGTGGGAACTTTCTTGGCATAACTCATGCATTATATGTAGGAGGCTAAATTTGAAAACTCAGATTACCTGGTTTGCAAATATGAAATCAATGGTGTTGATTTATACTCTAATAAGAAAAGTAACTGCAATAAGAGTTAAAATCACAGAGGCTGGAGTTAGACAGTGTGGATTCCAGTCCCAGCTCTGCCTCTTAGTACAGCTGCGAGATATCAGGCAATTTACATATTCTTTCTGTGCTTCAAGTCCCTCATCTGAAAAATGGGGATAAAAATAGCAGTACCTCTTCTCAGTGATGGTATGAGAATTAAGTAAGCTAATTAATATAAATAAAGTAGCATCACAGAGTTAACTATAGATTTGTTAGACCCATCATCACTACTACTATTACTATTATTACTTCTTGTTGCTGTTGTTATGGATGAACAAGATGAATCTTTTATTTATATACATCCTTAAGATAGTGTAATGTGTTTTTTTCCCACTTTCAGCTATTTGTAAAATCTGTGAATTATCATTTGAAACAGAACATACTCTTTTACAACATATGAAGGACACTCATAAACCCGGGGAAATGCCATATATTTGCCAGGTATGCATACGTTTTATTATGTACTTAGGTGTTTGTTTAATTTTCACGTGCTATGAAATAGTATTGTTCTTTTGATTTTTTTAACCATTTAAATAAAACGAGTTACTAAAATTGAAGACCCTCTTCAATAGTGGAAACTCTCTTGGTTTAACTCATGTGTGTGGAGGTGGTGGGTTGGATTTGGCCTGCAGGCCATAGTTTGCTGACCCCTGTACTAGACAAACAAAATGACCTGCTGGAGAAAGACAAATATATGGACTTTCTTACCATGTAGAGAAGAATATAGACGTGTCAGAGAAATAGGAAATGCTGTTAGTTATGAGGAACTCAACTAAATGCTTTGGAGCCAGTATTTTTCCAGAATTTGAAGTGGTTCCCATTAAGATAGCAAGATAAAGATAAATTGCCTCTGTCATAAGCTGCATGCTATTTAAAATCCAACAAAGAGAATACTCCATTTTATATAGCATGAAAAATTTTATGGGACAAGAGGGGTCAAAGTTTGAAAATTCAAGTCAAGGTAGGGGATAGTAGATCTGAAAAGAAGAAAGGACTCTAGTTATGTTTAGGAATATATTCCTAAACTTTGAAAGATAACTTATGTTTCAAAGATTATCTTTATTACTTGCAATAATAGGATTCTTGGTTGTCTGGGCAGCAGAGCTGAATTAATAGTACATAATGTTCCTCTAAACAGATGACTCATCATTGCTAATTTGACGTAATTTCATATCAGTTATAAATTTTCAAGTTAACCTAAACCTTCTTTATATTTCTAGGTTTGCCAGTTTAGATCATCAACATTTTCTGATGTAGAAACTCACTTTAGAGCATCCCATGAAAACACTAAGAACTTGCTGTGTCCATTTTGCCTCAAAGTTAGTAGAATGGCAACCCCCTACATGAATCATTACATGAAGCATCAGGTGAGATTTAGCAGTTCTTATTTGTTCATTTTGTCTTAGTGAAAAGATATATATATATATGTATAATGTAGAACATTGGTTAGATTTATTCTAGATGGAAAACAAAGTTGTTCCAAATAACACAATTAATTTATAATTTATGCTGAATTACTTGTGAAACTTCCACTTCTTTTCCTTGTCTGCTTCCTGGTGATGATGAGGCTCATGAACAGAGAAAATTCTGAAAGATAGGTAGAAATAGGAACTCTAGAGTGGAGGGGAAGTGGGAAGATGAGTGAAATATTTAGGCTGGGTATTTCAGCGGTCTAAGAGTGGTGAGAATGGGAATAATATTGAAGGTAGTTAATCAACAGCGGTAGAAGGATAAGCTTGAACTGAGCTCATAATCTTCTGTTTTCCTCTTTCTGTTCAAATTTTATTTCCACTTTCTAGCCTACTTTTTTTTTTGTGAGGAAGATCAGCCCTGAGCTAACATCCATGCCAGTCCTCCTCTTTTTTGCTGAGGAAGACCAGCCCTGAGCTAACATCTATTGCCAATCCTCCTCTTTTTTTCCCTTTTTCTCCCCAAAGCCCCAGTAGGTAGTTGTACGTCATAGTTGCACATCCTTCTAGTTGCTTTATGTGGGACACCGCCTCAGCATGTCCAGACAAGCGGTGTGTCAGTGCATGCCCGAGATCCGAACCCGGGCTGCCAGTCGTGGAGTGCGCACACTTACCTGCTAAGCCACGGTGCCGGCCCCACTAGCCTACTTTTTATTATGAGGAGACATGGGTGTCATCAGTGACTCAGAATGATCTTTTGTAGCAGCCAATGACAAAGGAAACAGCAATGACATATTTCTAGATATGTGAACTATGCCAGAGAACTACATTTAGGTTATAACTTGTTTCCCGGATGACTTTTGCCAGTTCTGCTATGTAATTTCCAGAATATCAGTATTAGTGCTTGCACCTTTCCCTTGAATTCTCATTTGATGCTTGCTGGTTCTTTTCCTGACACAATTAGACTATCCTTTATTTGGGCTGAAAACTTTGAGGAAACAATAAGCCTGTTCTTAAGTGCTTGAAAGAGCAATGGTACCTGTGTCAAAGTCAGAAGTCAATAAATTTACTGAATCTGATTATGTAATCAAGTTTTGTCTTCTTGCTAATCAGCTCATTGCATTTTCTTGTTATTGATTGCATTGTCACGGCCAATTTATTCAGCACTGGTGCTAACATTTCTTTCAGTTCCAGTCATTAGATAATCATGAAATCAACTTGTAGCTGATAATTGGGAAAAATCATAAAAGTAGAATATCCAAATATCTTCAAGATCACCTATGCTATGACTAGGATGGTACCAATATGCTTATTTTTTTATCTTGGTATGCTACCTCACCCTTAAGAACCTCTGGCAAAATCTTTCTATTCTAGGGTTTTCCAAACAGTGTTCTATCAGATGTTAATAGATGTTCTGCTCTAAAATTTTTCCTGGAAAGAGAAATTCAGTAAACGGCTGGATTTACAAAACTCATAGTTTTTTGTTTATTTTTTTTAAATAGGACATTCCAGAGCTTTTAATATGCTGAAAAACATCACAAATCTCCAAGCAAGGGATATTGTATATATTGTTCCCAAAACTTATTTGACCGTCGAACGCTTTATTTGCACAATACCTATTAACATTTCTTGAGGAATAGAGTTTGGGAAACACTGGTCTTGGTGCTGTATATTTCATCTTTTGACCTTTGATTTTGAAAGGAAGAATGAGATATAAAGCTGTAGCTCTGACTATTTCATTTTGAAGCTGTTAACATAATTCTTTCTCCAGTGCTTTACTAAGCTCTGGAGCGAGGTATAGATGTGGAGGGAGTGATATATGCTTAGAAAGGTAAGAAAGAGATGAATGGACCTGCTCTGTGGATTGTGTCTCCTTAGTGGTTTACCTGATCTGTAGTCACTGTTTGTACCCTGAGTTGTATGTCTGAACTTGCCACATGTGTAGGAGAGAGTTAGCCCAGTAGGTCTGAGTTGCTCAAATCATGCTCATTGTCAGAAGAGTCTACTTGCATAACTGACCCTTGGCTAACTCCTAGAAACTGAGCCTTTGTTATTAACTGATGAATGTTTTACATGCTTAGAACCTTGAGCCATGTTGTACCAGCTTTTCCAGATCATTTGTGCAAAAAAAAAATGATTATGGTGAATACCTGCTTTTCTTCTGGGAGTCATGATTTGGTGACTGAACCCCATAAAAAAAACCTGGGGTCTTAGACTCAAGAGAGCTTCCCTGGCAAAAAAACACTACATACATGTTGCTGCAGTTGGTTGCTGGGAGATTGGTTAAGCATGTCCTATGCAACTCCATTGGGAGATGGGACTTGGAAACTGACACCAGTATCCTCCAGACTCCACCCAACGCACATTTTTCCTTTACCAATCTGGCTCTGTGCCCTTTCACTGTAATAAATCATAGCTGTGAGTATAACAACTCCTAAGTCCTATAAGTCCTTCTACTGAATCATCAAACCTGGGCGTAGTCTTGGACACTACTGACACACCATGGGTGCCCAATTTTTTTGCTAAGTTTGGAGTGCCTAAGAGGTAGGCAGTCAGCAGTCAATAGAGGAAAGAATCTATTAATAAGGATCATCAGGCATCCTTTAAAGTATATGCAATTTGTATAATTGTTCACAGAAGACTCAAAAACCATAGCTGAGCAGAATTATAAACATGTAATTGAGATGATATTAGTGTGATTTTAGACAATAAGAATTGTTGAACCTATGGCTCATTTTATTCTTTTTGAAGACTTTGGTTGTAACTTTTTCCTAAAAAAATATATTATTATGCCTTAAGTGATTTTAGAGCTAACAAAATAGTTTGTACAACTTTTAAGAAAGAATGAAGTATTTTAGATGTTTTAAATATCCTCATTAAATCTTTATAATAATAATAAGCAGTTAACCTAAACTAATCACTTGCCATATGACAGTCACTAGTGCTTTTACTTGCATTGTCTTATTTAATCCTCACAACCACCCTACAAAGCAGATGTGTGATCATTTCCATTTCATAGATGAGGAAACAATGCTCTATAGAGAGTAACTTGCCCAATGTCACATTCTCTAATAAATGGCAGAGCCAAAAATGGACTTAGAGCCCAAGCTCTTACCACAGAGTCATATTCTTCACTAACATTAGTTCTAACGGCAGATATTACCGATAGTCAGAATTAGCCTTTAAAATTCCTCATATCGAGGGCCGGCCCCGTGGCTTAGCAGTTAAGTGCGCGCGCTCCGCTGCTGGCGGCCCAGGTTCGGATCCCGGGCGCGCACCAACGCACCGCTTCTCTGGCCATGCTGAGGCCACGTCCCACATACATCAACTAGAAGGATGTGCAGCTATGACATACAACTATCTGTTGGGGCTTTGGGGGTAAAATAAATAAATAAATAAAATCTTTAAAAAAAAAAGAAAGAAAGAAAATCTCTCATATCACCCAAACAATATAGTATACTTGTCAAAAGGTTTAACACAGACAATTTTTTCTCTATCCTTGGAACAGATTACCATTTTTTTGGTTGAACATGATGTTATTAAAAAATGTACTGTATTGTCATCATCCTTACTGCATCACAAGCATACATGCATGAGAGAGATATGCAAGACTTAAGTCCAACTGAGGAAATAGTAGATTAATGTCTTCCATCTCAGGGCTCTGGACAATTGCTCATTGAATGGAATGGCAGACATTTTGAACTAGTTAAATTGTGCCTGCTTCTCATGTGCTTCTGTCAGTCTCTTGCTGTCTGCCCCATTATTTATTTAACAAATATTTATTGAGTGCCTAGTATATGCCAGAGATTGTTTTACAGAAGTGAACAAAACAAAGTTTGTGTCCTCTGGAATTTGCATTATGGTGGAGAAGGATTGGGTGTATGTGTGTGTTGTGTCTGAGTATATATGTCTGCCAGTTGGTGATAAGTACCATGGGAAGAAAATATGAGAGGATTGGGAGTGCCAGGGCTTAGGAGATGAAGGAGTAATTTCTGTTTTTTATATGGTGTGGTCAAAGAGAGCCTCTCTGAAGGAAATAAGGCAGTAAGCCATGTGGATATCTGAGAGAGAATGTTCCAGGCAGAGGGAACAGTAAGTAGGCAGTGAGGCGAGCATATATCTAGATGTTCAAGGAGTAGCAAGGAGGCCAGTGTGGCTGGAGGATGATAAACAAGTGGGAGGAAGAGTAGTAGGAAATGAAGTTGTAGCAATAGAATGCAGGGCAGATGGTGTAGGGCCTTGTAAGCCAAAGTCAGGATTTTGGAGTGTTATGGAAGCCATTAGAGGGTGTAAGCATGTGAGCGATCACTGCAGCAGCTATGGAGAGAATAGACTGTTGGGAGGAAAGGGTGGAAACAAGGAGAAGGTAGGAGGCTATTGCCAGAGTCCAGGTGAGTGGCTTGGACTGGTATGGTGGCATTGGTTGGAGGTGATGAAAAGTGGAAAAATTATGTGTTTGAAGGTAGAGCTGACAGGTTTTATTAATGATTGGATGTGGGGTGTGAGAGAAAGAGAAGAATTAAGAGTGACCAAGCTCTTCTGTCCTGAGCAGCTGCAAGAATGGCATTCCCATGTACTGCAATATTGGGAAGACTAAGGAAGGAACAGATTTTTTTGCGTGTGAGGAAGATCAGCCCTGAGCTAACATCCGATGCCAATCCACCTCTTTTTGCCGAGGAAGATTGGCCCTGGGCTAACATCCGTGCCCATCTTCCTCCACTTTATATGGGATGCTGCCACAGCATGGCTTGACAAGCGGTGCATCGGTGCGCACCCGGGATCCGAACCTGTGAACCCTCGGGCCACCGAAGCGGAGTGCGCGCACTTAACCACTACACCACTGGGCCAGCCCCAGGAAGGAACGCATTTTATTTTGCAGGTGGATGGGAGGAAATCTAGAGTTCAGTTTTGTCCATGTTGATTTGAAATGCCTATTAGACAGCAAGAAATGATGTTGAGTAGGCAGTTGGAAGGATGCTGTTTAAAATCATGAAACTGGATGAGATACAGACACAGGTAGAGAAAAGATTTCTGGGAACTGTACTCTGGGGAACTTTCTATCTGTCCTATTCGCTTGCTATCTGTTTCTTGACTGAGATTTTTGTTTCCCCTCTTTCCCCCTCTCGTGAGCACATATAGGTGAATCTGTTTACATTGCCTGTACTTATGATATGATCCAATGCACCAAACTTCTAAAATAGTCTTAAGATGAAACTAAAATAGTAATACAAACATGTTATATTTATATAGCGCTTTGAACTTTGTAAAGAACTTTTATTTATTAAATGCCTGCTATACACCAGTAACTTCTAGGTGCTTTCATATATGTTACCTCAATTGATTGTCCTAAATGATTATTCGTGCTTTAAATGGAAATAGTGACGGGCCTGTGGAGGTACTGCTTTAGGGAAAACATTCTTTTGTATTTGTATGTTGTTCTAAATTTACACATAAATATAAAATATATTTTTTAACTAATGAGAGCATATACATAAAGATTACAATTGATAATAAAGAGTGGAAAGAACACTAACTAGCTATGAGCAAGTGACTTAGATCTCTCTTGGGTCCTATTTACCATTGGCAAAATAATAGGACCGGGTTTGAGAAGGGACACAGTCAAATAGTAGATTGGGATCAGTTGCTCTGATTTATGCTTCTATACCCATGCTGTCCAACATCATAGCCACTAGCCACATGTGTCTATTTAAATTTAAATTAATTAAAACTAAATAAAAGTTAAAAATCAGTTCTTCTGTTGCAGTTACCACATTTCAAGTGCTCAATAACCACATGTGGCTAGTGGATACCATATTGGACAGTCAGCTATAGAACATTATCATCACTGTAGAAAGTTCTACTGGACAGCACTGCTTTATACAACCATTTCTATAACATAACTTTTTGGGGAGTGTCTGGTTAAATTTGTTTGGTTCTAGAAATTTCAGTTTATTGTGCCAACTTACACAACAAATTGAAATAAAAATTAAAAAGAATTTGCTCTTTTCAATGATAAAAATATAATATAGCTCATTTTTACAGTATCATGTGTTTGAATATTTTATACTTCAAATTTATAATTAGAAAAGCTTTCACACTACAAATGATATGGGACTTTTCCCATTGAAACCTAATTGATATAATTTTTATGTTGATTACCAAGTGGTAACAAATACTTTTGAAACCCAAATCTTAATGCAAGAAGTGCTTTTAAAGAATGAAATAATATTTTGATATTATTTATGATGGGATATGGTAAAATACTGGTTGTGAAATTATTTAGCTATTAGAATTAAGAGCAATTTTAAGTCTCAGGATTCGTGGGGGTAGAAATGATTATTTCTAATATTTTTTTTGTAAACAGAAAAAAGGAGTTCATCGTTGTACAAAATGCAGACTACAATTTTTGACCTGCAAGGAGAAAATGGATCACAAGACCCAGCATCGGACATTTATAAAGCCTAAAGAGCTAGAAGGATTGCCTCCTGGTACAAAAGTGAGTTTTAAATATGTTGTATTTTAACATTTTATATGATAATAGAAATAAATGCCTGCCTGGTTTTATCTACTGAATATAATATTAAAATTGACTTCTGGAGCCGGCCAGGTGGTATAGTGGTTAGGTTCACGCACTCTGCTTTGGTGGCCCAGTGTTCACGGGTTCAGATCCCAGGCATGGACCTACATACCTCTCATCAAGCCATGCTGTGGCAGCATCCCATCATACAAAATAGAGGAAGACTGACACAGATGTTAGCTCAGGGCCAATCTTCCTCACCAAAAAAAAAAGTTCATTTCTGATTGTCATCAAGATTTTAATTTTAGGGGGCCGGCCCCGTGGTGTAGCGGTTCAGTGCACGTGCTCCACTGCTGGTGGCCTGGGTTCGGATCCCGGGCGCACACCAACACACCGCTTGTCAGGCCATGCTGTGGCGCCGTCCCACATAAAGTGGAGGAAGATCGGCATGGATGTTAGCTCAGGGCCAGGCTTCCTCAGCAAAAAGAAGAGGATTGGCATGGATGTTAGCTCAGGGCTGATCTTCCTTGCAAAAAATAAAAATAAAGATTTTAATTTAAGGTTTTACCACTCTTATGCGTGGCAAGAAAAACTTCATCCATTGTTTTTTAAGTTAATTGATGTGTGCTACATTGGAGCGTATTCCTTTGTCGTGAGTACAACTAGGTTAACTGTAGACTGACTCAACAGGTTATTTCAATATTCTATAGGCTATTGAGCTAGTCCAGTTGGCAGCATATATGTCTGCTTCAGCTGCTAGACCATAAGGTCAGGAATCATGTTTAATTTATCTTTGTACCCGCAGAATCTATCATAGTGCCTTGAATGCCATAGTTTGTGGAAATTGGTATTGCTGAGTCTACTCTCAGAGAAGCAAGTTCTGCTCCTGAATGGCATTGCTATTTTAAGTGAGCAAACACACATCTGACTACAAATTTCCTTTTTCCTGTTGGCCTTATGTACGTCTGTTTTCTCTGACTTTTTAATGTAAAGTCAGCTCTTGACTATTTGCTCCACTGGAGGGATGCATAATCCAAAGTGAAATAATTCCCAAACATTTATATTTGGCTTTGAGGACTTATCTTTGAATGTGAGTATGTCTGCTATTTGAATTATTTAAAATAATGTAAAGCAATGCTCTGAAGATCTAGAGTGAGAGAAGCTATCCAGTCTCCTTCACCTATTATTCCCTTTCCTGGAATCCATTCATTCCATGCAGGGACTAGACATGCAGAATACTAATGTAAACAGTGCAGTCCTCTCTCATATCTTCTCTTATTAATAATAATAGTAATAATTAGTATGTTGTAATAATAATAATGCTAAATGTCTTGTAGCACTTTAGAATTGAGCTTTTCAGTGTGCTTTTTCATACATTCTATTATTTAATCCATGTAGCAATTCAATGAGGTAGACAAGGCAGGTGTTATTCCCATATTATAGATGAGGAGGCTTAGAGAGGATAAGTTACTTACTTAAGGTCACATGGCTAGAAAGAGGTAGTAGTGAGATTTAACCTTGGGTCTTTTAACTCCTGGTTTGGTGTTTTGTATGATACCAAACCACATGTATTTCATAGGACTTCCATATTGGCTGCTCCTCAAGTATATAGAGATAGTATAGTCAAATGATTAAAGAAAATGTTAATACAAAGAATCCTAAAATTTGAATGGAACAACAAAAGACCCCGAATAGCCAAAAGAATCCTGAGAAAAAAGAACAAAGCTGGAGGTATCACACTCCCTGATTAGCTATAGTAATCAAAACAGCATGGTACCGGCACATAAACAGACACACAGATCAATGGAACAGAATAAAGAACCAAGAAATAAAACCACACATCTCTGGACACCTAATTTTCGACACAGGAGCCAACATCATACAATGGAGAAAGGAAAGTCTCTTTAATAAATGGTGTTGGGAAAACTGGACAGCCACATGCAAAAAAATGAAAGTAGACCATTATCTTACACCATACACAAAAATTAACTCAAAATGGATTAAAGACTTGAATGTAAGACCTGAAACCATGAAACTTCTAGAAGAAAACATAGGCAGTACACTCTTCGACATTTGTCTTAGCAGCATAGTTTCAAGTACCATGTCTGACCAGGCAAGGGAAACAATAGAAAAAATAAACAAATGGGACTACATCAATTAAAAAGCTTCTGTACAGCCAAGGAAACCATCAACAAAACGAAAAGACAACCTAACAATTGGGAGAAGGTATTTGCAAACCACATATCTGATAAGGGATTAATATCCAAAATATATAAAGAACTCATACATCTCAACAGAAAAACTAACAACCCAATTAAAAATGGGCAAAAGACCTGAACACACATTTCTCCAAAGAAGATATACAGATGGCCAACAGGCACATGAAAAGATGTTCAACATCATTAACTATCAGGGAAATGCAAATCAAAGCTACAACGAGATATCACCTCACACCCGTCAGAATGGCTATAAATTAACAACACAGGAAACAAGTGTTGGAGAGGATGTGGAGAGAATGGAACTCACGTACACTGCTGGTGGGAGTGCAAACTGGTGCAGCCACTATGGAAAACAGTATGGAGATTCTTCAAAAAATTAAGGGTAGAACTACCATACGATCCAGCTATTCCATTGGTGGGTATTTATCCAAAGAATGTGAAAACACGAATGTGTAAAGATACATGCACCCCTGTGTTCATTGCAGCATTATTCACAATAGCCAAGACTTGGAAGCAACCTGAGTGCCCATCAAGGGACAAATGGATAAAGAAGTTGTGGTATATATACACAATGGAATACTACTCAGCCATAAGAAATGATCAAATCCAGCCATTTGTGACAACACGGATGGACATTGAGGGTATTATGCTAAGCGAAAGAAGTCAAAGGGAGAAGGTCAAATACCATGTGATCTCACTCATAAGTAGAAGATAAAAACAACCGCAAACAAACAGATAGAGACAGAGATTGGATTGGTGGTTACCGGGGAGAGAGGAGAGCAAAAGGGATGATAAGGCACATGTGTGTGGTGATGGATTGTAATTAGTCTTTGGGTGATGAACGTGATGTAATCTATGCAGAAATAGAAGTATAATGATGTACACCTGAAATTTATACAATGTTATAAACCAATGTTACTGCAATTAACAAAAAAAGCACTTGAAACCCAATAAATAAATAAATAAGTAGACTGTTAATAGGGGACTGTGTTATCCATTATTAACCAATGAGTATAATCAAACATTTTCTTTTTCTGAATCCTAGATGATAAATTTTATGTTAGCTCCCTTTAAGGAAATTGTGAATATTATTAGACTCTCCATGCTGTATGATGAATTGATGTAACCTGCACAATAACCTTTGGAACCATAAATCCTGCCCAGTGAGCCCCCAGAGAGAGCAGTTCACATTTACTGGAGATCTGTTTTATAGTTACCAAAGAGTAATTCAGGCCTTTCCAGAGTTATTATTTCAGGCTTTGAGATTTAAATTTTGACCTCTATATTTGTGAAAACTATTTAGTTATATCAGAGCATAAAACAGCCATGGAATGTGCTCTTTTGACATTGATATAATTTGTACTAACTTCTAATTATCCGTCAATATCTGTGTTAACATATAAATGCTATCAATATAAAACTGTAATATTATAACTGTAAATTATTATAACTGTAAATAAATATCAAGGTAAATTTTATTTGATTGGTATGACCATATAGAATAAATGGGAGACTTATCTGATTGTAGTTTATCCTTGCGCTTTTCAAATTAGTGGTGTTTAACTCTTTGTATTGCAGTGATTTTTTGTAACAGCTTTATTGAGATATAAGTCGTGTACCATACAATTCACCCATTTAAAGTATACAATTCAATGATTCTTAGCATATTCCGAGAGTTGTGCAAACATCACTACAATCCATTTTAGAACATTTTCATCATCACCAAAAGAAACCTCATACCCATCAGCAGTTACTCCCTATTTCCCCTCCATCAGCCCCAAGCAAACTTGAGTAATCTACTCTCTGTCCCTATGGACAGAACTTTTCTCTTCTGGACATTTCATGTAGATGAAATCTTAGAATATGTGGTCTTTTATGACTAGTTTCTTTCACTTAGCATGTTTCTCAGATTCATCCGTATTGTAACTTGTATCAGTACTTCATTCGTTTTTATGGCTGAATATTATTCTATTGTATCGGTAGACCATATTTTATTTATCCATTCATCAGTTGGTGGATATTTGGGTTGTTTCTACTTTTTGGCTTTTATGAATAATGCTTCTATGAAAATTCACATACAAGTTTTTGTGTGGACATAGTTTTTCATTTCTCTTGGGTAGAACTGCTAGGAGTAGAACACCTAGGAGTGAAATTACTGGGTTATATGATAAGTCTTATGTTTAACTTTTTGAGGAACTGCCAGACTATTTTCCAAAGCTACTACACCATTGTACATTCCCACCAGCAATATATGAGGATTGCAATTTCTCCACATGCTTGTCAACACTTGTTATTATCTGTCTTTTTTGTTATATCCATTCTAGTTGGTCTGAAGTAATATCTCATTGGAATTTTGATTTGCAATTTCCTTGATGATTATTAATGTTGAGCACCTTTGATGTGCTTATTGGCCATTTGTATATCTTCTTTGAAGAAATGCCTATTCAGATTATTTGCTCATTTTTATTTATTTGTCTTTTTATTGAGTTGTTAAGAGTTCTTTATATATTCTGTATACAGGTCCCTTATTAGAGATATGATTTGCAAATATTTTCTCTCATTCTGTGTGTTGTCTTTGCACTTTCTTAATGGTGTCCTTTGAAGCACAAAAGTTTTAAATTTTTATGAAGTCTAATTTATTTTTTCTTTGGTTGCTTGTGCTTTCTTTTTTTGTTTTTTTTTTTTTTGGTGAGGAAAATTGGCCCTGAGATCTGTGCCCATCTTCCTCTATTTTGTATGTGGGATGCCGCCAAAGCATGGCTTGTTGAGTGGTACATCGGTCCACAACTGGGATTTGAACCTGCAAACCCCAGGCCGCCAAAGTGGAGTGCGCAAACTTAACCACTACACCACCAGGCTGACCCCCGTGGTTGCCTGTGCTTTTGGTGTCATATTTAAGAAATCATTGCCTAACCCAAGATTTACTCCTATGTATTCTTCTAAAAGTTTTATAGTTTTAGCTCATAATTTGGTCTTTTGATACATCTTGAGTTAATTTTTGTATCTAGAATGAGGTAGTGATCCAAATTCCTTCTTTTGCTTATAGATATCCAGTTGTCCCAGCACCATTTGTTGATAAGACAATTGTTTCCCTCACTGAATTGTTTTGGCACCCTTGTCAAAAACCAATTGACCATAATGTGAGGGCTTGCTGTGATCTTTTTAATATTAATGTGAGATTAATTTTCTAAAAATATATATTGCCTTCATTTTTATAGGTTACTATTCGAGCTTCAATTGGACCTCTTCATTCGAGGCCGTCAACTACATCTTCCAGTAGTACTCCAAGCACTTCTTCTCTTCAGGTCTCACCTCCAAAGTCGAAAAGTACAACTGCTAAAAATCCCACAAAAGCTAATGCAAGTAAATCTAAAACAAGTAAGCCTCATGCAACTGCATCCACTGCAAGTAAACCTAATGCAAGTAAGCAAGGTAGAGGTACATCTAAATGCAAAGCGAAAACCTCTTACAAGCAAAAGAAACAACGCAACAGAAAAAATAAAATCAGCATAGCTTTGAAGAACTTAAGGTAATATCTTTTATTCCTGATATACAATACTACTTTCATAGTGAATATTAAAAGTTTATTTTAATATAATCTACCAAATCACAGAACTTTCTTGCACATTTCCATGATATGTGCATAAAGGTCAAGCAGATAATAAAAAGGTACTTTTTACAACTGGTGAGCAGAGCTTGAATTACTGTGTTTATTGTATAATTGTCCTCTTTTACATTAATCTTACATTTTATGCTTCTATCTTGTGATAGTTGAACTGGTTAATGTGATCCTTTTTATTCCAGGGAAACGTTAACTGGTGTTAGATTTTTTACACTTGTTCTAGCTTGTTGTTTCAAAGCAAACTTTCAAATTATAAGTCTCTATTTAAAGATGTTAATTTAAACATCTTGGTTTCAATTAATAAAACATTAATAAGGCTTTACCTGATTATTTTTGTTTTATAATATATTTTTATAATTTTTTCTGTCTCCATAAGGTGTCGTCGGGGAGTTCACAAGTGCATTGAATGTCATTCCAAAATAAAAGATTTTGCAAGCCACTTTTCAATATATATTCACTGTAATTTTTGCAAATACAACACTAACTGTAACAAAGCCTTTATAAATCATATGGTGAGGTGAGTTAAAGATGTACACTGCCAATCAAAATTGCCATTCAAGATGTTTGTCTTTTGAAAACAAAATTGTCTTATTAGAAGCCAGTTTGTCACATCAAGGAGCTAAAAGGATCTAGCAATAGGGAACTTCTAGGGTATTACCCAGTGCTATTTTCCAGCAAAATAACTCATAAAATTAGTGGGATAAAAATTTTAAGAAAAGTTAGACTAATGATATTAGAATAAGTTTGTTAGGGAAATTTGTTTTACTGTCTTTCAAAAAGCAGTTATTTTCAAACATAAAATTTTAAATGTTTTCAAAATATTTATCAAATACGTACATGTAACCATATGAGTGTTATCCTCTTTGAAGCAGTCACTTTGAGAGACTCCAGGTTTGTCAAAGATGCTAAGAACATTATTGACATTATTGGTGTTCACGTGCTCACGCTCTCTCTCTCTCTTTCTCATTCTCCCTCTCCCCTCCGTTCCTCCCTCTCTCTCATCCATCTGAATGCATTTATCTTTCAAGCCATCCATCTTTGCATTCATTCATTGAAATATGAAATGAGAGACCACAGGGATATTCCGGTCATGCTTCTGTTGGAATTTCTTTTCATACATCAATTCAGTTTACATTATTCGAGCACCTACCATGTACTCTATGCTAGAGAAAGACTTTAGAGCCCACATTACTTTCATTTGGACCTCATTAATAGGAGCTTACTTTATTCTTTCAGGATGGATTTTTTTAAATACACAAAAACTGTTCAGATATAAGTATGCTAAGTTGATTATTGAAATTAAGGTAGTTCCATTTATTTTCAGTCAGAAATAAAATATAAGCAATAAAAGTGGTTTACTTGCAGATTATATCAAGACCTCTCTGTTACTTTTTGTTCATAGTCAACTACCACTTTCAAAGATTTGCCCACTTTTTTTATGGCTTCAGCACTTGGCTCACAGAGTTTTTTTACGCTTGATGATCAGCCTGATCTCATGGTACCTTGACTTCTTTAATGCCAGCATTCACATCCACCTCTGACGTGTTGTACCCCCTTCCTTACCACCATGCCACTTACCTCTTCATATACAATATTCGTTCATTTTGAACTCTCATATCCTCAGACTATCAGAGTCTTGACCTCTCTTTTCAGTCTAGCAGCACCAATCCAACTTTATAGTCAATCTCACTTTCAAGGTCATCTGTTTTGAATGTTGCTTTGTTTTTGTTCTAGAATCCTTTATATCTTCAGTCATGCTCAACCTTGCTATCCTTGAATCTGTTGTCTTGATCTTTCTCTATGCTCAGTTCTAGACAGTCAAACTGTGCTTGATTCAGTCAGCTCTGAATTCATGACCTTTAACTTTAATTTGGTCCTGTCTTTTTAAAAACACCCCTTTGTTTTTATCTACAACATCTGTTTAAATCCTCTTCAGTACCCTCAAGATTTTCTTCTAGTATCTCAGTTGTTAACCTTGCCTACTAAATACTCAGAAGTCATCCTTTTCATTTTTTCCAAGATTAATATTTTTCTACAAGTTTTTTTTTCCCCCTTCATCCAGACATTAATCTCAGAAAAAGTCATGTCCTACTTTTTCCAAGTTTATCCTGACCCTCATTTCCTTCATTTCATCTCTTTCTGTCTACCACATTCCTTCTGCCTGCAAATATTTTCAGGTATTTTTTTTTTTGGGATAAGGAAGATTTGCCTTTTCTTTGCATATTTTCTTGTCTTCCTTTTACTGTCAATATTTGTAAGGAGTATCCTTTTTTTTTAAAGCTTCAGTGGGGGCTCACCGGGTGGTGTAGTGGTTAAGTTTGCAAGCTCTGCTGTGAGTGGCCCAGGGTTCACAGGTTCGGATCCCAGGTGCAGACCTACACAGTGCTCATCAAGCCATGCTGTGGTGTCATCCCACATGCAAAATAGAGGAAGACTGGCACAGATGTGAGCTCAGGGACAATCTTCCTCACCTTAAAAAAAAAGCTTCAGCACATGATTGTGTCCTAGTTGTTAGTTTTTTGTTTGCTTTGTTATTGGTGAGGAAGGGTGGCCCTGAGGTAACATCTTTGCCCATCTTCCTTTATTTTGTATGTGGGTCACTGCCACAGCATGGCTTGATGAGTGGTATAGGTCTGCGCCTGGGATCTGAATCCGTGAACCTGGGGCAGCTGAAGCAGAGCACACCAAACTTCACCATACCACCACTGGGATGGCCCCTCCTATTTGTTAGTTTAATTCCTTGTGTGAGTCGCCTGGTTCCATGACCAGGAAACAAACCTGGGCCGCAGCCATAAAAGCACCAAATCTTAACCACTAGACCACCAGGGCTGGCTCTGTAAGGTGTATTCTTTACTGTCTTTTTTTTTTTTTTTTTTTGCTTGAGGAAGGTTAGCCCTGAGCTAACATTTGTGCCCATCTTCCTCTATTTTGTATGTGGGACACCACCACAGAATGGCTGACAAGTGGTGTAGGTCTGCACCCGGGATCCAAACCCGCAAACCTGGGCTGCTGAAGCAGAGTGCACCAAACTTAACCACTACACCACAGAGCCGGCCCCTCTTTACTGTCTTGTCATTTGTTTACCCTTTGTAATTTGAGTATCACCCCCACTTATCAGTTAAAGCTGCCCCTTTAAATGTTATCAGTCATGTCCTAATCACTAAATGTACTATTTTTCATTCTTACTCCTTTGTGACTTCTTTAGAGTATTTGATCCTTTTGATCACTCACTTTTGAAACTCTTCTCCTCAACTTCTCTTAAACTGTTAACACCATTTCTTCTTCCTTTTTGGCTACTCCTCTATTTCATTACTTTTTCTTTCCTCAACTCTTCTTGCCTCTTTACATTCTGGTTCCTGGTACCTTAACCACTCTCAGAGTTTTATCTTTTACCTCTTAATTGTAAATCCTCCAATTTCAATGCTGAGTTTTCCAGAGATCCAACTCTTCATCTCAAACTATTTGATAGATATTTTCACCTTTGACTCGCTGGCATCTATAAAGAACACAAATAAGTTAAACATTATTGTCCTTCTAGGATACAAACTACTATCACCCCAATACCCTTTAAACTCAGTCTTTTTCAAGGTGTCATTTGCATAAACGTGGAGCATCAGCCGAAAATAACACACTTCAAGTTTCTGAAGCCTGTGGAGTTCTTTTGATCTACCACCATTCATCATGGCTTCCTGAGGGTTCACCTTCTGCAGTTTACCACTCTGCCTCCCAACTACTACAGTGGTTCTGCATCCACACATCAGTTGCTCTAAACCAGGCCCCAGCCAACCTTTCTCTTAGTATACTGCTGGGAAGAATGCTAGTCTCTTATTCTGTGCCAAACGTATGGCTCCCCCCATGGGGCTTTAATTCTGCCCCTAATTTATAGGAGATTAAATTGGAAAATCTTTTTGGTGTTTCTTAAACCCATGGGTCATTCTGGCCTCCCCTGTCCCATTTTCCATAATCTCCTCAACTGTCTTGTAGGACCTCCAGTCTCATTCTATCCCAGAATATTCCAAAATGGCCCCAGGCTTCCTTCATAATCTTCTCCTATTTTTCAGTGAGCCCCAAATCTGTGCTACATTGTCATCACACACCCTGAGCGTTTACTCATCATTAGCCTCATATAGAACTGAAAGCTTCCAGTTCTACTCTTTTAAGGGCCTTGTAGGTCTCTTTGCATTTCCTCTTCTTTAGCGGTACCTTGCTTCCCTTGTTGCCTCAGGTACCTCCCCCTGAATGGTACACCCTCACTCTGACCCAGTGTAGACTTTTGTCATAGGCTTGCGCTCTATATGTACAGAAGCTTCGTTTTCTCAGAAGTTGAGTACCTTTACTCCCAGCTCATACCAACTCTATAACCAGAAGTCAGGCCCCCCAAATTAATTAATCTTGCCCAACACATAGTTTGTCTCATATTCAATATCTAAGGGGCTTTTCCTTATTCTTTGTTATTCCTTGGAGTGCTCCTCTCCTTCCCTCTCAGTTCACCTTCTTCTATGAAGTATGATCACCACAGCTACTCATAGGAATCATTCCTTTCTTTGAATTCTGTACCATTCAGACATTCTACCTCATATTATGTGTCTGTCTTATCTACGTGAGAGAGCAGTTCTTTGTATTCACCAGGGCACCTATTCTGAGGATATTTCCTTGGGATTATAGCTAGCCAGAATCTTTCTTTTCCCGTGCATATATGGTATGCTGATGATAGTTACCTTGTGTCTAAGGGTAACCATTGACCTGGGGTGTTGGCTGGTTTGGGTCTGTCAGTGCAAGCTAGGGCTGGTGCTTCTCAAACTTTAGCTTGCATAAGAATCACCTGAAAAACTTGTTGAAACTGATTTCCGGGCCCCACTGCCAGAGATTAATGCAGTAGGTCTGGTGTGGGACCTGAGACTTTGCATTTCTAATAAGTTCCCAGGTGATGCAGATGCTGCTGGTCCATGGACCACACTTTGAGTAATACTGTGCTGTGCTAATCTTGGCTAATCCTGCCTGGCTTTCTTATACAGGAAAACTATTGATTTAGAGGTTATATAAAAGCTGTTGCCATTGGTTGCAAAATTCGGTTAGTAGTTTTCTGTTCTGTGAGTAGAGGAAGTACGGTTTAACTCATGAGCTCTGCTTCCTTTGATGCGCTTTCCTTAAAATCTCTCTTAGTAATTGCAAAAGATTCTTTAAATATTTCATTTTACTGGGGCCAGCCCGGTGGCGTAGCGGTTAAGTTTGCACACTCCACTTCGGCAGCCTGGGGTTCACAGGTTCGGATCCCGAGCACACACTGACACACTGCTTATCAAGCCATGCTGTGGCAGAATCCCATGTAAAGTAGAGGAAGATGGGCATAGATGTTGGCCCAGGGCCAATATTCTTCAACAAAAAGAGGAGGATTGGCAATGGATGTTAGCTCAGGGCTAATCTTCCTCACCAAAAAAATATATGTATATATGTCATTTTACTAATGGTAAGTAATGCCATTTAGCCCAAGTAGCATTTACTTCAAGGATTCTCCCCCCTTGCTAAGTATATTAAGGTTAGAGGGTCGGCCCGGTGGCGCAAGCAGTTAAGTTGTGCACACTCTGCTGCGGCGGCCTGGGGTTTGCTGGTTCGGATCCCGGGCGCACACTGACGCACTGCTTGGTAAGCCGTGCTGTGGCAGCGTCCCATATAAAGTGGAGGAAGATGGGCACGGATGGTAGCCCAGGGCCGGTCTTCCTCAGCAAAAAAAAAAGAGGAGGATTGGCAGATGTTAGGGCTGATCTTCCTCACACACACACAAAAAAAAGATTAGAAAATGATAAATAATTATTATTCATAATTTATATTATAGCAAAACAATTTATATTATAGCAAAATACATAATTATAAAATACCTTTTAAATTGTTTTCAACTCTTAATAGTTGAAAATATTTAATTTGATGCCCTTTGCAGTTTTAGCTTTTTGAGTCTTTATACTGGTGAGATACTGCTTATTTTAGAATATTCACAGGGAAATATGTTGTTTGAAAACACATAGGTAAAATGAAATGTAAGGTAAAAATCTTGAATTAAACCGAGATGACTAATAGAATTTTATAATTTAATGATCTTTTATTTAAAACTAGGAAACTAAGCATAGATTGAAATATGGTCATAACATTAATATGACTTATTTTATATAATAAAATCTCATTTGTCTCTTGTCTCTCCAGCTCTCATAGCAACCATCCAAGTAAACGGTTTTATATTTTTAAGAAGCATTCTGGAACTCTCAGGTAACTAGTTGATCTTTTTCCATTCTCTTTTGAAAAATTGTAGTAACGTTTTTTAACCTGATGCTGGAGTTCCTAGTTTGGAAAATGAAATGATTGGTACTGGACATCATGGAGTTCTGTTCATTATATCCTTAGATCAAAGAGAGGATAGACTATATTCTCTGGCTAAACTTTGTTTCGGTGGTGTTAGGCATTAAGATGAAAGTTTCATGGATTTGCATTATAAAATAAAAAAAATAAGGCTCTCCAAACATATTTGAATATTTAAAAGATGTTTAGGATACCTAGTAAAGTGACTAACACTTCTTTGGTTTTAATCAATATATAGCCTTCATAATTCTTGGGTTTTTTTTCTTTTTGAAATGAAGAAAAGTACACAACTTGTTACTATACAGAAGGAATTGTTGATGAACCTTTCTAAAGGCGTTGATAATTAATTTTGGTTATACCACACACACTTAGCTCAGAATCCACTAAGCATCATTTTTTTCCACATTCTTCTGATTCTTTTGACTCCATCTTCCTTAGTTTAATTATTTTGCCCATGTTATCATTGCTATTTGAAATATCAGTGTCAAGATCTTTGTAGCACCAGGCTAAGACATAGACTTAAGTTTAGCCCATACTTGTTTTGATGCTTTGGGTTAGTGGAAAAGTGGAAGAGGGGATGATATGTCTTAGAATCTTTGTATTTATTATTCCTTCTGCCTCGTTTGCTCTTCCCCAGATATATGCATGACTAGCTCCCTCACCTCCTTCAGGTCTCTACTCCAATGAGTGAGGCTTTCCTTGACCACTCCATTTAAAATAGCATCCTTTCCACTGGGCCCCACCCTGAGCACTCTCTATCTCTCTTTCTTGCTTTACTTTTCTTCATGGCAGCTTTTTACGGTCCGACATATTATATATTTCACTCTTTTGTTTATTGTCTGTGTCTTCTCACTAGAATGTGTGTAGTTTGGATATTTGTCTATGCCAGACATTTGCTGGGCATTGAATAGTGCCTGGTGCATTGTAGGCACTGCGTAAATATTTGTTAGGTAACTTAATGTATATGTTGAAAATGACATATGTGGATAATGTTGGACCAACAGCTCATAAACTCAAGGAATTAGAAAAGAGTAAGCTATATTAGGTATTACCTTTACTGAAAATTTTTATAAGAATGAAAAGGGATTTATTAATTCCAACGATGAAACTTAAATTTGATTTTTACCTCAGTGTTGTCAAGCTCGGTTGTGCACTTGGTGCTTAAATTAATTCTATGACTTTAAAGACCAGAAATGCTTTCTTCTCAACTAGTGTGGGTCTCCAATTTAAATGTAAAATTGGTTAATTTCTGTGTATAGGACTTAGCACATTCATAATTCTTTAAAAAAATAAATTTTGTAATTACCATTTTGTTAAAATACAGTGTTCATTCTTTAGCTGTTTATTGTGCACCTATCATGTGTAACACAATGTAGCAGGTCCTGTAAAGATGACAGTGATGAAGAAGGCTTGGTACCAACCTTCAAAGAATGTACATGAATGTTTATGATAAGGCGTGAACATAAATAACTACAGTAATACAGGGAGTTTTGTAATAAGTGCAATGAGAGTTACTGATTTCAAAGAGAGGAGAGGTTTCTGTTTGTAATAAGAGGCACAGAGGCATTCTAGTTGGAAGAAAAAGCAGGAATGAAAGTGCGGAAAGGAAAAAAGCAGAAGGCATACACAGTGAATGACTAGTAGTCCAGTTTAGATGGAGCATGCAGTTCATATAACATAGTATTAAGATCGAAGTCTGGAGGAATAATTTTGAGCTTAGATCCAGATTGTGGAATCTTTGAAAAAAGCTAGGGAATTTGGACTTAATTGTAATTTGAGGACATTGGGGAGACCATTGGTGTTTTGTGTAGAATTAAGGGTACTAAAGGAAGGTCAGTTTGGAAGGATATACAAGGTGAGTAGTAGCTGCATGAGGCACATAGACTGGTTAAGACTATTGTGGTAGTTAAGACTGATTGACTAAGAAGGCGAGTTAAGGTGGCGAGGTGGTATCCCATCTTGTTTAAGAACATGGGCTCTGGAATCAAAGGGCTCAGATTCCAACCTGCTCCTGGCCTTTGTAGGTTACTAAACCTGACCCTGTCCTCTATAAAAAAGTTATAATTATAGCACCTCCCTCTTTGGGTTGTTATAAGTCTTTGATGAGATGATATGTCTAAAACTCTCAGTCTGACACAGAGTAAGTGCTCAATAATTTGTTAATATTATAAAATACTTGAAATATTGACTGTTTTAAGGAAAAAATGAGTCAGAGATAGCTACAGTTTTGAGCCTTTGTGTTGGGGACATGGTGTCATAAGAGAGCCCAGTCAGGATGAGTGATTTTCAGGGGTGGGGAGGGAAGCACAGGACTTCAGTTTGAGGAGGATTGTTTTTGGTGTGCCAATGTGACAGCTAGGTGTAAATACACAACAGGCTGTTGGGACTAGAGCTGCAGGGGAGAAGTCAGTGAAGGGTATGCAGCTGGTCTCTAGTCCTCTACAGGTGAAATACTTAAATTTAAAGTACTTAAGCAGCCGGCCCGGTGGTGCAAGCGGTTAAGTGCGTGTGCTCCGCTGCAGCGGCCCGGGGTTCACCGGTTCAGATCCCGGCTGTGCACTGACGCACTGCTTGGCAAGCCATACTGTGGGGGCGTCCCATATAAAGTGGAGGAAGATGGGCACAGATGTTAGCCCAGGGCCAGTCTTTCTCAGCATCAAAAAAAAAAGAGGAGGATTGGCAGATGTTAGCACAGGGCTGATCTCCTCACAAAAAAGTATTTAAATTTAAAATGAACTGCAAAAGTATATTTATGCTTTGTTAATAAGCTAATAATGACAATACTTACATGATTTATTTTTAAAGCCTTCCCATTTATTTTCTGATTTTACTGTCACTTAAATAAGACATTAGATTGTAAGCTCCACAGAGTGTACCCTTTTTCATTCACTCTTGTATCCTTAACACCTAGTAGTACAGAGTGTATAAAGAAAGTCCTCAGCAAATGTATATTGAATGGATGAATATTATAGCCTTGTTTTGCAGGTGGGCAAAGGCTGGAAAGATTGTGCCTTGCACAAGTTATACAAGTTGTTAGTGGAGCCATGACTGGGCTTTAGGTCCCTTGACTCCTATCTTTTAGCAAATGGTATGAGAGGGAACAGTTCATAAAGCACTAAATGTGAACAAGTACCATTCCAGATATATTGGGCTTATATAACAAAATTGGGAAATGATGGTCATGACACATAAAAAGCAAATCAAGAGTTATCGCATGGAAAAATAATTTTTGAACTTGTATGTAGATTTTCATAAAAGATAAAAACCTTTTATTTCTGTCTTCTTTTTTTCATAGGGGCATTACTCTAGTGTGCCTTAAATGTGATTTCCTAAGTGATTCTTCTGGTTTAGATCATATGGCTAAACACTTAAGTCAACGTAAAACTCATACTTGCCAAGTTATAATAGAGAATGGTACGTATATATAACTGCGTTACTTTGAATCTCTGATATTTATTCCAGTATTTTTTGATCAGCCACCATATGGGCTCTTATGTATTACATTGATACTCTCACTCATCATATATGCCATTTTAAATGTAGAATTCTTCTAATTTCAGCTCCTGAAAGTACCTCAACTTCTGAACCCACTTCTGAGTAAGTTTATTTTTATTCAGTGCATTTTTCTTTGATAGATTTTAGCACTTGCATTGTTTAAATGTATCATTAACAGAAATGAAAAATATTAAAGTATTTTGTTTTTGTTTTTGTTTTTAAAGCCGCTTGTTGACATAGATTCCTGCTCTATGGAGCTCGTGCAACCTGGTGCAAGACAAGTTGGAATTTCCTAAGTTCAAAGTTCTGAAGTGTTTTCTTACACAAAGGCAGTTTCCTAAGTTCAAAGTTCTGAAGTGTTTTCTCACACGAAGGCGGTTAAACAGCCAAGTTCATGACACTAGCGCTCATTATTCAGCTCTTTTCAGCTTTCAGATGGCACTAGATTCTTATTCCACCTTATCTTTGTGTCAGGTTAACATATCTTAACATATGCTTTTTTTCTCCAGTTGGCTCTCTCCAAAAATAACTTTTGTTGCTATGGTCTTTTCTTGCTTTGCTTCAAATAATTTGTGTTTTTCTCTGCTGTACTTGCCTTCAGAATAATGCATTCCAAACAATATGGCTGTTCATCTTTTTTTGTCTGTTTTGTCTGGTTTCTTAGTTAATTTTTTCTAAGTCTTACATTTTTAGGTCAGATAGCTGTCTTTCTCCTCATTCCTTGTCTGTCATTGTTCTATTTTTCTTATTTTTCAGATGCAGAAGCAACACAGAAATTTCAAATAATGTCCAGGGTACTCCTGGGCAGTGTCCCCCTTCGATGGACACAACTGATGCCTGTTCTCTCTTTCCAAGGAATGTGAATTATTTGACTGTGAGACCTCCTCTAGGTTGTGGCCTTAAGAAATCAGATCTTGGGGAGAGTCCCTTCCTTCATGACTGGCCTCCCATAAGGCTGATGCTAATTTGACCAGAGATGACCTCAAGGCCCGCCAAATTGAGCACAACTTCCCACTGGGGCTTTGGTTCTCGATCTTGAGCTTATGGGTCGATTCTGACCAAGAAAAGCCCATCAAATCAATGCTTCAACATTCAAGTTGAAGTTTAATCATTTTGGCTGCTGCCCTTTACCCTTCCTCTAACATGCATGCAGTCCAAGGATATAAAAACTGGTTGTGTATGGAACCAAGGTTACTTTCATGTTCTTGGAAAACAAGTTTCTAAAATTACAGTTCCAAAGTTACAGTTATTTGTACTGTCGTTTAAAGTTTTATCCAGTATTAACCCTAGCAGTTTTCAGCAATACTAATATTCAAAAATTTTTTTTAATTTTTTTAAAGTTTAATTTAATTTTATCTTGGTTTTATGTTATCCTTCACCAAATTTATTGATGTCTGTTTTGTTATGTCCTCTTTAATCTCTTCTCTTTAAAACTTTTGTTTTGTGTTTTGTTTTGTTTTGTTAAGAACCCCAAGAAATTCCTTAGAATTCTCTACAGATTTCATGTAGCTACCTATTGGGAGCTTCTTAATTTGATAATCATTCAGACCATTAGATGTTACTATATCTTCTGTCTATCTTGGGACTATCATTATCTTAGTGATTGTGAGTTCAAAGACATAAAGAATTGGCAAAAACACTTCCTACAGACCTTAAAAGAAGTTTTAAAGTTACATTTCTGTACATCTAATACATATCTTCTTAGCCATTAATGTAATTCCTTTGGATAAAGATAATATATTCAAAAAATATTGGGACCAAAAAATGCACTTGTTTCTTGCCCATATATATATAGATGTATATTTTTTTTAATTTGGTGTTTGTTTATTTTGGTTACATTGAATATAGATTTGCTGAACAGTTTTGATGTTATTACTTATTTTTTTAATAAAATTTGTATTGTTAAAGTGCCTCAGGAATTATTTTAACAAGTAACTTCATATAAAAGATGTAGATTTTATCATATAACTAGGAGCATTGCTTTGCTTCTTACATGGAAGCCTGATTACTTAGCCTGCAGACCGAGAGCTTTATCTACTGAGTGCATCTTGCAGTTTTTCCTCCAGCACAGTTAAAAGCTCACTATTTATACTTTACTAATTTCTTGAACTTGAAAAGCTGGCAAGAGCCCCTTTGTGATCTTAATAACCATGAAGGTGGGCAGGTTCTGAAGTTGTTTGATTCAATCATGAGTGGTTTTTCTGCTTAATATCAGAACTTCTTGAATTGTACTTTGAAACTGCTTTAGTCCGTTTGGGCTGCTATAACAGAATGCCGTAGACTAGGTGGCTTATAAACAATAGAAATCTATTTCTCACAGTTCGGGAGGCTAGGAAGTCCATGATCAAGGCACTGGCAGATTCAGTGTCTGGTGAGGACCCACTTCCTGGTTCACAGACGGTCATCTTCTTGCTGTGTCCTAACATGGTGGAAGGGGCGAGAGAGTTCTCTGGTGTCTCTTTTATAAGGGCACTAATCCCATTCAGGAGGGCTCCACACTCATGAACCAATCACCTCCCAAAGGCCCTACCTCCAAATACCATAACATTAGGGATTAGGTTTCAGCATGTGAATTTTGGAGGGGACACAAATATTCAGTCTAAAGCAGAAACATATTGAAAGCCAATTTCATTGACCACTTGTTATGTAGTCTACACCTTGCAATTCATAGTCAAAAGAGTTGAATCCACTAGTTTTAATTTTCCAGACTGATTTCTGCTATAAATGCTTTTCTAAAATCTCCAAAAGTGGCTTGTTTCTTAGTGGTGGACTTGGCGATATTCTAGTCTTTATTTCCATATCCGTCTCTAGGATGTTTTTCGTCCACTATCATTCTAACCATTTTTTTTACTTTTCAAAAAATGTGGTAAAAATATGTAACATAAAATTTGCCATTTTAAGCATTTTCAAGTGAATGATTCAGCAGCATTAATTACACCAAGTTTTAAACTTCTGCCCAGAAATAGTTTCTTTGAGGTTTTAACATAGGTTCTCTTTTTATATACAGAAATTTTCTCTGCCTCTGTCATAGTTCACGAATATGATAAACGACATTCTTGCTATAGCAATATTTTAAGTAGGGGTTCTTCCATAGGATTCTATTTCTTACAGTACATATTAGGTTCATTTTCTTAAAAAGTATAATAGTCTTAAAGTTCTGCGTCCTGTAGCATCATTTTATTTAAATGTTTAAATAAACATTTGTTAAATAAACATCTTGTTTAAATAAAACATTCCAGACGATCAGTGTTAAGCTTGCTTATTATAGGCAGTTAGTTGAGTTTTAATTGGTGCTAATAAGTTTTTAGCTTGATAGTCTGATCCCTTTACCTCAGGCTATTCTAAATAGTTCTTTCACCTGATTCAGAAATAGCCATCTCACGCATGTGTGCTTTTTGGTTACAGCTAAATAAAAAGTGTGATTGGCTCAGTTTCAATCCATCACTATTATTAGAAAAATAACCTCTAAACTACAGAGACTTAGTTTCTTTCTCTTTTGTCACACTTTGCCCAAACACCTCTTCAGGCCTCATTTATTTGGTTAGCAAATATTTATTGAGCACTTACTATGTGCCTCACACTGTTCTAGGTGCTGGAAAAACAGAATGAAATCTCTCCCCTCATGGAGTTTACATTTCAGTGATGGAAGACAGACAATAGAACACAAGAAAGTTATATAGTATGTTAGGTGATAATCAATACTGTGGAGAAAAATAAAGTAGGAAAGGAGGATAGTGAGTATGGGTTGGGGGTTGGGAGTTTGCCATTTCAAATTTGGTGGTCAGGGCCACTTGTGACAATGTGGATGGACCTTGAGGGTATTATGCTAAGTGAAATAAGTCAGACGGAGAAAGTCAATAAGTCAAATACCATACCGTGTGATTTTACTCATAAGTAGAAGATAAGAACAACAACAACAAACAAACACACACATAGATACAGAGATTAGATTGGTGGTTACCAGAGGGGAAGGGGGGAGGGAGAAGGGCGGAAGGGGTGACAGGGCATATGTGTACAGTGATGCATGGTAATTAGCATTTGGGTGGTGAACATAATGTAGTCTACACAGAAATCGAAATACAATGATGTACACCTGAAATTTATGTAATGTTCTAAACCATTGTTACCTCGATAAAAAATAAATGTAGGGGGCCGGCCCGATGGTGTAGTGGTTGAGTTTGGGTGCTCTGCTTCAGCAGCCCAGGGTTCACAGGTTCGGATCCCAGGTGTGGACCTATGCACCGATTATCAAGCCATGCTGTGGCAGCGTCCCACATATAAAGTAGAGGAAGACGGGCAAAGATGCTAGCCCAGGACTAGTCGTCTTCACCAAATAAATAAGAAAATTACAGATGGACACACAAGGAAAAAATAAATAAATACATGAGGATAACACCAGCCACATTTCAAGGTTGTTGGAGATTAAGACATTGTGTCTTGAAAGTACTTGGGACAATGTCTGACATAATCATTTAGTAAATCATAGCTATTGTTAAAAAAAAATTTGGTGGTCAGGGTTGGCCTCCATGAGAATATCACAATTGACTAAAGACCTGAAGGACGTGATGAAGTGAACCACTTGGGTGCCTACCAGAAGAGCATTCCAGAGAGAATAGCAAACGCAAAAGCCCTGAAAGGGTGATGGGAACCCTCCTACACTGCCAGTGGGAATGTAAAGTGGTGCATCCACTGTGGAAAACAGTTCAGCAGTTCCTCACAAAGTTAAACAGAATTACCATATGACCCAGCAATTCCACTCTTAGGTATATATCCAAAAGAATCGAAAGCAGGGACTCAGGTACTTTACATGCATGTTTTATAGCAGCACTACTCACAACAGCCAAAAAATGGTGTCAGGGAAGAGGGAGAATCCCCCTCCACCCTTTCCCTTAAGGTTCCATGGCTGGCCAAATAATTAAAAGACAGGTTAGCAGGAGAAAATAATACCAAGTTTAATAACATGTATACATGGGAGAAACCCAGGCAGCTGAGTTTCTCAACACAATAGCAGTGATTCTCATCTTAAATGCTATCTTCAGCTAAAGACAAAGGAGGATGTTGGGGATGGGGAGGGAGACAGAAGGGAGACAGAAATTACAGTAAGCAAGGGTATGCAGATTTAAGTCCTCTCCCTCTGTACTGATAAGAGTTTCCACAGATAAGTCCATCCCCCCCTCTTCCTAATACAGAGAGGGAGATACCTTTACAAATGGAGTTTTCCCTTGTAAATGTTTGTCTGGCAACTGTTTGAAGGGCCACCTAGAGAATGTGGCCTGGGAGAGACAATTTTTGATAAGATGGGCTTGTTGGTGCCTTTCGTATTGTAACATCTATTTTACATTATATTACAGCCATCATATGATAGTAACTCCTTCCTGAAACAGGCCTTCTATGTTAAATTATTTAGGCAGTTTGGGGGAGGTCAAATGTCCGTCAGAGAAAATAATCAAGGTAAAGAGATATATTTCAGGGTGTCCAATTTTGATCTCCCACAATGGAAATAGCCCACATGTCATCAACAATGAATGGATAAATAAATTGGAGTATATTAATACACTGGAATATTATTTGGCCATAAAAAGGAATGAAGTAGCGATGTATGCTACAATGTGGATGGACCTCAAAAACATGATGCTAAGTGAAAAAAATCATAAAAGGTCACATATTGTATCATTTCAATTATATGTAATATCCAGAATAGGCAAAACCATAGACACAGCAGATTGGTGGTTGCCAGGGGCTAGGGGAAGGGAGGAATGGGGAGGACTGCTTAATGGGTACAGGGTTTTCTTTTCTTTTCAAAGTGATGAAAATGTTTAGGAATTAGATAGAGATGATGGATACCCAACACTGTGAGTGTATTAAATGCCACTGAATTGTTCACTTTAAGATGGTTAATTTTATGGTATGTGTATCTTCTACAAGAAAAAAAAAACTTAGCAAACTAGGAATACGAAGGAAACCTCCTTAACCTAATCAAATAAAAATCTGCAACTAACATAATGATGAGAGGAACATCTTTTCAAACACCACGTCTGACCGGGCAAGAGAAACAATAGAAAAAATAAACAAATGGGACTACATCAAACTAAAAAGCTTCTGCACAGCAAAGGAAACCATCAACAAAACGAAAAGACAACCTAACAATTGGGAGAAGATATTTGCAAACCATACATCTGATAAGGGCTTAATCTCCAAAATATATAAAGAACTCATGCATCTCAACAACAAAAAAACTACCAACCCAATTAAAAAATGGGCAAAAGACCTGAACAGACATTTCTCCAAAGAAGATATACAGATGGCCAACAGACACATGAAAAGATGTTCAAAATCACTAATTAGCAGGGAAATGCAAATCAAAACTACAATGAGATATCACCTCACGCCCGTCAGAATGGCTATAATTAACAAGACAGGAAACAACATGTGTTGGAGAGGATGTGGAGAGAAGGGAACTCTCATACACTGCTGGTGGGAGTGCAAACTGGTGCAGCCACTATGGAAAACAGTATGGAGATTCCTCAAAAAATCAACGATAGAACTACCATATGATCCAGCTATTCCACTGTTGGGTATTTATCCAAAGAACTTGAAAACACCAATTTGCAAAGGTACATGCACCCCTGTGTTCATTGCAGCCTTATTCACGATAGCCAAGACTTGGAAGCAACCTAAGTGCCCATCAAGGGACGAATGGATAAAGAAGCTGTGGTATATATACACAATGGAATACTACTCAGTCATAAGAAACGACGAAATCCAGCCATTTGTGACAACATGGATGGACATTGAGCGTATAATGCAAAGTGAAATAAGTCAGAGGGAGAAGGTCAAATACCGTATGATTTCCTTCATTAAGTAGTAGATAGTGACAACAATGGACGGATACATAGGGACAGAGATTGGATTGGTGGTTGCCAGAGGGGAGGGGGGAGGGAGGAGGATGAAAGGGATAATTCGGTGCATGTGTGTGGTGATGGGTTGTAATTAGTATTTTGGTGGTGAACATGATGTAGTCCATGCAGAAATAGAAGTACAATGATGTACACCTGAAATTTTTACAATGTTATAAACCAATGTTACTGCAATAAACAAAAAATTAAAAAAAAAAAAAAAAAAGGCCCCAAAATAGGATCATGCCTGGCTCAAGGAACAGCCAGAAGACTGATGGGGCTGCAATTGGTGGTGGTGGGGAGAGTAGTAGGAGAGGGCGTCTGAGAAGTGATGTGGACCATGTAGTATAGGGTCTTATAGACACTTGAAAGGATTTGGCTTTTATCCTGGGATAGGAATCCATTAGTGGATTTTGAATAGAGGAGTATTTTATACCTCAATGAAAAACAAAAATCCTTAAATACAGTCTTAATACAATCACTCTAGCTGCTATCTTGAGAATAGCTGTAGGAGACCAAGGGAAGAATCAGGGAGATCAGCTAGGAGGCTGTTGTGATAATTCAAGTGGGAGATGATAGGGGTTTAGACTAGGAAGGCAAGCAGTGTAGGTGGTAAGTGGCTCAATTGGGGATATATTGTGAAGTTTGAGCCAACACAATCTGTTGATGGTTTGGATGTGATGTGTGAGAGAAAAAGTGTTTTGGAGGACAGCACAGTCATTAGCGTAAACAATTAGAAAGGTGGTGTTGATATTAACTGAGATGGAGAAGACTAAAGGAGGAGCAGATTTGGGAGGGAAGATGAGGACTTTGATTTGGGACATGTTTGAATTTGAGATGCGTACTAGATATCCAAGTGGGGATGTCATGGACACACATTCTGATGTGTGAGTTTGGAGTTTAGAGGAGAGGTTCAAGCTGTCAGTAATGTATAATTCTTTTAAAAGTCACAAGACTGTATGAGATCACCAAGGTATAGAGTAGGAGTAGAGAAAGGACAAGGTCCACAGACTGAGCTCTGGGGCATTCCAACAATAAGGGGTTAGGGAAATGAGAAGGAATCAGCAGAGGAGACTGAGGAGTGGCTAGTGATGTGAGAGGAACACCAGGGGAGTGGCAGTGTCCTTGACTTCAGATGTCCTATTTGTAAAACGTGGGTGTAAAACTTATTCTAGAGTTCTTGGATTCTATGATTCTATTTTGGTTATACCCAAACATCACTTATAATTTCTTCTTAGGAGAAAATGGATTTAGAATGCCACAGGGGGCCGGCCCCATGGCTTAGCGGTTAAGTGCGCGGGCTCCGCTATTGGCGGCCCGGGTTCGGATCCCGGGTGTGCACCGATGCACTGCTTGTCCAGCCATGCTGAGGCGGCATCCCACATACAGCAACTAGAAGGATGTGCAACTATGACATGCAACTATCTACTGGGGCTTTGGGGAGAAAAAGGGAAAAAAAGGAGGAAGATTGGCAATAGATGTTAGCTGAGGGTTGGTCTTCCTCAGCAAAAAGAGGAGGATTGGCATGGATGTTAGCTCAGGGCTGATCTTTGTCACACACACAAAAAAAGAATGCCACATACCACTATCCCAAATAGCAGAAACAGGGACTTTTTCGACATTGAGAAAATGGAACACCTCAATTACTGCTAGGCATGGTTAACTCCTTACATATGCTCTTGTGAAAGTAATATTCTTCCATTTCTGCAAAAAAAGATATCTAGGTCTAGATCTAATGTGTGTAATTTATAAATGGTCTGCAAAATAAAGGTGCCATGGTCAAATAAATTTAGGAAATGCTGGGTTACAGTTAAATAGGTTCTTTATTGGGATTTTTCATGCTACATGTGGTCTAAGGTTCTCTAAGAGAAAACTTAGCAGACACTTATTTGACCCTGGAATTTTCCCCCCAAAACTTGATAACTTCTAAGCATTCATCTCCATAGGATACAGGGTGGATAATAGTGACCTGGAATAATCACTGGTCAGATTTTCTGAATTGGGAAATAAAAAATCGTTGAGTGAGAGTGTTGACTAAGATGAACTTCTAAACATTTCATTCATGTTCATAAATCATTTGTAAGGTGGAGTATGTAACCATTTTCATATTTTTATAAATTATATTAGGAAAAAGTTGTATGTTCATTATTACGTCTGTAAAATCTAAGAAATACATAACTGGAACATTCCAGTAACTTGTGTTGGAGGATGTGATCACTGTACATTACTTCAAACTCAAGAAGCTTCAGACTCTTACCATAATTACGTCTAGCTTCTCGCCATAACTCATCATGCTTAGCTTATCAGTCTATCTACTTACCTAGTTTTCTTGAAACTATTACTATTTTCAGCCTATTGTTACCTATTAAGGACTTTCTTATTCTGTAAAATTTACTTCCCACTTAAACAGCTTCAAGAGATCTTCCTTGATACTAAAATTAGGAGCTTTGACACCCACCTCCACAGCAGACCCTCTCTGTACCTTAAAGGGGCAGAGTTGGAGTGGCTAAGAGCCCAGGCTCTGCAGCAGACCGCTTGGTTTGGACTTCCTGCCATGCCAATGACTAGATGTCTGTGACTTTGGGCTATGTACCTCAGTTTTCTCACATGTGAAATGCAAATAACAGCACCTACTCATAGGGTTGAGGGAATTAAGAGTTAATACATGTATATAGCACTTAGAACAATGATTGGCACACAGGAGTGTAAGTCATTGTTGTTAATATTATTGTCAGTCTCTTACTACCCTTACTGATTTTATTTCTGTCCTCATTTTATTGAATGGCCCTAATCTTCACCCTATTTTTTATTCCGACCTTCCTACATCCCTTTCCCAATCATTCCTGTTAACTTTCTTTTCCTAACCCACTATGGCTTTCTTGAGAGTCATTGTTGAAGCACATAGCACTAAAGATGAGCATACCATTAGATTTTTGGTGTCTCAAGCTCACCAGACTTTTTTTATTTTTTTGAGGAAGATTGGCCCTGAACTAACATCTGTTGCCAATCTTCCTCCTTTTTTTTCCCCTTTTTTTCTCCCCAAAGCCCCAGTAGATAGTTGTCTGTCATAGTTGTCCTTCTAGTTGCTCTATGTGGGACGCCGCCTCAGCATGGCTTGATGAGACGTGCATCAGTCTTCACCCAGGATCCGAACCCGCTAACCCCAGGCCACCGAAGCAGAGCTTGTGATCTTAACTACTACACCACCGGGCCGGCCCCCTCACAGACTTCTGTTTTCAGGGAATGTCTGTGAATGCTCCTGGGTTCGAGTCATAACTGTCTTTTATAAATAGCAGTAGGATATTTTTCCTAAATTATACTGCCTTAGACTTGACGGCACCATGGTTCACCTCACACCCGTGCTCACACCCCTCATTCCTCTGATTTTGAGATGCTTCTGCAGCCTCACTCCTGTCACTTTGCTGTTCGACCACCTGGAAAAATTTGCTGTCGTCAGCAAACTCAACGAGGCTACTGTGCATTTCTTCTACTGTTTTTCATTCTTCACACTGAAAAATATCTGTTTATCCGAGATGTACAGTGATGTGAAGGGAGTTCAGCCTTGACGTAAGACAGTCCTAGGTTTAAATCCCAGTTTTGTATCTAACCAGCTGTGTAGCCTCGAGTAAATTACCTAAACTTGTCAAGCCTCAGCTTCCTCTTCAGCGAAAGGTAGATAATGATAATTTCCTCACAAGTTTGCTGTAAGGATTAAAGATTTTATACATGTATAAAATTTGGCACTGGCCTGACAGAAAGTGGGCACTCAATACATGCTGCTGCTGCTTACGCTATTACCAGTAATGGTAGTGCTGTTCCTGCTGCTGCCCCTGCTGTTAATGCTGTCAATGCTGTCATGGCTGTTACTGCTATTACTACTGCCGAAAGGAGACCCTGGAAACTACACATCAGTGGAATCTTCTCATTGACAGTTTTAGTGGCAATCCATCAGCACTGTGGTTATCTGTGACTTTGGCTTATAGTTCCCAAGTCTTGCAATACATTCCTCCAAACTGCTGGGTGGGTGACAGCTTATCACAGTGCTTCAGTTACATGTGGTATAAGTCTGTAATGTCAGAAATGAGCATAGTTCTGGCTTTTCCTGTCTGAAGACTATGACACAACACTGCCTTGTTGAAAACTAGTACAGAATCCAATCTGCTTTGGAGGAAAACATTCCTTTTGTGCTTAGAGACTCCCTTCTTTACAGAAAACTTTTTGGCAATTATTACCAAGAATTCATTTCCAGGAATCTCAGCTAGTAATCCAATACTATTAATTTTATGAAAAAGTGTAATTGTAAATACCAGCAGTGAAGTGGCCTTTCCTTTTGTAGGATATTGAAATGATTGAAAAGTACCTGCTTTTCTCAGAGATTAGAGGATGTTGCCACTCATTCTCAGAATTACTCTATCTGTTTGCCCCCTAGCTCCTTCCCCCTCCTCTATCTTCTCCAGTACATGTACCTGGATAGATTCATTATAACTAGAATAGAAGGAATGTTTTAAGTTGTACAAGTTTCTTTTTCTTGATAAAATATTGAGATTAGAGTGGGATATTTCTATCTAGCAAATCTTCAGAGCCTCAGAGCATAAGAATCCTTGAGTAAATCAGTAAATATCTCGAGCTTAGAAAACTAGGCTATTTAACCAGTTGGTCTGTTTATTAAGTGAATCAAATGTCTTAAAGACCACAATTTGAAGTGATTTTTAAAAGTTGATTTAGGGGCCAGCCCCCTGGTGTAGTGGTTAAGGTTCAGCACGCTCCGTTTCAGCAGCCCGAGTTCACAGGTTCAGATCCCAGGCGCAGACCTACACCACTCATCAGCCATGCTGTGGCAGCGACCCATATACAAAATAGAGGAATATTGGCACAGATGTTAGCTCAGGGCTAATCTTCCTCAAGCAAAAAAAAAAAAGGAAAGAAAGTTGATTTAGTTCTCTTAGTGAATTTCAAGTGGCTTTGTGGTCAAATTCCCTTAGTTCTGAATAATTTAAAAGAAGAATATATTTGAAGCAGCTTTATGATTAAAACTGAATGATCAGGAAAAACTTGAATGGTCTTCCATTTTCATTTCTTCCTAGTGCCCTTTATATCAGGGGAATTGAATAAAGTATAATATACAAATGTTTATCCATAAACTACATTTCACATACATTACCTTATTTAAATCTTAAAAAAAAATCCTGTAAAGATGATTTTCAATCCCCTTTTACAGATGAGCAAACTGAGGGCACTTGTCATTCTGAAAATAAAATGGTATCAGGAAGTACTCATTTGTTCACATTATAGAAGCACCTTCCTCCTTGCACTGGTTTTAGTCAAATCTGAGCATTTTCTTTAATAGATGATCTGCACAATTTCAAAGCTGACTTATGATCTGTAGACAAGTAAGCAATCCTTATTCAGAGGCCTAAAATTTCATTATCTTTATAGCTGGCTTAAATGCATATGGCCATCGATAAAAAGCTAGTGCAAATCACACTATATTTATTGTTGTTCATAGGAATGGAGAACTGGAAAGGGTTTCAAAGGTCATTTTTTTCTCATCTCTCAAATGGTACAATTTGCTCCTCAAAAATACCTGTCTTCAAAAAAGTTCCAGGGGCCAGCCCCGGTGGCCTAGAGGTTAAGTTCACCATGCCCTGCATTGGCGGCCTGGGTTCGGTTCCCGGGTGTGGACCTACACCACTCCTCAGTGGCCATGTGGCGGCAGCCCACATACAAAATAGAGGAAGATTGGCAACGGATGTTAGCTCAGGGTGAATCATCCTCAGCAAAAAAAAAAAAAAAAAAGTTCCAGTTGTTAGAGCTGGCCCGTTCCTGGACTTTCCAGACCCCTGCCCTGCCCTCCCCTCCTGGGAAGACAGTTTGATCCTTAGGCGCCTACTCAGTCCCTACCCCCAGGTCCTGGGCCAACACCTAAGCTAATAGTGATTTCACCAGCTCAAGCCCTGGCATCTAGCATCAGCTCCCAACGAATGCACTACTTAGTCCTGAATGCAGCAGGGGTGGAGCCCTTAGTCTCAGACCCAGGAGCACATCCTCCTCTCAGGCTTGAGAGGAATAGAGAATAAGAGAAGTTAGCTTTGTGGTTTTAGCTCTGCAGTTACACAGACCTGGGCTATCCCCTGCTCTGACACTGGGCAGTGGTCTGCCCCTGGGCAAGCTGCTTTGATCATCCTGGGCCTCAGATGTTACTGTGAGGATTAAGCATGAGAGTCCATGTTAATTAAGCACATAACAGAGTACTTAGCAGCGCATAGTAAACAATAAATGTTAGCTTCCATTAATAAGTGTCATGATTTCAGTTGGAGGTATAGAGGTTGAAAACTGTGCTATGTCTGACATCATCTTCCCATCTAATGGTCTCCGTGGAAGGATAGGCAGGACCACAACACCTGGGGTACCTGCCCTTTATCTCAAGCATGAGGGTTTCCACCTGGGATTGTTGGGTAAGGATCAGGTAGGCCAGTTTTCTTATCCATGCTTTTACCTGACGCTTCCTCCAGTACTTGAAGATTAAATTCAGTGGATCACAATGCTTATTTTGTCACTGGGGAAGGGATCAAGTACCAACCACAGAGTCAGCTCAGGTCCATTTCTCGGTCTATTTCAACTGCGTCATGGCTTAGGGGAATCTCCCTGTGCCCCCAGGGGTCTCTCTTCAGACTCTCAGGGCTACTTACCTACCCAGCTTCAAAATCTGTCTCCCAAGGCAAGTGAGGTGCTTCTCAATGTCCCCCCTCCCTCCCTGCTGCCATGCTAGTAGTTCCTACCAGGATTCACGTATTTCTCTTAGGAGAGTTAAGCCCCAGTGACTTGGGGGAGGTAGTTTACTTATAAGAGTAACCTTTAACATGAAATCTACCCTCTTAACAAATTTTGTGTTCTTACTACAAAAAGGAGGGGGCACAAAGAAACTTTTAGGGGTAACGGATATGTTTATTACCTTGATGGTGGTGATGGTTTCATGGGTGTGTGCATATGTCCAAACTCATCAAATTGTATAAATATGTTCAGTTTTTTATATATCAATTATACCTCAATAAAGCTGTTTAAAAAAATTAGTAACCCTTCTAGTTCCAGGTGTCTAAGTGCCCAGACTGGGACCAGGATTAGCTCCTTCTGTATGGGTTTCCATCCCAGGAAATGGTCAGTACCGCTCAGAAAAACTCCTACTGGTCAACACTTTCCAACCTTCACTAGTTTTACCAGCAGAGGGCGCACAGCAGACACGCAACCTCAAGTATCAATCCTGTGGGGTGTCCAGAGTGGTCCTCACAGTGTAGAGGTGTTTATACTGCGGATTAGTTCTTCATTTGCCTCTCATGGTTAAGAAGCTCTTGCCTAGTAGTTTCAGACAAACAGTCCAAGAACATTTGGTATTACTGGAACAGTTTCATTTATCCTAAGAAAGGATCCTGAAAGAATCCACCTCACCGAGGCTGGGTTCCACGGTTACCCAGATTGCTAGTTTTGAAGCTCTGGCTCAGGAAAGGTAGTTTCTGATTTGAGAGTTCATCAGGAAGCCTAGGGATACACACACACACACACACACACACACACACACACACAGTGAGAGAGAGAGCTGGGGGCACATCAGGATCAACTACAGACATTTTAAAAAATACAAATTCCTGGGCCCTGCCCCCAGATCTAGTAGATCAGAGTGTCTGGGGTTGGTGCCCCAGGAATCTGTACTTTAACAAGTTGCCAATTGATTTCATGCAGTCAGCTGTGAACCAGCATTTAGGAACTGTTAAGCTATGGGAATCTCTGGGACTCCTACCTCAGTCCTGGTGCCCAGCACCAGTCCTTAGGGCCGTGCACAGTCAGGTGGACTTGGAGTCAGACAAGGCTTGAAACCAGTGGAGCCAAGGCCAGCCCTTCCAGAGGGAGCAAGGCCCTTCCCAGTGAGGGGATGAGGGATGGTGGGTGTAGGGAGGCCTCTGTAGGAAGGCAGCAACTTTCTCCCCTCAGGTGTTACAAGAGAATAATCACAGGCCTCTCTCTGCACATGCCACTCAAAGTTGCCAGAGAAGCTGAGCCTTGCTTTCCAGGGAGCTCTCAGCGCATCTCCGCGCCCTCCATCCCTGCCCCACGCACACTCAGTGTGGGCTGCAGTCAGCTTCACTTGGGGGGTGGGCTTGTCCAGCTATTCTGGGCTGGATATCCCTCCCCGGCACTGCTGTAGGTGGTGGTGCTCAGAGCAGCATCTGGTCTTGGGCTCTCTGACTGAAGGATCCTGCTGAGATTGTCTTCAGCTGCACTGAGCTCGGCCAGAGCAAGTCCTCCGGTCAACCCGGGGGCCTTACTAAATGCCAGATATTGGAAGAGGAGTAGCTCTAAGGGGCCCAGTGACAAGATCCTACAGCTCCAAAGGCTGGGCAGCAGAGTCCACTGGCTGTGTGGTTCCCAGCTATTGTCCAAGGCAAGGACGTCTTAGAGACTCCTTTGGCCCAGAGCTGACACTTTATCAGCCATGTGGGCTTCTTGCAGGGATCTGGTCAGGGGCAGCCCACTCAAGGAGGAGTGTCCCAGGCTGGCCTCCTAGGTATTGAATGGCCTGCTCGCCAAACCTCCACGGGTCAGGGGGACTGGCTAGAGGAAGCCTGCAATCCCTGCAAGGGTCCTGGAGCCTGGCACTAACTGGAAAGACAGTATAATATCATCAAAAAAGCCTAGACTTGAAGTAAGACGAATCTTGCTTTACCACTTACTACCTTAGACAAGTCACTGAATCTCTCAACATACCCATATTCTCATCTGTAACATGGAAATCCTTATCCCTACCTCACAGGGTTGAAGGAGCATCAGATGAGCTAGTCAAAGAATATAAAGTGTTTTAACACAGGGCCTGGCATATAATTGGCATTCAAATATTGGTAGTTATTTCTCCGGGTCCTGTGTCTGTAGCTCAGGTGAAGACTCAAGGGTACAGGTCTGGAAAGTGAGGAGGAGCTGTAGAGGAGAGATACTGGCCATCATGGATTGTTCCAGAGACATAGTGAGGCTGAATGAGGAGCCTGGAGGCACCCAGCTTCCTTTGTATCCTTCTTCCTTTGAACCCTTATGGCAACAAGGGTGTCACGGTTCTCTGGCCTCCTGAGTCCCCTTCCTGTGGGTGCGCTCTGGGAACAGCCCATTCCCACGTCCTCTTGCTCAATCTGAGAGGCCTGAGCACCATTGTGCCACCCTGCTGATGGCAGCAGGAAGTTCCAGGGCTGGGAGACTGGGTGGAGCCCAGAGATTCTCAGGATTCCTGGGGCCACAGTGAGGAGATGTCGGCAGGCACCCGAGGGAAAGCAATGTCATACTGCAGGAAGGGACAGGATCAGGCACAGAAGATAGAGGCAGGTAGAATTGGTGAGTGCCTGTTATTTGCAGTGAAACTACCAGAGCCTTAACAGGACCAAAAGGAAATTTTCAGAGCCTGGTTTTTAAGGCAGAGGCCAGCCAGCATGGAAGCGGCAGCCCTGAGGCCCACACTCAGAAATCACCCAGGAAGGGGTGTCTGTTCCTCTCAGAGGAGCTAAGAAATGTGGAGGCTTTTCCCTCTTGCAGGTCAGCAAGCCTGCTGAATCTTTCCAAAGGTTGCTGAGTCTAGATGATGCTAAAACCTTCCACTGGCTTCCCACTGCACTTAAACAAAACCCCAACCTAATAGACCTGGCCTTACCTACTTCTCTACCTCATCCACATCCTCTCACTTGCTTACTCAGCCACACTAGCCTCCTTTCTGCTCCTCCTCAGGGCCTCAACCTCACTCCTGCCTCAGGGCCTTGGCACTTGCTCTTTCCTCTGCTTGGGGTTATCTTTTCCCCGACCACACAGCTGGTTGCTTTTCTTCATTCAGGTCTCAGCTCAAATGTTCTCTCTTCGAAGATGCCTTTTGTGCCCTATCTTTCTAGTATGGTGCCCTCCTCCCACCTCCCTCACTTTTTATCCGTTTACCTTGTTTTATGGCCTTTAGAGTCCTTATTACTGTCTTAAGTTATCTCACTTATGTATTTAACTTCTTGTTTAGTGTCTATCTCCTTTATGAGAGCAGGATTTTACTCTGTTCACCTACGTATCCCCAAGGCTTAGAATGGTGGCACGTAGTAGGTGCTCAGTAAATGTTTGTTGAATGCCTGAAAGGGGTCAGAGGCAATCCTGGCCAGATGACTTGGAATATTGTCATCTCAACCCCGTTACAGCAAAAAGGGGCCCTGACCAAGACAGGTCAGGACTCGGATTGAAATGCACGCATTAGGCTGGACAAGTGTACCTGCAGCCACTGAGAGGGGGCCCAGCCCTGCAGCCACATCACAAGAGCCAAAAGACGCCACAACAGCAGGTCATGTCCAGGGCAAGGAGTCAGCGTCTGACGTCGGAGACAAGGCCCCAGGGTATTCTATCAGAGAGAAGCATAGTGACAGGGGTGTCAGCAGGCAGCTCACCAACAGACAATAGGCTCCCACCCCTCGGGTGAGATTCAGGAGCAGGGCATTGGGTGGAGACAACTAGTAAGAAAACACAGCCCTAACTGGGGTACTAGGCAGGCTCCAAAGACTGGGATCCAGACAGAAGCCAAGCGACAAGAACCAGACTGGGGGGCTGGGCTGAGCCCAAGGCCAGGTGGGAGTAGGGTAGGGGATTAGCCAGTACTGGAGGAAGAGGGCTGCAGAGCCAACCAGGCAGTATCAGACAGGCTGTTTGTTTGGGTGAGAAGCGCATCTGGTATATACTACCCTTTGCTGTTGGGGCCAGGGTGCAGACCAGAGGAAAGTGCTCAGGGGCTGTCTACCTGGGACCCGCTCCCCACGGGCTTCCAACAAGAGAGCTGCCTTAAGGAGCACCCCCCAAGTGAAGAAGTCTACCTGCATCTATTGTAGATATGCCTTCATAGACACTCTTAGTTACTTTAACAATTGGACAAGTGACTTTCACATCCATAGGACCAGACATGTAAGAAATACTTACAGGACTCCGGCTGGAGAACCACCAAAAGTTCCCATTGGCTCGGCAAGCAACAAACTTTCCTGCCTTATGCATGGGCCTCCCCAGCCTTGGCTCCCCACTAGGGCTGCTCAGCTGTCAGTGGGCCAGACTCCCAGTTGTCCGGCTCAACCCCAAGGTCATTCCTGCCTCCCTACTTTTGCCCACTCCCCTCCTCTTTACCAAGCCAAATGTTACACTTTACTCAACATACAAAATAAGTCCAATTATTTTTCAGTGACTTCTCCCTGACGTTGAGTACATAATGCTCTCAATTCCCATAGCACAGCCTCGCACTTGGTAATGTTTAATTTTTGTTCTCCAGTAGTTTCAGTGGGTACATTGTTCCCACACCTGGATCAGAGGTTCTTTGAATGTAGGGGATGAATTCTCCTCTTGTTATGTTTCCTCCATAGCACCCAGCAAAGACCTGGGGGCATAAGAGATATTTGTTAGGGCCGGCCTGTGGCTTGGCAGTTAAGTGTGTGCGCTCTGCTGCTGGCGGCCCGGGTTCGGATCCCGGGCACGCACCGAGGCACTGCTTCTCCCGCCATGCTGAGGCCGAGTCCCACATACGGCAACTAGAAGGATGTGCAGCTATGACATACAACTATCTACTGGGGCTTTGGGGGGAAAAATAAATAAATAAAATCTTAAAAAAAAAAAAAAGAGAGATTTGTTAGCTTGAGCTCTGCCCTCTCCAACAAAGGGCAAGGGAAAAAACACTTTTGGTGTCAGAGACTGCTTGGTGAAAAATGGGAAGCAGGATCTAACCACTTTGAAGTAACTGGGCCTGTTGGGCCACTTATACTTTTTATTTTTATTATTTTTATTTTTTTAAAGATTTTATTTATTTATTTTTCCCCCCAAAGCCCCAGTAGATAGTTGTATGTCATAGCTGCACATCCTTCCAGTTGCTGCATGTGGGACTCGGCCCCAGGATGGACGGAGAAGTGGTGCCTCGGTGCTTGCCTTGGATCTGAACCCGGGCCACCAGCATCGGAGCGCGCGCACCAAACCACCAAGCCACGGGGCCAGCCCTATACTTTTTATTTTAAAACTTTGGGGGATAAGGAGAGAGCAGCCTACTCTCGACATCCAGGGAGCCTAGGAAATATTGGTGAGTCAACATCTCCTTTCCAGACTTCTCTATCCCGCTGCCTGCATTGGTGCTCTAGAAAAACATATCTGGCCTATACCCCAACCCTTCTGGGTGTTTCTGTCCACTGATGACACACCGAATAAGAGAATGAATTAGTCCTGAAGAAGTGACTCAAACGATGAGAATTTCAGGTGGCGTAGAAGGCTGGTATGGAGTGTGCCTTGGCACGGGCATATCATTCTAGTAGGGCAAACTGCCTCTTCTACTTGTCACAATCAGAAACGTCTTCCTGGAGAAAGCAAGACATGAAGGCATGTGATAATCTATACAAATTTTATTTTAATATCAATTTTTTGTGGAAACAAGCAGGTGTCAGCGTTATGCAGGCACGGAAAAAAGGGAAAGAAACAATTCCAGTGATAATTGATCTTGTATGTACACCATTTGGTTTCAACAGGGACAGGAAGTTTTACTGTTAGCTTCCTGTGGGAACTCCAGTTTCTGTACCTTCCCCTGCTGCCTCTCAGCATCACGATAGAGCAGGGATTTCTGAGCCTTCAATCGGCAAGCCAGGCACATGAAAATTGACTCCACGTTCTGGCTCTCTTTGGGGTCCTTGGCCGATGTCTCAAACAAGAGCATGTTGTGGGCATCGGCAAATTTCAGGGCTAGGTTGGAGGGCACCTGGATCTGTTCCCTCAAGTCACACTTGTTGCCCACAAGCACTTTTGGGACTAGTGGGGGCACGGCATGCCCATTGCATTCTTGGATCCACATTTTGAGGTTGGTGAAGGATGTCATCTTGGTGACGTCATAGACGAAGACCACTGCGTGCACATTGCGGTAGTAATGCTCCACCATGCTTTTGCGGAAGCGTTCTTGCCCCGCTGTGTCCCACACCTGAACCTGGAAGATACAAAAACCCATATTTGGAGTCAGAAAAGGAAATATGAATAGGTAGGAGAAAACACGGTTCTGTGGCATTATAAAAAGGAGGTGACAAGTCCGGACACAGGAAGTGGTTCTTTGACAGATTGGCAGAATGGACTTATCAAAGTATAGAGAGAAGTTTCTTTCAGGGTTTATAAAGTTTTCTTAAGATTTTACGCTGAAAATCTTGAGGTGAAAAATCTTAAGGTTTTTAGTTGAAAACTGGAATGTAAATTGGTCAACTTTTCTGGAAGGCAATTTGGTAATATTACCAAGAACCTTAAAAATGTTCAAAACTCTTAGAGCCTATAATCCCACTTCCAGAAATCTATACAAAAGAAATAGCAGAGATGTTGTCAAAACTCTGTACAAAGATCTTAATTGCAAGATTATTTATACTTTTTAAAAAATGGGAAACAACCTAAATGCTCACCAGGAGAGGAATAGCTAAAGTATATGTATATATCTATACAATGGGCTATATTATGCAGCCATTAAAAATAATGTTTTCAAAGAACAAATGGTGGAGGAAATGTTCACAAAATATAAGTAAGCGAAAAAAGTAGGATATAAAATTTTCATACACTATGGTCCCAATTTTTAAAAAAATATTAAACATAGACAAACACATAGGAAAGACCAGAAGTGTACATACCAGAACATTAATGGTTATTCATGGGCAGTGGGACTATAGGTGTTGTTTATTTTCGTCTATTTTTTTGGTATTTTTCTAAATTTTCTACTGTAAGAAACATTACTTTGGGGGTTTTTTGCATGAGTTTTTTTTTCTTTTTCTTTTTGAGGAAGATTAGCCCTGAGCTAACATCCAATGCGAATCCTCCTCTTTTTGCTGAGGAAGATTGGTCTTGAGCTAACATCCGTGCCCATCTTCCTCTATTTTATATGGGACGCCACCACAGCATAGCTTAACAAGCAGTGTGTCAGTGCATGCCCGGGATCCAAACCTGCAAAGACCCCAGGCCACCGAAGCAGAGCGTGCGCACTTAACCACTACACCACCGGGCAGGCCCCTACATGACTTTTTAAAGAAAACAAAGTTAGTGTTAAGTCTCATCTTTTAGCTCAATTTACTTTAAATTCACTTCTTTGTTATGTAAAAGGTAATTTAGCTCATTGGATTTATCTTCTGCATCTCAGATTTTGGGAAAAAGGCCAAATTATAAAGGAAAAACGCTGATATCAGTAACATATACAGAGACAAAATTCCCAAGGGAGACTCTGGAGTCAACACACATTCAGCCCAATCTATTTCCCTTTATATATCCAAAGTCTTGGACAAGAGAAATTCATACTCAGAATGATGGTCCCAAGGCCGTATACAATTCTCTGTTATCAAAGAAAATTTGATTATGGCCACTAATTGACTACTACGGCTCTTACAACGAAGTATCGCCTTTATTTGGAGTTAGCAGTTGGTAAGTATAATCTAGTAAATATAATTGAATCTCTTTGCTGAGTGAAGATCTTACAGGGCCCTAGAGTCATCATTTTGAACATCAATTTTCAGTGTCCAGGCTCCCCTTCATCTCCTCTATCGACATGGCTGCCATGTTCCTTTGGCACAACCTTCAGATTCACCCCTTCTTCTATTTTGATATTCATGTCCCTAGGCCAGACCCTCCTCTTCTCACTCCTGAACTACAGCAAAGTTTTTTGGATTCTAGATGTCCCCATTCCAATGCTTCCTGCATGCTGCTTTCGAACTAGCCTTCCTAAATCCCTGCTTGTACCAGCATGTCATCCTCCTCTTCAAGAAAGTATGATAGTCCTCTACTGTATGGAGCATCAAATGAAAAAATTTCTGTTTGCCATAATTTGACCCCACCAACCTGGTTTCAAACTACTCAGCAATACCTGGTTCATTCCCTGCTCTGTCCCTTTGGTCCTGCTAATCTACCCTTCTCCTACAGAATTGGTTGCCCTGTCATTGTCCTATCCAAATCTCACCCATTTTTCAAGGCTCAGCTCATGCCTCCACCTTCTACCTAAAACCTTCTGCAACTTCTCTTCAATTCTCTTTTCTTAGGAATTTCTATTGCACTTTGAGTCTGTACCACACCATTTAGAATATATTTATTTGTTCTCTAATTGTTTCGTCAGTGCTCTTGGCATCTCTCCAGCTAAACTGTAAGCAGACTTTTTCTGCATTAGATCACTCGTCATCATGGTTGTCAACATGGTCACCATCATCATCATCAAAAAGCAGTATTGGCCTGAGCCACCAAAATTACCAACAGTCTGGCATTCTAGGTATCTGCCACGGCAATTTCAGAGAAAACATTTGGCTTTTGTTACACAGAAAAACATAAGTCCTTGAAGACTGATTTGCTTCAGCAAGAAGAGACAAAAAAGATTTTGATTTTTTCCACCTCTCTAGTGCTCTGAGCAGGAAGAAAAAGAGAGCAGGCCAGGAATGGAATGGAGGTCAGTGGGAAGAAAGCAGTTATAGCACAAGAATATCATTACCACTTGGCTCCTGATCCCCACCCCCACCCCCCAGTAGTCCTAACTCTTGCCTCTGAGTAAGGCTGAATCCCTACCAGCCCTCAGGCGTGTGGCAGATGCTTTAACACCATGAGCTCAGGACTCTAAAAATACCTGCCACTAGCAGGAACACGGGTGGGAGTGTGTGAGGTGTTTGGGGCTGAGTAGGTTGGCTGTTTGGCTTTTCTTTGGCTTCCGAATTGTATACACCACCCAAGCTGCCGGAACTGCAGGGAGGGCCCTTTCTGCTGGAGACCTTTGCCTTTCCAATGCCATGGGGAGCCTTGAAGCTTTTATTTTGAGGCTCAGAATTTAAACTGTAGGCACTGCTCCCATTCCAGCTCTTTATAAACCCCACTCCAAGTTCTTTGCGCTCCTGTCTGTGATCAGAGATGAACCAGGAAGCAGGCTGCTCATAGCAGAAAATCAGAAGAACCGATGGTGTGGCCTCAGAGCCATCACAAAGGGGGAGCACAGCAGTCAGGCTCACTAGACAGACAACCGACCTCATTTTGTTTGGGGCTTTGGTGTACATGTTCTTCTTAGCATCCTCATAAACCCCTGGTTCCTGTCAGACAGTGAAAGCATCTCCTTCCCCTTTTGCAGCTGGCTCTCCTCTCATCCATTCTTCCCTTCCTGTGGGCACTGCATCTACATGGAGGCCAGGGGGGACGACTGCCCCTTAGCCACATACACGCTCCCCAGATTCTCTTTTCTCTCCAAGGGCCAGTGGCGTGTAATGGAATCAAACCGACTTGGGTGCAAATCTCGGCCCACTCATGTACTACTAGTACATGTTAGATGTCTAGTACATGTAGTACTAGTTACATGTCCTTAGGCAACTTACTTACTCTATCTTTAGTGTCCTCCTCTGGAAACCGTGGATAACCACAGCAGTCTTGTAGGGATGCTGTGAGGATTAGCATTCCTTGTAAGTACATGACACTGTGCCTAATACACACTCTCCCTCCTGGCCTGAAACCTCCACCATCAAGTCTGGCCTGACAACTAATTGAGCCAGTGCTGTTAGAAAGGCAGCAGTTGGGCCGGCCCCGTGGCTTAGCGGTTAAGTGCGCGCGCTCCGCTGCTGGCGGCCCGGGTTCGGATCCCGGGTGCGCACCGACGCACCGCTTGTCCGGCCATGCTGAGGCCGTGTCCCACATACGGCAACTAGAAGGATGTGCAGCTATGACATACAACTATCTACTGGGGCTTTGGGGGAAAAAAAAAAGGCAGGAGTAGCTTTGGATTTGGGACACCCGGGTTCCAGCTCCCCGGCTTAGTAGCTGAGTAAATGACTAGGCAAATGAAGTAACACACAAGAAAGAGCTTTTGCAAAATATAAAGTGCTCTGCAAATCTTAGTTGTTGCCATTGTCTCAGAAGGCCCATCAGCCCTGTCCTGGTAGCACTGCTCCTTGGATCCATTGGTTCTCATCCTGGAAAGCACAGAAAGCTTGGCTTCTTATTGATGAGACAGAGACAAGGCAAAGGCAGTCAGTGGGCAGCGGGAAGAGATAAGAATGCCAGCAACATGCCATAGGTGGCTGGGGGCAGGCCCAAAGTGACGGGGATGCTGGAGGAGGGTCGAAGGGCACAGCGTGGGGAGCTGCCAAAGATAAATTTAGCCTTTTTAACCATTTTGCTGGGGCTACCACTGCCTGAGCAAGCTTCAGCAGGTCCCCCACACCCTGCACGTGCTCTTAGCTGACATGGGTATTTCTTTTCCCTAGGGAACATATCTGGTATCTTTCTACAGATGAGGCATGAATGTCCTTTTGTTGGAGGCTGGCGGGGGAGGGTAGAAGTGGAAAAAGGGAGACAAATACATCTGTCACCTTTGGAGGATGCCCGAGTGGATGATGGGAAAAGTTTAAGACAAATCTTTTTTCAACTAGCTGGACTGTCCCATCTTCGTCTAAGATACATACACAAGGCTGATACAGAGACTGGCAAAGGAGGATAGAGACAAAGAGAAACTCACGCACAGAAAGAGAGGCAGCAAGGCAGACAGAGAAACACACACTGATGGATAATTAACCATTAAGCTAACTGGCAGAAGATGGAAGCTCAGAAGCCCTAAGGAAGACATGATGTCATCCTGACTGCAGGCAGCTTCTGAGGGAACACTTAGCTCAGCCCCTGTCAACTCAGTGATGTAACACAGGTAGGTGTTTTTCCAAGTGATCAGCAGAGGACGAGAAATCCACAGTCCTGGGCGGCACCTGCCCACAGCCATGGCTGACCTGCAGTTTCCTGGTCTGGAGGGCTGTGGTAGAGGGGGTGCCCAGCCTGTGGGAGGAACCAAACTAGACGGGAGGGGGTGCTTCCATGAGAATTTATGAAGAATGGCTCAAAAATTAGTTCTGAGCCTCCCCTCTCCTACCTCCCCCATCCTACCCCCACATACTCCTATCTGGCATTTTCCAGTGCTTTCAGACTGAGACAGGTTCAATATGAGTTAGCTAAACCCACAGGAGACAGACACATAATGGTCATTAAGGGAAGCTCCACCCTTCCTTTGGGGGTTGGGGGATGCCTTCACCCTTCCTAGGCTGATGTCAAGAAGGACTGTCAGCTTGCTCATATGATGTCCCTCCGTGTCCCTGTCACAGGTAACTGCATGGGTTGGCTGGACCATGGGAGTAGTCTAGAATGGGGATCTATATGGAAAGAGCACCAGGAAGGGGATTAGAGACCTGAGTTGTAGGCCTGGCCCTGTGTGATCTTGGGCAGGTCACTTTCCCTCTCTAAGCCTCAGTTTCCTATCTGTAAAATGAGGACGTTGGATTAGAGATTCTCTAAGGTCTCTTCCATCTCTGAACATTCACATTCGCACGCCCAAGGTGAGACCGTCAGGGTGCAAAACCCAGGTACTCAGTTCAATGTCTAGGGTGCAGCTGAAGGAGATGTCTTGAAGGCTCCTTGGTCCTGGGGCTATAACCCTGGGCCCCCAGCCCAGAAGAGACCACAAGGCTGGCTGCCTGGCACACCACCTACCCAGTGCACACTCCCAGCCCCGTCACAGGGAAGGCAGGATAGTGAGACGGAGAAGGGCTTGGGCTCAAGGGTCAAAGACTGAAGCCCAGATCCATGTGCCTTTGGGCAAGTCATTTAATCTCTCTAACTTTGGTCTCCTTATCTATAAACTGGGAATGATAATAATAGTCCTAATTTCATAGGGCTGCTGTGAAGATCAAATAGGATAGCGCATGTAAAGGGCCTAGCCTGGAGTCTTTGTTTATTCAATAAATAGAAGTTGTTGTTGTTATTACTGCCTACTCATTGGAGGCTTTTCTTGATGTCCATGTTAACCAGGAAACACTGGATTATACATGTTGTGATGGGGAGGGGCTGGGGACACTTTGATTGGAGACACCAAATAGGGCTTCAAAGCCCTAGGGATGGCCCTGGTAACTAAGATAGTAGCCCTGGGGCCAGCCTGGTGGCATAGTGGTTAAGATCGCGTGCTCCACTTCGGCAGCCCAGAGTTCGTGGGTTTGGATCCCGGGCATGGATGTACTCACTCCTTATCAGGCCATGCTGTGGCAGATGTCCCACATATAAAGTAGAGGAAGATGGGCATGGATGTTAGCCTAGAGCCAATCTTCCTCAGCAAAAAGAGGAGGATTGGCAACGGATGTTAGCTCAAGGCTAATGTTCCTTACCAAAAAAAAAAAAAAAAAAAAGAGTAGCTCCATATACGCTAAATCTGTCATCCCCCTGCAGGAGTTGACGTGTGTGCTACCCTGGGCCACACAGAGCAGCCCAGGAGAGGCCACACCCTACCCTTGGACTGCGAGAATTGCTCACTGAGACCTCTTGACCACTCTCCTGAGAGGGCTGGCATTTTATAGCCTGACAGCCTTCTATTGCTGGCTGTGATTTAGGGACCACCACAGCCTGTCACACTGGACTTTTCTCCCTCCCCCAAAGGAAGAAACCTTTGGCAGTCACCTCATGGCATGGTTTTGGCACTTGTTCCTTGAGAAACTCCAGGCCAGCCGGAGTGTGGGGCAAAATCTTCTCCCCTCTAGATCCTGTGCTAGCTGCCATGCTCTGCCCTCTTCCCACAGACATGCGGTCTCACTTGCCGGCTTTGGCTCTGAGGTTGAAGCAGCTTTACAGGAGGCAGGGTCACCATCTCCCCACTCCCACACCCCACCCTGAGCTCCTTCAGAACCTGCACTCAGAGGCCCCTCCATGAGCAGTGTCCAAGGCTTTGCCCTCTTGAAAATATCATCTTCCCAAAAAAGCCTGTATTAAGCGCTTATCAGCACGTGGTGTTGTGCTGAGTTCTGTTTCTAGTGAGTCACACTGTCACAGGCTCTGCCCCCTGGGAAAAAGCCTGGAATCTTTGGCAGACTGTAAAATCCAGTTTGGCTAAGTACTGGGTGTCAGAAGGGAAGGAACCTTTTAAAAAGTTCCCCAAGGCCATTGGGTGGTGACCTGATTCCACTCGTTTTCACCTCCCATTTCCCTCTTTCTAGCTTCCTCCTCTCCTCCTCCCCTGTTCTCCCTCCTTCCTCCTCCCTCAGATTCCCAAACACTTCCTTTTTCCTCCATCTGAATTTCCAGTGGATTTATTTCCTCTCTCCTAAATCCCAAAAACTCGTTGGCTCAATGTGACACTTGATTTGAAACAAGTGATAGCATTAAATTTTAAGGGTTTTGAGGGTTTAAGAGCACATCCATAAGTATATTTCTACTTTGGATTTAAAAAGGCATGTTTTAGAAATTCCAGAATCTTAAAACCTTACATTAAAGACATTAGGCACACTAGAGAAAGTCTTAACGAAGCAAATGTCAACATAAGAGCCCTAGGAAAGGATAGAGACAGAGACCTACTTTGACTTAAAAAAGGAAATGTAGTAACTCCCCCCAAAATGCAAGGAGCAAAAAAGATCACTATTTCAAAACGGTGCCCTATCTTCCTGACTCTCAGGCTCAGATGTTCTTGAGAGCTCTCCCTTACCAGTACTTAGCTGCCCATCTTCCTGACATCTAGTGCCTTGGCCTGGTTTCTGAAGCCATTTTAAAACACGTTCATTTTAATAATCAAAGCAGTCAGGAGTCTTGCACGGTTTAGAGTGTTTCAACGTTCTCCCCAGTTACTCAGCCCTTCTCTCTACATCACTCAGAAGAGGGGTCTTGTGGTATTTCGGGCTGTTTGACCAGCAGGAGGGACGTTCACCTGACAGTGTCCAACCATAGCCTCAAGCAAAGGCCTGCTGTGGGGCTAGCAGAGTTGGTCTTTAGTGCCCAGCACCGTTTGAGGTGTCTTTCTTGCCCATAACCCTGCCCCTCCCTTCTCCCCTGACACATGAAGCTGCCCTTGCCATGTCCTCCCTCCCGCCATCCTCTGCACATTGAAATATTCCTGCCCTATTGAGTTTCTACCTTTTCTGAACCAAAAGTGAGCACGAATGGTCAGACAAGAATATCTGTACTTAGCCTATTTGATAAACTAATGAGGGGGAAGGACCGAAACACTTCCCTTGGCCCTCAGATAAGTTTCTCTGCATTTTTACAAAGGCCTGCTGAAGACAATACCAACAGAATGAGTAATGGGCAGTTCATTTATTAGGTACCCCCAGACAAATAAAGAAGATATCATTTGAGGGAGACTGTTCCAAAAGAACAAGTTTTGTCTGTTATGAAGGGCTGGCAGGTGACTCTGTCTCAATTTCTTTAAAAGGGCTCATGGCTTTGTGCCAGAACCACCCACTCCACCCCTATTCCAACTCAGCCCTAATCTTAACCATAAACTGTAATTTAAAATAAAGCGGCTTTCATTCTCTATGGATTTCCATCATTTCCTCCCCTCTAATACCTCGGGGCTTAGCCAAAGTGGGTTTTTGCAGCCGATTGGCACCCAAGGGGTAGAAGAGACTTCAAGACGTGTAAAGTGCTTTGGGATCCATCCCACAGACCAGGACCAAGAGATGCCTCATGCCTCCCTCTGCCCACAGGTGCCGCTGCTCCCAGTTCAGGGTCAAGGATGAGATCAAACATGCTTTTCCTGGCAGGAGCTGTCAAGCAGGGGCAAAGGGCATGAAGGCAACCACTCCCACCTGCCCTAAAAAAAACGGGTGAGGTAGGAACCAGGCCACTAAGAGAGGCAAAGGGGATGAGGGGGTGCCGAGGCTCTTGGGCTCAGCAAGCCATGACACAGCCATGCGCTGGACGTTTACAACCTCTAGAGCAGTGCCTCAGGCAAGGCCCCCTTCCAGATCCCTCCCTTCCCGGACCTGACCGTCTGGATCACCTTGATCTTCTCGCCCTCGATTTCCACGGTCTTCTCCCTGAAGTCCACGCCGATGGTGGCCTCAGTCTTGTCCGGGAAGGTCCCCCCGCAGAAGCGAAATGTCAGGCAAGTCTTGCCCACGTTAGAGTCCCCAATCACAATGATTTTGAAGATGCGAATCTGTACGTACTGGTCCAGCGAAGAATCGAGCTCCAGGGACGCCAGGCCAGCGGCTGAGGCGGGCTGCAGGCTCCCATGGCCCAGGATGGGCTGCGCCATCTCCCCCGGACCGGACCGGGGCCCCAATCCCCCTTGAGGGCTCCACACAAAGAAAACGGCCACGTTAGTGCGCTCGAGGCGAGCGAGCTTTGTGCGTGTGTGTATGCGTGTCTGTGAGTGTGTCCGCGCGTGTCTGCGTGCGCCGGCAACGTGTGCGCGCGCGCGTGAAGGGGGTGCCTCTCACCCAGGCCCCCCTCCTCCTCCTCCAGCGCACCCTCCTTGCAGCTCCGAGGCACTAACACAAAAGCCAGGGAGGAGAGGAGAGATGGAGGAGCGTGGCAAGCCGCGAGCCTGCTTCCTTCTGCCCGTACCCTCGGACGGGACGCTCTGGCGCGCGATCCTACGATGCACCTGAAGCCGCCGCCGCCGCCTCGCCTTTGCCTAGACCCTCCCCTGCCTGACCCCAGGGACACACCGGAGGGAGGAAGCCTAAGGCGGAAAGGGAGGGGGTGGGGAGAGCGTCACACACCACCGCGGGATGGTCTTCCTTTCTCCTTGCCCCCATTTATGATATAGGTCTCGGGCTCCCCACCCCCACTTTCTTGGAGCGCACGGGGTCATCGGGCAGGGAGCACAGCTGGGAAGGACAAAGAGAGCTGCACCCTAAGGCATCTGAAACACGTCGGCCTCGGAGCAACACAACTCGGCGGGGGTGGGCTGCGGAGCGAAGATACCTCCTTCACCTCCTTAGCGGCGGCCAGCTGAGCCGCGCCTCCGCAGCCCCCTCCAAAGCCTTGGGATAAAAGGATGCTCTGTCTTTTTGAGTAAGCAGGTGCACTCGCGCGCCCCAAGGAGCCAGGCAGGGCGCTGCCAGCCGTGGGTTGTGGGGGCCCGCGCAGCTGAGAAGAGGGAGCCGGGGGGCACGGGTGTGCGTGTGTAGGGGGAGTTACTGTTTCTGTCACAGACTTGCCAGATGTAGGGGGGCGCGTGCCAGGCGCCAACCTCCTCTCATCACACCACGAGCACCCATCCTCTGAATGTTCAGGAGAGTGGCTCCCATTGGCTGCCGCAGTCGGTTGTGTTTGGCTGGCCAATGGGGAAGGCCTGCCACGGGAGAGGGCCATACAGGGGGTAGGAGAAGGGGGGAAGCTAGCGGTGGCAGCTCCAGCAAAAGGGGACCTTGTTTCCGGAGCTAACCATTACAGGCCCAGGTGGAGGGATCTTGGAATATGGCATAAACCTCACAGTGTCTTGCATTTCCGAGTCCTCCTTATAATCTAATAAGACCTTCCAGAATGGTGGAGTTTCAAAAGGAATTGGAAACCCCTAGGAAGGTTCACCCCTCTGAAACTCAATGTAGAACAAAGTGGTTGGGTCTAATTTGCCAGAAGCCTAGATTATGCTTGGAAGATGATAAATGAACAGAACTTTCTTACCGTATTAGGGGGCAGCTTCCCAAAGCTTACTGAGCATCACACATCTTGATCAAGACCAGTATTCCTTCTCCTGAAAGTGATTTGCAGGTTCAGAATTTGTTGGAAATCAACTTTACTGGGGTACAATTTACATACAATAAAATGCACCCATTTTATGCTTACTTTTAAGACTTTATCTCTCCTCCCGCATATTTCATAGGCTAAGGAAATATTGGCACATGCCAACATTGACATATGAGTCACGTGCTATATGAATTATGTGCTAATGCCATCAAGGTCAGGGATTCCAGCAGCACATGTGAGCTGCCATCTTATTTATGTGTGAGGCTGAGCTGCAGAAGAGACAAATGTGACTAAATCCATTCCCACTGTGAGAAACACAATTCAGTGCATTAGTGATAATTCTGTAAGCAAATTGGAATGCCACTGCTCAGCCAAGTCCAAGTTACTCAAAATGACTGGGAAAATGGCGTCTTCTAGTTAATAAGCCTTTTAGCTAAGTTAGCAGATATATTTATAGCTAACTCTTTTAGCGTATATGTGGGTCACACATTTCTAAAACCCTAGATTATACTATTCAATATTAAAACCATTTTGAGAAGGATTTAATCTTATTTGGCTAATCCAAGGTCATAATTATGAATACCAATTATCATTGTACAGTGTGAATAGCAATCATCATTATACAGTATTTTGTTTTGTTTTGTTTTTAATTTTATTTATTTTTTCCCCCCAAAGCCCCAGTAGATAGTTGTATGTTATAGCTGCACATCCTTCTAGTTGCCGTACGTGGGATCCGGCCTCAGCATGGCCAGAGAAGCGGTGCGTCGGTGCGCACTGGGGATCCGAACCATGGGCCGCCAGAAGCAGAGTGCGCGCACTTAACCGCTAAGCCACGGGGCCGACCCAGTATTTTGGTTTTTTGATTGGCTGATGTCTAGATAATAGTTTGCTGCATCATTCTCCTCTGTATTTGAAGCTAATGCTCCTGGTGGTCATTATCTACAGAAGAATAGCTATAAAAAAGAGGGGAGTAACTATTAATTAGGCACATCCAGTAGGTAGAGTGGAAAGAAGTTTTGCCAACTCACAGCCAGAATTAATGCTAACTTTCTTGAGAGATATAAAAAATATTACTTCTACATTGTAAGATTATTTATATGTATGCTTCCACCAAAAACTTGTCACTGAGTCTGAGAGCTCACAATATATTTGTAAGGTAGAAACATTGATTTCTGGAAATGTGGTATCTCAGAATGGGCTCCGTGCTCTAACAAAAAGTGTTTGTTACCTCTGTGGGGTGAGATTTTGTGGAACTTCCATTTATATTTTTGAAGTTAGTTTGATGTGTGTATATTGCTTTTGCCAAAAAAAGTGATAAAATATAATTTTTAATTAAAAGGGCAAGGAAACTACCTCATTGCACCTATTGCAAAAATAAATTAAATTGTCAGTACAATGCCTGTTCTTTGTGTTAGCTGTGAATCATTAAATGATGTCTTTCAAATATAGCTGGTTGTTTTCATAGGTACCTGATCATCATGATTTTGACAGTGTTTTCCAAAGCCTCTTTCACCAACAGATATGATTAACTTTGTATTTAATCAATCCATCTTTATTATTGGCTTTTAGAAATAGCAATAGATATCCATGTCTGTAAGACCTTTAAGATATTAAATAAATATAAATAATTTTTACCTTATTGTGGAATTGATATTTTCAATATTTATCCCCCAAAGCATCCCTGGGTAAAAAGTCACCCATCACCTGCACTTCTGAATATTAATCTATTCGTAATGAGTAAGGGAACCCTAGGTCATTTTCACCCAATAAAGTCTGTTTCCTGGGTTAAACTTCCCAAATAATGCCTTTGTAATTTCATTCTCTATCCCTAATCCACTAAAAAAAATAATAACTTTATCATCTACAAGATTAGGGCCAAACTCTTTTGCCAGTTCAAATCTGGCCCCACCGTATTAACCTACCTTTATTTACTTGCTGCCATTGTCCCCTGAAAGTGTGCTGGGTTCTGTTTGTTTTATACCTCCAAGCCTTTTAATTTAAACAGCATGGTGCTTCCTCTAAGATACTTTATAAATATTAGTTCATTTAATCTTCATAACAACTCTTTGAGATTGGTAGATGAGGAAAGTGAGGCACAGTTAAGTGACTTGCCCAAGTGGCAGAGCCAGGATTCAACCTGAGGCAGACAGGATCCAAAGTCAACGGTCCTTAACCACTGAAAACATTATCTTTGGTCTCAATGTATTCACCATCTGAAATATCATTCCTCCTCCTCCACTGTCTACTTGAATTTTACTACTCATCCTTTAAGACAGCTCAAGTAACACTTCTTACATGAAGTCCTTCCTTAGCTATTCCATCCCATACTCTGTTCTCTTGCTCTGGCACTACATCAGATATTATTTATTATTTAAATAACCAGTATATGTCATCTCCCCAACTGGACAATGACCACTTCCTATACTTTTCAGATGCCCCCGAGCCCCTTTCATAGTATAGGCCAAGTAGTAAGTGCTCAATAAATACTTGTTAAATGAATATGTAACCCAAAACCTTGAACAAGGCACGTTATGTTTTGCATACAGCGAAAAATTTCTTTCCAATTTAGCTTACATTTGATAGAGTCAAAACACCTATTTACACTCAGCCCCTCATCCTACTCCTCCAACTCTGCAAGTTCCGCTTAGGATTTCACTCACAGAAAGTCTGTGAAACACGAACTCTTTTTGCCAGGATCCTGCTCTCAAGCACGGAAGCCCTAATAGTAGGAGACTATTCGCAGCACCTGGTACAGCATCTAGGACACAGAACTGCACAATATAAAAGCGATATGGGAAAAGAGAGCGCGGAATGAGTACTTGTCCAGGAAACAGGGGTTGGGTGGGAAAGTGTCAGCAATTTATAAAAGACAGAAGCCCATTCCGAATCTGGGAAGCCAGGCGCCCGGGCTCGGACCTATGGAAAGTCTAGAAGTGGTTCAAAGCCAGAGAATCCGGAAATCTTAGGGCCTAGTAGCTAGTGGCCTAAAACAGAACAAAATGCCGTGCTGGGGCCACACCTCCCAAAGGTGCTGTTATCAGTTCTCGCCATCGATACAGCCGCAGCACCGGCCACAACCGCCAGGTAAAGCGGCCCCACAGGTCCCTCCTTGGACAGCTTTCTGAACTCGCTCAGCGAAACCCGTTGCCACCAACCCGCGAAAACTCGCAAGCTATCCCTCCCGGAGCCTGGGCAAGTGTGCCGGGAGCTGGGCGCATGCGCAATTCCTCTCACCGTGCAGGCCAATCGCAATGCGGTGCTGAGTACTACGCCTGCGCAGTAGGCCTCCAGTCGCGCTTCCCCTTCCCCTGCTCTAACAGGCCGGCTTAACTGTCCAATGCCCACCCGGAGCTGGGAGGCGGAGCCTGCGTAGAGTGCGTGTGAAGGGAGTACTGGCGGGGAGCCGGCTGGGGCCCACGGTGTTTGACCCGTCGGTCGGTGCGGGAGACGAAAGGAAAGGAGGAGGAGGTCCAGAGTAGCGGTTGCCGAAATGTTCCGGTGTGGAGGCCTAGCGGCGGGTGCTTTGAAGCAGAAGCTGGCGCCCTTGGTGCGGACAGTGTGCGTCCGAGGCCCGAGGCAGAGGAACCGGCTCCCAGGTGACTGACTGACCCATCCCGGGCAACCCCCACCTCGAAGACCAAGGGCCTGGGGTCCATGGGCTCCCTGTGCCTCACAGCCATCCCCCCACCCCCCGGGAAAAACTTCACACACTCACCGTCTCGTGAATTCCGACTTGGCGGGATCCAAACCACGAGTTTCATAAGCCATGCTGACCTGACCTTCAAGGGAATTGAACCCAGTAGTCGGCTTGAGGCCTTTTCCTGGGAGGGTTTGTTGTTCAGGGATAACAGAACAGCTGGCTGCCTCGTATTGTCCAGTGCCACCTCCTGGCCATCCCCAGGCCCCTTTTTAGAGCCATGAGGTCAAGTAGACTGTCATTTACCGATTGTGAGACTTTAAACAGGACATTTAAGCCCTACACCTCAGTTCCTTCTGTAAAAGGGGATATTACCTACTCTACCTTCCAAACCCCAGATAGGATCCATAGATTTGAGAGCCCTGTGAAACAGAGACAGTGCAGCGCAAGTAAGGAGTCGGTCTGTTGTGAGCCAGACACCAGGAGAGTTGGCCCAGAATTAATTTGAGATGTCAGTGTAATTCTTGGTGGTCTTGAATGCTTCCAAGAAACAGTTTGCAGAACATATTGTATTTGCCCTCCATGGAGTTGTTTCACCCAATTTTAGAGCTGGAAGGGATTTTGTGGTAAAGTTCAACCCACTCATTTTATAGATAATAAACTCAGGCACCGAGAGGTGAAATTACTTGCCCAAGGTCACATAGCTAATTAATAGGTACAGCAAAGGATAGGTTGCCAGTCTCTAGGCCCTTAATCCCCTTGCCACAGCTCCACATTGCTTCCTAAAGTTTGACCTCAAAAGCTTAAGAATGCATCTGGTTCCCTTTAGCCCATTGTGCATCAGATATCCACGAATTTATCTGAGCATATCTTGAGCCTGCTCATTGTCAACCTACACAACCTCATGGGAGTAATGAATTATCCACCTGTAGGAGGTGCTGTTTATTTGGTTTTTGTTTTTGTGGGGTTTTTTTGATCAATAATCTTTGACCACCCAAGAATATTCACATTTGCAATGTCAGAGGTTATCCTTGAGGCCTTTCCAATGTGGAACCATCTTCTGGGTGCTTTAAAAAGTGGAAAATATTTCCCTTAGATTGTTAGTGTCCTTGCAAATGTGCATTTGAACAGTTTTTCTAGTTGCTGTGCCTCAAGAAAATATTTTCTAATGGGTATATCTGAGGTATGTCCTAAGACATATTGTTCTTGGAACTTAAAAACCCCTGCCTTAGCTTTTAAATTAATACCCTGTCTATGATGTCATCTGTATGGGTTTTGTGCATTGAAATGATGGTTCTCTATGCAAGTTGCACAGAAATTTACACAGAAACTTAGGTAAGCTGAAGATTTTCATCCACACTGGCCTTTCAAACTTTGTGTACTTAATTTGCCTAAAACTCACACTTTTTACCAGCATTCTGAAGTCCGAGCAAAAGTTCTCATCAATTATATATGGATTTGCAAAGTTAAATTGATTTCTTAGACGTTTGAAGGTGGTTGGTGATATTTAAACTACTGAAAAATACAGACTCAAAATGTTTTTTTCCGTTGTATGACTTTGTTTGAAGGCAGTCTGCTGTAGAATATATTCTGACTTCTTGACGTATCTCTCCAGCTCTTTGTATACACTTATTCTTTGCCCTTTGGCCAAGCACCAGAGTATAACATCATATGATGCCTTTAGAAATGGGTGAGGGTGGGGTTACAATTTCAAAAATAAATGATTCTATCATTTTAGGAATTAACCCTGTTTTGTGACTTGATTACTAATTGCTTTTAATCTGATTTCTTTTTCACATGGTAGCATCTACCATATGGTTTTTGCATGGGTGGGGAAGAGGCAGTTTGTTTATATGCCGTTTCCCCCACCATTTTTCCCTTCCTCCCCCACAATTCTTTGCCAGGATGTTAGCAAACTTTAAACCTACCTTGAAACTGATTTCATCCACATCTGTCACCATTTGTCAGGTTCATTTCTATTATATGTTACCTTTTGCCTTAAAATCATAATTGCTACTATTTGTTTATTTACTTTATTTGGATGCTCTGCCTCTTTCCAGAAATGATTGAAGGTAATTAAGAGTCATGACTTTATGTCTGCATTCAACACTGAGGAGCGGACAGATCAGGAAATAGATATTTTCTGCTCAGTAGTATTTTATTTGGTCACCAGACATTGTGCTGCCTGTGTGATCAAACTTATCACCGACCCCTGACCTGAGGGTCAAATGATTGAACATTTTTCTCTATTCAGAATCCTTCTCACCTCCTTAAAAAGGAAATTGGACTCCTTGTGGGCAAGGATCCAGACTTCCTGGACACTGCCAAATGACACTTCTTTCCTTTGAAGCCGAGAAGATGACCCTTTGCCCACTCTTTCTCCTGAGGCAAAGCTTTCCAGAAGAAAATCTTTGGCAAGTCAGCCTTTTCTGCAACCAGTTAATATGTTATATTTTCTAGACATTTTCTAACATTTTAAGGGAGTTGCTTCATATTGTAACTTTCTTCTAGATCATGTTTCTAAAAGTTGCCTAGTGGTATAAATCGAGTGGAGGGCCAACCCCAAAACCTACTGAATGAGAATCTCCAGGAGAGATCCTTGAGAATTTATATATTAACAAGCCCCTTGATGTAATTCATATGATCAGGCAAGTTTGGGAAATACTGTTTTGAATGAATAATGACTCTTTCCCTTCTGTTCCACTGACCTAAGGGTTGAAAAAACAGACTGAGCAACCTTAAGTCTCTTGTGATTTGTATCAAGCCCATTTTCTGATATTCAGAATAGTAGCAGCCATTCTTCCCTCCTAAGCTATACACTACCTGAGGACAGGGATTATGTCCTATTTATTTTTGTGCCCTCAGCATTTTTTTTTAATCTTGTGTGTGTGTGGGTGTGAGGAAGATCAGCCCTGAGCTAACATCCGTGCTAATCCTCCACTTTTTTTGCTGAGGAAGACCAGCTCTGAGCTAACATCTATTGCCAATCCTCCTCCTTTTTTTTTTTCCTTCCCCAAAGCCCCAGTAGATAGTTGTATGTCATAGTTGTACATGATTCTAGTTGCCGTATGTGGGACCCGGCCTCAGCATGGCCAGAGAAGCAGTGCGTCGGTGCGCGCCCAGGATCCAAACCCTGGCCGCCAGTAGCGGAGCGCACACACTTAACCACTAAGCCACGGGGTCGGCCCTGTCCTTAGCATTTTGTACAGTCTCTGGCCCATAGTAAATACTCAGAGACTGAACCCCAAGTACAGTGAAGGACTTAACTTTGCAGAACAGGGTTAGATTTTTTTTTTTTTTTGTCATCTAAATCATTTTTCCTCTGGTGCCTTTCTTCAGAGTGGTTTACACTGTACTATAGTTATTACTACTCTGATTCTTCTAAAATTCCAGCAAGGGTTGATGCTAAAAAAAAAAGGCTGATAAAGGTAAATAGTTGTTGGAGTCCTTATAAAGAGGCACCTAGCTACAATGGACAGATCATCGAGGCTTGTCCTGTCCTGTGCTTGATCTGTGTCAGAAGATTCAGTTTGACATTCAGAAAACAAAACTCAAGAACATATAGATCTCAACCATTTGAGATTCCTAGGTACCTAAATTGTGTGAATGTATTTCTGGAAAAGGCTTTCTGGGAGTATGGAAAAACAGGAGATTATGATATCTACAGAAATGAACCTGCTGATTTAGGTACTATTCTAAGCTAGTCTGCGGTATTTGAGGTTACTAATTTATTATTAAGCAACCTGAAATAAATGGGATGTGGCTAAAACTTCTTTGCAAAGAATTCTTCAAAATGTTCAGTCCTTATCAATAGACTTGGGAAGAATTTCCATTTCCTTCCTTCCTTCATTAATCCAACAAATATTTATTGAGCAAACACCTACTATGTGTTAGGCACTATTGCTCTGTGTAATAATTCAAGAGTTGAATCCTTGCACAGTATAGTGAATATAGACAACAATATTATAATCAGCAGACTTGCTAAGAGACTAGAACCACTTAATTATTTCCAACCACTAAAAAGAAATGATAATTATGTGACATGATAGAGGTACTAATTATCACTACAATGGCAATCATATTATGATATATAAATGTATCAAATTAAAAAAAAGTATCCCAAGTGTGAGGAAGAAAGCGTTACCTCTGTATGTGTGATCTGACTGCAGAAAATCTAAAACAAGTAGACTGGTGCAATGAGAAGTCAAGGAGTATGTTGGCTTCCCACGTTAGTAAGACAAGTGAAAAGGCACGTTCCAGTCATGATGTAAAATTACTGAAAATTTTGAAGCTACGGGGCGGGGGGGAGAAAGATGTGGGAATAATTTAATGGGTAAAAGAAAATCGGAGGGAAATACAAACATCCATAGAATACTTACCAACTTTTACAAAATTAAAGTCACTTGTAGGTATGTAAAAAGTTGGTTGGTTAATGATAATAGTGGTGTATTACATTTCTTTTCAAGCAATAGTTTAAATGTTAACCAATTTACTTTTTAAAAAATCAATTTACTTTAAAAGTAATCTCCTTTTTTGGCAAATTGAGGCAAAAGCTGCTGGATTTTCCCAAATCTACACTTTTAGTTTTATCATTTTGTGAAAAGCAAGCAAATACAGAATAAACACATTAGTATTATATTAAAACAAAGTTGTTATGATTTTGGATTTAGGATCTTCTGGACGGATAAACAGAATTTTTTTAAAAACATTTATTTTCAGTAAACAAACTTTTGGTGGAGGTGGGGGACAAAACTGAATACGCTGAACTAAACCACGTGGAACTTTTTCTACCCAGTTTCGTTTTCTAAGCTCTGAGAGGTGTCAGTTTCTACTTCTGATGCTTCAACATTTTTATGGACTTCTAAAAATCAAAAGCTTGCCCAGACTGAGATAAGCTTTTCCACCCTTGCACATGTTTTTATTTTCATGATTTGTTATTTCCAAATATAAACCATTTTATTTCATGTGGTGATGAAAGATTCTAAAGAAGGTAAGAATTAAAAACACTAAAGAAAAATACGTTTCCAGTTCTAAGAGTATAGGTCCATAGTCCCTTATCTGTAATTCAGAAATCAAAATAGGACTAAAAATCAAGTTTCTGTAACTCATTTGCTAGTAAAACCTGACCTGAACTGGAGAGAGGCTACTTAGAATCTTTTGTTAAACCCACACAGTTTATGATTAGTCATAGAAACGTTAATGTGTGTGTCTGTGGTTTGCAGCCCCTTACTGTACTGGGTGTTACTTACTATATGGTATATGCACTGTATACTTAAGACCAAACAGTTCTGAGTTCTGGAATACACATGTTCCCAAGGATTTCAGGTAAGAGACTGCAGACCTGTATTGGATGTGTTTTTATCCCTCCGTGCCCTGAAATTGTGAAAGCAAGGGGGAAAGCTCCCTATTCCTAATCTCTACAAGTCCATATGGAATGCTACCACCGTGCCCATTCTGTATGTCTTTTAAAGCCTGGCTTCTCAAAAGCGCAGACTGACAGCATCAGCATCACCTGGGAACTTGTTAGAAATGCAAGTTCTTGAGCTCCATCCCAGATCTCCTGACTCAGAAACTCGGGGGATGGGGGTGGGCCAGCCCTGTGGCATAGCGGTTCAGTGCTCGAGCTCCACTGCTGGCGGCCCGGGGTTCGGATCCCGGGCGTGCACCGAGGCACCACTTGTCAGGCCACGCTGTGGCGGCCTCCCATATAAAGTGGAGGAAGATAGGCACAGATGTTAGCCCAGGGCCAGTCTTCCTCAGCAAAAACAGGAGGATTGGCATGGATGTTAGCTCAGGGCTGATCTTCCTCACAAAAAAAAACAAAAGAAACTCGGCGGGGGTGGGAGGGGTCTGATCATCTGTGTTTTAACAAACCTTCCAGGGGACTCTGAGGCACGCTTGTTTTAGAACCACTGCTCTAGATAAGGATCAGCACACCACTGCCCACGGGCCAAACCCACATGCTTTTGTATGCCCCTCGAGCTAAGATTGGTTTTTACGTATTTTAAATGGCTGAAAAATATCAAAATAGGCTATTTTGTGACACGTGAAAATTATTTAAAATTCACATTTAAGTTTCCATAACTAAAGTTTTATTGGAACACAATCTTGTCCATTCATTTATATATTGTCTGTGGCTGCTTTTGTGCAATATCAGCAGAATTGAGTAGCTGCGGCAGAGACTGTATGGCTCACAAAGCTGAAAATATTTGTTATCTGATCCTCTAAAGTCAACACAAGGAATATCACAAGGAGAGAAAGTGCTGAGACCTTCCTTCATCTGAAAATGCCAGCATCCTCCTGGAGAAGGAAATCTTTGAAACTCTTACATTTCCGTGTGTGCAAGTTGTTATGGTCATCAGATCATTACATAGCTGTGCAGAGTTTTAGACCAGCATAAATCTTTGTATTATTTTGGAGGACTAAGAGCCAAGTAGTTGGTGGATATTTTAAATTTTCTCATTTCAAAAAAATATTTCATAGTCTGAAATTCTTCAGTTTTTGAGGGGAGATAAATTCACTTAAAATTTTTTTTTCTCATTTTCTTCTGAGCTTTAACATTTCTATCTGCTAGGACACATGACCTTTCATGCAAGACTGAACTGTGTTCTGCTTAGATTGTGTTGCAGGGTTTTATTATTTTGTGCAAGGTTTAAGCCAGCATTTAGATAACCCCGTAAGTGGTTGTTATAATGTTCCAGGTAGCCTGTAGTTAACTTTTTATATCTGTTTATTCAGTCATCTCTCCATGTTCACTTCATTTATGGTGAAGATGTGAAGAGAAGTATTTGGTGAACTGCTCGTGTGTTTTTCATTATCTTTTTTGTAAGCTGTAAATTTCCTCCCTGGACAGCATTAAATTGTACTTTTAAAAACTCCAACAACTTAAGAGTGTGCATTCTGATATCTGTTGTATTTGTATGTACAGTTTTGATGAGTTTTTCTTGGTTATTTAACAGTGCACATCATGCAGCCCACTGGGCAGTAAGTCTTTACTTGTACAATGCATTGACATTTAGTTATAAACATGTATTAACTATTTTATTTTTGTATGTGTGTGTGTCTTAATAAATTGTGTTCCTTAGGCAACTTGTTCCAGCGATGGCATGTTCCTCTAGAACTCCAGATGACAAGACAAATGGCTAGCTCTGGTGCATCAGGGGGCAAAATCGATAATTCTGTGTTAGTCCTTTTTGTGGGCTTATCAACAATAGGAGCTGGTGCATATGTAAGTAGAAAAGCAGCTTGTGTAAAGAAGCTGCCAAACAGCTCCCACTAACAGACTCAGTACTACTCTGCTTTAAAACTTTTGCAACTAATTCCTCTTTCTCCTTTTGGAAGAATTTCCAAAAAGCCTTCTTTGAAGTGCCTACTATCTAATATCCTATGAGAGCCAATTTGGGAATGACTGAAATTTAATCTCATGTTGATTATCTTTGCTCTTTTCATTTGTCTTTTTACTCTTTACTTGAAAGCTATTGTGTTTTCTTAGATTTGACTAATCCACAGAATTGTACCTTTTTTCTTGGATGTGACACACTAACCTGTGAATAAGTTCAAATTTCGTTGCAGCTCCTTAGCACAATATTTGATTTTGATCCATTTGTCAAATATTTTATTTTTCCTAAGGTTGGGATAGACATTAAAAAACAACAACAACAGCCTTCATTCCAAAATATTAAGCATTTCTAAAAGGAAAACTATCCCTGAACCTCACTCCATGACTAAATTATACAAATAGGCCTAGTATCTCCAATTTTAGAATGGAGTTTGTGTGAGGTGAGAAACGTGGTTTTAACTGCTATGTAGTACTAACACAATTACATCTCCTTAAGTGAACTCTGATCAGCTTACTTGGTCACAGAGGAATTATTCTGTGGGTGTTTTTTTTTAACTTGGCAGGGTTTACTGTGACTAAGCAGATCAGTCTAAAGTTGGATCGTGTAAGGTTTAGCGAACCAACTTAGATAACACCTAGTAACACCCTTGATTGAAGGAAGCTGTTTCACTTACTGAGAGCAAATGGTTGGACGCCATTACGATTTCAGTTCTTTCTACATTGGTAAGACAGTGAACTTATCTTTGTTCCTTGATCACTAGGTTAAAAAAGGGGACATGAAAATTATTTGAAGTTACCTGTATCGTCATTCCCTGACCTGATTCCCCAGTGCACAAGGAAAGTAGACAGCTCTTGCCAGATGTGAGTCAAATCAGAGTAAGAAATAGGTGCGCTCTGTCTGATAACAGACTTTGAGGAAATATTCATTCTCCTCCAATCGCGGAGCAGCATTTTTTTCTTTTTTAGCACAGGGTAACCAAAAATGCTTCTCTGCCTTTGTGTTGAATGTTTCTTCATTAATACTTAGTGCTTTTTCTATTTCCTTTTGTTTCTTTCTTGGCCTTATCTTTACCTACAGTTGTGCAGTGTCATCACCTAGGATCCCCTTCTAGATCACTAGCGTCTGCAGGTGCTTCTGGGAAAGATGGCAGCAGCCTAGTATACTTCTTAATTGTAGGAGCAACAGTCACTGGGGCAGGAGTTTATTATGTAAGATGCTAACACTAAAATATATTTTGGGGTAGGGTGGGTGAGACCATGGCACTAATGAAAACTTGATCCGTTAGAATACAATGAAATATTCATGGCATGTGCTTTCTAGGTATTTATTAAAGGGACATTGTCAGTCACTAGGGAGTCCTCAAATCTCATTCTTCAAACTTGTGAAGTCCTACCAGATATATCTAAAGCCATACATTTAATGATTGCTATAAATCCTCAGCATCAACCCTTTCTTTACAACTTTTGCCATTCTTTTTTTGTGATGCTAAATTATATTGTGCTTTAGTGCTGCATATCTAACAAGACAGTCTCAAAGAGTAAACATTGAATAAGCAAGTAAAGGTAACTAAAACACCATCTATTTTGAATCATTTTAGATAAAATATAATTTTTGTGTTCTATGGGAAACAATCAATTGCCCTACTTTTATTGTGAAAAGGCATTTTATTGAATGCTTCTGAGGAGATCCAAAAAGCCATAGAAATTGCAATATTCTCCCCACTCACCCCCAGCCTCCATTTCAAAGTAAATTCATTTGGCAGTGTCCCTTTTATAATCTCTAATTTGGTCAAACTAGTGGCTGAAGTGGTACAAGCTAACACATTCCTGTATATTGCTTTATTAAATGCCTCTCATTCATAATTCAGATACTACCTTCTGAGCCTTAACTTTTCCATTTCACAGCTTTCTCAACTTTTCCCATCAGTTCATCCCATTCATTCAAAAATAGATTTGAAGTGTTTGCGTCTGGTATGTTTGTAACAATTTAAACCTATTAAACCTCTGGTTTATGTTGCTGTACCAGAGTTGGATGGCCTACACAGAGCTGGCCAGGCAAGTCTTGATGCCAGGCCACAAGACAGGGCCAGTCACTTTTGCTTTCTCCCGCCTTAGAAATATCCACAAAGCACAAGTTCCTCTCAAGCCATTCAGTTAAATGCCTCATTGCCCTCTGTATTTATCCAACACTAGTAATAATAAAGCTACTATATTATAGTGGTTACAGGTTAAATGATAAGCTTTTGTCTACCTACAATTGTAATTGAACTATTTGTATAGTTTTATATTAGGTTTTAAATCATGTAAAACGTGATCTGAGGTGGCTTAGATTTTTTTTCACTGAAATTAGTATTAGTCTCCAGAGAACCGTTAACTTAAAATCAGAGTTCACATTTGATGAGATATGGCTATAAGTTGTTTAGTGTTTGTATTAGTCTGCTCTGACTGCCATAATAAAATACGACAGACTGGGTGGCTTAAACAACAGAAATTTATTCTCTCAGTCTGGATGTTGGAAGTTCAAGATCAGGGTGCCAGCATGGTCAGGTTCTGGTGAGGCTTTTCCTGGTTTGCAGATGGCTACCTTCTCTTATGTCCTCACATGTGGAAGAGAAAAAGATCCAGAGCTCTGGAGTCTCTTGGTCTTCTTATAAGGGCATCAGCCCTATCAGATTAGGGCCATGTCCTTATGATCTCATTTAACCTTTATCACCTCCCAAAAGTCCCATCTCTAAATACTATCACATTGAGGGTTAGGGCTTCAACATATGGATTTCAGGGGGACACAGACATTGAGTCCACAACAGTATTCCTTCATAACTTTTCTCATATGAGGATGTGTTCCTAATTTAAATATAAATACTACTTTAGTGATTCCTGAGTTGGGAGCTCTTTACCTTCCCCCTACTCTACCCTCCAAAAATAAGGGAGTAGCACTAAGAACAAGGAAGATTTTTCTGAAATGTTTGCTTGAGGTCTATGCTTTAAACCAGTGGCTTTTTAATTTTTTACCGCAATCCCCAGAAAGAAATACATTTTATCTTTCAACCCATTATACAACTACAGTCGTGTGTCACTTAATGACAGGGATACGTTCTGAGAAATGAGTCGTTAGGTGATTTTGTCGTCGTGTGAACATCATAGAGTGCACTTCCACAAACCTAGATGGTATAGCCTACTACACACCTAGGCGATATGGTACTAATCTTATGGGGCCACTGTCATATATGCAGTCCATTGTTGACTGAAACATTGTTATGCGGTGCATGACTGACACATATACATAAAACTGAAACAAACTTTCAAAATAATACTACATGTGATATACTCTGATAGTTTCTATTCTCTTGTATTTTTTTAATGCTGGTCATAACTTACTAAATTGATTTTACAGCCCATTAATGCATTGCAACCTCAGTTTGAAAAAACACTGATTTGAACAGTGTTTCTTCAGCTTAGATTGCAAATAGGGACTCCTAATTGGCATGGATGTGAGTGTTCCTCCTCTTCTTGCTAGTGGCTTTCTCTAGGACCACAGGCAGGTCCCCTAGTCTCAATCTTGTTATTTGTCAGTGAGCAGAGCCAAAGTAGCTTTTAAAATATTTAATTTACAGGCCGGCCCCGTGGCATAGCAGTTAAGTGTGCACGCTCCGCTGCTGGCGGCCCGGGTTCAGATCCCGGGCACGCTCCGACACACCGCTTGTCAGGCCATGCTGTGGGGCGTCCCATATAAAGTGGAGGAGGATGGGCACGGATGTTAGCTCAGCGCCCGTCTTCCCTCAGCAAAAAGAGGAGGATTGGCATGGATGTTAGCTCAGGGCTGATCTTCCTCACACACACACTAAATAAATAAATAAATATTTAAAAAATAAAAAAATAAAATATTTAATTTAATGAGATTTAGTATAGGCATACTCGCTTTATTGCGCTTTACTTTATTGCACGTCACAGATACTGCATTTTTTACAAGACCCTCCACCAGCGAAAATATTACAATTCCCTGAGGGCTCAGATCATGGTTTACATTTTTTAGCAATGAAGTATTTTTTTAATTAAGGTATGTACATTTTTTGAGACATAATGCTGTTGTACACTTAATAGACTATAGTATAGTGTAAACATGACTTTCATATGCACTGGGAAACTAAAAAATTTGCGTGACTGACTTTATTGTGATAGTCACTTTTTTGTGGTAGTCTGGAACCAAACCCACACTATCTCCAAGGTATGCCTATATTTGGGCCCTTTGCCGTTGTTCAACTGATAGGATCACATTGCCCCACTCAGAAAATGACCCATTTCCTTTCAAATTCCTTTAAGTTGAATAAATGCTGCCATATTCTTCTGTTTAGGAAAGTTGTCACCACTAATATTTTTCATAAATTTGTAGTTTTTCTTAACCTGACATGTTTTTATGTCACTAATTGGATATCTGTACAAACTGGGAATACAGAAACACTTAGGGGAAAGGTAAATTTTTATTTAGTATGTCTGTAAGCTTATTTTTATATCAGAACATTTACTTAAATTCTAAATATACAAATATATGTATATAAATATATGACAAATCTCATTCTTGTCCTTTTCCCACTAAACCTCAAGCTATTTCTTGGTCTGCTCTTCACCTCGTCTGTGAAGCCATTAGGGGCTGTGAGAGGGCCTAGGCTATTTTTGGATATCCCTCTCAGTGTGAACACGACCCCAGTTTATTTCTCTGTTCACTCATTGACCAGCTTAAGTCCCTTTCTTAAATATTTTTTCTTGGGTATGGGTAAATACTGCACTCATATATAGTATCTAATGCCAAAATAAAATCTTTCTTCCTGAAATTAATGTTAGTTGAATTCAGTTTATTAAATTTGATGAATTTAGTGGTAAATTCAAGGAATAACCATTGTCTTTGAACAGACAGTACTTAATTTTCTAATACATCCATGTCATAGGTTAGATGTTTCCTGGCTGATAAAGGTTAAGTCCGGGTCTCGGGGTCCTTATTGGAGCACATTGCCTAACGGGCTGGTCTGTAAGGGGCTCATAGAAATATCCTTAGAACACGTTTTATGATACTTCTGATTGTCCTTACTTTCTCCTCCAATTAATTAGTAATCTGGGATTTCAACTGGCATATGTTCACTTAAATTCCTGTCTTGTTGACCCTGTGGGGTACAAAAGAGCAAAAGCGTTGTAATAAAAACAAGTCATTTTGCCTACTGCTTTTTTAAAAATCTCTAATAAACTCTGTTGCTATATTTTTTTGTGTGTGGGGGGGGAAGATCAGCCCTGAGCTAGCTAACATCTGCCAATCCTCCTCTTTTTGCTGAGGAAGACTGGCCCTGGGCTAACATCCGTGCCCGTCTTCCTCCACTTTATATGGGTCGCCGCCACAGTATGGCTTGCCAAGCGGTGCGTTGGTGCGCACCCGGGATCTGAACCGGCGAACCCCGGGCCACCGCAGCGGAGCACACTCACTTAACCGCTCGCGCCACTGGGCTGGCCCCCTGTTGCTATATGTTTAAAAAAAAAAAAACAAGTCATAATGCTAAGGTACCCTTCTTCAATTTTAAAGGCTAGAGAAGACAGTATAAAATCATGCATCACTTAATGACGGGGATAGTTCTGTGAAACACATTCTGAGAAATGCATCATTAGGTGATTTCATGGTTGTGCGAACATCATAGAGTGAACTTACACAAACCTAGATGGTATAGCCTGCTACACACCTAGGCTATATGGTACTAATCTTATGGGACCACTACTTCTGTGTGGTCCATCGTTGACCAAAATGTTGTTATGCGGTGCATGAATGTGTTTGAAATACAACAGGTGTTTAAGAAAGATGTTTGACCCTTAATAAATATTTGAGTGTCGTAAAAGGATAGACCATTGAGAGAAAGATGAGTTACTCTATGAGACTAGGAGACAGGTGATCATGTTTCAGGGCGTTATCTGAGTACCCAGCAAAACTTTGGGATATCTACCAGGAAAACTTACATCCCAGCTTCCTACCCAGGACCATGTAGATTGCTTTCACAGCTCGTATCCATAGTCCGTAGTCCAAAACCCCTTTTATAAAGTTTAGCCATTAGCATTTTATTCTTCTAGTATAAAATGTTCTTCTTTTTTCTTTAGCTGTACCTTCAGAATTAAGTATGAAGAAAATTCTTCACATAGAGCCTAAGGAAATCTGGAACATTTTCATCTGCTAACCTGTATTCTTTCCACACCAACTGTGTACACACTCAATATTTTTTATTTCTTAAGGAAATAATTTTGCCGTAGTGATTTTAACATAGAACTTACCTCATGTAGACAAAAGCTTCTCATTTAATTGAAAGATAATGATAATACTTATGGTTTGAGCTAGCTGTATGATAAATTTTCTCCATGTTTGGATTTACAGGCCTACAAGACTATAAAAGATGACAAAAAAAGATATAATGAAAGAATTTCAGGGTTAGGGCTGACACCAGAAGAGAAACAGCAAAGGGCCACATCATCTGGTGAGTATGATTTGAAACTCAGTATATGAGGGGAAAGTTATATACAGTTGGGGTGCTATGCTTTGCGAATATCTTATAGACACGATGATGCTTGTGAGAGTGTAAGCTTTCAGAAACTGTGGTATTACCCTAGACCTGGGAGCAATTTGTTAAAGCATTTGACTGGAATTTGGGTTTGAGGATAAAATTATGATTATGATTGGTTGTTTTTATTTAGATTAGATTCTTAAATGGCAAGCTTTAAATAAAAAAGGCAAGCTTGGTAAGGAAAATTAGTGGAAAAGAGATAAAGTGTTTTTTTTCAACGAGGAAATTCTTTTGGTCTGTTTTGTTCCCCTTTTGAGTCCTTGGAGTTTCGAGTTGTTAAGAGATATATTTGGTTTCCTAAAGCATATAGCCCTAGCTGTCACTTCCATCCCACGTGACTTGGCTTGATTTTTCAGAGAGAAATGTTTTAATCCTTTAATAAGCCCCACAACTCTGGGTGGGCAATTTACATTGCTTTATTCAATAACACCTCCTTATTCTTGATCATTGTAAAATAATCCCTAATTATCCTGCTGGGTTTTCCCCCTTTATTGCTAACAAAAGGTGAAAGTGAACTTGATATTTTCCTGTTGGTCATTAGGAAGTTAATGAGAAGGGCGGAAGCCTTCTAATATATACTTTCTTATATATTTGAGAAATAGCTAAACATTAAACTAGGTTCTAGTTCTGGCAGACTTAATGAATGAATGACGTTGACCCAATCATTCACCTCTCTTTTGGGTATTTTTCATTTATGAAATGAAAGGTATACTTGCTTTTCCTGTCCCATCAGGGTGCTGTGAAGTTTGTTAAGATTAATGTAGGTACAGTGTTGTGCTAACTTTATGTAAAGGCAAGGAGTCCTCTGAGACTTGAAGAAAATTCACCATGTCTGGTCTGTTGCTTACAGCTCCAGAAGGAGAGCCAGTTCCTCAAGTCAGAGTACCAAGTCATGTTCCATTCCTGCTTATTGGTGGAGGCACCGCTGCATTTGCTGCAGCCAGATCCATCCGGGCTCGGGATCCTGGGGCCAGGGTAAGGCACGCACTGTCTTGCTTGGCACGAAGGGTATAGTCTGCAAGCACTTAGCCAGTGTGAACACTTGGACATCTGCCTCTCAAATGACTTGGCTCTGATAAGTATCATTATTTTGTGTCTAAAGGTACTGATTGTATCTGAAGATCCTGAGCTGCCATACATGCGACCTCCTCTTTCAAAAGAACTGTGGTTTTCAGATGATCCAAATGTCACAAAGACACTGCGATTTAAACAGTGGAATGGAAAAGAGAGAAGGTGTGTTCCCTTATGTAAAATGGGCCTGACTAGCAACTTCAGCTAAGCACAGGGAGTGGGTCTGGATTTTGTGTGAACCACATGCAGTGCCTAGGATGGATGACAGGGCTGCACACCGGAGTCCACTGTGGTACACACTTGCTACATCTCAGAGGCAACAGGCTACAGTGGCAAGAGTCCTGGATTCTGTTACCAGATCTACCAACAAGTGAAGATGTAGTGTTGGCCTCTGAAGTATTGCTCCTATTTCCAGGACCTTTATGTTAGACTTCTCCAGTGAAGATCAGCTCTGCCTGAGTTGTCACTTCTTTATACTTGCCTAGGCATGTCCCATAAAAGCAAAAGACACTCTTCTATGGCACTTTCTTTGACACTCTAGCAGGTATTCAGAATTGCAGGGGGAGAGTGGGAACACTGTAAGGAAGAACCGCTTTATTAAAATGTCTGCACAAGAGACTTGGAAATGCAGATCCAGAAGCCTTTTCCTTTTAAAGGACTCCTTGGATCTCTTGCTTCCAGTACCATGTTCTTTGAGTTCCGGTTTTTTTCTCATTAGTGATTCCTTTGATACTGGGCTAAATTTTACAAACCTACCCACCTCCCTCACCCCCACTATCATGTTCCTTTCTCACGCAGCCTTCATATTTCTAATTATGTTAGTCATCCCTTAATTACTATCTCATAGTTACTGTCTACTGTTTGAGGCAAAATCATCTCAGGAGCTAGACCTAGTTGTGCATTGACCAACGTAATTCTGGACCGTTCGTTGAGGTGGGTGTGAATACCAGCTCCTTGGGCACTCCTCTTGTTTTAACTTTGAAATGAACCTAAGTCCAGAACAGAGTTTCTCAACCTCGGCACTATTGACATTGAGGGCTGGATAATTCTTTGCTGTGGGAGTTTGGCTGTGCATTGTAGGATGTTTAACACCATCACTGGCCTCTACCCACTAGATACCAGAAACATCACTCCTCCTAAGCTGTTATAGCCAAAAATGTCTCCAGACGTTGCCAAATGTCCCTGGGGGGTAAAATTGCCTCTAGCTGAGAACCACTGGTCTAAAATACCTCTGTATAAGTAAGTCACAGCCAAGATTTAGTGGCCTTGGAGACTTACTTTGGAAAATGTTCCTAAAAGTTTTTCATGATGGAAACAATTTTACTAAAGCTATGGGTGAAGTTGGTAGCAGTTCCAGGTGCTTATAACATTTTCTCCCTCTTCTCTGTACAGCATATATTTCCAGCCACCTTCTTTCTATGTCTCTGCTCAGGACCTGCCTCACATTGAGAATGGTGGTGTGGCTGTCCTCACTGGGAAGAAGGTGAGCTGGTAGGCTGCTTCCTTTATCAGGTTCCACGTGTGTGCTGTCGTGGCCAGCGAGTATGGTGACTTGTATTCCCACTACCATTTATGTCTGTCCTGCCATTGTAGTTCATCGAAGAAGGATTGAGTCATTTTAGGTTTAATATTGCCAGTCTACACTGCTAAGTGTGTCTTCCTGGGGAAAGCACTAATCTCAAAGCCTAGAGTAGCATGCCAACTAAACTTTCCCAGGGAAGTCGGATCATTGGGGACCATGACCCTGAAGCCATTCCCTCTCCTGATTTGCTCCTCTGCCCTTCCTTCTTCATATTTTCCACAGTAACATTTCTTTGAGATTACTGATGACAAGAGGTTGACAAATGTATATTATTCAGGACAGTAAAATAATTCAGGCATGACGTAAAACATTGTTAGACTTTACAAAGGTGAGTGCCTGAGTAATGGGGGCAGTTATTGGAGGATGTTTGTGGGGTCCAGGGAGGGTTTTATTTTGTTGTGTTATGGGAGGTACTAGAGTGTGTTTGTAAATTGATGGCAGTGTTCCAGTAGAGAGGGAAGAGTTATCAGAAGGAGCAAAGCCCGGGTAGATGGGATCCAGAGCACAAGTGGAGGCATTGACCTTTAATAGGGACAGGCCCACTTCTTCTATAAGGGGACATTAGGCAGAGAAGAGGGATGTAGGTTTGTGGATAAGCTAGAAAGAGACATTATGTATTAAGTATTCCCTATGTGTAAATAGCACACAGGCCCTGCCCTTTAGGGACTAACAGCATTAGGCAGAAACATGAACAGATCATCATAACACAGATGTGGAGTAAGAAAGATGCACAGTGTATTGTGGAAATTACTGGGATGCGTGCCCAGCGTAGTGATAGTTTCAGGGAAGGCTTCCTGGAGGAGGAAGTCTTATAGAATGGGAAATCTTATGGAATGAAGAAGCATTCACGAGATTAGAGAAAAGTGAAGAGTATTCAGGTAAAAAAAGAACAGCATAAGCAAAGGCACAAGAGTATGAAAAAGCATGTTTGGTGCAGGGAAACAAGCAGCTAGGTACTGATAGAGCAGAAAGTACAGGTTAAGGAGTGGCAAGAAATGAAACTGAGAGGTTATGCAGGGGCCCAATCATGGAGAGCTCTGTCGTTTGAAAAAGCTTGAGCTTGATCCCATAGGCACTGGGGGGCTGTTGAGGTTTAGACAAGGATATAAAACAGTTGGATTGAATTTTAAGTAACCACTCTATTGGCTTTGAGGAGAATGGATTTCAAGGGGACAAGACTAGAAATAGATCATTTCAAAGACTATTGCAGGGGCCGGCCCGGTGGCACAAGCGGTTGGGTGCGCGCGCTCCGCTGCGGTGGCCCGGGGTTCGCTGGTTCGGATCCCGGGCGCGCACTGACGCACTGCTTTGGCAAGCCATGCTGTGGCGGCGTCCCATATAAAGTGGAGGAGGATGGGCACGGATGTTAGCCCAGGGCCGTCTTCCTCGGCAAAAAAAGAGGAGGATTGGCGGATGTTAGCACAGGGCTGATCTCCTCACAAAAAAAAAAAAAAAAGACTATTGCAATCATCCAGGCAAGAGATGATGGGAGCCCAAATTAGGACAGTAGTGGTAGTGATAATGATGATGAAGATGAAGTAAGCACAGTTTTAAAAAACTTTACGTGAGCCGGCCCCGTGGCTTAGCGGTTAAGTGCACGCACTCCGCTACTGGCAGCCCGGGTTTGGATCCCGGGCGCGCACCGACACACCTCTTCTCCGACCATGCTGAGGCTGCGTCCCACATACAGCAACTAGAAGGATGTGCAGCTATGACATACAACTGTCTACTGGGAATTTGGGGAAAAAAAGGAGGAGGATTGGCAATAGATGTTAGCTCAGAGCCGGTCTTCCTCAGCAAAAAGAGGAGGATTAGCATGGATGTTAGCTCAGGGCTGATCTTACTCGCAAAAAAATAAAAAAAGCTTTACGTGTATTATCTCATTGTATCCTCACAATAATCTTATGAGGTAGGTACTATTATTACTTCCATTTTATAGAGAAAGAAATTGAGATTAAAAAGAAGTTAAATAACTTGCCCAAGATCACACAGCCAATAAGTGGTGGAGACAGAATTTGAGCCCAGATCTGTCTGACTGCAGACTTCTGATTCCAGAGCCCAAGCTCTTGACATCACTGTAAAGCTTCCTGATAGAAAGGTGACGAAGAGTGGGGCACAGACTGGAGACATGCTCTGGAGGCAAACTTGATAGAGCGTGGTGATTGATTGAAGGTGGAACATGAGGGACAGAGAGGAGGCAAAAGATGACTTTGTGATTTCCAGCTTGTGTGGTAGGTGGTTGTGTACCCCAAACTGAGAGAGACATTGCAAGAGGAAGACCTAGTTTAAGGGGGAAATAAAATTTAGTTTTGGACTGTTAAGTAGGAAGTGGAATATCTGTTTGGAGATGTCCTGTGGGCAGTTGGATATATGACTGTGACTCTCAGAGGAGGGATCTGAGGTCAAATAGAGATTCAGGAATCATCCACGTATGTGTAGGAGTTGAAACCATGAGAGTGGGGTGAGGCCTTCCACAGAGAAAAGGTAGTCAGAAGAGGAGTGGGACAAGGATGGAACCCTGGGGAATCCAACTTTTAGGAGGCAGGCTTAAGAAGCAGAATCCACAAAGAAGACGAGGAAAGAAGTTAAAGGGCAGTATGAGGAGAACCCAGGACAGGGGCCAAGGTTGGACAGAATTTCAAGAAGGAGGATATGATCCATAGTGTTACTGCAGCAGAGGAATCTGGTAAGAAAAGAATTGTAAAATGACCTATTAGATTTAGCAGTTCAGATATCATTGTGAAGTTAGAAAACAGGATAAACTACTCTTTCAAAAAGTTTAAGAAAAGAGATGACAGTTGGACAAAAGCTTGAGGAGGACATAGACTCAAAGGTGGGACATTTAGGATGGGACAGACTGAAGCATGTGAATGGGCTGAAGGTATAAGATGTCAGGAGAGAGAGGGGGGAATGAGTGGGTGACTAATAGGGGAAGGTTCTGGGAGAGAAAAGAAGGGATGGGGCTCAGGCACAGAAACAGAACAGAAAGGACACATCATCCCAGAAGCTGGAAGAAAGGAAATAAAGTTTTTATTCGGGGATTGGGAGGTGGGAACCCTTATGGGAAGCTGAGGAAGATCACATCTAATGGCTTCACTTACTTTTGCAATAAACTAGGATACCAGGTGGTTATCTGAGAGTGAGCAGTGTGGGGGTCCAGTAGTGCTAGGGTTGGACTGAAGAGGGAGCTTACTCAGGACAAATCACAGGCAGCTACAGAAGCTACTCATCCATATGATATCAGTTTACATCATTGCCTCCAGAAAGCTCAATTTGGTACACCTGCCATACGTTCCTAGCGTTACCTGCACTGCCCTTATCAGAGCATTTCTTACTCTTGATTGTAGTGCTTGTTAAATTGTCTGTCTTGGCTACTAGACTCTGAAGGCAGGGAAGGTATCTGTTTTTCTCACACTTGTGCCCCAGCGCTTAGCACAGTGCCTGACACATAGTAGGTGCTTAATAAATACGTCTTGAATGAATGGTCTCACAGCTAGTAACGAGTGGAGCAGAAACTGGAACCCCAGTCTCTCTGACTCCAAAGCTCAAGCTCTTCACCATAAGAAGGTGAATTAGGAGTGCTGGCAAGAGAACAGTTTGGATGATCTACCGTTGGTCCAGATTAGTTGGAATAGAAGACCCTGCGGGTAAACAGAGAAAATCGAAAGCAAGTATAGGTGACAGTGGGACTGAGAGAAAGCTGGAAGGATGGAAAATTGTGACCAAAGAGCGGGATATTTGAGGTAGAAGTAGAGATTTAAGAGAGAAGATTCTGGATGTGGCTCAGAGGAAATGTATGAGCCAGGTTCCAAGGTCTTCAGTGAATGAGGAGGAGTGACCAGGAGGTGGCTGGATAACAGTGATTTGTCGGGATATAGGTTTGTGCGCCTCAGAGCACCAGGAACAGGAGGGGTGTGGGTGAATGAGCAGTCGCTACATATGAGCTATCCTTGGCGGGGAGCTGAGTTTTAGTGAAGGCTAGAAGTTGGAAAAATCATCCTGTAAAAATGTTGAGGATGTAGGAGAGTTGTTAACAAAGAAGTAAGGCTTCCAAAGAGCCAAGCAGAAAAGTCAGTCCCTGTTCTCCACTTCCACAAATTGGGCAGGAGCTTTGGGACTATAGGGACTTGTTCTAATGTTGGCTGCTTAGGAAATTATAACCATTTGAAGAAACTGGGTACCAGAAACTGTGGTATCAGTGATAACTTAGAAATGGTTTCTTGAGGACCACCTTAGGTCAAGAACTAATTCTTCTCACTGAGCTGACAGCTAATAGGTACATAGTTCCTTTTGGGGTGATAGAAAGGTTCTGGAAGTATATAGTGGTGATGGTTGCACAACCTTGTGAATATACTAAAAATCACTGAATTGTACACTTTAAAACAGTGAATTTTATATTATGTGAATTATATCTCAATAAAATTTTTAAGCTAATTCATCTCTACATCTTCCTTTGTGTGTGTGTGACTGTTCTAGGTAGTACAGCTGGATGTGAGAGACAACATGGTGAAACTTAATGATGGCTCTCAAATAACCTATGAAAAGTGCTTGATTGCAACAGGTGAGTATTACTGGAGATGGCTTTCTTCCCTGATACAGCTCATTCCAATTTTTAGTATAGAAGGCATTACTTAATCTTAAGAAAACTGAAACTCAGACTCTCTGAAGTGAGTGTTCTCTTGGTGCAAAGCCCTGTTAACTACAGGCCTCTGATCAACAGCGTTTCTGGATTATCCCTGCTGTTCCTTCCAGTAAAGGCACAGATGGGTATTGAAGTGGATTGCCTCTTTTTTCTCTCCCTGCTTAGCCCTTGCCCTCTGCCCTCTGCCCTGAAAGTGATATAGCCTCATGGCTTCATTGCCAGTTCCAATCAGAAATCAAGTGAGGAGACTGAAGCAATTGCTTAAACAAACGTGGCTATGCTATCTGGTGAGAAGAGAACAGGGAAGCAAAAAAAAAGCCATCTACGGGGAGGGCGGGCCCTTTGAAGAGAGAGTCTCAAATCTGCTTCTCAAAGGAAATTGATAAAAGCCTGCTGGGAGGCGAGTTGAAGGAAAACAAAGCCTTCGTATCCTGTTGATGCTGCTTTGGCACCAGCAGGAGCATACACCACAGCGCCACCTTTGTGGGGGGATTGTTTGGGCTAGCTCCTCCTTGTTGGGCTAAAGGGTTTTCCTCCTCTTATTTCCAGGAGGCACTCCAAGAAGTCTGTCTGCCATTGATAGGGCTGGAGCAGAGGTGAAGAGTAGAACGACACTTTTCAGAAAGGTAATTGTCTGCTTTAGTGCTTTCCCTGTGTCAATTTTGAAGAGGTAGCATAATCTTGTGGTCCCCAAATACCCCTCAGGAATTGGGAGATCCGAGTTCTATTTATGGCTCTTCTACAGACTTATTATCTGGCCTTGAGCAAGTCACTCCCTCTCTGTACCTCAGATACCTCATTCAAGGGTTTTAAGCTCCTAGGGGAAAAATACTTTTAGTGTTTTTTAGTGCTTGCTATAATTCCTTCCGATTGCCCTTCCATAGTTGTTTTCTCCTGATGCATTTGAGTCATTGGAACTCCTTATAGCCTCTTGGCATTTTTCCTTGCAAGTGCTATTGTAAAGACTTGGGGAGAAAAGTTAAGAGTACCTAAGTGAAAAAGGAAGGGATGTTTGCTTCTTAACACCATGCTTTGCTTATGAAAACTGCTGAGATTTTCCAGCCACTCTTATGGGTATTTGAAAAGATTTGTACTATCCTTTAACTTCTTGATAGAACAAGGTGTGTCAACCTCAGCGCTAGTGACGTTTTGGGCTGGATAATTGTATGTTGTGAGGCTGTCCTGTGCATCGTAGGATGTTTAGCAGCATCCCTGGACTCTATCCACTAGCTGCAAGTAGCACCTCCCCACCCCCAGTTGTGACAGCCAAAAATGTCTCCACATATTGCCAAATGTCCCCTGGGGGAGGGGGCAAAACTGCCCCCAGTTGAGAACCACTGTTGCTAGAAGGAGTATTACAATGGAGAAAGATTTCCATCAGTAACATAGAGGCTATAATTGAGCCACTTTATACAAGGAGAAGATTTTATGTGCAAATTACTGTTGTCAGAGATTTAGCGGAAAATATTTCCTGGTATTATCATCCTATGCCCCTTTGGGAAATCAATGGACTAAACTGGTGTGATCCTGCAGATTGGAGACTTTAGAACCTTAGAGAAGATTTCCCGGGAAGTCAAGTCGATTACGATTATTGGTGGGGGCTTCCTTGGTAGCGAACTGGCCTGTGCTCTTGGCAGAAAGGGTGAGTACTGGGCAATGACTTTAATTTTCTTTCTCTGGTCTTACATCACATGCTTTTTGAGGCTCTCAGAAATTCCTGAGATACATTTGCCAAGTTCAATATAAAGAGTTTGATGGAGGTTGATATGGCAAAAATATAAGCCCTGAGCTTAGTTCTGGTGAGGGATCACTTAGTGACCAAAAAACTGCTATCTGAACAACTGAGCAGCGATGCTTTCTTTCCTTTCCTCTAGCCTCTAGGCCAGGACTCCTTAGAAATAAAATATTAAGAAAAGTGAGTTATTAAGATGGTAAGGGCAATGTAAACTACAGAACTGTATGTATCTCTGAACTGCTGCTCCCTGTAAAAGTCAAAGACTTCCTTCAGACACATGATGGTTCCTAGCTTGAAAGAGATCTGTGAGTTCCAGTTTAACTGTTTCATGGCAACCATTTTTCTTAACGTGATTTTTCAGCTGTGTGAAATCAGGGCATCTTCTCAGGGAAGTGCTTACTATTTAGAGGTCACAAGGCACTTGTGTAAGCCTGAGGTGACACCTAGGCATAAGTGCACTGGGTTCACAGTATATAGTTGAATCCAGGGACAACAGTCCTGGCACCTGTTGTATTTGCCTTGTGAGTGCCCTCGTGCTCCAGTGCCCCACAAATGGGAGCTCTGGCCTGGGTCGCAGCATTGCCCTCTGTGTAATAAATGGCTTTTGCCTCCTGCTATGCCTACTCTGTTTCTTCTTCCCAGCTCGAGCCTTAGGCACAGAAGTGATTCAACTCTTCCCTGAGAAAGGAAATATGGGAAAGATCCTTCCTGAATACCTCAGCAACTGGACCATGGAAAAAGTCAGACGAGGTATAGAGACTTTCCATATGCTGCCATTCTTTCCTTTGAGTTAGGCCTAAGGCGAAGTTTGCTTCTTTGGGAACCCTCTTTTTTTTTTTGTGAAGAAGATCAGCCCTGAGCTAACATCTATTGCCAATCCTCCTCCTTTTTTCCCCAAAGCCCCAGTAGATAGTTGTATGTCATAGTTGCACATCCTTCTAGTTGCTGTATGTGGGACGTGGCCTCAGCATGGCTGGACAAGCAGTGCGTCGGTGCACGCCGGGATCTGAACCCGGGCCGCCAGTAGCGGAGCGCGCGCACTTACCGCTAAGCCACGGGGCCAGCCCAGGAACCCTCTTGACGTAAGCCATATCACCTAGCAGATGAAATGTTTCCACCATTCTCCAGTCAGCCAAGTCCATGTAGGTGTTCTGAATCTGATGCACCAGATTCCCAGAAGTGCTGAAAATGAACTGTGGGTGTAGGTTCTTGGGGCTCTCCAAGGCTGCCTGCATACTGATGATTACCAGTTTTATGACGGGGGATGCCTCTGGTCAGCTTCCCTACTTTTCATGAAGGTGCTAGGCTCACAGCCTCAGCCTCTGGTCTTGTTTGCCTTCACAGAGGGGGTTAAGGTGCTGCCCAATGCTATTGTGCAATCAGTTGGAGTCAGCGGTGGCAAGTTACTCATCAAGCTGAAAGATGGCCGGAAGGTAAGGAGGGGAAGACAGGCTGCCAGAAGACCTTCTAGCCCTCCCCTTTCCTCATTCTTACTTCTCCATTTGATACCAGTAGCTTAATTTTCTTGGCAGCCACCATTAACCTGTCATAATTTTCTGAATGAACTGTCCCTCCATTAAAATAAGAGTGATGACAGCCAGAGTAGACACCTGTGAACCACCTTCCTGTAGCCCCTTCCTATCTGTATCACAAATTTTTGAGACCTTACTAGAGTGGCAAGTGTTTGTTCAGATGATATGGTGTATGTGTGTGTGGAGGGGGAGACTTTATGAAACAGAACTTAAAATCTGTTTACCAAAGGTTAGTTAACCAATGATTTTTTTGTAAAGCCCCAATTCTTTTTTTTGTTGTTGAAGTCACATTGGTTTATAATATTATATAAATTTCAAGTGTACATCATTATATTTTTACTTCTGTATGGACTACATCATGTTCACCACCGAAAGTCTAGTTGCCATCCGTCACCATACACATGTTCTCCTTTACCCCTTTCACCCTCCCCCTACCCCCTTCCCCTCTGATAACCACTAATCTGTTCTCTGTATCTCTGTGTGTCTGTTAATCTTCCACACATGAGTAAAATCATATGGTAGTTGTCTTTCTCTGTCTGATTTATTTCACTTAGCATAATACCCTGAGGGTCCATCCATGTTGTCACAAATGGCAAGATTCATCTTTTTTATTGCTGAATAATATTCCATTATAGATGTACATACCACATCTTTATCCATTTATCCGTTGATGGGCACTTCGGTTGTTTCCAAGTCTTGGCTATTGTGAATAATGCTGCAATGAACATGGGGGTGCATATATCCTTTCAAATTACTGTTTTCATTTTCTTCAGATAAATACCCAGAAGTGGAATAGCTGGATCGTACCGTAGATCTGTTTTTAATGTTTTAAGGACTCTCCATACTGTTTTCTATAGTCGCTGTGCCAATTTACATTCCCACCTCACCAATTTACATTCCCACCTCACCATTTTACATTCCCACCAGCAGTGTATGAGGGTTCCCTTCTCTCCATGTCCTCTCTAACACTTGTTATTTCTTGTCTTTTTAATAATAGCCATTCTGATGGGTGTGAGGTGATATCTCATTGTAGTTTTGATTTGCATTTCCCTAATAATTAGTGATGTTGAATCTTTTCATGTGCCTCTTGGCCATCTGTATATCTTCTTTTGAAAAATGTCTGTTCATATCTTCTGCCTGTTTTTTAATTGGGTTATTTTTTTGTTATTGAGTTGAGCCCCATTTCTTAATGACATGATTTGCAGTTGCTATGTTCATAGGCATCTGTGGAAATTGTGGTGATTGACTGAATTATTTCTTTTTTTCCTCAGGTAGAAACTGACCACATAGTGGCAGCTGTGGGCCTGGAGCCCAATGTTGAGTTGGCCAAGACTGGTGGACTAGAGATAGACTCAGATTTTGGTGGCTTCCGGGTAAATGCGGAGCTCCAAGCACGCTCTAACATCTGGGTGGTAAGTCTGCTACAGCAAGCCCAGGCGCGCTTCCTTGTCCCCAGTCTCTGAGCAAGTCTGCCCGGTGGTATGCTAAAACTCATCAGCAGCTTACCCAAATAGGGTCAGAGTGTTTCTGTAGAAAACAGAAACTTGTAAACTGCTTGATTTACAAGACCAGGTACGACCTCATGCTGCAAGCTAGTGGAAAAGGAAATGAACAGTGCGCCTGCCTACAGAGGTAGAGCTCTTCCGCTTCCACAGTTGGCAGCAGCCATCGGCATCACCCTGGCAGGCGTGTATACAGCTTTCAGACTGATCTGCTATTGCCTTTGCCCAAACGTGAGTCCAGGGAATGGAGGACGAGGCAGTTTTATAACGTTCTCTAGAAAGGAAAATTACTCTGTTTTCATTTTCCTTGAGTACTATTTTTAGCTGTTTTTAAAAATCTGTTATGACACAAACAAGACTATAGTATGTAGGAACCATGAGGTAATTTCCCCATTGTTAGATCATTACAAGTGTATTGTGTTTGATTGTGGACTCTGCAACTAAGGACATAGGAACTTTGAAGGGTGTTTTTCCCTTGAGCTTTTTTTTTTAAAGATAAAGTGTACTGGATTTTTTTTTTTTTTTAAAGATTTTATTTATTTATTTTTTCCCCCCAAAGCCCCAGTAGATAGTTGTGTGTCATAGCTGCACATCCTTCTAGTTGCTGTATGTGGGACGCGGCCTCAGCATGGCCAGAGAAGCAGCGCGTCGGTGCGAGCCCGGGATCCGAACCCGGGTCGCCAGCAGTGGAGCGCGCTCACTTAACCACCAAGCCACGGGGCCGGCCCTGTACTGGATTTTTTTTTTTTTTTTTTTTTAAAGATTTTATTTATTCATTTTTTTCCCCCCAAAGCCCCAGCAGATAGTTGTATGTCATAGGTTCACATCCTTCTAGTTGCTGTACGGGGGGCTCGGCCTCGCGCTGGACGGGGAAGTGGTGCCTTGGGGCGCGCCCGGGATCCGAACCCGGGCCGCCAGCATCAGAGCGCGCGCACTTAACCGCTAAGCCACGGAGCCGGCCCATGTACTGGATTTTTTTAACTCGTTATACAAGCAATATGTGTAATATGGAAGACACCGACAAGAAAGAGGGAAAATCACCTGCAGCAACCACTGATAGTCTGGTGTATTTTTTCCTTTATTTTCTTGTGTATAAATATTTTTTCTTTGTTGTAGACGGTCATGGTGAGCATACTATGTATAAACATTTGTATTCTTCTCTTTTTCACTTAATATTATAATGTAAGTATTTTCCATGTTGCTTCAGATTCTGTAAACAGTTTAATGACTATATAATATTCCATTAAGTGGATTTCATAGTTTATTTCGCCGTTGCTCATGTATTGGACTTTTAGTTGCTTTCGGGGAGTCTGAATAGTCACAAAGATGAACAAAGGATTAGAGAGCGCACATACCACATCCTTTGCGGAGCTGGCCTTGTTCACCTCCAGCCGGGGGTTCTCTCTCTCTGCTTGAAACACTGAGCTCCCTTAATCTGTGCTTCTCACATGGCATGTGGCTTGTTTGCCTTGCACTGTAGTGAGGAACAATGCTGCAACTTCCTCAGCTAGGTTATACACTCCTTGTGGGCAAGGTCCTTGTCAGGTTCGTCTCGGCAACCCAGACAGTATAATGCTTTGTACAGAATAAATACTCTGTATATATTTGTCGAATGAATGAATGAATACTGAATGACCAAAAAATTCTTATCTTAGAAAAGATTTCTAGGTAGGAGGCAGTCATATATAAAAACTGGTTTCTACACATAGGAAAGAATGTTCTGCAAATCGTGGTTAGTAAGCATTCTGTCTCTGCTAAGGACAGAATGAGAAGAAATAGGTGTAAGCTGGAGCATAGAGGATTTAGCTTAGCTTTGTGGACTGATAGAATAGCTTTTAGAAAACAGAACTTCAACTGTTTTTGATAGTGTAGGTATGATTCTGGCCTGTAGATGGAAAATATTAATTAGTTAACATCGAAAGGTTTTTTTGAGCCCCAAAAGTTTATGTTCTATCTTTAATTTGCTGTTTAATCATGTGCTCATGTAATGTATTTGTCTCCAAAGGCAGGAGATGCCGCATGCTTCTACGATATAAAGTTGGGTAGGAGGCGGGTAGAGCACCATGATCACGCTGTTGTGAGCGGAAGATTGGCTGGAGAAAATATGACTGGAGCTGCTAAGCCATACTGGCATCAGTCAATGTTCTGGTAATAGTTTTGTGCCTTGAGGACTCAACTGGTTAGAACACAGAAGTAATGGAACCAGAGTTATGGTTTGGTTCCCTTGTGGGCCAGTTAACTTCATACAGAGGGGGGAAAAATCCATCTCATGTCCATGCATTCTACCCCTGAGCAGCCTTCTGGTAAAAGGGTCCCCTTTGGCCTAAGTTAGACTAGGTGAATGAATGGAGATGGCATCAGCCCTTCTGGTAAAAGAGTTCAGAGTTTGAACTACAGTAGGTGGTACAAAAGTGTACTCTTCAGTATAGTAACAGTATATTTTAATTTGCTCTTTGCTGCTAACCTTAATGAGCCCAACGTACTGACAAAAAAGACAGGCTCCTCATTTGTAACCTTTAAAATCAGCAATTCAAGGTCAGGCCTATATAGGCAGTTTTCTGGAGAGAGAAATGTTAGCAATGGACCGTCCTGAGTACCAGGGCTGGCCCTATTTGGCATGCTTTCATCTTGTTGATTTGAAAGATGGGGTACATAGAAACCTTCAAAGTTTCAGAAGCCTCTAAGTAGTTTCTGTTGGGGAAATTCTCAGCTGGTGGGGAGTACATTTTAGGACAATCACACACAGTTTTATGAGTGGGCGGCACAAACATACCAGGTGGATTTCAGGGTCAACATGTGTAAGATAATGCAGTTAGGAAAAAAATAGTCCAGCGCTATACAATTATCAATTAGCTTCCAGGAACAGAATCCAAGAAGTCATTGTAGACTGTTCCCCGAAGACACCAATCCACTGAGCTTCTGTGGCCAAGAAGATAACGAAGTGTAGAGCATGGAAACAAAACAGCTGGGGTAGCCTAGATGATTGCAAAACTATGGTGTGTCTGTGCCACAAATATTCTGTGAAGTTCCTAGCATATTTAGAACAGCAGGATGATGATAGCAGAGGTTTCCGAGAAGAACAATTGAAATCAAATGGCCAAGTGGATGAAGGTGCCTCTTCATAGAAAGCATTCCAGCCTTGAAAAATGAAGGTTAAGAGGAAATACTATCAGTTATGAAAGCGTAAAATATCTCAGATTCTGAATTCCATAGATATGGAGCACCCTTTAAAGCTTCAAAAGGGCAGTTTTTTAGGACTTAAAGGAAGTTAGTGAACAGTAAATGTGGAGTACCCATCACTCCCCAAATAAAAGCATGAATAAATTTAAGAAAGTGTAGATCATTGTATGGATATGTGATATGTATAATGGCTTGTTAAGGAAAGTAAAAGCTGCTTGGGATAATCATGCTTTCTCACAATTGTCCCCAGATGCCCTAGTGGGCAACAGATCAGTTTGGCGATTTTCTTGTTGCACGTACTGGATTCTTTGGTTGGCATGAAAGTGCGGTGTCTTAGAGAAAATGTACTACCGTGTCATTCTTTACAGTTCCTTGACAAAACACCCTCTTCTCTCTCCTTCCTTAGGAGTGATTTGGGCCCTGATGTTGGCTATGAAGCTATTGGTCTTGTGGACAGTAGTTTGCCCACAGTTGGTGTTTTTGCAAAAGCAACTGCACAAGACAACCCAAAATCTGCCACAGAGCAGTCAGGTAAGGAAGCCCAACCACTTCTTCTGGAAGAGAACTGAGAAGCAGTGGTCCAGGTTCTCTTGGACAAGGGGTTTCTGTATTGGCCAGAGAAAACTGTCAGTGAAAGCCTCTCTTCATGTTGTGCTTTAAAATAAACCGAACTCGAAGCCCTCACTCTTTAGTGGTCTGAGAGCTGGCAAAATCAGGTATCCCTGTCAAAGCGGAGACTCAGATATTGTGGGTGTATGTCCTAGACTCTGGACAGTGGCTAGCTCAACGACTCTGTTGTTTAGTTTATCTCTCGGGAAGAGGAAGACTTGCATGATGAAGAAAACCTGAACTTTTTTAGATTTTTTTTTTTTTTTTTGCTTCCTGCTAATCCTAAGAACTGGGCCTGAGAACCTTAGTTTAGGACCTGCTATCCTCCGTGGGCCATGGGCAGTGAAGAACTGAGCTGAGTAGTTCTTGAGCTGCCTCTAATTCCATTTGTCAGATCTTAATGCCAGGTTTTCTTTAGACGGGAGGCACCTCTCTTGGAATGAACTTCTGTCCCACATACATCTCTTTCATTAACTCCTAGGCCAATTCTCTCTCCCTTCCATGACCTTGGCTGAAGTTATTTAACCTTTGTGTCCTCTTGTCAGAGGCATTTCAAGAACAGATTGCTCTTTAAGAAGGAGAAAGCAAGATATTATATGGATATGTAGGTCTTCCTGTGTAATCCAAGTGGATTACATATACCCACTCCTAAATTGTGACCTCTCCTGGGAAGCGGATCTAGGAGAGGGACCCAGGGATTTATAAACCCCAGGTCACTACTCTGTCCACTGGGCGGTATTACTTGGAGCCTGGTTGTTCTCAGAAGACAAGGTGCCCCCACCCCATACCACCACCTCCCCAAGAGGAACCACCTCCACTCAGGTTATTCCATATGGAAATGCCTTCTGCTTTGGCCACTGTCTCTCTAGCAGCACTGTCCAGGAACTTTTTGCTGTGATGGCAGTGTTCTATGTCTGCTCTGTCCAATACATTAGCCACTAGCCGCATGTGGCTATTTAGCGCTTGAAATGTGGCTAGTGCAAATGAGGAACTGAATTTTACATTTTATTTAATTTTAATTACAATAAATCAAATTTTCATTAATTTTAATTAGAATAACTACATGTGGCTAGTGGATGCTAGCTGTATGTGGCTAGTGCAGCTCTAGAATGTTTCTCAGAGGACAAGAGCAAGTCTTCTGCAGTTTGAAGAAATCCAGATACCGGGAAATACCCATGGCGTAAATTTAAAGTGAGATAGTAAGTGAAGGAAGTTTTGGGTCAGACTGACCCAGTGCCCGGAGCTGGCAAGGAAGAGCTTTTGTTGGCTTTGTCAGTGGAGAGGGGCTGGAGAAGGCCAGCGTTTACTGAGGGGGCATAAAAAAACAAATCTAGAAGCAGATTGAAGCAGGTGTTGAAGGAGACTTGCCTTCTAGAATTTCCCAAGCTCATAACAACTATGTTTTGTTTTGACTTTGTTTTGGGGGTTGGCCACAGGTACTGGTATCCGATCAGAGAGTGAGACAGAGTCCGAGGCCTCAGAAATCGCTATTCCTCCCAGCAGCCCTGCAGTCCCCCAGGCCCCCACCCAAGGGGAGGACTATGGCAAAGGTGTCATCTTCTACCTCAGGGACAAAGTGGTGGTGGGGATTGTGCTGTGGAACATCTTCAACCGAATGCCAATAGCAAGGAAGGTAAGTGCCTGTCAGAGGTCTTAGGGGAAGATGGGAAGTGCAGGCCAGAAAATGCTCCTGTGACTTCATCAGGTGCCCTGCTATGTGTTGTCCACCCAGGTCAAATTGTGCCTGAGCAGAACAAAGGTATGGCCTTGGCTCAGGAATGTTTCTTTTTTCACTCAGGACTTGGCTGGGTGGCCTGGGAGTTGGCACACACTCATTTGGGGTTAGTATAAGGCTGTTCCCACAACTCCCTCCCAGTGTGATGTGGGGACTGGCCCAGGCTGATGCATTGTGTGGCCCAGCCTGAATGCATGCGAAGTGAGTTAGTGACCCATTGTTACTCTCTCCCTCAGATCATTAAGGACGGTGAGCAACATGAAGATCTCAATGAAGTAGCTAAACTATTCAACATTCATGAAGACTGAAGCCCCTCAGTAGAATGAGCAAGCACTTCACTCTCCCTAACAGCAGCTTGGATGGGTAAAGGAGCATTTTTTATTCAGCAGACTTCCTCTGTGTGTATGTGAATGATCAAGTCCTTGTGAATATTTCAACCATGTAGGCAAATTCTTAATGTTCACATCACTAAATAAAACCTGATTCTTCTACATTAAATTCTGTTCTCTTTGAGAGGGAGTGGGTGGGTAAAGGGAGGAAAGCTATGCATATTAGAGAGCAAGCGGATTGGAGTTACTACCAAGGGTGTGATTTTTGTCAGCCTTGTATTGCCTGCTCCACACTCGAAACTGCTTTCCATTCCCTGAACTTCTCTCTTGCCCCTCCAGACCTCTCTGTATGCACCTGCTATGGCCTCTGCCCACAGCACTCGACCCTACTTCCCTCCTCTGGGGAAGGTCCTGGTCTGTATGAAGATTTTCCTGACCCTTCCAAGCCTGTTCCCTGTTTATATGTCTCCCTGCTGGTCTGCAGCTTCCTAGAAGCCAGAGCCGTGGCTTTCATATCTTGCTCATGGTTATATCTCCAGAGCTTAGCACAAGGTCTGGCTCACAGAAGGTGCTTAGTAAATCACTGTTGAATGAGTGAACACATAAACATATGGAATAGACTCTGCTTTACCTGGAATAACTCCTGTATGTTCCCCCTGTCCCAACTGAATTGGTCCTGTGTGGGGGCCATAAAGGACATTTACTGCAAACAGAAACAAGGGTTCAGAGACCCAGTGTTTCATGGCTAAACCTGGAGACTCGCTCCTTGAGGGATCGTGATCTCTTGACTCCTCCACTCACTGTCCCCCAAACTAGAAAGCTGCCCTCTCCCAACTCCTCTTATCTAAAATAGGCTTATATGGGCCGGCCCCGTGGCTTAGCGGTTAAGCGCGCGTGCTCCGCTGCTGGCGGCCCGGGTTCGGATCCCGGGCGCGCACCGACGCACTGCTTCTCCGGCCATGCTGAGGCTGCGTCCCACATACAGCAACTAGAAGAATGTGCAGCTATGACATACAACTATCTACTGGGGCTTTGGGGGAAAAAATAAAAAAAATTTAAAAAAATAAGTAAAATAGGCTTATAGGCACACCTCACTTTACACATGATTTCCTGGGAATAGAAGTCAGTGTTTCATAAATCAACTTATTTTTTGCATTTCAAGTGACTTAACTTTTTAAAATCAAATCTTATTTCAATTAAGAGGAAATTTTTACAACTTTCAAGAGTCCTATCATGAATATTTTTGTAAAGAGAAAATTATTACCAGTCTGGATTTTTTTCAATATTGGATTTCTTTAAAGGGAGTCACAGCTACAACAAAATCCCTTCTAAACACTGAAGCAAGACAGATCTCCATTTTAAGAATTAGCTGCACTAGAACAGGTTCTTACTATATGTGTACAGGTTTAGTGAAGCATGATCTGATGCAGGACATATCCAAATCCATACACAGAAAACGCATCCTGTATCCTCTGAGATGGGACTTATTATACAGTAATAACTGCTGCTTCCAAAGATGGTGGTAAGACACGCAAAGATCCTGAAGTGTTTCACAAATCATTTTAAAAAAGACCAAATTGTGGGGCTGGCCCGGTGGCGTAGTGGTTAAGTTCGTGCACTCTGTTTCAGCAGCCTGGGTTTGCAGGTTCAGATCCTGGGCGTGGACCTACACACCACTCACCAGGCCATGCTGTGGCAGCGTCCCACATACAAAACAGAGGAAAATTGGCACAGATGTTAGCTCAAGACCAATCTTCCTCACCAGAAAAAAAAAAAAAGACCAAATTGTGATTTGTCTTGTTTTAGTGTTATGTGCAATTTAGTCTAATTCTCTGACAGTTGTCATTCTTGTATGGTATGTCGTTGTAATTCAGTTAATTAAAACGAAATGATCTATTCATATGATCAGTGTTCATTGAATGTCTAGTATAAGCCAAGGAGATGCCAGAATAGGAAGATGATGGAAAACATGGCCACTTGTCTTAAGGAACTCCTGGTGTCAGTGAGGAAGGCAGACTTGTGAACGCAGAAGTACAATACAGTGAGATGTGTCCATAGAAAGACACACAAAGTACTGTGAACACACCAAGAATGGAGAGATCAACCAGAGCATCCATCCTCAGCCAACCACTGCTGCTAAATCACTTCCTAAAGCATTACTTGGTCCGTGTCCACCCTCTACCCCCACTGAACAATGTACAGTGACTCCCTGTCACCAACCACATCAAATCCAAAGTCTTCCATAGCACTCCTGCTGTCAGCCCACTCTGCCTGTCTGACCTTGTTTCCCACGACTTCATATGCATGTGCACATGCACACGTACACATCTGGTCTGTCGCCATCTTTAAATTTTTGTTTATGCTCTTCACATCTGGAATGCCATCCCTATTCCTTATTACCTATCCAAATCCTGTGCATCTTTCAAGGCCCCAATCAAGTCCTACCTTGGTGACGTGGTACCAGTTGGACAAGTGTCCATACATATTTCTCTCATTTCTGAACTCCACTTGTACTTACTGCCTTTGAACTTCCTTGTTCTTTAGGTCATTCTCTGCATTATTAGTGTTCGCTCCCTAAATGGATTGTAAACTGTCCTAGAGCAGAGACTTTTTTCTCACGATGGGGACCACATTCTCCACCCCCCAAAACCCTGGCAAAGTGCTGAACAAGTCCTTCGTTGCTTGGTTGGATGATGCTAGATAACAGGGCTTACTGTAAAAATGAGCCTCTGCCTTGTAGCCTCTGGTCTCTGTAATTCAGGTTACAGGAGGATGTTCAAACCTGCTTCACTTCACCCACTGTTGCGACTTGCCACTTAATCCAGGATGTGTTTAATCTGTCCAGACCCCCAAGGATCGCAGGGACCAATTTCTGACTGTACAGCCAAGTGGTGCCAGTTGAGGTTTGGCCCTCGATAGCCGGCCCGTGATTAGCTGGGCCACAGCACAATGCGGTACAAGGCTAGTCACACCCTGCAAAGAAGAGTTGGGGTTCTGCCAAAATATCAAGCATTTGGAGCCCACCCACTTGACTTCAACCTCACTTTTCTTTTCCATTTTACAAATGATATCCAGTGGCACCTCGGCATCACATCACGATGGTACTAGCCTCTGCCTGGCCACGTGTAAGGCACAGCAGGAGATGTCCTCGTACTTTAGCTGGAGAGATGGACCTGAGGGAAGGAAGTGTGTTTGGAAAGGGGTCAGAGTAAGCCTCTTAGTGGAGGATGAGGTCAACATATGTGACTTTTTTGTTGTTGTTCTAATCAACAGGGCCTGTTTTGGAGACAAGAGGCTTAAAGCAGAAAGGGATAGGGGTGGGGAATCCACAGTGACCTACTGCAGGCTGTTTCCTTGAAGGAAAATCAGCAGCTTCTCTAGAGACCCATTTATACAAAGGAACTCTCCCCTCCCTTCCACCACTACCCCTTCCCTTTCCCGCTCCTCTCAGGTTTGGCTGCTGCCATATCCCCTCTGTCCTTCCCTGACTCCACCTACAGCTGGGCACCCTTGCTGTCCTAGAGATTGTTGGGACTCAATCCCAGTGCCTTGCTCTCCGGGAAGAGGGGAAGTCCTACTGGGCCCAGAGGTTAAGTAGGACCGCGTGTAGCCTCTTTCCCATCTTATCAGGGAATTTCTGGTGGGCACAGACACATGTACACAAAACTGCACACAGAGACACACAGCCCAAGCCAGTGATGACGTTCCCCTGCCTGGCTGGTTCTACAGATGGGTGTGACTGGGTCAGAGTACAGGGAGGGTCTAAATATTTAGATACTGGACTGCCAAGCCCTGGTTGGAAAACAGGGATCATCTCAAAATTGACATTTTGAGAAAGAGAAACACAGTCCCTGATAACCAGAAGCTGGCCAGGGACTGTCGGCTAGGCCTTGGTGTTGCTGCACACTGACCTGGCACTCACTGCTAGGCCTGGGTGTTCTGTTGAATGTAAACAGACTCACAAGACATTCACATTGTACGCGGCAACTCTGACCATGGAGGAGCTAGACAAAAAACAAGTCTACTCCATAGTCATGTGTGAGCACAGACAAAAACATGAACATTACCCAAACCATAGAAATGACCAAACACCCCCTCTCTCCTGGCTATTCTGAGTGACTGCTGCTTCCTTACAAATTATAGTTTTAGCCTCACTCTAGTCTGCCCTCTTATTGGATAAGATTTATTTAATAAGACACTCAATCATCGAATTATCCCTGCTTCTTGACAGCATCCAATCCAGAGCAAAGCCTGGCTTCCTTAAACCCTCCCCCAAATCACCCAGCCCAGCTCAAATCCTATAATAAGTCCTTTCTAGCACCCTCTTCCTGAGACACCCCGTGGTTCCCCATGGTGTGCATTCCCTCTCACTGCAGTGAGCAATAAAGCCAACTTGTGCAACCACAATAGTGTCCTGGTGGTGTTTGGCTGGTGGGCATTGACAATTTGGAGACAGAGCCAAAGTATCTTCCGGAGGCCCACTACCAGGCAGAGACCCCCTGAATTTTTCTACTCTTGTACCTTCCTGAAGACCTTACCTAGTCCCAGTGGAGCCTCCAAGGTCTGTGTCTCAGTTGGGGAAAGCCCAGGCATCATGTCTGGTGTCTGCAGACAGAGATGCCTGGCTTCCCAGAAAGGTTCCTAAGATGTCTTGGCATTTGCAGCACAACACAGACATGCTTCTGGAGGAGCACCTAACATGGGTGTTGAATTTATGAATACATACCTACATTCACAAATGTATTTATTGGTCAGTTAGCAAACATTTACTGCGCAACTACTGCCTGCCATGGTACGATGGGCCCTGGAGATAAGAAGATGAGTAATACATAGTCCCTGCCTTCAATGGCTTTATAACCTAGTGGCAGACACAGACAGGTCAACAGGAACTATCAGTGCACGTAAGTGCTGGGAGTATGATGTGTGAGTTCAGATTGGAACTTCATTACTCTTCAGAGTGCTTTATTATTCTGCTTCTATCTAGTCTAGACTTTTCTTTCACTGATCAAATCATGGTTCTTCCTCTAGTCTATGGTTTTATCTTCTTTATCATCTCTAGGAACAGAACATGGATATGTTTACTATGCTTAATACAGAGGATGGAGCTGACATTCTTCTTGCCCAAAGAGGTTACACCTCTTTCTCTTCACTTTTCCTCAGCCCCTTCATTTTCCCTGCTTCCTCTCGGAATCTGCAGTCTCCCGTCCTTGTTTCCCTTCTCCCTGTGTTTCTTCCTCAGGTTCCAATAAGTGCTCCAAGCCCATGTTTTTTTTTCTCCCGAAGCAGGGGAACGCAGTGGAAAGAGCATTCTTGTGGATTTGAGTCTCAGCGCTGCCATTCACTCCTGGATGACCCAGGGCTGCTACTCCCCTAGGTCTCAGCAGCCTCATCTATAAAATGAGGGGAACAGACTAGATCATGCCTCCACCCTCAGCTCTAACCTCCTGTGTGTGGAAAAGTCTCCTGGTGCTTGCACAGGACTTTCCTCATCTTTCCACGGACTCAGTTGCATTTCATCTCTAAGGTCTAGAGCAGATGCTAATGGAACCCAAAGCCCTCGGCAAACATCTTCCCACACTGCTCTGCTGTCCCTTTGGCTCAACTAGATTTACAAGTTTTGTTTTTTTTATTTGGTTTTGTTTTGTTTTAGTTTATGGCTTATGATTCTTCTTTGACCTAGCAAGTTACATTTAGACATAGGACCCGTAGAAATTACACCTTGCCTTATTTGCGCTCCTTGGAGAGTTTGATAGCCTCAAAACTGGGCTCCATGGGCCGGCCCCGTGGCTTTGCGGTTAAGTGCGCACGCTCCGCTGCTGGCGGCTCGGGTTCGGATCCCGGGCGCGCACCGACGCACCGCTTGTCCGGCCATGCTGAGGCTGTGTCCCACATACAGCAACTAGAAGGATGTGCAGCTATGACATACAACTATCTTCTGGAGCTTTGGGGGGGAAAAATAAATAAATAAAATCTTTGGGAAAAAAAAAACTGGGCTCCATGAAAGGTGGCATCATTCAGTCCCTTAAAAAGGTTGGCTTCAAGCTCAGAATTTCCCCAGGAAGGCTTTATGATGGGACTAATCTCAGTCATGATCCTAGCTTATACATTCCTACCCAACCATTTAATGGCTCCCAATCCCCAACAACAGGCCCTTCAGAGCTGGTGGGTGGATAGCCACCATAACCCAGGGCAGCTCTCAACTTGATGCCGAGATAAGAGCTCAGAAAACCCCCCACATGCCATATAAACCCCAAGTCCTGAGACCAGCCTGCACACCACCACCCCCCCACACCCACCCCCACCCCCCACTCTTGGTCGGTGACCATTTCCACATTGGCCATGGCCTTGGCAGAGCCCTACCCCAAAGTGCAGTGGCAAGTGAGCCAGGAAGCTTGCAAGCTTCACCACCCAGCTCTTACCATAGAGACAAAAGGAAACTGCATACAGGGAAAGAAAGAAAATCCAGTGTCATGATTTGCTGAGTGGAAAAGGATGCTTAAGGATCACTGCCCCTCCAGAAGGAAAGAAGAGTTTTAGGTGTTTCAGAGGAGGCTGGCAGAGGCCCTCCAGCTTGAAGCCTCCCCTCAGCCACCTTGTTGAGACTACTATCCCAAGCAACTAGTGTGGGATTCTGGTCTCCCAGTCCAGTGGCAGTCCTCAAAGTAGTGGCACAGTGTGTTGTGGGGGGAGGTGGTGAAAACGGAATCCTTGGCCTTAAAGTCACCCCCACTTCAACCTGGACTAGGCCAGTACCAAGTTCTAGGAGGAAAGGCCATCTCTCAGGTGATCAGCTTGACTTAATGCAGGGGTCAGGGCATTTCAAGGCTCAGAGCACTCCACATCTGTCCTTGTGCTGGCTTGTTATTGGAACAGGAGGTTCCAAAGAGACCTCAGCTTCTAGGCGAACTCCCCAGCCAGTCCAGAGGCCCTGAGGAGAGAAGGAGGTCCCCAGATGCCCGCCGCTCAGCAGGCGCTCACTGTGTGAGGTGGCTAATTGCGCAAGGATACCTCAGTGGGAGTTCTGCCCGAAGTCGCAAACACGCAGTTCCATTCCGGGAATTCCCTGTGGGACCTGGGACAGCGCAGAGTGGCCAGCCTGGGACAGAAGCGCCGAGGTCTCCATGAGGACTCTCGCCCGCCACTTCCCTCCCAGCTGCCCCACTGAGTCCTTCCAAGGGAGTCCAGAGCCGCCCTTACTCGCCTGACGGGACAGGAGGAAGGGGGGCGGGAGCAGGAAAGAAGGGATTCAGGGGAAGTTTCAAGGGGTGTGCCGGGGAGGGGGGAGGATTCTCATGAGTCAGCGGATCGGGCTCAGTGTGACTTCACTGCTTCCCGAGAAGAGGCGCCCGGGGCAAGAGGCCGCTCAGAGTGCAGCAGCAGGAGTGGAAGGTCGGAGCACCCGGCCGCCCCCGCCGGGCAGGGCGCGGGGCAGGGCTCGGGGCTGGCCGGACTGCTCAGGGCCAGGCGGGGAGAGGAGGCCGCGCGCCCGCCGAGAGAGCTCGGGGCAGAGGAGGCGACCTCTCCTCCGCCTCCTCTCCTCCTCCCTCTCAGACGCCAGTTCCCGCCTCAGCCCGAGATGCCACGCCGCGCGCTCCGCCTGCAGGTGGCGCTGCGGGGGCGCCCTGGGCGCACTACTGGGGGTCTGGGGTGGGGCTCAGCCGCAGCAGGGATCCCGGGCCTGGAAGGCGCGCGAGGCGAGAAAAGGGGTGGCGAGGGAAGGGTGGGATGGGCCGCCAGAACCCCCACTGCCCCTCGGGCCGGCGCTCCCACCCAAGTGGCGGGAGAGTCCAGAGAGCCGACCTGCTGTGCTAGTGCCCAGGCGTGGGGCTGGCTCGTGCGCGCTTCTATTAAGAAGCCACCTCCTGGGCCCCGCACAGCTCGGGGCGGCTCACTTTCAGCAAAGGGATGGCGGTTTAGGGGCCATCTTTCCTCTCTGGGGATGGCGCTCTTGACCCGCGGGCAGTAGAATGGAAACTTTGAGTTGCGTCTCAAGCATTGGAGGTGGGTTTTCCTGAACTCTCTAGCCAGGCTCCCTTGAGACCAAGAATGCATCTCTTGCATAGGGATAGACTATGGCCAAGGCTGGGGCGCAGTCTGGGATCAAGGCTCGGCCTAGATGAGGGACAAGGGCTCAGTCTTGGGCTGGATGAAGGGCGATGGTTAGGGATTCTTGTCAACCCGGTCTTCACGAGCTGTATAAGAAAAAAAGCCAAGAGGCCTATCTGGGGCTCAGACTTGCAACCTTGGCCTTGGCGGATAGAGCTTCGTGTCCTACCTCCTTGCAGGCCCCGAGCTCTAGAAGTCGTGATGCTGCTGACCTCCCCGTGTTGGTTCATGGTTATGTGGTGGCTGTTTGGTTAACATATTGAGAGTATCAGGGCACAAAAATAACCTGTGGCCAGACACCTTTAAGCTGAAGAAAAAAGCTGTTGGAGGCTTCATCCTAACTCTTTCCAGAGGCTCCAGTGGCTATTCCCATGATACAACTTTACATATAAATCTATGGGCAGAGTGTGTCTCCCTTTTCTGTGCCAAGATGTAAAGGTAATACCCTGTGCTAACGTTCTGGGTGCCTCTTCTCCGTTGTCAGTCAGTCCAGCTCCCCTGCTTTCAGGATGTCCAAAGCCATCTGAGAAAGTTATCTAAGGATTTTTCCATAAAGAAGAGGAAAGAGGAAAAAAAAACCAAAGGATCCTAAACGTTCCCAGGTTTCACTGTGTGCCAGGAGAAATACCGTCTGTCTCCCGCCCAGACCTCAGAGCCCGGGCCTCCTTCCTACAGGGCGGTGCCCAGCTATTCCTGGAAACCCCCTCCTTTTTACTAACCCCTTCCCCAAGGTGTCTCCTCCCAGAGCATGACCTAGGAAAAGGATCATATTGTCAAAGCTTGATGTCCCCTATCCCCTCTTTCTGATCCCAACCTGACCTGCTGTAGTCCTCAGCCTGCCCCCTCCCTTGATGCCCTCGTGCTGACTTTTCCTCCCGGAGCAGGGCCTGAGCTGTGGCCTCTCCCTCTAGCCTGGCCCTGTGCCCCACTAGGTGACTGGGAGAGGATCTGATATACTAATTTGTGTTAACGTGATAATAGGTGATAATGGGGTCATGTGTTGCCGACCATGGGCCAATTATTTCTAGCCCAGCCTCACTGCCTCAACCCCAAGTCCAGGCTGCAGGGATGGGAATTTCAGGCTGACTAATCTCCACAGCCAGCTGAAGGGGGCGGGGGAGTGGGAGGAACCGAAGCCCATGGACGATCCCAGGGTGCTGGTGCCTTCGAGCTGCTGCCTCGGTTTCAGTTTCATCCTTGGCTGATACTTTCCTCCGATGAGTGGAATTGCTTTGGTTTCCCTCCAGCCCCTCTCCTCTCCCCAGCTGCCCCCCCTTTTGGACTGCTAGCTTCCCTCAGCCAGCCCTTCACTTCGTGAGGGGAGAGATGGGAAGATAATTTGGCAGCGATGAGGAAAAAATGTACACGTAGACACCCTCAGACACACAGGCTCACATACCATACTGCCTTGCAGACACACGCATGCACAAACTCTGCACAAACACACATGCACGCACGAGGGGACTCGACACATCCAAGAGTTGAGCCCACACGCGTGCGTGCGAGTACACACACACACACACACACACACACTCCAGCCTCACTCACATCTGAGAGACCCACACCGACACACACAGAGGCAGGCGAGGCCCTACAGAGACCCATCCCACACATAGACCCACACACACGCTCACATACTCTCACACACAAACCAGCAGCAGCCGAGTTGGATGGCTTCCTCAAAAGAGGGCTGGAAAGTTTGTTTGCTGCCAGCGAAGGGGCCTAGACATTCCGTGAAATGACTCATACTGCACCTTTATAGACATTAAATGTTGTATTTTTCTGGATTAAACAACAACAACAACCCACGACCCCTGTCATGGGGGCAGGGCCAGGAAACTGAGGAGTGGCTGTCTTCCTATTGGGCCTCTGTCTAGCGCATGTCTCAAGCTTGTCCTCGCCTCTCTGTGGGAGGGGGCAATCCTGAAAGAGCAGAATCCTCTACCTCCTGGTACAAACCTCAGCCCGGAACTGCCCCTTGGCAGGATGTGAAGTGGGTGAAATTGGGGGCTAACGAGTCCCCCTCACAGCCTCTCCTCGCTACTATACCTTATCCCTAGTCTTGAGGATCTGGCGTGAAGCCGTGTCCCCACTGTGGTGTCCTAGTCTGAGCCCTTCCTGATCTTTCATTCCATTCAAGCGCTCCTCCCCAGCTCCCCTGGCTCTGTCCTTACTGCTACCTCCCTGCACAACTCCAGGGGGCGCCATTCACCATATATAATATGTAGCGCCCCATGCAATGTGACTGGAGCCCCCTCCACTTCCCTGAACCTTCTCTCCATCTGAGGAAGGAATGCCCAGCTTAACAGCAGCTGTGTCCTCGTCCCCCAGCACACTCAAGGGCCCACAGATATTGCTTGGCAATTGCCTCCAGCAAGGCCTCCGTGTGTTGGCGTTCCTCTGCCCCACCATCCCAACCCCTGCCCCCTAGCAGCAGCCCCTTGGGTCAAGGCCTACTTAGGCCCACTCTTTTCTGCGGGCCATGAGGGGAGGCACCTTTGGAACATCATTTGGAATCCCTGCAGGGCTGTGGGGCACAGTGAGGCTGCCCTCCACACCAGACAGGTGTTGGGCCGGCAGATGTTGGGGGTTGACGAGTTAACTCTGGCTCCTCTAGACAATGGCCTGAAAACTCTGGATGCTATGCTGCCTCTGATAGGTGCCCCAGAACAAGGCATCTGCCCTCGGCCCTGGTCCCAGGGACTTTTCCAGGCTGAGCCCTGGCTCCAAGATAGGGGCTAGGAACCAGTGGGATTAGAGACTCCAGGGGGCTTGCCCTCATTTGCTGGACTCTGCCCGAAGCCACTTCTTTATTTTTTGCAAATAAACCAGAGGATCAGGTTCCTCCCCCTCCCTCCACCCTCAAAATCTCCCACCAACCCAGAGGGCCGGCCTGAAGGGCACTGAATCTATATCCCAAACACTGGGCCCATTCCCCAGGCTGTGCGTGCAGTGGGGACAGTGCCTCCCAGCAGCCACTGTACCCAGGGTCGACATGCGGAGTGCTCGCTCAAGGCCTGCAGCTCCTCCTACATCTGGCTGTCATCTCTCTTCAGGCAGGCCCTTGAGCTGCTGTCTGGCCCTCCAAGAAGTGAAACCTAGCGGTCCTCTGAAGTTTTGTAAGGGATCTCATGATGCCCGGGCCTGTCCCAGCAAAGGCCTGGAGGGGAAATGTATAACTCTCCATTTTAATGAGAGCAGGGTCGGGTGGGGAAACCAAGTGGCTTTCCAAGAGCCCAGTCAAGGAAGGTGGTCGGCCAGATGAAACTTCTGGGAAGTTGCTCCCAGCTACATCCTCCCATCTGCCTGCCTGTGCTTTGGCCCGGGAACACCCCCGCCCCCTATTACCCCCCAGTGCAGGCCAGGGCAACAGACCGTAATCCGCGAAGGAGCATTTTGGTATAACCTATCCCAAGGAATTCTTCTATTTTGCAGCTACTCAACAATATTTTTAGGGGCCGGCCCCGTGGCTTAGCGGTTAAGTGCGCACGCTCCGCTACTGGCGGCCAGGGTTCGGATCCCGGGTGGGCACTGACACACCGCTTCTCCGGCCACACTGAGGTGGCGTCCCACATACAGCAACTAGAAGGATGTGCAACTATGACATATATCTATCTACTGGGGCTTTGGGGAGAAAAAAGGGAAAAAAAAGAGGAGGAGGATTGGCAATAGAGTTAGCTCAGGGCCGATCTTCCTCAGCAAAAAAGAGGAGGATTGGCATGGATGTTAGCTCAGGGCTGATCTTCCTCACACACACACACAAAAACAATCTTTTTAGAACAAACACTCCTTATGATGCCCAGGCACAACCTGGGACTTAGAGATTTCTGTCTGTCATTTGGATCTATCTTGCCATGTAAACCCAACAGAGGCAAACCTGGAGTTATTGAACATATCAACAGAGGGATGATTGCTGGCTGTACAGAAAGGATTATGGCGGGCTTCTCAGCTTTGCAGGTGGGAGGATTCCTTTTAAACTATAACTTCTCTCCTGGCTTTTGAATATGCTTCTCATTCCAAAAGTCTGATTGATAGGTGACTTTTCTAGCATGTGTCTGGTGGAGAGTAAGGGCCATGGCCACAGAAGCTGTGGCACTGTGGTATTTTGTTCTGGCCACAGGTTTGAATAGAATTTGTTGAGGCCAAGGGGTTAAGGGAGGGGGAAAGCAACCAGCCAGTTTGTCTCCAAAGAACCTGGGGTGATTTGCAGAAGAACACACGCTATCAGGCACTGCTTGAAAAAGGGGGCACAGAGGGGCTGAGAAGGTTGCCAAGGTGGAAAGACAAGTTGAGTGCAGAAGTGGGGAGGTGCGGGCCGGCCCTGTGGCTTAGCAGTTGAGTGCACACACTCCGCTGCTGGCGGCCCGGATTCAGATCCCGGGTGCGCACCGAGGCACCGCTTCTCCGGCCATGCTGAGGCCGCGTCCCACATACAGCAACTAGAAGGATGTGCAGCTATGACATACAACTATCTACTGGGGCTTTGGGGGAAAAATAGAATAAATAAATAAAATTATAAAATTATAGAAGTGGGGAGGTGGCCCCACACAGCCTGTGGGCCGCTGGGAGGCCCCTCTGCTCCTGGAAGGACCCAGGTTCTAAGGCCTGAGAGGACGGAGAAGGGGTTGGAGAGTGGGGAGAAAACAGGGCTGGAAGGAGAGAAGCTGTGAGTTCACGCTGGATGGTGCAGCCTGAGCATCCATGGGCAACTCGAGAAGGGGAATTCCTGCCAAGTCAGGGAATGAGCCATTGGCAGAGACAGCGTGGCTGTCGTCAGGAGTGGTGATCTCAGCCGGCTGGCCCCACCTGGCTGGGGCTCACCCAACGGGTAGGTGGAAGAGTTGGGAGCCAGGTGGGGAAGGGCTGGCAGGCTGGGGAGCAGCAAGGTCATCTGGAAAGGCAGCCAGGCTGACCTGGAGCCATGGAGTCAGGAAAGTCATTCAGGTGGCCCATGGCTCCCCAAGGTGAGGTTGGCACAGTATTTTCACCAAGGGGTGTGGGGTTTACTTTGGCTGCAACTCCAAGATCATGGGGCTGTGGTTAGTTCCCAGTGGCTGGGGAAGGTGGGAACTTATGGGATTCCCACAAGCTGTGGGCTCCAGGTCACTGGCAGGCATTAGGGCCAGTCACTGTGAGCTGGTCAGCACAGTGCTGACCTCTCTCCCTGGCCTTCCCAAGAGGAAGACCTCTCCCCCAGCTCCTCCGTGCCTTGAGGCTTCAGCCTTGGTTGAAACCACAAACACGCATAGGAGGGATCCACCATTAGTCCTCAGCAGCATCTGGCTTGGCCTATCAGACTTTCTCCCGAGAGCTGGATTGAAAAAAGCGAAATGAGGACGAAGATGATGCTGAAGGTAGCTAACATTTATTGAGGGCTCACTAAGCATCAGGCACTACCCTAGACATAGGTTATCTCATTCCCTCCTCACCACAGCCTTGTGAGGTAGGTTCTTATTATCCCTAATTTAAAACACAAGGAAAGTGAGGCTCAGAGAGTTTAAATGACTTGCCTAAAGACACAACTGGTAAATGGCGCAGCTGGAAGAGGAACCCAGGTCTGTCTGATGTTAGAGACCAATAAACTCTTAGCAAAATGTGTGTGTGTGTGTGTGTGTGTGTGTGTGTGTGTGTATCCATTAGTGAGTTTCCAGGTCAAGGTAAAGGGGGCTTAGGGATGGCTGAGACCTACTATAATTTTGAAAGGAAAGTCTTACAGGCAAGAGGCCAGCAGAGAACTGTGTGTCTCCAGGACCTGAAATCCCCTGGGGAAAGCGTGCCCACTTAGAAAAGAAAAAAGCGGAAATTTGCTCTTGGCACTTATTTCAGTGACTTGGCTATAGGTAGCCAAGAAGTCTCAAGGGCCAGTGCCCCTGTCCAGCCCCTAGGTCTTCTCCTGGAAATCTGCAATCTGCAGCTGCCTTCACCACCATCATCTACCATCACTCCCGTCCTCCAGTCCTGTGCCAAGGACGATCCTTTCCCAAGGCTGGGGAAGCAGGCAGATGCTGGTGGCTAAGCAGGTCCCTGAACCTCAGGCCCTTTGGCCATCCCTGCCTCTCAGAAGGCCCTGCTCCTCTGGGGCCCCATCAGCTTTGCTGCTTTCTGCCAAGGAGATGCAAGGCCTGAGGCCTGGCTGGGCTCCCCCTCCAGACGATGTAGACCCATAAGGAGTGACAATTCCCGGCCAACTCCCTCCTAGAGTCTCCTAGCTGTGGGTCCATGTCGGGGGCTAGTATGAATACTGAGGTAAGGGGGAGATAGAATGGGAGACTGGGGTTCAAGTGAGTGCCTCACACAGAGCAGCCTGGCTTTGGACAGAAGGGGGCATAGCTTTCTCCCAGCACCCCAACTCTAGCCGCTTTTGTACCTGCTGCACCAGCCCATCTCCCCTCAAGCCTTCCCCTGATTCATATCCTCCTGGCTTCCCCCACCAGGAGCTCTAGGCTCCACTTCTCTAAGAAGTCCCCAAAAGTCTCCAGTCACCTCAAGCGCACGATGCATCTGGCCCGGGATTCCTCGGTGTTTGGCATTTAGTTCCCAAATTGTATCCTCTGGGCATCTCCTGGCCTCACCCACTCGCTCGGCCCGCCCTCCTGCCAGGTCTGCACACAGCAGGCGCTCAATAATCTGGAGTGCAGGGCTTGGGCCAAAGGCGTCAAGTGAGTGGACTGCGCAGGCGGAGGGGGCCGGACATAACCATTCGGCATCCCCGGGGAATGGATTTCTCTCTGAGGCATGGTGTGGGGGCTTCCGCCGGGAAGGGCCCTGACGGGGAGCTGAGAGCCCCAGGACCCGCGTGTGAGCTGAGAGGGGGCGCGCTGGCCAGGGCAGGGGCTCGCGACGTGGGCTCTGCGGGAGCCCTGCTCTCGCCGTCTCCGGGGGCGAGCGAGCCGTGAGGGGAAGGAGAGGCCGCGCGGGCCCCTGGCACGGCTCCCCCTGCCGTGCTGGCGACTCCGGCGGGCCGGGGGTGGAGGGGCGCTGTTTCCACCAAGACGCCGCGTCCCTCCCTCGCTCCCTCCCCCACCCCGCCCGCCTGCGGTCCCTCCCGTCGGTCCCTCCCTCCGGCTCTTCCCTCCCTCTCGCCCTGCCTCCTTCGCGCCCGCCCCAGCCGCCGCCTGCGGGGACGTGTGTGTCTCTAGTGCAATTTCCCCTTTCGCTCGGCTGTCTCAGTGCAGGTCTCCGCCGGCTTGCGCCCCCTCCCCGGGCGCCCCCGCCGCCCCCTCCCTCGGCCTTGCCCTCCTGGGCTTCCACTCAGCTCCCCCGCACTCCACCCCGCCCCCCGGAGTCGTTTTATCAGGGGCGCCGCCGCCGTCTCACCTGGTATTTGCATCTCGCCCTCCAACTTGCCATTGGCGGCGCGACGTGTGGGAGAGCCCTGCGCCTCGCCCGCCCGGACCAGCCTGCCCCGGCGCCGAGGTGAGTCACGGGCGCGGGGCCGCGGGGGCAGGCGGGCAGGGAGGAAAGGAGGGAGGGAAGCAGGGAGGGGGACGGTGGCCCCGGCGGCCGCGGGGACCGACCGGGCGCCGCGCTCAACTTCCACTTCTCCTTTCGCCGGCGCCGAGATCCCGGCACCAATTGCCCGGCCGGCTTCTGAGGGGAGAAGGTGGGCTGGCCGGGCTGGGGACCCGCGTCTCGGTCCCTGGGTCGGGGAGGGGACCACGGCGAGCGACCCTGGCCCGGCGACCGGGCCCACTCTGCCTCAGGTACGTCGATGGCGCCGGTTCTTCGAGCCTTCGCGGACCTCGAAAAGTTTGCCTCAGGGCGGGATCGGGGCCCCGGGGCTCCAGAGTGTAGGGGTTGGGGGCCCAGGGAAGGATGGGAGAGCCGCGGCGTGTTGAGTCCCGCCCTTGCCTCGCCCCACCGCGTGTGTGTTGGGGCACCCGGGCTCCTGAGCCCGGGTTAGAAGCGGAATCGATTTCCCTAGTCAGGGCGGAGGGCCAGTTTTCTCACGACCCGGGCTGCCCGGGTTCTGTGACAGGGCCGATCGTGACAGCGGCCCCCAAAAGCTCGGTGCCCGAGGGCAAGAAGTCGAGCGGGAACTGCGGTGGGGCTGCTAGATTGATCGGGCGACCCCTAGGGTTTCTAGGGCCAGGCACCTTAGGGTAACACACACACACACACCCCTATGACTTGAATAAATGGATCGCCAAAATAGAGACCTCTTGGCAGGGGCCGGTGTTTCCGTGTGAGCCGGCCTTCCCGCTCCCGCGTTCCCGCTCTCCCCAGCTCTCCCGCCTCTCTGTTCCCTCTGCTGCCGGCAAGGAGACTCAGCAGCCACACAGCGCGAGGTCCATTGCCGACAGCGCCTTGCTTTTGGAGACTGCTGAGGCGGTAGCGGCTATATGAATTTCTGGTCCCTCCACCGCACCTTAACTCTGCCGCCCTTTCCTCACAACTGTATGCCAGGAGATGGCCTTCCTGACCAGAGTCACCTCCTGACCCCTTGGCACCTCAGCTCGGCCAGTCTTGCTGGCTGCCCCCACCACCACCACACCCTAACCATGGGATTTGATGGCCGTTTGATTCCTGCCCCTCATCCCTCTGCCCGAGATAGAGGCCTGTCTGGTCCTGCAGCTTCTTCTGGTTAATGTTTTACAGTTCATTGTGGCTAATCATTTTAATTAGCTCTTAAAGTGGGGAGGAACAGTTAACCTTGGACTTCTCGATTTTGGCCTGGTGGGGCCTCAAATGGGAGGAGTGCTGGGGAGGTGGGGAGGTAGGAGCGGAAGTGAGGTCACCACCCCAGGGCCTGAGCCACTACTGCTGGCCCCAACAGCTGGTGGGCACGCCCATCGGGGACTCACCCCCTGCGAGCTGACCCCTGGCCTGAATGCCCAGGTTAGGAGGGGGTGAAGGGAACAGATCTAGCTCTCCCCTTTGGGGAGACAGGACACTTTGGCACTGAAAATGCCCAGGGAACACGTATGCCCAGCAAGAATGCAAATCCCTCCTTGCAGTTAGTTACGCAGTGTTTTACCGGTTATAAGGCACTTTCTCAACCATTAATTCAGTGGACCCAGCGCGGAAACAGCCTAGCGGGGAGCTATCTCGAGTTAAGAGAAGGACTTAACTGTTCTGGAGGACTTCCTATCCTGGCCGATGTTGGGAAGAGGCTGCCTTGCATGTGGTTGTCTCTGGGGCTGGGTTCAAAGCCTGGGATGTCTTGAGGGGGGGACGGTTGAGCAGGCTCCACGTTGCCACCCTCACCCAGCCTCTAGCTGTGAGCCGAAGGAGTGGCTTGTTTGCAACTATGTCTGGCATTCCTCCCACTGCTGCACTGTTTGCTCGGTGGTTGCTCAGGAACTGGCGCCCACCCCTGGACAAGCTGGGGGCCCAAAATCCACCCTCCCCCTGCCTAGTGCTAAGTGGTGGCACAGTGGCTTCTGTCTCCTCTGTCCTATATTGGGATCTAAAAATGAGGGTGCTGTGCTCTGTCATGGGCCTGATTGATAGGGTGTCCAAAATGCCCCTGGCCTGCAAAATTCAGGGCTTTTGTCCCTGAGAGGCCCAGCCAGACGCAGACTGAGGGGATTGCTTTTCTGGCAATCTACTCCTAAGCTTGGCCTTGGTCCTCGCCACCCCCTGACCCCCAACTTTCTCATTTTACCTCCAGTCCCTAGAGCCAGATTGTCTAAATCCCAGCTTTGTTATTTACTAGTTGTATGGTTCCAGTCAATTCTATGCCTCAGTTTCCTCATCTGTCAAATGAGACCTACCTCATAATGTGGCACTGAGGATCAAATACATCAATACATGTAAGCTGCTTATTAGAACAGTGTGTGACACATAGTAAGCGTGAACTAGCATTATGATATTGTCTAACGCAGTGCCTAAAACTCAGATTCAATTCAGCAGACATATGCTGAGAGCCAGTCCCAGTACCGGGCATCAGCGAAGTGGCAGTAAGGAAAATATGGAGGTGAAGAAGGTACACTTACCTTCTGTAATTGTGTATACCTTCTGGTGTAGGCTGGAGTCGGGGTGGGGAACGTGGGAGCAGGCCAGGGAGAGTGGCTGGGTCATCTATATAAATAACCATAATTCAAAGCCAGGCTCGAATCCTTGAGCCAGTGTGGGGAGCCAGAACCCCAGACTTGGAGGCTTCTCTTTGCCTGGGGACACTGGCTGGGTTCTGGTCTGTATGCCCGCCCCTGGACAGAGGCCTTCCCTGGGATTTGGGTGAATGAGAGGGAAAGGGAGACTTTGTTCCTGCATGGGCTGCAGGTGGTAAGCATTCAGTGGACTGATTTGTTGGGTTCCAGGGCAGGATGGCATTACTTAGGGCCACCCACAAACACCCCTATAGCTCCCTGGAGTGGCAGGACCCATGCCTGCCATGCCCTCTGCACCTCCCAAAGGTCCCCTGCTGAGCTGGGAGGGGCCTTGGGCAGCCTTCTCTCCTCAGGTTGGGCCTGGCCCCAACCTGGGCTTGGTTATCTCTCCAGGATTTCTAAGCTGCAAAGAGGTTTCTGGCTTCACTGCCAATTTATTCCCTTTGTGGTTCTCAGACTGAAAACTAGTTCTGCAGGAGAGGAAGGAAACTCATCCAAGGTACCCAGAATCCCATGGGCGCTTTCCTAGGGGTCAGGGGCTTTTCTCATCAACACCAACCTGCCTGCAAATCTCTGGCCGCTGAGCCTCGCGTGGCCTGTAATAGCAGCTGTGCCGCTAATGCCCTGTAGCTGGGGCCCCAGCGCTGGTTGCCAAGGAACTGCTGGTTCGGGTGCTTATGAGGGTTCTGACCTCATAGGGGCTGCTGAGTTTCAATTCAACAGACATTTATTAACACCTACTGTGTGCCCAACCTGTGCTAGGCGCTGTGGGGGAGACAAGCAAAGGAGGTGGTAGGGGAGAGATGACTAAGACACTGAAACAATCAGAGACGAGGACAAGCAGGCAGGCCAGTGGCTGGCCAGGTGCTAATTGTGCTCCTTGAAGCAGGGGCCAGAGGCGGCCAGTGCTCTGAGGTCAGCAGCAGCTGGAGGAGGGAGGGAAGGCTTTGTGAGGGACGCGGCTGAGCTAGACCTTGAGGGGGGTGGGGCGGCACCGGGGAGATTTGGCTAGGCAGAAAAGGGAGAAAAGACGCCTTTCTCTCTCTTCCCTGGCCACAGACTGGCCTTCGAAGCCTGGACAATTGTTTGGCAAATACATGTCACATAAAAGACTAGGTCAGAGAGTGTGGGTGTCTCGGTGCAAACCCCGATTTCCACTTCAGGAGACACAAAGTGGCTGTCCCGGACCGGGAGCCTAGCAGGTATTGATAAGACACAGAGGGTGGCCAGGCTTCCCTGCCACCCAAGCTGAGGGGGTTTCATTTTGAACTCCCCCCCTACACACACACACACACACACACACACACACAGGCCCTGCAGGAGAGAGAGGGGAAAAGAGAGGTAGGGGGCACCAAAGGGACAGGAAAACTGACATGCCACAGATGTTCATGGCAGGCACGGGCTGGTTGGGTCCCACCTTTCCCCTGGGTTCTGAGATTTCTCTGGAAGCTCAGAGGTTCAGGTGGAGGACAGAGATTTTTATTTTCTCAGCCATCTGGGAACCAAAGAGTCTGGGGAGTCCCACGTGTTTCTTTCCCAGACCACCCGGGCAAGGGCAAGGACTAGCCATATGTTTGTTCTGCTGCGTTTGTGGCTCTCATGGCTTGGTGTAGAGGGAGACTTGGCCCTTGTTGGGCTTAATTGGGTAAAAACACCCAAACCCACACATGCCCCCCCACATCATTTTTCCTCTCACTGCCCTCTTGCCCTGCCCCCTTCCCAGCACATTGCAACACCACAGGGACACACCACAGAGCCCTGACTTCTTGGCTGGGAAGTTGTGTCCTAAGGTGAGTTTCTCAGCAAAGAGACCCCAGTCTGCTCCCAGGGTGAGGAGGAGGGTCAGGCAGCACAGAAGGGTGTTTCATGCCTGAAGATCTGCAAGGGAAAGTGCTGGAACATTTCTCAGACAGATCAAGAAGAATCAAGAGGTTAAGACACTTGCCAGCATTGTGCAAGCTTTGCCTTAGGTTCCCACCTTCTCCATGGATCATTTTCTTGTCCCAGTGCTGGCACTTCTGCTTCTCAGTCCACCTGCCCTTCCTGAAGCTTCCTTTCTTCTTCCAGTCTAACCCAATATCCTTCTGAAGAAGCGTATTGTCAGGGGGTGGGGGGCGGTGGGGAAGAGCACAGGCTCTCTGCATTCATATCCCAGACGTACCACTTACTGTGACTATGCGCTAGTAACTTAACCACTCTGGGTCTCAGTGCCTACCTCACAGGGGTGGAGTGAGGCTTAAATGAGATAATGCATGTGAAGCACTCAGCATGGTGCCTGGCACATTAGTAACCACCCAATAAGCGTTAGCTGTTATTGTTCCTGTGGCTATTATTATTGTTGTTGTTGTTATCACTTCCCCTTCGCACACTCTTGACATTGCCACGCTCCATGGATCAACCGCTTCTCTGGCAGTGTTGGCAGGGCACGCCATACCCATTCCTAAAACCAAGAGGGAGATTTTCCAGATCTTTCTGCTAACTTTTTGTTAACTGCCATCACACAGGATAAGGTGGGGATGTGGAAGAAGGTGTGTGTGTGTGTGATATATAAAGTCTTTCTGAGTGGCAGACAGTGCTGTAGTGAAGAGTGAAACTCAAGTCTTTAATATTTTTATTAACATTGCCGTCTTTCTCTCTTCACCTCTTTCATCCTGAGTATCATTCGCTGCAGGAATAAGAGTAAGTTAGTCCCATTGAGAGAGGGCTTCATATTCCACCCCTAGCAAGTATTTAGCAGCCATCAATTTGTTGTTATTACCATACTGAGTGTAGAGTTCTGCAAGGCGAGCTGACTGGTCAACCACTGCTCACTTTCTCCCTCCTTTTGCTAGAACAGATGATGGGTCCCTTCTGGGCCAATGCCCAGAGACCTTGGGTTGGGGCTGGGGCACTTCCTTTGCCAATAAGAGTTCCCTGGGGCCTGGGGGCAATTCCCACTTCAAAGGCCTCCCAGAAAGTAACATGGAGGTTCCATCTGCTATCAAATGCATTGTGTTTGCTTGAGGAGCCTGTGGCCACCCGCAGGGGCAGGAGGCCCAGAATAAACTGGACCACCCTTGGACCACCCCTGAGCCGATTCACTCAGACCCTTGGTCCCCACTCCTCAGGTTAGAACTGCTAGGCCTTGCGGGATGGGAGAGTGGGCAATTAGTCTTAACCTCCCCAAATTCCTGATGACCTGATAACAAGGAGGTACTTAGACAAAGATTTAGGAGATAATCTGTCTTTTTCTCATAATGCCCCCAGAGGATAAGAGAGACTGGTTCAGCTCTTCTGATTCTGTGAGAATCCATGCACAGAAAACACCTATCTCATTAGGTGACCACTTTCTTGGCGCCATGCTGATCCTAAAAAAACACACAACAGGCCCAGCCTCCTGCTCTGAAGGATCTAAGCCCAATTCTAGAGCTGTGGTAATACACATGCCCTTCGCCCCACAGTGGGCAGGAGCTGAAGTGCCAATCAGCCTACAGCACTTAAGGTTGTAGATTGGGTGATGTGGGGTCCAAGGGCTTATCTAGAGGAAGATCATTCTCCTCCATCCTCAGCTTAGTAAGGCTTCCTGGAGGTGAGAGGGTAGATGGCCTTTCAAACGAGGTGAGAGAGCACATTGGCTATGCTATAGGGGCATTCCAGGCTACATGGGACAGTAACATTGGCATAGGAGTGAGCAAAAGGTAAACAACACAAACCAATTAGAGTCAGCGCACAGTAAGTCCCAAGGTTCAGAATTTGTCTCTACTGGTGGCACCAAGGAATGGGTTTTCTAGGAGAGCATGAGTGTTATTGTTTCTTTTGTCTTTACTGCTATTGCATAGTAATATTATCACTTAGGAAAATTACATACTAAGTGTTTGCTGCTGCTGTTATTATTTTATCCAATCTGTGGACCTTTTTCTTTCTCTTCATTTAACACCTTTATTGAGGTAATATTGACATACAAAAAACTGCACATAATTAAAGTGTACAATTTGATAATATTTGACATATGTATGTACTTGTGAAACCATCACCCCTGAAAGTTTCCTTGTGCATTTTCGCTATCCTTCCTTCTCATCCTGAGCAACCACTTATCTGCTTTCTGTCACTGTCAGTTAGTATGATGCATTTTCTCTTTTATATTGAAATATATTTGACATATATCGTTGTGTAAATTTAAGGTGTACAACATGTTAATTTGATACATTTATATAGTCATGTGCCGCATAATGATGTTTCAGTCAGTGACAGACAGCATATATGACGGTGGTCCCATAAGATTAGTACCATATAGCCTAGGTGTGTGATAGGCTATACCATCTAGGTTTGTGTAAGTACAGTAGGGAAGGAAGAAATTTTCCTCTTCTCTTCTAGGTTCTCCTGGCTGGTCTAGGAATTAAATTCATGTGAGACAGATTAACAGGAGAAAAACAAACAAAAGTTTAATAACATGTATACAGGGGAGAAACCCAGGAAAACTGAGTAACTCACCCAAACGGCCAAAGCCTTCATATTAAATACTATCCTCAGCTAAAGGCAAAAGATGTTGGGGATGGGAGAGTCAGGAACTTCAAAGGGAAGGAAGGCGATTCACACGTTGGTGAAAAGGAGCCAAGGTTTAGAAAACAAGTGTTCTGCCACAAAGAAACAGAAGAACACAGAGGGGAGCCCAACAAACAGGGTTTTCTAGGTTCCTCCCTGTCTACCACCTAGTTCATGTGATGCTGAGGTGATAGTTCGCTTCCTGAGACACGTTTTGTAATCTGAATTCTTCTAGGTGGTTAAGGGGGAGGTAAGGAGAAAAACTTTCTGAGTCTTTTGTTTCTTAAAAACAATCAGCCTAAAATAATCCTCATGTTGAAGAGACACATTTTGGGGTAGCAAATTTTGTTCCCCTTCAGTACACTCTATGATGTTTGCACAATGACGGAATTGCCTAACGATGCATTTTTCAGAACATATCCTCGTTGTTAAGCGACAGATAACTGTATATTGTAATATGGTTGCCATCGTAGTGATAATTAGCACCTCTATCATGTTACGTAATTATCCTTTTTTTAATGATTGGAATAATTAAGTTCTAGTCTCTTAGCAAGCTTGATAATTATTATACAATATTGTTGTCTATACAGGCGTACCTCGGAGATATTGTGGGTTTGATTCCAGACCATCGCAATAAAGCAAATATCGCAAAAAAGCGAGTCACATGAATTTTTGGTTTCCCAGTGCGTCTAAAAGTTACGTTTACACTATACTGTAGTCTATTAAGTGTGCAACAGCACTATGTCTTAAAAAACAATGTATATACTGTAATTTAAAAATCCTGTATTGCTAAAAATGCTAACCTTCATCTGAGCCTTTAGCAAGTCATAATCTTTTTGCTGATGGAGGGTCTTGTAAAGAACACGGTATCTGTGAATCACAATAAAGCAAAGAGCAATAAAACGAGGTATGCCTGTATTCACTGTACTGTGCATTTGGGCTCTAGGGCTTATTTACTACTCATTGTAATAGTTTGCATTTTCTAGAGCTTTTTTTTTTAAATTTTATTTATTTATTTATTTTCCCCCAAAGCCCCAGTAGATAGTTGTATGTCATAGCTGCCCATCCTTCTAGTTGCTGTATGTGGGACGCGGCCTCAGCATGGCCGGAGAAGCGGTGCGACGGTGCGTGCCCGGGATCTGAACCTGGGCCGCCAGCAGCAGAGTGCGCGCACCCAACTGCTAAGCCACAGGGCCGGCCCTCTAGAGCTTTTTATAAATGGAATCATATAGCCTGTGCTCTCTTTTTGTATGGCTTCTTTCATTCAGCATATTTATTTTAAGATCCATCCATGTTATTATATACATCAGTATTTCATTCCTTTTTGTTGCTAAGTAGCATTCCATTGTATGGATATACCATACGTTGTTTATCTATCCATCAGTTGATGGACATTTGGTGGGGTTTTCTTCCAGTTTTTGGCTATTACAAACATAGCTGCTATGAACATCTGTGTACAAATCTTTCTACGGCTATATATGTCCTTTTCTCTTGGCTAGATACCTAGGAGTGGAATGGCTGGATCACACAGCAGTTTAAGTTCAACTTTTTAAGAAACTGTTCAACTGTTTTCCAAAGTGGTTGTACCATTTTACATTCCCACCAGCAGTGTCTGAGAGTTCCAGTTGCTTCAAATCCTCGCTAACACTTGGTGTGGGCAGTCTTTTTAATTTTAGTCATCCTAATAGGTATGCAGTGTTATTTCATTGTGGTTTTAATTTATATTTCTCTAATGACTGATGATGTTGAACAGCTTTTCATGTACTTTTTTGTCACCTATATATCTTCTTTGGTGAGATGTCTATTCAAATCTTTTGCTGATTTTTAAATTGACTTGTTTTCTTGTAGTTGAGTTTTCAGAGTTCTTTATCTGTTCTGGACACAAGACCTTTATCAGATACATGCTTTGCAAAGATTTTCTCTGAGTCTGTGGCTTGTCTTTTCATTCTCTTTACAGTGTCTTTTGAAGAGAAGTTTTTAATTTCAATGAAATCCAACTAATCAGTTTTTACTTTTATGGATCTGCTTTTAGTGTTGTATCTAAGAACTCTTTGCCTAGCCCTAGGTCACAAATATTTTGTCTTATGTTTTCTTTTAGAAGTTTTATAGTTTTAGGTTTTACATTTTGGTCTTTGATCCATTTCAAGTTAATTTTTTCTGTGTGGTGAGAGGTGTGAATCCAAATTCATTTCTTTTTCTTTTTACATATGGATATCCAATTATTCCAACACCATTTATTGAAAAAGCTATCATTAGTTTACCGCAGTTGTCTTTATATCTGTGGGCTTATTTCTGGACTCTATATTGGGTTCCATTGATTGATCTATTTGTTTATCTTTACGCCAATACCATTTTTTTAATTTTACTTATTTATTTTTCCCCCAAAGCCCCAGTAGATAGTTGTATGTCATAGCTGCACATCCTTCTAGTTGCTGTATGTGGGATGCGGCCTCAGCATGGCCGAAGAAGCGATGCATCGGTGCGCGCCCAGGATCCGAACCCGGGCCGCCAGCAGCGAAGCGTGCGCACTTAACCACTAAGCCACAGGGCCGGCCCAGCCAATTGTTTTGATTACTGTAGCTTTATAATGATTCTTGAAATCACGTAGTGTTAGCCCTCCAACTTGGTTCTTTTTCAAAGTTGGTTTTGCCTATTTTAAGTCCTTTGCAATTCCATATGAATTTTAGACTCAGATTGTCAATATCATTTTCTTTTTTTTTTTTTTTTATTTTTTTTAAAGATTTTATTTATTCAGTTTTTTCCCCCCAAAGCCCCAGTAGATAGTTGTATGTCATAGGTTCACATCCTTCTAGTTGCTGTACGTGGGACTCGGCCTCACGTTGGACGGAGAAGTGGTGCCTCGGGGCGCTCCCGGGATCCGAACCCGGGCCGCCAGCATCAGAGCGCGCACACTTAACCGCTAAGCCACGGAGCCGGCCCTGTATCATTTTCTTTTAATATTTGAATTTATCCTATTTACATTAATTGTTATAACAGATATGTTTGGCTGTGCTTTTGTGATCTTTATCATCATGGATGACCTTGATGTTACTGTCATTTTAGAAGATGCTTAATCTTTTCATTGATATTCTTCAGCCAAAGACTTCCTTAACTTTACTATGCATTTACAAAATAGGAATATTTGTTATTTTCCCTTCATCTATAACCCATTTTTGTTGCATGTGTCCATGATTATCTGCTCCATATCTCATTTTATAGATGCCAATCATATCCCTTTTTAACCTTATCTGTCTAGACAACAAAAGGCCTCTTAAAAATAAAAGTGTGTCCTCATATAGTTATCCTCATTCTCCTCAGTACACCTCATTCTCTTGAATCATTTTAGCTCTTAGAACTGATCCAGCATCATGAAGTCTTTACCGAGGGTCCAGTGATCAGACCAGCACCCAATATTCCTAGGGTGGAAACACTGTGGTTTTTATACAAAGAGAGAATGCTTTGATGATGACCTGATTGATCATCAACCGCCTTCTTGATGCTGCTTGGAATAAATGACTCTAGCTTATATGTGTTTCCCCTAACAGAGGCCTGGAGTAAGAGAGGACAAGTAATGTTTGAGCCTGGAGACCTTTGCCCCCCAACTCTATCCCTATCCCCACCCCTAGACTGTAGCCCTCAGTTCTATCAAGACCCCAGTCTCTTTTCTAGAGATCTCACTCAGGCTGAGAATTTACATGGACTTAACTCGTGAATGTCCAGACCTGTATTAGAGTCAGAAGAAGATGAAATAGGCCTTGATCCCATGGATTTTAATGCCTGTTGGGGAAGCAAGACATACACATGAAATAATTAAAGAGCAATTCAAGACTGTGTGGGATTAAGAGATCTTTTGGTCGAATTTAAGGGCTATGGGATTTTAGAGAAGAGGGCTCCATCTGGACTCTAGTTATCGGGGTGTAACCAGCTCCATGGGTTTGGGGAACTTGGTTGGGACCTTGCTGGATGGGCATTATTTGATTAATCAAAACAAAGCAGCAAGGGCATGGCAGGCCTGAGAAATTCCGTGAATGAGCCTGGAATGTTCCCTCAGGGGACCATGAGGAGACCACTGGGCTTGAAGCCCAGGCTTGAGTTGAGAAATCATGGGAAACAAGGCTGAGTAGGTAGGGTGGGGTCAGACTGTAAAGGACCTTTGGAAACCAAGCAGATGAGTGTGGACTGTAAAGCTCTGCCTGAGTATGGCTGGTGTGGCCACAGCCATAGATCTAAATGTGTGCCCTGGAGTAGGAGTTGGCCTCAGCTCAAAGGCTGAGGGAGGAGCTAGGCAGAGGCAGGGCCGTGACTGGAACTTAATCTTCCTCACACCCAGTCAAGTGGGCTTTCTGCTGCACCAGGCCTAGTTGCTAGCTTTTCAGAGGCTTTCACATCCATTCCATACAGCTTCCTAACAGAGACCACAGGCGTGGGGAGTAGATGGTGAAGGCCAGCTTGCTCCATGGCTAATAGTGTGACAGAAGGGAGAAACACCCCTGGCTCACCTACCCACTGATCTGCCCTACTATTGCCCGGAGCCACTCCTTAGGTTAAAGCAGAGTAGCTCAGATAAGCCTTTCAAAATGAAAATGTGTTAAGGAGAGGGGTGACACATTAACCCAATATCACCCATTAACGTGTTAACACTAAATGCTTTACTATTTTTCTGAGTGGTGGCGAAGTCATTCCTGGGGAGATGGGATAGTGGCCTTCAGATCTCTGACTGCTACTAGGGTCAGTAAGCTTGTGAGGAGCTCTGGGTAGCATGAGCTCTATAGTGGAGAGGGGGGCAGGAGGCCTGAGGCTGCGAGAGCCACGTGACACGGCATGCCTGTGGTTACATAGCCCATTAATGGCAAAATTGCCTGAGCAGAGTTTTTCCAAACTTTCCCACCCAAGCGCCCCAAACTATTGAATTATAAGCTAGAGACTTAGAAGTATATATTGTCACAAAATTTCTTTGAAGTATGGCATTTTATCTTAAATGTGAATGTTGCAATCTACTGCCTAAATATATTTTAATTGATTTATCAGTGAACAAAATGGAAGCCCCTGGAAGATGAGCCAGGTTTTGGACTGTGGCTTTGATTCCTGCTCTGGGGCTTGGTCAGCTTTAGCAAGCAGGCACTATCCGTGTGGGACCTGCCTATGGACAGGTCAGAACTTGAACTTTCAGGATCTTAGCCCAAGGTGCTGGAAGGGAAATCCATCACCTGCAGCATGTTCATTTGCCTGCTGTCCCCATCCCTGTCCCCCTCCTTGATTCAAACTCATTCGATGGAAAAATCTAAGCCCTTCTGTTCAGGAGGAAAGCCGTTGGACTTGCTCGGTGGTTAGTTCTGGCCTCATCCCAGACTTTGGGTGGGTGAGCAGATCCCAGGGTGGGATGGAGACAGTGTGGTACCCATGAGGCTCTGAAGTCTGGGCGTGGATTGGCCGAGGCTGTGTGCACAGATTCCCCAGCCTTCCCTCCTCTACCACACTCAGCCTGCAGCCCCTCATACCCCCCCACATTTAGCTTGGAGTGTTTACAGTACTCTTCAGTTAAAAAATAAAAAACCTGCCTGTACTCTCAGAGCCTTCCAGCCTCGTGCTGCCCCACTCCTCTCTTGGTGGCTGAGAACAGAAGAGCCATCGAGGCGCTCCAGGCCAAAGTTAGCCTCCTTAGCAGCCCTAGCGCCTCATTCCTGTCCCCATAGCTTGCAGATAGAGACGATGACAATAAATAAAGAACAAAGAAGATGACAATAAATAAAGAACAAAGAACGCATGCCCTCCCCCAGCTTGGGCAAGGTGGGTAAAGCACTATGAATATTCAGGCAGCAAGCCTTCATCCACAGCCCCTGCCTGCCAGGGGTTGGAGGGGGCTCCAGACTGCGAGTGAGTGAGTGCCTGTAGTGACGAAACCACAGAGGTAGGGCCCTGGGCAGGCTGTCTGGGCTGGGCAGGGCGGGGCAGCCGGCTGGGTGAGGCCCAGATTCCCCAGGCTGATAAGGCAGCCTGTAAACACCCAGCGAGGGGAGGGGGCAGAGGGCAGGCGACCAGATGGCAGGAGAAGGGGGGAACCGGAGCCCAGGCCTAGCTGCAGGAAGTGGGGCTTGATGTGGAAACATCCTGTCCAGTGGGGGCTAGACGAGTGGCCATCAGTGATCACTCCCTCCACCACGGAGGCAAGCTTAGCACAAGGTGGGGCTGCCTGGGCGCCAGGCCAAGAACCTGGTTCCTGACATCTCCAAAGGACATGATCAATGGGTCTCTATTATGGGTTATTCTACCACCTAGCACTGCTGGTGGGGAAATCAGAACCACGCTACCCCCATGGAGAAACTCAGCAGTGGAATTGTCTGAGAGAATTTGGCTCTCACGGGAAAGTCCTAGTCATCACTATCTGTGAGAAGCATCGATTGGAACACCTCATTGTGTCCAAGGCCTCCTGTAGCACTCCTAGAAGAACCACGTGTCTGCCACTCCATTGTATCCCATCTTGCAGTGCTTTATAATGAGAACCTCAGAAGGTCAGAGCCGGGGGGCCTTTCGCAAGGGCTCACCAGACTCATCCAGTTCACTTTACAGACGGGGCCACTGGGATGCAGAGAGGGGCAGGGATCTGGCCACGCTCACGGCAGATCTAAAGTAAAGCCCCTGGTCTAGAGCATTTTCCACTGCCCATGCTGTTGCTTTAGGTCCAGCCGCCAACCATCACGCGTAGGGCCGGCCGTGCTTGCACACGCACTGAACGTCAGCAGTTATTCTTGCTTAGGGTTATGGGGAGGCTGCTAGGGGGAAAGAGCCTCAGAGTCATAAATCAGAACACCTGGAGTCTGGCTTGAGCCACTCCATCATGTGGCCTTGAGTGACCTGCTGCCCCTCTCTGGGCCTGGTATTTTTTTTTTTAAATAACAGCTTTATTAGATAGAATTCAATACCATAAAATTCACCCAGTTAAAGTGTACAATTCAGTAGCTTGTAGTATACTCACCGAGTTTTAGCTCTATCACCATAATCCATTATAGAATAATTTCATTACTCCATAAAGAATCTCTATACCCATTAGCAGTTACTCCCCGTTTCCCCCCAACCTCTGGGTGTCAGTTTTCAAGAGACATTTGCTATAGAAGTGTTTTGGGGAAAAAAAACTCAGCAATATTGTTTAGGCGGATGGGCTAACCCATCTTACCGGGAGCTTAGATATGAAGAGACTACCACAGAGAAGACTAGGGTGGGCCCAGTGATAAGCCCCTGGCCACAGGCCTGGCACTTATGAGGTGCTCAGGACTGACTTTCCATAAATATTTGAATAAACATGTGAACCAACACCCTGAGATAAGAACCCAGACTTACATTATGTGTAAGGCGAGAGTAAGTGTATATTCATGGGGCAGGGACCATGCCATGGCCACTCCAGGTCTGGAGCCAGGAACTCTCTGGAAACAGTAGGCCCTTGAGGTACGGAATAGAGTCAGCCTCCTTTATCAACAGAGCTGCAAGCCTCCTATTCCACAATACCCTTCCTCCACAGTGGCCACAGGGTTTCAGCTTGTCACCATTTTGGTGCAAAATTGGCCCAGGAAGTTAGGATTCGCTTATCAGATGGAGCTTTGGTTGAGATTGAGGCCCTGAGGGGGATGGGACACAGGCCTGGGAAGTTTTTGTTGAAGGGGCATCATAGAGGCTCTGAGCCTTCAAAGTTGGGTGTTGTGAGCATGCCCCGAGCTAGGGATCCGGGCTGATGGTCACCAGCAGGGACTTTGAGCTCCAGGTCACACAGGCCTGGGTTAGAGTTCCGCCTCAATTCTTGATGGGCGGTGTGACCTTGGTCGTGTTACCTAATCTTTTCTGAGCCTCACTTCTGTTGTTTTTAAAATGAAACTATTAAAACAATTATTACCAAAAGATATTTCATTGAAAACAAAGTTCGAAAAGCGTAGTAGTTGGAAATGAACCCGGGTTCAAACCCTAGCTCTGCCACTGACGAGCTACTTTGCAGGGATGTTGTAAGATTTAAAGGAGATAGTCTACATGAAGTGCCTGGCATGACACCAGCCCCACAGCTCGTACCCAATAAATGTAAACCCCTGCCACCTTCCCCATGCTCCGCCCCGTCACCCTGTAATTTTTACTGTTTGGCCCCCTTCCCCAGAAGCAGAGGGAACAACTTGAAGTGATATCAGAGGGCACAAAAGAAAATCTTGTCCACATTTAAACAAGTATCCACGCCCCTCTGCCCCTCCCACACCAGGCCCATGGCCGAGGCCACAGTGGCCACACCCGCCATCTCGGGCCCAGCACTAGCTCTGATCAGTGCCAACCCTGTGAGCGCTTGTCCCGAGCTGGCACTGATCTCCCGTGCTTCCACCCCCTCCGCCCTGTCTAGATGTGCTTTCCAAACACGTGCCACCAGCTTTGAGTTGGGCTTGTAACCAAACCCTGGCCCTGAGTTTGCGCTGCAGATGTAGGGAGGGGCTGGCAGGAGCCCAGGTGCACATCCAGATGTTGTGTCTGAGGCTTCCTTGGCGTTCCCTATACCAGCTGTGAAGCAGCATTTACTCCAACTTGCAGGGGTGGAGAAGGAGGCTCGTGTGGAGCAGGCATTCCCTTCAGGGGCCATGGGGCCCTATCACTGAGGCACTGGGTCCTATTAGCCCTGAGGGACGTGGAGGGAGAGGAGAGAGGGGAAAACGGGACTCTGCCCTCTTAACAGGAGGCCTGGCTGGCCAGGGCTCTTGGCCAAAGGCGCAAGAGGATGACCTCTCAGAGCCAAGAGGGGTATCAACCCTCTTCCCATTCATTTTTTGTTGGTCCACCCAAAACCATCATTTCTAGGGGTCCCCTTAGCTTCTCTCACTGCAATTGAACCTCATAGAACAATATTACCACAGGGGGATCAAGGTGACTATGGGTATCCACTGCTAGGCCCCCATCCCAGGCATCAAGGCTTCTAGAATCATCATCATGTACTTCTACTTCTGTCCTCAGGAGAACTGGTAACTGGGCAGAAGTCCGGGGTCTCGGGCTGCTACTGCTCCTCTGACCCACTGCCTCGGGAGGGCCTGGCAGAGCTGCTCACCTGCCTGCAGGCTCCCTCACAGGCACGCGGCCCCACTGCTAGGAGCCCCACCTTGGAAGGGCGACTGGGAGGTATTTACAAGTGGAAGTCACCACACCAAATCAGCAGTGGCTATGGAATGTGATAGCTTCCTGTTCCATCACCCAGAAAATGTTGCTACCCTTGACCCACATGTAATGTAATACTTTTCTCTCTATTGTTGTCTCTGTCCATTGGCGCTAGGGACAAGATTATGAAGGGCCATTGATTTTGGTGTCACCTGCCCCTTTGAATTAACCCCCATTGTCGGCCTGCCTTCCCCAGGCTCTCTTACTTCAACCCATCCGTCCATCTGAAGCCACCCAGGGCTGGTCCTCAGCCCAGGTGAACACTGACCTCAGCATTACTAGTCCAGTCTTTTACTCAATCCTCTAAGGCCAGGCTCATCTGCCCCCCCAAGGTGATAGCTAGGTAAGGTAATGAACTCACTTCTACTCATCTGCTAACAGGAGAGGGCTTGTGTAGAGAGCCCCAGCTTCCTCCCAGGTCCTCACTCCCCTAGCCCAACGAGGCTGGCAGAGGAGGGGCTGGGCATCCCCTTGTGTAGACAGCTGTCTCCTCAGCCTTCCTATGAGAGATCCTCCCCACTCGCCCGCAGGCCCCTCCCCTCTCTGCACTCTCTGACCTGTATGGGGCAGGGGCGGGGCTGGGAGGGCCAGCAGGCCCTGAAGGGGAAACTGCTGAAACCCCTGGGACAGGAAGTGGCAGAGAGGGGCTGTTTCCTCTGGCAGAGCAGGGGTGTGGTGAGAGCCGGCCCTGTCTCCTGCTTGACTGCCTGTCTGCTGTGGGCCCTGGGAGGCTGGGGAGAGCTGAGAGCGCTTCTTTCTCTGCCACCACCCCCACAAAAATGGAGGCTCGTGGCTCCCCAGGTTGGAGGGGATGACTGTCTCAGAGGAGGCCATCTTCACTTTGTGGGGAGAGGGATTCAGAGAGAAGGGAAGACAGGTCAGCAGAAGGGAAGGCTGGGGCAGGGCAGGTGAGTATGGAGCGGGGGGACCCACAGTGGCAGCAGAAAACCACAGCTGGGCAGGGGAACCTTCTGTAAGCTCTTGTTCTGAGAGAAAATGATCAGGACTGTGCCTGCTCAAAAGTGTGAGTTGGCAATACAACAGATTGCTGACTCTCTAAATCAGAGGGCTAGAAAGGGCCTTAGATCATCCAGTCTGACCCCGCATTGTGCAGCTGAGGAAACTGAGGCCCACAGAGCAGAAGTGACTTGCTGAAGGTCACACTGGGGGCAGAGCCAGGGCCAGAACTTTTTTTCTGATGAAAATCTGCTGAGTTTGTAGTTAGTGTTCCACACCTCCCTCCAGGCACCTCCGAGTGCTCTGTGACATTCTTCTCAGAAATAAACTTGATGAATCTATTCACACTGAAGGGGAGTGAAGCCTTTAGTCCAGGAGTCAGCAAACCTTTCCTGCAAAGGACCAGACAGTAAATATTTTAGGCTTTGCGGCCCACATGAACTCTGTCACCACAACTCACCTTACAATGCAAAAGCAGCCCCAGACAACCTGTAAACGAATAAGCATAGCTGCGTTCCAATAAAACTTTATTTGTGGACACTGAAATTTGAACTTCATCTAATTCTCACGTGGTATGAACTGTTATTCTTCTTTTGATTTTTTCCTCAATCATTTATAAATGTAAAAACCATTCTTAGCTCACGGGCCGTACAAAAAGAGACGGCGGGCTGAATTTGGCACATGGGCCATAGTTTGCCGACCCCTGCTTTAGTCTAAGAAGTCAAGCTAGGGGGTGAGGAGGAGGAGGAGAGAATATACCAGGTGGGGGGAAGCAGGTAAGGCTTTGGAAAGGAAGTGACATTTGCTTCAGATCTTGAATGCCGTGTGGGAATTGGAGCTGAAGAAATTGGGGAAGGGCATATCAGGCCTAGGGGACAGTGTGAACAAAGGCACGGAGGTGGGGGAGTTGCTGCGAAAGTTCAATGTGTTCTGCACATGTGTGACCTCATTGTTATTTGCCAGCCCTGGGTGTTTGGCTGCTGTCGGTATGCACCAGAGGAAAGGGTCGGCTTTGTTGAGGATGCCGAGAGACAGTGAGGTGGGGAGGAAGAAGGATCACCTGGGAATCACAGTGACTAGCTGTGTGACCTTGAGCAAGTCACGTCTCCTCCCTTGGGGACTTGGTGTCTACAGTTGGATGACAGGAGGGATAGATTCGAAGATCTTTCAGGTCCCTTTCAAAGTAGATATCCCGGGTTGCTGAGTCAAGCAGAGGCTTTCAGCAGTGTGGGTGAGGGGCAAGGAGGAACCCCGGGAGCTCGTGGCAACATCTGAGCTGAAGCTGCCCTCCCTGGCTGCCCATGGCCAGATAGGCTGTCTTTCCACCTCATCCTTTCTTGTCCCCTTTCCTCTGTGCAGGGAACACTCGAATGCCCTTTGCTTTTGCTGGCCTGGGAAGTCACCAGTGGGGGAAGGGGGCATGTGGAAGGGGCACCCAGACCCAAGCAGGCAGTGGACCCAGCACGGCCCCTCCCACCTGGGGGAGTCCCAGATCTGAGCAAGGAGCCTCCACATCAGTTTCTAGGACACGCGCTGGCAGGGGCCTTGACAAAGAACACTGTCCCTTCAATAAAAGTTATCTGACTTAATATCCTGTTGGTGCCGAGTCACAGATTACCCCAGCTTCTAAAAAACCCACTAATGAATTTAATTAGTCTCTGGTCAGTGTTTCTGTTCCCTCCTTCCCCCCTCCCCACCCCACCCATAGAAGCAAGCAGGTTTTCCTGTCGGCGGGGGTGGGGTGTGTGCCATTCGAAGCCACCGTTCGTTCAGCACATTCAACTTTTGCCACAGTATTGCATCTGGATTGCCAGCCTCACCAGGCCAGGCCTGCTCCTTTCGCCACTGAAGGCCTGTTGAGGCCCCTCCTGCCGGGGTGTGTGTGTGTGTGTAGCAAAATGACTCTCTGGGACATCTTTTTTCCACCATTAATCCTGGGCTTTTTGAGATAATCCCAACTTCAAAATGTTAAAGCTGAACTCATCTTGCCATATTTCCTGCCCCAATCCCACCACATCTTTTTTTTTTTTTTTTGGTGAAGAAGATTGGCCCTGAGCTAACATCTGTTGCCAGTCTTCCTCTTTTTGCTTGAGGAAGATTGGCCCTGAGCTAACATCTGTGCCAATCTTCCTCTATTTTGTATGTGTGACACCTCCACAGCATGGCTTGATGGGCAGTTATAGGTCCGTGCCCAGGATCCTAACCTGAGAATCCTGGGCCGCCAAAGTGGAGCACGCAAACTTAACCTCTACGCCACTGGGCCACTCCATATCTCTTAACATTCTTACAGCAAGAACAGCCTACGACTCTTGGGGTCTCTACAACTACTGTATTATCCCATACTCTGTCATTTTATTCCTTCAGGGTGGCTCTGGGGTTCACCTCCTGGGTTCCAGCTGCCTCGCCTGGACTCCTTCCATCCCCTCCACTCATACACCCAGACCAAACTGATCTTCCTACAGAGCTGCGTGCTTTATGCCTCTCCCTTGCTCAAGAATCTATAGTAACTCCCAGTTGCTTTCCATATTAAGTTCAAATTCCACCTCCTGGTCCATCTAGGGCCTATGCACTTATCCAACTGATTTCCCTGATGCCCCAGCCAGGCCACCCCCCCCCACAGTCAAGCTGGTTTCCTCTCTCTACCATAAATTTCACGGTTGTTGGTTATGTCCCCCCTAAGCCTTCATTTCATCCCACCATCTCGTTTCCCTTTCTTCCTGTCCATCTAGGTAAAGATATGCTGAATAGTTAGTGAGTGACCGTGGTCAAAAAGACACAAATTAGACCAGGAAATTGGAAAACATGTTCAGGACATAGCAGAGAGTTTTCACCTACATTAACTCACTGGCCTTTCACAGCAACCCCTTGAGCTGGGGAGGATGTCCCCATTTCACAGAGGAGGAGGGTGACCTGGCTAAACCCCAAAGCAAGGCGGCATCTTCTTGCTGGGAGGCCCATGCCCCTACGGCCTGCAGGGACTTTGGGGGGCCTCTCCTCGGCTATAGCTGGCAGCCCAGGGTTCGGTAGCTGCCCTGCACTTGGCTTTGCCCCCTTTCCTGCAGGGTGTTCTCCCCATCATTGGCCTGTCCTTCCCTTCCCAGAAGAGCTTAACACCTCTCTGCCTCCTCCTGGTCCCTGGAGCACTAGAGACAAGGATGTGGTGGCCACAGGCACCTCCAGGGGGTGCCCTTTTGGCTTTCTCAGGCAATGCCCTTTGGAGTCAGGGCGGCTGGGGAAATAGGTTCCCTTTGTCAGTACCCACTCCTCCACTCCTCCTCCCCTATTGGGGCTTCTGTAGTGCTCTTCTTGCCACATAACCACAACCCGAAGGGCTGGGGTGGGGTGAAGGTGGCGAGGACAAGGGACTGGGAGCACTCTTCCAACTGCAGCAGACTGCCCCTCCCCACGGTGCCCCCAGCGCAGGCGAGGAGCCAGCCCCTTCCAAGCCAACAACTGGAAGCCTCCAGTCCCACCCTGTCTATGTTCTGGAGCCAGTGGGGCACTTCTAGGGGCTTAATGGGGCCCCAGCCCCCTTGCTCTCTGGGAGGTCACCTGAAACTCATCATCTGGATGAGTGTGTTTTAATTTTCCAAGTGCTTTCCCACCACCATCTTCATTCACCCGAGACTCCCCGTGAGCACTTGCTAAGCCTGGATTACCCCCAGCCTTCACCCACTCTAAGGATGACAGAAAGCAGAGCCCAGAGAGATGGCTGACTTTTCCAGGGTCACACATCTCGTTGGGATGCAGCAAGGAGAGGGCTTCCCTCCTCCTCCCCCAACTGCAGCGAACACCGTGGGTGGGCTGATGGGTCTCTGCCTGTGGCCCGCCATCTCCTACAGCCCTAATTGCTCCTCCACTAGGACAGCTCGGGCCTGGGAAGGTAGGGGAAGGACTGGAGCTAAGAAAGCGCAGGGGGCAGTTGGAGAAGAGCTCTGGGCCAGCCTCACCATCGGAGTTGTGACAAGCCCTCCGCTGGAATCAGGCAGTGACTGAGGGCCAAGGAAGGAAGCTAGGTTTCTTGTAAATAAGCACAGAGAAACCCCAACCAACAGAGCTTGCAAAACTTTTATTTTTTTCCCTCCCTCTTCCTGATTTCATCTCAAGTGGAGGGGGTGGTGGAAAGAAAGGAATAGAGGAGAAGGAGCTGACAAAATAGTTGTGGTCAGGTCCCCTTCCCTGGTCATTTGCTCAAGGAGGAGGGTTCAGCTCGCCGAGTGGACTCAAGGTTGTGGGGAAATCCCACGGATGGGTTACTTCTGCTCCGTCCATGGCTACAGATCGGACCCCTGACTCTGGCCCTCTGTCTCTTAAATACACACCACTGGTCACGTGGTACAGCATGCAAATTTGCTGCTGGATGACTATTAGCTGGAGGAGGGGCTGTTTTTAAGTAGAGGGTACAGCTGTTCCTGGGGTAGTTTCCATTTTGTTTGTGGTTGTGGGGGAGGGGTGTTGAGGGAATGGGAAATGGCATGAAGGAAATTGTCACTTCCTTTCCAGAGAATTCCAGAAAGGTTTCATGGAGGACGGGGTATTTCAGGAGTGAGAGTTGGCTCCAAGGGGATGAGGAACTGGAGAAGGAGAACTCTGCTTTGCGGCCTGGCTGACCATCTGGCCCCCATGTTTCCTGGCGTGTGTGAAAATGCCACGGGTGTTGCTAGCAATTCTGTGAGAGCCATTGGCTCAGCTGAACTGGTGCAGATTTAAACTCGCTCCATGGAGACTGGGGACGTGGCTTTCACATAGGGGCTGTTTCCTGTAGAGGAGGCCCAGATGGGTCCGTGCTGGACACCGCTTGACGTGTTCCAGTGACAGCCCCAGAAAGGGTCTGTACGTCTGAAGGGGGCCCAGCTGTGGTGACGCAGGAGCAGCCCAAACCACTTCTATTTTGCTATTTTGGTTTTGAAATGCAGTCAGAACCACAGAGAGCTAGAGGTGTGCATTTGCAGGCCGGGGATGTAGGCACCCTCGCTTGCTCGCTCCCTCCTGTGGCACACACACGCTCACACACAGTGTCTGCTGCCATATACTCTCACCGAAGCGTTGCTTTCAGCCCGAGTAGGACAGGCCCTGGTAAGCAGGGATCCTGCAGTGGCCTCAAAGGGAGCAAAGGGAGCAGAGCTCTTGCCACCCTTGGAGCGGACTTTGACTGGGGCCAGCTGTGGGCTGTGCAGTGATGGTGTGGGGTCAGGGAGTTCACCACCGGTTACTAAGGGGTCCCAGGCGCCTCAATTCCTTGAGCCAAATGTCTGTGTGTAACCCCCGACCCCCCACTCACCGGCGAGGCAGTGTCCAGGGCTCTAGGCCACTGAAGCTGTGTCCCAGTGTGTCTGTAAGGATACCAGGGAGGGGAGCCCCTGGTGGGGGCCTCTCCAGCCTCCAGCAGGGTGGGCCGTCTGTGGTGGTGGCTTCTTTGGTTTCAGGTTCCCGGGAGAGGGTGGTTATTTTGAGGGACTTGGGGGGGGGTGGTTCACTCCTCTGCTGGGGAGAGTGAACATGCAAATGAGCCTCTCCCCACCTCTCACTTTCAAATCCTCAAACATCTGAAGGGGGAGGGGCAAAACTTTCTGGACTGGAAGGTTCCAAGAAGGGGGGAAGGGGAGAGTTTTCTTAGACTTGGCCAAGAGAGTAGGATAGCTACTTCCTCCCCCACACCCCTTCACCTTAGCTTCAGGCTTGAGCTTGAAGAGAACGAGACACCAGGATCAGCCTTGGGTGCTGGGTGCAGCCTCACAGTCCTCACAATCCTGGGCCAGCAGAACCTGCACCACCCAAGTCCTCAGTTTAGATACTTAGACATGTGGACACTTAAAGAATGCAATTGGATTTGTCTCTTTCTTTTATTTCAAACCTCCCCTCCTTGCGTTGATGGCCAAGAGCTCCACCCAATGTAGTGCAGTGCTGCCTCCCTAGGAGAGTGGCCCCGGGGGGCTCACCCCAAGGACCCGTGGGCCACATACATATTCTGCTGCTGGCACTCTCTTCCTGGGAAACATAGGACTTTGAATTTTCCGGGGGAAGTGAGGGGAGCAGTGATGGCAGCCTTTCCCCAGCAGAACCCTGGGCCCCACCCCAGCCCACTTCACTGCAGCCTCTTCCAGGCACATGAGCTCGGGGTTGTCCTTCTCACAAAGGCAGGCCTGGAGGAGGAGGAACCGGTCACTGAGCTTGTGGCTCTGCTGGCCTGACCATGGCAGCCCTTTGACACACAGAGGCTCTCATGCTCATGTCCCCACACTTGGGACACAGGGGCACGCCCTGCACATGTGTATATCTACGGTGTGTTTGCACACCCACAGCAGACTCCCATTGTAAATGACAATGCAAAAACATACAGATGTAACACACATGGTGTGCACACATTTCTCTCACTCTCGTATAAGCCAGGGTGCATGACAGCCACCCACACCCAGTGTACACATGGATATACTCATTGCCCAGAAAACACACCTCACTGGTACTGACTGACCAGGAGCATTCATTCATTTATTCCTGTGTTCGTTCCACAAACACGAAGTGAGTGTCTGCTACATGCCAAGCACGGTGCAAGGTGCTAATGTTCCATCGATGACCAGTGTAGTGATCCCTGCTCTCAAGGAAGCCACTGTCTAATGGGGGAGGTAAGGAAGTGCACAGAAGTTCCCCAGGCAGAGAGTACCAGCAGTGAACTCAAAAACACGCAACACTGATCTGGGAGGAGAAGCCAAAGAGATGAGCAAACCTGGAGGGAAGGGCCATGGCAGAATGACCTTGAGAGGGAGAGGGGCAGACACAGGAGTTTCGTGTTTAGACAAAGTGGGATTAGGTGAAAGTGATCGCCTTTCATTTGATTAGTATGAGAATGCTTCCTGGGGGCAGACAGCCGGCCTGTGGGAGGGCAGGGAGCTGCGGAATGCGGGCCTTGGGCGCTTTGGCTAGGGGAGACAGACCTTCCAAGCATAAATGGCCCTGGGAGGCTTCTCAGGCAGGCCACAGGAGACTGGGTCACCGGCAGGGTCGGGTGGGGGCGGGGTGGAACTCAGGCAAGGACTGTGGTTTCCCGGTGCCTCCTCTCTCCGTCCAAGCAGGGCTCAGCCTCTCATTCACCCAAAGGGAAACTCAGACCTGACAAGTTGAGTTGAGCGACTTTTCAAAGTATTTTGTTGGAGGTGGGTGGAAAGGTGTGGGGGTAAGAGTGGGGGTGGGGAGAGGGCGGAGCCAGCCCTGTGGGCTAACGGAAAGGAAGTGGGAGAGGCCTGGGTGTCTCCTGTGGGGGAGAGCGGTCATCAGGGAGGTCACCCGTGGTCCCCCTCCCTTTCCTCCCCTTTGCCCCTCTCTGAAGTTCCTCATTTCTTTCTGGGCCAGGAGGAGATTCTGCCACCTTGGCACTGCCAAAGGAGTGTCAAGGAGGGAGGGGTTAAGTGTGTAGCTCCTACTATGGTGCATGGACCCAGTTCTTCAGGCGATCGTGCTTGAAGCAGGCTGTTCATAGACCCTCCACACGTACACACACACGGATACCACTACAAACAGAACCCTAAGGGCCAAAGACGTGGTACCTGGAAGTGGAGAAGCCTAAGGGTTCAGGGCTGGAGGAGCAGAGCAGGCTGGCAGGAGGGATGTGGGAGCGGGAGCTAGGGCTTTGGGAGGCAGGCCTTGGTGCTGCCACAGACAACGCGTAGAAGAGCAGCAAGCACAGGAAACAATTGGTGGCCCAGGTGCCATGTGAGCGCCTGAGGTGCAGACTGTGAGCTCGAGGGGCATTCTGGGAGAGGAGAGACATGTGGGCAGCAGCAGACAGATTTCCTGGAAAAGGGGGGGCGCTGAGCCAGCCCTGGAGGATGGGGAAGGTTCCGTGAGCCCCTCCCCCAGCTGGGGCTCTCCTCACAAGTTCCCAGGGTGACAGTTCAGTCTTGAAACTGAAAGCAAAGCTGAACCAAGAGCACAAACCCACACACGGCCCAGAGGCCATCCTCTCCGGCGGGCAGCGGTGGCGGGGCGGTGACGAGGGTGCAGGGTATGTGGCCCACCTGTCCCTCTGTCTCCAGGCCCTCTGGAGGTGTGGCTGAGTCTGAGAGTCCCATCCCTGCAAGCAGGGTCAAGCTGTCTCTGGCCCTGACAACATAACCCCCACAGTGGAGACATTTCTTCCTCAGTAGACTCGGCCCTTCAGAACTAAGTGGCCCCCACTCCTAAGGTAAACTGAGCCAGGCAGAGTCTGGAAGAGCGCTCTGTACACTGAGGTGGCCTCACCCACACCCCCTCACACAAGATTCTTTCCCAAGCCAAGGGAATTTTAGGGACTCTTCATGCTGCTGCCCCATCCTTGAGGCCCTGGGGTGCCCTGACTTCCCCTGTGGCTGCACCCTGGGGATTAATCTTCAGGGTGCAGAGAGCCCGAAGTGCCTCTATCTGTCACCTTCTCTAGAGGAGGGGGGAGGCAAGGGAGGGAGGCTGTGTAGCTTCAGGGCTAGCTCAGGTGCAGATGCTGGTGACCCAGACTGGCACTGAGGCCAGCCACTTCCCACTGGAGGTGACTCAGTCAACTTCCTCTGTTTCCTTCTTTCTTTACCTGCCTCCTTTCTTCTCCTTCTCCCTTCTTCTCCCATTGTCCTCCCCTTTCAGCCATCCCTCTTCTGGCAGTCTGCCCTGCCATGGCAGGGTCCCCCTGGCTCGCCAGCTGTCCTGGGAACAGAGCTCAAGGAAGGTGACTTACTCACTGCCCCCATCTCTCCCTTCTCCCTAGGTCGCTCCTGCGGTTGGCCCAGCCCAGCATGCAGCCTTGAACCTGGCTTAGGCTACCACCTACTCCAGCTCTCTACACCCCCTATTTTACTGTGGCTCGGGGTGTAGGCTCTAAGCTCCAAGGTACCTGAGCAGCATCTCTTCCTCAAGAAAACCCCGCAGCTCCAGAGGGCCCTGCAAATCCTGCTGTCAGCTCTCTGAGAAGACAGCATGGCTATTACCCTGCAGCCCAGTGACCTGATCTTTGAGTTTGCAAGCAACGGGATGGATGATATCCACCAGGTACGGCTCCAGAGAACAGAGCCTGGACAGACGATCAGAGAGACACGGACAGGCAGGCAGACAGCCAGTGAGCCAGCCAGCCAGCAGGCTAGCCAGTCAGCAAATATTGATCAAGCACCTACTAGGTTTAGGGTACTGGGCCTGCATGCCAGCCAGACCGTGTGCCAGCTAGTCACTCACACAGCCAGTCAGTAGTCATCGGCGGTCATTTAGTGAGCCAGTTGCCCACGTGCAGTTAGGGACGCATGCAGTCACCAAGCCAGCCAAGCAGCTGCTAAGGACACCAGCTGAGCTGTCAGTCAGTCAGCAATGTGCGCTGAATGCACAGGTGTACACTGATCCTCATGTGCGTTTTCAGCCACTTCCCTTCACCCCTAGTATCACAATGAGAAAGCTGCTGGGACAACCATGTAGCGAGAGTGAACACTGCCAGCTGGAACCGCAGGGCAGAGTCCAACCCCTGGCACCTCAGACTCATGTCTCTAGCCCAGTTAATGGGCCCTTCCATAACCATCATTTTGGCCTCGATTTGAGGATTAGAATAAACTGGAAATGGGCTCTTCTGGTGGGAGGAAGTTGGAAAATAGGATAGAATTCTGGTGCTCAGGTCCCTACTGCTCCATATCTTGCCCCACACTAGGGCACGTAGAGGTACCCATTGGATGGCGTCCTGGCACACTCATCGCTGCCCTCCACTCCCCTCCTTCCACAAACCGGAGAAGAGACAGCCAGGTATGGTAGAAGGACTGGAAGATTAGGAGTCAGGAGCCCTGGGTTCTGATCCCAGTTTGGCCACAGTATCACCTGGGCAAGTCCTGTCCCCTACCCTATCTGGCTGCCATCTTCCCATCTTTACCAAGAGGAGATCCGGCTGGATTATCTCTAAGGGCACCCCAGCCTAATTCTGCTGCTGTCTATCCTAAATCCTTGTGAGGATGGAAAACTGTGTCCAATCTCTAGCGGCCTACCAAAGGCTGCCCCCTGGTGGACTTGGAGCACATTGTGCTTTCTGTCCCGCTATGTCACCTCAAGTTGCTCAGTTTTATCGAACACCTCTGCTGTGCCTGGCCTCATGGAAGGCATCATGGGAGGAGAAGGGAAGAAAAATCCAACCTTACCTGGGTTCTCAATGCTACTAGTGATTTTTTACTTGTTTCTAGTCCACTCAGCAACTGTTGCTATTCTTCATAGAAGCTGCTCTTACCTTCCCAACCCCACACCTGCTGCTCCACACTCAGCAGACAGCCTCTCCTCCAATCCACAGAGAAGCTCAAAGCCAAGGACACCCTCGGTCTCCCTCCCTTCTCACTTTTATTGATAACATCACTGATCTTATCTCCTTTCCACTGGCCTGGGAGAAAGAAGTGTCCCTCTTCCTTCCAAGCGTAACTCCTACCCCTATACTTAATCTTTTCTCCCCTGCTGCCTTCAAGACCTCAAACCACCCATCACCTCCTCTTTCTTGCGCCTTTCAGACCTCCCAGACCTTTCTCCTCAACCTAGAACATCTTAGGTCTCCCCAAGCTGAAAAGAAAACCTTGCCTCCTTCTGCCCTCGCTTCAAAATACCACCTTCTTAGCTCCTTTCTTCTCCCCAACAGTCTCCACCCTCTGTGTTTACTTTCTCACCTCCCTTCTCTCACTCTTTTTAGGAAGCAATTTTTATTGCAAAATGTATCATGAATACAAAAGAGTGAATAAATTATATGTACGCAATTCACATAAATATATCCGTATTTATACTTATATAAATCATATATACATACATAATCATATATATATATAAAGAATAACTAAAATGAACACCCATGAACTCACCACCCTAGTTAAGACATAAACAGTACCAGTCTCCCAGGAGCCAGGTAACTTGCCCAAGGTGACACTGTTAAGACGTAGCAGAGCTTGGTTTGAAACCCAGGCTGTCTGGCTCTACATCAGCACAATCCAATAGAATTTTCTGAAATGCTAGAAGTGTTCTATACGTGTGCTGTTTTGTATGGGGCCACTAGTCACAGGTGGCTATGGAGCACGTGAACTATGGCTAGCACAACTGAATTCTTAATCTTGAAAATGTTTAAATTTACACTTTTCTTTTTTCCCCAAAGCCCCAGTACATAGTTGTATATTCTAGTTGTAAGTCCTTCTGGTTCTTCTGTGTGAGTCACCACCACAGCATGGCTACTGACAGACGAGTGGTGTGGTCCCGTGATCAGGAACCAAACCCAGGCCACCGAAGTGGTGAGAGTGCCGAACTGTAACCACTAGGCCATCAGGGCTGGCTCTACATTTAAATTTAAATAGTCACCGTGGCTAGTGGCTATCGTATTGAACAGACAGCTCTCCACTCCGTGGCCTTAGTCACTACACCTGCCTGCCTTCCTCAGGCCGTTCTCTCGGAGATCCATTGTAGTGGGACGCCAGCACTCCCCTGAAACTGCTCTAACCAGGTGACTGCCCAGTGGCCAAACCCAAAGGCGTTTTATCAATTTTTATTCTTCTAGATCCTTCAAGAACATTAGACAGAACTGACCATTCTCATTCTTATTTCACGAAGAAAGTGTTAACAGTCCCATGAAAGAAAATTTGGAAAATACAAAAAAGTAGAAAGAAAGGGAAAAAAAAATCACCCAAGGTCCCACAACCAAAATATAATTATTATGAACATTCTGGTATATTTCCTTCTATACATAATTTTTAGAAACAACAGTTACAATCACACTGCTTTTTTATTTAGCTTCATTTAAGTTTAGAACAACTATGTTCTCCAGGGATCGAATTCTCGTCCTGACGATCTGATCCACTCCAAGGGATTTAGTGACCACCCTTTTGAGCTCTTGGACACTTATTTCTGACTCCCTGATAGGTATCTCTATTTTAGATCTCCCAAAAGTACCTCAAACTCACCATATCCAGACACTGTTCCCCTTATCTTCCTCCAAAACCTGTTCCTCCTCCTGGGTTCCCCCTTAACATGAACAGTGTCTCCATGAACCCATTGAATCAAGCTGGAAATTGGAACTCTCTTCCCCATCCAGACAGGGACTGGGCCCTTACTGTCTACCTCTGTAATGCCTCTATTCTTCCGTCTTCATTGCCACAGACTGAGCCCTAAGATGTCCACGGTATGAGCCTCTAACTGTGGGTACTCAACCCTGACTGTAGAGTGAGTCCCTCACCTGGCTATAGATCAGGGCCCCTCACACTCGCCATTGACTAATCCCTTCCCACAGGCCTTAGAATGAGCCTAACCCTTCTCATAGACTGAGCACTAACCCTGTCCATGGATTAACCCATAACTACAACCAATCAAAACTGCCCGCCCTTGATTGGGTGTAGGTGGTATAGAGCTGACCCACTTCTGCAACCCACTCCAAGCATCACCTAGTGAGGCTGGACCTGGAGCAATGTCATCCCATACAAAGGACAGCCCCTGAGGGCTCCAAGAATTAGGAATTGCAAGGAGGGCCAGATTCTGGTGGGGAGGGCTTCCTGGCTGAGGTGGGTGGGCCTTGAACCAGATCCCTATCTTCTCCATAGCTGGAAGACCCCTCGGTGTTCCCAGCGGTGATCGTGGAGCAGGTACCCTACCCCGAATTACTGCATCTGTACTCAGGACTAGAGCTGGACGATGTTCACAATGGCATCATAGCCGATGGGACCTTGTGTATGACGCAGGATCAGATCCTGGAAGGCAGTTTTTTGTTGGCAGGTTTGTTCCCTTCCTAGGCAGGGAATGCGCGGTGGAGAAATGGGTTCTGTCCTTAGGGAATGGTAGCCCATGGTGGCTCCCTAGTGACCCCATGAAGCATGGGCAAAGCCCCCAACTGTTGGAAATTAGATGGGGGGGTTAGGACATCAAAAGGTAGTATCACTTCATAGAGGAGGGAACCATATTAATGGATTCATGATCTTTCTAGATGGAGTGGGCCAAAACCCAGCTGGGGTGGGTGTAGAGAAAAGGTGGAGAATTAGGGTAGGAGGTGCACTGGTCCCTTCCCTTGGCTCCTTAGCACCATCCGCTGGGCTGGCCCTGATTATAGCTGTACCCTCTGCCCTGTGCCCTAAGAGAACTTTTCTTCCCCTCACCCCCTCCCTGCCACCATGGAACCTGGAACCAGATGACAATGAGGCAACCTCTCAAACCATGTCAACCACTGAAGTCTTGCTCAATGTCGAGTCTCCCAACAACATCCTGGATGAGAAGCAGATCTGTAAGTTTGAACTCCGGTGCCTTAACTCAAGGCAACAAAAAATTCCATTTAAAAATATCACATCCATGTCCTGGGTTCTCAGGCACACATGCACGCAGGCATATGTACACACACCCACCGATATACATGGAAATGTGCTCTTGAGCTGTGAGTGGCATGGGAGGGGGCAGGAGGGCACCATAGACAAGGAAAAGATGGCCAGGGTGACTTTGTTTCCAATTTTTAAATTGTGGTAAAATACACAACATAAAATTGACCACCTTAACCGTTTTTCAGTGTCCAGTCTAGTGTATTAAGTACATTCACACTGTTGTGCAACCATCACCACCATCCATCTCCAGAACTCTTTTCATCTTGCAAAACTGAAACTCCATACCCATTAAACACCAACTCCCCATTTCCCCTCCCCTCAGCCCCTGGCAACCACCATTCTACTTTCCATCTCTATGAATTTGACTACTCTAAGTACCTCATATAAGTGGAATCACACAGTATTTGTCTTTTGGGGACTGGCTTATTTCACTTAACATAATGTCCTCAAGGTCTGTCCATGTTGTAGCATGTATCAGCATTTCCTTCCTTTTTAAGGCTGACTGCCATTGGCCAGGGTGACTTTTTGTGTGTGTGTGTGTGTGAGGAAGATTAGCCCTGAGCTAACATCCGTTCGTTGCCAATCCTCTTCTTTTTGCTGAGGAAGATTGGCCCTGGGCCAACATCCATGCCCATCTTCCTCTACTTTATATGGGACATCACCACAGCACAGCCTGACAAGCAGTGCATCAGTCCACGCCCAGGATCCGAACCCGTGAACCCTGGGCCACTGAAGCGGAGTGCGCAAACTTAACCGTCATGCCACCAGGCCTGACTTTTCAGGTCCCTCTGCTGTCTTGCTGGGCTCCCAGGAAGACTACATAGGGTGTGGCTTATTTGAAATGTTCTAGGCTTGGAACCTCCTCATCCCCTTCCCTGTTCTTGGAGGTTGGCCCCCACCTCCCCAGAAGGCCCCAAGGCAGGCTTCTCCCCCAGTCCCCCCTTAGCCATGTGCTCTGACTCCACAGGGGGATGCCTGGCCCTGACTGCCCCTTCCCAAGTGGGCGCTGGGATACAATGGAGGAGAGAAAGCCCTGTGCAAGTTAAGAGTCCTAGCATCTCCAGTCCCAACTCTGTCACTAATATTCGTTCAGGATTCAACAAATTTTTATTGAGTGCCTACATGTACCTGGCACAAACTTGCTGTGTGACATTGGGCACATGCCCTGCCATCTCTTGGTCTCAGTTTCCTCATCAGGAAAGCAGAAGAATTGGGCTAAAGGATGTTCTAAGTCTCTTTCCAGTTGTAAAATGAGTAAATGACTAAATCAAGGGGGCCCTTTACCCTGGCTGTTGCCTGGAGCGTCCCCACTACCGGCAGCAGCCTATACGTGTGGCAGCCGTGATTGGGGCAGCTCGTGCCCACAGCTCTGCAGATGTTTCCTCTCCTCCTGGTGCGAGGCACATGAGGCGTTTTCAGGTGTATCCTGTGTCTGGGGCTGTGGGGAACAGCCCCTCTGCCCTCCCTGGGAGCCCACCATGCTCTCGAGTGCTGGGAGACCATGCTCCCACCCTGCACCGAGCCCCAGCCACCTCAGGCCTTTCTTCTTGCAGTCAGCCCCTCCGAAATGCTTCCAGACTCAGACCCTGCTCCAGCCGCCACTCTGCCCAACTACGTGTTTCCTGTCTCTGAGCCCGATGCCCTGAACAGGGCGGGTGACACTGGTGACCAGGAGGGGCACTGTCTGGAGGAGAAGGTCCCCAGAGAGGAAAGTGCTAAGAAGACTGGAAAATCAAAGAAGAGAAGTAAGAGAGAAAGAGAGAGAGAAAGAAAGAGGGAAAGAGAAAGTGTGTGTGTGTGTGTCTGTGTGTGTGTGTGTGTTTGTGTGTGTGTGTGTGTCTTTAAGGGGTGGGCCATAGGAGCCGGGTGGGGGAGGTCAGGGAGACCAGAAGGGGTGAGTGGGTCAAGGCTCATCAACACATTAAGAGGACAGCTCTCTGATGCGGCAGGGATGGACGAAAAGGCCTCCCTTCTGTAAACCTTGGGCTCATTGGTCGGCCTGCTGGAAGCCTGACATCTGAGCCTCTCCTGTCTGCCCAGCATATATATAAACTCTTCCAGAAATGCCAGTGATTCCAATGGGCTGGATCCTAGGCTGGGCATTTAGACACCAGGCTTGGCCCCCTGGCCAGTCCCTGGCCCTCCGGAGGCCTCTGCCTATAAAAGACACCTCCTGCCATGTGCTTATCTTCCTTCTGGGGAGCTTATGGAACTGAGGCCATATATGGGAGAGGACTTTGGGCTTTCCCAAGCCCGAGTGTTATTGATTTACTCAGGCAATGGCTGGTTGATGGTGCTTTGTCAGTGTGGCCACCAAAACCCCAGTGCCACACTCACCTGCACAACAGTCACGTCTTTAGGCTGCCTTTTCATTTCAAACCTTAGGCTGGGAGGATTCTCTTCTTCTAAACGGGACTCATCTGCAAGTGCTCCCTTGCCCCACACTGTAGTGGTGTTCTGGTCTGCTTTGGGGCCTGAAAATGAGGGCAGACTGTTGGGCAGGTTCAGGTACCTGAGGGCTGTGACTGTGGAGAGTGATCTTGGGCCTACAGCCCTGGTGACCCGGCTCTTCCTAGTCTGCCTTGTCGCACCCAACTCGGGAAGCTCCCGGGCCCTCCCTCTCAGGAGTCTGCCCTGGAGCACTCACCGTGCTCTCAGCCTCATCCTGCTCTTCCCTTCCCCTCACAGTCCGGAAGACAAAGGGCAACCGCAGTACCTCACCTGTCACTGACCCCAGCATCCCCATAAGGAAGAAATCCAAGGATGGCAAAGGTATGGCTGGGGGTCAGGTGAGGTGGGAAGGAGCCAGGGTGTCTGGGCCGTCGCTTACCGCCTGCCCCTCTGCAGGCAGCACCATCTATCTGTGGGAGTTCCTCCTCGCACTTCTGCAGGACAGGAACACCTGCCCCAAGTACATCAAGTGGACCCAGCGAGAAAAAGGCATCTTCAAGCTGGTGGACTCCAAGGCGGTGTCTAAGCTGTGGGGGAAGCAGAAGAACAAGCCTGACATGAACTATGAGACAATGGGGCGGGCACTAAGGTAGGAGCTGCTGGAGCCCCGAGCTCTGCCCTGGGGCTGGGGCACCAGGCTCTTCCCCATGTCCAAGGACTCCCTCTTGCTTTAATGGAGATGCTATTCGTCCTTTAGGGAAATGGGTTCCCTGACTGCCATTTGCTTGCTCCCAAGCCCATTTCCCAGGCCCCCTCTGGGAGGAACAATCCCATCCCTCTTGCATTTCTGTCCTAGCTTTTCCTCTTTTTAGAGGAGAAGAGAATTTTAGGGCCTCCCATCCCCAAGAAGGGCTTCCTTCACATTCTGCAAGCCAGAGACCCAGGGAGACTGGCCTGAGTTACCCACAGTTGGTCTCAGGCTGGCGGATGGCTCAGCCCCCCATCATCCGTCCTCTCATCCTTCACTTACCCCCTGTCCTCTGCCCCAAAGCAGACTGGAAGTTGGCATTTGAAATCCCTTTTCTTGGACCCTTTGAGTCCTTGGGGGAGATCTCAGAAATTCCATACAAGCCTTACCCCTTCCCTTGCCCTTGGGCTCCTGTCTGGCTCCCTGGCCAGCCTCGGCCTCATGCTTGCCCTGCCCTGGAGGGCGGTGTGTCCCTGGCTAACTCCCTACTCCTCTCCCCTCGTCCCCCAGATATTACTACCAAAGAGGCATCCTTGCCAAAGTGGAAGGGCAGCGGCTGGTGTACCAGTTTAAGGAGATGCCCAAGGACCTGGTGGTGATTGAAGATGAGGACGAGAGAAGTGAAGTCACAGCCACATCCCCTCAGGCCTCCACTCCCTCAACCTCCTCCACCAGCACCACCCGGCGAGCCAGCTCCAGGGTCTCGTCCAGAGCCGCCCCCCAGGGCAAGGGCAGCCCTTCTTGGGAAAAGCCAAAGGTTCAGCACGTTGGTCTACAGCCATCTGCGAGTCTAGAATTGGGACTGTCTCTAGATGAGGAGACCCCCACTACCTCCACCGTGCTTGTCTCTCCAGCAGAGAGCCAGGCCAAACTCACCAAAGCCGTGAGGTAAGGGCACCAAAGTCCTTACGAGTCTTCCCCTACTACCTCGTGGTTGGGGGCAGTTTTCAACTTCTTGCAAAGCTCCGCTGTGTCTCTGGTCTCGTGGGACCCTCGCAGAATCCCTGGGAAGCCAGTGGGGCACCTATTGGTCAAAAGAGGAAAAGTGACTTGCCTGAGGTCACACACCAAAGTAATGGCAAAGCCAGCACTTGACCTAGGGGGCTTCTGTTGCCAGCTGGGGCTGTTCCTGTTACCCCAGAGTGTCCGCAAGCAGCCATCAGGGGCGTCCACATCTGCGCCCATCCCCCCAAGCCTCCTCCACTCCAGAAAAGAGGCAACAGAGAATGTTACAGAGACGCCCGCTCTACCTTCCTCAGACCCTCCAGGCCCACCAGGAAAGCTCTCGCTATTTCGTGTCCATGCTAGGGTGCCTCCACTTTTCCCTGAAAAGGTTGGGCTTTGTCTGAGTTATATGTATGTAGCTCTCGCTACACTGGCTTGGGTCACCATGATGCTTTTCTGAGGAGGGAAGGCAGTGTGGTGGAGCAATGAGGAACATGAGCTCTGGTGTCAGAAAGCTTAGATGTGAATCCCTGCTACTAGCTGTGTGGTCTAGGGCAAGTTACATAACCTCTCTGTGCCTCAGTTCCCTCAAGCTGTAAAATCAGTTTATTAATCTTATTCAACTCGTGGGCTGTTTGGAAGATTGAGTGAAATACCGCATGCCAATCATTTAGAATGATCCCTGACCTATGCTAAGTAATCAATAAATGTTAGCTGAAACAACAACGAAACAGAACGCCTTCGGCTCCGTTCCTCCTGTGCCCTCCTTCCTAGCCAGTGGGAGATGCCTCCTGCCTTAATCAAATCTGTTTTCTATTTCTTCACAGTACTTCTGTGCCCAGCAACATCCACCTCGGAGTGGCCCCTGTGGGGTCAGGCTCCGCCTTGACCCTGCAGACAATCCCGCTGACCACAGTGCTGACCAACGGGCCTCCCGCCAGTACTACTGCTTCAACTCAGCTCGTTCTCCAGAGTGTTCCGCCTGCTTCAACCTTCAAGGACACCTTCACTTTGCAGGCCTCCTTCCCCCTGAACACCACTTTCCAAGAGAGCCAGGTGGCAGCACCAGGGGCACCACTGATTCTCAGTGGCCTCCCCCAACTTCTGGCCGGGGCCAACCGTCCAACCAATTCAGCGCCACCCTCAGTCACAGGGGCTGGCCCAGCAGGGCCCAGCTCTCAGCCCCCCGGGACTGTCATTGCTGCCTTCATCAGGACTTCCGGCCCCACAGCAGCCCCTGGGGTCAAGGAGGGGCCGCTGAGGCCCTCCTCATATGTGCAGGGCATGGTGACTGGGGCCCCCATGGAGGGGCTGCTGGTTCCTGAAGAGACCCTGAGGGAGCTCCTGAGGGATCAGGCTCACCTTCAGCCACTTCCAACCCAGGTGGTTTCAAGGGGTTCCCACAATCCGAGCCTTCTGGGGAACCAGACTTTCTCTCCTCCCAGCCGCCCCACTGTTGGGCTGACCCCGGTGGCTGAACTTGAGCTCTCCTCAGGCCCAGGGTCCCTGTTTATGGCTGAGCCTAATGTGACCGCATCTGGGAGCCTGCTGACCAGATCCCCAACCCCAGCCCCCTTCTCCCCGTTCAACCCCACTTCCCTCATTAAGATGGAGCCCCATGACATATAAACGGAGGGGTCGGGGGGAAGTGTGACCCACCAGGCAAAATTGAGCAGCATTTTGATACGGACTTCCTCTAGCAGAGACTGACTTAAGTAGCACACCTGCCCTTACACTTCAGTGGGATGGCAATACACCGGACCCCCTATCCCACACCCCTGCCTGGCATCACTATGGCCAAGCCACGCCGAGTTTGAGCATCACTGGTGTCGGACCATGGCCTTCAAGAGCACTAGGGGATATGCTCTTGTCCGGGTAATGGGTTGACTTGGTGATGGAGGGGAAACCTCCTGAAAAGTTTGTGACCAGGGCTGGTGCAGGGGCTTCATGAGAAGAGTCTTTTCGCCTGCCTGTATTTCACCATCTCCGTTCCCGCCACAGGGAATTTACTACCCCATATGTGAATATCTCTGTATGTATTTGTGTGTACTCGTGGGTCTGTCACTCTGTTTCTTCGGGAAGGACGGGGGTGTAGCTGTGAGGTCTTCAAAGGTGTGTGTCTCTCTGCGGGTCAGCCACGGAGATGGGGATTTTCTTTTAAGGGAAAGCATTCTCTAGTTCCTTTGTACAAACCAAGATTCAGTTGCTCTGAGACTATGGGGTACAGGTTGGAGCCCCCAAATCTGAAGAGATGCCACAGAGCTGGAGCAGGTCCAGGGTAGGAGAGCTTCGATGGGTGTGTGTGTTGGAGAAGATGCAGTTCTAAGGGACAAGGAGAAGGCCAAGAGGGAAGAAAGCATGAAGAGCGGGAAGGGTACTCAGGCCAGGGAGCAGCCCCCCACACTAGCCTGAGGTCCTCTTCCCGGAGCCAGCCTCATTGTCCACCAGCCACTTGCCAGCCCGCTGGAACCTTGGCTACCCCCAGAGTGCTTTGCTGAAGGGTTAGAGAGGGGCCAAGTGCCCCTACAGGGTCGTACCCAGCCACAAAGTCCTCAGGCAGGGCTGAATTAGTTGAATGTTTGTGCTGCGGGCTTGGGCTCTAATACCAGCCTTCGCTGGCACCCTGGCCTGCGCTCCAGATCCTGGGTTCCCTCGATTAATCTCAGCCCCGATATTTCCCCTCTGTCGGGCGTTGCTAGGGATAGTCATGTAGCAATGCACACTGGGTCCACCTCCATTCCTCCACGTGAGCGCCTGCTGCTCAGCCCGCCTTCTACCCACCTCGTAGGTTTGTCAACCCATCCACTCCCATGATGGCTGCGGCAGACCTCTTCGGGTGGAGGTTGCCCCTCGGCTCCAACTTTCGCACCTAACCATGATTCCTCCTTCACCGAGAAGACAGGAGCCAGCAGGTGTGAGCTCCCATGGCACTTCTGTCTCTACATGGCTCCTTGCTTTCCTCTTTCTGAGGAAGGGTCAACCGATTCTCTCTTAAAGTCAACCCCTCGGCCTAGGGCCTGGCCCCCTCCCCTCTCTCTTCTTTGAATTAGCTTGCTTCTCTCCTGCCAAATCTGGGGACAAGGCTGAGAGCTAAGACACGTCAGCTTCAGAAACAATTACATTATCTGGTGAATCCGGTTAATGTGAATCCGTGCCTCAGGACCTTTGCTATGTCCTCGGTACAAACCATCCACTTGACCTAACTACCTCCCCTGGTTGTTCTCTCTCTCCTTCCGGCCACTGCCAGGCCTACGCTCTTCCTCTCCCACTGTCTTCTTGTTCTCCTTCTTCTCCCCTGGGAGGGAACCATATATGGTTGTGCAGGTGTATTTATGACACGTTTCCAGCACTTAGCACTAAAGTGCCTTTTTCTAATAAATCAGTTTATTATGACAATTTCCTGATGGTGGAAAGTAAAGCATCTTGAGAAAGGGTCACCTTTTTTAAAAAAATTGCACAGTGGTGTTGCATGGATTAGGGGTGGCCCTGCCCCCCTCACCCCATGTCCAGAGAACTCATCATCTGAAGGTCACTGATACCCTCATGGTGACATCAAATGAATGTCTATTTCACAGTTCTTGGCCCCTGTAAGCCCTCACGGCACGTGACATTACTTCCCGCCCACTCCTGCACTAGTCAGGCTCAGCTGTTTCCTCCGGCGCCCGCTCTCTGCGCCTGTGCTGGCTCTACATCTACCACTTTAAGTGGGGGGGACCCCAAGGGCCTCATCCATTCTCCTGGCTCCGGCTCGACTCTTTGGGGATGAGTCTGAAGTCTAGAGCTCCAGCCCCACTTTTCTCTTCAGTTCCTGGCTTGCGTTTCCATCCAGATGTCCGTCAGTCCCTCAAAGATAGCCCCTCTGTCAAAGTTGGATTTTGAAAGTCTCTCTGCACACACACAAAGCCTTTCCAGAGAACAAACACACAAGAAGACGTCATGACTCACCGATTTCTGTTAAGGGTGCCAACACATACCTGCCCCTCTAAGTTCGACATTCCAGAGCCATCTGATGGCTGCCTTCACTTGACCCTGTCCCCTCCCCCACCTCCTGAAGTCCAGTGTGGTTTGCCATGTCTCTGACGCCCAACCTTTCTTCCACATTCCCGAGCCTCCAGCCCAGCTCTAAGTTACCCAGAGCTTACCCCCTCCCTGGACACATCAACAGCCCCCAGTGTGACCTGTCTCACCCCCTCCCATCTGCCTGGGCACCAATTCTTGTCTTCAGACAAGGTCCCAAGTCCTTGACCTTCAGGCAAAGCCCTTCACCGTCAGGTCCTAACTGACCTCCCCAGCCATCTCTCACATCACTCCCCCACCCCCAATATACTGCTCCAGGCAAACCGATGGATTCTCTGGCCTTTGAACATGCCTCTGTTCAAAGTGGCCACCTCTCTGCTTTTGCTTTACTTGGTTCTGCTCAACCAGAATGCTCTTCCCATCCCGCTAGTACCAACTAAATCATATCCATCCTTTAAGACTCAATTCATGGAAGCTGCCTCCCTAGACCAGCCTATGCTCAAGTGAATTCTTCATTTTAAATTTGTAGCAATTGCCATTCTTTTGGCAAGTGATCCTGAACAGCCTGTGACATCTCCTCTATTATTATCACAAACTGTTACTTAAATTTTCAATGACCTGGAACTCCCAGGTCTCTCCAACGAGTGTGTTACCTTCTGAGGGGTGGGGGACCGTATCACCCACAGTGCAGGGCACACTATGAAGCATCTAGTGAGCATCAGAGAACGGTTACTGATTGAGCTGGTAAGAGATGGGGACCAAAGTTTGAGGTCGGTGACCTCCGACCTCCACTGTGCACAGGCACTCACCCCAGGTGCTCCACTGCCCAGGGTCTGCCCTCCCTGGATCAGTGCCCTCATGGTACCCCATTGCCACCCCTTATAATCTTAGCTCCCAAGAGTTGTTACTACTTTGAACATCCTCTGCCCCCAAAGAAACTTCCCTGTCCAGTTTCTTTCCTAACTCAAAGTGTTAAATTAGCTAGTCTGATAAACTAACCTGTGCTGATATAGTCATGGGAGAGGGCTAGAGGAGAACCTCAGGAGACAGGTTCATTTTAACCAGGGTCATGCGGCAATGGCATCTCTGCCTTTGTGATGGCTTAATGGAGTCAAGAGATTCACTCCTCCTGCCCCAGCAGCTGATGTATTACTCCCTTCTCTGGGCTCCCACAGCACTTTGTATATACCTCTTACTGTAGCACTTAGCACATGGTAGCTCCTTAGCTATGTGTTTATGTATGTTTCCCCTCCAATAGACTGTGAGCTCCTCAAGGACAGGGACTGTGTGTTAGTCACTGCTGTATCCCCAGCACCTAGCACAGTGCCTAGCACACAGTAGGTGCTCAATAAATGTTTATTGAAAGAATGAATGAAGCCTGTTTCTAATCATGAGGATTTCAGCCCTATACTATGGCAGGCAAGAGGGGATGGAAAAGGACAACCCATGTTTGGCGGCTACCACAGCTTTTTGACCCTTCATGCATTTGACACTGCAGGAAGCTGCTTCCCTGCCCATGTCTCCGGCCACCCCTGGACAACAGAGTCCACAAGGAGCCCAAGGCTGTTTCCAGCTGGGCCTGGCTGTCACCAGGTGCCGCGGGCGACTCCTGAACTCCCGCCCTTTGCTGCTGCCCTCTTCCTGGGACAGCCTCATCACTATTTCCTCATCCCTGGGTGAGACTGAGTGGTAGAAATGTCAGGATCGGTGAAAGGGGCGGGACAAGAAGTTATTCTCACGATCATAGGCCTTTCTGACCCCATCACGTATTTTTAAAAAGGCGGTTGCCTCCGGTTCCAAAGCCGCTGGATCAGAGGTGAGTGAGCTCATTCCCCTCTCAGCTGCTCCCAAGTCTGGGAGGCCAAGGCGGTCGCAGCCTCTGAGAGCCTCGGCCCTGGCACTGCGGACGTGGGGGCTGATATCCAGCAGGTGGCGCTGTCGAGCCGGCGACGGCGGGCGGATGGCCCGGCGGAGCCCGGGAAGGGAGGGGCGGCCGGGGAGGGGCTGCCGCTCCCGCGGGAGCCGGCCGTGGCCGGCATCTTCCCATCCCTCTATCCTGACCCTGTCCCTGGGCGGCTCCGGCCCCCACCAAGGCCTTCCAGTGCTCCGGAGCTTCGAACTTTCTCCCAGGCCCCCGCCCCCTCCACTTTCCAAGGGGAATACAGCAATCGATTGAATGCCCTCTCCCCATTGGCCAGTCGCGCCCTGGCCCCGCCCCCGGCGGCCCCCTCCCCCAGCCTCCGGGACGAGCAGGTGAGCACGCGGCGGAGCCGGCCTCCCGCGCCCGCCTGGCTCTCCCCAGGGCGGCGGGAGTGAGCCCCTGGCCTGGCCCCCCTCCCCACCGCAGCCTGCCTTTAGCTGCATTTCCACGCGGCGCCGCTTTCTACCTTGGAATCGGAGAGCGATCGAGGCGCCCGTGAGATCCGTTTGCTAGGGAAGGGCCCCGACCGCCCGCTGCCTGAGCCGGAGTTCCGGGAGGGCCGGCGCGGGGCCGGGGAGGCGTCCGCGCCCAACGGCCCGACGCTGCTGCTTGCCAGCCCCCCTCGCGGTGGAAACTCATAGTCTAGAGGAGCACGTGGAGCCCGGCCTGGCCCGCCGTGGGATTCAGAAGGCCTGAGCCCTTGGCGCGTCCCGCTGGCAGCTAAGCAAGCCGCCCTTGGGGCGGACCCCATCCTCCCTAAAACACACACACACTTGTCTTGGCGGGGGCGGGACACAGTAAGACACCCAACCAGCTTTCCCGTTATGGGTTAGAATATGGAGGGGGCAGGAGTATACTGTCTTATTCACCCCCCATCTAACCCAAATAGGGATGAGGCGATAGTGGACGGTCCTTTCTCCGGGGATATGGAGACTTGAACAGGGCCTCCCTTTCAACCCTGCACCCCAAAGAGGAACGTTCTGGTAAGACCATCATTCACTGTAGGCTCGTGACCTCAGCACGTAGGAGGAACTCACTTCGGCTAAACACCCGTGTATATTCAGTATGAGTCTCTTCCGTCGTCAGTAAACTGAGCCCCATTTGGCAGATGGAGCAATTAAGGCTCAGAAAGATGCAGTTTTCACCCAAGGGCAGCCTAGGTAGTAAGTGGTGGAGCTGGCTCTTTCCCCTAAGCTACACTGAAAGGATTAGGAGACTGTTTAATAAGAGGCCCTCACCCAAATCCAGACCAGGGATGCAGATCGAATATCACAGCCCATACTTTCTTCCTTGAGCTTCCCGACCTGGCTGAAGGGCAGTGGAAGGACTCCAGAAAGGTGTGGAGAAAGGAACCCAAAAGCAAGAAAACCAGAAACTGCTGTTTGGTTCCGCCTTTAACTCCTCCCCTTTCTCTAGGGAAAGAAAGGGGTGTGCACCACCCACACACCCAAAACCAAACGCCCATGGCTGTCCACAACTCCCCAAATGACTATCGCCCATTCTTTTGGAATCATTCTGACTTTGCCCACAGCATCTCCCTCCTGCCTTAAATGGAAATCATTCTAGTGCCCCCACCACTCTCCCTTCACCCTTTCTTCTGAATCTCAACCAATTACCTTTCTTTCCCTCCCTCTGCTTGTCCCACCTCCAACATATTTTTACTGACTTCTTAATATAAAAACAAACAAAAAAACCTCTGTCAATACACAGTTTAAAGTTTTCCCATGGTTCTCCATCACCTAAGGCAGAAGTCCAAGCCATGCTCCTTGGCGTGGCCAGCAGGGCTCCTGCACCCTCCCTCCCCATCTGTCCCTTCCAGCTGCAGTGACACTGAAGTGGGTTGTAGTTTCCTGCACATACTATCCTCTTCTTTGTCTCCAAGCCTTTGCTCATATTGTCCCTTCAGTTCAAAGACTCTTCCCTGCCACCCCTAATTCCTCTTTTTCTACTTCAGTGTCAACTAGACATCACCTCTCCCAGGTCTTCCCAACCACCCCAATGCCCTTGCCCATCCCTTTGAGCCCCCAAAGCATCCTGGGCCTAGCTGAATTCTTGCACACACCACATGATTTTCATGACCTATTGACATGTCTGATCTCTTTTTTTTTTTGAGGAAGATTGGCCCTGTGCTAATATCTGTTGCCAATCTTCCTCTTTTTTCTTTTTTCTCCCCAAAGCCCCAGTACATAGTTGTGTGTCATAGATGTAGAGTTGTAGCTTTTCTCTGTGGGACCCCGCCTCAGCATGGCTTGATGAGCGGTGAGTAGGTCCGCATCCAGGATCTGAACTGGCGAACCTCAGGCTGCCGAAGCGGAACGTGCAAACCTAACTGCTGTGCCACTGGGCCAGCCCCTGATTTCTTTCTTTTTTTTTGTGAAGAAGATCACCCCTGAGCTAACATCCATGCCAATCCTCCTCTTTTTGCTGAGGAAGACCAGCCCTAAGCTAACATCTAATGCCAATCCTCCTTTTTTTTCCCTTTTTCTCCCCAAAGCCCCAGTAGATAGTTGTACATCCTAGTTGCACATCCTTCTAGTTGCTGTATGTGGGACACGGCCTCAGCATGGCCAGACAAGCAGTGCATCGGTGTGCGCCCAGGATCCGAACCGGGGCCACCAGTAGCGGAATGCGCGAACCTAACTGCTGCGCCCCTGGGCCAGCCCCTGATTTCTTAACTGCACATTTCAAACAGAGGATTGAGCTGAAATCAGTACTGTTATGGGGTTTTTTGGGAACCAGAGAAAGCAACTATTCCAGAGGGCCTTGGGACCAGAATGTGGGGAAGCGAAGGCCAATGAGGAATATTAATACTTTGGCTCAAAGGGGACGATGCTCCTCCTCCTGGGAAGAGAGATCTGGGGTGAGGCCTGCTCCTGGGGCTCGAGCAAAGATAGCAGCTCACAGTTCACTCTGGGGGATGGCTGGACTGCAGGCGGCCAGACACAGATCCCCTCACCTACACACTGACAAGGCTCTCTAGAGACTTAAGCCACAGCGAGAGGCCCTAAGAAAATAGCTTAAAATGGCCTCGTCCCTGGCTTGTCAAACATCCCCTTCCTCTCAAACAGTAACAGGTACATGCTGGAGCCTACAGTCAGAGGGAATCGTAGCTTCTACCAGTTTTTCAGAAGTTAGAGGAAAAACCGTAAAATGCAGGATGGACCTTCATAGTAGCTGGGTCTTAGGAAACCAGAACCACTGCACTGTGTGGGTGGGCAGAGGGGACACTGGCACAAAAGTGAGGGCAGTGATAAGACCATGCAGTCAGGTGCCTAAATGGGTGGCCCAGGGCAGGAAGGAGAGCCAGCAGGCAGATGATTTCCTTGAGTTCAAGAGGATCATTCCTCACAGCCACCTAAAAGAGGGCTCCTCCCTCTAGCTCCCTCTAGTTCTACTTCTATGGCAAACAAGGAATGCAGACACACACACACACACACACACACACACACCCCAATGCAGGTATTCAATTCTCCCCGCCAGCCCACCCCCCAGGATTTGCCCCTGCCTTTCCTTTTCTTTCCAGATCATGCCCCAGTGACCCAAATGTCCCCTAGCCTCTCCACCTAGTCCTCATTCGTTGCACCCCTAAGGATCCAAAGCTGCAAAGGAGGATCAAGGGTTTCCCCAGTGACTTCATCCAGATGCCCATCTTCTTTAACCACAGAAAAGCCACAACGGGGAGAAGAGTAAAGAGAGACAGGAGACAGAAGCCCTGACACAGGTTTTTCAGTATGCAAGTGTTTTTGACTCCACAGCCAGTTGCTTAAAATGAAACATAAAGGGCAGCCAGAATACACACCCAAATGCAAAAAAGTAAACATAAAGTAAACCACACAATACTATGAACCCCAACAAAACCAGAAAATTAAAACCCAAAATCCCTCAACTTTATATATATATATATATATATATATATATATATATATATATTTTTTTTTTTTTTTTTTTAAAGGGAGAACAACTGTTCAAAACCAACTGGGCAGTATGGTGGGGGTGGGGAGCAGTCCTACAGAAGGGGGCCTAGAACTTCCCCCTGGGAACAAAGAACAAACACAACACAAAGAAAATAACCACCAATGCTCCCGCATGGTCAGGAGTCTCCAGAGAACAGATTGTCCCATCCTCAAACTGGCTTTTTTTTTTGCCTTTTTTTTTGTCTTTTTTTTTTCCATTTTCTTCTTTTGTTGTTGTTGTTTTAGCACCTGTACAATAAAACTGTACCATCTCCAACCAGAGCCGGCCACAGTGAGGCCCTCCTGCCTTTGGATGGCACATACTCTCTACAAGGATTGTTCGGAAAAATAGCAATTGGTAGAAAAATAAGAACAAGAGTGGGAAAGATAACACCACGGGCGGGGGAGGGCGGGGACGGGGAAGCAGCCGGAGCTCTGCCCTCTGTCCCTCTCTCTCTCTGAACAAGCCCAGCACTGGAGGCCATACATTTGGCCCCAGGGCCCCAGGCAGGAATGGAGCCTGGCTGGAGACCAGTATCCTGCCCTTGCCTAGGAAACAGCTGAGGCCTGGATTTCACATCTGGCAGTCAATCCCAGAGCCCACTGCAGATTCTAGAGGATGAAGGGCAGAGGGAGAAGGAGGGAGGAGAGAGAGGAGAGAGGAAAGGGGTGCTGCGATTCTGGCAAGGGGGAGAGATGGGGGGCAAGGGCTGGGAGCTGAGAGGCTCAGTATCCGGAGAGGGTGAGACCAGAACGGGGTGGGGTGGCTGGGGGTACCAGGGGGAAAGCTGCGAGAACAAACTCATACTGTGCACTCTGAGGGGAGCAGGGAAGACAGCGTGAGGAGGGGGCAGCCTTATCCTTCAGGCCCAGTCTCAACTCTCCTCTATTGGAGTAATTCATTAACTCCTCACTCCCACAATCCTCCCCTCCCCGGTAAACACTAATCTCAGGATAGCGGGGCTGCTGCAAAGGGTAGGGGGGGCACGAAGGAGAAAAAACGGGGGGGGGAGCACCAAAGCCTCGGGATTTACCCCCAACCCCCCAGCCCTGGGCCAGCACCAGCCAGCTTCATTAGTCACAAGTCAATGGCCCCCCACCCCTCCCCACCCCCTCCCCAGTGCAGGGTTGGGGGGAAGCCTGGAAGTACTTTGTCAGAGGGGGGAGCAGCTCCAGAGCTTATCAAGAAAGACAAAGAAAGGAGGTGAAGAAAGTCCCTCAATACAACAAGCTGTCTCAAATCATCACAGTGATACAGACTTATCAGAAACCAATGAAACAATACAAATTAAATACTAATAAAATAAATACTATGGAAGACAGAAGAACACAGGGGAACGGAGGGGGCGCTCAGAGATTTGGGCTTTTCTCATTTCTCCTCCGGCCAGGCCGCGGCCACCCAGGGCCCAGGTTTGGTCTTGGTCATACCCAAGGAGGCCAGTCCAAGGGACCCTGGCACCACCTCCCACCACCCCTGGGACCTCTTGTCCTCAGACGTGGAGTTCAACTTTCCACCCCCATCACCAACCATGACAACAATGACGATGACAGGGAGAACTAATTGTAACCAAAAAGAAAAAAATCCAGTCACTAATGCTGGCATTGATAAGGCGGCTTCTTGTTGGTCCGTATTATTGCCTCATTCTGCAGTCTGGTGCTCGGCGGGGGGGGGACATGGGAGGTGGGGGAAGGGTGAACTCGGGAGGAGAAAGAAGAAAAGGGAGGGGCTGTTTCCCGGTCAACTGTTCCAAGGCTGGAACTCCACCTGGGACCCTAGGAGCCGAAGTAGCTCAGGCTCGTACCGCACCAGCTCCACAGTCTCAGAGGAGCCTGGGGCGGATCTGGCGTCCAGGCCTCCAGGCCTCTCGGAAGGGGTCAGCAGCTGACTGGAGGCCACCTGCCGGTGGAACTCAGCCTTGGGCAGGATGGCAATTTCAAAGTGCGGGAACCGAGCCTGAAAGATCCTCGAGGAAAGCTTCAGCCTCTTCAGGACGTCGGTAAAGAGAAACCAGTTGCAGGGCCTGGAAAAGTGAGGCAAGACTGGTAGTTAGGAAAGGGGGCTTGGGGGAGGCGGTGTGGGCGCCGGGAGCACGCTGGAAGGGCCAGGAAGGTCAGTCTGGCTACCCTCCACTAAGCCATAGGCTCCTTGGGTGTAGCTGAGGCGAAAATGTTCTCCTGCCCCCTACACCAGCTGACCCAGCTTTCAGCTAAATGGCAAGCACTCAACCATGACTGACCTCCTCCAAAAAGTGGGAGCAGAAGGGAAAGGGGCCTTCCAGAACCAAAACTCTTAGCAGGCTTCCCCAGGCCTTCCCCACACCCGTGCCCTGGAATTGACCATCTGCTGGGACCAGTTCTTCTCTCCACCAACCGCCATCAGCCCCGTCTGGTTTCCCTTTCCTGTTCTCGCTCCTGCTTCCCCTGCCTCCTTGTTCTCCAAGATCTTCCCCAGCAGAGGGGGAGCCGTGGAGAAAGGCCTAAACTGCGGGTAATCCAAAAGGCATTTCTCTTTGGCTCTGGAATGCATTAGACAAGTTTTTTCTCCAGCGGCAGCACCATCGTTTCTGCAGGGCCAGAGCTCACATTACAGCCAGTCTGACTTTGCTGAGCACACCCGACTGGGCGGCAGCCTGGGGACAGCTGGGAGGGGTGCTGGAGAGGCCAGTCATGGGCCAAACTCTTGCTTTGACTAAACCAGGAAGAAACGCAGCATCCCCATGTTAGTGGTCCCTGTTTTCAAGGCTTTCCTTCCTTGCCACTCCACTGTCCCACTTCCCGCCTTTGCCACTTTTGGATTGGACTAGATTGCATCAGCCTCCTAACTGGTTTCTCTCTGCCAAGACTCACTCTTCTGCACCTCCACCCACCCTTATTGGATCCTCTGTTACTATTAGTTTTCTAAAAAGAAAATCTGACCTTCTTGCTCGCTCCCTAAACAGCTTTCAATGGATCCCCAGTACCTCCAGAAAAATACTCCAAATTCTTTAGCATGATATCATGTAACACCTTCCAAACATGATCCCATCCCACCTCTTCAGCCCAATCTCCACCCAATCTCACACACACACACTGTGTCCCCTACCCTGCCAAGTGCCAGCCATTCGATGAAGGACTAGCCCTACTTCCTGAACTTGTAGTTCCCGGGGCCTGTGCTCGTGCCACACCCTCCATCCTCCTCTCCTCTCTGGCCCAGCTCAGACCCCCCGTGAAGCCTTCCCCCTATGTAACTGGTTGCTTGTCCTATCTTCAATGGTCTCATGGCACTTGGTTCACAGCCCTATTATAATACTTATAACAGAGCCCACTTCGGAAAGGATACAAAAGAAACGTAAACTGTGGTTCTCTCTGGTGTAGAAATGGGGGCTTGGGGTGGACTGGAACTTTTCTTTTTCTTTTTTTTTTTAAGACTTTATTTTAATTTTTTTATAATTTTTATTTTATTTATTTCTTTTTTTGTGTGAGGAAGATCAGCCCTGAGCTAACATCCATGCTAATCCTCCTCTTTTTGCTGAGGAAGACCGGCTCTGAGCTAACATCTATTGCCAATCCTCCTCCTTTTTTCCCCCCCCAAAGCCCCAGTAGATAGTTGTATGTCATAGTTGCACATCCTTCTAGTTGCTGTATGTGGGACGCTGTCTCAGCATGGCCGGACAAGCGGTGCATCCATGCGCACCCGGGATCTGAATCCGGGCTGCCAGTAGCAGAGCGCATGTACTTAATCGCTAAGCCACGGGGCTGGCCCAGGAACTTTTATTTTTCACTTGACACCCTTCTGAACTGTTTGAGTTTCTTGCAATAATAAATCTGCATAGGACACCTGGTCTTTTATTAAGAGTATACTTGTCTATCTCCTCCACTAGACTGGAGATTCTTTGAAGGCCAGAGCTGTATTCCAGCCCTCAGGGTTGGACCTGGTGCAACTGCTTAAGACATGTTTATGGGATTGGATGTTATGTACAGCGCCTAAAACTTCTACCCAGACCCACAATCTTGATCCCTAATATGCAACATTTCTTCCAAATGAGAGCAAACTCCGTCATCTCACGCAATCAGGGAATGGAGTGTTCTGTGTTAAGAGAAAGGGACCATAGATACCATACACTTGGACCATCACTTTCAAAGAATAGAAAAAACCCTCAGAACATCAACACTGGTGATCAGAATTCAGTTTTGCTTTGAGGATTCAGAAGGCACTTCTCAACCTCACAGGGCCTCAGAGTCATCATTCTACACCCTCCCTCCTTCTTGAAAAACATAAATTTTCACATCATGCTGCAGCTGTGGGGAAGGGCAGATTCAGAAGAGGTGATGGAGGAGGGAACATCAGGGAAACCAGCTTTGCAGGTACCAAGCTCTCAACCGAAAACCTGCCTGCTGCCTAGCTCGCTGAGTGGCACGCAGCCCTCCATTACCCCATGTTCTGTCCACACCTAGAGCACGCTATCCTGGTCCTTTTAGTGCCTGGGGCCCTAGATCCTGTTTCAGAGAAGGAGGTGCTGAATACTTTGGAGGAATTAATTAACTGTGCAATACTATATCCCAGGGGCCCAGCCCCGCCCTCAGGGATCAGCTTATGCCCAGAAGAATAAGGACCAAAAGCCCCTGAAACTTGATCGCTACTAGTGTCATCATATAGGCTATTGTTATTCTTATCAGGCCATGGGAGAAGGGATGCAAAGAAACTGAGGTCCAGTGGTTAGAGTCGTCACCTGAGGAGCTCACATGAAGGGCTCCTAATCCATTGTCGCCCCTCTCTGTCATGTGCGATTCATGTGCTTTCACTTTTTTAAAAAATAGGGTCTGGTATTTAAAAAATAGGTATCAAAGAAAAAGTATCCTTAAAAGGGTTTGCAAAGGTATTTGAAATATGTGAAGACACCAAGAAGAAGAAAAGACTGAATGATGGAGGCTAAGAACAAAAGGATGATTCATCCTGCATCCCCCGAACCAGCACTGCCACACGCTGCCATATGGTGAAACCCGACAAGAACCACGGCCCTGCAGGCTGTCGAACTCCCTTCTGAATCATCAAATAAAGATTAAATTGGGTTCAGTCTCATGTTAAGTGTCAGGTATACTCTAGTCTCTGAAAATTGGTGATCCCCATTATAATAGACACGGTAATCTGAGGTGAGAGCGCCCGTGCCATCATCTCGCCAACATTAGGGCTACGAGAAACCAGCCTGTGGATTACTTAAGGACCCCAGTGGCCCCATAGCTATGGCAACCATATGCCCCAGCTTTTCCAAGAAACTCAAGTTCAAATATTCTGTCTGGCTGTCCCCAGAAACCACAGAAATGTTTCAGAGATTCTAATAGTTCATCAGCCCAAATATCTCCCAGATCATCTCTTACACCAAAGAACAGTGAAAAAATCCTTCAGAGTCAATCTAGATTTGGGGTTTGGGAAATACATACAGTCAATATATCTAGAGCTTACAGCCTCTATTCTGAATGTAACTAATCTAGGCTGCAAAGTCAGGCTGGCCTTGGTCATATATTATCTTTCCTAGGCTCCAGCATTTGTTCTCCAGGTCTCAGCTTCCTTCTGGAGAACTCTACCCTTCCCAGGGAGGTGGGCCAGGGTTGCCAGGATCCTGGCACTTAGTCCCTATAGATCTCTCAGACACTCACCCGCGGGACACTGACACTTGGAGGTTGTAGCAAGGGAGAAGAGGCTTATCTGAGAGCTCAAACATAAAATCATCCTCTTCCACATCATCTCCTTCTTGATCGGAGCTCCCAGGAGGATTATGTAGGAGGTCACAGGCAAACCCATCCTTTTCCTCTGTAAGGAAAGCACACAGGGAATTAGGATTTAGCTACATGCACAAAACTGAAGAACAGAAATGCTCCAACAAGATAAAGGGGCATGATTAGGAGATAAACAACAAGCCCACAGACCCCTGGTCGGGGCCAAGGTTCGCTACCCCCTGGCTCATAGCCTTAGGAGGGCATGTGAAAGTTCTAGCCCTGGAAGATCATGTTTTGTGGCCAGAGATTCATTAACCTCCTCCACAGTCCAACTGGAAAAAAGCAAGCTGAGGTGAAGGATGAGCTGCTCAGCTGTTGGAGATGGAAGCCTGAAGCTCCTACCAGTAGTCAAAGGCAAGGTAAAAACACCTGCCCTTTGCTGCCCACGGCATTCCCAAACCGCCCGACTGCCTGCTGGGGTCCCCAGAAGCCCGAAGGGGGCTCACCCTTCCCTTCCCCAGAAATAACTTTGGGCGTGGCTTGTTTCAGTCCATCCCAACCTCCTCTTGCTCCAACTTCCCCCGAGCTTAGGGGTGGGCGCCTCCCTCAATGTGAGCCCCTGGCCTAATGAGTGAATGCTAGATGACTGCCACAAATCAAGATTCCCTGCTATCCCAAGAGAGGCAAGCTTGGGCCAGACGGCTGAGGGCTCGGGCAGCAGCTATCTCAGAAAATGTGTGCATCAGGGGGGCGGGGTAGGGAGGGAATGGTAGCTGTCAGATGAGGGGCTGGGTCCCTCTCGAGTGTGAGCAATACCAGAACAGGTGACAAGCGCACAGGGGCTTCTGGCAGGGTTAGGATAAAGCAAGGGAGGAGAAAGGGACCTTGGAAGAGAGAGAATAAAAAAAAAATACCCAGAGTCGGGAGTAGTAGAGGGCTAATGAAGGATGGCTTTGTCCAAATCAGTGGCATCTCCTAGTTTAGGCCAATGAATTCTAGGTCTGGGGGAAGCATGGGCTTGGGTTTGGGCTGAAAGGGTCTGTAAGCTACTAAAAGGTGAAGAAGGGCTACCTCCACAGTGTGACTCCTGTCTTTGAGAAGAACCAGTAAACCCAAAGCAAATCCCACATCTTGAAGCCATGGACAAGGGTGGGAAGAATCCCACTTAAAGCTTACCCAACACAGAACTGCTGTAAAAGTCCCAGGATACACCAGGATCACCCTCTGCCCGGCCCTGAAGATCCGAGAGGTGATCTGATGAAAGAAGAGGAGGCAGTGAGGCAAGGAGGGTAGGCTGGAGAAGGAATCTGGAAGCAAAGTACATCCATATGGGGCTAGGAGAATGGGAGAAGGGAAGGAAGGACCACAAGAGGGGCCGGGAGTGACCAGAGAGAGATACACTTCCTGCTGTCAATCAGAGCTTGCAAACCAGCAGCCAGAAGCCAAATCTAGCCCACTGACCGCCAGGAGTTTGGCCCAGTGTTTTAAACCAAAAAAAAGAAAAAAAAAAAACAAAACTTAATTAACATCCATTATTTTAAAATTGAGAGATTTCACTTAAAAATCCAGATTTCCAACTTTTCTTGAAAAAAATATCAGAAGATCTGGCAACACTGCGTCCACATTCCTGCATGTCAACAGTTGGCTGGAGGGAAAGGCGACATGTGTGTTCTCCAATTTAACAGTCCCCACCCAGCCTGTTCTGCTCTCTTACATGATCAGCCTGCAAGCATTTAGGTCTGAGATCCCTGCTTTAAATGGTGTAGGGAATTATGCTGCAAGCAGAATCCTAGACCTATCCCAGGATTTTAATTCCCTGCTGGTCACAACGTTCATATATCCAGTCACCATTTATCCAAAGTAAGATAAGGAAGCATAATTCCTTCTGTTTCATCTTTGAAAACCATGGGGGAGATGGCCAAGTTTATCCTCATGAAAACCTTTTGCTTCCACTCCTAGGTATATACCCCAAAGAATTGAAAATAGGTGTTCAAACAAAAACTTATACACGAACGTTCATAGCAGCTCTATTCACAATAGGCAAAAAGTGGAAACAACTCAAATGTCATTTAGTTGATGAAGGCATAAACAAAATGTGGTATATCCACACAATGGAATATTACTCGGCCATAAGGAGAAATGAAGTGCTGATGCATGCTACAACGTGGATGAACCTTTTTTTGTGTGTGTGAGGAAGATCAACCCTGAGCTAACATGCATGCCAATCCTACTCTTTTTGCTGAGGGAAGACTGTCCCTGGGCTAACATCTGTGCCTATCGTCCTCCACTTTATATGGGATGCCGCCACAGCATGGCCTGACAAGCGGTGCCTCAGTGTGTGCCCGGGATCCGAACCCAGGCCGCCAGCAGCAGAGTGCGCGCACTTAACTGCTACGCCATGGGGCCCACCCTGGATAAACCTTGAAAACATTATGCTAAGAGAAAGAAGCCAGAGACAAAAGGCTACATAGTGTATGACTCCATGTATATGAAATATCCAGAACAGGCAAATCTATAGAGACAGAAAGCAGACTGGTGGTTGGGAGGGAACGGGAAGTGACTGCCTACGGGGCACACGGTTTCCTTTTGGGGTGATGAAAAAGTTCTGAAACTCGATCGTGGTGATGGTTGCACAACATGGTGAATGTACTTAACATCACTCAACTGTACACTTTAAAAAGTTTAAAATAGTAAAATTTATGTTACAAGTATTTCACCACAATAACAAAATGTAAACCACCTTTTGCTTGCTTGATCTGAGGACAGCCATCAGGTCAGCCCTTAGTTTCCTTGTTTCCTAGCTAAGCATCATCTGGGGGAATTGTTTCACCTCTCAGCCCCACGTGGACAAAAAGCAGGTTTTCACGACAAATTCAACTGTGTCATCTGTGGGCACATGGCCCAGCAGTTGCCAATATGCCAACTAGTACAGTTGGCAAGTTGGCTACAGTTACACCTAGCTGTGTATGGCTGCCACTGGCCATCAAGTGACACCTGGGCAACAGGACAGGAGAGAGTCCAAAGGGCACAAATGAGGTGAAGGTGCCCCCTGAAAATCAAATCCCAGGAGGAAGCTGGCAGCCACTCTTAAAGGAATGGAGCTAGTTTCCCCCACTGGAAGGCACTAGCACACTCCAATATAGCTTCCCTTTGGGTCACATGGCCTCTCAGCAAAAATGCCTATTAGCTGTCATGAGCTACTGAAGAAGTCATTTTTTAGCATCCTTCTAGGAGATGGAGGGTTTCTTCTGGTAGGAGAAGGCAGGCAGAGAGAAGTTTTCAAAGTAATGGCTGAGCAGCTAGAGTGGAAAACCTTCAGTCACGTACATCAGATCTTTTGTGCATTCCATGAAAAAACCCTGAAGTCACGGCTGCCAGCTTATGTGCTCTCTTCTGTACCCTGTGGCACTTGAGAGTTGGAAGTGGTTTCTTCCAAAAGCATCTGTCACCTAGGTAGGTGTCTATTCTGTGCCTAGCCCTGTGCTAGGTGTCCTGGGAGATAAAGGAATGAGATTGTAAGTTCCCAAAAGGCAGGGATCACATCTATCTTTTTCATCATTGTCTCCCCAGTACCTAAGCCCAGGTGGCTGGCACATAGTAGGAGCATAATAAATATATGGGGAAGAAAGGGAGGGAGGGAGGAATTACCAGGCAAGACTACAAAGTAATGTGCCTGTTTAACCAGCATGGCGAAACATATGCATTCAAGTGACTGCTGTCCCCCCAAAGAGGTCACATGAGGATTCCATCAGAGCAGCCCCAGGGGCTCATCTCTAGGAACTGCCGTCAGAGCCCTCGCCACGTTCCTCTAATTCTCCTCACTGACAGCAAATCTTTGTCATTTGCAGGTGAATTTGCCTTTTTGAGATGACCAAAAGTCAATTGGCATGAGCAAAGATGCAAAAGTCAGGAAAGGCTCATGAGTGGCACACAGAAGAAACTCCAAGATTTGCTTGATGGTGCAGCTTCCTCATAGGTCTTCATACACAGTCAGGATGAAGGGTGACTTCCCTTTTCCTTGCTTCTCCCTTGCCCCTCCCACAACTTTCAGTCCTTACTCGATCCTTCCCTTCAGAAAGTACCCTCAGCCCAGCACTCCCACTCCTAAGTACATATCCAAAAGAACTGAAGACTGGTACTCAAACAAACACTTGTACACGCATGTTCACGGCAGCGCTAGTCACAATCGCCAAAAGGCGGACACAACCCCAATGTCCATCTACTGATGCATGGATAGAGAAAATGTTGTCTATCCATACAACGAGATAGTATTCAGCCTTAAAAAGGAAGGAAGGACTGATACATGCTACCATATGAACCGGCATTAACAACATGATACCATGTGAAAGAAGTCAGACACAGAAGGCCCTGTATTGTATGACATTTCATTTATAGGAAATGTCCAGAATGGGCAAATCCATAGAGACAGAAAGCAGACAGGTGGTTGCCAGGGGCTGGGGGGAGAAAGGAATGGAGGGCAACTGCTTAATGGGCACAAGGTTTCATTTTGGTGTGATGAAAATGTTTTGGAACTAGATAGAGGTGGTGGTTATACAACATTGTGAATGCACTAAATGCCACTGAATTGTTCACTTTTAAATGGTTAATTTTATGTGAATTTTGCCTCAATAAAAAAAAATTTTATAAGTGCTCAAATGTGAGCAGTCACCCTGGTAATCAGAGTTTCTCTATTTCCCAGAGCCCCATGATCCCCCTCCCCATCTCCTCCAACCAAGTCACCAGCTGAGGGACATGAAAGGAGAGAAAAACAAAAAACAAGCAGTCTTCGACATGGGGTCATATGGCAGAGGTCTCCGCAGGAAAAACAAAAACCTGTGATTCAGTGACCTCAAGTGGTCAATTGCTAACCCTTTCATCAGAGCAAGGAAAGGCAATCCCGATACTGTCTCCGATGCCCCAAACTGCGACAACCCACAGCCCCCATGTTCTTTCCGACACCAGAGGAAAAAGGAGTCTGTTTTCCCTTGGCTAGCTTCGATATAGCTCTTTTCATCAAGGGGTCAAAGGCAGAGCAGTCACATGCCTGCCTGTAATTTGTCCCAAGGAGGAGGTCTTCCAAAGGTCTCTGGGAGGGTTTGGATGGCTTGGTGCTCCAAGTCCGAGGACGAGACAGAGAGCCATCCGTCTGCCCTCCAGTACCCAGCACTGTACCTGAAACCTAACAGGTGCTCAATAAATGCATGGATGAATGAAGGAGTGCCATGACATCCTTCACGATCTCAGGAGAAACAGGCCTCACTTTAAGCCAACCCAATATAGGAAAATCCCCATTTACAACCCAGACGAATTACCGGCATCTTCTGCTTTACAAAAGGATTCACTACAGGATACCTGTAAATAGTGACATTCCTTTGTATTTAAAAGAGGATTTGAGGGCCAGCCCCGTGGCTTAGCGGTTAAGTGCGCGTGCGCGTGCTCTGCTGCTGGCAGCCCGGGTTCGGATCCCGGGCGCGCACCGACGCACTGCTTCTCTGGCCATGCTGAGACCGCATCCCACATACAGCAACTAGAAGGATGTGCAGCTATGACATACAACTATCTACTGGGGCTTTGGGGGGGAAAAACAAATAAATAAAATCTTTAAAAGAGGATTTGATTCCCAGACTTTTCCAGAACAGGGGCCTTGCACAAAGTGAGGGGAGTTCTATACAAGGTGCAACCCTGATGCTCTTGCTCTTTTTCACTTGCAGAAAATGGAGCCCTTTGCACCCTACAGGGATGCGCCTTCATTTTCTGCCCAGTGGGATCTCCACTAGGGGAGGAAGAAGACAATTAATCTGTGGAGAGTCTGATCAGGCAAATGCTTGGGGATGAAAACCAAAAAGCTTTAAATACCTCAGCCAGACAGGCAAGGTAAAAAAAAATCCAGAAGTCCATGCAAATACAGCCAGGTGTAGGGGTTGGGGGGTGGGGCAGTGGAGGGGACCACCTGCCCAACCTCCAACCTCATGGTCTTCTTGCAGCCTCTATACCACTCTACCCAGTGGTTCCTTGAGATTTGGAGGCGGGGAGGCGTACGGGGATGAAAAAAGAGAAATACTCGGTTCAAGGCATCAAAAAAACCCATGATGGGGGCCGGCTCCGTGGCGTAGCGGTTAAGTGCGCACGCTCCGCTGCTGGGGGCCCGGGTTTGGATCTTGGGTGCGCACCAACGCACCGCTTGCCAGGCCATGCTGTGGCGGCGTCCCACATAAAGTGGAGGAAGATGGGCACGGATGTTAGCTCAGAGCCAGTCGTCCTCAGCAAAAAGAGGAGGAGTGGCATGGATGTGAGCTCAGGGCTGATCTTCCTCACACACACACAAAAAAAGCCCACGATGATGGTTGCACAACATTGTGAATGTACTAAATGCCACTGAATTGTTCACTTCAAAATGGTCTTGTAGGTGCATTTCATCTCAATTTAAAAAAAGGTCCCTGACTTTGCCTTCTCGTCCCCCCAAAACAGCCTTTGGGCGCAAGTCTCCCCTCCTGGGAGCCTGTTGACTCCTGCCAGTGCCTGCCTCCCTGGGTTGTCAGGCCAAGGTCCTAGTCTGACTTGCGACCACTTTCCCTAACAGCCAGGTGGAGTTCTGCCTTTAATTGCCACTTCCTATTTGCATGGAAAAGAAGTGGCCCAGTTTTCACACTCCTTTCAGCTCCTGGCCCCCATTATGAAGCTATAGCTCCATGCCCATAAAGTTGAGAAACAGTGTCAAGATTTGAATGAAGGTGTTCAGCCTGGACAGGCTAGGAAGTGCCAGAATTAAGAAAAGTCTTCTCTTGATTCTGCAACACAGACTGGCATTCGAGTTAGTTTAAGGAGGTGTCAAAAGGCTGGCTAGTACTGGGATGAGTTAACAGAAACAAGAAGAGAGAAAAACATGTTTATTTCTAATTTTTTAACTACTTAAAATGGTTTCAATATTCAAACTCTTTTGGGAGTTTGGAGAAGGGATCGAGGAAGTAGAGTTTGTCTGCTGACTAAGGTGGTCAGATAGCTTTATTCAGACCCTGAGAGCCCCAAGACCCTCAGGAGGGCAGTCTCTAGCCCAAAGAGGCCCCTGGATTAGACCTGTTGCTCAGAGACAGAGCTTCACGTGGAGCTTTTATCATGTTTAGGTGCTCGGGGTGTTCATCTGCGCCACCTTTCCCAGATAATCAAGGGGAGTGCAGAGGTGCGTGTGTATGTGAGACAGAGTGCATGCGGCGCATGGTATGTGGCAGGAGGCCACGAATGGTGGCTTGCCCTGAGCCCTGCACCCCAGTGATGGTTCAGCTCATCTATGGCCCAGGACAAATGACTGAATGAGCATCCCAAAGCTGCTCTGCCCCTCAAGGACAGGGGCTTGGGACCCCAGAGCTGGGGGGAAGGACAAGGCAGTCCTTCTGCCCCTAGCCAGAGAGAGGCTGGGTCTGGCTGTGAGGCCTGAGGCCTGTACATGATAACCACAGGGTTTAGTCAGCTTGACTGGGGACTGGATGGAGGCTGGCTGAGCAGGAGTCAAGGCCTCCCTCAGCGGCCTCCCATTGCTCTCCCTCCTGCTTTTATTAGTATGAAGGTGGTGCTTCCCACCCAGTCCTCCTTCCATTGGGACCTTTAGTTCAGGTTCCTTTGTTTCTTCCTTCATCATCAGCTACTTAGTTAACCTTTGTTTGATAAACAAATGAGCTCCTGGGTGGGAGCCCAGAACTGTAACTCTGGTGGCGGGGTATGCGGTTCCAGACTGACTGGGGCCAATGCCCAGGTGAGAGGGAGTGGCCTTGGGCAAATCCTTGGTCCTGTGGGCTCCCAATCTGAGAGGCGTCCTACCACAAACATTGAAGCCTCCAAGAGGGATCAGTGATACAACTCCCAGCTGCTCCATCCATAGCTCAGGCAGTCTGAAGAAGTAACTACCAGAACAAGGGCCAAGCTGTGACGTCACTAAGGAGGCGGGGTTCCTTTATTTGGAGGTCAAGGCTGAGGAGATTCCCACTGAGCATGCCCAAGCTACACTCTACACTCCCCTCCTTCCCACCTCCCCACTGCCCAACTCAGTAGAGCTACCTAACTGCGGACAAACAGCTGCCAGCTGCTAATGAGAAAATAAATGTGTGTTGGCTTGCGACCCTTGCCATAGGCCTGAACACCAGACACTTTTCCAGAGGGGCAGGTGAGGGAGGAGGAAGAGAAAGGAACAGGGGGACACAGAGGGAACATCACAGTTACCACAGGCATGGCCTGTGAGGAATACAGTGTTGGGAGGGGTTCCAAAGGTTCCACTTTGATCACCAACAAGGAGAAAGGGCAAAAACAAAAGCAAAACGCTAAGAGTCACTTCTTTGCAACTGACATCCCATTCAAAGCACAGGTCAACCCATTTTGCCCCCAACTAAATCTATTTAGCAGAGCTGCTGTCCCACAAGGAGGCCTACCCCACGAACCGAGCTAGGGAAATGGGTTCCCCCAGGCTACCAGGGCCCTGGAGAGGATGCACGCAATGTGGACACTCGTAGCACAAGGACAAGAAGAAGCGGACCTTTGTGCTTGTCTAAGTACACAGAGATTTCTGAGCCGCTTGAAGGAAAGCCTGTGAAGAGGGCTGATGCCCCTCAGGGGAGCTGTTTGAGATGGGGGCAGATAAAGAATATCTCCTCAGGAGTTCGGGAACCAGAGGCCAGCCCCAAGGATGAAGGCTTCGAGTCTGGGCTGTGCTTACCACTGAGAAAGCGCTTCATGGTGTCGCTGCTGGCCAGCTTCATGGCCGTCTGCCCCGAGTAGGTGGCCAGCGTGGGGTCTGCCCCATAGGACAGCAAGAGCCAGATGGTCTCCAGGTTGTCGTTGACCACTGCATCATGAACCGGCCTGCAGAGGAGACACGGGGTGAGGACAACAGGGCCTAAGGGGGAATCTGGGGGTCTAGATCTCAGGCTACCTCATTAGAGAAGTGTAAAATGAGATGACCCCAGTGTAATATGGGTAAGGTTTAGGGTCGGGGAACCACCTCTGGCCTGCACTCTCTATTACATCTTCCCACCTCCTTCTCTGTCTGTGCCTCTGTCTCCTCCCTCCCATTTCTCTCCATTATGGTCCCCCCAACATCTTGGGACAGTCCCTAGGGCACAATGGAACTCCACTGCTAGCTCTGGAGTTTGGGAGAGAATGGGCCTCTGACCCCGGATAAACTTAAATCGGATGCTGGGGGGTAAGAACGGAAGGACGTGGATGACCGCCCCAGAGCAGGGATGAGCAGAGTGGCTAAACACACCAGGTGGTGGCCAAGCAGAGCCTGCAGCCTTTGACCCAAGGTCCCCCACGTGGTAAACAGCTCATGTCTCAATTTTGCCCAGCAAGTAGGCCCTCTGGTAGAGCAGAGGAGAAAGGGTGCAGTTTCTTTAAGACACAGCAGGCATCTTTTTTCAAAGTATATAAAGAATCAAATCTCGGATGGTACTCTAAGGTCAGCCTCCTAGTTCCTAAAGCCCAAGATTCTGCCTGAGACAGGTGCAGAGGGAAGCCTGACTGGTCTTCCTGTTGAAGCTGCATCTGATGGGAAGATCCCTAGACAACCCCAGCCTCCCCTTAGTCACCAGCATGGACTGGCCAGCCAGGAACTCATGCACTTGTGCCCTAAGCCAGTTCTCTCTGCAGTCTGCAGCTGTCTTCCCGAAATGCCTCCTGACAAGGGTTCTCTGCAACTTGCAGCCTGGCATGCTGCAAAGGCCCAGACTGGGGCAAGTTCTCTCGAGTGAGGGGCTGAGCTGGCAGGGTGGGGGAGCAGCCTTCTTGCCTTGTGCCATCCTGTGCGCTGCAGTTCACATTGGCCCCGTGCTCCAGCAAGATGTTCAGGATGTCGGTCCAGCCCCGGGAGCAGGCCTCATGCAGGGCCGTGTAGCCGGCATTGTCGCGGTGATTCACATCTTCACTGTCTTTCTGGAGGCAGTAGAGAACAACGTCCTGTGGGGACAGGAATAGCTCCATAAGCAAAGAGAGGCCTCATTCTTGAAATCACCCCGGTTAGGTTCGAAGCTCTCCAAATGTCCAGAGAATCTCACAGCCTGTCCTTTATTCCGGGGACTGACAAGCAAGTCTCAAATCTTTTGTCAACGAAGTCAGTCCTGAGCTGCCATCGCCAGGGCCTCAGTTCTGGGCTGTTTCCTCTGAAGTGGGGAGACATTTCTTATAACCAAGAACGCTCATCTGGGTGTGAGTTGTCAGGGTGAGGACCTTAGAGAGGCTCACCTGCCCACCCAGAGCACAAACCCTCAGGCCTTGAGTCCCTGAGCACTGCTTCCCTAGTCTGGGGCTTCGTGAGAGAAATGCGACACGCGGTAGCAAGCACAGCCTCTGATGGTAATTCAAGAACAAGGAAGAAAGAATTGGTTTAAGTACTATCCGTAGATGCTGGTTTTAATTGTTTTAAGTACCATCCCTGGATGTTTATCCCAGGGCAGCCAGTTCCAGCTTTTCCCTCAAACCAGGACTGTTACTGGTATGATCCAGTGTGGCCATTCATCTATGCAGAAATGCCTAGCTTCCCTGGCTGAGACAACAGGACCAGAGGCGGGACTCCGGGCCTAGAAGCACTCTAGCTAGTTTGGGATGAAGCTAGTGAATAAACCGAGGAGGAGGGGAGAAGTAGCCCCTCTTCTGAGGGCAAGAGGCCAGCAGCAGCCCTCTCCCAGGCCCTGGCAAGATGGGCCGCTCAGCCCTCCTGACTGACAGCTAGCTCACAGGCTGGCTGGCTAGAGCGTGTGTGCGAGTGTGTGTATGCCTGTGATGGGGATGCTGCCTCCTGGATACAGGAACTGTCCTGCTGCCTGTACCTAGGAGAGCACACGGCCCCCTACCCTCCTCACCAACACCAATGCGCATGTTCGCCCCTTCCCCCAGGCCCCAGGCTCCCTCCCTCCCTCCCTCCCTCCCGTGACAGGCTGCCCAACCTGCTCCTGCCCTGTCCTGGTTGGTTCTTCTATGGTTTCCTGTTTGCTGGGTTGGCCCCAGGTAAAAGAAAATGAACCTTGAGGGCAGGGGTTGGTCATCTTTTTCTTTAGATCTCCCTTGGCAGCTATCTGGACCCCCACACTGGGTGCTCAAGAAAGATGGGTGGCTTGCCGGTGAGACACTATCAAGGCAGCTCTCCTGTGCCCACCAGCCTGGCTAGGAGTGTGGCTGTCTTTAAATGAGTCGGTTATAGGTATCGGAAGCCTTAAAAAAAGAGGGCCTACTCTGTAACCCAGCAGCTCCACCCTTAAGAGCAAATCCTGAGCAAAGAATCGGTGTGGCAGGCAAAGATACACGGTCAAAGAGTTCATATCAACAAAAATGCCCAACCACGTAATTTGATGATGGTGAATGAGTCAGGCTTCCACCCCTATCCTGGCACGTGGGAATCAAAAAGACCTTGGGGTGAATTAGGACTCGTAAATATGTAGTAGTTAAGTGATCCTGGACACATCACTTCACATTGCTAAGTCTTGATTTTCTCACCTGTAAAATGGGGCTAATAAAACCTACCTCCACAGGCTTATGGTGAAGATGAAATGATATGAAGTAATCAGAGCTCTTAACATGACAAAAGAGGTGCTCAATAAAGGCCAGCTCCCTGGCCTGCCTTCTTTCTGATCCATGGGGAAGCAGTATATGGCGGGGTTAGCCCTGCCCTGGCCCTCCAGCACACTCCTGACCCCTCTGCCCCGAAGCGGAAAGGAGGGGAAGCTGGAGGAGGATATGACGAGTGAGCAGTGATCAGCCCTGTTCCTCTCTGAGTAGGGGAGCCACTGCATAGCAAAATTTAAGACAACATAAAACCCCCAAAATCCCGTTTCTGGCCTAGGAACGTATTTTATGATATAGTATTACCATTTCAATTATGTTCATCCCAAATTGCCAATCAAATAAGCTTGCATTCTCACCCACCATGCAGGGGCAAGGCAGCCCCAGAGACTATCTGGGCACACGAAGGAGGCTCCAGCCCCAAAGAAAGCCCTGCCCAGGCCACAGAAGAGCCAGTGGGGAGAAGCTTCTCCACAGAAGCTCGGGCAACGGCATCCTGCAGCCGAGGAGCTCCTTACCTTATAGCCCAGACGCGCCGCCCGCTGCAGGAGGGTTTCACCAGCATTTTTGTTCACTATGAGCCGACGCGCCTCTGGGGGGATCTGCCGGGCTGTAGGTGACTCCGAGGTCTCCTCTGGGCCAGCACTTCGGGACTTAGAGGGTGTGCATGGTTCCGTGGGTTTCACTGGGGTGGGAGATTTGGAGGATCGTGTCTTCTGCTGGCTCCAACGACCTTTGCCCTGGAAAGCAGAGACGCAGTCCTGGATCAGCACAGGTTCCCATCCATTTCTACCCGTGAGCAGGGGCTCAAATCCTCAACCACATAAACCAAGGAATGACGAAGGGACTGGAAATCAGAGATTGAGGGGGCATCCCAGCTTCTCTCAAGCACTCTGCATGCCTTCTTTACCTGCCTCCATCCCCATTTATTGAGAGTTTCACAAGCGTTCTCCATTAATAGGCAGACGCAAACTCGGAGAGTAAAGAGCAGAGACAGCTATCTCTGACTAAAGAGGCACAGCTACTGAAGCCTTCACTCGTGTTACAAAAACCTTTCCCACTTCTAACTCTCACCAGGCTTTTCCCACCTTCCACCACACCGTGTCCCCAAGTGACGCTCATGCCCACCTGGGGCGCTGAAAAGCGCTCAGGCGCAGGAATCAGAAAGACCTGGGTTTGAATCCTGACTCTGCCATCTACTGGCTACAAGACCTGCGGCAAAGCCTAACCTCTCTGAGCCTCACTTTCTCCCTTGTAGGGTCTTTGAGATAACGAACTAGAAGGCTCCAGACCAATGCACAGGGTGGGTGCTCACAAAACATTAGAGTCTTTTCTTCATGAATTACCCTGTGTGTCTCCCTTTTCCTTCCATTTTGAACTGGAACGCCTAGAGCAAGTTCCCATGCCTGTCCCACCAGGGTGTACTGGGTCTACGGGGGCAGGTAATTTGTCTCTTTAGTTCAGGGGTCTTAGGCGGGAGGAACTGTGCTTGAGGAGCTGTACTCAAGGAATCAGACCCAAGGAGCCTCATCTGCACCTGGACCTAAGTTAGATGATGAGATTCTAAACTTGGAGCTGATGCCATAATTGGATGAGAATTTGGGGGGCCTTGGGAGGGATGGCTATACCTTGCATGTGGGAGAGACACGAACCATTGGGGGGCCAGAGGGCAAACTGTGCCCTCATCAGACTCCATGATGGCCCCTGATGATCCCCACCTCCTGATATTCATGCTCTTGTGGAGCCCCCTCCGGGACTGGATAGGGCTGATGTGTGCAGCCAATAGGAGATTGCAGGGATGACGGTGTGTGACTTCCAGGGCTAGGTCCTCAAAGGCAACATGGCTTCTGCCTTGCTCTCTTTTGGATCACACGTTCTGGGGGAAGCCAGCTGCCATGTCATGAGGACAATCAAGCAGCCCTTTGGAGAAGCCCGTGGGGCAAGGAAAGGAGGCCTCCTGCCAACAATCAGCATCAACTTGCCAACCATGTGAGAGGGCCATCCTGGAAGCAGGTCCTCCAGCCCCAGTCAAGCCTTCAGATAAATGTAGCCCTGGCTGACACCTTGACTGCAACCTCATGGTTAACCCAAACCAGACCCAGCTATGCTGCTCCTGAACTCCTGACCCCTAGAAACTGTGTGAGGGAATACATGTTTATCATTGTATTAAGCTGCTAAGTTTTAGGGTAATCTGTTATACCGCAATAGATAACTAATACATTCCCATTTATCTAAATCCCTCAGAGCTCAGGATCTCACTTAAATCCTATGTCTTCTACAACATTCTACAACACTCTGGTCCCCACTGCTCTCTTTCTCTGCATACCCAAAACACCTAGTCTGAATCACATGGTCTGATGCCTGATGCCTGACTGTCTGCATTTCCTTTCATTGTTTCACGGGCAAGTCTGGCCTCCCCTGCTAGGTTTTAAGCTCTTTGGGGGCAGGGTTCATATTGTCATCTTCTCTTTTGTTCCTTACAGCACTTAACTCAGTGCTGGGCACATCACTACAACAAATATTTGTTGACTTGATTCAAGCCAGCTATGTGCAGAGAGCCCCGGGTAGCCAGAAAAGTTGCCTAGAAAGACATGAAGCCAGGAAAGGAGTGGCAGCAGGAAAAAGACAAGGGCCCAGGGCATTTGTTTCTTCTGGTAAATCCCAAGACAATGAGAGCTGCTCTCCGTCCCCATCCCGAAAGGGCAGAGAGGTACACTTGCTAGCAGGAAGGCACCAGCTATGAGTATAGAATGCCGCTTTATTGCCAGGAGGATAGAGGTGCATAATGGCAGTACTGGAGGATGCTGGGTAAAGTGTCCAGGTTTTTGCTAAGCCAAGCCAGGAGCCAAAGGGTGACTCTCCTTCTGGGGGCCAGAGCTGCCAGAGACAAGGGAGGCTGCCTGAGAGGCAGAGGAACAAGAGCAAATGGGGGCCCCCTCCCCCTTTCCCCTGGCTCAGAGCCCCTGTGGGAAGAAGCCTTTAGCCAATGCCCCAGCTTTAGTGCCGCAGGCACGTCCCCCGCCCTCCCCCCGCCTTGCTTTCCACTACAAAGCACCCTGCCATGGGGGCAACTGGAGCAGGTGGTGGTGACTGGGAGAGAAAGAAAGGCGGCAGGGAGACAAGGAGGCCCTGTGAAGGCACAAAACCTCTCCGGGAGGAACATTTCAGCAGATACACTGCCAGGGAGAATAACCAGACAGAAGCATCAGCTTGTGCCGCTGAATGTCAGGCGGCTGGTCACCTTTGTGTGGGACGGAGACATCTGAGTGTCTGAGGAGGAGCAGGGGAAGGGGAGGGGGATGCCCACCTTTCACCAGAGCTGCTCAGGGTTGCAGCCTTTCCCTGCCCAGCTGCCCCTTCCCCCAGTGTCTCCCGGATACAGATAGAAGCCACCCATTCACAGGGTGGAGGCATATCAAAAGGGATGGCCTCCAAGGGAAGCCAGGCCTGCTTCACATCCCAACTCTGTCACTCATGACCACTGAGTAACCTTGCGCAAGTCCCTGAGCCTCAGTTTCCTCACCATAAAATGAGGACAACAGCACCAACCTCGAACAGCCACTGTGCAAATTAAGAGCGATCGTGTGAATGGAGCACTCAGCACAGACCAGACTTCCCTGCTCCTCCCCTGGCCCCCTCGGGGTGTCAAAGGCAACAGTCACTGCTACCTTGCCACTCCATACCTCTGTCCCCTCATTCTTGGCTCAGCCTGAAGCTTGAGGATGTACACCAACCTCGGAGAACATTTTACGGATATCAAAGCGTTTCACATCCGTTGCCTCCTCTGTTCCCCCAAGCACCCTTCTGAGATGGAAAGGACACGGAGTATCATCTCCATTTTTAAAGATGAGGAAATAGGCTTGAGTACCTTGTCTGAGCTGGAACCAGATTCCGGAATGGTGAAGGGGAAAGGAGGGAGAGAGAGTACTTGGGTCTCCCGCCTTTTGCTAGCGCCACTCTGGGATCCCTGCTCTGGAGCTGGAAAGAGCCGTAAGGATCACAACCACCAAAACAAGCCCAATATGACCTTTTATTTTGGTTGTCAATGACAAATACATATTACAGGTATACATTTGAACCTGAACCTTCACTTCTCTCAAATGTACAGCTCAACCAGGATGAGGACTGTGTGATTTTTTTTGAATTGTACAATGTGGAACCCAACACCATGAACATCAGACACAAAAGAGATGTCAATTCTCAACAGGGGTTCTAGAATGCTTGCCTGGCTACCGACTGGTGAGTGCCCACTTACCTGCTCCTCTGCCTCCATGGGAAGCAAAGGAACTGGGGAGTGGGGGTGGGGAAGGGCAGCTATAACTGAGCCCAGGTAGACTTCCTTCAGGCCTGCCCTCAAGCAACCTTTGTCTGGACATCAACATCCTTGCTTCTACAAGTTATTTTCCACCTTGATTGACTCAGAAAGCTCCCTGATTGGTTTCCAGTGAGTTAAGCCCAGACAAAATCTTCTTGATTGGATGTTAACAAGCTATTCAAGCTAACATCCTGCCATATTCTTTAACTCCTCCTTAACTCAAAGGAGATCCAAGGATTGTTGAGGAAAAGTCCTCGTGGGCCAAACCCTATAGTCTGCAAATGCTTATTGTTGGCTTTAACTCTAGTTCCCATTCTTCAAATCTGCCCCACAACCCTTCTAGAACTACTTTAAAATACTTTAATAAATATAGGTTAGTTTGATCCTCCCCATCCCCTCACTCACTCACTCACTCACTCAGAGGACCGTTGAATGAGGAGCTTGTGGAAAGCCTGCCGCTCTAGCCCATTCCCCTCCCCCACAACTCCCTCACCGCAAACGCACCTTCACCTCTTCTGAGACGTTTGCCATGTGCTTGGTCTTACACTTTCGTTTTCCTGATGGCTTCTCTGAATTTTCAAGGCAGGCTGGCTCCTCCAGGTTATTTGGGAGGAAACCATTTGGTGAATCCGAGATCCCCTGGGCTTTGTTGGGCAAGAGAAGGTTCCTGTTCCTGAGGCGGTGCTCCGAACTTTGGGAGGAAGTCTTCTGCTTACGGGCCTTTAAATCTGAAGGCAAGAAACAGGAAAGAATGGATGTCAGGGAAATGGAACACAGAAAAGCAACACCTTCCTCTAAGATGAATCAGGGGACTTTGGAGATTAGACTTTCGGTACAAAGTTGTGTAACTATCAGCTACCAGTATCTAGTGCGGTGCTGACTATTCCCCTAAATGCTTCGCGAATGGACACTGTACTTCAACGTCCAAGTCTCTCCTCTACAAGCAGGAGACAACTCCCAGCCCTGCCAGCAGGGGGCGGCCCATCTGACTGTCCCTAAGACGAGGGCAATTTTAAAAGGATTTCCCCAAGTCTAGAGCAAATCCGAACTTTCTTTTCAGCTTTTCTCCCATCCCCTTTGTCTCTTTCTACACTCCAATATGAAAACAAATTCAGCAGTTCCGCCAAAGCAAAGCATGAAGTACCCTGGGGTGGGGAGTAAATGGTAGAAGCCTTCCTTCATAACCTCAGCTCTCCCCACCTGACTGCCCTGTTGGTCACTCTCCAAGGACACAAAGATCAAAGCCACAGAAACTCCTTGAAACCAGAAGGTGCCATGGGCCAACTTACCTGGTGGGCAATCGCAGAAACCTGCTACCTTCCCTGGTTGGAAAGCAAGTCGCTGCAACACACTGGGCAACATCTCTAATTCGAGCTGCAGCTCACTGAACAAAGCGCATTCTAATTTCAAAAAGGCCTGCTGGGAACATCATTATCAAGAGCCTCATCCCACAGGGTCAGTCCTAAACCCCATGTGTAGGGGGATAGACTGGGTTTACCCTTAGCTCTTAACATTAGTGTTATATGGCTTGGCCACTAGCTGTGTGATTGGCTGGAGGCAGGTCAGAATCCCCCTGTGCCTCAGTTTCCATGGGAAATGGCAAGAATATAATCTACATCACAGGACTGGTATGAGAATTAAATGAGGTAACATATGCAAAACCCCTTTATAAAGTGGTATAAAGAGTAAGGCATGATTATATTATCTAAGTGCAAGCTCTTTAGGTAGGGCCATGCCCATGTGTTCTTTATCTCCCCAACAGGACTGACCACCATGCCTAGCACATGGCAAAATATCAGTATGTCTGTGAAGCGAATAACTGTAGCCTTGGTTTCTCCAATCTGTGAAACGAGGGGATTGAGCAAGATCCAAGAGTTCTCAACTCGCCTCCCCCGACCTTGACATGTGCTGTCACGTGTGACATTGCCAACGGCAAATCCAGACATGGGAGCCATCATTACAGTCTGAGGAATTGGCTATAGGTTATGCACAGCTCTTAGAAGGCCAGCTGTCATACCACCCCTTTCTCCCAACTAGCCCCAACCCACTAGTGGGTCCCCACACCTGTCCAAGAACTGCTGTGCTGGATGGTTTCTAGTGGCGCTTCCAGCCAGAATATTCTAAACCAGGGCTTTTGTTGCAACAAGTTCAGGCTGAAACAAAAGAGGAAGGAACAGAACTGTGCCTTTTGAGGACCTCAGGAAACATGGGGAAGCCATATTACAGCATTCAATGCCACAGGAAAAGCAGCAGCCCCCTACCCCATTTACCCAGGGCAGGGCAGGCTGTGGAGTTTATTCACCTGTGGAGAAGTAAGGGCTTCATGGTAGCACGGAAGGGAACATAGAGTGGAGGCAGTAGGTATGTACATGGAAGTGGCTCTTCCTATCCCCTCCACAGGTCAAGAAGGGAGATACCCAAGCCCGGGATGAAAGGAGAGGTCATGAGGCTCAGACAGGAGTAAGGTCACCTGTCTAGTTTGGTGACTCCACCTGACTCTCTAATGTCAACCTGAAAGATAGGTAGTAATAAGAGGGATCAGAGCCTTCTGAGAAGAGAGATGTTTTCCAGGCAATTCCTTCATGAAGATGTCACCATCAGATCTGGAGGAAAGTGACCAGACCATATGCCAAAGCCAACGGCCTCAACTCAAAACCCTTAGACACACACGTGGAGGGAAAATGACCTACTTTCCAGCAACTGGAGCTGTCCCCAAATCAAATAGGATGCCTTGCTAAGTGGCGTTCTCCATGCTCCTGGAGGTGTTTAAGGAAAGGCTACCTGTCAAGAGTGCTGTGGAGATCTCTGCATTGGGTAGAAAACTGGACCAGGCAACCTCGAAGGTCCTTCTGGTTCCAAAAGCTGATAAGTTCCATAAGAAGCTCCCAAGCTTCCCAGAAACCAGCCCTCATTAGAGAAGACTGGGTATTACAAAAGCTCCTCTTCATCCTAACACAAGTGGCTGAGGCCAACGGCTTGATAACTGATTCCCGACCAATCCATTATGGCTCTGGCAGAAAAAAGGGAAAATTATTCCTCCTCTGTCACATAGTGGACGAAAATGAGCTCAATTACTCTCAAGTGTAGGGATAGGTATTGTATATACCCCTACTTAAACAGAGCTGGAAATGAGGTCTAGCCTTCTTTGCATTGTAGCAAACCCAGAATCTACTACCCACTCAGTATGCGGTTATTCAGTTTTCGCTAATGAGGAGCCTGCAGATATTTACTGGCAGCTCAGGGTGAATACATTATAGGAGACAATCGTTGCTTCAAAGGCAGAGGTCAGAGCAAGAGAGTGCTCTTATGGAACCCAGAGATATGCTTTTTGCTCATCTAGAAATTCGCTATAGGAATGGGCCCGAACAGTACTTAGCGGAACATACTGATACTGGCCTCGGTGACAGTCTGTGCCGCCGTGATTACATATTATAGCATCTGACGTGGCCAAAGAAAGCCCAGTTTTCTCCTTGGGCTGCCTGCTTTTCCAACTCAGGTCCAACAAAAATGATGCCACCTTGGGTGACCTCAAAGCTTCACTCTGCCTCTTAATAACTGTTATGGCTTTAACCGAGAGAGCAAAGTTGTGCCCGCTTCTACTTGAAGTTCTTCTGTTGGGTCGAGGAAACCATTGTACTTCTTTTTAGCTTAGGGGCTGGAGGCATCCCAGGAAAGGCAGCCAATGCCTTCTTTCTTCTTGAACCCAGGATTCTAGGAGAGAGAACCCGAACTCCCAAAAGACCCAACTCCCTCAAGCCAACCAGAGAACTCCCTGGTATCGAGTTGTCCCATGCCAAGGATGTCACTGTGGCCTTGCCCACAGGTTCAGACTTTCATAAGAAATTGGAGGGCTCGGGCCTTCATGTCCTCAGCTCACCCGTAGGTCAGTCCGAACTCATTCAATCTCAACCCCAAGCCAAAACCTCGGGACTGGAGTTGAGTGACCCCCTCTGGCAGCTGAAGCTCATAGCACCAGGTTTCTATGGGTGCAGAGGCCTTTGGCTGGCGTAGAGAAGGCAGAGGTGGGAACACCCAAGATGCCCGAGGGTCCCCAGAAGCCAAAGTCTCTGTGGTTTGGGGACGGGTGACAGCAGCTCACTGGGGCAGCAGCCCCCGGCCGCCCTTACCTGCTCTCCCTTTCCGCCGCTGCTCTTCTTCTTGCTCGGTCAGGTACTCCCCAGTCTGATATTTTCGGCTCTTCTGCCGCCTCCGTTTCTTCCTCTTCACCAGGCCCTCCTCCTCATCTTCCTCCTCCTCCTCATTGGTGTCCCACATTTGCCGGGCAGCCTCTGTCCTCCAGGGCATTTCTCGGGCTCGCCACAGGTGCCTGCGGCCCTGGCTCAGCAGAGTCTTGTCCTGGGCATGGTGGCTGCGATACTGGGTGTCCTGTTGGGTCTTTCTCACCTTTCGACGCTTAGCCGGGGTAGGGGTCACCTCCTCTTCCTCCTCTGTGGGGAAGACTTCCTGGTTTCCCGTGTCACTGTCTGCCATACCAGCAAAGGAGCTACAGATGCTTCCTGTGGACGGGATGTACAGAGGACGGTCAGGTACCTCTTCAAAGGACAAAGAGTATGGTGTCGAAGCAAGTGCCCTGGATTAGGAGTTTGAAGGTCTGGGTTCAAGTTCAGGCTCTGCCAGTTATTAGCTGTACGCTCTGGGAAAGTTCCTTCACTTCCGTTTCCTTGTCTATGAAACAGGGATACTGTTCTCGGCCTTACTCACCTCACAGGACTGTTTTGAGGCTCAAGTGAGATAATTCATCTGTAAGTGCTTTACAGAGTCCAATATATCACGCAACTATCAAGTATCCAAACCATACACCCTTCCTCATCCATGTTGCCATGCCACTTTAATTCACTCCACAAACTCTTCCTTAGTGCTTACTCGGCACCAAGCACTGTGTAAGGGGCAGGAGAGGGCCGCAGGTCCCTGCCCTTTGAGAAATCAGGGTTTAGTAGAGGGTGAGGGAGGGTGGACTGGCAGGCGCCCCCGTCCCTGCTCACTATGTGACCACCAATCTCGCTGACAGAGCCACCCTGAACAAGCAGAATCGTCACAAAAGAAGAGTCTCAGGAAAAGCAAAGCAAGAAGGAGTCCCTTTCCTGTGACACAGCCTGGGTTAGCCCCACCCAAATGCTCCTCAGCCAGGCCCTCTTCCCTTACATTGACCCCACCTCCTATTGAGTGGCCAAGAGTCCAGGGGTGGAGCTTTCTCCCTGGCACTTCCCCCTGCCCCACGGCAGCTGTTCCTCACCGCTGGGCAGGCACTTCCCCCTCCTCTCGTCACCACCCCAGGTCGATGGTAGCTTTCCTGCCCTCCTCTGCCACCTTGCCAAGAGGCCATTTTCCTCCCCACTCCTTCCTTCAACTCCGCTAACAACAAAAGTACAGTCCTAAATTGGTCCAGTTTAGCACTAGAGGAGATCTGACATCTTCCTCAGAAGCAGCTCTGAGACACCACCATCTTTCTCCCAAGGCCCAGCTATTAACTCAACAATCCCCAAACCCAAGAGAAGTCAGCAGAAGAAAGAAACGCCTCGAGGCAAACAGAATGGCCCTTGACCAAAGCTTCAAGTCAGTCAGATTGCTTAAAGACAGCAAATACCTAGCAAACTTTCCATTATGTAGACCAGGCAGGGAATGAAGTGTTCTGGTTAACCTAATATTCTGGTTAATACGGAATCACCATAGAGATCACACAAGGATCACCAGCTTCCAAAGAATCAGATACAGTACAAGGTGTTTAACACTAAAACGACACTGGCCATGATGTAATCGCTCTTTGACGATTCAGAGGACACTTCAGGATTTTGCGAGGCCTCTGGGCCGTCATCACAAGCCCCAATTACCACTGCGCTCTCATGTGCTGAGGTGCCAGTTAACAGAATGTCGGATAACTGAGTTTACACTGTGTCCTGTTTCCCCATTCTATCCACTTTGCACGGAAATCTGGGTGAACCATGGCAGCCATTTCCAGCGCTACATGGAGGCTAGCAGACAATAGCGGTGGCTGGAAAAGGCTATCTTTTTTTAGATACTGGACGTTGACCAATATAAATTCAGGGGACCAAATATGATTCTGCTGGCCCTGATGACTCAATGCCCATTTCCAATTTTGATGATGCCTGTCACATAATGCAATAAGACAGAGACCCAAAGGTTAAATGTCCATGCTGAGATTGGCCCCAATAATCATGAGACACCAAAGGTTCGGGTGGAACCAGTTTTCCTGAATGGCACAGGCCTTTCCTCTTTCCACCACTGGCTGCCAACAAGAGATGTCAAATCTCTGTTCTGAAAAGCTAAGCAAATAGTCCTAAAATTGTGGGCAATGCCCTCTGTCCCCACCCCGGGCTCTCTTGTCTCTGCAAGGAGCTGGGCATCTTGGCATAGTGAATCAAATTCCCAACTCCCCACCTGAGCCAATGGCAAAATCGCTCACCTAGATTTCTACCTCTCTTCACAGAGAAGTGCCAAGATGGGTGACAGCCTCGGACTTACTCACCAGACTGACTGCGTGTCCGGGTGCTCAGAACCACAGGGATGAAGTCACGGAAACTGCTCTTTGCTTTCTTCTCCAAGGAACCTGGAGTGATGTGAAGTTCCGGGGCAGAAGGCAGAAACATCACAATCAGAGTCTAAGGGCTGGAAAGCCCCCCTGAGAGGGTCGGATGGAAAACTCAAGGGAGGGTTTGCATTTTCCCTGGGTTACATTTATTAGCTCCCCTTATGCTGCTATCACCTACGTATCTGTTCTAGAGAAGGAACATTCCCAGTGGTTTTTGAAAACTGGGAGTTGGGTCATTTTTGCTGACACCGAAAAAGGCAGTGCACGGACTCGATTCCCCAGCATGCCAGAAAGTAGAAGGCCCGGCTGCCTGCATGACTGTGAGGCTGCTGCACCTCCAGAAAGTTATAACTGAGCTGGAGCAGGCCCAAGAGAAGGGCAATCTCAATGAATCTTAGAGGACTGAGCGAGGCAGGAAGATGGGAGTAGGGAGTGGTGGACAGAGGGAAACTGCTATGTAAGAACAGACTAGAAACAGTCAGGTCATGTCAGACGGGCAAGGCAGTGAACACAGGCTACTGGGGGCAGGAATACTTGGGCTTCTCTCTCTGATGAGAGTGCCAAGGAACTATTAGGGGCAGAGCCTACAGGTTAAGTACACACTTCCCCACTCCAAACATCCTGTGTGTCCCTAAATAATAAGGGTTTAGGATTTCTCTAAAGTCTTCTAGCTTGCTAGCCAACTTTTAATTTTTTTTTTTTTTGTGATGAAGATTCAGCCCTGAGCTAACATCCATGCCAATCCTCCTCTTTTTGCTGAAGAAGACTGGCCCTGGGCTAACATCTGTGCCCATCTTCTTCCACTTTATATGGGACGCCACCACAGCATGGCCTGGTAAGTGGTGCATCGGTGCACGCCCAGGATCCGAACCGGGGCTGCCAGCAGCGGAGTGCATGCACTTAACTGCTACACCACGGGGCCAGCCCCACTAGCTTTTAATTTTTAACTTTTTATAATGAGAGTTTTCAAATATACCAAAGGTAGAGAAAACCATGTAACGAACCCCCATTCTGCTGTTTTGGTTTCAATCCTCAAATCCATTTCTTCTCTGAGCCTAGACCCATGGCAGGGTAACAGGCTGGCTATTCTGTTGTAGGACTGACTTTTGTCGGTCTGAAAACTACCTCCTTTGGCCTTCAGAATGTGCCTTATTCTAGCAACCAGAGTGAGCAGAATAAGCCCCTTGTCCCTTCTCCCTTGCCTTTGATTTCAGAGGTGTCAATTATATCTTCCTTCCATCGTGAGGAAGTCTCACTTTTCTGCTCCGTCTCAGAGCCCCTCCCCGTGACCTGCCATAGAAATCCCTCTGCAGCCCAGCCCGGAGGGCCAGGACCTGCGGGGCCTACCTTCCTCGTGGCCATCGGCTCGTTTTCCTGGAGACTGGGACTCTGGCTTTGTTGGCTTCCGGTGCTTGTGCTTTACCCTGACTCCATTGTGCTCTTTTCCTGAATCTGGAGCCCCCCTGGGGCTTTTCTTGGTGGGTTCCTGGGGGTCACTAGGCAGCTTCCGGCACTGTGGAGAGGTAGAGACAGTCAGGATGGAGGTCAGTTTCACGCCTTAAGAAAGCTCTCTTGAGCCCTGTGCCCTGTTTCTGACACATGGACATGAGCTACCCAAGTGGGGGCCTTTGGGAAGAGGCCACCTGCTGCCTTCCACAGCAGGCTATAAAGGCCTTTTTGGACTGAATCCAGTGCCCTAGCTAATCCCCATAGACATCCACACCCCGTCATCTTAAACAGGTCGACAGAGTCTGCATTCACAAGCCAAATAAACACACAAAGTCATTTAAAAGGTGCAAAGTCAGGCCCCATACTCTCTATATCCAAAGAGCAGTAGAGAGATGGGCAGAAGACAAAAATACCTCTTCTGCAGGTTGGGTGACTACGCTGTTCACGTCACTCCACTTTGGGTATTGACACCAACAACTGAACATAATTCTCAACACGAGCCAACTCAAGAAAAGTTGTCTATTTTCGTGTGTAAATTAATACCAGAAAACAGATTCAACTAAGGCAAGAAGAAAGGCACAGCATAGGAGCAATTCGAATCCCCCCATACTTACACAAGACACTGAAAAGGCCTGGGCGTTATTATTATTCATGCCACTTTATACTCTGCAGCACTTTCAACTTTTCAAAATGTTCTCTTCTCTACTATTTGATTTGATCTTCCCAAGAACCCTGAGAGGAGAAGCTAATATTACCCCCATTGAACAGACAAGGAAACTGAGGCTCCAAGACAAGAGGTTAAATGATTTGTCCAGGGCAACACACAGCCCAAGGCATCCACTTGCTCAGGGGCTGCCACTTAACAGGCAGGCCTGCAAGTTAGCTCATTTGGGCTTGCAGAGAGAAAGTGGCAGAGCTGGGACTAAGACCCAGGCCTCCTGGCTCCCAGCCTGGGCCTCTTCGCATCAGCTCTCATTCCCTTTCCTTTACTACTTGCACCTTCAACTGTTTTTGCTCAGCCCACTCACACCTACTGCCTGGTGCATCGTATAGGCACCATGGTTGTGCTTACACACCACAAGGACACTCTCAGCTTAACAGTCACATATTCTCACAAGCTTTGAGGTCTCGCCATGCCATTAAACAAGAAATAGGGCAAGGTAGGGATTTCCAGTATTCTAGGATCCAGGGAGTGCAGAATAAGCACCATGTTTTACCAATGAAAGCAGGCCCAAAGAAGAAAGGAAGAGTTGTTTTCCCCCTAAGCAGATCCACACACCAACTTCTAGAAGGTTAGCACTGTCTAGCTTCAGCTAAAGGGATGGCAGATATCTCATTAATGGAACATTTTCTGCGGGGGGAAGAGGGAGAGTGTGTCTCAGTTTTCCAGGGACAGGGAGTCACTATTCCCCATCAAATTCCAGGGCCTCTTACCATCCCATGAACTCCTCCTGCTCCATATTCAGCAGAAGGCTGAGCTAAAAGTTCAAGTTCAGTTTCCCCCTTTGCTTGCTGCCAGTTCCTACAAACCAAAGTGTTAGGAGAAATAAAGAATCGGGGAAGAAAGAGGAAGATGGGGCACTGCAGCTTCAAGTCTAACCTTCAGATATGGCCAGAGAAAAACTACTACTTTAAGTCAGGGGGAATAAAGTTCAACGCACATAAATTTGAACATGTCCTATTTATTTCTGAATATCAGTTTTAGCTAGCTCTTTCAAGTACAGATCACTAACTTTTACTTCCTAAGATAGACAAAAACAAGTAAAACAGAACATCTAGAAGGGATTTCTGTCTGTATCTTCTGCAAGGGCAGCACTGAGAGTAAAAATATACTGCACACTCCAACATGGGCAAAAAGTTGGGAGGATGGGGAGACTGTGTAAGACGAATGTTCTGGTTAACAGAGTTTTCAAAGGTTTTCCAAAGGATGAGTAGACAATAAGTACACTGAGCACCAGATGAAGCAGAGCTCTTTGCTGATGATTCAGAGGGCCCTTCAGGATTCCACAAAGCCTTGGGGCAGGTGGTGCTGGAGACAGGAGACTACTCTGATTCTTGGCCAGACCCTTGAAAGGGGCTGTTTTGAATTAGCCCCTGATCTTAGTTTGCTTATCAACAGTTTCCTTCTCAGAAAAACATCAGAAGGGAAAGATCTAAATTCTTGGTCTCTCGAAAAATGAACACTTACTAAATCATTACAGGCAGTCGCTAAGGGCTGCTTCACGGCCTCTGGTCCTGTAACTTTATTCTCTGCCCCGTGCATCTGTCAGTGGGCACAGGGAACTGTTCACCTAACACAGGAAGGGGCAGTGCCTGCCTGTCACTGAGTTATCTGCAAGACATAAGCTTCATGAGGGCAGAGACCACGTCTATTTTGTTGGCAATACTAACAATAAGAGCAGCAGCCGCTAACACCCACTGAGCACTCACTATGTGCTAAGCACTGTTCTAAATATTTACGTATAATCACCTCATTTAATCTTTTTTTAATGATAGCTGTGCTGACATAATTCATTGAGATACACCATACAATTCATTTATTTAAGTTTACAATTCAATTGTTCTTAGTACAGTCACAGAGTTGTGTAACTATCATCACTATCCAGATCCAGAACATTTTCGTCACCCCAAATGGAAACCCTGTACCCACTAAGCCATCACTCCCCAATTCCCCATCCCCTCCAGCCTTAGGCAGCCACTATTCTGCTTTCTGTCTCCATCAATTTGCCTGTTCTGGACATTTCACATCATCATCTCATTTAATCTTTACACAGCCCTATTAGGTAGGTACTACTATTGTCTCATTCTACAGATGAGGAGACTGAGGGCCAGAGAGATTAAGTAACTTGACCAATTATCACACAGCTAGAAAGAAGCAGAGCCAAGATTCAAACTCGGGCACTGTGCCTGGCTCCAGAGAGCACACTCCTCACCAAAACGCTGTACCACCCTCCTGAAGATGTATTCCCACTGCCTCGGAGAGATGGCATGTAGTAGCCAATCAACAAACACTGGCTAAATGGTCAGTGAAACAGCAATATATAAGGAGAGTGGAAGATAGTATGGCATAGCTGAAGATGAACATGAACTTTGGGGCCAACGAGCCCAGCTCTGCCATTTAGTAGCTGTGTAACTTGGAGTAACTTACCGACTCCATCTGTTTCCTTCATTTTCCTATCTGTAAATTGGGTGTAGCATTCACCTCATAGGGTATTGTAAGGATTAAGTTAGATAACATATGTAGGAAGCACTTGGTATATAGTAGGAGTTCAACAAATGGTAACAACTGTAACAACATGAATTATTATTATTCTTAGTACCACAAAGGGCAGGTCACATTTACCTGAGCAAATGCCATGAATATGCTCTACGATGTCATGACCCATCTTCTGACTTGACACATCTCTGCCCTACAGAGGTGGCTGTGAGGTCATTGATAAAAACCCACCCGAAATCTATCCCTGGGGTTCTTAACCTGGAGTCTATGGGTGGGCTTTGGGAAGGGAGTGAGTCCATGAACCTCTTGAAATTACTGGCAAAATTCTGAGGTCATGTTTCTGGAGACAGGGTCCACAGCTCTCATCAGCTTCTCAAAGTGCTTTATGGTCCAAAAAAGACTAACCTTCTGCCACAAACAAATTCTCGGTGCTCTGGCTAGAAATTTATTCATTAGTGTATATCAACATCCAATTTGAAGACTTGTTAACCTAACTTCAAATTAATCCAAATTTTGAATAAACCCTATCCTCAATTGCTTCAAGAATCTCCTTGGATCGCCAATGGCCTCTAGATCCCCTCTGGAGGACCACTGGATTCAAGTTGAGTCCTCCTGGCCCACCTTTTTGCCTAGAACTCTGCCACCATCCTTAGCCTATTAAGAACCCAGACCCAGATGCCCACATGCCTTGCACACCAAATTCCCAGTGGGCTGAAACCCAATGCTGCCACCCCAAGCATGAGGGGGGAGGATGGTGGATGAGCCCAGATGCCAAACTGGCTCTGGCCACACAAAACTCCAAGCAAATCTTGAGCCGGCTCCCCCAGGGGTGCAGAGAACAACCCTGTCAAAGGCCCCTTCCCTCCCTGGGCCCCAAGTTTTCAAGGCTGGCAGTAGTCTCAGAAAAGGAAAAGGAAGAATGGTTATGCAGGGAAGAGCCTGTTATTAATTGATTTCCCTTGCCAATACCTTGTTCCGCTTTCCAGCCTCATCTGGGACAATGGATTCCCTAGCCTCAGGGACCGAATCATTTCCCACATCCTACAAAATACAAGCCAGCCCTTCCCCGTGCTAAAACACCATATATGGAGAACGTGACTTAGATAAGGGACAGCAGGTCATTATTCACCTTACACAAGCCTTCTAATCAGTTCAGTTCACCAAGCTACTCAAGAACACCACCACCACCACCACCGGTTGACTGGCCCTGCCCTCAACCTCAGCCCAGCACTCACCTTGGGTCCATGGGAACTCCGGACTATGACCTTGGTTTGTGGCTGCAGCTCCTCACCATCCTTGTCTTTGCTACACTTCATTTTCTTGGGCGGCAGAGATTCGGTCACCCCATCGGTCACCCCCGAGTCTGGCTGCCACTTGTTTTTGCAAGCAAAGATGCCTATGCTCTCCTGTTTCACTCGAGCCTGCCCGGCCTTATTCCTCACTTCCGCTTGGCCCCGCTGGGCAGCTGCTGGGAGGCTATCGGCCCGGAAGCAGGTAGCTAAATTGAAGACCACATCACCATCCACCTTCTCCATTTTCACCCGCCCCAGGTCCACCTGGCTTCCAAGCTGCGAAAGCTCTGTGCTGGAGCCCCGCTTACCGCTCGGGACCACATCCAAGATAAGTTCCTTGGGCCGGCTGTCATGAGGTAGCAAAGGCAGCTCGGGCATCTTGCGTAGGTTCTGGGGCGTGGCCAGGACCAGCTCATGGGACATGTAGGTGGCCAGCACTTGGTTCTTAGGCTTTGTGTCTCCTCCCAGCTTCAGGCCACAAGCCCCCTGGGGGCCTTCCATCTTAGGAGTGCCATCAGGGCAGAGGTGGCTCTCTGATTCCTCAGGCCCCTGATTCACTCTTATGTCCCCACTGCTAGGCTGAACAGACAGTGCCAGGGTCCCTGTCTGAGGGCTGAGAGTCAAAAGGACAGGGTTAACTTGTTCTTCATAAGGCTTGGCAGCAATCCGGCAAGTTTTGTTCTTTGTGCCAGCGTCCTGCTCTGGAGCAAAGGGGCCCCCAGGCCGTGGTTGCCCCTCAGGAAGTCCATGCACAGCTTCACTGGGGCCAAGAGATGGCACACCAGAAAACTCAGAAACGACGCTGGTGGGCTTGATAGGCACCCCCTGACTGGGGGTCAGCTGCCCGGCACTGGAAATGCCAATGGAAAGCAGAGATGTTTGGTGGTATGGTGACCAGCCAACAGGCAGGACCTGGGTGCTGGTGGGTTTCCCATTGACTGAACACCGTGGGTAAATATTTGCTGGCCCCGTGGGCTTCCACAGAGAGAGCTCCTTGGTTTGGCACCCCGGCAGCCCAGGGGCGATGCGGGCTGGGGTGTAACGTTTGACTGTGCTTGGCTGTCCCTCAGTCCCAGCCTGGCTGCCCTTTTTGCCACAGGGGGCACCAGTGCTCTTAGGCTCTCCTTGATCGATGATGGAGATGGGCTCCTGCTTGGGGAGGTGGCGGGGATCTCGGTTGAGGCCCAGGTTGGGGTCTTTGTTCAGCAGCAGGGAGGCAGGCACTGGGTTGGCCACTCCCACGTAGGTGCCAGGAATGGTGCTGATCAACGCAGTTGAGTTCTTCACCCAGGTACTCGGGTCCCCATTTCTCACAATCTCAGGAAAGATGACGAAGGGTGAAGAAGTGGAGCCCAGGCATGAGGTGACGCTGCTGCCAGCAGCCTGCGTGGTGCGCTGAGACCTAGACAGGACTGTGGAGAGGAGGGCCTTGCTGCTGGTGTGCACGGGGGTCAACACGGGCATGGGGGGCGTCTTGCGTTGGTTCGGCAATGGAAGCTTCTGGCGGTTGGACTTGGAAGAGAGGTCGAGGGGCATCTCGCTGCACTCGGGTGGAGAGGCCATCTCTCGCTCCAGCTGTGGAGGTGACTTGAGGGGAGAGAAGGTGACGGAAGTCCCTTCTGTTTGCTGCTCAGTGCCACCTGGCATCTTGGCGGGGTGTGGTGGGGCTGAGCTCACGCTGGGGGCTGGCAGCAAAGGCTGTGGAGTTGGAAGCACCTTGGCAGACGCAGTAGAGAGGGAAGTATCTGCCAAAGGCCCGGGGACCCCATCGGGCGCAGGCTGGGTGCTGGTGCTGCCGGATGGGGAAGCACAGGGGAGCCTGTTCACCTCCAGAGAGACCAGTTTGGAATCTGAAGTCAGAGGCCGGGCCACAGAAAATGCATATGGGTAAGACCGTAGCTCTGGGGAGGCTAGCACGCCAGGGAGACACCTGTCCTGCAGGTAGGATGGCAGCACAGGGAGTGTAAGAGTGGAGGAGACCCCCAGGGTGGTTGGCAGTGTGGCCACACTGAGTGGCTGCCCACAGCTCGGAGGCGGGATATATACCAGCGGCTGGCTCGGGGTCAGTACTGTCCCTGGCTGAAAGGACAGGGGGACTTTTTGCATAGCTGGTGCCTGAGCTGCAGGAAAACACACTCGACTCAAACTAAAGGAGGCCGGGATGGGTGCAGAGGTGGGAATGGCAGTTGGTGTGGCAGCCGGCATGGGCGTGGGGGCTGGAGTAAAGATTGGGGCCGGGGTGGGTGCAGGCACTGGCGTAGGAGCAAAGGCAGGGATGAGGGTAGGGGTAGAAGGCGGGCCAGAGGATGGGGTTGGGGTAGGCATCGGCACTGACGGAGGGGCGGGAGCTGCTGGAGGTGTGGATGCTGGCATGGGAGCCAGAACTGGAGTGGGGACAGGTGCGAGGACCAGGGTTGGAGCCGAAGGAGGCACGGGAGCCTGGATCAGAGCCAAGGGAGGAGCTGAAACTGGGACTGAGAGGGGGGTAGGGGCTGGAGCTGACAGGGGAACGGGGCCAGAGGGGGGAGCAGAAGCTGGCACGGGCACCAGGACTGAGGCCGAAACTGAAAGGGGGTTCGAATCAGAGATGAGTGTGGGCACTGATGGTGGTGCCGGAGCCAGAGCCGGGACTGGTGCTAAGGGAGGGGAAGGAGCTGGAACCGAAGTGGCAACCTGGACAGGAACTAGCCCGGAATGGGGCACTGGGGCGGGGACAGAGAGGGGAACCTGGAATGGATCTGGAACAGACGGGGGGACAGAGGCCGAACTGGGAGCAGGGGGACAGATGGGGGCTGGCAGCGAACTGAAGTTAGTGGTAACCAGAGGCAGGGTTCCCTCCACAGGGACCCCAGTTCCCAGAGTTGCCAAAATGAAAGTGTTCTTCTCCCCGACACCATGCCGAGAGTCTAAAGCCTTTACCCCAGCTGGTGAGCAGTCCACCTGTTTGCTCATTTGGGTGCTGAGGGGAGTCCAGGAGCAGTCAGCCCTGCTGTTGCCGGCCTCGGCGCTGTCAGCAGTGGGCAGCTTGAGCCCGTCTCCTGGGCTGCTCAGCGGCACCAAGAGGCCTTCAGCCTCTGCCACGTTCCCAGCATAGTCCATTTTCGGCTGGGGGTCGTCAGGCTTGTCTTCTGACTTGTGCCCAAGCTTTTCTGTTGCACTGCCATCTGGGTCTGCCCCCCGGGCATTGCTGCCACCTCCAACTGCTGTGAGCTCCACCTGCAACGACAGAGCAGCATGCCCTCTTAGCCAGCTCTCTGTGGACAGTGCAAGTGTCCCGAGGCCCAGGGAGAGGCGACTGCTGCTCCTCTTTGCAACTAGACCAAACAGGCCTCGGCAGAAGCAAAGAGCAGCTGGCCAATTTCTGTCTCACATACAGCAACTCCTGGGAAATATCCTGTCCTTTCCTGCTTCCCTTCTTGGGATGGCAGGCCGGGCACATCGCCTGCGCAGTTCAGCTCCACCCTTGGGCAGTCAGCATGTGGCTCCTCATGGCCCCTTACCTTGGAAAAACTGCTGCTGACACAAAACTCCTGAGATCCAAAGCGCTGGCAGTCACCTGTCGTGGACTCCTCATCAGAAAGAGGTGCTCTTCTAGCATGGGAGACACAACCAGAGAAGGAACATGAGGCCTAGTCTTTGGGCCACTGCCACTTTCCCCAGAATGTCCCCTGACTGCCTGGGTTCCCATAAAACCTTCCTGTCTTAGTTCCCTTGGTGGCTTGGTGAAATCACAAGGAACTGGGGGGTCCAGGTCGCAAACCGGAGCCTCTATGCCCAGCGTTGCAAGTTCCTGCAAAGGAGCCCGATCTGACTAAACTCCCCTCTTTGGGCCGGGTATCTTGCTTTCTGGGGCTCTCGCAGGGAGTGTGGAGGACACCACAGCACCTTTGCCTTGTCCCCTGAGCTTACCCATCAAGGTGGCCATCCAGGAGGTACTGGGCTTTGCTGAAAGGGGAGAGGTAAATCACAGAAGATCTCAAAAGGCATGCAAGCTGCTTTTCTCTTAAATGCAATCTTATTTTAAGTCTCTATGGGAAGCTGGCTGCAGGTACCGTAAGGTTAATCCTTTCTTAAAACAAATAACCACTTCCATTGTTTTTCATGTTCTAAATCTGAATCATCACCTATTCACCTGATAGCCTTGCCTAGAGCAGATACACATTTATTAGCACACGTAATGGTACTGATTCGAGGCCACCAGGTCACCAGGTGCTGACGGGCATTTCAAAAGCATAACTTCTTTCCTCTCAGGGTGCCTCTATCCCTTTTCTAGAGTACCACCAGGCTCCAGCCAGCACCCTCCCTCCTACCCTTCTACCCTTGACTGCATCCCACCCCTGACCGGCTCCCCACTCTCTCCTTGGCCTCCCAGCACCACCGCATTCTCTCCCATCCCAAAGAGAGGCCTTCAAGGCCATAGACCCCAAAATCAAGTTGGTGTGTCGTGGAGGGAAGGGTCAAGGCCAAAGAGTTGAGTCCCAAAGGAGGAAAACTCAACTGTACTCCCACCTGCTCAAAAAGTCTTCTCCATATTTTGGATAAGAATCGTAGAAAATGGTACATCCTGACCAAAAAAAAAAAAAGGTCATACAGGGAGGGTGAAGAGAAGAAAACACTGACTGGAAGTTTGGTATTTTGAGTACAGCAAGAACGTCCCACTGTGTGCCCCAAGGAAGACACCTATGGGGCAAGGGCCGGGGTGTGAGTGGCAGAGTGGAAGGTCTGGGTGCGAGATTAAGCTCCAGCAGAAGTTCTATGGTGCGGCTCCTAGGGGGCAGAACACAGGAATGCTCTCTGCGCCTCTGGGGAGGGGACTGCCTTGGGGTTCACCCCCCTTCTTCAGAGCCTCGCCCTGAGCTCTGCAACAGCCCAGGAAGAAGCCAGCTCCGGCCTCACCAGGGCACCCAAAGGGCATTCAGGGGGCCCACAGTGAACCCCCACAAGAATGAGTAACAGCCTACTAACTCCCTTCCTCCCACTGGAACAGGCACCACTGATGAACTTGAAAATTGTACCTGGGCAAGAGAAGCAGAAAAGCAAGGGGGATCACCACGGGCCTCTCCCCATCTTTTCAGGGTTCCAGAAGGGGCTAACAGCGCAGGGGAAGGGGGCTTATTCCCTTTAAAAGACAGCTAGGCTGGCAGAAGTGGGAAGGTTCCACTGCTGGCAATGACTGTTGGCAACAAATAGAAATGATCATAAGGACAGGCAAGGGCTGGAGATGCAGTCAGGGTCTCGAGTAAGGGGAAGAAAGGGGACCTGAGCGAAAGGGAAAACACACTTTGACATCAACTCCTGAGAGACCCAAAAAGTAAGACCTATACCCAGCCTTGGGCCAGGGGAGAAGCATGTTCCAACTAGACTGGCCAGGGAGGGTTTTGGGGGAGGATGGTGGTGACGGGAAACAAGCAGTAGTGCCCCCCTTCACCAACCCCACCTGAGGGCCCCTAGAGGGAAGACGCTATTTATTTACATTCTTTCCCCTTCTGACTATACAAAGGGGAGCTAGCTGCATGCTCGACCCCGGTTGCTCAGCTCCCACCCTGCATAAAACCATCCTGAAAGCAGAAACCCTGCCCTCGAAGGAAGCCACCAGAGAATGGCAGAGCCTGCCGGCCCAGAGACTCTGGAGGCGGCAGCGGCAGCGGGAACAGGAGTCCTGGCTACTACAACCACACCCACGCCCAAGTGCCAGCCCCCGAGGCTCTGGGAAAATGTCGTGAGGCCACATTTATTTCAAATCCTCCGAGGAGAGGGGTATGCAAAGCTAAGCAAACGTTAAATTGCTCCATTGAGAGAAGAGCCTGGGACAGGAACAGCTTGCAGGGGAGGAGTGTCCAGGGAGAGCTGGGTCAACTGGGCAAGGTGAGGAGGGGGTGGGGGGTGGGGAGGAGGGAGCAGGGGTCAAAGCAGGCTTCAATCAGGACTGAAAATCAATCTGCCATTCCTTCTCAGCAGAGATGACCCTGGGCTGTTATGCTCAAGGCTTTGCTGAACTTAAACCAGAAACAGCCATAACCTTTCAGGGCCAGTCTTCTAATTATTAAGGGCTAGCACCACTGTCAAACTGGACCTTTTTCAGTTCCTGTTGGGCCCTGACCACACGGAACACATTGGGCTCCTTATCTTCCAGCCCCTGCAGACTTCTCCACCTGAGTCCCACCACACCCCAAGACCGCCTTCACTCCAGCCAGGGCCTTCCCCAAACACACCGCGTGGGAAACACCAACCCTCACCTCAAATTCCTACTCATCCCTCAAGTCTGCCTCAGATGTCATTGCCTCTGGGAAGCCTTCCCTTATTCCCCCAGGAAGTCTGTCATTCTTGCACTAGACTCCCACAGGACCCGTACATGCCACTCTACAGCACTCACCGCCAATGTCCCACGACTACTGGCTTGCACTCACTGGGTTTAATAAACGTTTGCTGAAGGAAGAAATGAATGAGTGCAACAAAGGAAGCAAGCAAGCAAGAAACAGAGATTTAGCTGGAGGTTGGACCAGAGTCAGCCACCTGGGGCCAGCAGGAAGCCCCTGCCTCCTGTTCCTGCTGTCCCCAAATGCATCTGATGAGGCCAGGCAGGCTTCTCAAACATAACTTCAAGAGTTAACCCCCAGGTGCAGCTTTGTCCCCAAAATTCCTAAGGTCTACAAGTTGTAAAGGGCTGAGGAAGATGGTTTTTAAATAAGGTGAGGTCACATTTTGGAAATCAGCTGTAGCATGGCTTAGACTGAGGTGGGAAGGCGACAATAAAGGGTAGAGGAGATCAGAAGAGACAACACTTAGAAGGTCACCTTAACCACTAGGCATATGTGGTAATTGAACATCCCAGGAAAGGTCCATAAAGAGGGAAAATCAGGTTTGGGGCCCATTTCCTGCTCCTTTCTCAGCAGAGATTTAGAATGGACAGTGAACCAAGGTAACTTGTCCATTGATATTTTTGAGGGCTCTAGTCCAGATCTCTGCATCAAAGTCTCAACTACTTGTAACCAGTTGCCAATGAATACTTACACAAATCAATACCACTACCATGCCTTCCCCCAGGTCATGTCTTAGTAATTATCTAAGGACATACATGATATGCAAAGGAAAATACCTTTCTTGTGCAGATCTGAGAATTTTGTCTTATTTTCCTTGGTCTTGACTTTTATATTCTAAAATTAAATCCCTTTCAAGTCCATCTCTAAGTTGTTCCTCAGGATACAGAACATTAAACTATCAGGTGCTAATGGCTTTAAAAAAATGAAAAGGTCTATTCTCCTAACATGAACCTCAGACAAGTACACACTTCTGTGAAGAACAGAAGAAAGTAGATACACACGAAGACATCCATTCCTTTTCTCTTCAAAATGACCAACGCTCCCCCACATGCACACACACCCATGCACACACTTTCAAGATGTACCCAAGCAAACGCCAGATCTCGAATCCCAGGAAAAACCATATTGTTCTGGGTTCTAGGTGATTGATCCTGATGTATTTGGATTTAAACACTCAAGAGACTGAAACAACAGCTAAATACCAGCAAGCGTGAGGGAGCCATGCCTTCTGTAAAAATGGGAGAGGCGTTGCAACCATCATAACCAAGGGTTATTAAAGTCAAATATAAAATCTGAAGGCCATTTTGAGTGCCCTTCGTGTGGACCATGATCAGGAAATGGCATAGCTTGGTCAACCAAATATTTTGGTGAACAGAAGACTGCAAACACACACAGATCAGGCAGGCATCATCAACTCTCAATTTTGCATGAAAACTACGTTAAGCGGTTTGATCTTCCTTTGATACTTCCTAAGGATCTCACTGCGAATCGTCATTAGCCTTGTGAGGCAGGAAAGTGCTGATCACCAGAATACCCACTAACAGTTCCCAGTATAAAGCTAAATGATAAAACTGCCTTTCTTCCAGGCTTAGATCAGGGCCAAAAATATCCTAAGCGTATCCTTGAGCACTGAACATGGATGCTGCAAATAAAAATTGCAGTCTCCTGAGCTTCCCCTTACTCCACCATCTGACAGTTCTTAATGAATAGACAAATACTAGTTGGCAAAAGGTCATCTGTTGGCCTCTTCGCCTTTATCTGAACAGGGAGAGCATGGCAGAGCAGGCCACTCACACAGCCCCAGCCCCATCCCGTCTCAGGAAAATTAGAAACAACCAACAGTCTCCTCTCCAGGTTCCCTCCCCAGGCCCTGCGGCAGCCACCCCTCTGGTGAGTAGGTACTGCTCACTAGAAGCCAGCAGCAGCCTTCCCAGCCTCCTCACCTCTCTTCGTTGATGCCACACATGCGAATCCGGTCAGAACTGGTCCAGTTGTGCACGCCGCTGTAGAGCGGTGCTGTAGAGATCATGACAGCCACTCACCACCAGAGACCAGCTGTGGCCACTCCCCCTGGGGGAAAAAACCCAAAAAATCAAAACTCCTAACAGGGACAGCTGCTTTAACTAACTTTAACAAGGAAACGTTTAAATAAAGGTAATTATAGCACCAAAATGTTAAAGCAGTCTCTCTCACAAGCGAGCCTGCTATGGAAAATTAATGTCCAAATGGGGATGAAGGAGCACCAGCTTTCCAGGAATCCATAGGTTTCAGGATGGAGACAAGGACGCTGTTAATCACCTAGAGTGATTTTTAAATTATCTTAAAGACAGATATGCTTGAGTGTTCGAGGAAATCCAATCTATTTCAGACAAATGAGATGACAGTATATTTTTCTACACACATTTAGCCTAACCAACTACAGTTAGAGGGTCGTTCCCATATATGAACAGTGCATTGAAAGACTACTGGGGATCTTTTTCTCGTCAACTCTCTAATCCGTGGGTACTGAAGTATTTGAGTGACGTAGCCAATTTAAGATCTCCAGAGAAAGCACATGCTTTCTTTATAAGCCCTTCAACAATACTCTATTCTGATTTCAAGTTGGGAGTTATATAGATATAACTTGTATATCTAACCTAGTTTAAAGCTCTCTCCAAATCACATGCAATACTTTTTGTACTCTGACCACAGGCAAGAAAACAAACAAAATACAATGTTCCATCAAGAACCACACATTTCTGTCCTTCCTGTCAGTCTGTCATCCCCATGACCTACTACCCCCTTCACCAGCAAGTGTCCACCTCTTACTGTTGACAGCCACTGCATAGCCAATTCACCTTCCAGAGAAAATGAGGCACCAAGAAAAAGAGCTTTATCCAATGAGCTTGTCTTGAGACCCTTAAACTCTTGAGTTAACTTATTAGCTAAAGGCCTTATTCATCAAAGCTCAACTGAACAGAACCCTACAGTGATCAGAATTGTATGCTGTTCTCCACTTTCCAAAGAAGTAAATCACAGTAAAATATAGTCACATCAGGGATTTGTTTCATTTATCCTTTATACAATTCTCAGAGATTGTCCATATTCAACACAATATCACTTATTCATTCAACAAATATTTATTGAGCTCCTACTGTGGGCCAGCACTGTCCTAGGTACTGAGGATTCAACAATTAACAAAAAAGACCAAACATCTCTGCCTTCATGGAGCTTATATTCTAGTGGGATGAGACGGACAATAAACACGTTAAATGATTCTATGTTATAGTATGTTAGAAGGTGGTATAACACAGGCAAAGGGGCATGGCAATGGTCTAGGGGGGTAGCGGAATGGGCTACAATTTGAAAGTGGGTGATCAGGGTAGGCCTTGCTGAGAAGGGGACATTTAAATATCCTGAATGAAGCAAGGGGGTGAGCCATGTGGATATCTGAGGGAAGAGCATTCCAGGCAGAGGGAACAACCTATGCAAAGGTCCTAAAGCAGGAGGCTGCCTACTAAGATCAAGGAAGAGCCAGGAGGGGCGTGGCTGGCGCAGAGAGTGAGCAAGGGAGACAGGCGGTGACAGGAGAGCAAAGCCACATCCCCCTGTTCTCTTCTTGGTCCTCACCCTGCTCCCTATCTCTGCAGCATACGATGCTACTGCCCTCGCCCCTTTCTTTGTACTTGCCCCTCTCCTGACTTTCCTGACCCACAGCCTGCTGGCTCACCTGGGGCCTTTCTCTCCCGCCACCCACCCCAGGAACCTGGCCCACATCTTCAGTCTCTCCTCACCTCTGCCACCCTCTCCCATCTCTTCCCCTTCCCTCCCTCTTTTTCTTCCTATACCCGCTCCTCTCTCTCTCTCTCTTTCCCTCCCCTCCCCTTTCAATTTCTCCCATTTCCCTCTATTCCTCCTTCTCAGTATTATTATTACTATTCTCCCAGCTGTCTCTTCTCTTCTCCCTACCTCCTCTCTCTCTCTCAGCACAGTCCTCTCTCCTCCAACTTCCTCCTCTTTCCCACCTCTCTTGCCCCTGCCCTTTCCCTCGTTTATCTCACTTTCCTCATTTTCCCTCAGGCTCCACTCTCTCCTCCCTCTCCTCCTCCTTCCCTTTCTCCCCTCCTCCTGCCCCCCCACCTCCCCTCTACTCTTTGTCCTCCAGCCTAAGCCTTCAGCCTCCCTCTCTGGTCTTACTGTCTCCTTCTGTGTCTCTTGTCCTCCTTCCGTCTCTTTCTGTCTCTCTAGCTCAGTCTGGCTCTCCCCTACCTCTACCTCTCTCCCTCTGCATGTGTATATGTCAGCCCTGCCCCTCCTTCTCTCTCAGCTCATGAGCTCCCACAGTTTCAACTCACCCCTTCGTGCTGATGACTCCCAAATCGGTATCTCTAGCTCTGACCTCTCTCCTTAGACCCAGACCAGAATTTCCAGCTGCCAACAACTTGCTGTTAATTGGATGTCCACCAAGCCCCTCAGACTCAATGTGTCTCAAACCGAACTCATTATCTGTTCCCATAAACCTGCTCCCCACCCCCTACGCCCAGCATGTTTCCTATCTTAGTTAATAGCACCACTATCCTCTAGCCTGGAAATTTCTGCGTTCTCGCCTTCAACTCCTTCTCTCTCCCACCGCCCACATCCAATCAGGAGTCAAGCCAAAATAATACCATCTCCATCCTCTCCTTCTACCCCTCTTGCCACTACCCTGGATGCAGGCCCTCATCATTTCTCACCCAGAATATTACAATAGCCTCTTAACTGGTCCTTCTGCCTCCAATCTCTTGATTCTACAATCAATTCATCTTCTAAAGCACCAGTTCGATCACGTCACCCCCTCCCTCCTCAAAAGCTTTCAATAGCTTCCCTCTGTCTTCAGAATCAAGCCTGCATTTCTCAGCACAGCATTTAGGGCCTCCATGACCTGGCCTCAAATCTCCCCTTGCCTCCTCTTTGGCCACATCCTACCATTTCCCTGCTGCCCTTGCCATCTCGGCTCCTGACCAGTCCCTGAACAGACCATCCAGTTTCAGGACTTTGATGTTTCTTCACCCTGAAATGGCCCCTCCTGTGCCTCCTCTTCCTCTCTTATCCCTGAAGGCCTAGCTTAAATGTCATCATGTCATCTGCCCGACCCCAGCTCCTGGTTAGTTAACCCTTCCCTCTCTGGTTCCCCTCAAACATTTCATTCAAATATTCTTGAAACATTCCTCCCTCTACCACAGCACTGATTCTTATTCTCCTCTGCAATGTGCTTAGTTGGGGGCATGGCATGTCTGTCTCTCCCACCAGATAAACAGCTACTTAAGGTAAGAAATACCGTCTTTCCTGTCTCTGGTTCCTCTGCAATGTCTTACAAATAGTAAGTACTAAGTAAATCCATGTTACGTGGAAGTGAATCCTGGATGAGAATTGAGGTGATGACCCTGAGAAATTACAAGAAGCAAAATGAACCAAAAAAAAGAAAAAAAAAGTGTCCACCATGCTTACTTACTATAGAAAATATGTTGCCCTTCAATGAAAAAACTATGCATTGTCTATAGCATACCCTTCCCAGCTGCCTGATTCCAGCCCAGTTCATTGTCTTTGAGCTATTTTGCACCTCTATAAATTGCAGGTAACTGATGGATATGCAAACTCTGTCTTGTCCCATAGTTTGGATTGACTTCCCTCCCCACTGTGGAAAAACCAGTTTTGCCTCCATTTGCAATTCAATTCCTTTACTCCATATAAATTTGTGCTTTTGGACTTTTTCTTTCAACTGGCTATAACATCTGTCTGGTTCCTTTGTTGATTAATGAGTAAAATAAAATCTTTATCACATGCTCATTTTTATATGTATGACGCTTATGATTTTACCTTTTTCTGAAAATTATCTTTAACATTACTAAGACAGTTATGTGGGTTAACACATAATTTTAGAAAGATTTCAACAAGGGGTAAGACAAATGGATTGACTGTCTGCCTCATGTCAGTTCACCAGGACCCCGTTCCCTGAACATCCTGCTTAATCAAGTTTTGACTGTTTCTTAGAATATCTTGGAATATCCCAGTTTAAGAAACAACAGCTCAGCCATTTGGCTGATACACCAGGTACTTTTTTCCTCTTTATGCAGAATTAGAAGACTAAGGCAACAGAAGGGGCCATTCTCAACTAAAGATGAATTTTAACACAGAGTACAAGTTTTAGTTGCTGCCTGAATATTTGTAGGCAGCAGATATAAGCCAGTCACCATGGCTTTTTCACTCTTAGGTTAATTTTTGTTCTGTTTAGAGGGAATTAGTAGGTTTTTAGGGCCTGGGACAGAAATCGGGTGGGGGGGATCCTGGCATTTGGAAACAGAACAACATATAAAATCTAATCACCTAGACAAAGAAGGTTTTAGGCCCTCAAAACCCCCAAAATAACAAGAACAAAAATAAAATCAAGTAAAAACCAAAATAATTACCGCACAATACACATCTTATGACTACCTAGAGAGCAAAACTGATAGCAGATATCCCCATTTTCACGAGATCCTGAAGATGGAGCATCTGTTTAAATCTTAGCCTCCCACTCTTACATTATCATTTTTGTCCGAGCAGAACCCCTTCCTGTGTGAAGCCCACTGCTACTAATTAACAGTACCCTTTGTGGAGGAGGGAAGGGAGAGTTAGAAAGCACAGGCAGGAGAGTACCGAGCTAAGTGGTCTACACAGAAGGCAAGATCGGTCCTCCCACTAAGTGGTCTACACAAGGAAGCAAGAGGTCCTTGCAAGCCAGAGAGCCAGCAAAGGGAACTTCTGAAGAGGCACTGCTGTTATCAATGCCCACATAGGACAGGAGGCGTCAAGATGGCCAACATATAGCAGTGTCTCCCAAGCCAGAATCACTGAGGAGCATGTTCAAAATACAGATTCATAGGTCCCAGCCCTGGAGATTCTGATCCAGTAGGCCTAGAGTTTTGTTCTGTTATTATCATGTCCAATCAAATGAGTAACCCCTCAGCTGTACAGTACTTCTCAGGGGAGGTGAGCAAAAAGGAAAAACCTTACAGACACGCCACACTTGGTAGGTTCCGCTGGCATACACACTTGTGTACCGGCTTGCTTTCTTTCACAGCACCCGCACTCATGTGTGGCATGCGTTCTCAATCTCTCTCTCTCTCTCTCTCTCTCCCCCTCTCTCTCGCTCGCTCTCTGATGGGAATCATCACATCAAAGGCAAAAGGCGAAGTTCCTAAAAGGAACTTGGAAGAAACCTGGTAATCCCAAGTGACCCCGGAAGCATAGGCACAAGGATATGAAATACCTCGCAGGATTTTCCCAGATGTCACAACCATGTAATTGTTAAGAAATGAACAGCTGCACGGCCCCAGAATCAAATGCTGGTCACTGCCTGGAAGGCAATGGGACCACTGTGAGCTATCTCCACTTTGGGGGGAAAAACTCAAAAGACACATCCAACTCGTGGTGAGAACAAAGGAGAGCATATGCTACACCAACCCAAAGTGATAAGCGTGGCTGAAAAAAAATAAACAGGATGTTTCGATTTAGGAGGCACATATATACAGAAATAGAAGGACCAAGATCCGAGAGAATGGATCCAACAAGCAGGCAGCAGAGAGTAGGCAGGCAGACATAATCACCACACTACGAAATAGGGGAAACCAAAAAGAAAATGGACTAATAGGAGAACAATAACTTTAAAATGGTGAAAAGAGCAGCCAAGTGGAGGGCGAGCAGTTAGTAGAAGCGAAACCATAATGAAGCAGAGATCTTTCCAAAAAAATCCAAAAGAAAAAAAGAACGCTAGAAGACAAGAGCAGGTGTGAAAGGCATAAAAGAGAAGCCCATGGCATATAACAACCAACAGGGAAAAAATGAAATAGGGGAACCTGAAATATTTCACCATCATGGGCCAAACTGAAACACTGTGGGGAAGCACTGAAGACAGACATTTTAGAAAAGTTTAGGGAGAATATGTTACCAAAAGGGGAAGAACATCAAATTATAGCCCAAGTCAGGGTTCGGTGGAGTGGGTAATAGGGCCCAGGCAGCACTAAAATCTCAAAGGAAATTTTACAAATTGGGTAGACTTTTTTGGTTTTGTTTTGAAATGAAGATGCCAAAACAAGCAGATTTCACAATAACTACAAGAAAAAGCATGGTCGTCGTGCATATGAGGAAGAGCAGGACACAAGAGGAGCTAATAGAGCATCTATCTGACAAATGTTTTTTTACCAAGGTAGACATCGTTCAAAAAGTTTTTAACCTTGAAAATGACCAGACAGGGTGTTCGTCCAATAGGCAAGTTCCCCAGAATCACGTAGCTCCTTCTGTGGCCAAAGACAATTGGCACTGGCAACATATGGGACACAACTAGGCCCTCTACACATAGCATGCAACCTGCCCATTTCTTCTTGGTTGGACTCTACCATCGAGACAGTAAATTAGAAACTCAAGATTAAGAAGGTTTCTATTAAACTAAATCTGGTAGTACTCCTCCAGGCTTCATTTGGTTCACACTGCCTGGTGACCTGGAAGCAATTACGACTTTAAAAAACGAAATGAAAGAGCTGGAAAATATTCATCTTGAAGCCTGGCCCTGACTCTGTCCTCAAGAGGATAGGCGGGGCCTGCCGACAGTTTAAGGAGGAGGGTTGGGTCAGTGATGACTAATGAGAGAAGAAAACCAAATTTGGGACCTACTGCTCCAATAGAAATCCAGAGCTCTGGGTAAACCTCCCATAAGACAGAAGCATTCAGGGGCTAGCCTGGTGGCGCAAGCGGTTAAGTGTGCGCGCTCCGCTTCAGCGGCCCGGGGTCCGCAGGTTTGTATCCCGGGCACGCACCAATACACCGCTTGTTAAGTCATGCTGTGGCGGCATCCCACATAAAGTAGAGGAAGATGGGCACGGATGTTAGCTCAGGGCCAATCTTCCTCAAGGAAAAAAAAAGGGGAGGATTGGCATCAGATGTTAGCTCAGGGCTAGTCCTCCTCACACACACACAAAAAAAGACAGAAGCATTCACATTCAAACTTCACAGAAGCAAAGGAGAGGCTATCCCATTCCCCCACTTTGGGAAAAGCAGCATCTAAGACACTCCCAAGGAGATCCAAGGGACCACTGACATTGAGATCCTAGGGCCAAAGTGAAAGGCCATGACTTCTACCCAGTCACTGGAGGACCTTTAGAGAGAGGTCGAACACCTCAAAATCATTGTTTCAATAGGAAAGTGTACACATACCCAACAAGGATAACTGTACCTGGCTTTACAAATGGAACCTCTACCACAGATCTTACCCTCCTTGTCGCTCTGCCTTCTTCCATGTGTATTCAACAGGAGACTAACATTCCTGTTTTTGCAACTTAATCACATATCCCAAACCTCACCCCCAATGAGGAAGTTCTCCCAATGTAAATGGTTCTAATTCAATAATTTCCCATATAAGGGTCTTCTAATATTCTCCTCAGGTTCTTCCCTCAATATCTATATTTCCTCCTCTTTCCCTCCCATTAGCCAAATATAATTCCCTGAAACTCGAGTTCCCTTATACATGCCCCAATCACTTTACTTTGCTTCCCTTCATGCAAAACAGCTTCCTCTCCCACCACACACAAACACACACACACAAAATCAACTGGAAATAATCTGCTGGGCAATTGAAAGGAGGAAGGGGCCCTTTGCACTGTTCATCCCAACCTTCTGCCTGACTAAATCTATTCTAGCACTTTCTAGTTTCCTTGGGTTTTTTTTCTATCCAAATATTTCCACTGGTTCTAACCCCAAGGGATCAGTTTTATAAGGGACGTTGCATCCTGTTCCCAGATACATTAATTCTGGTATTTACCAAGAAGGCTAAGTAGTTGCCTGCACACAGCTCTAGCATGGACACCTTCATAGACTCCTTGGGTACCTCCATGTTTAAACCCTTGCCTATAAACATTTATGAGACTGGATACAAAGGAATGTTAACTATCTGCTAAAAACATGAGAGCTTACTCACTCAAATGAATGTAGTTACCTCCAAAGTAGTCACCTTGGGAGGCTAGCCATTCATCTCAATGGAGTGGCCAGGGCTTGCGATCTCCCTGGAGCTCTTCAGTGAGCATTACCATCCAATCTCCTCACTAGTGCTGAATCCCCATCCATTCAGAGCCAATTTGATGTTTAAAAACTGCCCAAATCCATGCAGAATCAGCTAATCACACAGCAGCAACACCCTTGAAGAGTGACAGACTCTAGTAGCCACAACCTAAACTTGGCAGGAAAACCTGGAGAGCATTTTCAGCCCCCATTTCTCAGACATCTCACTATGTCCATTTACTATGTCATCCGCAAAATGGGAATAAACTAGTCCCTGCTTAAAATTGAGAATAACATGAAAGCACTTGAAAGGACCAAAGGTAATCGATTCCACCAATGAAGTAGGCAAAAGCAAAAGTTTTCATCTCTCGCTGACATTTCATGCCACCAGATCGTTTTAGCTTTTCTAACCACTGCCATGATACTTTCTTCCTATTATTCAAATAGTACTCACTTCCATTTCCTGCTGTAAGGAAATTTTACTCCATTTAAGGAAAACACATTATCATAGCTTTATACTAGACCTAAGATCTATCTACAAGATTTTGTATAACTTCTAGGTGTCACATATATCTAGAAAACCTAAGCGACCATCATGAAATTAATCAGTCCTTTTCGAAATACAAAGCCACCTCAAAATGTCACCCTAAGTAACTAGGGTCATCTTTTGAGCACTTCTCACTTCTACTAGATCAAAAATAAGAGTTGGCTGTCCTCAGTCTCAGTCTTCAGCAGGACCATGTGAATATTTCGTGTCTTTCACACTCCAAAATTGAATCATTGTAATCTGAGACTTGAATCCCTTTTGTGATGCTTCTGTGTCCTCCCTGCCATGGAATGTGACAGTGGCCCTCAGGTGTCTCCATTTCTACATTCATGATATGGAATTTTTCATATAAAGAGGATTCCTCCTCACTAAACTTTGGCCTTTTTTTCTTTTTCTTTTTTTTTTTTTTTGTGAGGAAGATCAGCCCTGAGCTAACATCCATGCCAATCCTCCTCTTTATGCTGAGGAAGACTGGCCCTGAGCTAACATCTGTGCCCATCTTCCTCCATGTTATATGGGATGCCACCACAGCATGGCCTGAGAAGCGGTGCGTCAGTGTGCGCCCAGGATCTGAACCCTGGGCTGCCAGCAGTGGAGTGCACGCACTTAACCGCTATGCCATGGGGCCGGCCCCGGCCTTTTTTTCTTTAAAGTCTCCTGGACCTCTTACACAAATATTTGGAGAGGCCATTATCAAGCTATTTTTTGTATTCTCTCACCCCAGACTATGGGTTCAACTCATTTTATATATATTGCTCATTCAAAGGTATATATATGTGTATATACACATACACACACATATATATACTATTAGCTCCCAGAATTTCAAACTCTCAGTCTTGTCTCAACCTGCTACCAGTCTATAGATTCCTCAAGGCTAGAAAGAATATTTTGTGGGACACTTCCAATAGTGTCTAGCATGACACTAGGCACACAATACACACACAATAAATACTTAATAAACTATTGGGAAAAACTGAAATATTTTCTCTGCCACACGGAAACCAAGAATCTCGTGTAAAAAGCATTGGGTCTATGGATCCCTTTTACTTCCTTGCTCTCTCATAAACTTTCTCGTCTTTCTTTTCCTTACTTCCATGATAAAGACAATCACAGAAATAAATTTAAAATGGACCAGGGCAAAACGATAAAATCAACTTCCAATTATCTGAGTGTGGATTAGCCACAGATAATTTTTAAACCTAGCTGACTTATGGACTGCCTTCTGCCACTTAAAGTAGATGTGTGTTCAGGGAACAACTCATTTTAATATTTGCCTAAGCAGAATATAAATAGGAGGGTAAATCTGCTGGGGAGGGGGGCAGGTAGAGAATAATAATGCATTTCCAAAGTCAAACAGAAATTATTAATTTGTTAACTGATCTACTGTGTTAAATTGGCCTGCTATGACTCTCTCCTTATATTGGCACAGCTGATTGCTGGCACCAAAGTCCACTCCGGCTGCCGAGAGGGACTCTATTTTACAGCCCATCGTTTTTCTCTGCTCAGAAGTTTATTTTGGGGATACCTGAGCTATTTGAGATGTTATTCTCTCCCATCCAATCACTGATGAAAATCCTTATCATAGAACCATACCAGACTTGGGCTCTATCTACCACCTTTTGTAGAAATTCCAGATGTCAGAGACAGCTGGAAAGCCCGACCAGTCATAATTAAACACAGCAGCTCTTTGCAGAAAGCAATGTTTTTTTAAAATGTCACCCTAGTAAACTAGGCTTGGGTCGTTTTTTAAGCATGGCCCAAAATGTCCCCTGAAGTTTCAACTGGATATACACTCTTTGAGTTCCTGCCCCGAAATATTGAGCAGTGTTACAGCACAGCTGTTAAAGAAGCTGCTACTTCCACCTCAAAGGTGGATGCAATAATACAGTGATGAGCCAAGCTTTCTTCCTACCACGCTGTAAATGCTAAATATGTACTAATACAACAGGGATATGGAGAAAGAGCACAGAGAATCAAGACATAAGGGGAGTGCTCAGTGGCTACTGATGGTTTTCATTCTGCTACCATGTTTACCATAGTGTGATATAAAAAGTAACATCATAGGATACAATTGAATAAGAAAAACTAGATTGTAATAATAGATGCCATTTATTGGGTACCTGCTATGGACCTGCTGCTGTATATACATCATCTCGTGTAATCCTCATAGCCCTGTGAGATTCAGGTGATCTTCTCCTTTTTATAGATGAGAGAACTGAGGCTCAAGAAAGTTATGTGACTTGCTTCCTGCCACATGGGTAGGAAGTAAAAGAGCGAGGACTCTAACCTAAGGCTATATGATGTCTACAAAGCCCTCCAGGTAATTCTGATGCATGCTGAAGTTGAGAACCACTGCTCGATACTAACCTGTGCATGGTACAATCAAGTTAAACTGAGAAAAGCCTCGTCATAATAAGATACCTAATCACCTCACAGATCCAGGTACAGAGTGCAGTGACTCATCCCAGGGATGAGAGTCACGTACAGTGCACTTCTCTACAGAACTTGGAGAAATGAAAATCTGCTTGTTCTCCTTGTCCCCGGACACCAGCATTATAACAAAACTCAACTGTACCCTTAAATGGCACTAACACTAAGATTTCTAGGCATACCTTAGCAATGAGGTAACCAAATTTTGTTTCTTAGCAGACAGTCGGTAAAGAAGACAGAAACACAAAGCTTTTCCTGCCCCTCAGTATTCTCAAATCTTCACGGACGCTTAGCTTAAGGTCTTCTTAAAATCCAGATGAAGACATTCCCTGCCTCACATACTCTCATGAATAAAGCTTAAAATTACCACATTTTACAAATAATAAATCATCTCTCTTCAAATTCATCACAATTCATTGACCAGGGAAAATATGACCTTGACATGCAGCCTGCTGCCACTTTTTAAACAATTATCTATTTTTTTAATGTTTTATGGGGAAAGTGTAGTTTCTGCTTAAAAATAAAAAAAAGAGGGAAACAGAACAGCATATTTGAGTTATGGGGACAGAAACAGAGTTAAATTTTACTCTTGACCAGATTTCAACTTCAGTTCACCAAAGAAAGTTTTCATCATACAAGACTGCTTTTAAGTTATAAACAGTGGGAAAGTGTATGATTTAGAAAGAGAACAGTTTCTACATTATTTTAAGGATGACCATTCAAAAACTGGCATCAATAAAGCCTAGTTCGTATGTGAGATTATATAAAATCCCGTACTAGCATTCTAGTGGCCGAAAGGTACATTACCTCTTATTACCTCCCTCTATGGCCATCCTGACGCTAAATCTCCTGGCAAGCATAGACTCACACCTACCTGGAACTTCAGCATTAGAAATGTCCTTTCTTTTTGAAAACTCAAAGGCCTAGGGTCTTCTTTTCCCCTTACGTAATCATCAGTGGCTTCTCCCCTTTCTTGTCTATTTCATCCCAACAATTCCCACTTTCCCCAACGTTCTCTCTGTTCCACTCTAGTGTTAACTTTCCCACCCAACTCAACCACAAACTCCTCCTCTCTCAATCCCAGATGCTGATTGTTGCCGGAAAACAGCTCTCTAGCCCTTGTGGCCGTTCTATTCCATCTCAAACTTAGTTCAGCCTAGAATCAATGAGCCACTCCAGACGTCCAACTCCTGATTAGCACCTCTCCTCCATGCCCCCACCCCACCCTCCAATTCTGGCCCAAGGCTCTCAGGCCACTGCTCTTTATCCTGTTCACTCTGGAATTTCCATCATTCACCTCCCTATATCTAGGATTCCTCCCACCTACAGACTGGAAAAACTGGTGTATTCCCACTTTCTCCTTCTTCCAAGGCCATTCTATTTAGGACTGTGAATTCCTTCCCCCACTCAGTATCCTCACTTTAGTCTAGATTTTCTAATTATTGCTTAGACATGTAAGCCCTGGATCCCAGCTAACCTCTGCTTCCTGGGCCCTCCCAGGGCAGCGGCTATCAAAGGCAAGTTTTTACCTTCCCCACACCAACTCCAGATGACATCTGAGTAAACGGCTTCCTCCTCTGGCTCGTGATTCCACCCTCTTTCTCTCACGTTCTGCATTTTTTAGCCCGTATACTATCTCTAAGTTCTCTATTTCCTTATGTGTAAATATGCTTATATTTCTTCCTAAATGCCAGTTTCTCCCAACACTATTTTTACCCAAGATCCTCCTTCTCTCTTGCCCCAACCTTAGTGATTCTAGCATGAAAGTGTAAAGAGTCTTAAAGGTTCTTCAAACTTCACTCTGGAAAACATTATCCTGGAGATTTCAAGGCTCCACTTTTTCCTCTGTTGACCCTAACATGGGACCAGTGATGTTCACCTTTCTTCCCCCTTCACTTCCCAACCAACCCTCTTCCTGACTTCTCTTTTCGCCTTTCTTCCTTTTAGAATTTAAGTCCTTTTCCCCCATAATTTTGTTCCCCTAAAACAAGCCCCTCTCTAAAGCCCATAATCCAGACTCACCACGTCGTGAGATCCTCTGCCACCTGTACTAAACATTTTTTTTTCCTATGTAGTTAACTGGAGCATGAATAAAGCAGAGACCCCTCGAGGAAACCCCTTTGCTTCCCAAGAAAGTCTACAGCCACTGAGAAAGAAAGAGATCCTCCCTCCCTCCCTACTCTCTCCTGATAAATCAAAACAGCTGGATCTACTAGTGCCCTTGGTGCAGCCACCATTTCTTCTGGAACTACCCTCCACTCTGTCCAATCCAGATTCTGTCAGCAGAGCTTGCCAGCAACTTAGCTTCCCTCTGCCATATCCCAACGATTTGCCATCTTTTCCTTACAGCCTATTCCAAGAACTGGTCCTGCTTAACCCAGACATCAGAGTTCCCTCTCCTTCCTTCATCAATGACTTCTCAGAGCCAGAACGGAAAGAAACCTACCTACCCTTGCTGCAAAGCTGGTAACAGGGTCAGCCCTCTTAAAATCAATTTGAATAAGACTCTGTGCCCCATGGCCTGTGCCTTTCTCCCCCACATCCACTCCAAGGGCAGCCGCCTCAGTTGCCTTATCAGAAGATGAGTCTGCCTGTCAACATCCACATGGCATAGTCAAACCGCCATGTCCCCATGTCCGTCCTAAACTCTATCAACCTTCAGATTCTCTTGAGTCACCAAGCCCCCTGCTCCTCCTAGCTCCCCCAGTCTTTCCTAGTAACTTTGCTTCTCGATCAAAATTTTACAGGTTCCTCCCCCAACCTTTTGCTTCTATTTGGAGCCTCTGGATGATTCTTGGAATTAGGTAGCCCCAATTTAATCCCCAATGGAATCCTCCAAATTTCTTTCCTACATACTGTCCTCTTCAGTACCGCAAGGTGACATCACCATCCAATTTGAGTACCCCTAAACTCTGCTCCATTGTGCTGCCTACCGTCTCCTCCAAAATAAGCTCCCTCTATCCCAACATTCAAGGAGAAGACAAGTAAACAGAGAACTAGATGACCTTTAAAGTCCCTTCCAACCTTGGAATTTTATTATCAACCTAATTCACTTGCAACCCCAAATACATCCCTCCGTTCATTTCCCCAAGAAGCGTTTCAGCAGCGTGACTTGGAGAAATAGCTTTCTAAGTTGAAAGAACCATGGTGCTAACCAAGGTAGCTAACCTACAACTGCACCCTCAGAAGTCTCGCCAAAAATTTTTCCAGTTGTACTCCACCTCTGTGCCACGGGGAGGACCTCCAAACTGCCCTGAGAGTATTCAGCTGTCGCACGAAGTTACCGGGCCCCCTTCCCACACTCGCGTAAAGAGCCCCTAAACCTTGGGCTAGACGCATGCCCCCCAAGGGACGCCTGTCCTTACCGTCTACTCTAGGAGACACCAAGAATGAATAAGTATCACCACATCGACAGCTTTGTACAACCAACATTGAAAATTTCAAAACAATAAAACAAAAACATAGTGCTTCCACTGGGGGAAGGGGGAGGTGCTGGCGGAATAGAAGGGCACCCCCACCGGCCTGTGCTGTTGGCCTCCCGGGTTTGCAGTGTGCTTCCCTCCCGCCTTTCCCCTCGACCACATCTTTCCCTACAACAGTCTCCCGCACCTCCATAACGCGAAATCCCCAGCCGAGGTGCGGCCGGCTCCTCCCAGCCTTGCCCAGGACGTCCCTCTGGCCCAGCCTTCCTCTCGGCGGGACCCCGGCGAGGAGAGCCCCCTCCACCGTCCAGTTCACCCCCCTCTCCCTTCTTGGGCCTCTGGGCGCCCCTGCAGGGCTCTGTCCCGAAGCAGAACCTCGAGGAGCCAAGCCCACGAGGCCCGTCGCGGGACCCACCCCCCCCCTTCCTTCTCCCAGCACCTCGTCCTCCATGCACCCGGCCCCCGGGGCTCTTCGTCGTCGTCGTCCCGGCATGTACCGCCCCCCGTCGGGGGCTCCACCCCCCGCCTGCCCCCGCCCCCAGGACGGCCCCCTCCCCACCGCGCGCCGCCTGCGCCCTCTGCCCCGGCACGGGACTCCCTTTGGCCTCCGTTCCCCGCCCAGAAGCGGCGGCGGCGGCGGCGGCAGCAACGGCTGCGGCGGCCCCAGCAGGAGCAGCAGCGGCAGCGGCGGCGGTGGCGGCGGCAGCAGCGCCGCCCCGGCCCCGCCCCGCCGCCCGCCGGAGCCCCACGCCCCGCCCGCCCGCCCCGCGGCCGGACTGCTCCCCCCGAAGCCCACCACGAAGCCCCCCTACTCCCCAGCCGTGATCCGCTCGAATCCAGCTCCGCTGGGCCTGCTGTCCGTTCCTCACGCCCCTTAGGACCCGGGGTGGGGGAGCCCTGGGGTTCGCGGCCATCCCTCTCCCTCCTTCTCCAAGGGCTGGGGGATTGCCCCCAATCCCGAAACCCGGCCTCGTAACTGGAGCCTCCCTCCTTCCAGTCCTCGGCTTCGCTCTCAGACCCCTTGCCTCCAGGCCTGGCGCGAAGCGGGTGGAGAGCTTGCACGCCGGATCAACCCCCGGCTTGCCGGGGCTAGTATGAATTGCCCCCGATCTCATCCTCCTTCAATTTAAGCCCCCTCCCGGCCGTGCCCGGCCCGGCGACCCCCGCCCCTAGAGCGAGGGCAGCGGAGCCAGGGTGCTCCGAAGTCATCCCCCGCCTTTTTTCCAGGGACTCGGATAATTGCCCCTGCCCCCAACACAGCACTCCCACTCCCGAACCCAGGCCCCGCCGCCACCTAGGGGTACCCCTTACCCTACGGTTCCTGCACCCCGACACCGGGGAGAAAGCCGCCCTGAAGAGCACCCGTCGCACCTCCCCTCTGAGGTTGGAGGGTATTTTCTCCCAGTCTCTTCAAGACTTCATCACGGACAGCCCCCCCCCCCCCAAAAAAAACAAGCCCTTTCTCGCCCTGCCCTGCTGGCCAGCCTCCCTTCGGATCGTCGGATCCTTGGATCAGGGGGTTGGGGTCAGGTAGTTAACAAGACCGTAGCCTCCACCTCCCTTTCTGAGAAGTGGGGTAATTCCAATGGTCCCCCCGCCCAGGATCAACCCGACCCCCGTTTCCATGGAGACCCCCGCCCAGCCAGGAAGAAGAGTCTCGCATCGTGGCGAACAAGTCTCACCTGGCTAAGGGAGAAGGGGGTGAAGAGGGGGTAGGGCAGGGCAAGGATGGGGTACGAAGGTGGGAAGTGGAGGGGAGCTGTCCCGAAGGGAGGGGCGAGGACAGAGCGAGCTCCAGGGAGCGCTACGTCCGGGGACACGAAGAGGACGGCGCCCCCGGGGGGCAAGCAGCACGGCTGCGGGGCGAAGAAGGGACAGCGTTGGGGAAAGGTTTAAGATAGAAAGAAGCGGGTGGGGGATACGAGAAAGCCGGGGAGTCAAAAGGGGTGGAGGGGTTGGGGGAGAGAAAAAAAAGACGCACCTGTTCCCGGGTCGGCTCCGCGGGGAGGTTCAGGCCGCCACCCGGGCTCCCTCTTACCCCTCCTGAGCCGCCACCCGCCTAATACTGCTCCGATCTGATGCCCCCCTCCGCCCCTTATCGCCACCGACCTCCTTCTCCTCTCTCGGCGGCGGCGGCGGTCGGACTCTAGGAACTGAGAGGAAGAAGGGAGGGCTCGGCAAAGCGGAGGAGAGACAGAGCCACACACTGGCAGCAGCCGCGGCGAGCGAAAGAGTGAGGGGGAGAGCGGTGTGTGTGTGTGTCTGTGTGTGCGAGCGAAGCCTGGTGGAGTGGGTGCCGGTCGCAGGGCTCGACGGGAAGTGGAGTCCGGCCGGGTCCGCGGGCGGCGCCAGCCCCCGCTCCGTGGGACTACAACTCCCAGAATGCCGCCTGCCCGGGGGGGAGGAATGGGGAGGAGGAGGCGAAGGGAGGGAGGGAGCGAGAGGGAGGGACGAAAGCAGGGAGCAAGCGGCGGCGAAGGGGGCAGAGCCAAGCAGCCCCGGTGACACTGGGAGGGGAGGGGAGGAGGGGATCGCTGCGAGGACCGAGCGGATTCCGGAGAGGGAGGCAGCGTTGGCTGCAGCAAGCCAGGCAAAAAGCTAGACTCCCAGGAGAGGCGGAGGCGCTCAATCCGAGGGACTGCAAGAGCCCCACGCCCCCCCCCCCCCGATCGACGCCCCTCGAAGGGGGAGGTTGAGGAAGGGAAAAAGATTAGTGCGCCACGGCCAGGGGTTTCTCTCTCTTTCTTCCAACGCTCTCCACCTTATGCCCCAACCTGACTTTCTCAGGCCACTGGTGCCCGATCTAGTGTGCAAACCCGGAGACCCCAGATCTTCCCTGCTGGGCAGCACAGAGCAGACGCATTCAGTCCCCCTCTCCCAGGGGCCTGAGGGAGGCTCCTCTTGCTAGCAGGGCGTGACTCCCCCCTTCTTCCCGCCCCCCCCACCCGTCGTCGCCACCCCCCCATCTCCCTCCCCGGAACCCCTCCCCTGAAGCCGGGGCTCGTGTCTCCCTCCCCGCCAAGAAACGGAGTCCCTCCGGGGTCGACTACCCAGCCCCCTCCTTTATACAAGGCCCCTTCCCACCAGTATCCCCTTCTTAGCTTTGCCCCCCTCACCGAAGTAATAATGGGGGCGACCTGAGTTGGACTGGTGGCTACTTTCCCTCCGAGACTAGCCGTCCTTGGCCACGCCGACCCTGTGTAGAGATAGAGAAGCACATTAATACTCCCGTTCTCCCCCTCCAAGTTCGGATCCCCGTGGAAATGGCTCACAAGGAAAGAGGGGTTGGTAGTGGAAGTGAGCTGGGGGTGAATCCCAATTCTCAAACCTCATCCCAGGTGTGGAAATCCAGGGATTCGTCCCTTTCCTTAAAAGCCATCAAATCGCTTGGGGGGGGCGTTAGTGGGGGGTAGATTATCTAAACCCCAATGTCCACGCGACTCGAAGCGACGCTCCATGTAGGAATAAGATACGAACTAGGCTGCCGCCGCGGGAGAGAAAGTATACCCCCCTCCGCCGTCGTCCACCCCCAAACACATACCCCTAGGTGAGTCAGATGGTCGAGGAAGCGGGGTAGGCGGTGGGAGATCTGCAGAGTGAAAGGGTTTGGCGGGGAGGGTCCGAGGCCCCCTGAGAGCAGAATCCAGATGCTAAGAGGTGGGTGGGGGGTGCGGCATAATTGCAGACGGTGTCTTTCTTCGCTTTTCCCGGAATCGCCGCCGAACACCGTCTAACACTCGTAGTTGCTTACCAGTCCGTCCCCTAGCCCCATTTGTGCGCGTGAGGCGGCCGGAGCCCGGGAAGCCTGGGCACAAACTCCGCGGAAGCTGGCCTTCGCCTCCGCCGCGCTGCCGCGGGCCTCCCTCCCTCCGCTGGCGGCCCCGCGGATCTACCTTCGCCCCGGCCGAGGCCAGACCCCGCTCGCAACTCCACGCCCCTACTCCACCCCCGGCTCCCCCTCCCCTCGCCCTCTCCCCGCTGGTCCGGCCCAGCCCCTAGCGCCGCCCCGCCCTACCGCTCGGTCCCGAGCCCAGCAAGTGCCCCGAACTCGCCCCCCGCCCCCACGCCCAGGCCAGTCCGGCAGGGCCTGGTTTCCCCCTCCCGCCGCGCCCCGCCCCCGAATCCACGTCCTACTTCGCCACCCAACTCGGCCCGGTCCGGGTTCGGCCCGCGCCCAGGCCAAAGGAGTCCCCGGTCCGGTCCGGTGTGCGGCCACCCACTCCGCCCTTGCCTGGGTGCTGGCCTGGCCCGCTGCCTGCGCCCGCCGAGCCGGCCCAGGCGCCCGGTACGGGTCCGGATCCCGGTGCCGGCCTCGGTCCTGGCGGCTTTGCCGCGTCTCGCCACGAGGGCTTGGTCCACGCAAGATTCGAACCCGCGCGGGGTGGGGGCCGCAGAAAGCAAGTTTCTTTATCTTTCCTCCGCCCCCACCGCAGGGCCGCGCTGTCCCCACCCACCCACCCACGGCGCCCCCTTCACCTGGGCAGAGCCCCCCGGCCACTGTCGCAACTTTGCTTTTCTCCACGCCGCCGGGGAAGCGGGCGCAGCGGGAGGAGGAGGGAGGTGGCGGGGGGTGCTGGGATCAGGCCGCTGGGCTCAGGGAGGACACGTGGGGGAGGAGGGGAAGGAGGAGGAGGAAGGGGGGGCGGGCCTGCAGTTCTCGGGGCTCCCCCTGCCAGCCCCGGGGAAGCCGGAACCTCGCCGGGCAGCCGCAGACCCCGCACTGGCCACGGGGGAAGAACGGAGCCACCTTCCCCCGCCAGCCCCCGGCTCCAGGAAGGGGGGGCGAGCAACGCTGCTCGGGGTCGGAGAGCGAGCGTTTTTGCTCGTGCTTTATGTGTGACTCTCTCTCCGTTTAGCCTCAGTGTATGGGGGGGCGTAGGGTCTCGCAAGCCAGGGGGGCGCCCCCAGCGGACGCCCCGCCCCTCCCCCGACCCCCCACTTCCCTAACCCGGGCGACCTCGGTGCATTGCTCTGGCGCTCGGGCACCGAGGCCGCCCGCGGGCGCAGCCCCAGCCCCGGCGCCGAAGTGGGACAGGTGCTGGGGAAGGGAAAATGCCGGGGCTCGCCGCCTCGCCTCGCGTCTCCCGAGCGGCCCACCCTTCGTGGCAACCTCTCAGGCTGCAAACCTCCTGGGCCGCCCTCAAACTGCAACCCCCGGCCTGGGCGTGGAGGCATCTGGGGTGGGGGTAGGGGGGCGGGAGCGAGAGGCCCAAGGGAGGAAGGAGGAGGAGGGGGACGAAAGGTCTGTAAAGGGGGAAGCCTGCACAACTCAGGCCGAAAACCTGGCTCGAAGAAGACGGCTTCTGACCGCTTTCTCCGGGCTCCTCAGTCACCAAACCGAGCCCCTTGACCCTTACCCTTTACCCTAACGACTCCCCGCCCGGCCAAAGGAATAAATCCTCGCATGTGTTTACATCCCCGGCCATCCCCGGGACTGAAGGGCTGAGAAGCCTGCGGTCCACACTGGAACTCTGATGACTTTACATTAACTCTGAGGAGGAGAGCAGCTAGCGAAGGAGCTGAAGCTGCCGGCTGACTTGCTTTTAGTGTTAGGGTGTTTCTTAGCAGCTCCAACCCTGAGCCCGTGGTGGGAACTTCAAAGGCATCGCCTCAGCCTAGAGGGTATTAGGGGAGGTGCCCGGCAGTTCCTGGAGGGTTCAGGGCTTTGGAAACGGAATGTGAAATGAATAGCAGGAATTTGAAAAAAATCTTTATGTGCACATATATTGATATTATTTATTATATATTTATCTATACTAAGGAAGCTAGAAGGTCATTTGGACTAGAAGGAAGCCCTGCTGGATTAATGTCTTCCTCCTCCTCCTCCCCACCCCTCTCCTTTGTCCTAGGCCCAGAGGTTCCATTTCTAAGCTCTGGGGTGTCTTCTCTCCTTTGGAAGGACTTTAGAGATGGCAGTTGAGACTTGCCTGGTATGTCTCCCTCACCTGGTTTGAAGGATGCGTGTGAATATTGAAGAGGAGGACAAGCCACTAAGGCTGCAGTAGCTTTGCTGTTGTCTGAGGCCTGGTGTTCTATGACCCCTGTTGCTTGTCCTTACCAACCTCAAAATCTATTGCCAGAAACATGGACATAACGCTTGCCATCTTACTTTGCTTTGGGAACCTATTCACTAGCTGCTTTAGTTGACCACTCCCATCCTGCCATGCACCCCACACACACACCTTAAAAAATGTTTGGCCTAAGTTGCATCAAGGGAAAGTGAAGATTTGGAAATGATTTGTTTAAGCTAATCAACAAATGACCTCATTATTAAGGGGGGGATTGCCTCTATTGGGCCTGATAATGCAGGCCCCACCAATTCTGCTTTGTTAAGTTGGCTGTCTTCACTGATTTTAATTAATCTGGTAATTACTAAATCTCCACTTCTCTTAAAGCATTTAGGGCCTTAGGGCTACTTTGCTCCTTGGTTCGAGGCTGAAATGGATTCTGGACACCTCCGTTCCCACTCGTCTGTGTCTCACCATTTGGCTGCCTCATTTATCTGGCGAAATGAAGGTTGGGGCAAGATGGTTATTTCCTGGCTGAAGCTCTAGCTTCTCTGAGCCCTTTCCTGTTGGGGGCCATGCTTCCTGCCCTACAGGACATGATGGGAAACCAAGGAACAGGGTGGGGAGAGCTGTGGGAAACCTTGTAAAGAATGTAGATATTAATGATTATTTTATCTGAGGCTAGAACCACAACATAATCATAATAATAATACCTTACCTTTGTACAACATCGGAGTGTTTACAAAGCCCTTTCACTTGTGTTATTTAATTTGTTTCTCACTACAACTCTCGATTTTGTAATTGAGGAAACTGAGTCTATGAATGTCTATAAGTGACTTGCTCAAGGTCACATGCCTAGTGAGTTCCTGAGCCAGGATTCAACCCCAGTAGTCCCGACTCTGCATCCAGAGTTCTTTTCAATATGGTACAGTGCCTCCATTTAATGCCAAAATATTCCTTTTCAGGCAGATTTTTTTCTAATTGTTTCTCCCATCAATAACAGCTACTGGCCTGGGCCTGGACTCTCTGAGAGGCAGCTTGATGTAATGGAAAGAGGATTGTTTGGGGAATTCTAAGAACCAGATCCTAGTCCTGTCTTGTCAATAGCTAGCAGTGGGACCTCAGGCAAGCCCTAACATTTGAGTAGTGTCAGCCTGATGCCAGGTACTGTGTTTGGGGTCTTCCCCCACTCTAAAATATGAAAACCAATGCACCTGTCCTACCTCCCTCACAGGGACAACCCTGAGCATCAAATGAGATAATGGATGGGAAAGAATTTTGTACACTGTAAACTATTGGACTCATGCAAAAGTTATTATTATCAGCATCAGCATCACTAACCTCCCTAGGTGTAGCACAGAGACCTAGGGGTGACACCAGCCTGTATCCTGCCCTCCTGAAGCTTACCAGACAAAACAGGGCATTTAGGAGTCCCAGGGTAATTTAGGCCCCAAACCAACCTCTGACTAAATTCATAGGATAATTGCTTCAATTCTCTGCTTTGTTATGCCATCAGAGGCCTTGTCTCTCTGGTAAAATAGCCCAGCCCTACAACAACAACAACAAAAATCCCAGTGGTTTAGATCTTTAGAGTTTTAGAGTGAAGCAAATTTGCAGCTGCTGGTCATCCTTTCATCCCCTGCACCCCGGTCAGTTGGAGGTAAAGTCAGGTTTGGAACTCAGTGTCTCAGGACTGCCAAAGGGCTCATTCTAAGTCACTCCAGGTAAAAGTGGACCAGGGGAGGTCGAGGTACAGAAAGAGCCTTGCAAATGTGGGAAAAGAGTGGGGCTGGTAAGGTCAGCAAGGCTTACCGTGAATTACATACACTATGTGCTGTCTAGTGTTTCGCTTTATGTTCTGGGAGGGGCCATGGGAGAAAATTCATTGCCGCTATTCGCTATTCGTAAATCTCAAACGCACAAACCCTATTGCAGCAGGTTGCTGCTGGGGATGCATTCCAGCGACCCACTGCATACTAAGGAAGGCCTGGTCTCTGCCCTCTCAGAGCCCTGGGTCTAGATGGGGAGACAGTATGTCTGGTTAAACTTAACTCTGTAAACAACTAACAACCTTTCTGGATTTTATAGCCAAAGGGGGGAAATGAGGAAGGGGGCTAAAATCACCCCAGAGGCCTCTCCAGGTCAAGCCTCCTCCCCTTCCCCAAGACTCCTAGGCACTTAACAAGGTTCTTAATCAAACAGACAGCGTTAGAGGTGGAAGGAACTCTAAGAAATCATTTGCCCTCCTGCAAAACTGGCCGTGGCTGCCCACTGCTGACAAAATCAAGTCCATGAGCCTTCACCTAGCTTTCAGGGGCCTCCCTGATCTGGTTCCAGCCTCCTTTCCTTCCACGTCCCTCACAAGGCCTCTGTTCTCACCAAACCGGCCCTGGTGCCATTCCTTGGACAAGACAAGCACTTTCTTGACTGCTCCCTCAGCTTTTTCTATGCCCTTCTCAGCTTGGTGAAATCCTGCTCAACCATTACTCAAGCTGGCTCTTTCATGCCACCTTCCCTGACCCCACTCCCTCCCCGTGGAAGTTAACTGCTCGTCTGGGGTACCCCCACCTTACTGAGCTTGTCTCTTTATTGAGCACTTCTATACTCTGCTCGCCAACTCGATTTTCACTTCCTTGGATGAAAGCACCCAGTATTTCTCATCTGTGTATCACAGCCCTCTCCTCCCAACATCCCCCACTCTGGCACGGAGTAGGCCCTCTACAAGTGTTTGTTAAGTGAATGAATGAATGGATGATCTAATGCAACCTCCTTATTTTATAGTGGGGAAACTGGGACCTAGACATGGCTTCCCATCTTGCTAGTAAAAGATTCAGTTTTATGTCTTGGTCTCTTTTAGCCTTTCTCTTCCCATTTAGTGGGTGCACACACAGTCTCTGAAGTTATAGACAGACGTGGTTTGAATCCTGGCTCTGCCACTTCCTAGTGATGTCACTTTAGACACAACTTCTCTCTGATCCTCAGTTTCCTCATTTATAAAATGGGGGCTAATAAATACCTCCTGAAACTGTTCCAAGGATCAAATGAGATCTTGTATATTGAGCTCTTTGAACAGTGCCTGGAACCTGATAGACATCCCATAGAAGTTTTCTTTAAAAACGTGAGGAATTTTTAAAGAATTCAGAACTTGGGAGCACCTGGTTAATTCGAGCCCAGGAATAAAAGCCGCAACCTGAACATAAAGAAAAAGAGAGGTGTATATTTGACAAGGGGAATGGAATAAAAGTCAGCAAGACCTTTCAGTAAAACTATTACCTCTTCCCCCAAAGAGGCTAAAAATACCGAGAATAGCACCCAGTTCAGTGGTACTCACCAGATTCCTGTTCCCGGAGCGCCACGTTCCTCTGGCTGTGGTGGTGATTCCGTGTAGGCTTAGGGAGGTTAGCACGAGGCTGAGGTGCCCTGCTGAACTCACACATGCCATTCTCGCTTCTATCTGTGTGCCTGCACTTGAGCTCTCCTCCACCTGGCCAAATCCTTCAAGCCCCACCTCCACAAAGCCTTCGAATGCCTTTGCCTCTGAACTCGGCAGGTAGGTAAGTACTGTTTAGCACTTTGTCCTTTTCTGTGCTCTGTGCCTTAGTTCTACCTCCCCATCTGAGGGCAGGCACCTTGTCATAGAAGGCGGCATCCTCCACAATGCCTGGCAGCATTTGAGCAGACAGTGCTCCATGAATACTTTGAGATTGATTGACAGTAGGCGTTCAACGGGGACATGGGTCCCCTCAAGTCCTGCCCGCCTGCCGTCTCCCAACACCCCATTCGCACACACACCACACTTCTCAAATCAACCGCTCACATGACACCCCAGCCTTTTCAGTAACCATCTTCTCTCTTAGAATTTGTAAGTATCTGGAGGGCAAGGGCCGTGTTTTACTGTATCCTCCACGCGGCCCAGCATAGCGCTTCCAACATTAACAGAATAGAGTAAGCACATAGTTTTGCTGCTATAGATAACTCGGTAAAGATACCATTCTTATTTTGGGCGTGTGTGTTTATATGTATTCTTGTGTGTCTGTTCTTGCTCATTAAACTGCAAGGGCTCCAGAGGAAGAATTGTCCATATTGAGAAGAAAGTTACAAGATGATTAAAAAACAAGTTGAGACCTGGGATTTCGATTTTTTTTAAAAATCCAGGGAGCCAGTGTTCTGCCTTTAGTATACATTCAGTCTAAACTCAAACCAAATTTTCTCAAACTTTAATATACATAAGAATTACTGGTGGGAGGGGCTTGTTAAAATTCAGATTCCAAGGCACCCTCCCACCCAGGGTCTTTCTGAATAGGTCTGGGGTGGGTCCTCATACTCTGAATTTCTAACAGTCTCTACCAGGAATTTAGAACCAGAGGACTCTTGGACTATACCTTGAAAGACATTGAGCACTTTTTCCTATTTTAATCTTCACCAGAGATCCCCAAACTTTTCACTATCAAAGGTTTTATTATTTCTTTCCCCTCATGGGCCCCATTTAACACAGTTGTACGTCGCTTAGTGCCAGACACTGTTCTAAGGATTTTACAAATAGTAACTCATTTAATACTCATAACAACCCCGTAAGGTAAATACTATTATTTTTCCCTTTTACAGATGAAGAAATTGAGGGACAGAGAGGTTCAGTGACTTGCCCAAAGTTGCCCAGCTTGTAAGTTTTTTTAATTGAGGTCAAATTCATTTGACATAAATTAACCATTTTTAAGTGTACAATTCAGTGGCTTTTAGTACATTCACGACCTTGTGCAACCACCACCTCTACCTCCTTCCAAAATGTTTTCCTCACTCCAAAATAAAACTCAGTATCTGTTAAGCAGTTGCTCACATATTCCCCCTCTCCCCAGTCTATGGCAAACACCTATCCACTTTCTGTTTCTATGGATTTATCTATTCTGAATATTTGATTTAAGTGAAATCATATAACAGGTGGCTTTTCGTTTCTGGCTTCTTTCACTTGGCATAATGTTCTTGAGGTTCATCCACATTGTAGCATAATCAGTAATTCATTCCTTTTTATGGCCGAACAATATTCCACTGTATGGATATACCACAATTTGTTTATCCATTCCCAGCTAGTAAGTTTTGAAGTTGGAATCTGAATCCAGGCAGTCTGGTTCCCGAGTCTGTGCTCTTAACCCTCTATGTTCAAAATACTTATCTACTTAAACAGGATATATTTTCAAGTAATAATTTACCATTTAAAAATGTATCAGATACATACAAAACTGCACCAGAAGTTCATGTCAGCCTAAGATAGCCAAACTGAGGTCATTTAATTCCAGCCAAAGCCAAAAATACTTATGTTGTAGTTAACCTCTGTAGCTTCATGTGGGTATGTTTCACTAGACTTTATGAAATACGGACATAATTCATAGACTGTCTCCCAGGCTTTTATGGGCTCAGGGATCCCAGTTTGGGATTCATTGATTGCAAATCCCTGCAAGACACCCAGTCAACAAAGAGAGGGTCCATCAAGTTGCTCAGTAGACTCTACTGACAATCTAGAAAGAGGGCTCATATATGTTAGAAGGATTTTCCACACCAAGAAGCTAAACAAGAAAGGAGTTGGAGGTTAACCTTTAGTAAATTAGAAAATTCCCAAACCAGGAAGTCATTCTGCCTGAATGTTCTAGTTTACTAACTAGAGTTTATCCACCAAGGATGCACATGGCCATGCACTGGGATCAATAAGACAGCCCTTTAACTGCTCCCTGAAAGGTGACAGTCTAAGCTGGACTTACCAGAGAGGGCTTCCAGACCCAAAGTGTCTGCTCTGACAGAACCCGAGGTGAGAATGCTATTCCAACACAACGCTGATCGCGTGATTTTTCTCCTGACTTTTCAAGGGTGAGGACAAAAAAAGGGGGGGGGCAGGAATCAGGCTTGCATCTCCTCTGGTGGTTTGTGATACCTACACCCCATGTCTGAGAGCCCTATTTGATGTTCTGAGTGCTGTCCTCTCCAAAGGGGTCCCTTGTTGCCCCCTCAGAGACTGAACAACCGGGCTGGATTCAAAAACATTAGTCCTGGCTTGGCTTAGCACAATAAGATGAACATCAAGAGCCTTGAAGGGGAAAAGATGCCACAAAACATGTCACTTGAGAGATGAAAGGTGAAAGTGAGCGATGAAGGCTTCTTCATTGCTGTAGCCCCAGGGCTTAGCAGAAGGCCTGGCACTGCTGGGGAAGCGCTCAAAACATGTTTGCTGATTGAATGACTAACTGAAAGAGAGCCTTCTTCTTGGTCTGGAGGTCGTTATGGAGGCATTGTAGAACTTCTCTGTGGGGACAGAGAATGGAGGGAAGTTGGCATGGATCTGGAGTGCTCTGCCAGGACCTACACAGACCATGTTTTTATCTGCCTGAAAATTTCTCCCAGGCAAAGTTCTCAGAGTCTGCAAGTCTCAAAAGTCGATTCCTCCCAGCTCACTGTGTGCTTTATTCTGCTGAACTCAAGTCAGAGGGACTTAACAGAGGCATAGTGTTGTGGGGAGAATCTGATGAGAACACCTATATAAAAGCATATTGAAACAGACAGAGGGCCAGAGAATTCTTGTTAACTTACCAATATTGGCTTTGCATGCTCTAAGTGGCTCTTTGTCTGTGCCATTTGGCCAGGTAAGTTTGTATCTATGGGCCTTATCACTGAACGTTCACATGTGCAGACACCCCCCACCACATACACATTTTATAATGCAGTAAACTCCTATTTGCCAGAATCCAAACAACCACAACCCTCAAAGAATCAGAATGCTCTTTTTGCAATACAATGCAATAATCCCTTACATTTGTATGGGGCTTTGCAGGTCACAAAGTGCTTCCCCATCCACGGCCCCATTTATTTGTTGATTGATGTTCAGGATGGTCCTGAGGATTTGCAAGAGCCTAGAGGGCCTTGTGAATACTCAAATAACAGTGACATGTGTGGTGCTAGTGGTCTTGGCTGTGTGCAGGGCCTCTGACCACCAGGCCTCTTGTTGTGGCAGAGATGTCAGGAGTATAGTGCCTTGCTGCCACAGACTTGCAGGGACACACCAGCACTTAGGGGACTGGACTGGTAGGACATGACTGCTGCAGCTGAAAGAAACTGAGACTCATCTGCACGTAATTAGCACTGTAGTGGCAGCAGAGGAGGCAGAAGTGTTGGAGCACCCCTCCCGCACTTCGTTCCATCAGTCATTCCATCAGTCATTCAATGGGCAGACACTGAGTGCTTGAGCTCCTTTCCCCAGCTTGTTCTGTATCGAGGGTACAGAGACTTGTCTCCTAGACCTCTCTGGCTGTATGATTTGTGAGGTCTCCTCTCCTTCAAGTCTCTCCTTGTTCATTATAACCCCATTTTGCCTGGGTACAAATGTTGAGGGAAGGGGTTCCACCCAGTCCTTCCCTCCCATTCCCCTCCCTCTCTGTCTCTGTCTCTCTCTCACACACGTGATGCTTCACTCAGGGCCTCAAAAGCTCCAAGGCTAACCTGGCTGTGTCATGCTTCTCTATTAAGGAGAGTGTTGAATAAACCAGATCCATGGAGGTAAAATGAAAATTTGTAATACATTGGAATAATAATAGTAATCCCTCACATCTGTATAGAACTCAATAGTTTACAAAACACTTCCATCCCTATTTCTTTATTTGATCCTATGTCCTGTCGTCATCTTTCATATTCAAAGACAATCTTCTGATTGTGATCTCCATCTGTGAGTGAAGCAAGACCAAGGTGAGGTAAGAGTCCCTCCTGCCCCTGGTAACAGACAGCACGGTGGGTTTGTCTTTTTGCACCTTTTTCTTTTTTTCTCCTCCTTCTCTTGCTGTGCTGTCTGTGGAGCCTGAAGTTGACTATGACTCAGCTTCCAAGTCTCCTGGGAAAAGGGCTGCTGATCAGTAGCCCCCCAAGCTGGGCCTCAAAGCCTTTGGCTCCTGTCAGGATGGGCAGGACAGGGAGGGGAGATCTTCCTATTTGGGCAGCCCCAAAGTGAGCGCCAACCCACCTCAGTGGATTGGGCAGGCCTGGCCTGCGAGAAGGAGAGCAGTTTCAATAGAACGAGGAAAAGAGGGTGCTGTGAAGCTTTTGGTAGGATGTGAAATGGGGCTCTGAAGCTGAGGAGGCAACCACTGAGTGCAGGCTTTGCAGAATGTGGACATACTGGAGGAACCTGGGGTTTGCAGAAGATGCTAGTGAAGGGCAAAGAGGAGCCCCCACTGTATCCACTGGGTTTGTAGGCCTTTTTTTTTTAACCCAGCTGCTTCATTCATCCCCATGCCCTCTCTACTCCCATATCTTCCTCATTCCTCCAGTCTCTTCACTGAGCCCCCTTCTACCTCCATTCCTCTAATGTAGCCCCAATTTTCTGAGCTAAAGATGCTTTCAGTGCATTCTACCCCAGAGAGTTCTGAAGTCATCCCAACCAAACATTCTCAACTTCCCCCATCTCTCTCTATACGTGGTACTTAGCCCTTGGCTGTGGCCACACCCCCCACCTGGCCCAGAGCTGGCTCCAAATGGAAATGCCCAAGAAACTAGGGAGGAATAGGGGGTATAAAGTCACTGTGCTCTGAGGGGTTTGCAGCAGTAGAGGATCGAAGCGCGTCCTCCCCTAGTAGGAGGAGTCAGGGCCGTCTGTCCTGGCAATTGCGAGCAGGGGGCCCAACCAGCAGGAAAAAGTTGCTTTTAGCTATGGGCCAGGTTAACAAGAGGTGATGGTGCTGAGTGGCTGCCATGCTGGGGTGGGGACTGAGACCCACGACCCTGGATGTGACCAGCAGTCAATTGAGGCTTCCAGCCTAGCCCAGCCTTGGAAACTCCCTTCCTTCAGGAAAGGAGCTTCATTCCAGCCCAAGAGCCCCCGGCCGAGCCCTCTTCCAGCCCCTACCCTGTCGTTTGGGGCCGGGTCGAGTTAGCATTGTCGCCTGGCAGTGGCAGCCAGCGCGGGGCGGGAGTGTGTAATTGCAACCACTTCCTGCCCCAGCTTGCCCTAGGGCTGGCCCCGCCCCTGAGGACAGTCGGGGCGGGGCCCAGGTACAGTGAGGGAGTCCGATTGGTGGCGGGGGGGCGCTGCCGAGTGGGGCCGCCCTCAAGGGAAATCAGCTGAGGCTCATAAAAGGGTAGAGGGGCGCCCTCAGTTCGAGCCAGCCCGCACGAATGGGCTGGGGCCTCGGGGCTTTCTATTGGCACAGTGCGTCCCTGCAAAGAAGGATCCGGACAACAGCCCTCTCGACTAGTATACGACTAGTTCCAATATTAGCCTTATTCATGAGCTCTGAACACTCCGAAGCCCCAAAGGAGAGGGGGAGGGGAGAGCTGGGGTCTACACCGCAGGGATGCTCTCTCTGGCCTTGGCACTGCTCTCTCTGAGCAAGTTAGGACCGAGAAGAGACACAAGGGGTCGGAGCTGCTGAAAAGACTCTGGTTGTACACAACACCGTTAGTCTGCAAGTGCCTCTCCCTTCCTGGAGCTTCCAGGATTCGCTGTCTGGTTGTATCATCTGTCTGTCTGTCTCCCCAGGCCTTGGAATGCCCATTGTGTATGGAGCCAGCACTACAAGAGGTAACCTGGAGGTACAAAAGAAGCGGAAAGGCGGTTCCCTCCCTTCCGGGAGCTGGATATCAACTGGGCATTAGGGTGGCAGAGTGGGCAAAACGTGCACTTTGTAGTCAAAGATGGAGGTTGTGGCTGCCCCATCCTCATGTATTAGCTGTGTGACCTTGGGCAGCTTGCTTCTCTTCTCTGAGCTTCAGTCTCCTGGTGTGTAAAATGAAGCTCCTAATACTTGCCTTACCAGGTTGTGATAAAGGTAAATCAGACATGTACGGGAAAGTGCTTTGAAAGCTATAAAGCCCTCTATGAAGGCAAGGAAGGGATGCTCATGTTAAGTGTGGTGGAGGTGGGAGAGAGGACCGTGATGAGGAAAAATGAGTAGGCACCAATGATAGGGTGCAAACTATCCACAGGCGTGTTAAACGAGCATGCTGTAATGGGGCTACCAGAGGCGGGCAGGGGTTAAGTCTGTCTCAGCTTCCAGTCAGAGGTGGGTCTGAGAGAGGAGATCCCCTAGGAAAAGGCAGGCAGGAGAGGTGGAGCAAAAGCCATCATTTCTCTCCTTTTGAGAAGGGCTTGCAAGGTCCTGGTTGCCTTAATCATGCCCATGGGTAGCGGTGGGTGACGAGTTTTGTTTAGGGGGAGGGGGTCGCCTGTCAGCCCTCAAAGTGTAAGGCAGCAGCTGGGAGCACGCCGCTTACTCAGATACCACGCCTGCAGCGTGCACACGGCTCGCTGGAATGAGCCCGGAATGTCTCCTCTCCTCGCCCTCTGCAGACGGAGAGCCGAGGGGAGCTGGGCGAGCCGAGCACGTTAAATGACAGCTGCAAACCTGTAGCCTTCTCCGTCCCCTTCGCACTCTGCCAAGGGCTGCCCAGGCCCCGGTGACCCCGGCCCTCCCTTCCCTGATCAGCAGCCACCTGGGGGTGGGGGTCTCCTCATTTGCTAGGTGAGTGTTGGGGGGAGGGTGTGCCTGGGTGTAGTGGCGGCACATGTTTCAGGGATGCACCCACTCTATGCATGTCAGCAGCCATGTGTGCAGGTACAGGCAGGTGTCTGCATACAAACATGTGTCATACATGTGCATGCTCCAAGTGGTGAGAATGCAGGACTGATCTCTCCTCCTGTCTGACTTTGGACCTTCTCATCTGTAAAATGAAGAGACTTATACCAGAGCATCTTAGAGAGCCCTTTCAGCTTGAATGTTCAGTTTCTACACGTAGGGCTGTGGCTGCTTAAAAAGTCAGGGCAGTGAAAAAAAATCAGCCAAACCAGTTGCGACGTTGGCTGTCGACACTTCAGATATTTAGGTTTGGAGATTCAACTTTCAAAAGGCCAGTTACTTGGCATCATGTAACATCTGTTCACTTTCCAAGGAGTGGTCTTATACTGATACCCGAACTGTGGCATGATGGTGTTTGTCTATTTGCTCTGTTTCTGTTTATATGTATGCGAATGCATCTATGGGTGCATGTTTAAATTGCATCACAGAATATTAGAGCTGAATGAGATCCTGGAGGTCATCTAATTGAATCCCTTCCATTTCTAGTTCATTTATTCAACAGCCCTTTTGTGAGCTAGGATCTGTGCAGAGAGCTGCAGAGATAAATAAGGCATAGTTTCTGCCCTCCAGGAGCTCACCATCTAGCAGGGGGAAGAAACATGTAAACAAATAATTACAATCCAATGTGATAATAGAGGTATAAATCATACGCTATGGGAGCACAGAGGAAAGACCAATTAATTCTACCTGGGGGTGTCTGGGACGGAAACTATGTCAGTGACACTCGCACAATCATTCTCCAGCCAATGAGCTTTTACCTTCACTTTCCTAATTCCAAAATATTCATCCTTGTTCTCCCCCACCCCCCACCCCTTTCCTCTCAGGAAATTCAGGAAGATGCAAAGTGAGTCAAGGCAACAAGGAGAACTTAGAAACCCCTAGTGAGCAGGGAGTGAGAAGTCCCTGGCTGGGAGTGTAAGGCTATGGGAAGAGAATGAGGGTGTCCACACAAAGGACCTGTTTACACAGCCGGAAAAGGATTGGCCAAGTGGCATGCTAGGATCAACACGGCCCCACTGGGAACCACTGTGATCCATACCCCTCTCAGGCCAGGAGAGGTTCAAGTGGGGATAGTTGAGGTTGCCTGTGTCACTCGTTCAGCTCATGTTGGGGTGGGAATTGAGACTGAGAGGGAGGCCAAGGGAACTGAGACTCCAGTCCCTACCGTCTGGCCAAAAGGATGTGCCGATGGAGATCACCTTCAACAGGGCATGCCCTCTGCGTTTTCTTTCTGAGTAATGGGGCTGCATTAGGCATCTGCTCTCCCTGGCCCGGTGCCCCTGGTGAACAGCAGTGCACGTTAGTGAGATGGTTGCTGAGGATAATGGGGCAGCCTTAGTCAGTGTGGAGGGCAGATTAGAGCGAAGCTAACTGGCAACTGGCGGAAGGGAGGGGAGACAATAACCCTGGACTCAGCACCAGGTTCCAACTTCTGCCCTACCTGCCCAAGAGATGGCCGTGGGAGGCTAATCTCCAGCCCTCCACCTCGACCCAATCTAGCGTCTTTCTCCCTCTCCGCGGGCAGAAGACAAACCACCCTCGAGGCCTACCACCCCACCAGGGCGAGAGCACTCCCTCCCCCTCCCACCCCTCGATCCATACAGCCCGGAGATGCTATGGCGAAGGGAACCCTGGGAGTGTGCCTTGAATGACCCCCAAACACATCTGGATTTTTGGAGTTCAGGCCAGCCCCCGAAACGGACCCCAGGGAAGTACGCCAGAGGGAGGGGGCGGGGGAAGGGAGAGGCAGCGCCGCGTTAAGGGCCTGCCGTTTAGGACTCCCGGCCCCACGACTAGGACCGTCCCAAACTTCCTGTTTCTTCCGGCCGCTCTGACCCCGGGGCTGCAGCTCCGAGATAGCTCGGGGCCTGGAAGTGCATGCTGGGTAAGCGCAGACGGACGGAGTAGGCGAGCTGCTCGCTGTCGCCGCGGCGCAGGGCCGATGTGGGCGCGCGCTCGGCTTCCTTCCCCGGCGGTCACGCTTTGCATGTGGGATGGGCAGCGGGCAGGTGGCAGGGAGGCCCCCACGCTGAGGGCTCTGGGAGGAGCCTGAGCCGGGGCGGGGGCGGAGGGGGAAGAGGGAGGAGGCGGCCGAAGGGGCGGGGGTGTGGGCCGGGAGTTTCTGCATTTTAAAGGGAAGCCGAGTTGCCTTCGTCGGAGGCCGAAGTTCGAGCCGCCCTGGCGGCGCGCAGTGCAGGAAATCCTGGAGGGGCAGCGCAGCCGGCCCGGCCCGGCCCCGAGCCCTCGCGCCCCGCTGAAGCCCTAAGGGGGTCGCTTAGGACGGGTAAAAGAAGTCCTGCTTTACTCGGCGAGGAGAAAACTTGACGGAACTGGTGACCCCCTCCCCAAATGAGGACCAGATTTGGGGTTTAAAACAAAAAGACAGTGCAGGCAAATGCTCGACTCCAGAGAGAAGCTAAGGCGATCCCGATCGTTGAGGGGTAGAGGTCTCCCAAAGGACAGCCCGTCCCTCAGTGCCTCCGTCCTCGAGATGGACTGCATGGAGTGGGGGTGCTGAAGCCGGCGACACTTGACTGCCCTTCCTGAGGTGCCTTCTCCCCAGCAGCCCCACTCTCCTCCCCAGCGCTGCTACTTAGCTCCCTCTTCAAGACGGTGGAGGTGCGGAGGGTCTGTGGAACGACGGTTAAATACATAAAGATACCATACCTCAGAATGGAAGGTTAACCCCCACCTCTACCCGCACCTTCCTCTGAGGCCACACCTCCTGCGCGCAACTGCATCTCCCTTCCACTCCCACCACCTCTCAATTTTCCCTAGTCGCCGGCTCTGGCACAGGTTTGTGTGGCATCTTGAGGAAACTGGTAGTTATGCTCTCACTCTGGTGTGGATGTTGGATATAGGACCAGGCAGGGTGGCAGGTAGGACACACAGGGGCCCACTTCCCAGATTATTGCCCCCATTTTGGAGATGAAAAAACTGAGGTTGCCCATAGAGCTTAATCATTTGCTGAGCTCACACAGGGAGTTTGTAATAGAGGTTAAAACACAGCTTGGAGATGGGTGTGTGGGGGGGTGATGCTTAAGACTCACCTTGAGCAATCACATCCCCCACCACATCTCTCCAGACTCCCTCCCCACAACTAGCTGAGTACTACTTTAACAATCCTCTCTTATCCTCTCTCTGATGGCACATGGCACTCGGATTATTTGATTATGTTTCTGTCACCCGTGAGTACCTCAATGATGGAGACACGGTCTTAATATTTATGATGTTATCTCAATGCCTAGTAAAGTGCCTGCCACATAGAAGACACTCAATAAATGTTTCTTTATTGAACAATAGAAATCAGGAGTCCAGACTCCCGGCCTTTTTCACGTCAAAATGCTGCCTTATCTACCCATCCACCTACACACCTGGCTTAGAAGTACTCCTTTGGGGGCAAGATATTTCTGTTGCCACATATCCCTGGTGCTGGACTCTGCACTTAGAGGGGCTTTCAAAACTAGACACAGAGAGTGAGGGGCCATCTAGGGCTGGCTGGTTAGCTCACCTAGCCAGAGGCAGGCTCAAGCTGCCCACTTACAAATCTGTTATGTATGTTCTGTGCCCTGGTGCCCTTCTCCCGAACCAAAATATAGCAGGCAGTGCAAACATTTATGCAAATGAGCCAAGAGCCCTGCTGCTTTCAAAAATAAATGATGGAGCCCATATCAGTAGTTGCAGTGTGTCTTGGCAGGGTTTGGAAGGGGCCCTGCCCGCCCCTTGCTAGTTCTCTCGGGAAGCCCAGCACAGTGAGAAGCAGTGTCCCCTACCCCGGTCGTTTCCCCCTCCCTTCCAAAACTACAAACAGCCACAAACCACATGGCCCACAAGCAACAGAGATTTGTGGCCTTTGGAACCTCCCAGGGCAGGGGTCAGTCTGGAGGTCAAAGGGGGTGTAGGCATCACACAGTCCAGAGTCATTACTCTAATGCCCTCTGGGAGAGTTTGGAATCAATGGGCCTATTTGTCCTCCCTCCAGGGAGGACTGGGGGTAGGGCAGTGGGGGTCCATTATCAAGCCCACCCCACCCCCCATAACACTGCCTCCAAGAAGCTCACTCATGGCCTGGCATCCTGCAAATCTCGCCCCTACCCAGAAAAGACTGAAACCGGAAGTGGGGTGATTTCTGTGGCATGGGCAGAGACGCATCCTTTGGATTCTAGGTTAGGAATCCAGGAGTCTGGACTTCTATTTGGGAGTCTGTGGCATTTACAAAGCCAGTGGGATGACTTAGGGCCCCTGTTGACCCCTCCACATTTTGGAAAACAGTCAATTTCCAGCGAGATTGTGCCCTGGCCCATGATTGTCCCTGTTCCTTCTGGAAGAGTTTTAGAATCACTCCCTGTGGGAAAGAGGTGGGATAGTCTAGTGGTTGAAGGCCTGGACTTGGGCATTGGCCAGACCTGGATTCCAAACCCAGCTCTGCCACTAGCCAGCTGTGTGACCTTTTCAAGTTCTCTGAGCCATAGTTTCCTTATCTGTTAAATAGGGATAATAATAGTACCTACCACATGGGACTGTTATTGGGATTAAATATGATGTGTACTATGTACTTGACACTTTGTAAGTGCTCAATAAATTGTAGCTGTGGTGACCATTCTTTTTAGGTTTTATTGCAAGCAAGTACTGATCTGCCTGGTACCTGTCAAACCTGGGGCATTTCTCAGCTCAAGTCCTTCCCTAAGATCCCGGAGAGATGGAATTCCTTCTGGTACCCCTCCTCTCCCAGCATTTGGGTAATTTGTATCGGGAATGGCCTAGGATATGCAAAAGTGCAGCAAGTGTGGCTCTGACCACAGGCAATATCCCTGAGGGAATTTAGCTTTATTGACTAAAATGGTTGTAAGCGGTCAGCTGGGGGGCTCAGGGAAACTCTCCCTCCAGAGGTTCTAAAATGCATACCTAAGCTGTCTAGGGTCAGGCTAGTACCAGGGCTCTAGCCACTAGCTGTGTGTTTTTACAGTCAAGCAGCTTTGAAAATGTTTTGTCTAATTTACTTGATAACTTCTATCTTAAATGGCCTTTGTTTAAAAATTTACCTGGGTATGGGACAGGCCCCGTGGCTTAGCGGTTAAGTGCGCACGCTCCGCTACTGGCGGCCCTGGTTCAGATCCCGGGCACCCGCGCACACGGACGCACCGCTTCTCCGGCCATGCTGAGGCTGTGTCCCACATACAGCAACTAGAAGGATGTGCAACTATGACATACAACTATCTACTGGGGCTTTGGGGGACAAAAAAAAGGAGGATTGGCAATAGATGTTAGCTTAGAGCCAGTCTTCCTCAGCAAAAAGAGGAAGATTAGCATGGATGTTAGCTCAGGGCTGATCTTCCTCACACACACACACAAAATTACCTGGGTATGGAATGAGAGAGAGAGAGTTCACATTTAATTCCCAATTTTGGCGGCAGGGGTTGGTAGGCTGGGGAGCAGCAGCTCACTAAGGGCTGGGCAAGATGGGCAGAGAAACACAATCTGGTTCCGCCAGGCGTTAAATATGTAGGTCCAGCTGGGCTTTTGCAGGGCACTTTCATCACACTTCTGGATTCGTCCTTTTTCATTGAGTTTGTACTGCAAAGGGGAGGGACCCTGAGTCTCTCTCATCAGACTCGAGGCTCCCTGAGCTTGGAGACCTTGTCACTCGCACAGGACCAGGAGCCTTCCGACGACGGGGCCCGAGTCTCCTCCCCTAGGCTGATTCTCCCCTAGGCTGATCCTTCCCCAGCCTGGGAACCGAGAGAGCTGCTTGCGTCCTCCGAGCGTCTCCCCCACCGGCGCCCGGTGCATTCCTAGGTGTTCGAGGCGCCCGGAGGCTCAGCACCCGCGGCAGAGAGATTAGCGCGAACGAGGCCCGGAAAGGATGATGCCTCGGCGGCGAACTCTCCAGACCTGTAGCTGGGAGGGGAGGGGGGCGCTGCACGCCGCCCGCGGAGGGAGGGGCCACGTGGTGGAGGGGTGCAGAGGGGTGCCCCCGAGTCTGTCCGGGCCCTTTAGTTTGTACCCCGCGCCGAAGCCCCCTCCCCAAAGCGGGCTGGCAGCGGGGGAGGAAGGAGGCCCCGGCGGGGTGGGGGGGAGGGGAAAGGGAGCCAGCACTATGGGGGCTGGGAGAGGCTGGAGGGGTGGAGGACCGGAGGCCGAGCGAGAGGAGCGGCCGGAGCTGCCCGAGAAGGCGAGGAGGAAAAAGCGGAGGAAGGAAACCCATCCTGCCCCCAACACCCGAGTGTCTCCTGTTACCAACCGAAAGGTGCTGCCTCAGGAAGAGGTGATCAGAGCCGTTGAGAGCAGGCGGTCACGTGAACCGAGGAGAGAGAGAGAGAGAGAGAGAGAGAGAGAGAGAGAGAGAGAGAGAGAGAGAGAGAGAGAGAGAGAGAGAGAGAGAGAGAGAGAGAGAGAGAGAGAGAGAGAGAGAGGAGAGCGCCTGAGACTCAGCGTGAGAGAGAGCCGACAGACAGACCGACCGACAGACAAAGAGCCCCAGAGGAAGGCCCGCGGGGACCGCGAGAGAAAGGAAGAGCGGGAGGGAAGAGGGCAGCGCGCCCCGGCCCTCCCCAGCACCAACTCTCTGGTATCGCACTTGGGGATCCTGGTGACCAAATGGGGGCCGGAGACCCGGTCCTCCCGCCGAAGGAGCCCTTTATTCGCCCGCTGTCTCACTGCCCAGGCAGCTAGGCTTGACGCTTCTCTACTCCTGGAAAGACAAAATCAGCTGTAACTGGGCCTGGTAAATAACTCCTTTCTAGCCTGCAAAATATAAGCAACTCCCTGTTATCCGCAGGGGGCTTCCCCAGTGCCCTGGGAATCCGGAATCTCCCAGACCTTAGCGTTTTCCCCACCCCCAAGTCTGCTAGGAGTCCGGGCCGTGATAGGCCGATTCCAGTCCACTGGGCAACAACAAAGGAGGCCAGGGCAAGGGGTCCATTGTGCCAGGCATTGTGCTGGGTTCAGGGGGCTGCCGAGATGGACAACAGAGCTGAAAGGCTGGACCTCTCTTCTGGGAGCTTCTACTCGAGAAGCAGAGGAAGTCACAGACAGACAGAAAGAGCTGACTGTGAAAGGGGCTCTACCCAGTGCTAGGACAGTGCTAGAGGGAGTATGGAGGAAGGAGAAATGACAGAACCACAAGGCTTCTTGGAGGAAGTAGGATTTGAACAAGGCCTTGAGGGCTGAGGAGAGCTCCCAAGTCCAGGGAGTATAGGTGCAGGTGGAGGGATCTTTCTGAGCAGAAGGACTGGAGCAAAGGCCAGCTCCTTCTAGCAGAAACCTGCACTGGTTCATAATTATAAAGGTAAATCTTGTTTGAAAACAAATTGGATTGTAAACATTGCTAGTTTTCTTTATCTAATTGCAGGCCCTGCTGCTGGCCTCTTGTTGGTGCTGATTACTGAGAACTGGCTATAATTTTCCAAAGTGCTACCAGTTCAGAACTTTCCTCAGCCCACTTTTTCCATTGGGGAAGCTTGGGCCAGGGGGAAATGAAGTCAGTATCCTGTCCCCTGTCCCCCTGCCCCACAGAGATAGGAGGTGGCCACCCACTCGGTGAGTATATACCAATGGCACCGAGAGGTTTGCCTTGGCCCTGCCCACCTCTCATCCCATGCACGCCTCACCATTGGAGTCACTGGGCAGGGATTCCAAATCCAGATTCCAGGTCCCTGTGAATAGGTCAGCTGTTCCTTGGCCATCCTGGGCCTTTCTTATTGGCATATTAACCCTGTGAATTCCTTTATCTGTTATCCTTTTTAGTTTGCAAAATATAGCCAACTCCCTGTTATCTGCAAGTGCTCTGAGATTCCGGCATCTCCGTGACCTTATACCTCTCCTCTCTCTAGCCTGCTAGGACTTGGGGCATGACAAACACAGGGGCATTTCAGTGGGAGGAGGGATATGGTAGCTACAAGCCTTGGGTGGCAGGCCTGGAACATGGAGTCCCCAAGGCTAGGGATGCCACTTGAGATAATGGCTGGCTGGGTTGTTCAGGGCAAGGGGACCCAAGTCTCATAGGAAGGCTATAGACCTAATGGCACCCTTCTCAACATTCTGGTGAAAAGGCTGTCCCCTCCCCAAACTCCTTGTTCATTTACATCATCATCATTAACTTTTTCGTGACTGTTACTCATTTATTCCTTCTATTCAACATCACTGTGTGCCCCTCTATGCTCAGGACTGGGGACTGAATCGCTCCCCACCAGGAGCTCCTGCTCTACTGAGAAAGCGATCACAAATTCTAAGGAGCAGGAGAGAATGCTTCCCTTTGTTCCTAATTCAAGAAGGATTAATTAGATAAAGAGAGGGACAGTCAGGAAAGGGTAGAAAGTGCATGTTCATTGTCAAAAATTGGGAAAATAGAGAAAAGCAGAAACAATTTTTTTTATTGAGGTCACATTGGTTTATAACATCATATAAATTTCAGGTGTACATCATTATATCTCAACTTGTATATAGATTTCATGTTCACCACCGAAAGTCTAGTTACCACCCGTCGCCTTACATATGTGCCTCTTTACCGCTTTCACCCTCCTCCTACCCCCTTTCCCTCTGGTAACGACCAAGCTGATCTCTGTATCTATGTGTTTGTTTATTTATCTTGCACATGTGAGTATTGTCTTTCTCCGTCTGACTTATTTCACTTCACAAGCATAATACCCTTAAGGTCCATCCATCTTGTTGCAAATGGCAAGATTTCATCTTCTTAATGGATGAGTAGTATTCCATTATATACATTATACACACACACACACACACACACACACACACACACACACACTACATCTTCTTTATCCATTCATCTGTTGATGGGCACTTAGGTTGCTTCCAAGTCTTGGCTATTGTGAATAATGCTGCAATGAACATAGGGGTGCATATATCTTTTCAAATTAGTGTTTTCATGTTCTTTGGATAAATACTTGGAAGTGGAATAGCTGGATCATACCATAGTATTTCTATTTTTAATTTTTTGAGGAATTTCCCTACTATTTTCCAATAGTGATTGCACCAGTTTGCATTCCCACCAGCAGTGTATGAGGGTTCCCTTTTCTCCACATCCTCTCCGACACTTGTTATTTCTTATCTTGTTAATCATAGCCATTCTGACGGACATGAGGTGATATCTCACTGTATTTTTTGTTTTTTGGTGAGGAAGATCAGCCCTGAGCTAACATCCATGCTAATCCTCCTCTTTTTGCTGAGGGAGACTGGCTCTGCGCTAACATCTATTGCCAATCCTCCTCCTTTTTTCCCCCAAAGCCCCAGTAGATAGTTGTATGTCATAGTTGCACATCCTTCTAGTTGCTGTATGTGGGACGCGGCCTCAGCACGGCCGGAGAAGCGGTGCGATGGTGCGCGCCCGGGATCCGAACCCGGGCCGCCAGTAGCGGAGCGCGCGCACTTAACCACTAAGCCACGGGGCCGGCCCCATCACTGTGGTTTTGATTTGCATCAGAAACACAATTTTTAATCAATAATTTTTAATTATGCCACTTCTGAGTGGTGTGGATTTTAGCTAGTGAGCCTCTGGGAGCCTCAGTTTTCTCACCTGTAAAGTGGGAGTAATTGCCTCACAGGGTTGTTGTGTAAAGACATGTGATAATTTATGTAAGTAAAATGCCAAATACAGAACCTGGTACTTAATAAGTCCTTAATATTTTGCAGCTTCCTAGTATTGTTACATAACTCCCATCCAAAACAATCAACTGCTGTTAACATTTCGGTGCATTTCTTTTCAGTTTTTTTTGTGTGTGTGTGTGAGGAAGATCAGCCCTGAGCTAACATCCATGCCAATCCTCCTCTTTTTGCTGAGGAAGACTGGCCCTGAGCTCACATCCGTGCCTATCTTCCTCCACTTTATGTGGGACGCTGCGACAGCATGGCCTGACAAGCTGCCAGTAGCGGAGCACGCGCACTTAACCACTAAGCCACGGGGCCGGCCCTCCTGTTGCTTTTTAAAAGCTCCCAGATTATATGTCAATTATATCTTAATAACGCTGGAAAATAAAGAATAAAAGCTCCTAGGCCTACTGTCTCCTTTATCCTTTACCCAGGACCACCCCAGCAATACCAGGTCTTTGCTGAAGACAATTATGGAACCACCTGTTCCTCACTCCCCACATTCAGATCCAGTTATTTCCTGAGACATTGATCAGGATTGGTCCTTTCACTTGGGCATTTCCACAAATGTCTGCCCTTCCATACACTCATTGGCAGCCAATACATTCTCAGACCTTGTGGTACCGTGTTGTAACTCAACACAACCCCTGCCTCAGAGGGCCCCCTCCTTCTTCTCCTGGCCATCTTTGCCTCTTCCCACTCCCTAGCCTGCACCCCTAAGCCTGGACTGGGGGTTCCTCAAAGATACTCTGGACACCAGTCCCATTTCCACCCTTCCAGCCAGAGATGGCACCTCCACTGCCCTACAAACTCAGTTTTGATGTCACCAAGAAAGTAAGCCAGGAGGCAAGCACTGTAGCCACTGGCAGGCCTTGGGAGAGCCAGATCAAGCTCCTGTGTCTGGAGAAAGGTTAATAGGTCCTCTTCTCTCCTGGGTGTTGCCACAGGTGAGAATGAGAATGAAAGAATAGGGAGCCAGTGAGGGGGCTGGGGCAGGAATAGATGTTTGTCTTGGGCCATTTCTTTTTTCATTAAGTAAACCCCTCTAGCCCTGTTGAGTTTCTCCAAATTGGGGCTGGAATTGTCAAATAGATGGCTTGCTGTGGGGAGACCTAAAGTCAGCAAAGATGTTTCCAAACACAGGCCTCCAGCTGCAAGTCAGGTAAATCCTTAGATGTCCAGAGGGTTCAATATCAAGCAGGCAGTCTGGCATTCTAGAACATGAGACTTTCCTTGGGCAGAAGAGAATGGAAAACCCTCTGGGGTTCTAGGAGAGGTGTGGGATTCTAGTCAACGGGACAATCTCAAGGGCAAGAACTCATTCAATGAAAATGTTACCCATTTCAAATCAGTGGGGAAAAAATGAATTATTTAACAAATGGTTTGGGGATATCTGATTATTTGGGGAAAAAAGTTAGCACCTCATGCCATCCACTAAAGTAAATTTCAGAGTTAAATCGTAGTAACCTGATCAGTCAGGTTCTTGGTTGCAAACCACAGAATCCAATTCTAACTGAAGCAGAAAAGGAGTTTGTTGGAAGGCTATTGGGGATCTCACTGAGTGGAGATGGAAAGAACCAGCCTTGGGAAAAGGGTAGGAATCCAGCGAAGCAGGCACACTCAGGATCATGCCACAGGACTGGCTTACTCAGGGTGCTGTGACAGCATGGTCCCCTCCAGAGACTTGCTGCTGCACTTCTGGACTCCTGGCTGCTGAGACCTCTAGGAATAATTGCTGCTCTTCCCTGCAGTAAAGCTGTAATGCTCAAGTTCCAAAGTCCAAAGGGAGAGAGAACGTCTGACTGGCAGACCCTGGGCTACATCCCCACTACCTAGCTCCCAGTGGATAGAGAGAGGGAATATCTGCCTTCCGTGTCTCTTGGGATTTGCTTCAAATCATCGGGGTGTTTGGATACTGAGCAACCAAAACCCAAAATGTCCAATTATAGTCACTGATGTTTCTTGAGCACTAGCTGCGTGCTAGGTGCTTGGCCAACAGCTTTACATATATTATTTCACTTAATCCTGAAAACAACCCTGTAAATTGGAAACTATTATTATCCCTGCTTTATAGAGGAGGAAGCTGAAGATGCCCTTCACACAGCTCACACAGCTAGTAAGTAAGGGGATTTGGTCCCAGCTTCACCTGGTTCCAGAGTGGACACTTGTGTTTATCCACTAAGCTCCACAGTGGTTGAGAACAGCACATAATAAGACCATAAGCAGCCTAGAAGAAATAGGTGAATATTCCTCCGGGCTTGAGAGTAGGGAAAGTCTTTCTAGGCATGAAGGTAAACGAAGAAGTAATCAACGACATGAAAATATAGAGTTGGCTATGTAAAAATGTAAAACTTCTGTATTTCAACCCCCTTCACCCGTTTCTCCTACCTCTCGCCCCCTGCCTCTGGCAACCACCAATCTGTTCTCTGTATCTATGAGCTTGTTTTTTTTTTTAGATTCCACATATAAGAGAGATCATACGGTATTTGTCTTTCTCTGTCTGACTTAAACAAAAATAAAACTTCTGTGTTTTAAAAATGATAACAGCACAAGCAAAATTAGAAGGCCTACTGGCAAGGAGTATTTGCAATATATGACAAAGTTTTAGTATCTTTGGTATATAAAGAAGTCTTACAAATCTACAAGAAAAAGACAAACATCTCATAAGAAAACTAGGCAAAGGACATGAAGTGGCAATTTACAAAACAAGAAATACTAATGGTCAATAAACTAGGAAAATATTCAATATTTCTAAAGAAGCACAAATTCAAATATTGAGATATCGACATACAATTTTTTACCCATCAAGTTGGCAAATACATATGTACACGTTTTTATTTATTTTAATAATATTTATTTATTTATTTAGATAATACTTTGTCAGTAAGGGTTTAGGGAAGCACGTTTTAAAAATGGACTTTATTGAGAGAGAATTTAGCTACCATTAGCCTCATCCATTTATCTATCTATTTATTTATTTATCTATCTATTTGAGGTCACATTGGTTTATAACATTATATACATTTCAGGTGTACATCATCATATTTCGACTTCTGTATAGACTGTATAGACTGCATCTAGTTGCCATCCGTCACCATACACATGTGCCCCTTTACCCCTTTCACCCTCCCCCAGTCCCCTAGCCTCATCCATTTAAATCATACAATTTAATGAGTTTTGACATATATATCCATTCATGAAACCACTGCCACAATCAAGATACAGAACATATCCATCACCCCCAAAACTTTGCTCATGCATTTATAGTCCATCTCTTCCTCCACCTCTGTCCTCAAGTGACCATTGATCTGCTTTCTGTCACTATAGTTTCCTTTGTATTTTCTAGAATTTTATATAATAGGATTATACAGTATATAGTATTTTGGTGTGGTTTCTCTCACTCACCATAATACTTTTGAGATTCATCCATGTTGTTGTAAGTATCAGTAGTTTGTTCCTTTGCATCACTGAGTGGTATTCTGTTGTAATAAATATGCCATTTTTTAAAATTCATTCACCTGGTGATAGTCATTTGGGTTGTTTACAGTTTGTGGCAACTGGGCTATTGTGAATAAAGCTGGTATGAACATTCTGGTGGGAGTGTAAACTAGAAAAATCTTTTAATTGGTCAGTTTAGTACTGTGTGTCAAAATATTAAAAGTACACTTACCAAAATTACATGTTGTCCAGGATTTGCTTCAAAAATAATCCATTGACAGGAAGAAATGGGTGAGGGTGCAGGTGAAACAAGACTGGCCGTCAGTTGCTAATTATTGAAACTAGGAGATGGGTACATGGGGTTTGTTCTACGATTTTACTTTTGTATCTGTTTGAAAGTTTCCATCATAAAATTTTAATATATATACCTCTTGATCCAGTTGTTCCTAAAATCAGATATACACAAAGGATTTTCATAAGGAATTATATTTATAATAATGGAAAAAGGGTATGGAGTCTTTAAAAATCATGTTTTTGAAGAATATTTAATGACATTGAAAAATGCAATATACATTTTATATGAAAAATTCACGGTACAAACCAGTTATATACAGCATGATTCCATTTTTATTTAAAATATATAATAAATATAAAGACTGGAATGTTAACGATGGTAAACTATGTGGTAGGATTACAAATGATTTTTATAATATTTATAGTTTCCTGTATTTTCAAAATTTCTACAATGAGCATGTGATACTTTTATAATATTTTTAATGGAGGAAAAATAGTACTTCGTTTCTCTTTGGTACTTTGCATTTTTTCAGATTCTTTTCCCTTACACTGTCTTATTTTTAACCCTACAAGATCAATAGAACAGCTTTTTTTATATTCCCACAGACCCAAAGTGGCACATTCTAAGTAGTACTCTAAAGATGGAACCTTAGAGATTAAGACTGATTCCCCCACTGTTTAGATGAAGAAACTGAGGATTAAAGAGGGGAAGTGACTTGCTTACCGCCAGGCACAATGAAAATGAGTGTCAGAGCCAAGACTAGAAGTCAAGCCCTCTGAGGTCAACGCTAGGGACCTTTCACTGCCTCTTAGAACAAAGGATTCCAGTTGAACTCTGTTCCTGACAGGAACCATGACTATACATTCTTGAATAGGATACCTCAAAGATGAGACAACTGCCCCGACTTCTAATCCTAGCCCTAACCCTGGCCACAGATTGAACCTTCCCCCAGTTAATCCAGGCTGCGATGGACCCCTCAACTCCACACACAGACCAATCTCCCCAATCCTGAAGAGAGTCTGCATTCCGATCTGTGTTGTACAATGATCCCTTTCTCCACCCCCCATCCTCCATCATACAAATCGGTATGGTTGAAAGGGGAATAGGGCAGAATGTTGGTGAATCAATTCAACCTCCTCCCCTCAAAGGTCAAGAGCATCACTTTCTTATAGGCAGGCAGGCAGGCAGGCAGGCAGGCAGACACCTTTTAACTAGAAGGGCAAGGGCAAGTCCAGGACTCCAACAGAGGATGCTCAGAGCCAGCGTTCTAACTTGGGGCAAGTCTAGCTTCTTTGGAGAACATCTCTCTCGCTAGTCCATGTAGCTATTTTGGGCTCTCAGCCTGACGGATCAGCAGGGCCAGACCCAGAGGCCTTTCCCTGGGTCCCCGAGTTAGCTGAGGGAAGGGAGTGGCCCGGCATAGGGAGGTCCTTGAAAGGCCTTTGGGAAACAGGGGCGGGGCGCAGGGGCGGTGAGTGTTGAGAGCTGCCGGAGGTGTGTCAGAAGAGATCGAGGGAAAAGAAGATGCCGGCCGGTGGCGTAGTGGTTAGGTTCGCGCGCTCCCCTTCGGTGGCCCCGGGTTCGCGGGTTCTGATCCCGGGCGTGGACTTGCTCACCGCTCGTCAAGCCACGCTGTGGCGGCCACATACAAAATGGAGGAGGATGGGCACAGATGTTTGCTCAGGGACCTTTCTCAGCAAAAAGAGGAAGATTGGCAACGGATGTTATCTCAGGGCCAATCTTCCTCACACACACAAAAAAAGAAGATGCGACACCTGGTTAAAGGAATTAGAGTGTCAGAGAGGAATGGACCATCCCCTCTTCACCTCCGTTCCCGGAAGCTCCCTCAGAACTCCTCAGAACTTCTCACTGCAGCAGAGGTGACTGGGACTCCCCCTGGGATAAGGAGGTCCCCAAAGCTGGAAAGGAATTTCCCTTCCTGCAAGATAACTGGACCAGTCATGTCTCCCTCAGTGCCTCAGTTCCCCTCATCTGTACAATGAGGCAGCAATAGCCTTCCTGGTCCTGCCTCCATGGGGGTATACGTGAGAACGCATAAGACAGAGTGGGGTACCACATTCTTGAAGCATCTCTAGTTTCAGGCTCAGCTGGGAGGGAGGTATGCATAACACTAAGAGAGTTACAATCAATTTTCCTGCCTTTACTGACAGGCACTGGAAGGCTGGGCATTTGGCCTAGGCCTTTTAAAGGGCTAGGACACTGCTTTCCCCCTACCCCAGCTTAAATTTCCAAGGGGAGGAAAGGGGGTTCAACCCTTGCTTTTCAATTCTCCATAGGCTGGCAGGGGAGACCTATCCCAACTGTCAACACTCAAAGATTAAGCTGACTACTCATTGCCCAGCATTTTGCCAAGTGGAAAGAATTCCTTTGGTGGCATGAGGTGGCCCCATCTCTGAGTCTGTGGAACATTGTCATCCAACACATCCCTGCTCGGAGCTCCTGAAATCTGGAAAATGGGCTCTCTTTCTAGCTGTAATTGTGTGTGTTGTGGGGGGTGTTGCAGGGGACAGGGGTTCTGCAGGGGGTGGGGTGGGTGTTGAGAGGGGGAGGTGAAGTAGATAAAGGGGCGGGAAGTGGGAGGTAGTGTTGCAGGCATTAACATGCTCAGTAGATGTTGTTTTCCCTCCCACAAATGCTTGGGAAAAAAGACCCGCAAAGCTGGAGAGTGGCTTCAGGGTGTATTTTCTGTGGTTTAAGGCTGTTCAGACTGCAGTTAGCCCCCTGCCCACCTGGGCAAATGAAAGAGAAGAACGAAAAAATAAAAAGGCGAGATCAAGGCAAACATGTGAATCTCCTTTTTACCTCATGATCTTTGTAGGAAAGATACCAGTGGCCGCAAAGCTAGAAACCCAAGTGACAACATGGAGGAAGCAAGAGGACCATGGGAAGAAAAAGGAAGCTGAGCACATGTCTTCCTTGAGAGACTTTCCTTTATTTCTCTGTAGCTGAAACTGTGAGCTCAAGGGCCTTACAGTGTGGTCAAGGAAACAGCTTATAAGAAACAACTAGAGAACAAGGCGAGAGAGAAGAGCATCAAGAGTCAGGTAAGAAAAAAATCAGACCAGATGAAAAAATTGAGTGGTGGTCAGAATCAAGGAAGGCTTCTGGGAGGAGGTGAGTATCGAACCTTGACATGGAGAATTTCGGCATGGAGAGTGGTGGGGAGGGAACCCCAGGGTAGTGGGGCAGGGGGTGTTGCGAAAGAACAAAGGCTTCAAAGAGCAATGTTTGTTGAGGGAGGCAGCATGGCTGAAGAGGAGGGTGCGGGTTGCAAGGTCATTGTGGAGATCTGAAGAGAACATACTGTACTGGTGGGAGCAAGGAAAGAGACTTTGTTTCCCTTTTGAGAATGACATGGCTCCAGGAGACCATGAGGGAGGTTTCCCCAATTCCCTCAACTCCTGGGCCACACATACAGGCTCAGCCTTCCGTCTCCTCCCCTCCATGCTTGCAAGGCTAAAGAGCAACTTATAAGATGAGGAGACTGATCCCACAGACAAAAATCAGTGTAATTATTTTACAATCCTACTGTGAACATGCTGGTCGCTGAGTGGGTGTGCATGCGTGTGTGCACGTGCGTGTTTGCATGCGTGCTACTCTGCAAGGGCACACACAAAGCATGACTTGTACTCTGTAAAACTTAAGCAGAGCAGGTGGCAGCCTGTTGGGTACCCTTTGAGGCAGGCTGCACGGCAGAGTGAGAAGGACACAGGACTTAGATTCAAATCCCGACTTATTTTCCATCTGGGGGACCCTTCACCTCTCTGAGCCTCATTTCCTCATCTGTAAAATGGGGATAAAATTAGCTACCTCATAAAGTGAGGATGAAATGAGATAAACTGTAAAACGCTTGGCTCATAATACGTACTCAAGCACGGACAACTTTTGATATTACTTACGCACTCTCCCATTCCACGCCACCCCAGGAGCCTGCCCTGCAAGCCTGAATTCCCACCATTTCCCACCAAGTCCCAGCTGAAAGTGCTGTTCAAGGCAGTGCCAGGCACTGTTTGTGTGGGAGGGGCATACAAACATGAAGCAGAAACAAACATGGCAACATCTTTTTTAATTTTTTGTGAGGAAGATCAGCCCTGAGCTAACATCCATGCCCATCTTCCTCCACTTTATGTGGGATGCTGCCACAGCATGGCCTGACAAGCGGTGCATCGGTGCGCGCCCAGGATCCAAACCCTGTCCGCCAGCAGCGGAGCGCGCGCACTTAACCACTACGCCACGGGGCCGGCCCCCAAATGTGGCAACATCTTGGCAGTTGTGGAATCTAGGTGATGGGGGTTCATTGTACCATCCACTTCTTTGTTTGAAACCCAAACAAACTGTAAGAGGGAGCAGAACTACTTCTTATCCGCAAGAAGGTTCCATCTATCGCAGAGGAGAGAAGCAAACCAGCAGCTAATTTTTATGCCAGGCGGAATGTGCAAGGAGGCCCTCAAAGAGGGGCTGGGAGGTGCTGTGAACCCGTGCAGGAGGGGAAGAGGACTTCACCTGAGGCACTGTGGGCAGCTTCCTGGAGGCAGGGGCAGTTCAGCTGGCCCTTTGAGGAAGAGAATTTGATTTGCAGAGAACAAGGTGGGGGGGCTGGTTACAGTGGTAAACTCTGGTCCAGGCTCAGAGGACAGTTGCCAACTGCACAGACTCTGGAACAGACGTGACTGTGACTAGTATGCTTGGAGAACTACATTCCAGTTGGGCGTGGCAGGAGGGGAACACTTTAACCCCCTGGCACTCCATAAACAGTTGTGGAGAGGGCTTAATGGATCAGATGAACCTGCTCTTTGCTAGTTAAGTGCAGAGCTAGGAGGGGGCCTATGTCAGGGCTCAGCTGGGAGATGAGGATGAAGGAGAATGGAGCTTGAGAACTCACCTGATTGCTGGGGGTGCAGTACTCCAGGTGTAGAACCGGAGAGGAGAGTGCCTGGTGGGGTCGGAGTGGGTCTGCTCAGGGCCCAACTTACAAGGGGGCAAAACAAAGCATGATGGGCAATGAAGGGTAAAAGTTTTCTCCTGCCCATGCCACCTCAGCCCGTCACAGGCCCAGAAATTCCCCGCCATCTGTTTTCGTTCTTTTCTAGGCACCTAGGGGATTTTTTTCTCAAGTTAAAGAGGCTCCTGTGCAACAAGACCTGGGGAGGGGACAGCGTGTTAAGCCACTATTAACTCCTTAGGTGTGCAGAGGGAATTCTCTAAACCAGTACTTACCAACCTTTCAGATGGAGAGCAAGGCTCTCCTGGAACAGGAAGGGAAGCGGGGAGAGGGTGAGGGGAGTGTCTGTGGAGGAGAACAAGGCTGGCAAGTGAAGAGGGAGACTTCAATTGGCTGAGGACAGAACTTGGCATGCGGCAGGGAGGACAGCGGGTTTCAAAAGGAGAGGGTGGGGCAAGGAAGCAAAGACCGACAACTTTGTCTAGGTCACAGTTATCTTTCCTAGGGGTCCTGTGTGCCCCTCCCTGCCCCACTTCCTCCTGACTTGGGCCCTTCTGAATACTGTGATCCCCACCTCTCTCCACACACAACAGGAAGGAGGCAACCAAGAACAGCCCAGAATACTCTCTACAGGATGAGTCTGGCTGGCTGGAGAAGGATGCCCAGGAGGCTGCCAGGCTCATTTCCACCTGGGAGGGCCAGATTAACTCAAGCTTCTTAGGCAGGTGCCAGGAGAGAAGGCCCTGGAATCCAGCAACCCTGGGACAGGATCCTTAAAGGCTGGAGCTAATCCCAGGTTAAAGGGATGGCCTTAAGAAGTTGGAATTAACCAACCCAAAGCATCCTTTTGTCAGTTGTATTTGGGAAGTTCTGGGGACACCAGGGGTGCATGTTCACCTTTTATGGCTAATATCTAGCAACCATAACTCATTTCTTTCTCATCTTCATTGCTGCCATTTTTTGAGTGTCTACCATATGCTAGGTACTTTATTATTATCAACAACAGCTAACAGGTATTAAACACTTACGACGTGGCAGGCTCAGTACCAAGAACTTGACTTGTATTATCTCAGTTCATCCCCACAACAGCCCTGTGATGTAGGTACTGCTATTGTCCGCATTTTACAGAATGGGAAACAGAGGCTCAGGGAAGTGAAAGAACTTAACTCACTGAAGGCCACACAGCTAACAACGGGTAGAGGCAAGATTCCAACTCAGGTCTCATTGGTTCCCAAACCCACATACTATGTGCTTCAGCAGTACACTCCACAGTCTCCAGCATGCTTTGCTGTCTTGCTCCTCACTAGTGATGATGCCTTCTCCCAATTAGTAGATTAGTCATGTGTTGACACTTCTAGTCTCAGTCTAATGGCTTGTTTATTTAACTGATGGATGCTGCTCCCCATTTGAGGCCATTAGCATTTAAACAAAACAAAACAAAACAAAACTGTTGAGCCTGGCAAAGTGACACTGTGTTTACTGTTTTTCTCCCAGTGTTAATTATGAGCATTTTCCAAATATGTATTTTGATGTGCTAACGGTCCCTAAAGAGAACTGCGGAACAGTTTAGTAATCTTCTCATGCAGCTCCAGCCCCATTCTCCTTGGTGAGTGGGACAAATGGCCCAGGGGGTCAGCCTTGGCTAGGATGGGGAAGAGAGATGGTGACAGTCCCATTCTGAACAATTAGGGGGCAGAGAGGCTGGGCTGGGTCAGCCAGTCTGTCCTTGGGGACTAAGCCCTGGAGCATCCCCCATCCACGCTTGGGGAGGGAATTTCGTATTTCTTTCCAGACAATAAGAACATCTGTGCCAAGGCAGAGGAGGAGGCCGGGCGCTCCGAGGCATCTCTGCCCGAGTCTCTTGACACTGTCCGATTGTTACTGTTTCAGTTTCTGCTTGGATCACTGACCGTGGCCATTTAGAGCAGGCTGGCTTGGGTGAAGACAGTGCAGGGCTGAGGAAGGACAGAGAGGACCTGCCAGGAGCGGGGTGTGAGGTGGGCAGGGAGCTGGACTGACTCTAAAGTGCCCAGGTTACAAATGAGCCGCTGCAAAGTACAGGGTGAATCTTGCATCCATAAATGGGATGAAGGAGCATTTCCACCCTCCCTCCTCCCCTGGGGTAACTGCTGTTGATCTGTCCTGTTGGTTTGTAGCCTCCTTCTTCTGACACATTGGGGTTCAGCTCGACCTTGGGGTAAATGGATGACAAGCTACATGGTTGATCCTTATATGGGACAGTTTGCTTCACACTGAGAAACTGGCTACTTCCTTCCTCCCCACTCCAGTTGCAAATTGATGGGAGTTAAAGTGGGGAGTTTAGGGCTCCCTGCAAACCCATTCCCAGTACTGGAAAGTCACACCACTCCGCGTCTTCTGATGGTGAGTGCAGCGGGATCTGGCCCTAGCAAGTTGGCCTCGGATTGGGAATGAGCTACGGAAGCTCCTTAGTTTCTTCCTCTCTCAGGACGTCCAGCTCTGGAACTGGGAGTTCTGGGGATGAGGAGGTAGGCATCTGCCTCCTGCATAATTAGCTACAGCAGTCTCAAAAAACATTGATGGCCCATCCCTTTGGGCATCATGCTGTGCCTGGCACGAGCTAGTAATCCCAACCGGGTCCTCGCCCTCCCGAGTTTACAACCTTAAGTCACACAATAATGACACAGAGCCCATAGGCGGGCAGTTAACAAATACATCCACTTGTCCGCCAATCACAAGGGATCCATTGAGTGAGCCACAGCGGCAAACAGCCCCCTTCAAAGAGCTTCCAGTCTGGTGGGTAAAGAGGTAAGACTTAGTGAGGGCTTGGGAGAAGAGGTTCAGGCGAGGAAACACGGTCAACTTGGGCATCATGGAACACTTTTTTTTTTAAGTGCCTATTGGCATGTGGCTGGGTGTTCTGTCCACTTGAAGCCGTGCCCCCCACCCCGGACTGAGGGGTGAATTCCGTCCTCCACGCTCGGGGTCGATACAAAGGGCCAGGGGCAACATCGCTCTGCGCGGCGTGGTGGGGAGACCCAGGCCGGGAGGCGGGGGCGAAGCGCTCGGCGTGGGCTCGCCGTTTCTCCCTGGGTGGCCGGGGCGTGTCACTGGCCCTCTCCTCCCCGGGCCTCACGGTCCGCAGCTAAGGTCCCTCTCGGCATTTTCGGATAGTCCCTCAGCCCCGTCCCGACAGCCCCGAGTCTCAGCTGCGCGCTGCGCGCTGGTGGCACAGGTTTGGGGCGGGAGCCGGGAGGAGGCTCCGGGTAAAGTCATCCCGGGCGGTCCGGTGGCGGCGTCTCCCCAGGGCGCGCCGGCCAGGCCTGGGCTGCGAGAGGCGCCGCGGCCGGCCCGTCCCCCAAACACTTCCGACGGGCGCCTGCGTCCCGGGCGGCTTCCCAGGGCCGGGCTGGGCGGGGGCGACCCGGCCCGGGTTCGCGCTCCCGGGCCATGCGCCCGCCCGTGAGGTGCCTGTGGCGGCGGGGCGCCGAAGCTCCCCCGAGGGCGGGCTGCGCGCTGCGCCGGGCCGGGCTGCCGCGGGGCCTGGGCGAGCGAGCGACGCGGGGCGGAGGGGGTGCCTGTGCGGGGGGAGCGCGGGAGCGCGAGCCGCCGGCCCGGGCAGGGTGGGTCCGGGAGCGGCGGCGGGAGGAGCGAGCCGGGAACCAGGGAGGTCGGCCGGGCTGGCGGGCCGGAGCCGGGGGGGCGGAGGGCGGAGCGCGGAGGGCGGGGATGGGGCCGAGGGAGGGAGGGGCCGGCGGGGGCGCGGCCAGGGGCGGGGCGCCGGGGCCTGGGGAAGATAAGAGCGTGCTCGCAGGGAGCAAGGGCGGGAGCGAGGGAGGGCGGGGGACGTAGAGACCAAAGAGGAGACAAAAGGACGGGGTGGGTGGGAGGGGCATAGACAAGCGGGGGTAGGGGAGGGGCGCCGGGGACGCCTTGGAGGGAGGGATATGTGTGTACGGGCGGGGGGGGGGCATGGTGTGGGAGGGACTTACAGAGGGACGTGAAGGGACAACATAAGAAGGGAGCGCGGGGGTACGGAGAAAGGGGGAGTGGGCCGGTAGTGCTCCACCACGCTGGCCACGAAGGGGAGGGGAGGCCACGAAGGGGAGGCCGCTGGGAGGAATGGCCACACACAGGGAGGGGGATCCTGGGGATGGACAGTCCGCGAGCAAGGGGGGCCGGTGCTTCGGCGGGCTCGGGATGGGAAGGGTGAGCAGACACGGGGAAAGGCAGTGCTGCGAGATCCCGAGGGTGGAGGCGGATGGGCGTGTGTGGCGCGCTGAAGGCAGGGATTTAACGCTGCTGATCTGGATGACCAAAAGACAATGGTGGGGGCTGCACAGACGGGACGGGGCTACCAAGGCAGGACGCAAACCGCCCAGGGGAAAGTGGGATCTACGAGGGCTGGAGAAAGGTGGCGGGGGCGGCCTCGGGCTCGGCAGGAAGGCGCCACCACCGCCCTCTGCCCGTCCCCAGCGTGCCCCGCCCCGTCCGGGGGCCCTAAGGGCAGCGGCCTGGGCCGTGGGGGAGCCGAGCCAGGGCGGTACCATTCGGAACTGAGAGGGGGGCTTGGGGGGAAGGGAGGAGCCAGGGGTCAGAACCCTGTTGGGGGCGGGGGGGGCCACACCCTGGGAAAAAGGCTTGGGCACATCCAGAATGGACCAATCAGCGAGCAAGGCCAGGGTGGCGTCAAGGGGCAGCTTTGGCCAATGGGAACGGAGAACACTTCGGAGGTTCGGAGGAAGAAAAGAAAAAAAAAAACCCCACGAAACAACAATCGAATGCGTTTGGGGGCTTGGAAGGCTGGGAGTGGGCGTCGTTTATAGCACGTTCCTGGGCCTGCCCACCCTTTGAAGGATGGGGTCGCTTGCATCACTCCTGGGCCGCGGGGAGAACCCGGAGCTGAGGAGGGTCCCGGGAAAGTAGACGGGGATTGGCCGTTTACTGGGGTCACTTGATTGGGCGCTTCAATTTGGGGGTGGGTGGGACAGAGGTGGCAGCTTTGTGCTCAAAAGAGTGAAGAGAAGGTTATGGACTGTTAAACGGAGGCAGGAGTGGTCAGGGGTCCCCGTTCCCTCCCGCTGGCTACTGGCTTAAGTGTCAACCAGCAAGTGGATCGCGGATAATCTCAAGCCAATAGATAACTTAAAAATGCCTCTTGCGCTCTGAGCGTGATCAAGGTATTCATTTCCCTTCCCAGCTCTGGGCTGGTTCTTGAGAGGATGAGCAAACGGTAGGGGCCCCCAGCTACCACTGCGAATTTCATAGAAATTTATGGAATGGCTTTTGGCTTCAGAGTTAGCCTAGGGTCCTAGTGCCTGCTCAGTCACTAATTTAATGTGTAACCCTGGATACATCACAGTACTCTGCAATCGTTCACCTATAAAATAAAGTTACTGGGACTAGTTTCCTTTGAGGTCTGAACGTTTTGGAACTGATCTGGAGAGTAGTGTGCTTGGAAAAGAGGGCCATATTGCTGGCAGTTATTGCAAAAGAAAACTCGTGGAGTGGCAGAGAGCTTTTGGCCTAGGGATTCCAAATGTCTGTAAAGCTCCTCCAACTGTTTGTAAAATGGTGTACGTTTGTGCACTTTTCTGGGGACAGTTCATAACTTCATCAAGTTCTCAGAGGGGTCTGTGATACACAAAAATTACCCCCCATCTTGGTCTCAAAAGGCTGGGGGGGGGGACCAACCTTCAAGGCAGGAGGTGAAGCACAGTAGTGGTATGTCCTTCTGGAACCAGAGGAGGGGTTTCTCCAATTCCTTGTTAGAAATGTCAGCTGCAGGGGCTCTTTCCATATATATATTCCTCAGAGCTGAGCAGCCCATGTGAACTGTCATATAGCAAATTAATGCTTGAATAAACTACACTTTGAATCAATGGTGAGGAGTTGGCCCTGAGTTAGGAAGGGACTAGAGCTCTGAAAGCCTACCTACCTCATCTGTAAAGGTAAAACCTCACAGTCTTACGAATGAGAAAATAAGTGCTAGCTACTCTAGACAGCAACCTGTGCAAGCCGGGAGGCTCTCACACACAAAGAAAATGATAGTAGCTAGCCTTAAAGCTGAATCCAGCTTCAGCACCACCTAGGACCAGCCCAGGACTCAATCCAATTGCATCGTTTGTGCATGCTGTTTCTAGGTTAAGAATATACACTATTTAGTCACTATCCCTGACTCTTCAAATTGGTTATTGATGGTGGATCATGTCTGATGTGATGTATTTAAGATCACAGGCTAGGGTAACTTCTCTTCACTTTGATTTAGGACTAACTACATAATCCTTGGTAAGAAAATGAGGTTCCTCTGACAAGTGACTGGAGAAATGCAATGGGGAGCAGCCAAAGGTGTCTTGTCTGACTGAAGAAAATGATTCCACTGGGAGACAACACAGAATACACTCCAGTTAAATAGATAAAAATGCCTTTATTTTAAAAATGTGACTTAACTACACCCACAGTGTGCTAAGCCAGTTTTGGAATTGATCTTGTAGCTCAGAGTCAACTGGGCCAATGGAGGAGCAGCCGTGGCTCCTGATTCTGGCCAGGATGTCACTCCTTCACCAACTCAATCTACAGAGTTTTTCTTCAGCTGTTTTTTGTGACGGATGGAGAGCCGTTTTGGATTCCTCTGTACGACAGAGAGGTCTGACCTTGAGGAAGACCTGTAGCCCACATCCTCTGCTTTTATAGGCTTAATGATATGGCCTGGCTTGGTGACAACCTTGGGCCTAGTCAGCTTTTGGAAGGCCCTCTGGGTGTTCCACGTCGATCCTATAGGGGTCTGGATGGTCCTTTCAAATTGCTGATGGTGGGTAAATGGATATGGAAGCACCCGGACCTGGAGAGGCAGGCAGAAATGGGAACTCGTCAGGTAGCGTTAGTACACAGGGCACAGTTCTACGTGCTGGCTGCAGTGAGTGAAGCTGCTGAGAGGTCAAGGCCTCCCAATGCCCCCATCTAACCTCAGGAGTCCCAATCTGCTTGAGGACATCTGGGAGTAGAAGGACCTAATTTGGATTAGGACTCCCCCTTCTCCTAGGCTTACCCAACAATCTAGGGATTCAAAAACCACCCCGACACTGCCCCTGTAGCTGTAGGAACACTCCAAGGCTGCTGTCCCCAAGTGGGTCTTCCTATACAACACTGACTGCAAGAAACATCTGGGCATTTGTGTATCCCTGTGGATTTGATGACCCTCCTACCCTCTTCATGCTCCCAATCCCTTCCTTTCCTCTCCTTGATACACGGGATTAATGTTGTAAGGAACCCAAAGGTTTACTCCTGAATCCTGAACTCTACCAGGCTGTTAACACTTAGCTTCATCCTCTTTTGGTATCACAGAATGTCAGAGCTAGAAGGCCCTAGATAATGGCAAAGGTCATCTCCCTCGGCCCAAGAATTTGGCTTAGACAGGGGAAGTAATTTACCCAAGTAAATTACGAGCAGTGAGGGAGAACAGAACCCGGGGCTCCTTTCCTGGACTAGTACTCTTCACCTCACCACAGCGCTACCTTCTGACATTTAAATAATCTTTAAACACTTCCCCAAAGGCCAAAGAAGAGGAAAAAAATGTAAGCAGAAGAATGGGGAAGCTACAATCAGTAGTTTTTGGAGATACGCAATGGAACACTCAAGAGAAGCTGCCAGGTGGGCCCGGTGGTGATGAAGGACACAGATTCTCTTTAGGTTAAGGGAATGTCTTATTGGGGCTGATAGCTAGATCTGTGCATGTCACCCAGAGCAAGAGAAAAAGAAAAACTCCTGGACAAAGTATTCAGTTTCAGGAGGCTTTTTTTTTTTTTTTTTTGCCTTCAGCAATTACACACTGGGACCTGCAGTCTATAGCTTATTAAAAAGATGAGGAAAATCAAGGGAGACTATTTGTCAGTTTGCTGTGAATGTATTAAAAAACAAACAGATAAGACTCCTGGAATGGAAGGGTGATCTTTTTTTTTTTTTTTTTTAAAGATTTTATTTATTCAGTTTTTTTCCCCCCAAAGCCCCAGCAGACAGTTGTATGTCATAGGTTCACATCCTTTTTTTTAGTTGCTGTACGTGGGACTCGGCCTCACGTTGGACGGAGAAGTGGTGCCTCGGGGCGCTCCCGGGATCCGAACCCAGGCCGCCAGCATCAGAGCGCGCGCACTTAACCGCTAAGCCACGGAGCCGGCCTGGAAGGGTGATCTTTATTGAGGTCCACACTCTGCCCTTCACCTAGAACCCTGGCCTGGTGGAGTACCTCTTTTCTCTCTCACCCCCTAACTGTCTGCTCATTGCCTATTTTCTGCTTATATATCCTCAACTGGGATTACAGTGGTTACAATTCAATTTCTGCAGTGATTGGTTCACAAAATAAGATCAATAGAGTATTACTAAAATGTGATTTCCTCACCTTTCTTTTGTACCTATTAAAACAGTTCCCCCCTTTTTTTCAGAAGGAAAAATAATTCATTTCAATATTATACTGGCTGGGGCCAGATCTCAGGGTCACAGACTTTCAGAATGGAAGGGAACATAAAGGTCATTGAGTCCAATCTCATTTCTGAGTCCCCTCTACACATGCTCACCCGCACCACAACCCATTCTCTCTCTGGACTGGCAGAAGGTTTCTCCTTAAACTGAACTCTGCTTTTCCTCCAACTTCTACTTTATGTGACTCCACTCCACATGACAGCCTTCAATATACTGGAAGACCATGATCATGCTCAAATTTGCTTCTCTCTTGGGTAAATATCCCTAGCTCATTATCATATGACACAATTTAAAATCCTTTCACTGCCTTGAACAAGCATCCCATTTGTCTTTGTTTTTCTTAAGATGCAGCACACACCTTATAGCCTCTGAACATTACCTTGACTATAAATACAAGCGAATGGTAATGCTTAGTTTAGTGACACCTATTTGCATCCGAGTTATCCGGGGTACTAGCTGAAAATGCAGATTTATGGTCCTCACCATTGCTACAAAGATTATCCTGTGAGTCTCAACCTTCCTCTTGGTCAATAATTAAAACAGCAGAGTCGATTTGGAATTCTTCACCTCAGAGCCAGTCAGTGAAAACAAGAATAGATTTGACTCTGTGATCAAGATCACACATCCCTCTTGACCAGAGAGCCCTAGAATACTCCTCCCAAGTAAGAGAGCTGGCCAGCAAAGAGGAGGCAGCTAAAGAACTCTCTCTCTCTCTCACCTGATGAGCTGCTGCATGGATGTTTCTCTTCTCATTGATAATCACATTTGGCAAATTCTTATCTTTTCTTGAAGGACCCTCAGGGACTTTAATGAGGAACCTGGAAAGCAGAACAGCAGGAGGTCTGACTAAGAGCATTAAGGACTTAGTGAAAAGGGCAGGGAGGACATATGAGAGTGAGGTGGGAGAACCTAGTGCCCTTCTGACAGGCTTTCTTCCCTGTTCTTACCGGTGTCTCTTCTTGGCACTGGGCTTCAGGCCCACACCACCCCACTCGCCCCAGCCAGGCAGAGTCAGGTCCATGTCCTTTGGCTTACTCGCCTCCACAGCCTCCCTCTTCTCTTTCAAGAAGTCTCTGATGACATCATCCCCAGCAAAAGCTTCCTTTATCATCTGCCTTTGATCTTTCTCCTCTTCATCTTCCTGAGAAGAAACAAGAGCAGAGCTACAGCTTGCCTTGTGAGCTGTGGTTCCCGGCAAGACCGCTTGACTTTTGGGTTGTGACATTTTAGCGCCCCCTAGAGGGAAGCACTGAACCATGATGGTCTTCCATCGGTAGCCAATCATGCTCCAATTTTCTTCTCTCTAGGGTAAATATCCCTAGCTCATTATCATATGACACAATTTTAAACTTTCAGTAAGGAAGCTGCTGGTGGAGGAAGGACTGGCCTGTGTTAGGAGGAGGCGCTCCAAGTGGCCTGGCCAGAATGTGGGCGTCCTCCAGCTACATCCCTGCAAAGACAGGCGCCAGGGCTCCTCACTTCAGCAGTTGCAATTACTTGATCGGGGAGTCCTGGAACATTTGAGATCCCACTGAGAGCAAAACCTTGGCAATAGCTCAATGATTCACCTTCGAGTTGTCCTGCCTGGGATCTGGTCAGAGCTTTGAATGACTCCCTCTTTCCTCTGAGGGCAGTTTTAGAGTCACCTCAGGGAAGGTCTGGTGGCTCAGGGTTTAGGATGTGGGAGTCTCAGCTGCACTCACATATTTGCACCTAGTAAACTGTCACGGGGACCAGCCTGGCCCCGTACTATTCCGGACCTCTCAACTAGCGAAATATGTCCCCGGCACAGCGAAACCTCACTGATTCTACTCCTTGTGCAAGAAGGACACTTTCCGTGCTGGCTCTGATCCCCCAAAATGGCCCATGACCCTGGCTCTGCTCACCAATTCCTCTATTGTCGTGGGAATGGCCAAAGACTTCACAGAAGGAGATTTTGTGGTAAGGAGGTTCTGCAGATCAATCATTTGCTCCTTCTTTGTCTTCTCCTTGGGGGCACCAGGCTGATTATTTGGGTTCCTCTCCAACTGCTGCCCATCTAATGCAGGTCTGGGAAGCTCCTTATCTTGAAAACATCCTTCTTCGCCCAGCTCCTCCAGCTCTTCCAGAGTCTGTGCTCTCTCCCGCTTCTGCAGCAACAGGGGCTCTTCTTCTTCGGCAGGTTCCTCTCTCTGGACTGGCAGAACCGTCCTTGCTGAACTCACTTTTTGCTTCCTGGACTGATGGTTTTCCTTGTTAAGTTTCTGGGAAAGTGCCCTCAATTCGGACAGCACCTCCTGGCTGCTAGAATCTGGGGGAAGAAATGAAAGCTGTCAGAAAAGAAGGTTGGAAGCTGCCTTGTCAACAAGCATTTATGGAGCACTCTCAACAACCAGCGAGCATTTGTTGAGCACCCACTGGGTGCTAGGCACCATGAAAGACATTCCATCAAGGACAAGTGAGTAAAAGAAGATTCCATTTGCTGGATTTCCTGGAGAGTTCACTAATCATTACCTGTCAAGAAGCAGGCAATGGAGTTGAGTAGTTAAAAGCAGCATGTTGGGAAGCAGATGTCCTGGGTCCTATTCCCAGCTTTGCCAATGACTCACTGTATAACCAGAACCGTGGCTTGATTTCCCTAAACAGTAAACCCTGCTTGGGGAGATCGCCCCAAGTTCCAAGTTTTTAAAAAGCTGTTTTTTTTTTTTTTTTGAGGAAGATAAGCCCTGAGCTAACATCCACGCCAATCCTCCTCTTTTTGCTGAGGAAGACCGGCTCTGTGCTAACATCTATTCCCAGTCCTCCTCCTTTTTTTTTTCCCTTTTTCTCCCCAAAGCCCCAGCAGATAGTTGTATGTCACAGTTGCACATCCTTCTAGTCGCTGTATGTAGGACGCCACCTCAGCATGGCCAGAGAAGCGGTGTGTGGGTGCGCGCCCAGGATCAGAACCCAGGCCGCCAGTAGCGGAGCGCACTCTTAACCGCTAAGCCATGGGGCTGGCCCCTTAAAAAGCTGTTTTAACAGGTGGCTTCTAGGACTGGCCCCATGGCTTAGCGGTTAAGTGCACACGCTCTGCTGCTGGCAGCCCGGGTTCGGCTCCCTGGCACACAGCGACGCACTGCTTCTCCGGCCATGCTGAGGCCGCGTCCCACGTGCAGCAACTGGAAGGATGTGCAGCTGTGACATACAACTATCCGCTGGGGCTTTGGGGGGTGAAAAAAAAACAGGTGGCCTCTGAATGCAACTTCATTGTCATTTATGATTTGTAATTTCTAAAAATTGTGATTTACTATTTGTAAAAACGTCACCCAGCATTGTTTATTTATTTATTTATTTTTTTTGTGAGGAAGATTGTTGCTTAGCTAACACCTATACCAATCTTCCTCTATTTTGTATGTGGGACGCTGCCATGGCATTGCTTGATGAGCAGTGTGTAGGTCCGTGCCCAGGATCTGAACCCGCAAACTGTGGGCCGCCAAAGTAGAGCACGCCAACTTAACCGCTATGCCATGGGGCCGACTCCAGCATTGTTTTATCTTAAAGCAGCATTCATAACCTGTTGTGGCTGAGTCAAGTAGCTCGCACTTTCCAGTCACCAGCAGCATCTGAGCAAATACCACTAGTCTCTGAGAGCCCCGAGGAAGACATGGCAGTAACACACTTCTAAACTGTCCTTTGCGTCAAGTTGCCTCCATTCCCAAGTTCATCCTGCTCTCTAGCTTTGGCTTGAAGCCACTGGAAGAAGCTACTTAGATCTGGCTTTTGGACACATGTATGTTTTTTCCTCAAGGTCGAATTTCCTTGTTCATTTTGTTTGGGGTCCATGACTTCTCACTATTTTAGGATACTATTTCCCCAAAGGTTTGGGAACATTCTATTTATTTATTATCCAAGGAAATCCAAATTCACCTTTCATACCACAACCAAATGCTCTACCTAGTTAGCTAGGTGACCAGCTTTTGAGGGGGGCCCAGGAGGATACAGCTGGTGTCCTGTGGTCGTATAGAGATGGCCCCGCAATCTCGGCCTGCAGTGCTGCTTTCCAAAATCCTCTCAGAAGTGACTGCCTGTAACTATTAATCCCACAACTCTCCAGCTGAAAACCCGAAGTTAAAGTCCTACAACACATTCCAAATGACAGCTCTTTTAAAATATTTTTTTTGCCGTGGACAAACAGATTCTTGCTGTCATCTAAATGCATTATTCCTATAGGAAATAAAATCAGACCGGAGAATCTGCCCAGCCAGCCAGGTGATTTCTGAATGCAAGTAGTTTCCTGAGCAGGCTTTATAACGCCCTGTGTTGTCCCCAGAATGGGAGCTCTCCAACCTGTCTCAAGGGCACTAAACATTGTGAATATAAAATCTCTTCAAGACAACAGGTAGAAAATATAGTATACAAATCGAGTCTGAGCATAGGGTAACAATTCTAACTTACCATGTACCTTGTGGAGTCAGTCATTCCTGTCAAGAAAGTCTCACCCTATATGACACATAACAACTAGCATTATGAAGTGCTAAAAATGCCACTCCTACTTTACAAATAGAAACTGCAGCAATGATTTGAAGATGTTTCATAACGCCTCAAAATCCACCTGTGCCTGTGGGTGTGAACGATTTTCAGATTTGCCATCCCACCTCATGCACTTCTCTCTGGTTTGTGGGGACCAGTAAGGTTACCTCCTGCCCTTACTTCCAGGATGGTGTGGTTCTGTCTTTCTGAAGACTGGAAGGAAGCCCTCAAGAGCAGAAAACATGTCTGAGCAGACATTGTACAGCCATGCAGATGACCGCTTATTAAATGCCTTTGAAGAAAAGTGGTGATGATGAATTTATTTTCTCTTCAGGGACTCAGGGCACTCTCTTGAAAGTCCCCAGAGCCTAATCACTCTGCGGCGTGTGGGTGGACAGTCTTCCTCTCACAGTCGGTCCGTAACACTAGCACTAGGAAGTTCTCTCTTCCCGTCCACCACAACTTACCTTTTGTTTCTTGTCTGCCCACCGGCTCAGAGTCCTGGTTAAGCCCAGACTTTTTTCTAAGCGATCGCCTTTCCTCCAATTCTTTCAACAAAATTTCTTCCTCTGCCAGTGGGCTTTCTTCTCCCTCACTTTCAGAAGCCTTGTGGGCCACAGGCTCTGAAAGTTGTTCAGGGTCCTTCTGGATTTCGGCCTCTTTTGCATCACTAGGGCGATTCCTGAGCATCCAAGGGTTTGGTCCGTCTGCATTCATCTGCACCTCATTCACCGCCTCAGGGACAAGCAGTTCATCCTCTTCCTCCGCACCTCCCTCCTCTTCCTCACTCTTGGAGGCCGCCTGGAGTTTCTGCGTCAGTTCTTTGTTTCTGGCCAATTGTTCCTGCAGAGCCTGGCGAGCCTGGAGGAAGGAGTCACAGCACGAGTGCCTTGTCATTAGTGACCGCGATAACACCTTTCCTGGTCCATTTCTTAAAGCTGCCTCCTCTCAATTCAGCTTAAGTATTTCTTACTGGTGCCTACTGTTTAAACTGCACATATACCACTGTGTTAACATCTATGAAATGAAACGGGAGACACATTCTTTGTCCTCAAGGAATCAACATGGGAAACAAGGTAAAAAAGCTCCTCTCCCCTTTAACTGGACTTGCCTTCAATGCTGTTTCCCTTTCATCTCTCCTTTTCCACTTTGTTCCTGGTCATTTTCCTCTCTGCCTTAGAGATTTTCTGATGCCTTTTTAGATTCCTGGTTTTCCATTCATCCTCATGGCTCTTCCCCAACTCTGCTTCTGCTAGCATCCTTATGGACTGATTTTCCTTTCTTTCCTCCAATTCCATCTCTTCTCTCACCCTGACGATCTCTTACCTCCAAGTCATATTTGGCCATAATTGCCTTTGACTTTGCCCACTTCCCACTGTTTTGATGCTTAAGGCTCATTCGCTCCTGGAAAGAAAGGGCAGAGTGAGATCCTTCTCGCTTTCCGGGGAAGGTTGGTTCAAGGGGTGGTGGCAAGAGGCAGCCTCACCATCATTCTGGCCTTTTCAATTTTTTCCAGCTCTTCCAATGCTGCAGAAGGATTGACCTTCTGCAGCTTCTCAAACTCTTTTAGGGCTTTCTTGGCCTTTCCTTTCTTCAGAACTTTGTGATACCTAGAGGATAAGAGGGGTAAGAGGGAAAAGACTTAGCTGAAACACTGACGCCAAACATAAAACTGCCCTGCTACCCAAGGGGTTTCCCTATGCAGGGGCTAGAACGGACATTACAGAGCCAGCTGACTGGAGGAAGCCAGTTTGGGACCTGAGAGGACTGACAGGACTCAGGCCCTGCAGCCCCCAGGGGCAGACCTCTGCAGAGCTGAGTCCCCTCTGCTTCTATAGTGCAAGGGAAGAGTAGAACAAGTTCCAAAGAGGCATAAAGGCAGGAAGGAAGCCCTACTGGCCTCAACAGCTGGCGAATTCACAGCTCATTCTGCAGAACCACTCTGTGATACCCTGGAAGTGAGAGAAAGTAATTGAACAGTCCTCTTTTTAGCAAAACCAAGACTGAAAGCCAAAGCTAGAGGAGAGGGCACTACTGAAGCAGGCAAAGCTCTCTGAGGCTGGTCTGAGAAAAAAAAAAAGGCTAGTCACTCCTATTTGGGACCTCTTCTACATGGCTCCAGCTGCCACGCCAGAGGTTCTTTCCTAAGAAATCACGATGAGCCATATCACTTTCTTCCATGGAACCCAAGGCCAGTTCACAGGGGCCTCCTTACTTTTTGCTCTTGATTTTCTTCTCTCTTCGAGCCCTGGCCTCATAGTAGGACTGCAGGGCTCGGGCCCTCTGCAGCTCTGCTCGGCGCATCTTAGCCTACAACGAATGGCATTCACAGTGATTCCTGGGCTTGGGGGCAAGTGCTGGGAGAAACAGAGCATGTCTGGGTGTATCAGAGGGCCTATCACACTTACCTCTTCCAAGCTCATGGCTTTGAGAGAGGCCTTTTCCAAGGGAGTCAGTAAAGGGTCTGTCACCGGCTGCTTGTTCTTATGGAGGAGGTTAAAAATTTCCTGCTCCAGGGGAGTTCTTGCCTTAAGGAGATAACAGAACATTCTAAGTCTTTAAGCCATGCTCCTGCAGTCTCCCTCTTTACAATCCTATGACCATCTACTTTATGACACTATAATTGGAATCACTAACTGGATAGGATTGGCTGTTACAGCAAGAGAAGGGCTTCCAGTCTCGCTGTCCAGCTGTGTAGATAAAGTCTTATTTTATTCTGATTTAAGATAACCTCAGCAAGGGAACCTTGAGGCTACTCTCTAATATTACTGAGGGGATCACTCTGTTCAGATTAACAATATATATGTAAAACAGAATACCATTCTCTTAAGAATCGAAGCAGGATGCCCCTAAGGTAGATGCTGGCAGGAGAGAGGGACAGCAGTACCAAATTGTCAGTTCTGATAGTTGCAAAACAAAATGGTCCCTGTACTGTTATGTACATTTTAAGCACATAATTACTGTATAGTTTGGAATTTCAGATTCATAGACACCTCCTTTTAAGAATATTTCTAGAGGAAAGGGAAGGTGAGGTCTTAACATGAGCACAAAAAGACAATGCCTTTAAAAATATGAACTTCATTTAATTAGACTGCTTCCTGACAGTACAAATTTAACTCCAGTCATTTTCTTTTTTTTTTTTTTAAAGATTTTATTGATTTTATTTTTTCCCCCCAAAACCCCAGTAGATAGTTGTATGTCATAGCTGCACATCCTTCTAGTTGCTGTATGTGGGACTCGGCCCCAGGATGGACGGAGAAGCGGTGCCTCGATGCGCACCCGGGATCCGAACCCGGGCCACCAGCATCGCAGCGCGCACACTTAACCACCAAGCCACAGGGCCGGCCCTCCAGTCATTTTCTAACTTTGGCTCCAACTCCTCAGTTTCCAGTTAACTTTGTATGCTAGGTAGTGTCTATGTGCATGAAATGAATCGACTGCGAACCAGTGACTTAACATGTCAACAAAAGACCCCATCTGCTGCTTGACTGATATTGTGAGGATGGCTAAAATAATAAGGCCGATCATGCCACAGTCCACTTTGGCAAGGCACAAAGATAGCCCTAGGCAACAGAGCCAGTTTCAAACCTCACATACATATTATATGTGGTTTTCTTCAACAGAATGTACCATATACATCATGGTCAGTATTAAACTTAGAAATATCTGGACAAATGCATAAACACACATCATCACATGTTACATGGTGCTATTGGTTTAACCATAAACCTATTCCACTGAATAGTAAAGGTGCATGTTCTTCCATTTTTAGTATTTGCAGTAGTGATCAATCACAGGCTACAAAGTGATTTATATTACAATGCTGTAATCTCCCTCCAATTCAATTCAATTTACAAACATTTATTGATTGCAGCTACATTCCAGGTACTGGTGCAGGGTGCTATGCATGCACAATTGATTAAGATCATTCCTGTCCTCACAGAGCTCACCGCCTTTCAGAGGAAAGAGACACATGTACCCCTAACAGAATGGGTTAAATGTTAGTCCATAGGAGTCATCATAGAGGGAGGAACAATTAATTCTGATTAGGAGGTAGGTTAGGCTTGGGCAAGGAGGAGACTTTTTGTATTAGGCTTTGAGGCATAAGTACAATTCTCTAAGGAGGGGGAAAAAAGTCAAAGAGAGATGAATATAAGCAAAAACACAGATATCAGGAGAGGCATGTAAGGGAACGATGTGTTGTCCAGTGGCTAAAATGCTAGGTGCTTCTGTCTTTAAGTTGAGAGCCTTTGGAAGGATTTGAAGCAGGAGAGTGACAATCAGTGTTTTAGAAAGAAAATCCTGGTGATTGTGTAAGGGCTTATTTGTAAAGCGCCAAATGAAAGGTGAAAATGACAATGAGAAGAGGAACCAGGGATCTGAGAGCAGTTACAGAGACACAATTTACAGGATTAGCCCACTGTCTGGGCTGGGGAGGGGGGGCCGTTAAGGGGAGAAGGAGGAATCAGATGGCTGAGGTTTCCAACCTAAGGGGCTGGGATAGGGAGTTACACTGTTGACTGAGTTAGTGAATGAAGGCGGTGGTACAGGGTTTGGGAGTCTGGGGTAGGAAAATGCCAGGCATACTCTGTTGTGTGTGAAGTTTAAGGTACATATGGAGACCCAGATGAGGCTGGCTAGTCATGTGGAATATGGGACTGGAGCTCAGAAGAAGGGGTTGAGAGTGATCTATAGCATATTCACAGAGCAAGAATAAAAAGGACTAAGAAAGGTCTGATAGATTAAAAAATAAAACAGGGGTATGCCACAGAAGCCAAGGGAGAAGAGTTTTTAACAATGTGATGTGTCAACGGCATCAAATAGGCTGAAGACTTAGAGGGCTTGGGGTCTGCCCTTTGAGCAGTTCCAGTAGGGCAGTAGGGGAAGAAGGTGAAAGAACAGAGACAGCAGTGGAGACTAGCTCTTCCCAAAGCTTGTTCCTCCTCAGCCAATGAGATTTGCTTCAAATTGTAGAAGGTTAAACTTCAATTTATTTGATTTTTAATAAAATCAGTTTGTACACTCTGGGTTAGAGTAAGTCAAAGGGGTTTCTTTACTATCTTTTCATAGCCTTTATAAAGCTAGCATGTATTGTGAATTGCCAGTCTCCAGTAGGGGCATGCAGCATTTTCTAGCGAGGGAACCCTGCCATCCCCTTTTTGAAGGCATATTGAAAACCTACGGTTTTGTGGAGAACACTTTGGGAAATGCTAGTGTAGGCTGCTAGGGGATGGGAAAAATGACCTTACATCATTTCTAGCACTTTGCAGTTTACAAATGCTTTCTCACGCATCATCCCATGTAATTCTTCTCAGCTACAGTCAAATGGACTTTTAGGAAGCTGGCCCAAAACTATAGCACTATAGCGCAGACTTTTTGGATTCTTAATCTCCAGAAATACTGGTATATTACTAGTCCTTGGTACTTTGCACTCTAAGTTGTAAGAAGAGAACTGTGAGTTGCTAGCCAGAAAGCACCCCCGACCTAGGCAGTTCCTTATTTCTCTGTGCCGCACTGGCGTAATTTCTCAAAAATGAATCTTAGCACGAATGGTACAGTAGATTCAACGTACAGCATCTGGGCCCCATTCTGTCTCGCATAGGGAATTCCTGGAGAGCAGAGGACGTGCCATTCTTAGTGCAACCTCCTCCTCCATCATCTCATCTTCAACAACCAACTTGGCATTTTCCTGCTATCTCCAAGATTATACCGTCATTTGGAAAAGGCAAGGTGCGGAACACTGTGTAGGAGTGCACTACTACTTTTTTGATTAAAAAAAAAACAGGTAAACATGAATATGTCAATAAAACTCATAAGTTAACAATAAAAACTTATAAAAGTAACAAGTTACTTCTAGGTGAGTATGGGGGTAAAAATGAGCAAATGCAGAACAGGGGTGGGGTCAGACTTTTCACTATGTATCTTCTATACTTTTTATTTTTGAATCCTGCAAAGTGTATTACCTCTTAAAATTTTTTTCCTAAAGTCTCCCTTCCATCCTGCAGCCACACTTTAAACCTGATCTCTTTTGCATGAGGAAAAGGAAGCATCCTAGAAAGAGAATGGTAATGACTTCAACAACAGTATCAGAAATAGAGCTTATCCTCGTAATAAACAACTACTTGCTCAATTTCTAGCTATGGTGACAAGCCATGTTTACTTTGATTAGCTTTAATCACCTCAAGTTCCTGAAACATAGGACACTATTATTCTCGGATTTTTAGAAAGCAGAGGAAAAGCAGAAAGAGGGCATCTATCTATGGTTTGGGCATTGCAGTTTTTGTCTATTTTTCTACTTAAGACAGAACATCCCATTATAGACCAATGGTGTATTGGAAAAGAAAGGCTAGCTGTTCTGAAGCAGCTGTTCACAGACTAAAAATTTTGAGACTTTAGGGACTAACAAAGGATTACCAACTGTTAATTTTGCCAAGGGCATAACCACCATTCTACCCCCAACCTCATCATTTATTACCACCATCATTTCACAAAAGAAAAGCTATTTCAACACCATTAAAGTGTAAAGAATAAGCTCATAATAAAGAACTGGCAACCTTATACTCACCATACTCACAATTATCCTTTTGCTTTGGATGGATGAAAACCTTGCCATGGATCAGTGTTTGGGAAACGCAGCTCTAAAATATCTTTTTTTATTTTCTGCAGCTCAGAGGGATAATGAATTACTTGCTAAAATCCTATTCGTTATCAGCAATATGTTATATTTTAATGTAATATTCCTTCACAAGTTAACTTTGGTTTCTGCTGCTCATATATCCCTATTAAGGCATCAGTAATGGTTTAATCAGTTCCTGATTTCCCCCCAGATCAGAATGTGGCTTTAAAAGCTTTTTAAGAACTGAGGTGTAAAAAAGAAAATATCATTATATTCCCTCTCTACTGGCAATCGGATGTTTTAACACAAAAACATGGCAATAACCATGTACTATATGCTACAAACTGATGGAGAGCGGCTACAGAGCTACTCTGACTGGCCATTGCACGACTGACAATGAATCTTGCTACCCGCTTCTCTCCCTTCCTTGACTGCTAAACTAAAATGACTACAGCTGGGATTTTGGCTTAACATGTCCAGTCAAATCAACCATAGGCTCTGCAATCTCTACGCTGCACAATCTCACCTTCCAAGGTGTAGGTTCCTTGTGTTGCACTCACCTTCCAGCCACTGAGCACATGTTCAATGGGAGCAAAGGCCGACTGCTCCTTCTTCAGGGGAAAAACCAGCTGCTCTGCCTGCCGGTTCTTCAGAACAACGGGATCCCATTTGGAGAGGGCTTGTGAGGTTTTATTGAATGCCACTTCTCTGTGGATCTGAAGCAGGCAAAGTACACAAAAGGAAAGAGCCACAAAATTAAGCATCAAACTCAAAGGACTAGCAGGAAATTAGGAGGCAATGTTTCTTAGCCCAAGAAAGAATCAGGATGCTAGAGATTAACTCTTGCTTACTTCTCAGGACTACACCTTCCCTGAGATTAGTTTTCGTCTTTTCCACGGTAAGGCAATCACAACTTCCCCTCCTCCCATTTTTCAGGCTTTCCTCCCTTCTCTTCTTAACATATTTTTCCTTGTCAGTTCAATTACTTGCCTTAATGGACCACTTTCTCAATAACTCACCCGCTCGACCTCTTCTTTGTTAAGGGGTAACTCCACAGTCTTCTTCGATTTGACTCTATTCAGTTGCTTTTTCACTGTGGCCAATGAGGATGAAGTTTTAACGGGCTCAAGCAGATCGGAAAGGACTAGCTTTTCTCCTGATCCTGTGGAAAGGCCAAACTTTCTGGTCAGACTAAGAAGTGAGGCAAAATCTCAATATCACCTAGGGAGATGCCTCAGGGGAAAATGCTAGTAGACAGGCAAATGTGCAGGGAAGCAGGAGTAATTCTTACTTCAATCACTAGCAATAGTGACACCCTCACTTGCGTACATTCCCAAATGTGTTGGAGGGTGGAAGACAGGAGAAAATTAGTTATTTTAAAGAGTTATTTGCTTTTCTCTTGGGTCTCTCTGCTTCTCTACTCTTGCCCCGCTGCAATTCATTCTTCACACAGCAGCCAAAATGATCTTTTGACAATGTAAATCACAGCATGTCATGATCCTGCTGAAAGTCCTTCAATGGCTCCCCATTATACTCAGAATTATATTGATCTAAAGGACGCAGCCCCATGGGGTCTGGTCCCCATCTGCCTCTCCAATCTCATGTTGTCCCCACCTCCACGATGCTCCAGTCACACTGGCCTTCTTCCTAGTCTTTGAACATGCTGAGCGTGTCTCTTCCTTAGAGCCTCTGCACTAGCTGCCCCCTCGCCCGGAATGCTTTACCCTATCTTCGCACAGTTGACTTTTCTTGTCATTCCGATCGCAGCTTAAATTTTGCCTCTTCAGAGACCTTTCACCACCAGCCAACTGAAAGCAGCAACTTAGTCACTTTATTGTATCATTTTGTTTTAATTCTCTTATTTTCTCCCCCCAACTAGTATGCAGCCCCAGGAGATCATGTCTTATTCTTTACTGTAGCCCCAGTATCTAAAGTTCCTGAACCGGATACATAGTAGAAGCACAAGAAGTATTTGCAGAATGAATAAACTTGGAAGAATACATTGTTACTTGTTCTGGGCGGTTACATTAGTGGTTACCACAAGTGCACGACTTACTTATTCAAGCTGCCTAAATTGTGAATACGGTGAAACAGATTTGGCATCTAGACCTGCGATGGGTTAAAATCCCCACTCTGCCATTTCCTAGATCATGTATTCTCAATAGGGCGACAGAACTCCCCCATCCAGAGGGTGAAAACTGGTTCTTGGTGGGGGGGTGAAAAAAATCTTAGATATTACAAAGTTGTGTGTCCCTCCAAAGCTCAACCCTAGCCAATAAAACCTTATTCCTTAATATTTGATTCTAGGGGGTGGGTGGGTGGGGGAGGGAGGCAGTGAGGTGAAAAAAAGTCTTAAAAGGCTCCCCAGGGGAGCAATGAGAAAAAAAAAGGGTTGAGAAACATTGTACTAGGTGAAGGCCCTTGAGTAACCTGACTTCTCTGAGCTCCAGCGGGAGAGATTATCTGCTTGTCCAAACTCAAAGCACTGAGAACTGAAATAAAAATGAGATCAGGAACATGACTAAGTTAGTGAGAGGCAGCTGTCTTCATTCATGTCCCTCTATTGCAGTAGCTCATCGAGCTCAGTAGGAGACCTGTACTGTGGCCTTCTAGGCTTTCTTCTAGAAATGGAAGAAACTCAAGGGCATCTGACTATCCTTCTTCACCCACTCACAGGCAAGTATTTTTGGTATGATTCACTAACCAGTCAAAAACAGTGACCCTTATGCTTTTGGAACTCCACAAGCTCCATGCATTGATAGCTTCCTTTGTCCAACTTACCTTCAGAACTGACATTGAACTCCGACACCCTCAGACTAGCCTCAGATCTCTCAGCCAATTTCCGCCTGAAATTAGGTAAAACAGAATATAACAAGAATGGACACATTTTGCTGGGGGAAGAAACACTTCTCTCTTCAAACAAGGCCTTGTTGTCACGTATTTCTCTTCTAGGGTCAGGTTTTGTCACAAAGCAACCAGGAAATCTGTCCTAACCTGGATGTGGTAGTCTACCCATCTCTTAATGTAGACTCAGCCCCGTAAAAACACAAGGCAATACAAGTTAGGCATAGTGGGAAAGGTACTAGACTTGGATTCAAACACAACTGGATCTGATTCCTGGATCTGCCATTTACGAGCTGAGTGACTTTGGGGCAAGTCAATTAACTTCTCTAATGGGGATAATTAACACCTATTCAATGCTTCAAAAGACTATAAGTGTGGAGTAAGTAAGAATTCAAATGCACGAAGCCCTATCACAATAAGAGCTAACAATTATATAACGCTTACTATATGCCAGGCATTGGATTAAGATCTTTACATTTATTAACTCATTCAAATGTCACAACAATGCTACAAGGTAGGTTCTATTATTAATCTTCTTTTCTAGTTGAAGAAACTGAGGTACAGAGAGAATAAAAAAAATCTGCCTACAGTCTGTCTCCAGAGTGCTGGATCTTAATAACGATGCTGACACTGGCGTCTTCATTGTCTTAGGCACCCAATAAACGTTAGTTGCAGATAAGTCTCATGGAATCAGCTAGTTATAACCTGCCAAACTGAAGGGAATGTTACCTATTCCTTCCATCAAGGGAACTGATTGCTTCCAGAAGCTTCTGATGCTTTCTCTCTCCATCACTGTCTCCCTAGACACAGAAAAGGAAAGACCATCAGAATGATGCCGGGAGGAAAAAAGACAGTGTGGAAATTGACGCCCATGTAAAATCTCTCGTTCTTTTGGTCAGTGGAGAACTGGGGAATCAGATGAGGTCTGGTGTGCAGGCATTCTGGCTCAAACTAAAAGAACTGCTTCAAAAACCAAACTCCCTCATTATAAGGAACATAAAGCCTTCGTAACTGGGAGCTAATGTTATACCTCTGTCTCAACTTGTTTTGGGAAGAAAAGTGCTATGAGAATAATATTGCTGGATAGAATACATAGTGTGATCTGACAGAGAAACTCCGACATTAAAAAAAACAATTTAAGTACTTTTGTCACGAGAATGAAGAGTTGGAATTCCTATAGCAGCTGCTGGAGATCTAGCTTAATTATGTATGTGTATATTTCAGCCATATACTTAAATAACTCTCTATGTAAATCCAAACCTGGGAAATAGGGAAATCATATCATGAGGACCATGTGTTCTGATCTTATATACTCAACTATATTTAATCAACTTGAGAAAAGTGACTGTATCTTATAGTCTTCAAATTCCCATAGCACTTAATACCGTATCTTATGCATGAAACACTAAACTGTTTGTAATTTATTTGTAAGACCCTGAATAAATATAAACAATGTTGCCACCTCTTCCCTTTCCAGGAATGTGCTGTCTACTCTGATTTTGAGGCAGAAGGGAAATTGAAGAAGGCAGTTTAGCAGTTGGCACCCACCTCATCTTCACTGGCACTCAAGGGGTAGTCTTTTGGCAAATCCTCTAGTTCTTCCTGTTGACTTAAAGCCAGAAGGCTGTTAAAGGAGATAAAAGAGAAATATTATTACTTGAAATAACTTTTCTCCTATTAAAATAATCTCTAAAACATAACTACAGTTCTCAGCCCAGCAAAGCCCTATCCCCTGGAAGATGCAGTGTGGGCATCTTTGGAAATTTGTCAAGACATTGAATTTAGACTGCAGAAGGCAGGCATCACCTCCAAGAGGTAAGCAGTGGATGGCGATACCCATACAAAACTGCATGAAAAAGATCTAACACTCTTCAGGGATTGGCATTTTCTACTGACCTCTGGAGGCTGTAAAAATGTCAGACCCTAAATAAGGTGGCAGAAAACGCTGTTCCTGGCCCTTGGGGCAAAGCAGTTTCACTGTTAATATTTCTAAACATCCTCCACATGGAAGACACCTTTGTAGGCGCAGCTTACTCCAAAGTGACATCTTGATCACTTGTTCCCAGGAATGGGGAAACGGAATCGGATGAAAGCAGTTGAGTAAGCCATTTTCCCTGGAGCTTACTCCGCAAAGTAGGTGCTTAACTAAGGAGCTTGGTACCTACAAATAAATTCTAGAGTCTATTATTACCTAACAGTATATACCAATCTTTGCAAGGCAACCATTACTAAAAGGATCATATTTAGTTCCCCTATGGGAGGGGCATGAAACATCAGAGAGAAAACGTGGTGGATGACTCCAATCGGCAAAGGTTTCCAAGATAAGGGGAGTTTACAACGCAGGCACTGCCTACGCAGAGGGTTGAAACGCGCCGCGACAGCGGCAGAAAAAGGAGTCACGTGACGAGGAAAGTGCAACATATTAACTTAGCTGGAGAGGAGAAGCCGCATCAGGACAAAGGGATGAGGGTAAAGAGCTGGGAAGCGGAGAGACCTATTTAAATTAAAATAAAAGGGCTTTAAAGGATGGATCGCAGAAATAGCAACGAATTGCGAGCTCTTGGGAGAACAACTGTCGTCTCTTATAAAGGCGGTTTCCACTTCTCAAAAGCCGGGAAAGCCGGCTCCCAACGAGCCCCAAACACTCTCCTCCCGTCTGTCGCCCTTACCTCTCCGCAGCCCGGGTCGCGCTCATCTCAGCGGCCTGTCTCTCACATGGGCCAGGAGCGGAAGCCGAAAGGAGAGCAATTTCCGTGGCGGCCGCAAAGCAATTTCTGCTTCCGCCAATCACGCGCGACAAGCGCGTCACTTCCGCTCCTGCCGGGGGCTTGCGGAAAACTGGAGACGTTTCGGGCGGGGCCAGCGGGAAACCGGGAGAGGGGAGATTAGAGCCTGTTAGCGGGCGGGGCTTTGTTTGCCCCGTCCACCCTTCATCTCCCGGGAGCGCCGGGGTCGGTCCTTCTGGCCCCCGGTTTCCAGGCGGCCCAAGGTGGGTGAGCTTAGGGCGAGGGTGCTGCGCTGTCGGGGATGGGCCCGAGCCTTCGTCGTCCTGCCTGATCCGAAAGGGAAGGCTCCAGCGCCCGTCCGTGTTCGACAACGTCCTGCGAGCCCACTGCCGGCCAGCTCGAGGCTTTAGTGAACGCCCGTGAAGTGGCCAGCATTGTGCTAGGCCCTGGTGATTCGACGGTGAACAAAGCAAGTTTCCTTCCCTTAAGGAAAAAATCCCCTTTGATCCTGTGCCCCCTTGTAATTGCAGTTCTAGGTTCCTCCTTCCCTATGTAACAAAGTTCCATCCAAGAATGGGCTGTGTCAGTGGCTGCAGCATCCTCACCTCCCATCAACTTTTAAGAAAATTTTTTTAGTTAAAAAAATGTAGAAAAGTTACACGAAAACATTCTTGGCATTTATTCTTTAAAGCAGCTCCCATTTTGCTTTTGCCTCACCATTCCACTGAAACTGCTCTAGACAAGATCACCAGTGACCCCCAAGGTTGCTAAATAAAACGGACACTCTCAGTCTCTGTCATCAGGACTTTGTGTGGTATTTGATACTATTGGATTGTTTTCTTATTCATATTCAGGAAATGTTTTTGACCATTAGCTATGTGCCGGGCCTCTAGGCACTGGAGAGACATTGGTGAACAAAACAGACATGTTCCATGGCTTCATAGAGTTTATTTATTTATGTTTGTGAGGAAGATCAGCACTGAGCCAACATCCATGCCAATCCTCCTCCCTTCCCTGAGGAAGACCAGCTCCGAGCCAACATCCACTGCCAATCCTCCTCCCTCTTTTCCCCCAAAGCCCCAGTAGATAGTTGTATGTCATAGTTGCACATCCTTCTAGTTGCTGTATGTGAGATGCAGCCTCAGTATGACCGGAGAAGCCATGTGTTGGTGCGCGCCCAGATCTGAACCCCAGGCCGCCAGTAGCGGAGCGAGCGCACTTAACCGCTAAGCCACGGGGCCTGCCCGTTTCATACAGTTTAGTTTCTGGTCGGATTAAAGACAATTTTGTGTTGTTGGGAACTCCATCCTGGGCTTCCATAACACCACTCTCTCGTGGTATCTTAGCTTTATGACTATCTTCCTCCGTCTTCACTGCTGGATACTTCTTCTGTACTTACTTCCTAAATGATGATGTTCCCCAGGTTCTTTTCTAAGCCCTGTTTGTATATTCCATATGCTCTTCCTAAGCCCTTAACAATTGTATGAGAACTCCAAAATCTTGAGCTCCAGACTAGTATCTCTGATTACCTCCTGGCAATCCTTTTTGTCTCACAGGCACGTCAAACATGAAGTGTCCAATAATTTCTATCTTTTCCACCAGAGTTCTTTATTTCTCATCTCTGTAACTGGCACCATCAACTAACCAAGTCAAAAGTCTGAGAGTCATCTTAGAGTCCTCTCTCCCTGTGCTGCACAGTTGTCCCCTCACGTTGTTAGTCTTACTTCTGAATCTCTCTGATGGATCTCGCCACCTTTCCACCGTTATTGCTGTTGTATCAGACCCTTGCAATTTCAAGCCTGTGGTATTGCTGTAATCTATTATAGAAAAGAGGAGCATTGGGTCCGGCCCGGTGGTGCAGCAGTTAAGTGTACGCACTCTGCTTCGGCGGCCCAGGGTTCGCAGGTTTGGATCCAGGGCGTGCACCCACGCATGGATTGTCAAGCCATGCTGTGGTGGCGTCCCATATAAAGTAGAGGAAGATGGACACGGATGTTAGCCCAGGGCTGGTCTTTCTTGGCAAAAAGAGGAGGATTGGCATCGGATGTTAGCTCAGTGCTGATCTTGCTCACAAAAAAAAAAAAAAAAAAAAAAAAGAGGAGCATTAAAGCATATTGACAAAGAGCATGAATTTTGAACCAAACTCTCTGGGTTTGAATCTTACCACTGCTGCTTACTGGATTTGTAATTCTTGAGTAAGTCACCTAACCTCTCTGTGCCTTTGTTTCCTCGTCTTTATAACTGGTATGATAATATTACATTGGGTAGTTGTGAGAACTAAATTAATTAATATACATAAAGCACTAGAATAAATGGAAATCCCTTAGAATAATATCTGTCACACATTAAATGCCAAATAAGTGTTAGCTATAATAATTTTTACTGGCTTTTCAGTCTTCAGTCTCTTCATCCAATCATGTCATGCCCCTACTGAAAAGATACAAATAGACCCTCATCATCTTTAGTCCTTGTCTACCTCTCCAACCCCTTGGAAGTGCTTGCCACTTCCCCCAAGGTACTCTGAATTATATTTTTATGAACAGATGATGTTCTCTTAGTCCTATATAAAGTATGAATAAAATAATTTTAAGAAAACATTGACATTTTTAATTGATCTATACTTAATCTAAGGAAAGATAGTGTGTTTGCTATGCAAATGCAGCTTTGGGACAGATCCCCTAGGAAGTCCCCCGTCCCAACTCTAACCAGATTGCTGCCCCATTTCTCCTCTGTGTAGAGTTATGGAACAGTCAATGCAGTGTTTCAGCTGAGACCTAAAGGAGAAGGAACCAGCATTGCAGAGAACTGGGGGAGAGGGTTCTGGGCAAAGGAAACAATGTATACACGGGAAGAGCTTGCTATATTTTAGCAAGCGAAAGGCCAGTGGAGCTGAATAGTGGTGATCAAAAAGGTAAATATAACAGAGAAGGATCGAGAGATGGGCAAGGTTCAGGTCTTGTAGGGCCTTGTAGGTCATAGTAGAATTTGAATTTTACTCTACATAAAATGGGCCACAAATAAAGGAGATTTATGTAGGAGAGTGATAATCTAAATCGTAATTTAAATTTTTGTAAAATCACTTTGGCTATTGTGTCTAGAATGAATTGGGGTGGGGTATGAGTGGAAACAGAGACCAGTCGGGAAGCTATTGTGTAGTACAGCAAGAGATAGCGATGACTTGAAGTAGTTAGCGGAGAATAGTCATTGATGGACCCACCAGAGAAATGTGAGAGGTAAGAGAAAGAGAAAGATTATGCCTATATTACTGGCTTGAACAAGTGCGGTAGACTATTTATTAAAACGCAGAAGACTAGTGATGGAGGAAACAGATTAGGGGAGTGAGACCAAAAGTTCAGTTTAGTACTTTTGAGGTTTGAGAGCAAGATAACTAAGTGGAGATATCAAGTGTGTAGTTGGGTACAGGAGTTGTGAAAGATAATTAGTTAAGAACCTTTGATCCTGATTAGAGCTATTAGTGATTATCAGAAAATAAAAATATATGTTTTCCCCCACAAGTATGTTTATATTTCAGCTGACTGACATTTCACAAAAAGGACCCAGGCTCCGCCAAAACTTGCAACATGGCAACAATTGTGATTTTACCATAAATTCATGAAGTTGTATGCCCTGCAGCATCTAACCATGTCCTCCAACATAGTAGGGGCTCAATAAGTGTTTTTTGAATTAATGAGTGAATAAAGTCATAATAGTTCCATGCTATTCATTCTCATAAAAGATGCATAATAATAATTATCTGTACATAATTTTAGAATTTATAGAGTGCTTCCTATAGTCCGAATGTTTGTGTCCCCCTCAAATTCATATGTTGAAATTCTCTAATCCCCAAGGTGATGGTGTTAAGAGGTGGGGCCCTTGGGAACTGATTAGATCATGAGGGTGGAGCCCTCATCAATGGGATTAATGCTGTTATAAAAGAGACCTCAGAGAGCTGCCTTGCCCCTTCCACCATGTGAGGACATACTAAGAAGGTGCCAGCTGTGAACCAGGAAGAGGGCTCGCACCCAATCACACAGGCACCTTGATCTTGGACTACCGGCCTCCAGGACTGCAAGAAATGAATTTCTGTTGTTTATAAGCCATCCGACCTGTGGTATTTTGTTATAGCAGCCTGATCTGAGTAAGACAGTGCTTTTACATCATTATGACATTTTATTCTTTTTTTATTAAGCTTTTTATTTTGAGATAATCATAGAGTCACATATAATTGTAAGAAATAATACAGAGAGATCCTGTGTATCCTTTACCCAGTTAACCCTAATGGTAACGTCTTGCAAAACTCTAATACGATATTACAACCAGGTTATTGATATTGATACAGTCAAGGTACAGAAGAATTCCATCACCACAAGGATCAGTCATGTTGCCATTTTGTAGCACACCCTCTTCCCTCCCACCCCTGCCTCCTCCTTGACTCCTGGCAACCACTATTCTGTTCTCTATTTCTATAATGTTGTCATTTCAAGAATGTTGTATAAATAGAATGATACAGGATGAAACATTGTGGGATTGGATTTTTTCACTGGAGGTTCATTCAGTTTATTGTGTGTATCAATAGTTCGTTCCTTCTTTTTTTGTTTTGTAAGTATACAATTCAATGGTTTTTAGTATATTCACACAGTTGTGCAACCACCACCACAATAAATTTTAGAACATTTTCATCACCCCAGAAACAAACCTTGTACCCTTTAGCCATCACCCTCTGTGGTATGATAGGAAATATTTTTGGTCTTTGTCCTTGGGTTCTGGCACAAAGCTCCTAACACCCTTGGACTTTTCTGAGTGACAGGAGTTTCTTTTGACATTCCTAAGGAGCCCATTTCAACCAAACCTGAGCTTGTGTTAATGAGGAGACTTTTAGAAAGCCCCTAAGTAACCTAAGGGTGGGGGCTGGTTGCCAGGGAACCAACCATGATTAATGAATGGGCTGGAGATTGAGTTCCATCACTAATAGCCAATGATTTAATCAATCATGTCAACATAGTGAAGCCTCCATAAAAACCCAAAAGGACAGGGTTCAGAGATTTTCTGGGTTGGTGAACACATGGAAATGTGGGGAGAGTGGCGTACCCAGAGAACATGGAAGCTCTGCACCCCTTCACATATACTTTGCCCTTTGCATCTCTTCCGTCTGGCTGTCTCTGAGTTATATCGTTTTAAAAGAAACTAGTAATCTAGTAAGTAAACTGGTTTCCTGAGTTCTGTGAGCCACTCTAACAAATTAATTGAACTTGAGGTAGGGGTTCCACTTGTGGGAACCTCTGATTTATAGTCAGTAGTTCAGAAGTACAGGTAACAATCTGAACTTGTGATTGGCATCTGAAGTAGGATGGGAAGAGTCTTGAGGGACTGAGCTCTTAACCTGTGGGATCTGACGCTATCTCCAGGTACATAGTGTCAGAATTGAGTTAAATTTGTGGGACACCCTCTCAGTGTCCCCTGAGAATTGGAGAATTGCTTGGTGGTGTGGAAAAAAACACATACAGACTTCTCAATCCTTCCTAGCCATAGGCAACCACTAATCTACTTTCTGTCTCTATAGATTTGTCTATTCTGGACAATTCATATGAATAGAACCATACAATATGTGGTATTTTGTGACTGGCTTCTTTCACTTAGCATAATTTTTTAAGGTGGATCCATGTTACAGCATGCATCAGTACTTTATTCATTTTTATTCTAGCATAATAATCCATTTTATAGATATACCACATTTTACTTATCTATTCGTCACTTGATGGATATTTGGATTGTTTCCACTTTTTGACTATTACAATGTATTATGATGGAATTATTTTTGGCATTACATACGTGATGAACATTCTTGTACAGGTTTTTGTGTGGACTTATATTTTCATTTCTTTTTGGTATATACCTAAGAATGGAGTTGCTGGGTCACATGGTAATGAACTGCCAACCTGTTTTCCAATGAGGCTGCACCATTTTACATTCCCACCAGCAATATACGAGGCTCCTAGTTTCTCCAAATCCAGGTCAGAACTTTGTTATTGTCTGTCTTTTTGATTATAGCTATTCTGGTGGGGGTGAAGTAGTATCTCAATGTAGTTTTGATTTGCATTTCCCTAGTGACTAATGATGTTGAGCATCTTTTCATGTGCTCTTTGGTCACTTGCATATCTTCTTTGGAGAAATGTCTATTCAGATCCTTTGTCCAATTTTTAATTGGGTTATTTGACTTTTTATTATTGACTTGTAAAGTTTTTTTTTTGTGAGGAAGATTAGCCCCGAGCTAACCTCTGTTGCAAATCTTCCTCTTTTTGCTGAGGAAGATTGGCCCTGGGCTAATATCCGTGCCCACCTTCCTCTACTTTATATGGGACGGCGCCACAGCATGGCTTGACAAGCAGTGCGTCAGTGTACACCTGGGATCCAAACCTGCGAACCCCGGGCCACTGCAGCGAAGCACGTGCACTTAACCGCTATGCCACCCTGCCGGCCCTGAGTTGTAAAGTTCTTGATGTATTCTGGATACAAATCTCTTGTCAGATATATGATTTGCAAATATTTTCTCCTATTCTGTGAGTTCTCTTTTCATTTTTTTGGTGTCCTTTGAAGCACAAAAGTTTTAAATTTTAATGTAATCTAATTTATCTATTTTTTCTTTTGTGTTTTTGGTTTTGTCATTTGTGTTTATGGAGTTGTATCTAAGAAACCTTGCCTAACCCAAGGTCACGAAGATTTGCTCCTCTGTTTTATTCTATGAGTTTTATAGTTATAGTACTTACATTTAGTTCTATGATCCATTTTGAGTTAAGTTTGCATATGGCGTGAGATAGAGGTCCAAATACATTCTTCTGCACGTGGATATCCAGTTGTCTCAGCACCATTTGTTGATTGTTTAGATTTTTTGCATCTAATCATGAGGGATATTGGGTCTGTGGTTTTTTCTTGTAATTTCTTTGTCTAGTTTTGATATCTGGATAATACTTACCTCATAGAATGAGTTGGGAAGGATTCCTTCCTCTTTAGTTTTTCTGGAAGAGATTGTGTAGAATTGGAGTTAGTTCTTCATTAAATGTTTAGTAGAATTTACCAGTGAAGCCATCTGAGTTTTCTTTGTGGGATGATTTTTAACTACAAATTCTATTTTCTTGAATAGATATAGAGCTATGCAGATTATTATTTTTTTCTTGAGTGAGCTTTGGTAGTTTGTGCCTTTTAAGGGATTTGTCCATTTCATATAAATTTTCATATTTATTGGCATGATGTTATTCATAAAATTTACTTATTTTAATATCTGTAGAATCTGGAATGATGTTACTTCTCTCATTGGTGATATTGTTATTTGGGTCTTGTCTCCATTTTCCCCTAAGACTGGCTACAGTTCCATCAATTTTGTTGATTTGTAATTTATTTCCTTTCTTGTGCTTAATTTGGGTTTAATTTTCTCTTATTTTTCTAGTTTCTTAAAGTTGAAGCTGAGGTCATTCATTGGAAATCTTTCTTCTTTTATGATATAGGCATTGAGTATTATCAATGTCCCTTCAAGTATTGCTTTCACAACCTCTCACAAATTTTCATATGCTTTTTTAAATTTTCTTTCAGTTCAGAATTCTTTATAATTTTTCATTTGATTTTATCCTTGAAAGCCAGTTTTACATCTTCCTTTCTAATCTAGATGCTTTTTTATTTATTTTCCCTTCCTGATTGCACTGGCTTAGAATCTCCAGTACAATGTTTAATACAAGTGGCAAGAATGGGTGTCCTTGAGTTGTTTCCAATCTTATGGGGAGAGCATTCACTCTTCCATCATTGATGCTATGATGATGTCATGATGTGAGCTATAGACTTTTCTTATACCTTTTATCAGTTTGAGAAATTTGCCTTCTATTCTGACGTTGTTGAGAATTTTTTAAAATTGTGGTAAAATATACATAACATAAAATTTACCATTTTAACCAATTTTAAGTGTACAACTCAGTAGCATTAAGTACATTCACATTGTTATGCAATCATCACCACCATCTATCTCCAGAAGTTTTTCATTTTCCCACACTGAAATTCTGTACCCATTAAACAATACCTCCTCACTTCCCCTCCCTCCAGCCCCTGACAACCACTATTCTAGTTTCTGTCTATATGACTTTGACTACTCTAGGTAGCTCATATAAATGGAATTATATATTTGTCCTTTTGTGACATGCTTATTTTACTTAGCATATGTCTTCAAGGTTCATCCATATTGTAGCATGTGTAAGAATTTCCTTCCTTCATAAGACTGAATAATATTCTATTGTATGTGTATACCACATTTTGTTATCCATTCTATCATGGACACTTGGGTTACCTGCTACCTGTCTTAGTCTGTTCGGGCTGCTATAACAAAATACAACAGACTGGGTATCTTAAAAAGACAGAAATTTATTTCTCACATTTATGGAGGCTGGAAGTCCAAAATCAATGCCCAAGTATGGTTGGGTGAAGGCCCTCTTCCTGGTTCATAGTTGGCGCCTTTTCTCTGGGTCCTCATCTGGTGGAAGGGGCTGGGGAGCTCTGAGGGATCTCTTTTATAAACGCACTGATCCCATTCATGAGGGCTGTATTCTCATGAATTAATCACCTCCCAAAGACCCCTATTGATAGATTTCTTCTCCCATTCAGTAGATTGCCTTTTTGTTTTGTTGATAGTTTCCTTTGCTGTACAAAAGCTTAAAAAATAAATCAGGGAGATGTAATGTACAGTATAGGGAATACAGTCAATAATGTTGTAATAACTGTATGGTGACAGAAGGTAACTAGACTTATCATGGTGATAATTTCATAATGTATATAAATGTTGAATCACTGTTGTACACTTGAAAGTCATATGATGTTATATGTCGACTATACTTCAATAAAAAAATAAATAAAACAAACCCCAAGATACAGGGGGAGAAAATAAAAGGTAATTAAAGTATGTATACATAAATAATATTTTAATATAAATATATAATAGATGAATTGTATATACATATATGTAATATATAAATAAATTTTTTTAAAGTCCCATAATTTGATCTAGTTGGAAATCCAAAATTCATATACTGAAGAATTTATATAGCAAAACAATAAAAAGTGTGCTGATTGGCTTTTGTGCCTCTACAGTTTGGTTCTAAATTAACTTTAACATTTGCTAAAATACACCAATTGACAAGAACTTTATGGACTTAATCAAGATGGGACTCAAATTATAGTTATACCTAGGGACCCACTAAATGTAAACATTGGGTCCCCTATAATCTTAAGAAGGTAACTAAATATAAGGTGAAGAGAAAATGGGTATGCCTCATTCTAACTGTAGCCTTGCCTAAATTTCCAAAGTCACAATACCCATTACCCTAAAATATTGTGTATTGGACACAGATGCTCTGACACAATAAATAATATATTAAAATTAAAGTAAGTCTTTGACACTTACAAATTGGCTTAACAAAATGGGACCCCACATACCCCCAGTTAAAATAGTAAACCTGGCCCCTTATAAGTGAAAACTGGGAGATCAAGGATTAAAACTTATTATATAAGACTTAATTAGGGGCCAGCCCGGTTGCCTAGTGGTTAAATTCTCACGCTCCGCTTTGGCGGCCCGGGGTTTGCAGGTTCGGATCCAGTGCCCAGAACTACACAATGCTCATCAAGCAATGCGGTGGCAGCATCCCACATACAAAATAGAGAAAGATTGGCACAGATGTTAGCTCAGTGACAATCTTCCTGAGCTAACATCTGTTGCCAGTCTTCCTCACACACACAAATAAGTAAAAAAAATTGTCTTTTTTTTTTAAAAGCCAAGAAACAAAACAATCTTAAAAAAAAGAATTAATAAAGGGGTGATTATCCCCACTCCTTCTCCATTTGACAGCCCAATTTTGCCTGTTTTTAAATCTACAAAAAGGAAAAGAAATAAGGCATGTGTGGGAGTACTCCTCATGATGGATTACTACTACCTTTATGCTGTGGTCCCATCCATCAAGGTCCCCATATCAGATATCCAGTCTTATTAAAATTACTGATTCTGTTCGGTCAACAATTGGTAAATATTTTGCTCTTATACATTTGGCTACCATTTTCTATTCAGTGCCTATTTTAACAGCCTCTCAGGTGCAGTTTGCCTTTACCTCTGAAGGGACACAATACACCTTCTCCAGGCTATCCATGGGGGCACCTTAACAACTTTACCGTCGCACACAATCTTTACAGACAAGATCTTAACTACATCCACCTTCCTCTAGGAGCGCGGGTATGACATTACATTGATAACATTCTCCTCCAAGGAGATTCATTAGACACACTCATTAAGGATATACAAATCCAACATCTTTTAGTTCTTCTTGGATTCTAATGATAACATATTCCTCATTTACAAATTTTATTTCCAAATTAAAATCAACAGGCAATCTTGTTAGCGCCCCCCACCCCCAAACTCTTTCACTAAAGAAGCTTTGGCAACCTTTTCTCATACCTCCTGGAGTCTCTGAACCACTTCCTATGGCCGTAAGTTGCCCAAGGGCTTTCGGTACAAGAAATTGCCCCTCTCGGCCTCATGCTATACACCATAAAAACAAAAAATGACTGGCTACCTACTGGGCTTTCCTAAAAACAGAGGCTCTCACAGACTCTGAACCAGTAACCCTCCATACTCAGCTGCCTGTTATGCTTTGAGTCATGGAAACAGCACCTCACAAGCTCAGTACGGCTACAAAGGCCTCCTTAAAACAGGATGGAACCAACCATGGGCCCTCTGAGATATTCTACCTGCAGGAGTGGGTGACTTTCCATGTCCTCAGTTCCTTGCCAGATGCCAGGGTGCTGGAGGAAGCCACCCTTCCCCCACACCCTTGGCTATCTGGGAAACCCTCTGGGATTAATTGAGTGAACAATGAGAGTTCTTAGACTATGGGAATGGCACTGCTAACTGTCATACATGATAGAGCTCAGTGGAATGTTGCTGCTTTCTGTCCCTTAGCTAGGATATCCCTAATAAAGGATGGGACCCAGAAAACAACATACTTGGCCAAACTTGAGGCAGTTATCTTATAGGAATTTGTCCATTCATCTAAGTTATCTAATTTGTTGGTGTAAACTTGTTCATAATATTCTCTTATAAACTTTTTAATTTTTGTAGGGTCAGTTGTGATGTCCCCTCTTCCATTCCTGACTTTAGTAATTTAAGTCTTTTGTCTTTTTTTCATTGTCAGTCTAGCGAAAGGTTTATCAATTTTACTGATCTTTTAAAAGAACTAACTTTTGATTTCACTAATTTTTCTCTATTTTTTTTGTTTTCTATTTCATTGATTTCTGCTGTAATTTTTATTATTTCCATCTTATGCTTGCCTTGGGTTTAGTTTGCTCTACTTTCTCTAGATTCTTAAGGTAAAAACTTAGATTATTTACTTGAAATTTTTCTTCTTTTCTCACATAGTCATTTCAAGCTATAATTTTCCCTTTAAACATTGCTTTAGCTGCATCCCATACATTTTAGCATGTTGTGTTTTAGTTTTCATTCAGTTCAAATTTCTTTCTAATTCCCTTTGTGGTTTATCCTTTCATCTATGGGTTATTAGAAATATATTGTTTAATTTGAAAATATTTCTGGATTTCCTAAATTTCCTTCTGTTGTTGATTTCTAATTTACTTCCGTTATGGTCAGATATATACATTGTAAAATTTAAATTCTTTAAAAAAAATTTCAGTCCTTTTAAATTTATTGTGGCTTGTTTTATGGCCTGGCCTACACCATAAACATAAACAATATAGAATGTTCCATGTGCACTTGAAAAGATTGTGTATTCTGCTGTTGTTGGGTGGAATGTCCTATAGAGATAATTTAAGTCAAATTGTATGCTAGTGTTGTTCAGGTCTTCTTTATCCTTGCTGACTTTTTTCTCTAGTTGTTCTATTAATTATTGAAAGTAGAATATTGGAGACTATTCTCTCTTCAGTTCTGTCAGTTTTTTTTTTTTTATAATTTTCTTTCTTTCTTTCTTTTCCCCCAAAGCCCCAGTAGATAGTTGTATGTCGTAGTTGCAAATCCTTCTAGTTGCTGTATGTGGGACGCGGCCTCAGCATGGCCGGAGAAGCGGTGCGTCGGTGCGCGCCCAGGATCCAAACCCCGGCCGCCAGCAGCGGAGCGCGCACACTTAACCGCTAAGCCACGGGGCCGGCCCTGTTAGTTTTTGTATCATTTATTTTGGTGCTCCTTTTTTAAGTGTGTACTTATAATTGTTGTGTCTTCCTGATGAATTGACCCTTTATCACTATAGAATGTCATTTTTTTCTCTAGTAATTTTTTGTGTTAAAATCTATTTTATCTGATATTAGTTGTGGTAGGCAGAATTCTAAAGATGGCTCCACGAGATTTCTGTTCCCTTCTTATTCAATCAAATACTAACCTGGGAACTGCTATGAAGTGATTAGTTTTCCAGATGTAATTAAAGTTTCAAGTCAGTTAACCTTAATGTGTGAAGATTATCTGGGTACACCTGACCCAATCACGTGAGCCCTTTAAATCCAGAGAGTTTTCTCTGGCTGATGCTAGAAGAGGTCATCATTCAGAGACTCAAAGCACAAAAAGGATTTGATGCTTCACTGTTTGCATGAAAACAGTGGAAACCATGTATAAAGGAAATGGGGACCTGAGTTTTACAGCTGCAATGAACTGAATTTCTGCCAAAAACTTGAACTTGGAAGCAGATTCTTTGAACTTGGAAGCAGATTCTTTTTTTGTTTGGAAACAGATTCTTCCCTAAAGCTTTCAGATGAGGCCAGCCTGGCCAACACCTTGATTTTGGCTTTTTGAGACCTTAGGCAGACAATCTGCCTGGTCTTATGACCTATAGAACTGTGAGCTAATAAATGAGTATTTTTTTAAGCTGCTAAATTTGTGGTAATTTGTTACACAGCAATGGAAAACTAACGCATTGGTATAGTCACTCCAGCTCTCTTATGGTTACTGTTTGCGTAGTATATCATTTTCCATCCTTTCAACCTATTTGTGTCTTGAATCTATAGTGTATCTGTTCTAGACAGCATACAGTTAGATCCTGTTTTAAATCTAGTCTGATAATCTCTTATTTTTTATAGTAGTGCTTATTTTATTTACATTTAATTATTGATTATAATGTAAATATAATTATTTATAACAGTAATTTTGCTATTGTCTATGTCTCATGTATTTTTTTCTCTTCTATTTCTCCTTTACTGCCTACTTTTGCATTAAATAGATACTTTCTAGTGTGCCATTTTAATTCCCTGTATTTACTCTATTTGTTGAATAATTTTCTTAGTGGTTGCTCTGAGGATTACAATATACAACCTAAATTAAAACAGCATACTTCACATTAATGCTAACTTATTTCCAGTAGTATACAGAAACTGCTCCAACATAGCTCCCTTTCCTCTCCTCTCCTTTGTGCTATTTTTATCACATACATTACATCTTTATATATTCTACACCCAACAATATTTTAATAATTATTGTCTTATGCAGATGCATTTTAAGTCAGTTGTGAGAAGGAAAGAAAACTACATTTATATTGTATTTTATGTTTTCCTATGTAATTATCTTTACTGGTACTCTATTTCTTTGTGTAGATTCAAGTTACAATTTCTTGTCAGCCTGATGAACTTCCTTTTAAAATTATTTATAAGGTGGGTCTGATAGCAATTAGTTCTCTTAGGCTTTGTTTTTTTTAAAGAATGTCTTCTTTTGTGGGGCCTTCACTTTTTAAGGGTTATTTTGTTACATATAGAATTATTTTTAATAGCATTATAGAGATATAAATCATATAACATATGATTAACCCATTTAAAGTGTACAGTTCAGTGGTTTTTACTATATTCACAGATTTGTGCAACCATAGCAATCAATTTTAGAACATTTTCATCACACCAAAAAGAAACCCTGTACCCTTTGCAGTCACTCCCCATCATCAACCCTCGCCCTGGTTCCACCAGCCCCTGGCAACAACTGATCTACTTTCTGTCTCTATGGATTTGCCTATTTTGGACATTTTATATAAATGGAATTATACAATATGTGGTATTTTGTGACTGGCTTCTTTCACTTAGAATATTATCTTCAAGGTTCATCCACATCATAACATATATCAGTACTTCATTTCTTTTTGTTGTTGAATAATATTCCATTGTTTGAAACCAAAGAGGCTTATGCACCCCTATGTTCATTGCAGTATTATTCACTATAGCCAAAAAGTGGAAGCAACCCAAGTGTCCATTAACACATGATTGGATAAAGAAGATGTGGTATATGTATATACCACAGAATAATACTCAGCCATAAAAAAAGATAAAATCGTCCCATTTGCAACAACATGGATGGACCTGGAGGGTATTACATTAAGTGAAATAAGCCAGACAGAGAAAGACAAACACTGTATGACTTCACTTATATGTGGAAGATAAACTAACACACAGACAGAGAGAACACTTTGGTGGTTACCAGGTGGAAGGGGGTTGAGGGGTTGGGACAAGGGGTGAAGGGGCACATTTATATGGTGACTGACAAATAATAATGTACAACTGGAATCTCACAATGTTACAAACTATTATGACATCAATAAAAAAATTAAATTAAAAAAATATTCCATTGTTTGGATATATTACATTTTGTTTATCCATTATTCAGTTGATGGACATTTGGCTTGTTTCCACTTTTTGGCTGTTATGAATAATGGTGCTATAAACATTCATGTACAAATTTTTATGTGGATGTAAATTTCCATTTCTTCTGGCTATACATAGAGTGGAATTGCTGGATCATATGATAACTCTATGTTTAACCTATTGAGGAACTGACAGCCTATTTTTCAAAGTGGCTGCATAATTTTACATTCCCACCAGCAGTGGAGGCTTCCAGTTTCTTCACATCCTTGCCAACACTTGTTATTATTTGTCCTCTTGATTTTAGCAACATTTGTTTTTATAAATAGTATTTCTGATATTTTGTAATACATTTAGACATTTTAAAATTTGAAATATATTAAATATTGTTTTACTGATTTTTTTGCTTTATGAATTCTGAACTTAAAAAATAATGATTTTAATACATATTTCAGTATTAAAAAAGGACCTCAAACTATCATTTTTGCAATAAATAATTGCGTTTTCTTGTAAAACCTTACATGACAAGTTATCTTCCGAGCTTAGAACTAGGTAAAGCTTTTTCTCTACTTGTATATTCCTTCTACAAAAAAAAAATATATGAGAGCTTTGTGACTTATTCCTTCTTTGTACTGGCTGCTAGAAAGCTTAAAGTTAGAGTTTTTCTTAGCCACAAATTCTTGCAAAACTAACTTTTATTTTCATCTTTTATAAAGATGAGTGTTGTTTTTATACCTCTACATTTAGTAAAAGCTAACTCACACCCTTCCCTATTTTTAGAGGGAAATAAGGTACAAAGAAGTAAATAAATAAATATTTACTAAGTATCCTTGACCTGCACAGCAGTCCCAAGGCAATAGTTAGGGTAAATATTCCCAACTCTACAAATGATGAAAGTGAGGCAATGAAAAGTGATTTACTCAAAGTCAGAAGCTTAGAAGTGGCAAAACATATGAGAACACAGATCTTAGAGAGTCTTCCATTTGTTTTTTATACTACTGGAAGTATTCCAAAGTAGCTGCTACAGAACTAACACTTAAACGTGATAGAGTCCCCATGATAAAATGTTCAAGTAATATACCATCGCAATGATTGAGATAATTTTAACTGTTCCTCAGTCCAATCCCTACAACGGCTTTCCTCTGTATGAGAGAAACAAACTTGTTTATTCTTCAGTGATGATCTGTGATGATTATATTTATTACTAATATTCAAATGATCAATTTGCTGCTAATGCTAAGATGGTATAAAACATAAAAATATAGTATTTGTTTAATAATATGGGTCATGATAGCTAATATGTGTAGTTAGCTTGATTAAGAACAGGGGAAAATATCTCCAAACAACTCCAATGTAGAGTAATTTATAGGAAGTTACTTTATATTTCACTGCATTACATTTTAAAGTCATATAAAATTATGTGGCTATATAAAATTTATGCATTCTTCCTTAAAGAAATAAAGTGAATATCTATAGAGACAGTTATAGAAATGCATTTGGTATTCATTACCGGTAATACCGAATAGAATTTAGGTTTTAATGCCAGATATAGGGTGAGAACACCATTAGCTAGAAACTATACTTACCACTGGATGATTTCTGGAAATTTGAAGTCCAATAATTTCACTTATTAAGTTGGGCAAATTAATTATATGTATGTTCCAGACCTATGTGACCATTAAGAAAATAGTCTAAATGTGAATGGAAGAGTTCAATAAATTTTTTAAATGCCTTAAAAGAACGCTTATCCTATCCTCATTCTATCTATCTCCACTTCCAGACTTGAGTATGGTGGACACTTGCAAAGTTTGGTCCAAAAAACTAGGCCATCACTATAAATTAGTAAACATTACAAAATGACTTAAATCACCATGTGCTAAGTGGCAGGAACTTGTAGTTGGATGAGTATTGGTTTTCTAGAATGGTAAGAAACCTTAGATGTTGCATAGTTTGTCTCAGTCATTTTACAGGCATGGGAAGTAAAAATCAGGTGAAGGGACTTTCCCAAGATCTCATAAGTTCATGGCAGAGTGGAGACTATAACCAAGCTAATTCCTGATTGAAGGCTGTTTCCACAATACCATGAAATTTCAAGTTCAAGTTTAAAATGAATTTGATTTGCAGTTTTGTTTAAACCTTAGGTTTTCAAAAAATGAACATGATATAGCCTAAAATAGCAAAAAGTTTTGATGAACTCACATTTTTAGCTAACAGCCAACTAGAAACCAAATATAATAGCAAAGTTACTATGAGAGCAGATCATGGATATATTATTAAAAGCAGGTGTAATGAGGACAAATCTCAGGTTTCCTAGGATATTTTTTTTTTTGTGAGGAAGATCAGCCCTGAGCTAACATCCATGCTAATCCTCCTCTTTTTGCTGAGGAAGACCGGCTCTGAGCTAACATCTATTGCCAATCCTCCTCCTTTTTTCCCCCAAAGCCCCAGTAGATAGTTGTATGTCATAGATGCACATCCTTCTAGTTGCTGTATGTGGGACGTGGCCTCAGCATGGCCAGAGAAGCGGTGCGTCGGTGTGTGCCCGGGATCCGAACCCCGGCCGCCAGCAGCAGAGCGCGCGCACTTAACTGCTAAGCCACCAGGCCGGCCCCTCCTAGGATATTTTAAGAATCACAAACACTGCTATTGGATATTTTAGGTCACTAAAATTACTTTCCAAAGTTATTTTTGAGTCTAAACTAAGTTACTAAGAAAATTACTTTCATGCAGACAAAGGAACAAACTTCTGGAAGAGGAGCTAAAGAGGTTTAATAGCTCTTTCTTATCTATTTCATTCCCTGAAAAATGTCTTGAACATTAACTTCACAAGTTGAATATTACAGATGAAAAAAGGGAAGAAATAGAAATCCACTCAGTTCTGGAATCATGGGTTGAGTTTTGGAAGATGGTTTGATCTTGTAATCTTTTTTGCTGGTTCTTTCTTGGCATTTGCTAACTTCTGATTACCTGGATTATGTCTTCCGATTTTCACTAGATTATCTTTCTTTCTATGCAGTTGATCCATCTGTTGCCTTTTAGAAACTTGGTGTGAGCCAGAGACCTGAGACATTTTAGCTAGGTATATACGGCGTTCATCAATGGCCCTGTGGTAAGCCTTTGATTCTTGTTCCAGTCTAAGTGCACAGTCTTTCACTTGATTTTCAAAAATCCTTTTTTCTTTTTCCAGCTGTGTAAGTAATGTAATTAAGGATTCCACTGGCATTCTTTCATAGACACGAATGGAAGATAGTCTATCTGAAGGATTTGCACGGATTTTTTCCAGTTTTTCTTTGAGAGTAATAATTTGCTTTTCTAGATGATCATTCAGTTCAAGTTGTGTCTCATAACGGATTTTCCATTCACTGCCTTCCTTGTCAGTATTGAGTTTGGCTTCCAGTTCTACTATGTTTTGTCTTATTTCAATTATTGAGAGTTCTACTAAGTTTTTCTTATGGATTTCTTCCAATAACTCCAGTTTAAGGCATTCAGTGCTCATACCTTCGAAGTTATCACCTCTTTTGTCTCCCATAGTGTCAGGTCAGAGACCTCCCACGCCCTTCCCCTCAGCACAGCTTAGGGCAAACCTGAAGGGACTCCCAGAAGCTGGGGAGGAGAAATTGTTGTCATGAGCTGTTGCCATGGTGAACTGACTCCTAGAATTCTTGGTTGGCAGTTCTTTTCCCCCAGCACTTTGAATATGTCATAACATTGCCTTCTTGTCTCCATTGTTTCTGATGAGAAGTCAGTTGTTAATCTTACTGTGGCTTCTTTGTATATAACACGTAATTTTCCTCTTGCTGTTTTCAAGTTTTTCTCTTTGGCTTTCAATAGTTTGACTATGATCCTTTAGCTGTGAATATCTTTGAGTTTGACTACTTTAATTTGTTGGGGAAGAGGGAGAATCCCCCTCCGCCCTTTCCCTTAAGGTTCTTATGCCTGGCCAAATAATTAAAAGACAGGTTAGCAGGAGAAAATAATACCAAGTTTAATAACATGTATACATGAGAGAAACCAGGGAAACTAAGTTTCTCAACAAAATGGCAGAGATTCTCATCTTAAATACTATTTTCAGCTAAAGACAAAGGAGGATGTTGGGGGTGGGGGAGGAGACAGGAGGGAGACAGAAATGACAGTAATAAAGAGTATGTATATTTAAGTCCTTTTCTTCCATACTGATAAGAGTTTCCAGAGATAAGTCCATCTCCCCCTCTTCCCAGTACGGAAAGGGAGATACCTTTACAAATGTAAATGTTTGGTAAACAGAACTTTGATAAGAACGGGCTTAGCAAGGACCCTGCCAGTCTGTCCATACCCAGAGTTAAATTCCTTTAGGCAGTTGGTGGGGGAGGTCAAATGTCTGTCAGAGAAAATAATCAAGATAAAGAGACATATTTCAGGGTGGCCAATTTTGATCTCCCACAAATTCATTGAGCTTCTTGAATGTATAGATTAATGTTTGTTTGTTTTTTTTAAATCAAATTTGAGAAGTTTTCACCTATTATTTCTTCAAATACTTGTGTCCCTTTTTTCTCCTCTCTTCTTCTGGAACTCCCGTTATGCATATGTGGTGTTTTTGATGGTGTCTCACAGGCCTTTGAGGTTCTTCAGTTTTCTTCATTCTTTTTACATTCTGTTCTTTAGACTGGATAATCTCTATTGATCTACCTTTAAGTTTATTGATTCTTTTTTTCTATCAGTTCACATCTGCTGTTGAGCTGCTTGAGTGAATTTTTCATTTCAGTTGTTGTACATTTTAACTCCAGAATTTTCATTCATTTCTTTTTTATAATTCGTATCTCTTTTTTAACAATCTCTATGGGATTAGTTGTCATCATACATTCCTTTAATTCTTTAAACATGGTTTCCTTTAGTTCTTTGGACATATTTATAATAGCTTATTTGAAATCTTTATGTACTAAATCTATCATCTAGGCCCTCCCAGAGACAATTTATATAAGCTGTTTTTTTTTTCTCCGTATGGGCTGCACCTTTGTTCTTTTTTTATTATTATTATTTTTGGTTTTGTTTAGTGATTTACTTGGATTAATTAGGTAGTGTCTATTTCCTCTGCAGTGTGTGACAACTGGAATCTCTGATCTGTTTTTTTTTTTTTAATATTGTTCTTATTTTTAAGCCTCGCTACCTAGAGTTCACCCTTGGGTCATTATAGCTTAGTGGTCAGCTAATTATTGGTCAGAGATTTTGCTTAAACACTGAGCCAGTAAGGTTTCCTAGGGAATCTGTGCATGTGTTGGTACACTCATTCTGAGTTCAGGCAGTTTTACAAGTCTTCTCTGGTTTCCACTTTCTGCTTGTACAGGGCCTCAAGGTCAGCCATGAATGAGTAGATAACTGGGGCCATCTCTGGTCTCCCCTGAGCATATGTGCAGCACTGTGTATGCACACAGCCTTCCAGATCCCCCCAAAATATATGGGAGGTTATCAAAGCTCCTTATGGCCATTTCATTTTCCAGCTTTTCTTTTTAAATTTTTGACTGATCTGTTGCTTGCTCTAACCAGTATCACAGCCTTATGTAGCTATGTTGCTGGCCTTCCTTGATTATTTGCCCCTGATATCACTATTGGGCATGGAGCTCTTCTGCAGAGCTTCAAATTGCGTCAGCCCCTTCAGCTACCGTGAGACTGCCAGTCCTCCAGTCCCCAAGGCTACTGCACCTTGGAACTGGGGGCATGGGAGCAGTCCCAAGTTAAAATACCACAGATCCTGCTGTTCTTGCTGTAGTTCAGTAGCTTTTCTCATATATACACTTTTCAATGTTTTGTAGGCTTTTGGTTAATTTCCAGGGTTCTGAAATGGTTGGTTTTGACATTTTCATCCAGTTTTATCATTCTTTTTGGGGGAGAGGATTTGGCAAGGTCCTCGCTGGGCCGTCGTGGAAGTCCTACCATGCCTAGTCATTTTTTGGAACACCTTTTGGAAATGTAATTCATATACCATACATTCCACTAATATATATTGTACAATTCAATTTTTTTGATATATTCATAGGGTTGTACAATCATCATCACAATCTAATTTTAAGACATGCATAGTAATTTTTTATTGGATACCAGACATTGTAAATTTTACCATGTTGAGTGCTACATATTTTTGTATTCTTATAAATATTCTTGAATTATGTTTTGAGATACAGTTAAGTTACTCAGAAACAGTTTGATCCTTTTGGGTCTTACATTTAGGATTTGTTATGTGGGACTGGAGTAGTGCTTGGTCTAGCACTAATTATTCTACACTACTGAGGTATGACCCTTCTGTGTATTCTACCCAATGGCTCATGAATCTTGAGCTTTTCAATCTGGCTGGTGAGAACAGACAACTTTCCTAGTCTTGTGAGAGTGCCAGGCACTGTTACCTCTAATCTTTTTAGATGGTTCTTTCCCCAGCCTTGTAGTTTCCTCACACACATGTGCTGGTCCGTACTCATATGGATCCTTGAGGAGGACTCTCCGAAAATCTCTGAGGTTCTCTTTCTATGCAGCTTTCTTCTCTCTGGTACTCTAATCTGAGAACTTTAGTCACCATATTGTCCCTGGACTCTCAGCTCCATCTCAACTTTGGGAGTCTGCTGGCATCAACCTAGGTTCCTCCTTCATGTGCCACAGCCTTGAAACTCTCTCCAGGCAGTAAGATGGAGTAATTGTAGAGCTACCCTCATTTGTTCTCCACATCTCAGAGATCGTTGTACTTTGTTATCTGATGTTCAATGTCTTGACAACCATTTCATATATGTATTGTCTAGGTTATTTGGTTGTTTCAGGTTGGGAGCGTAAATCCAGTAACTGTTAATCCATCTTGTCTAGAAGCAGAAACAATCATTTGGGGGATTCTCTAGATAATTTATTATTATTGGTTTCTAATTGAATTTCTTTGTTGTTGGAGAATATACTTTGTAAGATTTTAAGTCTTTTAAATTTATGGACATATTTTATGGCCTAGTATATCATCTATCTTGGTGAATGTTTTGTGTGTTCTAGAAAAGAGTGTTGGGTATAGTATTCTATGAATATAAATCAGTTAGATCAAGTTAGTTGATAGTGTTGTTAAAATCCTCCATAGCTTTACTGATTTTTTTTGTGTACTTATAGCAATACTGAGGGAGGGATATTAAAATCTTTGCCTGTGATTGTGGATTCGTCTGTCTTTTTAATTCTGTCAATTTTTGCTCATATATTTTAAAGTTTTGTTATTAAGTTCATTTATATTTTGGATTATTATATCTTCTTAATGAATTGACTCTTATCATTACGAAATGACCTTTTTTTATCTCTTATCTCTGGTAACACTCCTTGTCTTGAAGTGCATTGTGCATGTGCCTTATAGTAATGGAGCTGTATCATCTTTGTTATGCTTAGTGTTTGCATGGGATATCTTTTTTCATCCTTTTGCTTTCAACTTATCTGTCTTTATATTTAAAGTATATTTCTTGTAAGCATCATATAGTTGGGTCTTACCTTTATTTAGATACAGTCTGACAGTCTTTGCTTTTTAATTGGTATTTATAGTTAATGTAATTATTGATATAGTTGATTTTGTCTGTTATCTTGTTGTTTGTTTTCTATTTGTCCCTCTGTTTTTGTTTCTTTTTTCCTCCTTTCTTATCTTCTTTTGGATTAATTAATTATATTTTAGTATTCCATTCTACCTGGCTTTAGCTATATCCAGTATAGTAATATAATATAATTAATAGAAATATTTTGCTTTAGCTATAAATGCATAATTTTTTTAGTGGTTCCTATAGGGATTACAATAGGTATCCTTAATTTATTCACAGTTTAATTAAATTAAAATTATACAACTTCACATATTATATAATAACATTACTACAATAATTCTATTTTCACTCCTTCTTATCTTTCGTGTTGTCATATATTTGACTTCTTCCTATATTATAAACCCCACAATTCATGTTATTATTTTTGCTTTAAACAGTCAATTGACTTTTAAAGAATTAAGGATATAAAAAATAGATTTTTAAATATTTACTTTACATATTTTCATTTTCAATAGGCTTCTTTTCTTCTTGAAGATCTGAATTTCCATCTGGTGTTATTTCTTTTCCACTTGAGGAACTTCCTTTAGCATTTCTCCCAGTATGGGTCTGCTTTTGATTAATTCTCTCACCTATCATTGATCTGAAAATGTATTTAACATTTGTTTTCATTCTATCAGACATATCTCATGTCTCTCCTCATATATCTCTGCCAACTTTTAAATTTTGTTGCTGAGGCACTCAGCTGGAGTGCTTATCTTTTGCTTTCTGTTCTAGGGCTTTTCTGGGGCCACCTTGCGGGATGCTTGCTAGAATTCACTCAGCTCTTCTGATGCATATGTAACCTGGAAGTGCAAGGGTGTTAACTCCCCATTGGACAACTCTCCCCCTTGGTGGTGAGTCTGTGGATAAGTTCTTCCCTCTTCTGTTCTTTCAATGGACAATTCTGTCATATTCCACTTGTTCCCTCGGAGGACCCCCACTGAGATCGAGCCCCACTTGGCCATGGTGTTGACCAGATTGGTAACCTCATACCCTTGGGTTGGCTTTCCCTTCTTCCCTTTTCCGCTCATCCAAGTCTCCCTCTCCTATTCCTTGATGTCATTTTCCAAAATAAACTATTTGCATTCAAAATCTTGTTTCAATTGGTGTTCTTCTGTGGGGAACCGTGGCTAAGACACTTCTTTTCTAATATGTGCCTTTCAGGTTCTAAATTTCATTACTGTTTTAGAAGCATCCTACAAGTTTTTGTACAACTTATTTTTTCATTATTATTTCTTTCTCCTTTGATCCCTGGGTTATTTGGAAGTGTATTATATAATTTTCAAATTGAGATTTTTTTTTTTGTTATCTTTTTGTTATTGATTCCTGGCTTAATTCTACTGTGGTCAGATAACATACTCTGTATGATTTCAGTCTTTTGAAATTTTTTAAGACTAGCTTTATTGCTCATAGTATGGCCAATTTTGGTGAATGTTTCATTTACACTTGAATAGAATATGTATTCTTCAGGTGTTGTGTGTGTGTTCTGTATTTGTCAGGTCAAGTTTGTTGTTCATGTTGTTCAACTCTTCTATATGCTTAATGATTTTTTTCTACCAATTACTGGGGGATATGTGTATAAATCTCCCAACTTGATTGTGCATTTCTTTATTTTTTCTCTTAGTTCTGTCACTTTTACTTTATATATTTTCTGACGATGTTATGAGGTATATATAATTTTAAGATTGTTATAATTTCCTGTTAATCAAATCTTTTCTCATTATGAAAAGTCCCTGTTTATCTCTATAATGCTGATTCCCTTAAAGTCTATTTCTGTCTGATATTCATATAATTATCCTGATTTATTTTCGTTATTGCTTGCATGATATGTCATTTTGCCATTTATTTTTAACCATTTTGTATCCTTACATTTATTTTTTTTTATTTTTTTTATTTTTTTATTTTTAAAGATTTTATTTATTTATTTTTTCCCGCCAAAGCCCCAGTAGATAGTTGTATGTCATAGCTGCACATCCTTCCAGTTGCTGTATGTGGGACTCGGCCCCAGGATGAACGGAGAAGTGGTGCCTCGGTGCGCACCCAGGATCCGAACCCGGGCCGCCAGCATCGGAGCGCGTGCACTTAACCACCAAGCCACGGGGCCGGCCCTATCCTTACATTTAAAATGTGTCTCTTGAAAGCAGCATATGGTTGATTTTTTCGTATAGTTGGACTGTTTCTTTAATTGGAGTACTAATCAAATTATATTTAATGTAACTATTGTTACGTTACATTAATGTAACTATATCTAATGTAACTATTGATACATTTAGGTTTATATCTGCCATCTTTCTGTTTGTTTCCCATTTGTCATATGTGTTCTTTGTTTCCTTTTTCCCCTTTCTTGTCTATTTTTGGATTTATGAAGTTTGTTTTAAATAAACTTTTTATTTTGGAATAATTTTAGATTTACAGAGAAGTTGCAAAGATAATACTGAAAGTTCCCATATACCCAGTTTCAATTTCCCCTAATTTCAATTTCCCCTAATCTTATCATTTGTTGAAATTAAGAAACCAACATTGCCACATCATTAACTAAACTTCAGATTTTATTTGAATTTCACTAGTTTTTCCATTAACGTTCTTTTTCTGCTTCAGACTGCAATCCCACAGTATCACATTGCATTTAGTTGTCTTGTCTCCTTAGTCTCCTCTGATTTGTGACAGTTTCTCAGTCTTTGTTTTTCATTACCTTAACAATTTTGAGCAGAATTTGCCAGGTATTTTGTAGACTGTCCTTCAATTTGGGTTTTTCTGATGTTTTTCTCATGATTAGATTGGGATATTGGGTTTTGAGACAGAATACCACAGAGACAAAGTGCCTTTCTCATCACATCATATCAGAGGGTACATGCTATCAACATGACTTATCACTGATCATATTAACCTTGATTAAGGTGGTGTCTGCCAGGTGTCTCCATTGTAAAGTTACTATTTTTTCCCTTCCCATACTCTGTTCCTTGGAAGTGGGTCAGTAAGTATGATGTGTTTTGTATTATTCTATTTTCCATCTTTTAGTTTACTATTAATACCTTCTTCTATTATTCTTCTAATTGTTAACCTAAAAATTACAACATGTATTCTTGACTAAAACTTACCTGCAATTAGTACTTTTACCACTGCTTAATGGAAGGAACTTTCAACACTTTGACTCAGTTTATTCCGTTGTAAATTGAGGTGTTGTCATGTGCTGTTAATGTCATGAATTTTAGTTCATTATGTTTTTTAAACCCCATAAGACATTTTCAAAAAATCTTAAAACAATCTCATACCTATGGAAAAGTTTTAAGTACAGTACAAAGAAATTTTTTCCCTGAACCTTTTATGAGTAAGTCACTAACATGATGCCCTATCATTTCAAAATATTTCCATGTATATTTCCTAAAAAAACAAAGGGCATTCTCTTACAAAACTACAATATAACCATCAAATCAGAAAATTAACATTGATACATCGCTATCATTCAATACTCAGATACCATTTAAGTTTTGCCAATTTTGCCAATAATGTCCTTTATAGCCAAAGAATCCAATTCAGAAGGAAGCATTGCATTTGGTTGTCATGTCTATTTAGTGTCTTTCAATCTGCAACAGTTCCTCTGTCTTTCCTTTACTTCCATGACCTTGACACTTGAAGATTACAGCCCGGTTATTTTGTAAAATGTCCCACAACTTAGGTTTATCTGTTTCCTCATAATTATATTCATGAGGAGTTTTTGGCAGGAATACCACAGAAGTGATGCTTTGTTCTTTCATTGTATTAAGGTGGTGTCTTCCAGGCTTCTCCACTGTAAGGTTATTCTTTTTCCCTTTGCAATTAGTAAGTGTTTTGTAGACAGGTACTTTGAAACTATATCTATATCTGTATCTATATGTCTAACTCTGCAGTTCCTCATCAAATTTCTCATTCATTCATTCATATCAGTATGGACTCATGACTTCCTACTTTATTCAATGTGTTTTAATCTATTACTATCATTATTTACTGTGATGCTCAAATTTAGCCCTTAGTGGGAGCCCTTTTAGGCTGGCTTCTGTGTCCTTTTGACATTTCCCCATCATTCTTTGGGCACTTCTTTACTTTTAGGGACAAAAAGAAGTTTTAAGCTCCTCTTATACTTTCTGTGCCCCAGTCATAGAATTAGCCTTTTCTCCAAAAAGCCCTGGTTCCTTTCAGTGGAGAATGGTATTTAGAAACCAAGATCTGGGTGCTAGTTGTGATCAATGTTATTAGAGTTGTTATGGACTGAATTTTTGTGCCCCCACAAAATTCATATGTTGAAGCCCTAATCCCCAATGTGATGGTATTTGGAGATGAGGTCATTGGGAGATAATTAGGTTTAGATGAGGTCATGAGGATAGGACCCCCGTGGTGGTATTAGTGGCCTTCCAAGAAGAGGAAGAGACCAGAGCTCTCTCCACCATGGGAAGATTACAGTGAGAAGGTAGCTATCTGCAAACCAAGAACAGGCTTCTCACCAGAACCTGACCATGCTGGCACCCTGATCTCAGATTCTCAGCCTTCAGAACTGTGAGAAATAAATATCTGTTGTTTAAACCACCAAGTCTATGGCGTTTTGTTATAGCAGCCGGAGCTGACTAAGACAAGGGTGTTGCTGCTCCCAGGCCCTCTCAGTGGATTAACAGTGAGAAACCTGACTCCCATTTTTCTTAATATAATCCTCCTATATGTAACCAATCTTCTATAGCTGTATTTATCCATTATGTCATTCAATTTTGTGAATATATTAATTATAATTATTCTAAAGTCTATGTCTGAGAACTCTAATATCTGGGTCTTCTGTGGATCTGTATCTATTGTCTATTTTTCTCCTGATTTTTAGTCAGCAGTTGCCTTTTTGCATGTTTCATTATTAATGATTGAATGTTGGGTGTATAAAAAGTTGAAGAGATAATTTGAGGTGCTGGCTGATTCTGTCTTCCTCCAGAGGGGATTGATTTTTTACTCTGGCAAACACTCAAGGTAGGGATAGGTCACCTTAATCTGATTAGAGGTTGAGACTGGGCTTCAGTGGTTATGAGGGCTGATCTGTTTCCCATTCTCTCATACTCTTAGTCATGGCGCTTTGGGGGATTCAGCTGAAATTCTGTGGTATTTACAGGGCTCTTCCTCCTTCATGGGCACCCAACTCCATTTTCCCCTACCCAGTTCCATGAGACTTCTGAAATCTCTACTCAGCTTCTCAGACTCTCAGCCATTATTTTCTGCACTGTTTTCTACTCAGGTTCTTAGCTCCTCAGTCCACAGCTTTCAAATTGGCAAATGTCGGGCAGATGTCTGGCCCATTTCTTTATCTCTCTCTCTCTCTCTCTCTCGATTCTCCAGAATCTTGCCCTCTCAATTCCTTGCTAGCTTGGTGGCCTTTCAATGTGACCCCCAACTTTTTTATGTGTTGATCAGCTTTTATGGTTGTTCTCAGTGGGATCGTTAGTCTGAAATGTTAGTCTGCCATTGACAGAAGCAGAAATTGATTTATACTCATAAAAGGTCACTCTGGCTGTTGTGTGGAGAGTTAAGAGGGGAAATAGGGACACCCGATAGGAGGCTTGATAAGATGATGGCTTGGACAAGTGTGAAAATAGAGATGTGGCAAAATGGACATAGGATGGGAGGTAAGGGTGAGAAGAAGTAGAGATAAATATAGGACACTAAAGTCTATCTTACAAATTGAGCAGTTAGGAGAAGCTACCTATGGTTGATGAAGCAGGAAATATAAGTTTATGCATGTTATTTAAAGTGAAAAAGATAACCATTAGAGGAAATAAAAATAATGTTAAAACTATATTGGAAGGGATGGATGGGAGGTGGGAGTGGTATAAGTGAGCTTAATCCTTATCTCTCATAGCATTATTTCATAGATAATGTCAGAGAAGAGCTATAGAGGAGGGGATAAATTTGAAGAATTTTTAGGAGGTAAAGTTTGCAGGGCTTTGTGATTGATTTAATTTAGTGAATATGGGAAAGGGAGGAGGCAAAGGTGATTTGCAGATTTCCAGCTTGAGTGATTGGGTAGATGTGGTATTACAATTGAAGTAAAGAATATGGAGGAGTATCTGGTTCAAAAGAGAAGATGATAAATTCAGTTTTAGTTGTATGTGGCACATTGTGGTCAAGATATATAGTAGGTACTCACACACACATGTGGGCAAAGGTTCTTGCCACAATAAAGTAAAAAAGAGAAATTAACAATAAAACAATAGCAAAGAAAAAAATCTGGCCACTTAGAAATTTAAAATGACTCATTTAAAAACTCTTGGGTTAAAGTGGAAATGAAACAAAATACAAATTGTTTATAAATAAATGATAATTACAGGAAAAAAGGAAAGAATCCATGTTGATGTTGTTATAAACATCTTCACTTAGTAGACCTCTGCTTCAGACTGAATGTTTGTGTCACCCACAAACTCAGATGTTGAAACCTAACCTTCAAGGTGCTGATATTAGGAGATGAGGCCTTTAGGAGGTGCTTAGGTCGTGAGAGTGGAGCCGTCATGAATAGGATTAGTGCCCTTATAAAAGAGACCCCAGAGAGCTCTCTTGCCCCTTCTGCCATGTGAGGGCACAGTGAAAAGGCATCGGCTGTCTAGGAAGCACTTTCTCAACACACACTGAATATAGCACCGTGATCTTGGACTTTTCAACTTCCAGAGTTGTGAGAAATAAATGTTTGTTGTTTATAAGTCCCCCAGTTTATGGTATTTTGTTATAGCAGCACGAATGGACTAAGATAAACTCATTGATAACTACAGTCAGGATTCTGGTACACAGAGTGGGCAGATGAGATAAAACTTATCCCTTCTGTGGTACTGTCTAAGTGAGGCCTGTGGTTGTCTGGCAGTGCCACACATTTTAGTTTGTCTTGCATTCCTTTATAACCCTCAGCAATAGCTCCTTCCCTCAATACTTTGATATAAATTTGCTTCATACTTCATAGAATTTGGGAATGTTGAGAGGCTCAAACTATGGTATCCCAATGTTTCCATAGTAACTAATGCACACCCAGGGGGAAAAGATGGAGAATAAATGAGAATAGCATTTTAACAAAATAAGTGAGGGACGAAGAGGCTTTAGACATGTGATTACCTCTTATTTAGGAATATGAAGATATTGATCTCCTTAATAATGGGGTTATAAAAGTTGTTACAATGAGACTTGTCAGTAGCCATTTATATTCCATTTTTCTCAATAATTGTCACCATCAAAAGCATTTAAGCACTTCTTTGCCCACAATACTGTAGAGAGTGAGTCAAAGGGAAATAGTTGCCACTCTCCTGTGAGCCTGCAATCAGGATGGGACAGGATAGGCCAACGTTCCTCTTCCAGCCTGCCGGGCAGAGCTTTGCCCCGGTGGATATTAGGAGGACTGGGGATTGAAAACAGCCTATTTGACCTTGTGGAATTTGTTTGTGTTGATGCAAGATTTTCCTACTAACTCAACATTCTCCTGGTTAAAGACTGCCAGTATAGGGTGCTGTTGCTCCTTCTTTTCTATTCTATCAGCTGATTTTTCCAGTTCCTCCCTAATATCCTTATTCCTCCTTCCCCAAATGCATTCTATGCACCATATCCACCAATTCCGAAACAATCTGTTTGCTTTGTCTCTTGGCCAGTTGTAAGTGTTTGTATGTATGTAGGTAGATACGTGCCCTCTGCATATATCTCCAATAACCTGCTAATTTACTAAAATATGAAACAGTCTGTTTTAGTGTTAAACCAGTTATGGGCCTGAATGGTCCCCCAACCCTCAATTCACATGTTGAAGCCCTAACTCCCAGTGTGACTGTGTTTGGAGGTAGGGCCTGTAAGGAGGTAATAAAGGTTAAGTGAGGTTATCAGGGTGGGACCCTAATCTGAGAGGACTGATGTCCTTATAAGAAGAGGAAGAGAGACCAGAGATCTCTCTCTCACTGCACACCACAGAGGAAAGGCCATGTGAGGACACAGCAAGAAGGTGGCCATCTGCAAGCCAGGAAGAGAGCTCCCACCAGGAACCGAATCAGCTGGCTCCTTGATCTGGGACTTCTAGCCTCCAGAACTGTGAGAAAATAAATGTCAATGTTGAAGCTACCCAGTCTATGTATTTTGTTATAGCAGCCTGAGCAGATGAATATATCAGTGTACATGCACAACCAATTAAGCTGGTAGCAGATAGGAACAGACTTTGTAAGGGTGAAGAGATGACTTTTTAATTTTAGAATAACAAAGATTAAATTTCTACAGATAAATATAATAAGTGATAGGATATTATTCAACCCAGAACAGAAACACAGAGAGTGGAGGGACAGAGGTATACTGAATAGCTCCAAGTAGGTAGATAGCCTGTTTTAGCTGATTTAGCTTAGCCTGATTCCTTCCCCATTTAGAAGAGGGGTTAAGAAGCACATTCTTTTTTTATTTAACATACTCACATCACCTTTTGAAAATTAGTCTTCAGCTTACCTTCTGTGCAGATGAATTCAGAGATTAGAAGCAAGATGTGATAGGAAGTGCCGGTAGGGTGAGGTTCATCAATGGGAATTAAAATCAATTTCCTGGAGTTGCCAGGGGAAGACACATCAGAATGATGACCATTTACCTTGGATGGCCGGAGGGCTGGTAGACATTCTCACGTTCAGAAGGGCCTTAGAGGTCAGGTAAAAAAGGAGTGTATCTTCATACTAGAGGCTCAGTTTGGACGAGGGACATTTCCATGCTTGTTTTGAACATGTGACATTTGGTATTACAGTCACTGGGGTAATGTGGAAATTTTGAGGAAACGGAGTTCACAATAAAGCATTCTTTCATCCCAAGGGATTTGGTCTCTATCATCCTTACATCCAAATTAAAAGAAGGCAGAGAACTATTTATTCCTGGATATAATGGTCTTCTCTTGTCATCTATAACACAGAGTGCTTAGAACTCCTGGTCAATCAATTATATATCATATTAAAATGTAATTAAAATTTTGCCATTGCATTTTTTCAGACTTCCAGTTACCCTTAAAATTGTTGCTTTAGTGAAGTATATGGACATTATAGTTTAGGTCAATTTTCTTCTGCCTATTTCTCCATAATTTAAAGAAAATCATATCAATGAGGAACATATAATTGCAGACTAATTCTTTTTAGTTTTTTCTCAGTGTAGGATTCAGAGTCTAACAGATTGCCAAGATATATATTTAATACCTCATTTTTGAATAAAAGAAACATGATAATTTTACATCCATTTGGAATTTGGTTTGAGATCAAAATATTGTAGTTTTGTACAGCATACTCATATAAAAATTAATATTTTTGCATAGCTAATATATGCATATGGAGCAAAATTCCAAAGTTATAAAAGGGTGTACACTAAAAATTAGGTCTCTTTCCCATCCTTATCTCCGAGTTCTCCAGTTTCTTCCCCTAAAGGCAACCACCATTACTAGTCTCTTGTGTTTCATTTTGCAGATATTCCACAATGCATTGATTCTGGAACAGGATCTTTCCCCTTTCCTAGCAGGCTCTCAGTCCCTGGAAGCATGAAAATATTGCTCCTTGAGGTGGAAACCATATTCCCAAAGCAGATCACAAAACATTTGTTTAAACCACTTCTAATTGGACATAACACTAACGCAGATGCGTTTATCATGAATACACAGCAACCAAAACACCTGACAGATCCATATGTTAAATATTTACTTAGTTTGGTCTGTGAAAAAGTAGATGCTTTTGGTAGGTTGTTGAGCAAGACAGCCGTTGTGATTTTTTTTTTTTTACAATTTTATTTTATTTATTTTTTTTCCCCAAAAGCCCCAGTAGATAGTTGTATGTCATAGCTGCATATCCTTCCAGTTGCTGTACGTGGGACACGGCCTCAGCATGGCTGGAGAAGCGGTGCGTCGGTGCGTGCTTGGGATCCGAACCCAGGCCACCAGCAGCGGAGCACACGCACCCAACCGCTAAGCCACGGGGCCGGCCCCGGGCGTTGTGTTTTTATGCAAGATGAAATCAGTGAGAAATTGTTCACTCTTTTCCAAGGAGTGGGAGAAGATTTCATCACAGAGGTGCTGTGTAAACGACAGAAGGGACAAATCTTGGCTTGAAGGTGTAGCAAAGGCATTCCATCATGAGTTATGGTCTGGGAGAAATCTTGGAGTTGGGGTTTGGGATAAAAGAAAGATGGGAGTGTTGAGTGTTGATTTGTGGAGAGCAGAGGGGGTGAATTAGACTGGCAGGAAGAGGTAGTATAGCGAGAGTGAGGTAATATGGGATGAACAGCCATTTGCACTTGTACATATCGAAGGTTTGTATAAGGATCTATGGACCGAAGTCAGTCAATCCCTTTATATTTACTATGCCTTTCATGTTCCTAGCACTGTCATCAGAACAAGCATTCAGTCCAGAATTTTTCTCTAACAGAGGCACCAAAGAATGGATTGTAGGATAGTATGGTAGTTTTCCTACGTTATGTTCTTCTCAGAGGTTAATTCTATTTACTAAACAGCCATAACTTTCCTTACTAATTTGTTATGGATCTATCATCCACACATTTATGTAAAACAGTTTCTCGGGGCCGGCCCTGTGGCCTAGTGGTTAAGTACACGCGCTCCGCTACTGGCGGCCCAGGTTCGGATCCCAGCGCGCTCCGATGCACTGCGTGTCTGGCCCTGCTGAGGCAGCGTCCCACATACAGCAACTAGAAGGATGTGCAACTATGACATGCAACTATCTACTGGGGCTTTGGGGAGAAAAAGGGAAAAAAAAGGAGGAGGATTGGCAATAGATGTTAGCTCAGGGCTGATCTTCCTCACAAAAAAAAAAAAAGTTTCTCAGTCTCACCACTGTTGACATTCTGAGTAGAATAATTCTTTTGTGGGGCTGTCCTGTGCATTGTAAGATGTTCAGCAGCGTCCCAGGCCTTGACCCACCCGATGCCAGTAGCACTCTCCCCCAATAGTGACAACCCAAAATGTCTAGACATTGCCAAATGTCCCCTGGGGGTCAAAATCGCCCCTGATTGAGAACCACTAATATAAAGCCTCATGGACCCATATATTTTTTGTTCTGTAAAATCCCTTTTTAATAATTAACATTAAAATATGTTAATAAATTAATACATTCATGTGGGGAAAAATTAAATAGTGCCAAAAGATTTATTTATAATAAGAAGCAACTATCTCCTGCCCCTCTCCTCCTCACTTGTAGTCTCATTCCCTGAGGGCTACCACTTTTAATAGTTTCTAGTTTGGATTTTTCTAATGTTCCTGCCATATCCACCCACTTGTTTATCCATTTATTCAAACCACATATTTATTGAACACTGAGTTAGTTTGCTTGGGCTGCCATAACAAAATACCACAGACTGGGAGTTTTAAACAGCGGAAATTTATTCTTTCACAGTTCTGGAGGCTGGAGGTCCAAGATCAAGGTTCCAGCACGCTTGGTTTCCTCTGAGGGCTATCTGGGAAGGATCTGTTCCAGGCCTCTCTCCTTGGCTGGCAGATGGTCACCCTCTTGCTGCCTCTTCACATGGTTGTCCCTCTGTGCATGTGCACCCCTGGTGTCTCTTCCTCTTCTTGTAAGGATATCAATCATACCGGATTAGGGCCTCATCCCAATGGCCTCATTTTACCTTAATCACCACTTTAAAGACCTTGTCTCCAAATATGGTTACATTCTGTGGTACTGGGGGTTGGGACTTCCACATATGAATTTTGGGGGACACAATTCTGCCCATAACAAGCACCTACTGTGTGTCAGTTACTCATCTCAGCACTGAGGATAGAGCAGTGAACAAAACATGAAAATCTTTGCTCTTATTGAGTTTACATTCTAGTGGGGGAGAGCAACAATAAACAAGATAAATAATTAAAATTGTACGTTAAAAGATGATAAGTGCTATGGAGAAAAATAAAGCAGAGAAAGGAGATGAGGAGTTCCTCAGAGGGGCCGCAGTTTCAAATGCTGTAGCCGAGGAAAACCTCTCTGAGAAGGGGACATTTGAGTAAGGACCTGAAGGAGATGATAGAGCCATGCAAATATCTGGGGAAAGATCATGCTAGGCTGAGAGTGCAAAGCTGGTACACGGATCCTGCAGCAGACTATGTCCAGTTTGTTCAAGGAACAGCAAGGAAGTCACTGGGGCTGGTGCAGAATGAGCAAGGGGAAGTAGCAGGAGACGCAGGGCTTGGGGGATGGTGAGGCAGATGATTGGGTGAGGTCTAGTAAGCCATTGTAATGACGTTGGCTTTTGTTCTGAGTGAGATGGTGTGTTGGAAAAACCTTGTTCTTCCCTCCTGTGCTTCTCCTTTACTCTCACACTACTACCACATTCACAACACTTCTAATACCAGATGTGTGTATTTTTTTCTGTACAACCAGCTGGCTGTCCTACAATTGAACTGAATTCTGACACTATCTACCTGGAGATGGCGTCAGATCCCACAGGTTGAGGGCTCAGTCTCACAAGACTGCTCCCACCCCATTTCAGATGCCAGTGGCAAATCCAGGTGTCATCTGTGCTTCTGACTGGTTCGCTATAAATTTGAGGTTCCCATGACCCCCTCCTTGGGTTTGATTAATCTGCTAGAGGGGCTCACAGAACTCAGGGAAACATTTACTTATGTTTACCAGTTTTTTTTTTTTTTTTGTGAGGAGATCAGCCCTGTGCTAACATCTGCCAATCTTCCTCTTTTTTTTTTGCTGAGGAAGACTGGCCCTGAGCTAACATCCGTGCCCATCTTCTTCCACTTTATATGGGACGCCGCCACAGCATGGCTTGCCAAGCAGTGCGTCGGTGCGCGCCCAGGATCCGAACCGGCAAACTCCGGGCCGCCGCAGTGGAACGTGTGTACTTAACTGCTTGTGCCACCAGACCAGCCCCACCAGTTTGTTAAAGGATATAATAAAGGATATAGATGAACAGCCAGATGAAGAGATAGAGGGCAAGATCTATCTCTGGCAGGATCTTCTGTCCCCACAGAGTTGGGATGCATTGCCCTCCTGGTACATGGATGTGTTCACCAACCTGGAATCCCATACTTTTGGGATTTTTATGGAAGCTTCATCAAGGAGGCATGATTGATCATCAGCTCCATTTCCAGCCCTTCTCCTTTCTCAAGAGAATGGGGGGGGCAGGGCTGAAAATTCCAAGCTTCTAATCACGGCTTGATCTTTCTGGTGACCAACCCTCACCCAGGAGCCATCCAGGAGCCCACCCAGAGTCGCCTCATTAGAACAAAAGATGCTCATATCACCCAGGAAATCACAAGGGTTTCAGGAGCCCTGTGTCAGGAACTGGGGTCAAAGAGCAAATATTAGGACAAAAGATGCTCCTAGTGGTCTTATCACTTAGGAATTTACAAGGGTTTTAGGAGCTCTGTCCCATGAACTGGAGTGTGGGTAGGGGGTAAGCAGAGACCAATACATTTTTTTTCTATTATTTCACAGATGGGAAGACATTGGACAAGCTGTGGGTGGCAAAGTCTGAGTTACCTTTTAAAAGAATCTCTCTGGCTGCTGTGTTAATAGACCCAAAGTGGGCAAAGTTGGAAGCAGGAAGACCGCTAAGGGGAGTATTGTGATAATCCATTTTCTCTGAATGATACGCATATACTGCCCTTCCTTGGTTTATCAGCTGTAGGCATCATCTAGTGACTTCCTGCTCTAATAGATGGGCATTTGGCTCGCTTACACTGCAGCATCACCCCTGTCTTCCTCCTGATACATCACTCTTTTTAGTTCCTCTATTTAGTTCTCATCCCCACAGACAACCATTATAATGTGTTATCTTTTTTTTGTATGTCTTTTTGGTTATCTTTGTGCCTTTATATAAGACACATAAATCTCTACTTTTCGTTCCATCATCTATAGAGAGTATCTCTTGATTCTACACTTCCTAAAATTAGAATATTCGTGCCTCTACACATCCTTCCACCTCCTCCAACTTTGTCTGCTTTCCAATTTCTGTACACTATGATTTTACATTGTTTGTTAACATTTACTTTATAATTTGTAATCACAATTAAGTTTCCTGTGATTTGTCTCTAGGTTGGATTCCAAAAGTTGAAAACTAATAAAGGTAATGTTTACATTATTAAAATTATTTAAATATTTTTCAGTGTAAAGCCAAGGGATGGGCCTCAATTATTTTCTTCTTCATAGTTCTAATGTTACAACTTCTGTCAATTGCTCTATATCACTCCATGTTCTAGTTGCCTTCATTATTGGAAAATGGCATTTTTGAATAGTTTTGTATTTTCCTTGAATTTCTGATTGCCTTTTTTTTTTTTTTTTTACTGAGGGCAGACTAAACATATGCTTTCTTTACCATGTTTCTGCTATCTTTCAGCTTCTTTCTCATTTTGTCTATTGCTCAGAATAAATTCTATTCTTGAGGCCCACTTCCTGTGTTAATTAGAACCAGCTCTTCACATTTGATTCATGGACTTCTTATACAGCATTTGTTTTTCCTGGTATTTCTTTATGGCCCCTTTTTGGTTTGTTTCTTGCATTGTTTGCCTTTATTATATCTTCAATTTTCCTAGCTCTTAATCTCTTTTGCTGACTTCCTTTTTTCCTGTAATCCTCCTTCCATGTGTTCTATGGCATTTTTCTGGGCTGGTCAGGTTCAACATCAGCCTTGGTTTTTGTGGGTTCAGTCAACACCCTTCCCTCCAATTTCTATCTTCCTGACATTTGTGAAACATACTGTCATCTGATGTCTCTCTTCTCTTCTTTGTTGTGGGCTTATACCTTTTTAGTCCCTTTACTATAATTCTAGTGGTGTCTTAGGAGGGAGAGGAGATAAATGCATGTGGTCATTCTGCCATACTGAACAAGACATATAGAGTCTTATAATACTTTTTAAAATCGTTATTTTTTAAATCCTAAAATTAATAATGCTTCTTGTAACTAATTCAGACATTAAAGAAGTATATAAAGTGAAACAAAAATTTGTTCACCACCCTCACTCCCCAGAGGTAACCACTGTTTGGTAAATATCCTTCCAGACTTTTAAAATATGCATATATAAAATCATACACATACACACACAAAATTAGTTTTCTTATTTTATAAAAGTTGAATTTTATAAATGTTTAGACACTTGTTTTTTAGACTTAATGTATACTGGGCACACTTACATGTCAGCACACAGATACTTATTTTTTAATGTAAATTTTTAATACAAATATTCACACATGCAGAAAGGCGATGGTCTGCTCTTTTCTGTATATATACTATATCTCATTATTTTTAATAGCTGCATGGTACTCCATGGATGTGCAATAATTAAAGAACTTTTTGTTTGCTAACTTTTTCAATGACAAGCAATGCTATAGTGAACAGCTTTGAACATATATCTTTGAGCATTTGTGCTAGTATTTCTAGATAGAAGTAGGATTGTTGGGTCAATGGTTATGTAATGTAAAAACATTAAGAGATACTACCAAATAGCCCTACTAAAAGATTTTACCAATTTACTCTTCTACCAACAGTATTTGAGAGGGTACAACCTTTTGAGGCAAGGTCTCCCTAAAAGGTTGGAGACTCTGCTGTTCATAATTGAGAACTGGACTGCACTGTTTTTTATTTATCTTTAATGACTTCATGTGAGCTGGTCTTTTCTCCCTTAGAATATTTTAAGTTCCTTAGAGGCTGGGATTATGTCATATACTTCTTTGGTATTTCCCACAATGCCTAGTACAGGCTGGGCAAACTGTGGGTGCTCAATACATACTTAATGATTGACTGATCAACCAGTTTATATTTTTGGGCTACACAATCCCTTGAGGTCAGCTCCTGGAATGAGAGGGCTGGGCAGAGTCAGAAACTAGGGCTGTGCTGGGTGAGTATCGGATGCTCTCACTTGGACATCAAGTTTAGACCATACTCTAGGAACCTAATCTATATAAAGCACCTGGCACAATCCCTGGCTTGGAGGAGGTCCTCCGTAAATGGTCTCTATTGATGTTATTATGACTGTTGTTTAGTGAGAAGTTAGTCTTAGGGCTAGTGTTGAGGGCTCAAGCACAGCACCGAAAACCATTCTGGGTGGAGTCAGAAATCCACAGTCTAGAGATGAAACAAAATTGAGAGCCAGCGGGAGCAGACAGGCCTCAGAGGCAGAAACAGAGGCTTGGTTTGAGCAGTTCAGTTGCATTGTGATATCATCTTTCTTGCCACCCCAGGCAGTTTTTATTGCGCTTTCTGTATGTTTAGCTTTCACGCGGTGGCATCTTAAAGGTACTTCTCAATCTCTGACAGGAGCTAACAATCCCAGCACAGTGCTGTGAACACAGGAGGTCTGTAATGAAAGAGATTCCATTGATCTCTCACCTGTTGAAACAAATAATGTGGCGGCAATGTTGAGGATTCTCTTGAGATGATGGTGCTAGAGAACAGCCACTCGACTAGAGGAAGATTACCACCCAAGCTTTTCTCAATCAGGAGGTTGCGTGCCCCAGGGATTGGGAAACCAAGCAGGCAGTCAGATAAGGATTAACTTCAGTGACGAATTTAGAGGCTATGAAAACATAGCGACACACGAATGACACGGGTTCAACAAGGTGAAGAATGGGTCTCCTTACCTCTCTACCCCCAAGTGGCAGTGTGGATAAGAGAGGGAGGAGGGAGAGAGTAGTTACCTATAGACATCATCGTAACATTTAGCATTGATTGCATTTCTCCTATATGCTAGACATTTAGCACACATTAGATCTAATCCCTATTATAACTCTATGAAGTAGGCATTAGCTCTATTTACGGGTGAGGAAATTGGCTCAGAAAGGGTAAATTACTTGCTGAAGTTTACACAAGCTACCAAGTAGCAGAGCCAGGATTTGAACCTACGTCTGTCTGGCCACAAAGCTTTCGTGTTTTCTACTATACGTACCATCCTGCTGCTTCTACGTCAGTGATAGCAGCCCAGGCCTCAGGGAAACAGCTGTTGTTTAAGAATACTAGTTGGTCACGCGTGGGCTGGGTATCCTGTGGTTCTTTCTTTTGCTCATCAATTCATTCTGCAAACATATATTTATTTATAGCCAGGAAGTAGGGAGAGGAGTGCAGGTCAGGCAGGTGGGGTGGGAAGGGACATGTGTGTGGGGAGGAGGGCAAAGGGACATGTGAGGGTTGAGGCTAGAGAAAATAGAGAGAAAAAGGGCCATCATGAGCTCGAATGCAGGATGCGGCCTGATTTTAGGGGGTCTGTTCTTGCATGCAGTACTGAGTGGGTCTCTGGATGGTTGCAGAAGAGATATCTGGAGCAACACTGACAGGCAAGCTCTAACCCAGTGGTGGCACTCAGGATCTGAGGCCCTTCAAACAGCTCTTTACACCTACACGCCCACAAGCACACACTCACACAGGGACCATACATATGAAGATAAGTAAACAAGCACACCAGAATGTCTGCCACCACACGATGAAAGCCTATACCTTGATTCCAGTGGTGTTTCTAGCGCTCACCATGTGACTCTAACTCCTCTTCAAAGGAGCCAACATTGATTTGGATGCATAAAGTCTGGGAAGTTTGTTGAGAAGAGAAAAGAAAAAAAAAGAAAACAGAAAAACAATCTCAGTTTATAGTCACAATTTAGTTGTGTACGTATTAAGACTTTTAGGATTATATAAAATGATGTAATTACATAAAAGGAAGTGCTATGGAATGTTTGTCCATATAAATTTTCCTTTTTTCTTTTGGTAGTGAACACAAATAATAACAGAATGTAATAAAACAAGCCTGACCTATACAGCCACTTAATCTCAGAGGGAATGTGTCCCAGAGCAGGGAGAGGTAGAGCTCAGGAATGTGTGGCCGTGACACATCGATTCCAGAACTCCCTGGGCTTCACCTGTACCTGAGCTATGGACAAAGTATGTTTGGGTACTGCAGAGGTTTATTTTTGACTGCTCCACAGTCAGGAGGATGGCCACTGGGGTGACCATGCTATTCCTAAGAGCATCTGGGTACACAGGCTTGGGAATCCAGGGGTCTGATGGGGCTGAAGGAAGTTCCTCTCCCTTCCATACCAAGTGTGTGCATTACCAGCACCCTCCAGGATTCAAAGGGGAGAAATGGAGGCAGTGATGCTGATCACACTCCTTATAAACTGATGATTATAATCAGCATGAGTGCTAAGGAACAAAAGAAGCTTTATAAAGACATACTTTCCCCGACAAATTAATTATAACACATTTCTCTCATAAGAGAGTTACCTGGTGGTTTTTTAATTCTTTTAAATTTTTGATTGAAAGGTGCTACGAAAGTGTCAAATGTAATTATCATTAGGTAGCTTTTTGCTTGATATCACGTGGGACCCAAATACTGTAAAGAAGAAATAGTTCTTGACCATGTACGTGGCCCTTCAACTAACACAAAAAACTACCTTGGGAAGAGCTTTGGCGGTCTCTTCTGCATTAATTGCAAATTCCTTCACCCTAGGGAAACTTTATTCAAGCTCAGGAAAATAGCTGGCAAACTGGGCACTCTCCCCAAAAGTGTGACAGGTAAGGAGGGGCCGCCTTCAGCCTTTTCTCATATTTCCCCTTATATTTGGAAGCCAAGAGCCATACTAGTGGAAACAGACCTAGTGCCTTTTAATGTCCGCGGTATAATATTAACGCTGTGGTTCTCAACTGTTTTCCCCACTCCAATCTTGAACTTCTGAAGGATGCAACTCACTCGGATCAGTAGCAGTGGCTCATTGTGGCAATAACTGCAGAGGGGGGTGGCAGAAGGAAAGAATCAATGTGGTTGGCGGGTGGGGATTCTGCCTTGGATCCTCGCCCCGCCCCCCCTCCCCCCAATTATCATAAGCTCTCAGAGCTTATAGTAATTTACAACCTTTTTGGCACTCTTTACTTCATTACCTACCTAGAAGAATTTATGTCCTGTCAGTATAGTTTCTCTAACTTCATCACTGTCAATTATTTGTTTTTGGTACTGTAAAATGATTCTATGTTCTTGGGGACAGTTATCCCTTTCAAGTTCCTTTTTATGTGTGTTTTGTTCTGAAAGCCTTAGAGATGCAGGCCAGGTTGACTGGGGGGGGTGGGGTTGTCCCTAACTAGTGAATGGGACTTGGGAGGCAGACGACTTGTTTTCACGCGGATAAAGAGTAGAATGCCGAGTCGCGGTTGATTTCATGAAAGTAGGGCTGGAGAGGCCCAGGGCGGACCTAGTCTGGGGTGAGCACCCGGATCTGTGAGCCTGTGTTGCTTCAGTGTCTCAACGTCTGTGGGGGGAGGCTGGTCTCTAGTCCCTCGTTGTCCCATCGGCACTACCCTTCACCTCCGTCTCTGCGTAACTATATTAATAGAAGGCGACACTTCACATATTGGCGCTCGAACCCCAAAGGGAGGCTGGCAGTGGCTTGGCAGGTGGGCATGAAGCCGGGAAATGGGTGGGGGAGTGGGACGGAGGCATATCGAGTGGCGTTCTGGGTAGCCAATGGTAGTTCGGGGCAGGGGTGGCAGGGGCGGAGGCGCCGAGACTGATCAGCCAATGGAGGGCGAGCAACTACTGGAACGACCTGGTGACGTGAGGAGCGTTCCATTTGGCCAGCGGTGGGCGGTTGCCACAGCTGGTTTAGGGCCCTGACCATTGGGGCCCCTTGTCAGGAGGAGGCAGCCTCCGGGCTGGGAGAAGTCGCTGCCACCTCTGGCGGCCGACGCGATCCCCTGGGACAGTCCACTTCCTGCCCTCAGTTACCGGCCGAGTTCGGTCTCCCGGGTTCAGGTAACAAGGGGTGGGGGTGGGGGTCTCCTGGGCTCGGCCGCATGGTGGGCTGCCAACCCCTCCGCCGCGCCGGGACGCGGGAATGTTGGCACTGCCCTTCTCAACGCGGCAGCTGCCGAGCCCCCGGACGGGGGTGACTACACGTGGCAGGGCGTGTGTGAGTGTGTACGAGCGTGTGGAGGTGGCGCGCGTCCCAACCTGCCTGGGGCGGTGGTCCGCTGCGTGGCGGAGGCAGGGCGGGTCTCCCGAGGCCGCGCCCGCCGCCGGGCCCCGGACTCCGGCCTCGGGCCCCCGGCTGGTGGGCCGGTCGCTGGTTCTCGACGGATTTTGATCTTTGTTCTCCCAGGCCCGCACCCCTTCCTGGTCTCTCTTCTCCCGCTGGGCTAGTTTATCAGGAGGAGATTGTTTTCCAGGTTAGTTTTACACAAAGGAAGTGTTCTTTGCACCTCTGGTGCCCCCTCCCTTTTCCCAAGCCTTCCACCTTCTCATTTCCCCCGCTCATCTCCTAGTCTGTATTTGGACCTTTGCTCTCTCCAGCCTGGTAATGATTTCCACTTGGTTGTTTCTCCTCAGTCAGTCAGGCTGCAGGCTTCCGCCTCATTCTTGCCAGCGTGGGGCATGTGGTGTCAGTAAATAGAGGCCACAGCACCACACCTGAGAGGAGGAGAAGGGTGGCAGTGGCTGAGAAAGGCTGGGCCTGGGGATTCAGGATGCTAAGTAGAGATGGTACTTGGGAAATGTCCCGGAAAGCACCTTTATGACTTTTCTTAACTGCTGCTACCTCCCTGCCCACCCCCCCAACCATTCCAGAGCCTCTCCTGCTTAATCAGCCTTTCACCTACAGGTCTGTGATGTGGTTTCATTAAGATTCCCACAAATGTTACGCTAGACCAGCAAGATTTGTTCATTTCCCGGACTCAGGAAGTTACAGAGGGTTTGATTAGGAGAAATCTGTTTTGGGTAAATACAACCTGGGTATGTGTACCCAGTGTCTAGAATCTCCTAGCCAGAGGGTGACTTGTTCCCTGGCGTGATTCATATGTGAGTGGCTAATTGAAGAAAGAAGGCGAAGAAGTGGAGGAGGGGAGGGAATGGCTCTTTAAGGACAGAAACTCTACTATTATTTTTAGAGTCCTCTTAATGATGATTACAGAACAATGTGGTAAAGTGGAAAGTGCCCTGGACTGAAAGTCAGCAAGTGTGTTTTCTTGGCTTAGCTTTGTGGCTGGGTGACCCTGGATAAGTTATTTCCTCTCTCTGGTTTTCACTTTATTTATTTCTAAAGCAAAGTAATTGGGGCTATCACCCTTCTAGTTTCAAGGTTCTATGATGATCATTGGAAGCATAGGGATATATTTAAGAAGATATACTAGCCCTCTTCTTTTTTTTTTGTTTGTTTTTTGAGAACCTTTAACCTTTTCTCCTTTTAGAGGGCAAACACAGATTGGAAATAAACTTTCCCCACTTCCCCACCCCCACCCCTTCAGGCAGTGCTCATCTTTCTGCCACTGGGAAAGGAGGATTGAACTGCATTTTCTTGTTCCTGCCTCATTTTTTTTCTTTTTGTGCTTTCTCTTAGGGCTAGAAATTGGACTTTTGATGATGTTTGACCCAGCGGCAACAATAGCAGGCAACGTGATTTCAAAGCTGGGCTCAACTTCTGTTTCTTCTCTCTTGTAATCACAAAGCCCATTTTGGACCAGGAATTCCAATCATGTCTGTGATGGTGGTGCGAAAGAAGGTGACGCGGAAGTGGGAGAAACTCCCAGGCAGGAACACCTTCTGCTGTGATGGCCGTGTCATGATGGCCCGGCAAAAGGGCATCTTCTATTTGACCCTCTTCCTCATCCTGGGAACATGTACACTCTTCTTCGCCTTCGAGTGAGTTTCCATTGAGTAGAGATGCCTCATTATTGTTACTTTGGGTCCAGGGGAAGAACCTCCTTTCCGGGGAGTTTGTGGATGGTCCTTGGATGGCTATCACTGTCCTGTTGAGCAGTGTCTATAGATCATGAAAACTGAATTCATTGCTTTGGGCTTATAGCAGAGTACGTGCTTCCTAAAATGACCAAGACCTTGGATACCGATTTTATAGCACTGATTTGGGGCTACCCCTGGCACACTTGGGAAATAAAAGAGTTTGTCTTTCTTACTCATCTCCCCTTTTCAGTGGTCTCCTTGGCTGCTTAGTGACAGACTGCCTCTTCCCCACTCCTCCGGAGCCTACCGGCACCCCTCGTGGTCATAACTCCACCCCACAATGCTCACCTATTCTGTTATTCTGGGTCCTATTTCCTTAGGGCTCAGCTCTCAGCTAGCTGTTAAATTGAAAAGCCACCTGAACTGGGAACCTGCAGATTGGTTCCAGCTTCAGCTGTGCCACAAACTAGCTGTGTGCATGGCGCATATGTGCTTATTAAATGTGAGTTGCTCTTTCTTTCACTCAAAATCACTCCACATAAACAACTCTCTATTCTGTGTGTGCCTGATACCAGCCTTGGAGTTATTTTTTTCTGTTACGTAATAGCTAGTACTAGAGCCACTGTATGAAGTCTGTGTAGGTCACTGCTCTAGGGAGGTGGCCAGTTGGATTCTAGGGTACTGTAGCATGACTACATGTTGAGAATGCTGTACACTCTAGGGATGGGAGCAATGCTAATTGGTTTGGGATTATTATAGGAGGGCCTTGGGGAGTCAAGAGGCATGTGCATGGACTGCGAGCCACACCTGATATGAACCTGCTATAGTTCATGTACTTGGGTGGCCTGGAAATGGAGCTCCCATGCTGGGGCGTGGCCATGGGAGGGAGGAGGGGGCTCCTTGGCCAGCCTCTGTGGGTAATTAAAATGAGCTGTGGTCTCTTGGGGCTCATTTTTGTCCTTCTTCTGTAAGGGCTTCAGGCTTTCCCAGTACATCAAGAGTGATTTTTCAGGCTGCTTTGCCAGACTTTATGATGGTTGTGGCTGGCTTGACTAACAGCAGGGGGTGGGGGACCCAGTTTATAACAGGGTTAGGAAAGTAAGGTCAAAGGCGCTTTTGCTGCTGTTGCTGCCGACTTCGTGGAGTACTTGACGAAGTCAGGCAAGGTGATGATGGCTTCTTACCTGCTTTCCAGTTTGAGTTTCATGGCTGAGTGTGTTTTTGTGTGTGTGCTTGTGTGTGGTACACATGAGCCTGTGTTGTCAGGCAGATATATGCAGAACATTAAAAAAAATTTCCCCTCTCCTCATCCTTCTCTCCAAGTTTTCTTTGCTTTATTCCTGCCTTGCTTCTTTTTGGAAGTGCAGAGCTGAACTCTGCTCGCTATCATTCTCCCTCTCTTTCATTCCTTCCCCTGCTGAATCACTAGCTCTTTTTGTCACTCCCGACCCTCCGCCTTGGGGTTAAATTTTTGTGGTTGGAGGCATTCAAAACAGAGATGAAATTTGTTTCCAGGCCCTGAGTGAGCTGGTAATGCTGGGCCCAGAAAACCTCTGGTTTGACCGGCCAGGGGAACTTGAAATTTGGAGCTATGGGCATTTGGCCCTTTTTGTACCTGGGAGCCAGACAGAATCTGATTTGGATCTGTTCCACTAGGCCCTGAGGGCCTCTGAAGAAAATTGCCTGGGGGATGAACCTTGTAATTAGCCAAGTTACTGTTTGACAGAGGCACGTTGAGGGTCTACCAAGATGACTTTTTTCCCCAAGTTATTTCTTGCGCTTTGCCCTCAGACGTGAAGGATGAGGTTGTTTGCAAACTGCCTTGAGTTCCAGCGGTCTGTGCAACAGAGTAAATATTTTTGAGGATAGGACTGGGGGAGGGAGAAAGAAGAAGGGGGAAAGGAAGTAAATGTGCTAGCTGAGGAGTGGAATGGGGAAGTATAAATCTGACCAAAGGGGAGAGGACCCTGGCGATGAATCCTTTTTACTGGCAGTGGTGGAATCTATGAACGTGCGTGTGTGTGTGTGTGTGTGTGTGTGTGTGTGTGTGATATACAGACACTCTAGATGGTGGCTGCCTTGTGCCTAGCCAATGAATGACAGGCCATACGAAGGACACCAGCATGCCTCTGAGGAATGAAGTCTCTTTCTAGTCGACCTTTTTTTGAAGTATATAATTTACTACCAACTGCACAGTGGGGGATAGGGTTTGGGGGACAGAATATGGGCTCCTTCGTTGGTATTAGAACTTAGGGAGACCTCAGGAAATCAGCTGACTTGGCCCGCGGTCTTCAGGCAGGTGAGAGTCTCTGAACCACCAGTGACAAAGGGCTATCTATTTTCATCTTCACATTGCCCAGGAGCATAGACTCCACATCCTCTGGCTGCTGCGTGTTTGCCCTGAGCAAGAGAGTCCAGATCTTGGGGCACATCTGGTCCTGCGTTTTAGTAACAGGGTCCTGCTTGCAGCAGGTGCTTAGGAACAAGTGCGAGTTGATTTATGGCTGCTTGTGGCACAGCCCTGGGTCGGCCAGATGGCTTGAGAAATCTGGTCAGGCCCGTGGGCGCCCCTTGATGAAAAGCGTGCAGTGTTAGTAGTGCCAGTGGATATCTTTTTATTTTTGGATTTTGCCTTTACGTGTTTAGACTTCTCAAAGGAGGGACCTATAATTTTCAGTGGACAGACAGTGGATTGAATACATAAAACGAGAAAAGGTTGTCCATCCAGGAGCTAGTTAGCTCTGTATTGTTAGAATTGTTTCCAAAGAAGCTGGGTGGCCATTTCAAGGCTGCTGTCACAGTGGATTCCTGCCCGGGATGGGAAATTGGGCTAGATTATCACTAAGCCTCTTGCAACTACAGGAGTCTGAAATTCTGTATAACTCTTGTGTCTGTCTGGAAGATTCAATTACACACACAGAAAAGGAAAGTATAGAAGATTACCAGTAAGTAACTGTCTTTAAATGTATTTATGTATTTAAATGTAATTGTATCTATGGTAAATGCATTTGAATTTAAAAGCAGAGTGAAAATTGTACAGTGCTAAAAAAAAAAAGGGTTTCCGAATTTATTCTTAGGGTGAGATATTTAGGAAATGTGAGTGTGTATGCCAGTTTCAGCTTTGAGGACTTGAACCATTCTCAGTCCTTTCTGCCCAAACCCTGTCCAGCTTGTGTGATGAACACATAGCCGCCGCCTTGGTGGGGAGTGTCAGGACACTATAGCAGAATAACACTGACAACCTCCGCCTCTGTCCAGCTACTGAAAGGCTATGCTGGTATTTAGTTAAACTCAACTTCCTAATAAAGCTTAGGGAAAGGACCAAGGGCACTGTCTTCTGGAATTGGCTTCCTAGCTGTCTCTTTAAACTTTGTGACCAGATCACTGTTGGGGTTAAGGTCCCCAGACTTCTCTTGTGGCAAGAATGGCTGTGTGACTCTTGACCCCTGAATTAGAAGCTGTTTGCTGCTTTGATCAGCGCTTCTGCCTCACTGTGCTGTACATAGAGGAAATCGTATCAAGGCACTACAAGCCCTGTTGAACTGACCTTCATGGGTGCTTTTGATGTACGGAGGAGTCATTAAGTTGGATGAACTGAAAAAAGCTTTGTAGCACTGCTTAGTAATTGTCCCACTGCTAGCCTATCCAAATTCTACCTCTCTTTCAAGTCCCTTCTTGAATCTTCCTTCATGAAACCTTTCCAGTAATTTCTGCATTCATAGGACTAATTGTACATATCACTCATTTAACACATAACCATATTTCATTTCTCATATTTCTGAATTCTGTGGTTATTATACTTTGAGCTCTTTCAATGTCAGGGACTATCTCCTATGTCTGTGTGTCCCCCACAGTGACCTGCACCAGGCCTTACATAGAGTAAGTGGTCAATAAATGTTGCTGAATTAAGACATTCTGGATGCACTTCGAATGTGATATAATAGTCTTGACTCACAGAATCATAGAATGGTAGAGCTGGCAGGGGCCTTGGGGACTATCCCCATCCTTTTGCAGATGAGGAAATCAGGCCCACAGAAACGAGGTTACTTCATCAAGATTGGTTGGCCAGCCAGTCCCTCTCTGTGACTCTACCTCTCATCTCATTGTTGCCTTTCAATATGGAATCCTGAAGACATTCAGATTACTAAAGTGGTGCATAGTGCCGAACGCTAGGCCAACGTATTCTGGGTTCTTGCTAGCTAGTGTTTGTGTTACCTAGTGGCGTCTAGGTTATTTGAGCCTCCCCAGTTCATGCTACTAGAAAACGAAGGCATGTTTGTGGAAAACTGACAGCATTCTGGCATGGCATTCTAGTAGCCTTGCAGCAACAGAGAAGCCCATCTCTAAGTGTGAACCTAGAAAGTAAGCTGTGTGAGTTACGAGGGATCATCACCTTGGTGGCCACTCCTAGTCCCTGCTGCCAGGATGAGGACGCTCAGAAAAAAAATAAGCAGTGTGTGCTCCCTACCTTGTTACTCTGTGGGTGGTCCTCATGAAAGGGGCACCATGTACCTGTGGACAGATGAAAGAGAAAAGGCAATCTGACAACACAAAGTTACCAGGTTTGAGGAGACACAGGGCTATGTAGACCAAAGGCAAACTCTGACATGGCAGAAAATACGTGCCAATGGTGACAAGATCCATGTTCCTGAAGTGCCTTAGATGAGATTGGGAAGAGGAAAAAGTGACTTTATCACACTCTCTAACCAAGAGAGCATTCTCTGGAGAATTGCTCTGTGGAGGTTCAGTCTTGTGCTTTATCTAGCCCGAGATTCTGTCTGTGACTTGGCCAACCAAATGACAGTTTTAGAAAGGCATAGTTGCCTGTTTATCAATCTGTTACAGTAGTTAGCTAAACTCAACTTCCTGATAAAGCACGTTTCCTGGAGGAGGGTTGGGTTATGTCTCCTGAACAGTGTGCTTCCCTTGAACAGTTCTTTACGGTTCTGTCATCCAGAATTTATCTGTATATTTTCAGCCTCTACTACCTTTTGTGGTAATGAGTTTCACACTGTCAATCTCCACTGAATGCATCTCCCATCTTTTGAGAATGAGTCTTAATTGAGTGTAGTGATCTTCTATTTTGGGAAAAGTGAGCACAAAAAACAGGGATGTCCTTCAACATGCTGACATCAGTTGAGGTGTTTATTGAGGGAGAGAAGAGATTTCTTAAATCTTTCTCCTCAGAGATGCCAGAGCTGGTATTGTGTTTAAGAACAAAGGAGGCACCTTATGCTTCTTGCAATAGCAAGAAGCTGGTGAATTCAGGGTAATTAGGGGGATGATTCTGGAACAGAACAATGAGAAGGCAAGAACCTTGTGATGATGATTAGATAAGGCCAGTTAATGGAGGGCCTCAAAATACTGGCCTGTGGAGTTTGGGGTTTAATATAATAGGAAGCAGGGCCTTGGTCTACGTTCTTGAGCATGGGTATATTATAAGTGGAATTTGTTATTTGTTATATTTGTTATAATTGAAATGTGAAATTTGTTATCATAAATGATATTTGGCAACTACTTAGCAGGTTTGCCTGGACAGAGATTTTGGCCCTTCTCTGTGAGAGGATGGCTCATCACCTCAGAATTGAAAATGTTCCTGCTTTTAATTTTCCCTGTTGCTACTGTAGCAAAACAGGGTTATCCATTTTTCTCTGACCTTCACATAGCAATAAATCTGGGGGCTGATTTTAAATTATGTTTTTAGTGTCCAAGGAAACTTCTTGCCTCTCAGCAGACTCTGAGTGTCATCAGAAGAACCTTGAACCAGTCTTGTCGGTGGTTCTGCACGTTTATTGTGCTCTAGAGCTGGGTAGTGTGTAAGAGGACAGACAACCGTCCATATCAGGGAGGACTTATAGCAAAGGCTTATTTCTGTTATGTGGGACCAAGGGCCATTGTGGGGCTCTAATCCTTTGGCCCTTCCTGCTGTTCCAAGCATAGCTCTTCCTTAAAGCCACCCTTAACAGCTGCTATGGGAGCAGTTTCAAGCAGCCACCAGCTTCCCAAGAGACCTCTTCTGTGACCACTTACAGTCCTTAGAGTCTGAATCACCATCTTAATACTTGATTATTGGACTTATCTTTCTTTAACTGTTTTCATATGTATGTTTTGTTTTCCCCAACAAAATTAACTCCAATTTCTCTTGTTCTTCCTTTGTTAGACCCGTAAATACTTGTTGGCTGATTAATTGCCCTGATGAAAGAATAACAACAAAAAGCATAGCCAGAAAGCTGTTGGGGAGACTTAGAAGCAGACTATCGTATAGAACACCTAGCCACACTGCCAGTCTGTGAAGCACAGCCCTGCCATGGAATCTGTCTGGGTTCTCACCAACTCCACTCATGAATCTCTTTTGAGTTTTTTCGTGTGAATTGAAGCCTGTGTCATTATCATTGTCCCTCCAAAGAACTAGCGTGCTAGGGATGGGGGATGGGACATGACACACCAGTCCAGCCTGGCACTGCTGGTTACTGCTGGTCAGTACCACCATGTGGCCCATGTGACGTGGGAGTCCCATCATCTAGCCCAGCTATGGAAGCCTGAGGCCAGTCAAGAGGTTGGTAGAGGATGGCTTAAAATGATGATGTCTCTTCAGGTGGCAGAAATGAGGATGTAGTGGGGACATGGTTGCATTTATAAAATTCACAAGGGAGAAAAGCAACTTCTAACCCCCTGGAAGGGGGAAGACCTCTTGGTACTTTAAAGACAAAGGAAAGTTCTGTTTTGAGAAGTGTATGGATATCATTATTCCAAGAAGAGATATAGATAGAAAGTACTAGGGGATTTCAAAAACAGTTACCTTATGTTTGTGGATGACAGATCCAGTCTTTCACTAAGACAAATTAGTGATGTTTGAGGATACTCCTGACTTTTGAGGTCAATATTGGGAATCATCACCAAATCTTCATATAGTTTATTCCCGTCAGAGACAGATCTCTAGCTTACTGCAATTATGGGACTAACCTAGGGGGTTGCTTTTGATCATAATTAAAGACAGACGTGATGGGTTGTAGTTCACAACAGCCTTAGCTGCTGGCTCTCTAAGTTTCCTCTTACTTAGAGTAGAAAGGCCTGTTGGTCCCACATCTGCCTTCCCAGCCACACCCACTCACTGGTGACAACTGGCTGCCAGTAGCCTCATCTCTGGAGAATAATACAATGGGCCTCTTGTGCACTTGTTGACATACAGAGTGGATTGTTTTAGCAGGTGCAGAAGATAGTCTGTGTGGAGACTACAGAGACCTTTATCCCTGATGGCGTAGCGTAATTCAAATCTAAGTTGTTCTTTGTCCGGTGGATAAGCAGGTGTTGAAACGGGACTTAGTTAAGCTCCGGTCCTTCTGTGTGTGGGAGCAACATTAATTGGTATGGGTGTGGGTGTGGGTGTGAGTGTGTGTGTGATTGTTCTACTCTCTCTGTATCTTTTCCCTGTAATAAAAACAATTTAAATTCCCTTCGGTGGCCAATCAGATAGCTTTGATTTTTCTAAGGCTTTTGATTGGAGACTGTACACCCAGGGCAGTTTGAGTCCTGGAGACGTTAATTCTTTGTTTTCAAGAGGGATCTTAGAGATGGGCAGTGACTAGGAAGATGGCTGTTTGCTGTTAACGTGGTAATTTCACTTGGGTTGTTCTTGAAACGGAGCCTCGTGTTTCTCCTGTGTCCTTTCTCCTGATTCTGAATTCACTTCTTGATTCACTCCTACCAGTGAAGGAGAACAATGGAAAAGGGGAACAATCAAGCTAGCCAGTGGCAAGGACCTTAATTACCCTGAACTCAGTTAGCCAGATCCTTCAGTTCAAATTCTTCCCCCTACCCTTGGCTTTTAAGAGAAGGAAGTAAATCATACAAAAGCAAGCTAAGACCAAGGATGTTGTTAAAAACAAGCAGGCAAGCAAACAAAAAGCCACAAAAATCATTTTGCAAGTTCACTACATATGTTCACCTCCGTGACAAACTGCTCAGCCTAATATTACAGCTGGTTTGCACCCCTCATGCAGTCATGTGTGTGGCGGGGAGGCAGGGGGAGGATCTCGTGGGGACTGTTCCAAAACTGCAGCGAATGTACAACCCGGGGTTAAATGTTTGCTCCACGTGGACAGCAGCTTGCTTATTCCCCTGCTGATGAGGTAAGCCTTTTTCCTTCACTTACTTTCTCTTCTCCCCCTCTGGTCCTTGCTCATCCACGTATAGTCTGTCTCCAAGAGATCTCTGTGTTGAAGGAGAAAATATGCCTCAAGAGGAGGAGAATAAAAATAGGTCAGTGGTCACTCTCATCTCACATTCCCATTTATTTGGTTTGCAATTCAGTTCAATTCAACAAGTATTTGTTGAAAGCTTCTTTGTTCCTCTACTTATATTAGGCTCTGGGAGATTTAGAACCATGATGATAATGTTAATAGCTGACATTTACTTAGCGTTTACCATGTGGCAAGTGCAGTTCTAAGCACTTTATTTATATTCGTGCATTTGATCCACACAAGGACCCCATGAAGTACTATTATCCTCATTTCACAGATAAAGAGACTGAAGTTGACCAAGTCACCAGCTAGGAACTGGCAGAGCCAGAATGCAAACCCAAGCATTCCTGCTCCAAAAAGACAAGGTTCTTTTTCTTATCAAGTCCAGTAGGGGGAGATGAGGTCAACATAGTGAAAAACAGCTAGGAAACAATACAAGACTCTGGCAGTGAGGACAACAGGGGTAGAGAAGGGAGAGATTAGTGCAGCTTAGGGTAGGCCTTTTGGAGGAGGCAAGACCTCTCTAAATCCTAGCTTCTTCATCTATCAAGTGGGTATAATAGATTCTACCTCATAGATTTCGTGTGAGAATTGGATGAGATAATGCATATAAAGAGTTTACTGCAGTGCCTGGCATATGGTGAGTGCTCAATAAATTGTGGTTATGATGGTGACAATGATAGCTTTGAAGTCTCTTGGACCTGAAAGATGAGTAGAGCTGGAATCTCCAGAGAGGAAGAGGAATGGCCTTCCAGGTGAATTATGAGGAAAAAGGGGAGCAAACATGGTGTTGGGAAGGGGTGCTAAGGAGACAATTTTCTTGTTCCGTTGCTTGTGGTCACTAGTCACCTACTAGCTGAGCTAATTGAGGAGAAAAAGTAAAGCTTCAGCAGCCCTGAAGCTTTTCATTGGCCTTGAAGCATGCTGGACATACCCTATGTGTAACAGTGGGACCCTGCTTCATAATTAGTCCCCATCTTGTCTTACTCCTCCTCAAGCTCAGGCCTGATGCCAGATGAGTGGGTATGAAAAGCTCTAGACATTTCCAGAGTGAGAGCAACCTGCGGTGCTTACAAGTCCAGGCTCAGTTGCTTCCCTGACCTTAACAGCTATGAGCCTTTCCTGAGGCACAGAGGAAATGTGGCTCCCAGCAGGCTGACAGGAGGGACTGGGCTTGGGGGTAGGGGAGGTCCCTTGAGACTGTCTTCTGTGTGTTATATGTGGCATCAATCAATTAAGTATTTGTTGAGCTCCTACTATGTATAGAACCACGTGTTAGGAATTTTGGGCAATTCAAGAGAAGTAAAAAGTGTGGTCTCTGCCCTCGAGGTACTGCTGATTTTGTTGTGGAGACCAGATTGACGCACTGGTAACAATTCGAGGTCATTATAGAGTAGGTAACTAAATGTTCAATTGCCTGCTTTCTTCAGATGCCGCTACCTGGCTGTCCAGCTGTCTCCTGCCATCCCTGTGTTTGCTGCCATGCTCTTCCTTTTCTCCATGGCTACACTGTTGAGGACCAGCTTCAGTGACCCTGGAGTGATCCCTCGAGCCCTACCGGATGAAGCTGCTTTCATAGAAATGGAGATAGGTAAGTTTTCTAACCAGCTGGCATGATGCTGTGCAGTGGGTGGCTTTAATCAGTAAGGGACTGGAATCATGATAGTAGTTGCAGATTAATAATCACTTCTAGCCATTGCCCTCTGAAATCCTGAATCTGAGATCATGACCACCCTGTCAGTTTGGTAAGGCAGGTGTAGCAAAATTCGAAAGTCATATGCTTCATTCTTCCCTGTGTGGGGGAGGGATTTGTTACTAAGGTCCTCCTGCACTGTTTCCAAGAGGATGGGCTTTTTTACTTTTGAGGAGTCATCAATTCATTAGATTTTTTTCTGTGAAAGCTATAAACCTCTTCATAAAAATATTTTTGTATGGATGCACATACATACAATTTTGAATGTAATTTCAGGGATTCATAGATCTTTTGAAGCACATTCATGGGCCCCCTACCAAGAATTCCTGCTTTAGGGGAACACAAGGTGAGAGGGGACAGCTGTGGTGCCAGGAACCACTGAGAATTCTAGGAATGGCGAAGGAAGCAGGTACAGGCTCATGACGGTGCAGTCTGCAGCTCAGGGTGGGACTCTTTGGGACAGAGGTAAAGTGCTACACTTCTCAGGAGCCAGCATGGCTTTATAAATTGAAACAGAGCATCCCAGGGCTAGAGGAGGGGATATCCTGGGAGCTCGCACTGGCAGAGAAGGCTATGATGCCAGTACTCGCAGGGACTGGGAGCCCACCAGACCCAACAGCAGTGCCTGCCTAAATTGTTCTCAAGTCTTGTACCCAAGTAGCTTGAGTCAGCATCCAACCAAATAGAGTAGAAGAAAGGGACCCAGGACTTGTAAGAGTCAAAGCTGTGCCAATGGAGCGCCAATCTGTGGTTAGCCTTTAGTTCCTTTAGGGTTTTTTTTTTTTTTTTAGGATTTTAATATAATTTTATTTAATTAAAAACATACAAACCTATTGGGGTTCTAATAGGTATTACCTTATATTTATATATTATTTTTGAGAGATTTTACGTTTTTATAATCATATCTGCCTATCCAAGAAAATAGTGTCTTTCTATATTTTCAGAATAAATTTTATGCCCCTTAATAAAGTTTTTACAGTTTTCTTTATCTAGTTTCTATACTTCTCTTACTGAGTTTATTCCTAATGTTTATATGCGTGCTATCATCAGTGAAATATTTTCTCCCATTTCCACTTGATTTCTTTTTTTCCTCCAGTTTTGTTGAGATATAATTGACATATAACATGGTGTAAGTTTAAGGAATACAATGTGTTAATTTGATTCTCTTTCAGGGTGCTCTAAAAGCTTCCAAGCTTTTGTATTTCTTGGTTTATTTTAGCTGCGTTTCTCCTTCTAGCTTCTTAGCGAATTTGTTTTTGAAAAATTCTGACCTGTTTTAGTTGAGCTAAGGAGACATCGGTTTGTGCACATCTGAGCTCAAACTACTAGGCAGGGGGTGAGGGTGGGAATGGTGGGAAGATAGCAGAGGCAAGGTGTGTTGGCGAAGCTGGAGTTCCGGGGAGACCTGGGGTAGTTGGGAGCAAGATGGGGAGGGAGAGTTGTGAGTGCTGTGTTTTCTCCATCTGGGTAGTTCTTTTATCACCCTCTTTCCATTCATATCTTGAGAAACTGAAGGTCAAGGCAGGGCCTTGACTTTTCTCTTGCATCTCACAGCAGGTTGTTAGCAAGGTTAGCTCTGTTTTGCCAGATCACTGGGCCTGGAGCCCAGGCTTGAGCTGTCACGTTGTGACCTCTGCGTTTAGCATGTTTCTCTCCATAGAAGAGTGCGTTCTTGAGTTCATACGTATGTTTATGTTAGCAAGTTTTTGTCAATTTACATTCAGCCCTGTACTGGGTATGCTGTGGGTGGGGGCTGGTGGGGGGAGAGGGAAGGAGACATGAGAGTCCCTTGCATCATAGCTCCTCATGAGGAGGATGAACTGTGAACTCTATCTGCCAGATACCCTCATGTAAAGCATGTGCAAAGAAATTTTAAGGTGGCATTTGGTACTTATATCATCCTCTAATGGATAGCTATCCCCATCCTTTTAAGACTTGTGACACTGTTGTTGTTTGATTTCACAGCATCCACCCCACTCAGCAAAAAAAGGAAAAAAGTTCCATATGGCAGATATTTTTAAAATCAAAGCGAATTAAAAAAATACTCTGTTTTTAGAATTATCCTGCACAGCTAGGGTGCAATGAGACAGGCACTCTTCTATGCTGCAGATGAGCGGGCGTGCAAACTGGTACAATCTGTCTGGGAAGCAGTTTGACAATAAGTAATATGGGCTTTAATGGTTCATACCCTTTGACCCAGTAATTCCGCTTCTCTCAGGGTTTAGCTAAAAGAAGTAATCAGAGATTTACACAAACTACTGTGGAAGGATTTTTAGTGCATAATTTTTTCTTTCTGCTTTTTTTCTTTTTAATATGGGCCTAGCTGTTTTAATACCATCAACTTCATATATTACTGCTCAAACTTCAACATGCTTTTCTTCTTTCTTTCTGTTTTAGAAATTAATTTTAACACATGAATATATTCTTGAGGAAGGGAGGAGGGAATTGGAGTTGGGATGGTGATCAAAAGCGTTTAAGTTTATCTGTAATATTTTGAGTTTTTGCATGCAGCATTGCTAAAATAGTAAAAAACCAGAGGCAACTTAAATGCCAACAATATGTAATGGTTAAATAAATTACAGTACATGCATATGATGGAATATTATGTTGCCAATACTGATGTTTTCAGAAAAAGAATTCACAACAGTGGAAAAATGTTCGCCAATATAATGTTAAGTGAAAAATACAGGATACAAAATTGTGTTTATATTATGATCTCAGATTTTAAAAAATCTCGAATGTTTCTTTATCTGTTAAGAGAAAATAGAAGGAAATACACCAAACTGCATGAATATCCCTGAGTTGAGAGATTAGCAGTGATTTTTATTTTTTATTTATATTTTCTGTTTTTTCCAAATTTTTTACAATAAGCATATATTACTCTCATTTTTAAATAATTGTTTCTCTGATAGTATTACCAGTCTTTTTTCATGCATATATTTTATTTTTGCAAGATAATATCCTTTTATACATGTTGCTTTTTAGCGTACATTTTTATTTTGCAATATATTGTGAATATTTTCCTGTGTTGTCAATTGCTCGTCTACATCATTTTAAGTGGTCGCATAATATTCCATCCTGTGCATGTATGATAATTTACTTTAACCAACATCCTATTGTGACATTCAGGTTATTTTCAGTTTTTCACTATTAAAAGGGACTCGGTGACACATAGCCTTGTGTCAACGTCTTTTGTACATCTCTTGGTAATTTCGGTAAGTTCCTAGAAGTAGAACTGAGGAAGACTGGCCCTGGGCTAACATCCGTGCCCATCTTCCTCTACTGTATATGGGATGCCACCACAGCATGGCATGACAAGTGGTGCATCGGTGGGCACCCGGGATCCGAACCCTGGCCGCCAGCGTGCACTTAACTGCTACACCACAGGGCCGGCCCCGTGTTCTTTTTAATATTTGTTAATGTGGTAGGTGGAAATGGTATCTTTGTGTTAATTTTTGTTTCTTTGATTATTAGTGAAGTTGGATGTTTTCATTTCATACGTTTTTTAGTCATTTTTATTTCTTCTTTTATAAATGTTTTTCTTTGTAATCAACCAAAACACTTGAAGAAACACTTTTTCACATGTCCACAAAAGAATTGCATGGCACTCAGTGGAATTTTGGGGGACACTCTAATCTTGAGAGTCTAGTCTGGAAATGCTTGTCTAGAGAAGACAGTGGGCCTAGGGAACCTTTGATTACTCCCATTGCTTTTGGAGAGGTGGTGAGACTTTTGGGCTCAAATAATGGCTAGCAGGGATGTTAATTGTCTCTACTGATCTACAGAAGCTACCAATGGTGCAGTGCCCCAGGGCCAGCGACCACCCCCTCGTATCAAGAATTTCCAGATAAACAACCAGATTGTGAAGCTGAAATATTGTTATACGTGCAAGATCTTCCGGCCTCCCCGGGCCTCCCATTGCAGCATCTGTGACAACTGTGTGGGTGAGTAAAACCAGAGGGGCTTTGCCTGGGGGAAAGGCTGAGTTGAAGAGGAGGGTCAGGGTGATTTTTCTCGGGAAAAATCAATAGGAGTGGGAAGATAGATTTAGATAGCAAACAAGCTAGATTCAGTTAGGAAATTTGAAATAGGGAAAAAGCTTCTGAACAACTGTAAATCAACTGTACTTCTGTAGATCAAATTGTAATTTAAGTATCCTCTAGTCTACAATTAAAAAAGAAGAAACTCTTTCGTAAATGGGGAAATAAACTTTACCTGTTTTTCAAATCTAGATTTTCCTCTACTGGATCTGTTTCAAGTGGAACCTGGTACCTTACATAGGGGGAGGAGAACCCTAGTCCACTGGAGGGCAGCATCGGGGAAGGAAGGGCTATGTAAGAAGTAGTGTTCCCAAGAACAGAGTTGCTAGCATTTACTGAGTTCCTGGTATATACTAGGTACCATGCTAAGTGCTTTCCATTTCTCTCATTTAAGACTCAAGAACCCCATAAGATAGGTATCATCCCCATCTTACAAATGAGGAAGTAGGTGAAGCACCTTTGTGTAGGTTCCTATAATTAGTATGAGATGAAGCTGGAACAGATCTGATTCCCAAACCCTCATTTCTTCTTTCTCTGCTGCTGGTGCTGCAAGGGTGGCAGGTGTACGTGTGCATAATACATGGGTCTGTGCTTCTATCTGAGTATCTGTGGCTTAGTTGTAATCACTGCCTAGTGTGTGCTGAAACCTGGGAAAGATCAGAGACAGGCAGTAAATACATCTATCGATAGGCACATCTGTGCAATTCCTTATATTCTCAATAAGCGTACTTCCTGCTTTCTTTATATATGCCACGGAGCATGCCTGAGTACATTGCTTTCCTCTTATTAACCAATTCTTTAGGCAAAGGTTGGGAAGATATATCTTACTTACATGGTAAAAAGCTATATGTAGATAGGATTTTTATAAATTGAAACTCATTTTAAATGAGCTAGGAAACTTGATTTTTTGAGAAGGTCTGATGTAAAGATTTTCATAAAGAATTCCCTCTCCTTAGGAATATTCTTAAATATAAATAACTCATACAAATTGATTTTTAAAAAAAAGCATGAATATTCCAGTAGAAATATGGACAGCAGATAAGACAGAAAATGCAATTAGTTAACATGAAAGAAATGTTCATCTCTACTAAAAATCAAAGAAATAAAAATTAAAATAGGATCTTTTTTAATCTAGAAAATTAGCAAGGAAAACCTGATAATGCTTAGTCCTACACTACTGGTAGGAGGGTAAATTGGAACCAACTTTTTGGATGGTAACCTAGTAAGATTTATAAAAGCCTTAAAACATGTCTACCCTTTGATGCCAGTGATTCCTTTCCTAGGAATCTGTCCTAAGAAAATAATCAGGGATGTGGTAAAAAGATTTAGGTATGGAAATATTTACCTTGGGATTATAATAATGAAAAATAAGAAAGAACCTAATTGTCCACCAGTAGACAGATGGTCAAAAAAATTGTGGGAGATTCATACTATAGACTTTTATGGGAAAAGCTCATACCAGAAAGTTAAATGAAATGAGGCAGAAGATAGGCTACATTTACATATAGTGTGATCTCAGTTACATATTTAAAAAAACGTAAGTACGTATAAAGAAATATGCAAGGAAATACTCCAGAATGCTTATAGTTCATTATCTATAGGTTTTGGGATTATGAGTGAATTTGTTTCCTTCATTTAAAATTTTTTTTTCAAGTTTTCTACAAGGAGCATGTATTACTTGTATTATCAGAAAAAAGTGTGATTTAAAATATGGTAAAAATATGTCTGTATAAATCTGCATTTTGTAATGTTTTTACATGGCAGGTTTGCTTAAACTAAGGTTACATCTGTAATTCTTGATCCAGGCATTCACCACTCCTCTCCATCTTCCTTCCCTTTTCTGAAAAGATATACTGTAGCCCTTTAATCAAGAGATGTACCATTCTTACAGCCTTATGTTTTGACCAGTGCACACCTGTATTTTTTGACAGTACAGCTCATTGTTCTTTAAAAATGATGTATTTTATTCTTTGTGATTTTTTTGATTCATTAAAATAATACATGTTCATTGTAGAAAATATGGGAAGTACAAAAAGTGTAAATAAAATTTAATCCCAAACTCACTCTCCATTTTGCTGTATTTCCTTCCAGTCTCTCTCTTGTTTGTGAAATTCAATCACACATGATAGAGTTTTTAATCCTGCCTTTGTCACTTAGCACTATATCCTGAGCATTTTTCTACATCTTTAATAAACGTTTTTTAATATATTATTTTAATGACTGCATAATCCATCATATGGCTATATTCTAGTTTATTTAGGCAGTCTCCTGTCATTAGATATTATTCATGATTCCATTTCATTCATTGTTATAACACTGCAGTCAAAATTATTAAATTTAAGAATGTGGCAAAATTGGAAACTTCATACATTTTGGGTTCAAATGTAAAACGGTGCAGCCACTGTGGAAAACAGTTTAGTGGTTCCTCAAAAAGTTAAACATAGAATTCATATGATCCGGCAATTCCTGGGTATATACCTGTATTAGCCTGCTCGGGCTGCCGTGACAAAATACCACAGACTGGGTGGCTTAAATAACAGAAATTTATTTTCTCACAGTTCTGGAGGTTAGAAGTCCAAGATTAAGGTGCCAGCAGAGTTGGTTTCTGGTGAGGCCTTTCTAACTGGCTTGCAGGCGGCCACCTTCTTGCTGTGTCCTCACAAGTTTTTTTCTCTGTGCTGGTGCACTCCTGGTGTCTCTTCCTATTCTTATAAGGATACCAGTCTTATTGGATTAGGACCCCACCCTTATGACATCATTCAACCTTAGTTACCTCCTTAGGGGCCCTATCTCCAAATACAGTCACATTAGGGGTTAGCGCTTCAACATGTGCATTTTTGGGGGGAGGAGGGACAATTCTGTCCATAACAATACCAAAAAGAATTGAAAACAGGGACTCAAACATACTTGTACATCAGTGTTCATAACAGCTTTGTTCACAATAGCCAAAAGATGGAAACAATCCAAGTGTCCATCAATAGATGAATGGATAAACCAAATGTGGTATATCCATACAATGGAATATTATTCAATCATAAGGAGGAACGTAGTGCTGATACATGCTACAACATGGATAAACCTTGAAAACGTTATGCTAGGTGAAGGAAGCCAGACACAAAAGGACAAACATTGTATGATTCCACTTATACGAAATATCTAGAATAGGCAAATTCATAGAGATAGAGAGAAGATTAGAGGTTAGCAGGGGCTAGGGGAAGGGGATAATGGAGAGTTACTGTCTAAGGGGTACAGAGTTTCTGTTTGGGGGTGATGAAAGTGTTTGGAAATAGGTAGTGGTGGTGTTGCATGACATTGGTTGCCACTGAATTGTACACTTAAAAATGGTTAAAATGGCAAATTGTATGCTATATATATTTTACCACAATAAAAAATTTAATCAAACGTTGTTGAACTTAAATTTCTGTGCACATCTCTATTTCCTTATGAGAAATTACTGAAAATGGATTTATTCTGCCAAAGGGGTGTGATCATTAAGATTTTTGATACATACTGCCAAATTGCTTTCCAGAAAGATTCTCTCAATTTATACTCCCACAAACAGTATACTAGAGTGTCCATTTTACCCTATTCTCACTAGCAATGGATATTATTTTTTATATTATTATTTTGATAGGCAAAAAAGTGTCTTATTGTTGTACTGGTATTGAACTAAATTATTAGTGAATCTGAAAACATTTAAATATATGTTTATATGGTATTTATTAACTCTGTTTTTGCCTTTTGGCTATTTTCTTGAAGGAGTATTTGTATTTTGTTATTGATTTGTAAGGACTTTTCATATACTAAGGTACAAAATTTACAAACATTCCTGTTGGTTTTTTTTTTCCTCTTTAATTTTCTTTATAGTATTTTTAACATATAGAAAATATTTTTTAAAGTTTATGGAGTCAAATCTATTTTTCTTTGTCATCTCTGTTTTCGTCCATTACTTTTATGCTTAGAAAGGCCTTCTCGATAAATATTCATCTATTATTTTTTATTATTTTATGGGTTCACTTTGTTTTTTACATTAACTCTTTAATTCATCTGGAATTGATTTTGATAAATAGTGTGAAGAAAAAAATTTAACCTTATTTTCCACCAAATAGCCAATTGTCTCAGAGTTGTTTATGGAATAATACTTCCTTTCACCACTGATTTTGTAGTGCTGCCTTTGTTAGACAGTAAATTCTTATACATTCCAGAATCTGTTTCTGAGTGCTTTCCATTCCATTGAGCTGTGCCACACCATTTTAAGTATTGTAGTTTTATAATTTTTTACTAACTGGAGGTTAAGAAAAACCACACTACTCATTTTTCAAAATTTCCTTGGCTATTTTCATCTATTTATCCTTCCTGAACTTAATAGGCCCACCTACTAAGATTTTTCTTTGAAAAACCAAGGTCATTGCTGTTAACTGGCACTGAGACAGATCACTTAACCTCTCAGTGCCTCAGTTTCCTCATCTGTAAAATGAGGAAGAGAATATCTTCTTTTGCCCAATTTCCAGGGTGATTGTGGGGATCAAATGAGATGGCTACGAAAACATTGTGAAAAAGTGAACAATAGAAACCAGTGTTTTTTACAATTGAAATAGGCAGTGATCCTGGGGGTCTTTGAGTTAGGTATTCCGTGGATGGCGGAGTCGTGCTTTGTTTTGGAGGCTGTGGCACTGGACTTTCTCTTTCTCCCACAGAGCGCTTCGACCATCACTGCCCCTGGGTGGGGAATTGTGTTGGAAAGAGGAACTACCGCTACTTCTACCTCTTCATCCTTTCTCTCTCCCTCCTCACGATCTATGTCTTCGCCTTCAACATCGTCTATGTGGCCCTCAGTGAGTATGCCGGGCAGTGTCTGTTGTTGGAGTGGGGATTGGGGTAGGAGAAGACTTGACAGCTTAGGGGAGTGGTTGCGTTTCCTGGTGGGACTTTACCATTGCGAAGGCACCTTAGAACCAGTTAGAAATGAGCACTACTCTCTTCTCTGCTCTCGAGCAGGGCTCCAAACCTCAGCTCACATCAGTCAGTATTTACTGACTGTGTTGGCCTTCTCACTGGCCCTTTGCTGGGGACGGGGACGTAATTATTGGTCTGTACCCAGAGTACTGGTCATTTCTGAGGTGATCCCAAAGGTTGGGGATGTATTTTGCTGTATGCATCCTTTCTTCTGCCTTGTAAGATCTGCCCTGTGCCAGGTGGTAGAAGAGTTATACTAGAGAAATCCCTTTTAGTAGCTCATGGTTTACTTTGGGCGATTGAAAATACATATCCTCATGTGTTCGCATGCACACACACAACACACATAAATCAGCCTAGGGGCAGATGGGATGTGGAGTTAAAGGAGTGATCTCAATCAAGACAGCTTCCTGGGAAGAGATGAGTTCTCAGCTGGATTTTGAACAGAGGAAGGACATGGATTGGTGAGGAGAGAGGATTTTTCTTGGATATTTTTTATTTCTTTCATCTATGAATGAATATCCCCCTCCATGCCCAAAGTTGGAGGCTAGGGAAAAGGGAGGGGAGCCGGATGCATGGCTCCTGCCCAACTCTCTAGGCCAGTGCCTGGTCCTACATTGGAAATGTGAACACTTTGGTCAGGAGACTACCGGCTTGGGGTGACAGCCACTTGCCCGAATGAGGGCTTATCTCTTGCCACCTTGTAACAAGGGATCGGGAGGGAAGGAGGTGAGTAGGTACTAGGATAAATGTGCATTTTTTTATTGATGTTTTAACAGTTTTTAACATTGTGAAATTTTGGGTTGTACATTTTTGTTTGTCCATCACCATATATATGTCTCCCTTCACCCCTTGTGCCCACTCCCCACCCCCATTGCCCCTGGTAACCACAATACAGTTTTCTCTGTCCATGTGTTGGTTTATATTCCACATATGAGTAAGATCATACAGTGTTTGTCTTTCTCTTTCTGGTTTACTTCATTTAACATAATACCCTACAGGCCCATCCATGTTGTTGCAAATGGGACGATTTTGTCTTTTTTTATGGCTGAGTAGTATTCCATTGTGTATACATACCACATTTTCTTGATCCAATCATCAGTGGAGGGACACTTAGGTTGCTTTCACTTCTTGGCTATAGTGAATAATGCTGCAATGAACATAGGGGTGCATAAGCCTCTTTGGATTGTTGATTTCAGGTTCGTTGGATAGATTCCCAGTAGTGAGATGGCTGGATCATAGGGTATTTCTATTTTTAATTTTTTGAGGAATCTCCATACTGTTTTCCATAGAGGCTGCACCAGTTTGCATTCCCACCAGCTGTGTATGAGGGTTCCTGTTTCTCCACATCCTCTCCAACATTTGTTGTTTTTTGTCTTGGTGATTATAGCCATTCTAACGGGCATGAGGTGATATCTTAGTTTTGTTTTGATTTGCATTTTCCTGCTGATTAGTGATGTTTAACATCTTTTCATGTGCCTACTGGCGATCTGTATATCTTCTTTGGAGAAGTGTCTGTTCATTTCCTCTGCCCATTTTTCGAGCGGGTTGTTTGTTTTTTTGTTGTTCAGTTGTGTGAGTTCTTTACATATTATGGAGATCAACCCCTTGTCAGATATATGTTTTGCAAATATTTTCTCCCAGCTGGTGGGTTGGCTGTTCATCTTGATTCTGGTTTCGTTTGTCTTGTAGAAGCTCTTTAATCTGATGCAGTCCCACTTGTTTATTTTTTCTTTAGTTTCCCTAGTCTGGGTAGGCATGTCATCCGAAAAGATTCCTTTATGACCACTGTCAAATAGTGTGTTGCCTATATTTTTTTCTATGAGTTTTATAGTTTCAGGTCTCACCTTCAGGTCTTTGATCCATTTTGAGTTAATTTTTGCAAATGGCGATAGCAGATGGTCCACTTTCATTCTTTTGCATGTGGCTGTCCAGTTTTCCCAGCACCATTTATTGAAGAGACTTTCCTTTCTCCATTGTATGTTCTTAGCTCCTTTCTCGAAAATTAGCTGTCCGTATATGTGTGGTTTTATTTCTGGGCTTTCAGTTCTCTTCCATTGATCTGTGTGTCTGTTTTTGTACCAGTACCATGCTGTTTTGATTACTATTGCTTTGTAGTATGTTTTGAAGTCAGGGATTGTGATGCCTCCTGCTTTGTTCTTTTTTCTTAGGATTGCTTTAGCTATTTGGGGTCTTTTGTTGCCCCATATGAATTTTAGTATTCTTTTTTCTATTTCCGTGAAGAATGTCATTGGGATTCTGATTGGGATTGCATTGAATCTGTAGATTGCTTTAGGTAATATAGACATTTTAACTATGTTTATTCTTCCAATCCATGTGCATGGGATGTCTTCCCATTTCTTTATGTCATCATTGATTTCTTTCCATAATGTTTTGTAGTTTTCATTTTATAGGTGATAAGTGTGCATTTTTTACTAAAGTCACTAATTTTTTTCTCTTCTCTTCCCAATTTCACAGAATCCTTGAAAATTGGCTTCCTGGAGACATTGAAAGAAACTCCTGGAACATATCCTCCCCTGGCAGTACGTCCCTGTGAAGCCCTCTTAAACTACTTTCCAGCATGTTCTCCCACCATCTCAGTTTTCAGACGTCAGAGAGTGCCAATGTCTAAAATAAAGAAATGTAGTCTTAGCGGTAGCAAGCTGAATGGAAGATGGCCAGGGCTTCAAGAGAGATCTTTACCCCACCCCCTTCTCTCCTGCCTCCCTCCCAAGTCCTTCTGATCCCAGGCTCAGCCCTCCTCCTCTAGTGGGCTGGCTTTGCCTCAGTGTAGCTCTTATGTCACTTAGTGGAAGTCCCACCTTCCTGTTACAGCTAAGGCTTATTTTGTACAGCTGTTGCATTTATGAAAAGAAGGTTCAGATGTGATTTTTATAAATCACATCCTATTTTATCCCGCCAATTTTTCATTTATAAAGTTTATTTTTGACAGCTTTTCCATTGGCAGTGATGTTTAGCTTTATTGAGCTTTGGCCCCTTCTAAACATCCCCTTCAAAGAGTTAATGAGGAATAAACAGACGCACACTTCAGTACACTAGAGATGTTAGCTACTCACAGTGAATAAACAGCAGTCCTTTACCTTTCATAAGGGATATATCCAGCAAGTTTAGAATTCATCTGTTGTTATATATGGATCCTTGGCCATTTGTGATATATGTTCCGAGAGGTAAAGATGGTGTGACTGGTGCCATGAGTATGGGCTGAGGCATCGAGTCCCCTGGTATGGCTTCAACAGTCCTTAACATCACCTCACTGTTCTAGAAGTACTCATTTGCTTCTTCACACTCTGGTCCGTCGTGGGACTCACTGGATTTCATACTTTCCTTGTGGCTCTCAACCAGACAACCAATGAAGATGTGAGTCAACTTTCCCTTCTCATCACATATTCTGCTCCCAAAGCCTATTCTCTCATTACCTGCTAGAGAACTGAGTTTCCAGGGCCCGGGAGGTCAAAGCAGGCAGAAACCTGGTGTGGGAGATTGTTAAATCCAATGTGTGGAAGAGAAAGCAGACTGCTTTGTTTGCAGCTGAATGCCTGTAGGGAATTAGGAAGAAGAGGTTGAATGGTTGGGTGAGTGCAAGGTCTTCAGCTGTTCATAGATCCTTAATGGCTAATTGGTGCCTCTGGATTTGGAATGGGGAAGCATAGTTGTACTGAATAAATCCTTGCTTTTAAAAAGTTACCAAGTAATCCACGGTTCATTGTAGAAAATCAGAAAACACAAATGAACAAAAAATAGCAAATAAGTCCCTGTAACTTTACCTCCTAGACATCACCATTGTTAATGGTATGATTTATAGTCTTCTAGACTTGTCTAGACTTGTTCTCATGTTTGTTTATGTGAATATATTACGTATTTTTTAAAGAAAATAATACATACTGTTCAGTTATTTGCTTCTTTCAGTCCATTGTGAATATTTTTCCATGGCTATGCATGTATTTCCTTTCTTTTCCTATCGTGGTTAAATATACAAAATGTACCATCTTAAACATTTTTAGGTATACGATTCAATGGCATTAGTAGTCACATTGTTGTGCAACCATCACCAATATCCGTCTCCAGAACTTTTTCATCTTCCCATGCTGCATTTATTTCTTCAACATAATGTTTAATTTAAGCCTTCTCTTTTATCTTGCAGATCAAAGGCTCATGGACAGGGAAGAATCGTGTCCAGAATCCCTACAGCCATGGCAACATTGTGAAGAACTGCTGTGAAGTGTTGTGTGGCCCCTTGCCCCCCAGGTACTCACGGACCTAGTAGGTTCTGCAACTCTTGGGATCTTGTTACCTGGTCTGATGCATTCTTCTTTTTTTTTTTGTGAGGAAGATCAGCCCTGAGCTAACATCTATTGCCAATCCTTCTCCTTTTTTTCCCCTTTTTCTCCCCAAAACCCTAGTAGATAGTTGTATGTCATAGTTTCACATCCTTCTAGTTGCTGTATGTGGGCCGCCGCCTCAGCATGGCTGGACAAGCGGTGCGTCAGTGCGCGCCCGGGATCCGAACCCAGGCTGCCAGTAGCGGAGCGCGCACATTTAACTGCTAAGCCACGAGGCCGGCCCCTGATGCATTCTTCTGAATGTGGCCTCTTGGTGTCAAATAGGTCTTCCCAGGGATTGTCCCTTGGTGACATATCTACATGGATCATAGACCATGGGCTGGTTGGTTTGAAGGGATGACCTTTTGTTCTTATTTCATTTGTTTGTTCCCTGGTGAATATGCTGTTCCCTGGTTTGTGAAAGAAAACATGAATGGAAGACAGGAGGCATGTGCTAGGATCAGGCTAGCCTGCCGAAGGGCAGGTTTATGTTTTCCAGCACACACAGCAAAGTTCAATGGGGTGGGTGGGTGGAGAGGTGAATGCGAAGTGCCTTATTAACTCTCCTGTCTCCTTCAGTGTGCTGGATCGAAGGGGTATTTTGCCATTGGAGGAAAGTGGAAGTCGACCTCCCAGTACTCAAGAGACCAGTAGCAGCCTCTTGCCACAGAGCCCAGTAAGTGTTACTGACTTTAAGGCTTTCCGATTTTAAGAATGAGTTGGTGATAGAGGGAGTAGGCTAAATTTACACCGTGGAGATATAATTAGGCAATTTTGTGTCCAATCGCTGCAGTTTCCCTGTCTCTGCTTCTACCTTAACATTGCCTTTAGATCTTTGTGGACCTGAGGTAGATTAAGATCTAGTTATTTCTTTGACATTCTGTGCCAGCCACTGTGCTAGGGATATGCCAGTGAACAAGGCAAACGATGTCTCTGCTCTCAAGGAGCTCATTGTCTAGTGGGGATGAGAGATGAGAAAACAGGCCATTGCTTAACGTTGTGAAAAGTGCCTAGATGAGGGAAGCATAAAATTCTTTAGGAGCAATGATCGAGGTCAGGGGAGTGGGTTGGAGTTAGTGGTGTGGTTACCTTGGGAGAAAGGGGCTTCGTCACTGGAGTATGCAGATGTTGGGGAAACTCTCCCAGCTGTCCTGCTCAAGATGTACTTGATGAAGTATGTTCCTAAAAAGTTATTATTTGAACTTCCTTTTTTTATAACAGCTTTACTGAGATATAATTCACATACCATAAAATCCCTATTTAAAATGTCTGATTCAATGGTTTGTAGTATATTCACAGAGTTGTGCAATCATTATAGCAATCAATTTTAAAACATTTTCATTACCCCCCCAAGAAAACTGTGTATCCATTAGCAGTCACTCTCCCTTTCCCCCTAGTTCTCCTAGCTGCATTAATCTATTATAGCCCAACTATTAATCTACTTTCTTTCACTATAAATTTGCCTCTTCTGTACATTTCATATAAATGGAATCGTATAATATGTGGTCTTTTGTGACTGGCTTCCTTCATTCAGCATAATATTTTCAAGGCTCATTCACGTTGTAGCGTATAGCAGTACTTCATTCCTTTATATGGCTGAATAATATTCCATTATATGGATAGACCACATTTTATTTATTCATTCATCAATTGATAGACATTTGGGTTGTTTCCACCTTTTGGTTTTTAGGAATAATGCCACAATGAACATTCATGTGCAAGTTTTTTGTGTGGACATAGATATTTTCATTTCTCTTGCCTATCTACCTGAGAGTGAAATTGCTGGGTGGTATAGTAACTCTATGTTTAACTTTTTGAGTAACTGCTGGACTTTTCCAAAGTGCTGCATCATTTTATATCCCCACCAGTAGTGTATGAGGGTTCCAATTTCTCCGCATCCTTGGCAACACATTATTATTGTCTGACATTTTGAATCTAGTCATCCTAAGGGGTGTGAAGTGGTATCTCATTATGGTTTTGATTTGCCTTTCTCTAATGACTAATGATGTTGAGCATCTTTTCATGAACTCTTTGGCCATTTGTGTATCTTCTTTGGAGAAGTGTCTGTTCAGATCCTTTGTCCATTTTTAATTTTTTTTTTATTATTGTTGAATTGTAAGAGTTCTTTATATATTCTGTATGTAAGTCCCTTATTAGATATATGATTCGCAAATATTTTCTCCCATTCTGTGGGTTGTCTTTTCACTTTCTTGATGGTGTCCTTTGAAGCACAAAAGGTTTACATATTGATGTAGTCCCATTTATCCAGTTTTTTTCCTTTTGTTGTTTGTGCTTTTGTTGTCAGATCTAAGAAACCGTTGCCTAATCCAAGGTCGTGAATATTTATGCCTCTGTTTTCTTCTAAGAGTTTTATAGTTTTAGCTGTTACTTTTAGGTCTTTGATACATCTTGAGTTAATTTTTGTATATGGTGTGAGGTAGAGGGTTCAAATTCTTTCTTTTGCATGTGGATATCCAGTTGTCTCAGTACCATTTGTTGAAAAGACTATTCTTTCTCCATTGAATTGTCTTGGCACTCTTGTCAAAAATCAATTGACGGTAAATGTGAGAATTCGTTTCTGGACTCTTGATCCTATTCCATTGATCAACATGTCTGTTCTTATGCCAGTATCACACTGTCTTGGTTACTGTGGCATTGTAGTAAGTTTTGAAATTAGAAAGTGTGAGTCCTGGGCCAGCCTGGTGGCACAGGTGGCTAAGTTTGTGCACACCGCTTCAGCTGCCCGGGGTTCACAGGTTCGGATCCCAGGCGTGGACCTGCGCACCACTTATCAAGGCATGCTGTGGAGGCGTCCCGTATAAAGTAGAGGAAGATGGGCACAGATGTTAGCCCAGGGCCAATCTTCCTCAGCAAACAGAGGAGGATTGGCAACAGATGTTAGCTCAGGGCTAATCTTCCTCACAAAAAAAGAAAAAAGAGTGTGAGTCCTCCAACTTTATTCTTTATTTATTCAATTGTTTTGGCTGTTCTGGGTCCCTTGAATTTCCATATGAATCTTAGGGTCAGCTTGTCAATTTCTGCAAAGAAGCCAGCTGGAATTTTGATGGGGATTGCATTCAATCTATGGGACAATTTGGGGAGTATTGTCATCCTAACTGGATCAAGTCCTCTGAGCCATTGACATAGGCTGTCTTTTCATTTATTTAGGTCTCCTTTAATTTCTTTCAGCAATGTTTTGTAGTTTTCAGAGTACATACGGTCTCCAACTTACGATAGCTCGACTTAAAATTTTACGAATTTATGATGGTGTGAAAGCGATACACATTCAGTAGAAACCACACTTGGAGTTTTGAATTTTGATGTTTTCCCAGGCTTATGGTATGCATACGGTCTCGTGATGCTGGGCAGCAGCAGCAAGCCGCAGCTCCCACTCAGTTACGTGATCACGAGGGTCAACAACTGATGTGCTGACAACCATTCTGGACCCACACAACCATTCTGTTTTTCACTTTCAGTACAGTATTCAATAAATTATGTGATAAACTCAACACTTTATTATAAAATAGGCTATGTGTTAGGTGATTTTGCCCAATTGTAGGCTAATGTAAGTGTTCTGAGCAGGTTTAAGGTAGGCTAGGCTAAGCTATGATGTTCTGTAGGTTAGGTGTATTACATGCATTTCAACTTACTATATTTTCAACTTATGATGGGTTTATCAGGATGTAACCCCATTGTAAGTCGAGGAAGATCTGTATAAGTTTTACACTTCTTTTGTTCCATTCATAAGTATTTTCTTCTTTTTGATATTTTTGTAAATGAAATTATTTTTCTTTTTTTTGTTTTGTTTTTTTGTTTTATAATTTTATTTATTTATTTTTCCCCCAAAGCCCCAGTAGATAGTTGTATGTCATAGCTGCACATCCTTCTAGTTGCTGTATGTGGGACGTGGCCTCAGCATGGCCAGATAAGCGGTGCGTCGGTGTGCGCCCGGGATCCGAACCCCAGCCGCCAGCAGCGGAGCGCGCGCACCTAACCACTAAGCCACCGGGCTGGCCCCTGAAATTATTTTTCTAATTTCATTTTTGGATTGTTCATTGGGAATATATAGAAATACAATTGATTTTTGTATATTGATATTGTATCCTGAAACCTTGCTGAACTTGTTTATTAGTTCTAATAGATTTTTAGTAGATTGGAACTTTCTTTTAAAATAGAATCCTACTTTTAAGTGAGTGCTTTTTGTAAGATAGGTAATTGTTCTCTACTTTGCCTTTCCTAAACTTTGAATTTTATTTTTTGAAGTACAGCAAATTCATGTATATATTATTATCATAATTTTTAATATCATTTTTCTGATGGATCTGGTCTTAAATCATAACAATCTAGGTTAGAAATTCTCAGTTGAATGTTGGGAATGGTGGTAATTTAGAGTCACTTAGGGGGCCTTTTCAAACCACATATATCATCTGAAGATTTTGCCACCCTACCCTCTTTGGTTTGGAATCACTGTTCTAGTGAGCTGTGTGTTAGGGCAGAAAGAAGACTGAGAACCAACCACTGGGTCAGGCCTTGTTAGACAAGTACGTTATAACATTCTGTTGTGAAGGAGAGGTGTCTGTAATCATTTTTGGTCCCTTTTATTATTATCATGAATAATAATGGAAACATCTGTCCAAAACAGACAGTTAAGACTAGAACTCAAACTTCAGTTGCATTCTGCTGAGAAGACAATAGTCTGGTCTTGGTTCTGAGTTTGGTATCGGAGGCTGCATATCTGTAGTGTCGATGTGGAGATGGGTTCAGAGGAGGAGTTCAGTGTCTATGGATTACCTCCATTTGGATTTTAAGGAAGAGCTTTGTATTGAATTTGATGTCTTTTCCTTCTCAGGTCCCGACAGAACATCTGAGCTCAAATGAGATACCGGAGGACACCAGCACTCCTGAGGAGATGCCACCTCCAGAGCCCCCAGAGTCACCAGAAGAGGTGACAGAAGCTGAGAAGTAGCCTATCTATGGAAGAGACTTTTGTTTGTGTTTAATTAGGGCTGTGAGAGATTTAAGGGGAGAAGATAAACTTGAGACAGAGAGGAAGTAAGCTGTCCCTTTTACTGTTTTTCTTTGGTCTTTATTCACTCAACTGCACACTGGCATTTTCTTGCTGCAAGCTTTTTTTATTTCTGGACTCAAGGCAGTCACAGAAGATGCCAGTCACCCCTGGTAACTGGACAAATGGGTCTCTTGGGCCCTGGCACTGGTTTTCCGTGGCCTCAGCCATGGAGTCTCCTTGGACTCCCCTCTCTTCCCCCCAGACCCCAGACCTCTTCCTTGGTGGGGGGGGTCACTGGTCTAATTCTGGGATTAAAGATTCTTGAGACCGGCTCAAATCCTTTCAAGCTGCTGCATGTCATGAGTCCAGAGACAGTCACAGAGAACTGTGGCTGGGGAATCCTAACTGGATTCTTGGGGCCTTCAGAATTGAAGAGGATGGAGAGTGGGGTTGGAGGATTCTCCTGGCTACAAAGTGCCAACATTGCCAGCAAATCCTTTCAGGAATGGAGCAGGTACCTTCCACTTTTGTATTTATTCGTGTAGCTTCTCCTTTGTCCCCCATCCACTCTCTAACACCTAAGCCCCACTCTTTTTCAATTAGGTATATGTAACTAGTTGCAGTAGAGATAACAATTTACATTTCTCGTAGACTACCCATAAACTTTTTAATACCTGTGCCATTCTCAATAAGAAGTTATGAGATGCCAACGGCATAGCCCCTCACACTCTCTGTCTCATCTCTCTTCATTTCTCATTAGCCCCTTTTAATTTGTTTTCCTTTTGACTCTTGCTCTCGTTAGGAGCAGGAATGGCAGTAATAAAAGTCTGCACTTTGGTGGTTCCTTTTCCTCAGAGGAAACCTGAGTGCTCACTTAAACACTACCCGCGCAGACTCCCTGTGTGAGGCCTACAGAGGTCCTGAATGCACAAATGGGGAAACCAAGGCACAGAGAGGCTCTCCTCTCCTCTCCTCTCCCCCTATGTCCCCTCAAAAAAGAAAAAAAAAAGGAGAACCAGTACTTCCATTAGGCCTCGGCTGAAAGAGGAGGGAAAGCCCAGCACTGCTGCCCTCCCGGGTAAACCCACTCCAAGGCCTTGGCCCACCTTGGGCTTGGTAACCACACTGGGGCTTCCTCCAAGCCCTCCTCTTCCAGCACTTCCAACGGCAGAGTCCCAGAACCGCTTCACCCTGGGAGTGGGCTGTGGCCTCCAGTCAGCTCTGCTCAGGACCTGCTCTATTTCAGGGAAGAAGATTTATGTATTATATGTGGCTATATTTCCTAGAGCACCTGTGTTTTTCTCTTTCTAAGCCAGGGTCCTGTCTGGATGACTTATGGGGAGGGGGGAAGTGTAAACCAGAACTTTTAATCTATTTGAAGGTGATTAAACTGTGTCTAATGCAAACTGCCTGCCTCCTCCTTCCCCCTTCCATTTCAAGAACTACCATGAGGATGTGAGTGTCTTTGTGTGGGGGGGTGTGGGGGAGGGGTGGGGGTTGAAGGGGTTGCTTGTTACTACCCATACTTCCCTTTTCCAGGGGACCCTTGGGTTGGAGAGAGAACTCCCAAACTCTCCATTGATCTATACTACATTCTGAGCCAAAGTTTACCTTATTCTGGACTATGAAGAAAGATTTTCAAGGCAATTTACAGTGTTAGCAAGATTGGGAGGGTCAGGGGATTACATGTACTTAAGAGAACAAGTTCTTTATTAGGATATTGCTTTATGCAGATGGAGGCTGTTAATTGCAAATGAGTCTTGGTTATTAAAGCAGACTCATCAGGGCCTCTTCTCAGAAATATATTGTTATTAATGTTTTACAGGTGATGGTATATATTTCTTTTAAAATATCTATATATAATCAAGACTCCTTAGCAATGCCTATTTCACTCTTCCCAGTTAATCTAATTAATGAAATTTGGCTGCTCCCAGATTTTTCTTATTTTCCTTGTAGTAGGATTTGAGTTTAGCAATCCAGAGAGAGAGAGAAAGAGAAAGAGAGAGAGAGACTGACTGACTCAGATTCCTCTCCTATTTGCCTCTCCTTTCCCATTTTTTTCCTTGCTCTCTCAATTTGGTCCTTGTGGTTAGATTTTAGTTAGTTCAAAATAATGCCAAGCCTGGAGAGTTTAGAAGTTATTAGAGTTTTCCAGTTAACCTGCCACTCAGTTGGACCCTTTTTTAGTCAGTACTCAGCCCATCCGGTCTCAGCCCATCTCCTCTCTTGGGTTAGGACGGATTTCTCTCCTCCCTCAGCTTACCTCAACCATTCTTCTGCTGACCTTTGGGTCAGTCAGAGAAGCTTTCTCTCTCTGAGGTGAAAGGTCAAAACGGAAATACTTTATGTCTAGTATGAAATGATTTTTTTTGAAAGTTTCTTTTTTTTATACTCCCTGCCCCCTTTCTTTTCCTTTATAAATCTTCTGGATTTAAGACCTTGGCCTGAAGATCTGTCCCATTCATACCAGGCACCAGCCAGGACTGTCCCTTGTCTGAATTCTGATCAGAGGGGTGATTGAAGAATTAGTCCTTCCCAGGGGAATAGCCCTTTAAATTGTTTGCTCTTTTTTTTTTTTTTTTTGCTGAGGAAGACTGGCACTGAGCTAACCTGTGTTGCCAATCTTCCTCTTTTTTTTGCTTGAGGAAGATTAGCCCTGAGCTAACATCTGTGCCAATCTTCCTCTGTTTTGTATATGGGTTGCTGCCACAGCATGGCTTGACAAGTGGTGTAGGTCTGTGCCCGGGATCCGAACCCACAAACCCAGGCTGCTGAAACAGAGCACGTGGAACTTTAACCACTCAGCCATGGGGCCAGCCCCACTGTTTGTTCTTTTTAATGGTTGACATTCTCTCCACCTCTCCCCTTCCTCCCTGTTCCTTAAGTTTCCTATGCACCTCCCTTTCCCAGGCCAGGATGGTCAGCACGGATCCAAAACCTCTGGGGGCTGGTGGAATTTGGCTATTTGGGGCCATGTCTTCATGTCCATTTGGCTCTGGGGCCCTCCTTGCTCTAGCAGAGAGCATCGCCTCCCTTTTTGTTTTTTTTTTCCAGTGGCAGAGGTGGGTTCAAATTCAATAGCAGCTAAATTCCATTCTTCCTGCCTTTACCCCTAAGGCTTCTTTTCCTACTGACCAAATCTCTTTACCTTCTTGGGGCAAAAAAAGTATTTTGTTTTAAAATCTATTTTCTAACTCAAATGCAATTTAATATGTAAATCTTTGCACTTCTGTGTGAGCCTACAAATGTGTATGTGTGGTGGGTTTTTCACTTTCTGGTATTTCTCAATAAAGAAATCTTTCTTTTCAGGAGGAAGCCAATTAATGAAGGAGACTTGAATGGTTTTAGAAATACAGGGATGTCTGTTTCTTTGTGCTTCTGCCTCATTTCTTTACTTGTGCCTAGTGTGAGTAACTGGCTCCCTCCCCCACTTTTTGACCCCCTTCCTTTGAGAGGGCCTTCAACCTAGTGGGGGAGAGAGGGGGACCTGTCCTGTGTCTGGTACCCCTCTGGGACCACTTGGACTGGCTCAGTGGTAACCTAGCACCCTGGCCCCCCTCCCTCTCCCCATGGCCTGGCCCTGTTAGTCCTTTTCTTCCAGCTCAGTCCATTTTATACTCCGGAGACTGGGGCCAGGCTAGGGAAAATCACCAAAGGATCACAGTAGATAGTTTTTAAAAAGCGATAATTTGCTCTCATGCCTTGGTGCTACTAAAGAAGAGCAATGCTTCCAATAATTCAAAAAGCATTTGTGTCAGTTTTGAGAATACATTCTAGGAATCACTTGCTGTTCTTAGGCGATGGGTTTTAGAAATAGTGTCAAAGGCTAAAACTGTGAATATTATTAGTTTTAAAGGATGTAAGCCCAACTCACAAAAAAAGGGAGTCATGGTAGATTTCATGTTTGGGATACATGTGAAAGGGGAATGGAACTAGAAATCTGCATCCATAAACTTTCCAATGTCCTATAGGACATCAATATAGGTGGAAAAACCTAGTGTCGTTAGCTGAGCCTAATTACGATACAGATAAACACAAAATATGTTTGTCAGTTTTAATATATACACTGAATTTCCAGGAATGCAACAATTGTGTAAATCGAGGGAAGATGGTACTTTATTTTGTTCAGAACTTTACCAAGAGTTGTGACTTTTGAAAATCATATCACCAACAGCAATGCCATTCGTGGATTTTGAAGTTGCCGATGTAATGTCCCTATATTAGCCTTCCTTTGTAGCAGCTGCATTCATGGTGCATCCACTGACGTATATAAGCGGAAGCATCTGACTGCTTTATTATATCTTTTAGTGTAGTTTTGTCCATGCATTTGCATATTGAAATGCATATTATCTTACTATAAACTACTTTCCTTTTATTTCTCCTTTATATGATAGTATATTATGTTGCTATTCTGGAAATTATATGTATAAGCAGGTTATATTAACTATGAAATTCATTTCAGGGTGGCAAAGGGTACACTACAAAATATTGTATATACCAAGGGAGGGTTGGGGCTGATAGGGTTGCCAACCATTGGAAAGTAAATATTTGGAAAACTTAGAGAGAGAAAATAAAGAAACATCCCCCTCCCCTCACACCTTTAATGTGCTTTTTAATTTTAAAAGTAACACATACTCATTGTTGAAAATTCGGAACGTAGGGGAAAGTAAGAAGATTTTTAAAATCACCCATAAACTCAGCACCAGGGTATAATAATCACTGTTAATGTTTTGGTGTATTTCTTTCTAGTATTTTTTCTGTGCATGTATATTTTTAAACATAACTAGAATTTTGTAGTAGTTTTGTAATCCTGCTTTTTTTACTTAGCATTTTCCATATCATTAGAAATTATTTGAAAATACTTCTTGATGACTCCATAATACATACATAACCTTTCCCCTTTTGTCAGACATTTAGGAGTTTCCAATTTTTCATTATTATAAATAATGCTGTGATGGACTTCTTTATGTATGGGCATATCTCTGATTATTTCCTTAGGATAGATTCCTAGAAGTAGAGTTGTTGATTCAAAGGGAGTGCTCTTTTAAAGGCTCTTGATGGCCAGATTGCTTTACAGAAGGGCTGTCCCAGTTCGTCCTGCCAGCAGTGCATCAGAAAGTCTACTTCAACACATCTCATTTAAACATTTGTTAGTTTGATAGTTGTAAACCGGTATCTCAGTGTCATTTAATTTCTATTTCTTCCATTAACAATGAGGTTAAGTATTTTCCACACTTCCCCTCTGCCTTATGTTTCTTGCGATTTGTATTCTGTGAATTGGCTGTGCGAGTTCTTTGTTAATTTTTCTTCTGGTATTAGGGGGTTTTCACTCGATTAGTAAATGGGAGCTTGGAGCTCACACGCTGCCGTGGGCCGGGAAATGAGGGAGGCTTCATTCAGAGGTGGTTTTACAACTTTGACATTCCATGTTCATTACTTTCTTCAAGCCCCCCTCCCACTACCTTTTCTGTTAGCCACTGCCTATCTTCAGCTATCTGGCCGTTCCAACGTGGCTGAACAGGTTGTAGTTTTGTGCCCAAATTAGAGACATGATGATTATTTGTCATAAAACCCGGGCTCTGTCAAATGATATCGCTGAAAGGAACATACTGATCGTGTAGTCAGTCTGTACCCCTTGCACTCGCTCTTGCTCTCTCTCATCAAATTCAGTACGTAACTTATTTAAGATCACATAGACAGTTACTGGTAGAGCCGTGATCAGAACCTGAATGTCCTGACACCCAGTCCAGAGAGCTTTCTGGCGTAACCCAGGTGTAGACAGATAAAGGAGTTTGAATAACTCTAAGTGTCACCTGAGTGAAATGAGCCTTTCATTTATTTAACATTCAATAAATACTTGTTGAAAACTGACCACTTGCTAGGGTTAACTTTAGGAGAAATTGTATTGTTGACCCTATTCCCTTATAAGTAAGTTGAGAACCAGCAATGATTTTAGGACTTTTTTTTTTTTTTTTTGCCATTTTGGGTTAATTTTACCAATGAGCTCTCCATTTTAGGCATACAGAGAGGGCTGATATGGGGGTGGTTGTTGGGTTTTTGTTTTAAACTTAAATCTCTTAAATCTCTCTTGAGACCCCTGCACTTAGGTTGAACTGATGTTGGGGTTTCTTTAGCACAGAAAGTCAGGAAGTTGCCTAGCCGGGTTCCCACAGTCAAGTTGGCTGTCCCTTTGTGAGGGCCATTGCCCTGGGCTCTTTCTGACGCTATCTCTGGCAAGTCCCAGAGGCAATGGTATACAAATGCTATATTGGTAACTGTGAAGTTATAGGAAAAAGTGAAGCCTACATATCAAGTGTTATAGAATACCATTTATTTAGGGCCTTCCTGGAGGAGGAGTCTTGGCTGGGTCTGGACGGGAGGCAGTTCCTTCCCAGTTGATTGTGTTGTTCGCTGAATAATGTAGAATGTGGCCGACGTCTGTGAGAAGCTAAGGTAGCCTCTATTGTGAAGGAGAGGTGGGAGAGCCACTTCTTTTCCCCAGCTGGGAAACCTCATACCTCATCCTGAATTTCCTGACTTGGGAGGGGGGAAGGTGATGGACCTCACTGAGACTACAGTGATCAGTGCCCTTTTTTCCCCTTTAAATAACCTCTTTTAGCTTTTGTTTTATGCCCTTGGTCTCTAATGGCCCCAATGCGGCCTCCAATTCATGTGAAAAACCTGGGTGGGGGTCTCAATGAGTGAGAGTTGGAGCAGCTGCTGGGCCTGTGTCAGACCACACTGCTATAGGGTTTAGGGGTAGGAGAGCGAATTTGTGGAGGAGAGAGCCTTCATTGTGGGTTTTGGGGGAGCTGATCAGAACCTACCTGGAGAAGTCTAAGGTAAGATCGTGAGAAATAGAGGCAGCGAGAGGGGAGATAGTTCAGCTGGGATGTACCAATGCCCCCAGCTTATTCCCCTGATGGGCCGGGGAAGAAGGTGTCTCTAACCCTGAATTGGGGAGGAGCTGGCTGGACTCGCTTTCTTCTTGAATCTGGCCTTTATCCTCTTCCTTCCAGAAGCCCATGGAAGTCCAAGGGAGTGGCCTAAAATAAGTGTGATGCCCAGGGCTGATCGTCATGCTGTGGACTGGGCAGAGCCAGGGCTGCCCCAGACTCCTCAGGTGCACTTTCTCTCCATCGCCAGCATCTGGGCACCAGAGCTGACACCCTCTACCCTGAATCCCAGCACCCTCTGGGAGCTTGGATATCAGTTTGTCCCTGGACCGTAGCATTAGTCTGCAGACAAGGACATGTGAGTATGGCCTTTGTGCCCAGGCTTGAGCTCAGCACCCTGGAGGTTACAAAAAGATCAAAAAGCCACCATTTATGGAAACTGTGTGCCAGGAACTTTATATGGAACTCATTTATTTCTCTAACAACCCCAAGAGGTAGGTATTATTAGATCATTGTTCTTTGTTTAATTTAGTTTTTATTTTTTAAATTATTTTTTATTGACATATAATTAACATGTAACATCGTGCAAGTTTAAGATGTGCAATGTGTTGACTTGATATAATTATATATTGCAATATAGATCATCATTCTTATTTTACAGAGAATAAATGTATCTGTATGTAATTGTCTGAAGTCATGTAACTAGCAAGTGGTGAAGCCAAGGCTTGAAGACACTAACTCCAAAGCCTTTGCTCTTGGTCGCCGCATTAACTAGGGGTCCAAGGGGAGATGGGCCTTGAAGGGAGTGAAAGGGAGGTGGCAGGGTGGTGACACGTTATCATTCACTGAACACTGATTTTGTGCTGGACACTGTGCTAAGTATTTTACATGCACTACTTCATTCCATTCTTCATAACAACCCCTTGGGGCTAGTACATTATCCCCACTTTTGATGTGGAAAGTGAGGCTCAAGGAGGTTAAGTGACTTATCCAAGGTGACCTAGCTAGTGAGTGACAGAGCCAGGGCTTGAACTCAGGTTGGCCTAAGCTCCTAACTGCTAGGCCTAGAGGAGCTGCCACTTGCCGTCCCCAGGCCCTGGAGGGGCCCAAGAGCAGAGGAAGAGCCCCATTGCCCTGTAGGACCAGCCCAGCCCCATCCTTCCAAGGAGAACTAAAGGCTACAGCTCCCTGGACCTCTGGCATCCCAGGCTGAGGGTGGGAGTATAGGGTCTCCAGCTGTGAAGACTCAGACTCTTGGATCCCAGGCCCTGGTTAGCTGGGCTGAGAGCACCACTTGGCATCTTCTGGATGTCGTGGGGCTGGACAGGAAGTTCTGGCAGCCCTGCCTGGAGGCCCTGGCTGCAGACCCACAGAGGCACTCCCTTTCTCGCCCCTCAGCCAGGACTGTCGTCCAGATTTCTTTGTTGCCCCTCCTCCCCAGCCCCTCCCAAAGTCCTGCGATCATCGGAGCCCTTGCACAACTACCTACTTTCAGCCTGGATTCGGTCTACAGACCAAACTGAAGCCCTATGGCTCTGAGACGCACCCATCCCCCTCCCCAGGGCAGGGGAGGATTTCAAAACATTATTTTCTCAGTCATTCCTTGTTTTCTGATATCTTTCTTTCCCCAGCTTGGAGCTAATATATAGTATTACCCAGGGGTTTTAAAGGTGTAGGAATCTCCTCTGATAGGGTCCTCTTGGTGTGTGTGTATTTTAAGCACTTTGGGCCTTATTCCCCCCCCCCCACTCTCCTCTTTCCAGAAGCCTGTGCCAAAAGGCAGCAGGATAATGACTTTGCTGCTACCCCAAATTGGAGGCCAGAGGCTTGGGCCTATTTGTTTATTTATTTAGTTTTATTGTTTTCAAAGATTAAAATATTGTTCCTTTTTTTTTTGGTGTGTGTGTGTGTGTGTGAGGAAGATCGGCCCTGAGCTAACATCCATGCTAATCCTCCTCTTTTTTTTTTTTCTGCTGAGGAAGACCGGCTCTGAGCTAACATCTATTGCCAATCTTCCTCCTTTTTTTCCCCCCAAAGCCCCAGTAGATAGTTGTATGTCATAGTTGCACATCCTTCTAGTTGCTGTATGTGGGACACAGCCTCAGCATGGCCGGAGAAGCGGTGTGTCGGTGCGTGCCCGGATCCGAACCCAGGCAACAAGTAGCGGAGCGTGCGCACTTAACCGCTAAGCCACGGGGCCGGCGCATGTTCCTTTTTTATAGATATAAAAATAATACTTCGGAAATTCAAATAAAAAAAGAATGTAGAAAGTGAACACTTCTCTCCCTCACTCCCCCAATCCCCCCCACCCCCCTCATAAAGTCAACACTGGTAACCATTTGATGCAGATCCTTCCAGTCTTTATTCTGTGCTTATGTTTTCCTTTTCTTAAATAAAAACGGAATCACCCTATAAATAACGTTTCAGTACTTGTTTTTCCCCTTGATATAGCACTGACTTCTTTTGCAACAAGAAAGTTTGTACCTTATTGGTATAATTTTAAAATTAAAAATTAAAGAATAAAAAATCATGAAGATTTTCCCTGTGTCATTAAATATTTTTCTACAACATCATGTTTAATGGCTGCATGGTATTGTGTGAACGAACCATAAAGTATCTAACTACTTCCCCATCTGTGCTGTTTCCAATGTTACCCTTACAAAGCTGTCACGAATGTCTTTGTGCATGTATCTGTGTGCGCTTCTGTGGCTCTTTCTGTGGCTGGAATCCTAGGGGAGGAATGGCTGGTGAAACAAAGGGTGTGCGCATGATGGAGGTTGGATTGCCCTCCAGAGAACGGGAGCCTCTGAAAGCTTCTTGGGCTTCCTGCTCAACTTCTTCAACCTGTCTGAGCCTCAGTTTCCCCCTCTGTAAAATGGGAAGATGGCGGTACCTACCTCAGGGGGATACCATGAGGATTATATGAGAAAATAAATGCAGAGCGCCTGTTGCCTGGTGCACATGTCAGTGCTCACTAAATGACAGTAATTATTCAGCACCACTGGGGCTTTGAGGCTGTTTGGGCTCCTCCTTGTTTCTTTGGTGAGGATGATGCCCACAGCCACTAAGAGTAGCGGGATGAGTGTGGCTGAGAAGAAAGCCTGGAAGCAGAGTGACCTTGTCTTCACTCTGGTGGCTGCTCTCACTCCAGTTTGCCCTCCCTAATGCAGTTAATGCCGGCAGAAACAAAGGAAGCCAGGGGTCCTTGTCACCATCCCACCTCCAAGGAGATGATTGAGCTTCAGTGGGCACAAGGTGGGTCCCAGGATGAGGTGGACTCAGAGGGAAGGGCCTGCTGAATGCAAATCTTCCCCTCTTGGACCCTGGACAGCCCGCAGTGCAGGCCCTTCCTCACTGGGGTGGAGGTCTTCAAGGCTCTTGTTAAGTGAGTAGTTCTAGGAATGGGAAATGGCTACCCCCACTCTCAGACCCCAGCAAGGCCTGTGGCCACAGGAGCCTGAGATCTGAGGAGGGCTTGTTAGTGGGAAGGGCAGAGCCAGCTAGGGTTTCAAATTGGAGCTTTAGGTCAGCAGGGTCGAGAGCAGTGAGCATCTTCAGGGAAGGGACAGATGGCCCTGAAAGGACAATGGAGGACATTTTGTGGAGTCCAGCTTTGAAGGAGACTGGTCTGCCCCTCACCCAACCCTCTCCCCACAGGAAAGATAACTAGAGACGATAATTTAGTTCTACCTATGTTTATTGCTGCCAACCTATCTCCCTCCACCCCCTTCATATTTACACCCAAACCCTTCCCCAAGCTAGCTTTTACCAAAGTTCCTGGTAGTAGGGCCAGAAGTGTGTCCACTAAGCAGGCAGTCCTAGACATAGTGGGCAGTTTGTCCCTGGGCCAGTGGGCCCTGGGGAAGGGTTACTCTAGGAATTCAGCGCACAGACTTGGTACTGGGGTCAAGGGAGGCCCCCACAAACAGATACTGTCCCTCCCCTTTTGGAGCTCAAGGTACATCAAAATCTTTGGCAAGGCAAAGTAGTCAACTCTCCAGTGTCAAGTTTCCTGCTTTTTTGCTTGTAAGGATGCACACGAGTGCTAAGTCTGGGTCCAGACCTGCATCTGGCTTCTGAGGGGTTGTTCTGTCCTTGGAAGTCAGGTCTGACCATCTGCCATCGGCCTGGGGGGAAGTGTCATTGGAGGGCCCAGGAGTGGAAGAGGAGGGTGCGTATTGTATGAGGTATAGGCATTGTTTTAAGCTGGGGGAAGTTGCAGCTTGACCTGAGTTATGTGGGGAGGTACAGAACGGATGAACAGAAGGAGCCATTTCATTTGGGAGCCCAAGGCCCCTCCAGCCCCCTCAGCAAACCCCACTGTGTCCTGGGCCACAGGTAACAGGAGAGCAGACATTTAATGTCACAGAATGTCAGAGCTGGCAAGGCCCTCAGTAACTATCCATTCTAATCCTGACCAGTCCTAGACCCAGACTGGGGGAGGCACTTGGTTCAAGACACGCAGTGATTTAGTGGCCAAACCTCTAAGAAAGTTAAGAAGAAGGAAAGTAGGAAAGGTACGTGTGGCTTCCTTCCAACCTTATTTAGGGAAATCTGGATTTACCCGTGATCATTTAGGGTCTTTTTAAATGGCCAGCTCTCCTAGGGTTTTGAGACTGACCTGAAACACTGACTTGGCCCCCTTTTCAGTGCACTGTGACAGGGGAAGGTGGTGTGGGGGCAAGGAGGATTTGGAGGCCTTGGTGGTGAGGGACGTGGGCAGGGTGGCCCCTCGGTGTCCCACTTGCTGTGGCCGCGGCCGGGAGTGGGCAGTGCCTGGAAGGGCCGTGCTGTCAGTAGCTGGTGGAGGGAAGGGGCTGGGCAGGTGAAATGTGCCCTTGGGCGGCTCCTCATTCACTCCAGCCAAGCCTGCAGGGCCCTGGCCGGCCTCTGTGGCCCTAGGCGCCCCTGGGAGAGCAGGGCCAGGCTGGGCGCCAGTCCTCCGGCCTGGGCCACCGCGGGAGGCGGGTCCATCCCGCGGCCTTTGCTGCTCGGGCCCAGCCTCGGGCCGCGCCGCCACCTCTGCCTCAAGGCGCCCCGGCCAGGGAGAGGCCGTGCAGCTGCTCCTCGGCGCCTGCCAGCTCCGCCTCATCGCGCCCGCTCTCCGAGCCCTCGAAGCAGCCCGAGTCGCGTGGGATGTCCACCTTGGGTTCCGACACCGTGTGCGCCCCTGGCTCCTGGCTGCTCTCGGTGCCCTCTTCTGCCTCCTCGCTGCCGGCTGCCGGGCGAGGGAGGGAGACAGAACATGGGCGGGGGCGTGGGCCTTAGCTGGGAGAGGCTTCAGAAGCCCCCAGGAGCCCCCGTGCCAGGGTAGGAACCCTGGGAAGTCCACTGCAGGGAGTCCTCCCTCCGGGCACTGCCACCACCCCTGCCCCTCTTGCCCCCCCTGGCTTAGAAGAAGCAGGTGGGAGTGGTTTCCAGGCCAGCTTCCCGGCCAGGAGCTCACACTTCCTCAGCTCTAAGCTAGGAGCCAGGAATCTGCGCTTGAATCCCGGCTCTGTGAGCACCCAGCTTTGAGGCCTCCAGTACATGCCTTACCTTCTCTGGCCTTAAGTCTCCTCTTTGATCCCAAAGGGAGTTGAGCCCAATCATCCCTAAAACCCCTTCTTCCCACAAACTTTGCCTGAGACTGAAATTCAAGTGTGGAAAGTGCCTTCCCACTGCAGAGGGGGCGGGGCAGGGCAGGCCTCCCCTCCCTGGAATAGCAGTGGGCACCAGCCCCCCGTCCTGACCCCACTCACTATCATAGTCCAGCAACAGTTCCGCGGCAGTGAGCAGCTTGGCCCGGTGCTGCGGGTCCATGATGTTCAGCTCATTGAGGTGTGTCTCCCGCAGCTCTTTGAAGTCTTCCAGCGTCTGGTAGCCATTGAGCAGCAGGGTGGACGTGTGCTCCTGTGGGCAGAGACAGGCCACCCAAAGGCCACTTACAAGCCACCCCGGCCTAGGACCCCTCCCTCCCCATATAGCTGACATGCCCTGGTCCCCACCCCTGGGGCAAGTGTGCCTCCCTTGATCCTGGACACTAGTGCAGGTCCCAGCTCAAACCTCCAGGCCAATGCGCTCCAGCAGCTCATGCAGGGTCTTGGGCTTCGGCCTCTTGCCCTTGCTCTGTCGGCGGCTGGGGCGGGCAGGCCCCACAGCCTCCTCGGGCAGCACATCCACGTAGATGAACTTGAAAGAGCCCAGCCTGCCATTGAGCAGTCCCAGCCATGTGCCCACAGGTGGCTTTTCAATGATCTGGATCACATCTCCTTTCTGTGGGAGGAGAGGAGAGCGGAGCAGAGCAGAGCAGGGGAGAGATGAGGGGTGGTCCCTTGGCCTCCACTGACACTGTCCTACCCTGGCTCAGTCCGGCCTCCTTTATGAGTGCAGCCTGCTCGGTTCAGGCAGGGCCCAGATGCCAACCTTACCTGAAGTTTCAGTGAGTCGTGATCATAGGGGCTGGGAGTGAAGTCGGTGTGGACTCGTGCCCGGCCACAGAAGGGCCCTGTGTACTGGGGGGTAGGTGATTCCTCCCCGAAGCTGCCAGAGCCTGGGCTGGGGCTGCAGAGCTCACTGCCTGCAGGAGATGGGGCAGGGAAGAGGGTCACCCTTGTCCCAGGACGGCTGGGGCAGTGCCCAGCAGGGGTCTTCTGGGGGGTCTGGCTAGAAGTCCCGGGGATACATGCTGGGGAAGAAAGCTGGGCTCTGGCAAGTCTCACACTGCAGAAGGGATTCTGACCCATCCCCTTGGCCACCTGTAGGAGCACAGCTTAACCTCTGGGGACCTCAGACATGAAAACAGTTGACAACAGAAGGAGAAATGGCTCACAGTCCAAAGAATGGGAAAATTGGTAGGGCCTCTAGAGACCAACTGGGCCAACACTCCAATGAATAGATAAGGAAAACTGAGGCCAGAAAGGCCAAGTGACTTGCCCAGGGCCTCTCACCTTATAATTGGCAGCACTGGGTCTATTACACTCCAGGTCTCCTGACTCCCGCTCCCGTGCTCCTTCTACCCAGGAAGCCACACCCTGCATTACTATTTTACTTTCTCTACTTAATAAGATTCAGTGTCTAGCTACAACATCACACGGGAACTCAGATGGCCTTTTTCTCTCTGGGAAGGGGAAGATGAAGGGGGTTTTAAATGGCTTTCAGTGGGGGCAGGGAGGTGTCTGTGGAGCCAAAGAAAGAGCGAGGGACTTGGAACTAGCCCAAGGGGCGAGAAAGGCAGTTCGCAGCTGGTCTACAGCCCAGGGCCCACAGTGCCTCCTCCAGGCAGGGCTGCCAGAACCTCCTGTCCAGCCCCATGGACATCTAGAAGATGCCAAGTCATGCCCTGAGCCCAGCAAACCAAAGACTGGGGTCCAAGAGGCTGAGTATTCACAGCTGGAGACCCTGTACCTCCAGCCCCAGCCTGGGATGTCAGAGGTCCAGGGAGCTGTAGCCTCTAGCTCTCCTTGGAAGCGGGTGCTGGGCTGGTCCCACAGGGCAATGGGGCTCTTACTCTGCTCTTGGGCCCCTCCAGGGCCTGGGGACAGCAAGTAGCAGCTCCTCTAGGGCAGACCCAAGTCCAAGACTGGGTCACCTTGGGCAAGTCACTTAACTTCCCTGAGCCTCAGTTTTCACATCAATAAAGTGGAGATGATAGTAGTACTGGCCCCATGAGGTTGCTGTGAAGATTTAACATTAAGAGAGCCAGGAAAATTGCCAGCTGGCAAACTTAAAGGTTAATTTCTCTTACCCCCACCCCGGACAGCCACCTGCATGGCCCTAACTCAATCCTTTTCTGCAGACTCAGCAGGTGTCCCCTCCCCACCCCTACTCACCCGTAGATGCCTGGCGGCTAAGTGCAGGGGGCTCACGCTCCTCCTGCTCAGAAAAGGCCAGGGCCATCTTCTCAGGGCCAGGGCTGTCCAGGCTGCAGTCTGGAGATGTCGGGGAGGCTGAGCCCTCCTCCAGAGTGTCTCCCTGCAGGGGAGGGGAGGCAGGAAGCCCTAAGCAGCCTTGGCTAGGGTGCATATGGGGCAGCCCTGGGCACAGAGGAAATGGGCCTGGGCTTGGTGGAGAACTGGGGCCTGGCCTGAGCCCCAGCTCTGCCACTTCCAAGCTGCACAGCACCCTCTGAGCCCTCATTTCCCCTTCCGTAAATTGGGAATGGCAGTTCTTGCCCTGCCTACCTCACGGAATGAGGCTCAACTGGGGGTGCCGTGTGAACGTGCTTTGTCAGCTTAAAGTGCTGATGCACGCACAGAAAAGGCTGCGGTGCCAGAGCGTGGACTCAGAGCTGCTCCTGGGGCACAGTCGAGCATACAATGGCGCTGGAGAGTCATTACTTTTGACTGTGTTCCTATGTGCCAGGCGTGCCTGTCATTTCATTTAATCCTCAGTTGAGGATAAGTGCTTGATCATCCCGTTTACAGATGAGAAGTAACAGAGGAATGGTCCCCAAGGCCACGCAGAAGCCCACAACCAAGTCGGCCTGACTCCAGAGCTCCTTCACCTGGCCACCTCAGCGCGGTGGTAGTAACTCTCTCACAACTGGATCGCCGGGAATAAAAGCCCTGATCTACAGCACTTGCCAATTCCTGTGCTGTAAATACTCCCCAGCATGGCCAAGGGCAAGCTACCAGCACGACGTCACTGAACGAGCAGCACACTATCATAGGCTATTTCCACCACACAGAGACGATAGATGCAAATCACCTCAAGGGCATACAGAGTAGGGAAAGGTAGTACAAGAATTAGGAAGTGATGAGTTTTGAAGACTGACTGTATTCTCTTCATTTTTAATATAATTTACTTAATTCTAAGTTTATATAATTTAATTTTTAATAACGGTTTTGTTTCACACCTGGCTCACAAAATTCCTGAAAATGTGACCCACTGCTGTCCTGAGCTCCTATGGGCCAGCAGGAGCTGACTCCCGCACACTACTGCCGGGCACCTCCTGCAAGAGCCACGAGCACACCAGACTCACTGTGTGACTTCAGCTACTTGGATGTGCCTGCCCCACAGCTGGCTGTCCCGTCCTCCCTCCCTGGGCTGAAGCCAGCCTTCTCTATTTTCTCTCATAGGGCCCCTCTTCTCTTTGAATCAAGCCTTCCCACTCCCAGGAGTAGTGCCAAGCAAAACTTTGAGGTGGATGAATTGACCTCAGGAGATCTCATTTCCCTTTCAGCTGTTACCTCTGCTCAGGCCTGCTTTCCCTGGAAGCTTCTGTTACCCAGACTTTCGTCCCTCCTCAAGCCTCACCCCTGCTCCCTCAGGACGTGCCTTGCTGCCATGTCCATAGTTGAGAGTGAGCTCCCCTCGCATGTGACCTTCTTTCTCTACTGAAGCAGGCCTTCAGGCATCTCCGCTGAGCACTCGTACTCTGTCAGAGTGGCGCCTGTCCTCCTGTCCCTCCTGTGGATCCCCAGGCCTCACCTGTCCCTCCCCTGGATCCCCAAGCCTCACCATCTCCTCTGACAGGGCCTTCACCATCATCTTGCCCATCTTCCTGTTCATGGTTCGGGAAATCACGGCCCTCCACTTCTTCCCCAGCTTTTTGCCACTCTTCCCAGCTTCTTCCGGGGTAGGGATGCCTGAGTCATCTTCTGGAATCTGTAACAACACAGGAGGAGATGCAGGGATCCTGGTGACCCTGTCTGGTTCCAGGACTTGGGGGCAGAGGCTGGAGAGGTGAGAATGACAGGCCTCCACCCACTTCCCCCCTTAGCCTCAGCCCTGTCCTCAGCCCTATTCATTTGTAATTAATTTGTAATTGAAAAGAATGCAGGTGAGTTCTTGGGGCCCAGAATTTTGGTGGGTGGGAGAGGTGGGCCTTCTGTATTTAAGCAGGCTTTGCCTCAACAATCCTAAAGTCTCCTCTTTACCCTCTTCCCTCCCTCCCCCTCTTCCCCACCCAGGGCCTGTAGCCAGATCCCCCAAGGAGGCTCTGAAACTCACATTATCATCCAGATTAAATTCCTTCTCGCTCACCACGGGGGAGCTGGGTTTGGATTTGGCAAAATCCTTGAAGCTGCTGGAGCGCTGCAGTGAGAGCTGGAAGGAGCAAAGATGTTGCAATCAGTGGGGCTAAAATGGCTGGCTGAGTAGGGAGCTGTTCCCCCATCCCCAACACACATGTGCACACTCCACAGCTGGACAGAGTCACATGTGTCCTGAGGGCCCAGGGCTAATGAGGTGAAGTGCCAAGATGGCCTTGGAGCTACCTGGCTTTATCTTGTTCTTCCATCATAAAGGGACTCTGACACTGGCCACGCAGCAAGGTCCTGAACTCAGGAGGCTCAGGCCTCAGTCAGGCCGCAGACTAAGCCCAGATTACCCCCAATATCTGAAGTTGAGTCCCCAGAACCCCGGAGCGAAAGACTAAATGAGTCACAGTAAATGCTTATCTCCTGGTAGAGAGTCCCTCAGCACGTGCAATAGCATCATCTCTAGATAATAGAGCAAACCCCCCGGCTCTGGCCTCCCATGCTCTGGGCCTGCTCCAAGCACCGTCTCCTGTCACAGTGAATAGCGCCAAACATACTGGGGCCTCCAGCCTGCTGAATCTGTGTCCCAAGAAGAGCAAAACAATCCCCCCAGAAGCCAGCAAGACCTAGCATTACGCTTTCTGGAAAATCACAGTAGAAGCTTATTCAGAGAAGGTGCCCACAGATTTAGGACACGAACAATTGGGGCTAGTTTAGTAAAAAAGAAAGCTTCCATTTTCTCTTTCTTCATCTCAGCTTTTAACCTTGGCCGCTAACGTGATGAGCTGGCCACTGTTGACGTGGGCCGGTGTTTGGACTCTCAGGCCTGACCTATTGTTTGCACCAAGGAGACTGATTTCGGGAAGTGAGCTTTCTGAACTGTACGTGCGTGCACACGCCAAGATAGCAGCCAGAAACCAGAGCCCGGCAGGTAAGGAGGGCAGGCTTTACGCACAAGGAGTGGAGGCTGAGCCTGAATCAAGATCAACAGTCAAGACCAGAGATACACACAGGAACCGGGGTTCACAGATGGCCAGACAGATACAGCGGGAGAGACAGCAGACACCAGAGATAAGGGCTTGAGGAACCAAAGCCCCGAACCCGCACAAAGCCGAAAGTTTCACATCCTCTTTCCTGCGAGAGGGGGGTCCAGCGACAACTCCCCCGGGCAGTGGTAATATCACCTGCGTGCCCCCAACACACACACACACAATTAGCCCCGGCTCCCGGGCACTGCAGTAGAGCACTTTAGTTCTCTTCTCTTGGTGGGTCTGGACCAAAGGCAAGTCAGCAATCAGGGTCAGGGGCCACACCTTCCTAGAGGTCGCAGCAAGCTAGCCGACCAGAAACTAGGTCAGCGGTCAGGCCAAGCAGACACTACCATCATGAGGGCCTCCTGGGTGGGGCACCTGCAACCTCAGGCAGAAAGCTTCTTCTGGGCTATGCTGGGGAGCTGGAAAAGGGGGCTGGGAGTGGGGAGGGGACAGCGTGACCATGGGGTGACCGCGCTGGTTCCCATGCGTCCCCTCCAGCCTCCTTCCTTGGTTTTCCCCACCCACTATTCTTTCCTCTGTTTCTCCCTTTCTTTCCCCTTCTCTCTCCACCTTCCATTTATTTCCTCCTCTTGTATGGCTAGGATGCAGCTGCCTGGATAACTTCCTCCGCTTATTGCCTGGAAAAGAGGGAACAGAGAGAGGGTGGGCACCAGGCTGGCCTGGGCCCAAGGAGGGCAGGCTGGGCTGCTATTTATAGGCCGATGGGGCCTATTGTGGCCCTTTCTCCACCAGCCCTCAGCCTGGACTGCAAGCCAGGAGGCTGAGAGTGGCTCCTGAAGCCCCAGGGACTGGCGAGCCTGGAGAGCAAGGGGGAGGGCCAGTGTGGGGCCGGAAGTGGGCTTTGTTGGGGAAGAGTAAACTCACCACCAGGCTGCCCTCTAATCGCAGTTCTTTCCTTTTCCTGTCATTAATCTGCAGTCTGGGGGCTGGCAGGGGGGGCCTCTGGCTCCCAAGACCTGTGTCAGGGCCCCTCTGTCCCAGCTTTAGCCCAAAGCAGGAGAAACAATCCAAAACGGCCGTGGAGGTGCTGCTGGGACTCGGGCACAGCTGGCCACTCCACAGCCCAGGCACATGGAAAGGACTAGACAAGTTCTTCGGGTGATGACTAAGGGTGAGGGCTGGCCAGAGTGGCCTCAGGGGCAGCCCCAAATATCCTGAATGCCTTTCGGTGACCCTGAAGTGACCTCTCGCCCAGGTATGAGTGGAAATCCTTGAGCCCCTTTGGATTTTGCGCCTGGCCTCCCTTTTTCCTTCTAAGGAGAACATGTGGGCATCTTGGAAAGAACTACTTTTCTGGCATCCAACCTTGCTGAGTCCAACTCTTCAGCAAGTTATTTAACGTCCGCAAACCTCAGTCTCTGTCAGTCGGCAAGGGTTCATATCTTGGTTCTGCCATTGACCAGCTGTGTAAAGCTGGGTGAGTTCCTCAGCTTCTCTGGGCCTCCAGCTGCTCATGGGTAAAATGAAGGCAGGAGCAACCCCTCAGAGAACATCTGTGTGCGCCTAGCCTTTTCTATGACGCCCTCCAGGCTCTTACCCAGGGCATGCCCCGCCTGGAACACTGGCCCCTTCTCTCTGTTAATCGGAGTTTCCCCCCTCCTTCAAAATCCAGTTTAACTGGAAACAACCCAAATGCCCATCAACTGTAGAATGGATCCATGAATTGTGGCAGAGTCGTACAAGGGAATAGCACATAGCAATGAGCTTAGTACAGCTCTCCCAACAATATGGATGAATCTCACAGATACATTGTTGAGCAGAAGGGGCAGCCACCAGAGTATGCTGTATGTTTCCTTGTATAGAAAGTTCAAGCCCCGGCAAAACTAATCCACCACCACAGCCCCATCTTACATACCCACTGCCCAGCTGAGGAGACTGAGACTTGGAAAACTGAAGTGTCTTAGGCAGCGTTACACAGCTGGTAGCAGCAAGAGCAGGGTTCGAACCCAGGTCTGTGCATGTTGCTGTGCTTAGAGTTCATGAAGTCGCCCCCCAGTATAGAAATGTATTGGGTGCAATGGCGACGGTGGTGGTGTTCAGAGGGAACTACCAGGAGAGCAGGTGGGAGCATGGAGGAGGAAGGGCTCAGGAAGGCTTCATGGGGGAGGCAGCACATTTGAGCTGGGCCATGCAGGAAAGCCAGGATTTCTCCAGGTGGAGCTGGGAGATGTTTGAACAAGAGTGAGAGTTAGGGATGTTCGAGCAGCGATGGAATGGTGAGTATGCCAGGGTATGTGGTGGGAGGTGGAGTAGAAAAGGCCATGGAAGACCCTGCCAGCCAGGCCAAGAAACTTGGGCATTAGCCTGTGGACAAAAAGGAGCCACTGGAAATATGAGGTGCATGCTGGTGGGAGTGTCACGCTAGAGGTATGCTGTAGGAAGGGAGCCTGGGAGAAGCAGTGTGCTGGGATTCGGGGAGAGAGGGGCAGGGAGAGACAGGAAGGAGGGAACAGTTGAGCACTGGAATAGCAGCATAGATTCCTCTCCACTTCACCTGGCAGGAGGTCCGGGGTGTGGTGGAAAGTAGGGGTGTGGTGGGGTAAGACCATCCTTAAGGGAGGCAGGTCCCAGGACTAATCCCTTTCCACTTCCTACACTCCAACGCTGGCCTTTGGGCAAACTCAGATCAAAGGGAGTACAGAGGGAGATCTTGAAGGAGGCCAAGTCGCCAAAGGGAAGCCAAGGGGTATGTCTCCCTGCTCCTCGCCATCTGGGGCCTCCGCAATCCTTCATGATGTATAGCAGGTGCCACATCCTGACCCCACCATCCCAGAGGACGTGTTCCTGCTTCTGCTTTGCTGCCTGGAAGGTCACTCAATCCACAGCCATCTGGGTCTGCCCTGCAGAGCTCTCCTACTGACGGGTTGAGTCTTTTATGCTCATCAGAATCTTCTAGTGCTTTTGCGATCAGTAGGGGGATGAGAGGGTAGAGGGAGAAGGGGTTAAGACTCTGGAGACTGACTAATCTTGGCTGGGATCCCTGCTCTGCAGCTTACTAGCTGTGTGACCTTGGGTGAGTAACTTCACCTCTAAGGCTCAGTCATTAAATGGGGACGCAGACAATAGCTGCCCCTCCCTTACAAGGCTGTCGTGAGGCATCACTGAGCCAGGAGATGCATAAAGTGCACAGCACAGTGCCAGGCACCGGAGGAGCCCACACTCAGTGCCGACTCCTAGCGCTATTAAGTTTTGTTTTCTCCACTTCAGGGCGGGCCGACCGAGGCTCGTTCTATGCCGTGTGCTCCCCTCCCCCGCCCACGCCTACAGCACGCACCCCCTCGTGTGCACATTCACACACAGGACAGAGCGCTCTTCCATTTATTGTCCCAGGTGATCCATGCAACCTCCTGGTCGGCAGACCAGGAGCTATCCCCTTTTTCTGAGAGGAGGAAACTGAGGCCCAAAGAAGGTCAATGAACTGTCCAAGGTCCTCCCGCTAGAAGCTGTAGGATTCCAACTCTGCTTGCCTGTTCCTGCTCAGAACACTTTCTATTTGGAAGGCCCGGGAGGAGGAGCAGGGGCAGGAGCAGGGCCAGGAGCTCCCTTGTCTTTGTGCTTTCCCCTCCACCATGTCACGTTGGCTTCTGAGGGGAAGGGGCTTGCCCAAGGTCACAGTGCTGGAGCCGAGCCACTGCCCCCAGGCCTGGGGAAGATGCTGTCTCCACCTTCTGGAAGCTTGGCTTTTCTAAGGGCACTTCCATGGTGTGGGGCTTGGAGAATGGCCCTGGAGGCTGGCCCAGGCTCTGGCAAGGCTGAGGTAGGGTTTGCCTGGACGGAGCTCCTCCAGAGGACATGGACCTCAGAGTGCCACATGGACCTTGCTTCTCTTGGGAGAGACCTGGGGGAAATCCCAGAGGCCCAGCCACCAAACACAGAATCTGGATAATGGAAGCCAGGAAAGAAGACGGGGATTTTTGGCTTCTGTGTGCCACCAGGTACCTCCGCCTGAGGTGGCACAAGGTCCCAGTGTCAAAGTATCAGCTCTTTCTCAGACTCTTTCCTCCAGCTCAGCTCCCCTGTGGTTTGGGGCCCAGCAGTGTCTAGAACAGTCTCTGCTTCCCACCCCCATGAGCCGGAGAGCAAGGGGAAGTGGACCTGCTCGCCACGGAGTAGCAACCAATGGCAAGTCTGCTGGGCTTAGCACTGTGCAGGGCTTGGATGGGGGTGACAGAGCCTGTGGGAAGACTCATGAATCTCCCCCCCTCCGCCCACCTCCACTGCGACCTTAGAAAAGCAGCTGGGGTGGGGAGAGTACAGCCGGAAGTGGCAGCCTAACCCAGGCCCCGAGATGGGGCAGGATGCACACCCCAGTGCCCTGAGGCTCATCTTCTCAGCTGGCTCAGCCTTTGCCTGGGAGCTGCTCCCCTAACAAGGGGGCTCCCCCACAGGGCACCTGGGCTGAGCTCCAGGGGAAACCAGCAGGGCACGGCAAGGGCCTGGAGACCCCCAACTTTGGCCTGAGGGTAGGCCTGGGCCTCTCGGACCTGGTCCAGGCCTGCTTTGGGATGGTCCCAGGATCCCACTGGATGTGTAGGATGTACTTGCTGATTGCCTGGGAGAATCCTACAATTAGATCGAAGAATTAAGTCTGGAAATCCTCAAATCCAACCAGAGAAACCTAGGTCTGGCAGAGCCTTCAAGGAATCTCCTAGTCCGGCCTCTGCTCCAGGAAGATGAACACCTCAGCTGTCCATGACAGCTCCTGTTCTTCCTGGCCTTTAAAATCCCCCCACTGAAATTTTCTTCCTCAGCCCTCACTCCTACACTCCATCTCACCAGCTTCATTTCTCAGTCATCACAAATAATTTCTCCCCACCTGGGAAGAACCTGTATGCCCCCTGCATCTCACTGCAGGCTTGGAGGCCCTTTTCCTGAGTCTGGAAATCACCTCAGGCCCCATCTCCAGATTGGCCCCATCTCCAGTGGGCTGCAACAGAGCTGAGCCAAGTGGGCAGAGTCCAGGCTACGGCCAGAGGGCGGGGGCCCCGCGAGTATAAAGTCTCCTAGCTGGGTGGCCCAGTGTGGCCCTTTGAGTGAGATGGTTCCTGAGAGGCCATGCTCAGGCAGAAGTGGTGGCAGGACCAGCAGAGGCGAGAGAGAATTAAGTCCAGTCTTAGGAGTCAACTCGAGAATTGTATTTTGTAAGTCTTGAATTCTAGTCTAGGATTCTAGCCTCCAATTTTAGGTCTCTATCCCATCATTGTCGGGTACTTCTAAGAGTCTATTCTGTAACTCCATTTCTCCAGAATTTTGAAAGTCTCTTCTGTACTCCTGTTACTCTAGTAAACTTGTAAACTTGTTCCACTGCCCTTGGGAGAATGGCCCTCGCCTACAGACTCAACATACGGTCTTTGGCTCGTCCCACTTCTAAGAGTCCTGGAGGGGATGGGTTGAGAGAGCAGAGGGAAGGAAGAAGTGAGTTCCCAGAGATGTTCCTCACCTTTTTCTTCTGAGTGGGCTCCTTCTCACTGGCATTGGAGGGCTTACGACGCAACATGGTCCTCTACCCTGGTGACGTGCTGTCCCTGCTCTCCTAGGTGTCGCGATGCGGAGGCCTCTTGTTCAGCCTCACCAGCACCGTCCAAGGGCACGGCATGGACCGAGCCTCTGGCTGCCACTCTGACTGCTGTAGTGGCAGCTTGGGGGTGCGGGCCATGGACACCCGGCGGCAGCAGAGTACAGGAAGCCCTGCCCACGTGACCTACTCTTACTGCAATCGCAGCCCCTGCTGGCCCCTAGGGAGGAAGGAAGTCCCAGCTTCAGTCTCCAGAGATTCTAATGCAGACAGCTCTTGGGTTGAACAAGCAGAGAAAAGTCCCTACCCTGCCATTTCATGTCAATCATCACCAGTCCTTCTGCTCTAGGACTGTGGTGGCCTATCAATCTGACATTATATGGCCTACTCAAGCCTGTTATCTCACCAACCAGAATCCTGAAACCGGAAGTTGGACCGTCTCTCTGCCTGTTGGGCCAATGCTCCCCGTCACCTTGCATCACCAAGGTCATCACTGCCATCGCTACCACTACTATCACCCCTACAACCATCACTCCTATTTATAGCCATCACCTTACAGCCATCACCCCTACAACCATCACCCCTGCGGTCATCCTCGCTGCCATGAGCACACCTACAGCCATCATCACTACAGCAACTGACCCTACAGCCAATACCCTCAGCCATCACCCCTACAGCCATCATCATTGCCACTATCACCCTTACAACCCTCATCCTCACAGCTGTCACCCTTATGGACATTACAGCCAGTCACCCCCACAAAACACTCTTACCCCTACAACCACCATCCCTACAGTCATCACCCCTGCAGCCAACACCTTATAGCCATCACCCCTGCAACAATCACCCCTGCAGTCATCCCCACTGCCATCAACACCACCACAGCCATCATCGCTAGAGCAACCACCCCTACAGTCAACACCCCTCAGCCATCTGCCTCTACCAACCCCACCACTGCCACTATGACCCACACAGCATCATCCTTACAGCCATCACCCTTACAGACACTATCATTAGAGTCAGTCAGCCCCACTGATGCCCTCACCCTTACAACCATAGCTCCTACAGCCATCACCTCTCAGTCATCACCCTACAGCCATCATCCCACTACCAGCAATACACCTACAGCCAGCCTCACCTGAGCAGTCACTTCTAGGTCAACACCCCATCACCCATATATTTATCACCACCACAGCCATCACCATGAAAAAAAAAAGCATTTGTGAACAGTTCCACACCACCAGCAAATGTCCCATTCACCAGGCATTTCTTGGATGCCTACGTGCTGAGTTTAGACTATTCATCTTGTGGGTTATATGTGGCAGATATTTTAATAACTTTAATGACTTATTGTTATTATAAAAGCAATTCATTTTCATCATAAACAATTCAGCAAACAGATAAAAAATTTCAAACAACTCTCCATAATTATCTTCCATACTGTTTAGATGAATATCCTTCTCTGTTTTTGAGCAGTTAACTACCTCTCTGTCTCCCTCTCTCTATATATGTGTATTTTTTACAAAAATCATACTGCACACCAAGCAGAGCAGTGGTTTGGGGGGATGGGAAAGGGAGGGAGAGATTGGGAGGGGCACAAGGACACTTTTGGGGTAATGGATATGTTCACTAACTTGATTATGGTGATGATTTTATGGGTGTATATATGTCAAAACTCAGCAAATTGTACACTTTTAAAATGTGCAGTTTATTGTAGGTCAATTACACCTAAATAAAGCTATTTTAAAATTTTTAAAAATTAAAAAAAGTCACACTTCACAAACTGTGTTGGTTTCTGCTTGTCACACTGAACACAGTATCACGATTTTCTCATGCTATGAAATATTCTTTAACTATGCAACTTGTAATGGCCGCCGAGCAGCCCATTGTGTGAAAGTACCATGAGTATTTCACCAGGCCCCTACCAATGAACTTAGGGTGGCTTAATTTTTTAATTCTTCGTTGAAAATCCTTAAGGTAAATATTCACATCCACGAGTTTTTCCTTAGGATAACTTCCAGAAGGGGAATCCTGGGGTAAAAGGTGGGCATCTTTTTAAGGCTTTCCACTCTGTGGCACTTGTGAAATCCTGGGCCGGCACTCCTCTGTTCCCAAGATGTTCTCGTGACTTCTCCCCCCCCACCCCCCAGCCTGCCCCACGCCTTTCGACCATCCCTCCATCGTCTGAGTGAGCTCAGAAAAGACAAGGTCCTTTTCCCCCAAGCTGAAACCATACTTCTTTGGCTCGGTCCTACTCAGCCTGTCAGGCAGACTCCTGAAAAGATCAGCGCCTCCAGCTCGCTTCCCTCCCCACCAGCCTGAGCTTTCCAGCCTGAAAGCCCCTCCCAGGCCGCCCAGGGACGCGAGCGCGGTAACTGCTGCGGCTTCGCTGCGTGGGAAGGAGCCTGGCAGCGAAGCGCGGCACCCAGCGGGCCTTTGGCGCCCGGCGTGATCAAGGGCGGGAGGGTAGCCCCACGGGGTGCTAGGTGGGGGACGCTGCTGCAGGGGCTGGGGGCACCTGGGACTCGAGTGGCCGGGAGCGACCAGGGAGGGAGCCGCTCGCAGAACCTTCTGGGCCTGCGCCGCGACGGCGCGTCCAGGCCCGGCACGCAGGATATGCCCCACTTCCTGTTTGTCAGCCCCGGCAGCGAGCCGAGCTCGCACACTAACCGCAGAGCCTTCAAAGGCAGCCAGCTAACCGGGGCGGTCGGTCGCCGAGGCCTGGGAAAAGGCGGAGAAGCGGGGGTGAGGGGACCTCGGAGAGAAGTACAGAGAGGCGACCTCAGGACAGAAGGGAGCGAGTGTTTTCAGCCCCGCCCTTCTGTCTCCTTTTCAGATCTGTCTCCTCTGGCCAGCAGCTCCCATTCTGGGAGTCCAGGGCGCCCCATCCGGGCTTGCCTTCCCCCGACTTTTCTCTCCCAGCAGGTTGCCTTGGCCCAAGTCCCATGAGGTCAGGCCCCAGCTGGCTAATGGGCCCTAAACACTTTTTAATAGGTTTCCCTTCTGGGCAACACATTTGCATTTTATAGGTTCTGTTCCAGGTACACACAGCCCTCAGCTAAAGAAGTGATCCAGGTCAGTAGTTCGGTGAACAAGGCCACCTAAAACTTGATAGTGGGCTGGCAGACAGGATCTCCGGAGCTAGCTGTGGGCAGAGCCTTGGGCTATGCACTTTGAGGAGATGTGAGACAAATAGCCGTCAAGGTCCGTTGCACCTGGGAGTTTACATCCTAGGTGGGGCAGCAAACTTACATTGGCCGAGCACTTGTTCTTTGTCAAGCATTACATTAATCCTGCCACAACCTCCCCCCACCTCCCGGTAAATAGATTACATTGGGATTATTATCTCAAAGATGTGCCCAGTATAAGCGTGGGGCAGGAGAGCCTCGAGGTAGCAGCAGTATTATGGGATGTGTGTGTGTTGGGGGGGTCCACTGACAGCGTCTGAACCCTCAGAGGGTGGGCACAGGGCTGCCAAAGACACAAAGGTCATCGTAGGCTGCATTCACATAGAGCAGCCCCATACATGAACTCCCCAAGAGATTCGAGTTTCGTAGAAGATCATGTGTGGGATTTGGGGGCAGGTGGGACCCAGACATGTGCGAAAGCATCCCTCACTTTCCGAGTGGGTACAATCCTGATTTGAGAGAGTAAGAGTTTGGATAGTGAGGGATATCTGTATTTCGAAAAACTTCCCAAATGATTCTTATTCTCATGTCTCCCCACCACACACACACATCCGGTTGAAAATAATAACACTATGCGGCAGATGGTGGGCTCTACAACAACCCTATGGGGCAGGCACCATTGTTATGCCCATTTTCCAGGGAGGAAGCTGAGGTTCACAGGGGTTCATCAAACTAAGACGACACAGTCAGAAAGTGGCAGGAGCTGAGTGTTAAACAAAGCTTTGGTCTTGGTCCAAGGCCCACGCTATTAGCCAGTAGGTTCAGTGCATCTGATGCAGAGTTCCTGAATGAGGCGGTGAGAGAATTGGCACCCTACGCTGGTTCAGGTGCCATTGGGCCACCTTGAAGCAGGCCCAGAGAGGAGTGAAGAGGAGGGGGAGGGCATCTGGAAGTCGCATCATATGCACAACAGCTGGATAGCTAAGGCTGATTAAGTGGGGGTGGTCTATAGGGGGGCCCTTGTCAACCTGGGGGTACTCAACACCTGCAACAGTATTTGGCTTAGAGGGTTGGAGTGGGGAACTAAGTTGACTTCAAACAACTGTCATGTAGGGGAGAGGGATGGGTTCCGGGTGGCCAGGAATGATGGGGAACAGATAAATGGAAGGTTTGGGTTCATTCCAAGGAAGACATTTTTGATGTTCAGATGGTACTAGTTCAGCTCTGGTAAGTAGTGAGCTTCCTAACTCTAGAAATGTTCAAGCAGAGACCACATAGTCTCTTGGAAATATCTGGACATTTCCAAGGTGAAGTCCACCTTGGTAGCCCGACCTGTTAGCAGATTTCATGGTGGTAATCTTGGGCGGGGAGGGCGAGAAGAGCAGAAGTGCAGGTGGCAGAAGGAGGGCAGAGGAGAGCAAGGGCCCCGGGCAGGCTCATGCACACAGACCATACACATGGAGCCTACAGCTCTGGGAACGCTGGGGAGCCGCTGGCAACAGGGGCTGATGGGAGAGAAAGACAGTCATCTCTGAATCTCTGAACTCGTGATAAGGTCTTGGTTTAAAAACAAAAAACACCTGCAGGTAGCTCTGACAATTACCATCAGGAGAGGAGGCTGGGCTTTGGTGCTCAGATAAAAACACACTCACACTCACTGCAGGGCCTTTCTGTGGGCGACTGGGAGGGCCTGGGCTGCTCTGCCTAGGACTCTGTCCCAAGGTTACAAAGACAGAGGCTGCTGAGCAGTCTAGGGGACAATTGTCTAGGGTTTTGGGAAGAAGGGAGCAGGAGAACACCTCCCAGAAATGGAGTCAGGTAGAACTGGATTCAAATCGCCATACGTCACCTGCTGGCCGCATGGCCTCGGGCAAGTGAGCTTGGGCACTGAGCTCCAGTGAAGACGGTAACAGTGATAATGCGGACCGTGCTCGCAGGGAAGAGTGGTGGGGTGTGCATGGGTATGTGCGTGTGCGTGTGTATGTGTGAGAGTAACCAGTTAACAGATGAGACATACAGAGAGTGCTCTCAGCCCAGCACCCAGCTCATGGAGAGTTTGGTACCTGGTGGGTAACTGTGCATCAGTTCACTCCAGGCTCCACACGGAGTTTCTCCTCTTGCCTCGGCACCCGCTTCTACATCTCATCTGGGCCCCATCTGAATCTCTGCTACAAGGCCCTGTGGCCCATATCCTGTGTGTCTCCACCTTGTCAAGGGCAGGGTCCCTCAGCCCAAGCTATTGTAGAACACAGAAGGTGTGACAAGCAAGAGGGCCTAGAACTACTTGGGACCGCTGGCAGGGAAATGAGCTTTTCAGCTTCATGGCCTTGCCATGGACCACTGGGGCTTTCTCAACCACCCATCCTACCCCACTTGAGCTGCTTGCTCAGTTCCTGTTTCACAAAGAAACAAGGAAGTGAGGAGATGGGTCAGCCTCAGGGCCAGGGCTGGTGGAGCGGGGTTGGGGAGCGCCTCCCACTCCCAGCCGAGAGGGCCTTGGAGGGCAGGGATGGACAGGGAGGAAACGGTTGCTATTGAATCTTTCATATTTCTATTATTTTTTTTCTGACGCCAAGAGTACCCAACCACTGATTTGAGGAAGTGCCCAGTGAGTTGGTAAAATTCACTGCTGACGTGGGCTAGCTGGGTGAAGAGTAGCCAGCCCCACCCCTTCCATGGTCCCGGCCCATGAAGAGCTGGAGCCAGCTGGCTGGCCAATGAGCGAGGAATGACTTATAGTTTTCAACTTTGTGTATGCATGTATGGATGTATGTATCATCTTACCCACGCTCTTTCCTATTCCAAAAAAGATTTAAAGCATCAAGAAATGTAGCTCAGTCCCATCATCACCACTGTTGTCACAGCTGTGTGACCTCAAACAGGGCTCCTTGGGCCTCAGTTTGCTCATTAGAGGCAGTAAGGGAGCGACAGAAGTGCACACTGAAAGCGAGAGAGGGGCCAGCCCAGAGCTGAGTCAAGATGCTGGGGATTTAATCCTACCTCTGACCCCAACTGCTGTGTGACCTTGGGCAAGTCCCTTCCCTTTTCTGGGCTGCTTTTGCAGTGTTCCCATCTGTATACTGAAGGGGTTGAAGTGGCTTTTTGTTTGTTTGTTTGGTCATGGGGTTCCTAGTCAGGGACGGCTATGGGATTTTCAGGGCCTGGTACAAAATGAAAATGCAGGGCCGCTTGTTCAAAAATTATTAAAAATTTCCAGATGGCGACAGTGGAGCGTTAAACCAAGCATGGGGCTCTTCTAAGCACAAGGCCCTGCGTGACTGACTGCACAGGTTGATCCCCTAGAAGTTGGCCTCGCCACTGCTTTCAATACAATTTTATGGGAAGCCCATACGGGCTGCTTTTGGGTGGAGCTCTGCTTTCTGCGGCAGCCCTTGTGGCATTTCTGAGGAACCTCAGGCTCCAGGGAGCATAGCTGGAAAAACACAAATGAGATACTTGCTCAAAAGTCTGTCTAGTATTGATGCTTTATATATAAAATTTGAGTCCCAAACCTTTTCCTTACCTACCTCCAAAGGTGAGGCAAGAAACTCATGCTGGGCGAGTAATGGCATCATCATCTCTCATCTGTGTGGCTTCCTGGCTGACAGAGTGCTGGCACATCCAGTTCTTATGGGCCCCTCACTCTAACCTCATGAAGAAGGCGGTAGTATACAGAAGGGATAATTGAAGACCAGAGAGGTGAAGTGACTTGCCCAAGGCCACACTTCTGGCACAGCTGGGACTAGAACCCTAGACTCCTAACTCCTAGGAGAAGGGGCTTTTCCACATGGCCCGCTCCACAGTAGCAATCAGCATGGGGGAGGAGCTTCGTAAGCCCTATCCTCCAGCATGAAAACAAAGGACCAGAACCCAAGGAGGCATTTATTTCTCTTCAATTCCTAATGATGTCTCAAGTGCCCCTGCATCTGTTAGCCTTGCCCTGTGTGCCCTGAATGTTTCCCTGCCTGATCCAGAGTGAAGCCCTTAAAGCAGGACGCTCAGCGTGCGTGCCCTCTGGGGCCCAGGAAGGGAGGAGCTGGGGTGGCAGTGGGCCTCTCTGCAGCCATGCTTCTGGGCTGGGGTTCTCAATCCCAAGATGGTGGATTGGAAGAGGGGGTTAAGTTATGAGGAGGAGACGAGGTGGAGCCCTGGGTCTTGCACTGAAGGGAGGAAAGGGGAGTGTGTGAGCTTCCCTGGGCTGAAAGGGCTGCGAGTGGGTCTTGGTCAGGCACCCCACGTCTTCCTGCTGCCCATGGCCTGCAGGAACCCCAGGAGCAAGCGTCAGGGCTCCAAAGTAAAGGCCTCAGCCCGCAGGCCCTGGGGAAGCAGGATAGTCTGGAGAACACCTGTTGGGTCTGAGTCCAAACTCTGCATCTCACCAGCCATATGATTCTGGTTGAGCCTTGGTTTTCTCATCTGTAAAATGGTGAGAGCCATACCACTTGCCCTTTTCGGAGAGAGTGTGTTCTGGAGTCATATGACTTGTTTGAATCCTGCTTTTTTCATTTCCTTGATAAGTGACCTTGAGCAAGTTGTTTAATCTCTATGCACCTCACTCAGTTCCCTCACTTGTAAAATGGGAATAATAAAAGCACCTTTCATAGGTGGTGCGGACTAAGTGGGCAAATGAAGTAATGTCTTGTACACTTAAAAATTGATTAAGAGCATAGATCTCATGTTTAATGTTCTTAGCACAATAAAACAAAATTAAAAGTGAATGCATGCACAGCACAGTGCCTGGTCCATACTAAACACTCAGTGGATGTATCTACGACGATGATGACGACGACTCATTTTATTAGTAGTAGCTGTCTGTGGGGCGAGCATGTGAGAGAGCAAATGACTCAGCACACAGAGGTTGACTCCTGGGTGCTACAGGTTCTCAGTGAGGGTGGGTCAGAGCTGGGGCCTTTGGACGCAAGCATCGGTGGTGGTAACTGTCACACGTCACCCTCACACTCCGCAAACGAGGCCTGGTGGTCCCAGGAGGGGGACTCCTCTGCCTTGCCTTTGCCCAGCACTCTGCCCCAGAAACTTGGTTCTCTCCTCCCCCGACTGTGCTCCGCTGAGCAAAGGTGCTGGCCCCAACTTTCCTGGACCACATTCGACAAGTCCCCCAGCGTGGGACTCCCCTCTGTCCCCTCCACAAGGCGACACCACCTTTAGCACAGGAGGTGGCTGGCTGGGCGTGGCATGCATGCGAATAAATGAGCGCTCACACACATACACTCACGCATGCTCACATGCACATTCTCAAGCACATGTGCGCCCCAACAGAGCTTCTGGGAGCCTCACATCCCCGCCCCCACCACATCCCCTCCCCTTCCTCCCCCACCACAAAAGCCACAGGTACAGCAGTCCCCGGCAACACAGCAGACACAATGCAAAACCCAGAGGGAGGCTTCGTTGCCAGGCTGTTTTAAGCATCTAGCAGGATGTGAGCCCAGGTGGCTAACGGCTGGGCTGGCCAGAGAAAACTCTTCTCACCGCCCCCACCCCTCAGTGAGCTCACTGAATGAGGAGGGGCCTGGGAGGCAGGCTAAGGGATTCTGTGTGGTGCTGAAGGACAAAAGAGCTGGACTGCTGGCCCATTCTGGCCCCAGCATCTCCCACCCAAACACTATTGGTCCTTGGGCAGGTCCTACTCCTGGCCGGAGCTCGGTTTTCCTGTCTATAAAATGGGGAAACCAGACTGTGCCCACCCAAGTTAAAGGCCATCCAAGGATACCAGAGGATACTGTGGCTGCACTTCGGAAAGTTAAAAGGGCTACCTGCATGCTGGGAAGTCTGGGATAGTGACTGGGCCCCACTGCTCAGGCTGTTCCCACCCTCGGGTAGGGTCCTATTCCAGAGGGCACCCCGCATTCCCTCCTACCCCACGGCCAAATTCCCATGGTGTAACTCCGTATCCTGTCAGTTGGCATGGAGCCCCCTCTGGTTTAGGAGTGATGGGCTCACACATGGAGGGGGCTGCTCTATGTGCCCCTTCTCTGATGGGTCTCCCTGACCCTGGGGTAGCAGTATACAACCAGAGGACTCAGCCACCCTCCCTTCCTCTCCCTCTACAGGCACAGCAGGGAGCTCCTTGTTCCTTCAGTCCGTGGGCTGCAGCCATTGTGGAGGCCATTGCGGGGCTGAGGATAAGTAGGCCAGAGGCAGCCTCAAGGGCATGCAAAGACCAAGAATTCAGGAACAGGCATGGGTGGGAACAGCTCTGGTTATATCCAGCAGGTGGTGACAGGGAGGGCTCCCAGGGCCATGGTGGCCCTGGGGTAGGGCACTGCCATATTGGCCTTTTTTGGGGGGAGAGTAGTGGCAGCAGGCTCTACCAGGTTATAGGTTAGGCCTTTTGGGCTCACGGGAGGGTGGGGGAGAAGGGACTAGCTGGCTTTCCTATCCTGGGGCTGGGGTGAGGTGTACCAGCCCAGAGGGGGGCCTGCCTGGGGCCAAGGAGCCCTGCATCCCCAGGGCTTGGTCCTGGAGAAGGAGGCTGAGGGCAATAGTTTCCAGGCAGTGGGCTCTTGGGGCTCTTGGGGCATGGGTGGTGCAGGGTGAGGGGAGCTGAGCAAGAGGGTCAGCAGGGGATCCCCGAGCCTCTAGACACTCCAGCTGAGGATGGCAAGAGCGGAGACTGCCGACAGAGAGACCGAGGAAGCGCTGTGCGGGGCCCTTGCAGATAGGGGCTCTGTGTGCTGTTGTAGCCATGCAAACTCCTCCAGCAGCTGGCGCCGCTGCAGCTCGGGTCCCACCTTCTCGCGGATGGTCTGGTAGTAGCGGTTCACGTACTGGAGCTGCAAAGGGTAGGAGAGGTGAGGTCTTGGTGCCATCCAGTCCTCTGCTGTGGTCCTCGGGCTGCCCACCTTGGCCCAGGTCCCCACAGGTACCCCAGAGGTCCCCAGCCATCGCCAGGCCACAGGCATTCTCTGGGGCTTTTCAGAGGCAGTTCACCATGGTGGCAGTTGAGTGTCATAGTGACTTTCACTGGGTGGGTGGGGGTGGGAATGGATTTCCAGCCCAGGAATGAGAGTAAGTAGGGCAGGCATTATCAACCCCATTTAACAGAAGAGGGGACTGAGGCCCAGAGAGAGGAAGGGATTGCTTATAATTCTAGGACTTGAGGTAGCAGAGTCCAGAGACCCAGTCTCAGACTTCCCAGGAGTTCACTACCTGGGGTTGGGCAGGCTGCTTTGAGTGGAGAGTTCTAGAAGCTCTGGGGTTTCTGGCGAAGGGGGGAGGGATGCCCCAGTGTGTGCCTACAGGTGCCACTAGTGTGGACCCCCCCCCAGGGGAGGGGAAGGGGCAGAGGGTCTTGGGATAGGGGGAGCAGAGGTGAGAGAGGCCCAGGGTGGGGGAGAAGGCAGTCAGTGGTTCACGGGCAGCAGGTGGACAGCGCTGAGGGGCACTTACCTGCTCAGGGGATAGCAGGCTGACATCGATGAGGTTCCGGTCATAGGGCACAAAGGACACCACTTCAAAGGTCAGGTAGGTCCCTGGGTACTGAGAGGCCACAGGGGAGGTGGGAAAGCAGGAAGTGAGCCAGGAGGAGGAGCCAGGCTGGAGGGAGGGCAACAACACTCCACCCAGACGCCGAGGGCACAAGGAACTGACTTTTGTCAAGCCCAAGACTCAGGGGAGGCCTGAGTCTCCCACTGTGCCCCTGGCCACTGGGAGACTGTCTACCTGTCTACCACTTATACCTGCCTTTGCTGCTTCCCTCCTGATTCCAAATTTAGACTTAGGTGTGTGTTTCCCAAAGTGTGTGCATCCATTGCACCTAGCTTGTCAAATATGTAGATTCCAGGGCCCAACCCCCAGACCACTGGAGTGAGACTCTCTAGGGCAGGGCTAGGAGCCTACATTTAAACAATTTTAAGAAAAGTGTTAGGTTTTTATATCTATCTACTCTATCTCTATCTCTGTCTATCTACATCTCTGTCTATGTGTCTATCAATTGATCCATCTATAGAAATGAGTATAAAGAAGAAAAAACAGCCCATAATTCCCATCTCCCAGAGAGCTCTTACATGTACATGCTTAGAAAATTCAAACTACAAAAAGATACGCAATAAAAATTGAAAGTCTTCTCCCTGCCCGGTTTTCTTCTTGAAAACCTTTTAGGCATATACAGTGTATATATGTATATATTTTAGAAATTCATGCAAAATGGATCCTACAATACACTTTTCTGTACCTTCTCCCCCCTAGCAGTAAGCCTAGGGCAGCGCCCAATATCAGCAGTGGGAGATCCAGCTCATTCTTTTTAAGGGCTGCATAAAGGTCCACGGTATGTGGATGATGATTTATTTAACCAGTGATGGATATTTGAGCTGTTTCCACTCTTTAAACGATTACCATCAATACTACAATCAACATCATCGCATAAACTTATCTTGGTGAACTTTGGGGACTATATCCGGAAGGTACATATCTGGCAGAGGGAATGCTGAGATGAAAAGCACAGGCATTTTTAATAGCAGTAGAGTGCCCGTTTCCCCACAGACTCACCGGCACTGGGGATCATCAAAGTCTCTCATTTTTACCAATCAGATAGGTGAACCATGGGGTTCTATTGTTGTTTTGATTTGTATTTCTTTAAGAATAAACCCGAATACTACTCAGCCATAAGAAACGATGAAATCTAGCCATTTGTGACAACATGGATGGACATTGAGGGTATAATGCAAAGTGAAATAAGTCAGAGGGAGAAGGTCAAATACCGTATGATTTCCTTCATTAAGTAGTAGATAATAACAACAGTAAACAAACACATAGGGACAGAGATTGGATTGGTGGTTGGTTACCAGAGGGGAAGGGGGGAGGGAGGAGGGTGAAAGGGATAATTCGGCACATGTGTGTGGTGATGGGTTGTAATTAGTATTTTGGTGGTGAACATGATGTAATCTATGCAGAAATAGAAGTACAATGATGTACACCTGAAATTTTTACAATGTTATAAACCAATGGAAAAAAAAATAAATAAATAGCTGCACTAATTAAAAAAAAAAAAGAATAAACCCGAGCATCTTTTCACCTTTATGGACCATTTGTGTTGATCTTAGTGAATTGCCTCTTCATATCCTTTGCCTGTTTTCTCTGTTTTCCCTAGTTTTGTCTTATTGATTTGTAAAAGCTCGTGGTAATAAAAGGAAATTCACCCTTTCTCTAACATATGTGCTATATTTGTCTACATCTTTTGACTTTGTTTATGGTGTTGTTTCCATATAGACATTTTTTATTTAATTTAGTCAGAGTCACCAATCTTTTTCTTCACGGTTTCTGGGTCTTGCATAGAAAGGCCCTTTTCGATCCTGGGATTATAAATGAACTCATATAGATTTTCTTCTAGATCTTTATGGTTTCACCTTTGAATCTTGATCCATTTGGAATCTGATTTGGGTGTAACAGTGAGGTTCTTCAATTTAATGTCCCCTAAAGGATCAGCCATTTGTGCCCCCTGCTCATATATTAAACAATCTCTCTCTTCTTGATTGTTTTGAAACACCAGCTTTATTGTCAACTAAATTCCCATTTCCTTTATGGAACTTAGAGGGTCTATTTCTGGGCTAACTATTCTGTCTTTCGTATCTCTGGCGTCAGACCGTTTTCATTCTGGAAGCTTCCGAGTATGTGCTAACATCTGAAAGGGCTAGTTGCCCTTCTTGCTCTTCTTTTTCAGAATTTTCCTAGCTACTTCGCTATCTTTGCATGTTTATTTTTACAAATAAACTTTACTGTCCTTTTGTGAAGTTACAAAAGTATCCAGTTAGCATTGAAATTGAGGTTGTCTTGAATTTATAGATTAATTTGGGGAGAAATGACATCTTCATAATATTGAAGCTTCTTTCCAGAGATCACTATTTACTTAAATCATTTTTATGTCTCTCAGTAGACATTTTCTCCATGTAAGTCTTTTTAAGTTTATATCTAGGTATTTTATCTTGTTGGTTGCTATTATACGGAATCTTGATATCTAACAAGCTCCCCTGGTGATTATTCTGTGCATCGGGAACCACTGATTTCGGGGAAGGACGCTGATTCATTTGCTCTGGAGTGGGACGTGGGCATTGGCATTTAAAAACAAAGCTCTCCAGATGATTCTAATATTGTAATGTGCAAACAGGTTTGAGAAACTCTGATTTATGGTATTTTTCTGGAGTTAAGGAGGACTCCAAATAAATTCACGCCCACACATTAAATGCCCTTCTGCTTTGACCTTCCTTACCTCCCACACAGCCCAAACTCACTGCCATGCTGTGCACACCTCCAGCCTGTCCCAGTGGCGCTTTACCTTGGTCTCTGCTTCTACCACAAGGGCTATATCTTCAATACGGATCCCAAATTCTCCATCCTGATAGTAACCAGGCTCTGGGAGACAGAGAGATACTGGTGGCATTAAGCAGGGGGAGGACCCAAGCCTGGCCTTCATGTACCAGTTGAGGAATGGCTGGAGGGTCTGGCTGCCTGGTTGCCTCCCCACTGCCCCACCCCCGACCCCCCCTTCCCACTCCCCCACCCCTGTCCCCCGTTGGCTCAGGCAGACCTGCCACTTGTTAGATGCTTATTGGCTATGCAGAGGCACCCTACCGGGCCTCAGATCCCCACCCTCCCCTGTGGCCCAGCAGGGATGACTTAAGAGCCCCTTCAGGTCCCGGGGGCATTCCCATCTCCCTGTGTGCCACTGTCCCGTTGCCCCAGCATTTGATTGGAGACTCTGCAGTTTGGAGGTACAGCTGGGAACCAACTCCCAAGGGCAAAATGAGGGTATGAGCTGAAGGGGCTTGGGGTTGGGGGGGACAAGCTGTTTGGGGCTGGGAGTGGGGAGGTGAGGGAGTGCCTGTGCCTGGCCTGCTCCCTGAAGGCTGGTGCTCCCTAGACTGCAGTCCTAGGCTATTCTTGGGGTGGGGAGGGGTGGAGGAGCCCAAGAGCCATACCGATGGAAGTGAACATGCCCTTGGCCATGGCAATGTTGCTGGACTGGAATCCCACTGGCCCTGGAAAGGGAGACATAGGCATGTCAGCTCTCCTGTACTCACCAGCTTGGAAACTAGCAGGCTCTGGAGGTTAGCAGGTAACTGGGGATCCCTGGGCATCATTCTCTTCCTGGGGCTGGTACAGACCAGATGGGCTCTGGCTTTGATTTCTCTGGGGTCTATGCCAGTCAGCCCCTAGGCCTTGACCCACCACTCCTCTCTCTGGGGCCCTCCCCGATGCCAAGCAGGCAGCAGGAGTTGGCAGCTGCCAGCATTTCTCACTTACCCTGTGAAGCATCACCTCATACTGGCTGGGGAACCTTGGGTGGGTCACTGACCCTCTGTGGGTCTCAGTCAGTTCCATACCTGCGAAATGCTCTACCTCCTTCCTAAGAGGGGGGACTCCAGGGGAGTGTTGGGGAGACACCTACACTCATGCACACAGAGGAAGTTGCCAATGCCATGGCCTGTCCCGTGATAATAATTGAGCCCAACATCCCACAAGGCTTTGCGGGCAAAGGCTTCCACCATTCGCCCTGGAAGAGAGATGGCCTCCAGTCAGTCAGCTGGACCCCCGACTGCCGTCCACCTCGCCCCATGCTGCTCTCTTGTCCTGGAGCCAACTAGCAGGATGGCACCTGCGAAGAGTGGCTGCTGAGGGGCAGGTTAGCATGCACGCCCTCCAGCACTCTGCTTTGTACCCATCACCTAGACTGATCACACTACTACAGTTCCTCCCCGTCCACCGGGAGTCCTCCCGCCTGCTGCAGCCCATGCGACCTCCCCCGCTTCTGAGCTCCAGCATGAGACTAGGAGGCAGGAGGCCAGGGTTCAAGGCCTGGCTCTCTCCCTAACCCTCTGTGGCACCTTGGACAAGTCGCTTTCTCTCTCTGGGTGGGATTTTTTTTTATCTATACAAAGGGTGGGATGATGATATAATCCCGGCCCCACTAGCCTCCCCGGGTGGTGGTCTGGGCCCAGTGAAATCAGGGCCTGAGGCTCTGGGTCCAGGTTGGTCTCTGACACCCACCTGATGTAGCAGCAGGAAAGACGAGTCTGGACAGATCGATATTGCCTATCAACACGCGGGTATACGCCTCCTGGTGGGAGAGGGAGAGGCAATGTGGCTCCCAAGACACGGGGCCTGGGGAGTTTCCAGCTGCTCAGCCTGTGCTCATGGGGGTGTGTGGGCCCAGGCCTGTCGGGGGGTGTGTTGTGGGGGAGGTGCATACTCAAGTGTGGTCACCCAGGTTCTGGAAGATGGCCAGAGGAGGCCGAGGGGGACCTGCTCAAAGCTGGGGCTCGGTCTGTGTGGTTCTCTTTGGCTGGCCCACAGGGCCGCTTGGAGGTGGTGGTTAGCTGAGGCCGTGACAGTAGGGAGGCAAACTCCCTGGGCTGGAATCCTGACTCGGCCATTCACAAACTGAGACCCTAGGCAAGCGACTTTAACTGTTCTGTGCCTCAGTTTCCTCATCTGTAATGGGACGATCACAGTGCCAGATCATAAGGTTGTTGGGAGGAGTAGGTAGAGTCATGCACATAAAGTGCTCCAAACAGAGAGAACGCTCAAGTAGAGGCTGGTGCCCTTATTGCCATTATCACGACCAGACTCTAGTTTTCTTAAGGCCTTCGGTTTGGGTTGAGGCCTGATAATCCGGCAGGTCGGCCTTGCTCTGCTGGGGCTGTTACCTTGTGGAAAGAGGGAGGGAGGTGGGCTGACAGTGGCCTCTTCTGGTCACTCCCTGTGGTGATGTGGTGAGTCTCCTTCACCACACACACACACACGCACATGCACAGGCTTGTCATCTTGTGCACAACAACCTGGGACAGTGGACTCAACACGCTAAGCGGTGAGCTCCTTGAGGCCTGAGCAGTGTTTGTTTTTTCTCTCTCTCTCTTTCTAGCACAATATTGGAGCCACAGTCTGCTTGCTGAATGCATGAACGCGGCCCCCTGCTCCCCAACCCCACCTTGGTGCCCACAGCCCATGTCCTAGCCTCTCCCTGAGGTGGATCAGCCCTCGCTGATTCCTGAAAACCTCCAGCTCCTTTCCACCTCTGAGACAGTGCGTGTGCCCTTTCTCCCCACCTGGAAGCCTTTCTTCCTCCTTTCTGCAGAGCACAAGGCTAGGCACACAGGTAGCACAGAATAAATATTTGCTCACTGATTTACTGAAAGGGGATGATGATAAGCGTGGGCTGAGGCGCTGTTGGTGGCCTGAAATATCTCTGGGGATGTAGCTGGGGGCACTGTATTTTCTGGTGCTAACTTGCTGTGTGACGTTGGGCAAACTACTTAACCTCTCTGGGCCTCAGTTTTATCCTCTGTAAAATGAAAGGGCTCTTGGTGGAGTGATGGCTTGGGTGTCCCTTGGGTAAGGGTGGTTAGGGAAATCTGGGTCCGATGCTTACCTTTTGGAAAGCAGAGGGGGTGCCCCAGTGGACTGTTCTGGTAATGTCTGTCGTTCCATCCCTGCAGAGAAGGAAAATCAACATGCCCAGCTCTGCTGAACACTTCAGGGTAGGGATCGTGGCTATGTGCGTCTTGTGTGGTTTCCACTGGGGTCTGAGTGGCGGGGCTGGGATGAGGTGGGGTGTGAGGTGAAAGGAAGAAGATAGCTGCCATCATCTAATTCCCATCTTCAGCATCTGTGCATGAAGGGGCTCTGCCAAGCTGTCAAGTTCAAAGTCACTACGTGGTCTGAGCATCCCGATTCTCCACATACATATTCCACCCCCATACCACCCATGGTGGCCATTTTGTAAATCTGGGTTTCCTTGGGTCAGGCTGGCTCTAAAAGCAAGGCTTCTTCCAGGCTTCTCGGGAGGCAGGGGGGGATCGTCCCCTTTTTACAGACGGAGAAACGGCGGTCCAGAGAGATCATTACACTCTCACACGTTCATATATCTACCATTTATAGAAGACTTTTGCAGCTGCCGGGGAAGGATGGGAGAGCAGGCCCCATTATCCCATTTCACAGGTGAGGCCATGAGGCCATGAGGCCATGAGGCCATCTCCGTCTCCGGGCCTCAGTGAAGCCAGGCTTGGCGCAGGTTCTGACTCTCTGCACAGTTCTCTCCATTGCAAACCAGGGATTTGCTCCGAGTCACAGGGAACCAAAGCCATAAGCCAAAAAGTCTGACTCCCAACCACCAGCTGCAGCTGTTCCCCCACGATGGCACCTGTGGCCACCCCTGGGAGAGGGGGAGGGGAGAAGTGGTCTCAGGGCCCTGGGGACTCCTTAGGAGCAGGTTACAGGGCGTGGCCTACTTCTTCAGAAGGAGAGAAGAGGAAGTGAGGTGACCAATTCCCCGGCCTCACCCTGCTCTGAGCACACCCCAATCCAGCAACACCCCAAAAATTCACTTCCCCTTTGCAATTGGCCATCTCAAGTACACACAGCGCCGCGCTGGTGACTAGCCAAGGCTGCCAGGCTGAGCGCCTGCCAGGCTGGCTCCCAGAGCTGGGCTAGGAACAAGCCAGGAGCCTTTGTCATTAGCACATTCACCATTTCCACAGGATAGAGGATGGGAAACTTTGAAATACTCCTTGCTCCTCCATCACTTCAGTGTACCCCTTCTTTTCGCCCACTCTAAGCTTCCAACAGTTCACTTGCTTCCTAGATGAGAAGGAAAAATCTTCCAGCTCCACCCATCTCAGCTCCTGTGTGAATGATTGGTCACATATTTGGAAGGAAATGGGGTTAGCCTGTTCTGCATGGCTGTCATGTCTGGGTGTTCAGGTTGTGCACTGTACAAGGGTAACACACTTAAAGGGATGCCATTCACTTCATGATTATATACTAATTTCAATGAAAGCACAAGATGGACACACAGATTGTGGAGTCCTGGAGCAGGGGAGCATATATAACTATATATAACCTATATGTGGTATATCCTATATAACCCTATATAGTGTGTATCCTATATAACCCTATATGTGGTCTTGTCCACACTCAGAAGAGCATGCACACATATGTCCTCACAGACACATACCCATGCTGATGGATGTGTCCTGGCCCAACTGTGCTCTAGGACCCCCCTGTGCTTGCTTCTGTCACCTGCCTGCTGCTCTGATCCTGCCCCTACCCTTGACCTGGCATGGTCAGCTCACCCATGCGGTTGGGGGAGAGGTCGCTGAGGAGGACACATGGTGCCGGTGGTGTGTGGGCCGTGTCCGGGGTGTGCAGGAATGGGTGAGAATATGGGTGCAGTGTTTGTGCAGCCAGGCAGGGCCACTAAGCATGGCTGTCCAGAATGTTTAATAATATGTGGGCTTAAACGACATTTTACTGGAGCAGAGGGAGTCTTTCCTGAGTCTCACAGAGGTGTGACATGGGCAGCCCCACTGTTTTGGCCTCTGTGTGATTCCCACTGTGCAGAAACCCCCAAGTGTGAAAATGGGAGGGATGCTCAGGCTCATTCAGTCCAGGCCTCTCCTTCCTCGGATGAAGAATCCGCTCCCAGGAAGGGAAAGCTTCAGCCGGCTCTTGGCCAGCCCAGGATGTCTGAGCTGAGAGAGCTGGGCCAAGTGGGGGTGGGGAGTACATACCAGTATTGCCCCCCAGAATCCACGAGGTACATCTCATCTGAGGACAGCTTGCGGTGCAGCTCCTCGGTCGGGCTGGGAAGGGGAGAGACGCTGAGAAAGGAGCAGCCTAACCCTGAGCTGGGTGCGATGGGGGTCCTGAGTGCAAGCAGAGGACCCCTCAGCCATGGGGGTTGGCCTTCTAGGCTAACTCCTTTGGGGAAGTCATTATCTCCTGAAGGGCCCTGGGAGGGGACTGAGCTTCTGGGCTAATGTCCTCAGTGCACATCTGTTTATCCTGCGCCTCACTGAGCAAGGCCCTGGTCCCCAGGGAGGCGAGAAAGGCCAGAGCCCAGACTGTGGGAGCTGGGAGAGCCTTAGAGAGCACCCAGTCCAGACATCTCCTTTGACAGAAGGAGAAGGAGGCCTGCAGAGGACAAGGAGCCTGCCCGAGGCCATGCAGTAAAGCTGTGGGGGAGCTGGGCCTGGACCCAGATGCTCAGTCCGGAGCTCTTTCTCTGACTTCCTGCTGCCTCGGAGAGCAGACGGCCCTGAGAAGCCAGGGCACAGGAAGGGAGGGTACCCGAGGGTGGGGCTGGAGAGCAAGAGCTGGTAGGGCCGAGGAGCTCCTACCCCGCCACTCTCTAGTGGGGAGAGGGGGCCAGGCCACGGCAGCTGAAGGGACGCCAGGGGAGGGAATTCTGGGATAGTCCAGGCTGGCCCTTGGAGGGTGTCTGATGCCCTGCTGTACCCATGCCAGGCTGAGGCATCTGGTCAGCTTGGCACCCCAGATTTCGTCAGGCAGGCCTGCAGGTGTTTGTTTTCTATGAGCTACACATCTGGTCAGCCTACATTGTGGGCTCACTTGGGTTGGTTCCGGCTGAGTGAACGGGCCTTTCTTCCCATGTGCTTGTGAGCTTTAAGAATTAGCTAACATAAATAACACAGGAAGCCAAGAAAAAGCATCCAGCAGCAGCCCTGCCTCCCTTCCAGATCTCTCTGCTCTGAGCGCTCACAAAGTCCCAGCCTCCTGAGGGGAAAACTGCCCAGGCCATTTAATTCCAAGGACACTCCCAACCCCTGACTGGGCTCCAGTCCCCCCCCACACCCCCACAGTGCCAAAGGCTTCAAAGCTAAAATGTGAACTCAGATCCCAGAGCATTCCCTTCTCCACCCCACCTCCCCCTGTACATACACCAGGATCCCCCCACAGAGCCCTAGAAAATTCTTTCTCCTGAAGTACCTGTAGTGGGCCAGGGCAGCATTCAGGCCACTAGCAGAGATGGTTTCGAAACTGGGTCCGGAGAAGAACTCTTCTTCTCTGGAAAGTACAAGGCAGGAATGGTCAATGAATGGGCTCAGGGCCTAGGCTGGGCCCAGGATAGCTAACAAGGGCAAATGAAGGTCACGGCTGTCTCTACCTCAGCCAGACTCCATTGGGCTGTCCCAGACCCACCTCTTGGTTCCATCTTCCCAAGCCCTGACTCACTTATAGAGAACTCAAGGTCAGAGAAGGAGGGACTGTAGACATCAACTATTCCCCTTGCATGTCCATTTTACAGACGGGGAAACCAAGGCCTAAACATCCCACAGTGAGTTCATGGTAAAGCAGGAGTAAAGAAACCTAGCTCCCTGTATCTGAAAACGCCTCAGCCCTGGAGCAGCAGCCTGCACCTCAGACCTAGAGTCAGCCTATGGCCTGGGCCAAGCGTGTCCTCAGGGACCCTCCCTCCCCAACTTGATATCCTCAAGTGGTCCAGGGGCTCGCTTGACCTCAGCTAGCCTCCTCCACGGAGAGGGGGGCCGGTGCCTGAAGCAGACACTAGGGGGCGCTGTTGTGTTGTGGCCCTTCAAGTTGTCGCGGGTCTGGGGAATGTCATCCAATACCCCCTGCCCAGCTCCCCGACCCCCCAAGAACCCGTCACTCCTTGTTCCAGAGAAGCCCCTAAATACAAGGAGGGTCTTCCTTTCTCCCTAAGTAAGGAGACCAATTCCCCCTCCCTGCCCCCACCCCCACGCTAAAAGATAGTCAGCCAAAAAGGACGGCCGTGGTCCTTCACCCTCGGAGCTTGTTCAGCTGTTCTGCCCCCGAGAACTCGTCCACCGTGCCTTTGGGCACGTTCTTCTCCAGCCAGACCAAGTAGCGGATCACGGCCACGGCGTCCCGCACCTGGAGCAGGGCAAGCAGAGGGGCGGGCCGAGGAACGGGGTCAGCCAGGGCTCCGGGATGAAGGAGAGCAGATGGCTGCTCTGGGAGCTGAGATTGAAAAATGCCGGGGTTGTCACTGGTTATTTGATGGTATTAAGGGATTCTTGTTAATGTTTATATATATGATCATAGTGTGGTCATGTTTTGAAAAGAGTTCTTATCTTTTAGAGATACTTACTGAAGTGTTGACAGAAGAAACGATATGATATCTGGGATCTGCTTTAAAATCATCCAGCAGCAGAGGGTGAGGAGTGGAGATAATGAATGTGGGGTTGTAGATGAAACGGGATTGGCCCTGAGTTGATGACTGCCGAAGCTGGGTGAGGGTGCATGGGGGTCATTATGCCATTTTCTCTACTTTTGTGTATGTCTAAAATTGTCCGTAAGAAAAAGCTTTTAAAAACGAGGCAGTTTATCCTGATTTTAACAGGAATATCCAAGAGTGAGCCATCCTCTTGCCAGTTACAGCTAACACTTATTTCACACTTGGAATGTGCCAGGCGGTGCTCAAAGCAAAAAATGTATCTATAGAATATAATTATTTAATGTAATTATATAATTATATTTATATGTATATAATTATATTTATATGTATATAATTATATACTTCTATAATTTCTGTAATTATATATTTAAATAAGTATTATATATTTATACGTATATACACATATGTATGTAAATGTATATATGTACACACATTTATATATGATTATATATTATAATTAATATTTCAAAAATATTAATTATATATTAATATTTATCATATATTATTTAATATATATGTTTGTTTATTTAATCCTCACAACACTCCTATGCTGTAGATTACTGTTATGATCCTCATTTTGCAGATGAGGTAACTGAGGCCCAGAGAGGTGAAGTGACTTGCCCAAGGTCACCCAGCTAGGAGGTGGCCGGAGGAGCTGGGATTTGAACTCAGACACTCTAGCTCCGGGGCCCTGCTCTAAACCACTGTTCTATGCTGGGACTAATGGGGTGAAGCACGGGCGGGTGCCCAACAATTTGGTGTCCACTTCTCTGTTTCATTGAGGGGCTCTTCAGGCTCCTCTGGCAGGGCCTCCTTTCTCACCCCTCAGACGAGGAGCTCCCAGAAGGCTAGTTTGCCTGCTGGGGACTTACGTGGCTGGCCTTGAGGAGGGCCTGCTCCTTGCTGTTTTTCACCGCCTTGGTCACCATCACTGGGGAGTAGGTGTCTTCTATGAGTTTCTCCTGTCACGGGCAGAGAGGAAGAGGTCTGGGGGCCCCGCCTGGGCACACCGGTGTTTGAAAAGGATTGGCAGGAAAGCCCGGCTGAGGGGAGACTTGCCGCTCCCTATAGTGGCGATGACTTTTCCTTCCTGTGCTTTCCGTCTCTGCAGGTCTTTCCCAGTCTTCTGTGCCCAGCTTATCCTTCCCTCCAGCCCTCCTCCCCCACCCCCCTTCCTGCCCCTGAATCCCACCAGCGCTCTGGGATGGACCAGAACCTGGTCCCCCAGTTGATGGGCTGTTCTGTCAGCATGAGTTTCCTGCACATATCATTACAGCTACCATTTATTGAGCACCTGCTGTGTGCCAGGCACTGGGCTTTACATGCACTCTCTCCTCTAAAGCTCCTCAGAGCAGCTCCTCTGAGGCCGGGACTCGCATTGCCATTTTACAGGTTAGGAAACAGAGGCCCAGACTGGCTAAGTCATTTGTCCAAGGTCGTTGCACAGCCAGTTCAGGGCAGAGCCAGGACTCAGCCTCTGCTCCACCAGGCCATACTCTCTCTGGCCTCCTCAACAATCTCTGAGCTCTCTGCTGATGGATATCCTGCTTCTTCTTCTTCCGTGTCTTCCAGGGAGGCCTGGAAGGGGACTCCCTGCACCATTGTTGACTGCCCAACTGCCTGAATGGCCGAGAGGCTGTGGCCCCAATTGAGGTTGAGATTTATGAGAGCTGGAGGAGGGGGGCGGTGCCTGGCACAAGCTGGCACCTGGCAAACCCACCTTGGGTATCAATTCATAGATCCCATATGTAGTATAGCTGGTCCCGATCCAGATCCTCACGTCTCCTGAGGCATAGGCCTTGACGCTGTCCTGGACTTGGCTGTAGTCTTCGAGTTGCACACACATAGAGCCCGTGCAGCTAGAGTTCAGGTACTGCAGGGTCTCGGAGCTAAAGCGACTCTTGTTTACAAATAACCTTGGTGGGGAGGGAAGACGGGGAGGGTCCTGAGGGCTTCTAAGGTCAATGCAAAGGACCAGAGGCCGTTTGTTCCAGGAGGTTAGAGGAAGCCCGCGCCAAGGAGCTAAGGAGACCAGATTTAGAGTACGAGGGAACAGAGGTCAAGGGGTCGGGATAAGCCATCGGAGGTTCCCAAGGGGTCCTGCTGGGGCGGGCACCAAGCTCATGGGAAGGCTGCATATTGGCGCAGGGCAAGTGGTGGGGCAGTGGGGGGTGGAAGTTGGAGGAAGTCCATTACAGTAAGCCAAGGAAAAGCCGTACCTGATGGAGGAGTCCGTGAACAACGTGTAGGAATAGAAGAAGGGGTTATAAGGGATGTCACTGCTGCGCAGGTTGAAGAGCCCTGGGGAAGATAACCGATGGGGACTAGCTGAGGCCGATCTGCCGGAGGCAAGCACATGTGACACCTCTGCCCCACCGTTTGCTCAGGTCCCCAAAGATTCCCAGCAGCACGCCTGCACATCTGCCTCTGACTGTTTCTCAGTCTCCTGGGGGGTCTTTGAAGCGCTGATGAGAGCTATGGACCCTTTCTCCCAGAAGACTGCAGATACCCAGCCAGCAGTCAGTACAGTGTCAGCAGGTTCCCAGCATACCTGAAGCCCAGTGCTGGGGTCAGGTAAAGCCCTGGGCCATGTTGGGACAGAACAAAGCTGCACTGGGTGCTAAAGCCAGGAGTGTGAGTGCCTGGGGGTCGTGGCCAGGCTGTTGGGAGATGTCTGCTGGGCCTCTCCCCCACCATGAGACAGAAGCCTTTGCCGCTGTGGTGGGTCCATTCCTCCAGTGGCCTGTGGGCTGGCCCCAGCTTGCTCTGGGCTTCCTGGTTTCTTTATTCTGCAGACACTTCTCCTGGCACCCCATCTTAGTTCTCACAGGTCACGGCCACAGAGCTCTCAGAACCAGGGGGCACATGGTGGTCAGGGGAGGAGTCCTGCACTGCAGGGCCCAGGAGACTTGGGGGTTGGGGGTTCCCCAGGCGCCCACCTGTGTCCACAAATCCATACTCACAGGCCGTCTCATCAAGCGCTGACAGGAGGACGGCAGTTGGGGCCTCGCGATGCTCCTGCATTTGGCTGCGGATGTCAGCTACTTTCTCCTGCCAGGTGCTCCCTAGGAGTGAAGGAGCCCAGACAAAGTGTAAGCAACATCCCTTCCCTTTGCCACTTTGTTCCTGAGAGGGCTCCCTTTCCATTTCCTTAAAAGCAGTAGAACCCTTTCTTCAACTAAACTCTTACTCATGTGGCCATTCAGGACATGGGCTCTGGATACTGACTGTCTGCGTCCAAGTCCCGGCCCTGCCATTACTAGCTGGGTGACCTTGGAAAAATTACGTAACCCTTCTGTGTCTTATTTTGCACATCTGTAGAATGGGGGTGGATTATAATAATAGTATCTACCTCAATAGAGTTGTTATGGGGATCAAATGAATTAATATTTGTAATGCATGTAGAATGGTAGCTTGGCATATGCTAAGTCTGGCCTAACTTTCTGCTCAATAAATAAGCATGCAGAACAGAGATCAGGAGAGCAGCCCTAGTCGAAGGGCAAGGAGATGGGGCTGGGCCATGTTCAAGCCTCCCACCTGCAGTAACCCAGTGTTTACTAAGCCACGGGTCTGGGCTAAGCACTTTGTGTACATTGTTTTCATCCTTACTTGGCCCATTTTACAGATAAGGAAATTGAGGCTTCAGAGAGTGAAGTGAAATGACTTATCTATGGTTTCAGAGCTGGCAAGGGGTGGAGCTGAGGTTTGAACCAGGTCTGTTTGACTACGTGGCTCACACTCTTAGTCTGTACAGACACTGGACTTTCTTGCTAACATTCTGTCTCCAAACTTGTCCTTAAACTCTGTGTCACAGAGCTGTCCTTTCTAGGATGCATGTATCCTGGTTCTAGGCCTTTAGTTTTCATCTTTTATTCCTGCTCCCTGTGATGCATATAAAGAGCCTGCCCCTAGGCAGGGCTAAGAATTTGCTGGCAGAAGGTCATAAGAATTAAGGGTCCCAGCTGGGCCCAGAGATTAGCATAAATAACTTAATGCCATTAAAAAAAACTTTATGCAAACAGGTGTGATACATTTTTTAGGTTTATTTTATTTTACTGTAGTAAAACACACAAACCATAAAGTTTATCATTTTAACCAAAGTGTACAGTTCAGTGGCTTTAAAAATATTCACAAGATTTCACAACCACTACCACTATCTAATTCCAGAACATTTTCATCACCCCAAAAGGCAGTCACTCCCCATTCCTGCCTCTCCCCTGCCCCTGGAAAACACTAATCTACTTTCTGTCTCTATGGATTTGCCTACGTTGGATATTTCAAACAAATGGAATCATACAATACGGGGCCTTCTCTGGTTGGCTTCTTTCACTTAGAATTATGTTTTCAAGGTTCATGGATGTGACACATTTTTGAGAAAACAGATGAAAGCCAATTTAAATTGTCTGATGCATTACAGGTATCTTTGAGTTATTCACTTTTAATGTTATTCCTTTTGCCCTTTGCCCCCTTTAAAACCTATGAGTTGCTGGAGATAAAGTCTCTCTCATCTTTATAAGCTTAGAGACGCAGGAACTCTGTTCCTGGGCTTCCAGGCCCAGTTCTGGCTCTGGATAGCTTTTCCTTGAAGACTAGCAGCTCAGCATCCCCTCACTTGTGGGAAGAGACAAAACCCATGCAAATTCTCTCCCAGTCCCTGAAAGATTTTCCCCTTTATCTCATCCTCTTCCCGACATAACTGCACCCTTTTTTATCTGAATGGGGTGAGTTTTATTTATGATTGAACAGGCTTAGATAGCAAGTTTCTTTAAAAACTGTATCGAGATGCAGAAAGAATGCTTCTGCAAGTTACATCAGAACAGATAAAGAAAATTGGACACAGTTTTAACTGGTTTCATCAGACTTGCTATTTTGAAATTTCCCTCCTGCTTTTTCGACCCCTTTCCAAACAAGAAATTTGCATGGAACTGTGTATGGGAAGGGGCCTTTCAGATTGCCCAATATTCCTAGGAATCCAAGTCCACTGGCTCATTCAGAATTCCCAGGGAGGTAGGGGGTGGTGGTGGCCAAGACACTGATTCATAATTAGTAGCCTGGTCCTGGTCAGGATTTTAGTTACTACTTACAAGAATCGTAGAACATACTGTACTTTTATGACGTATTTAGATGGTGTCAACAGGGTCAAGATTATTGATGTTAGAACTTGGGGGGGTACAGTTAACTTTCCTTTGTGGTCTGGCCAAAACTTGAACCCTAATTTGCTTCCTTTGTCCATCCCAGCCCACCCAACCCCATCTATCTCAAATCTAAATTCCTCTCATAGAAGGCCCAGAAGTAAAGGTTTGAATGATTCAATACAAACCGGTCTCCACTACCAGATAAGCAACTCATGTTATGTTTTTTTCTGTCTTCAAAGGGTTTTTTTTTTTTTTCATCTTTCTTTGACTCCCTTATTTCCTCCCTTACTGCTCCCTCTCACTTTAAATCCTAACACTCTTTATTCTAGCATTTTCTAAGTATGGTCTGAGGACCTTTTGATTCACCCTCTGAGGGGAGGGGGCCTAGAAATCTGCATTTTAAACAAGCATCCTAAACTATTCCAGTGCACATGAAGGTTTGAGAACCATTGCTTTGGTACCTCTTAGGATGAATTTTTCAGCCAAAGGAGCAGCAGCGGTGACCTGTGTTGCTACAAGTTGGGAAAGAGAAGCGGCTTAGGAAATACCTATGAACGCCTCCTGCAGGGCATAAATGGGCTCGTTTGGAACCGGAGGCCTCTCTGACCCCCACACCAGGTCCACGAGGTTGGCTTCGATGGACACCAGCTGTCTGTCAGAGCCTTGGAGGGCCGTGTCATAACTCTCCCAGGAGTCTGCAGAGAAAGGAAGGAGTCACTTGTCCTCTGCCCATTTACACCTCAGGAAAAGTTGTGACCCAGGCCAAGTTAGTCCTTATGCGCCCTGCCTCCTGTTCTGCACCTGTAGCCCCAGCTGTCCAGAGCCTGTCCATGCGGCCTGGCCCTCCAGGGGATGTCCTCTTACCTTACCTTCCTCTTTCCGCTTTCAAAGCCTAATCGCCCTGAGCCCACCCCATTGCCGGCCACAGTCAATTGGCTAACTAAGCTAGTCTTTTCAAGTGCCAATGGCTGGGCGGCCCTCTTTTTGGTACTGCCCATTTTAACTGAGCTTCAACGTCACAGCCCAAAGGAATGGTGATGTTCAGGCCATTGGAAAGCCAGTTCTGAAGCGGGAGCCTTCCAGTGCATACTCATGAGGACTCCATCCTTGAGCACAGGCTGGCCAGCTTTGGGGAGGGGACTGTGCTGCTTTACTCAGAAGCCCCCTCAATTCCTTTGACTCTTCCAAGCTGCCTTCTAGAAGAGGGCAACCAAGTGATTCTAGTGCCCTAATTGCACACTAATAGGGCATGGAGGATGGCTCTGGGTTCAAGGACATACTAGCCTATTCATCTGCTAGGTGTTAATGATTCCCTGAGTCTTCTAGGTTGGGTCTCTGCATTCATGACTTAAAGAAAAAAAAACGTATTCATTCTTTTAAATATATTTTCATTAGACAATCCATGAATACATCCTTGTTGCAAAATATTTTGCAACCGCAAGTTCAAACACTCTATCTTTAGAGTCACCCTGCCCCTCCTTCTACTAAGGTATGCTTCTTTACGTCCCAGGGCAGCTGAGTCACCCTTGTTGGTGTGGACAAATGCAGGACTGTGGGAAGAACTTACCAATGGAGAAGAGGAAGGGGTCGAAGCCCACAAGCCCTCCAGCAGGAACCTCATCGAGAAGCCAGGTGACAATGAGAGTGGTGCCAACTGAAAGAAAGACAAGAAGGAATGTAGAGGTCATCTCCAGGGTCAGTCCCAGGCCCTCCAGCCAGGCCTCTGTCTGTGACAGTCCTGCCATGTGCATCCTCCTTGATAGCAGCCTCAAAGTTTAGGGATGGCTTCAAATTTTCCATGCTTCCCACAGGGGCTCAGCATGGCCTTGCATGCACCTCCTCACTTGTACCTTCCCAAACCTAGTTCAGGTTCCAGGGCTTAGGGGACAAATCTGTGTGTCCCTTTTACCTTCCCTGTGGAGCTCCCAGTTGCAGTCCATCTGCCGCTCGGCCTGGGTCCAGTAGCGACTGTCAGTCCAGAGAGCTGCTTTCCCCGTGGTCACCACTGCGATTCCTGGGGCAGAGCAGACACACTTGGAGGTGAAGGGGAAGGTGAGGAGCATGGCTTTAGTTAGTGCATGTGCGATACGGTGCTAGCTCTGAGAATATTATGAGGGGCCTTTGGAAAGAGTTTCTCTCTTCCATTAGAGGGAAGTGAGGCAGGAGATATTAAAGAGAGTGTTAGGGGAAGGCAGCAGAAAGGGGGTGCTGGGTCAGGCATCTCTGCTTTGTATTAAGGGCCTCTCCTAAGGCGGCCTTTAGGACTTTTAGCAGGACAAGTGGGGTCTGCTTTGGCAGTAAAAAAGAGTCAATGCTTCACGTAGGAGCCCTCAGGAGAGATGGTGTGGTAGGCAGTATCAAGACTTGGTGGCTCACAGGGCTTATCTGAGGACAGGCAGAGAAGACAAACCCAGTGACACTGGCAAAGAGAAGAAGGGTCCCTGATGGGCAAGGCAGCTTGAAGCCCAGGGGAGGAATGTTTAAGGATCAGCAAGGAAAGCATGGATTCATTCAAGGGGCCAGGATCAGTGTGGGAGGCCCCTTCAGAGACGGGGACCGCATAAAAGCCTCTATGTTTGTGTTTCATTTGGCCACGTGAGGTGATGTTGTCTATAAAAGGACTGGCAAAGTAAAACTTTGTCCCCAGATGAGCCATTGTGTGAAGGGAATCAGCAGGCTCCTATTGGCTAGACATAGAAGTAGAAACTGTCCCAGAAATGGAGCCCAGAGAGCCTTGCCTAAAGTTCTAGGTTGGGCCTGGCTGCGGCAGAGGCAGTGCGCATGGGAAGGAAGCCAGGAGGGCCATCTGCTTCATGCAGAAATGTGGCTGGGGGCTATGAGATGTGTGCTCTGGTGACCCTTTTTGGACTGGTGGAAGGAAGGCAGAGAGAGAGAGAGTAGCAGGGGCCTCTGAACACTAGGTCCTGGGGTCCTGGCTGTTGAGAACTAGCCACACCAGGGCCTCTGTGACCACCTCTGGGTTTACCAACAGAAGCAACGGGGGCTGGGTAATGGCCGTCACCTGCGGACCCCGTAAAGCCTGTAATCCACGCACGCCTCTCATCGTGTTCACCAATGTACTCGCTCTAGGAAATCAACAACAGCATTGTTAGCCTTCTTTGTGGAGTCAGACTCCACATGGAAGGCCCCCAACCACATCCTAGCTCTTTCTGTCTGATCAGATCCAACGAGTCTTACAAGCCCAAGCATGCTGGGCACCTCTTACAGGAAGCCCTCTGGAACTCCCCCAGCCCTCAGGACCTTTCCTTCCTTTGAACAACTATATTTCTTGGAGTCAACCCCACAGTCCAGCACTGGACTGTTCTGCACAGGAGTCTTGTCTCCTTGGCCAGAATGCAAATTCTGTGCAATCTGGGATCATGACTTTTGGTTCTTCCGGGGTCTCCCCATCTGCTGTCCCCCTTCCTCCCCAGTCTAGCATAGGACACTGGGTACATCATAAATAACTTCTGCAGAGAGCTTTACACATTACTGTATTTTGATCCTCATAATCCTGGAGACAGAGCTCATTATTCCCATTTTGCAGAAGAGGAAACTGAGGCTCAGAGGAGTTCAGACACTTACCCAAGGTTCTTAGCCCTTCCCACCAGGTGGGAAAATTAATTCAAGTAATCTTCTTGAGACCTGGTGCTGGGAAGGTGGAGGGAGTGGCGGTGGAACCAGTGGTGGGAAAGGGTAGGACGGGTGGGCAGGGGCGCTGCTTTGGGAAAAGCAGTTCTTGTTCAGACCATCTGGTTTCCTATCTGCTCCCCCGCCCCCACCCTACACCCCAAACTGGTGTAGTCCAAACTTGAGACTCTGGACCATTTCAATGCTCTGTCCATCAGGTTGTGGGAAGGGCTGGGCTGGAAGGGAGCTTAGAGTTCTTCCAGTCCATTTCCCAGCCCACATTGTAACCTCCTAGGGAAAGGGGGCCCTAAACATTCATTCTGGATCTGCCATCTAGGAATCGATCATAATCAGTTCTGAAGTTGTTTCTAGCTCTATTGCCTGAGGTCAAAGAGATTTGGCAATGTCTCCTCTCCTATATAAAGGTGTATATTCTTTCAGTTGCTCTAAAACTCCCGTGTCCAAGCTCTCCACTTCCTTCCCTTTGCACAGGCCAATCCCGGGTAGCAGAGAGGGCAGGGTTGGGCGAAGAAGAGCCGTTCCTCACCATGTGGGCATCCGTGTCGGGGACAATGTACGCAGAGAGATTCAGGGTGTGCATCTGCTGGCGGAGGGCCACGAGCTGCGCTGTGGTATTGACTGCAGTAACTGGGAGGTACTGACAGGTGACAGGAAGACACCACGACACACACACACACACACACACACACACAGAGACACACTGCTTAGAGAGAATGATGCCTGGGCCCCCAGCATCCAGAGGAGCCACCAGCCTCTGCATAGGCAGGGGTTGCGCTGGGTAGGCTGGGCCAGCCTGCAGAGGGATAGGGTGGCAGCTCTTGTTACGGGTTAGTCTAGATTAAGGTGCCTGGGCTGAGTGGAGATGGGGGTGTTGAAGAGCTTGGAGAGGGACCCTTTGTGACAGTAACGGGACCTGAGTCTGGGATGGCGGGGGTGAGAACTACAGGGGTCTGAGCCGTGGCACTGGGCCCGGCCAAGGGGATGGTCCTCTTTGGATACCCTGGGGTAGAGGTGCCAATTTAGCAAATAAAAATACAGGACACCCACGCAGTCACGTTGGAATTTCAGATAAACAGCAATAATGTTTTCGTATAAGTATGTCCCATGTACTATTTAGGGCATACTTATATGAAAATATTATTCATTTTCTGAAATTCAGAAGTAACTGGGCATCCTATATTTGATCTGGCAACCCTACCTTGCGGACTTTTTCAAGTTTCCACTCACTGTTCTCAAATGCAGAGGAGAGTGAATGAGTACCCCTAGCACTTTGGGACGTTGTCCAGAAAGTTCTTATCCAAGCCAGATATTTCTTTAAAGGCTGTTTTATCTTTAAAATAAAAAGTGTGCGGTTGTTTTGTTTGTTTGTTTTGCCTTCTACTCAACCATATATCCGTGTTTGTTTTAATATAAATGTAAGGTGGTTTGCCCACCCACCTGCCTGCCCCAGTGGTCTCATAAAGTTGACACTGCAAGCAGATGTACCCCTTTGGTCCGGAGGCAGAATGAATCGCTGGCAAGCCCACCAGCTCTCACCTTCTGGCCTGCCCCTGCCCGGAGAAGCTCTGCCCTACTCTGGTTGTGGAAAGAATCACTCTGGCCTCCAGCCAGAAAGCTGAGGACCTTTCAGCTCCAATAAGCCGGGCCTTCTCCCAGTCTTCACACCCTAGGCCTCCCTCTCTTGCCCTGTCGTTGGCTTTTCTAGCCCTCTGTCTTCCTCCCTCCTCTCTTAACCTGTTCCTCGAGAGAATTGTTTTCTTTCCTCCCATCCTCCTCCTGGCCTCAGCCTAGCCTCAGCCAAAGGCTAGCTAGGGGCCTCCCGCCCTCTTTCCCGCCCCTCCTCCCTCCCTTTAGCGGGGCTGCCCCGGACCAGCCCCGAACGGAAGTAGATAACCTGCAGTGGGAAAGGGAGGGAGGGAAGCATAGGGGGGGAGGAGGGAGGATGTCAGACACCTGAGAATGCGCTGCCCGCCCCGAGGGATGTTAATCAGAAACAGGGGCCCCAGAGTCCGGAAATCAGGAGAAACGCAGGTGGAGGGAGAGGCTAGCCGCTAAGCCAATGGGGGATGGGGAGGACGATGGGAGCTTTGAGGTGGGGTCGGGGCCGGGTGGGGCAGAGCCAGGGCCTCACCGGAGGGCTGGTTGAACAGTTTCTCACATCCTCTCCTTGCAAGTCCACTGACTTTGGGTGGCCCCAGGCACAAGCTAGAAACCGGGAGAAAAATCCAGGGTCACTTGGAGACCAGATAGCTCCTAGAGAGCGCAGGGACATGTTCCTCCAACCCCCCTCCCCGTCCCCGCAGAGACTCCATCCTTTGAATCCCAAGATGCTGTCCAACTCTACTTGAGTAGGAAAATAATCACATTTCATGGGAAATCAGGCTGAATTGGATGGCACCCTGGGTCACAATCAAAGAAACCTGTTTCATCGACAAGCGATTGCCACTTTTGAATGGGTTTTAGTGCTCATTAAATCAATTTTGCCTTTCTAATCTAATTGGGTCTTTTCAGGGTCTGTGGAACTGGAAAAGTTGTGTGTAAATTAAATTTTTGTAATCAAATTTTCTTTGAAATGCTCTAGAAGATCTTGCTAAATAATCATCCCCACCTTAGTTTTACCCTTGTTTAAATCTAATTTTATATATATTGGGTTTACTTAAATTCAAGGCCCACTTGTACCACTTCTTACTATCCAAATCTCTGCCTATCATTCCAGGCTCATTTTAAATACGTAAGTAAGACAGTCGATCCCAGTCCGACATCGTCTCCTGGTGGGGAAAGGTGGGGTAGCATTTAAAGAGCTCCTACTATGTGCCAGACACTGAACTCAGCGATTTCTCTGTAGTATCTCATTCGATACTTGCGACAATGCTGTGAGGTGGGTATTATTGTCTACTTTCTAGAGAGGAGAAAGCTGAGGCCCAGATAGATTTGGTAACATGCCCAAGTTTTGCCACAGTGAGTCAGTGGTAGAGCAGGGATTTGAACCCAGGCTTCTGCGTATAAAAAGCCGACCATGGAAGGGTAGTGCCACAGAAGCAACAGAGTGTATGGAGACTTGCTTTCCAATTTGGGCTCTGTCCCAAATTTGGTGTGACCTAAGGAGAGTTATCCAGTATTCATTGAGCAAACATTTTCTTTTGTTTTGTTTTTGTGGGGATCTTCTGATAAGAACCAGAAAACCTGCTAGACAAATTCTAGAAGAGCTGTAACACTGAGAAAACATTTTCTAAGTGCTTACTGTGTGCCAGGCACTGGGCTAAGTCCTACAGGATCTGGGCCTTCCCACTGTGAAAGTCCAGTGGTCTCTGATAGTTCTTCCCTGTAGTCTCCCCCCCTCTTTTAAGGGGAATCTCCCTAGAGGGTAATGGGGGTCTGAGTTTGGGGAGACACTATACTTTTACCTTCTGAGTGAGTTGAGCTACAGGTGGAAGGAGAGTGGCTGGGGTCTAACGCTATGAATGCCCTGCCTGGCTGTCTTGGTCTCAGGAGGAGATGAGATCCTTACTGTTGATGTAAGAAAATAAGCCCCCAGTTCTGTAGGAACGGATCTCTGGCAAAATGGTGGCGCTGAGACGCCAACACAAGAAGCAGAACACAGCCAACCTCTGTCTCGCTGGACCCTCAGATCTGCTGTTCTGTGAGGCCAGGGCTGTGGCTCCCAAGGGGAGGCTCTGCAGCCGAATGACTCTGTGGTCTCTGGGACAGGGCCTGGCACTGGGGAGGTGCACAGAAACTGGGTGCTTAGTGAATGAGCAGGGCCCTGCTGACAGAGAGCAAAGTGAAGGGAGGCCTCACTAGGGCTGGAGGTGGAGTGGGTATGAAGGGTGCTGAGCTAAGCACTTAGTTGTGACCAAAGAGGACAAACAAGGCACTGTAGGGGTGACAAAGACTAAACTTAGTTAGGCTCCTCTGAATGCTCTTCTCAACTAGGCCTTGACTTTGGCATTCCATGTCCATACTGTCTTTGCTGGACCAGCATCACCCAGTGATAGCAAGAATCCTGCTAAGTCAGTTTAGAGAGACTCCCCCACCGTTAATGTCTGATCACCCTCGATTTCTGATCAAATTCCTCATCTCCTGCCCTTGATATCTGATCACCCTGGCCTGCCTATTAAGGTTGGTTTAGTAAGACTCTCCCTGCCCTAGATGTCTCCTGTTAGTAATTTTCCATCCACTGACCCCCTCACTCTTCTCATGAGCCATAAGTCCTCAGCCCTCTTTGCTGTATTCAGATTTGAGCCCAATCGTTCTCCCCTATTGTAGTGCCCCTATGGCAATAGTCTTGAATAAAATCTTCCTTACTCTTTTAACAAGTGCCAGAATCATTTTTTCTTTAGCAGGTGGAATGGAAATGTGCCAAACCAGACTTGACCTGAGTCTTGAGGGCCCCAAGGACTGGCCCTGGGGTTCCTCTTCCTCAAGACAGACAGGGGACCCAAGAAAAAAAGAGACAATCTGGGCCCCAGCCCTTACTCCCTTTCTGAGCCCAGAGGGGACAGGCCAGAGCTGCTCTCCAGCTGGACATGCCCTCCCTATTTCGGGGGGAGAGACCGGGATGCACATACCACAGAGGAGGACAAGCCAGGTGCAGCAGCCCCAGCGAGCCCAGGCCATGGGATCTCCAGATGCCGGTGCTTGGGTGGATGGAGGGATGGGGGAGAGTAGGCAGGGCTGTTTCCCTGGCCTCTTCTTCCAGGCCTTTCCGGGGCAGGAGCAGCCAGGGGGTGGGGGCTGGCGATGGGGAGGAGGCGTCTGGCTGGTGGGTGGAGAGTCCCCTCTGGTCTTTTGTTTCTGAGGGCTCCGCGAGTCAGGGTGGTGGAGAAGCCTGAGATGCCCCAGGCAGCCTCTGCTGGCTCCCAGTCACCCAGAATAGGGTGTAAGCCCGCCCCGGGCAGAGTCCAAAGATCTCCAAGACAGAAGAGCAGCAGCTGGTCTCAATCAGCCTGCCTCTCCCATCCCCCTTTTCAGCAGCCCAGCCCTAGCCATTCCCGAATTCTGTCCACCTCCCTCCAACAAGCTGTTTCCCATTAGCTCTCCCACGCCAGGCTCTGGCTACAGCCCCACCTTTGCTTCCAGATGAATGTTTATCCTTCTTCCTCTGAGCTGGCCAGTCTCAGAAGACAGAAGACACCAGCATCCTCTCTCCCTAGTGCCTGGGAAGGCCCACTGCACCCCTCAGGGAAGTTGCTTATAGCTGAAGAGTGACTTTCTTGAGCTAGAGTGAGTCCCCTCAGGAGAGCCGACTCTGTAAAAGTGCAGCCAGCCACAGGCGGAGGGGAAGATGGCCCTTCTCTTGGGGTGGCAGGGATGGTGGAGTCCCATTCAGCTGCACATTCTCCACTCTGGGAGATCCAAGCTGTTAGTGCCATTCACACCTGCAAGAGAACGAACGCCCAAAGGCCTATGTGGAGGAATGAGGGGATGCCACTGAAGAGGGAAGAAGACCCAGAAAAGGAAGTTTGGGGGCACCCAGAAGACAAATTTGGTTAACTGGACATGCCCTATTTGCCATAGCTTCTAGAACAGGGCTTTGGTTTCCCTGAAGTGCGGGTCACTCCTAACCAGCATAACTCCCTATGGGGAAGTGGAGAAGCTGAGGCCAACCTTGTCTCTACACCACCCACATCAGAGGGCAGCTCGCTGCACCAGCGCCAAAGCGGCTCCTAGTAAATGCCCTCTAGAACCCTCAACCCTATACCCCAGAGAGGAATGCTTCTGAGAGACAAACAGACCAAATGGACAGCTGCTCACCTAGCCTGCAGGGCCCCCGAGGCAAACCCCCCATTCCTTTTGGTCTTATTTTTAATGTATTTACATTCTGCTTATGTCCACAACAAGTTCAAGGTAGCTTTCAAATAATTCATCCAAATACAATAAAATAGACCGTTCTGAAGAGGAAAAGGAGGCCTTCATGGGACTCCCTGAAGGAGGGGAGTCTAAATGAGTAAGGAAGTTCACTGAGGTCCACCTCCAGGAATAAAAGCGGAGGGCAGAGCCCACAGCCTCAGGACAGACCAAGAACAAGGACTGTGAGAACCCTGTGTGGCTCTGGGACTGCTGACGCTCCCGCTGTCTTTTCCTTGCCCCCTTCCCATTCCAGAAGTGGGAATGAAGTTATTCCTAGAGACCAGAGGACTGGGGAAATGCCCCCTCAAAGGCCCTTCCCTCCCCTATGCACTGTATTAGCCATCCTGAAGGGCAAGCAGGAAGATTTGGTGGGGTCATGCAAAGGAGGGACCCTGAAGACAGCCTTCTAGGACAAACAGGCCTGTCTTCTCCACTGAGCCTAGGAGCCAGACTGCTGATAACGGCTCAACACAAGGTTGACATAAGGGAAGCCATATTGTAGAAAAGAAACCCTGTTGTAACTTTGAATCACTTCTGATTAACTAACCCAGACACGGGCAGAAAGTCTATGCTGATAGCCATCATTAATGACAACCGAAAGATCAGGGTATAGGACGTTGCTCTGGTCTCTGATGCATATCCAGTAAAACAAGACTATCAGGAACTCAGAACACACGTCTTCTCCCACCCAGAGATTAGATGGATGCCCCCAACCTGGAGACAAACTGCCTCCCCCACCGGAGGGCCAGCCCCCTATATAAGTGGCCTGTAGTCTTTGTTCTGTAAGATGGTTCTTTTGGACATTAGTCGGCCATCTTCCCCCTTGCTAGCAAGCTGTAATAAACTGCCCTTTCTCTCCTACCTCCTTGCCTCTCGACTACTGGCATGTCTTGCAGTGGGCAGATGACCCCACCTTTGGGCAGTAGCACTGCCAGAGTTTCAATCCCGGCTCTGTTACCCACTTGCTTAATGGTCTTGGGCAAGTGACTTCAATTCTCTGAGCCCACAGTTTCCTCCCCTGTGAAATGGGATAATAATAGTACTAACTTCTTAGAGGTGTGATGCAGATTAAATGGGTTAATGTTTGTGAAGCTCTCAGAACATGGTTGCCGTAAGGAGTAAATGCTGTATAAGTGTTCATTAAGTCAAATACATAACTAGAACTAAAACCAGTCTCATCTGTACCTTGTTCTTTCTGCCCCTGGCATCCAACACTGCTGAAATGGCAGTTAATGTTACAGGAAAGGTCAGCCGGGCTGAAGCGCCAAGCTTAGGAGCAAATGAACCAAGCAGGCATCCCTCCCCCTTCCTCTGGACTCTGCCCGGGGAAGGTCTCGGGTGAGGATGCCTTACCCTCAGCTCCTCCCTTATCTCCTTATCTCTAAACCAATGTCTTTACTCATCAGTTTGGGGGACTTGAACCCAAGTTGGCAACAGGCCTGAAGTGGAAAGAAGTGATTCAAGGTGGGGAGGGTGAATGGCCAAGAGTCCTTGTATCAAAGGTGTTTGGAAGATCCATAAGTCACTGGATTCTTGCTGTGGCCTGCATAGGCAGCCCATCTCTGCTGGTCTCACTTTTTGGTGCAAGGCTAGCCTAAAGGCCAAATTCTGAAACTAGAGAAGTTGTTCTTGAGAGTCCCTCCAGTCCATGCCTCTTTTTTTGCACCTGATCCCCCCACAGGCTTGTCACCCTGCCTTCCTGCCTGGGTCTGCCCTCTCTGGGCACCCATGCCTGCCTAACTTCTACCAGAATGCACCTACTCGACTTGCATCTTCTCCCACTCAGTGACAATAGGTGTCCTGAGTCACAGTTCAGATTACGATTACAACCCATCTCACGTGTGTAACAGAAAATGCATGTAAAGTGACCAGCATGCAAGGAGCTCTAGCACCAGGGTCACAAGACACTCTGCTGTGGGACCCTCTGGACAAATGGAACCCAAGGGAGGCCTGAGAGGTGAGACGAGAGTCATCAGGCCAGAGCGGCAGAGGGCTCCGGCAGCCTTGGGGAGCAGCTGTGGGGAGAAGATGGGCAGGAGAGGTGCAGAAATGGCACCACAGGAAGTGGGTTCGGGGAGGGTCAGTGGTCAGGGGGCAGATTGGTGGCGACAAGATAAACAGCAACCTGAGAGAGCACAGGCAGGCAGTGCCATGGCCTGGAGCAGCCCGTGGCAGCAGGAAATTCAGAGACCCCAGGGGGCTCCGAGCACTGTGAAACCCCACTGGAGATGTCCCAAGATCCTGAGGATGAAACCTTGAAAGGGGGCCTGAGGTCCTACAGTTGTGTAGGTGGGAAGGGATGTCAAATCTAACTGTTGGGGTGACCTCAGAGGCTGAGAGGCTGCACAGCCTTGGTCACATGGGCATCACGTGTGGCTGCTGCTTCCAAAGCCCCTTCCCACCCTTCCATCAAGTTTGTCAACCACGCTGGGAGACAGGTGGAGTCCTCACCTGCAGAAGAGGAGACAGGCTTGGAGAAGAAAAGTGGCTTGGCCCAGGTCTAAGCTGATTAGTGGCAGAGCTGGGACTCAAACCTGGGTCTGGGGGTGCTTCAGAGTCCTTGCTCTTTCCATTGTGCCTCACAGTCGCTCCCGTCTGAAGTTCCTCCATGGCTTCCACTGACCTCAGGACAGAAGTCAATCTCTTCAGCCCAGTGGTCAAGGCCTTCCTCCCTGGTATGTCCCATCACCCATCTCTTCTTGTCGACATTCTCTACGCCCATCAGAGTATAGTTCAAAACTCACCTTGTCCACCAAGCCCCGACCTCCATCTCGAATTCATCCCTCCATGATGAATCACCCCCCGGCTCCCATAACGTTTTGTTTGAGCCTCTATTTTAAAAGCTTTGCATTAACCCTTTGCTTTGTTGACCCTTCCCTCCTAGTTTACCCGTCCCTGAGGGCAGGAGCTTGCTTTTATAAATCTTGGCATGCACCAAAGCATCCAGAACAGAGCCCAGCAAAGAGTGGGCTCAACGCAAGTTTGGTGAATTGATGCTAAACCCCAACAATATGTGGTCTAGCCTTCATATCCCAAACCTGAAAGGAATGCCCTTGACAGAGGGCAATTGTCTAGCCCCAGAAGGCTGCTGTGGTTCTGTTGGGTGTCCCTTCCAACACACCTGCCCCGCCTTGACAAAAAGCCAGACCTGCCTGGTTCAAGTGTGTGTGTATGTGCGTGCACGCATGTGTAGGGAGTGGTCACAGGGAAGAGGGTGAGAGTCCGTTTCATGGAAGCTGGTCTTCATTGTGATGTGACCCAGAACCTCACCCCCCAGCCAGCCAGGCAGCAGGAAGGGAGTTTATCCCCTCAGAGCGAGGGTTGGACTTGCCTTTGTTGTGATTGGGAGAGCCAGAGGGCAACCCCTTTCCAGCAGCTCCCCAGCGGCCTAGGGCTCCTCTTCCTCATGGAACAAGTTGGTGGTTATGGTCCAGGAACTTTGTTAGTGAGACCCAGTGGGCCTGGCTGGACCCCTGTGTGAACTAGTTAGCTTGGTTCGGTTCTAGGGGCCCAGAGTGAGTCAGATCCCAAACCCGGGCTGAGTCCTAAGCCTAGCCAGTCATGTCACAAACCTGTGCTGCCCCCTCAGAGGCCTTGCACTACTTAAGGATGCATGGCTAGAGCACAACTGTGACTCACCAAGGTTCCAGTTGATTCCACTGTAGCCTCCATTTGGTGGTCCTTGGGCACTCTCCCAACCATCTGTCCTTTACAGTAGCCTGAGCCCTTTACTTCTCCACCATCTTATGCCTCTCTCTTCACCATCTCCACCGCAGCCACACTGCCCTTCTGCCAGTCCCTCTTACTCGCCACGCTCCCTCTACCACAGGCCCATTGCTCCACCTGCAATGCCCTTCCTCCCTCTCTTGTCTTGTGAACGCCTTCTTCTTCAAGTCTCACCGCAAGTGACACTTCGTCTGGGAAGCTTTCCCTGACCCACTGGCTAGGTCGAATCCTCCTATTAGTCCTCTTACTGTCTTTGTCACAGTTCCTACTGTTTGCCTCCCAACACTTCCCCAGCCGTGGAGAGGACCATGGCAACCAGTTCAGGACTGCCTCTCCCCTACTCATCTGCCATTACCTGGGGTGACATCAAAGTTCCTGTCAATGATCCATCTTCAGTCCTAGTTCTTCAAGTTCAAAGCCTCCCGGTTCAAAGCCCTTTCTCCTCCACCCCTCCTCAACCTCCCACATGGAAAGCAGCGTCTTGGGCCTCATCATTGCTTGGGATTGCCGTCCTCTGATACAATGAACACCAACCTCCCGTTCTCTGACCACAACCTCCTATCTTTCTAGCAATAGCCTCTCTCCTTCACTCCTATTACACCTGCTTTTTGTCCTCACTAAAACTTCCTATCACTTGTCCTATGTTCTTCCTCTCCATTTATCAGCATCTCCTGGTCTCACTTCCTTCCCTATGTGGTCCAAACTACATAACCCATCACTCCAACCTCCCTTTTATTAGCACATTTAGTGCTTCTGTCCCTTTGTCCTTGCACTACATCCATCCTGCCAATCTCTAGCCTCAAGTAAAACATGCTCCCACCCCAGGGCCTTTGCACATACTGTTTCCACTAATAAGGATGCTCTTTTTCCAGATATCAACATGGCTCTCTCCATTTAATTCAGACCTCTGTTCAAATGTCACCTCTGCAGAGAGGCCTTCCCTGATCTCATTTAAACAGCGCCTCTGTCATTCTTTATCCCCTTACTCTGCTTTATTTATTCTTCAAGAGCATTTACTTGGCATTATATTGTAAATCTCCTCCACTATTGTGCAAGCTCCATGAGAGCAAGGATCCTATTTATTTTATATCCCAGAGCCTAGAACACTGCCTGGCACTTAGTAGGCACTCATAATATTTGTTGGATCAATGAGCGAACCCCAGGGAATTTGAACAATCTGTCTTTCTTCAGAGGAGAAAATATCACAGCTCTGTAAGTTGGAGTCACTCCAAATTCATGGTGTCCAACCTCGGCAGTCTCCTTGATGCTGCTTGGCAATCCTTTGATTTGTCCTGGGTAAACTCCCTTTCTCATTGCCCTTGTAGGCAATTCTAGACTTTTACCTTGTCCTCAAACCCCTACCCTGCCTGCATTCCTGGACCGATGGACTTTTAGGTTATTTCTGACTTTGTGTTATTTCAAACAGGTGCCCTGAAAATCTGTGCATGCATAGAAGGATTTCTTTTGGCTTTATATTTAAGTAGAAAAGTGTATATTTTTCATTTCAGTAGATTTTGCCAAATTGCCCTCCAAGAAAAGCTGTACTCATTTGCACTCCTACCAAGAGGGCATGCAGATAACTGTTTCCACAACCTCATCAACACTGCATATCATAAATGTTTTAAAATTTTGTCAACTTGATGGATGAAAATTGGTCTCATTGTATTATTTGTGTTTACCTGATTGCTAGTAAAGGTTGAGTATTTTTTTAATGTTTTATTTGCCTTTTATTTTTTCATCTCTGAGTACCTGTTCCTTTCCTTAGCCCATTTCCTACTGTTTGTCTTTTTCTTCTTGATTTAAAAAGATCTTTATATATTTTGCATATTCCTCCTTTATCTGTTTGACATATTATAAATGCTTACATACCACAAATATTTTCTCCCTTTTAGCTTTGTCTGTTTTTGATTTTAGAGACTTGAATTTTTTTATGTAGTCAAATTATTACGGTATTTTATAATTTCTAGGATTTGTGACTTACTTGAAAAGGAAATATTATCCCATATTTTATTATAGTGTTTTAGATTATTTTTTGTGAGTCCGTGTGTGTTTGGCTCATTATTCCATTGGGAATTTCTGTTTGGATATGATAAGAGGTACAGATCCAACAGTATTGTGGAGTTTCTTTTCCAATCTGACAACTATTTGTCTCAAGGCCATTTATTGACGAGTATAGCTCTCCTCGCTGACTTGCGATGCCCTCTTAAATGTCTGTTATATTCCTACATATACATGGGACTGTACTAGACTCTCTATTTTGTTCCATTGACCTGTTTGTTACTGTGCCAGCATCACACTGTGTTTTGTTTTGTTTTGCTGAGGAAGGTTTGCCCTGAGCTAACATCTGTTGCCAATCTTCCTTTTTTTTTTTCCCTTGAGGAAGATTAGCCCTGAGCTAACATCTGTGCCAATCTGCCTCTACTTTATATGTGGGTCGCCACCAGAGTGTGGCTGACTAGTGGCATAGGTCCACGCCCAGGTTATGAACCCGGGCTGCCGAAGCAGAATGTGCTGAACTTAACCACTACACCACAGGGCCAGCCCCACACTGTTTTAATTACTATAGTCTGTGTTATGTTTTGAGAGCTGGTAGTGCAAGCCTTCCTCCCCCATTTACAAATACTTCTTTGTCATAATCGCATATTTTCTTCTCTAGAAGATCTCAAGATCAGCTCCTCAGGTCCTATAAAAATCTATGTTATGATTTGAGTTGAGATGCTTTAAATGTATGGATTAATCTGGGGAGAATGTCTATCTTTATCAGACTGAGACTTTTTGTCCTGGAACATATCACATCTTTTCATTGAGTCAGGATTTTGTGCCCTTCGGTCGAGTTTTCCATCCTCACTCTCACCCTCTGTGACCACTCCACTACAGGTGCTCTTGTTAGAGTCACCAGTGACCTTTGGGAGTTCTCCCATTGTGAGTGGGGGACTATGTCTACTCCTTTTGAAACTGGGTGGGATTTTGTTACCAATAGCATATGGTGAAAGTGACACCATGTCATTTCTGAGGCTAGGTCAGAAAAGGGGACACAACTCCTGCATTGTTTCCTGGAACATTCCTTTATTTTCAAATTGAAGTGAAATTCACATAACATAAAATTAACCATTTTAAAGTGAACAATTCGGTGGCATTTAGTACATTCACAACATTGTGCAATCACCACTTCTATTTAGTTCCAAAACATTTCCATCTCTCCAAAATGAAACCCCACACCTGTTAAGCAGTTATACCCTATGCCTCCCTCTCTTCCTCCCGCTGCTGGCAACCGCTAATCTACCTTCTGGTCTCCGTAGATGTACCTGTTCTGAACATTTCCAGAAATTAAATCATACATTACGTGACATTTTGTGTCTGGCTTCTTTCACTTAGCATAATGTCTTCAAGGTTCATCCTAGTTGTAGCATGTATCGGTACTTCATTCTTTTTATGGCTGAATAATATTCCATTGTATGGCTATATCACAATTTGCTCATCCATTCACCCATTGATGGAAATTTGTGCAGTTTCTTTTGGCCTTTGTGAAGATTGCTGCTATGAACATTTAGGTACAAGTTTTTGTTTTAACACCTGTTTTCAGTTCTTTTGGGTATATGCCTAGGAGTGGAATTGACAGGTCATACAGTAATTCTATGTTGAACTTTTTGAAGAATCACCAAACTGTTTTCCACACCTTTTTCTACCTTCCTACCAGCAATGTACGAGGGTTGCAATTTCTCCACAGCCTTGCCAACACTTGTTATTTTCTGTTTTTTAAATTATAGCCATCCTGATGGGTGTGAAGTGGTATCTCATGGTTTTGACGTGCATTTTCCTAATGACTAATAATGCTGAGCATGTTTTCATGTGCTTGTTGGCCATTTGTGTATCTTCTTTGCAGAAACTTCTATTCAAGTCTCTTGTCCCTTTCAAAATTGGTTTGTTTGTTTGTTGTTGAGTTGTGAGAGTTCTTTATATATTCTGGACACTAGGCCCTTATCAGATATATGGTTTGCAAATATTTTCTCCAATTCTATAAGTTATCTTTTTACTTTCTTGATAATTCCCTTTGATGAACAAAAGTTTTAAATTTTGATGAAATTTGCTGTATCTATTTTTTTCTTTTGTTGTTTGTGCTTTTGGTGTCATATCTAAAAATCCATTGCCAAATCTAAGGTCATGAAGATTTATCTCCATGTTTTTTTCTCAGGGTTTTATAGTTTGTTCTTTTATATTTAGATCATTGATTCATTTTGAGTTACTTTTTTTGTAGTGGCCTAGCACCCTCGTCAAAAATCAATTGGCCACAGATGTAAGGGTTTATTTCTGGACTCTCAATTCTATTCCGTTGGTTTACATGTATGTCTTTATGCCAGTACCACACTGTTTTGGTTACTGTAGCTTTGTAGTAAGTTTTGAAACAGGGAAGTATGAGTCCTTCAACTTTATTCTTCTTTTTCATGATTATTTTGGCTATTGAGGCCCCTTGTAATTCCCCATGAATTTGATGCTCAACTATTCCACTTCTGCAAAAAAGGCCATGGGAATTCTGAGAGCGATTGCATTGAATCTCTAGATTACTTTGGACAGTATTGCCATCTTAACAATATCAAGTCTTCTACCCCATGAATACAAGATATCTTTCCATTTTTTTAGGTCTTCTTTAGTTTCTGTAGGCAATGTTTTATACTTTTCAGCATACAAGTCTTTCACTTCCTTGGTTATATTTATTGATAGATATTTTATTCTTTTGTATGCTATTATAAATAGAATTCTTTTCTTAAGTTCTTTTTGGATTATTTGTTGCTGGTATATAGAAACATGAGCTTCTCAATTTTGAAGCCTTCAGCTGCCACGTAAGCAGTCCACCTACCCTGAGACCTCCAGGCTGTGAGGAAGCTCAAAGTAGCCCGTGCAGAAAGGTGGTTTGGAGAGGCCCTGAGACTGTATGAAGAGAGAGATGCCGGCCAGCCTCTGGCTGCTCCAGCCACCTCCCTCTTCCCAGTGTTCCGGTTCCAGCCACTCGCTGACTGCAACTGTAGGAGAGACCCTGAGCCGCACTGCTCAGTCCCCCAAATTCCTCACCCACAGAAACATGAGAGATAATAGCATAATACAGTGATTTTTCTGGTTTTAAGTCACTAAGTTTTAGGGTGACTTTTTTTTTTTTTACATAGCTATAAATAGTCAGAACAGCGTTCTAATGACAAAATCTAAAGGACCATTTTAAGGGCAGTGACCTCTCTGTGGCAGTTGATCTGGAGAACTGTTCCGTCCTTGAAACTTTCCTTTTCTTAGATTTCCTTGACAATTTTCCCTCGGTTTCCTCCTCTATCCACGGCTGCTGCTTCTTAGTCCTCTACCTACACTCCTTTTGTGCTACCTTCCCCTTAAATATTGATGGTCTGGTCTTAGCCCTCTTCTTTTCTCTTGCATCTCACTCTCCCAGGAAAATCTCACCCATCTACAAGTTGATACCAGCCCAGACCTCTTTCCTGAGCTCTAGACTCATAAATCCAATTGCCCACCGACCATCTCCACCTGGGTGTCTCACACTCAAGTCCAAAATGAATCTCTTCATTTCTCCCACACCCTAACATGTTCCTCATCCAATGATCTCCACTGTTCCTATCTCAGTGATGGACATCCCTGTCCAGAATGCTGAGAGTCAATTCAGACCCTTCCCTCTCCACTGCCTTCACATTCAATCAGTCACCGTAATTTGCCAAATCTACCTCCTAGATGCATCTAAAGATCATTGCGGTTGTCTTCTACAACATCTGTGCTCTCCCCTAATGAACACAAATGCACACACCGTTTTCTATATTCAGACCCAGTATACCCAAGCCACAGCTGGATGGTCCATGAATTTGGAGCTGTTTTCTTCAGTGAAGAAGATGAGCTGCTAGAGCCAGCCAGATCAATCTAACTCCAAAGTCTGTGCTCTCAACCACTGGCCATGGTGAGGAGGCTAGTTTGGAGGGAAGAGAGTAGAGGCAGACAAATCAGTTAGGGTCTGTGGCACTTGCAACATCTCTGCCACTCACTGGCTCTGTGACCTTAGGCAAGACATTCACTTCTCTGAGTCTCAGTTCCTTCACTTATAAAATGTGGATAATAATAATTTTACCTACTTGCGAGGTTGTTGCCATGACTCAATAAGATAATGCATGTGCAACATTTAGCGTAGTGCCCTGCACACAGCAAATGCTCAATAAATGATTGTGGAATGTTCGAGAAGGAGGCTTAGATGAGAATATGGCTGGCTTTAGCAGCTTACCTTCTTTGCTAAGGACAACAGCTCTGAATGCATGGACCACACCAGCTGTGGCTTAGTATGTCGGGTCTGAATGCGGAAGACGGTGTGTGCATTTGTGTTCATTAGGGGAGAGTGTGTTGTTGTGGAAGACATCCGCATTGTATTCCTGAGGTCAGGGTGGCAGCTAGGGGCTGGAGAAACTGATAGGTGCTTGGAAGCTGACTTAACCAGCCCAACTGGAGCCAGTATGTCTGGAGCCAGACAGCAGAGGGCAGCAGAGGTTGATGCGATTGCAGTTCCCTGGGTTGGAGTGGGGGTGGGGAAGAGGAACCTAAAGGAAGAACCTGGGGTCTTAATTCCAAATGCAGGATGGGCTGAGGAAGACGCCCAGAGGAGAGAAGTCCTCTTGGGCTGGCTCTCCCTTAGGGCCTGGAATGAAGATTATTAAGGAAGTAAGGCAGCTTGAGAGGGGCTAAAGGGCTAGAATTTAGGGATAGGAGCTGAGTGAGTTGGGATGCTTACAAAATATATTAAAGAAAACGCAAGTATCCTAGTCTTGTTTCTGTTTGGGCCTTCTCTCTTTTCTCGGAGTCTCAATGGTCTTTCTAAGGGCAGAGTTATCAGTTGGGGACCCTAGAGGGTGGAGATACCCTTATGTGTGTTCAATGATGAATTCGTAGTACAGGTAGGGACCACATCCGTAAGGTATGGATGAAAGGAGCCCCAGGTTCATGAGGAAACTAAGGCCTAGAGAGGGGAAATGACTTGCCTAAGATCATTTAGTTAGAATTCAAAGTAAAAGTCAACACTTACTGAGACCCTACATGTGCTGCTGAACACATTACATGCATTACCTTGCTTAACCTTCACAATAACCTTATGAGGCAGAATCAAATGTTGTTTTATCACATTTTACAGATGAGGAAACTGAAGCTCAGCAAGGGTAAGCCACTTGCCGAAGGTGCAGCTGAGATGTAAACCCAGGCAGCCTGACTCCAGCACCTGTGCTATGAACCACCACATTCTGATACTCTGCTAGACCAAGGGCTAGTTCTCCAGACTCCCAAGTCAGGGCTTTTGTCACTACTCTACATTGTCTTAGATGGAAATCCAATTTTAGTAAGTCATATCCTGGTCTCAAATTAAGTATAATAGCAAGGCAGTTTGCTACTTTAAATGGATTCTCAGGGAATTCATTTGTAAGGTAAATACCACCATTAAAAACAAAATCTCCTCTCATCTATAATTTACCTGCTTTGTGATGTTCCTATATTGTGTGAACTGTCCGGGGGGATGTGTGGTTGGTATGCCTCCTACAGAGCATTAATGCCGATGCATGTTCTGCTTGAGGTGGCTTCTTTCCCAGCTTGCTCTGGCTCTCTCCTGGGCTTCCTTCCTACACCAGACTGTCAGTATAGGTCCAGGGACAGCGCAAGTCAGTTCAAGTGATGGGATTTTTTTGGATGATCTTTTATCGGTTTTCCTCGTACTATCACTTATTGATGACCAAACAACCATTCTTACTCTTATTCAGTGTCTACATGGAGGCATTCATTCGTTCATTTATTCATTCATTCAACACTTGCTGAGCACCCACTATTTGCCAAGCAATATGCTAGATCCTGAGAGGTACTGTGATGACCAAGGCATGCACGGTCCCTGCCTTCATGGAATTTTAAGTCTGGAAGGAAAGTATGTCAATTGCAAATCATTCCCTCTCAAGTGTCTCTAACCGGAATTGGGAATTGCCTGTCTTGTCCATCTCCATTGCCTTAGCTTGAGCTCTCACCATCTGTCGCTTGCTTGGGTCACTGCAGCTGGATTGCCAGTCTCTGCCTCCTTCCAACCCCCCACCCCAGCCTGTACACAGCAGACGGCAGCAGACAGACTCCACCTTTGAAAACATCCCTTTCAACATGTCACATCCTTCCCCTGCTCAACCTGCTCAAATTCTTCAATGACTCCCCATTTCCTGTCAAAATGGGTCCAAATTCCTTCACCATCTGGCCAGAGTCAAGCAATCCCACGAGCCAATCTGCCCTGTCCTTCCCTCTCTACCCTTATTTCCTTTGTGTCCCTCTGCTCTAAGTAGGACAGTGTGCTGTCCCTATACACTGCCTTCTCATTCCTCATCTGTACTTCAGTTCTATCTCCTCAAATCCTGTTTGTCCTTCAGAAGATCCAATGGGAGTACCACCTCCTGCAGGAAGCTTTCCCTAAAGACTTCCCACTGTCTCTGCTCCCCCTTCTCTGTGACTCTGGGCCCAAGTACTGCCTGGTGTGAGGATCAAATGAGACACCATCATGGGCAAATGCTTTGTATTGCATAGTGTAAGGCTGTCTTCATATCGGTTCTCATACCTACCACTTAGTGAGCATGTGTTCTTTGCCATACAGCAGGGCTCAGTGGTTTATAGACATCATCTCATTGAATCCTTATAACACTCTACAAAATAGATAATATTTATTAGGTACATCATTCAGATGAGGAAACTGAGGCTCAGAGAAGTTAGATATCTGGCCCAAGATCATATTTATAGACAAGTCCATCTGGGGAGACTGTGCTCTTTCAGGAGGTGGTCCATTGGACAAAGCTGGGTTGAATCTCATCTCTGCTCTTTTTAGCTCTCTATAGTTCAACTCTATAATGGTCTTTGAGGTTTTTTTACACTTGGTTTTTTAAAGTTCTATTGATATTTCCCCTGGTCCCCACTCTCGTTTCTATTTTATCATCGTTTTACTGTTGTAAGCCGCTTCAAAGTCTTTGGGAAACAAGGTGTAAGGAACTAAATCCATGCAAATAAAATGCGCTTCTCCTGTCTCCACTCCCAGAGTCCAGGAGAGAAGTGAGCACTGGTGCTGAGTGAGCATCGTCTAACTCTGTGCTCTGTGAGGCCTTGAGGAAAAGGCAATCCAAGTCAGAAGCCAAGGGTCAGTTCCTTCTGTGAAATAAAAGGGCACAGAGTCCGTGCCAGGTCCTCTAGCAAAATGCCAAACTGTGGCAGGGATGCGATTTCCTTCCACAGTTTTATTTTTATTTTTAAGGAGCCATCAGGTGGTAACGGATGATTCATGCTTTACTTACTCTTCTTGTTTATTTCCCTTCCTCGACCTTCAGATTTTTTCCCCTTAATGTTTGTTCCGGGTTTTGACAAAGCGCTGAGGTACTTGACTTGCGTTGGTAACTTTTTTTTTCCTAATGTCTTCTTAGGAAAAAAAATGAAAGGAAGTGACAGTATTCCAAAACCATCTTTTATTCCATCAGTGGATGGATTGCACCTGCTACTTGTAAGGTCACTCTCTGATTGTTTCCTTTTACAGTTAAATCTCATTAGAAGACACTCCAGGAGTACCAAATGGGGACGGCTTGGGCCCTACCTGGCCTTACTTCACCCACTCTTGGCAGAAAGAATAAATGGGCTCCATGCGCTGAATTTCCATACTTCAAGGCAGCAAACGTTGTCACTCCTTTGGCAGCACCATTTGCATGCAAATGATTGATGCTGAGGATTCTTTTTATTTCATTAAGGCGAGTCTCCTAAGACCTCGATTAGGCTACAATTTGTTAGCCTACTCGGAGTTACTGTGAATTATTCAAAGCAATAAAGCTTCATTTCTTTACAAGTAACCTACAATACAAATGGTTCACTAATTTGAAGGGCTACCTCCAATTAGTTTGAGTAAGTGAGATTGGACTGCATTCAATAGCAATTTATTGATTTCTTTCATCATTCAAATCACTCTTCCTAGGCAAGAATTCTTTTCAACAGCCCAGCACTCTGGGAAGACTGGAACAGGGGGCTCTCCCTCAGAGATAAAGTGCCGTCCACTCACGTGTCCTTGAGTTGGAACCTTAGTAATAGGGATCACTATGCACAGACACATCCACATGCTTGTGGTCTTGTCCTTTGTGGCTAAAAACATGGGCTGAGGGGGCCAGCCCGGTGGTGTAGCGGTTAAGTTCAGTGCGCTCCGCTTCGGCGGCCTGGGGTTCGCAGGCCCCACGGACCTACACCACTCATCAAGCCATGCTGTGGTGGTGTCCCACATGCAAAATAGAGGAAGATTGGCACAGATGTGAGCTCAGGGACCATCTTTCTCAAGCAAAAAGAGGAAGATTGGCAACAGACATTAGCTCAGGGCCCATCTTCCTCACCAAAAAAAAAAAAAATGCAAAAAACGTGGTCTGAAGTTTACAGTCAGTATATGGCTGGGATAGAGGATGGGTTCTGTGGGATGAAGTCCAAGTTGCTTTACCTCCCTAGGTTCGAGTTACCTCATTCTGCAATTATGTACTCAGCCTGTGAGCGAGATTAAGGGCAGTCAGTGGCCAGGGTTAGGGCTCAGCCTAACCCTAAGCGAAGACCTAAGCGAAGGGGGGCTTCCTTTTTGAATCCTGACTGCCTGCTTATAGGTAGCCCTATGCTCTACCACACTGAGCTTGACACGAGACACCAGACAACTAGAGGAGACTGGAATTACGAGACGAAGACATTTAGGAAGGTGGGGAAAGATACTGGATAATTTATATTCCGTGCCCAGTACTTACACACTTTCTGCAAGGAAGACAAGAAGGAGAGGCTCACTTCCACAGTCACTGGTTAGCAAGGAATTCTTGGATTTCAAATGAATATTTGAAATGGGTGCCTTTTTTTGCTGTGAATTTCTCTCCGGGAGACTCTGGCCATAAGGTACTGCTGGAATATGTTTCAGCAAAGCTGTCTCTTCTCTGCCTATAGTAAGGGTGGGGAGGAAAGGAGATGGGCTGGGCCACCTTGACCATGTTTGAGTTACCAAATGACAATAGAATTCCTGCTTAGAATGCTAGGGAAATGGGTTTCTCTGATCTCCTGGGAGGAATTGTAATCACCAAGTTTGAAAAGCGTAGGGAATCTGTAACTGAAGGCTGCCTTTCATTTGGGACAGGAAGAGACAGACACGGAGGGCGCGACTGATAAGTGCAAGGGCGTGAAGCACCATTTCCCCCTGCAGGATGCTAGAGTTGGCCTGGAGAAGAGGAGGTGGTGGTGGTGATGGGGGAATCTACTCTCCTTGACCTAAATGCTCACAACTACCCTATGAGGTCGTTACCATTATTATCCCCACTTTGCAGATCAGGAAACTGAGACACAGAGAAATAGAGGTCACGTGGCTAGTGAGTTGCAGAGCTGTAATTTGAATCCAGGACTGTCTGACCCCAAAGCCTCCAATTATGGTGATTAGGAAGATCAAGTCCACCTGGAATAGCAGGGCGACATGGAGAAGAGGTGGAGGGGGTTATGGTAACACGGCACCTCAAGGGCCCTCAGGTGGCCTCAATGCTGAGAGGTGGTAGTGAAGAGCATACACCAGGGATCCAACAGTGTAAGTCAACAGTCTGGGTTCAAATTCCAGACCTGGTACTTCCTGGCTGTGTAACCTTGGGCAAGTTACTTGACCTCTCCATGCCTCAGCTTCTTCATCTGTGAAATAGGCATATAGGAGTAATAATACTACCTACTTCATGAGGTTGTTGTGAGGATTGAATGAATCAATACCAGAGGGTTTTTAGATAGCACCTGACGCCCAGTGAAGGCTACTAGCTATTTAACGTCTAGTGTAGCAATGAAGTGCACAAGTGCTAGGCCTGTGGTTGGCTGGGAGCTCTTTGAGCCTCAGTTCCTCTTTAGGGTGCCTGTGAGACTCACACGAGGCAATGCCTGAAGAGAAGAGCACACAGCGAGCACGCGATTCCCAGCAGCTGTTTTGCATTATTACATCAGCCCTTGCAACTAACCCTAGGGTAGAGGCCACATTCTCCTGTTGGCCTAGGATCTGGGAGTTCAAACATTAAATGAGTGAGTCATTAGCAAGGGCTGGAGAATATCTCTTGCTTTGCGAGGAATTCCATTTTTTTTTTTTTTTTGTGAGGAAGATCAGCCCTGAGCTAACATCCATGCTAATCCTCCTCTTTTTGCTGAGGAAGACCGGCTCTGAGCTAACATCTATTGCCAATCCTCCTCCTTTTTTTTTTTTCCCCAAAGCCCCAGTAGATAGTTGTACGTCATAGTTGCACATCTTTCTAGTTGCTGTATGTGGGACGCGGCGTCAGCATGGCTGGAGAAGCAGTGCATCGGTGTGCGCCCGGGATCCGAACCCGGGCTGCCAGTAGCAGAGCGTGCGCACTTAACCGCTAAGCCACAGGGCCGGCCCCAGGAATTCCATTTTTAATGCAAGTGACCTTAGGTCCTGCTGATGGACAGTAAAGAGGGAAAGGGGCCATGGCCTCAGATACTACTGGGCCCAGATCTAGAACTTCAAGAATCCAAGCCCTGCCAGGTGGTAGAGCCAATGGGGAAGAATTCAGCCTCCAGAGCCAGAACTGCCTGAGTTCAATCCCAGCTCTATCACGTATTGTGTGACCTTGGACAAGTCTCTGTACCTCAGTTTCCCCATCTGGAAAATGGAGATAGTATATATGCCTTCCTCATAGGGGTGTTATATCCTTATAGGGATTAACTGTGTGCACACGTGTAGAGAGCTTAGAGCAGTGCCTGGCACGTAGTATGATTATTGTTGATTTATTTCCAGAGAAACCGGGCAGATGAGTGAGAAGTGAAGGAAGACCATGGCGCTCCTCTCCACCCTCTCCCCTTCCCCACCGGCTGGAAGATGCTCCTGTCCAAATGGGAAATTGAAGCCAAAATAGCACAATAAAGGAAAGGAAGCACTCCCGGAGCAGATGGGCTCCCACTCACCGTCCTGAGGAATGTGCTGACTACTCAGGAACAGGCCTTTGGCAGCCACTTAACACAATCACGGAGCAAAAGGAAATGATCAAGTCTGTCACCAGGGTCAGTGCCAATTTATTTAAGAAAGTGGTGAGGCTGAAAAGGAGGATGTGGGGAACGGGAGGCCCCATACATTCCTGGAGCCAGTTCAGAAAATCTCCGGGGCAGCAATGCCAGGTGAATGTGCCTAGAGACCCACCCTCCCCACACACCCTTCCAAAGTCCCCAAGTGAGCAGCTTTGACCAGAGGCTGGAACTGGCGGCTCTGAGTCAGGCATGATAGAGGGGTTGGTGGCCTGCATGGGCTGGGTCCAGTTGGGGCTCTGATGCTTCCTTTATTCTATCCAGCAAACTTGTATCGAGTGCCCACTTGCCCAGGCAGTGGGCTAGGAGCCATGGGAGATACTGAGAAGAATAACACAGGTAAGGTCCCTGCCCCGGAAGAACTCACAGAGGATGCTGTGCTCCCTACACATGGGGAAAGCATCTGAGAAACGCTGAGGGGTCAGGAACCAAACAGCCACTCCCTTCCCAGGGAATTCACCTGGAAAAAAGAAAATGTCTGGAAAGGGTAACGCTTAACATGGAATAACCTCTACTGGTGGAATTAGCGGGGGTGTTATTTCCTGGGCGGTGGAGGGGCCATGGCAGACTGTAAACTCATTAAAGGAAAGGTTTATGCCTCTGTCAATCCGTTGACCAGGCGCTAGCATGGCTTTACACCTGAAGAGACTTACAGGCAGGGCGTTTAGAATTAGATTCCGCTAGCTTTGATTGAGTGCCTACTATGTGCCAGGCACCATGCCAGGTGCTCTCCTGTGCTTGAATATCATAGAAAATCTATCTGAGGTGGATTAATGTAAATATTGAATGATTGGGCATGAATCATAGAAAGCCCCATAGGTATGGTATAACCCAGTGGTTCTCAAGTGTGGTCCCTGGACCAGTGACATCAGCATCACCTGGAAACTTGTTAGAAATGCAAATTCTGAGTGCCATCCATATGTACCAAGTCAGAAACTCAGGGTGGGGCACAACAATCTGTGGTTTAACAAGCTCTCCAGGGGATGCTGATGCACGCTCAAGATTGAGGACCACTGCTCTAACCCAGATCTCTTTAAAAGGGGATCTGAGCTGCCGCGGAGCTTCTGGGGGGAACTTCTGGGTAAAGCGGGCTGGAGCAGCTCTATTTTCATCTGCTTTACATGTTGAGCTGCTACATCAGATTTTGTCTAAAAAAAGTGCTCCAAACTGAAAAGCTTTGAAAACCATGACTCCACTCTACCTATTCTGCTTCATCATCTGTACAGATGGGGACCCTGGGGCCCAGAAAGTGGAAGGCTCCAGGAAGCAAGGATGGGACTAGAACCCAGGCCTCGTAACTTTCAGCCCAGGATGCTTTGCGGCATCTCAAGTGCCCCCTTCATGAGAGGGGAAACAGGAAGACAAGGCTTTGAGCTGTCTTTTATCAAGATCCTAGGGGCTATCTGCTTTTCTTTCTAGTTATGCCAGGAAAGGCCAGAGGCTTCTGGGATTCTTGGAGGAAGCCCTTCCAGTTTCCTCTCTCTTCCTGTGGCCCAGGACCTGTAGCCCCAGACAGCCTCCCAGCCAGCCTGACTCTCCCCTCACCAGCACTCATCTCAAGGTGGAACATCATGGGGGTCTGCCTGAACTTCCAGCCTCCCCCTGCATTCCCCAGCCAGGCCTCTCAGGCCCACCTGATGTCTGAGGCTCTGCCCACATCTGCATTTTCCTGGCCTCCATTCTCTGCCCAACCCCAATCCAGGCAATGCTCTGTCATTGCCGTCACACTAGGAACTGGGGTCACTGCAAGCCTCTCCTGGGTAGGGGGGTCATTGCATTCTGTACCATGTCTCCTCCCTTCCTAGCCACCAATACTGCCAAGCCTATTGTCCCAGAAGGCACTTCACAGGGCTTGGTAAGTGGGCAGGCGAGATGTTGGCAGGGGTGGGGTCTGTATCAGCTACTGCTGGTTCCGTCTCAGGCCCACAGATCCAGCTGGCAGGACTTTCCCACTGTTGCCTGTATTCTTTCAGATGTGGGGCATTGCCTTTGACTTGCGACTTGAGCTTCTGCCAGCTTCTAATGGCTGTCCAGCAATCGCTTAGTCCAGCCATGCAGGGCAGAATGCAGCGGCTCCTCTGGGTGCCAACTAAGGACAACACTGAGGCTGAGGCAGGAGTCTTGAGCTGCTGAGCCTACGTGAATGAAGTCAACGCAACTGCGGTGTGGTGTCTGAGTCAGCTGCTTGGCTCTTCCCTTCAGAGTGTGTGTGTGTGTGTGTGTGTGTGTGTGTGGCGGGGGAGGTGGATTCTGGAGGAGAGAGAGAATGAAAAGAAATTGGAAACATGACCACTAAAGGGCTAACATTTGCAGGCCAAGCCAGCTTGCCCCCCGCTGCAAAAAAGTGTTTGAAACCCTAGCCAGGCCTGGCCCTGTGCAACCTCTTGGCTTCTTTGGACTGGCTTATAGCAGGAATTTCACAGCTGATGGAAGCTGGGCAGCGTGAGGGAAATAGACTGGGCTCTGGAGTCAGATGAACGACATTCAAATCTGGGCTCAGCCACTCACTAGATGATCAAACTTATGCGAGGGACTCCACCTCCTTGAACCTCGGTTTCCTCAGCTCCAAAAAAGGGATGGTAATATTGAGTTGAACCATATGAAAATACTATTTTATAGGTTAAGAAAGGTTGAATATTTGCAATTTCATATTGGTTCAACCCAACAGCACCTTTCTCCCAGGTTTATCGTGCAGATTAAATGAGGTATTATACAGAAGTGTTTATATCAGCACCTGGCCCACTAACGGATAGTGATGATGATGGTGATGACAGTGGGTATCTAACACCTAACACTGGCCACAGATTGAGGCCCAGCCTGGCCATTTCACAAACACAGGTCCTGTGCAAGCTAAAACACATGAGTGACATAATCTTAGGGGTGAAAATGGACCTTTGGCCAAATACCCCTTCTCTATGGGCTGAATCAGCTCTTACAATTTCTTGCTGATAGGTCACTATTTGTGGTGAAGCCTCTGTCCAGTGAAGGCTCCCATTAGAGTCACAAAAGGGGAACAGATTCAATCATTGACTCATTAATTCATTCAACAGCTTTTATTGAGAGCCTACTATGTACTGGGCACTGTGCTAGGTGCTGGATTGAAGGTGAAGGCTCCCGTTAGAGTCACAAAAGGGGAACAGATTCAATCATTGGATCATTAATTCATTAATTCATTCAACAGCTTTTATTGAGAGCCTATTATGTACTAGGCACTGTGCTAGGTGCTAGACTGAAGAAGGTATGGTCCCTGCCCTGGAGGAATTTGCAATTTAGTATGGGAGAAAATCCCAGGACAGGTACCGACAGTCCACTGTTGACAAGTGTCATAGTAGTAAAAAGTGGGTCCCAAGACTCGTGGGAAGGGGATCATCCAACTCTGTTTGGGGGTCAGGGAAGGCTACACAGAAAAAAGTGACATGCCAGATATGTCTTATCACTTGAAAGACATATAGGAATTCCTTGGATGGAGAAGATGTGGCTCTAGAAAGACATTTCAAGCAGAGGAAACCTAATATGTAGAGGCACAAGATTGCAAAGGGGAATGATGGGAATTGGTTTGAAGTTCAGTGTGTCTGAAGTATGGGGCAGGGAAGGGAATATCAGGAGCTGAGGCTAAAGGGGTAGGTCAGGGCTGGGTTAGGCAGTGCACTGTATACCAATCTCAAGGGCTTGGATGTGATCTGTAGGCAATTGAGAACCAACCGATAAGGGTATCTCAGATTGTCCAGACAGAAAACAACCTGATTTTGTCTGGAGTGGGTCCTGGGAATCTGAGATAGAGGTTTTTTTTATTGTTAGTAATTATTGTCAACTTTATTGAGGCATAATTTGTATACAATAAAATGTACCCATTGTAAGTGTACAGTTCAATGAGTTTTGACAGATATATGTATCCACGTAACCAGTAACACCTTAGACCTGGGCAAATGGGGCTCCTGCCCTGTGCCCTGCATCTCAGGGGTGGGGGGCCAGTGTTTTGCAGTACCTTCTTTAAATTTTGCAAAGTTCCTCTTTATTGCCTGGGAGCAGCCAGGGCCAGCAATACCATCAGGGTGGGATGCCCATAGTACAGAATGGGTCCAAGGTTGACATAGGACCAGATCCATGTTTCTCCCATTCAAGGCACTCTTTGGGCCTCTAGACCCTTCCCTCCCCATGCTTAGGGCCCACCAGATGTCCCAAGGAACTCCAGGATTCTCACCTATGGGATCATCTATGGGACTGGTGGTTGGAACCTGGTTCCAGGAGGGCAGCATGGCAAGTGGATTGTTCCACCAGCCAATGCAGTATGTTTTTTTGCCACAATTGCATGAAATTGGGCAAGCAGAATGGCACTGACACACTGATTTTGGATGATTCAAATAATGCCTGTAGACAGGGGCTGCGCAAAATATATTTTCCCAGGCTCTGAGCACCCTAGGAATGGCCGTGTCTGTAAAGCCATCACTGCAATCAAGATTTACATGGTTTTCATCACGGCAAAAAGTTTTCTTGAAGACCTTTGCAAATAGTGTCACTCCCACTGCCCACCCTTGACTACTGCTGTCTTGCTTTTGTCACTATAGTTTAGTTTTACCTATTCTAGAATTTCAAATCAATGGAAATCTACAGTATTTAGCCTTTTGTGTCTGGCTTCTTTCAATTAGCATGGCACTTTTGAGGTTCTCCACATTGTTTCACTTATTAGTAGTTTGTTCCTTTTATTGCTGACTGTCCATTGTCTATGTTGAATATTGATACAAATTATAAGGTATATTCATGTATCACTGTACTGATATCCCATAGGTCCATTGTATGGATATACCACAATTTGTTTATCTATTCACCCATTGATGGATATCTGAGCTATTTCTAGTTTGGGGTTTTTATAAATAAAACTGCTCTGAACACTTTTGTACAAGGCTTTTTGTGGGCATATGTTTTAATTTCTCTTGGATAAATACCTAGGAGTAGAATTACTGGACCAAAGCATTGGCATATGTTTAATTTTACGAGAAACTACTGGACTGATTTCCACAATGGTTGTAATTTTATACTCCAATCAGCAGCGTAAGAGAGGTCCCATTGTTTCAGATCCACTTGGTATTGTTATTTAAAAAAACTTTTTCAACCATTCTAGTGGGTATGTACTAGTATTTCATGGCGGCTTTAATTTGCATTTTACTGATGACTAATGATGTTGAGCATCTTTTCATGTATTTATTGGTCATTTGTATGTCAGTCTTTGTGAAGTGTCCATTCTTTGGGTATAATTTACAGACAGTAAAATGCACCCATTAAAGTGTACAATTCAGTGAGTTTTGACAAGTGAATACAACTATGTAACTAATACTACCTATCTAGACGTTTGTAATATTATTGACATATTCAAAGCACCAGCTTTTGGTTTCATTGATTTTCTCTACTTTTTTTTTTTATTATTTCATTGATTTCTGCTCTTCTTTAATATTTCCTTCCTTATACTTACTTTGGGCTTAATTTGCTCTTCTTCTCCTAGCTTCTTAAATTTGAAGCTGAGGTCATTGATCTGAGACCTTTCTTCTTTTCTCATATAGGTACTGAGTGCTATAAACGTCCCCCTAAGTACCACTGTAGCAGCATCTCACAAAGTTTTACATGTTGCTTTCATTTTCTTTCATTGAAAAATACTTTCCAATTCCATTTTGATTTGTTCTTTGACCCACAGATTGTTTAGAAGTGTGTCATTTAATTTCTAAATATTTAAGGATTTTCTAACATCTTTTTCTTATTTATTTCTAATTTAATTCCATTGAGGTCAGAGAACATATTCTCTATGATTTAAGTCCATTAAAATTTATTGAGACTCATTTTGTGGCCCAGCATATGATCTATCCTGGAGAATGTTCCATGTGTGCTTGAGAAGAATGTGTGTTCTGCAGATATTGTGTGTAGTGTTCTATTCATGTCAATTGGGTCAAGTTGATTGATAGTGTTGTTCAAGTCTTCTACATCCTTATTGATTTTCTGTTTACTTGTTTTATCAGTTACTGAGAGAGAACTGTTGAACTCTTCAACTGTAAGTGTGACTTGGTCTATTTCTTGTTTCAGTTCTGTTAGTTTTGGCTTCATATATTTTGAACCTTTTCATTAGGTACTTAGACTTTTTAGATTAGTATATTGTCTTGATGAAGTGACCTTTTTATCATTATAAATTTCTTTACTCTTGGTAATACTCTGTCTTGAAGCTTACTTTGAAATTAATATAGCCATCCCTGGTATATCTTTATCCATCATTTTAGTTTTAACTTATCTGTGTCTTTTTACTTGAGAGATGTTTCTTTTTTTTCGTGAGGAGATTGGCCCTGTGCTAACATCTACCAATCCTCCTCTTTTTTTGCTGAGGAAGACTGGCCCTGGGCGAACATCCGTATCCATCTTCCTCCACTTTATATGGGACTCCACCACAGCATGGCTCGCCAAGCAGTGTGTTGGCGCACGCCTGGGATCCGAACTGGTGAACCCCGGCCCGCCACAGCAGAGCACGTGCACTTAACCGCTTGCACCACCGGGCTGGCCCCGAGAGATGTTTCTTATGGACAGCAAAAAAAAAAAGTTGAGGCCAATTTTATTTTTAATACAGTAGGATGGTCTCTGACTTCTATTTTTTTATTTTTTATTTTTTTGCTGAGGAAGATTGGCCCTGAGCTAACATCTGTTGCCAATTTTCCCCTTTTTGTATGTGATCGGCTGCCACAGCATGGCCACTGACAGATGAGTGGTGTAGGTCCGCTCCCAGGAACTGAACCCAGGCCACCAAAGTGGAGCAGTCCAAACTTAACCACTAGGCCACTGGGACTGACCCTCTGACTTTTAACTGTATTGCTTAGAGTACATTTACATTTAATGTAGTTATTGATATGGTTGGGTTTAAGTCAACCATTTCTCTATTCATTTTCTGTTAGTCCCATCTATACTGATCAACTTTTCCATCTTTTTCTGCCCTCTTTTGGATTGAGTATTTTCTTTAAAAACTTGTTATTTGAAATAATTTTAGATTTACAGTCGAGTTGCAAAGATAGTACAGAGTGTTCCCAAATACTTTTTTTCTTTTGCTAAGAAAGATTCACCCTGAGCTAACATCCGTGCCAATCTTCCTCTCTATTTTAGTATGTGGGCCACTGGCACAGCATGGCCACTAACAGAGTGGTGTAGAACCATGCCCAGGAAGCGAACCTGGGCTGCTGAAGCGGAGCACGCTGAACTTAACCACTAGGCCACCGGGGCTGGCCCCCAGATACTTTTTATCCAACCTTCTTTAATGTTAACATTTTACAAAAGCATGGTAGTATATTTAACAAAACTAAGAAATTCACATTGGTATGATAAAATTGACTAGACTACAGACTTCATTTGGATTTTCTCATTAATGCCTTTTTCTGTTCCAGGATCCCACATTTCAATTAGTCATCATGTCTCCACAGGTTCCTCCTGGCTGTGACAGTTTCTCAGACTTTTCTGGTTTTTGATGACCTGGACAATTTTTAGGAGTACTGCTCATGTATCTTGTAGAATGTCTCTCAATTTGAGTTTGGCTGATGTTTTCTCTTGATTAGTCTGTGGTTACGGATTTTTGGGAAGCATCCCATTGAGGTGGTATGCCTTTGTCATCCCATCATTTCAGGGGGAACATGACATTGACATGACTTACTGTTGATGTTAACTATGATTACTTGGTTAAGGTGGTATCTGGCAGATTTCTCCACTGTAAAGCTACTGTTTTTCCTTTTTCAAATTCTATTTATTATATGCAAGTCACTAAATTCTGTCCACACTCAAAGGGAGGGGAGTTAAGCTCCACCTCCTGGAGGGACAAGTATCAAGAAATAATTGAAATCTTTTAATATTCTATTTTATCTCCACCATTGGCTGTTTAGCTATAACTAGTTTTATTTTTTGCAGTTGCTCTAGGGTTTAAAACAAGTATTTTTAATTTATCACAGTCTATCTTCAAATCCTATTATGACTTCTTGTACAAATAAGAACCTTAAGGGGCCAGCCCGGTGGCGGAGCAGTTAAGTTTGCGTGCTCCACTTCAGCGGCCCAGGGCTTGCTGGTTCGGATCCTGGGCGGGGACCTACTCACGGCTCATCAAGCCATGCTGAGGCGGCATCCCACAAGAAGAATTAGAAGGGCCTACAACTAGGATATACAACTATGTACTGGGGCTTTGGGGAGAAAAAGAAAAAAAAAAGAGGAAGATTGGCAACAGATGTTAGCTCAGGGCCAATCTTCCTCAAAAAACAAAACAAAACAAAAAACAAATAAGTACCTTAGAAGAGCATACTTCAATTTTTCCCCACCCATCCTTTGTGGTAGTGTTGTAATACATTTTGCTTCTACATACAAATACTTTGTTATTATTTTTGCTTTAAATAGTCATTTATTTATTTATATTTTGTTTTTAAAATTATTTTATTGAGGTCATATTGGCTTATAACATGACGTAAATTTCAAGTGTACATTATTACATCAGTTTCTATAAAGACTGCGTGTTCACCACCAATAGTTTAGTTTTTATCTGTCACCATACATATGAACCTCTTTACCTCTTTCACCCTCCCCCCACCCCCTTCCCCTCTGGTAACCACTAATCTGTTCTCCTTATCCATGTGTTTGTTAATCTTCCACATATGAGTGAAATCATGCAGTGTTTGCCTTTCTCTGTCTGGCTTATTTCGCTTAACGTTGATACCCTCAAGGTCCATCCATGTTGTTACAAATGGCATGGTTTTGTCTTTTTTTATGGCCGAGTAGTATTCCATTGTGTGTGTATGTATATACTACATCTTCTTTATCCATTTATCCACTGATGGGCACTTGGGTTCCTTCCATGTCTTGACTATTGTGAATAATGCTGTGATGAACATAGGGATGCAAAAATCTCTTTGAATTGTTGATTTCATGTTCTTTGGATAAATACCAGTAGTGGGAGAGCCAGATCATATGGTATTTCTATTTTTAATTTTTTGAGAAATCTCCATACTGTTTTCCGTAATGGCTGCACCAGTTTGCATTCCCACCAGCAGTGTATGAGGGTTCCCTTTTCTCCACATCCTCTCCAATATTTGTTGTTTTTTGTCTTGGTAATTATAGCCATTCTGACAGGTGTGAGGTGATAGCTCATTGTAGTTTTGATTTGCGTTTCCCTGATGATTAGTGATGTTGAACATCTTTTCATGTGCCTGTTGGCCATCTGCATATCTTATTTGGAAAAATGTCTGTTTATATCCTCTGCCCATTTTTTGATCAGGTGGTCTGTTTTTTTGCTGTTGAGTTGATAATTTATTCAGGTGAAATTTTCAGAACATAAAATTAAGTATTTTAAAGTAAATGATTCAGTGGCATTTAGTAGTCAATTATATTTTAAAGAAAAATTTTTAAAAAGATGAAAACAGTGTTTTCATATTTACCCATGTTTACTATAGCTGGTACTCATCACTGCTTTTTGTAAGTCTGAGTTCCCATCCGATACCATTCTCCTTTAACCTGAAGAACTTCCTCTAATATCTCTTGTAGTGTAGAATTTTGAATACTTTAAAGACATCACTTCATTGTCTTCTGGCTTGCAACATTTCATTTGAGAAGTCTGTGGTCATCTTTAGCTTGGTGCGCCTGTACGTGATGTGTCTTTTTTCTAGGGTTGTTATTAACATTTTCTCGTTGTCTGTGGTTTTAAGCCATTTGCTATGTGCCTTGGTTTGGTTTTCTTCATTTTTACCTATCTTGAGGTTTGTTGAGCTTATTGGATCTGTAGTTTACAGTTTTCATCAGATTTGCCAAATTTTCAGACATTATTTATTCAAATATTTTTTCTGCCTCCAGCTCCTTCTAGAACTCTAATTACACATATGTTAGACTGTGTGATATTGAACCACAGGTCAGTGAGGCTCTGTTAACATTTTTTAAAAATAATAGCTTTATTGAGGTATAATTCACATACCATACAATTCACCTATTTAAAGTGTAAAATTCAATGGCTTTTAGTATATTCATAGACATGTGCAATGATCACCACAGTCAATTTTAGAATATTTTCATCGCTTCCAATGAAACCCCATACCCTTTTGCTATCCCCCATGCCTAAGCAACCACTAATCTACTTTCTTTCTCTGTAGTTTTTCCTATTCTGACCGTTTCACATAAATGGAATCATATAAATTGTAGTCTTTTGTGTCTGGCTTCTTTCACTTAGCATAATGTTTTCAAAGGTCATCTGTGTGGTCGCATGCATCAGTACTGCATTCCTTTTTATGGAGAAATAGTATTCCTTTGTGTGGATATACCACACTTTGTTTACCCATTCATTCTGTTAACTTTTTATCAGCCTTTTTTTCTCTGTGATTCATTATGGATAGTTTCTCTTACTATTTCTTCCAGTTCGTTTATATTTTCTTTTGCATTATCTAAGCTGCTATTATGCCCATCTAGTAATTTTTTTATTTTAACTATTGTATTTTTCACCTCTAAAAATTCTATTTGGTTGTTATATATATATATAGTATAGTATAGTTTTTAATTTCTTTCTTCACTATATTCATGTTTTCCTTTAAATCCTTGAGCATATTTATAATGAGTATTTTAAAAGTCTTTGTTTGGAAATCAAACAATGGAATATCTCTTTGCCATTTCTGGCTCTGTTTCTATTGACAGATTTTTCTCCCTGGCTATAGAAGCAACACATTTTCCTCTTTCCTTACATGTCTAGTAATTTTTTATTGGATCCTAGATACTGTGAATGTTTTATTGTTGAGTGTCTGGATTTTGTGTCTTCTGTTAACTTTGTTCTGGAAGGCAGTTAAGTTACTTGCACATCAGCATGAGTCTTTCCGGGCTTGTTTTTAAGGTTCATTACAGCAGGTCTTGAGTAGCATTTATTCTAGGGCTAGTTTATCCTTACTGCTAAGGTATGACCTTTCCTGGGGTTTCTACTGAATTCCCTGGATTTTCACAAGGTTTCTCTACTCTGGCTGGTGGGAAATTGAATGTCTCTCAAACCTGTGAGAGCTCTGGGAATTTCAACTTACAGCTTCTTGGTAGCTCTTTGCCTGGCTTTGTGGAGTTTCACCCTATGTATGTGTAGCTTAGTGTTCAGCAATCCAGTCAAGAGGATCCCTAGGCAGATATCTGGAACTCTTTTTCTGTGTTGCTCCCTCATTTCCAGAACTCTGCTCTTCAAATTCCATACATGTCAGTCCCCTAAACTCCAATGTCTTTCTCTTTAACTCAGTGGGACCACTATGCTCTTCTGGGGTTTCCCCTTCCCACACCATGGTCCAGAATGTGCCTCCAGGCAGAAACCAAGGGCCATCGTAGACTTCACCTCATTTGTTCCCCTTCTCTCAGGGATCACAGTCCTATACTACCTGTTGTCCGATGTCTAAAAACAGCTGTTTCATATATTTTATTCAATTTTATAGTTTTTTTTAATGGCAAGAGAAAACGTCTGATACAATTTACTCCACCACGGTTGGAAGCAGAAGTCACAGTAGAGATTTTTAAGCAGGGGAGAGACATGATCATATTTCTTTTTAAGGAAAAGCTGGTGGCCACCTGGTGGTCTCTTAAATGGACGAGAGGTAAATGCTGAGGCAAATAGACAAATTAGGAGGTTGTCTGTGAATGAGTTGATAGTGGTCTTAACTAAGAGCGGCAGTGGGATTAGAGAGATGTGAAAACACTTGAAAGCTATTTAGGAGGTCAGATTGACAAGACTTGCTTAGATTGGATGTGGGTGGTAGGCAAAGTAAAGGGCAGAGTTCAAAATGACCCCCAGTTTTCTGGCTTGAACAACTAGGATGGTAGTACCATTTACTGAGACTGGGGCAAGAGATTTTTTTCTTTTTTTGGAGGGATGTGTTGTTTATTTGATGGATGAGTAGAGTGGAGATGGTGAGTTCAGTTGTGGACATGTGGAATTTGAGGTGTCTGTGAGCCACCCAGTGGAGAGGGCAGTTGGATCTGTAGATCTGGGGTTCAGAGGAGAGCTGGGGACTGAAGAAGTAAATGTGGAGTTTATGGCATATACATGGTAACTGAGGCCATGGGAAGGGGCGAGACTGTCCAGGGAGAGGCTGTCCAATGAGAGGAGAAGGTAGCCCAGGACAGAGTGAATGTCCACATATACCAGCAGAGAGCTGGATGCTGAGAGAATGGGCAACATTTTAGAGAAGTCATGATGGGGGAGAACATAGGATGGAGTGGGAGCCCCTGGTCCTCATCCATGGAGAATAAGCCCTGGAATGGACTGCTCCAAGGATCTGGCCCCAGGAATGGGAGTAGGGGGTGCTAGAAGAAAAGTTGCAAGGCCCCAGGGCACATTCTGCTGACTTCACTGTTTTTTGGCTCTTGGCCTGCTCTCCCTGTCTCACCTCCAGGCACAACCATTAACACTATTACAAAGAAAAGGAAAACTAGGGAAAACAAAGGCATAATAGAAATGGAAATATTTTCTAAACCCCAAAGTAGGAGAGAACCTCAACTGGTATTTTGCAGGAGACGGCAGCAGTTGCCACTCTGTCTCCACAGCCAGCATTGTCAACTTGGCCCTGGGCCCTGCAGCTGGGCCCTGCGGGATGGCCACACTCCAGCCAGCCCATACATCTTCACCCCCACCTCTGGAACTGGGAACCATGCCAGGGCCTCCCCAGGCAGCCAACCATGTGGCCAGGCCCAGGGAGCAGAGTAAGAGGACTCTGGAGCAGCTGGGATAGACAAGGAGAGGCAGGAAGGGGACAGCTCTGTGTAGTGATGGTAGGGATGCCTGGATCCCTGGCCCGAGTGCCCACCCTCAGTGGCCTTCCTGACTCTTCTTGCATAAACTCACTCCTGCTTCTCAGAACTACTGAACTAGCAATGGTGTCATCACCCAGATATTTCTCGAATTCATCCTCTGTGGCCTATTGTTCTCCAGTTGGATCCTATCTGTCTCCCCAAAGGGCTGGGAGCTCCCCAAGGCCAAGGGACCTGCTGCTCACTATTTGCTTGACTTTTACAATATATCCACCCTGGAGAAATGCCTTGGGGCAGGTCAAAGGGGACTCTTCTCCATCAGCTTTACTGTCAATTTTGCTGTCAACTCAGATATGTGGCATGCTGACTGATTTTTGATGTACTGCAGAGTTCCTTTTAATTGTGAGCCTTCTGGGGCATGTACAATAGGATTTGGTTCCCCCTTATTTAATTTGCTCTCAACTTCTTAAGGACACAGCTCTTGGGTAAAGTGAGGTATATCTGGATTTCTTTTTTGAATTAAAATGAATAAATATTTTGAGATGTTAGGGGAGAATTTTCCAAGACTTCTGCTTGAAGAAACTGGAGATCTCTGAGCTGAGGAGAAGAGTTGGTGTAAAAGTTCTCCTCAGCAGGATGGGAGCTCTGTGAGGCTGGGACCCTTTCTAGGTCAGCAGAAAGGAACCCATACTCAGCCCCCGCCTCCAGAACTGGGAAAACTATGCTCTCTTGCCAGCCAGTACTGGACCTTCTGGGCTGCAAGGGACATATGTATCTATTAGGCTACTGGTCCTGACCCACGAGATCTTGCCTTCTGTCAGTGCGGGTTCTCTGAGAAGCAGACATCAAGATGGGGTTAAATGTGCAAGCGATTTATTGGGGGAAACACCTGTGGAGGATACAGGAGTGGAAGCAGTAGGTAGGGAGAGCCTTCCCACTGCAGTGCAGGACTGACACCTGAGAAAGGAGAGGGGAAAGGAAGGAGGCTTGGGTAGGAAGAGTCTCAGACTGCAGCACCATTCTGAGAAAGTCTTGGCCAGGTTGATGGGATATCCCTGAGTGAGGTTTGCCTGTTGGAGGAGTCCCATGTCACAGGAATGGGCTGGGACTGCCAGACTTAGTTATTGGCTGGGAGCAGCCTGGGGGACACGTGGTCTTGATGTGAACACCGCCGTAGATCCCAAAGTGTAGCCGCTAGGGCTGTCAGTGAACTCTGCTCCCTGAAGCAGATTCTCTCCAAGGGAGATCTGAGTAGTGCATCTCCATGCCCACCACACCATCCCTGCAGCCTCCTGGGACCTCCACCCTGCCACCATGCCTGGGACCAGTCCTCACTGATTTGTCCTTAAGGCAATTGTTTCTCCCCTTCCTGTTGAATTCCGGGCCAGATAATCTGCCTGGGCCTACTCAAGCGCCACAGTATAGCCCTGGCTCCCAGATGCCTGCCTTACTGGAGTGTCTGCTTGGAGCAGGCAGGTTGTGGGGGCTGCTGGGCTTTGATTCACCCACCAGTCAGGTGGTCAGTGCAGGCGGTAGAGACATTAACAATAGCCCCCAAAGGAAGGCTGCTGCTGCTTCTCTCCCTGGACTGTGCCCTCTGATTGGAGGCAGACCTGGAAACCACCTCCTCCTCTCCTTAGCCTTCAAGGAAACACAGTCTGCTTCCTTGTAGATGCATGGATAATGGCTCCCTGCGAGCTCTCAGCCAACCTGTGCTGCTTGCGGTGGGGAAGAGGATAAAGAGATGGGGCGGTGGATAGTGGGTAACTGACCAGGGCCAATGGAGCCACCTTCAACCAGGATCCTGAGAGAAAACATTTCCTCTGGAAGAGTGGCCACAATGCCGGCTCAGCTGATGGCTCCTCCTGGCCAAGTGCCAGGTGTGCTTTGGTATTGTGCCTCCAGGACCTTGTCTAAAGCCTGGATACAATGGGTGCCCCATACCTGTTGGTTGAACAAGTGCATTCTCCTAGTTTGCCCTCCACTAGAATGTCAGGTTTGTGAGGGCAGGAACTTTGTTTTGTTCACTGCGATATCCTAGCTCAGAGCCTGGCACATGATAAGTACTCAACAGAGTATCCATTTGGTGCAAGAGCCCTATTCCCAGGAGCACAAGAAGGAGGAAAGGGTGGGCCCTGCCCAGGACAGTTCCCAGCATGACGGGGAGACACAGGCCCTTAGGCATCAGATGGGGAGCCAAGATTTGCTCTGAAATAGCTAGACATAAGGACCCATTTAAAAGAAAGTTATGAGTAGAACATAGCTGACTGCAGCTGGCTGGAGAAGACTTTGGTGTTGAGAGGGACATTGGAATGACTGAGGTGACAAGGGCTGGCTGGAGCCGGCTGCTGCACATTTCCTTTCTAGGTTTCTTATTTACAGGGAACACGTGTTCTGACCCAGAACTCTGGACACATGGTCTGACCAAGGGCCTGGATGTGGAAAAGTGGGGCTGGCCTAGAAAATCTGACACGGTACTTCCTAGTCTCATACTGGAACTGCTCATGGTAAGGAATAGCCCAGGTGGGGGCCAGTCTCTCTGCTGGGGGCTGGGCCAAGTTCCCAGGCAGCAGGTCTTCCCAGCAGGCCTGTCTTTGGCTCTTTGGCTGGAGGTTAACATAACCCGAGTACATTGAGGAAGGAGAAACACGTCTTGGATCTGTGAGAGAGCAGCAGTGTATTCTCTGTACCCAGCTCAGGGTGGGCGCCCCCCACAGGCTCATCCTCACCGCGGCATCGCACTCCTTTGGGTCCTTGAGTCTTGATCCCAAAAGAGAGAACATCTTATCCATTCATGCACTGTCTTTGGACTCCTAGCTGTTGTCACAGTCAGATTGAGACTGCAAGTGCCCTAAGAGCAGGTTCCAAGGCTCCATCATTCTTTGGGGGAGATTATTCTGTGCAACTTCAGATTCAATGCGAGCTCATAATTGAGAGAAAAGGATGCAATAAACCAATGTCATTCCCGTGAAATGTCTTAGGTGCTTTTCCCTACATCGGGGATGGGTTTGGCCTGAGCTTTTCATATTCTATCTGAACCAGGCAGACTAGGGTTGGGGGCTCCGATTGAGGCAAGGGTTAGGGTTCAGTTAGGGCTTAGTCCATGACTAGGGTTAGAATGAAAGAAAGTGGTTTGCACTGGGATGGAATCCACCGTCTTGGCCCCTACTGGCCCACATCAACCAAAGTCAACCAGCCCAGATATTTAGATATTGTCTTACTCACAAATGACACATAGCACTTGTTTTATAAATCTTTGAGGAAAAGCTCAAAGTTCAAAATTTTAGTTCTAGCTAAAGGTCTGGCAGTCTCCATTAACGCAGGAGTTATGGATAGAGTAAGAGATTCATCCGTGATTGGCCATTAATGTGGCAGTGTCAGTTCTTTCAGCAACTGAGCCTCACAAGAGAGTGGTGTTTGGAGGGACCAGTTATTTTCAAGCTGGAGGAGAGAATGGGTTGGTCCGGAGCCGCTCTGGAGAGGCGGCAGGCTCTGAGAAGAGATGTGGAAGGACACCATGGGGAGCGCTCCAGCAGCACAGCCTGTGGCTTCCTCCTCCTCTTCCTTGTGGTTGACATTGTGTGCTAAAAATGGTGCTTATTGCTTCACAAGCATTATCTTATCTTGTCCTCAGGACACTCTATGAGGAAGGTCAAATATCATCCCATTTTACAGATGCAGAAACTGAGGCTGAAGGAAGTTATACAACTAATCTACAAGCTCAGAACAGGACTAGCAGTCTGACCCAGGTCTGTTTGAATACAGAGACTTTATGACTGCCATCTTCTGCTGACTTCAGTTTTTCCTGGGGTCTAGGCTTGCTGTGGGGCTCCCCATGGGACAGGTGGGCACCAGAGATCTTGGTACTTCTGATGCAAAACTATCCCAAGTACAACTCATCCATAACCCTCTTCCTGTCCAGGATCCCTGAAGCTCTGCTCACCCTAGAATTCCTCAGTCCTCCAGACCCACGCAGGCAGGAACCTGCTCCCTGGTGCATGTGCTGTCTTTACAGACTCACCCCCAAATGACTGGGGTGGGGCCACCCGCCCCAAGCCCCTGCCACATCCTACCCCTCTGTCTCCCTTAGCCCTGCTGTTCTCCGCAGCCCTCCTGCATCCTGATAACTGTGGGAGAATCTGGCAGCTTGCACAGGAGGTTAGCTGGCCCTTGTCCAGGCTGAATTTCACTTGGTTATTTCCTCACCATATTTCTAACCTCCTGGGCTCTCTCGAGACTCAATCTCAGTCTTGGCTGATTGTGAACAGTCCGGTTGTAGCTCATCTGTGGATTTCATTACTGTGCTGTTTCCTGGCATCTTACAAAGTTTTTAATGAAGCTGTTCCTGGAGACTGAGCACGGGATTGGTCACTCCGGTTGGTCAGAGTTTGGTGTTAATGAAGCCAAGCGTGTGGGCCCCGGCTGCCTTGGGCCGAGTGAGCTGTGCTGGGCTGCCAGCCACAGGCTGAGGCTGACCCCAGCCCCCGTTTTAGATTGTGCCTGAATGCTATCCACAGGCTGACTCTGGGGGCCTGAACTATGAAGTAGCAGTGGGCATGGAATGTCATACTAATAAACCAAGCAAGGTACTTGCAAAGACCCTGGCTTAGAAGTTTGTCCCAGGTGTCTGCCTCCTCCTTCGCCTGCCTGCCATCCCCATCACAGGCTTTAACACAGACCTACACCTTCCTGCATTGGAAAGATGGGGTAGTAATGGTGTGTGCAAGGTGGCTGGTCCAGACCCCCCTCCGCACTCTTGCACTGGCTTCTGGCCCTGGCCACAGTGTCATGGTATCTCACTGGGGGGTGGTCTTTGCCGCCAGGCCTCCACTGGGGCTCCTTTTCTGCTGCTCCTCCTTATCCCGGCTGAACTGACCCCAACTCGCCCCTGGAGGAATACAGATGGCCAACCTGTAGTGTTTATGGCTCCTCTGGTTGGGAAGGGTCACATTTGCCTCATTTTCAAGACAGCAAAGTGGGACCAAAACATGGTGACTGTGTTACCCTGTGTGCCCAGCTCTCTCTGCTCCGGTGGTAGAAATGGCTGGGCTGGCACGAAGCTGTCATAAGCTGTCCCCTGGGCCCTCTGTGTCAATTTACAAGGCCCTTAAGGGTGAAGCCTGTGGCCGGAAAACAGTGGAAAGCACGCTGGCTGACCACGGGCTGGGTCCCCACTGCTGCCCTCATTAGCCTGGACTTCTCCCCTAACCAATCAAAGGGACCCTGTGTTCTGGGATGTTCTATTTATTTTGCAGCCTCTGCAAGTGTGTAGACTATGCTTTCTATTCTGTTCATGATTTTTCTATTGTTATTTTTCTCTGCCTCCTCCCTCTGCCCATAGCAGGGGCAGAGTAGAAGGGAGACAGAAAGCAGAGGCTGAGGGCCACTCCACAAGGGCTGGTCAGCCTCAGCCCTGGCTCATGTGTGGTGCCAGGCTGCTGCATTGCTCAATTCCAGGGATGAAGTTGCCTATGTGCAACACAATAGGCACTATGGACTGCACGCTTGTGTCCCTCTGAAATTCATATGTTAAAAGCCTAATCCCCCATGTGATGATATTTGGAGGTGGGGCCTTTGGGAGATGATTAGGTCATGAGGGTGGAGCCCTTATGAAGGGGATTAGTGCCCTTATAAGAAGAGACAGGAGAGAGCTTGCTTCCTGTCTCTCTCTCCACTCTCTGCCATGTGAGGATACGCTGAGAAGACGGCCATCCGCAAACCAGGGACAGAGCCTTTACCAAAAACTGGACCATGATGGTGCCCTGGTCTCAGACTTCCAGCCTTCAGAACTGAGAGGAAAAAAATGTTTGTTGTTTAAGCCACCCAGCCTAGAGTATTCTGTTACAGCAGCCCGAACCAATTAAGTCTTCACGAAAGAGGTGATTCCTGGCCAGGGGGGTTGAAGTGTCAATAGTTTTTCCAGATGAACAAAACGAGGAGGCTGATGCCAGTGGATGGAACAACACGAGCAAAAATGCAAAAGCAAGAGTAGCGAGTGGCTTTGGGGACCTGCAGCTGTTTCAGCAGAGCTGTCTGACTCTTGCCTCCCAGTGCCTGGCATGGCGCCTGGCACCTAGCTGGTGCTCAGGGGATGTTGAGTGAGTGAATGCACCTCCTTGATCCCAGGGTGACATAGGCATTTGTAGGAGTTCTGGCCCCGTGTCCCCTGCTAGACTGCAAGCTGGTCGAGGGTGGATCTGTGAGACAGAAGTGAATGCACATGGTGACACAGAGGGTTGAGCAATGAACTGGTCTAGAACCCAGGTCTCCTGACTCCTAGCCCAGTGTTCTTTCCACTTCACCCACTTGCCTCTCAGTCCGCACCCATCTCTCCTTTCCCCGAGCCCCTTCAGCACTTTCAGTCAGAGCCACATGCTCTCATACTATTCCTCAGCTCTCTTGTATTGTACAGGAGTTGTTTCCAGCATGTTCCGCTTGTTTCTCCTCCTGGACTGTCAGCTCCTTCAAGGCAGAGACTGAGGCCTCTTCTCTTCCATGTTCTCTATAACGAGCAATAAGTGTGCAAAAAAAGAAAGAAGCCAGAGTTGAAGAAATGCAGAAAAGCTCACGTTTCCCACCTCACACTCTCTCTTTCCATCCTTCCCTAAGAACCCTATGGGCTCATTTATCAAGGGCTGGCTGACCCTAACTTAGGGGTTCAAGACCTCTCCACATATACAAATATGGCCTTGTCCACACGATGCACAGAGAAATCAATGTAGTAAAGAACCTCTACCATCCCCTCCCTTGGGGAGTTTGCTGCCTGAAAAGGGAGGAAAAATGGCCCCAAACGCAGCAGAAAGGTGGATCTCTCTTATTCTGTAAGTGTGTTCCTGAAATGTGTGTGGGAGAGGAATCCGAATTTTGATGCACTGGGAAAAATCACTAGTTGAGGAAATCCTATGGTGAAATTTTTTAAACTAATGATATTGTATCATTGAATTTATTTATTTCATTTCTCCATGGCATTTTTTGCTTATTAGGGTCTGGATCTGTTCATTTACCAAGTATCCGAGAAAAATCCATCCATCCTAATGAATCCATCCATCCCAGTGAATACCACCACAGAGGAAAGTAAATATATACCACCTTACAAAAAGTAACACAGTCACGCACCATATAATGATGTTTTGGGCAGTGATGGAGCACATATATGACGGTGGTCCCATAAGATTAGTGCCATACAGCCTAGGTGTGTAGTAGGCTGTAGCATCTAGGTTTGTGTAAGTGCATTCTATGACGTTTGCACAATGATGAAATTGCCTAACGACACATTTCTCAGAACATATCCCCATCATTAAGCAACGCACGACTGTACATGCATTTTCCTTGCAGTAACTTCTCTTTCAAAGTGAAGCATCACACCCTCATGGACCCACTGTGTTATACTAGGACTAGAAGCTGTGTACAAATAAAAGCAGTTCTTACTGTTCTTTTCTAACAGATGGTTATGGAAGTGTAGTTTAGATTTGTATTTAAATATCATTGGTGCCTACTACCTAATTTCTCCTATGGAATATATAGACTGTATTTGGATCCCACTTCCACCACTTACTGAGTGACCTCAGGCAAGTGACTTAGCTTTTCTGGCCCTCAGTTTCCTTGGCTATAAAATGGGAAAAATCATAGCAACTACCTCATAGGGTTGTGATGTGGATGAAACGTGATACTGAATGTCAAGAGTGTGGAACTAGGTGAATGTAGGGACTGTGAGAGGGAAGTATGCCCTTTCTAAGGTGTCCCTGAGGCATAATTCCATTCCCCTCGGGGTGAGCTCTGCCCACCACGCACCCACAGCGTAAAGTGATTTTACCCATGTTGGGGCAGGGCCTGGGGGAGGCAAGGCAAATGTGGGTTTCAGCAGGCCATCGACAGATTCTCCTGTGACACTCCTGTGGGCAAGATGTCCGCTGAAGCTGGATGACAGTCATAATCATGACTGTAAGTGAGAGCTCACTTGGGTATCTCATGCACTCAAAATAGAATGGTAGAGACACAGATGACATGTAAACCTGGACGCCTTCTGTAGCAGATGCTGCTGCTCTCCCTCCCTCCCCTGTCTCAGCCTAGCTGAGGTCACCTGCAGCTGCGGGAGAAGGCTCTTGCCAGCCTGCCCATGCTTCCCATCTCCGTGCCTTCAGCTTCGCTGCTGGAGGGAGGGCTTTCTCCAGCACCCTTGAGCGTGCCCAGCCAGACACAGGAACCCAGCCTCAGGGCAACCTTCAACTGATGGGGGATGGGAATCGGTGGAAAAATGCCCTAGCGCCACCCCCCATCCCAGCCATCCAGCAGGACAATTCTAAGGAGTTATAATTTCTTAGCCAATCCCCAGCAGGATGGAGCCCTAGTTGCCCCCGGGGCCACCTGCTATATAACGCCCTCAGCATTGGCTTCTCTCCCTTTCCTCACTCTCCCTACTTCCACAGATGTGCTTCACAGGACCATCTCCCCAGTAAACTACCCAAACCCGAGTCCTTGTCTCCCGGTCTGCTTTTGGGGGAGCCCCAACTAAAACATTTTCTTTCTTCTACAGTTCACACAAGAGCCAGGTGTGCTGGGAAACAGGAGCGTGAGAAAAGCTCATTACAAAAGAAATAGAATAAGCCTACCGGACATCTGGTTAAAAGCACTTTCTTTCACCTCCCTCCTTGTTATTCAAAGCAGATGAGCAGCAAAGGCATCACCCGGGAGCTTGTGAGCAATGCAGGCCCACCCCAGGCTGGCGGAACCCGAATCTGCATTTTAACGAGATCTCCAGGTGGTTCCTGTGCACGCTGTTTGAGAAGCCCTGCCCTACGTTATCTTCCTGAACTCGCAAGAAGGTCCCAGGAGACATGGGTCCTACCCATTTGTAATGGGTTGAATAGTGTCCCCCCAGACTTCATGTCCACCCAGAACCTCAGAATGTGATCTTATTTGGCCATAGGGTCTTTGCAGATGTAATTAGCTAAGACGAGCAGAGTGGACCCTAAATTCGATGACTAATGTCCTTATAAGAGGAGGAGAGGACACACGAGATGTACACAGAGAAGAAGGCCGTGTGGCCAAGATTGGAGCTGTGCTGCCGTAAGCCAAGGAGCACAAGAAGCCACCAGGAGCTGGAAGAGGCAGGGAAGAACCCTCCCCTAGAGCCTCCAGAGGGATTGTGGCCTTGCTGACACCTTGATTTTGGCTTCTAGCCTCTAGAACTGTGAGAGAATAAATCTCTGTTGTTTTAAACCACGAAGTTTGTGGTCCTTCGTTACGGCAGCCCTAGGAAACTAATATACTATTATTCCCAATTTCGTAGCCACAAAAGTGGCAGAGCCAGGACTTGCCCTAGGCACAGTTTATGTTGCTCATTCAACACCCCACAGTGGGTGCCAGGCCCGGGGGTCTCCAGGAGCGTTTCCAGAGCCCTCCACATTGTTCTCTGGGACTTGGAGGCAGGCACAGGGACACATTGCTCAGGTGTGCAGATGACACGAGGATGGGAGGGTGGGCGTCTGAATGGGGACTCGGGAAGATCTCGACAAGTTAGAACAAGGGCCCCAACATCAGATGGCGGAAACCCACGGGGGTGAGAGGAAAGCTCAGCACAGGTTACAGGGAGCAACTGTACAGAACCAGAACAGCGAGAGCCAGCTTGACAGATGTTCTGACGGAAACAAAAATTCAGGTCGGGGAGTGAGTGGTTTGAGTGGCCTCAAGCTCAGCGGGGGCTGGGCGTGCGATGCAGTTAGTGATAAAGGAACACAGCTTTCAGCTGCACTAATCGAAATGGCATGCCCCCAATAAGCGGGGACAGCATATTCAGCTTGTACTTTGAGCTTCTCTCGCCACCCCTGGAGGACTGGGTCAAGGCAGGGGTACCACTTTCTAAAGAGGACTGCAAACTAGAGAGTGTTTGTGCGGTGACCAGAATGGTGAGGATTCAGAAATAAAACAGTGTGAACAGCTACCATTTACTGAGTGCTCCCTATGTGCCTGACACTGGGCTAGGTGAGGTGAGAAAATGCACACTGGCCCTGTCCTCGGGAAGCTTACAGCTCCTGGGCAAAGACAGGCAGTAAACCCCAAAGCAGATAAACATGTGTATTTATTTTTAAACCTGCACGTGCTGCAGAGGAGTGCAGGGTCCTATGAGAGCACTAACCCAGAGAATCTGACCCAGACTGGCAATCAGGGCAGGCTGCCCAGAGGAAGCAGCATTTTTATCTTCAAGCCACTTTATGAAGGCTGACTAAGAGTTACCCAGGGAACCATGGCACCTTTTAAACAAAGAAGACAGCAGGTTCAAAGGCCCTGGGGCACATTTAAAGAACAGAGAGAAGAATGTATTAAGGGCTTGGTTAAATGAGGGTCTCGGAAACATCGTTTTGGCTGCGTTGTAAGGAATGGATTGGAGGGGGGCAAGAGTGGGTGTGGGAAGACCAGTCAGGAGGGGGTCATAGCCATCCTGTGTTAATTTCCTATTGCCACTGTAACAAAGTACCACAAATTTAGTAGCTTAAAACAACATAAATGTATCCTCTTACCGTTCTGGAGGGCAGAAGTCCAAAATGGGTCTCAGGGGGCTAAAACCAAGGTGTCAGCAGGACTGTGTTCCTTCTGGAGGCTCTAGGAGAGAATCTGTTTGCTTGCCTTTTCTGGCTTCTAGAGGCTGCCCACATTCCTTGGCTTATGAGGCCTTTCCATCTTCAAAGCCGGCAATGGCCACTCAAGTCTTTCTCATGTCACATCACTGTGAATCTGACTCTCCTGCCTCCCTCTTTCACTTACAAGAATCCCCATGATTATATTGGGCCCACCTGCATAATCCAGGATAAGTCTCTAATCTCCCTGTTTTAAAGTCAGCTGATTAGCAACCATAATTCCCCCTTGCCATGTAAGATAACACATTCACATGTTCACGGGAGTAGGATGTGGCCATCTTCGGTGGGCTGTTATTCTGCCGACCACACATCGCAGTGTACATACACTACCTCATTTACGCCCCACACCCCCTCCCCACAGGGTTGGGCCTGTTAATCTCTTTCCACAGATAGGACACTGAAGCTCACAGAATTGTCCTGCCTAAGGTCGCACAGCCGGGAATGGGCAGAGTCCAGAGTCAGACTCCAGGCTGCCTGACTGCAGATCCTGTGATCTTAGCCCCTGCCCCATACCGCCTCCCCATGTGCTATGAAGACAATGTAGAGAGCATAGGGGAGCCGACTTCTGGTGTGTGGTGGGTTGGCTGTTACTGTCACACAGGGCCAAGTTCTGGGTGACTGCAGAAAGCAGAACCAGGTCAATAGTTACAAGGAGGTAAATTCCAATTCTTAGCAACTCAATGTTAGAGATGGAGGGGACCTGAGAGGTCATCTAGTCGATTTTCTTCTAAGGAAATGAAGGCACAGAGAAGGGAAGTAATCCACCCAAGCCCACACAGCTAAGTAGTAGCCTAATAAAGAACTTTTTATTACAGTTCTCCCAACGATGGTATGGGCTGCAGTATTAGTGATGGGCTCCTCATCACCGGAGGGGGAGGAGCATCTGACGGGGACCCTGGGCTGGGCACAGGCGTTGCTGGCTATTGTGAAGCATGTTGTGAGTAATTTTTTATAAACCACAAAATGCAAAAGTTTGCGAGTGATTTACTTATATTAACAAGTTAGAGCAGTTCTTCCTATAACAGTATCACTCTTACCCATTTGTCCTCTGGTATGAAGTTTTTTTAAAAAAAAATTGGGTTTATTAAGGCATAATTTACATCCATTAAAATTCACCCTTTTAAATGTACAGTTCAATGAGTTTTAACAAATGTATACAGTCATGTAACCACTCCCACATTGAAGATAGGAAACATTTCCATCACCTCAAAAAGTTCCAAAAGTTCTCTATGCCTCCGCTTTCTCAATTGTTTATTTTTGAATAATTGCAGACTTACAAGAAATTGCAAAAACAGTACAGAGGTCTCATGTACCCTCCACGCAGCTGTCCCCAATAATAACAACTTAACCATAGCACAATATCAAATCCAGTGAAATGACATCACTGCAATTCCATTAGCAGAACTGCTGATCCTATTCAGATTTCAGGAGTTTTCCATGCACTTATTTGCGTGTGCATGTTTGTGTGTAGAGTTCTATGCAATGTTATCACGTGTATAGTCGTGCATAACTACCACCACCACAAAGGAACTCCCTGGTGCCATCCTTCAGGCGCACCCACCCCCTCCCCCCAGCCATCCCTAAGCCTGGCAACCACCAATCTCTTTCTGTGCCCCTTTTTGCTTTATTGATAAACTGCATTTTTAATTAGAAAATAAATTGACCTCAGAAAAATCCCAACTCTTCAGGTATTTTGGAAGAACTCCTTGAGACTCCTTCTTCAGCCAGGGCCCTTTTCTGAAGGTAATCACTGTTAGGGTTTGGGGTATCCTAAGCTTTTGTCTATGCAGTCGCATGCTGTGATGGTCACTTTTATGTGTCCACTTGACTGGGCCACGGGGTGTCCAGGTTAAACATTACTTCTGGGTGTGTCTGTGAGGGTGGTTCCGGATGAGACTAGCATTTGAATCGGTGGGCTCAGTAAAGCAGATTGCCCCCCCCCAATGCGGATGGGCGTCATCCAATCCATTGAAGACCTGAAGAGAACAAAAAGTGGAGGAAGGGATGGTTCATTCCCTTCCTGCCTGCTTGCTTGAGCTGGGACATTGGCTCTCTCCTGCCCTGGGACTGGGACTTATACCATCAGCTCCCCTGGTTCTCAGGGCTTAGGACTCAGGCTGGAAGTTTCACCAACAGTGCTGGCTCTCAGGCCTTTGCACTCAGACTGGAACTACACCACCGGCCCTCCTGGGTCTCTAGCTTGCAGACGGCAGATCATGGAACTTCTCAGCCTCCATTATTGCAGGAGCCAACTCCTCATAAAAAACATGTATATCTATATCTATATCAATATAGATAATATCTATAATATCTATCAATATAGATATAGATATCTGCTATTGGCTCCATGTCTCTGGAGAACTCTAACACACCTACAGTATATCCATTACATGCATATGTACCATACCTATAGAAACATATAGTTGTGTGTGTGTTTAACATATATATTATCATACACATTGTTCCACAGCTTGTTTTTTTCACTTAACTATTTGTCTTGGATAACTTTGTATATCCACACATTTATGCCTACTGCACTTAAAAAAATCTCTGCATAGCATTCCGTAGTATGGCTGTCTCATGATTTATTTAACCAACCTCCTGCTGGTGGGCGTTAGGTTGCTTTTGGTTTCTCCCTCTTACCAACAAGGCTGCAATGAGCAGCCTTCATGCACACATGCAAGTACTTCTCATAAGTTGAGAGAAGTGACATTCTTTCTAGAGTGGGAGGAAGAGGGATGAAGTTGCAGCTGACAGAGAATTGCCCCAAACTCTGGAGTGGCAGTGGATGCCCCATGTGAATGTCATCTGGGACAGTTCATTCTGGAGGCTGACAACTGCTGGGCTGGAGGATTTTGGCAGTGCCACGGCAGTGCCGAGGGTCTGAGATTCTCTGACTTAGCCAAGGTCATGTCACATGACGTGAATTGCCTCTCTGGTATGCTAACTCCTGGGCTCACACTCTGCCTCAGCCAGCTCTTAGATTCTACGAGGTGAAGGAGCCTAGGGGGGCCTCCCTTTTTTGGGGAAACCAAGTATTGTTTTGATGAAAGCTGTTCTGACTTAACACTTACCAGCCTCAGAGAGACCACATGTCACCCCTGCACAATAGATGTGATGGAGCCAAGAAATAATCAAACTCTTTTCCAGCAGCAGGGGTGGTGATGGGTTCATTTTCTTCTAAGGAAACTAAAACCCAGGAAGGGGAAGTAATTCACCCAAGGCCATACAGCTAGATTAGTAGTCTAACAAAGAACTTTCTAACTGGAGGGTGTAGGGAGTGCCTTCTTCCAGACTGTGCATGCTCCATGGGAGCATGAATAGGCTGGGGTGTGTGGGAGCAGGACAGGGTAGACTTGTTAGGTCCATGTCTAACTCTTTGCTTTGCCTCAGCTCCTGTCCAGGATGAGCCCTTCAGAAGCTGCAGAATGGTCATCCTGCCTGCCTGAATCCCGCCACATGTGCCTAGGGAAAGGCTGTTGGCCAATACCAGATTCACAACCATTCATCCACTGACTCGCCCACTCCCTGGTGTCTACATGCTGGTGAGGGAGGAAGCAGTAGTTGAGAGAAGACATAAATACAGGAATTGTCAGCATTTTAAAAGCATTTTCTGCTCTCAGAGGGGTCTTCCCATCTTCTTATCTGCTCGTCACACAGGTAGGAAAGGCCAACTCTAGGTTTCAGATTGCAGAGGCGGGGAAGCTGGAGCCCACTGAGAGAGTGAGGGGTTGGCCTCAGATCATGTGCGCATCAAATTGGCCAGAGAGCTGGTGCAGGGACCCTGGTTTCCTGATTCGCAGCCAAGGGCTCTTGCCAACACCTTTTACTGCCACCCCTTGCCTGATTGCCAGGGCCCTGTGCTCACAGCTTGGTCTGTTCCTGTGCCCACCTCAAAAGAGACACTGCACTATGATCACCTCTCTGCCCTGCCCTTTAGGGGAGGTGAACCTGAGGCTCTGTGACCCTGGAAGAATGAGGAGGACAGTTCAGCCCACGGAGTCCACATGCTTAGGGCCCAGACGTGGAAAACCACAGCCATTGGTTGCTGACCAAGTGTGGAGCAACTCTTTGGTCCATTAAACACGCAGGTGTCTGTATGCTTTGAGTGGGGGAAAACTGTGGCTTGTGGTGCTCCCAGGAGTCTTTAGGGAACTTTTGGGAAGGCACTGGAGAAGAGAGGAGGACACCCTGGACAAGGGCCTGGTAGAGCCTAACTACAGAGCAAGCAAGCAGAAGGCTTGTCTGAAGGGCCTGGGGGAGCCCTGCAGGCTGAAGCAGAGGTTCATGTGATGGAAAAGTGGGACATAAGATTGGGGTGGCAGGTGGTACATTTTCAAGATGGCTGCAACAATATCTCCTGTCCCACATGCACTTCTTACAACGTGATCTTGACACTGTCCCCACTGAGATGTAGGGGCTACGGTCCTTCCTCCTGAAGCTGGGCAGCCTCGTGACTATGGCAGAAGTGAAGCTAGGCAACTTCAGAGGCTGGGTCATTAAAGGAGATGTAGCTTCCATCTTGCTTGCCGGAACACTCACTCTTGAAGCCTTGAGCCACCTTGAGATTCATCTGACTGCCACCATGCTGTGAAGAAGCCCAAACTGACTCACATGGAGAGATCACAGGAGGAGTCTTGAGACTACACGGAGAGAGAGGCCTGGCCTGTCCCCTGCTGCTCCCGCCCCGTCCTCCCCACCCCCTACTCTTCCAGCTCCAGTCACTCTTGGACCACAGCTGTAGGAGGCACCTGAGCCTGAACTGCCCAGCTGAACCCTTCCCAAATCCCTGACTCATGGAAACCATGAGACGTAATAAAATCACTGCTGTTGTCTTAAGCCACTAACATTTGGGGTGATTTGTACACAGCAAGACAAACGTGGTTGGTGAAAGCAGAGTAGTGTTATACAAAGAGCACTGATTTGAGAGTCAGGACCTGGGTTCCTGAGTCTAGCCTTGCCAAGAACTTGCTGTGTGTCTTTGGGCAGTAAACATCTCCTCTCTGGGCCTCAATTTCATTATTTGTAAAAACAAGGGGTTAGGATAAAATAATTTAGAAAACCCTTCCTAGTTCTAAAAATTCCTTTGTGGTGATAAGCCTTAGAGAAGTTGGAACTTTATCTTTAAGCAATGAGGAATCGTTGAGCAGAAGCCATGCTGAGAGAAGGTTGTAGAGGTAAGAATGTGTGGATGAAGATAGAGCTGGGGAAATCCTCCTTCCACTTTCTCAGCGAGTGGAAGATGAGCACTGAGGTGATGAGAAGCCCCCAGGGAGATACCCGACAGGAGGAGGAGGGAGGGGGGTTGGCTAAGTCAGAAGCAGGCAGTCTACTGGCCAGATTCTGAGCCAAAAGCTGCAAGGGAGTCTCCTCCCACTTGGGAAAAGGACCCCTTCAGCCCTTTTCACCTCAGACCCATCTATCTCCGTCTGCCTGAAGGACCATCTATTTATGAAATCTCTCTGCTCTATCTTCCTAGTGGGATATTTTATGCTTTCCCACATTTGGAACAAACCCACAAGGCTCACCACTTTGCTCAAATGGAGCTGAGATTTGACTCTAGCCTTGTGCCCGTTGCTCAGATGTCAGGGCCTCGAGCAGTAATCACCACAAGTAGCCGAGTGCAGGGGAAGAGCCAGGCCAAATGCTTTCAGTGACTTCCTTTGGGCCCTTTATGGGTCTGCCCAGGATACCTGATCCTGGGCCCTGTTCTAGAGCCTTTAGCTGTGGAGAATTCGGGTGATATGATACTCCCACTGCAAGGGCATCCCCAGGCTGCCATTTCTGTAAGACAGAGGTAGCCCCAGCTCTTGGCTTGGGACGGTCTCAGGAAAACAATGGGCAGGCTGGTGCCAGTGGGGATGGGGTAGGTTTGCTTCTTAGCAACAAAGGGAGCATTTGAATGGAAAAGAAGCCAGGGCACCCGCTGGAGCAGTCTCAGTTGGTTATTTCTCTCTGCTCCTAGACAACTTCAGGCAGCTCGGGGACCTGGACTCCCTTTGCCTGTAGCCTGTGGCTAACATCTCCCCAGAGTGAAAGGGGGCTGTGTTTCTGCAGCCCTCAAGTGGAGGAGCTGGCCTTTTCCACACCAACCCTGGCAAAGCCTCACGAGCTGTTCAGAGAGTTGCAAAAACCGGAAGGCCACATCTGGAGAGGAGTAGGAAGAAGAGCGTTGGGAGAGCAGAACTGTTTGAAAATGGGCTCTGCTCCTGGGCCAGGGCTGAAGACTGTCTTCTCTAGAGGGCCGTCAAGCACACAGCTGAAGCCTATCTGCAGCCCCCTCCCTCCTACATCCCTGTGATAACAGCTCCGAACACGTATTGAGCCCTTAATACCAGACAGGCAGCCTTTTCCATGGATTATCTCATTTAATCCCTCACAACAGCCCTATGAGGTAGGTCTAGTATTATTTCTATTTTAGAGATTAAATAATAATAATTTTAGAACTGCCTGAGGCACATAGAGGTTAAGTAAGCTAGTAGCTGGCTCAGCCAGGATTATGAACCCAGATAGTTTGGCTCCAGAGGGCGACACCTAACCACTAGGCATTACTGCCTGTCACATGACAGGCTGGTTACATTGTCCCACACTCTCGGGCTGCCCTCTGAAGTGTCTCTTCAAGGCTTGCCCTCTTGGGGCCTACCTCATACTTTGAATATGATAACAGCCACCAATTTACTTAGCACTTACTATGCACCAGGGATTGTGCTAAGCACTTTATGTGGCTTATTTAGTATCATCCTCAAAATGACCCTGTGGACTATGTATTGCTACTATCTCCATTCTACAGGTGAGGAAACTGAGGCTCCAGAAGGTTTAATAACTTGTTCAAGGTCAAGCTGGTAAGTAGCAGAGCCAGGACTTAAATTTGGACCAAAGTCTGTCTGATTCTGAAGTTCTAAGACGAACTGCCATATGCCAGGCACTGTGCTTGGCCCAGGGTACACAGTGCCAGTATTTTCTGCATTTCTGACTCTCTCTCCAGCTTAGACTGCTCACTAGAACTGCAGACTCATGCATCCAACTGCCTGTTGGACATTACTATCCCAAAGGAACATGTTTGAAACAGAACTCTCGACGCTTCCTCCAAAGTTGTTTCCCCAAAGCCTTCCTCAGTTCTGTAAATGCATCACCATCCATGCGGGTCCTCAACCCAACAAGTTAGAGGCCATCTCTGAATCCTCTCTTTCCCTCACCCCTACATGTAATCTATCAGCATATCTGGTGGACTTTATTTCCAAACATATCCTGAATATTTTCACTTTCCTCCATCCGCCCTTGCCCCACCAATCCGTTCTCCATAAGGAAGTCAGCGTGATCTTAAATCATCAATCAGATCGTTTCCTTCCCCTGCTTCCAACACTCCAGTGGATTCCCGTGTACTCATAACCTACATGGCCCTGCCTGAATGGGCCCCTAGGCTGCCATGCTGGTCTCCTGCCCTCTCCCTTCACGCCCCCCATGCTCTCGCCTTCAGTTCCTCTAACATGCCAAGCTCCTTCCCACCTATGAGCCTTTGCTCACTACCTCCCTCTGCCTGGAATGTTCTCCCCAAGATCTCAATTTAAATGTCACCGCCTCGGAGAGACCTTCCCTACCCAGCTTCTATAAATTAGCCACTCTCTTTTCTCTGCATGGCTCTTATTACTAAAGAATACTTTCTATTATTTTCCTACTTACCTGTCTCCCCCACCCACTAGAATAAAAGCTCTGTGAGAGCAAGGAACTGGTGCCTATCATTCGTCATTTCATTCTCAGCATCTAGAACAGAGCCGGCACATAGCGGGTGTTCATTAAGTAAAGGGGCAGAAGTTGGTGGATACAGCAAGGAGGGGGACACAGAGCAGTGAACGATCCTTGGGAAACGACAAAGGAAGACCAGTCTGGAAGCAGCAGAAGGGAGTAAAGGACATGCTAACCCTCCTCTGAGCCTGGAGCTGGGGAGGAGCAGGTGTGAGGCCTCCAAGTCTCCGCTCTGCCACTTAGCAGCCAAGTCACTTAGCTTTTCTGAGCCATAGTTCCCTCGCTTGAAAATGGGAATAATGGTACTGTATCACCTAACAGCGCTGTTGAGGGGACTCTGCTCAAATCCTCCAGTGGCTTCCCATTTTGCTCTGGGTAAACACCAAGGTCACTGCAATGGTGTCTGCGGCCCTGCGCCATCTGGCACCCCTTCTCCCACTCCCTCTCTGCCCTCATCTCTACTGCTCTTCCCCTCACTCCTCTCCTCCAGCCCCCCTGGCCTCCTCCGCCTTCCCCCTTCAAGGTCTACGCCTAGCTGTTCTCTCTGCCCAGAATGTTCTTCCTCCAAATACCTGCAGAGGCTCACCCCTCCCTTCCTTCAGGCCTAGTCTCAGTGTTTACCTCCTCAGTGAGATCTTCCATGGTCACCCTACTTGACCCTGCACGCACCTTTCTGGGAACTCCCTCTCCCCCTTCTCTGCTTTGTTTTTCTCCATAGCACGTCTCACAGGCTGGCATACCGTATCATTTACTTATTTCCTCTGTAAACCATTTGTCCTCCCACTGGAGTATAAGCCTCACGAGAGCAGGGCGTTTAGCTGTCTTACTCACTGCCCTCCCCCAGCCCCTGGCACTGTGCCTGCCACATAGTAGACACTCAGTAAATCTTTATTGAATGAATGAATGCGTGCATGAATGAATGAAGTGCCGGCACAGTGCCTGGCATATAAAAAGTGTTTGGAAAGAGGTAGTTATTATTATTAATAACTATCTCTTTGTGGTCCCCCCTTCCGGAGCCCAGGGCTTAGCACAGAGCCCTGCACTCAACAGATGCTAGTTGATACGTGTTGAAAGAGGAATCCTACTTGAGGTGGAAAGTCCTCTAGCTGCCAAGAGAAAGCCAAACGACACAGGCTCTAAGAGTGCAGAGGAGGGAAGGCAGGACTGCAGGCTATTTCTAAAACCAAGTCCCCAGCCCCACTCCTGTCCCCCAAAAAAGACACTTCCAGTGAGAGGACTTGAAGCAAAGAGCGATTCCCACAGAGGTGCACCAGGAAGGCTATGTGGATCCTTCACCTGGGGCCCCTGGCCCTCCAAGGGGTCTGTGGCTAGAATTCAGAGGGTTCATGAACTTGGATGGGGAAAATTACCTCTTTATTTCTGCTCTCTTTTAACTCCATTTTAGCATTTCCTTCCGTCACGAATGCAGGCAACAAGCTACCATAATATAAGGGGACCTGTGACTAGGACACCAACATATTTTTGTATCACATTAGAGTGAAACAGATCTCTCAAAATATCAATATGCTCATCATTACTTTGCAATTATGATAGTTATAAGACTTGTTGTTAGATCTTGTTATTTAATATGCTAATAATGAGGCACATATATCACAAATTTTAAAAATATGTTGATAGCTGTATTTCAGTATAATTGGTTTCCATTATAGTCCTTGGTATTTTATTTTATGCATTTAAAAACATTATTTTGGAAAGGGTCTGCACTGGCTGACTTAGGCTTACACACGCAAATGTGTAGGCTCCCCACCTAGGAGGGCTGGGACCAATTGCAACTAGACTGTGTGTGTTCTAACCTGGGGCTTTTAGCCAGTGCAGACCCTTTCCAGTCATTCGCAGGTGGGGGACCTCCCCCTCCCCAACAGTCTCACCTTGTATTACTATGACGTGTCTATGAATTGGTTTGTCAAATGAACCATAGGCCTAGTGTGGGATCAGGACAGGCAGTGGGGTCTCAGACTCCTTCCTGGACACCCTGTACTAGCCAAACTAGATTGCTCACTGTCCCCTGGGAGTGCTACACACATCCCACCTCCTTACCTTTGCCTCTGCCATTCCTTTTGGCTGGAATGCTGGCCCAGCTCCAGCCCCAGCCCCAACGCCATGCTACAGAAACGTCAGATCTTCCAACCGTCCAGGCTAATGTCATGTTTTCACACCCTAAAACCAATATTCTGGAACTCCATCTGAATACTTGCTCAAACACTTGAGCTGATCCACAGCTGCTCCTTTAAGGAACGGATTGGCCCTGCCCCCAGGCATTTTAGCAGCTTGAGGTGGGCAGTGGCCTTCTGTCCAGGCAAGAATGAAAGGCAGACAAGTCCACTGTCAAAACAAAATGGCAACTCCTTTACCTGTGTCACCATTCCCAGTACCCAGAGCACCAAGATCTGAATTTTAATTCGCAGCACAGAAGCCTACACACTCACGGAATAACTCAGCCTTGACCCCTCCTACCCAGGGTCTGTTAGGAGCACAACTGTCAATGCCAAGCTTTGGGGAAGGCTTAGTCACCACGGTATGGAAGTGACAGGCCACAGACTCTAGGCTGGATAAAGAAGAAGTGAAGAAAGCAGAGGGCTGATAAAGTGGGGAAAAGTAGAAAAGTCAGTGGACTGGACATCCCAAAGAGAGTGAAGAACAGTTCTCATAGGAATGGTTGAACAAGCAAACTGGAAGATGTGAAGACGGCAGAGAGGCGAGGCTCAAAAGAATGATTTTTCAAGTGGCACAGTTGAGAACGATGTCAAGGCCCAAGGTGTGACTGTGTGAGAGTGTAGCTTGAGGAGTGCAGAAGAAGGTAAAGATGAAGTCAAGGAACACAGAGGTCAAGGCATTGGAAGGGATGTCGGTATGAACATTGAAGTCATCTACAATAATAAGGGGGCTTCTGGAAGAGAAGAAAACCATGCGCTATTTTACCAAAAGTCTTTAATGCATGAGAGAGAGGGATGACAGCAATTAGGGGAGGGGGAAAGGGTAGCATAGTCCAATAGCATGGGCCTCAGCAGAGCGAGCCATTAAATGCTGGAGTTCAAGCCTGCTCCTAGTTCTTCTCGTGTCATTCTACTCCCTTGCTACCAGTGATCGATTCACTCCCTGGCTTTAAATATCTATCCTGACGGCTTCCAAATTTATATCTCTAGCTCCGATCTCTCTTCTGTTTCAGACAGCTGATCCAACTGCATACTTGATAGCTCTGCTTAGACCAAACTTAAGAGCTTCCTCCCAAATATGGTCCTCTTCCAGTCTTCTCTATCTCTGTGCCACCACCATCCGTTCAGTTGTCTAAGGCAGAAACTTGGAAGTTATCTTTCACAGTTCTATTTCCCATTGTCCAATCTATTATAGAGTCCTGTTGATTTCAACTCCTTAGTAGCTCTTGAATTCATCCACTCCTCTCTACCACCACCCTGGCCCCCCAGCTACCATCACCTCTCACCTGGTCTAATGCAATAGCTTCTCCATACATCCACTCTGCCCCCCTCCAATCTGTTCACTCTGCAGCCAGAATGATAGTTTTAAAATACGAATCTGCTCATGTCACCTGTCTGCTTAAACACTTCAATGCCTTCCCATGGTTCTTAAGATAAAGGTCAAAAGCCTTAATGTGGCTCTACATCAAGTGATTCTCATCCTTAACTCAACATTAGAATCACCTGGGGAGATTTTAAGATATTGATGCCCAGGTCCCACCCCTGACCACTAAATCTGAACCTTGGGGTTGCAACCCAAGCATGGGTATATTTTTTAATGCTCTCTGGGGATTTTAATTTTCAGCCAGGGCTAAGAACCTCTGATCTACATAGGTACCTCCCTACCTCTCAAGCTTCATCTTGCCCCTTGACCACCTTGACTCTGCGTTCTGGCCACACTGCCCTACTGTCAGTCTCTCTTATGTTATGTTCTCTGGAACATTCTCCCTTCCCTCCATCCCACTCCCTTTCATGATAGTTAGTGACAATTCATCCTTCAAATTGCAGGTAATTAATTGTCATTTCCTGCCCCTTCTCTCCCCATGTACTCATTAAATCAGATTCTTTCCTTCCTAGCACTCATCCAATTGTATATTTGCATTTATTTCCACGATTATTTGATTACTATCCATTTCTACCACTAGACTATCTTATACACTGCTGAATCCTTAGTCACCAGCACTGTGCCCAGCACAATATAAAGTCTCAATAAACCTTTGATGATTGAATGAATGTAAGGTAAGATGAAATATTTGAAACCATATGGACCAATTCTGTTCTTTGATCACAAACTGAATTCCTAATCTTGGTCACATACTGAACCTTACAGTAGGGCCCAGTATGGAATCAATGTTCCCAGCTACAGCCTAAGCCCCTCTTCACAGCTGCTTGGACCAGTGGCTCTCAATCCTGGCTGCCCATTATAATCACCCAAAAGCTTAGTTAAAGAGAAAAGCCCAGAGCCAGCCCTGATGGCCTAGTGGTTAAAGTTCAGTGTGCTCCACTTCAGCAGCCCAGGTTCCCGGGTGCGGAACCACACCACTCGTCTGTCAGTAGCCATGCTGTGGCAGCGGCTCACATAGAAGAACTGGAAGGACCTATAACTAGAATATACAATTATGTACTGGGGCTTTGGGGAGCGGAAAAAAATGAGAGGAATATTGGAAACAGATGTTAGGTCAGGGCAAATCTTTCCCAGCCAAAAAAAAAAAAAAAAAAGCGCAGCCCCACCCCAGACCAATTAAATGAGAATATCTGGGGATGGGGCCTGGCCTAATTAGTTTTTTCCTCAGCTTTATTGAGGTATGATTGACAAATAAAAATTGTATATATTTCAGTATACAACATGACTTTTTTCAAGGTGTGCAAGGCAATGATTTAATACATGTGTACATTGTGAAATGATTACACAATGGAGTTAACACATCTATTACCTCACACAGTTACCTTTTTTTGCAGTGAGAACACAAGATTTACTCTCTTAGAGAAGTTCAAGTGTGTAAAGCTCCCCAGGTGATTTTAAGATGCAACTGCAGTTAAGAGCAATGCTCTACCCTTGCTCCTCCAAGTGTGGTCCAGGGCAGCCGCCGCATCACCTGGGAGCTTGTTAGGAATGCAGAATATCAGGTCCCACACAGATCTTCTAAATCAGAATCTGCATTTTTTTTTGTGTGTGAGGAAGATCAGCCCTGAGCTAACATCCACGACAATCCTCTTTTTGCTGAGCAAGACTGGCCCTGGGCTAACATCCATGCCCATCTTCCTCTCCTTTATATGGGATGCCGCCACAGCATGGCCTGACAAGCGGTGCATCTGTGCACGCCTGGGATCTGAACCTGGGCCACCAGCAGCGGAGTGCGCGCACTTAACTGCTACACCACAGGGCAGGCCCCAGAATCTGCATTTTAACAAGGACCCCAAGTGATAATGTTTGAAAAGCACTGCCAAGGAGCCAGGCTGGAGAGTGTGGACTTCGGGGTGCTCCCAGGTTCCAGGGAAGTGTGTGGCCGCTTGAGTGGGAATGAATCTCCACTCCTCCGCGAGTCCCAACCTAACGGCTGGCTCACTGTTTTGCCAGGCTGGTGGGTCGACATTCTGGTGTAGATATCGTAAATAAGGTCTTAACCTGGACAAAAACCCCATCCTGGATAGCGACAGCAAAGCAAAGGTTTCCATTTCATGGGGAAAGCTGAGACTAGCAGAATATGTTTGCTAGGAGCCCTTTCTGACGAGTGGGAACAATAGAATAAAGAACCAGCCCTCGCGGTCCCGTCACGTCCCTGCACCCAGCTAACCGCGGGGCTGGGCCTAGCAATGATTGCTAGCATTGCAAGCACTGATGCTTGCGCTGGGGAACGGCTCTCCCAGCCGCGCAGCTCCCTGTAGCTCTCTGCACCAGCTCCCCTCCCTCAAATCTCTCCACCCCCCACCCCCCCACAAAGTAATTAAATGTGTTCCAATTCTATTATTGGTTTGGTTTCTGAGTGTCGGCCCTGTTTGGCAGGAGCCCTGATCCTTCGGGCTGGGCCGGGTGGGTGGAGCCGGGATCCCCGCCTCCCCCCGCCCCCGAGTCTCGCGGCTCGCGCGCGCGGGCTCCAGCGCTCCAGGAGTGCCGCTCGGCCGGGACCCCGCGTCGGGGCGGGCCCCGCGGGCACGCTGGCCCTCCCCCTCCCTGGTCGCAGAGCCTGGCGCTGCGGTGAGGAGGGCGGATCCCGGGCCGGGCGCCGAGGCGCGGCTGCAGGCCCCAGCGCGCTGGCGGGCGCTGCACTGCCCCCCTGGGGCGGACCGAGCCCGTTCGCTTCCCGGGTCCGCCTGGCGCTGCCCTGCGCCGCCGCCGCCTGCCCGCCTGTCTGTCCAGGTTCCCTGCCAGGAAACGTCTTCTAACTGGAAAGACGGCTGCTGTCTGCTGCAGCGGGTGGCAGAGTCTGAAACCAATTTGCACAAGCCCTGGGCGACAGAAAACTTCGTGTTCATTTTTAAAACGAACGTTTTAAAAAAGCCACCTGTCAGATTCCAGCTCGTAAATGAACCCAACCCCCAACTCCAGTGGGGGAGGATGAAGGTGGAGGAAGCGTTCTCATAGCTCAGGCTTAAACATCGCAGGAGGCGCCGGATCGCAGCGCCCTGGATGCGGCCCCTCCGGAGCCAGCTGTTTGCTGCGTAATGAGAACCGAGTCCTCTAAGGACACTCGGGCCATTGGGTAAACACTCTCCTTGTCTCTCCGGCAGCTGGGTGTAGACCGTGGCCGCCTTTGACCGAGGAAGCGAGGGCACCCAGCTGTTGCCCAGCCAAGGAGCCAAGGTGCCTCCTTCCAAAAGCCCCAGGCATCGGGTCCTTTCCTGAAGGACACAGAGCTTCTGAGAAAAGCACTATGTGGCCCCTCTAGGGGGGAAACATATACAGTATATAAAATCTTGTGCCTGCATGCTCAGCAATGGTCCTGGGACCTGTACCCACTGGCCTACATCTTGGCAGTGGTTCCCTGGGCATGGTCATGGTCTCCACCGAAAAATTGGCTCCCTCATGAGCTCACTTCAATCCTCTGCCTTCCTTCTGTTTCCTTAGTTTTTCTTATTCTTCTCTTGTTGTCTTCAGCTTCTTCATCTTCTCTCCCTTTTCATTCCATCTCTCTCTCTTCTGAATTGTTCCTTTCTTTTTCATTCATTCAAAAATGCATTCATCATGTATTAAGCACTGTAGTAGTCAGCTCAGGCTTCCATAACTGAATACCATGGACTGGGTGGCTTAAACAACAGAAACTTATTTCTCTCAGTCCTGGAGGCTGGAAGTCTGAGATCAGGGTGCCAGCATGGTGAGGTTCTGGTGAGACTCTCTTCCTGGCTTGCAGATGGCCACTTTGTCACTGTGTCCTCACATGACAGAGAGAGAGAGAGATTTCCACAGTCCTATGGAATTAGAGCCCCACCCTTATGACTTCATTTAATGTTAATTACCTCCTAAAGACCCTATCTCCAGATACAGTCACATTGGGGGTTAGGCCTTCAACATATGAATTTGAGGAAGGGACACAATTCAGTCCATAGCAAGCACCTACAGGGATTGCTAGATTCCTGAGAGCTATACTAGTGGGGGAGACAGACAGCAGTGTAAACGGATGTAACCAGTATTGTTAACAAAGTGTAAATAGAACACAGTAGGAGAACGGAGGGGCAGGAGTGAATAGATGTCTTAAGAAACAAAGGCAGTCGACAGAAGAGGTGATTTTTGAGTTGGCTGTTGAAGCATGAGAAAGAGTTTGCCAGACAAAGAAGGGAGGAACTATATTTCAGGCAAAGAGAATAGCATGTGCAAAAGCACAGAGTTGTGAAAGGGTGTGGCCTGCTTGATAAGCAGTGAAAACTTCTGTGGCACTGGAGGTGGAGATGTATAGGAGGAGTGGCAGGGGATGCTGGAAATGCAAGTTAGGGCCATCCTATGAAGGGTTCAAGCAGGAGATGATGATGGCCCAAGCTAGGGCAGGGAGAGTGGGGATGGAAAGTAAGGACAGAATGCAGGAGACATTGGCAAGACCGAATTGGCTGATTGAATGGTGGGGTGATGAGGAGGCAGAGGTGGAGGGTGACTCCCGAATTTCTAACTTAGGAGACTGGCATCATTCACTAAGATACAGAAGGAGGAGTAGGTCTGAGGTGGGGGTGAGAGTAGAAATAGTGAGTGTGCAGTGTCTCTAGGGCATCCTGATGAGTTAGGCTGGGTGCTGGTGGTGAAGTGAGGGTGGAACAAACTCTATGTAGGTTCATGAGCATGTGTGAGGAACTATCTGATGTTGGGGAGAGAACCATACCACATGATTAGAGGGAACAGTGCTCAGAACTCACACAGGGTTGGGAATAGTGCCAGTTCCCAACCAGCTAAAATTGGGGCATTGGGTAGAGTACACAGAAGAGTCTTGCCTTGGTACTGGGGAATAATTAGCCCTAGACTGAGCACCACTCTGGTTTCATGTAACAAAGGTTAATAGCAAGACCCAAAGGGATCAAACAATTTCCAAGAAACTTAAATGAGTCCCAGAACAAAGTTCAAGAATATTTATAGCAGGGTTTCTCAACTTCAGAACAACTGATATTTTGAGCTGGATAATTCCTCATTGTGGGAGCTGCCCTGTGCATTGTAGGATGTTTAGCATTGTACCTGGCCTCTACACATTGGATACCAATAGCACCCTCCAGCTGTAGCAACCAAGAATATTTCCAAACAAAATTGTCCCTGGTTGAGAACCACCGATTATAGGAATATAGGCATATTAAAGAACCAAACAAAGAAGAATTCACAATGTCTGGCATATAATAAAAAATTACCTGGCACGGACAGAGCAGGAAACTGGCCGATAAGGAGGAGATAAATCAGTTAATTGAACTCAAACCAGAACTGACACAGATGATATAATTAGCAAACAAGGATATTAAAACAGTATTATTATTATGTTATTATAACTGTATTTCATATGTTCAAAAAGTTAAATAGAGAGCCAGCCCTGAGGGTTAGTGGTTGTGGTTAAGTTTTGGCACTTTCACCGCTTTGGCGGCCAGGGTTCATTTCCTGGTCATGGAACCACACCACCCATCTGTCAGTTGCCATGCTGTGGCAGTGGCTCACACAGAAGAACTAGAAGGACTTACAACTAGAATATACAACCATGTACTGGGGATTTGGGGAGAAAGGAAAAAAAAGAGGAAGATTGGCAACAGATAGTTAGCTCAGGGCAAATCTTTCCCTGCAGAAAAAAAAAAAAAAAGTTAAGTAGAGACATAGAAGATATTTTTGAAGTACTCAAATCAAACTTTCAGAGGTGAAAACTATAACATGTGAAGTGAAAAATACGTTCAATAGGATTAATGACAGTTAGTCACTGCAGAAGAAAAGACTGGTGAACTTGAATACATAGAAATAGAAGTTATTCAAAATACACATAGAAAAGAGAATGAAAAAAATGAACAGAGCATCAGTTGAGCTGTAGGAAAAATTCAAGTGGCCTAATATAATTGGAGTCCATGAAAGAGAAAAAGAGACTGGAGGGAACAGAAAAGTGTTTGAAGAAATAATGGCCAAAAATTTTCAAAATTTGATGAAAATTATATACCAAGAGATCCAAGGAATTCGGCAAACTCCAAGTACTCCAAGGACAAGAAACATGAAGAGAACTACACCAAGGCACATCATAATCAAATTGCTCAAAACCAGTGATAAAGGGAACATCTTAACAGCAGCCAGAGAAAAAAGACATTTTACGTATAGAGAAACAAAGATAAGCTTTCTCATTGTAAAGGATGCAAGTGAGAAGACCATGGAGCAAAGTCTTTAAAGAACTGAAAGAAAAAAAGCCGTCAACCAGGGATTCTATATCAGGCAAATTATCCTTCAAAAAGGAAGGCCAAACAACGACATTCCAGTCATACAAAAGCTGAAAGAATTCACCACCAGCAGACACATACTACAAGAAATGGAAAGAAGATGATAACAGATGAAAATATGGATCTACACAAAGAAAGGAACAGCACTGGAAATAGTAACTACATGGATAAATATATAATATTTTAAAAAATTATTTAAATATCTTTGATAGTGGACTGTTTAATCAAAATTAATAATAATGTAGTGCAGGGTTTATAACACATGTAAACGTAAAATGTATGACAACAATGGCGCAAAGGTTGGGAAGGGAGAAAAGGGCATATACTATTGTAAAGTCTTTATAGTATACATGATGTGGTATATATCACTTGAAGATTGACTGAGATAAGTTAAAGATGTTTATAAACCTAAAAGTAATCACTAAAATAACCAACAAAGAATCATAGCTGATAAACCAATACATGAGACAAAATGAAATCATAAAAAATATTCAGTTTGTCCCAAAAAAGAAAAAAGGAAACAAAGACCAGATGGGGCAAATAGAAAACAAATAACAAAATGATAGATTTAAACCTAACCATATCAACAATCAAATGAAATGTAAATGTTTTAAATACCCAAATAAAAGGAAGAAATTATCAGATTGGATATAAAAGTAAGAACCAATTATGTACAGCCTACAAGAAAAGCATTTTAACTATAAAGTTAAAAGTAGGTTAAAAAAGTGGAAGTATGGAAAAAATATACCATGCTAACACTAATCAAAAGAAATTTGGAATGGCTATATTAATATGACATGAAGTAGATTTTAAAGCAAAAATTATTACCAGAGATAAAGAAGGTCATTTCATAATGATAAAGGGGTCAATTCATCAAGAGGACATAACAATCCTAAACGTTTATGCACCTAATAACACAGCTTCAAAATACATGAAGCAAAAGCTGACAGAACTACAAGTAGAAACAGAAAAGTCCACAATCGTAGTTGGAGATTTCAACACTCATCTTTCAATGAGTGATAGCTAGAATAAGTAGACAGAAAATCAGCAAGGATATAGAAGACATGAATAACACTATCAACCAACTTGACCAAACTGACATTTATAGAACACTCCACCCAACAATAGCAGAATACATATTATTTTCAAAAGTATACAGCACATTTACCAAGGTAGATAGACTATATTCTGGGCCATGAAACAAGTCACAAAAATTTAATACAATCTAAGTTATAAAAAGTATATTCTCTGACTACAATGAATTTAAATTAGAAACCAATAACAGCAAGATCTCTGGAAATTTTCCAAATTTCTGGAAACTAAATCACATACTTCTAAATCATCCATGGAGCAAAGAAGAAATCAAAAGGAAGTTTAGAAAGTATTTTGAAATGATAAAAATGAAAACACAACATAGAATTTGTGGGATACCACTAAATGCCTATATTAGAAAAGAAAGGTTTCAAATCAATGATTTTCATCTTCCATCATAAGAAACTAGAGAAAGATGAACAAATTAAATCCAAAGTAAGTAGAAGAAAGGAAATAATAAAGATCAGAGCAGAAATTGAGGAAATAGAAAAGAAATAGACAATACAGAAAATAAATGAAACCAAAAGCTGGTTCTTTAAGAAGATTAATAAAATTGATAAATCTCTAGCCAGAGTTATCAGGAAAAGATGAAAGAAGAAACAAATTACCAATATGAGGAATGATAGAGGCCATATAACTACAGATTCTACAGATAGTAAAAGGATACTAAGGGAATATTATGAACAACTTTCTGACAATAAATTTGACAACTTAGATAAAATGGAGAGATTTTTTGAAAGACACAAAATACAAAAGCTCACTCAAGAAAAAATAGGTACTGTGAATAGCCCTCTATTAAGGAAATTGAATTCATAGTTAAACAACTTACTACAAAGATAACTTCAGGGCCAGATGGCTTCACTGGTGAATTCTATGAAACATTCAAAGAAGTAATACCAACTCGATACAAAGTCTTCCAGAAAGTTGAAAAGGAGGGAATACTTCCCCATTAATTCTATCTATCTTTGTTAACAGTATTTCCCTGATAACAAAACCAGAAAAAGACATAACAAGAAAACTACAGGGGCCGGCCCCATGGCTTAGCGGTTAAGTGCGCACGCTCTGCTACTGGTGGCCCGGGTTGGGATCCGGACGCACACCAACACACTGCTTCTCCGGCCATGCTGAGGCAGCATCCCACATATAGCAACTAGAAGGATGTGCAACTATGACATACAACTATCTACTGGGGCTTTGGGGAGAAAAAGGGGAAAAAAAGGAGGAGGATTGGCAATAGATGTTAGCTCAGAGCCAGTCTTCCTCAGCAAAAAGAGGAGGATTGGCATGGATGTTAGCTCAGGGCTGATCTTCCTCACAAAAAATAAATAAATAAATAAAATAGAAAACTACAGACCAATCTCTCTCATAAATATAGATGCAAAAATTTTAACAAATCAAATCTAACAATATATAAAAAAAAGAATACATCCATGATCAAGTGGTTTTTATCCCAGCAAGGCAAATTTGGGTAGAAAATCAAGCAATGTTATTCACCACATTAATAAACAAAAATAGAAAAACACCATATGATTATCTCAATAGATGCAGAAAAAGGACTTGAAAAATCCAACATCCATCCCTAAGGAAAACTCTCAGCAAACTAGAAATAGAGGGAAACTTTCTTGACTTGATGAAGGGTATTATGAAAAACCTACAGTTAACATAACATTTAATGGTCAGCTACTGAATTCTTTGCCCCTAAGATCAGGAGCAAGACAAGGATGTCTGCCCTTATTCCACATTTTACTGGATGTTCTAGCCAGTGCAAAAAGTCAAGAAAATGAAACAAAAGGCATCTAGATGGGAAAGGAAGAGGTAAAACTGTCTTTATTTGCAGATAACATGATCATCTATGTAGAAAATATGGTGGGATCTAGAAGAAAGCTACTAGAACTAATAATTGACGTTAGTAAGTTTTCAGAATACAACATCAATTTTATTTCTACATACTAGCAACAAAAACAATTGGAAATTGAAATTTAAAAACAGTACTGTTTATAATTCAATGTGGGAAAGAATAGTCTTTTCAACAAATGGTGCTGGGACAAATGGATATCCACATGCAAAAGAATAAAGGTGGTCTCCTTCCTTACACCATACGTAAAAATTAACTGAAAATAGATCATAGACCTAAATGTAAGAGGCAAAACTATAACATTCTTAGAAGGAAATATAGTTGTAAATCTATGTGCCCTTGGATTAGGCAATTGTTTCTTAGATATGACACCAAAAGCAAAAGCATCCAAAGAAAATATAGATAAGTTAGACTTAATCAAAATTAAAAACTTTCATGTATCAAAGGACACTATCAAGAAAGTGAAAAGATAACGCAGAATGGGAATGGGAGAAAATATTTGCAAGTCATATATCTGATAAGGGTCTAGTATCCTGCAATGTGTAAAGAACTCTTACAACTCAACAATAAAAAGACAAATAAATAAAAAGTGGGCAAAGGATCTGAATAGACACTTCTCCAAAGAAGGTATACAAATGGCCAACAAGCAAATGAAGCATCATTAGTCATTAGGGAAATGCAAATCAAAACCACAATGAAAGACCACTTCACACCCACTGGGATGGATGTAATAAAAACAAACATAGAAAATAAGGGTTTGAGGAGGATGTGGAGAAACTGAAACCCTCATACATTGCTGGTGGGAATGTAAAATGGTGCAGCTGTTGTGGAAAACACTTTGGCAGTTCCTCACCAAGTTAATCATAGAGTTACCATATGGCCCAACAATTCCACTCCTAGGTATATACATACCCTGAGAACTGAAAACATTTTTACACAAAAACTTGTATACAAACATTCATAGCATTATTGCTCATATTAATAATAATGCGATGTCCAAAATAATGTCCAAAAGTGGTAACAACTGAAATGCCTGTCAATTGATGAATGGATAAACAAAATGTGGTATATCCATAAAATTGAATATTATTCAGCCATAGAAAGGAATGAAGTACTGAAACATGCTACAACATAGATGAACCTTGAAAACATTATGCTAAGTGAAAGAAGCCAGTCATAAAAGGTCATATATTATATGATTCCATTTATACAAAATGTATGGAAGACCCAAATCCATATAGACATAAAGTAGATTAGTGGTTGTTAGGGGGTGGAGGGAGGAGTGAATTGGAACTGACTGCTTATATATATGGAATTTTGGGGGGGGTAATGGAAATGTTCTGAAATTAGATAGTGGTGATGGTTGCACAACTTAGAGAATATACTAACAACCACTGAGTTGTATACTTTAAAATGGTGAATTTTATGTTGTGTGAATTACATCTCAATTTAAAAAATGGGCAAAGGATTTGGTAAATATTTCTCCAAAGAAGATGTATAAAAGGACAATAATCACATTAAAACATGCTCAATATCAGTAGTCCTTAGGGAAATATAAATCAAAACCACAGTAAGATATCACTATTTTAGCCATCGCTAGGATGGCTAAAATAAAAAAGCTGTACAGTAAGATGAGAAAATGAGGAAAAACAGGAACCTCATACATTGCTGGTGGGATTGTAAAATGGGACAGCTGTTTTGGAAAACAGTTTGGTGGCTCCTCAAAAAGTTAAACATAGAGTTACCATATGACCCAGGTAAATACTCATAGGCATATACCCAAGAGAATTGAAGACATACGTATATACAAAAATTTGTACATGAGCATTCATAGTAGCATTTTTCGCAATAGCCAGAAACTAAAAACACCCTACTGATATATACAACACTATTAATACATACAATGACATGAATGAATCTCAAAACAATTTTGCTGCATGGAAGAACCAGCCAAAAGAAAAAAAAAGAATGCATACTGTGTTATTCCATTTATATAAAACTCTAGAAAATGCAAACTATATAGTAACAGAAAGCAGGTCGGTGGTTGCCTGGGGATGAGAGTGGGGAGGGGATGGAGTGAGGGAATACAAAGGGGCAAGAGGAAATTATAGCGAGTGATGGAAACTCAATGGTGGTGATGATTTCACAGAGGTATGCATATGTCAAAACATAGAAAATTGTCCACCTTTTGTACATGGAATTCTGTACATTGCAAATTGTGCAGTTTCCTGTATGTCAATTATATCTCAATAAAGCTACAAACAGAAAAAGGAGCAGGTCTTTGAACAGATGAGCTGCAGGTTTTTTCCAGCTCCAGTTCTGTGGCACCTTTAGAGGAAATTACCCTGAAGCCTGTATCAAAATAGTGCTTTGTACTAGGATGCCCAAATCACTGAGACAAAACTGGGGATTTTGCTTGGATTATTCAGTAACATGCCTTGTTCTTCACATTTCTGGGACTGTGTAGACAGAGCCTCAAAGCCCAGTAGGACAACGGAGCTGGGAAGTATACCATAAAGCCAGTGGGAAGACATCCAGGTCAGAGAAGGAAACTGGGGAAATGACAGCCTAATGAGCTCTGCTCTTTCCAATTTCTTCAAGTCTATGATTCAGAGGATCGGCTTGCCATGGACATTCCAGAGCAGTGAGGCATCTCAGGGCCATGAATGCATAGACATCCCAGGGGAGAAAACAATGGAAGACAAGATGGAAATGAGAAATGGCCTTTTTAGGTCTCTTGACCCAAATGCAAGGAGCTAAGAGGATATGGAGGAAGAGGTGGAAGTGTCCCTTCCCTGCAGGAAAGGAGATTATGACTTGATGGAGTCTGGGGAAATCAAATGTAAGAAACTGAAGACCTGGAATGTCAAGCCTCCAGGGATGCATTTTAGATGGACGTGCTAGAGGAGCAGGAGGAAGGAGGTGATACCCTCCCGGCCTGTTAGCAGTGAAAGCCAAGAAGGCAAGGAAGGGAAAGAATGAAAAGCCAAGAGGTACGTTTCAAAGTCATTTGTCAGCTGGGCAGCGCCTTAAGCCAGTGCCACGGCTGATGGATCACTTCATGGGAAGCGCTGCTGGAGATGGACCCAGCCCAGGAGGCTGTCACCCTATCCTCAGCCTGCACCTGGCGCAGATGCTTTTAAAGGAAGGCCATCAAAACCTAAATGCCTGGGGTGACTCTGAGCAATATTTACACCTGAGGAGAGTGGCATTTTCTTTTGATCCCAGAGGGTGATAAGTTATGAGCTTCAAGTCTGAAGCAGGGGAATTGAGTGTTCTTGTAATTTTATCCTACACAGAAGAGCCACAGAAACTCTTCTTATCCTCTCTCACCTCCACCCTCGTTTCTCCTGCTGCCCCCCATGCCCTGTGCAGTATATCTCCCCATTCCCAAAAAGGCTGGTTACATTGGCCAATATCATAATGATTCCTTAAATTAGTAAGGCATCTCGTGGTTTATAAAGCCCCTTCCCCTCCATTATCTCACTTTGATTCTTATTTAACCCCGTGAGGTAGGCATTGTTTCTCTCAATTTTTAGGAGAGGAACTGGAGGGATCAGAGCACAGATGTATGTGTTAATCCATTCATTCATTCTCTCCTTCATATATTCATTCAAATAATGATGGAACACCTACTATGTGTCAGACACTGGTTAGATGTTGAAGACATAGTGATGAAACCAGACAGCCACAGCCCTTGCCCTTGTGGAGCTCAGTCTATTTGGGAGGTGGGGGCGAGGAGAGACATTAATTCAACACAAATCTCATTGCAAACTATGAGAGATGTTATTACAGGGGAATCTCAGCCAGTCTGGGGGCCAGGGAAGCATCTCTAGAGGAAGAGTTATTTGACCTTAGAGCTGAGCTGATGGATGACGGGCATTAGGTAGGAAACAATGGGGTGGGGTAGAGAGTTCTTCAAAAGGAGGGAAGAGTATTGGGAAGGCACTGTGACAGGAAGGGACATGGCATTGCAGACAGAGAGGGAGGGAGGAAAAGGAGGAGGCTGGCGAAGGTGTTGGGGGCTACATTACGCAGGGCCTTACAGACCATGGCCAAGAGTTGGGTCTTGATCCTCAGAGCCATGGGGAGCCACAGAAGGCTTTCAAGCAGAGCGGAACTGGCATGATTATTCTGGTTGCTATGGAGAATGATGTGTGAGGAATGATGGGGCTTGAACAAGGATGGGGTAGCAGAAACATAAAGGAGTGTACAGATTTGAGAGATATTTGGAGGTAAAATTGACAGAAAGTTCATGCTCTTTTGATTCCAGCATGTCAGGGATGTGAATGGAGGTAGTGGGGTGTAGTGGGCTGAATGGGTCCCCAAAAAGATATGTCCACATCTTAACCACTGGAACCTGTGAATGCAACCTTATTTAGAAAAAGGTCTTTGCAGGTGTAACTAAGTTAAGGACCTCAAAGTGAGATCATCTTGGATTATCCAGGTGGGCCCTAAATCCAACGACGAGTGTCCTTATAAGTGAGAGGTAGGGGAGATCACACAGACAGAAGAGGAGAAGGCCATGTGAAGAAGATGCAGCTGCAAGCCAAGGAATGCCTGGAGCCATCAGAAGCTGAAAGAGGCAAGGAAAGATTCTCCCCTAGAGCCTTCTTGATCTCAGACTTCTGGCCTTCAGAACTGAGAGTAAATTTCTGTTGTTTTAAGCCACCAAGTGTGTGGTAATTTGTTGCAGCGGCCTTGGGAAACTAATACATGGGATTTTGCTGTGAAATGGCTACTTTTCTTTTTTTTTTCAAAAAGTGTTACCTTTTTAAGGTTAGTACATTTTTAGACTCTCTCTTTATGTGTTCAGGAAATGTCTGAAAGACAAGAAAGTGAGAAGCCAAGATCTCAGTCTGTGGCCAGGGTTAGGACCTGTGTGGTGATTGGTGTCAATCTCTGAGTACTTTAGGGGTACAAACTTGAATTTGGGATGGAGCAAAGCTGACCCAGATTATCCCTCTGACTTTAACCTCATCATCTCAGAGCTCTAAGCCCATAACCAAACTGGTCATAGACTCAACACCTAGTCCCCAACAATCTTTACCCTGGCTCAGCACACAAAGGTGTCAGATTTGAGATTGTATAACATCCCACCTGATGCAAGCTCGGATAAGATTAGCCGGCAAAGCGAGAGGAAGAAAGATTCAGTGGCCCACTGGACCTTGGAGATAAACCTGCTTGTTTGGGAGTGGCTATCCTAGCTCACAGGGCCTTGCTGCCTGAGGAAGGAATTCTCATGCCTCCCCTGGGGGGGCCAGAGTATTTATAGACCCTAAAGGAGAGGAAGGATGGAGGCTCCTGGGAGACGTCATAGAGGATGTGCAGAGGAAATGAAACTGTTCTGAAAGACCAACAGGAGGAACGGGGACCTGCGTGGCTCTGGGAGAGGCCAAAGGATCAGATGGAACTGGGCAGGATGCAGGGAAGAGGGGGCAACTCGGTGGGGCTGTGATGGCGGTGGGGGTGAAAGAGCAGTTCTTCGCTTTCTTGGAGGATCCCTCTTAGGACTTCTCCCACTAGTGAACAGTGGACCCTTTGAAGACATCTGAAATATGGCCAATTATCTGAATTCCAACGCCATAATAGTTTTCAGGAACACGATTATTGTGTCAAATGAGGTGTATCTGTGAGGGAAGCTCTGATGTCTCTTAAATATATGAGAACCTGAAAATGTATGTAGTTTGCAAAGAAGTTGGAAGAAAGGTCTAAGTGGAATAAGCATTTCCAAGGGGAGATTGGAGCCCATTTGGGAGTGGCTGAAAGGTGCCCTGTGGAAGGATTTAGCATGCGGTGGGACTGAGATATAGTATTAAACAGCAGGGATGCGTGTAGAGGTAATGTGGTCATGCTGCACCTGCTGCACAATGGCAAAAATGTCTAATTTTTGCAAAAGTGATACCTTACAATGGTTAGTATTTGACTCTGTGTGCTTCAGGAAAGAGCAAGTGTGAGAGACAAGATCTCCGTGTGTGGCCAAGGTTAGGATCCAGCTGGTGATGAGGATTAGGAGGCATTGGACACCAAAGCAAGAGGAGAATCATAGAGCCAGACGAAGAAGAAATCTTAGCAAAGTCCAACAAATCCCAACCACCAGATTTTTTCCTCCAAACGGTCATGAGGGTCTTTTGAGTCACAGACTTAAGTTCCAGGGTAGGTTCTGCATAATTAACACTATGCTCTCTGATTAAAATGGTCTCACACCCAAAATGGGCAAGTTAATCACTGAATATGTCTTAAGCATCTATTCTATGGCAAGCATTGTGCTGGCTGCTCTGGTGGGTATAGATGAGTTAGAAAGCTCAACTCTAGCCTATAGAATTAGAAAGACAAACACTTAGTAACGAGACAGTGAGAATTCATGTTCTCTGCTGGTGCTTAACACAGCCAAGTTCATTTGTCATGGAGCTAGTTAGTGAGGCATCAACTAGCAGCTGGCCTCTTCTGCCATTTTTCAAGCTCCTGTAAAGTAGCTCCAGAGACAGGGGCAGCTTTGAGGCTCTTCTTAAGTACTTTTTACCAGTGTTGCTACTACTGAACTTCTTTGCTCACTAATTTAGCTTATGTCTTAGGGAACAACTTGGATGAGCGATGTTGGGCAGACTCATTATTATGAGGTGCTCCAGAAGGGCAGGGTTGCAGAATGAGGGTCCTGTGCCTAACGATGGCTGTCTTGAGAGCCTTCACAGCCAGCTGGGGCACCTCTTGGCCAGTGAGTGAGAGCTCTCTGCTGGAAGGCACGGAGGGAAAAACAGAAAGCAGGAGTTACTTGGACCTACATCCCAGTCCCGACTTCGCCACCAGCTTTCTGTGTAAACTGGGGCAAGTCACTATTCCTTTCTGGGCCTCAGTTTCTCCATCTGCATAATGAGGGGCTTGGGGCTCTTTCTGTTAGATTTCTCTGATTACTGGCCAGGCTCATCCTTCTCCAGATGTCCCGCCCACCTCCACTTCTTACATTACTCCAGGAAAAACAACCACTGCACAATCGGTGGGGTGGGGCTCACGTCTTTTTGTTGTTTCTGCTAACTGTTGATAGTGACCAATCCAAGAACATGTTGGATAGGTTGTGATCATTTTGCCCAAATAAAAGTATCCAAATAAGGACATTTGATATATATCATAAACCCAGAGTGATTATTACTATGACTATAGAGTTCTTTCCTAAATTCAGTAAACAACTTATTGAGTATTTGCCTTGGGTACCAGCACTGCTGGCAAGAACACAAAGGGAATAAGATATAGTCTTACTATCTCATAGTATTGGTAAGACACGTGCACAAATACCTGTGAGAATATATAACATTTATACAAAGCTTGCCCTACTGGAACCAAGCACTGTACCATGTAGTTTATAGGTATTGATTTATTTAATCCTTCCAATAACCCAGGGAGCTAGGTACTACCCCTTTTTCAGATGAGGAACCTAAGGCTCAGACAGGGCAAATAATTTGCCCAAAGTTACCTACTTAGTGACAGAGCTGCCTTATCTCAGAACCCATGTGCTTAACCACTATGCTTCACTGCTTCCTAATTTGATTCAAGACAGTGTGAGTTAGGTGTTAGAAGTGCAAAGAAATTGATATATGGGCCCAGAGAAGTGAGAAGTTGCTTCTCAAAGCTCAGGGAGGGAAGAGTGTGGGCTGTGAGGTTATGCAGGCCTGGGAAATTACTTAACCTCTGTTTGCCTCAGTTTCTTCATCTGTAAAATGGGGATGCTAAGGAATAGGACTACTTCACAGGTGTGAGGATTAAATGAGTTAGTACATGTAAAGCATTCAGAGCAATGCTTGACACGGGCACATACTCAATAAATATTAGCTATGTCATCATCGTCATCATCATCACCATCTTCTGCGGAGACAGGCAGAGAGGAATGAGCTACAACAGGATTGCCCTCTGAGGCTTCAGTGGCTAGGCCTGAAGGTTGAAAGTTGGGTTGTAAGTTGTCAGAAGAAATCTTTTTTTTTTTTTTTTGCTGGGCAAGTGGCACTCTGAGCTAACCTCTGTTGCCAATCTTCCTCTTCTTTTTTTTCTCCCCAAAGCCTCAGTACATAGTTGTGTATCACTGTAGGTTCTTCTAGTTCTTCTGTGTGAGCCGCCTCCACAGCATGGCTACTGACAGACGAGTGGTGTGGTTCCAGGAGTGGGAACTGAACCTGGGCTGCCGAAGCGGAGCCTATCGAACTTTAAATGCTAGGCCATCAGGGTTGACTCAGGAATCCTTTTTTGAGTTGACTTTGAAGCAAGGTGAGCTGTATGTAAAGCAGCCAAAGGAAAGTCACTCAAGTGTCTCCTTGCTCTAAAGGGTGGAGCTTGATATTACCTTGGGGTAGGACATTGTCTCCCAAAGTCTCCCTTTAAAATGAAGATCATACCTGGGAGGCACAACCTCAAATTACTATCACGCATTAACACCCTGGATCAAGTGCATCCATCAGATCAGCTCCAGCAGAGATTGGTGCTTTTGGGGAATAAGACAGTGAACAGTTTTGATGGCTAAGAAGAAGACAGGTGTTGATGGAGCAGGGCAAAGACAGAGCCTTTCCTTCTTGATCAGTTTCAAGAGGCCAGAGCCCAAAGGTTGGGGCAGGGTGGGGGGACATGTCAGGAAGAGGAGAAAACTGACATTGAATGAGGGACTGCTGTGGGCTGGGGACCGTACTAAGTACTTTACCTGCATTATCTCATTTAATCTCCCAACCATAACAAGGTGGGGACTATTATTATCCTCATTTAACAGCTGAAGAAACTGAGGCTTAGAGAGGTTAAATAACTTTCCCAAGGTCACACAGCTAATGAATGAGATTGAAGGGCAATATTTGAATTCAGTTATTTGAAATTCCAAAAGCTGAGTTTTTTCTACTACACCACACTGCCCACTCAAACCTAGAGGACAGAGAGCTGGACGAGTCAACTGAGCACCATCAACTGGTGGTGATGACATAGGACACTAAACAGAACTGAAGAGCCTATGCACAGCGCTGATGAGGGTGACACGTCACAGGCTGGCTTCACATAGGTCAGCTACCTCATCTCTGTCCCCAACAATACCCTGACTCCTACCTCTGCCCCAGGATTGCCCTGACTTTGAACAGAAACTAAGTCTTGCCCCTCACCACAGGCTGGAGCCCCATGTGCATGGTTTCAGGTACCTCCTCCCCATCCCTGAAGAAACACCTTAAAACATTTAATCTGCTGATATTAACTCAAGAGTATCATCTTCCTGAAAAAAAGACAGCAGAGAGTTATGCCATCAGTTATTTATTTCTTCAACAAGCAGATACTGAGGGCCAACTATGTGCTCGGCACTTTGCTAGGTGCTATCATTCTGGCGACCTTAAAGTCTGGTGGGCGGAGACAGATATGAAAACTGGTCATTTAAATATGATATTGAGATATATGGGAGCCCACAGGGGTTTCAGAGGGAGCAATCAGAGTTGCATTCCTTGATTCATGGGCCTCAGTTCCAGAATGGGTACACCAGTGGTGGACTCTCTCTGCAGGCATGCAGGGCATGGTGTGCAGATACAAAAGTGCTCCTGATGCATATGGCAAGAGCGACTACCACTGAAAAGTACAGCCATAGCTGTTACGAAGAGGGCAAAGTCACCTGGGCAAGAATGGCCTGAGAAAGGAGGAAGATGAGATCTCGGATCTGGGACTGGAAAACTGGATGCAATTTGCTTAAATGGAGAAGGATTAGTTTAAAGCCTGATTTCCCCAAGTGTTCAGCTCTTTAAATCTTGCTTTACATGCGTGCCTTCTATTTACTAAGTGTTGCTTGCCTTGGACACTATTGGTTTGCTTTTGTATTTTATCCCCTTGTGCATTTTGAAGACTAGGTAAGGTGGGAAAAAGGATTATAGAAAAAAGGAAGAATGAATGAGGTGGTCTAGCCCAGCGCTGTCCCATTGAACTTTCTGCAATGGTTGAAAGATTCTATTTGGTGCTGTCCAATACAGTAGCCATTAGACACATGTGGCTACTGAGCAATTGAAATGTGGCCAGTGCGACTGAGGACGCGAATTTTTCACCAATACGGTATTGGAAAGCGCAGCTCTAACCACTTAGCAAATAGCCCATACACACCCTAGGAAAGGTGTGATTAAATATGAATGCTTCCATTAAACCTAGCATTGGGGGGCACTCGTTTGGGGGTGCATGGTCTTGCTCAATCAGGGGTTGGAGCATCACAGCTCCTAAAAGCAACCCTATAAGGGTTTACTCCCCATTTGCACAGTGCCTTCAGGTACATTATCTCATTTAATCCCATAACAACCCTGAAGTGGGGAGGGCGAAGAGGATCTTCCCCATGAGACCCAGTAAATTTAGGTGACAACGGCAAGGCCCTACAGCAGATAAGGGTGGAGACTAGAGGCCAAGTGTTTTTCCTCCTAGTTGGAAGACTCTTTCCAGGGGGTTAGCACAGGGGAAATAGTCTCAAGCTACCAATGCCCGCTGCTCACAGCCTGGGCCTCACGGATGAAGAGAGGTGCTCTGCTTCACGTCTCTGCCTTTTTCTTACAAGGCTAACGGGGCCATAGACTAGTAACTAGAACCCTACTTTATTCCCTTCCCACCACCTTGATTTAGGCAATAGGGATGTTTTTGAAAAGTTCATTTATATGTTCAAAATTATGTACTGAGTGCCAACCATGTCCCAGCCACTGTCTGGGGATACAGCTGTGAACAGAGCAGAGATTCCCTTTCCTGTGGAGCTGACGATTACAGTTGAGGGAGACCAATAATAAATCAATTGTGTATATACTGGATTGTTTTAGCATTTCAAAAATATTTTAAATATATCATGGTCTCTCACATCTTTTATGGCACACATACACACTATCCAACGTATTTTTTGTATAAATCTGGACTTGCACTTCAAGCAAACTGCCTGGTTGGCTGATATGTGGCAACACCTTTCGATTTAGTCTTTTAACATGTGTTGAGTGCCACCTATGTGCAGAGTCCAATACTGGGGACTTTGGAGAGATGCAGAAGAATGAAAAGACAAGGTTCTATCTTAGGGGGTTCCCAGTCCGGTGAAAGAGGCAGTCTCTTCCCTTGGGAGCTCCAGGCTGTAGGAGCTGACAGTCTAGTCTGGGGAGGCAAACCCTTACAGTACTGGGAGGGACCCACTTACAAAGGGGAATCCCAAGTACATGCAAAATGAATCCAGCCTAGACTGTTTGGAGGGGGGGTAAATGACCCCACTCTCACCTTAATGAGGAACAAGAAAGGGGACTCCGTGGAAGCTGTTGCATGTCCCACAGCCAGGAGAAACTCATGGGAAGCCCCTCCTGGATTACTGTTATCCTGGGAAGTCTTCTGGATAGGATGGGATTGAGGTGCTGCTGCAACAATGAAGAATTCAGGGGCAGGATGGGGTGGGGTGGGGCATTCCAGGTAGAGGGTTCCTCCTGGGGGCGCTGGGCAATTAAGCGGTCTTGGGCACAAGCCTAGGCAGTCACCTCCAATACAAACCCAGCTGAAGATGCAGAGGAGAGAAGAGGGCCAGTGTGTGGGGGTCTTGGCCAAGCCCTTGCTGCTGCGGAGCGAGTCAGAGGTGAACGGGGTGAGTCGGGGCAGCGTGTGCCGGGTCCTTCCTGGAGCGCCCATGTTCCTTGACAGCTGCTAGGGAAGCGAGGTGAGAAAGGGTTAAGTGTGCCCCTCCACAGCCCCAAATGCTTCCTGTGTTTGAAATCCTTCAGGTCTCCAAAACTCTCTGGCCCCCAGCCAGGCAGGCATTGTCCGGGGGGAGCGGTTGTGGGTTGTCGAAGCGGCCGTGCAGCCTTTGTTGTGGGGCCACCTTGAGGCTCCCTCTCGCGCCCTGGCTGGGGCTGCAGTGTGCGTGCCGGGAGGGGGGCGGTGCGGGAGGCTCGCACCCTCTCCCTCTTCCTGGCCCACCCCCAGCCCTTTCGATGACCACATGACCAAGTGGGCTCGCGGCCAAGCCACAAGCTACAAAATGCAGCCCCCGGAGTGAGTGGGGAGCATTCTCGCTGGCAGCCTGGGCCACGGGCAGTTGGAGCCGAGGCAGAGCAGCCAGCCGCTTGGAAAGAGCTCGGCGCCGCCCCCGGAGCCGCAGAGGCCAGCTTGGCGGCGCTGCCCCGCGGCAGGAGACCGAGTCTGCACGAGAGAGGAGGCGGCGAGCCCGCGCGGCAGCCGGCCAGCCTGCAGCGCGGCTCGGGCGCGCACCCTCTCGCGGCCCGGGAGCCACGCGAGCTCCGCGCCCGCACGCACCAGCCGCGGCTCGCCCCTTTCTTTGCCTCTGGGCGCCCGGCCTCTCTGCCCTCCCACCCCCTGGCCAGGGCCGCGGCGGCCCGAGGAGCAGCATGAATCTGCGGCTCTGCGTGCAGGCACTCCTGCTGCTCTGGCTCTCCCTGACCGCGGTGTGTGGAGGTGAGTGCGCGCCCTCCCGCCCTCGCCGCTTTGCTGGGCTGCAGCCGACGCGCTCCCGCCCCTCCGCCCCCGCTCGCGCTCTCTCCGCCTCCCCGGAGCCGGGCGCGAGCCGTGCAGGAGCAGCCACGCGCCGACCGCGCGGGGTCGCCGACTGACAGCGCGCCCCGGGCCACAGACCGGCCGGCCGCGGGGACCGCTTCCTCCGGGGGCTGGGCTCTGCCCCGAGCATTACCCGCCTGGCTGCTTGTCCCTCCTGTCCGCCCCTCGCAGTCCGAGCTCAGGGCCGCAGGCGTGTGGCGCGTGTCCCGCGCCCCGCACCCCATGTGGTGGAGGGTACGTGTGGGGGAACATGTCCCGCTCCCCATGGATCAGTGGAGGGAGCTGACCTGAGCTCGGTGGGCTGAGCTCCCTCCCGCATTGAAGGTTTTCTGGCCCCTGGAGGTTAGGGGCTGCCGGCTGGTCCAGGGGCGCGGGCCACTGGGGATGATGTGCCAAGATGCAGACGTGACACTTGTTGCATAGGCAAGAGCGCGCGGCGGAGGCGGCGGCGTGGAGCCCAGCTGTTGCTCCTTTCAGCCTGCATGTGAGCAGAGGCAGCCTCCCCCAGGCCAAGCAGGGTAGGGCCGGGCCAGGCTGGTCTTCTGCCTTGCCCCGAGGGCCTGTCTGGTCTGCTCGCCTGCTCCTGCACAGCAGGCCCTCCCCGCAGCTTCCATGCCACCCCGGGGACGTGGTTCTTCGGATATCCTGGCTCCGGCCTCTCCTCTGCCCCAGGCATAGGCATGCTACACCTTAGTCCCCCTATCTCCAGGCACCAAACCAGGAAACACAGGGCATGGCCTGACACCTCCATGCAGCTCATGGAGGGGGAGTCCTTTTGCCCCCACCTGCACCACACCCCCCACCTGGCATACTTGGCACTGGTGCTCCCTTGCCCTCCCCAAGCCTGGTCTCCACCCATGCCCCGGCAGCCCCAGCCCGGGCTGCCTCTCCTCGGTGTGTCAGTGTCTCCTGGGGCTGCCAGCTCCCACCTCCAGCTGCCACAGTCCTGTGGTCTGGCTGTCACTGCTGCCTGCCTGGCACCACAGAAGGGGAAGGCCAAGACCAGGTGAACTAATGCCAGTGCCAGAGCTGGAGTCATAGGGAGGTGGGAGCAGAGGGAAGGAGACGGCAGAGCAGCAAGTTTCCTAGAGGAATGGCACAGGGCCCTGCTTGGTTCCAGACCCTCCAGAGCAGGAGGACGGCCTGCAGCCCAGGAGCCTTGGAGGGGCTGGCAGGCTCCACCTCTCTCTCTTTGCAGGCTGCCTCCTTTCTCTGCCCTTGCCTTTTGGCACTGCCTTGGCCCTGGGAGCACTGCCTGGCTTCTCAGGGAGGTGAATTGGTTGAGTCTGGCACCACCTGCCTTCAGCTAGCTGTCCAGAGGCCTCCCTCTTCACGGCCTAAGTGCCCGGTCAGCCACCTCCCTGCTAAGAAGGGAACAGACTTTTTCCTCAGAAACTCCTGTCAGTCAGGCAATGGCGGGAAGAGAGCAAAAGATATGAATGAGGACACCACATGGGCCTGCCCTCCAGGAGCCTACCATAAAGTGCAGTTGGCAAGACAAGATGCCCACGAGACATCACCACTGGCAGATAGTCCAGGGTGGCGCCTTCAGGGAAGAAAGAGTGGGTGCAGAGAGGGCATCCCAGAGGAAGCTGGGGCTTCCTGATCAGCACACTTGGTGCTTCCCCAGAGGTTATGGGGAGACCCTTGGCTAACAGAACACCACTCAAACCCTTTCCGAGTCCAGCTGTTGGGGCAGTATTGGTAGAGAGGAGAGCTGGTTTCAAGGGGAGGGAACGCTGCGTATGGCCCAGACTCCACCACTTCTTGCTTTAATTCACGCTTCTTCAGTAGGCCATCTATCTTCACACCTTGATTTGAGTAAATTCATCGCCTTCACATTTTGCTTAAGGCTAGCGTTGGAAACCTCCAAGGCTCCCTCTGCCTTCTCCACCCCATGACCTCTCCTGGAGCCGAGGAGGGGCACCTCCATGCAGGTGGCCACCAGCCGAGGGTCCAGGTATACGTGTCCTGCTCCTCCTGCCTCCCATCCTGGGTCAGAAACAAGGACCCCAGGACCACCTTGCCCTCGGCCCAGACTTGCATGTCCTCCCCAGCCAGAGTCCCCAAAGTCTCAGGTCGGAAAACCATGCTGCCTCCTCAACACACTCTGTCCTGACTTGGAATGTGCCCCCCTCCAACACACGCATACTCCTCCACTGCCTCCTGCCCTGACATACACTTTGCTCTTCTGAGTCTGAGAGCTGCTGGGCCAGGGCCAAGTGTCCCTTGGTCTTTGTCTGAGCACTTCTCTTTTTCACCTTGTCCTCCTCCCCAGCCCCAGCTCGAAGCCTGCAGTCACAGTGACAGTGTGAGGACAGCCTACTGTAACTCTCCTGCTTAGGGCGAGGGCATCCGCTCTCCATCCCCAATCCCTAAGCGCTAAGCACCCACGTAACCTGAGTCAGGTCTCTCAGTGGGGAAGGACTCATGCAAGTGAACTGAAGGGCCAGGCTGCAAAGCTGGCACAGGAAGAGAGCTCAGGGCACCGGGGTGGGGGGCTGGGTAGACAAAGGAAGGATGCCTCATCCTGGAGACATATGCCAGACCCCGGAGCAAGGGAGGGGACATAGCCACCCCACCAGAGCACTCGTGTGGACTTTTAAAGCAATCACAAGATAGGCTGGACGGCGAGAGGAGAAACAGGTGCGTCATTCCTGGTGAGGCTGGCGCATTCCTAAAAAGTCACATACCTCTTTGTGCATTGGCAGGGTTGGAGTTCAGGTTGCATGAAAATCAGACCCTATTCTCCTCCTGACTGCCGTGTGGGGATGCTGTAACTTCATTGCTGATGGTGCTTCGGAGAGCAATGGCTCTGGCCCCTCTAGGCTTGAGATTCTTTGGGGGATTGCCCCAGCCTCCCTTTAAGTAACAAATGAGTTGGAAGAAAATATTTAAGTTCACTGCGATGGCCCCCATTTCTACAGGGGCATTCTTTTGTACAGCCAGGACCTCTGCAGTGATGAGAATCAACAGCCTCTGATTTGTCCCTTTGGACAGGATAAAGCCAGGGTTTCAGGTGTCAGCTTATCGTAGGGTGAGCCAGACTCAGAATCAAAAATAGGAAACAGGTGGGTGATGGGATCAGCGTGCGGGAGGAGCTGCAGACTTCCGGCTACGAGGAGGACAGTGAGCCCCCAACTCAATGGGATGTAAGATGCCAGAGCTTCTGGAGGCTGCTCTCCAGCTGGCTGAGCGCTCAGTCAGCTCAGGGTAGTTCTTCTCTGCAAACTTAGAGTCTAGACGGCTCCCTGGCCAGAGTTTGAGCCACCGTTCCTGTTCCCCGTCCTGGCTGTTGGCCTCCCCTACTTAGGGCCCTCCACCCCCAGCCCTCCCTCCCTAACTGCCACCAACACTCACAGTCCTGGGTGCTGAGCATTTGGAGATGATGCCCTCCCTGTCCAGGCATCATGCCTCTTGTCTCCATGCCTGCTGTACCCCTGGGGCTGTAGTCTGTGCCATTGTCCCTCCCCCAGTAGTCGAGGGCATGGCCGTCAGAACCAAGGCCTCACATTTTCAAGGCCCCTAGGGACCTTCCCTGTGCCTGGCCACACCCTAAGCACAGTCCTTCCCACCCCAACTGTTTCTCTGGGACTGACTCCTCATCAGCATCATTCCTGCCCCCCTCAGTGGGCAGGGACAGCCTTGAGGGGACCCCAGAACACAGGGAAGAAGCGGAAGCAGCTGGGGTGGGGGACTTAGTGAAGGGCCTTCCCTCCTCTCTCACCCCAGCCCAGCCCCTTTGCAGATGGCATCAAGAGGGTAGCTCTATGACAGGTGGAAGTGGCCTCCTGCTTCCATCCGTACCTACTGCCCCAAAGTGCAAATATAATTTTGTTTTAGTCTCATTAGGCGATGGGTTTAGGGGAGGAGCTGACACATGAACCCACCCTGACCAGAAGCACGGAAGGGTGGCTAGTAAACAGTGGGATCCTAGGGAGCCTGTGACTTTTCTCAGAGAGGGAGGTTGGAGTGTTACAGAGTGTGCGTGTGTGTCTGGGCTAGAGTGCGTGCAGAGAGCAGCAGGCCCCGGGAGCCTGGGCAGGGAGGGTCCTAAGGGCAAACCTCGCCTACTTTTGGCCCAAGAGGAAGATAAACGCCTGGAAATTGTGTGCAAATGGAGGAGGAATCACAAGAGCCAAGGAATGAACCAGAGTATGGGGATGCTGGAGGCAGGGAGGAGGGAAGGGGGAGCCGCCAGGGGCATGTTTAGGGGGGCTAGCAGCCAATGGGTGGTTCTGTGGAAACTGTGAGCTGGTGATGGGGATTCCTGGATGGATGGAAATGTGGTTTGAAGGACAGGGATATAGCTGAAGGCAAATCTGATGTAGGGGAAAGAGACTTGGATTCGTGACCACTGGCCTCGGAAGCCGTATTTCTGCAGGCCAGCCCCAGACTGGGCATCGCATAAGCACCCTGCCAGTCCACCTCGTGCCCAGTGCCATCTCACCTCCCCGCTCTGCCTGCCTCCGGCAGCTGGGCTTGTCTCTGGAGTGCAGCTCGCCTTCCCTGGCTGGGCTACAGCCTCCATGACAGCTGGCCCATGTGCCTTCTCCGTCATCACACCCGAGAACACCCAGCACCACTTGGATTCCATTGTCAGGGCTTTGTCTGGCATCAGGAGGTTTCTACTCTAAGCCAGATGTGGACAGATATAGAAAGCCCCCCAGCCCCCGGAGCAGAAGAGAAGCCAGCTGGGTTTGGAATGGAAGGAATTTGCATCAGACACAGGATGGGGTGTGATCTGGGCATGAAGGGAGGTAGAGAATCCAGTGAGGAGGTGCCCACTGCAGCAGCCTGCCCCCTCCTCATGCACAGACTTGCTGCTTCAGGTGACCCTTCACTCATGTCTTCACTCATTCATTCATGCAATATTTATTGGCTCTAAATCTGGGCAGAGGCTGAATAGAACCCAGCATAAGGCACACCGAGTCAGAGACCCCCCAATTCCCCGTCAAACCCCCAGCCACACCCCCAGGGAGGCCACAGGAGCAAGTGAGCCCCGGAGATGCCTAAACACTGAGGTGCCCAGGGGTGAGATGTGAGATCTCTAGTGCCAAAAAGTGGGTTACCTGCCAATGGAAGGAAGTAGGAGTGCAATGACATGATGTTCTGGATTGGCTGAAAATCCCTCAGCAAAGAAAGAAAGAGATCACTAAGCATGTGTGACTCCATGTGGATAACTGTTGAGTCTGGGTCATGGGTCTGTAGGGGGATGGGTTCATTACATTATAATGTTGTATGTTTGAAATGTTTTAAGGGTATTGGTTGCAAGGGTGCAGTGGGGGAGTCATTGCCAGCTGTGCCCCAGCCAAGGACAGGAATAATGCCCCAAACTGTGCCCCCCAATGATGTTATAAACAGAGAACATGTGTGTGCCTGTCAGAAACCCGATAGAACTGTGAAGATGTGAGTAGTGGGTTCCGTTTGCCCCAGGACAGTGTAAAAATTGCAAATTGTTCATTAGGATGGAAGATAAAAACTAAGAGAAGCTATGAGGAGCGCCACCGCATGGAGCGATTGCCCCCTACCATGGGCCTGTCGTCTGTGGCCCCCTGCCCGTTTGCATCAGCCTTCCTGATGACAGGCTTTCTCCTTCCTGCAGGGCCCCTGCTGCAGCCTCCTGACGGGAAGGGGCTGGAGGAAGGCAATGTCCACTACCTGGTGCAGCCCAGAGGGTCGAGGAACGGACCAGGGCCCTGGCAAGGAGGTCGGAGGAAATTCCGCCGCCAGCGCCCGCGCCTCTCGCATAAGGGCCCCATGCCTTTCTGAAGCAGGTACCTGAGCCTCTGGTCAGTGGCTGGCACTGATGGGATTGGGGGGGAACCGCCTGGGGGCTGGGTGACCCTGCTGCTTATTGCTGGCCAGACACCTGCATGAAGCAGCCCTGCCACCACACAACATACGGGCTTACAGAGCACCCGTCTAGCTCCTTCATTTTACAGACGAGGAGACAGAGGCCCAGAGAGGGGCTTGACAATTGGGGCCAGTCTCCTGACTCCCCAGGAGTTGGGTGCTGGCTCCCCTCCACCCTGCTGCCTGGGGTGGTGCAAGCTGGCCCAGTTGGAGAGTTCTAGAAGTCCTGGAGGGCCTTGATGAGCTGGGGAGGGGTTCCCCAGGGTATGCCTACAGGTGTGCAGTATGGATCTTCACCAGAGATGGAGAGGGAGGCAGAGAGCTTTGGGGGGTAGCAGGCTGAGAGCAGGAAAAGAGTTGCCCAGAGCTGTGGGAAGGAGAGAAAAATCAAAGGTGGCAGCAGAGAGAGCAAGGCCTAAGCCTGCCCCTGACGGCCGGCCTGCTGTCCCCCCCCCTGTAGCCAGGACGGGGTGGCACCCACTCAGGGGCCTTGGGCTTTAGGTTCAGGGTCGTGGGGAGAGGGGAATGAAGTATCTCCTTTCCTGTCCCTGGTGGTTCCTTTGACCTAAGACATGTCACTGACTTCTCTCTGGTCATTTTTGTCTCTTTAGGACTGGAGGGGCCCCCAAGTGCTCACCCCCTGCGACTCTCTACTCCGTAGATTGGTCTGCTTCTCTGGAGCCCTCACATCCATTTGCCGCTCATCTTGTACCTGTCCTAGCTGCTGATGGTCCCGGCTCTTCTCACCCACCAGCTGCCCTGAATGGGGTGGTCCTGCCCCTAGTTTGGATGATTCCCTTTCTCTCACAAGGATCCGTTCATCCCTTCTTCCCAGCCCTGCCCCAGACTGACTTTGGAGACCCTGCACTGGAAGGCTGTCCTTCTTCTCCCCGGCACATCCCCCCTCCCCGGCCCCAGTCCCCACCTCTCGCATCTAACACGTAACCCCTCACTCAGCCCTTCCTTCCTCAGGTGCCCTGGGAGCCAGGTGGAACCTCCTTTCTTCAATGGGCTCCAGAAGATCCCATGTTTTTGTGTCACTTGGACCCTTCACCCAGCCTCGAGCAGGGAATAGAGAGATGAGCAATGAGAGCCTCTGGTCAGAGGGGCTGGGGCATGGGGATGCAGATAGAGTGCTTTCGGGGACATTGGAATGGGGGATTGGTGCTCTGGCAAAAGGTGAAGCATTGGAGAAGAGGAGGAACAGCTGCTGTGGCCTCTTCCTCATGCCCATGTTTGTCTGGGTTAGGGAAGAGGTGAAAGAGAGGGGCGATGAAGTACTCTGTCACTTCTTTCACCTTATTGTGTCCTCTGACACCCCCCCACACACACACGCTCCCACCCCAGCTAGTTCAAATTCCACCTCTGGAGGAGAGGATGCTGGGCCTGAGATGGCGCTATACCCTCCCAGGAGCCAAAGCCAAGCAGGACTGCTTTTGCCAAGAATTAACAGAATATCAAAGCCAAAAGGAACCTTGGAGATCTCTTAGCTCCGCCTCCTTATGCAAATTCCTATAAAAACAAGGCTGGAGACAGATAGTGACCTGCTGAGGGTCACTGCGGAGCCAGAATGAGGACCCAGGTCTCCCGACTCTCCCTTGATGATGTCCTCTTCCCTCTTGATGATGTCTTTTCAAAACCCATTAAGTGCCTTTTCCGGGGATGGGGCTGAGTGTGGCTGGCAAGGAGAGGCAAGCCTGCTGTGAACTGCCCCATGGTGTTGTGGGGACGGAGCTGCTCCCGCCTCCCTGGCCTGCCCCTGCTAGTCCATTCCCCAACCTGGGCTGAAAAGCTCCACGCCTGGCCAGCTGCCCCAGTCCTGCAGCTCTCCCAGACCCCGGGCATCTTCACAGGGCCAGCTCGGGCACTGAGACTACCGTTGCGACCCCAACACTGGTTTTCAGGAGCCAGGAGGCGACGATAACCAGCTGGACTCAATAGCCTTCCCTTCACGTTGACTGGACCTTCTTTCCCTTTGCAGGGAGAAGAAGAAGGAAGGGAGGAAGGAAGGGCGGAAGTGTAGGTCTGAGCAGCCTTTTTTCTCAGAGGCCTCCCGGGAGGGGGAAAAGAGAAGACAAGAGCCTGATATATGGGGGCAGGGGGAGTCAGGGCCCCCCGAGTCCTACAGTCACCCCGAGGTTTGCCTATCTGCCTCTCCCCGTTACCTCCGCTGCTGCTAATGCTACTGCTGCTGCTGCTGCTGCTGCTGCTGCTTCAAGGCCTGCTCTGGGGAGCCAGGCTGGGCACCTGCCTCCCCCACACCCCTCAGGCTCGGAGTGGGGGATGGTCAGTGTCCAGAAAGCCTCTTCTGCCACTGATGCCCCCACCAGGGACTGGGCCTTTCCCCACCCCCCCTGCTCTCTGCATCTCCCGCCTCATCAGCTGCCCAGCCCCACAGGGAAGGGGGGAAATGGGGGATGGCTGGGAAAGTCAGGAGACACAGGGCAGAGGAGGACAGTGGGAGGCTGGGGGCTGTCTTATTTAAAGTGGTTGTGTATGATTCTTATACTAATTTATATAAAGATATGAAGGCCCTTTCCATTAAGAAATTGTCCCCATCCCATAATTGTGTTCACTGTGTTTGTAAAGATTGTTTTGTGTAAATATGTCTTTATAATAAAGAGCTAAAAGCTGACAACTCGCCCTTACTCATGGAGGTCAGTTTTAGGAGGGGTGTCCCTGTCCCCCGAAGTCCATGGTTGTCCCCATGCCCACATGTTGCACGTGCGGGGAGGTAATTGCCTGCATTCCAAATCAGTTCCGGGTCAAATGGCCTCAAACCAATTTGCCACAAACTCACAAAAGGAATCTCCGTGCTTAATGACTGGTTCACATAACATTCAGTCCACTTTTAAGGGTTTGGGCATCTGAGTGCCTTTTTTTTTTTTTTTTGCAGTGTCATTTAAAGAATTTTTAAAAAGCAGTTTAAGAACATTTTGACTAAAGATATGATTTCTACTAAAAATTGTTTTGTATCCTTGGTGGGTGTCGTCTTCTATTTTTATCTACTTTTGAACACTTTCGGGACTTTTTAGCCAGTTTGCCTTTCTTGAAAAATGTTATGTTTCCTGCAATAAATACATTTGGTAATGACTTTGTATGTACCATTTTATGTTTCATGAAGTAGAGTTGCTTGATGAATGAGATAGCCTGAAAAATAAAATGGAAGGAGTTCGATGCATTTCTGCCCCATCTGTCTCACTTCTTCACGCTAGTCATCAAATTGCCAATATCTTGCAGAACAGAAAGGAACATTGGGTACATGCTAATTTGGTTAATCAACTCATTAGGTGCACACAGGCGTACACAATGCAGAGGAAAACCCAGCGAGGAGGAAACAGGAATGATCTAAAAGGTGCATTCGATAAATCTCATGGGAAGTTCCACAGATTTGACAAGTATTTAGTGCTAGAAATATATAATTTTAAAAAACAGTCTTCAGACAAACTTGCTAAGAAGTCATAAAAATGTTCAATAGGAGATAAAATAGAAAGAGCCACCCACAAGCGAACAAAACAATCTCATCATTGACAAAATACTGCAGATTGTGACATAGTGATTTAAAAATGCAGCGTTGTATTGGGAGCGTCTCTTAGGAAAATTGATACAAAATGCCTTCTTTCAAAATTACTACTTTGACTTTTAGGCAAACTGGTCGTCAGAGGAACTGGTTTAGGAAAGAGGTTTTGGGTGGGCTGGCTTGATGCTGATTGGTCTGTTAGCTCCCTAATCACCCCCAAAGCTCGGATTTCACATGAAACCAAGGAGAAAGAAGTGGTGGCAGAGCAGGACAACTTAATACTGACCCATGAGTCTGTAGCCCTTTAACAGTTAACAGAGCTCTTTAAAAAAAATGCCGACTCATTTTATCGTCCTAACAACTGGGTGACACAAACCACCATCTCCATTTTACAAATGAGAAAACAGGCTCAGAGCGGTGAAGTGACTTGCCCAAAGGCTCACAGTCAATAAGTGAGTCTAGAATCCAGACTTCGAACACTAGAATGCCAACTCTATGGTACTATGGAAGGTCCCCTAATTAGAGAATACTTAAGTACAAAATGTGTTTTGTATTCTTAATAAGCCCAATAGAAATAGGTGGCATGGTGTGGACTGGTGGGATCAGAGAAAGGCTACCGGAGGCTGACCAACTAACACTGGCCCCAGAAGGCCCAATTGCATTTGGGTAAGTTGGTGGGAGGACAGTGGGCAGTGGAGGTGGGGACAAGGAAAGGGGAGCAGTAACCAGGGTCCTCCAGGCACATGTAGTCAACCTGATGCTGGTGGGCGGCTGCAAGTCTGACCTCCTTGGGGCAGGGGAGGAGGAAAAGGAGAGCTGGTGGCCTTCTGTGAAGATAATTAGACAGCAAACCAAAAGAAGGCGGGACATATGGGTTTCCACACTTTGGCGATATCTTGACCAGATAAATACAATAGAATCGGAGTAGGGGGTTGTTTTTGAAAATGCAGAGGCAAAAAAGAAAAAGGAGTTCACTTGACTGTTTCTGGACCGTAAGTCTTGGACTAAGAGGTTGAAGGATTTTTCAGAGAGCCTGGAAAACAACAGTGCTTCCAATCCATTCAAATCGGTCTGGAAATTAGGCAGCCTCTGAAATGACAGAGATTAGGGAGGCAAACAGACTCAGACCACACACGGCTTTTCAGGCCCCCAGGTGTGGTGTAAAATGAGCCATAGCTGCTTTGAAGCCTAACATTTCAGACTCTACCACAAAACCTGGCTGACTTGGGACCCCAATCCGGGCTGGGCTCTGACACCACCGAGAGAACTATGGGGCCTGAGACATTCTGAGGTGTTTATATAATTGTAATTTTCAGGCCTAGATGTTATTCAACTGAAATTTATCAATCCAAAGTTTCTGACTAGGGTGAGCCTGTGCCAACTAACTGCCAGGGGACTGACAGAGAAGACTTACTACCTTCTGCTCCTGGCCCTAGAAGGAGCCACTGACTCAGCCAGCATTTCTCTGGAAACCCCAAAATGGAAGGTCTCTCCACAGCTCCTTTGAAAAACCAGTTTTCCCTACATACTGGCCAGTGCTCAGAGAGGAACTCTCCTGGCTTCTGCCTTGGACTTCAGCCAAAGGCCGGAGTCGCATCCAGGACATTTCCTTGAATGTTTCAAGCCAGGGGTCAACAAACTTTTTCTGTAAAGGGCCAGATAGTATTTTTAACTTTGCAGGCCATAAGGTATCTGTCCCAACTACTCAAGTCAGCCATTGCCGCGCAAAAGCAGCCATAGACTAAATGTAAGTGAACGAGTGTGGCTGTGTTCCAACAAAACTTTATTCATAAAAATAGGTGGTGGGCCACATTTTGCTGAACTCTCTCTCACATGAAGTATCAGCAAGGCCTTCAACTCAGCCCTTGAACCCTTGCCTGGGGCCCGAGGGGTAGACTTACATTCTGCAGTAAGGTCTAGAATTAAGGGGATTTAATAAACTGGTTATGAGTTGGCCTCTGTGTGATGCTATCTGATAATAATCATACTAACAAACGGCTCTCAGTGGAAGGGGAAGTCTGGAGTCAGATCAGGGTTCAAATCCTGGTGCTGCAGTTTACTTATCTATGAGACCTGAAGGCCAGCATCTTGATCTCAAGGAGCCCCGTTACCGCATCCGGCAGTATTCTCTGCCTACTTTTCAGCGCGCTGCTCAGGACTGAATGAGATGATGCGGGTGAAGTGTTGAGTACAGTGCCCGGCCCATGGTATGAGCTCATTTAGTGGGAGCTAATATCTCCGCTAAGCCTCACTCTAACCCTGAGAGCTGGACAGGGCAGCCATCATTATCCCCAATTTATAGATGCGGAAACAGGCTCAGCGAGGTCAAGTCGCTTGTACAAATTCACAGAGCCACTATTTGGCAAGTCAAGCCTCAAACTTGTCCTCAGCTTGTCAGTTGCCATGCTCCCGCTAGGGGTCCGCTTCCCCAACCTGAGTGTGCCTTGGCCACTGGAAACTTGAAGTATCCTAGACAACCCGTAGGGCCTCACCAGGGACAGATCGGGTCCTCAGCAGTCTCCCCTGTGGCAGTATTAGCTTGGGCAGCACCTGGGCTGGGATTGCGATGCCAAGCACTTGCTCCAGGAAACCCATCAGGCTCTTGGGGTCCTTTCTACACAAGGCCAGGGGCCCAGAAACCTGAGTGCCAGTCCTGAATCTGCTTCTGCCCAGGGCTTGCTGGGAAGCTTGGCAAAGTCTCTCCTTGGCACTTTCTGGGCCTTAGCCTCCTCACCTGCCCAGACCACTTTGAAGGGGTGGGTGGATGTGAAGCATCTGCTGGTGAATGAGGCTTTGTGGGGGTCCCAGCAAACAGTGAGGATGCTTCAGGCCACCCTTCAGAGGGAATCAGTGCTCTGGGAGAAGAAACCGGCATATGGCAGGAAACGGGAACCTTGGCCAGTAAGGAAGGCCACCGCTGGGTTATGTGGGTCTGCACAAGCTTCCTTCGGCCCCGGAGGCTGCCCAAACCTCCACTGTGTACTTCCCCCATCGTGCAAACCAAATGCTTTCTGATCTTCCCTGGGTGTAAAAGAATTAGCAGGCTGTAGCCGAGGCAGCCTAGTGGCCTGAAACCAGAGGTTTGGCACTCTGGATCCTAACCCCAACGGGGCCTGTAACTGGCTGTGTGCTCCTAGGCAGGTCAGTTCGTCTTTTGGAGGTCCCAATCCCCCCTTATCTATTTTCATAGGACAACAATCTCTGCTCTCCCTACCTCAGACATAGAATCCTAGAAGTGCAGAGCTGGCAGGCAACTGAGAGGTCATTCGGGCCCCCAAATCCCTTCATTTTTAGAAGAAGAACGTGGGACTCAGACAGGGAAAGTGACCCACTTAAAGGGACATAGCTAGATGATACTAGCAAACAAGTAGGGAGCACTTCCTCTGTGCGGAGCATTGTTGGCACGTCACCTGTCCTGACTTATTTAGTGCCCATCACAACCCTATTTTGTAGCTGAGGAAACTGAGGCACAGAGAGGCTAAGTTCCTCGGAGGATCTTCCGTGGTACATGAAAATGAAACAAGAGGACTACAGTGACATTGCTTTAAAGGAAGGCGAAGGCACTGTTGAAATGCCAAGCATTCAGTCAAGGGCTGCCGTCACCTGTCACCTCTCGGCTGTGGGGAGGGCTTCACTCTGGTGCCCTCAGTCCCAGGGCAGCAGAAGTGCTTGTGTCTGAGGGACCGTGGGAGGCCTGGCTGGCCAGGAAGAAGAAGACCATCTTTCCAGCTAGGTAGGGATATCTCTGCCTCCCTCCCCAGCAAGTGTGGGGATAGGGGCAGGTGACCCCGGCATAGTTAGGAGGTTTCATGCCCCTGTCTCTAGGCTCCCAAACTTTCTCACAGCCTAGAGTTCTCTCACCTCCTTAGGGAACTCCCAACTCTTCAGGTGTGAGGGGTGTGGAAAGATAAGGGAAGATAAACAAAGCAGGGAGGGGAGAGACCACACAGGGATGGAGGAGGGTAGAGGAGAGGTCTCAGGTGGGAGGGCTCCCCACTCTGCCCCTTCCATCTCTATCACCTCAGAGATCTCTGATGCTGTTTTTCCCAAGACTTCCAATCTGATTGCCCGCCTCCGCCACCCCAAGGTGACCCTGGGCTGCCTCCCAGCTCAGCTCCACAGCCCTCTCCGCCTCCATCTCTGTTCCCAAATTGCCTATCAAGTTTCAGGTCCCATGCCTTCTGCAAGTTTCAGAAGTAGCTCCACCTCCCCTCAACTTAGTGCTAACATTTTCAGAGCCCAAGCGTTAGAAAAGCTCACTTTGCCTGCCCCTACCCAAGGACCGATTCGAAATAATCAGTCCCCTAGACAATCAGCTACAAAATGCCTTCTCTGTGTAGGACACCATGTGAGCAACAGCGGAGGAGGGACAGTGGAGAAGACTTGCTCCTTGCCTTGCCTCTGGGAGGCGCAAGGCAAGGGTGTGTGCCGAGGGCTGACAGCCTTCCCTGCTCATGGCTGCCTCAGTGCCCTCCATACTGCCTGGCTGCCCCTGGCCCCAGCAGGAGCTGCGGGGAGTGAGCTTCATACATATCTTTCAGGAAGCAGAAGCTGGGAAGGCCCTCAGCCTAAGTCACTCAAACCCCATTTCCTGGCACTCCTCTAGTCTCCCCAGACTTCCCTTCCCCGGCTCTCTCCCTCCCCAAATTCTCCCAGTTCTTCAAGTGCCAGCTAAGGCCACCTCCCCCATGACAACTTACTGGATGCTCCCCCAGACCTGAGGGGCACAGGCAGGGGATGCCCAGATGGGAACCCAGGCTTGTCTCCCCTCAAAGCCTGTGTGATTACCAACCACACACTTTCTTGCCAGACTGAGCATGCTTGAGTCTCCATAACCACAATGGAGGTGACAATGCCCACAGGGATGACTGATGGGGGAATCTAATAGATGGTACCTTCCAGCACGGGATCTGGAGACTTAAAAATCTTAATTCCTCCCAGTACTAAACCTGGGTCACACTTCACCTTTCTGGGCTTCAGTTTTATTGTTTCTAAAATGGAATAATAATCCCTACCTTTTTATAGGCTTGTAGTGAGGCTCAAGAGAAGTTTCTGAAGTTAAAATGTTTGGTACACTAAAGAGTGCAATGCATGTGTGAACCAGGGAGAAAATACCTACCTCAGAGGGTGCCCAGTTTGGTTGTGAAGGTGCTTTGTCATCTGCAGAGGGCTATAGAAATTCATTTCTCACCATTCAACAAATGCTTCTTCACTGCCTACTATGTGCCACATTCCTCACAACTTGGTGAGGGAGAGCCCATGTTACTCACAAATCAAGAGGGCGTGTCTGACTCCGGGCTGTGATAGGGGCTCTCAGGAAAAGCACAGGACTCTACCAAATTTGTCACAGAGAGCACACACGATCTAGTTGGGGAGTTGAGGGGTCAGAGAAGCGTCCTTGAGAAGTGGGAGCTGAGACCTCGGGGAAGTCTTGGCAGCGGGAGCACACACCTGAGTCCAAGCGCCAAGGAGGGAGTGAGCAGATGTGCTTTATTCTTATTTCTTATTTATTCATTTTTTTTTGTGAGGAAGATCAGCCCTGAGCTAACATCTGATGCCAATCCTCCTCTTTTTGTTGAGGAAGATTGGCCCTGGGCTAACATCTGTGTCCATCTTCCTCTACTTTATATAGGACGCTGCCACAACATGGCTTGACAAGTGGTGCGTCAGCGCGTGCCCTGGATTCGAACCTGCGAACCCTAGGCCTCCGAAGCAGAGCGCATGCACTTAACCACTGCGCCGCCTGGACCGGCCCCAGACATGCTTTATTCGTAAATCCATTTCACAGACAGGAAGTGGGCCCTGAGAGGGGCTATGACTTGCAGAATGAGAGATTCCATTCAACTCCTGTGTGCTGGCTGATTCCGTTCTGGGCTCCTGGCTGGGCAGAGCTAGAGCAGGGCCTGCTATGGTAGCTAAGACATCATCTCCTGATAACTTGCCCAATCCTCTATTGATTTCATCATCTGGGCAGGAGGAGCTGAGGCCCCACACCCACAGGAGTGGGTGGCTGGGTGCGCCCCGGCCAGCTCACAGGCTGGCCAGACACTGAAATCTTCTTAGATGTTCTACTTTCCTTGCGCTCCGCCTCCCTTTCTGCTCCAGGCCTGTTAGCCTTCGGGTGAAATTCAGTGTGGCGTGAGACGCCGCCCGCTGCTGGCTGAGCCTGGGAACTGCAGGGACTTCTTACTGCCTGTGCCAAGCCTAGGCCCGGGCCACTGAAGGGAAGCTCCTGAGGTCACCTCGTCTGTCCTGTTCCACATGAGGCGTGAGGGAGAGCAAAGACCAAGGTGTGTGTGGAGGGGCGTCGATTGGAGTTAGTCAAAGGTGACTCTTAGTTGCTTTTGCTGCTGGATTCTGAGTCTGTGAATGATTTTGTGGCTGTGAGTGTATGCCCCATGACTTGAGAGGGTGTGAGGGTGCGTCCTCAGGCCATGGGCATAGGTGGGCTCCCTGTGTGCGAACACTGACTGGGCGGGTATGTGCATTTGCTCCAAGATGCACACTGTATTACAGTCTGTGTGTGTGCTGCTTGTGCACGGCATATGGGCGGGGGAGGGAGAGAAGTTGCCACCCAAGGGAACCAGGGATGAAGTTCTCCAGCTTGTGGCTGCAAAGGGCAGCAGGCAGCTCTCCAAGGCCAGGCCAGGGCCTGTTTGTATCCACTCAGGACTTTCCTAGGCTGTTTGGCTCTCGGGCTGTCCCAAAGAGCATTTGTTCGTTCTGCCAGTCTTGCCCGAGCTGGTACATCCTGCAGCCTCGCAGCTACTAGGGGAAACCTCATGGCCTCTGGAGCCAACGAGCAAATCTGATTTCTGCATGTGTTCAGGCCAGAGGCCCAAAGGAGCACCCCATGCCTGCCAAGGCCTGAGCCAGCGCTGCTATTTTCCTGTGTGTGCTAGCGCAGCCTTCCTGGGTGTTTCTGGCTAGTGAACATTCTGATCAGTCAGTGCCCACACCATGCTGGTCATTAAAGATTTTCTGTCACTCCTGTTCGTTTCCCACACTTCCAGGTGATATATATATTTTAACCCAGAGCTTCAGGAGACCATGTGTTAGGGTATTACTCCTGTTCTCAAGCCTAACAGAAAGTTTTTTTTAACAGCTCTTCTTCATCACCCCTCCAATTGGCATGAAAACACTAGTCCACCTTACTAGTTTCAGCGAGGAAAATCCCTTGGTGAGGCCATCAGCCATCAGATAAATACTTGAGCGGTTAGGTTGGGAACAGAAATGTTAGATCAAAGTCTAATGACTCCCTTGGACTTTGCCCAAAGGCCCTGCTTTCTGAGTGAGCTCAGAGGGATAGGAGCTCTGGAGGATTCAAGTTCAGGTTCAAGTAAGTGCTCAGGAGCAGGCCTAGCCTTGTCCCTTGCCCATGGGTGGGGCACACCAGCCATACCCACAGCATATCTAGGAAACATTCTCTTCTGCTCCCTGAGCTTTGGCCTCAGCTCCTCCTTGGAGAAACGCAAACAGCGGGGAGCAGCTTTCCAAAGGTTACTGCCAGGCAGGGCACCTCCTCTGCCCATCCCGCAACTTGCCCCTTCCCACTGCTGGCCTCCACATATGCCGGCCCCGAGGACTGTGCGGCGGTGCGTTGGAGGGGAAGCTTCCATCCCAGTTCTGCCACTTGGTAGCTGTGTCACTCTCTCCCTCCAAGCTTCGTCTCCTTTATCTATAACATGGAGATGATAATTGTACTTCTTGCATTATCTTGAGGATCAATTAAGACACTGAATCCAAAAGCACTTTGAAAAGGAAACCATTGGTGGAAGCATGCAAAGAGTGGGTGCAAAGCTCTAAGGTGCTCCCCTCAGCCAGCTCCCCAGCCAGGAGGCCAGTCTAACCCTTGCTAGAATCCCTTTTTTCTCCCCAGCGTGTTCAGGAAGATTTGTAACCAACAGTCATTTAGAATCCCAGAGTTGGCGGGGACCTTAGTTGAGCCATCACTAGATAATACAGGCTAATATTAACTGAGCACTTACTATATACTAGGTTCTGTTGTAACTGCTTTACATATATTATACTCATTTAATCCCCACAACAACCCCATGAGGCAGAAACTCTTGTCATCCCCATTTTATAGATGAGGAAACCAAAGCTCAAGAAGCTTAAGAAAAATTGCCCACAGTCACATAGCTGGTCAATCAGGCCAAGATTTGGGTCAATCAGGCCAAGATTTGAAGCCTGGCAATCTGGCTCTAGAACCTGTGCTCTTAATCATTGTGCTCTATGGTCTCTACACCGAGCAGTTGTTTTGCCTCTGCTTGCACACCATCAGTGATGGGGAGCTCATTACTTACCAACTTAGTCTGTTCTGACTTCACACAGCTGTGGCTGCTAGAATCTTCTTGCATGTCTGGCCAAGCCTTTGGTGATCCAGACCACACAAAGATCCCAATTCCCTGAAGACTCAAGCAAAGAGTAGGCTAAAAACAGGAGACTATAGGAAGCAAACATCCTCCCTGTACCTCCCACCATGCATGCAGACCCTCTGATCCCATTCCCTTTGGCATGTCAACAACTTCTCCTCAAATGGAGATTGAAGCAGCAAGAAAGATGGTTACCCAACCTCACTATCCCTCTTTCAATTGAGGAGAGTGAGTAGTCACTCCTCTAGTTAGAGCCCAGGACACACACAGTGCTCACTGTATTAATAGGTGCTCAACAAATGCTGAGTGAACGAATGAATGAGTGGACAAGTGAATGAAGGACAGGCTCACAGCCTCCTTTCCTGCCAGCCTCATTCTCCTGGAAGAGTTAGTTTTGCATCGTGCTTTGAGATCCTTAAAAATAGCATTTCCGTGGTAACGAGGCATAGCTCTACCACTCTACAAGACCAAATTCTTTTCTGTCACACCAACTTTGTCCTCGCTCCAGAAAAGATTCTTCAGTGTCCAAGGATGAGGTCACTGTCAGTTGGGAGGCCTGTGGAGTGGGCACTGCCATGGGCGGATCCCCGAGTGCACATCTCCTTGGGAAGTTCCCTGGCTGATCGACCTTGCTGGAGTTTCCATGGTAACAACACTAGGCTAATGGGTTGCCAGGGTGATGGTGCGCTACTGCTAGGATTGCACGGGACTGGACCACACAGGGCCACCGAGTTGAAAAGATGCTAATAACACCTTTCTGAGTCTCCATGGCAACAACACTCGAGCACGGGGTAGGCTTTGTCCCAAATGCAGATTAGGCCCCCACCCACCACACTCAGCAAGAACGCCCTGGGAGGCAGGCCACTGGCCCAGTGTCCTGGGGGCTTGGCCCCTGCCGTTCCCTCCCAAGGAGAACAGCCAGCCGGCCAGGGCTTGTTTCCCCTCTGAGGCCCCCTCTCTGCTCCAGGTCCCCTCATCATACTGCTCCCGAAGGTGTGTTTGGCTGAAGCAGCCTGGGTATGGGCAGTGCAGATTGGCAGGGAGAAGGGCTTGGGCGGAAAGAGGGCTCAGGCTGGTTGGCATTGGAGAAAATGGAGCTTTGTGTACCTTTGGGCCCGGGGGCATCTCTTGGTGTGGCTGCTCCCAGGCCACCGGGCTCATGCACTCTGGGGTTGACGCAGCAGCCAAGGTACCATCACCCCCTAGCAAAGCCAGGAGCATGGGACTAGAGTTTTCAACCTACTTTTAAAGCCCTAACACTTGTGAATTCCATCAGAGCAAAATCAGGGGGCCCAGAGCCTCATCCATTCAGCCTCATCCCTCTCCCCACCACAGTGTCCCCCGAGGTACCTATCCTCTGTGGGACACACTCTAAAAAACCTCTGGCCTAGGCCAGTATCTCATAGTCCAGACAGAGAGGGAGAGATCAGAGAGGACCAGAGAGGGCGGGCCACTGGCCCAAGGCCCCACAGCCTGTCATTAGTATAGCAGGACTAAAACCCAGGACTCTCATACTGGTAGGGCCACTTCCAATAAACCAGGCAGTTGTGAACTTCTGGGTGACCTCTAACATAGGGTCTTCAAATTCCCAAGGACCCTGAGGCTTCTGTCTTCCTACCTAGTCATGGAGGTTATAACAAGGACCTAGAGAGGAGGGAAGTTTCCTTGTGGGGTCAGGCAAAAATGTTTAGAATGGACATTCCGACTGATATTTTTGAGCACCTACTATGTGTTAGACATTTTGCTAGAATATGCTTTCTGTGCTGGATGTCATCTTACTTCTTCTTTATAACAAGCTATTTAGACAGGCCTGATTATCCTTACTTAGCATATGAGACAATGGAAGCTTCAGGGGTTAACTGAAGCTTGGGTCCATTAAAACTGAGCATCGCTTCGGCAGGATGCCGCCTTACTAGCTCCAGCAGGGGATTCTGGGATGAATGCTGACCCGTGGCCTCTCTGGTCACCTTGAGCTGAGGCAGATGGATGCACTTGAAGTGTTAGAGACCCCTTACCTGCCCCCCAGACTAATATCCACACTAACCCTGCCCCGTCAGGAAGGACTGGAGGGCGAATCCGTCTCGAAGGCGGGGAGTGTTTTATTTCTTCACAGCCCAACACAGCTGCTGGTCACAACAGGCAGGACATCTTGGGAATTGGGGTGGGAGGTGGTGGTGCTTCCTAGTTGCCATGGAAACTTGGGAGAAGGTGTCACAAATACCACGTCCATCCATCCGTCACGTGGCTGAGGCAGTAACAGATGGAGTTACCCCCCCAGTTGGTGGCCTGGTGGGTGTGGCCCTCATGTGGCTGCCTCCTGGAACTGCCTGAGTGTGCGGGCTGCGGCCAGAGGCTTTCCCAGGACTTCACTGGGGCTCAAGAGACACTAAGCTCTTTCACATTGCACCCGTCCCCCTGGACACCCTTCCCCTCCTTTCGACTCCACCCCCTGTAGGATCGCTTTCCCTCCAACCCTGCCTGCCTCACACATCTCCTCCATTGCACACCCCCCCTTCTTGGGAGCTGGTTTGCATTTGCTCTTGCTGCTGTGGGGAGCAATCGCTGACTCTGGGTCCCAGCTCTACGACACACCGTGTGTTCCTGGGCAAGTCATTTGACCTCTCTGGTCCTCAGTTGCCCTCTCTGGAAACTGGGCTGTGGCAATAATCAAACTAGGTCTCAGCTGAAAGACTCAAGTCCCCGGGGAAGCTTTCCCTGATGTGCTAGCCAGGGTTTGGACTAGACCTGGGCAGTGAGAACACCACCCACTGCTGACCCTGTCACACCACAGTGTAGCTGTTTGCTAGTTGTTCTCCCTCTCTAGACTGAATTCTATGACTGCAGGGCAGGCCTCTCTGGCCCATTGCTGTAGCCCTGGCCCCCTGCACAGGCACATAGTAGGTGCTTAATAAGTGTTAAGTGAATAGAGATCATGATGGGCTGCCCTGCACTTCTGTCCCTTCTCCTTTGCTTTTTTTTTTTTTTTTGCTGAGGAAGACCGGCTCTGAGCTAACATCTATTGCCAATCCTCCTCCTTTTTTTTTCCCCCAAAGCCCCAGTAGATAGTTGTATGTCATAGTTGCACATCCTTCTAGTTGCTGTTTGTGGGACGCCGCCTCAGCATGGCCGGACAAGCAGTGCGTCGGTGCGCGCCCAGGATCCGAACCCAGGCCGCCAGTAGCAGAGCGCGCGCACTTAACTGCTAAGCCATGGGGCCAGCCCTCTCCTTTGCTTTTTAAACGTTCCCACCCTTGCACAGTCTCCTTAGGGCCCTGCTGTCTCTATGGAGGTTTGAGAGACTCAGGTCAAAGCCTTCATTGGGGCCAATGGCTTAACAGGCCCCTTATTGGAGCATCCCAGGCCCCATGACAGGCAGAGACTGTGTGGAGGCATGTGGCACTTTGGCAACCCCAAATCGTGTCCTGCTATTCCCCCACCAAGTGGGGGTGGCTTTGTGTGAGTGGGCCTTTGATCAGCAGGGGCAGCAAAGCAATCCTAGTTGCTCTATGTGGACGCCACCTCAGCATGGCTTGGTAAGTGGTGCATAGGTCCTCTACGAGCTGCCCTTCTCAGCCAAAAGGCAGTGTAGTCTAGTGGTTAGGAGCACGGGCATTAAAACCACATGGCCACTTATTAGCTGTTTCCTGATCTGTAAAATGAAGGTGTTGGTAGTGCCTGCCTCCTAGGGATCTTGTGTGTCAGTGCTGTGTGTGTGTGTGTGTGTGTGTTTCTAATACTGCTTGGCACCAAGTAAGCACTCAAAAAAATTGAAGGGGAAAGCAAGGGGGGAGCTCTTCATCTCAAGTAAGGGTGGGGCTTTCCTCCCTATAACCTCTCCACCCATTGCCACCACCCCAGTTTCTGGTCAGAGTTGGGTCCCCTGGGAAGAAAGCCCTACCAGCTATTCCAGTCTCACTGATTTGGACCCAGCAGGAGCCAGAGAAGGGCAGAGTTTTCTACCCCTGTAGCCTGATCCTTCCCCCTACCCCTGCAGCGACAATCATTTTCATTTATTTATGATGCATTTGTTAAGCGCCTACTGCATGCCACTCCCAGGGCTTCTCAAGGGTTACTTGGATCAACTCCTCTACACTCTGCTTAGAAGAACTCCTGTCTTAGCTGTCCTTTCTTCCTTAGTGTCCAGTCCCCTTCAGACTATGGCCCTCCCCATCAGCTACTCGGAAGCTCTGTGATCTTGGACCAGACCCCTCCCTCTTCTGTACCTCAATTTCCTTATCTAAAAAATGAGGCTCTAGAAGGTCTCTGAGGTCCCTTGTAGCTCAGGTGGTTCCAGATGACCGGTTGTCATCGGCTCCTTGTCCCAGGTCCAGAGTGAGTTGTGTGTGCCCTTGGGCTCACAAAGGGCAGGGCTTGGGCTCCCTGCCTGCCGGGAGAGACACAACTCCCAATGTCAAGGTTCTCCAGGTCTCCTGGGGAAGGGCTCAAGGCCATGGTGAGGGAGGGGGTGGGGCCCAAGGCCGGGATTTCCAGAGGGAGATTGCCATCTCCCCAGTGACTTTCCAAATGTTGTCCAAAGTGGGCCGGGCTCCAGCTGAAAGGGGAAGACAGGCCTTGCCAAGGCTGGAGAACGGCAGCTGCCCAGACCTGGCTGGGGCCTTCCAGGCCTGGATGGAAACTCTTTCATGGGCTTGTCAGCTGCCTGGAGAGTCAGTGGCACTGAGATGCTGGGAGAGGAAATCATGGGGACAGTTCCTCCAGTGAGAGCCAGCCTCCCAAGCCATGAGCCTCCCCTGACAGGCCTTGCTTGAACCACATGGACTCTGAAGCTCTTCCACACACACTCCCTCCCTGGACCTAAGCAGAGTCACGTGGACCTCGCAGCATATATCTCACCAGGCCACTCTGTAGGGTCTTCCCCATACCCCTCCTCACACCCCAAAGCCACTCAATATGAGTTACAGCCCCTTGACAAAGAGTCCTTACTGCTTTCCAGCTGTAGTCCCCCCCTCTTTAACTGATTCTGTAGTCTCTCATTCAATCCCCTTGGGGTGCAGAGAAGTCCTCAACTTCACAGGCGCAAGGGAGCCAAGGATGGTTCTTTTATATTTTTTTGCGGAAGATGGGACCTGAGCTAACATCTGTTGCCAATCTTCCTTCTTCTTTTTTTTTTTTCTCCCCAAAGCCCCAGTAGAAAGTTGTGTATCATAGTTGCACATCCTTCTAGTTGCTCTATGTGGGACGCCGCCTCAGCATGGCTTGATGAGCGGTGCATAGGTCCGTGCCCAGGATCCGAACCTGTGAACCCCAGGACGCTGAAGTGGAGCGTGAGAAGTTAACTGCTATGCCACCAGGCCGGCCCCCAAGGGTGGTTCTTGAGCAGTGGAATAGCACACTGAAAGTGTTAGGGCGTAGCAAGGAACCAGCACTGGACTTGAACCACTCGGAGATGGAATACCTGAATTCTGGTCCTGGCTCAGACATTTATTGGCTATATGACCTTGGAAAAGCCACTTCCCCTCTCTGCACCTGTTTCCTCATCTGTAAAATGGGGGTGATGCTGTAATATGCTCTGCCAACCTCACTGGGTCACTATGAGGACCAAATAAGAATGTATATGTAAAAGTGCTTTTCACCTACAGTGTGCTATATAAATGCTCAGTGGTAGATGACAAGATGCCCGTCTTCCTCTCCTAGGGGTCTGGCTCCACACTGTCCCCTTCTCCTCCACCATCTGCAATGTTCACCTCTCCACTGGCTCCTTCCCCTTGGCCTTCAAATGTGCTCAGAGCCTCCCTGTCCCTCCACTGATGTGTCCCTCTACTGACATACACTCTGCTTTCACCACCAAAATTCTGAGACGAATGGTTTCTGCCAGATGCCTTCATTCAGCCCATAGTCCATCCTCTGACGCCTGCTCTCTGGCTTCCACCCCCTTCCCCCCTCACCCTTCATCCTCCTTGATGTGTCTGCAGGCATTTGATCCCATTGATCCTGCGCCCACCTAAGTCCTCTGGTTTCTGTGGTAGGCAGTCTCTATGATGGTCCCTATGATCCCCACCTCCTGGGATTCCCGCCCTTATCTAATCCCTCCCCTAGTGTGTGGGCTGGACCTAGTCACTTGGTTCATATAAATAGAATATGGCAAAGATGATGGGCCATCATTTCCCAGGTTAGATTGTAAGACTGTGTCTTCTGTCTTTCTCTCTTTCACCGTCCCTCACTTGCTTGCACTGCAGAAGCCGGCTGCCATGTTGTGAGCTGCCCTGTGGAGAGTCACACGTGGCAAGGAACTTCGGGTGGCTGACAGCCAGTAAGAAAAGGAGGCTCTTAGTCCAACAGCCAGTGAGCACCTGAAGGCTTCTGCCGACAGCTTCGTGAGTGAACTGGGAGCGATCCTCCCCCAGTGGAGCCTTGAGGTGCTTGCAGCCCTGGACGACACCTTGACTGCAGCCTGTGAGAGACCCCAAGACAGAAGGTGCAGCTAAGCCGCACCCCATTCCTGATTCACACAAACCATGAGATAATAAATGCTCATTGTTTTAAGCCATTAAGTTTTGGGGTAACTTAAAAAGTACAAATCTTTGCTGTCACTTTCCAGCAGTTTGGGCAACGTGGCTAACCAAATATCAGTAGGGAGAAATCTAGCTGGGACCAGCTTAGTGAATAGGGCACAATGAAATCAACAAATATGGTTTGCTCCCTATTGCCTGGAAATTAATGATCCCAGAGACACAGATGGAGGTGAACAGAAATACTCAACAATTTAGTATCTGTGTGCCTAGCACCAGAAAGCATTGCATCACATTCTGTGGAAGGAGAAGAAACATCCAGAAATTCAAACAACCTAAATCTATTAATAGAGGAATAAGTATGTAAATTGGGGCATGATTAGACAATGAAATACTATAGAGTTCAATTGAAAGAACTGTACATTTCAACATGATAAATCGCAAAAACCTAATATTGAGCAAAAAGAGCAAGTTACAAAAAAGAAACATATATGGTATCATTTATAGAAAGTGTAAACACTCATGAAGCAATCCTAGAAATTGTTTATAGACACACCACATCATAAAAGCATGAAAACACACACAGGAAAGGCACAGGTCTCTCTCCTGAGTTCCAGACTTGTGTACCCAACTGGCCACTCGCCCTCTCCTTTTGGATGTCTGGTAGTCGTCTCAAACCCAACATAGCCATAACTGAGTGCCTGCCTCTCTCCCCCTCACCCGATAAATACCTGATTCTCTCCCTCCTGCAGTAAATGGCAACTCCAAAGTGGCTCAGGTGGAAACCTTTGGGTCATCCTTGATTATTCTCTTTCTTTTACATCCCTTCCCCCGACCGCCGTCTGATCCATCAGCAAATCCTGTCAACTCTACCTTCAGAATATATCTAGATTCTGCCTACTTCTCAGCACACCCGCCATCACCACTGTGGCCTAAGACAGCCTCACCTTTCACCTGGATTATTTCAAGTGGCTCCTAACTAGTCTCCCTGTTTCTGCCCTTGTCCCCCTGCAGTCCATTCTCAACCCAGCAGCTGGAATAATCCTTTACAATCTGTCAGATCATGTCAGGCCTTTGCTCAGAACCCTCCAGTACCCCCATCTCCCTCATTACAATGGCAGTTAAGGCCCTACAGGATCTGGCCTCCATTATGTCTCCAGCCTCACCTGCTAATGCTCCTCCTTCAAGCTCTCCACCCCAGATACACTGGTCTCCTTGTTATTCCATAGCACTGATCACCAGTGTCATATTCCACATTTTCCTTGTTTGTTTGTTGTTCTCCTCTCTGCCTACTAGAACATAAACTCCAGGAGGGCAGGGGTTTTGTCTGGTGTGTTTTCTACTGTATTCCCAGTGCCTATGAGCCTGGCACATAGCAGGCGGGGATTGGGGGCAGCTTCCACCCAGGAAGGTTTGCCTATAGTCAGGGAAGGCTTTCTGAGTCTCAGTCGACACCCACAGCAAAAGTAGCTTCCGGCCCTGCCACACCTGACAGGTTCCCTTGAAGAAAGGGTTGGGTAGGAGAGTTCATGTGAGAGCATGTGCAGAACTGTGTAGAAATGGGCAGGATTGGCGCTGTGTGTGTAACTGCGGGGTAGGTGTGTACATGCTCAGGAGGGAGAGAGAAAAGACGCCCTGCTGGAGCCTTTAATGTGAACCCAATAAACAGAGGCCTAGTTAGCCGCTCAGATTCCGCCTTTGGCCTCCAGCAGGTATACTTGTGGTGCGGCCAGCCTAGCCAGACCCTCTCCAGCAGTGTGCCTTGAGGGGCCAGGAGTGGTGGTGACTATTGCGCCAAGCATGTCTGAGGAGGTGGGGGGAAGCTTCAGGCATTTCCCCTCGTGAGCCAAAGGAATGCCGGAGAAGCCCCAAGAACAATGGGGAGCTGACAGCCCCTCAGCAGACCTGTGACGTGGGCCCTGAGGGGGGCGCACAGCTGCCAGCCAGAACCTGGGGCAGAGGACAGGGGTTGGCGGGGATACAGAAGAGCCGTGGAATCCTTGAAGGAGGAAGCCGGAAGCAGCTGGGGATGACACTGATAGGCATTTCCCGCCTCAGGATGCCCTCCCGCTTTCTTCACTGCCGCTGCAGCTGCAAAAGCACAAACTGCAGCTTCCCTCTGGCCCCAAATGGCCGTCCTAGAGGTGGGGAGCTGTAGGGCCCCAGTCAGCCCCGCTCCCAGCCTCCCTCTCTGTCCCTGAGGAAGGCAGGCAGCTCCCTCACCCCAGGGCAGAGTGCCCCTTATGCCTAAAGGAAAGCTGGGCTAGTTGAAGGTGATTGTCTACAGCTCTTTCCCTGCCTGACCCCAGGCTTATGTTTCATTTGCCAAAAGAGGGGCTGGTTCTGAGGGCTTTTGGGTCTCAAAGATTGCTTGCTCTCTTGCTCTCTGGCCCACCCCAATGTTGTCTTGCTGGGCATTGCTCAGCCTCCACGTCTTCCATCAGCACCTCAGTGAACAGCACCAGGCCCCAGGCAAATTGAGGCCGTTCTAGCCAGCCTATCCCCCCTGGGTACCCTGTTCCGGGACTTCTCAATCTGTTTCGCACCGCAACACACTCTAAGCATGCTCCCCATTGACATACTCGGGTTGTCATAACAACTCTCCCCCCTACACCCAAATTTATAGAATCATGGCCACACCTATTAGTGACCCTGAGTGGTTTCTCAAGGGTTCCGCATTGGGAAGACAGGCTAGGGGTCATGTGCACGTCCCAGCACAGAAGCTACAACCCCTCCCTTTTCCTCCCATTTAAGAAGAGTGAAAGTCACCTTGTTCTAGGGGTAAATCTGACTCCACTCTTATTTATAACAAGAATAACCCTGAACCCAATCTTGTTTGTAATAAAAGTCACTCATTGCAAACTTTGGTACTTTATTATTAGTAACACCTCTCATAGCTGATCTGCCTTAACTCTGTTGTGGAAAGAAATGGCCCCATCCAGAGCCTGCTCTGGAATTTGATTGCCTAAGAGGAGTTCCAATGAGTGGCCCTCCCCTGGATGTCTCACCCAGGGTGGGGTGACTATGAATCCAGATGGCAGGCTGCACCAGGGGCCAGCACACAGGCTGTGCACACAGCAGCAACAGCTTGGTTCAAGCCACCTTGAACACTGGGAAGCAGCCTGCTCACCAGCCCCTGGGTACACACCACAAAGCTGGAGCCCATTCAGACAGAGCCAGCAAAATGATCCAAGGGCAGAAGCACTGTAGAGCCTGAAGACCGAAGATGAGGACACGCTTCAGGAGACACATGGGAGAGATACAAACACAGGGAGCCCTTCAATGAGAGGGCAAGGTGCTGAGAGATTATGTAGCTCTCCGCTGTCCAAAATGGTCGTCAGCAGCCCCATGTCGCTATGGAGCACTTGAAACGTACCTAGTGCGAAACAAGATGTGCCGTCAGCGTAAAACACACTGGAATTTGAAAACTTGAGATAAAAATTGTGAAATATCTCATTAATCATTTTCATACTGAATACATGTGGAAATGACAATATTTTTCATTTATTGGGTTAAATAAAATATACTATTAAATATATGTAATTACAAAGGGGCACAAAGACACTTTAGGGGGTGATGGATATGTTCCTTATCTTGATTCTGGAGATTGTTTCACATATGTCAAATGGTGTATACATATGTCAAGACTTAAAATGTACACCTTAAATATGTGCAGTTTATTAGATGTCAATTATCCCTCAATAACGCTGTTAAAAAATTCTTTAGGAGCTCTCTCCATTGCTACCCGAGAGGATCAAAAAGAACTAACTTCACCTGTTTATTATTTTTTTCAATGTGGCTATTAGAAAATTTAAAATTACATATATGGCTTGCATGATATTTCCATGGACAGGGCTGACCTACCGATTCTAGTCCATTTTACAGATCATGAAACTGAAGCCCAGAGATGGGAGGGAGCTTGCTCATGTAATCAGGTGGAGAAAATTTTATTAATGGCAAGAATCCTCAGGGCAAGAACTACTTATGTTGGTAAAAAGACTTAGAGAATTTCTTGAGGGTAGAAAGTGGTGCCTTTCTTGACCTTCACACCCTTAATAGGTACCAAAGTTTCAGGGCGCAGGGGAAATTTTGGAGCAACCTCAGAAACCCTGGAGGGAAAGAGTAAAGAGCAGAGAGGAAAGGGAACAGAGGGACCAGAGATGGAGGAAGTCTATGTGTTGTGTGTGATGTGAACCCCCCCAGGATTGCAGCCCCCAAAGACCTTCAGTAAATTCTACTTTCATTTTCTTGGTGGGAACTGAGGAAGGGTCTGGGTTTCATGCCTTGGTCAATGTCGTGAAACCAGAGACCATGCCCAAAGCTGCAGGAACTTGGGTGGCACAGGATGCCATGAGAATATCAATCTTCCTTATACCTCCACCCCAAGAAATTCACAAATACCTTGGACAGGGCTCTTGACTTGCACAGTTCATGGCACAGGGGTGGAGGGGGGCTCCAAGAAATGTCATTTAGATCCTAAGGGGCATGCAGGACCCTGGTAACTCAGGGATCCACTAGTATGATCAGAATTTTAAAAATTAAGAAGAATATGATCAGTGACTATAGCTTTATTTCCCTCCTCACATCCCTTAATTCAGCAACTAGACCACACAGGATTAAGGAAGGCTTTGCTACGTGCAAGGCCAAGCTCCACCCCCACCTTGCTAGGTGCCGTGAAGTATGCAAAAAAGCCACAGTCATCAAAGCCCACAGAGAAGTCATTTCAGCAAGAGGTGGCACAGGCAAAGAACAAAACTTGGAGAGTAGAGTAGTTGAAGGTATATGGGGGTGCTTGGGGCCACCAAGAAAGCAGCTCAGAACCCCGGCAGGGCCCAAGTCCAGCCTCAGTGGATGATGACTCAAGGAGGAGCTGTATGTGCTCGTAGTCCCTGGCCAGGAGGGAAAGGAAGGAAGGAAAGTGGCAGCATCTGGAAGCCCAAGGGCCACAGGAACTGGGTCGATTGTATGGGAAGGGGAGAGATCAGTTGCATTTTGGGGGAAGGACATGTGTGGGATTTGGCTCTGATTGATCTGGCTGTACCGTAGACCGAGAATCCTGGGATTAGAGGAGGCATAAAGTGGCCCAGATGTGGTCCAGGCTGCCTTACGGCTACCAGGGACAACATGGTGGAGGCTGCTAGTGCATCCCTTCACTCTGTCCCCTGTCTACTGTGCCTCAGTATTGCCAATGCTCACAAGGAAGGCCTGATCCGGGAGTAGTGGTAGATCTGTGTGAGCCAGCTGTTACACACATAACTGTTACACACATAACCCGCTAGTGATGGGGCCCTCATCTTCCTGCGTGGAGGCCAGCCACGGCTGACAGGCAGCTGTGCTCTCCCCCTGGATCCTGTCCTCACCCCTTCTCCACTCCATTCAATCATTCACCAAGACTCTATTGAGCACCTCCTGGGTGTAAGGCCCTGTGGAAGTTATGGAAGGGGTCCCAGCCCTCAGCTAGCTGCTACCTGTGCATACATTGTCATGACACCAAGTACCTAGTTCCCTGGGACAGATCCAGCTAAAAGGCTATGGGAAGTTGGAGGAGGGAGAGAGCGTTTCCACTTGGGTGGATCAGGAAGACTTCATGGAGGAGTTGGCATTTGAGCTGAACTGTGAAATGGGGTAGGGTTTGGGTATTAATTCCTAACAATTTATATAGTCCTTACTATGTACCAGATACTCTTTTAAGGGGACTACAAATAGTAACTCACTTGGGGCTAACCACAACCCTATGAAGTAAGTGCTGTTATCACTCCCATTTAACAGATGCGGAAATGGAGGCACAGAGAGGTTAAATGACTTGCCCAAGGCCACACAGATGTAAGCAATGGAGCCCAGAATCAAACCTAGACAGAGTCCATGCTCATAACCACTATGTATATTGCCTCTTGGATAGGCAGAAACACGCTGGGGGCAGAGTGGTTCAAGGAAAAGAATAAGCAGAGAGTCAGGAGTGCAAGAAAACATGGTGCCCTCCTGGAAAGCAGAGATGAGTCTGTTATGGCTGCAGTGTTTGGTGCATGGAGGGGAGTAGTCCGAGGTGGGATAGAAGAGGAAGGTGGTTTCAAGTGAAGTCTTCAGGCACCTGAGGGCAATAGGTCTCCTGGGGCTTTGAGGGGTGTGCTGGCACTCAGCCCAGGCCCAACTCAAGAAGGGAGGCACACTCCTCTGAATCCAGGCCCAGCTGAGGCAGCGCTGCCCATTGTCATGGGGCCTTGGCGAGCCCCACTGCCACCCACTAAGCCCTAAGGCGGGTGTTCATTCGGGGACAAGAATGGAAAATTCATCATGCTCAAGGCAGGAAATTCCACAGTGAAGGCCTCTTGAGCTGCATCATTGGAGCAAGAGCCATCACCCGTGCGAGCAGGTCCCGTTCCTGTTTTGTTTGTTTGGGGACCGAATGTTGTTATTCCCTGCTCTGCCTGTGTTTATGTCGGGGAACGTTTGCCATCAAAAAACAAAGTCCAGGCAGCGCCCCCGCCAATGCAGCGACCACGGAGTCCTTCACTCCGGCATTTCCGGGCTCGCTCCCACCTGATGGATTTCTCAATTGAACAACATCAAAGATCTTCTCTTCTGGCTTCCTTCTCATCTTAAAGGGACTGGTGCTGAGAGGAAGCCATTTGACTCTGGAAGAAAAGCAACTTCTAGACTTGGCATCCTCACCCGTCTCCAGCCTGGATGAGAAACAAAACAGGCCTGTTCCACAACCCCAAGCAAGCAAGCAGGAGCAGGGAACCCAGGGTCTGGCCCTCATGCCTCCCCTCCAGGACATACCTCTGCAGGGGCCAGCAGGGCCAAGGCCTGGAGAGCAGCCATAAGGCGGCAGTTCCTATTGAATCAGACTTCAGAACTGGGATGGAAAGCAGGAGAGGTAATACACCAGCCTCCAGTATGAGCACTTTATTTTGCAGATGAATTAACTGAGACTCAGAGGGAAGGGAGGATGATGATGAGACCCAAAGAATGGACAGAGAATAAGACAGTGGGGCAGAAAATAAAGGCTGAAAAGAGAACAGAAGGAGGTTTGGAGAGAAAGGGCTACCCCCACGACCTCTGCAACCGTCTGGCCAAAGGTCCCTTTGTGCCTTCTTCTGCCCCCCGCCCCCACCTGGGTCCTCCACCGCTCGCCTGGGCCTGACCCACATCTCCTTTACTCCTCACTGCCTGCTGGTCCCTACTACCAGCCCTCAGACAGCTGATTGCACCACACCGGGCCAGAAGTGAGTCTGCCCAGCCCGTCCCAATCCTTCCTCTCTTTCAGGGTCCAGCCCTAGTCTCACTTCCTCTGCTGTGGCCCTCACTGCTTTTCCCCTCTTCTTCCATGACACACAGGACAGGTGCGTAGTTTCACACTGGGCTAGGTACAAATGCCCCTTGGGTTTCCTCGCTCTCTCCTGTATGAGATGACACGCTCCACCAGCCAGGGCAGAGACCAAGTTGTCTCCTCTCCCCACCTTCCCAACAGCACCCAACAATGGGCCATGCTCTGGTGCCCAGTAAGACACATTGACATGAGCCTCCCCATCAACATGAGGGACCCGCTGACCACTGAGGCTAGTAGTGTCTGAGGACAGGGATTGGGGAGCGGGCAGGTGGCGAAAACAGAAGGGCACAAAAGATAATAGGAAGAGTCTCTGACGAGGAGCGGAAGCCACTTCCCAAGAAAAGGTAGACTGATGATGCATTGCCAATAGCCGAGAAGCTGAGGAGGGAAACCGAAGAACGGGGACCTGGTCACAGTCTCCACTGCACTGGCGCCCCACCCCCTGTCCCATGCACAGCTGGAAACGCATGCCGTGCTCTGCGGGTGGCCTTGAACTAGCACTCAGTTGTGTCTCTAGCAGTGGTGGGGGTGTGGGGGATGGGGGCGTGGGTGGTGCACTGAGCCAGCGACACTCTCTGGCCTGGACCCTGCGGGACTCACAACAGGTGCTCACACACCCAACCGCAAGGTCTCATGACTGAGGCAGCTGGATTGGGGGCTGAGTGAGGAAAAGAGCCAAGTTGGCCCTTGTCTGACTCATCTCTGAATTCCTCCTCCTAACTCCCCCGCACCCAGCACAGTGCCTGGCACACGGCGTGTGCTCAGCAAGGCGTTACTAATTAATAGTACTAACAGCTACCGTTTATGGAACACGTGCTGTGTGCCAGGCACCTTACAAGGATTATCTTATTTAATCTTGACAGCCCTATGAGGAAGGTGCTGCTTTTTACCCTCATTTTACAGATGAGAAAATGCATGCTGAGGGAGGTTAAAAGTGACTTGTCTGAGGTCATAGAGCAAGTATATGGTTGGACTAGTATTCAATTTCAAGTCTATCTGATGCTAGAGTCAGGCTCATACCCCATGTTATACTGTGGGATGAATGAAAGAAACTGGAATCCACTACTGTGACCTCATTAGTCCTATGCGCAAAGCAAAAGACAGGAATTGATTAAGTGTGCAGGTCTGAGATACACCCCCCCTTCCAACGCACACACACATGCTTGCACACACACATCTCAGGCTTTGGAAACATCTCTTTAGTGCAAATGTTGCAACCCCCAGAGGGAAGTGACCCCACAGAGTGGGCTGCTGGGGGTTGGAGGGGAAGGGAGGGCCTATGCCAGGGCTGCCTTCACACTAAAAATACAAAGCCAGAGGACAGACATCAGCTGAGGTTCTCAGCAGGGAACTGATACAGCAGTGGGGAGGAGGGTTGCCCCTTTGAGACTTTGAGGAGCCTCTTGCGGTTGTCCACCTGCCCCTTGGGCTGCAGGGAAGGCATGCAGGTGGGATCATTCCAACACAGCAGCTTCCCAAGCCCCGGCAGGGTGGGTGGGTGCCCTTGGTCTCAGCTGCTTATGCCAAGCTCCACTCAACAGCTGCTGAACACACGAACAAAGTCACAAAGGGGACATCCACCTCCTAGGCATTGGCAAGCCAGGCCAGTGCCCAAGGTCTTGTGTCTATCAGGGCCTCCAGCTAGGCTACAGGAGATGCCCTCACTCCTTCAGATCTGTGCTCATGAGTCACTTTCTCAGTGAGGCCTACCTCGGCCACTCTATTTAACATTGCACCCATCCCCGGCTCTCCCTCTTCCCCTTCTATGCTTTATTTATCTTCAATAGGATTTATCATCAAATGACATTTTTTACTTATTCATTTTCTTTATCGTCTATCTGTCTCTACCACATCATATGGCCCATGAGAGCAGGGGGATTTAGGACGCTTTGCTCACTGCTGTAGCCCCAGTACCAAGAATAGTACCTTGCATACAGTTGGTGCTCAAGAAGAATTTGTCAAATGAATGCGTTCACTGAGTCCTACCCTTTTTGAGCACTATACAAAATATGATGATATTTACCTTGTCATGTCTTCTCAGTCATTCCTGAGGGGGAGGCATGGCGTTCGGGAAAACAGCCATTAAACTGGCCAGTGTGAGATCCTAACTTAGAACAAAGAAAAATCCTTATAAACACGACTTCCCTGCCAAGATCAGTTACTGCAATTGTCACTCTTGAGGAAGGGCCTCATGGACCAAGGTTCAAAGCTATTCAATTACATACAGAATCGCTGAGAAAATTCAGCAGTGCTCTGGGCACACACAGGCCTCCTACAGCATTGTTTGTTTACCATAACTATCAGCAGACAGGATCTAAACTGCAGTAGGAGTTGATGTAGCACTTCCTAAGTAACCTAGGTCAACAACAACCACAACAGAAACCGGGGAATTCCCCGGGGAGGTGACTAATAATAGCTCATTTCACACTCACTGGCTGTGTGACTTTAGGAAACTTACTTGACCTCTCTGAGCCTCAGTATCCTTGTTTGTACAAATGGGAATGATAATGGTGCCTACCTCATAGGGCCGCTGTGAGGCTTAAATGAGTTAACAGACGTAAGGTGGATGGAACCATGCATGGTACATAATAATCACTATATGTGTCACTTATTATTTGTATTGTTATTTCTAGACAGTGAGTGTCTGTAGGAGAGGGTTTAGATCCCCCTCCCCCCAGGCCCAGAACAAAATATATAAGCACAACATAAGTGTTAGCTATTACTACTGCTATCAGTATAAGTATAATGATGATGATGATTAGGAGGAGGAGTGTAATTACGTGATTCCTGTGTCTTCCATAGGAACTGCAAGCTCCATGAAGGCAGGCAGGGACCGTGACTGCCCAGAGCCTCGGAACACGGTGAGTGCTCAACTTCTACACAGTAGGTGCTCAATTGAATCTCGTGTGTGAATTTCACCCAAGGCTGTGGTAACTCTCCCGCTGCTTTGGGACTCAAATATTCTTAAACGTGAGTCAGCAATAGCCCGCCCTCCTGCAGGGGAGACAAAGGATATAGAGACCTCAATTCCCATTTTCCCCGGGGGAAACTCACTGTCTAGTAGGTCCAACCCTGAGAAATCACTTACAAGCCATTCACAAGTAAGCAAGCAATTGAACAGGTGGGTTCGGATTGTGATTATTGTTACCAAAGAAATAAACTGCGTGATGATGAAGAGTATATGCGTGTGTGGTGGCTGGGGGAGAGGCGGGGAGACTTTATAGCTTTATATGGGTAGTCAGTTCGCTATGAGGTGGTGGCATTTGAGCTGAGACCTGAAAGATGAAAAGGAAGCAGACTGCAAAGATCTGGGAAAAGAACTTTCCAGGCAGAGGGAACAGCAAGTGCAAACGCCCCAGGGCAGCAAAAGGCTTAGGGTCTCTTGGAAGGGAATGGAGGCCAGTGTGCCTGGGTCGTTAGGTAGAGGGATGAGGTTGGAGAGCCCTGTAAGCCACAGGAGGAGAAGGCATTGAAGAACAATCTCAGATGACTGAGACCTTTCCCTAAAACATCCTGTCAAAATATATTGCTCAATTATCTATATTCTATCAGAAAAGAGGAAAGATGTGGCACCTAGCCACGCATTCTCCCATCGTGGTTATGGACATTTCATATGCCTCTCTATTTCGGACTTCACCAATTCACATTTTGAACTAGTCCATACAGAGGCTGGGCTGTGAGAAAGTGGGTTTGCTATACTGCCTCCCAAATGCCACCAACTGATGCAGAGTTCACCTGTTTAAAAGAACAGACTCGCCACCAAGTTCGAAATCACCCATGGCTGTGCAGCTCCCGAGCAGGTTTATCTAGTCATTAAAGCAGGTTCCTGAAGACTCTTACTGTGCAAAGCTTTTTTCGCTCTCTCCCTATTGATATGTATTGGGAAATGATTTCTTAAAAAAATAAGAAACAGAGCTTTGGGGGGAAATAATCAATATATCCATTTTTTAAAAATTGAATCAAAAGCCCAGTCTCTGCCCAATTCATCTGAATTTCCTGAGCGTCTACTGACAATATCTGTGATGAGACATTTGTGTTCACATCTGGGGCAGGAGACATAGTAAACCTCAAAATATACCAAACACAGGGACATGTTTCTCACTTCCTCCCCCATCCCCAAGAATCCTATTCAGAATCAGGTTTCAGGTCTTGGCTCCTTGAACCCACCTGGCAGACAGTCCGAGGTGTGTGTGTTTCCTACCTTATATCTCAGAACTGTTGTTCTTTTTTTTTTTTTTTTTTTTTTAAAGATTTTATTTATTTTATTTTTCCCCCCAAAGCCCCAGTGGATAGTTGTATGTCGTAGCTGCACATCCTTCTAGTTGCTGTATGCGGGACTCGGCCTCAGGATGAACGGAGAAGTGGTGCCTCGATGCGCACCCGGGATCCGAACCCGGGCCACCAGCATCGCAGCGCGCGCACTTAACCACCAAGCCACAGGGCCGGCCCTCAGAACTGTTGTTCTGACCTTCAAGACTTTCCTTCTTCATCAAGGCTCAGCCCAGAAGACAGTGTGTGGCAAAGATCACACTTAACAGACGTCCATTTGCTCCCCTACGTTTCTCAGCCTTCCTTGCAGTTAAGTTTGGGCCACGTGACTAATTCTAACCAAGGGAGAGTCACGGAAAGTAATGTGTGTCATTTCTGGGCTGAGGCCGTTAAGAATTGGTATGTGCTATGACTGAATCCCATCCTCCCCAAATTCCTCTGTTGAGGCCCTAATCCCCAGCGTGGCTGTATTTGGATTAAGTAAATAATTAAGGTTAAATGAGGTCATGAGAGTGGGACCCTGATCTGATAGGATTGGTGCCCTTATAGGAGGAGACACCAGAGAGCTTGCAGTGAGAAGGTGGCTGTCTACAAGCCAGGAAGAGAGCTCTTACCAGGAACTGAATTGGCCAGCACCTTATTCTTGGCCTTTGCCAGCTCCAGAAGTGTGAGAAAATAAATTTCTGTTGTTTAAGCCACTCAATCTGTGGTATTTTGTCATGGCAGCCTAAGCTGACTAAGACACGTGCTTCTCCATCTCTCGCTTCCCCTGCTATGAAGATCTTGGGGGCCACATGTTCCAGACAGCCTAGCTATCTGTTGTCCAACCTGCATTAGACTTTGTATGAACAAGAAACAAGCCTTTCTCCCCCTGGGTCAGCTTGCCCCCAAGACTGGGTATGGATTCAGAAGTCCTAGGTATTCAGACAGATGCAAATTGTGCTTCCCAAGTCCTGGGTCCGGGGATTCAGCTAATAATGAAGATGTGAACTGCTCAAGGAATCCATTGAGGTTTCAAGTAAGAAAACAAGAGCTCCAGCTGCTAAAAAGTTGGGAAACCCTGGAAGATAAGGCATTGTCTCCAGAAAGCCCCCATTGAAATGCATACCAGTTCCCTGGAAGGGGTCACTCATTTATCCACTGACAACCAGGAGGCCCTTTCTTAAGGACTGATTTCTCAGGGGAGGGCTGGAGGGACAGGCCTAGGGTCTCAGGGACACCCTGGGTCACAAATCGGAGGCAGACCACACAGCTTGGACCAGGGTTATCCCTCCTCTGCCTGTGAAGAGTTTTGAATTTCATCGGGAGCAGGAGGGCCATTTCACTACTTGAGTTTTCCTGTGACTTCTCACTGGTATGCCTGTCTTGGGCCAGGCTACCTGTACAACCATCTCTTTAGACCACCCACGAGAAAGGATGGCAGTGAACTTTGGGGCCTTGCTTTTTTTTTTTTTTTTTTTGGTGAGGAAGATCGGCCCTGAGCTAACATCTGCCAATCCTCCTCTTTTTGCTGAGGGAGACTGGCCCTGGGCTAACATCCATGCCCACTTTCCTCTACTTTATATGGGATGCCGCCACAGCATGGCTTGACAAGCGGTGCATCAGTGCACACCTGGGATCCGAACCAGCAAACCCCGGGGCCGCGGCAGCAGAGTGCACGCACTTAACCGTTTGCGCCACGGAGCCGGCCCCTGGGGCCTTGCTTTTTTTTAATGCTTGGCAATACTTAACCACAAGCATCTTATTCCATCTGACCTTCCAAATTCTTCTCCTCTTTCAAAGCCAAGCTCAAGCCTAATGTCCCCTAAGAAACCTTCCCTGACTGCCCCTTCCCTTTGTAACGCCTGCTGATCTCCTAATAACAATAGCTATGAGCAACACTTATCATATACCACTATGTACAAGCCCTCCGATAGCTCATATTTCTGGTGTGTTATCTGATCTGATCCTCCTGGATCCCGAGGGAGGTGTAATCATTCCTACTTTACATCTGAGGAAACTGAGGTTCAGAGAGGGGAAGGGACTTACCCAAAGTCTCACAGCTAGTATGTGGCGGAGCTGGAACCCAGGCCTATCAGATTCCAAGACCCCTGCTCTTCACCAGCCTCTCCTGCCCCTCCCTGAACAGTGTCCGTTATCATCTGTTTAGAATCGCTCCTCAATCCCTGCAAGCTCCTTGAGGGCAGGGATGGCTTCTTCTAAGTGGTTAATAGTTAGCCTCTCCCCTTGGATCAGCACTTTACGGTTTATATAGGGCTTCTACCTATTCCAGATGAGGAAACTGAGGCTCAGAGAGTTCCATGAGTTGCACAAGGCACGCATCTGATTAGTGATGAGTTGCTTCGTTTGCTACCCCAAGGTGCCTCTCACTTGAGAACTGGGCCCCAGCAAATCCCTTCCTCCTCTCCTGGCACCATAGTCTTCTAAGCCTCATTTCTGCGCAATTGAAAACAGCTGAGGTTAAGAAAGGGCACTCATTTTACCTCTGATCCTTGGGAGTTGGAGCAGAGGCACACAGAGTTATGCACTTGACATTCAACAGGATGTGAGTGGAACTTTTCCTGTAGCCCTAGAACTGGCGACAGTATCAGGAGAGAACTGCCAAGGAACTTCCAACAGCACAGGGCCAACGCTTCCCTTAGGGATCGTTAAGAGCCTACCAAACAAGCTCTCCTGTGCCCAACCCCGTCCCACCTCGTCTATACAAGCAGAAGGGGGCTTCTCACTGGGATCAGGAGGCTTTGGACTAGTGCTGGGGCTTCTCCTTCCCCCAGACCCATAGCCAGGTAAGGGGATTGCAAGAGAATGCCATCAAGGTTAGGGGCCCTGTGAGGAGAGGAGAGTGGCATCTCATTGCTGGTTAGACATCCACTTGGGTAGCTGACTTGTGGCTCTGCCCCCAGCCTAAAAGAGCCAATTGAGGGGGGGAGTGGAGAGAGAGGACAGGGCAGCAAGCAGGGGCAGCAGCGGTGTGACCAGGCAGTGTGCGCTTTCCTCGGGTCAAGTGGTTGCCCCAGAAGGTAGTGAGGTTTGAGCTGTCTTACCTTATTCCACACAAGAGGGCTGGCTGCCGGGCGAGGGGACCCCAGGAGCAAAGGCCTTTGGGGAGACTGCTGGCGGCAGGTGTGTGTAAGTGTGGATGCAGGGGAGGTTGGTTGGAAGAAGTAGTGGCCTTATAGCTTCTCCCACATCAGGGAACTCTCAAGTGGGGAGGCCTACAGACCCCTCCCAAGTTGGGGGTAGTGTCTCAAGAAAAAGAAAATCATTGCATGTCTGTATGTCATTGAGTCGAGACTTTACGATGAACCAGTTACACAGTGTGAAACACTGTCCCTGAATACCCACCATTCAGCTGACCTTCTTTCGAAGAGCTCCCGTGGCCCCTGCCTCCTTGTGGCTTCCTTGTGGACCCTCTGGGGTTAGGCCGGCCTAGCTGGTGGAAGGGAGAACTGGTCTGTTTGCAGTGCTGTGCTCAGGCCCAGGGAGAGGGTGAGGCAAAAGGTGCTCATTGTCAGGTGCCGACCCTGCAAGTGGGTCAGCATCTCCCTAAATTTTGCACCCTAGGTGCCTCACCTGCATCATCCTTGTCCCAGTCCTGTTTGTAACTGTCATAGGGTGTGGGCCAGAGCCCAGTGGTTCCTCTGGGATTCACAGAAACCTTTCAGGTCCACAAGGACAGTCTAGGCTCGGGTGCTGAGGATCTAGGGATCTGAGGCTAGCACAGCAGCCGACCTTGACTCAGATAGGGCAAGCCCAGCACCGACAGGCTTTCCCACAGGGGGAGCCCAGATGATGCCTGCAGCAAAGTTGTCGGGAAATAGCATCCCCCCAGCAACACGCACAAAAGCCAAGCCAAGCTTGGTGAGGGAGGGAGGTAAGGGCACTAGAAAGGAAGATTGCAGACCTGTGTCCAAGTCCCAGCTTTCCCACTATGTGTGATCCGGCTAAGTGGCAACCTCGCTGTGCATGTTCCTCAGGTGTAAGGTAATGATGGCGCCTCCCTCACAGGGCTACATGCCAACGAAATGGGATCCTGTCCGCCAAGTCAGTCCCAGGCCGCTTTGAACCATTCACTCACTGTGTAACTTGGAGCAAGTCTCCAACCTCTGTGATTGTTCTGTAACAAACCAAAGAATGTTTTTAACTGAATATAACGGAATGTTTTTAACTGAATGCAGGCATTAAACGGAAACGGAAAGAATTTTTTAACTAACTGAAAGCAGAGGGCTGGTCCGTATGGTCTCTTACGTTCCCTTCCTGTTTTGTGTTTCCATGATTTAAAAACAAAACAAACACCAACAAATACTTGGAACTGGAGAGGGGAGCCAAGCGCTAGGGAGGCAGCTTTCTGCACCACTCTGCCAACAAGCCAAACAAAACTGAGGTTATTCTGCCCCCTGGTGTCCCCTTCTGTAACTGCAGTAGCTGCCAGTGGCCAATCTAGGTTACAGGAGATTTAGAATTACTTCTGTTCATTCATTCATTCACCCATTCATTCATGCCTCATACATTTATTGAGTGACCCACTCTGGGCCAGGTGCTGTGCTGTACACTGTGGGTACAAAGATGAATAACACTAGGACCCCTCCTTGAAGGGGGCCGCAGTCTAGCGGGGCAGACAGACACACAAAGACATCATTTTTATACAGTTAAATAAGTGCTCTGTTAAAGGTCATTATGTGGTGCAAAGAGGGCGTGCTTGGCGTGGGGGAGGCAGGGGACATGTCGGGAAGATCCTGGCAAGAAGAAGTGGTGGCTGAGTTTGATGACTGACTTCGAGTTCTTTAGGTGGCTGGGGGAAGGGCCTTCTGGACAGAGGTGGGTGTGTGTGAAGGCATGGGGGCACATGTGAGGGACTACAGAACGTTTCGTATGCTGGGGCCATAGTGTGGGTTTGGGAGACAGTGGGAGATGAAGTTGAGAGCTGGCTGGTGGTCAGGGCGCAAAGGGCCTCACGTGCCACGAGGAGGGCGCAGACCTGTTTCCTGGGTGATTGGGAATCCTTGAAGGGCTTTGAGCAGGGCAGGGACATGGTTAGATTTGAATTTCTGTCAGTACATACTGGCTGCTTTGCAGAGAATAGGTTGTAGAGGTGTAAGGCCGGGGAGGCTCTAAGGAGGGTTGCCAGATTTAGAAACAAAACAAAAGGAAAAGCCCAGGATGCCCACTGAAATCGGCATTTCAGATAGAGAACAATTTTTAGTATAAATCTATCCCAAATATTGTATGGAACGTACTAAAAACTATTCCTTGTATATCTGAAATTCAAATTGAACTGGGTGTCCTGCATCTTATGTGGCAACCCTAGTTAGAGTCGTCAAGGAGAGTTGATGGAGGCTTGGACTAGGGTGGAGGCAGTAGAGTTGGATAGAAGTTGAAAAATTCAAGGAGTATTCAGGAGCTAGAAATGAAAGAACTCGGGGCTGACGTGGATGAGGGAAAGTGAGAAGCAGGTGTTAGACATAACGCCCGGTCTCGTTTGGGCTGCTTGCTCTGTGTTGGATCCTCTCACTGCACCCCACCCCAACCACTGCACACATGGAGATCAAGGGTCTTTCCTAAAACATCCCAGAGAACCCCTGAACCCAGGAGCCAAGACATCCTCCAGACCCCCATCTGCCCCTGCTCTGGCCTGCCTCCTGTCCGGCTCCTCTGGGTTCCACACCGGCTTGGTTCTGCATTTTGGTCTCAACCCTTGTTTGGTCCAGCTAATCAGCCAGGGTTTGGTGCCTGGAATCAAGCTAAGGCCCCTTTAGGGCTCTGGCCTCTCCGCACCACTCTTTGCAATGGCTAGCATGAGGCACCGAGCCCAGGCCTCCGTGGCTGACTAGGACAGATCCTTCCTGCTGGGGAGGAAAATCTCAAACATTCCCAGAATGTCACAGGTTTCCCTAGGGGCTTTCTCAAGCCCAGAAGGCTGGGACTGGAATAGTGGCCTGGCTTCTCAGAGATTCTTGTGACCCAACAGTGCCTCCCAGTGGCAACACAGCACACAGCAGGCCGAGGTGAGATGGCAGACTGTTTTGTAAACCACTGGGAGAGCTTTACATTCCTCATCTCTCCCCTGGCAGGGCGCAGGGGTCCTGCCCTGCCTGGTGGCCAACCATCAGGAGTGCTGTTGGCGCTCCTCAGCTCTTATGGATCTGAACAACATATCTGTTCGGTGGACTTGCCAGTAGAGATGACATTCGAAGTATCAAACTAGGCCCTGAGATCTCTCTTCTTGGCGAGACTCAGGAAAATGCTCCAAGTTGAACTGGTCAGAGTCTCCGAAATCTCCAGCTTTCCATATTTGATAGATACCAGCTTACAAATAAAAGTAGCTGTGTTTGAGGACACCCCGCACCACTCCCCCTGCCCCCTACACACATCTGCTTGTGGACATCCCCACCCAGACAACTGGAGGCGGAGGGTGGCTTTCACAATTGGGTTTGCCATGGTGGGCATGTTGCCAACCAGGCAGTGGGCCTGGCCACAATAGAGGGTGGCTGCCCAACTGTCCAGTATGCCACTACCCTCTCTGGGGTCACAGCCAGTCAGAAAGAACCTACCAAATGTCTCACCCCTCTCCCCTCCATACAAGAGCTTGTGCATATGTCGCCAGAGCCAAGGGCCTATGCCCCAAGCAGGGGAGCTGAGATATCAGGCCTCAGATGACCTGGTAGGCTGGAGCACAAGGCCCGTCTGGAGTAACTGAAAAGTCTTCTAAGGAGACTCGCTCAGGAAACACAGCTCCCTCCCTTACCCTCTCACTCCAGACACTTGACATGGGTGCCTGGGGACACCCCAGGCTGTGGCGGGGAGGCTGTGACCCACTGCTTGTGTCTCCAGCGCCATCTGGCTGGAGACGGTGAGCCATCCCCTAGGAATGGCATGCTCTCTGTTTTCTAGCAGATCTTGGCCATCAGCCTTTGCCATGGCCCCTGGGGGCCCTAGCTCCTATTCCCCTGGGCCCAGGACTTTGGAGAAATATGCAACTTATCATGTGCCTCATCTGTAAAATGAGAAGAATAATAATATTTCATAGGGTGGTTACCCAGGCTACATGAGTAAATACATGTAAAGTGCTTTGTTGTTGTTATCATTAATACTTCTCAGAGTCTGAGCTTGAGCCTCTCCGAGGATCTAGACACTAGCTTGGGTCTGAGTCCTCGAGCTCTCTCCCCTCCCTTTCCCCTCAGGGTCTCCAGTTGTTTACTTGAAAAATGAAATAGGAATCACTCCATCTTTTCCATGGGCTGTGAGTCTTCCAGGATGAGGAACTCTGGAGGTTCTGTGGATCGAGGCAGGTGGTGGTGGGGGAGACCATGGTCATGGTCATCGAGTTGTGCAGCACCCCAGCTATTTTCTACTGACTAATAGACGACACTTTGCCTGACCTCCTGGGCTGAGGGTCTGCGGTCTGCTTGTGACATCAAGATGTGCTTCAGAGGCTTCACCTTATGTAAACCACTGGCCTTCTCCATCCTAGACTGTCTGCTTTAGTCCCAATTCCTGGCTGGCTCTGAGAGATACACATTTGAGAGGCCCAAGGTAGCCACCTTCTGTCCAGCCAAGGGGTCCACCTTCTACAGACCAGCTCCATCAAACCCCAATTCCTTGCAGTCGCTGGGCCCTACAAGGCATCAGTCATCTTTCATGTCTCCTACCTGACTACCCTGCCAATGACCTCCTCAGGCAGGGGAAGAGTTTCTCAGTCCCTTATGAGGGGCATTTGCCTTGGTTTAGGTGTGAGGTATGGATCCAGCTGTTTTTTCTTCCAGATGGTTACCCAGTGGTCCCAACATGGCTTATTGAAGAGTAAACACTAGAATCACGCTCAGCATGGTGAGATGCTCACGCAGGCAGTAGGACATGGGGGCTGAGATTGAGGGGACGGCAAATTCACAATTCCCCTGTATCTCATGCTCATTCTAGGGATGTGCTCATTGAGTGGTAGGGAGTGAAATCACTGCATTAAATCATTATTTTTATCTCTTTTTTTGTTCTGAGCACTCATATGTGAAGTCCAACAAGTTAAATGCTATGTAATATGTACTCATTATCAAGGCCAACTTCCAGGTTTGTGGGTGCTCTGTTAAGGGGCTCCAGCCTCCAGTGGTGGAGGGCTCAGACCACCACAGTCTAGAGCAGGGGTTAGCAAACGTTTTCTGTCAAGGGCCAGACAGCAAATATTTTAGACTTTGCAGGCCAGACTGTCTCTGTTGCAACCACTTAATGCTGCTTTTGCTGCACGAAAGCAGCCATAGAGAACATGTAAAGAAATGAGCATGTAGTCCCATTTGTTTATTTTTTCTATTGTTTCTCTTGCCCGGTCAGATGTGGTGTTTGAAAAGATGTTGCTAAGACCGATGTCGAAGAGCGTACTGCCTATGTTTTCTTCTAGAAGTTTCATAGTTTCAGGTCTTACATTCAAGTCTTTAATCCATTTGGAGTTAATTACATCAAACTAAAAAGCTTCTGCACAGCAAAGGAAACCATCAACAAAACGAAAAGACAACCTAACAATTGGGAGAAGATATTTGCAAACCATACATCTGATAAGGGCTTAATCTCCAAAATACATAAAGAACTCATGCATCTCAACAACAAAAAAACTAACAACCCAATTAAAAAATGGGCAAAAGACCTGAACAGACATTTCTCCAAAGAAGATATACAGATGGCCAACAGACACATGAAAAGATGTTCAAAATCACTAACTATCAGGGAAATGCAAATCAAAACTACAATGAGATATCACCTCACGCCCGTCAGAATGGCTATAATTAACAAGACAGGAAACAACATGTGTTGGAGAGGATGTGGAGAGAAGGGAACTCTCATACACTGCTGGTGGGAGTGCAAACTGGTGCAGCCACTATGGAAAACAGTATGGAGATTCCTCAAAAAATCAAGGATAGAACTACCATATGATCCAGCTATTCCACTGTTGGGTATTTATCCAAAGAACTTGAAAACACCAATTTGCAAAGGTACATGCACCCCTGTGTTCATTGCAGCGTTATTCACAATAGCCAAGACTTGGAAGCAACCTAAGTGCCCATCAAGGGACGAATGGATAAAGAAGCTGTGGTATATATACACAATGGAAGACTACTCAGCCATAAGAAAAGATGAAATCCAGCCATTTGTGACAACATGGATGGACATTGAGGGTATAATGCAAAGTGAAATAAGTCAGAGGGAGAAGGTCAAATACCGTATGATTTCCTTCATTAAGTAGTAGATAATAACAACAATAAACAAACACATAGGGACAGAGATTGGATTGGTGGTTACCAGAGGGGAAGGGGGGAGGGAGGAGGGTGAAAGGGATAATTCGGTACATGTGTGTGGTGATGGGTTGTAATTAGTATTTTGGTGGTGAACATGATGTAATCTATGCAGAAATAGAAGTACAATGATGTACACCTGAAACTTTTACAATGTTATAAACCAATGTTACTGCAATAAACAAAAAATTAAAAAAAAAAAAAAAAAAAAAAAGAAATGAGCATGGCTGTATCCCAATAAAATTTTATTTACAAAAACAGATGGCAGTCTGGATTTGGCCCACGGGCCATAGTTTGTCAAGCCCTGACAGCAACTGAGACATAATTCTACAAGAGTGGTCCAGAGGTGAATTACATATCAGTCACATAAGAGAGTGCCATATCAAATACAGGGTCATTGAGAGTCTTCATGGACATCTTAAATGAGCCTTTGTGGCTGGCTAGGTGGGCAGGGCATCTGGCTTAGGTCCCTGAATAGAATGTCCTGTGCCCACCCTCACAGAGCAGGCCATCTAGCATTCTGGGTCTCCTAGACTGTTGCTGGATTAAGTCTAAATCTCAACCAGGACCATTGCACATAGGTATCTGCCCCTTGCCTGTGCCAAACCGTTTGTGTTAGCTCACTGGCTGATGCCAAGCACACCACCAGCCAACTCTGGGCCACCCTCACCCTGCCTGTCAAAGGAGAGAAGGGACGTGAGGATTGTCAGGGTGGGATGGTGCTGCCATTCACTGAGAACACAGAAAGAGGAGGTTTGTGGGGGCACAATGAGTTTGGTTTGGGATATGTTGAGTTTAAGATGGCTGTGGGACATCCAAGTGGAGACACCCAGCAGGTAGTTTCACACAAGCATTCGATTTACCTGAATTCAACTCGACTCACACTGCCAAAGGAAGAGAGAAAATGACAATGAAAAGTATTCCAGCAGTTCCATTTGTGCTTTGGCCAAGCAAGCATGTGCTCTGGAGTGAATGTGACATGAGGAAGTGGGCCTCCTGTTCCTTCAGTGGGTCTCAGTTTTTCCACGCCTGTCATGGTATGACCATCTCCCTGAGCTGAGTACGGGTCATGTATTCAAAGATGCCATTGTCTGTTGTGTGCGTGTGCGTGTGTGCATGCATGTGTGTATGACATGCTTCCTGGGAGCATTATTTCACTTTTGGTGTATTTAAGGGATTCTTCTGGGTATATTCAATTTTTTTATTGATGTCTTAATGGTTTACAACATTGTGAAATTTTAATTGTACATTATTGTTTGTCAGTCACCATATAAATGCGTCCCTTCACCCTTTGTGCCCACCCCTCAACCCTTTTGCCCCTGGTAACCACCAAACAGTTCTTTCTGTCCGTATGTTAGTTTATCTTCCATGTATGAGTGAAATCATGTGGTGTTTGTCTTTCTCTCTCTGGCTTATTTTGCTTAACATAATACCCTCCAGGTCCATTCATGTTGTTGCAAATGGGACAATTTTGTCTTTTTTATGGCTGAGTAGTATTCCATCATATATAGGGTATATTCAACTTTTGCCTGAAGTAATTGACTTTAGAATGCAAACCTGAATGAGACGTGATGCCAACTGTAAATGTGTCTGAAGCAGAAGATAGTGGGGAAGGACACTGAGAGAATTTTGGGATTCACAAGCACGTAGGTGGCAATGGCAGACAGAGGAGTGAGTGGAGTTTACGGAGTGAGAATATAGAGTAAGAAGAGAAGTGGCACAAGCCCAAGGCCTAGGACCTAGGATGTGCTGTCATGTAGCGGTAGGGCCAGGGAGGAAGATGAGCCTGCCTGCGATGGAGCCTGAGACAGAGGGGTGGGTGAGGTGGGAGGAAAACCAGGAGGAGTTTGGGTCCTGGCAGCCTGGTGGAAGGGAGTGCTCCAGAAGAAGGGGTGGAAAGCTGCTGAAAGGTCGGAGAAGTTGAGGGCTGAGAAATGACCTTTGGCTATGGCAACATGGAGGTTTCTGGTGACGTTGGTGAAAGCAGTGTCGGAGGGACGGGCCAGAGAGGGTCGAGAGATAAGTGGAGGCAAGAAAGCAAGGACAGCAAGTGGAGATGACTCTTTCAAGAAGTGTAGCTGTGGGAGAGGGGGGACAGATTGGTAGAGCAGGAAGGTGTCTATCCTTCAGCCATAACTCCTTTGTGTCAGGTCATACGGTCCTGGGTGTGAATGAAGGAATTCCATCCATTTTCTGCCATCATCTCATTTGCCCCTGAGAGCCCAGCCCCAAAGAGCCTAGTTTTCAAGGGCTGCTGTAACCAAGTACAAATCTTCCTTGACTTATGATGGGGTTACATCTGATACACCCACTGTAAACTGAAAATATCGTAAGTCGAAAATGCATGTAATAGACCTAACCTACAGAAAATCATAGCTTAGCCTAGCCTACCTTAAACGTGCTCAGAACACTTACATTAGCATACAGTTGGGCAAAATCATCTAACACATAGCCCATTTTATAATAAAGTGTTGAATATCTCATGTAATTTATTGAATACTGTACTGAAAGTGAAAAACAGAATGGTAGTATGAGTTCAGAATGGTTGTCAGCACATCGATTGTTCACCTTCGTGATCGTGTGGCTGACTGGGAGCTGCGGCTCACTGCCACTGCCCAGCATCACGAGACAGTATCTACTGCATATTACTAGCCTGGGAAAACATCAAAATTCAAAATTTGAAGTGTGGTTTCTACTGAATGCGTATTGCTTTTGCACCATCGTAATGTTGAAAAATCATAAGTCAAACCATTCTAATAAGTCGAGGACCGTCTGTACCACACACTGGATGGCTTAAACAACAAAAATTTATTCTCTCACATTCCGGAGGCAAGAAGTTCAAGATCAAGATTGGCAGGGCTGGTTTCCTCTGAGGACTGTGAGGGGTCTCTGTTCCAGGCTTCTCCCCTAGCTTCTGGTGGTTTGCTGGCAATCTTAGGCATTCCTTGACTTACAGATGCATCACCCCAATCTCTACCTTCACCTTCACATGGCGATCTCCTGGCGTGTGTGTCTCTGTGTCCAAATTTCCCCTTTTTAAAGGACACCAGGCATATGGGATTAAGGCCCACCCTATTCCAATATGACCTCATCTTACTTAACTAATTACATCTGCAATGACTCTATTTCCAAATAATGTCACATTCACAGGTACTGAGAGTCAAGACTCTAATGTATGAATTTGGCGGGGTATACAATTCAACCCATAACAAACCTTTTGGTTTCCTTTCTTTCTACTTCCTCTCCAATCGTCTGGCCAAAAATCACTCTGTTCCTTCCCATTCACATCTGTGCCTCCCCCTCCTCCAGCTGCCTCATCGCCTCCATCCCTCCTTCTCAGCTGATCCCTCTCCAAAGAATATCTCTCATCAACTTTTAGTGGCAAAATTACCTCCTTACCCTCACTGAAACTTTCTAAATAACTTGAAACATTGAGGGACGGTGAAGGAAGCAAGAGAAGAAAATATTATTTAATTCTGCCTGGTTTTCAGCAAAAGATAGGACTGAAACCTCCACGGCCTTGAGATAATTTCGATCTAGTCCTGAAAAAAATGTTTCTGTTTTTGTTGACTTTTCAGGCCATACGTAACAGATTGTAAGGAGAATAGTTAATCAAATTCCTGAAAATAGAAAGAAATAATCGCAAAACCAGAAAGGTAACTGCAGCTTTAAATCCGAGTTTCACAACTGGGAAGACTTCTCCTCTGCCAGCTACTGGCTACAGCTACAATCAGCAAATGATCCTTGCTCTTAGGAGCCAGGGCTACCGTTACAGGTAGAGGAGTGGCCCATGATTGCCAAATGGCTCCTGCAAGTGTGCTGTGTGAGTAGACGTGGCTTAGAGCGCCATGTCCTGCAGAGCCCCGAGGCCCACAGTCAAGACGGGACCTTGGCCGGCTGAGGAGCCCTGAGTCTGCCTGGTGGTGTGCGGGTCTGGCATGCCAGAAGCTAGAGGAGAGAAGCCTGCAGATGCGAGGGACAGAGCAGGCCTGGGATGGAGTGGGCCTGGCTCCCTGCCTGCGAGGCCCTCTCCAGCCACCTACGTCCCTCAGCAGGACACCGTGTCCGTTCATTCCAACACACAGATGTTCCTTTCTTTTATGAAATGATGTTTTCTTTAATCTGTTTCTGATACAAAAAGTAATGCATACTCATTGTAAAATATTTAGAGAACCAAATATAAAGGTAAAAAAAAAATCATTTGAGTTGGCACCAGAGGGTTGCTTGGGGGGCTTTACCATAATCTCCATCAGCACCCCCAAAGTCACTCCAAATACACATGCAATTTAAGGAAAAACTCTACCCGCCCTGCAAAAGCAGCTTACAGTTTCAAGACAAAGTCCCTGGCCTCCCTTTGAATGGCTTCTAAACCTTCCCTTATAGACATTCCGGAGCCACCACTGCCCACAACACCACCACTGCCCACAACACCACCACCTAGGGGTGACTGCTATTTACAGAATGGAGTATCAACTTCCACGATTTGTATGCCTATGTATTATCTCTCTCTCTCTTTTTTTTTTTGGTGAGGAAGATTGGCCCTGAGCTAACATCTGTTGCCAATCCTCCTCTCCTTGCTTGAGAAAGATGGTCCCTGAGCTAACATCTGCGCCAATCTTCTTCCACCTTGTATGTGGGACACTGCCACAGCATGGCTTCATGAATGGCGTGTAGGTCCGCACCAGGGATCCGAACCCGCAAACCCCGGGTTGCTGAAGCAGACTGTGTGAACTTAACCACTACGACAGCGGGCTGGCCCCATTATCTCTTTTTTTAAATTTATTTTTTGATATATAATTGACATATAACATTATATTAGTTTTAGGTGTACAACATGATTTGATATTTGTATATATTGCAAAATGATCACCACAATAAGTCTAGTTAACATTCATCACCATACATAGTTACATATTTTTTTCTTGTGATGAGAAGTTTTAAGATCTACTCTCTTAGCAACTTCCAAATATACAGTACAGTATTATTAACTAGTTACTGCAGTCACCATGCTGTACATTACATGTCTTATCTTTATGTATTATCTATATATCGGATTTTTTAAATCTGGGAACATTCCGTACATACCTACTTACATCCTACTCTTCCACTCAATGTTACATCTTAGCATTTTCCCACGTCACCATTCCTCAGCAACATTATCTGTACAGGTTGCATAATATTTTATCCATAAAAATCTACAGTGTGTTTACCACCTTCTGGCTCTGAAGGCTATGTGGATTGTTTCCAGTTTTTTGCTCTAATGAATAATTCTGGGATGAACCTCCATCAACTTATGCCTTGTGCTCCTCTAGGAGTATTTCCTAGATGTGGAATTACTACTATGAATGTTTCCAGGCTCTTGATACATATTGCCATATTGCTTCTAGAAAGGTGACACTCATTTACCTTTGACAAGCAGCAGACACGCATGTTTTCCCTCGTCTTTGCCAACATTAGCTACAGATGACACAGATTACAGGGCGCCAGGCCTTAGGCTAGGTGCTGGGGACATCATAGTAAGGAAATTAAAAAAAGAACGTGGTCTCTGCCTGCGCAGAGTTCCTGACCTGGTGGGAGAGAGTGACCTTGATCAGATAATGGATGCATCATTACAAACTGTGATGAGCGCTCTGGAGGAGAGGAAAGCATGTGAGCAGAGCAGAGCAAGGGAGGAGCTGGCTCTGCGGGAAGAGGGAGCAGAGAGCAGTCAAGGACAGCAGTCCCGCGTGGCTGAAGCCAAGAGAATGGGGGTGGCAGGATGTGGGAGGAGGCTGGAGTCAGTGACACTGAGACCTGCTGGGCCCTGTGGGTCCCGGTAAGAATTCCGGGAAGCCACCGAATGCTTTTAAACAGAGGGGTGATGTGATTAGATTTGCCTTTTGAGAATCACTTTTTAAAAAAAAAATTGAAAAATTTTAAATCGTGGTAAAAAACATATAACAAAATTTACCATTGTAACCATTTTTAAGTGCATGGTCCAGTAGTGTGAAGTATATTCACATTGTTGTGCAACACATCCCCCAAATGTTTTCATCTTACAAAACTGAAACTCTACACCCATTGAACAACAACTCCCCATTTCCTCCTTCCCGAAGCCCCTCTCAACCACCCTTCTACTTTCTGTGTCCACGAGTTTGACTATTCTGGGTACCTCATATAAGTGGGATCATACAGTATTTGTCTTTTTGTGACTGGCTTACTTCACTTAGCATAATGTCCTCAAGGTACATTCACATTGCAGCATATGTTAGAATTTTCTTCATTTTTAAGGCTGAATAATATTCCATCATATGGATATACTACATTTTGTTTCTCCATTCATCTATCGATGGATACTTGGGTTGCTTCCACATTTTAGCTATTGTGAATCATGCTGCTATGAACATGGGTGTGCAAACATGTGTTCGAGTCCATGTTTTCAATTTTTTTGGATCTATACTCTGAAGTGGGATTGCTGGATTATGTGGTAGTTTTATTTTTAATGTTTTTAGGAACCTGGAGAATCACTTTTAAAAAGCAAAATCAGCAAGGCTGATTTTGTTGCCTACAAAACAATAGAAAATATTAAACATATACACATTTCAGGGACACCTATTGTATACAGACTTGTGTCTTGAAGTGCTTTGAGGGACAATCTTCATTTATTAACCAAATATCATTGAGCACTTGCTCTCTGCAAGGCATCATGGGGAAACCCAAAATATGCCATGCTTGGTTCCCACTCTCAGGAAGCTTCTAGTCCCAGAGGGGCAACAACACCCTTTGGTGTGTGGTATGTTTAAATAGTGGTACAAAGGGAGATTCTGAGAGTTCAGGGGAGGCAGGAGTCATGGGGAAAGGCTTCCTGGAGGAGGTGACATTTGGGTTTCATAGGGTTTGGACAGGTGGAGGGGTAGGGGCTAGAGGACTCCAGGTAGCAGGCAGAGATTGAGCCAAAGCGGAGAGTGTGCGTGAGTTTACGGAAGAGGAGGGCATGAGAAGGTCAAGAGTGGGAGATTCGGCTGGAGAGGCGGGCGGCAGAGACTAAGGAGAGCTTTAATGCCAGTGTGAAGAATTAGAACTTCTGTGGTAAGTGCAGGTGAGGGGCCCAGAAGGGTTTTGATTAGGGGAGTGACATCAAAGCAGTGCACTGGGAAGATTAGTCTGGCAAGGATGCATGCAGGACTGAAAGGGAGAGCTAAGAATTCCGAGAAGCCACCGGAAATTAGTTAGAAAGGGATTAAAAAGGATACCCCAGGGGCTGGCCCAGTGGCGCAAGTGGTTAAGCGCGTGTGTTCCCCTGCAGCGGCTCGGGATCTGCTGGTTCAGATCCCGGGCGTGCACCGACGCACTGCTTGTCAGGCCATGCTGTGGTGGCGTCCCATATAAAGTGGAGGAAGTTGGGCACAGATGTTAGCCCAGGGCCAGTCTTCCTCAGCAAAAAAGAGGAGGATTGGCAGATGTTAGCTCAGGGCTGATCTCCTCACGAAAAAAAAAAAAAAAGATACCCCAGGCCTGAGGTAATGAGGTTTGAAATCAGCAGCGGGCCGTGGGAAGTGGAAAGGAGGCCGCAGATGGAGGACACTATGAACGACCTGACCTTGGCCCATTTTCCATGGATATCCTATCACACCTTTTCTCCCCTCCTTTCCCCTCCCCTCCCCTCCCCTCCTTCCTTTGTCTCTCCCTCTGTTTCTCTCTCCCTTTCCTTCCTTCCTCCTTCTTTAAAAAAATATCATATGTCTTATCTTATGATGACCAGTCTCACTCATTTTGTTTTCCTTCAGAATCTGGCATAATGGCCTACACTTAGCAGATACCTGATAAATATGTGTTGAATTGCATTTAGTGACTCATCTGAAGTGTGGCAGGGGCCAAAAATAACCAAGGGTTCAAGCCTGGGTGATGGGAGAGAAGAGGATGCCAGGAGAAGCTGATCAGGGTCGAAATCAGGTTGAATTTGAGCTGCTGGCAGGTTATCTAGCTGACTTGAAATCTTGGATGTAGCTAGAGAGAGAGGGGTTTTAAGATGCATCCCCACCTTCACCCCCACTCCAGCTGGGGAGACAGTGGCTGTATTTAAGGGCATAAATTTTGGTCTGGGGTCATATTCTGGTCTGCCACTAGCCAAGTACCAAGTTAGGTAGTCTTCCTGAGCCTCAGCTTCTTTCACCTGTGAAAGTGGGATAAAGTAGTACTTATAAGGTGGTTGTCAAGGCTAAAGGTGAGGCTAAATGCGTTAGTACAGCACCTGGGATAAAAGATAGCGACAGTTATTAGTTATTATTACTATTAGTAAGGTTAGGAGAAGGAGCATGCATCACATCAGTCCCGAGTAAACCCATCCATGGCTTCCTGCTGCATGTCGAATAAAAGGCAGAGTCCTTCCCTTGGCACTGCAGGCCTACTTGATGAGGTCCCTCCCACTTCTCATCCAGCACCCCCACTGTGCGTGGCTGTCCCGAGAACTCAGCAAGCTGCTTTGCTGCCTTAGGGCCTTTGCATTTGCTCTTTCCTTTGCTTGGAATGTTCTTTGCCAGATCTCGCATGGCTGGCTGTTCTTTTTTTTTTTTTTTTGTATATACTGTGTAACCATCATTCAAATCAAGATAAGGGATCTTTTGGCTTCGTGAGATTTAGGTCTCAGCTCAGAAATCACCTCCTCAAAGTAACCTTCCCTGACCAAGTCCCCTTTCGATGCCTGCTGGTATATAACCCCGCTTTATTCTCTCCAGAGCACTTGTCATGATCTCTAGCTGCCTTGTGCACTGTTTATTTCCACATCTACTTACCCCATCCCACCCCACCTTCCTAGTGACAGCACCGTGAGGGCAGTCACTTAATCACGTTGGCATCTATATCCTCAGCACCTTGAACAGAGCCCGGCACACAGCAGGCGCACAATAGATACTTGTTGAATGAATGGCTGATATTGAAGATGCAAGGAGAGGGGTGATAGTTGATGGAAACAAGTCCAGTGAGGGCTGGAGAAGCGCTGAAAGTGCAGTGGAAGAGCTGGCTTTAGCAAGGAGGAGGGCCTCTTATTTGTGAGACAGGTGGGAAAGGGGAGGCAGGAGGTGAAGCTGGAGCATTTTGATAGGCAGGGCAGGGCTTTGAGAGGGCTGCTTCGGCTGACCACTGTGACATTTTCACAAAGTAAAGGTACGGTCACCTGCTGAAAGCTGAAAGGCAACGGAACAGGGGTCTGGGCCGTGAAGCCAGTGCAGGCTTTTGGAATAAATATACTAGCTGCCATTTACTTAGCACTTATGCCCCAAGCACTGTTCGAAGCCCTTTAAACGTATGAGCTGATTTCATTTCACGACTATTATTACTTACATTTTAAAATGTGGAAATTGAGTCCCAAAGAGGTCAGTTAACTTTTGCCCAAGGTCAGACATCTAGGAAGTAGGAGAGCTGGATTTGAACCCAGGCAGTCTGGCCGTTGGAGCCTATGTGAAGAACCACTACAATTTCCTGCCTCCCTGGTCCCCGAGGCGCAGATCTATGAAGGGTCAGCAAGAGATGAAGAAGAGAATCATGGAATGAATGGTATATGGCAGGCCCAGGGGCAGTCAGCCAGTCAGCATGCTGTGCCAGAAAGTCCAGGTATGGGAGCAGAGAAAGTGAATAGGATGTGGTTGAGAGTGACTTAGGATTAGGCACAGCAAAGATGGAGGCTGAGGCATTCTGAAGTGTATGAGAGAGGGTTTCTGGGTAGCGAAAACAGCATGTGCAAAGGCCCTGAGGTGGGAAAGAGCTTAGCTCATTGGGAGGAGTGAAAGGACAGTGTCAGAATACAGTGGCAGGAGGGGGAGAGTTACTGGTAGGCATTCAGTCTAAGGTGGGGCCTAGGCACTGGTATTTTTTAAGTAGCCCAGGTTACTCGGCCAGGGTTGAGAACCCCTGATTTAGACCAGTTTCCAGGTGATGCTGGTTTGGTGACCACCCTTTGAGAAACATGCCCTCGATAATTCTGATGAGTAGCCTGGGTTTAGAACCACTCGTCTAAATTGAAGATGGTGAAAGGGAACAGCACGGAACCACGGCCTCAAAGTGTGATTGAGGGACAGACAAACCCCTCTTCTCCTCCCAGGGAGCCAGGGGATGGGAGCAGCTTCCACAGGACAGAGGCGATGGAGAAGCTAAGAATTCAGGTGAGGAGCAGCAAAAAGTGAAAACGGGGAATTTTTCCACGAAGCAGAGAAAGAAGGGCCAGGAGCAGGCACTCAGGGCAGGGCAGAGCAGCGTAGGGAATGGCAAAGGGAGGCCGCCAGGGGAATGGGCAGAGCGGTGGGTGTGGTTCCTGAGGCTCAACAGCAGCCAGGTGTCACATGCTGGTGATGGAGCTCATTATTCATCCTTTAATTTACACCTCACCCCCACTCCCAAAAAGATTTGCGGCCAAACGCTGAAATACAGAAGTATGGAAGGTGGCACGATGGTGTGTCTGTGCTAGGGGAAGGAGGGCAGTAGAGGAGGCTGAGCACGGGGTCTGATCTTATCTAGCTGATGAGGTTGTTAACATCAAATGAGAGCCAGAGAGTCTTCGCAGTGTGGTAGAGTCAGCGTAACATAGTGGAGAGCTGGGGGGAGCAGGGGATAGGTTAACACCTACACAGCATCCACTACGTGCCAGGTAGGATGCTTGCCACTTCGTTTCTTTCTTATTTAATAATGCAAAGCCTGGTGGGCCATGAGGAAGTTTGGATTTTCTTCTAAATGCACTGGGAAATCAGTGAAGGGTTTTTAAGAGGGAAGTGATGAGACTGATGTAATTAAGTCATATAAGATCAGTACTATGCCCATTCCATTTTATAAGCCAGGAAACTAGAGGTTAGCTAGTCCAGGGTCACACATAACGAGGAAGGGGAAGAACCTAGATTGAAAACCAGAGCTCTCCGAGATAAAAGCAATTATGGCAAAATGTTAACAGTTGGTGAGTACAGGTTAAGGGTATAGGATGTTCATTGTGTCCTTCTTTTCGACTTTTCTGTATGCTTGAAATATTTTGTAATAAAAAGTTGGAAAAAAGGGGCTGGCCCCATGGCGTAGCAGTTTAGTGCACGCACTCCGCTGCTGGCGGCCTGGGTTCGGATCCTGGGCGCGCACCGATGCACTGCTTGTCAGGTCACATTGTGGCGGCGTTCCATATAAAGTGGAGGAAGATGGGCATGGATGTTAGTCCAGGGCCAGTCTTTCTCAGCAAAAGAAGGGGAGGATTGGCATAGATGTTGGCTCAGGGCTGATCTTCCTCACAAAAAAAAAGAAAAAAAGTTGGAAAAAAGAACTAGGTCTAACTCCAAAGCTTAAGCTCTTTTTCTCCCCACTATGCCTAAGTGACCTTAAGTCCCTCATCGTCCCCTCTGAGCCCGACTTTGCCCATCAGAATAATGAGATTGGATCAGTCCATCACTAAGGTTCTCTTCCTAATTTTGTGACGTCACTGCAGCGGTGTGTGGCTTCAGATTATTAGGCTACACCAAGAGCCAGGACTTCAACTTGCCCTTCAGTTAGGAAGGCCCTAACAGTTCTCCTGTGGATGCTGTTGCTAACCTCTGGAAAGGTGGTCACAGGCTGCTCCACCACATTGCCTGCTGCTGTGTCAAAACTGCTGGGTGTCAGTCTCCATCTGCTGGGGGGAATCACTCAGAAGGAAACACTTTCTTCTGCCAAGGCTTCGGGTGGGGCTAGAAAAACTGTTCACGACAACACTGAATCAGCACATTCATGAGGGTCAAGCTCACAGTCAGAGGGAACTGGAAGAAGGCCCTGGCTGAGAAGAAACCTCCAGCTGAGGCCTCTTCAGTCTCAAAGGGCATGGAATCAGAACACGCAAATTCATAATAGAGATCAGCAAGAGAATAAAGGCAGCATGCTCAAATTAGGGGTTTCCTCTTAAAGTGTTAGAGTTTGGATTAGAGCCAAAAAAACCCACTAAATTTATGGAGTCTGTCTCCCCAAAACGTAATATAAGTTTAAAACTGGTTTTCAAAAGTTGCAGGATGAATTATGTGACAACAGTCTCCTTGCAGGGCATGTCTAAACTATTGAGGCTATCTTGGCAAGGACAGCTGGGTTCTCCCAAAATGTGTATGCCGGAGTTGGTCAGATTTCTGTGGCTGGAGCGATCATGGATCTGACCCAATGTGACATTTACGCACATTAAGAATCAGCATCCTTTCTCCTAACAGTGCTATTTTGTTGTCCGAATCCCTAGGGTTAAAATAAGGATCCTTGGCTGGCCTGTGAAAGCACTGTAACTTCTTTATTAGCCTCTGAAAATACGTGGCTGCTTGTCCTCTCCAAAGGCAGATACACTGAGAATTCTTATGCTATTTCCCCGTAAGACAGGAAATGACAGGACAGGCGTAGCTGTGAAGACTGCAGCAGTCAAGTGAGACCCAGTGACATAAGCCTCCCTTCTCACTTCTTCCTCATCAAGATCACACTTTGATTTTTCACACAACATATATTTATTCAGAAAAAAATTTGCAATAAATTATAATAAAAAAGACACGAAATACAGAATCCCACTAGCAGCTTTGCTTAGTGACCAATACATTTTTGGGAAATACAACAAACAATTACAGAATAAGAATCAGAAAACAGTGAGAGGGAGACTAATGCAACGTCACCACATGGGTTTGAACCATTTCTTCCCAAAAACAACAGATGCAAAGTCCTTCCATACCAGTTGGATCTGAACTCCTTACTTCAGAGGAGCTATGAGATAGTACATTAGAGGTACTTAGGAATTCAAGGTTGGGGTGCTGGAGTAGGCACAGTAGGGAAGCAGCTTGCTATGTCTGCTCTATTGTCTCCCCTACCTAGAGATTGTCTGAAACCCTCAACCCTGCGTACATCCCAGGACCAGAGCTACAAAAAATGTTGAGGCAGTAAACCAACTTAGCACATTTGCCTTATGAAGAAAGAGCTAGGATGTACCCAGCTGCATCTTTGATCACCCAGAGGTCCCAGGTTGGCAATATACCAGAAAATGTGCCCAGGACAGGCATTTCCCTCTCTTTGCGTTACAACCTTGCCCCAGCTTCTATAATCTGCCTCTCCGGTGATCACTCGCTAGCCTAGTGGAGATGACAAAAGTGTTCTGCTTGCAGTCTTCCGTTAACTAAGTTCAACACCCAGCCCCCAACCTATCACATATGCAGCTATTTGGCACCAGTAACTTGACTCCTAGTTCTGTAACTCCCAATCAGGAAAGGGTTTAACCAGTATATCACAGGATACGTACCTTTTCTTCCCCCAAAGAACTCAACTTAGGAGATGGGGGAATTGGAGAACCTTCAGTGGTGGTGTTTCCCCTGGCTCTCTCCTTTGATGTGTTAGAAGAGTCAGGAGTCAACGCCAAAGACTGGACACAGAGCCTGTATGTTAGGCTCCTTGGATTTAATGTTAACAGGCAGGAATGAGTCAACTCAGGGTGGTTTTAATGAAAGAAAACCAGGAGGAAGTCAATTGCATCCAGCAGTTCTATAGTCAGTGGCTGGTGGCTGGTTTGCCAACCAACATAGATTAATTAAAAAAAAAAAGGCTGCCCCACAGAGCTTGAGTAAATGAAAAGCTCAAGGGTTGTCTAGGGTGGGAGAGAAAGTTGCTTGGTTGGTCCCACTGTACAGTCTCTTTTACACAGCACTAGATAAGGTGACTGAGAGCCAGGGGAGCTGGATGTAGAGCCCAGAGTCAGCACTGATGAGGGAGGGGGCAACATCTTCCCCCTGGTACTTTTGGAGACTGGAGAAGGGGGTCCTAAAGGTAATCTTCAATACCCTTGCTGGGGAAAGGAGCAGTATCTCTAGAGAGGCTCAATTGAGGTGCAGACTCCCTTTTTGACTGTGGTGCAAGTGTTGATCCAGAGGTGGATTTCACAGTGGGGGACGGGTCCCATAGACACCCAGGATTAGATCTCATGTAAAATTTAAATAGGAACAGAAAGGGATGGTAGGAAGCAGGACTTGTCAAACATGAATATTCTCACTCTTGAAATACTCAAAGTGCTTCCACTCTGATTGTGATTCTCTCACATCAATGGGAGGTCATCTCTAGTAGTCCCTAAAGTTCTGCTACTAAATATGGTCTGAGGCAAGAGAATATGGTTCCACCCAGTGCAGATCCATGAAAAGGCCAATGTTACAGAGACATACAGGTGCATTGTAGTAGAAATGCACAAATGCATGTAACAACCACATGTATATGGTTAACTCACTACTGGGGACACCCAAGGAGTCACTAGCCTCACCCAGACTTCCTTTGACATGATAGTACTAGTGGAGTGGAGTGCAAAGGGGTGATATGGGGAGGGGGTGGGGCAAAAGTGCTTTAGACAAAGGACTACGGACAAGTGTGAGCTACAGCAAGTAGTGCTTGTAGGCCTAGAACGGGAACAACTCAGAATGTAGGCCTAGGATTCTAAGGACAATAATGACAGCTGGGCAGGAGGGCAACAAACACATCCCCAGGTAAAGGAGTATAAATACAGATCTCTTTGCCTTATAAAGAGAACACAAAAACACCAAAATATGGTAACTTTGGCTTGGCAATATAAGTCTAAAAGTATTCTGCAGTGTAGGATATTGTAGGGGAGGGATTAGGAAACTCTTTTCCTTTTGCACTAGAAACAACTTTTTCATGCCAACAGCCTAGAAAGTCTGCAATAGACCCTTTCTGTGGCATGACTTCCAAATCATTCTGAAATACTTGGTGCCCGAGATCTTCTGTCTCTAGAATCTCGGAGAGTAGTAAAAGGAAAAGTCTTATTAGTCTTCATCACTTCCAAGCAGAAAACCCAGAAGGAACTGGATAGCACGCTGGCGGTCACTTTGAGTCTGTCTTGCCATAAGGTTGGGTGGAGGCCTTAGGAGAAGACTAGTGAAGAGAGTAGCTAGAGGGCGAGAGAAAGAAAAGGGGAAAACCCTTTGTCAGACATAACCTAAGCAAAGCCTCAGGGATGGGGGCTGGGGACCAGGAAACGAGAGCAGTGGGAGGGGAGTGACTGGCAGATGCCTGGGCATGAAGGAAGGAATACACTGTACACAGACTGTCCCGGCCAACACCCCTGTGCAGCCATTCTTATGAAGTAGTCTTACCGATCATGTTGGTGCTGACGTTGTTGTAGTCAGAGAATTTTAAGAGTTCTCGAAGGAATGCCATCAAGTAACGGAAAACATTTCTATGGCATCTTGGAAGCTGGGAAATCACCTGTTTTAAGAAAAGGGGGCGGACAGTGAGAAGAGGTGGAAGAAGGGAGTAAGAAGAGCTTACAGCTGCCAAAAAGGAGTTTATAATCCAAGGACAGGTCTTGTAAGGACAGGACACCATTCATCTATCACAACCTTCCTTTATTTACTCATGACCAACACATTACCTGTCAAAAGATAACTTCCAAGTCAGAATGGTCATGCTGTTTGGCCCCTGTCCACTCAATAACCAGGCCACGTGGTTATCAAACATTCACATGCACACTCTGCCTCACAAGCAGGTCTTTTCCCATCTCCCCACACAGGTAGCCATGGCATCTGCCAAGCTGAATGGTTTTCTCTGCAATGTTATTTAGCAGGGAGGGGAGCTCCTCCCAATATTCACTAGTCTGATTCAGAGGTATTCTCAGCTATTGCACATCAAAATCATTTCAAGATTAAAAAAAAACATCAAGAAGACAAAAAGAAGAAAGGCTCACAAGTGTCACCCACCCTTCCAGGTCATGCCAGCTAGAATCCCGTGTATGATCAGCTTCACCAATCTTACCCCAGAGTAGAGCTATCCACTCTACTCAATAGGCCAACTGGAAAGGGGTGGCAAATACAATAGGAAATAACACAACCTAAAATTTAAGGGTCCCAACTCTCAATGCTGGTGTCCTGCCATGAATAATAGATCCAGACCCATCCTACCACATAGCTGTCTTCCCATCTGGCTTTGTAAAACTGGTGATTTCTCTATGGGGGAAGCTGCCCCAAACACATCTTCAGAGCAATAAAACTCACCTGCCGGCAGATCTGGGGATCCTGAGCCGAGTCAAGGCATCGCTGATAAAGCTCATAACAGATGACGGGCTCTGGCAGGGCTTCCAGGAAAATGAGCAGGGCTTCAGCCACAGAGTGATTACTGCCAGCTGGATTGACTTAAGTCAAGGGAAAGGGGCTCCAGAAAAAAGACTACACCGAGACCCAGTTGCTCCCTTCCTCAAGCTCCCTCAGGGACAATTTCCTTCTTCTTATTCAGGGCACACTGATCCTAATTGGGGTTTGACATTTTATTGGTCCAGGTACGCTGCAGGTGAGTTTTTATAGAACTGATCAAAGACTCTTGGGAGGTTTGGCCCAACTTGAGAGTCAGGGGAATATAGCCTGCAGAATGACAGTTCACGCTGGATCAGTTCTTGAAACTAGTCATCAATGTTTCCCATCCTCCTCCCTGTTCCAGTGACAGTACACGTGGTGGCTGGAGTGATTAAAGGCCTGAAGCAGAACACTCCAGTGCTGTGGGTCCTATGTTCCGTGCCTATTAAAAGTTGCTGTTACCTACTCCTTGATTCCTTTTAGTAAGAGTCTGATGCAGAGAGAGGTCAAAAGTTCCTGAAAGGAATTGAGAAACAACTGTATCGTCAATGATTACCTTATAATAAAACACAGTTGTGAAGAAAATAAAGATGAAAACACAAAATTCAAATGTAGGTAGGAAGAAGAGTTTGGCAAGTACTCATCCAGCTTCCTAAGCTTTTGTTGAAAAGGATACGGATTGTCTCGGGAATGCTGGTATCCAGACAATCAATGATCTGCTGTAACTCCTCCTGCATTCCAGGGGTTTGGAACAGATCCTCCTACCAAAGAGGTCACAATGAATGGAACAAGGCAAGATAATCAGCCCTAAGGTTCTGAAGACCACCCAAGAATGAGGAGAGCAGCAGGAAGCAAAGGGAAGGGTGGTATGCATATGTATTCATGATTAGGAATGGAGGTGTGACAATGGCACCTTTTCCCTTTATCATCTCTATAATCCATGTGAAATTTTATTTCAAACCAGAAAATTACCTTCAAAGGTTTTAGCCTATACCTGATATGGCAGGGGACCGGATGGCTAGATCGGGATACCAGGTGTTCCCACTTCTAGACTCTTGACAAGAAGAAGGCAGAGTGCAAACAGTAGAACTGCATTCAAATACTGATTCTATGGAATGCTACGGCAGGAGTAAATGATATGTCCATACCAAACCCTGCTTTCAAGTTCTATTATTCTTCAGTAGATAAGACAGCATTATCCTTCAATTTAGTCCCAAGAAATTTCTCTTTTTGGGGGGAATCAGTGGGGGGTGGCTAGTATTTTAGATAGGATTTAAAAGAAAAATGAGGACCAAATTAAAGAAATGGGCTTGAAGTTTGCTTTGGACTTTAAAATCTGCAATGCCTAGGTGACAGCTAAAGCAGGCATTATAGACTCAGGTCCACAGCAGTCCAGGGGAAAGCGTGTGTAGCCAGGAGACAGGCGTGCTCAGTTCAGGCCCCAGCTCCGCCACTATGCTTATGCCGTCGTCTTAGGTAAATCACTTAGCTGGCATGCTTCAGCTCTCACGTCTGTAAATAGGGATACCTCCATCTGCCCAGGCGATCTGACAGTGCTGCTCTGTGGAGGGAGCTTGGGAGAGTTAAAAGCACTATACTGACACGAGGTATTATCATTTCCCACTGGACTCACATACCTTTCAAAGCTGCAGGGCAGGCCCACTCTCACCTACCTGGTGACAGGCGTATTTGAATAAGTGATCCACCAGAAGCCAGATCTCCTTGGGGACCTTAAGGGGTCTCTCACTGGCACCTTCATCCAAGGGAACCATCTGCAGAAGGGATTTCTCCTAATAGATGAAAAGGGATGAGAATCAAAGGCATCTCAATAAAAACTTCTGTGTGTAATTTAATCTTCAAATCTTGCTTATGTGGGTATAATTTGATCTTCATTTCATGATTTTTCCTTCTTTTCTCACTGGGGACAGCCCTGGTCAGAGGGCACTCAATACTGATTCCCACAGTTAAAGGATCTCCTTTTCTAGATGCTTCACTTAACCGTTAAGCATTTCACTTGGGTTTATTATGTTTATCACATGGATGCATCGGATGTTGTAAATCCTTTCAAGGGTGACACTGAGAACCAGTGCTCCAGCAATACAGTCACGGTAGAGTCCACACACCACCGGAAACTTGTGGACCATTAAATTACAATTGTTAATACAGTACTTTGAGAGAGCAGCATCTACTTCGGTTTTTGTTGACTTGAACTTATTCTTCCTTCAGGTCTCACCACAAACACTATACTTTTCATTGTTGATTTAAATGAGGTTCTCTGGTCCTCAGGAATTAGACAATTCTCCACATTAGACATACATACGTGAATATTTCAAGCTTGATAGAAGATCTAATCTTAAGGCACTAAAACTCATAAGCCTTAAGATCCCAAAATAATAAACTGAATACAGCATACCAAGAACTGGAAATACTATGAAACTGTCCAGGGTCTGAGTCCAGAAATTATTCTTTGTATTAACAGCTCAGCAAAGATTTCTCAGGGCTTTGATGCCTTTCACCTATCTTTCTACTTTCTGTTAGATTCTCCTGAAAGAATCTAAGAGAAAAACCCAGAAGTGACATAAATTAGATCAACAATTAATCTGAATTTGAAAATGGCTGGGGAATAAACTCAATTATCTTATGTTTATATAGTCAACTATAAATTAAATTATGTCAAAAAGATGTCTGAAATAGGTTAAAAGGCATCTGAAGGCAGCCTTCAGAAAAATCGTAGTGGAGAAAACGGTGACTAATTTTTTGCATCTTTCCCCCTCCTCCACCTCCAGCTAAAGGTCATATATTATGTACGTTCAACTTTAGGAAATTCTGTAAATTCCATCCACAACCCCCAGCCATGTCATGCTAAGGGAAAGAAAAGAAGCATTTCACTACTACTTTCAGAGACTGTGTACACTAGAGCAGAGCTGATGGCTCTTCTTAACATGTTCTTCAATAAGCATCGGTGACCTTTAAAGCCGCTGTGCCTTTCTAAGGGAATGAGGAAGAGAGGGGAGCATGACAGTTAGTTACCATTTAAAATCTATTTTCTTCACATTAATTTTGCTTCCTTCCTTTCTTTCCCTGGGCTTCTATCACTTGATATTCATGTTCCCTATAGCTGGCAGAACTTCTGTCAATGGCTCCACCACTAACTTCTTTCCGGTTGCAAGTATTAAATCCAGGCATCCACATGATATCTGAGGCAAAACAACGTCCACAATGCACTCTGCTCACTTTCTGCACCAAATGCAACACATGGACAGCTTCTTTAGCAGATGCCTCCAAACTTACATGTATAAATTATTCAGCACTGATTCATGGACTTTTTAAAAAATCTGACATCCAGTTGGCACTTTTCCTGTACTAAGGCATTAAGGCAACACAAGGCACTGTCCAAGATGAAAAGGCAGAACACAGCCTGCTATTACCAGGGAAGGGCAGGGAAGCAGAGTTGTCACAATCCTTAGTGGTTTAAAAAGGTTAATAAAATGTCAGTAGGTTATACACATCATCCACTATCCACTTTCAAATTCATGTGTGATAATATGAAATGTCATACTTACGCCTGTGAAGTCTAGAGAAAGATCATGCACAAGAAACAATACTTTTTAAAAAGTCTACAAATTATCCTGAACTCTAATTTTCAAAGAGAAACCAGGCTCACTTTGTCTAAAAACTAAAGCACAAAAACAGTATGTCATCCCCACCATCAAAACACATTAAACTCCATCAAATGAGGAGGGCACGTTAGATACCGTGTGGAAGTGCTTTAAGAATGCTTTTCAAGCCCATGTTTCTCTACTTGATAGCCCTGTGTGGAGCCAGGCACTCGCCAGCTTGAAGATGGAGAGGCAGCAAAGCACTGTAGGAGTGCTTCACTAGGTTCCTTCAATAGGCATTCAGACACCTGGGTGCTAGTCCCCTCCGCCTCACACCCTTAATGTCAGGAGCACTATGACTTTAGCGAGTGTTGCAACCTTCCTGGGCCTTGGCTGTGTCGTTGATTAGAATGGAGAAAACACCTTACACTGTCTGAAGGCAGAGAGCTGGACAGATGATCCCTTGTGATCTTGTTCAGCTCTATGATTCCATTCTATGCTCTATTTCTTGACCATATCTGTGTATTCTTTCAGTAATTAATCATTATTATCACTAAACCCAAATCACTCTTACTGCAACAGAAATCCACTTCTGGTTTTTACTATCATTGGAAATGGAAGACAGTTAAGTGGTACCCTCCTCTACCTCATGAGCTTTCAGATACATCAAGACAGCTCTTTAGTTACTTCTCATTTCAAAAGTATAAGTCTGGAACCTTGAGTACTATTGCTTTTATCTACTGGGTCTCAATGACTTGACCAGTGCAGTAAATATCTTTCCTGTACTTCAGACACACTTAAGACAGCTGGTGGGAATTTGGGGGATTCTCATGGAGTTAAAGGTCTCTGATATGGGAAAGCCCAAGGGACAAATTCCAGGGACCACAGTTAAGTGTTAATCAAGCACAGGGAAACGCACAACCACCAGTGGATTGCATTACCTTTTCTAGGAAGCTGTCTTCTTCCTGAGAGCAGAGCAGGAAAAGAAGGTCATTGACAGACAGAAAATGATTAGAATTAATTTACAGAATTAGAAACAGATCAGTATTATTAGAACTCACTAGCTTACTACATACATATGCTTTAAACAGCTTTAAATTCTTCAGATAAATCATGATTATTGAAAAAGGAACACATTCTCATATGCAAAGTTCTCTATTATGCATACCAAATTTTTGCACAGTTTATTGAGACTATCACTTAAGAAATACACATGTGCAGTCTTAAACTTTTGTTTTCTTTGGCAGCTGCCAGCTGACCCGGCCACACGCCCACTGATGTCTTCTTTTCACGTGCTGCTTGGAGGCAGGCCCTGCTGCTGCACTGTGCGGCTTCTCACCTCACCCTAACTGCACATCGGTGGAAGGATTTGGTTGTGAGCCAATGGCCATTCGGAAGGAGATGGTAAGCTTGCCTCCCCTCCACTGCCATTCCTCTCACTCTAGCTAGCCTCCTAAGCATTACCCCACACTCCTCTCCATCTCCACACACCCACTCCCCTTCTCAAAGGTCCCCAGAGTCCCCAATTTGGAGGTCCTTCTGAAATGTAAATTAATGTCATTTCAGACCTTTGTGGACCAGAATATCCATCATTCTCCCCTACTGTGTTTTCCTATAGGGTCTAAGAGAAATAAGAGAAGCAGGGAAGAAAGTACTTTTTTTTTTTTAAGTTTTTCCCCCAGTTTTATTGAGAAATAACTGACATACATCACTGTATAAGTTTAAGGTGTAGAGCATGATGGTTTAATTTACATATGTGGTGAAATGATAAGAAGGTACATTTTTAATCATCTCTGTCTTTTGTGCTATTATTACAATCCAATAACAACAACAATAACTACAGCACCACTAAGAGAGCACCTGCCATGAGTGGGAACTGTGCAAAGTGCTCATATACGATGTCAGTTGGTCTGGACACATGTGCAAAGTAGATATTATTCCTATTTTAAAGATGAGGAAACTGAGGCTCTGAGAGGTTAAATTATTTGCCCAACATCATGCTATTAGGTAGTAAGGGGCAGAATCAGGATTAGAACTCATGTCTGACTCCACAGTCATTACCACTATGCTTCCTTAGACAACTCAAAAAGGCCAATCTGACTGCTTCCCGGACAGAGAGGCAGGGAAAAGCTGTGAGAACGTACCACTCAATAGCAAGCTAAAGACAGTGAGAAACTCCAGTTATAAGGCACCATGGTTAGTGGAAAGAGCACAGGCGCTGGTGTTACACAGTTCTGGGTACAAATCTTCGTTCTGCCTGATATTAATTTTGTACAGGCCTCGGGCAAGTTGCTAAACTTTGTAAAGCCTCAGTTTCTTCATCTCTAAAACAGGGATAATAATATTTACCTCATAGGGACAGGGAAGCAGCCTAAAACCCGAGGTGGTGGGGCAGTGGTGGTGCAGTATGCCAGCAGAAGGCCTGGGTCTCTCAAAGCTCCTCACACCTCCCCAAAAATTCCCAACTGGAATCCTCCCAATCCCGCCATGGGCCACCAAGAACCTGAGTACAAATCACACATCTCAGGTCTGAGAGAAAAAGGCAAAATCTCCATCTTCCTGTCAGAGACGTGCTGGGGGCTGAGGGAGTGAGGGAGTACGTGTTTCCTGACACTCCAAGTGGTAACACTGAATGCATTTCCCCCGAACAACTGTTATATATGCTGGGTAGGTTTTTTAGTATTATTAGATACATTATGAATTAAATATGCTTTTGTGGGTTTACCTAAACTTTTACATACCACATATAAAATGAAATAAAAATAACCAGAGTAATAGTGCCTCATAAAGTATACAGTATTTACAGTATTGTAATTACCATGCTTTTTAATGTGAAAGTTAATTCAGAGTGCCAAACATGTAATTTAACACCATTTTGGAGCACAAGTTTTTCTAAAATTTAGGACTATTTATTAACAAATAGAGAATCCGCCTGTCTGAGAGACTTCTCTGTTTTCCCTCCCATGAATACATGCCACATGATACGATGAGCAAAACTAGGCAGAGTTTTTACATACTAAACCTGTCAAACCAGGCCCTCAAAGAAGTTTTCTTTGAGCAGTGACCATCTACCAGTGCAAGGCATGGTACAAAATGCCTTTGCGGGGGCGGGGATGAGAAATGAGACTACATAGAGGAGAAAGACAGGGTCCCTGGCTTGAGTTTGCAACTGAGTTGGGGTAAGGAGTCCCAGAATTTATGGCCTGACATTGTTATAACTCACAAATATGAGTTCTCAATAAATTGTTAAAACAACAATCAAACAAACAAAACAGGGGTTCAAAGGAAGGAAAGATGACCTTCAGCTGGGGCTCTCAGAGGACTTTTCACAAAGATGATGAGACCTAACTAGCTCTTAAAAGATTCACAGCATTTTAAAGGGTAGAAATGGAGAGGGGACATTATAGGTGGAAGGGGCAGAAATAAACAAAGGTGCAGGAAGGTAAATCACAAGGTAAGATTAGGGAAAAGTTAGTCATCTGATTTGTGGGGAGCATGGAGGGATGTTGACAAAAGAGCGGGAAATAAATCTGAAAAGCTATGTTGAAGTCAGACTTTGAAGGACCTTGAATGATAGGTAAAGCAATCTGGATTGCATTCAGCAGGCATGAGGGAACCACTGACTACCTTTAAGCAAGGAAGTGATAGGCCCCAAAGCTATATTACAGAAAGATCAGTCTCACAGCCCTGAAGAAGAAAAATGGAAGAGTAGGGAGATAGAGGCAAAGGGAATCGTTAAAAGGCTATCAAGGTAGGTCGAGAGAGTAAACACCTTAACTAATAATGGGAAAATAATATTTTTAAAAAATGAATCGATACAAGAGAAAACTGTGAAAGAAGATTCAAAAGGACTTTGATTAGAGGCCAGTGGAGGGGCAGCAGATTTACATTGAGAGTTTACTTCTCTGGCTAGGGCATAAAGTAGATCTAAATTGCATTTATTTCAACATTAGGCTCAACTCTGAGAATAGAGACACCACTTAGCTCTCATTAATAAACAGCATACTCCTAAGGTAGTCCTAAGTTTGCTGCTAGTCACTTAGTGCAACTGACCTGCCCACTCTCTGCAAAAGGCTACACATCGATCACATTAAAAAAGGGCACCTAGTTCAGGATTCCCCAAGTGGGGCAACACTGGCACACTACAAATGCATTGCAAATCACTCTTCACCCCAATATTCACCCTTAGGGGAATTTTCCCAGTGGTAAACGCAGCTAAAATAACGTAAAAGAGTCATTTAGAAGCAGATTCAAATTTAAAAATAAAAAGCGGAAAGCTGACCGGCTACTGAAGTTCCAGAAAAAATTAGTTCATGTGAAATATAAAGAGAAGAAACACAAATACCATACATCTAACAGGATAAGAAATGGGTGGTTAGATCAGTAAGACAAAGTAAGTACCCAGCAGAGAGAGCACTGAGGATGAATTAGTCACCAAGTTGTTATTCTTGTTATTTCAGATTTTTGATAATGCTTCTAATAGACATGTCCCCAAGCAAACAGTTTGCCCACTCATCCCTCAACTTTTTTCATCTCTGTATTTACAAGCCAAACCAGATCTGGCGAGTTCAAGCCTGGTCTCCTCTCCATTAGTCCAGTCTACAAGTAACACCAGAATGTTCCTCCAAATGTGTCACTTTACAACGACATACTACTCATCAAAGCCTTCTGATGGTTCTAGATGCCCTCCAGCATAAACCCATCCATTGAGTTTGAGACTCGCTATCCCCTGCCCTCACCCTACCTAAGCAGCTTTACACACTCTTATCCTTAATCTTCACTCTTCCAAGGGAAATCTTATAATTTTTCATACACAGTCTTTTCACTTTCACCTTCTAACCTTTATTCATAATGTCCCTTACGCCTGGAAGAGATTGCTCACCCAATATATTAATACATGTTTCTTAAATACTTGGACTTGATTCAAAATACTTCTATGGTGAAACCCAAGTCACTTTTCTAGTCCACTTTATTCTTATGTGGTGAACTTATTTCTAGTCATGTTAATGTTACATGTATCAAATATTCATTAAGGCCAAAATAGGCTGATTCTGAGACTTATTTTTCCGGAGATAAGCTGGTCAATCAATAAGCTTTTATGGCATATAAGGGCTTGAGTAAACAGAACAGGACTCTATTGTTAATACACATTACAAGCTCCATAACTCTTATGAATTTTCTAAACGACCTTCCAAAATATTGACTTACCAAACACACTTGACATTAGCCAGTAAAGGCAGTTAATGTTTAGATTATCTCTAACCAAACTCCCTATTAACCTTGGTTTAGAATTTAGCTATATGGGCAGGAAGAATGAAAAGGACTTATGCGGTTACTTCATTCGGCATTTGGTGGGAAGAGGGTGTGGCACAAGAATCTTTCTGAAACAGGACATGGAGAGTCAATGCAGGCACTGAACTCATTTCTGTTTTCATCAAAATTTTAGAGTAAATAATACAATAGAAGACAACAAGTACCATTATTAATAGCATCGTCTCATGGGATTTGAAATATCATCTTGGGTCTTGGAACAAACATGAACAAACCTAAGAAAGCATTTCAGAAGGTCAAAATCAAGTCAAAACAGAGTGGGAAGGTATTACGAATGGGGTACAAGCTAATCTTCGATTTCTCCTTTGCTGCCCCACACTAATATGGATAATTTCCTCAACAATGAGACACAGGAATTAAATAACACTGAAATGCAAAAGGCTGTGAAAAGAATCAGAATCCTAAAACCTACAAAATAAAAGCTTTAAAAGAATAAATGATGACCACACACATACAATTTAATAAGAACTCAGCAATTTTTTAATGTAAAAATGATTAGGGTTCTGTTTTTTTAAACGTTGAATCATTTGTACACAAAAAGAAGGAAAACGGCTTCCTACAGAGCCATTAACTCCATTAAATATTTTGGCTACTTCATATTTATGGTCAAACGTGGTTGAATTATCTGACAATATTTTAAATAAAATAAAAATTTTTTATGCTGGTTGAGCTTCCTTTCAGTCACTTGAACACAGGACAATTAGGGTAAAAGGTATTATCATACCTCTACCAACTCTGGCCAAAAATAAAGCTAGGTTCCAGGTTATAGGAAATAAGGTGGGAAGAGGGAGTATGAAAGGATCAGTTTAAAAAATTACTGAGAGAAAACAATCAGACAAATTTAGGAAATGGACAGCTGTCTTGGACTCTTAAAAAGTCACCATCATTAAAGGAAAAAAAGGGAGAACTGTTTTACTCTAAAAGAGACTGCAGAGACCTCACCAAATGTACTGCATGAATCCAGATCAGATTTTGGCTTTAAAAAAGCTATAAAAGAAATTCTTAGGACAACTGGAGAAATCTGAATATGGACTGGCTAGTTTTCTTAGGTGTAAGAATGATACTGTATTTATATATAGAAGTTGTCCTTTTTCTTAAGAGAAGCAGGCTGAAGTGTTCACTGGTGAAGTGACATCACCATTTAATTTCAAATGGTACAGCAAAAAAATGTATAGTCTATATATGTATGTAAGGTATGTGTGTATTCATTGTACTGTTCTTTCAATTTTTCTGCACATTTGCCATTTTAATAATAAAAAAATTGGGAAAAAGAAAACTGGGAAATAGTTGTTGGTATAGAGGGAAGGGGGCAGGGAAAAAAGGGAAACAATTTTGTTTAGAATATATTCTAAAAGGTAAAATACTAAATTTGAAAGACAGGAATATGATGGTAGAATAAAAAACAAGAATCATGAAAAACAACAGAATGTCAGGATACGAATTTCTGAAGAAAATGGTTCTCTCTCAGAGGTAATATATTTAGTCATGAGGGCTCTAGGGAAACAAGCATAATTCCAAGAAAGAACGCTGGGACTGGACTGAGTGTTTTAATCTGCCATCTGAGTCATACCTAAAACAATTCTATGGCAACAGAACAGATCATACTCAGACAAGCCAGCAGCCTGCCTGCTGGTCTAGCCCTCCCTGCTAGATGATACAATCACTGCTCTGGCAGGCTGAAAGGATCAATGTGAATACCAATGGCAATGATAACATATGGCTGTCATGTCACCTAATTTTCTTTGGTAAAAGACCAAGAATATCCTTTTATAGCCCAAAAAGGTCTACACATAAATCCAACAATATTTTCATTTAGAAGAAAAGTTCTTAATAGGATGAACTTGTTCCTAAATCAATTCATGTTACTGAAGATAATAAGCATTTCTTCCATAAGAACACTGATATTATAGCTTGGGGTCAAGGAAGGGAAATCCTACTCCTTTCCTTTCTTTAGTGAGTCACATTAAACATATGACAACCTTCAATGCACACTATAATCATCTGGCATGCTGACAAAATGCATATTCCTAGGTCCCACACCCTGAGATTCTGATTCTGTTGCCAGCGTTGAGCCGGGGGAGGGACCTGTAATTGTGTAAGGACCCTTGGGGGTTCTGAGGCAGGGTCACTTACAGGTATCTGGGCTGCAACAAGCAGCCAAGTTTGACTTCGATTAGATACGTTAATACAGTGAGGAGTACTAGACTAGGAGTCAGAAAATCTGGGCGACAGATTTGATACTAACTTATTCCACTTTGGACCAGTTATCGTCTCTGTGCCTCAATTTTCTCATATGTTTCATGAAGAGAATACAGCCTCCCCCACTTACTATACCTCACATACATGCTAATTTACGCCAAAGTAACTTGACAGTATGAAGAGCATAACAAATAAGCACTATATCTTTGAGAAGGGAGCCTTCAATCTAATTTGGTGAACTTAGTATTATCTATTATATTCCTGACAAGAGCCAATTGCAGACTACCCTCTCCTCTTTCCTTTTAGGCTTAATCTAATGAAAGTAGTCTAGAGTAAAGTGACATTCTTATTCTTATTTATCACTTGACAGTCCCCCACACCCCCACCCTCTGCCAAAACAGAAAGCACAGAGACAATGAGGACATCACTTAAATACTGTGAAAAGTATACCTAAAGGAGGTTCACGTCTTAGGATGTTTCTTACCAAGTCTATGAGTTTGGTAACAGGAACTTCTCGGATTGGTCTTTTCATTCGGCACAAAGCCTCTAAGGATGTACCAAAACAACTTGGGAGGTAATTTCCACTGATGGTCAAGAAGTAATCTTTGCCACGATCCAGGTGAAGGACAAGAATATCTTCAATCTTATCTTCCCCTGAGTTCAGGATGGTCACAGAGTCTTTGCTGACATACACATCAAGGGAAATGTCTACTGTCTCATCTGAAATGTAAGAGAGGACACATGGTAACAGAAACTTCTAGTGGAAAAGCAAAAAGGGGATGAGAACCAACAGAAGAAGTGTCCTCTAAAAAATCATCAAGTGATGAAGAAAAGATTGGACAAACAAAAGAGGTACCCCAATATAATGACAGTGAAGGTAAGAGACGTGTGGTTAGAAAACAGGAAGTTAAACAAAGGGAGGGGATGAGAGTCATAAGGAGATGGTACATCGCAAGCAAGACAATGGTAAAGGGAAAACTCACTTGGCTCCAAGTAGCCCTCAAAAGGTTCAGCCCGAAGCCATGGCTTGCAGTACTGGCTGTCATTAAGTTTAGGGATGAAAGAAAAATGGCAGGGAACCTGTCCATTGTTGCTGATCTGGAACTTCTCCTTTTGTAGTTGCCGAAACTTCACATTCTCAAACACAAACTGGGGAATAACAGACAGACACAAACATGCATCACTAGTAGGGGAAGTCAGTTGGATTATTCCATAGAGAATATGAATAAAGAATAAGGTAATTATTAACCAGGTGTGCAACTGCCGTATGCATTCACCAACTGAGCCAGCTGTACACCATCCTCTCTCAAATATTATTATACTCACACCGACAGAGGAGGACTTAGGCAGCTCTTGCTACTTCTCTAGGCTACTCTGATTGTTCCTGGGATCCTAAGTGGATAACCCAACTTTGGGTCAGGGTGTTCATCCCATGACCAAGACCTGGTTCCTGTGATACGAATTAACCAGCAACTCTGAAATATTAAATTAGAGCAGCTAACATCTGAGGGCTCACTTTGTGTCAGGCATTGTTTTAAGAGCTTTGCATGTATTAACTCGTGTAACTCTTGCAGCCACTCCTTTATCCAGAAAAGGAAACTGTGGCTGAGAGGGTAAGGCACTTGCCTGTGGTCATCCATCTACTAAATGGCAGTGCTAGAACTGGAATGGAGGCAGTTTGACTTAAGCATAGATGGTCTTCACCACTTTGCTATGTTGCCTTCTCTAAGTAACATGATTTCGCCTGGGTTAACCACGATGGGCAGTAAATGGGGCAGCCATGTATTTTTGCTCACCTCCCTCCTGCTGAGTTCTAAGGAAGGAAGGAAGTCATTTTCCATCCTGTCCATGATGCGTACACTATCTTCAAACACTTTTCGATACCTCCGTTCATCCACAACCTTCACCTGAAAGAAAATGAACCCTCTTTTCAGTCTTACATGCTCTTAGCTCATCTTCCTTTGAGATTACCTAACAATTTAAAACTGGTCATTACAGCAATCATTTAAAATAAACTGTGGTGCAAATAACATCCTCATACACTTTCTGATATCTCACTCCATCCACAACCTTTACCTGAAAGAAAAGAGATCCTTGTTTCAGTCTTATGTGCTCTCAACTTATATATCTCTAAGAGGCTAACAATTTTTAAAAGGTCACTAAAACAAACATAAATTACACTAAGCATTACAGAATCACACCCTTTAAGGTAAAGGTAAGGTTAATTGGATAACTTCCTGAAAAAGTTAAACCTCTGTGCTAAGAAGCCTGGCAATAATAAATATTTGGGAAGAATATTTTCTCATTCCATTGATAAGTTATTTGGTGGTGGAGAAAATGTGACGATTGTGGTAAAAATGATTTCCTGTGCTGCACAAAATGACAGTGTCAAAACATACCTATTACTATTTCTAATAATGATCAGAAAGTGTTGAAACAGCAGAAAAATGATTAAAGCAAGCTCAGGTTATATGATAAAGGTACGTTAGTAAATGGAACCTATGGCCATTTTAGAAAATGGCTGACCCAAAATGCCCTGGATTAGAGCAAGTGTGACAACAGAGAGACAAATCATCTTGACCAATAGATCAAAAATCTCCCACCTGACACAGCATTTTCAGCTTCCTAATATAGCTGTGTTTTGTTAAAATTTCATACATATTGATGCCAAAAATGAACACAATTAACATAGCATTTTAACTTATTGAGATCCCAGTTTCTTTTTAGAATAGAGAACTTCACAAATTCAATGTCAAAAAAAAAGAAAAAGATTGAGGCACGCGTAGAGGTTGTAATGCAAATGTGGACAATAAGAACATTGAGGCCGAGCCAAATATCTCAAAGACTGGGAAGGTTTTTACATATCTGAACCATAACGATGAGAGAACTGAGGAGCAAGCAATCACTAGTGTCACCAGGGTTCATACTATAGTGTTAGGTTAAGAGGAATTTTATACTTTTTCACTACTTTTACAAAACTTTACAACTTTTTATTTCAAAAAGTATTTTACATATGTCATCTTATTTTCACAACAACCTGTGAGGCTACCAAAGCCAAGGATGATTCTTCTCCTGATAGTTGAGAATATTGAGATACAAAAAGATCAACTAAGTTGCTCACTGCCACAGTTAATACCAGAGGTGATATCTGGACCTCTAGTGTAAGACCCTTTCTGAAATATGAGGTAAGCAACAGGATCAACTCGGATAGGTCTTAAAAATGCAGATGCCTTGGCCTACTGATCACAACTCCAGGGATGGGGTCCATGCATCTGCGTTTTTTAAAGCTCTCTAGGCAATTCTTATGTCCACCAAAATGTGAGAACCAATGCAACAGATCCCATTACCAAAAGCAGGGGTGGGAACCCTATCTCAGCTTAACCTCAGCTAGCCCACAGCAAGTCTTCTGAAGTTAACTGGCCACTGAGCATTTGGCCCCTTTGTTAAAAGTCATTGATGCCAATGGTGGTAAAAAAAAAAATAATGTGGTTTTTAAGGCCTCTAATCATAGCATGTCCAAGAGTCCAAAATATGGGGTGGTTACTCAATAAAATCAAAGCTTTTCTCACTGGGATATCATGATCATAGCCCTTAATGGCACAACAAGGACAATGAAGGGGAAAAACACCATAGAATGTCACCACCTGATACACCCATTTTAGAAAAGGAAATTTATTGACAAAATTAGGAATTAAGAAAAAATACAATGAGCTAGATCTTTATGTAATAACATGGATAGCCCTCCAAGACACACTATTGAATTAAAAAAAGAGCAGTTGCAGACCAAATCATATAGTATGAGACCATTTATGATATCTACACACCAACATACAAAACAATACTATATTATGTATGGGTAAACAGAAAAGCATATGCAGAGGTCTAAAACTGTGCTATCCAATATAACAGCCAGTAGCCACATATGGACATTTAAATTACTTCAAATTAAACAAAATTGAAAATTCAGTTCTCTCAGTTGCACTAGCCACACTTCAAGTGATCAACAGCTGCCTGCAGCTAGTAGGTACTGTACTGGACAGGATAGATCTAGAACATTCCCATCATCACAGAAAGACTTATTAGACAGCACTGGTCCAGAAAGATATAAATTACTAAGGATAGTTGGTCTGGCTGGGGAGTGGGGGTTTAGGCAAAGGTGGGAGTGGAGAATAGAACAGGGATTGAAGAACTTCAGCTTTATCTGTAAATTTTGTTTAAATTTTTTTATTTTAAAGAGAAAGAACTTTTGAATTCCTGTGTAATTCTAAAGTATTAAAAACTAGAAAGGGAGACCTTTATTGAAGATACACAAAAATAAACAGGAATCATGGAAAAATTTTAAATATCTTGCTGGGAGCTCTGGATTAATATGTATGGAGTATTACAAATATTCCAAGATTCTGAAAAGAAATACAAACAAACACTGAAACACAGCTGATTAAACCAAAAAGGTTAGTGTCTGTCTGCGGAAAGACATGTTTTTAAAAATGGTTTAAGAAAACTCAAATGAAGAAAACAGGGCAGCCCACAAGTACACAACTAGAAATTAGGTAGCCTAAAAGTAGTAGCTGAGGGTATATCTAGTCAGTAAGGTCTTTGGAACTATAGAGGCATTGTGGGGTAGTGGAAAGAGCATCTATAGGCCTGGGAGTTAGACTTAAGATTTGAATTTCAGCTCTCCTTCTAGCTGAATGCTCATAAAGAAGTTATTTAAACTCGTTGGTTCTCCATTTGTTCATCTGTTAAATGAGAAATATTTAACTCAAAGCATTGCTGTGAGGAGTAAATGAGATGTGTGTAAATTGCCTAGCACAGTCTCTGGCACATACTAGCTACTATCTGAGGAATATTTACTATTATTATTATTTTAAAATACCAAGATGGACAAAAGTCAAGTCACGATTGCCTCAATAAAATTTAGAATCTTTTCTAAGACCAAGAAGTAATTTTGTACATAAAGGAAAAGCCCCAAAGTCATTCCCCTTTAAGACAGGAGTAGGATAAGACATGTTGGTGATAACCTATCTCAGAAACCCAAAAAATCGACATATATAGAGGAAAGAAATCTACCCTGCTATGCTCTTCCCATATCTTACCTCATTAATCTTAAGGAGGTACCATTGTTATCCCCATTTTACAGAGGAGGAAAGTGAGGCATAGGGATGTTACATAAATTTTCCATGGACACACATAAAGCGGTTGAACTGGGATGCAAATCTAAGTAGTCTAGCTATAAAGCCGATCCTATCAAGCACTGCACTATATAGATTCTGACAGATTATGTAACCGCAGGTCTGGAAAATCTACAAGAAATAACCTGAATGTACTAGCTTTAATAAATTAAACCAATGAGATCCCAAGATATAACCTACGCACTAATAACACACAGCTAGAACATACAATGTGAAAACAAAAACTTTACTTACAACAGAGACAAAAAAAAATAAATAATTGGCCACTAATCCAGCCCAGGATACATAAAAGTTAAAGAAAAATTTAAAACCTGTGCTCCTGGACAGGAAAACTTCACTATAGTAGGGCTGATAATATATCTCTTAAGATAATACACAAAGTTGGTGAGTTGGTTGTATCCTGACCAGTCTGTGCCTTTGCTCCTGCTGTCCCCACCCCTCCATCTGGAACCTCTCTCCCGGTGCTTCCCCTCCTTACTATCTAGCTGATGAAAAGCTACTCATCCTTTAAAACCTAGCTTTGAACTCTTCTTTATGTATAACGACTTTAGGAGGCTAAGGTTACTACTCAGCCATTATGCAGCAGGAGAAACATCTGTGTCACTAACTGGCTTGGAGCATTAAGAGCCATATGGACAGCATTTAGGAGGGTCGAGGGCACTAACTTCTCAACGCTGCAAATGATTATTTGGTTATGGAAACATTTATGGCTCACTGAATTACTGATCTGCTCTGAGTCTAAATAATGCTCTAAGAATAGATACTTAACACACAAACAAATGAATGAACAAACAAGTATTTACCCCAATATGGAAGAGGGAGCTAACAGGCTTGTGGTCACTGGTTTTCAGTTCCATGTGACTCCGGTAATGAAGTTGATTAACATTTGTTCCTCTCCAAAGAATTCGGTCACACCAGGCTGGAACCCGACATTTCCCACTGTAAATAAAGAAAGGAATTATAAAGAGAACATACCACACAAGAATGTAATACCTACCACACTAGTTCAGACCTGGGTTAGGCCCTCTTGTTATATGCTTCTTCTCTAATGACTCCAACTATTATCTTCCCTACTATATTGCAAACTCGGTGAAGTGACTGTTTGTTTTGCCACTGAATTCCCAGTCCCTAGCACAGTATCTGGTGCAAAGTAGGTGTTCAATGAATAGTTATCTAATGAAGGAATAGATTGTGCTTCTAAGATTAGGATTACATTTTCAACAATGTTCCCCCGGTGGTATAATATAATACCTTCTTAAAATATCCTCAGGTCAGGATTATATCCAGAACCCTTCCCCTTCCTTTGCTTATGAACTGCAATGACACTTTACAACAGATAGACAATAAAATCTAAAAAATCCAATCTTCTATTTCTAGAATGGGCTTAGTCTCTGGAGATGAGTAATAGCAGAGATTTCTCCTTTAAACCTGGACTTTTATGTACAAGTCTAGCTTCTTCTAATATGGATGAACTAACATCTAAGTATTCAAGTTTGAACATATAAGAGCCCATAGAATACCAAGGGTAGAGAAAAAGCCTATTCATCATTCTATTAAAATAAGCAATACCCTGTACACCTGATCCAGAAGGTGACACAAATAAGTTCTTATCAGTAGCTCTTCAGTTGACTCCCCAGTCAGGTGAGTGGAAGAAACAAGGCAAAGTATACAAGATCTGTCAGGTGTCACTTTTCACTTGCTGACTAGCTCCCTCAGAGCACAGGGATACAGACTCCTCCCCATCCCACCATAGTGCTCTCTGAGTCTAAAGAAGCTGAATATGCCCAGGGATTCTTTCTCTTTTAGGCTTCTGGGCTCAGCCAGCTAGGAAACCACGGGAAACAAAGAAATAAATAGTATGTAGAAGACAAATACATATCAGGAACGTACTGAGAGGGGCACTATACTGGGGGATATTAGGAAATCAGAGGGCCCCCTAGACAGTGGTTCTCAGCTTTCTCTGGCAGTTGCAGAGGTCGGGCCCAGACATCAGTATTTTCAAAAGTCCCCCAAGTGATTCTAATGTGTATTCAGGATTGAGACCCACTCTGCTGGAAGAACCTTTCATGGCTCTTTATTTTCAGCTTTGGGTGTCCTCAGTTAAATTGTTGAGAAACAGTTTGGAAAAAAACAGAACAGGGCAATAGGTAAGGAAAAGGAAATAGGGGTGAGATCAGGAAGGTAAAAATCTACGCAAGTTTGCTGAGGTGACAGAAATGAGGCACTGCAGGCAGCCCACAAAACTTCAACAGTCCTGACACAGAAGTAAACTTTCTTAAGATAAGCTCACTTTTGAGTACACATGAATTAAAAACTCTTCTGTAATCGCACCGAGCCATTAAGTTTTTATATCTGCTTTTGCCATGACCTAAAAAATTCCTAGCCCTTCACCAATATGGAGAAATAGAAATAAGTTCAGGCCTTAACCTAGTCCATGAGGAGGTTCTTATTATTTTACCTGGAATCCCATCGGTCTGTTTTAGAGTCATACTTATAAGTGGGGGTAAACTTGATTTCCCCTTCAATGAAGTCAGCAAAAGCTTTTTTCTGTGTGCGCTGAATATTTAGCTAGAGATAGAAAGAAGCACTACATAAGCAGGGTAACACCATCTTAATATAAGTAATAATCAGGTTGATCAGCCATTACTAAGTATCTAGTTCCACAGCCTTTGCAAATGTCCAAGTACGTACATAAAATTTCTATACCTTATGAATTAAATCTTGCCATTTCTATAGCATCTAAACTCACCCACAGATAGGCTTCTCATTATGAGTGCATCGTTAATTTTTTATTGCTAATAGTGGTCGGGTAAAATGGAAAAATGAAATCTGAATAATCATAAGTTCCCTGAAGTTGGACAGGAACCATTTAGCACAATTTTAATTTAAAAAAAACGCACACAAATGTTGAATGGCTAATTCCAAAAGCCAAATTCAGTCAATAGTTACAGATCGTTTTGAAAGTTATCCTCACTCTAATATTTTACCAGAATTACACAAGACTCAGAATTTATTCCAACTATACCCCCTTTGGAGGCAAGATAGAGGAAGAAATGCAAAGAAATTAGCCAGCCAATCTCAATGTGAAGGAAGGCACAGCCAAGAAAGGCTCACTGCAAAGACCATTCTACTGCAAAACACCTGAATTTTGACTATGTCTGAAGGTCAAAAAGGTTCCCGTAAAGATTTAAAGACACCCAAATCAGTTGAAACATTTTCTTCCCTCAATAAGAAGCATTCACTTTTGGTAGTCAGTATCCATAAACTGAAGTAAGAATTTAAGTCAGTCATTTGCCAGGTTCAGAGGCAAATTTATGGAAAACTAGGTTCCTGAACATCAAGTTTTATATAAATGTTACCGAATCAATGCTTTTCCCACAGGTTGTTTTTTTTGTGTGCGAGGAAGATCAGCCCTGAGCTAACATCCGTGCTAATCCTCCTCTTTTTGCTGAGGAAGACTGGCTCTGAGCTAACATCTATTGCCAATCCTCCCTTTTTTTTTTCCCCCAAAGCCCCAGTAGATAGCTGTACGTCATAGTTGCACATCCTTCTGGTTGCTGTATGTGGGACGCCGCGTCAGTGTGGCCGGACAAGCAGTGCATCGGTGCGCGCCCGGGATCCGAACCTGGGCCGCCAGTAGCGGAGCAGGCGCATTTAACCGCTAAGCCACGGGGCCGGCCCCTTCCCACAGGTTTTAACATCTATAAACCCGCTTGCCCCAACTTCTCAATCAGTTCCCATCAGATCCCAACTTGCGCTATTTATCCCAGATAAACTTCTCTTCTGTGCTTCCCAATCCCCTCACAGGGCCTCCCTCTTTTACCTCCAAGCTGTTGCTAAGCCTGCCAAGTAATCATAGAGCAGCTTTCCCTGTTTCATCTGCCAAACCACATCAACATAGCTGAAGGCTCACTTCCTCCAGGAAGTGTTCTCCAATTAACCCCACCCATTCTCCAACTCATTTATACAAATCTCTGAAATCTCTTCTTGATACAGACTTAATGAATAAATGTTATATTTACTTTTATCACTAACATTATCTCCCCTCCTCCCATCCAAGTACTTAATATAAGTGCTACAAACCTTGTGTGTATTCATTGCATCACTAGTCACACTGTTTTCGCAAGACAATGAGACCTTTCCATCTATTTCTAGAGTAAGACACACCTCCCATGCATCTATCTCATAAACCTAACAATTTTATCAGCCATCTAGGAAAGTATCTATAAAATGAAAATTTACTTACCTGGTCAAATTTCAAGAGTCTCTGAAGGTCATTCTTGTTAATAAGACTCTTCACTTCATTGGCATCAGGCATGCAAAGTCTATAGTTCAAATCTCCCAACCAGATGACAACACTGAGGATCAGGAAATATATGAACAAAAGTAGCAATTAGAAGGAAAAAAAAAAATCAGTGAAGAATGGAGAGAAGCAAAATGGATAGATGGTTGATAAGGATTCATTTATCACTATCTGACAAGGGGTAACTATCCTTTGGGGGCAAGTATTATCAACACTTGAGAGGGAATAGGGATTACAAAATAGGTGGGAGGAAAGGCACTCCACATAGGAAGAACACAGATGGGGAAACATAGTATATGTATGGGATTCAGAAGCCAAGGAGTTAACAGCCAGAGAGAAGCATGGAGTTTATTTGCTGGACTAGCTTCAAAATTTTGCCTGGCTGCTTGCCAGGTCTCTAGGGGAAGAGAATCTGAACGTTTTCTGCCTCTCTGAGCCCTGACGTTCTGCAGGCTCTCCACTAAGGTCTGCGTGGTCTGAATGACAGCTCTCCCAAGCAGGGCCCACCAGTAAACGTATGTCTACGGCTCTCGGCTATAGCCAATCTGTCTAGCCCTGCCCCAGATCTGCAGTCCAAGTCCCAGGCAGAAAGGAGACTGGCATGCCACGGGCTCCTCAGGCTCCCTATCACAGCAACAGGCCCCTAGGTGTGCTGAGAGCCCCACAGGGGAAACCTTGAAATCACCACACCAAAATGGATTCTCCTGTGAGCTATCTCAAGTCGCAAATGGGTCTCTTTGCCAATCTTAAATGCAACAGGAAATTTCTGGAATCCTAGGGAAATAAATTTAAGGAATTTCAGGGCAACTTTATGACCATTAATGTCAAGGCCTTGATTTTACTACCATGAAACAGAATTCCATATGATCTTAATTGTTGAGACAATATGGAAACAGGCCAATATCACTACCCTTCCCTACTCTTTCCTCAGTTACCCTACTCTGTACTGATTCTACTACCCCTAAATTATCTTTTGTTTTCCTACTAATTCCCATTTCAAACCACTTATTCCAAATCACATCACCCTCTCAGAATTTTAATTACCAGTATTAATTTCTTTATAACTAATCATTTTCTACCACCCAATCCATCCCTCAATTGATTTCTGCTTCATATCCTTATGTCCCATTCTTTACTAACCTTTCTCTTTATATTATCCTGCTGATCCATTAGTGTCTTTAAATCTCCACCACCCCTATTCTTAATAATTCATAGACATTAAAATAAGGTGACTATACATAAATATACTGGCTTAGAAAGAGATCCACAATAAATAGAATAATATAGTCCTATATAACGAGTATGTGTGTGCTTGTATGTGCATGGAGAAAAGTCTAGAACGACACTATTCAAAAGAAATGTAATGCATATCACAGATGTAATTTTAAATTTTCTAGTAGCTGCCTTTAAAAAGTAAAAGAAACAAGTTAAAATAACAATAAATTTCATTTAACTCATCATATCCAAATTATTATCATTTCAACATGTAATCAATATTAAAAAATTGAGATATTTTACAATTTTTCCCCACTAAGTAGTCTCTGAAATCCAGGTGTATAGTTTATGCTTACAGCACATCTCAATTTGGACTAGCTACTTTCAAGTGTCCAATAGCCACCTATGGCTACTGGCTGTCACAGTGGACAGCACAACTCTAGAAGAATACACACCAAATTGTTAACGATGGTTTCCTTTGGAGATGGGGCTGGCTGGGGAGAGTAGAGGATAAGAAATGAGAGATTTTTACTTTTAATTTTATCTTTTATTACAATTACAATGAACATTTCTATTTTATAGTAAAAAACAATAAAAACTGACTCCAAATGACAGACCCCAGCTAGTGTTACTCTTAGATGCCCACTAATAGAGCTAACCTTTCCAATGATGGCAAACCTGATTTCTCTGCCTCAGTGAATCTGCTATTCCTCAAAAACTCGCTCTTCTTCGTGACCCCAACCCCTAAATGATAATCCCTCACTCTTCACAGCTCTACAGTCTCTCATCACGTTTAATCTCTTCTCAGCCCCCCTACTCAAAGGCTAAAGGAGACTTAACCACTCACTCATGTTTCATGATGTTCAGCTGTGGGAGGGTCTGATTTGGGACCACGAAACTCATTCGTGCACAGATGTCCTTATAATCTTGATTCCTTCTCTCAAAGTCCTCCACATGGGCAGCCAGGTGGGAATTGACAATGCAAAAGGTAGTGTTGTGAAATACAAATCTCACAGCTACCCCACCTTTGTTTCCCTGTTAGCAAGAGTAATTATTCACAGTTAGTACGAAGACACAACTAGCAATTGAACTTCACGCCGACATAAATAATAATCAGGCTCATTTCCAAAGTAACTCACCATTTTCCCCATGATTCCAGTTCCAACTGTTTCTGTAGCAACATCACGGATATATCGACACTGATCCTTTCTGGCAAATATCAGGAGCATCATCCCAACAAGGCGGACTAGTTGAACCTATGAGTTCCAGGGAGTTAGAAAAGGTTCATGTTACTACTCTTTGTCACATATCTAACGTCCCACAACTGATTTTCCACCAATAAGACATAACAATGTCCAAATCTGAATCCAAATCCTCTAATTTCCCAGTGGACTCCATAAAGAGGAAACAAAATTTCTCTGGGGAAGCTTTAATCTGGCTCTGACCAGTAAGACTTAAAAGTCTTTAGGGACAACAAGCACACTCAGCTCTAGATCCATTATGTTAATCACTTTTTAGCCTACCAGGAGTAGGCAGCATTAAAAACTCAATTAATAAATATAAAGCCTCTATCCCAGCTTGTTCCTTTTGACTCTCCTTCCTAGTTTCTTATTTCCAATTTCCTAAGAAATTAAAATTTATAAAATAGCAATCCTTTTTACTTTTATTATTTTAAGGTCTGTGAACTAGAGCTAGAAACATTTCTGAAAAACACATTAGTCAGGGACCTATATGAGAGGAATAACATCTTCAGGAGTTTTATTACTTATATCAACTGCTAGAAAATGTGGACAAAAACTACTCAGACAGATGACTCCTTTTAAAGGGCTTAGTATGGTAGCCCTGTAATTAAAATAACTCTTCTGGTAGCCTCTACTATGTGCCTTCTAAAGACCAACAAATTGGCCCACCTTGCTAAAGTCAACTTTCCTCGTGACTTACAACCAAGTTTAGAACTCATTTCAATTCCACAACACTTCTGTTCTTGCTCTGATTCCAAAGCATACCCTATGCATCCACATGCTGCAAATTGCTTTTCTGTTTGAACATCCAGTTCTGACCATTTCAGTGAACAATTTTAATCTTAAACTCTTACTGCACAAATCAGTTACTTTATATGTAATTATTTTGAGTTAATTATTGTTATGAGAACAAGAAAATTCTTTTTTTCTCTTAAAAGCTACCTGAGCAAAGAAAATATAGGATTGGAAAGCTTAGGGAAATTTTTTTCTAGGAAACAGGTATATAGGATTAGTTTGCCCTATTCCAGTATTACACATGGGGAAGAATTCAATTAAACTGTTCTTTTGGAACAAGTTACAGATAACAGAAAAACTCCTAGCGAGTTCTATTTAGTTTTATACTAAAAAAGATAAATAATTGCAGCTTACTTTCTTATACTTGGCTTTGACATGCAAAGCCCTCTCCACAGCCATGGACCACTCTTGTTCCTTCACAGATTCAAAGTAGAAAAAGGCTTCTGTGCTCAAGTCCAGCTCTTGGAATCTGAGAAAACAAGAGGATGTGAGATCTGTACATATCCCATAATTATCTCTGACTACCTCTTGTCCCATTTTCTGAGACATTAGTTGAAAAAAGGAATGGGAGAGAGAGAAATTTTATAGAACTGCTCTGTTGACCCAGGTGATCAGTAAAGACAAGTAGCTTTCTTTTTGCAAGACTCTCCACAAACATATGCACAGGCTATGTAAAACATAAAAAACCTCCACAAGGGATAACAGTAGAGTTTTGCTTAGATATAGAAATAGTCACTGTTAGAACTGACCTCAAGTCTCAGTTTCTAGGAAGAATATAGTTTTCTATGGGTTTCGAGAGGACTAGATGCTTCCTTACACCATTTTAGATAGCGTTCCTTTCTGATCGCACAAGTTTGACCTATAAGTTAACTCTCATATATAGTCTACAGTAGGTTTTACCAAATAGTTTAAAGAAAAAAGGAGGGCAAAGTGTCATGTAAACTAACACCAAATACAGAGCCAAAAGGAAATTGCAGACGTGTTCTTTACCCAATACAGTAGACATCAGGAGGGTTCGGATCACAGTTCAGCCAAGGTTCTAACCCACTATCTGGAGACTGGCCGTTCACGTTCCAAGTTCCAACAAAAAATCTAATACATAATACCAAAAAATAATTTGAAAACAAAGGTCAAGTATGAACCAACAGAAGTTCTCTCATCACTTCTATACAAGGGTATGTTCAAAATAAGCCAACATAATTTCTCAAAATGTTTTGCCACACACATAAGAAAAAGCTTTCACGTAGAACACAAAGGCAGTGGGCTTATTCTCTCTAAATTTTACACTAGGTGAACCTACACAAAAGAACCAAGTCTCTATTTAAAAAACACCACATTTCCTTTCAGTCAGACTCCATCTAAACTCAGACTTGAAGGGAGAGCTTGTGGATGGGAAAGAGGTAAGTGCATCTAATACGGATAACTGCTCCACAGGGAGCGGTAGTTGAATCCAAAAACTCACTTCCCAAAGGATTACAAGGACATCTGTGTAGGAAATTCTGTTGAGGCAGATATAGTACCAAGGGGGAAAGCAGAAGGGAAAACTCATGACTGTCTTAACTGTTTACATACAAATATAAGCATCACGGAGAATATGAGGAACTGGAGGTTTTAGCATTGGAATATAGTTATGATTGAATTAGAATAAATGAGGCATAATGGGATAGCAGATGGGAGTGGAATCTTGGACTATAAGGGTACATGCTGTTCACAAATAAAGAAAAGCGTTGCTGCTTTGCACATTGGGATACACGCCATGCCACAGCACCCACCACACAGTCTGGGTCCAGAAAAGAAGAGATCAACAAGTAAAGGTGAAATGAAAAATATAATATAGAGGAAAGAATCCAAGACAGATCTCCCAATCAAGAGGACTGAGTGAAACTTTCTTTAGTTAACCTACCAAAGTAAGTTAACATCTAGAAAAGTAATGGTGGCCTTTAATTTTCCAATACTGGCAGGAAAAACTTCAGCAGGCCATATAGATAGACACACTTGTTTATGCAATGTGCCGGGGATATTTCTCTAGTACATGTAAGCTTGACCTGGTTCTCTAAGAGTGGACAGAAACATTAGTAGACGTGGTATCATCAGTAGTTAGAAAATCCAAGGGAAATTACAACATTTGCATTGTTTTGGATATGTATGTTATAGACCAGCATAGAGACAAGGGCTTGAATCAGTTGACCGTTCCTTTTTATTATGCTTTGATTTTTAATTAAGCTAATTAAACAAACACCTTACATATCAAAAGGCCATTTTCTGCTATACCTCAGTAGGTAGAAGAGAGACTAACCTGAAAGTCTGAATGTTGACATACTCTTTCTCTCGCTTTGCCAGGATATGTTTGATGAGACCCTCGCGCTGTCCAGATTGGGTATTTGGTACAAAGAGCTTCCGCATGGTGTTGGTCACTTTGGGCTGTTCCTTGTTAGAAGCTTCTTTGTCACGTGGAAGCCTAGCAAATAAATGAGAAATTCAAAAGTGAAATTGCCTAAAATAGGAAAGTCTCCTACATGGGAAATATGTTTTGACATACGACTTACATTCTATTCACTGAAGGGGGCGGGGGTGGGGGTTCCCGATGAATCCCCATAGGCTGATTTTGTGAATTTATTTTCTTGTCCAAATTCATAGATGAAAAATTATCCTCAAATCCAAGAAGCCCTGAAGGACACAGAACCAAGAGTCAGAGGGAGAAAAAGGTAACATCCAACTTATCCAGGATATATAGGGCTTCACTTCAATCAGCAGTTTTGATTTGATTACTATTTGCTCAGTGGCATCATCAAACAGAAAGTTTGATCATAAGGGTAGTGATAACTCAGATTGGGGAAAGAAGCACATATGTCCCTGAAAGACTGACATATTAACTAGAACAATTTTAATTTACGTTAATTTGGAACCTGAATAATAAGAGCTAACATTTACTGAAGACTTAGCACAATGCCTGGTTGATAGTAAGGGATTATATCATTATCTCAGTTAATTGTCACAAAGACTCGTGAAATCAGTACTAATAAAAATGTTCCCATGTTATAGAAAAAGAAACAAAAGCTCAGAGCTGTTGAGTAACTTGACCAAGGTCATATAACTAGTAAGTAGTAAAACTGGGATTCAAACCCAGGCAGTCTGGCCCTGGAGCCTGCACTTTTTACCACTCTGCTAAGCTGGCTCCTGAAGAGCTGACATGCCACAGAAAGGATCAGGAATGAACATCAGTCAGTTGGCATGGACTTGATAAAGCCACTCCATAGAAGAAGGTGTCTGACATTCACATTAATCCACATTATCTTATCCATCCAGATAAAATCTATTGACTAGGCAGTGATCATAGCAACCAGGGAAAAAAGAATCTTTTCAGTACCTGAAAATACAGAAGGTTTGTCCTTAGTGTCTAATTTCTGGTACCAGCTGGATGAGTCCTTTTGCTCTGGAACAAGAAGTTGTGACTGAGCTGGAGAGATAAGGGTCATGGTCAGAAACTGGGGAGCCCTCCATTGAGTGGAATTTACCATAACCAAAAGCCATTCACTCAGCACTCAAACGCAGGGGCCAGCAGCATTCTTGAATGTAAAGGAAGAGACTAAGAAAATGAAGGCAGCTCTGGGATCATTTAGGGGCAGGAGGAGGATTACAGTTTACAGTAAGCTGTCCATACCATGACACTGAAGATTCTGGAAACTGGCTCAGTGTCCTTAAAGCTGAAGAGACTTGTTCCCTAACCTATCCCTAGGTTCATTTCTGAAGGAAAAAAAAATCAGCTATCAAGGCTCAACGGGTAAGGTACTTTGCTAATGGCTGCTTGCCTCTGTATGAGCATGTCAGAATTGCACTCTCATTCAAATAATAGAAAGAAAACTGGAGTCTTGAGTTACCTTCCTGAGCAGCAAGGACCTCTGAGAGGAACTTCAAACAGTGTTCCTCATCAGGGATTTCAAAGTGGCGCTCTCTGGTCCACTCCCCCTGAACTCGAATTTTGCAGCCACCTAAAAAGAATTGAAATCCATACACATATAGCTGTGGAATACAATGTTTTCTTGGGATCATATTCTCACCTGATCAGTTTAACAGGAGAAGGTCCAGATTACAAATATTCCAGACCTCTAACGTAGGAAGCATGTCTACAAGATCAAGGGATTCGGTGTGGTAGTGGAAGGGGCGATGCAGACAGGGCAATCTAAGGGGCTGATGAACTGTGTGAAGGAGCATCCCAATACAGTGATATGATACATACTAAAGAAGTCAGAGTTTCCTATGTTCTGATATATCTCTCAGATATCAATGCATGGTACTCCAAATTCTAGCAAAAGATCAATCCCCCAACCACCCTCCTCCTATCTCCTAGCTGGAAATTCCTACCATTTCAAATCCAGATCATATAGTAAGAGTATCTGAAGCATGAAAGGAATAAAGGAAATAGGATGGCTTGTTCCTAGGTTCACATTGTACCTATGCAATTGAATTTACAAACTAATTAGAAAAGAAAAGAATAGTGGGATTGGTTTGAATTATTCTGAAAAGAAGCTTCTATACCTCATCACCTCAAGTGAAAAATGTATGTCTTGAATAAACTTACAAAAGCAATATAATAACCTATGTTCAGGAGTGGTCTGGTTCAAGTACAGCCAATTGGAAAACAGTATAATTAGAAGCAAAGTTATCTAAGACTTTAGTTTCTTTCATATATAACATAGTCTTCCTTTTTCTGATGCCTTATAGTTATCATCTGTATCAACTGTCTGGATATGGTGATCTAGGAAACCTACGTACTTGTTTATATTCTTATTTTAACTGATTTATTACATATATTGCTTTCTCACGCCCCTGGAAACCATAAGCTCCCTGAGAGCAAGAGGCAGGCTGCATATACAGGTTATCCAACACAACACTCTCGATGGTTTCCCAGGGTTGTCTGGGACTGAGGGGCCTGTCAGGATTCAGGACTTTCAAAGCTAAGACTAGGCAAGTCCCAAGCAAAGTGGGATGGTTGGTCACTTTACTGGTGACAATGATGTCAGACTTCCCAGACAGAAGGCATTTAATAAATGACTGGTGAACCAGACTCTTTCACACTTGTAAATAACAGAGGTGAGAAAATGAAATGAGAATCCTAGTTTCCTCTTCTTCCACTTCTGAAACTTTAACGCTCTTTTTTCCTTTGCATTTCCTTAAGTTTCTATCTTCATAGATTCAGTGATCAGAAGAAAGACAAAAATCGAGAAAAAATGAAAAAGAAGGCACCCAAGTGGACTGGAGATAAGAAAATTAATGAGGGTGCCACTGTAAGGAGGAGGAAAAAAAGAGGGGTATGAATAAAGACTGACAAGAGCAGCCTTGAAGATACAGGGAAAAACTCCTTCAGGGCACAAGCAGTCCTCCCTTTCTCAGATAATTTATATTAAAAGCAGAAAAAAAATAAAAAAGGGCAGTTTCTATCTGATAGAAACTTAGAACAAGAACACATATTCTCTCTTTCCCACAATCCTTGAAAGATACATTTTAGCAAATATAAAACAGAGACTGACCCATTTAACTAGAGCAGAAGATTCCAGAAACTGCTTACAAAATAACACTAGATGTTCTCTCACCATGTTGCATGGGAAAGAGGACAAATTATTCTATGACCCAACCTTCTACTGTTCTCCCTTCCAAAACCCTCTGGCCTCTTTGTGATCAGTAAACACTCCTATATCCTCATCTTTTCCTGTAAACATTCCCTGCATCTCTCAGTAATTCTCAACTATGGGTGCATTAGAATCACCAAAGGCATTTTTAAAAACACTGACACTTGGGCCCCACCCCAGGCCAATAAAACAGAATCTCTGGAAGTGAAGCCCAGGCACTGGTAGTTTTTAAAATACTCCCCAAGTGATTCTAATGTGCATCTAGATTGAAAATCAGTCACCTGCAAACTGACTGATCCCTGAGAGTAGCACTCCCCCTGCAGCCCTCTGAAGTGGAGGCTGTTTATAATCTCTCATGCCCTATTAATTTAAGATTGGTCTTATTTGTCCTAATGCCATCTCCAGACCATTCCCTCTACTCCTCCCTCAGGAAAAATCCTGTCTCCTTTGTGGGTCACCCATTGGGCTATACCAACTTCTTCCCTTCCCTTCTCCATGAGATCATCTACCATCCTCTCAGAAACTTCTGAATCCCGGATTCAATACCTGACTCATAAGACTTCCTCTCCACTCAAACCTTCCTCTCCACTCAAACCTACCTTAATTTTGGGTCCCTTCAAAATTAGCACAGGAAACCCAGGCAACACCTTCAACTTCCTCATCCAATGACCTTGCCCCTCCATCTCAGCCACCTACTCCCTCAGTCCCTATTGGGACTTCCTCAGTTACACCCAAACATTTCATCACAGAAACAATATCACCTCATAAATCCCCCATTCAAATCTCCCACTCAGACCTATTACTCCTTCCAGCTTACTTACTCATATTGGAACCTCCGGCCCCTTGATTCCTCCATTTTCTCAATATCCATTCACTCCCTCCTGCTTTCACTTCCCTTTTTATCAAACAGATGCCATCAATACACTCTGTTGAAAAAGCCCAGAACTGCCTTAACCACTCTATTCTTCCACAGCACCTACCTTGCTAACTTCCAACCCTCAAAAATCTAACTAACTGCCTTCTCTGTACTTATATCTGAGCAACCAGAGGGAGTAAAAAAACACACATACACACCCATCATTATAAACTGATTGCTAACCTCAACCTCAACTGGGCCCTCTATGATAGGAAGCAATCTAAGTTTCTATAGTCAGCTAGTCTCCTACTACTATCTGCAACAACTATTTCACATCTTCTCATTTATCCTCAAACTTTGAATCCCCCTCTTCTCAAACCCTCTCATTCCAAGCACATTGCTTCACCTCATACTTCAGAGGAAATGGAAGCCATCACATGGAAACCTACCTGTATTTATACTCATCCTTTCCCTTCTGACACAAGAAAGACAAGTACTCCTATTACAGGCCACCTTCTCTTTGAATTACAACTCCTCTCATTCTCTTAGGAATCTCACACTCACAATCATTCCCTAGATACCTCCTCCCAATATCTTTAACCTCTCCCTTGCATAGGCTCCTTCCCATCAGTATTACATTTAATCATGTTTTAAATCATCCCCACAAAAAACCTCCAGGACCCCCTATTTCCCTCCGACTCCAGTCCATCTCTATATTCCCCTCTGCAGTCAAGTTTCTTTAAAAAACACACAGTTGCTACTTGCTCATCTCCCATTTCTCTCTTTAATCCACTCCAATATGACTCCGGTTTTCACCACTCCTCTGATATTGCTTTGTTAAGGTCACCAATAACCTCCATATTGCTAAATCCAATGGATACTCTTCAGTCATCTTATTAGACCTATCAGCAGAAATCAACAGTTGGCCACTCCCTGAAATAATCTCTTCCAAAGGATTCTATGACACCATACTCATCTAGCTTGTCTCTCTCTCTTTGGTCACTAACTTTTAGTGCCCTTCAAGGTTATCTCCTCTATCTAATCTTTAAAGACTAGAGTTCCTTAGAGTTCAACCCTAAACCTTTTTCTAACTCTATATCAGCATTGTCCAACAGGACTTTCTGTGATGATGGGCGTGTTCTATAACTGTGCTGTCCAATATGGTAACCAATGACCACGTGTGTAATGAGCACTTGAAATGTGACTAGTACAACTGAGGAACTGAATTTCTAATTAATTTAAAGAGGCACACGTAACTAGTGGCTATTGTATCTGACAGCAGAGCTCTATATGCAATCACATCATCTCTCATGGTTTCAAACAACATCCATGTGCTAGTGACCCAGACCTTTCTTCTGAGCTTTAGATGCATACATTCAACTGCCAATTTATCATCTACACTCAAATGTCTCAAAGAAATCTCAAACTAAACATAGCTAAAATTGAATTCATAATCCCCCAAAGGAAACTCACTCCTCCTGCAATGTTCTTATTTCTGCAAATAGTACCATCATCCACAGTCATGTCAGAAACCTGGGATTCATCCTTGACATTTCTCTTCCTCTCACCCTCTACACCCAAACCAAGCTCTGTTGATTTAACCTCCAAAAACATTTATCAAATCTGTCCACGTCTCTCCATTTCTACTGCCACCATACTCTCCAGCTTAAACTACTGAAATAGCCTCTTAACTGGCTTCCACGCAAATGATGACACCCCAGCATAAAATCTTTCATATTCTTCCCATTTTTTAAACCTAAAAATCCAGATTCCTTAGCATAGCTTACAAGATCCTACTAGATCTGGCCCTAGCCCATTCTAGCTTGGTGCCTAAGCCTTGTTCCAGGCACCCTGGCCTCCTTTCATTTCAAAGAAAATGCCAAGCTACTTCCCAAGTTGGGGCCTTTACATGTGTGGTTCCCTTTACCTGGAACACTCATCTCTCCCCCATTTTCACCTGTCTCTTCCTTAACCCCTCTTGTCTCAATTTAAACGTCACTTCTTCAAAGAGGCCTTCCCTCACCACCCTGCCTAATTTAGTCAGTTCTCTTAAAAAAAAAAAAAAAACCTTTGTATCTCCCCTTGATAGCATTTATCAAAACTGCAAGCATGTAAGTATCTATACCTTATCAGTTTAAAGTCCGTTTCCCGAACTAAGTTTCAAGAAGTACCATGACTACGCTGCTTTCTGCTATATCCCTAGAGCCTAGCACAGAGCCTGGCACATAAAAGGTATTCATATTTTTATAGAATGAATTGATGGATCACAGGCATCTATGTGACACTAGTAGGAAACAGCACAGAAGCAAGCACCAAAGCAGGAGCAGCAACTCTATCTAGGTTGTTCTCTACTGATTCTGCAGCACTTAGAACAGTGCCTGGCAAATAGAAGGCACTCGACAAATATGTGCTGAATAATGAATAAATCAGCAAGGGTTTAATATTAGGAAATTAGTATAACATAGTCCATCAATAGGTCAAATAACGAAGAACAATATAACCATCTCTATAAATACTGAAAAAACATTTGATAAAATTCAACATACATTCACGATTTTAAAAACCACACAAACTTGAAATAAATGCAGTTTCTTAATATGGTTTTTTAAAAACCGTGTCAAATCAATAGGAAATAATGTCCTCAACAGTGAAGCACCACTTGAGGCATTCTCACTAAAATCAGAAGCTAACCAAGGATCATCATCATTATTTAACATTGGTCTCAAAATTCTTGTTGCGGTAATAAGACATGAAGCAAAACTAATAGTTACAGCTACTAGAAAGGAGACAAAATTATTATTTGCAGATGACTAGGTTGTCTATCAAAACCAAAAAACACAAAATAAATAGCCAAAAAAATTAAAAATAAATTTCTGTGAAGTGGCTGGATAAAAGATAAATATCTAAAACTCAATAGTTGCTCTGTATACTAGTAATAAGCAATTAGAAGAGAAAAAAATGTTCCACTGACAATAGCAGCAAACAAATAAAATCCACCATAAAATACTTAACTTACAAATAAATGATACATATGAAGAAACTACAAAATGTTACTGAGAGATATCAAGAGAACCTGAATAAGTAGAGAGATATACCATGTTCCTTGACAGTGACTTAATTTTATAAAGGAGTTAATTTAATAAAATTTAGCACATATCTATGGTGAAATACTAGTCAATAAAAATCATGTTTTTAAATAATTTTAAATGACATGGAAAAAGGTCACAATACAATGTGAAATGAAAATGCAGGATAAAAACTACATACAAGGGGGGCTGGCCCAGTGGCGCAGCGGTTAAATGTGTGCGCTCTGCTTCGGCAGCCCGGGGTTCGCAGGTTTGGATCCTAGGTGTGCACTGATGCACCACTTGTCAAGCCATGCTGTGGTGGCGTCCCGTATAAAGTAGAGGAAGATGGGCACAGATGTTAGCCCAGGGCCAATCTTCCTCGGCAAAAAAGAGAAGGATTGGCATTGGATGTTAGCTCAGGGCTAATCTTCCTCACACACACACACACAAAAACAAAAACGACATACAAGGATTCCAATTATGTAAAAACACAAATAAAAGACTGGAAGGAGATACATAAAAATGTTAACTGCAGTGGTGATCTATAGACTGCAGGAGCACAATTTTAATTTGATACTTGAAACTTCTGAATTTTCCAAATTGTATATAATGAAGATATATTACCTCTATAATCAGAAAAGAAGTATTTAAAAACGTTTAATACCAACATCCAGACAATGGGAAAAGACATATTTACACTAAAATCAGGCCTGCCTAACAAACCCAGGAACTTCTCCTGCAACATACTGTGCACTCTAAAGGTTTATGTATGAAGCCCCAGGATCAAGATAAAATCTAGTTTCAGTGCAAATATTATTAAATGGGCAGAAATAACAAAGGATTTTATTCAAGTGGTTACTGAACTATTCCCCCTCTATGATCTAGTAACTTGAACTCTGGACAGAGCAACACATGGCTAATTTCTATGTAGGAGAGGCCAAGAAAACTAATGCCATAAATTAGGTGTTTATAAAAGAGAAGGCATAGCTCAGCTTAACCTTTCAGCTTTGGATCAAATACCTATTTCCACACCAAGAACAGAACACTTGGGTATCTTATTTCAGCAGCAATGTCAGTCACTGCTGAACTGCCTTTGCTCAAAGTTTGCTTTTTCAGTGTTGTTTTTGCCTTCTTTCTAAGCACAATAAGACATAGATATTAAGTTATTTGCTCTCTTGGATAACTGCAGTAGAAGTCAGCAGCTGGGTTTACTTAGCTTTTCAGGATCAGCCCTTAAGACTTCCAAAATCCATGACCAAAGAAGAGAATAAAACCCAAACCAGAAGAAGCCCACCTAAACTGTTCAATACAAATTAACGGTGCTAAGAACAGGGATTGTGTCTAAACAAAATTGTGCATAACTCATAGCCCCAAGCTTAAGGGCCAAGCCCCACTTATCCAAGGACTCAACCAAGAGATAAAGTAACCATTTTGATTAGATTCATGTGGTCACATACTCTTTTTCCACAGCAACTACAGAATAGTCACAGTAGCATTCAAGTGCCCGTTTTCTCCTCCCCATAACAAGTACAATTAGATGATAAACAAAGAACAGCTTGCACAGGAAGTCCATGATCATTTGCTTCAAACAGATAAAAATGAAAGAACAGAAACGGTAAGAAAGAAGACCATGTTCCCTCCAATAAAGGGATGCCTTGAGGGGATGAGGCTTAAATAAAAGACCAAATTTTTTTAAGAAAGAAAGGTATGCCTGGTACAAGCAAGGTACCCCTGGTACAAGAGGGACTCTGTAGCCTCCACAAAAATATAACAAATAAAGGAAAACATTATGATTTAACATGCAAAAATAAAAAGCAGGTGGGGAAAAAAAGCTTAAAACATAACAGCAGTTAAAAAAAAAACACTCATAAACCTCATGTGCTTTAAATATTTTCTGGCCCTTCCTACAATTACCAATTCCACAACAATGAATTAACTGACAGCAACAATATTGGTAGCTCAAAGAAGCTCAGCATTAGAAAAGCAGATATTTTCAACTTTTTAAAGATTCTTGCCAGCCACCTGGTTTTTCTTATGCTTAGCCTAAATGTTTTTGGGAAGCAAAGCTAATTTGTATGGCTGCCTTAAGAAAATGGAGAATACAGGATAAGATGGTAAGATAAAAGATATGTCAAAAAAGGTGTCTTAAACATACTTGTGGGTATTCAAGTAAATATTTGTTGAATGAAAATCAACTCCATTCAGAAAGATACTCACTGTTTGAAGCTATATCAATCAAAAGAGTTTCTTCCGCTTCTGAAGGAAAAGAAGAAAGAACAGGATCAAGAAAGAGAAAACTATTCATTACAACCAAAAGAAGTACACGCCTAACTAAATCACTGCTTCTCTCAATCACCACTCCTAGGTCTTAGAACACACTTAAAAAATCTTTTGCTTTTTTGTTTAGCATTTTTAACAAAGGATTTTAATAACACTAGGTTCTAAAGATTATGAGCAATTCAACTAAAAGAAAAATGATCTGAACAAGTAACTGAATGGAACACCTCAAAGCAAATCAAGGAATGACAAATTAATAGTATGGAATATAACAACATGGTAATTCAAGTTTTGAAGGTGAGTTTAATTCCCCTCAACTATAACATACTGATTTAATATAATCTAATCATGTGATTTAGATAATTCTTATAAAAAGCCAAGGAAGTGACCCCAAAGACCCAGAGGTGAATTCCTTTCTCAACACAGATCTAGTCTCTGAAAATTTCCCAGTAATCTTATTATCTCGGCTCCTGCCCCTTATAGGAGCAGAGAATACCTCAAGTTCTTTACCTTCGGGTTACAACTAATACCTGTGGGTCCAAGGCCTACCACACCCAATAAGGAAGTATAAAACATATAAAATGGAGCAAAGCACAGTCTTTGAGTTCAGAGTTCTCTTTCCCTCAATAGCTCTCCTGGACTTCCTTTCTTACCTCTAGTGTCTAGACTCAACCTATTTCTTCCTCTCTGACTTCCCTGGATTTGGCCAACAGCACCTGCCAGACTCTCCTGGCTAGTTGAACTCTGGGTACTGACTCCTTGGGATTAGCCTGGATCTACCTTGGCCAGAAGTATTCTCAGCCTTTTCTAGCTCCCTTACAAGCCTGGATTGTATATTTGGCTCCATTATTCAGGAACAACAGAAGCAACTGGTAAGGAACTACATTGTCTAATATTAGAGAACAGTCTCACTACTCTTACTAGCATGATGAAGCAAGGAACAGGGCATCAGACAAAGGTATTATATGTTCACCACTGTTCTTCAGTAACTTTAATTCTTTAAACCTGAGTATTTATAGACTTTTCAATATAGATGCACAGGGTGGGAAACAAAATGGAGGTGAAAACTCAAGCAGGTAACTGTTCCTTTTGTTATAGGGAACTACTGTGTGTGCATGCACATATTTTCCTAGATTCCAATCTAACAATCTGCCATCTATTTCTTATTAAAAATAATACTAAGAGAAACAGGGTAAATGTGACTCTAGAAGTAGTACACAATGGTATAGAGTTAACAGAAAACTAATCTAAAGTCATGTTCTTTGGCTTTTCTCCTCCTTAAAGGGCTGGGAATGTAACAAAGGGTGCTATAACATGAAAAGTGAGCTGACCACAGCAACTTACTATGGCATGCAGGAGCCTTGGCCAATATGTCTCTCTCACACAAGGCAGGCTAAATGGCTATGACTTCATTCTATACAATGTGGATACTATTCATTGTGGATATTTTTAATTCTTAATACATGCAGTCTTAAAAAGCCATACCTACTTAGTATTTCTATTTATAGGAATAAATCCTAAGGAAATAAGAGATGTGCAATAAGATTTCTGTACAGAGATGTTCACCACATTACTATTTATATTAGCGAAAAATAACCCAAATGTCAAACATAGGAGAATAATTACACCACGGGCCATTCATAAAATGGAATAGTATATAGCTATTAACAGCATGGAAAAGCACTCATAATATGATGGCATGTGGAACAAAACACTACATACAGTATGAGTCCCACTCACCCTAAAAGTTACATGTGTAGGAAAAAGGAAGATGTTAGGTGTTTATCTCTGAAGGATGGGAATTTACTTATTTTCTTTATACTTTTCTGTTTTTTCTAAACTTTTTATACATACATATAAATACATATATAACTTTTGTGATCAAAAAAGTTCAATGTAGTTTAAGAAAGAAATCCATGCAAGGTAGGATTCAAGTTTTTCAAGAAGCTACAGCTGATACAGAATGCATCTGTCTGATGAAGCCAGTGGACCCACTGGAAACATAAGGCATTTGTTCTCTAGTAATCAATTTCCTTTCTAGAGCAACGTGAGACGACAGAAGCAATACCTCCTACACAAACCTCCCAATTTTTGAGTTTCATTGTGGCAGATGAAACAACAGATATTCTGTTCTCAGTCTCCAAATTTGAGGGCAGGAAGCCAAATATTTCCTCCCCGGAGTTGATTTTCTTATGATTCACCAATGTCAACGTTTGAGAATCAGCACAATGGAATATAAGGTATTACAATTTGGCAAGGCATGTTGCCAAACGTTTTAATTTCAAATAGTGTGGGGAGAAAGTGCTGAATGTGTGTGAATCCAAGCGACCTTGATACTCTACAATGAGCAGTGTGTCAGTTAAATACAAGAATGTCATTTAAATCCACATATAAGTCTGTGAAAAAATATAAATATATTTCAATATAATGTTTCAGCACTCTTAGACAAAGCATTTATCACCTTCTCAATGGTAGGTTAGTAATGTTATATTTTTATGCAAAGAGTAATACATTTCATTTTATGTGCAGTGACAAATTTAAAATATGTATGGTATTACACAACGCAATAATGACCATGGAAAAACATTATAAAACTAGCTAAGCAATTAAAGCTAGTACCTTGAACACATCTAAAGTGGCTATTTATAGGAATGATATCTTGAACATGCTGTTCCTTCTCGTGCAACTGGATTATTAACCTAGGAAACAGAAGAATGCATCAACGAATAGCTACTGAAAAACCCAAACATTTAACAAAATACATTGCTATATTGTTTTACACAAATCTAGTCTGTATTTATTAGACTTGTTGAATCTCGATCCTTGGATCTGAGCCTCATGAGAGGTAGACATTGCTCTAGGTCTAAAAGGATATTAGGGGCCGGGCCCACAGCTTGGCGGTTAAGTGCACATGCTCTGCTACTGGCGGCCTGGGTTCGGATCCCGGGCATGCACCGACGCACCGCTTCTCCGGCCATGCTGAGGCCGTGTCCCACATACAGCAACTAGAAGGATGTGCAACTACGACATACAACTATCTACTGGGGCTTTGGGGAAAAAAAAAAGGAGGATTGGCAATAGATGTTAGCTCAGAGCGGGTCTTCCTCAGCAAAAAGAGGAGGATTAGCATGGATGTTAGCTCAGGGTTGATCTTCCTCACACACAAAAAAAGGATATTAGTTGTGATCAGTATCTGAATACCCACACTGTTCTATAGCATAAAGAACATATAATAGTCTATGACATAAAAACAGCTTACAATCTTAAGAGCATGAATTAACAGTGCATACATACACCTTCAGAGCATGCATACCAGAGCGAAGAACTAATAGCTAGTTGTGAAGTCCACGAGGGCAGGGACTATGGCTGTCTTTTTACCACAGGATTTTTAGCACCTAGCACAGTGCCTGGCATATAGCAGTCCCTCAAGTTTGTTGAATAAATGAATTAGAAATTTCATAAATTAGCTTTCCCATTATATTTCCCTGGCGGCTTTTAACAAAGAATGGTCCTATCTCTTCAAACAAGTATACAAGTCATGGAGGAGTAAGGGGAGGTTCCCAGCCAGCTGCATTGGTCAAAACAACCCCAGTGACCAACAAAGTAGCAGATATCACCAGATTGCCTTTATAGCCCTTGTGCTTTTACTCTGGTTTCCAACTTCATGCTGTTATTATTAGGTAAACATGACTGAAGAACTTGGCCCCTCAGTACGAAATGTGAGGCTTCTAAATTCCTATGTACTCCTGAAATATTAATTTTCATTTACTTCTTATCCTTAGTGGCCAGGAATCAAGATATAACCTACAGGTAAATAGCCTTTCTGAACATCTCCTAGCTTCCCCCAAATCAAGCACTCTTCAGGTGGTTCTTTTTGCCAGGAACACTCTTTTTTACTTCCTGAGACCCAACTCAAATATCACCTCCTCTGTGAAGCTTCCCCCAACACCCCAAGCAGAACCAGTGGGCCTCATCCTCTTTGCTTGCCCCTCTAATAGAGTACTTACACACTCCATTATAGTTATATTTATTTCCCTCACAGATTTGAGCTCCTTGAAATCAAGGACCCTATAATATTCAGTTTTGTCTCCTGCCTAACAGCTGCTCAAAATACAGGTTGAATAAACAAACTAGGTTAATCAAGCTATAAACAGAGACAAATTTCTAAATACAACAGTTCAACTTCTGACATTAAAAATGTCATTGTTTTGAAGCATTTGATTTCTATTTTGTTGTCTTTTGGGTGGTTTATTGTTTTAGCTTTTTGAATTTTTTTTCAAATGTGTTAACTTTGAAGGAGATAACCTGGGGAAAGGAATTGCTTAGACAGAACTAAGTGAAATAAGAGTATTAATGCTGTCTTTCTGCTCTGATCCTGCTTGCCTAATCTGCTGGGTTTATATTTTAAGGTGACTAGAGGAATATGGGGCAGACCCCTTCATCCTGCAAAGTTCCTTAATCGAGCAGTCTTATAAACGCAGATGGAGACCAGAAACTAGATAAAAGGCTGATAAAGCAAGGGTCAAGGAGGAAGAATTTACTTTGAAGAAAGTGAACACAAAACCAGTATAATCTCAAAGTAATGTAGACTAACAATGGTGCTAACCATTAGTAGTAAAGCTTCAAATGGATTGTATTGTTAAAAACCATTACAAAACAGACAACATGGATGGACCTTGAGGGCATTATGCTAAGTGGGGTAAGTCAGAGAAAAACAAATATTGTATGATCTCACTTATATGTGGAATATAAAAACAAACAAACAACCAAACTTATAGATACAGATTGGTGGTTGTCAGAGGTGAGGGATGGGGGTGGGCAAAATGGGTGAAGGAGGTCACAAGGTACAAACTTCCAGTTATAAGATAAATAAGTCATGCGGATGTAATGTACAACATGACTATAGTTAATAATACTGTATTGTATACTTGAAAGTTGCTAAGCGAGTAAATCTTAAAAGTTCTCATCATGAGAAAAAAAATGCAACTACATGTGGTGATAGATATTAAACAGACTTACTGTGGTGATCATTTTGCAATCTATGCAAATATTGAATCACTATGCTGTACATCTTAAACTAATATTATATGTCAATTATATCTCAGTAAAAAAAAGAAATGCACCCTTCCCCCCAAAAAAACCATCACAAAACAAAGATAAAATGTGAATTTAAGTCAATTCTACAAGTATTTATTGAATATCTACTATGTCTTAGTCACTAAATAAACTGTAGCAAGAGAGTAGGGCTAACACTAAGTATGCAAATTCTACCTAAATGTAATCATCCCTTTCAGAACAGAAAGATGAAAAATAATAGGTATATGGCAAAACAATGGAAATCAGAATTTGGTAGCTGTCAAACAGAAACGAGTGACAAATTGTGAACGCAGACTCAGCATTATCCTTAGGAAATACTTTGATTTGTTCAAGGAAGGTTAAAGATGAAACAATAGGTTGCATCATAATCCATTTTTCTTGAAAAAAATGAATGTTAGTGTTTGATTCCCTGTTTCCAAAAAACCAATTTTTAAATGTAACGGTGGTCTCTCAAGTAAATTTCTCCTATGGTCGATAGCAGGAACCACAGAAGTAAAGATTAAAATAGGCTTCAAGTTCTAGGATAAAAAGGCCAAAAGTAGGGCCCGACCCGTGGCTTAGCAGTTAAGTGCACGCATTCCACTGCTGGCGGCCCGGGTTCGGATCCCAGGAGCACACCTATGCACCACTTGTCAGGCCACGCTGTGGTGGCGTCCCATACACAGTGGAGGATTGGGATGGATGTTAGCTCAGGGCTGATCTTCCTCACAAAAAAAAAAAAGGCCCAAAGTAAAAATGTTCTGGACACTCAAGTCAGAGAAGGCACCCAAGAGACAAGAATTTCAGGATTATAGATGGTACGACAGTATTAGGTGACTCCGATGATTTCAAAAGAAACTTCTCAGACAATGTAATCCTGAGATACGTTACATGGGTTCAAATCTCAGCTACGCTACTTCCTAACTGTGAACAAGTGACAACCTCTCTGTGCCTCAATGTCTATATCTAGAAAAGGAAGTTGACGATGATATTACTATTTCACAATAACCCTCACATGAGGGTTAAATGAACTAACTCATGAAAAGTGGTGAGAAGAATACCTGGCACATATCAAGACATTAAGTGTTAGATGTTGCTGTACTCCCATAACTTACAAAGAGTTGGAACAAAAGAATTTGATTTCTCTGTGAGGAGGACACAAATAGTCAGGAGAGCTACCACCCTTTAAAAGTTCTAGTACAAGAGTCCAGATAGAATGAGGTATTTATCTCAAGGCCAATTGCTCACTCCCTTATTAGCTAAATAGAGTTCCAAATATACTGAGCAAAGGGACCAGATCCCAAGCTATGGTCATATCAACAATGTAGCTATTTTATTTAATCCTCATAATTTTGATTTTAACAGAAGAGGAAACTGAGGCACAAAAGTTTACTGATTTGCCCAAGGGTCCCATCTCTCTATCCCATTCTAGCCTTTGGAAGCCGCAGCGGTGTTCCGCTTTTCAATTCACTTTTCTGTTAAATTCACTTACATTAAATGGGTCTTTCAAGGTTTGATGAAATCTGGGAAACATAATATGAGTTTCCCACATCAACAGAACTGACCAAGCAGGACCTAGGGAAGAGCGACTTCACAGAATCAGTTGACATCCAGTTAGAGGCACCAAGAGTCTTAGAAAAGGGCAGGATAGGCCAGTGGGAATTTCTTCTGTGTAAATTAGACAGCATAGACACAGACTCAGTCTGGACAAACTAAAAGCGGGAACCGAGAAAAATTGTTTTTAGGCAGAATCCAATGTTGGAAGATGACAGGATTTAAGTGATCAACAATTTTTAAACTCTGATGTCAAGAAACCAGTGAACAACCAAAGGAGGTGGCTTGGGCACACAAGGATAGGGGCCTATGATATATAGTGGTCACCATGGATACTTTTAAGATGAGGCATTAGTTGCAAGGGAGTGAGATCAGTAACTATAGTGATAGCTTATCAAAATAATCTTTTGATCCATCAGCCAACAGTATTTACTGAGGTCCTATGTGCATGCAAGGCAGAGTGGAAGTTAACACACACTGATAAAATGGCAAATGTCATTTATATTTCTACATATTTCATTACTTTTTCTAACAGCCAAGTCAATAAGTGAGTAGTTACTAGCCTACACTAAACCATTACTGAATTAATGAATATGCCTTCAAGCAAGTGGAATAAAGGGGTTGGGAGAGTGGAGGAACCAGTTGAATGGGGTTAAGAAAAGGCACTAACATAAGGTTAATGAAGCGTTTCCATAGCACTTTTACTTTTTGTAAACCACTTTCACATTTATTATTCTCCCAGTTAAAACTCCAAAGGCTATAAGGTAAGGCAGTTAGTTAATGTTTTCATTTAACTGATGAGGACACTAAGGCCCAGAAAGCTTTATTGACTTGCCCAAGGTTACACAACATGTGTCAGTTGCAGGGGCAGGAACAAAGAACCCAGGCTTCCTGCTTCCCCGTCCATTGAGTCTTTCCACTGAGCAACACTGCCAGGAGAAATCTAGCAGCTTGGAAGTTGGGGACAAAGACCCGTGGTTAAACCACTTGCACTTCACACCTTGGCCTGAACCTGTTGCCCGCGCGGCCTCAGTGGTAGGAGGGCGGGTGGCTTGTCGCGGTTTGCGGTTGCGAGGTAATGGCAGGCTCCCCTCCTCTGTGGGAATCAGGTGGTTACTTACTCATATTGCCCGTTCCTCTGGGCTAGGGTGAGAGCGCAGGGCTCCCGGAGAGGACCCTTCATCTCCATACCCTCGACAGTATGCGGACGCTAGTCAAGGGTCTCTTCTAGAAGCTCAGCCAGGGAGGGGTGGCGCGGTGTGGGGTGCAGGGAGGCTTTCGCCCCGCTGCCCGCCCCGGTCCCGAGGCACTGCCTCCCACGCCCGCCTCCCTCCCCCGCTCGGCTCGGCCTCTGGGCCTGACCGCCCCCGATCCCTGCGCCGCGTTCCGCAATCTCTCCGACCCCCACCCCCCCACCCTGCGTGGCCTCCCCTCCCCCTTCTCTCGGGCGGATACGGCAAGGGGCTGGGCTCCGACCGGGAGCGGGGGCTCCATCCGGGCGGCCTCCGGGCTCAGCCGGACTGCGGACTGCGGCCGGATCCGACGACTCTGCGTCCCCCGTCCTCACAGCCACCCGCCTCGGCTGCGCGTCGTTTGAGGAACGGCTCCGCGCCGGGAGCCGGGAGCCGGGAGCCGGGAGCCGAGAGCCTGACCCGAGAGAGAGCGGCGCCTCGCGCCCCCGCCAGTTTTCCAGGCCGCCGCGGAGTCCGCCCCCTGCGGCCAACTTGCGGAACTGCAGCGAGAGACCAGACGGAACGGTGGCGTCTCAACCATGTCCAGCAAGGAATATGTTTCAAATGCTGCCTGTGACACCAAAATTCTTCTGGGGACTTTGAAGATTGCCACAGAAACAACACACAGTCATACCTATGAGGGAACTCAAAGGTGTTGGGCCAATAAGACCCACATAATCCATTCAAAAAATCCTTATTATGGTTATAATGCACCGTGCTGGTTATCCTACCTCTCAGATGTTCTCCCCTTCCTCTTCCTTTCACCCGCTAAATCAGAAAATTCCCCAAATCTCAGACCTTTACTCTTCTTTTGCGCCCGCTCTAGGTCACCTTTCTTCCTCTCTCCTAATTTCTCTGTATCCAATCAGTCAAAAAACCTTGTTAATATTTTCTTTGGAATTAATTTTTGGTTCCTTGTTTTCTCTCCATTGACACCGCCATCATTTTGTTAGCCTTTGTGATATCCCCTTTGACCATTTTACATAAGAATATGTACATAAGTTTGGCAGTGGAACTTAAGCACATGATTTATGACATAAGTCATAAGAATAGTCTTCCCAGAGTAACACTTCAATTGTGTTTTTCATTTGCTCAAGAATCTACAATGGATTAGCTATCAAGACTGATTTTAAACCTATAGTAATTAAGACAGTGTGGTATGGAGCTAGGCAGACCAATGGAATAGAATACAGAGCCCCAAAACAGACCCACACATATATGGAAAGTTGATATGCAACATATGCAACATTTCAGATCAGTGGGGAAAGAGTGGATTATCCACTAAATGGTGCTGGGACTCTTGATAATCCATATGGAAAATTATAAAATTAGATCCCTACCTCACACCATAGAGGAAAAATTCAATTCCAGGTGGATTCAAGATCCAAATGTAACAAGCAAAACTTGACAACTTTTAGAAGTAAATAGAATATCTTTATGAACTTGGAATAGGGAATGAAAATGAATAGACAGCACAAAAATAAAGGAATCGATTGATACATTTAACTATATTAAAATTCAAGACAACATAAACAAGTTAAAATACAAACCATAGACTAGTAGAAGATATTCTCAAGGCATATAACTGACAAACATAGCCTGAGGTTCTACACTTCTTGCCATCATCACTTTTCTGACATCCTCTCCCACCACTCTCTCCAACTCATGCTGCGTAGTCACACTGCTCTTTGCTATTCCTAGGACTTGCCGAACACATTCTTGCCTCAGGGACTTTGAACATGCTGTTCATTCTGCCTGCACTCTCACCTCCTTCAGCTCTTCGCTCAAATGTCAGTTTCTCAGTCAGGCCTTCCTAGACAAATTTATTTAAAATTGAAGTTTGACAATCTCCTTTCCCACTCCCATGCACACATGCTCCCTATCCCTCTTCCCTGTTTATTTTTCTCCAGAGGATTTATCTCTATCATTGTTCTATTTTATTTATCAATTTTGTTTATTGTTTACTTTTCCCCACTAGAATGTAAGTTCCATGAGGGCAGGGATTTTTGTCTGTTTTGTTCATTGCTGCATTCCCAGTGCCTAGAACTGTTCCTGAAACAAAGTAGATGCTATAAAAATATTGATTAAATGAATGAATTAGTATCCAGAACGTGCAAAAACCCCTATAAATCAATGAGAAAAAAAAAGAAAGAAACCTAGGAGAAAAATTGACAAAATATATAAGTAAGTAATTCATAGTCAAGGAAACCTAAATGGCCAGTAAAGACATGAAAGGATGCTTCACTTCATTACTATTCAGGGAAATTGAAAATTAAAACCACGAGATACCATTTTGCAACCATCGGTTTGGTTAAAAATTTGAAAATTCAGACAACACCAGGTGTTGTTGAGGATGTAGAACAGATAGACCTCTGATCACCGCTAGAAGGAGTGTAAGTTGGTAGAACTACTATGAAGAGCAATTTGACATTGTATAATAAAGTTCTATAGGTAATACCCTTCAGAAATTCCATTTCTAACTACAGACTGGGCAAAATTCTAACCGTTGTGCACAAGGAGTCATGTAAAAGAATGTTCATTGCAGCATTATTTGTAATCTCAAAAAAATGGAAGCAAATTAAATGTCCATCAGCAGGTGAATGGTTGAATAAATCATGGTATTCATGAAGTTGAATACTATTTTAAAATTAAAATGAATAACACAAGCTATATGTATTAACAGAGTTAAATCTCAAAAATATAATGTTAAGCATAAAGAGAAAATTGCAAAACATGTACGGTATGCCATTTATATAAAGTCTGAAAATATTATCTGTTGCTTATGGCTACATAGATATACATAATAGTAATAGTATATAAATCATGAAAGGGCATGATCATCACCAAATTCAAGGAGAGGATTGAGACTGGAGAGAGGAATACAGGGAATATCAACTGTATCTGTAATATTTATTTCTTTAAAAACAATCTGAAAATTGATGTTGCAAGATTTGATAGAACTGGGTGGTGGGTACATATATGGGTTATGTTATTCCATGTACTTTCCTGCATTTTAAATTGTTTGTAATCAATGAAAGTGAAAAACAAAGAAATAATATGTAGAGGAGGGTTAGCTGTGTCAAATGCTGAAAACAGGACAAGGAAAATGAGGATTGAGAGACTTTCTTTGGATGTGTCAAGGAGTTCACTGGAGACTGCTAAATAAGTGGTTTCAATAACTGGTGAGGGTAGAAACAAGATGACAGGGAATTGAGAAGGGACTGTATCCTGAGGAAATGGAGACAAGAGACCACGTATTGAAGAAGTTTGGAAGCAAAAAGGAGTGAAATACAATTTTAACTAAATTAGTTAGAAGGGTTAAAGAGAAATTCTTGACAAAACTTGAAGTTACTCTAAAGCAACGGGAAGGAGCTAGCAAAGAGGGGGACATTTAAGGTACTAGAAGAGGGAAGCAGAAAGGTTGCAAGAAAAATCCCTCAGTAATTGGGAAGGACAAGGATCCAAGGTGCAGATGGAGGAATCAACCTTAGAGAAGAGGAGAGGTAGTTCTTCGTCCAAGTCTGCAGTATCCCCAGCACCTGAAACAGTGCCTGGCATATAGTGGGGTACTCAAATATTTGTTGTAAAGAGTAAGAGGTTGTGAAGACATGGAAATGTATTGAGGTGAGGACACTAAAAACTGTGGAGAAACTCTCACAGGGTAGTTGATGATTTTCTCAAAAAAAATTAATAAGTGTATGTAATAACAATAATAATAATCCTGGTGGCTAACTGAATATTCATGTGACACTCTCCTCATGGCTTTACATACATACTTTCATTTAATCCTGACGAAATTCCTGTAAAGTAGTAATATTATTATTTACACTTTAAAGATGAGAAAACTGAGACTCAGAGAGGTTTAGCAACTTTTGCCCATTAGCTAGTAAATGGCAGAATCAGGATTCAAACTTATGTTTGTCTGACTCCAAAGCCCCAGGATTTTAACTAACACATTACGCTGTTCATTCAATATTAACAGTAGCAAGAGTAAGTGTTTATTTAGAACCTTCTATGTGCCAGCCACTATGGTAACTGCTCTACCTGAATTATCACATTTAATCTGATGAAATTGAAGTTAACAGTAGAGGGTTTGGGAACTTGAATAAGGCAGAGAAGGAGGGAACAGGCACTGTTGGAGACTGACAGTGAATCCAGAAAAGTTAATAAAGGGTTTTAGAGCAACAGAGAAAGCCCACCTGGAGGCAGAGGGTGTGCATTTCTATAGTGGTCCAAATCAGCATGGGTCTGTAACTTTCTCTGGCAATGCTTGGCAGATGGAAAGCAGGAGTAGAGAAAATCTACCAAAAAGGTGCATTAGGCTTGGGAATTAGTACAGCAGGCAGAGCAGAATGTCATGGGGCGAGGGAGTCTAAAGTGGTGTTTAGGATGCATTGAAATAGCTGACCCTGGAGTCTAAGTTGGGTAAAGATATGTATCCCCTCAGCCCCCCAGCAGAGGGGAGGAAGGCAAGCTTGGCTAATTTAATCATTTCCCTGGGCCTGATCCTGTGGCAAATTATTGTATCTCCTTTTTTGGGATCACTTCAGGGACTATGCTTACTTATGTGCTTCTGTACATGTTAAGTCACTTTTGTAAGTTGGCTAAAAATTATTTTATTCACAACTGCTTTCTGACTTACCTGTTGTTCTTAATGATACCACTATTTAACTAGTCACCCAAGTTTGAAACTTGAGGTTTATCCTGAACTCTGCTTCTCCTTTACCTATGATATCCAATAACCCAAGTTTTGTCAATTCTATAGTAAATTTTTACCATATAGCTCTGATCATTCTCACCTATCATCATCAGACGGTATTTTGCCTAGCCGAATAAAGGTCTTATGTCCTATACTTGTATTTACACATACAAGAGACATCCAATGCAAAGAGTTAATGGTCACTGAACAAAATGAAAATGAATGAAACTCTAGCTTCAAGCAAACACAAGTCTCACCACCTTTACCACCACCACCACCACACACACACACGTGTGCACACACACACGCGCACATGATTAAATGACTGCTCAGTGCCTATCTTTTATCCATTAGACAACTATAACTAAGTGCTTAGGACTTATTGGCTTTTTAGAGACAAAATAAAAAATTGAGATCTTAAAAAGAGACTATAAAACACTAAAAGAAAATAAAAAACTCAAAAATAATAATAATTTAATTAAATGGCTACAAAATATAACATATCAAAGTGATTAATTATTAAATTTCATATTTATTTTAAAAACCATTGTCATCGAAAACAATTTTTATGTTGGATCTTCTCACTTCCCAAGAATTTCCAAGTATGCCTAATGATTATGGAGAAATCACAGCCATTATAAATTAAATTAGTTATGCACAGACAAATAATTTCAAGAACAAAATTACAAAAGCCCTTTCAAAAATTTATAGCAAAAATATAAATATTTAATGCAAAATGTGGATGCATTTTAATATGTTTAATATGGTGCTGGCTGAAGCCTTCACAAGCTAGATAGCTTAGGGCCTGCAAAGGCAAAAATAGGCCTGCTTAACATAAGTGAGGCTGGGGAGGAAGATTTCGCATAGGTGAGTCAGCAGCCAGAGGCTGGAAGGCAGGCCAAACAGAGGCATAAATGATTCATTGACTTCTAAATCACCACTAGTTGAAAAGCCTCACTTTTCATATACACAAATCCAACATAGATATTGCTTTCTATAGAGAGCAGCATAAAGAAGAGCTTATTTTTATTTACATATTTTCATTTATACTTTTCATTCCATATAGACTTTGGGGTGAGAAAGGCTCATTAGCTGGTGAGAGGCACAGCAGGCAGGCGAAGCTGGCCTCCTTTGGCACACGAGGCCCTCCAGACCCTCCTTCTCCCCTCTAGGTCTCCCCTTCCCTTCGCTACTTTGTTCCTGCCCTGGCTAGTTTCTTAATTCCCTTTGCCCTCTACCCCTATTTCATTCTCCAAGGCTAGCCTCTTCTTTCTGCTTTGAGAATCTCATAGCCAGGTCTGGCATTGCCCAGGCCTACTTTCCTTCTCCCCTCAGAAATTGGATAGGCTGAACTAAAAGAATGTGGAGTTAGTCTGGCATTTAAGGCTCCAAGGATTGTGTCCTGAACGTATCTTTCCAGAGTTACCTCCCAAGACCACTCTTCACAAACCTTAGGCTCTACTCAGCATTTCCCTTAGGAATTGAACACGTGCGGCAGTTAGAGGCAATGAGACAGGTGTGCTCATGACTCAGGTATTCCGTTGATCGTCCAGATAAATACTGCTTATCTTGCCATCTTGGTCTTGATCTTTATAGAGTGTTAATTTTTTAAAAAATGGTCATAAGATGTTTAATATATATCCACAAAGAATCAAAAAGATGCTGATGTTGAAATACAGACCATAAAAATGAAAAATTCTACAAATTCTCAAGATGATACTCATCAGACCCATAAGCTGCATTTATCTGATCTAAATTCTTACATAGCACATAAAGATTCCTCTAGTACTTTGAAAACTCTAAAAGAGAAAATAGAGTTATGGCTAAATTCAACTCAGTTTTCTGCTTATTGGGAATAAAAATTATCCACATCTGCCAAGTAAAGCTATCTCTCTAATCTCATCATTTAGAAACAAAACATAAAAATTATTACAGTAAGCAAGCTAATATTGTTTTAAAGCACAAAGTTCAAGAATTCCAATCAGGTCTTAAAAGCAGTTTTTGTCTATTTGTGACATTTAATTTACACTGTGATGGATCCGGTGGGACCATCTATGAAAATTACCTGAGCTCCCTTCTACCCTCAGCCCCGTGACCCTTCTCGAGGCAGGCAGTGGCACATGAGGGTGGTCTCACCTCCAATGCAGGTGTCACAAAGGAAGGGCAGAACATACTCTTGGTTTTTAGGTTATTGGTTTATGTCTCAGTCCAGGGTGTAAGACAGAAAGATTTGGGAAGAATACTGGTTGGGCAAGATGTGTTATTTTACTCACCCCATCCCTCCACCCTAATAGATTAGAGCTTCAGAACTGAGAAGAAGGATGCCAGTAGGAAAAGACAACTTACAAGCTGGGGTCTTGTGGTCACGACGAGAGGAAGCAGCTTTGAGTGGCTGTAGAGATCGTGCCATTAGAGGTCTGACACGGAGTTGGCCACCTAAATGGATGGCAGCAGGGATGGATGACAGGGTGACTTCGTACACCTCAGGGAAGGCCAGTGTAGAATATATCAAGAGCCCAAGAAGTAGATGCCTCCTCCCCACCACTGCTAATTCAGTCTTACATAAACCCTGGAGTTCAAAATCAACACGGGGGTCATGAAGGAGGGAGTGGGTGACTCCTAAATCTGATTGACTTTAAACGTGCAATGACACACAAAAAAACAACATTGAGTTGACTGAGTTTATGCGGACGAGTCTAGATTGTTTTCTGCTCTCAGGAAGAATGGTGCCTCTAGAAAGAAATTAAGTCCAGACACAGGCAGTGTAAGCTCCAAAACCTTTTGTCTTGTTATGGCTATAAACCTAGCACCTAGCACCTAGTTATTCAATAGGTATCTGCAGAATGGATAACTATCCCTTGCAGAAAATAATGTATGATTAGAATTTTCCTAAGGGTTTTAAGCATCCAAAGAAGTCGGGAAATGTTGCTCTAATCAATTTGGCTATTTAATTTCTTGATCACATGCTACTTATTCTTACTTCCATCTCGTTAATGCCGTCTTTTCCCCCAACCTCCTCTGCAACTGCACTGGCTGGAATCCTCTCTATTCTTCAATGCTCACCTGGAATGGTCCTTCCTCTTTGAAGCTTTTCTCTTGTCACCTCTCAGCTGGAAAAGAATGCTCCCTCTTCTGAACAACAGTATCTCTTTGTACCTCTTATAGAACTTCTTGGAACTTCTCAAGGTCTGTTTTGTATCATATTGTCACAGAATGAATAAGCACATGATGAGCTCTGATCATTCTTAAATTCACTCCCCCACCATCTCCTCAGTGCTTTATAGTTATACTTTTTAAAGTAAACGTTTACAAAACATTTATTTATATTTTTCTATAGTATGTCTATTTTTCCCTTCTTTTAATGCACGTAAAATATATATGTACAGTTTAACAAATGATTTTAAAGTGAATGCCCATGTAACCTCTTTCCAGGTCAAGAAATCAAACATTGTTAGCATTTTGGGAGACACCCCCAAACCAGACGCCTCTCTCTCTGACCATCCCTTCTTCCCCTACCCAGAATTAAACCAGGGTTGGTATTGGTCCAGCATACTCTGATGAGGTATAAAAGCTTCTGTCTGTTTGCACTGGTCAAGATTTGAGTCATACTGGTCATTAAAATTTTTGAAGATCATCTCTGGACATAACCATTATCTTTACTTCTGCAATAATCATTTATTTGATTTTCCTTATAGTTTTATCACTTATGAATGCAGCCATAAACACTTTTGCCTGTTTGTGAACTTCATATAAATGGTATCATAGTGCATATTGTATGCACTCTTTTATATCTTGCTTATTTCATTCAATATTACATCATGCATGTAGTTGTACATAGCTGCCATTTTCATTGATGTATAATATTCCATCATATGAATATATTACAATTCATTCATTCTCATGTTGATGGACATTTGGGTGGTTTACAGTATTTGGCTATTATAAGCAAAAGCTGCTATGAACATTCTTGTACACAGCTTTTGGTGTGCATATGAATGATTTTCTTTAGGGTGTATTATCCTAGTGGAATTACTGGGTCAAAGGTGTTGCAGGTTGGGGTCTCTAGAAGGAAACGCTGAGATGGAGTGCTGAGTGCAAGATATTTATTAGAGACCAACACTGGAGAAAGAAAGGTGGCAGAACTAGGATTGGGCGGAGGGAGAAGATGAACTGCGATACAAGTCTGACAAACCTTGAGCCAACTTGGCATGGAGCTTTGGAACAAGTAGTACCCATCCATGTATTCTGTGTCAGACTTTGCTCATTTACACTCCTGCCTTGTTCATTCACCTTAGGAAGAACGTGACCTTCGGCAAAGGAACTCTCTGTAGTTGCAGCAGACGCTCAAGGAGATGGCAGCTGGAGGCTATCTGTTGATGGCATTCCCCATATCTGCACAGAATGTCCTTCCTTGAAGGAGAATCTGGGTTGCACGTCTCTGTTTCTCTATACCACAATAGGGTATATATGTGTTCACATCTAGTAAATAATGCCAAACTGGTTTTCAAAGTGGTTGTACAATTTATACTCTCACCTGCACTATATGAGTTTCCGTTGCCTCCCGTCCTCACAACTCTTGGTATTGTTAATCTTTAAAAAAATTTTAGCCATTTTAATGGATGTGTAGCAGTATCTCATTGTGGTTTTAATTTGTATTTCTCTGATGACTATCGACGTTTAACACCTTCTCATATGTTTATTGCTTTGTTATGTCTCTTTTTTCCACTTGTGTTTGTCTTCCTTACACAATGAGTCTCTTTCAGGTAGAGATCAGCAAACACAGCCTGATGTCCATTTCTGTATAGCCCTCATCCTAAGAATGCTTTTTATATTTTTAAATTGTTGAAAAAATCAAGAGGAATAATATTTCATTACATGAAATTCAAATTTCAGTGTTCATAAATAAAGTTTTATTGGAACCTGGCCATGCTCATGTGTTTCCCTATTGTCTATGGCTGCTTTCACGCTACAGAGGCAAAGTTTAGTCATTGAAACAAAGACCTTACAGTCTGCAAAGCCTGAAATATTTACTATCTGGTCCTTTACCAAAAAAGATTTCTGATCCCTGTTCTAGGTCACTGGTTCAAAAGTGTGGTCCCTGGACCAGCAGCATCAGCATCACTTTGGAACTTGTTAGAAAGGCAAATTCCTAGCCACATGCAAACCTACCAATTCAGAAACTCTGGGAGCGGGGCCAGCCATCTGTGTTTTAACAAGCCCCCCAGGTGATGCTGATGTGTTCAAGTTGGAGACCACTGGTCTAGGCCCAGGACAAGGACCTAATCCATTTTCTTTGTGAGTCTTCACAGTCCTTGATATCTTGTTCCACACAAGATAGTGTGTGGATAGCTTACCATAGTGGGTAAGCTGTAAAAGAGCCTTAAAAAGTGTTCTATAACTACATTACTATGCATATGAAATCTGGCCAAAATGGACACCTAGGGCAAAATTAAAGGAGGAAAAGTGGGAAGAACCACAGAAGGCAACATAAAACCTGAAGGGTATGTGTGGAGTGTGGAGGACACAATATAGCTTGGGAGCCAGCCCCTGAACCCCCCTTCCCTCCACCTCATTTCATGCAGCCTTTTAACAAAGAGGAATTATATATGGTCCCTGTCCTCAAGGAGGTCACAGTCTAAGTAGGGAAGTGTTGTCTCTCTTCTCCCTCATTTACTGCCTTTCTTCAGAACTTACCTTCGAGGAAGTATAATTGCACCAAACTGCTGACCCTAATAAATGATAACAAACATACCAAATTAACTGGGCAAACAACAGTTCTGCCTTATTCCCACTTTAGTTTAGGACTGACTTCTGGACTGACTTTCTCATATCCTGGCTTTTTCCTTGGCTTAGTCTGAAGCGCAAAGCATCATCTTGCTTTTTTCTTTCTAAGTACTATCCATTGAGTGCATTTTACATGCCAAGACCATGCTAAATGTTTCATGTATACTTTTACATTAAATCCTCAGAAAGCCACTTTGAGTTAAGTATTACTATATTTTACAGATGCAAATCTGAGGCTTAGAGAGGTTAAATAATTTGGTAGAATTCGAACTCCAAGTCTTTCCGACTCTAGAGCCCAAGCTGGTAATAATGGTGCTATTCTGCCTCTAATAATATTCACCATTTGCTTTTAGCAAACTCAATTCAGATTACTTAGCATGTTTTTCAAGTTTTAGGGCATGCATGGGTGTGTAGAATTTCCGTGTGAGAAGTATTTAAAAAATTGGCTGTATCTTTTTCCTGAGCTAGGTTTCATGTGATAATTTTTAAAAGTAGAAAAATCCTTTTACATACAACTTAAAACAATAATGTCAAAAACAGTTCCTTAACCAGGTAACATTATTGTAAATAGCACGACAATTTATATTTCTTCTGTTACATTACACATTAAGTAACTGCAAAAGTCTCTTCAGCATGAAATTGTTCTTTTCCTTTTTTTGACTCACCCTGTCTACTAGCTCCTACTCCATCTGTTAGGGATTATTTCAACCTGTCCAGTTTTGAGCAATATTTTTTGATTCATCTTTGAAAATGTTATTTATTTATTATATAAGTATAAACACCTTCATTGAGGAAAATTAGAAGTAACAGAAAAGCAAAAATAAGAAAAAAGTCACCCATAATCCCACCACCTTGCTACAATGTAACTACTGTTAACATTTTGAGTAGAACCTTCCAGACCTGTTCCTTTGTGGAAATCTATTTATGTAAATAGTTTCTTTCTTTTCCCCCAAAATTATATCATTCTATTTTCTTACTCAATAATATATTAGGAGCATATTTCCATGTCAACAGATATATATTTACATAATCATTCATAATGACTGCATAGTATTCCATTTGTGAATGTTTTGTACGACATTTTGCCAAAGACTTCTTCTTGGACATTTGAGTTGTTTCTGTTAGGTTCTCCCCCTCTCTGAACTCTAACTGTCCTGAGTCCCATTACTGTTCCAAGAATTTACTTTGGGTATATGCAAGAATCCCAAATTATTCTCAAACTTCCACCTTACAACAACTTCTATGTAGAGCTAAATAAATAATCTATCTGTACATACTAACAGAGCCTTAAGAGTGACAGTGTCTCCTCATAAACCCAGAGGGAACACGATGGAGACAGATAGCAGAAATATCTTTCAGTCATTTTCTCAATATGATTTACATTGTCAAGGAGGAAGTCCTGTGAAGAACAGAGAATTTAATAAAGGTGAAGTGGAAAGTTCAGGTTTGGAGCCAGACAGTCTGGGATTTGAATCTGGCTTCAATCTAGTCACTCACTAGCTGTGGGACCTCAGGTGAGTTATTTTAGCCTCTCTAAGTCTCTGTTTTCTGATCTGTAAAATAGGGGTAATAATATTTATTTCATAAAATTACTGGGAAGATTAGCAATATCATATGTAAAGAACCTAGCACAGAGCCTGATACAATAGGGGGTGCTCAAGAAATGGTAGACATATACTAGCTATTACCACTACCGTTTCCTTAACATACAGAGCACCGAGGGAATACCACATTTTCGAAAATCCCACTATCATAAATGTCTTTAAGAAGAATGGTGAGAAAGCTTACTGATATGAGCAGAATGGTTACTATAGTGGTGAGCAAAATACCATGACCAGAATCCTGTGTACCAGCTTCTGAAGAACACTGATCTGTGGGATCGCAATGTGGTTTTAAGTCATACTGTGGTTTCAATGACAAAGTTCAGATACAGGATAAGAGAAGGAACACCAAGCCCTTGACCTTGCCTTTATGAACTTTATAAAAATATTTTAAATACCACCACTGGACATGCCTTCTGGTAGCTACTAAACCAGTTCATCTATGCAAAAATGACTATTGAATAACTTCTACAATGTTCACAATCTGCCAAAATGGACATATAGTCCAGTAGACTAGGATTCGTTTTGAGATTCCCAAATATGGCCCCAAGGTTCTCTATAAAAGTTTCTTTTGTTCTCCAATCTCAATGGAGTAGAGCAATTAAAGACCACTTCAAATGAAAAGACATAATAAGGGAAAGTAGTAGCAGATAGAGCAAGGTGTTGAGTAGGATCAGAAATGTTGTGACTCTTGTTGAACAAAGTCTACAGATCATGAATTTTTAGGCAGATTTGCAAATAAGGATAGCACGTGCTCTGTAAATAGCAGCTGTTGCCACAAGCCAAAGGGCAATATTTACATGAATCCTGCGGCAAGATCTATGGACCAAGCATTGACTTTTCCAGCCAAACTCATATACTTGGTAGTACTTTTAGCCGTGTCATCTTGAAAAGAAAGGATCATGTTATACATACAAGGAAAATTGCCAACGTACAACTATGTTCTGTCCCCCAAATTAATTTCTAAATTCTTTTTTTTGGAACTTGGAACACATGATACCACAGAAAAGGCGTTATAAAGGGATGTGAGTTTCCCAGATTTCCTCACAAAAGTGCATTTAGCCCACGATGTAAATGAAATACTGTACATTTACAATGAGAAATACAATGGGACAAAGTACTTTTGCAAGCAGGAACACATCAATACACAACAAATATTTCTTGAGCCTTTCTCCTTTGAAGCCCCAGGCAATGAAAGGGGAATTGTATCCTCCCATAGCTGCAATTTGGTGAAAAAGAAATTCTCCACTGCCCTTGTCTGGAAGGGTTCTTCTTGAGTCAGGTGGATGCATGCATTGAAGCATCCTTCTCTTTCAGTGCTGTTTCAACTTTCCCATCAAACAATCCCTAATGACTGAGGAGATTGAACCGGGGTAGGATGTCTAACTGGAAGTCTCAAGCTTTTATTTGGAGACACTTCAAAGTCCACAGTTCATTCCTTAATATATCTGCACATTTTAATAGAAAAAATCGTGTTTCAAGTGATCACTTAAGTGACTTAATTCCGTCCCACTTTTTGACTAAAGTTGATGCTCCAGAAATATGAACCATTTTTATACTGACTCTCCCTATACCCATCGGATAGTACGTACACATGTGTACTTCAGCATGAGAAACATGGGCACTGAGGGAAAAACTAAAGTAAATGAGAAGAACGTAATGCAAGTTAAATCAGAGCAAAGCTACCACCACGTCTCTCCTCTCTCGGTGGCACACTCCTTCAATCACCTGTGTCTTGCTTTTTGTCTCTTTTTCTCTGTTCAAAACCAGTCCCTGGATAGGATCTCACACTCATTCACAGTAGGCTGTAAATGACCAATAATAGCTAAAATGTCACAAGTTTTTGCGTATTAAGGAGTCACACCTTTAAAACAAAGGGAATTTAGGGTATTATCCCCAAGAAAAAGGGATATATTTGGAGGACAGTTATGTGCCTTCCTGCTATTCGCAGAAATCACACTTGATTTGAGATTGGTAATTTAGGAAGGTGTGTTGAGGGAAATTAATCACAGTTTCTTTTCCCTTTGGAAAGTATTTGCTCCATTTTGGAAACCGTAGGTTTTGTCATTGTTGTTTGGTACACTGTTTCCTATATATTTTGCTATCTGTTGTCTCTAATGACTGAAATTTAAAAACTAGGATATAAATCTTCCCATTATTGATCAAAATAAATGGTGAGGAGACAGAAACAATAATATTTAATAACTGACATTTGCATACTTTCGCACCCTTGACGATATACTTTTATATCCGTGATCATGTATATCATTGGTGTTGAGTTACTACAAAATAATAACGAATAGAACACACACGCAAAAAATCACGGTAATTCAATCCAATTACTAATATTAGGTACTTACCATGAGCTGCCCCAGGTTCTGTGGGGACCTTGCCCTTGCCCTTGCCCCCCCAGGAGTTTTAAAATTCAGTGGTGAAGGTAAAAGAAGGGCTCCTGCACATTGGCCATCTGAGACGTATCAGAGTTGAAAATAGAGCAAATATACATAAAACCAAGAGTCACGCTTTGCCTTGTAAGTGAATGTTTGCAGCTGCAATCAAGAGATTCCAGGAGTGCTTCTCCTGCAGAATTTACGAAGGTGGGAATAGTACCACGAATTCCCCTTTAGGGACTTGGGAAAGGGCAGTCCCCAGAGGGGTTCTGGGCTTTGCAAATGGTGAGAAAGACCTTCTACAGTACAGTTATAAGCAGAGGAAAAGTTCTTTGTGCAAGAAGGGGACAGGGCCCCGAGGTACAAAGAGCAGATTTAAGGGAAAGAGGATTCCTTCTGCACACATCTGTGAGGGGAGCTTAGGCTGACTGTTGGGGGCGTGAGGGAAAGGAGATTTTTAGGGGGCTTCAGGCTGTGGGTTCCCGCCTCCACCCCTGTTCGCGCCCCACACTCAGGCAACAGTTGGTCGTGCGGGGCCGGCCCGAGCTCTGGGTGGGGAGGGGGAGTCTCGCGATCGTTGAGGGGGGGTGGAGGAAGAGGGGAGGGTGACGGGGGGGAGGCCATGACGTAGGGTGGGTGGACGGAAGTGGGGCAGGGTTGAGGGTTATTTAAAGAAGGGGGGGCCGAGCGAAGGGGTTGAAAGCGGAGTGATTCCCCACCCCTGCTTCATCCAGCCTTTTCCAGTGCAGCCACTGCCGCCGCCTGGGAGCCCTCGTCCCTTTCCTCGTCCCCCTCCTCGTTCCCGCTCCAACGCCATGGAGCCGGACACCGCTGCATTGGCAGCCACCGTGGCAGCCGCTGATGCGACCGCCACAATCGTGGTCATAGAGGACGAGCAGCCGGGGCCGTCCACCTCCAAGGAGGAGGGAGCGGCCGCCGCGGTCACCGAAGCCACCGTGGCCACGGAGAAGGGCGAGAAGAAGAAGGAGGTAAATAGGAAGGGGGTGTGTGTGGTGGACAAATCCTGTGTCGGGCCCCTCCGAGGGGCCCAAACCCTGACCTTTCGGCGCCGACAGGTACCCGCGGAGCTCGGCGGGGATGGGGGCCGCGGGCGCGCGCGGGTCGGGGGGGCGGCGGAACAGTCTAGCATTCGCTCCCCTCCCCCTTTCCTTCTCGCCGCCTGCAGGGCGGGGGCGGGGCACGGGCGCGGCGCGGGGTGGAGGGTGCCCGTTATCCTGGGGCTTGGGGGCTTGGGAGCCCCTCGACAGCCCCCGGCCCCCTCCACATTCCCGGAACTGGGGTAACGGGGTGGGGGATGGGGCTGTGCAGGAAAAAGCCTCCGCCTCTCCCTCTCCTCTCGCTCGCTCCCTCTCCCCCCCCTTCCCGTCGGCCTCTGCCTGGGAAATCTGGGCCCTTCAATCCCACACTCGCGCAAAAGGGGTTTTGCTGAGGCTAATTTGTTTAAATTTGAATTTCAAGGTGTCGGTGGTTGGGAGGCGGAGGACGATAGGAGAGACTTTCATTTCTTTGATTGGCAATGTCGGCCTTTTGGGTGGCAGGAATAAAAAAATCATCCCTTGTTCGTTTGGTCCCCGCCTGCCGAGGCGGGGGTGTCACCCCGAGAAAATGAGCTCTCCTTGTCGTAACCCCCCCATCCAAACCCCAAACTGAGGAACCGTGGACGCTGGCCTAGGAAATTTTCCAACGCGTGCACCCTCACCCTCTCCTGCCCCGCCCCCGACGGTATAGTGTTTCACTCCAGGGCCACCCAAATGGTCCCCCCAATCCGGCCTCAAGCCTTCCAGGCTTCCGCCTCCCTCTCCTAGTGGGCGCTGCTGGCTCCTGGACACACGCAGGTTTAAAAAAAAAAAAATTTTTTTTAACCCAACGTCGCCAGGATGAGCTGCTGCTAATGTACATAAGGGGACCGCTCTGACACCTATTAAAGCCAAATCCGGGAAATATGTATTATATCCATAAGGCGTATTTTACATGGACCGAGACATGCAAATAAAACTGAGACACGTTAAAAAAAATTAAGATAAAAAATAGGCTGGGGCATAAGGATTTTTGATGTACAATAAAATTGTGGAAGGGATCGTTTATGAGTGGATTTTTTTTCCTTTTACCAGTAGACATATTGCAATTTAAAAAACAGTAAGTAGTTAAAATTATGCTTTAGAGATCTCAAGTGGCTTTGTCTGAATCATTATATGATACTATACGACCAAATGAAAAGCTTTTGAGGGAAATTAACACCTTTTGCGGTGAGTTAGAGTAATTTTAAATTCAGCAGTTGCTTAAGTGACATTTTACTGTTACAAGGTTGACTTAACAGAAAGACGATTGTAGTGGTAAGTGAAAACCATAGAAAACATACCCATTTTAAGATCTGTGCGATATTTGGATCAGTAAGACAATATTGATGATTAAAGCTGGGCCAAATACCAAGCATCAATATAAATCAAATGTTGGGAAATTCAGAAATGTCTCTAAGTGCCTTTTATTCCCTAGGCTGGGCAAATGTAAGTGCTAAACTGTCTTTTGTATGGCAGTAAATGTTGAATTTCTAGGTTGTATGAATTCTTTGAATTGTGAAAAGACTGGGGATCAATAAAAGCCCTATATAATAAGCATTGAGTTGATACATATATATTCATGAACTCTGCAGCCTAATCAGCAGTTGCCCTAATGGTACCTCATTTGTCTGCTCAGCGTAGGGAAATGAGGTTCTATATGACAGGAACTTTCTGGATATCTGAAGTTTACTACTGTAGTAACTACATCTTTTTATTTTTAGTTTTCCTTAAAAATCTAAGTAGTACCAAAACATCAACTTAAGTTCTTTCATTTGTATCATTTCTTCAAATTAATTTGGTAGTCCCTCAAATCTGAATACATTGTGCACTGCCTTGACTTCTTAAATGGTGTACTAAAAGCTCGAATTAGCCTTTTCCTCCTGTCCATCAGTTACTGTACTCTGACAGTGATACAAAGGCATTCAAGATCTAGGAGGTTGTTTCCCCTCAATTAACTAACCACCTCCCAGACACTTCCAGTATAGTGTTGATTTTTAAATAATTTTTCGGTCTCCTTCCTTGTTTGTCATGCTGTTAGCTATCACTTTTTAAACACTTCATCTACTTTCATGAGAATTTGTTTATGATAAAGGACACAGATCTAACAAAACCATGAAATCATTTAAAACTAGTATACAATACAAAAATACAAATGATGCAGCAGGGAGAGGGAAATAATTACACCTGAACACCAAGGAAAAGGGATGTCACTGCAGTGGAACTCATGTTTTAGTCCTGGGCTTCTGCCATCCCTTCTTGCTTTTGACAGCGTGCCTTCTTCTAGTAGTCTTTCTCATGTCATTTGCTGCTGCTTTTATTCTCTGTAGTATGGGAAACCAGATTATCAAACTTGGTAGAATTGTATATCAAATAAAAGAAAATAGGCTCTGAATGAGAGCATTTTCATGATGCATAAAGTAAACGAGATTTAGTGGATTGATTTGTGACATTTAGCTACAGAAAGGTATTTTTACTTACCTTCTGGTTCTTGAACTTATTTGATTTAAGTGACAGTTGGATAACCTAACACTGTGGAAATTGGAGTTGGTATTTTTGGTAATGAAAACGTCAAGAAAAAGCTCATGGTCTTTAAGACAGGGCATCTTGATGACCTTGTGCTACATTCTCGTGACATGTAGACTAACAGATGATAAAATCCATAAGGAATTTATTAGAATATTTCAGTCACCTTGTATCTTCTCTGGTATGAGAAGTGTATTTTTGAAAACATACAAATGAAAAGGTTTAGAAGGTAGATATTTTAAAATTTGTTGAGGAAGATAGTGCCAATTAAGTAATTACTCACAGCTTTTAATAGCACTGCTCAAGATTAGGAATTTTAATTAGCATATAATTAAATTTTTATGGTATTTCACAAGGTAAGCAAAAAAGTAACGAATAAAATCTTTTTCTAATACTAAAGGTTTAATTTTCTGTAAGCAAAGTTTACATCCCACTTTATCAGATATGTACTTGTGTATATGAGGCAAAGTAATTTTCATTGTTTTGAAACTTGAGAAGTGGACTTCATGCTTTTCAAGGAATGATAAAGATGTGAATTTTGTTACCCAATTTTCCTTTACTTGTTGCTTTGAAAATAAAATAGGATTTATAGTATATGTGACAGTTTGAATGTGTGAGATTGAGGGGATTTTAGCAGTTTTCTATTCTCATCCATCCAGGATTACATTCAAAACATCCCACATAGGTGATATATACATATGAGATGCTATAAATCAAGACAGTTGTTATTTGGGTTAAGAATAACTGAACAGTATCTGGTCGGTGCTCCAAATTAGAACCCTGACCAGGGTCAAATGCTGTAATCTTAGTTTGGATTTTCTCAAAATGGAAATTTTAGTAAATGTCAGAAGACATATTCATTAACTTTTGGAGCCATGTTTTTCTTATGTTTAAGATCACACTCTGTTGTTGATTTATGACCTAAGTTTTCAGGAACAGATTGAAAAAAGCCATAATAAAATGGACCTAATTTCTTTAGTTTTCACGAACATATTTGTGTTTTGAGTTGTGCAAAGTCTTTGTTAAAACTGAAATACTCCCGGGTTTGGTACTAATGGGTAGATTTATGTTTATTATTTTATTTCTTGATTTCTTACAGGGAAGGAGGTGTGTTCTATATACCTATTTATAAGTACAATCTTCTCTTTACAAAGGATTAGGATGTATGAGATAAACCCCCAGTTTCAGTATTTTTAAAGAGCTGATTTATGTTAGTTTTCAATAAGTTACAACTTTTTAAATATCAAAGGTTAATAATTAATAGCCCTGAGAACTTCTTCTACAAAATATTTATTTAATATAAATAGTTTAAAATAGTTTTCTTTCCAGTTGAAGAAAATTAACATAAGCCAAAAGTTTGAAACTGTACTATTTCATTATTTTAAATATAAATGACCATATTGCCTTACATAAAAAAGTTTACATGTTCTAATTAGAATATGAAAACAATAAAAGAAATAGTATCTTTTCAGGAACAGAAACCACAGTCTTTTCTTCTGAAAGGCTTGTTTCCATTACATAAAAAAGTGTTTCTGAGAATTAATATTTACTTCCCTCGAATTCTTTGGTTTGTGGTTGATAATATTATCATATTCTAGATTTTAAATCTTCTGTTCATTGATTATACACTTTCTTATGCTTTAAATTAAAAAACAGGTGAAAAGACTCAATGTTTCGCCTTTTGGTTTTTATTTTAATTAATGTTATTTCTCTGACTTTCACAATTCTTTGGATTTTTTTATTGGACCTCAGGTGCACAGTACTGGTTTAATCATAAACCCTTCTTCATGACATGCTCTCATCATTGGTCCATACGTGGCCCATGTTGATTTATTTATGGAGTATTTAATTACTTTTTACTTTCTTCAAATGAGAATGTTGACGACTTTTAAGACCTTGCTTTGCAATTTGCTGATTTATTTTATTTGAAATTCTAGAAAAACGTTTCTCCATTTCAACTCAAACTTGCTGCTAGAGCTTCTAAATCTGAAAAGGAAATGGACCCAGAATATGAAGAGAAAATGGTAAATATATTCTTGGGTAGGATAGTGACTACCATAGTTCATTATTATAGAGGAGATCTGAAAGATTAAAAAAAATATGTGTATATATAATGAATACAGAATCATAGATTTTAGAATTGGAAAGTAATTTAATATATAATCCAATATATAGATTTTTGTTGAATAAATGAATCTCCTCGTTTTAAGATGAGGAAATAAAGGATCAGAGAAACTATATGGAATAGTTGGGACCAGAAGCCACATCTCTTCACTTTTGTTCAGTGCTCTTTACCCCATAAGGTGTTTTATTCTAGAACTGTTTTATCCACTAAGTGAAATTATCAGTGGCAATATCAATATGGCTGAGAGAGAGCAAGTCACAAAGCCAGACTGATATTTTTTTCTCCCTTTCTCCTTGCTTTGGATATATGAATGAATGCTACACATTATGAAACATGTAATATGGTAATACATTTTCTTGAGGGAAGGATATTTGCCCAATGTATGAAACTATTACGTGTTTAAGCAGTATAATCCTAGTTATGCCCATCTACTGCTTTGCTATACGTTTAATTATTAATTTTTAGTCACTAAAATCCATATTTTAGCTTAAATTTAACTAGGGCATAACTTTTATGCCCTAGGATCTTTCAAAAGCAGTAAAGTTGGTTAACTTAAAAGAGAAGTTAACAGGTAGTAGTAACTGAATTTTTTTGTTGAGGGATTGTTTTTGCAGTAATATTATAAAAACAAGTAGAGATGAAGTACGTTTTTTGGTTGTTCATAGTGGTTTTACAAAACTCCATTCCTTTAACGTTTAAGGCGACATCTAATGTAGACAGTTAATGTTTTAACACTCTAAAAACAACATTCCAGGGAGGATAACATAAAATGGAAAGGTTTTGGCCTCCTTCCAGCTGCTGGTCTGAATATATTTGTCTAATTCTTGTATTTATGTTAATGAATGCTTGTAAGTTTCTGGTGTTATTAATTATGCATCCTTCATTAGCAATCAGATATTCTCTACTCTGTGGTCAGAAAGTGACTGGGAATTGAAAAATCATCTTCATTTTTTTTCTTTATCTAAAATGATTTATACATCTTTTAATCTTTTAAGATTTTTTAGTGAAAAAAGTTTTATTGTATTAATATAGTACAAATTATGACCTTTTGAGAAATTATAATACATATCAGTTTTTAATAGTTAATATATATTAACTATTTCACTTACGTCTGTATGTGTGTGTGTATATTTTTTTCTCCAAATCCTGCTCACTTTGGGGAGAAACTTTATATAACATTAGCATAAAATGCAATTTTCTAGATCACTGTAATTGAAGAGAGAAATGTTTATGTTATTGTATCACAATGCTGAAAATATTTTGAGATGAAATGACACTGTATTCTAAGATTTCAATTTCTAGATGGAGCTTGAAAATTCTTAAAGAGTTCAATTTATAGTATATATATGTATATCATAGTTAATTTATATTTCTGTATTTGGGATACATTGTATATTTTGATGCTTAATTTTGTTAACTATTAGGAAAATAAAACCATTATGGTTTGGAAAGAGGATTTGCTTTGATCCTGACTCTTTAAGCAGGGTACTTCTTATTGGGGCATTTACTAGGTCTGTCAGATCACTTGGCTTCTATTCAAGCTATCAGAAAATACCGTTTTCAAATTCTGCTACTTACTCGCTGTGGGAACTTGAGCAAGTTACTTAACCTCTCTGTACCTCAGTTTTATCATCTGTAAAATGGGGATAATACTAGTACCTACCTTGTAGGTTTTTTTAAGAGAATTAAATGGCTTAGTATGTTTAAAGTGCTTAGAACATAGTGCAAAGTAAGTGCAATATGTGTTAAATAACTTTGAATGAATAAAAAGAAAATCATTACTTTTTCTTTTGTTTTGTAAATTAGAAAGCAGACCGAGCCAAGAGATTTGAATTTTTACTGAAGCAGACAGAACTTTTTGCACATTTCATTCAACCTTCAGCACAGAAATCTCCAACATCTCCTCTGAACATGAAATTGGGACGTCCTCGAATAAAGAAAGATGACAAGCAAAGCTTAATTTCTGCTGGAGAGTATGTTGACATCTGTCTCTCTACTTTCTTTCCTCTCTCTTTCCCTCCCTTCCTCCTGTCCTCCCTTTTCCCTCCCTTCCTCCTGTCCTCCCTTTTCCCTCCCTTCCTCCTGTCCTCCCTTTTCCCTCCCTGCATACTCTCCTTCCTTCTTCACTTATTCAGTATAACTCTATATTAAAAAAATAAGGTTATTTTCGGTGTAAATATGTTTTGGAGGCAACAGTATTTTTTTCTCGTTACAAGTCAATCAATAAAAATGTAGGCTGGTTCTACCAACTTCTAAGCAAGACCCTAGATAACTCTTTTTTTTTCATAACAGATATTAGCAATGTATACTGACTTAATTGACACTTTAGCATTTGGGTTGAATATGAAGGTATTTCTTTTTTCACTTCAGCTACCGCCACAGGCGCACAGAACAAGAAGAAGATGAAGAACTACTCTCAGAAAGTCGGAAAACATCTAACGTGTGTGTTAGATTTGAGGTGTCACCTTCGTGTAAGTACTTCATCATATTGGTTTTAGAAAAGTTTTACTTGATTGTATTAACGAAAGTATGAGACATCCTGGACCTTTTTTTTCAGATGTGAAAGGAGGACCATTGAGAGATTATCAGATTCGAGGACTGAACTGGTTGATCTCTTTGTATGAAAATGGAGTCAATGGTATTTTGGCTGATGAAATGGTAAGGAGTTGGTACCAAAAAAAACATTCTCGGTTATCAATAATCTTTATGTAATAATTAGAAATACCTGAGCTGAGTTGCTCCCCTGAGGCCCTGGAGGCTAATTGCTTTATTTAGTTATAACTTAAAAGGCATTTGTAAAGTCTAGAATTGTTTCTTTAAGTTACCTCTAGAACATATACTTTCACAGGCCACAAAATTCTTATTGAGATTTCCTCAAATGGTTCGGAAAACCTCCTTGTACTTTTGTTTTTGTTCGCACTTTGGCTTCCAGGAAGCTCAGAGCCAAAATAAATGCCAAAATGGAGCGTCTGTGTAACTTTTCATGGTCTGCCCATTGTGTCCTTTGTGCCTTTTCCTATTCTATACCTTCTGCTGTTACTTTCCTTGGCCCCTCTTTATTTCTACTTTGCCATTGATTTATGTTCCATGTTTTCATTGTAGGCTACCTGAAATCCTTTTGGGAATAAGGTGGGGTATATAAACCAAACACTAAATGAATGAATGAATGAATGAATGAACCAAACAATAAGTGAATGAATGCATGCATGAATGAATGTAAATACCTTGATGTGTGGGCAATCAGAAAGTGAATAGATGGAATAAAGAACAAAAAAGTAAAGAGCAGTATTGAGTCTTGATACAGCAGAGTGCCAGGTGAGGTTGGTAAGTAAACTAATGAATGATGGACATATAAATAAAATGACCAAAGAGAAAAAGTAAGCCCATTTAAGTTGCTAATTCAGCAGATCAGGGGAGTATATGAAGGCTTAGATTGGTATTTTAAGGCCAAATGAATAAGATGAGATTTAAGAGAGGGCAGGGGGAGTTCTAGATGTATATGACCCAGTGATACTCATATTTATGTGACTCTGGTGCCATATTTGCAATCACTCTTATCCAGAAGAGCCACATGACTCTTTATGCTCTATAGCATGTGGTGTAGTAGTCAATCCCATGGGTACTTATCCCTGGCTGAGCAACTGTTAGGTGTGTGGCAGGAGGTCCTTTAAATCAAGGATCTGTGGTTCCTTATATTTAGTATTCTGGGTTGGAGACTACAGTTGGCTCAGAGGGGGAGGAGCTTAGTTAATTGGACAACAGAAAGACCAGGATTATTTGTCTCAAGCTCCTCTTGGTTGCAGCCTGTCTAAACATGAAGGATCTAAAGATCTTTCATATTGAATTTATACTGACATGAGATATGTTTTAATTACTAAAAAAGGAAAGATATTTTAAGGAGTATAGAAAGTTTTGGAAAAATCTAGAAAAAAATTAAAGGTAAGTTATAATTCTACTGCCTGAAAATAACCACAGTTAACATTTTGGCATATTTCTTTTTAGTCTTTATCCTCTGGATTTATTTATTTTGCATAGTTGAGATCATACTGTATGTATAACTTGGTATTCTGATTTCTTCACATTCATACATATTTTCCACATAATTAAAACACTTTTGTAAAAAATTGCTAATTACTGCATAATAATCTTAGGGAGCTACCATAATTTTATTCATCTCCTCCCTTATTGTTGGTCATTTGGATTGGTGATGTATAATATATACCTATATAGTATATATTGTGTGTGTATATATGTGTGTATGCGTGTGTATATATATATACACACACACATATATATGGCATATAATAATGCTATTATGAGAACCTCTGTAATTTAGTTTTTCTGAACCTCTCAAATTATTTCCATAGGATTCCTAGAAGTGGAATTCCTTGCTTAAGGAGTATAAACATTTTAATATTTTGATGCATAGCATTCATAAAACCCATCTCATTAATTGAAATATCAGAAGGGATAAACCTTATAAAAATAGCTTTAGGGGCCGGCCCAGTGGCATAGCAGTTAAGTTTGCGTGCTCTGGTTTGGCAGCCCAGGGTTTGCAGGTTCGGATCCCAGCCGTGGACCTATGCACCACTTATCAAGCAATGCTGTGGCGGTGTCCCATATAAAGTAGAGGAAGATGGGCACGGATGTTAGCCCAGGGTCAATCTTCCTCAGCGAAAATAGAGGAGGGTTGGCAACAGATGTTAGCTCAAGGCTAATCTTCCTCCAAAAAAAAAAATAGCTTTAGGTTTAGGTTTATAAATGAAAATATATTCCTTGAATAGATAAAGCCAGAAACTATTTTAAACAGCCTTGAAGCATAGGACATAGTTCCTTTTCCATTGATTAGGTGGTGGGTTCATGGATTTTCAATATATTATTATTATTTTTTGTTGTTGTTGAGGAAGATCAGCCCTGAGCTAACATCCGTGCTAATCCTCCTCTTTTTGCTGAGGAAGACCAGCTCTGAGCTAACATCTATTGCCAATCCTCCTCCTTTTTTTCCCCAAAGCCCCAGTAGATAGTTGTATGTCATAGTTGCACATCCTTCTAGTTGCTGTATGTGGGACGTGGCCTTAGCATGGCCGGACAAGTGGTGCGTCGGTGCGCACCCTGGATCCGAACCCCGGGCCGCCAGTAGTGGAGCACGTGCACTTAACCGCTAAGCCACGGGGCCGGCCCCAATATATTATTTTTTAAAAAGTCCTCTGTCCTGGGTGATCTCTAAGGTCCTTTCTGGCTGCCAAGTTCTTTTATGTTCTGTTCTTATGGTTGTGTAGGTCTTCAAGTGTGTAAGTACAGAGATGCAAGTACAGAGCTACAAGCTTCTTGATGCATAGTCTGAATATTTCATGGCTAGGCTGTAATAATGTTGAGGTCAATGGGAAAGAAAGACTGGTATATAAGCAGGCTGGTAAAGGAAATGAGTCTTGATGAGATATATACACAAGATTCCTAATTTTGCAACTAGTAGAAAAAATTATATAGTAGATTGCTTGCTCCTTTAGGGGTAAGTCTCCTAAATAGAAAGTTGCTTTGTTGAGCAACTTTCCACCTGCACGTTCCTGGTTTCTTTTTGTGCTCACAGTAAGTACTGAATTGGAATGGTTATTCACTTTAAAAAAAAAAAAAGATCTTTTCACTTTTCCCTATGTGAGATAGTTGGCAAATATCTTTTGTAATCTTGTTACTAACAAAATGTTGCATTAATAAAAAACATTTATGGATTTTTTTCCTTGTGATGATAATGCAGGGTCTTGGTAAGACTTTACAAACGATTGCTTTGCTTGGTTACCTGAAACATTACCGAAACATTCCCGGACCTCACATGGTTTTAGTTCCAAAGTCTACTTTACATAACTGGATGAATGAATTTAAGCGATGGGTCCCATCTCTCCGTGTTATTTGTTTCGTCGGAGACAAGGATGCGAGAGTAAGTGATAAACAGGTTTAAAAAGGCAATGGAGAATAACATCTTTTCTGGGGTTAAGTTGCATGCTATTGCCATAAAAGACATTTAAGTTGACTACTACTTAATAACACTTAAGTTGTGCTTACTCTATGTTAGGCTCTGTTCTAAGTGCTTTTTTATCTATTAATTAGTTCTCACAACACTCCTATGAGGTAGATGTGTTACCTATTAGTAACAGACAATCCAGTATTGTGTTTATGTGCATTTACTTTTAACTAGCTCATTAACCTAAGCATTTTTAAAATTTTTATTTAATTATTTATTTTTATTGAGCTAACATTGGTTTATAACATTATATAAATTTCAGATGTACATCATTATATTTCGATTTCTGTGTAGACTACATCATGTTCACCACCCAAAGACTAATTACCATCTGTCACCGTACACATGTGCCCTATTACATTTTCGAGTTGTACTTTTAAGTAACTTTATTTATAAAACAAATCTTATTTTATTGACAGCATATCTTATCAATGACTGTATAATTTCTGCTATTTGACCCAAAAATGTGTAAATTTGCATGACAATTTTTTATGTTTAAATTTTCGACTTTTGGCTTTCACTTGGTATACATACACACACCCACCCGCATGCACTCACATACCAGTGGAACCTTTTCTCTTTGTACGGACAGCTTTGTGTTTTGTGTTTACGCATAGACATAGCTTTCAGTTTTGGTCTTTGAATAGAAAAATACATGTCTGCATACATTCTTAGATAGAGAAACTCTGGGCTCTTGCTTAAATTAGATATTTGTCAATCTAGTAGGCTACAGTTATTTTAGGACTATAGAATTAATCTAAAAATAATAAATTATGCAAAAATACCAAAATGAATAATCAGTTTAGAAAGCAGATTATTAAACTTTGTCTTTAGTCTGCCTCTAGAGAACATAGTTTAAAGATTTATTCTATTTTACATATTTAGATAGGTCATCAAAAGATATCCTCAAAAGAATGGTAGCATAATGAATTATAATTTTATTCTTACCATTTTGCTTCAAGAAAAACTACTTATATTTATTTACATTTAACTTATAAATAATTTAAATATTGAAATACTGGGATCATAAATTTAGAATTATAGGCTTGATTCTTCCCTATGCCTAATATTTCCCAGTAGCAAATTAGTCACTTAGAACTCTTTCTCATCACTGCTAGTATTTAATGTAATACCACTCCTTATAAAAGTTTGCTTTTCTGAAGTATTGGTTTTTTGCTGAAATTATTTCTCGAAGATCATAAGCAAAAGAGAAATGTCTAGGCTTGTGTTTTCATAATGTCTCAGTAAAGATGTATGTCAGTGGTTTTCAACTATGTTATATGAAATCTAAGGGTTTCATGAAGTTATCTCTGTGAGTTTTTTTTTTGTGTGTGTGTGAGGAAGATCAGCCCTGAGCTAACATCTGATGCCAATCCTCCTCTTTTTGCTGAGGAAGACTGGCCCTGGGCTAACATCCGTGCCCATCTTCCTCTACTTTATATGGGACACCGCCACAGCATGGCTCGACAAGCAGTGCGTCGGTGCGTGCCCGGGATCCAAACCAACGAACCCCGGGCCACTGCAGTGGAGCTCGAGCACTTAACTGCTTGCGCCACTGGGCCGGCCCTTCTGGGAGTTTTTAAATTAAAAGTGGATGCATTTAATTTGTGACTGCCCTATCTCTACCACATGGGAGGTTGGGATTCTTCTGCTGGCTTCAAAAATTTCTTAATCTTGAAAACTAATCTTCAAAGTCAGTGTTTTTCAAATTGCCACTCATTAATAGGTTGGGAATTAATCTTAGTGGATGGTGACAAAAATTTTTTAAAACATTGAGATAGAAAGGAATAGAAAATAGCAAAATGTTTCAAAATATAGTAAGGATACATATTACTTCTTTCTATATACACACTCTGGAAGATGAATGTGTTGTTTCAAACATAGCAAGGATACATATTACTTCTTTCTGTATACACACTCTTGAACATGTATGTGTATACTGGATTGCAATCTAAAATGTAATTTTACTGTGGTCCATGGTCAAAAGAGTTTGAAAACCGGTAATTATTAATTATATAAATAATGTGCCATATTCAACACTTAGACATTGATGTCAGTATGTATAGAGAAAATCTAGATCATTATTTATAGACAGATTTGAACGTTGGTACCATTATGGGATAGATATATTGGGTCTTTCTAGTTTCCTGGCTCTCTTTAAAAATTTTATGAGGTCAATATTTTAGTAATAAAAAATTTGATGTAGGCTACAAGAGCTATTTAATTGAGTTGGGATATTATTAGAGATAACTTCTGATCCTGTCTGATGCTAAGGTAGTCCTGAAATATATAGAGGTGTGATTCCCAAACATGGTTTTTTGACCCCTTCCTTTTCCACTCCAGAGGCATCAAAGTTCATGGACATGGAAACACGTGATCTGGTTTTAGTTCTGGCTTTGCTACTGACTGTGTGATGTTGAGTAAATCTTGAAGGGCCTTAATTTTGTCACCTATAAAATCACAGCTTTTGGATTATGTAATGTTTAATATTCTGTCAAGATATTTAACTCTAAAATCTGTCAAATAGTTACACAAATTTCAAAGCAGAGCTAATTTAAATTGAAAATATGCGTTATGTTCCATGAAACTGTAGGAGGAACTGTTAAACTAAGTGTTTCACAAAATCAAACAAAGATAAGGTGTTTGCAGGACCAAATGGGGTCTGGCACCCTGGGTTCTCTTTCTTTTATCTCGAATTCCCTAATGTCTTAATTATTGTTTTTAATATTACCACTTCCCAGGGTGCAGGTGAGATCTCTGCAAAGGCCTTTTTTCTGTTCTCTACTTTAGTCCAGGCAGTCCTTTTAAACATAGTGGGCACTCAGTGAATATTTGTTAATGAGTCCCCAGTGTGTTTTGTGCATAACTGTGAATTTATGAAGTAATGACTTAGCAGTGAACAGTTAATTTTTTTATGCACAGTAATTTCAGATTTACAGTACTAATCAGCCCCTTCTCAATATAGATTTTGCTGCTCCCTGTTAACTTTTGGGGTTTTATTTTGACCTATAACATCTGGAATTCAGTTCATATGAGTTAGAAATATTCTCAGTCAACTTGGCTAACACAATGACCACTGCCTGTGAAGATTTAAAAATAGTTGTAAGTAGTCTCACCGTTTTAAATAGCCTCCTGTACTAGGTAGAGCAAGTCCCCTTTATAAAATCACATTCTTAGCCTCATAACAACATCAGGAAGTTCACAAAAACATTAATGGGCTTTCATGACCCCTTAACACATATGACTCATCCCTGCTAGAAAGTGAAGGAACGTATAGGAGATCTCAAAAGGTTGGAATCACTCGTGTATATTGAGTTCTTTCCATTTGTTGAAACTATATCATGTTGGTAATGCTTGGATCTTGGTAAGAATATGGTATTCAGAAAGCAGTTACTTTGCCCATGTCCTTTTGGACCCCTTGGTATGAAGTAAGAGCCTGGTAATTTAGTCGTCTTCTGGTGATATGAACTTCTCCAGTTCATTGAATATGCTGTACTCGTTTAAGGGAAGCCTTTGCTTGTCTTTTGTTGATGAATACATTAGCATGTCATCCAGATAACTGGCCACAAAGGTATCTTGGGGCCTCAGTTTTTTTTTATCTCTAGAATGGATGAGACCAAATGATTGCAAGGGTATCTTAGAAGTCTTAATATTTTCTTGCTGCTTTAATTCTGTGGTCATCTTGTCAGTATATTCTAATATAAGGAACTTTATTTTGCATTAGGCTGCTTTTATTCGTGATGAAATGATGCCAGGAGAATGGGATGTTTGTGTTACTTCTTATGAGATGGTAATTAAAGAAAAATCTGTATTCAAAAAGTTTCATTGGCGATACCTAGTCATTGATGAGGCTCACAGAATAAAGAATGAAAAGTCTAAGGTAAGCCAGTTCTCAATATCTTTATTAAAGTTTTCTTTTAACTGCCACATCTGTTTGTTTACTTCTCTTTATTCAAAATAAATATGTGATGAAACATTGTGATTTTATTCATGGAATGTGAATGAAAATCAGTTTTTAAAATGGTTTTAAAATTTAAATTATTGAATATAATACAAATGAAAATTAAGCACAGATTTTAATGTAAAGAAAATTAGGTGTTTATTGGCTATACCTGTTGCAGCTTAACTCTGTTGTAATACAGTATTTTAATATTTTGGTAATATTTGGCATACAAATGTCATTTGCATTTATTTATTTTTTATTGAGGAGCTACCTTATGTATGTTCATATGGATTAGAAAAAATAATTTCCTGGAATTATCTGACTTGTGTGAATTAGAGTGTGGTGTTAACATTGAAAAATGTCAATATTTCTTGCCATTCAACTCCATCAACAGTAGGAAAAGCATCAGTTATTATGATGAACCTCTCTTTGGATCTCTGGGCTACTTTGGGAGAAACAGGGACAGAACTGGAGCAAAACCCCCAGGTGGATCATACTAATTTCACATTGGAACTAATAGCCGATAAGAAGGTGCATGTTAGAGAATAATTATTTATTTAAGAGCGTTATAAACATGTGCATTTTTATTGATAAAATTACCGTTCTTTTATACTTTTTATGCTTTAATTTGAGATCTTATATTTAGAAAGTTAATATTAGATATCAGGGAAAATGGGCTCAACTCAGCTGCTTAAAAATTGTGACCAGGTCAAGTTAGAACTTGACTAGGCATGTAGATGAACATGATTGGCGGGGAGAAGGAAGTATTATTGTGTAAAGTGACTAGCCTGGATTCCATAGTGTTCTGTTTCTGTGGACCCAAAACGGAGAAAAAATGTTTTGAAGTGGGGGGGGGGTCTCAGGTATGACTATGATCTGCATTCTTGTAAGGGTAGAAATGCCCAGAATATTTGGTTCAGTTGTGCTTCACTGTGGCACTGTCACCTGAACTAGGATATTTTTCCACAGAAAATTTATTTTCAAGTTTTATTTTATTCAGAAAATGCATTGGTTGGATAAAGAACTGAACGTTGAGCATCCTAATAAATAAAACGACATTAACATAACTGTTATTTTTCTAGCTTTCAGAGATTGTTCGTGAGTTCAAGTCAACTAACCGCTTGCTCCTAACTGGAACACCTTTGCAGAATAATCTGCACGAACTCTGGGCGTTACTCAACTTTTTATTGCCTGATGTCTTTAATTCTGCAGATGTAAGTTTAAGTCAGACATTATAAGTATAATTTTCTTATGCTCACAGACAATTGTTTTCAAAGCGTAGATTGTAGATTGAAATTTATAGTTCTTTTTCATTTGTAATTCTTTATCTGTGTTTTTGTTTTCTCAGAAAAGAGCTCTTAAGTACAAATTTTCCAAATGCGGATATTTAGAGAAATAATGTTTCTTTTCTTTGAGATTATCCTGCCTGTTAAACTTTGCCTGTATCAGATTGCTCCCACAAGTTATGATATGAGATAGGCTGAGTTCAGAATAGTGCATTCAAAATTTTCTTAGTTAAGTTGGAAGAGCTTTCTGCATACTAGTGTGGCAGGTGGAGTCTTTAACATGCTCTTTGATTATTGTAGGCATTAACATTTGGTGAGTACTAAAGAGCTCATAATGTGTGATTTGAAAACATAATGTATTTTGTAAATGTATGATTTACATTGTTTGTATCATTAACACAAGTTTATGCTAGTGCAGCAAACTGAATTGAATGATTTAAGGACTTTGGAGCTTGATTTTTGTCATTACTGATATTAATTGATAATAAAAAGTACCAAGTTCAGCTATTCATTGGTTTGTATACCTTACCTTGCTTTTCATTCATTTTTATTGTTTGATTAACTTTTTCATTAGCATTATATGTTTTCGATTTTATATTCTGACTCCAACTCTGCTGAACTGGATATAATGTTACTATGGTATGGATAAGCCCAATAAAAGCCTTTTAAGGAAAAACTGCTGATGGAGTTTCTGTATAATGGGGTTCAAATTTTTTAACTGCTCCAGTATTTTATCTATTTTCAGAAGTAAATAATATTGGCCATCACAGTTAACATATTTTTGAAAGTGCTTTTAAAATGAATTATTTCTGTATCAGTTGTATAAGAATTTATAGAATACCGAATTTATTAAAAATAACCCAAACTGTGCACTTACTGCAGAATTTTCACCCCTCCACAGGACTTTGATTCTTGGTTTGACACTAAAAATTGTCTTGGTGATCAAAAACTTGTGGAAAGACTTCATGCAGTAAGTAATAGCAGACAAGAAAATTTATTAATTAAATATGTATAACTGAGCCAGAAAACAAACTACCGTAGAATCTGTTTGAACTTGTGGGTTTGCCTTGTGGCTCAGTCTCACTGCTTCTCCTTCCCAACATCCTTCTTTGGGAAACAAACTCCACTATATCCTCAGCCTGTCTATGGAACAGCTTTTTAGCTTCAGCTCTCACCCATGGATAACGTGGTCCTCTCCAGTAGAGGCTGTTTACTCTCTCACACTCCACAGGTCCTCGAGATCGCATCAGTATTCTCCTAGTTCCCCAGAGCCACTTGTAAGCCGCTACTTCTCCACTGTCATGTATAGAACTATTACTTTGAAGCTCAAGTTATCTTGCAGGTTCCCTCTCCACCCATTCTCTTTGTCATGTACTCATCACCAGGTGACTCCCTCACATTCATTAAACACCAGTTTTCCATTCTTTGATAACAGCTTCTCATATCCTTCTAGCTCTTACACTCATGTTACTCCTGTACCTATTCTGTTCTCTTACAGAGAACTTCAGTTCCTGATCCCTGCTTTTTCTCCCCATCCATCAACCCATTTCTGTTGTTACTTTTTTCTGTATCCAGCAATGAGCCCATTTTTTATCACTTGAACCACTCTTTTGCCAAAACTCCCAAACTCCCTTGCTCTCTTGTCCATCTGCCATTTCTGCCCTAAAAGCCCTAAACTAGAGTAATGTAACTGTGTCTCTGTCCTCTGGGTTTGAATTCTGCTTCTACCACTTACTAGCAGAGTGACCTACTCTGTCCTGGGGCTGCTCAACACTGATAAAGAAGATTATACAACTGTATAGATTGGAACCATTACAATTTCATGTTCCTAATGTAAGCTGGGATTTGATGATGCTGGTGATCCTTCAATATGGCCTTGTACAGCATTCTTTCCCATTTCCTATAACAGCTATTTCAGACCTGTCTCAATCTCCTCAAGACTTCTATCCCAAGTATCCCCCACCCTATTTCTCTCTCAGCAGGTAAGTATCATTCCCTTCTCAAAGAGAAGTCAGAAGTCATTAGGTAGGAACTCCTTCAAGGCTATCCATCTTCCACAGGTATCTGCATCTGTGTTACCTTCTGCCTGAGGGGAAGAGGTATTCTGTCTCTGGTCGGTGGCTAATTCTTTCAATGTGAACCCTGGATCTCATCTCTTCCTATTTCTTTATGGATGTTTCCCCATGATTTATCCTTTTTATTGACTGAATTTTCTACCTCTCCCTCCATATTGGCTCTTCTCCCTCAACATCTCAAACACCTCCCTTATCAAATCCAAACCCCCACCCATAGCCACCCACCCTCACTGATGTACAAAACAGTACTCCCTCAACACTGTCCCTCTCTAGCTGTGATTCTGGTTTCTTCCCTTGATAGCTAAGCTTCTTGAAAGAGTGATTTATCCTCTCCATAGCCACTGCCTAATTTTCTATTCACTCTTGAATCCATTGACCACTGGCTTCTATCCATTCCACACAACTGAAGCTTATTTTGCAAGGTCCTCAATGATTTTCCAGTTGCTGAATTCAGGGTACACTTTCTGGTCAGTATCTTGGATTCTCTGGACTATGTAGCACTGCTAACCACTCCTCCTCCTTGACACTCTTTCTTGTTTGATTTCTGGGTATGGAATGGATATTCTCTTACCACTTTGGCTACTCCTATCAGTCCCCTTTTATGTACTTTTCTTTCTCTGTTTGTCCCTGAAAGTTTAGCGTTTTGTATGGCTTTGTCTTGGACTTTCTTTTTCATACAGACTTTCTCTGGGGATCCACTTCCATGGTTTCAGCTATCACCTATATACTTCTAACTTCCAAATTTCTCTCTCCATATTTCTCTTCTAGCTCTAGACTTACATATCCCACTGCCTTCTGAGTCTTTCTGCCTACATGTCTCACAGGCAGTTTAAACTCTTAAAAATCTCTCTTAGACAAGCTTAAGAGGCCCGAACCAGAGACTAGAAATTGTCTTTTACTTTTCCCTTTTCCTTATCGCCCATAGATCTATAATAATAACAGCTTGTGGTTAAGCTCTACACATGTACTACTACAAATTGTTACAGCAGCCTTGGAAATAGGTGTCATTATCTGTGTTTAGAAATGCTTGGCGTATACATATATCATATTTTTTTTTTTTTTGATGAATGAATGGGGAAACAAGCTTGGAAAGGTTAAGGAACTTGCCCAGACTCACAAAAGCAAATCAGGGGCTGAGCTGATTTTAGAATCAGCTTGATCTGGGTTTGAATTTTGCTTCTACCGCTTACTAGCAAAGTGACTTTGGTGGTGTTTCTAAAATTGAAATAATCACATTTCCCTCAAAGATTTATCCTAAGGCTTCAGTACGCTAAGTAAAGTTCATAGTGCACTGTCTGGCACATTGCAGATTCTCTATGGATGGTAGCACTGCTATTTTCTTGTGATAGAATCTGTCTTCCAGGTATACACTGATTATTTCATCTTTTTTCTCTGTTCATCCATATCTTCCTTAACATTGAACGATTTTATCCTCATTCATATATTTAACCATTTTGAAGTGTCCTGCATTTTTATTTCACTTTTAGAAACTCTCTGATCCATACTCTGACTTCATATTTCCTCGAAGGTTTAAAAAAACTTATGTGACAGCAGATTTAAAAAAAAATGCTCTTGAGGCCTGCCCGGTTGTGTAGTAGTTAGGTGCGTGTGTTCCGCTTCGGCAACCTGGGGTTCACAGATTCAGATCCCGGGTGTGCACCAGTGAACCGCTTGTCAAGCCATGCTGTAGCAGCATCTCATATAAAGTGGAGGAAGATGGGCACGGATGTTAGCCCAGGGCCAGTCTTCCTCAGCAAAAAGAGGAGGTTTGGCAGATGTTAGCTCAGGGCTGATCTTCCTCACACACACACACACATGCACAAAATGCTCTTCCATGCTTATTCAATAATCAATAATCATGTTGTCTTTATTTTTAATGTATTTTGTGCCATCAAATTATGAATGTCTAATTTAGGTCCCCTATTCTGATTTTCTAGGTGGCCATTACTTGGTTCTTTTTTACCAATAAAGTTGGCAACTGATGTTGGTAGTGTTTTTCAGATTATGCAGTGGGAAGTAAATTTCACATTAGGGTGTTGTCATTGAAATATATAGTTTATGATATTAAATGTTTTATAAACTTTTGTAAAAACTATCACTTTTTAGGTTTTAAAACCATTTTTGTTACGTCGTATAAAAACTGATGTAGAGAAGAGCCTGCCTCCTAAAAAAGAAATAAAGATTTACTTGGGACTGAGTAAAATGCAACGAGAATGGTGAGCTATTTTATTTCCATTAGAATTTATTTATGTATAGGAATTTATTAAAAAATTAGCTTTGTAATGGTTCAGTTGTGCCATTAGTTCAAAAATTACATTTTATGTTTAAATGGCAAGTTAAGTAGTTCAAATATTTTAATAGAAAATTGATGAGTATTTTATTTAACCTTTGGGAAAGAGCATGGGCCTTGGAGTCTGTAGACCTGTGTTTGAATCCTGTGCTTTGCCTCTTAACAGCTATTTATCTTGGGCAAGTTATATAACCTCAGTTTCCCTTCTGTAAAATGGGGATAATAATACTTAGCTTACGAGAATTAAAGGGGTTACTGTCACTGGCACATTTGTTATTCTTGCTTTTTCCATCATTGAAAATAGTAATAACTATAATAATAACGAGTAACAATCAGATGAATGAAAACATATCAGTGATTGTAGATATTACAAAAGCAGAAGCTGGAATGGTTTGATAAATACAAGCAAAGCAGGAAATTGACAAGGGGAGTCACAAGGAATCGTAAATTAGACATGTTAATAATGTAATATTGCTGCTAAGAGAAGCAAAAACATTGCTTATATAAATAAAATTAGATCACATAACATATAATGATTTCTTGACTATTGAAGCCAGTTTAGGATAGTGGTGAAGAGTATATTCTTTGGACTCAGATATAAGATCAAACCCTGGCCTTTGTCCTTTCTGTGGCCCTGAGTAAGTTGTTTCACTTCTCTGAGCTGCCTTAATTTCCATGTGTAAAATGGGGGTGACACTAGTACATATCTCAGAGTTGTGAAGATTTAACAAGATGACACATATAAAGCCCTTGATATGATACCTGGCACTTGCACTCAGTACAAGTTGGCTATTATTATAATTAAGTATTATTACTGTCCAGGTGGATACATAGGTCTATTTTTGCCTGGGTGAACGTCTAGAAAAGATAATAGAAAATGTTTATAGAAGCAGAAAAAAATGATCTATGAAGACATGTATAAGAGATTGCGATTGTTTTAAGCACATACAAGTGAAAGTTGGATGTCAACTTTTGGCAAATATTGTAGTTATTGAATAATTATCAGATATAATTATCTGACTAGTTATTAGCTGATGGCAATTTTTAGTAATGATAAGGCAGGAGGAAACAGGTTTATAGGCGGCATACAAGTTAAGATATTCAAATATTCACTAGTTTCTTGGTTTTACTGATCAGATTTAGGCTCAAATCAAATCTTGTTGTTTATCTTTAAATGGGAATCCAAGGTGATAACCAAAGGGACGTTTCTTGATGACATTAAACCTTTCTAATAATTGATGATTAATTATAGTTTAAAACTTTAGGTATACAAAAATCCTGATGAAAGATATTGATGTTTTAAACTCTGCTGGCAAAATGGACAAGATGCGACTTTTAAACATTCTGATGCAGCTTCGAAAGTGTTGTAATCATCCTTACCTGTTTGATGGTGCTGAGCCTGGTCCACCTTATACCACTGATGAGCACATTGTCAGTAACAGTGGTAAAATGGTAGTTCTTGATAAACTATTGGCCAAACTCAAAGAACAGGGTAAGTTACAAATATTTAAATTAATATGAAATAGCTTAATATTAATGACTTGTGTATGAATAACATTTTGCATAATCACTCATCATTCATTCACTCACTCCTTCAGCAAACATTGTTGAGTACTTACTATTTGCCAGGAATTGTCGTATGGGCTGGGTATACAAAGATGTAGAAGACAACAGACTTTGCCTTGCAGAAGCTCATGGTATAGTGAGGAGGAATAGTTGCATTTCATTGTGATAAGTGCTGTGATATATTGAGAAACTGGGAGTTGGGGAAGTTGTCACAGAGATGACATTTGAGGTGAGCACTGGAGAATGTATGGAAGTAAACCATGGGAAAAAGGAAGGGAAGGGTTTTCCAGGGCAATGAAACAGAGGTGTGAAAGAAGGGAATGCAGAGCTTATGGTATTTGGGGTAGAGTGGCAGTTGATGAATCTGGGAAGATGGTTGGGGCCAAATTACAAAAGGCCTTTTAAACTATGCTTTAAGAAGTTTAGACTATTTTGAAGGTAGAGGGGCAGTCATAGAAGATTAGGCCATGGAGAGTGACATGATCAGACTTGTATGTTAGGAAGAGAACCTTGGAAGCAGCATGAGGGATCTACTGAAGATGAGAGACTGGAAAGAGGAGACTAGTTGGGAAACTATTGTGGTAGTCCAGTGAAAGACTGTGTGGACCCATCACTCATTCTCAGGACGGAGTAAAGGCAGACTTTAAATCATCTCAATACGTGTGGAGGATTTTGAAGGCCTTAAAAATGCATAACTCAACAAATGCATAATTCTGTATGTATCCCTTGAAGGTCTGTGTGTGTTTAGTGGAGTGTTCATGTGCTGTAGATTTATATTGCATATGATGTTTACTTTTATTTTTATAACTTTCATGTTGGTTTTACACAAGTTGAATAACTTGCTTTTTTTTTGTGAAATGTTTTAGGTTCAAGGGTTCTCATTTTTAGCCAGATGACTCGCTTGCTGGATATTTTGGAGGATTATTGTATGTGGCGTGGTTATGAGTATTGTCGACTGGATGGACAAACCCCACACGAAGAAAGAGAGGTGAGGAAGAGAAAATAAAATAAGACTTCAGAAATAAGAGTTCAATTAAGCCATGTTTTTCATCATTAGGTAGTTTTGAATTTTGGCCTTTTCTTTAGCTAGGTTCATTGAATTTTTCACTGCCACCTCTCTCTCTCTCTCTCTGAGATCTTCAGTTTGGCTTCCATTACCCTGACTCTTTACAAATCGTCCTTTCCAGGGTCTTTAACGACATCTTCACTTATCTAAAGACACTACGCCATTGTATCCTTACCTCCTCTAACCACTGCTATCTCTGACCTTTTGATTACTGTTTCTAAGCTTAGTCTTTGACCTCTGATTCTATGTCATTTTCTTGATTTGCCTCCTACAGTAGACCCTCGCCATTTGTGGAGTTTAACAGTTCAGATTTTCCAGTTTATGAGCAACTCTAAAGACTCATGAAACATAGTAATTTGTAAAAGGAATAATCTCAGTCTTACAGAGATTTTGTAAAACTGAAATGGGACAACATAGGTATGGGTGCTTGTCATGCATTTGGATCTTAGAGTAGTAAAAGATTGGTGTGCAGGAGTGAGTTGCTTAGTTAACATGGAAGCCTAGCACCCAGTATCTTTCTCAAATTTGGAAATTCTTACAGATCTTTAGATTATCCCTCACAAATGTCATGGGTCTAATGTATTTTAAATCCTTTAAAGCACTTTTTTCGGGGAGGGCTTTGCTAATTTATCTTCTCTTTTCTGTGATCCTTCAGGCTCTGTCTTTGGCCTCTGTTTTAAGTCTATACTCATGCTCTGGGCAAAGATCGTGATTCCATGGTATAGTGGAAAATGCATTGAACTTGGTTTCAGAAGACTTGAATTTTAGCACCAACTCCACCACTTTGTAGTGTATGCAAGCCATTTAATTCTCTGAGCCTCAGTATCTTTAACTGTATTATAAGGGTAATATTAATACCTAGGCTTCTTTTTTCTGACAATACAATGATCATTGGATATAGTAGGTATGAATGCAGTTTCTAAACTGTGTAGTACAGTATATATTGCATTTTAAACTGTATTGCAGTATATATCCCATGTCATGAAATTGCACACAGGCCTTTTTATCTCTCAGCTTTAGGGCCCCTTCTCAGGCTACAAAGACTCTCAGCCCCTGTCCCTCTCCTTCCACAGCTGCAGTGGGCATTCTGTCCCTTGCACACCTCCTTGTTGAAGCCTGGCTATAGCATAGGATAGTGTCGACAGCAGGCATTAAGGGTTTCCTGCTACTCACTGTGGGGAAATAGTTGCAGTAACATTTACAAATGTGGGGGTGTTTCAAAGCTTACATTGTTCCCTGATCCGTAGTATTTTACTCTCTCTGAAATGGTAACCTGAAGCTTTATTGGGCTATTGCTGATATATTCCTGAGAATAGGTTTCTCCAAATCCATAGTAAGCATAGACCATTATAGTACCATTCAAGATTGCCTTTCTTCCTGGAATAAAGATGATACTGAGGGAGAAGAGTAGGCTGTCTGACCTCAAATAGCCTATTTGCATTTCTGACTAATCTCTCTGCTCATGAACAATGTGGACTTTACCTAATTATTCCCAAATTCTTCTGGTTTCTTAAAATTTCAAATAACGTTTTCCCTTCAGAGACTTGGAATTACATGTATTGACTTTAGATACAGTAAAGTCAGAGCTGTTCATTTTTTTGTTTTGGAAATGCCGTTATGTTGTTGTCCACACAATCATTTCATTTGTTTTCACAATAAGAAGGGGAAGACCACATTTGATTCCTTACTCTAATTGTTTGCTAGCTGTTAATAAACAATTCTTTCTCAGTAGCTCTCAGATTTGCCCTTTCTCCATTGCTACAGCTAAATTCAGCTAGCTAAGTCTCTGGTCATCCTCTGACTCAGTTCCTGTAACCTTTACTTAATTGGCCTCCTTACGTTTATAGGGAAAGGAACTAATATTTGTCAAGCAACTATTATAAGCTGGGCAACTTACAGTTCCAATTGAATTCTCCCAGCAGCCCAGTAAAGTATTGGTGTAATTTTCTCCACTTGAAACTGTGTCTCAGAGAGGTTAAATGCTTGCTCAGAACCACATATGTGATAAATGGTAGAGTTATTATTCACGTCCAGGTTTTTGCTATTTCCTCTACACCAAATTGCCTCTCACTACACTATGCTGCTTTCTATACTGTCCCCTCTATATGGACTGTGGCAGTGAGTCACCTTTTCTGCCGGCAACTTTTGACCATGCCATTCCATTCATTAAAAATATAACTTCCTGTATTTTGTGATTATAAAATTAATATGTGATTGCAGAAGGAAATTTGGAAAATAAAGAAAAGTCTTTCTGGCCAATATTTTATGTATATATAATATATATAAGTAATTTATATTATGCTATATACAGTATATATAAAGTTCCATATCCTCATACTTTTTATTCAACATTATGTTGTACTTTCCTATGTCAGTAAAAAAAAAATCATTGTAAAAATAATTTTAGTGTAATATTTCATCCTATGGACATACTATAAATAATTTATCCCCTTATTGTTGATCATTTAGGTTGTTTCCAGTTTTTCACTATTATAAATAATGCTAAAGTGCAAGTCCTTATACATAAATCTTTGTGCACATTTCTGATTATTTCCTTAGGCTAAATTCCTAGAAGTGGAATTACTGGGTCAGAGGGTATGAACATTTTTAAGACTCTTGATGCATATTGCCAAATTGCTTTCCAGAAAGGTTGTACCAATTTACACTCCCAGCAGCAATGTATGAGAGTGCCCGTCTCACCGCCCCCTCGTCAACATTGAGTATTATCATTTTTTTTAATCTTCAAAAAATGGTATTATGTTGTTTTAATTTGCATTTATTTGATTACTAGTGAGATTGAACATTATTCTTGTGTTTATTAGCCATTCGTATTTGTTCTTCTGTGGATCGTCTGTTCTTGTTTTTGCTCATTTTTCTATTGGGGGGGGGTCTTAATTTTTTTTTTAATTAATTTGTATGAGATCTTTATATAGTAAGGATATTAACATCCCATTAATTTTTAAGACGCTTTACTAAATATCCCTGGATTACCTTCCTGATATTCCTTATTACTTCCGTTTGCTCCTTTTTCACCATACGGAAATAAGTCTACTTACTTTCCCCTTTATCTGTTGCTTTCATTCCCATTTCTAAACCTTTTTCTCTTTTGATTGGTCTTCTAAACTGTACCTTCTTTATTAATCCTTTATAAAATAATGGGAATGAAATTGAGATATCTGACATTTTACCCCCTAGGTAAATTTCAGCTCTCACTCAATTAAAACATTTTTACTATTATTGTTTTAAAATAATTTAAATGATCTACTACTTGCTTAGTTGAATTTATCTATGTGATTGTTCTAAGTTTGTCTCTATTGATGTAAGCTTCTAAAGAGTAGGAACTTTATGTAATATACTTTCTACAGCAATTCACACAGTATAGTATATAGATAGATGCTTAAATATTTTTGAAGATTGAAGAGTATTATAAAGTGGGATTTTGAGTATGCATGTTAAAAATGTTTATTTCTTTCTTAAGTACTCTGGTAATTTGATTTTTCTCTCTTTTTCTTCCATCTCCTGTGTCAATTAAAAAAAAAAAAGGAAGCAATAGAGGCCTTTAATGTTCCGAATAGTAGCAAATTCATCTTTATGCTGAGTACAAGGGCTGGAGGTCTCGGAATTAACCTGGCAAGTGCTGATGTGGTAATACTATATGATTCAGACTGGAATCCACAGGTTGATCTACAAGCTATGGTTAGTAATCTTTAATGGTGCCAGAAATTTATCTTAACTCAGAATACTATTGTTATTTATATAGCACAAAGGTAATTTATGATGAAAGGGTAACAACAATTTTTTGAGAGGTTTTGTATATGTTAAAATAGATTATCCTGGAAAACAAAGTTGCTGTGCTACTTGCAAAAACAAAGGAAATTAAAACAAACAAACACACCCCAAATCCAACTATAGCATTTGTATCTTGATTTTGGCTTTTATCATGAAACAGAAATGTCGTTTTTCCCCAATCCTGAATATTGAGAGGACACATACATGTGTTTTAATGAAAAGGGTTATAAAGTTCTGCTTAACAACTAAATATATTAAAATCCTTAGCACTGAAATTGGAAGAGGTCGGATTTTAACTTTTGTAATAAAACAATTGCGATGAGAAGGTAAAAAGATAACAAAGGAATATATTCCAGAAAAATATTTATTACCTAAGGACACCATCAAAAACTATTCTATCCTTTTTTTTAAAAAAAAAAAATCAGAGAGCCAATTTTCTTACCTTTCATCATGGTGTCATTTACTGAATTAGAGCTGCAACTTCTGTCAGTGTGACTCACATTTTAAGATAAAGAAATATAATTTCAGAAGTAAAAAGATGCAAAATAGCTGTGCATTCAAAATCCCAAGGAGTTATGAGACAATTGACAGTCTTTGAGAGCAACTAAAGTCATATGCCAATGAGGCATAGCTTAGAAGTCCTTCCTTTTCTTTTATAATAGAGAATTGTAAAAATATTGACCATTGGGACATTTTTAAATCAACATGCTTTGGCATAATTATTATTACTTTAGCAGAGTACCAAACTCCTTGTTTGATATGACTAAGTAGGAGTAAGCCCCAGTAAGTAACAGTGTTACTGAACTGGAAAATCTGTTGATGATAACACTTCATTTCCTTAAAAGTGTTGGAGTATAGCTGATGTTTCACGATTTACTGACCTTTTTTTTTTTATGGTGAGGAAGACTGGCCCTGAGCTAACATCCATTGCCAATCTTCCTCTTTTTGCTGAGGAAGATTGGCCCCTGAGCTAACATGTGTGCCTATCTTTCTCTATTTTCTATGTGGGATGCCACCACAGCATGGCTTGATGAGCGGAGTGTAGGTCTATGCCTGGGATCCAAACCTGCAAACCCCAGGCCACTGAAGCAGAGCGTGTGAATTTAGAGCGTGTGAATTTAACCACTATGCCGCCGGGCCAGCTCCATGATTTACTGATTTGATTTTGAAATTTCAATGTGTAGGGGTGTTGTGTTCTTTTTCGATATGCTGTGTTAAAACTGTTTTTTTTTTTTTTTAAAGATTTTATTTATTTATTTTTTCCCCCCAAAGCCCCAGTAGATAGTTGTGTGTCATAGCTGCACATCCTTCTAGCTGCTGTATGTGGGACGCGGCCTCAGCATGGCCAGAGAAGCAGCGCGTCGGTGCGAGCCCGGGATCCGAACCCGGGTCGCCAGCAGTGGAGCGCGCTCACTTAACCACCAAGCCACGGGGCCGGCCCTGCTGTGTTAAAACTGTTACTGGGCTCTAGTGTTTTTATATGTAGTACAAGGGCTGTTTTGAACCCCGTTTCTTTGATTTTTTTTTCTCAACTACGCTCCTCCCTTCACCTATTTGCCCTAGCAGCTTCTGTTTTTTAAAAACACTCCCCAAGCTGTTTTTATATTATCAGAACTTGCCATCTGTCACCTCTATCAGCTATAAACAATAGGACCAATTCTAGACCACTATATAGTAAGGATATTAATATTCCATTAATTTTTATGACCCTCTGCTACAGATCCCTGAATTGCCTCAATAAGCAGAAAGACCTGCTTCATGATGAGATAAAGCTGACTCTTGCCACCATAGCAATCCTTGTTAACTACTTTGCCCGTCACTTCCAAAACTCCTTGCTAGTGTGGAAGATGCTTGTATTTAGTGGCTTAAAGTTATTTAGTAATTTAACCCAGAAGTGTTCAGTTCCATCTAGCTCTCATCTTAAAGGAGCTTTGCCTGTTGTCTTTCTGGAAGTTTTCTATTAATGGTATGGTAGAATGTTTGCAGATTTCTTTGTTCCTAAGGGTCTCTAGATATTCCTAATATTCATCATCCTCCTTTCAAAAGTGGCAAGTCTAGAGATATCAGGAACTAATTTTATTTTCAGAATTTTATAGTATATGGTGGCTATATTATACATTTTATCCAGAATACCCAATATCTTATATTAGGATTCTTTCTACTAGGATCGAGCACATCGTATTGGTCAGAAGAAGCCAGTACGTGTGTTCCGTCTCATCACTGACAACACTGTTGAAGAAAGGATTGTAGAAAGAGCTGAGATTAAACTGAGACTCGACTCAATTGTTATACAACAAGGTATTTATATGTATAAACTTAATTAGATGGGTTTTTTTTGCAAAAATACGTGCAATTTTCTTCAAAGGAGATTACTTTTAATGAAAGTTGACCAAAAAAATTTGCAAACTTAGTGAGAGAAAAAAGTTAGTTAAAAAAAATGTTAATTTAGATGTTCCTAATTTAAAGCCTTGCATTCAATATATGGAATAGAAAGTTGAACATCACTAGCTTATAGTTGAATGTCAATGGCATGTCTTTTGAAGTACCTGATATTATTTAGCAGATAAAATGTCTAGTTTAAAAATTTTTAAAGCATGTTATTAGAGGGCACCTTTCCATACAGAGAAATTGGATCTGAAAAATGAAGTTTCAACATGAAAAAATGTTTCTGTCTTTTTGAGTTTTAACTGAATTTTACAGAAGGAAATTCATATTGAAATAGAAGGTATGGTAGAAGAAAAACTTGTAGAATTGTTCATTGAAAAAATAACTTTAAAGCTCACTAATTTTCTGTATCTTATAAAGCTTTACTTATGGTTAAATGTAGTAGTGTCTGATTAGAAATATTATGCTATGCTTTCTCTGAAATATAATTGAATATAGAACTTTTATTTTTATTATTAGGAAGACTCATTGACCAACAGGCTAACAAGCTAGCAAAAGAGGAAATGTTGCAAATGATACGTCATGGGGCCACACAGGTTTTTGCTTCTAAAGAAAGTGCACTGATAGCTTCTCTGGAATATAATTGAGTATACAAATTTTATTTTTATTATTAGGAAGACTCATTGACCAACAGTCTAATAAGCTAGCAAAAGAGGAAATGTTGCAAATGATACGTCATGGGGCCACACATGTTTTTGCTTCTAAAGAAAGTGAGCTGACAGATGAAGACATTACAACTCTTCTGGAAAGAGGGGAAAAGAAGGTTAGTTACAATGGCATTTTGCTTTCATGATGGATTGCTTTAAAATCAACATACTTCAGCATGCTTATTGTATGTGTGTTATTTCAAATGCATGTTTCAAACTGCGTGTTTCAAATGACTCATGGTCTAAGAATTTGTAGATTTATATCCAGGGGTAATTTAGTTTTTTTTAGTTTAATTTTTGATGAGAAAGACTAAGAACCAGAGTTTAAATTGAGTGACCTTATACCTCATGTTTATTGAAAATAATGTTGGTATTTACTTAAAAGCCAAATAAATTTTGTGTTCAATTACGTGTATCAGGACCGCATTTTTATGACTTTTTTCCCACTGGATTAGAAATTGTCTGTTGATACATTGTGTTAACTGAAGATCTTTTATGAACATTTCATGAAATATTGAAGCATTATTTTTTAAGTATAATAAGCTGTTTCAGAATATTGCAATTTTGTGTTGAATTTACCTTTTTTCACAAACTATTATGGGTAATTTCAAACATAAGCAAAAGTAGATAAACTAGTGTAATGAACCCCCATGTACTTATCACCCATTTGCAACAACCATCAACTAGTCCTGCCTCATTCATACCCCCAATTCATCTTCCCTCCTTTTGGATTATTTTGAAGCAAATTTCAGACATATCATTTCAGCTGTAAATGTTTCACTATGTGTTTCTAAAATATAAGAACTCTTTTTAAAAACATAATCATTATGGGGCTGGCCCTGTGGCGTAGCGGTTAAGTGTGCACGCTCTGCTGCTGGCGGCCTGGGTTCGGATCCCGGGCGCGCACCGATGCACTGCTTGTTCAGGCCGTGATGTGGTCGCATCCCACATAAAGTGGAGGAAGGTGGGCACAGATGTTAGCCCAGGGCCAGTCTTCCTCGGCAAAAAGAGGAGGATTGGCATGGATGCTAGCTCAGGGCTGATCTTCCTCACACACACAAAAAAACAACAAAAAACATAATCATTATAGCATTGTCCCACCTCAAAAACCCCAATAATTCTTTAATAACATCAAGTATCCAGTTAGTGTTCAAACTTCCAGTTGTCTCATAAGTAGCTATACCTTTTTTTTTGAAACAGTTTTCTTTTTTTTTTGAATCAGAAAGCACTTAAGGTCCACACATTGCCATTAGTTGATATGTCATCTGTATCTTTTTTGATTTGTTAGTTCTCCCTCCATTTATGTATTATTTCCCTTGTAGTTTATCTGGTGAAGAAACTGGGTTGTTTGCCTTTTGAGTTGCTCATGGTCTGGATTTTGCTGATTCCATCCCCATGGTGTATTTTACCATGTTCATTTATTTACTATATTTCCTGTAAATTGGTTGAATTTACTTTTCAGACCATTTTTTGTTCTGAGATATATCTATCTATCTATCTATCTCTCTCTATATATATATCTATATATATATATAATTTTTTTGCATTACATTCCCAGGACTTATTTATTTTATAACTGAACCCCCAATCCCCCACCTCTGGCAACCACCAATCTATTCTCTGTATCTATGAGTTCAGTTTTTTTTTTTTTTTAGATTCCATATATCAGTGAGATTGTATGGTATTTGTCTTTCACTGTCTGACATATTTCACTTAGACTAATACCGTAAGGTCCATTCATGTTGTTGAAAATGGCAGGGTTTCTTTTTTATGGCTGAATAATATTCCATTGTGTACATATACACCATGTTTTATTTGTCCATTCATCCACTGATGGACACTTAGGTTCTTTCCATGTCTTGGCTATTGTAAATAATGCTATAATGAACCTTTGGGTGCAGATATCTTTTTGGGTTAGTGTCTTTGTTTCCTTCAGATAAATACCCAGAAGTGGAATTGCTGGATCATATGGTAGTTCTATTTTTAATTTTTTGAGGAACCTCCATACATTTTCCGTAGTTGCTATATAGTGAGAATTTACATACAAGGTTCCCTTTTCTTCACATCGTCACCAACATTTGTTATTTCTTTTCTTTTTGAGAATAGCCATTCTACCAGGTGTGAAGTGATATCTCATTGTGGTTTTGATTTGCATTTCCCTGATAATTTAGTGATATTGAGCACCTTTTCATGTATCTGAGGTCATATCTTGAATTTTGAGCAATCTTGTGTTACTATGTTTCATATTAGTATGCAAAATGTGTTGCTTAATCTAAGTTTGCCTTTATTTTAGCATTAGCTATTTGTCCCATTAAATTATGCAATAGAAATTATAATATGGCTACATCTTCAGTGATAAAAATTTTTAAAGAAAGGTTAAATACTTTAAGTATTTAAGTATTTAAAATACTTGGAACAAGTTAAATTTATATTCAAATTTGATATTAGTGTTGTATTCTTACCTTGTAAGTTAACAGATTGTATATTTCATGTGAAAACCAGACTTTTATAGAGAATCCACAGATTTTTATAGATAATTCAGTGATAATTTTCTAATTTCAATGCATTCACCTTTAGACTGCAGAGATGAATGAACGCTTGCAGAAAATGGGAGAGTCTTCTCTGAGAAATTTTAGAATGGACACTGAACAAAGTTTGTACAAGTTTGAAGGAGAAGATTATAGAGAGAAACAGAAGGTAACTTTTTACCCTCAACCATTAAACTCTCAAATTAGCATTTCTCCCCATAGCAATTATGAAAAACACTGGCACTTACCTATTACAATACCCTACTGTAGAGTGAAATTTGCTGTAGGTCAAAAGATCTCATGCAAGGGCTATCTTTAATGAATTTTGCTGGTTTATTATTACTGTTATTACCATCATCATCATCATTGTTTTTGCTGCTGTTGCTGCTACTACTACCCCTTTTGTTTTTGAGAAGCAGTATAGGATTTTGGTTGAGTTCCTGGATTCTGAAGCTGAAATCCTAACTCTATCACTAATTAAGTGACTTTCGATACTCAGTTTTTTCACCTATCAAATGGAAGTTATAGTAATTAGATCATAGAGTGATTCTGAGGGTTAAATGAGTTAATACTCATAAAGTAACTAGAACAATGCATAGCACTTACTATTAACTACATTACTAATAATATTATTATTAACATGTAGTTACTTAAATGCCAGAAGGACTTTGTTATAGCTGGTCTCATTTATAAAATAATGCCTTGTAATATACTGCATGGACAACAAGAGTCCTATGAAGAAATGAGAGTTTTAGTTATTTTGTTTGTTTAAACTGAAATTATGGCTGTAATTTTTAAAACTTTTTGTTTTGATATGACTTTAGACTTTATTGCAAAAAACAGTACAGAGTTCGCATATATCCTTCACTCAGCTTCCCCTAATGTTAACAACTTACATAATCATAGTATAGTTATCAAATCCAGGAAGTTAACACGTTTTTCCCCGAATGTCCTTTTCCTGTTCTAGGGGATACTATCTGGGATCCCACATTGAGATTTTTAAAAACAGAGTTTAATTTTTAAGGGCAATTTTAGGTTCACAGCAAAATCGAGCAGAAAATATGGAGTTCCCTTATTCCTACTGCCCCCACGCAAACACAGCCTCCTCCACTAATAACATCCCACACCGGAGTGGTACATTTGTTACAATCGAACCTACGTTGACACATCATCATCATCTAAACTCCGTCGTTTATGTTAGGGTTTACTCTTGGTGTTGTATGGGTTTGGATAAATGTATAATGACTTGTATCCATCATTATAGTATCATAAAGAATACTTTCAGGCCGGCTCGGTGGCGCAAGCGGTTAAGTGCGCTCGCTCAGCTGCAGCGGCCTGGGGTTTGCCGGTTCAGATCCTGGGCACGCACGGATGCACCGCTTGTCAAGCCATGCTGTGGCGGCGTCCCGTATAAAGTGGAGGAAGATGGGCATGGATGTTAGCCCAGGGCCAGTCTTCCTCAGCAAAAAAAGAGGAGGATTGGCAGATGTTAGCTCAGAGCTGATCTTCCTCACACACACACACAAAAGAATAGTTTCACTGCTTTAAAAATCCTCTCTGCTTTGCCTATTCATCCCTCCCTCCCCTCAACCCCTGGCAACCACTGATCTTTTTACTGTCTCCATAGTTTTGCCCTTCCGGAATATCATATAGTTGGAATCATATAGCATGTAGCCTTTACAGATTGGCTTCTTCCACTTAGTAATATGCATTTAAGTTTCCTTCATGTCTTTTAATGGCTTGATAGTTCATTTCTTTTTAGTGCTGAATAATATTTCATTGTCTGGATGTGCCACAGTTTATGTATCTATTCACCTACTGAAAGATATCTTGGTTGCTTCTAAGTTTTGGCAATTATAAATAAAGCTTCCATAAACATTCATGTGCAGGTTTTTATGGGGACATAGATTTTCAACTCCTTTGGGTAAATACCAAAGAGCACAATTACTGGATCGTATGGTAAGTGTATGTTTAGTTTTATAAGAAACTGCCAACCTGTCTTCCAAAGTGGCCATACTATTTTTCTTTCCCATGAGCAATGAATGAGGGTTCCTATTGCTACACATTATTGCCAGCACTTGGTTTTGTCAGTGTTCTGGATTTTTGCCATTCTAATAGGTGTGTGGTGGTATGTTGTTGTTTTAATTTGCGTTTCACTGATGACGTGTGATGAGCATCTTTTCATTTGCTTATTTGCCATCTACATATCTTCTTTGTGGACGTATCTGTTCAGGTCTTTTGCCAATTTTTTAATCAGATTGGTTGTTTTCTTATTGTTGAGTTCTAAGGTTTTTTTGCATATTTTGAATTAACAGTCCTTTATCAGATATGTCTTCTGCAAATGTTTTCTCCCAGTCTGTGGCTTGTCTTCTCATTCTGTTGAGCCACATTGCATTTTTGTTGTTGTGTTTCCTTAGTCTCTTCTAATCTGTGATAGTTCTCAGTCTTTCATGACCTTGACACTTTTGAAGAGTACTGGTCATTTATTTTGTAGCTTGTCTGTCACTTGGAGTTTGTCTGATGTTTTCTTGTGATTTGATTGAGATTATGCATTTTTGGCAAAAATGCCATGGAAGGGATGTTATGTCCTTCTAGTACATCATACCAGGCAATGTATGATATCACCATGTTGTATTACTGGGGATGTTAACCTTGATCATTTAGTTGAGGTAGTGTCTGCTGGGTTTCTCCACTATAGGGTTACCATTTTTCCCTTTGTAATTGATAAATACCTTGGGGGAGATACTCCTCAAACTTTTACCAACTGATTTTAGTATCTATTGGTGGAGTTTGCCTGCAACAGTAATTAATGTGGTGTTTACCTAATGATAATTTTGTATTTCCTTCATTCCATCTACATTTATTAATTGAGATCTTTCTGTAAGGAAGAGTTGTGCCTTCTCCCCATTTGTTTATATACTCAGTTATTCATTTATATCAGCATGGACTCATGGATATTTGTTTTTCTTTTGAGTTATTATATTTTTCTATCATTATTTATTTTGTTGCTCAAATTGTTCCGTAAAGCTGTTATGTATTTTAACTGACAGAAGTGAATTTTATTAAAATAAAAAAAGCTTATTCTGGGGCCAGCCCGGTGGCGCTCTGCTTTGGTGGCCCGGGGTTCGAGGGTTTGGATCCCGGGCCGGATCAACACACTGCTTGTCAAGCCATGCTGTGGTGGCGTCTTATATAAAGTAGAGGAAGATGGGCATGGATGTTAGCCCAGGGCCAGTCTTCCTCAGCAAAAAGAGGAGGATTGGCAATGGATGTTAGCTCAGGGCTAATCTTCCTCACAAAAAAAAAAAGCTTATTTTTGGTTATCGATTTTACTGAAAAATGAGAGGTGAGCCATTTTAGTTCGCATTGCAACTAGTATGCTGATAATGCTTTGTTGCTATCATTATTTCTGGTAGTTTTTAGTGTCTTGACTTAAATCTATCTGGTTCTTTTATCTGTAACCTTAATTCAGATTTCTTATATTTTATTCTGATGAGATGGAGGTGATGGCCTGCATGCACAGGATGGAAATTGCCTTCCTAATATGCTGTTTAGATCTCATTATGTGATACGAATTTTATTAATTTTACAATTATTCCTGCAGGCTTATTGGTATTAAAAGTGTTTTATAAAGTGGAAAAATATTCAACAGTGAAGAGTCTAAATATCAGTCAAGCTTCTTATCTATGTTCTTAGAAGAAAATTAGACTTAATAAAATACTTGTCTATTTCTAATATAACAGGTTTTCCTGTGCTTCTAATTCTAGCAAAATAATGATTCACAGATATAGAGAAATTTTAATACTAATAATTATTATTTATATTTTTATAATTGAATGTCTGACCAAATCAGAATTTTTTCTGAATATTCTGAGTTGAGATTATATTTTATTTATATTTTATTTCTGTCTTTTCATATTTTCTAGATAGGTTCTTAAAATAGGTTCATATTATCCTTTGAAGAGAATTGAAAACCAGCAAGAATGTTGTTTATACATAAATCATGGGAATTACACAATGAGGTAGATTTTCATATATGATTTGTTCAACTAGTTGCATTACTTTACAACCATACCTGCTAAATTTAATGACTGACATTGATCCTGAATAAAGTAACCTGAATAAGTTTGTATTAGTGTATTCTTGTCTAAAACAAACTAATTCAGCATGATTTATTCTCCTTTTGAAAATTCAGGAATTGGCCTTTAACACTTATTTCAAATTTGAATACCTAGACCTTCAAACAAGTGTAGGTTAAATGGCCAAATACATTACTTTTAGAAAGTTAATTTAAATTATTATTGATTTTCACCCCAATTGAGACAAATAAAATATTGGTTATTTATAAAATATGTTTTCCATTACTATCATCTCACATTAATCCATCTGAGGGGGAAAAAATAAAACAAAACTCATTTCACTGCTCTGGGTATTTCTCATTTTACATAAACAAACATTATACTATGCATATCTCATAGACTCTTAGAGTTAAAAAAGAGACCTTAAAGGTCATTTAGTCTAACGTTTTTTATAATTAAGAAATCCCATCATATGTATGGTGGTGGACAATAATTAGACTACTTGGGGTGACCACGATGAAGTCTACTCAGAAATTGATAAACAATAATGTGCACCCTAAATTATGCAATGTTATAAACCATTATGATCTCAATAAAGTTGCTGGAAAAAAAAAAAAGAAATCCCATCTATAGTATTTAGGACAGTGATTCAGCCTCTGTTTGAATGTGGTCACATTGGGAATCTTACTCCTTTCAGGATCATTTCCCTGTTTTTTATTCTCTGGTTCTCAGACAACTGATTGAACTTATAAACTCCTTGATGGAAGAGATTATTTTATTCTTCTTTGTATCCTTGACACTGACTTGCAAATAATGCAATAGGTACTTAAGACATATTTGTTAAATTATATTGAGTAGCAACCCACTTTCCTTTGACTTTCCACATTGGTTTTAATCTTACGGATCAACAAAGAACTGTGTTCTTTTCTATTTGATAGACTTTTACATATGTGGATGCCACCATTATGTTTGTCTTTAGTCTTTACTTCTCTAGACACTGTGAGAGTTTGTAATCTCTACCAATCCTAGTCATCTTAGTTTATCATCCACTCTTAAAATGTGATTAAAAAGTTGGAACTCAACCCTTAGATAAGATCAAATAGAGTAACACTATTAATTGTAGATTAAGGGCCTCTTTTGTGTAAAAGCACTAGGCTAGGCACTGTGAAATCAAGAAAAATATCTGAACTAGAAGAACCATTTCTACAGACTCCAGAACTTTGTACTGTCAGTTTTGTCTATTGACTTTTTTTTTTTTGTGAGGAAGATCAGCCCTGAGCTAACATCCATGCCAATCCTCCTCTTGTTTTTGCTGAGGAAGACTGGCTCTGAGCTAACATCTATTGCCAATTCTCCTCCTTTTTTTCCCCAAAGCCCCAGTAGATAGTTGTATGTCATAGTTGCACATCCTTCTAGTTGCTGTATGTGGGATGCAGCCTCAGCATGGCCGGAGAAGCAGTGCATCGGTGCGTGCGCGGGATCCGAACCCGGGCCGCCAGCAGCGGAGCGTGCGCACTTAACCGCTAAGCCATGGCGCCGGCCCTGTCTATTGACTTTTAAATTGTATTTTCTAGCTGATATTGGGATAAAGTTTTGTAAGGCTACCAAATCATTGTTCACCCCACTTTGGATGTTTATTAATAACTTACATTTAACTATTGGCAGTTTACTTAATGCTTTCATGTATATGGTCATGTTTAATCCTCAAGATAGGTATTATTCCCATTTTACAGATGGAGAAAATAATTTCTCCAAAGTTATACAACTGGTGAAGTGGCAGAACCTGGCTTCAAATTCAGGTCTTTCTGAATAAGTCATGGGAATGTAATGTACAGCATAGGGCATGTAGTCAATGATATTGTAATTACATTGTATGGTGACAGGTGGTAACCAGACTTAGCTTGCTGATGATTTAAAAATGTATAAAAATATCAAATTACTATGTTGTACACCTGAAACTAATATAGTATTGTATGCCAATTATATTTCAATAAAAAAGTAAAATGAAATAAAATAAAGAAGCAAAACACCCCCAAAACCCAAACAAATTCAGGTCTTTCTGATTCCACTGACTTTTCCTATAGCTACCTTACTGAGAGATCTCATTAAAAAATTTCTCTTGATTTGAAAGGATATGTGCTTGTCATGTTGATATACATAATTTACCCCTTTCAGCTGTTTTCTAATTCATACAATTAACCACTGTTACCAGAATTATGTTAGTCTTCCTTCTATATTAGATGCTGTTTGTTTATTTATTTTGACATAAAATACTAACCAGATTGTGCAAATTATTCTCAATTACTAAGGAAGAACTAAGTTTTAAACCTACTTTCAAAAAACAAAAAGAAAGAAAACCATCCTTGCACCCAAATTTGGTATATAATAACAAGGTTTTGGAGCTTTGGATGTATAATTGTGACTTGTAAAGCAAATTTTGATTCTTTTTTATGGCTTTGGTTTTCTCATGCTTCTGTGGCCTTGATGTGCTAGATTTTCATAAAACAGTTTGGAGTAATTAAACTCCTTGTTCTTGTGTGTTGTGTATAGCTTGGTATGGTGGAATGGATTGAACCTCCTAAACGAGAACGCAAAGCAAACTATGCAGTGGATGCCTACTTTAGAGAGGCTTTACGTGTCAGCGAGCCAAAGGTTCCAAAGGTAAAACAGTAATGAGGCCAGGTTTTCTGTCTTACAGCAGGATTCTCTTGTAACACGGTCTGGGATGCAGATTTACTCATATTAGTACAAAATCATAGTCCTTAAAGTATAACAACAATACAGAAAAGTCCTTGATATGGCCCAGCCATATAAATGGATTCCATTGTATTTGTTTTTCTATATATAAAAGAAATAGTACAAGATAAATATGTTTACTTTGTGTATTGAAAACATATATGTAATGTATTTTTCCCCCACAGGCTCCACGACCTCCAAAGCAGCCAAATGTTCAGGATTTTCAGTTTTTCCCACCACGTTTATTTGAGCTTCTGGAAAAGGAAATTCTTTATTATCGGAAGACAATAGGCTATAAGGTATAAAAATTTTTATATCTTTTAAGCTAATATAATCTATTAAGCTGGACTAGAAGGTATTCCATTTTAATGTGAGAGAACATAAGAGTAAACCAAAATAGTGGTGTTTTTAACACCAAAGAGGAGGTTTAACTAGAAGTAAGGCATCAAACTACTGAATCACCAGTAGAATCATTACTAAATGGAATTAATGGAGAATTATCCAATATTTAAAAATAGTAATAACATATTATTTTAATAGTGCTAGTGTTTGAGTGGTCAGAGAATATGTAGAAAGAACAACAGGTATAAGAAGTGAATATATGATAAATGATAGGAAGTTTTTTGATCATTTTCCTTAATATGGCTAAGAAATAGTATTTTTGTGTTTATTGCTCATAGGTTGATGAAAGTCCTGTTGCTGGTTAGTAGATTGTGGTCACATAGGTGTTAAAGATAATGATAAACATGATAAAGAATTATGTCATTTTAAAATGATCTTTTGGAATTCGAAATTCTTATTTATATAGGTAGACAGGAACCCATTTTAAGTTAGTGAAATTTAATGTTTGTCACACTACAGCTATCACATTGAGAGATTAGATGTACTAGGTTATTTCTGTATGTTGAAATTGACTTCCTAGTGGAAGAAAAGGGACGACCAAAGGTATAGTAATAAACAGTATAAACAAAATTATGAAAATATTAACATTATTTGTATGAAGTTTTCTTTTTATGAATTGGAAGCTGTGTTTTAAAGTTTATTTTGTGAACCTTTATCACCAATGGAACTATTACAAATTATATTGATTAGTAGCTGTAATATGCCTAGAAAAGCTCCATGTGTGTAAGATATTTAGTTAGTTTGTTTATCTTTTGGAACTAGAGTGGATCTCTAGAATGTTTCTATTATTTGTGCAGAGTGGGATCATTGCCGTTTGAAACAGCAAAAAAACTTTGCTTGCTATTTGTGTATCAAAGTTTAAATAGATATAAATAGGAATAAGAAACTTAAGGTGAATATAAGTGGTTAGTTATAATCTGGTTAGGGAAATATGATTAAATTTGAATGTATTTAAATCAACAGGACTGGATAAAATCCTTCTTAGGAAGTTGTAGAAGAGTAAAGTAACCATGGTTGAACATTATCAGTATCTTTGAAAACCAGTTTCAAAGAAGGTGAAAATGGCGATATGCCAGAAGAAACAGGCAAGTTATAGGTTAAAAATGTAAAATAAAAATAGTAAAATTAATAAAGTAGTTAATAAAATTTCATGAAGTAAACAAATATATATATTGTCCCACTAAGGATTATAATAATTTTAGGTTTAGATCATTATATTCTGTTACTTGTATTGACTGTTATTAGTGAGACTTGAAAGGAGAATTAGTTGAAATGTTAGACCTCAGTTAGTAAATCAACCAAATATCTATGTATAGTATTTTATAATTTACAAAATGCTTTACCACATACTTCATTTGATTCCTAACAAATCTGAGAGATAGGTGTTATTATCACCTCCATATGATAAATCAGGAAGCCCAAGTTCAGAGAGATTAAATGACTATTCAAGATCACATAGCTAACAGAGTTGCTGAGGGTGCTGGTCTCAAACCCGAGTTCTCAGTGTTCATATGCTATGCTTTTTCTGCTCAGACGTTCTGGGCTATTTCTGCATGTGACATAACCCCGCTTCTTTCAGCAGCCCTAAATAAGGACTTTGTTTACAGTGGTGTGACATGTTGTTTGGGAGGTGAGCCAAGTGGTAGTCAAGTAGCAGCAATAAAAAAATCATCTCTGCTGATATAACTGTGTATGCTCCTTCTTTGGAGATCCTGAAGTTCTGTTCTCTGCGATAATACAGTGCTCACCACATTCTCACCACAGCTCTGATTTTAGTGTAAACAATGCCTTTCATTATAGGCAGTTTGTGGTTGAGGGTGAGGTGTTACAGTGACTGGTTGGGTGATGGCCAACTGGAAGGAGATGGAGGAGAGAGGAAACCTTAGAAGAGAGAGGAATGAAGGGACAGCTGCGAAGGGTGGTAGGAAGGAGGAAGGTGTAAGTAGAGAGAAAAGGGATCAATGTGGAGAAGAAAGATGGCATGGAATTCATGTTATGGCACCTTACTATTTTCTGTTTCTCACCTTCCAGAAAGAAATGACAGGAGAGGGAGAATGAGCAAAAGGAGGGCTTTTTTTTTTCCATTTAATACATATTTGTTGAGTACTCCTCTGTGTCAGGTCCTATGCCAAGCACTGAGGATAAAGCGGTGAATAAGACAGACAAGGTCCCTCAGCACATGGAACTTACATTCTAATGGAGGAACAGACATTAAGCTGATACCACAGAGTAATGATGTTATTTGTTTTCAGTACTTATAAAGGGTGCTACAAGGAAGCATAACATGGGTATCTAATGTGGACTGGGAGATCAGAGAGGTGGTCCATAAGGAAGTGTCATTTAAGCTGAGGTCAGAGAGATGCACAGGAATTAGCCAAGTAAAGTGTGGGAGAGAAGAGCTCAGGCGAGGGAACCACAGGTACTAAGGTGTTGCAGTGGGAAGGAGGATTGCCGCTTTAGAAACTGAAGGAAGGCCAGTGTTGCTAAGAGTGGCGAGGAGGAGAGCAACTTGAGATGAAGCTGGTGAGCAGGTAGAGTTGGATCATCTGGAGCACTGAACATTAATTATAGGTCATATTAATTAGGTTGAACTTTAGCTTTAGAGCAAAGGAAAACCATTTAGATGTTTTTAAGCAGAGTGGTGGGTGAGTGTGAAATAATAGTAGCAGATACTGATTTAGTATTTACTTGTGTTGCTTACTGTTCTAAGTTCTTTTAAAAGATTAGCTCATTATCCTCACAACAGCTCTGGAACTACATTCCAGTTATACAAATGGGGAAACTGAGGCATAATAGAGAGGTTGAGTAATTTGCTTAAGGTCAAACAACTTATGTGGTAGGGTATGATCAGATTTACATTTTTAAACGATCACTCTGGCTGCGACCCAGAGAATGGCGAGTTTATTCAGGGAAACCAGGCAGGAGGCTGTTGAAGTGTCAAGATGAGAGAAGATGGTGATAGGTTGGAGTGTGGTGGTGGTGGTGGTGGTGGTGGAAGGAGAGTCACTCCCCTACCACTATACTCCTAGCCTTGTGCTCTCTTCAGCGGCATCCTGGATTGCCTCTGTATTGTCTAAAGACTTGCCTTGATCCTCCATATACATATTTAGCGGAAGATTTACAAAACAAACAAGAATACATTCTGGATGTTGGTTCTTTCTGAACCTTGTCTTTTCCATTTTTTACCAGGACCTACAGACCCGAGCTAGGATGAGTGCTTCAATTGGGTGCGTTTCATGTTTGAGTTCAGAGTATAGACAGATGAGCATGGCATGTTAATCATCTGCAAAAGCTTTCTTTTAAGGATGATGTGATATTGTTAACTGCTAGATGTATCTTATTAAGGATATCTGGATTGATTCTTTTCCCCCTATACCTCCAGAAAACTCACCAGAGCCACAAAGGGAACAGAGCAATAGTTTATTCTGAGATGAACGGAACTGCTGTAGTGAAGTTACCTGGTATTCTCTATGCAGCTAGGAGTCTCAAAAAGGGACTCATTCCCCTCTTTCTGCTTAAATGATTATTAGCCCAAGGGAGAGAAGTGTTGTCTATAGCTGGGGGAACTGTGGCAGGGGAACTGTGGCACACAGTATCGTTTTGTCCATTTTGAACCCCCGTAGTCTTATCCTGTAGTGATTTGGGGTGGGGCTTGTGAGGGGCCTCAATGGTTTTGAAGCAATCGGTAAAGGCATTTTTCCTGAGGGCCTGTTTATTTGCATTTTTACTTTCTATTTTGTTTTCCCCCCACACTCAGCACAAGGTCACAGCAATATTGCTGATAATAAGATCTGTGGTTAAAGAGGTTTGCTTTATTTGAGGCTGAAATATTTGTTTGTTTTGCCCTGACCACTTGGTGGATAGCAGTGCATTATGTGCCAATTCTGTCCACTGTCTAAGCTTTGACCTTGTTGCAAGTTAGACATATTCAGAAGCTTCGTTGCTCTTGTAACTTAAGGGAGTTACTTAATGTATTTAATCACTTGTTCACTAAAATCTTTACATTGGAAGAGGATGACTTAATTGAAATTTCAATTGCAGAATTAAAAAAAACCCAGAGTATTTAGAAATTCCATTGAGTCTAAGACCTGGAGTGAAAGAGTTTTGCCATATTTGAATCTGAAGAAAGCTGTAGAACATTCTAACATTTATCCTCAATAAAAAATGTCTTTAGGGATGAATATAAACATTTGACAAATGGAGGAAGTTCCATAATCTTTGTGACTTTTCATAATGTGCTGTTGTGGGCCCCCTGTTTTGCAGTGGTAGAACTAAAATACGGTGAGCTGATTTCACGTTACTACTTTGATTTTGTGTGTGGTCACATTGCCTTCAGTATTCCATGTTTCTGTGATATGCTTACTAAAACTCCTTTGAAGAAGCAAGACCAAAAACTTTTTCACGTTCTCATGGAACACAGCTCTTAATCACAAATTACCTAGGGTCTGACTAGAAATCCAAATAATAATTGAGATGTTTCCTTTTGAAAGATAACTTCTTGTATATTGTGACCATATTAAGTGTTGCTGGGGGCCATCAGTAAGACAGACAGTATGAGTACTTGAGATAAGTTTTAGGTATCTGCTTAGTACTATTGGTCTATAATTTCTCTACTTAATTTTTACAAAGGCATACCTCGGAGATACTGAGGGTTCAGTTCCAGACCACCGCAATAAAGCAAGTCACATGAATTTTTTGGTTTCCCAGTGCATATAAAAGTTATGTTTATACTATACTATATAGTCTGTTAAGTGTGCAAGGGCATTATGTCCAAAAAAAGAATGTACGTACCTTAATTAAAAAATAAATAAAAAATTGCTAAAAAATGCTAACCATCATCTGAGCCTTCAGTGAGTTGTCATCTTTTTGCTGGGGGAGGGTCTTGCCGTGATGTTGATGGTTGCTGACTGGTCAGGGTGGTGGTCACTGAAGGTTGGGGGGGGCTGTGGCAGTTTCTTAAAATAAGACAATAGTGAAGTTTGCTGCATCGATTGACTCTTTGTTTCACGAACTGTTTCTCTGTAGCATGCGATGCTATTTGGTAGCATTTTACCCACAGTAAAACTTTCAAACTTGGAGTTAGTCCTCTCAAACCCTGCTTTATCAACTAAGTTTATGTTAATATCCTAAATCTTTTGTTGTCATTCCAACAATCTTCACAGCATCTTTACCAGGAGTAGATTCCATCTCAAGAAACGACTTTCTTTGCTCATCCATAAGAAGCACCTCCTCATCCCATAAAGTTTGATCGTGAGATTGCAGCAATTGAGTCACATCTTCAGGCTCCACTTCTAATTCTAGTTCTCTTGCTATTTCCACCACATCTGCAGTTATTTCCTCCACTGGAATGTTGAACCCCTCAAAATCATCCATGAGGGTTAGAATCAACTTCTTCCAAACTCCTGTTAATGTTGATATTTTGACCTCTTCCCATGAATCATGAATTTTCTTAATGGCATCTAGAATGGTGAATTGTTTCCAGAAAGTTTTCAATTTACGTTGCCCAGATCCATCAGAGGATTCACTATCTATGGCAGCTCTAGCCTTGTGAAATGCATTTCTTAAATAATAAGACTTGAAAGATGAAATGACTGCTTGATCCATGAGCTGCAGAATGGATGTTGTGTTAGCAAGCATGAAAACAACATTAATCTTGTACATCTCCATTAGAGCTCTTGGGTGACCAGGTGCATTGTCAATGAGCAGTAATATTTTGAAAGGAATCTCTTTTTCTGAGTAGTAGGTCTTAACAATGGGTTTAAAATATTCAGTAAACCATGTTGTAAACAGATGTGCTGTCTTCCAGGCTTTGTTGTTCCATTTATAGAGCACAGGCAGAGTAGATTTAGCATAATTCTTAAGGGCCCTAGGATTTTTGGAATGGTAAATGAGCATTGGCTTCAACTTAAAGTCACCAGCTGCGTTAGCCTCTAACAAGAGAGTCAGCCTGTCCTTTGAAGCTTTGAAGCCAGGCATTGACTTCTCCTCTCTAGCTGTGAAAGTCCTAGATGGCATCTTCTTCCAATATAAGGCCATTTCATCTACGTTGAAAATCCGTTGTTTAGTGTAGCCACCTTCATGAATTATCTTAGCTAGATCTTCTGGATAACTTTCTCCAGCTTCTACATCAGCACTTGCTGCTTCACCTTGCACTTTCATGTCATGGAGACATCTTCTTTCCTTAAACCTCATGAGCCAACCTCTGCTAGCTTCAAACTTTTTTTCTGCAGCTTCCTCACCTCTCTCAGCCTTTATAGAATTGAAGAGAGCTAGTGCCTTGCTCTGGGTTAGGCTTTGGCTTAAGGGAATGTCATGGCTGATTTGAGCTATCCAGACCACTAAAACTTTCTCCCTATCAGCAACAAGGCTATTTCACTCTCTTGTCATTCGTGTGTTCACTGGAGTAGCACTTTTAATTTCCTTCAAGAACTTTTCCTTTGCATTCACAACTTGGCTAAGAGGCCTAGAGGTGCAAGAGGCCTAGGTTTTGGCCTGTCTTGAGTTTCAACATGCCTTCCTCACTAAGCTTAGTCATTTCTAGCTTTTGATTTAAAGTGAGAGACATACGACTCTTTCTTTCACTTGAACAGTTAGAGGCCATTGTAGGGTTATTAATTGGCCTAATTTTAATATTATTGCATCTCTGAGAATAGGGAGGTCCAAGGAGAGAGAGAGAGACAGAGGAACGGCTGGTCAGAGGAGCAGTCAGAACACACACAACATTTATCAATTAAGTTTGCTGTCTTGGGCGCGGTTCGTGGCGCCCCAGAACAATTTCAGTAGTACATATATATTTGAGTAATTTCTAGAATTAAAATAGTAAATGTGACATTAATGAAGGCATTCTAAAGTTTTGCTGTGTTAAAAATATGACCAGTGGATGTGGAGGAAGTAGTCTGCGTTGAATCCGAAAATCTAATGGTATGATGTAATATTCTGATTTTGCTTTTGTTAAAGTTCAAGGGGGAAATTTTTAGTATTGGGACTATCTGCATAGGATTAAAGAGTTTATTTTGTGTGGGTATATTATCCATTTTCTGTCATAAAATTAGATGTTTATGAAATATTTCATTTTGTTAAAATATGGTTGGACATAGAAATATTGAAGGTATTTGATAGAGAAATATCTTAAGATTAAACAAGTTTTTCTCAATTAAAATTTGATGCCAAAGTAATTTCACATACCAGCAATTTAAGGAATCTATTAAACTTTTAAAGCTATGTCCGTAATTTTTTTCAAATATTTTATTATGAAAAATTTTCAAACATAAAAAAATGTTGAAATAATTGTACAGTGAACACCCATATACACACCACATATATTCTCCAATTTACATGTTATTTGCTTTATCACCTATATTTGTCCATTTCTCCAGCTTTCTACCAAATGGATAAGTATGTTATTTTTTTATGCATTTTACTGTTGCTGGCATAAGTATATTTCACCCAGAAACACTTCAACATGCATGTCATTAGCCAGAGTTCAATATTTATTTGATTCTTTTTTAGGTAAAATTTAATTACAGTGAAATGTATAATCTTAACTGTATCATTTGATGTATTTTAACAAATGCATATGCCTGTATAGCTGGAACCCCTGTAAAGATATAGAACATTACTGTCACCCCAGAAAGTACTTCTCCCCAGTCAATCCCCATACCCACTGCCTAGAGACAACCACTGTTCTGATATTATTTTCCTCCACAGATTAGGTTCTTTTTGTTTTCTTTTTTTTTTTTTTTTTATTGCAGTAACTTGTTCTAGAATTTCACGTAAATGAAATCATACATTATGTGTAAGGCTTCTTTCACGTAGCACACTGTTTTTGAGATTCATCCACCTTGTCCCATTATCAGTGGTTCATTCCTTTTTTTATTGATGAGTATTATTCCATTGTAAGGATATACCACAGTTTGCTTATCCATTCTCTTGTTGATGGACTTCTGTCCTGTTTTCTGGTTTTTGGCTATTTTGAGTAAAGCTGCTGTGAACATTCTTGTAAAAAGTCTTTGTATAGATATATTTCATTTCTTTGGGTAAATACTTAGGAATGGAATTGCAGGTGTGCCTGTAATTTAAAAATTGAATTTAGCTATTGAAAAAAGGTATTTTTAATCATGCTTATCACTGGACTACATTTCATTTTTAATTTACGCCTTCTTTTCCATTTCCATTTGCCACCATTCTAGTCCAGGTGATCATATCTCATTTCTAGATAATGACAGTTTAGCTGGTTCTCTCACTTCTAGTCACTTCCCCACTTCAGTCCATTCAGCACAAGGCTTAAAGGTGAAAACACTGTGTTTTGACACTTTACTCCTGTGTTCAAAAATCTCCAGTGGCTTGCTGTTGCCTACTGTATAGTTTCAAAAGGCCCTCTAACCTGTCTCCACTTGGCCTTGTGTCTTATCCTTTGTCATCATAAACCCTATGTGCTCCTTCCTGTACATTTTTGCCTTCATGATTTGCTCATATTGCTCCAGCCTAGAATATTCTTTCCCTCCTCTCCATCTCCCTAATCCTTAAGAGTTCTTAAGGTACAGCTCAAAATTCTACAACTAGATTGTGAGCACCTTTTGGGCAAGGACCATGTCCACTACTTCTTTTATATTCCAATGAATACCTCTCATAGTGCTACAGACATAATAGATGCTTAGTCAATACTTATAATTTGATTGTTTGGTACTGATGATTACACATGAATCTGTTTTTTCAGTATTTTTTAGTGCCTAGTTAGTAGGTTTTATATTTAAACAACTATTTGATATAATAGTTTTTAAAAATATTTAAGTTACATGATATAGTTTCAAACACTATGAAATATGTATAAAAATTTAAAAAATGTACTCTAGTATGTATTATAATTACATTGTAGTAAAATAATGACTATCTGATACCCATAGAGAATGAGTCATTTATGATAGGTGTGCATTTCAAACAATGGAAGGCTTACTGTCAACCCTATTCTTTTCATGTTTAATGGAGTGCTATAAAATGTACTGCACGTGTTATGTACCTGCCCTCTTAAATCCGTGTGCTGCATCATCACTGCAGATGCACATAGAAGTGGTGTGAGGCTTTGGGCTGAGTGACTTAGTTTGTCACTCCATACAATGAATGCTGCTCCATACTGCTGAACTGTACTGGTTGTCTGTGTTCATTGTGATGCACTGAGGCCCCTGTGGCTCCAGTTTTGAGATACAGGTTACTGGCTGACTGTTTGCCTCCTTGGAGAGCTAAGCTTCTGTCCTCAGTCTTTTGAACTTGACTCTCTTCTTCTCAGTTGTCAGTGTATTTGCAGCTCTGTACCCCAAACACTATAATTTCTATTGGTCACTGCTACTGTAGTCTTTTTCTCTTGACTGCGGGTCCCAGCATAGCGCGTCCCTGCTTGTGTGCTCTGCTACCCCTTTCCTCTTACATATATTCTCTATTTTTTTTTCTTCTTCTTCGTCCTATCACTTCTTCCAGACTTTGCGTTTTGTGTGAAAATGCTCTCCCTTTCCATACCCTGGCAGGCAATAAAAGCACTCCTTTCTTTTTGCACGTTGAACTGATCTGAGCGTTGGATGCAATCTTCAAATGCAATGCCATTTCTCTGCCCTGGTCTATATTGCGGGTGAATATGGGCTCTTTTTGTACTGCCAAACTTTTTGTTTCTTCTGGGCTTGAGATTTTATTGTATAATGTTGGGGTTGGGGATAATGATATTACTGTTATTAGCATGTATTACAATATCACAAGGATACATTTTGTCCCACGGTATAAGTAAATCTAGAATGTAATGTGGAATTTAGCAATGGGTTTTAACTCTAAACTATCATGTAGCACATTTAAGAATGGTTTTTATTTTAGTAATATAAAGGTAGTAGGAAGGTGAGAGGGTCATGTGTCATTCTAGTATGACTCTATATTGTTTACTGTTGAAATAATTCTAAAGATTGATACATGTATATACACCCTTAATTAATTTTTCTGAACAGTTTACTCATAACTCATCTCTTGATTTATAGGTACCAAGGAATCCTGATATCCCAAATCCAGCTGTGGCTCAAAGAGAGGAGCAAAAAAAGATTGATGGAGCTGAACCTCTTACACCAGAAGAGACTGAAGAAAAGGAAAAACTTCTCACACAAGTAAAATATTTTAAGTGCCTCAAATATTTCTAGGAAATATTTCAATAGGAAAAAGAAAATATAGATCACTTACTTTTTGTTGTGTGGTTCCAGTACCCTAATTGGACACACCAGCAAAGCTCAGGGCAATTTTGTATACATTTAGACGAAATATCCCTATTTTTTATCTGTTTCATAGAATACACCCTTTTGGAAATATAGTCATGCGCCACATAATGACATTTTGGTCAGCGATTGACCACATATATGACGGTGGTCCCATAAGATTAGTACCATATAGTCTAGGTATGTAGTAGGCTATACCATCTAGGTTTGTGTAAGTATACTTGAATGTTTGCACAACGACAAAATTGCCTAATGACACGTTTATCAGAATGTATCCCCGTTGTTAAGTGATGCATGACTATACTAGAAAATACATAAATGCAAAATATGTGTCAGTTATTAGAAAGAAGACATGTATTTTATCAATTATAACAAGGTTAGTTAATCCACATATGAATCCTGATAGACCAGAATTACTAGCATATTCTTTTTTTTTTTTTTTTGTGAGGAAGATCAGCCCTGAGCTAACATCCATGCCAATCCTCCTCTTTTTGCTAAGGCAGACCAGCCCTGAGCTAACATCTATTGCCAATCCTCCTCCGTTTTTTTTTTTTTTTTTCTCTTTTTTTCCCCAAAGATAGTTGTATGTCATAGTTTCACATCCTTCTAGTTGCTATATGTGGGATGCTGCCTCAACATGGCCAGACAAGCGGTGCGTCAGTGCGCACCCAGGATCCGAACCCAGGCCGCCAGTAGCGGAGTGCGTGCACTTAACCTCTAAGCCACAGGGCCGGACCTACTAGCATATTCTTATTGAGTCATGTGAACTATCCTCTGAAATTATACTCTACTAATCTTTTATTTATGGAATAATCTCATAAGTCTCAAAATGCCTTTTATGCTTTCTTGGAAAGAATTTTAATAAAATGATGAGAAATTTCTGAAACTTTTTAAGATGATCATTGTGTAATTAAAAGCTAATAGTTATTAAATAGGGAGCATTTCCACTTGAACAAAATATTAGTGCTTTCTGGTCATTGTTGCTTTAATGAGTTTTATGAGTGTCATACTTCCAAAATAATCTGTAGAAGATTAAAAAAGTTACAGCGTAAAAGACCCTTGCAAAATAATAAACAAAAATGTGTACTGTATGATACCACTGTAGTATAGAAAGTTGCCAGCGAGATTTATTTGTTCAACAAATTCTTCTGAATGCTATGCAAGGCACAGTGCTAGGAAGTTTTCCACATTAATTATTGAAAGATAGTTTTTATATTTATATCTTATTTATTATATAGGTCTTTTCTTTGTTATATTATGTAATTTTATTGAATGAATTTTTACAAATTACATTCATAAGTTGTTGAGCCAATGCCTGGAAGTCATAAAATTTAGTTTGAAAATATAATTGTAGTTGGCTGAATACTAAGACTTACCACAGAATAAAATAAAACATTTAAATATTCATGTTTTATTTTCAAAATTTATTTCCCAAACACAAAAATAAAGTTATGGTCTTAGAATGCTACTTGGCTTTCAGTATATTGTGAATGTACAATATATTGTGAACATACAGTCTCAACTGAGAAATTGCATTAGTTTGTAATTAGAAGTAAAATCAGCTTTTTTGCTCCTCCTTGTAGTTGAATTCATCTTTAATCATCTTTCTCTGCTGCCAAAAATAATTAATTTTTTAAAAAATCATGGCAGTACAAAGGAACAAAATGTAGGATCATCTGAAACCTTTATTAACTAAAGGCTAGGGATAGAGTTTTGCACTGTTGAGGGTATCACGTATATGTGGGTTGGGACATGAGGAGGGGAAAACAAATTCTTGGTCTTGTGACTTTACAAACATGCTAATAATACCAAAGAGATTTAAAACACCGATTGGTTAAAGTGTTCTGTCTTTTAGTAAAGAAATTGAGTGAGCCCAATACATTCTGTTTATAGAAATTCTATTTCTGAATACAATTTTGAACAGAAATTATTTATTCACAGTAGTTTTGAATGATATAAAGAGCTACAAAATTTTTTCTGCATTCTCCTTTTTTTCCCCTCCATTTTTTTAGTTTTAATGCATCCACATTCCTCTCTTAATTTATATGGGAACAGATCTGTGAAAAAAAACCTTTGAAGTACTGGAATATCAGGACTTCAGCATTTATATTAGCATTTTTAGTTTTATGCATTAATATTTTAATGTAGTAGGCAGGTATAAAATATGGAATTAAAAACAATATCTTGGTACTATAAATCACTTCTTAAGACTTGGAGAGAAGTACCTCCTCTTCATGATAGAAAAGCATTTTTATAATAACGCTCACTCAACTTTTGATTCCAACATAAAAAACCTAGGATTTTATAAGGAGGAATGTTTTAAGTCCTTTAAACCTTTTCTAAAGTATCATTGTATAGAAGTAAATAGAACAATAAATGGATTTGTTAATTTAACCTCTATTGATGATGCTTAATTTTTTGTTCACAGGGATTCACAAACTGGACTAAGCGAGATTTTAACCAGTTTATTAAAGCTAATGAAAAGTATGGAAGAGATGACATTGATAATATAGCTCGAGAGGTGGAGGGCAAATCCCCCGAAGAGGTCATGGAGTATTCAGGTTTGTATTTAACTTCAAACATGGTGTTTAATGTAACTTCATTCATTTCTTTAGTTTCAATTTAATTGTACCATTGTTCAGAGATCTTTTAAACTTTTATGAATAAAGTGTAGATGAAAGTATAAAATATAATTGTATTTCTACAAAAAGATTATAGGATTTATCAAAACAAACTGACTGCTATTGTCCCTAGTATGTAGCTAATAGAGCCAGGTAAAGCCTGATGAAACAAGGGTGGCTATTGGATGAGCAGTGACAAAATAAGTTTCCCACTTTCCCACCTCTGGAATTTGGTCCTCTTCTGGGAAAGTCAAATCTGAGACTTCAGGTTCAGCGGATTCAATTAGTGTCTTTCTAGGTTGTCCTTGAAGTAGAAAATTCCCGTCAGGCCCTTTTAGATCCTCAAATACCCCCAGGGTTCATGTGGATTCCAATAACTCAAGGCAAGCTGGAATAGACCTAAAAAGACTGCTTGAATAGATCTGTTGATTGGTCCTAGAATCATCTCCCTCTCTTACTCAGCTGTGTCTTTGGTCTTGACCAGCACTAGATTAGCTGCTGAAGCATATGGAGTTAATACTAAGTCCCATGTCACAGCAGATCCAACCTCAGTCTTCTGAAAAGAAATCTTATTAAAAATAGGTAATTATGTTTGGCAAGTTTTCTATATGTAAGAATAGGAAGTTTCCAACTTCCAAGTAGGTTGAACTCTCAAATTTATTCTGAATATCAGCTGTTCAGATTCCAGAGCATTTTTTCCCATGGGAACAATGTTACAAAGTAGCTTTAGTTTTCTATGCTAGCCTCTCATAGTCGATTTAGCTTAACAATTGAAATTCTGTGTTTTTGCAATGAAAAATAGTAGAGAGGAAACATTACAATACTAATAAATATTCCAAAGATTAATACAGGCTAGGAGCAGCTTTTAAATTATCTATAGTGGTACTGCTTGAAGAAATCCAGGTTTAATTAGAGAATAGATACTTTTTTTATTTTGGAAATCCAAAAGCGTCTTCTGGTGATTATCAGGGACTTTAGAGGTTGATTATATTGAGTTTTTATTTCGTGTAATATAATATCAAGTTTATGAACTTCCTTTTCCTTGATACCAGCATAACATTACTATTACTGTTAAGCTTTATCACATAAGTTTAGGGCATTTGGGGGCTTAGACAGGGGAAAAATAGATGAGAGAGTAGAATTTTAGCAGCAAAAGTTGAATGAAAAGAGTATAAAAGGATATGTGTGGAGAGATTTATTGAAGTAGAATTTTTTTCAAAATAGCATCAGTGTGTGTATGAAGTTGCAAGAAAACAAGTGATTCAAAAAGATATCATGTCAGATGTTCCTTAAAATTTGACACCAGGCCTGGTAGCATGAATAGCTCAGGACAGCTTAATTGGGGCCATGTCAGAGGGTGGGGAAATTGGAATGGATCTATGTAGTTGGTTGCAATTAAAAAAGAAATGTGTACAATTGGCTGTTTATGAGTATCTTATACATAGCAGATATTTAAATATGTGTTGAATGAATAAGGGAAAGAATGAGTAAATGAACACTGGTGCTTATAAAAATCAGAGTGCTAACATCCCTTTCTTGATAGGCTCTAAAAATGAAAAATTTAAAAATGCAGAGTATGACTTATGACTTCACTGAAGTCATAAGATGTGACACATTAATGTAGCCAGATTATTTAGCACATGTATAAAATTTGGGTGACTTGGTGTTTCTTTCTTTTTTTTTTTTGAGAAAGGGCTATTCCAAGTAACTTTAAAAAAAAGCTATGGATCGTTGGAAATATTGTAAGATTAGTGAGTGGTTGCAAAAGCGAAGTAGCAGTTTCAGTAGAAGTTGCTGCTTCGTAGGACGTTTGAATGACCTGTTGATAACGGTTTCGTTCTTCTTTTTGCTTGCTGGGAAGCTATATTCTCTAAGTTTATATGGCCACCCTCTCTCCTATTTCACTTTATATATTTGGTCCCTTTTATATCATGTTTGAATAAAAGCATAGCTTTAAATTTTTGAAATCCTAGTCATTTCGGATGGATAATTAAAAATTGCATAAATATTTCATGAAAGAAAAATTGCTAACCTGAAACCTTGTTGAGGTCTTGCTTTTTAGTGAAAAGTTAGGGGTACTTAATAATTGAACATATATATATATGTACATATGAATCTGAATCTTAATTTTAAACAATGTAAGTTCACTGTATCTTTTCCCGTTAATTCTTTATTCTGCAGTTCCTTGGATTCATTTGCTTAAGATGATAGTATTGTGAAGTAATAACTCTGTTTTTCAGCTGTATTTTGGGAACGTTGCAATGAATTACAGGACATTGAGAAAATTATGGCTCAGATTGAACGTGGAGAAGCAAGAATTCAACGAAGGATCAGTATCAAGAAAGCCCTGGATGCCAAAGTACTATATTACATAATTGTCAAATTATGATTAGATTGTTTTAATTCATATGGTGGTTAGCTTTGACTTATTATTGCACATTTAGTTAAAAGCACTATTTTGTTTAAATCCACAGATTGCAAGATACAAGGCTCCATTTCATCAGTTACGTATTCAGTATGGAACCAGCAAAGGAAAGAACTATACTGAGGAAGAAGATAGATTCTTGATTTGTATGTTACACAAAATGGGCTTTGATAGAGAAAATGTGTATGAAGAATTAAGACAGTGTGTACGGAATGCTCCTCAGTTTAGATTTGACTGGTTTATCAAGTCTAGAACTGCCATGGTATGTATTCCTTTCTTACTTATTTCCTCCAACTTTTTATTTAAAAAAATTTTAAATATTATATATCCTTCACTTAGATTCTCTAATGGTTAACATTTTGCCACATTGGCTTTCTCCCTCCACCCTTATATGTGTATATAAACTTATACATACATATATACATAGAATCTATAAATACATATAGCATCTATATTTTATATTAAGAAATACAGAAACATATCTACATTCAGAAATACATATCTGTATTTTATATTCGTAAATATAATATCTATATTTCTGAACCATTTGAAAGTAAGTTGCAGACGGCATGAGTATTCACCTCTAAATACTTCAGCATTCATCTCCTAAAAATAAAGACATTTTCCTACATAGCCACAATACTGTTATCTTACCTGAAAATGTTAACATTGATTCAGTGATGTCATTTAGTATACAGTCCATGTACAGACTTTTCTAGTTGTCTCAAAAGTGTCTCTCATTGCTGTTTCTTTAAATTGATGATCCAGTCAAAGTTCACATGTTGCATTTGGTTGTTGAGTCTCTTTAGTCTCTTTCAATCTACAACTTTTTGTTTTTCATGATGATGATTTTCTTAAGGTGCTCGGGCTCAATGTCTTGTAAATTGTCCCACATGTATCTCATTCTTTGCTCATTGTTAGATTATGGTTAAACATTTTTGGCAAGAATGTGATATAAGCGACGTGTACTTCTTATTGCATCACATCAGGAGGCACATTATGTCAGGTTGTCACACCGTTGGTGATGCTATAAGTTTGATCACTTGGTTAATATGGTGACCACCAGAGCTCTCCGCTTTAAAGGTACATTTTCCCCTTTGTAATTAGGCAGATGATACTTGAGACTATATGAACAACTTAAGGAATTATTTTTAATGAGAAAGAATTGCTGCCTAAGCTGAGTGTTTATAAGAATATTATGAGACAGAGAATGATTAAGTAGAAGAGGTATTCTTTTTAGCTTCATGCAGGTTACTCCGTTACGTTCTAATGTGAATTGTGTTCCTGTTAAATTCTAGTGCTGCTTAGCAGTGTTCGTGATGATATTGAAATAAATGCAACACATTTTTAATATTGGCATCATCAGTCTTTTGTCAGCCAAGGTAATTAAGACAAAAATAGATTTATACAGCCTAAAAATTAAAAGTAGCCGGAAACTAACAATCCAAACAGTGGACATATTTCTTAAGTAGTTGCTATCTATCATAAATGTTTTCTTGGCCAAAAGTTCATAGGGATGCAAAGCAATGCTTAATATTTTGTTTGACTTATTTTATATTTTCAGTTCAAGTTGAATAAAAAGAAGAGAAGATGCTAATTTTGGTGCTTTGTAAGATGAGATATTTCTTAAAACTTCAACACAAATTTAGAGTGTTCTTGGATTGTTATTAGAATGTGCCTATCAAGTTTATGGAATACATAATGCTGGGAGAGCTAGCAAATACTTTGGGTCAAGCCAAGATCCAAAAGGAACTAGAGCAATTGGAATGATAGGTGGGTTGACTCTCACAACATGACATTTAATAGGAATAAATGTAAAGTGCTATACTTGTACAAAAGAATATGCAGTGTGTATATGTTAATAAGATACAATAGGAAGAATTGAGAAAAGAATAAAAAAGATAAGAATGAATCTGTAGCATGAAGGACTGAGGTTGGATGTAGGGAAGAGTTGTTTGACAGAGTTCTTTGCATCACTGAAATAGATGATTGAAGAACAATGTAGAATAGCTTTTCTATAAGCCTTGAAAATGAGATTCTATTTTGACTGTCTGAAGACTTTGACAGTGAGCTAGTTGGCCTTAAAAGGTGCCTTCTAGCTCGGTGCATCTGTGACCATGTTTAGCACAGAACTCCTTTCAAAAGCCATGCATTTAACATTTTTAGTCATTTGGGGTTTTATGCGTGTAATGATCTAATTTAGAGCAGCATCAATAGCTTGTAAAAGACAATTGCCTACCTGCATTTGTCGGTTAATCGTGTTTTAGATCATACCTGCCCTTTTATGTGATGTAACATTTGCTGAATTTTGAGTATTATTTCAGTGATATTTTACTAATTTTTTAAAAGGTTGATAGTTTAATGCTGTTTTCAGTTTCCGGAATCATTAGACTAAAACAGTAGGATGAAACACATGCAAAGAAAATCTTATGTTATTTGTAATATGAACATGACTGTAGAACTATGTAATCTTATTTCATCTTCCAAGAAAAAACCCAGTATATTAACAACCACTAGATGTCTCTGAACTCCCTTGTAAATAATCTTTTTATCCTCCATCTTCTTTCTGCAAGACATTTACTTCTTTCTTTACTAAGAGATATAAATCTCTAAAGTATATTTTCCAAAGAACAGATGTTAACCATATAGATGATTGCAAAATGAAACCTTTATTTTGTTGTCTGTTAAAAATGAAGACACCTCTGTCCTTAATTACCTTCTGGAGGGTGGAATTTATGATTTCTAAAGAATATTTAAAACGTGTAATAGTTTATTTCATATTTAAGTACTTTAATCCAAATTTTTTTGTTTATTAAATTTCTATCATATTGTTTTTATTTCTTTCCTAGTTATTGGATAATTTTTGCCTATTTTTTGGATTTAGAGTATAAGAAATATGTTTTAAAATATGCATACATTTGAACCATCTTTTTGGAATATTTCATGATAATATCAATCATTAGGGAATTAAAGAAATGGATTATTAATGTTCCCAGATGATCTCTTTCCCCCTTCATTTTAAGTAATTGTTCTTGTATAGTGAGTGAATCACATTCACAATCTAGGAAGAGAAACTTCCCCCTTGAAAGAGCAGTTGTGATTTCTGAAATTAAAATAATTTGTTTCATTGAAAAATACCATCTTAAAAATACAGAGGATGTGGGGGCCAGGCCAGTGGCATAGTGGTTAAGTTTGCACGCTCCGCTTTGGCAGCCCGGGATTCGCAGTTTCGAATCCCGGGCGTGGACCTACACACCGCTCATCCAGCCATGTGTGGCGGCGTCCCGTATATGAAATGGAGAAAGATGGGCACAGATGTTAGCTCAGGGCTAATATTCCTCAGCAAAAAAGAGAAGGATTGGCAATAGATGTTAGCTCAGAGCCAATCTTCCTTACTGAAAAAAACGAAAACAAAACAAAAACCAGAGGATGTAATTTGATTCATTATGTGAGTGTGTCACTGTGTTCAAATTAAAATCTTACTAATGATTAAACTTGAAACTTAGCTTACTAAAGAAGCTATCTTTAAAAACGTAATCTTCCTTAAAGATGACTCTTTTCTTTCCCAGAGATACCAATAAATACTGTGAAGTACTTAGAAAAAGGTAGACACCTTAGTAGTTATATTTTATTCAGAGATCTCCAAGTACTGAATCCATGGCTTCTGACTTAATAGTCTTAAAGTGCTTAAAGGCGTGAACTTCCGCTTCTAAATATGCCTCACTTTGAAAGCCTTCAGCTAAAGGTTGAAGATTTCTTTGAGGCTCTTCTCCATTTAAAAATGCTAGCTATACAAAAGAGAAAATGAGTTTTAGTTCCATTTCTCTGTGCTAAAAAAAGACTGTGATTTCTTTCTCTGAGAACTTGTGTGGTCTTTAAGTAAGTAATCAGTGTCTATTGAACTACATAAACAAGTAGGAAGGATATGATCAATTTATATTTTTAAGCTCAGAGCATATGAATCATCCTACCATTTTTCTTCTAAGAAAAATATATTATAATGGGGTCTTAGTCTGAGAACATTCAAAAACTATCAGAATTAAAAGGACTTTGACCAAATGGCTATAAGAGGAAATGATAATACTCTGAATTTATATAGTACCTTTTATAAAATGCTTGCCAATCCCTTTACCAACATTAGCTCATTAATTTTCTTGCCATTCCTTTTAGGGAATGGATGCCAGGGTACTATCTCCATTCATTTAGTGACAGACTGACGTGACTGGGAGATGTAAGAAGATTCTGAGAGGTCCAAAAGATCTAGCACATTAGTCAGTGTACTGGAAAGGACATGTGGAAAGTACCCAAAGTTTAATCACTAATTCCTTGGACCTGCTTAGGTCCTTTTAAGTACTTAAAGGAGAAAAAACAGAATTTAACTCTCTGAGATAAAGAACATTTCTTGATGTAACCATTTATTGCATCCTTTGCAGTGTTGCTTTGACTCTTAATTTTAATTAAAAAAAATACATACCTTTAATCTCTGGGGACCTCTTTTCTTTCCTCTCTTAGCCAGCTCAAGAAGCTGTGTGCACATTGCCTATGGCCATGTACCCTGGAGTTGAGTCAAAGTATTAGTAATTAGTTATTACAATTACCCTGCCTTTTCTAGTAGTTTAAATGAATTTTTCTGATAGCATCTCAGAAAGAAAATCACACACTGTTGTATGCAATGTAATAAAAATTTCATGTTATTATTGTTTGTTTTCAAATCACACCTTTATTATTAATGAAAGTGTTCCTTATTTAAAATTTAAGAAAATGACATCCCTCATTAGAATTGTAGAGAAAAAAATACTTTTTAGAAAATCACTATAGCTTTTTATTAGCTTGCTTCCCTTTTTATAGGTTTATCAGTGATTGTAAATGTTAATTAGGTTATTAGTTCAGCACAGGATGTTTTATAAATGATCAGTCCAGTCAGAGAAGGATTTTCTTTATAGATACTTCAGAAAAATGAAAGTCAAATTCAGAAATTTCCAACCTATTCTGTAGTCGCAATACTACTTTTGTTTGTTGCTTATGCAGCATAGTCTAGGAAATTTCATAAAGAAGGCCACTTACAATTTTTATATGTTAGTACTTAATTGTATGATAACAGCTAATATTGATGTTTTAGAGTATTACATTCTTAATGGAATGTGATAAATATGAATTAGAACATTTTTGGTAAAATTGGTGAACTATAAAATGTATTGATGGGCCGGCCCCGTGGCTTAGCGGTTAAGTGCACGCGCTCCGCTGCTGGCGGCCCGGGTTTGGATCCTGGGCGCGCACTGATGCACCGCTTCTCTGGCCATGCTGAGGCCGCGTCCCACATACAGCAACTAGAGGGATGTGCAGCTATGACATACAACTGTCCACTGGGGCTTTGGGGGGAAAAAATAAATAAAATCTTTAAAATGTGTTGATCGACTCTTCTTGGCTATAGAATTATTAAAATATTAAAACCCCAATATATTTATGCTCATAGGGATATATTGTTAACTCATGCACTTGAAAGACAAAAATGTCCCTTTTCAGCCTTAATTTTGAAACGGTCCTATGTAAAGATACGTACAGCGGAAGTAGTGCTTATCTTTGCCTTGAGGGTTAGGTAAGAGGAATAGCTTCACAGAAAAGGGCCTTCTTGGAACTGAGTCTTGAAAAACTAAAAGGAGTTGGCCGTGGGACTACATTCCAGGTTGTGGAAACAGCATATGCAAAGGTATAAACAAGCACAACATATTCAGAAACCGTGAGTAGGTTCTATGGTAGGGTATGCATAGGGAAGTACTGGAAGGTGAGGAAATGGATGGCGGCCAAATTACAAGGGCTCTGTCTACTGTATTGAAGTCTTTGGTCATTAGTCTGTAGGAAGTAAGGAGTTATTGACAGATTTTTCTCAGGTCAGTGACGATCAGATTGATGTTTTAGAAATAGCGTTCTGTGGAAGTGGGCAAATGTCTACCTCAACTACCAACTATAGGCTGATAATTCCAAATTTATCTCTCTATCTTTTCTCTGTTCCTCATCTTTTTTTTTTCTTCCCTTGGGTAATGTATCACCATCTGCCCCAGAGTCATTTTTTACTACTGCTCTTTTAACCTTCAAGTGTGGTTGGTTATAGCTAAAGGGACCAGCATAGTACCTTGCACAAAGTAGGCATTCAGTGACTAAATGAGCATGGAACTTTGGTACTTCACTTTGCTTCCATCTCATAGACTTCTACAGATGGATCAGATCTGGAAAGAATGTGAAGAAATATTTGCTTTTTTTTCTTTTTATCTACCTTTTTCTAATGATAGACTTTATTTGGCTGTCATCCCTGCAGCTTTCATTTATTCTTGTTTGAATAGCCAGTTGTAAATATCATGTGTTTTATTAGTGACTATAGTGTTTGATTTAAGACTGAAGTGTTCGAACAGTCTGAAATAACTAACAAGACTACATTTTAGGTATTTATAATTATGTGTTATCTTGTGAGGATATGACATAACATTTTATAAATATCAGTGTTTAAGCGGCAGCAGTTAAGTAAAAGCATTGTAACATTGGATACTTGTTTCAGAAATGTGGGAAATATTTATTAGAATATTAACTCTCATTTAACTGCCAATGTGCTTGGGCCCCGAGATTCTAGTATAGAATGTCATTGCTTTTTGTTAGCATGATAGAGGTTCCAAAGTGACAAAGAACCTGGGAAATTACCACAAAATGTATAGTTGAAGGTATTGATTCTGTAGGTAAGGTATAGGGAGTTTATAAAAGAGCAAAAGAGGGAAAAAAACACCCATTTTGCTTTACAAAGAACTGTAGAAGAAAATTATGACTTTATAGAACAGCTACAAATTTAGAGACACAGATATGGAGTGCAGTTTATTCTTTTGCCCTTGCTCTCTCACCTGCTTTTGACTTAGAACCATAGCGGGTGCAGATCTTCTGCCATTCAGACTTAGGCAGGCTCAGTGTCTAGGATTTCCGTACGTAGGAAACGTAATGTGCAGCCTCTTTAATCTCTTTCAGTGAATCACTTCAAGTCTACTCATGCTTTCTGTGCCTTTTGAATTGGTGCTTTGAAGCTGTGTATTGGGGCAAAGGATATTTGAACTTGGTGCCCGGCACGATTGGTATTCACCACACAATAAGGGGCAGCCCCGCTTACTGCAAACATTCCATCATTTATTAAATAAAGGCAGAGATACATATCTTAGGATTCAAAAGTTGAAACTCGGATGACTTTGTGTTGACTAGAATCATAAACCATTAAAAAGATATGGAAACCCAAGGCAGCACAATTTGTTTAAAGTAAATCTAAAGTCTGTAGTTTAAAACAGGGGTTGGCAAACCGTGGCCCACCACTTGTTTTTGTACTTCCTGCGAGCCAAGAATGGTTTTTACATATTCAAATGGTTGAAAGACAATAAAGACTATGTTGTGACATGTGAAAATTATGCAAAATTCGAATTTTGGTATCTGTAAGTAAGGTTTTATTGGAACACAGCCGCACTCATTCATTGATGTGTTGTCTCCAGCTGCTTTCATGCTGCAACAGCAGAGCTGAGTAGTTGTGATAGAGACCATGTGGTCTGCAAAGCCGAAAATATTTACTATCTGGCTCTTTACTGAAAAGAGGTGCTGACCCCTGGTTTAAAAGAATGTGTAGGAAAGGTTGAAAGAAATAGTACAACCAAGGGTAGCTATGTGTTAAATTGTCCTTTAAGAAAAGTGTTGAATGAGGGACGGGTAAAGGGAGACGCTATTTAGCCTAAAAGAGGGGTGTTTGGAGGGGGTCTGTTGATGATTGTGATGGAGGCATAATAGCTGACATAATATTTGAAGTATTGTCATACAGAAGAGAGAATCAGCTTGTTCTCTGTGACTACAAAAGTTAGACTTAGAACCAAGTGTTGGAAACTATAAGGTAGCAAATTGTAGCTTTGCATAAGGGAACATGCTTAACTTGTCCAAAAGTGGACTAGACAGCCTTGGGAGGTAGTAAGTACCCCATCATTGGAAGAATTCAGACAGGTTGGACAACTAATTAGCAAGGACCTGGTAGAAGGGATTCAAGCATCAACTTGAATGATCTTTAAAGGTCCTTTCTAATCTTGAGAGTCTATGATTTTATGAACTCCCACTATTGAAAATCTGTATCAAGGGAAGATTTCCAAGTACAAAATATGCCTTTGATTACATCATTCCACTTGCTCAAAAATCATCAATGAGATCCTTTTGTCAACTGAATTAAGTAAAATTCCTTAGTTCTTCATTACTAGCTTCTTTGTACTTTGATCCAAACTTGGCCTTATTCATCACTCTTACCGTGCACAGCATTTCCCAAGTTGGTTTCTACCAAACATTGTTCCAGGATATACAAATAGATGATAAGCAGGACAAGGGTTCTGTGTTCAGAAGGTTTGGGTAGTGCTGATACTAAATCCTGCCCTTGACAATTCCAATCTACATTAGAATGCTAAAAGCTCTGAGAAGACCTGCCATGAAGAAATTTGTATAACCTTTTTAAAATCCAGCTTTTCCCACACGTGTGAACACAGAATACTTTTTTTTTCTTTTGTCACAGCTATTAGCACTGCAAAACAATTTTCCATTTGTCATTTTCCTGTTCCCTTCTGTTGTCTTTATTGTTTTTGCATATCCTCTCTTCCTCTTGTGTTTTATTTTTCTCCATCCAACTTCATTCCTAAATCCAGCATGGAGAAATGGTGAGAGAAAGCGTTAACTAGACTACAGAATTGTGGAAACATTTGAGACCACATGAACTACTCCCTGTAACCCCAGAAAAATAGGAAGATAAAGAAGTATGAGTCTAGGAGAAAATGTATGTGAAAGGAGAAATTATATAAGGTGAAAGTGCTTTTGACATGAAACTTCTCATGGTCATTTCATAGTCACTTAGTTATTCAAAAAGTGAATCAGTGTTTTATTGGTAATCTGGCCTTTCTCCTTGTAATTTCTGCTTTTAGCTAGTGTTCTGTTTATGATACCATCTGTTTAGTTAGGCAGTCTTTAAGCACGTGAATAAAAAAGGGATTGGTATATAGAGAAAATGATATTACCTATGCTAGGAATGTAACATTCATACTCGCCCATTCCAAGGTGCATTTCTCTAGAGAGATTATTTTTCTGTGTCTGGAGTAGTTAGTGACAGGTTAAAAGGAGTGAAGGTAAGAACTTATACAGTCTATTTATAATTATTTTGAGATATTCTAATTCCCTGCATGTAAGACTATCTCAAAAGTATTAGTTTTTTTCCTGAATCACCCATATGAACGATGAAAATGTATCTAAAGGTATCTGCAGTCACAGGCAACTATTACTTATTGAGAATGATAATAGCCAGAGGATATAGCTTAATGATTCAAGAATCAGCTTCACATAAAGACTCTAAGTCTCCCTAGAAACCAATAGTCAAATCTCATCAGGGGTAACTTAGCCCTTTCTATAATAGATAAATTGAATAACATGCTGTTTAATTTGTATGTGTGTTATTGAATGAAGTTATGAAGAGTATTTGGTCTGCATATTAAAGATACCACTATTGTTTTGGTAAGTAAGGAAAATTCCAGTGTTATTTTCCCTAAGTTACTTAACCTTGGGTGATTTGAGGATGCATGAGAAACTTGAATGTACCAATGTTCTGTAAGGTTATTTTTAATAGTTAATAATTTGTTAATGAGGAATTTTTTCTGGCTAAACTGTCTTTGGTTTTCTGCCTCCTTGAAATTTGAAGGAGGATTTGAATTTTAAAGAGTAGAAAATGCTTGGATAGTTGATAATATTTCTGTATGTAACATTTCCTGTGTTGTATGGAATTTTTCTGGCTTTTATTTGAAAAGATAAAACTGTATTAAAAAAAATTGACATTTCTTAAAAACATTACAGATTGCCCAAGACCTAAATGTTCATTGCAGAAAATTTGGAAAATACAGACTCGTATGAAGAAGAAAATAAAAGTTACCATTGGTCCTACTCTCAGAGACAGCTACTGTTAACCGCTAGTAACGTTGTAGTTAATATTCTCTCAGCTATTTCTGTGTATATATGTATATAATAAGATGTGTCTGTGTATTCCATTCCAAATTACCAAAAATTTACTTCCCAATATTTTCCTGCTAAAAATAACACTGTCTTAAACATTCTTTTGTAAATCTTTGTATACATCTCTTATTTCCTTAAATTAAGTGCCTAGGAGTGAAATTGTTAGTTCAAAGGGTATGAAATTTTTAAGATGCTTCATTGATATTCCCAAATTGCTTTCTAGAAAAGTAGTGTATTAGTCTCCTTGGCCTTCCATAACAGAATACCACAGATGGGGCAGCTTAAACAGAAATTTCTCACAGTTTTGGAGACTGGAAATCCAAGATCAAGGCGCCAGCAGGGTTGGTTTCTGGTGAGGCCTTTATCCCCGGTTTGTAAATGGTCCTTCTCGCTGTGTCCTCACATGGCCTTTTCTCTGTGCGTGTGTAGAGAGAGAGAGAGATCTCTAGGTGTCTCTTCCTCTTCTTAATAAGAACACCAATCCTATCGGATTAGGGCCCCCACTCTTATGACCTCATTTAACCTTAATTACCTTCTTAAAGGCCCTGTCTCCTAACACAGTCACATTGTGGGGGGTTTAAGGCTTCAGCAAATGAATTTGAAGGGGACACAATTCAGTCCATAATAGGTATCTCATCAGCCGTGAATGAGAATTTCCATTTTACCATCTTACTTCCCACACTGGATACACACACCACACATGCACACATGCATGCACATATTATTGCTAATTTGATAAAGATGGCATTGTTTTACTTTACATTTCTTTGATCGTTAGTTTGAGTGAAATTTTTTAAAATATTTGGACATTTTAATTTTTTATGTTTTCTCTTCTTGTACTTTGACCGTTTTTTTGTTGAGGTTCTTAATTGCCGATAAACCTACATTTTCATTTGAGTGTTTAGCTGTTTTGTATTTTATCAGACGTTTTTGCTTATACAGAAAAAGAATCATATTTTAAAATATTTATCTTTTAATATTAAAGTATTACTTACCTTTAAAATACAGCAAAGTATACAGAGTTAATATATATGAGTGTCCTTGTTAATGAATCATATGTTTAATGTTTACCATACATTCATAAAAAACGTTTATAGTTTAGACGCATTGATTTGCTGGCAGTGAAATATAGGTAGTGGCAAGGTTAATGCAAAATCTTTCAGCTATTGTTTGCTCCGAATTAACAAATTCAGCAGTGTTTTCTGAGATGTGCTCCTCAGAACTCTGATCCCAGAAGATGTCCTATGAGAAGAGAGTTCTGTTGGTTGAATAGCTTTGGGAACTGCTTGCATTGTACATCTCCCACCTAGTGGTTGACAGTGCTCATCAGGAACTTAAAGGCTCTGAGAAGCGCTGTAGTAAAGAGATCTGTTTAACTGTTGTAAACTGAGTACTTCCAAAACTTACTTTGGCAATAGAACAACCCCTTATTTTTTTGTTTGTTTATATGATTTTTGTTAACTTTTTACCTTGAAATCTTTATAGATTCACAGGAAGTTGTAAAGAAATGTACAGGCAGGTCCCATGCAGCCTTCACCAAGTTAACATCTTGCATAACTATAGTACAATATCACAACCAGGAAATTGACATTAGTACAATCCACAGATTTTATTCAGATTTCATGGGTTATACATGCACTTGTGTGTGTGTGTAGTTTAATGCAGTTTTATCACATGTAGATTTGTGTAACCAGCACCACCGCAAGACTCCCTTGTGCTAGTTCTTTATAGTCACACCCACTCTCCCCCCTTTTCCTAGCCCCTGGCAGCCATTGAAATGTTCTCCATTTCTAGACTTTGGTCATTTCAAGAATGTTATATAAGTGGAATGATATGGTATGTAACCTTTTGAGATTGGCTTTTTTTCACTTAGCATAATTCCCTTGAGGTTCATCCAGGTTGTTGTGTGTACCAATAGTATCTTTCCTTTTTATTGCTGGGTAGTATTGCATGGTATGGATGTACCACAGTTTGTTTACCCATTCACCCACTGAATGACATTTAACCCCTCCCCATATTTTTGGTGGAATCTATTAATACCCTGTATGAATATTGTTCTGAAGAATATCAACTTTAGAAATCTTGTACCACAGAAATGATACAATTAAAGAATTGTCAGTTTTTAAAGATTATGCCTGGGTTGCAGAAATTACGTCTTTTATTATTTGGTTTAGGAATTCCAGAGACGCTGTAATACTCTGATTTCATTGATTGAGAAAGAAAATATGGAAATTGAGGAAAGAGAGAGAGCAGAAAAGAAGAAACGGGCAACTAAAACTCCAATGGTAAAATTTTCAGCATTTTCCTAACTTTTAGGTAGATCCCATTTTTTTACATAATTAAAATGCCTATATTATGTTTAATGCCATAGTGCTACTTATTATAAAAACCGGTTTTATGAAATGCTAATTTGTTTTTGACAGAAGAAGAATTACACTACAACCACGTTTCCTATTTGTTTGTAGAACATATGGTTAGGAACTCCCTAGTAACAGGGCTCAGTATTTTAAAAAATTCCTCGTGACTTTAAGCAGAAGTATAATGCAAGTAAAATCCTTTGAATTGAGACTAGAGTTATCGCGGGGAGTAGGAGAGGGCCGGGGTGGGTTGGGATGGGGCTGAGGTTGAAACTGGGAGTTCTGATTTGATCAAATAAGTTTCTGATCTTTGTGGAACTGTGAGTGCAAATAAGAACTTTGAGCAGACAGCAAAGCTTTACTTGGTTTACTTAGTAATAAGTTAATTGTTGAATAATAAGATGACTTGACTGTAATCCAGTCAGGTTGCCTTATATAGCCACAGTTTAAAATACTCCTGAATAGATCATATTATTTGAGTGTCATTAAGTAAACTGCCATATTTCATCAAGTCTAAGATGCTTCCATTGTAAGACATAGCATTATTTTATGTACCACTAAGAAAAACTGCTGCCAAGTAACTATACTTTGTCATCAGTTGTAAGATGCATCCTGATTTCAGAGATGCTGAAGTGGGAAAGAAATGTGCATCCTGGAATATATGAAATATGGTATTTTAACATTTATCATAAGGTTTTTAAAAATAATACACTCATAAATAACATTTTGCCCAGAAAACTTTAAGTATTAAGTAGTTCTTTAAAATAAGAGTACATTTATAGTACCATGTGTAAGTAGACACTTCATGACTATTTTTGATGGGTATTTTATGTCTTTTCTTATAAAGAAACATCTTTGAAGGTTATTTTACATTGGGTTATATAGTTTGTTGGGCTATATAGAACATTAACTGTGAGTATAACATTTAAGTGAATATTCATGTTAAAATTTTTTTTTAATGCATTTACATCCTAGATTTAACATTGTTGGGCCATTTAAAAATGTGCATATTGGAGCAGAACATTAAATCTGTTTCCATTTTAGTCACAGAAAAGAAAAGCAGAGTCAGCTACTGAGAGCTCTGGAAAGAAGGATGTCAAGAAGGTGAAATCCTAAAGCCTAGAAATAAAGTTTTAAATGGGAAACTGCTATTTTCTTGTTCCCATCTTCAAATGCTAATTGCCAGTTCCAGTGTATTCATGGTACTCTAAGAAAAATCTCTTTGGTTTTGATTTCTTGCATATTTTATATATTTTACAATGCTTTCTACCTGAAATGTGTAGCTTTATATTTTATGCATTCTAGTATTTTTGTGTACTGTATTTTGTGCATTTCATGTCTTCATCAAAATCCTCTCAGTCCTTGTTCTTTTGAAGCTTGTGCTGAGGTTTTAGCTTTTCTATGTTTTATATGCCGCTGCTTTGAAAGAGAACCTAGATTCTATAGCTGTATTATTGTTGTTTCATACTTTAAATTTATATGGCTGTGGAAAAATGAATTAAAATGATTTGAGGAGAAAGACTTTTTCACTTCTTTGTTGCTTTCTTTTCTATTGAGTATGGGCTTGTACGTGTTACTGCATACTGTGATTAGCATAATAATTGTTTCTTTGAGGTCATCTAAATATTTTTTCCTAAAGGAATAAAGGATGAGAACAGAAAAATATTAAAAAACTAATATTTGATACTGTGCTTGCTGTCAGTATGCGTTACATTTAAATTATTCTCTAAATATTCAAGTGGGAAAATATAATAAAGAAAATGTCTATAAGAAATTTAATTATTTCCTGTTTTTTGTGCAGTAGAGAATAGTTGTGTTTACTTGAATTGTATTGCTCACTACTATGTATTTGGTTGACAGTTAAAGCTTTGCTTGCTGACTTGTGCGTGATTTTCTGTCCCATAGAGCCTGTTTAGAGGAGTCTGGGTATAACAAGTAGATTTATTAATAACTAAATTAAGAGTAAGAAATAAGCACTATGCATGCAGAAGGGAGGCTGTCTTCTATAGGAATACAATTATGCTTAGATAACAAACAATCTGGGTTTTACACACCAAGAGTTTACTTCTTGCTCACACTACAGATCCCATGCAGGTTAGAGGGATGTGAGAATGGGAAAGGATCTGCTCCACACAGCCACTCAGGGTTCCAGGCTGACTGAGGCTCCACTATTTTGTAGCTGCACCATCTGGGACATGTGGCTTTTTCAGCTGCCGCTGTAGGAGAACAAGAGAGGCTGAAGAATCTCATGTAGGCTCATTATTGCCTCAGCCCAGAAGGGACATATGTCACATGGACATTTCATTGCCCAAAACTAGTCATGTGGTCCTGTGTACGTGCAAGAGGGCTGGCAAATGTAGGGGAACAAATGGAATGTTTTGTATTACTGTCTCTGCCACAGGGGCTGTCGCTTCAGGAAAGAAACTGGGTCTGTCACATGAAACTGTTGGTGTGCAATTAATCACAGTCAAGGTCAGGTTATAAGGGAACAGGAAAAATGAATCAGAATCTAGTGTAAAACACACAGCAAATAAATAAGCAGAGCTGGGAATGCAGGACACTGGTGTTTGTTATCAGAACAAGGTTTGGACTACTAAAGAGTTACTTCCTCTCCCTACCAAGATCTTTTGCATTTCCTATCAGACTCTATTTAGTGTACCACTGGCAAACCTTGGGTAGCCCTGAGTGCAAGTCAGCATCTTTCATATCTTCTCATAAGAGTTTTGCAACATAGGAATAGATCTTCTAGAATGACAACACACTGCTGGACTCTTGCAAGTCTTCATTCATTATCCAGATTTCATATTTCTTACTGCCATGCTCCTAATTGGGTTTCTTTTACTGTTTCCACTATTAGGACTTAGACGTTTGTGTTCTCTTGAAGGTTGGGGTGAAATTGAGGTGCTGTTAAGAGATGAGGTTAGGATAATATTAGATCAAGGGACCCAGAGATACCCAAATCGATCCTTGTCTTAACTGCCCTGTCTGTAAGGTCCACCAAGGAGGGGAAGGTAAGTGAAGTAATACTTCACTAGCTGGTGCTTTGGCTCCAAACTTCAATCCAAAGCTCTTAAGCCCAAAATAAAATCTTGGAATTTTCCACTCCAATGAGATTACAAGATATAGTTAACTGAGCTGGAGAAAATGATACCTGAGAGGGTTTTATTGATACCCCAAGTTCTGTGCACTGAACAACAGCCCAGTGAGGGTCCTGGACTCTGATAAATCAAGTCAGCATTTCTTGTCTTAGAGGGAATGAAGTTGGAGGGTGGGAGCAGGTACAATTAAGGTCTTTGAACTTCTTTCATGGAAATTGAATAGTATCTACTTCTTGTTCTTTCTCTGTTAACCCAAAGGGGTTAATGGCTAAGCAGTATGTGACTCTCTACTATAGGGGAGGAAATATGCAGGTAAGTTCTTCAGCCTTTTCATGGGGATATTTCTCTGATTCATATCATGGCTCTTATGAGCCTTTCTTGGACCAAAGAGATGTGAAATTCAATTCTCCAAGATGTTCAGTGAATGCCTCTGATGTCATCCTCAGAAACTTGTGCAACAGTTTTATTCAGGATTTTAACTTAAAGACTACACTATATGTTTAGTGGAAAATTCACCACCTATTCTATTCCTCATCTTAGATTATGTATAGCATCATTGTTGAACATAGCCTACCAAGGAGGCCCATAAATGAACACCAGAGGATAGCACTGTCCAAATAATACAATGTCGGAGATACAAAGTGCCCAAGTCTCTATATGAAACCTTATTGTCAATTTTCCACAGAGAAATTAAGTTGTCATAGAAAATTTAAAAGTCCCAACAAAGAAATCCCATTTTAAACAAGAGGCGTAGACTGATAGGATCGTAGCCCTAGACCTGGCTGCCATGTTGAGGAGGATAGTCATGCAGGATAATCAGTTTACTGTGTCAGCTGCTTGGAGGCCAGAGGAAGCACAAGAGAATGCTGTATCCGTGAATGCAATCTTATAAATGCACAATGATCCAGCCCCCCCCCCCCAGCAAAAAATGGTCCAGTCGATTGTGCTGGAATCTGACCCAACCTGATTCCCTGTTTGGAGAATGTGTAAGGAGGGAAGTGAGTAAAAGAACAGGAATCCTGAGTGGTTTCCTTCACTCAAGGCCTTTATCTATAGAAGACAAGAGGTGAATAGATTTCCCAATAACCCTCGGGCTCCCACAGAGGCCCTCATAAAGCATTTGTCTTAATCCATTGGACACTCAGGCCCTAATTTCCTTAGAATCAAAAGAGGTGGTGAGCTCAGTAATCTCTCATTTTCATCATAGCCATTTGTATCTCAGTCTTTATTGCACAGTTCCTTCTTGTTCCCTGGCTCCCTGGCCTACAAGTGGTTATGCTATATGGACAACTTGTATACTTGTCAGATTACATAATTCTCCCATGAAATATGCCCTAAATTTGGTTCATTTTCTGAGATTTCCCAGTTAAGAGAAGTTATTGAGCTAGAATCTTTGCAGCTTAGTTGCTGGATGTTTAGTGTGAAAAGTCTCTACCCAACTGGCGAAACTATTTACTGTCATCAAAATAAAATGCTGTTATTTCTCAATTACTGATGAAGATCCCCAATGTGATCTGTTGTTCCTCCTCTATCGTGCAATAGCCAGTGCAGCTAGTTAGATTTCTGGGACAGTTTCAAGGCCCACGATAATGCTGGTGTCCACATTATTTTCTCTCCAGGTGTTATCAACTCCTGAAATCCTCAAGTTGCCATCAAATTTCAAACTTTTATCGGTATTCTATCCCATGTTTCCTTTATTTAGTCTGCCTAAGCTACCCTTCCCAATAGAAGAGAGGTAAGATCTTCCTGTGGTTCAAATACACGTAGCTAATGCCATCTGTCATGTCCTTTGTTCCTCAACCTTATCATTTCTGTGTGCTCCAGCTGATTTCTAACTGTCACTATCTCTTTGTCTGAGGGCTTTATCACAGGCCTTGGAAGGCTTTTCTACCGTTTCCATGATAGGCTGGAAGAGCTAGAGGGTTAATACCTCTGAGAGTGGCTCTCAACCAAAAACTGATTGGAGTTGGTGTATAAGTAGCCCAGCTCTCTCACCCCTTGAGCAGGGTCACTCTAAGGTATGTGGTCTGTATGGTTCCCCAGAGTTTACCCGTGGGATTAAGCTCCAGTCACCCACCGTAGTAGCTGTGTTGATAACACACTCTTTATTGATTGCTTCCTTTCCCTGTATCACTTCCTCACTCCCCTATGGGTGTTTCTTGGGGTCAACTCCTACATAAACTACTTGCATTAGAATCTTTGTCTCAGGGTCTGCTTCTAAGGAAACCCAAATTAAGACACTGTGTGCATAGCTCTTCTTAGCCCTTAGGTATTTTTTTTAATTGATGTCTTAATAGTTTATAACATTGAGAAATTTTGGTTGTACATTTTTGTTTGTCGATCACCATATACATGTGTCCCCTCACCCCTTGTGCCCACCCCCTACCCCCATTGCCCCTGGTAACCACAATACAGTTTTCTATGTCCATGTGTTGATTTATATTCCAGATATGAGTGAGATCATATGGTGTTTGTCTTTCTTTTTCTGTTAGCTCTTAGTTATTCTATAAAAAGATGTGGGTGTTTAAGGAGAGTAATAACTGGATAGTGCATCATTCATCTGTTCTTAGAAGAAGTGTCTCTCTGTGGACAGTTAGTGGGTGATATGACTGGATCAGGATATTCTACACTGGTACAAAGTACTGGGTTGTGATTCCTCTCCATTAACAAACGAGACTTTCTCATATCACCAATAACTATGGTATTAGGAGTTATTACTAGGCAGAGGTTAAAAGGTTCCCAAGTTTTTGGTAAGGCCAAAGCTGGTGCCCAGGTTATTGTCTCTTTAAGTGTTCTCCATGCTAGTTGGTGCCCCTTCCCTGTAGCAGTGGTTCATTTAGATAACTGGACCAACTGTTAGCCTTTCTCACTGTGTTGTGGTATATAACCGTTACAGAAACCTGATGAAAGTAGGCTTTTTTCATCTGTTGGCCTAGTGACCTGATTATTTGTCCCTTTCCTGATACATTGCTATTCAGCTAGAGAAACTTTCATCTAGACAATTGTAGTCAGATTCAGGCTGTATCTTTTCATTGACTTTCGACCTTGCCTTCCATATTGCCCCCAAGACGTGCTTAGTTAATTTCTGATCTTCTTCCTGTGATAATATATATTAGAATATGTAAGACTACCAAATTATGTGGTCTATTCTTGAAGGTCTCTGTATATCTATGGGAGGTTGATTGTACTATTCATGTCCAACTGTCTACCTCCCATGATGAATAAAGTTTTGAACTAACATATCTCCTTCAGTAGTAGATACCAAAGCCTATTTGCTATATCCAAGACAGAAAAGAACTTTGTATAAGGTCCCATCTTTGCTAGAATATTTGGTATGTGACCATCATCATCAATTGGGATTGATACCTTATTCAGTTCTTTCCTAGAATCAACTGTAAGTCTCAGCATGCTATTTAGTTTTTGTACTGGCCACATGAGAGCATTGCCGAAATATGATTTACCTGTTTTCTACTAAGATTGCCGTGATATTCCATCTGATTCCTAGTGTGTGTTAACTATATTGTTTACACTTGGGTAGATGGCTTCCTTACTTTCATGAGAGCTGGTTGATGTTGGGTCTGGGTATATCTTTGTAGGTATGTCCTTTTTTCCTTTCAAATATGTCTATCCTGGTTTCTAAGATCTCAAGCTTTCTTCTTTTCCCAGTTCTTTCCTAGTTTGCCTCTCATCACTCCTAAAGTTCAAATTATCTCCCGAACAAGAGTTTTTAGTTCATTTAAAATATCCTGTAGTCATTCTACCTGCTGACCAGGGGCCTTCCACTATTTCCAGGCCAACCTGATTCTCAAAGCCAAGGCATTCGGGGTACAGGCATTATTTAATGCCTTTTTGACTTTTGGACTTGTTTTTCTTTCATTAAATTTTCCTCTCCACCTCAATCCAAGAGGCTACTTTCACCGTGCAGTAAAGGCCTCAATTCCTTTTTGTTAGTGAACTCTACCTCTCTGCAGTGATTGCATCCATACTCTAAAGTCTCGGAAATCCATAACCATGATTAGATGCTTGGCCAATCGGATACCTGATCAGGAAAGCCATTGCAAGGAACGTATTGTCTCCTGATTAGGCTTTGTAAATCACTAAGGGTTATTTTTTGTTACTCTATCCATTTATCTTCTTTCCACAAATTCATAGATTAGGATTTATATGATGTTCAAATCAGAGTCAACTTGAGAACATATGGTGGAGAAGGGACTCAGAAAACTTTAGAGCAGGCACAGGACACCACAGAATTTTATCTCACCATCATTCTCTCTTTATCCCTGGTTGCAGGTTAAAACAAGATCAAGAGAATCTGAGCCTGCCATCTAGTTGGCCATGTGAATATTTGGATCTAACAATCCAATAGGCCAAAAATGTCACACTGCTTATTTTAGGGAGACCTAGGTCATGTTTGCTTCTCCCACAAATCAAAGTCATGCACAAGGCTACCCTAGCTCCTAAAATGAATATTTGCACCAAGACCAACACCTGCGTGTTACACATGGGAGATTATATTCTGGGCCTACAGAAGCAGTGCTTAAAGTTTGAGGACTGAACCTCAATCTCTTTTGTGGGACTTTGCTCTCCAAATGTCAGTTCCTGGGGCGTATATTTGCTCTGTCTGCTGAGACCATGTCAGTGTTAGGGGTGGAAGTGAGATCCAGGTAATATTAAGGGATGGAATTATGGTGGTCGTAGGCCAGGGGACTCAGGAATACTTAAATCCTGCCTTGACCCTACCACCCTTGTGTGTTCCACGAGGGATGCATGTGCATAAAAAGTGGCAAAGGAAAGCAAAGTAACAGTTTATTAACTGGGGCATTGGCTCCAAACCCCAGTTCAGCACTCTACTGAGCTGGGCTTGACCACAAGGAGGTTGAGGGTAGAGGCAGCCTGGAACTCAGAACCAAAGGAGGATGAATGCTTTAGCATTTCCCTTAAGCCAAAATCAAATCTCAGAATTTGCCATTCCAATGAGAAAAAAACTCACAGCTACCAGCTCCAGAGGGAATGAATCCAGAAAGAAGGCTTTCTACCCATATGGGATTGTTTATGTTCCCAAGGCTCCACCCACTAGAAACTGAGGTTCAACAAGTGTTTGGGAATTTCACCCATCAGTTCAGCACTCCTCTACTACTTGTATTGGACGATAGGGAGAGGACCAGAGAGGTGATTTGAACCCCTTCTCCTGGAGGCCATTATGGACACTATGTTTAGTCTGCTTAGATGCTCAGCTTCTGTAGCCAGGTCAGTACCTACAGCCTGTGTAACCACACATGTTGATATATGGCTGGAGCATTCACTAATACAAAAGGTTTCGCAAGAGGTACCATTATAGAGTGCAAACTTGATAACTTCTCATGAGAATCATTAACTATGTGGGATTTATTATCTACCATATTTTGTCATTATTGGTGAGACTCAGTGAACTTGAGTCCTTGAGAACAATGGTTTACTATGCAACAGTGTCACGGTATTTTGAGTCTTCTCTTCTGGGAGATGGCAACTGTTGCTGGTCATGATAGTAAGGAGAAAAGGTGATACTTTCATGTGCTATTATAAATGCACATCTGCTAAAATTTGAATATGGATGGGCTATGTTTTTAAAATATTTGCTTTTTGTTTGTAGTTTTAAAACAATGTAAAGTATGTGTGAATAATTTGCATACCATAATTTTCTTCATGTGGAGATCTTCCACCATGCTGGGTAGGTGCTGGAGCATGGCAAGCTGCACTGCCCAAGCCACATGGAACTGTAACTAGTGATTGTATCTCCCAGGATGCAGAGGTTTGGACTTAATATGCTAAAGGACAACATTCTGAATTGTATTTAGAATTGTCAGCTTCAGGCTCTGAAGACATCTAAGCTTGGTTTGGCTTTATTTTAGTTAGGCTCTGTATCATTATGTTTTTTTTTATTTACTTTTTTTTTTTTTGTGAGGAAGGTAGCCCTGAGCTAACATCCAATGCCTATCCTCCTCTTTTTGCCAAGGAAGATTGGCCCTGGGTTAACATTCGTGCCCATCTTCCTCTACTTTATATGGGATGTCACCACAGCTTGGCTTTACAAGCAGTGTGTCAGTGGGCACCTGGGATCCAAACCTACGACCCCCGGGCCACCGAAGCGGAGCAGGTGAACTTAACTGCTACGCCACCGGGCCAGCGGTGTTTTTAATGCATAACAAAACACTCTAAAATTTAGTGGCTTAAAATAACCGTTTATTTAACCCACAATTCTCTGGGTTGGCAATTTGGGTTGGGCTCAGGTGGTTGGTTCTTTTGGTCTTGGCTGGGCTCACTCACATGTTTATGGTCAACTACTGATCAGCTAGATGACTCTGGTTGTAGGGGTTGACAGATTGTTGGTTTGGGTAATGGGGGTAACTCTGCCACAAGTCTCTCATCATCCAGCAGGTTAACTTGGGCAGTTTGGCAGGGTTCTGAAAGAAGGAGCAGAAACTTGCAAGGCCTCTTGAGGCCCAGGCTTAGATTTCACACAACTTCAACTAGATTCTATTGGTCAAAGCAAATCACAATGCCAGATCAGATTCAAGGGGTAGGGAAATTGATTCTACTTCTCAATGAGAGAGGCTGTAAAGTAACATTGGAAAAGGCCTAGGTACTAGATGTGGGTGGAGAGGAATCTAACACAGGCTCTTTCTGTTGAGGTTTTCCAATTAGTGTGAATAATAGTCCTCTAGTATTATCCCAAATTATAGCATTTGAGTCCCCGTGTACATAGCTCAGTGGAAAGTCCAGAGTCTATCACTCAGAGCCTTCCTCCCTGAAAGGTATTTTGTACTTGCCTTTTTGACTCGACCATTTTGAACTAGTAGTCTTCTTGATCCAGCGGTTTGGATTCCCCATCTATTTTGGCTCCAAGAACATTTGGATTCCCTGTTTTGAGTACAAACATGTATATCACAATTATGCTAACAGAGACATAGACTGCTAATTGCCTCCAAATATACATCATCTTTTTACTTCTTGCTTAGTAATAAGAACATCTAATTTCGTTGTCACTTGGCTAAAAGACTGTATTACCCAGCTTCCTTTGTAGCTAGCTATGGCATGCGTACTAAGTTTTGGCCAATGAGATATAAACAGAACTGACATTGCAACTTCTGGAAAGTGTCCTTAAAAGGAGAGACTTTCTTCATCCTTTCCTCTTTCCTGCTGGTTGGAATGTGAACTTGATGGCTAGAGTTCGAGCAACCATCTTGAATTATGTGGATGTACATCAAGGATAGTGTACATCAAGGATAGTGTAGCAGCTGGATAGAAGGAGCCTGGGTTCCTGATGATCACGGAATTGCTTACCAACCCTGGGGTACCCTCACTTCTAGACTTCTTTATCTTGAGAGAGAAATAGTTTTCTATCTGCTTAAGCCACTGTTTTAAATTTTGTTGTCATTGGTATATGGAGCTGTATCCTAACACCCCAATATTGATGATTTTTTATTGAGTAAATTTTTACTGAAACAAATTCTCTTAAGCCAACTAAAGTCCTTGATCAATTTTTTTGTGTGTGTGAGGAAGATCAGCCCTGAGCTAACATCTGCCAATCCTCCTCTTTTTGCTGAGGAAGACTGGCCCTGGGCTAACATCCGTGCCCATCTTCCTCCACTTTATATGAGACGCCGCCACAGCATGGCTTGACAAGCAGTGCATCGGTGCATGCCCAGGATACGAAGCCCAGGCCGCCACAGCGGAGTGCGCGCACTTAACCACTATGACACTGGGCCAGCCCCCTTGATCAATTTTTTAAACTGTACAGATAAACCATTTCCATTTTTTTCCATTTGAATTTTTATTCTACTGAAAGTATTCTCATTGAGATTGATAAGTTTCATTTTAACTTTACAGTACGGATTTGCTTTATCAATAAATTATTTTTCAGTGTAAAATTTAATTTGCATTGTAAATTTTTATTTGTGGACATTATTTTTATCCGTGTCTACTTCCCTGGGTCTAATTTTATGGATCCAAATTTTTCAAGAACGTGTGATTTTTCTGTAAAATTATAGTCAGTAACAAATTTTATCATGTGCAGTTTCACCACTTGTCATTTTTTTCTTTGGTGGTTATTTCCACCAAGTCTAAATTTTCTCGGGTCAGTTTTCACAGTTTCCAATGTTACAAATGACATGTAGTTCTTCAGTTTTTGTTTCTAATAAATTTTACCATGTGCTGTTTTAGACATTGACCATTTTATTTTGTGTTGATTAGTTCTACCAGTTATATTTATTATGACTTGGAATTTGATATTAATTCCTTGGTGATTCCATGAGGAAATTGTGAGCAACACCAATCAGGTGTTCCAGAATTTTCCTATTCTTCAGGATGGATCTATGCTATTGCACATCCAATACTTATGAATATAATCTTTCCCTTTGTGATTTGTTCCTGGCAATTTCCTTTAGTGCAAATCCTCCTAAGTCAAAGTTGCAATCACCATTACTTTAAATGGGAAAAATGTTATGCATCCCTGAGCCCCCAAATTGACACCCATTTGTTCAAGCACCACCTAATTTCCATTAAACTGGATTCCAATGGTTTAATGATTCACATTACTTACAATACAAACTAACCATGCAGTTTCTCACAATATAATTATGACTATTTACCTGTTGTCCTTAAATTTTTTTGTAGCTATTGTACACTGAACGTAAAACTCTGTTACTCCATCAAAAATCATAAATATGATACTGAAAGTTTATGTCCTTCAACCTTTAATGCAAAACACACATACACACAGAAACAAACATAACAATAAAGACAAAAGTAAATCAATTAAAAGAATGCATGTTACGGCATGCCAATGTCCTGCAGCTAAAGCCCGCCAAGACCACACCTGTGGTTGAACAAGTTGGGTTTATTACTTGTTGGGGTCCCTCAGTGAGAGGAAAATAGAAAGAACCTATTATAGGATTTGGGCTTTGGTTAGGTGATTGAAGGAGTGTCTAAGGAAGCAAGGGTTCATTCTAGATTGTATGCTATCAGAAATCAGGGATGATTCTATGACTGGGTATCTCAATAAAATCTTATCTGTAGGGAGGGCTGGCTGGAGAGAGGACAAAGCTGTAATTGGTGAAGAAGTCACAGTTACTCGTTTTGGCTGAGAGGGGGCAGTGTTTGGTAGTTTGTTGGGGGCACAGGGACTTGGACTTCGTGCTTAAGATAAAATTATGAAGTGGCCTTGTTTTGTCTCACATTCTCATGTTCTCAGAGTAACCTTGTTTGAAGTTGGTATTATGTGAAATTGTTAATGTCCGATAGGAGAAGAGCATGGCCTAGCTGTGAGCATCAGGCCAGCTTTCAGATTTCAGGGACTGCCGTTTTTTTTTTTTTTTCCTCAGGCACCACGCTCCAGGTAATCATTGCTATAAACTGGTGAAGCAGGAGTACACTGGGAAGAGAAGCTAATGCAACATGTGCCAACTCTGTAACTGGAAAGATCAGCACACGGTGTCTTTCCTCTCACGGTCTCAGCTGCTTTCAAGGTGTCAAATCCCTATTTATACATTCAAAGAAATTTCTTTTAAGTTGAAATAGAGGTATTAAACTCCTAGTAAAATTGAATTCTTCTGACCCAAATGGTCCATACTCTGGGTGCAGGAGAGAGCAAAATGCAGAACAAAAATGTCCTTGGGGTCAAATGGCGTGGTTAAAATAGGCAGTGAGAGCAAAATGTCCAGTGTTGTCTGGGAATGCCCCAAGGTCCAACATATTTACCAAGGTCTAGAACTGGTCCTGCTACTCCTCTTTGGCACTGGGCTAGAACACAGACAAGCCCTTTTGAGTCTGGAGACCTCCATCTTTGCTACTCTAAGCTGTTTGCTTCAGAACAGGCTTTCTTGCCACTTTTTCTGCCACCGAAGTTGGCAAAGTTTCTGATCCTTTGATTACCACTGTTGCCATTGCTAGTGCTGGACTGTGCATTGTCACCTGTTATGACTGAATTGATATGTCGGGTAGAACACTTCTGCTCCTGTCACTTCCCTGGCCCCTAAATGAGTTCCCCACCCAGGCCACCACCAAGCAAAGGTAATCTAGCAAAAACTGGTCTGGAATTCAAACACTTGAGCTCTTTAGAAGCATTAACTAACTTTTCTTCGGGACACCAGAAGAGCTGGGGTGAGATCAGTTGCTGGGTTTGCCACTCCGCAGAGCTAGTCTTTTGTTCCTTTATAACTGTATGGCTTGGGGCAAGGTGCCACTGGTGCCATCTCTTTCTACTCGCATAGTGATTTGATCTCAGAAGCTTTGTTGCTTTTTCTGACACTGGGCCTTGGCCAGAGTCATCTCTGTCCATCCTGACGAATGTCATTAACTTTATGTATTCATTTAAAATGTATTTATTATTTATTCATTTGTGTATTCATTCATTCTTCATTTAGTTGGATTTCAGGTTAAACTCCTGTGAGAAGGAGTTGTGGCCTTGACCCTTTCTCTGACAGAATGCCCTTCAAGCTTTGCATCCCTAGGGACTGTCTTTCTCTGTCTCCATTGATCTTTGTGTATTTCTCTCTCTTTCTTTCATTGTCTTTGTCTTTCTCATCTTGTTCTTACACTCAAACTAATTTAAATAGCCCCCTCCTCAGGCATTCTAGTAACTCACTTTGACTACCTAAATATGAAAAGGTGGATATTGCAAGGACACCAGCCAGCAGGAATCCAGGCAGTTAAACTTTCCATCTCTCTTCAGGATTACCTGATGTCTCTCTCAATGTCCCTGTTATTGTCATTCTCTCTCAGTATCTCTGCTTCTCTCTATATGTGTCAATAGCCTCTATAGTGTGTGGCCTACTGATATTATTTCTTCGAACTCCATGCTGGGCAATGCATTCTGTTTTTGTTGTTATTTTGCCTTGCCACGATCCTTCATAGATCCTTCTCTTCCTCGGGGCATTTTTGGTAAGCTTTAGCTGTCATTTCCCACTGCTGTGGTCTTCAGATTTTTGAGTGGGAGAATCATAGGGGTACAGATCATCTTCTGGATCAGGTCACATTGTAGGTAAGTGGTTTGACTGACTTGGCTGCACGTGGGTCAGGGGTACACCCTATGGCTAGAGGGCAAGGTCATGTGATATAAACTTAGAAGCATGTGCAGCAGAGGTTGCAGGCAGGCAGTGGACTAACAGACAGTAATTGACATCTTCCTATAGTCTATTTCTTGCCCCTTGATACACTAACCTTTCTCCTATATGCAGTACCAAAGTTATCTCTGCCTGAAACAATCTACCTATTATGCCTCAACCACAAATACCTGCTCCCCCACTTCCAGGAGGAAGACAACCCAGTTTTATCTAGAAGTAATGTGAAAAGATCATATTAAAAGCTGCTTATCAGACTAAGTGTCTATAACTTTTGTGTGGCGTCTTCAGCTTAATTCCTGGGCCTGCCTATGGTTGCTGGTTCGGAGTATATATTGCATCTTGCAGCTGCTTGGGGGTGGTGAATCATATACTGGAACTGGTAGGCATACATGTATTGGCGAGAAGTGAGTTCCTTGGTCAGCAAATCTGACCAACTGGAGAATCTGCCTCTGGGAGGATTACCCCTGAGATACTCTAAGGGCAGCAGCAGTCCAATTCCAAGTAATTCTGGCACTCTGGGCAAAACCCACTTGAGGAGTTGCTTCTCAAACTTGAGCTTGGATTGGAATCACATGGAGAGTTTATTAAAACACAGACTGCTGAGCTCCACCCCCAGAGTTTCTGCTTCAGTGGGAATTTGCATTGTGACAAGTTCCCAGGTGATGTTGATGCTGCTGGTCCAGGAATCACACTTTAAAAACCACTGTTCTGGGGGCCGGCCCCGTGGCTTAGCGGTTAAGTGCGCGCACTCTGCTACTGGCAGCCCGGGTTTGGATCCCGGGCGCGTGACTGACGCACTTCTTCTCTGGCCATGCTGAGGCCGCGTCCCACATACAGTAACTAGAAGGATGTGCACCTATGACATACAACTATCAACTGGGGCTTTGGGGAGAAAAAAGGAGGAGGATTGGCAATAGATGTTAGCTCAGAGCCGGTCTTCCTCAGCAGAAAGAGGAGGATTGGTATGGGTGTTAGCTCAGGGCTGATCTTCCTCACAGAAAAAAAAAAAAAAACAAAGAAAAACACTGTTCTAGGGTGCTTGAGTCAGGCCTTTAGTGCTCAAGTAGAAGTGGGGTGTGGTGGGTCATTTCAATCTAGGAGAATTTCTCTAGGTCGTCTGTCAGTTGTGTTCCTGGGAACCCCTCAATTTGTAAACTCAAAACAGAGGTCTCCCTGTGTTCTGTCACTCCTGGCACCTGGATTGCCGCCTTTCCTCATGTGCTGGTTGTGATGTCCATCCTGACTTCTGTGATTAACTGCTGCCCCTTGTGTTCAACCCTAGCTCGTCCCATTCTCTGTATTTAGTGATGCCTTTGGTATCACTTGTCCCATTCTCATTTCCTGCCAGGAAACAACTAACTGCTACTTGTATCAGTCTTTTTGTGTTTCCTAACTCAAATTCCTAAGACTGGGAATCTGATTGGCTGGCCGGATTATCTTTGTGTCAGGCCAAAAGCATTACTGGCTGGCCTATGTATTTTCAGCCCCTGGATTGTGAGTCTGTACTAAGTCTTGTTGGCTGTGGCCAGTGAAGGGCTGAGTAATATGGTATATAACATGACTGCCTGGGTAGCGGGGACTAAGGGTAGGGTAGTTGGACAAAGGGCCTGGGGCCTGGCAGGCACTGACGGACATTTTGACTGGCAGAATTGATTTTCAGATGGTACCCACCATACTGATTATTTTAAATAATAGGGTAATATTTAATCTAATATTACAATATAATATAAATTAAAATATGCTACTGGTAATTATTTAATAACCAGGCGTACTGGTTATTAAAATACTGACTAGCTCTTAGTGATGGGTAAATAGTTCCTTCCCTGAGCCCCTCGAGTGTCTCCCCCAGCTGACCTGATCCCTCCCTGAAAACCCCAAGATCTTCTTACAACCCAGCAACTAAAGGGTTATTTTGTGGTATAGCAGAGGGCTCTAGGCTTCTGCTCCAGGGCTAGAGTTGTCTTCCATTTTGATTGGCTGATGTCTGTGCCATACTGGTTGTTAAATATTTTGAATGCCATTCCCGTGACTTTCATGGAAAAAAGATCCAAAACACATATTAAAAAAGGCATATGTACAGTATTTTCTATGTGTACTTGCATCAGTGTAGTTGTAAATAATGTATTTCATAGTTTGGTTGATTTCTTCTAAAGCAATTTCAACACGTCTTTCTGTAAATTTTGCATTTTTTAAACAGTCATCATTTATTTTTGTAAAAAAGGAAGAAATCTTGTATTTAAAAAAGCATTTTTTGAGTAATAATCTTTCCTTAGGTTCACTCTTTTATTGCCAGAAAAAAAAATTTTGGTCACAAATCAGAATGAGTTGATTGCCTATAGGTTAATATTATATTCCAGTAAAACTGATCTAAGGAAAAAAAAATCCCCTTTCCTTTACAGGGAAGAACTGATTTCATAGTGGAAACAAATTTATTAGAATCTCCTACAGGGCTGTAATGGAAAACAACCTCAAAGCAAACCAAACATTGTTGAATGTTTTCATTCCCAGTAGGGATTTGGCATGATGTATAGTGCCTGGCCATAGTGCTATGCAATGGCTGTTACAAGGATTGAGTAAATAACAGGATCCCGAAATGAATATATGTTCATAGAACATATGAGGTCTTGAAACAAGCTATAATTCATCAACCGGTAGTAAAATGTGTAGGATGCAAAGTATTTCCCTGAACTTTCACAGAACAAAATTACGTTTGGTATATTCTTCGGCAGTTGAAGGGTATTTGCTGAAAGGAACTGCATTATGTAGTTCAAATTTAAAGCATATAGACTTTAAAAAATGCAAAGGGAGCCAGGAGCATTATTCAGGAATTGTCTCCTTTATACCCTTTCAATGTATAAAGTAATAAAAATGTCCCACTCAGATTTATTAGGATATGAAGCGTGACTCTAAAGCAACATGACTATTTGTGTGTGTGTGACTTGTGGAATGAGGGTCATTACTTTAGAGTCATACACAATGGTTATTCCTCTTTGGGGAAGTGAAGTAGTCTAGTGAATAGACATTAGAATAGACATCAGGAAACTTAGACCCAACTTCTCACACTCCTGCTGGGATTTAGAGACCAAGGAGAAGCATCATGGTATGGGGGAAAGAGCACTGGTTTTGGGAATCAGACTCATCCAGGGTCTAGTCCTATCTTCCCCACTTACTAGCTATGTGAGCTCGACACATTATCTATCCTCTCTGAGCATTTCTTTGCCCATCTGTAACGTGGGAATGATATACTCAGGGCTGACATTCAGCTGATATTTACCAGCATGGGTGGAGCAGTTGTTTACAGGTGGGCTCTGTTCTGATTGGGGCAGTGTCCACTCTGAATGGTGGGTGCCCATGCTGTACTGGTTGTTAAATATTTTGACTATCAAACCTAATAAGACTTAATGGGTAGGGTTACTGGGACCATAAAATGAGATAACATATGTGAATTTCCTTACATACAGTTGCTACTCATGAAGTATTAGTTTTATTTTCTTCCTTTTTTCTGTACAACTGTTAAAAAATATTTATCCACCTAAATGAGGGGAGAAAAAAATGCCTGACACTTGTTTTCACTGTGATGTTAAAAGATTAAGGAAACTGTTGATATATTTATTCAGGATCCATTGAACAAACATTAAGTTCATGCTCTATGCCAGGTCCTTGATGAATTCACAGTCTAGGAGGAGCAATAGACGAGTAAACTCTAATTTCAATCCAAACAACGGTAAGAGTCAATGTGAACCTATAAGGTGTCTTTGTGCAAATTTAACAGAGACTTCCTCTAGGCAGGTACAGCCTGGCTTGGCAGCTGAGCTCAGGATGGATTTTAGCTCCCATTTACTCCCTCATCTGGGGGTCTCTGTGCAGTGCATAACCTGTACAATTACACATAGTGGCTCTGAGAACCATTATAACACAGGTATACGCCAAGCACTATAGGCCTGTACAGGCATACCTCGGAGATATTGTGGGTTCTGTTCCAGACCACCGCAATAAAGCAAATATCGCAATAAAGCAAGTCACACGAGTTTTTTGGTTTCCCAGTGCATATAAAAGTTATGTTTATACTATATTGTAGTCTGTTAAGTATGCAATAGCATTATGTCTAAAAAAGTGTACATACCTTAATTTAAAAATACGTTATGGCTAAAAAATGCTTACCATCATCTGAGCCTTCAGCGAGTCATAGTCTTTTTTGCTGGTGGAGGGTCTTGCCCTCCACGCAATATCTGTGAAGCACAATAAAGCAAAGTGCAATAAGACGAGGTATGCCTGTAATGGTAGGAGGGACTGAGTTTTTCCAGGTGAATGACACTTGTCCAAATTATAGACGAGGGAGAAAGCATTAGGGTGTGTGCAAAGACACAGAGGTATGAAAGAGCTGGAAGGTTAGGGGAATAGGGGATGTTCCTACCAGATAATATATTTGGACTCCTTGTTTTGAAATAAGGGATGCCAATGTGAGTTATATTTACCACCTCTCTAAGTAGACAGTTTACTATCATTACATTAAATATTAAAACTACTTTATGTGTAAGTTGATGTTTCTTCATTGTTCTTGGATTAGATAGCATGCTTTCTGTTTTAAAATTTTCATTTGTATTAAAAAATTGCTTTTGGTTGGTGAGAACACACTGTCCTCTAAGGTTAATTATTTGAGGTCATGTAGTGCTTTTCCAATAGGCTTTGAGCCTAGACAAAGATCAGTGATCAAAGGAGGCTAGAAGATTCAGTGAGATATTATTTTAAAAAAGAATGTGGGGTCTTTTATCACTCAACTATGGATCTGTGTTTGCTTCATAAAATATTAAATCATAGACTTTTAGAGCTTGGAGATCTTTAGAGACCTTGGAGTCTAATACCCTCATTTGAAAATGACTTTATTGTTTTTCTAAAAATGATACATGCTCATTATAAAGAATTGAAGCAGTTCAAAGTAAAAGGTTGAAAGCTAAAACCACCCCAGTTCCCACCACCCTGATACAATCACTGTCAACATGAGGTTAACAGCATTCTAGATATCTCATTGCACACATATAGACAGATAGGTAATAGACATACAGAACCAATTTTTGATAAGATTTAAATCATATTATACATATTTTTAATTAAAATTATTCAATTTACTTTTACTAGAATTTAATGGGATAAAGAGAAAATGAGATCAAACTGACAAAACTATACACTTTGGAAAAATATTTATTCACCATAAGGCATATCAGTTTCTAATAGATCCCTCTAAGGTTAAGGATAAAAGTTGATGAGAAAAACATCAAGAGGTTGGTGTTATTGTGTTTTTTCCTTCTTGTTTCACTTCTAATAATATTGATTGACTCTCTGCTATGAGAGATGAGGAAATTACACTTGTGTTTTTTCCTCTCCTTTTCCAATTTTTGTTTCATATAATAATATATCACATTGTCAACATTTATAACATTTACTTCATGTGCTAGGAATCAGTTAGAAATTGTGTTTGACTGCCAGTGAATAGAGACCTGACTATAGTGACAAACACATAGGATTTAGTCTCTCGCCTAAAGGAAGACTGGAAGAAGGAGTCAGGACATGGGCAGGGCTCCATGAGCTCATTAGGAACCCAGCTTCCTCTGTCTTCCTGCTTTGCCATGTTTTGTGTGTGACTTTCATTTTCAAGGTCATAAGGTGGCTCCTGGAGATCTAGTCATCATGTCTATATTTCCAGGCAAGAAGCAGGAAGAAGGGGGTGAACGTAAAAAAGACACTTCCAGAAGCCCCAACTGCCATTTATATTTCATTGCCTGCCCTCCCCACCCCGCCACATCTGTAGGGGAGGCTGAGGAATTAGTTTTTCCACTCACTACATTGCCTAAGGTGGGAAGTCCCTATAACCTCAATTGCCATGGTTTCTTGCTTTTAGTTTTATGTTTACATGGATTTAATGCTGGGAACATCAGTCCATTTTGCCAAAGAATCTCCATTTATAAGATTTTTATTTTGCTTATCTCTTGCCTGGATGTATTTCATCCTTAAGTAGTTCTTTCTGGAAGGGTCCATGGGCATTGTATTGTCTAAGTTATTGCTTGCTTGGTTGCTTCCCTAATTCCCAGGCATTGCCTGCCTTTATCATCTTCTTAGGTTGCTCCAGTTTTTTAAGGATAGTATGACATCTCTTGATTGCTGTTGTTTTCCATGGATTTCTATTGTTTTCCATGGATTTTCCATGGATTGAGGAATCCTGGAGCTCTCCAACACTTTGCTCCAATCTGGCCTGATTGCTCCCCAGTTCTAATGAACAGCAGTCTGTTATGAGAGGTTCGGGGACTCGATCGGAGACGTAAAAGAAACTTTCCACTCCAAACAATGGTCTGAAGGTATATTTTATTATATAGAGGATAGTAAAGGCGATAGTCCGCAAACAGATCCGAATAGGTCAAATAATAAGAGGGAAAAAACACCAGCTCGACTGGAAAGGGAAAACATCCACATCGGCTGAGATAGCAGCAGATCCAAATAGGTCATATAATAAGAGGGAAAAACATCAGATCGATCGGAATGGGAAACACCAGATCGACTGAAGGGAAATGACACAAATCAACCGGAAAGAGAAACACCAGGTTGACCGAAAAGAGAACACATCAGATCAATTACTTCACAGTAAATCAATTACTCAAAACATCCACGCCCCACTGCCGGGAGAGTCCTGTCAATCGACACGGCTGGGCAAGGATCACACGTCCTGGGCAAGGCGTCCCTTCCACAGGTGGGACTCTCACCGGGTCTCAGTCTCCAGCAGTTTATATAAGCAGTTACAGAGTTAGAGAGCAAGCATCTAGTGTTCCCATGCACAAAATGGTTATCAGTGGCGTACGTGCACTGACCCCCTGGGCTAACGTTCCAGCCCAGTAGTTGTGTACGTGCATTGTTCTCTTTGGTTATCGTCCTAGCCCGGCACAGATGGCCAGTCCATCCCGTGCTGCGACGCTCCAAGAGCCTTGAAATGTTACAACTTGCAACTCTCTCCGTGAGAGAAGGGCCAGTTCCCACCACGCAGAAAGCAGCTTTTATATTTCTTTTTGTGCTGGTGGCTGTAGGTCAATGGAGCGGCCAAACATGGCTGTACTCATGTCAAGACACAGTCCCCCTAGGACTTCTCTTCACTGCAGTCCTTGGGTGGAGCCACTGGTTCTTGGATCTCAGTGTCTTTTTTTTTCTTGGTTTACTAACTTTTTCTTGCTGGAATAGATCCTCAAGTAACTTCCTAAGAAAGTATGTGGGAGAGAGAAACTTTCTGAGTTTTAAGTGTCTGAAAAATGATTCTAGTCTCACGCTTGATTGATAAATTTGTAGATGCAGAATTCTCATTTGAAAGTACTTTTCTTTCAGAATTTGAAGGTGTGGCTCAATTGCCTTCTAGCATCTGGTGTTGCTGATGAAAAATGTGATGCCAGTCTGATTCTTGTATCTTTGTAGATGATCAGTTTTTTTCTCTTTGGAAGCTTTTAGCACCTTCTTTCGATTTTTTCTTACACTAATGTGGATTATTGTGGAATGTTTTTGATTCATTGCACTGGACACCGAGGGGGCCCCTTTAATATAGAAACTCTATTCTTCACGAAGCTCTATAAAATTCTCTTGTATTATTTGTCCTGGTAATTTCTTTCTCTCTCCCTTCTCAATTGTCTTTTCTAAAACTCCTGCTAATCAGATTTAGAATTTCCGGGTTGATCCTCATGTCTCATATCTTTTTGCTCAGATTTCCCATCTCTTTGTCTCTGTATTCTATTTTCTGGAAAATTTCCTCACCTTTATGCTCAACTTTGTCGCTAAATTTTATTTTGGAAATCACATTTTAAATTTACACAAGCTCTTTATTTTTCTGATTGGTCTTTTGTCATAGCATTTTGTCCTTGTTTTAGGGATCCAATATCTTGAATCTCTCTAAGGATGCTATTTAAAATTGTTTTTCTTTCTCAAAATTGCTTTGGCTATTCAGACAGAGTCTTTTGTCGTTCCATATGAATTTTAGGATTTTTTTATTTATGTAAAAAAAGCCATTGCAATTTTGGTAGGAATCGCATTGAATGTGTAGATCTCTTTGGGTAGTTTGGACATTTTAACAATATTAACTTTTCCAATCCATGAACATGGGATGTCTTTCCATTTATTTGTGACTTCTTTAATTTCTTTCATCAATATTTCGTAACTTTCAATGTAGAAGCCTTTCACCTCCTTGGTTTAATTTATTCTTAAGTATTTTATTCTTTTTTGTGCTATTATAAATGAGATTCAAAAGAATGAAACTGGACATCTTACACCATACATAAAAATCAACTCAAAGTGTATTAAAGATTTAAATGTAAGACCTGAAACTGTAAAACTTCTAGGCCACATAGGAGAAAAGCTTCATGACATTGCTCTAGGCAATGATCTTGGATATGACACCAAAAGCACAACCAAGAAAAGCAAAAATAGACAAATGGGACTATATCAAACTAAAAAGCTTATACACAGCAAAGGAAACAATGAAAAGAATGAAAAGACAACCTACAGAATGGGAGAAAATATTTGCAAACCATATATCTGACAAAGGGTTAATATCCAAAATATATAAGGAATTCCTACAACTCAATAGCAAAAAAACATAACCTGATTAAAAAATGGGCAAAGGACTTGAATAGACATTTCTCCAAAGAACACATACAAATGGCCAACAGGTATATGAAAAGATGCTCAACATTACTAATCATCAGGGAAACGCAAATCAAAACCATAATGAGATATCTCCTCACACCTGTTAGGATGGCTATTATGAAAAAACAAAAAACAAGACAAGAAGTGTTGGCGAGGATATGGAGAAATTTGAACCTTGTACACTGTTGATGGGAATGTAAAATGGTACAGACACTATGGAAAACATATGGAGGTTCCTAAAAAAAGTAGAACTACCATATGATACAGCAATCCTACTTCTGGGTATATATCCAAAAAAATTGAAATCAGAATCTTGAAGAGATATCTGCACTCTCATGTTCATTGCAGCATTATTCGCAACAGCCAAGAGAAGGAAGCAACCTATATGTCCATTGATGGATGAATGGATAAAGAAAATGTGGTATATGCATACAATGAAATATTATTCAGCTTTAAAAGAGAAGGAAATCCTGCCATATCCTACAACATGGATGAACCTGGAGGATATATATATATATATATATTTGTGAGGAAGATCAGCCTTGAGCTAACATCCATGCTAATCCTCCTCTTTTTGCTGAGGAAGACTGGCCCTGAGCTAACATCTATTGCCCATCCTCCTCCTTTTTTTCCCTTTTTCTCCCCAAAGCCCCAGCAGATAGTTGTATGTCATAGCTGCACATCCTTCTAGTTGCTGTATGTGGGATGCCGTCTCAGTGTGGCCAGACAAGCGGTGTGTAGGTGCACGCCCGGGATCCGAACCCGGGCTGCCAGTAGCGGAGCGCGCACACTTAACCGCTAAGCCATCGGGCCGGCCCATGGAGGATATTATACTAAGTGAAATAAGCCAGTCACAGAAGGGCAAATACTGCATGATTCAACTTATGTGAGGTATCTAAAATAGTCAAACTCCAAGGAGCAGAGAGTTTAAAGGTGGTTGCCAAGGGCTGGGGGGAGGGGGAAATGAGGAGTTGTTGTTCAGTGGGTATAAAGTTTTAGTTATGCAAGGTAAGTTCTAGAGATCTGATGTACAACATAGTGGCTGTCTAACAATACTGTATTATGCACTTAAAATTTGTTAAGAGGGTAGATCTCATGTTAGTGCTCTTACCACAATAAAAAAATTATTTTGTTCTTATTGCTGTTTAAGTTCTCTTTATTCCGTGAATGATTGCTGTTTCTCTTGGGGCCATTTTTCTGTTCATTATTGATCTCTTTTCTTTTGCAAAATTTCTTCATATGCCTGATGATCCCTGGGTGTCTGTTCATATATAAGAATAACGAAATAAAATGGAAACAACTGCTTGGGAACTCTGTGCTTGGATGAAGCCGGTCAGTTGCTATGTTTCCCTTTAGGGTGATCTGATAGGGAACTCCCAAGGGTCAGAAAGCAGAGGCTTTTGCTTTAGGACTGTTTAATTTTGCCAGAGGAGAAGGCTCCTTACCCTTGCCTGGGATAGAAGTCTGTGGCAAATATTTCTGTGCATGGGGGATGGGAGGTTGGGGAGAGTCAACTGTTTCACATACAGACTTCTAATTAATCCCTGTGTTGTCAGTTCCTCACCTCACTCCAACTTTTTGTTGTCTCTGGTGCTTCTGAACAATGAGCATTTGTCGGATCATAGAGAGCCTACTGACTCCTTTCTTGGCTGTATTCCTCTATGCATTCTCTAGGCTATTGCTTCTTCGGCTCCATTTCATCAGTTACCACCTCTATATCTGCTTTCTGTCTTCAAAAATTTACTGATATCTCTGGTTCAGTGATGGTCTCTTTACTGCTGTCTTCGTTTTGGGGTTTATACCTTTTTTTAAATTCCACTGCTGCCAGAGAATGTCAGCCATCTCTGACCTGTACCTGGCCATTGAGTCAGCCAACACTCCCAGGTCCTCTATGGAGCTGAAGCAGCACGGGGATTATCCATGATTTGGTGAATTTGGAACCTTCCTAAAAAGACAATCAGAAAAACTCAGGCAAAGACATCTGAATTCTCTAGAACCCTTGGTGTTAAAATTACCTGAAATCATTGCATCAACTGAAAACATAAGGTTTTGTTCTGACAGCATTGACAAGGATTGAGGACAGCACTCTCCTTCCACCAGATCCTGTGGTGAGTTTTGTAACATGGCTCTGGGTAGATTAGACTCTGATAGGAGTAGTTAGACTAGGGAACCTGGGCTTTGCCACCAGATTCTCACTAGCTGTAAATTACTCAAGTTCTTAGAGCCTTGTTTTTCTTAATCTGAAAAATGGTGCTAAATAACAATATTTACTTCAAAGGGTTATTGTGAAGATTGATAGGCTTGGCACTTAGTAAATCCTCAATAGATGTTAGCTCGTCAAACTCCAGAGCCTATACTTTTAATCACTGTGTTAAATTATTAATGGGAAAAAATGGACTGTTACGCATGTTATGCTTATAGGTACTTATTGCCTGGAAACATTTTTTTTTCTGGAGAGAACATCATATAAGTATTTTTAAAATGTTGTATCTTCCGCTACTATTTGGAAGTAAAAATGATATGCTCTGGGAAATTGTGTTGGATGATGCAAAAAGTGATCCAGTAAGATGAAAACATTGATTTGGCTTCACAAAATGAGAGTAGATAATCAAGAGGCCTAACATAAAATTTCACTATGCACATATCAAAATTAATAAATCAAATATAAAGTAGGTATTATTATCATTGTTATTATTTCAGCAATGCTATCTTTAAGTCCTATATTCTTTGTTTCCTTTCCAAAAAGCAATTGACTTGAGTCATCAGACCTATAGGCAGAAACCAACTACTATGCCCCATCATTTAAAAAAAAGAGCTTTTAATGCATATCCAAACATTTGATTTTTATATTAATGGAGTCACACAATATGGCATTTTGCTGTGTTTATTACAGATAGTTTTTTTACACAGCTTTATTGAGGTAAAATTTAAATACTGTAAAATTCACCATTTGAAGTGTAGAATCCAATGATTTACAGAGCTGTGTAACCATCACCAGAATTCAATTTTTGAAGACTTCCATCACCCCATAAAGATCCCTCGTGTCCATTGTAGTCACTCCCCATTCGCACCCTCAGCCACAGGCAACCACTAATCAGCTTTCTTTTTCTATAAATTTGCCTTTACAGATCGTTTTTAAAAAGAAACAAAATGTCATGTCATACCATTAAAGATTCATTCCCCTTCCACCCACTATGTCACACCCCTCCCTTCTTTCCTCTTCAGAGGTAATCATTATCTAGAGGTTGGTGCTTATCCCTCCAATCCAGGTTTTTGTGCTTTTTCAACATTATATTTTTTAGATTTACCTATGTTTACACATGCAGATCTAGTTCATTCATTTTCACTGTAGTATTCCGGTCTATAAATTTGCTACTTTATTTAACACTTTGGTGGATATTTATATTGTTTTCAAGTTTTTACGTTACAAACTGTATTGTTTTCACCTTATAAACTGTAATGAACATTTGTGGCAGAGACAATGCTATGTATGCTATTATTTATTTACCAAGTTCTGTTTCATAGTCCTCTTTCCTGAGCAACAGAAAACTATACTTTCCAGTCCCCTTGCAAGACCATATGACTAGTTCTGGCCAATAAAATGTGAGCAGAAGTGATGTGGTTACCTCCTGGCTTAGGCAGTGTAAAATATCTGTGATTCGATAGTCAGTCCTCTCTCTCTCTCTCTGTTTCTCTCTCCTTCCTTCTCCTCTCCCTCTCCCTCTCTCGCTCCCTCCCTCTTTCATCATGGGCACAGAGGTTGGCCGTAGAGATAATGGTGCCACATAATCATAGCAGCCTTAATTCCTCAATCACCTCATAGAGGAATGCTGCCTTGGAGAGTTGCCTGATCTACAGTTGACTTTTTATGAGTGAGAAATAAACTCATGTGTTAAGATACTGAGATCTGGGAATGATTTGTTACTGCAATGTAAGTCCAGCTTATTCAGATTAATATAACATCCTTGAACATCTTTGTTCATATTTCCTATATTAGCTATTTGGATTTCCTCTTCTGGGAACTGCTTATTCATTCCATGTCTAATTTTTTTTTTCATTTGGGCTGTTTGTTTTTTTCTTATTGCTTTGTGGGAGTTAAAAAATAAATACTGTAGGGGCCGGCCCGGTGGCGCAAGCAGTTAAGTGCAAGCACTCCGCTGCGGTGGCGCGGGGTTCGCCGGTTCGGATCCCGGGCGCACACCAACGCACCGCTTGTCAGGCCATGCTGTGGCGGCGTCCCATATAAAGTGGAGGAAGATGGGCACGGATGTTAGCCCAGGGCCAATCTTTCTCAGCAAAAAAGAGGAGGATTGGCATTGGATGTTAGCTCAGGGCTGGTCCTCCTCACACACACACACACAAAAATAAAATAAAAATAAATACTGTATATTAATCTGTTATTGGTTATATTCATTGAAAATGTCTTCTTCCTGTCTGCAGCTTGTCTTTTAACTCTGTTTATGATGTCGCTTGTCATATAGAATATTTTTATTTAATGTAGTCGAATTTGTCAATATTTTCCTTTGTTGTTTGTGCTTATTGTGCCCTGTTTAATAAATCCTTTTCTACCATTATGTCATGAAGATATTCTCCTATTTCTAATTCTAAATTTTTTGAAATTTTGCTTTTTACATTTAGGTCTTTAATCCATTTAGAATTTATTTTTGTGAATGATGTGATGTAGGGATCTAATTTTATTTCCCCCTACCTTCAAGGATAACAAATTGTCCCAGCATTTATTGAATAGTCCATCTTTTTCCCACTAATTTCTAATGCCACTCTGTCATATACCAAGTTCCTGTATGTAGGTGGATCTGCTTCTGGGCACTCTAATCTGAATCACTGATCTATTTCAGGGGTCAGTGAACTATGTCCCTCAGGCCAAATTTGGCCCACAGTCACAGATCAAGCCAGCTAGCAATGTGAGTGGTGAAGACCAAGCCTGGGCCTACTCCTCTGCCTCATTCCCCTCTCTGCTTCCAGTGCCTGCCACCCTCTCTGACGGCCATGCCTCCCTGCTGCCCAGGGCCCACACTGGTCTCTGCATACTTACTGGAGGCTCTACTGTTGGCAACTGCCAGCATGGAGCAGTGGAATCTCAGTCTGGAAGTTGATGACTTAGTGAGTTGCCTTGCCTCTGGCCACCTGCCCAAGTTAAGACAGCAGAGCTCTCTGGGAGAAGCGAGGGGTATGCTGGAGTCTGGATGTTGCTGGGGCCGAAAATGAAACTGACTGTGGTGGTTGCCACTCTTCCCTCCTCCAAGATCACAAGGCCTTTCTCCTTTAGGTAGAGTGAGCAACCATCCTGGTTTTCTGGAGATGGAGAGGATTCTCAGGAACTGGGACACTCAGGGCTAAAACAAGGGCAGTCTCAAGCAAGTCTGGATGGTTTGTGGATGGTCACCTTATCCTTTGGCTGATAGCTCTTCATCTAGAGAATGTCTCTAACAGACGGTGCAAAGCTTGCTCACCGCCTGGGATGGCCCGCCCCAGGCAAACAGGGTGGGGCGGGGCAGGAGTTGTTCTCTTGTTATATAAATACCTACATAATATCCTCAATTTTGCCGCTTGGAATGAAAAGCGTAAACTGTTTACTATCTGGCTCTTTACAGAAAAAGTTTGGTGATCTCTGATCTATTTGATTATTTTTGTGCTAATATCACATTGTTTCAAAATTAATATAGTTTTATAATAAATTGATAACTAGTAGGGTGAATACCCCTTCATTCTTTTTCAAAGTTTTCTTGGCTATTCTTGGCCTGTTATGCTTCCATATCAATTTTAGAATAAGCTTGTCAAGTTCCATGAAAAAAATGCTGTTTGGATTTTGTTCGAATAGAAGTGAATAATAATTTTCTTCATTATGATCCTACACATACTTGGTTAGTTTTATTCCTAAGTGTATTATGTAGGTTTTGTTGTAATGGTGAATGATATTTTAAACAATATATTATACATTTTCTAATTGATTATTGCGGGTACACTGAATTTTGTGTATTGATTTGATATCCAGCAACATTGCTACAATCTCTAAATAATGCCAATAGTTTGTCTACGGATTCTCTACGTTTTCCTATAGGTTATCATTTTGCAAATAATGGCTTTTTTTCTTTCTTTAAAATATCCCCTCTCATTTCTTTATATTGTGTTATTGTTTTGACATGTCCCTCCAGACTTGGAGTAGAAACAGTGATGAGGATCTTTGATTTGTTTTCTGATTCTAAAGAGTATGATTCTAATGTTTCACCATTAAGTATGATGTTGTTGCGGGTTTTTGGTAGCTACCTTTTATGGAGTTAAGGAAGCTCCTTTTTGTTCTAAGTTGCCTAAGAAGTTTTTTTTTAAATCATATGAATGGGTGTTGAATTTTATCAAATGCCTTTTCTGCACCTAGTGAGATTTGATGAATTTTCTCTTTTGGACACTTAATTTTATAAATTACATGGATTTTATAATGTTAAACTAACCTTGTGTTGCTGGGATAAGTACCACATGGTCCTAATGTATTAAAAATTATAATACATTTCTAGGTTTGCTGATTTTTAATTTAGGATTTTTCATCAATGATCATAAGTCAGATTGTCCTGTTTTTGTGCTCCTTTTGCACTGTTCTGTTCTAGTTTTGCTATCAAGATGTACTAGGCTCACAAAATAAGTTGGAGAGATTACCTTCTTTCTTTTTTCTGGAATATTTTATATAAAATCTGGATTATACCTTTTTAAAAATTTGGTAAACTTGCCTCCAAAACCATATGGGCCTTTGACAGCTAAATTTAATCCATTATCATTTATTGTGATTACCAATATATTTGGACTTCTTTCTTTTCTTGCTTTGTTTTTTAATAACATATTTATTGAGATATAATTCACGTACTTTAAAATTCATATTTTTAACGTGTAAAATTCAGTGGCTTTTGGTATATTCAGAGTTGTATAATCATTACCACAATTTAACTTTAGAACACTCTCATCATCCTAAAAAGAAACCCTGTACATATTAGCAGTCACTTACAATCCCCCATTCCCCCAACCCTTGGCAACCCTATTTACTTTCTGCCTCTATGAATTTGCCTATTTTGGACATTTCATATAAATGGAATCATAAACTATGTGGCCTTTTATGTTTGGCTTCTTTGACTTTGCATAATGTTTTTAAGGTTCATTCATGTTGTAGCAATCCATGTTGTAGCATGTATCAGTACTTCATTACTTTTTATGGCTGCCTAATATTCAACTGTATAGATATACCACGTTTTGTTAATCGATTAATCAGTTGATGGACACTTGGGTTGTTTCAACTTTTTGGCTGTTGTGAATAATGCTGCTATGAACATTCATTTACAAGTATTTTGTGGACGTGTTTTCAGTTCTCTTGAGTATATACCTACGAGTGGCACTCCTGGGTCATATGGTAATTTTAATTTTTTGAAAAATGTTTAATGATGATTCTTCTTCTTTTTTTGGGGGTGGGGGGAAGATCAGACCTGAGCTAACATCCATGCCAATCCTCCTCTTTTTGCTGAGGAAGACCAGCCCTGAGCTGACATCTATTGCCAATCCTCCACATTTTTTTTTCCCCTTTTTCTCCCCAAAGCCCCAGTAGATAGTTGTATGTCATAGTTGCACATCCTTCTAGTTGCTGTATGTGGGACGCTGCCTCAGCATGGCCGGACAAGCGGTGTGTCGGTGCACGCCCGGGATCTGAACCTGGGTTGCCAGTAGCGGAGGTCGTGCACCCAACCGCTAAGCCATGGGGCCGACCCCTGATTCTTCTTATTGATCAAGTTTTCTTTATTTTTCTTTCCATCCTCTATCATTTGGAAGTCATACATTTTATTTCTCATCTTCTAGCTGTTTCTTTAAAAATTTAAATAAATATGTAATTCCTTAAATGTTTACAGATAAATGTGACTTAACAAAGAAAAATAAGTAAAATTTCCAGCCATTATCTCCTCACATATTGCCTCTTCCCCATTCTTTCTTCATTTCTTCTGTAACTCATTTTCTGTCTACTGTGAATGGAATCTTTAAAATAATACTACCTCTTTAATTATATTCTGCTTATTCTATCCTTACACATTTTAATCGCTCACATTTTCCATCTATTTTTGTCTCTCTTTGTTGGTGATTTTCTCAGCTACTTCTACTATTTACAAAGTCTCTCTTCAACTGTGTCTAGTCTGCAGTTTTACTTCTCTATTTAGTTTTAAATTTTAATGACTATACTTTTTTTCTAGAAGTTTGTTTTGTTTCTTATTCAAATTCATCTTTTTTCTTCAAAAATCCTGCTCTTCTATCTTTTTAATTGTTTTAAACATACCTATTTTATAATCTCTTTCAAGCTTTTATTTTGTGCAGTTCTTGGTATGCTAATCCTGCTGTTTTTTGTGACAGATGACTCTTCTTCACAGTGGTTAATTTCCTCATGTGGTTTCTATGTTTTTATTATAAACTCAGGGTTCTCTTTTCTATGGGTGTTCCATGCACCCTATGATGTGGAGGTGTCTCTAAATGATTGGTTTTGATTCTGCAGGAGCCTTAGGAGTTTTACCAGTTCTGGACAAAGTTTTATGTTAATTTGTTGTCCTAGTCCAAGTGAGTAATCTATACGGGGGCACCCCCCACACAGAAATATGTCACAGACTTACAGTATGACTTCTCATGGAAGACTTTATTTTCAATCCATAGCTCCCAGGAGCCCATAAATGTCCTTGATGTCTCCCTGAGATGATGGGTCAAATCATTCTAGTCTCCTTTACAAAATATGGATAGATTTTGAGGATCCTAATTTTAAACAGGAGTCTCAATTCCAGTTTTCTGTCTTGTATGGGCCTAAGACCATGTTTCCTGTCCCTTTACGAGCATTAATGTTCCGTCTATGTTCAACTAATAGGGTCCTCACTTCAAGTAAACCCAATGCAACATACATTAGGTTAGAGGTATCTCTGTTCCAAATGATTATTTACTTTACAGAAGGATCTACTCTAGATTACTTCAGAATAGCCACACGTGTATTGTACTGAAATGTGATTTAACTTGTAAAAGTTCAATCTATATAAGACTTTGCATAGTACTTCGCAACAAAGTATTTGCAACAAATACTGAATGAATGAATGAGTGAATGAATGAATGTAAAACTGACAACTATAGCATGAAATTGAAAATACCATTTTATAAAAACCTATAGGATAAAAAGTTTGATACAAATTAGCAATAGCAAGTTGGAAAATCTTAAGTGCAACAGGCAAGCTATTAAATAGAAACCATAATGAGTTGCCAAAAACCCAATGATTGGCGCTTGGAATAGTTCATTATTTTGAAGCTAAACATAAAACTGCTTGCTGAATATTCAGCCTACGAAAAATAATTCTGCTAGTTTGTGGTGATCTGGGAAATTAATTTAAACTTCACATGGGGCTATGTATCAAAGAAAAGACATCTTTATGGCGTGTGCGCAATTCAGCAACTGATGCATACTCCATTTCTTGAGCTATATTGGAGTTTGCCAGTGTCAAGAGGGTCAAGTGACTTTTCTTGCAAAGAGAAAGGACTGCAGGAGAGATAAAAGGAAGCTAAAAAAAAAAGCAGAAAGGAAACATAAAGGAAAGAGTATTATGTTCCAAATCTTTAAAACATAGAAAGGGGGGGAGAAGCCATTTTGAACACTTGCTGTGTTGTACAACAGTATGCTGCAAATTTTTAACAAAAGGGAGATCGGCTTGAGATTTCTTTAATGTATATCAAAACCAGTGGTTTACAAACTACATAGAGCATCTTTGAATACAAGGCAGAACAAGAACTATGACAATGCTGCTTTTCTTTCTTTGGTTAAATGAGGCTTAGTTGTTGGCATCACATAGGTTTTATATTAACACAACACTGGAAAGGAAGTTCTACATTTACAAGGTATAAGAGAAAGGACAAATGGAGTTTAATTCACAACTTCATTGTGTCTCAGAAACTGTGTCCCAGTTCACAGTCCCCACAAGGCTTGGGGAATGATTTCATGTTAAGAAATGGAGGTAATTTTAGTTTCATTGAGACTTCAAGATGAGCAAAAGAGCTTCAAGATGGAAGGAGTTAATTTGATTATAAAATATTCCACTACTTTTTATTGGTGTCATTTGAATTTGGGGCCCCATGCTAACATTTTCAAAATTGTAAAATCAATGAGTTCTATTAATGGTGGGGAATATCATCCTTGAGGGGACCTTAGTGATTATGCAACCCAATCCCTGCATTTTGTAAATGAAAAAACTTAGGCTCAGAGAGAGCTAGTGACTTGCCTAATGTCATACAATGAGTCAGCAGAGAATTGGGACAAAAATTTAGGTCCCTTAACTCCTAGTCCGGTGTTATTTCTGATATCTCATACAAGTTGAAACTCTTTGGGTTGTTTTATTTATTTATTTTTTAAACAGCTGTATTATTTTGCTAGGGCTGTCATGACAAAGTACCACAAACTGGGTGGTACAGAAATTTAAACAACAGAAATTTATTATCTCACAGTTTTGGAGCCTAGAAGCCTGAAATCCAGGTGTCTGCAGGGCCATGCTCCCTCTGAGACTCTGGGTAGAATCATCACTTGCCTCTTCTTAGCTTCTGGTGGTGGCCATCGAGCCTTGGTGTTCCTTTGCTGGCAGCTACATCACTCCAATCTCTGCCTTTGTCACACATGGCATTTTCCCTGTGTATCTTTGTCCAAATTTCCCAGTTTTTATAAGGACATCAGTCATGTTGAGTTAGGGACCAACCTAATGACTTCATGTTAACTTGATTAAATCTGCAAAGACTATATTTAGAAATAAGTCATATTCACAGGTACTGGGAATTAGGATTTTAAGATAACTTTTTGGGAGACACAGTTCAACTCATAATATCAGCTTTATTGAGATATAATTCACATACCATACAATTCACCCATTTAAAGTTTACAATATGTGGTTGTTAGTGTATTCACAGGGTTGTGCAACCATCACCACCACCAAATTTAGAATTTCCATTACCCCTAAAGGAAACTCCATACCCATTAGCAGCCACTCCCTATTTCCCCTCTCCTTGCCCCAGCCTTAAGCAATCACTAATCTACTTTTTGTCTCTATAAATATGCCTGCTCTGGACATTTCATATAAATGGAATCATACAATATATGGTCCCGTGTGACTGTTCTTTCACTTAGAAAAATGTTTTCAAGGTTGATCCATGTTGTAGCCTGTATCAGTTCTTCATTATTTTTTATGGCTGAATAATATTCCCTTGTATGATTATACTATATTTTGTCTATCCATTCATCAGTTGGTGGACATTTGAGTTTCCACTTTGGGGCTACGTGGATAATACTACTATGAACATTTGTCTGCAAACTTTTGTGTGGACATATATTTTGGTTTCTCTTGAGTATAGTTATAAATAGGAATGGAATTGCTGGGTCATATAGTACCTATATTTAACCATTTGAGGAATTTCCATATGGTTTTCCATACTGGCTGCACCATTTTACATTCCCACCAACAAATGTATGAGGGTTCAGTTTCTCCACATCCTCCCCAACACTTGTTATTGTTCATCTTTTTTATTATAGCCATCCTAGTGGGTATGAAATGGTATCTCATTGTGGTTTTAATTTGCATTTCCCTAATGGCTAATGATGTTGAGCATCTTTTCACGTGCTTATTGGCCATTTGTATATCTTCTTTGGAGAAATGTCTCTTCAGATCCTTTTACCATATTTTAAATTGATTTATTTGTTTTATTATTGTTGAGTTGTAAGAGTTCTTTTAATAGTCTAGATACAAGTCCCTTATCGGATATACGATTTGCAAATATTTTCTTCCATTCTATTGGTTCTCTTTTCACTTTTTTTCATGGTGTCCTTTGCAGCACAAAAGTTTTAAATTTTGATGAAATCCAAATTATCTATTTTTTGTTGTTGCTCATGCTTTTGGTGTCATATCTATGAATCCTTTGCAAAATCTGAGGTCATGAAGATTTACTGCTATGTTTCCTTCTAAGGGTTTTATAGTTTTAGCTCTTGCATTTAGGTCTTTGACCTACTTTGGGTTAATGTTTGCGTAGCATATGAGGTAATCCAATTTCATTCTTTTGTGTATGGCTATCCAGCTGTCCCAGCACCATATATTGAAAAGAATATTTTTTCCAATTGAAATGTCTTGGCACCCTTGTTGAAAATCAGTTGATCCAAGACACATGGTTTTATTTCTAGACTCATGATTCTATTCCTCTGATCTATATGTCTATCCTATGCCACTACATACTGTCCTGATTACTATTGCTTTTTAGTAAGTTTTGAAATTGGGAAGTGTGAGTCCTCCTACTTTGTTCTTTTTCAAGGCTGTTTTGCCTATTCTGGGAAACTTGCAATTCCATGTTAATGTAAGAATCAGCCTATCAATTTCTACAAAGAAGTCAACTGGGATTCTGATAGGGATTATGTTGAGTCTGTAGATTAATTTGGGAAATATTGCCAACTTAACAATATGAAACCTTCTAATCCATGAACACGGGACGTTTTTCCATTTATTTAGATCTTTAATATTCTTCAACAGTGCTTTGTAGTTTTCAGAGTATAAGTTTTTCACTTCTAAAATTTGTTTGTAAGTATTTTATTCTTTGTGATGCTATTTTAAATATAATTGTTTTCTTAATTTCATTTTTTGATTGTTCATTGCAAGTATATAGAAATCCAATTGATTTTTTTATATTGATCTTATATCCTGCAACCTTGCTGAACTTGTTGTAGTTATAATATATTTTTAGTGGATTCCTTAATGTTTTCTATATACAAGATAATGTCATCTGCAAATAGAGATAGTTTTACTTCTTCCTTTCCAATATGGAGGCCTTTCATTTCTTTTTTCTTGCCTGATTGCCTGGGCTAGAACCACCAGTACAATGTTGAATAGAATTGATGAAAGCAAGCATCCTTGTCTTATTCCTGACCTGAGAGGGAAAGCTCTTAGTCTTTCACCATTAAGTATGATCTCGGCTGTGGGTTTTGATGCTCTCCTTCAACTAGTCTCAACTGATCTATCTTTTTCCCCGCTACCAACCTTTGCATGCCTGTTGCTCTAGTCTTCAATCCTAGCCTTGCTTACAAAGACCCGCTAGTATAAATAGCCTGATTTTTTCTAATACTTTTCTTTACATGCCTTGTTTATTTTTGCCTCTGCACCCATTGCTCATATAGTTACAGAGAACGCCCCATTTCCTCCAACAATCTAGCTCATACACTTCCTCAGGATAAAGCTCCATTTCCCAGATTATTGCACCACCACCTCCCCAACAGACACAAATGAGCACACATACGCGTGTGGACACACACACATCATGTGATTCCCTGACTTCCCATTTCCTGGGTGCTTTAACCTAATTTACATTTTGTTTAGACTCATACCACTTTATAAATGTTCTTTTGTTATTTCAGATATCTTTGTCTTGGCTCCACCAACTACACTGTAGGTTTCTACAGAGCAAGGACCGGGACCCCTGTATTTTAATATCACCCACAACAGGGCTCAATACTAAGGCTTATAGGAAATGAAGGTGCTTAAGAAAAGCTGACTGACTTCACTTGAAATTTGTTCTCCCAGAAGGACCGCTCCTTCTTTTGTGGGCCACTATGAAAATCAGAGACTGCCAGATGCCACTCATACCTATATAGTGCCCCATTTCCATTTCCAAGCCATTTCTCTTCTCCTCCTTCTTATATTGGCTGAGTTTCAGAGGGAGGTAATTGGCTCCATCAATTTTTATAGCTTAATGAAAGTCTAAACCACGTTTATGTGCTTTCCTTCCAGGGTAAATGCATCACAAGCCAAGGCAAAGTCATTCCCACAGCCCTTGTTTAGAAAATGTATGATTTTTATATTGTCCCTATTAAAGCAATACAGTCCACTAGCTATAACCTCAACCATGACCTTCTTTAAAAATGAGTGCCTTTCAGTGTGAAATGTTCATTCTCAAGGCCAAGCCCATGTGGGGTTTGAGATTTTGTTAACAAAGGTCCCAGATTCCTGAGCACAGTGCCTGCTCTTGTTTTCTTTCCTGTGGCATTTGCCTGTTTTTTGTGCTTTACTGCAACTAAAATATTGACATCTCCCTACCCTACCCCATTAACTATGGCAAATGCCATAGAATGAAAATCCATTACAATAAACATACCACAAATAACAGAATGTAGGGCTTGGTCTTGTTGCCTGAACAGCTAAAAAGGCAGGCTACATACCAGTTTCAGGAGAAAAATGGTTTTTATTAGGCACTGGCTGAGCACATAGCCTGTGTCAGGCATGGGGGTGGGGGATAGGCAAGAAAATACATAGGCGCTGCTCTAGAGGAGTTTACAGTCTCATAGGGGTGATAAGACTAACATACCTAAAACATAGAACTATTAAGTTAGAGGTAGTGTGTGATAATTACTACAACAAGGGCAGAGGAGCATACCGTCAGTGTGACTTGAAGTCATCAAGGAAGGCCTTTGAGAGAAGGTGAGCTCTTAAGTTTGACTTGGAAGGATTTTATGGACAGAGGAGTGAAAGGGATGCAAAGAAACTAACATGAGGTTGACAATATAAGGAGGCCAGCTAATTGGGTCGAAGGTCCGTACCAGGAACCATTTGGAGATAATATTAGCAAAATAGGATAAGTCTAGTTTGAGGTGTGTCTTGAGTGGATAGAATCACAAAGTATTAGAGCCAGAAGGGCATTGCTAACATTCCAGCTGGAGCTGGAATTCCTAGTCCAATGTCTAGCTCCTATTATTTTTGTTAGAATTTTTTTTAATCCATGGAATTTTTTCTTCGACTGGAACTTTATGGAAAGAAGCTCAATATGTAAAGCAGACAAAAGTAAAAGTACTTTGGTTGAATTTGGGGGAGATCAAGATGCACCCAATTCCTACATTTTAAGAGTGAGACAACAGAGATATAGGAACAGAAAATTATCTCCATGTCATTAAATCCAGTGGACACTTAGTCCCCATCTTGCCTGGCTTCTCAGCAGCATACTGCATTGTTGACTACTCCCTCTTGCTCAACACACTCCTTTCCTATGTCTTCTATGATACAACTCTTCTGATTTTCCTCTTACTTCCTGGCCTCTCCCTCTCCGTCTCATTTGGGTACTCATTTTCCTACACCTAGACTTTAAATGTGGGATTTCCCAGGACTTGAGCCTCAGCCCTTTTTACTTGTTGCCCTGCATTCTCTGCCTAGGCAATCTTATCTCATGGGTTCAAGTATAATCTAAATGATAGTGACTCTCAAGATATATTTCCAGCCCAAGCCTCTCCTCTATTCCAGATTAGGCATCTCCATCTGGGTGTACCACATGTGCTGCAAACTCAAAATTGCCAAAACTAAACTCATCTCCTTCCCCTCCCTACAGCCGTTCAAGTTTGCAGCTTCGCCTGTGTTCTTTATCTCAGTGAATGGCATCACTAATCACCCAGTTTCCTATGTCCTGAAACAAGGACTCATCCTTGACACCTTCTTTTTTCTCCTCTTCCACATTCAATCACCAAGTTGTGTTCATCTTATCTCCTAAATATCTCTTATATCTCTCCACTCCTCTTTTCCATCACTGCACCATAGATTACCACTCCCCTTCAGGCCACCATCATTTCTGTTGGACTACTTCAATAACCTCATTGTTCTCCCTGCTTCTACTCTTTCCCCCCTCCTCCAGTCAGTTCTTTACATTGCAGCTGGGGTGTGCTTTTTAAAGCATAAATCTGATCATGTCACTTCCCTGTTCAGAAGCCTTCAGTGGCTTCGCATTGCCTAAGGAAAATGTCTAAATTTATTAGCAGATTTTAGAAAACCTTTATGAACTGGCATCTGTCCACTTGCGCAACCTCATTTTTTTCTAACCAGACCTCTCTCTCTTTTACACTGATACTCCAATCATAATGAACTTGGTTCAGTTCCCTTTATGTACTCTACTCACAGCCTCACAGCTTTAGCCTATTGTATGGGTTTTTACCGACTGGACCTCCCATCTGCGTACATACTGCCAGACTAACTCATCCTTCTGGTCTCAGCTGAAATTTCATCACCCCTGGGAAGTCTTCCTAACTCCACTCCCACTCCCAAGTCCAGGAGAAATGTCCCTCCATTGTATCGCACAGCTCCTTCAGAAATTAATCTTTTACGGAATGTATCACAAATTATTGTAATTGCTGCTTTAATTGTATATCTCCATAATTAGCCCATAAGCTAGCTCAGTGAGGGCAGGATCCATCTTGCCTACCACTGTATCCTCAGTGTGTAGCATGGTGCCTAAAATATAGCAAGTTTTTAAAAAAATACCTGCTGAATGAATACATGAGTAAATGAGTTACACCATACATCAAAGCTTATACTGCTTTTCAAAAAACTTAACAAAATATAGTGACAATGCTAAACTTTGCCATAATTCTCCCATTTTTGCTCTTTTATTTGATGTCTTCTTAAAGGGATACACTTTTGGATCTTGGAAAATCTTTGCAAATGCCAAAGGCATGATTGATTATGATGATTAGATATTTGGTCAAGATGATTATGGCTCAAAGTCTTGCCAATTGTCCTGTGGGGAGGGCCTTCCTTTTAACTTGTAATTATGGTTACCTAACTTCTGCAAAGATTCACTGGGGAAATTAAAAAGCAAAGATAATTAAAAATAAGAGATGACACATTTTAATCTTATGTAGCCAACTAAGGCACAGGCTCTCTCCCTTTTCAGCTGTTTGTCATTTATGAACCTCAAGGTATTTTGCTGAGAATGGGCTATTTTCATGGTGTTATGGGCACACTGGCAGGAGACTGGAACACAAGAAGACACAGATGAGAAGTGAGAGACCATTAAAGGCCAGTTCAGCAAGTGAAAATTCCAACCTCATGAACTTCTAAATTCCTTGAATTTCATTTTTAATGAAAACGGAGAGCCAATTTCAAGCCCTGGAGAAAGGATCTTGCCTTTTCAACCACCAGGCAGGTTGGCAGGGTTACAGGGCAGCTTTCTGATCAGGCCTCTGTGCCTCAGTCACAACTCTTAGACAACAGCTGCTGGCTGAAAGAAGATCTGGGATTCCTGAGCCTGTGTTCTATAGTAAGGAAAGCGTACTATGGCTGACAGAGAAGTGGGCCTTGCCTCCAGCTCTTCTGGGAAAGGTGGGTTGAATATCCCAACTCATTCCACTTGCCATTTCTTCAAAGCCCCTACCTAATTCCCAGGGTAGCCTGCTGCCCTTTAAAAGACAAAATCAGCCTCCAGTTAAACAACATGTGAGCTGAACACTAGGTAGTGTTTCATGATGCCAGACCGGGCAGCTTAGAAATCAGAGAGCCTGCCTCTCTCTGATGGTCCCCCTCACGTGCCTATCTGCTCCTAAGAGATCTTTCTTTGGATGAACAAATAATAGTACCAAAAAAGGGAGAAATTATGCATAATGTGGCACCAGGGAGTCGTCAGATAGACCTAGAAAAAGTATCCTTGGAAACACTAGGAAAATGGCAGTAAGCAGGCCTGGCTTTTGTAGACATTATGAGTCTTCCAGGAACCCAGGACCCTTATAATGCCCCCTGCTGTCCCTAGCCCCTAACTTATGACCTCTACCGAAGCTGACTCTCCCCAGAAGTGCCCTGTATTCTGAGTAATTTGTTACCCAGAGAAATAGAAAACTAATACACTCCACCAACCCTCCATTGCCCTTCAAAACTTCCTTATTCTATTTTCTTGAGTAGGTGATTGTATTAGTTTCCTACGGCTGTTGTAACAAAGTACCACAAACTGGGTGGCTTGGAACAATAGAAATTTATTGTCTCAGTTCTGGAGGCCAGAAGTCCAAAAACAAGGTCTTGGCAGGGCCACGCTCCCTCTGAAGGCACCAGTGAAGGATCTTCCAGGCTTCTCAGCTTCTGGTAGTTCCTTGGCTTGTGGCAGCACAACTCCAACATTCACATGGCGTTCTCCCTGTGTGCATGTCTGTCTCTTCGCATGGTGTTCTTTTTATAAAAGAACATCAGTCATAATAGATTAGGGGCCCATCCTACTCTCATATGACCTCATCTTAACTAATTACATCTGCAACAATGCTATTTCCAAATAAGGTCACATTCTGAGGGGGTTAGGACTTCACCATATGAATTTTTGAGGGTTACAATTCAACCCATAACAGGTTCTGACTAGCTCAATAAGATAAGTAATGACTTAAAATGGCTGTAGATATATTTATATTTCAAAAGGAGCCTTCCCTACTTTCATTGAAAGTACTGACCGTGAGGAAAGACCTAGAGAGCATCATTCTAGAGGCTTGGAGAACTGGAGGCCACTCAGTCTGGAGAGCTTCAGAAAAGCTGTGTCCTTGGAGACAAAGGTTTAGCATCTTTAGTCCGGGAAGAGGGAATTTCAGGAAAAAGAGACTCCATATGGGGAATTATTGTTTAATGGGTACAGAGTTTCAGTTTGGAATGGTGTAAGTTCTGGAGTTGGATTGTGGTGATGGTTGCACAATAATGTGAAAGTAATTAATGCCACTGAGCTACATCTAAAAATGATTCCAATGGTAAATTTTGTGTTATGTATATTTTACCACAATAATTTTAAAAAAGAGAAACAAATAAAAAAGGAGACTCCACATGACTTTCCCTGAAGTGGGTCAGAGTTGTGGGTGGGAAGGGAGAGGGAGGCTCACAATCAGGAGTGCGAGTAGAAGGCAGAATCCCAAGAGGGCTCCCAGTCACCACTGACTCAGACAGGAATCAGGAATTACAGACTAGGGATGGTGGCTGTGAGATCCCTGTAAGGTTCTGTGGCCTCTGTAATTTCTCAACAGTATTTTATTAATAAGTAGTAATGGTGATAATGAACAATTGTTGAACACTTACTATATGCCAGGCACTGTGCTAAGTACTTTCCATTGTCTAATGCATTTAATTTTAATTTTTGTAACACCTATAAGGAAAGTAATATCATTATTATTCACCATTTACAAAAGAAATTGAAGCTCAGAGATGTTAAATAATTGGGCAAAGGTCAAACAGCTGGGAAGTGGCAGATTTTGAGTCAGTATTGGTAATTTATATAGGAAATTGTCCATTTCATTTAGGCCTTCAATTTAGTACAAATAAGACTTTTTTGGTATTTAAACTGTAAGGCAATTTCTTAAGAAATAATACATTATACAAGTAATACATGAATACGTTCTTCTTATAAAAATGAAAATATTATTCATTATCTCATTATTACTTATAATTTCCACCTCCTTTTTCCAGAAGTAACCACTATTATCGGTTTGGTTGTATACGTCCAGAACTTTTTATGTTCATTTACATTTAAATATTGCTTTCTTGAATCTTTGATAGAATGTGTCAGTAAAACCACTGGGACTTTTCTTAGAAGGAATTAGAAAATTTTGGCTACTGTTAAAATTTCTTCAGTGGTTTTTGGTCTATTCAAGATTCTCTTTTTATTCTTGGGCCAATTTTGGTAATTTGTATTTTCCTTGAATGTGTCCATTTTTTTAAGGCTTCAAATTGACTGGTAGTAGGTTGTACATGGTATTTTCTTGTAATTTTTAAAGTCTCCACTTTATCTCTAGTTAGACCCCTTTTGTGTTCCTGATATTACTTATTTTGCCTTCTGTCTTCTTTTAAATGATCATATTTGTTAAATTTTTGTTTATGTAATTTTTAATAATATTTTAAAATAAATATATTTTAAATATATTATCCATATTTGTTTATATTATGAATTATTTCAGAGTACTCTCTTTTGGTTTATTATCTAGTTTTTTTGTTTTATTTTATATTTTATGAATATATGTTTTTATCTATATTATTTTTTCATTTTACGTGCATTGAATTGATTTTATTGTTTTCTTTCTACCATCTTGAGTTGAAAGCTTAGTTTATTTATTTTCAATCTTTCTTTCTCGATTTTAATTTTCTTTTTTTGCATTTTTTTGAGGAAGATTGGCCCTGAGCTAACATCTGTTGCCAATCTTCCTCTTTTCTCCCCAAAGCCCCAAGAGATAGTTGTATTTTGTAGTTGTACATCCTTCTAGTTGCTGTATGTGGGACACCGCCTCAGCATGGCTCGATGAGCGGTGCGTAGGTCCGCACCCAGGATCCAAACTGGTGAACGCCGGGCCGCTGAAGCGGTGTGCGTGAACTTAACCGCTATGCCACCAGGCCGGCCCCATCTTTATTTCTAATACATGCATTTAAGATTAAATTAATTTTTGAGTGCTATTTGGCCATATCCCTAAGGTTTTTTTTTTATTTTTTATTGAAGTATAACATACATATAACAGTGTACAAATCAAAAATTTTCATCTCATTGAATTTTTATAAACGGAACACGCCTCTGTAACCAACATCCTGGTTGAGAATTAGAACATGACCAGCATGTCAGAAGCCTCCTCTTGCACTCCTTCTAGTCATCACCGACCCCCCCTTCAAGAGTAACCACTATCCTAATTTATAATGACGTATAGATTAGTGTTGCATGTTTTTTAACTTTGTGTGAATAGAATGATACAGTATATATTCTTTTGAGTCGATTTTTTCACTTAACATTATATCTGTAAGAAACATCCACATTGTTGTGGGTAATGGTTCATTATCCTTGCTGCGTAGTATTTCATTATGTGACTATACTACAATTAATTTATCCATTTTTATTATTGATGGATATGTGGATTGTTTCCAGTTTTTAGCAATAACAAATAAAGCTGCTTTGAACCTTCTTGTACACATATTTAGGTGAACATATGCACACATTTCTGTTGGGTATTTACATAGGAGTGGAATTGCCAGATCCTAGGGTATGTATGTGTTCAGCTATTTCATGCCAGTTTCCCTAAGTATTTACACTCCTTTCAGCAGTGTATGAGATTTTCATTTGTTCTGTGTCTTCACTAACAGTTGGTATTTTTCTGTCTTTTTTTCATTTTATCCATTCTGGTGAATATGTAATGGTATTACATTGCTGTTACAATTTGTGTTTCCATGACGAGTAATGAAGTTGAGCACCCATTCCTAAAGTTTTGAGATTACTTCTGTTCTAAATAGTTTATAATTCCAATTTTACTTATACTTTGGTCTAAGCGTTATTTGGAATTGTATTTTTTAAAAATTCCCAGGTGTAAAGATTTTAAGGAACTATCTTTTTGTAGTTGATTACTAATTTTATTGCATTGAGAACAGTGAACGTAGCCTACAGAACATTGTGTTTTTGGAATTTGATATTTTCTTGCAGTCTAATGAATGGTCATTTTTCAGTGAATATTTATGTATGTTTAAAAAGAAGGCATATTCTCTATTTGTTGAATACAAAGTTCTATATGTTAATGGTGTTGTTCAAATTTTCTTCATTCTTAATTTTTGTCTACTTGATGTCTCAATTTCTTAGAGAAATATGTTAAATTCACCTATCGTGATTGTGATTCATATAAAGCATGGTTTTTTATTGTACATTTATCAGTTTATGTTTCTATATTTTGATCCTCTGTTCATAAGTGTGGAAAGGTTCATAACTGTTACAACTTCTTGGTGGAGTATTCTTTTTTGTAATCAAAATAATGTTTCTCTCTTTGTCTCTGAATTGTTTTTGCCTTTAATTTATATTTTGTCTGCGCTTAATATTGTTACATCAGTTCACCTTTTGTTATCATTTGTCTGGTATTATCTTTTTCTATCTCTTTATTTTCAATCTACATGAGTCATTTTGTTTTAAGTGTGTCTCTTGTGCATTACATCTAGTCGGATCATTTTTACTGTCTTTTAAATAGATAAGTTTAATTCACTCACATTTACTGTGATTACTGATGTGTCTAGAGTTATTCTTGCTTCCTTATTTCCTGTTATAAGCCTACCATGATTTCACTTTCTTAATTTTTTTCCTTCCTGATTTTTATTGACTGGATTGAGAGTTTTTTATTCCCCTCCCCCCTTTCAAGTTGCAAAATTATACATTTTATTTCTATGTTTTATTAATCATCCTTAAATTTTTAACATGCACAAAAAGTTATATATTTTTCTAACACTAGAATTAGTATCTAATTCATCTTCCTGAAAAGATAATAACTTTAGCATGCTTTTTCTATCCTGTGCTCTCCATCCCCAATTCTCATATCGATAGTTTTGGATTTGAGTCTCAGTACTTTCTCTTGGATTCAATTTTCTTCTTTCTGTACTATATCCACCAGCAATTCTTTCAGCATGGGTTTGTAGTTGGTAAAATTTCTGAGTCTTTGCATGGCTGAAAATGTCTTTATTGTACTCAACTTCTTGATTGATAGGATTCTAGATTCAGAATTATTTTCCCTTAGCTATGAAGTGCTCCTTGTTTTCTTGCATCCCGTGTTGCAGATGAAAGTCTGATGTCAAATCGATTCTCATTCCTTTCTGGTAACCTGACTCCTCTTTCTGCTCATTGGTAGCTTTTAGCGCCTTAACCTTGGTTTCTGAAATTGTACTACAATGTGTGTAAGGGTATGTCTGCGTGTGTTTAATTTGTCCTTCTTGGCACTTGATGGGCTTTTTCAATCAAAGACTTATTATCATTCTTCAATTATAGAAAAGTTTTGGCTCTTATTTATTCAAATATTGCCTCCTCTCTATTTTGTCTGTTCTCTTCTTTTGAAACTCCTGTTAGACTGATGTTAGAACTTCTGGGTCTGTCCTCTATGTTTTTGTATTTTCGCACTTTCTATCTTCTTAACTCTTTGGGTTCTACTGGATAATTTCTCAGTTCAGTCTTGTGGCTTACTTATTTGCTTTTCATGTAAATTTAATCTGCTATTTAGCCCATTTATTGAGCTACTTATTTTAGTAGTTATATTTTAATTTTCAAGATCTCTAAATAGCTTTAAAAATAATCTTCATTCAAATCTTCATTCAAAACCATTTATTCTTGTTTTATGGATGTGATATCCTTCCATATCTCTCTAAGGGCATAAATCGAACTTGTGTGAAAGTCTTATTCTGATTTTTCTATTAATTTTGCTTCCTTCTAACTTAAACTTTTTCATTTATTGCGTTTGTTGTTTCTCTTCAATGATGTGAGTTTTCCTTACATGTTTGACATCTGTTGCCCCTGTTTGCACAATCTGCTTGAGGGACAAGATGGAAGTTGCTGCTGTTGTGACTATTTTAAAGGAGAGTAAGATATATTGCTGTCTGGAGTACATAAGTGGCTATATTTCTGGAAGTGAGTGCTCTCTATTCCTCTCCGGGGTTGCTAGCCTCCTGAATAGGGTTGCCAGAATTAGTAAATAAAAGAAGTCCCAGCTAAATTTGAATTTCAGATAAGAATGAATATTTTTTTCTATACATATGTCCTATATATTGCATGTTAAAGTCCTAAAATGCTAACATTTTTTAATTTAAATTTTAACTTCAGTTAAATTTGAATTTCAGACAAACGAATTTTTTTTAGTATAAGTATGTCCCATGCAATATGTGGGGCATAGTTATCAAAAAAAAAAAAAAGTTCATTGCTTACCTGAAATTCAAATTTAATTGAGTGTCCTATAATTTGTATGACAACCTTATATCTAAAGCATTGCTGTCTCTTTTATCCAAGCTCCCATACTCACTTGCTCCCACCTGGAGACAGACACTGCTGTTGCTAATGTTACTACTACCTGGCCCATGGAGGGAGCAGGTGGGAGGGATATGCAGGGCATATTACCCTATTTGATCTTGCCCAATCATCTCATAGTTTTCCTTGAGCTCTTCCTGTTTCGACCACCTGAGGGCATGAAGCATCCTTTGTACTGCTGTCATCTACCACAGCAGAGTTGTACTGCCTGTCATAGGCTGTAGTTTCTCTCTTTAATACTATCCCACCTGCTTCATGTCTTTCAAGGATTCCTCTATATTTCAATGGTTTTGGTGCTGGATGGAGAGGCTACAGCGTGTATTAGGTCTTTCATCTTGAAATCAGTGATCCTGCACTTTTATCTACCAGATGATACTATCTCTATTTATTTCCTGGCATGATCATTAGGTTCTGGTTGTTTGAGTTCTTCTGAAAGGAAGAAACTGGGTAGTTTGTGTCACCATTGCAGCCAGGATCTAGGGGTGAGCATGCAATGGTCACATTCATGAAATGGAATGGGGAGAGGAGGAGCAAGTCATCTGAGACTAGTGGGAAAGGAAGTAAAGAGATCATACTTTTATAGGCACTGGTATCAGTGATCTGGATTTGAACTCCAGTCACCACTTACTAGCTTCATGACCTTGGACTGGTTAATGCCTTTGGGCTTTAGTTTCCTCATCTGTAAATGGGGATATTACCTATTTTCCTGATTCTAACATTTTAACACCACTGTATTTGATATGTATCTTACAATTAGTGTGTATGATTCATGTAGGATCTGTTAAATTGATAGTGAGTCTTAAAATCAATGGCATCTTGGAATTAGGACTAGGGTACCATTACCTATTTCATAGAGTTTTGTAAAGATTCAGTGAGGTAATGCATGTGAAGCACTTGACTGAGTACCTGGCACATAAGTAAGTGCTCACTGAGTGTCACCCAGTGTTTGTGAGAGCATGGGAAACTGGCCTGGGACTGAAAGTGGATCCTGGGGCTTAAGAGGGGAATGGCCTTTGGGAACCTTGACAATGACAAATAGTAATAATTTTGGACAGACAAGCTCATGGGGGTAATCCTTTTGATTGGGGGCAGGGCCTGCAGTGGTCTTCCAATAATAAAGTCAGGCCAGCTTTGCCTGAGGGCTCTGCATCAGTATATTCTGCTTAATTTATACTTCCAAGCAGCAATATGATTACTAAGCATAAGGAACTGTATTAGTCACCTTCTGAACAAGTGACCAATCGGGAAAAACTGCCCCTACTTTGGTCGATGGATCCTTTTAATTAAAAAGTACAGAGGAGTTTGCACAGGAAGGGAGGCAAAGAGTGAACATGTTTGCATTTTTTTAAGAGTTGACTTGTAACATTGGGGGGTCACATAAGCCTTGAGCTCAGTGCAGTTGTGTTGGGATTTATATGCCTGGTATAAAGCTTACAGTGTCAGGAATTATTGGTTTGCTTTTGGCTTTGTGTGATTCCAATCAATAATTACACCTATTGATCAAAGACATACATTCAAAACATTAATTTACATTGAGCACCTCAACTTCATAAAATAGTAACAACTGAAATTGCTGGAATTTATTTCCCTTTTGTTTTCAAAAGAAAAATTCTCAGTGCTGTGGATATCCTCAGCATGATTCAGAGCTCAAAGGTGGTTAATTATCCACCAATATCACAGAGAAGAAAGCTCTGCAAATTATTAGGGTGCAAATTGGAATCCCAGTGGAAGCTGTTTGTGTGTACTTTCTAAAGTTCATCTGCTGAGGTGAGGACCTCTTTCTGGCCTTGGAGGGAGTTGAACGTAAGGAATGGTGCCCTCGTCAGTGAGGAAGACACCTTGGCTTCACAAGACAGCTGAGCTGGAGGGTGACTTTCCAGGGCCAGAGTGTCCACACTCCAAGCCGAATTCATTACGCACGCCCTAGGAAGTTGAACAAAGACAGACTAGGCCTGCTGCTGGGGCCAAGAATGCCATGAAATAGTTTTCCAGCTGTGTTTGGTAGAGACTTAGGGTTCCATGGCTGAACCTCAGGAGCTTCTGGGTAGAGAGGTAGGGGAGGCTGAGTTTATGGGACAATTGGCTCTATTCTTATTTCAAACAATGATTCTGTGTCGTCATTGTAAACATTGTTCCTAAATAAACTCACAGTTACAGCCTAGCCTGGTTCTGTCTTTGCTGATGTAACAACCCCCTCAAACACACACACAGTCCATTTGGCTGACTCTCCTCTCCCGGCAGGATCTCTCCTAGCTAGCAAACAAAGCCCTCCTTTCCTCAACCTGCATATCTAAAGCCTACCTGTGATAGATTGCATTGATGGACCTAATTCTTCACTTCTCCCATTGTAGGCGGTATATTCTGCCCCATCTTTGGACTCTGGGCTCAGCCATGTCATGCTTTACCAAACAGGATGTTAGCAAACATGTTGCAAGCAGAGGCTTGGAAAATGCTCGCACATTTTCTCCTGCTCACCCTTGCACCTCTGCTCTTGCTCCCTTGCCATATCCATGAGAACATGCTTAGGTTAGCCTGCCGGAGGTATGTAAGAAACACATGGAGCAGAGCCACACCACCCCTCACTCAAGTTGAGGCCAAACTAGATCAGCCAACAGCCAGCTGATTTCTGGACACGAGTGAGCCTAGCCAAGATCAGTTAGCTGACCTGCAGCTGACTGTAGACACATGAGTAAATCCAGCCTAGATGATCAGAACTTCCCAGCTAACCTGTAGACTCGAGAGGAATAATAAATAAATGGTTGTTGTTTTGAGCCACTGAGTTTTGGGGTGGTTTATTGCACAGCCTTCTTGTCGCAATAGATAACAGATACACTACCCAATCACTGAGGCTTAGCTCGTATCAGTGCAAAGCCTTCCCTAGGAGCTCTTACAGAAGAGGATGCTCCTTCTTTAGAACTCCTACAGCACTTACTGCTTGTGCTGCCTATTGGACTTTTTGATTCTCTGCATTACATTGGAACCATATTTCATTGACTCCAGGATGGCATTGGCGGAAAAACACACCATTAACTTATGAATCACTAAGAAAAATAAAACACCACCAAATATACTACAACATGCCACCCATTGGAAGACACATCCTAATTTCAGAACTTTTAAAATGTGTTTCCTAGAATAAATGAAATATGGTAATTAACTCTTCAGAGTTTTATGTCTTAGTTCTCCAGCAAGATTGTCCTTGAGGACAAATATAGGGTTTTCATCTTCTTTGGGAAGCAGCATAGTTAGCATAGCTTTGGAGTGAGGCAGACCCTTGTTCACATTCTGGTTCTCTCACTTAACTAGTGTGAGCTGAGGCAAGTGACCTAAATTCTCTGAGCCCCAGTTTTCTCTCTATAAAAATAGAGATAACAATTCTTATCTCACAGGGTCATTGTGAGAATTTATTATATCATACAAATAACATCTTGGTCATTTAAAACAATGTTTAATTAATTTCTTTGATTAGGTAATACAGGTGTGTGAAAAAAAATTTCAAAATGCACACAAGGGAACGTAGTGCAAAATAAGCCTCCTTCTCACCCCTGTCCCCCAGTCAGTCACTCAGTTTCCCTCCTAGGAGACAACCACAGTGACCAGTTTCTTGAGGATCTTTCCAGAGATGCTCAAAGTAGTCATTTAATCAATGTTAGCTTCTTTCTGCCTCTTTTGAACCCCACAATACCTAGTAGAGAGCTGGGCCCTTTGTAAGGGCCAAGGTGCTGATTGCCCATTAACATCTAGAACTCTCAATGAAAATAGGTAGCACAGGAAATTGGAGTGAATAGACCAGTGTCAGACATTTCTGGGAAAAAAAATATTTGTCAGTCCATCTTCATATAATTGCCTCTTTTTTGTTCATAAGAGCTAAGCGCAGAAAATTTTCAATTAACAGAGGGCTCATTACTTGGGTGTAAGTTAATATAAGTTTTTCTGTAACTGCTGCTTCTTCAAAAGTGCTGAGACAGGGAATGCAGACTTCGCTTACCACAACTGAAAAGCTAGCCAAGCAGAGGAAACCAAACTAATAATGTGGCTGATATTGTCAACTGCTATACATACGCAGATAGAGGAAACCCGTATTGACATAATAATAATAAATATGTAAAGAAAGCTTGTGGTTTACCAATAAAATCATTTACCATGTTGCTGACTTGACTGGAAAATGATGCTTTATAACCAGTCTCTCAATTTGATTGATACCTAATTAAAAATTCACTAGGCTCAACTTCAAGCTCCTCGAGCTGTATTAAAGTCACTGCTGTACCAATGGAGGCATAATATCATTTAAAACCAACGCAAGTATGATCATTTATTTAAAGTTTAGAAATAGTTCTGAAAATTGCAAAGTTGCATAAAATCTGTGACCACATACAGAAAAACAGCAGTGTAGTTTAGTGGAGAGAACTAGGGACTCAGAAGGGCCTGGTCTCAGTTCTGGCTCTGTCGTGGTCACACTGCATGGTCCTGGGTAAGTTACTTCTCTGTGGCCCCTGGTTTCATCATTGGTATAATTAAGATAATAATATCTTTTTTTTTTTTTAACTTCACTGGATTTTTCTAAGACTTAATAAGAGGCTGTATGTAAACTAGCTCAAATGGTATAAAATAGTACCTGAATGTAGTGCCAAAATTTAGTGAGCTCTTACCATGTGCTACCGACTGCATGGTGCTGAGGACACATAAGTGAACAAGCCCGGATCCCTATGCTCGAGGAAGTCATGGAGAAGCTGCCAGAGAGAAATGCGAGTGTGCTGTCACTAGAGTTGCTGGATAAAATTCAAGAGGCTCAGTTAAGTTTGAATTTGAGATAAACAATAAAGAATTGTTAACATAAATATGTCCCAAATATCACATGGGACATACACTAAAAATTATTCATTATGCACCTGAAATTCAAATTTAACTGGGTGCCCTGTATTTTCATTTGCTAAATCTGACAACCCTATGTGTCACACAAGAGTAGAAGTATGTACATAGTAGAGAAGCTGTGCAGTGGAGAAATTAATGAATTCTGTCTTAAGGTATCAGGGAAGGCATCATGGAGGAGGGGAAGAGAGATGACCAAGCATTTGACAAGTGAACATGATTGTATGGGGTGAGAAGAGGAGGGGAGGCCATTTCAGGTGGAGAGAAAAGCAACAGCACAAGGCAAGAAACAGCTGGGAGAGTGCAAGCAACTCCAGGCTTTTCAATGTTGCTGAACCATCAAATGTGAGGTAGGGAGTGACAAAATTTGAAGTCCCTGGAAAGGGACTTCTATGGACTTCATGAAGGGCCTTATATGGACTTTGAAGTGTTTAATCTGTATCCCATAATGAAAGTGATGAAATTAACCAAGGAGTATACGGGAATACATTTCCTGGATGGATGGGTGGGGTGGATAAATTTGACCACAAGGACAAAATATTAGACCTCCTCTACGTAGAGAAAGAATGGCTGACAGGACAGAGATTTTTGTTATCAGGAAGGTGGAGGGGATGGGGAGAAGGAGAAAATGGAGCTGTTGTCTATGTTGGATCCGAGAAAGGGCAGGTAGGGAGCCATTTCTGAAGCTAGAGGACTGATGAGATGGCTTTAGAATAAACTAAGGAAACGTGGACTTTACCTAGTGGCGGGTGCGTATAGATTTTATTACCTTAAGGGGTACTATAGGCTGGAAAGATAAATAGAAGAGGTTAAAGAAGTGCTGATATATGGACAGAGATCCCAGGGTGTAGGCAAGCTATAAATATTCAGTTAACTCGTACGCGTCTGGAGGGCTGGAGAGGTGGGTGGCTAGGTGTTGGTTTACAGAAGGAAGCAAGGAGTTTGCTGGGCAGGTCAAATGACTGGATGATTGAACTGTGACCTTTAGCTGGCCCTCATTCTGGCTCACAAGAGCCAATTGTTAACTTTTCAGGAAATTTTGCAAGCTGATTTTTAAACACAGCCATTATTAAAAATTAAGTTACATAACCTTATAATTAAAAATTATATTAAAAATAAATACTCAAAACTCATCACTTCCTAATTGTTTCACTACTTTTACTTGTATATGCTCTTGAGATTATTTACTTATATTTGTATATGGAAATACTATGTAATGGTGTGTTATTGCATATATCTTCTCAACTCTGTGTTCAGTGATGTCAAGGTGGAGTTTTGAGATTGGCCATGGTGGGAGTATTTATACCATGGAAATCAGCAAATACTGCAAGTAAGGGCTTTTTCCCCCCAGAGAGCTGGTTGCTAAACATTTAGCATTTAGCCATTGGGGAATAAGGGGGCCTGCCCCCTCCTCATTAGGCAGAGTAGTGGTATAGTCATATTATTAGGTTGAACTATATGAAGTTGCTGATACCCCATCATTTTTGATCTACGAAAATGATGATTTTATATGGTTCAACCTAATACAAAAGGCACCCCTTCTTCTGGGCTGACTGAAACTTGAGCTGTGGCACACTGGTTTGGCTGGTAGGCACTGGCTAGATTTCATCTCCCATCTTTCTCTCAGCTTTTCTAAATCCACAAAATGCACATTCATAAGTGGTACCCTTGTACCTTCCTGTGGTAGGGATTGCTAATTGTCCCCCAAATATATTCCCTGTTCTTCATCAGCAGTAGAACCCCAGTTCTTTAGCTGGCCACATGGTCATTAAGAATAATGACTACATTTCCCAGCCACTCTTGCAGTTAGGTGTGACTGAGTTCTGGCCAATGAATTGTAGCAGAAGCAGTATGTTCAACTTGTAGGAAGTATCCCTAAAGGGAGGGGTCAGGCTCTTCCCATTCCTTTTCTACTTTCTGCTGGATGAAGTAGGATCATCATGGCTAAAGCCCCAGCAGCCAACCAGGACTGTGAAATGACAATGGGAACGGAAGCAACACACGAGATGGAGCAAGGGAGTAGAAATCTAGGTCTCTGACACAGTGGGGGTATCATACCAGTCCTACTTGAACATGAGAGGAAACTAAGCCCCATGTTGTTTAAGTCACTATTACTTCCTTTTCGTTTCTATTTTTCCAGGCAAAACTAATCCTAACCAGGAATTGCCTAATAGAGTAGTTTTGAGGATTCAGTGTGATAATACAATTATCACAGTGCTTGACCACAGAGCACTTGCACAATACATATCTAATATTATTAGGAGTTGACCTTGGTAACAAGGTCCACCAACTTGGTGTGAAGATAATGCTAAGGTGTGGAAAGAGGGATTATCAAGGGCATTGTGGTGGGCTGACACTCATATAGGCTGGTGGCATATTCCTTTGGGACAAATGTCAGAGTCTGAGGGAGAGGGGGCTCCCATGTAGTATCTGGAATGTACTAGCACATTCTGGTGTAGTATTTCTGTATGAGACTAAGAGTACTAATACAGAAGAGGACTACCACAGTGGTGGTAGTCCTAGCAGTATCATGGAGATGGAGTGCTGTGACAGCAAACAGCAGTGGATTCTTTGGGCAGTGACAATGTGGTAGGCCCCAGAAACAGTGGTCAGAACCCGGTCTCCAGGAACCATGTGGAAATAAGGCCTAAGGCAGAAATTGCAAAACATCCCAAGGATCCTTCCTCCTTTATCCTTTACCATAGCTAACTTGAGGCAGAAGGAAGAATTTGCATGAGGCTAGAGTTCTTCCAAATCTGCAAGTGGGAACCGAGCCAGAGAAGGACAATTTTGTTACTGTTTCTTTGTGTGTGTCTGTATTCTGTCCTAGGCTGGTGGTCTGAGCAACACCTGTTGCTCGTAAATCCAGGAATGACAAACTGACAATGAACCACGGAAGGTCAGGATGTTTACGTAGACCTGTAATCTTTCAAGTGGAGGGACCTCTTCAGTCCCTCCACTTCTTCCATACTCTTCAGTATGGAAGAGTAATTTCCATACTCCTACAGCCTGCTCAGCAGGCACCTGCCCCCTCCAATGGAATTCTGATATAACTGGTTCACTGAGGAATATTACTTTAGTAGGGATATTAACATGTAAAGGTTTCATGTTTTCTGAACATTGATTATAACCTTGCTTTGTTGAGTTCCTCTTTTTTTCATTCATAATCTTCTGGTCTTTTTCAGTTAGTAAAATTTTATCTGTTAAAAAATTCCAATCTCATATCTGATTCAAAGATTACTCCTTACCCTGTTGCTGTCTAGATGAGTGGGTAGGCGAACTAGAAGTAGATGCAGGAGCGTGGTATTCTCCCTCCTGCTTATAATTTAGTTCCTTTGGTATTGCTCTCTGGCTGGCTGTTAGGGATAGGGAGATGCCCCTGGCCTCGCCCTGGTGAGATTTGCTTATAGCTCTTGCTGGTAGCTTCTGCTGCTGGGCTACCCTTTGTGTACACAGATGGCATATGTGGCTTTCATGGGAGTGGTGGTTAGCTTCATTGAAGTGTCTTCTGTTACTGAGAATTCTCTCAGAGAGGGGCAGTCTAGTCTCTTGCAGTCATTCTCAGAAGTTCATGTGCCCAGCCTCTTCACTAAGTGGATTGCCATGACTGTTGGCCCTGAAGCTGCCTGGGTAGCACTAAGGCTCCTGGTCTTCTACTCCAGGCTCCTTCACATGGAGTCACAGAGCTGCTGTGGTTCTTTTCTGTGACTTTCAAGAGCAGCAGGAATGTGAGGTGAAAGTATCATCCCATTCTCCTCCAAGTTACCTTACACTACAATCCTTTCATGTCTTACTGGAATGGACTACTCCAGCAAGTCACCTGCTTTCAGAAATCTCCAGATGAGGAGCAGGCCCTGGCCTCAATATTCACATATACCCTCTGCCTTTAGAGAACCTCTATCACATTCTCTTAAGGATTCTTACCTTGTTCCACCTAAAGATATGAGGGTAAGTATGTAGGGTTGAGAGCTCTTCATGCATCTTGCTGGGCAGCAAGATGCCAGTCTCCTCTTCTTACGGGTTCTCTCAAAATCTATGAGAGATTCTCTTGGGGCTCACCCCCTACTTCACTTGGCTTTGGTGGAGAGGAGAGAAAAACCTCTTTCTCTTTTCTACCAGGCTGAAAACTCCAATAACGTGCTCTCTTCCATTCCTCCAGGCGTCAGGGGAGTAGACTGGAGGTGGAGGGGGGTAGAGCATAGCAAATGACAGTATGTCCAAGAAGCCCTGGGGAAAGTATCTGGTCCCATTTGTTGGTCGCTCTCTTTAGAATATGAGAGAGTCTAGGCTATGAGACACTTCAAGTCTGGAGCTAGAGTGCCTCAGTTCAATTCCTGACTCTTACACTTACAAATTTTCTCACCGGGCAGCTCATTTAAATTTTCTGTGCTTCAATTTCCTCATCTTTAAATTGGGGGTAATAGTAGTATCTACATCATATGGTTATTATGAGGACTAGTTGGATTAAGGTTGGTAATGTGCTTAGTACTGTGCCTGGTACATAATAAATGTCATGCAAGTGTTCATTGTTATTTATGATGATGATGATGATGATGATGATTGTCTTCAGCTTTGGGCACAGTCACCGATTTGGGGGCAATAGGAGAAGTCCCTTCAATATTCTGTTTGATGGATGGATCATGAAAACAACCTAGGAACAAGCAAGGACATTTGGAATCACTTATGGTAACACTTCTAGTTAAATTGAAGCTGAGCAAAGAAACAAACTCACTATATCTCCTTGAATATCCCATTAGAAAGATCAGGAAAATAATCTTGGTTGGGTCATTGGTCCATCCATTCCTAGTTAGTAAATCAAGCAGGCTCCCCTTCTGGCAGAGGAGATGCTGTGTCGGAGGAATATATTCATTCAAATTAGCAGCCAACGCATTCTTAATAAATGCTCCACGTGCACTGAAGTGAATTATCATGCTGTATAAACTCTGGAAGGATTTTTCTAACTTTCCACTGGATAGAAAAGCTTGTTTTATTAATGTATTGAATAACAGCATTCTGTAAACAGCTCATACTTTTTAGATTTACTCCTGTTAAAGAGTGCCATACTTAAGTGCTTGGAATTGACACTTGAAAATGAAATACCGCTGCAAATAATGGGGAAATTGTAGATGTATTTTATACCTCTCTTTCCCAAATCAAAAGGTCTCATAAATACAGTCTCTAAAAGTGTCGGTAGGGGAGTTAACATAACTGTACAAGCAATAAGCCTGACCTTTCAATGTAATTTATTTTCGATTTGTTCAATCCTTTTTTATTAAAACTAGCACATCTGAAGCAGAATTAAATCCTATTATAACAGGTGTGTGATCATATCAGGTTCTCCCCGCCAGTGACCCATTTTATTAAAAGTTACTTTGTTTCAAGGAGGATAACCTGATCAGGGCAGTGGGATGCTTTTGGAAGACTGGGGACAGCAGAGGAAGGATGGTTTTATTTTCCTGTGAGCAAGTGCTGTTGCCAGAGAAATCAAATAATATTTATGAGCATCTCTTTTGTGTTTGAAAAGGCATGGTGGGATGTAATCTTTCCTCTGTGTTTATAAAGGTTATTTCTCTCTAGGGTTATCTAGACCCACGGACGGGTGGGTCATCAAGCTGTTCTGTATCGTGATCCACACATTACTTAGCCTGCAATCATTTCCATGTGCAGTGTTCTTACTCTAGTGACCATTGGAGGGGAAAAACCTTTCAGAGACTACTTAGATACAGATCCACTTGGGAGAAGCTAGCTTTCAGTATTTGGCCTGTGTTAGGGGAACTAATTCTACCAGGTCTTTGAAGAAGATTTAAAATTTTAAAAAAACACTCCATTGATGAGTGGTTTGACCTGTTTTCTTTTGGCTTCCTCTTTTGGTTTCTATATCCTTTTCTCTGCCTTGTCAATTCACTACTCAGTTCAATTTCCACATTTTCCAGGAAGCTATTCCTGATACACCCCTGCCCACAGTGGCACCTTCCCTCCTCCCAAATATGACCACTTGTGGTTTATATCCATCAACTGGCTAGTGATCTGAATGGATTTGTCATAACACCCCCATCAACCTGAGAACTCCTGGAGGGCAGAAGGTCAAGCCAGGCTAATTCTTTGTACTGAGTTTTAGGGCATATGGGGGCTGATCAAGGAAAAAAAAACATATGACCACAAGGTGGCAGTAACACACAGTAGGATTTATTTGGGTGCCAATTTGATAGGTTTGCATGGCAGGGGTGGGGTAGGGGTAGGGGAGAAGTCCCTTACAGTATGAGTGCTTTCAAAGGCCACCATATAGAGGCCACTACCCAGAAAGGGAGGACGGCAAGGAACTTACAGGGGAGAGGGGAAACAGAGAGGGAGCTTACGTGTCTAGGTGATGTTGCTCAGCAGCGTAAAGGGGATCCTCTGGGTCAGAGAGCTCTGAATGGCAGCAGCGGCTTGTGGTATTTTATAGCTATAGGGTTTATTTTATCTATGGCTAGCAGATGTTAGGTGCAGTGTTGCAGGGTATTCAAAGCAAGTAGGCTCTAAATGGCTAAAATTCTACCTATTTGGGCTATATTTAAAACAGTTGGATGTGTAAAAATTTGAGTTTGGTGTCTATTGGCTTTTGAGGTAACAGATCCCAGCCTGCTATAAAGATGTCAACAAGATAGGGCTAATATATGGAGGTCATTTTTAGATTATTTATATAACATCTTTTAATACTATTGAAGGCTACTACTCAAGGGCTGAAACAAAAAGCTGAATTTATCTCTTGCTTAAGCAAGGGAGAGCTTCACTTATAAGGTGTAGATTCTCTGAGAAAAGCGGAGAGATTACCTTATGTGGGGTTTTGGAAAACATGGAATTCAGGAATTAGTGAGCTTCAGAAACAGAAGTGTTTAGGGACTTCACATCTTTAGCTATTGCAACATGGTTACTGGAGTGTATCTGATGTTGCCTAGCTGATTTTCCCAGGTGTTGGGCTACTGCTGCTTGGTTGGCTTTCAGAAGCATGATTACTAGTACAAAGTGTCACTGACAAAAGAAATAGTTAATAAAACTGGCTCTGGGGGTTACTTGTTGCAATGGCCAAAGAACAAATCAGTTTATTCTTAATAGAATAGGAACTTTTGATTCTTAGCACCTAGCACAGTGTTTTGCAAGCAAGGAGCACTCAGTAAGCACTTGCAGAATAAACGAACAGCATATGTGTATCATTCAAAAACACACTGGCTTCTGGTTTCCCTAGTGTTGAAGCCCCTCCCTGAGGTTTACGTGTGAACTAATAATAGCATCTACCACATCTCTTTATCTTCATTTCGAAACAAAGCACTTTCACATCCATCATCTCATTTGATACTCACTTTACCCTCTGAGGCCAGGAAGGAGTATTGCTATCTCCATTTGTAAATGAGAGGTGAAGTAAAAGTTCAAGGTCACAAAGTGTTAGATCTTTGGACTCTACGTTCTTGGCCTCTTTTAAGGAAAGCGTAAGGCCAGTAGAGCAGCAATTCGCATTTGCTGTGCAGAGATATTGGTCCTCTCACCCTCAGATGGGGCAGGGCCCAGAGTGGCCAGAATCCTGGCCAATTTCTCTGGGTGCAAGCAGCCTGGTCCACTTTCCTCAGTGTGCTGACAAAGGTTTTCATTTTCTATGTGTGTCCTGATGTGAAAATGTCTAAAAGGCTGGCTCCAATTTGCACTCCCACCATGAATGTATGAGAGTATATTTAATGCCAGTTTTGCAGGGCATGTGCTGTCACCCCCATTTTCCAGATGAAGATATTGAGGCCTAAGGTCACAAAGCTAGTAAGTTTCCCAGCTGGCCATTTATGTATTTAACAAACATATATAGTGGATACTATGTGCCAGGCCCTCTTCTAAGCGCTTTAAAAGTGTTAACTCATTTCATACTCAGAGAAACCTTATGTAATGGGTACTACTATCATATCATTTTTTCAAGTAAGGAAACTGAGGCACAGAGAAGCTAAGTAACTTGCCCAAGGTCACACAGCTAGTAAGTAGCAGAGGAGAGATTTAAACCCAGGAAGTCTTGCTCCATAAATTTATAGAGAGAACTGATAACAAAATTTTGAGGCAGTGTAAGAGACTAGGCATAATAATTCTTGCCCTGCCCAACTCACAGGCTGTTTGAGAAGAAGAAACAAAAAATGGAAATGAAAGAAATTTTAAAAATTGGGCACGGCTGTACACACAAGGGAATATTATTACTATTTTAATTTTAGAATATAATCTGTAATCAGTGACTCTACATTTCCCTTCAGGTCTTACCTCTCCTGCTCCTTCCTCTCCTCCTCCTTTCCACAATTATTATCAAGTCCATACTGTGGATCCAAGAGCCTTATATCCCGTCCTTCTTCCTCCCTGCAATGCTCTGTCTGAGTCTGCACTGTCTAGCAGTGTAGCTCTCCTCCTAAGAGCTAGCCTTTCCCTTTTCCCATGGGCTAAGGTCTGTGAGAGGTAAACAATAGCTGCAATATGGTGTGAAATCTGCCTATTAAAAAACCTCTTCAAAAATTCCATGTGAGGTTGCTTTTGGGCCAGCAGGGCTTTCATTAAGACCAGGAAGGCTAACAAATATGGGGTCCTGATCAGTGAGTGGTTAGTGTGACAGATTTTTTCATGATGAAGTAGTAATGACTAATTTTGATGCAATTTAATTTCAGTCATAGAAACTTCCTCTTTAAAACATGACTTCTGAGGACTTAATGCCTTAGGTCTTTGGTTCTCAAAGTGTAGTATGCAAACTATGGAATCAGACTATCTGAGGGTGGAGGCACGGAGTCTGCATTTTTAACAAGTCATAACTGATGACTGGCCCAGTGATCAAACGTTGGGAAACAGTATTAGACATTCAAATGTCATGGGTCTCTAAGAAATATGGTCTGCATTCCATGGAGTTCTATTTACTCCAGGTGTCTGAAGGTTAAACTGGATTAATGTGCCTCCATGATCTTTGCTCCCTGAATGAAAGGCTGGACAAAGTTGTCTAAACAATCATGAACATACTTTGGAAATTGACCAAAGGCATACACACTGAGAAGCATTTATTCGAGAAAATCTACTGAATATTGGTAAGAACAGTGGGAGTATGTGATGTTTTAACATGGAGTTGCTACCCTCTTCCAGCTCCATGGCAGGGAAGTTCTACCTGAGAAGGCAGGAAAGGCAGCGAGTGCTGCCAGAGGGAGCTGACTTTGTTTGGAGCATAGTGTGGAAAAGTCTGTGTCCAGGGGTGTTTTCAAAAACAATAGCAATATCAGTGGCAAACAATCAGGGAGGCCAACATTGTGGCTAGTCTGGGAAGTCATGATAATGGTTGGGGAAAATCAGTAAAACAACAGACCGGCCAGAGATTTAACAGGGAGATTCAGGAATTAGACAACCAAAAAGATCCTTGCTAAAATTCCACTTATCTCTGGTGGTCTGGAAGCCTGTGCACATGTGCAAGGCTGTGGCCACTTAGGAGAGACCAGAGAGGGCCCTGGCAAGATACTCATCCCTGGATGAATATGAGGCCTTGCAAAAAGAGGCTTGTAAATTGCTTGAATTTTGAAAGCATTCCCCAGGCCACACACAAGTCCATTGACAATGGGCCTTACTGGTTAAAGGTGTTTAAGCACAGCCTCTGACCAATTATTGGCTGATCACTAAGTTATGCTTACCCAAGGACAACCCTCAGGAAGGCAAGTTAAAAAAAAAAACAGTAAAAAAACTGAGCAGACACATCAGAGGCCATACACTGCAGGCGATATAAGCTCCATAGAATTAGTCCAGGCACATCAACAAACAGACAAAAAAAGAAACAAAAACAGCAAAAGCAACCACCTCTGGGGAGTGTTAGAATTCAGAGTTGCTACACTATTTAATCTAAAAAAGTAACTTTTTTCAACAAAAACTTATGAGACATGAAACAGAAATGTGTGACTCATACACCGGGAAAAAAGCAGTCAATAGAAATTGTCTTTGAGGGGGCCCAAATTTTCAACTTAGCAGACAGATACTTGAAAGCAGCTATTATAAATATTTTCAAAGAACTAAAGTAAACCATACTTAAAGAATTGAAGGAAAACATGATTACAATGATTCATCAAATAGACAATATCAATAAAGAGATGGAAATTACAACAAAGAACCAAATAGAAACTATGGAATTGTACAGTCTAATAACCAAAATGAAAAGTTCTCTAGAGGGGCTCAACAGCAGATTTGAGTTGGTAGAATAAAAGAATGAGTCAATTTGAGGATAGATCAATGAAGATCATGAAATGAAAGATCATGAAGAACAGAAACAAAAAAGAACAAAGAAAATTGAACAGAGCCTCAATGACTTGTGAGACACCACTAAGTGTACCAACATACACATTGTAAGTATCCCAGACGGAAAGGAGAAAGAGAAAAATAGAAGAAAAATATTTGAAGAAATAAAAAGAAGATCAATGAATTCCAAATAGGATAAATTCAAGGGAAGTCACACCCAGACAGATCATATTCAAACTATTGAAAGCCAAAGCCAAAGAGAACAATCTTGGAAACAATGAGAGAAAAATAACTTACCATGTACAAGGTAACCAAAATAAGATTAATAGCCAACTTCTCACCAGAAATGGTATGGGACAGAAGGCAGTGGGATGACATTTTCAAAGTGTTCAAAGAAAAAAAAATTGTCAATGAAGAACTATATATCTAGCAAAATTTGCTTCAAAAATGAAGGCCGGGGGCTGGCCCCATGGCGTAGTGATTAAGTTTGGCATGTTCTGCTTAGGCGGCAGGTTTGGATCCTGGGCGTGGACCTAAACCACTCATCAGCCATGCTGTGGTGGTGTCCCACATATAAAGTGGGGGAAGATTGGCACAGATGTTAGCTCAGGGCTAATCTTCCTCAGGGAAAAAAAAAATAAGGCCGAATTAGGAAATTCTCATATAAACCAAACCAAAGGCTTTGTTTCTAGAAAACCTGCCTTACAAGAAATATTAAATAAACCATTATGATCTTAATAAAATTATTGGAAAAAAAAGAAATATTAAAGGAAATTCTTCTGGCTGAAAGGAAGTGACACGAAAATTTAACTCGAATACATGCAAAGAAACAAAGTACATAAGTATAAAAATATATGTATATTCTCTTTTCTCTCTCTTTTTTCTTTTGAGGAAGATTGGCCCTGAGCTAACATCTGTTACCAATCTTCCTGTTTTTCTTTTTCTTTTTTTTTTCCTCCCCAAAGCCCCAGTACATAGTTGTATATCCTAGTTGTGGGTCCTGCTAGTTCTTCTGTGTGAGATGCTGCCTCAGCATGGCTTTATGAGTGGTGAGTACGTCCATGCCCAGGATCTGAACCGGCGAACCCCTGGGCGGCCAAAGCGGATTGTGTGAACTTAACCACTGCACCACCAGGCTGGCGCCTCTCTTTTTTCTCTTAATTGATTCAAAAGATAATTGCATAAAATACTAATTATAAAATTGTATGGTTGGGATTATAACATATTAAGATGCAACATATATGACAATAATAGCAGAAAGGAGGGGAGAGAGAATAGATCTATTTTGGAGCAAGGGAGTGATGCCAGATAGTAACTCAAATATATAGGAAGAACTGAAGAGTTTCAGAAATGGCAAATATGAAGGTTAATATAAAAAATTCTATAAGTACATTTTTCTCCTTTGTTTTCTTAAATCTTTTAAAACACAAAGATTTATAAAGCAATAATTATTACACCATATTTTTGTGTTTATAACATATATAGATGTATACAACAGTAGTGGTACAAAGGAGGGAGGAAGGAAGGGAGATATATTGGAGCAAAGTTTCTATGTATTAGTGGAATTACGTTAGTACAAATGTGTAAGTAGATTCTGCTATGCTAAGATGTATATATATATATATATATTTTATTGTGGTAACATTGGTTTATAACATTATATAAATTCAGGAGTAAATCATTATATTTCGATTTCTTTGTAGATTACATCATGTTCACCACCCAAAGACTAATTACAACCCATCACCACGTACATGTGCCTAATCATCCCTTTCACCCTCCTCCCTCCCACCGTCCCCTCTGGTAACCAACAATCCAATCTCTGTCTTTATGTGATTGTTGTTGTTCTTATCTTCTATTTATGAGTGAGATCATATGTTATTTGACTTTCTCCCTCTGACATATTTCGCTTAGCATAATACCCTCAAGGTCCATCCATTTTGTCACAAATGGCCAGAGTTCATCATTTTTTATGATTGAGTATTATTCCATTGTATATATATACCACGTCTTCTTTACCATTTGTCCCTTGATAGGCACCTAGGTTGCTTCCAAGTCTTGGCTATTGTGAATAATGCTGCAGTGAGCACAGGGGTGCATGTATCTTTATGCATTCATGTTTTCACATTTATTGGATAAATATCCAGCGGTGGAATAGCTGGATGATATGGTAGTTCTATTCTTGATTTTTTGAGGAATCTCCATATTATTTGCCACAGTGGCTGCACCACTTTGAACTCTTTGTCAGGTAGATGATTGTTTATTTCTGCTTTGTTTAGTTCTTTTTCTGGGGATTTGTCCCGTTCCCTTACTTGGAACGTATTTCTTTGTCTCCCCATTTTGCCTCTTTCTCTGTGCTTAAATCTATGCTTTAGGTAGGTCAGCTACATCTCCTGATCTTGGAGAGGTGGCCTTGTGTAAGAGATGCCTTATGAGGCCCAGCAGTGTGCTTCCATATCATCACCAGTTCCAAATGTTCCAGGAGGGTCCCCTGTGTGGGCTATGTGTGTCATTCTGTTATGGCAGGGTTCTTCTTGCTGCAGGTGCCTGGGGAGGCTAGGCTGTCTCCCTGACCGGCCAGTTGTAATGCTCAGCTGCGTGTGGGTGCTAGGTTCCTTTCAATCACTTTATCGCATGTGGGGAGCCCCAGCAAAGTTGGCTACAAGGTCTAATAGCACATTCCTCTTGCAGCTTTTTCTTTTAAGTGAGTAGGCCCCCAGCGTGGCTGGTTGCTAGGCTCAGGAGCTTACAGTTGCTATAGGCCTCCAGCCTGCAAGGCTGTTGTCAGCTCTCTCAGGGTTGCAGCTGAGTGGGGCCAGTCCCAGACATGGGAGCACCCAATTGTTTCAGGCTTTGGAAGGTGCGTCCAATCCCCTATGTGGCTGTTTGGGAAGCACCAGTCTGCTGCAGCTGACAGGCCCCACTGCCTGCAGGGTCACACACACTGTCAACAGAGTCCTGCCCCGTGTGTGTGCCCCAACCCACTGAAATGTACTCAGTCACCCCACTGCAAATGGCCCACACACTCCACCAATGCAGGCCCACCCCTCATGCATGCCCTACCCCGCAGAGGTGGACCCAGTTGCCTGGTTGCAGAGGTTTCAGGCACCCTGCCTATGTGGTCCAACAAGTTGCCCAAGGGCTTGCTCTTGGGTGGGGCCAATCCCTAGGACGGGCTGCCCGCCCTGGATTCAATTGATGCTCTAGTGGGTGGGGCAGACCCCTGTGCTAACAGGCCAGGGGAAGAACTCCAATGGCATCTGCCAGAGTCTGTGTCAGCATGCCTGCACCAGGTCACAATAATGGCTGCTGCCAATGTCTCCGTTCCTGGAGAGGACTCACTTCTCACCATGATGTACCCAGAGCGTGTCAGGTGAGTCTCTTTTCACCAAAGGACTGTGCATCTTTCTTTCTGGTGATTTTAGGTTGCTTTCTGAAATAGGTGAATTTGTGCATGGGCTCTTTAATAGTAGGCTTTTCTTTCCCTTATGTCCGATAGCTTTTCTCGGCGTATTCCCCATTGTAGTTAATAGCCAGCAAAGCCAGGTAATATGACACTTGCCTCAGTTGTGCTGAGTCCAAAAGCTGCTTATTGTGTGGTAGGCTCCCCCACTCAGATTCCCCACTCCTCCAGGGAAGGCTTTGTACCTAAAGGTTGCTCCCAGGTGGCTGCGCAGCTTCATGGCTAGAGGGTGGCTTTTTCCTCTCCAGAAAGGAATTTCTGCCTCTTCCACCTCAGTCAGCACCATCCCTTGTTGTGGTGGTTCTTTTTATCCAGTTTTCAGTTCTCTCTTACGGATAATTGTTCCAAGAGTACTTGTAAATTCGTTGTGTCCAAGGGAGGAGGTGAGTTCAGAGTCTGCTTATGCTGCCATCTTGACACCATCCTTTATGATGTGTATTGTAAACCCTAGAACAACTGCTAATAAAGTAATTAAAAAATATAGATAAAATCACTAAAGGAATCAAAATGGTATGTTAGAAAATATTCACTTAAGACAGAAGGCCGTAAAGGAGTAACAGAGAAACAAAAAACATATGACATATAGAAAACAAATACCAAAAGAGAAGACATGAATCCTACCCTATAAGTAATTATAATAAATGTAAATGGATTAAACACTTCAACCAAAAGGCAGAGGTTGTTAAACTGGGTTAAAAAAAACAAGATCCAAATATATGCTGTCTGTAAGAAATACACTTTAAATTCAAAGATACAAATAAGTTGAAAGTAAAAGAATGGAAAAAATAATACCATTCAAACAGCAATAATAAGAAAGCTGGGAAGGCTTTCCTAATATCAGACAAATGGAATTTAAAACAAAAAATATTGCTAGAGATAGAGGGGCATGTTACAATGATAAAAGAGTCAATCCATCAGAAAGATATAACAATTATAAACATATATTGACCTAACAACAGAAATATAAAATACATCTAGCAAAAACTGACAGAATTAATGTGAAAAATAGATAATTCAACAGTAATTTTTGGAGACATCAATACTCTACTTTTAATAACAGATAGAACAACTAGACAAAAAATTATTAAGGTTGTAGCAGATTTGAACAAGACTATCAACCAATTTAGCCTAAGTGACATCTACAGCCTAATCCACCCAACAACAGCAGAATAATCTTTCCATTCTTAATATTGGGCACCTCAGTCTCTAGTGCTTTGCAACTCACTGAGGTCAAGCCTGTTTTATGCAGTTGACTTTCCAACACTTATGGCTAATTAATAGGCACCTTTCCATTTGTTAGTAACATGAAATAAATTTTCGTTATGTTTTGTTTATTTATTTATTTATTTATTTATTTATTTATTTATTTATTTATTTATTATTTTAGGAACAGTTTACATCCCAGGCATCAATACTCATTACAGTTACAGGAAAGCGACCATGACTGACAGACTATTCTCATATGCTTCCAGCTATAGTTTTGAAAAGTAGGGGAGGCTTCTTCAAATCCAGTGGAAGCTAGTTTATTACAGTTGATACCTTGATGTAGAGTTATACAGAGGTATGGAATCCTCTTTTTTTTTGTTTTTGATAGAAAAAAAGTTTTTATGACAATGTCAGACTAAGACAAAAATAAAGGGAATAGTACCAGAACCCCTGTGTACTCATCACCTGCCTCCAATAATCATTACCTCATGGTCACTCTTGTTTTATCTATACCACCCTACCTATTCTTCTCCACCTCAAGACCAAATTATTTTCAAGCAAAATTCTAGGTATTATATTATAGAATCTATTTTTAAATTCACCTAGTCAGGGGATGAAGATGACAAAGGTAAGCGTTGGCAACATACTGGGTTATGAGTTAGGAATCCCAGACCTAGCCCCTGATTATTAAGGGATGTTGGGAAAATCTTTTCTCTTGACCTCAGTTTCTTCATCTGTAAAATGAGAAGAATTGTCTCTATATCAGTGGTTCTCTACCCTGACTGCACTGATCATTGGAATCACCTGGGGATCTATTAAAAATTATGTAACCTCCTGGGAGTGAGGCCTGGCTCTAGTATTTAAGAGGAAAAAAACTCAAGTGATTCTAATGTGAAGCCAGGGCTGAGAACCAATGACCTAGAATGGTCTCTGTGATGGTTAATTTTATGTGTCAACTTGGCTAGACTATATTACCCAGTTATTTAATCAAACACTAATCTAAGTGTTGCTGTGAAGGTATTTGGTGGTTAACATCTACAATCAATTGACTTTAAGTACAAAAGATTATGCTCAATAATGTGTGTGGGACTCATCCAATTAGTTGAAGGCCTTAAGAGCAAAAACTGAAGTTTCCTGGAGAAGAAGAAATTCTGCCTCAAGACTGCAGCATCAACTCCTGCTTGAGTTTCCAGTCTGCCAGACTGCCCTACAGATTTTGGACTTGCCAGCCCTCACAATCACGTGAGCCAACTTCTTAAAATAAATCTCTTTTACATATGTATGTATGCTATTGGTTCTGTTTCTCTGGAGAACCCTGACTGATAGAGTTTTCCTCTGTATTTCTAAGGTTTTCGGTTGACATTATGTATCTCTCCTCTTGTCAAAAGCAGTCTTGCCTTTCCAAAGACTATCTTTGGCAGTTTAAAGATTTATTGAGAAGTTTTTATTTATTGAACAGTTACTGTGTGCTAGGCAGCATGTTTAGAGTCTTTCCACTTACTTTCCTTGGTTGTTTTATTAATTGTGCTGTCTCTGTCAATGTTCGTAATAGAGTACTTGCAAAATAGTAGATAGCATAAATTGTACTCCTTTTTCCCCATACTTGTGTTAGATTTGTATTAGTGTTTTGGGTCACAGAGCACCAGTAACTTGGAGATAATTTTTTCTCAAATTGTTATTGTTTTTATTGCCTATAGCCTGATTTATTTTGCTCCAGATATATTTCTCTTAGCCCTGAGGAGACAGGATTATTTGTAGTGCATAGTGCTCAATAAAAAGCACTTAAGTATAATGATAGCATGGAGTAAAAATTGATTGCTGTAAATTCAAATTGCACCTTTCCTCTGAAATCTCAGGGGCCACATAGGGATTATCAAAATTGAAAATGAACCCAGGAGGTGAGCATTAATGGGAAGAGGTCTAGATCTAGACCCTTGCTGCTGAATCTGTATTCTTCAGATCAGCAGTCATGGGCATTGCCAGGGTGCTTGTTAGAAATGCAAAATCTTGGGCCCCAGCCAAGACCTGCTGAATCAGAATCTGCATTTTAACAAGATTCCCAAGCAACTCATATGCACATTAAAGGTGAGAAGTGGTCTATTCTGCATCTTTCGCATTATTTTAGCTGTCCCATTTGTGGTCACTTTGTGACATGATTTTTGGGGTTAGGGTTCTGACTATAGCTTGGGTTGGGAACTTAGGAAGGACTGGGATCAGGGCTCAGTCTAGGGCCGTAAAATAGAACAACAACAACAAAACTGGCCTTGGAGTCATACGTACTGGCTTCCTGAAAACTGTTTTATTTTTCTCTAATTCATCCCACTGGTGTTTTTTTTTCTGTAGAACAATGATTTCAAGTAATGCCATCCCATGTACCTTTCCTTTTAGGTTGTTTTGCTCTCTTCCCATCTGCCAAGCCCCCTCACCCTTGGTCCCAGTATGATCCTGTGACACACTCAGGTCCACTGTTGTCAGGGCAAACGTTTTTGGATGGGGCCAGTGACTGAACCACTGGAGTTCTCCAAGTCTGATGCAAAGCAAAATACCCCCAGGCAGGCCAGCCTTTCCCACACTATCCCCACTCCCTGCCCCTCCTCCCCCAAGGAAGGCTATGTTCCCCTGCTTCTGGGATACAACCTAGCTTATCAATTGAAGCTTGACATTTGCGGGAATTCTGGGAAATAATTTTAGACAAAAATCCAAGCACAGTTCATCCTCACTCCTAATTGTGCCAATTAGCCTCAGGAAAGACCAGGTCCTTCATGAAAAGTGCCAACAAACTCTCCACTGGACCTGATAAGTTGAATCTAGGGCATCTTACCTACTTGGATGGGTATTTGAGTTAGCATTGCATGGACATCTTTCTGGAGTATATTTTTACTCAGTGTTAAGTAATTTAAAACATTGTTTAAAGTATAAATGGCTGTGTTATGGAATATAATATAATATTTATGTGAATTTTTAAGATAGAACTCAAAGCTTCAAAGAAAATTCTGCTTGTGAAGGGCACTTCAGTCTAGGTCCCCATATTCCTTCAGGGATATGTGTCTACTCCTCTCTACCATTAGAGGTAGTTAGGTGGGCAAGTTTAAGAAACACTGGGTGTGCCAAGAATTATGCTAGGTGATGGGAATACAGAGATGACTAAAACCCAGCCACGAATCTCCAGGATCTTATCATGGGGGATGTAAAACATTTCCCAAGTAGACACTGAGCTCTCGGAGGGCAGGGACTTTCCTCTAATTGTCGTTGAATCAATAAAAGAGTTTTCTCCTTGTATAATGATCACTTTGTTTAACAAACATTGGCTTAACTCCTCCCCCCATGGGCCAGGCCCTGTGCTGGGTACTGGGGATACAGCGATAAATCAGACACAGGCCTGGTCCTCAGGTAGACTTTCTGGTGGGAGAGACAATCGATGAAGCAGAGACTCACAAGAGGGCACCATACCCCTGCTGAGAAGCACCAGAAGCAAAGGTCTGTGGAGGGAATGAGTTTCACATGGGGTGACATTTAAGACTTGAATAACTGTAACTTTGGGAAATATATCACTTAAAACAACAAAAAAGTTATGTTACCACCCATGAAAGGAGATGCCCTTTTGTTTATTTCACCAAAGAGAGTTTTATATGTAAATGAAGTTTTTCATGGCACCCGTGACAAACCTATGACAAACAGCGCAGACTGAACAATCTAGTGATGTGGAAAGAGGGTGGAGGAGAAGAAAATTCCATGAGGGGAAATAGAGATAAGAAACTGCTCTCTCCCCTGCTATGACTACCAAGAGATATGATCTTATCCACTAGAAGATAGTTCTGGATTAGAAGACAAAACACCTCGGTTCTGGCAAAGTGACTCAACTTTCCCAGACCTGCATTTCCTAATCAGTGAAATAGGGCTTAACAAGGTTTGCCCTGCCTCCGTTATTGGGTTGTTAAAATGATCAAAAAAGCCAGATATGTGAAAAAAATTAAGATGTTAAAGCTGTATACAGTCATGTGCTGCATAACGACGTTTTGGTCAATGGCAGACAGCATATACAATGGTGGCCCATAAGATTAGTACCATATGGCCTAGGTGTGTAGTAGGCTATACCATCTAGGTTTGTGTAAGTACGCTGTGATGTTTTCACAATGATGAAATCCCTAATGACACATTTCTCAGAACATATTCCCATTGTTAAGTGATGCATGGCTGTACATATAAGGCATTTCTATGATAAGATTTCAGAGGAACAGAAAGGGCCTCTGGCCTTCCCCAAACTCCCCTCACCTATGGGTTAAAAACAAAACTTGAATTACTCCTTTGCAATAGGGGAAATAAATGTTTATTTAACATGAACTGTGTGATAAGTTCTGGGCTGGGAATTTTAACAGAACTCAGTCAATCCTTACAACATCACTGTTTGGGGTGTATTATTATTCCCATTTTACAGATGAGTTAGCCTGAAGCTCAAAGTGATAACTTTCCCAAGATCACGTACCTAGCAAGTGTTGGAGGCAAGACCAAAAGTCAGGTCTGAGTCTTAAATTAATTCCCTTAATTATGAAGCCATTCTGCTTCCTAAAGTTGATACATGCTAAGTTATAATTTTCCCTGGGAGGAATACCTGAATCTCAGTCACTAAGTGTCACACAGCTGAGTGTGAATGAGTTTGTCAACTCCTTTTCTCAGAGCAGGTTTTGACTGGGGTTAAAGGATGGAAGCAGAGGGCACTGGATACCACTCAAGGAGGGTTGAGGTGGCTTTAAAAATAGAAGATGTAGGGGAACGAGCAAGGGCATTGGGAATCAGTCAAGATTGGCTTTGAATTCCAGCTCTATTACACAGCTCCGTGACTTTGGGAAAAGTATTTGGCTTATTTCAATTAAATGAGAATAAATCAAATAATTTTAAGGATTGAGGTGATGTTTGTGGGGTTAACTTCTGATGTTTTGTTATGTCCAACCCTCTATGTCCTTTAAGGGTCTGTCCCTTCCATCATTCCATGTGATCCTGGTGGGATTGTTAATCACGATGCCCCCCAACCCTGGCTATAGTGATAATGGTGTAATCTAGGATGGGCCTGTAATAGTATCCTACCCCTTGGCAACAATGGTCTAGAGGTGGGCAACAGATCTAAGCAGGGCCAATCATATGTCTTTTCTGGATTGACTTTTGGGTGCTGAGGTGGATATAAACTGTTTTCTAGTTGGATTTCTAAACTGGGAGCATATAAACCTGGGGCTGTTGGCAGTCATCTTCCTTCGCACATGGAGAGAGTCTGTCTACAAGATTAACCCAACACACAGAAGAGAGTTGAGAGGACAGAGTGTGTGAGCGCGTGTGCCTGAAGAAGGTTACCCCTTGAACTTTTCAATTTATGAGTTCCTTTTTTTTCTTAAACAGTTTGAATTGGGTTTCTCTCACATGCTTCTGAGAGAATCCTGATTTATAGTGTTATAGCATATATAAAATGCATATACCATGAATAGTGCTGAGTAAATGATAATAAATGTAATGGAGGAAATAGTTTGAAAAAATATAAATCTGTTTTTTAAATTTGCATTTTGGGGCACATAGTTTTTCTTAGCTTAAGACATCCATCTACTGCTAAGGAAATAAGATTGATAATAAAATATGAAAGAAAACATTAACCTTCAGCTTTTGACATTCAAAATAGAATTCTATACCAGGAATACAGCTTGAAATCTAGACATTGTTGAGAGAGGATTTTTCTAAATTCCCTAAATCTCCTTTAGCATATCAACAGCCAGGCTTATACAGACAGAAAGTATAAGGGATCAAGTGATTCCTTTCTAGGTCTGCACTGTGAGAAAAACTTAGAGAGGTAGGAGAGGCCATAGGCATATCCTAATTTCTCCTCTTTGCCACGGGTCCTGAGCCAATACAGCATGCCTCAGCGTACTTAAGTGGGTGGAAATGTAGTAAGACAGAGAAAAGATCTACTTCCTTGGTTCTTTGTGGTGTAGACACTGAGTTTAGAGTTACTCCACCTGCAGTGGAGCTCTTTGTAGTGGAGGAGAAGCATGCAGTACACTGCATGGGCCAGAGAGGTGGGTGAAGGACTTGGAAAATATTCAGAAGACTCTACAGTCCAGCAGGAGCTACAGGGAGTATTATTCATACTGCATGTGTCAGGGGCTCTTGCTTGTAGAGTATAGTCGATTCTGTGATTTGGGCCACAGCTTGGCTTGGCTCTCCAGTGAACTGATAGAAGATGCTAGAAGAAGCAAAGAGTAAAACCATTGGCACTATCAGCCTGCCACAAAGAAAGTTGAAATTTTATTTTTAATGGGACTTAAGAGTTTATAGAATTAAGGGCAAGAATAATGTTGGTCGATGTAACATCTCAAGTTGTCCACAGTGTTTCTTCTGCAACCTTCTTGGGCATCCTTGTTTCATAGGGTCTGCAATATGGACTTAATTGGAGGCTTAGATGATTTTAGAGGTCCCTCTCCTCCAACGTTTTATGGTCCGATGATATGAAGGTTTGATATGATATAAATGTTTTATTTGCAGGATCCCAACTCTTCTGCTCAAAGATGGATTGTTCTTAATCTAATGAGTTCAAAGAGTCAGAGGCTTTGCAGCCAGAGGGTTGAGGGTCCTGGTGTGTAGTGGAAGCATGCCGCTTTAAAGTCCTGACTCCCAGACCCTATGAGTGTACTAAGCCCTATGGGAGAGAGTACACTGCTAATCGAATTTTCTATTCAGAAGATTTATCCTGCCCTACTTGGTTCCCATTCCATATTTAGACAGCTGCAATTATTTGAAAGTTATTTCTTTTACTGAGTTGAATCTGTTTTCTTTTTCAACCATATCAATAGCCTCATTTTTGTTCTCTGGAGCCACCCAGACTAAGTAATTTATTAAAAATAATAACCCTGCCAAAGTTTGAAGACACTACTAATGATTTCCCACTAAGTCTTCTTCTGGCTAAATATCTTTAGATTTCTCAACTAGTCTTCAAAGACTAAGACTCCAAGTCCCCGAATCATATTGGTTGCTCCTTTCTGGATACACATTATTTTGCAAGGTTTCTTGTTACATATGGTGCCCACAACTGAATACAGATACTTTAGATGTGGGCTGCCAGGTGCAAAGAGATTATCATCTCCCTTGATAGCAACACTAGTCTTCTGTTAAAGTAATTTATGAAGTAAGAACAAACTAATTCTTCTTAAGCCAGTAACAGGTGACAATGACTTTTTAGTCATCCTGATGGCATTGGAAACCTAGAGGTGGGGGATGACGATGGTGGCTGAGGGACACACTTAACTTCATTCCATATTTGGCTTTTATATGCTAGTATAATCCCAGTTTTAAAAAGAGCTATATTTTCTCACACTGGGGCATGATTTGCATAAAAATAAAAAACTCACAAGTAGATTTTTCATTTGTTCAACACTTGCTCCTGGCTTTCTGGGCCAGGTTTAATGAAACTGAACCAGAAAATATATTTAAGTCCAACTAAATTTCTTGCTCTGGGATTATTATTCTTATTCAGATTCTCCACAAACAGAAGTAGACTTACCTATACTTGGGGTTCTGTTTTACCACTCTGGATAGTTCTTATATCCCCTCCCTCACCCTTTCCCATAGTTCTGCTGCTATACAAACTGAGAAAAACCAAAAGTATTCTTAGACAAAGCAAGTAGTATTATTTATGGCACTTGTGAACACAGGAAAAAGTAGTGAAGTACAGACAGATGAGTAAACAAAGCACTGTGAATCCTTAGATGGCTTCACCAACTAGTCAATCTGAGTCGATTTTTGCCCTTAAACTTCCAGCTCTGGATTAGGATGCTTGCAATGTGATTTATTTAGTCTGCACTATTTCATGACTCTACAATTTTTTCACTTTATCTCAAATAATCTAGCCAGAGAACCCCTGCAAATGCCAAGCATTAAATATATCACAATGCTAATTCTTTTGACTGAAGCCTGACTTTATTTGGTGGAAAATGACTTCAGTGTGTGGGATTTATGGCTCATTTAACGAGTGCTGTAGATGTCAATATATTAGTATAACCCTAGTGCAGGTAGTAATCTTATTTCTAATGAGGTGCTTGACTAACATCCTACTATAAAAAATAGGATGTTGTTGAGTGGGGACAGAATATACCTGTCTAATCAGATCTAAGAAACATGCTAGTTGTACATCACAATGATATTAGGACCACTTGACTTCTCTGGGACTCGGTCTCCACGTCTGCAAAATGAGTATGTTGGACGAGGCCTTTGCAGCTCTGAACATTTTAGGATTTTATTAGTCATTTTTAGGACATGTGCTTTATAATGGACAAGGGTTTACATGAGCCATTTGTGCTGTGATCTGCACCCCCCACCAAAGCCATGACTCCACGGACTCTTGACTAACTACTGACTCGCTTGTGTATCTAAATGGCTTCCAAGTGATACTCTGACTTCCCATTGTTCTGGACTATTTTTTCAAGGATGTTTATATAGAGAAAAGCCTTGCAATACAGAGATAGTATTTCCCTCTGGAGCAAAGGGCAGGCATGCTTATTGCCCATTATAAAAGATTCTGTAAGCTTGAGTTCCCTAAGTTCAGGGTTCCTCTCCCATAATGCAACCTACTTTGTGTGCGGGTGTCATTTGGCCCTCTTCACATTGCTCTGTAAAAAGTGGGACCCCGGAACCAAAGCAAAAATGCTAATACTCTGGTTGCTGCTATTGCTATGAGCAATAAATTGTCGTTACGCTCGAATCCAGGAGCCTCATGTGTTCTACCAGTATCCATGAAATTGTGGCAGGCTAACTTGCTAGCTTGTAAGTAGAACAAAATATCAGACCCTCACAGTTCTTGACAACAACCCCAGTCCACATTCACTTTCCTCTTTTCTTAATGCAATAGCACGTAGCCTCTGAGCAATCCAACTCAAAATACATTCTGTCTTTTATTTAATTGTTTTATATGTTAATCTTATCTCCCGACTAGATTGTAAGCACTTGAGACCAGGCACCATGCCAGTACTTTGTCTGTCTACCCTATAGCAGCTGGCACAGGGATGGGTAAATAATAGGAGCTCAATATATGTTTTTTGATTGACTTTGGCCATATGCATGCCAGCTGAGCTAAAATACTCCATACTGTCTACCATTGAATTTCTTGGCTCAGGTGTCTTATTATGGATGAAAACTATAGACTTACTCCCCAAGAAATAGAGAAGCTCTGATGAGAGAGGGATAAGCTGTTTGTTTTTTAGCCATCCGGGAGCAAGGCATAGGCATTCCTTAATCAATTGGAGATCATTTGACTCAGGGGACAATTGCAAAGGTATTTTGAGCCCCACATTTCCAAAGATATCAGGGACAGTGTGTTGTGCTGGGCTGCTAATAATTTTCATGTTCTGGCTACTTAAGAACTAGAACGTAGTCTCTGTGTTTTTGTAGAATGCAAGAGCCTCAGGAGGGCATCTATGCAATCCCACTGCCTTCAGCATCGATGGGAGCTCATTTGACATTTGATACAAATCCCAGAGGAGGATTTGACTCCCTACGAGTGCATTTCCAGAAGCCATACACTTGCTGCTTATATTATTGTAAGTATCCTATTATTACTGGCCCATTATATGGGCCAGAAAGAAAAATGTCTATATATGCATTTTCATTTGGCTTATCATTGTTTCCAATAGTCTGGATTATTCAATTAGTCTAACTTCAGTTTTCTCTAAGGGAATATGGAGACACAACAGGCTTTTTGCTGTTAGTGCTAAAATGTTAAGACTCAGTGCTCTTTCTTGTGGCTATGGCCCTGAGGATGCACTCCCTACTCCCATGACAAATTTTGTATCCTTTCTCTCTTTCTCTTTGCAGTTATCAGGACTGCAACACACTCTCAATTCAGTCTTTCTGAGTACAACTGATAATACTTTATAGCTGTGACATGGTTATCATTTTCTAACTTTAGCTTTGCATATCTTGCATTTTCTAACTTTAGTTTTGTAAATTCAGGCAGTTCCTTCTCGCTTAGAAATAGTTCCTGCTATTTGAATTTGGGTATGCTGCCACCAAGTGGTTGCCAGTTCTTTGTTTCACATGGTCTCATAATTCAAACCGCAGGCTGCCTTGTTTTTGTTGTTATTGTTGGTGGTGTATGTGTTAGGACTGGGGTAGTGTGATATCTGTGAATAGGTGAAGGTATCAGGTATCAGAGGGAGATGGGGGTAAATCATAATGAAGCAGCAGGAATGGGCTGTAACTTGAGGAGGGGAGAGGAAAGGCAGTCTGCAGTTCAAAGAATGAGATCAGGAACAGAGGAGTTGTGGGGTGAAGGGGACAGGGAAATAATGGGACAAAAAGGAAAATGACCCAGAGTTAAGTGAACTTGATCACTGAACCAATTTTCATCTTTTGTTTCTGCATTTTTCTGCAGTTCCTGTATTTGTTGGGGAGTCTGAATAGCAAGATAGATGTGCTATCTTGAGCAGGATTATGTCTTACATGTCTTTGTATCCTCCACAGTATTTAGCATAGTCCTGGGCATATAGTCCTTAATGAAGGTCTGTTGAATGAATGACCCAAGCCTGCAGGAGTTCAGACAGTATGTATTGGAGGTAGGGGTGCTGGCTTGAGGTGTAGGGGCAGCTCCCAACGAGCAAGTCTTGACAATGTCCTGCCTCTATCATTAAGCTGAGGCCTGGCACAACTTTAGCTGACTCCTGTGATCAGTTTTCCAAATTATAACCTTTTCCAAATCTTCTGAGTAAGGTACCTACATACCTTCTTTTTTTTCTTCTTTTTTTTAAATCTCAGATCCAAGGCTCTTGAAGTCCTTCATACCTCTGAACCAATCTGGGTGGTTGGAAACAGATGACGTGGAAACTTTTGATTGGAAGATGTGAGACCTAGGGCTTCTTCCATTCAGAAGGTGTGTATGGAATGAATGGATAGGGCTTTTTAAAAATGCATATGATGAGAGAGGAGGAAGTCAACATGACGGTGTAGGCAGACACTGAACTCACCTTCTCCCGCGGACACAGCCAATTTACAACTACTCGTGGAAACATTACCCCTGAGACAGAACTGAAAACTGGATAAGTGGAACTCCTGCAACAACGGATAATCCTAATTGAGTTAGAAGAGGCAGAAACTCCCTTCTGGAGAGGAAAAATGCCGCCTTCACAAGCCGCAGTGCCACACGGCCGCCCAGGAGCAGCCCAAATGTACGCAGCCCTCACTGGAGGAGTGGGGCCCTGAGCTGGGGAGCGCCCCCGCTGTGGGCATTTTATGGACCCAGCACAATCGAGACGAGTGGCATAATATCTGACTTTGCCTGCTACTAAAACATTGGGGAGTACCCCCAGAAAAGCTGGTTCACAAAGAAATTAAAACTGGCTCTTAAAGGGCCCACACGCAAACTCACCCGTTTCAGAAAGCAACCTAAAATCACCAGAAAGAAAGGTGCACAGTGCTTTGGTGAAAAGAGACTCACCTAATAGGCCCTGAGTGCGTCTCGGTGAGAGGTGAGACCTCTCCAGGGACTGGGACATTGGCGGCGGCCATTGTTGTGGCCTGGTGTGGGCGTGCTGACACAGACGCCATTGGAGTTCTCCCTGAGGCCAGCTAGCCCAGGGTCTGCCCCACCTGCTAGAGCACCAATTTAATCCAGCTCAGCCAGGGCAGGTAGACCACACTAGAGACTGGCCCCACCCAACAACAAGCCCTCAGGCAACTTGTGGGCCTGCATAGATTGGTGACTGGATTCTCTGCAGCCTGGCAACTGAGCCAACTTCAGTGGGGCATGGTGTGCACAAGGAGTGGGTGGAGAGTGTGGGGCGGTGGTGGAGTGTGTGGGGCTCCCGCTGTGGAGCGACTGGGTCCACCTTGGGAGGTTGGGGCGTGCACATGGGGCAGGACTGTGTTGACTCTGTGTGTGGACCTGTGGGCGGCAGGGCTTCTCGGCTGCAGAAGACTTGTGTTTCTCAAAGACCCACATAGGGGGTTCGGCCCACCTTCCAAAACCTGAAAATATTGGGTGCTCCCATGCCTGAGGCCAGCCCCACGCAGCTGCAATCCTCAGAGAGCTGACAAGAGACCTAAAGGCTGGAGGCTTATAGCAATTGTAAAGCCCTGAGCCTAACAACCTGCCACGCTGGGGGCCTACTCACTTCAAAGAAATACTGCAACACAAATGTGGTATTAGAACTTGCAGCCAACTGTGCTGGGGCTCCCCACACCTGATAAAGAGACTGAAGGGCCCACAACAACTACAAGCAGCTGAGCATTACAACAGCTGGCCAGGAGCATAACTCAGCCTCCCTGGGTGCCTACAGGGAGAGCAAACAGGCCACAACAGAAGGACACATGTAGCCCACATAGGGGTCACCCCTGGAACATCGAAAACTGAGGGAAGCACACTGCAGGCCTCCTAAGGCATCACTTACATAAGGTCACCTATCCAAGAGCAGGAGACGTAGCTGACCTACCTAATACATAGACACAAGCACAGGGAAAGAGGCAAAATGAGGAGGCAAAGGAATATGTTCCAAGTAAGGGAAAAGGAGAAAACCCCAGAAAAGGAACTAAGTGAAGCAGAAATGAGCAACCTACCTGACAGAGAGTTTAAACACAGAGTGTTAAGGATGCTCACTGATCTGGGGAGAAGAATAGATGAACTCAGTGAGAATGTCAACAAAGAAATGGAAGATATAAAAAAGAACCAATCAGAAATGAAGAATAGAATACTGGAAATGAAAAACTCACTAGAGGGACTCAAAAGCAGAGTAGAGGATACAGAAGAACGGATCTGTGAGCTGGATGAAAGACTAGAAGAAACTACCCAAGCTGAACAGGTAAAAGAGAAAAGAATTAAAAAGAGTGAGGACAGTCTAAGGGACCTCTGGGACAACATCAAGTGCACTAACATCCATGTTATAGGTGTCCCAGAAGGAGAAGAGCGAGACAAAGGGACAGAGAATCTATTTCAAGAAATAATAGATGAAAACTTCCCTAACCTAAGGAAGGAAACAGACATCCAGGTACAGGATGCACAGAGAGCCCCAAACAAGATAAACCCAAAGAGGCCCACACCAAGACACATCATAATCAAAATGTCCAGAATTAAAGATAAAGAGAGAATCCTAAAAGCCGCAAGAGAAAGAAAAGTTACATACAAAGGAAACCCCATAAGGCTATCAGCTGACTTCTCAGCAGAAAACTTACAGGCTAGAAGAGAGTGGCACGATATATTTAAAGTGCTAAAAGGAAAAAACTTACAGCCAAGAATACTCTACCCAGCAATGTTATCATTCAAAATGGAAGGAGAGATCAAAAATTTCCCAGACAAGCAAAAATTAAAGGAGTTTGTCACCAAGAAACCAGTGCTACAAGAAATGTTAAAGGGACTGATTTAAGGGGAAAAGAGAAGACCACAAATAGGAAAAATTATCTATTTCCATGATAAGAGGGCAATGGATACAAATGCACAAAAAAGAGGTTCGATATGATATCAAAAACATAAAAGGAGGGAGGAGGGGAGTTAAAGAGTACAGCTTTCAGACAGAGGTCAAACTAAAGAGACCATCATTTCTGTATAGAAGAAGAAAAGAAAAGAGAAGGACTACTAAAACTCTGAGAAAAAAAAGCTAAAAAATAGCAGTAAGTACATACTTATCAATAGCTACTTTAAATGTCAATGGACTAAATGCTCCAATTAAAAGTCATACGGTGGCTGATTAGATAAAAAAACAAAACCCATATATATGCTGCATACAAGAGACACACTTCAGACCTAAAGACACTCACAAACTGAAAGTGAAGGGATGGAAAAAGATACTCCACGCAAATGGCAATGAAAAGAAAGCTGTGGTAGCAGTACTCATATCAGACAAAATAGACTTTAAAACAAAAACTGTAAAAAGAGACAAAGAAGGGCATTACATAATGATCAAGGGAACAATCCAACAAGAGGATATAACTCTTGTAAATATCTACACACCCAATGTAGGTGCACCTAAATATATACAGCAATTATTAAGAGACATAAAAAGAGAAATAGACAGTAACACAATAATAGTAGGGGACTTTAACACTCCACTTACACCAACGGATAGATCATCCAAACAGAAGATCAATAAGGAAACATTGGCCTTAAATGACACAGTAGAACAGATGGACCTAGTAGATATATACAGAGCGTTCCATCCAAAAACCGAAGAATACACGTTCTTTTCAAATGCACATGGGACATTCTCCAGGATTGATCACATATTAGGCCACAAAACAAGTCTCCACAAATTTAAGAAGATTGAAATAATACCAAGCATCTTTTCTGACCACAACGGTATGAAACTAGAAATCAACTATAGGAAGAAAATCAGAAAAGCCACAAATACATGGCGATTAAACAAAATGCTACTGAACAACGACTGGTTCAATGAAGAAATCAAAGAAGAAATCAAAAAATACCTGGGGACAAATGAAAATGAAAATACGACATGCCAGAATTTATGGGATACAGCAAAAGCAGTTCTAAGAGGGAAGTTTATAGCAATACAGGCCTATCTCAACAAACAAGAAAAATCTCAAATAATCAAACTAGCAATGCACCTAAAGGAAGTGGAAAAAGAAGAACAAACAAAGCCCAAAATCAGTAGAAGAAGGGAAATAATAAAAATCAGAGCAGAAATAAATGAAATAGAGACCAAAACAACAATAGAAAAAATTAATAAAACCAAGAGCTGGTTCTTTGAAAAGATAAACAAAATTGACAAACATTTAGCTAGATTCACCAAGAAAAAGAGAGAGAAGGCAAAAATAAGTAAAATCAGAAATGAAAGAGGAGAAATTACAACAGACCCCTAAGAAATACAAAAGATTATAAGAGAATACTATGAAAAGCTATATGCCAACCAATTCGACAATCTGGAAGAAATGGATAAATTCTTAGAATCATACAACCTTCCAAAACTGGATCAAGGAGAAGTAGAGAATTTGAATAGACCAATCACCAGTAAGGAGATTGAAACAGTAATCAAAAACCTCACCAAAAATAAAAGTCCAGGACCAGACGGCTTCCCTGGTGAATTCTACCAAACATTCAAAGAAGACTTAATACCTATCCTTCTTAAACTCTTCCAAAAAATTGAGGAGGGGGGGAAGCTCCCTAATTCATTCTACGGAGCCGACATCACCCTGATAACAAAACCAGACAAGGACAACACAAAAAAAGAAAATTACAGGCCAATATCACTGAAGAACATCGATGCAAAAATCCTCAACAAAATACTAGCAAATTGCATACAACAATACGTTAAAAAGATTGTACATGATGATCAAGTGGGATTTATTCCAGGTATGCAGGGATGGTTTAACATTCGCAAATCAATCAACATGATACACCACATTAATAAAATGAAGAATAAAAATCACATCATCATCTCAATAGATGCAGAGAAAGCATTTGACAAGATACAGCATCCACTTGTGATAAAAACTCTGAATAAAATGGGTATAGAAGGAAAGTACCTCAACATAATAAAGACCATATATGAGAAACCCACAGCTAATATCATCCTCAATGGTGAAAAACTGAAAGATATCCCTCTAAGAACAGGAACCAGACAAGGATGCCCACTGTCACCACTCCTATTTAACATAGTACTGGAAGTCCTAGCCAGAGCAATCAGGCAAGATAAAGAAATAAAAGGGATCCAAATTGGAAAGGAAGAAGTGAAACTGTCACTATTTGCAGATGACATGATTTTATACATAGAAAACCCTAAAGAATCCACTGGAAAACTTTTAGAAGCAATAAACGAATATGGTAAAGTTGCAGGATACAAAATCAACATACAAAAATCAGTTGCATTTCTATACACAAACAACGAAGTAGCAGAAAGAGAAATTAAGAATATCATCCCATTTACAAGTGCAACACAAAGAATAAAATACCTAGGAATAAACTTAACCAAAGAGGTTAAAGAGTTGTACACAGAAAACTATAAAACATTGCTGAACGAAATTGAAGAAGACACAAAGAAATGGAAAGATATTCCGTGCTCTTGGATTGGAAGAATAAACATAGTTAAGATGTCCATACTTGCTAAAGCAATCTATAGATTCAGTGCAATCCCTATCAAAGTTCCAATAACATTTTTCACAGAAATAGAACAAAGAATCCTAAAATTTATATGGAACAACAAAAGACCCCAAATAGGTAAAGGAATCCTGAGGAAAAAGAACAAAGCTGGAGGTATCACACTCCCTGATTTCAAAATATACTACAAAGCTATAGGAACCCAAACAGTATGGTACTGGCACATAAACAGACACACAGATCAATGGAATAGAATCGAAAGCCCAGAAATAAACCCACACATCTATGGACAGCTAATCTTTGACAAAGGAGCCAAGAACATACAATGGAGAAAAGAAAGTCTCTTCAACAAATTGTGTTGGGAAAACTGGACAGCCCCATGCAAAAAAATGAAAGTAGACCCTTACGTTACACCATACACAAAAATTAACTCCAAATGGATTAAAGACTTGAATGTAAGACCTGAAACTGTGAAACTTCTAGAAGAAAACATAGGCAGTACGCTCTTCGACATCGGTCTTAGCAACATATTTTCAAGCACCATGTGTGACCGGGCAAGAGAAACAATAGAATAAATAAACAAATGGAACTACATCAAACTAAAAAGCTTCTGCACAGCAAAGGAAACCATCAACAAAACGAAAAGACAACCTAACAATTGGGAGAAGATATTTGCAAACCACACATCTGATAAGGGCTTAATCTCCAAAATATATAAAGAACTCATGCATCTCAACAACAAAAAAACTACCAACCCAATTTAAAAATGAGCAAAAGACCTGAACAGACATTCCTCCAAAGAAGATCTACAGATGGCCAACAGACACATGAAAAGATGTTCAAAATCATTAACTATCAGGGAAATGCAAATCAAAACTACAATGAGATATCACCTCACGCCCGTCAGAATGGCTATGACTAACAAGATGGGAAACAACATGTGTTGGAGAGGATGTGGAGAGAAGGGAACTCTCATACACTGCTGGTGGGAGTGCAAACTGGTGCAGCCACTATGGAAAACAGTATGGAGATTCCTCAAAAAATCAAGGATAGAACTACCATATGATCCAGCTATTCCACTGCTGGGTATTTATCCAAAGAACTTGAAAACACCAATGCGTAAAGATACATGCACCCCTGTGTTCATTGCAGCGTTATTCACGATAGCCAAGACTTGGAAGCAACCTAAGTGCCCATCAAGGGACAAATGGATAAAGAAGCTGTGGTATATATACACAATGGAATACTACTCAGCCGTAAGAAACGATGAAATCCAGCCATTTGTGACAACACGGATGGACATTGAGGGTATTATGCAAAGTGAAATAAGTCAGTGGGAGAAGGTCAAATACCGTATGATTTCCTTCATTAAGTAGTAGATAATAACAACAATAAACCAACACATAGAGACAGAGATTGGATTGGTGGTTACCAGAGGGGAAGGGGGGAGGAAGGAGGGCGAAAGGGATAATTCAGCACATGTGTGTGGTGATAGGTTGTAATTAGTATTTGGGTGGTGAACAAGATGTAATCTATGCAGAAATAGAACTATAATGATGTACACCTGAAATTTATACAATGTTATAAACCAATGTTACTGCAATAAACAAAAAATTAAACAAAATAAAAAAAATAAAAATACATATGATGAGAAAACTGAGGATCGTTCCAAGTAGGATGTTTGTTGGAAATAACACCCTGGTCAGACACAGTTCTTCTCCAGCAGTGGGGTTTACCCCTGCATGATAATATGTGTCCCGTGTTATCTTTGGCCCTGGCCAACATATGATCACATAATTTGTTTTTAAAGATACACATACCTGGATCTCACACGTTACCCAAATACTATAATTCATTAAAATCTGGTGAAATCATCCCTGCTGCTTTCCCTAATTTGGAAATTAAGTCCTTGAGGACAGTAGTTTTAGTGAGCAGGTATGATGATGTATTTGGCACCGTAAACCTCCACATCTCTAACACAGAATTCCCCAAGCAGGGATCCATGTGGAGCAGCATAGCATAGTGGATAACAGCACAGGCTTTGGAGTCAGGCATGCCTGGGTTCAAATTTTACCTTTGCCTTGTAGGAACTGTTTGACATCAGACAAGTCACTTAACCTCTCTGTGCCTTGGGTGCCTAACCTGTAAAATGGGGTAATATTAAGTGCCCTTCATGGTTGTTATGAAGGTTAAAGTAAATAACAAGACACATGTGGTGTGCTTAACACAGTGCTTAGAATATAGTAAGTACACAATCACTGGTAGCTATTATATACATTTCTCCCTAGAACACAGACTTAGGAAGTGATGGCCCTGGATAGTATCTTGTCTTGCTCACCACTATGTCCTTGCCCTCAGCTTCTGTGGCTTGTGCAGATTCCCTGGGCACAGAGACTCAGGCTATCTCCTGCCCCACAGGGTGCCGAACAAGTGGGAGGTTGTAAGCTAAGTAGAATGTCATTTTGAGTCACCGTTGCTCTAATTTCTTTAGACATTTCTGAAGAACAATTGGGTTCCCTTCAGTTTTAATTTCCCTCCCTTCCCAGATAAATTTTCCAAATGTCCACTTCCTATTTCCTCGATCAAGGCCAGAGTTGAAGGAAGCTGGCCTTCAATCTCTAACCAGGCTGAGAGCACCATTTCGGCTCAAGAGCAAATTGTATTGGAAAAGCAGCAGAAGCACTGAAATGAATTGTCGTGAAATGAGGCTTTAAACGAAAGCGCAAGGCAGAGCCTGGTCCTAATTGGCAGTGGAGTCACTCAGGTAAGAGGCCAATTCCAAATTCCCCATTGCAGAGCTTTCGTAACATGCACACCCCCTCCCCCCAGTCACCTCCTTCGCTCCACATACAGCCTTTGGAAGTTGATGGTCATTTGGTAAAGGTAACACTGAATTGTTTCACATTTCTTTAAAATCTCTAATCCATAAACTATGTGCTGACACAGAAAATGTCTGAATCGTGGTAAAATGTGAAATGTTCCCTGTGATAGGGTGAATAATGGTGTCCCAAATATTTCCACATACTAATCCCTGGAAACTGTGACTATGTTACCTTATATGCCAAAGGGACTTGGCAGATGTGATTAAGTTAAGGATCTTGATATGGGAAGATTTTCCTGGATTGTCTGTGTGGGCCCAATGTAATCACAAGGGTCCTAATAAAAGGGACTCATGAGGAGACAGAGGCAGAGGAGAAGATGATGTGATGACAGAAGCAGAGATTAGAGTGATGTACTTTGAAGATGGAAGAATGGGCCAAAAGCCAAGGAATACAGGCAGCTACTAGAAGCTGACCAAGGCAAAGAAGTGGATTTTCCCCTGAGGGCCTCCAGAAGGAACCAGCCCTATCTACACTGTGACTTTAGCCCATTGAGACCCATTTCAGACTTCTGACCTCCAGAACTATAAGAGAATAAACTTGTATTGTTCTAAACTGGTCCTCCAAATTTTCCCAGATATCTTGGAGAGCCAGGAGTTTCCAATATTAGAATTATTGCTTTGGGTGATATCACTGAAGGACACAATTGTTAAAAGCTTCCACTAAAATGCAAAGGAAAAACATGTTAGGCAACATTTAGTCTGTTATGCCTCGATCTGACTGGCTGGTAGAGAGCATGGAAGGGGACCCAAGATGCAGGGATTTCTGGGCCTTGGGGCGTTGTGAGACGATAGACTTGATGGGTGAGATCTGTGTGGCTGGATACAGCATGTGATGCCTGGGATGAGAGGGTGCCAAAAGGAAAGAGCAAGAACCAAAAAACTAAATTCCATTTATTATTCTTTGTCCTGTGGCCAACCAGTGAAAAACTCAACACCTTGGATGTGAGCATCATCTTTGTGACTAATGCAGCTTGGAACCTGGTTCCACAGAGCTCCTGGTGAGTTTAAAAAAAAGAACTTCTTGTGCTTGCCTAGTCCTACAAACTCTCTGACTTTGGGACTGACCGCTCTTTGGTCTGACCCTGTTGGTTTCGGTCTCTTTCAGGTACTCAGACATTCTGCCACTTCTACTGCCTATTGTGGACTCCTGGCGTCCTCTAACTTCAGCTTTTTGGGCTAGGCCTTTCAGATACTTTTCTATTCTTTTTCAGAGCCTTAGTTTCCTGATCCCAGGAAACTCATTCTCTGCTCTAACCTATAAACTCTTGCCACTAGTCCCTGGCACCAAAGCCATCACCACACACTGATCAACAGACCTCTCTGATTCCTTGTGAGTTGACTCTTTCTGAGAGAGAATTCTCCCCACTGCACCCCACAAAATATTTTGGTCTTTACAATAAGAATTAGCAGATTTACAAATGAAGGATCTTTTTTTTTTGTGAGGAAGACTGGCCCTGGGCTAACATCCGTGCCCATCTTCCTCTACTTTATATGGGACGCTGCCACAGCATGGCCTAACAAGCAGTGCGTCGGTGCACGCCGGGGATCCGAACCAGCAACCCTGGGCCGCCGCAGCGGAGCGTGGGCACTTGACCGCTTGCGCCACCTGGCCGGCCCCCAAATGGAGGATCGTGAATCCGAAAACCTGCCTTCTCTGTCTGCAACTGTCACACTTGGTCACCTGACTTTCCTACCTCTGATCTCACACTCAGAGAACTTGAACAAAAATCTAGAAAACTGAGGGACTTTGAACCTATTAGTAGCATCACCTCTCCCTCCCCAGCCCCCCTCAACTCCACTTGCAGCTTGGTGACTTGAATATGAGGAGCATGGACTTGAGCAGTTGGGCCTTGACCTACACATGTATAGGTGATCTACACAGTTAATATGGTCTTCCAGTGACCCAGGAAGGAGAGATTTCCTGTTTCCTAGGGCTATTGCCTCGGAGTGAATACAGTGATTTCACCCAAGTGATGCCTATAGTCTAGGGTATATAATAGATTCACTTATTACACTACCAGGAGGCCTCAGGCAAATCCATTCAGATGGGATTGCTGACTTCCCAGGAACTGGACAAGGGAGCTCAGGTGTTGTAAAGGAGCACCTCTGACTTGTTTACCAGGCCTAAGTTGTAAAATTACAAGAGCCCAAGAATATCCAATAGTCCACATCCCATTCTCAGAGAGCAAGACCAGGCTATGTTTACTATTGAATGGTATTCTAGTACTTCAATAATACCTGCTAGTAGAACCAGGGCTTGGGTGGTGGTGGAATGGGCCAGATTGGAATAGACAAGATTTAGGGATTCAAGAGGGCTTAGTGGATCAGGGGAAGGCTGGGGCTGGGACAAAGATGTAATTTCAGGGTTTAATGATTTGTTATTATAGGCTTGAGTATATAATGGTTGGAGTCCAATCAGGGTAGGTTCAGAATCAAATCAGACCACAGAGAGCTAAAAGCAGGTAAGGTGCAAGTGTGAGTATCCATGGTGACAAACTAAACCAAGAATCAGGCTGTTGGCCAAGCAGAAGTGAGGCAATTGACAATGGTCATCCAAATAGTTGGCGATTGGCGGAGTCCAGATGCGCTAGTGGTCAGTTATCAAGGGATTATGGTAATGGGTATTAGGAATTCAGATCCAAATTCAGATTAGGAAACAAATTTTTGTGTAGGAAAACTTTGCATACCAGGCAATGAAGCACAGGGAAGGAAAGACATGGAAGGGCTCTGATTATGGAGGTACCTGTATTCCATCAGTAGAAGAATGTGACTTGGTGCTGAGTTGCTGGATTATTTCAGTCTTCTCCAAACTTCTCCTAACTGGTGGCCCCCTCTAGCCTGTTATCCACAATATAGCCAGAGTGAGCTTTTGAACGTGTTAAGCTGATCATATTACTTCTAATATGGCTCTTAGGATAAAGACTAAACTCTTTACCAGTTTCTACAAGGCTCTGCCCAGTTTGGCTCCTGCCCACCTTTTTAACCTCATCTTCCACCATTGTCCCTTTCACTCTTGGTACTCTAGCCACACTGGATCTCTATAGAATCCTCAACTCCCTACTGTCTCAGAGCTGTTGCATGTGTAATTCCTTCTGCTTGAGTGTACATCACCTCTCTCTTCATCCTTTCGGTCTCAACTTAAATATTACTACATCAGGAAGGCCTTCTCTGATTAATTTGTCTAAAGTAATGTCCCTTTATTCTTTATAATGATTCCACTTAGCACCATCATTTATGAGTCACACCCACTAACTTTGCCTACCGTGAGCAGCAAGTTCACCACCTCCTATGCACCACTTCCATGAGGCTTTACCTCCCCAACATCCTCATCACCCCACCACAATCCCCCACTGTCATGCCCACTGCCACACCCTCCTCCATTAGCCACATCTTCTAACCTCACCCACTACCACCTGCCTCATCTGCCTCTTCTGTAACCCATGCCCCTCTTTGCCCCATCTCCCTACCACTCCCTATTAGCCACACTCAGAAGCGCCACATACAACCATCAGCCAAATCATCCCTTGCCCGTCTAGCAGCTCCAAATAGTAGCAGCTCTACCCTACTACCCCTACTAATGGACAAAGGCCCTCTCACTTATAGTTCAGGTACCAGCCTGCTTCAGTAATGTCTTCTCTGACCACTCACTCTGGATTAGGTTTCCCTGTTTTCCATAGCACCCTGCCCTCCTTCACGGTACTAATCACAGTGGTGATTATACAGTACTTTTTGTGATTGTGTTTAATGGTTGTCACTCCACAAAATCTACATCTATCTTCTTCACTGTTATTTCCCCCGTACCTAGATACGCAGATCTCAAAATATATTTGCTGACTCTTGTTGTATCAAGTATTATAGATAAAAAACCTGAGGCTCCAAGCAGCTAAATAATGTACTCAGGGTTGCACAGCTAGTAAGTGGCAGAGCCGGAATTCAAACCAAGGTCTGGTTGGCTATAAATCCTGTGGGTTCTTAACCATTACGCCAGTTGTTTCTGCCAGACCATCAGCATTAGTATCTCTTGGGAACTTGTTAGAAATGCAAATTCTCAGGCACTCCCAAAGACTTATCAAATCAGAAACTCCCGAGGTGTGGCCCAGCAATCTGTGTTTTAACAAGTCCTCCAGGTGCCTCTGATGCATGCTCAAGTGTGAGAACATGGCTTTACACTACACTGCCCATTATATGGTTCCCTCTTTGTAAGAGATCCAGGTTGTTCCCTTCTGTGCAAATAACCCTAATGTTACCTAGCGTGGAGCTCAGCATACTGTAGATGTTCAATAAGTACGTATTGAATAATAAGTGAATTGAGCTCTAGGGCAAATTAGTTTTTGAAAGACGTAAATAGGTTTTTTCATCGAAATCGCAGGAGGACAGTGAAAACATCATAAAAAGCCTAATATAAGGGACACGACACTCGCCTGGAGAAAAGTTTTTGAGATGAAATTATTCATTTATTACTTCCTCTTCTCTACCTTCTTCCTTTCAAGTCAATCATTTCCATGGAACTGTCTCTGACCTCTATGGTTCATGTTGCTAGCTCTCTTATTTGGCTTCTTTACAGCATTTCAAGTATCATTCAAGCTATCCCTGAATTATATGTGACAATGCATTTTTTGAGTGTCTCAGATATATAAATCATTGTCTCCATGATGAAACTGTATTCTCTTTAGCACACAGACTGTGTCTTTCTTTTGTCTACTCTAGTTTCTATGATGGCCGTAAGCATACAGTAGCATGTTGGGATAATGTTCTAGTAAATTATCCTGTGTGTGTGTGTGTGTGTGTGTGTCCTTATACCTAGCCCTTCGCATATTCAGCAAAGACGTTTATGACCTGAGAAAGGTTATTATAGAAGAGCAGAAAAAAAAGTTAATTTTTAGCTTTTGAGTTTTATCACCTATTTAGAGTTTCAGGAACTAGGGCTTTTGAACTTTGAAAACCTAAGTAAGCCCTAAAGAACCCAGGACATACACTTCATGACATACACAGCAGATTTGGAAGAATACAGGATCAATCGTTGCCAGTTTTTCTGTCCTTAGACTAGATGAAAATTCCATGGGATGTGAGAGGAACAAGAATTAGAACAAAAGTTCTTGGTAAGTCCCTTAACAGAGGTTTTATAACTTGTCCCTGTGGGCCAAAACCGAAGTTGAACAAATAATATAATTCTCAAATGGGAGGGGGGATGGAGAAATCTGAGCAGGTGAGACTATGCCTTGCCTCTCCCCACATAGGGGGAGGCAGCAAGCCCTGAAGAGTTACCCTGAACCCACTCTGGCACCAGAGCAGTAGAATAGAATTGGCTTCATGAGTTGTCTCAGGAGACAGGGCTTGAGAGAGCCTCATAATTCTCCGGACTCTCGTGATGTATGGGAAAAACCAAGTGTTTTCTGAATAGCCATGAGGGACCCCAAGACCTGAGAACACTTGAACTCAGGGTTGAGGAGGCACAGAAGTGATCTGAGTGCAGCTGTAATTGAGGCCTGGGTGGAATTTGAATATCCCTGCAACACATGTACAGAGATCATCAAGGCCATACATGACAATGTACCTCTCCGTGGATTCCAGGGTGGACAGCAGAAGATAACTGAAGATCAAATTCTTTCTGCTTGTCATAGCCAGAACCCCACAGATTGTGGAGAGAGCTTGAATTGACTGAGGTTAAGTTTTAAATTACCTGGAGGAATGGGGGCTCAAAATAGACTACGTTATAAAAAAAATTCTTATACATTTGAATTTGTGGGTTGACGTTTATATCAAGCCCACCAAGGCACCCGATATTTGGCCAATTGGATTGACTTGATGAACCAGAACCTTTTTCCTGAGGCCAACATTTAAGAGAAAAGTGAATCAGAAGACAAGGAGTACCTTAAAAAAAAAAAAAAAAAAAAAAAGAAGACAAGGAGCTCCTGCTGGGGATTAGGTAAATTAGTAGCTATTGAAGTGCTCCCTGAGCTATCCTTACCTCAGTATGTTATCACCCTAACAAATCTCAGCGTCTCTAGTCCTCAGTAGTGACAATGGTGTTCCAAATACCAAACACTGCAATACCCCTGGTTAGCCAAAGGAGATTCTAGCTAGAGTCACTCAGCAGCTTACTAAGGCAGGAGGATGAACTCAGGCTTTCTAGAGTTTTCACATATATGTGGACCCACGTGGAAACAAGAAGAGATTTTAAAATAAACCTCAGATACCCAACTTTGTGTGTAGTTACAAATGTCTGACTTGATCATTGATTTTTAGCAGGTAAACAGAACCAGACAGGTTCATATTTTTAACTGGGCTGTGGCCTGAGTATTGCATTTGGAAGGGCCACATTATTTATTAAACTGTGTGGGGTTGCTGTGATTGAGCTGCTTAGAGACCATAGATAGGCAGAGGTCTCCAGAGTCAATTGGGGCTGTCGAATCACATTCAATGAAAGTCCTAGCATCTCAATTGAAGAATCCTGCTACTGAGGGACTCCCCTGGAGTAATCAATTAAAAACAGAAGCATTAAGCAGCTAACGGTGCTGGGAAATCAATACCAGCATGGGGAAGAAACAATTCCCTGCAATGATTTCCATGCAAATTTTGATTCTTGTACCTAGTGACATTAGGATTCACTAATGACGCATAACTCAAGGAGGAGCTTCTTTCCCAGTTAAGCATGAAGCACATTTTTGCCCCTACAACCTTGGTGGCCACTTGGGAGGCCTACTTTCACTGCTGGGAAGCAATAGATTAAGGTAAGGCAGCCCAACTTTCTATGTATCTCTCCTCTGGGAGAGATGGAAGTCAGATAGAAAGAATGACTTTCACGAGATTGGAATGGGTCCCTGAAAGGGCAAGGACCATTTCTTCTTTCATTCACTGAGCATTTTTTTGTGCTGGCCCTGCACCTTTAACTACTCCTTCCCCACTGATGAACAAGGGATTCCTATAAAAGATACCTGTAGCTCAGGCCAAACTGCTTTGAGACTCTCTCCAGGTTTCAGTCCTTCCCCCCCGTATTAAATCTTGTGGTGGGCATGCATTTACTCCAAAATATGGAGTGAAAGAAATATTATATTTCTTTTATTCTCTAAACATGACTTAATCTGCTTAGAGACCATATCTTCTGCCCAAATTTGGTAGAAAATTCAATCTCAGTGGTTATTGAGACCCCAAGGGTTATGTTAAGTACTGGGTGTCTTAGACAATCACAGGGAGTCCTCAGGTCTTCAGCCTACACACTGCATGGTCTCTTCAAGGCTACAGCTCTGTTGATTCTGGACCAAGCTGAGGCACAGGGGTTTCTGTCCAGCCCTGGAGTGGCCTGAAGTCTAGCCTTCCTTGGATACCACATTGCTGTTTTCCTCTGAGACCTTGTCACCTCCCTGGGCACTCTCAGGGAACAGGGTGCCTATACCCTCTACTTGTAGAATCTGTAAAACTCCCGTAGCCCTGCCAGTTTCGAGGACACTGTCTTGAAGCTCTGGGTACCTCTTTATCTGAGGTGCCAAACCTCAGAGCCACTTTCATTTTAGGACAGCAGTTTAGCTCTTTGCTTCATTTTGCCTTGGCTTTAGAACATAGCATCTCTTAACTTTGACCTGGAACTGCTGAATCCTCAGGTTTCCAGGTCACAAGGCTCATATTGCCCTAGGTAGGCAGTGTGCGTGTGTGTGTGTGTGTGTGTATGTGTGTGTGTGTGTGTGCGCGTGCGCATGCGCTTGTGTTGCAGGGGAGGAGGAGGCTCTCATTCTTTGTGAATTTTTTCTTTCTTATCCTCCCTGCTTCTCCAGCCCTGCTTCACCTACCAAACTCCTAATCATCCTTCAAGTCTCAGCTTATATGTCACTCTTTCAGATCCATTTTCCATGGCCCCTTACTCTAATTAGGCCCCCATCATCCACATGCAAAGCACCCTGTAGCTTTTCTATGTAGCACATGCCATAATGGTAATGAGCTATTAAAGTGATTGTTAATATTTGTTTCTCCCACTGGTTTGTAGGCTCCATAGGGGTAGGGACTGATCTTTTTTGTTCATTGTTATATCGCCATCACCTTATAATATCTGACATTTAGAAGATGTAAAAGAATGTGGAATAAGTGAATAAATGAAGTAAAATCTTTCCATAGTTGTGAAGTAACAACCCAGAGGCCATTTTCTAATCTATCTTTCTTTAAATTAATATTGTGGTGATAGCTTATAGGATGAAAATAGACAATGCATAGAATATTAGTGTGCCAAAAGAGTTGGCATAGAGTTGTTTATATTATTCTTTTATTATCTTTTTTAACATATAATATCTATAGTGATATCTCTTTTTTCATTCCTTATATTGGTAATTTGAGCCATTTCTCTTGGACCTTATAAAATAAATGATTTCTATTCATCTAAAAAACACCACTAAGAATGAAAAGGCAAGCCAGTGTGGGAGAAAATATTTGCAATATATATAACTGGCAAAAGGCTTGTATTCAGAATATATAAAGAATTCCTGGAAATCAATTAATAAATACAGATAACCCAATTAAAAAACTTTAAAGACTTGAACATATATTTCAGAAAATAGGATATTGAAATGGTTAGCAAGCATCATTAGTCATTAGGGAAATGCAAATTAAAACCACAATGAGATACCACCCAACACCTATTAGGGTAGCTAACATAAAAGACCAACAACACCAAGTATTGTCAAAGATAGGGAGCTGCTGGAACCTTCATACACTGTCGATTGGAGTGTAAATTGGTACAACCACTTTGGAAAACTGGCAGTATCTACTCAAGTTGAATATATGTGTACCCAATGACTTAACAAATCTGTTTCTCTCTCTCTATACACCCAACAGAAATGTATACATGTGTGCACCAAAAGACATGTGCAAAATGTTCATAGCACCATTATTTGTAATAGCACCAAACTGAAAGCAATCCAAATATTCGTGAACATTGGAATAGATAAATAAATTGTGATATTCACACAATGGAATATCACACAGCAATTAAAAAGAACAAACTACTACTACACCAAACAGCTGGATGCATCTCACAGATATAAAGTCGAGAAAGAAGTCAGATGCAAAAGAGACTCTACTTATATCAAGTTCAAACACAGGCAAAATTAATCTATGGTGATAGAAATCAGAAGAGTGGTAGACCAATAGCGACATGAGAGAGGCTTTTGGGATGCTGATTAATGTTCTAAGTCCTGATCTAGGTGGTGGTAATACAGGTGTGCTCACTTTACAAAAAGTAATCAATCTGTACAATTATAATTTACCTTTATTGTGTGTATGTTCTACTTTAACTAAAAGTTTATAAAAATAAATAAAATAAGTATACTAAAAGAGAGAGGAAGAGAGTTGCACTGGATGATTTTTAATTTTCCTTCCAGTTCTAACATGCTATGATTTTGTATGAAAATGCTTTATTATTATAAAATCCTCTATGAGTTTAAGGTCTTTTATTATTATCATTGGTAGTTGACCTTGAATTCCTAGTGATTTCTTGATCAATGGCAAATAATTTGCTTAAATTTCTGTATATTTATTTCCCATTTGAAAATTTTAGTTACTTCTCTTCCTTTCTGGCTATTATTCATTTACTAGTTTCTTTGAATTTTCTGTCAAGACCCTGGATGAGAAACCAGAGACAAATATCATAGTAATCCTGAACACTCTTAAATTTTGAGCTGGCAATAAACAATGGCAAAGCCTCTAAATGCAAGGTTCAAGGTTAAAGGAGAATGGTTCATGATTCCTTTGAGTCAGCTGTGGCTTTGTATTCCTCAGACTAGGTTTTTTACTTAAATGTATAATGTAGCAGTGGAAATAATAGTGATTTTCCCAACCACTTGACCTCTGTTAGGAGTCCATAATTCTAATGTCAGGTGAAAATGCTAGAAGAATGATAAGATACATTTGACATTCATTTCCAAAAGCAGTCACTCAAATTGTATCATTTTATCGTTGCCATCATTTTTATTTTTCTCAGCCTTGCCAGTAAAACTCAGGTAATGAATCTACTGGTAAGCACAGTTGAAAAAGTGGTTGACTTATTCTGAGAGATGAGGCTTTGGCATTACTGAGGCCCCTGAGCTTGTTCAGAACCCAGTATACATTTTTTTCCTTGGAAGTTTTTCTCTCTTTCAGGTATCCATTAAGGCCTCAACTTTCCTGGTATCTAAATGAAAGTTTTCTTTAAAGGTATATCGCCTTTCTAATTCTTGGCCTGGGGAAAAAATGTCAGAAAATTCCTTAAATCTATTTAGTGAAGTATTTTAAATGCTCATCTTGCACTTTTGAGTGAAGTGTAATTTACATTTCATAAAAGTAGAAGCTGAGCAGCAAACTGTAAGTAATTATCATATAATTAAATGTCTACTATGAAGGGAATGAAAACGTGAGGTCCTTCATGCTTTCCGTGACTGGGTTATGCAATGGCAAATTAAATTACAGCTTTTGATCTCAGGAAGGCTCCAGGGGACCTACTCAGCGTTTGAAGAGATACCTCTGAGTTGCCAATATAGTTTCACTTGGAGGCTGAAGCGATCACTTCAGTGTCCAAGCAGACCATATGGAAGTGGATTCTGTAGCTTTGGTTTAGAAATGGAAACCACAGTGTCTACTCCTCTCAGTGACTTTGAAATCCCCTTTTCCCTATGTTAATATTTGTAAAGGCGAAACACTACCATAATAATTAATACTTAATTATTACCATGGATGAGTTTTATTTTTTCAAATTCACAAAGCGGTTGGCTTTGGGGATGATAATCAAATGGCAAATGCATTCGTAATTAGGTGAAATGCTCCCTGTAATCTGATTTTGTTAGTGTTCATGTAAAATATGCATTGAGTCCCTGCTAAGTTCAAGATGCTATAGGGCATTCAAAGGGCAAAAAAGACATGTTCCCTGCTCTGTGGGAGATTATAGTCAGGAACGGGATAAAAGCTATGCGCACAAAAAACTACAAAACAAGGCAAAATTGCACAGTTGTCAGAGAATCCAAGGCATAGAGGAGCCCAGGGGAAGAGCAATCACTTCTATTTCTGGCTAGGTAGAGCTGGTCAGGCTTCAGGAAGATAGTATTTAATCTGGTGTATGAGGGATAGACTTATTGTAAGAAGAGATATTGAGGAGACTGTGAGCAATGATAGATGTGGGAAACCAGCACAGGGGCTTCAGGGGATGAAGCAGACCAATTTGGTTACTTATTCAACAGTTACAGTGGCAATTTATCTAAATTTGTGAATACAGCTGTTGTGTTTTACAGACTTTCTCCCTAGTCAAAACCAATAACGTGATATTCTTGACTGTTTACACTGTTTAGAGCATTAGATACACCTAGGGGTATAGTGAGAGATACGGATGAAAATGGAGATATGGTGCTGGATTGCAAAGACTCTTAGGCATCAATATAATGGAGATAGACTTTACTCAGAGAATCATTTACTTAAGAAAAGTCTTATTGATGGACTGTTGTGTGCCAGGCACTTTAAAATGCATGTGGCGTACAGTGATGAATACCTTCCCTGACCACAAGGAAATTAGTTTAGTGGAGGAGATGGGTGAGAGGTGCTGAGGGCACCTATCCTAGACAGGATGTGAGGTGTCAGGAGAAGCATTCTAGAGATGGTAATATCTGAGTTGAAATATGAAGGAGAGTATGGGTTTTCCTGAAACAAACGTAATGGGAAGAGCGCTTCAAGCAGAGAGAGCATGCAAAGTCACTGAGGTGTAGAGAACTTGGAGAGTTCCTGGGAGCGCTCGGTTTGAACCTAAGGTGTGAATTGAGTGATAAGGAGATGAGGTTGGAGGGGACAATAGGGACCTGGTCGTGCAAAACCTTGTAGAGGCTATTGCAATGATCCAAGTGGCCCTGATATGACCCTGAGCTAAAAACACAGCAGTGAGGAGGAAGAAGAGGGTATACTTTGAGGAGGTTTAGGGGTAGAATTGACAGGACTTGCTAAGCAGTGGAATGTAAGTGATAAGGTGGATAATAGAGTGCAGATATGAATCTCAGGCTTGAACTTGGGTGTCAGGGAATGCCATTCTCTTGGAGGGGGGACACAAAAGGATGAGAAGATTTGAGGGGGAAGGTTCGAGCTTAGTTTTACCTATGTTGAATGTGAAAGGCCTGTCAAATATCCAAATGGAGATAATGGCAAAAAGTTGGATATATTATTTGGAGTGCAGGAATGTGCTTTGGGCAGCAGATGTAGTTCTGAGATTCTCAGTACAGTTATGTGCCACATAACGATGTTTTGGTCAACAATGGACTGCATGTACGACAGTGGTCTTGTAAGATTAGTACCATATAGCCTAGGTGTATAGTAGGCCATACCATCTAGGTTTGTGTACGTACATTCTATGATGCTTGCACAATGGCAAAATCACCTAACAACGCATTTCTCAGAATATATTCCCATTGTTAAGTGACACATCACTGTAACAGCAATTGCAAATCCTAATGTCTACAGGATCCAGGCAGGTAACATAAATGGATGATTCTGGCTAGGGCTGATACGGAGTTAAGACAAAAGGAGGAGGGGCCAACCCCATGGTGTAGTGGTTAAGTTTGGCATGCTCTACTTTGGCAGCCCAGGTTCATGGGTTTGGATCCTGAGCACAGATCTACACCACTTGTCAGTCATGCTGAGGTGGTGACCCACAAACAAAATAGAGGAAGATTGGCAATAGATGTTAGCTCAGGGCGAATCTTCCTCACCAAAAAACAAAAACAAACAAACAAACAAACAAAAAAAAAAAACAAAAGGAGGAGATGTGCATAGGCCCTGCCCAAGACATTCAAGTTAAAAACCATCTGATAAGCCAGCCAGACAAAACCCAGCTGCAGGCCATATGAAGCTTCAAGCAGCCAGTTTTCCACCTTTGTTATATATAATAATTAGCCATTAGAGTGAATGTAGAATTTACACAGATAAAGTATGTAGAGTACAGAAAAAAACCAAGGCCATAACTCCAGAGGAGTGTTATAAGGAATAGGCGGATACTTGGCAGTGGGGAGAGAAAGAGAGAGACAGAGAGAGAGAAGTTGGAAGAAAACCAGGCCGGGAATGGTTAACTGTGTTAAATGCTACAAAGTTAGATAAAGACTGTGAACTTTCCATAGAATTTGCACCATGGAGGGGATTGCTAACTTTAACTGAAGCCGTTTCAGTGGTGTGGTGGGCTGAAGCCAGGTTGTAGTGGGTTGAGAATTTAATGGAGGGGAGGGGAAGGAGTAGAGACTGTGTTTAGACAACTCTTTCAAAACATTTGGTTGTGAATTGGAGGTGAGCAGTTGGGTGGTAGTTCGTTATTTATATATGTATGTATACCAGGAGATACAGGAGCACAATTGAATGCTAAAGGGAGAGGGTAAGGTTGAAGATGTAGGAAAGAAAAGGATCTGTTGATGAGCTGAGGTCCCTGGAGAGGTGGGAACAGAGGAGATCCAGAGCACAGGTGGCAGAATTAGCCTTGAGGTAGGAGGAGTGGCACCTATTCTACTGAAATTGAAGATAATTTCATTTAACAAAGATTTATGGAGCTTCTATACCCTAGTAGACACTATTCTAGGTGCTGAAGATGTTAACAGTTTAAGAAAGTAGGACAAAAATCCCTGCTCCCCTGGAGTTTATACCCCAGAAAGAATGAAGTATGTACAAGAGCAAATACACATAAGCAGGGATGGAGCATTGAGAATGTAGTCCAAATATTCTTTTCTCTTTTTTTAAATTTTGATGAACTCCAGTTTATTACATTTTGTTTTTATGGATTGTCATTTTGTTTTCTTTTTTTCAATTATTTTATTTAGGTCATATTGGTTTATAACATTGTGTAATTTCAGGTGTACATATTATTTATCAGTTTCTGGATAGACTGCATCGTGCTTGCCACCAGTAGTCTAACTTTTATCCATCACCATATGTGTTTGCCCCTTTACCCCTTTTGCCCATCCCCCAGCCTCCTTCCCCTCTGGTAATCACTATTCTGTTCTCTTTATCCTACTCAGACATAAAAAAAGATAAAATTGTCCCCTTTGCAACAACATGGATGGACCTTGAAGGTATCAAATACTGCATGATTTCAAACATTCTTACTTGACCTCTATTTTCTCTGTGACTGAAGGAAGAGTTGTTGGGGTAGGAGGCTTAGAAGATACTGGAGAAGTTTTGAAATAACTACTGTGATTCATGTGAAAGAGGGGCCTAGAAACAAACAAATGGACTTCTGAGCAGCAACAAGACCCATACTTGTCTTGCAGTAGAGGAGGGATCCACAAACTTTTTTTTTTTTTTTTTGTGAGGAAGATCAGCCCTGAGCTAACATCCGTGCTAATCCTCCTCTTTTTGCTGAGGAAGACGGGCTCTGAGCTAACATCTATTGCCAATCCTCCTCCTTTTTTTTCCCCCAAAAGCCCCAGTAGATAGTTGTATGTCATAGTTGCACATCCTTCTAGTTGCTGTATGTGGGATGCGGCCTCAGCATGGCCGGAGAAGCAGTGCGTCGGTGCGCGCCTGGGATCCGAACCCGGGCTGCCAGTAGCAGAGCGCGTGCACTCAAACGCTAAGCCATGGGGCCGGCCCACACAAACTTTTTGTGTGAAGGACCAGACAGTAAATATTTCAGGCTTTGTAGGCTGGAAGATGTCTGTAGCAACTTCTCAAATCTGTTGTAGCACCAAAGCAGCCATAGAGAATAGGTAAATGAATGGGAATGGCTGTGTTCCAGTAAGACTTTATTTACCAAAACAGGTGGAGGTCTGGATTTGGCCTGTGGGCCTTAGGTTGCCAACTGCTATAGTAGAACATTCACAGGATGAGAACTGCTTCATAAGAAAAATTCGACAGCACCACAGAGATGGGTAGGAGGGTGAGGGCCATTGCATTGGTTCAGGTCAGAGTTAATAAAGATCTGAACTAGCATTGCTGCAGTGGGAATGGAAAGGACAGGAGAGCGAGGAGAGATATAGTGTCATGCCAGTCAGGAGTGGAGTTAATAATCAGTAATGTCAAGTGTTGCAGAGAGGTCTAGGGAGCTGAGGCTAGAGAAGAGGACATTGGATTTGTTATTTAGGAGGTTGGTGCTGACAGTGAGAGAAGTTAATACAGGTGCAGGAGGTGGAAGCCACATTGCTCCCATCAGGGATGCTTCCCCTTGCTTAAACATTTTTACCAAATTTCCTTTAAAACTTTACCAAATTTTTTCAGAGCAATACATGCACAATGGTAAAACATAAAATAGTACCAAAAGGCTTTCCAGTTAGCAGGCCCTTGCCCATTCCCTTCCTACCTCCACATCCAGCCTGCTAAAAGGCTGACACTTACTCTTTTCACTATTCCTTCTGGTAGTTATTTCCATTTGTATAAATAATATGCTTTTAGTGCTATTTCCTGATATATGAATTTTAGACAGCATCTGTTGACATTCTATTAAGGAATATGAGGATTTAGCACTTTTACATCACTCTCTGCTCATCTTTTCCTCCCTACATCCTCTCAATATAATTAATTCATCATTTTTGTTCAAATCAGTATTCAGTATTTGCCTTATGGTAACCATGTAAGTGTGGTTCACTGCTGAGCCAAGTAGCGTACTGTGATGACTATGTCTTTCTTTGTACAACTTTTTGTTAATCCTGGAGTTAATAACTGCTTCATTTTTTGCTTACTTAAAAACAATAATTATTATTGTAATTAAACATTTTATTCTGAGATAAGTGTACATGAAATTTGTAAGAAATAACACAGAGAGGTCCCAGGCACCCTTTACCCAGTTTCCTCCAATGGTAACATCTTGTAGAACTATAGTACACTATCAAAACCAGGATTTTGACGTTGATACAGTCAAGATACAGAACATTTCCATCACCACAAGGATCCCCAGTGTTGTCCTTTTATAGCCTCACCCACCACCTTGTTGCCCCTACACCCTCCTTAACTGCTGGCAACCACTAATCTGTTCCCCATTTCTAAAATTTTGTCATTTTAAGAATCTTAAGTAAATGGAATAATATAGTATGTAAATTTTTGGGACTGTTTTTATTTTTCCTTTTCACTCAGCATAATCCCCTGGAGATTCATCCAGGTTGTTGCATAGTTTAACCCTTTTTATTGCTGAGTAGTATTTCATAGTATGGATGTATCACAGTTTGTTTAACCATTTACCTATTAAAGGACATCTGGGTTGTTTCCAGTTTTTGTCTTATGAATAAGGCTGCTATAAACGTTTGTGTACAGGTTTTTGTGTGATTGTAAGTCTTCATTTCTTTGGAACAAATGCCCAGGAGTGCAATTTCTGGGTTGTGTGACAATTTCATGTTTCATTTATAAGAAAGTGGCAAACTGTTTTCCACAGTGGCTGTACCATTTTACATTTCCACCAGAAACATATTAGCAATTCAGTTTCTCTGCATCCTCACCAGCATTTGGTGTCACTATTTTGTATTTTAGCCCTTCTGACAGATGTGTCTTGAATCTCTTTGCAGTTTTAATTTGCAGTTCTCTAATGGCTAATGATGTCGAACACCTTTCCATGTGAGTATTTGCCATCTGTACATCCTCTTCGGTTAAATGTCTCTTCATGTGTTTAGCCCATTTTCTAATTGGATTTTTTTTTTTTTACTTTGTGTTTTAACAGTTCTTAATATATTCTAGATAAAAGTACTTTGTTGGATATTGTACTTTGCAAATACTTTCTCCCACTCTGTAGCTAGTCTTTTCATCCTCTTAACAGGGTCTTTTGCATAGCAAAAGTTTTTAATTTTGATAAAGGCCAATTTATCAATTTTCCTCTTATGAATTGTGCTTTTGTTGTCAAGTCTAAGAACTCTTTGCCTAGCCCTAAATTCCAAAGATTTCTCTTATATTTTTTCTAAAAGTCTTATGGCTTTATGTTTTATTTTGAGTCAATTTTTGTATAAGGTGGGAGATTTAGGTGAAGATTTATTTTGACTATGGATGTCCAGTTGCTCCAGCATCATTTGTTTAAAAGGTTATCTTTCCTCTATTAAATTTCTTTTGCTCCTTTGTCAAAAATCAGTTGGACATATTTGTGTCAGTTTTTTTTAAAATTTTATTTGTTTTTTTTCCCTAAAGCCCCAGTAGATAGTTGTATGTCATAGATGCACATCCTTCTAGTTGCTGTATGTGGGATGCAGCCTCAGCATGGCCGGAGAAGTGGTGCGTTGGTGCACGCCTGGGATCCGAACCCCGGGCCGCCAGTAGGGGAGCGTGCGCACTTAACCGCTAAGCAATGGGGCCAGCCCTGTGTGAGTTTATTTATAGGTTCTCTATTGTGTTTCATTGGTTTATGTGTTTATCTTTGTGCCAATACAATACAGTCTTGATTATTGTAACTATATAATAAGTCTTGAATTGGGTAGACTTATTCTTCCTGCTTTATTCTTCTTTACAAAATTTTTTTAGCTATTCTAGTTCCTATTGCATCTCTGTATAAACTTTAGAATAATCTTTTGTATATATACAAAAAACTCCTGCTGGGAGTTTTATGTGAATTGCATTAAATCTGTATATCAACTTGGGGAGAATTTACATCTTTATTATGTTGAGTTTTCATATCCACGAACATGTTATGTATCTCCATTTATTTAGATCGTCTTTGATTTCTTTCACAGCATTATGTAGTTTTTAGTCTATAAATTTTGTATATGTTTTCTTAGATTTATACTAAACTATTTCATCTTAAAAGCAATTCAAAATAGTATTGTATTTTTAATTCCAGTGTCATCGTGTTCATTGCTATTATATAGAAATACAATAGAATTTTATATGATTATCTTCTATCCTGAGACCTTGCTGAATTAAAAAAAACTCAGTTTTGGATGTTTTTTGGGTAGATTTCTTGGGGTCTTCTACTTAGACAATCATGTTATCTTCAAATAGGGACAGTTTTATTTCTTTGTTTTCCCTCTGCATATGACTTTTATTTCCTTTTCTTGTCTTATTGCACTGGCTAGATGTTCCAACACTATGTTGAATAAGAGTGATGAGAATGGACATTCTTGCCTTGTTCCTGATCTTAGGAGTATACCAGTCAGTTTTTCATTAGGAAGTATGATGTTAGATGTAGGTTTTATGTAGATGCTCTATATCAAATTGAGAAAGTTCCTCTCTATTCCTATTTTTCTGAGAATTTATCATGATGAGTATTGAATTTTGTCAAATGTTTGTCTGCATCAATTCATATGATCATGTGATTTTTCTTCTTTAGCCTGTTAATATGGTGGATTACATTGATTGTTTTTTCTAATATTGTACCAGGCTTGCATCCTGGTATAAATCATACTTGATCATAGTGTATACTTATTTTCATATGCTGCTGAATTGTCTTTCTCTAATATTTTGTTAGGGATTTTTGCAGCTGTATTAATGGAGAGTATTGGTCTGTACAGTTTTTTGTTCTGTCTTTGTTTGGTTTGGTATCAGGGTAATACTAGCTTTATAAAATGAATTGGGAAGTGGTCCTTCCTATTCTATTATCTGGAAGATATTGTGTGGAATTGGTGTTAACTCTTCTTTAAATGTTTGGTATAATTCACAGTGAAACCATCTGGGCTTAGGATTTCTTTTTGGGGAGATTTAAAATTATTAATTCAATTGTGTTATAGTGCTATTCAAATTATCTATTTAATATTGGGTGAGGTTGTGGCAGTTTTGTATTTTTTAAAGAATCAGTCCATATCACCTGAGTTGTTGAATTTATGTGTGTAGAGTTTGTACTATTCCCTTATTTTTTTTTTGAGGGAGATTTGCCCTGAGCTAATATCTGTTGCCAGTCTTCCTCCTTTTTCCTTTTTTCTCCACAAAGCCCAAGTAGGTAGATGTATGTCATAGTTGTACATCCTTCTAGTTGCTTTATGTGGGATGCCGCCTCAGCATGGCTTGATGAGGGGTGCATAGATCCACGCCCAGGATCCGAACCAGCAAACACCAGGCTGCTACAGCAGAGCAGGTGAACTTAACCGCCATGCCATCAGGTCGGCCCCTCCCTTATCATTTTGCTGTCTGCAGGGTTTGTAGTGATATCTGTTCTTTTATTCCTTATATTGGTAATTTGTGTTCTTTTTTTTTCTTTGTCAGTTTTTCTAGAGGTTTGTCAACTTTATTGGTCTTTTCAAAGAACCAGCTCTTTGTTTCATTGATTTTCCCTTTTGTTTCTCTGTTTTAAATTTCATTGACTTCTGTTCTTTATTATTTCCCTCCTTCTGATTGCTTTAGTTTTATTTTCTTCTTCTTTTTCTAGGTTCTTGAGCCAGGAGCTTAGATTATTGATTTGAGACCTTTTCTCTTTTCTAATCTATCCATTTTGTGCTGTAAATTTCCCTCTCAGCACTGCTTTAGCTATATCCCACAAATTTTAATATGTTGTGTTTTTATTTTCTTTCATTTTAAAGTATTTTTGTGTATCCCCTGAGATTTCCTCTTTGACTCATAGATTATTTAGTAATGTGTTGTTTAGTTTCCAAGTGTTTGGAGATTTTCCTGTTATTTTTCTGTTATTGATTTCTTGTTTGATTCCATTGTGATTGGAGGACATATTTGGTGTGATTTAAATTCTTTTAAATTTGTTGAGGCTTGTTTTATGGCCCATGATATGGTTTATTTTGATATGTGTTTGATGGGCATTTGAAAAGAACATGCATTCTGCTGTTATTGGGTGTTGTACTCTCTATATGTCCATTAGATTCTGTTGGTTGGTTTTATTGTTCAATTCTATATCCTTGTGTATTTTCTGTCTAATTTTTCTATTAATTGTTGAGAGTGGGCTCTGGAAGTCCCATACTATAATTGTGGATTTGTCTATTTCTCTAAACTGAGAAAGAGTTCTGTCTTTACAAATCTAAAGCCCATTCTATCAGTTTTTGCTTCATATGTCTTTCAGCTCTGTTGTTTGGTGCATACACATTTAGGATTGCTATGTATTCCTGGTGGATTAATCCTTTTGTCAATATGTAATGCCCTTCTTTGTCTCTGGTAATTTTCTTTACTCTGAAGTTTATTTTATCTGATATTAATATAGCTATTCCTAATCTCCTTTGATTAATGTTTGCATGATATAACTTTTTTTCTCCTTTTACTTTCAACTTGTCTATAACATTATATTTGAAGTAAGTTTCTTGTAGACAGTATAAAGTTGGATTGTGTTTTTAAATCCACTCTGCTAATCTCTTCCTTTTAATTGGTGTATTTAGACCATTTACACTTGATGTGATTATTAATGTTAGGATTTAAGTCTGCCATTTTATTTATTGTTTTCTGTTCTCTGTTTTTTATTTCTGTTTTATTTATTTGTTTGCTTTTTTGTGGGTTACTTGAACTTCTTTTAGAATTCCATTTTGATTTATCTATAGTGTTTTTGAGTGTATCTCTTTGTATAGCATTTTTAGTAATTTCTCTTGGTATTACATTTTATATACATATACATAATTTATCACAGTTTACTGGTGTCATTATTTTACCAGTTTGAATGAAATATAGATACTTTACCACACTTTATGTCCCTTTCCCCTACCCGTTTATAATATAGTTATTTTAATTATTTCCTCTATATATGTTTAGAACCACATCAGAGAATGTTATAATTTTTGCTTCAACTGTAAAACATAATTTAGAAGACTCAAAAGAAGGAAACCTATTGAATATACCCATATTTTTAGTTACTCTGTTTTTCTTCCTTCCTGATAGTCTAAGGTTCCTTCTTTTATAATTTCCTTTCAGTTTATAAAACTTCCTTTAGCTATTCTTATAGGTAGGTCTGCGGGTGATAAATTCTCTTATTTTTTTCTGCATCTGAGAATTTCTTGATTTCTCCTTCATTCCTAAAGGATATTTTTGTTGGATACAGGATTCTTGGTTGGCAGTTTTTATGTTTTAGCTCTTGAAAAATGTTCTTCCACTTTAAAGTTCATGGTTTCTGATAAAGAGTCTTCTACTATTCTAATTGGGTTTTCTCTATAGGTAAGGAATCATTTCTCTTTCACTGCTTTCAATATTTTTTCTTTGACTTTAGTTTGAGAAGTTTGATTATGATGTCTGTTGGTGTGGAATTCTTTAAATTTACCCTTTTTGGGATTCACTTGGCTTCTTGAATCTGTAGATTTATATGTTTTATGATATTTGGGAAGTTTTCAGACATTATTTTTTTGATTGCTTTTTTAGCCCTACTCTCTCTCTCTTCTCCTTCCAGAATTCCAATGAAACGAATATTAGATCTTTTGTTATATTTCCACAGGTCCATGCAGCTTTATTATTTTTCAGTCTATTTTCTCTCTGTTGTGCACAATGGGTAATTTCTATCATTCTATCTTATAGTTCAGTAATTTTTTTCTCTGTCCCCTCTATTCTGCTGTTGAGACCATCAGCTGAGTTTTATATTTTGGTGATTTTATTTTTTAGTTCTAAAATTAACATTTTGTACTTTATATCTTCTATTTCTTTGTTGAAACTTTCTATTTTTTTGAGTCTCTCTATTTTTTCATTTATTTCAAGTGTGTTCATAATTGCCTATTGAAGCATGGGTATGATGACTGCTTATAATCTTTTTCAGACAATTTTAACACTGGTGTCATCTTGGTGTTACCATCTATTAATTGTCTTTTCTCATTCAGTTTGAGATCTTCCTGGTTCCTGATATGACAAGTGATTTTCAATTGAAATTTGGATATTTTGGCTGTTATATTATGAAGCTCTGGGTCTTATTTAAACCTTCTGTTTTTGCTGTCCCTATTTGACATTGATTTGGCAGGGGAAGGGGGGGGACTACCTCATTATTTCCAGGTGGGGGTAGAGGTCTATATTCCCCACTCAACCTCTGTTGACACCCAAGAGGAAGGGATCTTCATTACTGCTGGGAAGGGGTGGGATTTCTGTCTCCCCACTAGGCCTCCACTGATAACTCCCTGGGTGGGAAGGGTAGGAGTGCCTTGTTACTGTTCTGCATCTGACCTTCACTTATACTAAAAGCTTAGGGGGTGGTCTCATTACTAATGGGTAGTGGTGAAAGTCCTGACTCTCCTCTAGGCTTCCTCTAACACCACCAGTGGGGAGGGGAGAGACACCTTATTACTGCTGGGGGTGTGTGGAAGTCCAGGCTCCCCAGGTTATCTACACTAATGGGGGCCTCATTACCACCCAGCAGGTATGAAGCCCCAACTCTCTACCTGGTCTTATCTGGTGCCACCCCAGTGGAGGTGTTGGGGCAGCACCTTACAGTCTTGTATGTGTGGTTCGCTGGCATGGGTAGAGGTGGTGGGGCTATAATTTTTTCTGAGGTGTTTGGCTGGAGTAGCGTGGTAATTGTCTAAAAGTTATCTGTCTTACTAGGCTTTCCTGGTCCTTGGGCTAATGAAAGCAGGCTTTAGTTTGTGCTTTCTTTTTGTCTACACCCATTAGTGTTTCGGGGTTGCCAGCTTCTTCATCTCCAAGTCTGAGATATACGAAGCAAAAAGAAAACTTAAGAAACTCACCACTGTGTTGTTCCTCAGCTCCTGAGGTCCCTGGCTGGTCTGCCTTCTTCTCTCCACCTTCAAGACTCTTCCTATGTTTGTTTTATACAGGCTTTCCATGGTTTTTAGTTGTAACTAGTGGGGGGAATAGGGAAAAATATATCTACCTCTTCTTCCAAGAAGCAGGAGTTTGTGTTATTTATTTATTTTTTGTGAGGAAGACTAGCCCTGAGCTAACATCTGTTGCCAATCCTCCTCTTTTTGCTGAGGAAGATTGGCCCTGGGCTAACATCCGTGCCCATCTTCCTCTACTTTATATGCGACACAGCCACAGCATGGCTTGACAAGTGGTGCGTCGGTCTGCGCCTGGGATCCGAACCTGCGAACCCTGGACTGCTGAAGTGGAGTGTGTGAACTTAACCACTACGCCACTGGGCTGGCCCCATGTGTTATTTTTTTTTTTAATCAAAGTAATCCATTTGTGTAGTTTAAAAAGTTAAGGGACTTATGACAAAAATCTGCAGTCCCCTTCCCCTTCTTTGTGCACTCCTGTGTCCCACTCTTTTGAAGCAACCACTTTCAACATTTTCAGCTCTTTTTTCTCTTATTTACTTCAATGTTTCTAGATAATATGCTCACTCTGCTACTTATTGACTTAAACAATTTAATATCTCTTGATTTTTTTGTGGTAGTAGATAAGGATTTAGCTTTCTCATATATTTCATCTCATTTTCTTCATCCTTTCAATATTGTTATGTCACTATTTTTTATTAAATTGGTATCAGTGTTTATATTACAATAATGTAAATAGTATTCTTTAATTTTTTTCAAGTTGTTCCATTAAATATGCCTCCCACCTGTCCTTTTCTCCTCTCTCAAACATTTCATCATATTAACTTATCTATCATAAGACTCCATTTACTGAAAATTTCCCTCTCTAAGGTCCTTTGCTCTCTTCCTCCTATCTGGACTGGCTACTCACTTAGCCTGCTGTACAGGTCTCATTCTGGGATTTTCTTTTTCATTCTCCTGGTATGTATCCATCTACCTACCTGCCTTTCTACCTACTTACCTACCTACCTATTGAAAATAAGCAAATGTAGCAGAATGCTAGCAATCATTGAATCTAGGTGAACATACTCAGGTATTCCTTTTACTAGTCTTTCCACTATTCTATAGGTTGAAAGTTTTCAAAATAAAATGTTTCAAAGAAACGAGTTCCATGCCACTTTGATTCTTATACCTTTGAATGTGATATCCCTTACCCTTCCTTTATGAATACTTTATGAATTTTCTTTTAGAATCTTTTCTTTTTCCCAGATGTTCTGAAGTTTCAGTGCTGTGCCCTGGTATAAGGCCTTTTAACACTCATCATGTTGGACCTTTTGTAACTACTTTTAATCTGGAGCCTCACGTTTTTCAGGGCTGGGAAATTCTCTTATGGTATTTCTTTGATCATTTCCTCTCTTTCACTTTCTCTTCTTTCTATTTCAGGACTTAGCATTAATTAGTTGGATGGTAGAATTCCTGGATTGATTCTGTAAGACACTAATATTTTCTTTTCTATTTTCTGACTCCTTATCAGTTTTGTTCTACTTTTTGGAAATTTTCTGTGATTTTATTTTCTCATCTTCTGAGTATTTTTATCATGAAAGCATGTTGAATTTTGTCCTATGCTTTTTCTGCATCTATTTAGAGGGTCATATGATTTTTATCTTTCATTATATTAATGTGATTTATCACATTTATTGATTTGTATATGTTGAACCATTCTTGCATCCCAGGGATAAATCCCAGTTTATCATGGTGTATGATCCTTTTAATGTGCCATTGAATTTGATTTGCTAGTATTTTGTTGAGTATATTCACATGTATATTCCTCAGGGATATTGGCCTGTAGTTTTCTTTTCTTGTAGAATCCTTATCTGGCTTTGGTATCAGGATACTGCTGGTCTCATACAATGTGTTTGAGGGTATTCCCTCCTCTTCAGTTTTTTGAAAGAGTTTGAGGAAGATTGGCATTAGTTCTTTTTTTTTATTGTGGTGACACTGGTTTATAACAGTATATAAATTTCAGGTGTACATCATTATATTTCGATTTCTGTATAGATTACATCATGTTCACCACCCAAAGACTAATTACAGTCAATCACCATACACATGTGCCTAATCATCCCTTTCACACCCCTCCCTCCCCACTTCCACTCTGGCAACCACCAATCCAATCTCTGTCTTTATGTGATTGTTGTTGTTTTTATCTTCTTCTTATGAGTGAGATCATATGGTATTTGACCTTCTCCCTCTGACTTATTTGGCTTAGCATAACACCCTCAAGTTCCATCCATGTTGTCACAAATGGCTAGATTTCATCATTTCTTATTGCTGAGTAGTGTTCCATTGTGTGTATATACCACATCTTCTTTATCCATTCATCCCTTGATGGGCATCTAGGTTGCTTCCAAGTCTTGGCTATTGTGAGTAATGCTGCAATGAACACAGGGGTGCATGTATTTTTAAGCACTGGTGTTTTCACATTCTTTGGATAAATACCCAACAATGGAATAGCTAGATCGTATCGTAGTTCTATTCTTAATTTTTTGAGGAATCTCCATACTGTTTTCTGTAGTGGCTGCACCAGTTTGCACTCCCACCAGCAGTATAGGGGAGTTCCCTTCTCTCCACATCCTCTCCAACACTTGTTGTTTCCTGTCTTGTTAATTACAGCCATTCTGATGGGAGTGAGGTGATATCTCATTGGGATTAATTCTTATTTAAATGTTTGGTAGAATTCACCCATGAAGCCATCTGGTCCTGAGCTTTTCTTTGTTGGGAGGTTTTTGATTACTGTTTCAATCTCCTTAGTCGTTATTGGTCCATTCAGATTTTCTATTTCTTCATGATTCAATCTTGGTAGGTTGTTTAGTTCTAGGAATTTATCCATTGCTTTCAGATTGTCCAATTTGTTGGTGTATAATTGTTCATAGTAGTGTCTTATTATCCTTTGTATTTCTGTGGTATCAGTTTTAATGTCTTCTCTTTAATTCTGATTTTATTTATTTGAGACCTCTCTGTTTTCTTCTTGGTTAGTCTTGCTAAAGGTTTGTTAATTTTGTTTAACTTTTCAACAGACCAACTCTTAGTTTTGTTAATCTTTTCTATTGTTTTCCTATCCTCTATTTCATTTATTTCTGCTCTAATCTTTATTATTTCTTTTCTTCTGCTAACTTTGGGCTTAGTTTCTTCTTCTTTTTCTAGTTCCTTGAAATGTAATGCTAGGTTGTGTATTTCTTTCTTTTTTCTTAATGTAGGCATTTATAGCTATAAAACCTCCCTCTTTAAACTGCTTTGACTACATCCCCTAAGTTTTGGTGGAATTTTTTAATGGAAATGAAAAATATTATAATTAATATTATATTTTTTCTCTAAAAAGAAAACATGCCACTCTGTCATTATAAAAATGCCCAGTCAACAGTTCTGCATCCTGATTGTGGTGATGGTTACTCCAATCTACACATGTGATAAAATTTTATAGAACTGTGTGCAAAAAGAGTGTATGCAAAAACTGGTGAGTTTCAAATAAAGTCTCTACCTCAGTTAATAGTATTGTAGTAATATTAATTTCCTGGTTTTGACAGTGTACTATGGTAATGTAAGATATTAACAATGGTATACACTGGGCGAAGAGTAAACAGGAACTTTGTACTTTTTTGGCAACTTCTTGTGAGTCTTAATCTATTTCAAAATAACATATTATTTAAAAAGTCTATTCAAAGGATAAAACAATTAAAGAAGTAGGTAAAGAACTCCCCACATCCCATACCAAGAGAAAATTACTGTTAGAATTTTGGTGAACATTTTTCCTGATATCTCTATATTTATTGAGCACTTGTTATATGCCAGGAACTCTTCTAAGAATTTTATGTATATTATCTCATCAATTCCTCACAATAGCCCTCAGTGTTCAGTACCATTATCATTCTCATTTTACAAATGAAGAAACCTAAGCTTAGAGAGATAACTTGTCTAAGGCCATATAGGTAGTAAGTTTTAGAGCTGAGATGTAAGTTGAAGTCTGTCTGATGGCTACACTCAAGTATTTTGTCTTCACTAACTTAATTCTTCTAGTGACCCCACCTTGATCAAGCTCAGCCTGTCTTCTTCCAGGTGCTAAAATGTGAACTTAATGAATTTTGGATTTATTGTTCCAGACGGCTACCTCAATGGTTTCCATCAGGATGGCTATACACCACCAAAACTACTTGTTCAGTCTTAGCCCCTATTCTAATAACTTCCAAACACTCCACATTTCTTTTCTTTTCTTCTTAGCTTTATTTTAATTTCCTAAATTCTTCTTGTGTCTTCTTTCCTTACAAAGTAGATGCTGAGAACTTTCACCAGTTATAGAATTTTCTGCTAGCATATTTCCCTTTGGCTTCTATATTTATAACTTTTCACACTGTCTGCCTCCAGCTTCTCTGGCCTTCTGTGCATATTGCCAGAAAAATTTCATCTGAAAAATATGTAACTGGCTACATATAAGCCCTCATCTTTTCATCTTTACACTCTGGTTCTCTCAAACATGCCATCAGTTTCCATAAGAGAGGTGTGGCAGACCCCACATAGTGGTAGCCTTTCTTTACTCCACTATTCCGTCAAATTGTTCCCTTACCCACCCATTGCTGTGAGCTATCTTCTTTGATTTCGTCAATACATCTGGCATTTTATTTCTCTGCAAGAGTTTGAGAAGAAAATAATATACTAAAGCCTTTCCTTGATCTAGACACATTTCACAGCCTTTGACATTTAAAGAATTTCAGAGAAATCCTAGTACTTGTCCATCACATACTGCCTATCCCTTTATTGCTGTTTCTAGCACTTTGAGAAGTATGCATTCTGCCAGTTTCAGCACCTCTGCAGCTAGACTCCTTGTGTCACCTTGACGGCCATTTCCTCTTCCTCCCAGGTGCCATTGAAAACTGCAGTCTTCAAAGCTTTGCTGAAGCTTCTATCCTCCAAAGTCGTGTTGAACTCAGCAGTGAGGCCAGCAGGGCCAGGAGCATTTCTCTTCTTCAACAACTGGATCCTGCTGCTCACTTCTGGAGCTGTCATGTCAGTTCCTCTATCATCTGTCTCTTTCTCCTTTGATTGGTGCCTCAACATAAGACCATGGCCCCTCCTTTCTCTCTGCTCCTAAAATAATTCTGAAAAGAACTCCATGATCCAAATTTTTATTTTTGCACTGTCAATCTTTCCAATTTGTCCATTAGGGCCACCACCAGCCAATATTCTGCTTTCTCACTCATCCATTCTCAAATGTTCATAGGTCCTACCTTTAGTTTTGCTTTAGCTTTCTCTTCTTCACTTATCTCCTTGACTCTGTATACAAATTCTTCTTGTTTGTTCGTTGGTTTTTGCTATTTTGCTTTGTTATCCATTCTCCCTTAATCACATTTGCATTTTGGAATTCATGTTTGGCTTTATAAAGCCATTGGTTTGGCTTTTTCCCTTGGAGACTTCCTTTGAAATGATATTTTGCAAGTCTTTCCTGTCACATCCTGAAAGTATCATAGGGCTTTTGAGTATTTATTCTGAGGAAATAGTAACACATGTGCATGAAGATATATAGACGTACAAGGTTTTCAGCACAATACTATTTACATTGTGAAAAACTAGGCACAACCAAAATTTCTCTCAATAAAAGATTAAATAAATTTTGGTACAGCCTTATAATGAAATACTAAAAATGCATTTGAAATGACAATGTAGAGCTATATTTACTGATATAGAAAGATTTTACAATATTTATTGAGTGAAAAGGCAGGTTACAAAGTGTAAATATTGTATGATTTTATATATATAGCATATTTGTTAAACACCACTGACTCTAATCAGGCAGATTTGAGTATGATTATCGGCTCCATCATTTACTAGCTGTCTGACTTTGGGCAAATTATTAGCTTTCCTGTGTCTTGATTTGCACATTTGTAAAATGGGCATAATAATAGCACCTACCTTATAGGGTGTTTGTGAGGATTAAATGATGTAATTCATGTTAAGTGCTCAGGACAGTGATTGGCCATTATTTCCAGTATTTGAAAATTAAATAAAAATGTATATGAAAGTGCTTTGAAGAGCAGAAAGTGACTAAGAAGTGATTGATAAATATCGAAATGTATTATGGCTTTGCGCAGATAATATTGAGTAGGGAAGAAAGGTATACTAAACTCTGAGCTGTTCCATCCCCAAGATATGCCACATAGAGTGGGGAGGACTTTCCCTCATTATCAGGGATTAGAGCCAAGGGCATTGCTGCCCACAGGAACTTATAGGAGTTTCCTCAAAACTCAGAGTGTTACAACATCTCTCACTTTTGACAAAATTGTAGCTTCAGTATTTTCTTCTGTGCTGTCTCTCATATTTCTTCCGTTTTTTGCAGTGTACAATACAAAACCAGGGCCTTCAGTATCATCATAGGAAAAAGTGAGTAATGGTGGGGATTTCTGAGAGTTTGTGCCAGATAAGCTGGCAGATGGGATAGAGAGCTTTGTGTAAGGGAACCTTTGGGCTATGCCCCTGTCACACTTCTACTGTGTGTGAGGAGACACAATCAACCTCAACTATTTTGATATTTGAAGATGTTATCATTGCTAAAGAGGTTAGTCACAGGAGGTCTTCGTGGAGCACTTAAGCCATCTTCTTGAGCAGGCAGCCATTTCCCATAGGTGGGAGGATGGCTCTTTCTTGTTTTCTCAGCATTCTTGATTTGGTTGAGTTCTCTCCTTATTCAGTTTCCTAGACTTTAACTGTTCCTAGATTTTATAGTTACAGTTCCTAGACTTTAACTGTTCTGGCGTATTCATTTTTAGGGAACAAATTATTTTATTAAAAAATAATGCTTTTTTCTAACCATCTGTAATTAGAAGTTTCCAAAGGAATAAGGAATGCCCAGCTAGGGCTCAGAGTGGGTATGGTGGGTATTTGCTGATTTCCTGAATATAAAAAAAAAAAAAAGAGAATATATGTCAAAGCAACATGAATCAGTTGAAGATACATATATTATCACACAGTGAAAATTTTGTGTCACATGTAAGTAAAGCTTCATTATTAATTTATTCAATAAATATTGTAATATCCTATAATACAAGAGGAACAGTGCTGGACAAAATGAGCTGAAAATGTAGTTGAAAAAGATACAGTCTCTATATTACAGTCTGGTGGGGGATATAAGACATGTGTCTATAAAGTAGAATGTCATCAGTATCACAGAGCCAAGGAAACTTAATAGTTCTAGGAGTTTCAGAGGAGACAGTGATCTCTTATGATTGAAGGATTCATGGAGAAGATAGCATTTGAGTAATATCTTGAAGGACAAGTGGGCAGAGGCATTTCCAGTGGAGGAAATGGTATTAGCAAAGACATGGATGCTGAAGAGAACAAAGTTTTTTCAGGGAACTATGCCTAGTACAGATGAGTAGGAGGAGACAAATGACTAGAAAGGTTGAATGTCTGGGGCATTTGAGATAATTTAATCTTCCCCCCTTATTTTATAGGTGAAGAAACAGGTAACTTATTCAAAGTAATCAAGCTGGTTTGTAGTAGTTTAGGGTTAGGTTATACAGAGCTTTAGATATTAGGTAAAAGATATTTCAATTCAATGAAAAACACTGGGGATTTTTGATCAGCAGAGTGATAACAGCAGATATAATAATAATAACTCACAGTTATTGCACATTTACTATGCACCAAGCGTGGGGATAACTTATATGTGGTACCTCATTTACTTCACTCAGTGCGTTAGATACCATTATTAGCTGTCTTTGAAAGATGAATGAAATAAGCCTCTTCAAGGTTAAATGACTTCCCCAAGTTCACAGAGCTCATAAATAGTAGAGTTGAGATTTGAACCCAATAGTCTGGCTCTGAAGTCTAAGCCCTTAATGACTATACTAAACTACCACCAAAGTGATGCATTAGGAAGTGGCGGTAGGCCAGAGGATGAACTGGAATAGGAGAAAGAATAGAGACAGGAAGACCAGTCAGGAGACCATTGTAATAATCCAGGCAAGAGGTGATTAGGTGCAAATTAGGTGGGAGTTATTGGATTGGAAGAGAGAGAGAAACTCAAAAAACATTTTAAAAGAAGACCTGATAGATTGGGTGTACTGATGGGGGGGAGGGATAAAAGTGGTGAGGAAGCTCAGTGATTCCCAAGTGTGAGATGATCTCCAAAGAAAGGGAATACAAGATTAAAAACCATTAATAGAAATATAATATCTAGAGAAAGAAAAATAACAACTTTGCCCTGATCAGCTGTGATCAAGTCAAAGTTAAAGCATTCAGTTCTGAGACTTGACGAGTGAAATTGACACGCCAAAGCATGTTCAGAAAAGGATGACTAGGATGGTAAAGGGACATGATGGCTAACAGTCGTAGGAATAGGGCCTGATTAGCTTGGAGAAGAAAAGGCACAGGGATGGTCATGATGACTGTCTTCAGACATCTCAAAGGCTGTGATATGGAAGAACAGATTCCTTTTTTTTTTTTTGTAAGCTATCATGAAGCAGAACCAGGGCCAATGCGTAGAAGGAACCAGGAGAGAGATTTTTGGCACAATATAAGGAAGAAATATATAGAAGTGGGAATTATGCCAATATGGAAAGTGTAAGATGTTGGTGGAATGAATGCCTTGGGAAATAGTGGTTAGCCTGGCTCTAGAATGGTCGAAGAATTGCTGAATGACAACTTGTTGAGGATGCTGTAAAGGAGATTGAAGCAATAGATGAGTGGCTGGACTAGGTGAATTTTAAGGGTCACCCCAACACTGAGATTCTTTGGAATTGTGGTTGGAGAAAGTTTAGAGCTTAAAACTGTAGCAGCACCCTGTTTTCAAGTATGACGAACTTAAATTTTTTGGTTGAATTGTGTACTAAGTCTCTGGAAAGACGTAAATCTAGTAAGTATGTATGGTCCTAAAATTGAAAAGAGACAACTCAGGAAAATGCTTTCCAGTGACTGAAAGCCACACCCAGAAAAGAATGGTGCCTCTCTAGACTCAGTCTTCACTATTGGTCAGTCACTTTCAGGGGATGGTAAAATGAGTTGAATCTTTTGGACCTTTTTGGGGGAGGATTTCTCATGGCTGCTTATAGAAACAAGGAGGCTGAATTGATTCGGTGACTCACGCTGCAAAACGTAGAAAGAGGTGCAAATATATCCAATAGGCATAAAACCATGTTACTGCCAACAGTATGCAAAGTTAGGACTGGAACAGGTAGCCTGGAAATAACACTTTCCTTCCTTTTCCCCATCCCTCCTCAGGCTGTGTGTGCCAACTTTTCACCTTTGAATCGGGGGAGTGCTTGTACACATATTTTGATTTACCTCAGGTCCTACCCTTAAGCTGATTGTTCCCAACCTTCCTCTGACCTCAAAAAATGGTCAGAATTATAACGATCTTCTTTCCAGAAATAATCTTCTTGGTTCGTGTACGTCTCTGGAGCAAAGATGATAAATAGGTTTAATCTTTTGGGCCAATTCTGATTGAATGGTAGTGGCGGCATGGGGCACTGTGGTGAGAAGTCGTTTGAGGCCTCATCTGAACACAGCAGGAAAGAAGGCAGTGACCGATTAATGATGCCTTCTCTATAAGTATGGGATGGGAGATTGACAGCATGCATGCCTCAAAAAGTACTCTCCTTGGGGTAAGTGTAAAAGTTGTATATTTCTGCCAAAAACTATAATTATCTGTGCCTTGCTAGGTTAAGGAGTTAGAACACATGACTACTAATCCCTAATCCTTGTGTATTTTCTGGCCATCGGCATCAGGTATAAATTGAGCCTTGATTCTGGCCACAGTATCACTTCCTAACTGTAGTTAAAGCTGAATCCTGACCCTGGCCATGGATTGAGCCCCAGTTAGCCACAGATGGCACCCTAACTCCAGGCAGCTATTGCACAAATGATCATTGTAAGACGGGTTAAGGCAAACACATTCTCACCACTGGAGACACAGTTCAGGGCCTGTGCTTTACTAGAGACGGGTCAGTAGCTGTGCCTTTGTCTGTGAAGGACAGTGCATTATTGATATAGCAATACGCCTGTCAGTGTTTCTTCAATTATCTAGCTGCAGAGAGCACAAATGCTTTCTTCCTGTGGTAGACAATCTTTTCCTTAAAAAGAAAGACAGAAAGAAAAAAACAAAAAAACGAAAAGAAAGAAATGAAACTCAAGTGAAAGAAGTAATTTCCTGGGACTGTGAAAACGTAAAGCAAATGCCTGATCGTGATTTTAAATGGGTCTGTGAATGTGGCTGATGGAAGGAAGCTTTCTTGGAAAGGACGTATACTGTGAGTGCTGCTGAGTACAGAGCACATTAGGGGGCAAGGAAGCTGGGAATCATGAGCTGGAAGTCAGTTTCTGTTAAATGAATAGACTTCATACAGCTACCAAACCCGGTCTGGATAAATGGGTTTTTAGACTAATAATTTTTTAAAAAACGTGAAGTGACTTGATAAGGTAGTAATAAAACTGTCAGAGTCTTCACTTTGACTGAAACTGAGGTGTAATAGGGGATTTTTAAAAATACCTAAATCTTTTCATAGTGTGGGGAGGGGGGAAACTGAGAAATTAGAGCTCCATTTGAATTCCTGCACTGGGGCAGGGGAGGTGGGGGTTTTGGAATGTATGAGAGCAGCTCTGTCCAATAGAACTTTCTGTGATGATGGAAGTCTTCTGTATCTGCACTGTCCAATGAAGTAGCCACTGGCCACCTATGGCTATTGAGCACTTGAAATGTGCATAGTGTTACTGAAGAACTTAATTTTAAATTTTATTTAATTGTAGCTAATTTAAAATTAAATAGCCAAAAGTGGCTAAAGGTTACCAAATTGAACAACATAGCACTCAAATTTAGGTCAGTTTCCAGATCCAAGAGCAACAAAAGCCTAAGGAGAAGAAAGAACATCCAGCAAATCCATATGTCTGTGTGCAGTTTATACCTCTATTGAGAAGAATAGGCTTTTGTTAGCCTTAGATAGAGCCTGCGCCTTGATTTTAGATGAGAGCATACCAGTATTGCTGGAGCAGGTGTCTCTGGTCAATCTAAGGATATGGAAAGTTCAAACACATTATCCTTTACTAATGGGCATTCATGACTTTAATGAAAGTAATCCATCTTGTTTGAAGCAGATAAATTAATATTTCACAAAAGAAATGTAAATAAGATTTTGATTAAAGAATTTTAATCTTTCTTCTCTGCTCTGGATATGATAACCAGAGTTCCATCTCTATATGGAACATTTCTAATTCCGTCAAAGCCAAAAACCTTAATATCTATTTCAATATCATACTATTGGTGACTTGGACTACAGAATGAAACAAGAAACAATGATATAATTGATATAATCAAATGAATTTCTTTGGGTATAGTTTTGGTAATGAAACAGATGTTAGACTTGATTGGCTTTCATTTATCCCACTGTTCTTTTAATGATTATAATTTTGAGGTATATCTCTTGAATTCGCAACTGTTTCCCTATGTGCTATCTTTATGCTTTAAAATTTTCTCCACTTGATCATAGCACATTCATTCAAAAAACTTGAAGAAGTCTAGTGTATCTGGTGCATTGAGTATAATGGGATATGGTAAAAGATAATGCTGGGGCAAGATGATGAAGGACTTTGAAGCCATTTTGAAGTATTTAGACTTTGTCCTAGGAGCAGTGAGAGTGACATGAGATTTTTAGACAGCTTAGTCACTGCAGCATGAAGAATGAAAAGGAGAGCAGGAAGATGAAAGCTTCATCAGTTAGAAGCTTAGTGCAATGGTTAAGGGGAAAGATGGTGATGATAACCTAAGGTGATGGTGGCAGTAGAGATGGAAAGAAGTAGACAGATTCAAGAAATATTTAAAAGGTAGCATTCCTAGAACTTGGTGAGTGATCAGATGGAGAAGGATCAGACTGTAGTCCCCTTGGGTAGCCTCTGCTCTTGTCCTCTGCTTTTCCTGAGATAAGATTCAGTACTCTGTCACTTATCCCCGCCAAAATAAATCCACTTCCCATAGCATTGACGAGAAATGTGCATTTTGCTGAATATTTCGTGAGGGAATGGAAGACCTGCTTACATTGCACACCACAGAGTGAAATTTAATCTAATCGCCTCATTGGACATATCTCTCCCAAAGTCTCTTGCCTTTCTAACTCTCCCCTGGTCTTTCCCCTCTTCCTTCGCCTACTATTCCTGTCTCCTCAGCTCCTCTGCCCTCTTGCCTCCTCCTAGAATCTGTTTCACTTCTGTCCCCTTTCTAATATAGAGCAATTTAACTTTTCTCTGGGCTTCTTCAATTTATATCTTCATATGGCAACCCAGACTTCTGTTTTGCTTGTGAATCATCATCTTTAGAAGGCAGGGGACATTATAAGTAACAATCAGTATTATTGATTTTTTTCTTTTGCCTCGGGCTCCAATATGGCTAGACACTGCCGTGTTACTGATCTTGTCTTTATTTAAAATTTTGGCATTTTGTTCATCATGTATTTTTGCATTATTTTTGATTTTTTAAAAATGTTGCATTAAAATATTACTTATCTCAATTCTGAATCTTCTGCTGCTCCCTTACATTTTGTGTCCAGGGAGAGTGCATCACTTACCCTGGCCTTTGATAACCTGTAAGAATTTTAGAAATCAATTTTTATGTATTTATATAATTTTCCTGAAAATACAGGCTTTCTTGGGCCACCCAGTCTGACCTTTTGTATGTGCATGCTTCTTTCTACCCACCAAAAGTATATTGCAACGAAAGAATTCATTTTTACTTATCCAACAAACATTCTTTGAGCTCCTATTGTATACCAGTCACTGTGTGATGATCTGGGCTTACAGTGGTAAACTGTAAACAAGTGGTAAACAAGATATTTTCAGTGGGTGAAACAGAGATGAAGCAAATAAATATTCAAAAAATCACTTACAACAAATTATTTTTTGACAAATTGGTACTAAGCGCTTACTGTACTAAGTGTTGAGGATATAAGCTTCTGGCCCTCTGGAGCTCACATTCTTACAGGAGAAGAAAGTCACAGCTTTGATAGGTGGCAAGAAAAGGGCCCTGGGGGAAAAGGACAGAGAGCTATGTTTAATAGGTGGTGGAGGAGGGAGAGTCAGGAATTGACTTTCCTCTAGAATACAGAAGGTAAATAGTTGGTCGTACTAGTCAGGGTATGGTTAAAGTGGTAAATGCATGAAACAGTGTTAGAAGTGTTAGAAGGCAGCAGGGTGGGCCATGGCAAGAAAGATCTGGAACTGGAAACTAAACCAGCATGTCAAGGTTTAGTAACAGTAACAGAATCAGCTCCATGTCCAGAAAGAGCTAGTACAGGCAACAGGAAGCAGTTCACGTAGATGGCCAGCATTAGGGAGCTCCATCAAGGGCATGAGTGTACTGGAAAGGAGGACGAGAGCAGTACTGTAGAGTTTAGAAGCAGAAAGAATGCACAGATACAAGAAGACATTTGGCGAGGTGGAAACCTGGTGACAACTGGGTTGGGTGGTTTTGAAACTGAAAGAATGAAGGGGAAATGAAAGTTGGGGTTAATTAACATTTTTTGCCCCGCATGGTTGGAGCGGGTAGACCACCAGATGAACCCCTGAACTAATGTTCCTTCAATTTCCTCCTTGATTAGGGACATGTTGTTCCCAGAGCTTGTGGTTCATTCTGCAAATGGCTTCAACTGTAGGAAGTGGGTCACTGGGAGAGGAGAGGAACCAGGCAAGACACTAGAGCTAGTAATGGGAGAATGTAGTATAATGCCTTCTATGTGTTATGCATGCTTAGAAACAGAAAATTTTAAACAGCAATTCTTTGTTGATGATGATGATGATAAGGTGATTTAAATGTAACATTACTTAGAGAAAAGTATCCAGAATACTGCTTTGCTTTTATCACTAGAAAAATGGTTTTCTTCCAAAGCTTAACTCAATTAATGTCTCACCTCCCTCAATATGCCAGAACCACAAATTCTGCAGGGTGTTAGTTATGCATTAAATTCACCTTCTCATATTCATGATGGATAAATTATTTTTACTTTTATATTGCCTTCTTACTGATATTTTGCCAAATTCACATATGCACAGGAAGAAAGTTGATATTTTCTCTCTGTTAGCATGAGATGCTTTATTGCTGAACTCAATGGCACCACATTAATTCAAAGGGAGAGAGGCCAATGAAACTGGAAATCAAGCCCTTCAATTCTGAATTTCCACATTTATTGCATTTGAGGATGCCAAGGTGTAATGATAAAGCATTCTAGCAGGCAGAACTCACTGTTTTAAACCTATTTACTCTGCTATAGCTGAACATTGCTGTGTATGACAAATGTTGTGAATAAGTATGTTTCAAGGCCAAAGAGCTCTATGAGAAATCCCATCGTTCTAACGATCATAAAATCATTTCAGAAATTGAACAATATTACAGCAGCTTAATAGCGAATTTGAATCTTGTGTCTCCAATATGTCAAGAGTCCTTTAAAGCATCTTGTGGGTAGTTTGTGAATAACAGCATTCCTCTGCTTTGGACCTTCCAGGAACCGAACTTCAAATTCTCCCAAGAAGGAAATCCACTCACTACTTGGTTACCAAGTAAATGTTCAAGGTTCTCATGGTGGATGAATTCAGGAATTCAGGCTTTGTTAGCACAAAAGAATAATTTTGATGGAATGATGGACCCATCATTACAGTTTGAAATTAGGGAATTCACTTCTGGCTTTTAGAACCTGAATCCTTCCTATAAATCAGTTACAATTATTACCTTGAAAACACTTGTCCCTTTTCCAAAAAGGCTTAAAAATGCAACCAAAGCCTAATAAGTGTCAAGAAATCCTTGTTGTTTCATATGTGTACATTAGCCCTATGTTCTGAATTGTCAGGAAGGAGATCTTTTTAAAAACCGTACTCTTAGGCCTATTAACTATTGACATTTCCAAAACATTTCCAGCATTTTCTCATGCAGACCATATCTCCCTGACAACTTCTTACATTCTGAGGCGGCACAAAAATCTTTTGTAAAGACAGCGTGAGCCGAAGCTGGTATCAGCCTTGTTTGCCATAATTGGAATTTTCAGTTTCAGAAAATATAAGGAAATAACTGCTTTGGAGCCTCTCTATGTGAGGGGGATACAGACAGAAGGTAATCCAAATTTACTTGGTCTGCCCAGACCTGGCTCTGACTGCAGGGACTCATATTTGAGTCTGCTTTTGGGAAGGGGATAAAATAGGTGGGAAAAATAAAGACATTTGGGAAAAGATATGGCCTTCTCTTTGTGCTTTAATGAAGAAATTTGATGCATATTCCTCACATGACTTTTTTCAGCCTGAATTCAAATCCACCAGTCTCTAAAATACTCTTTGGATCTGCAGTCCTTATTTTTTAATTTACTGATAATAAAGTCTCCCCTGGGCCTCATCAGCTCTAATTGTTAAAGTGTCTCAATGTTTCTGGTGTGGTTTGCACAAACCCTAACTGAACTGCTAACATACCCTGAAATCTCAGCAGGATTAATTTTTTCACAGTTTGAGCAATTTTTATCAGATTAATTACCACCTCCTGTAGTCCAATCCCTCACTCTCTACCAACCCACCCCAAGAACGTATATCTATTTCTGGAGCTGTGAGAAATCTGTCATGATGCATTTAGCTGAATGCAATTTTTTTTTGGATAAAACTAGATTCCTGGAACAATCTTTGCTGGGCTGGTGGGTGAAAATTGAGGCACTACATGTAAATAGGGACAGTGCTTTCAAGCAAACAGCAAAGTGCTTTTGTTTGGATTTCAGGTTTATTACTATGAATAGCTGCATTTAATGGGCATTATGTCTGGTTTAACACACCACCAGAACTTCCCATAAGTTTATGAGTTTTCTTCCCTTTATCTCTGGATACTCATACCTTGTTTCTCTCTTAAAACACCAAAACTCTTCTGTATATATTTGGAACCTCTGCAGGCTTCTACCATAGTATTTTAGCCAGTCCCTTCTGTGAATGGCAGAGCCAGGTGTAGGAACCATTAAAGTGCACACCAATAATAATTAGATAAACAACCAACGAAAAGGGGAGAAGGGAGTTCTTACAGCAGAATGCCAGCTTTTGTATGTGGAGGGACTGGTGGCGCTGGAACATCACCATTTTGCCACCATCATAGTAGAGAAAGATTTGGGCAAGAATTATCAATAGATGCTAACTTTGGCAGGGGGGATTTTGATGAGGAACTAGACATGTGCATGGTCTCAAAGAGTCTCCTCATAGATTGCTTCTTAGTTACGAAGCAAAAAAGAATAACTCTACAATGGAAAAACTGGACAATGCCTTGATTGAGTGATCAAAATCAATATCATGGATAGACGTTGTGTCCTCCAAATGTGATGCTCTGAGTACGACACATCGCTTATGTAGTTTTCTGGCTGGGAATGCGTAACCTGAATCCAATCCTAAGGAAACGTCAGACAAACCAAAATTGAGGAACAGTCTAAAAATAATGGGCCTCTACTCTTCAAAAATGTCAGTGTCATAAAAGACAAAGGCTGAGGAACTGTTTGAGATTAAAGGACGCTAAAGGAATAAGACAACTAAATGCAATCATCATGCTGGGTTGCTTCCTGTACTGGAGCAACCAAAATGCCATAAAGGACATTATTGGGACAACTGAGGAAATAAGAATCCGGGTGGTAAATAAGATAAAAGTTTTGTAACAATGTTAAATTTCCTGAATTTAATAACTGTACTGTGGTTATTTAAGAGAATATCCTTGTCCTTAGAAGTGATATAAAATGAAGTATTAGGGGGTAAAGGGATCTGCTGTATGTAATCTACCTTCAGATGGTTCAGAAAATGAATTATATGTATGTATATATTAAATAGCCAGCCCTGGTGGTCTAGTGGTTAAGATTTGGTGCTCTCACCAGCACGGCCAGGGTTCTTTTTCCAGTCAGGGAACCACACCACCTGTCTGTCGGTTGTCATACTGTGCGGCTATGTGTTGCTGTGATGCTGAAAGCTATGCCACTGGTATTTCAAATACCAGGGGGTCACCCATGGTGGACAGGTGTCAGCGGAGCTTCCAGACTCAGACAGACTAGGAAGAAGGACCTGGCCACCCACTTCCAAAAAAATTGGCCATGAAAACCCTGTGAATAGCAGAAGAGCATTGGCTGATAGAGCTCTAGAAGGTGAGAGGATGGTGCAAAAAGACCAGGCAGGGTTCCAATTTGCTGTGCACAAGGCCACTAGGAGTCAGAATCCACTCAACGGCACTAACAAATATATTATGTATAAATTTCTATATAAATTACAGAAATTAATTATATATAATAAATTACATACACACATATGTATATGTACAGTCTGTGCATTTAGCCACTTTGCTATCTGCATCCCAAAACAAAGCTGATGAACGTGTGTGTATCTATATCTATATCTATATCTATGTCTATATGTAGAGAGAGAGAGAAAGAGAGTTTGAAATTATTTTTCAAGAATGATTGCACTGTTTCCCTTATGTGTATACATCTCCATTCCTTCACTGACATCACTCCCACCACAACTTCCCTCAGCCTGGCAAGTCAGCTTTTCCAAACTGCACCAGGATCTCCAGGTCCAGCTCAAATCTGGCACCCTTCTATGCACTGCTCCCTTCTCTGCAGTCCTCTAGCACTACTATCATTTGGCCTGATCTAATTGATTGGCTTTATTTTGGGATGCAAACAGCCTAGTGCTAAATGCACAGACTGTGGAATCAGACTGTCTGGGTTCAAGTCTCAGTTCTGTCACTTACAAGCTGTGTGACCTTGAGCGAGTTCCTTACCTTCTCTAAGTCTTGGTTCCTTTGACAGGAAGCAGCTTTACATGAGGGGGAAAAGAGCACTAACTGGGAGTTCAGAGGCTTGAGTCTAGCTGTAGATTTGTCACAGGTGTGTGACCTTGTGGATCTCAATTCTCTTGTCTGTAAAACAAGGCGGTTGGATGAATAAGTGGTTCTCCACTCTGGCTGACATTAGAATCATCTGGGGAGCTCTAAATACATATAAAATGTATCAATGTCCAGCGTTCCTTGCTGAAAAAAATTCTGATTTGATTGGTCAGGGGTGAGTCCCAGGCATGGTAGTTTTTAAAAGCTCCCAGGTGATTTTAATGTGTGGCCCAGGCTGAGAATCACTGAGGCAGCTGATTCCCAAGGTTGCTTCCAGCTTTCCAATTCTATGATTTTATGCAAAAGTGCTGCTGTGAATTCTTTGTTGTTGGTATTGAGGCCCCTTTTGTCTCCCCCACAATGTGTAGCCTAGGGCTTGATCACATGGTAGGGACACACAATACCAATATGTTAACTAAAATAATGATCAGCTAAGATTTTCCTCTCTTTTTTTTCCCCTGGCTAGAAAGAGACATCTTTGACAATCTCAGCATCTTGACAGAACAATTATTGCCTTCTAGAATCCCCTACTAGCCATAGAAAATTAGCTGTGGCAGTGTATGCTCTTAATGGGAATCTAGCATGTCAATGGGCTGTTTCTCTCATTGTGGTTTAGGCTGATAGTCCAATATGCCCCTGCTGCTTTTCATGATACTTAGCAAAAAAGAAGAGGCAGCAGTTCCCCCTGGGTTCACATTTGACCAATTGCTATGCTTGAGGCAATCACAAAACACCATAGGTGTTGAAAATGATTAGGGACAATTAAGATAGTGCAGACTCCAAGGAAGAAGGCACTATCAAGTCTTCGATCTCCCAAATGCACAGGTTGTGTGTTCCTGCAGCAGCAATTACCTAAAAATATCTAATACTTAATTACTTCCAAAGTGTCAGTCTTCATAACCAGGTATTAGAATGTTATAATTGATAGCGCAGCTGCAGCTTCCCTGCCTGACACTGGCATATGGCTTGCAGTGTTCTTCTACCTTCATCAGTTTTCTTTCTTCATAAAGCTCACTTACAGATTGCAGATTGCAGGCACAATCTACCTAGGATTGGAATTACCGCACCTTTTTTGCAATTTACCATTTCCTGCTTTGAGTGAGAGGGGAAAACACCAAAAAAAAAAAAATAAAAAAAAAAAGAACAGAAAAGAAAAAGAAAGGGAAGAAGAAGAAAAAGAAAAAATATCTCAGAGGCCTATGGCAACTGAATTATGTTGGAAAACTTCCTAGTTCCTGTTGCTTTTGCATTTCACTTTAAGAAAATCCTATACATATGTAATATAGATGTCAGCTAGGGTCACTCTCATCATCTAAATAAGATTGGCTGGAAGCTCTATCGCAGAGATTGTGGAAGGTCCAAAGCACCCTGCAAGCTGTGAATTTCCAGGGTGCTAATGCTATTGCAGTCACCCGTGGCTCTGAGCGCTTGCCATTGCTGTCTGTTTTATTTCAGCATCCTCTCCCTGTGTTGTACATGCTGTTTCTGTTCTCTACTATGTTGACTTAAACTCAGAACATAGACCCTCTCCTTAATTTCCCAACAACCCACTCACACAAGGAAAGTGGATGTGGCAGATTTTACTTTACTGAAGCTTGGGGGATATGGAGGGATTTTTACCACAGCGTGCAAACAACTTTAAATGGAGTGGTAGCCATTCTTGTCTTTCAAAGTCCCTCAGCCATTACTGTAACCTGAGCTCCAGCCTCCTACCATGTTGCTTAGCCTCCTTGCTCTCTCTTTATGACCTCTTCCCTTTTCTTTACTTTTTCCTCCTATCCTCTCGGGAGGAATATAAAAGTACTAGAAATTTTCTCATGCAGAGCAATTAGGCTCTCTCTAGTGCTAACTGCAAAGCTTAGTTCCGGGCCTCCCTTTGCATACCCACAGCTTTACATTTACTGCTTAAAAGTGCCCATATGATTGGGTTTGTTTTCTAGTATATACATAAATAAAGTGTGTGTGTGTGTGTGTGTGTATATATATATATATATATATATATATATACACACATATATAAACACACACACATAAATATATATTCAAATTTATAAAACTTATAGAATATATGAATTACAACTTAATCTTTTATTTGGCAATAGGACTTCCTATAAAACAGCCTACTAACTCATGTTCAGGGCTCCAGCTTCTTTCTAGTCCTAACTGATTCTCTACACAGCTGTCAAATGAATCTTCTAGAAACTATTTTCATGTTATTTCTCTGCATATCACCCTTCATTAATATGATGATCTAGTGAATATTTAGATGTTACTGGTTGATAATGGATTACTGTATTACCCCCAGGTAACTTATGCATTTTATCAGGGACTTTTAGTGTCTTGAACTAGAGGAGTGAGTAATAATCTATGTGATGTGCTTAGAGTAGATCCTGGAATATAATAAGTGCTCAGTAAAGGTTAGTGACTAATGTTGTTGTTATATTATTATTGGGATTTCAGGGGTGGTAGTGGCTGGGTCAGTTGGAGGAGGGTATCAACAAGTCCTGGGGACTTGTTGGTGCTGCTCAAATTCCTATAGTTAAAAGCAGCTTGGGGCCGGCCCGGTGGCATAGTGGTTAAGTTTGCATGCTCTGCTTCGGCGGCCCGGGGTTTGCAGGTTCAGATCCTGGGTGTGGACCTATGCACCGCTCATCAAGCCATGCTGTGGCGGCATCCCATATACAAAATAGAGGAAGATGGGCACAGATGTTAGCTTAGAGCTAATCTTCCTCAGCAAAAAGAGGACGATTGGCAATGGATGTTAGCTCAGAGCCAGTCTTCCTCACAAACAAACAAACAAACAAACAAAACATGGGCCGGCTCCGTGGCTTAGCGGTCAAGTGTGTGCGCTCCGCTACTGGTAGCCTGGGTTTGGATCCTGGGTGCGCACCGACGCACCGCTTGTTCAGCCATGCTGAGGCTGCGTCCCACATACAGCAACTAGAAGGATGTGCAACTATGACACACAACTATCTACTGGGGCTTTGGGGAAAAAAAAAAAAGGAGGAGGATTGGCAATAGATGTTAGCTCAGAGCCGGTCTCCCTCAGCAAAAAGAGGAGGATTAGCATGAATGCTAGCTCAGGGCTGATCTTCCTCAAAAAAAAACAGCTTATTATGTTATTATGCCTGTAAGTAATGTCAGACCTAGGGTTCACAAGTAGCTCCTTTGTTGTATTCACCACTGCCCCCAACTTCCCCTGGCCAAGTCAGGAATTACCATTAAATGAATGTCCAAACTCCTCAGCCTTCCATGCATCATCTTACATGATCAGATGCCTTTTTATTTCTCTGATTCCTTTGCACCCATACACAATTTTATGTTCTAGTTATGCCTATCTTATATCTGTACCCTGATGTATTATGCTTGCTAAGGTAACCTTAAATGGGAATTCTCATTTGGAACTGAGGGAATTGTGCTGGGATCTACCTAAGGGGTGGTGGTAGTTGGGGATGGGAGATTCAGGAGTTAAGCCCTGTTAAAGTTCTCAGTCATTATGCATTTCCTGTTTTCTAAAAAGGACCAAGTGGTGATCATCTGCATTCCCCTTTACCTTTCATTGAGCATAGTGTTCCCCAAAGTTAAGATTGAAAGTGTTTTATGAACCCCACCGATGCCTTGCTGTCTCATTGAGCAGGGTTGTTTTCCTCTCTTCTGACTTTGACCCCCTTCTTAGTGAGAACAGATAAGGCCAGGGTGGACGATCTTCCCTAGAGTGAGGCAGGGTTCTTCAGGGGCCAGAGGCAATCACGAACCCTGTTACCAGAAACAACAGAGGCAAGGCTCTCTTGTGAAGACCTCTGAGCACTGGCAGGTGGGAGGTGGAGGATTTGGGCATGCTTCAACAGGCTCAGTCTATACCGAGGTTTGTTCCAAGGACAGTTACATACTGCAGAGATCTGGCTCATTTGTTGGTCCACACTTTAATGAATGCTATCAATCAAAAAGCAGGCTGCTTGCCCATAACTCAGTTTATTGTTGTCTTCCTGAAATGATTTCTTTGGCCATCCAGTCCCCAAACAGAAGTCCATATTGGAGACCATATTGAAAACACTGTTTTTTGTAAGATGGTAAAATTGGCCCATCTGTTTCTTTCTATGCTTACCTGTAGACAGGGAAATGGTCAGACACGCCCCTCACTGTGGTCCAGACTTGTTCCTATGCGTTACACCAGCCAGAGAATCTCACCTTACTCGTTTATTTCTAGAGCTTGTTTCCTTTCACAAGGAGGAGAACAAACTGCTTTGGGTAAAGGTCATAGTCCAGTCACAGAGATTTCTCTGACCAGACCCAGCTGAGTGGAGTGGTATAGGATAGCGAAGTCGGGAATATGAGGGAAAAAGAGATGGCTGGGGCATGGGGCCTGAGTGGGGCTGGGGCACGACATTAGTATCAGTGCCTGAATGTCTTAAAGGGATTGGAGGGGGAAAGCATGGAACCTGAAGAGCTTAGCTCATACTGCTTACATCTCTCTGTGTGCTAAAGGGTCAGTCAGCAAAGGTGTTCTTCTCAGTTGTCACCTCTCCCTCATCCTGGACCAAAGTATAAAGCAGTTTCCTCATCTGTATTGATACCTTGCCCTGGAAACTCCACAGGGTTCTTATGAGGATCAAAAGTGGTAGTGATTGTGAAAGTCTTTGCAAATGGAAAACTGCTGTACAAATGTAGGGACTTGGCTAGAAAACCAGAGAATCTTAAGATTTGTTGCGACTTGAAAGATCATCTAGTCTAATCCCCTATCCTATGCTTGAAGAATCTATTATTGTTATTATATTTACTTGAAGATTTGCAAAGATAAGCATTACTTAACAGAGTGATTGAGTCCTTCAACAAATATTTATTGAGTACCTACTATTTTTCAGATGCTGTTCTAGCTGCTGTAAATAAAACAGTGAAGGAAACAGACAAGGTCTCTGCCCTCATATAGCTTAAATCTGAGTAGGAAGAGCCATATAATACATAAACAAAATAATATAGATAATTTTGGATAGTGATACATGGTATGCAGGTAGTTAAAATAGGGTTATGTGACAGAGAGTGACTGGGGGGAGCAACCTTAGATTATGTTGTCAGGGAAGGTTTCTCTGAGGATGTGACACTTAAACTTAGTTTTGAATGGCAAGAAGGAGTCAGACTGCAAAGACCAAGTGGAACAACATTCCAGGTAGAGGAGACAGCCGGTGAAAGGGCCCTGAGGGGAGGAAGGTATATTTGAGGATCAGTGTGGCTAGAACAGATTCTGTGAAGAGGAGAGTGCTATGAGAAGAGGTCATAGAGGTAGCAGGGGCCAGATCATGAAGGGAATTTTAAACAAACAAACAAACAAAGCGTTGATAGTTGATTCTCAATGTGATGGGAGCCATTGGAGACTTTTAAACAAGGCAGTTACATTATCAGTTTTGAATTTTAATAAGAATTTTCTGGCTACTGTGTTGAGAAAAAAATAAAGGGAACAAGGGTGGAAACTGGGGTGGCCGTTAGGAGGCTGTGGTAGTTGTATGTTTGTTCAAAATTATTTGTTCCTTCCTTTCCTGTAGGCTGAGTTTATTTTCCTTCCCCCTTAACTTTGGGCTTGGCCACGTGACTTGATTTGGTCAAAGATATGGGAGAAGATGTAACCTACATCCCATCAAGCAGAGCTTCAGATGTACTTGTAGTGGTTTGGCTCTGCCACCTCTGAGCTTCTGTTCTCCACCATGAGGATCACATGGCCTTCAACCTGGGTCCTTTGTAGACATGTGGCACTAAGCTCATCCCAGCAGACCCCAGCAGAGTTCAGTTGAGCTGCAGCCCTCCTGTAACTTGAGCAAGAAATAAATACCTATTTCTGGAAGCCCTGGAGATTGTGGGATTGTTTGAGGCTACCACCACCACCACCAGCACCACCACCACCAACAACAACAAACAAAACTCAAGACCAAAAAATCTGGTAGCAGTGGAAATGGTGAGAAGTGGTTGGATTTTACATATTTTTAAGATAGAACTAAGAAGACTTGCTGATGTTTGAAAGGTGTGGGATGAAAGAGGAGAAGAGTAAAGGATGACTTTGGAGCAACTGGGTGAATGGGGGATCCTTTATTGCAATGGGGAAGATGAGGAAGAGCTAGTATGAGGGGAACCAGGAGTTCATTTTTGCCCATCTGAAGTGTGAGGTGATTATTAGAGATCCATATATTAATCTACTTGTGCCTCCCAACAAATTCTTGTTTTATTTATTTCCTTTTTTTAAATTTTACTTTGTCTACAAAAAGAATATTTGGTAGCTTACAGTAAAGTACTGGTAAAACCATTAATGCAAGGGGATCTAGAGTGAAAATTATATTGAAAAATTCTGGCAAAGGACAACTATTACAATTCAATACAATTAATTTTGAGCTTCTTAGTAACCAGAATGAGGAGGCAAAAGCAGTGAGTTATAAAACTCTCATTTTCTGGGGCAGTGATTCTCAATCTTGGCTGTGGAGTATAATGCTGGAGCTTGGTTAAGCACATTGTGGATGGTGACCCCTGGATCTGCAAAACTCAACAGCCCTGCCCAGTGCCCGCTCATAGAAATCTGAATTTAGCTGGTCTAGGATGGAGCTGGCATGCAAATAGGTTTACTTACTATTGGGTGATTCTAATGTGCAGCCAGAATTGAGAACTACTAGTTTTGTAGAAGAAGGAGTACCCATTGATATGAAAAGATAAACTTGTTCCTGAGCTCTAATTAAATTTGTCTCAGGCATCTTTATGTAAGGGGTATTGAGCTATCTAACGAATGATGTTATAGATAGCAATTCCACATGAGATACAGAAGCCTTCCTCTTTTGCTGCTTATTATATGTACTCTCAGTGAAAGCTGAAGTTGTGAGGTTAAAATTATAGTTGTATTAAAGCAGAAGCCAGACTGATAGGGTCCAGTTATGTAGATTTCTGGTAATTTGGCTTAGCAGGGTAATAAAGCTTAGAGAATCATGAAGAAGAAAGAGTTAATGGAAGACTCACGAACACCAGTAAGACTTGGCTCAGTTTGGCCATCAAGCCATTCTGGAAGATTTCCTAAGGGGCTGAGTCTTTCAGCCGGCTCTGTCCCCCTTAACTGAGGCTTGCCTGTGGTTGGACAGGGAGTGGTTTGTGTTCTCCTTTCCTTTTAGTTTTGTCACTATTATTCTTTCCCATGCCAGGCAGGTTTTTCCTTTGGGGGAATGCATTTAGGCAGAGAATGAAATTAAGTAATAATATAATGATGATGGCGGCAATTCTTTGCACAGCCTAAGAGCAGTTGGCTGCTAATTGTGGAGCAGTAATAAGGCGGGCCCTGGGCCATAAGGTTTGCATTTGGAACACCTGTAGTTTTCATTTAACACCATGGATCATTAAACAGCTGCAAAGAATGGCCTTATTAAAACAAACACAGTTGCACTGTTTTATGCACGTGTTATATTGCAGTGAGAAGATCAGATGCAAACAGAGGGATCTTGTAAAAAAAAAAAAAGACACTCTGAGCAGATTTAAAGGTGCTATCTCTTGAAGGCAAATCTAGCTGCGTATTTTTCTGCCTTTGTGAAACTGAAACTGATTGAACTTGTTGGATTTTTCCTTAAGCCCTCTTTCCATGCCTTAAGGGGCATGGAAAGCCTGATGATGCGAGTCTTCTATGGGGTAGGCCCTTATTGAAGTCACTGGCATTCTCCAGAACTGGCCTGTCAGGTGTGTTCCTTCACTGAAGAAAGAAAAATGTGCTGTCTTCTGTAATGTGAAGATGACCTTCTGCGAAGAAGAGGAGCTATCTGAGTTTTTGTATCATTGGGGATGTGTTTGTTCTGTGTCACCCACACTTTCACACTGATATCCCCTTACAAGTTTCATCACACATTTGTAAGATGGCTAATTAAAATTAGATGATAAGTTTGTGCCCAGAGTCAGGGTACAGACTAAAGCTAGGATGTAGAGTTTTTCTTGATTTAAAAATAGTTGGCCTTTGGTGGAGATATTTTCTAATTATTTGTCAAAGGATGTTTTGAATGCTCCAAGATGCAAGAATCTCGAAGAAGTAGTTTGGACAGGGACATGTTGGTATTTTTAGGTATATTTTTATGAGAATGACAGTGGAGAATACAAGAGAGAGGTGTGTGTGTGTGTGTGTGTATGAGAGATTGTTTGAGCCATAAACATCAACTCCAAATGTGGATTGATCTCTTCTGTAATTGCACAAATTTATGAGCATAAGTGACACTTTTATGTCTTACCCTAATTCTGTGCAGGAAGCCTTTCATAGACATTATTTGTGGCCTTGATTGCATTAAAGGGCAAGTGCCATACCCCATGTGCCTTCCTGTTTTATAATCACACAGTCTCAAGTGGTCTTCAGACTAGAAAAGAGATCTTGGTGGGTCTGGGAACCTGTCCGGCAGTGTAGGGGAGTGGGAAAGGGAGGAAAGATTTATATTTCTCAGTGGTCTGAAGTACAGTTACAATAAAGAAGAGTATGAACAACCACGTGCATCTGGAGCAGATGAATTTGGCTCACAGTATCGTCCTTGTACTTTTTTGTCTCCTCTCCTCTGTAGGTACCCTTTGCTCAGGTGCCCTGCTGCCCCAACACATTTCATGGCTCTGGTATCTATTGCAAAGTCAATCCTTGGCAAAATTGTTAAAGCCAGCAGTTTATTTTTGGTGTTCTTCCCCTCCACCTCTGCCTTCATTCTTTTTGTCTTCCCTTGGTGGGCCAGCCTTTGCTCCCTTTCCTACTTCCCTACCCTCCCTGACAGTTCCCAACCCCCTTCAACTTAATTCTATCCCACCCCTGTCAAATCCTGCTCTAGGAGAGGATGGGGAACTTCTGCAACATGAGTGGGAAATGACTGATACAGCTCAAAGGACCACTGCAGCAGGGATCTGACCTTTAGCTAAGGAGATGCAGTGCTACTATTGGACGGTTAGGCATCTGCTAGCCTGAAGTGAGTTTGGGGGCAGGGGGAAGATGGGACACTTTAGTTTCTTCCTGTTATATTCTGAGATCAAATCACAAGTGAGGAGTAATTTTCTGTGTTCTTCTCTCACTATACTCAGTTTTATATCTCCCAGGTGAGAGCCTAGACAATGGTAGCCCCTCAAATATTTTTGAGTGACAATGAGTGAATGGGCAGGAGGGCCTTTCCCAGACCTCCCAACCTCACAGTGGTAGCTCTGCCTACTTACAAGCTAGACCCTGGACATAAGGAGCAATGCCTCCAAGCAGAAGAGTTTTATGCTGCCAAGAGCGTGCAGTATTGTGCTGTCAAGAGCACTGCCCAGGGCTCCAGTCTGTTGTCAGCGTTCAGTGCAACACACTTCTTTGCTGATCATTATGGCCCACAAGATGCATCTGATTCCTCTTCCACAATAGTTGAAGAAGAATGGGCAGAAGCAAACTTTCCCTTCCTCTAAGGAGACGCAGCTTCCCCTTAGCCTACTTCCGGATTGCCTTCATCCAGCCTTATCAATAAAGAATCTAATTGACCTAGCCCACTCCATTTTCAACAGACCTACTAGGATTCCAGAGATAATGATAGGAAGAAATCATGTCAGTTTTAGTTCTGATTTTTATTTGCATGGACACTGATTGCTTTCAGTTTTTGCCTGTTTCTGTCAGGCCCTGAGTCTTTGGTTTCAAGCCAATTTGTATAGTTTAAAAAAAAATCCAAATTTACGTGCACACACACACACACACACACACACACCTTCTAGGCAGGCCACGCCCAGCTCCATGATTCTACTCTAGGTTTCTAATCTATAAAGCTTCATTTGGCTGCAGGTATAAGTATACAAAAACTCAAACCATTGGTGTTCCCTTCCCCATATGTTCCTCACCACTTCTGCTTAAAAACTTCTAGACCATTTGGGAAATGTTAGGTTGACCACTGAGAAAATGCCTGGTTCTAGGAGTTACTGACTAAGTCCCAGAGAGACATGTAAATGAGCTGTGTGTGTCCATCAGGAGTTTCTCTGATCCTTAAAATATTGTAAGCAAGGTTGTTTTTAGACAATGCTCTATAAAGAAAGTTAATTATTAGCTTATTCATTTTTTCACTCATGAGCTCACTCCTGCCTGGGCACCCTGAGTTGGGCACCTAGGTTACAATGGAGAACCAAGCAGACAAAGTTTATGCCCTCAGGCCCTTGGGAGTACCTGTTCATTCCATTCTACCTTGGCAGAAAAGTTTGAAAAGCATTGTCACCTGATACATGAATTCCCTCTAAAACAAGCATACTGACTTCAAGTTATTCCTTAAAGGAAATGAATGGTGAGAGGAGAAGAATTCAGATGCAATGCCCCTCATTTGGAATCCTCATTTGGAGTAAAGTGGAAGAAAGTGTCTATCAGTGAAAAGCCTGATTTATAGTATAATGTTTAGAGAACTATGTTTTATTTTTTCAAGTATATGTAATGGATTAACTGTTAAAAGAATATGGGTAGATAGATGTCCTGCAATATCTGCGATGAATAGGTAGGTTATTAAAATATTTTTATAATTATAAAAATAATATATGTACTATAGAAAGTATTGAAAATACAGAAAAGTATAAAGAAACAAAGTGTATGATTCCAGTACACAGAGACAACTGCTTTTACTACAGGTCCACATTCCTATCTGATTCTTGGGACCAATTGTTTTTTGAAACTCAGAATTTTTCAGATTTTAGTAAAGAAGTCCAATGTGTGCACCAAAGATTTTATGATATCCTCAGCAGAGTGTGGGGCAGTGCTTCATAATCAAACACAGTAATATTTCTGCTGCAAAATGTGTAAATATTCTCTCTAAGAAGGATAAATACAGACTATAAATAACCTGACAATTGCTCACGTCAGTTTTTGAGACCAAATGAGTTATAAATATCTTTCCATTTCAGAGCTCTTTGTATTTTGGAATTGCATATGAAGGATCATGGACTTGTATTTTAGCTCACTATTTAGACAATCTCTAAGCATTTATTGCATGCTAGGCATCATGAGAGGAGGTTAATGTGCAGAGATTTGTGCTCTTCATACTGACAGGGGCATATCTAAGGGATTTGGGTCCTGTGCCTTCAAAAGATATCTGATAACAAGGAAATGCTGTCCATGGGATTTGTCTGTATCCACTCCAGTTGTCAGGCCTTTTGTAGCTTTGGCTTCAGTTTTGCCCATGGATGTTGACTCTCATGTTCATCCTCTTGGATCTGTCATCCCCTGCTGGCATGACCCTATATTTGATCCTGACTCTGCTCCCAATTCTCTTTGGCTCAAAGGCCAGATCGTGGCAGGCTGCCCATGTTCTACAGGCAAACAAATCTGACCCTAGCCCTGTTTTTTGCTTTTGCAGACCTATTTCGGCACTGACATTTCACAGTGACCCTGCCCTGCTTTACTTGGTTAAGTTAAGACAAGCATGACCTGAAAAATGGTTGAGAAAAAAATAAAGGTGAAGGTTAAGTGCATGCAGGATCCGTTCAAATCGAAGAGATGGCTTGAAAGGCAAGTGTCAGAAATTAAGCAAGTAAATAAGAGAACACTGTGAGTCATTGGTTTGTAACTTGACGGCTGCCTGTCTGTGTCTCTTACCGTCTGTGCTTTAGGTTTCAAAATTCTACCAGATAATGAGTATTTTGCAGAAGCAAATGTCACAGCTCTTTCTTTCATGCAAACGAAGACAGGAAACTTGGTGAAATGATAACTAACGGATTAAAAAATATTGAAAACCTGTAATTACCTGTGATAATACATTATGCTTTGTTTTCTCTGTTCTGAATCTGCCACTGTATTTTTTTTTTTTGTCTAATGCAGCAGTTCAGGCCAGTATTGCTTTTCAATTATGTGTCTCAAGCTACAGTTCCTGCTGACAGTGAGAATGAAAGCACATTTTGGTTATTATGTTTTTCCTTCCTTTCCTCGCGGACTCCAAGTGCCTATATGCTAATATAAGCCCCAATGACAGGAAGTCCAAATGGAAATGTGATTAGAAATCTGTGGATATGTGGTTAATGAAATATGTATGATTACAATATTGCAGGACATGTGTAATATTGATGGGAATTCAACTGATCTCAATATTTAATAAAGGCTTAATTTAAAATATGGATATTTGGGGGAGTGGGTTGTTCTATTCTTTTTGCAAATATGGCATATGTCAATTTCTTGCTGGAAATTTGTCTGGTGGATTCAGTTTCCTTCTGTAATTTCTCATTTTGAATTTCCGTTTTTTGAAAGCACACTTCTTTATGCTTGTCTGGACTCTAGTATTCCAGAATGCCTGAGGGTGAGCGAAAGACTAGTGATATGTTTTGAGGCATTCTGGAGCAGCTAAATGGCCCATTAATGATTATCTATGGTCTATTTTAGTTGGCATTTGAACCCACTCTCTGGAAATTTGGGCCAGTAATTCAGCTTTAGACACTGCTCTCAAAGAACCTGAGTGTTTAGTTTAGGTGTTGGTTAAAATGGTGGATGCTAGGGACTGAATTTATGAGGATTGAAATTGCCTGTGTAGTTACTAGAGACTGTGCTTGCAGATTAGTTGAGCTCTGGCCTTTTTTGAATGCCAAGAAGATGACAGGCTATACAGACCATTAATACTGAGCAGTGGAGGGTCACAGATAGACAACTGGAAACTGTAATCCATCCAAAATCCTGCCTCCTTGGATTTGTAAGATTATTTTATTGTCACTTTTGATTTCATCTGTTTGTCTGAGAATTTATACAATTTAAAACAAAATGATAATATATTATTTTACATCTTTTTTGCCAAATGTTTTCACATGTATACTTATTTTTTCTCACTAAGAGAGATCTGTGTACCCATTTTAGAGCTGAGAAAACTAAGTCACAGAAAGGTTAAGTAACTTGCCCAAGGTTGAACATGGAGCTAGAAAATGGCAAAGCTGGGATTCTAAGTTAGGTTTATCTGTATAAAAACATAAAATGAAAAATGGTTAGATCATCAGGTGTGTGATGTAAAATGACATAAAGCATGAGAAATAGAAGAAACAGTTTTGATAAATTGGTTAAAATTCATCTTCAAAATTTATTTACTCTTTATGGCCTATTTCCTTGTGAGACTGAGCGTTGGACCAGAGTAGAGAATGTGGATGATTTGGTAAGAGCCATCTCTGTGGAGATGGAGAACCAACTTAAAATGAGTGTCCTACTAACAGCTGATCATTGGGATCATATCCAGATGTGGGATGGAGCAGTTTTGTCTTACGAGCCAGACTAAGTACCTTAAACTGGTGCTGGGAGAATTATTATGCTGCCCACACATTTGCTTAGAGTGAAAGAGCATAGCTTTCCAATCAAACAGCATACTTACTTGTCCATGGAGAGAGTGAGCTGGACAGACAAGTTCATGAACAGACGAATTTTTGTTTAGCCTGTTTTCCATATTGTATGGGGATTGCCTAGAAGGGTAGGCTGTAATGGAGTACCACTTTGGGGGACCCTGGGAAGCCAGGGGTGGGATGTAAGCATTAGGTGTGCACAGAAAGTATTCAAAGTTAAGAGCTTTACCTCTGACATCAGACTTCATGGGTTGGAATACTGGCTCTTCCACTCACTAACTGAATAAACTCATTACTGAGCCTTATTTTGCTCAATTGCAAAATAGGGTTAATAATTGCTTACCTAATAGGGATTTTGGGAGGATTGGATGAGTTATTACATGTAAACACTTAGAATGGTATCTGACTCATAGTAAGACCAGTAAGTGGTAAGTGTTGGCCATTGTCTCTATTAGTTCAAGAGCTGGCCCAAAGTAGAATACTATATGGTTCTGTAGAAAAGTGATATTAATCTAATCACATCAAAAGCATTTTGGGAAGCGTTTGCCCATCTCCAGGAACCCAACCAATGAGATGACTGACATTTCCTATGACATCCAGTTGAGTTCCTATATTTATCCCATTTTTAATATTCTTTTCTCTGGGTTTGTATGTGGTTCTAGTACTGCTATTTTAATGTGTCATTTCTGTCCTGGAACTGGTGATCAACATGTTCACTAAATATGCCCAAGTGGAAGCAGGTTTTCTAGAAGCGCAGTGACATGCATTGAAAAGGAAATTGATTAACCAAAGAAGACTTTAATTGACTTGTCCATGTGAGTTTGTCATTTTAATTATTAGGTTTTTAATACTAGCAAATCAGTTAATGGCACCAAGAAAACAATTGCTGTTGTCAGAGAGTAAATACTGGTATAGTCATTCTAGTGTGAAGGTTATTTTTGTATCACATTTCATTGTGCTAGCCTGTCTGATTTATGGCTGTAACCAACAGACCCTGGCTCTGGCCCCTATCTGCTCACACAGTAATTTTAAGCCCGTCCCTCTCAAAAAGACCCTGCCAAGGTATTTATGGGAGTCCCCAAGGGTTATCTTACATGAGCTCTGAATTAGCCAGACCACCGCCACTGCTGCTGATACTGTCCTCCAGACTCTCTGCTGCTGCTGCTGCCTTGCCATCCTGCTGTGTATCCTGCTGATTGTCCTGGCTATCGATGCTCTCAATTCTCATAGAGCAATGAGACCTTGGCAATCAACTGCAAAGTCAGAAGAGGCATAGCTTTCTCCTTCCTGCATTATGTTCCCTTAGGGGAATCTCATAGTATGGTTATTTGGGTCCTGAGGTGTTACAAAGTTTAGTCAGCTCATTTGGCTTTTGCTCATAGTCCTTATATCCCAGAGCACACATTTGCCCAGTCAGAGTAGCTGGGCTGAGATGGATTTAGGCAACAACTATCCTATAAATGGAAATTCTTTTTTTTTCCCATTTCCAGAGATTTTATTTTTATTTTCAATTAAACTTTACTTTTTGTTCTGATTACAGAAGTAATATATGCCTTTGGTAAAACATTTTGAAAACACAGAAATCACTCACAATTCTATCACCTGCAGATTAGTGTACATTTTTGTTGAATTAAAAATACATATAGAATTTTTTCCTTCTAAAAATTATATATATTGAGTAAACTTTCTTTTTTATTACTTACTTTTTAATTTTATTGAGGTCATTCGTTTATAGCATTGTGTAATTTCAGGTGTACATTATTATATATCAGTTTCTCTGTAGACTGCACTTTGCTCACCACCAATAGTCTAATTTTTATCCGTCACTATACATATGTGCCCCTTTATCCCTTTCGCCCACCTCTCCACCCCCTTTCCCTCTGGTAACCACTAATCTCTTCTCTTTATCCGTATGTTTATCGTCCACATATGAGTGAAATCATACGGTGTTTGTGTTTCTCTGCCTGGCTTATTTTGCTTAACATAATACCCTCAAGTTCTATCCATGTTGCAAATGGGACGATTTTGTCTATTTTTATGGCTGAGTAGTATTCCATTGTATATTCTGCCTGCCCCTCATATTCAGCCCCTCTTGCTAAATGTGGCTCACTGTGCCTGAGTTCTTTTTTCTCATTGTTGGATTCTTTCCTATGGGCCCTACAATCTGTTCAAAAACATATCTTCAACCTGGTTCTCCACTCATTCAACAGAAATCCAAGAAGAGATATGGCTGGTGTCCTTTATACAGAAGATTTCATACCAGTACAAATAAATTGATGTAATTGGCTTGTGGGTGGAGAGTGGTAGAGAAGTCATCACTTAACTCCATGGGCCAGATGTAATTGAATCCTAGATGTGGCCTAATTTGGGACCATAGTGTTAACCTGTGTTTACATCTTTAATCTGCATGCCTGTGAAATTGCCGTGGTCTGGAATGTCTTGTTCCCTTTTGCTGCAAATTCATGTCTCCCCATTTTCAAAACCTTTAATGAGGTTTACCTCTTTCAAGAAGAATTCCCCAGTTAACCTCAACTGATTTGGAAATAATTTCCATGCTCCACATACACTTTCAATTTTGTGTTGATGTAATATGTCCTTTTATTATGTTTTAAATGTTGCCTTGTTCCCTCACTCAATAGATATTTATGAACACCTACTACATGCTGGGGATTTAGCAGTGAACAAAACGGACATGGTCTGCTGACTTTATGAACCTGACATCCCAGTGGGAGAGATGACAAAGAAGTAAACAAACAAGCAAACAAGATATTTTCAGACAGTGATATACACTATGAAGAAAAGTAGGACAAGGGGATAGAGAGTGAGGGAGAAGCAGGCTACGTACTTTACATAGGGTGGCCAGAGGAGGCTTCTCTGAGGAGGTGACATTTTAACTCAGCCCTAAAAGATAAGGAACAAGCCATGCAAAGAGTGTTCTATGCAGAGAGAATAGCAAGTACAGAGATCCTGAGGTGGAAATGATTTTAGTGTGTTCAAAGAATTGAAAGATGTCCTCAATGTGGTTGGAGTACTGTGAGTATAAGGTTCACTTGTCGTTTTCCCTGGCTCTGGGTTGTGCTTCTCAGTTAGACTGTGAACATTGAGGACTAGTATGCCAAGGCCAGATTGTCTGTTCTTTCCACATTTTCCATAGTCCCTATTGTTCTGTTTTCTAATTGATATGCTTAGACCATTTATATTTAATGTAATTGTTGATATGTTTGGATTTAGGTTTGCCATTTTGTTGTTCGTTTTCTGTTTCTTCTGTGTTTTATTCTTCTTGTTTCCCCTTTCCTGCTTTATTTTGGGTTATGCATTTTTAGTATTCTATTTTAATTTACCTCTTGTGTAGAATACTTTTAGTGATTGCTCTATGTGTTACAAAATCCCTCTCTAACTTTTAATGTTTTTTTAATTAATAGACTTTTTAAGAACCATTCTAGGTTTACAGAAAAATCAAACAGATAGTACAGAGTGTTCTCATATTACCACCTTCTACTCTTGTGTACAGTTTCCCCTATTATTAACTTCTTTTTTTAATGTGGTACATTTGTTACAATTAACAAACGAATATTGATACATTAACTAAAATCCATAGTTTACATTAAGGTTCACTCTTTGCGTTGTACAATCCTATGGGTTTTGACAAATACATAGTGTCATGTATTCATCATTATAGTATCATACAGAAAGAATAGTTTCACCACCCTAAAAATTCCTTGCACTCCGTCTATTCATTCCTTCCTCCTCCCCCTAAATCCCTGGCAACCACTGATCTTTTTGTTGTCTCTATAGTTGTGCCCTTTCCAGAGTGTCATATAGTTGGAATCATACAATATGTGGCCTTTCATACTGGCTTATTTCACTTAGTAATGTGCATTTAAAGTTCTTCCATGTCTTTTTGTGGCTTGATAGCTCATTTCTTTTTATTGCTTGAGTAACATTCCATTGTATAAATGTACCACATTTTGTTCATCCATTCACCTGTTAAACACCATCTTGTTTCCTTCCTGTTTTTGGTGATTAAGAATAAAGCTGCTATAGACGTATGCATGCTGTTTTTTTTTTTTTTTTGTGGACATAGTTTACAACTCAATTGGGTAAATACCTACGAGCACAATTGCTGGATCTCATGGTAAGAGTATGTTTAGCTGTGTAAGAAACTGCTAAAATGTCTTCTGAAGTTTCTGTACCATTTTGCATTGCCATTAGCAATGAATGCGAGTTCCTCTTGTTCTGCTTCCTTGTCAGCATTTAGTATTGTCGAGTTTTTGGATTTTAGATATTTTAATAAGTGTGTAGTGGTATCTCACTGTTGTTTTAATTTGAAATTCCCTTATGACATATTATGATATTGAGCCTCTTTTCATATGCTTATTTGCCAACTGTACATCTTTTGTTTTTTGATGAGGAGTCTCTTTAGATCTTTTGCCCATCTAAAAAAATTGTTTTTTTTTTTTTATTGTTGAGTTTTAAAAGTTCTTTGTATATTTTGGATACAAATCCTTTATCAGATATGTATTTTGCTAATATTTTCTCCCAGTCTGTGGCTTGTCTTTTCATTATCTCAACAGTGTCTTTTGCAGAGCACAAGTTTCTAATTTTAATAAAGTCTAACTTATCCGTTTATTTCATAGATTGTGCTTTTGGTGTTGTATCTAAAAAGTCATAGCCAAACTCAAGGTCACCTAGATTTTTCTCTATGTTATCTTTTAGAATTTTTATAATTTTTCATTTTACATTTAGATCCATTTTGAGTTAATTTTTGTCAAAGGTGTAAAGTCTATGTCTACATTCATTTTTTTTGCACATGAATGTCCAATTGTTCTAGCACCATTTGTTGAAAAGACTATCTTTTCTCCATTAAGTGGTGTTTGCTCTTTAGTCAAAGATCAGTTGACTATATTTGTGTGGGGCTATTTCTGGGCTCTTCATTTTGTTCCATTGATTTCTTTGTATGTTCTTTCACCAATACCACACTATCTTGATTACTGTAGCTGTATAGTAAATCTTAAAGTCAGGTACTGTCAGTCATCCAACTTTGTTCTCCTTCTTCAGTATTGTGTTGGCTATTATAGGTCTTTTGCCTTTTTATCTAAACCTTAGAATCAATTTGTTGATATCCACAAAACTTGCTGGGATTGTGATTGGAATGACGTTGAATCTATAGATCAAATTGGGAAGAATTGGCATCTTAAAAACATTATGTCTTCCTATCCATGAACATGAAATATCTCTCTATTTAAATATTTGTTTTCCTTCATCAGAATTTTATAGTTTTTCTCATATAGATCCTATACATATTTTGTTAGATTTATAACTAAGGATTTAAGTTTTTTGGATGCTAATGTAAATAGTATTGTGTTTTTTATTTCAAATTCCAAATTGTCATTGCTGGATATATGAAAGCAGTTGACTTTTGTGTATTAAGTGCATATCCTACGACCTTGCTATAATCATTTATTAGTTCCAGAAGGCTTTTTTTCTATTCTTTGGGATTTTATATATAGGCAATCATGTCATCTGTGAATGAAGACAGTTTTATTTCTTTCTTCCCAGTCTGTATATGTTTTATTTTCTTTCTTGTTTTATTGCATTAGCTAGGACCTCCAGTACATTCCAGTACAATGCTGACTAGGAGTGATAAAAGGGGACATCCTTGTCTTGTTCTCAATCTTAGGGGGAAAGAATGTAGTTTTTCATCAAGTATGATGTTAGCTGTAGGTTTTGTGTGTGTGTGTGTATGTAGATGTTCTTTACCAAGTTAAGGAAGTTTCCTGTATTCCTAGTTTGCTGAAATTTGTTTTTAAATCATGAGTGAAGGTTGGATTTTGTCAATTTTTTTTAATCTATTATATGATTGCATAATTTTTCTTCTTTAGCCTGTTGATGTGATTGATCACATTAATTGATTTTTGAATGTTGAATGTAACTAGAATAAATCCCAGTTATTGGTAGCGCATAATTAATTTTATACATTGTTGGATTCAATTTTCGAATATTTCATTGAGGATTTTTGCATGTATATTCATAAGACATATTGGTCTATAGATTTCATGTCTTGGAATATCTTTTTCTGCTTTTGGTATTGGGGTAATGCTGGTCTCATAGAAAGTGTTAGGAAGTGTACTCTGCTTCTATTTTCTGGAAGAGATTGTAGAAAATTGGTATAATTTTTTTCTTGAATGTTTGGTAGAATTCACCAGTGAAACCATCTGGGCCTTGTGCTTTCTTTTTTGGATGATTATTAATTTTTGACTGAATACCTTTAATAGATATAGGCCTAGTCAGAATACTGTTTCTCTTTATGTGACTTTTGTGGTTGTATCTTTCAAGGAACTGGTCTGTTTTATCTAAGTTATCAAATTTGTGGGCATAGAGTTGTTCATAATACTCTTTACTTTCCTTTTAATGACCATGGGAAAAGTAGTGATGACCCCTTTTTAGCTACTGATATGAGTAATTTGTGTCTTCTCTCTTTTTTTCTTGGATAGCCTGACATATGATTATCAATTTTATTGTTCTTTTCAAAGAACCTGCTTTTGGTCCATTGATTTTTCTCTATTGATTTCTTATTTTTAATTTCATTGATATCTTCTATAATTTTTATTATTTATTTTCTTCTGCTTGCTTTAGGCTTATATTGCTCTTTTTTCTGTATTTTCCTAATATGTAAGCTTAGATTATTGATTTTACATCTTTCTTCTTTTCTAACATATACATTTGATGCTACCATTTTCCCTCTAAGCGCTGTTTTTGCTGCACTCCACGAATTTTGCTAAGTTGTATTTTCAAGTTAATTTATTAACAATATTTTAAAATTTATCTCGAGACTTCTTTGACATGTGTTATTTAGAAGTCTGTTGCTTAATCTCCAGATATTTTGGCATTTTCCCAGATATTTTTCTGTTATTGATTTCTAGTTCAATTTCATTGTGGTCTGAGAGTATACTCTGTATGATTCTTATTTTATTTAATTCATTAAGGTGTGTTTTATGGTCTATGTAGTGGTCTATGTTAGTGAATGTCCATGTGAGCTTGAGAAAAATGTGTATTCTGCTGTTGTTGGATGAATTATTCTATAATGTCAATTAGACACAATTGACTGATTGTGCTGCTTGGGCCAACTACATTCTGATTGACTTTCTGCTTGCTTAATCTGTCAATTTCTCATAGAGGAGTGAATTTGTCCATTGCTTCTTGCATTTTTATCAGTTTTTGCCTCATGCATTTTGATGCTCTCTTGTTAGATGCATACATGTCAAGAATTGTTATCTCTTGGAGAATTGACCCCTTTATCATTATGTATCGTCTGTCTTACCTCTGATAATTTCCCTTTTTCTGAAGTCTGCTTTTTCTGAAATTAATACAGCTACTCCAGGTTTCTTTTGATTGTTAGCATGGTATATCTTTCTCCATCTTTTACTTTTAATCTATCTGTGTCTTTATATTTAAAGTGAATTTCTTGTAGCCAACATGTAGTTGGGTCTTGTTGTTTTATCTACTCTGACAGTCTCTGTATTTTAATTGATGTGTTTAGACCACTCGCATTTAAAGTGATTATTGATATCACATGGAAGATTAATATCTAGCATGTTTGTAACTGTTTTCTACTCATTGCATTTGTTCTTTGTTTTTTTTTTGTCTTCTATTTTTCTGCCTTCTCTGGTTTTAATTGAGCATTTTATATGATTCCATTTTCTCTCCTCTCTTAGTATATCAGTATACTTCTTTTAAAAATTTTTACTAGTGTTTCCAAAAATTTTTACTAGCATTTCCAATAACAAAATTTTTTATTTCCAACAAATAATTTAAGTCCACTTTCATATAACACTGTGCTGTTTCATGGGTAGTGCAGTTACTTTATAACAGAGTATTCCCAATTCCTCCCTCCTATCCTTATAACAATTGCTGTGATTTATTTCACTTATCTATATGTTACAATCTCCCAATACATTGTTGCTATTATTACTTTGAAGAGTTATGTATTAGATTAATTAAGAATAATAAAAAATAAAAGATTTTGTTTCACTTTCATTTATTCCTTCTCTGATGCTCTTCTTTTTTACTGTAGATCTGAATTTCTGACCTATATCACTTTTCTCCTCTCTGAAGAACTTCTTTTTTTTTTTTTTGAGGAAGATTAGCCCTGAGCTAACATCTGATGCCAATCCTCCTCTTTTTGCTGAGGAAGATTGGCCCTGGGCTAACATCCGTGCCTGTATGCCCATCTTCCTCTATTTTATATGGGACGCCGCCACAGCGTGGCTTGATAAGTGGTGCGTCAGTGCACGCCCAGGATCTGAACCCGCGAACCCCAGGCTGCTGAAGCGGAGCGCATGCATTTAACCGCTATGCCACCAGGCCGGCTCCCTGAAGAACTTCTTTAACATTTTTTGTGAGGCAGGTTTACTGGCATCAAATTCCCTGTTTTTGTCTGAGGGTCTTTTTTCTGTGTGTGAGGAAGATCAGCCCTGTGCTAACATCTGCCAATCCTCTTCTTTTTGCTGCTGAAGACTGGCCCTGGGCTAACATCTGTGCATATCTTCCTCCACTTTATATGGGATGCCACACTGCATGGCCTGACAAGCGGTGCATTAGTGCGCACCTGGGATCCAAACCCAGGCCACTAGCAGTGGAGTGCACACACTTAACCACTACTCCATGAGGCAGGCCCTGTCTGAGGGTCTTTTGAAGGATGATTTTGCTGAATATAGAATTCTAAATGGTAATTTTTTTTTTCTTTCGACACTTTAAATATTTCACTCCACTCTCTTCTTGCTTGTATGGTTTCTGATAAGTCCAATGTAATTCTTATCTTGTTTGTTTGTAGGTAAGGTGGTTTTTCCTCTCTGGTTTCTTTCAAGATTTTCTCCTTATGTTTGGGTTTCTTCAGGTTGAATATGATATACTGAGTTGTATATTTTATGGTATTTTTCCTAATTGGGACTTTCTGAGCTTCTTGGATCTGTAGTTGAGAGTCTGTCATTAATTTTAGAAAAATCTGTCATTATTACTTTAAATATTTCTTCTGCTACCTTCTATTATACATATTCAGATATTTACAATTTTTTTTTGCTCTTCCTTTATTCCCGAGTTTCCAAGTTTCCTCCTGGTATTATTTTCCTTCTAACTGAATAAATTATTTTAGCAATTAAGAGCAGGTCAGCTGTTTATGAATTTAGTTGCCTTTGTTTCATGTTTTTATTTTACCTTCACTGCTGGAGGATATTGTCACTGGATACAGAATTCTGGGATAAGAATTCTTTTCTTTCAGCACTTTGAAAATATCATGCCTCTTTCTTCTGTCCTCCACAGGTTCTACTGAGAAACCTACAGTCCTTTGTAACATTATCCCCCTATAGGTAATGTATCATTTCCTTCTAGTTGCTTTCAGGAGTTTTTTCTTTGTCTTTATTTTTCAGAATTTTGACTATGATATATCTTGGCATGCATTTCATTGAGTTTATCCAATTTGAGGTTCCCTCAGCTTCTTCAATATGTAGGATTTTTTTTCCTTTTGCTAAGCCTGAGAAGTTTTCAGCCATTATTTCTTCAAATACTTTTTCAGCACTCCACTATTTTTCTTCTCCTTCTAGGACTCTGAGGACACTATTGTTAAACCTTTTTTTATTGTCCCACAGGTCTTTGAGGCTCTGTTCATTTTTTAAACCATTTTTGTCTCTACATTTCAGAGTGAGTAATTTCTTTTGATCTATCTTCAAATTCACAGAAACTTGCCTCTGCCGTCTCCATTCTGCTAATGAGTCTATCTAGTGAGTTTTTTATTTCAGTTATTTTATTTTTCAATTCTAACATTTCCCCTTGGTTTTTTAATATATCTTTTATTTTTTTACAGGTACCTTTGTATTTTACTGTTTGCTTCCAGAATGTTCATGATTGCTCATTTGAGCATTTTTGTAATAGCTGCTTTAAAGTATTTATAAGATAATTCCAACATCTGTGTAATCTCATGACTGATGTATTGGTTGTCTTTTACTATGTGAGTAGAGATTTTTGTGGTCGTACATATGCCTGGTGATTTTGGATTGTATCATGGACATTTAGAATATTACATTATGAGACTCTAGATCTTGTTTAAATCCTATGGAGCATGTTGATATTTTTGTTTTTAATCAGCTGATCCATCTGGTTCAGTTCAGACTACAATTTTCAACACTCCTTCTGTGGGCTGAGGTTCCTATGTTGGTTTAGTTTTCAAAACTTTTGCAGTGCTATTTGAATCTGTCCTGCATGTAAGCTACCCAGTGGCCAGACTGAGACCAGGGTAGTGGTCTATCTTTTATTTCAGTGCTTTACATTATTGGTATGGTGATTCAGACTAGATCCACACAGGCACAGTTCGGGAATGAGACTAGGAGTTCATAAGCAACTCCGTGGGGTTGCATTTATGAGCTCCTCCCCCTCTTTTATCTCCCCAGTATTTTATGGTTCTCCTTTTTGATCTTCTGGCCAGAAACCACCCACTTTCATGATTCTACTACTGCCAAGGCCAAGCAGCAAGAGGACAGATAGAGAATAAAAATGTAATGGGCTTAGCCTTGCTCTTTTGGAGCTACACTTCAACTGAAAGGAGACAAAAGTTCTCTCCTTCAGAGTTTTGGCTCCTGCAGTTTTCCAATACCTGCCTCTGCCATTGCGATAGCTGCAGGATCACCTAGAGGCTGTGGTACTATAGAAATGAGAAAGAAGGAAAAGAAACCAGTGTTTTAATTTTTTTTTCCTCCACTTTATAAGCATTAGTAGTTTACTCTCCTGTTCCTCCAGCCATAATTACAGAGCTTCTTTTGGGGCTTTCTCTATCTGCACCACAGTGTTCACTTTTGGGTTTCTGTCTGCACTGATTTCTGGCCAGGGGATATAGGAGGGGAAAAAATGGCAAACTCATTGCTGGGTTGGTGCTGCCTCAATTTGGTTGTTTCTCCTTGCTATCCCTGCTGCTGTTTACCTTTAAAATAGGTGCTCCAATCATTCTGCCCAGGTTTTGTGGTTAATTTCAGTGAGAGAAAAGTAACCAACTTACTTGGGGCCAAATCTCAATTCTATTCTTTAGACTAATTTTGGTTTGTTGCAGGAAAGGATTCATTTTCTTTTTGAAATCAAAGTCAAGAAAGAAGAATAGTTAAGACTTAATTAACTGGAACTCTTGAGTACATGAAAGCGTTGTTTCTTCTTGGTTACAGCAATTTTAAGATTTTATTGGGGTGATGCCTTAAGTACAAGAAACATTCTGCTAATTTCAATTACCTGCTCTCCCCCTATTCCCCAGATTGACACATAAAGGATGGTGATTGGATGCAAAAAGCCAGTACACTAAGTGGAAAAGTGGGATTTCTACTCAAGTATGCCTAATGTCATAGCCTAAGCTCTTCACCACCATACTATGCTGCCTTCTTCAGTTAAATAAATGCTGCCCACACCTACAATTTTTACTGACTGTGGTACACTTATTGTTTACTTTTTTGACCCTTCTCCCCACTCTCTGTAGGAATATATTTTCCTACTCCATTAATGTCGAGCTTGGCCATGTGATTTGCTTTGGCCTAGTGCTGATTGGAGTGTGGTCCCCCACCCCTTGACTTTGGGCTTGGCCATTTGACTAAGCAGACATGACAAGAGCAGAGACTTGGAATATGCTTTGTGGTTGGGCTTATCCTCTTGCCCTTCTACTGTTACCACAAGAAGAAGATGTCCCAGAGATCCTACTGGTCCAAGGAGGATGAGAGACGTGTGGAGCATACCTGGACTCAACCCACAGCTTGGTGCCAAGCCCACATAGGTCTAACCTAGGTGAGTGACATGTCAGTAAAAATAAATAATTGTTGTTTCAAGATTCTGAGTTTAGGGGTGGTTTGCTGTGCAGCATTATTGTGGCAACTGATAGACTAATTATGACCATATAAATATTTGGTCAATGACTTCTTAGGTTTCCACATGAAGTTTAGATGAACATATGATTTTGATTTAGATTCTAAAGCCTAGGGATACTTTTTTAATCTTTACTTTCTTCACTGCTTATTCTATTTCCAGGCCTCTTTTTTTCCTAGAAGATAGTTTTTACTAAGGAATGGGATTTTCTTCTTTTTATCTCCAGCTCTGCTATTTCTGCCAACTTCTGCTAGTTCTATTTGGGGCTTCAGAGCATGGTGGGGACTTGTTCTGTGAGGCATCAAAGCTCCTACTTAACTGGATTTGTTATTCTTGGTCCCCTTTGTAAATGCAGCATCAGCATCCCTATAGTTCTCTTTGCATGACTCCTGCTGACAAGAAGCCACAGATCACAGGGTTGTGTGCTCATGCACTCCTCATGACTCTGTTTCTTCTCATGTGGTGAAATCTAGAATAGGATCTAGACAGACTTGGGCTTGAATACTATTTCTATCCTTTAATGTCTGCAGGACTAGGGGTAAGCTACATACTGTCTCTAATCCTCAGATTCCTCAAATGTGAAGTGGAGTGATAATCTCTGCCCAGCATCCCTCAGCATTTTTATGAGCTTCAGGAGCTCAGTAAAGTTTAAAGAGATCTTATGATTCTTGTTACTTACCCTGAGTATGTTCAGAAAGCTAGTAGCTAGTAGCAGTCACCACCAGGGTTCTCTTCTTTATATTCCTTAGGAGAGGGAGTTTTCAGGGAGCCGAGGCATGGCAACTCCATTTCACTACCTCTGGCTCCTGACATAGTCTGGGGTCAGCAATCTTACTCTCCCCTCTGCACCCTTCTTCCACCACCTGGGTAGGAGGATCCTAACCATACTCACCATCTTACTAGGACTCAGAGAATCCTATTTCCTTGACAACAGAAATGCAGGTGTCAAAGAAAGTCAGCTTTGAGGAGCTGAAGCAGTGGCAGGCTGCCCTTCGCTTTACATTGCTTTTGCTTCTTAGAGTTGTCTCCACTAGTTGCTTGAATGCAGTGTGAGTATCTGCCTAGAGACTAAAGAAAAAACGTCTAGCGTAGCTGCTTTTCACCAGATGCGTAGGCCCTAATGCTGTTTTGCAAAAATAAGGCAGCTCTTCTACCTCACTCTTTGTGGTCTTTCAGAACTACACAACCTACGGAGCCTGGAAAAGAGTATAAATATGATTGCATTTACCCTTTGGTTCATGAGCTTAATTGGTAGGACTTTACAGTGGAAGAGAACTCGCTTGTTATTATTTACCATGTGTCAGGTGCTTTACATTCTTTATATCATTTACTCTGACTTAGTTCTGACATCAGCCCTTTTATCCCCGTTTTACAGATCAAAAAAACCTAAGCTTAGAGTAAGTAAATTAACAGAGTCAGAAGTTAACACTCGTATCTATCTGAATCCCAAACTTGTGTTTTCCATGACATCACACAGTCACTGTTTGCATTTTGGGAGTATGGTAATATGTGCTCTACCATCATTTTTTTAAACAGTGGTTAGAGTCAGGAAATGGAATCAGACAGCCCTGGGTTTGAATTCTGGCTCTATCATTTATCAACTGTGTAATCTTGTAAAATTTATTTAACCTCTCCGAGTCTCAGTTTCCTTATGGGAATAATAATAACGTTTCTCATGGTTTTGGGGAGATTAAATGAGATAATGCATGTGAAGGGCCTTGTGTAGTGCCTGGCATAGTGCATGGCATATATTAAGCATTCAATAAATATTGACTAAAAAGAACAATCTGTCTCAGAGTAGAAATATCATTGGAGCCCAAATCTCTGCTGTTTGCTCTTACAGGACATGAGCAGGTTCTTGAGAATTTAGTTATAGGATGTTAGAGCTAAAGGGGGTCTTGGGATTGGTTAATTCAAACTCCACATTTTGCATATGGTGAAACTGAAGTTCAGTGAAAGGGAGTCACTTGAATTTGTGTTATTCTCCACTGCTCCTGATTGCATCTCTTGATAAAGTCAGTAACCTTGGGCAAAGTTGTTTCTTGGCCTTGCTTTATCTGTTTGAAAACTGGCAATGATCCCTACCTTTCTATTTACCAGGCCTGAGATTTATAGGAGAAAATGAAATTTTAGGTATTTGTGTTTAGAAAAGCATGTATTTCCTCTAGTATGCCTCCCTTTCCCATACTCTGCATACCCTCATATTTCCCAGGCCAGGCTTGTAATTCAAGAAGTGTCCTCCATCTCTGGATATCTCTTTACCCTCTTCACAATAATTACTGTCAAAAATTCCTTGTCCTGTGTCCCGTTCCCTTTGGGACCTGTTGTCTGTCAAACTTACCTGATAAAGTAAACTGTAGGTTAATGTGATAATGGTCTAATGTATTACCTTTCCCACATGACAATCCTCCTCTTTTTGCTGAGGAAGATTGGCCCTGGGCTAACATCTGTGCCCATCTTCCTCTACTTTATATGTGGGATGCTGCCACAGCATGGCTTGATGAGTGGTGTGTAGTTCTGTGCCTGGGATCTGAACCTGCGAACCCCGGGCTGCCAAAGCAGAGCGTGTGAACTTAACCACTACACCACCAGGCCGGCCGTGGGTGAGCATTCTTATTGTTATTATTGCTGTTGTTATCCCAACCCATGGATAAAATAATAGGCTTAGAAAAGTTGAATGGCTAGACCAAGACACACAGCAAATCAGTGATACGGCTGTGCTGACCAAGGCTAGTGCTCAAACTCCTACACTAGAGCCTCCTTCCCAAGAGCTGCAGAAGAGGTATCATAACAGGTGCAAGTCTTAAACACAGAGCAGGTCAGCACTAGACCTGCAAGACCAGATTCAGGGAAGAAGGGGAGCTGTTGCGTGTAAGCAGCAGATGCTTGGGGTTAGGAGCTGAGGGCAGTGGCACCTAAGGCTTTGCTTATTGACCAATTCTGTTAGGACCAGCCATGCTCATGAGAGTGCCTCTTCTCATCTCAGCTCTCTCATCTCAGCACACACTTTCCATGTGTGCTCAAGAAATGCCATCTAATTGGAATAAAACTGACAAACATAATGAATTCAGATGAACTTGAGAGGCCCAGCTCTGCCATGAGAACATAATATAGCAATGTATTTGAGAAACAGAAGGCGGAGGAAAGGAAAGAGAACATGAGAGAGGGAGGGAGAGAGATATGAAAGCATTTCACAGGCAAGATCTAAACATATAAAATATAGAGGTAAAAAGCATGCAGCTGTGTGAGAATAAAAGAATATTCTGCTGCTCCTTATTTTGCTTGCTGCCCAGACTCTTCAATTGCAGCTTCTACTAAATAATAATGTGGCTGTCTCTTTGCTCCCAGCTCAAAGAGAATAATAAAACAGCAAAACACTCAAAGTTACAGTACAGTAGTCCCCTTTTATCCACAGGGGATACATTCTAAGACCCCCCAGTGGATGCCTGAAACCACAGATAGCATCAAACCCTGTATATACTTATACTATGTTTTTTCCTATACATACATACCTGTGATAAAGTTTAATTTATAATTAGGCACAGTAAGAGATTAACAACAATAACTAACAATAAAATAGAACAATTATAACAGTATACTCTAATAAAAGTTACCATAGATCTTAGGAACCTCAGCATACAATTTTTTTCTTTCCTTATTAAGTTGAGAACTTTCACCTTTTCACTTAAAGGAAGCACTTTACGGCTTCTCTTTGGCATGTCCAAATTGCCAGCATCACTCTTCTTGTGATTTGGGACCATTATTAAGTAAAATAAGGGTGACTTGAACACAAGCACTGCAATTTCGCTATAGTTGACCTGATAACCAAGAGGGCTACTAAGTGACTAGTGGGCAGGTAGTGTATATAGCATGGATATGCTGGACAAAGGGATGGTTCACATCCCAGGTGGGACAGAGCAGGGTGGCACAAGATTTCATCACACTGCTCAGAACAGCGCACAATTTAAAACTTATGAATTGTTTAGTTCTGGAAGTTTCCGTTTAATATTTTTGGACCATGGTTGAACGCCAGTAACTGAAACTGTGGCAAAACCGCGGATAAGGGGGGACTACTCTACAGCCACAGATAAAACTTGATGACATGGAAATCTCCCCTGCTCCCCAACACACACACTTTGGCAGCCCCTACTGGAGAAGCACAATGATAGCAAACGTGTTGAACAAAGAAGGAAAAGACTATTGAGCTAAGATGGGGAAACGAGTCTTTCTTTGGTTCCCTAATGGGGTATTTTGATGATTGCTAATATCTGTAGTGCTCAATATTGTAGCAGAAAGTTAGAGTGAAAGGAGAGGCTAGTTACTCTGGTGTCTCAATTCTCAATAGGATACAGCTATCTTAGAAGTGAGAGTTACACATAAGATATAATCATAGACATTAACTTCTAGGTTCTTTTGCAGATTAGAAAACTTAAAGAAGTTGGACTCTGAATTCTACCCATTTTCAGGAAGACATGAAATGTCTAAATGAAATTTTAGTTTGTAGAAAGGAAGTAATGATGGATTGATTGTACAGAATATAGACTGGCAAACTTGATGTCAATCTTAGACAATGATTCTAGAATCCACTATTGAGATAGTTCATAATCCTAAAAGAGCCCTGATCAGTGGAAGTCAACATGGGTTTGCTGAGAAGTCATGTAACAGAAACTTCATTTGCTTATTTGGTTAGTTGAGTGATGGCTCTGGGGAATGTCGCATACAATATATATTGGCTGTCATCCAGACATTCAGCAAGTTTTCTCATGATATCTTTGTGGAAAGTATGAAGATCTGTGCCCTCACTCATACAGACAGTTATGTCAATTAGAAGCTTGTTGAAGTAACATACTCGAAAGGTATGGGTACAGATCTGGACAGTATTCTGATGATGATTTCTAGTAACAAGCTATAGGGGTCTGTCCTCAACCTTGTCCTGTTAAACATTTTTATCAATGACTTGATTGAAGTTGTGAAAAATAGGCTCATCAGGTTTGTAGAGTGACAGTAAACACAATGGATGCCAGAATTAGGATTCTGCAAATTTTGACAGGTTTGGTAGATGGGCTCAATCTGTAAGATGAAATTTAATAGATATAAGCATAAAATACTATGGGGGAAATCCAAGAAGCTGATTACCCAAATACAGAGAGTGGCTTAGCAGAGATCATGTTAAAAAGGTTTAGGGGTTTATTGTACAATGTGCTCAAATGTAAGTTAGCTGTAAGATGTGTCTGTGTATTTTTTAAGATACATTATTATGGTGGTTCACCCACTTGGCTTCCCAGGCTTCAACCCAGAACAATTGCATAAGAATGTCTGGGGTTAGGGCCTAGGAATCACTATGTTTAAAGCTCCCAGGGCAATTCCAATGGGAAACTAAAGTTAAGAACCACTGTGACAATAGAATGTGAGAAAATTGATAACCTCATTGTAATGTGTATTGGTCGAACTACCCCTAGAATGTTTCACTTAGTCTTAGACAACACCTTTTACAAACTGGAACTCATTCAGAACAGTGTGAGCAAGATGGTAAGAGGACTGGAAGTCATACAAACTATGCCATGAGGAACTGTTGAAGGAACTGAGTATGAGCAATCTCAGGAAGACATAAAAGCTGCCCTCAAATGAGTGTGCCAGAGGGATTACCTTTATTCTGTTTGGCTCCAGAGATGAGAGCTAGAACCAAGAAGATGAAGTAACATTGAGGCAAATTTTTTTTTTTTTTTGCTAGGAAAGATTCGCCCTGAGCTAACATCTGTTGCCCATCTTTTTTCTTTTTGCCCTCTCCAAAGCTCCAGTGCATAGTTGTATATTCTAGTTGTAGGTCCTTCTAGTTCTTCTACGTGAGCTGCCTCCACAGCATGTCTACTGACAGATGAATGGTGTGGTTCCGCGCCTGGTAACCGAACCCAGGCTGCCAAAGCAGAACATGCCTAACTTTAACCGCTAGCCATCAGGGCTGGCTCAAAGCAAATTTTAACTCAATAAAAGGAATAATATTCTACAATAGTGTCTACAGATGTAATGGGCTGCCTCAGAAAGAAATTATTGCCCTGTAATTTGGGGACTCCAAGCCATTTGGCTCCTTAACCCGTCGGTGAGGAGAGTGTGGAGAAGGCTTATGTTATTCAAGACTCTGGGTGGCACATGACAGAAACTCAATTCAAAAAGCTTAAAAATAGAGTCGATTTACCATATAACACGGAAGTGACTTGAGGGAGGGTTGATTCAAGGGATCAATTGATATTATCAGGCTCTGTCTTGTCATTTTTTTGGCCCTGTTTGTCTTTGCTTTTCTTTATTTTGCATTCAGGCTCTCTCCATGTGGTGTCATAGCAATGACAGCAGACAAATTTTTTTCTGATACTTCTCAAAAATGTCCTGGGAGAAACACTGATTCTAAATGGACCAATGTGGCCAGGAAGAGGGTGGTGTGTGTGGGTGTGTGTGTGTGCATTGAGAGGAGGGTGGCAGAACTGAATGCACAAAACAATAGAGGCCTTAGGCATTAGATAGTGTTGGATAAGTGAAGATCCCTCCCAGCCCTGGGATTTTAATATTATTTGACAGTATGGCCGGAATGCAGCGATAAGTATAGAACACTAAGCCTTCTATAGCTCATCAAACATAATGTTTTCTCTAGTCAGGCCCATGTATTCTTCATGTCCTTCCCCATCTTCATGCCTTCGCTTGTGCTGTTTAATTTTTCTAACAAGACTTCCACTTACTACACTCTAACCCGTAGTTCAAGACTCAAGTCCTGCCTCTTCCTCTGTCGTGGCTGTGCCAGCCTGCACTGATCTGCAGCTCCTTTGAACTACCATAGTACTCTTCACAATTACACATTTCCTGATGTCATGTCTTGAATTTTTTTCTAGTTTTTAGTATGAGTTAGTTTTATAAGTTGTAACTGTATTGTAACTGTAAGTTCCTTGAGAGCAAGGGCAATGCCTCCTTCTTTTCTATTCTGCCTGTGCCTAGCAGAGAGTTGAGGACATTGTGAGGGCTTGTTCATGAAATTTATTGATTGATGATCATTTTTATATACACCCATCCCTTTACTACTATGTCTGAAATCTCTGCCATGCAAGTAATAATGGATTAGTTGGCAAAGATGGGAGCATTGCCATCAAAGGCCCTCTGTGGAAAAAAGTGACACTACTGAAGAGGGCATTGTAACACTTTCCCACTGGCACAAGCTCTGCCCCATGCTCATGCCGCCAAGCTGGGTTCCTTGCTTTGGACTCTCAGAATGGATGGGTTTCCCTGGTTAGGGCCTTCACTCATTCACTCACTCATTACAGAATAATTTATTAATCACCAATGTTATGCCAAGCTCTGTTCTAGGTATGGGAGATACACAAAATCCCTGTTCTAAGGAGATTCCAGGGAGAAACAGAAAAGCAAAATTAGATAATTATAATACAGCATCATGGAATTCCAGTTCTGGGTTAGACGGAGTAAGCACACTCCACCCTGTCTCTCCCATTGTATACAGCTATAAAACGTAAACAGAATGAATGGAGCATTGAGCAGTCTGAAAAGTAAATAGTAGCGGATTGGAAAAAAACCAGAATTCAAAGTGCCACTGAACTGGTGGTGAGTATGCCAGTTTTTTCTTCTGGTATACCCTGGCCTGAATTCCGCACACCAGAATCCTGGAAGTGGACATCAGGGAGCAGACAGAGCTCTAGGAGAAGCAATCTAATTCTGCCTCAAGAATGGAAAAGGGAGCACGTAACACTTAGTTTGGAAGTCTTCCATTTTTCCCCTCTTTCTTTTCTCTGTTTTCTTGTGCTCTAGCTCCCAAGAAATCCTGTGGCAATAGTAGCAGCAGCTGACACTTGGAGCCGGCAGGAGCTAAAACTTTGAGGACTGGGAAGCTTTCTCTCTCTTTAGTGGATCTGTGGTTCAAGGAGGGTTGGGCCAATTCCCATTGCTTTTTTTCCTCTCTGTCCCCCACCATTTGGACCTAAATAAGGGCACAGTTGCAAAAGTACATAGCAGAGCAGGGCAACTAAAGCCTCAGCTTTCAGGCCAGAGGACTGAAAGGAAGAATCTCAGGGAACCAGAAAGTGCCAAGGAGATCACAGAAAGGGAGAAGCTTGGGAAAGTGACCCTATAAAGTTGTTTATGAACTCTGGAGCTCAACCCTGAGTGAACACGTATGGATTATACCCTATTTAGCACACCAAAAACTTCGAGGACTGAACAGATAGACCATCACCCAGGTCCTAGACTATTTACCGTGTGGTGGACACATGGAACATATGTGGATAGTGCTGTAAAGGCTTTGAAAATGGAACAGACCTTGGAACCACAACCCTTAGAAGGTGGATCAGAACTTGAGCCTGAACCTAACCAGATTGACTACCAATCTGCCAAACAAAAACATCAAGGGTAGCATTCTCCATAGGATTTAAATAAGTTCCAAGGTCTCATAAGGCAATATCCAAAGTATCCAGGATACAATCCAAAATTATTAGGCACATGAAGCATCAGGAAAATCTCAACTCACCTGAGAAAAGGCAGTCAAAGGTGTCATCCTAGATGACAGATGTTGGAATTATCTGAAAAGATTTTAAAGCAGCTATTATAAAAATACACCAACAAGTAAGGGCAAAATCCTTAAAAGAAATGGAAAAATGGAAAGCCTTAGCAAAGAAATAAAAACTATAAATCATTACCAAATTGAATTTTAAGAACTGAAAATCTATAATAACCAAAACTAAAAAAAAAAAAAAAATCACCGGACGGGCTGAGTAGCAGAATGTGGTGAGGATGACTTTGTAGACTAGGTTACACCTCAGCTGCTTCTTTAAGAACAAGTGGAAGTGAACCAAGTAGGGAAGAGTTGTATTAGTTATCTATTGCTAATAGATAGACAACTATCATTAGCTAGTTACCCCTAAACATAGCAGTTTAAAACAACAAACATTATTATCTCACACAGTATTTGAGGGTCAAGAATCTGAGAGCGGCTTAACTGAGAAGGTGTGGCTCAGTCTCTCATGAGGTTGGACTTAAACTGTCAGCAGGGGTGTAGTCATCTCAAGGCCTAGCTGGGACTGGGGAATCCGCTGCCAAGCTCACTCACGTGATTGTCAGCAGGCCTCAGTTTCTTGTGGGCTGTCGGACTGAAGGCCCCAGTTCCTTGTCACGTGGCCTTCTCCCTAGGGAACCTTACATCATAGTTGCTGGCTTCTGTCAGAGCAAATGATCCAAATGGGAGAGAGAGAAAACCAAGATGGAAGCCACAGGCTTTTTTATAACCTAATCTCAGAAATGACATACCATCACTTCTATTCTATTTTAATTTGTTAGAAGTGAGTCACTAAGTCCAGGACATACTCAAGAGGAGGGAAATCAAACTCCACATCTTGAAGTGAAGTATCAAAGAATTTGTGGACATATTTTTAAAACTACCACAAAGGGAAAGATTATTTTAGGTGAAGGGAATCAGATATGCAAAGGCACAAAATCAAGGGCAAGAATTAAAAATGGATGCTTGGGGCTGTTTCTGTCTTGAGTTCAGTTGGGCTTATTATTAAGTACTGGTTGATGTAAAGGTTATCTAAATGTCAAATAACTCTCTGAAGACTCCTCCTTACCTGGCCTATTTGGGGAAGGCACAGGTCCAGGTCAGTGCTCTCACACCAGGGTATGAATAGGACCTGCAGCCTCCATAGTATTTTGTTTCAGGATCTTGGAGCAAAAGGGAAAATATAAAAAGATACATTATTGTAGTCATAAGTGTATGCCTTTACAGTAGCATGAGAATGTAGCCTGGACTTTTAATTGGAGGCTGATTATCCTTGATAATACTCCATTCTGCCACTGTCTTCCATCTCCTTATTAGCTAAATCACTGTAAATCAGATTTGCTATAATGTCTGTTTTGAAAACTCAAGTTTGTTCCAATGCAATTGATATATTAGGGAACAATTTGAGCATGACATGAATGTGGTGTTTGCTTGAGCATGACTCCATCAGCAAGAAACACTAGGTGAAAGCAGAAAACTGCACCCAGCTGAACTGAGCTATGTGGTAATACACAAAACATACACCTCAAACATCTAACAGCCATACTCATTCACATTTAGTGTTATGACTTTCCATCTGATTTCAGAGAACACTCCTTCCATTACTTCACAATAACTCATAACCTGCTATGCCCACATCCACAAGCAAACTTTAGGTCTCTTCAAGGTAAAGTGCCATATTTATTGTAGTATTTGTGTATTTCTTAACCATTAACGTGTAAAATTGTGCTACCTTTCCTATCTGGTTTTAACATGTCATTGATGTTTTTATTGTTGTGCCTCTAACCCCATTTTCTCCATAAGCCCTCTGGTTTTTACTGGGCAATTTTGCATAGTGCAGTAATTTTCAAAGAATACATATGTCGTGTTATAGCAGACCTGACTGTATATATTTTTTTACTTACCTAGGACAGTGAATTTGAGTGGACTCGGTAAGCAATGAAAATCAAGTCAGTGAAGATTCTGTGTCGCACAGGCAAAAAGAACAAGGAAGAGAAACATTCAAGTACAGTGGAGATGCTTATCTTCTGTAGAGGACCATTCAGAGTCTCTATCTAAAGACTCCTTTGGTGGATTTTCTCACTAGCAGTTATTTGTTATTCAGGCTTCTGGATCTCCTGCTCTTCTGACCTTCAGAATCCTCTTCCACAGTAAGCATTTTTGTTTCTTTGGAGTAGAGGGCAGTGAATGAGTAGTGAGACCTTGTCAAAGAATCTGGACTCTATTTTCTTGCTTCTCTGACCCTGAGGAAAACTAGTGGTTCCTGCTGATTTCATATCACCTCTGAGAACACACCTTTAAGACCTGCCAGGAACTCTTGACTTTGGATCTGTGACACCTGATGGTGAGGTGGTCACAATCAAGTTCCAAAGTGGTCTGGGGGATTTGCAATATAAAACCTCCTTCTCTTGCTACTGGGACCACATTAAGCTCCATAGGAGGAGGCAGAGGTAAGCTTAATTATTTATTCCTCTTTCTCTTCCTTTTCCTCATCATTCTTTCTCTTCTTCGTCTTCACTGAGGCAGTGCCACATAGTGGTTGAGGATTTGGGCTCCAGGTCTACCGCTTAATGGTTGTGTGACCTTAGGCTACTTACTTAACCTCTCTGCACCTCCATTCCCTCATCTTTAAAATGGAGATTATAACAGCACCTACCCCATAGGCTTGTTGTGATGAAATAATGAGGTTATCCATGAAAAGCACTTAGAACTGGGCTAGTTGCTTTACACACATGGTCTTAATACCTAAAGTCTGAGGAGCTATATCCATTTAGGATCAGGTGGAGATAAAAATAAAGTGATTCAGAGCTATTAAATTCTGTCAGTGGGGAAATATCGTTGCGTTTATACACAATTCTTCAGGTCTCAGCTATTGCATAAAAAAGGTGCAATTGTGATTACAGTTTCTATTTATGAAGCTTATAAGCATTGACCAATTTCTTTCATTACTTACTGCTCTGACCCTTAGGGCCAAGACTTTCAAGGAAAAGATGCCTCTATATAACTTTGGGTGAAGATTGAATATTTAGGTTTTACAACTCTACCAACAGAGACATATTTTAGGCTGACCCACTAGTATATTAAATGAAATGTTAAATGAGACTGTAATCTAACCAAGGGCAGAGATCTTGTCTTTTTCTATTATATCTCCTCAACATCTAATATAGTGGTTCTAAACCACTGGATTATTAAACCAATTATTAAACCAATGGATAATTTTGTCCCCTTAGGAGACATTTAGTAATGTCTGGAGTCATTTTTGGTTGTCACAACTGGGGAGAGAGGAGGTGGTTGCTGCTGAAATCTTGTGGATAGAGGCCAGGAGTACTGCTAAACATCTTACAATGAACAGGACAGTCCCCCACAGCAAAGTATTATCCGGCCCCAAATGTCAATAGTGCTGAGGTTGAGAAACCCTGCTCTAATACAATGCCTAAATACAAGGGACATTGCAGCCTCTTGATAAATGTGTGTTGAATGAATGAATGAAGTTTGGGACAGGGGAACAAAAATGTGATTTGGTAGAGACAGGGCTTGGCAGACAATTTCATGGAGAAGGAATTGCAAGAAAGCCTAGCATTCAGCCAAATGGTGACAGCATGACACAAAGACCAATGTTTACCCTGTTCAGGCATCCATTAAGATTGGTCAGTGCCTGGGCCATATGGTTGTTAAATATTTCGAATAACATCCCTGGAAGGTGGTATACTTTTTAGAAGTTGTAGATGATTGCTTCTGGAAATAAGTTGTCTTAGAAACCACAGGAAAGGGAAATAGACTGACTTTGGCCTTAGGGAATAAACAGAAAATGGTAAAGGGAGTGGCTATGGATGAATCACATTGTTATGGTAGGAATAAAAAATGGAGTTCAACATTCTGGTGTAAGAGGGGAAATCAGAGCAATCTATTCCATAGTCCCTCAGTCTTAGTCAAGGCAACAGTCCCCAAAATAGGGAATTAGTAGGGCAAAAGTGAAAAGTAGAATATTTCACTTAGCATAATACCCTCAGTGGCCATCCATGTTGTCACAAATGGCTGGATTTCATTGCTTCTTATGGCTGAGTAGTATTCCATTGTGTATATGTACCACATCTTCTTCATCCATTTGTCCCTTGATGGGCACTTAGGTTGCTTCCAAGTCTTGGCTATTGTGAATAATGCCGCAATGAACAAAGGTGTGCATGTATCTTTATGCATGGGTGTTTTCATGTTCTTTGGATAAATACCCAGCAGTGGAATAGCTGGATCATATGGTAGTTCTATCCTTAATTTTTTGAGGAATCTCCATAGTGTTTTCCATAGTGGTTGCTCCAGTTTGCACTCCCACCAGCAGTGTATGAGAGATCCCTTCTCTCCACATCCTCTCCAAAATTTGTTGTTTTCTGTCTTGTTAATTACAGCCATTTTGACGGTCGTGAGGTGATATCTCATTGTAGTTTTGATTTGCATTTCCCTGATAGTTAATGACATTGAACATCTTTTCATGTGCCTGTTGGCCATCTGTATATCTCCTTTGGAGAAATGTCTGTTCAGGTCTTTTGCCCATTTTTTAATTGGGTTGTTAATTTTGTTGTTGTTGAGCTGTATGAATTCTTTATGTATGTTGGAGATTAACCCCTTTTCAGATATATGGTTTGCAAATATCTTCTCCCAATTGTTAGGTTGTCTTTTCATTTTGTGGATGGTTTCCTTTGCTGTGCAGAAGCTTTTTAGTTTGATGTAGTCCCATTTGTTTATTTTTTCTACAGTTTCTCTTGCCCAGTAAGACATCGTGCTTGTACTTCCTATGTTTTCTGCTAGAAGTTTCATGGTTTCAGGTCTTACATTCAAGTCTTTAATCCACTTTGAGTTAATTTTTGTGTATGGTGTAAGATGATAGTCTACTTTCATTTTTTTGCATGTGGCTGTCCAGTTTTCCCAACGCTATTTGTTGAAGAGACTTTCCTTTCTCCATTGTATGTTCTTGGCCCCTTTGTCAAAAATTAGCTGTTCATAAGTGTGTGGGTTCATTTCTGGACTCTCGATTCTATTCCATTGATCTGTGTGTCTGTTTTTGTGCCAGTACCATGCTGTTTTGATTACAACAGCTTTGTGGTATATTTTGAAATCAGGGAGTGTGATACCTCCAGCTTTGTTTGTTTTTCTGAGGATTCCTTTCGCTATTCGGGGTCTTTTGTTGTTCCGTATAAATTTTAGGATCAGAGGGAGAAGGTCAAATACTGTATGATCTCACTCATAAGTAGAAGATAAAAACAACAACAAACAAACACATAGAGATAGATTGGATTGGTTGTTACCAGAGGGGAAGGGGGGAGGGAGGAGGGTGAAAGGGATGATTAGGCACATGTGTGTGGTGATGGATTGTAATTAGTATTTGGATGGTGAACGTGATGTAATCTATGCAGAAATAGAAGTATAATGAAGTACACCTGAAATTTATACAACGTTATAAACCAATGTTACCACAATAAAAAATAATGCTAACAACAAAAAAAGGAAAAGTAGAATAAAACGAGTTAAAGTGGTTACATGACAAAGGAAAAGATGTTATTTTGTGTAATGGGGCATTGTCTTTGTCTGTCTGGGTTGCTATAACAGAATACCACAGACTGGGTGGTTTATAAACAACAGAAATTTATTTCTCACAGTTCTGGAGGCTGGGAAGTCCAAGATCTGGGTGCTGGCAGATTCAGTGTCTGATAAGGGCCCACTTCCTGGTTCATAGATGGCTGTCTTCTTGCTGTGTCTTCATATGGCAGAAGTGGCAAGGGAGCTCTTTGGGGTCTCTTTTGTAAGGGCACTAATCCCATTCATGAGGCTTCCTCCCTCATGACCTAATCACCTCCCAAAGGCCCCACCTCCTTAATATCATCACATTGGGGGTTAGGGCTTTAACGTGTGAATTTTGGAGGGACACGAACATTCACTCCATAGCAGCTGTCTTTCAGAAATTGCAAGAGTAGCCCAAGTGAAGAGAATATGAGAGCCCCCTCAAAGGTAGCTGATTAAGTAAACAATGGTACAGCCCTATTATGGCATATTATGTAACAGTTAAAAAGAATAAGATAGCTCTGTATCTACTAACATGGAAAATCTCCCAGGCATATTGTTAAGGAGAAAAAAAAAGTGGAAAATACACTATATATGTAAAAGAAAAGTTCTACAAATCAACTTTTAAATTCAGATATATACATACAAAAGAACAAAGATGAATAGGAAAAGGTCTTGAGGGATATAGAACAAATTGATCATAGTGGTTCTCTCTGGGGAGGGCAATAGAATAGGAAGGCAGTGGTCAAGGGGGCCCTTTACTTTAAGAGTACCAATTGCATTTGTACAAGACTATATCTGTGTAGTACTTGTATAATTAAAAAATATACACATTGGTAAAATAGAAAATTCATAAATAGAGTGTAGACATGCAGAAGAATTTTGGGATCATTTTTGCTTCAAAGAAGGATTTAATACCAGATTCCTATAAACAGCAAGCTTGACTCACAAACAACTTGTTGCTTGTTGCCTTAAGATGGGGGATGGGGCCTAGCAGCCAGCTAGGCCAGGTGATAAATAAGGATGGAGAGAGGAGTGGGTAGGGCATATGACCCTCACGTTTGTTAGCGCTGGGCTGGCTGTTCAAATTCTTTTAGCCCCAGAGCCCTCAGGTAGTTCCTCTAGCCTGTATCCTATAGCATTTGCAGGCCCTAAAAACCTAGGGTCTTTTTTTTTTATTTTTTGTTTATTGCAGTAACATTGGTTTATAACATTGTATAAATTTCAGGTGTACATCATTATACTTCTATTTCTGCATAGATTACATCATGTTCACCACCCAAATACTAATTACAACCCATCACCACACACATGTGCCGAATTATCCCTTTTGCCCTCCTGCCTCCCCCCTTCCCCTCTGGTAACCACCAATCCAATCTTTGTCTCTACGTGTTTGTTTATTGTTGTTATTATCTACTACTTAATGAAGGAAATCATATGGTATTTGACCTTCTCCCTCTGACTTATTTCACTTTTCATAATATCTTCAATGTCCATCCATGTTGTCACAAATGGCTGGATTTCATCGTTTCTTATGGCTGAGTAGTATTCCATTGTGTATATATACCACATCTTCTTTATCCATTCGTCCCTTGATGGGCACTTAGGTTGCTTCCAAGTCTTGGCTATTGTGAATAAAGCTGCAATGAACACAGGGGTGCATGTATCCTTATGCATTGAGGAGATCTCACTTTGCCTTATTGTTCTGTTCTTTGGCTAAGCACTGTCACAAAGGAGCTTCTGAGTGTGAGGGCTGTGCAGTGTCCAGGAGGGGCCATCCTGGGGCCTGGGCCGGGAGTGTCCTGGGCTCCTGTTGGACTGGCTCAGTGATCTGTGTTCTTGTTAACCTTATAGAAAAAAAAAGAAGTCTTGAAATTCATGAGTTAGTTTAGTAACGAGTTAAGAAAAATTGTGGATTTTTCCCCCTCCGTATGCATTAGTAAAAAAATACACTATCCATTTCTCAATAATTCAGTCATATATTCTAAAATAATCTCTTAAATAGCTCCTTCAGCAGTGACCTATTGGATCATGTCATATTTATTGCTTTAGCAAAGTAAGTCATTTTCTCACAATGTAGGGTGGGAGCCCCTCGATATTTCAGTTGGAGACATGAGTATAATTAATTTTCTGTGCATGGACCTTGCCTAGGGAGGATGGGACTGGCTGGTTTGGCAGATTGGTGCAGCTTAGGACTGAGAGACATCAAGTTAGGTGACTGGCTCTGAGGTTTCAGGACTCCTTAATAAACCACCCAACTTATGGAAACTTGACACTCATATGAGAAACTAGGCCCTCCATTTCCTTCTCAATTTTCTCTCTTGCCTCTGCTTGGCCCCACATTCCTCCTGGTCAACTTTCACTTATCTTTGATTTGCCTAGGGAAATAGGATTCAGGAAACAAAGGTGGAAGGGGGGAGGGCATAGATTTGTTTATAAAGGGTATGGATTTTCATTTGCTTTGTTCATTGATGTATCTTAAGTACCTAGAGCAGTTCCTGTTACATAGTAGTTGCTCAACAAATATCTGTTGAATGAACAAATTAAATTACCAACTGTATATATTGCAATGTCCCGTGTGTTCTAGTAACAGCAAGGAGGCCAATGGGAATAGAATGACTTGAGCAAGGGGAAGAACTTTTCTTCTCCCCTCAGAATCTCGTCTATTGATGTGTACTTGTAGTAAACCATAATGGAAGCTACTTGGTAACACAGGTCAACAATTTTGACCCCAATGGGTAGGGTTGGGTACCAGCCAGCCCTCAAAGCTCTAGGCTTTTCTCTTTACTCACTCATATTCTTTGTCCCATTTCCTGAGCTTTCCCCTAAGGTGGATTTGATCCTTGAATCTGTGCTGAGGTCCCAATGTGTTTGTGTTTGGTTTATGCCAGGCAGTGTTTACATTTAGAAAATAGAATATTCATAAATTCTGCATCCTCAAAGGCACATTGGTACCATTTGATGAAAGGTGGGCTACCTCATACATTGCAATAGATTTCTTCTCATTATCCACAGAGCTGTAAGGTCTCATACAAGACTGATTTTTAAACTTTGAAAAATTGTGACAAAATTTACCGTTTGAACCATTTTTAAGTGCACCATACAGTGGCGTTAAGTACATTCACACTGTTGTGCAACCATCACCACCATCCATTTCCAGAATTTTTTTATCTTCCCAAACTGAAACTCTGTACCCATTAAACAGTATCTCCTCATTCCTCTTTCTCACCACCCCCTGGCAACCACCATTCTACTTTCTGTCTTTATGAATTTGACTACTATAGGTACCTCATATAAGTGAAATCATACAATATTTTTCCTTCTGTAACTGGCTTATTTTAATTAGTATAGTGTCTTCAAGGTTCATCCATGTTATAGTATGTATCAGAATTTCCATCCTTTTAAAGGCTGAATAATATTCCACTGTATATATATATCACATTTTTTAATCCATTTCTCATTGGCTATTATGAATAATGTTGCTATGAACATAGGTGTACAAATATCTGTTTGAATTCCTGCTTTCAGTTCTTTTGGGTATGTATCCAGATGTGGAATTGTTAGATCATATGGCAATTCTATGTTTAATTTTTTGAGGAACAACCATACCATTTTCACAGCAGCTGTACCATTTTACATTCCCACCAGCAATGCACAAGTATTCCAATTTCTCCCCATTATCACCAACACACATTATTTTCTATTTTGATTTTAGCCATCTTAATGGGTGTGAAGTAATATCTCATTGTGATTTTAATTTGCATTTCCCTAATGATTAGTGATGCTGAACATCTTTTCCTGTGCTTATTGGCCATTTGTATATCTTCTTTGGAGAAATGTCTATTCAAGTCCTTTGCCCATTTTTCACTTGGGTTGTTTGTATTTTTGCTGTTGGCTTTTCAAACTTTTTAAAATTGTGGGGTGCTGTGTTCAAATGAAGTATTTCAGGGAACCTCAATGTATAAAACAGATTAAAATAGAGATGCTCCAGGTACAGTTGGGGAAGAGGTGGAGCCTACCTGTTCACTCTTTACTTCCATGGCAGCCCCTGAGAGGGCTCCTTGAGTCCCTGCAATGCCACTGCCCCTTGGCATTTAGAAAGGGATCCATGCTTCAGAATATCTGAGGAGACATAGATATGCACAAAGACTCGCCTCTGTGTTTTACCTGCTTCAAATATTGACCATGACAAGAGAAATGTGGTACTTTTTACTGGAGCACGTTAGTGCTGTTTTGTCACTTAGTTCCCAAAGACATACATAGCTATTGATCCTTCCACATATCAAGGGAAACTCATAAATTATTGGGGAAATGTCAACAAAAATGAAGAAAATGACAGAAACTCTTCCAGACCCAGAGAAAGACATTATTTGCAAATTCATGTCCCCCAGTATCAGGAAAATCCCAGAGGCAATAGGAATTTATGAGAGCAAATAAGCCACTGATCATATTGCTATTTATCACAGTTGCTCAATTCTGCTTCAGCCTTCAGACCTTGTTGAATCAGGAGAATTTTTAAAAGTGAGCATTTGTGGGGCGTAAAAGGGTTTTTGAGTTCAAAAGTAAGGTTCTGAGAATAGTCCTATTATTATCGGAGCTAACAGCTGGCCCTCAGCCAAGTGGTTAAGACTCATCGCCATTTTGAGGGTCCTACTCCCTGCTTTGGGTGACAACCCCCCAAGATTTCATGTTTTCTGTGCAGGGTCCCTCGATTCCTTTCCCAATGGAATTCTCTATCATCCCCTACCATCTTGAGAAGCAAATTGCTCTTCATATCCAGACCACCTCTGTTTGTGAGCAGGTGGGAGGCCAATCAATAGCACAGCACCTTTTACTTGCCTGAGTTCTGAACAATCGAGAAATTCTAAAAAATCTGAAAATAGAGTTTAAAATACCACCTTTAATATAAATAAAGGCTAGGGTGGAGGACACAGATTATATCAATGAGCAAGTGGGCTTTCCAGTACTGTGTCCCTGTGTTAGAGAGACTTACTCCCTTGGTCACAAGCTGTGCCATACCACTGCAGGACACTCTTACAGGGTCAGGCCCTTCTCACTGTCTGGCAGAAATCAGGGCAGAACACAACTCCTCTCCTACGTAGTCAGCCATATCCCAAGAAGAAGAGGTATGGGTAGAGCTATGCGTGCACAGCTCCTTGTACCAAGCTCATCAACCAGGTAAATTGTCCCCAGCCCGCCCCTCCTCCACAGGTATATCATACCCAACACAAGGAAAGAAGCATCTGGAGTGGGAAGAAGAGTCTCCCCTGATATTCCCTAGCTTATTTTTCTCTTAACTCATTGAGTTTAATCATTGGGCCATCTCTATGGAGGGAGGATATCAGCAGTTTATGAGGACAATCCTGCTTCCACCTTGATGAGGCTACTTCCCCAGCAGCAAGCACCGGGACTGCTGATGGGCCGTGTAGATGGTAATGCACCCACAAGGTTCTGAAATGTGTCTGAAGACTGTATTAATTGAATTAATATCAAGATCATGCCGTGCCCAAGGCTGATACTTCATTCCATGTTCTATTTCCCTTTTCGAATGATGTCCAGCTGCATTGTCTTAAATCGTCTATCAGAGGATATACAATGAGATCAGAGGACAACATTAAGACACTACAATAATATTATGCAACAATATGATGCCACTCATTTGAATATAATCTGCCCTTATCACATTTCCATGGAGACATTAAAGTCCAAACATTAAATTCTCTTGCACTTTTTAGTTAAAGTCCAGAGAAATGAAAGTCCAAATTTCTTCAAATCCGAAGAGCTTCAAGTTCAAAATAAATTTTTCTTGCCCTCATGAGTGCAAGTTCAAAGAAATTAAAGACCAAAATATATCCTCCCTAGCCTCTGATACTGCTCAATCTTAGCTAGAAATGTTCTCAAGGCCTGTGGAGGGTTGGAGTTCTTCAGCAGCTTTAGCCTGTGCTGTCTCTTACTGGAATGGGTGCAGTCACTCAGGGCCCCACACTTTGTATTAGTTCAATGCCAAGTCTCTGATGTTTCATAGAGTTCAAAGAATTAATAGAACCTAAAATATAATCATATCGTTGGCCCCATAATTCCCAAGTAAAAAACCAACAAACAGGCTATGATAGTCACCTCATGGCTCACATTGATTTTTGCTTCCTAGAATTCACCCTTTGTGGAATCCTCTTCCCTTGTGTATGGACTACATCTAACATCTTGCTTCTAACAAACAGAATATGTCAGAGTGATGAGGTGTCACTTCAATAATTAGGTTACAAAAGACTGTGACTTCCACCTTTGTAGCACTCTCTCCCTCTCTGGCTCTTTTTACTTGCTAGAGTTGATGAAGTCAGCTGCCATGTTGTGAGCTACCCTAGGAAGTGGCCCAGCTGGCAACTTCCTTGCCAGCAGGGGATGAGGACCTCAGTCGAACAGTCTTTGAGGAACTGAATTCTGCCAACAGCCATGTGAGTGAGCTTGGAAGTAGACCCTCCCCCAGTTGAGCCTTGAGGTGATTGCAGCCCTGGATGACACCTTGACTCTGACATGGAATGTCCAGCTAAGCTGCACCCAATTCCTGACCTACAGAAACTGTGAGATAATAAATATTTTCATTTTAAGACACGAAGTTTTGGGATAATTTATTGTGTAGTGACAGACAACTAATACACAGGCCAAGCCACAGTCCCTAGGGAAGTTGTCCTGGGCAAAACTATATTGTCTATATCTAGTGCTCAGAATTGCTAAAGATTGTGGCAGAAACTCAATCTTATTTGAAAGAAAAATGACAGATGGAAGAAATCTTGGTTTTAGCCTTGCCAGGGATGCCAGTCTACTTAAATATCTGGAGTCCATGATCTGTGAACTTAAATTCAATTTGGAGAAATTTCTCACCAAGAGGTTAATTTTGGCCTTCTATATTTAAAAGCCAATTGCATAATTATAAAAACCAGACTCTTGGTCCAATGTAAGCTTCTACAGACTGCCAAGTTCAAAATATCTTTTCTATATACTGAAGTCCAAGGCCTATAACCATGTGCTCTGGCTCCACCTGGAGATCCTTCTCATGTTATTTTAGTCTGCTAATTCTAGTTCTTGTCTATTTCTCTGTGTTCTCAGTCTAATGCATCAGGTGTTTGGATTGGAGGAAGTTCAACGAATAACATCTTGAATTTTGAACCGACAGATATTTAAGAAAAAAGGAAAAAGGCAGGTGGGAAATGAACATAGGCCCTTTATTCCAAATGAAGCTGCTATTATTCACATTTGGCTTCTTTGGGAAGTTACCAAGGATGACAAACCCTCCTGCAAGAGATTATAAATTGAAGAATAGGATGGCATTCTGCATTGTCAATTTCACTTGGATGAACCTATGACGCAGCCCTTTTGTCTTATACAAAAAAGGTTTACCAGTGTCTGATTGAAATGTAAAAAATCCACAGCAGCCAGATACTCTAGCCAGGATCTTCTGCTCCTCTGGAAAAGATCAACTTACATCTAAAAGATTTTATCACTCCTTATGGGCCATCAGGATGTTCAGAAACAACCATGGCAAATCAAATATTCTCAGGAAGAGAAGGTTCTGACTGATTTTGCTCTGTGTTCAGCCTTTTTATGTTTATCAATTCTGAGAAGCACAGAGGTTCATTTGCACATTTCTGACAACAACACCTGTGCTCCCCTTCTCATGCATTATTTCTTATCAAATGCAGTTGACTATAGCACAGCACAATGTTTACCCTCAGCCCCACTGTGACAGAACATTATGATCTTTTACACAGCTTACCTGGTGTCCAGATATATTTATATGCTTTACGTGTGTGTTTGTGTTGGGGGGTAGAAGGCTAGGATGCAGGGAGGCAGGGAGCTAGGGAGGTTGGCATGACAAAGGCTTGTTTGGTTTTGCCCTTTTGTTTTTTTTTCAAAATAACATTTTTAAATAGCTTGGCTTGAAAGTCTATTTCTGGAATACCTGACAAAACCCATTCTTCCCTTCCCTCTTCTTCTTTTTTTTTTTTTTTAATTTTTTTAATTTTTTTTTTATTTTTTCCCTAAAGCCCCAGGCGATAGTTGTAAGTCATAGTTGCACATTCTTCTAGTTGCTGTATGTGGGACGCGGCCTCAGCATGGCCGGAGAAGCAGTGCGTCTGTGCGCGGCCGGGATCCGAACCCGGGCAGCCTGCATCGGAGCGCACGCACTTAACCGCTAAGCCACGGGGCCGGCCCCGGGCTGGCCCCCCTCTTCTTCTTTTATATTTGGAGCCAAACACAACCTGTCAAGCCTGGATCTACACCAGATAGAATAAGGGTCTGCCTACAGAATATGGGTGTAGCCAAAATAAAACTAGCCCCCAAATCTCTTTCTTTGAGGTATATCACTTTTGTTTATGTTATTCTTTGGGATAAGTATTTCAAGTATCTTGTTAAAATGCATGTATATTATCTAGTGGGGGTAACACATTAAGTTATCATTAGCAGGTTAGGAGGTGATTCAACAGATTAGGCAAGCAGATAGGGCCTTGAGGAGAAATGGGATACATGTTTTGATTGGAAGTGGCAAGAGAATGATCTGGAAACTATAACTATAATTAGTACTATCACTGCAATCACTACTATCCTCATCATACCATCATCATTTATTGAATGACTAGTATGTGCCTGGTGTTTTACAGACATTACTTCATTTCCTACAACAGCCCTGTGAAGTGGATGCCACTATTATCTCAATTTTACAGTTGAGGAAACTGAGGGTCAGAAAAAGGCAAAGAAATTTGCACAGTGTTTCTCAAATAGAAGGTGTGAACTCAGGGTTCTAACTCAAGTCAAGCAGGAGGCAACTACTCTCATGGGAGACAATCTGGTCGGTAGGTATGGAACAAACATTGTCTTCTGGACTATTTTGCTTGGGTATGGCTCATCTTCTAGTCATGAGTTTGAACGCATGCACAAGCTGAAGAACTCAAATGCTACAAGTCTCACTAATTTGAGGGCGCCATGGGCTCAGGATTCACAGATCCCAGCTTGGGTTGGGAACCTATACTAGGAAACCTTGTCAATTGTGGGAAAATACAAGTATGGTGATGCAAATTCAGAATTTCCCTGTAAAGATCTTAAATCTAAGCTGTAGCAGCTCCCTACTTTTTTTTTTTTTTTAAAAGATTTTATTTATTTATTTTTCCCCCCAAAGCCCCAGTAGATAGTTGTACGTCATAGCTGCACATCCTTCTAGTTGCTGTATGTGGGACACGGCCTCAGCATGGCCAGAGAAGTGGTGCGTCGGTGCGCACCCGGGATCTGAACCCGGGCCGCCAGCAGCAGAGCGCGCGCACTTAACCGCTAAGCCACGGGGCCGGCCCAACTCCCTACCTTTTAATAAATGAATTTAGATTGCTCCTTAGTTGTGTGGTTGGGGGCAAGTCATTTTACCTCTTAACTCTTAGTTTTTTCATCTGTAAAATGGAGTTAATAATACCTTGTAGAATTGTTGAAAGTATCAATGTGTGTGAAAGTGTTTTGCAAACTGCATAGGATGATACATAGATATGCAGATTATAACAGATGGGTCATAATAGAAACCTCATTTCCTGAGCAGAGATATATATAATTTATTTTTATGTTTAATTTTTTTTATTGATATTTTAATGGTTTCTAACATTGTGAAATTTTGGGTTGTACATTTTTGTTTGTCCATCACCATATATATGACTCCCTTCACCCCTTGTGCCCACCCCCCACCCCCACTGCCCCTGGTAACCGCAATCCAGTTTTCTCTGTCCATGTGTTGGTTTATATTCCACATATGAGTGAGATCATACAGTGTTTGCCTTTCTCTTTCTGGCTTATTTCACTTAACATAGTACGCTCCAGGCCCATCCATGTTGTTGCAAATGGGACCATTTTGTCTTTTTTTATGGCTGAGTAGTATTCCATTGTATATATATACCACATTTTCTTAATCCAATCGTCAGTCGAGGGACGCTTAGGTTGCTTCCACTTCTTGGCTATCGTGAATAATGCTGCAATGACCATAGGGGTGCATAAGCCTCTTTGGATTGTTGATTTCAGGTGCGTTGGATAGATTCCCAGTAGTGGGATGGCTGGATCATAGGGCATCTCTATTTTTAATTCTTTGAGGAATCTCCATACTGTTTTCCATAGAGGCTGCACCAATTTGCATTCCCACCAGCTGTGTATGAGGGTTCCTGTTTCTCCACATCCTCTCCAACATTTGTTGTTTTTTGTCTTGGTGATTATAGCCATTCTAACGGGCGTGAGGTGGTATCTTAGTGTTGTTTTGATTAGCATTTCCCTGATGATTAGTGATGTTGAGCATCTTTTCATGTGCCTATTGGCCATCTGTATATCTTCCTTGGAGAAATGTCTCTTCATTTCCTCTGCCCATTTTTTCATCGGGTTGTTTGTTTTTTTGTTGTTCAGTTGTGTGAGTTCTTTATATATTATGGAGATCAACCCCTGGTCAGATGTATGTTTTGCAAATATTCTCTCCCAGCTGGTTGGTTGTCTGAGCAGAGATATATTTTGTGCTTGAATTCAACAAGTGACACTGAGGACCAAGGAGGAAAAGGAGACTCTATGCTATGTACTCTCACAGCTCTTCCTGCTCTGTTTAGTTTGTGCAAGTCTCTTTATCCTGTCAAGTGCCGGCACTCACTCATATAGGCTGGCCTGAGTTTAGTTTCTGATGGATGCCTTGTTCCTCCAGAACATGCAGGCATTATGAGTGGTTAATGAAACTGCAACAACATTATGGTTTGAGTGCAGACCATTTATATTACTCTCTGACACTAGTAGATGGAGGATGTCAGGGTTCTGTATACCAGACATAGGGAGAAACTATGGCTGATACTTATAATCTAGGAGTCCAAGAGAAATATTTCTAACAAACAGTCCAACAACTCTATAGAGCATGTTCATTTTGCTCCTGCATTGTGGTGAGAGAACATACTGTGTCTCTGGGAAAATTTTGAAAGTCATTAAATTTGTCTTTGGCAACTCTAGCTTTTAACAATAACAAATGCCATTTATTGAGTACTTACCACGTGCCCAGGATTGTGTTATGTGCTTTACAAAGGCATATAGAATCACAGTTAATCCTCGTCACAAGTCTTGGGCTGTTTTTTACAGAGTGCTTCCTATGTGTCCTACACTATGCTATGTACTTTCTGTACATTATCTTATTTAATCTTTACAGTAAATTTATGAGGTAGGTGCTACTATTGTTTCTGTTTCTGTTTTGTAGGGAAGGAAACTAAGACCCAGTGGAATGAAATGATTTGTTTAAGATCACACACGTAGAAAGTAGTAGAATTGAAATTTGAAACCCGGCTTTCAAGGAAGGATTTGAGTCTTAGTCACACTAAGATGTAGTGTTGGGTTCAGGAAGATGAGGAGAAGAGAGAAATGTCTGGCTCAGGCGGAATATTTTTCATCCAATCATTCATTCAACTGCTTTCTTCAAGTCATTCAGGTCAAGACTCTTGGAGTCATCCTTGACTTTCATACCCACAGCCAGTCTATCAGCAAATCCTTCAACATATAGTATATCCATAAGCCAACCACTTCTCCCCATCTCCACTGCCACCACCTTAGTCCAGGCCACCATCATCTTTCATTTGGATGACTGCAACATCTGCCTTCTTTTGCCCTTGCTCTCCATGGCAGACACCGCTAGCTGTCCATCAAAACCCATTTGACTCTTGTTATATAGCCAAAGAAATACAACTGAATGCATAGCTGTCCTGCTGGACTACAGATCCCAACATTGGTTGCAGTTAGGTGTGGCTATGTGACTAAGTTCTCATCAATAGAATGTTAGCAGAAGTGACATGTACCATTTCTGAGTCAGGGGCTTGTGACATTTGGGCTTGCTTCCTCTATCCCATCATCCTCTTTTTCTGTCTGCTGGAACATGGATATCTTGACAATCTGGCTTTGACCTTGCAGGCTATGATAAGCCATAGGTTATGGCAGAGCCACAACTTGGAAAGGACCTGGGTCCATGAATTACCATGAGCAATAGACTTGCCATATAGATGTGAACTGTTCACATTAGGGCTGTTATGTAAGAGGGAAACAAATTTCTTTGTTCTTCAAGCTACACTAAGGTTGAGTCTCTTTGTTACAGCAGCCTACCTTTACCCTAATACACCTTCTTCAGTCTGTTCTTTACAAAGCAGCCGGAATAAACCATATAAAAACATAAATCATATCATTTTGCTTCTCTGCTTAAAACTCTCCAGTGGCTCCCTATTTCTCAGAGTGTAAAAGCAAATGTCCTTGGAATGGCCTACAAAGTCCAATGGGACTTGTCCCTACTCCAACACTTATATTACCTCTCTGACTCTTTTCTAATCATTTTCCTGCTGGTACACTCACTGGCCTCTTTTCTATTTTTGAACATGTCAGGCACACTCCCACCACAGGGTCTTTGCCCATATTGTTCTTTATGCCTGGAAAACTATTCTAGATATCTGCATGGCTCATTCTCCCACTTCATTAAGATCTTGGCTCAAGTATTGCCTTTATAGAGAGGTCTTTCTGGACCACCCTACATGAACTAGCACCCCCATCAGTAACTAGCCCTGGCTTTAGTTTTCTTCAAAGTACTTACACTAGTTGACGTATGTGTTTGTTTATTATCTGCCTCCTCCACTTAGAATGTGCAGTCCATGAGAACGGCGAATTCTGTTCACTGCTATATCCCTAGTGCCTAAAACAGTGCCTAACACAGAGTAGGGGCTCAATAAATTGTTGAATGAATGACCTTATTCATTAATCTTCCAAAATCCACTAAGTTAGTGGTTCTCAGACTTCAGCGTGCATAAGAATCACCTGAGGTGCCTGTTAAAAGCTGACTCCTGGGGCCATGTCCATTCAGATTCTGATTCAGCTGATCTGGGATGGGTCTGAGGAATTTTATTTTTTAACCACCCACCCCCTATAATTTTGATACAGATGGTAAGATGACACCTCTTTGAGAAACACTGCACTAGACTGTAAGCTGCACGAGGGCTTTCTCAATAATGTATCCACAATGCCTTGCGTAGTGCCTCACACATAGTAGATGCTCAACCAATACTTTTTAAATGGATCACAATTTATGATCAATGGATCAATGAACAAATATTTAGTGCAGTTTCATAGGTTCCAGGCACTCTGCTAGATGCTGAGACTACCACAGTGGAAGTACCTCAATCCTTAAACCCATTTGCTCAACAGTCCAAGCGCCTTAGGCCTGAGAGTCCACTCAGTGCTGTTACAATGTAGGCCAAGCTGTTATTTAAGACAGTGCTTCTCAAACTTTAATGCTCACACAAATCACTTGGGTATCTTATTAAAATGTAAATTCTCATTTAGTGGGCTTGGGATGGGCCTGGGATTCTGCATCTGTTACAAACTCCCAGGTGATGCTGATTCTCCTGGTCCATTGACTACATTTTGAGTAGCAAGACTTGAAGCTAAAAAAGGGTGGTGGGAGTAGGTAGTCAGGTGATTGCTGTTTACTTGGTCTACTTGCTCTTCTGCTGCAGAGAAACTTCCTTGCCTGAGGCCGAATGGTAACCTGCTTAATTTTCAAGCTGTACCACCAACCATACATGTTTTAATTAAAAAAGACCCCAAATCAATTAAGATAGACATCTCTGCAACTATAAATTCATGGATGTAAATTGTTGTTGTTTTTCTGAGGGGGATGGAATAATGTTCCTGTCTTTGTTTAATTAAACAATGAGACAAGGGAGGCTTTGGAGGTGACAGACAGATGCCTGAAAGTGCTACAAAGAACTTGGATGAAAGAGTTTTTGTTTGGTGAATGTATTAGTCTTCTAGTCTACCGCAGACTGGGTGGCTTAAACATCAGACATTTATTTCTCACAGTTCTGGAGGCTGGGAAGTCCAAGATCAAGGTGTCAGCAAGGTAGGTTTCATTCTGAGGCCTCTTCTCTTGGCTTGTAGGTGGCAGCCTTCTCACTGTGTGTTCACATGATCTCTTTGTGTGTGTTTGGAGAGGGAATGGGAAGAGAGAGAGCCTGGGCTCTCTGGTGTCTCTTCTTATAAGGACTCTAATCCTAGCTGATCAGGGCCCCACTCTTATGATCTCATTTAACCTTAATTATTTATTTAAAGGTCCTTTCTCCAAATATAGCCACACTGGGGGTTAAGGGCTTCAACATATGAGTTTTGGGGGGACACAAACATTCAGTTCATAACAGAATGTTATGACCTAGGCACAGTACATCTCTAAATTTAGGCCACCTGTGTGGGATAATTTGGTGGGGAGGATAATGCATTCTTTACCTTTCTTGGCCTTTCAAGAATCCTCGAATTCCCATCATCACTTAATTCTTTTGCCTTAATGCTTTTAGATTCCAGAAGTTCCCCACGACAAATGAAATGCCCTGGAATTAGGAAAATAGTAACTACTTAATCATCACGAACATCTTAGGGCAGGGGCGTTTAACTCTAGGACTTTTTATTTAGGCTTCAGGGGATCTCTAAACTCCCCCAAATTTAATGAAATATTTATGTATGTGTTATCTGTGAATTTTTTTTTCTGGGGAGAGAGTCCATAGCTTGTGTAAAATTCTCAGATGGATTCTGCAATTCTCCAAAGGCTAAGAATCTCCTTAGGTATAAGGATGACAGAGCGTAGGACAGGAGAGTTTGAATGGTGGGGGAGAAAAGTACAACACTTTATTGCAGTTTGTTTTGTTTTATGTGTCTCTTCCTCTCCATTAGATTGTGTCTTCCTTGAGGGAAAGTTGTACTTATCTGTGTACCCCTAACGCCCAGCATGGTATCTAGCACAGAAAAGTCCAATGCATGGTTTTGGTAAGGAATGAAACCAGGCCGCTAGGATACCTGGGAAACAGGGTAAGGTGGGAGATCAAGGAGGAGGAGGCATTGAAGCACAGGGCTCTGGGTATCTAGGTGCTCACCTAGGTGAGTATGGACAGAGAAGACAGAGGTTCACGGGTATCCAGAGGAAACTTCAGTTAATTGATGCTTTTTACAGGGCTCAACTCCATAAACACATATTGTTTTTTGGGGTCCTTCTCGATGAGAGGTAAAATCCAAGTCTAACATTGCAGCTCTTTTCTTCTTGTTTCCTAGTTAAGACGTGCTGTTCAATCAATAAAAATGAATAATTTAAATTCAATATCCCTCTGTCACTATCAATAATACTTTTGTGAGTGATGTAGTACTATGGTAATTCAATTTGTTAGTCGCTGCCACACGTTCACATGACAGTCTGCTGAAGTTGTAAACTTAATTTACTCTAGGCATTTGACACAAGTAACATTGATGGGTTTTATTTTTAAAAGTATTGGTTTTCTCCCCGAAAACATCTCCTCTGTATTTGTGTTTATTGAATAAATAGGCACCTGTCTTATTAAGGAAAACTTGTTTAAGCTAAGGAAGCTTCCCACTTGATTTTAAGCAGACCTTTGTTGAACAACTTAGACTCAGAACCTTAGGGTTGGGAGAGACCTGGGATGTTGTGTTGCTCTGTTTGCCCACTTCCAGGGCCAGCTTTTTATCATCTAGTGCACAGAGTCCACTGCTGGATAGCTCTCACAGTTAGAAAGTTCTCCACAGTGGAGACAGAACTTAGTATTCTGCAACTTTAACCAATTATGAGCTTTCCTGAGTGACACATTATAAATCTAGCTGCTGCTTGCCAGTCCTTTCATATATTTGAAGGATATTTGCATGTACAGCCAAGACTTTTCCTGTCCAGGTTAAACTTTCCTAGTACTTTCAATTCCTTTTCATTTGACAGGGTTTCTAGATCACCTCACAATTGTGGTCATTCTCCTCTGGCTGTACCACGGTTGTTGATATGTCTTTTAAAATGTGGCATTCAAGACCAAACACAGCACTCTTGAGATCTAAAGGGACTGAACTTCCCTTAGAACTCTTTTTTTTTTTGCCGGGAAAGATTTGCGCTGAGCTAACATCTGTTGCCAATCTTCCTCTTTTTTTTTTTTTCCTTCCCAAAGCCCCAGTACATAATTATATATTCTAGTTATAGGTCCTTCTAGTTCTTCTATGTGATCTGCTGCCACAGCATGGCTGCTGACAGACAAGTGGTGTAGTTCTGTGCCTGGGAACGAACCTGGGCCACCAAAGCAGAATGCCCCAAACTGTAACTGCTAGGCCATCAGGGCTAGCTCTAGAACTCTTTTTACAGTAATGCTCTCAAACTATTGTCCCACTCCCTAAAAGTAAAATTAATGAAATATATATTTTACTTGTCTTTGTTGTTTGTCTCCCTTTATTGAGAGAGTTAAGTTAAATATATCCACTTGACTCGTTTTTCCATAATGAATAACTTGCATGTAAGTAAAATGACCAACTTAAATGGAACAAATGAAAAATATGGATCCACTAACAATCATATTATGAATAACTAACTGCAGAGCCCCCTTGATATAAGCTCTCATTAAACTCTCTTTTTTATAAGAAACACTTATTACAACTGTAATTAATTATATCTTTAAGTATCTGGGCATTCTGAGGTTTATAGAATAATTAGGGAGAACGGGCAATTTTAATAAGCTTTATTTTAATTTTACCATTTAAAAAATGTCTTTCATTTTGGAAAACTTCAGATATTTACCAAAATAGAAAACCTATTATAATAAACTCCCATGAACTCATCTGCCAGGTTCAGCAAATATCAGTTCATGGCCAATCTTGCTTCATCTATATGATCCCACTCTCTTACACAGGATTATTTTGAAGCAAGTCCAAGACATCATATCATTCCATCTTAAATATTTCAGTGTATATTTCTAAAATATAATATATAAGCTCTTTGTAAAAATTGTTCTCTCGGTACTGTTTTCACACCTAAAAATTTAACAGTTATCATAAAATAATATAGCCAGTGTACAGATTTCCTTGATTTTCTTATAAATTTTCTTTTAACAGTTAGTTTGAACAAAGATCCAAATAAGGTCCATAAATTGCACTTGTTTGATATGTTTCTTAAGTCTCATTTAATCTTTAGGTCTCTCTCTATTTTTTTTTTTTTTTGGTGAGGAAGATTGGCCATGAGCTAACATCTGTTGCTGATCCTCCTCTTTTTGCTGAGGAATATTGGCTCTGAGCTAACATCTGTGCTCATCTTCCTCCATTTTGTGTGTGGGATGCCGCCACAGCACGGCTTGGTGAGCAGTGTGTCAGTCCATGCCTGGGATTTGAACCTGCAAACCCCGGGACGCCAAAGTGGAACGCGCGAACATAACCACTACACCACTGGCTGACCCTCTCTCTCTTTCATTTACGATTTATTTATTCAAGAAACCGGGTCACTTGTTCTATAGAGTTTCCTAGTCTGGATTTTGCTAACTGCATTCTAGTGGTGTTAATTAAAATATTTCTCTATCCTTTATTTCCTATAAATTGGTGGTTAGAGTTACATACTTGATCAAATTCAGGTTTGATATTTTCACAAGAATATCTCATAGATGGGGTTACATACTTCTGTCAGAAAGCATATAATGTCTGCTTGTCTTTCTTTTTGTGATGTCAGCAGCCACTGATGCTCATTGCCTACATCTATAGGGGTTATGAAATGGTGATATCTTAGTACTATCATTCCTTCTTCATTTATTAATTGGGATACTTCCATAAAGACAAACTTCCCCTCATCAACTATTTAGTTTCAATGAGGAATATACATCATGTAAGAAGGGCAAGGTGAATTTTCCATTCTTTCCTTTTATTTACTAGTATTCAAAATAGTGAGTTGGTTCACCAGCATTCACTAGCAATGAGTTATTTTACCAGTTTTCAAAATAGTGAGTTGGTTCACTAGCAATGAGTTATTTTACTATCATTATGAACTCACATTTTTAATAAACTTTATGTTTCAATCCATTGCAGTTATTTTTATTGATGATGAAATTGTTCCAACTTTGGCCAGTCAGGGCCTCTTATTGACTCTTGAGCCATTTGACATGACCCTATTAGTTTTTGGTAGCTTCCTTGCTATCTGGTATGACAGGATGATCCAATCTCAACTTGAACATTTCCTGTTCCAGACCTGGAATCTGTAATATCTCCAAGGAGCCTTGCTTCCTTTTAGTAGGAAATGGTATTTAGGAATGACAATCTGAGTGCTGGGTTTTCTTGTTGCTGGGTTGGTCAGTGTTTCTAGGCTTTTTCAGTGAACAGAACGAGAAAATAATTTTTTAAAGACGTAAAATACATCATGAGTTTATAGGATATATCTAACTCAAATTCAGGACTGCAGGGTTTTTACTTGACATCATCAATCTTATGTAAGTATCTCCTTTTTTCCACGCCAAAAATCCTGCTTCTTAACAACACTAACAAAAGTACTTATTTCCTTTATCTCTTAATGACACCAAACTATCACCAATAATAAGACTATTGAAAACAGTTTAAGATTTTTTGAAATTAATTCCGTCTTTAAGATATATCTGACTAGGAATGGAGAGTCGAATTACTGTGTTTTAAAATCACCAGGAATAGTTACTCTATGGATTATTATGGTGCCAACTCTATATAGAGGTTCATTTCTTTCAATTTTATTTCATTTTGTAGTGATTGCTTTTTAAATTTTAATTTAATTTCATAATCATATACAATATTACAAATATCCATAGTCACAAATCTAAAAAACAATGTATATGTAGGGGGCTGGCCCAGTGGCATAGTGGTTAAGTTTGCGTGCTCTGCTTCAGCGGCCTGGTGTTCGCCGGTTTGGATCCCGGGAGTGGACTGACGCACCACTCATCAAGCCCTGCTGTGGCGGCATCCCATATACAAAATAGAGGAAGATGGGCGCAGATGTTAGTTCACGGCTAATTTTCCTCAGCAAAAAAAGGGAGATTGACAGAGGTTAGCTCAGGGCCAGTCTTCCTCACACCCAAAAAAATAAATAAATAAAATAAGTGAATAAAAAACAAGGTATATTTAGAAAAGTCCAACTTCTATCCCTGTTCCGTCCACTGTGTTCCCTCTCTCCCCCTTACATAATCATTTCAAAAGTAATTTTTAAAAAAATAAGTGTTTATTATAGTATAATATACATACAGAGAAGAGAATAAGACATAGGCATATAGTTCAGTGAGTTATCACAAAGTAAAAACATCACAATACCACCACCTACTTGTTCAAGAAATAGAACATCACCAGCACACCAGAAGCTCCCTTCGTTTAGTCCTCCCTGTCACTACTCCTTCCTTCCTCCCTGAAGTAAATATTACCCTGGCTTTTAAAATTGTTGATTAATTTGCCTTGCTTTTTCTCTTTCATATAAGTGAAATCATATGGTATGTATTCTTTTGTGTCTTGCTTCTCTCATTCAATATTATATTTGTGAAATTCAACCATGGTGTTTCATGGAACGTATATTTGTTCCTTTTCATCACTGTACAGTCTTCCAGAATTTATCCATACCAATGTTGATGGACATTTGGTTGTTTCCAGCTTTTGGCTATTAAAATTCATGGTTCTAGGAACATTCTTGTAAATATATTTTGTTTCTGTTGGATATACACCTAGGAGTGGAATTTCTGAGTGATAAGAATATGCATATATTCAATTTTAGTACATACTGTCAGTTTTCCAAAGAAGTTATAGCAATTTAGATTCCCACCAGTAGGGTATGAGAGTTCTCTTGCTTCACATCCCATCCAGGACAAACTATTTCTCTCCAATTATTTAGGTATTCTTTTATGTCTTTTGGTAGTTTCAAAGTTTCTACATATGAATCTTGCATAATTATAGTTAAATTTATTCCTTTGTGTTTAAAGTGTGTGTGTGTGTTCGAATGGTATCCTTTTGGCATTAAATTTTCTCATCTATTTTCATTACATATTATTCGAAATAGGAATCTTTTGAATTTTGCATATTTGATTTGAATCTGACCACTACAATGAAGAAGTTGTTCTCATAGTTTTATAGTTGTCTCTTGTATTACGTGGGTATATATCTTATGTTGTGTGGGTATATCAGCTGCAAAAAATGACAAATTAAATTTCATTTTCAACAACCCAACCTCATATTTTTCTTTGTCTTATTGTGTTAGCTAAGACTTCCAGAACAATTTGAACACTAAGGGAATTAATGGGCATCCTTATCTGTGATGGGAATTACTGTAATGTTTTAATGTTTAATAAGATATTTACTGTTGGTTTTTGATGAATAATCTTCAACGTAAGAAGTTCCCTTCTATTTCTAGATGGCTTAGAGGTTTTTTTTTGTCATAAAATGGTGCAAACATTTTTTTGTTGTTGTTGAGGCAGATTGGCCCGGTGCTAACGTCTGTTGCCAATCTTCCTCTTTTTGTTGAGGAAGATTGGCCCTGAGCTAACATCTATGCCCATCCTCCTCTATTTAGTATATGGTATGCTGCCACAGCATGGCTTGATGAATGCTGTGTAGGTCTGTGCCCGGGATCCGAACCTGTGAACCCCAGGCTGCTGAAGTGGAGCATGTGTACTGAACCACTACGCCACCAGGCCGGCCCCTGCTGCAAACTTTTATTGCATGTTTTTTGGCAATTCTGGAGAATACTATATGAGTTTGTTAAATAAGAGCTTTATGATGTATACTTCACATATTATAAAATTCACCCTTTTAAAGTGTAAAATTGAGTAGTTTTTAATATATTCACAGAGTTGTACAACCACCACCACTATCTAAATCCAGAACACTTTAGTCACTATAACAGAAATCTTATATCATCAGTCACTCCTATTCCCTCCTCCAACCAGCCCCAGGCAACCACTAATCTACTTTATGTCTCTATGGGTTTGCCTGTTCTGGAAATTTCTTATAAATGGAATCATACAATATGTTTCTTTTTGTGACTAGTTTCTTTCACTTAGAATATTTTCAAAGTTCATCCAAGTTGTAGCACATATCAGTGTTTCATTCCTTTGTATTGCCAAATAATATTGCATTGTATGGATACCACATTTTGTTTATCCAGTCATCAGTGGATAGACATTTGGGTTGTTTTCATTTCTTGGCCATTATGAACAATGCTGCTATGAACATTCATGTGCAGGTCTTTGTGTGGATATATGTTTTTAATTCTCTTGAGTATATACCAGGAGTAGAATTGCTGGGTCATATGGTAAGTGTATGAATAGGATTTAGGGGAAATGTCAAACTATTTTCCAAAGTGGCTATACCATTTTGCATTCCAAACAACAATTATGAGCATCCCGGTCACTTCACATCCTTGTCAACACTTGTTATTGTCTTTTTTATATTAGCCATTGTGGTTTTGATTTGCTTTTCCTTTATGGTCAATGATGAATCTTTTTATGTGATTAATGGCCATTTGTATATCTTCTTTGGAGAAATGTTTATTTACATCATTTGACAATTAAATTTTTTTGGTCTTTTTATTATTAATTTGAAAGAGTACTTTATATTTTCTAGATATAAGTCCTTTATCAGACATATGATTTGCAAATAGTTTCTTTCATTTTGTGAGATATCTTTTCATTTTCTTGATGGTGCTCTTTGAAACACAAAAGTTTTACATTTTGATGAAGTCAAATTTATCTGTTTTTATTTGGTTTCTTGTGCTTTTGGTGTCATGTCTAAGAAACAATTGCCTAATCCAAGGTCGTAATGATTTAGTCCTATGCTTTTCTCATAAGAGTTTTATAGTTTTAGGTCTTATATTTAGATATTTTCTGCCTTTTGAGTTAATATTTGTATATGGTGTTTGGTAGGAGAATAATTTCATGCTTTTGTGTGTGGATATCCAGTTGTCCAGGCACCATTTGTTGAAAAGACTATTTTTTCATTATTGAATTGTCTTGGCACTATTGTTGAAAATCAATTAACTATAATGTATAATTTTTTTTCTAGACTTTCAGTTCTATTCCATTGATCTACATGTCTATCCTTATGTCAGTACCACGCTATCTAGATTACTGTAGCTTTGTAGTTCATTTTGAAACCAGGAAGTATAAGTCTAACTTTGTTCTTTTTAAAGATTTTTTTGGCTACACAGAGTTACATGTCCATATGAATTTTATGATCAGCTTATCAATTCCTGCAAAGAAATTAGTTGAGATTTGCTAGGAATCATGTTGAATCTGTTGATTAGTTTGAGTATTGTCATTTTAACGATATTAAGTCTTCCAATCCCTGAACGTAGGATGTCTTTCCATTTATTTAGGTCCTCTTTTTTTTAATTTATTTTTTAATTGAAGTATAGTTGGCATACAATATTATATTAGTTTCAGGGGTACAATGTAGTGAGTTGACATTTAAATACTTTATGAAATGATCACTTCAACAACTCTAGTGACCATCTGTCACCGTACAAAGTTATTACAGTATTATTGACTATATTCCCTATGCTGTATGTTACTTTCCCATATCTTATTTATTTTATAACTAGAAGTTTGTACCTCTTAATCCTTTTTACTATCTTGGCCATCTCCCCACCCCCTTCCCCTCTGGTGATCACCAATTTGTTCTTTGTATCTATGAGTTTGTTTGTTTTGTTTGTTCATTTGTTTTGTTTCTTATATTCTACATATAAGTGAAATCATATGGTATTTGTCTTTCTCTGATTTATTTCACTTAGCATAATACCCTCTAGGTCCATCCATGTTGTCACCAATGGCAAGATTTCATTCTTTCTTATGGCTGAGTAATATTCTATTGTATATGTATATACCACATCTTCTTTATCTATTCGTCTATTTATGGACACTTAGGTTGCCTGCTTATCTTGGCTATTATAAATAATGCTGCAGTGAACCTAGGGATGCATATATCTTTTTGAATTAGTGTTTTCATTTTCTTCAGGTAAATACCCAGAAGTGGAATTGTTAGATTGTATAGCAGTTCTATTTTTAATTTTTTGAGGAAACTCTATACTGTTTTCCATAATGGCTGCACCAATTTACATTCCCATCAACAGTGTATGAGAGTTCCCTTTTCTCTACATCCTTACCAACACTTGTTATTTGTTGTCTTTTTGATAAGAGGCATTCTGACAAGTGTGAAATGATATCTCATTGTGGTTTTGATTTGCATTTCTCTGATGATTAGTGACGTTGAAGATCCTTTCAAGTGTCTGTTGTCCATCTGTATGTCTTCTTTGGAAAATGTCTATTCAGGTCCTCTGCCCATCTTTTAATTGGATTGTTTGTTTTTTTGATATTGAGTTATATGAGTTCTTTATATATTTTGGATATTAACACCTTATAGGATATATCATTTGCAAATATCTTCTCCTATTCAGTAGGTTGCCATTTTGTTTTGTTTATGGTTTTCTTTGCTGTGCAAAAGCTTTTTAGTTTGATATAGTCCCATTTGTTTATTTTTGCTTTTGTTGCCTTTGTCTGAGGAGACAGATCCAAAAAATTATTGCTGAGATTGATGACAAAGAGTTTACTGCCTATGTTTTCTTCTAGGAGTTTTATGGTTTCAGATCTTACATTTAAGACTAATCCATTTTGAGTTTATTTTTGTATATTATAAGAAATTGGCATAATTTTATTATTCTGCATGTAGCTGTCCAGTTTTCCCAACATCACTCATTGAAGAGACTGTCTTTTCACTGTTGCATATTCTTGACTCTTTTATTGTAGATTAATTGACCATAAAAACATGGGTTTATTTCTGGGTTCTCTATTCTGTTCTATTGATCTCTGTGTCTGTTTTTGTGCCAGTACCATACGGTTTCGATTACGATAGCTTTGTAGTATAGTTTGAAATCAGGAAGCATGATATCTCCAGCTTTGTTCATCTTTCTCAAGATTGCTTTGGCTATTCATAGTTTTTTGTGGTTCCATACAAATTTTAGGATTATTTTTTCTAATTCTGGGAAAAAATCCATTGGTATTTTGATAGGGATTGCATTGACTCAGTAGATTGCTTTAGGTATTATGGACATTATGACATTATTAATTCTTCCAATTCATGAGCATGGTATATCTTTCTGTTTGCTGGTGTCATCTTCAATTTCTTTCATCAACGTCTTATAGTTTGCAGAGTATAGGTCTTTCACCTTCTTCGTTAAATTTATTCCTAGGTATTTTATTTTTTTCGATGCAATTGTAAATGGGATTATTTTGTTAATTTCTCTTTTAGATTGTTTGTTATTAGTGTATGGAAATGCAACCGATTTCTGTATATTGATTTTGTATTCTGCAACTTTATTGAATTCATTTATTAGTTCTAATATTTTTTGTGAAGTCTTTAGAGTTTTCTGTATATAGTATCATGTCATCTGCAAATAGTGACAGTATTACTTCTTCCTTTCCAATTTGGATACCTTTTATTTCTTATTCTTGACTGATTGCTGTGGCTTGGACATCCAATACCATGTTGAATAAAAGTGGTGAGAGTGGGCACCCTTGTCTTGTTTCTAATCTTAGAGGAAATGCTTTCAGCTTTTCACACTGAGTATGATGTTAGCTGTGGGTTTGTCATATATGGCATTTATTATGTTGAGATAGTTCCCTCTATACCCATTTTGTTGAGAGATTTTGATCATAAATAGATGTTGAATTTTGTCAAATGCTTTTTCTGCATCTATTGAGATGATCATAAGATTTTTATCCTTCATTTTGTTAATGTGGTATATCACATTGATTGATTTGTGGATGTTGAACCATCCTTGCATCCCTGGGATACGTGCCACATGATCATGGTGTATGATCATTGTAATGTATTGTTGAATTTTGTTTGCTAATATTTTGTTGAGGATTTTTGCATGTATGGTCATTAGGGATATTGGCATGTAGTTTTCCTTTTTTGTAATGTCTTTGTCTGGTTTTGCTATCAGGGTAATGCTGGCCTTGTAGAAAGAGTTTGGAAATGTTCCTTTGTCTTCAATTTTTTTGGAATTGGTTTGAAAAGGATAAGTATTAACTCTCTTTAGATGTTTGGAAGAATTCACCTGTGAAGCTGTCTGGTCCTGGACTTAGGTTTGTTGGGAGTTTTTTGATTACTGATTCAATTTCATTACTAGTAATTGGTCTGTTCAGATGTTCTATTTCTTCCTGATTCAGTCATGGAAGATTGTATGTTTCTAGAATTTTATCCACTTCTTCTAGGTTGTCCAAATTGTTGGCATATAATTGTTTGCAGTGATCTCTTATGATCTTTTGTATTTCTGTGATGTCCGTTGTAACATTTCCTCTTTCATTTCTGATTTTGCTTTCTTGGGTCCTCTATGTTGTTTTCTTGATATGTCTGGCTAAACATTTATCAATGTTGTTTATCTTTTCAAAGATCCAGTTCTTAGTTTCATTGATCTTTTCTATTGTTTTTTCAGTCTCTACTTCATGTATTTTCACTCTGATCATTATTTACTTCTACTAACTTTGGGCTTTGTTTTTTCTTCTTTTTCTAGTGTCTTTAGCTGTAAGGTTAGATTGTTATTTGAGATTTTTCTTGATGTAGGCCTCTATTGCTATAAACTTCCCTCTTAGAAATGCTTTTGCTGCATTCTATAGATTTTGGTATTTTATTATTCCATTTTTATTTGATTGAAAGTATTTTTTGATTTTCTCTTTGATTTCTTTGTTGACCTATTGGTGTTTAGTAGCATGTTGTTTAGTCTCTGTGTGTTTGTGTTTTTTGCATTTTTCTTATTGTAATTTATTTGTAGTTTCATATCATTGTGGTCAGAAAAGATGTTTGATATGATTTCAGTCTTCTTAAATTTATTGAGACTTGTTTTATGGCATAATATGTGATCTATCCTGGAGAATATTCCATGTGCAATTGAAAAGACTGTTTATTCTGGTGCTTTAGGATGGAATGTTCTGTATATATCTATTAAGTCCATCGGGTCTAGTGTGTCATTTAAGGCCAATGTTTTCTTGTTGAATTTCTGTCTGTATGATCTATCCATTAATGTAAGTGGGATGTTAAAGTCCACTACTATTATTTTATTACTGTTAACTCCTCCCTTTATGTTTCTTAATATTTGCTTTATGTATTTAGGTGCTCCTATGTTGGGTGCATAGACATTTATAAGTGTTATATTCTCTTGTTGGATTAATCACTTTATCATTATGTCATGCTCTTGTTTGTCTCTTGTTACAGTCTTTGTTTTAAAGTCTATTTTGTCTGATATAAGTATTGCTACCTCAACTTTCTTTTCATTTCCATTTGAATGGAATATCTTTTTCCATCCCTTCACTTTCAGTTTGTGAATGTCTTTAGATCTGAAGTGAGTCTCTTGTAGGCAGCATATGTATGCATCTTGTTTTTTTATCCATTCAGTAACCCTGTGTCTTTTGATTGAAGCATTTAGTCCATTTACATTTAAAGTAATTGTTGATAGGTATATACTTATTGCCATTTTGTTAATTTTTTTCTGGTTGTTTGTGTAGTTCTTCTCTTCTCTTGCTCTCTTCCTTTTTGAATTGACGGCTTTCTATAGTATTATGTTTGTATTCCTTTCTCTTTATTTTTTGTGCATTTATTATAGGTTTTTGGTTTGTGGTTACTGTGAGGTTTATCTATAGTGACCTATATATATAACAGTCCATTTTAAGTTGATGGTCTCTTAAGTTTGAGCACATTCTAGAAACACTACATTTTTACCACCATCCCCATGTTTTATGTTTTTGATGTCATATTTTACATCTTTTTATTTTGTTTATCCCTTAACTAATTATTGCAGATACAGATGATTTTACTACTTTCATCTTTTTAACTTCAAACTAGCTATATAGATGATTGATCCACTACATTTATTATATATTTGCCATTACCAGTGATATTTTTTTTCTTTCATACTTTTCTTATTTCTAGTTATGGCCTTTTCTTTTTTGCTTAAAGAAGTCCCTTTAACATTTCTTGTAATGCCTGTTTAGTGGGGATGAACTCCTTTAGCTTTAGCTTGTCTGGGAAACTCTTTATCTCTTCTTTAATTCTGAATGATAACCTTGCTAGGTAGAGTATTTTTGGTTGTAAGTTTGTTCCTTTCAGCACTTTGAATATATCATGCCACTCCTTTCCGGCCTCTAAAGTTTCTGCTGAAAAATCAGTTGATGGGGGTTCCTTTGTACATAACTAGTTATTTTTCTCTTACTGATTTTAAGATTCTCTCTTTATCTTTAACTTTTGACATTTTCATTATAATGTGTCTTGGTGTGGGTCTCTTGGGTTCATCTTGTTTGGGACTCTCTGTGCTTCCTGAACTTGGATGTTTGTTTCTTTCACCAGGTTGGGGGGGGTTTCAGCTATTATTTCTTCAAATAGGTTTTCTGTCCCTTTCTCTCTCTTTTCTCCTTCAAGGAACTCTATAATGTGAATGTTAGTATGCTTGATGTGGCCCCAGAGGTCCCTTAAGCTATCCTCAAGTTTTAAAATTCTTTTGTCTTTTTGTTGTTCCAGTTGTGTGATTTCCACTACCCACCCTCCAGATTGCTGATCTAGTCTTCTGCATCATCTAATCTGCTATTTATTCCCTCTAGTGTATTTTTCATTTCAGTTATTGTATTCTTTAGCTCTGATTGGTTCTTTTTGTATTTTCTATCACTTTGTTGACGTGCTCACTGTGTTCCTCCATTCTTCCCCAGGGTTCGGTGAACATCTTTATGACCATTACTTTCAACTCTTTATCTTGCAGATTGCTCATCTCCATTTTGTTTAGTTTTTTTTCTGAGATATTGTCTTGTTTTTCTGTTTGGAATATATTCCTTTGTCTCCTCATTTTGCCTAACTCTCTGTGTTTGTTTTTATATATTAGGTAGGTCAGCTATGTCTCCCAGTCTTGAAGGGGTGGCCTTATGTAAAAGGTGTCCTATGGGGCCTAGTAGTACATTCCTCACTGGTCACCAGAGCCAGGTGCCCCAGGTGTGTCCCTTGTGTAGGCTGCATGCACCCTCCTGTTGTACCTGGGCCAGAGTTTCTGCAGGTGTGCTGGTGTGCAGGATTGGCCCCCTGGGGCAGGAGCCACTTTGGAGGGGCCCAAGTGCTAGCTGGGGCCACTTACCAGGTAGGGTAGGGAGGGAACCAATTTGGAGGGGTGTTGGCTGGAGCAGGTCTGCAGGGGAATGCCAGGGTGGTGCAAGTGGTGCTAGCAAGGTAGATGGAGAGTGTCATAAATGTGCCCATCAGGGCTGGGCCAGCTAGGCAGAAGGAGAATAAAGAAATGGCACCTGCAATCACTTCCACCCCTGGAGAAAGTTCCAACAGATCCCTGTCCCTCTAGCACATGCCCTAAAATTAGTCAGTGAATCTCCTTCATGTATGACTCAGGCACTTTTCAAACTGCTGCCTCTTTGGTGGGACTTGGAGTGAGTAAGTTTGTGTGCACTGCCTTTGAAAGCAAAGTTTCAGTTTCGTATAGCACTCTAGCTCTCCTGGCCATAAGCCCCACTGATTTTCAAAGCCAGACATTATGGGGGCTCATCTTCCTGGTGCAGATTCCCTGGGCTGGAGAGCCTGATGTGGGGCTTGGGCCCTTGCTCATCCAGGAAGACCTCTGGGGTTGTGATATCTTTCCTACTTATAGGTAGCCAAGCTGGCAGTGTAGGTCCTGACTAGACTGTGTCTATGCCCCTCTTACCCATCTCACTGTGGCTTTTTATTTATATCCTTAGTTGTGGAAAATCTGTTCTGCTTGTCTTCATGTCATTCTCAGCGATAGTTGGTCTGTATGTAGTTGTAGTTTTGATGTGTCTGTGGGAGGAGGTGACCTAAGGACCTTCCTACTCTGCCATCTTGATCTCCCTCCCTTATGTGTTCTTTAATTTCTTTCAACAGTACTTTGTAGTTTTCAGTATACAAGACTTGCATTTATCTTGTTAGATGTATTCCTAAGTATTTTTTGATGCTATGTAAATGGAATTGTTTTTTAATTTTATTTTGCATTTTTTATTGCTAGTGTAAAGCAAAAATATTTATTTCCATATATTGATTTCTATATTGATCTTGTATCTTGAAACCTTGATGAAATTGTTAATTAGTTCTAATAGTATTTTTATTGAATTTCTTAGGATTTTCTCTATACTGTATCCTTTGTGAGTAAAGATTAGTTTAATTCTTCCTTTCCAATCTGGATGCTTTTTTTTTTTTCTTGCTTAGCATTGTATCTCTATAGTACAATGTTGATTAGAAGAAGCAAGAGCAGTCATCCTTGTCTTGTTCCTGGTCTTAGGGATAATACATTCAGTCTTTCACCATTAACTATGATTGTATCTGTGGATTTATCAGAGATGCTGTTTATCATCTTGAGAAAGTTTCCTTTCATATCTAGTTTGTTGAGTGTTTTTTTGCATGTGAAAAACTATTGGAATTTGTGAAATTCTTTTTCCTGCGTCTATTGAGGTGATCATGGGGTTTTTGTCCTTCATTCTGTTAATATGGTGCATTACATTGATTGCTTTTAATGTGTTGGATCAACCTCACATTACTGAGATAAATCATTCTTGGTAATGGTATATAATCCTTTTCATATGTTTCTGGCATCGTTTAGCTAGTATTTTTTTTGAGAATTGTTGCATCTATATTTGTAGGGATATTAGTTTGTAATTACCTTTTCTTGTGATATCTTTGTCTGGGTATTGATATCTGGGTTATACTGGCCTCAGACAATGAGTTGAGAAGTGTTTTCATCCCTTCTTTTTTTGAAAAAAATTTTGAAGCATTCGTGATAATTATTTTTAAAATGTTCGGTAGAATTCACCAGTGAAGCCATCTGGGCCTGGGTTTTTCTCTGTAGGAAGTTGTTTTGATAACTAATTCAATCTATTTAAAGGACCCTGAATAGCCAAATAATCCTGAGAAAGACTAACAGAGCTGGAGGCATCAAATTTCCTGATTTCAAGCTTTGTTACAAAGCTACAATAATCAAAACAGTATGGTACTGACATAAAAACAGAAATATAGACCAGTGGAACAGAATTGAGAGCTCAGAAGTAAACCCACACATATGTATTCAACTAATATTTGACAAGGGAGCCAAGAATACTCAAAGGGAAAAGGATAGTTTCTTCAATAAATGATGTTGGGCAAACTGGATATTCACATGCAAAAGGATGAAATTGGACCCCTATCTTACACCATTCACAAAAATTAACTTCAAATGGATTAAATACTTAAATGTAAGACCCAAAACTATAAAACTATTAGAAGAAAACATAGAGAAAAAGCTCATTGACATTAGCCTTGTCAATAATTTTTTGGATATGACACCAAAAGCATAAGCAACAAAAGCAAAAATAAAGAAATTGGACTACATCATATTAAAAAGCTTCTACACAGCAAAAAAACAACCAGCAAAATGAAAAGGCAACCTACTGAATGGGAGAAAATATTTGCAAACAATCTATCTGATAAGTGGCTAATATCTAAAATATATAAGGAACTCATACAACTCAATAGCAAAAACACAATCCGATGAAAAAATGGACAAAGGACTTGAATAGACATTTTTCTAAAGAAGATGTAGAAATGGCCAACAGATACATGAAAAGATGCTCAATGTTACTAATCAGGGAGATGCAAATCAAAACCATAATGAGTTACCACCTGACACCTGTTAGAATGGCTGTTATCAAAAAGACAAGAGATAACAAATGCTGGCAAGGATGTGGGAAACTTTGCGTACTGTTGGTGGAAATGTAAATTGGTACAGACACTATGGAAAACACTGTGGAAGTTCTTCAAAAAATTAAAACTAGAACTACCATGTTATCTAGAAATCCTACTTCTGGGTCTATATCTGAAGGAAATGAAATCACTATCTTAAAGAGATATCTGCAGTCTTATGTTCATTGAAGCATTATTTACAATAGCCAAGACATAGAAACAACTTAAGTGTCCATCGCTGGATGAATGGATAAAGAAAATGTGGTATGTATACATTCCATCATATACACACACACATATATACACATACACAGTAGAATATTATTCAGCCATAAAAAGAAGAAAATCCTGCCATTTGCAGCATTGTGGATGGACCTTGAGGGTACTATGCTAAGTGAAATAATCAGGCAGAGAAAGATAAATACTGTATGTTTTCACTTCTTTGTGAACTCTAAAAAAGCCAGACTCACAGAAACAGAGAGTAGAATGGCGGTTGCCAGGGGCTAGTGGGTGGGGGAAATGGGGAGATGTTGGTCAAAGGCTACAGACTTCCAGCAATATGATGAATATGTTCTGGGAATCTAAGGTATAACATGGTGACTATAATTAACAGTACTGTACTATATACTTGAAAGTTGTTAAGAGAGTAGATCTTAAATCTTATCACCACATAAAATGGTAGTTATGTGAGAAGATGGAGTAAGTTAATAAGTACTAACCTTATTAACTTAATACTCCATCTTACGTTATTGTGGTAATCATTTTGTAATATGTACATGTATCAAATCATCATGTTGTACACCTTAAACTTACATATGTTATATATCAATTATATTTCAATAAAACTGGAAAAAATAAGAAAATGTAAAAAATCTACTTGTTGGATTTGATTTGCTAATATTTTATTGAGAACTTTTACAATGGTATCTGGCACAATCATGGAATATTCCTTTACACATAATCAAAATTTCCTGATGCTTACTGCTTTAAGTACCAAAACTTCTATTTTTGATTATTGTTTTAAACATTTTGATGGAAATATTTTTACAATGAATTGTATATTTATTTCTTTCATAAACCAAGGATAATAAACATCATAATTTAATATTTTATTTTAATTTTTGGAATTCTGTGCCATCATTATGAGGACTCACTCTTGTACTGGGCTGTGATATAGTGATGGTCTCCAAGCCATAAGTGTATATAGCGTAAGATGAATAAAATATTTTTAGTAAAATATTTTCTAGTTTGAAAGTTATGCAAACATTATTTTCATGTAAATATTTATTATTAAGATATTGATTTGTAATATTAGTGGCATTCAGTGCCATGGAATTCTACTGTACATGGTCAGATTATGTGTTTATATTGTGCTATGTATGTAGTATGATGTTTGTGTAATTTCCTCTTGACAGGAGGTAAAGAATACTTGGCCTTCTATTGCCTTGCAGTCACCTATCTTTGCTTTGATTGAGTGAAGACTAAATTGGACTATGCCAAAGAAAGAAAGTAGACAAATATTATGCATAATTAGGTTTAACTTTTACTTTTGAACATGCTGTGCCACAAATAAGAAGAGTGTATGAACAAGGAAAATATAACCATTTGATAATTCATTAAATATATTAAAAAAGAACTCATATATGAAGAAAATAGTTTTGAAGAAAAATGTATTTATAAAGAATATATTCTTGAATACATTTTAAGTACATTTAAAACATTTTGACTATATCCTTGAATATACTTTTGAATGCGTTCTTGAATAAACTCTTAAATGTATTCTTCAATAACTCCTTGAATATAGTGAATATATTTAAAATGTTTTAAAATATAGTCTTGAATACATTATTGACTGCTATTGAATGTGAATAATTCTTGTGAATGTAACCATCTTAAGATAATCTCAAAAAAATCCATAAGGCTTCTTTTTATACAATATCATATTTCTATGAATGCATTCTCCTTATACCCTCAGTCTTACTCTCTCTTTCTGCCTCTCATTCTCCAGCTGTAGCAGTAGGGAGCTAAGGCAGAAATAAAATGAACATTCCTCAAAATGCTATGATGAAGACAAAATGACAACTAAAACTAAATAGGTAAAAAAGCAAGGAATTTAAGTCAATTCACTGGCCAGCAAGTTGACCATGAAGCTGACCGGCAAATTTTGGTGATTTGGCTTACGCTTTTTATGGGGGAGGACTGTATGTGTGGCTGGGAGACATGGCGTGTCCTCTGGTGCTGATGTTGGGGAATTTATCTCCTCTTCCCTGGTCCCCTCCCCAGGTGCATTTCTTGTAGCTCTCAATGGATAAACCCCAAACAGTCCTACTAAATCATGATTGTTAAAATTATGTCTAAAATAAGAACAGTATCTGAATATCAGCTTGAGAAATTACCCTATGAGTAAATTAAATCACTTTAGAGCATGGACATCATGACATCCACTTTTGCTTCTTTGAAACTTGTTTTTTATTTATTTTATTTAGCTTTGTTTTTTGCTTATTTTCCTTTTTCCCACCTTATTGCAGATAGATGAAGTTTCTGGAAAAACGATCTCTAGTTGAATGAAATATGAGAGATTACTGTATTTCTGTGGTCCTCATGCATAGAGTAATTTGGCAGTTTATTTCAAAGTCTAAAGAAATTCCCAAAATTTGTTATACTACTGCTAGACTCATTTACACTGTTTGAGCTCTAGCTATACTTTTATCTTCAAAACAGTTCAAATTTACTTTTGAATTGAGTTTACTAGCCCAGGTAATTCTGAAGTCTTGATATGTGTAAAGCATGGAGTGGGCTCTGAGAAATTTATTTTAGAATATGTCTATATATTTCTGCCCTGTGCTTTAGGAAGCATTCTGGAGTAGGAGCAGGGATTGAAAGGCCAAACATTTCAGAACACCTAGACAATCTGGTTCCCCAGCTGGGGAGAGAGTTCAAGACCTAGATCCCAAGAAAGGTGATAAAGATTAGGGGTGGGTATTACTAAGCCAATGGTCCTCAAATGTTAGAGTGTACCAGAATCCACTGGAGGGCTCGTTAAAACACAGATTGCTGGGACCAAGCCTCAGGGTTTCAGATTCAGTAGGTCTGGAGTGGGTTCCAAAATTTTGCGTTTCTAACGTGTTCCCAGGTGATTCATGTTCTGCTGGTCTGGGGACCACACATTGAGGACCAGTGTACTACATTACTATATCCCTCGCTGGCTCTATCCAAAAATAAGCAGTAAGAGAATTTTTCTTCAGACTCTTCCTTTGGGAACTCATTTCAAGTACACTGAATCGTATCTGTATGTACACATAAATATGTATGCACGTAATCACACATTTATACCACACTCATTTTACTGTTAGTATCTCAAGGTCTGTGATTGGATCTTATTTGTTTTTGAATTCCAGGCCCCTTGCTGAGTAAAGGTTTGATAGGTTAAATTATGATGTTTATTTTCTCTACAAAATGATTCACCCAAAACATTCTTAGAATTCAGTGCTAGGACAAAGTTACTTTATATGATTTTCCTTGTTATTAGATAATGAGTGTTACATAATCATTCTACACCCCTCTTGCATTGGCTGCCAGAAAGCTCAGAACAGTTTTTTTTTTTTTTTGCACAACTGCTGTACCTATCATTAATCATATTAATTAATTATATTTTCTTTTGCAAATATTTCTTTCCTCTCTTTATTACAAAACGTTGGCTCCATTACTCTGGCTTTAATGGTGCATGTTTCTCTCTCTCTCCCTATTATATCTTTAATTATAAAGTACCTCAAATCAAATATAAAAAATAAGTCAGTGAGGGAAAAATAACCCATTAGTGCCTGTAATGGTGGGAATAGCAGTGGATATATGCATTTTAGTTAAGGGGCCTTCTGCACCCTTGTATGCAGGGACCAATTCTAGAATTCCTCTTCTCCTTTTCATTGGGGTAGAATAAATGTCATCTTGGTATTCCCTGTCTGCTAGAGTGGGTTTGATGTATCTGCTTGTACAGTGAATGATACTCATTATATATTACCCTTCCAGTCTTTTTCCAAGACAGGAAAAGGGACATGAAATAGTTCTCCTGGTTGTGCATTTTTAAAAATACTTAGATTATACCTTTGCCTGATTATTCCAGATATATGTTATTATTTTTTTTAACTTTTGGGCTTTAGGTTTAGGAACTAGTGTTGAGGGAGTCTAAGAGGAACAAATCTTCTGAAAATATAATATCCTATTTTCCATTGAAGAGCTATACATAATCAGGGACAATGAGAAAAACTGCATTACTTAGAAAGAGGGCTTTCCATAATCCCCTGTAAAGCATCAGATGCTCTTTAAAATTGACTTATGGATGTCAAGGGAGTGAGTATAATGAACACAGCACAGACGTGATCAAGAAATGTGGCCTATGTGAAAAAACCTAATTGCTCCTTGCTGAACCCATCAAATAAGATATGTTGTCCCAGTAGGCAGGCTTATGGAAAGAGATTGCAAAAAGCCACCCATTGCCACTTATAACAGAAGCTGAAATTAGACTCTCAGCATCCAATACAAGGCATGCAGAGTCTCTATATGTTCACCCAATTCTCCTATACCTTCATCATCGTTGTCTATGTCTGGACACTGACACTTGGTGTTCATATAATTACCATTCAAGATTCTCAATAAACAGAGGTTTGTGAAACTAGCTAGACTTGGCAAAGTATCCTGGTTTGTACCACATTCTTTCAACCCAAAGAATATTTATTGTTCACCTATTGTGTTCGAAGTACTGGGTTAGCCACCTCAGGGTGGCTAATGTCTAATGAGAGGAATGGGTCCAATGCAAACATAACTACAGCTGATGTCATAATATAACAAGGGCCTTAAAAGGAATACACAATGTTATGAGGATTCAGAGGAAGACAAGATCAGAACTGATTGGGGGAATCAGGGAAGGCCTTAAGAAGGAAGAATAGGCACAGTTTTGAAAAAACAGAAAACAGGATTTGATGGAGTGGGGTGGGATGGTAATAATGGATTTCTTAATAAAAAGTAACAAATTACTTTAAGTAGGTCCCAAGTCTCTCTTACAAAAGAATATGTTTGACATTTTGATTTTGTAGATTATAAATTTTCTTCTTCCCTTATTTTCCCAAGAGCCGACTTTGTTTAATAAGTACTTTTTTTTTTTTTTTGGTGAGGAAGATTAGCCCTGAGCTAACATCTATTGCCAATCCTCCTCTTTTTGCTGAGGAAGATTGGCCCTGGGCTAACATCTGTGCCCATCTTCCTCTACTTTATATGGGACGCTGCCACAGCATGGCTTGATAAGCAGTGCGTGGGTCCGCACCCAGGATCTGAACCTGTGAATCCCTGGTCGTTGAAGCGGAGTGCATGATCTTAACCACTATGCAACCGGGCCAGGCCCAATATATACTTTTTAATGCAGTGTTTCAAAATGTGTGGTATATTCAGTGTTACCCAAAGTGCATAGGTGATATTTGTATGCAGTATACAGGTCGATATTTTGTATTTTAAGTCACGTGTTTAGTTTGATACACAGTTGAAAAATATTACAACTCATATATAAACTCCATGATTTCATGGATATGATGGCTTAGGAGGTGTAAAAATTAAACAAGGGACTTGATTTCAAGAAAATATTGAATAAATAAAAATAAGGTCTAGGGAACTCCTTTTCCTAGCCACAAGCACATGTTTGAATCTTTGAAAATATTGGAGAAGCCTATGAAGTCTATGACAATGAAAATTAATGCAAAATTAAGCTCCAAATAAAAGGTACCATTTCTGCCCATTAAAATGATCATAAGATTTTGTTTTAAAGAGGATATGGTATGGGAGATATAGTGATGAAGTAAAATACAATTAGCAGTCACATTGTCCCTAAACTCCCCTAGTGTCTGCCTCATTATTTGGTGGGAACAATGCTACCCGATAATGAACTATTTTCTATTCAAGACAGCAAGTCAAATATTCGTTTCTCATTAATAATTCAATGTGACAAATTTATTACCTTGGAGGTGCTGCAAGTCAATTAGACAGTGGGAAATTGTGTCTTCTTTTCAGCCCATTTAATTGGCTTCCAAGTGTGACATTCATCAAAACCTTGACTTTTAATGTCAACTTTATTATATGAGCTGGGGTTTGGGTTTGACACTGGGCACACTTGACTAGCCCTCAGAGGTTGGGGGCTCTAGAGCCTTCAGAGAAGCCTGGTCAATCATTGTTGACATTTTGCTGTAGAATTTCAGGAGCTGGTTATGCAGTGTCACTGTTGCCGATGCCGGACATGGAGAAACAGTCTTTAAGATCTTTTTGAACTGTACACATTTTTGGCATTTGCATATTTATCTTTGATGAAGTCTCATGATTTTCAAAATGATGGGGCTGGACTAGTTTACAGGTTCCCAAATTGTGGTATATGTGCCACTAGTAGTATGTTAAATTTTTTTAGTAGTACACAGATGAACATTTTTACTTCAATAAATCCATAAATATTGAAATAAAAATGTTCATCTGTGTACCACCGAAAAAATTTCACACAGCTATCACAAAGACCCATGATTTTATAGATATTATAGCATAGAATGAGACTAAAGTATATATTTAAATAGAAGTTAATTTAAAGAAAATATTGAGTAAATAATAGTACTGCTGATACATAGTGCATGGAAAATCATATTACTGGCAATATCTGAACATGGAAAGAATTGTGAAGCTGGATATGGATGGCTCAGTTAGGGGAACACTGCAATCTGTGAGCAAGATTGGCTTTACCCATTAGGTAGAGTTGATAGGTGATGTAAAGGGCATCAGAAGTTCTCCTCAATCTAAAGCGCTACCCCTCATCAGCCTGCCTGAGGGGATCCTCATCATCGGTATTGTACCTTAAGTATCTCACATTAAGGCTCTTGCCAAGGAAATATGTATTTAAACTGGGTGAAAACATTATGCCACATAAAAATATACCAATACATCATTAAGAGTTAGTTTAATCTTATTATCAAATTCATTATTTCCTGTTTACTGCAACAGTGAGTAGAATCCTGAATAACAGGTCTTATTGTTGGGATGGGGAAGGAAAAGTCATGTGCATGGATTTCTACTTCTATTTTGCCTATATGTTTGGGTAGGGTGCTTTGAAAAGAGGTGCTTTCAGGACCCCATGCTATTGCTTCAATTATTACACTCACTCATTAGGTTTTCCTTTAAGAAACTATATTAGACTAATCCAACCTGAAGAAATATATAAATCAGAGAGAGATTATTCCCATAATAAAATGATGATTTGGTTTACCAAAGGGTTCAATGCTGAGCTCTTTTAAGTATAGAGCTTCCTTAGCACATTGTTTGTTGTTAGATCACAAACACTTGAGAAAAAGACTAAAGGGGACAGCAAAACTTGAGAACAAAAGTGTTAGGACCAAATGTCCATGGAAGTTCCATTTAAAATGGAGAGAAAACATCTTGGAGAATTAAGGGAAGAAGATAGAGTCTGGTTTTCAGGAGTTCAGTTTACTTGCAACATATTCAGGAATTCGTTTCATTAAATGAAACTCATGCTATAGGTATTTGATTTTCTTACACCATATTTTTTTTCCTTTGTTTTCCCGATGCTTCCTAGATAACAAAATGACCTATAGAAGCTTCCTTCCAGTCCTTTGCATCTCAAGAGATGCTTTACTTTAGTCATTCTATTTGCCCCTTTGCAGACTGTGTTTGGCAATAGAGAGTCATATTAGTCTCCGTTGAAGTAGGTGCTGGTTCTATTTTTGATCTACTGATGGTCTTAATCTTTTCAAAATATTCTTATAAATGGATTCTTCAACCCTAGAAGTCTTTCACATACCTCTGAAAGGAATGTGGCTACTCTGTCAATACAGGATACTTTTAGGTAGTAACATTTCCATTAACATGGAACCCAAGGGCCAACAGAAACCCAGAAGGCCTCTTCTTCTCTGTTGCTAGAATGCCTCACCTTACTGGAGAGCTCTTGACTTGATGGCAAGATTCAAACTCTTTCCGTCTCAATCTGACAGCTGTTGCGTATGTGGGGTGGGTGGTAGAGTGGACTGTACAGTATATAGGTTGAGAATTGAGAGTGGGAGGTACTCAAGGGACAGGAGCAGAAGGGAAATGTACATGATAAGGTAAAGAGGGATGTTGGTATATATAGAAATATTTATTTGAAGCCATGGAGCCCAGTAGAAACTATTTTCTCAATGATGTGTTCTCTTGAAATAAGTAAAGATTATTACTTGCCTCTGTTTTTCCCAGCTCTTCTGAGTTGGACATATGGTTATATGCAACTGCTGCAGTACTGAGTCAGTTCTGGCAGAGCTAAGGTATTTATTAATAATGTCTCTCTGCACCTCTTGAATACCCCTAAACAGCTTTGCAAAGCTTGGAATTAGGTCAATCCTCATACCCAAGATCTAGTTACACTGTATGATACTCCTGTCCACTTTCCCTTCCCCCAGGATCAGAATCACAGTCCAAATTCTGAGAAGGCCTAGGATCATTCTCCTTTGGATGCAGTATTAGGGTTCTCCAGAGAAACAATATCTTATTATTGGTTTATATATGTCAATATATGATATGAACTAATAGTATCCTCACTATTATGAGGAAATGGCTCACATAATAATGGAACCTCAGAAGTTCTGTGATCTTCCATCTGCAAGCTGGAGACACAGGAAAGCCAGTGGTGTAATTCCGGTCTGAGTCTGAAAGCCTGAGAACCAGGGGAGCCAATAGTATAAATCCCCATCCAAGGGCAGAAGACTGATGTCCCAGCTCAAGCAGGCAGGCGGGAAATAAAAATGGGTGAATTCATCCTTCCTCCACCTTTTGTTCTATTCAGGTTCTCAACTGGTTGAATGATGTCCACTCACATTGAGGAGGGCAATCTACTTTACTGAGTCCACTGATTCAAATGCTAATCTCATCTGGAAACATCCACACAGACACAGTCTGAAATAATGTTTAATCTGGGTGCTACTTGGCCTAGTGGCCAAGTCAAGTTGACACAAAAAATTAACCATTGCAGATGCTTTTCTGTCTGTCTTAAAGGTATGCTCTCTGAACCCAGAATCTGAAGTTAGGCTTTATACAGGGTCAAAATCTTTGAGGAGTTTGTCTTCTTGGCCTCAGTTTACTCTGCTTCCCTATCATCCAAAGAACCTGGTGTAGTTTCTATTTAGTGTTGTCCACATGAGCTATGACAAAGATAAATACAGGCAGGGAATCCAAAATTGTTCTAAGATTTAGAAAGAGAAAGCTTATTTGGAATCAAGTTTATTTTGAATTTGCTTATTTGATTTTGTTTCTTTAGCACCTATCTACCTATGTCTCTCTCTATTTATCTCTCTATCTCTCTATCTGTCCATCATCTATCTATATGTTGAGATTTAGATTTTGTTCACAGTTCTCTATGTTCAACTGAAGTCCTGAATGTTTTTATTTCAATCTGTGCTTTAAAAAAGCGGGAGACAGGGGTAAGCAAAACGTGTGTATTAACAGAAAGCACATTCAACTTAGACTCAGAGATCTGATTTCTAGTATGGTTTCAATATACTATCTGCCAAACTATAAATAGAAGGGAACTTCCTCGACCTGATAAAGGCTGTCTATAAAAACCCGACAGCCAACATTTAACATTATACTCAATGATGAAAACCAGGATGCTTTACCCTTCAGATCAGGAACAAGACAAGGTTGCCCACTTTCATGACTTCTATTCAACATTGTATTAGTGCTTCTAGTCAGGGAACTTATGCAAGAAAAAGAAATAAAATGCATCTGTACTTGTAAGGAAGGAGTAAAAATATCTCTGTTCACGGATGATGTGATCTTGTATATGGAAAATCCTAAGGAGTCCACAAAAAAACTATTAGAATTAATAAACAAGTTCAGCAAGGTTGTAAGATACAAGCTCAATATACAAAAATCAATTGTATTTTTAAACACCAACAGTGAACAATCTAAAAATGGAATTAAGAAAACAATCCATTTACAATAGCATGAAAGAGAATAGAATACTTAGGACTAAATTTAACAAAGGAAGCAAAATTTGTACACTGAAAACTACAAAACATTTTTGAAAGAAATTAAAGAAGGCTAGGAAGATGGCAGTGTAGGAGGACTCTGAACTCACCTCCTCCCATGGACACAACAAATTTACAATTATCTGTGGAACAATTACCTCTGAGTGAGCTGGAAGCTGGACAAAAAGAACTCCCATAACAAGGGACAATACTGACTGAGGTGGAAGAGGCAGAAATACACCTCTGTTGAGGAAACAAACACATTCTAGCTGCAGTGCTTCATGGCTGGGAGCAATCTTAAGGTACGAAGCTTTTCCTGGAGGAGTGAGGGATCTGAGCAAGAGAGCTATGCCACCATAAGCAGCCTTTGAATTCAACACAACTGAGATGTGTACCATAAAGCCTGGATTTGCTGGCTATTAAAACCAATGGGGAATACCCCCAGAAAAGCTGTTGAACATAAGAGAAAGAAGAGCCTACTCTTAAAGGGCCCTTGCAGAGGTTCACCCATTCCAGAAATGAACACAAAATCACCAGAAAGAAAGGTGCACAGTCCTTTGGTGGAAGAGACTCACTTGATAGGATCTAGGGACATCTCAGAGAGGCAGGAGTTGGCTGGGCCCACCTCCCCAGGAACTGAGACACTGGCAGCAGCCATTATTGCGACCTAGTACAGGTGTGCTGACACAGATGCTGGCAAATGACATTGGATTTCTTCCTCTGGCCTATTAGGACATGAGTTTTCCCCGGCCACTAGATCACTGATTTAATCCAGCTCAGCCAGGGCAGGCAGCCCACCCTAGGGACTGGCCCTCCCCACCAGCAAGCCCTCAGGGCACTTGTGGCCCCACACAGGTGGGGTGTGTGGGACCTCTGCATTGGGGTGAGTGGGTCTGACTCAATGGGGTGGGGCATGAGCTTGGGGCAGAACCGTGTTGGCGGGGGGTGTGGGCCTGTGGACAGTGGGGCTTGTCGGCTGCAGCAGACTTGTACCACTGGCCTTCTCAAACAACCACACAGAGGATCTGCCCCAACTTCCAATACCTGAAACAATTGTGTGTTGCCATGTCTGGGGCCACCGCCACCCAGCTGAGCTCCTGAGAGAGCTGACAACAGCCTTGTAGGCTGGAGGCCTCCAGCAATTGTGAGCCCCTAATCCAAGAAATCAGCCATGCTGGGGGCCTGGCTCACTTAACAGCAAAACAGGAGCAGGTGTGTGCTATTAGACCTTGCAGCCAGCTGTGCTGGGCCTTGCCCCACCCAACGAAGTGACTAAAGTGACTGTGGCAGCTGCACACAACTGAGCCTTACAACAAGCCAGACCAGGAGCCAGCCTAGCCTACATGTGCACCCACAGCAAGAGCAACCCCATCACAACAGAAGGGCACACATAGCCCACATAGGGGACACTCCTGGAACATTTGCAACTAGTGACAAGAGGGAAGCACACTGCTGGGCCCCGTAGGGCATCTCTTACATAAGGCAACAACTCCAAGATTGGGAGATGTAGCTGACATACCTAACACATAGATATAAGCACAGAGAAAGAGACAAAATGAGGAGACAAAGGAATATGTTCCAAGTAAGGGAACAGGACAAAACCCCAGAAAAAGAACTAAATGAAACAGAGAGAAACAATCTACCTGATAAAGAGTTCAAAGTAATAGTCATAAGGATGCTCACTGATCTTGGGAGAAGAATAGATGAACTCAGTGAGAACTTCAACAAAGAGTTGGAAAATATAAATAAGAACCAATCGAAACTGAAGGATACAATAATAGATATGAAAAAATCACTAGAGGGAATCAACAGCTGAGTAGATGACACAGAAGAATGGATTGGCAAGCTGGACAAAAGAGTAGAGGAAATCACCCAAGGTGAACAGAAAAAAGAAGAATGAGGACCCTCTAAGGGACCTCAGGGACAACATCAAGCATACAAATATCGATATTATAGATGTCCTGGAAGGAGAAGAGAGAGACAAAGGGGCAGAGAATCTATTTGAAGAAATAATAGCTGAAAACTTCCCTAACCTAAGGAAGGAAACAGACATCCAGGTACAGGAAGCACAGAGAGCACCAAACAAGATAAACCCAAAGAGGCCCACACCAAGACACATCACAGTTAAAATGTCCAGAATTAAAGATAAAGAGAGAATCCTAAAAACTGCAAGAGAAAGGCAACAAATTACATACAAAAGAAACCCCATAAGACTATCAGCTGACTTTTCAGCAGAAACCTCACAGGCTAGAAGAGAGTGGCACAATATATTCAAAGTGCTGAAAGGAAGAAACCTACAGCCAAGAATACACTACCTGTCAAGGTTATTGTTCAGAATGGAAGGAGAGATAAAGAGTTTTCCAGAAAGCAAAAACTAAAGGAATTTATCACCACTAAACCAGCCTTACAAGAAGTATTAAAGGGACTTATTTAAATAGAAAAGAAAAGACCACAAATAGCATCAAGAAAATTATCAAAGAAAGAACATCACTGGTAAAGGCAAAGATACAGTAAAGGTAGCAAATCAACCACCTATAAAGCTAATATGAAGGTCAAAAGACAAAATTACTAAAATTATCTATTTCCATGATAAGAAGTTAAGAGATATACTCACAGAAAAAAAGAGGTTAAATATGATATCAAAAACATAAAATGTAGGGGGAGGGGAGTAAAAATTTAGGGCTTTTAGTAAGAGGTCAAACTTAAGAAACCATTGGCTTAATATAGATTGCTATTTATGTGGTTATTCTATGTGAACCTCACAGTAATCACAAACCCTAAACAAATGATAAATACACAAAATATTAAGAGAAAGGAACCCAAACATAATACTAAAGAAAGCCATCAAATCACAAGGGAAGAGAGCAGAGAAGAAGAAAGGAACAGAGAAGAACTACTAAAACACCCACATAAAAAGTAACAAAATGGCAATAAGTACATACTTATCAATAGCTACTTTAAATGTCAATGGACTAAATGCTCCAATCAAAACGTATAGGGTGGCTGATTGGATAAAAAATCAAGACCCATATATATGCTGCATACAAGAGACACACTGCAGACCTAAAAAGACTCACAATCTGAAATTGAAGAGATGGAAAAAGAGACTCCATGCAAATGGCAATGAAAAGAAAGCTGAAATACAATACTTATATCAGACAAAATAGACTTTAAAATGAAAACTGTAACAAGAGACAAAGAAAGGCACTACATAATGATAAAGGGAACAATCCAACAAGAGGACAAAACACTTGTAAATATCTATGCACCCAACATAGGAGCACCTAAATATATAATTAGTAACAGGCATAAAAGGAGAAATAGACAGTAACACAATAATAGTAGAGAACTTTAACACTCCACTTACATCAATGCATAAATCATCCAAACAGATCAATAAGGGAACATTGGCCTTAAATGACACATTAGACGAGATGGACTTAAGAGATATATAGAGAACATTCCACCCCAAAACTGAAGAATACACATTCTTTTCAAGTGCACATGGAACATTCTCCACGATAGATCACATATGAGGCCACAAAACAAGTCTCAATAAATTTAAGAAGATTGAAATAATACCAAGCATCTTTTCTGACCACAGCAGTGTGAAACTAGAAATCAACTACAAGAAGAAAACTGGAAAAGCCACAAATACACGAAGATTAAAAAATGCTACTGAACAACAATTGGGTCAATGAAGAAATCAAAGGAGAACCAAAAAGTAACTGGAGACAAATGAAAATGAGAATATGACATCCGAAAATTTATGACATACAGCAAAAGTGGTACTAAGAAGAATGTTTATAGCAATACAGGCCTACTTCAAGCAAAAACAAAAATCTCAAATAAACAATCTAACAGTACACTTAAAGGAACTTGAAAAAGAAGAACAAACAAAGCCCCAAATCAGTAGAATGAAGGAAATAATAAAAATCAGAGCAGAAATAAATGAAATAGAGACTAAAAATCAATAGAAAAAAATCAATGAAGCAAAGAGCTGGTTCTTTGAAAAGATAAACAAAATTGGCAAACCTTTAGCTAGACTTACCAAGATAAAAAGAGAGAAGGCTCAAATAAATAAAATCAGAAATGAAAGAGGAGAAATTACAGCAGACACCTCAGAAATACAAAAGATTATAAGAGAATACCGTGAAAAACTGTATGCCAACAAATTGGATAATCTAGAAGAAATGAGTAAATTCTTAGAATGATACAACCTTACAAAACTGAATCAAGAAGAAATAGAGAATTTGAATAGACCAATCATCAGTAAGGAGATCGAAACAGTAATCAAAAACCTCCCCAAAAATAAAAGTCCAGGACCAGAGGCTTCCCTGGTGAATTCCAGCAAACATTCAAAGAAGCTTTAATACCTATCCTTCTCAAACTCTTCCAAAAAATTGAAGAAGAGGGGAAGCTTCCTAACTCATTCTACAAGGCCAACATTACCCTGATACCAAAACCAGACAAAGACAACACTAAAAAAGAAAATTACAGGCCAATATCACCAATGAACATAGATACAAAAATCCTCAACGAATACTAGCAAATCGAATTCAACAATACATTAAAAAGATAATACACCAGGATCAAGTAAGATTTATTCCAGGGATGGTTCAATATCCACAAATCAATCCTGGTGATACAGTACATTAACAAAATGAAGAATAAAAATCACATGGTCATCTTAATAGATGCAGAGAAAGAAGTTGTCAAAATTCAGCATCCATTTAGGATAAAAACTCTCTATAAAATGGGTATAGAAGGAAAGCACCTCAACATAATAAAGGCTATATATGAAAAACCCACAGCTAATATCATACTCAATGGTGAAAAACTGAAAGCTATCCCTTTAAGAACAGGAACCTGACAAGGATTCCCACTTTCACCACTCTTGTTTAACAAAGTATTGGAAGTCCTACCCAGAGCAATCAGGCAAGAAAAATAAATAAAATGGATCCAAATTGGAAAAGAAGAAGTGAAACTGTCACTATTTGCAGATGACATGATTTTATATATAGAAAACCCTGAAGAATCCACCAGAAAGCTATTAGAAATAATAAATGAAATAGTAAAGATGCAGGACACAAAATCAATATAAAAAATCAGTTGCATTTCTGTACACTAACAATGAAATAGCAGAAAGAGAAATTAAGAATACAATCCCATTTACAATCACAACAAAAAGAATGAATGACCTAGGAATAAATTTAACCAAAGAGGTGAAAGACCTATTCGCTGAAAACTCTAAAACATTGTTTGAAAGAAATTGAAGAAGACACAAAGAAATGGAAAGATATTCCATGTTTATGGATTGGAAGAATCAACATAGTTAAAATGTCCGTACATCCTAAAGCAATCTACAGATTCAATGCAATCCCAATCAGAATCCCAATGACAGTCTTCTTGGAGATAGAACAAAGAATCCTAAAATTTATATGGAACGACAAAAGACTCTGAATAGGCAGAGGAATCTTGAGAAAAAAGAACAAAGCTGGAGGTATCACAATCCCTGATTTAAAAATATACTACAAAGCTGTAGTAATCAAAACAGCATGGTGCTGGCACAAAAACAGACACACATATCAATGGAAGAGAATAGAGAGCCCAGAAATAATCCTACACATCTATGGATAGCTAATTTTTGACACAGGAGCCAAGAACATACAATGGAGACATGAAAGTCTCTTCAATAAATGATGTGGGGAAAACTGGACAGCCACATGCAAGAGAAGAAAAGTAAACCATTATCTTACACCATACACAAAAATTAACTCGAAATGGATTAAAGATTTTTTTATAATTTTATTTATTTATTTTCCCCCCAAAGCCCCAGTAGATATGTACGTCATAGCTGCACATCCTTCTAGTTGCTGTATGTGGGACACGGCCTCAGCATGGCCAGAGAAGTGGTGCGTTGGTGTGCGCCCGGGATCCGAACCCGGGCCGCCAGCAGTGGAGCATGCGCACTTAACCACTAAGCCATGGGGCTGGCCCCTGGATTAAAGATTTGAATGTAAGATCTGGAACCATGAAACTTCTAGAAGAAAACATAGGCAGTATGCTCTTTGACTTCAGGTTTAGCAGCATCTTTTTGAATACCACGTCTCAGCAGGCATGGGAAAGAAAAGAAAAAATAAACAAATGGGACAACATCAAACTAACAACGTTGTGGACATCAATGGAAACCATCAACCAACTGAAAAGACAACCCAACAATTGGGAGAAGATATTTGCAAACCGTATATCTGATAAGAGGTTAATATCCAAAATATATAAAGAACTCATTCATCCCAACAACAAGTAAACTAACAACCGGATTAAAAAATGGGCAAAAGATCTGAGCAGACACTTTCCCAAAGAACAAATACAGATGGCCAACAGGCACATGAAAAGATGTTCAGTATCATTAACTATCAGGGAAATGCAAATCAAAACTACAATGAGATATCACCTCACGCCCATCAGAATGGCTATAATTAGCAAGACAAGAAATAACAAGTGTTGGAGAGGATGTGGAGAAAAGGGAACCCTCATACTGTGGTTGTGGGAATGTAAACTGGTGCAGCCACTATGGAAAACAGTATGGAGCTTCCTCAAAAAATCAAAAATAGATCTTCCATATGATCCAGCTATTCCACTGCTGGATATTTATCCAAAGAACATGAAAACATAAATGGGTAAAGATATATGCACCCCTATGTTCATTGCAGCATTATTTACAATAGCCAAGACTTGGAAACGACCTAAGTGCCCATCAGTTGGTGAATAGATAAAGAAGATGTGGTATATATACACAATGGAATACTACTCAGCTATAAAAAAGATGAATTCTTGCCATTTGTGACAACGTGGATGGACCATAAGGGTATTATGGTAAGCGAAATAAGTCAGAAGGAGAAGGTCAAATATCGTATGATTTTTCTCAAAAGCAGGAGATAAAAACAACAGTAACAACAAGCAAACACAGATACAGAGATAGACTGGTGGTTACCAAAGGGGTCGGGGGGAGGGAGGAGGACAAATGGGGTGATAGGGCACATGTGTACAGTGATGAATGCTAATTAGTCTTTGGGTGGTGAACATGGTGTAGTCCGCACAGAAGTCGAAAAATAATAATGTACACCTGAAATTTATATAATGTTATAAAACAATGTTACCTCAATTAAAAAAAAAGAAGCATTCAAAAAAAATAAAGACGACCTAAATAAATGGAAAGACATCCCATGTTCATGGATCAGAAGACTTGATATTGTTAATATGGCAATACTCCCCAAACTGATCGACATATACAATATGATCCTGAACAAATTCCACTTGGCTTCTTTGCAGGAATTGACAAGCTGATTATAATATTCATATGGAAATGCAAAGTACCCACAATAGCAAAAACAATCTTCAAGAAGAAGAATAAAATTGGAGGACTCACATTTCTTGGTATTACTACAAGCCTGCAGTAATCCAGATAATGTGATACCAGCAAAAAAATAGACATATAGATTAGTGGAATAGAATTGAGAATCTAGACATAAACCCACACACATGGTCAATTGATTTTCAACAAGCGTGCCAAGAGTTTTCAATTGGCAAATGAAGAATCTTTCAACAAATGGTTTTAGGACAATTAGATATCTACATGCAAAAGAATGAAGTTGTTCCTCTACCAAACACCATATCCAAATATTAACTGAAAATGGGTCAATACCTAAATCTAAGACTGAAAACTATAAAACTCGTATGGGAAAATATAAGAGTAAATCTTTACAACTTTGGATTAGGCTATGGTTTCTTAGATATGACTACAAAAGCACAAAAAATTGGAGGAAAAAATAGACAAATTGGACTTCATCAAAATTAAAAAACAAGTTCGTGCTTCAAGAACACCATCAAGAAAGTGAAAAGAGGGCTGGCCCCGTGGCTTGGTGGTTAAGTGAGCGCGCTCCACTGCTGGCGACCCGGGTTCGGATCCCGGGCGCGCACCGACGCGCTGCTTCTCTGGCCATGCTGAGGCCGCGTCCCACATACAGCAGCTAGAAGGATGTGCAGCTATGACACACAACTATCTACTGGGGCTTTGGGGGGAAAAAACAAATAAATAAAAATCTAAAAAAAAAAAAAAAAAAAAGAAAGTGAAAAGACAACTCACAGAATGGGTAATATTTGCAAAACATATATCTGATAAAGGACTTGTATACAGAATATGTAAAGGACTCATGAAATTCATTAAAAAGGTGAATAATCCAATTAAAGAATTGGCAAAGACTTTGAATAGATATTTTTCCAAATAAGATAAATGAATGTGCCATGGAAAGATACTCAATATAAGTAGCTATTGAGAAATGCAATTCAAGACCACAATAAGAAACCACATCAAGTCCACTAGGATGGCTATAATAAAAGATACAGGTAATAAAATATTGGCAACAATGTGGAGGAATTGAAATCCTCAATCCTTCCTTGGTGGGATTGTCAGTCACTTTGGAAAACAGTTTGGCAGTTCTTCAAAAAAGTTAAACATAGAATTACCATATGAACCAGCAATTCCACTTCTGGGTGTGAGAAATGAAAACCGATGTCCAAAAAGCTGAAAACAATCCAAATGAACATCAACTGGTGAATGGATAAAAATGTGTTACATGTGTAAAGTAGAATATTACTTGGGCATAGAAAAACATGATGCATGCTACAACATGGATGAACCTTGAAAACATTATATTAAGTGAAAGACACCTAACATAAAAGCCCACATGTTGTAGATTCTATTTATATGCAATGTCCAGGATACACTAATCTATAGAGACAGAAAGTAGATTAGTGTTTTCCAGGGGCTGGGTGGAGGTAGGAGGTGAAGAGTGACTACTAATGGTAGTGATGCTTGCACAACCTTGTGAATATACTAAAAAAGACTGAAGCGTACACTTTAAAATGGTGAATTTCAGGGGCTGGCCCTGTGGTGTAGTGGTTAAGTGCATGCACTCTGCTGCTGGCAGCCCGGGTTGAGATCCTGGGCGCGCACCGAGGCACTGCTTGTCAGGCCATGCTGTGGCGACGTCCCATATAAAGTGGAGGAAGATAGGCACAGATGTTAGCCTAGGGCCAGTCTTCCTCAGCAAAAAGAGGAGCATTGGCATGGATGTTAGCTCAGGGCTGATCTCCCTCACAGAATAAATAAATAAATAAATAAAATGGTGAATTTTATGGTAGTGAATTGTATCTCAATAAAGTTGTTCTAAAGTAGATATATATAGCCTGTCTGTGAGATCTTAGGCAAGTCACTCAAGCTTTCTTCATCTTGGTTTCTTCTTTTAATGAATAAAGGAGAAAACAATCCCTGCCCCTTCTACCATGTGTGAGTAGGATGAGGATCAAATGTGATAAAAGACATAAAGCATATTCCAAGTCTTGGCTGTTGTGAATAACGCTGCAGTGAACACAGAGGTGCATGTATCTTTACACATTGGTGTTTTCATGTTCTTTGGATAAATACCCAGCAGTGGAATAGCTGGATCATATGGTAGTTCTATCCTTAATTTTTTGAGGAATCTTCATACTGTTTTCCATTGTGGCTGCACCAGTTTGCACTCCCACCAGCAGTGTATGAGTTCCCTTCTCTCCACATCCTCTCCAACACATGTTTTTTCCTGTCTTGTTAATTATAGCCATTGTGACGGGCGTGAGGTGATATCTCATTGTAGCTTTGATTTGCATGTCCCTCATAGTTATAAACCAATGTGACTGCAATAAAATTAAAAAAGAAAATTAAAAAAATAAATAAAATAAAAATATATATAAAGCATAAAATGCTTTATAAATTCAAAGGCTTATTTCTTCATACTTCTAATTCCTCTCCTGCACTTATGGGCGAATGTCTCTGCCACATAGCACAGCAGAATCTAGGAGGTCTGTGTGTAGTTAGAGTTGGGGTCATGAGGTTAGAAAAGCCAACCGCTTCATTCTCTTATCATCCTCCTGTCACCTCACCGCACCACCCTGCAACATACACACACACACGCTTCCAGCTGAGCAACATTTTCTCTGTTACGGTGTGAGGAAAGTCCCACTTTCTTCCTTCCCAAGGGAAGATGCAAGCTATTGCATTAAGATGTATGGCTAGCTTTTAAGAAACTTGATTTTAGGATGGAAATAATAAATACAGCCTACAGTTGAAAGCACAACAGGGGGCCCAGCCAAGTGGCTACGTGACTAATCTCATTTTTCTTCTTAGAACAGTGCTTTTTTATACTGTTCAAGTTGTTTTAGATCAAATAATGGGAAATAAACCCCCCAAATTGTGTGTTGTTACTTCTGTCTTCCTGATTGAAGCCAGGAAGACTGGGGTGTGGGTGGAACCTGGCATTCCTAACAGAAGCACAGTCAAATGTAGTTGAAGGATGTGTCTATAAATACGTATAGACACATGCAAACTTGTGCACATGTGTCTTCCTTTATTTTATTTGATTGTGCCATTTGTGTATAACCCCTCGGGGTATAAATCAGTTTAATATTAATTAAAATGTATGAAGCCTCATAAAATGGTATTAAAATGCCTGGCTTCAGTTGCCACCCCTTTAGAAAAGCTCTATAAAAGAGATAAATCTTGCCCTGCTCATCCTTTTTAGCCCGTCTCTTTTACATTCATACATAGATACACACACAGAGCTCACAAACCCCTTTTCTGCTGAATTTTGATTGAGTCTCTACAATAGCTCCCTGTTGCCATTGGGATCAACTCTGAATGCTTCAGCGTGGTTTTAATGGCTTGCCATAAACTGGTCCTGCCTTATCTATCCAAATCTGTCTCCTTTTGCGTCCTAACAAAGATCCTCCACTTCAGGTCTGCATCCTCATGGCTTCCTGCTCACTCCATGTTTATTCTCCCCTCCCCACTCATCATGGCCTATCTATAGCTTTCCTATCTATTTTCAAGAAGTCTTTTTTCCTTTGCCTTCGAGAAAGCGCTTGGGAACAACTTCATTCCATAGTAATCTCCGTTTTCAGTGGGCTGTTATTGCCCTACAGTCTCAGCCAAGTGTTCTCAACCATAGTGTTGCAATACCAATTGTGAAATGTGTTTTAATTTGGTAATAATAACAATAATAATAATAAAAATAAATGTATTTTTGGAGGTATTATATATATGTATATATTTATATGTGTATGTGTCTGTGTCTGTGTGTTTTCAAGTAGATTAGTCCTATAATAGACCTCCCTTTCAATCACTTGTATTCAGATGGATATAATTTCTTGGATGGGAGAGAAGGGCTGGAGTTATCAGAATCCTGGATACTCTTGTATGATTATCTTAAACATGTGAGGATTCATTTACACACTCACTCAATAAATACTTATTGAGGCTCTACTCTATTCCAAGTATAGCAAATACTATTCATTATATATGCTGTAGAGGGGGAAAGGTTGAGAATTGCTCACTTGTACCCCACAATTTGGCACCTAATTATATATTGGCTGATATTAGTCCCTAGTTGTTTCTTGGGGTTAAGTTTTGTTTCCACAGTCTCAACTGAAGCTTTTCGAAGTCAGTGAAGTCTATTTTAATCCTCTGCAGCTACTAGTACAGGAGCGGGCATTCTGTATGTAAACGCTTAATAAGTAGCAGCATTTGGTTAAATATCATTAGTGAGAGACTAAGATATTGGGAGAATTGGAGTGCACGTGAGAAGCCAGAGAAGCTGATATTCATACTGTCCACTTAAAATTATAAGCTATTAAATTGTCATCACTCTAGCTTTTGTTTATTTTATATTTTAGTCTCCACCTGAAATTACATTGCTTAATGAAAAGATTGTTAGTCTGAACGTCCTAGCATGTTTAATTACTTCTCTTTTTATGTATCTAAAATTTGATAGTTTAACAAATAAAAAATACATTTAGAAAATAGAATGTGTGTAGGTGGAAGGAGTGTTTTTAAATAAAGTGTATAATTTCCTAGTAATTTGAATTAGAATGCAAAATAGAATCAGAGAATTGTAGAGCTAGAAGGAACTTGAGCAAATATCTAGTCCAAATCGCTTATTTTACAGATGAGGAAATTGAATGCAGTCAGGGTAAGGACTTGCTCAAGGTCACACAGTCTGGAGACAAAATGAATGTTCTCAGTTATCTGGATGCGCATGGACAGCTCCAGTATCCTGGATTTTATTTGTTAATAATGGCAGAAGCGTAGAAAGATAGAATGAATGCATGTCTATTACCTGGGAAATAACCTGCGAAATGACAAAGCTGACACGCTCATTGACATGGTAAATTATGAGTGGCTTAAAGAAATTGTTAACCATTTTTCTGGCCAAATGGCACAAAACGAAGAAAGATAATAAATAATCCTGAAATGATTGATGTGGTGACGGTCTCCTGAAGAGGACAAAGGGTTAGCTAGTTCCGTGCGTCTCACTTAACCACACTTAATCATGGATTATTTCCTAAACTTCTGGTATGATTTCAGAATACATGAACAAAGAAGTGTTTTAAATAAGAAGGTATGCCATTCTTACGGTTTTCAGCATAGGTCTGTTTCAATCCATTTTTTTCTCTCTGTGATCTCTCCCAAACTTTAGCAGAAAAATATTCTTGTCTTCATTGTCTGGTTGATAATCATTTTCCTTTTTAATTATAGCCTATATCCTACACGTATACTATACTCTACAACCTTGCTATTATAGTATTTACTAAAGATTAGCTTTGGGTATAAAGGGGAATAGGATTGTACTTTATTTTAATTCTTTTTGGTTAATTGAGGTATGATTACATACATGGGTCATAATCTTTAAGAGAAAATCTGTACCAGCAGAGTCTCCCTATGAGGTGATCGTGCTCATCACAGAACCTTTTGGAGAGCATCCAGTGCAGCATTTCCCTGAGTGTCAAAGTGTGTTCCTTGCAACACAATCTCTGGAATGTGACCAGTGAAAGGGGTACCTTGATCAATTAAGGTTTGGAAACACACAGCACAGTCTGTTTCCTTCTTAGAGGTTCTCAATCTGTGTGAGTACACTTTAGAGTTCTGAGAAGCATTGCAGGAAAGAAACCTGCTTACCTTTATCCAGTGTTACACTCTTTTTTGCATAACATTTACTAACATTCCAGGAAACAAGATTCTTGATGGATATACTTAAAAAAAACTAATATAGGTAATCTCCTTATGTACTGATTAGAAAACTGAGGATCTGTGAGGGAAAGTGACTTACCTAAGGTTGTTAGTTCCTTAGTAGCAGAGCTGGGGCAGTACATCAATCTTTTGTTGCTAGGTGCAATATACTTGGGCACATTTCAGTGGAGGGTATGATGCTGGGGGTAACAACAGGACAAAGTGCAACTGTGTTCCTGTTCTACCTTTTTGTTTCTCTTTTTATATGCCATAGATTTCTTTCTCATGCATCTTTCTCTAAAGCAATTACAATGACATCCATCATATAATGCCTTTTGGTCCTTTAACGTTTCTCATTAATGTTATAGGCAATAAACGCTGATCTATACCTCTTGATTATGTGATTTCTCTAGTTCTTCACGTGGCTAGATCTTTCTCACCCTTCAGGCCCTTCAGGTCTCAACCTAAATGCTACCTCTTCAATGAGGCCTCCTCTGACCAATCTATCTAAGTTGTCCTTTCCCCTCCCACAACCATAATTCTCTATTGCAGCACTATGTTCCTTTCTTTTATGATACGGCACAGTTGTAAGTAGCTGTTTCACTCACGCTGTGCCCTCAGCACTGTGCCTGGCCCATAGTAAGTGCTCAATAAATATTTATTGAATGAATGAATGAATGAATAAAACAAGGAACTAAACCTGTCTCTGTTAAGAGTTTCCTTCAATAAAAGTGCCTCTCCTCACCTTCCTTGGCCCTCTGGGTTCTTTATAACACTTTTCTCATTGGAGGATCCACTGGGTAATTTGTGGGATTCCTAACCCATCAATGTGGCCCGATTTGTCTGCACATTCTACCCATGGACCCATTCCTCTTCAAGTCAAATAACACCATTTATCTCTTTTACTACAGTAAAAATATTATTCAATATTCCTTAAAGAGAGCATTTTAAGATTTCTAGATGTTTAGTAGGGGAGATTTAGAAGAAACATTTGCCAGGAAGGTAACAGATGAAAGAAAGGTCTCCAGCACAGAAATGACATATTGTGATGGATGTGGTAGTTCAGATTACTGTTGAAAAATATTTAATTTATCCTCCCAACTCCATGGGATGAGTACATCTTCCCACTCCTTGACTTTGAACTCAATCACATGAATTGCTTTGGTCAGTGGGATGTTAACAGATGTGATGTAAGCAGAAACATGAAATTTGCATGTTCCTCTTGTGCCTCTGCCATCACCACATGAAGAGCTGTACCTTTAGCTTGGGTCCCAGATTAAATATACATAAGCAGACCCAAGCCTGTCCTTTAGCAAGGAGCCAAGCCCAGCTGGACCTGCAGCTTGAAGCAGAACTGCTCAGCTTAACCCAGCCTAGATCAGCCAACCACTGTCAATCCACAGACTCATGAATGAGAATAAATGGTTGTTCTTTAAAGTCATTGAGTTTGAGGTGCTTTCTGGTTTTTTTTTGCCTTTACTAGCAATAGGCCTGTTAATTTTATCAGGGCATTATCAGGGCATCTCATGTATCTTTGAGTACTTCATGATGATCTCTTTGGGATAATACTTGCTAATGTCTTTCTTGTCTAGGGAGAGACCCACCTTTGTTTGATAAGATAGCTGAAAGCTTATCAATTTAGCTACTGCCTAAGATTGGGAGGTGGGATGGAGCTAAATTGACCTGGACAAGAAAGAGGGAAGAAGCTTGAATGAAGACAGGAGCAAGAAAGAGCAAGAAACTGGCAAACTGGCAACTGGTGCTGAAGAGCAGCTTTTGGGGAGAAATGCCCATTGAGTATTTTGATTAGTTGTTTGCTCTTTGGTGTAAACATTTTTCTCCTCCTCACCACAAAATCTCCAGTAAAATAGACACTACCCACTACTACTTTGTAGAGTGTCTTTCTTTTGATGTGGTGTAGTTCTGAATCCTGCTTTGGGGTTGACATGGGCAGTACCAGAGGCTAACCAAAGGCCTAGAATTTAACACCTAGGTTAGAACTGCTAAACTATTGAAGCACTTGGATATATCTATAAAATGCAGGAAGAGGGACCAGTCACAGGAAGAAAATGGTATTTCTAGAACCTAGTAACAACTTTGTAAGCTCTAGGTGCTTTCAGGTATTCCTTTGTTCATTCACTGCCTGCCCTCCCCACCTTGCTTTTTCCCTTCCTTTCACTCGTTCAGATCTGGGTTAGTGTTTGAGAGATTCCATGAAGGCTCCTCCTGCTGGTTCCTAAATCTTAACTACTGGTCTGTCTTGGTACCTCAAATGCCAACATCAGGGATTAATTCATCTGGATTCAAGTATCATTTGTTTTAAAATGCAATTGACAGGTATAGAGTGGATATTCAAGAAACATTTGCTGAATGGATAAACACTTCAGTAGAAACTCGCTTATAAGGGAAGTGCATTTTGATGGGGGGTAGGATACAATATAATTATTTTATCTTGTTTTATTTATTTTTAAATTATGAAATATTTCAAACAGAAAAGCATAAAGATCAATATAATGAACACCCACGACTCTAACCCAAAGTTAATAAGTGCCAATGTCTTGCCTTTTTGTAAAAAATAATGTTATAGACAGAGTTCTAGCCCCCTTTGTACTCCAGCCTCCCTGATTACATTGCTCTCCCCTCTCTCCTTGCAGGTATCCGGTTTGTGTGTATGCTTCCCATGCATGCTAGTGTCTTTTGTGTGTGTATTCACAAATAATATACAGTATTATTGTTCTATAAACTTTATATAAATGACTTATGTGTACATGTCATTCTGCAATTTGCGTTTTTCATTTAACATTATGATTATATTTATCCATGTTGATATATGCACATCTAGATCATTCATTTTACCAGCTGTCTTGTATTATATTGTATGACTATAACACAATTTATTCATTTCCCTGTTTTTTGTGCATGAGGAAGGTTAGCCCTGAGCTAACATCTGTTGCCAATCCTCCTCTCTCTTTTTTTTTTTTTTGTGAGAAAGATTGGCCATGGGCTGACATCCATGCCCATCTTCCTCTACTTTATATGTGGGACGCCTGCCACAGCATGGCTTGATGAGTGGTGCATAGGTCTGCGCCTGGGATCTGAACCTGCGAACCCTGGGCCGCTGAAGCAGAACACGTGAACTTAATCACTACGCCACTGGGCTGGCCCCCTCATTTATCTTTTGATGAATACGTAGGTTGTTTCCTGTTGTAATCCTGTGATAAACATCCTTGAACATGCTACTTCTTCATATATGCAAGAGTTTTTCTAAGATAAATGACTAGAAGTGGAACTACTGGGCATTAGGGAATGTGCATATTTCAGATTGACTAGATATTGCCAAATTGCTCTCGTATGTGATGTCCCAAAGTATATGAAATTCCACCAGTGTATGAATTTCCTCTTTTCTTTATTTTCTTGACAATGTTTGGCATTGTTAGACTTTGCATTTTTCCAGTAGCAGAAATGGTACTTTCCTGATTTAATTTGTATTATCTTGATAACTATTGAGGTTGAACATATTTCCATATATGTACTGGGCACTTAAATTTCCTCTTCTGTGAAATGCCTTTTCAGGACTTTTGCGCATTTTCCTATTGTATTATTTTTCTTATAGATTTGTAGAAATTCATTATATATTCTGGATCTCTATCTTTTGTCAGTTACATATTTTAAAATCCAGTCTGTGGTTTGTTTTTTAATATGTTTATGATGTATTTTGTATATAAATGTTTTAAATTTTCAAATAGTGAAAACTATCCATCTTTTTATTTACAGCTTGTGCATTTCTGTTTTGTTTAAGGAGGCCTGAGCGTGCTCAGTACCTGAGGGAAAAGAGGCCTGGACAGGCAGACGATAGAGGGTCGAAACAAATACCTCCTTCGTTCTTGTTTTTCTCTTCTTTCCTCTCTCATCATTCCTCCCTTTTTCTCCATCCTGAAGTTGATGCCTTTATCAAAAAAGCTAGGCTGCCTTTCACTGCGATTTGTTCAATTTTACATCTTTATATCTTTAGCTCTGTTCTGCTGGCCTGCTTTCTTCAAAACTTTCCTATCTATTTGGTGTCACCAGTAAATGCCAGTGGAGAAGATTGGTTTGTGCCTTTAGATATAAAAAAATGAATAAAATACACCTCAAGACTGAAATAATTGTGCCAAATGAATTACCTCATATAGTAAAATGTAACAAGCAACAGATCTCATTTGGTGAATCTCTATTGATTTTTGGTGAAGGAAGACTCTTTAAACAATCATTTTCTAAACCTTTATTACTTTAAATCACTCCTGCAGTACCACAATGCCACCTCCATAAAGCCCCTCACAATCTAATCAAAATGGTTGTAACCTGGGTTGGGGATCAGGGAGGACTAAGAAAACTGAAGGGCAACGTTGCATCAAGCTTTGTCAGACTCCCCCTAATCCTTCCTCTCTCCCCCCACCCTCTACTACACATTGCAGCCTGAATTATTTAGTTACTCAAATCAATCCATTTTTCTCTGTTCAGTGGTAGGACAATAAAAGTAAAATTTACTGCAGCAAGTGAATAATAAAAAACAAATTAGCTGAAGACAAACAAAAAGCTGCTTACACGGCAATCTCCTGTGTTAATCAAAACCTTGAGGACAGGTTGGAGGATCAATATTTGACTACAAGATGAAAAGAAGCAAAGCTTCCATGGAGGGTGGGAGGAGAGGGAGATGTGGGAGAAAAAAAAAAAAAGACCTGAGCGCAGGGTTCATCAAAAGTGGCCAATGGCAAAATTTCATCCAGTCCTCTTGTTGGCCTCTTAGGAAGGCCTCCTTTGTTTGAGAAATGACAGTGTTTTTTATGCACATATCAAAGTTCAGCTTGATTGTCTCATCTGGGGAAGAAAGCCATCTGTCAGTATTCTCTAAATAATCTACATAATTGACTTTCAAACAAGCCTCAAAGAAACGGGCATTTATCACCCTAATTGTGGCAGGTGGAGTGTGTGTCACTGCCATTTTATCAAGATAATGGTAAATGGCAACAAGTTTTCTTCTCTCCTGTCCTCTCCCAGATTTCTTTCGATTTGTACATACAGCTACATTCCCCTTTGTGGCCAAATTCAGAAAAGTGTCAGCTAGTCTGCCTGGGCATAGAACAGGGGGCAAATTTGCTTGCCTTTGACAGGCCCTGGAGTCAGCCAGCAGTCACCTGCCACCTTTCAGTCTGCTTCTAGGGGCTCAATTCAGGGGTAGTCAGTAGGAGAACATCACTAAGAATCTCTGTACCAGGGCTGGGCCCCTGAGAAGCTCTATTCTGTGAGCCCGGATCTCCTGGCTTGAAGTTCCCTTTGGGTATTGGTGGTGGGACACGGAGGGACACCCTCAGAACTAGTTTGGTCTTAGCATCTAGCTCAAGCTAAATGGGCTAAATGGCCTCCAGTACACAAGTGGAATATATTAAAGGATGGTATCCTTGTTTCCACAGACCCAGGGTGGGACTGAGGATGTGTTGAGATTATCAGGAGGCTCTTTCTTCCACAACTGAATCCAGTAACTCACATCTGTAAGAAATTGCTACTCCACAAAATATATATTTAAAAACCATGTTAACTCTGAGATCTTCCCACAAATTCAAGATCCAGGACAACTCTGCCTTGAAGAATAGTCTTTTATAATTTTCAAGGCAAAGACTGCTCTTCACTTTGCCTTTCCAGACTCTGAAATGTGTTTCTTAGTCAAACTTTAGACATCCCCATCTTCCTTGTGTGTACATTGAGACTAAAGACCTGACATTGCCCACTATTTAGCAGAGAGGAGCAAAAAGCAAATTGTTAAGGTGGTGTCAAGTTGAAAATTTCTCCCCCAGAGGATTGTAACCACAGAAGAAGTGAAAGTGTGTTTGGGTTTCCAAAGAATGTTTGCAAATGTATTTGCCTGTCAGTAGTCCCATTTCCCCACAGAGAGATAAGTGAATCAGTAATCCATTAAGGGGGTGGTAGAAACTGAAGCAGAGCCTCTTGTTAAAAAATAATCCACTGAGGACAAAAATATAAATGAAAACAGCAGTCACCTATCTGAGAATTATTCGTTCTTGTGATCTTGAACCAGTTTTTGGTCTCTAGCTATCATGTTTATATTTAAGCATATATGCATGATAGCTCTACACTTTTATACACACATGGCCTATCATATAATCATAACTATTTCCCAGTATTGGAAGAAGGAAATATGTAAGGCTTGAGCCATGGATATAAGACATCCTTTTTTCCCTACCCAGTTAACTCCACTATTGAACTGTCTTTTCTGCTCTGTTTTCTCTCTGATGCATACAGCATGCGGCGTTCTGTATTCTGATTAAAGAGTGGAAAACAACAGCAGCATCTGGGATGAATGGGCCAGGGAAAATCCAACTGGTGCAACCAGTTATGATGGGCAGTGTTATTCAGTGACCTAGTAAGAAAGTGAAGGTAGAACAAAACCTGGCATAGGGGAGCAGAAGCGCTTGTCTCATTTGGCGTGAATGTCTCTCCCCAGTGGTTCTCACTCAGTGTACCATAGTACAGTGGTGTCCTTGAAGCCTTGCCAGTTGCACAGTGAAATTTTGATCATCGTGTAAATTGTGTGTGTGTCACAATTGAGGGATCATGCTTTGAGAGCGATATGGGCTGCGTGAAAGTAGAGCCAAGTACAACATGCTTGAGGAAGACTTAATAGGCATATCATGTCAGGCCACATCAAGGAAAGATCACGTGTGTCCTAGAACATATGAGAATTTTTCTTGTGGAGAAAACAGTTTGACTTAAATGATCTAGAGCTGAAGGGCCGTGAAACGAACACATAACTGCGGATATTTTGATAAACACAGTGAGATACTGAAACACTGCAGTGGGGATTGTTTTGTGTTTATTGCTTACTTGTTTAATGTTGTTTTGAGTCTTTTAATCCCTTCAGGTGTGCTGCCCCAAATGCTAGCGTGTCCACCCAGATGCAAAAGAGTAAATACTGTACGATTCCCTACATATGAAGTTCGAGAACAGGCAAAACTAACGCATAGTGATAGAAGAATTTACAACAGTGATTGTCTCCGAATGTGTGTGTACATGGAAATGACTGGAAAGAGGCAAGGGGAACTTTTGGGGTGATGGGAATATTCTATATCTTGTTTTGAGTGGTGGTTACAGGAGTGTATACATTTGTCAAAATGTATCGAATTGAAAACTTAAAATCTGTGCATTTTATTGTATATTAATTCTCTCTCAATAAAAACAGAAAAATGCAGAAAAAGAAGTATTTCCAGATCACAAGAACACTGAGAAGCACTGGTGTCCTGGCTAATTCAAAGTTCAGCTACTTCGGTTTGGGACTGTTTGTCATAGATTTGTCAGGGGTTCCATGAAAAACTTCTTTTACATATAAAACTCACTTCAGCAAAACTACTGAAAATTATATAAAATTACTTTGTAGTATAATTTTATTCTTTGTTTTAAGTGATATATTTCCCCAAATCAGAGCTAAAATGTCACCCATGTGAAACTCATTCCCTCCACAAACCTTTGCTTCTGGTGCTTCTCAGCAGGGATAGGTGCCCTAGAGATCTTGTGAGTCTCTGCTTCATCGATTGTCTCTCCCACCAGAAAGTCTACCTGAGGACCAGGCCTGTGTCTGATTTATCACTGTATCCCCAGTACCCAGCACAGGGCCTGGCCCACAGGGTGAGGAGCTAAGCCAATGTTTGTTAAAGCGATCATTATACAAAGGGAAATCTTTATGTTTAATTAATAATTCAGGAGATGGTCTCTGCTTTCTAAGAGCTCACAAAAAAGACATCTGAGTGGGTAACTGCTTACGTGGTCTAATTTGATGTAGCTCTTAAGAGGCTACATCTTACCCCATGTATTGCTCTTATTACCTTATTACCCATCCCTCCAACCTGCCTTGGTCCTCTCTACCATTAGTAAAATTACATTAAACAGATGTGGGGACACCACTTTTTCCAGAAAGCTCCAGAAGAAGTGCATCTATGCTAGTTTCCTATAGACTTATTTAGTCCCCTTCCATTATTAGACCAATATGGGCTAGCATTAAAATTTAGTTAGCTGATACGTGGAGATCGGACAGTATGAACTATAGGAAATGAAAACAGTTCTGGACTTTACACATTTCCATTCGGTGGCTTGGAGTGGTATGGTATTAAGGTACTGGGCTAGTGACAGCAGGACAAGAGAAGAATTGGGCTCTTTAGGGTGGTGGATTAGAGGATATTAAAGACACACTTTAATATCATTTTATATTTATCACTTTAATATCACACACTTTAATAACACACTTCAATTATATTATAGCTAAGGATCCTTTTTTGAATGTTTACAAAAGGCAAATTTAGGACAAAAAAAAGACATTATCGCAAAAGGTGTAGTGCAGGCTCCTGAACGTATAGATTTTAGGAAGGCTCAAAGCCATGGTTAAAGATCTGCACTGAATTAATGAGTGGCATTTGAATGCTTGAAGAGTCCTCACACTTCTCTACCTGTGAGGTTGACGGGTTACAGGTTGAAGAATATAACCAGGTCCTTCTACTATACATCCTTCAGTACACAAGGCTCTAAATACAATAAATACTTGTTATCTAGCTGAGTTGGTGAATGTAGAAGTGTTTTCTAATAGTAAGAAATGTTGGTAAAAAAGTAAGGCTGCTGATCACTGGAGCAGCCTCTCAATGGAAACCTAAGACCTTGAAGGATAGTTTGCTCTTTAAGGCTATTATGAACTTATCCTCCTCATGAGTGTCCCAGCTCTCAGCTCCATAAAACCTGCAATAACTGCTGTTTTATGACTTACACCTGGTCATAACACAAAAGATTGATTGGGGCTCCCATCCTACAAGGAGGGAAGACAGCACTTTCAAATATATGGCTGCCCAATAGATTTTTCATGAGATGAACCAAAAATTCTTCTTCAAGATTCATGAGAGCAAATATGGTCAGTGCCCAAGTCTGTAAATAACATACCCAATCTTTAAAGCTCACACTCTGACATTTTTGAGTTTGTGGTAGCCTTATTAGAGCCAATAATGTGTTAGAGAGATGAACTATGCCTTTACCAAAAAAATTTAGATTGAAATCTCTTAGGGAAAAAATATTGCCCCCTCTCTGTATTCTTCCATTTTGTTATCTTCTCTCCCCACTCCCTACGCAGTTCAGAAAAATTTCTCTTAAATCAGCTTGATATTTTCAAGACTAGCATAAGCTGTTGACAGTTTTATGCAACTAATAAAGAAGATTAAAAAATAAACTCTGTAACTTTCTGTATTCTGAAATCCATTACAAAAAAAAAAGTCCTCTTGTGTGGGAAATGTTAAATTCTGCTTTGTCAGAAGGTGCTGGAAATATGATAGGAAAGAATGACTTCTGTGTATCTAAATGGCATTTGAAAGAACAAAAATCAGGGACTCTTAATGTAGCTAGATCTTGGGATTCAGGTAATATGTCCTGTAACTCATTCTGACTGACAGTTGTAAGGAGAAATCAGAGTAGGGCTGACCAAAATACCATCCCTTGAAAAAAAAAAAAAAAAACAGCAACAGGACTTCAAAACTGATCCCTCACATATCAACCTGCTCTCTCTAAGGGGACTCCTTTCCAGCTAAATGCCGAATTTAATTCTGTACAACACATTTCTTTGGAGAGATTTAGTACTTTATATTTTTATGTGTCACAGAACTGTAAACACAAATTATCTTTTTGTTTTCTTTGTCTTTAAAGAAGAGTTTAGAAAAATAATAATGATTAAAGGTATATGTGATTCTTCTTTGAGTCTTTTCATTGTTTGTGTGGAGAGTACAGTTGTTCTCCGTATTTGTGGCTGAGGAACCCTCTGGCCATACCTTCAGGCCATCTCAGGAACAACTGGAAAGTCTAAAAACCACTCAGTCAGCTACCTGTTTTTCCTACAGAGATGATGATGGTTTTGACATGTTTCCTCTTCTTCCTGAAATGCTTTGAACTGAGCATTCATTTCTCTATGTGATGTTACTTAGCTGCAGCATGGGCTGGAGGAAAATCACTGGAAATATTTTTTTAATTTTTAAAATATTTTAATTGGAACATTATGGCTTAGACCCAGAAAAATCTTTTCAACCCAAATGTCGGAATCAGTGGTATTGTATAATACAGGCAGAATTAATAATCTAACAGAACTGTCTGGGTACTTCTTTGCATATCAATACCTCATGGAGTGGAGTGAGATATTTTAAAATCAATTGGTCTTTAAAAAAATCTTCCTATTATATCATGTCAACAGTTGTTTCTCCTACATGTATACAGAGCTACTTGTAATGGTGAAGTTTGCTGGAAAGCTGTGTTACTCAAAGACCAACCTTTCCCCAGCCTGCATCTGGCTTGCAGAGCATGCCAACAATGCTTAATATAATGGGTCTCATCTGTCAAGGAGGATTACAAACTGTACCTGTGATGCCCTATAATTAGTAACCCTCAAATGGCTCCAGCTGCTATTTCCCTGAGCATTTGCCTTGGTAACATCTTCTAGGAAATATAACTCAGAACAAAGAGTATTTAGGTCCAAAGGACACTGTCTGTAGTGAAATAGGAGAATTTTTCTTCTAATCTAAAAATCCCTCTTCTCTTGTCACTCTCACCAAGTTTATCAGAGGGCTTTTCATCCAGAGGCCAGTGTGGAATGTGCTTTGCTTGTTGAGGAGAGATTTGGTTGTTGACTTTGTTTCAGAGCAAAATTCACCCACAAATCGTGTGAAAAGTAAATATGTCTTGTTTTCTGTGTGTTAGAGTGATTTGAGAATGAATGTGTTTCTGTAACTGGAGACTTCACACTAGGAAATTGACCTTTTGCTTGCAAAGGAGCTTTGCTATTTGGTTGGCTCATGGGTACATCTGCAAATACTGGCATACTGGGTTGTGTGTGCAGATCAGAATTTATTACCTGTTGAGACCTAAGGTGCAGTATGGAAAATGTAGGTTTTGAAAAAAATTATTTCACTAGTTCGAGAGTCAGTACACTCTTGGATTTATTTTGGTGAATTTCTAGTGAAAATTCATCAAATCATAAATGGCTATCTACTAAGAGTTAACTAAAATCAGACCCTTACCTCTTACCATTCAATAAAAATTTGCTAGATGGTTTAAAAATTAAAATGTGAAAAGGAAACTATAAAATAACAAAAATGAAACATATGTATTTATTGTACTTATATATTCTTGTAGCAGCAACATCTTTCTAAGCATAGCAGCAAAGACATAAAATTGGGAACAAAAAGATTGATTGAGTTAAAGCTACAAAAACATACAAACATATCAAGCTCCCTTTGTAGGTTAAAAATGCATAGTAAATAAAAATTAAAGGGAAACAACACACGAGAAAATGTTTGCAGCAGATATTAAGTATAATTGGTCTACTTAAACAGTTCTTACAAGTTAATTTAAAAAAGATGAAAACATAAATAGGAAAATGGACAAAGGTAATTCAGATAGGAAGAAACAAAAAATGGCCAATAAATAAATATTTACCTTCATTTGCAATCACATAGATACAAACTAAGTCCATGCATTACACTGGCAAATTAAAAAAAAATTGATAATAACTTGTGTTGACAAAGGTTTGAGGAAACTGAACTTTTATATACTGAAGTCAGAATGTAAACAGGTGAATATCTTTATGGGGTAACATGACAATATGTATCTAAATCCACAAAATGTGCAATTCCACTTGTAGGAAGTTACCATAAGGAAATAGAGATGTGTGGAAAGTAGTGATTATAAAAGTGTCCACTGCACCACTGTTTTTAATGGTGGAAGATTATAAAAAGAAGATAGTAGATTGGTTAAATAAATTATGTATACTCATAGGTTGAGATATTATGTAGTCATATAAAATCATGTTGTAATAGAACACGTATTGACCTGGAAAAGCAACCACAATATGTGTGTGTGTTTAAAAAAATAAAAACAATATAGAAAATAGTAAATAGAGTGGAGTAAGATACTATATTTTTCAATACTACACACACGCACGCGCGCATATATAAAGTTTAAAGAGAGAGAGAAAGAAAGAGAGATTGATTGATTGAGACATAGCCACAGAGGTATAGATGAAGATATAGGACTAGAAGTAATGCTCCAAAATAGTTATCTTGGGGTGATGAGAGTACATGCATTTTTTCCTTTACTTTGAGATGTATTACTTTTGAAATTAGGAATTAGAAACAATAAAGTTATCTGTGAAAAGAGAAAAATGCTATAAAATGACACACCAGCCTGGTCACAGGTAATATTGTCCATGCCCAGCTTTCAGGAGAATGGTTACATAGGCCAAGATTGCCTTTGGAGTCCCACTGCCATTTTTGTTGATCCTTCTTTCTTTAAGTCATCATGTCCTACAAACTTCCGAGTCTTAAGTGTTTTCATTCACTCATCTATTCATTCATCCGTTCAACAGATATTTGTCGCATTCATACCACATAACAGGCTCAGTAATTGTCCCTAACTAATGCTCCATACTGTAAACATTGCCTAGTTATTTACCTGCACTTACCAGTCTTGAGGCCTGTCTCTCAGATCCTGTTAGGTAACTGACTAGGACATCTTTTTTTAAAAAGGGTGTTAAATAGGTGATACTAGTATGAAACTTGACCTTTAAGAAGGACCTTAAATGCCTTAACCTGAAGAGTAGGTAATGTGAAAATTGCAGGCAACTCCATATGGATATGCTTGCCAGATAATGCTACTTTCTCCTACCCACACATATCCTGACTGGACAGCATGCTTCTAACGGTGTCCTCCCTACAGGGTCTGGGATCCCTATGTTAGATTCATTCCCCTGGCCTCATGCTCCACTATCGAGGGTGCTTCTGGGTATTAGTAATGCATATCAGTTCTTCTATTTTCTTTGTCCTGATCTTCTCCCTCCTGTGGCTTTCCTAGTTCTCGCCATCTGCCCTGTTCTGCCTTCTGGCATTTACGTCCCTCTATTCCATGACCTGCCCTGTTGACTCTGGCTTCCACACTTGTTCTGATACAAACGTTTGCTCTAACTTTCCTCAGTACTGGTGTAAATTTTTCTATCACAACTGTAAGAAATTCTCACAAACATAGTGGCTTAAAACAATACAAATTTATTATCTTATAGATCTGGAGGTCTGAAGTCCAAAATGAGTTTCACTGGGCTAAAATCAAAGTGCAAGTAAGGCTGCATTTTTTTCTGGAGGCTCTAGGGGAAAATCTGTTTCCTTGCCTTTTTCAGCTTCTAGAGGACACCTCCGCTCCTTGGCTCGTGGGCCCTTTCCTCCATCTTCAAAGCCATCCACATTGCATCTATCTGACCATTCTTCTGTTGTCACATCTCCCTCTGACCATAGCCAGAAAAGGTTCTCTACTTTTAAGAACCTGTGGGTTGAATTTTGGACCCCCAAAAGATATGTCCACATTCTCATTCCCAGAACCTATGAATGTTACATTGTTTGGAAGAAGGTTCTTTGAAGATATAATTACAGATCTTGAGACAAAAGATCATCCTGGATAATCTGGCTGGGCTCTAAATCTAATGACAAGTGTCTTTATAAGAGAAAGGCAGAGGGGAATTTGAGGTAGACGGAAGAGGAGAAGGCACGAAGAAGAGAAGGCGGCAATGGAATCACAAAGGCAGAGGCTGGAGTAATGCAGCTACAAGTCAAAGGGCACCTGGAACACCAGAAGCTGGAAAAGGCAAGGAAGGAGTCTTCCCAGAGCCTCCAGGAATGTGTCCCTGCTGACACCTTGATTTTGGATTTCTCGCCTCCGGAACTGTGGGAGAATAAATTCCTGTGGTTTTCAGCCTCCCAGTTTGTGATAATTTGTTACAGAAGCCACAGGAAACTAATACAGGACCCGTGTGATTGCACAGAGTCCTCCAGGGTAATCCAGGATAATCTCCCCAGCTCAAATTCCTTAACTTTAATCACATCTGCAAAATCCCTTTTTCCATGTAAGGTAATATATTGACAAATTCTAGGGATAAGGGCATGGACACTTTTAACGGACTGTTATTCTGCCTACCACAACACATAAATAGACTGTTCATTCTTAAAACTGTTTTTGCCCATGACCTCCATAAGCACAGCCACCTCCCAGGCTATTTTTTATATTTTGCTTCCATCCTTACTTAATTGTCTAGGATCTGTCTCCTGGGTGTTGATGTGGAATATAGAAAGCACATAAATGTGGAGTCAGGCAGACCTGTGTTTAAACCCTGGCTCTTTATTTATTCTCTGTGTATCCTTGGACAAATTATTCAACCTCTATGACCTTGTTTCTTCATCTGTAAAACACAAGTAGTCATACGCACACCATAGAGTCATCACGAGGATTAAAGGAAGTAGCATATATAATATGTTTGGCACACAGTAGGCATTCAATGAACGTTACTTTTATTTTTTGCTATCATCCTATAATCTGTGAACCCATGGCAATCTATAGTCTTGACATAGCTGCTCTGGTAGAGGAAATATTTTTGTATAGTGGCTTTCTAATTTTCCTTCAAATCCCACTGTGGATATAGCTTTCTCATCTGATTATACATAAGGTTCCCCCTGATATCATTGCATTTTATTTTGTACTGTGATTATACCTACACAACACTCAAGTTCCTGGTTGAAAAGGGAAAAATCCTACCAAATTGGCTACTGGGAATAACACAGTTATAAGAACAAATAAACAAATATTATTGTGTACCTACTATGTGTTAAGTGTTGTTGTAGTCACCAGGAAATGAGATTGACACAATACTTATGCTCATGGAGTGGGGAAGCTTGACAAGTAACTAGATGTTTCTAACACAGTGTGATTGGTGCTGTGATGAGCACAAACACAGGGGGACTTAGGGATTGCATAGCAAGGAATAAAGGCTCCCTGGCGTGAGTGATGTCTAATTTGGGATCTGAAGAGTGACTAGAAGTTAGTTATGTAGAGTCCCTCTTACCCTCCACAGAAAGGAAAGGGAGAAAAATAAAAATGAAATTTTGTTCTGATAAATTCAATTGACTTAAACATTAATATTAGTAAAAATTTGGGGTATATAAATATAGCTATTCTTGCTTATTTTTTTTAATTTTTAGATATAGTTGCACTACTGTGATGGGACTAAATGGTCCATTAATAGACTTCTTTCAGGTCACTTGGAGAAAAAGAGGACTTTTATTACGTTTTCCACACAGGACCTCAATGGGCAGGCTGGCGGTTAGTAAACATGTAAACATTATACCGCAAATACCCCTGAATATAAAGCTTTAATTTAGAAAAGAGGGTAGATGTGTTGTGGTGTTGTGGTCATGGTAAGATGTTGGGTAGGGGGTGGTGCCAATGTCTGGAAAACATAGTTTATGTTTTCTAGGAATAGTAATAGCAGCAAAAAAAAAAAAAAGCTGTGAATTTATTATGTGCCAGCTACTGTTCTAAGCACTTTTTGCATATTAACTCATTTAATCATTTTGGTGGTCTGTGAGGTAGGTAATATTATTATCTCTATTTCACAGATGGGAAAAGTGAGATACAGAGGTTAAATAACATTGTCTAAAGTTAGACAGTCAGCAAGTGACGCAGCTGAGAGCCAAGTTAAGACAGTTTGACTTGAAAGCCTGTGCTCTTAACCCCTATAGTAAGTAATTCCCCTTTGGGGAAGGAAAGGCCTTGTGGGAATGTAGACACAGAAATGACATATAAAAAAAGAAAACAGAAGCAAATGTCAACATGACCATATGGCCACATATCCATTAAGTGCCAAGAGATTGATTGAATGAGTAGAGTTACTGAACCTGGGGTTGGGACAGGGAGTGGGTTACTTGGTCAGGAAAGTTTACAGAAAAAGAAATCTTAAGCAGTGTTTTGTTAACAGAAGAATGTAGTTACAACTACTACTACTAGCTAACAGTTTTTGAATCCCTGCTGTGTACCAATAAGTGCTTTACATAATATCTAATTCAATACTCAACACAACCTATGAGGTAGGTACTACTATGTTTCCATTTTCTGATGTGGAAATTGAGGGCCAGAGAAAGTAATTTGTCCAAAGTTTCACAACTCAAAAGGGGTAGAGCCAGGATTGGAACCAAGGCAGTCTGATTCTTCCTTAAATATATTGAATTGCTCCAGTAATTCTTCTCCTTCTCTCTTGCGTCAACAATTTTACCCTTTGCTGAATTATTCCCATCAGCCTTCAGACATACTGTAATCATTTGCATTATTTAAAAAAGTCAATTTCTCTGTCCTCCTACAGCAAAAATTCCTCAAAAGAATTGTCTCTACTCACTGTTTCCATCTGCTCTTCTCCCATTCTTTCTTGATCTCTCTCCAGTCAGACTCTCTTCCCTACCACTTCACTGAAACTGCTCTTGCCAAGGTCACCAATGACCTCATCGCTAATGCAAAGATCAATTCTCAGTTCTCATCTTATTTGACCTTTTAGCACGATTTCATCTAGCAGATAATTCCCTTGGCTTCTGGGGCATCACACCTGGTTTTCTTCCTCTCTGGCTGCTCCAGTTTCCTTCTGCTGGTTCTTTCTTATCTCGCCAACTTCTTAACGCAGGGTCCTAGACTGCCTCTTGCTTCTATCCACAATCACTCCCTCAGTGATATCATCCTGTCTTGTGGCTTTAAATACCAAGCACATGCTATTGAATCCCAAATTTGTATCTACAGTCCAGATATAAGATTTCTCTTCAAAACTCCTGATTTGTATATCCAGCTGCCTCTTTGCATCATTTCTTGTATATCTAATAGGAATCTGAAACTTAACTCGTCCCAAACTGAACTGCTGATATTTTCCTCACAATCTGGTCCTCCCATTGTCTGGCCCATTTGCATTAATGGCCATTCATTCTTCCAGTTGCTCAGGCCATAAACCTTGGCATCATCTTTGACTCTTTCCTTTTTCTCATCCCCCCACCTCAGTCTAAAATCCAGCTTAATAGTTTATCCTTCAAAATATAATTAGAATCTAACCACTTTCTGCCACCTTTACTACAATCACATGGCATTATCTAGCCCTCAACTAGTCTCCCTCATTTCACCCTTAACCCCTAACCCAGAGCAGCCTGAGCGAGCCTGTTAAAACCTAAGTCAGATCATGTCACTTTTCTAATCAAAACCCTCCAATGGCTCCTCATCTCACTTTCAGGATAAACAAATGTCTGTACAATGGCCTATGGTCCCACCCCCGTGGTTTTTAACCATTATTAGTCATTAGAATCACCCAGAAACCTTAAAAAAATACTAATGTCTGGGATCTGCCCCCAAATAAATTGAAGCTGTATCTCCAGGAGGGATAACACATGGTGTGGCCCAGGTATCTGCAATTTTTTAAAGTTCCCCAGGTGATTCTGAGGCCCAGAGAGGGTTGAGAATCCCTGGCCTCATTCCCTCTTGATCTTATCTTCTACTACTCACTATCTGGCTTATTCTTTTCCAGTCACATTGACCTCCTTGCTAGAAGAAGCCAGGCACACTCTTGCCTTGGGGTCTTTGCACTAGCTCTTTCTTCTCCCTAGTATGCGTGTCCCCAGTTCCTAGCATGGCTCACTCCCTCACCTTCTTCCGATCTTTGCTCAAGTGCTGCCTTCTCAGTGAGGCCTTCTCTGATCTTCCATTTAAAAGTGCATTCAATTTTTCTGCTTTATTTTCATCTATAGCACTTGTCATCATTTTGCAAACTATCATTTTTCTTATTTTATTGCATATCTCCCTCAGGTAGAATGTAGACTCTGTGAGGGCAGGGATTCTGAGCTGTTTTGTTACTGCTGTATCCTTAGTGCCTGATGCATAGTAGGCATTCAAGAAATAAATTGTTGAGTGAATGAATTGTTTAATACAACAACACACAATAAAACAATGTTAGGGTAATAAAGCAGTCAATTAAAATGAAGAGCAGAAGAAAGTCCATAGTTAAGTAGTTAAATCTATTTGCTGCGGGCAAAAAGGTACTCACAAAGTAAGTCTACATGCATATTAATGCAACTTGAGATTCATTCTCAAGCTAGACAGGGATCCCTAAGCTTTTTATGTCCATGAACCTCTTTGTCAGTCTGGTAAAGCTTATGGAACTTTTCTCAGAATAATGTTTTTAAATGAAAAAAATCCATAGAATTAAAAAGGAGACTAATTATTTTGAAATACAGTTAGAATAATTATTTTAACGATATAATACGGTAATAGTATGTGTACCTCCATATTAATGTATTAAATCGGGAGTTGGTAAACTTTTTCTATAAAGGGATAGATAATAAATATTTTAGGCTTTGTGGGCCATGTAGTCTGTTGAAACTACTCAACTCTGCCATTTGTACCAGGAAAGCAGCCACAGACAATACATATATGAACTAGCATGGCTGTCTTCCAATAAAAATTTTATTTATGAAAACAGGCAGCAGGCATAGTCTGCCAAATAATAATATCTACTGATAGGTCTAATAATGATCATAATTTTAAAGTAGCAACGAGCATAAATGATACTTTGAGATATCTACAACACCTTTAATGTGATATGAAAACATCTGTGGTTTTTTTATTGGTGATTAAATTCATAGTTACTGCTAATATTAACTATGATTTGTACATTCATAGTTGAAGGAAATGCTAAATTATAGTTAGAGGTTAGTGAAAATAAATATTTAGTTTTTTCGCATCAAAATTCACAGACCTTCTGAATTCTATCCATGGACCCCAGTATAAGAACCCCTGAGCTAGGAGCCTTGATAAACAGTTGAAAATACACCTGTTAACAACTGAATAATCGTTTTATTCAGAATGAATGACAACCCCTTCTGAGTTGAGTAAGCTTGGAATAGACACAGATCCTGGTCATGTATAGTTTTGTGGTGGTGGTGTGGGGTGATGGAAAGAATTAATCTCCACAATATCCCATAGCCCCTAGTAAAGAGTGTCAGGAACAGTTACTAAACAGATACAAGCCTAGAAGGAAGCAAAGAGAGCTGACTACAATTTTTTGAAGCACAGAGAAGGAATGGGCAGGCTGGGATCTTCCAGCAATCTTAAAATTCTGAGCAAGTAGCACAAACTTATTGCATTGCCAAGACTTGAGGGCTTCGATGAGGCTAGCTCTGTTGTTTGCATACATACAATGAAAATAAATATTGTTAAGGGAAACAGTGGAAGGCCCATAACCTTGGCCAGAAAATGGTGGGTCTCTTTCCTAAGATTCACACATTACCCAAAAGCCTCCAACTTCTTAGAATTCCTAATGAAAACTCCAAATATCCCAGTAATAACTCTCAAACACCACAATTTTCATGAATTCTGCCTCATACCCAATTCTGCTTTATAGTGCGGTTCCTGTGTAATTGTAGCTACTGCATTGATTGGGTCAGAGAAGCTATGTGGATTTCTAACTGGATCCAAGTAAGAGCTTTTTCAGGACCCAGAAACTCATTGTTCCTTTAAAGTGGTAGTTAAAAGAAAAAGAAGTAAGCCTGGTATTTTGAATTTATGGTAATAATAGAAAAATTGCTAGGTACTATTCATGAAGGAGTTTAAAGTGAATGTAACACTGCATATATTGACTTCATATTTCAGTGCACATCCAGATTTATTGATTAGAGAATGACTGACTCAAGCAGAGATTGATTTGATAGAAATCACAGCCTGCTTATTTATCATGTGGAGAAAATTTACACATCTACCTAGGCATAAGAGTATTACTTTATTGACTCTGAATTAAGTCTTGGATGAATGTCAAGTTTTCACCCACAGCCCATGGACCCCTTTCAGGACAATTCTTGTTTGTGTTTGAGCAAGGAACTATGAAAATAACATCTTTTGTTTTTGTATTTTTTTTAGTTTAAATGCCCAGAAGTACTTTGAAAAATGTTAATTGGTATTTGTGGTGATACTAAGACTGTTGGCTGAATGAAGTTTTCTTTCATACTATTTATAAAGGAAGCAAATGAAGAATAATGTTAACAACATGACAAAATTTTAAGCACTTTAGAAATATTCATAAATAAATATTACTATACCAATTACAAGTCTCAATAAGGCAGGATGCTAAAGCAAGTAGTCTAGGAATAACTACTCAAAGGCAGTCTTTTAAGTAACTCTACCTAGAAGTACTTGGTTAGATTAGCAGTAATTTAGCTAACATATATGAAGCATTAGACTATACCAGGATTATGCTATATACTTTCATCGGTGATCCCTTAAAACCTTTACAAAAACTCTATCAAGTAGGTATTGATATATTCCCATTTTACATTTGAGAAAACTGAGGTTTAGAGAGGCTAAGTGACTTGCCAGAGGTCCCACAGCTAATACATAGTGCTGGGATTAAAGCAGACTCTTCCTAACTTCAGAGTCTGTATTCTTAACTACCACGCTCTACTGCCTCTTGTTAGAAAGCAAAAAAAATTATGTTAAAATATTGTGCAATTCAGATATTTTCTTAATTGTGAATGGACTCACTCAAATGTTTTGAATCATAGGAATTTTGCCCTAAATTTGGTGGGTTCTCCAATTTGGGGGGGTTCTTGAGTAAATTATTCCTCCCTCACTGTGAGGAAGAGGTAGGGGAATAAGGGAGAGAAGGAGTAGATAAAAGCATTTAACTGAAAATCTTAATTTTTGTATTTTTCGGGAATTAATCACTCAGGACATTGGTTCCTAACTACAAACCAAGAAGCATTCGATTTTGGAAGTCAAGGGGTTAACCCCGTTTGTTACTGGTTATTTCCCTTCAGCACAACAACTGTATTGCAAGGGAAATAGCTGCTCATAAGTGTTAAGGGCCTTATTACTGTTCAAATGCCCTTTTAATACTCTTTATGCTGGCAAAGGTATATTACAAATGAAATTCAGGGGAGGAATAATTCAAACTCCTAGGATGGTGGCATTTTGTAAACCTCGAAGCCACAGTACAAATCTCTCTCAAACCTCTGGAAATCCGTCTTTCTAGCTTAGAGTAGGTGGGAAGGGGCTTGCAAATCCTTTTTGATCTGACAGCTCAAAAATCTAACTTGTTTTCTGATTTCTCAGCCATGACGGGCTGGTGGTGGTGTATTTTTCACTTCAGAAGCTAAGGACTCTTGCTAAAATATGGAGGTCCAAGCAGTCGGGCTTTAATCCTAAATTCTGGGCAGGGGAGACAAAGGAAATAGAAGAATGAATTACACATCAGCCCTCTTCTGGTGTTTTTGTATGAAAAGTATTTGATGATAAGCATTATGGTTTAGGATTTCCCATGCCTTTAGACACAATATCCTCTTTGATATTTCTCAACGTGTCTTGCTTGCCATCTGTACAAATCCATTTGCTCCACGCAGTCGACCCTCTTCTTAAGCTTTCCTGTTCAAGGAAGTCTATCTCCATAAAATTTGAGGTGACAAATAACCTGTCTGCCCTCAAATATTACTCTTACCATCTTTCCAGTGAGCCTGAAATTTCCACTATAGTGTTCCACTTATTCAATTAGTATTTCCACTTATTACATCTGCCCATCATTCATCCATCCATTCAGCAATCTATCAAAAAAATATTTATTGTCTGCTCTGTTCTAGGCACTCTGCTGGGTTCTGGGAATTCACTGGTGATTAAGGCAGACATGGTTTCTGCTCTTGAGTGTACAGCCTATCGGGAGAGATAGACAGTAAACAAGTAAAGGCATGAAGTAATTCACTTCAAATTGCACTAAGTGCTGTGATGAATATGAGTGCAGCAGGGAACAATGATAGAGGATACCAGGGAGTGAACTAATTAGTGTCCTCAGGTGTCAGTTCAGTTGAGACTTAAGACATTCCTCTAGAGAGAACTCCGTTTAAATACAAATATATTATGTCGAAGGGGTAATGCACTAAACTCATTAGAATGGTCACACTGACAGAGGACAGGACTCTGAAGGTGTGGGTCTCATTTATTTTGGTGGTGTGTGGATCAGGGAGAGAAGAAGTAGACTAACTGAACCCCTTCTATGTGCTAGGCTCTGTACCAGGTACTATTGTTTAAAAGATTATTCTCTTTTCATTCTAATCACAACACTAAGAGGTGGGTATCAAATCTATTCTAGGGATGGGAAAACAGGTTGAGAGGCTAAGCAAATTGATCAAGGTCACAAGGTTAGTTGTTGGTAGATCCTAGGAGTAAGAAGGCTGAGGTGTTGTGGGGGGATTGGGTATAATCTCGGGTTTACCAAAAGAGAAACAGAAGCAAAAAGGAAGAAGGGATAGGTGTTATTGACCAAAAATGAATTTCAAAACCTGGTCCTGTCTTTAAATTGCTTACAATTCACCTGGAGAAAGATGACAAATTCTTGAGAAAGGACAGGAGAATATAATAAGCAACACTGATAGTCAAGTCCAAACTGTGCATTATTCCTGAGGAAGATAAACAGGAGGCATAAATGGGAGGAGTCAAGATACTTTGAAAAGGCTACTGGGGAGGAGGTTGTCAAAGCCATCTAAAATGGAGACTTCCTTTAAATAGAGTGCTTGCCTGCCATTGCTTGGATGAAGTGGTTTTAAATTTAAAGCAAGGTAGGTATAAAACAATGATTACTGAACTATCTGGAAGGTCAACAGACACATTCAGATCATTGAGTTATGAATCACTGAAAACTATATAGGCCCAGGCAGCATCCCAGCTGCGGGTACTATTTCAGGTCAAAATGCATAATACCAATTGTTGTCCCCAGCTCCACTTCTTGTCACTAAAATATGACAGTGATTAAATGCAAAATGGAAATATTACAGTATGTAAGTACAAATTTAAAACAATAATGGCCTCTTGTCAGACTATATGGAAAGGCAAAGTTGCATGGAATTTGTTATTATACTTGCAAATGCAGCAATATTTACAATGGGTTGACACAGTGCTACATAACCTAGCACAAGGTAAGGGAAGTATTATGGAAAGCAGGACTGGAAAATTGTGAGCAGAGAACACTGCCTTTTAGGAATCACAAAGGAAGGCATGAACAGGGAGGAATAGGTTCAAGGTCAGTGTTCCACGGACATTTCTGAATAGGCTTCATGCTTCCAATGTCTTTCGTGAATCAAGGCAATGGCCAAATTATGAGATTATTGAAGTCCTTCGGGACAAACATCCCCAACCTCAACTCTAATTTCTTAATTTTCTTATACTTTTTCGATCTCTCATTCTTCTATGAACTATAAGCTCCATGGGGCCAGAAACCATGTCTCTGTCTTGTTCACCACTGTATCTCTAGCATCTAACAGTGCCTGGCACATAGTGCATGCTCGATAAATATTTGGTATTTGAGTGAATACTTATTCTCATGGCTGCCTGGAAATCTCTTGTGACTTTCCTCTCCTGCTAAGGAAATGCCTCTAGGCTCTCTGAATCTCTCCTTACCCAATTATTTTCACAAAACCTCCTTATTTTATATTTTATTCACTCAGGGACTCTCAAAAGAGAGAAGATTTTAACCAATAAGATTAATAGTTTCAGAAACTGCATTAATCCAGGTCCAATCAGAAAAAAAAGAAAACCACTTTAAATGGTTAAAACAGAGGGAATTATATGCAGGAAACTGGTTACCCAGATGATGAGGTACATATAAGGGTAGTTTTATCTCCCAGATTAAGAGTATGATGAAAGCAGCTCTCCTGACACATAATTCTGCTATGAGCTCACAGGATCTAAGGGTTGGAAAGAAAATTATTCATTCAAATCAAACTCCTCAGATGGTTGCTGTGTCACAGATGTCTATTGCCCACTCCAACATCTCTTCTCCTCTTTCTCCTTAGGTACAGAATGCTAATTTTCAGGCGGATACTGTTCTACCCAGAATAAAAGATGCTCTTTTCCTGCCTTCTTTGCAGCTAGCCAAGGCCATGAGACTAACTTTTAGGCAGTGATATGTAAGCAAAGGTTTCAGGTGGGACTTCCGGGAAAGATTCAAAAAGGGAGTGGGCACATTTAAGAGTAGCCCCTTTTTGTTTTTCTGCCTTTTCTCCTTTTTCTTGCCTACACTGAGGACTTGATGGTTGTAACTCCAAAGGACCGTGAGGAATCCTTGAGGGTAGAAGACAAATGATAGGATGATACAACGAAACCATAGGAACCTAGGTCTGTGATGACACCGTGGAGTTCCCCTGCAGCTTTGGACTGCCTACTTCTAAACCTCTTTTGCATAAAAGAGAGATACACCTCTATATTATTTAAGCCATTGTTTTATTTTCTGATTTTTTTGCTTTCTTTCGGTTACATACAACTGAATGTAATCCAAACTTATCCAGCTATATTGTTTTTATTGCTTCTGGGACAAATGGCCATTTAACTTTGGCTTGGATACTTTCAGTGGTGGGGAACTTACTAACTCTTGCAGTGTCTATCTTTGGACAGCTATTACTAACGAGAACTTTTCTTTACTGAGTGCACAATTTATATTTATGTAGAGTCCACCCATAGATCCTAGAATGGCTGTGGGGTCACAATTTTCTAGTCCTTTATTTTTGTGTGCCACATGTTTGAAGACGTGCTCATGTTTCTTTCAGTTGGCTCATCTCCAGGCTAAATATTTCCAGTTCCTCCAACTACTCCTCACAAGACGTGGTTTCTTCATTGCAACAAGCTTAGCCTAGCTTCATGTATAAGTTCGCTCAATAAATGCTTGCGGAAAAGAGCTCCAGGCTATAAGATTCAGCTGTGTTGCCTGCAGTCCTGTTTATTTAATAGATTCAATTGAATTAAAGAAAAGGCACTTTTTACTTGCTCTATGCCAAATTGACAGCCTGCAGTTTACATAATGGACCTCCCTATTTTGGGTGGGCTAAAATCTAGCTTAAAACAAACACGATCATTTAATCCTATACTATCTTATAATCGGTGTGTGCAGCAAGAGACTTAAAGTTTTAATTCATTATTAACCATACTGTACACAAACCAGCTTCTCGTTTTACATAGTAAGAAGCAGCATTCCCAGAGTCATTAGCTGTTGCTTAATCTGCTTAAACAAAGCTCCCTTCCTAAATGTTTTCTGTAGAGGTAGCCAATTTGGACTGTCAGGCTCTCATCATCTCCTGGACTATCTACTTAGAACTTGTCAATCAATTCTAATGGAACATACTCTAGCGGTCTACTGAGAAACCGCTTTCTATATGCATTAAAATAGGTTTATAGTCTTTCAAAATATGTGCCTAAGAGTTATGCTTCTCTCCCTACCACTCCACTGGAACAACACTGGCAAAAGTCACTGATTCCTACCTGTCAAATTCAATAAACTAATATTGTTCCTCATCTCAGCTGACACCTCTGTGGTATTTGACATTGTTGACTAATCCACTTCCAAAATTCTCTCCTCTCTTGGTTACTGACACCCTTCCTCTACTGGTTCTTCTTCTTTACGGCCATTCCTCAGTGTCTCCTGTTGGGTTCTCTTCCTCTGATCACCTCTTAATTGTTGCTGTTCTTCAGAGCCCTGAGCATAACCCTCTGCACTCCTCGCTTTACACCTTGCCCCTGGGCAACCCCATCCCCTTCTGCAGCATCAGCATAGGCTGATGACTTTTATGTCTTTATCTCCAGCTCTGACCTCTCTGTTTTGAGCTCCAAAGCAATATTTTCAACTGACACAGGGGCAGCATTACCTTGATGGCTCATAGGCACCATGAAATATATCCTCAAAACTCCCCCTCCAACTCAGATACTAAAGCCAAAAATCTGAGAATCAGGCATTTTAAGTTATTCCTCCCAACAGCCATGTCATGTAAGTATTATCCTCATTTAGAAATGTGAAAATCGAGGCTCAGAGTGGTTAAGTAGTGTGCTTACAAATCCCTCAGTGGAATCGAATGAATTTCAGTCTGACTCTGGAGCTGGAACTCTTAACTATGCTAAATCCCCCTAACTAGGGGATTCTATCATAGGATATTATGTCTTCATCTTGAAAATCAGAGAGCAAGAGTGTGAGGGGAAGGAACTCTCCAGAGGAAAGGGTTATTGAGGTGATTAGGTTAGGAGGGAAGAGGAGGTCCCTGACCAACCTGAGAGAAGCATAAGCTCAAGGAGGGCAGGGAGCAAAAGGCAGTGGAGGGAAAAAGTGAGTAGAGCCAGGGCAGCAGGGTGGGAAGTGCCTTGGGCCAAAGTTGTCTTCCTTAGGGCCTTGTGGTGAGACAATTGACCTCACCGAGTTTCAGTCCTGCCTGTAGGTAGGTGGTTTCCAGGTGGGAAAGGGAAAACCTTTTGGTAATCCCAAACTTTGAATTCCATACAACTTGTACTGAAATCAAATGTGCCTATTGACTGATACACATGACTGTCAAACATGATGAATAGCTGCAGGATATAATAAATTGCAATTAGTTTGGAACAGAACCAAAGGCACAATTTCCATAGCAAGCTCAGCCATGAAAATTATAAGCAAATTGAGAGAGTAAAATAATTATTCTTAAAATATTTTTTTCATTCAATTTGGTTAAGCATCTATCTATTGCTGTTATTTTTATTTTCCCCCTACCCCCAAATTTCTTCAAACATTTTTTGTCTTTGGGCTTTTAACTAAGTGTTCCTTTAAGGAATGGAACTCATATGCAGTATACGCAAGGCACTGGGACAGCAAATTTCTTTTCTCTCTCTCTTTTTTTTTTTTTTTTGGTGAGGAAGATTAGCCCTGAGCTAACATCCGTTGCCAATCCTCCTCTTTTTGCTGAGGAAGACTGGGCCTGGGCTAACATCCATGCCCATCTTCCTCTACTTTATATGGGACGCCGCCACAGCATGGCTTCACCAGCGGTGGGTCTCACTGCGCCTGGGGTCGAAACTGCAAACCCCGGGCCGCCAAAGTGGAGTGCTCGCACTTAACTGCTATGCCACCAGGCTGGCCCCTAATCTCACAGTCTATTGGTAAGTGTCTATGGCTTGGCAAATTGATGTGTTCCAACAGCATTGGCTATAAGACAAATCCTATTTTACTGTTGCCTCACATTAGAACAGTGGAGATGTGTTCCCATATGCATCTCCCACCCCTTGCCAAATGAAATGTGTTACAAATACTTAGAGAGGTAGGTGTCAAGAGTACATTTCTTAGATGACATAGAGACCATGATTATTTTGGGGGAGAGGTGTTTTGTTTGGAGTCTCTCTTCTTCCGCTGTTCCCTTTACCCTTCTTCAAGAAAAGGATTATCCTAAGCCTGGTTGTCTTCCTGAGCATACATCTTCACTCTTTCTGTGGGTCTAAACAGCATCTAGAAAGTATAGATGTGGTGCTACGTCTCACCACCAAGTACTATGTTTTAATACAACGTACTCCAGCATGAAAATTCCTTATGTAACATTCTTAGATACTTTAAAAAGTAAATTAAATGACCTTCTTTATCAATTATGTAAATTAGAACTCAGGTAAAGTGAATTTATTTAAAAAAAAGTGATCATTTTAGTTAAAACTCCGGTTTCTATCCCCTCCTTCTTAACAGCATTGTCAAAATGCTTTCAGGTGGGTAATGGTTTCATTTATAATCTAGTTAGAGAAAAGCCAATACTTAACTGTAAATAGTTACTGATTTATTTTTCAGGCACCCGAGGCCATACAGTCTGTATAAATTGACAAAAGGCAGGACTGAGAATTTCTTTCATGTGTTTCGGTTTCTAATTGTGATATTTGTTATCCTTAGACAACATACATAACTTCTGGGTTGTTGTATTTAGAATAATAATTTATCATTATCCTGTTTCCTTATAGTATAATGTGAATTTATGGATTAATGATCAGAAAATGGTTTGAGATTCATGGATGAATCTAGTTTTTTTTTTTTAAGGTGTCTCACAGGTACTCAATGATATAACTAGTTTATGAATTCTGAATTTTCATATCCTTTCTCTGGATTATTTTGTCCCTTTCTCATGTTTTTATAACAATTTAGGACCTGCCAGATTGGGTCATATCAGTATTCCCTTTAGCCTAAGATTTCACCTTCAACTCTGTCAGTAAGAGAAATTTTGTGGGAAGATGGATATGTTTTCTTTTCGTGACATCAACCTTAAAAGTTTAGGGACAATCCCTAACAATCTTAACTACTCCACAATTCATTAAGGATCTGTCATACATAAATTTACCTTAACATTAAGTATTTCACACTGGGACTATTATGGTTTTCTACATGCTGATAAACAACTGATCTGACTAAACTTTACCCATTAAATTGCCTGATTCATTGACAGAATAAGTTGCATGTTTTGGTATTTTATAGATGCAGCCAAAGGCACACACCAAATAAGCAAACTGAATAGGGAAAATGCTTGTGACAGTTAAGCCTGAGGGCACTGTCAAGCTCCCCTGGCATTCAACAAGATCCCTTTTCAGGGAAACCAAAGGGCATGACAAGGCCAATTGTCAGATCAGGCCAGCATCAAATATCAGTAGCCATGGAAAGATGTAGGGACTGGTGGCAGACCTGGGTCAGGAGCTAAGTACCAAGTGGTATCAGACATATATGTGGGTGTAAGTGACTTCTCTGACTTTCTTATCACATGTGAACTGGACGGTCATTTGATTTCAAGATAAAGGTTAAGATAGGAAACTCCTGTGGCATGGGCCATGTGCTGCCAGATGAGTAAGTTACTGACAAGGTCACTCATTTAAATTGGGAGAAGAGGGAAGGAGGGGATATTTTTAGAAGTGTAGAAGCCCAAACTAGCAAGGAAATGGGCCTGCTCTAATCATTACTGACCGGACTTCACCTGGAGTATTACATTCCTTTTGGAAACCATCCTTTAAAGGGATATAATCAGACTGGAGTCCTTTCAGAAGACGATTATTAGTGCAGTGAAGGGACTCTGAGCCATGGCATAAGGAACCCAGGATGTTTAATTAGGGGCAAAAAAATGTTTATGGAGGGCTTCTTTGTCCACGAGGGATTAAATTTGTTCTGTGTGGCTACTTATGACAAATCTATGAGCAGATTTCAGCTGGATATAAGGAAGGATTTTCTACCAATCAGAGCTGTCCTAACAAGAAAGGGCAGTCTTGATAGTGTTTCCTATTCTTATAGGTTTTCAGGTACACAGATGTAGAGTGAATAATGGGCAGGAAGAGGGAGAGGGGATTCCTGAAGTGCACGAGTGCTTGGACCAAGTCAGTTGTTGGTACAGTACTGGATCTGTATGACTAGTTAGTGAAGATTCAAAAAAAACTTGAAAGTACTGATATATGTTTCTAGCTTTTAATTTTTTTTACCAAGTGAGGCCTGATAAGGTTTTTAGGGTAACACTTTTTGGCAATGGATAACACTTTTCTTCTCTTTCTGAGTCTGAAACCCATTGGAAATTGGAGCCAGGCTGCCTGGGTCCGAATATAGACTGTGCCACTTACTAGCTGAGTGACCTTAGGAAAATTCCTTAAACTTTCTGTGCCTCAATTTTCTCATCTGTAAAATGGGATAATAATTCCTACCTCAAGTGTAAAGCGTGGGAATAGTGCCCTGTTCATAATTGGTGTTCTATAAGTGTTAGCTATTAGCTCTCAATTGAGAGATAGGTACAGGAGTTAGCTGGAAGATAAAATATCACTGTTAGCGCTGATAAAGCAGAAATGGGGATTGTGGTTTTAGATCTGCAGCCAAGTGGGTGTGCTAATACTTCACACCTGCTTGACTTACTCACCCGGTCATTGTCCCAGCTGGACAATTATCGATCTTCTCTGTAGGAGTTAGTCCCTTTCCTGTTTGGCACAGAATGTGAACATCTGTGGACAAGATGGCTCCAGAAAGTGAGAAACTCAGAAGGCGCCAAGTCGAAGATGCTCAGTTCCTTCTTTCAAACTTATTAAATCAAATAATTCACTCCTTCTCCCATGGAGAGGAGTAAATGAGGGGTAAGAGAGGCAGCAATATTATTCTAGCAGAGCTCTCTTCCCATGGACATCTGAGACAAGAAATGAAGGTTCACCCTCTAATGAGGACACTAAGGAAAAAAAAAACATTTCGAAAACCATCATTTCATACCCCAAAAATAGAATGAAGCAAAGTCCTTTAATAAATTTAGCTTTCTATCACATTGCCCTTATTTTTCACAGACCTGCAAAATTTCATTAGGTTTTGGCACTGGTCCCTGGACTAGCCTTTGGGAGCCACTAAACTAGATGACTTTTAAGATCCTTCTAACCACGAGATGTTATAATTCTATGATAGAATTTCATTTGTACCTGGTCTGCAGAAGAGAACCAAGGGACTGAACCTGGGTCAAGGGACAGGCAGATCCTGAAAATGTGTTTGTGAAAGGGTTGACAGTCAGGCCCAGAGCAGGGTATTTTTTCTCCCTGGAATTCTTAATCAGATTTCCCTACTGTCACTATCAAGAAGAATTTATCTAGAAAGGCCAGAGGGTTGTTGTCAGGAGAACTTGATGTTGAACCTCTGTGCCCAGTCTTGGGCTTTGGGATTTCCATTGCCTGCCTGTGCATTACGACAGTTGGAAGAAAAGACAGAGATGTCAGTTTCAGCATCTCTCTCAGTAATAACATTTCAAATGTGTTTATTTCTTTGTCTTAATATTTTATTACTAGCTTGTTGTTCTCCTCATCCCTCATGTGGTCCCACTCCCCGCCTTGTGAACTGATGAAGCTATGTTGCAGCAAATTGAAATAGAAAAGCACATATCCAGGGTGATTTATCAGCAATGTGAAATTCTATCCTAACCTGAAAGTCGAGGAGCAAGAATCCCAAGCTATTTCAAAATTCATATTACAAGACAGACAATCAGATGCCCCCAAACCACAACATCTTGTACTCTATGAATCGTACACTGACAGAGCCTTTTGGTTGCATTTGTATTTCCAAATAAATACAAACATATGTCACCATTTTTTATTGATTTTGGACTTTCCTAGGAAGGAAACGCTGTTAAATTATAGTAAATGGTGTCAACTAAAACAAATAGCGCAAAACCCATTAAGAAGGCATTTGTTGCAGAACTTGGTTTGATTTGTTGGCGTCAGTTGAAATCATGTCAAAATAATGTCTTCGGAAACCAAATAAAAATTTGTTTGCAAATTTGTCTGCAGCAAGCCTTCCTAGAGCATAAAAATCCTTAAGAATCAATATGGTTTCATTCAGTATACAAATGTACTGAAAAGCATTACGGCAAAAATTGCATTGCTGAATTATATGATAGTGTTAGTGAATTAATAAATAATAATAGATGATAAATAATATAGTGACCGAATTAGATAATACATTTATGAAGAAGTAGAGGGAGAAAAAGATTAAGGGGGATAGTCTTGGGAGAAGATCAATTTTCAGATGAGCTAAACTAACATTTTATATTGAGAAAATTAATGGAGTTTAGTCCTGTAACTCACAAAGTCCAGTTAAACTAAATTTCACTGCAGCCTTTAAAAAAGGAAAGGAGATGCAAAATGCTTAGTTCTGAAGTGATAACCATTTGAGTTCTAATATTAGTCAGCCTGCATCTATAATTTGCATAACTGTGTTTGCCTTCCAGGTAATTGGGAATTTAATTGCTATCAGAATAAAATTTGAGCCTTATTTCCAAATGATGTCAATGCAATGTGTCCCAATGTGCAGTTTTGAGAGTCACTGTAAGTAGGAAAATGAGAGGGCTGCAGTTGGAGTTGGGCTTCAATATAAAGTCAAAAAGTTTGTCTTCACTATACCCCAGGTCCTCTTCTGCAGGTCCTCTTTATCCTTTCACTGCCTTCTAGGGTGCAGTTCTCACCTGTGGTGGTGAAGCTAAGTCTGCCTCTCTTGGCCCTCTCTGTTTCCTCCTCCCACTCAAACAGATCCATTCTACTTTCTACCCCACTTCTAATCTCATTCCTGATATGTTTAAAGGAGCTAATTTGATAAACTAGTTAATGTCTTGATCCCTTTTCTCTCCCAGGTAGTTTATTTTTATTTTTGCAAAGTAAAAAAACAAAAACAAAAACAATCTGAATCTCAACCACTACAGTTTCATAAAAGAAAGAGAACTTTTTTGTGTGTGTGTGAGGAAGATCAGCCCTGAGCTAACATCCGATGCCAGCCCTCCTCTTTTGGCTGAGGAAGACTGGCCCTGGGCTAACATCCGTGCCCATCTTCCTCTACCTTATATGGGACGCCGCCACAGCATGGCTTGATGAGCGGTGCATCGGTCTGCGCCCAGGATCCGAACCTGCCAACCCTGCACCGCGGAAGTGGAGCACGCAAATTTAACCACTATGCCACGGGGCTGGCCCAAGAAAGAGAACTTTAATGTCCGCCTCCCCCAAAATGAAAGTAGGAAGGATATGATCACAGAATAAAGGACAGTCCTTTCAATTGAATACGTTAGCTTTATGGCAAACTCTCATTACACTGATCTTATTTTTTTAATTGTATAAAAAAATCAGTGAGACTTCATCACTGCCCAGCACTCTTTTCTAAACTGGTATTTGAAAACTGTTATTTTATACTGGTAACATTGCCGTGATGTTCAGAAGGGAGGGCGATGGTTCTTGTTACTGATTTTCTGTGGTGGAGTGAAGTATGGTTATGGGACAAAGCAGGAAGAGGCTACGGGGCTCATCTTAGTGATCAGACGGTAACTGCAGGCTCTGGGGTAAAGTAGAAAGAATGCACAGAATACAGGAAAGACAAGTAAGGCCTGATCAGTGGGGAAGGGTGACAGAGGAGGTCACAGGAGCTTTACAAACCTGGCTGCTCAAGGGGTAATGCCTGTAGGTTCTTTTCCTGGCTCTCACAACCTCTTTAACATGAATGGTTGGAATTGTAGGGCTTTGTATGGTGGGGCGGCCTTTTGCTGTCCACGTCACACTGCGCAGCCAGCTTCCTTATTGCAGTGATTGGACACTGGTATTACCCCATTCCAGGTTGGCAAGACAGCATTTTAAAATTGATTTGAATTTTGCAAAGTGTTCTGTAAGTCAAGTCTTTTAGTGTCAGGGAGAGGCAAGTTGCTAAATTATGCATATGTTATATGTATATCGTATATTTGTATGTGTGTGTATTCCAACTTCCAATACAGATCATACCAGTTTCTTTTTTTTTCCTTTGCAAAAAAAGGACCAAAAGAGCTAAATCAAAGCTTGAACGAAGTGCTGTCAGGGTTCTGGCTTTGGGGGTTGTTAGAAGCATTGTGAGGAAAAATCCAACAGAACAATGCCCTGTTGTTGCGAGTGAAACCAAGAGACCATCAGAGGGAGTACTTTAGCTGCTCTGAAAGGGCTCAGAGGGAGACAGATAATAAATGTACAACAAACAGTCCAATGTCAGAAGTGATCACTATTGCAAAATGAGACTGAAAGCCTATTTTTTAGCGATTTCTACAAATGATGTCCCAACTCTGGCCATGGCCAATATTAGCTGGATAATACTTTGAATCTGACTAATGTGGAATCTTGCAAGGACAAAGAGGATTTGCTCACTAACCGGTAAGACAGGTACTGGTCACGCATGCTTAAATGTGCTAATAGTTCTGGTCTTTAATGGTACCAATTTAATGAAGATGATCTTATGCATTTTTAATTGTTCGCCTATGATTTGATATTAGCCATGCCTTTCTGACGAATATGAAGATTTGTTGGCCAGAACTGACGTTAGCTGGAACCTGGATCTTTAAATTGTCAGTTTCTCCCACATTTCCCTTGCCTTTGCCTTCCCTAGTGCCTTGGTACTCTATTGAAGGGCCCCACTTGCAGCCCAGACCACTCCTTACCCTATTCTTAAATCATTTTTCAAAACAACAGAAAATATACCAGCAACCTCAGACCTCTTTAATAGGGCTTGAAACATTGATCCAGGAATGAGCTTTATGCATTCATTCCACTCTTGAATTGTAGTGCTCCCCACTCCCCTTTCTAGGTCACTTTTGCTTTGATCACCCACTTTACAATTTATCCAGTAATTCTGCCTTGTCTCTCTGTAGGGCTATGTCCCCACCCTGAACCTTGCCTACCTCCTGCCAATCATCTGTCTCTAGACTCTGCCCCAGCCCATTCCTTGATATCCTATCAACTGGAAAGACATAGACAAATCATGATGATGATGGACATTACGCTTGACTTCTGGGTTGGAAGCTTTCTAGAATTTCCTGTTGCTGGGTTGGATCTCCTCTTTATGACCATTGTTTGAAGCTATGGATGCTGCTCTGGAAATCCCTACTGTCCTGGTTGAGGCCAGCCTCTGCATTCTGGTCAGATTCCTACAGCACATATCCTAGTTAATGGGTCTTTGCTTGGTCCAATTTCCTCTCCCATCATACTCTGTGGCTGAATCCATCTATGGTTTGTCTCTGTAGATGATGTGATGGGTACTGTAAAAAGCTCTATTCCCACAATCTCCATCAGTGATACCTGAAATTTATTGCTATTAGAGTTCAGTACGTTGAGATAGGGAATTGTTTCTATAGCAAAAATCTGTGAAAATGCATATATTCCAGGCGTCTTAGTAAGAATACGCTAGGCTAGTTTGCGGTAATGAGTAAACCCAAATATGTAATGTCTCAACACAATAGTTTATTTTTTTCTCAGATAGCAGTCTTGTGTGAGTTTGTAGGTCAGCAAGATGGTTCCCCTCTCCACAGTCATTTAGAGATTCCAATTTTCCCCATCTGGTGGCCCCCTCAATTCCCTAAGGCCTCATTGGCATCTACATCCAGCTGGTGGAAAAGAAGAGTGAGCCTGGAGAGTCAAACCCTTTTCTTAAAAGCTTTGGCCTGGAGGTGGTGCCTAGAACTTATTCTCAAATGCCATTGGTTAGAATTCAATCACACGGTCACATCTAATTGTAAGGGAGGCTGGGGAATGTAGTCTAGTCATGTTACCAGGAAAAAAATGGGAGAATAGATTTTGGAGGACAGATAACAGTCTCTGACACACCAAATAAGGATAATACACTAATTCATTTTCAGCCTTTGATACCTTAACACAGTTTTGTTCATTAAATTACTGATACTTTGGGACACAGATTACAAAAGAATAGGATATAGCCTAAGTCATGAGAGTGAATTCGAGGGGGACAGGGGAATGCATTGCCAACATATGGGTCAGTGATGGGAAAAGTCAGGTTTCTTTGAGGTGACAAATCTGGGGGGACAGGACTCTTAGAAAGCCAGGGGTCAATATGTGGGTACTGGGAATAGGAGAGACAAAGGGATGGAAACAAAGTAAAGATAAAAAAAGATGTCTCAGTTTTGTTTCAGGTTAGATCTTCTTCTAATATTTATATTCAAAATGCTTACCAAATGAGGGTCTTCAAAATGTGAATAATCCAGTTTTGTGCCTATTTCTTCCAGTCATTTGTCTTTGTCAAGGAGTGGAAGAAAAATACTTCCAAAGCTCTGGTTCTTAGTGTGCTCCACCAGCTTTCTGCTTCTCATAAGATTCTTCAACTTAGTACTAAACCAGAAGGATTAAAATCCCATCAATTTCATCATTCTTTGGTCTTTGCTCAGGTCACAACGAAGTAATAGCTTTCTTACAGCCATCCATTTGGTGTTGGGCTGCCCAGTGGGAGCCTTATTATGTATGAAGCAAAATCTTTTCATATAGGATTAGGTTCTGTTTCCTGTTGGACTGGCCACTTTATACAAGGGAGAATTGGCCTCTAGTTCACATGCATTCTCTCTTCCCCCACAGCCCTACAGACTGTGAGTGATTGACCCATGTTAGTGACCTACTGACACATGCTTAAACACCTGGGCTGGAGCATGAGTTGATTCAGCAGGAAACAGGAAGGTGAGTGGGAGGGTGGAGGTTGCCAAGCAATGAGCCTCAGCTGTTGTCTGCAGAGCTGTTAATGGAGCTGAATCTGATTTGTGTTTAGCTGAAAGCACTTTGCCAAGGCAGACAGGAGGCAAAGGTCTGGAGATTCAGAGGCATAGAAACCATAGCTTTTGCTTTTTAGCTTGTGTGCTGGATATTTTAACTGGATGGCAAAAGGATCATTGAAGGTAGAGAGTCATGGGCAGTCAATCCATCTGGATAAATAGATTTCTAAGGGTCTTAGGGCCTTGTTAGTGGTAGATGATTATCCATGTAATATGATGTGAGAAGTGCTCCAAAATATCCTTTTCCTGCAGTGTCTTAAACCTCTTAATTAAAGATCACTCCTTTAAGAACGTTCTAAAGCAATTTTAATAAACCAAGTTTATTTAATAAATACTTACATAGCACTTACTATATGCTAGACACTGTGTAAGGGCCTTATAGATATTAACACATTTATTCCTTGTAACAATCCTATGAGGTAGGTACTATTTTTAGTATCCTCGTTTTACAGGTAAGGAAATAGAGAGAGACTGGCCCAAGAAAACATACCTGGTGAGTGGCAGAGCCAGGACTGCAAACCTAGGCAGTCTGGCTCCAGATTCTATGCTCTTAACCGTTATACTCTGCTGCCTCTCATAGCATAGGACGTTACATTTATTTGGTGGATGTGTAACCCATTCTAGCAGATATTTGTTTACCTAATCATACTACTATCCCTTCCACCTAGTAGAGAGCAGGACTCTGAATGTTCTGGAGGGAAGGGGCATAAGAGGTCCTGATGAGACTGTTAGGGGAATGAGGGTATCAGGATGAGGGTCTTGTTAAAGGGCTAGATCCCCCAGCACCTATGCTCCCTAAACATGCATCATTCAAGGAACAGTGCTTTCACCTCTTTCCCCTGGTTTGTATGAATTTGATTGCAGTGATTCACATTTTCAGTCTCATCTCTTATTTTTATTTTATTTTATTTATTTTATTTTATTTTATTTTATTTTATTTTATTTTATTTTATTTTATTTTATTTTATTTTATTTTATTTTATTTTATTTTATTTTATTTTATGGTATACTCAGAGGTGGTATAGGCTGGACATGAAATACATGGACTCATTCACCCAGGGAACAAAGAATGATTTGGGCTGACTGAGAAGCCATGGATGACTATCTTAAAACTGGTTTTCAGTTTTCTATTCAGAGTCAGTGCACCTTGCTTGCCCAGGGCAGGATTACTTCCTCTGGCCTGGTTTCTCTATGGATAATTTGGTACTGGATGCTGCTCTCTGATCACTCAAAGCTCCTGTTAGCTTTTCCCCATCCTGTTTTATCCTCATACTGTGTTTTATAGGTGACTGACTGCCTCCTCCGTTGGCACCACATGGCAAAGGGCTGCTGCTGTCTCTCCAGAATGTTTCACCGGATGTCACATAGCCCATGGCTTTCAGTCTACAGCTGGCTCTCCTACACACTCCTGTCTGTGGCTCTTCAAATCTTCAATTTTCTGTATTAGACTTAAATGTCTCACTAAATATTCCAGAGGAATATCTGATGGAAAAGGGAGTGGTGATGATTTTGGTGGGTATTATTACGCCCTCAGTCCTTGTCCCTGGAAGAATTTTCCCAAGCAGATACTATAACTAAGGCAGTTAGTCAGCAGAAATCCAAGCACCTACTATGTACAGGATGCTAAGTAAGGCACTTCATGCCTCAGGCACTCTGAGCTGACCTCACTAGACCATTACGTTCTCTGCTCCTAGAGAAAGAAAAGATATCTTGACTGACAAACAGATTTTTCATTTCCTGTGTGTAACTGGGGATTCAGCTCCTACACTTTGGCGCTGAGCTTGTTGTCTTCATAATTAATGCTAAAAAGAACAGATTTGGAAAGAACACGGGAACAAGAGGCCACGTCTCCAGAGGGAGACTTAGAAGTGGACTCGGTGCATTTCCCCCACACCATTAATCCCCTATGGTCATATGTGGGGAATACAAATGCCCTTCTGAGGCCCTCTGGTTCAATTTCACCATAAGACAATTGACCTACCGCCACTGTGAGGAGCAAAGCCTTGAACAAAGCAGCTGCTGAAAGGACCTTGTCAAGCTAGAAATGAATTATGAATATGGCTCTGAAAGGGAATGGCATCAGAAACCAGGTTCTTTATTATTTACGTTAACAAGTTGGAAGACGATGCAGTGAGCAAAATCCCAAGTTTGGAAAGTGCTACATCTTGAAGTGCAACAATGAGTAGAGAAACAATGAAATCCAACAAACGTAAATTCAGACTAATATGTCTCTGAAAAAAGAGCCCAAAGAGGAAATATTTTCAGAGCAAGAAAGGGCTAAAGCAGGCTAAGTCATTACTGAAATTCCCTACCGTCAATTTGTTTGAGAATGAAGCTCAGAATTAGGAAGGAATAAAAAATGCCTAGATTGCCTGCTGGACAGACACAATACAATACACCTATCAAAGGCGGCAGCATTATCTCTGTTAGAGATGTGTGCCCTTACAATATGCCATTCGTCTCTTATCTGGGTTGAACGGTAAATTATTCTAATACAATATCATATTCTGCTCTACAGAGAGATTCTGAATCTTCACAGCTTGATTGGCAGAGGTGTGTGTGTATGTTCAGGCTTTCTGTATACTTCCTCTAATGCTAGCTGCTTTCCTTTCGCTACATGCAGAGCCCTCTTGCCCACCAATAACCTCCCTCCCTTCATCAGAAATGGTCTTTTGTTTAACCCTCTTACTCTTCACCCCAGCCGTGTATTCTAAATATTTCTCCCTGTAAGTCCCGGTCTGGCAATGCCAGAATTGATTCCTGACTTCACAGCAAGCATAATAATCTCCTGAGATGAAAGACAAGGCAACATTTGGCCCATTAAATTAGATCCTCCTCCATACTGGTATTTCTATTTTGTTTGAATTGTACTTTGTCCTATATTACATCTCTTAGTTTCTGGATGTTTGGTCACTTGTATTCCTCTGCATTTCTTCCTTTTACAGAGCCCCCACTTTCTGTCTTTTTCTGTCTTCAAGCATCCGTGGCTTCTTGGTTTATTGATTATGAGGCTTCTGACCCACTACTTGCTCTCACCCTCCTTATTTCCTTTTGCTCTGACTGTAGCTTGCCTAGCCTGCTTGGCCCAGACCCATTGCATGCTCTGATTTCTAGAACCTGCATAATCTCTATCAAAATTCCTTACTTCACTGGCCTGCCTTTTCATCTAGGTAGTACTTTGACTTGCTATAATTGATACTTTGAAGTGATGCTATTATGGATATTTCTCCTTGTACAACTCTGTTCTATTTTTTTCCAACAAAGCTTTGGGTCACTTTGGGGAGAGATAGGAGGAAGGCTGAGGGGTGAGTGTGTGTGTGTGTGTGTGTGTGTGTGTGTGCACATGCACACGAATGCACATGCACATGAGGAGCCACTTGGAAATTACTTTGAACACTTTCTGTTAAATATCTATTGCAGCAAGGCAGGACATTTAAAAATGATCTTAGTGCCAATAATATTGGTTCACAGTGATAGGCCTGGGCTGTGGCTATCCTAACCTTGAATTTTGAGTCAGGAAGGCCTTTAGCAAAGTTTGGGAAAGAGGTATGATCTGACTTAACTGCTCTTATTAGTGGAGCATAATATTATGCACATGCATATTTTTTTGAAGTAGCAACAGTTATGACTGATCATAAATGATCTTTGACATTTTACGGTTTAAATTTTTTTAAAATATATTATTCTGTTTAATCTTTTTATTAGGTTGAACCATATGAAATTGCCAATATTTGAACATTTGGACCTACAAAAATGAAATAGCAATTTTGTACAGTTCACCCTCATAGTTTACAGATGAGGAAATCGAGGCTCAGCAAGATTAAGTGGCTTCTCCAAGGTCACTCATTTACACACTCAGTAGTAGAGCTGGGATTCAAATACCCCTGTCTCATTCTCATGTTCTCCATTGCTCTCTGCCTTTGTTTCAAGGTCAAGATTCTCTAAAAAAGCACTGGCTACAAGTTCCAGAGCTCAAGTATTTTTGTCTACATTGGCCCACTGGAATTAGTGACTTTGAAATGCCCCTGAACACTTTTAGAACAGTCTCAAAAACCTCAAATTGACAAAGAAAAAAATTAATAAATCTTCACACAAATAGTACTGCCCCACCTCTGTGCCCTCTGCTTTGGAATATGACAGTATCTGGATATCTGTCTCGCTCTTGTTTTTCCCTTGCTCCCTACTTCTTTTTATTTGCTGTCTCTTTTTATGTCACCTTCTCTTACTATTCTTCAACCCCACCCTCCACAATCTTTTGTTTTGAGCTCAAGCTCTTGAGCTTCCTTCTCTATTTAAGGGTCTTTTTTCTCGGCCAAGATCTGATTGTACCACTGATCCCAATTCAATTCTTCTCACCAAATAACGCTGTGGAACAGAAAAACCAGAGTGTGGAATCAGCCATCCCAGCAGGTGCCACAGCCACTTGCTCTCTAAGAGCTTCCTGTTTTCTAACAGGAAGTTTCAGGAAGAGGCTGTCTGGTGCCCCTCCCTGCAGTGCTGCTAATGCTGTCCCAAGGGAACACCCTTCAGATCCGAACAGCCTCCTCTCTCTGCTGGGCCACAATACTGTCCTAGAGTGGTGCTTCACTTAATTAAGTCAAACTGGTGAGCACCGCGCATATTAATGAGCACCCTAATGAGCATTAATTTTTGACGTTCTTCGTTAACAAGCATTATAAACTATGACAAATTTTGGTTTGCCTTTGTGCCAAGATGAGGATGAGTGGTTGTTTAAAGCTATAAATCCAAAAGCTTCCCCCAGAACATGGAGGGCTGCTCATTAACACTTCTGGAGCTCCCAGTGTCAAATAAGATAAATAAATGACCCAATATGGTTCCCACTGCCCTTTCCCCCATCTGCCTTCGTCACACCTTTCTTTTCTAAGCGAACTCTCTCCTTAAAGCGCACACACACACTTACTCAAAACCACTTTTCACTTTAGACTGTTGGAAAAAATGCACACATCTTGGAAGTTACTAGACCTAGTAATTGCCTGCAAATTTCAGATAATGAAACTTCCAGCTTCAAAACACAAACACTTGGCAGGGATAAATAGATGGATGGAGAGATGCTTCTTTTAATTGAGAATTGGAAACTTCATTAGAATTTTATTTTAAAGAAGCCACATTTTGTCCTACTGCTGGTTGTTAAATAAGAAAAGTGCAAGCAGTGATGATGTGTTGAAGGCACATATCAAACTCAGAAGGAAGAATTGGCATGATAGGAGGGGCATGAAAAGGTCTTTTGGCTCCAAACATTCTTCCCTGTGGGCCTGCCAAGGTGCCCAAATTCTTGTTATTAGATTTCCTCTTTAGATGTTTTCTGTTTTAATGGAGCTAATGCTTTATATTACCTGGGAGGGGTAACCCATTAGTTACCTGGTAACAGGATTTGATTATTTCATTACATTCATTGCCACCCCGCAGGCTGTGGAATTAAGGTCCTGAAATATAGAATGAGTATACTTTATCGGAAGAATAAGGGTGGGATTTCTTCCCAGCCTGATGTACTACCCTGGGTAGCCATAGGGAAGTCATGGGGCAGGAGGTTACCAGGTGTCTGGGTATGGATGAGCACTGAATAGTAACTTTTTCCTGCTTTCCAAATTTCCTGAATTTGCTACAGATCTTTCCATGCAAGGTCTACCAAAATAAGGATAAGGGCTAGATCTAGAGTGCAGAGATTAAGAATATAGGTTTTGGCTTCAGACAGTACTGGGTTCAAATCCCACCTCAAACAACTCCTAGCTGTGCAAAATTGGGGAAATTGCTTAACCTTTCTGAGCTTCAGCCTCCTCATTGGGGAAATGGGACTACCCATAGCGGCATCCATCTCACAGGATTGTTGTATCAATTAACATGAGTTGATTTGCGCAAAGAACTTAGCTTGTCAATGGCTGACAGTAAACATTCAAAAAACAGTGGATGTTATCCTTTTGTAAAATGGTCTTTCTGGTCTGATGTGTGGAATATGCAAGGCCTCAGGGTCATCTCTCTCTCTCTCTCTCTCTCTGCCCCTCCCTCCCTCCCTCCCTCCCTCCCTTCCTCTCTCTCCACTTCTGTATTACTTGTTTTTTTCATTACCTTTGTTGTGGGTTATCTATGGAGTATTTATCTTTCTCAGATAGTATTCCTTCATCAGCCACTGCTTTCTCAGGTCTGTCTCCCCTGGCTCCCTTCTCATTGTGTTCTTGTGGATGATTTCAACACTATTCAGGGAAACCCTAATGAGTTCACAGCACATCTGCCTTCCTGATCATAGAAGGGATTTCAAATCCAAAATGAAATGGCTTTTGGATTAACTGTGACATTATTTCCCCTTTGATTGCTGCCCATAATAAAAGTTGTTCTCTCAATATGTTATCTTCTTACCTGCCAGTGATGTGGAACGAATAAATGAGACAATAATTTGGTATAGAGGAAGGAGGTAGGGAAGAGGGGGGTGCATTTTGCTGGGATTCTCTCTGTTGCTGTAAAACCCGGGAGCAAATTTTGGCAGTGTTTGTAGGCATGCAGCCACATTGAATGTGACAGGCAGATTCAGTCAGTTGACACCTACTTACTTTTTATGTGTCCAGTCCTATGCCAGGTGCCCCGCAGCAACTAAGGCTTATATACTATTTTTGACCTCGAGTTGCTTAATATCTGGCTTGGAAGTTGAGATTATTTATTTAATAAATAGTCAAACAATATTATAAATAATAGTTCATAAAACTGTTAGATAAAAGTGAAGTGGGGAAAGTTTTATGGGGGAAATGGGACCTGAGCTGGGCCTTGAAGGTTGAGTTTGGATAGCAGAGGAATATAGAAGGCATTCCAGTTACGTATATATTGGTGGTGGTAGGGAATAATGAGAGACCCTGCTAATAGACAGCGTAGGAGCAGGAATAAATGTAATGTGTGCAGAAGACAATGAGGAGATCAGGTTAACAGGAGCAGAAAGTGCCTGGTGGATAGCAGTGGGATATATGACTATAGAGCATAAATATGGCCAGCTTCTAATGGATTTTGAAAGACAGGCTGAGGGCTTTTTTTAACTTTATTGAGGAATAATTGACAAATACAATTGTATATGTTTAAAGTGTACAGTGTGATAATTTGATATACGTATGCATTGTAGAATGATTACCAGCATCAAGATAATTAACACATCCCTTCACCTTACATAGTTAACACAGTTAACTCTTTTTTTTTGTAGTGAGAATGCTTATGATCTACTCTCAGCAACTTCCAAGTATACAATACTGTATTATTAACTATAGTCACCATGCTCTATGTTAGGGCCTCAGAACTTCTTATAACGAAACATTTGTATCCTTTGACCTGTATCACCCATTTCTCCCTCCCCCAGCTCCAGGCAATCACCATTCTATTCTCTGTTTTTATGAAATCAGCTTCTTTTTTTTTAAGGTTCCATATATGAGTGAGATCATACAGTATTTGTCTTTCTCTGTCTGGCTTATTTCACTTCTCATAATGCCCTCCGGATTTATTCATGTTGTTGCCAATGTCAGGATTTCCTTCTTTTTATGGCTCAATAATATTCCATTATATAGATAGATTTTATTTATATTTATATATTTTTTACTAATTTTATATATATTTTCTTTATCCATTCAGCCAACAAAGGACATTTAGGTTGTTTCCATATCTTGGCTATCGTATTGTAGAACGTGAATTGTAGAATGTGACTAATGCTGCAATGAACATGGGGGTACAGATATCTCTTCAAGATATTGATTTCAATTCCTTTGGATATATACCCAGGAGTGGGATTTCTGGATCATATGGTACTTCTATTTTTAATTTTTTGAGGAATTGTTTTCCATAATGGCTGTACCATTTTACATTCCCATTAACAGTGTGCAAGCATTCCCTTTTCTCCACATCCTCCCCAATGCTTGTTATCTCTTGTCTTTTTGATAATAGGCTGAGGACTTTAATTTTACATAGTAGGTAATAGGGAACTATTGAACGTTGGAAAACAGGTTCGTAATGAGACTGGAGCAGAGAGATAATTGAGATAGGGATTAGGTGAGAGGCTGTTGCACTTGTATAGGGCCTGCTACTAAAGCAAGGTCCAGCAGCATCAACATTAGTGTTCCCTGGGAGCTTTTTAGAAATGCAGAATTCTTCAGGCCTTACTCCAGACTTACTGTGTAGGTTATCTACTGCTGCACAACAAAGTACCTCAAAACTCAGCAGTTTAAAATGACAGACACTTATCTCACATTTTCTGTGGTCAAGAATCTAGGAGTGGCTTAGCTGGGTGGTTCTGGCTCAGGGTCTCTCATGAGGTTGTAGTCAAGATTTGGCTGGAGCTGTAGTCATCTGAAGGCTTGACTGGGGCTGAAGGGCCTGCTTCCAAGCTTACTCATGTGGCTGTTGGCAGGAGGCTTCAGTTTTCACTAGCTGTTGGCTGAATATTTCAATTTGTAACTCAAGGTGATAGTTGGCTTCCCCCAGAGTGAGTCATCCAAGAGAGAGAGAAAGAGAGATAGAGAGCAACCAAGACAAAAGCCACAATGTCGTGTATGATCTAATCTGGGACATGGTATACCATTACTTCTGTCCTATTTTCTTGGTCATGCAGACCAACCCTGACACACTATAGGAGAATACCACACAGGAAGTGAATAGTGGGAGATGGGGATCATTAGAGGGCATGTTGTAGGCTGACTGCCATACATACTGATGCAGTATCTACATTTTAACAAACTCTCCAGATGATATGTATGCATGTTATTCACATTGGCCTAGGGCAATATGCCTGCAATAGCAAATGGTGAGGAAGAGATATGTGAAAGGATAAATTGATGGAGTTATTGGATATGAGGGACGAAGTAGAGGGAAGAGTCAAAGTAAAGAATCCAGTTTCCAGCTCGGGAGATAAAAAGTAGGGAGGTTGAGATGAGAGGGGAATGACATGCTCACTTTGACACATTGAGTTTGAGGTGATGGGATATTTAGATTCGAAACTTTGAGGATGTGTTGCTGGCATTTTAGTGAAAGGTGAACTGGGGAGTCAACAGCAGAAAGAAGGTGGTGAAATCACGAATGAGTGTAGAAAGTTTGAGACAAATGAGGGGACTGAGGTGATGGAAAGGAAAGGATATTAAAATTAATAAGGAGCAATAGTGGAAGGCATGGAAAGTGGAAATTATGGCCAAAGTAGAGGATAGGTGAGGAGGAGACGAGGTCAGGTAATCCAAGATGCTGGAACAGAAATCATTTATACTTAAAAATCATTTAATTTTTAAAAATAGGTATTATTTAAGAATTTGGTACAATATTCAAAAGGTATAAAAGAAAGTCTCCTTTCAGTCTTGTCCTTTAGCCACATGCAACTTCTTATGTAACCTCCCAAGTATGTTCTCTGCATATTTATTTAACAAATGCTTAAATTGTACTTACTGTGTGTAGGCACTGTTCTAAGATGTTTACAAACATTAACTAACTTAATCCTCAAAATAGCCCAACAAGTTAGGTAATATTGTTATCCCCATTTTACAGATGAGGAGATTGAGGCACAAAGAAGTCACATAGTTATTAAGTGGTAGAGCCAAGATTCAAATTGAAGCTGGTTCACTTGAGAGTCCATGCTCTTAACCATTATGCTCTGCTTACTTTCACATACACATATATATGTATATTTTCCCCCAGTTTTTAAACAAATGGTAGCATGATATATATTATAAACACTGTTATGTTCCTTGATTTTTCACTTAAGTATATATTTTGGAGAGCATTTTCTACCAGTAACATATAGATGTCCAATGTTTGGATCTACCATAATTTATAAACAAGTTTCCTATCGATAAACATTTAAAATATTTCTGATCTGTAGCTACTACGAAAATACTTAAATTAATATCTTTATACATTTGTCATATACATGAATATATCTCTAGAATAAATTCCTGAAAGTGGAATTTCTAGGCCCAAAGGTAAGTGCATTTCAAATTTGATAGATATAGCCAAATTACCCTCCATACAGGTTGTGCCAATTACACTCCCTTCAACAATTTACGAGAGTGACTGTTTCGCCACATCCTCACCAGCACGGTGTGTTAGCAAACTTGTTCATCAGCACCAGTCTGATGGGTGGAAAATAATATCTCGATGAGGTTTTAATTTGCATTTCTCTTATTATGGATGAATTTGAGCAACTATCATGTGTTTAATTTGGTATTTAATTTCTTTAAAATAATCTGTTTATTATTCTTTGACCATTTTCTATTTGGTTGTTGGTCTTTTAAAATTGATTTATAGGAGATTGTCTTATATTTAGAAAGCCCCTTTTAAGTGATAAAAATTGCAAATATTTTCTCGGTTTGTCATTTTTTTTAAACCTCATGGAACTTTTTGCCATGAAGGAATGTTTATTTTTATGTAGTAGACTATATTGGAGTTTTGTTTGTTGGCTTCTGGTTTTGTATCATACTTAGAAAGGACTTCTCCCCACTCCAAGATTGTTTAAAAGATGATTTCACTCTTTCTTCTAGTCTTTTTTATGGTTTTATTTTTCATGTTAAAACTCTGATCTATCTGGAATTTATTTGGGTCTGGTGTGAGTTGTGGATTCAACTTTACTTTTTTTCTGGATTTCTACCTAGTTGTCTCAACATCATTTGTTCAACTATCTATTCCCCATGGATTTAAATACCACTTTTAGCATATGCTAAATTCCTGTATGTGTTTGGGTATATTTCTGCACTTTCTAATCTGTTCTGTTGAGGAATGACTCACTTTTTGAAAGGACCCTTCAGCTTATTAAAAAATTCCTAAAGGAGTCCTATAAATATTGGGTTGCCTTTCATATTTGTGTTTGTTTATACATCGTTAAGTTCTTGGCAGAGAAGATTAGGGGAAACAGGGGAGGAGGCAGTGAAGCTTAAGACTAATTTGTTAAGAACAAGTACATATTGACAGTCCATCTGAAATTTTCATGTAAATCACTGAGAAAATAGGAACTGATTTACAGAGAGTAAGAAACCACCTATTTATCTAAAATGTGAGATGCCATAAAGCCACTCATAAGATGCTATTCCAGAATATGCACAGTGGATGAGAGTACTGGCTCTGGAGTCAGTCTGCTTGGGTTCAAATCCTAGCTATAAATAATATCAATAGTAATACTTTAAAGAAATGCTGTGGCTGTTCTCCAAGGGCCTCAACATACTGCCTAGTTTATATCTTCTTCCACAGTTCTTTTGGAACATAGCTTGATAGATTTACCTGCTCTGAGTCCAGTTAACCTTGGCCACCTAAACACCTGGTAGATTTGAGCTCTCACTGCCACTACTGCCTGATTGCTTAGAATTGTTCTAGAGTAAGAGTCAGCAAACTACTGCCAGCAGGTCAAATCCAGCTTATCGCCTGTTTTTCTACTCAGATTTTTAAAGGATTGTAAAACGAAAACAAAACAAAACAAACAAAAAAAAATAAAGAATAATATGTGACAGAGGCAGTATGTGACCTGCAATTCTAAAATATTTACTATTTGGCTTTTTGCTGAAAATGTTTGGCAACCCCTGTTCTGAGCATGGATTAGTTCTTTGTCTTATAAAAATCATACTCATCTTGCCAATAACAAAGCAAGCTGTCTATTACACTCTAAATGCAATTACAAGGCATTTATATGGTAAAGAAATAGGGTTCTGTTGGTTTATTCCCCACCATGTAGCTCATCTCACCCATATTTTCATGTATCACCTGTTGGAGATTTAAAGGCTCACGAGAATTTCCATTGCATGACTTTGAGGCAGGATTGTTGGTTGAAAATCTGAGTGAGCTTTCAAGACAGACTTTTCAGGCTGCAACACATCCCTCTTGTAGGCTTGTTTAGAGTCAATCAAAGTAACTAGACATCAATTTATTTTTAAACCATCTATTTTCTTCTTGTTGGTTTTCTTGTGCACTCATAATGAATTATTTCTTTCCTTTGCTGTTCCCCTCCTCCCTCCTCTGTGCATGCACACACATGTACATACTCTCCTTAGCTGAATCTCTGTCATCCGGAAATTATTTCTTGGGTACATGGAGTCATTAAATCACAGAATATTAAAGCAGTTATAGCATCATGTAATATTTTTTATAATATTTAGGGAGCTTCGAGATATTTCACCCAACTGCATTGTAAACACAATTAAACCAAGGCTCTTATTTTACATACCAGACAACTGGAGTCTTGAGAGGTTTAGTGAAATGTCCAATATCACATAGCCAGGAAGAGACAGAGCCGGACTAGGAGATAGGTCTCCTGACTGCTGTTTCATTATCAAAAAATAAAGCACTTTTCCTGCTATGTATGACTCTTTTCTCTGAGGCGCTAAAAGCAAGCTGGGTTGGAAAGGAAATGTAAAGGCAGAGACTGTCCTTCTAGCTTGTTCTCTCTTCCTTAGCATTCCCATTGGGCCTGTCCATGTTACCAGTTTCTCTCTCCACACTCCACAGTAAGGAGAAAATATTCCATTAAGTTTTATTCTTTTCTTTTTACTTGCCTTATTATACCTGGATTGCTGGGACCGCTCATTTTACAGTTTATTTTGGAACTAAATCTATTCTTGGTTATTTAGAGATGGACTCTGTTCTTTTTTTCTTCCACAATATTTCAGCATGTCCAGTCTCATCTGGGATATAACGAGTTGGATTACCTTTATTAAGATAGAGAACTCCCTGGTTCTGCTAATCTCAACCTGGGTATACTTTGGCAAGCAGGGGCTGGGATTTCTAGCCTTCACATTTTGGTCTTGACTCCCAGTTCTTCCTTGGCTTAATCAGTCTCTCTCTCTCTCTCTCTTTTTAGAAACATGTTTTACAGACTTCTGTGCAAGTTCTTAGGAAAGGCTTCTTTGCCCAAAAATAGAAAGATAAACAATGTAGAATGTCCACTTCATTTTAGAAGCTACTTGGTTCATTCTTTTACATCTCCAGGGACCTAAAAGAAATTTTTTCCCCCAAAGTAGAGCAGACCCTAGTGGTATTTAACAAGTCGAAATTGTCTGCAGAGTGATAGAGTTTAACTGAAGTGAATAAAGATTTTTTTTAAAAATCATGAGAATATCCTTGGTTGAATTCAGAGAACTCTCTACCTTTTGAGAGGGTCTCTTAGGGTTTTCAAACTCTCAGCTCAAACTCCAAGCTTTTCAGGGAACACTTAGCATTAGCTATACCTGTGCAGCCAAATCATTCTCCATATTTCTTAGACTAAGATATATCAGTGATTTGGAATAAATGATGGAGATGTTGAGCAGAGACCAGTCTGAATTAATGAAGCATTTTAATGTTGTATTGCCTAGGATATGGGTCTTTAGAAAAGCCACTTAAAAATCTTAATTAGAATTATTCTTGTTTCCCATAAAAGGTTACCTGAATATTTATTTGAATAGATTAAGTATGCCTCTGATTATCTTGTTTACAATATCCACTGATTAAGTCATCACCCATACCAGGTGTGTAGGGTCCAAATCAGTGGGTCTCCCATATAAACCAGGTTCATTCTTTGGATTACAAGAAGTTATGCTACAGTCACTTGCAGGTTCACTCAGTCAGATCCCATGGAAGGAGCTCTTAAGTACTTATAAAGAAACAAAAGAAAGACAGTTCCATGCATTTAGAAGAAAAACCAGATGCTACAAAATGGAAGGGGAGGCACAGGATTTTTTTCTCAAAAAAGCAGATATCTACCTCTGGTCACCAGGCACCCCTACCTGACCGCGTGCTACTTTTCTAACTTTCTCACTCAACATACATCGATCCAATGCCTGCTCTGCCCAGGCACTGCCTTTTGTCCTATGCCTCACAGGTCTCTTTTCTTTAGCGGCTCTTTAGTTAAAGTGAGAGGCATGAAGGTTGGTTGAAGGCTTCTTTGTAGCTCCTGATGCTGATGATCATTGGCTTCACTTGTCCTGTTCATTACATTGACACTTGGTGAGTTGAGATCCACCCTCCCCTCACTGCTCTGAAAGGCTGCAGTGTCTTTAACCAAGTAGCAGGCATTCACTGAGTACACTGACAAGTATGCAGCAGATGCTGAACGAGAGCTGAGCTTGGAGGCCCTCCTTAGTGACTCAGGACTGCATTTTGAGAAAGTGGAGGTCCCCGAAGAAGGAAATATTAAAGATGTATGCAAAGGATGGTGAGGTGTCCTAGGCTTGGAATCTCAGTTATGACACTGGCATTTTTACGTTTCAGAGTTTTGATTTATTGCAGATAAAGCTTAATTAGTTAGGCCAGTGATTCCTACCCTTTTGGACATTTCACACCCCAGCACTTTGATGACAGGAAAACCTTTGAAGAAGGTATCCTGCTAAGATTGCCTTCTGGTGGCCCATTCTCCCATTCATTCATACCCCTGAGCAACTGACATAGTCACCCATGCACCCATCAGTTGCAGTTCTATCTGGGCCTGTTTCCTGTTGTAGACTTTCTTAATATCCCCACCACCCATCCTCACTTAACTACTTCATGAGACCTATTCTCTAAGGGCCCCATTCTACTCATGAAAAAGGGTAATTGAGGCACCAGATACCTGAACCCGTGCTAATCTCTTGCTTCTCTCAAGCAAGAATGTCTGTATATGATTTCAATGCACATTATTCCAGAAGGGCCTGAATGTTGAATCTTTGTCTCTGAATTCTCTCACTGAATGGTGAAACTTTTGGGCATTTCATAAGTCAGTGGAAGAATTTTGGGTGGTGGTGGTGGTCTTCCTTGGTATTACCTTTTGATATTTCTTGGAAATAACCAACTTTTTAGCCACATGCCAAAATCCTAGTGAGAATTTTGTATATACTTGGATGCCATGGCCTAAGTGGTTGAGATTCCTATGATACTGCATAGAAACACAGAGGTTCCAATAAACACAGTAACTCTAGAGTGGAGGGTAGAGGGCCATGCTCTAGCAGAAGCAATGGAAAAAGACCGAATTCTGCAAAAGGAAGGTCCCATTCTATAGGTGAACTGCTGCCAATACTCAAATTTGATGCTACTGAGGGTAGCTATATATTATATCAGCAGAAGAGAAATTAGCACCATTCCCACCATCATATCTAGTCACCAGGTCTCTCAATTCTGCCTCCTCCATAAGTTTTCCATTTTTCAACCACTGTTTCCGCAGCCTTAGTTAAGATTTTCATTGCCTTAAGCCTGGACAATGACAGTAGATAACTCATTAGTTCCCCTACTCTCCACCATAGTCTTTAGTTTCTCCTTACTACAATCCTTTCTATGGGGCACATAGACACTGCAAAATGTTTATTCAACTGAATAGAATGCCACAAATTCAATTTTCCTATAGTGTGGTTGTAATTGGGTCCATTCTTTTTTTTTATTGAGGTATAATTGACATATAACTTTATATTGGTTTCAGGAAACAATTGGGTACATTCTTGTTCAAACCAATTCCATAGCTCTCTGTTGTCTGCTGAAATAGGTACAGGCTCCATAAACAGCCCTCCCCAGTCTTTCCAGCTTCATCTCCCACTGTGCTCCAAGGTGGACCTGGCTTCTACCACACTCAGCTTAGTCTTGGTCCTTTCCCGCTTCTCAATGCTTTCTGTATGTCTACCCCCACCCTACCTGATGTTCCTCCACTTATCTCCTTCAGGCAGAATCCTAATCATTCTTCAAGGTCTATCTCAAATGCCTTGACCATCTTATATAAAATAACCACCTCCTCTCAGCACTTCCTACCCTCCCGCATATTATTTTACCCTGCATCACTTATCACCATCTGAAATGTGTTTTACTTGTTTGTTTCTTATGTCCCCTCACCCCACAAGAATTTGTGTTCCATGATGGCAGGAGCCTTTGTAGTTTTGATTACTATTATATCCCCCGTACCAAATCAGTTCTTAATATTTTTGAATGAATAAATGAATATCGTTTATCATGAAACCCTACTGAATATCTTAATTGGAAGTTCTTGCTCCCTCCTCTGTGATGTTTTGGCGCTTTGTATATATGTATATAGTGCTCTTCCCATATTGTGCCTGATACTGTGAGTATCTGGTTATTTTTTATATACCTACATACATCTGTAGTGTAATGAGGCTGAAAAAGCATTCATTTTGAAATTAAAAAAATCTGAGTTACACAATGAGATATTAACACATACCTACTGCTCTGACTAAAACTTAAAGGAATAAACAAACCAAGTCTTGGTACAGATGTGGAGGGATTGGAACTGTCAAACATTGCTGATGGGAATGTTAAAATGGCACAATCACTTTGGCAAAAGGATCTGACAATTTCTCATAAAACTGAAAATACACCTATCCTATGACCCATCAAATTCCACTCCTAGGTATGTACCCAAGAGATGTAAAAAAGTCCACACAAAGACTTGTACACAAATGTTCATAGTAGTAGAAAGTTGAAACAGTGTCCATTAATAGGAAAATGGATAAATAAACTGGAGTATGTCCATAGCCATTCAATAATAAAATGGAACAAAATATTGATTTACAAAACCACATGGGTGAATTCATACACAAAAGAGTACATACCTTATGATTCCATTTATATACACTCTAGAACATGAAAAACTAAATATGGTGGAAGCATGTCAAAATAGTGGTTTCTTCTGGGGATAGAGGCGCAATTGACTGGGAAGGGGCATGAGGGAACTTTCTGGGGTAATGGTAATATTCTAAATCTTATAGGAGTTTGGGTAGCTGAGGTGTATGTATTTGTCAAAATCCAGAAAATGTACACGTAATATTTGTGCATTTCATTGTAAGTAAATGTTACATAAAAAAACTCTGCAAACGAATATTAAATAGTAGTTAATATGCATGCTACAATCGTGTAGCATATAAGTTGAAGTATATTGATGTCTGCAATTACTTCAAAATGCACCAGAATTAAGATGGATTTGTTGATGAATAGAGGGATGGATAGATGGATAAAACAAATATAAAAATAAATATGGAAAAATGTTAATGGTAGAATTTAGGTGGTGAGTATATGATTTCCAATATCCTTCAAATTTTCTGTATTTTTAAAAATTTTCCAAATAAAATTTTGGAAAATAACAAGGCCTGGATTTGAATCCCGGCTCTGGCGCTTACAGTAAGGGACTGGGAAAATCTCATAAACACTCTGACTTTCAGTTTCTCTTTCTGCAAAATGGGCTTGCTAATAGTAGCCACCTCACTGGGTATTCCCCCTCCTTAACCTTTCCCCAACTGATATTTGGGACCAAAATATCACCATTATGAACTGAGATTATGATTTTATTCAAAAAAGGTTTGTTTTGTTGCATAGGCCATTGAATGAGTGAGGGTTAGTCCACTATCAGCAACCTCTAGAGGCTGATGTTACCTTGGCAGGTAAAACTATTTAATTTGTTACTATCCACATCTGTACCTTGGCACATAGGTAAAAGTTTTGCAAAGACATTTATCCATTAAAATTTTTGGAGTGAAATACATACATTTTCTTTTGGGATATTTGTTCAGAATTTTATGGTGAAATTGGTGACCCATTGAGCTTTTGTTAAGCCATAGTTGGGAACCCTAAAGCTAGACCCTTCACACTCTATCATTCATTCATCAAAGAGTTATTGAGCACTTACTATGTGCCAACATTGTGTGAGGTGCCAGGGTTACAGAGTTGAGTAAGACACAATTTCTGTTCTCAAAGAGCCCACAGGTTGGTGGGAGAAACAATTCGGCAAGCCAACAATGACAATGTAGAGGGATAAGAGCAGTGGGAGGGGAAAGCACAGGTGGCAGAAGGACTCCAGCATGCCATTAAGCAGTACTTGGTGCCCTGAAGAGTTGCAGTGCTGCCCCTCATACATAGTGGTGACACTTGGAGCCATGTCCTTCGCTAGTTAGTTTTCACTGAGCCAACCACATACTCCCTCTTGGTGATCCTAGTGGCCAATGGCACGGAACTGTGAGATGACTGGCAAGACTTCAGGGGTCAGTTGATGGCTGTGGAAGAAAGCAGAGCCAATTGGCCCACATGAGCTTCAAATTGGCAAGCATGGCCTTGTTAGCACTGTGCTTGCTCCTCCCTTCTGCATGCTCTGGCTACCAACTAGGCTTCCCAAAGGGGCCTTTAGAATCCAAGTATCTCTGGTCAGCTTTTTGCTCTCTGGGTCTTATAAGCATGCTGTAGAGTATTGTTCACCCTTGATTTTCAGAAGAGGAAATCAAGGCATAAAGAATGTCAGATTGAAGTGAAATTGCTGACAATTTTATGAGGAGTTTTCTAGCTTGTTTGATGAGTTTTACATCCTCATATGATCTGTGCACCCCTAGGGTGGGTAATAGTCAGGCAGCTTCTCCTACCAACACTTGACCTTCTAAGCTGTGGAGGGTTGCTCATCACAAATTGTAAGGTTAGCTCTGAAAATGAGTCTTACAGACACAGATGGAGGAAAAGTCTCCCGATGATCCCTCTGTTTCATCTTCATGCTTCCTCCAACTTCAAAACACTTTGTTCCTCCAAAATTTCAAGTTTCTCCCCTGCACTCCCCAGTCCTTAACAAGCTGTTGATGTTCCAGGAAATGTCTTTTCGTATGAAAGACACATCAGGGCAGCTAAACAGCTGGATCCCTCTGACAGCCAATCAGCCAGGCCTTGGGGTATTAGTGTGATGAGCAACTCAGCTAGAAAGTGTCTATTCTCTAGCTGAGCAAATGTCATCTCCACCAGGAAGCTGCAAAAGGATGGTGAGAGACTGCACTGAAGTGTCTGTGAGGCTGAGTTCCAAGGAAAAAAAAATCTATAAATACAAATATGCTGCAATATGAGAGTGCCTGATTCAAGGGTAAATATATGAATGCATTTCTCTTTAGAATGTTCAGAAGTACTATTTACATGCTCTGCACATTAAATGGAATGTTTATGTGTAATGTGTCTTAATAGACTCCTTACCTTAACAATGTTAATTCATAGATTTTCCTAAGATAGACTCTTGCAAGAAATTAATATCACTGTGTAACTAAACTAAATAAAATTTACCGTCCTTTGTACTTGAAGAAAATGGCTACACACTACCAGCAGGATAAGACTGCTGAGTTTGGCTGTTAATTGGAATTGGTTTGCTTTAATACTTGCATACACTCGTTAAGCTTATCAACATCTTTCTGAGCAGAGGTTCCCAAGCCAGTTTGAAAAAAAGGGAAAATGTTGTGTGTGTGTGTGCGTGTGTAGATAGATATATACTTGGAGAACTAATATTAAATTGCCAGAATTTTATTTTGCCATGTAAGAACACACACACACACACACACACACACACACACACACACACACAGCTACCAACTACTATTATTTTTTTTTTATAAAGGAAAAGGCAGTTTAAAAATAAGCAGGCAGGAAGGCCAGACTATTGAAATAAAAACAACCATTTTAGTTGACTACATTAAATTATATGACTAACTTACTCTGTGAAAAAAAAGATAAGAATTTAAAAATAGACAAATCAAAAAATAAAAACAAAACATAATTAAATTTAGTCTTTGTTATTTTTATTTTGTTTTCATTTCATTCCCAGCAGGGGCAAACTCCATCACAGACTGGCATAGATCTATGAGCTGGCATATGGGAACCACTGACTGAGAGTTTAGGCTGATCCCAGCTGTAAGAAATGGGTTAGGGACTATAACTCTGAATCAGGTCCCTTCACAAAGCCTCATTCCAAATGTGGACTTTCTCTACTAACTAGACCAGGACCTCTTATTATAGCATTTTTTATCTAAGCTTTTTTTTTAAAGGTCTGGGTATAGCTTGGATTCTTTAGGCTTCTGACTACTCAGTGAGGGCTTGTCCAAAAGAGCAACAGGATGATTAATGTGATGTGAAAATCTGATTGAGTAGAAAAATCGTTAGTGTATTACAAAATGAAGCTACTCCTCTCCTGTCTTGGAAGAGAGAGTCAATAATGGTAAGTCTCCCAAAATTATACTCTTTGCTCAAATTTCTAATGAAATGATTTGACATTAAACCAGCTGACCACTTATACTGCATTAGGTAGTTAAAGTTTCTGTATGTTTGTGACTATTCTCTTTCCATTAGTTGACTCTTTTTGGCTTTATGTTCTGCCATTTAGCAATTTAAATTATTTTGTCATTTGGACTATCGTGATGGATTCCTATTGTTTCCTTGACCCTGTGATCGGGATATTAGCAATTATATGCTGTCCTCTTCATGACCTCGTGGTTTTCATCCTGGCACATTCTCATGCCATGTGGTTCACACCCTTCCTCGCTTCCTTTACCATGCAGACTTTTGGGACTTGTACATATTTTCTTCTGGCTTATTTCTTATGCTTTTCCAATTCTGACATCTCTTCCACTTTACATTTTTTCACATATTTCACTATTCTTCTTTGTTTCATAGCAATGTGTACATGTAGTTCTTAACTGAAAATTCAATTCAATAAACATATATTTGGATCCATTATTTGCAAGGCACTTTGTTAGGCTCTGTGGAGGATTCAGTGATGACTGTGACTCAATTTCTGCCCCGAAGAAACTTATGGTTGAGAAGACAGTGAGGATAAAACAATCACCCCAATATGTAAGCTATAACATAAAAGTTTCCCAAAGGAGAAATATGAGGAAGAAGAGATTGTATCCAGCTAGGTGACTAGGAAAGGTTCAGAGAGGAGGGAGTATTTGAGATGGGTCTTGAGGTTGTGTAGGATTTTGACAGGTAGAGATGGAGCTGGAAGAAAAGCATGAGCAGAGAGTTCGAATGATTCTTGAGGATCAGCCATGCCTAGAGAATTTGGAGCACAGACATCGCCATTTGTCTGACTAAAGCAAACTGTAAGGGCTATGGCAAAGATAAAAGAATAAAAATGATAGTAATTTAAAGGCTCTGTTGACTTAAAATCAGCAAATTATGATAGTTAGCTTAACATACGTATTTTTAATTGTATTAAGAGTAGTGAGTTGAATAAATGAATTCAAAAAACACATGGAGTTGATTGAGTTTCTATCTATTAGCTGTGCAATCTTTGACAGGTTACTTAGCAGATCTATGCCTCAGTTCCCTTACCTGTAAAAAATGAGATAATGGTTAAAACAGTGCCTGGCATATAGAAAGCACACAATAAATTGTTGCCATTATTACTTGAAAACAGAGTCTGCTAATGGGTTGAGTTTCAGTTTCTCTCTTGAGGTCTCTCTGCACTTAGGGAGGTCCTATATGCTAATTTGCAGATTGGCCACTGTAGATCTACGCCTAGGATCTCTGCATATAGCCGTGATCTGGAAGTCCTGTACCAGGCAGAGCTTAGACTTGAAAGACTGCCAGAGAGAAGGAACAAATATGTGTATTCCAAATCATATGTAGCTGGTAGACAGGTTTGAGGCTTACACGAAACACTGAAAGTCACTTTGCTTGAAGTAGAAAATTTTCCAGATTTAGTCACAAGATTCTCAGTGCTGTTGCCACCTTTGCGCGCACAGGTGTGAGGCAGTTAGGTGTGGCTGTGTGAGTTCCTCGTTTTTCAGCCGATACAAAGAAAGTCTGATTGCTCTACATTGGTGACTAACAATAGGCAGCAGCTGTGGGTTCACTCAACCATTGCTGGGAAGGAACATTTTTTCCTCTGGTGGTATATTTAAATCAGGGAGGTTGCCTTGTGGAAGAGGGGTTGGAAAAAACTGCTGCTACAGGTGGCCCTGCTTTAGGAAGGCCAGGTTTGTCAAACTTACCTAAAAAATCAACTACATTATTGGGGTGGTTGTTTTTTAGAGGACAAAAGGGTTCCTTAAAATCAAAGGTGCTTCCTTAGTGATTTTATGCTTTGTTAACATATCATAGACCATTGATTGAGAGGAGGCAAAACTAAAGTGTTTGCAGCTATTGGTCATTGAAGATCCATTAGGAAAATGCATCAGTCTCGGGAGTCAGTGAAAAAGCAGGCTTTGCTTTATTTATAATCCTGTTTGTTTGCCACCTGTATTGAGTTTCTACAATGGACCAGGCATTGTAATAGGCACTGGAGAGACAAGGATATTCCCTGTCCTCAAGGATCTTCCTTTCTGGTTTGCAAGGAAGTGGTGAGTCCAATAATAGGCATATGTATGAGGTAGAGTATGGCCACTACGATGGGGTTATTAGGGATTCTCTTCATCTCTGTGGTCACATGCCTCTCTCAGTGCCTGCTTGACAAATAGTAAGAGGTCAAAATATTTTTTGAATTTACAACACTAAGATGGAAATTATACACAACTCTGCTGGAGCCTAGAGAGTGTATAAGGTCCAGCCACTGAGGCAAATCATAGCAGCCATGAAGTCTTTTCTGCATCAAGGTCTCACCTCTCTGATGAATGAGATACGAGTTTTTGGATGCTTCTGATCTCTGTCTCTCTCTCTCTCTCTGTCTCTCACTCACACACACACACACACACACACACACACACACTACTTTTCTGGTCATTTCCCTACCTTGTGGGGATCTGTGCTCAGCTGAGGTCTTTAAGGGCCATCTCATATGCTGTTACAGTCTGGCTGCACTGGATAGGTGCGGCAGCTCTAGGGTCCTTATATCCCCCCGGCTGCTATTTTTACTTAGGATCAGAAGTGGTCACTGGCTTCCTCAAGAAAGACACAAAATCAGGAGACAAGCTACACTTGGTCCTAATCTTTTCAGAAGTTGAAGGTGGTATATGTGTCAGGAATGAGGTAAGGGGGAAGAAATGACAACAGAGAAGCTGGAGATGGCATCAGCTGAGGCAACGGTTTTGAGGAATCCATCTTCTCGGCCCGTTGAGCCAGTTTTCGTCAGTATTAAAATGGAATCTTTGAATGAACTATTTTGTGTGGGTCGGAATATTGAGGAACATTCATTCTCTTTTCATTCCAAGTGTCAGAAAGAATATTGCTCAGCTTGCTTTATTTATATTTTTAACTTTATTTTTTTTTACTGTTTCTGTAATATACAAACCAACCACTGGGGAAATGATGAAGTGAGAAAAATTCATCTTTGGTACTTCCTCATCTTCGCTGGCTTCCTATCCTACTCCCTTCTATCTCCTTGATGGTCTGTACCTTTCTTTTTCATCTCCTAGATTTCTAGAGCCTGCAAAGTTTCTTCTGTCCCACCTCTATTTAATCCTAATCCAAGAGAGCATGGAAAACTGCTCCTTCATAAAGGGAAAATGACTGATGGCAGCTCCAAGAGCCACTAGAAGGGGAGCTGACTCAGTTAAAGGGGTACATCTCTATATGAAACTTTTGGCATCTGGCAATTGGAGGTTGGGGTAGAGGCAGGAATGAGATGGGATGGGGGCATTTTGTTTCCTTCCTGATGCATCCTGAGTTTGAATCTCAATAGGCAAGTGGTCTCTTTCTGCTCAGTACAGTGGTAAAGAGCATAGGCTTTGAAATCAGACCGACCTGGATTGTATCCCAGATTTATCACTTAATAAGTTGTGTGACCTTAAACAAGTTCTATAACCTATCTGTGCCTCAATTTTCTCATTTGTAAAATGTGAGTGAAGATACCTAGCTAGCGGGGTTGTTTTAAGATTAAGTAATGTAGGTAAGACTCTTGGCATGGGTGTCTGTGCCAAGAAGCAGGTTGAAGATCTAAGCCATTTTTGATAGATGATGCCTCATAAGCACTTCAGTGGTAAATCCTTAGGCAAGCATGATTACATGATTACAAATACAACCATATTCATGTCACTCCTCTGCTCAGAAAACTTCCATGATTTCCTATTGTCCTAGAGAATCAAGTCCTAAACTCTTATCTTGGCATTTACAACTCTATAAGATTGGACTATAAGTTAAAATACTCTAAGAATGCTTTGGACATTCTCTTTCCATCAATTCTTTGAACTGTAGAGTCGGATTCAATTAAAGGAAGGAGAGGGCCGCTCCTGGAGAGCAGTGAGTTGTGTATAAACAGAGGTAAAGCCAGTCCTATTTCATAGAAAAACATACAGAAATCTAAAATAAGTCCTCTTCACTCTGGGCTAGGCAGGGATAGATTGCAGAGGCATGCAGGAGAATACTAGCAATTCACAAGTGGGTAACAGGTTCTGGTCATAATTAAGAAACTGATGCCCAAAGAGAATAAATCACACTGCCCATCCATCGAGACCTTGAATTAGAACCCTGCTGTCCTGACTTTCAATCTGGTGGATTTTTAGGCCAGCTTTTATTTGCTGTACCATGCTGCCTCCTGTTTTCTAGGGTGGGATAGATATGGGGGCTGAATAACAAAACTCATTTTCAGCCATTAAGATCTTAGTTGTAATTAATTTCTCAGAGCCACGTGCAATCCCATGTGATCTCCTAAGGAAAGGGGTCACCTAAACAAATAAGTGTAGGTGAGAGACATGAAGTCCTGCAGGGAGGGCAATACCAGATGGTACACAGCAAAGGGAGGCAGCCTGAGGGCACTGGGCACCTGGAGAGCAGAGAGACAGAAGGAGAATGAAGGCATGCCCCAAGCAAGATTTCTCTGCCTTTCTGGTGTTCTTCATTTGCCTTTAGGGGGTGGTGGGGATGCGGAATATATTGATGGCTGAGTGAGATTCAGGGTTGACTTGAAATCTGCTGAAGAGAGGTCACCTAGTCCTGACCTTCATTCATTGACTGATGCTGAATTCTTCATTCAAACAAATTACTCTTTGCAGTTAAAATCTCCATAGATGAGTCCTTTTTTAAGCTGTCCTTAGTATGCTAAAGAATCATGCTTGCCTAAGGATTTACCACTGAAAGTCTTATGAGGTATAGTCTATTAAAAATGGCTTAGATCTTCAACCTGCTTCTAGGATTGTCATCAGTGAATGCATTTGGGTGCTCAGGGTCCCCATCATGGCACCTCACTAGAGCTTGGCCTGGGCCCTAATTTTTAGCTGTGGTTGTCTGCTGCTCTGACACCTCAGGAACCTTGCTATTCCTAAATTCTATGGAATTTAATCAGATAAAAACTAAAAAAAAATATTTCCAGGGAAAAGAATACTCATGTTAGATGGCCAGGGGAACATTTCCTGATTTCCATGTACCCAGGAAACCAAACTGGTAAAGCAGCTTCAGTGTATTGGCAAGAACACTGAACATTTACTAGCTGTGTAGTCTTGGTCAAGTCACTTCCCTTGAGTCTGGTTTCCCTTCCCTGATACAGGGAATAATTTTCATACCTCACAGGATGGTGATACTGATTAAATGAGAAGGTGTATGAAAGTACATTGTAACCTATGAAGTGCAGAAGGAACTCATCAGAGGAATAACAGCTCAGAGGAGGTGAAATACTATGCAAATGTCAGGTATTAATGTCAGGAGGTAATGGAATCAGTGGGTTAGAGCATGGGCTCTGGAATCAAAGTGCTTAACCTCATATTCTAGTTCTACCATTTACTAGCCATGTGATCATGGGTATGTTAAAGTCTCTGAGGCTCAGTTTCCTTACCTGTGAAACGGGATAATAATAGAACCCATTTCCATAGGGTAGCTATGAAGAGTGAATCATTAATGGATATTAAGTGCTTAGCATAGTACCTGCCAAATAGTAAGCTGCTGTTATGAACAAAGTAGTACAATAGTAAATTCCATTCACTGTGCAGCAATGATCACCTTTCACACATGCAGTCACATTTGATTATAAACTATTGTCTGAGGTTGGCAGGACAAGTATTATTATCACCATTTTACAGAGAGTTTGATGAGTCCCTCAAGGACCCTCAGCAAGTAGGTGATAGGCCTTTGATTAGAACTCAGAACTCTGGATTCCTTACTTCTTGAGGTCTGAAGTGAATTCTGAGTCTGGATGATGGCAGCCCAGGAGGGGAGAACTTTCTGCCTAGGGACCTCCTCACACAAGCAGAAGAATTCTTCCTCTGCCTATCTCGGGGCCCTGACCTACCATATGGAACATTATCAAGTTACCAATAAGCCATGGGCAGGGACAAACGACCCTTCAGCACTTCCTCTCTGTGTTGGGTAACACACCTGCATTGGAACCCCTCAGTTCTTCTCCTATTACTAATAAATACATTTCATCATTAATTATATTGCAGCTTTTTTCTAATATAATTTAAGAATGTTACTATCGTGCTCTGTAAGCCTTTCCCATGCCTGTTTCTTATGAGGCTGTCTTTTTTTTAAACTTCTTTGTTAATCACAGCAGATATCTCTGTCATTTGGGGACCTACTCTGTATTAATGAATATGGATTGGACTCTTCCTAATTGTTCTCTGAACACCTCCCAATTTTCAGGAGGGTAATTGATTTCAATCAACTTCTTTAGTGCACTCTCTACACTCTTGTAGCCTGTAATTTTCAAGTTCAATATTTGTGCGCTCGTACCCTCAGGAGTGCTTCAGTTGGACCTTGTTATAATCCTGGAATTCTAACCAGTCACCAACCTGGAGTATATTTATCATTAAACTCATTTATTTTTTAGTATGGCTGAACTATGCTTTAAAGCATAATTCAAATATAAAATCTGAATTTTATGAAAAGCCAAATTACAAAAGCACTTTTAAATTTAAAATACAAACAAACTACTTGGCTTTGATGAAGAGTGTATTGAAATGGTTCCCATGCCTTTAGCATAGAGTCTGGGGCAAATAAACTAAAGGTCAGATGTTAGGTGTTTACTGTGGACAATTAGTCAAAGAGAAAACAGCTCAGAAATGAGAGGAGCTCATTGGGAAGATAGCATTTCATTTACAAAAATTCAGTTTTAGTTTAACTTCTAGAAATGCAGCTAATAAAGCGAAATTTATTTGGCTACATTTCTACATAGTAGTTAGCTTTTTTCTGGTTATGAAACTTTCCTATATCATATTTTTTTTCTTTTTTGCTCAAGTCCATGTTCAAAGATCTATGGTGATTTACTATTTTTCTATGGAATTTGGAGTGACTAATTTTACCCTACACTAGGTATTCTATTATTAGTTCTGCCTCTGAGAGCTCAGAGCTTCTTATCAGATTTTTTGGGAGGAATGCCTAAATTGAGAATAGACACTTTCACCACTATAATGGTACTAGAATTAACCTCATCGAGGTTCTTATTGCCATTCTTCAGCTGGACTACTGCAAAAGTGTAACTGGACTTCCTATCTCTCTTCTCTCCCCCAATTCAACCCATCACACACACCATTGCAGAATAATTTCCCCAAAACATTGTGCATTCCCTTGTTAGATCTTCAATGGCTCCCTATTACCATTGGCCTGTAATGCCAGATCCCATAATCTTAATTTTGAACTTGCCTGTCCAATTCTATTTGCTATTACAACTTCATATACTGTATGTTCCAGCCAGCCAAACTATTGGGATTCCTTGCGTACTTCATGCACATTCACACATAGCCCTATGTCTACTTATGCTGTTCCTTCAACCAGCAATAATACCCTTTTCACCATCTCTCTGTATCTGCATTTTAAGTGTTTAAAATTATTAGGGTAGACATAGGGCCCTTAAAAGAGAAAGAGAGAGACTGTAGAGTAGAATTGCTTTAAAAATTCAGAAGTTTATTTTTCTCTCATATGACAGTTCTGTCATGAATGTTTCAGAACGTCAGTAGCTCTGCTTTGCATGGTCATTCAAGAACTTAGACTCCTTATAGGTTGTCAATTCAACAAGTCATTGCTCTACCATCCCCTAGGGTGTGATCCTCACCTGAGTAGTCAAGGCTGGCCCATCTCATCCAGGTTCCAGCTGGAGGAAGAGGAAAGAGTGAATAAGACCTCATATGGTCTAGGCCTGGAAGTGGCACATGCCACTTCTCACATTCCATTGAAAATAAATTGATACACTCACACATAACTGTGAAGGAGGCTAGGCAATATTAGTCTAGCCACGTGTATGAAAGAAGTAGAGGGCAATTTTTGGTGCCCTCCTGGTTTGGTGTCCAACTAGAAGTTTATGCCACACTGTTGAAATCTGACTTACGTGCTTCTTCCTTCTTCAGGCCTTTCATGAGCCCCTCAGCTGGAAGCAATTTCTCCTTCCTCTGAACTACTCCAGTCCAGGGCTTCTCCAACTGTCATGTGTATAAGAATCACTTGTGGCTCTTGTTGAACTACAGAGTCTGAATCAGTTGGTCAAAGACAGGGCCTGAGATTCTGCATTTCTGACTCAGTGATACCCATGCACTGGTCTGCAGATCACACTTTGAGTACAGTGGTTTGAGCCCATTTTCTGTCTCTCCCTTGTGGGATATAACTTTTCCTACTTCTTACTAGCTATTCGTGTGTATATCTTAACCTCCTTACTAGATAGTTCACTTTCACAGTGGACTGTGGATCTTTTGACATCTTTCTTACCCTGCCTCCCTTCAGCACCAAGAATAGAGTCTTGTACGCTTAGAGCTACTTAATAAATATTTGAATAATTGATGAGCAGCGTCAACTAATTCAGAATGTTGTTTGAAGGACAACACTACTTGTGCCAGAGTCTGGACTATGCTTAGTGCAATCACTTGTTTGAAAATGGTCTGTTGAAAACCCCACTCCCACATAGCCCAGCCAAACTAAGGGAGAACCTGCCAGAGAGCTGAGATGAGTTAAGTGGAATTCAGCAAATGGAAACCACATTTTATCAAGGACTTTTCCCCTCCATGTGCTGTGACCGTTTCAAAGGAAATGCTAATCCCTATGTTTGGAATTCATTTCCAGAGAGCCTCTCTGTTTAACAAGAGTAATTTTGTGCCTACAGAGGTTCATGAGCCAGTTTGATAAATTTTCTTGAAGAGGTGGCTGGTTTTTTTTCCCACCTCGAAGCACTCAATGATCTTCCACTTGGAAAGTCTCAAGTTGGGTTCTAATTAAAGCTGAATGAAAATAACTCTTCTCAGCTTGGTGCCATTTTAGCCTGTTCTTTTCTCATTCCTGACATATGTAGTTATGTTCTAGGCCTTGAGGGTTGGAGTGGAAGAAGGGAAAGGAGGTGAAGTGGGCTGGGTTTTAAAACAGAGGCCACCTGGTAATCTAGCCTGAGTCACATGGAGCAAAGTAAGACGACCTGAGGTTTCCTGCCTCACTCCTCCAGCTTGCATGATGAAACCCCTAATTGGGACTATTTTCTACTTGGAAAATTGTTGTAAATGAGACAAGGCCTAGGTTTCCCTTTTGAGCTCTGTATGGAAAAAGGTGTCGCAAGCAAATGAATCATGTTACCAAGATTTTAGAGATTCCTAGCCTAGTTGAAGATATGAGTTTTAGTCTCTATTAGTCTCCTCGGTACAATCAACTACTGCACCAATCACAAACCACAGAACTTCAGGTTGGGGACCCTCACTTCTCACCTGCAGGCTATCTCCTTGGCAGTACCTTGTTAGCCCTTAATTTCATTACTAGGCTTTGAAATTGAGAAAAAGGATATTCAGACATGCTACTAATTTATACCGACCCCTCTCTTTCCTTACTGTGACTATGTGAGGGTTTATGATATTATCTGCACAGTGTGTTGTTATTGCACATGTTATTGTACATGATTTTTTCCCACACTTTTTGGCCTTCCCACTCCCTTGGTGAGACCTCATAGCACCACAGTTTAAGAATGAAAATATTCCCAACAGAGTTGGGACTAGGGTGAGGCAAGCCAGGTCCCTCGGGAGCAAAATTTAAGGAGGTGCTCACTCAAACCTTGCTGACTCTGCGCTTGCACGACCCTAAGAGTAGGGCCTCCTTAAATTTTGTGCCCTGCGAGCCTGGCTTGCCTTATCCTAGTCCAGGTCCTGATTCTCAAGGCAGAGAGCCCAAAGTACCAGTTTCTGAGATCATTTGGATAACAGAGTCAGCCCTTTAAACCCTCCCACCCCCTTTCTTTTTGGTAAATGCAGAGATCCTACAAATGCAGACAGGAGACAATAAAAATGAAATTCAGCAATCATGATTTTATTCATCACATTGATGTAAGACTGATATTCTGTTCATTTGCCCTCTATGCTGCAGCTAAACAAAGTCTTGACATACATTTTATAATGAGCACGCATTCATTATTGGCTTTGGGAATCTCCTTGGATTTAACTCCTGACATTGCTCCTTGGTCTCAAAGCCCCCTGAATTTTCAGACCATCAATGGCACATCTAAATGCAGACAAATGCATCATTCCTATCCACTGCCTAACTAGACCCACTTGCAAGGCATGTGTGACTACCACCTAATTAGCTGTGACATGCATTTTGGCATATGTCGGAAGTTAAAGCCACTTCCTTAGAGGAACTCAAACTCTGAATTTATCTTTATTAAGGCCTTGTCCAAATGATAAATATACACTGCCTCCTTGCTATCTACTGCTTGGAAATAAATCACTTTAGGATTGATTTGCTAACGGCTTTCTTCACTCTAAGGGTCCTCCTGCCCCAGAGGTCACACTGTCCTTCTTCACAAATGCTGATAACCAAACAGAAGACACCAAGCTGACCATACAGTGATAAAAGAAGGGAACCTGGGGTGAGGGGAAGCAATTCCCTTTACACAGCCCAGAAAAAATAGCCTTACAAGGCACAATATTATATTCTGGATAAAAGCCCCCCAAACCACTGTTGAGTATGTGAGCGAACAGATGGGACATATTCACTCTTTTTTTTCAGCAAAGTACTGTGAACATTGGTACTTTAGTCAGGAATTTAAAACTCCTCTAGGAGAATGCCAGTTAATATAAATAAGTGAAACTGGCTGGGTATGAGACATTCAAGAGTTGTGGGGACTTCAGGGAAACAGAGAATGCATTTCTCATCCACTCCAGCCTCCTTTTGCCACATGGGAATGTGGCCAAATCTTGTTAGATCGTCTGATTCTTCAAGAGAAGGAGGTAACTTGATTTTTCTGTAACATGATAGTTCCCATTTTTTTAAATGTTGGAAAGTTAGTTTAAGAAATTTTAAAAATCACTGTGCAAGACAAATAAAATATCCCTGAAGGTTGGATTTGTCTCACTAAGTCTTGAAGTCTAACTCCAGTCCATTTGTGCTTCCTTGCTCAGGACCATGACTCTCCATTCACTTGGTGACTTTTAATGGCTCAGCCTCATGTATAGGTTGTATATTTTCCCAAGTTGCCAAGATGTTAAGATTTTATTTTAAACAGGTTTATGATGATCTTTGTCTCACTGCACATAGGTTGTCCAGCCTGCCTGCAACCTTAGCTCTTTCTTCACATTCCCAGCATAATACAACTGTAGACACTTGATTTCCATTAGCCAATGCAACTGATTGTCCTCCCTTTACCTTTAGAGTGAGGCCACAAGAACCCCATGGAACCACCTGCTTCCTGGGGAAGAAGTGCATGGAAAAAATGCTGTCTTAACCAGCTTGGCTTTCTTAAATTCTTAATATCTTGCTTGTCTCAACTGCTTACTTCTTGGCCCTTTTGACTTCTCCTGGCCTATTTCTGAATTTGGCAGTTATTGGATAATAGAGGTGGGGCTCGAATCCAGGTGTCTACCTCTTGAGGAATGTATTCTCTAAATTTATTCATTGTAGGTAGAAGTAACAGTTCTTTAATTTGCCCCGTGTCCTATACGTTTTACGTCAGCTTGGAGTTTTCCTGCCCTTGTAATCTAAGATGTGAAATTACTTCATGGCTTATGGAAATTCAAACATATCCCAAAGATTTTGGTTCACTTCCAGGAGAGCTTCATATACTTCCTGGGCACTCATGCTGTCCGTGTCCCATACTATATTTACTTGATGTGAAACAGCTTCTGTTTCTCTTTCTCTCTCTCTCAATCCCTCTCTCTCTCCTTCACCCTCTCTCTCCCTGTCTCAAACCATCCATGAGCACAGTAGACTCTCCCCAATATGTATGTGGGCAGGGTCACATTACATCCCCCCTCCACAGGCTTATTCCATCTCACTCTCCTTGTGACCATTTTGTCTTAACTCTTCACCTCTCCCTCCCATATTGTCCTGACAACACTAAATTCTTTCCTCTCTGTACTGACAGAGCAGCCTCTTCACCCTATTGTGGCCTTCTTGCCAGCTAACACTCAGGTTGTTAGGGTTGGGGGATCACCTTCATGAACCTGTAAAAACTCAGATTCTTTTTGTTAATTGACACAAGTTTCTAGTGCTGCAAAACCTTGTTTTCTAAAATCTTAGGCTGTCAGAACTTTGCTCTTTTGAAATAGTATCATTAATAATGGAACATGGCATTCTTGCTTGGAAGCAGCCTTGATTTCCAATCCAGTTGCTGAGCTTCAGATAAGGGGATTCCGGACACACCATTTCACATTTATCTTAATTTTGTAGTTTCTAAGGAGACAGGAACCTAGGTCTACTTCTCAGCCCAGGGCTGGTGTTTACCCCTTTATACACAGCCCTGCTCTACTCTGAGACCATCAAACCATGGCTTCATTTACATTGTACCTACACTCTTCTCCCCCACAACCTGCCCTCCCAATCCAAAATAACGCCGTCACTTCCTTTGGTGAGTTGGCCCATGGTTTCTCTGGTGTGCAGTCTCCCTTGCTGTAGCAAGTTAATAAACATAAGTTTGTCTGACTACAGGGGTATCCCTGGTGGTCTTTATCAGATGAGCTTTATCACCTTCTGCTCTAGGAATTTATTAAAGTATTTGTCCCAGTACATGCAGTTTTCTCCCTAAGAAGACTTAGCTTTCATTGTAAGGTAACTTCCACGAAGGCAGAAAATTTTATCTGTTTTCTTCACTACTATAGAACAGTGCTTGGGATATGTTGAAAGAATGAATGAATGAATTCTGTTAATAGCCTTTAAAGTGATAAAATGATCTCCACATTCTTATATAGAAGAGTATGGTACCTCCTTTTAGCTTCCCTTGAACCATGCCTTGGGTTCTGGAATCAGAAAGACCTGGGATAGACTCCATTTTAGTCCATTCGGGCTGCTATAAGAAAATACCATAGACTGGGTGGCTTCTAAACAGCAGAAATATATTGCTCACAGTTCTGGAGGCTGAGAAGTCTAAGATCAGGGTGCCAGCATGGTTGGGTTCTGGTGAAGGCCCGTTTCCGGGTTGCAGACTGTGACTTCTTGTATTCTCACATGGCAGAAAGGGCAAGGGCGCTCTCTGGGGTCTCTTCTATAAGGGCACTACTCCTATTTATGAGGGTTCCTCCCTCATGACCAAAGCACTTCCCAAAGGCCCCACCTCCTAATATCTTGGGGGTTAGGGTTTCAACATATGAATTTTGGAGGGATATAAACATTCAGTCTATAGCAGACCCCCATTCCAACACTTGACTAGCTGTATGATTTTGGGTGAATTATTTACCCTCTTTACATCTTGATATTTTTTCAGCTGTAAAGGGAGTGGGAATGATGCTGCCTATTTTACTTGGTGGTTGTAAGGATTAACTGAGGTGATTTATGTAAAGGGTTTATCATGGAATCTGGCACATGGTAACGCTCGGTAAACATTAGCTAATATTTTTCATTTTATCTCCCCTTGGCCTTCGTCTTTCCAGATGCCAGGGACTTACATATCTCTGAGCCTCTGCTACTATTCAGCACTAAATTTTATTTTGTCCTGTAGTAGAGTAACATATGTATATCTTCTTTGTTTATTTGTAAACTCTTAAAGGGCAAGGTGCATGCCTTATTTACCTATGTATCATTTTGGATAAATACATCTATATATCATCGGCACATAGTAGGCACTCTAAATATTTGTGGTTGGAAAATCTGCTTGAAAAGTAAGACTTCAGTAAGTGTGCAGAGCCAGGTCTGATTGGTGAATGCAGTAGATGCAATGAGTGCTAGATGATTCTGATGTAGCATTAATAGCTTCTTTCCTGAGTGGTTTCAGAATCTAACAACTGAAGGGGGGGGGCAGGGGCGATGAAGGAGATTTTCTGAGTGCTGTGTGTCCCTGCTGAGTGTGCATTTGAATGAGCCAGGGAAAATGAGAGGGGCCAAGGAAGTGGGTGTGGATAAACTTGGTCATTTAATTCCTCTATTTCTTGGGAATTGCCACTTCAGTCCAGCCTAGCAATTTGGAGCAGCAGGTGAATTACGTGTAGCTGATGTGTAACCAGAGACCATTGAGCTATACTGGAGTTTTGTTCTCCTGGCGACCAGGTGGGGATCGGCAACCCCTTTACCTTTTAGTCCCTTTGGGGTCTAACACTAAGCAGAGGAAGCTGTACTTTCACTGTTGAGCAGGCTGAGCTCTGAGTGGCTCTCCACTTGGTGGAGTATTTATGGCAACTGCTATCATGGTCCTCTCTCTCTCGCGTGCGCGTGGACACACACGCACATGCACACATACACGCACACACACCCTCTAATACAGGGCAGAGAAAGGGGAACAAGAGCCAAGACCTAGGGGATGGCAAGAGGGCAGGGTTTCTTCAACAGCCCTTTCTCTCACAAATTCACTCTTTTGGCTTTTCTTTCCTTTTCCCAGTGTCCCAATCCTACCTCTTTAGTATTCTCCAGGGGGTAACATTTGATGATGAGTAAGGTCCCTTTGAGCTCATGATTTGCTAATAAACTGGCTCTCTAGTGGGAAAAAATGCCCTGATTTGTAGTGTTTGCTGATTTCTGTGGTGTAAATAGTCCCATCAAGGTGGATTTCAAACTACCAACTTGTAGTCACTGAATGTGGTGTTAGGGAGAGACGTGCACCGTTGGCTCTTGTGAACAGTTTGTGCTGGCTCCAGCAACCTATTGCCTAGAACTCTCCCATTTTATGACTTTATGATCTTGACCCTTTTTCTTGCCATTTCCCATACAACACACATGCGATAGTTCTAATACCAAAATTAAACTATAAATCTCCTTCTCATACTCAAAAACAGGGCAAAAAAAGTGTTGCTTGCTGACTTAATATATATACTATGATATCAAGGTTGTATCAAGGATGGGTGCTGTCTACTAATTTTTAGTAGTAATTAGGACAGAAGCAGCAGGAAGGACTATGGTTTTGTGGTTTTGTAATACTCTCTGTGAATTGAAAAGAGCCTCTCTGAAAGTCAAGTGTCAGCTATGCTGATGGTACGTCCCCTGAGCCACCACTTGTAATAGACAGAGTCATCTCTCCATTAGCTATGGTAAAGCTGACAGGGAGCAGTATTCTCAAAATGTAAATAAGTACTACATTACTTACTCTTGTATTTCAACTTTTTTCCATGTCCTCACCATATACATCTAAAAAATGCTTCCCCCCACTTTAATATAGCAATGTCTGTTGCCAGCTCCTGCAAATTGAATGTGTTTACTCTAGCTTGGAAGACAAGGATGAATGAAAAGAGCTATGCTTGCTTGCAATTGGTCCAGGTGGGGGAAGCAGAGAGACAGCTAGAGCCGAGCTTGGGTAGAACTGCTTAACACATGTGAGGTTCGGTCCTAATTCCTTTAGTTTTCATAGGTATCTCCCGCTCATTCTTCAGCCTCTGCCCAGCTGCCTCACACAGTCCTTCTTTTCTTATCTCTGTTTCCCAGGCTGGAGTCATTGCCCAAGAAGCCTCTAGTCACTTGGTGAAACCTAAGCAATGAGCTAGGACTGTAGTGACAGCTGATATATATTTATATGTATAGTCTTCTTCAGAGCAAAGGGACAAGGAGCCCACGGTGTGCTGGTAAAAGTTGAACCATGGAGTCTCCAGAAAAAAAATGGGTGTGTGTATATATGTATGTATGGATGTGTATTTGTATATATTCCTATATTTCACTGATATAAAGGATGGGTGACACACAATTCAAAACATAGTAAAATATACATTACTCCTTATTTTAAATTCCATATAGCCAGTTTATTCTCACAGAATGCTATTTTGATTTTTGCTGAATTTTTGTATCTGTAGCCAACCTACGGTTGTGACTGATGAATGAATGTAGTACCGACATAAATGTTGGTGCATATTTTCATTTATGTTACTGAATGAAATGAAAGTGAAACAACGAAGATGCATGACAGAACTTCATTTATTCATCAGCTATGTGAACAACTCCTTTGTTGAATCAGATAATAGTTTTCGAATACTGGAAGACAATGTCCTTCATTTTTTTTGTTAGTCACAATGTAACAGCTACAGATACAATACAAAGTGCTTTTAAATTTAATTTGCATTATTAACACATTCTCCATCACTTTTTAAAAGTCTAGACAATCAATAATATAATAAATCAAGCCTTGATTTTTAGCATTTTCAAATTTCTATGTTATAAATACTCCCCACTATGGCTGATGTTAAGCTACAATTGTGCTGTCATGAATGAGGAGTCAGAAGAAAGGCGCAGCAGCACACTGTTATAGAGTATTCCCACCACACAGATACTATAGACACAAATAACCTCAAGGGCATAGATAATAGTAAAATGTAGTACAAGAATTAGGAAATGACGTGTTTTAAGTATTACCTTTAGTTTTAACATAATTTGTTTAATTGTAGATAAACATAATATAATTTTTAATAATGGCTGTATTTAACAACTGGCTCACAAAATTTCTGAAAATTTAACAATTGGCTCTTGTGAGCTGTGGTGGGCCAACTCCAGCACATTGGTAAGAAACTGAACTTTTGGAGGACCTATTATGGGCTAGACACCACAGGTATAACCTCCAAGATTCCTTAGTTCTCAACAGTCTTAATAATAACAGTATATCATTCAGTACCACTGGCTCTTGCACCACCTGCTTCTGGCAGGATCCCAGTCTCTTGTTATATCTGTTAAATTCTTCTGAAATCTCTAGTGGGTATCTCCTCTGCGATCATGAACAAGTCTGCTCTTACCATGTGCGGTTGCTGCTTTGCTGGACATTAACTAGGTACTCATCTGTTCTTACTATCTCCCATTAAGGCTCTGCTGTTTCTTGGGTGCTGCCCCTACTCTGCTGAACTCTAATGTCCTCTCCTGATCCTGTTGCTCTTCTTTGGGGCACTGACCGAAAAAAAAAAAAAAGCACAGGAGTGTTCATGGTGCCACAGAACCTGGATAATTTGTCTTATAGTAGAGGAGAATGTGCCTCTCTCATTTGTGTTACATTTTTTGGAAGGGGTCCTCAAGTAGGACTTCTGATAACCTTACAACTTTTTTTGAATAATCTTTTTATTTCATAATAGTTTTTAGATTTACAAAAAAGTTGAGAAGATAGTACAAGGAGTTCTCATATACCTTACACCCAGTTTCCCCGGTTGTTAATATCTTACATTGTTATGGTACATTTGTCACAATTAATGAATCAATATTAATGCATTATTTTTTATTAACTAAAGTCTATACTTCATTCAGATTTATTCTGTTTTTCTTAATGATACTTTCTCTGTTCAAGGATTCCAGCCAGAGTGCCACATTACATTTAATAGTCATATCTCCTTGGGTTCCTCTTGGCTGTGACAGTTTCTAAGACTCCTTGTTTTTGATGACCTTGACAGTTTTGAGGAGTAAAAGGTCAGGCATTTTGTAGAATGTCCTCAACTGAGATTCGTCTAATGTTTCTTTCATGGTTGGACTTGGGTTATAGGTTCTCAACATGACTTATCACAGTTGATGTTGAACTTGATCACCTGGCTGAGATATGTTTGTCAGGTTTCTCCACTCTAAAGTTATTTTTTATTTTTTGGTGAGGAAGACTGGCTCTGAGCTAACATCCATTACCAATCTTCCTCTTTTTGCTGAGGAAGATTGGCCCTGAACTAACATCTATGCCCATCTTCTTCTACTTTGTATGTAGGACGCTGCCATGGCATGGCTTGATAAGCAGTGTGTAAGGTCCACACATGGGATCTGAACCTGCGAACCCTGGGCCGCAGAAGCAGAGCACACGAACTTAACCACTACACCACCAGGCCAGCCCCAAGTTACTCTTTTTTTTAACACCTTTTTTATACTGTACTTTTTGGAAGGAAGTCACTATGCACAGCCAATGTTTAAGGAGTGGGGAGTATCTTGAGGGTGGAGTATCTACATAAATTATTTGGAATCTTCTGCAGAGGAGATTTGTCTCCTCTCCCCTATTTGTTTATTTATTCAATCATTTATATCAGTATGGACTCATGGATATTTATTTTAAACTTTGGGTTATAACCTAATAGAGTTAATCCTCATTATTTGCGGATTCTGTTTTTTTGAATTTGCCTACTTGCTAAAATTTATTTGTAACTCCAAAATCAGTACTTGTGGCACTTTCATGTTCATTGGCAGACATGTGCAGAGCAACAAAAAACTTGAGTAGACTGAATTGCGTGTTCCCAGCTGAGGCTGATCAAGGCCATGCTCTGCCTTCTTGTTTCACCTCTCATAACTGTGAATAAGTATCCTTTTCGTGGTCTATTTAGTGTCACATTTTTCCCATTTTTTGTTGCTGATTTCATTGTTTAAAATGGCCCCCAAGCTTAGTGCTAAAGTACTAGTCTAGTGTTCCTAAGTGCAAGAAGGCTATGTTGGAGAAAATACATATGTTAGATAAGCTTCATTCAGGCGTGAATTATAGTGCCCTTGTCCATGAGTTCACTGTGAATGACTCAACAGTATATGTTAAATAAGTTCTTTTAAACAGAAACCCGCATAAAACAAGGTTATGTATTGGTCAGTTAAAGAAAATGTGACCAGAGGCTTGCAGGAACCTAACCCTCTATTTCCCCTAGGAGCAATGGTTCAGTATTTGCTAATTCAGTGTTCTTGGAGACTTTATAGAACATACCTACCACAAGTAATGAGTATAGACTGTTCTATTACTTTATTAATTTGTTGCTAAAAGGATTCCCACTTAGGCCATTGGAGACTCTTTCACTTGACTCCTGCATCCCTTTGTTCCTTTGATATACCCTTATCAGCATCTGTGTGTGTGTGTGTGTGTGATTTTTTGAAGCAATTCCTTAATTTTTGGCAATTCCTTAATTTCCTGCCCCATTCCTAGAGTTAGCCATTTCTCCAAGGAGTCTTGGTTCCTTTTTTTTGGAGAATAGTATTAGAAACCAAGATTTGGGCACTAAGTGTGCTTGTTGCTATTGAGGTGTCATTGCTTCTAGACCCTTTTAGCTAACAGAGTAAGGAGATATATGTGTCTATACTAACACATGTATATACATATATCTATAAATATTTCTACATGTAACCATATTAATCTATATTAAGCTAAACATGAGTTCAAACTGCTATCTCCAACTCTATTACCACATGGATCATTCTAGCCTCTTCCCTTGATTATCTGTAACCTCTCATTCCAACAGCGAGAGACCTGGCTCCCACTATTTGCCATCTATTTACTTAATTGTTCAATTCTAGTATGTATGCATAGTGGTAACAGAATTCTTAACCCACAGCCCTGTGAGAAACAATTTTCTCAAACAGAGTATGGTGGTAAGTACAGTTCCTTTTGTTTTTAGTCTTACAGTCTCCACTCACCTCCAAAGTTACTTAGCTCAGCTCCTTTTCTTCCCTTACAGATTTTAGTAATACTCTTTAACATCCTTACCTGTTCCATTCCTCCTATTCAGATGTAAGCCATGTGGGATTGGGCTAGGAAACAAATACAAGTGGCAGACACCCCACTATACTCAGGATCCCTGATGACTAAACTATTTTACCCCTCCCACTCTATCCCCTGATCCAGGTCAATGGGCCTTATTCCTTCCTGTACCACAATTCTCCTGCAGGGGCTTCCTCAGCTTATGCAGAAATAGCTTTCTTTAGGTCTGTTTAAAGATTGTACCAGATGTACCCAAACATGTCTGAGTCCTAATTAGATACAAGCTGTGACCCCTGCTCTACATGCTTTGTCTCATTTAATTTCACTTAATCCTCATACAAATAGTCCCTAAAATTTATTAATTTTCAGGCATTTTTCTAAGTGTATTAGAAGTATTAACTTGAATAGACCTCAAAATCCTATGAGATAGGGTCTATTAATGTTATGCCACTTTCCAGATGGGAAACAGAGGTTTAGAAAGGTTAAGTAACTTGCTCAAGATCATACACTTCAAAGTCTGTGCTCTTTCTACTATATAACACTGCCTCAAGTTACATAGAACCTACAGCTGAATCTCAAATGATTAAAAATCAAAAATTTAAAAAATTAACTTTATATATCTTATATTTTTCTTTTTTAGAAGACATTTTTTAAGAAGTCAGACCATTGTTGATGATGGGGAAGCATAAGAAAATCTAGATCCCAATCCATTGTGTTTCTTGCATAATTTGTCACACATCTTGCTAAATAGTATTTGGCATGCCCGGACTCTTTAGTCAAGGTGATTGAGCAGAAAATCTACAAAAAGAAGGAATGTTGCTGCAGATGACCAGAAACTGTCTTCCCAGTTCTGTTCCTTTCCCACCCTTAGCCATTTTCGAGATGCAGACATATTTCAATTCAATAAACATGTACTGAGCACTTAACTTTGTGTGGGCACTGTGCTAGGCGTTAGTGGGAAACAGAAATGAGTAAGGGATGGTTCCACAATTCAAGGAGATTTCACCTTGGTGGGGAAAAACAATGTGTATCTAAAATATAATTCCAAATATTATGGAAGAGGAGTAAAATTATCTGATTTATTACAAGCCCAACCTGCTCATTTTGGTGGCTTTATCTTCTGTGCTGTGCTTCATTCACCTTAACGTTAGAATGATTCTCTCGTGAGTACCAATGACCTGAGCCTCTTGGGAATAAGAAAGCCTGCCTGGGGTTCCAAAGTAGCTGTGAATAACCCACATTATAGAGCATTACACGGTAGCTCTGGGCCTGTGGAGAGGGTCAGTGCTCCCAGTCCAGCAGAGGACCAGATATGGTGCTTTGTGCCTGCCTGGTTCCTGCTTGACACTCACTAAGGGATAGTCTGAGCTTTGCCTAATTTCCTTTTAGCTCCCAGACCTCCCACCCCTCTTTCAGGTTGGCATTTTCTGGCTTCCTCGCCCATCTCTTCCTCTTCCCAGTCTAATTAGTAGATTGGTGGGAGGTAGCCTCAGAAAGGGAAGGCTTCTCCTGTGTGCCCATTCTTTGCCACAATCCAGCCATTTGGGCTTTAATTGGCTTCCAAGGGCCCCTCAGTGCTTTGTCCTCTGTGCAATCAGGAAGTTAATTACTCAATAAACCAAATGGGAGTCTTTCAAAAATGCAGCGTTAGCTCTTCTCTTTCTTAGAGCACCACTTGGGCCAGGATAGGGTACTCCAGTGACTGCGAGAACCAGCCTAAGACAAACCAGTGAAGCTGGAGAAGTTTGTGTCGAGTGCTCTAAATTTAGGAGTCCTCTTTCATAGTATGACTTCTCATAGGCCCCCCAGGGCCCCTCCCTATGCTTCTCCCCTGGGCTTGCCCTTGCCATGCCTGACCCCATGCTTTGACTCTTTTGTTGTTTCTTATTTTTTTTAATTGTTTATTTACTTATTATTTATTTATTTTTGTGAGGAAGATCGGCCCTGAGCTAACATCTGCCAATCCTCCTCTTTTTTTTTTTTGTTTTTGCTGGGGAAGAGTGGCCCTGGGCTAACATCCATGCCCATCTTCCTCTACTTTATACGGGACGCCACCACAGCATGGCCTGAGAAGCGGTGCATTGGTGCGCGCCTGGGATCCAAACCAGTGAACCCTGGGCCGCCGCAGCGGAGCACACACACTTAACTGCTTGCGCCACCGGGCCAGCCCCTTTGACTCTTTTTTAGTGATTCCTTCTATCAGAATATATATGCTCTGTATTCCATTTCTAAGAGGCCCTGCTCACTTAATCTGATAAAGCAATTTATAGCAACATTAGCAGCCAACAATTACAATTTAAGCCAATACTCACAGGCATTCTGCTAAATGCTTTATACAAATTCATTAAATGCTCCCATAACCCTATAAGGTTTATTGTTCTTATTACACCAATTATACAGATGAAGAAATCAAGGCCCAGAGAGGTTAAGTGACTTGTCTAACATCACACAGCTAGCAAGCAGTAGAGCTAGGATTTGAATCCAGGTTGTCTGACACTGGAGCCCATGGTCTACAAACCACCAAGTTGTAATACCAAGTGTGTTTTGCTAATGACTGATAATGACCTAGTTGCTGAGGCATCTTTGCATACTTTTCTAACCTTTTCCCAGAGTGCCCATATGTTTATTGAGCACCTACTATGAACTAGATGATATTTTCATTTTAACAGTGACCTTTAATGTCTTAATTCTTAGGAGTGATTAATATAGGCGTTATGAAAGGATTAAAGAACAATTAAGTGTTAAATTGAATAGTGTTGATTGTAAGTAACACTGGTATTTTAGGAGGTGGAATTGTGCTAGGGTTGGATGGAGAGGAAGGAGGGAAAGGGCATTTTAGGCAGCGGGGAATAACATAGCAAGGGATAGATTTGAGAAGAAGGTGAAAAGAGAGCAAAAAGGAGAGGTACTTAGCTAGCATAGTGATTTTCAAGTCTCTGTGTAACTAGGATAGAACCTCCCAAACCCTGTGGCCACAGCTCTTTCTGCTACTTCTGCCAAGGAATATCTCTAGCAGGGAAGGCACATTATTTTATAACAGCTAACATATATTGAGTGCATGATTCTACAACATTTATGGGAATTACTCCGTTTAATTAAAAAAACAACCTTATGAAACTGGAACTGTTAGTCTCCCCACTTTTTAGCTGAGGACACAGAGGGTCAGGGATGCTAAGAAATTTGCCCAAGGTCGCACAGCCAGTAAGAAGCAGAGCTGGAAGATGAAGCCAGGTAGTCTGGCTACAGAGAATGTGATCTTAACCATAAGGCTATACGTCCTTTCTTTGGGCAGTACTACTCCTGGCTAGGCTCTTTTTTTAAATCTTTTTTTAAATTGAGGTCACATTGGTTTATAACATTATATAAATTTCAGGTGTACATCATTATATTTCTACTTCTGTATAGACCACATTGTGTTCACGACCAAAAGTCTAGTTGCCATCTGTCACCATACACATGTGCCCCTTTATGCCTTTCACCCTCCCCTCACCCCCTTCCCCTCTGGTAACCACCAGTCTGTTCTTGTATCTATGTGTTTGTTTATCTTCCACATATGAGTGAAATCATACAGTATTTAGCTTTCTCCATCTGGCTTATTTTGTTTAGCATAATACTGTCAAGATCCATCCATGTTGTCACAAATGGCAAGATTTCAACTTTTTTTTATAGCTGAGTAGTATTCCATTGTGTGTATATATATACATATCACATCCTCTATTTCCGTTCATCTATCAATGGACAGTTAGGTTGCTTCCATATCTTGGCTATTGTGAATAATGCTGCAATGAATATAGGGGTGCATGTCTTTTCAAATTAATGTTTTTGTGTACTTTGGATAAATACCCAAAGGTGTAATAGCTGGATCATATGGTATTTCTATTTTCAGCTTCTTGAGGAATCTCTATACTGTTTTCCATAGTGGCTGCACCAATTTACATTTCCACCAGCAGTGTACGAGGATTCCCTTTTCTCCACATCCTCTCCAACATTTCTTGCTTCTTATCTTTTTAATAATAGTCATTCTGATGAGTGTGAGGTGATATCTCATTGTGGTTTTGTTTTTGTTTTTGCTGAGGAAGAATCACCCTGAGCTAACATCTGTTGCCCAGGGTGAATCTTCCTCTTTTTTTTTTTTTTGCTTGACGAAGATTAGCCCAGAGCTAGCATCTGTGCCAATCTTCCTCTATTTTGTATGTGGGTCACCACCACAGCATAGCTGATGAGTGGTGTAGGTTTGTGCCTGGGATCTGAATCCACTAATTGGGGTCGCTGAAGCAGAGTGCACCGAACTTAACCGCTTTGCCATGGGGCTGGCCCTCTAATTGTGGTTTTGATTTGCATTTCTCTAATAATTATTAGTGATGTTGAACATCTTTTCTTGTGCCTATTGGCCATCTGTATATCTGCTTTGGAAAAATGTCTCTTCAGGTCCTCTGCTCATTTTTCAATCAGATTGTTTTTTCATTGTTGAGTAGTATGAGTTCTTTATGTATTTTGCATATTAACCCCTTATTGTATATATGATTTGCAAATATCTTCTCCCAATTAGTAGGTTCACTTTTTGTTGTGTTGATGGTTTCCTTTGCCATGCAGAAGCTTTTTAGTTTGATGTAGTCCCATTTGTTTACTTCTACTTTGGCTGTCCCTAAAGCAACACAAAATCTCTTGTTTTATTAAAGATCACTAAGTTGGGGTGTTTTGTTCTCTGGAGTTCAATTGATGCTGTGTTCTTTTTTTAATAAAACTTGCCGAAGTTAAAAACAGCATGGCCACAGGAGAAGCATAGAGTCTGATGCATAAGAGGAACTCAAGATTTATTGAATAGATGGATTCAGAGATTAATAAATATGCTATGTACTAATAATAGCTAGCATTTATTGAAGTTACTATCTACTATGTTAAGTACTTTGAATGACTACATTACTTAATCATAAGAACCCCTTGAGGTAGATACTCTTATTACTTTTATTTTCTAGATGATGAAACTAAGATTCAGAATGGTAAGAAAATTATCCAAAGTTACACAATTAGTAAGCAACAGAACCACAATTAAAATTCAGATGATATGACTTTTAACCACAATACTACACTGTCATCAACAATGTAGTATCACCTTCTGTTCCTTCACTTTGAGCCTATGTTTGTCTTTAGAACTGAGATGGGTCTCCTGGAGGCAGCATATTGTCGGGTCTTGTTTTTTATCCATCCAGCCACTTTGTATCTTTTGATTGGTGAATTCAATCCATTGACATTTAGGGTGATTATTGATATGTAAGGAATTAATACTGCCATTTTATCTTTTGTTTTCTGCTTGCTCTATATTTCCATTGTTTCCTTTTCCTTGTTTTTCTGTCTTCTCTTTCAGTTTGGTGGTTTTGGGTGGTGTGTTTCTCAGTTTCCTCTTTTTTTATGTTTCATAACTCTGCTCTGAATTTTTGTTTTGTGGTTACCATGAGGTTTGTATAAAATATTTGATAGATGGCACAGTCCTTTTTCTGCTGATAGCATCTTCTCTTTATTTACCTATGCAGTTTCTGTCCTTTTCCTCTTCCCCTTCTAAGATTTTTTTCTCACAAATTATCCCCTTTTGTATTGTGAGTTCATTACCAAAGTGGTTATAGTTATTTTTAATGCTTTCTTTCTCTTTAACCATTATGTTATAATTAACTGTTTACTTACCTATTCTGATACAGAGCTGCAATTTTCTGATTCTATCTATTTATCACCTTGCTTGAAGCTTTGCATACCTTTGCCTTTTTGTTTCAGGTAGGAGAGCTCTTTTCAAGATTTCTTGTAAGGCAGGTCTAGTGGTGATCAACTCCCTCAGCTTTTGTTTGTCTGGTAAAGCCTTTATTTTTCCTTCATATTTGAAAAATAATTTTGCTGGATAGAGTATTCTTGGCTGACAGTTTTTATCTTTCAATATTTTGAATATATCATTCCACTCTCTCCTGGCCTGTAGAGTTTCTGCTGAGAAATCTCCCGATAGCCTAATGGGGGTTTGTTTATAGGTTATTGTTTTCTTTTTTCTCTCTGGCTGCTGTTAATATTCTTTTTTTTTTTTGCAGGGAGCGATTTGCCCTGAGCTAACATCTGTTACCAATCTTCCTCTTTTTCTTTACTCCCCAAAGCACCAGTGCATGGTTGCATATCCTAGTTGTAAGTCCTACTAGTTCTTCTATGTGAGCAAGGCAACTGACAGATGGGTAGTGCGGTTCCATGACCAGGAAACGAGCCTGGGCCGCTGAAGCTGTGAGAGCGCCAAACTTTAACCACTGGGCCATCAGGGCTGACTCAATATTCTTTTTTTGTCAATGACTTTTGATAGTTTATTATCATGTCTGTTGGAGAAGATCTTTTTGCATTGAGATAATTACATGTTCTATTAGCTTCATGTACTTGTATATCCAGTTCCTTCTCCAGGTTTGGGAAGTTCTCAGCTATTATTACTTTAAATAAGCATTCTGCTCACTTCTCCCTCTCTTCTTCTTCTGGGATATCTATTATCCTTATATTGCATTTTCCTTATTGAGTTGGATAGTTCTCATATAATTTCTCCATTTTGCAAAAATCTTAGTTCCCTGTCCTCTTCCACCTGAATCATTTCTAGATTTTAACTTTGAGCTCGCTAATTCTTCCTTCCATATGGTCTGCTCCAATGCTATCTAATTTATTCTTCTTCTCATTTATTGCATTATTCAGCTACAGAATTTCTGTTTGGTTCTTTTTTAGAGTTTTACTCTGGTGAAGTACTCTTTTTGTTGAATTTTATTCCTGAGCTCATCAAACTATCTTTCTGAGTTTTGTTATAGCTTGTTGAGTTTCTACATGACAGCTATTTTGAATTTTCTATCACTTAGATCACAATGTTTCATGACTTCAAGTTTTGTTTCTGGAGTATTGTCATTTTCTTTTTGTGATACTGTATTACCATTGTTTTTCATGGTGCTTGATGAGTTGTTCGTCTGCCACTGCATTTGTAGTAGCAAACACCTTTCTTCCTTAGGTAAGGCTTGTTTGCTTTGATTTGGAGCTGCTTCTGGTTGTATTTGGGAGCCTGCTCTTTCCAACCTCCACTGCCTTGGCCAGAGGTATCATCAGTGCCCTCCTTTTACTGCTTGTGCCTCCGAGGTTGCTAGTGCCTAGCTGCTTATGGTGTTGCTGCAGTCACGGGCATTGCCACCAGGGTCACCAGGTTAGTGAGTACCTCTGCTGCTTTTGGGGTCACCTGGGGGTGGGTTTCCCCACTGTGGTAGGGGGAGAGGGAAGGTAGGGTGGGAGCTGGGGTCATGGGCACTTCCACCATGTCTGATTTTGTTGGGTCTGTACGCACCACTGCCGCGGGTAGGGGGTCAGAGTTGTGGGCACTGCTGCAGCTGGGAGGGACTGGGGTTGTGGGCTCTACTGTTGCTGTAACTGGGCTCTCCATGGCTTTGCTGCTGTCATGTGCACTACCTGTGATGCTGTTCCCGAGTTTTCTGGGGGTGCTGGCACCACCACTGCCAGGGGTGCTGGATTCGTGAGTGTCACCACCACTAGCAGGTGAGCCAGGATTGTGGGTGTCACCATCACCACCATGAGGAGAGGGGTACCTGGGTCACAGGCATCACCACAGTTCCTGAAGCCTCTGGTCTTAGGCACTGGCACAATTCCTAGAACCTCAGGTCATGGGCACCACTACTGCTGCTGAGGGCACTGGGGTCTTGGATGCAGCCCCTGCTCCTAGGAGGGCCAGGATTGGATTCACTGGTGCCAGGGGAGGGGGGGGCTGGGTCACAGGAACTGCTGTGGTCACTGGAGTCTTTGGTCATGGGCACTGCAGTAGGGGTCATGGGCACTCCTGTAGTAGCCTCCAGGAATGTGGGGTGCCTTTGTTCCTGGGGCCTTTGTTCATGGGCGTTACCTCAGTTGCTGGAGCCTCTGTTCTCAGGCATGGCTGCTGTTCCTGGAGCCTCCAGTCTCAGGTGTTGCCACCTCTGCTCCTCTGGTTCCACTGCCTCCACGAAGTCCAGTCCACCCACCTTCAGATGTATAGATGTATGGATCTCTCAGGAGTTCTGGTGTTCTGTGCAGAGAGTTCTTTTTTGGTCTATGGATGTCCTACTGGTTGTAACTTAGAGAAGAGAGACAAAAGGAGCATCTCATTCTGCCATGATGCTGATGTCACTCCTGGCTAGGCTCTTGTAACGCCTTTGTAAGCTCCTAACCCAGTTTGTTAAGCCAGACCTTATATTTGAAAGGATTACTTTTGGTCTTCATGCACATAACCTAGACCAGGAGCAGACCAAGCAGCCTCTTTGATTCTTTTTTTCTAGGGCCCAACCTTGGTTTTGGCCCTCAATGTCATCACTACTCTTGCAAATTGCAGAACAGAAAAACAAAACCAAAGAAAGTAGGTCCTGCCTCCTAAAGTCTAGAACAGAGCTGGCCTTAATTGTCCTTGCTAGACTTCTTTACATGGGCTCAACCGTGATCCTGCTGGGCTCTACAAGTAATAAGGGCCCCTCCCATTAAATGCTTGAGGAGGAAGACGTAGTTTAAGAGAGAAGCAATTGAAAGAACAGTTTTCTTAGTCTATTTACATATACATAATCCTTCCACCAGAAGTTGCACCTTCTAACATGGTGGACTGACTGGGTTCTTGGAGGCTGTTTTGACTTTCAGCCTTAACAAGAGCTTCTGTATTGTACACTTAGAGAAGATGGAGAGAAAGCCCTGAGCTCTCCTTTAACTATAGGGCAAAGCCACTACCACACCATAGTTTGTTGCTTTGTTTACTCAAGAGGGTTAATAGTCTAGCCTGTGGTCACCTAGGAGTATTGCTCTTTCTTTTAATGAAAGAGCTCAGTGGAGAGTCTGAGAAATCTTACCTCTGCCTCGCTGTGAATCTACCTTTCCAATCCTTGCCGCCTAGGCCCAGTGATTTGGGAATTTAGGTCCTTACAACTTTTGTGAATACCTCTTTCATGTGCCCCCTCTTCTAATATTCTGAAATTGGTCTGTACAGGGAGTTACTTCAATTAAATTCACCAAACTAGGACAGAAAGCTGCCTTGTGTTTTCTATTTCTCATCTTATATTTTACAAAGCTATATTAGAACACCCTCTTTAGAGAGAATTTAACAAGGTATGCATTGCCCCAAATTGGCCCCGACCCAGAAAAAGTTAACACTAAAACGCTCCTGCCGTTATCAAGTGTATCCCTGTTCTCAAAGAAAATTTAAGTTCTGAGAAATAGCAAAAAAATCGCTCCAAAATGATCTACTTTTCCTTTTTTTTTTTCGGCACAGAAATAAGCTTTATTTATCAGGCAGTAGATGATCATTATAGGTTCTTAAGCAGCATGATAAAAGTGGTGTTACAGGAGGATTGATCTGACAATAGCATACTACTGCTAATACTAATACTATCCTAACACAGTGTTTCTCACACTGTGCTGCAATTGCATGTTTACCTGTCTTTCTCCCTCAACAGATTGTAAACTCCTTGTAGGACAGTGACTTACTCATCTCTGCTTCCACTGCCTCATGCAGTGCTAGTTGAGTGAGGAGAGACTGGAGGCAGAAATACCAAGTAAGTGTGTACAAGGGGTAGAGGAGGGGACGACTGACGTAGTCCAGGTATGTGAGATGACAAGACCCTGAATAAGGACAGGATCCGTGAGACACTTCAAAGGCAGATATGCTAGGATAACACAGATGAAGAGGTGCAGAATTAAGAGGACATCAAGATTTCTAAGTTGGAGAATCAGAAAATAGGCAGCACTATTGGGTTTCAGGGGGGCGATAAATAATACCTCTTTGTTCCCCTCCTGAGCTCAGAACCAACTGAGAAATAAGACAATAAATGAACAAATATCAAAATGTGTGTACCTTGTGAATTATGTGGATTCCCCCGTACAGCAATTGGTCCACCAGGACAACTGTAGTCTTCCCTTGCAGGAACTTGGCTCATCCTGTAAGATTCCCACTTGGCTGAGAGCAGCCTAAAACACTCTCTCAGGGAAGGCATATCTGAAAGAGAAAGTCCCAGACCTGGGGTCAGCCAACTTTTTCTGCATAGGGCCAGATAATAAATATTTGAGGCTTTGCGGGCTGTATGGTTGGTCTCTCTCACACCTACTTGCCTCTGCTATTAAGGTATGAAAGCAGCCATAAACAGTAGATAAATGAACAAGTGTGGCTGTGTTCCTAAAACTTGAGTTACAAAAACAGGGAGTAGGCTGGATTTGGTTCACAGGCTGGAGTTTGCCAACCCCTGGCATAGAAGGAACTGAATTGAACCATTTCTTCATCAGTCTTACCAATAAGCTAAGTCATACCTTGAGGAAAAGGGAATGAGGGGTCGCAGAGAGGCCATGTGTGTTATCCTAGTGGAAGCTTCCTTAGGGAAACCTGAAACCTAGGAAATGCTAGTTCCCTTCTAACAGATACCATTGACTGAGTGAAGATAATTTGGAAGAGAAAGTTTGTGGAGAGATGCTTATCTTTGGAGATGTTGAGTTTGAGGTGACAGTAGGACCTCCAAGTGGAGTTCACCTATAGCCACAGTGATGTGGGGATCCAACTTGTACAGGCTTGTGAGAGCTGATTGTACACCTCTCTTCTCAACTCTGTGTTCACAATGGTACCTTGAAATTGGCCACGATGGGAGTATTGATAGCATGGAAATTGGCAAAAGCTAGAAATCAGAGGTTCCCCGCCCTGGCCATAAGCCAATTGTTAAATATTTACCAGCACAGCACTGTATATAGAAGATGTGAAATGTGGACCTGAAGTACAATTGCAGGTAGAACACAGTGGGGAAGTCATCTGTTTGGAGGAGAGAGCTGAAGCTTTGGCAGTGGATGAGTTTGCTGAGCACAGGCTGGAAAAGAGCAAAGTAAACAAGGCAAAATACTTGAACAGTGAGTTTGGGGTCTTGAGAATAAGAAGACAACAGAGGCTTGGAAGAAAGATGGGAGGAGAAGGAAAATGGGGAAGAGGCAGTGTCAGAGTAAGTGGCCATCCCTCACTACCTATGTTGTTAGGCCCCTTGGCAAACATCAGAGAAGGACTGCTTATTCCTGGTTAATTAAACAACAGAAAGCCCACATACTCCTGAATAGGTTGAGTGGAGAGAGAAAAGAGACTCCAGGGTTTTCCAAATGGATCCAAGATTTGTCCCTTTAAGACTTCCTCCTTGGTCCTGCATGCTATTTCAGATAAGATCAAGGGAGACAGAATTTGGAGCAGCTGATATAATGCCACCTAACAATGCCCAACATTAACAGTTTAAAAGCCCCAGATTTCACATTATTGCTCTTTAACTCACAAAGAATCTAGCTGCTGTTGTGGTTTAATCTTTGGACTGCAGTCCTAGCTGAGAAATATAACAGAGGAGGAATCCCCTAAACAAACAAAAAAGGCCAAGTCTATTAACTACTCTAACATACTAGAGATCAACTAACACTTATGGTAGCCCCAGTGGCCTACTTGTTTTGAGGTAAGCCATCCCTGAGTCCAGTAAGGACCCTGCCCTTTTCCCAGGGGATTCTGAAGCTCATGAAAATTCTGCCACCTTTGTAGTCTAAGGGCCCCAGAGTGCTTCTCCTGACTGGAGCACACTTTGATCTTTCTGAAGGCCAAATCCCTGTAAGGCCACAGGCACTCAAAATAAAGCTCTTTACTTGCTAATCATGGCCCCAGACCCAAACCTGAGGATACCAGATGATGCCACATGTAAGGCTCCAAACACCAATGCTGGTGAAGCCCACCCACCAAAAACTGGTCTCTTAACATATTACTTTAGTTTGCAAACACACTCTTTGTGTTTATTCTCTAAGTTTTCTGGGCCATGTTGGAGATTTGTGAGGCTAATTTGTTTACCTGTCTAACCTGATTGGCTTTAACTAATTGACAACAAACACAAGAAATTAGATGTAGATCAATGTCGTACCTTTAGTACCTCTTGTTAGTGATGATAACTAAAATTTATTAATGGTTTGCTAGATATTTTGTATCATATTACTTAATTCTTAGATCAACCCTATGAAGTGGATATTATTAATATTACCATTGTATAGAGGAGAAAATTAAGGGACAGAAATATTAAATCACTTATCCAAGGTCACACAGTAGGTAGCAGAGCCAGGATAAACACCTCAGTGATTTAAGTCTACACATTCTACCATCTCCCTGCCTATATTTAAAAAACAAGATTCTCTGTTAAAGATAGACCAGAGGATATGGTTTAGGCGTGAGACAGAATGGGGCTTCTGACTATCCCAAATTAAAATTAGCTATGCGATTAGAAGCTGGAGAATGGCGGACTTCTTTTGCAATTGTGAATCCCCACCCAATTAGGCTTACAGAATGGAGACTAGAAGCTAAGGGAGGACTAGAGAGAAAAGAGACAGGCCCACATTATTCTTTCAATGAAGTGACCCTAAAACTTCTAGTTAATATTGCCCAATTAATGTTTGTTTTTCCTGTGGTGGAGAGGAGCAAATGTGAGATTCTAATACTGCTTCCTCCTAAGCATTGGAGCAATAGTCCCTCCCTCCAGGGAGATGAGGCAGGGAATAATATATGCAAAGTGGCTGGTACATAGTAGGTACACCATGCATGTTGACGCCAGCCCATTTAAATAGACCCAGTCTGCTCATACACATGCACAAGACAAGGCATTCCTCCCATGGTTTCCAGCATTTGTCTCTCCCTATAGCCTGTTAACTGCTCTGACTTGCAATTCTTCAATCTCACCTATTCTGGTTCTCTGTCCTGTCTCTTGTGGAGAGAGAATCAGACAATAAAGAAAAGAGTAATATAAAGTCAGGTAAGTGCCATGAGGAAAATAAACATGGTAATGGGAGAGAGCGTGGCTGAGGGAGTGGGCAACACTAGTAGAAAGGTCATCAGAGAAGGCCTCCCCGGGAGGGTGACATTTGAGCTGAAATCTGAGTGATGGGAAGGACTCAGCCAGACAAATATATGGGAAAAGGGGGTCCCAGACAGAAGGAACAGCAGATGCAAAGAGTCCAAGCTGGGCATGTCTAAAGAATAAGAAGGTCAGTGTGGATGGAGTGTAGTGACGGGGAGGGGTGAGGATATGAAGTCAGAGAAGCAGGCAGAGTCTGGGTCACTCAGGGCCTCATGGGCCATGATACACTGCTTGGATTTGATTCCAAGGACAGTGGCAAGTCCCTGATGGGTTGACCACTGTGGTTTCTGAAATTTGCCTTTGGGTCCCCTTGTTTCCTCACATCCTCCCTCTTCCTATGGTGAACGATGCCCAGTTTTCACCGTCCCAGAGAACTGATTAGATCTCCGGTGGTTTAGAACCATCCATTCTATGCTGTCACTGCCCTTCCCAGTTTCACCTCTCCCTGCCCTGGCTCTGAGTGGGAATTCCTCATTGTTCTCGTCAGAGGGGCACATCCAGAAGTTGAGGATCAGGTCAGAAAAGGACTCCCTGAGAAATGAAAGGCAGCATGAATCTTCCTGGAGTAGATGAGTGCAATTTCTCGCAGCAGCACCCCTAAGTCAGAGGCATGAGGGTGCAGCTGCTGAGGTGGGAGGGGGGTGTCTAGATGCCAGATAGAGAAATGTCCTCAGGAAGATATCAATCTCAGAGGGAATTCATGGGAGATACCCTGCAGGGTATCATTAATATCAACATGGGATTCATGAGAAGACGTCAGGATGATGTATATTTTGGTGTCTGATAAGGAATTTTGAAAAAGATGAGTTAGAGATCCTGCATTTCTCCCTGTGTCCACGGGACAGAGACTGCGTGTGGCGGCTTTGAGTTCTTAGAAAAGCAGTCTCTTTAGTGCAATGTAGAGCTTTTTGGTTCTACCAGAGTGGGGGTAAAACTGCCTATAGAACTCTTTAGTTCTCCTCTCTCAGATTCTATGTGCATCACACTGTCTTCTTATTGCCAAAAATAAACATTTCCGTTTGTATCATGCTCTCCAGTTCACAAAATGATTTCAAATATCATTAAAAAATGCTAAGTGGTAAATATTATTCTCTCTTATACAGATCAGAAAATCCAGGCCCCAAAAATTAAGTTACATGAAACTGTGAACCTAGATTTAAATGGATGCAGTTCATCTTTATTTTTTCTTCTTTAGAGTTGTTTAATGAGTTCAGTTTCTTTCCTGGAGACAAGTATAGTGGGCCCAAGTATTCTGATTGTTGGACGGGTCCATCCTACCATCATCTATTAATCATCTGTTGATAACTTGGTGGTCCACGTTATCAGTCTGTTTGTTGTGAGTTTAGCTATTGTGAACCAGTCGCCAGAGGATGGGGAAATTGACAGAACCAAGATCCTGTAAAGTAGAGTGCCAGACTTTGGATTGTGGTGATCATACCAAGGTACAGACACCTTCACAAGGCCTGGCTGGAAAATAATGTACTGACCTTTTCCAAACTGTCTTAATTGCAAGATCACTCAACTGTTTCTAATTGCTTGAAAAAGAGCAAACAACTCTAATTTCACTTAGCCAGTTTGCCAGCTGGAGATGCAGACTGTCATGGGGAGCTCATTAAAATGAGGTGGTAGTTTAAAAACCAGGAGCCAATTGACCTTAACTGTGCTTCTTCCAGCTTTTATATGTCATTGTTGAAGCTGTAGGTAAGGGATTTGCTGACCTCAGCTCTGGAGAGGTTTTATATATTGTTCATGCGGTCATAATTCTCACCCATTTTGCTTTCATACTTTTCAGTTAGGGGAATAATTACTGCCTTGGGCTCCTGCTTTTTGGGTATTATTACATGATTCACTGAAAAGCCTGGTCTGTCTGTCCTTCCTTCTTCCTTCCTTCCTTTCTCCTTTTAATGTCTCTTTGTTTAGAAGAAAGAAATCAATTTTTGAATTGATTTCAAATTGCATTTGAATTTGGAAAATTAAAACAGATGAACAGCAAAATACCATTATTTTTAGAGCTCATAAGACAAAGCCTGGCTGACTTGGGTTTTGACTATTGGTTCTTATAACAAATGGCTCCTTTAAGATGGCACCAATGTCAATACTAATGGTTATTATGATTAAGTACAGTTCCCTTGGCGTCCATTTCCTGCTCTCTGGCTTCCTCCCCCTCTCTCCAATGCACACACATGGATTCTGTAAAGTCAACTGTCCCTGAGATACACACAGGCCAAGGAGAGAAAGTTTGTAGCTGGCACTTCCACCTCCCTTTCTGTGTCTTCTCTCTGCCTAACAACTCGGTGTCCTGGCTCTACCAGGGCTCCCCACCCCACCTCGCTGCAGTCGCCCCCTCCCCTGCACTCGCTCTCTAAAAGTCTTCTGAGCTTAAGGCACTTCGTGGCATTTTAAGGCATTTCAAGATTCTCCTCCCATCTCTCCTCTTCCTGAGACTGCCTATCCTGGGCCCTATCTTTTTAGGATTCTGCTCTCTGCCAGGTAATGATGAGGTCAAATGCCTGCACTAAAGGTTCACAATGGTTTTCAATGTATTATGTCTTCGAGATAGCATTAACCCAAGGGTGTGACTGATGGTGGGGTTTTCAGGTGCGTGTGGTGGGCATCCTAGAAAGAAGGCAGAGGTACTGTTTTGGGTGCCTCACATAATACTAAAATAATTCATGTTTATATAGGACTCTGCATTTTACCAAGTACTTTCTCATTCATTATCTTATTTTTTTCCTTCAAACAGTATTATGAAGTAGGTGATATTATTATTTCATATAAAAAAACGAGGAAATTGAGGCTCAGAGAAATTAAGTAATTTGTCTGACATCACATAGCTAGTAAGTGGCTAAACTGAAACTGGAACCCAACTCACTTGACTTGAAATTCTGAGTTTTCTGCTCTGCCACCTTGTCTCATAATCATTTATCTTAATAATTTTTGAGCACTAATAGTGCATAGTCCTATGGGGGATACAGTGGTGAGTGAAACAGACAGCCATGTCTTCACTGGAACTTATTATATTCTAAGTGTATAGAGAATATAAGTTTATAGACACATAGACAAAACGTGAGTGAATGAATATATTTTTAAAATTACAAATCATGAGAAGTTCTATGAAAGAAGGCTGGGGTAAGGAATATTGGTGGAGGAGCTTCTCTAGATAGGCCTCTTGGAGGAGGTGACATTTAGGCTAAGGCCTGAGGATCGAGAAGGAGCTAGTAATGAGGGGTGGGAGGGGGAGACAAGTCCAGAGGATGTGCAAAAAATCTTGAGACATATTCATAGTACACAAACGGTTGCCTGCCTCACCCTCTCCATGTCCTCAGGAGCCACGTTCTGTATACACAGATGCTTTTAGTGCTTGAGGAAGTCTCACCAGTTCCCTTGCACACTGGACCTATTTCCTTGCTTACTTCAAGAAGGCCCTTAGAAACTAGGCTGATTTGTCACTAGAACTTCACAAGGTCTGCTGTTGAAGTTGGGCATTTCCGCCGAGCTGCACATCTAGCCTCACTGTGTCCCAAGTATGAGATTGTGGATGGCTCAGGCAAACCCATCCGCACTGTTAGACACATAGCTCATAAAGGCCACACTGACAAGGGGCCACGAGGATGTGACCAGGTGGAATTTTGCATCCGAAAAACAACATAGTGAAGAACAGATTGTTCTTGGTTTGCAAGAAGAGAGGATTTGGGTATCTTTTGCCAAGGGGGTTCTATCACACTAAGATGGGATGGGTGTTTTACACTTAGGAGGTGCTCAAACAATGTCTTGATAATGCAAGAATCTTAGCTTAAACTGTCTACCTGACTCACTGGTAGCCTTCCTTTTTAGATGTTTTTAAACCAAACACTTAATTAAGCCCTGACTTTGTGCCCGTCCCTGTACCAGGCCTTGTGATAAATGCAGAAATATCACCATCACAGTCCCTGCCTTTCAGGAGGCTGCAGTCTACATGAGAAGACAAAACATAACATGTTTAGCAAATAGAGGAGAAAGAAAATCGAATATTCCTTCAAATGCTAGCTGTTGGCATAGAGAAGCACAATCCTTCAGGAAAGGAGAGGATACTTCCTGGAAGCTGTAAGATTGGACAAAGTGTTTGAGGGGTGGTAGGAGTTGGATTTGCGGACAGCAAATACAAAAGGACATCTCAGGAGGGCAGTGTTGCTATATGCCCTGGATATACTCAATTGGCCTTTTGGACATGGGATCCATGTTGCTGCGCGTGCAGGCTAACTCACAGATACAAATGGTTCAGGGAGAGAGATGCACTTGCTGTTGTGCTGATAATGCCCTAAGGAAAGAAGTGTGAAGTGCTCTCCCTTTCTCTGTTTCACTCATCCTCCTGAGGTTCTATATTGCATTTTGAGATTTTTGTGCCCCCCTTCAACGATACCTTAAAGTTCATTTGTGCTTACATTCACCTAGATACAAAGACTGGTGGTGGTGACGGTGGTGTGTGTGTGTTGGAGGAACAATGTGGTTGGAGTTCAAGCAGATCACTTTCTGTACTCTGGACACCCCCAAGGTTGGCCATGAACTTTACATTATCCCTCAAGGGTGGCCCTGGCATGAGCAGAGGGGTGGAGTTGGAATGAACATAATTCAGGCTTGAGCAGGGGAAGGGGGCTGTGGGAGGGGTCGGTCACCACAAGCGAAGAAACTCAAGGAACAACTAAGAACACTACCCAGCGGCCTTAGAGCTGGCCACCAACACTATGGGGATGCATAGGAACAGGAGACATGGTCCAGGCCCTCACAAACCATCTGGTATAGCTGCAAAGACATAGTGCACAAATGGAAATAGCATCAGATGGCAGGATTGGCAGACATATTCCATGTAGCTCCATAGGAAATACAGGGAGGCAGATGGGGATTGAGTAAAAGGATGGCCTTTTAACCATTAGAGCTGTTTAACAGTAGAAGGGCAGCTGCCTCATGGGGTGCTGATCCTCCTCCCAGTAGAGGTGTTCAAAGGCAGGATGCCTCTCTGTCTGGGATGTTGCAAGCCAGAGTGTAGACGGCATGACCTGCAAGCCTCCTTCTCCCTCTTGGAGTCTGGGAGTTTGCAGTTTCATGCCTTTTAAGTGACCTCACATTTAGAGAACCATGTAAGCCACCTGTGGTGACAGCAAAGGCTTGACCAGCCGGTTGGAAGGGCTCACTAGGCTAAGAATTCATCCCCTGGTTCTGCAGCGGGATCTGTGCCTGGCTAGGAAGAAAGGCTGCTAAAGGCAGCGCTGACTTCACTGCTTCCGGGCTGCTCTGGGAAAGTGGTTTCAGCCGTCTTTCTTCATAGGCAGGTGTCAGCCAAATGTGTGGCGAGCCACTTCACCCTGGGAGGTGCATTTATGCCCAAAGCCTGGGGAAGCACTAGAGCTAAAACATCGCCTGAGGGAATCAGCTGCTGGTTTGGCTCTGCAAACCTTCCCATCCAGCTAATGAGGAAGGCCTGAGGGAAAGCAGCAGCGAGAAATTAAAAAACAAGAAACAGCTTTAACCATAGCAACTTCCCACCCACTCCACTAAGGCCTTGGCCCCAATACTCCTGTGAGGAAAATGAGGCTCAGAGAACTTCGGAGACACCTCCCAAGGTCTTCTGAACTGAATTCTGGGCTCCTTCTCTGGTACCAGAGTTAGGTTCCCCAGGCTTGGAAAGATTCTTTATAATGGTCTCAGGGGTTCAGGGCTCCATGGAAAGCAAAAATCATTTCCCTGCCCTTCACTAATCCAGAGTGAAATTCATAGAACTAGACCGAGCTCCCTTAGAAGATGATAAGCTATTACTTACGTTTCATAGAGGCCTCCGGGGATGTGATAAGGAGGCAGAAAAGCCAAAGAAGTCTGCTCTTGCTGATGCAGTTCTTGGCCAAGGTCTGTTTCTCTACCAGCTCCAAAGGAATTTTCATAATGATTCATATTCGTGGCTGACCCAGTTTAGATTTCCGTTGCCAACAGAAGCCCCAAGGGACTCATTTGGGGGTGAAGTGGGGAACTGGACTCTGAAATCAACCTCAAAGCAAGGGATCTGACATTTATTGAGAGCCTACTATACATCTAACACAAAGTTTAGATATATCCTGGCTCATCGTAGCAGCAATTTATACATTTAGGGCTCTGCCATTAGTCATACATTTGGTTTCCTTCATGCCCCACCGCTTGGGGAGAATGTGTTCAGTGTGTGAGTGTCTGTATGAGGTAGGATGGCCTTTTATTTGCCCTCAATAGTAAACTGCCCCAGAACTTGACTTCCATCAACCAAGTGCCTTATGGTCCTCAGCTCTGGCTTGAACTGGCAATGGAGTCTGCTTCGGCCTCAGTTTCCCTGGCAGGAGATCTTACAGACTTCCAGGGCAGCCAAGATCATTCTGCAGTTGTTCTGGATCAGTGAGGTCTGCCTCTGCTCCAACTGACTTGGGATAAACTTTTTGTTTACTACGATATAAAGGGACTTGACATATTAACTGCTCAGGAACAGGTGTGGCCTGGAGAGCTCTCATAGCAGATTACTTAAATTTCCTGTGCCTGGGAGATAGATACACAAGAACACAGCTGCAGTTTTGTTAAACCTTTCATAGGATTTCAAAATCTGAGGCTCCAAAGTCTCTGATACATACCCCTCCTTGGCATCTTCATCATTCTGGGCTCTCCCTTCTCTCTCCTCTTTTCTCCTTGTTGAAATATGTTTCTAATCTTCCAGGCCTCTCAAACGCATCGGTGTTTCCTGCTTCAGTGGTCCCGGCGGAGTCACTCATTCTGTATTTAATGTATTCTGCACTTTAAATGGGCCTGTTAATTACTCCCTCCTTACTCTGAATTTACTAATTTATTGATCAAATTTCTTTTTGTGCATGTAAGTTTTATTTTGTATGTGCAACGAATTTATTTGGATCAATTTTATTGACCCCCTCCCACCCTCGCCTCCCGGGATACTTTCCCAAACTTTAATTAAGTCTCTTTGCTTAAAGGGGAGCCTCTTGCTTCCTCCTATGTGAGCATTGATAGCATCTGAGTACTCAGGGCTAAAGTGGTCTAACCACATTCTCAAGCTGGTGGATATTTGAAAGGGCAATTAGAGTTGAGAACTAGGGCAGGGGCTCTCAAAAGTGTGGTCCCCAGACCAGGACCCTCAGCATCACCTGGAAACTTGTTAGAAAAGCAGATTCTCAGACTCCACCCCAGAACTACTGAATTGGAAACTCTAGGGGTGGGACCCAGCAATCTGTGTTTTAACAAGTCTTTCAGGGGATTCTAACGCATGTTAAAAATTGAGAACCAATGCTCTATGATAGGATTTCTCAACCTTGGCACTATTGACATTTTGTGCCAATTGATTCTTTGTGGTGGGGGCTGTCCTGTGCATTGCATAGTGTTTAGCAGCCAGCTGGCCTCTACTCACTGGATGCCTGTGACACCCCCCAGTTGTGACAACCAAAAATGTCTCCAGGCATTGTCTAACGTCCCCAGGGGAACAAATCATTCCTGGTTGAGAACCACTACATTAAGGGTTCAAATCACCCTCCTTTCCCTCCCTAGAATTGTCTCCTCTTTATTTCACTTGGGGATTCATATATCAGATAAGAGTAACTATGAGTAAGTACCCCAGGATCTCTAGCATACTGCCTTGTTTTGTGTTTCATATGTATATATTTCCTATCCTCAACTATTCTTGTTATAGGCTAGGCAGATAATAAGCCGAATGGCTGATTTGTTTCAACAGTATATTTGACCAACTTGGAATAATGCCCCATTTCCCGGCCTTTGTATAAAACTCCTTAATTTTCCAAAGAGTGATCTGAATTTTGTTTCCCCCAGAGACTTGAGAGCATTTCCAGGCTGTGAAAGAAGTGAGTGGGTGGGGGGATTCAGACAATATCGTCACTAAGGAGGGGAGTGGGAGGAGGGACTAGGCAGCAGCTTCTGCCTCTGCCCCTCTCCCTGCTGAGAGCACCCAAATACTCAAGTGCCACTGTGAAGAGGACAGGTGCGAGTTACTATCTGTGCCTAGAGTGAGTGGGTTAGGCTGAATGAATTTGCCTTTGGACAGAAGTCTTCCTTTCTACTGCAAGCTGCTTCCTCTATGCATATCTACCGCCTTCCATCCCCCCCCAACCTGGTCCATGGCAAGCCTGCCATTTGCTCCCATACCTGAGTGACTCCATCTCCACCCCTCATGAAGCACCACTGTTAGCATAGGGACCAGAATGCAGACTGAAGGAGGTGCTGGGCTTATCGTAATGCCAGTGTCAACTCCAGCACCTGGTCCACAGGGAAAAGCACTAGTCAGAGGAGCAGTCATGGAAACCTGCCTCCCACCACAGAAATGGGCTGAAACATTTAGTTTTTTTCCCACCAGGCCAATCTGGGAGATGAAGTGTCTGCTCCTGAGCAGTCCCCGTAAACCCACAGGGCATTCTTTTCCTACCCAGGCCAGGCAGCCAATTAAGAGGCAGCCAGCTGGAAGACTTTCCATGGTGCCAATCTAGATGGGCCCTAAAACATTACTGGAATATACCAGCAATGTAGTGCCAGTTTATTCAGCTTTCCATACACAACTTCACATAACTAGCGACATGCAAATTGGTTCTGCTCCTTCCCAAGTAGACAACATCCTCGAGTGAAAATTAAAAAGGAAAACCAAACAAACACCACCACCACAAACACACTCACTTTACAGTCATAGTCAGCTGGAATTCTGACACCTAATCACATATGGCAAAGTGCTGATAATGGCAACAGAATATTTATTAACTAAACTTTAAGACCTTTAATATGACTCTTAAGAAGTTGGTTCAGAAATTTGCAAAAGGAAAAATGGAGAGCAAGAATGAAGAAAAGTAGAAAGCATGTTGCTAAAACAGCTTTGGCCTGTAGGACTAAATTAATAAATGACTCTTTATTAATAGAAAATCAGTTTTACCCCACCCCCACTAAATTAGTGTTAAACAAATATTTGAAGAGTGTGCCCACAGTATCCCCATGTCTCAAACCTTCTTTGCCCAGGTCTGCAGAAAACATCTAAAAATGTAATGCATTTATTGGCTCAGGAAATTAAGCCTTTCAGACCTCTCCTACCTTCTCACTGCCTGCACCATGCCTTCTTCTGTGTGCATCTGTGTTTTCAGACACCCTTGGGTTCCTGTTTTGGCTCTTCCTTCTTACCTTGCTTTCTTTAGGCTTGGTAGCCTGGTTTCCATAGAAGCTGCCAGTAGGAATAGCCCCACGCTCCCATCTTTAGAAATTCAGTTCACGTGCACCTGCAGCAGCAATGCAGCTCAGTCCCAAACTCAGGTGTGCATAAAATGTAGCTTTCTTAATTTTCTTTAAGTTGTTGTGGAAAAAAGAGTGCAGACTCAGAATTTTTGATTAAGTCTTTGCTGTTTATAAGAAGTGTATTATAGGAAGGAAGTAGAGAAGTACTCACTAGCCAGAGGCTGAGGCCCACCACACCCTTACATCCTTACATCAAATCCCAGGATGTCTTTTTTTTTTTATTTTTTATTTTTGTGAGGAAGATCAGCCCTGTGCTAACATCTGCCAATCCTCCTCTTTTTTTTTTTTGCTGAGGAAGACTGGCCCTGGGCTAGCACCCATGCCCATCTTCCTCCACTTTCTATGGGATGCCGCCACAGCATGGACTGCCAAGCGGTGCGTCAGTGCACGCCCGGGATCTGAACCGGCGAACCCCGGGCCGTCACAGCAGAGCATGTGCACTTAACCACTTGTGCCACGGGGCCGGCCCCCCAGACTGTCTTTTATACATGAGTACAACTGAAGACCACTTCCCAAGAATTGTCTCATGATACCATGGTATAAAGATCTTCGTAATCCTCAGATGAAATGGGGAGAAGTTGTGACATTCAGCAGGGTGTAAGAAATAGTCATAAGTTCCAAACTGCCAAACTTCCAAAAGGCTATTTAAAAGAAATGCCCGTAACATCCATTTGAAAGGGGGGTTACTATGTTTGTCCAGTAAAATATTAGAGATCTATCATTTTGCTGACATTTTTTTCTCTTTTAATTACTGACATGGGACAATACTTTTTAATGGAGGAGTTAATTTCTTTTCATTTTCTATCCTCTGTGGATTGTGGGTCCACACATTTTTACCTGTACATTAACTTCACTATGAATATGCTTCTCCAAGGATTACACTTGTTCACCATCACCATTAGAGACACTCCAGGGAGATGGACAAGGTGTGAGGCAGGCAAGGGAGCCCTTCCTGGTGGATGATTGCCAACTACAGTGGTAAGCAAGGTGAGTATGGTTAAGAAGACTCCAGTTGATATTAATTATCTCAGTTGTTTCCCAGTTCATATAATTAGTCCTGAGGTTGTCTGCCTATGCATTTCTTTGAGATTTCATTGTGGTCTTCAGCCTAGTGAGTCATGGATGCCAAGAATGACCCCCTTTTCCCTTCTAGGCTAAAGATGTCACAGGCTTTCGAAACCTAGGGGGTTTCCTCTGGGCTTTGAGATCTTAAATTGTGTCTGTGTTTTGTAGAGGAGTTAGATTTGCCCTGTTTTATGGGCTTGTGGCTTGAGTCCTTGGTGCTCTGATTCACAGGTGGGGCAGGCTTGCAATTAGATGTATGTTTCTATTGGGTGGTCGGGAGTCTACACAGCTGTGTGTGTGCGCTACAGACTGAATGCGTCTTTTCTAAAGTTATGGTGAAACCTAACTCCCAGTGTGTGTGTATATATATACCTAGTATGGATATCTTGACGTGGAGTCCATTGTTGGTCTGGCAGCTTGCATACATTGTGAAAGGAAATGTAGACATTTGCCCTTGGCTATAAGACTGCAATGTATCCTTTCACATTTGAGGGAAAGCACTGGACTACTAGCTGGAGGACAGTTGCATGCAGGCTGAGTTGTGACTTGCAGCTCACGGATTAGTCATAATTTGAAGGGCCTTAGGCCACTTAAGTCCTGTTTCATGGCAAAATGTACTTACTTAATCCTTGCTCAATGTCATAGATTTTGTTTTGTTTCTACTTTGCCGGAGCTTTGAGGGTGGTAAAGAATATATGTTTGAAATTGGATTTTTATGGCTTTAAGTACATGTTGGAAATTTTGCCCCATAAAACAAAAACCTTGGTTTGAGTTCATGTTAAAAGGAATTCCACAGGGAAGAATGTATTCCTGGAGCATTTTTTTAAAACAATGGTAATAGCATCATGCTTACTGCAGAGGAAAGCCTGGGGCCATCCAGAAAAAAAGGCACACTACAACTAAGACATGGGAGTATCCCACTTCCTGGAAACAGTCAATAAAATCAAGTTGCAGGTAGGTGAAGGTCCTTCAACTCCAGTTGTGTCCTATATCACATTTGTAGCAGCTTCCCTGAATTATAAGCAGCACAAAGAGAGTAGTGCATACACACTGAGAAGATAATCTATTGGAAAATCTCAGTATAATTTTACCATTTTTAATTCCATTATAACCCTGCCATCCATGTGTGCTTTAAATTGGATGCTGAGCTAGTACAGGTCTTCGGGCCTGTACTTAGGGAGGAAGGACTTAGAGGCCATAGGATTCCAGTCAGGGTATAGTGAACAGGGTCTAGAAGAGGCAGGTTGCTGTCCAAGCAGGATTGCTCTTAGTGAGGCCCTATTGTGTGGATGGGACTGTCTGCGGACAGAATAGAGCAGCTGTGGGCTCACAATCTGTGCATCTGTGCAGGAAGCAGTGTTAACAGCTGTGTCACCTCGAGCATGTCCCTTTTTAGTATTTTAGCTGTCTGATCTACCAAACAAATCTGCCTGGGAACTAAAAATTTCTTAAAAATTAAATAAATTTATGGAAATGACAAGCCTAAGGGTCTTAGATATCTCAATACTGAAAATAACTTAATAATATTTCACTTTTAAATCATAACTCCAAATTAATTACACATTTCTTTTTTTAATTAATTAATTAATTTATTTTTAATTTTTTGTTTATTGCAGTAACATTGGTTTATAATATTGTAAAAATTTCAGGTGTACATCATTGTACTTCTATTTCTGCATAGATTACGTCATGTTCACCACCAAAATACTAATTACAACCCATCACCACACACATGTACCGAATTATCCCTTTCACCCTCCTCCCTCCCCCCTTCCCCTCTGGCAACCACCAATCCAATCTCTGTCCCTATGTGTCTGTTCATTGTTGTTATTATCCACCACTCAATGAAGGAAATCACACGGTATCTGACCCTCTCCCTCTGACTTATTTCACTTTGCATTATACCCCCAATGCCCATCCATGATGTCACAAATGGCTGGATTTCATCGTTTCTTATGGCTGAGTAGTATACCATTGTGTATATATACCACATCTTCTTTATCCATTCGTCGCTTGATGGGCACTTAGGTTGCTTCCAAGTCTTGGCTATTGTGAATAACGCTGCAATGAACACATGGGTGCATGTACCTTTACAAATTGGTGTTTTCAAGTTCTTTGGATAAATACCCAGCAGTGGGATAGCTGGATCATATGGTAGTTCTATCCTTGATTTTTTGAGGAATCTCCATACTGTTTTCCATAGTGGCTGCACCAGTTTGCACTCCCACCAGCAGTGTATGAGAGTTCCCTTCTCTCCACATCCTCGCCAACACATGTTGTTTCCTGTCTTGTTAATTATAGCCATTCTGACGGGTGTCAGGTGATATTTCATTGTAGTTTTGATTTGCATTTCCCTGATAGTGATTTTGAACATCTTTTCATGTGCCTGTTGGCCATCTGTATATCTTCTTTGGAGAAATGTCTGTTCAGGTCTTTTGCCCATTTTTTAATTGAGTTGGTAGTTTTTTTGTTGGTAAGATGCATGAGTTCTTTATATATTTTGGAGATTAAGCCCTTATCAGAAGTATGGTTTGCAAATATCTTCTCCCAATTGTTAGGTTGTCTTTTCGTTTTCTTGATGGTTTCCTTTGCTGTGCAGAAGCTTTTTAGTTTGATGTAGTCCCATTTGTTTATTTTTTCTATTGTTTCTCTTGCCCGGTCAGACGTGGTATTTGAAAATACGTTGCTAAGACCGATGTCGAAGAGCGTACTGCCTATGTTTTCTTCTAGAAGTTTCACAGTTTCAGGTCTTACATTCAAGTCTTTAATCCATTTGGAGTTAATTTTTGTGTATGGTGTAACGTAAGGGTCTACTTTCATTTTTTTGCATATGGCTATCCAGTTTTCCCAGAACCATTTGTTGAAGAGACTTTCTTTTCCCCATTGTATCTTCTTGGCTCCTTTGTCAAAGATTAGCTGTCCATAGATGTGTGGGTTTATTTCTGGGCTTTCGATTCTATTCCATTGATCTGTGTGTCTGTTTTTGTGCCAGTACCATGCTGTTTTGGTTACTACAGCTTTGTAGTATATTTTGAAATCAGGGAGTGTGATACCTCCAGCTTTGTTCTTTTTTCTCAGGATTCCTTTAGCTATTCGGGGTCTTTTGTTGTTCCATATAAATTTTAGGATTCTTTGTTCTATTTCTGTGAAAAATGTTGTTGGAACTTTGATAGGGATTGCATTGAATCTATAGATGGCTTTAGGAAGTGTGGACATCTTAACTATGTTAATTCTTCCAATCCAAGAGCACGGAATATCTTTCCATTTCTTTGTGTCTTCTTCAATTTCTTTCAAAAATGTTTTATAGTTTTTGGTGTACAGATCTTTCACCTCTTTGGTTAAGTTTATTCCTAGGTATTTTATTCTTTTTGTTGCAATTGTAAATGGGATGGTATTCTTAATTTCTCTTTCTGCTACTTCGTTGTTAGTGTACAGAAATGCAACTGATTTTTGTATGTTGATTTTGTATCCTGCAACTTTACCATATTCGTTTATTACTTCTAAAAGTTTTCTGGTGGTAATTACACATTTCAAATTAGATTTACAAGGCTGTCACTAGCAGGGCAAATTCTTTCATGTATCACAAATATATAAAATATCAAAGACGCACGGCTTTCTTCTTAATACAAAAATATAAATACAATGGGTTATTTCTTTTAAATATCTCTATACCTAATTCTAAATCATCCCACATAAAGAAGAATTATCAAACCAAATAAATGTGGATATTTATCACCAGAGATTTAGGCCTGGAGGACGACTGGATTCTCATTCATGACCCAAAAAGAATATCTTGAACCCTATTTATGGTTGTTCTGTGAGTGTTTCCATAACCTTAGGAGGTGAGTGATCATCTACTTAGCCCAATTCCCTGGATTAAAGTTTTATATATTACGAGTAAGTTTGCAGCTTCTATCCTGGTTGATAAAACCTTATGATATATTAACTTATTTCTCCTAGCTCTAAAGAACTTTGAAATTGATGGAATCCTGAGATATGTTAATACGTTTTGCATTCATTCATATTTGTAGGACCATATAAATCTTAAGAATACTTAAATTTACACACAATTGAGTTCTAGAGATTTCACTTGGCTTTGTCTTATTTGAAACAATAGTTTATGGGCCATTCTGATATTCCCCTGGCCTCAGAAAATGCCCTCTAACTGATGTATTTACCATTCTAATTTCTATGTTCTCCATTGATACAATAAATTAATCAATAATGCCTCATGAATGAGAAATAAGACTCCATATAAACGCATTCTATTCTATTCATCTTCTTTTAGAATCATTTGTTACTTTTTCTCATTGCATATCATGGAAGTATGGCTTCTCATATATTTAATCAACTATAGTCATTATTCTCTCTCTGTTTTAAAAATCACTTTGTGAGGTATGATTGACACACAAAATTGTCACTTTGTGACAGTGAGAGTCTCTTAAATTTGCTTCTGTGTCCTTCTCACATGACCCACTGATCATTGAAAGCTTTGTTTCTTTCTGCCACAACAAGATTTTCCAGGTTCATCTTGGGCGTTTCTGCCCCAGACATGGAATCACTCATTTCTCCAAGGAGCTGTGGTTTCTCTTAGTGGAAAAATAATATCAGAGACCAGAATCTGAGCACTAGGGGGCACTGTGGGGGTTTCATTGCTCTTGGGTCATTTCAACGAAGAGACCTAGAAATGATTTGTGCTTTTTCTTGTTTCATATTGATATTTCCAATTCTTTTCTAATAGTACAGAATTCCTTCCTAAATGTTTGATTCCTAATGCAATAAGTATAATTGCTGATTTACTTAATTTGGTAAAACAAGACGATTTCCGAAACAACAATATGATATTAAAACAATAAAGCTATTGAATAAAGTTCAAGATTTTCAGTACAGTTCATTTTGTTCTTAGCTGCATCCCACTAAGAATGTGCAGTCAGATTTCTTTATTCTGAAATCACTGTTAGCTCCTCCTGTGTGGTTAAATTAGAATTTGTGTGATAGATTCATTCAATTATTTGTTTGCTTTCAATATGAAGTCCTTGAATTTTAGCAGTTGATAGTTCTTAGTTTTTAGAAAGTGAAGGTCTCTGGTACTATTTTCCTGATGGAGATGGAATTAAAGGAGAGAAGAGGGTCCACTTACCTGTCTACCTGAAGATGATGGAAAATTTCAGATGCTCAGTTTATAAGGTTCTGTTTCATATACAATAGTACAAGATCCATGTATATGATTTCTGGCTGAATAAACTAATTCTGACTCCTATTATTTAATTTCTAGTAATAACAAACTTTATATTTCCAAATATTGTTATTATTAATTTTTTTGGTGAGGAAGATTAGCTCTGAGCTAACATCTGTTGCCAATCCCCCTCTTTTTGCTGAGGAAGATTGGCCCTGGGCTAACATCCGTGCCCATCTTCCTCTACTTTATATGTGGGATGCCTGCCATAGCATGGCTTAATAAGTGGTGCATAAGTTTACGCCCCAGATCCAAACCTGCGAACCCCGGCTGCTGAAGCAGAGCGCGTGAACTTAACCACTACGCTACTGGGCTGGCCCCTCAAATATTATTTTATTTCTACTGAATTCTGTCCTTATCTTAAAACTACTTAATTTTTTGCTCTCTTTTCTAAGCTACACACTCTTCTCCTTTTTATAACATTGCAACATTCCCTTAACAATTATATATATCATGCTGTGTAATGTTAACCAAACTTTGCAGTTTATGATTTTTCCAATTAGTATTATTTTAATGTAGCCACGTTCATTATCTTTAATTTTCCTACTGAGGATCCAGATGATACTTGGAATATTAGAATTCCTTATGATTAACAAAAACAATACTTGCAAATATAAATTCTGAAGGTTTTGCCCCAAACCCTCTTTTGATTCATAACTCACAATTCAGATTTTACTTGGTATATATTACCAGTATCCTCATATAATTGCATACATTCCTGTTGTTGAATTTTAGTTTCTTAGAGGCTTTTAGGTAAATACCTTAATGCTATATGAATTCAAACTTCTAAAAGCCAATTAAAAGTGTTGGAAAATATAACCAGAGTATATAAAAATAAAATATAGTAATTACTGGAAAATATTTCTTTAAAATTTACCGAGAAGCTTCAAGTAGATTTTTTTCTGTAGATTTCAAACATTTCCAGATTATCTGTGTCTGCTAGAATTTGTGAGACCAGTTTAGAATAACAATTTCCACTGAGATCACAAGGTTTGTATTATATTTACATAAAGCTCTAAATATTTTTATTTCAGTGCACAAATCCTAATCCTTGAGTGGGACCAAATGTGCCATGCCCCCATGCCCGATTTTACTTTCTGTAGGTGCTGCACAAAATTGCATTCTTTAATATTAAGGTAAACCAAAAACATCTCCTATTTTCATTATACAATGTGTTTTTCAATGACCTTTTGGAATTTAAAAGATATTCAATATTACATTCCCACATAAATTACATATATTTAAAAAAATAAGAATCAAAAATGAATATTTTATACCAAAAAAGAGATTTAAGATGAACTGACTCATTAAGATGAGATTTTGTCCATGTCCTGTAGTCCATCTCTGCCTTTTCTGGCACTTCCTGTCAGGAAATCGGGCTGTTTGTCTCTTCTTGTCCCTTGGATTGAGGAACACCTGTAGGAAGTCCATCTAGTCTAGAGACAGAAAAGCACACATCAGGGGCCGGCCCCATGGAGTAGCAGTTAAGTGCACGGGCTCCGCTGCTGGCGGCCCAGGTTCGGATCCCGGGTGTGCACCGATGCACTGCTTGTCAGGCCATGCTGTGGCAGTGTCCCATATAAAGTGGAGGAAGATGGGCATGGATGTTAGCCCAGGGCTGATCTTCCTCACACATACACACTCACTAAAATAAATAAATTAATTAATTTCAAAAAGAAAAAAAGAAAAGCACATTTCAAGTTTTTGAGGTCCTAATGGAGAATATTCACAATAAACTACACTGGCAGGCTAGATTGCTACCTGAAATGGCAAAGCCTCTCTGAGTTAAAAAGGACTCGGGTATAGAGGATTCCCAGGTGGCGGTGAGGAGGAAGGATAAGTGCTTACTAGGTGTGCACTTGCCCTGCATCCTCTCATTCATCTCCGCCATTCATTGGCGGTCTGCGTTGCCTTTTCTTCTGGGTCTTGCTGTCTCCTTGGCCTGCAACCTGAAAGTTGGGGGCTCTGGACTCTTCTGTTTTGAAAACCCACAGATCTCATTTGCTGGTGTCTTGCTGCTGCCCTGCAGGAGGGATCAGGAAGTGGGGTAGAGAGCACCCCTCTCTCCTAGTCTTACTTCCCTTAGCTGGGGAAAACCTGTTCCCCTTCACAGTTCGGGCTACACATTTTGTCTTTACTGGCAAGTCCCCTTCACCTAAGGGCTTCAGCTTTGGGAACTTAGGAACCAGAATGATTGGCAAGCTAGTTCTGTTTTCTACTCTGCCACACGCCTCTTCTGAGACATAAGCACAGAGCAGCTCCTTGCTTGAATGAAGGGAAGGGAAAGGTAAAAATGCCAGGGGTAATCCACCCCCACCCCCTAGATTAATAATAAGAAAAACTACTATCGCGGTCACAGACCCAAGCCTAGGGCCTCAGGAAACAAAGGCTGTAGGAAGGGACTGCCTCTTCCAAGGAAAGTGAAAAACTAAGGTGCATGTGGGCCCTGAAGGTCCTGTAACAACAGTGTTAGAAGGAGTCCTTTAGATGTAAGAAAGGAGGAAGCATATCAGCTGGCCATTTTAGGGAGAATTCAGGAAGACTCCTTGCTTCTAGATTTAGAAGTTGTATTAGCATCTCATTACTTCAAAAGACCATTTATCTCCTCTGTTGTTGATTTATTTCTTCTTTTGTTTTGAGGAGGTTGATGGAAAAAAAGAAAGAGGATTTCCCAGCTGTTGGTGAATTTTTGAGAGAAAATAAACCAAGTTTTCAAATCTCACCCGACCCATCCAGTGACCTTGGGAGAGAGGGAGGATGAGCTATTTCCAGCTAGTGAGTACCTTCACTCTCCCCTACTATCTCCCCCAGTGCCCACTGCTAGATCATATGCCTAGAGAGAAGACAGCAAAAGACCACTTTAGGAGATGACAAAAAGGAGACAGGCAGAAATTTTTCTTTCCACTGCAAACCTTTTCTTTCAGCTTTGTGATCAGGGCTGGGGAGCCTAGTGGACTGTGGCCCCATGGTGGAGGGGAGTAGGCATTTGTAACCAAACCCTGTGCTAGAGGAAAAGGTATGATGGCCCCAGAAAGGAATGTGCAGTCCAGAGTAACACAGGGGAGGAATGAGCCATGGCTAGCCTGGTGAGAATGTGGACGCCTACTTTGGCAATGGAGCTGAGCAGTGCACAGTACCTTGCATGTCTCTCAAAAAAAAAAAAAAAGTCCTTAGATGATCACGTATGGCCACATCCTAGAACAAAAATGATAAGCTGAAAGCTAATGGATAAAAACAAAACAAAACAAAAAATCCTGGGCCAGCTCGATAGTGTAGCGGTTAGGTTTGTGCACTCTGCTTCAGTGGCCCAGGGTTCCCAGGTTCGGATCCCAGGCACGGACCTACACACCACTCATCAAGCCATGCTGTGGCAGCATCCCACATACAAAATAGAGGAAGATTGGCACAGATGTTAGCTCAGGGACAATCTTCCTCAAGCATAAAGAGGAAAATTGGCAACAGATGTTAGCTCAGGGCCAATCTTCCTCACCAAAAAATAAAAAAAAAAACACCCTCAATATATTCAGGCAGTGACTGCAGCATCCAAAAAGTATTAGGGTAAGAAAAAGATTCAAGGACATTTAGGCAAGTGAAGTTGCCAACTGACTAGATTCTCTTATGATAATTTTCTCTGAAAGACCGATCCTATCAATAAGCCTATATTTTATACTTTATTCCAAATAATGGAGATAGACTATCTTAGACTAGATATATTTTAAAAAAACTGGTTAAGAGAGCTTGTTGGAGGTCTGATAGTGACCTGTATGAACCTATTACCTATTCAAAAAAAAATAGTAAAACCAATAGCACTGGCCTGGAGTACAGAGCAAAATTGGAGAAAGCTCCTCCAGAAGCTCTAGGGCCACCATGTGAGGAGTGGCATTTAGACAGGCTTACTAGTCCAAAAATCTGTTAAAGTCAAAACCATTCACCGTGTGTTTAGTAATTATGGAGCACACTTATGCTAATGAGACCAGATTTACAGATTAGCAATGCATTTTAACGATTTAATTATAATCTTGAAGTGATATATAAGGGATAAAATTGTACATTGCAATGCTGTTACTGATCAGAGCTGCTTTGTTTTCTTATTATTTTAAAGGTATGCACACATGGGTTAGGGGAGAGGGAGGAAATTTGTAAGAGTTCTAGGAATGCTCATGTAATAGATCCCTGGCTTATAATAAAATAACTAGAGCAGAAAAACTGCAGCATTGTAAACTCAACAGAAGGGGTTTCCAAGAAGTGTTTAGTTTCCTAAAGGAAAAACTGAGTGAGGGGCCATCTACCTCCAAATTCTACCCACTAGTAAGAGCCAGTCAGTGAAGGATTTTGTTGAAATTAGTATTTAGCCAGTGTTAAGGCATAGTAAGCCACTAAGAGTCAAAGACAAGGTATTGGTAAATAGCTTTTAAGAAAGTCATTTATCTGAATTGCTTATTTAGCATTCACTGTCATTTAGTTGAAAGCATGATCTCCAGAGGAGATAGAAAGCTTGATACAGGTTTAGCAGAGAGGAAAGGAGAAAGAGTTGCAGGATGAGGCCCTGTTTAGGCCTTCCCTGGCCTTGGGAGTCACAGCATGAGGGCATTAGGGCTAGGGGACAGAGGATCAAAGACAAACTTTATCTACTTCCAAATTTGGCTCTAGTTGGTCCTATTATGCACTTTACCAGGAAACCTGAAACTAGAGAGATAAGACCTTTACATTTTTATAACGCTTTTTATCTTTGTAATGAGCTCTGTTCGTTATCAATTTTGATCTTCACAGAACCCTGTGAAGTTATCAGGGTCAGGTTTTATTGTATCCTTTTGGCAAATAGCCAGCTGCATTTTCATCCTCTTCCATTTTGTGGTGGCTCATTCTTGAGCAGGGAAGAGGCCCAAGGAATTGAATAGGTACTTAAGGAAATAAACTGCCAACTGGAAACTAAAAGAACATTTACTATTCTATCTAGATTGCATTTTTAAAACCACTTTATTTAGGTGTAATTGACACATATGATATGACTGCAAATATTTAAAGTGTACTATCTGATAAGTTTTGACATACGTATATACTATTGAAACCATCACCACAATCAAGGTGATGAGCAAATCCAATACCTCCAAAAGTCTCCTCATGCCCCTTTGTAAATCCTCCCTCCCTGTTCTCCCTGCTCTAATTTTTTTCTTTCTACTCCTTAATTTGGGTTTTATATGTTTTTCTTCTATTTTATTATTATTATTCTTTTTTGCTGAGGAAGGTTTGCCCTCAGCTAACATCTGTTGCCAATCTTCCTTATTTTGTATGTGAGCTGCCACCACAGCATGGCCACTGACAGATAAGTGGTGTAGGTCCACACCCGGGAACTGAACCTGGGCTGCCGAAGTGGAGCAAACTGAACTTAACCACTAGGCTACCAGGGCTGGCCCTCTAGTTTCTTAAGGTAGAAGCTGAGGTCATTTATTTGAGATCTTTCTGTTTTTCTAACATAGGCATTTAGTGCTATCAATTTCCTTCCAAGTACTGCTGTGGTGGTAACCCCAAACTTGGATAGTTGTGTTTTCATTTTCATTTGGTTCAAAATACTTTCTAATTTCCATTTTGAATTCTTCTTTCACCCATAGGTTAGATAGAAGTGTGTTATTCACTTTCCAAATATTAAAGAATTTTCATATATTTTTATGTTATTTATAATTTAATTCCATTCTGGACGGGGAATATAATTTTTGTGACATGAATCTTTTGAAGTTTATCAAGACTTGTTTTATGGCCCCATAATATGGTTGTCTTGGTAAATGTCCTATGTGTACCTGACAATAATTTGTATTCTGCTGTTGAGTGGAGTGCTCTATAAATATCAATTAGGTAAAGTTGATTGGCAGTGTTGTTAAAATATTTTATATCTTGATTTTCTACCTACTTATTATATCAGTTGTTGAGTGACAGATGTTGAAATCTCCAACTACATAAATTGTGGATTTAATTGTGGATTAATCCAGATATAAATTGTGGATTTATATCTTTCCTCCTTGTAGTTCTTTCACTCTTTGTTATACGTGTATTGAAGCTCTGTAATTAGGTGCATAAATGTTCGGGATTGTTATGTCATCTTGATGAATTGACCCCTTTATCATTATGAAATGACTTTTTTATTCCTGATAATATTCTGAAATCTAATTTTTCTGATATTAATATAGACACACAGCTTTCTTTTGATTAATGTTAACCTGATATATATTTTCCATCCTTTTACTTTTAACCTATTTATATATTTACATATGAAATGTGTTTCTTTTTTTTTTTGTGGGGAAGATTAGCCCTGAGCTAACATCTGTTGCCGATCCTCCTCTTTTTGCTGAGGAGTATTGGCCCTGGGCTAACATCCATGCCCATCTTCCTCTACTTTATATGGGATGCTGCCACAGCATGGCTTGACAAGCAGTGTGCATGTCCGTGAACGGGATCTGAACCTGTGAACCCCAGGCCACCGCAGTGGAGCGTGCACTTAACCACTATGCCACCGGGCTGGCCCCTGAAATGTGTTTCTTACAGGCAGCATATTGTCAGGTCTTGCTTTTCTATTCAATCTGACAGTCTTGGCCTTTTAATTTGGGTATTTAGATCATTTACACATAATGTGAATATTGATATGGTTAGGTTTAAATCTGTCATCTTGCTATTTATTTTCTATTTGTCCCATCTGTTCTCTGTTCCCTTTTCCTCTTTTCCTAAATTATTCTGGATTAACTGAATATTTTTACAATTTTATTTTTATTTTCTTTGTTAGCTTATTAGCTATAACTCTTGGTTTTATCTTAGCAGTTGCTTTATGGTTTATAGTAAACATCATTAACTAATCACAGTCTCCCTTCCAATGACATTATACCACTTCATGTATGGCATTAGGACTTTACAATAGTTTACTTCCATTTCTCCCATCCTTACCTTTGTGCTTTCGTTGTCATACATTTTACTTTTACATATGTTATAAACCTCACACTACTTTGTTGTTATTTTTGTTTAAACAGTCCATTGTCTTTTAAAGAGATTTTAGAAATAAGAAAAAAAATCCCATATATTTATCCATATAGTTACCATTTCTAGTGTTCTTTATTCCTTTGTGTAGGTCCAGATTTCCATCTGGCATCATTTTCCATTTTCCTGACACTAGCCAGTGGTGAGGTTCTGCCAGTCCAAGAAGAAGGCTCCTGAGGAGGAGAAATAAATAATTCTTCTTGTATATTTAAAAGTCAAGGTTTTATTTCATGGATAATGACCTTCAGGGATGTGGTCATAGACTTCACTCAGGAGGAGTGGGAACGTCTGAACTCTGTTCAGAGGGATCCAGATGTGATTACCTTAATGGAGTGAAGGAAAGAGCCCTGGATGGAAGAGAAGAAATAAGATGTGGGTACACAGTGACAACTTGGAAGTTTGCCTCCTGCTAGAAGACTTGGCCTGTATTGGTTCTGTCTGACATGGCCCATTTTGGAATTATTCATCAGATTCACACATGGCAAGATATTTCTGAGCAGCGTAATGAATGAGTTTGTATAAATTCCACCAGGTGACCAATATGGATAATATGCTAGGTATATGGTATGGTGTGGAGGAGGGCAGGAAAAATAGGAAGCAAGGTCTCTTTTAACCTCATACAGGTTGTTGCAATAATCCAGATTGGAGATGATGAGCTTTTATCACAGCACTGGCAATGGAGAACAAAGAAATTAATATAAAGAAGATAAAATCAAAAGAACTTAGAGACTAATGTGAGACAAGGGGAGGGAACAGGAGATTTGAAGATGTTTCTCAAACACTCAAGAAGCGTATGTGTATGCTCTAGTTTCCAGAATTCAATTTAGTAAGTCTTTTATAACAATAATGGTCTCTAGAAGGCCATAGGCTTACAATGTGGTTAGTTGAAGTTATAAGATTCAAACCACATCCTTGGCTTTTCCATAGAGGCAGTTATCCCCAATTTCCATTCTGCCCTTCTTCCACAGTAATAGTATCACCAATTTCTTGTTTGCCTTATGACCATCCACCAAAAGAACTACTTCATTGTTGTTGGGTGTGGTCATATAAGGCCAATGGGATGACAGTAGAATTTTTTGGCAGTTTGGTGGAACCTTTCTTAAAATAAAACAGGCATGTTCTCTTTGTTCACTTTCTTCTTCCTCCCCTCCTCATTCAATTCCTGGATGCTTGTGAGGTCCCTGATGACTTGGTGAAGCAGAGCCACGATGCAATTTTAAGATCGCCTACCTCTAGACTTTCACGTTATAGGGAGATAAATTGTCTTCTTTGAACCACAGATATTTGGAGTCTATCTTGTGGTTAAACTTAGTTTTAATTGATACATCTAGGTTGCTATATATTAAGATTAAGAACAGTCAGCACACCCATCTATCTTGTCTAACTCAAAAAGCATTGGCCTATAAAAAGAAAGAAGCTTTCTTAAGTATGTTTCCCTGTAAATACTCATCCACTTCATGCAAACCAGGAAAAGAGAGAGACTTTTTTTTCCCCTGTTGTATGCATTTCTGTTCTATCAGTGATCCTCCAGAATGAACTCACAGAAGGTGTTGAATGATTTGTTGAAATAATATATGAACTTTGAGAGATGATAGGGGCTTTAGAGGAGGACTTGGTGCTGCTTGGACATTTCCTATAACCCTATTATTTGATGTAATGGGATGAACAGTGTTTGGGAAAAGAGTGATTCCCCTGATACTTAGTGTATTAGTTTTCTATTGGAGCAAGTGGTCAGCAGAATAATGGCCCCCCCAAAGATGTTGACATCCCAATCCCCAGAATCTTTGAACATGTTACCTTATATGGCAAAAGGGACTTTGCAGATGTGATTAAATTAAGGATCTTGAGATGAGGAGATGATTCTGGGTTATCTGGGTAGGCCCAGTGGAATCACAGTGGTCCTGATGAGAGGTAGGTGGGAAGGTCAGAGTCGGAGAAAGAGGTGTGATGAAAGAAGCAAAGGTTAGAGAGACAGTCAAAGTCTTGAAGATGGAGGAAGGGGCCATGAGTCAAGGAGTGCAAGTGGCCTCTGGAAGCTAGAAAAGGCAAGGAAACTGATTATCCCCTAGAGCCTCCAGAGGGAATGCAGCCCTGCTGCCACCTTGATTTTAGAATTTCTGACCTCCAGAATTGTAAGATAACAAATGTGTGTTGTTTAAGTCGCTAAGTTTGTGGTGATATGCTACTGCAGCAATAGGAAACTAATACACTGTGTAAGCAATTATTACAGTGTTAATGACTTAAAAGAGCTCACATTTATGATCTCACAGTTTCTGTAGATTAGAAGTATGGGCTTAAGTAGGTCTTCTGCACAGTGTTTCACAAGGCTGCAATCAAGGTATCAGCCGACTGTGTTCTCATCTGAAATCCTGACTGGGAAACAATCCATTTCTAGGATGGTTCAGTTTGTTGGTAGACTTAATCTCGCAGCTATGGAACTCAGGTTTTCATCTTCTTGTTGGCTATGGACCAGAGGCAGCTTGTAGCAACTTGAGGCTGTCTGCAGTTTCTTGTCATGTGGCCCTCTCCATAGCCCCTTTTACAACATACATGTGTGTGTGTGTTTGTACGTGAATCACAGGAGTGACATCCCATCCCCATTGCTATATGACTATAATATAGCCTAATCATGAGAGTGACAGCCTTTGCCATCTTCTACTATTTAGAAGCATATCACGAGTCTTGCCCACATTCAATAGGAGGGGATTATACGGGGTGTAAATATGGGGGACACCCTAAGATCTGTTTGCCACAGTTGGAATTAAAAATCACAATAACTAATCAGTCCTATCAGCTGCTATCTAGTGAGATTTGGAATCAGGCAGAGCTTTGAGCTTGGCAGAGATGGGAAAGCTCAAGTCCATGAGAACGTATATATGTTCCTCAAAATACTTGTGCTAGAATGTTCATGGCAAACCTATTTGTGACAACTAAAAATAGGGAAACTACCCAAATTCCCCTCAGTGGTAGAATGGATAAATAAATTTGTATTACTTTGGACGAATATACAATTAAAAGAAATGAGAAGGAACATTCTAAAACTATTTTCAGCCCTCTGAATGAACCTCTAAAACATCATAGTGAGCAAAAGAAACTAGACAGAAGAGTGCATACTGTAGGGTTCAAATTTATATAAAACACAAAAACAGATGAATTTGATCTATGCTGATAGAAGTCAGCATAGTCATTATCCTTGGGTGATAGTGATTGAAGGGGAACCGTAGTAGAGTGGACTGGCCAATCTATTTAGGAACAGGACACAAGATTACAGTCTGGCAGCTGCATGGGGTAGGCACTGGGCACGTTGTCGGGAGATATTCAGTGTTCCCCAAGCCCTGCATTCAATCCCCAGTGGAGGTGGCCTTGAGGGTGCTGCTGTTTGTAGCTTCTCCCCTGTTACCAAGGATGCTTTTTAAAGCAAACTGTCTATGGATGGGCAAAATGGACCTCCCCCAACCCCCAGAGGCCCCTGATAAACTAGTAGTACGACTTCAAGGAGCCTTCTTTGCCTATGAGAAACCCATCTTGGCTGGGTTCCCGAGTGGCCTATCTTTTTGTGAGCTCACCATAATCTGTCAGCTGATGCTAGGACAGAGCAGCAGGACCTAAAGTAGGAATGAAACTCACAGAGACTTTCTGAGGCAATTAAGTGCCCCAGTGGAGAGTTCTGGTTTGTGGCTTCAAGTCACAGGCTTTATCTTGGCCTTCATGGACCTTTTATTTACTTTTAGGACTCTACTTCCCACTGGAGTCCAGGAGAAGCAGCAAGAGAATGGCACAAAGCCAGAGTCCTCCACGAGTGAGCTCTTTATCTTCCTTGTACAGAAACTGTGCAGAAACAGCAACTCAGGCTGTCCCTTAAGCAGCTTCATTGTCAAAGGCTCAGTAGAATTCTCCTTCTGAACAAAGGGAGATACATTTCTTTATCTCTCTAATTAATGCTTAGACTTAAAAAAATTGTATTCAGTCTGCAGCCTAGAGGAAGAACTACCTGAAAAAAATAGTATTTTTCTTTTGAAGAAAAAAAAATGTTGATGCGGTCTCTGCTGTATGGATTTTCACATCAGTCAGGGAGCTTGTTAAATAGAGACTCAAAAAAAAATTCCAGGAGGTGTATTCTGCCCCAACCTAGACATTCAGGCTCCAAGTCCCATTATCTAGCAGTCCAGTGGGTTGAAATGGAGCAAATGCAGATCACTGGGAGCTACGCTAAATGTGTTGCACCAACCACTGTTTAATATGTGCAGTGCTTTCTGCCTTCACAGTTATGCATTTTCTAGTCTTGTGCCAAACGACCAATCATCAAAATATAGCGTGCTGGTGGGGAGCAGAAACAAGTATAGAATGCATTCAAACTTTCTGTCTCCCAGATCAATTCTAAATTGACCCTGCTGGCTTAGGGAACTCGGTGCATGCATCTGCTAAAGCTTATCTCCCTGAATAAATCTCTTCTCTTCCCCTTTCATCCCTCCCACCACATCCTGTCCTTACTTTTTATGCTCCTTTTGTCGTGTTGCCTGTCTCTTCCCTGCTTCTTTCTGGGTGACTGGAACGTGGCGTCTTCCTTGCCATATCTCAACATATGATCATTTGAATACCTTGCAAGAGCCACAGAACAAGTAAAAATTAGGCTACAGCACAACTGAACAATTAGGATTTTCTCTTGAAACAATATCTCAAAATACTTTAGCAGAAAGACATGGAATCTTTGTAACATACATGACCAACGAATAATCTAGAAATTGAAATAGCTGTGGGTTTATATTCTGTACATATCACAAAGCTTAACCTTCAACTATGAGGGAGACTATGAATATAAAGTGATCAGTACAAAAGAAAGAGAAGCCGGGCGGAAGAGCAAATGTTTTCTATTCCACTCTCTTGGAAAATAGGAGAGCTGTTTCTATAACTCAAGTGAGGCCTCTACTCCCTAGAGTCTCTCCTTCTGAGACCAAAGGATCCTTTCCAGAGCCAGCAAATTCAAGTTTCATCCAGAGGCATTATTATACCTTGTGGCCAGAAATTCCAGTCGTGCCTCCTTCCTTAGATTTGAATCCCTCTTCCCCAGAGCACCTGGTCCAGTGTGGCCCTTCTGCCCCGTTTTTGGGTAGATGTTAGCAGAGTTACTCCACGTACAGTTTTGGCTTAGGATTTCCTGTTGGTGTCCACCACAAAAGGTCGTGTGGTTGGGAAGTTTGGGGCATGAAGCTTTGTGATGTAACACTGCAATACTGACTAATCAAGATACAAAACTCCATGGAGGAAAGAGAAAGGAAGTTGATAGAGGAGTGAGGGACTTGGTAGGAGAGAAGCCGCAGGCCGTGGAAGCCCCTGCAGAGCCTGCACACTCATGCTCCACCCCAGAGGAGCTGTTCTATTTTCCTGAACTGTTCCAGATCAGCTCACTTTCTGTATTCATCCCTGTGGAGTTTTGTTTGTTTGCTTCAAAAGACTCTCTGTGGCCTGAAGCTTCTAGTTGGAAATTTTTGTTTTGAATTTTATGGTGACCATCACACAGATTCTGCCATCCAAGTCATTTCATTTGAGAATTCAAAGGTGTGAGATTGCATGAAACCTCTATATAAAGACATTAACACCGTGATCTCAACTAACCAAAAGACATTACAAATAAATAAATAAATAAAATCGAAGGAGTAATCAAAGGGGACAGTAGGGAAGACAGTTGCTACCTTCTGCTATAGACAAATATAGCATTCCACCTCTCTCACCCTTCCCAGCCTTTTCACTTTTCCATCTGTGTGCAAGTCTCAAAATGATTACTAGAGCCTGTAATTACAGGCTCCATTTCTGCAACCTTAGCTCCCCTTCCCCATATTTATACACACACACACACACACACACACACACACACACACACACACATACAGCAACCTCCCTTTGATTCCTGTCCACTTTTGACCTAATTCTTGAAAGTTCCATTCTCAGTCCCCCTCTCTGACAAACACCCACGGGAAGGGGGTACACCTCACTGGTTCCTGAGTCAGCTCTGCATACTCCCATGAGGCTTCCTTCTGTCAGATGCACTCCAACTACTCTCACTCAGGCTTCTCTCTGCCCCACAGGCCCAACCTCCTACTGGAATTCTCCTCTGGAAGTTTTTTAAATCAACCTCTGTGCTCTACTAGACAACCTTGTGTTTCTCCCCTTTAGAGTCCTCCCCTTTATTGTGGAGTCCCAATGAGGTGCACAGTGATAAATTTTTTCCTCATTAATAGATCTCTTCATTGTCAGGGCCGGCTGTAAGCAGAGCTGTGAAGTATTTATTAAGCATGCACTATGTTCTAGCACTATACAAGCATTATCTCATTTAAGCCCTGCAATGTTCCTATGAAGTAGGCATCATTATCACTGTTGCATGGGTGAGGAAATTGATATCCAGAAAGGTTAAGTAACTTGTCCAATATTAAGTGACAAAGTCAGGAATCAAAACTAAGGCTGCCTCTTAACTGGCTCACTGCAGAGGTGATTTGACAGAGTCTGGCCCAAGTCCTGCTGTCCACCCTTTCCCTTTCCCTTACACCTCCTTCTCAGCTCCACTCCAGGTGCCTGGAACCCTCAGGTTTCACCAGGACCCTTCTGGCATTGTGGGCGGTGATAGTTATCTATTCCACCTCTTCTGGAAGGGTATGGAAGCTGGGAAAAGGCATTAGGAAGAGAAAGCTCCAGGTGGGCTACTTTGGTTTATATAGTTTCCTGGTCAGGGATGGACTTTGAGGCAAGGAAGTGTTCTTTGCTCCTCAAATCATATGATAGAGACCAGTTCCTACTCTACTCATATGTAAGGCTACGCTGGAAACCACATTTGACATTTTTTAAAGCCTTACAATTTGGAGAAGGAGCTAAAGAACTGGTATAGGAATACTGTATTGGTGCTTCCTGTCATGCCTCTTAGCACTCTGTCACTTAGCAATGCTCTGAAATCCTAGGGGAGACCCCTTGTGCTCTCCCACCAGATGTCTATGTTCCCGTATCTTTTATTTTCTTGTGTTTCTACTAGAGTAGCCATTCTATTTTTTTGTATTTCCTAGTTAGTTTTGTCTATTTCTCATTTTCCCTCTATACCATAATCTTCTTTTTTTTTTTTTTTCAGAGTCACCTGGGTTTTATTTTTTTTATTTTTATTTTTTGTTTATTGCAGTAACATTGGTTTATAACATTGTAAAGATTTCAGATGTACATCATTGTACTTCTATTTCTGCATAGATTACATCATGTTCACCACCAAAATACTAATTACAACCCATCACCACATACATGTACCAAATTATCCCTTTCACCCTCCTCCCTCCCCCCTTCCCCTCTGGTAACCACCAATCCGATCTCTGTCCCTATGTGTTTGTTTATTGTTGTTATTATCTACTACTTAATGAAGGAAATTATACTCTGGTTTCTCTTCAAATCGTATAAATCTTTCGCCTTTTACCATAATCTTCTTAAAGCCTGGAGACCACATCCCATGTAGTCTAGCACAGTACCTCACTTTAAGTAGATGCCTCTTACATCTTTGTCGAATTGAAATGAAGTCAAAAGGATGAATGCTGTTTGAAATTTCAGATTTTGGTGCAGGCTAGAGGGAGCTCCTTATGTGTCATGAGGCAGGCTCTAGCTACAAAAAACATTGTTTCTTCTTTCTTTCTTCATCCTTCCCCCTCTCTGAGTCTTTGCTTTACCCACTCCATACCAAACCATCTGATGTGAGGCACAGAGCAGGCTGGAAAAGATAAAGAGATCCAAAAGTGAAATCTTGGCAGGGAAGCAGTGTGCTTTGAATCAGCTCTATACATTAATAACAGGAACGAGTGAAGGGAGCATTCTTCAGGCTGAAAGGGAAGTCCTGAGATTAATAGCTTCTAGGTTCCTGATGGATACCACTGTCTCTTTTTGGGCCTTGGGGGAAAAAGAAACAACAACAGTCCCTGGATTCATCTGTGATCATGGACTCACAGAGATCACAATGCAGGGAAAGCCTCTAAGAGGAGCCGCCTTAACGTGCTTCCCTTTCCTGGGTAGCTGAGCCTCTGAGTAATTGGGGGTCATGGTAATTGGGGGCATACAGAGGGTTGCTAAAGCTAGAGATAAAACCTCCACCAACTGTGCGTTAGTTTCCAGTTGTTGGAGGACTAGTGGTGGTACAGCTGCGGTTGGGTCTTGCTTTTGTTTATGTCTATTGCTGAAAGCCCAGGAGGGAAAGCCTTATTGGGAGAATTGAGGCTAACGAAACAATTCTCAGCCAGTTCACAATGTGATGGCTTGTGCCTGAACATCCATGGCATTTATAGATATTTTAATGAGTGTCTCAAATGTAGTGACAGGGAGAGGTGCAAGGTGGACCTGGCTGCTGACATCGTGTGCTCTTTAATTGGACAAAATAAATATTGGCTCAGATTTTCAGTTGACATTTGCTTTGAGGCTGGGTAGCAGGGTATGACCTACAAGATGCCTGAGGAGATGCATGGAATTCAGGGCACCACTTTTTATTTTTGGTCAAGTATCACACTGGGACCTATTTGACGGACAATAGAAAGCTCACACCAGTGTCTTTTCTTCTTTTTCCTGGAATGCTCACCATTCCTTTACTGGTAAGTTAGAAAGCAGAAGCCTAGGTGTGATCTCTCCAAAGGCCACAACTACATAATAAAAATAATAATTAAAATTCATAATGTTGTTGTTATGAATAATAATCACAGTATTATTCACAGAGAAGTCTAATATTGAGATAGAATTAACAGTGAACTAGGAGGCGGAGTGCAGAAATCTTTTAAACTTTGCTTCCACTCCCATTCTCTGCCAGCATCCTGATAACCAGAAAGTCAAAAAGGCTTTGAATGGTCATCCATCTATGGCTTCCCTTTGTTCTTTTCTTCCACGTCTAATTGAGTGAAATACCTGTGCCCCATAGGCATGGCTTGGACCCAGTTATAGCCTCCCAGTAAATAAGGGTAGAGGTGGGAAAAGACAATAATTTTTGTTTCTCCCATATGGTACATAAAAATCTAGAATTTAGGATTTTTGAGGTTTGACATGAGTGACAAGGAGTCCTGTCATGGCCTAGTTTGAAAATCAATGGATGAGAAAAAACATTGGAAAAGATAGTAACAGAGATAACCCAGGGCAGAAATTGAAAGTTGTAACACCAACTGATTTATACTATCTCCTGTGATCTTTCCTCCACCACCACCCCTTGGTCGTATGCCTATTGTATCTGGGAGGGGGACATATTTAGTGAAAGGGGACTGGGGAAATGGGGCTTATAAAAACTTAGTGAATTGGGGCTGGCCCTGTGGTGTAGGGTTAAGTTAGGCATGCTCCAATTTGGTGGCCTGGGTTCACGGGTTCGGATCCCAGGCGTGGACCTACACCACTAGTCAGCCATGCTGTGGCGGCAACCCATATACAAAATGCAGGAAGACTGGCATAGATGTTAGCTCAGGGCTAATCTTCTTGAAGCAAAAAAAGAGGAAGATTGGCAACAGATGTTAGCTCAGGACATATCTTCCTCAACAACAACAACAAAAAAATTAGTCAAAGCCTCTCTCCTTAAAACAAGCTTGAAGTGCAGACATTGACATTTATGATGTGGGGTTTGCCATGTGTTGAGAATATTGTCATAGATTCTTCCAGGTCAGTCTCTGTTCTCTGGTTTCATTTGCATTTATTATCCCAGGATCCTAGATGCCATGGCTATAGGGGCAATGGTTCCTGGTTGTGGTAAAACTAAATGAATCTGTATCATCGCCTCCTTTCTCACTGTTATTTAATTGATCAGATTAATTTAATTATGATCAACTTAATCCAAAATTAGAATGGGGGTGGTGGGATAAATGCAAGCTTCATAGAGTACCCACTGAATAATTATTAGTACACTGCGTAGTCCTCTGTGTCCCACTTCGTGACACCCAGATTTTGCCTGACAAGGCCATTGATCACTTCACCTTAAGGGTGCAATGTCCTCTCTCTAAAAAATAGATCCCTTCTGATTCCCTCTTTAGTTTTGGTCTCGTATGTTTATAGTTTGCTTGTTTTTTCATGTTGCCCATGCGGATATATTGTATTGCATTAGTCTTCCCCAGTTAATCACGTTGATAGATGAGATTTAGGGCATTTCCTGACTGCCCAGAGTGGAAGTTTAATTAGACACCTAATCTGCTGCTGTACATGTAGTCTGACATGTTAATAATGTATACTCTACCATTAGTATAAGGGTTGTCTAAACATAGATATTGCTTTGGACCTTTAAACTTTCTGATTAATCTATAAAAGAATTTTTTGTATGGCACCAGTTTATCCCCAACAGATGGTTTATTAAGTAAAAATCAGCTTTAAAACAAACATGTCACAATTATTTTATTTTCTGCAGCAGAATTCCTACTGTTGATGAACCCCTAATTGGAATTTGGTTCTGGCAAGGAATGAAAAACAGAGACATACTGTGAGGACAGAGTGCCAAAAATAGCACATTGAGCAATACAAAGGACCAGAGCAGTCCTACCTTGTGTTTTCTTCAGGCCCCTTTTCTTTCCTTTCAGATGGATGAGACCATTTGGCCCCAGTATAATCCCATTTTGTGGCCAGAAGATGGAAACACTAAGATGTATGGTCCAAACCACCAGTGAGGAAAGATCCAGGATGTCTGATGAGTTCTGTTCTGGGCATGCTGGAATAAACAAGGTCCCAAGCTCAACTGCCTTTAGCTGCCTTTCCCTAATACCTGGAATTACCATTGCTAATGTATCTCTAGAACTTCCCTACTGAAATGCCAGCGGCACTGGAGAGGAGTGACATCAGCAGTGACATCAAAATGTCTAAAAATTATGGGACATTTGCTATATGATGGGTTCTGTGCTAAATGCTATATATACATCATCTCATTTAATACTGGCAAAATCCCTGTGAGACCTATACTATTATTTCCCTTGTTTGCAGGTGAGAAAATAGAGGCACACAGTAGGTAAATGACTCACTCAAGGTCAGGCAGCTAACAGGTGATAGAGCTGGCATCAGTACCCACCTCTGTTTGACTCCTAACCACTTTGGTTCTTATTTGACATTTGTGTGTGATCATTAGGCCATTAGTGCCCATTAATACATTAGGCTTGACTCAGTTATATGATTAGCAATCACTCACCTCTGTGCCTGATTTAATGGCACACAAGACAGAGGAGTTTTAGAATGGGGTCTGAGTGGTGTGTGTGTATGTGTGTGTGTGAATAGAAGGATAAGTGCAGAGCAAGGTTCTACAACTCATCCATTGAAGTGTAATACTAGAAAATCCGAGATAGCTGCAGTGAGGGACATCAGTGAGAGCATTATGAATATCCTTGAAATTAGGTTTTATTAATGAAGATTTCTGGTAAAGTGGCTTTACTGGCTCAAAGACTAAAATCAGTGCAAACTCTTCCCTTTGAGCATGCTGACTACCTCATTGTTGGCTCGCTGAAACATGTAGTTTGAAAAATCTACCTATGCTTGACACAGCCACCAGCCCTTGCTGGGGAAAACAATGCAGTCTCAGGTCCCAGGGGATGCTGCAGTGAAAGAACCCCAGGTGGTCTGCAAAATTATCAGCTTCCGAAAGGTAGCCTTTTCTCTGAGCTGGGGGCACCAGGCACACTTGGCTTCTCACCAACCATATGGCATGCGTTACTGGGCCGGGCTGCTCTGCTCAGTCTCTGGTGTGATGTGGCACTTAATGCTGTGGAATTATTTCCTTACTCAATTAAAAAAAATACCCTGCTCTAAATCCTCATCTGTTTCTCCCCACAAGCCCCCCTGCCAATCCCCTAGGCACTGAATGTATTTTCTGCTGTGCTCCTTGCTTGTCCTTTCTTTTTGCTTTTCTTTCTTGAAACCTTATGCCCTCTGACTTAAAAGTACAGCAGGAGCGTGGAGCATGGTTGCACACACTGGGCCTGGATTCTCTCTCACAAGCAGCTGATCCCTGAGATCTGGCCATTCCTTTTCTGAGGAAGGCTTTTGGTTATTTCTCTCCTGCCATATTTTTTAGCATTCCAAATGTTCGTGAAGGCAGCAAACAGCGAAAGCCAAAAAAGAAACAAACAAAACACCAAAACTAAGGTAATCTATTAGGAGACCCATTGATTTTATTTCTATAGCTCCTCACCTTCTGCTTAGTTCTTCTGAGTCTCTAATTCCATCACCTCCCTGGTTGTGTTTACATATAGTTGCTCAAATAATCATTTTTCAGTGTTTTTATCATTCTGCTCCCCTGTTCAGGAACCTCCAAGTGTGTGGGATTTCCTGAACTCAGGAAGATTCTCAGGCCTCAAACATCTCTATGCATCCCCTGCAGGTCTTGAAAGTCCTAAGAATTAAATGGTGTCCCTTGAAGGCCCCAGTGAACAATGCAAGTGGTTCCTGGGACAGATCCTGCATGAATTTATGAGCATGGTCTATCCAGAGTTTGCATCAGAATTACTTGGGGAGCTTGTTATAGTGGGTATTCCTGGGCCCTACCCTAAATTTACAGAATTAAAATTGTGTGCGTATGTGCTCACATGTGTGCGGTGAGGGGGGTGTGTGGAGAAAGTCAGGCCCAAGGATCTGCATCTTTAAAATACACTCCTAGAGCGTGTCCTCAGTAATTTGAGAACTATTATCATAAAGTTCTTAATCAGAGAAGAACCATGATCATAATTTTATTTTAAAGAAAGATCTGGGGGCAATGTGGAGTTTTTCTGGCCTGGGGCAAAATAAAGATTCAGACAGGAAAAGCGACTTAAAAAGTTGCTGCAGAGGGGGCAAAATAACAGGTCACCTGTGAGACCCGAATAGAAGGTTCTGCTTTTAGATGTTAGGAAAGAAGTTGGAAGTCTGGAATACAGTCTCTCTAACTCCACCTCAGGTCTCTCCCCTAGCAGTTTCCATCATTTATTTAAAAAATATTTGAGAGGGCTTTTCATTTGCCCTTGTCCATCATGGAGAAAGAGCTCACTTCTCCCATTTAAACCAGAACTCAGGGGTATAGTGTCATCTCTGTGGAAGAAGGATGGTGCCACTGAAACAGTGGATTCAAATAGTCGTTCTCAAAGTGTGATCGTCTGATCACCTGCATCTGAATAAGCTGAAATGCTGGTGAAAGTGCAGATTCCTGAGCCCCACCTCAGACCTACTGAGTCAGAATAGGAGCCCCAAAATCTGCATTCTAACAAGCTTTCCAGGTGACACTGATGTATAATAAAGTTTGAAAAGCAATGTTCTACAGTATTTGTCTTTGCTCGTATTGGGAAATTCTTTGCCCCTATCTCTGTCTATGGAAATCTTGCTTATCCCTATGGTCCCAGCCTTCCCTGATCCACTTGGCCCACCCCCAACAGATGTGACCTCTTCTGTTGCTGTGGAAATGGGAAATATGGAGAGACATCGTGTCTGGGGTGCAGGGGAGAGTTGGGGAGCACCGAGATGCAGCAGCTTGACTGGAGGTGGTGGCAGAAACCCAGGGTGTGTACTTAGAGAATTTGTGTACTTGAGTGGAAGTTGCAAAAAGGTGCAGGAAGCCCAGGGCTTTTTATTTTTACCCTGTACTATGACTTGGTAGGTAGCACAGTCCCTGTTTTTAATTACTCTTGGCAGAAGTAGGGCTTTCTTTCATGTGTCCTAAACTGGTAATTCTCAAACTTTAGGGTGTATATGAATCAACTGAAGATCTTGTTAAAACTCAGATTCTGATTCAGTAGGTCTGGAGTGGAGCCTGAGATTCTGCTTTTCTAACAAGCTCCCTGGTGATGCTGTTTTGCTGGTCCATAGACCACACTTTAATTAGCAAGATCCTAAACTATTTTTCCAAGTGTTAAAGCTGTGCCTCTAATTCAGGGCTTGCAAATTCCTATATTTTCACTGGCCAGGCCAGAAAATGTGTGCGACTATCAGAGGTGATGTGAATAGGGCATGATAGGGCATGTAGGCATTCAAATACACATTTTTAAAACAGACGAGGCTGGCCAAATCATCTGCAGATTGCTTCCATCTGAGGCAACTGATTTGCAACCACTTTGCTAGTGCAACTATTTTAAGATTTGTCAATAAGTATTTATCTTCCCATCTACCCACTGGATGGGTTTTTAGATTTCAACCACAATCCCTTTCACTCTTCCTCTCCCCACTCTTAATTGGCACTGCTTGATCTTGCTTTGTAAGCATTTATAAGGGTTATTGTTTTAAAATGTGTGTCCTATATAAGCCACCGGGTTGTAACTCTTCAACGGCAGACCGGAATTATTCCTTTTGTCTCCCTTCAATAATGTTTAGTTCAATGTTCAGCTCACAGTGGGCACTCGGTCACTGATGACTAACTGACTCACTGTCAGGACCAGGACAGTACTTCAGAAGAGAAGTGCGTTCACTAGGATGGCTGAAATTTGGAGATAAGGACCACATCCTATGTGATCAGCATACAGTTCCTCCTAGTTCGAAGAAGACAAGCCAAGATTTTTTAAAAAACAAACATTGGATTTTTCCAACATTAGAACACAGACCAGGCTTGCTCAACTACTATTGTTTTGAATTTAGCAGGATGTGTTGTGTTTGCAGCTTCTGGACTTACTTGATCTGCTATTTTTGGTGCTCATCATTAAATGGATTGTTGATATGTAAATACACAAGTTGCTATGCAAAATTGCCCTAATTTTCTTGTGAACTTTCTTCCTACAGTTTGTGGAAAGGCATTATGTTACTTCTCCACATTCAAGAATATTTTAAGTACTTGCAGCTAAATTGTGCTAAACCAATTGTCAAAACTTGGGAGTGTACCATAAAAGAAAATTGATACAGATAATAATCAACCATTTGCACGGTCTCCTGTTTATTTATATGCATGCAAATATATTGGTACATGGTATAGATATACACACACATTGTGTTATGGCTAAAGATTCAACTAGAGTTCAAGACAATTCACAGGGAAGAATTATTAGCAAACTAATTAAGAACTTGTCTGTCATGCTATTGTAATACGAAGCCATTTGTTAGCTTAAAGAGGAACTCTTTCTGTCACTGAAAATTGTGATTTTATAGACTATTAGCTGACCTCTGCTAGAAAAGAGACTTCTGTTCAAATAAACAAAAGGTTATAGATGACTAGTCAACCAGAGAAATGTAAGCATGAACTGAATTGATTACTTTTTTGATTATGATTCCCTACTTTTTCATTTGTTCAACAAAAATTGATTGATCTTCTATGTGTCAGAGATATTACTGGGCACAGGGTAAACAAGGGATTGTAGCAGTGAACTAGACATCCACGGTCCTTGCCTTCTTGAAACTTACATTAATTCCAAGTTCTATCATCAGTGTGTGTATGTGTGTCTTAGTCCCTTTGGGTTACTATAACAAAAATATCATAGACTCAGTGGCTTAAACAAGAAACGTTCTCACAGTTCTAGAGGCTGGGGAAGTCCAATATCAAGATGCTGGCAGATTCAGTGTCTGGTGAGAGCTCTCTTCCTGGTTCATAGATGGCCATTTTTTTAATGTAACTTCACATGGCAGAAGGGGTGATGGAGCTCTCTGTGATGTCTTTTTTTTTTTTTTTTGGTGAGGAAGATTAGCCCTGAGTTCACATCTGTGCCCTTCTTCCTCTATGTTGTATATGGGACACCTCCACAGCATGGCTTGATGAGTGGTGCCTAGGTCCACACTAGGATCCGAACCTGCGAACCCTGGACAGCTGAAGCAGAGGGCACGAACTTAACTGCTAAGCCACCGGGCCAGCCCCCTCTGAGGTGTCACTTATTTATTTTATTTTATTTTTTATTGTGGTAACATTGGTTTATAACATTATATAAATTTCAGGTGTACATCATTATACTTCTATCTCTGCATAGATTACATCATGTTCACCACCCAAAGACTAATTACAGTCCATCACCACATATGTGCCTAACCATCCCTTTTATAAGAGCACTAATCCCATTCATGAGGGTTCCACCCTCATGACCTAATCACCTCTCAAATGCCCCACCTGCTAATACCACCACCTCGGGGGTTAGGTTTCAACATAAGAATTTTGGGGAGACCCACACATTCGTTCTACATCAATGTGTATTTGTATATTATAGTAATTATAACAATCTTATATTCTTTATACAATCAAAGAATTATACAGTTGGAAGATGCCTTGAAATGCCATTTAACTTATTCTTTCATCCTTCAGGTAGCTGGAAGAAGTTGTGTGTATGCTGAAGCTACACTGAATGATGAGCCCAACTCATATCTCCTGGGCACTCACCATCTGACATCTTTGAAATGCAAGCACCAAGCACTTGTCTAGGTGCGTTTTCTGGTGTCTGGAGCCCGCATGACTTATGCTGGGGAGTTAACACATCTCCCCCAACCAGTGAATCAACCCTCAACCAAGAACTGATGGGAATTGGTGGATAAATACCCCAGCTCCCTCCCCTCTGTTTGGATGACTCTGAGGTGTGTTATACACTATCTTGCAGAGGTCCTTCGTGCAACTGAGCCTCAGTTACCCACAATGATGACCTGCTCACGAATCACTTTATATTGGCTTCCTTTTATTCCCTGCAATACTTCACTATTTCCCTACCAGTGCTTCCTGGGATCACCCGTCAGATACACCACTGGTATCACACTCTTGTCTCAGGGTCAGCTTTCTGGGGGAACCCAACCTAAGTCATGCATCAACCCTTGGCTATTCAAGGATACGTGATGGAATTGTATATTTAGGAGCAAATTTATTTTGAAAATCATATATAATGTAAAATACATGGCTATTATTCATAGACAAATACAAGTACATTGTTTATTTTTGTCAAACATTTAGATGCACATTATTATCTAGTTAAGTGTATTTGGGTAAGAATTTATCTTTGAGAAAAAGTAACATTCTTTTGTAATTTGGATCATAGAACCTCACTTTGGTTGGGCAATTTCACAGTTTTGTGTATTAGAATTTTCAGAGCCTGTCTACCTTTTAACACTATGAAAACTTGTTTTAGGATATGGCTACCTCTTTTAATCTCTTCCCACCTCCTCTCCCTCCGTAATGCAGGTCTTCCTGGGATAGACTGTTGGACTGGGTAGTTACACCATAACCCAAAGCTCACCTCCTTTTTTGTTTGTTTCATTTTCTGTTGTCTCATTGCTGTTATTCTCTCATCCACAGTCTGTTTTCCTTTATCTTGAATGGAATCTTACCCCTAGTTTTATAGACATAGTGTCCAGAATTTCCCTTTGCAGCCTTATAAACCCGCTGCGTATATTTCTCTCTTCTGTTTATTGGTGGTGAGAAAGTCATCTGATTTTTATCAGACTTAGAGTATTCTAGTCTATGAATAATATAGTGTGGAAAATGAAAACAGATAAGCAACATAACTGTTGGGCTTATGGCAGGACTGAAAACGTATAACATGAACTTTTTATGCTTGTGAATTTTATATATATGTACTGGGATTTATTTACCTCTCTCATTTTAACTTCATTCTTACCTCCAATCCCCTGCAATTGTTAGGATCCTTTCATTTGTGAGCTTGAGGGTGGCCATTCCAGGGGAGGAGGTATAGGAGAAGCTCCTTGATTAGAAAGGAAGGCTTGGCTTCAGTTACCAAGGTTGTTAGCACTCCACGTTGCCTGTCCCGATTGTTTGGACACTTGAACTCTTCCCTTTTCCTACAAATGTCTTGATTCAGGATGTTTGATTAGACTTTGGACTTTAGACCCCTGTCTTGTCTTTATTTTCTGTGTCCAATGCCCCTGCCTAACTCACTGTCTATTATGAATTCTTACACATAGTAGGTATTGAATAGATATTTCTTAAAAATTGGATATATTCCCTGACTCCTGCTTGCATTGTTCTTCTAAGGCTTCTAAGACCTGAGCCCTTGACTCTTGACTCCAAACTTTATCCTGAAGTTAGTCTCCTGGGTAATTTCCCAGAGCTGGCAAGCTTCTCTGCCTAGATCCTTTCCTTCACCCCCAGCCCTGCCTCAGTTTCTTAGTGTTCTAGTTCCTTATTTTGTACCATGACTTGCTGACTTGCTGCAATTCTGACAGTCCAATACAGATGATATAACTAGAATGTTCACAATAAGGGAGCAAGTTAACAAATCTGAGATACACAATCCTGTTTACACTTTTATTTTGAAGGATAATTATATCTCTGCTTAAGTAAGACCCTGTGTATTGAGTGCAGATGTCAGAGCAAGAAAGTGTTGACTAAGACTGGGTTCCTGCTGTGAAGTGCAAGATGCGTGAAATTCTAGCATATGTGCAGAAATTTAAACCCATCATTTACTGACAGGCAATAATTACTTTAATGAAGTCAGGAGACTATTTCAAACAAGCAATTAGAGTTAACAATAAAACTGTAAACAGGACCCTAATTAATGAATTTTCAAACTGTACTTCCTACCTCTGTGAATGCTATGAGCTATAAAAAGAATGAGAAGAATAACTAACATTATTGAATACTTATGCTGGGCACTGTGCCAGGCACTTTACATGTATTGTCTTGTTTAATCCTCACAACGACTCTGGGAGGTAAATAGTAGTATTACTCCCATTTTGCAGATGAAACTGAGGCTCCCGTGGGAAAAAAAAAACATTGTCAAGAGTCACACAGATTAGTAAATAGTGGACCTGTGATTTAAACATTGGTTAGTTTGACCCTAGAACCCAAGCTTTTAACCATGGCATCTAGACTAGACATATGTAAAACCCACTTTCCAATTTTGTTAGTCGGTATATGCTAATAGGAAACACATGATGCACTGAGATTAGGATAATTTGAAGAGGGTCTATTCATAAATGGACTATTTACAGAGGTGTGGGTATAAGGGATCCACAAAGAGTATCATAGTAATATCAAAGTTTGCTGTTACTATCTCTAAGTTGAAGGGACAAGAGGAGGGAGCAGTTCCTGGTACCCAGAAGGAGAGACTCATGTCAAAGTGGCCGATATGGGGGGTGGGATGTGTCCTTCTCCAGAGGCACAATCAGACAAAGGCAACCTTGCAGAGAGGAAGCCAAGGGAATAAATAATCTTACTGCACCTTCCTCCTTCCTTCTAATCTCCTTTCTGGGCTCCCCATTGGCAAAACCTAACCAGAAGCCAGCCAGTAGTCTTATGGGTTACCTGGTAAATATGTTGGAACAACACACCCAAATGTAGACTATATTTGCCTCTGAAATCCAAAGAGGCCTGCCAAGCATTGTGCCTCTTTCTTCAGGGTGGGCAGTACAAGATATAGCAACTTGTTTCTTACTTTAGCAAGGATATCTTGACATATCCCAGAACACTGAACCTTCTAAAAACATCACCAATGTGGCAAGCCCCTGAACTTTTGCAGAATTTATCTTCTACCCTTTGGCTTACGTATATTTAATGGAGGCATATAGGATTCTTGCTACCTCTTGCTCATCAGGTCATTAACCATACGTTATCATGTAATGGAGCAGCATAATGTTAAGGGGCCTCTGGACTATATTATGGCAGAGAATAGGAGAATTTACACAACCCTAGTGTGTGATAGTGAAGATATACTACTGGCCCTATCGTGTAAATTCAAAATTTTCCTTACTGAATGAGATGGAAAAGAAAGCATTTTCCAGGTCAATAGCTGCTTACCAGGTGCCAGGGAAGATTTTGATTTTATCTGGTAAAGATACCATATCTGGAACCACAGTTGTGATTGGCATCACCATGTGATTAAGTTTATGATATTTACTATCATTCGCCAAGACCCACCTCCGCTTTTACACCAGGCAAATAGGCACGTTAAGTGGGGATGTGGTAAAAGTCACCATCCCTGTGTCTTTCAAGTCTTGGATGGTGGCCCTAGTCTTTGCAATTCCCCCAAGGATGCAGTATATTGTTTAGTTTACGATCATGGTGGGAGAGAGGAAGTTCCAGGAGCTTGCATGTGGCCCATCCTACCATAATAGCCCTCACTGCATGGGCCAGGGAACAAAAGAGGAAAATCTTCTGATTTCCGACTATGCTACTCCCATTCCTAATCTTAGATTGGGAAAAGAGCCACATTTTGGGGCTTTTGTCCCGTTGCACTGATTGTTAGACTCAGGCCAAGACTCCATCTACCACCTGACTTCTGAAAGCCCCTGTTCTGACAGGTGAACCACAGTGGCATTTTGGTTTCTGGGGATCAGTGTAAGTTTAGAGTCTATATCTAATAATCCCCAAAAGACCTCAGTATTTTTATTTACCTAGTATGTGGCCACAAGTGCCTCTGGGGAAGGCTTAGAGAAGATTGAGTTTACTCTTCTGGCCTCAGGAGTCTGTGAATTGGCTTGAGAATTGAATAAAAGGCCATGAATTGCTACTACAGTGACTTGAGTTAGGTTTCTCCTTAGTAGACTAAGAGTTTTTATGCCTGTATATGCCAAGCAGCACCTTGGTAGGCTTCAGGTATTTCATTTTTAGACCTCCATGTCAATTAACCATAACCACAGATCTCTCACAGGTTAACACTCTGATTACTATTCTGCCCTTGGGTCTTATTGGGGTTAATTGCACCTACCATGTCACTAATTGTTAAATGACACCACCTTGCCATTAGCACTTCAGGATCCCACTGAGAACAGAACACACAATTCCACAATAGCATCCCCTACCATCATCTATGACCTACAGAAGACAGCCACCACAGAACTCTTGGAGTTTGTTGGTACTCTCCCTCACCAAAGTTTGTCATAATGCCTTAATGAAGGAAATGTTGTCCAGGCCCTCATGGACTAATTGCTATGGCCATTTGATCTCCCAAGACATTGCTATCTACCTGCACTCCATTCCATGCTGCGATAAGTGACAATATGAATGATTATGATGCCACTGTATGCCATGGATTACCTCTTCCTGTTTTCTCCCAGCAGGGAGGTTATCCGGGTACTCCTTAATATGACCAAACTAATCTCAGAATCTCACTTTGAAAGTCTGTTTCTTGGGGCCACTTAAGAAATAAGTACTGTATCAATAAGATCTCAACTGAAATAAAGTGGAAAATTAGCATAATTCGTGGAAGATTTATTTATGAAAGGATTATTTATAGAGGTGTAGGTGGAGGGAAACTGCAAGGGATTGTGTAGTAACCTAAGGATGGTAGCAGTGAAGACATTACCACTCCTAGACCAACGGAATGAATAGAGGGAGCTCAGAACTTGGAAGGGGAGGGTTGTGTAAAGGAGACTATCTTGAGAGGAACAGTGACATTTGGATTATGGACGCAGGCCAAAGCAATCTTGCAGGGAGGAAGCCAGAGGAGTAAATACTCTGACCTTACTTTCTGATCTACTGGAGATCACATTGGTCAAGTCCATCCAAAAGCCTAAGGTGAAAGGAGCTGATTGATAATGTCTGTGTAGTCACCTTCCGAAGGCAGAGAGCAGGGTGAAGGCTGGAGAGTGGATCTAGAGGGATAAATGGAAGATATCTGTCATACCATGCATTAATAGAATATCTTCATCTACCAATGTGTTCTGCCTAGTTCAGATAGCTTTTCACGATTTTCAGCTAAGCAGAAAATATGAACCCTTCACCAAGTGGGGCTTTTCTGCCTTTCTAATGGTTACAGCAAAGTTATCATTTAATGTCTCACGAGCACCTGATAATGCAGTCACTATTTTCTTTATTCTGTTGCATTTAAGTCAGAGTTATTTTGACATTTACATTACTGTAAGTCTTCTCAGGGTGATAGTTTAGTTATTTATAAATGTGCCTTAAAGTTTTTCTATAACTTTTCATTTTTATCTCTCGCTCCTTAAGACTTTCTCATTTCTGTCAAAAATATCCCAAACTGGAAAACTGGAGTCATCTTTGTCATATCCATCTTGTTGTCTGACATCAAGCCAGTCACCAGTTACTGTTAATTTTTCCTCTAATTTCTTTTACAGCCTCAATCTGTCTCTCTCCTATTGTAACTTTCCTAATACAAACCTTTATCACTTCACACCTGGATTTTAGTGATGGCCTCTTAATTGCTACATTAATCTTCTTAGATGGTAATTTTGAACATGAAACTCTACTTTCAAAAGAATGTCAGTGAATCCTCAATATCTGCAGGAACAGGGCCACACTCCTTAGCATGGCATTCAAAGCCCTCCACAATTCAGTTGCCACCTTCCTTTCCAAACTTGTCTCTCAATAGTTTTACCAGGCAATTCTACTCCAGTGAAATCATTCAACCCCTTGTGCCCTGAAACTGCATTTCCTCTTCAAGGGGTTGGTTCAAGATGTTCTTTCTTTTTGGAATGGCCTCTTTCTTTCTCTACCATTGCCAAATCCCCTTCTTCATTTGAGGCTCAGCTAGGCTCAGCTCCTGTTTTCAAGACTGCCTGTACTCAGTCCTCAGTGAGATTTTCTTTTGCATTCCAGTAGCATTTAACTATCTATGAATAGACATAGTAATACTAGAACCTATTCACTAGGGCTTTTAAAAATAGTACTTTTCTCACAATAGGTTTGTTGTGAGGCTTATATAACTTACTATATGTGAACTTTTTAGAATAATGCCTGGTACATAGTAAGCTCTCAATAAATCTTAGCTGCTATCAAAATTGATTATTATTATTATTAATAATACAACTCACTTGGCACTTAGCATAGTACTTTGTATTGTTACTTTGCTTTGCTTGTGTATGGAATATTTCCCTAATTAAATTAGCTTACCATCCCAATGAAGGAAGGGTATTTTTTTTTTATCAATTGCTGTATTCTCAACATCTAGCACAGAGCCTGGCACAGAGTGGGCATGAATATATGCTTATTGTGTGGGAGATAATGGTGATGATGGTGATGCCTGCTACTCTAGTCTCCTCTGCTTTTAGAAAGTGGCTGTAATATATATCAATTTATAAAATCATTGATTGCATTATAAAGCTGGTAAGTAACTCACAGATAATTTAGTTCCACTGCATCATCTTCTAGGTGGTAAAACTGGGGTTCAAGAGAGATAAAAGGACTTGCCCAAAGCCAAAGTTGCCAGTTAGTGACAGAGACAGGGCTAGAACTCGGAATGCATTCCAGATCAGTGAATTGAAGAAATATTTATTGAGTATCTATTATGTGTCAACTACTGTGCTAGCTGTTGGGGACATATCTATAACAACGACAGAGTCCCAATCTTTCATACCACTTACTTTTTGTGGTGGGGAGAGAAATAAATAAACATATAGGTAAAAAGCCAAAATAAACAGTGACAATTGCTATGAAGGAAATAAAAGAGGGTGATATGAAAGACTAATGGAATGAAGAAGTAGGTAACTTAGGCCTTCTGAGATGATAGTTAAGCTAAGTCTTGAATGATAAGAAGGAGACAACTAAGGGAAGATCTGAGGAAAGATGGTTTCAAGTAGAAGGAGAAGAAATTGCAAAAGCCCTGATGTGGGAATGAGCTTAGTATGTTCTAGGAACTGGAAATGTGGCCTGTGTAGCCAAAACATTGTGCATGAATGAGAGAATGGTAGGATTTGAGGTCAGAAATCTAGGCAGGGGTCAAGTCAGATAGAGCTCTGTAGACTATAGTAAAGATTTTGTATTTTAGTTTTGTGAATGTGATTATGCTTTAAAATGATCATTTAGGCTGTGGAATAATAGTCTGTACAGAGAAAGACAAGGGTGTGTCAGAAAAATTAACCAAAACTTGGAACTAGGTAAAATAGGTTACTAAGCCTTCTGTCAGGGCAGTGCTGGGCTTGACTTTCTATTGTCTAGACTATTTTACAATCTTTTGAGGCAGAGGTTAACTTGTAGATTGTTGCCCAGTAGAGAAGCAAATCATTTTTTTTTTTTTTTGCCATTCTCACTGTAACAGATAATCCTAAAGGCTATAGATATGGTCTTGTTGGCTATTAACTAGTTTTGTATCTAACCCATACATCATATCCTAACATTACTTATAAATATCTAGCTTCTCAAATGGTCTTTGGACCAGATTTAAAATCTTATTTGTTCCTGCATTAATTGATGAATGGATCCAAATCTTTGACATGTTTTTGTCAATAAGAATCACAATTTTACCTTTTTAAATATTAAAAAGTATTTTTTTTACTTTTAAATTAAAATTAAATTTAAATTTAACAAGTGGAAGCAGGCAGAATAGTTAGAGGGCAATTGCAGTAGTCCAGGTGAGCCATGGCAATATCTTGGATGAGGGTGATATTGGAGGACATGGTTGGAAGTGATTGGATTCCTTATAGGTTAGAGGCAGAATCAACAGGACTTCTGACTGATAGAACGTGCAAGATCAAGGAAAGCGTAATCAAGAAAGATTCCTGGGTTTTGGGCCTAAGTAAGTGGCAGTACCGTTAACTAAGATTGGGAAGATTGGGAGTGGAAAACTTTGGCAGAGCATGAGATGGAAAATCAAAAGTCCAGTTTTAGATAGCTAAGTCAAAGTTATCAATTTGTTATCCATGTGGAAATGTGAAATAGGCTCTGGGATATATGAGTCTAGAACTTAAAAGGGAATTCTTGGGTGTCATTAGAATTTAGGTGACGTTTAAAGCCTGGGCCTGGATGGAGCTGGAGTTCTTAAGAGGATTTAAAAAAATGAATATTATTGGGCTCCATTACATATTCAATACATTTACGGCAGGACCTGGAAATCTTCAATTCTATTACATGATCCGTGTGGTAATTTTGACACTGAGAAACAGTGATCCAGACAGAGTCTGGCAAACTTTTCTCCATTAAGGTCTAGATAGTAAATATTTTAGGCTTTCCAGGCTGTACAGTCTATCTCAGCTCTGCCACTGTAGCAGGAAGGCAGCCACAGACAACACGTAAATGCTTGAGCATGGCTGTGTTCTACTAACATTTTATTTATGGACCTGAAATTTGCATTTCAAATAATTTTTATGTCACAAAATGTTATTTTTCTTGTGATTTTCTCCAACTATTTTAAAATGTAAAAGCCATTCTTAGCTTATAGGCTGTATGAAAACAGGCAGTGGGCTGGATTTGGCCCATGGGCTGTAGTTTGCTTATACATGATCTAGATCAGTGGTCTGTCAAGAAACATATGGAGCTGTAATGTTCAAGTTTTTCTTCATATTTATTTAATCTTCTCCATTAAAATTTTCTAGTTTTGTAATCTCCATAATGTAATCATCATAACAGCACTTATGTAGCTCTTTCCATGTGGAGGCACTTTACATATATTAAATCATTTAATCGTCACAAAACTCCTTGGTTAATAATAATAGTCTGATAACATTATTAGTATATCCATGTTATAGATGAGGTAACTGAGGTAAAGAGAGGTTGAGTAACTTGTCCAAGATCACACAGCTGGTAACTAGCAGAGTCAAGATTTGATTCTAGGCAATTTGGTATCAAAGTCTGTCTCAACCACTGTGCATACTGCTTCTCATAGATTAGTATTTCTCTCCTCCTCCCCTCCTTGTACCTTTCTCTCTCTTTCTCTACCTCTCCCTTTCTTTCTCAAACACACATGCACACACACACGCACACTCACACACGTATATATTTATAATTTACAAATAAATCTCTCTCACACACACGTGTATATATTTATAATTTACAAATAAATGTCCACCTATTGGGAGACATACTAAAAAAACATATACCTATGGGGGTTGGGATCACAAAAGTTTGGAGATCATTGATCTAAAACATAGGAACTGTATTAGTCTAGGTTTTCCAGAGAAACAGAACCAATAGAATGTAAGGAGGGAGAGACAGAGAGAGAGGCAGGGAGAGAAAGAGATTTATTGTGAGGAGTTGGCTCACATGATCGTGGAGGCTGAGAAGTCCCAAGATCTGTAGTCAGCTAGCTAGAGACCTAGGAGAGCTGATGCTGTAGTTGTAGTCCAAGTCTGAAGGCCTGAGCACCAGGAGAGCTCATTGTGTAAATTCCAGTCCAAAAGCTGGCAAGCTCGAGACCCAAGAATAGCCAATGTTTCAGTTCAAGTCTGAAGGCAGGGAAAGTCCTATGTCTCAGCAGTCAGGCAGGAGGAACTTCCCCTTCTTAACAGGACAGTCAGCCTTTTTGTTCTATTCAGACTTTCAACTGATTGGATGAGACTCACCTGTATTGGGGAGGGCACTCTGCTTGGCTCAGTCTATCAATTCAAATGTTAATCTCATCCAAATGCACCGTCATAGACACATCCAAAATAATGTGTGACCAAAGATCTGAGCACCCCATGGTCCAGTTAAGTTGACCCATAAAACGAAACATTGCAGGGACTGTCTTTATTAGTTAAACCTCCATTTATCCCTCTTTGCTGTTGTGAAATTATATCCTTACCTCAAAGGGGAAGCATAATTGTAGCACTGAGGTGGGTAGACTTCCAATGATTGAAACTTTTGAGATCTGCTCAAGCGTGCCCCAAGCCACACCCTGTCCTGGGCTACCTCACTGTACTCTGTACTCTTAAGTGCTTTTAGATCTTTTGCTTTATGAACATTCTTTTATATCAACCAACTTTTCTTATTAAATCCTGGTCTTAAAAAACAGAATCATTGCTGACAAATGTAAGCACATTTAAACATTTTTGGAATAAAATAGAGCAACTGGCTCTAAAGGGAAAGCATTTTAGAAACCTGGACTTCCTCATTATATTTGCTTAAAGGGAGGCCTACCTCGAGCTGCTTGCTTGCTCACCCTGACCAATGAGAATTTCTGCTTGTTAAGTAAGCGAAATTTCTGCTTATATTTATTTTCTTGTGGGATATTTCGTTGAAGCAGGGTGAGTTGGAAAGGTAAACTATTTGGAGGCATGTGTCATTTTAATTTTTCCTCCTACATCCTTTTTATTACCTCTGGCTCCAAATCTGTTGTGTTTTCTATAAGGTGTGCAGTTAGGAGAAAAGAGAAAGATACTAGGCAAAGGGCAGTGTGGATGCGAGGCATGGGGGCTCCTGCGCAGACCTGCTCTGCTCAGTCTCCTCTGGAGTACAGCAGATGGGGAGGGACGCCATTGTTGCCAGCACATAGTCAGAGCCCCAGAGCCATAAGGCTGGCAGGAGGAGGCAGGGTCAACACCAGAGAAGATAATGAGTCTCAGCCTGCGATTTTCCACCCTCACAATCCCCTGTAGCCTGCTTCCTGTATATAAAACGGGTCTCTGTGGTGTGTGGATGGCTTGGGATAGGGGCCCAGCTGGTCCTAGCTGGCCCAGAGAAGAGCTCTGTGGAGGTTTTGTTAAAAGTCAGGGAGGGAGAGAGAGGTTTGCAGAATGACAACTAGTGGAGCTGTGTCACCGATGCCAAAGTCAGAACAAAGGGGGGATCCTGAACTCCCTGAAATGCTCTGGACACATCTCATTTGGCACAACCAGTTCCCCCCACCCCGCAAAGGCTTGTGCCCACTCCTCACTCCTGTACCCTCAATTTAAAGGCAGTTAGGTTTTTACACGTTGGAAGTTCATGGGGCCAGGAGAAAGGGGGATAATGGTAGGTGGGACTACACAAGGGATCCTATAAAGTGGAGTTCTTTAAATAACAAAAAGCAAAGGAAACAATAGGAGAACCATGACAAGGAATGGGGAAGGGCAGAGGAGCCCTGTAACGTGGGAAAAGAGATGCAGGACACGGCATATGAAGCAACTGTTGTTTCTCTAAAAGGGGGCTTTTGCTTGATTTTTCATCTCTCAAAAGGTGTCAACTTAAGAAAACCTTACAGCTCCTGTGGGCTGCTTGCTCTCAAAGGGAAATGAATTATTTAGGAGTGTGATGAATAGTTCATCAAACCTCCCTCCAGCAGGGTTGCTGCATAGGCTCAGAGTAATTGGTCAGGAGCAGAAGGCAGGCAGGCCCTTTCCCCAATGATTCTTTCTCCCCCCACTTCTAGAGGGGGACAAAAGTGGGAGGGTGAAGGTGACTCCTCAGGGTGGATCTTTTATCCCAAATGGGAAGAAGAGACAGAGGCGGAACACAAAACAGGGGTCATTCCTAGGACAGGCCTGCAGGAGGAGCCAGCGTCCTTCAGTGGGAAGGGAGGGCTCTTACCTGGGAGGGCTCCATGAAGCCTCAGATTCTGCCCTGAATCCCAATCTCCTGTGCGGTGGAACAGGCACCAGGTGGTCCGAGGCCTTTCCAGCCTCTGTTTTTCCCTATTGCAGGCCCTGGGGGCTTTTGGGGTCTGTAGGTTGAAGGTTGTCTAACAGAAAGAGAAGTGCAGAGCAGCAGCCAGCCATAAAGTTATGCTTCCAAGCCTGCCTCTGAACAGCCTTGTTTTACCCCTACTCTTCCCTCCCTCCCCCACTCCTTTTCTCTCACATGCAACACCCACCCACCCACACCCACGCAGCTACACACTGAACAGAAATTGTCAAAGGGATGGGCCCAGCCTTATGAAAACAGATTTCAGACTAAAGAGGCTGCATCCTTTTAAAGGCAAAGAAAGAAAGGACATGATCAGAGTTTATAAAATCGCTGAAAGGATTGAAGGAAGACAGACAAGAACTATAGCTGACCTCAGCCTGATCAGCAGATGAGGTGAGAGGCAATGTAATGCAGTGCATCTCTTTAGTCCGTCAAATATGGGTTGAAATCAGAGCTCTGTACCTAATCTGTTTGACCTTGGACCTTTGACATAACCCCCCTGAGCCTCGGTTTCCCTGTCTATGAGTTGGGGATGATAGTACATGAGCTAACTTTTGCAAAGTGCTTGGCCTATAGTATGCTTTTGATAAATGCTAGCTGTTGCTGTTGTTATTTATATTATTGTTATTATACTCCCACATGTGTCATAGATCACACAGGGAACTAGGCAGAAGAATTTGAATGGCTCTCAGAAAATCTACTCCTTACTGTTGGAAATAAACATTCATGTGTCCAGGTCATACATCCTATATCTTATTCTAGGCTCTCAATGGCTTTTCTCGTCAAATTGCTGATGCCATTCTAATTTCTCTATCTCTCCCTCTCCCTCTCCCTCCTTCCCTTCTCCCTTTTGTATTCAGGGAAAATTTTTCTTAAGTGTTGTGAAATGTCTGCTTTATAGCACCACGTTCTATTATGAAATGATTTGCCTTATATTACTAAGCCCAGTTGGCCAAAACTTCATTACCTACAGTTCCAAGACTAACTTTACTTCACACAAAGAAGCATAATTTAACTACACACACACACGCACAAATAATAATGTGTCCCAGTTGACTCCCGTTCTTCCAAAAGATTTAGAAAATCATTTAGTACAATTATTCCTAATGTGCTGCCCATCAGCTCTGAGACAGTTCTGCAAAAAACAGCTGCAATCATTTCACTCAAAGTAATGGATTAAGATGATAAATCTGACAAGACCCGCCTAGCAAAGTTAGCATCGAACTAACATAGTCCTTTTCCATTGTTTGGAATTGCCTCTTTTGACAGAGGAAATGTTCTGAGTAGGAGCATGTGATGTCTCCCAATAAGTGAGAAAAGTTGCAAATGTGGGGTCCTCACGTGCAGGAAGCTCATAAGCTCGGTTGCTAAAGGAGCCTGGCAATTTTGGCTGGGTGTTTTCTGCTAAGTGCCACAGTGCTCTCTGTGGCTGAGGAGCAGCAAAGCTTGATGTCAGCTAAAGAGCCCTAGGTAAGTGCAGATCATTCCCAGGCTTCTGTGTGTGAGGAGCAAGGTCTCTGTGGCCAGGAAGCTTCCAAATGCCCACTAATAGGCATGATTGGATGTTTGTTCATTGATTCATTTACCCTACTTTTACAGCTAGCATCCACAATATTCTAGGCAAAGTTATTCTACAAAAAAAAACAACTAAAACATGGTCTCTGCCCTCAGGGAGCTTACCATGTAGTCATGGAGACAAGCACATGTAATGAATCTAAATTAAGTGGCAAATTCTGGATATGTCTGGCAAACTGCCGTGGTGGGTCCTCCATGACATCTGTCTGTAATTATCTGACCAATTTCATGTGGAGGAAGGATTTGATTGGCCGTCCATAGCCATTTAGGGCAGAACTAAGAACTAAGAATAAAAATAATTCCACTTTTTGTGTTCTGCCCCTTTGTGTCAGACATTTCACACATATTATCTCATTTAATCCTCATAGCACCTGTATTAGTCAGCTAGTGTAGCCATAACTAGGTGGCTTAAACAACAGATTTTTATTTTCACACAGTTCTGGAGAATGGGAAGTCCAAGATCAAGGTGCTGTCTTCTTGCCTTGTGCTCACATGGCCTTTCCTCAGTGTGTGCCCACAATAAGAGAGAGGGAGAGAGAGGGAGAGGGAGGGAGAGAGAGAGAGGAAGGGAGAGAGGAAAATGGGGAGAGGGAGGGAGGGAGAGAGGAAGATATCTTTCTTCCTCTTCTTTGAAGGCCACAGCCCTATCAGATTAGAATCCCACCCTTATGACCTCATTTCACCTTAGTTTCCTCCTGAAGACCCCATCTCCACATACAATCACATTGGGGGTTAGGACTTCAATATATGAAGTTTGGGGGGACACAATTCATTCCACAGCAGCAAGCCTATGTCTTAGATGATGTTATTATCACTGTTTTCCAGATGAGAGAAAAGAGGCTCAGAGAGGTTAAGTGACTTCCCCAAGGTTACACAGCTAAGAAGTTGAAGAGATAGAATTCTAGGTCCATCGGACTAAAGGGCAACTGCTTTCTGCTGTTCCCTATTTCCTCTTGGATCAGTGGCACCTCCCATACTGCTGGATGGTAGATTTTGAGTCAATATAAGGGAAGGCTTTGATGTTTAGAATAATTAGAGCTGGTAACAGCTTTTTAAGGTAAAGAGGTCCTCATCATTGAAAGTGTTAAGAAGAGATGAGATGCTGTAGAGGAGACTCTTGGACTGAGTGGAAGGTTGTACTAAAGCAATGACTTTCAAAGTGTGCCAAGTGAGGAGGTGGGCCCTGGGATGCCCATACCCATCACTCCTTCATTGAGAGCCACTCAGTGTTCATCTACTATGATAACAATAAGCCAACGTTAATTGAGCATTTACCAGGCAATGTTTTATGAACTTCCTGTGTATTGATTCATTTAATCATCACAACGGTGCTCTGAGGTAGGTACTGTTATTACTCCCATTTTACGGTAGCAAAAAGTGGAGGCATGGAGAAGTGAAGAAACTTGTCTAAGGTCACACAGGTGAGGTAAGTGGCAGAGCTGGGATTTGAACCCAGGCTGTCTGTCATGTACTCCCTATGTAGTAAGCCAACCAGCTTCTCAATTTTATTGGAAATAATGAGTTTCTTTGAAAGAATTCATATGAATAAGGAGTAATATGGATAAAACATTTTGGAAATTACTATAATTATATCCTCTGGAGGTTTCAAGTTTCATTGGTTCAATAAGTGTCCTCTAGGTTGGCTTGGTCAAGAAACTCCTATGACTTTTTCTACCCAGCTATGACCTTGGCCTCAACCTCTGACTGCAGACTTGAATCTTGCCCCTGGCTTTGCTAAGCCAGGACTTGCTGGGTTTCTGGTTGTACCTGTCAACTGGCAAGGTGCTACAGCCTGACCTGGTCTTCTGGTTCTGGACTTTACTTTCTGGCTCGCAGTGCTTGAATCTAGTCTGTGACATTTCTACATCCTGAAACCAGTTAATCCATTGGTCCCATCCAGCTTGAGCATAAATTGGGATTAAGTTTCCTTGGACACAGCTGGTGAACTGGTGGAGCATGTGAGCCTGAGGAGCCTCCTGGGGGAGGACTTACTCAGGGAAGAAGAAGTCAGGCAAGAGTGATGAGCCTGACCCAATGAGAAAGCCCTAGTCATCGGCACGGAGGGGAACAATCACTGTGCAGCATGATTGTCTGTCTCTCAGATTTGTCTCTTGGCCAAGACCCCCATGGACTCATGCCTGCTGTGGAGAGTAGGAAGAATGTAAATAAACATTCAAGAGCACTGGTTCATGTAAAACTCCATAAGACACCTGGGCACCAGCAGTGCTGCTTAAGTATGGCTCTAAAAGAGCCAAATGTGAACAACAAAGTCAGTCATTCAGTTACTCATATGGATTGAACACCCAGGGTGTTCAGAGTCCAATGCTTGGCTTTCTGCTGAGTGAGGAATATAAGTTTTTATTGGAAAGGGAATATAGAATAGGGAAATAACATGATCTTTATCTGGCAGTGTCAGTGGAGAAAAGGAATAAAAATACAGTATTCAATAGAGTATGCATGACCAGAAAACAGCTAAATGTATACGGACTGCATAAAACCCTGTTGTCAGAGATTCAGTTTCCCTATCTTCCAAATAGGGCTATCATTATCCACCTTTCAGGGTTGTTGGGTAGATTAAATTAAAAAAATGTATATACATGGATATGAAATACCTAGTTCAGTGCCTATCACATAAGGGCACTGATAAATGGAAGACCTTATTTATTATTATTATTATTATTAGTAGTAGTAGTAGTAGAAGTAGTGATAGTAGTGGTAGTGGTAGTGGTAGTAGAGGTAGTAGTATCATTATTGTTAATATTATTATTAGCACCCACAAAATATATTGTTCCAAACAGCAAAGAATATGAATCTAGGGACAGTCTAAGTCATGGTAAAGTTTTGTTGGTCAATGCCAGCTTCAGGAGCTTAATCTATGTGATCTTTTTTTTTTTTTTTTGTGAGGAAGATCAGTCCTGAGCTAACATCCGTGCTAATCCTCCTCTTTTTGCTGAGGAAGACCAGCCCTGAGCTAACATCTATTGCCAATCCTCCTCCTTTTTTCCCCTAAAGCCCCAGTAGATAGTTGTATGTCATAGTTGCACATCCTTCTAGTTGCTGTATGTGGGACGCAGCCTCAGCATGGCCGGAGGAGCGGTGTGTCAGTGCCTGAGATCTGAACCCAGGCCACCAGTAGCGGAGCGCGAGCACTTAACTGCTAAGCCATGGGGCCGGCCCTATGTGATCTTCTTATTGAATATGATCTAAATGTTATTTCTGCCATACTAGTTAGATAGGGAGTTCCCTGAGAACAAGAATTTCTGTCCCTCAAATTAGAAACTTGCTTCGAAAGAGAATAATGTCTTCCCAGCTCTACTGGAGAATCTACCATCAGACACGGGGCTACCTGAAAGCCGGATACAAGTTTCCACCACTGGACTTTAGGTCTCCCCGAGGACATAGATACCATCAGCATCCTCCTTTTTATTCCTGGTTAGTGACTTAGCGTTACATATTACAAGTGACTTGGTATTACTTTTGGGCTGAACTGGAGTGAGAAGGCAGAAAAGGGATGGGAGAAAATGGAGTCCAGACGCCTCATTGTAGTTGAGATTCTATGGAATATCAAAAACTATTTTACCCTCCAATATTTTGCCGCTAGCAAATGTCACCAGACCCTTCACTAAGATGTTTTCCTTCATTTTAAACCTAGGCACATTTTAGGACCTATTGAATCCATGTGCTTTCAATTGATTTACATTTAACACATCAAAATGTTGTTTTGTAAGAGAGATTTGATATCCAAAAAGCCTGCTGAGCTGATTTTATGAAACTTTTAAAGCTTTTTCTTTGAAGGGATTGAAACCTGGGTGGTGCTCTCTGTTATTTCTGGCCTCAGAAGGACAGAGGGTGCTGGAATAGTAGAGGGTGTCCTGGGATAGCCTGTCTCATGTAGAGTGACTGACTGGTTATCTGGAGGAGGCGAGAGACTGAACAGAGTTGTGGATCAGGTGTGGATGGGGCACATTCTTTGTGCATGTTGGCCGGACAGACATCTGAAGTCCCAAATATCACCTGTCAATGAGTATTTCTCTCTCCTTCTTCAGACTTTACCTTCTTCAATTTCTTAACCTTTATTGTCAAAACCACATTGTTGGGCACAGAGAAGTTGCTTGACTGAAATGTTACTTTGGTGAGGGGATGTAGAGTGGGAGGTGCCTGTTGGAAGAGTAAAGCAATGCAAAAGGCATAAAGAGCTGTTAGAGTTGACTGAACATTAGGTGCACAGCACCTAATCCAGTGGTCCTTAATGCAAATGCCCATGAGTGAAGCTGATGGGTGGAAGGCATTAGGGAGGGGTGGGCACTTTGGGGAAGCAGAACATATATTCTCCATCAACAATCATTTAAAAAATTTAAACACTCTGCAGGCCAAAGTATATCAGTGGGTTCAGTTTACCATACAGGTCTCTAACTTACAGAATCTTGGTCTAATTCAACCCTCAAATTTATCAACAAGGAAATTAAGGCCTGAGAACTGTGAAGTGCCTTTCAAAAGGTGTCCAGTTAGTAAATGGCAGAAAGATACTTGAACTTGAAGCTTTTTGAGTGCAAGCACTTCAAGTCCAGTGCTTTTTGACATTACACTATGCTGCCTCCTTAGGTTGGACCTTATAAATTAGAAACAATAAGAGATATACGTATGAAACTAATGAAGGAAACTTGTAAATCATCACAATGCCCAGTGCTGGTGGTTTTGTGGGGATAAGATCGACAAATTGACAGAGAAGGAAGTATGAAAAAGTGGCCTAGGCGTCAGAATTGAGGAAATGAAAATTAGGGCAAACTCATCACAAAGTGGAGGTGGCCCAGAGAAAGTGGGCCTTGAATCACTTCTGGACTGGAAGTGACAAAACTCAAGAGAGCGTAGAGGTAAGAAATGAAGAAGGAGAGTGACAACAATAGGCAGCCCCTCTAAAGAGTTAGGTGAGGGAGTCTAAGACAAACATTTAATGGAGAGTCACCTATGGTTGATATTTGAGTTAGCAGTTTAAAAGCATATATGGAACTACCTAAGCTAAGAACTGAAGGAGAAAATATTTGCAGTCATCTGGAGGCTTTCATTTTGAGCAATGTGATGTGCAAATGTACGTGTGTGTGTGCGCATGCACGCTTCTGTGCGTCTAGAACTGTAAGTTAAATACTACTGTATGTCTAAGATCAGATATTTGACTGACAAGAAAATGAGTTACACTGTACAAGTATCTGTTGTCATCTCCTTATATATAGCTAAATTTTGACAGACAGCTTCTCCTGAGGAAAATTGTACCATCCACAGCCATCACGGTCCTCATTTAATTGCTGTCTAATTTTTACATGCAGTTAGAAGTTGATATTATGTGCACCTGTGAGGTGCCATTTCAGGCCCCCTGTTTTCCTAGCCAACTATGTGATATAATTTTGAAAGTTGACACCATTCAATAACACCCCCCAAAAAGTCAACTTAAATTTAAGGAATGCATAAAGTACATTACTTCAGGGACATAGTCTTCTACATTTTGGGGTGGTAGGTTCAAATCTCCGTCCACAGATTTAGGTTTCTATAGCTCATCTTAATTTCTTTTCTTTTCTTTTTTTTTTTTTAGAAATAATTATTTTATTTTCCAAGTGGATAAACAAATCAATTCATATTACTTTTTAGACTTCATTTTCTTAAAGCAGTTTTAGGTTTATGACAAAATTAAGAGGAAGATACATAGATTTCCCATATACCCCTTGTCCCCACAAGTATATTGCCTCCCCTATTATCAACATCACTCACCAGAATGATACATTTGTTACAATTGATGAACCTACATTGTCACATCATAATCACCAAAAGTCCATAGTTTACCTTGAAATTCTATTTGAATCTTTATACCCCTCGGATGGCAGAACTCAATATAATTCTATTCAGGGATACCTTCCTCTTTTCCTAGGGTCATGTACGCTGGGGAGCCATCTGGCCCTCCAAGTCATCTGCCAGGCAGGGTATACCTTTGTCATTCCTCTTCCTGTCCCCTTAAGCTCTAATGGATATGTCTGATACTTGCATGGTTCATTTGAGGACTTGGAAATCATTCTGCTCCTTCTAGGCCATAATCAGGCTCAGATATTTCTTTTCCTCTTCCTTCCCCAAGCCTTTGGCTAGGAGGCAGGTTGCAAAGACCTTCTCACTAGGTTTCAGTCATATCTACAGTCTCAAAAGATCTGTGTCTCTTCTTTTCTCTCAGTGAAGGGTCTTTTCTAGTCTGAAGAAATATGAAATACTTTGCTCCTCAGTAAACATATTGACTTTACCCTCAGTCTTCCCTAGTGCCCTCAGAACCTAAGCTTTTGGTTATGAAAGCTGAATGACTCTCTTTTTTGATTTGTTCAATCATATCCCTCCCCGAGGAAATGAACATAGATCTGCTGAACTGATGGAGTTGGGACAAAGGTGGTGGTCGTTGGGGTACAGACTGCACTACCCGGAGAAAAATGATTTCAAATAATATTATCCTGATCTAAAACCTAAATGATCTAAAATCATGATCGTCATCAGCATCATTATTTATTCTTTGTTACCTAAATACTCCTCTTGACCTATAATGTGCGCTTTGAGTTACTTCTCAGGGACCAAAATTAAACTTTTTTGGAGCTAGTCATATCATCCTTATTCACAGGAGCTACTGGGATTCTGGGGTATGGCATCAGGGGCAGTCTGTGGCCTGGGAATTAGGCAAAGCAGCCCACGGGGCAATTGAATGATGCCAAATTTTCCTCGCACCTCCTCCCACTTTAGTGTCTAGTGCAGTCATTGCCTTGTATAAAGATGTTGTTTAATGAATCCCTTTTTGAAAGGGCTAAACTATCCTTTAACCATTCTGAAGAAGCAGTGTGTGTACTTCTTGGCTTGCTTCAGATTTCTAGTTGGAAATCCAGATATCGTTGTAAATCTTTTCAAACCTTAACACTTCTGCTTACAAAATGTGTGTGTACACATGCCTGTGTTCACATAGGGAGGTGAGTCGAGAAGGAACACATACAACAGACAGAGAGAAAAGAACCAGTTAGGGCCTTATAGTATAGGGGACAATAAAAAGATATTTGGATTTCAGAAAACCAGTAAGTACTTGAATTACAGGTAGGAGCAACAGAAAGGAGCTGATGCTTGGAGGGTTAAAATAGGAACCTTGGCTTTGTTTTCAATACGAGACAGAGGCTTGCGGGACAGAGGAGAAAAGAAATATTAATTCAAGCTCATTGCCCCTTCCTTGCTCTCCTCCCACCCTACCCCTTCATCCCATGGTGAGAAATAATGATCACATTCTGCACTTGGAAGATTGGTAATAGGAAGCATGGTGAGAGGAAATGACTTTCTCAGCTAATTGTCAGCAGAGGTTGAAGGACCCACAAGTAGTGGCTTCCAGGGTACTTTCCCATACACTCTTACAAAGCAGACGCTGGCTGGTTAACTCAGCTCGTCAGAGTCCTGTGCTAACAAGACCAAGGTTGTGTTTTTTTTTTAAATTTGGGCCAGGTAGCTTTACTCTGCTCCCCAGCTACAGACTGAACCCAGGCCATAAGTTTTAACCCTAAGGATAGTCTCAGTCTGAGCCTCAGGCTGGGGCCTTAACTCTGATCATAGGCTGAACTCTAACTCTTGTCACAGGTTGAGTCCCTAACCCCAGCCATAGCTTGAGCCTCTAGCCCTGACCGTCTACCTCAGATATATGTATTATGGGTCATAAAGAGACCAGGAAATAAGGTAAGAATGTCATAGGAGTGACTTTAATGTCAGAGGTTTCAGATACCTTGGCAGTGGGGTAAATGATTCAGGAATGAAAGGGGCTTCCGGTACTAGATGCCATTTTCACAAACGGCTCTCATGGCCATTGGCCTTAGAATCTTAAACACAAAGTGGAGCAAGACAAACTCGACAAAATTTGTTATTTATCCCTTTAACAAATAAAATCCAGCCATGATGGTCTAGTGGTTAAGATTCAGCACTCTCACCACTGTAGCTAGAGTTCATTTCCAGTCAGGGAACCACACTGCCCATCTGTTGGTTGTCATACTGTGGCAGCTTTGTGTTGCTGTGATGCTGAAAGGTATGCCACTGGTATTTCAAACCAGTCCAAAAGTAAAGCATACAAGCAGTTTAACTATAAACTGGAAGAAGAGGTAAATTGGAGTAAATCTCACTTGATTTGTATCTTCAATCTCTTCCTCTTTTCTCACTGTTTAATCAGTCGCAAGTAAGTTGACTCCTTAACATAAACAAAACAAAAACTGTCCATCAATTCCATATTCCCCTTCCTTGCCAAAGTATATCAAAGAATAGAGTAAACTCGCTATCTCCACTTCCTCACTTACATTTACTTTTTAATTGTTTTTATTATAATAATTATTTTTTTATTGCGGTAACATTGCTTTATAACATTATATACATTTCAGGTGTACATCATTATGATTTGATTACTGTATAGATTACATCATGTTCACCACCCAAAGAATAATTACCATCCATCACCATGCACATGTACCTAGTCATCCCTTCCAAGTCTTGGCTATTGTGAATAACGCTGCAATGAACATAGGGGTGCATGTATCTTGACGCATTCGTGTTTTCCTGTTCTTTGGATAAATACCCAGCAGTGGAATAGCTGGGTCATGTGGTAGTTCTATCCTTGATTTTTTGAGAAATCTCCATACTGTTTTCCATAGTGGCTGCACAAGTTTGCACTCCCACCAGCAGTGCATGAGAGTTCCCTTCTCTCCACATCCTCTCCAACACTTGTTGTTTCCTGTCTTGTTAATTACAGCCATTCTGATGGAGTGAGGTGATATCACATTGTAGTTTTGATTGGCATTTCCCTGATAGTTAATGATGACGAGCATCTTTTCATGTTCCTATTGGCCATCTGTATATCTTCTTTGAAGAAATATCTGTTCAGATCTTTTGCCCAGTTTTTACTTTTTGTTTTTTTGTTGTTGAGACATATGAGTTCTTTATATATTTTGGAGATTAACCCCTTATCAGATGTATGGTTTGCAAATATCTTCTCCCAATTGTTAGGTTGTCTTTTTGTTTTGTTGATGGTTTCCCTTGCTGTGCAGAAACTTTTCAGTTTGATGAGGTTCCATTTGTTTATTTTTTCTATTGTTTCCCTTGCCCGGTCAGAAATGGTACTTGAAAATATGTTGCTAAGACCGATGTCGAAGAGCATACTGCCTATGCTTTCTTCTAGAAGTTTCATGGTTTCAGGTCTTACATTCAAGTCTTTAATCCATTTTGAGTTAATTTTTGTGTATGGTGTAAGATTATGGTCTACTTGCATTCTTTTGCACATGGCTGTCCAGTTTTCCCAACAGCATTTGTTGAAGAGACTTTCTCCATTGTATGCTCTTGGCTCCCTTGTCGAAAATTAGCTGTCTGTTGATGTGTGGTTTTATTTCTGGGCTCTTGATTCTTTTCCACTGATCTGCGTGTCTGTTTTTGTGCCAGTACCATGCTGTTTGGGTTACTATAGCTTTGTAGTATATTTTGAAATGAGGGAGTGTGATACCTCCAGCTTTGTTCTTTTTTCTCAGGATTCCTTTGGCTATTTGGGGTCTTTTGTTGTGCCATATAAATTTTAGGATTCTTTTCTCTATTTCTGTGAAAAATGTTGTTGGGTCTTTGATAGGGATTGCATTGAATGTATAGATTGCTTTAGGAAATATGGACATTTTAACAATGTTAGTTCTTCCAATCCAAGAGCACGGAATATCTTTCCATTTCTTTGTGGCTTCTTTGATTTCTTTCAAAATGCTTTGTAGTTTTCAGTGTACAGATCTTTTACCTTCTTGGTTAAGTTTATTCCTAGGTATTTTATTCTTTTTGTTGGAATTGTAAATGGGATCGTGTTCTTAATTTCTCTTTCTGCTGCTTCGTGGTTGGTGTATAGAAACGCAACTGATTTTTGTATATTGATTTTGTATCTTGCAACTTTGCTGTATTCATTTATTATTTCTAAAAGTTTTTTCTGGATTCTTTAGATTTTTCTATATATAAAGTCATGTCATCTGCAAATAGTGTCAGTTTTACTTCTTCCTTTCCCATTTGGATCCCTTTTATTTCGTTTTCTTGCCTGATTGCTCTGGCTAGGATTTCCAATACTATGTTAAATAGGAGTGGTGAAAGTGGGTATCCTTGTCTGGTTCCTGTTCTTAGAGGGGTAGCTTTCAGTTTTTCACCATTGAGAATGATATTAGCTGTGGGTTGTCAAATATGGCCTTTATTATGTTGAGGTACTTTCCTTCTATACCCATTTTATTCAGAGTTTTTATCGTAAATGGATGCTATATCTTGTCAAATGCTTTCTCTGCATCTATTGAAATGATCATGTGATTTTTATTCTTCATTTTGTTAATGTGGTGTATCACACTGATTGTTTTGTAGATGTTGAATCATCCCTGCATCCCTGGAATAAATCCCACTTGATCATGGTGTATGATCTTTTAAATCTATTGTTGTATTTGATTTTCTAGTATTTGTCGAGGATTTTTGCATCGATGTTCATCAGTGATATTGGCCTGTAATTTTCTTTTTTTTGTGTTGTCCTTGTTTGGTTTTGGTATCGGTAATGTTGGGTTCGTAGAATGAGTTAAGAAGCTTCCCCTCCTCTTCAATTTTTTGGAAGAGTTTGAGAAGGATAGGTATTGTCTTCTTTGAATGTTTGGTAGAATTCACCAGGGAAGCCGTCTGGTCCTGGACTTTTATTTTTTGGGAGGTTTTTGATTACTGTTTCAATCTCCTGACTGGTGATTGGTCTATTCAAATTCTCTATTTCTTCTTGATGCAGTTTTAGAAGACTGTATGATTCTAAGAATGTATCCATTTCTTCTAGATTATCCAATTTGTTGGCGTGTAACTTTTCATAATATTCTCTTATAATCTTTTGTATTTCTGAGGTGTCCGTTGTAATTTCTAGTCTTTCTTTTCTGATTTTATTTATTTGAGTCTTCTCTCCTTTTTTTTTGGTAAGTCTAGCTAAAGGTTTGTCAATGTTGTTTATCTTTTAAAAGAACCAGCTCTTGGTTTCACTTATTTTTTCTATTTTGTTTTAGTCTCTATTTCACTTATTTCTGCTCTGATTTTTATTATTTCCCTCCTTCTATTGATTTTGGTCTTTGTTTTATCTTCTTTTTCCAGTTCCTTTAGGTGCACTGTTAGATTGCTTATTTGAGATTTTTCTTATTTGTTGAGATAGGCCTATATTGTTATAAACATCCCTCTTAGAACCACTTTAGCTGTATCCCGTAATTTCTGGACTGTTGTATTTTCATTTTCATTTGTCTCCATGTATTTTTTTATTTCTACTTTCTGATTTCTTCATTGACCCAATTGTTCTTCAGTAGTATTTTCTTTAATCTCCACCTCTTTGTGGCTTTTCTGATTTTTTTTCCTGCAGTTGATTTCTAGTTTCATACTGTTGTGGTCAGAAAAGATGCTTGGTATTATTTCAATCTTCTTAAATTTATGGAGACTTGTTTTGTGGCCTAATATGTGATCAATCCTGGAGAATGTCCCATGTACCTTTGAAAAAATGTGTATTCTTCCATTTTGGTGTGGAATGTTCTGTATATACCTACTAAGTCCATCTGGTCTAGTGTGTCATATAAGACCAATGTTTCCTTATCGATCTTATGTTTGGATGATCTATCCATTGGTATAAGTGGAGTATTAAATTCCTCTACTATTATTGTGTTAATGTCTATTTCTCCTTCCATGTCTGTTAATAATTGCTTTATACGTTTGGGTGCTCCTATGTTGGGTGCATAGATATTTACAAGCGTTATATCCTCTTGTTGGAGTTTTCCCTTGATCATTATGTAGTGCCCTTCTTTGTCTCTGGTTACAGTTTTTGTTTTAAAGTCTATTTTGTCTGATATAAGTATTGCTACCCCCGCTTTCTTTTCATTTCCATTTGCATGGGGTACCTTTTTCCAATCCCTTCACTTTCAGTTTGTGAGTGTCTTTAGGTCTGAAGTGTGTCTTCTATGCAGCATATATATGGGTCTTATTTTTTTATCCAATTGGCCACCCTATGCCTTTTGATTGGAACATTTAGTCCATTGACATTTAAAGTAGCTATTGATAAATATGTACTTACTGCCGTTTTGTTACTTTTTTTCTGGGTGTTTTAGTAATTCTTCTCTGTTCCTTTCTTCTTCTCTTCCTCTGTTCTCTTGCAGTTTGATGGCTTTCTTTTTTTGTGTGTGTGTGAGGAAGATCAGCCCTGAGCTAACATCCACACTAATCCTCCTCTTTTAGCTGAGGAAGACCGGCTCTGAGCTAACATCTGTTGCCAATCCACCTCCTTTTTTTTCCCCCAAAGCCCCAGTGGATAGCTGCATGTCATAGTTGCATATCCTTCTAGTTGCTGTATGTGGGACATGGCCTCAGCATAGCCGGAGAAGCGGTGCATCGGTGCACGCCCGGAATCCAAACCAGGGCCGCCGGTAGCGGAGTGCGCGCAATTAACTGCTAAGCCACGGGACGGGCCCTGATGCCTTTCTTTAGTATTATATTTGGGTTCCTTTCTCTTAGTTTTTTGTGTATTTATTATAGGTTTCTGGTTTGTGATTACTATGAAGTTTATATATATTAACCTATGTATATAGCAATCTATATTAAGTTGATGGTCTCTTTAGTGTGACCTCTTTCTAAAACCTCTACTCTTTTCCTCCTCTCCTCCCACATTTTATGTTTTTGATATCATATCTAACCTCCTTTTTGTTTATTTGTGTCTGTTACCCTCTTATGGAAATAGAAATTTTTTTCCTATTTTTGGTCTTCTCTTTCCCCCTTAAATAACCCCCTTTAGCATTTCTTGTAGGACTAGTTTGTTAGTGATAAACTCCTTTAATTTTTGCTTGTCTGGGAAACTCTTTAATTCTCCTTCCATTTTGAATGATAACCTTGCTGATAGAGTATTCTTGGCTATAGAGATTTTCCTTTTAGCACTTTAAATATATCGTGCCGCTCTCTTTTAGCCTGTGAGGTTTCTGCTGAGAAGTCAGCTGATAGCCTTATGGGGTTTCTTTGTATGTAACTTGTCTTTCTCTTGTGGCTTTTAGGGTCCTCTCTTTACCTTTATTTCTGGACGTTTTGATTATGATGTGTCTTGGTGTGGACCTCTTTAGGTTTATCTTGTTTGTTGCTCTCTGTGCTTCCTGTACCTGGATGTCTGTTTCCTTCCTTAGGTTAGGAAAGTTTTCAGCTATTATTTCTTCAAAGAGATTCTCTGCCCCTTTGTCTCTCTCTTCTCCTTCTGGGACACCTATGACACAGATGTTAGTGCACTTGATGTTGTCCCAGAGGTCCCTTAGACTGTCCTTGTTCTTTTTAATTCTTTTTCTGTTCAGCTTGGGTGATTCCCTCTAGTCTTTTGTCCAGCTTGCTGATCCGTTCTTCTGTATCATCTACTCTGGTTTTGAGTCCCTCTAGTGAATTTTTCATTTCCATTATTGTATTCTTCATTTCAGATTGGTTCTGTTTTATATTTTCCAATTCTTTGTTGATGTTCTCACTGAGTTGATCCATTCTTCTCCCAAGATCAGTGAGCATCCTTATGACTTTTTGTTTGAACTCTTTGTCGGGTAGATTGTTCGTTTCTGTTTCATTTGGTTCTTTTTCTAGGGTTTGTCCTGTTCCCTTACTTGGAACATATTCCTTTGCCTCCTCATTTTGCCTCTTTCTCTGTGTATTAGGTAGGTCAGCTACATCTCTTGATCTTGGAGAGGTGACCTTATGTAAGAGATGCCTTATGAGGCCCAGCCTTGTGCTTCCTTCTCATCACCATTTCCGAATGTTCCAGGAGTGTCCCTTGTGTGGGCTACATGTGTCTTCTGTTATGGCAGTGTTGCTCTTGCTGCAGGTGCCCAGGGAGGCTGTGCTGTCCCCCTGGCTGGCTGGTTGTATAGCTTAGATGTGTGTGGCTGCTATGGACACTTTGGTCACTTTTTCAGGTCTGGGGGGCCCCAGCACACTTGGCTGCAAGGTCTAATAGCATATTCCTGTTTCAGTTTTTCTGTTAAGTGAGTAGGCCCCCAGCAAGGCTGCTTCTTAGGCTCAGGGGCTTACAATTGCTGTAGGCCTCCGGCCTACAGGCTCTTGTCAGCTATCTCAGGATTGCAGCTGAGTGGAGCTGGCCGGAGGCACAGGAGCACCCAATTGCTTCAGGCTCTGGAAGGTGTTGTTGATCTACTATGTGGCTGTTTGAGAAGCACAAGTCTTATGCAGCTGACAAGCCCCACTGCCCACAGGGCCACACAACCTGTCAACACAGTCCTGCCCTGTGCGTGTGCCCTGACCCCCTGAAGCAGACCCAATTGCCCCACTACTGAGGCCCCACACACTCCATCCACTCCTCGAGCATACTCTGGCCCACAGAGGTGGACCCACTCACCCAGCTGCAGATGATCCGGGCGCCCAGCTTATGCAGGCCCACCAGTTTCCCAAGGGCTTGCTGTTGGACGGGGCCAGTCCCTAGGGCAGGCTGCCTGCCCTGGCTGAGCTGTATTAAATCAGTGCTCTACTGGGTGCTGCAGACACCTGCACTAACAGGCCAGGGGAAGAACTCCAATGGCTTCTGCCAACGTCTGTGTCAGCACGCCTGTACTAGGTCACAATAATGGCTGCTGCCAATGTCTCAGTCCCTGGAAAGGCATCACCTCTCATCGAGATCCACTGAGAGCTTCTCAGGTGAGTCTCTTTTCACCAAAGGACTGTGCACCTTTCTTTCCGGTGATTTTATGTTCCTTTCTGAAATAGGTGAATTTGTGCATGGGCCTTTAAGAGCCGGCTTTTCTTTCCTTATGTCTGATAGACTTTCTGGGAGTATTCCCCGCTACTGTTAGTAGCCAGCAAAGCCAGACACTATGACACTCATCTCGGTTGTGCTCGGACCAAACAATGCTTATAGCAGTAACGCTCCTCCGCTCAGGTCCCCCACTCCTCCAGGGAAGGCTGCATAGCTTTGGGTTGCTCCTGGGCAGCTGTGATGCACTGTGGCTTGCAAAGGTAGCTTTATTTCTCTCCAGAGAAGAATATCTGCCTCTTCCACCTCAGTCAGGAGTGTCTCGTGTTGTGGGGGTTCTTTTTGTACAGTTTTCAGTTCTCTCTCAGGGGTAATTGTTCCAAGAGTGGCTGTAAATTTGTTGTGTCCATGGGAGGAACTTTTAAATTTCAACTTCATTGAGGTATAATTTACATATAATAAAATGCATACTTTTTAAGTTTGCATAAATGAGTTTTGATAAATGTATACATCTGTGGTATGTAAACATCACAATCATAATATATAATGTTTTCATCACCCCAAAAGTCTGTTGCCCCTTCCCAGTCAATCCTCCACCTCCCAGCCCCCAACAACAACTTATCTGTTTTTGCTACTATAGATTAGTCTTTTCTATCCTTTCATATCAATGGAGTCAATGAGTATAGCATGTACATTTTTACATGTGACTTTGGCTAAGTGTAACATTTTTGAGATTCGTCAATGTTATGGTGTGTATCAATAGATTGTTAGCTGTAGGTTTTTTATAGATGTCTTATATCAGGTTGAGTAAGTTCCCTTATTTGCCAACTTTTCTAAAAGTTTTTATCAGGAATGAATGGTGGATTTTGTTAAAGTGTTTTCTGCACCTTTTATTATTTTATTTTATTTTTTTATTTTTTTTGTGAGGAAGATCAGCCCTGAGCTAACATCCATGCCAATCCTCCTCTTTATGCTGAGGAAGACCGGCCCTGAGCTAACATCTATTGCCAATCCTCCTCATATTTTTCTCCTCAAAGCCTCAGTAGACAGTTGTATGTCATAGTTGCACATCCTTCTAGTTGCTGTATGTGGGACGCAGCCTCAGCATGGCCAGAGAAGTGGTGAGTCTGTGCGCGCCCGGGATGCGAACCCAGGCTGCCAGTAGCGGAGCGCGCACACTTAACTAAGCCATGGGGGCGGCCTTTCTGCACCTTTTAAGATGATCATATGTTTTTACCTTGTTAGCCTCTTAATATGGTGACTTATTTTGATTGATTTTCAAATATTAAATCAACCTTGCAATACTGGGATAAACCCCCTTGGTTATGATGTATTATCCCTTTTACATATGGTTGGATTCAGGTTGTTAAATTTCGTTAAGAATGTATCTAATTACATTCCATCACCACACATAAGTGCCTAATCATCCCTTTGAGTGGTGAACATGATATAATCTATGCATAAATTGAAGTATAATGATGTACACCTGAAATTTATATAATTTTATAAACAAATGTTACCACAATAAAAAAAACAGAATGTATCTACTCTTGAGGGATATTGGTTGTAGTTTTCTTTTCTTGTAATGTCTTTGTTGTGCTTTGGTAACAGGAATGCTGACCTTATAGAATGGGTTGGGAAGTATTCCTTCCTCTTCAATTTTCTAGAAGACTTTGTGTTGAATTGGTATTATTTCTTCTTTAAATGTTTGGTAGAATTCCCCGGTGAAAGCATCTGGGCCTGGAGTTTTCTTTCTGGGAAGGTTTTACAATACAAATTCAATTTCTTTAATAGAAATAGGTCTATTCAAGTTATCTCTTTTTTTGGGGGGGGGAGGAAGATCAGCCCTGAGCTAACATCTGTGCTAATCCTCCTCTTTTTGCTGATGCAGACCAGCCCTGAGCTAACATCTATTGCCAGTCCTCCTCCTTTATTTTACAATATGTTTCCTCCCCAAAGCCCCAGTAAATAGTTGTATGTTGTAGTTGCACATCCTGCTAGTTGCCATATGTGGGATGCCGCCTCAGCATGGCGGGGCAAGCAGTGCATCCGTGCACGCCCGGGATCCGAACCCAGGCTGCCAGTAGCAGAGCATGCCCACTTAACCGCTAAGCCACGGGGCCGGCCCCTCAGGTTATCTCTTTATCCTAGAGTGTGCTTTGGTAGTTTCTGTGTTGCAAGGAATTGGTCAATTTCACCTAAGTTGTCCCATTTATTAGCAAAATATCTTCATAATATTCTATTAATATCATTTTAATATTTATAGAATCTATAGTGATGTCACCATTCTTGTTTCTTTTATTGGTAATTTGTTTCTTCTGTTTTTTTCCTAATCATCCTGGGTGTAGGTTTATCATTTTTATTGGTCCTTTCAAAGAACCAGACCTTGGTTTCATTGATTTTCTCTATTGTTTTTCTGTTTTCTATTTCATAGATTTCCACACTGATTTTTATTTCCTTTATTCTGCTTATTTTGGGTTACATTTCCTCTTCTTTTTCTAGTTTCATAGGTAGAAGACCTTTATTCTTCTCCAACATATGCATTTAATGCTATACATCCCCTCCTAACTACTGCATTAGCTACATCCTATGTTTTCATATGCTGTGTTTTCATTTTCATTTGATTCGAAATACTTTCTAATTTCCCTTTTGCATTCTTGTTTAACCCATTGTTCATTTATAAAAGTGTTGTTTAGTTTCCAAATATTTGTGCTTTTATAAAGATCTTTCTGTTATTGATTTCTAACTTAATTTCATTGTGGTCAAAGAACTTGCCTTGAGTCATTTTAAATTTATTGAGACTGGTGTTATGGCCCAGAATATTGTCTATCTTGGTAAATGTTCCATATGCACTTGAAAAGAATATATATTCTTATGTTGTTGGGTGGGGTGTTCTATCTATATTAACTATATGTTATTCATTTCTTCTCTATCTTTGCTGATATTCTGTCTAGTAGTTCTATCAGTTGCTGAGAGGGAGATGTTACAACTCTCAACTATATTTGAGGGTTTTTCTATTTTTCTTTTCAGCTCTGTCAGTTTTTGCTTCATGTATTTTGCAGCTCTGTTGTTATGTGCATAAATGTTTAAGGTTGTTATTCCCTCTTTTATTTATTTTTTTTTGGTGAGGAAGATCAGCCCTGACCTAACATCCATGCAAATCCTCCTCTTATTGCTGAGGAAGACCGGCCCTGAGCTAACATCTATTGCCAATCCTCCTCCATTTTTTTCCCTTTTCCTCCCCAAAGCCCCAGTAGATAGTTGTATGTCATAGTTGCACATCCTTCTAGTTGCTGTATGTGGGACGCCACCTCAGCATGACCGGACAAGCAGTGCGTCAGTGCGTGCCCGGGATCCAAAACCGGGCCGCAAGCAGCGGAGCGCCCCGCACTTAACCGCTAAGCCACGGGGCCGACCCCATGTTATTCCCTCTTAAATTGACTTATTTATCATTATGAAATGACCTTCTTTATCTCTTCTTTGTGAAAAAGCATTATTTCCTGCCCTGCATGAGTTCTGAGTATTATTCCCTATAATCCTTTACGGGTGCATTTGTTGCCCTGCCCCAGGATTAGGTAGTTTCCTCACATGGATGTGCTAATACTAAGTTGAATATTCAAGGAGGACTCTCCACAGATCTCCAGAGTTCTCTCTGTGGAGTTCTCTGCTATCCAGAACTTGCCCAACAAACTCTGGCCTCCTGACCTCTCTAGACTTCTAGCTCCATCTTATCAGCTCAAGGATTCTATTAAGCTGGGTGTGGGTTTGCCATCCCTGTGCTGTGGCCTAGAAACACTTTCCAAGTAGTAAGCTGGAACAAGGGTTAGGGCTCACCTCATTTGTTTCCCATCTCTTGAAGATCACTGTCATTTGTTGCTTGTTGCCTAATGTCTGAAAACTATTGTTTCATATATATAAATGTTTTGTTCATTGTTTCATGCAGGAGGGTATGTTCAGTCCCTGTTATTCCATCGTGGCCAGAAGTAGAAGTCCTAGCAACATTTACTTTTAAATACATTCAAATTTGGCTTCTACATTCTTTGTACTGAAACTGCCCTTGTAGGAGAAACTAACAACATTTTATCAATGGATGATTTATGATCCTCTTATTTGACCTCTTGGCAGCATTTGACCCTGTTAGACCAGGACTTTATCTTGAAATACTCTCTACCTTTGACTTCTGTGAAATTACACACTGTCCTGGTTTTTCTCCAACCTTCTGGCACCCCCTCTCAGTCTATTTTATGAGCTCATTTTCTTCTACCTGTCTCTTTAATATCAGTATTTAAAAAAATAATATCAAATATTAATTGAACCTTTACTGGATGCTAGATGCAGTGCTAATTGATACAAGGACTTCAAACTCTGTTGAGTTTGATTTTTCAAACCAAAATCATCTTCTCTCACTTCTCACCCTGACCTCATAATTTACTTCTTTTTCTGTGTTTCTTATCTGAGTAAATGCCTTCCAGTGGTCCCAGCTGGAAACCTAAGAATAACCCTTAATTTTTCCCTCTCCTTCACCATTTGTCTTTGTCCATTTGGGTAGCTATAACAAAATACCATAGACTCAGTGGCTTATAAACAACAGAAATTTATTTCTCACAGTTCTGGAGACTGGAAAGTTCAAGATCAAGGTGCTGGCAGATTTGGTGTCTAGTGAGAGCTCACTTCCTGATTCATAGATTGCCATCTTTTTGCTGTATCCTCATATGGTGGAAGAAGGGGGAGAGTCTCTTTTATAAGGGCATTTTAAAAGATAATGGAGGGCCCAGACCCATGGTCAAGTGGTTAAAGTTCTGTGTGCTTTGCTTCGGTATCCCAGGTTCACAGATTCGAATCCTGGGCGCAGACCTACTCCACTCACCAGCTATGCTGTGGCAGTCTCCCACATACAAAATAGAGGAGGATTGGCACAGATGTTAGCTCAGGGCTAATCTTCCTCAGGAAAAAAAAAGGTAATTGATTCTCTTTTATAACGGCATTAATCCAATTAATGAGGGCTCCCAAAGGCCCCACCTCCAAATATCATCACATCGGGGATTAGATTTCAACATATAAATTGGGGAGCACATAAATTAATTATTCAGTCTATAACATTCCACCCTTGGCCCCCCAAAATTCATGTCTTTCTTATATGCAAAATATATTCATTCCATCTCAATAGCCCCAAAAGTCTTAGCTTGTTCCAGCATCAATGTAAAAGTCTTAAGTCCAAAGTCTCACCTAAATATCATCTAAATCAGATATGAATGAGACTCAAGGTGCATTCATCCTATGGCAAATTTCTCTCCAGCTATGACTCTGGGAAATAAAACATTTATTTGTTTCCAAAGTACAATGGTAAAACAGTTATAGGACAGACATTCTCATTCCAAAAGGGGGAAAGAAGAAAGAAGAAAGGAGTGACAGGTCCTGAGCAAGTCTAAAACTTACCCTTTTTGCAGCACTAATAATAATTATAATTGCCTCTTCAGTTGTTGGCCTCTCTAGCTTGACTGTGAACTTCTTGAAAGCAGAGACTCTTTCTTGTTCATCATTATATTCTCAATGGTGAGCATTATTTCTAGTACATAACATATTTTAGGGACAGATGAATGAAGCCAAATTTGACCTACATTTTAAGAGGACATAGTACCTTAAATGTGTCCCAGAACTACACCTAGGTTGCCCTCAGATTCTCTTCTCAATTCCTGTGGGAGGTAAGGAGGAGGGAGAGAATACTTCTCCATGGAGTGATCAGGGGAGGCTTCATGGGGAAATTAAATTTGAGCTAGAGTTTGAAAAATAGATAGGACTTTTGACAAGTGATTATAGAGAAGGGCATTTTCAAACCCACGAAACAGTATGAACAGTTACATAGAGGGAAACCTGGTTGTGCATGGAATGTTTGGTGAAGAGCTAATAGTTTAGAGTCATTAGGAGAAAGGGTTGGTATAGAAGTGTGTAATAGGAGATGAGTCTAGAAAGGTAGGTTAGGGATCTGATGCTAGAAACTTTGGGTGGCATGCTAAGGGGTATGGAATTTATTTCATTGGCTCTGAGGGGTGTTTTTTAGATGTTTATCATGTTTTAAAGACTTCTTGATGATTTGAAAGGATTGGACTATCTTGAAAACACAATGCACTTTATCTTTTTCCTGAGAATACATCTTAGATATTATACTGTAAGTCAAGGGAGAAGGAATGATTCACTTTACAAACATTTATTCTGCAGATAACCTTTCAAGAGCACGTTTTTTTTTTTTAATGATGTAAATTTGAAATATATATTAAACTCAAAACAAATGGTTTAGAAATGTATCCATTGTTTTCAACTACCCTCGCCATGGCTTCCTTTTTAGCAGATGTAATTAACAGTCAACTACATATTAAATAGTCAAACTGTCAGCCTGGCATGTGCTGCCTTCCCCCCACCGAACACCTTAAATTATGGTTGCAACTCTTAGGTTCAAATGCAGTAATCTGCCATGTCAATTGTTAGCTGTGGCAGGAAAAGGCAGTGTGAATTAGTGGGGTGGGGGTTGGAGGAGAAGATGAATCATGGGGCTATAAAACAAAAGAACTGGATTCTAGTCTTGCTCTGTCTCTGGCTAACTGTGTGATTTTGAAAGAGTCACTTTACTTCTTTGTACTTGAGTTTCCTAACCTGCAAAATAAATATTAAGTCTAACATTATGTGTGGCTTTATTTATGTCAATATTACTCAACAAGACATCTTTATTTGTAGAGAGAACGTACTCTTTCTTACACCATTTTGTTTCTAATGAGTTACTCCCATAATCACTTGGACAACTTATTTGGTTCTAATTAGTAGAAACAAAGCCAAAACCAAAACCAAAATCATTTTTCTCCACATAGCACTTTATTGAAAATGACTCAAGTCAGTCCTCTAGATAACTATTCCCCACGTGGAAACTTTGTCCCAGTCTTCTCATTGCTTCCCTTCATTCATTCTGGTGGGTGATCTAATCTACTCTTGCAAAAGACTTCTCAAATCTATATATTTTAATTTTGGCCTATCTCCTGAAATTTGGATTTGAACTTTCAACAGCTTTTGGGACATTTTCACTTAGATATCCTGCAGGCACATCAAACTCAAACTGTCCCAAAATGAACTTTTCACCTTCAAACAACAATACAATGATGAAACAAAGAAAACCCAAATATATTTCACCTCTTGTTCCCTAACTCGCTGAATAGTACAAGAGGGGCGATTTAACGTCACCTATGCCTCCTTGATCTCCCTCAACCCTTAAACCTTAGCAATTGCAGATGCTTTACAACATCTCTTACTTCTTTCCTCTCCTTTTGTCTTCTACTGCCACTGCTCTCAATTAGGCCTTAGTCATCTCTATTCTAGTCTGTTGCAGAAGCCCCCTAAATGGCTCTACTCTCTCCACTTCTGTCTGCACTCCACACGCCCATCAGAGTCATCTTTATAAAGCACATCTGCCATCATGTCAGTCTCCTCTTCGTAAACTGCCACTGTGTCCATCATCATTGTTTACAGAGTAAAACTCAAACAACTCCACTTGGCATCTGAAGCCCTCCACAATCTGACCCCAGCCTACCTTTCCAGGCGCATCTCCCTCTTGCATCCTATGATCTATTCTTCTTGCCCCTATGTCTTTGTTGAGGTATTCCCTTCTACCTGCAATATATTTCTCTCCATCTCTGCATGGTAAAATTCTGCCCATCCTTCAGCTTGTTGTGTATGCTTCTCCTCAAGTATTTTGTCTTTCTTGATTATGAAATTATCTTTATTGATCAGATTCCTTGCTAGACTCTCTACTGCTCTTGTGTATGTGGCTCCCTGGGAAGTGCCTCTTGGGGTCTGTGCTCTGTTTTCAGTGAAAGCAGAACATGGGTCGAATGTGTTGATGGGCAGCATATTTTAAAAATTGGCAGTCAGGATGTGGTCACTTCCTTTCCTCCCAGAAGTTGCCAGCCTCCAGCGATACTATTCGGTCTCCCTGCCTCAAGCACTGCTCCTGCCTGAAGACAGACACCCCCACTGCTGTTGCCTGACTCAATGTGGGGATAGGGCAGGGGAATGCATAGAGGTTGGCAAGCTTATTTGCTCCGATCACTTCTGTGACCCTTTTAACCCCCTTGTTGGTTTCCCCTCTCCCATAGCCCTCATACTCATTCCTCTGCCTAGAGTGCTTGTACCCTCTCGTCTCCCCCAGCCTCACTCTTTACCCAGATGATACCAACTCACCTCTTATTTCTCAGCTTAATCATTGGCCTCTCAGATTAGGTTAGAACCCCATTTTCTTTTCCTTTTATTTCTCATTCACAGCCTGTTGCATGCTTTAATCATTTAATAAATTAATTGCAGCCATTCATTTATGTTCTGTTAGGGTACCTTTATATTTTGTTCACCACTGTATCCCTCAGGGCGTAGCGTAGTTCCTGGTACACAATCAGTGTTCAAAAAATATTTGTTGACTGACTCACTGACTGGCTATGTAAGTGTTTGTTCTTGGACTAGTCTTTCAGCATGCTCTCGTGGTGTGGATTGAATTGCACCTTGAGATATTTCTTTTCCCAATATCTCCCCAGCCACTGGGGAGAACTGAAATTTCCGTCATTCCTTACTCCTCGATGTTGAGACTTTGGGGACACCTGCAAGAATGCAAAAACAGTGGCTGCTGGTTATTACCAGAGAAGAGGGCTTAGCCTAGATCACAGGACTCTTCAGGATGAACATTAGGCCAGTAAGTTATGACGGTAGGGGACGAAGGGGCTCCATAGAGAAATCCTAGAGCATAAACTCTGGGGAGTGTGTATGAGGGCCGTGCCCAAGCACTCAGCGTGAGAGTATTGAGGACGGAGTGAGAGTGGGGATGGAAAGGCAATGATGCACAAACCAGGCTCCATTTATGTCTCAGCTTAAGTCACGATCTCTGTGCATTATTTTGGTTTCCATATGGGAATTCACTGGAAAACATTGGGGCTTTGTGGTCGTGAAGAAAAATCCTAACCTTTTATCAAATGACACCGTGAGATTTATAATTAGATAATCGTGGCTGTCTCCTGAGGGGACTGTCAGTTTGCAAATGATTCTCACCAGATTATGGTGGGATCAATAGGAGCTGAATAATTAAAATTCGATACTACTATGTCTCTTTCAATAACACCATGGAGAATGATGTATGACAGATTTAATTGAATTTGTCAGACACCATGGCTACATGCATAGATCACAGGGGATATTTTTAGAGTTATGTATTTGATTTTCTGATGAGACTTGCAATGGGCCTTTTAACATTTGAGGTGCCTCCTGAGCCCTGCATTGTTGTGCTCTGGGAGTGCTGACAAGGCCAGGGAACACTGACCTGACTTTGTGCCGAATGTCAAAAAGTCTGAACATAAGGTGGCATGGAGGACTGCTAACTGAATGCATGGAGAAAGTTGATTTTTTAGGGAAAAAAAGATCCTAAAAGAAAAAACAACATCTATTACCTAATAATTTTCTTTCTTATAGCATTTGGTTAGCCACTCGAGCGATAATTCTGGAATAACTCGGGCGACTTTAGTTCTAGTCCCATCTCTGACACGTACTAGATCTGAGACCTTCAAAAATCACCCAGATCTCTCATATACAAAATGATGGGGTGATGCCATCTCTTTGCCTTTTCTGCCTTATGATATTATCAGGGACAAGTGAGATAGAAAATTTAAAGTGCTTTATAAACTGTGACATACTACGAACTTGTAGAGTGTTATATCTTATTTTTGTTAGTATTGCCTTCATTCATTTATTTGCTCATTCATTCATCAATGCATTCATTTGCTTATCCATTTAATCATCCATCCATCCATCCATTAATTTGATGGAGTTTTACTAACAGTGAACTATACCAAGCTCTGTGCACAGTCCCTGTCGTTGAGAGGTACCACGTCTAGTGAGAGAACAAACCTATATACAATTAAGTGCTATAAAGTGCTATAGGTATTATGATAGAATTAGGTACTGGTTGTGTGGCACAAATTAGGTCATGATGAGGATGTCAGGAAACGTTTGAAAGAGAAGGTAAATGTGATATTAGTTGTGATTGTTGGGTAGGTGTTTACCAGGCAGATGGGGGTGCAGGAGAGAGCATTTTGGATAGAGGGAGCAGCAAAAACAAAGGCACAAAAATATGAAATGTCCTAGTGTGCTCTGGGAACTCCAGGTAGCTTGGTCTGTTTGGAGAGATGAATCTGGAGAAATGGGGTAGGGCTGGCTTATGAAGTGCTTTGTAGTCATTAGCAGATGCTGGGTCTTTATGCAGGTGGCAATGGGAGAGCAGCGGGTCTTTAATTAAGGGAGTGGCATGAAGATATTTGCCTTTGAATTAGAACCCTTGGCAGCAGTGCTAAGGGTGTATTGGAACTGGGCAGGGCTAGAGGCAGGAGACCAGTTAGAAGGTTATTATAATAGTTCTCGGGAGAGGTGATATGGACCTGAGTTATAGGTTTAAAACCTACATGAGTGATGACTTGGCAGTCATTTCAGTGGAGATACTCATGATACGAGAAGGTTTTTAGACAAATTCATCTTCTAAGACAACTTATAAATTTCCCTCCGTCCAGTATTCACAATCACAGAGCTGGCTCTACCATCCTTCTATTTGCACAAGTCAGAAACCAGCCCCTTCCTAACCCTTGGCGTCCAATAGTGCTAATTCTACCTCCAAAATCTCGCTTCGTCTCCACTGCCACTATCCTGGTTCAGGCCACTGCAATTATCCTATTATTCCCTTCCAATCTGAAGTCCACACTATAGCCATAGAAAGCTCAGAAAGCAAGGCATGAGAGTGGCATAAGATAATCTTAACCCTTCAGAGCCCCAGTGCCTTTATAACAGAGGGAAAATGAAGTAAACATAGTTTGAGAAGTGTTTGGCAATCTTTTTTCAGTTGGTGGGAAAAGATAGCATCCACTTTTGGTTTGTTAAGCTGCCTGGAGACAACTAGTTCCTTTGTTCTATTGAAGGTGGTGGGGGGTAGTGATTTACAAAATCTTAGCTTCCATACAGCTTATTTCCCTTTCTCTTATAGGGCAGAGGTGGGCATTTCTCACATATTTTTAAATTTAGTTAACACATTAACTAGCTTTCAAAGACCTATTCAGGTTTCCTCTCTCTGGTTTACTCACAGTTACACTTAGGCACCAAATGCCTTTGCTCAGTATCTCTCATTTATGCTACTTAACTTTGTTATTTTCACAAATATTTATGGAACTGGCACCTTAAAAAGGTAGAGTAGACAGCTGCATACATGCTGGGATTTCACAGACTCATGAGGTGTCAAAGCTGGAAGGGGCCTTAGGGATCATCAGTGCCAAGCCCCTGGAATCAGTGCAATCAGACACACAAATCTGGATGAAAATCCTTCTACCACTCACACCTTTGAGGATTTGAGCAAGTCACATAACCCCTCTGAACCTAATGTTCATTATCTATAAAGTAAGCATTGTGATAACTGCTTGGGAAGATTAAGGAAATGATTAATGTAAACATTCTTGAGCACAGTGTCTAGCACATGATAAGAGTTCTACAAATTTTAGTTCCCTTCATCTCCTTCCTTTCATTTTATTAATGAATATACAGAGATGAAGAGAGATGTGACTTCCCCAAGGTCATACAGCTAGAGTCCAGATTAGAACACAAGTCTCCTGTTTCCTTGTTCATGTTTGTGGTTGTACTTAGAAGGCCCCTGCTCTGGTGCAGGAACAGGTAGAGGTGGGGGTTGGGAAGGCTTTGTGTTACTGGCCAAGGAGATAGGGGCAGAGAAGAGGGAGGGGGGAGGACAGTGAAGCCAGTGAAGACAGACTTCACCTCCCTCCTAATTTTGCTGAAGGCTACAATTGCTGCTCTCATCCTAGAACATGATGTGGAATCATTTATCATTGATAAGTTCTACTTACAAGTTTACCTGCTGTCAGCATACAGGGCTGTTGGAGACAGGAACATACCTGCTCCCTAAGGATGCTTTCCAGCAGCATGTTGCATGATAGCAGGAGTTAGCTTGGAGGAGTGATCAGCATCTAGGGAATAACTGAGAAATAACTGGATTCCGAGATTGTTAGAAAAAGACGCATGAATCAATTTCCAGCAATTAATAACAGGCAGAACTTAACCGTTGTTTCGGTCAACTGTCTTGAGGTCATTCAGATACTTTTTCCATATTTCAAATATGATACCATTAGAAGACTGAAATTTATTTTAAGAACTGTTATTTACAGCTCACAGCTACAACAAATGGCAATGATGTTGGATGTTTCACATGGGTGCACCTAAGGTTGTTGCTCTCAGACATTTACTGTCTGTTCTGCTTATAAACATTTACTTCCATGAATATTCTGACACCATGGCTCAGTTCCTATTTTTCCAATATGAGCAGAGTCAGGGTTATGTGAGTAAACACAATAAAAAAAAAACAACACATCTTGATGTTGTTGACCATGAGGCTCTGAAGTCTAAGTGGAGTATGCTTTGCTTAATTCGCTTCATTTGTTCACCTACGTAAGAGACTCTATTGCTGTCCCTCATCTTTCACTGGTGGATTATAAATTACAGTTGATAACTTGGTATCCTTCCTATAGCAAGGTAACACTGCTGATTTATAGTCAATTAGATAGGACGTGTCCTTTGAATTGTGTCTGTACTGATGGGGCATGGGTTTCTTTCTTTTTTTTTTTTGTGAGGAAGATTGGCCATGAGCTAACTTCTGTTGCCAATCTTCCTCTTTTTGCTGAGGAAGATTGGCCCTGAGCTAACATCTGTGCCCGTCTTCCTCTATTTCGTATATGGGACACTGCCACAGCATGGCTTGATGAGCAGTGTGTAAGTCCACGCCCGGGATCTGAACCTGTGAACCCTGGGCCACCAAAGCGGAGCATGTGAACTTAACCACTACGCCACTGGGCCGGCCCCAATCGTACTTTTTTTTGTCCTCTTAGTGTCCAACCGTAAATAGCTGTCACATGGCCCAGAGTTAGAGCTCAGTCTGTGGTCAGTGTTAGGGGCTCAGTCTGGGGCCAGGGTTAGCTAAGTGCCAGGGGACGCAATGAGAGCAACTGGATCATTTACCTTTAGTGGAATAGGTTAGTTCAGATTGACCCCCAGTTGAACTTTTCCTGAAACCCAAAAGGACATTTGCTTATATGACCTACCACCTACCACATTCTACTAAGAGAGAGCACAGACTTAAGAGAAGAAAGCAAGAGCTGGAAGATAGAGGGCAAAGGCAGAAGGCAGGGAAGGTCAGAAGCAAGTCCAGGCTAGAGAAACACATGGGTCAGCTGCCTCTGAGGGATGCCTGAGGGCATCAGGCCCTGCCAGATGGACTGTGCAGGAAAAGAACATGGAGACTGAGAAACCCTGGAAATAAACTTCACCTACTTCACAACTTTGTCTTTCACACCTTCTATGGAATCCAGCACTTCTGTCTGGAGGGATTTTAAAAGGAAGCATTTTGGAATATCACATGTGGAGTGACAGCTGCGATGTTTGTTCTCTCTACCCTTGAAACCATGGGCCACCTTTGAAGTGTTAACCACCTTGAGCAATCTCCCAGTCCCATTGGTAGTCAGGACCTTTGCGTGCGGGGACTTCCAGTCTGGTCACGTAGGATGCTGTTTAACCTGGAGGTCTGAGCCTGCTGCCAGGCCTCTCGCCTGGGAGAGGACAAGCCTTTCACTGTCTGCTGGATGTGCTGCTGAATGTGATAATCAGAGAAGGTAAAATGTCTCAGAGGAAAACCCTTTTAAAGGCAGTCAACTTTAGTGTCACCACAGATGCCTAGTGCAGCTTTGTAAAGAAGACAGGACATGCCCTTGGAGTCTGCCAGGGGACATATGCTAGAATGCAGTTGCAATGGCAGGCAGTTTAACAAGGCTCTGGTGAGGAATCAGACAGTCCAAGAGGACTGTGGCTTAGGAGTGCACTAAAACGGTGGTTCCCAAACCCACCTGGAAAGCTTGTTAAACATGGGGATTCCAGGGCCTTAAACATGAAGATTTTGATTCATTCCATCTAGGGTGGGGCCAGGGAATCTGTGCATTTAACAAGTGCCTCGGGTAGTTCTGATGATACTGGCACTCAAAACTACTGCAGTAACAATTCATTATTTGAAACTTTTTGAATTGGACTTTGTGGTCATTCTGATGTGAGCTGAGCTGAAACCTCTGTTGGGATCTGTGATGAGAGGGTCACTTTAGCAGTGGAACACTGTAAACAAGTTCAAAATAGGGAGAATGGTTTACCTGCATAGGAGAATACTCTGATTCCAGGAGAATCAGGCATTTGCAAGCACTGTTAGACTATTGCTTTGTGTATTAAAAATTAGTATTCTGTGTACATTTCTGATAAGTCTTTTCCTTTCTTTGTGGTAAATTCCATAAAGACGTCTCATATACAATGCTCGCTTTTCCAAGTTTGGGTTAATGTTGAATGACAGAATAAAAATCCACTTCAGGTTAAAAAAAAAAGTCCATAATTCAGATTGACTAGATTGACTTCCTCACAGCTTATTTAAATGATTAATTTTTGACTACACTAGAATTACAGATCATGAAGTGAAGGGTATAAATGGGGAGAACAGTAGTTGAATCGTAAAGAAAGAAGGACTTCAAATAAAGGACTATTGTGCTTCTTGATACAGACATCACTACCAGTTTTCCTCCAAGAAAATCCTATTTTCATCAAGCCCAAAGCATTAAAAGCCAGAAAAGAGGGAAGGAGAGAGGAGTGGGGGTGAGAAGATAAGAAAGGGAGAGAGAGACTCAGGGATATATAGAGAGCCTGGACAAGCTTCTGAGGTCTTTGGATTTCTTTCGCTTTGGTGAGTCTTAGGGACTTTGCCAACTTTCTCCAGCAAGGGTGGGGTATATAGGAAGATTTTGAAACAGAGGAGCAGCCATCCCAACCCCAGCAAATCCTCCACACCCCATTCTTCAGCAGCATCTCAACTCTGTCCCTGCACTACCTCGGGTGCAGCTGCATTCTTCATATGTAGCACATTAAGCCATCTTGCTGACTACTTCCCTGTCCCTAAGCCGAGGCTCACAGGTGCAATCAGCAATTTGCTCTGCCTTTGGGGGAGGGAGGGCCAATGTAGACCTATGTGTAGGGCCAATGTAGACCCAATGTACCCATAATTAGGTGGCAGCAAAATTAATTGTACGAAATTGTGATCCCAGAATAGGGAAGCCTAATTAAATAAAAACTAGAGAATTTGCGTCTTCAAATGACATGAAGGTGGTGAAAGGGATAGGTTGTGGAGTGCAGATGGTTGGGAAGGTACAAACTTTCCCGATTCCCTTGTGTCTCCACGAGCTAGGAGGAATACAGAGCAAAGATGGGAAATAGATGGAGTTGGGGAAAAAGCAAAGGAGAGTTTGGTTGTGTATCATAATTGGAAGTCATAGGTATTTTAGTCTCTTTTCTTTTAATGGTACAAATCATAGTGTTGTTGAGGACAGTGCTTCTGAAACTGTAATGTATATAGGATCTTGTTAAAATGCAGATTCTGATTCTGTAGGTCTGGGAAGGGGTCGGATATTCGGCATTCCTAACACTGCCCATGGTATGGGTGGGGGCGATTGGGGAAGGCTTTAAGGAAGAGGTATACCTTGAGTGGGGCATTGAACAATGAGGTTAGGCTTGGATAGACAGTGAAGAGAGTTAAGAGACATTCTGTGGTGCAGAGAGGAGAGGCAGTCTGAAATAAAGGCACTGAGGATGGGGCAGCATGATATATGCCCAGGACAATGAAAAGCTGATCTTCGCAGGACAGAAGTCTCATTTGAGGTAGTAGGTGAAGATAGGGTTGGGTAGGTAGGGTGGGGGCATTGCATGGAGGGGCTTGAATGCTGGCCTGAGGAGTTTGGGCTTTGTCCTATAAATAAAAAAAGAGTTAACCAAGGATTTTGAGAAGAGGAAGAACATGCTGAAAGCTGTGCCTTCAAAAGAATTAATCTTACAGTGGTACATAGGATGGATCAAAGGGAAGAGAACTTTGGAGGAAGGTAAATGTCAATTGCAGTAAGACAGCTGTGAGGGGATGAGGCCCTGGATCAGGGTGGCAGTAGACTTTGGAAAGCAAGTCATCAGACTTGGAAACAGCAGGACTCTGTGACTGATTGAAGGTCCCCTGTGTCTTTCTGCCCCTCCTTCAAATCACCTCATCCGGAAGGGCTAAGAGGCTGTAGGGCCGAGGTTTATCTCACTAGTGCATTTTTGAAGCTCTTGTTAAACTCCTGAAAATCAGCCTGTGAAGTGAGATGGCTGCTGTGACCTTGTGGGAGAACCAACTCTCTCTTACATTGCTGAAGGGGCTGAAAGGTGATGTTCTAAATGGTATATAAAATTCTGAAAGGATAGGACAAATGGTTGCCAATGAGCCTTGTGAGATAGTAACTACCGCTGAACCACAAGGTCGTAGATAGACCTTGTAGAAGCTAGAAACGAAGCAAGCAATCTAGGCTGGATTTTGTTTACAAGGTACATGTAACTGGAGACTATACTGACAAGAGCTCGACTATAAATATAGATTTCATCCAGAAGCTATTTGAGGACAATGCCTGATATGCTGTGGGAATGAAGGGTTAAGAGGAAGAAGTGACTGTGGGTTTTGTCCTTTCGGGATTTGTGAGGCCCACGCCTGATTGGCCAAATGTTCCTCTGCCCTTTGTAATACCTACAGTGTGTTCCCACAGCATGACAATCATCTCCTGTGTTCATTTCATTGTTCAGAAAAGTAAGTGACATATGCCCCTATTCCTGGACTATGAATTGAACTCTGCACCAAAAAGTCTCTACCCCTGTCTGTAAGTGAGCTATGGGTCCTGAAATGCCCACTATGCAAATCACTCTCTGAAGGCACTGGGTCCTGTGAAAAAGCAAGTGTGTTACACTAAGAGGAGTACCTTCAGTAGAGATTGCTTTTACTCCCTCCTTAGCATAGAGAGAGCCTCAAGGGACTGGGGATATAGGGCAGATAAGTTGTGGTGGGGGGAAGCAGAAGAGTTCTGGGTGATTAGATAGTGTTGGGAGAGAGCTCCTCAATATGCCTGTGGGCAGTACTAGGTAGCTAAGAGCCACTGCTGGGTGTGGAAAGATGCGACTTGTGTCGACTTCGCAGGTGTTCCTGGATCAGCTCATAGCAGCCCCACAGCTGAGGAGCAGCAATCTTCAGCAAGTCTTAAGTTTGAAGGTCTGGTGACTGACAGTTTTCTACTGAGGGGGTGCTGGTGGTATATGCTGTTTGAGACACACCTTGCCAGGCAATAGGCTTTTGTGAAAAGAGCATTGATTCATATCATAACTATATGTTTCTGCTGGGATGAAAAATAACCTGCTAGGCCTTAATTTACTGACCCTGGGATTAATGTATGCAGAGAAACACACATCCCCTAGATCCCTTTGTAGCACCAAGTGGTGGTGCTGAAGGGAAATTATAGACTGTGAACAACATGAGAGCTCCTATTACCTGGCACAGAGTCAGCACTTGATACATGTTCATTGAATGAACAAATGAATGATTGAATGAATGAACAAAATATTGTGAACAAAGCACTAAATTTAAAGCCAAAAGGTCTGGGTTCAAATCTCTGGACTGCCATTTACAAGCTCTTGGACCTTTGGTAATATTTTTTCTCTCTCTGGGCCTCATTTTCTTAACATTTAAAATGAAGATAATGATACTTGCCCTGCCTCCCTCACACAGTTGTGAGAAACAGCATATAAAAAATAAATATACTTTTGGAAATTCTAAACTCCTTAGAGACATCCTGGGCTAACTGAGGATGGCCATTTTGGTGTTTGCTAAGGTAAAGTTGTCTCTGGAACTCATAACGGAGGGTCACTACAGCTGGCCTCTGCCCCCAGATATATCCTCCTACAAAGAAATCTCCGTGCTGTCCAAAATCCAATCCCAGACTCCTGTGCAATCAGTGTAAAAATCAGATTTCTGTTCTGCGTGGCTGGCCTGTCTTACTGAATGACGAGGAGCACAGGAAGCATTGTGGGCTTTGTATGCAACATCTTTGGAAATCATCGACCAGAGGCCTGCACTGTCTCCTCGGCTGGTCACAATCATCCCTCCAAAGATGACAGTTATCTCAGGATATTTCTTCTGTATCCTCAACTACCTTGATGATGGCACTATCCCAAGATGGGGGGACAGGAGTGAGGGGAAGAATGGGTCTCTCTCTTTCTCTCTCTCTCTCTGTTTCTCCCCTCACATTGTGATTCACAAAGAGCAGTTGATTTGACTTTTAATCAGTCTTCTCTTTGTGTTTCTCTCCTTTCATCTGAGGGCTCACTCCTCACCTTGGGCTCTGCTCAGCTGATCTCAAAGGAAGCTCCCTCACATTCCCTTTCTTGGACGCGTTATACAGAGTCCCTATTTAAATGGCTGCTTTGTTCTGGGGTTAAGGGAGAGACGGTGGGATGATTTAAAAATCCTGCTGGGAGTCCTTGAAGAAGCAGGCTGGAGTACTGTTTGCAGAAGTCAATAGGCTTGTTGTAAGCAGGCATTGTGTGTTCTAGCACAGGTGGCTGAAACAAATCAATTTCAATTTACTTGTCCAGCAAAAGGAGCCATTATTTAGAACTGAATAGCCAGAGCTCCCATAATATATTGTGAAAACTTATTGTAGTTTTTACTGAGAACTAGCTTATGATGAAATTATTTGTTTAGAAGCAAAGTGTGGATGTTTACAGAATATAAATTCTGGAGGTATTGATTAGAGGCAGTTGATGAATGAGCCACATTTATTTTCTAAATGTAGTGGCTGGGAGTTATCCATCTGACATTGATATCAGAGTATACTGCTGGCTAGAAACCTGGCAGGATCCTTATTTTGACAATAAGCACAATTAACACCAGAGGAAGGTGTTTGCTAGTTAGGGAAATACTATAGTTAAGGCTGAAGTTCATTCACCTTTAGAGAGCAAGTTGGCTCATAAATTTGGCTCCCTTACATTTTCCCTTACAAGAATGCCTGTCCCTGGCTCTATATTTTATGTTAGCTATATGGCTTGGTATATTACCAGTAAATTGTTGAAACTCCCTGTAGGAGTAACATTTAAGGCTTGATTCACTGAAGTTTTACGTTTCCCATTTTTCAGTTTACATTGGGAAAAAAAAAGATATTTGGGCTTGAGACATGATTTATGCCTCTCCCCCAAATTAGCTGATCACATATTTTCCTATTTATCAAGCCTTTCTGTGCATCTTGTGTAATTTCTGATTACTGATCATTTGGAAAATGGTTCCAGTTTTTACTGTCTTTATATTGTGATTTTCTGTTGAGAGATGTTTCCCTATCTTTCATGAATGCAAGTTCTTGTGTTTTCTACAAAGTTCAGATACATTTACCTACTGCAAAACATATCAACACCAGGTTCTTTGGAGTACCTACTCTGTGCCAGGTAGTGTGCCAGGTCCTGTGCATTGTCATCATTGTGGTCTAGCAGAACTTTGGATCCTGTTCAGTTGACTAAATTGGGTAGAACACTGGGTTGTAAGAGTGATAACTGATGACAACTTACTACAAAAACCATAGAACCTGGTCACCTAGAGATTATTCTTGCCCTCATTGTGGTGACCTGCTTAGGCTTGCCTTCCTTAAGCAGTGGTCTCCGCCCTGCCTCCCTCCACTTTCCACCCTGAGTGCTTTATCAATAGTACTTACATAGAGCTTGAATTTAGTGGGTGTTCATTAAATGTTTATTAACTGAATGAATGGAAGGATGCCTCAAGGTAAAGAAGTAGATAATTTGATATACTAAATCAAACTAGTGTAATAATGGGTGGCTATGACTTAGTATGCTCCCTTGCTCAAATATAATATTTATATTATTAGAGACTTACATGGTGGGAGCTTTAGACACCATAGCTATCCCCAAGATGGACCATGCATGGCAGCAAGGTCATACCCCAAATGTAGATTAAATGTGTTTTATTTGGACTTGTGTTTCAAGCCTTGCCTTTGTTTATAAATGTGAACCTTGCTTTGGAAGGAGATGGTGGATCAAATGCAGCATTCAGTCAATACTGGACAATGTCTTCAGGTTCAGAAGCCAGGCATTGGTAACCTAAGGTAAATTGGCTACTTTGCTCCTGTGCTGCTGAATGATCCAGAAAAAGTCATGATTCATATCAGTTTGAATTTTCCGACAGTAAAGAGCAAAGATTCAGTTGCATCATTTTAATATAGTGCCAATGCAAGTAGCTAATTAGGGAACCTCAATGAGCAGACATTGGTGGCAATCCAGTCAAACTGGATGTTTGCAACACGTAGACCAATGGAACAGAAACAAAAGCCTAGAAATAAACCCATGCATATACTGTCAACTAATATTTGACAAGGAAGCCAAGAATATTCAATGGGGAAAAGAAAATCTCTTCAATAAATGCTGCTGGGAAAACTGGGTATTCACATGCAATAGAATGAAATCAGGCCCTTACACCACTCTCAAAAATTAACTGGAAATGGATTAAAGACTTAAATATAAGACTCAAAACCATAAAACTCCTAGAAGAAAACATAAAAAAAGTTTCCTGGACATTGGTCTTTGCAATGATTTTTTTAATATGACAGCAAAGCACAAGAAACAAAAGGAAAAATGAACAAGTGGGACTGTATCAAACTGAAAACTTCTGCATAGCAGAAGAAACAATCCACAAAATGAAAAGGCAATCTACAGAATGGGAGAAAATATTTGCAAACCACGTATTTCATAAGGGGTTAATATCCAAAATATATAAGGAACTCATACAACTCAACAGCATAAAAACAAATAATCCAATTAAAAAATGGGCTGAGGACTCGAATAGACATTTTTCCAGAGAAAATATACAAATATCCAACAGGTACATGAAAAGGTGCTCAACATCAGTAACCGTGAGAGAAATGCAAATCAAAACCACAATGAGATATCACCTCACAGCTGTTAGGATGGCTGATATCATAAAGACAAGAGATAACAATTGCTGGTGAGAATGTGGAGAAAAGGAAACACTTGTGCACTGTTGGTGGGAAAGTAAATTGGTACGGTCGCTATAGAAAACAGTATAGAGGTTCCTCAAAAAGTAAAAATAAAACTATCATATGATCTAGCTATCCCACTTCCTTCATCCAAAGGAAATGAAATCACTATGTTGAAGAGGTGTCTGCACCCCTATGTTCACTGAAGCATTATTTACTGTAGCCAAGACATAGAAACAACCTAAGTGTCCATCTACAGATGAATGGATAAAGAAAGTGTGATATATATATACACAATAAAATATTATTCAGCCATAAAAAGAAGGAAATCCTGCCATTTGGAACAATATGGATGGACCCTGAGGGCATTATGCTAAGTGAAGTAAGTCAGACAAAGACAAATACTGCATGTTTTCATTTGTAGAATGTAAAAAAAATAAACTCATAGAAATAGAGAGTAGAATGATGGTTGCCAGGGCCTAGGGCGTGAGGGAAAAGGGTACAAGCTTCCAGTTATAAGATGAGTAAGTTATGGAGATCTAATGTATATCGTGGTGACTATACTTAACAATACTATATTGTCTACTTGAAAGTTGCTGAGAGGGCCGGCCCCGTGGCTTAGCGGTTAAGTGTGCGCGCTCTGCTGCTGGAGGCCCGGGTTCAGATCCCAGGTGCACACCAACGCACCGCTTCTCCGGCCATGCTGAGGCCGAGTCCCACATACAGCAACTAGAAGGATGTGCAGCTATGACATACAACTATCTACTGGGGCTTTGGGGGAAAAAAAAAGTTGCTGAGAGTAGATCGCAAATGTTCATACTGCAATAAAAAGCTAATTATGTGAGATGATGGGGCTGTTAACTAACATTATTGCGCTAATCATTTTGCAATGTATACATGTATCTTTGTACATCTCAAAATTACATATGTTATATATCAATTATATCTCAATAAATCTGGAAAAAAATCTGATTTTTTGCCTAATGTATAGACAGAACCACTAGTTGATTGACCTCTTTTTATTTTAGTTACTTACAATATTGCCACATAAGCACAGGAGATGTTCTTGTAGGGCCTACAAGAGTAATCAGCATAGTGAGAAATTCAGTTCTCCTTCCTTAAATTCATGGTTTGAAAGTGAAACACGCCAGATGAACTCTAGACCTTTAATTCAGACTCTTGTTTGCTTCTTAAATAGCTAACAGATTGTGTTGATCTGGTTTGAATATTGTTTTGGATTATTTAATGTAAATAGAAATACTCCTATATTTATCAGAGCCTCTTTTTAGTTGCATCATTTTTTTGTAGTGACATCTACAATTTCTATTTCAATGCAACTCTCTATCTCCTGATCTAACTCACCCCGTTTCTCTTGACTAATTATCTGGACCATTCCTTTGCCACTTAGTTGTTTTCTGACCTCTCCTATGTTCCCTTCTTTTATGGTTATTTAACATTGTTTTTGGTAAGTTTTGTTTCCCTCAACTCCAGTAAATGTTCCTTGAGGGCTGAGGCTGTGTTAAATTCCTTGTTAACTCCCATAGGCACTAATATCTATTGAATTAGTATTGCCTCTGATCACAAAAACATTGTAATATTTTGCACTAGTATTGCAAGGAAGAGCGTTGCTAATACAATAGATTTAACATGTGCAAAATAATAATAATGATCATTGATTGAATCTTTATTATGTATCATTCTAGGAACTTTGCATGTATTATCTCATTTAATCCTTGCAATGATTGCATGAGCTCTCACCAGAATCCAACCACGCTGACATCTTGATCTTGGACTTTCAAGCCTCCAGAACAATGAGAGACAAAATTCTTTTAAGCCACCCAGTCTATAGTATTTTGTTAGGGCAGCCTGAGCTGACTAAGACAAATGTTGACCATCTTTTCGTGTGCTTGTTGGTCATTTGTATATCTTCTTTGGAGAAATGCCCATTCAAATTCTTTGTCCATTATTTAATTGGATTATTTGTCTTTGTATTGTTGAGTTATAATAATTCTTTATATCTTTTGTACACACGTCCATTATCAGATATATGATTTTTGGATATTTTCTCTCATTCTGTAGGTTGTCTCTTCACTTTTTTTTGGGGGGGGGCAGGGAAAGATTTGTCCTAAGCTAACATCTGTTGCCAATCTTCCTCTTTTTTTTTTTCTTCCCAAAGCCCCAGTACATGGTCATGTATCCTAGTTGTAAGTCCTTCTAGTTCTTCTCTGTGAGCTGCCACCACAGCATGGCTACTGACAGACGGGTGGTGTGGTTCCACAACCGGGAAGCGAACCCAGGCAGCCGAAGCAGTGAGAGAGCCAAACTCTAACCACTAGACCATCAGGGCTGGGTCTTAACTTTCTTGATTGTGTCCTTGGAAGCACAAAATTTTTATTTTTGATAAAGTACAATTTATCTATTTTTTTCTTTTGTTGCTTATGCTTTTGGTGTCATATCTAAGATTCTATTGCCAAATCCAAGGTAATGAATATTTATCCCTATGTTTTCTCTAAAAGTTTTATGGGATTTGCTCTTACATTCAGGTCATTGATGCATTTTGAATTAATTTTTGTATATGGTATGAATTAGTGGTCCAGCTTCAATTTTTTTGTGTGTGGATATCTAGCTGTCCCAGCACTATTGTTAAAGAGACTATCTTTTCCCCATTGTATTATCTTGGCAGCCTTGGGTAAAATCAACGGAAAATGTAAAAGTTTATTTCTGGACTGTCAAAATCTATTCCATTGATTTATATGTCTATCTTTGGCAGTACCATATGCTTTTTTTTAACAGCATCATTGAGTTATAATTGATATACAAATAACTGCACATATTTAATGTCTACAATTTGATGAGTTTGGACATATGCACACACCTGTGCAACCATCACCATAATCAAAGTAATAGATATATCCAATTCCTCCCAGACTTTTCTTTTGTGTGTGTGTGTAGTAAGAATACTTAACATGAGATCTATTCTCTTTAACAAATCTTTAAGTACACAATACCATATTGTTAATCATAAGAACTATGTTGTACAGCAGATCTCGAGAACTCATTCATCTATCATAACAGAAACTTTATACCCATTGAATAACAATTCCCCATTGCCCACACCCCCAGCCCCTGGCGACCACTATTGTATCCTCTGCTTCTATGAGTTTGACTATTTTAGTTACTTCATATAAGCAGAATCATGCAATATTTGTCCTTTTGTGACGGGCTTATTTAACTTAGGATTCTGCCCTCAAGGTTCATCTATGTTGTTCCAAATGGCAAAATTTCCTTCTTTTTTATGGCTGAATAATATTTCATTGTATGTATATACCATTTTTTTTTTAATCCAATCATCTGTTGATGAACACTTGGGTTGTTTCTGTATCTTGGCTGTTATGAATAGTGCTACAGTGAACATGGGAGTGCATATGTTTTTTTGAGATCTTGATTTGAATTTTTTTGGATATATAAGGAGGATTATAGGAGGATTGCTGGATCATATGGTAGTTCTAGTTTTAATTTTTGAGGAATTTCTGTACTGTTTTCCACAAAAGCTGCACCATTTTACATTCCCAACAGCAATGTACAAGGGTTCCAATTCCTCCACAACCTTAGTAACACCTCTTTATCTTTTGCTTTTTAAATAATAGCCATCCCAACAGGTGTGAGGTAATAGCTCATTATACTTTTGCTTTGCCTTTCCCTGATCATTAATGATGTTGAGCATCTTTTCATATACCTGTTGGCCACTTATGTGTCTTTGTTAGAGAAATGTCTGTTCAAGTCCTTTTCCCATTTTTTAATCTGGTTATTTGCTTCTTTGCTATTAAGTTGTAGGAGTTTATTATATATTTTGGAAATTAACCCCTTATCGTATAGATGGTTTACAAATATTTTATCCCATTCTGTAGATTGCCTTTTCACTCTGTTGATCGTCTCCTTTGCTGTGTAGAAGTGTTTTAGTTTGATGTAGTTAGTCTCATTTGTCTATTTTTGCTTTCGTTGCCTACGCTTTTGGTGTCATATCTAAGAAATCATTGGAAAACTAGTGTCAAGAAGCTTTTCTCCTATGTTTTCTTCAAGGATTTTTATAGTTTTGGTCTTATGTTTAGTCTTTAATTCATTTTGAGTTGATTTTTGTGTATGGTGTAAGATAGGGGTCCAATATAATTTTTTTGCATGTGAGTATTTAGTTTTCCAGCACCATTTGTTGAAAAGACTAACCTTTGCCCATCATGTGTTCTTGGCTCCCTTGTCAAAGATCAGTTGACTCTACATATGGGGGTTTATTTCTAGGCTTTCTATTCTGTTCCATTGATCTACATGTCTGTCTTAATACCAGTACCATACTGTTTTAATTATTGTAGCTTTGTAATATATTTTGAAATCAGGAAGTATGATGCCTCCAGCTTTGTTCTTCTTTCTCAAGGTCACTTTGGCTATTCTGGGTCTGTTGTGGTTCTGTGTGCATTTTAGGATTCTTTTTTTATTTCTATAAAAACATCACTGGAATTTTGATGAAGATGGCATTAAATCTGTAGATCGCTGTGAGCGATATGGACATTTTTAAAATGTTAAATCTTGGGGCCAGCCGGGTGGCGTAGTGGTTAAGTGCGCGTGCTCCACTTCAGTTGCCCAGGGTTCGCGGGTTTAGATCCCCAGCGCACACAGACGCACTGCCTGTCAAGCCATGCTATGGTGGCCTCCCATATAAAGTGGAGGAAGATGGGCACAGGTGTTAGCCCAGAGCCAATCTTCCTTGGCAAAAAGAGGAGGATTGGTGTCAGATGTTGGCTCAGGGCTGATCTTCCTCACAAAAAAATAAGTAAATAAAATAAAAATAAAAATGTTAAATCTTCCAATTCATGAACATGAGATATATTTCCATCTATTTGTGTCTCCTTTAATGTTTTTCATCAGTATTCTGTAGTTTTCAGTGCATAAATCTTTCACCTGCTTGGTCAAGTTTATTCTTAAATATTTTATTCTTTTCAATGTTATTATAAATGAGATTGCTTTCTTAATTTCCTTTACAAATGTTTTGTTGCTAGTGTATAGAAACACAACTGATTTTTATATGTTAATTTTGTATCCTGCAACTTTACTGAATTTATTAGTTCTCATAATTTTTTTGTGGTGTCATTAGAGTCTTGTACATATAGAATCATGTCATCTACAAACAGATAATTTTACTTCTTCCTTTCCAATTTGGATTCTTTGTATTTCTTTTCTTGCCTAATTATCTTGGTTTGAATCTCTAGTAAAGTATTGGACAGAAATGTCAAGAGCAGACATTATTGTGTTTTTCCTGATCTTAAGGGAAAGGTATTAAGTCTTTCATCATTTATTATTATCTTAGCTGTGTGTTTTATATAGACCCCCTTTATCAGATTGGTGCATTTCCTTCTATTCTTGTTTGCTGAGTGCTTTTTCTCATGAAGGGGTATTGGATTTGTCACATGATTTTGTGCATTTATTGAGGTGATCATGTGGGGTTTGTCCTTTATTAATATGGTATATTACATTGATTTTCATATGTTAAACAACACTTTCCTTCCTGGGATAAATCTCACTTGATCATGATGTATAATCCTTTTTACATGTTACTGGATTTGCTTTGCTAGTATTTTGTTGAGAATTTGTGTGTCTATATACATAAGGGATATTGGTCTCTACTTCTCTGATCTTCTGATATATTTGTCTGGTTTTGGTATCAGGATAATGCTGGCTCTATAGAATTAGTTGGGGAAAATTCTCTTCTCTTCTGTTTTTTGGAAGGGCTGTGAAAGGTTGGTATTAATTCTTCTCTGAATGTTTGATAGTCACTAGTGAAGCCATCTGAGCCTGGGCTATTCCTTGTGGGGAGTTTTAAAAAATTACTATTTCAATCTCTTTACTTGTTATAGGTCTATTCAAGTTTTCTATTTACTGTTGAGTCAGTTTCAGCAGTTTTTGTCTTTCTAGGAATTTGTCAAATTCATGTAGTTTATCTAATTTGTTGACATGCAGTTGTTCAAAGTATTCCCTTATAATTCTTTTTATTTCTGTAAATTCAGTAGTGATGTCCCCTCATTTAATTCCTTGTCCTAGTAATTTAATAATTCTTCTCTCTTTTCTTTGTCTCAAGATTGTTTTTAGAATAATGGAAATTGGATATTACATTGAGTCAGTGAAAAAAGATGATTCAGTTATATTAATAATATTTATTTTAGTTATAATTATGGTTGACCTTTGTAATATTCATTCTGATACAATATAGCAGAGTTTCTGTGGGCTTTTAAAGGTGAAAACAAAAGTATTCTTCCTTTATTTCCTGGTTACCTGAGGTAATGTGTGTCATCTAGGGCCTCGTTGGTTGTTTGGCCAAATTTACAGAACCCTTAATGGTTATGAAATATTTCTATGTATTTGGGAACACTTAGGAAATAAGGGACCCAGTCCCTGCATTTGGGGGCAGAGTAATGTAGAAAGAAGATGATTTCAGATACTGTTGTCATTATAATTTATTATGCCCATCTCCTAAATGATAATATGGAGATCAAGGGAAGTGAAATGGTTTTCACAAGGTTTTATAGAAATTTACTAAGATGAAACTAGAACATAAGTCTCTGACATGTGTAGTCACATAGCCACACCTAACTGCAAGGGAGATTAGAAAATATAGTCTTTCCATGTGCCCAGAAAGGAGAACAGATTTTGGTGGACAGCTAATAATATCTCACATACTCTGATAGTTCAAGTTAGGAAGACAAGATGGAAGACATGTGGAGGCAGTTGATAAAGCAAGGAGAAAGAGGCCTTGATGAAATAGTCCAGGGTCTTCACAGAGTTGTTGTGAGGGTATGCATACGATAATAGCTATTATTCATTTAAGCACTGGGTTAGAAATTTCTATGAAGTATCCTATTTAATGGTTAGAACGTTGTGAAACAGTTACTGTTATTATCTGCCTCTTAAACATGAAGAAAATAAGGTCCAGAGAGATAAGCTACTTACCAAGGTTCACAGAGTTTGTAGAAAATGATAAAGGATTGTTATGAAGCCAAACCCATCTAACTCTAATCACTGTGAGGTATTGTATTTTTCTGTGTTTTAGTTATAATGCAACACTGCAAATAAATATTTGGCAAGAGATTACTTTTGGTTGGGATGCTTAGGGAAGATTTTGTAGAGAAGGTAGGATTTGAGCTGAGCTTTAAAGAATGAGTGGGGTTGAAGTTGGAAGAATTTAGAAATGCAGGGAATTCCATGGAGAAGAAGTCTCCTGAGAAAAATTAGTAAGTGAAGATATGTTTGGGAGATAATGAGCGGAGTGAAGAAGTTTTACAGGGGAACATTGGAAGATGAATCTGGAAAGATTGAGAAGATTTGAATGTTAGACTAAGGAGCATGGACTTGATCCTATAGACAGTGAAGACAAATGAAGCACTTTCAGAGGGTGTCAACCCCATGTTGTTTTTACAGATAGGCAAAAAAAAAAATATATTGGTGTAATTTGAGGGATGCTGGAGAGCCCCCTCCACCTATCTCCTCACCACTTATAACTTTCTTACCCAAGTATCGTATTTCTGAAACTCCACTATTAGTGATTCATTCCTTAGGGTTATACTCTCTGCTGCCTTTTGAAATACAAACATCCCTGGAAAGGGTAACATGTTGTCATTAAGTTTTCAATATGAAGGTCTTCATTAGTTCCTTTTATCCCTCAGAGCAGAGGCCCTCGCAAGAGCACAGAGAGCCTAAGCAGGAAGGAGGAAGGGTCTCTGGAGGAGGAAAGAGAGGGAGACCCTTGCCAACAAGGCTCTGCCTGCCTCTGGCTTTGAATTTGAGCCAGCTCTCAGCCCCAGACATTTGAATTACTAACCAATTAGAGGCCTGCACCTTCTCTTGAAGAGGGGTGAACTAAGAGCTATAATTTTCTGTCTACACAAGGGTTTCCCTTAAGAATATGTCACTATTCACTGTGAGAATCCAAATCCCCAGATTGGCCTAGTCTCATTCTCTGAATCAGTTCTTAATTTATTTGCTGTGAAATAGCCATAGGAATAATGATTATGTGTTTGCGTGATTGTATACACGCATATTATATAATCTTTATTTCTATGGCCATATGTGTTTATGTTTTGGGGGAGAGAGTGTTGCAGGAGTCTAATTATTTAGCTTTCAAGTTTTGTGCTGAGTTAGCTGAGGGTTTTTCTCCATTGTCCTTTAAGAGGAAACAGCTCCTCTGCTGAGCGAGATCCATTCTAGCTCAGAGAGCTTGTGGCAGTAGTCAGCAAGGCAAGAAGTAACTGGGGGTGGGATTGTGGGAGTTGGGGTACATAGTGTGGGAGGAAGATCCTCAGATGCCTTAGTCACCAGCAGGCAGACTACACTGGGAGAGAAGGGAAGGTAGGCTGAAAAAGGGCTATCAGGCGGGGCTTTGGACTCTGATGTGTGTCCTCAGGACTCTATTCCAGGAAATGGAGATTGGCAGCGCCAGTCCTAAAAACTCTGTGTGGTTCCACATGAAAGCCACTCTCTGTGACAGCAAATGCCAGGCACTAACTTTGGGTGACCTTTGAGTGTGTCTCTTGAGTAGTAAACTTTAGTAGTAGTCTCAGTTGATTTTTTTCCTCAAATAAAATGTTGTTCTGTTGAGAGACTGAGAGAAAAAGAGAGAACAAATGAGATCTTGAAAACTTTTTAGTCAGGGAGAGCTAGAGGGCCAGGTTAGCTTTGCTCAAACAATTTCCCAAATGGTAACTGTCACTGAACGTCTTAGCTGACAGGATTGAGAAAATGACAGGAGAATGTTGTGCACTCACAACCAGTTGTACAGGCATGGTCTGGGCAAATGTTACCTCAGTCTGTAACTTCAGTTGGATTGCCCTCTCCTTTTCTTGTTACCCACTGAGAGTGAAAGATTATTATTACTGAAGGAAGGGTGGAGCTGTTTGCAGGCTGATAGGGTAGATGTGGTGGGTAGTGATATGGGAAGGAGAGACAGAGACATGGCTGAGAATGCACCCATGATGTGCTGGGAGAAGGCAAGTCTCAAAACAACCTTGTGAAACTGCAACTGATAGTCTCCCCACTTTTTAGCTGAGGACACAGAGGCTCAGGTATGCTAAGAAATTTGCCCAAGGTCCCACAGCTAGTAAGAAGCAGAGCTGGAAGATGAACCCAGGTAGTCTGGCTACAGAGAATGTGATCTTAACTATAAAGCTATAGGTCCTCTCTTTGGGCAGTACTACTCCTGGCTAGGCTCTTTTTGTTTTAATCTTCTTTTTTTTTTATTGAGGTCACATTAGTTGGTAACATTATATAAATTTCAGGTGTACATCATTATATTTCTACTTCTGTATAGACTGCATCGTGTTTGCCACCAAAAATAGTTTCCATCCATTACTGGACACATGTGCGCTTTTACCCCTTTCATCCCCCCACCCCCCCTTCTTCTCTGGTAGCTACCAATCTGTTTTCTGTATCTATGTGTTTGTCTATTTGTTTATCTTCCACATATGAGTGAAGTCATACGGTGATTGTCTTTCTCTGTCTGACTTATTTTGCTGAGTATAACACCCTCAGGGTCCATCCATGTTGTCACAAATGGCATGATTTCCTCTCTTTTTTGCTAAGCAGTATTCCGTTGTGTATGTGTATATATACATATACCACAGCCACAGGCTAACTGGCCTCAACTTGAGTTCACATTGCTCTAAGTTAGAGGTTCTTACTCATGCCCTAGGTGCCTGATTCCTAATGATGGCTTCATCTTGCCTCATGGACGTCTCCAGAACATCCTGGAATCTAAAACTAGGGATTTAGTCACTGTAATACATAAACAAATCCACCTGGAACTTGGGATGGTGGGGAAGGGTGGAGCAGTGATCAAATAAATGATGATCTGTTGGGGAATTGTTCCCCAGAAAGAGGATGTCGTGAATTACATTCATTCAACCAGATTTTATTACAGTGTGCCCAAATTCGTGCCTCAGGCTGAGTTGGTAAGGTATGTTCTTCCTCTTCCAATCCATTCTCCACACGGCTGTCAGAGTGATCTAGAACATAAATCAGAGTACACCACATCCTACGTCGAACCAGTTTTTCTAATACGTCATTCAAGGACTTTCATGATCTTGCCTCTGCCTACCTCTCCAGCCTCTTTTTAAACATGTGATGCCTTTTATTTTATGCTGGTTGTAGATCCTCAGACATATCATTTTGTTTCATATGTCTAAGTCTTTCTTTATTCATGATGTCCCTTCTGCTTGAAATGCCTTTCCTACCTGTTAATTCTCCTTTTTCAGTAACATTCTCTGAACCAGCATTTCCTTTCTCTCTGCTCTGAAATAACCATAAGTTTACCTTTTTTTAAAACACTTAATCATATTGTATTCAAATTATCTTACTATGTGCCTGTCTCCCTACCTAGATTCTCAGCAGAGTTGACAGGCTCAGGGGTGGTCATCTGACCTCACCAGGGCCAGAGCTGATGCTACAAGAATTTGAATTGGGACTTTGAGAAAGATTCTGCCTTTGTGTGGCTGGATCAGTAACGTATGCTCAAGGATCACCTGAAGCTATGTTTTTTACCTTATTGGCCCCCAAAGTAGAGGAAACTGGTTTGCAAAGAAAGATAGAAGGATTAAAATAGTCCATTCCACAGGCCCAGCTGTATTTCTCTCACTGGGTCACATAAGACACTTCTATATCCTTATAATTATATCACCATTTATGCTTAAGTTACTCAACTGGCTTTCTGTGGTTTACGTCCAAAAGAATCCTAACCAATAAAATCTAGAGCATAGTAAGTGCTAGATGACATTTGTTGAATGGGCTCACATGGGAAGTTTTGATTTCTGCCCTACGGGAGCTTCCCACCACTCTAGTTTTGGAAGAAAAAATAATCTATATGAAACAATTGGATAACAACATACAATACTATATTATCAGACCTTTAGTCATGGGGCACAGACTGTTAACACCATAGGACCATAGGAATGCAGAGGAGGTTTGCTCAGGTAGCAGTGGGGTTAATCAGAAACAGCTTATGAAGGTGATAGAACTTGGACTTGGCATTGAAGGATGGGTAAAGTTTGCCTTTGACTCCTGGCGTTCCAGAAGAAAGGTTCCAGAGAGACACCTTGCAGACCTCAGAAATGCCCTAGATAAGCATAGATAGTGATGATCCTAGCAACAATCCAAATAACTTCCAAACCACTAGGGTGAAGTTAGGGATTCCCAAATGGGTTAGATCTTGACTGTGCCATAAGGGCCTTTGAACAGAAATTGTCCAGTGCTGACTGGGCCTAACAGTGATGAATGATTTGGTACAGGTTGGAGGGGCCCTAGGAAGCTAAAAAACAAAAAACAAAAACCTCTGTAGTTATTATTATCTACTCTGTGCACCTGGAGGACGACCCTAGTGATTCTTAAGATAAATGCTGGGACTAAGTGACTGTGGCTAGCTAGGCCTTGCTAACTCAGAATTGGTGTCTGTGAATTTGAAAGTCCCTACGCAGAAGAAATAGCTGTTTCTGCTCTTTTATTTCTGTCGTTAGATATGCTAGGCCCGATTCCTTCATGTGACCTGAGAAGAAGGCATGGAATGCTTGCTTGGGCACTAAATGGCTGGTTTGTTCACTGCTGTTAAATTGCATAGTCTGTAAAGGCCATTTGCTTTGCCTTCCTTGCCACATGGATTTTAAACCTTAGATCTGAGAATAATTTCTGTTTGCCCTAGATTTGGCTGTGTCCCAGGGAGACAAAGCTTTATGCAGCCTTTCAACCAGCAGCATGAAGGTTTATTAGATATAAAAAAATATACATTTGCTATCCTTTCATGGCAGTTAATGGAGTTACTACATATAAAATTTTGGTAATATTTTCTATTGCCCAGGAAAAATTATACATAAGCATGTAGGTATTATAGGTATGCTATTAATTGTTTATACTCACACACAATACATGTTCAATTAACTTCAAACACTGTGTTCACTATGTGCTAGTTATGTGTTAGGCACTAGGGAAAAATGATAAATAAGACAAAAATTCTTACCTGGAGAATATTCACTGTATGATAAATACAATGTAAAGAGAAAATATAAAAGGGACAGAGTAAGCACAGAGGAAGCACAAATGAACTTTATTTAGGAGATCAAGGAACACTTCTCTGAAGAGATAACTGGCTGCTTTTTATGAATGAATGAGTATTCAGTAGGTACACATAAGGGAGAAGGAGGGATAGGTAATTTATTGGCAGGATCAGTGTATACAAAAGAAAGAAGAAGCAGCAAGATTTGTTTCAGGAACTCTACGTAATTCAGATTGCTAGAGCATAAGATGCAAAGGCATGGGGTGGGGAAGATGAGCCTAGAGAGGCAGGCAGGAGCCTAATCATGAAGTACATCATACGTTTTATTTTTCACATGGTAAGGAGGCAGTGATGGGATTTAAACAAGAGAGTTATGTAAACTAATTTGCATGCATTTATTCATTCAGACTGTCAGTCAGTTAATAAGAATTTATTGAGCTACTACTATGTGCCAAGTTCTCTGTCAGGCACTGTGGGTACAGTCTTTCTCTTGATGGAAGTAGAGAAGACAGATAAGTGGGAAAACAAATATAAATATGATGAGTGCTCTGAAGGATAAAGGCAAAATGCTATGGGAGCTAATCTAGTCTTGAAGGGTGGGAGTCAGAGAAGAAGTAATGTAATATGAGTAGAAATTAGCTAAGTAAATGGGGAAGGGGAGGATATCAAAGACAGAAGGAGGGATATATGCAAAATCTCCAAGGGAGAAACTAACAAGATATTTCAGATGAATGAAAGTACACCAGGATGGCTGAAATGTAAAGGGCCATGGGAAAGAGTAGCAGAGACGGTGAGTGGGTTTGTTAGTCTTTGTTTGTCTGTTTTGGTTTAATTAGATTGAGAGATTGTTCTAGCAGCAGAATAGTGGGTGGGTTGTGGGAGTGGAAACTGGAAGCAGAAAGAAAAAAAGAGTATTGCAGTAGTCCAAGGGAGATGTGATAAGGTGCTGATTTAGGGCAATGACAGTGGAAATGGTGAGGAGAGTAGAATGGAAAGCAGTTTAGGTGATAGGGTCAATATGACTTAATAACTGATTTGATCTGAGAGCTAAGAAGAAAAGAGGAGTAGAGGATGACTTGGTTTTCTGGCTTGGATACTGGGGAAATGAGGGCCACCAACCAAGATAGGGAATATAGTAGGTTGTTTCAACTCTGGTGTGGCTTCCAGTTGCTGACTGCTTGCATGGACTTTGACCTTCTCGTCTTACTCTGCTGGGCAGCACTTGAGCCCTCTATCAAAAAACAATGCATTTTTATTAAATTAAAAATAGCACATGAATGTAGTAAAACAATTCAAACAGTAGAGAAATGTATAAAAGGAAACTTCAAATCCCCCTCCACTTAACTCCTAGTCCATCTCCTGGAAGAGGACCTCTGTTAATTTATTCTAGAAAAATATAGTATGCATCTAATAGCATACATATGTAGCCTTTGTAAATTTGCACGAATAGAATCTTACAGACTTTTATGTACCTTGCTTTTTTAAATTTTACTATATCTTGGAAATCATTCTATATTAGGACACATTCTTTTTAATGACTGTTTAATATAGCGTTCCACTGTATGGTCATTTGGGTAGTTTCTAGTTCTTCATTGTTATTCATTCCTTAAATAGACATTTATTGAGGGACTATTCTGTGCCAGACATAATCTCTGCCTCTGTGAAGTAAACAGTCCAGTGGGGAAGATGGTCATTAATTAAATTACAGAAATGTGGAATTGCAACCATGACACATTTCAAAGGTGCTTTGAGAACCTGAAGTAGGGCATTTGACCTAGTCAGGGAGGCCAGGAAAGGCTCCCCTGAGGAATACATGCTTGAACTGACTACTGAAAGATGAGTAGGAGTTAGCAAAGAGGGGAAAAGAACATTCTAGACAGAGTACAAAGGGTAGATGTATTTTTAATTTTCATATGCAACTTAATGATCTGAGTCTCCACAGTTACAAGATTTTATGGAGAAGTAAGTGTCCTTAGAGCACAACAATATTCTTTAGTGAATTGACCATTTAGGAAATTGTTTCTTACTTAACACTCCTCCCTATTTAATATGCTTGCCCATCATATAAGTGTTTTTGGCAGTCTCAACAATGGAAGAGAGAACAAATCAATTGCAAAGTGAAATTTCAAGTTTTGTAAAAGACACAAGACTTAACGAAGTTGATGAACATGATGGAGATTTGCTTGACTTCCACAAAGCCATTGACAGGTGAGGACTTGGCATAGTTAACTTTTTAGGAAAAGAACAAATTCACACAGAGAGTGACAAGATGGATAGGATGAAAGAGAATAATTGGAATATCAGGAATCAAGAGAAGTCATTAGGAAAATTGATGAAGCCCTTGAATATTTTGTAAAACTTAATATTTATGATCCTGTTGTGAAATAATGAGGATGCCTTGTACTATCATGCCATTTTTGCCAGAAAAGTCATGCCAAAGAAATCCATAATCCACATTTGATTTATTTATTGTTTGAAGAATGCACGCATAGTTGTATTAAAACTTTGTTTTGAAAAATATAAGATATAGTAGACTTTTGTAGTTTTAATTTATTTATTGAATATAAACTTCCTATTAAACTTAAAAAAATCTACTATGATATTCTGGTTCTCATTTTAAGTAGATTTCCTTTAAGTGGCCCCCTTGCCAATAGTGGTTATTCTTGGATACATGGACTGCCTCTATTGCCCAATTATCCTCCCCAGAGGTGGGACCAATTTGCATTTCCACCAACAGTGTATGAGAGTATATGAGAGTGCCTATTATTCTTCATCTTGGTGAGCTTTTGAATTATTGACAATCTTATGGGTGAAAAAGTCATTTTCATTACTGTTTTTATTTGCATTTCATTAATCGTGAATAAGGTCGAGCATCTTTTCATGTGTTTAATGGCCATTTGTAGTTCTTTTTCTGAGAAATGCCTGTTACTGTTCTTTGCTTGGTTTTCTTGGGGGTTGTTCATCTTTTAGTCATTGATTTGTACAACCTTATTATAAATGAAGGAACATAGTTTTCTGTTTGTCAATAACGCCACAAACACTTTTCCAGTCTGTTTTTTGTTTTTGACATTTTCAATAAAAAAGGTTTACATTTATTTGTAGTCAGTTTTATTTGTATTTTTCTTTTTGGATTCTGAGGTTTGTATCCTGCTTACAAAGTGCTTCTAACTTCAAGTTTACAAATTAATTCCCTTACGTTTTCCCCTTTTTGTTTTTTCAATGTTGAAATCTTTGATGCATCAGGGGTTTATTTTATTATAATAAATGAGGAAGTTCAACTTCTTTCTGAAACAGTCATGTTTCAACATCATTAATTGAATTATCCATATCTTCTTTGCTGACGTGAAATGCCACCTTTGTCATATACTAAATTTCCTTATGTATATCAGTCTAATTCTGGACTCTATTGTATTACATTGATTTACCTATTTCTTCTCCATTTTTAAGCTCTTTTAATCTTTGCAGCTTCATAATGCTTTTAATTCTGCTCCCTTATACTCCTTTTTCAGAATTTTCCTGGCTAGTCTTGCTTATTTTTTATCTACCTGATGTGTCTTAGATGACAGAAATGTGTTAAGATCTACTCCTACCACTGGTTTTTGGAGATTCCTCTTGCATGTGATGTAGTTTATGTTCTCCGTATTCTGATTCTATTACTTGGTGTATGAATATTTATGGAAGTTATATACTCATTGTGGATGGTGTCCTTTATCAAAACACTTTTTTTCCTTGAATTCAATCTTCTCTGATGTTAATATCATGACCTCTGCTTTCTTCTTTCATCATTTTCATGGCATATAATATGTTTCATAGTTCAGTAATGCTATTTTGGTTTTCAATTTGTTTTCTTAGCTCTTTAGTCTCCCTTTTTATCTCATTCCTCTCATTCCATTGTTTTATCGTTTGTCTTTGATGTCTTGTTTCAATGACTCTATGGGCTCTTGAAATTTTTCTTTTCTTTAGTGAGGAATGTTCTCTTCAAGCATGGGTTCATTATCCATATTCCCTTCTCTCCTTGTTCTCCCTTGCTTTCTCCCCCTCTCTATCTCTTTCCTGTAGTATTTTTGCAGACTTGTCATTCTACACCTTTTTATTGTATTCATGTTTAAGTTAAAGCTTTCTCTGAGAAATTCTATATATAGTGTGATGAATTCTTCTTCACTCCCTTCTCCCTCTGTATCTCTTTAAGAGCTTCAGTTTGAGGACTAGCATTGGGTGTTCTAGTCACATTTTGCTGCTCCAGGACAGTCGCAGTTAGTGAATCCCTACTTTCTTGTCTGTAATTTTCTTAAAATGCCTGTAACAGGAAATATTCCACCTAGTTCGGTGATTATCTATCCTTACTAGGCATCACAATCATCTGGGGAAAACTTTTTTAAAGTACCAATGCCTGGACCTTGCCTTCAAAGATTCTGACTCATGGGGTCTGGCCTGAGGCTCAGGAGTTGGTACATTTCAGCAACTCCCCAGGTGGTGACTCTAATGCACAGTTAGGACTTGGAACCACAGACCCAAGTGACAGCTTCATTTATTTCACGTAGATACCTTCAGCTTCAAGTTGTCCTCTAACTGAAGATGAAGCCTAGAACCTTCCCTTTCAACAAGTCAACTTTTCCCACTTCATCCTCCCTTCTTGGACAGGAGAGAAAAAACCACTATGCAAAACCTTTGGGTTTTGGCCACAATACTGTTATCCTGCATGTTTGTGGGGGGAATTCAACAGGGCATGTCCATGCGCCTTTTCTTTCTGACAACCTCACTCCTTCAAACAATTTTGTCTTATTTAATTTTTTGTTTGTTTTCTATTCTGCCTACTCTCAGTTGTTGCCAGAAAAAATTAGCCGTGCACGATTATTTTTTTGTCTTCTCGTTCCGGCACCTGTCCTAGTTGGCAAAAACCAAAATGAAGCCACGCTGACATTCCTGTACTTTCCTCAGTATCCTGGCACGATATTGAGGTGGTAAGGAGTGACTTCTCTTCTTGGGAGATTTTCCAAATCTTTTCACTGCAATGCGTTTTCAGGAGTTTTAGCCACTCACATACTTTCCACTGAACTAATTCATGAAAGAGAGTGGCTTGATGAGAGCTGTATCAATTCTGAGAAACTTCTATTTCTCATTTCCCTTGGCTGCAATTTTTCAAAGATTATGGCATGACTATGAGCCTGTCTTTGTTTGATTGCTGCTTATTTTTTCATAATTTATGTTTATTATTGTTCTTTTTATTAAATTTTGGGAACAGATTTTGTGTGCACAAGCCTCACTCCACCAACTTACTCTTAAAGTTCATTTGTGTTGTCTTTATTTGTTTATCTAGCTTTATTTCTATTTATGAAGTACTGTAATTCTTGGTTCTGTATCTTCACCCATTCACATGGTCCAGAGTAGCCAAAAGACTACATTTTCTACTCTGTGATGTGGTATAGGGTATTTACTCCAGTACTAGAATGGTTTGGTTTGTGAGGATTAGCCACTAGAAATAGTTAACAATACAGGCAGTTCAATTTGTTATTGTTACCGAGCATAGAAATATCCTATTGTCATATTTTCTGAATGATACACTACCAGGAAGTAAGACACAGAAATATTTTGGCAACTTCTCAGCATAGAATAAATCTCAAAGGTTTGATTTGGGAAAATGTGAAAATTCAACTGACATTGCAGAGCAGCGTAGTTCAGATCTGCCCACAAGGGAGATAGGAAAGGCCACCTCTCTCCTTCGAAAGAATTTGCAGATGTATTAACTGCTCTGTATAATATTGGACAGTAATACTGGTTTGGTCATTTGGTTTCAAGGTTAATGGTTCTTGGTATTAGGTGACCAAAATGGAGTTCCAGCAGATGTTTAGTCTGTTTTTCCCTTCAACAAATATTGATTGGGTGCCTACTATATGTGAGGCACTGTTCTAGACACTAGAAATGTAGCAATTGTATCAAAGAGATGCAACCCTTGCTCTTCTGGAGCTTATGATCTAGTAGGGGAGATAGACAAAAGCAGATAAATCAGCAAAAAATATTATTTTTATTGGGTAGTGATAAGTACTAAGGAACAAATAAAGGCAACAAAAGGGATAGAGTGGAGTGGGATTGGGGGCTACCTTAGAGAAAATGGTCAGAACGATCTATGTCTCTGAGTAGGTAACATTTAAGCAGGACTTGTTTGGGTGGCTGTGGTGGCATTTGAGTGGGGGTGGGAAACTACTCACTTAAGATGCTCTATGATAAAAGGAATTGACAATTATTTAAGTTTGTGATATGCTGCCTGCTATATTTTTCTTCTGGAGATTCTCAATGCAGATTAGTATAATAAAGTCTCTTGGAAGTCCTGCAGGAAAGAAATCAGTTAACTTTGTATAGCTCAGTGTTTCTCAAACTTGTTTGATGACTTTTATGTGTAAATCATATGCCAGGGAAGGAGGTGTAAGTTTTGGGAAACACTGAACAAAATGTGATAGGGTAGCCACATTAGATCTCAAATTCAGAGAAGTCTTTCTTTAACTGAAGCCCAGTAATTTAGAGCCCATAATTATGGGAATGTCTGTGCTTAATCTTTCCCTTCCCGTGCCCTGCCCACAGCCCATTTGGAGGAAAAAGAGACAAATGGTAATAAAACTGGCCGAGATAGGGGATATAAAAACATTCAGAATTGTTTTAATTAAAATAAAACCAACCATTATGTTGTCATGGAATTCACTGGGCTAGAATAATTTAGCCTAGTCTCCTATCTCTAATACAGATATAATCTTGTGCTACTGACCACTGATATGTTCAGGAGACCCCAAGGCCCTATAAAGGTATTGTGGGTACTCAAAGAGGAATTCAGCTACATTCACCAGTCTAGACTTTTTTTCAGATACAAAAAAGAAATCACATCTTTGAAAGATTTTCCAAGTTGGAGGTTGAATCTAAATTCTGCTTAATCTGTAGTTAACCAGAATTTATAAATGACCCTAATCCCTCACTTTCCAATATCTAGTCCATGAAGCTTTCAAAAGTGACCACTAAGTGAGGGGCCGGCCTGATGGCATAGCAGTTGAGTTTGCACATTCTGCTTTGGCGGCCCGGGGATTGCTGGTTTGGATCCTAGGCGCGGACCTACTCACTGCTCCTCAAGCCATGCTGAGGTGGTGTCCCACATAGAAGAACTAGAAGGACCTACAACTAGGATGTACAACTATGTACTGGGGTTTTGGGGAGAAAAAAAAACAAGAGGAAGATTGGCAACAGATGTTAGATTAGGGTCAATCTTCCTCAAAAAAAAAAAAAAAAAGACTAGTCCTGCTGCCTAAAATAAAAGAAGTGACCACTAAGTGAGTGGGTGGGGCCAGGGTTGTGGCTACTTTCAGTCACAGTCCTGAGCTTCTCTGCTTAAATGGGCAGAAGCATTTGAAAACACACCGGGTAATATGTAAGCTCTGTTGATGGAGAAAAGAAAACCTGTGGTGCTGAAGTTTCTTCCCAAACTCCTATGCATCTACTCAAATGTATTTCTACAGTCTTGGCTGCCATTTTCAGGTTTTTGGTTATGAGAGAGTCAAGTCCTTATCAAATGCAAAGAGTCCTTGGAAGATCTATTCCTTGGGATGTTATCCCACTTTCAGAAGCATCAGTTTAGTGGTTCCCAAGCTTTACTATTTATAATAATCACTTGGGGGTGATTGCTAAAACTGCAGTTTCCAAGGTATTTCCCCCATCGAGAGTCTGCTTCAGTAGAATTGGGGTGTGGCTCAGGAATCTGCTTTTTTTTTTTTTTTTTTTTTTTTGCTGAGAAAGATTCGCCCTGAGCTAACATCTGTGCCAATCTTCCACTATTTTGTATGTGGGTCACCGCCACAGCGTGGCCACCAATAAGTGGTGTAGATCAGCACCAGGGAACTGAACATGGACCACCGAAGCAGAGTGTGCCGAACTTAACCACTAGGCAATGGGGCCGTCCCCAGGAATCTGCTTTTTAACAACTCGCCAGGTGATTTTGATGCAGTAGTCCAAGGATCATAATAAGGTAAACATTAGATTGGTTCAGAGCTCTTCCATTCGCATCCCAGGGGCCTATGTTCCTTACTTCCATTTGGCTTTAAGTCTCAGCTCTGGAGTGCTGCCATTGAGAATCATCTAGTTCACCAACACTGGCACTAATGCTACAAATTGCCAGCTCCAGCATTGTTTCTCCTACGGTGAGTTTGCTTCTTCCACTGAACTGTGCAATAGGAAAGCTATGTCAAAGCTTCTTACTGGTTCTCTAATTTTTGAAGCCAAGAAGTCCTTCTCTCTGCTTCCCCATATAATGAATCTTCCAAAGAAGACAAAGGCACAGCACACTTGGACCATTTTTTTGAGAGCCTACTAGATTCAAGGCCAGAGGAGGATGTTTTATACTTTCAAAGCAGAGTTATTAATGAAGCCTTTAAGACGTTTATAGCTGGAAAGATTTTTCAAAGGGAGCCACCCTCAGGGGTTCAGTATCAGACTTCAGAATAAAGATTGAAATGTTTTTGTCCCCTAAAAACTCCAACACCATGCTTGGTAATTTCTATGATATTGCAAAAATCAAATTGAATGTGCCTGTACATAAAACATCGTTTAATATTCTGGGCAATTTATTTTTAAAGAGGAACTGTCAGTCTTTTGACAAGCTTCAAACTTGACTTACTCTTACAAATGTCAAGGTCCAGCATCAAGTTTATCTCATCAATCTTTGTAGTTTTACAGCTAGGGAAGGAACTAGCTAACATTATCCTAGGGTCATGAAAATATCAGTTTAGTGAGTCAGCAGACATGAAAATCTATTTCTTATTTGATATTTTATTTTAGTACCTGAACATAGGCTATGGTGTCTGAATATTGTTATATTATCTTGAAATTTTAATAGATATTGTAGAAAATCCAGAGTCTTTTGGGGGAACATCCATGAATATAATTTCCACAGTCTGGGAAACACCAAATATCAGACACTGACTCTTCTTAAGAAGATGTCAGTGTTATCTATTAGGTTGAACAGTGGGCTGGCTGTACCTTGCTCCATTTTCTCTATAATCTCTATTCTTCCCAGAAACTACTACTAACTGGACAAAGAAGAACACTAGCCTTTCCACTTAGAGTTTATGTGTAGAATTTCTCCTTCTATTAGAATATCACTAGTCACTGCTTGCACTGTGTAACCAGTGTCCTCCTAATAGACTATAGAGAATATGATCATTGATGTAAGATTTAGATGAAGATCTTTATTTCCCTTGTTTAAGATGGAAAAAAATATTTATTACATTCTGAATCTGAATTTATAGTGGTACTCCTATCTCTTTTGTTCATTAGTGTGTGTGTGTGCTGGTGTGTGTGTCTGTACACAAGTATTGTTTTCAGTCACTAAAATGTTCTTAATTTGATTATTCCATCTTCTGCAATTTAGTTGACATATGGGACAATTAGATTCCTCATGCTCATGTGGTGCGCTCCCTGGTTTACTGATTAGTCTGGGAATATTTTGGAGAAAATATTTAGCATTTTAGGAATCAAATTTGAGGTTCTGATTGCATCTGCTCTTCTATCAATTATGTTTTTAATATATTTTGCACTAAAAAGTAAACTTTGTAAAAACAACATTTATTGAGTGCCAAGCTCTAAGTATTTTCACATATATTCTCTCACTTGTAGCTTTCAATGACTCCATTTATGCTCCGTTTTACAGTAGGTGTTCAATACACATTCATTCAATCTTTCAATAAGTAATGTACTTATATATATATTTTTAAAGATTTTATTTTTATTTATTTTTCCCCCCAAAGCCCCAGTAGATAGTTGTGTGTCGTAGCTGCACATCCTTCTAGTTGCTGTATGTGGGACGCGGCCTCAGCATGGCCGGAGAAGCAGCGCGTCGGTGCGAGCCCGGGATCCGAACCCGGGTCGCCAGCAGTGGAGCGCGCTCACTTAACCACCAAGCCACGGGGCCGGCCCAGTAATGTACTTATATTGAGAACCAACTATATACAGGCCACTCTGTTATGCCCTAGGATGAGGATTGTATTGGTGAAACTAAAGAGATATAGAAGAAACGAAAGGCTCAAGCAGAAGGTTACAAGGCAACTTATCAAAAAGTGTGGGTGCGCTTAAATGTTCCAGGTATGATTTTTGGGGAGTGTTGGTGCTTAAGAGGACTATTATATTACCCTTTACTTAAAGCAAATACATGATTTTACATTTCCTGTCTGTTTCTACCTTCTCACCTATCACCACCCATATCATCTACCCCCAGTGCTTTATAAATTTGGATTTTCTTATAGTGGATTTCCTTGATATAGAACATGTGGGCCATGCAAAGCCCAAATGTAGACCTTTGTGAGGTAGAAATAGGACTTGGTATTTGGACCATTTTTGTGACAGGAAAGGATGGTCCTAGCATGTTTTAGTGTCGAATGGATGTTTTCTCATCACAAAAACTGGAGTTTGTGATTAGGAGTTAGTAGTCTGCAAACTGAAACCCAACTGGGTTGCCGAGAGGCAGGCAGCTGCAAAGGAAAACTCAGGCAATTATGGGTTTGCAAAGAGAATAAAAGCTTTCCCTAGCCGTTCAGGATTGTATAATCAAATTTGTGTCTGTCAATTGCAGGAGTCAGATCATGGAGTTTGCCTACGATTACATAATCTGAAAGCCAAGATGTGCAAAACCCATTAAAAGGCATACTTGGGAAAATGAGCGTGGTACTGAACAGACTTTGAAATTGCTTTTCATAAGTTATCTCCAAATAATCAAATCTAGAGAGGAGAGGAGCCAAGCAGGAAGTGACAGATATTTCGCTAAAGAAGAAAATAGGCGTTTCTATCTTATTGTTTTTTCCCTGAAATGGTGGTGATAATAATAATGATTTTAAAAATCTAACAAGAGATCTCCCCTCCACCACTTGCAAGGGAGAAATCAAGAGGTAATGTTTCCTAAAACCTCTACCTTTGTTCAAACTCCTAAATGCGACCCCTCTTCCCCTTCTGCCCTTCCCCTTCCTCACACAGGTTTTATTCAACTAACTCTTTTCTTTGGATAGATGCTCATTTCCTTCCCTTCTCTGGGTTTTGCTACCTATGCAACATAGATGTGAGAAAGGCATTGTAAATAAGGTGGTACCTGGCCTCTTTATTATCTAATCAGAAGATGAACACATTTATGCTAGTAAATGTATGCATAAGACAGCCAGGTACTCTGTCTTGTAACTTATATCATTGGCTGTCCTGCACCAAGGAAATCGTTATCTACAACATAGAGAGCTCATTCTCTCAGTCTAAACAAAACTTTTATGGTAGCCATATTGGCAAAACATTGCTGACATAAATTTTATGTGGGAATAAAAATATGCTTGGAGGGGGTGTAAATTTTATATGGATATATAGATTTCAGAATTCAAGCTTGACAAATTGATGGGATGGCCAGGGAGACCTGAATTTTCTTTTTTAAAAGGTGATAAAAATAACCCAAGGGCTATAGACTGAGATAAAAATAAATGTGCTACATAATGTATTTGATTTAATTTATGATGTCTTTCCTGTGGCTGTTCTTAAGAGACTGGAAGGAAGTGGGGCTGTAACGCCACTAGGCCTTGCTTTCATCCAGCAGAGGTGGTGTTGATGCCTTACCATGAAAGACTCTTCCCCCAGGGTGAATATAAGAGGTGCTGTGGGAGCTGTGTGGCACCGCCCAGATCCTCCTTCAAGGAAGAACCCACTGCTCAGCTACCGGGAGTGAGTTAGCAGATAAACTCCAGCTGTCAGCCCCTTCAAGGTTTGCTTCAGCTGTAGAGGGTCACCTCACCCCAGGTCACACTTATTCCTGGAGCATCCCATATCCAATGACTGCTGTGGAAATAAAAAGGCCTGTCTTCTCTGCCCAGTGCAGAACAACTCTGAAGGGTCCTTCTAGCTCCAGAGCTCCCTGTGGAGCCAGCTGAGTCTGTCCTTAAGCCTGCCTTGCAGTTCAACTTTTCCCTGTGTTCCTTTCCGCTCCCTCTCCTTCTCTTCTACAAGTGTTGCTACCCCAGACACTTCTTAGAAAACATCCTGGATGCTAAACTCTTTCTCAGTGTCTGCTTCCCTGGGAACACAACCTGGGACCCATGCCACATTATGACTTTTGTGGGCCCTAGGCATTTTTGCCTTCATGGGCCTCTTCCTCCATAAAAAAATATTAAAAACTATATTCTATGACCATATTGGTGTAAAGATGAATATATTAATATTATATGTTAAAATTTTTTCTTCTACTTAAGAGTTCATGTTTTTCTTCTGATTTTAAAAGAAAGCAAAACATTTTTGTGGGCCCCAGGCACTGTGTCTATTGTGCCTAATGGAGAAATCAGCCCTTCCTGTGACAGGAGGCAATTGTGTATCAAGCACAATACAAGATTATAAAGCCCAGGAAGACTGTTTTGTTGCTCTCTCTTCCAACTTTAGATCACCTGGTCCCTCAACTATCTCCCACTTTCCAAGGAAACCAACTGGCAGCTAGCTCTCCTTTTGGAAAGGATTGCTTGTACTAAGATGCAAATATTAATAAACCTGAAGTTTAATTATTTTAACTCTACATGAGGGGAGGTGGTGGAAGCTTGCTTTGTACGACAGACCAGTTCTTGTTACTGATTGTGTCATTTCCTTTTCATTCCCCACCTTCTTCCCATGTCTGCATTTGCTGTTGTCCTGTTAAAGCTTCTTAAGAGAACATAGATTCAAGCCTGAGAGAGGCTCAGATGGCCGTTACCCATAGCACTGTCTGTATTTGGATGCGGTAGGGAGGAATTGAAAAAGGAGAAAGAGGGAGTACCTAAAGTGATCTACTTGTCCTCTTCCTTGTACCTCCTTGAAGCCTTTATTTCAGGCTGATCAGCTATCTTCTCTTTTGGTTTACTTGGGCACTAGAAGGTTCTTTTTGTCTATATTTAACAATCTAGCAAACAAATATTTTTGAGTGCCAGCTATGCACCAAACATTTTTTCGGAGTGCTTATTTACATGATCTCAATTATGCATGGCAGGATAGCCTAGGTCAGCCTAATCTTGGATTCATAATCTGGCCATATGCTGAATCAATGGCCCACATGGTACCAAACTGCATTAACTGAAGCGCATAGCAGGAAGGAGACCTAAGAGAAGTAAGTTTCTGGGCTTAGGTGACTAGAGTCAGAAACAGAGAAGTGTTAGGGGTGAGGACATTATGCCCAGAAAGGCAATAGAACATCATGGCCTAAGAACGTGGACTTTGGAGTCAAGCTGCCTGAATTTGAATGCAGGCTCTACCCCTTACTTGCTGAGTGACCTTGGGAAAATTACTTAACATTTCTGTGCCTCTCTTTCCTTACATGTAAAATGGGAATAATAATACATACTAGCTTCATTGAGTTTTAGAAAGGATTAGAAGTGCCAATATGTGTAAAGCATTTAAAATAGTGCCTCATATATAGTAAGTGCCTCAAAATATGGTAACTAGTAACTAATGCTATTGTGGTGTCTACTACCATTACTGACCCCGTGGACTGGTTTCCTTAGCCTCTGTGGACCTAAAGACTACAGACTAAAAGACTAAAGAAGCTGAAGGAATTGTTTTCAGAAGGATCTTTGGGAGACTGAGTACCAGCTGCACTGTTTTGGGCCCAGGTGACAAAATGCAATACACAAGTGGGGAGAGGGGATTTGGTGTCAGCAAGTGCCATTTGGTACCTTACTGGTTTTGCAGCTTTGTGAACACTAAGAAATAGTCCCTTGAGCAGATAAGCTGTACCATATCTGGAATGTGCCCCCATGAGATCAGGACACTCCTAACTTGTGACAACAAAATATCAGGACTAATTCAAGCTGCTATGGCTTGCCAAACTCTGCCTCCAACACTGCCTGCTCCGTTTACATTACCTGATATGATTAGGCCCAGAATCTTGGGTGGGGTTTGGAAGGGCAGCAGTTATCATCTGCTCAGAGACTGCTTGCAGGTGGATCAGATGCTTGGCTGCATGGCCCTTTGCTCGTTGGGTACCAGAGCCAGTGTGACCAGTACTGCAGCTCCCCTCTAGTGAGTCTCTATCAGGAGACAAATGTTTTCTGGAAGGCTTTTACCATAGAGATCTTGTCATAAACAGACTTATTAGGGAGACAATGGGAGATGAGGAGAACTCAGAAGGGGGGAAATGTAGGGGTCAGTAAGTGTTAATTTCAAACAAGCATCTTTGCCAAAATGAAATAATTACTGTATCTAGATAAAGCAGACTAAGTTGGAACAAGCAAATGTTCTTGGCAGGAAGTCAATCACATGCTGCACAATTGAATTTATGGGCAGCAACAGACAGCTTTAAAACATTTTTTGGCTTAATGTGATGTTGAATTATTGAACCCATATTTGTTAAATATTTATTAACAATCCAAAAATACCAATAAGTGGATCACCAGTTTATTTGTCTTATTCTTAAATAATCCTTCTCTGTCAACTTCGTCTTTCAGATTTGTCATTACTGAATTTTTCAGAACATTGGGGAGCTAGGCTTCTTTTCTGTGATCCACTACTAGGGATCTGACTTGCCTGTTTCCAATAGGGCTGCCATCTCAATGGTGACCTTGAAAAAGAATACAAGCAACAATTAACATGTTTCAGTCTCTCTTATTCTACAAACAAACAAAATCTCTTCCTTGATTCCCATAGACCCATTCCTTCCTATTTTTTCTTCTCATCCTAACTTCTTAAGTAGACCACATTCATTGTCTCTGCTTTCACACCTCTATTCCCTCTTCATTCCACTATAAACTGGCTTCTGCTGTCATTATCCATGAAAACTGTTCTTGCCAAGGTCAACACTCTCACTGGGCAATGCCATCCACTCATCACCTATGTGCTGATGATTCTCAGATCTATATTTTTAGCCCCAACATCTCCCTGAAATGTCAGGATTATGTATTTGATGCCCTGCCTGCATCTCTAGCTGGGTGTCTCACAGGCAATTCAAACTCTTTATGTTCAAAATGGAACTCATCACTTCCCCCCTCAAACCCATTCTTTCTTTTGATGTCTCTATTTTGTCACCCAATTGAAAAGTCACATTTTATTCCTTTGTTTATTTTACCATACATCTAATAAATTACTATGACCTGTTGACTTTCTATCCTAAATATTCCTTGCATTTGTCCTTTCTGCTCTATCCCTACTAATGCTCTCTCGTTTTAACTAATGGACTATAATATAGTTTTCCATTCTCCATACTGCCACCAGCAAGATATTTCTGTAATAAAATTTGACCTTGTCATTTCTATGGTTAAAACTCTGCAAAGCCTCCCCATTACCTACTAAATAAAGCTCCACCTACCTAAGATGGCATTTAAGGCCCTCCTGGGCCTTATCCTGACTACTTTTCCAGCCTTACCTTGGAAGTGTTTCCTTTTCATTCTTTCCTTGTACCATGCTGTTTTTTGCTTTTATACTTTGTGTATACTATCCACCTTCTCCAGAATGCCTTTCTTTCCCTATACCTCCCTGGCCTATATAGTTTAACATAGCTTTAAAATTTAGCTTAGATCTATCTTCTTTAGGATATAGTCTCTGTCTGCCCTCTCCACTCCCAGGGTAGGTTAACACCCTTTTTTTGTGGTCCCATAATATCATAATAATTTGTGAACACATCTCTTATTTTTCCCTCTTCTATTGGATTGTAGTTTTTTGTTTATATCTCTGCTCTTCCACTGGACTGCGAGCTCCTTAAAGTGAGGGGCCGTGTTTGTCTTGCTCACAGCTCTATCCCCAGCGTCCAGCACCATCCCTAGCATCTAAAAAGGAATGCAATAAAAGCTCAATATACAAAATTAATGATGACAATAAACACATAATTTTATAGCACTGTACTGTTCATAAAGTTATTTCCCACATATTGTCTTACTGGAATCTGCAAAGTCAGATTCAGGACAAACAGCTATCCAAAAGGGAGGCAGTGTCTCAGAGTGGGTAAGAGTTTAGACTTTGAAGTCATACAGATCTAGCTTTGAGACCTGATTCCACCACTCACTAGCTGTATGCTCTTGGGCAAGTCACTTAACCTCTGTAAGTGTTGTTCCCCTCATCTATAAAGAGGGAATAATAACAGTTCCTGTCTTATAGGGTTGTTATGAGGATTATAGGAGATAAATAATTCACACAAAACAAAACAGTTCTTTGTACATACTAAATGCCCAATAAGTATTATTATTATTATTACTATTATAATAATTATTGTTATCCCTCATCTTTTTCCCTATCTGGCTTTCCCTGTTCACACTTGGACTAGATCATCAGAAACTGTATGTAAAGCACTTAGAACAGTTCCTAGCACATAGTAAGAGTTCAAAAAGTGATACCTATTATAATTATTATTATCCTAAGGCAATACTGTCCTCTATATCTGTTGGTTCACACATGGGGCAGAAGAAGTGTTGCTTTGGATTTTAAAAATATTTCTCTTTTGCCTTAGGCTGGGATAAAGTAATCAATTATCCTGTTCATGTCCACCAAATCCAAACTGTGACTTATTCTGAGTCAGTGGCAAGTGCTGAGAAAGAAACATTTCCTCAAAGAATTGAGAAATGATGGCACCCCAAAAATTCAATGCAAAATTGTCTTTATTTTCCTGGAGGAGTTTTAAAAAATCAATTTATTTATTTATTCACCAAATAGTTGTTGAATACCTACCATAGGTTAGGCATTGTGCTGAGAACTTCCCACAGGGAACTTAGAGCTTACAATATAGACTTACTAAATTAGAGTCTTCGGGTATGGGCCCCAGATTTGAGAAGTGTTCTGGGGTAAATACAGAGATGTGTAGTCCAAGGAAATTAAGATAAAATAGATAGTTTAAACCATATGTTTAGCCTGCAACGAACATTTAATGTGTGGCCCTGAAAAGTCCTATGTAAATTGATTATCATTCCCTAGTAATTGACAGCTCCGTTTCAGAGCTACTTTATCTTCATTTCTGATTGCTCTTCAGTAGACAGAGTTTTTCTTTCTTTTATCTTTCTTCCTTTTTTTTTTTTAAGTATTGACTATAAATCTAACTCCATCAAGAGTACTTAAAATGTCATCTAGCAAAAGAACATGTTGGGGGAAAGAAGTAGATGAAGTCCTGTTTTGCCATACATTTGGGCACCCATTATGGCCTTCCCCAACTGTTCCGTCAGTCTACCCCTCATTGGTTTTATTTTTTCTTTTCACTTGAGTTATCAGGTACATGGTATAGTCCATGTTTACCAAATTAAATGGTAGATAATGTACTCAGTTCTAAGCTGATTCTGCTGCTGTTTTAGCAAAACCTTCAAGGACAAAAAAAAAAACTTCATGACCCTTGGGCTCTTGAGGATGGAAGGCCCAGGCCTAATTATCTAAAATATGAGCTATCCTGCCAACCCTTACCACTATAGCTAGTGGCCTGGCTTCCTGATGAGTTTGTACTACTGTGGACGTTGGGGTTCTGGGCTCCAAGCAACGCAAACACACTCAGGCTACATTAAAATAAATGAGACAATTGTGAAGGATGTTCGGGACTCATATAATTGAAGGGAGGCTGGGAAACCAAGTTTACAAAGAGCAGAAGCTAAAGAAGTTCCAATGAACATAGTAATATTGTTTCATAGCAGGAATCGCTTGGTTAGGACGCTGCTGCTGCTGCTGCCACTACTTCTGCCACACGTGCTAACTTCTATTTCCTTGCTTCTCCTATGAAAAATGCAGACTCCCAATAGAACGTCTGATTGGCTGAATTTTTCACTTGACTGCTCCCTGCCTGTGGTAGAAAAAGGATCTGGACACCTAGGTATTCATAGTGGAAGGTGAGAAGTGAGAGGTGAAGCTAAGAATTACTCTCCTGCTAAGCCTACCCACAAAGGGGGAGAGATGTTTTCTCCCAAATTGGACACTTATAGGACAGCAGATAGATTCTGGACAGCTTTTATCCTGAACTCACTCTAATTAGACTTTTGTAATCACCTTGCCACTGAAATGATTCATCACAGTCACTAAAAATCAATAAATTGCCAAACTCAGTGGTTAATTCTCAGTCCTCACCTTATTTGCCTTTTTAGCAGTATTTGTCACAGTTGATCGTTCCTTCCCCCACAGAACAATTTATTCATCTGACTTCCAAGATACAAGTTTATCTTATTTTCTCTTTAGTCACTCATTAGCAACCTTCTTTGCTGGTATTTCTTTATCTCTGTGACTTCTAATTGCTGGAGTGTTCTAGGCCTCATTCCTTGGACCTCTACTCCATCTATGCTCACTTCCTTGATGATCTCATCCAGTTTCATGGCTTTAACCACCATCCATATACTGACTAACCATAAATTTATATTTTTAGCTCAGACTCTTTCTTGAAGCCCAGAATCAAATAGCTATCTACCTAGTATTAATTTTCACTTGGATTTCTAAAAAGCATCTCAAATTTAAAATATTCAGAATCCAACTCCTGATCCTGCTCCAAACTTTTTCCTCTCTCCCATTTCAGTAATTGGAGATTCTAATTGAAATCTCATCCTTACATTTAAGATATATCCAGAATCTGACCATTTCTCACCACCTCTACTGTTATCATTTTCATCCAAAGCACAATCTGTTCTCACCTGGATTAATGGTCTATTAATTGGTCTCTCTGTTTCCAACTTTCTGTATGGTCTACTCTCCTTACAGCAGCCAATGTGATCTTGTTAGAACATAAGTCAAATCATAGTACCCTTAGGGTCAAAATCTTTCAGTGGCTGAGCTGTTGATACAGGATTCTCATGTAACACTGGCTGAGAAGTCTCTAACCAAGTTATTGTGTGGAATACTTGTTGCTTAACAAATCTATAACTTAGGAAATGGACAAAAGTTCTTAAAAAATGGACTAGGCTCCAGAAGGGCTGATCTAATTCTTTGTCACATTGATCAGAGAAGGGAAAGAATATACAAAGCAATAAAAAATAGACTTCGTCTGATATGACTTGGGGAAGTGAAATGTGTTATGTGTCAGAGGCCAACAGGTTGAAGAGAAAGGGACCTCAGCAGAAATGGAGGTGACGGAAACTGTATAAACAGGATTATTACCAACTAACTAGACAATTCCGAGAATGCAGAGTTTATGTCTTTGTATACTCTGGGCTCATTTCAATCTTGAAATAGAACATGTTGCTGTGGAACGAGTTATGGAGGTCATAGACATCCTGATGAATAACTAGAAGAAACCTAGCTGAAAATTTGCTAAATTTAATGCACTGACAAGAGCCTTTATGTTCTGAGTTTCCATGTGTACAAGAAAGTAACAGGGTTAGAGATAAGTTATACAGGTCATCAGAGTAGCCACAATTATTGACTGATGCTGAAAGATGAAATAATAGAATTTCCAATGGAAATGTCTAATGGACTGCCTAATTTGAGAACTGACTTTGGATTTAGAAGCCCATTATTGGGTGACAAGCATATAGCAGAAATGAGGATAATGGTCCATGTGTCCATTCTTCTGGGGAGAAAGGCCATGTGCGAGCCCGAGTGGGTGAAAAGACAGGAAATATAGAAGTAGTAATTGGAACAAATGGTGTCAGTGGATTAGCAAATTAAGTATACTGCTGAAAAGAAAAATTGAATAGATCATTTGTGACACAATCCTGAGATTTTAATCAGGATATTACCTAACTTATGTGTTCACATTAGTAGAAGAGAAAGCTAGGAATTGCTTTTATCTTCTTTTTGATTTATAATGCAACCTGAATTGATTTCTAAATAAACTCCTCAAAGAGGCAAGCCTGATAAGATTAATATTGAAGTCATTTACTGACATCAGAAAAAATATTGCTAATTGTTTCTCCGTATGGTATCAGTGGGAGACAAAAACCTTGTGGATGATTAGCTTTCAATAAAGAGAAGGCCACTGGATTTAAAGTGACAGTTTCATTCTTTGTCTTAGCAATGAGGCAGAGACCAAATAGGAGAGGGCTGCAGATGTCTGTAGTGAATAAAGTGGGAAACAGAATAATTTAATACTGAGAGTGGTACTGACTGGTACAACTCAATCTAATACATATTTATTGGGCATCTACTGTGTGATAGGCATCACATTAGAGGCACTAGGGGATACAGAAATGACATAGCTCTTGCCTCAAGCTGTTTACAGTTATACTAATGGTAGGGATAATAGCAAAAATAGTCATATCTGTAGAGTTTATGTATGACCCTAGGAGCACAAGTTATTGCTGCTGTGTAAGCTAAAAGCAGCGTATAACTGGTAGAGAAGAGGGATTTCTCCCCACTGATTTCAGCTTAGAGCCTGTTGGTGATGACAGGGAAGATGATAAGGAGGAAGCATTTCACAGTGGTATACAGATTGACTGGGCAGCAGTGATAGCACAGAGGTTCTGTGGGAATGTGCAGGAAGGTTGCTGTTTGTCAGTTGCCTAGGAGCATGACTACTCTTCCTGACCCTGACTTTGAGACAGAAGGATATGGAAGGGCTGGGTTTTCAGTAGGTCTTGGGATTGTTGTGTTTGTAATTGGGCCACCTTCTCACTTGTCATCAAGCTCAAGGACTGCCTTGATTGCTGGCTTGTTTCCCAAGAAGGCTTTGAGAGGCCTGTTGGCTTTCAGTTCCTTTTTAGCACTATTGTGTCCCCAGGCTGGTGGTTCTATAAACACTTGGTTCATAAGGTTTGCCCTGTATAACAGAAATGTAAAAAGTGTGAACATTTCAGAAACACCAGCCTCTGTAAATTACTTTATGGTCATTTGAAGTCATTCTTATCCATGCATTAAAGCAGAATTCCTCATAGGTGGCTGAATGGGCCAGCTAGTCATTGTGCCTACCTTCTGGGTGCTTTCTTACAAGTTGTGCTATAGCCACTGTGTGTGGAACTGGCGAAGTCAGTTTTTTGCTAGGGGGTAAGTAGAAGTTGATAAAGCTAGGGAAATAGGTTGAAGAAAAACTGAAAGAAGAAAGAATAGACTAGGACAAGCTGACCCAGAAGGAATAAGAAAAAGAAAAGAATATTAATAGTAGGACTGAGTGACAAGGGAGAAGGGATAGTAGGGTGTAGAGGTGGCAGTGTGGATGGAGAAGTAATCATTTTTAGTAGATAGCGGAGTCTTGGCTTAAAAAAATAAATAGAAGGAGAAAAGAGGAGAGAGGAGAAAGAGTGGGAGTTACTACAGGAATAAAGAGAAGATAAAGGATGCTTGATTACTTTGGAGTCCACAGACTGAGGCCCTAAGGCTGATATGAGATTGCTAGTTTTCCTTTGGGACCAAGGACAGGATGATAGGGCTCATACGCAAACCCTTGAACAGCTCCAATGACATTCTGATTCAACTTACCCATAATATGATTCTTGGATGACAGCTTTTATTCATTTGGAACATTATGCAAGTTCTCAAAAAACCTAATATAATGGACAATGTTTCTTGATTGTGGCAAGAAATATGTGTTTGGTCTCCCAGGCAGAAGTCACCCTGTGCCACGTGGCAGTTCACAAGAGTCTAGAGAGAAGATTGTAAATTGCACTTTTGAACCTGGCCTCACAGCGCCCATCCAGGCAGCTGAGCCAGGCTGAAGTGAACACAAGTTCAGCACAGGCGAATAATGATAAAAAATGTCGTTTGCAAGTCTTTTCTGTCAATAACAAAGCTCATCTTTTTGTGCCAGCAAGACATTGCAGGCAGGCCACATTTCAAATTCAGTTAATCTCAAAATAATTCAAAAATCAAAGAGCTTATTCAACCATCAAGATATACTAGATTGACTCACTGTGTATTCATAGAAGAGACTGCGTTTGGGGGGATGGGAAGGGAAGAATCCAATATCAGAATCAGTCAAAGCAGCACTAGTTTTTATTCAGTTTAAATTGTTTCCAGACCACACAACTGCACTCTGAATACTAAGAAATATTACTAAAGAATATTTGATGATGGCATCATTTGCATTCTCAACTAGGAGTAAAATATAGTACCTTGATCTCTACAATTAAGTAGCCCTTGCTTCTCCCTCACACTTGGGTGTTTCCATCTCACTGGTTTCCCCTTTTAGTTCTTAATTTCACACTCTGTCCTTGCTACAGTTGCTGTAGCACAAAAAGCTAGCAGGGAGGTAGGCAGAGGCATCAGGTTTGCAATTCGTTACAATATTATCTTCTTCATACTATGTTGCATGTGTATAGTTAGCACTTGGGCTTGTTCCGATATTTTCCTCCTCCATTCTCTCAATGATCTCTCTCCCAACTGAAGGGGAAAAGGGCTGGGGTTACTTAACTCTTTGAACCTCAGTTCCCTCATCTGTAAAATATGGGTAATACCTATACCCGGGAAGGCTCTCAGTTAATATTAGCTATTTACTCCCTAAATTTATCCTTTCTTAGTTTTATGGAAGAGGAGATTGCAACTAAGAGAGGTAAAGGCATTTGCCTAAGGCCATAGCCCTGTGAATGGCAGAGTTGCCAGCTCTATAAATGCAGGCAATGTCCTTTGCTTATGTACCACAGTCATGTGCTGCATAACGGCGTTTCGGTCAATAACTGACTGCATATAGGACGGTGGTCCCATAAGATTAGTACCATCTAGCCTAGGTGTGTAGTAGGCTATACCATCTAGGTTTGTGTAACTACGCTCTATGATGTTCTCACAATGAGGAAATTGCCTAACGATGCATTTCTCAGAACCCCCATTAAGTGGCACATGACTGTATTTGATGGTAAGTGAATGGAGTGAGGAAGCCTGTTATATTGTATAGGGCGCGTCCACTACCATCAAGTAATTGTTCAATTTTGATGTAAGACACAGACAGCAAACTTGGCCAAGGAGTTAGAGGAGTCAATAACATCTCCCTACCCTAAAAGTGGTGCTGAGGCTAAAGACTGTCCTTCTCCAATCATTTATTTATTTAATACAGGTCCACAATCTCCTATACATGATTCCAAAATCTGATATCTGAAAACCAAGTTTTGTTTGGTTTTTGTTTTTTGTAAATTTGGCCCCAGACTTATTTAACAGCAAAATTCTTCCTGATCTGATATATGCAGCCTTTTATATTCTTTATTAATCCAACTTGGAGTAAATATTTCTTGGTTTCACTAGAGATATATTAAATGTATTTGATTATGGGATGCTGCTCCACATCTTTCTGGGGTGCAGTTTATAGTATGTGCCCCGCATTATCTTTCTCAAATCTGAAAATTGTTTCAAATTCTGAACTGCTTATAGTCCCAAGGGTTTTAGATAAATGATTCTGGACCTATATATACATATTTAATGCCTTTCATATGCCCGGTTCTGTGCTAGGTGCTGGGAATGTGATGAGACATGAGAATAATGATGATACAGCTAACAATTACAGAGTACTTACTCCATGCCAAGTACTATGAAGTGCTTATGTGAAACCTTTTATTTACTGGTAATACTTACAACAACGTTTTGTAGTAGATACTATTGTAAGTCATGCTTCCTGCCCTCAAAGAGCTCATAGCCCCAGAAGGGAAAACAACAGTCTATGTGATAGACACCAAAAGAACTCTATAAGGAAAATGTATGCACTTTAGCTGCTACTGCTGCCTGGGCCCAGACCCTGTACTACCTATTGCCATACACTGGTGTATAATGGAGTAGCAAAAAGGCCTAGGGCCAAGGGAAGAGGAGGTGGCAGTGATGAAAAAGAAAGGAAAGATAAGGAAGTGGTGGCAGGGTAGCCCAGTGGACCAAGAGGTATCAATGGATAACATTTAACGGGATATAATGTCAGTTGGATAGGGAATTGAAATATAAGAGTATGATGCTTGCTTTGGGGTTCTGGTCATGAGCCTTTAAGGCCCTAGTAGTGGTTACTGCAACAAATAAGAGTTTATTGGACACCCTGGTATATTAGCTTTGGAGGAATTAGTGAGCGGACATTTTGTAGCATCTCATATTTCTCAGCAATTCCTTCCAAAGGCGTGATTTGAGATGAAACCTCAGCGTCCAAGGTTGTTAAGGGGCAGGAGACTATAAACCTAAGGCCTAAGGATGGCTGCTCAACCTCTCCTAAGTGAGTATGGTTTTGCCTATATCAAATAATGCCTTGCCAGGTTTCAGGGCTAGGGTCAAGTTCTGAAATGTGTGAGTGAGTCCAACCTGATGTAGCACCTGCCTGTCTCCAGTGGAACTTTCTTTTTAATTGCTCATACTTGATGGAACACCTGATCCATGCTGTTCAGGTGACCATCAATTACAGATCTCCCTGGCAGCAGGCCGTGCTCCCCCCACCTCTTACAGGTAATTGATGGGCTGAAGCGATTAAAGGTGATATGCTACATCAGACCATCAGTCCCATAACCAAGAAGACATGAGCACACAAAGCATCCTCAGTCCTTAGTTAATAATTCTCATGAGCTGTGCAGACAGGAGCCATTTATATATTTGGTTCCCTCATTTTTCTTTCCTCCCTGGGGTTAGGTGCTGCAGCTGCTAGGGCCATTAGCCCCTTGTCCCTGCTGCTGAGTTCTGGCTTGTGGCTGCTTGTTTGTCAGAACAGAAACCTCGAGTACACAGTGGGTAGTAGGACAGGACAGGCAAGAGGAGAGGAGAGGAGATCTGGGAACTAGTAGTACCTACTCGGGGAGGCAGAGGCTTTGGGACTAACCTAACTGTAGGTTATAGGAACAAGCTGAACCATGCTGGTGGGAAGATAGCAATAACAATTATAATAACATCAAGAGCAGTTATCGTTATTGTTAATATTATAACAATTATAATGACAACTAGCATTGCTTGAACACCTACTCTGTGCTAGGGGCTTTACATTCATTATTTCCTTTAATGGTTGCAAGAACCCTGTGTGGTATGAATCATCATCCCTAATTTGCCCAGTGCTGCACAGCCCAGTGCTGAATTGTTGCAGAGCCTGGATTCAACCTCAAGCCTATTTCTATCCAAAGCACATCCTCTTTAACTAGACTATACTGCCCATTTGAAAAAGTGTCATACAGTAAAGGTAATGTGCTTGGAATTCTCTGGAAGCAGAATTGGTTTGAGGGGCAGACCAGCCAGGTAGCTGCTCCAGGCATCAGGCTATAAGGGTTATTGATATGGCACTGGAAAATTTAGCAGTGTGGAACCAATTAATTCAGGTTTCCACGTGTGAACCCATATATTATTGGCTCTACCCCATCCAAAGCAGACAGAGGCCTTGAAAGAAAATCAAAACAACATTTTACCAGATTTAACATATATCCATTGAGTAATTTTGCAATATGTATACAATTTACATGAAGCGCTAGAGGCCTTGCCAGCACTCCTCAGAACAGCCAGTTGCCTAAAGTAACAGTAGAAATCAGTTGAAAATCTGAAATAGAATAATACATGGTCTAGTGTTATATGCCAGGAAAGAATGAGTTATTTTTCGGCCTAACTTTTAAACACTTTTAATATGCTTCATAATAAATTTTCTGGTTTCCAAATACTGCATTTAATAAATTCCTTAATTTGAACATAAAGAGGTATTAGTTTTATTAATAGAGAATCCGTTAAGTCTGTTTTCATATTTCTCTATACTATTTTCTTTTTCTTCTTCCCTTCTGCTCTCTGCCCTCCTCCCTCTCTCCGTCCTCCTTCTGGCCTCCCCCCTTTTGTACTTTCACAGCAGTGTGCCTCAGAATTGCAGCCCATTAGTAGTTACAGACCCTACTTAATTCTTTATGTATATGACCTTGGGCATCTCTATTCTTGGAACTGGCGCTGTTCCCTGCCGTGGCAGTGGACAGCCCGTGCTGTCTGAGTCTTACAGAAGAGAAAGGGCCATCAGCATGGAAAGAAAATGTGTTCTCGGAATGGGGGCCGCCAGGCGCTCGAGTAGCATTCTACTCCTCACAAAGCAAGGCTTTGATGGTGTGAAAGGAAAACGTGTGGCTTGTATGTTGCTTAAAATGAAGCCCTGTATCTTGAGGTTTTTCTTTCCTTCCTCCGCTCTCACCCCAATCCCCCCAGAGAACTTGACTTGTCAGTAGACGATGCTCTTAAAATCCTTTTAGCCACCCATGTGGGCAGTACAACTGGCAAAATGACAGGCAGTCTGCATTAGTGATGTTAGCATCCTGGTATCACAAAGCAGCACTGAGTGAAGCCAAGGGGCAGGGAAAGGAAGCAATTCTGGTGGCATAGAAACTGGGAAAGATTGTAGAGAGCCCATACATTGCAAAACTGATTGAGAATAGAATCATCAACGTTTAGAACTAAAAGGACTCTTAGAAATCATTAATCTAACCTCCTGCTTATACAAACAGGAGATGGAGGCCCAGAGAGGGAAGGGGTTTACTAAACTTATGTAATAAGTGTCTGTGGCAGAGTAGGCCCTAAACTCTGGTGTCCTAACTCCCAGAAGAGTGTTATTTCCCTGCCTCCCAAACATAGGCAATACACAGGTCTGAATGGAATCGAATATAACTATCATCTAAGGCAGCAGGAATTAAAGCCCATTCCCCTGAATTTTCTTGCCACTTGTATACTCTATTTTCTTTAGGTCAAAATGTGAGCTAAGTAACTCAGTGATCTAGCTACAAAATGACTTTGCTGTCAAAGATTATTCTAGAATCCAAGTATACAAGATTCAGACAAATATAACTCTCTCTGCTTTTAAACTGTCATCGCTTAGTAAAAGGGAGTGGGGAAGGTTTAAACACAAATTGTCTGCTGGTATTTGCAATATTAATGGAATCAAAAAAAGAAATATTAATAAAGGCAGTGGCAGTGTGGACAGGGACCTGGCTCCACACTTATTGATTTGTCTCTGAGACCCTGCAGATAATAAGGGAAATGGCATTTATCTGACATGGTCTTGTTTCATTGTTGGGGCTCTTTTTTCCCTATATGCTTTAGTTTGTTACATCAAAGAAGAATTGGTCCTCTTGGCTATTATGTGGTAGGCTATTTATGTTGACTTATAGAATCACAACTGGTCTTGTTATTCCCAGCATACTTAAAAAAAAATTCCAGGATGAGTGTTTTGGCTTGTTAGGTTCAATGAATGAAAAAAAAATTATAGCTGGTGAGGAATTTCAGATTGAGCTCTCCAAGTGCTTTATTTTAGAGAGGAGGGCCAGGATCTAGACATGACTTGTTCAAGGTCACACAATAAATTAGTGCTGAGCCAGGATTCGAACTCAGATCTTATGACTCCTAGAACAGTATGCTTATTGGTGTAAGGAAGGGTTTTCACAACTGTTTGGATGGTGGGTTATCACATCATATTATTCTCAAAATATTCATGGGTTCTGTGATTATATTGCACAATGCATTCTTGGAACATCATTCAGCTCCAGATGTGAAGTCTAATTTGGAGTCTATTATGACTTGTGCAACCTTGGGCTAGTCACTTAAACTTTCTGTGTCTCATTTCCCTTATCTGTAAAAACTGTAAACTCATGCCTGCCTCATCTAGCTCACTGGATTCTTGGAAGTCTCAAACAAGATGGTGGATAAGAAAGTGCAAAGTATAAAGTGTTATTCAGATGAAGTTACAGTACTATTAATGCCATTACAATACCTTCAGAGAATTTTTGCTTTCAGCAATGGCAGACTACTACTTTTTAGGGCCACATTATGACGTTTGTGGGCTTTAGGCACTTTTGCTTTCAAGAGCTCTTTCCTTCACAAAAAAATATTAAAAATTGTATTTTATGACTGCACTGGCATAAAGATGGATATATTAATATTACATATTAAAACATCGTCTTCAACCTAAAAGTTTATTTTTTTCTTTTTATTTTAAAAGAAATTAAAACATTTTTGTGGGCCCCTAAAATTCTGTGGGCCTTAGGCGTGGTGTCTACTTTTCCTAATTAATAAGTCAATCCTGCTCGTTTGGACCAACCCACCAACGGAGAACAACAAAAAAAGCTGTTCAAAATATAAATAATGTCCATTTAAGACACTGGAGATCAAACAAGTCAGAAAAGAATTAGTGGACCAAGACTAAGAGGGGAGAGAAGCCTAGAGAGGTGAATCCAACATTTAGTGCCATATTTCCCCTCAACATATTTCTCGACTCCAAAAGTGCAACTGAGAGGCTAAGGAAGCTGAGCAGAGTTTGCATCTCCAGGGACTGGGGGACAAAATTGAAGGTTAGGGTCCATTAAAGGGGAGAGTTTCTGGTAAAGCCCTGGTTTGGGGTTGGAACTTGGAAGGGCAACATCTTACGGATAAGGGCAAACCAGAAATAGGACAGCCCTTATGGAGACTGAAGCCTAACATATAGTTGCTTTATTACCTGACTGGATTAAAATGATCTGAGGTTGTTAGTGCCCTTAGGCTGTTAGTGCCTGCTGAAAACAAACATAAATCATCTCTGGAGGAAGATAATATCATCTAAAGCCTCAGATTTGTTTTATAATTTTTACATATGATGTCTTGGATGTTCAGTCAAAAATAATCAGGCATAGGAAGAGATAAGACCACATGGCTAGAAACTAAGGTAAACCATAAATAATAGAAACAGATCCACAAGGGCCCCAGATAATGGTTTTATCAGATACAGACTTTAAAATAACTATGATTTATATGTTTAAAGAATTAAAATGTTGGGCTGGCCCCATGGCTTAGCGGTTAAGTGTGCGTGCTCCACTACTGGTGGCCTGGGTTCGGATCCTGAGCGTGCACCGACGCACCGCTTCTCCGGCCATGCTGAGGCCGCATCCCACATATAGCAACTAGAAGGATGTGCAACTATGACATACAACTATCTACTGGGGCTTTGGGGGCAAAAAAAAAGGGAGGAGGATTGGCAATAGATGTTAGCTCAGAGCCGGTCTTCCTCAGCAAAAAGAGGAGGATTAGCACAGATGTTAGCTCAGGGCTGATCTTCCTCACAAAAAAAAAAAAAAAAAAAGAATTAAAATGTCTACAGATGGGATGGTTTGTTTTAGACTGGAGATGAATTACAGAAATCCATGTGGATCTTCAGTGAGACATTTGTCAGTTTGGCACATTTGCCACACCCATCCCCTGTGTGTGGGTCTTCCACTTGGAAAGCTACCTGTAGGAGCCAGTGTGAGATGTTGCCATCCATGTGAAGTTTGGTTTCCCACAGATGCTTATGACTTCTTTGAACTTTTAGTGTTCCATGTTTCTTTTCAGGTGTACATCATAGTGCTCATTTTTATAAGACCCCTTCTAAAATTTAGAATGTGTGATCATTTGGAAAACATTGGGCGTTGATTGATCTTTGCATGCACAGATAAGTAGTAAAACAAGATTGTAGGAGGAATGCCAAGTTTACTTAAGAAATTAAACTCTTTTAAAAACAGTTCTCAAATAGCCTTTTTTTGCACCTGCCTTCCTACAAATAATGTTCTAATTACAAATGAGTCATATCTCTTAATTAAAGTTTGCCCAAAGGAGTCTTTTTACTAAAGCAGTTTATTAGCACTTAGTTTACATTTGTGCATAATACTTGATAGAATTCTTCTTCTTTAATCTTTATCTGGAAGGTAGACTTTGCACAAATTCAGATTAATCCTATTTCTAAATAATCTAATTTGGCAAAGTTTTATTCTTATAAAAGGCAACTCTGAGTATCCTCTTTCTTGGATTCTTCCAACTGGCTGTCTAACAAAACACAGAGCATAAAAATAATGTTTTAGTAGGGTCTGGGGAAAAAAAGGTAAATATTTTGAGACATGGTGTCAATTATTCTTCTAAGGAAGACTACTCGTGGCTCAATGAATGCAATTTGTTTTTTTCAGCAAGGCCAGGTATGACCCAGAGTGTTAGAAAGGAATTAGGCAGAAAGAGAGAGAAGAGTTTAGAATGATCACTTCAGAGACAGTTTCAAATGACTGTAATGAAACTATTTCCCATTTGACAAAGCACCAAAATGATATTCAGTGGTCACCAGCAACACAAGTTTTCCTCTCCCCTACCCTTTCTTTTCCTTACCTCCCCCCCTTCCTTCTTTTTACTGGATGTTGAGTTTTCCCCCAGCAAACGTCATTGGTTTGAATAATCCTGCTGTTTTTTGAATTATGCCCTTTTGCTGTGTTGTGGCCTCTGATGGGAATGGATTTAGTCCTAAGATATATTTTTATGGCTATTTTAGTTCCCTCCAAGGAGCCTCACTTCATTTTCCCATGGAACACAACATGAGTACCACCATTTTAATTCAGGAGGGGGTCACACCATTAATTCAGGAGGATTTGTATTTTCTGAGCTATTATCTTTCACAAATCATATGTAATCACATTTCTAAAAGTACACTCAGACCCATTGTTAACTGGATATGAAAAAAATTCAGCTCACTGCCCTATATTGTGACAAAAATGACCAAGAAATGAATAGGCTTTTACTGATCCCCATCTACATGAGGAGTTCACATTAAGAGCTAAAGGGAGATAGATATAAAAGAAAGCACAGCGAGGGGTTCTGTCTTTACAGGAGTTGATGGCCAAATAGAAGAGAATGGATATATGTGAGGAAATGGTGGGAGGCCTTTGCTCTGCTCTATATTTGGACCTCATCTCTTTAGCCCCCACTGGGCTTAACCTAGTGCCTAGTGTATTTTCACCACTCAATAAAGGGATGTTAAATACATTAAAGAAGTAAATTAATGTGGGTACTTATTTGTCATTAAGCCACACATACCTCCAGGACAGAGCTCATCCAAGGAGAGCTAATGTAGTGCTCACAAGGAGGCAGTGAAATTTGATGGTTCCCTGACCATCAACTCAGCAGTAGGTCTTAGCCTTTGATGGGGTCATTCACTCTTTGAGACTATGATAAAACCTATGAACACTCACTCCAGAAAAATACATGAATGCACATGTATGCTAACTTTTGAGGGCAATTTAGTCTTCCTGTGGATTCTCTAAACGTGCATAGTTCCTTGGTTAGGAACCCCTACTCTACTAGGTACCTATTACAAGTCAGGCACTATGTGTGGAATATACTGGATGCTGTGAGAGCCCAGAAGAGAAGTATTTGTCCTGACCTGGTCATTCAGAGCAGGCTTCCTGGAGAGGTGGAGATTGAGGCAGAAACCTGAAGGATGAACGGAATAGTAATACTAATAATAATTTACACGACACCTTTAAGAGAGGCCTTTCTTGTCCACCCTGTTGAATATAATGCCCTATTTTCTATCTCATTACTCTTTCTCCGTTCTTCATTAGCACATATCACAATCTGTAACTGTGTTATTTGTTTTATTTACTCATTTATTATAAATCCCCCCACAAGAATATAAGTGCCATGAAGGTGAGTTAGTTCTGTCTGTTCTGTTTACTGCTGTATCCCCAGTACCTGAAACAGTGCTGGCAGACATTCTTAATTATTTGCTGAATGAATGAGGGCTTCCTAAGCAGATGGAACAGCTTGAACTAAAGCACAGAGCCATGAGAGAGTATGTGGAGACCGTGAGCAATTCAGTGTACTTAGAGCATAAAATGTAAGACTGAGAGTGATGGAGGGTGAGATTGAAGAGGAAAGGAGTGTACAGGTCATGGAGGACCTTGTTAAAGCAGTTGAACTCCCTGTACTTCCACTGTGGAGGGCGAATCCATATAGTCATTCATGGGGACAATATCCAAACTTCCAGGAGAAAGAACACGGGGTGGAGTTGGGCAGGGAACAAAGCAGGATAAAATAAGCCCAATAGAGTCTGACTTAGGATGTTCTGTCATAGGAACCCTACAACTGCTCCTTGCCTTTGACTCTGGTTTGGGTCTCTAACTACGGGCTGGTATTTTGGACTTAAGCTCTGTTAATAAGAATAATGATGATGATGCTAAAAATAATAGTTGAGCCAGGGACTGTGCCAAGCTGTGTACATAGATTTTGTCATTTCATCCTCACAACTGTCTTAGGAAGGAGGTGCTGTTTCTATAATTCTGTGATTTAGATAAGGACATTGAGACTCAGGTGAAGCAACTACTTCAATGTCACACTTCAGCAAGTGGAAGAGTAAGGATTTGAAACTAGGCAGTCTGAGTCCAGAGCCCAATTCTAACTAGTAATCTCTACTGCTTTCCTACTACTAGACTTCCGTTTCTGCCCTTAGGCTCTGCCACTGGACTTGGACAGACTCAGCTCTATACCACCGGGCTTCTTGTCCTTAATTTCCATCCTCAATGCCCTAACACTGGCTCACAGGCCTTTATGGCCAACTCATTCTCTGGTCTGTGATAAAATAACATCACACAGGAATAATCAGATCCCTAATAACATTCAACACTGAATTCTCTAGAGGTAGTTTAAGTGGATTAGAAATTATCTAGGCCAAATCTTGCTTTCAAATCAGTATTGATGTTGTCACTTTAAGTGATTTGTTGACAGAAATAGTATCTTTGATTAGCTTGGTCTAGAGAAGGCCTTTTCTGTTACAGCAGATGCCTGCCTGTGTCAGGAAGTGTAGGAACTGGAAAGTCTATGGAAATGTTTTATGAATCAGTCTATATCGCAATGAATGTGTAAGGAGGTAATTATGATAACAACCATTAGCACTTCTGGGTTGGTTACTATTTGCCACATACTTTTTATTGTATTTTTCATGTATAACTTATTTAATTCATATGACCTTATGAGGTAGGTACCATTATTATCTTCATTTTACAGATGAGGAAACTGAAGTACAAAGAAATAGTTATTTAAAGTGCCCAAAATAAAAAGCTGGTAAGTTACCTCATCCTATTCTAACTGAATATGAATCTAGGCAAGTCTGGCTCCAAAGCCTGTTCTCTTAACTAGACAGGACATCCTTTGCAGGGTGGTTTCATCATGTTGTGCAACATAATTAACTTAAGATGCGTGTACTGAGAGCCTATGATGTGCACAGCATACTGCTAGGACCTGAGTTAGGATACCTTCACATAATGCAAGAGATGATGGAGGCTTAAACTAGGGCACTGGAAATAGGTTTAGAACTGAGGGCCAGACACAAATGACATTTTGGAGATAGAATTAGTAGAATTTAGTGACTTTTTGGATTGCATGTGGACAGGACCAGGTTTGGAGGGTGGCTCAGTGAGGGAAGAATCCAAAATGACTTGGAAATTGTTAGTACCCATGACTAGGAAAATTGTGGTCAAATTGACTGAGATAACTAGTGGATATTTGGAAGTCATGTTTGAAGCTCATAAGAGGGATCAAGACTAGAAGCATGAGAGGGAATGAGTTCACTTAGGTGGGGAGGGTAGAGTGAGAAGATAAAAGAGCCAAAGAGAGAACTTTGGGAAATCACTACATTTAGGGAAGGGGAGTTAAGAGGAGTCAGTGAAGGAGGTTGAAAAGGAGTGGACAGGGATTTAAGGGGAAAACTAAAAGAAGGCAGAATTGTATAAGCCTTGGGAGGAGTAAATGATGAATGCCGTCAGGAGGCCAGTCCCGGTGGCGCAGCGGTTAACTTCCCACATTCTGCTTGAGTGGCCCAGGGTTCACCCGTTCGGACACTGAGCGCGGACCTACTCACTGCTCATCAACCCATGCTGAGGAGGCGTCCCACATAGAAGAGCTACAACTCTACAACTATGATGCACAACTATGTACTGGGGCTTTGGGGAGAAAAAAGAAAAAGAGGAAGATTGGCAACAGATGTTAGCACAGGGCCAATCTTCCTCAAAAAAAAATCTACTTAGAAGATCAGAAGTTAAGATAAAAAAAATGATGAACACTGTCAGATGCTCTACAATGGTCATTGGGATGAATATTGAGAAGAAGCCTTGGGGTCCACAATTATGAAAATGCTGTTTACCTTTATGAACACATCGGTTATGGTGAGGGCAGAAGCCAGGCTACAGGAGGAAAGAAGTGAGCAGCTAATGAAAAGGAGGCAGTAACCTTAGACTACTCTTTCAAGAAGTTGGCAAGAAGGGAATGAAATAAATTAAATGGGAGCTTGCAGGTGGTGGAGGTTTGTTTATTTTAGAGTAGGAGAACTTGAGTGAGCACATGTCAAGGGGTATAAGCCCTGGGAGAATGAAGAATGAAAAAGGTGATAGTGGTGGGAAGAGCCAGGTTATGGAGATGATGAGATCAGAAGCAGAAAGCAAGGTTTATCTTTATAGCAGTGGAGAGCTACATTTATCTTGGAGAGACAATTCTAAATTAAAAAGTTAGGGAGTTCACAGACAATGGATATATTTTTTCTTAGGGAAGTAGGAGGCAAAAATCATTAGCTAAGAGTGAGGGGACCCAGAATGCCTTTGTCATTTTGAAAATAGGTTGAGGGAAAAGATTTGAGAAGAGAAAATAGAAATGGCTGACTGTGAAATTACCGTATTTTAGTAAATGATATCTCTCAGAATATTATTCTAGGAGACAATGAGAAAAATGTTTCTAAGGCAAATATATTGGAAAATTAATCATAGTAAACCTTCACATTATATATGAAAATATTAAAGACTCTTAGAATTTCTGTAGTAGAGAAATTACCTACCTTTATTCTGCATTTTCAAACTTATTTCTCCATAGTCATTTCTTCACATAGCAACTATTAATATTCCACATCATTAATGTTCCAAGGAACACACTTTGGGAATGCTGATATAGAAGGTTGATTTGAGATAAGTCAAAGGACTGATGAACTACATTGAGAATCCAAGTGCTATTTCATAAAATAAATACGTGTGTAATGGATGTGTTTAGTGCTGTGGCATGACATCTGCCAGCAATGCTTTGTAGACTGGAAGCTGAAGCAGAGAAAATGAAGAGTTGTGTTTGTCCAAGCTTGGGTTTTGGCAAGGCAAACACAGCAGAAGGCAAAAGGCATAAAATAATTGAAGATCTAGTGGGAGTGCTGTTGATGTAGTTGATGAGGGAGGGAAGGCTGGGGAAGGAGAAGGGCAAAATAACTGGGAGAGGTAGGAGAAGTTGAGGGCTTTGTTTTCTTAATGACGTCAAAGGATATTTCTAGTGGGAAAGCGGGAAAGGGAGAGGTGTAGAACAGGAGGTGATGGGGAGAAGAGATTTTCTTTGAAACAAATAGTGTGCAATAAACTATCAAATGCTGCTGAGAGATTGAGTAGGATGAAGCTAGAGAAGAGGCTGATGCACTTGGCAATTAGGTCATTAGTTACCTTTGAGTGAACAGTGTGAGTATAGTAGTAAGAGTTATTAAGGGAGTGTGTGGTGAAGATATGCACAAAACAAAAAATACCCATCGATTTTTGTCAGTAAAAAGAATGAGAAATGGGGAATTACTTGAGAAGAGTGGTGTCCAAATAAGGTGTTTTTTTTTTTTTAATATTATTTTGTTTGCAAGTGTGAAGAACAGGTGAAACTGGGGGCTTGAGAATAGTGGGACATTGGCTAGGAGTGTTGGGATAGGCAGTAAGTAAGAAATAAAATGACCAGAAGCATTGAGGGCTCAGCTGAGGAAAGTTAACATGGATTTGTCTTATGGTGTTTCTTTGATTTGTGTTACCTGGGAGCAAGAGGGTTAGGAGATCGCGCTGGCAAGGGAGGAGAGTAAAAGCAGGAGGAACCTCACAGACCGGGAAAATGGACAGAAGTTGCAAGTGGGAGTCATGAAGAGGTTAAAGACTGATTTAGTGGGAGTGAGGAAGCAAAGTAAGTTGTGTCTAGAAGGAGGGCAGGCTCTTAGTTTGAGTTCCAAGTGAGGCTAAGTTACAAATTTTGATCAAAGGAGAGTGAGATTTGAAAAGAGTAGAAATGAACATCTTCAGAGGAGAATAAATTAAGGAATTGCTAGGCCAGGGTGTGATATGGATTATGCATATAGAAATTGATGTCACCCTGGACAGGAGTCTGTGCGGAGGGAAATATTATTTGCAACGCAATGTGAGGAGGGACCTGGGGTGGGCGATGCCACTGTGGAGGATGAGAAGGTGGTGTATTTGGACTACAGTGTGAGCTTCAAAGGAGTGGTAGCTGAAGGAAGGAGATGGAATAATGGAAGGCAAGCAGCTCAGATGAGTGAGGAGAAGGCCAAACTGCTCTCTTGGCCTTGAGAGGGAGAGGAAGAGGGGCATCCCCTTGGAATGGTTATGAGGGAGGCAGGGATCTTAGGGGGAAGCCAGCAGGCAGTAGGTAAATCACAGGGCAGAGGGAATACTCTGGGGGAAAGGTAAAAAATATAAAAATTACTATTGACAGTAGAACAAGGCTCCAGAGGGCACAGTGAAAGAGTCCAAAGGGACAACAGAAAGCAGCAGAATATGACACAACAGAGGATGGACCAAGTTGGAGAGGGCTGGAAATAAAGTAAGCAAAACTAGTTTGATGTTTTATTCTGTGAGCAAGAGTGATGATGTGTAATGAGGCTGAAGGACACAAGGCCCCAAGGCTTCAAACTGGGACCCAGTTGAAGGGTAGACAGTTCCTACCTGGAAGGAAACTGGTGTGGTTGATTAGAGCTAGCTAGACTTTCCATGAGATCTGGGTGAGACTGAGGGCTGTGCTGGAGTTTAGAGCTGCATCAATATGGGCTCCTGACTGACGATGACAGTACAGCTTTTTTGAGTTGTGACATCCCACATCAGAGACCTTTATTCAAGGAGAAGTGTAAAACGTCCCCCCAATCCTATTTCTGGTGATGTGTGGATTTCCTCTCCCTATGCCTGTGGACTGCCAGTGCTTCCCAATGTCTTTATATTAATGTAAATAAAAGAGAATTTTCAGAAGTACTGGGGGGTATAGGAGTGAGAGAATGAGCCAAGCTCCTTTTGTAAGGTTTCCTTCAGAGCCAGCCTTGGAATATTGTGACATGAGGAAATATTCATGGCACTTGCTATTTCCCTGCCTTTCCTCTAGGTGGCCTCACCGCTGCCTGCCCACAAGATGCTTAGGGCCCTTGCACCATTTCCTGTTTAACCAGGGCTGCTTAAAGTAACCAGCCCTGTTGCAAACCCTGGCCAGACTCAGCTCTAAATTTTTCCCTTTCTTTGTTCCAACACCTGATTCTGTGCCTTCAAGACCCTACTCTCTTCTTCCCAGGATGTTCCCCTGGTAGCTATTAAGTGAATCGGCGCTAAAGTAGTTAAATCTAATAAGAAGTTAATGTTTCCATGCTCCCAGGGGTTTTTCTATTTCACTTGAGTGCCTTACCCCAAATAAAAAAACTGACTGTAATGATGGGAATTGAAAGCTCTAGAGTAGGGGAAAAGAAAGCAAGAAAGGGCTTTCTGGCCCTCAAATTAAACCAGCAAGACATTCGACTGCTGCTGGTTTCACTGAGGTGCAGGGCTGATTCTGTTTTCCAGAGCACTTGGGATTAGCCCTGGTTCCCTGTGACACCCCAGATTTCTTGGTGAAACTACTTGCATCTTCTTGAATTTTCTCTTTCTGGCCCATCTATTTAGGCCTCTGTGAATTATGTAGTTATTTTTTTCTCTTCCTCAGAAACTTTATACTTCAGCCTGCTTGAGGCATAAATAAGCTAAATCTTGCAAAGAGCCTTAGAAAGGTACTTCTTCCTAAGATCAATGAAAAGAAGCTTTGAAAATAGACCCATTAAGTGGCTTTAACTCTGCATGAAAAATTGTATAATCAGATAAATCTAATTCTTGAACAGGCTGAAACCTGAGTTTTTCCATCCATTTTCCTTCCTCCAGCCAAAGAACTCCAGGTGCTCACTAAGGAATGTAAATGTCAAGATGGGCTTTTTTCGATATGCGCCTTCCAGGGAGTAGAGACTGTGTCAATGGCCCTGTTGGTTTCAAGCAGTGTCTGGAGCCCTTGCCAGCAATCATGGGCCTGAGTGCTCATCATATGCAGAGCCTAAAGTGGCGCAAAGCCCTATCCAGAGCCAGTGCTAAGCAAAAAAGAGATACTTTACTCTCTATTCAGAATATTCACTTAATATCTATTCTTCAGTGTGTGCTGTCTATGTGTTTCCACATAAGAGTTGTCTGTTCAGAATGGTAATATCTTAGGAGAATTTTTTCCATCTGTGAATTTCCCAGACTAACCTCTTCCTCATCCAACTTGCAACTAATTTATTTGACCATCTGCTTCACTCTCCACTTTCAGGCACCTCATACATAGAGACATTTACAAGCACACTGGACTTTCTTCTTCCTTCAAGACATTGAGTGCCTTTAGGCAACCCTTAGACAGCTCAGGGACCTCTACCGTGTCCCTTGCTATGGACCTGTTGTACTGCACGATATTCTCTCCTATCCAAGTACCTACTTGCTGGCAGTTGTCACGTTGAAAATCAATCTGGCAAATCAATCTCTGCTAAGGTCCTAATGCCTAATAATTGCCAAAGTGTGGCTTCTGTCCTTCCCCTCAGGCACATTTGCATTTCAAAAAGAAATTTTTCAGAACACAAAACCTTATTCCAAGAAATGACTCTCTATAGCGTGAATTTCAGACATTTATTCTTTTAATAAATATTTAATAAATGCCTTCTATGAGTCAGATGTTACATTAGGACCAATGGATATGACAATAATAAAATGTGGTTCCACTCTGGGAGCTTACAGTATAGAATGGAAAATGGGCCTGTAAAATAATTTCAGTATAGTGTTATAAGTGTTATGAGAAAAGTATTTTTAATTAATTCAAATTAACACACATTTATTGATTTCCTACCATGTGTCAAGCACTGTACTAGATACCAGAGAAATAGCAGTGAGTAAAGGAGACAGTCTCTGTCCTCATTGAGCTTCCATTCTCTTATATGTACAAGACAGTATGGTTTCGTACAGGAGGGAATGACTTAACTGGGAAGGTTGGGCAGGGCTACAGTGGTCATGACTTTTGAGCTAGATCTGGGAGGATGAATAAAATTTCATCAAGTCCATGAGATTTGATATTCCAGGCAGAAGGAATATCATGTATAAAGACACAGAAGCATGAAAGATGGACATATGGTATCCTTGAGAAATGAGTAGTTTAGGGTGTCTGGAGTGCTAAGAATGTGTATTGGAGCATCATGGCAATGAAGTTGGAACGACAGGTTAGGCCAGATGGTGAAGGATAGCAGCTATATAACCCTGTGGTTCTGGATCACATGGAACAGGTTCAAATTTGGGCTCTGTTACTTACTAGCTATGTGACTTTGGGCAAGTTATTTAATCTCTCTGTGTCTTGGGTTCCTCACCTATAGAGTGGGAATAATAATTGTAATAAATTCATGGGATTGTAGTGAGGATTAATTTATGTAAAGTATAATGTTTGTCAAGTGCTTAGCACGTGGCTTGAGACACAGTAAGTGCTCAATAAGTTGTAACTGTTGTTCTTATGTACAGGAGATTGAATTGTATATGTAGGCAGTGGGGGCCTGTTGAAGTTAGATTCTTGAGAAGGGGAGTGGCTTGATCAGATATGTTTTATATTTTATTTTATTTTTTTCTTTTGTTGAGGAAGATTGGCCCTGAGCTAACATCTGTTACCAATCTTGCTCTATTTTGTACGTGGGATGCCACCACAGAATGGCTTGATGAGTGGTGTGTAGGTCTGCACCTGGTATCTGAACCCACGGACCCTGGGCCACTGAAGCGGAGTGTGTGAATTTAACTGCTGTGCCAGTGGGCTGGCCCCCAGATATGTATTTTAGCAAGACCACTCTGGCTAGAGAGAGGAGGAGAGATCTTAGGAGTTAAAGGCTAGAGGCAGGGTCCATAGTCAGAAGACATGTGCAACAGTTAAGGAAAGAGATAACAAGGGCCTGGACAAAATTGGAGTAGAGTGACAAAGAGTCTCTCCTTGACAGAACTTTAGATAGGCTCCTCTGAGCCCTATTCTCAACTAGGCTTTGACCTTGAACTTCCATGTCCACCCTTGCTGAGTTCAGTTTTAGCAAGAATCCTGATAAGCCAGTTTAGAGAGAGTCCTTCACCCTTGATATCTGGTCACCTTGGCCTGCCTTCAGCAAGAATCTGTTAAGTCCATTTAGCAAGAATCCTCTCACCCTTGATGTCTCCTCTTAGTAATTTCTATCCACTGACCCTTTCACTCTGCTCATTAGCTATAAATCCCCAGCTATCTTTTGCTATGTTTAGAGTTGAGCCTGATCTCTCCCCCCTATTATAATACCCCTATTGCAATAGTCTTGAATAAAGTCTTCCTTATTCTATTAACAAGTGTCAGAATCATTTTTTCTTTACTAAGGAGATGAGGAGGGTCTGAGGGGATGGAGTTCAATGTAATTTAGAGGATTGTCCTCTTAGTTCTTGATTCACAGGGGTAAGAAGAGACAATTAAGGTCAAAGATGGAATCACAGATGATTCTAGGTGATTGGAAGGAATGATGATACCTTTAACTGAAATATGGATTACCAGAGGATGGGTGTGTTTTTTTTTGGGGGGGGGGAGTGTGCTTAGTCCATTTCAGCAAGCTTTGTCAAGTTTGTATGTCTGTGTGATGTATCTCTATCTCTATCTCAAGATTGATTTAGCAAGCAGATGGAAATAGGTGGTCGTTGATGACAATGTAGTTGATGAAATAATATTAGATCAGATTATCTAAAAAGGATATATAAAACTATAAGAAAAGAGGACCGAGGACAGGATCCTGAGGACACCAACATTGAAAGAGTAGGCAGAGGAAGAGGAACAAAGTAGGAAACCTCAGAGCAGTCAAAGGGCATGAAGACAAAAAATTAGGAGTGAGTGTTACCAGAGCTAGGGGATGAGAGTTTCAAGGAGGAAGAAGTGGGAAATAATCTCAAATGCAGCTGAGAGGTTCAGTTAAATTGGAAATTAGGAGGACACTGAGAACCTTTACCAGAGCTGCTTTATTGGTGACGTGAGGACAGAAGCCAGATTGCCTGGGTTGAGACGTGGCCTTGACCTCTTTATCCACGCTGTTCTACAAGTGGCAAAGGAGATGAGATCACAATCAATTTGGAAGAAAGAATAAGACATCGGTCTTGTATACATACGCAACCAAATGCTCCACTGCTCTTGTAGTGGGGCTGTTTCACAGGCAGTAAGGTCTGTGGCTTATTTTGATGACCCTTGCAAACAGTGACTCAGTAGCTGTGTAGACACTTTCTAAGAAGACAAAATTTTAAGGATATGAGAGAGGAAAGTTGATCTTTTTAATTTATAATTCAATGAAATCAGAAACCCTTTGGTTATCCTTGTTAAAATTTAATCATAGATTAGTGAATTCTACTTTCCTTAATGAAATGCAGTTAGTATTTTCATCTCTGAATAGTCCTTTAAAGAAACTTGCTGCTATATTTGCCTTCCTGAGGAAAGCTAAGTTACCTCTCATTATCTTTGACTCACATGTGAGGCATAGAAATTCACGTGGAGTACAAAATTTCTTTTTTTAAGCATGTAGGATTTTCACAGCATCCAGATGCTTGTATAACAAAGTGTGGACTCCATCCCCCTCCCCCACTACCCTGTTAAGCTTCCTTCATTTGTGTTGAAACAGGTTTTCTACTTTTCTCCCATCCTCGTAGTATATTAAGAATATATACAGAAGAAAAAAAACTTTCTAAAGCCGCAATTGCCTTTGCCTAAAAGAGAAACCACTTTGCAAAGGACCATTGTGTAGCAGACCTAAGGTGTTCATTATAATAGATTCCGGATGTCAGCCTTACAATTCATTTCTGAAAGGAATAAAACCACCAATTCTAACACTTGTCTGGGAACCCCTAAGCAGAGAGGAAATCGGCTAGAAGATATGCAGATATGGGAGTCTGTGCTACCTAACTGCTAAGGTGTAGGATGGATCTTAATCACAGAGGAAGTTTGGAAGCAATAAAAGGGGCGTCTGTGGAGGCTCTTCAAGTTCCAAAGCTCATTTTACCCTAAGAATATAGGGCCCTGGGGCCTGTGTGTTCACAAGCAGTAAAGCAGTCTAATTCTTCCCAAGTCGCTAAAAGAGCACACTAAAAATGATGCCTTCCTCAGCACTTCCTTTCAAATGGTTCAAGAAGAAAAACCATGGCATCTTTTCCAATAGCCACATCCTATTTTCAAATCTACCAAAAATAGTGGCTTTAATTCACAGGCGTTAGACAAGAGGGGAAAATGTGCTCAAAGGGACAGCTTGATTTTCTGCTAATCTTAACATTTTATAAAAATAAGTTTACTGACAAGGCAATGATCTTGGGTAGAAAGCAGGCTGATTGGAATGCCCAAGCTTTTTAATTCATTTGCTTTGTTTTTGTGTTTTTTTTTTTTTTTTCATTTGCGGTAGATATCTCTCACCAAACTATCCCCATGTCCTTGGCCCTTTGTGAGCAAAGAAGCGGCTTTGCTAGTCCAACTATTGAGGGCTGAAAAGAAGTCATGAAAATTAGAAATGAGGGGGATATTGGTGATTGTCAGTCATTTCATTAGCACCTTTGGCATGTTTCCTAAAAGACGATATAAAAGATCTGTAATATGTACCTACAATGGAACCCCAAACTAATGTCTCTTGGGCATAGTACATTATGTATTTGAAGTCAGAAAATTGCTTTTACTTACTGATTAACTGTGACAGTGAAAGTGTTTTGGCTTTGCTTCAGGCTACTGGTCAAAGGACTGCTGAAGAAATTGGCCACCCTGAAGAATACCATTGCCATTGAGAAATAGGGAAAGGGAAAGAATAGAGAAAATTAAGCTATCGTGTATGTGTGTGCGTGCGTGGGTATGTCTGTGTGTTGAACACAGTACCCCCTTAGACCTGAGCAAGTAGGGCTTTTGCTATGGCCCACACCTCAGAGAGCCCTGTGCTTTGAAGCACCTTCTTCAAAATTGTCTAAGGCACCTCTAGTGCTGTCCAGATGAGTCTCCCTGAGTGTGGGCTGGTGCCTGCATGAATTTCAGTCCCCTCTGAGACTGTTCTCAGTTCTCTGTTTTAGGGCACTATCTGCTCCTCCATTCTGGGCATGGGGTTGACCAGATGACCCAAGGAGCTCCAGGACTCATTCCTATGAAACCTTTTCACAGACCTGTGAATGGGACCCTATCCCAAGAGGATGGCCTGGTAAACTGATAGCTCCCACTGGCTGATGAAGTAGTTCTCTCCTAGGATTGTGCAAGATTGGGCTGCCAGACTGGTACTGCGATGTTGATTTGGAACGACTCTCACATTGAACACAGGATGATTTTAATTTTTGTTTTTTTAAATTTTTTTTATTTATTTTTTCCCCCAAAGCCCCAGTAGATAGTTGTATGTCACAGCTGCACATCCTTCCAGTTGCTGCATGTGGGATGCGGCCCCAGCATGGCAGGTGAAGCAGTGCATCGGTGCGTGCCCGGGATCCGAACCCGGGCCACCAGCAGCGGAGCACGCACACTTAACCGCTAAGCCATGGGGCCGGCCCAACACAGGATGATTTTAGAGCACCATTGACCTAAGTGTTGGCTCTCCTCTATCTGCATTCCAACTGTGAATTAGCCTTCTGCCTATATCACCAAAGGGCAGTGAAGATAACTGCAGGCATCTTTTAACCCTTTCCATCACTGCTGGCACCCAGGATAGTTACCCTACCCCTTTCCACAAGCTCTGTGTCATGTGTCACACGTTCCTCTGTGGATGGTCACAAATATCTCCTATCAAGGTTTTGAGACCATTGCTCTGCACTGCCAAGAGGTTCATCCTAATGATGTCCTCTCTTGGCTCAGATTGGTGTGGTGGTGTCATGTTCTCTGAGGCCAATCTTAAGCTGTGCCAGATGAGGGACAGACATTCCTTGTAAGAATAGAACCACTCTTCTTCCTCTGCCCATGGGCCCCTTGCCTATCTTCCCAGCTAATGCAGGTATATGAAAGTCAAGGATGCAGTCAACATTGGAAACAAACATAAAGTAGGAATGCCATAACTGTGGCCTAAAGCATTCAAGAGAAGACATAGTTGGAAGATAATGTTGTTCAAGTTTATGCTATAAAACCTCAAAAGGTGAATATTTAACATGACCAGAAAACAAATTATCATTCACATTTTACTGCATACCCTGGACAAGGCTTGCATTTGTAGTCATCATGAATGAAACATAATAACAGTTTCTGAAAGAATCATTGGATGCCAGCATTAATGAGGAGTAGGGCATGGATGATATAGCATCATAAGTAATGATGTAATCAGCATTAAATAAATGTTATTAAGGAACTGCAGATGAGAGAAGATTGACATCATTTCAATACAAACAGGTTCTGAAGAACCATGGCATTGTGAATTATAACAGTATTACTATGTTTTTCTCATGGTGGCCAATATGAAATTAGCCAAGAATGGCATATTAGACAATAAAGTACATGAAGAGATGGAGCCCAAACACTAAGAAGAATCTTCATGTGCATAGATTAGACAAGAAATCAGTATAAAAGTACCTCTTTTTACCCATCCTTCTAAATCTTCATGGATAAGTCACTGTACTTCACATGGGCCCATTAATTTTGTAATCCATTTTTAAATCAAATTGTTTATAAAGCCAGGAGCCCCCCAGAAGAATTTCCCAGGCTTTTTCCCGCCCTAAGAGTGGCCCTGACTGAAGAGTTAAGAGTTTGAACTGCTTTTTACCCTAAGTACTACACCTCATTTCCCAGAAAGGTCTTTATTTATCTGCGAAGAGCAAGGTCAAATAAGAAAGCAATAGTTCCTTTAGATTTATGAGATATTCTGTGGAGCTCAACCTCAAAACTGGAGACTTAATGAGAAAATTAGATATATACATTAACAAGTAATGTAGACAAATTTCATTGGCTTAGACAAAATTATTTCATGCTTATTCGTTAAATGTATTCTGAATCCTTTGCTAAGCATTGGATATATAGTGGTGAACAGCACAAATAAGGTCAAACAAGGACCTCACAGAGCTTAGACAAGCTGGACAGGCAGGCATTAAAGTAAACACAGAAATATAATTATTATTACAAATTTTAATACATTCTAAGAAGAAGAAAAGGAAGGTTCTTTGTGAGACAATGATGATGAAAGGAGTCCTGCTCATATAGGAAATGAAGATATTTCTTGAGGAGATGACAAACTGAAACATGAAAAGTGAGAAGAGAGGATATCCTGGCAGAACAAACAGCACATGTGAAGCACTGAGATGATTCTTTCTAGGAATGGAAAAAATTTTATAGGGCTTTGAAGGAATTTGAATTTGATCCTAAAAGCAATGGGAAGCCATTGAAGAGTTTTTTTAGGAGAGGATGGGGTCTGATATGCATTATTAGAAGACCACTCTGTAAAAAATGTAGGGGAGTGAGAATGGAGGTAGGAAGACCAGGTAGAGGACTACTGCAAAGGTCCAGGAGAGAATGATAGGAGCTTAAACTTAGTAGCAAGAGTGGATTGGAGCGAAACCAATTTGGCATATATTTTGGAGATAGAATTGACAGGAATTGCTGATGAACTGGATTCGTTCATTCATTCATCTAACAAATATTTGAGTGCCTCCTCTGTGTCAAGCCTTGTTGTAGGTGCTAGGGATAGTGCAGTGAACAAAATATAATCCCTGCATTCATAGAGCTTTTAGTCTAGTGGGAAGATACAGAGATTAAAAAAACAAGTAAAATATAATATGCCCAATGGTGATGAGCAATGGACCGTAATAAAGCAGGGTGAGACATAAAGGGAATACTGGAATGGGTTTGCAATTTCTGTTTCATAGAGAGTGGTAGAGAAAAGCTCTCTAAAAAGGTCACATTTAGATAGATACTTGAAGAAAACAAGGGAGCAACCTATGTGGTTATGTGGGGGAAGTATTTATTCTAGGCAAATAAAACATCAGGAGGCAGGTATGTACTTGTTAGTTTGAGGAAGAGTGGAGAAGCCAGTGTGTCTAGAGTAGAATGCGCAGGGGAGAGAGTGTTAAGAAATGAGATTAGAGTGGTTCTGCAATGGGGAAGCTCGTGCTGGGCCGTTGTAAGAACCTTGGCTTTTAAGATAGTAAAATAGGAAGCCCTTGAAGTGTTTTGAGCAGAAGAGTCATCTAATGGCTTACATTTTAACAGGATCATTCTGGCTGCTATGTTGATAATAGACTGTAAGGGGGCAAGAGAGGAAAGACAGAGACCATTTAGGAGGCTATTTCAGTAATCCAGGCTAGAGATGATGGCGGTTTGGGTATGTGTGCTAGTAGTGAAGGTATTGCGAAGTGGTTGGATTCTGTATTAATTTTGAAGGTAAAGTCATTAAATTTCTGATCAATGACATGTGGGTTGTGAGAGAAAAAAAAAAAAGAGTCAAAGATGATTCTACAGTCTGAGCAATTGGAAGGAGTTAGAATTGCTGTATACTGAGATGAGGGAGACTGCAGGGAGTGATTTTGGTGAAAGGGGTAATAGATTTGGGGAGTGAGGGAAAAGGAAGGATTCCGAGTAACTCCTAGATTTCTGGCTTGAGCAATAGTCCAACCTCCTTGTTTTCTTAGATAAGCAACTGAAGCCCTGAGAAAATAGCTACCTTGTTAAGTAGTGAAAGAGCCTAGACTTGGTTCTCCCAACCAAAGGGTCAAGATTCTTGCCTCTTTCTACTCTGATTTTTTAATTTTAAAATCGCTTGAATAGGAAAATGAAATTGTAAGTTTCTTAAAGACAAGCTCTATTTTTTAAGCTTCTTTTGTATGTTATGCTGTAGTGGGCATCTACTGTGTTATGCCTAGAATACCCCTTTTTTTGAGAATCCATTCTTCCCCCTACCCTATGCACATCTACAAGGTTTCCACGGGAATCAGCATGCTAGTACAATGGGATCCCACCTCTTAGCCACACTGGATTGTTTGAGGGATTGCTACCTGACCCAAAGTCAGCAAATTTCCTCTTCCCACTTAGATGAGAAAGGGAGGAAAGATTATTCTAAGCACTTAGTAAATACCTGTTGACCTGAATTGAAGGAAGGGTGAAGGTTTCAGAAACCATATATACAAAACTTTTTCAAAACATATGAAGTAGGGGATGATTATTCCCATTTCAAGAAAAATTTTTGCTCTACCAGAAGATTGACTGTAATTTTGCTTTAAATAGCAATCTTTATAGTACATTTGAGCATTTGTTATGTGATCATTAACTACTTGACAGGCTGGGGTTGAAAGGAGAGCATTTTAAAGTTAAAGCATCAGAAAATACATCCCATTAAATTCTCTTTCTGTGGGCCTAGAGCCTTAGCTCTATAAAGGCCTCTATTTCCAAACAGTGAATTATAAGCTATCAAATGGATTAGCACCCAGTATCAATATTGGCTAAATGCTGCTAAAAAAAACACTAGTAGTGCTTTGAATTGTGAGTTCACATTAATAGGTTTTATAGGCCTCTATATAAAGACCATTTTAGGTATAGAATCAATTAATCAAAAACATTGTATACACAGAATACTTAGAAGTGTGTGTGTGTGTGTGTGTATATGTTAGATAATATAGTTACCAAAGATGTATGGATAGAATCAAGAGTTGCTGATAATTGGTAATAAGAATCAACAAAACTACATTTGTTGTTGATGGGTTCATCAGCAGAAAGACGCCCATCAGTGTCTACCAATGTGCTTCTGCCGTACTGGAGGATAAAAGGAAAACAAAGTTGGACACTAGCCTACTGGGGCATAAGTCCAAAGTCAGATAACCCATCTAGCATATTTGATAATCTTTTATTTATTCTGTGAAGACAGAGGTGATAAGTGATCATAACCAGATTACTGCTAGGTAGCGTTAAAAAGTAAAAAAAGGATAAATAAATAAAAAGCTCAAACTGGACCTGTCTGAAGAAGGAAAAAAGGAGGAAGAAAGAAGAAGAGGAGGATGAGAAAAAAAGGTAAGAAGAAAGAAACAATTACTTCATAAACATGGCTGCCAAGAGCTGTAGAGCCTCCTTTCATTTTATCCTGCTTGGAATCACCCACTGATGCACTCAGGCACATAGTAAGTAACTTCTGAATGAGTTTGTGAATAACAATTAAATGAGTATATTAGTATTTGAATGAATTTACGTAGTTTGTTGTAGATCCTAAATGTTTAAATCTTTATACTGCATCGGTCACGCATATGGTAAGCCTCTTTTCTCAAAGTTGGGATAATTCCATTATATTTACCAGTTGCAATTAAATCTATCTAATTTGGGCTTTGGTGACTGACCAGATCACTTTTCCTGGTAGTTTTGGTTTTCAATGGTTTGGTGACAGTATAAGAACTTAAGGTAGTATTTAAGGTGGTGTCATTGATATTTTAGTAAAAAAAAAAAAAAATACATAGACCCACTTGGTCTAAGTTTGACCGAGAGGGCTAACTATCTATTCAGAGTGTCTATACATCTGTATTTGCCCATGACAGTCCTGCCTTATGCCTATTTTCCTGATGTATGTCTTAATAGTATCTTCTCTCACTCCTAAAAGTATGCTGGTTTGGAAAATAAATTATGTTTGTCCTACATATCCGTTCCACAGGTAATCGTGATCAAGGCAGCATAGAAAGAATCTGCAGGGAACTCAGCTAACTCTCCTGCTTTGTCACGAGGTCTTATACACTGTTCCTTGTGATCCTCACTCCTCCCGATGAAAGACCATATTATTAACTCATATTTCAGTTAAAACACTCTTTCAGGGAACTAAATTTCCAGCCAAGTTGTACTGCTTTCTGGTGATCTAAGTGAATGTAGATGGTGTAAAAGATCTTGAGGAATGGATGGATAGCATGTCTTTTATTCAGTTCTTCGCTATTAGTTGTTTTAACTTAGCTTTTGGCAGGAATTAGATGAATATTGATTTAAGCTTGAGCTATCTGGCAAGTGCCTCAACTGCAGAGATTTTGTATTGCTGATTGAAGCAATATCTGTAAGTTTTTGTTGATGGGAATTATTTAATTTAGGATTAAGTCTGGTTGCCAATGGCAGAAAACCCAAACTACAGGGAGCTTGAACAAGACAGCTTATTTCTCACTCATGTAAGGCACTAGAGCTAGGTGTTATGGAGCTGTTAGGATGCTCCATAGTCTCAAGACCCAGGATCCTTCCATCTTGTTGCTCAGTTGTGTGTAGTATTCATTCCCAAGTTCATTCTATATTCCTGGGCGGCTGCTTTAGTTCTAGGCAATGCATCCTCATTCCAGGCTGCAGGAAGTAGGAAAGGGGCAAAGAAGGGAATACCTCTTCTTTTAAGGGCACTTCTTAAAAATTTTATATCACTTTTGCTTAGATGCTTTTCACCAGAATGCAGTTGCATGACCACATTTAGCTGCAAGGGGATCTGAAGAGTGTAATCTAAATTCTGGATCACGATGTGCCCAGCTAAAATATAGAGGTATTAAAGGAAGAAGGGGAAATAGATATTGGGGAACAATTAGCAGTCTCTGCAGTAGGACCAAAGATGGCAAAATTGACATTCTGTAATGAAAAATCAAGACTTGAATTATTTGTCCAGATCAAAAGTCATCCTACTTTCTCGCAGCAGTGAGTCTGGAAGTATGTTTAGTTATCAACATTTTCCCGCCAAATAAACTTTTGATTGTGCTTGATGCCATTTAGTACGTCCTTATTTCATAGCTACATGCCCTTTATTAGTGTAAAAAATTTTTCAAAATCATTGAATTTTCTTAAAAGTTATTGTGAAGCAAGTAGACTTGAAATACATAAAATGCCAGACTGTCTTTGGTCACGGGATGGTTATTTGTACTGCTGTTACCAACACTAGCCTAACCAGGCCCAGGCTTGTTCAGCAACTACTTGCAGGCACAATACTCCAAGTTACTCTGTAAGAAATGCATTGAATTGTATTGCATACGTGATGAAGAAAAAAATTACAAACATGAGAGTCTTCATATACTTTGCTCCTCCTATTAAGCACTGTACCTTCCTGAAGACTCTCTTTGCTAGACTGCTTCCTAGACCTTTGTGAGGCATAGCCGTAGAATGGGCAAAGAAGGAAGAATGAAAGAGAAAGACACGAGGAGGGGAATATGTTATTAAGTGAGGTTAAACCAAGCTATATGATAAACGACTTGGAGAGAGACAGCAATTGAGGGAAAATAAAAGCCATGTGAGCTAGAGATGGGGTGGAAGGAAGACATTTTTGGAGGGGCTTTTGAATGGAAGTTTCTTAAGGCCATTGCATGAACTGTGCTTTTAAAATTTCATAGCATTTATAGCCTGAACCAACTGGGTTCCACGTACATTCATTAACAAGCAGAGTTGCAATTTCGTTGTATTTTGAGATCCTCTTAGAGTTAATTAATTCCTCTAAGAATCTTATGTTATCAAAAATATAATTAATTGAACTTAATGAATTTCCTGCTGTGATCAACCATTTTGATACTTTATATTTAAATGTGTCATTCACTTAAACACCAGGGGACCACAGCCATCTTGAGTTTTCATGACTTGTGGTCCCTTCGAATTGCTTGCCTAATTAGAGCTAACCACCTTCACAATGATCTCTCTGAGGTTTACTGGTTCTGTTGGCCATTAACATGCAGGTGTTTGGGAGGTAATTCAGGGTCTCTACAGTTGGTCATGTTGTTCATTGCGTAACTGTATGTGTGCTCCTGAATACAATAAAGGGCAATGTATTTACATTTGATCCCTGAAGAAAATAAAAGGTTCATCACTTTATAGGCAAAGATATTTTTTCTACCCATATAGAATGAGCAGGATCATTTTGCCTGGAAAAAAAATGAGAGAGAGACAAACGTGATAAGGTTAAAAAAAAAAAATAAGAAACATGATCTTATTGACTTGTATTGTAGGCCACACAAGGGTCACTCGCAGTTGAGGGAGACCAGATGGTCTAGAAGATGGAAGGAGACTCGAATGGTGTGTGGCAGGTATCCAGAGGACAGAGGTATCAGATGTGTAGCAAGTATGGTGTCCGGCAAGCATAATGACAGGCAACATTCCGGCATCCACGTGAGCAATTGTTATTAAGATATCTAGGCACAGGTAACAAAGTAGGAATGTCACTGCAATGGGGAATTCAGGAATAGGCAATTTTCAGATATCAAAATAGGTAACAGTTGGAATGATTTGTTTTTTCCATCACTTCATCATGAATGTTTTCTTCTAAATTTTAGTCATTCTGAGATTATCTTTCCTTGGGAGAATCCTTCTGAAATGATTATTCTTTACTTTGCATCTGTATTATTTACTATTCCAACGGAGGGTAGTGACATATGATGTCTGGTTTGGTAATCACCAAAAGCTCTGTATCTTTGGAAGACTTAGGTTAGGCCTGATTAATCCACCCTTGCCCCCTATACTCCCTTCTCGACCTCCACCAAAGCAAACCAAACCAAACTAAATAATTTATTCTTCTAGTTGAGAATGACTGTTGTTTTTTCTACAGGGGTACTTCACTACAAGAAAACATGTTATATGAAAATTCAGATATACAAAAGAAGTCAGTGACACAAATGGTACAGAAAGAAGTGATCCTTATAAATGCTTTCATCATAAGATTCCTTTAGGCAGAGAGCTCTCTGAGTATATTTCAAATAAAATTTGATGTGCCTAATTTTGACTTGAATTAAATAAAATTCTTCAAGAACACAAAATATATTCCTCTACCTGTTCTCTGTCTATGCCATTATTCAAGATGTCCTGCTAAAGACAGAGAGGAAGGGGAAAGGCAAAGAGGAACTTAAATGCCAAGATTTCAATTACAAAGCAAGGAAAATCAGAGATGTTTCTACCGTGACGCATGTGCTGTATTCAAATCAGTAGGTAATTTGAGTGATAGATGATCCAGAGTACAGATAGAGCCTGTATTATGTGATAAATATATATATACATACATGTGGTATATAAGCCTGACATTGGGGTTTTGCCATGACCTGGCCAGATACTGCCAGTGAGATATATAAAGTATTTACTTTATAAAGATATATATAAAAAGAAAGGGGTTCTAGGGCCTGGAATCAAAAAATCTTTTGATTGCTAATAGGGTGATGTTGGGCCAGAAGTAATGATCTCAGATAAGGTTAAAAAGACAGTATGGAATCAAAACAGGGGCAGACACATTGACAGTGAAATAGAATAAAGATTCCAGAAACAGATCTATGTATGTAATAAACTCTGACATATAACAGAAGTGATATGGCAGACCACAGGGAAAAAGAGGAACTATTCAAAAAATGAAGCTGGAAAAATTGTACATATGGGGAAAAATGAAAATTGATGCCTACCTTATACCATATTAAAAAAAATCAACTTTGGGAAGATTAAAAACTTGAATGCCAAAAGCAAAATTTTAAGACATTTCAAAGAAAATATAGGTGATTATTTTCAGACCTTGGAGTGAGGACAAAAAACATAAATGCCCTAGCCATAAAATAAAGGATTAATAAATTAAAGATCTTATGATCATCAATAAACACCATAGACAAAACTGAAAGATAAATTACATACTGGGAGAAAAGTAGGTATTTGTAACACATATAACCAAAAAAGTCTTAGTATCAAGAATATATAAAGAAGTTTTACAAACCAATAACAAGGAAAAATATCCCAATAGAAAAAAGATAGGACTAGGCATTTCAGAGAAAAGGAAACATATGTGGCCAATAAACATGCAGAGATATACAACCTCACTAATACTCAGGGAAATACAGATCAGGACTACAATGGGATACCGTTTTACATCTATTTGACTGAGAAAATTTAGGTAGCTTGAAAATACCAAATGTTAGAGAGGACGTGTATGTGAGCTCTCTTTTACATTGCTGGTGGGAATGTGATTTGATACTTTGGAAAACAATTTGGTATTATTTTGTAAAGTTGAACATTTGCATATCCTATGACCTAGCATCAATAGTAGGTATATTCCAAGAGAAATTTTAGCACATGTCCCCAAGGAGATATGTACCAGAATGTTTGTGGTGGTGTTGTTTGTGATAGCAAAATCTGGGGAACCATCCAAATGACTGTTAACAAGAAAATGAGTGAATGATTTGTGGAGTGTTCACACAATGGGATATTATATCAGTGAAAATGAACGAACTACAGCTATAAGCAACAACATGAATAAACCTTAGTAATATGATACTGAGTGAAAAAAGCAAAACTTAGAAGACAGCATAGAATATGATACTCTTTTTGTAAAATGAAAAAACAAATAACACAAAACATTTTTAAGGAATACGCATATACTTGACAGAGTTAATAGAAAGGGAAGGGAATGATTAACATAAAATTCAGGATAGTGGTTACCTCCAGGGGATTGTGGAGGGTGGGATAGTAGAAAAATACAGACAATAGTCCAGTTTGGGGGTTGGGCAATGGGTTCATGAATGTTTATTAGGACACTATAATAAATGGTTGATAAGAATGATTCATAAAGCAATGGTAATATAACCTGAACCAAGAATTATGATTAATTCAATTCTTTACACCTGAGGTTCAAGAAAAATTCAAAACAATAAACACCTTGTCATGGCCTACCAGGTCCTATATGATCTGGTTTAGGTTTGCTTTCTGATTTAATTTTCTACGTCTTTTATCCTTGTACACTCAGCTTCAGTTATACTGCTTTTTGTGTGTGTGTGTGTGTGAGGAGGATCAGTCCTGAGCTAATATCCAATGCCAATCCTTCTCTTTTTGCCAAGGAAGATTGGCCCTGTGCTAACATCTGTGCCCATCTTCCTCTACTTATATGGGACGCTGCCATAGCGTGGCTTGACAAGCGGTGCGTTGGTGAGCGCCCGGGATCCGAACCTGCAAACCCCGGGCTGCTGAAGCGGAGCGCGTGCACTTAACCGCTATGCCACCGGGCCAGCCCCTCGGGTACACTGCTTTTTCTGTTGGTCCTTGAACTCTTTAAACATGTTCCTGCCTCAGGGCCCGGAATATTCCTCTCTCAGAGATCCACATGTCTTGCTCCCTTCATGTCATTCAAGTCTACTCAAATATCTCAGCAAGGCCTTCTCTGAATATCCTTTTAAAGTTCACCCTATTATGCTATCTCTACACCCTGCTCTATTTTTCTTCATACCAGATACTGATATTTTATTATTATACATATTAATTTTATTGTTTGTCTTTCCCTACACTGAAGATCCAAGCAGGCATGCATTTTGCTTTGTCCACTGCTGCATTATTGTTTAGCTCCTACTTGTCCTTTGACTCAGATGTTATTTCCTCCAGAAAACCTCTGACTTCCTTAGTCTAGATTAGTCTTTCTCTTCTGTGCTCCTTTTTTGCCCGATGCTAACACAAAGATGAAACTCCTCACATCCTTTTAAGACTGGCTGTTTACCTGTCTGTCTCTTGCACTAGATTTGTGTGTGCTTTGAGGACATAAACCCTGGTGTATATGTATGTATGTGTGTATATATATATACATTTAATCCCAAACATATAGTTGTAGATGTTCAATAAGATTGTTTAATAAACAATAAAATAGATAGAAGAACCAGCAAGCAAACAAGTGATCTAGCCTCTGGGCTAAGGTGGCTAGCCAGATAAAGGAAGAAGGAGATTGGACACGTAGAAACACTAAATTATAGCGTAAACAGGAGAAGTTGGATGTCTTTTGGGCGTGACTCAGCTGTTGTGTTGCTTTAGTGCTCCTTCTTTTTATGCAGACTTTGGTGAGCTTCATCACTTTTAGTGTAGGGTCTTAAGAAATATCCCAGGCTGGATATATGCATATATCTATCCCCCATGAGGGATAGAAATCCAGGAGCCTCTTAATCACTCAGCATTTCTGCAGTTATAGTTCAGGGGGAAACTCATAAGCATATGATGCTGCTGAGATCTTTTGAGATGTTAAACAAGACTATGTATGATCAGGTTCAGATTCTCTACTGCATGAATTTCAATGTGTCCTAAATATTTGTTATTTTATAATCTATGTAAGGTCTATATTTTCCTTTGTATTTACTGAAATATAAAATTCACTTGCAAGTTCTTTTCTTTGCCCTTAGACCCCTGTCACGTCAATATCCAAGAGCTATCAGTTGCCTACAGATGCTCTCAGTGGCTTCATATCTTCCAAAGCAAATTACCCTTTTCTCTTTTTGGGCTGAGTCATTATGGGATCATCTTTCCCATCATTATCAGCATTAATGCTGTGCCATAATTAGACACATAATTGGATCACTTAGTCACTTGCACAGATAATTGCGTCAATATGCCTTTAGCTTTGTCAGCTACCAAGTAACATACCCAATAGCCATATGAGAGTATGAGTAAATTATTAGCACTTATTTACTCTAAATGATGGACCAACTTCAGAGTTCATGGTTTGGGTGTGATTATATGTTGTGATTTGTTCATTAAATGAATATTGCCTCTCTCTTATTTATGAATGGACTATGTCTATAGCATCCTGAAACTCCGGGTATGTTTATGGTGGCCTACTCAACCACTAGTACCTAGAAGTAGTATTTGGTATCCAGATAGTGAAAATAAAATGCTACTTAGACAAAGGGAACAGATTTTATTTATGTGGATGAGTGAACTCTTTGTTTTCTGGTCCCAAACTGCAAACCTATTTCAGTACGCCCTGTCTTTTGCTCCAGATAAAACCCCAACCACAGCCATAACTAGAAGATGGCAGCAGTCCAATCAGATGGTTGTAATTAGAGAGATCCCTCAAGGACAGAGTGGTTTGACAGGCATGTGCAACATGATGACAGAAACTCTGGGAGCAGTAGGTATGCCAAGACCCAGATGAGCAGCAGGGAGATTAGATTGTCCAATCAGAGAGGATGGATAGATAACATGCTGGGGTCACTGCTGAGGTTCACAAATGGAACTTTAGTTTGAAAGAAAGGTAGGGCAAAGTTGTACAATTATCAGGATTAAGATATAGGGGACAATAATAGGGAAAAATGCTTGGAGTGGGTTACAAGGCAGAGTCTTGGTCATGCAATGGTGTGTTGGAGCCGGGTCGTCTTGACTCATGAGGGCTGACTGTGTGCAGTTCTCTTCCTAACTCTACGTTCAGTGACCTCATGTTAGTTGTTTGATATCAGCTATGGTGGGAGTATTTGTACCATGAGTATGAGCAAACAATATAAATCAGGGCTTTATTTCCCCCTGGAGAGCCAGTTTACCACCACACCACTAGTAATAGGAGTAAGCTAGCAGCAGGTGACTTTTATTGAATTCTTACTATGTGCCAGGCACGTGCATTATCTCATTTAAGTCTCACACCATCCCATTTTTCTGAGTGAGGAAACAGGCATAGAGAAATTTAGCAAGAAGTTAGGTTACTAGAATGGGGCCATGTGATCAGAACATGACCAATAGTAAAGGTGGTTTAATGATGGGCTGCTTGAATACTAAACTAGGTTTCATAAATCATTCCTGATTAGGAATAACTTGGGTTGCAGAACTGAGCTTGCAAGAGGAGTAGAGTATGACCTAGGAAAGCAGGCTAGTAACGTAGAATTCTCAAGTAGATTCTAAAACAGGTAGAATTCTAAGTAGAATTATGTCCTTATGTTTACTGTGTCCTTTTGTCTGAAGTTTTCCCAGAATTCACCTATCTGAGGTAAGAGAGCAGTAGAATGAGCCTAGATATCCCGTTCTACACTCTATGTCTTTACTCTAGGTAATGATTTCTCTAATTCTAACCCCTTCTCAAGGGCTTCTCTTGGCATTGTACTCATGACCCTTTGTGTGATCCGAAGATTCTAGAGAGTAAAATGTATGTACTTTTCACAAAGTTTAAGAACACATGTCATTATTTCTCTATGGCACATTCCACATTTTTATAGACAGAAAGAACCTTCAAGATAGAGCTATTTTATTTGTTTTCTTGTAACATATAGTTTTAAAGAAGTCAGTTATTACAGTCCAGACACATCACTAGCAACAAGATTGAATTTAATTTGTCTTAAACTTCTTCTCCGATGAGACAAAATAAATAACCAACAAAAAGAAAAAATATATTAAGCTGTGTAAATCCAAATATACAAACATCTAATAAGTCCTAACCAATTATTGGGAATTGTAAATGAGTTTTTTGGTGTGGCATGTCTGCAGATTAATGTAAACTTTATTTAAAACAACTTGTTTTTTTGAACCCTATTAATGATTTTCTTTTACTTTACTGTAGCAATTCACAGCATGTCAACTGCAGGAAGATTTAGCAGAGTGGTAATATCCTTTCTATTACCTTAGACACAATGGGAAACCAGCCCTTCCAAGAAATCATTTTTGCTCTGCAGCTGGTCCATAATTTCATATAGATCTGAGGCAAAATAGAGAAAAAGCACATTTCAAGCAGATGTAGGCTTTGTATATGTAACATTTGTTTTTGGTTTTAACTGATTTAGCATTTTGCATACCTTGCAAGGTCCTGTGTTATGCAGAGTGAGGACTTAGTTGAGTCCAAAAGAGGTTATGATGCTTAGTTAGCTAAATGAATATGACGTCTTACATAGACACAAAACCCCATTACACCTATGGTGTTTTAGACCAAAAGTCTAAAACCTTCCAAAACCAATGCATCAAAGTTTGAACTCTTTTGCTGGAACATGTGTATATGTGCATGCATGTATTGGTGGAAGGGGATTTATGACTGTACACTGTAGACTGAAAGCTCTTTTTATCAGTACGTTATTGCTGCATAACAAACCACCTTACAAATTAGTGGCTTTAAACAACAACCATATATTATTGCCTGTGAGTTAATGAGTTGGCACAGTGGTTCTGGTCTTGTCTGGTCTCACTCATGCATCTGCAATCATCTGTGAGTCACCTTGGGGCTGGCTTGTTTAGGATTGCCTCAGCTCTTGGCTCTTCTCCACATTCTCTTGCATCTCTCCAGCAGGCTAGCATGGGCATGTTTGTATGATGATGGGAGGGGTCCAATAGAGAAAGCATAAATGAGCAAAGGCTCTGTTTGTGTCACATTTGCTAACATTCACTTGGGGGAAGGAAGTTTCATGTCCAAGGCAAAAATGAAGGGATGAGGAAGAACACGTCACCCAGAGTGGGCAAATACTGCAAAGTCCCATAGCAAAATTTATGGATCCAGTGATGGGTGAAGAATTTGAGCCATTTTTTACAACCCATCTACCATGTTCTTTTAGTATAAGATGGTAACATTTTATGGAGCAAAATTGATGAGGGTCCATGGATGTGGTTGCTGGTTCATATACCAATGAAAATTAGCTTCCATGCCATCTTTGATATACATGAAACAGGCTGTTGATGCAATGAAAAATGAAATGTGTTACTTTCAAAATGAATGCTACTTGAGTTAAAATAATAGAACTGTAATGTCCAGTACAATGAAAATTATCCTGCTGTACTTTGCATTGAGCATGGTATATCATTTGTTCATTCCTTCAGGTGACATTTATTTCTCACCTAGTATGTGCCACTATACAGTTTAGGAAGGACATTCGCAAACTGGAGCATGACCAGAAGGGAACAATGGGAATAGTAAGGAATCTGAAATCTAGAGATGGAGAAATGGTTGAAGAATTTGGTGACTTTGGCCTGCAGAAGAGGACACTTGGGGGGATATGAGCAATGTCTTCAAACATGTAAAGAGCTCTCACGTAGAAGAGGGATAACATTGGTGTATATCATCCTAGAAAGCAGAACAGCCCATTGCCTTTAGAATAAATACCAAGTTCTTAACTATGATCTACAAGGCCATGCATGATTGGCTTCTGCCTATTTCTCTCACCTCATTGCCGACCACTCATCCCTGCTCTCTGCAGTCCAGCCGCACTGGCCTCCTTGTTATTCCTAGTGCACACCAGCACAGGCCTACATCAGGGCCTTTTTACTTGCTGTTCCCTCTTCCTCCATGGAACACTTTTCTCCAAAATATTTGCATAGTTAGCTCCTTGTAGTTATTCAGGTCTTAGCTCAAATGTCACTTCCTCAGAGAGGTCTTCCCTGACCAACCAATCTAATATTAGCCCCTATGCCGCCCACTTTTTGTTCTTATTTATCTAATAACATTTTTTTTTTTTACTTTATTGCACCTATCACAATCTGGAATTGTTTAATTTATGTACTTACTTACCTGCTTATTATTTATTTCCTTACAAATTGAATGTAATCTTCATGCGAGTAATAATCTTATTTGTCTTGTTTGCCACTGTGTCTCCATCATACCTAAAACAGTACCTGTCACATAGTAGGTTCTCAATAGTTACATGTGGAATAAATTAATAAATTTAATAATTCACAGGTGTTTTATGAGCTATCTCGTGAAGTAATGAGTTTCTCATCCCTGTAAGTGTTTAATTAGAGGTCGAGTAGAGGTAAGATGACCATCTATCAAGGAGATCCTGCATTAGTGGTGAATGTTGACTTGATGACCTCTAGGAATCCTTTGAACATATATATTTTATGATGTCTGAGATGTAGTGAGAATATTATATTATAATATCTGAAACCTAGTATTCTTATAGATTTATAAAATTCAAGAGGATTTCGAGGTTAGTTATCCCATATTTTAAAAGGTATACAATTATGTCTTCGGAAAACTGTGAGATCAGGCTATTACCACACTGCATACACTAGAATGTGTCCATGATTATGATATGTTTATTTTTTTGCTAACTTTGGGCTCTCAGAGAGTTGAATTACAACAATCACAATATGAGGCTATTGGATTCTGAATACACTCTGCATTAGAAACCTTTTAACCATTATATTCTTTCTTTTCTCTCCCTCGAAGAAAAGCCTTCTTGAGAACATGCATGAGCTGGGCCTTGAAGGGTGGGGCAGGCTTTGGATCATAGCAGACATTCTAGGCTGAGAGAAGAGCCTGAATTAAGACATGGCCATGGAAATAAACAGAATATATGTGAGAGAAGTGGAGCAGACAGCTTAACATGAGCAGATAATATGTTTTTCAGAAAGGTTGGGAAATGGAACAGGACAAACAAGGTTAGCTTGAATTATAGAGAAGCTTGAGTATCAGGTTTGCATATTATCCATAGAGAGCAGGAGTCTGGAATCAGGGAAGGATGTGCATCTGTGAAATAATGGGGAAGCCTGGCCAAGGATTTTGAACGACATGAAGCCTGACCCTTTTCTTTTTTTTTGGAAAACTGAGACCCAGAGAGAAGAAATAACTTGCCCAAGTTTACCTAGCCGTTTACAGCATAGCTGGGGACAGAACTGAAACTTTCTGATTGCTAGCTCAGTATATTTTCCACTATATCACGAAAGTGATAAAATGAGAGTGGTACTTGCAATTTTAGGTATTACATGCTTATTTAAACATGTAAGTAATACATTAGGATGAATTCTTTACTAACAGATGTTCAGGAGCAACTCCTGAGGGCTTTGGAGATAACAAATGTCTGGTAGTGACTGCTTTGATGAAGAGCTGTACCACAGGGCACTATGTTCCTGTGCAAACAAGATCTTCTATACCATGTCCACTGTGGGTGGCCCAGCTGGGGAGATGATTAAATTTAGACATTAGATGGGAATGATCAAGTACCTCTCACCACCTGCTCAGTGGTTTTCTTTAATTTCCAAATGCTGTACTGGCTAGAATCCCTCTGTTTTAATTGATGGATATTCTATTACTTGGCTGCCCAGTGCACTCCATTTCCAAACGCCATCACTATCCATCACTGCTTTGGGGTAGACTAGGGATATTCAGTGTTGTTGAAGCTGCCGTATTGATTGGGAAATCCAGACTGGAGGCATGGGTGACAAGGTAACTGCTCACGCCTAAGTTTAAGCCTCTTGATTAATGTTTTCTTAAGGAGAGGAAACTGGAACTACTGCTGATGTACCTTGGAGGTTCTAGGGAACCTAGCCCTTGTGATATACCCTATTATTCTTCTGTTACCGAATTGCTCTGAGTCTACAAACTTTACTGCTTAAAAGGCTTAGAGTAAGACAGATTTGGTTTTGAATCTTTGTTTTACCATTTACTAGCTACGTAACTTTAAGTAATTGACTGAATCTCCTGTTTTATCAGCTGTAAAAGAATAATAATAATAGTATTTACCTAATAGGGTTTTGTAGAGTATTAAATGAGATGATATTTCTAGGTTTGTGGTGATATAAGGTCGGTATGTTAAAATTACCATTTTGACTATAGAGTTAGATCAAACTGAAACTGAACAGTTTTGTCTCAGTAACTCACATTTTCACAATGGTAAGATTAAGCTTATCCTATTACAGAAAATAGGACCTTGAGGGGGAGAGATGCTGGATGGGTAAATTTAGATAGGATGTAAGGGATAGATAATGCAAGTCTGATTGAAAAGGTACTGTCTGGAAAAGGGTAGGTTTAGATATAGTACTATATAGAATTAGTATAGGTAGTCAGAATATATCGTGAGGTCACATGTCATGAAGATATGTACCAAAATGGAGATGAGTGTAGAAAAGATTCTACTCTGCTAAAGGGCTTTTAAAATCTATAATAAGTCATTTTTTAGGGAGGCAGGAAAGCGCACTAGACTGGGATTCATGAGCCCTGACAACTAGTCCTGACTCTGTTACTCACTAGCTTTGTGACTATACACAAGTCACTTAGCATCTCTGGACCTTAATCTCTTCATCTGTGAAATGAATGTTAGACTGGACCACGAGTTGGTAAATATGTCTTAAAGCTCAGATCTAGCCCTTTTGTACAACCTGGAAGATAAGAATGGTTGAATGGTTTTTAAATGGTTGTTTAAGAAAGAACAAAGAAGACTATGTGAGAAAGACCATAGGTGATCCTCAAAGCCTAAAATATTTGCTATCTAGCTCTTCACAAAATTTGCCAATCCCTGGAATAGATGACCAGTTAGGTCTTTTCAACATCGATAGTCTATTATTCTAATAGTTGATTGATTTGTAATTGTTTTAATAGAGAGACCTTGTTTTACTTCCCTTTCAATTTTCACTAAAATGTGTGTAATTCAATTAGTAAGACTGTGAGAATTAAAAGGGCCCATAGAGGTCATTTCATCCAGCCCTTTATTTTCAGAAGAGGAAATTGATGGCCAGAGAAGTTACTGTGACCCCTACTGTGTCCCCACCAAAACCTAAATTTTTTAATTTCTTATCTAGTCATTTTTGTATTACACCCTCATACTTCAATAGCAGTCATTTCAAATAGCTTAGGACTTTTCCATCTCCTCCCTCTTTTACTCACCAGATCAGCTCCTTTACTTTAGTTCCTGATGCCACTATGTAAATATTGGTATCATCTCTATAGCTTACAAGGACTTCTGTAAGTCTACAAGAACATGACAGTAATATGCAGATATAAACTGATGGGTATTTAAGTGCAGTTGATATTGCATCAATTTCATAGCCGGCATTAAGATATCTCATGGTTTTGGGATAAAGTTTTGGGCAGAGTAGGGCTGAAGAAAGGTCATGGACATTGATGATTGAAAACTGCTTTGGTACATATTAATATGCTCAACTGATGTTTATGCTGGCTAACAAATAACAAGACAGCAAATATACATTTCATTGAATTTTACACAGTGACAAAGAGAACAGCTTCAGCTCAAATGGGCTGGATACTAGACTTTTCTGATATCTGAATGCTGTTCTTCCTGCCCCAGAGAAAACAGCCCTGTAGAAAAGTCAGGGAGAGGTAATCCTGGAGGGAGCTATTGAGAATATAGTTAATCAGTCTCATCTGAAGTCACCATTTTTCTATGCAATCATCAAATTTCATTCTTCTTTTAGCTCTCTATTTCTTCTATGTTAGATCTTAAGTTAATAGTTTTGGGGAGAAGTACTGTGAGGCATATTTTCAGTCTTTATAGATGCCACAAGTGAAATCATGTGGTCTTCACCAGATATCAAGGTTCTTGAGGGGAGAGGCAATGCTTTTTTAGTCACTGTATCTCATAACACATGCTTTCATTTAGTCATTGATGTTTGTTGAGTTGAAGTCTATACACCTGCAATACACGCTTCCCCAAAGGACCTACTTCATTCCTTCCAGCTCTATCTGCAGGTCTATTTCTCTTGGAAACTCCTGGGACAGCTGCAACCCTAATTGATCCTTCCTCATCTTGATTTCTTGTCTTTTGCTCACAATTTCTTGTTTCTCCACACGATTTTCTTCTGAAGGCAGAGTCCGCTTAGTTCTTTGTGTTCTTCTACAATGCTAGACACAAAAATACTGAATTGATTTGAACTAATTTAAATAGCTAAATATATAATTGTGTAACATTTGTTATCATTGAAAACTTTTGTATAGGTCTTTCTTTCCAGCTTGACTTAAAGTCGATTATTGGTTGCCAGTGGCCATAAATGCAAATATAAGTTAATAGGATACTTTGGGTTTCCCTAGGATGCACCTAAAATTTAGTGCTCTATGATTTCAAGAACACAGGGTGAGGAACCAAAAGACCATGGTTTTAATCTCATGAGTAGTATAACCTTAGGTAAACGAGTTGATATCTTATTTTCTCATATGTAAAATGAAGGAGTTAGGTGAGGTGATCACTCAGGTCCCTTTCCAGTTATGTCACTTGGAGACTGATCAGTCCCTTTCCAAGAGGCAGTGTAGTATAAGATAGCAGTCAAGTTGTGGGTTAATCTGGCCCAAAACCTGTTTTGTATTGCCTGCAATCTAAGATTGTTTTTTCCTCCATTTTTAAAGGATTATATAAAGAAAACAAGAAGAATATGTGACAGAGACGTATGTGGTATACAAAGCCTAAAATATTGACCACTGGCCATGTGGCTGCTTGCAGTAAAAGTTTGCTCAACCCTGGTATAAGATATGTGAGCATGGCCTCTGGTCCCAGCTCTGTCCACTTACCAAGTACATCACCTACAGTATATTTTATCATTTTCTATGTCCCAGTTTCTTCTTCTACAAAATGAGGTTGATAATAGTATCTACAAATATGGTTGTTGTGAAGATTAAATGAGTTTAGATTTTAAAAAATTTAGAAAGGTGCCTGCCACAGAATTCTTACTCAATAAATGTTAACTGTTTTCATTATTTCTATATTTCCTTGTAAGAGGTGATCAGCCAGTTGAAAGCAAAGAGATTATGGAGAGCAAATAGGAGGACCTTGAACCATGACATTTTAGAATTGGAACGGGACTCAAACACCATCTAATCAGCTTATTTTTATTAAAGGTGCTGTAACTGAGAATTAGAGAAATCAAGGGGTTTGTCCACAGTCATATAGTTTGTACGCTTTGCTTTTATCAAAGAGTCACATAATGATTCTTAATTCTAGACCTTGGCTCATGAGCTCGTTTATTTTTAGCCTTTTATTCTGAAGTAAATTCAGACTTACAGAAAAGTTGGAAAAACAGTGCAGAGAATTTCCATATACCTTTCACTCAGATTTCCCACATGTTGACATTTTCCTACCTTTATTCTCTCTGTCTCACTCTCTCTTTCAGTAGATAGATAGATAGATATAGATATAGATTTTTTCCCAACTGTTTGAGATCAAGTTGCAAATATGATGTCCATTTACCCCTAAAATTTCAGTGTGTTTCCTAAAATCAAGGACAATCTCTTACATAACTATAGTACAATTATCAAAATAAAATGTAAACACTAATACAGTATTATTTAATCTATAATCCTTATTCAAATGTTACCTAATGTCCCAATATTGTCCTTTCTAGTGAAAACATTTCTTGGTTCCTTGAGAACACAAATTTAATTTTTAATGGGGAAACTTGTCCCTAGTAGATTTTGAAGATTCCCTAATAAAATGTATTTCTAAACTCCTCCACATGCTGATTCCATGCATTTTAAGGACAGAGGTGAATTTCCTTTGAGATATCTGTTTTTTTTTTCTTTGTCTTCATCAATCCAAAGTGGTCAGCAAGATACAAGTAACATTGCCTCATAGACTAGTGGAAGCCATTAGCACAAGTGACATGTTTCTGGGCTTTAAGTGGTTCTGTACAGTGTGGTCCAACACTTAGATGAATGGTTATTCATATTTAAACCTTAGGGTGAAAATGAAGTGAGAATTTGGCATATTTTACCTTCTGCTGAATATAGACAAATAAAACTCATAAAATCAAGACTTAGATCAAATCTGTTCTATTTACTTAGCAAATGACAGATTGATAGTACCATCTCTTGGAACACTTTCAGAGGTTTGTCTGAGGCTGATGGAGGGGGGAATGTGTAAGAGAAAGGACCACTTTTTTTGCATTCTTTTGGCTTATCTTGTTTGGCCATATCCTAAGTGAAAGATTTAAGTCTAGTACAGTCTATTCAGAAAGATGGGCAAAGCACAACCATGTCTCATTTTAGCACGACCCTAGAGTTCCATTCTGAAGGGCTAGATTATACTATAAACAGGTTCCTTTTCCATATTTGTTGGGTAAAAAACCTTGGAGGGGGGTTCTCAGTGCTCCAGTGTAATATTGAATTCAGCTTCACAAGGTACATCTTTCTAGTGTGGCTCTTGTCTTACAATTCTCTTTGTTTTACAATTGCTTTTTTTAAGCAAAAGTAAAGCTAAGATATTGTTGTTCAAGAAGCCTTATTGTTCTGATTGAAGACTGCATATTTCAGAACCCAATCCCTGGCTCCCCTTATACATTATTACTTGGTACTACCTTGCTCAGCACCTGGTATTTTCTTTCTCTTTTTTTTGTTGCAAAATATAGTACACATACAGAAGAGTGCACAAAAGAAAATATAGGGCTCATGAATTTTTCACAATGTAAATACTCACATGTAGCTACCACGCAGCTCAGGTGAAGAGATTGAAGACCTCCATGCTCCCCAAACCCACCATGTGCCCTCTTCTAAATATTCATTCATCATTCTTCCTTACAGATAATCATTATCCTAACATTTATGGTCATTACTTCCTTAATTTCCTTTATAGTTTTACCATCAAAGTTTACAGTGTTGCTTATTTTTTTAACTCTATATCAATGAAATTATATAGTATGTGTTCTTTTGTGTCTGCCTTTTTCGGCTCAATATGATGTTTTTGAGATTCATTCATGTGTCTCAGTGTAGTTTGTTCTTTTTTGTTGTTTTTTGGTGAATATACCACATTTCCCTCCAGTAAATAGACATTGGGTTTGTTCCAGTTTTTAGTTATTATGAATACTGCTCCCATTGTATAAGCACATGCATTTCTGTTGGATATATACTTAAGAGCGAGAAGTGTGGGTCATGGGTAGGGAGACTGTATCCTGATTTGCTTAATTCAGTTCTGGTTAGTACCTATTGTCCTGGTGTAATTACTTATATTGCCCCATTTCATTCTCAAAAATATCTTTGTTTGAATGATAAAATAGAGCATCATAATCATGGGATATATTTTAAGGTTCAAATTTAAGATAATGCCAATGATTTTTCAACATGGTTGTACCAATTTACATTCAGTTTACGTACATGTCCAGCAATGTGAGATTTTCTGTTGCTCTTTATCTCCATCAATACTTATTTTCAGTCTTTTTAATTTTAGCTTTTCTGGGGGGTATGTAGCAGTATTTCACTATAATTTTAATTTTCATTTCCTTGATTAATATTGAGAATGAGCGCTTTTTCAAACATTTATTGGCCATTTGGATTTCTATTTTGTGTTTGTGCATATGTGAGAATTACTCAAGTTCTATCACTTTTGCTTTGCATATTAAAGGCTGTATTATTAGGTGATACATTTAGACTTGTTATATCACTTATTGTTACTATCTCTAATGATGCTTTTTGCATAAACATCTATTGTATCTGGTGTTAATAAAGCTACATCCACTTCCTATTGATTATTATTTGAATACTATATCTTTTCCAGTCATTTTACTTTACACTCTTGTATAGCCTTATGTTTTAGATACATCTCTTGTACATGACATATATTTTTAATACAGTCTATGAGTCTTTTAATTGAAATGTTGAGTGCACTGACAAGTCAATGTAATAACTGATATATTTGGGTTTAAATCAGCTATCTTACTATGCACTTTTTGTTTTTATTGTTCTAAATTTTCTTTCCTTTTTAGATGTATTTTGAGCTATTAATTTTTATTTCTATTTTTCCCTTTTTATCTATGTATTCTTTTGTTATTCTATTGGTAATTAACCTAGAAATTATAACATCCAACCTTGACTTATTTTAATTTATTGTAGTAAGAACAATTAACATGAGATCTACCCTATAAACAAATATTAAGTGTACAATACATTATTGTTGACTACAAATACAATTTTGTACAACAGATCTCTAGAGATTATTCATCTTGCTTGACAAAAACTTTATGCCTATTGTTTAGTAACTCCTCGTTTATCCCTGGCTACAGTACCTGGCAACTATTCAACTCTTTGATTCTATGAATTTGACTATTCTAGATACCTCATATATGTGGAATCATACAGTATTTGCCTTTTTGTGACTGGGTTATTTTACTTAGCATAATGTTTTCAAGGTTCATCCGTGTTGTCACATATTGCAGAATTGCCTTTTTTGTTAAGGCTGAATAGTATTCCATTGTATGTATATACCACATTTTCTTTATCCTTTCATCTGCCAAGGGACATTTAGGTTGTTTCCACATCTTGGTTATGGTGACTAGAGCTGTAATGAACAGGGAAGTGCTGATATCTCTTTGAGATCCTGATTTCAATTTTAATTTAAATAATTTAAATTTAAATTTAACTTAAATACCCAGAAGTGGGATTGCCAGAATGTATGGTAGTTCTATTTTTAATTTTTTGAAGAGCATCCGTACTGTTATCCAAAGTGGCTGCACCATTTTGCATTCCCACCAACAGTGTGTGAGGGTTTCAATTTCTCCACACCCTTGCCAATACTTCTTTCTTCTTCTTCTTCTTATTTTTTTTTGGTAATCATCATCTTGAGAGGTGTGAGGTGATATGTCATTGTGGTTTTGATTTGCATTTCCCTGATAATTAGTGATGTTGATCATTTTTTCGTATACCTGTTGGCCATTTTTATGTTTTCTTTGGATAAATGTCTATTCAAGACCTTAGCCCATTGGTTATTAGAGTTTTTTGCTATTGAGTTGTAGGAGTTCCTTATATATTTTGGAAATTAACTCCATATTTTCTCCTACTCCATAAGTTGCCTTTTCAGTCTGTTGATTCTTTCCTTTGCTGTCCAGAAGCCTTTTAGTTTGATATAGTTCCACTTGTTTGTTTTTGTTTTTGTTGCCTGTACTTTTTGTGTCCTATCTATGAAATCATTGCCAAGACCAATTTTATGAAGCTTTTCCCTATGTTTTCTTCTAGGAGTTTTACAGTTTGGGGTCTTCTGTTTAAGTTTTTAATTCATTTTGAGTTGATTTTTGTGTATGGTGTAAGATAAAGGTCCAGTTTCTTTCTTTTGCATGTGGATATCCAGTTTTCTCAAAACCATTTGTTGAAGAAACTGTCCTTTTCTCATTGTGTATTCTTGGCATCATTGTTGGAATTCAGTTGGCTGTATTTGCATGAATTTATTTCTGGGCTCTCAATTTCATTCCATTGGTCTATATGTCTGTTTTCATGCCAGTACCACACTGTTTTGATTGTTGTAGCTTCGAAATATATTTTGAAATCAGGAAGTGTGATGCCCTTAGCTTAGTTCTTCTTTCTCAAAATTTATTTGGCTATTTGTGGTCTTTCATGATTCCACATAAATTTTAGAGTTTTTTTTTTTCTATTTCTGTAAAACATGACATTGGTATTTTGATAGTGATTGCACTGAATCTGTAGATCATTTTGGGTAGAGTAGATATTTTAATAATAAGTCTTCCAATCCATTAACATGGGATGTCTTTCCACTTGTTGAGACTTATTTAATTCTTTCATCAATGATTTGTAGTATTCATATATATTTCATCTTTTAATTAAGTTTATTTCTAGATATTTTATTCTTTTTTGCATATCCTTGACTTATTAAAGTTTAAATTAATTGGAAATATTACCCTCCTCCAAGAAAATTCAAGAATTTCAAAATAGTTTAACTCCATTTTCTCTGTTCCTGGCTTATATGCTATTATTGCCATATATTTCAGCTTTAATTTTAAATACATATATATAAGTGTATATGTACATAAAAACAGTTACACATTATTCTTTTTTATACAGTTAATATTTTTCTAAATACACTCAAATATTGACAGCTTTCTCCTCCCCCCCAGCTTTATGGAGATATAATTGACATATAACAAAGGGTAGGTTTAGGGTGTACAGCAGAATGTGAAGATTTGATAAATGTGTATATTGCAAAATGATTACCACAATACAGTTTTATAGCATCTCCACGACTTCATATAATTACCATTTTTTTTGGTGGTAGGAACATTTAAGATCTACTCTCTTAACAACTTCCAATTATACAATACAGTATTGTTAATATATTAACCATGCTGTACATTAGATTCCCCAAACTGATTCATCTTATAATTGAAATTTGTACACTTTGACCAACATATCCTCATTTCCCCCATGCCCTAGTCCCTGCTAATGACAAATCTAATCTTTGTTTCTATGAATTTGGCTTTTTTAGGTTCCACACATAAATGAGAGCATACAGTATTTGTATTTGTCTGAATTATTTCACTTAGCGTAATACTCTCAAGGTTCATCTATATTGTCACAAATGGCAGAATTTCTTTCTTTTTATGGCTGAACAATATTTCATTACATATGTATATATAACATATTTTCTTTATGTATTCACCTGTCAATGGAAACTTAGCTTGCTTCCATGTCTTGGCTATTGTGAATAATGCTGCAATGAACATGGGGTGCAGATATCTGAGATAGTGATTTCATTTCTTTTAGATATGTACCCAAAAGTGGGATTAATGGATCAAATGGTATTTCTATTTTTAATTTTTTGAGGAATATCCATATTGTTTTCCATAGTGGCTGTAACAATTTACATTCTTACCAACAGTGCACAAGAGTTCCCTTTTCTCCACATCCTCACCAGCACTTGTTGTCTCTTGTCTTTTTTTTTTTTTTTAAGATTTTTTTATTTATTCCCCCCAAAGCCCCAGTGGATAGTTGTATGTCGTAGCTGCACATCCTTCTAGTTGCTGCATGCGGGACTCGGCCCCAGGATGAACGGAGAAGCGGCGCCTCGATGCGCACCCGGGATCCGAACCCGGGCCACCAGCATCGCAGCGCGCGCACTTAACCACCAAGCCACAGGGCCGGCCCTCTCTTGTCTTTCTGATAATAGCCATCCTAACAGGTGTGAGATGATATCTTATTGTGCTTTTGATTTACATTTCCCTGATGATTAGTGATATTGAGCACCTTTTCATGTACCTGCTGACTACTTGTATGTCTTCTTTGGAAAAATAGTTATCCATGTCTTTTTCCCATTTTTATATTGGATTATTTGTCTTTTTGCTATTGAGTTGTATGAGTTTCTTATATATTTTGGATATTGCGCTCTTATCATATAAATGGTTTGCAAATATTTTCTCCCATTCTGTAGGTTGCCTTTTCATTTTGTTGATTGTTTCTTTTGCTTTGCAGAAGGTTTTCAGTTTGATATCGTCCCACTTGTTTATTTTTTCTTTTGTTGCTGGTGTATTTGGTGTTATATCCAAAAAAAAAAAAAAAAATCATTGCCAAGACTAATGTCAAGGAGCTTTTCCTTATGATTTCTTTTAGAAGTTTTACAGTTTCATGTCTTACATTTAAATCTTTAATCCATTTTGAGTTAATCTTTGTGAGTGGTATATGATAGGGGTCCAATATCATTCTTTTGATTGTGAATGCCCAGATTTTACAGGACCATTTATTGAAGAGACTAACCTTTCTCTATTCAGCAATCTTGGCTCTCTTGTCAAAGATTAGTTGACTGTATATGCATGGGTTTATTTATGGGCTCTCTATTCTCTTCCATTGCTCTCTGTGTTTGTTTTTATGTTAGTATGATATTCTTTGATTACTATAGATTTGTAATATATTTTGGAATCAGGAAGTGTAATGCCTCCAGGTTTGTTCCTCTTTCGCAGGATTATTTTGTCTATCCATGGTCTGTATGAATTATAAGATTGTTTTTTTCTATTTCCATGAGAAATGAGTTTTGAATTTTGATAGGGATTGCATTGAATCTATAGACGGCTTTGGATAGTATGGATATTTTAACGTTATTAATTCTGATCCATGAACATGGGATGTCTTTCCATTTATTTGTGTCTTCTTCAATTTCTTTCATCAGTGTCTTATAGTTTTCAGTGTACAGATCTTTCATCTTCTTGGTTTAATTCATTCCTAAGTATTTTATTTTTTTAAATGCTATTTTAAATGGGATTGTTTTCTATATTTATTTTTCAGATAGTTTGTTGCTAGTGTATAGAAACACAACTGATTTTTGTATGTTGATTTTGTATCCTGCACCTTTACTGAATTTGTTAATTAGTTCTAACAGTTTTTTGATGGTGTCTTTAGCATTTTCTATACATAAGATCATGCCATCTGCAAACAGAAAATTTTACTTCTTACTTTCCAATTTGGATACCTTTTTTTTCTTGCCTAACTGCTCTGCATAGGACTTCTACTACTATGTTGAATAGGAATGGTGAGAGTGGGCACCCTTGTCTTGTCCCTGACTTTAGAGGGAAGGCTTTTAACCATTTACCATTGAGTATGATGTTAGCTACAGGCTTGTCATATGTGGTCTTTATTATGCTGAGTTGTGTTCCTTCTATACCCAAGTTGTTGAGTTTTTATCATGAAATTATGTTGAATTTTGTCATAAAGCTTTTCTACATCTATTGAGATAATCATATAATTTTTATCTTTCATTCCCTTAATGTGATATATCACATTTATTGATTTATGTATGAGGAATCATCCCTGCATCCCACGCAATAAATACCATTTGATCATCCTGTTAATGTTCTGGTAAATTTGGTTTTCTATTATTTTGTTGAAAGATTTTACATCTATATTCATCAGGGATAATAACCTGTAGTTTTTGTTTCTTGTAGTGTCCTTGTATGGCTTTGGTATCTGGGTAATGCTGGCCTCATAAAATGAATTTGGAAATGTTCTCTCCTCTGCAAATGTTTGGAAGAATTTTAAGAAGGATTGGCATTAATTTTTCTTTAAATGTTTACTAGAATTTACCCATCATTCCATTTGCTCCTGGGCTTTTCTTTGTTGGGAGATTTTTGCTAACTTCTTCAATCTCCTTTCTCATTATTTATCATTCAGATTTTCTATTTCTTCATAATTCAGTCTTGGTAAGTTGTATGTTTATAGGAATTTATTCATTTCTTCTAGGTTATCCAATATGTAGACATATAATTATTCATAGTAGTCTCTTATGATTCTTTGTATTTGTATTATCAGTTGTAATGTCTCCTCTTTTATTTCTGATTTTATTTATTTGAGTTTTCTCTGTTTCTCAGTCTAGCTAAAGGTTTGTCAATTATGTTTATCCTTTCAAAAAACAAGTTCTTAGTTTCATTGATTTTTTCTAATGTTTTTCTTGTTTCTATTTCATTTATTTCTACCTGATCTTTTATTTTCTTCCTTTTACTGACTTTGGGCATACTTTGTTCTTCTTTTTCTAGTTATTTATTGAAGAGTTAGGTTATTTATTTGAAGATATTTCTTTTTTCTTAATGTAGGTGTTTGTCTCAATAAAATTCTCTCGTAGAACTATTTTTGCTGCATCCCTTAAATTTTGGTATGTCATGTTTCTACTTTTGTTTGTTTCATGACATTTTTTGATTTCTGTTTTGATTTCTTTTTTTATCCTTGGTTTTTCAGGTATATTGTTTAATTTCCACCTATTTGTGAATTTTCCAGTTTTCCTCCTGTTATTGATTTTTGGTTTTATACTATTGTAGTCTGAAAAGATACTTGGTATGATTTAAGTCTTCTTAAATTTACTAAGATTTGTTTTGTGACCTAACATATGTTCTATCCTGGAGAGTCTTCTGTGTGCACTTGAGAAGAATATGTATTCTGCTACTGTTGTACAGAATGTTCTGTAGATGTCTGTTAGGCTCATTTAGTTTAAAGTATAGTTCAATATTTCTTTACTGATTTTCTGTCCAGATGATCTATCTAGTGTTGAACAGGGAATATTGAAGACTCATACTATTATTGTATTGTTGTCTATTTCTCCCTTCAGATCTGTTAGAGTTTACTTAGTATATTTAGGTGCTCCAAGTTTGGGTGCATATATATTTACAATTGTTATATTCTCTTGATTAATTAACCCCTTTATCGTTATATAATGACATTCTTTTGCTCTTGTTACAGTTTTTGATTTAAATTCTATTTTGTCTCATACAAGTATAGCTACCGTTGTTCTCTTTGGTTTCTACTTGCATAGAATATCTTTTTCCGTCTCTTCACTTGGAGCCTATGTGTGTCCTTAAAGTTGAAGTGAGTCTCTTGTAGGCAGCCTATAGTTGGGTCTTATTTTTTTTTATCCATTCAGCCATTCTGTGTGTTCTGACTGAAGATATTAATTCATTTACATTCAAAGTAATTATTGATATGTAAGAAGTTACTAATGCCATTTTATTAATTATTTTCTGGCTGTTTTGTAGTTCCTTTGTTCCTTTCTTTCTCTCTTTGTGAACTGATGATTTTCCATAGTGGTAAGTTTGATCCCCTTTTTTAAATATTTTTTTTTTATCTACCGTAGGTCTTTGCTTTTTGATTACCATGAGGCTTACATAAAACATCACATATATATATATATATACATATGTAGTCTATTGTAAGCTGATAACAACTTAACTTCAATCACATACAAAAACTGTACACTTTTGCTTCCCCCTGACATTTTATGTTTTTGACGTCACTATTTACAACTTTTTATATTGTGTATCTATTAACACATTATTTTAGTCATAGTTGTTTTTAATACTTTTGTCCTTTAATTTTTATACTAGAGTTAAGTGATTAACTCAACAGTTTCTTACAGTATTAGAGTATTCTGAATTTGACTATATACTTATGTTTGCCAATATGTTTTTTATATTTTTATGTTACTAATTAGTATCCTTTCATTTCAGCTTGCAGAATTCCTTTCACCATTTCTTTTAAGGCAGGTCTAGTGGTGATGAGCTCCCTCAGCTTTTGTTTGTCTGGGAAATTCTTTAGCCACCCTTATTTCTGAAGGACAACTTTGTCAGGTAAAGATTTCCTGGTTGGCAGTTTCATGACTTTGAATATATTGTCCCACTCTTTCCTGGCCTACAAGGTTTCTGCTGAGAAATCCACAAATAGCCTTATGGAGGTTTCCTTGTATGTGAGGAATTTTTTTTTCTCTTGCTGCTTTTAAAATTCTCTCTTTGTGTTTTTCAATAGTTTTATTATAATGTGTCTTGGAGAAGATCTTTTTGGGTAGAAACTTTTTGGTGACCCATGGGATTCATAAACTTAGATGTCCAAATCTCTCTCCATACTTTATAGAAGTTCTCAGCCGTTGTTTCTTTAAATACACCTTTTGCCCCTTTCTCCCTGTATGCTCCTTCTGGAACTCCAATAAAGCATAGATTGTTTATTTTAATGGTATCTCATAATTCATGTAGGCTTTCCTCACTGTTTTTCATTCTTTATTCTTTATTTTCCTCTGACTGTATAATTTCAAATGTCCTGTCTTCAACTTTACAGATTTTTTCTTCCACTTAACCCATCTAATTTGTCATTCTTTCTGGGATTCAGCTTTCACGTATGTTAGTTTTCCTTGCTGTATCCTTTATATCTCTTACTTGTTTGTTTTCCATTCTTTCTTTCACTTTGTATCATCTTGGACAGGTTTTTTTAATGATATATTTTCCATTTCATTAGTTTATTTTCAGCTGTTAAGCTCATACATTATGTTCCTGAATTTGATTATTGAAGTATTCAGTTCTAGAATTCCTATTTGATTCTTTTTCAAACTTTCACTTTTAAAAAATTAATTTGTTTTTGATAAATAAAAATTCCGTGTTTTTAGTTTACAATATGATGTTTTTGTGTGTGTGTGAGGAAGATCAGTCCTGAGCTAACATATGATGCCAATCCTCCTCTTTTTTGCTGAGGAAGATTGGTCCTGGGCTAACATCTACACTCATCTTCCTCTACTTTATATGGGACACCAGCACAGCATGGCTTGGCAAGTGGTGCGGCAGTATGCTCCCAGGATCCAAAACTGTGAACCCTGGGCCGCCAAAGTGGAGCATGCACACTTAACCACTGTGCCACCTGACCAGCCCCCAAAATATGATGTTTTGATGTATATATACATTATGAAATGATTACCACAATCAAACTAATTAACAAATTCATCACCTCCAACAGTTGCCATTTTTGTGTGTGTGTGTTGTGAGAATGCTTGAGATCTACTCTTTTAGCAAATTTCATAGTAACATGGTGGTTATCAGAGTCTGGTGGGTTGGGGAAAATGGAAGATATTAATTAATGGGTGCAAACTTTCAGTTATGATATGAATAAGTTCTGGAGGCTCAATGTACAACATGGTGACTATAGTTAATAATAATGTTGTGTTATTTTTGTAGTGTCAAGTTTGTTGCTAAAATTTTCAAGTTAAGTGTTTATCTTCATGAGAATATTAAGCATGCTTGTGTTATACCTTTTAATCTTACTTTCTGTAAGTTTTGTGGATCTCCTCTTCTATCTGTTTGTGCTGTTTCTCTCTCATATTGCAATGTCTCTTTTGTGCCTGGTTATCGTTGATTGTTTGCTGGGCATTGTATTTTTTTAATAAATACATTTCACAAATTTTAGAATAGTTTTCAGATTTACAGAAAAATTACTGAGATAACTACCGTGAGTAGTACCCCACATCCGGTATCACCTCTTGTTAGCATCTTAACTTAATATGATAGATCTGTCACAATTAGTGAACCAGAATTGATAAATTATTATTAACTAAAGTCCATACCATATTCCAATTTCTTTCATTTTAACCTAATTTCCTTTTTCTGTTCTAGGACCCTATCCGGGTTATCACATAACATTTAGTTGTCATGTATCCTTGGGCTTCTCTTGACTGTGATAGTTTCTCACTTTCCCTGCTTTTATGACCTTGACAGTTTTGAGGAGTACTGGTTAGGTATTTTGTAGAATGTCCATCATTTGGGATTTGTCTGGGTTATGCTATCATGTAGTTTAGATGTAATTACCATAAAAATGTCATACTAATTTTGAAGTAAGAAATGATTCTCTAGACAGCTATTATATAAATGAAAGCAAGTCCGTCAAGGTACTAGTACAGTTTCTCTAAGAGGGTCGAATTGCGAGTGAAGGATGATGATTCTCAACGGCTACCTTCATGGGGCTCAATAGCTTATTGAACATTTATTAAATGATAGAAAGTTTCCTTAAAGGTGAACCTTAGGTCCTCAGTTAAGGTGTATCATTAGCTAAGGAGGTCATGGCCAAAATAAGATCTGGATATTTGAAAAACAGCACAGAATTACCAGGGAACTGGAAGTAAAAGCACAAAATACATAGTATTTAGTTGGCAGAGGTTTTGTGTTACATCTGTGGATAGTGCCAAGATTGACTGCTTCTTCAATTGGAGGAGCCATTCTGGAAGCAATACATAGTCAAATCTAAGTACATTCAGTAATAATGTTAAGGCTAACATTGGAACCTTGTGATAACTGGAAATATTCAATATTTTTTTGGAAATCCAGTATGTTCTGTATTGAATCTACAGATGATAACAACTCTCTTTTGGCTCAAACTTGCCTTATCCAACTAATTCTTGAACTAAGACTTTTTCCTGTATTATTTGGGATGACCATTTTTAAAACACTCAGACATCAGGCTCTTTTAAACTTCAGCCTCTTTTAAAGAAAGAAGTTAACAACCTGAGGAAAAAAGGGCCCTTGCTAAACTTTCAAAATTATTTATATTAAAAAAGGAATAAACAGCTCACAATCATATGAGTGTCAGGATCAAGGCATCCTGAGGTCACTGAAATAAATGAATGCAACATTTAGTGAAAGGGAAAGGGAAATCCCATATAAATGAGAATGGGAGATTGCATAGAAAATGAGCAGCTAAGACAAAAAGGAGAAACTGCAGAAATGAATGAAGGTGAATTGATAGCAGGCATTTCCATGTCAGAAAGGAGGCATAGAAATGGTGAGGTGATTATAGGCCAGCTTCTCAAAAACAGAGATTGTCATAAAAGAGGATAATGGCATATGAAATTGGCAAGGGAAATTGAAAAGGAAGAAAGTGGCAATATGGTATCAACAAAGCACCAAGTTAAAACATAGAAAAACAAGAAACGACAAACTGAGGAGCAAATGACCATTCGATTGTGATGGGATCAGCCAGGGTCCCTCAAGCATTTTACTGCTGTGCCTCAGCTCATCGTGACCCTGAGGAGGAATAGTGACCCTTTCATGACACAATTAGTGTCTTGTGGTGTCTCTGATTCTTTTTCATTACATGTCTCGACTAACAACCTATGTCTTCTAAGGACAGGTTCTAATTTATCTAAGATAACCAATTCTAGCTAAATGATGGCTCCTATATGGGTATGGTAAAATTTTATGTTATATTTACTGCAGTAAAAGCAGATACAGATTTTTTAAAATGCAGATTATAGTTCTTGAACGTGGAAGAGAATTCAAAGGTGCTGTGTGCGAATACAGCAATACCTCAAGAACTGAATTGAGTTCTTAAGCTGCAAGTTGCTGGAATTTGGGGGTTTCTGAGAATATCATGGATACTAGAGATGCATTGTTTAAATAAAAGATATTTGGTAGTGGGGGTAGTTATAATCTAGTTAATAAAGCCTCATTTCCCCATGCTGTGACTGCATATGTTCTATTTCCTGAGTCATCAACTTCTGCTCCTCACCTTTTATGTCCTTATCAACCAAGAGTTAGTCAATAATGTTGAAGGGACTCTTTATAAAGCATAATTGTATTAACCACCTTCATTTACTGCACTTTATATTTGGTCAACCACTTTCCTATCCCTTATTTCATTTGATCCTCAGCATAATCCAGAGAAGTATGCTTGGCAGAGACTGTTTTATCTTTGTTTAAACATGAGGAAATATAGGCTCAGAAAAAGATTCAAGGAGTGATGCGAAGTTGTATAACTAGTGAGTGACAGAATTGGAATATACTCCGTGTCTCCTGACATCTTGTCCTGTGCTCTTCCTGCCACAACATGCTTTGATGTTTAAAGTTCTTGCTACTTTGATTCTTCATTTATTACATTTCTTTCTTATCGTCCTCATTCTCATTTCCCTATTGCTGAGACAAAAACCAAAGTCATATTAGAGATTTTTTCTTTATAAAGAGCATAGTAATCCCTTGTGAGGAGAGGTTGTTAAAGTTTAAAATTGAATTTATGGATAGATAGGATGGATAAATTACACTATTCACATGCATTCATATGCAAATTTATGGTCTCCAGATCTCTTTGACTCTCCTTTTTCCTTTTTCTCCTTGCTGTGGTGTATATATGTGTGTGTATGAAAGAGAAGAGACAGAGAAAGAGAAAGACTGGCATTACTTTAGATGATTAGATCTTGGGTTCCAACTCCCTGAAAGTCAGGTGGCTTAAAGATTATTCAATGCAAAGATTATTAGCTACCATGTATTAAATGCCTACTGTGCATCAAACACTGCGTCAGGTCTTTATATACAAAGAACAGTGTGATATCCTAGTTGCAGGGCCATTCTTCATCCTAGTATTACTCTGACATATAGGTAACTTCTTTGAAAAGTAAGCTATACTCTTTTTATTAATAATCTCTGTAGGAGGTACATTTTTAGCAACTGGACAATCTCAGATTTTTCTTCAGTTGTATTTACTTGCCAGATTGTTGTCTGAAACCATTACTATGCAGAGGGCTGGGCCTGGGTAGATAAGTCTCCATTCCATGAAGCCTGAAGATGCTTTCCTTTCCAACTGCAGGAGGAAATGTTTTATGTAGTTGCCAAAGACATGAAACTTGATTCCTTTATTTTTTCCCTTGAGTAACTAATGCCAGGCTGGATGGTATCTCTGTGTGACACACTCCTACAAAAGCCAGGACAGAATGAAGACCCTGAGTATTTGCCAGACCTAGTTATAGAAGAGAGTAGCACTGAAAGAGAGATAGGAAGGTAGATAAGACACATTTTTATTCCATACAATTTTTTAAAGAGTCAGCCTTAACTAGAGATGCTGGACAGCCTTAATTAGAGGAGGTGTGAAGACAATTTCCAAATTTAGGAGAGCTAGAATTTCTTCGGTAGCCACAAGAAGTATATGCTTAGAATCTAACAAGATGAGGCAACATAAAAGTGATGGCCCTATCTTGTACAAGATATGACCATAAATGAATAATTAGTTTGATTTAATTAAAAAATACCGAAGCTGGTATTGAATGGTATTGTTGTTTACGTGAATCCTTTGCAGTACTAACTCTTGTTATAGCGGGGCTGCCAGAGCTTGCAACATTGCTGAAACCCAGTCGTGGGAACTGCCTTCTGGCACTGTGATTCATTTTACATCTCTCCCTTTGTGACAAAGCTTTATTCTTTAAGGATATATTTAAATTTTTGAAATACATAAAAGACATTTAAATACAAATTTTATGAATAATATGTATGATTAAACTGAATAAATGCCACTTGTGAGTCAAAAAAAGTCTTTTCTTATGTGCTTATAAAATGGTGCTAAAGTCTCTTTCCTAAGCATATTTTTAATAGCTTTTCAATGGCATCATTGGAATGAACTATAGCCTCCCAATCTGACCATTTTAAAAGGGATACCATTCCTGTTTGCTGTAAATTAGACTCAATATATCATGGTCACACCTTGCTTAGCCTCCCTCCAAACCCTTACATTGTAAATTGTCTTTATAATTGTCTTTGACTTTAGTCCATTTTTCATTTCTTTCTTTCATGTAAATAAGCATGCATTTTCAGCTATGAATTTTTCTAAGTGAAGCTTAGCTGAAAAAATAATCAAATTAATATACTTTAAATTACTTTTAAGCCAGTTCTAGACTGGGGCATTGTTTTGCAACTTCTGGTCTTGAATCCCCATGTTTCCCAATGTGTTCCAGGTAAGTATCCGTTTTGTTAAAGGCAGTAATAACTGGCATCGGTCTCAATATCTAATTAACAAAAAACATTATTTTAAAACATTTCCTCTTAATGTACATCAATTTGAGAGGCATCTAGCATACACTGAATGAGCATGTCTTGTGATAAGAAACAGTCAGACAGGCATGTTCAGGTCCTAGTCTTTGTGTGGGCAATCGTTCAGCTCAAACATTGCAAATCTGCAAGATAGTTAAAGACCATTTTACATTTTTAATTGTTTCTATTCTTAATAATATATTTACAGAAATTTGTACACTTAATAAAATGTCAGTTTAAGGCAGGAAGCATCAAGAATACTGAAGTTAAAATTTAACATGTCAACAAAGAAAATGAAAAAATATTAATACCACATATACCTTAAGATGTGTTTTTACTAGATTCATAAATTGCCCTCAGATCAAATTCTTGTTGAGTATACTAAAAGTTTTTATGAAAGGCAGATTAATGTTACAAAGAGGAAATAGAATATTAGTTATATCCACTTTTGCTCTTTGTTTCATTGGAAATGAAGACTATATGCACAGTAAATTATGTGGGAGAGAAAAGCTGGTGAATAAAATACCAAAACCTTGTTTCTTAGGTTGTCATTTAAAAAAAGAGCAACAAAATTATAAAAATAAACCAGTTCTGTCTTTAAATACAAAATACAACAGCTCAAAAAAATTAGTTGTTGCCTATTTTTGATGCTATAACATTTAGCAGTATTTCAACTTTTCCTTTGTATAAACATTTGGTTTCCAAACCAAAAGCAGTATATCATTTAGGAATTTGTAGGTTGACATTATGCTAATATTACACAAAGTAAATTAATTATCATCCATTATTAAATTATGATTATAATTAAACATTGTTAGAAATAAATTTTATGTTAAAATGTATACTAATAAACTGATCAACACAGAGTATTTTTTTACCCAAAATATTTTCCTTATTACTTCATAAAAACAACAAAAGATATTTTTAAATATTTTCTGAGTGATTTCTTAGGTCAAAAAATGGTGGAGAATAATTTTCTAGAAGGAGCTGTGTAAGAAATTAGTCTAATTGTGGTTTATTTATTTATGTATTTGGTGGCTGAAATCTTTTCTGTAATATTTGTTCTGAGATCGATAAGGTTTTGTTTTCTGAATTTAAATTTTATATCAAGGAATCAACATCTGGATTATTTCCCTGCTTCCAAAATCAGATAGTGTGGGAGTAGGCAGCTAACTTTTTGGACAGAAGACACAGACAAGGCCTTTTCACTCTGAGAAGGGGAAAGCTGCAAGGTAATAGGATTGATGTCTATGGAATCATGAAACAGTTGGAAAGGGGAATCAAGCAATGTTTTGTGACTCCCAGAATATTAGACCTCAGCGGGCCCCTCTTGAGTTTGAAAGGTCACTTTCGGATAAATGGAAGGCAAACTTTCTTCACACAGCAGAGAGCAAGCTTGTGGAACTCATTACCCCAACAGGTGAGTAAGTCAGGAAACAAACAATCTCAGCAGAGACTTAGATAAACATCTCAATATTAGATCTAGAATATTAGAGGAAAACAAGAATGTTTCTCACCACTCTTTTGTATTAATTCATAAGATACTTTGTTTCATTGCATTGTGTGTCTTAAGCCACTTATATTTATTGTGATTACTGATCAATTTAGATAATTTTTTTTCATCTTGTTTTAAGCCTTCTATTTGTCCCACTTTTTATAATGCTTCTTGTTTTTTCCTTCTTTTTTTTGCCTTCTTTGGCATTGACTGAGTTGTTTATTTTTGGTGAGGAAGAGTGGCCCTGAGCTAACATCCGTTGCCAATGTTCCTCTTTTTGCTGAGGAATATTGGCCCTGAGCTAACATCTGTGCCCATCTTCTATTTTGTATGGGGGACCCTGCCACAGCATGGCTTGATGAGTGGTGCATATGTCCATGCCTGGGATTCGAACCTGTGAACCCTGGGCCGCCAAAGCGGAATGTGTGAACTCGGCCACTACTCCACCAGGCTGGCCCCTGGATTTACTGAGTTTTTTAAAAAAATTCCATTTTTTCTCTTCTACTTGTTTGGAAATTATACACTCTATTTCTTCTGTATTAGTTATTTGCCATAAAATTTTCAAATTGTAAACATATTTTGTGTCTTTAAACTTCCACCAAACAATATAAAGACTTCATAACACTTGAACTCCAATCACCCCCTCCAACTTTACATACTGTTGTCTACCATTTGAGTTATTTTTTCATCCCTATAATTAGTAATTATTATTATTTTTACCATCTGTGCTTATTTAGATCTGCCCCACTTGTTTGCAAATTTCTTTATTCACCACTCTTTCTTGTAACTCAGTCATATATCAGGGATAATTTGCTTTCTTCCTGAAGAATAGCTTTTGGACTGCTTTAGTGAAGGTTTATTAGTGGTAAACACCATTTTTGTTTGAAATTTTGCTCTCATTCTTAGATAGTTTTGATACCAACACGATTCTAGATTGATTTCTTTTCCTCACCACTTTGAAGATACTGTTTCGTTGTCTTCAGGAGTTCATTGTTGCTATGGAGAATCCTATTCTCAGTACAAATGTCTTTGTAAGTTACTTATCTCTTCCCAATGGCTGCATTTAAGATCTTTTGTCTCTCTTGGACATTTTACAGTTTCATCGCAATGTGTCTAAGTGTGCTTGAGATACATCACACTTCTCAAAGCAGAGGATGCATGTCTTTTATTAATTCTATAATCTTCTCAGCCATTATCTCTTTGAATATTGCTTCCACCATTTTCTTAATTCTCTCTTTCTAGAACTTCAATTAGACATATAGAAAGTCTTTCCATTATATCCTCTATATCACTGAATTTCTATTTGCTGTTTTCCATATATTATCTCTCTATATTTTATTCTGGGTATTTATTTCTGTTTAATCTTCCACCTATTCTCTTCAGCTTTATCTAATCTGTTTCACTCCTCCACTGAGCTTTAATTCCAATCACATTTTTGGTTCTAGATATTCTATTTTGTTTCTTTTCAAATATGCTCATTTTTATCGTGTATCATAAAATTTTGATATCTGAAAACTTTGAGTGAGTAAATAAGTATTCTCTTGTTTCTGCTAATTCTAAGCATGGTTTGGCTCTGGCTGAATTTCCTTGGTGTGAATTTTCAAGATCTGGGTTAAGGAACCTTTCCTCCAGAGAAAAGGGAGGTTTGCTTCTTCCGGTGTCAAGAGTTGTTACCAACCTGAGATCTCTTTAACTTAACTTCTTGCTTTGGGGTTTCCTGAAGATGGTGTAAATATAAACCCCAGACATAACTAAGGGAAGGCCTATTGTTACTAATCTCAAGAGAGATCATTTATCAACACCTGGAGCTACAGAAGAGAGAGGCAGGGCTCTTTTTCTCCTGGGCTCCCACTGCCATCAGGCAGATTTTTTTCTAGTGTTCACTAAGGGTGTGTTCTCCCTCGGGGGTCAAGCAGGAGTTTCAGTTTAGGTGCGCCATTTACTCTTGTTCTGGGCCAAGGTCTAATCTCCATTACCTAAGGCATATGTTAATTCCCCAAATCTGGGTTTCTGGTACCTGCATAGCCCCTAAACCAGCCCTGGTTTTTGCTTTTGCTTAGAACTTTGTTTTCAGCTTCTCTCTCTCTCTCTCTCTTTATCTCACTGTCTGTCTCTGTCCACTCCTGCCCCCACCCCTTAGGGATTTCCCTTATTTCTCACAAGGTCAGCAATGCATTTAAAATAATATTTGTTGTAGTTTATCTACAATGTAGGTGTTTTGAAAGAGAAGGGCTTTTCATATTGTGCATTCTTTCATACTAATGGAAATGGAGTCTACTCTTACATGTATTAGGTATTCAATAAATATTTATTGAATAAAGAAATGATGTCAAGGAGGATGAGAAATTTTCTTCTGAAATGCCCTTTACAGCTCTATACTAGAATCCTGGGATGGATGTACCCAGGGTGGAAAATTTTTTTCTTTAGTACTTTCCCCTGGAATGCTTACTTTTATGTGTCTATATCCTCCTCATTGCTATATGTTTAATAAAGAATGTTGTGTACATTTTAAAATGTTTATCAGAGCATGAAGTTCTTTGGGTAGAATAAGTAGGGGGGAAAAAACTCACTCTCCCTAACTTAAAAATATGACTTCTTTTTAATATATATCTTTTTATTATTTATATTTTTTACTTTGGCTTAGTTCTACAAGAAAAGAGACCAAGTAAAAGGAAACTCATAGCAGTAGCCAGAAACAAGTCCTGAGAAACCAAAGCTATGATAACTAGAAACATCTATGTCAATTTTTCAGAGACCATGAAAACAGACCAAGAGGTTTTAGAAAGAATGAACTACACTTGTTACCAGGTACTGTGGTGCATATAGACACATACACACACACACATATATATATATATATTTGGCATTGAGAAACTTTTTCATTGCTTATTAGATTTCATGACAGTTCTCTTTCCTCCACGAAACTTGTGAGAAAAAAAACGTGGCCCCTGACTGCTGTCTGCCTATTGCTGTCCTGGTACTCATAGATATAGCTGAGTGTTCTGTTGAACAGAAAAAAATTCTCAGAACACCTACATCAGATAAGGTCACTCTGTGACCATGAGAGAGCAAGACAAAACAAGACCACTTTGTAGTCATGTCTGAGCGTGGACAAAAACAAGAACAATTCCAAAACTACAAAAATGACCAAACATCTCCCTGTCTTGGTGAATAGGAGTGACTGCTACTTCTTCACCAGCTACAATTTTAGCCCCACTGCATTCCTTGTGCCTCCTACGTAAAGATTATTGAGTTCCAATCATAGAATTACTGCTGCTTCCTGAGAGAACCTAATCCAGAACAAAACCATGGGTACTTAAACCCTCCCCAGAGTAAGCCAACGCAGGCCCAAATCTTGTAACAAGTTACTTTCACTGAAATGCTCCAATAGTCCCCCATAGTATGCTGTCCCCTCATTGCAATGAACCAATACATTTAAGTTTGTTCAATGACAAGTGTGCTTCTGATGGTCATTGGCTGGAGGACATTGACTCCTTGGTGACATAGAATTGCATTTTTCCCCCAATTGAGACAAATTTTGTTCTGTAAGTTTTATCAAAATTTCTCAACAGGCTTTGAGAGCACTGGTTTCAAAAGATCCCAGTCATGGGATCTGAACAGTCCCATGACTCCTTGTCACTAATGATGTACATAGGTATGGGAATGTGACAGTACTCTATCTGCAAAAAAAAAAAAGGGAAAAAAGTTGGACTTGGAGTATTTTGGGGAAACTTAGTGACACCATATTGATGACACTCAACTGATATTAAGTCTCTAGTTTAGTTTTCCATTAGCATTATGGCGATATTCACAACTGATTGTTGACTTTCATCAATACCCACCCTACTCCAGTTTCAAAGAACTGAGACAACCACTTTAGAATCATCTAACTCCCTGTAAAGCAAAAGAGAAATTAGAATTAACATTTGCCTTTTAAATTTCAAGTAGCATAATCTCATGGGTCCGATGAAACCAATTTAATGTAAATTTGAAGTGTAACAAAATATGGTTTGTGAGCCTTTCAGAAGCATAAGGAAGTTTGATGTCCTGAGATAGCAAAGGGGACTGGGAAAGTCTAGGTATATTTCCCACCCTCAGAGCATTTGGCCTGGATTTGTGAAAATTTAAAGAATGATGAATGAGCTGTAAATAGAAGAGTTCTCTGACTGTGAGCCATAAACAGCCATAAATGGATTAAACTGAACAGCTGGGAGCAAAATTGTGGGTATTATGCAAGCACAGAGGACCGGCTGTGGACTGTAACTAGCATCCCACCCTATTGATTAGCTGTTCCGTGGACCGTAATAAAACTATCATGGTTAGTTGCTAGAAAGAGGCATACACCCAGAAACAGGCAAGTTAAGGTGTCACCCCTCCTGTTTATTGCTCAAAGGCAGCATAATTTGTGTTTCATTACAGCACATTCACTGCAGGATCTATAAGGGTCAATCAAATACCCCCAACCCCATACACACACACACACTTTTCTTGGGCATAAGAAAATTTGATTACATTTTGTTGCCTTCTAGTTATGGATCAATGACTTTTCTAGCCAGGCCTATTCTGATTTGCAAGCATTCCAAAGGAAAAGCCCAGATTTTTACAGTGCAGTGTAGCCTGGGTAATACTAAAGGGTGTTTTTTCAATATCAGGCTACAAGTTTTCTCTACCAGGTCAACTGGGGCTCCTTTAATTTTTTACACATTTTTACTTACACAGAAGCCATAGGAGGAGCAATCCCATAAACCATATAGTTATGAAGAGGAGACTAGGTCGTCTTCATTAATGTTATTTATACCCTAGAGAAAGTGACAAGTGTTTGATAAGGGACTCTGGAGTTTCTCCTCTCTTTAAGACTCACAGCATATAGGATAGAAAATGTTTTGGTTTATGTCATATAATTTTATAGAAAGGGCTAATGGGCTATTTAGCTTTGTGTTCTATCACAGCCATCCTGTTTGAATAGGTAATACATCTTTTGAGGCTTTATTATATTAGGAAATATGAGGATTATTGGCTATTTCCCTTTAATACTTTTACCCTAGAGTGAAGTGTATGCGTGTGCACTGGGATCACATATCACATGTATCATCAGCACTGGAGGAAATGGGTGTGTCTTCCAATATGAAATGTGATGTGAAGGGAACTTTATTTCAACTTATTTCCACCTACAATGCATGTCTATACCGGGCTTCCTGCTACATTTTGGAATGTACTTTTCCTTCTGCTATATTCCTGAGGTTTCCAAACTTGACAGCCAAAAGCATCATTCATTTTGTTGGTTCCCGTGTGCAGTCACTGATATCCTTGACAGTGTTTTTCGTTGCATTAGGGCATGGGAGAGAAGTTATTTGCTGGTAGGGTACAACTTTTCTGAGCATAACCACCCAGCCTTTCTGGCAATCTGATTTACAGCTCTGGCCTTGTTGGTGTCCTCTCACAGCTCTCACAATTGAACCATGAATGTGGGCCTAAACGTAGTAATACGTGTTTCATTGAAAGAGAATATTTATTTATTGAGCACCTACTATGTGCCAGACAGCTTGGCACTGACAGCCAGTGGATGCATTATTGGACTCATTCTCTAACCAATTTTAGTTTTATTTAAGATGCTAATGTCACCACCACACATTAGTTTCTTTCCAGAGTACCATGATATATGCACCCATCAGAGTTTTTGTTTTAGATTTTGTAAAGCAAAATATGATCCTTGGCAAAAAAAGGTATGCACCCATTAGAACCAGAAGGATGGGGCAGGATGCAGATGTAACAGCCTCAGGGACAGAGCTCTTGGTAAACTGCATTTTTTGGAGTTAGTAGCTCTCCTCTTCTAAGAAGGCCTTGGAAGAGTCAAGCCCCTAAAAAATTAAGAATTCCCCTGCGACCAGGGGATGTCTAGTTCTTTGATAAGGAGTAAATTTAGTTGTGGAACTGCTTCCTCTGAGCAGCTGTTGGAGATTCACCTCTCTCCTCCTGAGCAAGTCTGTAGTGGATGACTTGTGTCCCCCCAAAAGGTATGTCCAAGTCCCACCCCCAGTACCTGTAAATGTGACTTTACTTGGAAATCGGGTCTTTGCGGATGTAATTAAGTTATGGATCTTGAGATGAGATCATGCTGGATTTAGGATGGGCCCTAATTTCAAGGACTGTTGTTCTTATAAGAGAAAAAAGGGAGCAATTTGAGATACAGAGGGACAGAGGGAAAGGCCGTGATGATGGAGGCAGGGAACAACATGATGCAGCTACAAGCCAAGGAACACTAAGGAATGCTGGTAGCAACCCGGAGGTAGGAGAGAGGCATGGAATGGGTTCTCTCTCAAAGCCTCCAGAAGGAACCAACCCTGCTAACACCTTGATTTATGAACTTTGAAAGGACAAATTTCTGTCATGTTAAGCCATCACTTTGTGGCAATTTGTTATGGCAGCCCTAGGAAACTAACACTAACTCCCACAATTTATTCTACACAAAGTCCCCCTGGGATGTATTGGGTATAAATGGAGAGGGTATATTGCCTTGGTCAATTAACCCTTATTAGTTTTCTCCTGTGTGGAAGTAATCTGATGCCATTTTCTTAAACTCTAAACCCTACTGGCAACCTAATCATTATACAATTTTGACTGAATACAAGCATATCACAACAGCGATTTTTCTTTCCTTCTAACTGCTATCTCTATCAATCTTAGAAACATAGAGCACCATACATTGTGGGCATGTAACACCCTTCTGAAGGGCCTTTTCTCATCCATGTGTGCCATGTATATTCAGATACTTTCCTTGCAATTTTACTCGGAACTCTTTCTTTTAAAAAACATATGCTTCTAGACTTTAGATATTAGTGAAGTCCTTTATTCTAGCTGACTCACTAGTCTTGGAATTGGCAAGTCAAGCTCTAACGCTTCTTTCTCATACAGGTTATGATATTTTGTTATAAGAAGTTCCTTCTCTCTGGGCCCTTTGGTGACCTATCCTTTTCTGGGGCACAGATTAGAGAGAGGAAAATCATTTATAGTTATGAGTGTACCTTTTCTCTTTGTTGTGACCCTTCTTATTTATGTGTTTCCCGGAAAGGGATGGCTTAATTCTCAGCGGGTCTCATATATCTGTCTTTTGTTTCTCATCTTAACTTGGTATGCTCTCAGTTCAAAAAAGAGCAAAAAACGTGTCTTGTGTATGATCATTTGGGTCCAAATTTCAGTATTCCCTGGCGAGATGTTGCATGAAGTGAAATGTTCCCTCCTAAGTAGTCTTCCCACTCTTCCCTTATAGCCAATGCATGCTGACCCCAGGAGTGGGAATGGAGGCACATGCATCATTAGCTAATTGTCAGGCCGTTAGTGTGTAGTTTTCCCAGCCCCTTCCATCTACCTTCAGTCTTACCCTGTCAGCTGCTCTTATAACGAGGGTGGGGCTCTTATCCCCTCCACCTCCAGCATCCAGAGCCTTATGGGCAGGTCTTTCTGGAGCATCTTCACATAAAATGGCAGGCATGCACTGGACCCCTTCTATGATATTACCATAGAGGAAATGTGTTAGGGAATTTGGAGAAAGAAGTTTATGCCAAACTGGCCAAGGCCCATCAGCAAGAGTGGTGTAACAGATTTAAATAGTCTTTTCAATCTGTGATGAGAGACTGAAATATTGAAAGGTATATTTTGATCAGAAAATGGAGGACCCTTAAAACCAGCCAGAGAAATTCAGGAAAAAAAAAAGATAGGAGAAATGTATTTATCTATAATATATATCCTTCTCAAACTTTTCCTAAAAGAATATAGGTAAACACACATAACAGGGCAGTGAAAACAAACTTGGGAAGCGAGATCAAGAGACAGTTATTTTCCCTTCTGCCTGACCCCTGCCCTAACAATTGTTATCTTGCATCTCTATGTTATTCTCATCCATAGCCTGAACCACCATCAGACACACCATCTATTTACTTGTTTATTTTGTTTATTATCCCACTCTCCTAATTAGAATGTGAGTTGCATTAGAGTCAGTATTTTTGATTGTTTTGTTCTCTGTGCTATTCTCATTGTCTAGAGTGGTGCTGGGTAATAGTGGATGTCTAATAAATACTTGTTCTTGAATAAATAACTGTACTAGGAATGAGGAAAGGAATTGCTTTAGATTATTGAGCCATGACAAAATGAAATAGTCTAAAGGAGCTGATAGTGGTGATAGTGGCCAAAGCAGGAGAAGCCACTAAGGGGGTGCTTGAAGTAATTCTGTCCTGTCATGAGCCTGGTCCAGAATGGTAGCAGGAATAAATGGAGAGGAAAAGGAGAATCCAGAATCCATGGTGTGATCCCACCCTCATTTTCTGCAGAATTACTCCTACTTTCACCATCATTCCGGCCCAAAGGGATATAAGAGAAGGCGGGCATAATTAGCTCAGAATGGTTTCCACACACTGCCTTTAGGCAGTCTGTTGACCAAGATGATCTTTCATGGGTCCTTTTCAGGACTATGATGCTCTAACACTGTGATTTCACCACCTCCACCTTCCAAGCAAAGCATGGTTCCCTGAAGCAGGAGGGATTCTAAGAGCATTTCTGACTGAGACAAGTGGACTATAAATAAAGTTGGATGAATGTGCTTCTAGAACTGTTTGAACAGGGGGCATTAGTGTTTATAGGGTTGACATTTTGGGGCAGTCTGGAGACATGCCTCTTTTCTCTCTCTTACTGGAAGACTAACAGTGGTAAATCACGCAACAAGCAGGACCATTGTGAAAAAGGCGAAGCCATAGTTGGGGATTTTGCCAGAAAGCTCATGAGAAACAAATTGTTCCATTTACAGCTGAGAGCCCTGGTGCTGTTGAATTTTCTTGCTCTCATTTCCTCAGCCAGTAACTGCTATGATTGAGTTGATGTTCCTGAGTTAGAGAAAAAGTTTTCCTGGAATTGGAGGTATCTACATTTGCTTCTCTTCAGGAGCAAATTCTCACCTTTTGGAAGAATGTTTTCCACGTGTCTCCTGAATTGCTGATAATTGTTATTAATGGGATCTCTATCATTCTCCATGGCTGACCTACAGAGCAAAAAAATAAAAGTCTTAAGGAAGTGGAATTAATAACTCCATCGCAATGCATCATAGAGATAAGCTAGTAATTGCAAGGTCAGATGGGCACATACAGATAGATTGTTAGCTGGTTATAATATAATGAAAGAGCAGAACTTTTACATAAGTTTATGAATAATGTTTCTCATAAAGACAGAAGATTGATTATCCCAGAAGAACTTTCCCCTGAACCTGAGACCATCAGCAATCACAATAATGAAATATTAATAACAAATTTGAGAATCTATCAGGAGTAAATTTCATAACCCACTATAATGAGTTTCTTGTTTCTAATTTTGGAGGGGAGATAAATGAAATACTGCTAAAGGCAGTAACCAAAGAAGGCGTTTTGCATTGGGGGCCAAATCAAGATTTTTTTTCATCACAAAGAGTAGATTTGAAGAGATGGAGGGTGGGAGAACAACAGGAAGTTCAGGTGATTCTCCTGTTATCATGTTTACTGCTATTTCCCTGTGTAATTTTATTTATTTCCCATATAGAAATGATTGTATTAGTTAATCTCATTTTAGGGAAAAACAGTCTTTGTATGTCTTTTTTTTTCCTGTAAGTAATTGTATAATTATACTTTTGTATTATAAGAGCTTGAAGAATTATATTTGTTGGTTCCCTAGCAACCATAGGAACTCTGGATTTTTCAGCTGGAGATCAAAACTAGAGTCCTTAACACAGAAGTTAAATAAGGTGTTTGTTAGTAAAAACAGTACATGTGGTAATTTTGAAAGATGACCAGGAAAACAAAAAGGAAAATGATCCCATCGATATATATTTATTTTTCTGATCGATATAAAACTATGCGGATGGCACTTGCACAAATCCAATTTTCAGCTGCTATATTTAGCATCCACATTCAGCTTATCTTCTTTGTGCGTTTAATTATATTGAGATATCTGAATGTATCAGTACTACATAATTACATTTTTTTTTCGGGTATAAAAACGGATGGTGTGCCACTTTAATGCAAATCAGAAAAACGAAATCTAGGACTAGTATATATGTGGTTGTTCTCTTATATGTTGATATTCATGATCTTTCATATCTTAACTTGTGTCTCCTACAGTGGGTCTAGGCTCACAATGGATACTCTCTTTCTCAGTCCCATTTGTGATCAAAAATATTCATCAAAAGGTAGTTAAGAATGTTCTAAAATTAGATCGTGGTGATGGTTGCACAACTCTGTGAATATACTAAAAACCGCCAAACCGTACATTTTAAAAGGGAGAATTTTATGGTATGTGAAATATATCTCAATAAAGCTGTTATCATATTTTTTTAAGCAGTTGGGTCTCTCAGCTCCTGCAATCCTTCTTTCCCTTTCTCTTACTCAGCACTGCCGCCAGAGGTAGCAGCATCTTCTGACTGGCCTCCTGGCCACTCCCAGACCCCTCATGAAACCTAAGATTGCCAAAAAGAGATACAGTACATTCAGCTGGTACCGGTCCACAACTTCTGTCAAAATTAAGCCTAACTGGAAAAAACCTAGAGGCATTGGTGGCAGGATGAGTTTGAGATGCAGTGGTCAGATCTTGATGTCCTATACTGGTTATAGAAACAACATGAAAACTGAGCACATGCTGCCCAGAGGCTTCTGGAAGTCCCTGTGCTCAAAGTAAAGAAACTGAGTCTGCTGACGGTGATATCCCATAAATCTTCCTATGGTGAGATGGCAAATGATGTTTCTTCCAAAAAACTCCCAGTCGTTGTGCAAAGAGCGGTTTATCTGGCCATTATGTTTACCAAAGCCAATGCCAGACTGTGGATTGGGGAAAATGAATAGCAGCTCTCATTGCATAATTTATTTATATTATATAGATACCACTATAAACCCCCAAATAAGGCAGATGGCCAGGGTCAGGAACAGGATTATAATTTGTGATCAGAAAACTGAGTAAGATTGTTTCATGCAGTGATTAACTTCAGGACTTAGTGGATCCCTGAATTTTGTCCTGTTCATTATAGTTCTTATATTCGTAAATGTTCTTTCCTGTTTACACACAATATACCAACTACTATTACTTTCAAAACATCTTTTAAAAAATTTCCATGATTTATCGATTGACCCTAATTGCCAATGTGATTATCCGAATAAGATTAACTGAATGAGATTAACCAAATCTCACAATTACCAACCCATTGTTATTCAACTGAATATTTTGTAAATGCCTATTTAGTACAACATAGGGTGGTAGGTCCTTTGGAGAATTTAGAGATGAGCAAGACAGAATTCCTGCCATAAAGGCAAAATGTCTAGATGATTTTAATACAAAGAAGACTAAATAAATGCAAAGTAGAGGAGGTAAACCATACCTTGGGGTTTCAAAGAATCACAGCTGGTTGAGAAGATCAGGAAGTGTTTGAAAAAATAAGCAGCATTTCTGGTTAATCTTGAAAGATAAGTTATACTTTGACAGTTGGAGATAAGGTAGAGAAAACTTTCCAGATACAGGGAGCAACAAAAGCAAAGGCCCACAAGTGGGAAAGAAGTAAGAGTGGGACTCACTAAATGCAATTGGATATTTTAAAATGATTGATCAGTTGGTAGTAAGCATGCCATATATGTGAGTTATTGTGTTGGCGCTATAGAGGATCTCAAGGAATATAAAATTCTTGAATCAAGCCAGACCTCCAAAAGGCTGTATATCAAGATATCTCTATTTCCTTAGTCTCTCACCAGAGCCACCCCTTCTACCTAACTTGTTTTAATGTTCTAGCCTCTGCTGTTATCAAAGTATGCCATAAGAAACAACTAAAGGAAAGCTGTAGAAGTACTGCTAAGGATATCATTCTGTATATCACGCAATGCCTCTTATGAGCCCCATGTGAGCAATTTATTTAGAACTGAATTCTAGAGAGATATTTGTTTCACCTGAAAAACTGGTATGAATTATTCTTTTTGAGAATTGAATCCCCCTTCCTTTTTGCTTTGGCTGCCAGGAAGTTTAAGTCCAAATTTGGGCTCAATTACAGCAAATAGATTTTGCTTTATGGTCTACATAGAATGTCATTTTAAAATTCATTAATTCAACACATTTATTGAGTACCTACTATCTGTCAGGTGCTGCGTATACAGTGGTGAATGAAACAAACATAAATCTTGCCTTCAAGTAGCTTATAGTCTAATGCGAGATTCAGATAATAAATAAGTAAACCAACAAATAAATAAGTGTAATCTGTATTGTTGTGGTCCTGATTCCCATTTTATTCACTTTATATTTATCATTAGCTTACTAAATGTGTTCTTATTGTAGACTAAATTTCTGGAATGAGGGAAAGTATAAGTAAATGCATAAATAAATAACTTGCCTATATGAAAATGTTGTGCTGGGAAAATACTTTATATTTTAAGTGAATTTTTAAGTGAATGGACTCAAAAATTTTTTTTCTTGAACTAGAACAATATGTGTGTAGCCAAATCAGCTGATGAAATAGAATTTCCAAAGTTAAGATCTTTTGTTTTTAAAGCAGTATGGAACAGAGCAAAGCAATTTTTCATGTATGCTATCAACACTTGAGGCACCGCCTGAAAAAAAAAACACAAACAAAAGAAGAATTTCACACTATACAGTCTAGTCCCATTACAACCCTTTCTACATAAGTGATTTCTATGGTGCACTCATTACAATCAAGTCCTGGGCTAAAGGATTCTCCTAGTCCTCTTGAATCATTAAAGCATAAGTAGCAACAGTGTTCTCCAAAAGACATATACAGTCAAGTGTGCAAATCATATTTTTTTAAGGATCTTTTCAGTCGTAAGCTAAAATGAGCATGGATATGGCTAGTGATTTGCATTTAAAAGAAGCATTTTTGTGAGGTCATAGTGGGTAGAATGAAGTAAACTAGAGCTGGTTTCTACCCTCTGGGACTTATCACGTAGTTGGGGTCAGGATCTAGGTCAAGTGCACAACTAGAAGGTAGAGTGTGGTAAGTGCTCAATAGAGCTACAAGCAAAAACAATCCCATGGTGGCACAGAGGGAGGAAATGTTAAGTTTCACTGAGGGAACAGGTAAATTTTATGAAGAGGTGGCATTTGACCTGGGCTTTGAAGAATGATTGTCATTTTGGTAAGCATAGCATGTAGGGAAGGGCATTATGACTAAAGGTAGCAGCATGAACAAAGGAAAGGAGTTATAAAAGTTTAAGCACTGGTGAGTAGTCCAGGGTATTTGCAATAGAGACTGATAGAAAGATGCCATGGGATATGAAGGTTGGAGATTTGGATGGATCAAAATCATGAAGAACCTTGAAGGTGGTGCTAAGGTTGGATTTTGAAAGGAAATAATAAACACTCTTAATAAATAAATAAATAATGGCCATTTAAGAAATATGGTGATCCCTATAGATATCGTTTCAATCTACTCCTTTATTAAGTCTTTTTTGGGTTGGTCTTTTGGTGTTAGCTCAGTTAGAGAATAGAATGTAAAAGCCACGAAAAGAGAGATTTTTATGTCCTGAAATTTGGAGCAACCAAGTACTTGGCAGTTGTGATGAAGTGCTCGTTTGCCGCAGAGGGCCTAGATTTAGAGTGCAAGGTGTTCAGAGATGCACACTGTATGTTTGAATGTCTTCGGCTTGCAGCCTTGAAGATTAAAAGTTAATACACGTCTATAAAAGATCCAAGAAGGACTGTAAGAAACTATGGTGAAAGCAGGAATGTACAACCCCAGAGAAATACAGAAAAGAAGACTATAAATTATGTTGGAATCCCTGGCAGTCCTGGAGGAACCTCCTGAGAAAATTTTGTGTAAAGGTTTTTAGCCAATCCATCCTTGTGAAGGCTCTGAACAAGTTTTTTTTGTGTGTTGTTTTGTTTTGTTTTTTTTTACCACGACCGACCGAGCCTGATCTTGGCAGGCCTGTATCTGGACCTAGTATGTACCTTATACAGCTGCCTATAGAATTTGATGAGAAAGGACGTAAAAGACCTGTCTGACAAAAGCTGTCATCCTCCATGTGAATCTTTGTCAAGAGAGTGACCAGGTAGTCAAGCGTTTCATTCAATGGGTAGTTCCCAGTAGGAGTGACTCATTGTGTGTTTGGCATCGTATTTTTCAGATCTATATTAACAGTGACACCCTTTTGAAAAAAATTATTCTGCACTTCAGTATATAAAGGAACAAAAGGGGAGCCTTTCAGTTAAAGCAGCGAGTGCTGAGCTCACCTGCTCTTATGAAGCACTCTCTGAGGCCAGAATTCCGAGGAAAACAAAGTCCTTCCAGACACCTAAAAAGCTCTCTGGGAAGGAATAAATATGATGTTGATTGAGACGGAAAGTTTTGGAATATTTATTTATTTATTTGTGAGGAAGATTGGCCCTGAGCCAACATCTGTTGCCAATCCTCTTTTTGCTGAGGAAGATTGGCCCTGGGCTAACATCCGTGCCCATCTTCCTCTACTTTATATGGGACACCGCCAGAGCATGGCTTGACAAGTGGTGTGCTGGTCCGCGCCTGGGATCCGAACCTGCGAACCCCGGACTGCTGAAGTGGAGCATGTGAACTTAACTGCTACACCATCGGGCTGGCTCCCAGAATTTTAGTCCAGTAGGATAGGGCCAATCATGATGGAACAGTCCGTGGGAACCCTGAGAAACCAGAGGCAATATGGAGCTACGAGGACTTCCAGGCGTGGAAAGGGAAAGAAGGTGACTATTGACTAGGATATGCACAGGTTATAAAAGGAGTAGGGGGCCACTATGTGACCTGACATCACAGGCTCCCCATATCCAAGAAGCTGCTCTTTTGTTTATATTCCCTCTTCACTCTATTCCCTGCCTGCCCCCATCACCACATCAAATAAATTTTTTTCTGTTCACTTGATTTATTGCCTCTTTACCCCAACACTGAAAATATCCTGAACAACTTTGGCAGCAGGAAGCCTGAATGCTTCCTGTAAATTCACAGTGTAATACCCTTTCCTCTTTACCTCAGGTTGTGTTGTTATTACTTCTACATTCTCAATTACCCCTCCTCATAGGGCTGGCTTATTGTTTCTCTCATTATATAGACTTCTTGGTTTCCAGGCCCTATTTCAAACATATCTTTGGGTGAGTTAAAACCATTTATCTGTCCCTTGGCTCTTGTTATCCTGCATGTATCACCTGCCTTCTTTAAAACCTTATTTCATGCTGTCTCTTTGATTAGCACTTAGAACTTACTTAGCATTACATGTGCAGAGGACATTTGCAAGGAGGTACAGTTAAGATGCATTTATCTGGCATCTGAGGGGACACTTGTTTTCCTCCCTCCCTTCAATCTAACCAAAAGCTTCAGGCCCAGCCTTGATTTGGGGTGACAGGTTCCACTGACATTCTCTTCCACTCCTACTTTAGCTGCTCAGCGGGGATTTTCACATCTCTGCAGGGGCTGCTGTCTTGCCCTTGAAATTTCCCATGCTCTGGATGCCAGGGGACTTGGCCCTGGGTCAGAACCCTCCCTCTGCAGTAATGTATACTATTAAGCAAATGGCACTGAGCAATGTTCTCTCCCCAAGTCAAAATGCTCCCATTTAGGTAAAATTTGAGCCTGCTGCTGGCAGTTAGGAGCCAGAACGGCAAAGGGAAATACGATGTAAAAACAATATGAGTTTGAATGAAATTATGATAAGTGTCAGATGGCACCATTACCCGCATCCCCATAGGCAGGCATTAGGGAAGCTATGTAATGTAATGCTGGAACAGAATTCCAATAGTGGAAGGAAGAGTGGCATTCCAAACTAGAGTGTGAAACAAACATGTTAACTCTTTGAGGTCCTGTGGGAGCTACAGATGTAAATGAGTGACCATGACGTGTATGTTGGTTGAATGAACAAATGAAGCTCCGGAATCTGATATATTTCTGGATTCTTTATATATATATAGTGTGTGTGTGTTTTCTGTTTGAATCTTAAGAAAGGTATAGTCATGTCACATTTATTTTCAATAATCAGAGAATCAGATGTTATGCACAAATTCCCAGATAACTGAAACAATCATTTGAAATGTGAAACTAGTTTTAGCTTGATTATTTTGGAGAGATAATTTTCCCTATTAATAAATGAAATTGATGTGAGCCTACCTTATTAAACTGAATATACCAAATATATATTGTTTATTGATGATTCAGTTTACCATTATAATCAGTAATTATAGTACTGTACTCTTTTATTGGGAAAGGTTCCACCAAGAAAGTGACATTTTTACCTGGGATTTGAATGATGGCTAGAAATTTGCCACACATGGAAGGGGATAGGCACCACATGAAGGGGTAATGTGATCAACAACACAGAAGAGTGGAAATTCATATCATATTTTGAGAAGAGTGAGCAGTCTAAAGTAACTAGGGTGCAGGCAGATATAGGCCCTAAGATAACTAGGGGATGAAATATCAGAGGAAGAAACTAGAATAGGAATTTGTGACTAAATTGTAGAAGACTCTGTAAGTTATTATAAAAGGTTTGAATTTCAGCCAATATACAATGATGAGTTATCAAAGACTTTTAGCCAGGGGGGTGATATGTTCTCCTTGTAATCACGTTTCTATGTCTTTACGTCTATATCAGAGGCTGCATTAAGGAGTGGTTGGGAAGATGCTTAACACCCCTGGTAAGGCCCCCTTAGCCCTTCCCCTGTTGGCCATTTCTGCAATCTAATGAAAAGTGCTATGCAAACAGCTTCAAGCCCCTTTCCAACCAGAGTACTGTTCCTACACCCCTCCAAAATAGAAATTATGAAGTCACCTCTGCTCTATGTTTACATCTCCATTTATCTCCATATCTAAAAAAATGTTTACTATGTTCCAGGCATTGCATTCTTCTGTACTTTATATACATTTTCCTATTTTATTCAACAATCCCATGAAGTAGGTATTAGTGTCATCCTCCCATTTGACAGAGAAGGAAATTGAGGCTCAGAGAGGTTAAATAACTCAGCAATGGTCACATGGCTAGTAAGTGGCAGAGCCAGTACTCACACAAGTCTTTCTGACTCCAAAGCCCACTCTGTTGTGGTAGCTTAGGCTAAAGGTGACATGGACATAAACTAAGGCATTTGCAGTGGGGCCAGAGAAGAGGGGTTAAATTTGAGATTATTTAGGAAGAATAATTAATGTTCTTTCAAAATGTCCAGAAATTCATTAAAGCAGTTCCGGTAGCACTGTGTTATAAACTTTTGGCAATGTCTATTTCTGCACAGAAATTAGAAAAAAAAGCAGCTGTTAAAGTCATTTGATTGAGAGGTCATTTTGAAAGCACTTGTAAGAAATTGGATATTTCTTGTGTGACTTAATTTTGGGTGTGTAGCCAGTGTTTGAGTGTAGTCACTCACTATTATTGTTTCTGCGTGTACCCAAGAGTAATGAGACATAAGTTCTTTAAAAACAAACTATGGTTTAAATTACTAATTAATTAGATTTGCCACCCCATCCCTATTTGTCTTAGTCTGTAAGTTTGTGGTCCTTTTTTTCCTTACCAAATCTCACATTTTTCCAGATGTTACAGTCTTCAGAATTCTTTCATGCACATTTTCTTATTTGAATCGTACATAGTTATGTAAATAAATGAGGCTCAGAAGACATTTAATGTCTTGCCAAGGCAACATAGATAATTAGTGGTTGAGCCAGACTAGAAGTCATAGTTCCTGACTCCCAATTCAGTATTTTCTCTACTTAATCTAGCACAGGGCATGGACATATTAGGTGCTCACTCAATGTTTGTCCAATGCATGAATGAATACATAGCAGCTAGTACGAGCATTTAGTTATAAAAGATTTGATAAATAAATTGCTGGTAATAAATGATGCCCAATGTCTGTTCAAAATCGATCCTTTATTTTAATGACACATACAGGATAACTCAAATGAACCATTGTAGTTAACTTCATTGAGGATAAACTAGAGCTCTATTGATTTTGCAGTAGCTTCCAGCGATCACGGTGGTGGTTAAAAGTCATTCTTTCAATAAAAAGTAATTACATTTGGTTATACAAGAAGGATGATTTGTGGCATAGAAGGAAGAACAGCAGATCAGAAGACTTGGGTTCAAATCCCTGCTCTGTAATTAATTAAATTTTGTGAGCTTGGGGAAATTATAAAACTTTCTGAGCACTAATTTCTACATTGATAAAATAAGGATAATAACATATGCATCACTAGGGTTGCTGTGAGAATCAAATGAGATAATATATATGTGGATGTCCTTTGTGAACTATAATGTATTATACAAATTCTCTTTGGGGGTTTGTTTTTATTTGATGTTTTAGATAAGATTAGAGAATGTTCAGTAACAGCCACAATACCAAGGAAACCATATAACTCCAATCAGAAAGGTACTGCTGCAAAGATGACCAGTCAGTATTACATTGTGCCCGGACAAAGAAGAAGTTGGAAATAAGTAATAACTCATTGTTACTGGGCTTACAAAATGCAATGGTTCTGTCAGGCAGGCATTCATTTTTAAAATTCTCTGTTAGGGGCATTGCTTGAAATGGCTATGCAGGGAGCTGATTGAAAGCGGATTTGTAGGAAGATGACCCATTTCCCACTTAGGCATCACTTTCTGAAATAAGACTACTCTGTTCAAAAGCTCTGAAGGAGATTGGCTGTGACATCTCACTTACATGCATGAAAATCCATAACAGTTAGGTCCAAGGGCTAGTAGATGTGTATTTGCTGTTTTGAATTTCTTAGTTGTACCAGATAGCTCACATCCAACCTATCTGAAAACAAGCTGATCACCTTCTTCTCAAACCAGCTCTTCTTATTGGTTTTCTTATTACTGTGTCCAGCAGTTGTTCAGGTGCATTTTGATTCCGTCTTTCCCTTCCTGCCTAGTTACCAAGTCTGTTGACTGTTATTTGGCAATATCTTCTATGTATATTTCTTCCTCTCAATAGTCACTACTTCATACCCTCATTGTTTTCTTATATGCTTTATAGTCTACTAACTGATCTCCCTGCCTCTGGCCTCTGTCACTTCAATGCATCCTGTCACCTCTCCAGATGAATCTGCCGAAAACACTGCTGTTGATCACTTCATCTCCCTGCTCAGAAGCTTCAGTGGCTGCCAGCTGCCAACTGAACATACACTGACACCCAAGGCCTTCCACAATCTGTCCCAGAACTTATCTGTCCCAGTGGTTCCCTTGGGCTTTCGTCAAAATCCTTTTTTCATTCTTTTTAGAATATGTCTTGCTTTTTCTTCTCTATATGGCTTTATTTAAAAATTGTCTTGCCTATGGAAGCATCTTCTTTATCCCCACTCAACAACAATTTTCCCATCCTTTAGAGGGCAGCTCGGATGGCTTTTCTTCATATATGATCTTTGGAGTCATATACCCAATACTTAAATTGTGGCTCTACTACTCCAGGATGACTTAGCCCATAGGTTCTGTGACCTTGGGCAAGTTACAGAACCTGTTGGAGCTTCAGTTTCCTAACATAGAAAAGGGCGACAGCCCTGTAAGGTAGGTACTATTATTCCTGTGAGGAGGAAATAAACCGTAATACATGAAAGACTTACCACGTGCCTGGCATATAGTAATTACTCAATAAAAGGTAGCTGTTTTCATTGGGATTACCTCAAACAGAGAAGATATAACTCCCCTGTGAATTTTGAAACCACTTCATACCACTCTCAGGGGACTTATATCATACTGGTTTGTAATTATTTTTTTATATCTTCCCTCCTTTAGAGATTGTATTCTCTTTGAGGTTGAGGAACTTATGTGGTATTTCTATGTGAAGTACCTGCAAAGTAGGCACTCAATAAATGTTTACTGAATGAATGAAAGACACCTTAAGGAAGGGGACCATAACCTCTCCTTCTTTTTTTTTTTTTTTTGGTGAGGAAGATTAGCCCTGAGCTAACATCCGATGCCAGTCCTCCTCTTTTTGCTGAGGAAGACTGGCCCTGGGCTAACATCCGTGCCCATCTTCCTCTACTTTATATGGGATGCCACCACAGCATTGCTTGACACGCGGTGTGCTGGTCCGTGCCCAGGATCTTAACCTGCGAATCCCGGGCCACCACAGCAGAGCGTGTGCACTTAACTGCTAGGCCACCAGGCTGGCCCCTCCTTTGTTTTTTTTTGAAGAATGGTATTTGTAATAATGACATTGTATGCAATTAAATTAGACATATATTCATGGCATCCTTGTGAAAGAATGGGGAAAGACCATCTCTTTTTCTATATGAAAAAAATGAAATCATAAAGGCTTTCAAACAACACTGGAACACTTCTCACTGAGTTAGCAATGCTTGAGAATCTGGTCCCCTGGACAGTTAATATTATCATGTTATATTCTTAACTGTGCACTCGCTTTCTTGTTAACATGCTTCAGATTTCATAGAAAAAGCTTCATTCATATCATGTTTGTTCATAGAAGAGAAATAATTAACATAAAATAGAAAATAATTACATATTTAGTTGAATATTTTTACATAAACCTTGATCCCCATACTTTTTTTTCCTTTTTAATTTGGCCTGACATAAATAACTCTCCAGAGAACTATGCAAATCCTGGGTGTGTCCCGAATATTTTCCAAAATGGCTGAAATGGAGAGAGAGGATGTTAAAAATAAGTGCCCTCCTCCTTGTCCCTGCCCAAGCTGTGTAAAATGGGGAAGGGGTGGAGATCACCCCATGGCGTGATTGGAAAACATTCTGACTCTCCAGGCTCAGAGGCAGTGTTGATGATGGTGATGCTGGAAGGCTAGGAGCGGGGAATTACGTGAGAAGGGGTTAGAAAAGTGAGAAGGCAGATGAATCCCAATGAGATTCACCATGGTACTTTGCACAAATAGATAAGCCATCTTTCCAGTCCCTTTCTATTTCTTGGGACCCACACTCCATTCAGAGCCCAGATGGCAAGCACTCTATTTGCCTGCATGTGAGAAAATAACACCTATCTTATTAGAGTGCTGTTATTTCTAATGTGGGGGAAGTAATGATGTTCAAATAAGCAGGCTTGGGAAACTCAGGGGAGGGATTGATTTGAAGGAATACAATAACAGGTGTCCTCATCTCTTAGATGAGAAGAAAAAGAGGACGACTTAAATCATGTATCCTGTTTTCCCCTGTGTAGATTTTGAGTCAATTGTCAATGTCAATGACCATAGCCCCACAAGTGGGCCTGTTTGTGTTATTCTTTTGGCCTAATGCTCTGCACACAGTGGGAGCTCGCTATTGGTTGCTGACTGCCTGGTCAATTTCACCAGAAGGAAGTTCTATAATCTGAGCTTCTATTGTAACCAGCTACAATGGGTTTGATTCTCCCTCTGGAATAGTGGCTGCAATCAATGTATAAACTGATTGTGTACCCTCCTCCTGACATAAAATTGATGACAACCATGCTGTGTTCCAGGGAAAACTGAATGCAGTCTTCCCTAGCCCACTAAGCTATGGTATTTTGCCCTCAGTGCTTCTTTACACCAGGAAAGATTGCACCTAAAAAGAAAGTCATCCATTGATGCAGTTATAAGCATTTTATCATGTAACTATTTTAATTTCTTTATTTTTTGTTAAGAAGGATGAAATCCTGACAAATGAGAAGGAATTCAATTGGCTTTGTCCCAATATTATGTAGAGTATCAAATTAGGTTTTGAGTATTTGCAGAGCAATAGCTCAAAACTGATGGATGGAAATCTGATAATCCACAAACGTGATCCAGCACAATATTGTCTTAATTTGCTTTGTGAGGATTAATTCAACTATTTTCTGCTTTCATGGCAGTGAATATACAGTGTGGTACAAATAATGCCCTGTAAACAAATTCTGAGCTTCCTTAATCTTTGCAAATATTTCGAGTTGACCTTTTCTCTGAGTGTCCTTTAGTGAGTTCTAGGATAGAGCCCAAAAGCATGTGCGGAAAACCATGAAGAAAGAAGATTCCAATGAAAGAGAACAATGGTCCATTGGACCCAGTGTTCATTCCAGGAGTTCCTTTTTTCTATGATACTTTAAATATTATTTTGATGGCTTGTTGATAGCTTTTCTTAGTTGGCTACAATGACTGAAATACCAGAAGTGAAATTCCACTGTAATGAAATAGATTATACTAAAACTTCCCATACTTAATATGACTCTGAAATTTAATTCCAGCAAATACACGTAGTAATGACGTCAACAGAAGAAATTTGGATTGCTATCTTGCCTGTGGTCTCAAATATCACCTAGAAAATATTCTCTCACTAGGCTTCATAACCTCTCTCAGAGTGCTGGTTTGGGGCAGGGCCACGTTGAAAAGCTAAGAGAGACCAGCCCTGTACCTTCTCCCCACATGTAGACACATAGAATTTTGCTCACAACTTCTGGGGTTTCTAGATCTCTTGAAGGTTAGCTACCAGACGTCCATGTTAAAGAATCTCTCTCGTAGAAGAAAGCCAGAAGAGAGTAGTGGCAGTTTCATTATAGCCAAAGAGATTTTAAAACATTAATTTTTTTTTCCAAAATAGAATAAACTCAGAGATAATGCAGTGAGAGGAGCAGACACCATGTAAAAATCTGTTCCTTTTCCCACCCCCGCCCCATGTTTCTTAGTTTAGCAGCCAATGTTCTATTTCAGTATTTTAGGATTCTCCTGTTTTATGAGCATCCTGTTAATTAGCCGTGTGGTTTCTGTAAAATTGTTCCCATAGCATTGGTGGTACCTATTTGTGGCTGTCTGAAAACCCTGACTTTTATGAAATATCCTTACACAAAGAAAGGGCAACATAGTAAGTGTGGATATTGTGTGGTCATGGGGAAACTGAGATTGACAATAGGCATTAATAGAAAGGAGTCCAAAATCCCAATCTTAATTTAGCACAAAGGGACTGAATAATTGTAACATACCTTGTAAAAACAATATGTTGTGAGGCGGTATCATAATTTAAAGCTTTGTCTTAGTAAACCAGGGATTTAGTTCCTATAAGAATAATGAAATTACTTTAGGTATAATTTTATGAAGACCTGGATCCATTTTTTTCCTTCTTTTGGCTTTGATGAAACATTTTTGGCCATATTACATAATTGTAAAGGGCTATTGTGGATTCCAATGTAAAAGAAGAGAACTAAAATTTAGAAATAAAAGAAGGAGAGTTACTTTAGAATCTAAAGTTAACACTTGAGATGGCCCAGGAGAATGCTCCAAGGTAGGAAAGGAAGGACCATGCCCAAGATGGGTCAAAAAAAAAAGGCAGGCTTGAAACAAAGGCTAAGCTGGGGAATAGCACAACAGATTTGGGGCCGTGTGAAAGCCATCTGACAATGGATGCTGCTCTGAATGTTACTCAGCAACTTTTCACATGTCTCTAGATAACCCTCCCTGAACTTCTAGACCAAATGGATCACTACCTTCTCTGAATCAAAGCAAATTCTCCTGCTGGGAGGCAGGGGAGTATAAAATTTAAAAGCGTGGGCTTTGGGATCAGGCTATGTTCAATTCCCAGTTACACCACTTAGTGGGTACACTTGGGACATGCTATTCAACTATTCTCTGTATCAGTTTCTTCTGTAAAATGAGGATACTAGTTATATCCATCTGATACAGTTATTGAGAAGATTAAATGAGTTAATGTCTAAGAATCTCTTAAACTCCACATATATTAAGCCCCCAATAAATGTTAGTGATTGTTACCATAACCTCATTAGCCCTTTGTTTTTAGTCAGTACAATGGTCTTTAATGAATCATCTAAGATATCATGAATTCATTGAAGACAGGGGCAGTGATTTATTAATGTCTGTAGACATTGTGACACCTAGCACAGTGTCTAGAAGGGGTAGGCACACATATACAGAAGAATGACAAGTGAATTTTTGAAAGATTTTCAGCAACAATGGTTTTAGGTTTAAATGTCATTTATCCAGCACATTTAATTAAACTCAACCCCTATCCCTTATGTATTAAAAAACCTTTTTATGCCGATTGAAATCTCATGTTAAGTATCAGTTCCATGTACACCAAACACATCTTGAGTGTAGGAGCTTTATACTTTCAATTGGCTATGCTCAGACTTGGGAGCTAAGAGCAATATCCCCTGCCCCCTACCAGTTCTTTTTACATTTCATGGCTCAAGTTGTAAAGCTGAGGGCACACCTTCTGCATTTTTCCTGGTCACTTCAAATTCCATCAATACCTTTCTGTCTGGCAGAGGTCTGTGGTGGTGTGGGCCAAGAAAGAAATTCTATTCATCTTCCTTTCCTGTCCAGGCAATTATTGACCTTCTTTCAGTCCTTCTCTTTGATGGTATTTAACCTTGTCCTCCACATGGTTCGCTGTCTGATTTCTGATTTTTTAACAGGCACTTAGTACTGCTGCTTCTCAACAACACTTTTGGCACTTCAGAGATTGCCAAGCTAGTTCAGCTTTTTCCTAATTTGGACTTTTAACAGCCTTCCTTTTAGACTTTGGGGTTTGCTAGAATTGTGGCTCTGTGCACAATTTGAGTAAATTTAATTCAACAAACCAACCCTAAATGCTTGAATTTGGTCAAGTGTACCTTTTTTCTTTCTTCTTTTTTTTTAAGTCTGCTTCCTGATTCCAAGTAGTCAATTAGACTGAATTTTGAACCAGGTTTTTTTTGGGGGGAGCGGGGTGTTGGGTGGTATGTTATGCTAAATAACAGAGAGAGCCCTGTGAATGCTCACACATGTGAAAGAAATATTTTCAGATAACATTAGAGTCTCATCCAAACTTCTATGGCTGAGACTGTTTTTTAGTAACTTTGCCTCCCTTTCATAAAGCCATAATTATCCATGAGTAAATGAAAATACTTGACTCCTCAAAGATACACTTGATTTTCACATGTGGTATAAATGGTGTCCTAGGCTGGGCAAAGATTTTTATGCTGAGACTTATAATCAGAGTTTATCATCCTATTTAAACTTATTACTTACAATTACAGTAGTAATAGCCCTCTACATATTGAATATCTGTGATGTACTAGACACTGTGCTAGATGCTTTATGTGTATTGTCTTAGTTAATCCTCACTACCATCCTGAAAGCTAGGTATAGTTATAATCCCCATTTTACAGATAAGGAAACTGAATGGTTATATAACTTTCCCAAGGCTATACAGCTGTAAGTCGTCGTACTTAGTATGAAATATAAACATGTAAATTGTCATTTAGTTAATTGGTCTCCCGCATTATGAACATTAGCCATTACTTTTGCTTTGGATAAATAGCACTTTTCCTCCCCTTCTATTATTTTGTTTTTATAAAATGAACACCGCCACACACACAAGTGAACAGGCGGCTTTCCCTCATGGCCACTTACTCCTTTGCCTCTCTCATTTTAGCTCTTGGGCCTTATCCTCTTTGCTCCCACTGACTTTGACACTGGAATGAATCATAGACTTTGACTCTAGCCCTTTCACAGCATGGACTTTGGGCTCTAATTTTTGAAGACATCTCTCTGACTGGCTATAACCTGTTCCTACTCCACTAAGTATGTCCTGCTATCCTCTATATATTCTTTTGGCTTTTCCCCCATTGGTCAGCACCTACTTTAGCTTTTGTCCTTTTGTGCCCCCAAATAATGACATGATCCAGTCCTAGTCATTATGTACTAGAGACAAGATATTCAGAAGCTCAGTGTCTCTGTTTTTGCCTACATAGAAGAAATAAAGGATTCCTTAGCTGGAGCTCAAGTAAAATGAGGACCAGAGGAAGGGACACTGTTTTCTGAGGATCTTTCTCATCTGGGCAATTGTTATTAACCCAGGGTACGTCCTCTCTCCTTTACAAGATTGTAAACCGAAACAATCCTGTAAACTGAGGCTAACCATGTATAGGCAGAATGTGCAGAAAATTCTGTAATTGTATGATTGCCTATGTATTGTATTTTGCACAGAACCTGATATCTAGGTTCAATGCATTAGTATTCCATAGTGTTTTATAAATAGAGCTGTGACTTTCAGGTACTCTGCCACCTGGAAAAAATTGATAATACCAGTCTTATAAGTAGAACCCTAGCAGAAAGCTGGGCCAGGATAATGTGACACAAGACAGAAGTTTTTTGATATGTCTAGACTCTAGACATTAGGGTACCGAATAAATCGAAATTGGGCACCATAGTGTGGGACTTTAAGCACCTGAAACATAAGGTTACTGAGAATCTGGAGTTAGAGTAGATCAACAAAGCCTAAATCTTTGTCCACATCTGATTTAGTCTTGGCTTATCATCTTCAAAAAAATGTTTTTTGGGTGAGACAATCAGGCAATAAATACCTCCGGATACAGGATGCACAGAACTGAACATAAGCCATGGCTCAGTGGTCTAATGGTTGCCTGCTTGATCTCTGGCTCCGTGCTTTTTTCAAAACAGGTAACCTACATAATTACTCCACTCCCTCTTTAAAAACGGGACTTTACACAGTACATTTCATTCAGTTGGTACATTATCCCAGCCTGTGCCACCACGAGCACTATTTCCCCTTTGGATGAGGTAGTGACTTTATTAATGCAGATCCTTTATGAAATCTTAATGAGGCTATCTATCAAGAGTGATATAATAAATTTTCTTACTCATTGAATTAGTATGGGCCTTCTGTGTGTTACCTATTAATATGCTTTTGTCATGGGCCTCGCTTCCTTTAAGAGCATATATGTGAGAAAGTGAGCAGAATGGCCCCCAAGAACAGAATGGCCCCACCACAGGCAGATTAAATGCCTTCGGATTTTTTTTAAGGCATCATTTTAAACCTAATAATTGTGGGTGCCAGAGGAGAGCTGAAGGGGGACAGAAAACATGCTGGTGAAAAGGAAGAGAAAGGCACACAGGCCATAGACATAGACTCCTATGTAGAACCACAGGCAAATCCTACCTCAGACTCATGCTCTGTAACCCGATCATGACTGAGTGAAAACTTCTCCCTTTACCAGGGATAGGATAAACCTTCTGCTAAATTGCGAGGCGGCAAAAGTTATGTCCCCAAGCCATCCACAAAATTTGATGTCCATGGGCCCCTAACTCAAGGAACGTTCTTGGGACCAGCCCAGTGGCGTAGTGGCTTAAGTTCACACACTCCTCTTTGGTGGACAAGGGTTCGTAGGTTCGAATCCTGGGCGTGGACCTATGCACCGCTCATCAAGCCATGCTGTGGCGGTATCCCATATACAAAATAGAGGAAGATGGGCACAGATGTTAGGTCAGGGCCAATCTCCCTCACCAAAAAAAGAAAAAAAGAAAGAAAAAAATTTGATGTCCTTGGGCCCCTAACTCAAGGAAACTTCTTTTTAATTTTATCTCAATAGCTGCTTGTGGCTTCCTACGATGGATGCCTCCCTAACTCTGTATTCCTACACAGCTTCTTATTTCAGCCTCTGTCACTTCTTTCTTGTTTTCTCAGGTACCACAACTTTCATGTCTCTGGAGTTTCTCTACTTTCAGGGCCCAGGCTTTGGGGAAGCTCATCTATTTTCAGAGTCTTTGGGAAATATTGACTTAATGTCAGCTCCTTCTCCTTTTAATATCTTCATTTCAAAGGAGATTTTTTGAAAATCCAATGATTTACCCAAAGATTTGGATCTTGTTTGTATTTGATGCAATATTCTAGAGCCAAAGTATTGTAACTCGAATGAACAGGCCTGTCTGTAAAGCATGTTGAGGTTTTAGTTGCATGGTCAGGTGGAGGAAGGAAAGGAAGCTAGCACTAAATCAAGATTCATCTAGGGAGAAGCATCAGTATCTAAATGGGGGATGAGCAGAAGCGGATGGGTGAAGAAGAACAATAGGAATCTCAAGGATGTGGTCATGGTTCAGACATCAATCTATGTTAGAACACTACATAGGGCAGTCAATACTACTCTGGAGCCATGGGAGATGGGGGTCTATCCTTCATAGGAAGGGGCTGGCAAGAGGTAGAAGTCAATCAGGCCTCCAGCCAAGTGGCCTGAGGTTCAGACAGGAGTATAGTCCCAAAGGAGAAATGCAACTTAAAAATAAATCAAGGCATGAGACTAGTTTTATAAATTGTGCCCAAGTTGTCAAGATATGGCTGCAGCACATGGGTACCTGTTCCTTTTCCTATATATATTATGAAGCCAATTCAGTAGAGAAAGTACTAGATAGGGATCAGGGATCTGGGCTCTAGTTCCAGCTCCACCACTCACTGGCTATCATCTTGGGTAAATCATAACTCTTCTCTGGGTTTTATCTTCCTCCCTGACACATAGGGGTTTGGGCCAGGTAATCATTAAAGTTTTCTTTCTAGCTCGATTGATCTTTGGTTACATGACTCTTTGACCATCATTCATTTATTCATTCATTTACTCACCAAATATCAGATTTGAAAGGGAGGAAACTGAAGATAAAATGAAGATCATGAGCAAAAGTGGTTCGTGTTATGGCTTTTATTTCCTGAGTATCCTTTGAAGGTTTAAGTCTCAAGAATGTGAAGCTCAGGAATGAGAAACACAGGAAGGCCTGAATTAAAGCTACAGGAACCAGGGGCTTAGTAAAGCAATGGGAGGAAACGCTTGTGATAATTCACTGTTTTTACACCTACAAAATAGTTGCTGCCTCCAACAGGTCATGTCTTACTGAATGCAGTGGGTGCTCATCAAACACAATGCTAATCAAATGTCCTGTGGAGGACTGAATGCATGGTCGGCAGCTACCCATACAATAAAGACTAATATTTACAGCCAACATAGAATTTTCTTTATAGTAAGGGAAACACAGTGTGGAGTAAGGTAGAAGGTAAACTTAAGAAACACTGTGCTGGCCAGTGAAGGTTACAGCTGGCTGAAAAGAGGGGAGAAAGAATGGAAACTGGCATGCCTAGCTCCTGGGAAAACTTCATGATTTCAAGCTCATTTTCTCACCTCTCTCTGTCTTCTCCTGTGTGCTGCTAGAATATAGGAGAGGGAAGAGATCTGCTAATTTAAATGTTGAAATGGCTCACCCTCTGAGGAGCAAGTAGAATTTATCTTTGCTGTCTTCTAACAGCTTTTTCTCCAGTTCAGTGGTTCTCAGGCAGAGACAGTTTTGCTCCCCAGGGGACATTTGGAAACATCTGAGGATATTTTTGGTTGTCACAACTGGCAGTGGGGGTGGGGGTGGGGTGCTACTGATATCTACTGGGTAGAAGTAAGGAATGCTACTAAACATTCTACAATGCACAGGACAGGTGCACCATAACAGAGAATTATCCAGCCCCAAATGTCAATAGTGCTGAGGTTAAGAAACTTTGCTTTAGGTTATTCATGCATTAAGTCATTCAGAGCACCTACTGTGTTCCAGGCACTGTGCTAGGTCCTGAGGATTTGATGATGAATAAGACAAACATGGTACCTGCCTACATGGAATTTACAATGGGGGAGACAGAAAATAAACAAGTAACAACGGGTTCTTTTTATTTATTGCCACAATTCCCCATGCCTACTCATACAACAGACATTCATTGAACACCTGCTCCAAGCCAGATATCTTGTTGAGGAGATAATGATACTTAAGCCAGCTATGATCTGTGTTCCAATAAAGCTTAGTCTAGGGAGAGAGACAGACATGGAAATAAACAATTGCAATACTAGATAATAGCTTTAATTGAGGTGTTGCCCAAGTGCTATAGGAACGTAGATTATAAGTGAGCAGGCTCTCCTGGAGGTGATGTTGCCAGTAGAAACTCTTTGGAGAATATGTTCTTACAGCTGGGTCTTGAAGAAATATTTTGAGTTCACTGGACAGAGGTTGAGAAAGGCATTTATGTTAAACAGACCAACATGAACAAAGTCATGGAGGGTGAACATTCACATGCATTGGTGAAACGGCCATGGCATGGTGTGTCTAGCCTATGGGGTACCTGAATGAGAGTGGCTGGGATGAGGCTGGAGAGGCAAGCAGGATCCATAACAAGGAGGGCCTTATGGGATATGTTATAGTTCTTGAGTTTTCTCTCAGAGACAATGGGGAGCTTTTGAAATGTTTTAAGCAGGGTAGTGATATGGTCAGGTTGCTGCTATAGATGGGCAGGACTTAACAAAGCCCTTCTGCAGCTACTATTACTATGATAAAATTTATTTTACTGTAGTCTCTCCTGTACTCCCCAACCAAGGTTGTTTTCTATCACGGATGTTTCATTGTTCACTGTAACAGTTTCCAACCCCACCAAGCAATTGCGTGCCTGACGTGAGCCTGGGCCCCTTATTGTGATAGATCTGCATTTTTCATTTATTTGGTTCTCCTGGAGTTATAGACTATTGAGTTTGGAAAGGACCTTAGAGGAAGGGCAGGGGGAAGGGACTAATGTTTATTGACTGCTTGCTATGTGTCAGTAACTGTGCCTACCTTATTTCCCATATATCTCTAGTGCTTAATGCTCAGCAGAAGCTCAATAAATGTTAACTATCATCATCATCATCATCATCTTCATCATCTCATCATCACATTGTCTCATATATTTCTTACAACTCTGACATAGATGCTACTGTTGTTTCCATTTTGTATATGGGAAGACTGAGAGTCAGAGCTCAAAGTACTTCTGAAACAAGGGACTTCTGTTAGGTAGGTAGACAAATGTTTACTGTAGTAACAAAAGAACACAAAAATATATGAGGAATAACATGTCTTTGCTATTATGTGTCCATTGATGTTTTTGGATCCAAGCACTGTTGTCTTTCTTTTGAGTGGGCACTTTATAATTACGATTTTGATTTTATTTGGTTCAGGAAGGACTTCAGAGGGAAATGGCTGGGTTATCAATTTTGGTGCCAACCTACTTGGTGGTTAAACTCTAACCAGTGTTTTTAAATTTTCAACTGTGGCCCACAATAAGAAATGTATTTTATATTGTGATCTAATATACATACACTTTACTGAAACAAAAGTTTTACCAAATAAATCTTAACTTTACCCTATGTGACACATTCTTAGATTTTCCATAGAATATACTCAATTCTATTCTTTCCATTCCATTGCATTAAAAAAATGCTATTTCTGACCCATAGTTTAAAAAAACCACTACTTGAACTATCTTGTATCAGTTTTACGAAAGGCTTGGAATCCAAAGGGGCCTCATCTGGACAGGCAGTTATCAGTTCTGGGTACAGGGACCATGTTGCCTACAAAACCCAGCTGGAGTCCTGACCTCCTTTTTAGGCAGTAGCTGATCTATAAAGAACATCTCACCAACTCAGGCAAGAAGCTCAAGTGTGGCTTCAGTATCCTGTAAGCACAGGAAACACACACAAACTCATACTAAAGCAGCATGAGCAAAAATTCATATGAGTCTTCATGCAAGAAATAATGTTGCTGAACTCACATACCATCTCAGAGGTACACCCATCAAATGCAGTTTTGAAGAGAGGTCAAACCCAACAGGTATGACTGAAAGGTAGGCAGAATTGTAAGTAGGTCACTGCCTGTTCTTCCTTTTGGCATAAACTGGGATTAGTACTTAAAACCAAGGAAGAACTAACTATTTTGTCCATCTCTTCTTCCAGTCTCTTGGCTTCTGTTCCCTCTGTACTCTGCCCCATGCTAGAATCTTATGGCTGTGTTTTGTTTTTCGAGTGTCCCATTACTAGAAGTAGAAGTATAGCAGTCTCACTACACTCAGCCAAGGCTTTCACAAATTTCAAGGCCTTGTTCCAGATTGTACACTATATTGTAAACAGCACAAGTCTTGTATGTGAAGAGGAAAGCTTTATTAGGACTCAAGATCTTTGCATTTTAGTAATACTCTGAATGCTATGGAGAGTATGATAGTTTTTCTTTGTATCCCTGGGGATACTTCTAGCAACAAAACCCTTGGCAATGAAGTTCCAAGGTTGCTGGTGGAAAGGCAAAACAACAAAGGCTTCATAAGTCATGTGAAATAGTTTGCTTTTCAATCTTATGACAGAAATATCTTGGTATACAGCTTCTCTTTTTGCATCCCCACTTCCTACTTCAATCCTCCCCTCAGCTGAAAGACACTTTCTGACATAGCCAGGTGGGAATGTATCTTTTTCTGGGCCATTTTTTTTTTTCACTCAGACGCAGATTTGCCTCCTAATCCACTCGCATCCCATAGTGTCCCTCTGCCATTTTGCTTAATAACCAACCTCTCCCCTTATCCAAACAAGAAAGGAACTGATGCCATTCTTTAGAATCTGTGATTGATTGAGAAATTTATTTATCCCAAAGTGTTTCCTCACCTGTAGGCATTTGTATTTGAAGCTTTTCATTCCACAATGAGCTTTGACGTTTATAAAGGGATTTCAGACCTCAGCAAGCAAATATGAATATTTGGGGAGAGATCAAGAGGGCCCCTAAAATCTCAATAGGCCTATAGTCCTATGAAACTGAAGGCAAATCTTAGACCTTTTGAAATTAGAGGAGAGACAGGAAGAATGGCTGTGATCGATCCTGATCTATCCACCACCCTTTTCCCTCCATGCCATCCCATCCCCTGGCTCACTGTTCTTCTGAGAAAGATAAGCCCATGTTGGCTCTGCTGAGGTTGCGGAAGGCCTGATCTTGTTACGGACTAGTAATCGGAGGGAAAAATCCATTCTCTCTGACTTTCTCCAAGATCAGAAGCCCACTATATCCCAATAGAGGTCTGCCAGAGCACTAAACGCAATCTACTTCTCCTTCACATTTGTACCATATTCTCTGACACCAGTTTTATTTCCCATTTATTGCTTTCTTTATTTCTGACAGAGAGGGATGTATGTTATGCTCCTTTTTGCCATTTCTACCATAGTTGCTATTGTTGACAAGGAAGGCCTTTCCTCTTGGGTAATCTCTGTTTTATGCCATGCATGTTTCCTGAATGCCTGATGGCAGATTGCTGGCCTCAGTAGGCTGCCTATTAGATGTTAGATGGTTCACAGCCCAGTCAACTTTCATTAACCCCATTTTCAAGGGGCAGAGGATTCGTCAAACAGCCTAAGATGTTCCGTTTTTAATATTGTTTTTGCATAGTTATCTGCACCATTTACTATGCTAGTACTTTACATGCATTATGTCACTTAATCCTCACAGAAACCCTATGAGATAGGTTCAGTTATTAACATCTAATTTTAAATTTGAAGGAACTCAGAGCAGTTAAGGATCATGCCCAAGGTTATACAGAAAGTTTGACTCCTGAATCTAGCATGGCTGGACATATGTAGGAGCAGATATACAGAATGATTGGACTTAGTAATTGAAATAGTGATTTGAAACACATGTATCTCTGGCCCAGGTCTTATACTTTCATGTGTAGGCCCTCAGGGAACATGTAAGTAGTGGTGGGATTGATGGTGTATTGAACAGTTTTGCTTATGGATTATATTCTAGGAGATATTGAAGGTCCTCACCTTTTGATTTACAAAAAGCACACTAGAAAACTTAATTAATGGTAACAGAATGTGTTGTTGTTTGCAGTAAGGCTAGGACTTTGAGCAGTGTTTTGCCCAATTGCCAGGGATGAGCTGCACTGACCTATCTGCATACTCTTACCTGCTCCCTTGGCAGGGAGTTTTCCAAGCCCCTCTCAGCTGATATCTTCAATCTGATGACTCTTCCTGGCTCAGTTTCTCATCCAATCCTGACCAATACTGCAAAAAACTTGCTGTGGGTGTGGTACGCCCTATTCACATGCCCACTGACCTCAGCTGCCTCTTCCCCTTGCCAAATGTGCTCACTGCAGACCTCATGGATCCTGACTAGTTCCCTAGCTACCCTGCTAGGACTTACATTCCCTAAATTCCACCTCATTTTGTGATCCTTACTTCCTACCTGGCCCAGGTGTTATCCTCTTCCCCTTGAGAGCTGAAACCTGTCTGTCAACTCATAGTTTTTTCAGAATCTTTTCTTCAAACTGCCTGGAACCATGATTCCGGTGCTGTGTGCTTGACTTTGAGCATTGCCATTGTCTGGAGATTTCTGATGTTGTGCCCCATTCTGTAGAGTTCACCTCCCATCCTTTCCAAAATGGCAACACCAGCCTAAATCAAACTGAAGTTTGAAAATTTGTGGGACTAGTGAGTACCCTCCTACTTCACAACCACAGTTTATGGGCCAAGCCACACAGCCATGCCATTTTCTTTGTCTCAAAACTTACCATGTTCCAGCCTTCTCTGCTTTCTCACTGAGATCCTGGCATGCCTGGCTGCCAAGTTTCCTGAAATGGACACTGTTGGTTGAACTCACTCACTTCTTTAGCACTATGCTATAAACAACTTACCTAAAGGCAAGAAGGCTCCTCTGCATCAACAACAATGTAAGGGTGTGAAACAAAACTATTTCCTAAAGCTCAGCTGCTTGGTTTATGTTGCAAATGTAGAAAAGGGTAAAGAAATAATCCAGTGCTGTCTGCTTATTCTGACTTTCAAGCAGCACATTAATATGGCCAGTTAGTGCTTTCCAGTTTATGCCATCAACATTGTAAATTCAGTAGCTTAAGTCTCACAGTGATTTTGGTATAAGCCTTTAATCTTAGTAATGATTCCTTGATCAGCTGTGTCCCTTCCAATTCAGAGGTCATTAGAGGTCCCTGTTGAGAACTCCCCAGCTGTTCCAGTTCAGTTCATGTATATTTATTTACATGGCTTTTGAACCACATTTGGGTATGCAGGAGCACAGCTCCTTTTAGAGGTTGGTGTTCCAGATCGTTTCCTGAAAGTGCAGCAGAGCTGGGAGAAAACCGAACCCCAAGCACCATATGTCTGCAGTGCTTGAGATGTGACTGGCATCCTGCTTTTAACTACTCCAGGGTTAATGACAGGCCTTCCAGAGCCTCTTTGTTGCTTTCAAAAAGGCCAATTGGAAACAAAAAGCCATTTTTCCAGGTAGGATATCATTTTGTTGGCAAAGACAGGACATTTAGACAAGGAAATCAAAATGATCCACTGAAAAGTGAAACATTCAGTCAAACTGTTCATTTGGCATTACTGAGACCAGAAAAAAAATGTACTAGCTTGAAGTATCAGGCTGAAAGTGTTTTTGCATGTGCAGATATGAGTAAAAAGACTTCATAGTGATCAGTTTCACATCATAGCTGATCAGTGCGAAAAATACTCATTTTGGAAGAACTTGTCAAAAACTTGTGACATCAAGTGGCACCTAAGTGGATTTTAAGGATGAATGTGTTTCTCTTAGGAACTTAAAATTATGTAGCCATGAACTTCTAGAGGTAAAAAGGATGTTAGAGATTCCCTGGATCAATCTCCTAAATTTACAGGTGACAGAAGTAAGATAACTAGATAAGGGAAACTGCTAGCTGAAATGCACACAGCAAGTTAGTGGCAGAGTGAAGACCAAACTCCAGGCAGTGATTAGAGTATTGGGACAGCCCTCCCTCATTTTAAGACTATAGATATATTGGCGGCAAATTTCACATTGCTACCCCAAATTAGAGAGGCAGTAGAATACTTGGAAGAGCAAAGCTTTGAAGTCTGACAGGCATGAGTTAGAAGCTCTGCTCTACTGCTAAGTAGCTATATGAACTTGACTGCATTACTTAATCTCTCTGAGACTCCGTTTCTGCACTTGTGAAATAGGGATAAGGATACCCACCTCAAAAAATACTTCTGGGATTAAGTGTGATAACATATGCGGGATTAATCTGATAACACACGTGAACTGCCCAATGTGAGGCATAGGCAATAACTACCAAATGACAGCTGCAGCTGTTGACATTGTTATTTCTAAAGGAGTCCTTGGAAATAGCAGGTTCCCTTGTGCTAGAAGCCTTTTTTTATGTCATTCAATATTGGACTGGGGGGTCAAAAACAGCAAAAATCTTCAAGCCTCTGTCAGTTGAGGCTAGAGCCCAAATGATGACAAAGCTGCTCTGTGATTATATTGTGTTGCAGGGAAGAAGTATAATTTGATTTACAAAAATTCAATTTAGGGGACTCTTCTGGAACTTACATGCTTAAAGCAAGGCACATCTGCACAGCAGTAACAACACACAGAAGCACTTCTGTTGAAAAAGTGTCTTCTAGTACAGAGGAAAGAATGTACACAGTCTTAGCCTCCAGCTGGGTAGCAAATTTCATAATATTTCCTGAACAAAGGCTAGTAAGCATGAGGTGTGTCACGTTTGATCATTAGGTAGTTCGGCTGGAAAAAAATAATATACACCAAGACAGCAAGGGCCGTCGTCAGATATTCCGTGTGGTGCTTGCAGAATTGGGGTCCCTTTATTTGCTTTTTCAGATTCTCACTTGAACTTCCTTCAGCTATCCACAGAATGACCTCAGGGATGCCCAGCTGGATTTTATCTCATCTCTTTCCATTAGCTCCCCCATCCTGCCACCAGCTTTTCTTTGCCTTAGTGATCAATAGCAAGATCTCTTTCTATGAAAAATAACAAAGCCCTCAGTAATGCCACTTTTCTAGTGGCTGTGGCTGGCTCAGCCCCAGGCCAGGAAGTCAGAGTTGTGGCTATTGATTTGATTACAGCTCTGGGAAGGAAAGAGGGAGGAAAGCTTCTTGTACTGCTGTTAGATTAGGAACTAGTTGCCATGACTAATCTGGGGCCTGAGTACAAACCTGAATAACTGACAGAAAAGGCAGGTATTAAGATAATTGTGGGGAAAATAAAGGTCAGATTTATGAGTTGTATCACATGAATTCTCTGATGGTAACTAAACAGTTCATTAAGGTTTGATTTATGAAGTACGCTATGATTATTTTTCTTTGGAAATAAAAGTTAAAATAGACACTTTTAAATGTCCTCTTAAGACCACTAGTCTAGCGAGTAGACAACATGGATAGAGAGACCACTGTTTGCTGTTTGGAGTGCCATGGTTCTTGAGGCAGAGAACCTGTGTTCCGTTGAGATGCTCATGGTTCTACTGGGAGAGTTAGAAGTACCTGCCCACCTCCAATAAACCACCTAAGAAGATATTGCCACAAGGGCATCTAAAGAAGGAGCAAGTCCAGAGGAAAAAAAAATCCCATGTCTAAGTGCCAAGAAAATTCAGGTGAGAACAATCTCTGAAGGTTTCATGGAACTGGTTTATTTGGAACTGAGTTTTCAGAGAAGGAAAAGTCCTTTCATCCCTCTAGGCCTTTAGTTTACCATCTGTACATGAGGTGGATGAAATGATCCTGAGGTTTTGACTAGTTCTAACATGATATGCACCCTATTATAATAACCACCTTCTACTGAGTGATTCATATGTGCTAGGCAGTATGCTAAGTACTTTGCATACCTAATCCTATTTAATCCTTAAACAACCCAAAGGAGAAGCTAATATTACTATTCCTCTTTTAAAATGAGGAAACTGTGACTCAGAGAAGTAATTTACCTAAGATTACAAAGCTAGCAGATGGCAGAGTTGGGTATGAACTCAGTCCTCTCTGACTTTAAAGACAGACCCAGTTCCTGGCTTCACAGGGTTCTCAGTCTAGTACATCTAACTAGCAAAATCGTTAGATCTTCTCTTCAGTTCTGGATTGAGAGTCCTCACTGGATACCAAATGATTCTGTGACAGAGGTGAGCCACCCTGAGCGTTGTCCTCACCTGGATTCCCTTACCTCCGAGGGAGCTGACATCCAGTAAGTAACTCATTAACAGCTATTACATGAGATTCTGGGCTACTTGATCAAAAATTCTCAGCTCACAGAGAACAAAGTCCTATTAGAATGAGACTGGGAAGCATAAATACTTCGATTAGATGATGAGGGGGTCAGGCTTAGGTGGGGATCTGTAGTGGAATGCCCTGAAAGATTAGGACAAAGGTTAAGTTTGAGGACATTGGGAAGGTGTATAAGTCAGCTTACAGTAACTGCTATTAAAAAAATTTCCCACATCTCGTTGGCATAATACATTCAAAGTATGTATCCTTTTCATTGTCACTTTCCAGTGCAGGACTGCAGGAGAGCTCTGTTCCTCTCAGTCATCAGGGTCTCAGTTCTTTTCGTCTGCTGGCTCTGCCGTCTTCTAGGGCCTCAGTATATTCCACTAGATATTTCTGGCATCTGAAGGGAGGAGACACAGAATGCACATCCACTTTTAAGCCCTTTGGCCCAGAGGTGACCTAAATCACTTCTGCTCATTGCTGAGAATTAGTTACATGGTCCTATGTAGACGCAAAGGGCTTGGAAAGTATAGTCTAGTGGTGTACTCAGGAATAAGAGAAGAACATAAATTTTGGTGGACACATACCATTGTCTCTGCCACAGAAGAAAACAGAAGGTAGGGAGAAGGCAAAATGAAGAAGGTGACAAAGGGCTACTCATAGTAACCATTACTTGATTCATTTTTGTTTTCAGATCAAGGTCTGGGAAGGCATGTGCAATTTCAGGGTTTCAGTGTTACCCAATTCCAGGTGGCACCATTCACATTATAGTCTGTATAAATGGCATCTTCTGGAGCACGACCATATGTCTTTGTCTTTAAAAAATGCTTTGGGGCTATGTGGGATTCTTGGGAAATAGAAATTCTCAAAGCACAACCCTTGAACTTCTTCAAAGATTAAACCAGAAAGCAGAATACAAAGAGGCAGAGAACACTAGTGCTACAGTGACAGGATTTGATTTAAGACCAGTGAGACAGATGGTGGTGTGTTTTCTTAGAAGCAAACCAGGAAACAACAGCTTTGCAAACAAATTTTAACTGCCTTCATTCTGCTAATGCCCCACATGAACAACACAAGCCACTATGAAGCATAATGCTCCCTGAAGGCAACTGTCCCTCAAATGTTTTCCTTCCCACCTATTCAGAAGGAGGAGAGGCCTGCAGCAATGTTAATGAAATAATTCTACCCCTAATATTTTTGAAACTCTGACCTTTACCCTTGTCTCAAAGCAACTGGAATCGATCATGTCTATAATAGAAGAGCATGAGCAGAGCATAGGAAAATTTGTAAATCAGTTTGATTTACTTGCTGGGAGTGGTGAGAATGGTTTCTGGCCTGGATCCTCACTCTGAAATGCAAGAATGGGAAAATTCAAACATATATGCAAATTATGGAAACACTTTCCCCTTTAGAATGGCTTTAATCTGATTGGAATATTTTTGTTAACTATTCACCTTAGGACAACAAAAGGATACAGAAGTACAACTCACAATAATTTTCCTTTTCTTCCTGAATGGCCTGTGCTCTGGGGGATCATCTAAAGCCTACCAGACACTTGGCATAGCTAGTGTTTGTAAGTCTATGCCTGACCACTCACTTCTCATGAAGTTGAGCCACCACAGTCTCACTTTGGCTCATGGTGATTGTAGACATCCAGCCATTGTCTTCATGGGATTCCTTTCAATGAATATACTGGCTACAGTGGTGAGGAAGGCTATTTTCTTGGATATTTAGGTTTGGAACTTCAATAATCAACTAATTCCATCTTGCTTCCTGTTCCCCTAGCTGGATCTTTAGGAAATAGGGCATATGCTGAGACAGCTGTTGGCGCGGGCAGGCAAAGGTCAGTGAGGTGCTCTGTGGGTACTTGTGGAAGTATCCCAAAGATAGACTTTACTTATCAAAACTCTGCCTAGGTATTATTATTTGATTTTCCATCATAACAGCTTCTCAAATAGTCTTACTGCCTTTAGCCTCTCCTTTTCAATCCATTCTGCACAATAATGCCAGATTATCTTCTTTTAAAGCACAGCTCTATCCCTGCCATTCCTCTGCTCGAAATGACCCAATATTTCCAAAATAATAAAGCCGAATTTTTTAGCTACACATATAAGGCTGTCTATATTTGGGCCTCTAATTGTCTTTTCAGTTTTACTTTCCTACCACTCCTAATAACAAACCGGAGGCTCATGATAATATGCCTGGAAATTTCTTACCTTCATGCCTTTGCTCTTTCTGCTTGCTCTAGAATACTCTTCTCTCTTTCCCCTCTCCTTAATCATTGCCTGTGAAATATACTCATTCTTCAAGTATCAGCTCAAATTTTACCTGATCTTTGAAGCTTCCTTGACTCCAAGTAAAAAGGAATTACTTCTATGTGCCCATAGCATATTGCTGGTACCCATATTCGATATTTATGTTATTCTGCCTCAAGTGTTAGTTTGTTATTTACAAGTCTGTCACCACCAGTCTGTGAGAGACACTCAAAGACAAGGGCCGTGTCTTTCTCATCTCTGTATTTTCCATAGCACTGGGCACAGTGACTAACAGAGAGGAGGAATGCGATGAATGCTTGGTGCCATGAGTTGATAGAGTACTCAGCTTTCCTCTGTGATACAAGTGGTGACAGCTTGCTTATTGTGGGCACCAGTCACATTTCTGCCAGTGGTGTCGGGTGGAGGGTCAAGCTACTTCCTTCCTATATTGAAGCAATTAGGCTGAAAAACCCAAGTTGTTGAATCCTTAACCTTTCTCCACGAAGCCATCAGGCACCTTTTATTACAAAGTTATTATAAGAACAACTTAGGGTATTAAAAAGGAAAATTTGGGAAAATCTTGAGTCAAAGTATATGTCCATCACTGCTGTGGGGGAGCCCAGGACAGGCAATAGGAGCCTGCAGGTAGAGCCAATGAGGTTGTTATGATATAAAGTCTCCTCGTCACCTGCCGAGCTTCATTTTGTTTCTATCTTCATTACTACCTTCCTCAGTATCAAATATATATTTCATGCTTTCTATCTGTACAATACTTCAGATACAAATGATATTGTTATTTTTATCTAGTTGGGGAGACAGAATATGCACCTAAGAATATAGGTACCATAATATATATCATAAGGGTTAAGAACAAAAGACTCTGGAGCCAGATTGGCCGGCTTTGAAACATCACTGCACCTTACTAGCTCTATGATCCTGGAAAAGTTATTTTACTCCTCTGGAATTCAGATTGCTCAACTGTAAAAGGGGATAATAGTAGTAGTTAACTGAAAACATTGTTGTAAGAGTTAAATGAGTTACTATATAGAGCGCTTAGTAAGTACTTAAAATGTTAGTTATCATGATCACATAAAAGCACAACATAAGATAATGTGGCCCAATGTAATGACAAAAAGCTGGAAAGTCGGTAAACCTAGATTCTAATACTGACTGCCACTCACTCACCTTGGCCAACATATATATCCTCTCTGATTCTTGATTTCCTAACTATGAAATGAAGTGTAGAACTAAATAATATCTACAGTTCCTTCCAGCTCTAAAATGCTAGTGTTCAATATTGAATATAAGATCCTTCTCCAGGAGAAGATCGTTTATTAAAAAAGAAAAAAAAAAAAGTAAAGAATGTAATTCATATCTGCCAGGAGAGATTTTTCCTCACTTCTTTTCATTGGCTTCTGATAATCAGAAAAAAATCAAATGTGTAGCAGTTCGCTTTTATGCCTCCTATCTTGATTCTCCATCTGTCTTCCCATCACCATTTCACCAGTGTTCAAGAAAACGAAAGCCCTTAAAAATAAGGATCCTTAAAGGCCACTGGTTGCAAAACAGCAGAGGTGATTGTCTGGTGCAGAGATTCAGCTCAGTGCAGATCATTTCATGTAATTAAAAATGCAGTCTATCCAAGGAGATAGCAATCTTCTTTGTGGAGAGAAAGCTTTTATTAACTAACCCACTAATTAATAGGAAGTTTTAAAATAACTTTCTTTTTGAGACCTGCAAAACAGGATTGAAGTGAACTTAAATGCAGTAATAATTTACAAAAATTTAATAACATCCTGTTATCAGCCCTGATGAGAGAGGCATGCACATCTCAGCGATCCCAGGTCCTATTTTCAATTTAGTTAGTACTCTGACAACTCTCTCTCCTTCCACCATCTCCACTCCCAGCAGCAAAAATAAGGTCAAACAAAAGAGGTGTACATTTCCCTAGTGTTTACTGCCCGTGGCTTTTTAAACTAGGTTAATCCACTTGTGAACCACCTTCTAAGAGTTCACAAAGGCTGATTGATAGTCACTCCAGTTTGGCATAGGTCCAGCTTCCGTCTGCTGGTGATGGGAGGGCTCAGAGTGCCAAGACTTGAAGGTAAGGAAGTGACCTTTAGTCGAGAGCATATTTCACCTTAAAGCTAGTAGGGTAAGAAGCTATTAGAATGTTTATGTAGGTGAAAAATGGTCAAATATTGCAGTTTCATATGGATTAACCTAATAACAGTTGGGCCTGGCTCAGATGCACACCACTGGCTAATTGTCAGGGAAATGTTCTTTCATGCCATTGGTCACTAGTCTTTGAAACCATGGACAGAGGCATAAAGGCAAGGTTTAATGAAATCTTGCCTAGTGTTTGTGCATAAGAGTGTTATCCATTAATATAACCTGCCTCTCTCTCACCATTTTCTTCCCTAAATGTTTCTTCCTTTCACTTTCCACTTTCTCTCTTTTTCCTTCATTGTGTCACTCTCTTTTTTTGTGCTCTTGCTGTCACTCTTGCTTTCTGTCGGTAAGTAATTAAGAGCAGAGATTGGAATTCTGCTTTCCCCACTCACTTCTTATATGACCCTAGGCAAGACAATTAATCTCTTTCTGCTACAGATCATCCATCTGTAGACTTGGATAATCATACTTACTTCATCAGATTGTTGAAAAGATTAAATAAGATAATATGTGTAAAACATTTAGTTCTGTGCCTAGTACATAGCAAACACAACTTTAGCATTATTGTTTTCTCCTTTCCTTCTTCTTTCACATTTTATTTCTTTCTCATCTTTTCTTATTATTTTGCCCTGCCTCCTGTTCTCATCAGTTTTGAACTCCATTCTTCAGCATTGCTAGTTTGTCTCAGCCCCTGGACAGCTCCAGGCAGGTACTTGACAATTTGGACTTTGCAATACATCCTTTAATCATTTTCATCTAACTGTGCCTCCCTCTAGAAGTCAGAGTGATTTTTCTAAAATGCAAATATGACCATGTAATTCTCTGTCATAAACCTGCCTATAGTGTATAATTCTAAATCCTTATCATGGAATACAAGGCCATCCACAATATGGCTCCTATCATCAATCAAACTTCATCTCTGCCACTGAAATAATCTGTAAAAATAGGTCACATAGATGTGCTTTTTCCCCAAACATACCAGACTCTGTTTTTTCTGAACTTTGGTGCATCCTTTCCCACTCTTCTAATTAGCAAACTCTTATGCAGCCATCAAGATCTTCCCCAACTCTCTTATCCAGATTTGATTTTTCTTTCCTTTTTGCTCCCATAGAATTTTGTGCAAATTACTATTACAATGCCTATCATGTTCTCAGTATGGATGTCCCCAAATAGACTGTGAGCCCCTAGGGACAAAGCTCTGTTTTGCTCCTCTTTCTTATTTCTGAGTCCTATAACTGAGCCTGTCACTCAACAAATAAACATATTATATTTCTAAAAATAGTCTTCCACCGGTCTGGATAAGTTTATGTTTAGAGTTTATGTCCACATAGCTGGTATGATTTTAAGTCAACTTTGATGTCTTTGTCCAATTGGAGACTACCCCAGAGAAAAGTTGCATAGTGACTCTTACTGAACATCTTTGAAAATAGGTAAGTTATTTCTAATATATACAGGATTGTACTGTGTGAGGACCAGGGGGTAGACAAGGATAACTTTTCAAGTCCCCTTTTAGCCTTAGGACAGCTAAAGTCAGTAAGAGACAAATTTAACAAGCCAAAGACTTTGTATGTCTTAGAAAGTGCTTGAAATTTTTGACTGATTATTGTTTTGATTACCATTCTATCTGAAACTTTCTGATAATAAGATAAAGATTAAGAATCTCTTGTTTTTCTGATTGGGAGAAGGGCATGGGTAAGGGGTAGTATTTTGTTTTCCAGTTTTGTTTTATCGGCCTCCCTTCCAGATTTCAAGGGCTGCCCTTTTTGCTTTTTGGTTTTACATCTGGGCTGTTACCTGGCTTGCTTGCAAGCAATTTTCCAGTGGAAATTAAATATAATCTCTGCTCTATCAGGACTTAAGGAAACAATCCTAAAAAAAAGAGAGCTGCAAACGTTTGGATCAACAAATTTGAAAGCTGATAATCCACAAAGCTCCCTGGATTCTAAAGAAACAGTAGAATTCAGATGTGGGATTGGTGGCTATCACTGGTGTCAGTAGAAGGCGATAAACTGGAATTAATTTCTGCGGGAAATAATGAAGACAAGAGCTGACGACAGGGAGAAAGACTTATCACCCATGTATTCAGGAGAAATTACACAATGCCCCTGGAAGCCTGAGCACTGAGACAAACAGCTAAAGACAGTAGGAGACAAAATGAGAGAAAAAGAAATAGACATATTTATTTGCTAACTAGGCAGCAATGAAAAGGAGAAATTGGAAAGAAGAAAATAGAAACATAGGGGTGGAAAAGTCCCACTAAGCCTTCTTCTTATTTCAAAGTTACATCAAGGTAAATTCTCCTAATTCAGTTAGGAGAATTTCATGTCTCCAAGAATCTTGACATATACAGGAACCTGGGCATCTTTAAAGATGCATTCATCCCAAGAGAAAGGAGCGTATGGCTGACTCATGGAGACACTGCTAATTTTGAATGAGAGCCCATCTCATCTGAGCAACTGCTTCAAATAGGCCAGGCAAATGTTTCCTGAAATGAGCCGCATGTGGGAATCACAAGACCTTGGACAGTCTTTGCTCTACAGTAAGCAGCTGGGTAAGCTTGGGCAAGTCACTTCCTCTCTCTGTTTTTTTCTTCTCTCCTCTAAAAATGAAGAACATTAAACTTTGCCCTATGTTCCTCAAGACTGGTTGTGAGAATCAAATGTGCTGGCACTGAAAACTATGATTACAGGGGCTTCTGTCAGGTTACTGGGCTCAGATCCCAGAGATTTAAGCTCTATCACCACTATCTTGAAGTGATGCATTTTCTCCATAAAGATACCAGAGGACCGCCACAGACAGACCCAGTAGACATGACCTCAATCCCTTCATCTGCAGGCTGACAGCAACATTACCAATGGTGTGTGTAAGATTTTTTTTAAATGTTAGAAATTATAAAGCCATGCATTTCCTATAGTATTAATTACAAAAGCATCATGCAGCTCAAATGTCAGGACTGTGTTCTCTGTGCACATTCTGTATGGTTCCAAGGAAAAAAAAAAACAGAAATAAACCAACTCAGTAGCCTTAAAGCTCTGCTAATCCCAAGAGCCAAAGTCATTACAAGCAAAGACCACAGATTGAGCAGCCAAAAGTAAGGAGTGGTCTAGAGATGTTTACATTTTGCTGAACAAAGAAAAGAATGGGAGCGTCATGGTGGAGTGAGCGTTCCCATAAACTCTTCCCACGATAAGATACAACAAAAGGAACAGTCATAGACCAACATGGACTCCTACACAGAAAAAAGGAAGATCGGAAAGATCTACACTGCTGCACATCTGAGAGTGGATGTGCTGGGGCCCACAGAGGAAATGGGGAGAGGTAAGGAGAAATCCTCTCTCTCCCCATCAGATCAGTGATCTGGGTCTGTGTGGCTCCCAGAGATGGGGGAAGGGAGACCCTCTGCAGGGAAACCGTAGCTCTTTGGACTCTCTCTCAGCCAGTGGGAAGCTCCCACACAGAGGACTCGGAACTGCTGCAGGGGTGCCATCAACATCTGAGCACCCCAGGAGAGCAGATAATGAGGGGCGAGCAAGAAACCTCCCACGCCAGGGACCCAGCAGGCAAAAGACAGAGCTCCCCCCCACCGCATGCCCGACACTGAAGCTCAGCCGACCAGACCAGACCGAACAGCTGGCTGATCACAGGGAGGAGCCGGGGCAGAGAGCAGGGGTCTCAGATTACACAGCCCTTAACCCCCACATGGTGGCAGTGGGTGGAAATTGCAGCCAGATATTTCCAGGATGAGGAAAAACAAAGCGAATACAGGATCCACAATGCAAAGTTACATGAAATCACCAGACCAGCAGGAAAATGACAAGCACCCAGAAACCAACCGTGAAGGCACAGAAATCCATAACCTAAACGACAGAGGTTTCAAAATAGCTTCATAAAAAATCATAAAAAACTCAACGAAATACAGGATAACACAAACAATTCAATGAGATAAGGATTTTCTTCACAAAAGAGATTGAAATCGTAAAGAAAATCCAATCAGTACTGATGGAGATGAAGAATACAATGGAGGAGACAAAAGAGAATCTGGAATCTAAAGAACAGAGCTGACAATATGGAGGAAAGAATTAGCATTGTAGAAGATAGGAATACAGATATGCTCCAGATGGAAGAGGAGAGAGAACTAAGACTAAAAAGAAATGAAGAAAGTCTCCGAGAAATATCTGACTCTATTAGGAAATGTAACATAAGAATTATAGGTACTCCTGAGGGAGAAGAGAGGGAAAGAGGAACAGAGAGCCTATTCAAGGAAATAATAGCTGAGAACTTCCCAAATCTGAGGAAGAAGCAGGAAATACCAGTAAGTGAAGCCAATAGGTCGCCTAAATACATCAACAGGCAAAGGCCCTCTCCACGACATATAGTGGTAAGGCTGGCTAAAGTCAATGACAAAGAAACAATATTAAGGGCAGCTAGACAAAAACAAAAAATAAAATACAAAGGAATTCCCATAAGGCTCTCAGCGGGTTTCTCAACAGAAACTTTACAGGCTAGGAGAGACTGGAATGATATATTCAAAATACTGACAGACAAAAACTTTCAGCCAAGAATACTCTATCCAGCAAGAATATCCTTCAAATATGATGGAGAAATAGTAACTTTCCCAGATAAACAAAAGCTAAGGGAGTTCATGGCCACAAGACCCCCACTACAAGAAATACTCAAGAAGGCCCTCAGGCCTGAAAAAAGAAGAGAAAGGGAATACAAAGCTTGGAGAAAGGAGAAAAATAGGTAGACAAACTCAGAAAAATAGTAGATCATACCAGAATAGGTTAGCAACCACTTAAATATCAAAATGAAAGATCAAAGGAAGGAAATCAGCAAAGATAAATATAACCTTATCACTGTAAACACACACCCACAACGCAAGACAGAATAAGGTATAACAAGAACAACTTAGAAGGGGAACAGGAAAGAGACTGAATTGACTTATTATAAGGAAATAGGAGGCCATCAGATAATGGACTGTCTCATACACAAGATTTTTTATACAAACATCAAGGTAAACACTAAACAAATAATCAAAACAAAATCACATATGATAAACAAAGAGAAAACTAGAAGAGTCACGAGACAGAACAACCAAACTGAATTGGCAGTCTGAAACAAATGGGACAAGAAACAAAGGAAATGCAAAAGAACCGGAAAATAAGTGACACAGCAGCAACATTAAGCCCTCATATATAAATAATTACCCTAAATGTAAAGGGATTGAACTATCCAATAAAAAGATACAGAGTGGCAGGATGGATTAAAAAGCAAGACCCAAGTCTTGGCTATCGTGAATAAGGCTGCAATGAACACAGGGGTGCATGTACCTTTGCAAATTGGTGTTTTCAAGTTCTTTGGATAAATATCCAACAGTGGAATAGCTGGATCATATATATAGCAGAAATAGAAGTACAATGATGTACACCTGAAATTTTTGCAATGTTATAAACCAATGTTACTGCAATAAAAAAAAAAAAAAAAAAAAAAAAAAAAAAGCAAGACCCAACAATATGCTGCCTCCAGGAAACATCTCAGCTTTAAAGATAAGCACAGGCTCAGAGTGAAAGGATGGAAGACAATACTCCAAGCTAATGGCAAACAAAAGAAAGCAGGTGTTGTCATACTCATATCAGACAAAGTAGACTTCAAGATAAAACAGGTTAAGAGAGACAAAGAAGGGCAATGTGTGATGATAAAAGGGAAACTACACCAAGAAGACATATCAATTATAAATATATATGCACCCAATATAGGAGCACCAAAGTATGTAAAGCAACTATTAACAAACCTAAAAGGAGACATTAGCAACAACACAATAATAGTAGGGCATCTTAATACCCCACTTACACCAATGGATAGATCATCCAGACAAAAAGTCCATAAAGAAACAGGGGATTTAAGTGAAAAACTGAACGAGATGGGCCTAGCAGACATATACAGAGCACTCCATCCAAAAAGAGCTGACTACACATTCTTCTCAAGCGTGCCTGGAACATTCTCAAGGATAGACCATACATTGGGAAACAAAGCAAGCTTCAATAAATTTAAGAAGATTGAAATCATAAAAAGCATCTTTTCAGACCATAATGCTATGAAACTGGAAATCAACCATGAGAAAAAAACTGGGAAAGTGACAAAAGTGTGGATATTAAACAACATGCTACTGAACAACCAATGGATCATTGATGAAATTAAAGAAAAAATCAAAAAATGTCTGTAAACAAACAAAAATGAAAATATGCCATAGTAAATCATATGGGATGCAGCAAAAGCGGTCCTGAGAGGGAAACTCATAGCGATACAAGCCCACCTTAACAAACAAGAAAAAGCTCAAATAAGCAACCTTAAATTACACCTAACAGAACTAGAAAAAGAAGAACAAACAAAGCCCCAAGTCAGCAGAAGGAGAGAAATAATAAAAATCAGAGCAGAAATAAATGAAATTGAGACCAAAAAAACAGTAGAAAGGATTAATGAAACAAAGAGTTGGTTCTTGGGGAAGATAAACAAAATTGACAGACCCTTAGCCAGACTTACTAAGAAAAAAATAGAAAAGGCTCAAGTAAATAAAATTAGAAATGAAAGAGGAGAAATTACAACAGATACCATGGAAATACAAAGGTTTATAAGAGAATACTATGAGAAATTATATGCCAACAAATTGGACAATCTAGAAGAAATGGATAAACTCGTAGACATGTAAAACCTCCCAAAACTGAACCAAGAAGAAATGGAGAATCTGAATAGACCAATCACAAGTAAAGACATTGAAATAGTAATCAAAAACCTCCCCAAAAGTAAAAGACCAGGACCAGATGGCTTCTCCAGTGAATTTTACCAAACATTCAAAGATTTAATACCCATCCTTCTCAAACTATTCCAAAAAATATAGGAAGATGGAACACTTCCTAACTCATTCTACAAGGCCAACATCACCCTGATACCAAAGTCAGACAAAGACAATACAAAGAAGGAAAATTACAAGCCAATATCGCTTATGAACATAGATGCAAAAATCCTTAACAAAATATTGGCAAACTGAATACAGCAATACATCAAAAAGATCATACACCTTAATCAAGTGGGATTTATACCAGGGACGCAGGTATTGTTCAACATCCGCAAATCAATCAACGTGATGCACCACATCACCAAAACAAAGAATAAAAACCATATGGTCATGTCAATAGACGCAGAGAAGGCATTTGACAAGATACAACATCCGTTTATGATAAAAACTCTCAACAAAATGGGTATAGAAGGAAAGTACCTCAACATAATAAAGGCTATTTATGACAAACCCACAGCCGACATCATACTCAACGGGGAAAGGGTGAAAGCCATTCCTCTGAGAACAAGAGTGAGACAGGCTGCCCACTCTCACCACCCTTATTCAACATAGTACTGGAGGTGTTGGCCAGAACAATTAGGCAAGAAAAAGGAATAAAAGGAATCCAAATAGGCAATGAAGAAGTGAAACTTTCACTATTTGCAGATGACATGATTTTATATATAGAAAACCCTAAATAATCCATTGGAAAACTATTAGAAATAATCAACAATTACAGCAAAGTTGCAGGGTACAAAATCAATCTACAAAAATCGGTTGCATTTCTGTATGCTAATAACGAACTAACAGAAAGAGAGCTCAAAAAGATAATACCATTTATAATTGCACCAAAAAGAATAAAACATCTAGGAATAAATCTTACCAAGGAGGTGAAAGACCTATACAAGGAAAACTACAAGACATTATTGAAAGAAATCGGTGATGACATAAAGAAATGGAAAGACATCTCATGCACATGGATTGGAAGAATAAACATAGTTAAAATGTTTATAGTACCTAAAGCAATCTACAGATTCAATGCAATCCCAATCAGAATCCCAATGACATTCTTCACAGAAATAGAAAAAAGAATACCAAAATTCATATAGGGCAAAAAAGACCCTGAATAGCTAAAGCAATCTGAAGAAAAAAGAACAAAGCTGGAGTCATCACAATCCCTGACTTCAAAACTTACTACAAAGCATTAGTAATCAAAGCAGCATGGTACTGGTACAAATACAGACACACAGATCAATGGAACAGAACTGAAAGCCCAGAAATAAAACCACACATATACAGATAGCTAATTTTTGACAAAGGAGCTAAGAACATACAGTGGAGAAAGAAAATAAATTGTGTTGGGAAAACTGGACAGCCACATGCAAAAGAATGAAAGTGGACCATCTGCTATCACCATTCACAAAAATTAACTCAAAATGGATCAAAGACCTGAAGGTGAGACCTGAAACTATAAAACTCATAGAAGAAAATATAGGCAACACACTATTTGACATGGGTCATAAAGAAATGTTTTGGGATGTCATGTCTACCCAGACTAGGGAAACTAAAGAAAAGATAAGCAAGTGGGACTTTATCAGATTAAAGAGCTTCTACAAGACAAATGAAACCAGAATCAAGATGAACAGACAACCCACCCGCAGGGAGAAAATATTTGCAAAACATATATCTGACAAGGGGTTAATCTCCCTAATATATAAAGAACTCACACAACTGAACAACAAAAAAAGAACCCGATCAAAAAATGGGAGTAGGAAATGAACAGACACCTCTCCAAAGAAGACATACAGATGGCCAATAGGCACATGAAAAGATGTTCAACATCACTAATCATCAGGGAAATGCAAATCAAAACAACACTAAGATATCACCTCATGCCTGTTAGAATGGCTATAATCACCAAGACGAAAAACAACAAATGTTGGAGAGGATGTGGAGAAACAGGAACCCTCATACACAGCTGGTGGGAATGCAAACTGGCGCAGCCTCTATGGAAAATGGTATGGAGATACCTCAAAGAATGAAAAATAGAAATACCCTATGATCCAGCTATCCCACTACTGGGAATCTATCCAATGAACCTGAAATCAACAATCCAAAGAGGCTTATGCACCCTTATGTTCATTGCAGCATTATTCACTATAGCCAAGAAGTGGAAGCAACCCAAGTGTCCCTCGACTGATGATTGGATCAAGAAGATGTGGTATATATACACAATGGAATACAGCTCAGCCATAAAAAAAGACAAAATCATCCCATTTTCAACAACATGGATAGGCCTGGGAGGTATTATGTTAAGTGAAATAAGCCAGAAAGAGAAAGACAAAGACTATATGATCTCACTCATATGTGGAATATAAATCAACCATGGACAGAGAAAACTGTATTGTGGTTACCAGCGGCAATGGGGGTAGAGGGTGGGAACAAGGGGTGAAGAGAGACATATATATGGTGATGGACAAACAAAAATGTGCAACCAAAAATTTCACAATGTTATAAACTATTAAAACATCAATAAAAAATAGCAGGGAAAAAAAAAGAAAAGAATGGGCCATTTGTCCTTTGTATACAAAAATGGCATACTTTGGACCCAGTAGCAATCTTCTTTTAGTTTTTCTCCAGTAATCAGGATGGATTTGCACTGAGCCATCCTTATAATCTCACTTCTAAAGTCCCTCTTACTGAGGTGACTCGGTGAGCTGAGGTTAGGATTCCATCTGTGGCCTAGGTTACAGCTCTAGCTGTAGCTATTGGAACAGTTTTTCTCCATATATGTCAAACTTCTATCTTAGTTTTGTTAATTTTTTTTTCTAACCAAATAAGCTAACTGGCTCAGCCCAAATAAAACAGTATGGTTTGAAAATTTTTCTTTGAAGATACCTAAACAGGTATACATTAAGAAACATATTGGTACAATTCTTCAATGCCTACACCCATACCCATGCATGTGCACGTGTGTATTCATTGGGGCAATGTTTAGTGCCATCCATGAGGCCAGGGGAATTAGTAGCTATAGGAGGACAAAATAATAGAAATTAAATAAATAAATAGCAAGAAGCAAAGGTGCAAAGGAGGGAAAAGTTCTCAGTTCTCTGATATTTGTTACCCATGTTCCATATATTTACAAAGATAACCCAATATGGCCAATATCGTAGATCACAGGAATATTCTGGTGATGTTTTCTTTTGGAAATGATTCCCACAACTCTGAATATAATTGAACTTGGAATACTTTCTGGAGAATCATGCATATCTTGTTGTTTAAATTCATATCTCTGTATCACCTCACATCCATCAGAGTGGCTATAATTAACAAGACAAAAAATAACAAGTGTTGGAGAGGTTGTGGAGAAAAGGGAACCCTTATACAGTGCTGGTGGGAATGCAAACTGGTGCAGCCACTGTGGAAAAGAGTATAGAGATTTCTCAAAAAGTTAAAAAATAGAACTACCATACGATCCTGCTATCCCAGTACTGGGTATTTATCCAAAGAATGTGAAATCAACAAATCAACAACAACAACAACAAAAAATTCAAAGAGATTTATGCATCCCTATGATCACTAGAGCCCTATAGCTAAGATTTGGAAACAAACCAAATGCCCATAAAGAGATGAATGTATAAAGAAGATGTGGTATATATACACAATGGAATACTACTCAGTTGTAAAAAAAGACAAAATAGTGCCATTTGTGACAACTTGGATGGACATTGAGGTTATTATGCTAAGCAAAATAAGCCAGACGGAGAAAGACACCATATGATTTCACTTGTATGTGGGAGATAAATAAACCCATGGATAAGGAGAACAGATTAGTGGTTACCAGAGGGGAAGGGGTGGGAGGAGGGCAAAAGGGGTAAAGGGGCACATATGTATGTGACAGATAAAAAGTAGACTATTGGTGGCGAACATGATGCAATCTATATAGAAAATGAAATATAATAATGTAAACCTGAAATTTACACAATGTTATAAGCCAAGGTGACCTCAATAAAATAAAAAATAATTATATCTCTGGGCTAACTTAGGTATCAAAAGTATGTTACAGAGAAATATACTTGGAGATACTTCACTGGAATGCTGTTGTACATTGAGGTTTGATCACCAAAAGCACGCATAATTCACATACAGGTCGCATTTAATGGAATTGGTTAGATCATACTGAAACCCTAGAACCACTTTATCCTCATCTCTAACCATCCCAGTTAGGGGATGGCCCTACTAGTTTGGATATCAAGGTCCTAGAAACCTCCCAGTGTCCTGTGAAGCTCACAAAAATGTTATTGGTTAAATTAGGCTCAGAACAGGGCTCAGGAATGGTGTACACTTACTATATGTTTAAGTGGAAGACCTGGAACTGGTTCCCTGCTTCTTTTTGTCATCCACATGAATCTTTGGAGTTCATATCTCAGAAGCTGCTGCTCCTCCACTAGCCGTTAGAGACGTAGCCATCCACTGGGACTGAGAGCCACGTTAACGTTTCAGAATGGTAGGGGCTACCTCAATGGCAGTCTCTACACATTCAGACATCTCTGGAGATAGGTTGCGATCTTTAGGGAATTTGGAGTATCTCAATAGCCTAGGGTGTACTTTCTGCAGGAAGTGAAATTCCTTCCTGGATCAGAGGGTGGTAAATTACTCGTGCCTGACACGATTCTCACGACTGAAGGAATAAGAGAGTTTTGAAGTGCAAAAGTGTTTTTTTTTTTAATTTTATTATGGTGAGAACACTTAACATGAGATCTACTCTCTTAACACATTTTTAAGTGTACAATACAGTGTTGTTGACTATAGGTACAATGTTGTACAGCAGATCTCTAGAGCTTATTTATCTTGCTTAACTGAAACTTTATGCACATTGATTAGTAACTCCCCTTTTCCCCCTCCCCCTCCTCCCGGTAACCACCATTCCACACTTTGATTCTATGAATTTGACTATTTTAGACACCTCGTATAAGTGGAATCATGCAGTATTGGTTTTTCTGAGTGGATTATTTCACTTAGCATAATGTCCTCAAGGTTCATCCATGTTGCCACATTTTGCAGAATTTGCTTTTTTAAGGCTGGATAATATTACAATGTATGCCTGTACCATATTTTTTTTATTCATTCATCTGTCAATGGATGTTTGGGTTGTTTCCACTTCTTGGCTATAGTGAATAGTGCCGCAATGAACACGGGCATGCTAAAATATCTTTGAGATCCTGATTTCCATTCTTTTGGATAAATATCCAAAAGTGGATTGCTGGCCCATGAGGTAGTTCTAGCTTTAATTTTTTGAAGAATCTCAATACTCTTTTCCATAATGTCTGCACCATTTTGCATTCCCTCCAACAGCGTGCAAAGGTTTCACTTTCTCCACATCCTTGCCAACACTTCTTGTCTTTTGTTTTTTTTGGTAATAGCCATCCTGACAGGTATGAGGTGATATCTCATTGTGGTTTTGATTTTTATTCCCCTGATGATTAGTGACATTGAGCATTTTTTCATAAACCTGTTGGCCACTTGTATGTCTCCTTTGGAGAAATATTTATTCAAGTCCTTAGCCAAATTTTTAATTGGATTATTAGTTTCTTTGCTACTGAGTTGTAGAAATTCCTTATATATTTTGAAGATTAACCCCTTATCAGATCTCTGTTTTGCAAATATTTTCTCCCATTCTATAGGTTGCCTTTTCACTCTGTTGATTGTTTCTTTTGCTGGGCAGAAGCTTTTTTTTTTTTTTGTGAGGAAGATCTGCCTTGAGCTAACATCTGCCAATCCTCCTCTTTTTGCCGAGGAAGACTGGCCCTGGGCTAACATCCATGCCCGTCTTCCTCCACTTTATATGGGACGCCGCCAAAGCATGGCTTGCCAAGCAGTGCGTCCGTGCACGCCCGGGATCCGAACCGGCTAACCCCAGGCTGTTGCAGTGGAGCACGCACACTTAGCCACTTGCACCACTGGGCTGGCCCCCAGAAGCTTTTTAATTTGATGTAGTCCCCCTTGTTTATTTTTGTTGTTGTTGTTGCCTGTGTTTTTTGTGTTCAATCCATGAAATCATTGCCAATACCACTATCATGAGGCTTTTCCCTAGGTTTTCTTCTAGGAGTTTTATAGTTTCAGGTCTTATGTTTAAGTCTTTAATCCATTTTGAGTTGATTTTTATGTATGGTGTAAGATAAAGATCCAATTTCATTGTTTCACCAGTGGATATCCAGGTTTCACAACACCATTTGTTCAAGAAACTTTTTTCCCTTTGTGTATTCTTGGCACCCTTTCAAAGATCAGTTGACTGTATATGCATGGATTTATTTCTAGGCTCTCAATTCCATTCCTCTGGTCTATATGTCTGTTTTCATGCCATTGTAATACTGTTTTGATTACTATAGCTTTATAATATATTTTGAAATCAGGAAGTGTTATGCTCCCAACTTTGCTCTTCTTTCTCAAGATCAATTTGGCTTATTCATGGTCTTTTGTGGTTTCACATGAATTGTAGAATTATTTTTCTATTTCTGTAAAAAAATACCATTGGTTTTTTGATAGTGATTGCATCGAATCTATAGATTTCTTTGGATAGTATGGAGATTTTTGACAATATTAAGTTTTCATAGCCATGAACATGGGATGCCTTTCCACTTGTTCGTGTCTTTAATTTCTTTCATCAAAGTTTTGTAATCTGGACAGGTCTATAACCAATTTTGGAGATTGATCAGTAATCTAAAACCTCCCAATTAAGAAAAGCCAAGGACGAGATGGCTTAATAGGTAAATTCTAACAAACATTTAAAGAAGAATTAATGTCAATATTTCTCAAACATTTCCAAAGATTGTAGAGGAGAGAACACTTCCAAACTCATTTTATGCATCCAGCATTATCTTGATACCAAAGCCAAACAAAGACACCACACACACAAAAAAACAACTACAGGCTAATATCTCTGATTAATACAGACACAAAAATATTCAACAAAATACTAGCAAATCAAATCCAATAGCACATTAAAAGGACCATACACCATGACCCAGTAGGAATTATCCCTGGCATGCAAGGGTGTTTCAACATACAAAATCTGTTAATGTGTTACACCACATTGACAGAATAAAGAAAAAAAAAGTCACATGATTGTCTTAATAGATGCAGGAAAAACATTTGACAAAATTGATCACCTGTTCATGACAAAAACTCTCAACAAACTAAGAATAGAAGGAAAGTATCTCAACATAATAAAGATCATATATAACCCCAAAGCCCACAGATACCATCATAGTCAATGGTGAAAAACTGTAAGCTTTTCTCTAAGACCAGGAATAAGACAAGGATGCCCACTCTCACCACTTCTGTTCAACATAGGACCGGAAGTCCTAGCCAGAGCAATTAGGTAAGAAAAAAAAAATAAAAGGCATCCAAATCAGAAAGGATGAAGTAAAATCATTCCTGTTTGCAGATGGCATGTTCTAATATATAGAAAACTCTAAAGATTCCATAAAAAAAAGTTAGAACTAATGAATTCAGTAAAGTTACAGGATACAAAAATCAACATATAAAAATCAGTTGCATTTCTATACTCTAACAATGAACTATCTGAGAAGGAAATTAGGAAAACAATTCCATTTACAATAGCATCAAAAAGAATAAAATACTTAGCAGAAAGTGTTTTTTTTTAATGTAGTCAAAATTAATAGCTTCTGGGCCGGCCCCGTGGCTTAGCAGTTAAGTGCATGCGTTCCACTACTGGCGGCCCGGGTTTGGATCCTGGGCGCACACTGATGCACGGCTTTTCCAGCCATGCTGAGGTGGCGTCCCACGTACAGCAACTAGATGGATGTGCAACTATGACATACAACTATCTACTGGGGCTTTGGGGGGAAAAAAAGAAAAAGAGGAGGATTGGCAATAGATGTTAGCTCAGAGCCTGTCTTCCTCACCAAAAAAAAAAAAAATTAATAGCTTCTGGACTGAGTTATAATTAGAAAGACTTTCCTCAGCTAAGTTATAAAAAGATTATTGAATGTTTTGTTCTAGTTTTTTGTGGTTTATTTTACACTTTAATATTTTATCCATTTGGGGATTATCCTGATGTACATATGAAGTATGTTTCCAACTTAATTTTTCCAGATGACTAATTGTCATAAAATCATTTATTGAATATTTTTTCTTTTCTCCTGTGCATTTTGGCCTATTTCTAGACTTTATATTATGTTTCCATAATTTCCTTATTTATACACTTGTATCACAGTTTTAATCTTTGTGACTTTATAATAACTTGGAATATCTGATAGATCTGTCCCTCACTAATTGCTGTTATTTTTTTTTAGTTTTTTTCTCTCTTGGGGAATATTATTAGTTTAATTTTATATAAATTCTAGAAACTGCTTGTCTAATTTTCCCCAAAAATTGGAATTGCTAAATTCTAATTTCTAAAATTATTGCTAATTTTATTTAGATATGTTAAATTAACGAATTTAACTTAGGAGAAGTTAAAATTAAAATGAAGTATACATATCTAAAATATCTTCTGTATGCAAGATTTTGGAATTTTATTTTCTTTTTATTCCCTCTAAAATGATCTATTTTTTTATTATCTGGACCATGTTAATTTTATTTTTAGGGGAGTGAAAAGGCAGGTCCTTGACAACTCTCCCTAATTCTTTGGTGGAAATCAGTTTGCTTGGATTTTTCTATCTCTTCTAGTGTCAGTTTTGATAAATTATATTTTTATAGAAAATTATTCACTTAATCCTGGCTTTCATATTTATTTATATAAGTGGTTTTATAATTAAAAAAAATCCAACCTTTCAGTGGTTATTTCCTTAACAAACAAACTCCCAAATTTTAGGGTCAAATCACAGTAGAAATGTCTCATACATGCAGAGTCCAATATAGGTATTCCTGCTCAGTGGCCAGATTTCTATGTGCTTGTTAAGGACCTAGACTCCTTCCATTATGTGCCTTTGCCATCTATTAGGGCCTCTGATAGATTATCTATTAGGGCCTCCTAATAGATCATCTGCCTCCTATTGACAGTTATGGGAAGAAAGAACATGGAAACGTGGGAGCATTTTGTGGGTCAGGCATAGATGTGGTGTACATCAATTATATCTACATTCCATTGTCCAGAACATAATTACATGCCCATATTTCACTGCAAGTAAGTCTTGGAAGTGTAGTCTAGCATTTTGTCCATGAAGAAAAGCAAATAGATTTTGGTGAACGCTTTGCAGTCTTTGCCATACCAGTTTCTCTAAAAACGAAGTACATAAAGTTCTTACGTTTTGTTTTATATGGAACTTCATAATAATTTCTAGAAGGAGAAGTGGAAAGATGTTGAAATGATGATTTCTTGATATGCATTTTGAAAGCCTGTAGAATAGTGGCTAAGAAGATGGACTTTGATGTAAGACAGACATGGATTCAATTTCCAGTTCTTCTACCTCTATCTGGGTGACCCTACACAAGTTGTGTAATGGAGTATAACAACAGAACCGACTTCAAAATGTTGTTGTGAAGAGTCAATGAAAAAAATTAGTATAAAGTTCTTAATCTTGGAGCTGGCAGTATTATTATGGTTAATAGTATTAGTAGCATCATGTTGGCAAGCAGAGCACAGGTTGGTCTGTGAGGCGTTAGAGGCATGAGAAGTAGACACAGTTAAGATATGTGTGGGTAGGCATAGGTAAGTGCACATTCAGAATTCACATTTATAGAGGGAGATGGTTTTCTGTAAACATTTAGAATATTGACCAAGATAGTAGGATTGCTTTTAGCCTTGAAGGAGCTGTGGTACTCCTATGCAATCTTGTTCAGGCCTTCCTGTTGAGCGGTAAGTTCTAAAAAGTCTCTGGAATTGCTGCTTTTTGCTGCTAGGCCGTGTCTCTACCTATGCCACTCCACCAGAGCTCTCTGAGCAGTAACAGTCTCAATTCAACATTTTCTTTTACCTGACCATCATGTATTAAGCCACATGCTACTTAATAGCGTATCATGTCCCTTCCCTCCTTCAAGCTCTGTCTACAGAGTCACATTTCCAGCAACCTGTTTTGATTAGTTCCATGGTTATTCTTCTTTCTCATTGGCTGTACTGTTTCCCAGAAAATATTATTCAGTTGACTTTCTAATTATACATTTTCTCGTTTTTGGAGAGGGACAATTAACCTTTGTCTTGTCTTTATGTGCTTTAGAAAATTATATTGTTAGGTTCTCAGGGGCATGGACAAAGGAGGTTTTCCCTCTTCTATTTTCTTTGTGTCCCCTCTAAAGTACCTAAAATTGATTTTTCTCACAGTGGTCATTTGGGGCAAGTTGAGTGATTAACTACCTAGGGATGCTTCCAGCTTCTTTAAGGGAAAATGCAAAAACAGTCTTTATACTTCCTGCTTTTTCTCAAGAGGAGGGAGGGGTGATAAGGACCAAGAATTTGCTGGAAAGTTTCTCAAAATTATTCACAGGGCCCCTGGAAATTGATATCTATTTTGGTCACATGGCTGACCAGTGCTCTGGAAGATGGACAGGAGATTTCTTTGGGCACCAGAGGACCTTGCAAATAAGTAACATTTTGTGTAAGTGTGAGGTCACTGTCTGGGCCAGAAACCACAAGGGGTCATAGGAAATGTTGGGAATTGGCTCCCATAGCAGTAAACAAATTCTGTTCTACTTGGGTAGTTCCAAGAAACAGAGCAATATGACTTAGCATTTGTATAAGTAGAAAGGGTTTGAAAGCTACAGGGCAGTCGGTGATTGAAGTTAAAGTCGTTACATGAATGGAGTTTAACACGCTGTTAATTGGGTAGTGGGAAAGAAGGTAACTGGGCAGTCCAGAGAGACATGGTGCTTTTAACATGAGAAGATAATTTGGCCTGCAATGAGTTGTGTGGTAAAAAGCAATGTGTTTCTCTTCTGTGTTATGCAACATTTCTTACCTGGTAGATTGACAAGTAGTCATGTTGGATCTACTCAGGCTAGCAAAACTGTGGAAAGGTTCATGGAGGAGTGTCGTTGTGTCCTTTGTAAACTAAGTTGCCATTTCTTACCGTTGTAACTGCAATTCAGCAGACAGTTACTGAGGAAGTGCTTAGTCTATTCTACGCTCTGTGTGAGTTGATAGGGATTCAATAGAGAAGGAAGGAGACATGGTCTTTGACCCCTAAAAAACAGACACACAAATGACTGACCAGCACATATCACACTATGAGATATGTCTCCTGAAAGGGAAAGGATTTGAGTCACTGATAGGTACTATCTCCCTTTTGGTCACCAATGAACTTTCTACTTATAAAATAACATTATTTTTTGATGAGGAAGATTGTCCCTGAGCTAACATCCATGCCAATATTCCTCTATTTTGTATATGGGTCACTGCCACAGCATCGCTGATGAGTGGTGTAGCTCTGCGCCCGGAATCCAAACCCATGAACCTGGGATTCTGAAGCAGATCATGCCGAACTCAACCACTATGCCATGGGGCTGGATCTCTAAAACATTTTTTGTTTCTAAATGTAACACAGGCTAAAAGTTTGGAAAATATATAAAATATAACAAAGGAAATCATTCATAATCCTAAAACCAGAGATAATCACTGTTAATATTGTGCATTTCCTTCATCATTTACATTATATAGATGTACATAAACATATAGTTGCTGCACTGCATATAAAATTTCAATCATGCCTTTTCCCAGTAAGTTAGAATAATTTCTCTATGTCATTAAAAACACCATAAATACCATATTAAAGGCTATATAGCATTAAGTTGTGGATATATTATATTTTACTCAACTGTTCCCCAACTGACAGGTATTTCAAATAGTAAATATTTTTCAAATGGTTGGGATGGATAAAAAATTTTGGCTATACTAATGTGGTACTTTAAATTACCTAGTTGATCATAGGAAAACTAGAGAGAAAGGGAGACGAAGGACGAGAGAATGAGAGAGAGAGAGAGAGAGAGAGGGAGAAGGAGAGATAGAGAATGAATGACATGACAATGAAAACACCTAGATCTGAAAATCTGCTTCTATGATATAATGCCTGGGATACATGCCCCCAAAATCTCCTTTGATGGCTACCTGTCAGTCAGAGATCCTGCATTAATATATCATGACTTCAACTTCAGGACTTTATGGGTATTAATGGCTGACATCAGGGGCGTAGTGTTTCCCTTTTGAAGTGGTTCTAAGACTTCATAACATTTGGGATTTTGCCTTTGGTGGGGTCTGAAAGACCACAGAATCAAAGTTAGGCATTAAGTAACCCTTGGAATTTTAGTATGAGGATGAGATGGCAGAGGAAGCTAAAGGAAGATTTTTTTCCTTTCCGTGGCTAGGAGATTAGGGTACTGTAGACTTTGAAGGAGCACAATTCCCAAGACTTCCCTTACTTCTGATACCTACTGCAAGTTTTAGGGGTTTTTAAAACCACCCTCAGGTTCAATAATTTGCTGGAAGGACTCACAGAACTCACTGAAAGATATTGTATTCAAGGTTATGATTTATTACAGGAAAAGGATGAAGATTCAAGTCATTCAAGGGAAGAGATGCATAGGGCAGAGTCAAGGGAAGTTGCAAATTCAGAGCTTCCAGTTGTCCTTTCCCATGGAGTCATGGACATTATTATTTTATCAGCATCAACGTGTGACAAACACACAGAGTATTGCCAACCAGAGAAGCTCACTTGAGTCGTGGCGTCCAGAGAATTTATTAGGGCTCCATGATTGACTGCTCACATGGCTGACCCTTAGTTTCCAGGCCCTCCGGAGGTAGAACTGACACCACATGGCCGACCTTTAGTCTCCAATCCCTTGTGAGGTAAAGTGGACACTGTGTGGCCCAAAGTCTCTATCATAAGTCATATTGTTAGAATGTGCAATGGCCAAGGGCCTCAGGTAAACAAAGACAGTCTTATCAGGCATGGTATTCCAAAGGCTTAGAGATTCCCTCCCAGAAGCCAAGGGCAAAGGCCAGGCCTCTTTCTGGGCAAGGTAAAATTCCTTACTATACAAGTACTCTGTCTAGCAGGGACCGCCTCTTGATGATTCTCTACTAGCCTGTGGTGTGCTATGAAGGAAACCACTGAGGAAGCTGATGTTATTTTTGTTTTGTAGAAGGGAGGTAGTAACTTAAGCACATGAAGCACTGTTCAGTGGTTTGGCATGCTGGCACTTTGCTTGGCTCACTCTTTTTTCTCTTCAGGGCACAAGCAAATAGGTAGTTCTTATGTGGTGTGACATGAAAGATATAAAAAAAAAATCCCCTAACAACAAACCTGTTCCTTCATACTCCAAAGCCACAGAACGTTAAGAACCAAGTTACCTCTTAAAGGTCATCTATTTCTGGTGTTGGCAAACTATGACTTGGGGCCAAATCTGGATCTCTGCCTGTTTTTGTAAATAAAGTTTAATTGGAACAGCCATGCCTGTTCATGTATGTATTCTCTATGGCTGCTTTCATGCTACAATGGCAGAGTTGAGTAGTTGTGATAGAGACCGTATAGCTGCAAAAACACTTAACTATCTAGCCCTTTACAGAAAAACATTTGCTGACCTCTGGACCAGTTCAATCATATCATTAGGCAGATGGAGAAATTAAAGTCCAAATTGGAGAAATATTATGAAATTAGGCAAATAACTATTGAGTCCCTACTCTGTGTTGGGCATTATTGAAGGCACTTGAGATGCATCAGTGAACAAAATAGATGAAAAATGTTAGACTAGTTATACTAACAATTATTCTAACATTATGCTAGTGTTAACAGTTGATAATGCCATGGAAAAAGACTAACGAATGGACAGTGGATTAAAGTAGAATCAGGAGTACGGGGCAGGAGGAGTTGAAACTTTGAATAGGGTGATGATAGTAGGCTTCACTGAGAAGTTGAGATTTGAGAAAAGACTTGAAGAAGGTGGGGGTGAGCCTTGGAGACACTTAAGAGAAAACTTTTCCAAGTATAGGGAACTATTCAAGCAAAGCCCTGAGGCATGAGACATGTTCCAGGAACAGCAAGAAGGCCAGTCTGTCTGGAGTAAAGTGGGTGATGGGGAGGATAGTAGGAGATGAAGGAAGAGAGGCAATGGGCTACCAGATGCCATAGGGTTTATAATGCCATTGAGAAGACTATAATGAAATGAGGAACCACTGCAGAGTTGAAACAGAGAAGTGACATGATCTGACTTGGATTTAGATTTTAGCTCCACTATTGAAGATAAACTGTTAAGGGGGTGAGGGTGAAAGCAAACAACCGGTGTGATGGTTAATTTTCTGTTTCAACTTGACTGGGCTAAAGGATTCCCAGATAGCTGCTAAAACATTCTTTCTGGGTGTGTCTGTGAGGGTATCTCTGGAAGAGATAAGGACGTGAATCGGTAGACTGAGTAAAAAAGATCACTCTCACCAGTGTAGGTGGGAATCATGCAATCTGTAAAGGGCCCGACTAGAACAAAGGTGGAGAAAGAGCAAATTCACACTCTGTGCTTGAGCTGAGACATCCGTCTTCTCCTGCCCTCAGACATTAACACTCCTGATTCTCGGGCCTTCAGACTTGGACTGGGACTTACACCATTGGCTTCCCTGGTTCTCTGGCCTTTGGGCTTGGACTGGAGCTATACCACCACCTTTCCTGGGCCTCCAGCTTGCAGGTGATAGATTGTGGGACTTCTTAGACTCCATAATCATGTGAGTCAATTCCTCATAATACATCTCTTTCTGCATATCTTATATATTTCCTATTGGTTCTGTTTCTCTGGAGAATCCTGACTAATACAACCAGTTAGGAAGCTGTGATAGTAATCCAGCCTAGAGAAGATGTTGACCCAGACCATCTCAGCAGTAGTGGAAGAGATGAGAAGTGATCAAATTCTGGATTTGTTTTGAAGGTAGAACCAAACATGATTTGTTGAAGGTTTGAATGTAAGGTATAAGAGAAAGAGAAGAGTCAAGGTTTTTGGCCCGAGCAGCTGGAATGATGGAGTTGTCAATGTCATACAGGAAGTTGGTGGAAGAGTGAGCTGTTGAAACCAGGCCCTCCTAACTCCCAATCCAATGTTCTTTCCACTAATATTATTGTACCTTCCTGGGGATGCTGATATGACTCTTTCAGACAATGGAAGCTGGCCCAAAGCACGTGCAGCAGCAGGAGTGTACAAATGATAAATGACAAATCTCAGAGCTATGGCTTTTATAGACTATCACTATTTCCAGGTTTATCTTTCTGAGTGCAGAGAGGGAAAATTTCCTTAATATTTAGCTCAAGCTCATTAAAAAGTCTCCCCTTGACCAGCTTTGATAAGGAGAAGAAAACAAACATAATGGCTCTGCTTGAATCTCATAAGATAATAAATATTCCAAGTGAACATAATTGTTTTTAACCTTTATGCCAGGTACAATAAATGTCAAAGGGAAAGATAACCTGGCACTCTCCTGAAATGGCTTAAATAATAGGCCTAGTTTGCTTTAATGGGAACTCACCCAGTAGACACACTCATATAATGAATGAGAAATCCCTAATGAGAGTTGCATTATTTCTATTGGCTTTTATGCCATCCTTAATTGATTGCCATCATGCACGACTAATTAAGAGCATGATAGTCTGACTGAGGTATTTTCAGCCAGTGTAATAGTGCCTGCTTTAAAACAATGACTTCTGGAAGCCCATGTCAAGGTGGCTGGCAGGTTACTCCATAGCTGGGGACTGCCTCATTAGAAAGCACTACCCTTCACTGACCAATCTAGCCTGGCACAATCCAGGGCATTGATTGCCTCAACTGTGGATGGAAACATTGACACCACCTCTCAATGATGCTAAAACCCTCTAGGGCATGGCCTTTTTGGCCTGAGAGCTACTGGCTAACTTCCTGTTTCTAAGGCCCATTCCTTTATCCCTCTCCCCCCCTAACATCAGAGATTTCCATCCTGCATCTTTTTCACAGGCCTGTTCTCAGAGGGTGGGGGAGTGTACTGAAAAGAGGACTGGATTTGCATTCTATTCTCAGGTCAGCTACAAACTGGCTATATGACCTTGAATAAGTCACTTCTCTGTTATCTTCTATTTTTCCTACTTGACAGTGAAGGATTGAGAGAGGTAAATTTCAAGGTTGCTTTTACTTTTGCTTTTATTTATTTTGTGGCCCCAGCTTTGTGAAAAGCCAGTGGTGTGACTGGGAAAGATTAGTTAAACTTAGAGTTTCCATAGGCTCTTCTGTGAGTTTGGGATAAGGAAATTTATGGACCCACTTTGAGTACCTCCTTTTGTGAGAATCAAAATGAATATGAAAATACTTTAAAATATCCGAATGCAGACATACGGTTGGTCAGTATCATTATTATGTAATTGAATTCATTAAGTTCTTGGTCAGCAAACATAGAAGTCATTCCTTCCCACCTGTGGGTGTTTGTGAAGAGTACCCTGAGGATTTTGTCAGGGACCTTAAACATTTGTGCCTCTGATATTACACATGTCTGATTGAAGCATAAAATTAGTTCCTTTGCAAACTAATTTGCATCATAGAGATGCAAATTCAAACCATAAAGAGATATCATTTCACAATAATCAAATGGCAAAAAAATTAAGATCTGTCAGTACCTAGTACTGATGAAGATATAGTGTAATGAGAACTCTCTACTGTTGTTGGGAGTGTGAATTGGTACAACTTCTTTATCCAGTTACAAACATGTGCATGTATGTGAATGTTCATAGCAGCATTGTTTGTAAGGGGAAAAAACTGGAAATAATATGAATGTACATGTAATATGTATAAATATATTAGGGAAAGTCATGCAATGAATGAAAATAAGTAAGCCATAGCTATACATATCAACATAGGTAAATCATAGCATTTACCAAAAAAATACTATGCCATAGATAAATATAGATAGTATAATTTTAGTTTTATAATGTTTAAAAAATAGACAAAATTAGGGCCCGGCCCGGTGGCGCAAGCGGTTAAGTGTGCGCACTCCGCTGCGGCGGCCTGGGGTTCACCGGTTCGGATCCCGGGCGCGCACCAATCCACTCCTTTCAAGCCATGCTGTGGCGGCGTCCCACATAAAGTAGAGGAAGATAGGCATGGATGTTAGCTTAGGGCCAATCTTCCTCACAAAAAAAAAATAGACAAAATTAAATAATACATTGTTTAGGGATATGGGTATAGGTGATAAAACTACTTTTAAAAATAAGAGAATGAGGGGGCCGGCCCCGTGGCTTAGCGGTTGGGTGCGTGCGCTCTGCTACTGGCAGCCTGGGTTCGGGTCCCGGGAGCGCACCGATGCACCGCTTGTCTGGTTATGCTGAGGCCACGTCCCACATGCAGCAACTGGCAGGATGTGCAACTATAACATACAACTATCTACTGGGGCTTTCGGGAGAAAAAGGGAAAAAAATAAAAATAAGAGAATGATTAACAAAATATTCAGGCTAGTGAATATCTTTGGTGAAAGAATGGGGAGGCAATTTTGAAAGAACATCAAAGGGGCTTCAAATATTGGCAATGTGCTCTTTAGCTTTAGATATTTAAAAACTATTATAAAAGCAATACATGCCTATCATAAACACTCAAACAATACAGAAGGATATAATATTAAGAGTAAAACTTGCCCTTTTCCTCTGCTCTATAATTCTATGTAAGAGAGGAAATGAACACCGTCAATAATTTGGGGTACATACTTCTAGAGTCCTGGCTCTCAGTGTGGTCCCTGGACCAGCACTATGGGCATCACCTGGGAACTTTTTAGAAATGCAAATTATCTGGCCTCATCTCAGACCTGCTGATTCAGAAACTCTGGAGGTGAGGCTGTGCTATTTGTGTTTTAACAACTCCTCTGGGTGGTTATCAACCCTGGTTGAATAATAATAGAATCACCAGAGGAACTTTGAAAAAAATACCAGAGCCCAGGTCTTACCTACAGAGATATTTTTTATTTTTTATTTATTTATTTATTTTTTTAAAGATTTTATTTATTCATTTTTTCCCCCCAAAGCCCCAGTAGATAGTTGCATGTCATAGGTTCACATCCTTCTAGTTGCTGTACGTGGGACTCGGCCTCGCGTTGGACGGAGAAGTGGTGCCTCGGGGCGCGCCCGGGATCCGAACCCGGGCCGCCAGCATCAGACCACGCGCACTTAACCGCTAAGCCACGGAGCCGGCCCCATATTTTTTAAAGCTTCTGCAGCGTAGGCAGGATTGAGAGTCATTGGTCTAGGCTTTCTACACTATATATACATATACATAATATTATATATATAACATATATATTAGTGAAAAGTACAAGATATAGAAGATTTTCTCACATATATATGAGTCATATATATATGAGTCCTCTATAAGTGCAAGATGCAGAAGGCTCACTCATGTATATATGAGCCTCACAGGGGACATTTGGCAATATCCGGAGCCTTTTTTGGTTGTAACAACTGAGGGAGGTTCTACTAGCATCTAGTGGGTAAAGGCTAGGGATGCTACTAAGTATCCTACAATGTACAGGACAGCTCCCCACTACAACGAATTATCTGGCCCCAAATGTCAATAGTGCTGAGGTTGAGAAACCCCGTTTTAGAGGAATAAATAGTGTTCTGTTCTAAGGCAGTATTAGGTTTTATCCAATCTATCCAATGTGCTTTGGTGACTTCACTTAATATCCACAAGCTATGAAGGGCTTGAGAAGATGTGGGGTATATGGCTATGTCTTGTCTCTCTACATACTTTCCCAAAAGTCAATAAGGTAAGGTCCATGATTTTTCTTCTTTTGTGTTCCCATAATAATCAACACATTCCTGGGCATGTTAAAGGTATCGAAGAAAAGCCTGTTGAATTGAATTGAATCATCCTCAATCCCCACAATATAGTGAGATTCTATTTTATTTGTCTCTGATTTCTGTTAAACCCTAGAAATGAAGGCTGGGTGAAATTCTTTCTGTCAATAACAAATGGAAGTAACCGTAGAGTCTCGGGTGTATTGCAGAGTGAATGATTAAAAATCATAGGCATATAGTAAGCTGTCTGCTGTGACCTTTCAGCTCTTGGTATTTTGACTGACGGTCCCCTCTTTACAGTTTAGTGAAGTTGTAAACAGAGAGACATGAGACCCACTGATTGGCCAGGAAGTCAAATACCGAATATGAAAAGGTCAGCATCAAACTCTGCTTACTGAAATGACTCAGGCTGGCTTGGAATTAGGTGGGCTTGTGACACTGTGGCTTTGAGCTATTAAAGGGAAAATGGTTCAATAGCAAGCAGAATGGGAAAATCTTTAGTTTGAATCCTTTTGGAAGATTGGAAACCAGCTCTGGCTGAAACTTAGGTCTAGTTAATGCCGTGCATATTTCAAGTAGGTAATACCATGGGACTTGATGTTTTGAAAGGTTTGTCTAGAGTGATGTTCTCCCACTTTTCCTCTCTCTTCTTCTAAGAAGAATTTTAGTATCTTACAGGTACTTACCTCTCTCTCATTCTGGTAACAGGGATTTCCATGCCATGCTATTAAATTTGGAGCCCTTGGTCAACTTTTTTAGACCTAGCTCTCTACTTTCTTTGTCATACATCTCTCATTTTCATCTTTTCACCTCTGTGTTCACTATTTCTTTTCTTTTCTTCTTCCTACATCCTTTAAGACTCTCTTGCTCCTTGAAGTACTTCCATTCTTTGCTTTCTCCAGCCTTGGGTTGTAGTCTGGAGTCTTTCATAACAGGAAGCATTTGAGCATGTATTCGTTCATTATCATTAAACATTGTCTGAGTGCCTAATATGAATCAGGCCCTGTGTAAGCAACCAAGGGGCAATGTATGGTTTGTGCTGAGTGTTATCAGTATAGGAGGAAGATCAACACCTAAGGACATGTAACTGATTTATTAAACAATGTGAATTCAATGGGATACAAACATGAGACAGTTTTACTTTTCCCCAATAATTGCCCTCAGCTATGCACTATTGAATTTCTATTTCTGTTTTCTTATGACATCTTGGACATATTCTGCATCTTTCTGACTACTTTCCATGTATTAAAGTGCATTCCACCTACCAGAATGGCAAAGGAAAAAAAAAACGTGACGATACCAAGTGTTGGTGAGGATGTGGAGTAACTGGAATCCACCTACATTGCTGGTATGAGTACAAATTGGTACAACCATTTTGGAAAACTTTTGGCAGTAACTACTAATTTGAACATATGCTATCCTGTGACCCAGCAATTCTATTCCTAGGTATTTACACAACAAAAAAGTAAACATATATTTACCAAAAGATATATACTAGATTGTTCACAACAGCATTATGCATAATAATCAAAAACTGAAAAATTTTCAAATATACATCAACAGTAGAATATACAAATAAATTTTGGTATATTCACAAAATAAAATACTATCCAGCAATGAAAGTGAACTAGCTAGCAGCATGAAAACATGGATGACATTCAGAAGACTTTGTTTTACATATTTTTATAGGTTTTTAAGTATTTTGGGATCATGTGGGAGAGAATAAATTGGAGGGGAAGAAGTGATCATGGAAAACTTACTGGGGAAAGTTAAACCTGACTTTTGAAGGAAGAAATTAACCGCTTATCTGATATATGGTTTGCAAAAATTTTCTCCCATTTGGTACATTGCCTTTTATTTTGTTGATTATTTCCTTTGCTTTGCAGAAGCTTTTAAGTTTGATGTAGTCCCACTTGCTGATTTTTGCTTTTGTTGTTTGTGCTTTTGGTGTCATATCCAAAAGTTCATTGCCAAGACCAATGTTCAAGGAACTTCTTTCCTATGTTTTCTTCTAGGAGTTTTATGGTATCAGGTCTTATGTTTAAATCTTTGATCCATTTCGAGTTAATTTTTGTGAGCGGTGTAAGATAGGGGTCCAATTTCATTTTTCTACATGAGTTTATCCAGTTTTCCCAAGACAATTTGTTGGAGAGACTACTCTTTCCCCATTGGGTGTTCTTGGCTCCCTTGTCAAATACTATCATATAGGTGGGAGTTTAATTCTAGGATCTCTATTCTGTTCCATTGGTCTATGTGTCAATTTTTATGCCAGTACCATACTGTTTTAATTACTATAGCTTTGTAGTATAGTTTCAAATCAGGAAGTATGATGTCTCTGGCTTTGTTCTTCTTTCTCAGGATTGCTTTGGCTGTTTGGGGTCTTTTGTGATTCCATACAAATTTTAGGATTTTTTTCCTATTTCTGTGAAGAATACCATTGGAATTTTCAAAATATATAAAGAACTTGTGCAGCTCAATAACAAAAAACAAACAATTTGATTAAAAAATGGGCAGAGGAACTATATAGACTTTTTTCCAAAGAAGACTTCTAAATGGCCAGCAGATACGTAAAGAGATGCTCAACATCAATAATCATCAGGGAAATGAAAATCAAAACCACAATGAGCTATCACTTCAGAGCTGTTAAAATGGCTGTCATCAAGAAGACAAGAGATAACAAGTGTTGGCAATGATGTGGAGAAAAGGGAATCCCTGTACACTGTTGGTGGGAATGTAAATCGGTTCAGCCACTATGGAAAACAACATGGAGGTTCCTCAAAAAAGTAAAAATAGAGCTGCCATATGATCCAGGATTCCAATTCTGGATATATATCCAAAGGAAATGAAAACAGGATATTGAAGAGATATAGGCACTCCCAGATTCATTGCAGCATTATTAACGATAGCCAAGATATGTAAACAATCTAAGTGCCCATCAATGAATAAATGGATAAAGAAGATGTGGTATATATATACACACACAATCGAATATTATTCAGCCACGAGAAAAAAGGAAATTTTGCCATTTATAACAACACGGATGGGCCTTGAGGACGTTATGCTAAGTGAGGTAAGTCAGATAGTGAAAGAAAAATACTGTATGATATCACTTATATGTGGAATCTAAAAAAGCCAAACATGTAAAAAAAAAAGAGTAAAATGGTGGTTATGAGGGGCTGAGGGGTGGGGCAACAGGAGAGATGTTGTTTAAGGGCACAAACTTACAATTAGTAGACAAATAAATCCTGGAGATCTAATGTATGGTATAGTGAATATAGACAACGATTTTGTATTATAATCATCAAACTTTCTAAGAGACTTGATCTTAATTATTCCCACCACCAAAAAAGAAATGATAATTACATGACATGATAGAGGAGCTATCACTACAAGGGCACTCGTATTACAATAAATAAATATATCAAATCAAGATGTACTCCTTAAATTTACACCATGTTATATGTCAGAATAATTTCAATAAAAACCCCACAGACACAATGAAAAATAAAGCCAGAAATGAAAAAAAAAACAAGAAAGAAGAGAAGGTAACTATATAAGTAAATAAAGATGCAGAACGTTGGAAGAATTGGCAGATAGGATTGCCTAGTGGTATAAAACATCATAAAGCACTTAGGAAAAACATGAGGTAAGTGTTGGAAATATCCGTGTTTCAAGCTAAGGGATCTGCGTTTCAGAGAGCACCTTTCCCAAGGTCACACGTGTAGTAAACGATAGAGCTAGAATTTGGATCCAGGTCTGCCTATTTCCAAAGTTGATGTTCTTAACCTCTAAGTCATACTACTTCTTTGAAAGGTTTGGTAATTGAGATAAGCATAAAGTTCATGTAAACATATACATAAAGGCAATTCATTTGCTTGTGGAGGAGGATCAGGTGAACCAGGACAATCACTTTCAGAAAAAGGGGACTACATATGAGCTGGATCTTGAGATAGACGCAATCACCAGGTTGACAAAACAGCACAAGCAAAGACATAAGTACTAATTCCTGTTTTGTGGAACCTTAGGGTATCACCAAGAATTTCCAAAATATGTTTGAAATGTTCAAGAACATATCCCTGTGGGCAGCTTCACAAAAATAAAGAGCCTTAGCACGTTGCAATTCCCACAAAATTGGGAATTTCAATAACGGACCATTCTCTTGGCTTGATTTTTTGTCAGGCACATTTATTGACAGTCATCTTAATTCTTACAAATAGAATTGTTGGCAACATTCCAGCTTAAACATACATTTAGTGGCGCTGTTCTCAAAGGCAGCATGCTGTTTGGTAGCTCTTTGTATATATGCAAACATGCTGCCTCATTCTTTGAATTCCCAGTTGAAATTCACCAGGTCTTTTGACTCTTAGTGAAAGCCAAGTTTAGCAGCCTTTATGGAATGCTTTTCCCTTGAGCTATATTATACAAAATGGGTAATTGTCTCAGTATTATATCCTTACTATCTTGAAATTTAGTTAAAGTCTTGCATTTTAAAATCAGAATGATTGGAAAATTATGAGAATTAATTTCAGAATTTATAATCTTTAATAGTATCAACTTTTCCTAAAGTAGGTATATGCAGCATGTTGCAAGGCTTTTCTCTTCAATGTAAAGCTTAAAGCTGTGGGGTAGGAAGACTTGGTAGGCTACTGTCTGTTGTTTTCTGGTTTTTACTTTCATCCCACATTAAGAGAGGTAAACAAAATAAGAAGTACTATCTTTTTTCTTTCTACGTGGATAAATCATGCCTAATGTTAGTAGATATTTTTGCTGCCAGTGGTATTTCAGTTTTCTTTTTTCTTACTATCATGGTAAGAATGTAAAGCATTTTTGGGCTATGAGTTATTCCGTAAAAGTGAATCTTCCAGGCAATTGAGACTTACCCCTAGAAGATTTTGTTGACAGCAGGTGGAATTCTGGCTAATGACAATTGAGGACCAGTATATCTATAGACGCCAGCTGGGCTGATCTTTTCTCCCTAACTAAATTGCATTTTTATTGAAGCAATAAACACTATGAGGGCTCTAGTCTTTAGTCAGGGATATTATCATATTACTAAATTACTGATAAATTGTATCACTGCTGATTCTTTTGTTCCCAAGTCTAGGATTTAACACTATTTTAGAAACAGAAAACTGCACATCATCATAATGCTCTTTGTATTTCTGACTAGAGTTTAGCTGTATTCACAAATACTAAAAGGCAGCCCAATGTACTGATATACAGTCCTTTATATGGTATATAACATAAACTTTTTTTCTTTTGTATAGAATGCAATTTTACTTTGTGTCATGTCAACTGGATTCTGACCAATTACATATGCCATCCTGAAGAGTTATACCCTTTAGGAAGTTGTAGTAACCAGTTTTGAATATCAGGTTAGCATATAATGTCCTCAAGTTAGTGTGTTGCCATCAATTGCCTCCGTATAGGGTGTGCCTCTCCTATTCTTTCCTTTCTATAAGCTATTTTTCACACTGCAGCCTGAGTAATGTTTTTTAAAAGTATAAAACTGTTCTCGTCATACTCCTTCTTATAATCTCTTAATGGCTTCCCATTGTAAACTACATTATATCCAAATGTGTATGTCCAACTTACATGTCATCTGGCTCCTAACCAGCTCTGCAATCTCCTCCAGTCCCACTCTGCCCTTTGCACAGCACACTGCAATCACATTAGCCATCTTTTTCTGCTTGGCTCCCTATAAGGCTCCAAGCTTCTTCCCACCTCAGGGTCTTTATAGTTGCTGTTTCCTCTGTCAGAAACAACCTTAGCTCTTCCTTGAAATGTTTCACATGGCTGGCTCATCCTGGGACCATTTAGATCCCAGACAAATGTTATCTCCTTAGACAGCTGTAGAGTAGTCCCCAGTCACTCTCCATCCAATTACTGTATTTTATCTCCTTCATAATACAGCATTATCTATCTCCTATTTCTAAAATGTAACATTTATGAGGGCGAGGTCTTTGTCTGTCTTCTCACACTATCCCCAGAATGTAACACAACATCTGGCATGTAGCTTGTGGTCAGCAAATAATTGTTGACTAAATGAATTAATAAATAGAATATTAGAGCTGGAAGGACTTGTGACTTTTGCGATAATCAAGTTCAACTTTCATGTAGAAATAAAGAAATTGGGGCACATAGAGGTAACGTGACTTGGCCAATGAAGTACAGTAAATTACTGGCAGAACTGAGGCTAGAACTAGATTTTGCTACCACCCGTTTAGGGATCTTTACACTAAGAAGTTAAATTTATTAAGCTGTTATAAATAACTGCTTCAACAAAAGTCCTTTCATTCAAAACACGCTGTTTTGGAGAGAGCTATGCTTAACCCAAATGCATGCCACTTTAATAACAGAATTTTCGTCTTCTAGTACCTTCGTGAAAAAGTTTCTGTAGATACCTTTAAATCACAACCCCAACTGTGCCAAAAAATTGTCACTCCTGTGGCTTCCTGTCTCTGGTGTTATATCACATTGGTTATTAATATAAACATTAGAACAAAACATATCTGGGTTTGAATACCAGCTCTGCTACTTAAAACTGTTGTCTTATTTTTCTCTTGTCTTTGTTGATTTTGCATTTAGTAAATTGTAGGCTGCTTATCCAAAATACGTTTTTAACAGGTATATTGACATATAATTTACATACCATAAATTTGCACATTTAAAATTCAAACTTAATGACATTTAGTAATTCTCAGAGATGGGCAACCATACCATACTCCAGTTTAAGAACATTTTCATCAACCAAAAAAGAAACACTATAGAAATTAGCAGTCACTCCCCCTTCTATCCCGCCCATCTCATCAGCCTTTGGCAACCACTGATCTACTTTCTTAATCCATATATTTGCCTATTCTGGATATTTCATATTAATGGAATCATACAATATGTGATCCTTCGTGACTGGCTTCTTTCATTTAGCATAATGGTCTTGAGATTCATCCATTTTGCAGCATGTAGCAGTGCTTCATTCCTTTTTATGGACAAATAATATTCCTTCACGTGTATATACCACAATTTGTTTATCCATTCATCAGCTGACAAACATTTAGGTTGTTTACACTTTTTGCTATTTTGAATAATACGACCATGAACATTTGTGTACAAGTTTTTGTGTGGATGTATGTTTTTTAATTCTCTTGGGTATATACTTAGGAGTGGAATTACTGGGTCATTGGGTAATTCTCTGTTTAATATTTTTGAGGAACTCAAATATTTTTTTCAAAGTGGCTGTACAACTTTAAATTCCCACAAGCAATGTATGAGGGTTCTAATTTTTTCGTACATTGGCAATACTCATTATTTTGCATCTTTTTCATAATAGCGATCCTGATGCATGTAAAGTGATATCTCATTGTGGTTTCGTTTTGCAGTTCTCTGATGGCTAATAACGAACATCTTTTCAGGTGCTTATTGGTCATTTGCATATCTTCTTCAGAGAAATGTCTATTCAGATCATTTGCTTATTTTAATTTTTGTCTTTTTATTAATGAGTTGTAAGAAATTTTTACATATTCTGTATTCATTCTTTATCAGATATGTGATTTGCAAATATTTTTTTCCAATTCTGTGAGTTGTCTTTTCATCTGCTTGATGATATCCTTTGAACTCCAAATGTTTTTTTAATTTTTATGAAGTCTACTTTTTTTCCTTCAGTCACTTATTCCTTTGGTGTCATATCTAAGAAGGCTTTGACTAACTCAGTCACAAAGATTTACTCCTTTATTTTCTTCTAAGAGTTTTATAGTTTTAGCACTTACGTTTATGTCTATGCTACATTTTTAGTTTAATTTCTTTCTATGGTGTGAGATAAGGGTCCAAATTCGTTGGAGATCTGGTTATACCAACATCATTTGTTGAAAAGGCTATTATTTTCCCCATCAAATTGTCTTGCAGCTTTGTCAAAAATAAACTGAGTATAAAGGTAAGCCTTTTTTTCTAGACTCTCAGTTCTACTCCATTAATCTATGTCTATCCTTATTCCAGTACCATAGAGTCTTGATTACAATAGCTTTGTAGTAAGTTTCAAAATTGAGAAGTGTGAGTCCACCAATGTTGTTCTTCTCTTTCAAACTGTGTTGGATATTATGGGTCCCTTGCATTTCCAAATGAATTTTAGCACTTCCTTATCAATTTCTGCAAAAAAAACTGCAGGTATTTTGATGGGGATTGTGTTAAAGCTGTAGATCAATTTGGTGAATATTGCCATGTTAACAAAATTGTCTTCCGATCTTTTGAAGATGGAATGTCTTTCCATTTATTTAGATCTTTAATTTCTTTCAACAATGTTCTATAGTTCTCAGAATATAACTTCTGTATTTCTTTTTTTTTTTTTAATTTTTTGTTTATTGCAGTAACATTGGTTTATAACATTGTAAAAATTTCAGGTGTACATCATTGTACTTCTATTTCTGCATAGATTACATCATGTTCACCACCAAAATACTAATTACAACCCATCACCACACACATGTACCCAATTATCCCTTTCACCCTTTGTTAAATTTATTCCTAAGTACTTTATGTTTTTTGGTGCTATTGCAAATAGGATTGCTGGGCCGGCCCCGTGGCTTAGCGGTTGCGTGCGCATGCTCTGCTGCTGGCGGCCCGGGTTCGGATCCCAGGTGCGCACCGAGGCACCGCTTCTCTGACCATGCTGAGGCCGCGTCCCACATACAGCAACTAGACGGATGTGCAGGTATGACATACAACTATCTACTGGGGCTTTGGGGGGAAATAAAATAAATAAATAAAATCGTAAAAAATAAATAAATAAATAGCATTGCTTACTTAATTTCATTTTCAGATTTTTCATTGCTTGTATATAGAAATAGAACTGATTTTTGTATATTAATCTTGTATTCTGGAACCTTGTTTAATGACATCTCTTGTTTTTTTTTTTTATTTTGGGGGGATTTTTAGGGTTTTCTCTACATAAGGTTACGCCATCTGCAAATAAGGATAGTTTTATTTTTTTCTTTCCAATCTAGATGGCTTTTTCTTCTTTCTGTCTCTCTCTCTCTTTCTATCCTTCCTTCCTTCCTTCCTTCTTTCCTTCCTCCCTCCTTCCCTCCTTCCCTCCTTTCTTACTTTCCCCTTCATTCCTTCCTTCTTTCTTTCTTTTTTGACTAATTACTTTCTCTAGTACCTCCAGTATAACGTCATATAGAAGTGGTAAAAGTAGACGTCCTGTATCCTGATCCTGATCTTAGTGGAAAACCATTCAGTTTTTCACCATTAAATATGATGTTAGCTGTGCATTTTTCATAGATGTCCTTCATCAGTTGATGTTCCCTTCTATTTCTAGTTCATTGAGTGTTTTTTTTTTTTATCTCAAAAGGGTGTTGGATTTTGTCAAATGCTTTTCCTATATCAATTGAGATGATCCTGTGCTTTTTTCCCCCTTTCACTCTATTAATGTGTGTAATCTATTACATTGATTTTTGCGTGTTGAACCACCCTTGCATTCCTAGGATAAATCACATTGCTCAAGGTGTATAATCATTTTAATATGCAGCTGAATTCATTTGCTGGTATTTTGTTGCTGACTTTTTACATTCATACTCATAAGAGATATTGGTTTATAGTTTTCTTTTCTTGTGATTTCAATGTCTGGGTTTGGTATTAGGGTAATGCCGGCCTCATAGAATGAGTTGGGAAATAATCACTGCTCTTCTATTTTGGGGGAATAGTTTGTGAAGGGTTGGTGATAATTCTTCATTAGACATTTGGTAGAATTTATCCATGGCCCCATCTGGTCCTGGTCTATTCTTTGTGGTAGTTTATTATTATTATGATTATTATTATTACTCCTCATTCAATCTCTTTACTTTTTAAAGCTGTATTAGGATTTTTTTTCTTTCTTCCTTGTTGAAGTAGTTTGTGTCTTTATAAGAATTTTTACATGTCATCTGGGTTATGCAATTTGTTGACAAACAGTTGTTCATAGTGTTACATTATAATCAATTCTTTTTGTTTCTGTAAGGTCTGCACTAATATCCCCTCTTTCATTCATGATTTTAGTAATTTGAGTGTTTTTTTTCTTGTTTTCTTGGTCAGTCTAGTTAAGGAAGCTTTGTTGATTTTGTTGACCTTTCAAAGAACCAAGTTTTAGTGTTGTTGATTTCTTTTCATCTCATTCGCTATTTAAAAGTATGTTGTTCAAATTTCATAATATCTGTGAGTTTCCCAAGTTTCCTTCTGTTATTGATTTCTAATTTCATTCGATTGTGGTTGGAGAAGATACAATTTCAACCCTTTTCAATGCATTGAGAATTCTTTTATGGCCTGTTGCCATATCATCTCCTCTGAAACATGTTCCATGTGCACTTGAGAATAATGTGTATTCTCTTGTTGTTGGGTATTCTATAGATATCTGTTAGGTCTAGCTGTTTTATAGTATTGTTCAAACCTTTTATCTCCTTGTTGACCATCTGCTTACTTGTTCTATCCATTATTGAAAGTGGGGTATGGAAGTCTCTATTATTGTTGAATTATCTATTTCTCCCTTCAATTATGTCAGTTTTTGCCTAATGTATTTTAGAGATCTTGTGTAATGTGAATTTATGTTTATAGTTGTTCTGTCTTCTTGATAGATTTACTCTTTTATCATCAGAAGATGTCCTTTTTGTCTCTAGTAACAATTTTTGTCTCAAAGTCTATTTTGTCTTATATTAGTGTAGCCACTTCAACTCTCTTTTGGTTATTATTTGCATCGTATATCTTTTCCCTTCTTTTACTTTCAACCTATTTGTGTTTTGAGTCTAAAGTGAGTCTCATGTAAACAGCATACAATTGGATTTTTTTTATTGATTCTGCCAATCTTTTCCTTTTGATTATGGTGTTTAATAAATTTACATTCAGTGTAATTACTTATAAAATAAGATTTATGTCTACTATTTTGCTATTCCTTTTCTATATGCCATATGTCTTTTTTATTCCTATGTTCCTCCATTATTGCCTGATTCTTTGTTAAATAGATATTTTCTAATATATCATTTTAATTCCTTGTTATTTCTTTTAGTGGGTTTTTTAAAAAGTTATTTTCTTAGTGATTGCTCTGTGGATTAAAATTAACATCTTTGCATATAACAATTTTGTTTGGATTAATACAACTTAATTTCAATTCCATAAAAAAACTTTGGTCTTATATATTTCCATTCTGTATACCCTCTTTTGTGCTGCAAATGTCATAAAATTACATCTTTATACATTGTATTCTTATCAACATAGGTTTATAATTATTGCTTTATGTAGTTGTCTTTTAAATCAGATAGGAGAAAAAAGAGTACAACATAATATATTTACAGTCTTTTATATTTACCTATGTCGTTACTTTTATCAGTGCATTCTATTTCTTCATATGGATTTGAGTTACTGTCTAGTGTCCTTTCATTTCGGCCATCAGGACTTTGTGGTATATTATGAGAAATCAGTTTTTAATTTTATTGAGGATCCTTTGTACATGGGGAGTGCATCTCTCTTGCAGCTTTCAAGATTCTCCTCTTGTCTTTGGCTTTCAACAATTTGATTATGATTTGTCTAGGTGGGGATTTCTTTGCATTTATACTCCATGGAGTTTGTTGAGCTTCTTGAATGTGTTAACTAATGTTCTACATCAAATTTGGGAAGTTTTCAGCTATTATTTCTTTAAAACATTTCTTTTAAACAAGGCTTTTTCTTTCTCTCCTCTCCTTCTGGGACTTTAATTATGTATATGTTAGTAAGCTTGATGATGTCCCACAGGTCTTTAAGATTCTGTACATTTTTCCTCATTCTCTTTTCTTTCTGTTTCTCAGACTGCATGATCTCAATGGACCTATCTTCAAGTTCCCTTATTCTTTCTTTTGCCTGATCAAATCTGTTGTTAAGCCCTTCTAGTGAATTTTTATTTCAGTTATTTACTTTTCAGCTCCAGAATTCTTATATATTTTTAAATAATTTCTATATCTTTATTGATATCTTCCATTTGGTGAAAGCTTGTCCTCTTCCTTTTTTTTTTTTTTTTTTACTTATTAAGTATGATTTCCTTTAGTTCTTTGAACATATTTATAATGGATGATTTAAAGTTTTTGTCTAGTAAGCACATAATCTAGATTTTTCTCAAGGACTGTTTCTATTTACTTCTTTTTGTCCTGTATGTGCCATAGTTTCTTGTTTCTTTGGATGTCTTATAATTTTTTGTTGAAAACTATACATTTTAAATGATATAGAAACTCTGGAAATTATATTCTCCTCTTTCCCAGGGTTTGTTCTTGTTGCTGATTGTTGTTTGTTGATTTAGTTACTTTTCTAAAATAATTCTGGAAAATCTGTTTTCTATGGCCACTGAAGTCTCTGCTCAGTTATCTTAGTGATCAGCTTATGATTGGACCAAGATTTCCTTAAATTCCTGGAACCAATGAGACTCCCAGTCTTTGCTGAGTGGCTCTGTGTGCTTGTTGGGACACATCTTCAACACTCAGCAAAGCAGTTTATAACTCTGTCTCACTTTCTGCTTGTGCAGAGCCTCAAGGTTAGCCAGAAATGATGGCTTAGGGCCTTCTCATGTCTTTCATGAGCATGTATACAGCCTTGGGCATGTGCACAGACTTATGCAGCAGCATGGTCTTCTATATTTCTGGGAATATGTAGGAGCTTTTCAAAGCTTCCTTTGGATATCTAATTCCCCAGCTTTTCCTTTTAAGCTTTTTGGTTAGCCTATCATTTGTCCAACTGTTATCTACTACACTAGGCGGCCTCAACGTTAAACAATTGCCAGTAATAGTTTTCGACAAATCCCCCTCAATCAAAGGCTATTCACACTGAGTGATCTCTTAGGTCAATTAAAGACAAGACTTGCAAGTGGAATATTTCAGAAAATCACTGGACAGGTCAAATAATGACAATTCTCTGGGAATGGTGCTTTGAAGGGTGTCCAACCTCATTCTACCCCTTCCAGTTTTTGTCAGGCTGCTGATTTTCATTGTGATTACATACTGTCGGTTTTCAAGACTACTGTGGAGCTGGGGAAAGGTGATGGGAATAGACCAAGTTAAAATGCCACAAATTCACTGCTCTTATCAGCATTCAACCATTTTTCTTAAATAAATTCTCATCATATTATTGCAGACATTTGATTAATTTCCAGAGTTCTGGAAAAGCTGATTCTTATAATTTTTGCCAGTGCTGTCATTGCTTTTGTGTAGGAGAGGATTTTTGAAGTTATTTATTTTGCCATTCCTACTGATGTCACCTTTTTTTCTTAAGTCATCACTAGACTCTACTTATATGATCCATTCTATACAGTTTCTTGTTCATGTAGCGTGGCTACTACTCAAAATTTTAATAAAAATATGTGACTGGGAACATTGATTACAAGTGGAAGTCGCATGTTGGAGAGTATCGGGAGATACGACATGATGTGTAAAAGTCAATTTATGAAAGAACAAGACTCATAGTTGAAGTCTTCCCAGAACTTCTTTCTCAAAAACAGAAACCTAGGACACCAAGGCAAGTGAATAAAGGATAAGGAAGAAAGAAAATTGAAAGAAATGTCGTTACCTCCAAAAAAGCTAGCATGGTTCAAATATATAGTTTCTCAGAAGTGTAAAAAGCCAGAGATCAGTGAAGGCAAAAGTTAGAACATTAGAGGATGAAATGGAAAACATTTTCAAAGAGGATGGTGAAATTATTAAAGTATTAAATGAATTTCTCAATGGATTTACAAGGAAGGATACTAGCCAAATACCAGCTGTCATTTGCTATGTACACATCATCTTACTGGACTTTAAATTCAGCATTGCAGGGGGGCTTGAGCAAGCCGTGGAGATTTAAAACCAGTAATCTCCCCAACAAGATGCTGTTAATTCTGGGTATCCACCTCAGACCAGAGCCACCTTTATCAGTGACCATGTGCAATACTTGGGGAAAAAAGACAGTGCCAGCCTAAGCTGTTGCTGGAGCGGTTTGAAATTATGTGGTGCCACTCTCTGTGCCTTGTCTTGAGACCGGCTTCTGGAAATGAGCTACCCATTTGAATGGAGTTTTAAAACAATGGAAACAACTCGCTCTCCATGGAAGCAGAGCCTTCTGTGTGACAGATTCAGAGCTATGTTAAAGGTTAAAGCAGAAAAATCTAATATTTTTTAAATCAATGTCCTAACATAATTCATCATTTAAGAATTAAAAAAACTATAACTGTATTATATCTCTTCCTAAAGGAACATACATGACCTTTTTCCTCTATTTGTTTCTTTTATTTTCCCTTTAAATCTCTTTTTATTGTGAAGTCGAACTCATACATAGAAGTGCAAAGAACATAAATGTACAGCTCAATAAACTATCACAAAGAAATCACCCATTTAACCACCACTCAGATCAGAAAATAGAACATTGACAACACCCCAGAGGCCCTCTTTGACTTTTCTTTTTAAAGAGTGCGTTGCAATTAATTGTATTAAATGGCTTTGTGACACTTCTAGAAATAAAGATATCTTGGTGATAAAGGGGGAAGTTATGAAATCAGATTTAGAAAATAGTGTACTATAAAAGTAGCAATCAGGAACTAACCTTGGAAACTTAAATCTGGTGGCAGAAGAAAACATACAATCAGTGTATTGGTAAAAGTGGCAAAAAACCAGAGGAAATCTTGTATGTGATTGAGTATTGAACTTGAATCCCCACCGTCCCCCGGCCCCAACACCCCCAGGGAATAACAAAGACTCATTTTCAAACTGTGGAAAGCTCAGTAATGTGATAGCCAAGAGAAAGTACCCCTTTCTTTTTCTGAGACATGAGCTAATTAAATTTTACTGATAACCTGCTAAAGTACAAGACATGCACTTGGCATCCGTAAACTCATATCAAACGTCTCTAACGATGCTGTGACCAGTGCTCACACATGATCTCGGTTTCAAACAATTCACCAATCATGTTAATAATTAACACTTACATAGCACTTACTGTGTGCCGGGCACTGTTCTAAGCATTTTGCACATATTAACTTGTTTAACCCTCATAGGCCTTTAAGAAAAATGGAAAAACTGAAGCACAAAGTGGTTAAATACGTTACCCACGGTCACTCTGGTAGGAGGTGGCAAAGCTGGGACTCAAACACAGGCTGGCCGGTAGCAAAGTTCCTTCTGGAACTATTAGGCTATTCTGCCTCTGTATAAGGAATTTGAAAATGGTTGTTCCCTAGTATAAACATTAGACTTTCCTTGGTCATTATCCACAGCATATATACATGTTAATAGCTTAATTATGAAGAATAACTCTCTTTAGCATAACAACTATAACTATTACCTGTACTTTAATATATAATAGATGTCAATATAAAGAAGACAATAGCTGAGATTTCCATGGTGACATAAAAGACACAAGGTATTTTTTTTTTAATATTGCTTGAATTTTATTTTCTTATTTATTTATTTTTTTTGTTGAGGAAGATCAGCCCTGAGCTAACATCCATGCTAATCCTCCTCTCTTTGCTGAGGAAGACCGGCTCTGAGCTAACATCTATTGCCAATCCTCCTCCTTTTTTTTTCCCCCCCAAAGGCCCAGTAGATAGTTGTATGTCATAGTTGCACATCCTTCTAGTTGCTGTATGTGGGACGCGGCCTCAGCATGGCTGGAGAAGCGGTGCATTGGTGCGCGCCCGGGATCCGAACCCAGGCCGCCACAAGTGGAGTGTGCTCACTTAACCGCTAAGCCACAGGGCCAGCCCAGATACAAGGTATTTAAACATGTTTGGCAAAGTCAGAAACGTTCTTTCATGGGCATAAAAATTTTTAATAAAGACGGAACTTCTTATTTTTCAAGATATTTTTTGAAAAGGAAAGTGTATTTATTCATTTGTATAAGCAATATTTATTAGTAGTATTGTAGACAGCCCATACTTAATGTAGTACTAATAACAGTTTGGTGCCACTGCCCTGATTAATGTTAAGGAGCAGTAATTTTACCACCATTGCTTTTGCACCATCAGTGAAAATGTCAACACAGGGAAGAAGGCAAAGAATATCTTAGTGTTACTACGAAAATAATGTTGACCTGCAGACTCCTTGAAAAGATTTCTGGGACCACCTGGAATACACGGACCACACTTTGAAAACTTAAAGCATTTACTTTATTTTTATCCTATTTGGGAACTATTACACTTTTGTGAAATCTTAGCTCTAACTTCTGTCTCAGGATCATGATTGACTTGCAGCCACCTGACTCTGTTGCTTACAGATTTGGTTCTCCAGGCTGCCTGTGCTCACACCCAGACACTATTTACATTTCCAGGAAAAAAAAAAAAAAAAAAACTGTGTGCCCAAAGTCCAGAAGATAAGAACTCCCTGACTCAAGTTTCTCCCTTGACTTCTTATGACGTGAATTTCTTCTCAAGACCACTGAATTCTTGACTCAGCCTGGCCCTGTATCTAGTTATCTGCTTATTTTACTCTTTTCTTCACTTGAGGTTTGCCAAGCAAATTGGGTGAATGGTGGGAGAAAGCCAATAGGAAAAAATAAGAATTAAGTTTGATAAAATAGAGGATAGTAAGGATGCCTTCTTGGTCACTTTCAAGGAAGCAAATCCTTCAGTCAGGCTGCTCTCCCATTGTTGTTTCAAGGTGAGTTGAATCATTACTACACACTTGGCAATCAATGGTCATCTACTATGACTTTCAGGGATTGGAAGTGTTTAGTCATTCTTAGCAGCTTGTACCAATAATGGAAAAAACAAATGAAAGAGAGAGCCCAGTCTTTCCTCCTCCTTCAGGCAAGCTTCATGGTAGATAGCTTACTATGACAGATAAATTTGAGGCTGACGTTTCTGTTCTGTTTCTTGTGGCTCCTCACTGTGGCCTGCACAATTTCCCTTGGAGCAGTTCCCTATTAAATACTACTGAAGGACTGTATTTTGTAGGGAATCTGACCCTGCTAATTGTGAAAATGTTAGGGGGCATGCTCGGACCTTAAGTTACAGCAAGCAAAGGGTCTAGGTGGGAAGGAAATATGAGTCTGTGAAAATGATAACCTTTATCCATGCCATTCTTTTATCATCATCATCATTAGAATCTTTTCTCTTCAGAATTTAAAATGTATTTTTAAAAGCTTTTTGTCTTCCACTGTCTCTTTATAAAAAGAAAGAAACATAGCAAAGATTTCAAAGCTGGCTAAAATTTATTTTTAGATTGTAGGAGGTTTTGACTCCTCCAACCATGTTCGAATTACAGTAAAGGCACTTGTAATACTTTTACCTAATTCTTAATATTTACTATAGCAAAAAAACTTATTTAATTAACCAAACATTAATTAAGCACTAGCTAGGTGCAAAAATCTATAAGGTCTGTGGGAAGCCAAAGAAATAAATAACATATGCTCCCCTCAAATCTCAAACTGGGGTGAGAGGTAGAAAATAGAGAAGGAGGAAGATAGGTATTAATTAGTTATAGTAGAAACTAGTAAATACAGAAGGAGATATGATATAGATCCAGTATGGTACCAGCCTACCTCATGGTTCTAATTATAATATTGGTGGTGGAGAGAGACCTGTCCTGGGGCATGATGTTCTCCTAATGAGCCCTTCTCAGGCCTTCAGACACAGGGGCCAGTGGTTGATGAAGAGCTTGCTTTCCAAGCAATGGCCCAGGTAGATGGTGTCCACTGTCAATGAATATCACTCAGGCACTCGGATTTAGGCAGAGTCAGTCTATGGAGATGAATTTTAGTCTCCTCTCAACTCTCACTAAAGCACTGCACTTAGAAGTAATAAGTCCCATCTGGGAAGGAGCTACTTATCCTCTCTTGGGCAACACCATTGAAAAATCACTGCAAAAGGATTGGTTACTGTTTGTTAGTTTTAAGGGAAGATCCCCAAATCTAAGAATAATCAAGCTGTGATCATTAATACCAAGCAACTTGCTAGAAAGTTTTTTTTTTTTAATTTTCAGTTAGATAATTAACATCATAAAGTAAGACGAGAATCAAAGTGTTGTCTGTAGTATGTCTTCCCTCTAGGAGATAAGAGGCAAGGTCAAAAATCAAACAGAACATCATCTTCTATCCCACTCAGCTTTGATTTGGAAAGGAGGTAGTTAAGTTATATCAAGAAAGTGGCAGTTATAGAGCTGGCCTTCTATTGCATGCTTTTGCAGCAGCATTTACCTCAGCTACAAATCTCATTTACAGAACTCTTTGCAAGTGCTATCTGGATGATGGCAGAATACACTGGAAATCAATGGAGGGTGATTTCATTCCCAAATTGAAGTTACCATTTAATAGTCAGGGAAAAAACACACACACGCACACCCCAACCTCCTTCTTACTCATTAATAGATTCCTCAGTAGCAATTATGAGGCTCAACTTTCACAAATTCAATTACTCCTCGAAAAATATGAATTCTAAACACTCTTTACCAATTGAAATGCAATAGTATCCTAGCTTCCAGAAGGAAAATAGACAGGAGCCGTTGGAAATGATCATAATCATGATGCTAATAAGTAACGGCTCAGTACGTAGTCTGCAAAACAGGCCAGCGCCTGCCTCTCTGCACCTACCGTTATGTGATGTTTTCTTTCCCAATTTATAGTATCCTAGCAACCATCGTGCATGTTAGTTCTAATGGATCTAAAAATAATGAACTGGGAAATCTGTCACTAAGGGCCTCATGCTCCAGGGAGGGACACTTTCTCCTTGGAGGGCATGTAAATAGCCAAATAGGTATGTGGGGATTAGAGTCATTTTCTTTGCTCTGAGATTTTGTTGCCGTTCCTGATCCTGTGTAGTCAGAGGTCCTGTAATCCAGGTTTAATCTAAATAGATGGCAGAGCTGCCATGAGATCTTAATTCCAGATGAATATTCAATAGCATAGCACATGAGCCTGGGGATATTGCCTGCTGGAGATGACCTTAAGTCTAGCAAAAGTGGGCACTGACAATGGCGCTAAATTTCCACCTTATTTACTATTCATTGATATGAGTTAAGACAGGAAGGACACTGTCAACATTTTCATGTAACCCAGGACTGGTAAGGCTTTAAGTCATTCTGAGCCATTCTCACCTTACTGTGAATTAGATTAGCTATCAGTTCCATTAGGCCCTTCTGATAGAGGTTGGATATTTTTTTTTTTTGATATAGAAAAGGAAAGATTTAGAACTAGGGACAGGGCCTAAGAGCTGGAGAAAAGCTAGATGAAGGAAAGCTGGAGAGAAGTCCCCCATCCTTAATTCTGGCCCAGGTTCTCCAAAGTCAGTGATTAGGTGCAATCAGGGACTTTTCCAGATATGCCCAGTATGATGAGGTAGACTATACCTGAAACAGTAGGGAGTCCATTGTAAAGCTGAATCATCCATTAGTTTCACAATGTTGTCAGAGGAGAGATTTTATAGCTAAGTAAGACAGTGCTGAGTAATTGAGGGGTCTTTCCATTCCGGCCCTGAACTCACTTTCCCAACTCCATACCCCCTTGATTTCGGTCATAACATACATTCCATCACCACTGAAAACAACCCTGATCCATGATCCTATATTCTTATCCTCCTCTCTAACTACAATCTCCTGTGCTTTTCTGGCTCTCTACTCCTTATTTCCTGCTGACTGTTCCTTTTTGGTCCCATCATCACCTTCAAACCCTTATTTACTCTCAATTCTCTCAGTCCTTTATTTCTCACTGTGGTTTGCCTCCATACTCACCTGGGCTATGTGGACAGCTGTTTTAAGGATGTGCTCACTAACACCGTAGGATTCCTTAGCCCCTTGACAATATGTCAAATTTCTTGCCTTGCCAATCCGAACCCTGGATAACCTCCACCAACCACTTTTTTTTTGCTTTTGAGATGCTGAGTGTTTCTAAGAAAAGTCACAAAACCATGATGATTTGATTCCCTATAGCCATGTTAGCTCATTTCAGCTGGGCCTTCTTGGCTACTCATCTACATTTCTTTTCATGACTTGCTGGCTCCCCTTGCCATTTATTCATCCTTTTGACAAACTTTTATTAGGCTATTATTATATTTCAACCATGGGCCAAACACTGATGATACAATGATGATCAAGACTGACAAGGACCCTTCACTCATGGTGTTTATCATTTAGTAAAGGAATGTGGAAAATAAGTGTGTTTTTAAAAGTCAATTTCATAAAAGCAAGTTCTGTGGAGAAGGGTAAGTGCAAGATGACCTGAGATAAAAACAAGCTCAGGGTGTTCAAAGGACTGAATGAAAGTCAATGTAGGTGAACTTCAAAGGAAGAAGAAGAGTGATAGGATGTAAGGTCACAGAGATAGGCAAGAGACCATGAAAAAGACTTAGGATTTCATTCTACTTTCAATGGGAAGCCACCGGAGAATTTTAAGCCGGGAAGTCACAATATCTGATTTATGCTTTGAAAGGATCACTCTGGCTGCTGTGCAGTGGATGTAAGGGGCAAGTGTGGAAACAAAGAGATGAATTAGGATGTTGATAAAAGATCTAGGTGAGGAGTCATGTCGGCTTGGACTTGGGTGGGAGCAGTAGAGATGGTGAAAAGTGTTTGGATTCCATTGAGGAAGTAAAAGGCTGAATAATATGCCCAGGGTCTAATAAAATGACAACTGTTACCTTTACAAGTCATATTTAAATTGTCATTTTACTTCATCTGAAGGAGAGAAAGTATATTTTCTCTTCTGTTCACCCTCCCTACTTTGGTACTTTGCTTCTAGCCCTGGTGCAATTGTAAAAAAAATAAAAAAAGAAATGTCATAAGCAGCTCTTCTCCCCTTGAGTGCCCTTTCTTGTCCCTTTCCTGGACTTGCTCTCCTACAATGCCCTACACATATTTCTTGCTCCTTCTTCCCATCATCTGAACTACTTAAGTCTTGCCTCTTCTGTCCACAGAGGTGACTCTAAGGTGAGAATCTCAGTAACCATGAAATGCTGTAAGGAGAGAGGCTATTGAGCAGACTTGGGGACTGAGAGCATCTCTGGAATCCCTCACAGCAAACCACATAGGACTGATTTTGGTGACTACTACTGAGCCAGGTTTCCAAGAAAGTCTTTTTAACTACCCTTTTATGGTCAGCCATAGAAATACCAGACTTCTTGGAAAAAAAATGTTTTCAAAGGAGCCAGCAGACCCCATCATGTTATTTCATATTTACTGAGCACTGGAAGGGTTTGGAAGGAAATAGAAAATTGATCCTGATCTGTGCATTCACTCTGAACTTATACCATCTTTTATTCAGCAATCTCAAAGCAGTGCCAATGTTAATGTATATTACCTTGCTAATCTTGGCATCACAGCTGTGAGGCCATATCAGTAGTCAGATTTCTCATTTTCCAGATCAATCAATCAACACAAACATTTTTAAAAGCATGGACTAGTTTGAGCAACCATGGTCTAGATTTTGCCCTAAAATACAGACATGTTGGTCATGGCTCCTGTATCGTGGATACAAGCTGAATGTATAAAAAACAATTTAAGACCAATGCAGCAATTGATCATGTGCTAACCTGGATCATATAGATTCTAATTTTAGCATGAGTTCTGAGATAGAAGAATCAATTTTGGTTTAATGTTGAACTTTAGACTGTTAGACTGGGGAAGGAACTTAAAATCTCATCTACTCATTTCATAAATGATCCAGGATCTGAGACCCAGACATATAAGTAAACTAGCCACAGTCACAGAAAAGTCAGTGGCAGAGTCAGGACAGGGACACAGGTGGTCTCTGAATTCCAGCCCAGTGTTGTTTACATTTCAAAAAACTTCTCCACCGGTTATGTTCTTAGTGTGCTTCTCTGATGTTGCATTTTATTGGCCATTTGGCTGTGATGCTATTAATGCAAGGGGAACATCTGAAGTTTCTTTAGTCATTTAAGCACCTTACCCAGGAATGATTTCATTATGGACATCCTAAATCTAGGGCCCAATGTTGTGTGACACAGCTCTCTGAGATACACATTCAGCTGCTCTCAGAATTTATCAGTAATCTCCATGCTCTGCTCTATGTTCACATAATTAATCAACAAGGGATTGAGAGTCAGCAACATTTGTGGGTAAGACTTTGAGCTGGGTTGGAGGAAACTTGATCCTTGTTTTCCAGGAAAGCTTAGTCTAATGGGGAAGACATATATTCTATTCACGATGGGGCTCTTACTATAATGGAGATACAATCCCTGATCTCAATGGGTTTCTAGCTTCATCTAGGAGAAAGGAAAAACAGAAAACATAAGCATACATGTAAAACACACACATATATATGTCATAGTCACACATGCACACACCCGCACCCCATATCTATAACAAGGATATATATATATATAACAAAGAACTGCAATGAGTAAATCCATGAATTGGAATTTTATATTGTTATTTTAAAAAGTATTATGTGTTTAAGTGAACCCATATACTCTGGTTAAATGAGGAAGCTAGCTGAAATTGAGTTACTCCTACATAATGCAAGATGTGTTGAAATTCAAATATTATTCTCATTTGATGTGGACTCTGATAATTTTGATGAAGACACATCTTTCACTTAAAACAAATGTTCACCTGACAATATGGGTGTAAATTGAATCTTATTCTTGAATTTCCTCTGTATAGATATTATTTAGTGTTTAACCTTGACACAGGGGTAAGAATGGGTGTAAGTGGTAAAGAAATTGGTCTTTATTGAGTGACTACTATATACCATACACTTTATAGAAATTATCCTTACAACAACCCAGGGAGATATTGATTATTCAATATTAACAATGAGACAACTGAGGCTGAGATGGGATAGGAAAGCAGATCTGTCTGACTCAACCTCATGCTCCTAACCATACAACAGTATATAGACACTATGAAATACTCTATTTTGGTTCTGACAACTGGGAGTAAGGTGGCGGAACTGGAGCTTCCCAAAAAATTTGGGCCAAAATTCCAAACAGTTAAATTATTTTTAAAAGTATTTTGATAGATAACAAATATTGTAGATAATGAATAAGTTTTGAAGAGAGTAACATATTTAAGCAAAGCCAAAATTTACTTTTAATGAGCTTGTCCTAGGTCTTTAGTTGTTTCTGATCAAAGAGTGGAATTTTTGCCTGATTAGTATTCATCAGAGAGCAATTATTTTGTGGATTTAATCCTCCTTTGGTGGAGTACATGTTAGTACTGAACCTTTACCCAAACCAAGATTTTGGAGAAAGATGAGTAAAGAAGTGTCATAAAATAGATATGAACTAAGATTCAAAGAAATTTCTGATTAATTTCAGGCAATGAGAGTTCTAGTCAAATAGTGAAAATTTAGATTTAAAGGCAAGTGGGGAGGAGTGTATCTTACAGTTTTTGTGAGAAGCACTATAGAGTGTTGACATATTCATCATGAATTCTCCTTTGGTAAAGCACTTTCATGAGCAGTAATGTGAGAGATGTCAAATCTCCATGAAGAATACTTGGATTATGATATTTTAAATCTTTTCTGCATAGATGATTTTTCAGTAAACTCTCCTTCATCTGTGTTATTCTAGTAAAAATGAAGTATAAAGTTAACCTTTTAGAAAGTTCTGATGTTAAGAGAGTGAGGAGACTAGATCAAAGAGCAAAGTTACCCCACTTCTCTCTTCACAAGGGTATGGTGGGGACATCGGTTTTCGATGGAACTTTTTTTTGTGTGTGTGAGGAAGATCAGCCCTGAGTTAATATCCATGCCAATCCTCCTCTTTTTGCAGAGGAAGACTGGCCCTGGGCTAACATCTGTGCCCATCTTCCTCCACTTTATATGGGACGCCACCACAGCGTGGCCCCACAGGTGGTGCATTGGTGCGCACCTGGGATCGGAACTCCGGCTGCCAGCAGTGGAGCACGCACACTCAACTGCTACTCCACGGGGCCAGCCCCTCGATGGAACTTTTTCAACCCAATATTGTTTTCTTAGTGAGTAGATAATACTCTCAGTTGAAATTTTAATAAGTTACATCGTTAATTAGTGACTTAGTTAAGTTACATCCCAATAAAATATCAATTAAATTAAATCCAATTAACTTGGACCCTTAGTTATACATAATTGTGGTTTATTGTCATTACCTGTCCCTTCCTGAAGAAAGAAGAAAAATAAGTAAGATGACATCATATTAGGTATTTACTGAAATAAAAATATCTCTATAGGATGTCCTGGGCTCAATACAATTGCAATGCAATGTCCTTCATTTCTTGTATCTTCTATGTTCCTAAGGTCCTAGGAAATAAATACTGAATCTCAGGATGATGAGCCTTTAAGAGCCTGAGGCCAAAAGGAATGATTCAGTTTTATCCTTTAGATTCTAGGTTCTAAAGCAGAGAAGTGTACTGAGATATTATGGAAGGATTTTCCAACAAAAATAAAGGGTGAAATTACAAAGAATTTTCACAGGGTATGACAGAATCTTGGCAGGTTAGAACAGTGGAGAAACCAACAAGATGAAGTATAATAAAGACTAATGAAAAGTTCTATACTCAACTTCCTCCCCCATCTCCAAAATAAAAAAGGCCCCAGTGAGGTAGCCAAGGTTGAAGTGACTGCTTATGAAAAAACCTGAGGGTTTTAGTTGACTGTAGTGGCAAAACCAGTCAATGCTAATGTTGTAACCAAAAAGCTAATGTAATCTGAGAGTACATTGTATCTTTTCTGGAAGGTTACAGTCCCACTATTATCAGTGCTGGTCAGATCACTTATATAACATGGTGTTTTGTGGGGGACATTTTAGGGAGAACACTTACAAACTGGAGTGTGATAAGCAAAAGTGACTAAGATGGTTAACAGTTTCTATAAGCAGTGGTTGAAGGAACCCAAGTGTCAAACCTGAGTTGAGAGTAGAGGGCATAACAGCCCTATTGTAACTTATGAAGTGCTGACATGTAGAAGGCAATAGATTTATTTTGTGTGGCTCCAGAGGCTCTCACTATGACCAATGGACTTTAAAAGATAGAAACATTTGTGAGAGTTGTATTGAATGACCTTGCAGATCCCTTCAAGTTACAACATTTAAGCTTCTGAAATGTATCCAGCTGATTGTTAATCCTCTCCTCACTTTAAACTTCACTATACAAAATTCATTTGGCTAGAAGAGAACAAAATCACATCAAGTCAATTTGGACCGGATTCCCTCACATCAAATGTAGGCATTTCTGCACTTTTCAGGTAACTCTGTTCTTTGCCTTCATCTATATCTTTGCCGCTCTTTCTTTCTCCCCTAATTTTAAATTTTTGGGAGATGCCATTATTCAAACTCGATGAGACCTAAATTACAATACAGTTATACATATTAAGGCCATCTTCAGTGTTGCGGGCTGACTATGGGGACATAAATCTATGAACTGTAGATTACAAAAGTTGACTCCCTCCTTTTCCTGTCTGAAAACTAAAGTTTACGTCCTGGAAGGAGCAACAGTAACCTTTGGCTTAATTTGTAAGATATCTGAAAAAATTGAACTGTAATTCTGAGTCCTGACAAAGTAATTGCTCAAGAAAAAGGACCACTATTTTGCAGTTTTAAAGGCAGCAGTGGCAGCGGAGTCCTTGCCTGAGGTAGACACAGTGACCATGGCAAGAGGTTGCTTGACAAAGGGGCATTAGGCCATCCCATAATCTCCATTAACCCTGCCCTGCCCAATACATAAGCACTTCAGACTAGTAGTCTCAGCTTAATAGAAGGAAGATATGTGTAGTCTACCACTATAAAAATAGTCCAACCTTACTAAGCACATAAAAAGAAGTTAAATGTCACTAGTCGTCAGGGAAATGCAAATTAAAGCCATGGTGAGAAACCACTACACATCCACAAGGATGGCTAAAATTAAATAGATTGACAACACCAAAGCTTTGTATGTGAAGCAACCAAGACTCTTGTACTTTGCTGGTGAGAGTATAAAATGTTACAATCACTTTAGGAAACTATTTCCTAGTTCCTTATGATTAATCATATCCCTACCCTGTGACCTAGCATTTTGACTCCTAGGCAATTTATCCAGGAGAAATAAAAATATATGTCCACAAAAGAGACTTGTTGAGAATGTTTAAAACAGCTTTATTTATAATACCTCCAAGATGGAAACAACCCATATGTCCCTCAACAAGAGAATAGATGAGGGGCTGGCCCCTGGAGTAGCAGTTAAGTGCGCGCGCTCCACTGTTGGTGGCCCGGGTTTGGATCCCGGGCACGCACCGACACACCACTTGTCATGCAATGCTGTGGCGGCATCCCACATAAAGTGGAGGAAGATCGGCACGGATGTTAGCTCATGGCCAGTCTTCCTTGGCAAAAAGAGGAGGATTGGCATGGATGTTAGCTCAGGGCTGATCTTCCTCACAAAAGAAAAAAAACAAAACAAAAACAAAAACAAGAGAATAGATGAACAAATTATGCTATATCTATTCATTGAAATACTACTAAGAAAAAAGAATGAATTACTGATACATGCTAAAGCATAGATCAATATTTTTTAAACCACTGTATCAAGGTATTATTGACATACAAAATGCTGTACATATTTAATGAATACAATTTGAAGAGTTTGGAGATAAGTATATATCCATGAAATCATCACCACAATCAATGCCATAAACAATATCCATTACCTCCAAGCGCTTCCTACTACCTTATTTATTTATTTATTTATTGTGATAAGAACATTTAAGATCTACTCTATTAGTAGATTTTTAAATATACAATTCAATATTAACTATAGGCACTATGATGTAGAGTAGATTTCTAGGACTTATGCATCCTGTATAACTGAAATTTTGTACCCTTTGACTAACGCCTCACTGTTCCCCCTCCACCAGCTCCTGGTAACCACCATTCTGCTCTCTGCTACTATGAGTTTGACTATTTTATATTCTTCATATAAGCGGGATCATATCATATTTATTCTTTGTGTCTAGTTTATTTCACTTAGCATAATGTCCTAGGGGTTCATCCATGTTGTTACAAATGACAGAATATCCTTCTTTTTTAAGGCTGACCAATAATATACAATGAGGAAAGGATGTGCTTTTCAATAAATAGATCAATCTTACATATGCAAGATTGAGTGAAAGAAACCAGACACAAAAGCATATATACTGTATAATACCACTTAAATGAATTTCAAAAAGGGACAAAATAATCAAAACAGTGGTTGCCTGGGCTAGGAGTTGTAGTGCGGGATTGATTGGGAAGGAGTAACATGGGAACTTTCTTCTGGGATGATAGAAATATTCCGTAACTTGATTTGGGTGTTGTTTACGTGGCTGTATACAACTCATTAAATGAGTACCCCTAAGACATGTGTATTTCCTATACATAAATTTTTTTTACTTCAGTAAGAACAAAATTAAAAAAAATAAGCCAATAATTAGGAGGTCAAAACTTTCGTGTAAATCAAAGCAAGAATCATGTTCTTTGCAGCTTGATGTGGAGATGCAGCTTCATGACAAATTCCCTAGGTAGACCCCCAACCAGATCATCATATCTAAATTCCCTCACCACACAGCCACTCTGGGGTTGCCACTGAGTTGGCTCCTAGGGAAATTAATAGCTGAGAAGAGGACATGTTCTTTAGAGGCCAAGAGATCCCTCCATGGTCTGAACATTTGGCTATCGAAACATGCACCCAATCTAAAAGAGGATCTAAAGAATGAAAGAAAGTCTCAGAAGGGAACATTTGAAGAGTAGGGAGAAATCAAAGCCTTCCATGTGGCTTTTCATGGAAGCCATTTGTTAAGAAGGAAAAAGTATATCCAGACAGGCCTGGGTTATAATCCGTGCCTTTTCGTGTACTCAAGGCTTCATCTGTGAAATGGAGCTCATACAATTTCCCATAAACAATTTAAGTGAAAATTTTATAAAACAGGTGTAAATCATCTAATTGTGTTGGTAATATTTAGTTCAGTGGCTTGTACATGGGTGAGTGGGAGCTAACATTAACATTGTCCCATCCTCTGCTATTGCCTCCAGATTAACCTCTATACTTTTACATATCTCTGTCCCTACTTGAACTATCAGGCCCTCTCAATGGAGACTCTCCTTTCCTTTTTAATATATCAATATATGCCCATAAATCAGGCTCTGATTCTTTTGAATATCTCTTTGAAGAGAGCTACTCTTCCCTTCTAGGCCTGGCAAATTCCCCCCAAGAAACTTTCCCTCTGCCTAGGCCTGAAGATATTTACTTTATAGATATCTATAAAATAGTGCAAATTAGATGGACTTTGGGCAGACTTTGGCTCAAATCCTGGCTCTACTACCTAATAGCTGTGTGATTTTTAGAAGATAACTCAACCTTACTGAGGGTCAGTTTTCTCATCTATAAAATGAAGATAATAATGGTATTTACCTCACAAGGTTAAATTATATTATGTGTCTATAAAGCACCTAGAATGGTGTCTGGCTCATAGTAGATGTCCACTAAGTGGTACCTGTTTTTATTAGGATCAAATGTCCTAACCTGGTCCATCTGTAGGATGGACATACTTGCTTGCACTTGTCTTCCTTTTAAATGTATTATCTTCCTTCCTATTTCAATTTTATTCTTTGTTGCCTGGTACCCAGTTTGAACTAATTACTGCATGGACATTCAGTCTGTGCTATGCTTGTGCCCTTTGGCCTAGTTGAGACTTCTGACTTGCCTCAGCTTGGATATCACAGCTGATCTGCTGCTTCTTGTTTAAGTTAACATCCAAAACTATGATATAGGCTTTTCCTCTTGGTCAACCTGTTCCCTCTTGACTTTGCTCCCTGGTGCTCTGGCTGTAACCTTGTACCTGTTTGCCATGAACCTAACATGACCTATCTGTGACTTGACTCAGTGCCCTGACTTTTGTTGGCCTGCATTGTCTCAGTATCACTCTCAATTCAACACCAACATTGAATTGCTATTTACTTTTCTCTGTGTCTAAGATTCCCAGTTATGTCCTATTCTATTGGGAAGAAAAGGCCATGCTCTTATGCACTTGTTGTTCTTTTTAGTGGCAGGTATATGTTTGGTCAACATCCATTTTCTGATTACTAAAGAAAAGACAATGCTACTGCACTGTCCAAGATAGTAGTCACTGCCACATGTAGCTATTTTAAATAAAATTAAAATTAATTAAAATTAAATATAATTAAAAATTCAATTGCTCAGTTGTGCTAGTCATATTTTAAGAGCTCAATAGCCCATGTAGCTACTGGTTACTGTATTGTAGGTCAAATATGGGTTCTAGACTAGGACATTATAAGATTTGTCTTTAATAATAGTATCTTGAAAGTCTTCTGGGGGCAGAATGTGGAATGTCAGATGAATTTTATCTCTGGCCTGATACTCAAAAGGGAACAAGTATAATGTTGTAATTAAGGGCATGGACTTGAGAGCTAGATGACATAGGTTAAAAGCACGCCTCTGACATTTACTACCTATGTGACCTAGGAAGTCTCTTAGTTACTCTGTGCCTATTTCTATATCAGTAAAGTTTGGGTGATAGTAATGCCTCACTTACAGGCAATCTCGTGTGAGGATGATTATATACACACAGGCACGCACGCGCACACACACAGAATTTAGAACAGTGCCCAGTGCATAGTAGGTCCTATATACATGTTTTTTGTTGCTGTTCTTATTCTTGTTTTGGAAACTGGATTTTAGGACAATTGTTTACAAGCAATGCAGTTTTTATAAATTATGAGCAGCAGAAGCAGTGGTTTAAAAAACAAAGATTTGACGATGATTTGAATACCTGCGATGTGTTAGAAGAAAGGGCCAAAAATCAGTTTGCATGTCTTACACTTGGGACTGTGTCTGGCTTTCCTAGGGGAGGAGGAAATGGATATGTTTTATTTCCATGCTGAGTTTCAAATCCTGGGGGAGATCTCCCATGCGAGAGTGGAAAAAACAGCAAGAGAATCAGAAATGGTCGGAGGGGCGTATTAGGCTAGAAAATTAGATTGAAAAAGACTCTCTTTAAAGATAGCAGTTGCAGCAGGTGAGGAACACCTACTGAAGGCTATATTGAGAAAACATGCTGAGTTTTAGTGAAGGGGATGAGCTAGGGGTAGTGATGGACAATGAGAAGCTTAAAGAAGCACAAAAAAGTACAAAGAGATGTTAGAATCCCTTCCTCTTCTCTCTCCCCCTTTCAGTGCCAGCACACTACCCGTAAAGATAAGAGAGGCCCATCCCCATGTTGTGATGAGGGTCGAAAATCTTTGAGACTCAACATCTTTCTCTTACTGGCCTAACTCAGGATTTGGGTTAAAGCATTGAGTAATTGCACTCCAAAAGTATTTGGGTAACTCAAGCCCAATCTAGTCCAACTTTTGTTGACTGGTCTGGAAGACATCCTGGGTAGACATGTTACCCTTGGTTCCGTTTCTCACCTAAAGTCCCTCTAATCTACCATTCTCTACCTTCAGCAAAATCTCCTCAGGCAAATTTAGTTATTTGCTTATAGTAGCAATGGGTCTGACTGATAAAAATGCAGATGGACTGTCCTCAGGAAGAAAATAAAATAACATATCTGTGTATCCTTTTGTGGCCACAAACAGTATAGAGGCACTTGGTATATAATTATTTCCACTTAATACATAAAGTGAATCTTAAAAAAACCTCAATTACAGCAAGCAAACAGTCTTTACAAAGATAGAAAAGCAAGAGAGCAGTATGTATTTAGTGAGACATAAGTAAGTTGTTATGATTCAATCATGGAAAGTGGCAAAGAGGTTGGATTGAGTCGAAAAAGATGACACTACAGTAGTAGCCAGGGACTTAAACATGAAAAGCATGTTGCACCATGCTTAGAACAGAGTTGGCAACACAATAAATACTGGTCAAATAAATGAGCATTGGATGGTTGTGATAAGAATTTTGGATTTCATACTGGTGGTGGTAAACTATTAGTGAGGAGTTGGATAGAAAGATAAGATTTTAAGAAATAATTAGGAGGGAGTGTTGAGAAGACTTGATTGCGTTTGAAGGGATGAGAGAGATGGAGGAATCAAGATTGACTCCCACATTTATGATATGAACACCTGCATGAGTAGTGGTGTGGTTCACTGAGAATACTGGAAGAGGAATAAATTGGAAGTGGGGTAGATGATAAGTCTAGTTTGGGAAATGTTGAGTGTGAGTTACCTGTGGGTCATCTAAGTGCAGATTTTTAGTAGGAAGCCAGATAATGAACGTGGGGCTCAGGAAATATAATGGGACAGAAGACACCAATTTGGAAAATGATTAGCGAAAGGCAGGAGAGTGTATTTCCTAGGATGAATTTAGGAAAGAAAATCAAAGAAGCCTGGAGTTCATCAATATTTAAGTAATGGATGAAGTAAAAGGCCAGTGAAGGGGAATGAGGAGAAACAGTGTAAGAAACTTGATGAGAGCCAAGAAAAAAATGGTGCTACAAATATCACCAGAATAATTACTAAAAAAAAAAATTGGTGGTCAGTGGAAATATATGGCATATAGAACTCAAAGATTTAGCATTTAAAGGTGATTACTGAGTTTAGTAATTTCAATAGCAGGAGTATTTCAGTAGAATAACCCAGATTATACTGGGTTAAGGTAGAAGTAGGACCAGTGAGTGTATATTACTCATGGAAGATGCTTGGCTATGAAGAGGAGAAGAGAGAAGGTAATAGCTAGAGTGAGATGGATAGTTGAGGGACTGTGGTACCTTTTTATTACATTTGGACTTTTAAAAAATATATATAGAGAGAAGAGTTGAACGTGTTTATTGACAGAAAGAGTCTGTTGCTTGGGAGAAGTTGAGAAAGTGAAATTGTGACATCTTTCCCTTTACAGAAAGGACATAGAAACGAAATTTTGACTGAAGTCACAAAAGCTACGGCAATATTGGAGTGAACTGTGCCTGAAAATCTCATCTGGTGCATGAGTGATCATTAATTGCCTCCTGTATCGAGCATTAATGAGAAGGCGGTGGTGACCATTAATTAGAAGATGTTTGCAAGATAAGAAAAGAAATGTTCACTCTTGGGAAATTCAATGGATGACATTAAAGGACACTGGCTTATAACAGGATTAAAGAGGGGGAATTAACAACATGAAAACTTGAATAAAAAGGTGTGATGAAATGGCATCCAGGCAGGTGGAAGAAATCAGAAAATTCCCATCTTGAAATGTCCACTAAATCTGTGTCTAAACAAGCAAAGGGAAATGGAGAGTTGAAGTAATTGTTTTAAAATCTCAAGGTCCCCAACCCCATTATGGAGAAAAGATAAATTTATAAGATCAGTCAGGACTTCTTAGGAGTGTGTAGGGCTCAGGGTCCATCCCTAGGGATGGAGCCCAGAAACAATCGCACTCCTATCTACGTATCATATTCTAGTGATCTCCCTCCTCTAGTTTATCCAGAAGGAATCATATTATAAAAAACATAAAATAAAAACCTAAAAGGAAAACAAAACAAAGTCTTTATAAAATACCTTCCTGTGGGGGCCGGCCCGGTGGCGGAAGCGGTTGGGTGCGCGCGCTCCGCTGCGGCGGCCTGGGGTTCGCTGGTTCGGATCCCGGGCGCGCACTGACGCACTGCTGTGGCAAGCCATGCTGTGGCGGCGTCCCATATAAAGTGGAGGAGGATGGGCACGGATGTTAGCCCAGGGCCGTCTTCCTCGGCAAAAAAAGAGGAGGATTGGCGGATGTTAGCACAGGGCTGATCTCCTCACAAAAAAAAAAAAAAAAAAAAAAATACCTTCCTGTGGGTGTAGCTCTAGCGAATTGGAGCAGTCCCTTCACTTTACTTGGGTGATGTGCTTTAAAGGCCTGTTTTATGCATGTGGTCTTCTGACTTGATTTCCTTAATTTTAGTATCAGGTAGGATCCACTTTCTCCCCTCAGCTAAATCTTAAGGTATAGCTCCCCTTAGGTATCCCTTTCTGAAATGTTGCCCTTGCCTGATTATTTGGATATTGAGGGAGCATAATTGAAGACCATGGAGTACTCATTTAGAATCAGATAGGTGGATCTGCAAGGCTTACTGCTTTAGGTAGCTTTTTGGAGAAGCTCCTCTAAGACTTGGAGAAGCTCAATTCCCATTTTTCATTTATTCATTCTGTTAGTAAGCATTTGTTAAGCAGCAGCTATATTCCTGGTGCTAGGCACTAGGAATATAGCAGTGAACAAGATAGGCCCTGCCTTCATGGAGGTCATATACTATTGGAAATTTTGGGTTCAGAAATCTCTTATGCCTTCACCCCTTGGCTCAGCATCTGATATTGCCAGATCCTATGTTGGACAAAAGACTTGACCACTTTGTCTTTCCCTGTGACTTGACTTCATCCTGAGCCACTCAGCCTGCCTGCTCACTGGCTTGCCTCATTCTTGCATTTAGCATCTTGGGTCGCAGACATGGGCCATTTTGCTACTACTGCTTTGCAGACCTGAGGGAGGCACCAGTACAAGAAAGCTGTTTTGCATCAATCTTGTTTGCACAGGCTGAATTGCCAAACTTGGGGAAGAGAAACAACAGAGAATTAGAAGTCAGGAAAGACTGAAGCCCAGGTGCTGGCTGTTGCTCCATTGCCCTTGGTAAAGTTTGAGACATTAGGCAAATTAATACAATCTCTCCTCTGTACTTTCATTTGTACAATAAAAGAGTTAAACTAGATAAGCGGTTCGCAATATTTTCAATTATGAAGGACCCTTTTTATTATCAAAGAATTTCACAGACTGCCATGATAGTAGTGTACTTAATGCATCTGTGAGTTGAACACTTACTTTTGTGTGTGTGTGTGAGGAAGATCAGCCCTGAGCTAACATCCATGCCAATCCTCTTTTTGCTGAGGAAGACCGGCCCTGAGCTAACATCTATTGCCAGTCCTCCTCCTTTTTCTCCCCAAAGCCCCAGTAGATAGGTGTATGTCATAGTTGCACATCCTTCTAGTTGCTGTATGTGGGATGCCGCCTCAGCATGGCTGGACGAGTCGTTCGTCGGTGCGTGCCCAGGATCCGAAGCTGGACCACCAGTAGAGGAGCACGTGCACTTAACCGCTAAGCCACGAGGCTGGCCCCCGGAACACTTACTTAATGACAGTAAGACTATAAAAAGAATATGTTATTTAACAATTACAGCATCATTTGCACAGTTTGAAAAATATATTACTTTGTTCATTCATTCAGTTATTTATTCACCCACAATTTATAGCATCTAAGATGTGGCAAGAGCCTTGCTAAGTTGTAGGGGAACAAAGATGAATGAGCCAAAGTCTCTATTTTCAAAGACTCATGGTCTTTGCGGAGATGGGTAAGTTAACAGACAGTTATAGGGTGATAGGTAGTGTGGTACAGGTACAGAGCTTCTCAGGCAGCTCAGAGAAGAAGCACCTAATGCAGCCTGAGGTCATCAGACAAGGCTTTCCTGTGGAGGTCATGTCTAAGCTAAGGCCCAAAGCATCTGTAGGAGTTTGCAAGGCAAGGAGAGAGGTAAAAGGCATTTCAGCTGAGGGAACAGCAAGGCATGTTATTTATCCTGACTACAAATGATCCTGGTGCATATAGATTCCTGTGACAGCACCTTACTTCAGTGGTCTTTAACACATAGGATGGGAACTGCCGGACTCAATATACATTAATATTTCTCCTAACTCCTACCATTGATGGTTCTGCATCTCCAACTTTTTACATGATTAATATATGCGCATTAAGAAAAGTAAAAAAAAGCGAACAAACCAAAGGGACACAACCAGTAATTGCAGACAGTGGATTTTCACTGAAGTCACATTTTCTTTGTTTAATTAAATTATACAGACTTTGAGATCTCCATCTGCTTAGGTCCTCTCAAAAGTTTCCCCACGTCATGAGAATCTTCAAGGGTGCTCTAGAGTTGTCTTTGTCAAGGTGATTTATCCCTGCTGCCAATGGTCCTCAGGATCGCTGGCTTTGCTACATATAGGTATTTTCTGCTCATGTCCACTGTTGCTACCACTATTCCAGCCATGGAGTGAAGACCCTCTGAGATGTCCCATGTGTCTCAAAGCAGATAAAAGGCCAAAACTTTTGAGCAGAAGTGGCTATATAATTTGTGGGGCTCAGTGCAGAAAGAAAATATGAGCTCTTTGTCCAAAAGTTCTTAAGAACTTCAAGATTGCAACCGTAGAGCATTAAAACAATTGCAAGACCCCTTCTAAGTGTGTAGCCCTGTGTCACTGCACATGTTGCACACCCATGAAGTTAGCCCTTCTTTTCATAACACTTTACGAAAAGTGTGGGGATCATGGAAAGGAAATACAACACAGAGGACGCTTTACCACCACCGGTAGTAGTATATGTGGCTGCTCTCCTAGCCCATAGGGACAAATCGGTAATAAGGATTTCATAAAAGTCATCTCTCTGCCTAACACTTGGCTTATTTCTGTGTGGCCAGAAGCAAGCTAACTGCCACTCCCTGCCCCAAGCAACAAATAGTGTGAGCATGTTTACACAATAGGTTCCAGGTCAAGCTCCAGCTCTTTCCATGCCCAGAGAGAGGAAGTTTCCCCTAACTCCCAAAAGAGGACCAATTCCCATGTTCTTATTTCCTCCCCCAAGTCCTGTCATTTTTAAGGATGACTGCTAATGGGAATGTCAACTCTTCTGAAAGGGCAACTCCCACTCTCTCTTGCTTGAGGCCTTGTCAAATCGTATCCTTATTCTTTAGCTCTAAACTCAGTGACATCAGAAGGTGATTTATTCAGCATCAGTGCATTTCCCAAAGTTTGGACCATTTGTTCTCAAATTAAAAAGTACAATGCAAAGAATACCACCAATCCAGTCCAATGTAAACCACATAAACCTATTGTGATTCTTCTTTTATAAGAACTGGAGTTATGCAGCAGGTAGAGATCGCATCTGTGCATCTTTCCTGAGTCCTCTAGATCTCAACTAAAGCTATCCTGTGAGGAATTGCTAAACACTTCCACGTCTCCAAGTGAACAAGCAACAATTCAAGAACAGTGTAGTCTAAATTCGTAGACAGCCACAACCTTACCACCCCAAAAGCAATAAAGTCTACAGATAGAGCACTAACTCAATCATATATAACAATTTACAATATGGAAGAGAACAGTAACGTCTGAGTCTAAAACACCTACATTCAGATAACTTTATAGTTTTCTCCAAGAAAAATAGATGTTTTTATTTGTGTAACAAGAGGCTGTTCAGGGGACTTTCCCCAAAACAAAAGAGCAATCTTCCCAAAGGTGATTTGAGTTCTTATCATTTAAGAGAAAGGAAATGGCTTATAGTTTTTGCGTGACAGTTTTTCCCGCTTGTGTCCATCAAGTTTTCTAAAATCTTAGAGCCAATTTTCAGTCGGGGTAAGGGTACCCTGTTTCAAGACAAAAGAGAAATGTTACTTATAATCTTGTCATCACTAAAGACTTTTGGAACATGTTTTTCTAGGCTATTGTCTTTATCTTAAAAAAAATGTTAATTTAAATCACACAAGCAAATCACAAATATATCCTAGCTATAAACCTTTAATAAAAACTGAAAGTCCCTATTGAACCCTCCCGCCCCATTCTCACTCTTTTCAGAGGTAACCACTGAAAAGAGGATGGTTTGCACACTCTCTGGTCTTATTTTATACGTTTACATATATAGATGAGTGTATGTGCACATGTAACCAGGATAATACCTAGAATATGTATGATCGGTCAGAGGACACCTATCTTTTTTGTTCTTGTTTCTCACTTTAACGGAAATTTTTTTTTGTTGATGTCACATTGGTTTATAACATTGTGTAAATTTCAGATTTTCATTATTATATTTCAGTTTCTGTATAGACTGCATCGTGTTCACCACCAATAGTCTAGTTTTTATCCGTCACCATACATAGGTGCCTCTTTACCCCTTTACCTTCCCCCCAGTCCCTTCCCCTCTGGTAATCACTAATCTGTTCTCCTTATCTATGTGTGTGATTATCTTCCATATATGAGTTAAATTATATGGTTCAACATGGATGGACCTTGAGGGTATTATGCTAAGCGAAATAAGTCAGAGGACACATATTTTTAAGTGGTCATAAACAATGCCAAATCTCTCCCCAGAACAGCATGACCAATTCACATGGTGGTGCATGAAAGTGCCTGTTGCTTTGCATCCTTACCAACATTGGGTGTTATCAATTTTTCATTAAAATTTTTTTTCCAATCTATTTATTTTTTTGAGGAAGATTAGCCCTGAGCTCACATCTGTTGCCAATCCTCCTCTTTTTTTACTGAGAAAGACTGGCCCTGGGCTAACATCCGTGCCCATCTTCCTCTACTTTATATGGGACGCTGCCACAGCATGGCTTCACAAGTGGTGCATTGGTCTATACCTGGGATCCAAACCTGTGAACCCTGGGCCGCTGAAGCGGAGTGCACGAACTTAACTGATGCGCCACTGGGCCGGCCCAGTTTCCAATCTATTTTTATACTTCCTGTACTAATGCTATAACTTTTTTTATATAAGACAGCTGGTTTTGGTATCTAGTAGGGCATATCCTCCTTTTCTAGGTTTGTTTGTCTCACCTGTGGAATGGGACTATTATTGGTCTCCTCTTCATAGGGCTATTGTAAAATTTAGAGGGATAGGCAAGAGTCAGATCAGGTACAGCCTTTACAGGATTTAGTAAGAAGTTTGAATTTTATTCTGAATATGATAGGAATTAAAGAGAGGGTTTTTAAGCATGAGAACAATGTGGTTTGATATATGCTTTAGAAGATCACTCTGAATAGGAATATTCTTGCTGATACAATTAAAAAGACGCCCACATACTAGTTTGCTGCCCTCTCTCCCAGAGAAATCTCTGCTGGGATTGTCACAAAAAGAAATGATAGGAAGTAGGGTTTTGAGATTTAACAAATAAAAATACAGGATGCCCAGTTAAATTTGAATTTCAGATAAACAATGAGTAACTTCTTAGTATAAGTTTTCCCAAATAACACATGTGACATGCTTCTACTAAAAAAAAAAATTATCTGTTGCTTATCTGAAATTCAAATTTAACTAGGCACCCTGTATTTTACCTGACAACCCTAGCAGGGAAGAGGTTACTATGTAAGCTATCATGGCTCCTTTTACTCCTCCCTTTTTAAAACACAGATCCCCTCATCTCAATCTTTTCTGAATTCTCACAGCCTTTTATCTGTTCTTTTTTTAGTAAACTCCTTAATGGCAGGGCTCATGTCTTTCTTAGTAAATTCTTTGGGGGCAGGGTTCACTCACTGCTCTGCTGAGTACAATGCCTGCATGTAGTAGTTACTCAGTAAATATTGAATGAAAAATAAAGAGATCTATAGAAGTGAGAGGCAGAGATGACTGGAACAGCCGCAATCTCATTATTTTTTGTTTCCCTTCTGTATTTCTGAGTCAGAGTAATCTGCAGAGTCTACTGAGAGACGATTCTAATTAGGACATTTGGTGATTTATGGAACTTGGGACATTAGGAGGAACTGGTCCCTGTTGATTACATTTTCAGCCCAAGGATGATGCATATTAGCTTAAGAGCTCTATTAGTGAGGCCTCCCAGGCTATGTGGGCTGTTCCCTTCTCTGTGGCAGCACCATTTACTCCCTGGCTGCCTCATTCTGCTTTTTTCCCAGAAGGAGACAAGATCAAGTCTTTTGAATATTGGACAACCCAGGCTCTTCGTTCTTCACAGTTATTTGTCAAAGCTTTTTCTTTTTTTTTTTCTTTTGAGAAGGGGAAAGGAAACTTGCTGCCATTTCATGTACTTTGTGAGGTACTAAATGGTTCATCAGTGGGTTCTGTTTATTAAATAGAGTCAAAAAGCCAATTCTAATAACAGTGGCTGAACTATATTGGGAGGGGGCAGAATGAAGGTCGTTTTTTTCCCCAGGAAAAGTAGTTAATGCTAAATTTTTTGCCTTTAAACTTGGTGTCAGAGAGGAATGAGACTGGGACATATGGCTTTCTCTGCCACTGCCATACACCAAAATATTTATGCACATTTATATATGTATATTACCTGTCATGTATTATCCATTATATATATATATAAATCCAAGTTAAATCTACTGGAAATAATAAACACTAAAAGCTGTCTTGTAGGAGAAAAAAATGACACATGGAGGCTGAGAGATGTATATAGGGGGGAGGAAAAGTCAAGGTGGAGTGAGGCTATATGGGTCAATTGAGTATATATCAGCATCAACACCAGCCAGAGTTCCATCTCCGTCTTCTTAGTTCCTCCATGAATTTTAGAACTTGCCCTTTAAAATTGAATGTTTCTCTTTGGGGTGAGCAGCTTGTAATTGATTTGAGACTGCCAGTGGCTAAATGTATCTTCAAAACTGGGGTGCCTGATGTTTGAGCTGATGTCTTGACATACACATGCATAAGGCATTCTGTCTTTACTTTATGGAAATCACCGATCACTCTGGTTATTTTGGTCTTGAGGTATTTTTAGATGTCTACATTGGTGTCACCTTGGTTTTCCCGGTTTAGTTTTGTTCTATTTTTATCTCTTGGATTGTTTGCAGCATCTGAAAAAGAGAGGAAGTTCCTTATTTGAAACAACACTGACTAAATACTGTGGAGTTTACTTTGAGTTTGGGACCTGAACTGGAACATAGCGAGAGATGTAGATGAATAGGTAATTCTTTCTACAGTTTGTGATGATCTGCTAAAATATCTTGATTGCTCACTTTTACCACCCCCTTCCAATACGGGCTTTGACATTCCATCTGCATATGTAAATTTCAAAAAAAAAAAAAAAAAGACACTGTTACTAGGCAAAAAGCCATTCCAAAAGTGGATCCCAGGTGTGATTGTCCTGGATGGTGTGCTGTAGGGGTCCCCTTCCGGATCACCTGAGTGGACAGCAACTCAAAAGGGAACTGATAGGAGAAGAGAAAGTAAATCTTACAGAATCAGGAGAAATTGACCACTCCACCATCATAGGAAGGAAATTTTATACACCTCTCCAAGTAATTGATAGATCAAGCAGATAAAACACAGTAAGGATGCAGAAAACTTGAATAACAAAATTAACAAGCCTGACGTAGTGGACATATATAATGAGAACAGTGTGCCCAACTGTTACAGAATACATTCTTTTCACATACACAACAAATTGATCATGTACTATGCCATAAAGCAAATTTTTAAAAATTTATAAGAATCAGTATTAGACAAATTATATTCTCTAACCAAAATGCATTTAAGTAAGAAATAAGTAACAAAAATGTAACCAACCCCCATATATTTGGAAATTTAAAAGCATGTTACTATTTAACTCGCGGGTAGAAGAAAAAACCATAGAATTAGAATTCATCTAGAACTTAATAAAGAAAATAGTGCGTATCAATGTACAATGGGGGAGTATAGACAAAGTGATAGTTAAAAGAAAATATATAGTCTGAAAAGTTTATATTAGCAATTTAAAAAGACTAAAAATTAATAAGTTAAACACCCAACTTAAGAATTTCAAAAACACAATAGAATAATAGCAAAGATAGTACATGTAGGGAAATAAATGTAAGAGCAAAATGTAAAGTTAAGGTGTTACATAAAGCAATAGTCCTTAATATTTATTGATTGTCAGAGTCACTTTGGGAGTTTTTAAAAATACAGATATTCAGGCCTCATCCCAGACCAATCAGATCAGAACCACTGGGTGTGTACCCTCAGACATCACTCTTTTTTTGAGAGCTTCTTGATTCTAATATGTAGAATATGTTGATTCAAATATATAGAAATGACTGAGAACCACTGATAAAGAGGATAAGCAGAGACAAGTGGTATTCTAAAACGGACTAAAAATATTGGTAAATTTTTGGCAATACTCATTATGAACGAAGATAGAAGACACACAATGTAATAAGAATAAATAAAAATGGGACACAACTACAGATTTAGTAGATACTAAAATGAAATTAAATAATATTGTGAATGACTTCATGACAATAAATTTGAAATGTAGATGAAAGGTAAAATTTTCTTTAAAAATAAAACATCAAAATAGACTCAGGTAGAAATAGAAATTGTGAATGATTAGTTTAAAATCTTCCCCCAAAGAAAACACGATACCTATGTGGTTTATAGTTGAGATCTATGAAATATTTAAGCACCATATAATTCCAACCTCACACAAAAAATAGAAAAATAGGGAACACCCCAAAACATTTTCTGAGGCTATTAATAACCTTGTCAAAAAAATAGATAAGGATGTTATAAGGAAGAAAAATTACAGATTGTTTTACTCATTAACATAAATACAAAACTCAAAAACAAAATATCAGCAAACTGAGTCAAGCAATGTATAAAAAGGATAATATATCATAACTATGTTAAGCTTTTCTTAGGAATTCAACATTAGTTCAACATTAGTAACTCTTTTAATGAGGTTCAACACTATCAGTTTAAAGAATTAAAGCTATGTGGTTGATTACCTAAATATATGCTGAAAAAATTAAACTTAACATCCATTCACAATTTTTAAAAAACTTTTAGCAAATTAGAAATATAAGAATACTTCCTTCACCTGATAATAAGTATCTGAAAAACACCATTAACAATACTCATAATTAATCATGAACCATTAGAAGCATTATTTTAAAATCAGGAACAAAACAAATGATGCTCATGATCACCACTTTTATTCAATTATATTGGTTGTCCTAGCCAGTGCAATATGTACAAAAATAATATGGATTAGAAAGATAAAAACAAAAAATGTCATTATTTGCAGGTAAAATGATTGTCTACTCAGGCAATTGAAAAAAAAGAATCTATTTATTAGAATTAATAAGAGGTTAGCCAGGTTGCTGGACACAAGATCAATATACAAAAGTCTAGACACCGGCAACAATTAGAAAATGTTATTAATTCAAATAAAGCTGCTATTTAAAAGGCTACCATTTAAAAATTTTAAATGGTGACAAAATCTTGGATGGAATCTTACTAAAAATGTGTGATATCTTTATGGAGAAAATTTAAAAACTTGTGAAAGCCATTAAATTGAGAGGTTTACCTTGTTTTTGGAAGGAAAACTCAATTTTGTAACTATGTCAATTCTTTCCAAATTGATCAATTCCAATAAAAATCTCAACAAGATTTTTCATTGAACCTAACAAGCTGAATTAAAAAAGTGCAAACCAAAAAGGAAAAGATCGATAAATTTAGTGACAGTAAAATAAGAACTTTTGATTATCAAAAGACATCTTCATGAAAGTAAAAAGCCAAAAACAGGAGAAGATATTTTCAACACATGTAACAGACAAGGGATCAGAAGCCAGAAAATATAAATAATTACTCTGAATTAAGAAGAAAAAGACAAACATCTCAATAGAAATATGGTCGTGGAGAAACATTTCACAGAAGAGAAAACACATATCCAATAAAAATATGAATAGACCACAATGAGATACCACTTCATGATGAGATACCACCCACTAAAATGGCTAAATTGAAAAAGACTGACACCATAAAATGTTGGAAAGGTTTTGGAGCAACTGGAGCTCATATGTTGCTGGTAGGAATGTAAAATGATAAAACCACTTTAGAAAATTGTTTGGCAGATTCTACTCTATGACTCAGCAATTACACTCCTAGGTATTTATCCAAGAGAAATGAAAACAAGCTATTGTCCACAACAAACATTCGAGAATATTCATAGCAGATTAATTAATAAAAGCATCAAAATTGAAATAATGCAGATGTCCATCAATAGGAGAATGGACAAACTATGTATTCATACAATGGAATACTACTCAGCATTAAAAAAAAGAAGTGCTGGGGCCAGACTCGTGGCCTAGTGGTTCAAGTTCAGCACTCTCACCACTTCGGCAGCCCAGGTTCATTTTTTGGTCGCAGAATCATACCACCCATCTGTCATTTGCCATGCTTTGGCAGCGGCTCACATAGAAGAACTAGAAGGGCTTAAAACTAGGATATACAACCATGTCCTGGGGCTTTGGGGAAGAAAAAAAAGAGAGGAAGACTGGCAACAGATGTTAGCTCAAGGAAAATCTTTCCCTACAAAAAAAAAAAAAAAAAAGAGAAGGAAATATTCCTGATATATGCAACAATATGGATGAATCTCAAAAACATGATGGATAAAAAAATCTCACACAAGAGCATATATACCGTATGATTTTATTTATATTAAGTTCTGCAATAGGCAAAACTAATCTACTGTGATAGAACTCAAATCATTGGTTATTTCTCGTCTAGGATGAAGGGAGAGGTGAGGGTAAGAAGGGACAAAAGGAAACTTTCAGGGGCACTGGAATGTTTTATATCTGCAAAGGGATCTGGCTTACACAGCTGTATGCATTTGCCAAAAATGACTTAAGGTCTGTGCATTTCACTGCATGTAAATAATTCCTCAATTTTAAAAAGTCTTATAAGTGCCAAAAGTGATTATTTTGTGGAAATTAAAAAAATCAAAAAGTTAATTTAGGTTTAGGATAAAATTTCCAGTGAAAGATCATACTCAGATTAAAACAAAACTATATCTTAAGTAGAATAAAATATAATGTGATTCTAAAAGTGGCTCTGGTTTTAGTAAAAAGCACTTAACATTGACTACGGATGTGAAGAGTTGGAATAAAATTATATTATGGAAAAAATGAATAAAAGTTCAATCTCTTTAGTCGTTATGGAAATAAAAATTATAACTTCAATGTGATATCATTTTAAATGCATCAGATTGGCAAAAATTTTTAAAGCCTGATAATATCAAATTTTGATAAAGTGTGGAACTGTGGAGTTCTTCATATACTGCTAGTGGGAGTGCATTGATGTGGTTGTATTTGAAAATACTTTGCCATTTATTAGTAAGTTAAAGATATGCCCACCCTATGACCCAGAAATTCTACCTCTATATACTCTAGAGATACACGTTCAGTAGTTTTTCTCCCTTCTTAGAATAAAAGCCCAAATTCTAACAATTGCCTAAAAGGCTCTATAGAGTTTGTGCTGCCACACATTCTCATTACCTATCTGACTTCATGTCCTTTTACTGTCTTCCTTGCTCGCTCAGCTCCAGCCTTGTAATGTTCCTTGCTGTTTGCTTAACACTTCAAAAATGTCCCTATCTTAGGACTTCTGCATTTGTTATCTCTGCTTGAAACACTCTTCACCCAGAAGAGAACAGTTTGCTCCCTCCTTACTTCAGAGCTTTACTCAAATATCACCTTCTCAGTGCACCTTACTCTGACCACTCTATTTTAAAATTATACCGTCAACACTCCCTAACCACTTTGCCTGCTCTATTTTTTATCCATAGCACTAACATCATCTAATATGCTGAATATTTTACTTGTTTATTGCCTGTCTCCCTCCACTGCAGTATAAACTCCATGAAGCCAGACATTTTTGACTGCTGTTTTACTACTGAAATCCATGGACCTAGATTAGTTCCTGGTCCATAGTAAGTAATCAGTGTAACTCTTTATTGAACGAATGCATGGATATTCATAACAGCATTACTTTTTAAATAGACTTTATATTTCAGAACAGTTTTAGACTCACAGCAAAATTGAGCAGAAAGTACAGAGTTCCCATATACCCCTTGTCCCCATACACACACAGCCTCCTCCACTGTCAACATTCCCCACCAGAGTGGTAGGTTTGTTATAATCGATGAACCTATACTGACACATCATTATCACCTAAAGTCCATAGTTTACATTAGGGTTCACTCTTGGTGTTTTATATTCTATGTGTTTTGACAAATGTGTCATGAAATATATCCATCATTATAGTATTATACAGAATAGTTTCACTGCCTTAAAAATATTCTTTGCAACAGCATTATTATTTTTTTAATTTTATTAAGATCATATTGGCTTATAACATTGTGTAACAGCATTGTTTTTAGTAGCAAATATATGGAAACAACCCAAATGTCCATTGACAGGAGAATGGTAAGCAAAACATGTATTCATACAAGGAAAGATTATACAGTTGTAAAATGAGTTAACCATTACTACACATATCAGCATAAATGAATCTCACAAATATGATGTATAGTAAAAAAAATCATAAGAATGCATATGATATAATTCTGTTTACATAAGTTAAAACATGTAAAACTAGAAATGTATGTTTTAGAGCTCCATATGAATTTAGTAAAACTATAAATAAAAGTAAAAAGATACAATAAAAATATCTTAGGATAGTGGTTACCTCAATGTGAGAGGGGATGGGATCAGAGAGATCTTCAAAATTATTGGTAATATTCTTTCTCTTAAAGTAAATGATAGTGACATGCATTTTTGTTTTATTTTGTATCTTTATATCTTACATATAGGTTGTATATATTATTTTGTATACATAAATATTTCAAATTTTTTTAAAAATCACAAAATATAACTCAGAGGGTGCTACTTCAGATGAAGTGGTCAAAGACAGTCTCGATGAGAAGGTGACATTTGAACTGAAACCTGAACAAAGTGAAGAAGTAAGCCATGCAAAGATGTAGGAAAACACAGATTATAGGCAAAGGGAAGAGCAATTCTAAAGACTCTGAACAATGACTGAAGGAAGCCCAGAGAAGAAAGGGGTTGGAGAAAAGGAAAAGGAAAACTGACTTAGATATCTGAAGGACAGAGGTGAAAGAGGAAGATTTATTCTGGATAACCACAAAAGGATAGAACTAGGGCCAATGGGTGAAAGCAATAAGGAGACAACTCAGTACAAAATAGGGAAGAATTAGTAAGAATCAGAGCCTTACAAGAGACTACTTCAAGCAACAGCAAGTTCTTTGCCACAGAAGTGATTCTTAGTAACTTGGAGGGTTTATCATGTATATTTTTATGTGTATATTTTATTTTCATTTTATTTTATTGCCCCTGTGTATTCATTTCCTCCTCTTGGGAAAAGAGGTCTCAATTTCCTTTAAGTGAATGGGCTTTTCCTCCTCCATGTGCAATGCTGGTGTAACTAATTGGTAAGAGGGCCTGCCTTAATCTAGCCAAGTGGTGAGCTTGAAACCCAAGCTAAATTTCTTTCTCTCTCTCTGTCCTGGGACTTTCTTGTCCCCAGAGGCAGAATATCTATTCTACAGGGCTTTCCAGTGACTAATATCTGTACTGGAGGGGTTTAAAAATGGTCATCAGGTTTGATGGCAAGGTCTTGAAGCTGTTTGCATAGCATTTCTTTTTACATATGATCAACGTGACATAAATTGTTGATATAAAAAAGAAGAGGGCAGCTAATCAACCCTCTGATGGCATTGTAGGAGATCAGAAATTGGCCACCCTGAAATGTGCCTCTTTACCTTGATTATTTTCTCTGAAGGAAATTTGACCTCCCCCAAACTGCCTAAAGAATTTAACATAGAAGACCTCTTTCAGGAAGGAGCCATTATCATATGATGGCGGTAATATAATGTAAAATAGATGTTACAACAGGAAAGGCACCAACAAGCCCATCTTATCAAAAATTCTATCTCTCCCCGGCCACATTCTCTAGGTGGCCCTGCAAAGAGTTGCCAGACAAACCTTTACATTTCACTCTCCATGTAAATTGTCTTCTTCCTCTCTTAAATCCAAAACCACTACCCCCCACCCCCAACACCCTCCTTTGTCTTTAGCTGAAGATAGTATTTAAGATGAGAATCTCTGCCATCATATTGAGAAACTCAGTTTCTCTGGTTTCTCCCATGTATACATGTTATTAAACTTGGTCTTATTTTCTAACCTGTCTTTTAGTTATTTGGCCAGCCATAAAAACCTTAAGGGAAAGGGCAGAGGGGGATTCTCCCTCTTCCCCAACAGCATCCATTGGCCCACTCTGAAAAGAACGTTGATTAGCTTCTGTTTTCTTGGTCCCTGGAACTAACTTCGTTCCTGCCCCTTTTGGTCCCAGTTCTTTGACTGTTCCTTCCACTTCATGAGACACCATTCCAATAAATTCCTTTTTTATTGATTTCAATTCAGTCCTCAAACTCAACATGTGTATTCTGCTTTCTTTACATTCATTACATAGCCAGTATGCTGCAGTATTTTCTGCTTCTGATTGTAAGATCTCAGAAGGGATGGAAATACTCACCAAAGCATAGAACCCTTCATTTGGCCTTTAGTGACCATTATGAATGGTAAAATTAATTGAAATGAGATGGTTTGATCATATTCTCTCTTTATTTTGTTCACTGAAACCATCCTACACCACTGCTCGAGTCCCTTTGGGTAGTGCTAATAATTTGAGATAGTCTTTTAGTTAATTTAGTGTAATTTTGCAGGTGCTGCTAGGAAAAACCAGATGGCTTGAATAAAATTGCCCTCTAGATGCCAGCTAGCCATGATATTATCAGCTTTTTGAGGGTTTTCAGAATAACAGATGAGATAATAGTAGGTTTTTAAAATTTCAGTTTAGATCCAGTTTTGCTGCATTTAATTCCAATGATTTTCCAGAAGGAGTTATGAGATTCAGTTTTATGCTGAATGAATTTCTTTCTCTTTTATTCTTCCTCCATTTTCTCAGAAAAAGAAATCTCTCCTTCTCCCTCTCTCTCTCCTTCCCTCTCTCTCTTTCTTTGTCTTTTTTACACACAGAGACAAGCTAAAACATAGTCATATAGGTTGTAGACACACCTCAAGTCATCCTTGGTGCAATAGTAAAGCTCAACTTCCAACCTATTGATTGCAGATTGTAGAAATGCATGATGGGCTTCTGTGTTAAACGTTATTCAGGGCAAGCCAACACAATGTTTACTTCGTCATGTAAGTGTACCATTCATTCAAATTCTGGCTAATGTCGCCAAACTAGCTCAAATATTTAAGAGAATGTTACCAGTCTCTTCTACTTCTAAGATACTTTGAGAAAGTAAACCAAAGTATATCCATGCATCATTGTAGAAGTAAACTCTCTTCTTTGCCATGTTTCTTGAAATGTAGTTATTCCTTTGGGTTAAATTCTTCCTTAAAGTGATGATAGGCTAGCTTGGGATCTTTTGGTTTAGGGGAAACTATATGTGAAAGAGATTCATAACCTGTAAAAAACTAGGAGATGGGATATTTTTATAATGAAGCTATTATCCATCATTCAACTCCTTACTATGATAGAGGATTCTTAAAACTACGAATGAGAATCAAGAGTTTGGGAATGGTCAGTGATTTGAATTAGCAATAGGAAAGGCAAGACATCAGGTTTCCTTCCACAGCTTCAAATAGACTAACTCCATTTTCATCTATTATGCATTTAGGGCTTCTATTTAAGACTTTGTTAAACAAACGATTCAACTGAGGGCTGAAAAAAGTTTTACAATCACTGCTGTAACAGGAATGTCATATAATTTTGGCAACGGAAAGATCATAGAGATCTTCTCTTCCAACCATCTCATTTCACAGATGAGGAAACTGAGGCTTAAGCATATTATATGGTTTACCCGAGGTCATATAGTTGGCCAACGGCCATAACCTCATGATGTTGGCTCTGCACATGTTGTTCCCTTTTTCCGGAAATACTCTTCCTGTGCTTCTTTTCTTGGCACCCTTAGATAAATTTTTCTGGAGCAGAGGTGGTCAAACTGACCCATGGGCGAAATCTAGCCTGCAAGCAGTTTTTATAAGTAAAGTTTTATGGAAACACAGTCACATCTATTCATTTCCTATTGTCTATAGCTCTTTTTGTGCTATGATAGCGAAGCTGAGTAGTTGTGACAGAGACCATATGGTCTGCAAAGCATAAAATATTTCCAATCTGGCCCTTTATATATAAAATTTGCCCACCCCTGACCTGGAGCCTAAAGTCTGTTCTAACCTCTAACATCCCATGAATGGAATCAGAAGAAACAAAAAATTCAGGTGGATAGCATGTTTTGTGGCTTCATGCCAGCAGAGTGAATCCTTGAAATGGCCCTTTTCCAATTAGCCTTTTCCTTGCTTGCCAGCTTCCAAGTCACCCCAGCCTGCCAACGCTTCGCCCCACCAACCATTTGTCAAGCCATCTGCATACAGTTGGTCTCCCTAGTAATAATTGAGCACTATTTCTATTCACTCTCAGCCTAGCTTCTGATTTTTTAAAGGCCCTGCATCCATTTTTTAATCAGAAGACATTTTGCAAAACACAGATATTCAAAATATAGCAAGATGTTTTTTAATGGAGAAGAGAAGATGCTTCTTCACAGGGAGCCCAACTCCAGATGATGAACTGCCTCATTTACCTTGTGGTCTGTGGGATATTTTGCACTAAATGCAGATGTAGGCCTGGTGACACTGATCAGAGTGTCCCAAGGCCTCTGAAAGCCTAAAGGAATATTCCTGTCTATTTGCAAGCAGCTGTGCAATGTTTGCACCCAACTAGCGAAGGACTGTGGGAGATGAGTGGGTGGGGATTTCAAGTGCTACATTTAAGCTATAACTGTGTTTCATTCAGAGCATGTGGTATTTTTTCTAGGATATATACTAAACCTTGATAATACTTTTCAATATTATTAGCTAATGCTAATTGAGCACTTACTATCTGTCAAATTCTTTGCTACATATTTAAAGTGGGGAATCAGTATTATTTTCCTCTACATTTTATAGGGGATGAAATTGAGACTCAGAGAGATCAAATGACTTGCCCAATGTCACACAAGTAATAAGTAACAGTTGGAATTTGGACCCAAATTTGTCTGCTTCCAGTGCCTTTTCTTTTAACCACTTCACTAGCTTGATTTTTTAATGGACAATGATACAAAACTTTTTAAAACTAAGATGCAGAAACAGAAAATAATCTTTCTTGAAGGCCAAATAAATGCTCCAGGAGTAATGTCTTTGTCTGAAGTTTATTCGAAAACCTTTCTATGTGCTGGTCTTTCATACATAAGACATTCAGGTTATAGTCAGAGGTTGGCAGTGTTTTACAATTGCTGTGTTACATCGATTCAAAGGACATATTCTGAGCACTTAGTATGTGCAAGGGATTGTGCTGGGTTCTAGTCATCTAGAGGTGTCAATAATACAGTCATTGTGCTCTAAGAGTTTACAGATTGGCTAAGAAGATAAATGTAGATAATTAACAAATATTTCTTGAATGAATGAATGAAGTGTTGCGAAAGACATAGGAGCTATATTCCTGAATCTCACAGTTCAGTTGCTGAGGCAAACATAGACAAATAATGAATGTGTTAGATGATAAAGAAAATAATAGAAGTGGGCATAAGGTGATGAGTTTGGAATTTTGCAAATAGCTAAAGTGGGGAAGGACATGTCTGGCAGGGAAACTTAGAATGTGCAAAATCACTGAAATTTGAAATAGCGTGAATTGTTAAGGAATTTATAGGTAGTTCAATACTCTTGGGGGGTGATAGGGGTGGAAAGACATGTACCTGGTCACATAGACAGGGGGAAACTGGCATTTACTGAGCATCATTTGTGCAGGTCACTGGAATATGATCTGTAGGAGCCATGAGAAATAGAAGAAATTTCTGTAGAACCCTTACTCGAAATGATAAAAACAACTAGGGCACTTTTAAGCAGGTGCATGCATATGTGGTGCACAATGAATATTTCAGTTCTGAGTTTTGGAAGGGGCTTTCTTGACCTTATTTTTTTCTTCTTTTCCTAGTTTCCTACTTATCTTACTTTATGGCATACCACTTCCTGTTTCTGTTTTTTATCCTTATCTTTTCTCTTCCTCTGCTGTTATTTCTACTTCACCTTCTTTGTTCTTTTTGCCACTTTTTTTCTGGGAGTGTTAAGGAATTCCCCAGAGTCAGTCTCCAACCTCAGACACAGAGAAATGTCACCAGCCCCTCGTATGCCAAATAGAAGGTTTTTGGACCTGAATCTAAGTTGTACTCTTTGAAATTTAAATAAAATTATGTCAGGGTGCTATCCCACATTTGGTTGGAAGTTCATTGCCCTCCCAATGTTTTTTTCTATGAATTAAAAGGGACTCACATTTTATTATCACTTCTGCTTCTGAGCTTTTGCCTCCAATGAGTTCTCATTCTTACTGGCCTCTTTCTCCCTCTGCTTGCCTTCTCTTTCCTTTCTCCCATGCCAATCCAGGATTGGGAGCTCAGTCACATTTTTTGATTTCCACAACAAATACCCACCTATACAAGCATTTGTGTTAGAGGAAATTTCAGAGCATCACAAAGAATCACAGTATCACAAATGTCCTTTAACCTCTCCCCCCCACCACAAACTCTTATTCAGTTATCATGCAGTGAAGTTTAACTTGCTCCATTTTTATTCTTTTTCTTTCTAATCCAGGCCCTCCTGGTATCATCTTTTGTACCTAATTGACCATCAAGATATTTTGTTAAAAATATTGTCATTCCTTTTCTGAGGTATTCTGTCCAGTTATTAAAATAACATTTTAAGGGGCTGGTCTGGTGGCATAGTGGTTAAGTTCGTGCACTCCACTTCAATGGCCTGGGGTTGGCAGGTTCTGATCCCAGGCGTGGACCTACACACCACTCATCAAGCCATGCTGTGCCGGAATCCCACATACAAAAACTAGAGGAAGATTGGCACAGATGTTAGCTCAGCGACAATCTTCCTCAAGCAAAAAGAGGAAGATTGGCAACAGATGTTAGCTCAGGGCCGATCTTCCTCACCAAAAAAATAAAAAAAACATTTTCACCCTGATATAGTAATAGTTAAAAGGGTACCTTTTTCCCCCTCAGGAGCCACTAAGGGATTGGCAATAAGATGGAGGCTCAGGCAGCAGGGCTCTGCACACCCACAGCCCGGCTTTAACCAATACCAGCTTCACTTTGATCTCTTTTATATATTTGATTTCTTGACCATTTGGGGTGAAAAAGGTTTCCATTCCTAAAATAAAATTTGCAAACCACTGCTTTAACAGTTGAAACTTATTAACCCAAAAGATAGTATGAATTGGAGATATATGAATTTGTTCCAAAAGATGGCAGAAAACATCAAGGATGCTGGATCTATACCGTTATTTGAAAAATGATTTAAGGCAGATGTGGATGTTTGGAGGTCATGGCAAATCCCAAAGGTTGACATAAAGGAGGACGACAAGATCCTTTGGAGAATACATCAAAGGCTAAATTCTTGGTATGAGTGGACTCTGGGACATGGTGGCATTTCTGGTAAGAGAAGCCGTTTCTGTTTATGGCAGACTTTGGAGTCCTACTATATTGTGTATTTGAATCGAGCAGGAAGACTTGCCAAAGGGGCAATTAAAGATAGAGCTGTACTTGAGAAGCCCAGATCTTAGTTTCCTAACTTTATTTTCCCCAGATGTGAGTAAAGAACAGTTTGGCATTTGAGTTTAGGATGATTTTACTATTTGATGCCAGTCTAAAATCTTTCCTTGCTTCATATACTCCCCTGATCTTGAGCGTGCTTGACAATGTGAGACGGTACTCCAGCTGTCTCTCAGATGGATTGGTGTTATATGCTGCTATCATTTAAGAAAAATAAAATTCTGTTAATTATGCATTTCTTCTGATTAACTCTTGTGAGTAATTAAAAATAACTGGTGGCGGGAGGTGGCCAGGTGGCCTAGAGGTTAAGTTTGCACGCTCTGCTTCGGTGACCCGGGGTTCTCGAGTTCGGATCCCAGGCATGGATCTATGCGCGGCTTATCAAGCCATGCTGTGGCAGCTGTCCCACATATAAAGTAGAGGAAGATGGGCATGGATGTTAGCCCAGGGCCAATCTCCCACAGCAAAAAGAAGAGGATTGGCAACAGATGTTAGCTCAGGGCTAATCTTCCTCACAAAATAATAAAATAAAATAAGGGTTTCCTGGGATTTAATAGAAAACTATGGCATTTTGGCTTGTTCTTTGACTTGAGGTCATTTGTACACCTTTTGTTTCATTTATGTATTATTATCTCCTTTAAGGTAGTAGTTGTGTTTGATTTCTCTTTGTGTCCTTCCCAGTACTGTGTAGACATTAGGCGTGCAGAAATAATATGTTGAATTGAATTTGTGCCAAAGTGGACCATGACCTGCCATAGTATTCCATGTTAAAAAAAAGGGGGGAGTCCTATTGAAAATAAGTTGAGATTGGTAGGGAATTAAGAGGAAGAGAAGTGACAACTTCATAAATTTACTATGTGCTACACATTATCCTTGGAATCTTGTCTGTCATCTCATTTATTGTGCTTGTACACCAATGCCACATGTTTCATGATAGGCATTTGAATCTTTCTTGCTATAGTGTTGGCTTCTTGTTTTGATCTAATATGTAGACTGTATGATTCAAAAAGTCCCATCTTGCCTTTGCTGCTATGACTTAATCATCAGGACTTCCTTTTGGGCTGTGATCTGAAAGAGACAACATCCATTCAGTCCCCAGTAGTTAGTTTTAATACCACTCTTTTTGGCTATTTTCGTTGGGTTTAGCAAATATACTTTACTGTATATCTGAGGCATTCACAGGGCACAAAGTATTAAAAAGGAAGCAATTAGACATACAAATAACATTGATACTATGGACTTGAAGTATCCTCCAAATATAGTCCCTTTCTGGCCTACATCCTTCCCTTCTTGGTTCTCTAACTAGTCTTCACTTCCTAGTTCTATGATCATACATACCCCAGATCAGATTAGAGATTTCCTTAAGCTTGGTAATTGAAGGAACTGGTGACTCTGTCATGCCACCTAATTCCTCCTCCAGTTTGCAAAAAACAACATCTCAAGCCTAGGGCTCTTGAACCTCATAGCTAAATCTCTTTACAGTTACAGAATCCTCCTCTTTGTTTTAACTCCCTTCCTTTTACTTTGTTTTTCTTCCATACGGAGACCTGAGCTCCTTTTATCTTTTGTCCTGCTGACTTCTGGCAGACCTTCAATCCAATCACTATAGTTAACATGCAACTCTACTTGTTTGTTTCTCTAAATAGTCCCATGTAAATCACAGAATTGTGAGAAGGTCACATATTGAACAGAAGGCTAGCCAAGAGGACCTAGACAACGGGGAGAACATTTCTTCCCAGCAGGTAAACTTAGATATAAAAATCTGGATTTATTCAACAAATAAGTCAAGGGGTAATTTTTCACTTTACAGAAGGATTCACCATGGGGTTCCTTTAAATAGCTGGTTCTCTTAGTGCATGTTACAATGATATTTTATTGCAAAAAATAAAAATAAAATCCAAGTGCAAGTTTTCAGAAAATAGGCAATTATTATGATACCTAGTAAATTTTATAGGTTTTTTTCTACCTTGAAAATAAATTAAAAAAAAATAGGCCCAGAGTTAACATATATGGCATGATAATATAATAATCATGAGTTGAGGTAGGGTGTTGAGCAAGATCAGTGTTTCTCCCCATAAACCACCTGCAGCAGAATCTCCTGTGGTACTTTTAACATGTACACTCTCTAGGGGAAAAGCCTGAGAATCTGTATTTTAACAAACTCCTCCAGGTGATTATAATTCACACTGATGTTTTTGAAAATGATTGGACTAAATTATTTCCTCCCTGAATCTTTCCTGCTTGTCTTTCCTTGGCTTTAAGGAAAAGCTCATGACCTTAACCATTTTAATTGTTTTATCAGTGAAAGAACAGAGATGCTAGCATTGGGTTTGTAAAGAAGGGGATATTAGGAGCAGGAATGGTGAAGGTGGTGAATATATGTTAGTGTGTGTGTATAAAGAAACGAAAGTCTTAAAATACATAAAGAAAAATCTGGAGAATGTTCTTATGTACACTCTTCTTGCTTCTTTTGTATCTGACCCTATGTGATAGGCAAGCCAACATTATACGATGGGTCCAGCTGTTCCAAGTTTTGGCTTCCTATGCTTTTTGACAATGAGTTCTTAAATAGTTTTGTGTTGGGGGAAGCATTCTGTCCTTGATAGAATGTCCTTTTTATTATTTGCTCTATTACTCTCTTTTTCTCACTCATGTCAAAATAAAATCAGTCACCCTTTGAATGCTAAGTTTTGTGCTGATCATCATGTCAAGCTTGTAATAAAGATATGGCCATGGTAGTGAGGGGACTGAGTCAACCAAGAAGCTATTAAAAGGTCCAATGTGATATGAAGTGACTCTCTGACTCAGACAGGAAAATGACAGTGAATGAACACAAAGTGAAAACATCTGTTATAACCGTTACACAGGTCAGTAGAGATAACATTACAAGCTCCCAGAAACTCCCTTTACTGCTTGTGTTTATTATCCCCACTCACCTCCTCAGAGAACCTCTATCCTGATTTCTAACTCCATAGATTGGATTTACCTATTTTGACTGTTATAAAATTTGAATCATATAGTTTTTACACTTTGGAATATGGGTTATTTCATTCAACATTGTGTAGATAATATTTTTTAAATTCTGGATATATACCCTTTGTCAGTTATATGTTACAAAAGCCATTTGATGGCTTGCATATTCACTTTTTTTTATAGACTGCCTCGTGCTCACCACCAATAGTCTAATTTTTATCTGTCACCATACATGTCTGCCCCTTTGCCCCGTTTGCCCATCCCCCACTCCCTTCCCCTCTGGTAACCCCTAATCTGTTCTTATCTATGTGTTTCTTTATCTTGAACATATAAGTGAAATCAAATGGTATTTGTCTTTCTCTGTCTGGCTTATTTCTCTTAACATAAAACCTTCAAGGTCCATCTGTGTTGTTGCAAATTGGACTGTTTTGACTTTTATTATAGCTGAATAGTATTCCATTGTATATATATACCACATTGTCTTTATCTATTCATCAGTTGATGGGCACTTGGGTTGCTGCCACGTCTTGGCTATTGTGAATAATGCTGCAATGAACATAAGGGTGCATAAATCTCTTTGGATTGTTGATTTCATGTTCTTTGGATAAATACCCAGTAGTGGGAGAGTTGGATCATATGGTATTTCTATTTTTAATTTTTTAAGAAATCTCCATACTGTTTTCCATAGTGGCTGCACCAGTTTGCATTCTCACTAGCAGTGTAGGAAGGTTCCCTTTTGTCCACATCCTCTCCAACACTTGTTATGTTTTGTCTTGTTAATTATAGCCATTCTGACCAGTGTAAGGTGGTATCTCATTGTAGTTTTGATTTGCATTTCCCTAATAATTAGTGATGTTGAACATCTCTTCATGTGCCTGTTGGCCATGTTTATATCTTCTTTGGAAAAATGTCTGTTCATATGTTCTGCCCATTTTTTGATGAGGTTGTTTATTTTTTTGTTGTTGAGTTGTTTATAAATTTTGGAAATTAACCCCTTGTCAGATATATGATTTACAAATATTTTCAGCCAGTTGGTGTGTTGTCTTTTCATTTTGTTGTAGTTTTCTTTGCCTTGCAGAAGTTTTTGAGTCTGATGTAGTCCCATTTGTTTAGTTTTTCTTTTGTTTCCCTTGCTTGAGTAGACATGGTATTCGAACAGATGCTGCTAAGACCAATGTTAAAGAGTGTACTGCCTATATATTCTTCTAGGAGTTTTATGGATTCAGGTCTTACATTCAAGTCTTTAATCCACTTTGAGTTGATTTTTGTTTATGGTATAAGATAATGGTCTACTTTCATTCTTTTGCATGGGGCTGTCTAGTTTCCCAGCACCATTTATTGAAGAGAATTTCTCCATTGTATGTTCTTGGTTCCTTTGTCAAATATTAGCTGTCCATACATGTGTGGGTTTATTTCTGGACTCTCAATTCTGTTTCATTGATCTGTGTGTCTGTTTTTGTGCCAGTGCCATGCTGTTTTTATTACTATAGCTTTATAGTATATTTTGCAGTCAGGGATTGTGATGCCTCCAGCTTTGTGCTTTCTTCTCAGGCTTGCTTTGGCTATTTGGGGTCTTTTTTTGTCCCATATAAATTTTAGGATTCTTTATTCTATTTCCATGAAGAATGTCATTGGAATTCTGATTAGGATTGCATTGAATCTATAAATTGCTTTATGTAATATGGACATTTTAACTATGTTTATTCTTCCAAACCATGAACATGGAATATTTTTCCATTTCTCTATGTCTTCTTTGATTTCTTTCAGTAAGGTCTTATAGGTTTCAGTGTATAGGTCTTTCACCTCCTTGGTTAAATTTATTCCTATATATTTTATTTTTTTTGTTGAGATTGTAAATGGGATTGTATTCTTGGATTTCCCTTTCTGTTAGTGTTTTATTAGCGTATAGAAATGCAGCTGATTTTTGTAAGTTGATTTTGCACCCTGCAACTTTGCTGTAGTTATTATTTCTAATAGTTTTTGGTGGATTCTTTAGGGTTTTCTATATATAGAATCATGTCATCTACAAACAGCAAGCGTTTTACTTCTTCCTTTCCAATTCGGATACTTTTTATTTCTTTTTCTTGTCTAATTGCTCTGGCCAAAACCTCCAGTACTGTGTTGAATAGGACTGGTGAGAGTGGGCAGCCTTGTCTTATTCTTATTCTCAGAGGGATGGCTTTCAGGTTTTTAATGTTAAATATGATTTTGGCTGTGGGTTTGTCATATATGGCCTTTATTATGTTGAGGTATTTTCCTTCTATACCCATTTTATTTGGAGTTTTTACTGTAAATGGATATTGGATCTTATCAAATGCTTTCTCTGCATCTATTGAGATGATCATGTGATTTTAATTCCTCATTTGCTAATACGGTGTATCACATTGATTGATTTGTGGACGTTGAAACATCCCTGTGATCCCTGGTATAAATCCCAGTTGATCATGGTGTATCATCCTTTTAATGTATTGCTATATTCGATTTGCTAGTACTTTGTTGAGGATTTTTGCATCTATGTTCATCAGTGATATTGGGCTGTAATTTTCTTTCCTTGTGTTGTCCTTGTCTAGTTTTGGTATCAGGGTAATGTTGGCCTCATAGAATGAGTTAGGAATCATCCTCTTGTCTTCAATTTTTCAGAATAGTTTAAGAAGGATAGGTTTTAAATCTTTGAATGTTTGGTAGAATTCTCCACAGAAGCCATCTGGTCCCGCACTATTGTTTTTTGGGAGGATTTTGGTTACTGTTTCAATCTCTTTACCTGTAATTGATCTGTTCAGATTCTCTATTTCTTCTTCTTTTTTTTTTTTTGTGAGGAAGATCAGCCCTCAGCTGACATCCATGCTAATCCTCCTCTTTTTGCTGAGGAAGACTGGCTCTGAGCTAACATCTATTGCCAATCCTCCTCCTTTTTTTCCCCATAGCCACAGTAGATAGTTGTATGTCATAGTTGCACATCCTTCTAGTTGCTGTCTGTGGGAGGCAGCCTCAGCACGGCCAGAGAAGCGATGCATTGGGGCGCGCCCGGGATCCCAACCCAGGCCGTCAGTAGTGGAGCGCGTGCACTTAATCACTAAGACATGGGGCCAGCCCCTCTATTTCTTCTTAATTCAGTTTTTGGAGGTTGTATGAGTCTAAGAGTTTATCCATTTCTTCTAGGTTATCCAATTTATTGGCATATAGTTTTTCATAGTATTCTCTTATAAACCTTTTATTTCTGTCGTATCCATTGTAATTTCTCCTCTTTCATTTCTACTTTTATTTAGTTGAGCCTTCTTTCTTTTTTCTTAGTAAATCTGGCTAAACTTTTGTCAATTTTGTTTATCTTGTCAAAGTACCAGCTCTTAATTACATTTACCCTTTCTACTACTTTTGTGGTCTCAATTTTATTTATTTCTGCTCTAATTTTTATTATTTCCCTCCTTCTGCTGACTTGGGGCTTTGTTTCTTCTTTTTCTAGTTCTGTTAGGTATAGTTAAAGGTTGCTTATTTGAGATTTTTCTTGTTTGTTGAGGTGGGCCTGTATTTCCAGGAATTTTCCTCTTAGGTCTACTTTTCCTGCATCCCATATGAGTTCGTATGACGTATTTTCATTTTCATTTGTCTCCAGGTATTTTTTGATTTCTCCTTTGATTTCTTCATTGATCCAATGCTTGTTCAGTAGCATGTTGTTTAGTCTCCACATATTTGTGACTTTGCCAGCTTTTTTCTTATAGTCAATTTCTAGTTTCATAGTGTTGTGGTCAGAAAAAGTGTTACTGTCATTCACTTACAGTCGTGCTGGCCACTGTGTGAGGATCTGTGACCTGGATCACTGCTGCCAGGGCGGGGGAGGTGTCCACTCACTTAGTTCCACTACCTCCCAGGGATCCAGTCCACCCACCTTCAGATGTATGGCTGTGTGGATCTCTCAGGCATCCTGTTGTGCTGTGTATGGAATCATCTCTTGGTTAATGAACGTCAATTTAGTTGTAAATTAGAGGAGAGAGCCAAAGGGAACCACTCACTCCGCTGTAAAGCTGACATATGCATATTCACTTTCTCAGTGGTGTCTACTTTTGAACAGAGTTTGCTAATTTTGATAAACTCCCATTCATTGTATTTCCCTTCAGGTTAGAAGTCTTTGCCTACCTCAAGGTCTTGAAGATATTGCCCTATGTTATTTTTTGGAAGATTTGTTGTTTCATCTTTAACATGTTGATATATATTCCATCTTAAAATGACTTTTGTGCATGGTGTATGGAAGGGTCAAGTTTCACTTTTTCTCTATGGTTATCAAAGAGACACAATACTTCATTTTTTCACTGCTTTTCAGTGCCATATTTGTCATTAATCAAGTATTCAGTGGTCTGTATATGAACTTCATATTATGTTTTATTAATCTCTTTGTACTAATACCATACTCTCTTAAATATTGTGGTTTCATAATAAGTACTAGTTATCTGGTAGTATAAGTGCTCCAACACTGTTTTTCTTTTTCAAGATTGCCATAACCATTCTTGGCTCTTCATATTTCTGTTTAAATGTTAGAATTAAGTTGTTAATTTCCACCAAAATAGTAGGATTTTAAGTGGAATTGTAACAAATCTATAGGTAGATCAATTTGGGAGAATCAGCATCTCCCAATCCATGAACTTGGTGTATTTCTCCATTTATTTCAGTCTTCTTTAATTTCTACCAATAATGCCACATCGTTTTTCTGTATAGAAGATATTTTTAATTAGATTTATTCCTAGGTATTTGGTCCTTCTTTTCTTTTTTTTGTTGCTATTGTAAACAGTACCTTTAAAAAATCTGTATTCTTGTTATTTGTTGACACTTATATAGAAATATAACTGATCTGTGCATATCGACTTTGTCTCTAGTCATGGTGCTAGTTTTAATTATCATAGTTTACTTTTAGATTCTTTTATATTTTCTACTTATACAATTCTGTCATCTGAAAATACTGAGAGGTGTATTTCTTCCTTTCCAGTCCTAAAACTTTTAGTTGTTGTTTTTTTCCTTGACCTCTTGCTCCAGTGATTATCTTTTTTTTTTTTGAGGAAGATTGGCCCTGAGCTGACATCTTTTGCCAGTCTTCCTCTTTTTTCTCCCCAAAGCCCTAGTACATAGTTGTATATCTTAGTTGTAGGTCCTTCTAGTTCTTCTATGTGGGACGCCGCCTCAGCATGGCTTGATGAACAGTGAGTAGGTCCACACCCAGGATCCGAACTGGCGAACCCCAGGCCACTGAAGTGGAATGTGCAAACTTAACCGCTATGCCACCGGGCTGGCCCCCTCCAGTGATTATCTTTAGTAAAATGCTGAATATACTCTTTGGTGGGGACATGTTTGTCTTATTCTTGATCTCAGGGAAAAAAAGCTTTCAGAATTTCACCTTAAAGGGTTATCTTTGCTGTAAGTTCTATGTAAGTCGTTTGTCACACTAAAGATGTTCCTTTTTATTATTAGTTTGCTAAGAGTCATTTTTAAAAACTCATGACTGGATTCTGAATTCTATCAAAAGCTTTACTTACTTTATTTGAGATAATCTTATATACATTTTTATTTTATTCATGTATTGAATTACAATGATTTGTTTTTGAAAGTTAAACCAGTCTTGAATTCCTGGAATAAATCTAACTTGGTTTATATTTCTTCTTTTAAATCTATCAATTTTTGTTTCATATATCTTGATGCTATATTCTTAGGTGCATACAAATTCAAAATTATTATATCTGCTTGGTGGGATGTTTCATCAAAATATAATGTCTCTCTTTACCATTAATCATGTATCTCACATTAAAGTCTACTTTTTTTGTTTTAGTAGAAGTACACCAGATTTCTTTGTCTAATGGAAATCCAATATATTTTTCTATCATTTTACTTTCAATTATTCTGATATTGACAGTTTTGTACAGTACTGGTGAGATATTTTGTAGACTGTCCCTCATTTGAGATTTGTCTAATATTATTTTCAGGATTAGACTAGGGTGATGGGTTAGGGGGAAAGAACACAGACATGAAATGACTTATCACTTCTGGTATTATCTTTGATCATCTGGCTGTAGTAGTGTTTACCAAGTTTTTCTACTATAAAGTTATTCTTTTCTCCCCTTTCTATATTTTTCTCCTCTGTAATCATTTTTGAATGATTTTTTCAGCGAGTATAGAATTTCAGGTTGCCAGTTATTTTATCCCTCCTTTTGAAAGTATCTTCTATATATCAGTTTTAATGTTGTCTCTTTGGACTCCTTTTATGACTGTTTCTTTGTTGATGATTTTTAGCATTTTCATTATGATATATTTCTAAATGTGGTTTTCTTTATTTTTATTCTGCTTCAGTAACTTGAGTCTGTGGCCTCTTAAATCTGGGCCTTGATATGTCTCATTGGTTTTGAAAATCTAAGCTGTTATTTCTTCATAAATCACTTCTACCTCCCATCTGCTTCTGGGACTATTGTCTTCCATTTGTTAGATGATTTCACTATATACAATATATCTCTCGAAGTCCATTCTGTATTGTCCAACCTTTTGGCTATTCATGCTTTGGTCAGATCTATATATTACGCACTTTCGTATCTTCCAGTTTACTAATAGTTTCTTCTGTGTCGTCTAAATTACTTTTAAACCCATGAATTGAGTTCTTAATTTGACTAAATGTTTTTTTCAGTTCTAGAATTTTCATTTTATTTTATAATTTCCAGTTCCATACCACAATTATTGATCTTATTGTTTAAATCCATAAACCTATTTTTTCATAGTTATTTTGATTTTCTGTATATCATTAATATTTGGGTCTCCTTTTGTCTGTTTCAATTTTGTTTTCTTAGCTTTTGGATAATTCTTGTCATTTAGTATGATTGGTTATTTTTGATTGAATACCGTACTTCATGTATAAATAGTTGTATAGGTATTCAAAACTCTGAATGATGTTACCTTTCTCCAGAGAGGATTTGTTTTTAGTTTCTGGCATGCAGTTAGCATAGGGGCTTTAAAGTGATTCAAAAATGGTCTTCAGCCATTTGAGGCTTCATCTGTTTCTGCTTCATCCTTATTATTAGGGCATAGGCATTTGAAGATACCAATTGAAAACCTTTAAGATTTAACAGGAGCTCTTGGCAGGACCTAATTCCAATTTTTGTCCTCTCAGCCCTGTGAGATTACAGAACACTCTTAGCTTCTCAGCCTTCATATTCTGCTTTTTCTTTCATAATTGACAATTGCCTTGAGAGGAAGACCAATCCCAAAGTCCAGGCTCACCTCTTTTGGGCCTCCCTTTTCCCTTCTTTCAGATCTTAGCCCTACATATTCTGTGTTGATATCTCTTCAGTATCTTCAAATAGATTTTCCTTTGTTTCATTTTGTTCCCCTTTCCTAATTGTTCTCAGTGAACAACATGGTGAAACAACATAGTCAACCATTAATGAAAGTGGACCAAATTCTTGGGCCACACTCTCTGATAATCTAAATCTACAGGTTTGGTATTGGGCCTAACAATCTACCTTTAAAGAAGAGCCACAAGGTGTGTATAACCTAGATGGTTCGTAGATTGTCCATGCAGTAAACCTTTGAGAACACTGTCTTAGACAGGTATATAGCATGGACTATTAAGAAAAATAAACTATGTCCTTTAAGGTTCTCTGAAGCCCAGAGTCTTTGGGAATTCATAAGCAAACTTCAAAAGTCTGTGATTCCATAGTTCTTAAATAAAGGGTCCTGAGTAGGGTTAGACTTCAGATAAGCAAATTTTTCTTTAGCTCTGTGGCAATTGTCCCCTTACAGTGTGCCCAACAGTCCCCTGAACACTAGTATTGGCATCTTCCCATATTCTGCTCAGTACTCATAGCAATGGTAGAAATCATATTTGTCTGAATAGAAGAAAGTAGGGTAAGAAAGTTTTTATAGAGGAGGTTACATTTGAGCTGAGCCTTAAAGAATATGTGGAATTTCTACAGAGATTTAGAGAAATAGCATTCCAGAAAGAATGTTATTTGTTTCTGGGGCAAAGACATGAATACTGTAGGACAATGGTTCTCAAACTTTATTGTGCATCAGAATCAGTTGGAGAACTTTTAGAACATGCAAGTAACAAGATTCCATCTGCAGAGATTCTCACTTAGTAAGTTTGGGGTGAGGTCCAAGAATTTGCTCCTGTCATAGGCTGACCCAGTAATTCTGAAGTAGGTAGTCTGTGGACTGCACCGGCTGAAACACTAGTTGAAATGGAAAAGAAAAAACATAACTATTCCACATGAAATAATTAGAAAATATTTCAAATGCTATTATTTGGTCCATTGTTACATAAATTACAGGGATATCACATATTGAAAAAGAAAAAATGATTTGTAGGAAGGAAGTCATTAATGACATTTGAGAGAGTAATTGAAATAGAAAGATAAGAAAAGAAGGTTTATTTTAGGGAAACTAGGTGTTCTTTGCCCACAAAAAGATGAAGCTTTCAAAGCTATGGTATACAAATCCCAAGAGCTTTCCTCCACTTTCCTTTGGAAGAAAGTAAGATTCGTGTACTAACGTGTTTCGGTTCACCTTACTCTTGAAGCTTCTTTTATATGACCTGCCCCCTGCCTGTGTCTCCTATCTCATATTACTTCTGTTTTATTCTTCTAAAAATGTAAATCAAATTGTCACCCTTTTGTTTAAAACCCTCCAAAGTTTTCCCATTAGAATTAAGTCCAAATCCCCCTTTCTCGCCTATAGTTCTATCATATTATCTGGCCCTAGGCTCTTCTCTAATCTTATCTCCTACCACTCCTCTCCCTCTTTCCTACACTTCAGCCAAACTGCTTTTCTTTTTGTTCCTCTACCATTTCAAATTAATTCTCCTTACATGGCCTTTGAATTTTCTGTTTTCCCTGCCTGGAATGGTTTTTACCATAATTCTGATCTCTGCCTGGTAGGCTCCTTCTCACCATTCAAATCTCAGGTCAAATGTCATTCTCTCAAAGAAATCATCCCTTACCATACTATATAAATTTGTGATCACCCTCATCCCTGTTACCCTTTATCTTATCACCCTGCTAAATAAATTCCCTTCATATTGCTTACATAATCTAAAATTATATTTTTCCTGATTATTTTCTCGCCTACTAGTAACATAAACTCTGTAAGTTCAGGAACCTTATCTTCTTTTTTTTTTTTTAATTGCTGAAGTTCTTGTGCCCAGGAAAGAATTAACACATAGTATCAATATATATTTGCTGAAAAAGAAATGAATGAGTTCAATAGGCACTACCATGTCTAACTTAGTCTAATCTCTTCACATATCTCCATCTGTTAAAAAAAAACTGGATTTTTTCTCTCAGAGAGACATTTTCCTAGGCTAAAGCTCTTAGAGGCCTTTAAAATGAAATATACCCCTGAAAAGAGTAATGCCTTAAGACCTGATCAGCTTTGTATATCCCAGGTCAGATACCGAAGGAGTAGAATTTGAGATTGGGAGCAAAATAGGAGGGAGGTAGAGGGAATATTCTAGAGAAAGGGTCTCTACTAGGGAAGATAGATCGAACTGGGGTACCACAGTAGCCAATTCAGACATTGGGCACAATGAGAGACTAGAAGGAAGACTCTAAATATAAATTGTGTGGACTTCCATCTTGGCCAAGGGCCAAATCTGAAATGAAGGAATCCTTTCTCCATTTTTCAATTTGTGAGCAGTTTTCATGTCACATTCAGATTCAGAACCTGCCCTCCCTTCGGAAAACTGTCTTTTCAAATTTTGGGGACTTATTTGTCATTTCCTTACATGCCACAACCAGTTGTGTCTGTTGTTGCATTGTCCTGTTGACATAACATAATCTACCGTGACAGTTGCAACTATGATATCTCGGTGACTTGTAAATGGGAGACGGCAGAGGGTTAGATTCTGGAGAAGTGTAATGGCACATGCCTTTGCTGACAGAATCTTAATGACCAGATGTGGTTCCCAACCTTCATTTGTGGGCTGAAGCTTTAGTGGATGGATTCAGGCTTTTAGTGGAGATAGTAGGTTTAGCAACACAGACTGAGAAACTGCTCTGCGCTGAAGTCACCATTGGGACCTGTGAGCCAAGCCCTCAAGATGTTTACCAAAATACTAATAATAATAGCTAATATTTACGTGGCACTTACTCTGTGCCAGGCACTATATCTAAGTGTTTCACATATGCTAGCTTATTTAATATTCACAATCCTGTGAGGCAGGCAAGGCTATTATCACAGAGGCACAGAGAAAACTGAGGTACAGAGGGGGTAAGTGAACTGTCCAAAGGTACACAGCTGTGGAGTGGTGGAGCACACACTATAACTCAAGTCTGGCTGCCAAACCTGAGCTCTCAATAATGACTCTCCTATACTCTATTGGTAACTCTGGAGAGAACTGTGTTATAGTAGTGGTGGTAATAATAGTAATAATTACAATAACTGCCATTATTTTGTGCTCTGACTTGTGCTAAGTACATAACCTACATTATCTCATTTAACCCTCACACTAGTTCTATAAAATAAGTACCATTAGAATCCTTGTGTTGTAGACGGAGAATGTGAGGTTCAGAGAGTGTATACTTGATCTTGTACCTAGGAAGAGAGACAGCCAGGAATTGAACCCAGGTTTCTCCAAATCTGGTTCCTCAAAAATCAAATCCTCATACCATAGGGCCATGCTTCATTTAACTTATAGACCAACATGTAAAGGTTTCCTTTGTCTTACAATAAGGCTCTCTGGCAAGCTGAGAGAAATCAGTAACTCACTCTCCCTCTGCTGCATTGTAGAGGGGGAGCTTCAGAGTACACACGTTGGCATTACACTCCACACATCTAGCCAGTTAGTCAAAAGCAGCAGTCCCCCTAACCACAGGCCCTGCAGGAGGAACTTCTGTCAGAAGATTTTCAAGGCAAATCTTCTTTCTCCTTTATACAACCCCAGTTTTCTCTTTGCTGTTTTTCATATACAAAGATAATACATCCCACCTACTGTCCCTAAATGTTACTTTGAGTTGATTCTCTTGCTGTAAGGATGGGGCAAACTGATGCTTCCTATTTTGTCCAGTCCTTGTGATTTTTAGAACAGCTGGTCAAGATTAGGGACTTAGGCTTTGGTTAGAGTTTAGAATACCAGTCTTGTCCAAGGTTAAGGTCTGAGGCAGTGATGAGGATAAGAGCTAACTCATTGTCACACAGTGGGATTATACCCATACTTAATAGTACTGCCCTTTAACTAGCCAGTTCCCAGAGAGGCAGCAGGGACTTCAATTTCCTGGTCTTAGTGCCATTTGCAATGCAATTCAAATTGCTCAATATAGGTTTTTTCCTGTTCCCACCTGCTGCCATGTATTTGAGTTTGCTGCTACTTCTACCCCTCTGTGAAGTGTGCAGTGAAATGAGCCTGTTTTATTTCCCTCTCACACAGCAGTCAGCAACTCCCTGTTGGTGCAGTGAGACAAGGCAAGGGTAGGGCATCCCAACCACCTGCCTATTGGTATATGAGTTTTATAAATCCTTTTGACCCCCCACCCCAGGTCATCACTCAAGTGACCTGGTAACATCTGCAGAGGCTTATCAAAGTTAGAGACCAACTCCCTTCCCCATCCCCAACATAGAAATATTGCCCCATCTATCAGGAGGGAAACTTAGATGAGCTCAGTTGGAAGCTGCTTTTTGCATGCCCCCTGCATCTGTTTCTAATGACTTTCCTTTGGCATTAGCTGCACTTCACTGCCGGTGGACCCCTTCACCCACCGAGGGTGGACTGAAATGGGCATGCTGGCTTGGTTTTATGAAGTAGCAGCAGTGTCTTCTTGCAGTCACTGCAATATTAAGGTCAGAGCTTTCACAGGAAAAACACAGTCTTTTAAGCCTTAAAAAAGGCATCAAATCTCATTATGATAGCTCCTGCCACAGCAGTACATAAGACCTCAGACCTGGACTATTGGTGGCAGAAGGAAAAACATTGTAAAGAAGGTGATCCAGGAAGATGGATGGGAGACATGACGTGTCTGCCCTTACAGGAAATGCACCATTGTCAACTTTGATTATTTGCAAAGAAACAGCATTCTCCTCATTTTGAGTTTTTGCCTTGCTCCACAGCCTGCGCTCCATGTGGGACTTTGTGTCTAGGCCAGTGAGTTTCAAGGGAGTGGCAAATTTGTCACTGTGTGTGTGTTTGGAGTGGGGAGGGCAGGGGAGCAGTGTGAAGACAAGAGTGTATCAAAATAGGGCAGGGGACGTGTGTGGCTTAGAAAAAAATGTTCAATGTTATAACAATTTTAAAGGTAATGTGTAAAGTTTGATAAATTTTTCATGCCTGATGGAAATCAGTAGCACACACTAACTTCTCTATATCAATGATTCTCGAATGCTTGGGTAGCAAGTCCCCCTAAGAGGATTTATCACAATAAAGGGAAAAGTTATGTTTTGTATTCATAAAAGGAGGTAAGAGTTGAGAACAAATGAAGAGGGCCGGCCCTGTGGCTTAGCGGTTAAGTGCGCGCGCTCCGCTGCTGGCAGCCCAGGTTCGGATCCCGGGCGCGCACCGACGCACTGCTTCTCCGGCCATGCTGAGGCCGCGTCCCACATACAGCAACTAGAAGGATGTGCAGCTATGACATACAACTATCTACTGGTGTTTTGGGGAAAAAAAAGGAGGAGGATTGGCAATAGATGTTAGCTCAGAGCCGATCTTCCTCAGCAAAAAGAGGAGGATTAGCATGGATGTTAGCTCAGGGCTGATCTCCCTCACACAAAAAAAAAAAAAATGAAGAAAATCAGCTTTATCTTTCAGGCCTTCCTTACTCATGCATTTTCCCTGACTGGTGCTCCTTTGAGTTCACTGGTGTGGAGAACAAGGAAGAGTGTTCTGCACAGGAGAACAAGGAAGAGTGTTCTGACTGACAGCACCTTGCCCTCTTTAAAAGCCTAGCTCAGGGTTTGTTTGTTCATAAAGTCTTTGTTTTTTTTCCTCTTTGCATTTTCATTTCACCTGTTTTTTGCTTTGACTGCTCCTGCCTCGTTTTACTCTTCTGGTTGCTATTGAATTCTGTTCTCTCACATTTGGTGACGTCAGGTTACCTCTCTCTTCGTGTCTGTATCTCTCTGTATGCCTACTTGTCTCTGTCTTTCTCTTTATTGTGGTCTTTTTGTCTCAGGCTCTCAATCTCTGTCTTTTTTGTGTGTGTGAGGAAGATCAGCCCGAAGCTAACATCCATGCCAATCCTCCTCTTTTTGCTGAGGAAGACCGGTCCTAAACTAACATCTATTGCCAATCCTCCTCCTTTTTTTCCCCTTTTTCTCCCCAAAGCCCCAGTAGACAGTTGTATGTCATAGTTGCACATCCTTCTAGTTGCTGTATGTGGGACGCCGCCTCAGCATGGCCAGAGAAGCGGTGCATCAGTGCGCGCCCGGGATCTGAACCTGGGCCGCCAGCAGCGGAGTGCACGCACCTAACTGCTAAGCCACGGGGCCGGCCCCTTGTCTGTCTTTTTTTGACTTTCTATCTTTTTTGAATCTTTTCTCTGCAAAGTCTCTACCACATAGTAGAGGACTCTACCACATCATGAGGACTGTCTGTGTGAAAGTGCTTTGAAAACCACAATCATTATACAAATGTAAGGTCGTGGCATCACTAGCAGTTCTGATAGTGTGTTAAACCCCCAACAATTATTCGTGAAAATAAGAAAATATCAGAGTAACCCCCTGACAGACTCTACAAATCATCTTTTGGTTTCATGGAAGCGTAGAATGGAGACAACCAATACCAGTTAAATTAGTGAAACTATATGTTTTAAAAGGTATGTGTGAGAGAGTCAGCTTTGTTATAATCTTATCACTTGCTGGTTATTCCAGGTTCTGCTTGGTATTAGCTAGATTTTGCCTGATGTTAGCTTTTGCGTTTTAGCAAAAGTCGATCTGGATACAGGATACAGAGAAATTGAGGCCCAGTCATTCTAGGACGCTGACTTACTATGAGGGCTAGAAGATTGAAGAGGCAGCACATGGAGACAAGGGGAGGAAATAACAATCAAAGCCTTTAGCAGATGACAGTGATAAAAAAAAAAACAACTACCTGAGGCATTTATATACAATTAGCATCAGTACACAAATCCATAGCCACCTTCTTCTGTCACTAAGGCAATGTGGACAGGACAGAGGTAAGTCAGCTTCTCTGTGTCCATACAAACACTATCTCCTCACTGTGCTATGGCTTGTGGCATGTCAGTATAGAGATGATTTCTTATGTTGAGTACTTATTATGTGCCAGACATTATGTTAAATTCTTTGTATTAATCTCATTTAATCAATCCTCAGAATAATCCTATGAAAGAGAGAAGTATTATTATTGTCATTCTCAACTTACAGATCTGAAAACAGACTTGGAGGAATTGAATTCCCTTCCCAAAGTCTAACAGTTTCCACATGGTGGTGTCTGGATTCAAATCCAGGTCTTTTTGACTTCAGATCACATGCTCATCTGTTTTGCCTCACTGACTCCTACTTGCCCAGATTTATTGTCTCCACTTCATAATGTTTCAAAAGTAATCTGGGGAGAGATTTGTTGCCTCCCTACTCTACAACACAAAAGAAATTGTTCCAGGAGCCCGTGGAGGGGAATTAATTTCCCATGGTTCATCCTCAGTCAGAGCATCTTTCTTACCTGTGGAATGCACTGCAACTTGTTTCCTTTCTGAGTAGCTGACGTACTAATGGAGCCCCAGATGTGAGGCAAAAACCTGTTTGATGAAATCCTTCCTGCCAATGTCCACTGTACGTGTAATAAGTAGGTAAGGGGCAGAGAGCAAAGGATTTGAAGGAGGGCCAGAAAATGTAAAGTAATCGATGCCATTGCCCAAAATAACAGCCTTTGGGAAGGAGAATTGTGGAGATATGTGCCAGCAGTGCACTTACTTCTTGTTCTTTGACTGTGGTCTCACCATCCAAAGATGGAAGAGAGCTTTGTGGCCATAGTATATGAATCATATCCTCTCCCTATCTCAAATGTCTCTTGAAGTTCCTCCATGTAAAAAGTCCATGCTGCTCTCTATCTATCCTTCAGTCTGTCCATTACTGAATGTCTGCTATGTGCCAAGCACTGTGCACTGAACGTTGTCTTTGTAATTGCTGCATTTGCTGCTGCACTGTAGGTAGTGAGATTAGAATAGGGCATTAATCTCTACAGAAATAGGTCTTTATAGATTTTAATGTAGTGTATGCAGCTTTTGCCAACTTCCTTTGGTTAGTTGGTCTGCCAAGTTTGGACCACCATTGCTTAGGCTGCTTTTTCTCCAGCTGGCTCACTGATGTCTGCATCTCCAGACAGCTTAGTTTCCCTTGGTCTGAACTAACATCACCTTCTCCTTTTTATGCATTTTCTGAATTAAAACTCTTTCTCTAATTTAGTTTTTCTCAAAGAGTGGTCATGAGATCACTGCTTTGAAATCGCCTACAATAATTCTTGTCAAAGTGCAGATTCCTACATCACATCTTAAATTTAAGGAATTGGAATCTCCAAGAGGTTGGGCCTTGAAATCTGCATTCTTATCACACCGCTATTAAAGGATCCTTGCTCTAATTGTTTTCCTTCCTCCATTCCAGACAGACACCTGAGTCCTCTTTGATCTTATTGTTTTCTACTTCCGGAGCACTTTAGTGTCTCCAGGAGATGCTTGAGAGGATCTTTTATGTACCCAGGAATTAACTGCTAGTCATTTAAGAGAAATACTCTGAATCCATCAAGGTAATTAAAGCAAATGTATATCACCCATGCCCTGAGGAGTGCAAGGGCAGTTAAGAAGAAAATGTGTGGGCAGTTCCTCCCACATGCACAGGACGGCCCTATAACTACATCTGAATGCCAGCCTGTAATCCATTCACTAACAGCGTGTCTCTCATTTCAACCTCGAGTGCATGGGCTTGTCAGTGGGGTGGCTTTCTACAGCCCAGTTCATCAGCTTCATTGAACTGTGGAGACACTTTTACCTACAAAATAACCTTACAAACACCTGGCCCTAAAGGCAGAGTTGGGAAAAGGAAATTGATTTCAATTTCCAAGTGTAATGGCTAAAGGTTGCCAGTGTACAGTCAGGGTTCAGGATAATGTTATTTTGGAGCATATCCTGGTTCCCAAGGTCATGTGCAAAGCATGCCTAATGAGATGCTGAAAAATAATAATCTGATAAGGAAGAGGTTCCAAGCTGTAGAGGGGCCCTGCAGATGTTTAATGCAGTTTATATACTTAAAAATCATCACTCACTTTCACTTGAAGTTACTGGCCTTGAACATATCTAGTGGTGGCTACACAGACAGAAGTCCAGATATTAATTAAATTAGAAAAAAAAACACAATTGACCCAAGGAATCACTTTGTTTGTCTCAGGTAACCATATTATTCATAGTTCAAACCGGGAAAATTTTGAGAATGAAAAGGGGGCTATTAATCAAGCCAGGACAATAGGCATAATGTGGTATGTAAGCAAACCTTACTTACGTGCCATTTAGGCTTAGCAGGCAAGCTCTGACATATAATCTTCCTATTGCGGGGAACTATATCAGTCAGTATTTTGGGGTACAGAGCACAAATACATTTGGGGGGAAGATAAATAGAAAATCAGCCTGTTTTTTTTCCCTCTTTGTTCTGAATCATTAGATAGCTCTTTTTTAAAGTCAAATGTGAACATTGGCAATATGATGACAGGTGACTGGATGACCCATCCACCATGGCAACAGTCAAGTGTTTTTCAGCTGATAACAGCTAAGAGAAAAGTTATGTACATTATTCTATTTGAGACCATCTGGTAAGCAGTTCCATTACAAAAAATAAGCTTAGAATACCTGTGGGCCACTTCGGTCTCAAGTTTGGCCTCAGGATTTGGGAGACTTGAAGCCCGATTAATCTCAGGGAGACCCTTCACCTTTAGATTCTTTTCCTGTGTTATTTCAGATGCATAATGACACACTTACACATGTTCTTAAAAGCACAAGAGCTCACGCACATGTGCATGCACATGCACACACATGTACACTGTGTAACACCTGGCAACCAAACTCAGCCTGATGGGGATATCAGGATCTAGTGACAAAAGAGTGTGGCTCAATGTCAGATCTCCAGAATGGTGGGATATCATTCTGTTCCCCATCTTCTGTAATTTACCAGCTGCTTAGGGGTAGAATCTATATCCCTAGGGGGAATTGAGGGGAGGCACCTGCTACAAACCATTTCCTTCATTCAGAACTTTCCTTATTCTCCATTGCCTTTCCTACTTTTCTTCCCTGGAGACCAGATCTTCAACTTCAGCAAGCTGACTCACAAATATCCAGTGAATGAGAGAGTGCTGGCCTTCCTGGCACATAGAGGATATAGTCGAAGTGGTTATTATATGCAAATGCAGGGTTGAATGACCCCTCATAGAGCCCCAATGCCACACTGTAAAAAATATAGTTCTTCTTCTTTGACTTCCATGGGTCTCTTGGGGACTTTTTAGCCTCTGTGTCACCAAGCCATGTGAAGGTTGCCCAAGATTTAGCTGCCTTTTGTAGAGGATCATTTTTAGAAGTTGATAGTGAACTTTCAGGAGCTGATGTGCAAAGAGTATTTAATATTGATTTCCTGTCTGTATTATTGGTCCCCAGGGCTTAGGCTGTTCCAAGGATATGAACTAAGACTTTGCAGATATTTTGTAACTCCCAATTACTCCTTTCTTTCCCATGGCCCTCTCCAGGGAGTAGCCTAAGGTTGCTAGGTGATTGGGATACCGCTTTGTTTTTTCTTTACAATCCCAGGGCCAGTCAGCATTGTTCCTTACCCTCTGGTACACCCTGGGAAACACAAAAGTTATATCACAGGACCATAATATATTGGAGGTTGAACACACTAAAGAGGTCAGCTTGTCTAACTCCTCCTGCAGATGAGATCTTCTGCAGTTGGGGAACTCCCCTGGTTAGGTTCAAATTTGGCCTTGGGATTGGAGGAGGTGGTTCAAGCTAAATTAACCTCAGGAATATCTTATCCTCTTTAACTCTTTCCTTCTTTTAATCACTATAATCCTTTTGTTTTCTTTCGCCATCTCTCCCAAGTCCAGCCACAGACCCCATGTTCCATGCATACTTTCCTAACTGCTGGGATTTGATCAGGTAATGGCTTCCTCTTGCTTGCTTCTATTTTCCAGAGCCACAAGTGGGAGTTTCATGGGCTTTCTGTTTCCTTGAATTGGATTAAACCAAGAATCCTACTTGTATTTCTCTACACACTCATTCCAGTATATGGGGAAATAGAAAGCATAAGCTCTTTCTGAGCCATGAGGGGCCTAAAAGTTTAGAATCTACCAAGGATAGATAACCACTAGTTTCTATGCATCTCAGATCCACACCAACATGCAAAAACTGCTACTCCTCAATTCTTTCTTTCTCCTAAAGAGAATTTACCCTGTCTCATCACTTGCTTTTAGTTCTACTTAACAGAAATTTCATTGTGCCTGGTATTACAGTACCTGTCTGTCTCCACCAGGGGATTGTTAGTTCCTTGAAGAGGTGACAGTGTCTTAGCCATTTCTATGTCTCTAACCACACTAATAGTGTCTGACACACAGAGATATCCAAAAAAGTTTGTTGAATTGAGATTTAAGACATTTTTAGAATGGTCTGTCTATTGCAAACCAGCATAGTGCTAGATACCTCAGTGCTTATAAAACAGCATATATAGATCCCTAATTATAGATTCATTCTTTAATTTAAAAAAAAATAAATATCAAATGCCTACTATATTCCAGGCATTAAGGAAATAGCAGAGAATTTTAATAATTTTGGTTTGGACACATGTAATATAGATGTTACACCATATTCTGGGCCTGGACAGTTTTACTTGGTTGTTGACTAAGTCTCTACTTTACACTCACATAGCAACCTCAACTTGAACAAAACTCTAAGTGCAAATCTATGATCTTTGTCTCTAGATCTATCCCTTTCCAGAGCTCCCAACTGTCCCTTACACACCAGCTGTGATGTCTCCCCATGTCTCCCACCACATAGCAATAGAAGAGGACTCATCTACCTATTATGGGTTGGGAACATGAAATTATGGAAGGCTTTCTGGAGGAGGCTGAATTTAAGCTGGGCCTTGAGGGATAGACAGAGATGAAGGGAAAGGACAATCCAGAAAGAGATAGTGGTAAGAGCAAAGATACAAATATTGTAGGGAAGTGGTCATCAACTTTACTTTGAATTGGGATTAACTGTTGTGTTTAAGCTCTTTATAAAAAGGCAAATTCCTGACACCCCTCTCCATCTCCAGAGATTTTGATTAAAGAAGGTTGTTTTTGTTTTTGTTTTTAAGAAGCTCAGTCTCCTTTAATCATCATTAATCTCTTCTACACAATTGGCTAACTTTTAGTTTTCCATTTCAGTGACATTCTCCATACTCTTTCCTGAAAATAGGCTGTCTGTCTCCTTCCCCTTTCCCTAACCAAGCCTGACCCATTGATTGAGACATTGCAGTTCTCATCTCTTTCCAAAAGCTCTTCTTGACTGAAGCTGCTAGCTCTGTGTCCTCCCTTGTTCTGAACTCTGATCTAAAGCACTGATTGGCCCTACCAAGCATTTTGGGGCTGGTTTAGCAGCCTAATTTAGATGGTGAAAATTGTAGGTTGAGAAAAATCCTATCTTCTTTGAATTTCCCATATCACTTTGCACAGTGCCCTACACATAATACACACTCAGTAAATGTTTATTAAATTGATTTGGCTTAATGTAGCAAACTGACCTTAACCAATACTCTACTCTTGGTTGCAATGGGGAGATTTAGGTCCTGAGTATATGTGAAATCATAAGAACTTCAATCATGGAAACTAAGCATGATAAAAAGGGAATGAACAAAAGCAGACTGTCTTACAGATTTTCTGGCTTGATTCAGGACCTGAATAGTTTATGATGGATTTAGAACCTTTTTATGAAAGGCTTCCTGGCAAGGAGAAATCATCCATCTCTATAGTAGTGATTTTCCCATTTTCTCTATTAGAGTTGTTAAAGCCAGAAAGCTATGCCAAGTATGTAGGAGTATGTGTGTGTGCATGTGTGTGTGTGTGCATGCACATGCTTGTCTTTGCATATTGAAAGCATTACTAAAGAAAGTACATTCTTTATGTTATCTTGCACCAGAATTTCTAGAATCTTTAATAAAATTCACACCCAGGAGCTCATGGCTTCCATTTTATTGTTTTGTTTGATATCACGTTTCAGAGTGAGAGAAATTCCTTTGTCCTTTCTAAAATTTGATAATTATTCTTTATTTTGGGGGGAAGGGTAGATGTTTATTGAAGGAAAAGGAATAATTTTGCATCAGAGTTCCCAACAACTGTAAGGGAAATGTGTGGTGACCCTTTTAATTTTTCACTTAGGGCCAAAAGCCTGAATACTTTTTATATCATTCTTTTCCTGAATCACCATTTCCCTAGAATCTTGAGAGTTGTTATTAGGATCAAGGGCAGGTTTTATCCACCAATGTCAAAGTTTCTGTGCACCTTTTTTGGTACAGGGAAGTCTCTGAGTATCTGGTTTCCCTCTCCTTTTGGACACATGGGAAGATTGTCTTTAGGCAATAATACATGAGCAGATGTGACATGAGTCACGTCAGCATGGTTGCGTTTAGTTGCTGGTACTCGACTTGCCAACCTTCTCTTCCGCTGCTGACAAGATTGTGGAGGCGAGTGTTGATATGGAGGTCTAATAATAATCCATCACATGGAAAACAGCTACCCTGGAGAGTCACCTGGATCTATAGCACAGTTTGCATGAGTGAAATATAAGTAAACCATTGTTGTTGGAAGCAACTGAGAGTTGAGGATTACTTGTTATTGCAGCATAGACTATCCTATCCTACCATAAGCACCAAAGAAATGTTGTTTTTGTCCTGATGGGGATCACTTTCAGCCAAAGAAACAAAAGGGTTATTTTTCTTTTGTCTGCGCTAATTCACTCATTTAGTCCCTAAATGGCATGAATTGTGAATAGCTAACAAAACGTCATCTTCTTAATACATTATTTGCATCCTGCATTTAAATAAAAAATTTTCCCTGCTGAACTGTGCTTCTGATTCTGAAATGTGGTAGAAGGACAAATTTCTTTGAACTCATTTCTACCATGTCTGGCATATAGTAGGCATTTAAGAAATATTTGCTCAACTTGATGTACTATGAGAAAATCCTATTCTAAGGAGTCTGGCTATATTGGAACAGGTTGATCCTTGGAAGAATTGTGGTATCAATGAAATTTGTACCACTGCAGCCTCTCCTCTCTTCTCCCTCCTCTCTATTCCCTAAATTATCCTCTCCCTCCATTCTCTACCAGTCACCAAATATTCATGTGCTATCCTAAGTTCTTCCGGTCAGAAAAGTCAGTTGATAAATTCAATATCAATAAGGGAGAAATCAGGTCATGTGTTACCTTTCCTAGAGAGGATTACATTCTGTTAAGGTAGAGCAGTGTTTCTCAAAGTGTGGTGCCAGGCTGGTTCAGACAGTATCAGCATGATCTGAAAACTTGCTAAAAATCTAAGTTTGGGGGCCCCACCACAGACCTACTGAATCAGGAATTCTGGAAGTAGAGCCAAGCTACCTTTTTTCTAAAACTTTTTAATAATGCAATCTGTGTTTTAACAAGCTGTCCAGGTGATACTGTGATGCTGATACACTAAAGTTTGAGAACTTGTTTTAACTTACTTTGTAGATAGGAGCTTGCCTATGTGACCTACATGCTAAGTCAGATTCTGAATGCAAGTCAAGGCATGGCGCTGCATACACCTAACCTTATGAGTAAGTAGAATAGGTTGCAGCTTAGTGGACGTGATTTCAGGACTGCTAGAAAAGGATGAAGACAGATTTACTGCTTGTCATGTTCCCTGACATTTCACCATTAGAGATTCATTTCATAGTTTCCTATGAAAATTTTACTAATGTTTAGAGGAGTATACTTTCAACTGGTATCAACCAATACTCTGCTGAAAACTAGAATTGGCTACAGTGGGACATCTGGAAATAGGAAAGAGAGTAAGAGACAAATATTATTAACTGCAGAATGCTGGTCCCATCTCTGTGTACCATACCTAGTGATGTTGGTGTTTCTTACTCACTGTGAGCCTAAGAGCCCAAAGCAAATTCCTGATCTGGGCATTCTTCCTACACCTCTCATTTGCCAGTATTTTTGAAATAAACTTTCTAGTCCCTTTGTAACTCTGTAATAGACACAAAGTGAAAAATTACAAAGGAATGTTCATATTCCAATAATAAAAAATCACATTAATTCTAGATAATAGGGAGAGAGTATAGTATATGTTTTCTAGGCGTGGACGACAAGTCACTTGAAATTGGATTACCACATCCTGTGCTGAGCAATTCCCAACCCACAGACTTCACTCAGCCCACAGATCATCAACAGAAGATAAATTAAGGTTAAAAAGAAACTTCTTAAAGTTCCAGGGACTAGGTGCATCTGACATGCCCCTTAGCCTACAGTTAAATATTTCCAGTGGACAAGAACTATCATTTTGTCCGTATAGGTACACAGCATATAATTGAACAGAATAATACAGTATATATTTACCTCCCTTTCAAATGCTTCAACATTTACCATTTACAATTGCAAATGACTTTCAGTAATCTACATATCTCTAAATATAGGTAAAACATTTATTTTGGCTATGTGGGGCAGTTCGTCAGAGAAAGGCCCCGTGTAAACTTTGATCTGAATCATTTATAGGGGTCTGATGACAAAAAGCCTTGTAATTCTAAGCATAGCACACCAGCTACATCCAAGCCCAGAAATATGCACATTGTAGCCATTCGATTGCTAGTTTACTTTGTTAAGTGTGGGAAGATGCAAGACCCTTCTAGGAATTTTTCTTTTTAGTCTAGCATGAGAGAATGCTAAAACAATCAACATTTGGTGTCAGATAGCAAAACTAGTGAAAAAAGCTCTTTTCCAAAAAACAGACAATAAGAAATGTCATTAACTCAAATGTTCAGTGTTTAATTTTTAAGAAATAAACTACCTGTCTCTGGCCAAGTGCCTTGTCTTCCTTGGCCCTCTACTTCTTGGAGGGCTTAGGTGAAGTTAAGGACATAGAAGATAGGCCATTTGTCTCCTGGCCAGCAGCTGGCCAAATATTGGAATAAATCACCCCAGCAACAGCAGTTTTGCTATCACAAACCCAGCCTTGGGCATAGTCATTTGCAGAGCTCTGTCACCTCGAAGCGTGCAAAGTCACTTTTCCTTTGATGAAGAAGGGGTAGGGTAGCTGTTTTAGAGAGGCTTGCTTCAAATTTTTCTCCACAAATATTTCCTGCAACTGACCACGGGTGGGGACTAAATTCCTCTAAGACACATGAATTTTATTCTTAGCAATCAGTGTTGTTGCCTAAGTCCAGAGTCCAGCTCTGGGGTCCAATGAAGCCCAGATTCTGAGCCCTCAATCACACTTAAGTTCCTGGCCTCTGTGGCCCATTGATTGCAGGCAGTTTTTTTTTCTCACTGACTTATGTGCATTTGAAAAGTCCTCAGTGGGTGAGTACAGGAAGCCTCACAACAGCATCAGCTAGTGCTCCTTTTAGTCTGTATGTAATATATCCCTAGGTCTTGTAATAAGATACTAGATTCCCATTTCTTATGCTCATGTGACAGTGTCCTTAGGGGTCTCATGGCCTTACTGCCAAATGTGTGGGTCAACATACAATCCACCTGTGGCAGCACCCACATGTGGTTCTTAGGCTATAACACTGGCTTACTCACCCACATTGACACATACAGTCTCTGGAAATATTTTCTGATACTCGTGAGGCCATGCCCTGACCTTTATCACCATCTTGGGAAGAAGAACTATAGATTCTCTCTGAGACTTCTCTTTGTTCAGCTAGGCAGGTCAAAGCTTGCAACTCAGAGCCAATAGCAGTGTACACACTGACAAAAAAAATATACAGCAAAAAGTAGCCAAATCCCTAACGTTGAATATGCAGTATAATTGTCACCTAGCTCCTGCCATGCTGAATGTCCTTTGTACCCTGCTTTAGCAACACCTATGTGTCACCTATTTGAAAAGAACCTCTAGTGCTAACAACTCCACCTAAACTCCTAATTCTCTTGAAGAACTTTCAAAAGAAAAAGCCATATTCAGGGACAGTACTGATACAATCACATTGAAGGAAGAAAACAACTAGCCATTTTGCTTCTGGAGCATACCCTCTTCTTCAATAAAAAATCTAATATTTCTGATTTGAGGGAGCTGTTCATGGTGCCTCATTAAACCAAAGCAATTGTACATGAGGTTCCTGTCATGCACTGAACATTTTGTAGGTTTCCATATTTCTTAGCACATGAGGTAAACCTGGCATAGGATGAGGGTTCAGGATGGCTGGTGGCCTCCCATTCTGCTTGGATGCCTACCTCAGCCAGAAACTCAACAGGAAATCTGCTTGAGCTTGGCACTAGGGACACGGCTAATTATAATTAAATGTTACCCAGTCCCCAATTAGAAGCTGGATATACCACCTGGCAAGCTCTCCTTCATTTCTAGAAAACTAAAATATAAGAGAGAAGCTTTCTTTAGCTTTTTTTTAAAAAAACTCATCTGTTTAAGCTTGACCTATTATTTCCAATGCCTCATGAGCAAACAACTTAGATGGTAAAATCCGTCTGGTAATTGAAACTGTAAAAATTCACACTCTGACATGGGCTCAAAATCACTTGGAGAGATGAGATACATAGGGAGGAGAGAAGTTCTCCACTTTCTGAATTTGAGAAATGCCAGCAGCTCATTCTCTGCCATCCTGGGAACTATACAAGCTAACAGGCAAGTTGCCAGCTCCACACACCCAGCCTTTTTGAATTGGCGGTCATATAGAGTGATATGATCAACTTGTGTAACTCTGTCTGCTCTTCAAATATTTCCTCCTACCCCAAGAATGAGGTATTTTTTAATACCTTCTCATTCATTTCCTCCACACCCCTTGGCTACTATGATAAACACATTTGGATGAAGGTGTTAATGGCAGCTAATGACAGTTCATTCCTATGCCTAGGCATTTTTCTATATTTTTGATGGGCCTTCCATGCCTTAAAACAGAGAAGTAAGAAATTTGGAGGTTTTGAGTCAATGCAGTAAGGACTTAGATTAGCAGTATTCTGGGAGAGAGAGGGGATTTTTCACTGTCTTCTCCAGCTACTCAAGAGTCAATTATTTAGGAGCTTTCCTGGTGACCACTCCTCAGGTGTCTCCCCATACTCCTGCAGCACCTAAGCCCCATCAAGCAGAAAAAATAATGACAATTAACCCAGAGTTTAACTCTGCAGGTTTCACTGCCCAAAACCTTGAAATTCAGAGTAAAGGAAGGGTTAATTTAAAAATTTTTATAGCCTAGTACTCCCCACTCCTAGTTCCTTCCTTGCTATTCAAACCAAGACTTGACATTTCTAATTAGGAAGTTTTACATCCAGGCGAGCGGAATTTACCCCCAGCTGGGAAAACATAGCTTAGTAAGAGTTTGACATCAGCCCTCATTGATCTGAAGATTATCTCCCGTTTGAGACTGAAGAGCCTCTGGGAGACTGGAGAGGGGAAACAAATGTGGGAAAGTGTGTAGAAATGCTTTCTTTGACTTCGGGGTTAGGTGGATAAAGTCTGGCACGCAGAGACTTGGGAGCAGAAATCGTTTCCTTTCTTCCCACTACTGCAGCCTTTCTCCCCCAGCTCTCCTTGTCAATATTTCAAATCTGAACTTACTAAAGGAAGGCAAAGAACGTGCTGATCACAGCCATTGGAAAGATTTTCACATTGTTTTAACTTTCCTGACAAAACGGCTTATTGCTTTGTGGTTTTCAGAGATTTGGTGGGGATATTACAGGATATTTGAGTTAGACGGAGAGAGCACTCAAGAAAGTTGAGTTCCCTAGATTTTTCTCCCAGGACCAACTGTATTAGTGGTCCTACCAAAATGATAGTCATCGGGAAGCCTACATACGAATTGGGAACTATATACAAGTTCTCTTCCTCGTATTTTACTTGGTTTCTTCCTTTGGTACCTTTGACACACCAGTGCCCATTACCCTATGTCTTCCCTCTGTGGCTTAGGAACTTCTTGTTGTGCCCTTTATGTCCATACTGAGTGCCTTTGACTTGGCTCACCTTCCCTACAGGATGCCTAGTGGTAGGACGTAGCTTCCCTGTAGTGGAATGTCCTCGACTAAGGAGAAAACTCTGGTCCCCAAATTACGTAGCCAAAGTGTATGGAGGCATATCTCGGAAGCACAACCCATACTTCTCGTTGCAGACCTGTTTACATGCTACTCTCGTCTCTCTTGGGACCACTCTACTCTATTCCTGACCTTGCTACCACCGAGGATGGTGATGTGACATGAATAGTTAACTTGGTGTTGAGCTCCGCTGCGTGGCTGTTCTTCAGTGGGCTATATGTCTTTAACTGCTAGAACATGTAAGGCTGCCCAACTCCCATACCTTACTGTTGTCCTGAGAAGTCTTGTCAGGGACACCACTCAGGGCTCTGCTTGATTCCCAAGAGAATTGACACTGCCTTGAGACAAGACTTGTGAGGGCTGGAGTGCCCTTTTCTTAGAATTTGGAATGAGTTATAGCCTTCAGAGTTGTAGTATTCCTTTGGTTACCTCCTTCTAGAGAATTATTTAACTATTATGTAGGAGATGTGATGAGATTACCATCCACAAGTCTCTAATAAACCCTAGGATCCTTGTATAAATTGACTTAGTGTCCTACAGTGCTAGAGAAATATACAAATTTGACTATAACAAGGACCTAGGCTTAAACTGATAAACTTATTAATGGAAGAGGACCTTGCTACTGCAGAGTGTCTTATAAATAAACTTTCGGATATAATGTCCTTGCCTTTGAGTCAAAGCTTAAAAATGGCTAAAGTAGTGGGGAGTTTTATACAGAAGAGACTAGCAAGGCCTTAGAAGTCCCTTGAACAACTTTAAGTAGGCAGCCACCTGCATTTCCTATATACAGGACCACCTTGGACCTAGAGCAAAAAGGCCTGAGGATGAAACAAGTGAGAGAAATGGTAGCAGCAACTAGGTGCACCAAGAAAGGAGCTAGGGTCTTTTCTTGGGGAGCTTAGAATTAGGTGGGTATCAGAGTTCAAGGCAGCTCTTTAAGAGTACCATACTGTGTTCCTGACTTTTTCTATTCTGATGTTCTGATAATGTGACAGAGAAGAGGGAAGAACCACACAGTGCTCTCTAACTTATAAGTTAGAAGGTAGGAATGGCATGTATTTTATCTGGGCAGAGAAAAGAGCCTTCTCTCTTGAACAGAGTACAGAGTTGTACTTTCTCTAAATCCTGTAGCATATAGTAGCTTTGAAGATGGCAGAGAGGGTGCTGTGGCAGTGGCAAGTAGAGTTAAAGTATGATACAATTTATGTAAGTTTGATTTGCAAAGCGCACTTCAGGAATATGGCTATATTGTAAAACATTAGATACACATGGAAATAGCACTATGGGTCATGTTTCAAAGAACTTAAGCCACTTTATAATGATGACTATATCTTCAGAATTCCCCTTGGTGGTAAGCAGCATAAATTGTGATTTGGAAGAACCAAGGGATATGGATTCAGTTTGGGCTTAAATTATCAGTCTAAGATATGCATGTGCTTTCCCATTCAGGATAGCAGGCAAACTTAGTACACTGATTCTTTTTTTCTCTGTTGAAGTGCATATAAGGAGAGCTGGGGCTGGGGGCAAAATTGTACAGTCAGCCAAGCTTTTCTTGGAAGCTTCAGCCTTTCCTTTCTGCTCCCTTTGCCCCTTGAAGTACTTCTCTTTCAAGTTCTCAGTACCCTGCTGCTTTCTACCTTCCTCCCTTAATTAACCAGGAAATAATTTGATCACTTTACTTTCACTGTATTCTTGTGATGATGATTTTTCTGCCAGGTGTTATTTGTACTTCACTTCAATTCAAATCAATGGCTATTGAGCATCACTGCATGCAGGTACCAACTGGGCTAGATGTGGCGGATATAAAGGCTAATGAGTCATGGCCCCATCCTCAAGAACTTAACAAGTTAATGTTTAAATGGAAGAGATGAAAGACGAACTCTAGGATAACCCAGAGACAAGATTGCAAAATGTGCTATAAACAAAATTCAAATGAAATATAACAGAAATATATGAGAAGTAGGTTATTCTTAGAACGTTTTTAATCGGGGCTTGAAAGTTTATTACCAGCAAATAGAGATGTTGGAGAAGGGTATTATGAGCAGAAGGAAGAGCAAGGGAAAAGTACACTAAAAGCAAAGTGTAGGACATATTCCAAGAAAAATGAGGAGTTTCCTGTGGCTAGAATATAGAGTACATGCAGAGCATGCTATGGGAGATGATACCAAGAAACTTTGGTTATTAGGAAGAATAGTTTAATAGATTTCAATCTCTATGGAACAGCGATCCATCAATCATTTTTGAAGAGAAGAGCTCTAATTTAGGAAAGTAAGTCTGATGGGACTATGAATTTTGGTTTGAAGTCGGGGAGCCTGAAGGATGGGAAACAATTAAGAAGCTGCTGTAATTGTTCAAGTGATATGTGATGATGCTCTGAACTGGTCTACTGGCAGAGAAGATGGAAAGTTGAGACAGATAAGAAGACAGGGAGAAGAAGATCTCGAGTATTTTAGTGACTAACTAGAACTGATAGATGGAGAGGAGGGAGGCTTTAAAGATAATACCATTACATCAATCCTGATCAAATGAGAGAAGGGTAATTCCTAAATCAAGGTTGGAATCACTGGAGCAGTTTGTTGGAGGAGATAGGTGATGAAATCAGATTGCAACATGTTGAGCTTAGTTGTTACTTGTATAATCAGTTGGCGTTATTTAGGATGCAGTTGGAAATGGAAGCAGTGTGATTCTCAGGAGAAAAATCAGAGTGAAAAGTATGGATTTGGAAGATATCATCATAGATGTGACCTATCACTCTATAGGACTGGTGGCATCACTAAAAGTGGGGGTCTAGTGTGAGAAGAGAAGACTGAGGATATCTCCTTGTGGAACTCCTATATTCAGGAAACAGAAGGGAGAAGAGCTGATGAAGGATACCTGAGCAAGAGTAATCAAAGAGATGTGATAGTGAGATAAGTACAGACTCACCAGCCCATCTGTTCCTTGAGGGCAGAAGCTTTGTTGTATTTGTCACTCTACCTCAACATAGTAATCGCCCAAGAAATACTTGCCAAACGAATGAATGAATATCACAGAAGCCAGTGGGGAAGACTACTTTTCACAGGGGATCAACACTGACAAATGTGGTCTGAAGTTGAATAGAATTGCACATGGGAATGGCACTGGACATGGTGATAAAGAGGTCATTCTTTGGTAATTTGGTCAGAACAGTATCTGTGGAGAGATGAGGGCAGCAATCAGATTAGAGTAATTTGAGTAGTGAGTTGGAATTGGACATGAAGAAGCAGAACTAAATATAAACTACTGTTATAACAAAGATTTGGAATGAAGAGAATGAGAGCTATGGGATAGTTTTTTCATGGAAAGGATTTTTCACGCATTTAATAAATATCCATTGATTGTCTACTATTTCCTAGATACTTTGCTAGATGCTGGAATTTTTTAATTAAAGGAAGATTTGAACAGGTTTGCAGACAAAGAGAAGGAATCAATGCAAAGTAAAGAGACTGAAAATGTAAGAAGCAGAAGGGCTTAACTCAGACTAAGCTTTTAAAGGAGGCCAGAAGAGCTGAAAGGGACAGCAGAGATTCAGAGATTAGTCTTCAAAGAGATGGATACTTCTTTCTTTGAAACAAGAAGTAAGATTGAAAGAAAAGAAAGGTAAAAATATACGAAACTTTTGAAGTTGGATCACTGAGAGCTTAAACAAGTCATACTAAATCCCGCCCCCCCCCAGAAAAGTGGATAGAAGAGATCATCTGTTGAAGTTTAAGGCTTGAGGGCCTTGGAAAAAGTGGAATATCTCTGGTACAGGAACCTTGAAAAATTTCCTAAGTGGGCCAGACTACTGAAAAATAAAAGCATTGCCAATCAGCTCTGAAAGGCCAGCCGAGGTTGGACAGCAAAAGTTAGTACGAAAGAGCCCATCATGATATTCACATAACTTCCCCCAGAAGTGCTCAGCCCCCCAAGAGTGGGAAAAGAGTAAATGGGCATTTGAATAATTTTAATAAATAATTTAATTTTGGATTTGGTAGAGACACATAGATGAAAGACAAAGGAGTGAGAGTTTTGAGAGTACTGGTAAGAGAGAACATGATTCAATATATTTTTCCAATTTGTTGAGCACCTTCTAGGCCAAACTCATTATGAAAGATGCTTTTCCTGCATATTCTAATTTAAATCTCATGATATTTCTGGAAGATGGGGTTGTTATTATAGCATCCAGTATAAAGAGGATGAAACATTGGCTCAGAATGATTGCCTAAAATTTCACAGCTAGTTTGAATGGGAGCTGGAACTCAAACCCCTGTCTGACTGTCTCCGAATACCACAAATTTTAAGTCTTTAGCAGTAGAGTTGATTTATTGTCTTCCTTACTGTTAAAGGGATATTAGGTGGGAGTGGGGTAAGGGATTACAGATATTTGGGAGCTAGAGAGGCTTTTCCTTTGTCCCCTAAAGAGTTAAACACCCCCTCCCTTGCTATTCCTGAAGGTAGCTCCTTTATGCTTAGGGGCCTGGGTCAAAGAATGAGTCAGTTCCTACAGTTGTCCCTCTCCTTCTACTTGCTAGGGTGTCATGTTTTAGAATGCTTCAATTTTGAAGTTAGGATGACTTGGGTTTGAATCTTGCTACATAATAGTTGTGAAACCTTGAGTAACTTATATAACCTCTCAGGACCTTAGTTTCCTCATCTGTGTAATGGAGACAATAACTACCTCATAGGATGAAGCAAGATGATATCTATCAATCCCCTAGCAGAGTGTTATATGAGCTCAGTAAGTGCCATTATCACTCAAAACTGTCTGTCACCATTACTATTATTTTTTCCTACTTTATCAACATTGGCCTTATCCTCTCCCATTGGTCTGCCTCAGGATTCTTAGATGCTGGGGAATATTCCTCACAGAATTGTGATCATATTCTTTTCCAATCCGTAAGGCCTAGAAATCAATTCAAAATCTTATAGTCCAGAGTATCAGGTGCCTCAGAACATCCTGCATCCAGATTATTTGACTGGGGCCCCTGAGGTTTGGGGCTGGGGCATGAAAGAAGCCAGGCACTTTAGCTGTTAGTGGGTGAAGCACAGGGACACTTGATTCTGGAACAAGGCAGGGAAGAACAGTTGGTTGTAGGGTAAGCTCAGATGTTAGAGGCTAAAATCTGAGACCTGTGTCTCCTTTAGTTTGTGTGGTGAGGATGATGATTAAATGAGGTCAGTATAAAATGCCCACAATGATGCTAAATTACTAAAATTACAAAGATAAATTAATGAATGCATTTTTATCACTCTCTGCTTTTCAGCTCTTTCTTGATCTGGCTCCTCTCTCATTTTCTAACCTTATTCCTGCTTCACACTTTCTACTCCAGCAGTGATGAGGTGCTTGCCTTTTCCTCACACACATTCCACAATGTTTTTGCTGCCAGTGTGCCTTTGCTCCTATTATCTGTTTGTACTGACCGCACTTCCATCCTTTTCCTAGTGCATTCCTACTTACTTCTCCATTAAGAATCAAGTCATGTATCACCTCCTCCGGAGAGATTTACCTGCCTTCTTCTCCCCATACCCCAGATCAGATTGGGCTCTCAAAACATATTGTGTATATTTGCACCACAGCACTTCTAAATCGTTTTATCAGTTTGTCTTCTCCCTCTGGACTTTGATCTCCTGGAGGACCAGGATGGTATCTTATTTATCTTTGCACTCATAATATTTAGCATGGCATTTAGCATGAAATTAATATTCAGTAAATACATATGTTTAAAAAACATGAGTTTCCATGTAGCATAGTAATAATTATGTAGGTCATTTAATGTGCATTGGATGACAACTTTGTTGCAAGTTTTGTTGGATTACAGCAGTGATCTCTCTATATGTTTGCTCAGTCTTCATGGTTTGTTGCTGATATAGCATGACTGTCTGCTCACAACTTAAACAAATTACCGGGAACACTGCTTACAAGGCACACATTTTTCTTTATAGTCCTTTGTTCTTTAACCTCTGGGGATTTCTGAATTGCTGTATACTATTTAGTTTGGAACAAAATCCCAAAGAATGCAGCCTCCTGCAAAACAAGCTAAAAATACATATATAATATTTCTGTGGCCATATTTCATTGTATAAGTAAAAGCCAATTTACCTGGCCTCCTATCACTAATAACTCTGCATTAACTGGTCCCTTTCCACAGTCACTATTCAAAGAGAACTGATGTTTATAACCCGAGCCCTGAGGCCCTGTGGCTTCATGAAGTGCCTTCTGAATCATCAAAAGAAAGTTCAAGCTCTATTCAACCTTGTTTCACTATAGAATATATTTTCTCTTCTCATTCCTTGAATGTTGTCTGCTGTAGAATGGTAATTATCAAGTAGAATCTTAGATTAACCACATCCCTTGACCATGCCAGAAAACAGATTTCTTTAAACAGGTCTGGTGACAGAAATTGGATTTTTGTGTATAATTTAAATAGCATTCCAAGTATGATTTCTGTCTTTAATGTAAGGAACCTAGATGCTGTTTCTTTTCTTTCAGAGAGAGTTATTCTAAGGATTAATTAAATGATACCTGAATCATGCCTCTGGCCTGTCAGAGAAAGGTGCTAGATAAGTGCAATACCACTAAGTGAAGTAGATGTCACTTCTTCTAGTCAATATTGAAAAAATCTTACAGTTTTCATCTAAGTGATGAAGATATTTTTCCTCTTATAGTTAAGGTTGACCGTTTCTTGCTCCAATTGGATACAGAGTTTTGAATTAGTGTCCCACAATGTACGCTTTTCCTAAGCTCTGTGACTGGCATTGTATTATGTTGTATCTTGGAGTAAATGAATACTTCTAAATTAGCGTGACTCCAGATAACAGGTTAATGTCATTTTGGGGGAGATTATTTCCTTCTAGGAAATATGCTTGTACATGGTAACTATTACATTAAATGTTACTATGTGTCCTTTGGCTCAGATGTCCACTTCATTCCTAGCCGGCTGAGCCCAAGGGATAATGTAAACCAACCTGAAGGTGCCCACCTCTGGGAGAGCGGTTTTGAAAGAATAGTTTATGGCCTGGCTGACACCCCACATGGTATCTACTAAAGTATCCATAGTACAGGAAGATTAAATTAAACAGATTTTCTTTCCTGGGAAATTGGAATCAGGACCAGAGGTTCCAACTCGTCTCTTTTAATGTCTCAAAATTAGACATCATATGAGGCTGAGGCTGGAGTACCTTGTTTTGGCTATATGTACATGGAAGAGAGAAAGCCAGGAGAAAGGGAATGAAAAAGAGAGAGAAGGAGAGAGAGTTTGTGTTGTGGACTGAATGTGTTTTCCCAAAGATGTTTGAATGCTTCCGTTTTCATATGTTGAAGCCCTAACCCCCAATGTTATGGAATTTGAAAGTAGGAATATAATTAGGTTTAGGTGATGTCATAAGGGTGGACCCCCATGATGATGTATTAGTATCCCTATAAGAAGAGGAAGAGACCAGAGCTCTCTCTCTGTCTCTCTTTGCCATGTAAGGACACAATGAGAAGGCAGACATCTGCAAGAACAGAAGAGGGCCCTCACCAGGAACCAAATCTGCCAGTACCTTGATCTTGGACTTCCCAGCCTCCAGAACTGTGAGAAATAAATGGTGCTTAAGCCCCCCAGCCTATGGTATTTTGTTTTAGCATCCCAAGCTGACTAATAGAGAGAGAAAAGCAGAGATACAGAGAAATTAAGAGACAGGGGACCATTTGGCCCCAAAGAAAAAGAGGTAGTAGCAGTCTTTTTTCTAATCAGCTTTGCACTCCTGGTTCCAGGTCCTCATGAAACCTGTGTATGGTCCCTAACCTAGGGTCTCTGACTTACTCCTGTATTATTCTAATAAATTCCACCACTCTTTTTTCTCCTGGCCAGTTTGATTGACTTTTTGCTCCTTCCTCCCATATGAACTCTAAATAAGATAGCCACTTGATTTTTATCTTTATTTACATGGAAAAAAACAAAATGATGTTTTTAAATATATGTTTTTAGTACTAGATGGATATTTTGTATTGGAAATTTGCCTAGTGTTTTACAAGGATGATATAAATAACTGACTTTTATGCATGGACCATTTTATAGAAAATATTAAAACAAAATAGATGTTCAATTTCCTTTTTTACCTTAACATTATTGAGAATTATGTAGATTTTTCCACATTATTTGGCATCAGTGAATCTTCAATCTAAATATTGTGGGACAGTAGGTTATATGAATATATATGTATACATATACTTTACCCCATTTACATCTTTACTGAAGATATTCAAAGGTCATATTGCTTTTACGATTTTACCACACTGTTGCTAGAGACTGCTGATCTTTAATTAAAAGGTCAGATCTCTCAGCTTCCTCCGGTGACTTATGATTATTTTCATTACCAATGAGCTGAATTTGTACTATTTAATAAAGCTGGATTTAAATAATTATTTATTCTCTAGAGCTGTGGAACAATTTATTAATTCTGAAGGCTAAATTGAACTTAAAATATTCCATTTCATTCAAATATAACCTTCATTAAATAGCATTGTTAGAAATCTCTAAGGACATTTTGATCAGCACCTTTTCTATCTCCCCTTTGGCCACTTGAAAGCCACACCATCTTGAATTTCTTGGTTCTTAGAAGCAAGATTGAAGCCACATTTGGCTTTCATGCCCAACTCACTCCCTTGAAGCAGCTTTCACTTCCTAGGCCCATCCCAAGAACCAAATGCCTTCAGACTCCTCTTGGTTACTGGAGGTGCTGTCTTTCTAAGCTCTGCCCTCCTCCCAGGTTTCAATATTTGCCTCTTTCATCCCTATATCCTCATGCAAAATTGTAGTGGCTAAAGTCTCATGCTATAGAAGCTCTGTTTTATCTCTGTGGTAAATCAATTCTCATGACGGTGTCCACAACTATAGATGATTTGGTAGATTCTCTACCCTGGTGCAACTAAAATTGAAATTTGAATTGGAACTCCTGTCTCATCAACATGTAATGACTTAACCCATAGAACCAAATGATAATGAAAACTTGGGGATTTAGGGTATGAGGTGGGCCAATGTGGGTTCTTCTATGATTTCCCACTTCACATGGTAGAAGTTTCTCTCCACTTTTGAATCCTAGTGTGAACTCTGGGAAACAAAGATAGAAGTGAATTCATAGTGGTACAGGAAGAAGAATAGAGATGGGGCAGTTGGAAATACTCTCTTGTTCTACTCTGACACTCTAGTGAGATCTTTGCTCTGTGTTATAATTTCATTTACTCATTCAAGAAATCTTTACTGAGCATCTACTCTATTTTGCTAAGCGTAGTGCTAAAACACACACTCTTCCCTCAAGGAGTGTGCAGCTAGGGAGGGAGAAATAAAAATATACATATATTTTCATGTTATCATTGCTGTTGATAAGAAAAACATAGAAAAGGGACACCTAATCTATACCTGAGTATTCAGGGAAGGCTTCTAAACAAAAAGTGACCTTTAAGAGCAGCTCTAAAGGATGAGGAGGAGTTAGCCAGGTGAAGTGTGTGTGCGTGGGTGAGGCAGGGAGCGAGGGAGGGAAGGGAAGAGAGAAAGAAAGAGAGAAGGTATGTTGCAGGTAGGGGGAAGAGGAAGATGAAAACCTGCAAAGGCTTTGAGCTCTTTTAGGGCATAGAAATTAATTTGTCAAGATTAGAATATAGACTACAAGGGTAGGCATAGGCAATAAAAGAAGCTGGAAAGAAAAGCAAGGCCCAGAATGTGAACAGCTTTTTACATCATACTAAGGGGTCTGAACATTATCTTGAGGATAATGGGGAACTTTTGAAAAGTTTTAAAGCAGGAAATTTACATCATCATTTCATTTTCCAAAAATCACTTTGGGTGCTGGATATGGAATGAATTTGATTGGGGCAAAGGAAAATGCTGGGAAACTAGATAGACGGCTGTTTCAATTGTTCAGGTGATGGCAGTGGCAGTGAGGATGGAGAGAAGTGAATTGATTCATGATATATTAGAGCTGAAGTGTAGATTTTGAGACCATCTCTATCTAATGTCTACACAAATAACTAGCACAGAGTGGGTGTTCAATTGATATTTGCTCAGTGAGTGAATCAAGGTGGCTAAATGAAGCCTTGGTATATACTAAAGCCTGTGTGGGAATAAATATATAGAGAGAAGAGGAGAGGACTTAGGACTGAGCCTGGGGCTCTGCTCATGTTTATAGAAAGAAAAAGCCAATGAAAAAGCTGAAGAAGAAATGACAAAGAAGTAGGATGAGAAGTGTGGAGAATAAAAAAGGGAATTGAAATTGAGGAAGTAGTGACAGCACATATACATTTTTCATTCAAGATGTTTGGTAGTTTGAAGTATATGAGAAATAGGACTCAAGGGATAGCATGGCCCGAAGAAGAGTTATTTTTAACAAGTGAATACATGAGTACTTTTTAAATTCAAAAATTAAAGGGAAGAAACAAGAACCAAGAGAAGGCAGAGCTAGGTGACAGAAACATGTTAGATGGGAGGGGGTCAAGAGTACTGTGGTAGGCAGAATAATGACACCTACCACCCTGCCCCCCCCAACAAAGATGTCCACATCCTAATCTCTGGAACCTGTGAATGTTTTACCTTACCTGTCAAAAAGGACTTTGCAGATGTGATTAAGTTAAGGACCTTGAGATGAAAAGATTATCCTGAATGATCTGGGTGGGCCCAATGAAATCAAAAGGGGCCTTAAAAGAGTGAGAGAGAGGAGATGTGATGAGGAAAGCAGAGTGTAAGAGTCAGACAAAGATGTGAAGATACTACTCAGCTGGCTTTGAAAATGGAGAAGAGGGGCAAGAGCCAAGGCATGCAGGGGGCCTCTAGAAGCTGGAAAAGACAAGGAAATGGATTTTCCCCTGGGGCCTTTAGAATGGAACATGGCCCTGCCAACACTTAGATTTTAGCCTAGTGAGATCTGTGTTGGACTTCCGACCTCCGGAACAGTAAGATAATAATTTTGTGTTGTTTAAGACACTAAGTTTCTAGTAACTTGTTGCAGCAGCAATCGAAAACTAATACAGGCACCAGGGGAGCTATGTGCCTTGCAAAGAGGGCTACATCTTCTTGTGAGACTGAAGAAAACACAGAAAATGAACAACATAATGAGATTTTCAGATGTAAAGAGTAAAGGGGCACTGAGAGTTTATATGTGTCCAGACAGGCTCTTTCAAAAATACTGGAAGTTGAACCGAATGATTCAGAACTAGTTAACTCAGACCCAAATGTCAAAGGCAGGCATTATGCATCATTGGTTGTGGTCATTTTAATGTGGATTGGCTCTATGTTAAGTAAACATAATATACAATCATTGAACTATTCCAAATAGATACTCATATTGCTTAGAAGGATTATTTTTTAAACTGTAGATTTCGTACCAAATTTTTAACTCCATAAGGGCAAGGAATACACAGGTCTTTTTCACTGTTATTTCCCATGCATAGCACAGTGCCTAGCATGTCACGGGTGTGCAATAAATATTTGCTAAATGAACGAATAAAAGGAAAGGCATCACCATAGGGAGTCTCCAACATATTAAGAAAGGTTTAATGCATATTTTTATCTACACACAGGTTTTCATGAATATAGGTTTTGTGTAAAGAGGGGGATGCCAACAATTGGATTTATCATTTATTAGATATATTGAGCATTTTGGGCTTTCACTCTCTGCTCTGGGGATATGAGATACAGCAGTGAACAAAACCAGTGGCTGCTTTCATGCAAGGTGTAGTATTTTTAAGGGAGACAAACAATATACAGATACACTGGGGATTCACAAGTACTTCTGTACCTCCTACAGGGAGATGGCATTGTTTATCCAATATTAATAGGATATGAGCTTTGAGTGATTATCCAAAAATATGGGTTTGTAGTCATCCATGTTCTTATCTAGCCCCCTTTTTATTAGGTTCCACTCAGGGGTGGTTATTTGATAGAGCAAAGGAGGAAAACTAGCATTTCTTGAAGGCATTCTGTGTACCAAGCACTGTGCTGGGTTCTCTGTCTCTCTCATCTACCCACCTAAAATGCATGTACATTTACTATTTTAATATAAAGCTAAAAGCAGTTTACGTAAATTATTGTCTATTATTATCTCCATTTTACGCATGAAGAAACAGGCTCAGAGATATAGGGGAATCGCTCAACAACCCACAGCTGGTAAGTGATGGAGACAGGATTTGAATGCTTGTTTACCTCCGGAACCCATTGCACACAAACTTTCACACCACTATGTTTAGTCCAATTGACACTGCAAACATGACCTAAACTTCATCATCTCTGTATTTTAGCAAGCTTCTGTCAAAGACTCTTGAGTTGTCAATTTGAATTGGAGTTATAATAAGCCACTGTATATCATAATACTGCTGCAGAGGAAGGCCTTGCTTCACTAAACCAAATGTTTTGAGGGAATGGCAGATGTTGGAGATGTGAAGGAGCACCAGTGCTGTTGAGGCCAAGTCTGCCAATGTGCTAACTAGTGTGCGAATCTAGGGGATATTTCTGGAAGGTGTCTCATTGAGGCATATTTTTTCCTGGGTTCCCTGTCCTCCGGCACAAACTTTATCTTTGCTTTTACTTGCTGACTTTCTGGATTTCACAATCTCATTAATTGCCTGGTCCAGGTCCCTGATGCAGTACTGTGATTAGAGAAGCACTACAATCTGTCCCTGGTCATGAGGAGGGGCTGGGACTTGGGTGTGAGAGGCACCACACCACTTTTAATTAGCTGCAGCTGATTTGCCATCACCTGGATGCAGTTCTGGAGAGCTGCAGCTCAGATCATTTGAATAACAGGCTGCATTGACTGTGAGCTCCCATCCCCTGATGGGAGTCTGTCTAGTTTGAGCTAAAGAAGCTGATGTGATTAAGTGTAGAGTTTTTGATTAGGTGGACTTTGACAAGGCTTATTTGATTGTGTCAGGCTGGAGTTTCTTGAGGAATTGCCTCTGTCTCAAAATTGAACCACAACTTGACATGTCTGGGAACTTGGGATTTCCAAGCTGTGAGACTGAAGGAATTAATTTTAATTGGCTAAAAGTAAAGACTGAGGAATTAAGAATACCATGCAAGCCCCCATTATCTCACTGAACCATTTGTTTTCCTATCATGGACCCTAATTTAAATGACGTCTGCAGGCTCTACAGATCATTTTAATCTCTGCACTAGGCCTGAGAGTTACAAATGTATCCAGCCAGAGGAGTTTTTTGGTCTCACCCTACAGGATTCATACCTGGGCCATGTTTTACTCCAGCATCCTTAATAGAGCCTCTAGGCAGGACATCTGCAGCAAGGCAATGGAGGGAGTAAGGGAGGTCAGGAGTGGGCTGGATGTTTACACCATGTGGAATTAATTATTCATTTCACTAAATGCTGTAATATTATGTCCTTTCTAGGTAGTGAAAACCTATGGGACCTGCCATAAAGATCGAGTTCAGTAGTTCCTTAATTACTGGAAGGCTGAATCTTGTTGGTAATTCAAAAGAATTCCCAGGCTACCTCCCCTATGAAAGTCAGGAGAGAGTCTTAGCATTGTGAGGGGTGGAGCTTCTGTATGTACATATTTCTTGTGTTTGGGGTTGCTGACCATTCAGCCTTATATATAGGAACATAGTGAATGCTTCATCAAAGTTTGCCTGGGCAATCCAGCTCAGTGTTTAACATCTGACAGGGCACTTGGGATAGTTTGAGAAAGAGTGGGGCTCTCTGAGATAATGAAAGCTGATCTCATATTGTTGGCACCTCTATTTTGAGCAACAAGTTATTAATGCCCACCTCAAAGCTCTTAAATGGACCTAGCTTTCCATGGAACTAATTTCACGATGGCCTTCCATTACCAGTAGCATCTTGTTAATGACACAGAGCCTCAAACCTGGTTTTTTAAAAAAGGGCATTGGTATCTGTTGAATGAGAGCTGTTTCTGAAGATGAGCAGATGTGATACCCAAGCTCAGTTCCTTGAGTGATTCTATAGTAATCTTGTGCCCGATCCATATACTTTCCCCCTCCTCTGCTACCAACTTATAAAAGGCAAATGTCTAAAGTAACAACATGAAAGCTGCAATGACCCATCCAGCCTAGGATTCCGCCAGTAACCATGTCAGCAAAGGATAGATTGTGAGGAACCATGGTTACTTGTGTGATGCTCTCCTAGTATTGCTAACTTTCTGAAAGTTGGGAGAAAAAGTCAGCCAGACATACATACTCTTCCATGCTTCCCTAGCCACAGCATCTTCCTTATGAATTAAAATTAAGAAAGATTAATTAGTTTGCTGCTGTAGAGCATGTGGAAGATGGCTGTTCCCACTATGCATGTAGAGAGGGTGCTACAGGCCTGTGATTCATTGCTCTGTCAGCAGTGTGAGGTACACTGTATGAAAATGCCATATAAATGCAAATACAAATACAAACACCACCTTCCCCTGTTGGCTGGTGATAAGGTGCTCATCCAGATGAGACGTTAAGATTTAAAAGCAGAAAAGTAATAGCTGGGAGGGAAAAAAACAAAGTTTCCTTTTTAAGAAAGTCATTAAAATGTTTGTTGTCCCCTCCCCCAGCCAAAGACAGTTATTCACACAGCCTAAATGGTTAGGCCATAGTCAGAAATGATGCATTTGTGATTAATTCCATTAGGAAGGGTACAAATTTGGAAATAGGATTGGGAGATGAGTGATTTAATGTGCAAAGGAGGGTGTTTTCCCCCGAGGTGAGTAACTCACAACCAAATTGCCTCTGATATGGGCTCTAGTCATTTACTTAATAATGAATTTGGATCTTAACTTTATATAATCCCTTACATTCTTTGAATACAGATACAAATACTTCACGTGCTTTAGATGGAAAGGAAAAAAGCAACAGAGCAGCTCAGTGAAGGCCTAGCCATGTGCCTGGCACTTTCTTCATAAGGAGAAGAGGGATATGAGAGAGCCATTTTCTCAAGTTGTGCTTCCTGATTGTGTTGCTGCCTGATGGCTTACTGTTGATATATGAAGAGGTCCCTTAAGATGAATGGGAAAAGAGAATGAATAATGGAATCATAGAATTTTAGAGCCGAAATGGGCCTTAGAGGATTTTATCATTGTTCCAGAACTAAAAATTTACCCAGACCCTGCCAGTAGTGAAGCTTTCAATCCAATCAGCATTTTTGTATAAGAGCATGAAATGTCCCATTTGGGTTTCATCTAGTCTAGAATTACAAATTATGGGATGCCAAACCAAAAGATGTCTTGGGGGTAGACCTGCCTGTCCTTCTGGACGTCATCCTCAAAGCTAAGGGACCTCCTAAAAAACCCACATTGCCCTTTATAATCCATTTGAGAGATGACACTCACTGAATTATTGAAACTCTTCCTGAACCAGCTTATATTATCTGCCTGCTTTCTGTCTTGGAACACTGTGTTCACTACAACTTCAGTTTATTGGTCCCGAAGCTATTTTCCTAGAGTTTCACATTTGGAATATGGCCAGGAAGCTTAGCTTTAAACTTCTGGGAATTTGTGAGTCTTTCCTTTCAGACTCATGAGCAAGAACAAAATATCAACAATGTCATTCAGGCTATCTTAGTGCTGTCACTTTCCTCTGCTTAATACTTGTAGTGGCCTCTAATTGTCTATTGTATCTAAGCAGCATTGGTCAATTTGGCATGCAGGACCTGCCACTAATTTGATTATTGATCATCTATACCAGGCCTCAGCAAACTATGGCCTATGGGCTGGTCACTTATTTTTGTAAATAAAGTTTACACAGCCATGCTCTTATTTATGTATTATCTTTGGCTACTTTCCCACTGTAGCAGTGTAGTTGAATGGTTGCAACAGAGATTGTGGCTCCCAAAGCCCAAAATATTTAATATCTAGTCCTTTACAGAAAAAGGTGGATAACACCTGATGTATATCACCAGTTTTTCTTTTTTTTTTGGTTTATTGTGGTAACATTGCTTTATAACATTGTATAAATTTCAGGTGTACATCATTATACTTCTATTTCTGCATGGATCACATCATGTTCTCATGTTCACCACCGAAATACTAATTACAATCCATCAGAATTTCACTCTTCTCCCTCCCCCCTTGCCCTCTGGTAACCACCAACCCAATCTCTGTCTCTATGTGTTTATTTGTTGTTGTTTTATCTTCTACTTATGAGCGAGATCATACCGTGTTTGACCTTCTCCCTCTGACTTATTTCGCTTAGCATAATAGCCTCGGTGTCCATCCATGTTGTCACAAATGGCTGGATTTCATCATTTTTTAACATCTCTGAGCCTCCGAGAGTAGCCTTACTTGAAGGACATTTGTGAGGAAATGATAGAATGCGTATAAAGTATTAAGCGCAGTGCCTGATAAGTGCTAAATATGTGGTAGCTATTATGATTATGATTATGTGGCTGGATCTCAAAGGCTTCTATCCTGATCCCTCTCTCCTAAACACATTTCCAGTTGGTGCACAGCCTTCTGAAGGAGTGATGATCAGAAGTCAATAAAATACTACAAGTGTGATCTGACCAGAGGATAATGGACCAGCCATATTATTTCCTTAAATGCCATGCATTTAATACTACAGGTTAGACTGCATTAGCTTTTTCAGTAGCCCTTGATCAGTACTGACTCATATTGCACTTACTAGGACGAGTATCACACATGATGCTAAATCATGCTCTCCCTACTCTTCTCTTGTCTTTGTGCATGTGGTTTCTTGGACACACACTTGGACACTGACTTCTTTAGGTCATAGGTCTCATCTATTTACTCCTAGCCATGGACAAGCTAGTTAACTTTAGAGCACTCAGCTTCCTAGTTATAGGATGGGCACAGTAGCTTACATCTACTGCAGCAAGCTGTCCAAAGAGTTGATAAATTTAAAATGTCCTTGGAGATTTCCTGCAGGATATGAAGGAAAACCTGTTACATGGAACAGTAATGTTTCTTCTGGAGTGGTTAGCTATATTTCATTGCTTTCTCTAAATACACACTGGAATAATTCAGATGTTTCCAAAAGACATTATTTATTCAACATGACATTAGGCTTGCCCTGGCTGGTTGTATTGATAACACTTGACCTTGTACCTTGAAAAGTACATTACTAAGAGGCCCCTGAAGTCCATGGCAATGAAAAGTTGAGTTCTCAGTTGAAAACATTTTTTCTAAAATAGTAGGCAATGGGGAATTTCCATCCTATGTGTACCTGTATTTGTGCTGTACTGCGAACAATAATAAACAATATATCACAGAGTTTAAGAGCATGGACTCTGAAATTAGACTGATTGGATTTGAATTCTAACTGTACCATATACTAGCTGTGTGATACTAGGAAGATTATTTGTGCCTCAGTTTTCTTATCTATAAAATTTGGATAAAAGCAGTACCTATTTCATAGGGCTGTATGAGGATTAAATGAATTTGTGCACATATAGCACTTAAAATAGTGCCTGGTATGCAGTAAGTGCTATGTGTTAGCTATAATTCTTATTCTTGTATTACTGTAATTCTAACTATAATTCTAGTAATACTCTCCTGCTGGGTTTTCCAAATTGTTAATGGGCCTGAGACCCCCAAATGATATCCCAATCCACTAGGAAATCCCATTGGCTCTACCTTCAAAATATATCTCCAGAATTTAACTACTTCTTATCATATTCACCTCTACTGATCTGGTCCAAATCACTGTTGTCCCTTTTCTTAACTATTGCAGTAGCCTTCAAATAGCTCTCTACTTTCACCCTTGTTCCCACCTCCAACCAGAGTGATTACTTAAAGCTAAGTTGGATCATGACTTTCCAATGTTGAACACCCTCCAATGACCTTAACTTTAGAGCAAACCCTAAAGTCCTTACGTGGCCTTACAAGGCCCTTTGTGATCAAGCCCTCAAGACCTCTCTGATTTCTTCTTCTTACTCCACTCCAGTCATCCTGTCATTTTTGCTATTTCTCAAACATGTCAGGCATGCTTTTCAGGCACTTTGCGTTTGCTTTCTTCTCTGCCTGGAAGCTCTTCCCCCAGATATCCACATGACTCTCTTTCTCACCTCCTTGAGGTCTTTGCTCAAATCTCGTTTTCTCAGTAAAGCCTTTCCAGAACCTATGTTTAAAGCTGTACCCCCTCCAAAATCAGCACCCTCTATTTCCTGACTCTGAGAATTTTTCTACATAGCACTGAACACCTGCAGGCACAATATATAGTTAAAATTATTTAAATATAACTGTCTCTACTCGTCTCCATTAGAATACAAGTTCTTTGAGATCAGGTACCATGTTTTGTCCAGTGCTATAGTAGATCTGAACTTGACCATATAGGTATTCAATATATGTTGAATAGTGTTTAAGCTATTCTCTGGTGGTTGCCCAAAAGCATTTCATAGTACTTGAAATCATTAGATACTAAATACTTTAGGACTTGATATACTCCCTAATGATCTTGATTTTTTTTTTTATTTTCAGATGCAATGTTACCAGTCATAGTTAATGGAAGGAGATCTGTGTATCTTATTGGAATCTAGAGTGTGAGGGGAGTAAGTATGTACTAGGAAAGGAAGTGGGGTGAGAATCACAGAGTAGTTAGAAAATCTAAAATAATAGAATTCTTAAGTGGAAAGAAGCTTTAAAGACCTTAGAGAGCATATAATTCTTTATTTAACAGACGGGCAAATTAAGATGCAAAAAGCTCCATGACTTGTTAGCAGCACGTTGAGCTTTCATATTCTAGTCTAGATATCAAGTTCAATGCCATTTTCATTATATGTGATCCTTATCTCTACGTAGGGGCCAGTGTACCATCTAATTAAGGGACATTCAACATACAGAAATAAAACAACTTGAGACCAACTCTAAAACTAAATGTAGCAAGGGCAAAATAACGTAATAAAACCTGGATCCTGAAGGGAGGGGAAGAAGAATGGTTAGAATTGGTATGGGTTAATCTGAGATGCTTCTTGGAAAAGATGCATTTTGACATATTTTTGAGGGAGATAAAAGCTTCAACTAAAAGAAAGAAGAGCTTATATTGTAGATGAGGAAGAGGAATACACTGCTCGAAATCTTAGAGCAGGAATTAGCAAGTTATTTCTTTTTGTCTTCTTCTTTGTGGGAGTCAAGATTACAGCAAAAGATAACCTTGGCTAGAGCAAAATGATCAAGCCTTCAGCAAGTGAGACTTATTTCACTAAAAACAACTTACTCTCCAGGCTCATAGTTGACTGCTATGCAATTGATGCTAAGAGATGCTGTTTGTTAAGCAACCTTAAAACGGCTATGTGTGAGTGAGGTTAGTGGCTTGTGGGTGCTGGGAGAAGGAAGGAATTGGGTGGATTGTTTTCATTTGAGGTAGATACAGCCTGATTAAATAGATGCTAGAAGGGGAATAGGGTTAGGAGATTGGGAAGTGAGGCCTAATTACTGGAAGAGAAAGAAAAAAGAGAGAAGAAATTTGAGCATCATTCTCTATGTCATCCACATTTTGCTTTCTACCTAGTTGTGACAGAGATACGCATTAATATTTTCTTCTTCAAATCCATATGCCAGACAATTCTGCCACTTATTAGATGTGTGATGTTGAGCGAGCTGCTTAACCTCTCTGAACCTAAATGATTTTATGTCTGAAATACAGCCGCTTCTTAGGGTGACTGTGATGACTGAATGAAATGATGCGTATAAAACATTGAAAACACTGCCTGGTACGTAGTAGGCACTAAATCATATGTAGTTCTTATTCTGTAAAATGAAACTTCCTATTGGTATTGTGCTTCACCGAATACACAGTGTGATAATACATTCTTCTTTGTTCCTCACATAAACCTAGTGAGAAGGATGGCATTTTGGTGGTGGTTGTTATTTTCAATAATTTTATTTTTTAAAAAGGGCTATTTGCCTGCCATTATCATCACTTTAAAGGACCTGCTAGTTTATACATAAAAAAGTTTACCTTTTCCTGTTGCTTTTTCTATGCAGGATCATTCTCTTTACTACACTGTTTCAAAATCCAGGACCAATGCTTACATCTCTCTAAATGACTATTTCTGTAGCTACTTATTCCTTCTTTGTGGCAAACAGACGTGGAACATTTATTGAGAGGAGCTCTCTAAAGGGCACTATTATGTTTCTGCTTTTAGAGATGGACTTTTCTGACCTTTGGAAGCTAAGACCTTTTATCCAAAGGGAGGATAATGTCTGTTTATGTTGATGATTTCTCATCTGTGAGTGTCCAGTTGGATGATATAGTGGGTTGTTGATGTTGAAGTGCCACATGCTGAGTCCAGGCTGGGCTTACAGCTTATGTAAGGGTGCTGGAGGCTGCAGTTATGAAATAGCTAAAGATACATGTTCCTTGTGTAACATCCATCAGGGTCAAGCTTTCCTACTGTGTGCAAACAGCGTTCTAAGCAAGAGAAATGGATGACACAGTGAACACCAAGGTGAAGGAACGGAATCGATCAAAGTCTCTGAACACTATTGGAGCTCAATTTCTCAGAGACTTGACTCCCAGAAATACTCTCTGCGTCCTTTGAGACACAGTCTAAGACAGTGTGCTTGAGAGAAAGACAGAAACAAAGAGAAAAAACACACTTGCACAGTCACAGACCAAAAACCAGAGTCAAGCGAGGAGAGACAGATTGAGTTAGAGACAGATTAAGGAAAACATAGGCAGAGAGAAACACACCACGGAGAACTCCATTGTTCTCTATATTAATGTAGAAGTCTGCTTTGGCTGGAGTTAAGAGTGAGACAACCAACCAGCCACGTGTACTGCTTATAAAACCAGGAGCACAATGTGTACTGGAAAATGTCATTGTTCTGCTGAGAGACACTGGGGCTACCTGGGACATGTGCAAGAATCTATAATCTGGAAAGTCCATTATGGAAGGTGGGGATGGGGGTTCCTAAATAACTATAGAATGTGCAATGCCTCTGGAGTCACCAAAATAATCAGACTCTAGCGACCAAAGCTCCTGCTCTGCGTCAGAAGACCAGAGGCCAGACAAAGCTTATGAAGTGAAATCTATCTACGCTCAAAATGGGATTGGTCTTTCTACTCAAGATGATAGAATGGTCTGAGATAATGGAATGATGATACTCAAAGTTGTCAGATGCAGGCATGTGCAGCAAAATAGAGTGGGGGGAGGGAGGTAGTACAGAAAACATGGATAAAATGGCCTAAAAATATAAGATGGGTATAATTGAGTTTATATCCTAGCAATAATTTAGAAAAATGACAAAATGTTGACAGCCTAAGATTGAGACTGAGAAAGCAAAAGAGGCCTCAATCTACATATCTTGATGGATGGTTGCTCATCCAACAGATGAGCAACTTGTTAGACCTAGATCTGAGGAGTGCTTTCATTACCTTGAAAATGACTACCTTCACTTAAGAATATTGGTCCTAATATTCTGATCCAGGCTTCAGATAAGAAACTTCAGAGTGATAACCTCTGGCATTCAGGAACCTTCTGAGTAGAAGTTAGATTTCTTCTATAACAGTAACAGTATTGGTAATTTTTAAAAATTTTAGAATTAAAACAAATTATACAATTAAATCATGATAATGATGTGCAGAAAAATATACAAAACGGACATGTGAAAGAAAAATTAAGACCACCACTACTCTTACTGTCCAGAGCTGACAACTGTTCATGTTTTGCTATCTGTTCTTTTAGACATTTTTCTCTGTATATATATAATACTCATGCATATATTTAAAATACAAATCATAACATACTATGTATACTGCTCTGGTATCTGCCTTTCCTCCTAAAATGTATTATATATGTCTTTCCCCATAAATTCGTACAGTTCTAGGAAGTATCTACATCATAATTTGTAATGAAGATATCATATTCCATTGCATGATGAGCCACATTTTATTTAACTAGAATTTGAACTCAGACTTATCTGACTCCAAAGCCTATGCTTTTCCCCACGAAGGATAAAACAAGGCATAACTAAAAATGTACAAATTAACATTGTAGAACAGGAAGGATATGGCTACAATTAAAGGATATTAGAGTTTCTTGTATTGTTCAGAGGGATGATGTAAAGAGAATGATTGACTTTAGAATTTTTTTCTTTTTTTGAGGAAGACTCGCCCTGAGCTAACAACTTTTGCCATTCTTCCTCTTTTTTGCTTGAGGAAGGTTAGCCCTCAGCTAACATCTGTGCCAATCTTCCTCCACTTTGTATGTGGGTTGCCACCACAGCATGGCTGATGAGTGCTGTAGGTTCGCACCCAGGATCCAAACCCACGAACCTGGGCTGCCCAAGCAGAGTGTACCAAACTTAACCACTGTGCCACGGGGCCGGCCCCTAGAATTTTAAATTAAGTATGCATGGTAAGAAATTAAGGGTGACTTCTAAAAATAAGGGAAAAGGGCCAACAAATTAAAAAAAAAAAAAAACACAACTATCCCACCCATTCTCAACGTGGTAGCTTGAAAGCTAAGTTGATTACAAATATACCTTGTTTTAGAGAACACACACAGTGCAGTGAAAAGAGCACTGGATTAGAACTCTGAAGACCAATACTCTTCTTTTAACTGAGCTGGTTACTAGTTGTGTGACGGGATAGACATATTCGCTCAACAGAGATAGGTCTGTAGAAAACCAGTCTGTGATGGTTTTGGTTTAGTTTGTTTTCTAAATTCACCTGAAGTTATTGTCTACCTTGGTGGGAGTGAGAACAATTTACATTAGTCAATGCACCCAATTTATATTTGGGCATCTCTTATAAGTGAGTGCTGGAGCAATTGCCCAGCTGGCTTTTCCCTTAATCTGATTCTGTCTACTGCCTTACATGTGCCTCAGAAAATAGGCTCTGTGGCTGGAATAGAAAGGTTTCTTTAGCTATGCAGCCCAGCAAACCCATTGCCTTTGAATGGTTTCCTTGTCAACATTTTTACAGTTCTGCCTTGGCGTGCAGGATGACAGGAGGTGATTGGCAGTGGGGGCTGGAGGTAGAAGATCCTGAACACTGACAGAGGTAGTTTCCTTGATGGCACTCATCTCTCTAAGCATAGAATTTGTGTCCATCCAGATCACCAATGACCCTCTCAAAAAATCCACTCAGATGAACTCAAAAATTGCACAGATGTAAAGAGAGGACCCAAACCTTTGTCCTGTCCTTAATAAGCTCTTGCTGCTCTCTCTTTTCCAAGTCATTCTTCTCAGTGCCACCTTCATTTATCATATCCTGTCTCCCTCTCCACTGACTCTGTGTGCCTAGATCACAGCGTCAGGTCTAAAGCCCACTTAACGTTTTCCTAATATCAAAGTACACTGTACTAACAGTATTGTATTGAAAGAATAATTGGTATGTCGTGAGAGTATGCAAGCCCAAAGCCTATTCTCCTATTTGTCTTTGATAATGGGACTAAGCCAGGCTGGCTAGTTAATGAGCCAATTATTTTAAGAAAGCCAGTAGATCTGGGCACATAGCTCTATAGCTTTCGGGTTTTATCTTATTAAGGCCTCTTTTCTTCAGGGCTTGCCTTTCCCATGAGGAAGCTCTTCATGAGAGTCAGAGGCCAGCGCTGCAGGTACCTAACTTGAAGTAATGTGACATATGAATATTTTGAGTCTTCCAAAAGGTAAAACAGGACACTTTAAGGAGAAGATTGCTTCTCTCTCTCTTTCTCTCTCTCTCTCTCTCTCTCTAAATATGTAATATATACACACACATATATATGTATATTTATACACACACATATATATACACACAACTAATTTTACTTGGTAATTTGCTTTAATATGATATAAAGCTTTGAAAATGCACATACTCTTTACCCATGTGATTATACTTTGAGGAATTTATGCTAACCAAATAATCATGGATATGTGGACAAAGATTCCGTTGAAAAAATGTTCATCTAAACATTGTTTATAATGGAAAAATCTTGAAAAATCATAAATGTCCAGTAATAGGGGGCATCACATATAAATACTATGACACCATTAAAAATAATATTAAAAATGGTAAAATATGTTCATGCATATTGTTAAGTAAGAGATACAGGTTGCAAACAGTGTATAGTATGACCTCGTGTGTGTATGTGTGTGTATGAGTATTGTTTGTAATAATTTGCTAGATATACAACAACATATTTGAAGTGATTTTCTCTGGGTGTTGAGGTTATTGGAGACTTTAATTTTTCCAAATTTTTATTTTGAGTAATTAAAACTATATCAACTATCCTTATATAAATCCCCCAGAATTTATAATTATTAACATTCTGTTACTTTACTTCATATTTTTATAAATAAAAGAAATAAAACATTACTAATAATATCATGGTCCTTATATTCTTCCCCCACCTCTCTCATCCTGAAGCATACAAAATAATAAATTCCTTATATTTCTTTCCAATCACTATGGGTAGCATTTATTTTCTTTTTGTCTTCATTTTCTCATTTGTTACAATAAAAGAATATTGCTTTGGTTATGAGGAAAAGTTATTACATTTTCTCCCCTGATGCATTTACATTTTGATTTAATTTGCAAGAGCATTGTATATAAATGATCTCTTCCTGGCATGAAATTACGTGAAGTAAAATAGAAGCTGTATAGATTGATCTAAGTATATCTAGGTATATCTTGCTAATTGACATTGCCACCTACGAACTGTGAGATCTTGGACAAGCTACTTATCCTCTTTGTCCTTCAGTTTCCTCATCTGAAATGGGAATAGCAATAGTTTTCACTTCATTGGGCTTCACCTCACAGATTAAACAAGATGATACATGTATTTAGGCTAGTGTCTAGAACATGAGGGATTTTCAGTAAAATGTAGCCTTTATTATTATCACCATCTTTACCAATCTAAAAGGAGTGAAATGGATTAGACAGTATGGTAGTTTTAAAGCATGATCACAAATTTTTTGACCTTCCTTACATTGAAACATGGAGTCTAGCTTCCCCCTTGTTGAATCTGGGTAGACTTGTGACTGCTTTGAGTAACAGAGTGTGGTGAAAGTTATGCTATATGGCCTCTGAGGCTGAGTTTTAAAAGCCATGTAGCTACACTAGTTTCTCTTGGAACAATCTGAGGCAACCCTTTTAAGAACCTTGTAAGACGTTTAACTATTGGGAGACTACTATGCTAGAGATGCCACATATGTGCTCTGGTATTAATTGAGCCCAGCCTTATAGCCATCCCCACCAAGGCACTAGGTGTATGAGTGAAGCTGTCTTGGACCCTTCATCCCATCCCATCCACCAGCTTAGTACCACTGAATACCCCGGTTGACGCCATGGGGAGCAGAGGAATGCCCAGCCTTTTTCAAATTCCTGACCTACAAGATCCATGAGAATATAATAAAGTGGTTGTTCTTTTAAGTAATTTTGTTTAAAAAGAGTGTTTTATGCAGCAATAGTAACTGGAGGAAATTTTACCCCTAGTACTAGGGTACTGCCATAAAAATTAAAACTCCTAGCGTGTCTTTAGGGCCAGGAATCAGATGGAAACTAGAAGGACCTTGAGGAGACTGTTAGGGGAAGCTTTGTTGTGCCTCAAGGAGGCTGTTAGTGAGGGCTTAAAGGAAAGCAAGGTAAATGTTATTGGAAGCTAGAGGTAAGCAGACGTTTTGTATGCAGTGGCAGAAAGTTTAACAAAACAAATAGAAAATGTACCTGAATTGATGAATCTGGCTAAAGAGATTTCCACAAAGAATGTTGAAGGTATCAACTAGTTCCTTTTAGTTGCATATCATACAGTATGAATAGAGATAAGCTAAAGAAATAGCTCTTCACTTTTCAAGAAGATTTTAGAGGAAATATAAAAGAGCCAGGACTTAATGGATTTAAAAATAAAACTATTCTCATCTCCAGTAAATACAGGTAGAAGATTCTTTAGAAAGATGAAATGACTTGCCCCAAATCACAAACTAGGTTATATTGGAAAGATTATCCTCAAACTTCATGACACTTGATTATTTCTACCATTCTGTCTTCAAGACTCAAAGTTGTTTCTTCTTTATACATGTCAATGTACATTCATATAGCATGCACACAAAGCAAAATACTGTGTATAGACACTGCTAATTCATTTTTTCTCCTTGCTAATTAAAACTGAAATGCTCTTAATATATCATAACAAACTCCAAAAGATTGTCCAGATTGAATTTAGAGCCTGGAATGCAGAGATGTTTAAGCATTGTATGGATCTTGGAAACCTTTTATTTATACCAGAAATTTACTTTTACTTTTTGATGGAATGATATCTGTCAGAAGAAATAAGATTTAGAGTGTAGATCAAATAGAATTAGTTAAAATAAGATAATTGTGAAAAGCACAACTCCTACTGTTTTAAGGCTGTCGTGGTACATGAATACAGGGAATATTAGATAAAGGGTCTAATGCAAAATGAACTTCCCCAGAGATGAAACCATTGGGTAACTCAGTCCAGCATCAAGACCCAGTTTGGATCAGAATGAGGGGGAAGCAGTACGGCATGGGCCGTGGAACATATGCTGCATCATGAGACAGGAATCCTGGTTTCTAAGTTCCTTTCATTTCGACTGGCTATGTGGTTTTGGCAAGTGATTCTTTGAGTTTCAGTTGCCTCATCAGCAAAGTGATTTACTTTTACCTGCCTGAAGGCAGGCAGCTGGAGCAGATGCTCTCTTGAGATTCCTTCTCAATTTAAGGTCTAAGACTATAATCTTTCCTCGTTGGTTTACCTTTTCGCTCTATGGACCTTTCATTCATGAATTTATCTAAGCCCTTTGTAACTGATTTACATTTTGGCCTTCAGGGTAATGAATTCCACTGAAATTCAAATTGCTTTTTCTTTTTTTTTTTTTTTTTTTTGCCTTGAGATTTGCCTTTATTTATTTTCTTCTTTATTATTACATATGCTATGATGTTTTTCTTGTGTTCTATTGATTACCTTTAAATTGCCACAACTATTTTGGAGAGTAGGAAAATCTAAATCAATAAATGAATAAAAAGTCTTTTTTGCTCCCTAAATATGTAATATTTCTTTTTTTTTTTAATGTTTTGTTTATTGCAGTAACATTGGTTTATAACATTGTAAAAATTTCAGGTGTACATCATTGTACTTCTATTTCTACATGGACTACATCATGTCTGACTTATTTCACTTTGCATTATACCCTCAATGTCCATCCATGTTGTCACAAATGGCTGGATTTCGTCGTTTCTTATGGCTGAGTAGTATTCCATTGTGTATATATACCACAGCTTCTTTATCCATTCGTCCCTTGATGGGCACTTAGGTTGCTTCCAAGTCTTGGCTATCGTGAATAAGGCTGCAATGAACACAGGGGTGCATGTACCTTTGCAAATTGGTGTTTTCAAGTTCTTTGGATAAATACCCAACAGTGGAATAGCTGGATCATATGGTAGTTCTATCGTTGATTTTTTGAGGAATCTCCATACTGTTTTCCATAGTGGCTGCACCAGTTTGCACTCCCACCAGCAGTGTATGAGAGTTCCCTTCTCTCCACATCCTCTCCAACACATGTTGTTTCCTGTCTTGTTAATTATAGCCATTCTGACGGGCGTGAGGTGATATCTCATTGTAGTTTTGATTTGCATTTCCTGATAATTAGTGATTTTGAACATCTTTTCATGTGTCTGTTGGCCATCTGTATATCTTCTTTGGAGAAATGTCTGTTCAGGTCTTTTGCCCATTTTCTAATTGGGTTGGTAGTTTTTGTTGTTGAGATGCATGAGTTCTTTATATATTTTGGAGATTAAGCCCTTATCAGATGTATGGTTTGCAAATATCTTCTCCCAATTGTTAGGTTGTCTTTTCGTTTTGTTGATGGTTTCCTTTGCTGTGCAGAAGCTTTTAGTTTGATGTAGTCCCATTTGTTTATTTTTCTATTGTTTCTCTTGCCCGGTCAGATGTGGTGTTTGAAAAGATGTTGCTAAGACCGATGTCGAAGAGCGTACTGCCTATGTTTTCTTCTAGAACTTTCACAGTTTCAGGTCTTACATTCAAGTCTTTAATCCATTTGGAGTTAATTTTTGTGTATGGTGTAAGGTAAGGGTCTACTTTCATTTTTTTGCATATGGCTATCCAGTTTTCCCAACACCATTTGTTGAAGAGACTTTCTTTTCCCCATTCTATGTTCTTGGCTCCTTTGTCAAAGATTAGCTGTCCATAGATGTGTGGGTTTATTTCTGGGCTTTCGATTCTATTCCATCGATCTGTGTGTCTGTTTTTGTGCCAGTACCATGCTGTTTTGGTTACTATAGCTTTGTAGTATATTTTGAAATCAGGGAGTGTGATACCTCCAGCTTTGTTCTTTTTTCTCAGGATTCCTTTAGCTATTCGGGGTCTTTCGTTGTTCCATATAAATTTTAGAATTCTTTGTCCTATTTCTGTGAAAAATGTTGTTGGAACTTTGATAGGGATTGCATTGAATCTACAGATGGCTTTAGGAAGTATGGACATCTTAACTATGTTAATTCTTCCAATCCAAGAGAACGGAATATCTTTCCATTTCTTTGTGTCTTCTTCAATTTCTTTCAGAAATGTTTTATAGATTTCGGTGTACAGATCTTTCACCTCTTTGGTTAAGTTTATTCCTAGGTATTTTATTCTTTTTGTTGCAATTGTAAATGGGATGGTATTCTTAATTTCTCTTTCTGCTACTTTGTTGTTAGTGTACAGAAATGCAACTGATTTTTGTATGTTGATTTTGTATCCTGCAACTTTACCATATTCGTTTATTACTTCTAAAAGTTTTCTGGTGGATTCTTTAGGGTTTTCTATATATAAAATCATGTCATCTGCAAATAGTGACAGTTTCACTTCTTCCTTTCCAATTTGGATCCCTTTTATTTCTTTCTCTTGCCTGATTGCTCTGGCTAGGACTTCCAATACTATGTTAAATAGGAGTGGTGACAGTGGGCATCCTTGTCTGGTTCCTGTTCTTAGAGGGATAGCTTTCAGTTTTTCACCATTGAGGATGATATTAGCTGTGGGTTTCTCATATATGGTCTTTATTATGTTGAGGTACTTTCCTTCTATACCCATTTTATTCAGAGTTTTTATCATAAATGGATGCTGTATCTTGTCAAATGCTTTCTCTGCATCTATTGAGATGATCATGTGATTTTTGTTCTTCATTTTATTAATGTGGTGTATTACGTTGATTGATTTTCGAATGTTAAACCATCCCTGCATACCTGGAATAAATCCCACTTGATCATGGTGTATAATCTTTTTAACATATTGTTGTATGCAATTTGCTTGTATTTTGTTGAGGATTTTCACATCGATGTTCTTCAGTGATATTGGCCTGTAATTTTCTTTTTTTGTGTTGTCCTTGTCTGGTTTTGGTATCAGGGTAATGTCAGCTTCATAGAATGAGTTAGGGAGCTTCCCCCCCTCCTCAATTTTTTGGAAGAGTTTGAGAAGGATAGGTATTAAGTCTTCTTTGAATGTTTGGTAGAATTCACCAGGGAAGCCGTCTGGTCCTGCACTTTTATTTTTGGGGAGGTTTGTGATTACTGTTTCGATCTCCTTACTGGTGATTGGTCTATTCAAATTCTCTACTTCTTCTTGATCCAGTTTTGGAAGGTTGTATGATTCTAAGAATTTATCCATTTCTTCCAGATTGTCGAATTTGTTGGCATATAGTTTTTCATAGTATTCTCTTATAATCTTTTGTATTTCTGAGGTGTCTGTTGTAACCTCTCCTCTTTCATTTCTGATTTTACTTATTTGTGCCTTCTCTCTTTTTTTCTTGGTGAGTCTAGCTAAAGGTTTGTTAATTTTGTTGATCTTTTCAAAGAACCAGCTCTTGGTTTTATTAATTTTTTCTATTGTTTTTTTTGGTCTCCATTTCATTTATTTTTGCTCTGATTTTTATTATTTCCCTTCTTCTACTGATTTTGGGCTTTGTTTGTTCTTCTTTTTCCAGTCCTTTAGGTGCATTGTTAGATTGTTTATTTGAGATTTTTCTTGTTTGTTGAGATAGGCCTGTATTGCTATAAACTTCCCTCTTAGAACCGCTTTTGCTGTATCCCATAAATTCTGGCATGTCGTATTTTCATTTTCATTTGTCTCCAGGTGTTTTTTGATTTCTTCTTTGATTTCTTCATTAACCCAGTCGTTGTTCAGTAGCATTTTGTTTAATCTCCATGTATTTGTGGCTTTTCTGATTTTCTTCCTATAGTTGATTTCTAGTTTCATACCGTTGTGGTCAGAAAAGATGCTTGGTATTATTTCAATCTTCTTAAATTTATGGAGACTTGTTTTGTGGCCTAATATGTGATCAATCCTGGAGAATATTCCATGTGCATTTGAAAAGAATGTGTATTCTTCGGTTTTTGGATGGAATGCTCTGTATATATCTACTAGGTCCATCTGTTCTAGTGTGTCGTTTAAGGCCAATGTTTCCTTATTGATCTTCTGTTTGGATGATCTATCCGTTGGTGTAAGTGGAGTGTTAAAGTCCCCTACTATTATTGTGTTACTGTCTATTTCTGTTTTTATGTCTGTTAATAATTGCTTTATATATTTAGGTGCAGCTACATTGGGTGCGTAGATATTTACAAGTGTTATATCCTCTTGTTGGATTGTTCCCTTGATCATTATGTAATGCCCTTCTTTGTCTCTTTTTACAGTTTTTGTTTTAAAGTCTATTTTGTCTGATATGAGTACTGCTACCCCAGCTTTCTTTTCATCGCCATTTGCGTGGAGTATCTTTTTCCATCCCTTCACTTTCAGTTTGTGAGTGTCTTTAGGTCTGAAGTGTGTCTCTTGTATGCAGCATATATATGGGTCTTGTTTTTTTATCCAGTCAGCCACCCTATGCCTTTTAATTGGAGCATTTAGTCCATTGACGTTTAAAGTAGCTATTGATAAGTATGTACTTACTGCCATTTTTTAACTTTTTTTTTGGTTCCCTCAGTGTTTTAGTAGTCCTTCTCTGTTCCTTACTTCTTCTATACAGAATTGATGGTCACTTTAGTTTGGCCTCTGTCTGAAAGCTGTACACTTTAACTACCCTCCTCCCTCCTTTTATGTTTTTGATATCATATCTACCTCTTTTTTGTGCATTTGTATCCATTACGTTCTAATCGTGGAAATAGATAATTTTTCCTATTTGTGGTCTTCTCTTTTCCCCTTAAATCAGTCCCTTTAACATTTCTTGTAACACTGGTTTCTTGGTGACAAACTCCTTTAATTTTTGCTTATCTGGGAAAATTTTGATCTCTCCTTCCATTTTGAATGATAACCTTGCTGGGTACATATTCTTGGCTGTAAGTTTTTTCCTTTTAGCACTTTAAATATATCGTGCCATTCCCTTCTAGCCTGTAAGGTTTCTGCTGAGAAGTCAGCTGATAGCCTTATGGGGTTTCCTTTGTATGTAACTTGACATTCTCTTGCGGCTTTTAGGATTCTCTCTTTATCTTTAATTCTGGACATTTTGATTATGATGTGTCTTGGTGTGGGCCTCTTTGGGTTTATCTTGTTTGGGGCTCTCTGTGCCTCCTGTACCTGGATGTCTGTTTCCTTCCTTAGGTTAGGGAAGTTTTCATCTATTATTTCTTGAAATAGATTCTCTGCCCCCTTGTCTTGCTCTTCTCCTTCCGGGACACCTATAACACGGATGTTAGTGCGCTTGATGTTGTCCCAGAGGTCCCTTAGACTGTCCTCACTCTTTTGAATTCTTTTCTCTTTTACCTGTTCACCATGGGTAATTTCTTCCAGTCTTTCTTCCAGCTCACAGATCCGTTCTTCTGTATCCTCTACTCTGCTTTTGAGTCCCTCTAATGAATTTTTCATTTCCAGTATTGTATTCTTCATTTCTGATTGGTTCTTTTTTATATCTTCCATTTCTTTGTTGACATTCTCACTGAGTTCATCTATTCTTCTCCCCAGATCAGTGAGCATCCTTAACACTCTTAGTTTGAACTCTCTGTCGGGTAGGTTGCTCATTTCTGTTTCACTTAGTTCCTTTTCTGGGGTTTTGTCCTGTTCCCTTACTTGGAATGTATTCCTTTGCCTCCTCATTTTGCCTCTTTCCCTGTGTTTGTGTCTACGTATTAGGTAGGTCAGCTATGTCTCCTGCTCTTGGATAGGTGACCTTATGTAAGTGATGCCTTAGGAGGCTTCCAGTGTGCTTCCCTCAGTTCTCAATGTTCCAGGCGTGGTCCCTATGTGGGCTACGTGTGTCCTTCTATTGTGGCCTATTAGCTCTCCCTATAGGTGCCCAGGGAGGCTGAGTTATGCTCCTGGCCAGCTGTTGTAATGCTCAGCTGCTTGTAGTTGTTGTGGGCCCTTCAGTCTCTTTATCAGGTGTGGGGAGCCCCAGCACAGTTGGCTGTAAGTTCTAATACCACATTTGTGTTGCAGTATTTCTTTTAAGTGAGTAGGCCCCCAGTGTGGCAGGTTGTTAGGCTCAGGGCCTTACAATTGCTGTAAACCTCTAGCCTATTAGGTCTCTTGTCAGCTCTCTGAGGATTGCAGCTGGGTGGGGCTGCCCTCAGGCACAGGAGCACCCACTTGTTTCAGGCTTTGGAAGGTGGGGCAAACCTCCTATGTGGGTCTTTGAGAAGCACAAGTCTTCTGCAGCTGACAAGCCCTGTTGCCCACAGGTCCACACACACAGTCAACACAGTCCTGCCCCGTGTGAGTGCCCCGACCTCCCCAAGCGGACCCAGTCTCTCCACGGCGGGAGCCCCACACACTCCGCCACCACCCCACACTCTCCACCCACTCCTTGTGCACACCCTGCCCTGCTCAATTCAGCTCAGTTGCCAGGCTGCAGAGAATCCAGTCACCAATCTATGCAGGCCCACAAGTTGCCTGAGGGCTTGTTGTTGGGTGGGGCCAGTCTCTAGGGTGGGCTGCCTGCCCTGGCTGAGCTGGATTAAATCGGTGCTCTAGCGGGTGGAGCAGACCCTGGGCTAGCAGGTCTCAGGGAGAACTCCAATGGCGTCTGTGTCAGCACGCTCACACCAGGCCACAACAATGGCCGCCGCCAATGTCCCAGTCCCTGGAGAGGTCTCACCCTTCACCGAGATGCACTCAGGGCCTATTAGGTGAGTCTCTTGTCACCGAAGCACTGTGTACCTTTCTTTCTGGTGATTTTAGGATGCTTTCTGGAACGGGTGAGTTTGTGCGCGGGCCCTTTAAGAGCCAGTTTTAGTTTCTTTGTGAACCGGGTTTTCTGGGGGTGCTACCCAATGCTTTAGTAGCAGGCAAATTCAGATATTATGCCGCTGGTGTTGATTGTGCTGGGTCCACAAAATGCCCACAGCGGGGGCGCTCCCCGGCTCAGGGCCCTGCTCCTCCAGGGAGGCTGCGTACCTGTGAGCTGCTCCCGGCGGCCGTGACGCTGGCGGCTTGTGAAGGCAGCGTTTTTCCTCTCCAGAAGGGAGTCTCTGCCTCTTCTACCCCAGTTAGGATTGTCCGTTGTTGTAGGAGTTCCTCTTATCCAGTTTTCAGTTCTGTCTCAGGGGTAATTTTTCCACGAGTAGTTGTAAATTGGCTGTGTCCACGGGAGGAGGTGAGTTCAGAGTCTGCCTACGCCGCCATCTTGACTCCGCCCTCCTGCTTTTTCTTTAAAACTCGTTATTTCAAGCATAGTGGGGCTGTGGAGTGAGACTAGTACTCCAGGACTTGGTCCAATCTGCCCAATTCCTTGGTGACACTAAGTCCTAGGCTTCTTTGAACACTAGAAATGCAAGAGAAGAGCTGGGGGTAAAGGGGAAATAAATCTAAGCTCTTTCTTCATTTCTTTCGTGAATCAATTGCATTTACAATCCATGAAGCATTTTCTTTATGAATTTAAAATTGACTCGTCCAATCCTTAGCTTAATAAAAATTACTTTAATTTATTTTCATTGTTGTCAGATAACTTGCATTTCTCAGGGCTGATTATTTGTTACGATTCTTAATTACATTATAAATTTTTGCGATCATCACAAAAGAAATAACAATGGTATTAGGTAACATGAAAGAGTAAACCTAAATCACAGTGGAGGAAGATAATATGGAATAAAGTGTATTCATAATCCAAGAAAATGTAACTTGCCCACAGCAAATATTAATTATTGGAACAATCATTTCAGCAACATCACTTATTTGAGGGACAGAAAATAACTCTGAATCTCATGCCAGTATTGTTTTACAAACCAAATAATATTTGTTTTGAGTCAGAAAATAATATGTGGTTTTTAAATTGGATTATCTTTTAAATTAAATTTTCTTTCAGATTTTACTAAGTCAGGACAATGATTAACTCTGCATTAATGGACCTTCAAATATATTTCTATAGCTAACATAAAGTCATCTCAAATCTTAGGTAGCGTTTTCAAACTGGAATTGCATTTCATGATTTATGTTGTATGAAGAAACAGACCACCCATGTTTGTTCTTTCACTTATTCAGCAGGTATTTTTAAACCAACTTCTCTGGGGCAGACACTGTACACTGGGGATATCGTGGTGAACAGGACAGATGTGGTTCCTGCCCTCTCGGGATTTAAAGTCTAGTAGGAAGATAGTCATGGAACAACTAATTATAAGTGTTTTTAGCATTACTAAGGACAATTCAAGGTGAGGTTTAAACGCATGCTCAGGCTATACATATCAGCTGTGTGTCCTCAGACAAGCTACCTTCTCGGAACGTCAGGTCTTTTTTTTTCATTTCCAATAAAGTAATAACAAATAGTCCCTCAAAGAATTGTCGTGATAATATAATTATATATTTGAAAGAAAAGTGTTCTTTAAAATGTAAAGCAGCCCATATACGTTAGTTCTACTGCTATTGTTCTTTACATACATTCATTAGTTTCAGAAGTTGGTAAGCATATTCAGGCCATTTAGATTCAGAGCTCTGTTACCTCTCCCTTCATTCCTATGACTAGTCACGAATTCTCACCTTCCTTTATTCCTTATGCCTCTTTCTACTCACTGCACCCACTGACACTGGTCCATTCTCAAAGGCCTCTTTGGCTAGGTTAGAACTGTGAGTTTCAGGGCATTAATAGTTTTATTTCTTGTTAAGTTATTCCATGAATGGCTACCTTGTACATTTCTCATTTCTTTTCTTAATTGATTTATTCTGTTAGCCCAGATTTTGCAGAGATGTGGCATTACCGTTCTTTCAAGTGGTATACTTGGCCCTAATTCTATTTTCTCTCAGCCTCTGGATACTGGTTAAAGTTCTTTTAATACAGACTTAAAATGTACAGAACACTCCTATTACCTTCTTGGAAAACAGCTACATATAAAAGACTGATCATTCTAATGGAATTGGACCTGAAATAGGGCCAGGATTCATGAAGGCACAATGAAAGCTCTACTATGAGATTTAGCTTCCATCGCAACATATCACCATCATTTATCTTGCCAATAAGTGTGTAATTCCCTACTATTAGCCACTAATTAGAGCCAAGGCATTGAAACTAAGAACTCACAGAAAGTGTTTTTTAGAGAAGGAGGGTTTGAGATAGGGTTTCAAAGCTAAGCAGAATAGTTTGGTTTAATGAGAAATAGGATATCATATAAAGTTTTTGAAAGGTGGAGCAATTTAACGAAAATGAAAGTCTAAGACATGTTAGATAGGCAATGTCATGCAGGATGTTCTGCAGTGGGAGTAGTGCCAGAGAAGCAGGGTGTAATGGTAAAGACCTTGATTGAGAATTAGGAAATCTGACTTCTACCCCTGACTCTGATTATTATTATCTTTGAGACCTTGAACACTTATCCTCTTTGGGGTTCAGATTTCCTATTTGAAAAAAATTGGAGAAGTCGAAAATGGACTAAATAATCCCTTCTATGAAATAAAAAAGAAACCAGAAGGTTATTTAAATAACCTGAGAATGCTGTGAAGACTAGATGCATTATGTTGGCAGTGGAAATGAAGCAGAAAGAACAAATTGGAGAGACAAGCATCTTGTAGGAATTATTGTTAGGATTCAATGAATAATAGGGTACGGTAGATGGATTAGTGGGAGGAGTCAACACTGTCTTCAAAGTGTCAGTTCTGAATGACTAGGTAAATAAGATTGACAATAACAGATGGAGGAATAGAGAGAAAACTATGTGAGTGATGAGGATGAGTTGTCACTGAAGTGGGAGGAGAGTCACAACAATATGATACTCTGTTGGGATGTGAACATTTCTAGAAGGGAGTGGCCAACCATATCAATACTACTGAAAACTGAGAAGAGCTTCAAAGAGAGGATTTGGTGTTTAGAAGATGAGTTCATCTAAGAGAAGATGAGTGGGATCAGGAATATGCAAACAAGGATACATAATTATGCACCAGGCATTTTCTTCTCCATTATATCCAATATTTTTCTCTGGAAAAATGGAGAAAAATCAAAACATTACAATCCATGTAGGAGGTCTTTAATATACCTTTCACTGGGAACATACACTGGTTGGGAAATGGTGGACTGGGGATACAATATAAAGGGGTTGTTGATACATTGAAGGTTAGAAATTGTCAAGCAAAGTACAAATGGAAGAACCTCCTATTATCCCCCAGTCTTATCATCTGGATAGTTTTCAGTTCAAAATAGATCCTCTTTCATGGTCAGCGAGAAACTCTACTTTTTGTTTCTCTTGATTTTTCTATAAACACAGAAATACAAAAGCTGCTTGGTAATTATCTTCCTTGTATTTTTTCCTTTCTCCCTGTCATGTTTAATTTCACAATCATTTTCCTGAAAATGAGGTTGGATCGAGTTGAGATGTGTTGTGCCTCATTTGTCGCAACATATTGAAAGGAACTCACAATGGTGTACAGATTGTATAACACCTTTAGATGAATCTTATTTCCTTCCCTTAGGTGATGCTAATAGGGTATGAAAGGAAAACATGATTATATAAGATGATTATTATGGTATTTTATAAAGGCCGGAGTCACTTGAATGGTTTGGATTTAAAAACAAATATGTTTTCTGATAAGTCCATATTACTGTCACAAAGATGACAACCTATTTCTTTTATCAGCTAGAATCCCAAGGACGTTTACCATCTTTTCTCTTCTTCCTTTTTATACTAGAGACTTCTCAAAATCTCTCCAAAACAATTGCAGTGCAAGTGAATAAAAAGAAATCTTATCTAGTGCAAGTATTAGAAAAGGTTGGTTTGCCTTTCAGATAAAAATAGTCTTGTTATCTATTTGCACTCTGGCTTGAGTGTCAGTAACACACTTGTGAAAGGTGTAGCATACCCAGACTAAGAAGACTGTTGGTAAAGCCTTTTTGTGTAACGGATATTGCTTAACTTGTATGCCACTCTGGGCACCAGACCCTGGACTGCAATTAAGTGGGATTGACCTGTCCCAGATAACTCTCAACCAAAATGCCACAGGGCTTTCTTTAACACGTGTCTTTAGAAGACAACAAAAAAGTTAGCTCAGGATTACTAAACAGACACAATGGAATGACAATTTCCTAAATGGTTAAACTTATGTACATACAACATACTGTAAATTATAAGAGTAGTTCCCTGATACTAATATCTAATTTCCCTGCACAAAGAATTTTCTTAAAGGCTTTAACTACTTGAGGGTAAGAACATTTTTATTTTTTTTAACTGATCCACATTTCTTCAATTTTGACGTTCTTCAAGTTCTTCTGATCCTTGTTAGAGTGCTCTGAGAAGTTCTTGCCCTGTGCTGCACTGCCCTGGGGGTGTTCTATATCAGGGCCCTTTATTTCAGCCTCTAATTAAGCACTTGCTCGAAAATCATTTTCAGTTCAGAGTATTTATCAGTTTTATTCCTAAAGAACTCTGGATTCTCTCTGAAATGCCTCCTGTGTGATACATATTGTATTAAGAATGATTTCTTATATGTTTCTTTAGCCCTCTGGTTTTCTATTTCTCTCTCCTGTGAATGTTTGGTGTTTTCTGGGAAGCTGCCTCTGTCTACACTGTTAAGATGGAAACAGTGTTCTATTTCTTTTTCTTTTTTTATTTCTTTTTTATTTTTGTAAGGAAGATTGGCCCTGAGCTAACATCTGTTGCCAATTCTCCTCTATTTCGTATGTGGGATGCCACCACAGCATGGCTTGATGAGCAGTGTATAGGTCTACGCCCAGGATCTGAACCAACAAATCCGAGGACACCAAAGCAGAATGCATGAACTTAACCACTACACCACCAGGCGGGCCCTGGAAATGGTGTTTCTAAATTCTCCACTTATCATGGTGGAGAAACTAATTTCCAGATTGGATCTAAATTGTAATGGTTGAATCTTGGACGCCACAGCATTCCCTATTTAACATATTAAACATTCGCCCTGGCTATAGCAGTTCAGGATTTTATTGTTTTATACCTGCTATGATGAGGAGGATGCTTGATTTCAGTGACACATAAAACCAGACATGACTTCTACTTTCTTGAACCATAACTCCAACTGACAGACAGACTTAGACCTAGATAAAAGAACAAGATACTGTGAGAGGTAAGACTTTTTCTACTTAGATATGCTTCTTAAGTGTGCTGGCATTTGTAGTTGAGATTGCAATTAATATATTTTTGTAGATTTTTTTAACTGGCTTAGTGGCCACACTAGTCACTGCTTAGGAAAAATATTGGGACTAGGTTAGAGAATATCTCTGTCACTAGATGAATATATTTGCATGGAACATTAAATTAAAACCTTAAACATCTAGAGCCCAATTAAGTGCATTCCTCAATTAGTTGGCATAATTAAGTGATGCTTCAGTTTTAGGAAAAAATGATAGATAGCCAAAAACAATTCTACATCAAGCATCTAGTGAATGACTTATGTATTCATTTATTAACAGCAATAGGTACCGGGTATAGTGACAAAGGACACAGTCCTTGCATTCAAATAGAGAAAGACAAATGGGCAAATGAATGATTATAATGAAATGTTATAAGTGTGGACCTAAGCATAAGATGTTATGAGTGCTTGCCCTGTGGCATAGTGGTTAAGTTCGACACATTCCACTTTGGTGGCCTGGGTCCATGGGTTTGGATCCCAGGCATGGACCTCCACCACTTGTCAGCCATCCTGTGGCAGCGACCCACATATAAAGTAGAGGAAGATTGGCACAGATGTTATCTCAGGCCTAATCTTCCTCAAGGAAAAAAAACTGAGGAAGACAGGCAACAGGTGTTAGCTCTGGGTTAATTTTCCTCAGCAAAAATAAGGGGGGGTGTTATGGGATAGACAACTATGGGAATATCAGGGAAGAGTTCCTGAGGAAGTGACATATATAAAGTTAATTTTGAAAGATCAATGGAAGTGGGCCAAGTGAAGTGGTAGAAAAAGGGCAAAGGGCACTAAAGCAAAAGGAGAATCATGAGGGAAGAAGGCATATATTAAGAACTACAGGAAGCCCAGTATGGCCGCAGCACATAGTGAGACATGGAATGTGGCAGAAATGAAGTTGAATGAGTAGGCATAAGACATATCATTAAGGAATGTGTTGTCAGATTAAGTCATTTAGACTGTATGTTGAAGGCAATGGACAGTTACTGAAGAATTTTCAGATGCAAGTGGTCATGGCTGTATTTGCAGTTTAGAGAGCTACCTCTGGTGCAATATGGAGGCTGGATTGGAGAAATTAAGACAAGAGGCAAGAAGAACAATTAGTTGGCTATTGTATTAGGCCAGGTGAGAAAAGAGGAGGTGGTAGTGGGAATGGAAGGAATGGGGGCAGATATTCAGATAGTGAGAAAGATTTATGAGGTTGGAAGGACAAGACATGGTGAATTTGACAGACTGAGATTTAGAAAATAAGAGAATTACCAGGATAGGACATAGGGATGATGATAAATTCACTTTTGTACATGACAAAAATACTTGGAGATGAAAATCATGTTTTCCGTGGGCTTGGACTTTGACCATTGACATACAGTATGATGATTCTCAGGCCTTGCACCAGCCTCACTTAGCAAAGAGAGATTTAAGTATAGTCATTCAACCAGATGTATTAAAGAAAGTCTCAGATTAAGCTTCAGTTGCACAGCAATTTAATTAGCTAAAACCCACCATTCCCTTAACATCTCACTTATTGAAGCTTTATTGTACTTCTTAGAAGAAAATCTATCCTGGAGTTGGATATTCTATGAAATTACAGCCATGTGTTGTTTAACGATGGGGATATGGTCTGAGAAATGTGTCATTAGGTGATTTCGTGGTTGTGTGAACATCATAGAGTGTGCTTACACAAACTTATATGGTGCAGCCTGCTACAAACACACCTAGGCTATATGGTACTAATCTTATGGGACCACCATCGTATATGTAGTCTGTTGTTGACTGAAGCATCGTTATACAGCACATAACTGTACTGTCACTTTGGCTCTTTCATTATTTTTAAAATGCATCACGTTTCTCTAATCAGTCCCAAGGAGACAAGGAGTAATACTCCACTTTACAACTGATCAAATTCTCTTTAGTTTGATTTTTACATTCTCTGTTACCCCCTGACTGGATTTGTTATTTTTTCCTTGACCCTTCACTCATTTCATTATTGATTTTTCCTGAAGGATTCCAAAGCAATTACTGCCTACTTCTTACTTCATCCTTCATGAAAGGATCTCAAATATCTTCTTAGGGCCCTACAAAATCAAGGGTTGTTTACACCAATCACAAAACTCAACACTTTGTCTCAGCTTTTCAAGATAAAAGTTTAAAGTGCCTCCTGATTAAAGTGCTTCTGTGATTATTGCTTTGCATCAAGTTCTATACTTCCCCTTTCTTTCCTTAGAGCTTCTTTTCACAGTCCAGGAAGCAACTTGGGGCACAGCCTCAAGTAAACAAAATGCTGAGGAAGAGAGGAGTTCGAAATTGGTAGCTACTTGTCTAGAAACTAGTGAAAACTCCTTTGTTTCTCTTGTTTTTAGTGACAACCTTTTTTAGAGTATCTAAATCTACATTGTTGCCCACTGTGTCTGTGCTAGTGAATCAAATTGAATTGACCTTTGATGTTTCCTTTGATAAATGTTCTTTTCAGGACTGGTGCCATTATTCTGAGCTTTATTGATCCTTGGCAGTTAAAGATTATAATAACATGGCAGCAGGTCAGACAAAGGTGAATTTGACTCATGATTCCATCATTTACTAGCCATGTGGCCTTAGCTAAGTCATTTAATTTTTCTGAGCTCCCTGTTTCCTCATCTATAAATAGATATAATCATACACACTCTGATTTCCTATTGAGCATGGTGTATTTTTAAAATCAGAAAATTATTTTTACCAATTTCCAGACACTAACACATGTAATTTGGTAGTCTTGGCACATACTTTGAAGACATGGGAGAAAAAATTAAAAGGTTTTGCTGCTAGTCTCTGAAAGATACAATGAATGATGTATGGTGATCTGACAGAGTTTATTTGTTAAACCAAAGATATTTACAGGAAGTTATTTCTTAAAAAGCAAAAACCTGCAATCTAACATTTATTGAGTGCTTACTATATACCAGTCTTCTATTTGCTTTGGATGAATTATCTCATTTGCTGGGCTCAAAAGTGAGTTAGGTATTATTATTAGGGAAATTTTATGGATGAAGAGATTTGCTCCAGTTTACCCAGATACTGAGTGGAAGAGAGATGGGATTTAAGCTTGGTCCTGATTAAAAACCCATGATTTTATAGCCACAATGTTGTTGGGCTTCCTAATCTTTATATAAGCTTGTTTTGTTTTGATTTGCTAATTTATCCTACAACTATGTGTGTATTGTGGCAGAAGAATCTAAGTTAATTTGGATGCCAGCTTTTACAGTGTGCAGGAGAAGAGACAGAAAGGTCCCAGCAGCCATACAATCCAGTGCAAGTGATGGTCCCTAAATTTTAGAAGTTACCTTGTTCCCTGATTTCTGTGTCAACTGTAGGAACAGATTTAACAAAGTCCAGAACAGATACTCAGAGAGAAAACTCTTGAAATAGCTTTTGTTCACTAGATTTTAAAGTCTTGGAAGGAAAGGAACATAATCCTGGCAGAGAGGCTGGCACATAATTGGTATCCAATGAGGGTTTGTTCTTCTCTCTTATTTCTCAGCAGAGCTGTTATCTACCCTGAACCCCTGTTAACTATAGCTAGCTATATAATTAAGCAACTCTGCATAAACCAGCATAAAATGAGATTCATATGTAGTGTTTGTGTCTACCAAGAAATTCTTAAAAGTTATTGTACACAAGAGGATTTATATTAATCAATTGTGAAACATGACCAAGATATATAATTTACTTTGAAAAAAGTCTGTCATTGATAAACTCATAGGAAATATAAGGTGTACCACATTTAAAATAAATTTACATTAAGTGACTTTAGATAAAGTGATTTAGACTAAGATAACTGGAAGGAATCTTGAGAGTTCATGTAGATCCCCCCCCCCATCTTACCTTTGTGTAGTGTAGGAGAGGAAGAAATATTCCTCTGCACTTCTAGTTTCTTCTGGCTGGTCTAAGAATTAAATTGACACGAGACAGAATAACAGGAGAAATATCAAACAAATTTACTACCATGTCTACATGGGAAAAAACCAGGAAAACTGAGTAACTTGCCAAAATGGCCAAAGACATCACTTAAAATACCATCTTCAGCTAAAGAGAAAGAATGTTGGGGGTAGTGGTTTGAGACTTCAAAGGGAAGGAAGGAATTTCACATGGAGATGGAAAAGCAAATGTTTGGTAAACAAATGTTCAGCATGCCTTACAAATACAATGGGACATGGAGAAGACTTTGATCAAATGGGTCTTGCTAGGTTCCTCCTTGTCTACCACACCTAGTTCATATTATACTCTAGTTATCTATGGTGATAGCTCCTTCCTGGAACAGGCTGTCTATTTTAACTTCTTTTAGGCAGTTAGCAGGAAGGCCAAAGTTTCTTCCCAAGTCTTTTGTTCTTAAAAATAATCAAGCCAAAGTGACCCAATTTGGGGTAGCAAATTCTGCTCCCCTACAGTAGTCTGTGCCTAAACTTTACAAATATCTCTGAGGAATTGCATGATGGTTAAGACTAGTTGGGAAGGGATTATACCAGTCTTTTTATTAAAACATTTCCATATGTTCCTACCTTTACATTCAGGTAATAATTTTCAAAGGTAATGAGAATCAGAATCACCTAGAGCAGCAGTTCTCAAATTTTTTGGATTTATGATCCCTTTATGCTCTTAAAAATTTTGAGGAACCTCAATTTTTTTTTTACTCAATACATTATTTCCTAAATAACATAGTTTTATGGAAACTAATCTTATTTTCCAAAACCAAAAATAGAGAAAGAATGGAATTGTTTTACATTTTTGCAATTCTCTTTAATATCTGGCATAACCGAAGGCAGCTAAGTTATCATATCTGTTTTTACATTTAGTTTGTTGCAATATGTTTTTTTGTTTGAAGTAAAGGAAGAAAATTCAGCCTCACTCAGATACATAGTTGGAAAGGGAAGGAGTATTTTAATAGTCTCTATAGATAATTGTGCATATTCTTCTTTAATACTACACCAAAATTCAACAAGTGATAATTTTTTAAAAGTTAGTTACAATGCTGCATTGGAAACCATATTAATGAACTTTTCATACTCTGTTTCATTAACATCCATCGGTTTACCTTGCACTCCGAATGAAACTTTTACTCATGTATGATTTTGCAACATCGTTTATTGGTCATTTGGGAAATTTTAATTCACCAAATTACATAGCTCTTCCAAATGCTGACACATTTTATTATACAATATCAACAATAACATACATTAATATTACCACTGATCTCATAAGAAAAATCTTTAAGGGTAGGAAACCATCATGCTCATGGTGCAGATAAAAATTTCCCAAAATTTGAATTTTACTTGAAAGCTTGAATTTTATCATTGGCATCAAATACTGCCAGTTGTTTTCCTTCATTAATTTCTCAAGAAAATATCAAGAAATATGCAAGTCTGAATAACCATAGTTTGTCAATCTTTCTTTCAAGTGAAAATAGTGTCCTATAAGAAAATTAGCTAGTTCAGCTTGCAACTCAAGCAGTAACACAACTGCTTTTCCTTGAGACAACCATCATACTTCAGTATGTGTCAGAAGTGCTTTATGCATATTTTACATTTTGTCACACAAAATATTAAGACGACACATACTCAAGGATCAAGATTTGACAAAGTTAATAATCTTAATGCTTCACCAAGGACATTTTAAAATGAAAATGGCTTTTTTTTGTCATGCATTTACTGCAAATGCATGGCAGTGAAGAATACAGAGACGACTAGTGCTATGTGGTGCCATTGCCTTGATTCACACTAAGCTATCAGCGGTTTTACCCACCACTGCTTTTGCACCATTAGAACAAATGTCAGCACAATGAAAAAGACAAATAACTATTATTATTACGAAAATAGTTTTTTTTTTAATGTGTACAAGTATTCTTGAACTTAATGATTTTTTTTTTTTTTGGTGAGGAAGATTGGCCCTGAGCTAACATCTGTTACCAATCTTCCTCCTTTTGCTTGAGGAAGATTGTCGCTGAGCTAACATCTGTGCCAATCTTTCTGTATTTTGTATGTGGGACGCTGCCACAGCATGGCTTGATGAGCAGTGTATAGGTCCATGCCCAGGATCTGAACCTGTAAACCCTGAGCTGCCAAAGTGGAGCACGAAAACTTAATCACTATGCCACTGGACCAGCCCTTACAGAAATAGTTTTGAGGTCTCCCTGAATCAGTGAACCTCAGGAGTGTTCAGACTATACTTTGAGAACTCTTGACCTAGAGAATGTCTTAAAAATGCTGAGCTTTTTTTTTTTTTTTTTGCCAGACTTCCAGAAATTCCAATTGAAGAGTATGGGAAAGGGATCCAGTAATGTGTACTTTTAACTAGCACTACAGGGGATTTTGAGAAAGTTGACCTATGGAACGAAATTTGAAAAAGACAACATTATAGAAGAGATGCCTTCACTTTAGCTATGATTATGTGAACTGGAATATACACCAGCCTAAAACAATTAATTATTTAATTTAATAAAATTAGTCACCCTAATTGCTTCATTGATTTATTTTGTTTATTCATTGCAAAAAGTTGCATTGATAGCCCTTTCTTTGTGTATAATAATTACCCATCTCACATCTCCCATATGCACTTCTTTAATTATCTATTATTTTCTTTATTTTGAACCTGTTTAAACTTTGTCTTTCTTTGCTAGGTTGTGAAAGTTAAAATTGGACAGACATGCCATCCTTTAAGGTTCTGAGCATACAAGAGGAAATCCCTGCTGTGTTTTGCATCTTAATAGAATCAGACTGTTCTTCCCTTGAGCTCTTCCTTCTCACCTATATCTTTCTAGCCCCCTATATCTGCCTCTGGAATTCTGACCATGACTGCCATGGCTGGGGACAATCTGAGAATATAAACGAGTCTTGCCCAGGACTTTTGTAGTTGAACAGCCTGGGTTCCTTTCCTTGGGGATAATACAGTGAAGTATGTCTGACAAAGAGGAAAAGAGTAAGCGTGAGTTGGAGAGAAAGCTTGAAAGTAAGTATGAGCATTCCTTATGTAATTGACCTACTTCTCTTCTCTTTCCTAACAATGAAATCTCTGAAACAAGGACTCAGCCACTCCTTTGATCTCTCTTCATCTTTGTCTCTTCAGATATCCCACAGTTGGCTGCCTGGATTCAGAGCTTTTTTTGAATTTGGGAGTCTTCAAGCCATGCCTGAGGAATTCTTGACGTCCCATTGTTTTGTCTTGCTAAAATGTACAAGAAACTTGAGAGCTCAACCCTTCAGGCTTAAAATTTTCCCAGGTGAGAAGAAATTCCATTGGTCTTGTTTGCGTTTCTTGTTGACCTGTTCACCTTACCCTTTAGGCCATTTCCTTTAATTTTGAAGGCTTAGGTTTTATCACCTCAATGTAATTATGGATCACTATTAGTTTCCAAGACAGTAGGGTACTGCTAAGCAAAATTTGCTACCTTAAATGCCCAAGCTGGCAGTGACACATCAGTGAAATTGACTTTTAATTGCAAAAGTGCTTTGGTTTAAATCTTGCCTCTGGGTCATAATTTGTGTGATGGTGGTGTTGGCATAATTTAACTGAAAAGACTGTTGTGTATGATAAAATTTGTTAAAAGAGGTGCCTTCATCACAGTTTAAAACTTTAAGGGGTCATAATTTTAATGTTCAAAGATTTTTAAGTAACGGGTATGGGCCACTGAGACATTTAGCACTTTGTTTTTCAAATCTGACTTTCAAATGTGGATATTCTTGTTATATTCACTGACCTAAGCCTGTGCATAGATATGCATATGTGTACACAGCTGTTCAAATTTTAAAGATCAAGCACTGCATGCAAGAAATCTACAGCAAATATAAGCTCCTGATTATACTTCTATTCCTAAAACTAATTTTATATTTGTGCAACTAATACTTTCAGACTTTATCAGGTGTTAGCAAATACATGTATCTGTTGAGCATGCCCTCTCTGATATAGAATTCAAATCTATCTGTGGCAAAACAAGCGTATTTTTATAATAATTACTCCAATCAAGTCAGGATCTTTCTTACTTAAACTAGCAACAGCAACAATAAAAACAGCTTTGGGAACAAAAGTATAAGCTAAACCATAATTCATGCATTTGCAAATTTATCTTCCATGCAATAGAAGTTAAACTGAATTGTATTTTTGTCAATTACTTCTATCGACTTATATGTGACAGGATAATTTATTGGGATATTGATTTCTATATTATTCTCACTAAGATGGACATTTTTTTTTTCCCCGTCCTGAAAAAATAGTCAAAACTTTTTGTTTCTTTTTCATGGCAGAAGTGAGAGTGGAAGACTATGAAATTTTGAGTCAATGAAAACACTAGTTTCCAGAAATGCATAAAGTGTCCCCCATCTAGGTCTTTTGATTTTAAAAACCCAGTTTCCTGGAAGGATTGTTTAAGAGGAAGAGAAGTTCCAAGATACAGAAGAGGTGGCATAAAGCCACCTGGAGCATGGAGCTTTTGGGTACAGCTTTCCTAAGTTGATAGTCAGGGATTTTTAAGGTTTCCAGGAGCAGAAAAAAGGAATCCACTTGCTCACAGGCCTCCAGATGGGGAATTACTACAGAGTGACTGTAGAGTCTTGGCCATATGTATCATGGTCTTGAGAACAATGGTGAGGATCCTTGTGAGTGAATCTTTGATCAGTTAAGCAGACTATTAGAAGAGGCACTTTGAATCTCACCAAAGCAGAATGACTAAATTAACCTGGAGGGTCTCCTTGACAGCAGAATTAGGTTACCTAATAGAAAACTTAAAAGATGATAACCATTACGTACTATGGACTTGCATCTCCCCTCAACTTTGAGTCACTACTTAAAGCCAGGGATTCTGATATAATCCTATGAGGGTTGGGAGAATTGTCGCCAAAAGGACTAACACCGAAGTTGGTGGACAGTGTGGGCAGATTGCACAATTTGCAAATGTAGTGAAATAAGACATTCTTTACTCCAAATATTGTGGAATAAAATCGCATTTTTAGCAAATGCATCTACATAAACAGATAATCAATGAATAGCAATATTTTTCCCATTAGTCTTCTGATTTCCCCAATTTATATTAGCTAACTTTTTATTAAAGTACAACACTAATTATAATTATATGCAATCCTGCTTCTGAAGAAAAAATACTCCTGGCCTATTTGAAATACTATGATGACATATTTGTTTGTTTTTATTTTCTGATCACCTATTGAGTGACATAATTAAGCATATTAAAGTCCTCACAAAAGACTGTTCAATGTTGGGTGAACTGAATCTTATACATTAAATATTTATTTTGATTTAGATTATGTGGAGAATAGAATGATAGAAATCTAGACTTGAAAGAAAACAGAACTGTAATTTATATCCCACACTGTTGTCTAAAGGTGTACTTGTTCAAAAATTTCCTGAAAGCATAAAATGACTTTTATGGTCTGTTCTTTTCCTCTATGACTTACAGGATTGGTTACTATATATTGTAAAATTTGTGGTGTGTGTAGATAGCAAACTGGCCACCTGGAAAACCTATTTGAACTTAGTGGAAAATTACCCAGTTCATGACATGGATATAGGAAGCTCCAAGGAAAAGATCTCACGGCTAGTCTAGTTTATTTTGTTGACTGTTGCTTGTCTTCCACGCAATAAACCCCAAACTGAAGGCTTTGAGATTCTGAATTTCTGTCACTAGACATGTAGTAAGTGGTAAACCATATATTTTATATACATATACATCTGCAAATCAGGGAAATGGTGGTTGGAAAAGGACCACACCTCTTCCTGCCTCTTTGCCCATACTCAATCATCAAAGACATTAATTCAGAGAAAACAAAACAAAATAAAACAACAAAAACGATACTGAGTGGTGCAGTTACTTGTTGGAGTTTAATAGTAGAAAAACAGAGTCAAATCATGGAAAATCTTGAATTCCCACTCAAGAGTTTACATTTAGTGTTGTTTGGAACTAGGCAGCCACAAAAGTTTCTTGAGATGAGGAGATAGAAGTGGCATTTTAGGGAATTATCTTGCAGCAGTGTGCAAAATAGATTGAAACATAAAAGAGATGGAAACACAGGGAGACTAGTTGAGAGGTACTACTAAAATTCAGGTAAAAAAATATTACTCGTTTGTGTAATTTACAATCTACAATACTGGGTTGAAATACATAACACTGTTACACTGTTCAACTGTCTATCCCTCTCAATTTCAAGTTTTAAATATATTTTTATCTCATGCAATTATTTGAATGCATGACTTCCTGAGTGTCAAAACACTCTCTGCAAATGTTGAGAAACAAAGAAAAACATGCTATAATAACATAATTACTCATTTTTTAAAGAATGTGTGAGCTAAAGTGTAGTTCATTAATAATAGAACAGAGAAAAATTCCCTTGCGGTCTAATCTAAATTCTAAAAACAACAATTTGTCTAATACAATAAACTAATTTTGTGCTAGAGGTAGACTATCTAAATTGATTCCAGGTTTAAAAAATGGATTTGGTAGAATGTCACCATCAAATAATAGAAGTGAGATGCTGAATTTTGAATTTGGATTTAGTCTGAGCAAGGAGTGCTTAGAATTTGACATTAGGAGGTCAGCCTTCTAGACCCAGTTCCATTGCTAATGTGTTATGTAGTTACATAGTAATCAGAAGAACAAGTCACATGATCTCAAAGACATCAGTTTTGTCATTTAGAAAAAAATATTAAGGAGTAAATTGTAATATCCCAGATGACAGGGCTAATGATTTGTCTGGCTTTTGCATGTTATTTATTTGTGGCAGTTGCATCTCCAATGCATACCTAGAAGGAGTTGAATAAATACTTCCTGAATGAGTAAATAAAAAGGAAACAATAGTATGACCGTAAACCATATCTAGTTTGTTCACCGCTGTACCCTCAGCACTTAGCATAGTGCTTGGCACCTGAAAGAAGAATGAATCAACTATAAATCTCTTTGAAGAAAATCAGCAACCTGGTACATTTTAAACAATTGAATCCAAGATTATATCTCATTTGTGGGAAAACAAAACTTTGTAATGGGATTAACTTTTTCCAGTGGATTCTCCCTTTTGCATCAATAACTAAACTGACATCCCTGAGACAAATTGGTCATTGCAGGGTATTTAGTAGCGATAGGATGCTATGCAGACTGGTGACCATGACTAGACTAGGACACATCTGAGAGCTTCTGAAAGTTAAGTGGTTATCCAACTCTTACAGCAGTCTTCTGTGGGATCATTCCAGAAACCCTACTGAGAGCTATGGATTTGGGCTTGGGGACAGGAGGCTTTTTGAATTCAGAGCTAAACAATTCCAATAATTTCCAATAATAGGAGTAGTAGTAGTAGTAGCAGCTAGCATTTATAGATGCTTGTGATGTGCTCTATACTGTTCTATGCTTTGCATTTAATCCTTATAATTGCCCTGTGAGGTGGTAGTTATTATTATAATCACTGTTTTACATATGAGGAAACTTAAGCACAAATATGTTTAGTATGTTGCTCGAAGTCACACAGATAGCAAGTGGACGAGCTGGGATATAAAATCAGACAGTCTGGCTTCAAACTCTTAACCCTGTTCTAAACTGCCTCCCAAATAGGTGCTTTCCAGATATAATTTCCTTGAAATATAAAGGGCTGCAATTTTATATAGAAAGCCAACACGCCAGGGCCGGCCCGTGGCCTAGCGGTTAAGTGTATGCACTCTACTGCTGGCGGCCCGGGTTTGGATCCCCGGCGCCCACCGATGCACCACTTGTCAGGCCATGCTGTGGTGGCATCCCATATAAAATGGAGGAAGATGGGCACGGATGTTAGCCCAGGGCCAGTCTTGCTCAGCAAAAAGAGGAGGATTTGCATGGATGTTAGCTCAGGGTTGATGTTCCTCACACACACACACACAAAAAGCCAACATGCCAAAGTTTATGGTTTTCTAAATTCTCTACCTCAGGGAAGTAAAATCTACCTAAAGGCTTTCTTCCGTGTGTTTCAGAAGTAGCTATATAATTATTTCATTTACCATTATTGCTTCCTTGAGGCCATTGTTAGAATCATTGCTTCTGTAGAGGATTTAGTGTCTTCTCTTTTCTTCAGCTTAGGTTATCTTGATCAATCCTAAATTCTGGAAGCTTCTATCAAGCTTCTCCCTGGTAAAAGAGAAATACTGTGTATTTGGCTATTAATGTTGTTAAGAAGGTATACTTGAAGCTGAGGAAATTTTCAATCTACTTGTCCTTTTTGTTTAATCATTGTGGTTTTTACATTAAGCTGTTAAAATAAAACTGTAAAAAACCTGTTTGTGTTTATTTGTATTTAGCCATTTTGTATAAAATTTATTATTAATAGTTTATTAGAAAGAAATATTGTTCCCTTCGAATATTCTGTAGTCAAAAAATGTGTTGCTTTTTAACGGGTGATTTGATTATGCATGGAACCAAACTGTTTTCCAAAGAAGCACATAAATTTACAACAAAAAATAATAATAAAAATATATCCTTTATATAGAATTGTGCTCTGCAGGCAAGTTTTGGGACATACATCTATTCCAAAGAGGGAGAAATTTTCACGTTCTCTAGAGTTCCCCATTGTGGCAAACCCTAGTGTTTACAAACTTTTGCTCATTTTTACCATTTTTGGGAGCAGTGCTTTGCTGTGGAAGCGAGCTTTAGTCAGTGATGTTAAGGCCAGATAGGAAATAGGTAGGCAGAGACTTTCAATGTTTAACAACATCATAGATCATGAGTTCTTCTCAAAGAAGTTCTGGAGTGGTGGTCCTCCCTGAAACTGCTAACGCAGTCGTGCATCGCTTAACAACGGGGATACGTTCTGAGAATGCATTGTTAGGTGATTTTCTCGTGCAAACCTCATGGAGTGTACTTACACAAACCTAGATGGTATAACCTACTACACACCTAGGCTCTATGGTATAGCCTATTGCTCCTAGGATACAAACCTATACAGCTTGTTATTGTACTGAATACTGTAGGCAATTGTAACACAATGGTATTTGTGTATCTAAACATAGAAATATACGGTAAAAATACGGTATAAAAGATAAAAAAACGGTACACTTGTATAGGACACTTAGCATGAATGGAGTTTGCAGGACTGGAAATTGCTCTGGATGAGTCAGTGAGTGATGAGTGAATGTGAAGGCTTAGGACATTACTGTACACTACTCTACACTTTATAAACACTGTACACTTAGGTTGCACTAAATTCATGAAAAACTTTCTTTCTTCAATAATAAATTAACCTTACTTACTATAAATTTACTTTATAAACTTTTTAATTTTTTTAACTTTTTGATTCTTTTCAAATAACACAACTTAAAACAAAAACACATTGTACAGCTGTACAAAAATATTTTCTTTCTTTATATCTTTATTTTATATGCTTTTTTCTATTTTGTTTTCATTTTTAAAATTTTTGTTCAAAACTAAAACGCACACATACATTAGCCTACCCTACACAGGGTGAGGATCATCAACATCACTGTCTTCCACCTGCACATCTTGTCCCACTGGAAGGTCTTCAGGGGCAATAACATGCATGGAGCTGTCATCTCCCATGATAACAACGCCTTCTTCTGGAATACCTCCTGAGGGACCTGCCTGAGGCTGTTCTTGAGGAGGTGCCACTCTTTTCAGAAATATGTCCATAGTGGTTTGCTTGGCTTGTTTCTCCTTTTCATCATAGATTTGCTTGTAAGCAGATAATGGACCACAAACACTCCTCTCTATTAATGAAAACCTTTTTGTGTTGGGGTCCCTCTTTTCAAACTTTTTAAGGAGCTTGTTGCAGTCTGCAAAAGCTTCTGGTAAACCCTTCCCTCTGAATTTTCTTGGGGGTTTTTCTTCTTTTTCGTCTCCTACAATTTCCTTTTCTTTTGCCTCTTCTTCAGCTATGTGTTTCTGTTCCAGTTCTAACAACTCATTAGTCAATTCCTCAGGAACTGTCCCTAGGAGCTCCTCAGAGTCATCCTCATCCACACCCAGGTTAAAGTTGTTTGCCATTTCAACCACAGCCTTGTTGATTTGTGCAACATTCTTATCCTTGGCAAATCCTGTGAAGTCATGGACAAACCACTTCAGGGTCTTCTTCCAGATGCCATTCATACACTCCTTGGTGACATCACCCCAAGCCCAAGCAAGGTTCTTGATGCAGTCATAGATGTTGTAATCCTTCCAGAATTGCATCAGTGCCTTCTCAGTGTCTTCCCCAGTTGCAGCAATAGCCTGGGCAAAGGTCGTCCTCAGGTAGTAGGTCTTAAACGCTGCTATAACTACTTGATTAATTGGCTGAATCAAAGAGGTGGTGTTTGGAAGGAGAAACATCACTTTGACATTGGAATGAAGATCACGAATGAAAGGTGGGTGTCTGGGAGCATTATCAACAATAAGCAAAATCTTGAAAGGTATGTTATTCTCCAAACAGTACTTCTCCATTTCACTGGTATAGCAATTCAGGAGGGCACCTTGGAAGAGGAGCTGGGTCATCCATTACTTCTTACTGCTCCTCTAGTACACTGGCCCTGTGTGCTTATTGACATGCCTGAAGGCCCTGGGGTTCTCACTGTGCCAGGTTACAAAGAGTTTTAATTTGTAGCCTACAACATTGTCCCCAAGAAAGACTGTTATTCTGTCCTTAAAAGCCTTGAAACCTGGCATTGACCTGGCCTCCTTATGGATGAAAGTCCTTTCAGGTATTCATTTCTACAATAGGAAGCTTTCATCCACATTGAATATTTGCTCTGGCAAGTAATTTTCCTCCACAATCAACTTTAGAGTTCCCAAAAATTCTTCAGCTGCTTTCACATCAGCACTCACAGACTCACCACTCACTTTCACATTATGCCCTGAATAACGACTCTTGAATGGTTTAAACAACCCAAAGCTAACAGTAAATTGAACATTGTAGGCAAGTCCACCCTTTCCTTTCAATGACACAAAAAAACTGTTTATTTGGCTGTGATTGTCGTGGTGCTGGGAGAGTTACACTTCTGTGTCTGGTCTTCAATCTAGGTCATTAGAATTTCCTCCATGTCTGATACAGGCCTTCTTTTGTTTTTTTTTTTGTGAGGAAGATCAGCCCTGAGCTAACATCCATGCCAATCCTCCTCTTTTTTGCTGAGGAAGACGGGCCCTGAGCTAACATCTATTGCCAATCATCCTCCTTTTTTTCCCTTTTTCTCCCCAAAGCCCCAGTAGATAGTTGTATGTCCTAGTTGCACATCCTTCTAGTTGCTGTATGTGGGACGCCGCCTCAGCATGGCCCAACAAGCAGTGCATTGGTGCGCGCCCGGGATCCGAACATGGGCCGCCAGTAGCAGAGTGCATGCACTTAACCGCTAAGCCACGGGGCCTGCCCCTGATACAGGTCTTCCTGAATTTTTGTCAATCTCATTGCCTTCAATGAAGCAGATCCTTTAACAGTTTCTGTCACTTTGTTCTGCTTCTTCAAGATCATAGCTATGGTGGAACGGGACATGCCTGACTGATAAACAATAACTATCATTGATTTTTCACCTTCATAGTCCTTAATCACGTTTAATTTCATTTCCAGGTGAATCACTTGATGTGGCCTCTTACTTGCAGTACTAACAGTGGATTTTGTATGCTTAGTGGCCATGATGAACAAAAAACCTGAGATTAAATCAAGCGCAAGAGAAAATGATGCAATCAAGAGATACAGTAAACACAAGATGAGGCTGCTACCAGTGTAACGTGGCATACAGTTTTGCAGACAACTTTATTTTTTATAAGTAGAAAGCATGCACTCTAAAATAATGACAAAAAGTATACCATGGTAAATACATAAACCAGCAACATAGTTGTTCGTTATCAAGAATTATGTACTGTACATAATTGCATGTGCTATATTTTTATATGACTGGCAGCACAGTAGGTTTGTTTACACCAGCATCGCCACAAACAGATGAGTAATGCGTTGTGCTACGACGTGAGGATGGCTATGACATCACTAAGTGATAAGGATTTTTCAGCTCCATTATACTCTTATGGGACCATCATCATATATGCTGTCTACAGTTGACCAAAACATCGTTATGTGGTACATGTCTTTACTTGTTTGTAAGTCAGATCTGAAATGATTCAGGCTCTGCTGCAATTGGAAGAAAATAAAAAGGAACATTGAAAGCTGCATACTGCCTACTCCTTCAGATTGAGAGAGAGGATCCTGGTATATTATTTACCATGCTTGATCTTGTTCTTCAACTCAGAAATAGCAGGCACAACATCCCTGTTAATAGAAGGCTTCTGGTTGACCAAAGACAAATTTACAGATTCCTGTCAGTAATGGACCTTGAAACAATTACTTCTGAGAAATTCCTCTCAAGAGAATAGATCAGGGGTCAGCAAACTTTTTCTGTAAAGGACCACATAATAAGTATTAGGCTTTGTGAGCCATAAGGTCTCTGCTACAACTACTCAACTCTGACATTACAGCATGAAAGCAGTGATAGACAGTACGTGTAATTTTTGCATGTCATGAAATATCCTTCTTTTGATTTTTGAACCATTTGATAATATAAAAAACATTCTTAGCTTGCAAACCATATATAAACAAATTGCTGGCCAAATTTGGCCCCTGGGTGACACTTTGCAAACCACTTGGGTGTACCAAATGAATTTTTGCTATAATCTTTTCATCTCTTCTCACCTCTCATGCCTTATACCCCTTCCCATAAAATGAAACCAAAACTACAAAGTCTTGTCTGAAAGGTGGAAAACATTAAATGTCTATAGGTGATTTTTAATTAATCTAATAAACCCCTTATTACAAGAGATATCATTGACAGCATCATTATCATGATAGAAGCAAATCAATCAAGGGGTGTGAATCAGATAATCAGAGACTACAAAATGCTAGGTATCCTCCAGTACATATGCCCATCATAGTCCCAGAAACTGGAGTTGATGGATCAGGGTATGACTAAGGCTATTATTTTGAAAAAATACACTAAAACTGTTTTATTGTAGATCCTGGGTAATCAGCCTCAATTCTCTGTTAGTGAAAGCCTTGGCTTTGCATGAAATTAAGCTGTTAGGAGATATGATCAAGGTCTTTTTTGTGAACACAAAGGAAAACAAATAAGATTAAGTTATTTTTTTCTGTGATTAAAAATATCTTCTAGGACTGGCTATTCATTCACTTATTATTCAATATTTATGGAGAGCCCACTATGTGCCAAGCACTATTCTAACCATTTGATACATATGATTTCATTGAGTTCTTTACATCAATCCCCCTTTTTCAGATGAAAGCAATGAAATTCACAGAGGTTAAATGACTCATTCAAGGTCACAAAGATGATATGTGGTAGAACTGTGATTTAAATAATTGGTCTGTTGCCTGGAGATCTTGAGATCTCCCAGAAGTACTGTGTTGAGTCCAGTACAGGTCAGTGGCTTCCCACTACAAGAACACATATAATATAGGAGGTTTGGAGATAAGACTGATTTAAAGTGAAAATATCATTGGAATAATGGCTGGTATAGCTTAGTTTGTTGTTAAATGAAAGTCCATCCCTTTCTAAATTATGATCTTCTTGTGTGTGTGTGTGTGTGTGTGTGTGTGTTGTATCTGTGTGGTGTGTAGAGGTATAAGCTTTGTCTGGCTGGTGAAACAATTCTGATATTTAATCCTAATCTCTCTCTCACTTGATCCCTTTCCTCCATTCTCTTTCATCCCAAATCCAGCTCTTTAATGAAGACTTGAAGACATCCCCCTAGGACATGCAGATTCTTGAAACAGCTGACTTCCTTAGGGGAAGATTGGTCTGTACTTGTCAATGTGAGCTCTGAGTGCTGGAACCGTTCCCAGGGCACAGTCACAGTCAATTCTATGATTCTCTCGCACAGCTTGTGAGCCTCTGATAGTAGGTAGATGCCCCTTGGGAAAGAGATGCCAAGATCTATTGTGGAGTGGTAGAGTTAGGGTGAGTCTTTTTTCACCTTATCTAGAGGAGTCAGTGCTTTTAGTTGGGTCTCCTATTGCCCAGTACAGAAGTTGAACCCTCTGGGTTTGCTGACAGTTATGTCAGGTACTTCTTCTGGGTGAATCTGTATATTATCTTGATGTTGAACTATGTAAAGTAGGTATGCAAGTCAAAAGAAAGAAAACTCTAATTTGATATTTGGTTTGTGAGGCAGTTTGTGTAGTGGTTGGGATCAGAGAACTGTGGAACTAGACTGCCTTAGTTCTTCAAATCTTTACTGTAACCTGTACGACCTTGGCCAATTTGCTTAACCTGTCTGTTCCTTAGTTTCTATATCAAGAAAATTGGTAAAACAGTACCTACCTTATAAGATTTTAGTGAAGATTAAGTGCATTACTACTTGTAAAGCAGTTAGAATAGTGCCAGACTTACAATAAGAGCTTTATAAGGTACCTATTATTCTTTCTATGATTACATAAGTTATGCCATTGGCCTGATCAAAAGGAAACTCTGAGGCTTCACCTGCTTGGAAAGTATAGTAGACAGACTAAATCTACTGGCCTAGGAACCAGAATGCCCTAGTTTGAGTCCTGGATCTGCCACTTGTAACATGTATGGCTTTGGAGAAGGAAGTTCTGTTATGGTGGTTAGGAGGATAGGGTGGCATCAGACCATACATAACGATGAGTTTGAAGAGCTAGTTTGGTAGAAGAAAAGGTCTAGAAGAGAAGTAGGGTAAGGAGATAGGGAAGCATCGTTCTCAGACCAAGATGAAGCAGAAAGCATCATCTTGGTCTATAACACCAATATCCTTTGGCATTGTTGATATCTAATTCTTTTCAGCTGAGTGACATTTTGGGTAAATCACTTATCCTTTCATCTCTAGAGAAGAGATCATAAATAATACCTGGTCATAGAATTGTTGCCAGAATGAGAAGAATTAATGCTTATAAAACAATCAGAACAAACAATGCTTGCACATAACAAGGGCTCAATAAATGTTAATCATGATGATCATGATTATTATTGTCACCTTTGGGACTTCATGTTAAAGATGGGGATACTGAAGCCCAGGAGAAGTGACTTTCCCAAGGTCGCAGAGCTAATTAGTATCTAGAATACAGATCTCCTGACATCTAAATAACTACTCTTTCTGTTACAGCAAACTGCCTCTTAACTTCCTGTGTAAATAGATCTTGGTAATTTTTGTATTATGTACAGAATATCCATGAGGAGCAGAACGATTCCTTTTCTATTTTTGAAGGGTGTTTCTTGCTAATGGGACGTTTAGTCTTATTTTCCTCTCTTTCATGCCTGGAAAGGGAGGGGTGTTCCTCTTCCACTGCTGGCCCATGGACGTATCCATAGATGTTAATTACCTTTGGTGACTGTGCTCGATAATCTACATGGGATTTGATGGTACCTCAGACCTCATTGAAGAGCTCCTGCAAGATTATTGCCCAACGGTTAGATCCTTCCCAGAGTACTTGCTTCACCAGTTTTCTCCAGACCAAATGTGTTGTGCTATAACAATATAGTCAGATTTTCTTAATGAAGAATCAAGTCATTCTTAGAACAATAGTATAATTTGGAGGAACAAAGGTTGGAACTCTAACCTAGTGGTTCCTTGTGCCAAACAAGGAAAGTTTGGGCCTTTGAAGGGGAGGATCTCTCTTTACTCACCTCCCCTTCTCTTCCACACAACGTCTCTTTCAAGTCTTCTAGATTTGTGTCATAACTCTCTCCCTCAGAAATCTCTACCTTCTTCACAGAAGGACAAGTTATTTTTGTTTGTTTGTTTTTGGTGAGGAAGATTAGCCCTGAGCTAATATCTGTTGTCAATCCTCCTCTTTTTGCTGAAGAAGACTGGGCTCGGGCTAACATCCCTGCCCATCTTCCTCTACTTTATATGTGGGACACCTGCCACAGCATGGCTTGATAAGCAGTGCGCAGGTCTGCACCCGGAATCCGAACCCTTGATCCCCTAGCCACCGAAACCAAGCACGCGAACCCAACCACCATGCCACTGGGCCAGTCCCAGAAGGACAAGTTTTTATCCTACAGTTTCTTATTTTATTTTGTGGATCTGAAACGTTCAGGTTTTGGCCAAATGATAAATGAATTTCTTCTCCGCTTCAGAGGGTGGGAGACACTGCCTCTAGTCTAGTCAACTCTCTCTGACTCCAGTTCCATCTTCCTAACAGGGAGAGCCGGGGCTTATTTCCTCACTAGATGCCCTATGAATTAAGAACTAGAGACAATTTAATCTATCATACCTAAAGATGATATTTTTTTCCTAGCAACAGGGTTTTTCCCTGACTCCTTAAAAAAAAAGAAAAAGAGTCTGCCACTATTAGGCTAAGAAGCATTTGCCTTTTTTCTAAGTCTGCCTTGAATTACAAGACCCACCATGTCAAGTATTTCTTAAGGTGAAGGTCATTCAATTGGACCAATCTATAAGAATAAAATTGCCCCTGCCAGTAAAACATTTAGGTTGGCATCTCTGGAATATTTGGACACTGATGTCAAAAATGTGTTCATTTAAATCATCCTGGCCTGTGTGCCATGAGGCATTTTGATACAAATGCTATGAAAGCTTATTCAAAGATTATAGACTTAATCTGGATAAATTGTCATTTTATGGCTAGTGGATTAATCAGGCCAGGTCTACACTAGCAAAATGAAAGTGATGAACCGAGTTAATTATCTCAACTATCCAAGTCAATACATTTCATTTGCTTCCATTTCTTTGAACTTTCAGGTGAAAGCCTATTTTGGCTTGAATTATTTGGATAAATTCCTCAGTTTAACGTTTCTCTCCGACAATGGAGCCCTTAAGGCTTTGAGTCCAGTAAGCATTACATCTGTCACAGGCATAATGGAAAAAATGCTTATGGGCCTTGGCACCATGTTGCTTTATCAAGCCTCCTTGTAGTGCCATGTTGGATGTTGGACTCTCTTAATGATCAAATGCAGCACAATTCCTTAGAAAAATAGAAAGAGGCATCTAAAAAGGTGATGGGTACACAGAAAAAGATGAATGGAAGCAAAACCACTCTTTTCTCTGGGTGGGAATAAGGGGCACTGACTTTACCAGCCTTACTATCACTTACTATCATCAGCCATGCTATCACTAGGCATGGATTGGTTTGCTTCCTTTCTCATTTTGTAAGTTGCAGTGGACTGACTATGAGTAGAAGACAGAGAGAGAGCATGTCACAGGCAACATGATTAAGTATATCAAGTGTGCTTTGAGCACTGTGTCTCTCTTTCCCTTGTTTTTCTTATCCTAGTGCCTTCCTGAGCATCCAGGAGCATTTTTTTTTAGCTGTACTGTGCCTTTTTCACCTCTGCCCTTGCGACTCATCACACTAGGGCCTTCTTCTTCCTGAATGTATTTGAGCTAACGTGGTTGATGACTCATAATCACTAATGTAATAAACTTTCTAAAAACTACATTTCAAGTATCCTTCACTTATGGGAGTGAGTCAAGTAGGCTTTCTAGTCATTGTGGTAGAGCTAGTAAGAGAGAAACTTGAGGTAGGGAGGTCTTTCCAGTACCCATTACTCATCCCACAGAGGTGACTGCCTAGCCTTATATGCATAAGGATGAATCCAGACATAGGTTATGTTTACCATATAGCAAAAAACACAGAAGGAACATAAAGCATCTGGTTAGGTGTCTGGATATATATTTTACTATGCTCAGTTTTTTGAATTTGAACTTATATTTGTGCAACAATACTTAAATCTTAACTAGAAGACCTTTTTAGACAGAGTTAGAAAACAGTGCTTCTCGAACTTGAATGCACTTACGAATCACCAGAGAGAATCTGGTTAAAATGCAGGTTTAGACTCAGTCTGGGATGAGGCCTCATAGTCTGCATTTCTTTCTTTTTTTTTTTTTTTTTTTTTGTGAGGGAGATCAGTCCTGAGTTAACATCCATGCTAATCCTCCTCTTTTTGCTAAGGAAGACTGGCTCTGAGCTAACATCCATTGCCAATCCTCCTCCTTTTTTTTTCCCCAAAGCCCCAGCAGACAGTTGTATGTCATAGTTGCACATCCTTCTAGTTGCCGTATGTGGGACGCGGCCTCAGCATGGCCGAGAAGTGGTGCGTCGGTGCCTGCCCGGGATCCGAACCCAGGCCGCCAGTAGCGGAGCACGTGCACCCAACTGCTAATCCATGGGCTGGCCTGTAGTCTGCATTTCTAACAAGCTCCTAGGTGATGCATATACTGCTGGCCTGTGGGCCACACTGAATAGCATAAGTCTTCTATAGAAGGTGTTCTCAAACTGGATCCCATGGAGACTAAGATTCTATTTAGATGCCTCAGGGACTAACTCATAGGAGTAAATGGGTAGCCAAAGACATGAAACTCTGGATAATTTCTAATTTACTCTTTTTAAAAATATGATCTACTTTTATATGTTTAAATAATGGGGTCCTGTATAAGATTTTATTAGAGAGATAATAGGGTTTGGTTGCTAAAAATGCAAACAAACAACAATAAAACACTGATCTCAAGTATTTCACAAGGTAAAGGTCATTCAATTGGGCCAATTTATAAGAATAAATTGCCTCTTTCAATGATAAATTTAGGTAGACATCTTGGGATATTTGGATACTAACGTGAGTATTCCCTAATTAAACTCCAAATTTCCTAGTGGACCTATCCAAATGAAAAAGTAGATTTTATAAAATGGAAAATACGATTTGATGTGGTTTTACTACTAGCCAATTTGTTGTTGTAAGGGAAAGAACGTAGAACTAGGTGTCAGGAGATCTGCCTTTCAGTTATGGCACTATACCAATATATAGGTGACCTAGGATACATTCTCACCTCTGTATGTATGTCTTCTCCTTGGAAAAGGAAGGAAATGATCCCTGCTCTAACTACTCCACAGGATTGTTTGAAGATGTAATAAAATGATAGGTAGACTGTTACAGGGCAAGGACAGAAGCAAGGAGAGCTATTAGAAGACTACTGCAATAATCCAGGGGAGAGATTCTGATGGCTTGGCTGGCATGGTAAAGATGGAAGTGGTAAAAGGTCATATTTTGGTATTTCCGAGGAAAAGCTGACAGGATTTGTTGATGAATTAGATGTGGAGTGTCAGAGAAAGAGAGGTCATTTAATTGATCAGAGTTCTTTTGACTCTCAAATTTTTTTTTAAATTCCTACCAGGAAATAATGCATATATAATGATGAATTTTGCTGACATTGTTGTAAAAAGACGGATTTGTTTCCAGGGAAACAAGAAATTTTCATTGTGAGGCAGAACCACAGAGATACTTGTTGGCTCACATGATGTTTTGCCAGAACCACATCACTTTCCATTTACCTTTGTTCCTCTTCCTGAACTGAGGCTTGTGTTCTACAAAAGTAGCAGAACTCTTAATGAGGGGACCATTAGGCCTTATGGAAATTTGATAGGTCATTAATTCAGATGAGGATTCACTTCTTGAATGCATTTCGGGGAAGAATTGAAATGAAGTAGACCGATTTTTTGAGAAATGTAGTTGTGTTTTTCCCTCCTCAGCTTCATGTGAGTATTCTGCATTCAGTTGCCTAGTCAATGCATCTTCAAGGCTGTTGAATTCTTGATGATAAAAGTCAGTGAAGTCTAATTCTCCTCTCAGGTGTACTTCATTTTTTATAACTGTTGTGTTGCTGAATGCTGGGTTACGGGGAAAAGGCTGTCTTTATCTTGATTTATTTATAAATCAACTCCTATTTTAATCATCTTTTTGTATTTCCAAGAAATATTTACTGAATCCCTACTAGGTGTTAGATACTTTGCTAAAAGCCCAAGATTCAAAGAAAGTTAAGACACAATGTTTGCCTGTAGGAAATATACAGTCTAGTCTAGTGTATGGCACAGTAAATGAACGCATATAATATGGCGTTAAATCCTTTTAAAAAGATATGCACAGGGTGTTATGGGAACACGGGAGGAACACCTAATCCAGACTGAAGGGTCAGATATAGCTACATAGGGGTAGTAATTTATGAGCTGGGTTTTAAAGGAACAGTAGGAGTTAGCCAGGTAAAGGAGTAGGGGGAGATGATCATTTTTCTAGTTAGACAGGGCTGCATGTGCAATGGCATGGAGGTATAAGAACTTGGTATATTCAGAGAAAAACTAGTAGGTGAGTATGGCAGGGGTTAAGGCTGCCTTTGAAGTGTGACAGAATATGAGGCTTGAGAAGAAAGCAGGAGCTAGATAGTGAATGGTATTATTTGCCAAGCTAAGAAGTTTGGATTTTATAAATAATGATAGCTAGTATTTATTGAGACGTACTATGTGCTAGTAAGTTACTGTTGTATACACTTTACTGTTGTATACTTATATACACTTTATATGCATTATCTAATCCTCATAACCACACAACACAATATTATTATCATAATTTTATGGATGTAGAAACTGAAGCACAGAGAGATTACATAATGGCCCAAGATCATTAGGTGACAGATCTGGGATTCAAATACAGTCAGTTTATTCTAGAGCTCTTGCTCTTTACCAATACGCTCTATAGCCTCTGTTTAACCTGAAAACCATGAAGAACCTATGATGAGTTAAAAATGGCCACCAATTCTTTGATGCTCCTCCCACTGAGAGGTCAAGTCTATGCCTTCTTCTCTTGACTCTCAACCAGTTCTGCAACTGTCTTAACCAAGAGTATGGAAAAAGTGATGCTGTGCCCGTTTACAAGCCTAGACCAGGAGAAACTGGCAGCTTCCACTTCTTGCATCTTTAAACACTCTCTCTGGAAACGCTGAGCCACCATGTACATGGCGCAATTACTTTGAGGTTGCCATGCTGGAGAGTACATGTGTAGGTGCTTCAGTTGAAAATCCCAGGTGAGTTCAACTTTCTAGGCATCCCTACCAAAGCACCAACTGTATGAGTGAAGCCATTTCAAATCATCCAGAGCAGTCTATTCATCTGATGAATACTACTGAATGACCTTAGTTGGCACCACTTAACTTGGAACAGAGGAATTGCCCAGCCTAGCCCTGCCTGAGTTCCTGACCCACAATATCGTGAGAGATGATATAATGGTTGTTGTTTTAAGCCAGAAAATTTTGGCATAATTTTGGCACAATTTGTTGTGAAGTAATACATAGAGCTAAGCCATTGAAGGATTCTAAGTAGGTCAGATACATGTTAAATTCACAGGAAAAGTCTTCTATTTGATGAAACACTGAAATAACTGTTTATCCAACCTAAAATGCCTGACACATAGCAGTCTCTCAATAAATGGATGGATTAACTCAATGTGTATAGTCACAATTTAGATTTTTATATGTGTGTGTGTGTCTGTGCGTGTGTGTGAAATGAGGTACCCTGTAGAGGTTGCTGTGCTGACAGACAAACTAGTACTGAATCATCTGAGAAGACTCAACTCTGCATCATCCCTTGGGGCTTGCCCTTTTCTTACTGGTCACATCAGCAGGAGATTTGGGAGGAAGGATCTATTTTTTGAGACATTTTAGTCACCAGCATCTCACTCCTCTTTAGAGATCAAATTCCCACTTCCCTCCAATCTTTGGCATGTGTTTTTCGTAGATTATTCCCTCTGTACTTGCTTCCAGCTTCCTGATAGAGCAGAGGGAATCAGGGAGTTGAGAAAAGTGAAGTGTTTCCCTAAGTGCACAAGTTATTTTCAAACAAATGTCAGTTTTAGCAGATGGAGTAAACTATGAAATGCAACATCTGAGTATTGGGTGAATGTTTAAATCCCTAAAAGCCCATTGCAACTTGGAATATGAGCCATGAGGGCATACCTGGTTGGATAGCAATCTCAACATTTTCCCATCAAAAAAAATTCCCTAATACAGATTTACACCCACTATCAGAATATGCATTTTAAAAGACCCCCAATACATATTAATGAACCATAAAATGCACTTATAGATGTCAAGAGTCTGGTTTTAAAATGCACAAAATTTAATTTGGAATAGAAATATGGAACTCCTAAATTTTGGAGGGAACACAAAAGTTTGAGTAATATATTTAGTGTCTGCTTGTATTAAAATCTCTCATGTCCTGTTGTATTTATAAAATAGCTTTCACTTCTGAAAGAGACCTCACTCACCCTTCTTGCCAAAAGAAGAGCTCCCTCCCTCCTTTCCTTCCTTCCTTCCTTCCTTCCTTCCTTTCTTCCTTCCTTCCTTCCTTCCCTCCCTCCCTCCCTCCCTCCTTCCTTCCTTCCTTCTTTCCTTTTTCCTTTCTTCTTCTCCTCTCTCTCTGTCTCTCTGTTTCCAAGACAGATCTGTCTCGGAAGAATAAAGATTTATACCCCATATCCATCACTCACTTTTCAGTAGCTCAGAGGTGCATCTTTGCTGGGAAAGCTTTCATCCTTTCCAGCAGCTGAAATACAGCGAGTAATGTCACTCTACTTTCTGAGACGAAAGTAATGTATCTAAAGTGCCAAGTAGAAATGGGTACAAATGGACACAGGCTTGACTTTTGCTTATCATTCCAGCCCAGGAAGTAACGCAGATCCACATGCTTTCTGCCATAAAAAAGGAAGAGAATTTGTAGAGGCAAGTGCAGAGACACTTTTTGAAAGTGGATTGAAAATAGCAGGATTAAGCATATCTGAATCACAGAGCAGCAGCTAGGACTTTTCTGACAAACCCGCTTTTTTGGTTATCTGACCCCAAACTAGTTCAGTAGGAACATTTGTGGAGAACAGAATAAACAGTGGTTTAAGAGTAAGTGGCTTTAGAGTAAGCCAGGCCTGGCTGCACACTTGACTCAGAGTCATTAGCTGCTATGTGACCTTGGTGAAACCACTTTGCTATTCTGAGCTCTGGTTTCCTCTTCTATAAAATGGAGACAATGATACTACTTACCTCATAAGGTTATCGTAAGGATCCACTGAAATAATATTTAGCACATTGCCTGGCATGCAGTAAGCGCTCAATAAATAGTAATTGATTTACTGCTATTATGATTATGATTTCTTTGTTAAATGTAAAATGGCTGTGTTCATACACAGACCAGTTCAGAAAAAAACACTTAGGTAAATTCCAACAATTACCTAACAAGGAGAAAAAGAGTAATATTTGTTGAGAACCTATATAGTATGTCATTTAATGCTCACAACAAGAAGGTAAGTAATTTTCCCAAGGATATAAAACTAGTAAGTGATAATGATTGGAATTCAAACTTTGCTCAGTCTAGTTCCAAAGCCCGTTTCCTCCAAACCCCATTATACCTCACAACCAACTATTTTCTATGCATTCTTCAAGTTTCTGTTTATATCCTGTCTCTTCATTCAAGCATTCTTGGTCCATAATAATAAACACTATCACTCATTTGGCCTCCTACAGTTATTTGCATTTTAATTCATTTTCTCTCATCATCCAGAAATCGACTACTAATTCCTTAGAGGGCAAGAACCATACCTTTAATTTATTTGTGTTGCATATAGTTGGTGCTCTAATATGTTTTGAATGTCAGTAACCAGTTTGCCTGAATTCGACTTCCTTCTCCCCCTTGGAATTGATTTATGTATATATCTGTACCATAAAGACACAGGATGAGAGATGTCCTCTCTTTTATATTACTTGCCAAGTATAGCTACTATTTTTTCTTGAATATTCATTATCTTTCAACTAGATTAAAAATATTAAGGATCAACTCTTTTCCAAATCTTGTAACTCTCTTCTGACTTCTTCAATATCTTATTGAATGCAACTTGTTTATAACTCCTTATAACCTCTCCAACCATCAATATTCTTGTAAGATAGAAATAATAAAATACGTAACATATAGGTTTTAGGGAAGGAATTAAGCTAAGAGAAGAAAGCATCTAGGACAAAGCATGGTACATAGCAGGTGCTCAGTAAATGTTAGCCTCTATTTCCTTTCTTTGGTAGCTCCTTTGAAGTAAAAGTGTGCTATTCTTCATTTATGGAGATGTGCTCTTTCTCTCACAGTGAGAATGGACCACCTTGGGCCCAGGACTCTTTGAACTTTGCATCACATAAACGTGAGGCATATGGTGAGAGTCTGGGAAGAGCTTAGCTTGCAGCTTAGATTTTGTAAAAAGCAATTTGGCCCATAGAAAACCAAACCCATGACCTTGGCTTTTTATTTACCTTTTTATTGCTATGGAGGAAAAGGCAGTAAATTAGCACTTTGGACGATCACAATGATGATGGGGAACAATTGGCCCTATTTGTTTTATGATGGCCACCAAGCACTTGTCTATTTCTTCTCCTTAGAAGTTAGTGCCAGATTCCTTCAAGCCTGCCTGGAAACAAAGGAGCAGCATCTTTGGTCTGGATAGAAACCTTGAGAGAGCTGCTGGGGCTACAGTGGAGATAGCAGAAATGTCTAGGAATGATTTGCTCCTATGCATGACTTTGTGCAAATTTGTTCAGTTTCTTATGGGACCTTTTAAATTCAAAATGAGTGATTCCAGCAGATATGAGTATAGGTTGCCGATATGTAGGTAAGCTAAACATGCTGGCTAAGCCAATGACTTTTGGAAGCTTGTCATGGGAGATCAGGCACTCATTGCTGGCTAAGATTATGTCTGGCTGTGAGGTTGACAATTTTTTAGAAAGGTGTTGGGAAGAGACCAGGGAAGAACAAAATACTCAACTCTCCAAATTCTAGGCTTTTTCTGAAGTGCAATGGAAACAGATTTGGTTTTCTGGGGTTGGAGGGAACCAGATAAACTCCAGGCATACTGCCTAAACAGTCAGGGTCAGTGATCTCTCTTTTCATTCCCCTCTGTCTCTTCTTGATCCCACATTGGAACAGAGAGGAAAAAAAGGAAATGATTTTTTTCTAAAGGGCACATTTGAACAGTTCACACTGCTTTAATGAGAAAGTGGAAATCGTAGCCTGAGCCTATTTTCTGAGCTCAAGGGAGATTCCAGCTGAATTTAGCACCTCAGTCTTATATGTTCTAGGAATGTACCTGTGTCTAAACTTAGAGCCGTCTGTTGATATGACCATCTTTGACCTTAATAAATAGGCTCATTTTTCTTGCCCTTTTTTCTATCCTATGCATTCTAGTATCTAATTATCAGTGGTCCATTGTTGTTCATATTAGGTCTTGCCTACATCTTCTGCCTCCATTAATCCATCTATTTGACATTCATTAATTAAGCGCCTACTTTACTTCAATTTCCTATTTAGGCACTGAGGGTAAGGATATGAGTAAGACCTGGTCCCTTCCCTCAAGGAGCTTACAGTCTAGTAATATTTCAATTATTCTTTAAGATATTCTAGGACAGAAACCACTTAGTACATACATAAAACTGGAAACACAAGATATGGTGAGGGAAGATTAAACCTGGTTGACTCTTGTCTGAAAAATACAGTTTTCTAGGTTGGCTTCTTAGTAGACAATGCAATACATGAGCAAATGCAAGTATCTTAAGATTGCATCAAGTTTATTGCTTGATGCAGCATCCCAAACAACTTCAAATACAGATGGATGCAAGATATATATATTTTTATTGGTAGAAAATTATCAATTAGGTCTATGCAAGATATCCCCCAGGCAACTTCAGCTTCACCAGCAGTGGCTCATTATTCTTCTGTTGAAATGTATTATCAACACTTACTTGTGTACACAGCCCTCTTTCATTGTGTGTGAAATCTCAGAGAGGCATGACCAGGTTTTCCAAATCTATTTTATTCTAACCTGAACTGTGCTGTCCCCAGACAAGAGTGAGTGGTCACATAGGTACTCTAGTTTTCCACCCTTTACCCACTGAACAAACCGAATTATTTGTTATTGTAGGATTCATAGCAATTAATCCTTTATAAACCCTCCAAAGCATAATGTAACTTTCCAGAATCTTAATTTATTAAGTGACCCAACTGGTCAAGGCAACACTGGCCAAACCAAGAGTTCATACTTTGGTTTTTGCCAAATTAGAGATTGTAAGGAAAGCAGAACAATCTAGGCATTCAGAAGTATATTTTTAATAAAGATGAAACGAGTCACATAAAATCTACCTACTGTCCAAGCAACTGGAATGTTTCATGAATTTCCCTACAAAATTCTGACTCGCCTTCTTCCTTCTTCCTTAGTCCCCTGGCTGGAGTGATAAACCTGGGAGCAATGAAGCATGGTTTTTTGTTTGTTTGTTTGTTTGTTTTAAGAAGTATTTTAATTCCAACCATTAGGAAAAGACTGAGCCCATATCCATTACGAGCAGGCTGCAGCACCAACGTGTGTGAAGTTATCTTTTTCTCTTTCTCCAGGTATCCGACCATATGGGTCATTTGAGTCATCTTGGCAAGTTTTCAAAATTCTTATTTTGAATTGATGGGGTTGAACAGTAGCAATTTGTTACATGGACACTTCTTGCACACCTACAAAGAGATGGTTCTTTGCAGAAACATTGTCTTCCTCTTCCCTGAGGACCTGCTTTTCTCTTGATATTTTCTGATGAGATGAAAGGAATGGAAAAGTTTAGGCCTGAACTGAAGGTCAAAATTGATTGATTGTCTGAAAACTAGCCTTGGATGTACAGATTAGATGGTAGATCTCTCTGAAAACTTCATTTCACACACACACACACACACACACACACACACACAAGATAAAAATTTCTGTGGAAATAATTTTCTCTTTTAAATAACATATAAAATTTTGTTTTGTACTTCTGTAATAGAGACACTTCAGAACATGTATTTGCGTATTTCTTTTATAAAATCATCTTGTTCAGTTAGCATAGTAGAGTACCTTAATGCTGGCTTAGAAATTGTTTTGGTGTCCAGGTAAGATTGTGAGAAACTTATAATTATGGCTGTGAAAAAAATTTATATATATATGCACATACATACATATAAGTGTAAATATGTATGTATGCCTATAATATATACAAAAACGTACTATATATAAAATTGCTAAACCTATTCAATTTAGTGTCTGCAAATAATAATAACTGCAAAATTTTGAGTGTGACTAAAACTTAGACAAGTATGTTGATAACTGTACTGTGAAGTAGCTAAGTCTAATTGCCTCTGTTAGGAAAAAGAAACAGACAAAAAAAAAACTAAAAACTAAAACGAATGAGGTCTATTTACGTACTCTGCTCATTTTTTAATTCAGTTTTTTTCTTATTAAGTTGTGTAAGTTCTTTAGATATTTTGGATATTAACCTCTTATTGTCGTACAAAGTTTGCAAATATCTTCTCCCATTCAGTAGGTTGCTTTTTTGTTTTGATGGCTTTCTTCACCATGCAAAAGCTTTTTAGTTTGAAGTAATCCCATTTGTTTATGTCTGCTTTTGTTTCCTTTGCCTGAGGAGACTGGTCCAAAAAAATATTACTAAGAGTGATGTCAAAGAGCTGATTGCTTATATTGAATCACTATGATGTATACCTGAAACAAATAGGATATTGTATGTCAATTATACTTCAATAAAAAAAAATGAATGAGATCAGTTAATCTGATAGAACCGTGTAGCTATTTTGTATTTCAAGTGGGAAAAATAGGGTATAATTCAACTTTGGCAAAACCTATGCTGCTGAAATTAATGTGAAAATGATTATATATTTTTTTAACAGCCTGATGTAATTTTGTGATGTGACTTGCCTGTTGGAGTGCCTCAGTATCTGCAGGTCAGTCAACTCAAGGGGAAGCTCATCCCTGTCACTGAAAAAGATGGTGATGACAATCCAATATGGATCATCTGGGTAGGAGACCTGAACCTCCAGGCAACCAAGAGTGAAAGTGAACCTAGCGTGAATTGATTAGGCTGTCATGACTTCCTGATGATAGATGGAAGTCTGCCAAGTATATCATGCGGCAAAAATAATAATGGCCATGTGTAATGCTAAGTATACAGAATATTTCTGGGTAAGTGGATGTTCTCACAATTTTTTTTTTTAATTTTTCGAGGACAATTTTTTTCTAGTTTTATTGAGATATAGTTGACATACAACATTGTATAAGTTTAAGGTGTACAGCATAATGACTTGGCATATGTATGTGGCAACATGATTACCACAAGCGGAGTTAACATCTGTCACTTCATATATTTACAAATTTTTTTTTTCTTTGTGATGAGAACTTTTAGGATTTTCTCTATTAGCAAGTTTCAAATATATCATATAGCATTGTTAACTATAGTCATGTTGTACATTGAATTCCAAGTACTTACTTGTCTTATAACTGGAAGTTTGTACCTTTTCACCACACTTACCCAATTCTCTCACCCTCCAACTCCTGCGTCTGGCAACCACAAATCTATTTTTGTCTACGAGTTTGTTTTTTTTTTTTTTTTAGATTCTACATGTAAGTGAGATCATGCAGTATTTGTCTTTCTCTGTTTAACTTATTTCACCTAGCATAATGCCCTCAACGTCCATCGGTGTTTTTGTAAATGGCAAGATTTCCTTCTTTTTATGGCTGAGTAGTATTCCATTGTATATATATATTACATTTTCTTTTTCCATTTATCTGTCAGTGGACAGTTAGGTTGTTTTATGTCAGCTATTGTGAATAATGCTGCAATGAACATGGGGGTGCATATATTTCCTCTACATAGTGTTTTCATTTCCTTTGGATATATACCTGGAAGTGGAATAGCTGGATCATATAGTTCCTCAATTTTTTGAGGAACCTCCACACTGTTTTCCATAGTGATTGTACCAGTTTACATTCTCACCAGCAGTGTATGAGTGTTCCCCTTTTTCCACATCCTCGCCAGCATTTGTTATCTCTGTCTTTTCGATTCTCACAGTTGTGAGGTCATATCTCATTCTGGTTTCGATTTGCATTTTCCTATTGATTAGTGATGTTTAGTACATTTTCATGCACCTGTTGGCCACTTGAATATTTTCTTTGAAAAAATATCTATTCAGGTCCTTTGCCATTTTTTAAATTGGATTATTTGGTTTTTTTCTATTGAGTTCTATGAGTTCTTTATATACTCTTACCAGATACGTGATTTACAAATATTTTCTCTCATTCCGTAGGTTGCTTTTAGATGCTATATCCTCATCTCTTAACACCCCTTATTTTTCCATGCCCCAAATATATTTTTGTGAACCTCATTGCTTATTGTAAAAATGTGTTGATTCACCAATGAATCATGATTGAAAAGATTATTTGTTTGTTTTAACAGTATAATATATGTAGTTATACTACATATATTGACACCTGCTCACAGAGAGAAACTAGTTATTGAATATATTTCAAAAATTCATGATGTTCAAACCATGCCGTTTAGTTTGATATGGTGTTCCATTGGCATCTCTGATCACTCCTTTTATACATTAGTGCTTATGTACATTTATTTTACATGACGTGGTATATGTTTCTTAGTAATCTTTTACTGGTTTTATTTGCCCATACTGTTTCTCTTCATCTGGATTTTAAAGTCCTTGAATTCAGGAGATACATTTTCTACTTTTCCTAAATGCCTTAATAGGATTAAATTAAAGAAGAAAGAGAAGGAGAGTGCAAGTTATTGGTGAATCACAGTGTGCAAGTCAAAGCAGGATAGGGGATGGGGAAGAGGTAGTGTTTAAAGGTACATTTACTTGAAGCTGTGAGGTAATTTTAGCATATCTGTGTCAGTTTTTATCTGGGGCAGAGTTCAACTAAACTGATTTGGCTCTTTCTGGAAATGATTACCAGTTACGGGCTCAAGACTCTTAATATCCATTAAGAAGTATAAAATAGGGCAAAGAACAAATCATCTCTGTCTAGGGTTAAAGTTCAAATCTTCTCATTAATATTGATTTTTGAACGCTTTTACCTTCTGGACTCTGAATCTTGTCTGATAACTTAGCCATTTATTACCTGCCTTCCAGTCCCCACTTTCTCCAGCCTCCCTGAACATAACCCATTTCTTGCTGGCCTAGATCTAGGGATATCCCACTTAACAGAAAATATAGTGCAAGTACCTCCTGTTCAGCCACATTTTTTTTTTCACCCATACGTCAAGTAAGAGAAACTGAAATGGTAAATTGCACTAACTTTAGTTAATCCATATACAGGAAGGTTAAGTACCTGTTTTGGAATTACCAGTGTAGATTGGGGAGGATATCGTGATTATAATAATATTTACTTTATAAGATTGATAAGACTATTAAAAGAGTGACTCCATACAAAGGGCTTGACACATGACAATAAGCACAAAATAAATGCTATTTTATTTTTTTATAATTTTTTCTAAATGCCTTATCTGTTCTTGCCTAAGATCAGAAACATTATAAGTACTCTGATGATAGTCATACATACACACACTCACACACACACACGTACACACTCACACACTGCTTATCCACATTTATATAACTAAAAGCTACTGTAATGGTCAGAGCTGAAAGGTCAGTGCATTGATTCTTAAACATCAGTGGGCGTGTGGACAGACATTTTGATAAATCGCCTCTTATATAATTTAGGTTGTGTGCTTACTGGCTAATATTGTAGTTAGTTTTCACAAAGGTAGTATCAATAACATAATGACTGAGTGAAAGGTAGCTCATAGTTTTCTCTTTTCATCAATTATTCAGTGAAATCTCAGTCTTGGTAACATGGAACAAATGAATGAAGTGCTCTTGAAACAGATGAGCTACAACATGACAAATCCTGTAGATCAGAGCTGATGTTCCAAGAAGTCATTTTTGATGTTCAGTGGTGATTTTTCATATTGAAAATTGGGCAAAGAGGGAACACAATGGCTGGTCTGAATAGAGCTTTCCATCTGTAACTTATGACTATTGTCACTTAAATGGTCTATATATTACACTAACCTGTTATAGGCTCATGGCATCTAATGCAAAGAAGATGTCATGCAAATAATTTACAGCCTATTGTATGGGTGATGAAGTGTCTTGTGTGCACACTCTTTCCAACTTGCAGATTGAACCAGAGGCTTTCAGAGCCAAGGTTTCCATTCAGTCAGCCACTGATACAGGCCAATATTTTTCAGTTAATTGGGTGAATTTCTTTTTCCCATCAGAGCACAGGCAAGGATGAAATTTTTGTCCATTTGATGAATTTTGGCATATTCTTTAGCATTGTGACTATATTTGTTAATCTTTCTAACCCTTTTTTCCCCAGTCTTAGATGTTCAAAAAAAATCCATTCAGTTGATATGGTTTTAGCATAATATTAAAGTAGAAATATTCTCAGGGTTCTATCTACACAAAATAAACAAACAAAATGAGACTTGTCCAACTGCCTTCCTTCCTATCAAATCCAGGACATACTTCTGATGGAAATATGCAAGGACAGCTTTAAAGTAGAGCAAAATGGTCATTCTCCTTTACCTTTAAAGATCGGGCAGCTGGGCTATCCTCCTAACTATCATAACCTCCTTTAATGATCCATAGTTCTACTGTCCACAAATTTTTCAATACCTTCTTCAATCATTTATATTTTTAATGTGCACCATATATTCATTCCCTGTTGTATAAACTAAAAAGGCAACTAGATATTATGAAGACTGAGCAAGTAGCTTTATGTACAGGGAGGACCTATGATCAGCTCCTTATGGTATACGTTTTGGATTCTATTTGCACAGTCTAAAGGATGTAGAGATCTTCCAGCTAGCTGTGATTTTGATCAGTGTGGACAGCTGAACCAGGCAGTTCATCTAAATCCAGGTTACCCTTTGCAGTTACTGAATAAAAGAGGATTGGGGATGATTCATGAAGTGTATAGCCTAGAGATCAGTTCATCCTAAGAGTAGAAGTTGTAAAAGAGTTGATGTGAAAAAGGATGGAGGCTGAGTGCTCCTTTTGGGGTTGGGGCAGATGTTTGTGCACTTGGGCAATACCATCAGAGAGGTGGTATAGCATCTGTTGACCATATTCACTCAAAAAACTAGATGTTATTTGAGAAACCAACTAAAATGTAATTATCAATGAATAGAGCCTATGTTCAACTATATTTCAAATTCCCTTTTCAAAGTGCTTTCATATACATCTCACTTTATCTTTATATGTAAAAAGAAATGTGTTTTCCCACAATGAGACACTATACTCCCAATAGTTAACATCAATCTAAGTATTTTTATGGAAATGCATTTTTAAGAGTAAAATTCCCCTTCAGAGTCAACTTTGCCTTTTGGCAGTGAAATGCTTTCTGAGAGGTATAGAACTCTTCTCTCTTCCCTGACCACATTCAATGATCTTCTGAGCATACATGTTCAAGTGAGATGAAGCAGGTTCTACTGTCTTAATTAATTTGAGGTTCAACAATCAAGTAAAAGAGAAAGGTAAATGTGCAAAAGATAGGTTCTTCTTTTGACAAGTGGCAAATGTGGGAATTAGGGTTCTATGAAGGGACTTCTCTTCAAGCCAGGGCATGGTTAGGCAATTGGAGGGATTGGGTCCCTCCAATTTATTTACATGGGGTCATTCTTTCTTTTATTGAGGCAACATTGGTTTATAACAGTAAATACGTTCCAAGTATACATCATTATATTTTGACTTCTACATCATGATCACCACCAAAAGTCTAGTTTGTATCCATCATCATACAAATGTATCCCTTTATCACTTTTGCCCTTCTCCCACCCCTCTTCTCCTCTGGGAGCTACCAACCTGTTCTTTGAATCTATGTGTTGTTTTTTTTTTTTATCTTCCACATATGAGTGAAATCATATGGTATTTGTCTTTCTCCATCTGACTTATTTTGCTTAGCATAATGCCCTCAAGGTCCACCCATGTTGCAAAGGGCATGATTTCATCTTTTTTATGGCTGAGCAGTATTCTATTCTCTCCCTCCCTCCCTCTCTCTCTCTCTCTACCACATCCTCTTTATCCATTCATCCTTCAATGGGCACTTAGGTTGTTTCTATGTCTTGGCTATTGTAAATAAGGCTGAAATGAACAATCTTTTCAAATTAGTGCTTTTGTTTTCTTTGGATAAATACTCAGAAGTGGAATAGCTGGATCATATGGTATTTCTACTTTTAATTTTTTGAGGAATCTCCATACTTTTTTCCATAGTGGATGCACCAATTTACATTCCCATCAGCAGTGTATGAAGTTTCCCTTTTCTCCACATTTTCTCCAACACTAGTTATTTCTTGTCTTTTTAATAATAGCCATTCCGATGGGCTTGAAGTGATATCTCATTGTAGTTTTAATTTGCATTTTAAAGAGGGTCATTTTTATTATTCATTATTTCACTCCCATGGATGCCAAGTTTTCCTGAAAGATCTGTAAATTGGAAGATTTCTTTGTTAACATGTACCCTCCTCTTTACTCAGGAAGAAGATGACCACAGTGTGCTTTCACTAGCAAACTATATTTTGTGTAAAATTATATTATGTCTAATATAGTTTATCTCACATATGGTGCTGGATCCAACTCCAACACTGCTTATATCATAAACAATATTAATTACAATTACCTAATTCCTTGATGTACCACAGAGTGAACAATAGACTGGTATTTAGGGGACCTAATTGCACTGGTCCCAATTGTGCCTCCAAATGGCCGTGTGAATGTGAGTTTGTTACTTAACCTTTATAAGGATCTGTTTTCTCACCTTTAAAATGGGGAGTGGGAATATTGGTCCATATTAGTGATTTTTTAGGTGGTTTGCTTATATGCATGTTTGTGTGTGCATTTTCTCAGCATAAATTTTTCTTCAAATAAAATCTTATGTACTCCCACATATAGAGCAGATTAAAATAGAGCTGTTTTGCTTGAAGCTACCTCCATTTCATCAAACCTGTCACAACCACGTATCAGCCATTATGTTCATTGGAACATAGTTTAAAAATCACTAGCTAGGATCTAAGGCCTCTCATCACTCTGATCTTCCTTGACTCCTAGATTTGGCAATGTTGAGGCAACGGGACCAAATGACTCAATTAGGGTGAACCTTATCTTTATTCACCAGGATGGGAGAAACTATTGACTTATTTAACAGTGCCTAACATAGGGAAGATTGATCCAAAGTATTTATTGTGGTACACACTCAGTGTCAGATGTGGTGAATTAATTGTTGTAGCCCTATTTAAAAAATGATCAGAGCTCTATGTTTAATCAGCTGCACACAAATTCAAAAATGAATTTGTCCCATTAAGAAGGGACATCAAGAAATAAAGTCTATCATGGAGTAAGGCAGCTGGAAAAGTTATTAAATTACTGGAGTATGTGTACAGGTATAATATGTAGTAGTGGAGATGTTTGAAGTTTTTACTGCAGTGAGTTTGCGGTGACCTCATTACTTATAAGTGACAGCACTAGGGGTAAGTTATGCTGGTCTTCCCAAGTAAGTGGCAATAAAAATTTTATAGCACCCCACACCGTCATCACATATTTTATTTAAACCACTTATTTTCTTTAGATTTTGTCCCTTTTAATCCATCTCTATTCTTTTCCTTCTTGCTTATGTTACTCACATAGAAATATGGCCTCTTTGGAGTGGGTGGAGTCAAGAGCATTTGAAAAGCACAGAGTGGAATCAATTTATGTTCCAGTTAGAAATTTATGCATTGGTGTGGGAAGTCCATGGTTTGTATGCTGGTGGTTGTGGTCAAATATGGATTAGGAAGGATAAATTATAAACTATAATTTATAAGAACAAATGGGAAAGGCATTTGGAACACTGGAATGGGAATAAAGCTATTAAGTATTGTTGACTGTTTTCACCAGCTCTGCTGGGTCAATGTGCTCTCTATAATTGGATTGGTGAATATACACAATCCAGCCCTCTGGCATAGAAAATAACTTTGGCTTTGCTTCTAGAATGAATTAGTATTGGAATATATGCTTCACTGGAGCAGGTATCTTTTAGGTGACTCACCACTGCATCCCTAGTGCCTAGAAGACTATCTGTCACATAATAGGTTCTCAGCATTTTTTTAATTAATGAATGAATGGATGGATGCAATCTTTATTTTTAACAAGGAAATGTACATTTTTAACCTGCATCACTAAGTGGGGAAACAAGTTTATCATACTCTTGCTTGAACCTTGCTGAGTACCTTGTGAACCTTTTACCCTCCTGAAAAACTTAGATGTCAGCATCTCAAGATATATGCAGAATGGAAGCCTTGAGTCTGGATGGCAGTGAAATGTACCAGAATGGAAAGCTGTGATACCTAGCAACCAGATACATCCACATAAGTAGACTAGGTGCTTCAAAATAAATCCAATTTTCCATGATGGAATAAACTTTAGCTGAGTATCCTGCTAACATGATAAAAGGTAGTGGGTAGCACTGCAGGAAGACCATCCGTATTAAAGGAGGTAACCTAAATGGGAAAAACGAGCAAGCAAAAAATAACAACAAAAACATAAAGATAGAGAGCAAGTAGTTTCTGTCTTAGTCATTAATCATTCACTTATTTTCAGTTAAGTATTTATGAGTGCTACTGTATATACAGTAATATTTGTCCTCAGTAGAGACACTGTCCCAAATTCTCTGGACATTTAATTTGTACCCGATTGAGTTTTTTTGTGTGTGAGGAAGAACAGCCCTGAGCTAACATCTGCCAATCCTCCTCTTTTTGCTGAGGAAGACTGGCCCTGGGCTAACATCCATGCCCATCTTCCTCCACTTTATATGGGATGCCAACACAGCATGTCTTGCCAAGCAGTGCGTCGGTGCGCGCCGGGGATCCGAACTGGCAAACCCGGGCCCGCTGCAGTGGAGCTCGTGCACTTAACCACTTGCGCCACCAGGCCAGCCCCCCAGATTGAATTTTTATATCTCTAACTTTATCTGAATTTCTGACCTCAACTCATCACTTTCTCTGATGGTGAAGTTTTGTGCTATTCTTCTAGCTTATCTAAATCTTTTGAACTTTCATTCATCTATTCAGCGAATCAACAAGAAAATATTTAATGGTGTATATTACTAGGCACTGAGACTATAGTGATCAAAAAGATAGACAAAACCCCAACTATCCTAGAGCCTACAGTCTAGTCTTTTCTATTCTTGCTGCAGGGTGGCCAAATATTCAGTCAAGCATTATTCTGGATAGTTCTATGATGCTATTTTTGGATGAGATTAACATTTAAATTTGGTAAACTGAGTAAAGCAAGTTGCCCTCCTTCATTCAGTTGAACGTCTTAATAGAACAAAGAGGCTGACCTTCCCCTGAGTAAGAGAGAATTCTTTCCGCCTGATGGCCTTCAAACTGGAACATTGGCTTTTTTTCTGCTTTTGGACTGGAACTGAAACAACAGTTCTTCATGGGTTTCAAGCCTGCTGGCCTTCAGACTGGAACTACACCATTGGCTCTCCTGGTTCTCAGGCCTTCGGAATCAGACTGGAACTAAACTATCATCTCTTTCTGGGTTACCAGGACTCACTCTGTAGATCTTGGGACTTGCCAGCCTCCACAATCACATGACCCAATTCCTTATAGTAAATCACTTTCTACATGTATATACATTCTGTTGGCTCTGTTTCTTTGGAGAATCCTGACTAATACAAGGGCCTCCTGGGAAGAAATACCACAAGTCCTCTCTCATAATCATACTTCTCAAGTCCAGTTTTCCAAAATTAGCCTTGTTTAAAGCTTGTGCAAAATATAAGAACATAAACAAGGTCAAAATCCTCTTTCCTTACCTACCCTCATTATCAGAGTTTATTCACTTTTTTTCTTACCTAATTAGGATAATGATTTTACCTAACTAATCAGATTACTTACTTGAGCTAAGCATGCCCCTCATCACACGCAGTATTTATACCATAATTTGGACCTCCAAATTAAATATTTTGAGACATTAAATTTATGAGTAACTTCAGATACTGAAACAATTCAGTGAGGAAGATTCTTTTTGGCCCTAATACCTTTCCCGTAGACCTTCATATGAGTGGGGCTATCCCTGTTGACCACCAATACTACTAACTGACTTCGCTTAGACATTGAACATCATACCTCCAAATTATGACAAAGAAAAATATCATCCATGTTGAAGGCAATCTGTACTTAAGAGCATGGAATCTCAGCATTAGTAAAGTCTTTTATTTATTTATTTATTTATTTATTTATTTATTATTTTTGTTTTCATCTGTATAGACACCAACTCATTTTTCGTGCTGCAGTTTAGCCAGGAAACAAGAGGACTATCATGCAGTGAAATCTGTAAAGGATTGCTTCTATAGTGTCTACTAGAGTATACTTAACTTAGTTGATTAAAACACGACTGGTATCTAGTATGAATATTTAAAATGTGCTGAGACTGTGATATCTCCTTTCAGTCTCCTCTGCCCCTAGCTTTCTACTCCCAAAGGAACTAACTTTTCCTGGGTAATGATGACTTAGTTAAAAATAATTATACTAAGAAAGTGTTAAACTGGCCACAAAAGCAATAACATTAGCTCTTTCAGGCTATTGCACATCCCATTTCTACTTTTAATGATTCGTATGTTTTCCAAACCTTTATATAATTAATATTACTTAATAGGTATGGAAATGTTCGTAGGGCATTCATCCAAGGGGATGAAATATTTTGTAATGGCTGCAATATAAAAATTTAAGCAAATGGGTTTCTCAGATGATACTGTTCTGTGCGTCAAAGTAGATATTTTCAAATTGTGCACATTAAAATTTTGACTGCAGATATCATCTATACTGTATGCTTCACTAGCTGCTGGGGGCTGGGAAAAAAATCATTACTAATTGATATGCCTTAATGACCTGAGAGCTTTCAGAGTTGGGTGAACCCAAGAGAAATGCTAAAAGGTAGATATTTGATTCTAATTATGCCTGGTACATGCTGAAAGTAGACCCATTGTGACAGTTATATCATTGTCAAAGTCCTAGACCTCAGGTTTTCTACTAATTTCACACTATTACCAAACACTGCCTCACTGAATTCATGAAAAGAAAAGGGAGATAAAGGATGGGGACAGAAAAAGTAGGGCTTCATGATCTCTACTTGCTATAGAGATTGCTATATTAAAAGAAAAAGGAAGTGAAAAGAAACCAAACCTGAGCTTCATAAATGATGTTAATTGACTTTACCCTTATCGTTTTCCCTTATGGCCTTCGTATCATGAACTTGAAAATGGGAGCAGCAGAGATCTGAAAATCCATTTGGATTGTTTAGTACCAAGCTCCCCTTGAAGAATTGAATCTAGTTAGTATTTCCTGGGTAATTTAAACTTCTATGAGAATCACTGCCAGAATCTGGGTTAATATCTGCTTTCCCCAAGCTAGAAACCATAGTGACACTTGTCTGGATGCGTTTTTTCTATCTACACTGATAGGCTTTTATTTTGATTAATTTATTTTAACAGAGTAGACTTTATTAACTTTCTCAGACTTGTTAGGATGTGGGGAGAATTGAATATACTTTGGAAGAAAATTAAAAGCTAGATGTCAGCTTTTTATTTCTTATGAAACCCATTACATTGTTTCTTAAATATACCATGTATTGGGCAAGAGGAGTCCTGGGATTTTTCCTGGTATAATTCTGTTTCTGGAAGAAGTACCTAGAGTTACTTAAGGTTTATCATCAAAGTTAGCTGAAAATGTGAAGCCACAGTACAGCCTGAAGAAGAACATCACTTCCAGGTATGTTTCTTATGATCATCAAGTATGGAGAGCTCAAAGGGACCCACTTAATACTCTAATCCAACCTTCAAGAAGTGGATAAATTATCTTGTATCTGTGATTGGTCATAATTAAGATTCTGAAAGTCTTTCATAATCAGCATCAATTTAATAATGCATAATCATTGGCCTTCAAAAGATAAGTCTTTCAATATTTTAAGAATTAGAAATCGATTAATGAACAAATTAGCTACTCTACCATTGACTAACTCAACAAATACATATTGAACCACATGAAAGGCACTATCCTTAAGCACACATATATGATATGGTTTCTGTTCACAAAGAGAGTTACAATGCAGTATGGGGAACAAAACATATACACAGAAATCTAAAAAATAAAACAGGATATGATGAATGCCATAGTCATATAGGTATGATGGTCATATGATGTATTGTCTAAATTGGAGTGCTTTTGAGAGCACCTAGGAAAATGAGGATGTACTCACCCTATCTATGAATGCATACACTCAAAATGCTCTGAGAGTTCATAGATGGTCAAAAGTCCCTCAAGATAGAATGGTTATGGAAGTCTATATGGAAGACATAACATTTGAATTGAACTTTGAAGGATAGATATGATCTTGTTAGGTAGCTATAGAAGGAGGACATTCTAAAAGGTGGGTTTGTCATGAACAAAGTCCTGCAGGTAGGGATGGGAGAGGCCTGGTTGAGGAGAAGCAAGCAATATACCTTGAATTAGGATAAATCAAATACAATAATTAGAAGATGAAATTGGAGTGGTTGGTTAGGGACAGAATACATGGACCCCATAGCTTTGAATTTTCTGATAAGGAATTTAGACTTTATTTCAGTAGGCATTGTGGCCTGTTGCAAATGCAGTTGTGTTACTTGATATGTCAGTGATTATTATTGCCTTAACTATTTAGGATCGGCTGTATTTTCCAATCAGCCTTAGCAGGAATCAAGATCTTAAAGGAAATCAGTGTGAAATGGGCCTCTGATGGGCTAGGGGATGGTGTTGTTGGGAATATTCAAAGCAAAATTTCATCACCAAGAGGTAGAGAGCATAGGTAGACACTGCCATAGAGCTATGCTGTATCTTGATAGAAACAAATGTACCAAAGTGTACATTATCACCATCAACTTCCTCTTTCCATATCTGCTTGGTACAGTTTTAAAAAAAATGCATGGGTCAAGACAGAAAAATCACACAAAATGGAGCCATTTTCTACTTTAGAAACATGAAATCATTTTCAAATATTCGCACTGAAGACTCTTTGATGAGAAGAACATCATGAAGGCTTTCTGTTAGAGCTTGTTTTAAGTCTGCCATTCAACTTCATGCTGGTGATATGTAGGACTGTAACATTGGGGTTACCTCTGAGTCCAGGCTAATCGGAATCATTGTTATTTCAACTTCAGTCCATTGTACTGAGGTAAACTAGAAGGATATAAAACAAAAAAGAAGAAAGGAACTAGGTCAGCCCCATACAGCTTGGCCTTCATGTATGAGTTTGAGAAGCTTTTATTTCTTTACCCCTTGATTTCAACTCTTACTGACAGCTTCTGACACAATGACTCCTAGGATGTCACATTGAAGGATGCCACTAGTCTTTATTCGAGTCGTATCTACTGGCATCTCATTTACCCCCTCACTAGCATTCTCATAATGAAGCTTACCCCATCAAATATCTCACTTGATTATTTATCAAAGTTTGTTTTCCTTAGTTAAGGAAGACATAAGAAATCTAGAGAATATCCAGAGAAGCAAAATGTGAAGATAATAAATTGGGGACTTCTGTAGATGGACATCTGAAAAAGAAGTAGTTTCTTCAGTTTCAAAGGGTAAAGCTGAGGAATTATAAGCTAAGATTAAATAATATCACAAACGTGCTAGAGAAAGTGAGCACAAAGTTGTTCCCCAGTTCTTAGAAACCAAGTTCTTGAAGACTCTGTTATAGCTTGTGCCATATTTTGAGATATGGTTCAGCATCATCTGTCAAAATTCAGGCAGATTCAAGATTCATGCTGGGGCACACTGCCGAAGACTGAGTAATCTGTGACTAGGAGGAAAAGGAGGCTGGGAAAAACTGTGACTCTAGAGGCTGATCAGTGAAAGGGAAACTGGGAGTATAATGCAGTATTCAAAGAGATGTGGAGAATATGGGGTTGCTTTTGAAATGTATTGGTCTTCAAGGTGTTTCAGCCTGGTGGGTGGGACATTGCATCTAGAATCCAGGAAGCAGGCAATACACTGAGATAGGTCAGTAATGCTTTCATGCTTCCTAGTAATCAGTACATTTACAGCAAGCCCAGGTAGGCTGAAACATCCTGTCCTCATGGGGACTTTAGAAGTAGGAAATAAAACTTAGACAGAAATCCAATTGTATGGCATGGACCAACTCTCAGGGGAGCAAGGGAAAACTGAAATTTTGAGATTAGATAGGCATTCAGCGCTGACCAATTGCACAGTAGATTCCATGATTCTGACAGTTCATATATTGTTTACGCTGGTCAGGAATGGTTCAAGATATGGACAGATGTGAGATGTAGACATAGGGTACTAGTGACTCCAACTGGAAGTATCCTAGAGAAGGAGGAGCTAAAATTGACTGGCTTAATTCAATGAGTGTGAGGGGGTAAGGGAGGGCCCAAACACTGGGGTGAAGCCGGCATTGGGTGACATACTCTGCTGAGTTGGAATAAAAGCCACTCTGGTAGGCAGAACATGTTATTGATGGGCAAATAGCAGCTCACAATCATAGGCAAGCTCTAACATGAAGTAATGGAGATATCCTAAAAAGTGGATGGAGCATCATGTCCAAGAATCTCAAAGTAGTTGATAATCAGAGATTCCCCAGGCAAGAAGGTATCATGCAAGTCTAGCAGCAGGGACCAAGACACAAATTTGGGATTCTGAAGCAAGATTTTCCTTTTCTAAGAAGTGGCAAATGCAAGGGAATGCCTTCGCCTGTGGTTGCTAAAACTAATAAGATAGAGATAAAGTCGCTAGGAACAAGGCATGCATGTGGCAGGAGTGGGGTTCATGTGGTCAAGTGGCCCTAGCAATGGGGAGTGCATAATGGAAAAAAATTAGGGGAGATGATTTGCCTATGGTTCATATTTATTACCAGTTTTTCAGTTGCTTAGTTGAATAACTATTTTACACAGTGGGAAATAAAATATGGATTAATTTTCTCAATGGGTGGTATAAGTCAAATTTTTTAAGTGTCTATTAAAAGCAACAAAGTCTGTGGTGTTTGACATCAAGGAGAACTACCAAGAAGGGCGTACTTGGTTAGCTTTAATGGCGGCCTGCTCTGGGGCTTTTTTGTTTTCCTTTACTTTGTACCATTGTTTGTGCTTTCTAAATATATAAACATTGAATCTCAAAGAGTCTATTAGTATTTTGAGGGCTGTCTTAGGCTGGGGTCCTCAGAAAGCAGAGCCTGAGGTAAATTCTTTATTAGGGAGTACAATCTCAGGGAGAAGGAGTGAGGGAAAAGGTGAGTGAGACAAGGAAGAAGGGAGAGTCAATACAAGGATTAAACTGGTCACCACTTGATATCAACAGTTTGCTCGAGTTCGTGGGATTGTCTTCTGAGAAGCTATATAAACAATTACTCTTGACAATGGGTCTAGGGACAGAAAAGGAAATAATTTATTCTCCAGTACCCATTTCCCATTAGTCAAAGTTAAGTTCATGGTGCCTTAATTCCCCCTGTACTTTGGACTGGTGCTCTAAGAAGATCCCTGGTTTCTCACACACTGGCAAAAATAGTGAAGCCCCAGAAAAAGAGCATACATAGGTGGTATCAGGTTTGCCCACATGGAGTTGGTCAGGCCCCACATGGAATAGTTTGTCCTGATGGTAGCTAGGACTGTAACAAATGGCCAAAACTCCTGGAGACAGGAGTGCCTGAAGTGGCATGTAAGAAATGTCTGATACGTTAGTGCAGACCGATTCTATTTTGTGGTTTCACTTGAACTTTACTGAATTATTTCCACATGCACCAAAATTCAGCTGCATAATAAGGTATTTGTAGTACTGGTTACAGTCTTTTAGTGCAGTTACAAATAATGCAAGTCCTGAGAGGGAGAAAATGAGCTGATAGATATCTGTTGCAAATATGATGTATTCCCTTTCTCTAAAACTTCTCTCTCCCTTGGTCTCTATCTCCTCTGCCTTGTCATTACTGTCTCTTTTTTCTACCATTCTCCCTTAGTGATTAGTCATAGCAGCTTTCTTCATTATTTCATTCCCAAGTCTTTAAATGGACATTTGCAACTACATTTTGGTAAATTCAATTTCATCTTTTCTTTTTTTTTTTTTTTTGGTATATTTAGGTTTTTTTTTTTTTTTAATTTTGTTTATTGCAGTAACATTGGTTTATAACATTGTAAAAATTTCAGGTGTACATAATTATACTTCTATTTCTGCATAGATTACATCATGTTCACCACCAAAATACTAATTACAACCCATCACCACACACATGCACCGAATTATCCCTTTCACCCTCCTCCCTCCCCCCCTCCCCTCTGGCAACCACCAATCCAATCTCTGTCCCTATGTATCCGTCCATTGTTGTCACTATCTACTACTTAATGAAGGAAATCATACGGTATTTGACCTTCTCCCTCTGACTTATTTCACTTTGCATTATACCCTCAATGTCCATCCATGTTGTCACAAATGGCTGGATTTCGTCGTTTCTTATGGCTGAGTAGTATTCCATTGTGTATATATACCACAGCTTCTTTATCCATTCGTCCCTTGATGGGCACTTAGGTTGCTTCAGCTTTTCTATTGATTTTCATCGTTATTTCTACAATTATTTATCCTCATTTTGAATTGATCTTCAGAGGATAGTTACTAACTTTTAGCTCTCAGCATCTCTGCAAAAGAGTTAGTAATCTCTAAAATAGCACTTAAATACACAGTTTAAAGAATTTTCCTATGAATTATTTTGTAAAGGGAAAAATTGCTCTTGTAAGGCCAATAATAACTTCTTTAATTTACCTTTGTTCAGGGTTTAGGTCTTCAGATTCTAAATTGAATTTTCTTAGTACAAAATGAGGTAGTGGAAGTGAACTCAAATGAAAGGCAAAAAGTTACAACTCACTCTTTTCTTCTTTCCTTTCATAAGTTGAAGCTCTTTTGGAGGGAAGCTACTTGCTAGAATGTTTTTGTGCTTATCTCTTTACTACTATATAGATGTGTGGATTTGCTGGTTTCAGGGGGTAGGCATTGTTTATGAATTGTTTCTGTACCCTTGGTGCCCTAAGAATATATTATGAACTCAGACTGTGAGAGTTATCTGTGTCTAAATCTTTATTGCCTTCCTAGTTTCTTAATTTGTATCTCAAGACCTCCTCAGTTTAAAGTGTTACCATAGGTTGAAACGAGTGAGTGCAGTGGGTATAGAACTTTGTGTTCTATGACAGGGCTGGAGGTGTTGGAAGTGCTAAATTTTTTAGGACAATTTTTTATAAAGTGTGAAAAATTTTGATAGTGATTTGGAGTTTTACTTTGTGTTTGCTTTACTTAACATCCAGATTTCTGGCTATTTCCTTTCCACTGGTGTCTCCTCTATATTTTTTTATTTTACACTGCTTTGACTGTTTCTTTTTATTTCCTCCCTCTTATTTCTCTTCACTCGACATCCACTGCCTTCTTCTCCTCCTCCCTTCTCTTCTCTTCCTCTTGATCGCTTCTATTCATTGTGCTCGCCTTTATTTCCCACTTTTCCTCTTCCAATTTCTTTACTCTCCACCTTTTAAAAAATTTCTTTTCTCCACCCTTCTTCTGATTTAGTTTTTCTTGATTACTCAAGAGAGTTTAGGCTAGGAAGAAGACCCTGTGATAATTTATTTTAATTTAGGATGAGGATAGCTCTGAACTACAAAGCCATGAATTTCATAGAAAGACTTGTATAATTTTCTAAACAAAAGTTTGTAGAAAAGCAAAAGAAATTAAATTGAGTTAGGGTTGAATAACTTACTTCTATCATACAAAATTGCTGTTGCTTAATGTTTAAAAATAAATGCCCACACTTTTAACACTTAGGGGTTTTGTAAATCTTTATGTAAAGTTGGATGCTTAAAGTGGTTTATCTTCCTTGTTCCTATCACTCTCCAGATCCCAAAACACACACACATGCACAACACACATACACACACATACACACGTGTGCATGCCATATTTATTTTGTGACTGAATTTAGTTCCATCACAAATGGATTGCATACAAATTTGATAGTTTATTGCCTACCAAGAGAAGATGCTGTTGTGCTACTGCTTAGGGTCAAGTGGGAGTGGCTAAGCCCACAGGCATGCAAAATCTACTACTTTCCAAAGTTAGAAAACAGATTGCTTTTCAAGTGATTTTGCGTTGGCCTATTTCAACCATTTTCATTGCGAGAAGAACCCTAGAAAACTGATTTTGTTCTGTTATATGATTGGGTAGATGAAAGGAAATGTTCAGGTTACATTTTGGAATGTTCAGAATGCCAGAGGATTGATTTTTAAGAAATAGTTTTATTGAAGTGCAGCACATAAACAAAAAAGTGCACAAAACATAAGTATAGGGCTCCATGAATTTTCAGAAAGTGACCACTACTGAGATCAGGAAACAGAATATTTCCAGCACCCCAGAAGACCACTCATGCCCCCTCCCAGTCCCTACCTCCTCTCCACCCCAAGGTAACCACTAGCTTGACTTCCTGACTTCTAATGCCATAAATAAGTTTTGCTTATTTTTGAACTTTATGTAAATGGGAACCACGCAATATGTACTGTTTTGTTCAATATTGTATGTGAAATCCACCCATCTTTCGGTAGGTTGCAGCAGATAAACCTAATTGTACAATTTCTGGGTCATAGAGAATACCTATGTTTGGCTTTCATAGATATTGACGAAAATTTTCCGAAGTGGTTGTGCCAATTTATATTTCCACAAGCAGTGTATGAGAGTTCCAGTTGCTCTAAATTCTCCCCCAACATTTGGTATTTGCAGTCTTTTCAAAAATTAATTTATTTTCTTTAATTTGATATAATATATATAACATAAAATTTACTATGTTAACAATTTTTAAGTGTACAATTTAGTGGCCTTAAGTACATTCACATTGTTTTGCAGCTATCACCACCATCCACATTCAGAATATTTTTTGTCATCCCAAATAGAAACTTTTTACCTATCAAACAATAACTCCACAGTCTCCGCTTCCCCTAGCTCCTGGTAAACACTATTCTACTTTCTGACTCTATGAATTTGACTCTTCTAGATACCTCATATAAGTGGACTCATACAATATTTGCCCCTTTATGTCTGGCTTATTTCATTTATAATGTTTTAAAGGTTCATCCACATTGTAGCATGTATCAGAATTTTATTCCTTTTCAAGGATTCATTGCTTTTTAATATTCCTTTCTATGTATATACCACATTTTGTTTATCCATTTACTCATCAATGGACATTGAGTTGTTCCTACCTTTTGGGTGTACAAATATCTGTTTGAGTCTCTGCTTTCAGTTCTTTGGGGTATATACCTAGAAGTGAAATTGGTGGATCATATGGTAATTCTATTTTTAATTTTTGAGGTATCACCATACCAGAATTTCAGTTATAGCCATTTTGGTATATGTAAGTAATGATATCTCTTTGGGATTTTAATTTGCATTTCCCTCCAAACTCAGGAATTTGAGTGTGTTTCACCTGTTTGCTAGCCATTTGTATGCCGAATTTTCTATTGGGTTGTCTACCTTTTTCATACTGCTTTTGTAGAAATTTTTATGTATTCTGAATAGGAGTCTTTAATAGGATAAATAAGTTGCAAATATCTCTTCACACAATGTGGATCGCATTTTTATTCTCTTATTGATTTTTTAAATTAATTTTTATTGAGGTAACATTGGTTTATAACATTATATAAATTTCAGGTGTACATCATTATATTTTGACTTCTGTGTACACTACATCGTGTTCACCACCAAAAGTCTAGTTGCCGTCCATTACCATACATATGTACCCCTTTACTCCTTTCTCTCTCCCCTCTCCCTCTTTCCCCTCTGGTAACCACCAATCTGTTCTCTGTGTCTATGTGCTTGTTTGTTGTTGTTTTATTTAATCTTCCACATGGGAGTGAAATTATACTGTATTTGGCTTTCTCCATCTGACTTACATTGTTTAGCATAATATCTATAACTTCATCCATGTTGTTGCAAATGGCAAGATTTCATCTTTTTATGGCTCAGTAGTATTTCAGTGTGTGTGTGTGTGTGTGTGTGCATGTGTGTGTATACAACATAAGTGACCATCAATGGATGAACAGACAAAGAAGATGTATACGCACACACCACATCTTCTTTGTCCGTTCATCCATTGATGGTCACTTAGGTTGTTTCCAAGTCTTGGGTATTGTGAATGATGCTACAATGAACGTAGGAGGGCATGTATCTTTACACATTTGTGTTTTTGTGTTCTTTGGACAAATACCCAGAAGTAGAAAAGCTGGATCATATGGTAGTTCTATTTTTAATTTTTTGAGAACTCTCCACACTATTTTCCATAATGGCTGCACCAGTTTACATTCCCACCAGCAGTGTACAAGGGTTCCCTTTTCTCCACATCCTCTCCAACACTGGCTATTTCTTATCATTTTAATAATAGCCATTCTGACAGGTGTGATGTGATATCTCATTGTGGTATTGATTATCATTTCCCTAATAATTAGTGATGTTGGACATCTTTTCATGGGCCTGTTGGCCACCTATACATCTTCTTTGGAAAAATGTCTGTTTGGATCCTCCTCCCATTTTTTAAGTGGGTTGTTTGATTTTTGTTCTTGAGTTGTATGAATTCTTTATATATTTTAGATGTTAATCTCTTATCAGATATATGACTTGCAAATATCTTCTCCGAATTGGTAGGTTGTCTTTTCATTTTGTTGATGGTTTCCTTTGCCACGGAGAAGTATTTTGGTTTGATGGAGTCCCATTTGGTTGTTTTTCTTTTGTTTCTCTTGACTGAGGAGACATGATATTTGGAAAGATACTGCTAAGACTGATGTCAAAGAGCATACTGCCTATGTTCTCTTCTAGGAGTTTTATGGTTTCAGGTCTTACATTCAAGTCGTTAATTCATTTTGAGTTAATTTTTGTGTATGGTGTAAGATAATGATCTACTTTCATTTCTTTGCATGTGGCTGTTCATTTTTCCCAGAACCCTTTATTGAAGGGACTTTCCTTTCTCCATTTTGTGTTTCTGGCTCCTTGGTTGAAAATTAGCTGTCCATAGATATTGGATCCCTTTTGTTTCTTTTTCTTGCTAGGACTTTCAATACTATACTGAATACGAGTGACAAAAGTGGGCATCCTTATCTTGTTCCTGTTCTTAGAGAGATAGCTTTTAGTTTTTCACTGTTCAGTATGATGTTAGCTATGCATTTGTCATACATGGCTTTTATTATGTTAAAGTACTTATCCTCTATACCAATTCTATTCAGAGGTTTTATCATAAATGGATGTTGGATCTTGTCAAATGCTTTCTCTGCGTCTATTGAGATGATCATGTGATTTTTATTCTTCATTTTGTTAATGTGGTGTATCACATTGATTGATTTGCAGATGTTGAACCATCCTTGCATCTCTGGAATAAATCCCACTTGATCATGGTGTATGATATTTTTAATGTATTGTTGTGTTCTATTTGCTAACATTTTGCTGAGAATTTTTACATCTCTGTTCATCAGTGATATTAACCTGTAATTTTCTCTTTTTGTGTTGTCCTTCTCTAGTTTTGGTGTCAGAGTAATGTTGGCTTCATAGAATGATTTAGGAAGCATCCTCTCCTCAATAATTTTTTTGAATAGTTTGAGAAGGATAGGTATTAAATCTTTGAGTGTTTGGTATAATTGACCAGAGAAGTCATCTTCTATCCCTTTGTTAAATGTTCTTTTTTTATTCTTGTTGTGAATGGATGTTGAATTGTATAAGATGCTTTTTCACCATCTACTGAAATGATCACATGATTTTTTTTATTTTTTTACAGTGGTGAATTACATTGTTTGATTTTTTAATGTTAGCTACCCAAGTATTCCTGGAATAAAACCAATTTATATTGTTATAGTATCCTTTATTAAATTCCATAGATTCAATTAGCTGGTATTTTGTTTAGGTCATTTGCATATGTGCTCATGAGAAAGAATGCCATGTATTTTTTTCTTTATGTTAAAGTCCTTTTTGGGTTTTTGTATCTTGGTTATGGTTGCCTAATAAGACTAGTTGGGAAGTATTTTTTATTTTATTCATTAGAATAAAGATTCTTTATGAATCTTTATAAATTTTTGGAAGAGTTCACTGTTGAATCCATCTCTTCCTGGAGGTTTGTAATTGGTTCTTTGAATTTTAATTACAAATTTAATTTCCCTAATGCTTACTAAGATTAATCAAATATTTTTTTTGTTCTTGAGCCAATATTGGTAAGTTGTTTTTTAAAAAATTTCTTTAATCTAAATTTTTATTTATTTTGGTAAATTTTTGTCAATGTTTTTTATTATACCCTTATATTAGTTATTTATCATTGCTTAATAAATTACCCCAAATGTTAGCATCTTGAAACACACAAATGTATTATTTGCATTGTTTCTGAAGTGACAAATCTGAGAGCAGTATATCTGGGTGTTTCTGTCTCACGGTCTCTTCATGAGGTTTTAGTCAAGATGTCAGCTAGGGCTGCAGTCATCTAAAAGCTTGACCACAGCTGGAGGACCCACGTACAACATGGCTCATTCACACGGCTGTTGGCAGGAAGTATCATTTCCTCATTGACTTTTGGTTGGAGGCCCCAGTTCCTAGCTTCTCCATAGGTGAGTATCCTTATGACTTGGCATCCATCTTCCTCCAGAGCAAGTTATCCAAGAGAGAGAACAAGCAGGAAGCTGAAGATCCTTTTATGATCTATTCTCCAAAGTTGCACATCACTACTTCCATTTAATTCTATTTGGTTAATGTGAGTCACTAAGTCCAGTCCACACTCAATTAGAGGAGAATTTGGATCCACTTCTTGAAGGGAGAAGCATCAAAGAATTTGTGGGCATTTTAAAACCACCACAATCCTTTTGTTAATGTTTTACTATCCACAGGATATGTTATTGCTTATTCGTTCTTTGTTACTTTTTCTTAAAAAGTCTTATTGGGTTTATCAATTTAATTAATCTTTTTAAAAAAATCCACTTTTGGTTTATTGATGCTTTCCCATGTATGTTTGTTTTCTATTTCATCAAATTCTGCTCTCATCTTCATTATTTCCTTCCTTCTACTTGCTTTGCATTTACGTTGCTGTTCTTTTACTAACTTTTTGCGACAGATACTTAATTGATTTTTAGGCTTCCTTCTTTCTAATATAATATTTTAAGATTATATATTTCCCCATAAGCATGGTTTTAAAGGTATCGTACAGGATTTGATATATTCATTACTATGGTTCAAAGTATTTCAATTTTCTTTCTGATTTCTTTTTTAGCCCATGGAATATTTAGAAGTGTATTGCTTAATTTTTAAGAATTTAGTGATTTTCTAGTTATCATTTGTTGTTTATTTTCAGCTCAATTACTCTGTGGCTAGACAACATGCTTTGTATGCTTTCAATAATCATACAGATGATTTGTGATCATCTGTCCAATTTTGCCCAGCCTTCCAATTTTGGTTAACACTCCATTTAAATTTGGGTAGAATGAGTGTTTTTCAGTTGTTATGTGTAGTGCTTGTTAATATGTCAATTAGGTCAAGTTAGTCAATCATAACACTCACATCCTATGCATCATTACTGATTTTGTAAGTGCATATTTTGTTAGTTATTAAGAAAGGTTAAAATCTTTCTCTGTGATTGTGGATTTATCCATTTATGTCTATCATTTTTATTGTTCTGTATATTTTTACTTTATATAAAGTATTAAGTGGTAAAATTTTGGGATTGTTACATCTTTTTTGATGCCTGGGACCATTTGTCATTATAAAGTGTCTAAATTTTTAACATTTCTTTTAGTATCGCCTACAAGTTATCTGAAAAATTCTCTAGTTTTGGTATTTAGAAAGTTTCTTTATTTCATTTTCATTTTTAAGAGATATTTTCACTAGATATAGACTCCTAGGTTAGCAGTTTCATTCCATTATCTTCTGCTTTACCACATTTCTTTTAAGAAGGCAATTGTAAATCTTACTGTTGCTCCTTTGAAAGCTATGTGATTTTTGCCTCTGTTTTAAGATTTTTCTCATTGTCTTTGGTCTATAAGGTACCTAGGTATTATTTTTAGATTTTTTCTGCTTGTAAATTATAGCAAAACTGGCAAATACTACATTGGTATATGTTGAAATATTTATTCTGTCCCATTCTATCTCTCTTCTTCTGGACTTTGAATACACTTGTTAGCGCTTTTCACTGTGTCCTTTACATTCATTATGTTCTCTTCTATATTTTTTGATCTTTTTCTCTCTCTGTGATCCTAGTATGTGGGATCATATCTACTGAGTTTTTTTCTCAGTTCACTACTCATCCTTTTGTTTCTAATCTGCTCTGAGACCAGAACCATTTAGTGAATTCTTAATTTCTGTTTTTATTTTCTCAGTTTTATATTTATATTTAATTCTATATTGACTGCAGCTTTCTGTTGAACTTCTCCATCTTTTCATGGACTTTTAGAACACATTTAACATATGTGTCTTAAGGTATACATTGATAAGTCCAATAATTAGATCTCCTATACATTACTTTCTACTGTCTTTATTATCCCTTGTTTTTTTGCTCATTTTATCCTTTTCCTGGTATGCCTACTATTTTGTATTTAATGTAATAGTTTTTATATTGAAAATTATTGCCATAATTTAAGAGTAATAAATGTCTATTTCTTTCAGAGAGGATTTAATTGTACTTCTAATGGACAATTAAGGGGGGGCAAGATCACCTTAATCAAGTCTCAAATTGAACTTCTTTAAAAAATGTGTTTAATTCCTTGCGAGAGCTAGACTAGTTCTGATATCTCCTCATTACTAGAGAGTGGTGTTTCAGGGGTCCCAACTGTATGACTGGCGTGCTTTCTATGGCTGTTCTTCCTTGACAGGATGTGAACACCATTTTTTAACTCTCTTATTCCATGAGATTTCTGAAAGCTCAGTTTATCTATGCAGCCTGCCAGCCACAGATTTGTTTGCTTTACTAGTCTCTCTGTCGCTGTTTAAAAATCAGGCAAATACCTCAATGGGAAAAGTGGAACTGTATTTTGGGCTCAACTCCTTGTTTTTCATTTTTTCCCCAGAATCTTAGACCTTAAAATCTTTTTTGTCATACTACTTTACCAATCTATTCAAATAGATTATTTTTTTAAAATCTTACTATCCTAGTTGCTCTTAGCAGGAAGGTATGTCTATCATAATGTCGTCTGCTCTATCTGGAAGAAAAAGTCCCTAAAAAGTTTTGAAAATGAGTGAGAAATCACAAAGTTCTGTGGTTGGGGGAGTCAAGCCACATAGTTTACTTACTCATGTCATTCATTCATTCATTCAAAAAAAGTTTTTTGAATGTATATTTTAGGCAAGGCACTGTGGGGTATGCAAAGATGAACGTGATATATGAACCCTGAACTGATGAAGATAACTCGCCTTCAAATGAGGGGTATGATTAGTTTAAATCATTGTACTTGTGGTTCAAAAGAGAGAAAAAAATGGTGTTCATCCTAAATACTTCTGACAGGAAAGACAAAACCTGTGCATATGCATCTGTGATATAAGAAATTGTTCTAAGTGCGTGCCATGGAGGAGATAAACATAAAGGAATGTGAGAAAAAATACAGAGAAATGTGATAATATTTCTAGATGGGTGATATGAAAGATTCCATAGAGCAGGAAGCATTTAAACTAAGACTTTGTAGACTAAGTTGAATTTGGTTATGCAGAGATGAGAGAAAGACATAACCAGCGGAGAAAATTATGTTAGCAAAATCACATGGGTGGAAAGATGTGAGGTAAGTTCTGTGAATGAATAGTACGCTAGTTTGAGAGCAATATAGAGTATATAGAGGCAAATGTGGGTATATGGGCATGAAAAGGAAGGAAGATAGATTTAAGATCTTGGAGTGTTCTAAATGCCATTCGTAGGAGTTTAATTTTCATTATGCCAAATATTTAACTTGACTGAATATTTTACTTCTTCATTCCTCTTGCACCAATTATTTAACTTATCATTTTATTTTGTTTTCTTTTTTTCTTTATTTCCCCTGTATTTTCTGACTACATTGTCTTCATCTAGGCCCTGGAAAAATGGGAGAAGCACACAATTTATAGGTAGCTGTTGGTCATAATTTTGTCCCAAGTAGATAGTGGAAGAAAAATTTCAGAGTTAAAGACTTGATAACTGAGTTGTTTAACAATGGAATGAGATGCTTATACGGTCGTTAATAGCCTAAAACTCTGGGAATAATGGTGGTGAATCAATGAGTGGTTATTGTACTTAGTATGAACTTTGCCCTACTTCACAATTATGCTATCAACCAATGTTCTTTGATTTTAGAAATTGTGTAGGAAATGTTTAGGTAAGCAGGACCTAAAAGAGGTACAAGTAGAAAAAAGTTTTCAATTTTGGTGTTAGAACCATGCAAACTAACCAGTTATCTATGCCTTGCTTCTAAAAATCCTGCTATAAAACACTGGAACATAGTAGATACTCAATAAAAGTTTTACTTTAGAAAAAAAATTCCTTGCTGCCATTTGCATTAAATATTAAATTAAAATAATTATACGAAGGTTTTGCTCTTTGTTTGTTTAGAAGTAAGAATGTGTCTTCTCTCAGCCAGCCACCTACTACTAGTCTTGCTCTTTGTGGTACAGTGGCACGAATTTTCCAGAAGGAAATATGTGTTTCACCAGAAGTGCCTGTAGATTGGAGAATTAGCATGTCTCACACAACACTTGCTACTACTGGATTTGATATGCTTTAAATTTAGTGATTCCAAATCTCAGGGGATTCAGAATGACTGCAAAGTGTACATGAATCTATTTGTGCAGAGACTATTTGTTGTAGATTGAAGAAAGAGCGTAACTCAAATACTAACATGGCATTATTTTCCAAATGTATGTAGATGTTCATGTTGAGGTTCATTTTTGTTTTTGGACATTCATGTCAAACTGTTCGAATACCATTTGTTTGACTATCCCTTCTTCATTGACTTGCTTTTGCACATTTGTCAAAAATCAATTGGCCATAATTGTGTGGGTCTATTTCTGGATTCTGTTCTAGTCTATTGATCAGTGTGTTTATTCCTTGCCCATACCATACTGTCTTTATTATTATAGTACTTTTTTTTGTATGGCCCTGAGCTAACTTCTGTGTCAGTCTTCCTCTATTTTGTATGTGGAACACCGTCACAGCATGGCTTAATGAGTGGTGTGTAGGTCTACGCCCAGCATCTGAACCCGTGAACCCCGGGCCGCCAAAGCAGAGCACACGAACTTAACCACTACACCACTAAGTCAGCCCCTATAGTGCATTTTGTATATCTTAAAATCAGGTAGAGTGAGTCCTCAAACTTTATTCTTCTTTTTCAAAATTTCTTTTGCTATTCCTGTTCCTTTGCCTTTCCAAAGAAATTTTTGAGTCAGCTTACCTGCATCTCCGAAGCCTGCTAGAATTTTGATTAAAATTGCATTAAAAATATAGATTGATTTGTGGAAATTTGAAATCTTGACTATATGGGTCATGTTTTCTTACATATTGACATATCTAGTAATTTTTTTATGGAGATACTGAACATTGTGAATGTTACATTGTCGATTGAATTTTGTCATCTTCTGTGAAAGGTGTTTGATTTTGTTTTGGCAAAAAATAAGTAACTTGAAGATCAATTTGATCCCTTAAGGTCTGTTTTTAATATTTTCTAAGGGAATTCTAGATTGATCTTTAATCTAGGGATAGTTCAATTGTACTACTAAGGAGTGATTCCTTTGGGGTTTTCACTGAATGTCCCTGGGATCACCAAGGACTCTCTGCTCTGACTGGTTGGAACTTAAATTTTTACTCACTTCTGTGAGCTCTAGGAATTGCTAAGCTTTCAACTCTCCAGTCATTCTTTGCCTAGCCTTATAGGGTTTTGTGTTATGCACTCGCAAGGGATGGCCGTGTAGATGTCTGCAGCTTTTTTTTCTGCATATCCAGAATTCTGCCTTACAAATTTCAGCCTCCTCAGTATCTCTGAACTCTGATCTCCATTTTTTTTAACTCAGCAAAGCCACTGAGCTCTGTTTGGATTCACTATATCTGTACCCTCATTGTGGAAATTACCTTCATATGGAAAGCTGGAGCTCTTGTGGGGCTCACCTTGTTTGTTTACCTTGTCTCAGAGATCCTAGGCCTATGCTGTCCATTGTCCAATGTGTGAAAAGAGCTGTTTTATATACTTTGTCCAGTTCTCTAATTGTTTATGTTGAGAAGTTAAGTATGGTCCTTGTTACAGCAACATAGTGAGAGTAAAAATCAGTTAATAGTTTGCTGTTTACATCTGAATTGATTGGTACAGTTACCAGCAAATCTCTTTCTGAGGCTTCCTTAAGATTAACTATAGAGATACTGCTATTACATTATTGATTTAAACAATGAAATACCATTTCTAAATCATAACTATAGGCAACTTACTCCTTTGGACTAATCTAGCACACTTAGGCAATTCTTGTAACTATTTCATGTGTATGCTATGTTCATATACAGTGACAAGTCTCCCCACAACTTGAATATCCTCATCTTTTTCCCCAAATCTTCCCACTTCATCCAAGCCTTCCATAACTGAGTCTCAAACTTGAATACTTCCATTGGACAGAAAGTTAATTCAAAAGTGAGACTATTCAAGCTTAATTCACGTTGTACAATTCATATAAACTATGATGGTGACCCTGCATCCTTCATTATGGAGATCTGTGGCAAACGGAAACTAAAGACACCCAAATTCATTAAAAACAAACAACTAGCTTGAACACTTTAAATATGTAAATGTCATGAAAGACAACCAGAAATTGACGAAAATTTCCAGTTTAAAGTAGACTAAAGAGACATGACAACTAAATTCAATCCATGATTTTAGATTGGATGTTTGATTAGAAAAAATTGAAATAAAGGTAAATATTGACAAGATTTGAGTATGTGGCTTATATTAAATGATAATAGTGTATCAAGTTAAATTGTCTAAATTTTATAATTATACATGGTTGGGAACAAATGTCCTTGTTCTTGAGAGATATATGCTGTAATGTTTTGAGTTAAATAGTCATTATGTATTCAACTTGCTCTTAAATAATTTGGGGGATGAGAGAGAGAGAGAATGGAAAATGCACGTGAGCATGCACAAGCCAATAAGATGAAATGTTAACAAGTGGTGAATCGAGGTAAAAGTTTATGGGAATTGATTTTATTATCGTTACAACTTATATAACTTAGAGCATGTTTTAAAAATAAAAAAGGTTGAAAACAACCAAACTAAATAAAACTAAACAAACAAAAATAACATTCTTCTAACTAAACAAAATAGATCTATATGCCAGATTTAGAGCATCCTTTATATTTTGGATCCTCATAGTATCTACTATCTCTACAACACAAGCTTGATTACATTCTACTTCCTCTTGTTTCCTGTGTGCATGTCTTGTTTTTTCACAATTGGTTAAGCTACTTCAGGACAGTTTCTGTCTCTGCCTTATTTATATATGCCCCCAGAACTTAGGAAAGTTTTGAGCACAAAGTGTTCACTGAATAATTCTTGATTTTGGTAAGTTTACATGAATTTGGCAGGTTGACCAAATGAGAACTTTCTCTATTGTGGTCTGGGAGTTCCAATTATCTTTATCATTTTACTGAAGTTTTTACTTCCTAAGCAATCATTTAATCTTTGCCTTTTTTAAGTCATTCTAAGATTGGGAGAAACTCAATGGGAGTCTGGCCAGGACGAGGAAGTATTCTAGAGCACATGAAAAGGTCACTATTCTTTTTTGATATACAAAGTAGGCTACTCTCTCTGTACTTTCATCCCCAGGCCCAGATAGAAATTCAGAAGTAGAGGCTTACTGAGCTGCTATAAGTGAAAGTGCCTGAATAAGGCACTGACATGTTAGTGAAGCTCAAGAAAGTTTGAATAGAACAGTTTCTTTTTTTTTTACCTTCAAAGGACTGAGTAACATTTGACAAATGTTTTGTTTTTATGATATGTCTACCCAGAATGTTAGATTGAGAGGCATTCAGGAGGATTTCCTTGTATGGGACCAGTTCAGAAGCCATAATAAATCTTAAAAATTCAGAGTAGCCATGTATGAGGTGCATTCATCAGCCACCAGTAGGGTGCATATATTTCATTATCAAAGCCATTATATATTGCCTCTGTCCCAGTCACTCAGTCAAGTGTAGTGTTAACGTGTCCTGTAGTAAATGGAAAAGTTAGCCTGAACTAGGATATGACTTCATTTTAATTAGTTCACCATGGGTTCAGGGCCAAGTTTTGTATCTATTCATTCAACTAAGAGTCACAATTTCCCATGGTGAATAGCTAGCTCCGCTATGCTGCTTTTTTTTCCAAAAAGAAAAATTTTATTTATTTTTGACAAATAAAAATTGTATATATTTAAGGTGTACAATGTGATATTTTGATATATGTATACATTGTGAAATGATTACCACAATCAAGCTAATTAACATATCCATCACCTTCCATAGTTACCATATTTTTTATGAAAAATAACCTTATCAAAGAGTAATCATGCTCTCAAAATTCACCTTAAATTTGTTTGTGGCAGGAAACTAATGTAGTTATCTATATGGCCTAATAATAGGATGTCTGTGTAGAATCTTGTTATGAAAAACCATATTGCTTAATGAATACAGAACTCAAGAGAAGGGAGTTGTGAAGAGCTCTTACTAGCAACGAGTACATTCTGATATTTGGCTACTTTAGGAATATTTCTCTTCAGGGGGTGAGAATTTCTCTAGAACTTTATTACTCAAAATATGAACTATGAATAATTCTGCTTATGTTCAGGATGTAGAAAGCTGTAGAGATTTGGTCCCAACCTAAACACAAAATAAGGTTAGAGTCGTTACCAAATCATAAATATGCTTGAACTGATCAGAGAACTGAGGCTGAAGAACAACCAAATAGCCTGAAATCAAAAGAAATATAGGATCCTCCAAGGAGAAATGGTTTACAAGTAGCGGCTCACCTATGTCAGAGAACTAGACAAAGAGAGGCCAGATACTGTACAAATGAGTAAAAAAAAATCAGGTAAAACTTTTAAGGGATTTCTAAAGGCTAAGTGTGGGCTAGTGTGAAAGTATAGAATCCTGGGGATCCTGGACACAAACACAGTTTGCATACACTTGTAAGCTTTTTTCCATGAGTGACCAATAAGTGCTCATGAGAAATAGAGTAGAATTGGTGACAGGAAAATGCCTCACTCAATGATGGAAAAAATGGATTTATAGAAAATAATCAATACAAAAGATGACAGAAAAAGAGGGAAAAAACAAAAGACAGAGGGAACAGATTATACATCGTAATATAACTACATAAAGATTTATATTAAATGTAAACGTTCTAAGCACCAATTAAATGGCATAGATTGTCAGATTATGTTGTTTATAAGAAATCCACCTTAAATATAAAGACAGATAGTTATAGAGTAAAAGTGTCTGCCATTTATCTATTTATACAGACACATAAGTAGACCATGTAAATAGACAAATCCACATTTGATAGAACTTTTTAGACAGAAAAATCAGCAAAGATATAGAAGACTGAAGCAACACTATCTTCTAACTTGTGTTCATTGACATTTAGAGGAAAATTGACAAAGCAGCAGTTGAATATATGTTCTTTTCAAGTGCACATGAAACATACACCAACATAGATCATATTCTGGCCTATAAAACAAATCTAAACAAATGTAAATAATTGAGATCTTATAAAGTATATTGTTTGAGCACAAAAGAATTAAAGTAGAAATAAATAGAAAAATATTTGGGAAAACAGAACCTTGAACAAGGGCATGCTGGCAGCCAATTTATTTGGGTGGAAAAAAAGAACATGTAGATATGGGAATAAGCACAGGAAAAGGTGCTTAATATTACTAGTCATTAGGGAAATAGGAAATTAAGTCACAGTGAAACTTAAGAGACTATTCAAATGGCCAAAATGAACAAACAAAACCCAGCCATTCCACCTGTCAGAAGGATGCATAGCAACTAGAACTCTCATACATTGTTGGTGATAGTGTAAAACAATACAATCACCTTGGAAAATAGCTAAGCTGTTGACTATAAATTTAAATATACACTTACCCTGTGACCCAAAAATCCCACTCCTGGGTATGTATTCAAGAGAAAGGAAAAAATAGTTCACAAAAACACAAACATTAATGTTCATACTGGCTCTATACATAATTGCTAAAATAATGCAGCAACTCAAATCTTCATCGAACAGTAAAAGGATAAATAAACTGTGGTTCATTCATACAATAAAATACTTCACACCAATAAAAATAATAAACTTCTGATATATGAAACAACATTGTTGAATCTCAGATACATTATTCTAAGTGAAAGCATTTAGATGACAAATGTTACATACCATATCTATGATTCAATTTATCTGAAATTCTGAAAATTCAAAAACATAGAGATGGAAAAGAAATCAGTGGTTGCCACTCAATAAAATAGGTAGAAGGAACTTACCTCAACACAATAAATACCATATATGAAAAGCCCAGGGCTAACATCATAGTCAATGGGGAAAAACTGAAAGCTTTTCCTCTAAGATCTGGCACAGGGCAAGGATGCCCACTCTAACCACTTCTATTCAACATAGTACTGGAAATACTAGCCAGAACAATTAGACAAGAAAAAGAAATAAAAGGCACCCAAATCAGAAAGGAAGAATTAAAATGACCTCTGTTTGCAGATGGCATAATCATATATGTAGAAAACTCTAAAGATTCAATAACAACAACAAAGACATTAAAACTAATAAACAAATTCAGTAAAGTTGAAGAATACAAAGTTAAAGCACAAAAATCAGTTGAGTTTCTATACATACATAACAGCAAACTTTCCAAAATGGAAATTAAAAAAACAATCCCATTCTTTTTTTTTTTTTTGGTGAGGAAGCTTAGCCCTCAGCTAACATCCGTTGCCAGTCGTCCTTGTTTTGCTGAGGAAGATTGGCTCTGGGCTAACATCCATGCCCATCTTCCTCTACTTTGCATGAGATGCCGCCACAGCATGGTTTGACAAGCGGTGTGTTGGCCTGCGCCCAGGATCTGAAGCTGCGAACCCCAGGCAGCCAAAGTGCAGAGCATGAACTTAACCACTATGCCACTGGGCCAGCCCCCCAAAAACAATCCCATTCTTAATAGCAACCAAAGCAATAAATTACTTAGGAAGGAAATTAATCAAAGAGGTGAAAGACTAGCACAGAGAAAATTACAAAATATTATTGAAGGATATTAAAGAAGATACAGATAAATGGAGGACATCTTATACGTATTAATGAAATGGAAGAATTAATATTTTTAAATGTTCATACTACACAAAGTGATCTGCACATTCACTGCTATCCCTATAAAAATCCCAATGCATACTTTACAGAAATAGAAAAAAACAATAATAAAATTCATATGGAACCACAAAAGACCCCAAATAGCCAAAGCAATCTTGAGCAAGAAGAATAAAGGTAGAGACATACTTTCTAATTTCAAAATATATTACAAAGCTATAGGAATAAAAACAGTATGGTGCTGGCATAAAAACAGACATATAGACCAATGGAACAAAATAGAGAACCCAGAAATAAATCCAGTTATCTACGGTCAACTGATCTTTGATAAGGGTGCAAAGAATACACAATGGAGAAAGGATAGTCTCTTAAATAAATGATGTTGGGAAAACTGGATAGCCACAAGCAGAAGAATGAAACTGGACTTTTATCTCACACCATATACAAAAACTCAAAATAGATTCAAGACTTAAATGTAAAACCTGAATCAATAAAACTACTAGAAGAAAACACAGAGAAAAGCTCCTTGAAATTGATGTTGGCAATGATTTTTTTGGATGTGACGCTCAAAACAAAGGCAACGAATGCAAAAATGAACAAATGGGACTATATCAAACTAAAAAGCTTCCATATAGCAAAGGTAAAAATCAACAGAGTGAAAAGGCAACCTATGGAATGGGAGAAAATATTTGCCAACCATGTACCTGATGAGAGATTAATATTCAGAATATATAAGGAACCCATACAACTCAATAGCAAGAAAACAAATAATCCAATTATAAAATGAGCAAAGGATCTGAATAGACAGTTCTCCAAAGAAGACATACAAATGGCCAACAGGTATATGAAAAAGTGCTCAACATCACTAATGATCAGGGAATTGCAAATCAAAACCACAATGATACATCATCTCACACCTGTTTGTTAGAATGGCTATTATCAAAAAGATGAAAGATAAGTTTTGGCAAGGGTGTGGAGAAAAGGGAACCCCGGTGCACTGTTGATGGGAATGTAAATTGGTACAGCCACTATGGAAAACAGAATGAAAGATCCTCAAAAAATTAAAAATAGAACTACAAAATGATCCAGCAATCCCACATCTGAGTATATATCCAAAGGAAATGAAATCAAGATCTCCAAGAGATATCTGCACCACCATGTTCATGCAGCATTGTTCACAATAGACAAAATATGGAAACAACCCAAATGTCCATCTACAGATGAATGGATAAAAATATGTGATAGATATAAATATTGATATAGATATCAATTTATATTATCTAAAATGGAATATTACTCAGCCTTAAAAAAGAAGGAAATCCCGACATTTAGACAACATGGATGGACCTGGAGGACATTTTAATAAGTGAAATAAGCCAGACATAGAAAGAAAAATACTGCATAATCTCATACATGGAATCTAAAATAGTGAAACTCATAGAAGCAGAGAGTAGAATAGTGGTTCCCAGGGGATGGGGGAAAGGGGAAATGTGGAGATGGTCAAAGGGTACAAAGTTTCAGGTATACAGAATGAATAAGTTCTGGAGATCTAATGTATAGCATAGTGACTACAGTAAACAGTACTGTACTGTACACTGGAAATTGGCTAAGAGGGTAAATCTTAACTGACCTCACCACAAAAGAAGAAAAAAAGAATGAACGAAAATGGCAACTATGTGAGGTGATAGATATGTTAATTAACTTAATTGTAGTGATTACTTCACTATCAACAGGGAGTACAGGTATCTCTTAGAGTTACTGATTTCATTTCCTTTATATATATACCCATAAGTAGGATTGCTGGATCATCTGGTAGCTGGATTATATGGTAGCTAGTTTATTTGATATCATTTTTTTTTCTTAATGTAGGCATTTATTGCTATAAACTTTCTTCTTTTTGCTTTTGCTGCATCTTATAAGTTTTGATATGTTGTGTTTCCATTTTTGTTTGTTTCAAAACATTTTTTGATTTCCCTTTTGATTTCATTTTTGACTCATTGTGTTCAAGAGCCTGTGGTTTAATTTCCAAATATTTGTGAATTTTCCAGTATTCCTCCTGTTATTGATTTCTAGTTTTATACCACTGTGTTTAGAAAAGAGACTTGGTATGATTTAAATCTTTTAAAATTTGCTGACATTTGTTTTGTGACCTAAGATTTAATCAATCCTGGATAATGTTCCATGTGTACCTGCAAAGAATGTTTATTCTGCTGCTATTGGATGAAATGTTCTGTATATGCCTATTAGGTCTATTTGGTCTAAAGTATAGTTTAAATCTAATGTTTCCTTATTGATTTTCTTACTTAATGACCTCTCCATTTTTGAAAGTGGGGTATTTATTGAAATCCCCTACTATTATTGTATCGTTGTCTATTTCTCCCTTCAGATATGTTAGTATTTGCTTAATACATTTATGTGCTCCGATGTTGAGTGCATATAATAAAATTATTATATCCTCTTAGCCAATTCACCTATTTATCAATATATAATGACCTCCTTTATCTCTTGTTAGAGTTTTGGGCAAAGCATATTTTGTCTGATGTAAGTATAGTTACCCCTACTGTCTTTTGGTTTCCATTTGTGTGGGATATTTTTTCCATCCCTTCACTTTGACTCTGTGTGTCTCCTTTAAGCTGTGTCCCGTAGGCAGCATGTAGTTAGGTCTTATTTTTTTATCCATTCAGCCACTCAGTGGCTTTTGATTAGATAATTTAATTCAATAAATTTAACGTAATTATTGATAGGTAAGGACTTACTATTGCCATCTTGTTAATTTTTTTCTAGCTGTTTTGTAATTCTTTTGTTTCTTCATCTCTTGCTGTCTTACTTTGTGAATTGATGATTTTTCATAGTGGTATACTTTGATTCTCTTTATCTTGTATGTGTCTACTATAGGTTTTTGTTTTGTGGTTACCCTGTGTCCTACATGAAACATCTTATAGATATAACCGTCTGTTTTAAGCTGATAACAATTTAACTTTGATCACATGCAAAAACTCTAACCATTTACTCCCTTCTCAAACATTTTATGTTCTTGATTTCAAAATTTACATCTTTTTATATTGTGTATCCATTAACAAATTACTGTAGCTATATCTATTTTTAATACTTTTGTCCTTTAACCTTTATACTACAGTTAAGTGGTAACACACCATATTACAGTATTAGAGTATTCAAAATCTGACTATATACTTTTTACCATTGTGTTGTATATTTTTATGTATTTTCTTGTTACTAGTTACTGTTCTTTTGTTTCAGTTTGAAAAACTCCTTATAGCATTTCTTATAAGGCAGGTCTAGTTGTCATTAGCTCCCTCAGCATTTGTTTGTTAATAAGTGTTTATCTCACCTTCACTTCTGAAGGAAAATTTAGCTGGGTAAAGTATTCTTGGTTGGAAGTGTTTTTTCTTTCCGCACTTTAAATATAGCATCTCATTCTCTCCTTTCCTGCAAGGTTTTTGCTGAGAAATCCACTTATAGACTTATGGGAGTTCCCTTGTATGAGAGAATTTTTGTCTCTTGCTGCTTTTAAAATTCTCTCTCTGTCTTTTATTGTAGACAGTTTTATTACAACATGCCTTGGAGAAGGTTGTTTTAGATTGACATTTCGGAGTGGTTTAGCTTTATGAACTTGGATGTCCAAATCTCTCCCCAGGTTTGAGACTGAGCCATTATTTCTTTAAATAAGCTTTCTGCCCCCTTCTCTCTCTTCTTCTTCTGGGACTCCAATTATGAGTAGATTTTTTCTCTTAATGGTACCCCTTAGTCCCATAGGCTTTCTTTATTCCTTTTCATTCTTTTTGTTAATTTTTATTTTTGTTCCTTTGGATAATTTCAAATGATCTGTCTTTGAGGTCACTGATTCTTTCTTCAACTTGGTCTAGTCTGCTCTTGGAGCTCTCTATTCAATACTTTAATACAGTCATTGTATTCTTCAGCTCCAAAATTTCTGTTTGTGTGGTTTTTTAAATGTTTTCTCTATATTTATTGAACTTCTCATTTTGTTCTTGTATTTATGATTTCATTAAATTGTTTATCTGTGTCACCTTGTAGCTCTCTGAGTATCTGTAAAACAATTATTTTGAATTTTTTATCTGGAAATTCCTATATTTCCATTTGTTTGGGGTCAGTAATAGGAAGTTTATTGTGTTCCTTTGGTTGAGTCATGTTTTTCTGGTTCTTCATGATCCCTGTAGTCTTATGAAGGTACCTGAGTATTTGAAAAAGCAGTCACCTCTTCCAGAGTTTATGGACTGACCTCAGTAAGTAACGACCTTCACGTGTAGGTGGGGGCATGTTGGAGCATGCTATGACTCTGGGTCTAGTGGTGCAGGGCACCAAATGTGGTGAGGCGTATGGTGGCTCTAGTTCCTGGGGCCATGGTTACCTGTTGGCTCATGCCACTGGAATCCATAACATCTACAACTGTGTGGTCCTTGGTAGCACTGCAGGGGGTCCAGAGGCTACAAGGGCAGTTTGGTTCTTCAGCAGTAACTGCAAGTCCATTGGCTAGGGACCTGGGCAGGCATTGGTGGTGGCTGGACTCAGTGGTGTGCGCTTGCCCGGCTGTGGGGGCCAGCTGCCGGTGTCTGTGTAGTGGCAGGGGCTGATTGCAAACATACATGTAGTGGTGGGGGCCGGAGAAAGCAGCAAGGGTCAGGGCCAACTGCGGGCACACTGGCAGATGTGGAGGCCGTAGTTGTCAGCCCCTACCATGTCAGCCCCAACCGTGTACTACCATGGTTGCTGGTTCTCACCATGGGCACATGGCAATGGAGGCCAGTGCCAGGAGTCAGGTCGGAGGCATGAAGGTGTACAGCTGGTGGGACTAGCAGCAGGTGATCCCAGTGGTGCAGGCCAATGACAGAAACTAGGGCTGAATCTGGGCCCACATGCAGCTATAAGGGCCCAGGTTTTCAGTGTGCACTCATATGGCTGCACAGTGTCTCCATGGGCATGCACACAACAGATGAGGCCAGTAACAGAGGTCAGGCACAGATGGAGGGACTAGCAGCAGATGAGCTCAATGGAACAGGCCTGTGACAGAAGACAGGGCTGAATCCAGGCTCACAAGCAGCTGTGGGGGCCCTGGCTGTCAACATATACTCCCATGGCTGCATGGTATCCCTACGAGTATTCACACAGCTGTGGGATCTGGTGATGAGTGTTGGGCTGGGGGCATGCAAGTGGACACCTGGGGAGTAGTTGCAGGAAAGCCCAGTGATGCATGTCATTGGCAGGAGATGGGACCAAATCCAGGTCCACAAGTAGCTTGAGGGCCTTGGCTATCAACGTATACAACTGTGGATGTAAGACCTTGCCACAGGTGCACACACAGCAATGGAGGCTGGTGATAGGTGTCAGGCTGGCAGCATGCAAGTGAACAGGGAGTGGGGCTATCCCCAAGTGTGTGCATGGTGGTGGGAGTCAGCTGTGGGGTTCTAGGCTGGTGTCTTGCACTCACATAGCCACAGATGCCTGGGCTGGCTGCCTGTGTGGGTCCTGGGTTCTGGTGGGGATGAGGTGAAGCAAAAACTGGTGAAATCTGTGGGGGGTCTGCAGTGGCTATGCTGGCCATTGGTTTCTTCAGTGGTTAAAACTGCTGAGGTCATCTGCAGAGCAGGTCACTGGGTACCATGGTCATTCCTACTATGTAGCTGATTTTGGTAGTCCTCACTTTTCTTTATTGTTACTAGCTGCCTTTATATATCTCAGCTTTGTTGGTCTCTGGGTGGACTGAAACCAAAGTGAGTCCTTCATGTGGTTCCCCAAAAGGCTAAGGAAGCTGGTCGTTTACCCCATTCTCCCTTTCCTGGTGAGGGGATCTCTTTCTAGCTGAGGAGATTCTCTTGGTGCTGAGCAATGCTGGCTTTGGGAATGGGATGATGCAGGCAAAATGAAGCTGTTCTTTCTACCTTTTTTTTTTTTGCTGAGGAAGATTTTCCCTGAGCTAACATCTGTGCCAATCTTCCTCTATTTTGTATGTGGGTCACTGCCACAGCATGGCCACCAACGAGTGGTGTAGGTCCATGCCTGGGAGCCAAACCCGGGCCACTGAAGCAGAGTGTGCCAAACTTAACCACCAGGTCACGGGGCTGGTCCCCCTTTCTACCTTTTTTGTGCAGTTGTTTCCAGAGTTTTTGTTCCACTGTGTTGCTGAAGTTTTTAATGTGGACTCCAGTGCTCCTCCAGAGCTATTTTTGTTTCTGGATAGCTGTATAATTGTTGATCTTTTTGGGGCAATGGAGGCTGGGCTCTCTTACTCTGCCATCTTGGTGATGTCACTTTTTTCTTAAGATACTTTTTAATTTTCTTGTTGATTTCTTCTTTGAGTCTTTGACTCTTTAGCAAAATATCGTAACAACAGAGCAACAGCAAGAGAAAACTTTAGTTGGATCTAGTACACTTATGAAATCAACAAATTGCTATGTCTAATTATATGAGACACGAACAATTAGAGAAGTGAATACAGAACCACAAATGGTCATGTCCAGTCTTCTTCCAGGCCAGGAACCTTCAGTTCCTCTCAGTGTCATGAAGTTGTTGTCTCTTTCTTCTTCAATTGAATATTTGTCAAGAAAATTGAGCAAGGAATGAAATATATCTGTCTTTGTTAACAAATCTGGAGAAGAACATGCTCACGTCTTTTGAAAATAATATGTGTCTTCAACTCAGGAACAGATGCCTCATTTTTGTTGGGTGTAGTAGGAGTCTATTCTGAGGAAAATCTCCTTCCATGGTACATTGAAGGAACTTAGCAGTGAACCCAGCAGCTGTGTTTCTGGCTCCAGAAACCTTCCTTTCTCTGTACCCATCAAAACAGTTTTTCAGGCTAGTAGGTTTCCCCCATTAGATTGTGAACTCCTTTCTGAGCAAAGACCATGTTGATTAATCTTAAGTATTTCCCACCACAAGCTCAGCATAGTATGGGACACAGAGTAGTTGCTCAATAAATAATGGTTAAGAAAAATCAAACCCTCTAAGCTTCATGTTATCCCTTCAGGGGTCTCTGGTCCTTAGGAGAAAATGACTATTGACAGGTTAATCAGGTAAAAGGGTATGTAAACTAGCTTGTGTGTTATCTCTCTGGAATAAAAAGAAAATCTGTTGAGCCTTAAAAAATACAAGGTGATCCATAAAGAATTGAAAACTATATAGATTCATTTCTCAGTAACTAGATTACATGTTATCAAGTAGTATGCACCTAATTATAGAGATATAATTACATTTGCCAATTTTGTGGGTTGGAGCTTGCTGAAGTTGGTTCTGTGACTGTAGTGCCAAGATCATTCTGTGTACTATACAACAAAACTTCATAGGTCCTAGCAATGTCTACTGCTGCTCCAAACAGATGGGGTGAAAAACGTGCATCTGTAAAGGGCATAAGCACAGAGTGACCTAGTACGTCTGAGGTAGTCATCAAACACATTGGTGTCACCATCAGCAAAGTCCCAGGAAAAGCTAGCAGTGAACCAGGAATCCCTCAGCCATTGGTCTGGCACATTTTTCAAAAGCTGCTAAAGATATAACTTGGCCCCTTGCACCTGATGAAGACCTTGATGGAAGCAGATGAGGCAAAATGATATAACTTCTGCAGTTTTTGGAGTCATATGGAAATGAATCAATTTTGCATATTACTCTATATTCAGTGAAGAAGCTACATTTTACTGAGGTGAAAAAGTGAACCACCATGATTTCCACTTATAAGACAATAGAAACCAGCATGGCACATGTAAAAGAATTGTCCAAAGTTAACGTCTTTTGTGCCATCTCTTGCACATTGGACTTTGGTCTATTATTTTTTTGTACAGACAGTGACAGGAATCTCATATTGAACATGCTGATGGGATGAGGTATTTCTCCACCGTTAAAATGGTGTCTCCTTCAACTTCACTTTCCAGAAGGATGGTCTCTGTTTTACTTCCATAACAAGCCTGGAGGTCCCCTAATAAACACCTAACACGGCACTAGATTGAATATAGTGTTCAAAATTTTGACCTACTTTGAGACCAGTGGCCACCCAGACCCCAGTTATCACACTGTGTAAATCTTTTTTCTTGTGGGGGTATGTTTGGAACCTCATGTTTTGTACCACCTCTTTCTTGAAGGCTTGAGGAAATCAAAGAACACAGCATGGCTGCTGTTCCTACCAATGACAGTCTGGGATAAATTACTATAGGACTGAATGTGCGCCTGTGGCATAAGGGATTAATATTGAACATTTGTAAGATTGTAAAAATAATTGTGATAGATGCTTTATAAATTAGTTTGGCCATATGCTCATATATAACATAGTTCCTGAGTAATTAATTTTTGAAAGTGTTTAATTATTTTCTGAGTCACCTATATACATGCCTTGGGTAGAATCTTTTATATATATTAAGCCTATCTTGGGGCTAGCCATCTGCATGTTTAAAATAATCCAAGAAGATGTTTATTTGAAATCAGAGTGGAAAACCTCTCAGAAACAGTCATCGCTGTTTACTCTTTTTTTTTTTTTTTTTTTTATTTATAATTTTTTATTTATTTTTCCCCCAAAGCCCCAGCAGATAGTTGCATGTCACAGCTGCACATCCTCCCAGCTGCTGTATGTGGGACGCGGCCCCAGCGTGGCCGGAGAAGCGGTGCGTCAGTGCATGCCTGGGACCCGAACCCGGGCCGCCAGCAGCGGAGCCTACGCACTTAACCACTAAGCCACGGGGCCGGCCCCATCGCTGTTTACTCTTATTCTGTTCTCCAATCCGGACCAATAATACTGAACTCCACTGTCCTCTGTGATCCCCACCCAAAATTAGCACATATATACACATAGGCATGTATGCAGCCACACACACCCCCCTCACACGCACACAGGCACCTTGAAACTGAGTATTGAGAGCTGCCAGAGACTCGATCATATGTCCTTCCAACAGTTCTCTGAAGATCTTTATAACACCATTCTGGTGATATTTACTTAATTATACATCGTAATTACGTAACTGCACATTGTAATTATATGATTACATGCGTTTACATTCAATAGACGATTAGATATAATCATCTTTAGCACAGAAATGCATGGTGACAAAAAGTTACTTAATGTAAACCAGGAGCCTACATAGGAAGTAAAGTGGATTAAATGATATTCTGATTCTTTCTGTCTGGTAGTTTTCATGAAGTGAGACTAGCAAGACACCTTGCATTAGGATAGAGAAAGAGCTTTGGAAAAGTATTCTAACTGAGGAGAATGGGAATTAAAAAAAAATCAGGAAAACCTTTCTGGGTTAGATTTGCCAGAATCACACTATTGAATTAATATTGAAATTAATTTATTTAAAAAAATTATATCTTTTTTGATGATTTAAATACTTGTTGGGGTATTGATGAATGGGAGTATCATTACATATAGATAGCATTTTAGAAACAGAGACATGCATTATTCCATCTTTTCTGCCCGTTTATTCATTTACTCACTCAGTCATTCATCTATCACATATATATTGAGTACCAGCAGTATATTGGGTCATTAGTTAACACTGGTCTGTGTACTTATTTTTAAGTCAGCACCCTTCCCCTGATCTCCAGTGCTTTTACAACCCTCCACAGTGTGTAATGCATACCCTCCCCATCAAAATTTCCATTTGGTGTCTCTATCATGGCTAGATTGTAATCTAGGTGATAATGAGTTGTCAGGGTCTTCAGAAATAAAAAAAAAAATCGATGCTGAAATATTAAGGAGCTAAGGGGGTCATTTTAGTGCTGGTGCTGATAGGCACTGAGACAACAGTGCTCCTGTCTGGAGCTCATCAATATGTTCTAGGTGCTGCCTCTACTCAGGCCTAAAGCTGCAAGCTGAGGCAGTGCATCCAGTCACGAGCAGAATACCTTCCTAATGCCTTTGTCCACCACTCCCACTGGACTGTGTGCTCCTTGAGGAAATATATTCCATCTGAATAATACCTAGTGCATAACAAAGGACCTTTGGTGGGACAAGTCTTCTGTGTAATCTTGCTAGCTCTCTGAATGAAGAGAAGTTAAATAAGAAGCAGGGCCATCCTTGCCCATATTTCCTTTTTGTAATAACCAAAAGTGAGGAATTTTTCATGAGTACTATTCATATATTTCTAAAATTTTTCAATAAAATATCTATAGTTCATACTCTATTTTACTGACCAACTACCGATTATCACCATTATTCCAGAAGTGCTTGATTTAAATATCTGCTAACTCTTCAATTGGAAACTGATCCTAGCTATCTCACAGTAAGCAGATACCTAAACTCAAGGGAATCTGCTATTTAAAGATATATTATGGTAAGATATTTTCTAAAAATAGAATCACAAAGTAGAATCTTGGAGTTGGAAGGGACCTTAGAGGTCATCTGGTCCAATTTTCTAGCTTCCACTGAGTATAGAAATCTACACTATTATATCCTTGGCAGGTAGACATTTAGTCCGCTTAAACATTTCCAAAGCAAAAGAGCTAAATATTATACAAGGCAAGCCATTCTGTTCTGTCCATGGACTGCCTTACATTAAACTGAAACTTATCTCCTTTTAACTTCTCATTGCTCCTAATTCTGCTCCAGGAGCTACACAGAATAAGTTTATATCTTTTTCCACATGATACCTCTTCAGATAGGTAACTACCATCCTTGCTCAACTTCTGCCTCCATTTGTTTGTTTGCTTTTGCCACCTAGACGTTGTCAGGTTTTCAGATATTCTTTATATGTCACGGTTTTAGAACTACTTAGCCTCGTCCCTTGGATTTTCTCCTGGTTGTCAATATCTCTCTGAAAATGTGAGGCCCAAATATAAATACTTTATTCTGGGTTGGCTTGACCAAGTCATAGAGCAGACAGCCTATTAAACTTCCCCCCTCCTCACTGGGGAAGGTTTTTTTCTTCCCAAGTACAGAATTATTTTTTATTAAATTATGTCATTTGATCTATCATTCCAGTGTGTTGAGATGTCTTTGAATCATGATTCTGTCATAATAACTATCTGTGTCTACTTTGGTTAATTTGTAAATATGGTCCATCAGTGAACTTTCTGGGACTACTTCAAGTTATTGATAGAGTGTATAAGACCTATGACAGAAAGCTGTTCATCCAGGTTACCACTGATTTATTCTTTGGGGTGCATTCCCTGGCAATGGTCATCCAATTTCATTAGTATCTACTTAACTGAATTCAGTCAGCATCATTCTGTATAGTTGCCAGAGTTATCACAACCCTTTGTGAAGTCTACATGAACTCTAATTGTAGAATTCAGCAAATCTGCCAGCAAATCTGCCAGCTAAGTAACAGTATGGAAAAAAGAAATGAACATGAATTTTTAGCAAACCCATATTGGCTGCTTTCATAAATGCCTAAAAGCCATCTGCTTAATAACCCATTCTTGAATTTTACTGGAAATCAACATTTATCTCTCTGGATTTTTGTTCCAGAATCCAACATATTTCTGGTTTTGAAAATCAAGCCATTTACCCATATCTAGTCTTCAGGTACCTTTCTCATTGCTGCTTATTTCTCAAATACTAATATGAGTAGTTTAGCAATTTTAAATACATATTCTTCTGTCTATCACAATTGAATTAACTGAGTCTTATTTATATCAACCTAGTGTTTCTCTCTTATAGTCTCCAATTCTTACTTAGGGTTTAATCCCCATCCAAGAATATTTTTTGAAACCTTCCAATATGGGGATATTCATATGGGATTCACTTCTAAGTTGTGCCTCTTTAGAGTGATTCACAATGACTCTGGAAGCATGGAACCCCTGGGGAGAATATTCATGTAACATACTCACTGGGGGTTAAATCTGACTAAAGCTGTGTTAAAATTGCCCCAGCATCTTCAGAGTTGTCCATCTTCTCCACACCTTCCATACACCAATAATTTCTGTATTTTCCCAGTCCTAAAATACCCTTCTGACTGTACATCTCATCAAAGATGGGGCAAAGAGATACCCTTCTTTTCAGTGCCGTCTAGGCTTTTCCTTCTCCCCCTTCATCCTACTAGTAGCCTAGGGTTCTCACACTGAAGCTTGAACTCCAAGGACCTCCTTGTTGTCTCCCACTAGGCCTACACAGGGCTCCTACTTTGGACATTCTTTCAGGCTAGTTGTCTTGCAGCACCAAATAATCCGCTGGGGTTCTGCTCTCTGCCACATGACAGGTAAATTAGTTTTCTACAACTAGTTTAGCTAAATGGAATGTCATCCATCTCAGGTAAAAAATCTCTTAATACTGATGAAATGTGCATGACTCTAAAGACTGTTAAATGTTGATTTGGATGGTATTAACTGCAGGCATCAAGGCATACTGGGGCAGGGGGAATGGGAGAATAAGAAGGGATATTTTAGAACAAATAATTCTTCCAGTGGTATCCCCTAGAATGGGACACTGTATATAGATACTTACTCTGCCATGACACTTTGCAGGCAGCAGTGAGGTTGAGGCATTTTCCGCTGACTTGAGCCATGCTTGTGACGAATTGTAGAATGGAGACAATATGACAGGAAATGTTTCTGACTCAATAGATTGAATTTCAAACACCAGTCTCCTCTGGGCTCTTAACTGCAGGCTATGGTCTGTTTCCTGGGTTACAGTATTGGGCTGTAATGTTCTAATCTTGGCTCTTTCTTCTCCAGAGGCGGTGAATAGTCTTGTGTCACCTTCTCACATTTCGGTTAGACATAAAGGCTGAGAAAATACTATTCTCAGTCCTGATGAGGTGACGAAGAGTTAATTAGAGCAGAATGACTTTTTCTCTTCCCTGGCTCCAGCTTAAGTTGTCTGCATTTCTCTTTTCTGTATCAACTTTTCTTATTTCTGAACTTTCAGGAAAAGGAAAAACAGGTGACTGCTGCTCCCTTTATGATAAGTTGCATGGGCAAGTTAGCAGCAATCCTGAGAAATCTGGGTTTTGATATCTGTGGCGTATAATTGACATGAATAGCCCATTTAATTAGATAACCTCCCACTTGGTTATTATTAAGGAAAATCTTGAAGAAAAATATAGCCACATGGTCCAATATATTAAATCATTCGTTACCTGCAAAACACATGCATCTCTCTCTCTCACACACACACACACACACGCACACACACACGCACTTATACTCCACAAGCACACATATAGGAGCTGACTTCCTAAATTTCTCCCTATATTATCAGCTTTGCTGTCACAAAATTTGAAGTTGGAGTCAGAAGGAAAGGGCAAAAGTGCATAGTTGACTTGATAAAATCACTTTGGAGTTTCTGTGGCCTTCTCATTTTCCTTCCTTTTTTCTGTACTTCAGCATAGCTCCATTGACATCTCTGATATACTTGGACAATGCACAGGGTCACTTAACATGTACCCGAAACTCTGAATTTAGAGAGGTTAATTGTTGGGGCCACTGGGAAATTGAGATGAGATAGGTAGGTAAAAGCACTTGCAATGGATTCTTGTATTCAGAGCCTGATCCCAGACGCTTCAAAGAGGACAGAGTGTTTCATAATAGAAAGAATTGGATTTAAATCTAGTTCCCTGAGTGTTCATCACTTAACTTCTCTGAGCCTCTATTTTATCTGTAAATTATAGGATTATTGTGAATATTAAAGGAGATAATACATGGAAAAGAGCCACAAAGTAACTATTAAAATAAAATTATTTTTCAAGGAAGTGGGGGAGGAGGGTTGGAGGAATAATCAACAAGTATTTATTGAAATTCTATGTAATTGGTTGGAAACAAGGGCCAAGGTAACATGGATTATGTAGTTCTTGGAATTCTTGTCCATTGCCTGTACTAGAGTATAAGCTTACCTATGGCATTCAATGAACTGAAGAAGGAGTCAATATATGCAAAATAGTTCCCTGCTGACTACATAAGCTTGAGAGGCACCGTAATGTTACTGGTGTGAATTTAAAGGTTGCAACATCAGTCATTATGAAAGGGATTCTGCCCATACCCTGCTCCTAGGCAAGTTTGGTGCCTTGATTATTGTGAATATATGATTCAACTAAGTGTTCTAAACTCAAATATCCTTAAAAATTGGGCTGTATAACTATAATTCCCATAGTGGTTGTCTTAGCTCTATGTTTTACTTCATTTTATTCTCATCAGTAATCCTTTTACCACAATGTCTACATTCCTGAGATAATGTGTCTTATTCATCTTTAACCACATTTTATCGTCAGGTAGTTTTTTCAAGAAAAACTAATAGTTTCTGCAGTCTGAGTTCTTGCTTACTTAAAACATTCTGTAGCCTTTATTCTGAAAGCCAACTTGGCTAGGTATCATACTTGGGTCACCCTTTATTTTACACAACTTGGTAGATACTGTTTTACTGCCTTCTGGCATTGAATGTTGCTTTGGCGATTTTGATATCAACCAAATCTTCTTTCTTATACATAATCTTTTTAATACCTAAATGCATGAATATTTATTTTATTAACATTGACAGTCAGTGACTCAACCAGACTATGCATTGATTTGAGTCTCCCACGTCAATTTCTTTATCAATTTGTTGGAGAGCATGATGTACCATCCTCTTCTGCAGTCAGTTCTTTTTTCAAAGTAATTTTATTGTAATGTGGTATAAATATATATTATATATTTAATATATTTTATATATATATTATATTATATATATATATATATTATATAAGATATATTTAGGTTCCCTGATTGGATTGTCTTTGTCTAATGCACACACACATACACACACCTATAATCTTATCTCTAATTGCTTTATTATTTATCTTTTTTTTCCTGGATTCCCTGTGATTATCTCAGGTACTTCCTCTTTTTCAGTAATTAGATTTTAATCCATATCTAGTCTGTTCCGTGAATATTAGTGTTTATTAGTTCTGTAATGGTATTGTTTTGATCCTTGGTTTACTTTGTTATCTCAGTGATCTCACTTGTCATCTCAATGTGGTGGTGTATTTTCTTATCTCTGAGACCCTATTTTACTGAAATCATATTCTTATTAAATTCTTTTACAGCATGAAGTACTCACGGGGAATTTTCTTCCTTTCGTTGGGATATGTCTTTTTTTTCACGTTGGATTATTCAGTCCTTCTTCATTTCTTACATTGAGTTCTCCAGAAGCATCCACTGAGAGGGAGGATTCCTGGGTAACTAATTTACTAAAGAAAGAAGTACTGCCAAGAGAAATCCCAGGGGAAGCAAGAGAGGAAAGGGAAGAAGCCATCCAAAAATGCATCTTAGGCAAAGCTTTATAGAGGATAGATTCAGCCTGTTCATGCAGGAAGATTCTAGAATGTTCAGAGTTCCTTCAAAACAACTCAAGGAGAAGAGCTTTCATACTTTTTTCACCCACTACCCACTGGTTAAACCCCAAATTGATTTGGGTAGAGGGAGGGAGAGCAATAAATTTTTGGGTGCTTCCATTTCTGCTGGACTGTAGGCAAAGGAGACTCTAGTAGCTCAAGGGCAAACCTCTGAAAAAGAGCCTTACATGCTGGTTGTTAGAAAAAAATTCACATTAAAGTGAAGGATACACACAAAAAAACTTGTAAGAAAGGATTTGAGGGGATCTGGAAGGAGCACCAGCACTGTCTGCTACACTTGATATATAGCAAGTGTACTTTCATCTATTATTTTTTAATAGGTTTCACAGTTGCCATGCAGTTCCTTTTCATATTGCCTATTGGTCCCGCTAACCATATGTAAGCTCTATCCAGATCTTTCATTTATTCTTACATAAGGTAGATAAAATTCCTTTTATTTCCTTCATATTTCTTTTGGAACCTGTTATTCTTTGTCTCCCAAGTATATTTTGAGGAATGGAACATAGAAAGTTGAGGGTAGGTGGAAGAAGAAGAGCTCCACTGTTCATGGATATAACTGTGTGTGGATAGCCTGGATTCTGCTGTTTCTTCAAAGATTGTATAATACGTCCTTTATCTGGATTCAGTCTACCACCTTGGGGAATATATCATATTCCTCTATCAGGATATGCTTGAGCTTTAGATCAATCATACAATTTGTCATGGAAGCTTGAAAAATGTCAGAATTTTCTTGCTTGTGCTGAATTCTTGATGATAGTACGTTGGAGTCCCACTCTTGAAGATTTTACCTCAATTTTTCTCTTGGATTTGTCAATCTACTTTTCTCCAGATTTGGGGTTTATTCATGAAAATATTCTGGATCTTGATCTACTGTCTTTCGTCAGAATGGAATTTGTAGGAGCTCCACAGTACCACACCATAATCTTTTATTTCTTTGTTTGGCTACCACTTTTTAAATTTTATAACATAAGGTTTTATTAATTTCTTTATTTGGTTGCTGCTGTGGAATTTCTTTTGCTCATTTATTTGTTTATTTGGGGGGAGAGATCCTGTGATCTAGTTTTACTATGCCATTATAAATGAGATATTTACTGTCTTCTCAATCAGAAGTTTCCATGTTAGTTATAGTAGAGTAGAATAAAATCCCTCCCATCAAATTTACTTCATATGTTTACATCTTTACTTGGATCTTACAGATGTTGAAAATCACGTAATGTTCTTCTTTGCATCAATCAACTTTTACAACTTGTCTGTAACACTTAGAGTTGTAAAAATCTAATTTAGACAATAAACAGTTTCTTAAAGAGCCCAGTCTCTAATCAGAGGAAGTAATTTTTTTTTTTTTTTGGTGAGGAAGATCAGCTCTGAGCTAATATCCATACCAATCCTCCTCTTTTTGCTGAGCAAGACTGGCCCTGGGCTAACATCCGTGCCCATCTTACTCCACTTTATATGGGATGCCGCCACAGCATGGCCTGACAAGTGGTGCGTTGGTGTGTGCCCAGGATCCTAACCCGGGCTGCCAGCAGCAGAGCGCACACTTAACCACTACGCCACAGGGCCAGCCCCTGGAGGAAGTAATTTTTGAACAACCCGTAATGAGAATTAAACATAATTTTAGTCATATATTTTCAGTTGTTTTTCCCCAAGAAAGTAAAGGAGAAGGTAATCAGCCCTTTACACTCTCCCTGAGAACATTTTTTGATAGTTAAATCAGAATATCAGCCACATCTCTACCTTGGTTCAGATATCACTGAAATTGAATGAATGTTGCATTTATGATGTCTACTTTCATCTCTCTGGATAATCTCCAGGCTGCTGAATAAGCTATGTAGATTGTTTGGGTAATGGCAGATAGGATGAGGAACTAGAAGAGGACTAGGAAAGATTTTCAATTCGGAAAAGGAGAACAGCTTACATAAACATCTGTGAACATTTACTCTTTAAATTGGATGTGAAATTCTTTATTGCCTACTCCTACAATGCTAGCAGGCGTCATGTGGTCAGTAAAGTTTCCCAAAATGATATATCTTGGTTGGTGTCTGTCCTCACTATGATACTCCTCTAAAGTCACAGCTACTCTAAGAGGTGGCCTTATAACTGTAACATTTTGGAGAGGATCTTGTTCTTTTGGACTGTTGTGAAAGGAAGGCAGCTAACTAAAGTTTGTGGCTGCTTGAGATCTTGAAAAGGTAAGGAAAATACTAGATTTTACCTAGATCATTTGATTTCTGTACTTGTGAAACAATTTTACAAAGAAATTCTCTTGTCCTTATTTCTTGCTACTTAGGCAGCTTTGATTCTAAGGACAGAGAAAATAAGGGAACTCTGGGCTGGGATAAACAGGATCACCAAAAAGGGAAACCAGATGAAGAGGCAATAAAGATTTATGCTATAGTATTTTTTCATACAAAATATAAAAAAAAAAATACTTGGTGAGAGATGTCTTTCTCATTCAGGTCAGTTTCTGTTTAGATCATTAGTAGCTAAATAGTTTTGGGATATGTGTTGGTAGTTTCTGTTTGTTTCCAGTAGACAAATGTGAATGATTCCTTTTTGTCAGCTTGCCCATTCTCAGAAAGCCAGATTTGTCATTCTGTTGTTCAGGTCATAGAGTCACCCAGTCATCAGCTGCTGACTGCCTATCTGCTTTGATGGGGAAGGAAATTGAGGGTGTTAGTAGAGGTTATTTAAGGTCACACTCAGTGAGTGTGTTGAAAAGAAACCACAAGAAGTGCTTTGGCAGATTTGAATTTAGAGGAAGATAAGACCAAGTAGAAAAACAGTAAAGTTTGGTTATTAAGTGCTTTTTTAAAAAAAGGATTGCACACTATCATTTCCTTTGTATAACCATGAATGTATATTTTTCTTGCCTTTTCCATCAATCATAGAATAAATTATGAAGTGATCAAATGATCAAATTGGCATTTATAGTTCTCCAAACTATATTACCATACTTCTAATTAGCAGGATTTATGTGTATATGTGTGTATTTTTATGCTGAGTCATACGAAATTGCCTTTGTTATAGGTCAAAAATAGTCAAATAATTGGCAATTTCATATAGTTTAATCTAACATACTGTAGATGATTAAAACATTCTTAGTTTTGGATATTATTCATGGGTCATTCAAAAAGTCATTACTTTTAGAGATTTTTTAAAAGTTTACTAAGGCAAAAATTTAAATTGCGTGTACTGTAAGGCAAGTATATGTGAGGAAGCCCTTAACTAATGAGTGACATAGTCACCGATATTAAATAGCTTTCATAAAAAATTACATCGTTTTAAGTGGAACAATAGACATTTTTTCCAGCTATTGCTGAAGATATTTGGGGAAAAAAGTGAAGAAAGTGATGGTTCTTAGTTGGACAATGGAATTTGTCGGTAAATTAAAGAATAAAGCATCAGATTTTATAGTAGCTCAATCTATGATGTGAATAATTCACCCTACATGCTCTATGTGGAACTAAGAAAATTTCACTCCTAAAATTGTTTCAGGCAGTGTTCCAACAAGCACAAAAATGTTCATCGAGAGAGAGAAAAATTATCGAGTGCTAAAAAAATGGCTTAGTTTTGCTATCCAGCATTGATTCTCTCCTTTTTCATATAACAGTACTCTGACTTTCCTTTAGAAATTACTCTTTCCCTAGCCCTCTCATGATCTCAGCCATGTGATTTACTTGGGATTGTTTCTACATCCAGCTTCAAGTGGATCCAGATTGGCCTAAGCCAATCACTGTACAGCATTCACCTAATAATTGAGTCATGGGTAGGCACATGATGTGATCCAGTCCAATCATAATGAACTTCAGGAGTTTAGCTGAGAATTTTGGGATGAAGACTTTCTCTTCTCCACTGGGTTTAGCATGCTGCGAATGCGTGGTTTGAGATTACTGTAGCCATTTTTGACACCATAAGGAAAGATAGCCTAAGGGCAAAGTTTGAGGGTGGATGAAGACAGAGAGACTTACATGACAACAGAGCTGGAACCCTGATGATATCTTGAATTTCTGGATCAAACTCTGTCTAAAATCAGTCATGTTTTGGAAATTTCTGTTTTCTGAGCAAATCAATACCCTATTTTATCAAGATACTTTTATTCAGGTTTATTTCTCACCAGAAATCAAAAGCATTTTAACCAATATAGGTAGTTAATTTGAGGTTTGAGGATATGCATAGGACACATGTGATTCTCAATAGAAATGTGATTTGAGAGAAAGCCAGGGAACTGTTCAAACATGTCTATGATGCAACTGTTAGAAGAAACACTAAAGTATCTGCTTGAACAGATCCACACCATGAGTAAAATTTGGATAAATAATTAAAATGTGTGTTCCATTAAGCATTTTTCCTGAGTATAATAGTATACACTCATACAAAAAAGTTAAAATAGGCAAGTTTAAGGCAGAAAACAGAAGTCACCTATAACTCCACCACCCAGAGGAAAACACTGTCATTATCTTAGCATATTTGCTTCTATCCTTCTTTCTATTCATTTTTATGTAGTAGAGATCACACTGTATATACAACTTTTTATCCTTCTTTTTTTCAGTCAACACTAAATAATAAGCATTTTCCCATATCATTAACAACTCTTCATGAAGAATATGTTTTTCTTCCCAAGGAAATGACATTTTATTTGGGGATATGATACAAATACACATGAAACAGTGAATGGTATAGTAAAAAATTGTATAATACAATCTATTTGAGAATATAACTGTACTAAAAATATCATTGTATTATTTAAAATATCAGTTTAAAATTGAGTTTTAGAAAATCAGGAAATTTGTCATAGCAAAGGTGGAATTTATAAGGGAATAGAGTATGGATTGGGATCAGGGAAGGGATTAGACAGTCTAGATCAAGAGAATTGCATTTGACATATATTCTGATCCAGCTGGGGCATGATCTATGGAGAAGGAATAAAGGCTAGGATGGAGATTTATTAAGGGTAGTCAGAAATAAGAGTAGATATAGAAAGTGTTTTTATTTTGGAAGATCTTATGAATCAGGCAAAAGGTTTCTATTTCTATAGAACAATGAGTTGCATGTAAACATCTGGGTAAATCTAGGACTTATTAGTTAAAGGAAAGTTTAAGAGGCATAAAGAGGACTATGTTGTCTTATGTGACATGTTTTAACTAAGAATTGTGGAGAAGATAGGAGCCAAATGACATGAATAAGATCCTTCCAAGAGGATACAGTGCAAACTGTAGTGTTGCTTTTTCTAGAAAATTAGAAATCAAGCACACTAGTTGAATTATGGCACCATCTTAAAATTGTATTGTGCTCCTATATGTTAACATTATTTATTTTCCTCACTGTAAACCTATGAGACAGATATCGTTGTCATTGTTACTATCTTTATTTTATAAAAGGAGAAACTAAGCCTCAGAGAAATTGCAGTGACAGCAATCCAGCTCAAACTAGCTTAAGCTAGTTTAATAGAAATATAAATATGGGTATGAATATGAATATAGTTTGAGCCAGATTAACTGGCCCTTGCAACCAAATAACAATGATATACAATCAAGTGGCACATGTTCTGAGAAATACGTCATTGTGTGAACATCATAGAGTGTACTTACACAAACCTAGATGGTATAGCCTACTATACACCTAGGCCATATGGTACTAATGTTATGGGACTACCGTCATATATGCCATCTGTCATTGACTGGAACGTCACTAAGTGGCACATGACTGTAGTTGGGATTCCAACACAGGTCTTTTCCCAGCCAGTCTTATTTTCTTTCTACCACACTTTACTGCATTGCTAGTGTTAATGTTAGGTCCTTGGGTCTTTTACTATGGTAGCAAAGGCGTCTGTCTTTTCGTATTATTCCTTCCCTATTTGTGGATCCTAAATATTCATTCATAGTTTGGGCATTGTTCATATAGTCCAAATATTTATTTTAAGGAATTATATATGATAGTACAATTGAGCCTTTGCACTGTCCTATGAGCCTTTGACTACATGAGACTGTTTGTTCCTTTAAACATGAAAGATAATTAGGTTTAGTATATAATTCTTAGTTTACAGTATTTCCCCTCAAAATTCTGCTGACATTGCTTCATTCATTGCCTTTTGAAGCATAGTGTGTGTCTGAGATGTCTGAAGCTAGCTTAAATTTTGTAGCTTTATAGATAACCTGTTTGTTTTTCTCCACGGATGCTTGTAGGGATTTTTCTTCATCCTTCTGATACAAATTTGTTTTGGTCAGGATATGTCTAAGTATAGGTCTTTTTACATTGCCTTTTTTTAAAATGCAGAAAAGGTTTCTTCAATCATGTCTTTGGTTATTGCTTCTGATATCTTCCTCAGTAACCTCCATAATTCTTGGGTTGGAATTCTATCCTTTTTCTCTCTATGTATCATTTTTCTCTTGTCTTGTTTTCATGCTTGCCTATAACATTTTACTTGTGGGGACTGACCAAGTGTTTTCTGGGAGTTTATATCTCTGGATATAAACAGAAAAATAGTAATAGTGTGGGGATGGAGAAAAAAAAAACTACTCTAGTTGCTTCCAAAAGATATATGTATATACTAGGTGATCAGCCCTTGCTTTACTGAATCGTGGGACGGACTGTGAGGTAAGGATGAAATGTGTTTTGGTTCTTAATTTCAAGTGAGATATCTGTTTCCAGTGGGATCAGACAGGTGGGCTAGTATTTGCATTTCCTGTACTGTACAGGAATCCCAGATGGCCATATGAGCCGATCTTCCTCACCGTTTTTGGTTCAGATTTACAGGTTCAAGTTAGTTCTCAGTTAATACTACAAAATAATAGAGTTTATTTTAGTGGCTAAATTTATTTTCATAGCTTTATAAATTATTATTTCCCTATTGTTATGGAATAATAAAGTGTCTAAAGTTTTACTTTGTAACATTTTAAAAGAGAAATTATATAATGTAAGTTCACAGATTTCCAATGCGTGAAAGTCTGGACATATACCTTGGGAATATCAAGGTTCTACTACATATGTGTTTATTTGAATCTATATACTTTACATATTTATGGGCAATAATAGTTAACATTTATTGAATGCTTGCTATATACTCTACATTTTCTAAGTACTTTACATATAATAAGTCATTTAATCCTCACTAAATCTCCATGAAAAATGTACTATGATAGTTCCCATTTTACAGATAGGGCAAACAAGGCACAGAGATGTTAAGTGACTTGCCTAAGGTCACACCACAAGGAAGTGTTGTAGCCTGAATGGAAACTCAGACAATCCAGCTCCAGAGCCCCTGCACTAAACCACTATGCAATTCTATCCCCCATATGTATGTAATATATATGTATCATCTATCTACCTATCAATCAATCAGTCAGTTGATTTATCTATATATGTATGTGTTTGTAAAGTGAAATCTGAAATAAATATCACAGACAGCCTCCTTTTCTGGATCATATTAAGTCTAATTGGCTAGATCCAGGTATCTCCAGCTGCTGAGCCTGCTGCTCTCCAAACTCCAACTTTCCTGTAATCTCTGATCTTTGCTTCTGGATTTCACTTCTGATTCATTGCTGTCTGTACTTCCACTGGTCACAAGCGTGAAGACACATCTGGATCTAGGAGTGAGAATGTGTTTGAATTTCTTGCTTATGGCACTTGGGTTGCCCTTGTCTTTCCTTACATGGATTGATTTCCAAATTACGGACCTATTTCAGAGTTTATATTCATTCTGAATATCACTATATGCTTGATTGTAGAATAAATAGCACTTGGCTTTGTTCTTGTGTGTAATTGTCATTCCCTCATCTGACCCAATGGGTCAGCCTGCACTCTGGCCTACCCTTTAACCTCTTAAGCCTGAGTAATAATACCAATCTAGGAGGGTTGCTGTGGTGATTAAATAACAGAATATATGCAGAGCAGGTAACATAGTAACTGGCACTTCAGAAGGACTAAATTAGTAAGAATATGTGGACAGTTACTGTTATGGACTGAATTGTGTCCCCTTAAAAGAGGTTGAAGCTCTAACCCTCAGTACTTGTGGATGTGACCTTGGAAATAGGGTCTTTGCAGATGATCATTAGAGTGTGCCCTAATCCAATGTAACTGTATCCACATAAAAAAAGGAAAATTTGGACACAGAGACAGACTGTACACAGAGAGAATGCATGTGACCATGAAGACAGATTGGGGTGATACATCTAAAATTAAGAAACACCAAATATTGCTAGCAAGCCATCGGAAGCTAGGAGGAAGATATGGAACAGATTCTCCCTCACAGCCCTCAGACGGAACCAACTCTGCCAAGACCTTGATCTTGGACTTCTAGCCTAAAGAACTGGGAGACAATACATTTCTGTTGTTTAGGCCACCTAGTTTGTGATACTTTGTTATGGCAGCCCTAGACAGCTAATAGTTACCTAAACCTCTCACATTCATAACTGGCTCTGACGCTACCTACACAGGAAAATAGTAACACAAGATCATTCCAAAGATCTATCACTAAAACTCTGTCCTCTGGAATACATCATAAGTCATGATGGTGAAACTTGAGTGGTTCCATATATTCTTCATTTGCGGGAGTAGGTAGATATAAAGATTGGTTTATGATAAGCCTTACTCAGGCCTGTTGCCCTCTGTCACATTTGTAGAAAGAAAGAGTAATTGGGAAAGAGTTGAAATGTGACAGTTCTAGAATCTGAAGTCATTTTTCCAGTGCCCACTGAACAGTACCGCCAAGGTGCCTTTGTGTTGGGCAAGTCTGCAAGAGTGATTGGGATGCTTTTATGAGTACAGGTATTCTCAAATAGTTTTGTGTCTGTCAAACTGATTTCTCATTTTTTCCCCTGTTTCCTCACCTCATGAGTAAGAAGGAAGCCTTCATCAGCTCATTCAAAGTGCCTAATCTAGCCACACCGAAATGGCTAAGCTCTTGGCTTGAACTGCCCTCACTAGAATGTAGGGACATGGAAGCTCACTTTAGGTCAGTGAGTGACATCTTTTTGGTTTGATTCTGTGATAGTTTCTATATTTTCCAGTCCATGGCCTTGACCTTTGATTTAGCTTGAGGTTGAACATTGACTCCACTTCTCCAGAAACTCTGGCTTTGGTCCTTGACTACACCCTTTGCAATGATCATATTGAGTGTCACCCTTGTCCTCTACACTGTCTTCAGTGTTATTTTTCCAAACCTGACAGTTATTTTCCTATATTAAAACCTCCAATAGATACCCACTACCTAAATGATATAGTAAAAGCCTTTCAAATGATGGTATACAAGACCCTTTGCAATCTGATTTCTGCCTGTCTTTCTAGTTGCAAATCTTGCCTAGGGTGCTAAAAACATGCTTCCTCCCTAGAGGGGCAAATGATGGGCAACCCTTGAGCTTCACCATAGTAGCCACACTCAATACACGTTTGTTGAATTAATTAAATAGTAAAAGATTTGGGGCAGTGGCATGTGATGTGGGGGAATGCTGTGCTCCAGGCATTGCCTGGTGTCTAAGCGGGACACCACAGCAGGATATCAGAAGCACCTTGAGTGCTGTGGCATGGTGGCAAGGCACCAGCAAGAAGGATTCACAGAACCTGCAGAGAAACTTTGCCTGTTGTGCAGCTCTGCATTGTTAAGAACACTTCTCTAGTACCTGTGTAGCAAAGTACGTGCCTGAGAAGGAGACTGACTAGGGTATATTGTTTTTAAAGATCTATTATTTGAATCCTGCCATGTCGGTGAATAAATGGACATTTGGCTAATCTATGCACACCTTCCTTTTGCACATCCGGACCTAAAGCATTACAGTGTTCTGCTAAGGCCTTAGACAATAGGATTTGTGCGTCTGCAAAGTCAGAATCAAAGACTAATCCATACTTGGTTATTCTGAGTGAACTAAAACACAGTAATTCATTTTCATTATAGATCGGGCATGCTGAGGAGAGGAACTGATCCATTACTGAAATCTGCTGTCTGTTCTCCATTAAGCCTGCTGAGGCAAGGGTCAGTCTGACACCTCACTATGGGAAAGCCAGGGGGAGGGGGATCATCCCCAGGAGTGTGAAGTTGGCCACGGTAGTTTGCATTGTATTTTTGGCAGCTTAAAGTGCACTTTAACTAAATGGCTTCTGTCAGAGCCTTCTGTGGTAACAGCTTTAGCAGAAAATGTGTGGGATGACTGAGGAAGCTGCCTGGAAGCCGAGCAGATATGGAAATCTTGTCTTTATAGTACATAGAAACCAAGATTTAGATACATGATTGGTCTTCCTAGGGGCTAAAACCGATTCCAGTAGGATCAAAACGGTGGTGTCCTCTGCTGCTGTTATTGTTCTTAAATATTTGGGAAGATATTTTAGCAGAGCTAATGCAAGAGTATAGTCTTCATTCCTTTCCAGGTGGTCATCTTCTGTTAAGCCTTCTTGGCTCTAAAGTTTTTTCTTTTTTTTTTAATGGGTCCACTCAGACCTCAGGAACTCGTGTTGCACTACAACTATGGATGTTTTATTCCTTTGCCTTGTCGTTGTTTTTATGCTGAGTGTGCATGTATTTGTGATAGCATGTGCATGATGTGCACATATATGTATGTCTTTGCTCTCCATTTAATGTGCAAGCATCTGACATGCAGAACATTTAGCTGTTTTCCTTTCTTTTGTATTCCCCCTCTGCTATTGGGTCTCCATAGCACAGGGTTGCTATAACTCCCATTTCCCACCAGACCATGTTGGAAAAGCTAATGCGGAAAAGCTGTTCTTGAAATTATATCACACAGACAAACTGGAATAAAAGAATGAGGGGTATAATAAGTCTTGAATTTTAACTCCGAATATGCTACATTTTTCCAAAATGACCTGAGGCAAGTCTGTTTCTATCTCTGCATCTCAGGTTCATAATAAGAAAATGAGAGGATCAGACAGCATGATCTCCTAGGCTCCTTCCAGTTCAATCTTCTGGAGTCTATCACCACTATTCTTTGTTACAGGCTATATGGAATTGAGCTTGGGAAGAGATCTTCTATAATAAATCAGGTTCTTACCCTTGAATAGCTTAGTTTAGCTACCATTTATTGATAACCTACTACATACAAAGTATGATTCCAGACCCCTTACACAGATTATTGCATTTAATCCTCAAAACAACTGTATGAGGCTGACACTATTATTTACTCCATTTTCAGAGGAGAGTTTAAGTAACTTGCCCACTACTATATAGCTAGCAAGTTCTAGAGCCAGAATATGAATCAATGTCTGTCTGACTCCAAAGCCCACATTTTTAACCACTGTAGTATAACATACCACCTTACTGTACCATGCTTCGTCCAGTTGAGGATATAGGACAGACTCAGACATACAAACATACATATACAGATAAAAGAATAGCAAGAGGCTAAGTGTGAACCTGATGGGCTGTGGTTATCTGTGCGTGGGTGAACTTAAACCTATTTCCTGAGAGTTGACCTGTGATCTAGGGCTGCATACATCTGAAGTTAAAGCTGTCCCAACACTTGAAAGTGGCTGGGAAGGGATGCTTACCAGCAGCATAAAAATAAAGGGATTCAACCGAGGGCACAAGAGTAGCACTGCAGGAAACCCTGCATGAGTGCAAGGAAAAAACATACAAGTAGCAGGCAGCAGCATGAGAAAAATTAGAGGGGGGTGAGAAAAGGGACAATGGAAAAGAATCCTGGACAATTTTCTCCTGATCCCTGCCCAGATTGGCTCTGTGTACTTCTTCACTATTTGTGTTTTCAAGCTCTGATCTCCACTTACTTCTCAAAACAAAATAGGAATTTCAAATCTTCTTAATCAGCTAGTGATGAGATACAGATAGTATATAAATCATGAAAAATTCCTGTGTCTGATCTATGGGATTAAAATGGAGGCAGCTTATAAAGGAGAAAAGCCTGATTGTTTCTAATTTAATATTGTCCTGAGGGGTTAGGTGAGGAATTGCCCAACAGTTGGTCAAAGTGATGACCCAGCCCTAGCGCCAAGGACATACACTATAGAGTCACTCCCCCCGCATGCCTCAATTCCATGTTGGAAGAATAGACCTTTTATTAGGCTATTCATTTTTTCAGAGTGAGAGTGAATCCCAGTAGCCCATGTGGTTTGGAAAGCAAAAGGGGCTGGGGAGCTGGGATGTGGTGCAGAGGGAAAGAAATCTCATGATCCATTTAAGCTATGCTTTAAGGCAGGCATTTAGAGAAGTTGAATTGTACTTAGTTGAAGGAGCTCCTGGGGTGAAAAGCAATGACCTGGGGAAGATCAAATGTTATATCTTTGATCTGTGTACTATGAGGGAGAGGTTTAAGGCCATGGTGAGTGGATTTGGAAGGAATTCTTGTAGCAGATTAAAATGAGAAAGGGACTAAAATCTGTTGTGTGTAGAAGTGTCTACCAAGAGACTGTTTCTCTGGCTGATTGGAGTGCAGCCATTGTATGAAGCTTAGCCATTAATTCCTCACTTCACATGGCTTCAGGTCTTCCGTGTCCTATATTATTCAGCAACTCTCTCAACGAAGCACAGAACATTTTCTGAGGCCATTTGTCTCACTTGGAAGGGCCAGTTGAACTGAGCTGGTAAAAGGATGGAGTAAGGCAAGACGAAGCTTTCATAAAGGAAAGAGTAGAGAACCTTAGCAAATGCTCCCTGGTTTCTGTAGGGCAGTGCCAGAAAGAGGACCAGAAGCATTCTGGAAAATTAATGGCATCCAAATGAAGAGTCTTTTTGAGAACCCCAAAGTGACAGATAGAAAATTATTTGCAATAGATGGAAGGCTTATTTATTATCCTCCACACCTCCTCTTGTGAATGTTACCTCTCAACTACTTCCATGTGTGTTGTTCACTCTATGGATTAGCTGCTGCCAATTTAGAATGCCCCAAGTCCACCGTTCTGTCTCATAACCCCATGATTCTCATTAGCAAATGTACCAATTCTACTATTAATCCAAGCAAAATCTCAGAAGGTAAAGCTGCAGCAAAGAAAAAAAATGCACAGATATCATACATCCCAAAGCCAGAGATGATTGAATTTATATAATTGCCTCTTTTAGAATTTTGACGACTGTTCTCCAATACCATGAAAAATCAAGGGTTATTTGGCATGCAGGATGGGCCTCATCAGATAAAGAAGAAAGCAATGAACTGCATTGCAAGTAGCTAAGGCTTTGACTAATATGATGATCTTGGACGCAAACAAGGTATGCTGTCCCATTAGCCTCTGAAGAGCATTGAAGGATTCCCAATTATTACAGCTGCCTGCTAGGAGGCTCTTTTTTTCCCTCTTGGACACACAGTAAAATAAGACTTTCCAGGTATCTTTAGGAAAAAAAAGTTGTTTTGACCTTGTAGTTTTGTGAGAGACCTGAGAAATGTGTCTGGAAAATCAGTTTTATGTCATATTCAAGGTACAAAAGTGATTGTACAAACAGTGAGCCACTGGGTGCCACCTAGTTGAAGCAGAAATATGGAATTTGATCTGATTTTTGTTTCCTCCTGTGGAGGCAGGGTGAAGGCCTGCAGTGTTTCTTTCTTTGCTCCATTAGTGAAGCATGCTACTATTATCATCCCAGGATCAGTTGGAGATCCCTGACATGCTAAAATAATCTCTTTCCGGGAAATCCCAGAGGCCAGAGCTAAATCCAGGGATCACAGGCACCACCTGTAAATATGAGGTGGCATTCACACCCCCTGGCTTTTGCCCAGATTTATAACTGAAGTTGGGGCAAGATCAAATCAACCTGTGGTATGCTTTTTCTGGGCTCCATGCTGCTTTTTTTTATTGTCTCCTGGGTACTTACAGGAATACAGAGAAAGAATGACGATCACCAACGTTTTGGTTGTGTCTGACAGTTTTCAAATCATTTTATTTTGCACTTCTTTCTTGTTTAGCATTTATCAACAACCTGTCTTGTTCTAGGCACCATGCTTTCACATAGATAGATTGCATAATTTAATCATCATGTCAATCTTGTGCTGTGGATCTGAGTATCCTCATCTTACAGATGAATTAACTGACACTCAAACATTTTAAATAACTTGCCTAAGGTCCTGAGGCTTAAAAATTGTGAATCCGAATTTCCATCTACATCTGTTTGATTCCAAAATGTGTGCCGGTTCCATCACAGGCCATGCCAATTTCCGTGGTGGGTATGATTCAAAAGAGCACAGAGAAGCTTAGCCTGTCACACGTTATGTTGTTTTCTTCTCTGTATTAACCTGCTCCCCTCATTTGCACTGCATTTTCATGCCTCAGCTTGTCTAGAGATGGGTTCACTAATCTCTCCACCTATAGTATTGGCTTTGACCCATTTCCAAGATGTGATATAGGCAGTACTTAAGCCGGTAATGGGAAATGATTTTCAATCCCATTCCAACACTGATAGATTGGCAGTAAGTACTTGGAACATTTTTGAAAAGGCTTATGTGGTGGTATCCAGGCACAGGTTTTGGGATCAATTACTGATGGCTATAATGCACATGGGAGGAGAGAGCACAGGTGCTATATGTTTGCTATCCTTAAGCAATCCAAAGCTCCACTCTTGGTGAGAGGAAAAGTAAGTGTATGTCTGTGTCAGTAATGTATACTTACAGGCTTTGACACGCTTCATCCTAGTTTTGACCAATGAATCTTCATGTAGTTCCCTGAGTTCATGCTCACTGCTTCTCTCGCCACCCACCCTCACTATACACCCTTGTTCTGATAAGGCAATTCCTTTACTTGACTTTCAAAGGCTGGCTTATACTTGAGTTAGTTTTCATGGATTCCTGTTCTTTGACACTAAATGAGACATGACTAAAACACTGAACATGAAAATTGCCTGCATAAAATCTACATCTCAAGGCTTTACCACCTCCTGGAAATTTCACTCTTTTTATGAATGCCACATAGTTCTATTTTCCTATATCCCAATTAAAAACCGCCTTACCTCGGAGATCACATGCCTTGATCCACAGTCTAAATTTCTACTGTAGTTTCAGCCCCCTCCGTATCTGCCCTACCCTAGGGGGCAGGTGCAGATCCTATCCTTTCTGGATCCAGCTGCTGCTGTGTCTTGGTGCATGAATATTTCTGTGCCATAGGGATTTCAATCCCAGATATGTCAGGATATACTGTTTAAATAAGATTCACTAGTCATGTTATTCTTGGTCTGTATAACCTTGGGACTTTGATAATTATAGACCAAATCCTGCAAAACAGCAAAACTGTGACAACCTCATATACTCCTACATCAGCGAGGGCATACTAAAAACAGGCTCCAGATCTGAGCCCAGGTATTTAAAACATAATTTCAAAAATCAAAGTAATACATGTAGATAGTATAAGAAGTCAAATTATACTAAAATATGTATTATCAAAAATAGTAACCCTTCGTAGCCTCTTTTTTCTACTCTATAAAATGGGGATTAGGTCTACCTTATAGGTCTACTGATCCAAGATAGCAGCATAGTGCTTGGTGTACCAAATTAGTATTAAATGATTTCTATCCATGTATCTACCTATTCTCATCATGAATATTAAGCTATGCACTCTAACAAAGACTGGAGTGCAAGACAACTTGTTGCCATATTTGACAGAGATGTCCAAAGATTTCACTTTTTTCCCCTCAGAAATGGGAATGGAAAGCCTGAAAACACTGAGAAATGAACTGGCATGTGTCTTTAACAAAACGGAGAAAAATGATTAAAATATGGAACTTTTCCACTGTCTCTTTCCTCACTATGTGTCCTGAAGAAGCCTATTGGCAAATGTGAAGTAGTCAAGTATAAGGCGAAGAATATGATGATTTTTGATGGCTGGAGAGAGGTTTACCTAGCAAATGATTGTTCTGAATATAAAGGAAGAGAAACTTCCCTTTCACTTTCTGATTAATATTCTTCTTGCTTAGCAGACACCAAATGCTTAGGAGAGTGGGGTAGTCATCTGCTTTTGCAATTTGATCATACCTTCAGATTACCAGGTGATAAATTTGTTATAAGGAATGATAAAAATTGTAATTCTTCCCACCCACACAAATGCGTAAAACCAATTTCCCTGTTCAGGTTCCTGAGAAATAAACATGCCAACACAGAAAGGCTATTTATCATGGCTGTCATAATTAGGTCCAATTGAGGAAGTCAGTTCCCTTTCACAAATGACAAACTTCAAGTTCCAACTCACCAGAACCATTTTGCAGGACACATTTAACAACCTTCAGGCATTTATCACTATTCCCAAATGCCAGGATCATCAGAGGCCAGGCAGGTGTTCCTCATTCCAGTTCACTCACCTAAAATTATTGCCATAATTTTACCAGTATGAAGATACTGCCTGGCTTCTGATATAAGCACATTTTCAAAGGAGATTTTTTTTCAGGTTTTTCTTTTTTTTAAGTTTAGGGAGTACCGTTCATAAAAATTACTAAGATAGTTTTTTTCCCTGACTTTTGACTTTACAAGTAGGCAGCCTGCTGATAACTTTAGCCAGGGCATGCACATGTGTGAAATAAACATTAAGAGACAAGAGGATCAAAGAAACCCTAGGTGTCTCCCATTCTAATTCCTGCTAGCATAATGAAAGGACGAAAACAATGCATGGCTGGAGCAATTGTCTGCCAAATCACTGGCTAACCGGCTTTGTGCACTGTGTGAACTTATAGACCAAAGATAGATCTGAAAGTTCTGGTTAAAAATTGTAAAGATCATGGTAAATATTTTGCCACTTCAATTAACAGGAAGCAGGAATTACGTGCGGTGAGAGAGGGTGTGATTGATGAAGGGGTCTTATTTAATGAGATATTCTCGTAAACTGAGAAATCCCATTTGTTTCACCTCTCAGGAGTGAAAAATCTTACTAAAATGATACCTGCTTCCTTCATAATAAGGGTAGTTTAGTGATTTCTATGGGTTAGATGAAAAAAGTCAGGAAAAGAGCAGTGGATTTGGCATCAGCCAACCTGCCACAAACAATCTGGGTGTACTTAGGCAAGTCACTTGATATTTCTGGACTGTGATTTCTTCTTTTGTAAAGTAGAGATAAATACTTCTGCCCTTATGAGAAACCAGGAATGCATATGAGATAAGTACTACTAGTTTCGTATTACAGAAGAAGAAAGCAAAGCTCAGAAACAATGAATGACTCTTAGAAACGAAAAATGACAGCCTGGCTTACACAGCTAATACATATCAGAGTCAGACTGTGAACGCAGACATAGTTAGCTCCCACACCAGTGTTCATTCTCCCATAATGCATTGATCACCTATTTTCCAAGGATTGGAATCCAATCAAATGCCTTTAACAGTTCAATTGGGCAAAAGGATACCTTCTCCTTTGTAATGCTGCAGGTCCAAAGGCACATTTCTATCACTGCACTTAATTCATTGTATTGTAGTTGTCTATTTGTATGTCAGTCTTCTCATTAGATTGTGGGCTCCTCAAGGACAGTGACCATGTCTTATTGATTTCTCTATCCCCAGAATCTAGTCCAATGTTCAGCGACATAGTAAGCACTCTGTTAATGCCTGTTGTAAGAAAAGAAGGGGGAAGGAATAGGCGATTCAGAAGGCACTTTGGACTCCTGCCTTGCTGTTACTTCTTTTGTACAACACCTGGAAATAATTCTGACTCTTTGAACTTTCTAGGGGTTTGAGTTCTGGATAAATGGGAGTTTACAAGGATGCCTAACTAATTTGAACTTCTTGAATGCTTTAGTGATAAAGCAATCAGCCCAGCCAACTCACAGGCCATGCATCAGCTAATCAATAAGAATGTTCAGGCTATTCCAAGATTTTCTAACAGCTGTCAAGGCTGACTAATCAGTGATTGTTCAAAAATCACATGGAAGAGAAACCTTTCTCTTCTCCTTGGGATTCGCTATGAGTAAAGGCCTTGGGTAGGAATTGGACGATTCAATTCTCAAATGATCTAATTATTATTAGGAAGACTATGTAAAATGAGGAAGTGGGGAGAAGGTGGGGGAACCAAGGGACTTAATCATGCTCATCACTTCACCTTTATGAACAGATGTAAAAATACATCAGACTCCAGACTTGCTAGATTCTCTTGGAGGACTGCAGGAGGTAAGGAGTAGGGAAGGGAGAGATGGTTAGGAAATTAGAATAAGGGAGAAGGATGATAGAGAGATAACAGTGGTGTGTGGCACCCACTCCTGCAGCACATGAAAACAATGTTTCCCAGCAGCTCTCTTCTTTTTAAAATGTCTCTTAACAGGATTAATGAATTTGAATCACTGTGCACACCTTCCCACCCCCATCCCAAAAACACACCCAGACTTATAGCTTAGCCCATCCTGTACCACCTGCCATTTTCACACTCCTAGAGCTCAGTCCTATTGGTAGCATTATGGTAAAGGGTCTGTCATTGTTTCCATCATAAACAGTGTTTACCCTAGATTTACTAGTTCAACTGTTTCAAATCCCATAAGGCTCAAGCTTGGCACCAAACATCAGAGGACAGATGATTTTTAAAATGTTGCTGCTTTTTTTAAACCCCAAATAATCAAAATCTGTTAGAAGATTGTTAATTTAGAGGTGAGAGTATGTGTCCTTCTGTTTAAGAGTTATTTTTAATTCTCTCATTTAAAGATATCTGTTTTAAAAATAATATCAGGGATTTTTTTTTTTTTTGGAGGAGGGGAAGCAAGACTCCTTGGTGATGTCTAGCCACAATTTGCATGCGGTAGGGAAGGAAGGAAGTTGGTAAGGGAAAAGTATGGTGTGATTTGAGTGGATATTTTAAGATTTTATCCTTGATACTTTGGAGAGAATTTTTCTCTCCTCATGGTTCTAGGAAGGTTATGGGTGAGCTTCGCCTCTTTCCAAAATGATGAATTCAATGCTCATCCCCATGGGATACATTCAGATGTCATTGGAAAGACTCAAGTTGCAAGTGCTTTCAGGATTCCATCTATTTTTCCAGCAGTAAGTACACCTGTCCCAAACAACAAGCTCTACACTCTGGTGAAAAGCATGATTATGCTCAAGCCGCAGTGCATAAATAATGCCTTTAATCATTTTGTGAAAATAGTTTTATGCCCACAGTCTTGAGAGTGGATAAATGAGAGGGGACTACTATTTTTAAAGCACCCATTTTGTGTGCATATGTTATAAGACTTGCACATGTTGTCTTATTTAATCTTCACCAAAAAAAAAATATGAGTTAAGTATTGTGCCAATTTCCAATTGAAGAAACAGAGGCATCAGATTTTGGGCCCAAAAAGAAGTTCAGATCCTCAAATTGTCTTCTAAGTCTGGCTATAAAAAGTGTATGGCTAGGAACCTGCAGAAATACTGTTTAAATTAGTAGTCTGCGGAGAAAGATTTGTAAAGTCAGCTAGTATTTATTTTCAGCGTGTGTGTGTGTGTGTGTGTGTGTGTGTGTGTGTGTGTGTGTTGGATGAGTGTAAGGGGAATTAAATACCAACTTAGATTCTCCCCTGGATGATGAAGCTTGGAAGCTAACAAGCTATCCACCACGTACGGAGCACTAATTCAGATTCATTCATTCACACTGTCTTATTTTCCTTCCTCCCTAGGAATTCCTTCAGCAAGGGGTGGGGGGGCGAGGGGAGATAAACACCACCTGAACAGGTCTTTCCAACATCTGTTTTCCAGAGCAGGTTCCAGGATAGCCGATTATTTTGCCAAAAAATTCATCCTTATCTTTCTTCACCATTAAGACTCACCTCACTCATCCTTACCCTTACTTCTGCAGCCTGTCAATGCTCTCACCGGCTTTGCTATTCAGGCAAGAGAAAAATTTCTGGCCTTAGAACGTGATAAAATATGACCAATATCCTGAGGACAGGTAATAACTCAGTATACTGGCAACAGCAGCCCAACCCAGAATAGTGCATCTGACTCCTGTGTCTCTGGAAGACTCAAGGACTACAAAACGGCCTTACTGCTTTGCCTCAGATCTGGTCCCACAGTTGGTAGGTGCTGAAAATGAACATTCTCTGGTGCTGGCTGCCACAGAGATAAGCATTTATTTGGTCCTTTTCCAGTTCTTTATAGCTTTTATTTAGCCTATTCTTCAGGATAAGATTGCCCTTTTTTCCCTGGCAGTACCATTCTGGGCAAGTTGAAATATAATCCTCCATCCCTTAAAAGATGTCCCATCCCACGGAAGCCAGAACAAGAGCTCTGTGCAGCCAGCCTCCCCTGAAATCCTAAAGACAATGCTGCTGCATTAGCGTACTGTTCCCCCCACCCTCCATGCAAAGGCTATATGATGACAGTAAGAGCTATACAGAGACGGATGTTTCCTTAATTTCTCTTTCTGACAGTTTGTTATTAGTGTATAGAAATGCAACTGATTTTTGTATGTTAATTTTGCATTTTGCAACTTCACTGAATTCTTTTATTAATTCTAACAGTTTTTTGGTGGAGCCTTGAGGGTTTTATATATCTAAGATCATGTTATCTACAAATAGAGACAGTTTTACTTCTTCCTCTGTGATTTGGATGTCTTTTATTTCTTTTTCTTGCCTAATTACTGTGGCTAGGACTTCCAGTACTATGTTAAATAAAAGTGGTGAGAGTGAATATCCTTGTCTTGTTCCTCATGTTAGAGGAAAAGCTTTTAGCTTTTAACCATTGAGTAGGATTTTAGCTCTGGGCTTGTCATATATGGCCTTTATTATGTTGAATTTCATTCCTTCTATACTTACTTTGTTGAGAGTTTTTATCATGAATTAATGTTGAATTTTGTCAAATGCTTTTTCTGCATCTTTTGAGATAATCTTATGAATTTTATGCATTTTGTTAATGTGGTGTGTCACACTGATTGATTTGCAGATGTTCAACCATCATTGCACCCATGGAGTAAATCCCACTTGATCATTGTGTATGATCCTTTTAATGTATTGTTGAATTAGGTTTGCTAATATTTTGTTGAGGACTTTTGCATCTATGTTCGTCAAGGATATTGTCCTGTAATTTTCTTTTCTTGTAGTGTCCTTGTCTGGTTTTGGTATCAGGGTAACGCTGGCCTCATAAAATGAGTTTGGACATATTCTCTCCTCTTCTATTTTTTGGAAGAGTTTGGGAAGTATTGGCATTAATTCTTCTTTAAATGTTTGGTGGAATTTACCAGTGAAGCCATCTGGTCTTAGACTTTTGTTTGTTGGGAGGTTTTTGATTACTGATTCAATCTCCTTACTAGTAATTGGTCTACTCAGATTTTCTATTTCTTCATGATTCACTCTCTTGGTAGGTTGTATGTTTCTAGGAATTTATCCATTTTTTATAGGTTGTCCAATTTGTTGGTGTATAATTGCTCATAGTAGTCGCGTATGATCCTTTGTATTTCTGTGGTATCAGTTGTATTGTCACAAAGCCATTTTAATGTACACAGTGCCAGTCTGAGTATGAGGGTGAATGGTTTTGGTTCTCATTGCCCTTTAGAGAATTGAGAGGTTGAAGTGGGTCATCTTTTTCTGCATCTTCAAAGACTAGACAAGTTCAAAATACAGTTCAGTGCTCCTTTTTAAAATAAATAAAACCCAGAGCTTATGATTATAAAATATCAGTGGGATATATTGAAAGAGCATTGACTTTTAGGGAGTTAGAAATACTGGGTTCAGGGGACCGGCCCTGTGGCTTAGCGGTTAAGTGCACGCACTCTGCTACTGGCGGCCCAGGTTCAGATCCCAGGCACACACTGATGCACTGCTTGTCCGGCCATGCTGAGGCGGCGTCCCACATACAGCAACTAGAAGGATGTGCAACTGTGACATACAGCTATCTACTGGTGCCTTGGGGAAAAAAAAGGGGAGAGAAAATGAGGAGGATTGGCAATAGATGTTAGCTCAGGGCTAGTCTTCCTCAGCAAAACAAGGAGGATTGCCATGGATGTTAGCTCAGGGCTGATCTTCCTCACAAAAAAAAAAAAAGAAATACTGAGTTCAAATCTCAGCTCTGATCCTAACATGCTGTATGACTTTAGACAATGTAGTATACCTTATTGAGCCTTAGTTGGTTTGCAATCCAACTTAGACATGTAAATATTCTGAGCTGGATTGCAAAACTCTGAGCCACTCTATCACTGATATTCTGTACTCTATTTATGTAAAAAATGAGGAATTTCTAGAGCTGAATTTAAAGATAAAAACAATAATTTCAATTGGTCTATACTATGATTTTGAGAAGGTTTAATGACAGCACAAGCCCCTCACTACTAAAGCCAGTTATCTTTGCCAGATGGAAATTCTAAGAAAAACTATAGGAAGGAAATCCATTGCCTAAAAAGTGATAATTGAAAAGCTACAGTGTCAAACAATATAAGTGGGATGGACACATACCAATATGCCTTTTAGATATAGTAGTTCAAAGGCTTAATTAAGCAAGTTGGCTTGGAGAGAGAACAAAATAAAGAATAAAGCTATTCAAATTCATTCTGTAGAAAAATTGTGAATCATCCTGAAAAATATCCATGTTATACTGTTATTTGAAAAAAATCAGATTACAAAACAATGTGTAATTTATAGTTTAAGTTTTATATAAAAATATTTGTCTACACAAGTATTTGAAACAAAAGACCAAGTACCTACTCTATAATATTAAATATTAAGATGATTGTATTAGTTTTTTCTTCTTTAGCTTTCGTACATTTTCCAAGTTTTCTACAGTGAACATGAGTTGAATTTTTATTCATATAAACCAATGCATGCTATGTGAAAGAGGAAGAAAGAGGAGGGGAGAACAGGTTGAACCTTTCTTTAGCATTTGTATTTGATCTGATGTAATTCACCAGTCTTCTATGATGCTTAAAATTTGTTAGATTCTCTTACAGAGCATCTAGGAGGCTACTGTTTAAAGGCAAGTAGATTATTTAGGATAGAATAAACCATGAACTCATGAGGATCCATTCACAGAGAGCACAGTCCTGAAGGAATGGGACACAGAAGAGATGAAGTAAGTTGGTGATGGTGATGATGGTGGATTCACTTACTGCCCAAGGAGGATGTGATAGGTTGTAATCAAGCCCTATGAGCACAGGTGGTTGCTGAAGTTTGGCAATGTTAGAACTTCACGGGGCAAGCTGAATTCTTACCTTATCTTATGTTTATATTTCATTGTCATGCCTGCCTATATTTATGGGTCATAAAACCAACAAAATTTCCTTCCACAGAAGTTCCGTTATGTAATCATATTTGATTTTTTTATTCTTACAGATTTCATTCATTTCTCAGTCATTCAGATAGAGAGGGAGAAATCATTCCATTCAGAAAATCATGGTAGATAAGATATGGAATTGTGATGGTGGTTAACTTCTTTGCCTGTGCATTGCTTATGGTTGGGGTTTGTGGTGAGGGAGGGAAGGGTGATGTGTATAAGTCAAGTGTAATTTTCTTTTCTCTTCTCCAGACCTAGGGCAATGCCGCCATATGATGTAGGAGCTTTTATGTGACTTCTCTTATTCCATTATACTCAAGAAAGTGTGACAGTGATGATACATGAAGCATTCGTATTTCCAAGTATTTTCAGTTATAATTTTCCTTAAAGGCATGTTTTCCCCTTTCTTGTGTTATGTAAAAGTCTCTTTTTGCCAGGGTATACAAATGAAATGAGAAATAGAAATAAGAAATAGAAATTCTCTTCAACCTCTCCTTATTAGATAATTTGTGCCAAATCTCAATCTGCAGCATTAGTGGAGGGGAGCAGCCCTCTGGGCACAAGCTAGATCACTTTGTTTGGCTTCAGAATGCATCGTGTAAGGTTTTTTCCTTGTCTCAAATATATTTATCTCCTTAAAAATACCTAACAGTGTAGATAATAAGTTGACTTTATATTGTATGATTCTATAAAAATTATTGGTGGAGGATGATCACTGAGGAACAAAATAGTACAGTGGTTTAGAGAATAGGCTTTGGAGTGAGATCTAGATTTTAACCTTGGTTTTGTGAATTATTGGCTGTTGCATTTGGGCAAGTTTTATCTTTATGAGCCTCAGTTTCCTTATCTGTGAGCAAAAATAGGATAATTCTAGTACCTAACTCTTGGGGGTGTTTGAGGACCAAAGGACTAAATGAAGGGAAAATACTTGGCATTGTGAATAGTACTCATTAAGCACTCAATCAAAAGTAGTAATTATTACAGCAAACGCTGGGATGGAAGCACTGATTTGGATTATTGGCAAACAGGATACACGGAAATGTAGCAGAGATTAGGTAAGTAATTTGGATAAATATAGCCCATATATCTGCTGAAGCCTGACTCAGCCTTTAGTCCTGAACAAAACTGTCAAATGTGAGCATGGACTATTAAAGCCACTTTGCTCTTACTGTCAGATTCCTTGTCTGCAGTGTTGTAAAGCAACTGGCACAAGAATATGGCAAGGACCGTTTAACTAGGTAATCAAATGTTCTTCCACAGCATTAATTTTAATGGTTACAGATTATTCCATCATATTGGTACACATCTATCTACCTGTCTTTTTAATCAAAATCTTGGACATTTTGTCTGTTTGTAATGTTTCACTGTGGCAGAGACCGATAGATGTACACCAATCTGCATTCTCATTTTACTTATTAATTGAACTCATAAATTTAGCTGGATCCATGGCTGCCCAACTTAAAACTACATTTCTCACACTCCTTTGAAACTTTGGCCTGGTGATTATATTTTGGCCAGTGGGATATGAGTAGGAGTGGTGTGTTCCACTTCCTAGTTCTGTCCCTGAAAGTGAATTAATGCTCTACGCTCCCCTGGCCAATTCTACTTTTCTCTTGACTAGAAGATGATGAGAACTGGAGCAGTAGCCTTGATTCCAAAGATCAAAACTATATATTGAGATTAGAAGGGCTGCTTGCCAAGCCCTGGATTGCTTACATAAGAAAAGCACAAATGTCCATTTTAATCATGCCGTATATTTGGGGTGGGGGTGGTGGTGGTGGGGGGGGGGGGTCTTTGTTATGTAACATATAACCTAAATCCCTACATAAGCAATTCTATGATGATCATCTTTGTATCTCTGAACTTCTGATTATTTCTGTAGGATAAATTCCAAGGAGTAGACATTCTTACTCAAATAGCATACATATGTTGAGGCATTCGTTACATATTTCAAAATAACTCATCAGCAATGTATAAGAGTGCCAATTTTCCTGTGCCCACACTGACTCTAGGTATTGTTATTTTTGTTTTTATCTTTGTTAATTGATAGGGTAAAACATTTTATTTTAATTTTCATTTACTTGACTATTTGTGAGGCTGAATATTTTTCTTAGGTTCACTGTTCACATTCTTGAACCATTTTATAAAATATTGGTATATTTTTAAGTCATTTTAAAAAAGCTTTTTATAGTTTAAGGGTATTAACTCTTCATTTTGGTTCTATCCTGAAAATGCTTCCCTAGTTTGTCATTTACCTGTAATGTGTGTTTAGTATTTTTGGCGTTAACATCAAATGAAGATCTACCAGTGGTTGTCTTTATAATTAGACCCACTGTGGTCATGATCCCAAAGTCCAGAATCAATAATTATTCACAATACTTTCCTAGTGCGACTTCACTTTTTAATGTTGAAATCTTTAATCCATAGGAAATTTTTTTGGATATATGATCTAATTTTATTTTTAGTATTGCTTTTATAGATGAGTAGCCAGGTTATCCCACACCATTTATACCACTGCTACTCAACCATGAGCAGTATATCTTCTTTAAGGTGAATTTGTAAATGTGTATAGATTTTTTGTATGTCACAATGACTGAGGGGAGGGGGGTGCTACTGACATTTAGAGTCTAGCAACCAAGGATGCTAAATATTCTGCAATGTGTGGGATAATACTGCACAAAGAAAAAATGTCTTACCCTAAATATCGAAATTGTCCTGTTTCTCAATGCAGATATCTTCTTGTTCTGCTGATTATAATTGCTGCCTTTATCACAGAATAAAATTCCAAAGATTATATATATGTGTATATACACACTGTTTTGTTCCATCTACTACCACTGTATTTTAAATTATCTTTGTTTAATGACAAATTAAATTGTTATTTTATTACGTTATTCTTCCTTTGTCTAAAATCCCATGGCTATCTTCTTCAAGTATTCTTTCAAACGAATAATTTTGTCAAATTCCATCTTTTCGTTTGTATGATTTTATGTGATTTTGTTTTAAATGTGTCCTGTAAAGAATAAATAGTTTGATTTTATTTTTATAACTTATATAAAAGTCAATGTGTTCTACTAAGAGATTATTTTGGTAACTGCTATATTTGGTTTGATTTCTGTCTTTTAATCTAATACTGTCTGATTTTTTTATATTTATTTGTTTTTCTCTCATTTGATAATCTGATTTTTTTTCTTTGTTGCTTTATATTTAAGGATTTGGAAGTTATATATCCTATTTTTTTGTGATAGCTTAAAGGATCAAAATAAAAATGAGACGATAACTTGAACAGATAATTCACAAAATAAAAAAGCATTAAATGAGTAATGGATATAATATAGTCATAATTAATATGCATACTTAAAATTAGATTTTTTGTCTATCAGTTTGGCGAAGATTAAAAAATGTGTTTCATTCACAATTGGTGGGGGTATAGTCTTCAAAAGATGATTTAACAGTATCTAACAATATAAATGTGAATACCATTTGCCTTGCACATGTCTATATCCTATTTTTCCCTAATATTTTAGCTAAATACTCTTTGACCTATGAAGAAATAATCAAATATCTTTAAATCTCTCTTTTGTTCAAGATAACTTAAAGGTAATTTTATCTTTCCTATAGCATAGATGATAGGATTTTTTTAAATGGTAATTTAGAATGTTTTTAAGCATCAAAACCGGGTATTTGTAATGTCACACAGATTTTTAGGATTGAAGTCAAATTTTGGAAAACTTCTATTAAGTTTCTCTGTCATATAACCCATAAGATTTGGACTAATTTTCCATAGACTAACTTCAGGGTCCATGCATTTCAAACCTTGCTTCTCCTCCACTGCTCACACACTTCTGGTGCCAGATGCTGGAGGGCATGGGCATGTTTACGTCGTCACGCAACCCGTGCTCCTTCACGTCATGACACCAAGAATACTGGCACAGTAGGCACCATAAGTGTTTCTGGAAGCCACTCCTACACTGGTATGGCTACTAATAACTATACGTGGAAATAACCGTGAACAATATTGTGTATCATATTATAATATATAGATAGATCCCAATTTATATTATATTTATCATATAAATTATACATATATGTATATGTATATATATCCAAATAAACCCAAACAAAATATATTCCCAACTCACATTTCCTTTAGGCGAATCCCCAAAATGCCCATGATTACTCCAAAGCCCCTGACACAAGGGGAAGTTTAACAAGAGAGATGTTGAAGTGGTGACTAATCATAGCTAAAATATCTTATTTTTTCTTCTGTTTTTCAAAAACATAGGATCTTATAGACACATTGCTAGGGGCCATTCCTTCCAGAGTCTTGGGAGGGACCTGAGCATGTAAGAGGACTTAAAGCTCAAGTTTCCTTAGATTCATTGTAAATCTGCCTCTGATAGAAAAAATTTTAAACATTTCATAGCTCCCTTAACAATTACTTTACATTTTCCTCAGTTCTTTACTCACTATTATTTATTTTGTAGCACACCCTCTCCATTCTCGAATTCATTATTTTAACTCATATTTTGATTGACTATAATTATTCTTTTTTTAGGTAGAATAATTCAGTAGTATACTTTCTCATCCTTGAATATCTGAATATCTGCATTTCTGCTGCCCTCATAGGTATATAATTGCTTGGCTGGGTAAAGAATTCTGTTGCCATTTTCTTTCAAAACTCCATAGTCATTGGTTCAATTGTTTCCCAACCTTTAATGTTAGGGAAGATATAACTAATAAAAAAGTTACATTTGTTTTTCTTTGTAGGCAACCTGTTTTTGATTTGCTTGTTTTCTTTTTGTTTGTTGGTATGGATATTTATAGGAGTTTTCCTTTTTCCTTGATATTAAAAAATTATACATAGATATGGATTTACTCAGTAAATTCTTCCTTTCTATAAACTTTTTTTAAAAAAATATTTCTCCTAAATCTACTGTATCTTTTTGTGGAATTCATATATGTATATATGAAGTATATATGAAAATGTTAGGTTGGTTATCAAAATATAGTAGAATTACTTGATTTAACTTTAGGGCTTTGGATTAGGAATACCTGGTTTTGAGTCCCAGCTCTCCTGTTTACTGGCTATGTGGCTTTGGGGAAGTTATGGAAATTTACCATGCCCCCATTTCCTAAACAATAAAGTAATAATAATAATGTATACTTCACAGCATTGACAGGAGTAAATGAGCTATAACACGTAATATATTTAGAACAGATTTTGGCATGTAATAAACATTCAATAAAATTAGATGCTTTTAATTATTTTCCTCCATCACATTTTTACATCAAGTGAATATGTATTCATCTCCATAAAATCTTCCCCGATTTTATTTTGTTCCCTTTTCATCACTCTCTGCCATTTTAAAATATATTTTATAGATACAATATACTATAAATTCTCATTGAAAACACAAATTTATGTATTACAGATTTTGTAACATTTCCTCCTGTTTTTATTTTTTTATTTCTGGTTTATTTGCTTTTAAGTGATTCAATTCCATAGATCATTACAATTCCAGAGGAAAATTTCTCAGGAGAAGGAAATTGATAAACTTGTGGCAGACATTCTGTTGCTGTTTCATTCAATTTTATTCTCTGTTTATTAGGACCCACTCAAAGTTCTTCACCTAAACTCATTCTCCGGTGATGGTATAAATGAATACCCTTTTGACAGGTATATCTAAGAATTCCTTGTAACAAACAGTTCTCCTTGGCTAATTGCATATTTCTATGTGACAGTTGATTTCAGGAGATGATGGAAAGTTTCCAATATTGGGTGACAGCGTGTCTTCATTGGGCCAGAACGGTCACAAACTGTTAACCCACTGATTATATTTCATTTGACCAGTGCAGTATTTTGTTTTATTTAAATGCCTTTAGACACTACATGTGCATGTACTCTATTTCTCCATAATCCCAACTCCTCTCAGTCATTTTTACACCAGGGCCACTTCATTCATTTCTACAACTTTCTCTGTAAGCACTTAAGATTGTGATTCCTAAGCTGGTGTAGTGCTTGTCCAAGTGAACCTCAGAGTGAGGATCAGGATTGGAGAAGGGCCATAAAGGCATGTCTAAACTTGTCAGCTAGGACATTAATTGATCAATGCATTCACCAAATATTCATTGAGTACCTACTATGTGCCTGAATTTGAGATAAGATCTAAAGATAGAGCAGTAAACAAAAGATACATAGTCATTAGCCCTCTTAAAGCTTACAGTGTGTGAAAGAAACAGAAAATTAACAAGTTACTCAGATGAAAAATTGTAATGGTGATTTACCATTCTGGAAAAAGGTAGAAAATAAGAGGAAAAGGAGACAGAAAGACGAAAGAGAGACACAGAAAGGAAACTGAAAGAGAAAGAGACAGAGAGGAGAGGACAGAGGAGGAGAAGGAGGTGTACTATTAAAGTGGAGCCTTCAGTAGGAGACCAAAGAAACCCTCTTAATTTGTGGGAACGTTTAATAGCCAAAAAACACCTTAGTGATTTGAGTCCACATAAATATTTAAACATGAAGGTGGTATAATCCTCTACTTATACCAGGAAAACCAAACTATTTGAAAATCTGGCTGAGGGTCTCAACTACCACCTCTCTATAGCTACTGTATTTATGGTGTTTCAAAACCGAATGAATTTACTGAAGATAAAATGGCTTTTTAGCATGGTCACCATATAAACATGTAAGAATAAAAAGGCCTAAATTAAATGTGGATAATATAACTTTTGGATAAATATTAAAACTTCACAGCACACAGAAGTTTTAATTTTTCCAGCCCTTTTCGCTGAGATGTATGCATGATCAGAACAAAGATTTACATTCTTTATGGCTTGCCTGGTATGTATATACCAAAAATAACAGAGCCTTACTCTCTAATTCTGGTCCCCTGAGTAGTAACACCTTGTTTTTTTTCCTGTGAATCTGGACTCCCTAACAAAAAAAAAAAAATTATTCCTGATGTCTGCTATGCTGATGCCTGAAAATATGTCATGAACTTTGTGAACATGAAAAATAATGTGAAAAAGGTACAATTTTTTTCACCATGAAAAGACTAACATAAAATTGCTTATTTAGTAATTTTGAAGATTTTTTTCCTGTAAATAATTTTTAATTTGGCTAACCAACCCTTATGACACCATTGCAGTCTTTGCAAAGGACAATTTTCTTTCCTTTTCTGAAAATTTCCTTTGACAGTATCTACTTACCTATCTACCCACCTACCTACCTACCTAGTCAAACCTTTATACAGAATTATTCACCTGAATATTAATGGATTATACTTGCCTAAGTGCAGAGAAAAACTTGAATTATGGCTAAAACATGAAACTCTGACAAGAACTTCATTTTTTAAAAAAAGTTAAGAAGCAGGGGTCTTCAGTTAGACCTGGATTTAAATCCCTGCTGTTTCACTTCCTAGCTGGGTGATTTGGGCCAAATTACTTAATTTTCCCAGCCTTTGTTTTATGATCTATAAAGTTGGGACAAAAAGAGTACCTATGACATAGGGTTGTATGAAGATTGAATGAGACTATGAATGAAATGTGCTTAGTACACAGCCTGACTAATAATAAATAGTAATAATAAATGCTCAAAAAGTACTTTCAGTATTATTAAAATATTCTTCAAGTTCATTAAAAAGGTCATTTAAATCATTGTTGTTTTTAAATTTTTTTGATCAGCTGGCCCATTTACAAACAGATTGCTTTCTGTACATGACCAGTGACATAGCTCACTGACTTACTAATCTAATGGCAGTCCAGTTAACCCTCTCTGCTAAGCTCTCAACCAGCTGGCTCAACTCAAAGTTTCTTGGCCATGAATTTATTGAAGTAGTTTATAAAATTGCTCTTTAATTTCCTAATTGCCTGGCCCAAACTGTATGTGGGAGCTTGTGGCTTCCAGCCCCATTGGGCTGAGTTATCTAATAAGACTAGACTGCAGAACACTGCTTATTTCTGATGGTGACCTAGCTGATCTTCAGTCCAATAATAATCTGATCAGAATTTATGGCTACCATGAGGAGACTGAGTTCCTGATAGGAATTTGTCTGAACTCCTATAGGCATTCCCATGGTTTCAGCTCCTTGTGACCTCTCATAGGTCTCTGCATACGGACAAAATTTTTGCTCATACTCAAAATGGATAGAATGTGCCCTTGGCCTATGTTTCTTCCCAGCAGAGCTGAATCTATAATGTAAACTTTCATTGATCAGGTATTTGATAGCATAGCTTCTCAACTGAGCACTTGTGAACATCTAGAGCTTAATAATAATAATAATAATAATAATAACTAGTATCTATTGGGTACCCATTATGTGCCAGATACTACAAAGATTACTTGAATCTTCCCAGTAGCCCTTTAGAGTGGAAATATTATTGTGTCCACATTTTACAGATGAGAGGATGGTGAATTAGAGTGAATTTCCCAAGATCTATGCTAGTAATAGATGGAGCTGGAATTTTCAACTCAGGTCTCTATGGCTTTAGAACATGAGGTCTTAATAACAATACTATCCCCAGAATATTATTTTTTATGTTGTCCTATAATTATGAAGCACTGAAATATACAAAAGTACCTTTTGATTTGTCAAAGCAGGATTTCTGTTTTTTCCAGCTTAGCAGTGTGTGTCCTATATATAGCGTTATTTCCCAGAAATGCAAGTATAAATAAAAATACTATAATTTATATTTATATTACAATGTGACAAGGGTCATACTATCACTTTGGGCAAATATATTTCAGAGCACTGATTGGTAGTGATACTGCAATTGGACCTGATAATGCCAGGAATAATGGTAAGCAAAGAACAGGGAGGAGGGAGTTCCATCCAGGGGGAATATTGTGAACAAAAGGTCATAAGGATGTATTCAAACAGGTGGCATGTTTCAGAAAAAGTACCAGTAATTTGTTGTTTCCAGAGCAGAATATGCATGGAAAGTTGAAAGAGTGGGAGAAGGAGGCTAAATTGTGAAAGGGATTGGATGTTCTTTATTCTATTAGCAATGGGTGTGTGTTTGTGTATGTGTATATGTGTGTGTGTCTGTTGGGGAGTGGTGGTGGCTAGAGTAAAGGAGAAAGATTTTGAATGATAATATCAGACATGCAATATAATCCTTTATTTACTGCTTACTCTCTGCTCTTGGACAAGTTACTTAATGTCATTAAACCTCAATTTCCTAAAAATAAATGGAGACTATAATCTCTTCCTCACTCTGTTGTTGAAAATATTGAATGAGATTAAGTAAACAAAGCACAAACACCATATCTGGAATATAGTAGGTGCATAGAGATGGCAAATGTGCTTCCAATCTTTCCTGAACTGATTATTTACTTGATTTGAGTATTCCATTACTCAATCATTGGTTGAGTAACAATTTACTATTTTTGCACAAGCAAACCTGTGAATCAAATTCTCCTAGATTGAGTGATATCTAACTACTTCCTCTACTCAAATGAGCCCTGCATGTGTACTAATGTGACAAAGTATAAAAAGGAATGCATTATCTTAAAATAATAACTCAGAAGGTAAGAGATGAACCCGATGGACAATTACTAAGAACATCATTTCTATGAATATAGATATGTGTTTGTCATTCATTCATTTGTGCATTAATTAATTGATTCATTCATCCCATGAACACTTAAAAAGTACTTACTATGTGCCAGGTACCATGCTAAGTAATAGTGATTCAGAGATGTCTAAGACATGGCTCCTCTCCTCACAGAGTTCTCTCACAGTCTAATTGCATGTATCCCGTGATTCATTTCAGTCTTAGAGTTATAAATTAGAGTATTCTCCTGCACAGTTTTGTCCTTCTTAGCAAACATACATACTCAACAATATATACACACCACCCATATGTTTTAAGATCTCTTTCAAAGCCCATACCGAATATATAAACATTCTGCGAGCCCATTATAAACATCCAGTACTTATCGCTCAAACTTATTCTTCAAACTGGTCCCTGAACTTCTCAATAATCTCTTTTGAGGACACTTTTACCTCTTTGTCCCTTGGAGGGAGGTCACTCTAAGTGCCTTTTAATGTGTGCTGACAAAAGGGCAGCACAGCTGAAGCCTGATTGAAAATCTGATCTTCTCCCTAATGTCACAAGGACATTCTGAGACAATGAATGAGGAGCTATGCACCAGTACCCAGCTGGATCCGTGATACTTACATTGACAGATGCATTATCAACAGAGACATTGATTTAGAGTGAATTAAGTAACCAATTTCCATTATCAAGCCTCCAATTCCATTTTAGCACCAGGAGATATTAACCAGTATTCTTTTAGGTGAAATCTGATTGTGTTAAGGAGGATGCCTGGACAATTGGAGGGAGCCAGGATAGGAAATTAGAGTTCTGAGTTTTGTTCCCATCTCTAGCCTGCTGGGTCACCTTGAGAAACTTACATCATGACTGAATCTCAGTTTCTAAAAATCAAACCTTGCTGTAATCCTAAAAGAGAATTTTTGGATTACTGACTTGGATTATATCTCTCTCAAGGTAAGTGTATGCAAGGAATTGCTGTAGATGACAGATTTTGCAAATTGTTGAAATGAAACACTGAGTTGGTCTTGAAATATACTACTTTTCATTTGTATAGCCAACAAACTAAAGAGCAATGTGAAGCACTTAAACGCTCTCGTTTCCAACATGATTCCAGCAGATCGATTGAGCATAGCAGAGGAGGAAGGGAGGAAAAGAAGAAATCTTATGTACAAAGTCATTGTAACACATAGAAAAATATTAATGTTGCATAATAACTCTTCTGGGTATAATTGTCCTACTTTAAATATTTTTGAAATATATTGGTGCTATTTATCATCAAAAAACATTTTAAACAACAAAAGTATAACCAGAATTATGTTGACTCAAATTGTGAATACACAGTTTTGCCCTAGAGTATTCTCTCTCCCTCTCAGTTTCTTTCTCTCATATATATACATACTTATATTAATAGCATGATTATTTAGCATTTTACAATTCACGTGTAAGTTAATTTATTTTAGCTAGTACTCTTCTCTTTATTTCATAGTTGAAGAAATCAGAGCTCAGGGAGGTTGTTACTTGCTAATATTTCCTAGCTAAGACTAAAACTCTTGCATTCTGCACCCTCTGCCATAGGATGCTGTGTATACTAAATTGTGGTACAGCTAAAGAAAGCTATGAAACCTGAAAGATTCGAAAAAATAATTTCAGCCAAAGGCCTCAAGGAAAGAAGATTTCATTACTGAGGTGGGATACTTGAAGTATGGCGTTTATTTATGTTAGAGAACACTCAAAATATATGGTACTTTACCTTAATTTTAACCTCATGATGATACCCATAGTTTTTGAAAATAAATGGCTTATGATATTTTATTAGCGGTGTGCTTTATAGACTCTATTTGGGAGAGAGTTCCAGAAAAACAAAGACAAGTACCTTTGGGAAATGTTGGATATGATAGTGCATATTAGTAGATAAAATCTTCTAAGAAATCCTGCAAAAAGGAAATTTGTTCAAGTGTGTTAAACTCAGCTTTTCTTTCTTTTTAAATCTAATACCTATTAAACCTTTCTTGGAACACATATTTATGTGAAATGCAATTTAGAAAATGGAAAGAAATCGTCCCATTTTTCCTACTAACCACACCACTTTTTCTTCCATAATTATCCTGTAGGTGAAAACTAAAAGAATTAAGATAAATTGATGGTTGAATATGGCTGTGCTCACAGTTAATATCATTAGAGTGAAAACTTATAGAGGCCAAGATCTGTTTTTCCTATGCTTACTGAAGAGCCTCACACATCCCAGTTGCTCAGTATATTCTAATGTGTTTCATCCAATTGACATGTTAATCTACTCTGAGCATTTTTATCCGCAAGAATAATAAAATATTTCTAGACTCTCTGTTTTTTTTTTTTTCTTTTGTGAGGGAGATCAGCCCTGAGCTAACATCCATGCCAATCCTCCTCTTTTTGCTGGGGAAGACCGGCCCTGAGATAACATCTATTGCCAATCCTCCCCCCCTTTTTTTTTCCCTTTTTCTCCCCAAAGTCCCAGTAGATAGTTGTATGTTATAGTTGCACATCCTCCAAGTTACTGTATGTGGGACACTGCCTTAGCATGGCTGGACAAGCAGTGCGTCGGTGCTCGCCCGCATCCGAACCCGGGCCGCCAGTAGCAGAGCGTGCGCACTTAACCACTAAGCCACAGGGCCAGCTCCCTATTCCTAGACTCTTAAAGAAAAAATAAGTATCTATTCACAGATATTAAACATTTATCTTTTTAAAAGCTGAGGGCAGGAACAGTTGGTCTTTTAATATTTCCTATAATTTCATTAACAAAAGTAATTTTTATGGCATCTGTCCATTGCTTTTATTCAACTCTTTAGCTTTATCAAACACTGGTTGTGAGGTAATGACTTTTTTGTTGCTTTCTGGTCATAAATATTTTTTGTCCTATTGGATTAGATTGAATGTTGCTTATACCGATGTGCCTATAAGAATAAAGCCACATACCCTTGTGGTTTGTGGCAAGGACTCTCTTGAAATATAAAGTCATCCCTAATGTCGAACCCCTTGGAAAAGCGATACCTATTTCAGATCAGAAACAGGAACTGACAAGGAGAAATCTAACAGTTATAGACTGAGACCCTCCCTTTTCAATAGATGAGGATGTCTGGGAGTATTCCTAGATGGTGCGTTGTGAGATTTTGGCCTTTACATGGAGGAATTCTGTAAGATAGGAAATAAGAAAGTTAGGCAAGATGCTGTTTAAGGTGTACTAGAGTTTTGTGGCTCAGGTACCGATATTGCAAGACAATGAAGAGAATTGGTGCTAAGGCCATCAAACCCTGGAATTAAGCTAGCCATGGTAGGATTCAAGAGTTGTATCTTTATCTCTCTAGTTTCATCCTTTATCTCTCACTGGTTCACCAGCCTTCTATGGAACAAATTTATTAAACATATTTCAGATTCGTAAATGGATTATTCTTTCTCCCCTTTGGTACTTTTCAAATTCTGTTCACTCTATCTGGAACATTCTCCATAGACCCTACTCTGCCACTCTAATTTGATGAATTCCTACACATGCTTGAATTCTTCCTTTCAGATGTTATTGTTTCTGAGAAGGCATTCTTGATCCCTGCCTACCCACTTTCTCTCATTTAGGTTATGAGTTGGAAGTCCCTTCTGTGTGATCTCAGAGCATGCTGCATTTTTCCCATCATGGCACCCACACTACTATATAGTAAATGTTAAGTCTCTGTCTCTCTTACTGAACTTTCAGCTCTCTTTGGATAAGGTATATGTCTTTTTTGTTCACCATTTTATTTATGAGTACTTAGCAGATAGTATGTTTCTCAATAAATATTTGCTGATTGAATAAATATATTTTATTATTTTCCTACATGGTTTACTGTAATTTTTTTGCTGTAATTCTTATTAAAGATTGCCAGAAGAAATGGAGAAAAGGGGATAAGAGAATGACTCTCAGAATTATAGCATCTTAGAAGTCCTGAGCAGAAGCCAGTCTGACCAGGGGGAAAGGTGAGTAGATGCCATTGTGTCTCAAGCTGAAAGACCGAGAACACTTCTAATTTGCTTTTGATGGTATCTGCACAAATTAGATCTGCTCCTTGAGATTCTATCTCTTTCATTCTAAATTGTGTCAATTATTCAAATTTAATTCCAGAAAGAAAAGAAAAAACCCTCAAAAAACAAATAATCTATTTGTTGATCTTTAAAGATATAAAAAGAAAGCATTTGAAAATGGCCAGCAGTTTGGCACAGTGTGACTAGAAATATCTAGAATGTCATTTATTTATAATAGGTATTTTATTTATTTATTTAATATACACATATATATATATATTTTTTGTGTGTGTGTGTGTGTGAGGAAGATCAGCCCTGAGCTAACATCCATGCTAATCCTCCTCTTTTTGTTGAGGAAGACCGGCCCTGAGCTAACATCTATTGCCAATCCTCCTCCTTTTTTTTTTCCCCCAAAGCCCTAGTAGATAGTTGTATGTCATAGTTGCACATCCTTCTAGTTGCTGATGTGGGACGTGGCCTCAGCATGGCCAGAGGAGTGGTGTGTCGGTTTGCGCCCAGGATCCAAACCCGGGCCGCCAGTAGCCGAGTGCGCACACTTAACTGCTAAGCCACGGGGTCGGCCTTATTTATTTATTTTTATTTTACAAAACAAAATTTTTTTTTCTCTTATTGAGGTAACAATGGTTTATAACATTATATAAGTTTCAGGTGTACAACGTTATATTTTGACTTCTGTGTAGACTACATCATGTTTACCACTAAAAGTCTAGCTTCCATTCGTTACCATACAAATGTCCCCCTTTAGCCCTTCTGCCCTCTCCCCATTCTCCTTCTCCCCTGGTAACTACCACCGTGTTCTCTGGATCTATGTGTTTCTTTGTTAATCTTCCATGTATGAGTGAAATCATATGGTATTTGTCTTTCTGTGTCGGACTTATTTTGATCAGCATAATACCATCAAGGTCCATCCATGGCATTGCAAATGGCAAGATTTCATCTTTTTTATGGCTGAGTAGTGTTCTGTTGTTTGTATGTGTATATATATATATAGCACATCTTATTCACCCATTCATCTGTTGATGGGCATTTATGTTGTTTCCAAGTTTTGGCTATTGTGAATAATACTGCAATGAACATAGGGAAGCATATATCTTTTCAAATTAGTGTTTTCACATTCTTTGGATAAATACCCAGAAGTGGAATAGCTGGATCATATGGTATTTCTATTTTTAATTTTTTGAGGAATCTCCATGCTGTTTTCCATAGTGGCTGAACTAGTTTGCATTCCCACCAACAGTGTATGAGGATTCTCTTTTCTCCGCATCCTCTCCAACGCTTGTTATTTCCTGTCTTTTTAGTAATAGTCATTCTGACTCGTGTGAGATGATATCTCATGGTAGTTTTGATTTGCATTTCCCTAATAATTAGAGATGTTGAACATCTTTTCATGGGCCCATTGGCCATCTGTATATCTTCTGTGGAAAAATGTCTGTTCAGATCCTCTCTGCCCATTTTTTAATTGGGTTGTTTGTCTTTTTGTTGTTGAGTTGTATGAGTTCTTTTTATATTTTAGATATTAACCCCTTATCAGATATATGCTTTGCAAATGTCTTCTCCCATTTGGAATGTTGTCTTTTCATTTTGTTCATGGTTTCTTTTGCTATGCAGAAGCTCTTTAGTTTGATGTAATCCCATTTGTTTATTTTTTTCTTTTATTTCCCTTGCCTCAGGAGACTTATTCAAAAAGATACTGCTAGGACCAATGTCAAAGAACATATTGTCTATTTTTTTTGTAGGAGTTTTATGGTTTCAGGTCTTACGTTCAAGTCTCTAATACACTTTGAGTTAATTTTTATGACAATGGTCTGCTTTCATTTTTTTGCATGTGGCTGTCCAACTTTCCCAGCACCATTTCTTGAAGAGACTTTCCTCTCTCCATTGTATGTTCTTGGATCCTTTGTCAAAAATTAGCTGTCCGTAGATGTGTGGGTTTACTTCTAGGCTCTCAGTTATGTTCCGTTGATCTGTGTGTCTGTTTTTGTGCCAGTACCATGCTGTTTTGATTACTATAGCTTTGTAGTATATTTTAAAATCAGGCAGTGTGATAACCAGCTTTTTTTTTCCAGGATTCTTTGGCTATTTGAGGTCTTTTGTTGTTCCATATAAATTTTAGGCTTCTTTGTTCTATTTCCATGAAAAATGTCATTGGGATTCTGAATGGGATTGCACTGAATCTGTAGATTGCTTTAGGTAATATGGACATTTTAACTGATAATTCTTCCAATCCATGAGCATGGAATATCTTTCCATTTTTTATGTATTCTTCGATTTCTTTCAACAGCATCTTATAGCATTCAGTGTACCAGTCTTTCACCTCCTTGGTTAAATTTATTCCAAGGTATTTTATTATTTTTGTTGCAATTGTAAATGGGATTGTATTCTTAACTTCTCTTTCTGCTAGTTCATTGTTAGTGTATAGAAATGCAACTGATTTTTGTATATTGATTTTGTACCCTACAACTTTACCGTATATGTTAATTATTTCTAATAGTGTTTTGATGCATTTTTTAGGGTTTTCTTTAGAATAATGTCATCTGCAAATACTGACAGTTTTACTTCTTCCTTTGAAATTTGGATAACTTTTATTTTTTTGGGGGCCTAATTGCTCTGGTTAGCGCTACCAATACTATGTTGAATAAGAGTGGCAAGAATGGGCATCCTTGTTTTGTTCTTGTTCTTAGAGGGATGGCTTTCAGTTTTTCACGATTAAATATGATATTAGCTGTGGTTTTGTCATATATGACTTTTATTATGTTGAAGTACTTACCTTCTATACCCATTTTCTTGAACGTGTTTATCATAAATGAATGCTGAATCTTGTAAAATGCTTTCTCTGCATCTACTGAGATGATCATGTGAATTTTATTCTTCATTTTGTTAATGTAATGTATCACATTGATTGATTTGAAGATGTTGGACCATCCTTGCATTCCTGGAATAAATCCAACTTGATGGCGGTGTATGATCCTTTAAATGTATCGTTGTATTCAGTTTGCTAACATTTTGTTGAGGATTTTTGCTTCTAGGTCCATCAGCAATATTGGCCTATAATTTTCCTATCTTGTGTTGTCCTTGTCTGGTTTCGGTATCAAGGTAACTTTGGCCTCATAAAATGAGTTGGGAAGTGTTCTCTCCTCTTCAACTTTTTAGAAGAGTTGAGAAGGATAGGTATTAAATATTCTTTGAAGGTTTCGTAGAATTCACCAGAGAAGAATACTGGTCCTGGACTTTTGCCTTTTGTGAGGTTTTTGATTACTGGTTCAATCTCTTTACTAGTGATTATTCTATTCAGAGTCTCTATTTATTCTTGATTCAGTTTTGGGAGGTTGTATGAGCGTAAGAATTTATCCGTTTCTTCTAGGTTATCAAAGTTTTTGGTGTATAGCTTTTCAAAGTGTTTTCCTATAATCTTTTATATGACTGTGGTATTCATTGTAATTTCTCCTCTGTCATTCCTGATTTTATTTATTTGAGCCTTATCTCTTTTTTTCTTATTGAGTCTAGTTAAGCGTTTGTCAATTTTGTTTATCTTTTCAAAGAACAAGGTCTTAGTTTCATTGATCTTTTCTACTGTCTTTTTAGTCTCTATTTTATTTATTTACATTCTCATTTTTATTACTTCATTCTATCTACTGACTTTGGGCTTCATTTGTTCTTCCTTTTCTTGTTCTTTTAGGTATGGTGTTAAATTGTTTGAGATTTTTCTTGTTTCTTGATTTAGGCATGTATTACTATATACTTCCATCTTAGTATCTCTTTTGCTACATCTCATAGATTTTGGTATGTTTTGTTTTCATTGTCCTCCAGGTATTCTTTGATTTCTCCTTTGCTATTTTCATTGATCCAATAGTTGTTCAATAGTATGTTGTTTAGTCTCCACATATTAGTAACTTTTCCAGCTTTCTTCTTATAGTTGATTTCTAGTTTCATACCATTGTGGTTCAAAAAAATGCTTGATATGATTTCAGTCTTTTTAAACTTATTGAGACTCGTTTTGTTTCCCAACATATGGTCTATCTTTGAGAATGTTCCATGTGCATTTGAGAAGAATGTGTATTCTGCTACTTTTGGATGGAATGTTCTATATATATATATTAAGTCCATCTGGTCTAGTGTTTCATTTAAGACCGATATTTCCTTGTTGACTTTCTGTCTGGATGATCTATCCATTGATTTAAGTGGGGTGCTAAAGTCCCCTACTATTATTGTGTTGTGTCAATTTCTCCCTTTAGGTCTGATAATAGTTGCTTTATATACTTTGGTGCTTCTATGTTAGGTGCATATATATTATTACTGTTATGGCTTCTTTGTGGATTGTCCCCTATATCATTATATAATGTCCATCTTTGTCTCTTATTATCTTTTTTGGCTTGAAGTCTATTTTTTCTGATATAAGTATGGCTACACACACTTTTTTTTGGTTGCCATTTGCTTGGGGTATTGTCTTCCATCCATTTACTTTGAGACTATATTCATCTTTAGAGCTGAGATAGGTCTTCTGGATGCAGCATATTGTTGGGTCTTGTTTTTTTAATCCATCCAGCTACTCTGTATCTTTTGATTGCTGAATTCAATCCACTTATATTTAGCATTATTATTGACATATGAGGACTTAATACTGCCATGTTATCTCTTGTCTTCTGGTTGTTTTATATTTCCATTGTTTCTTTTTCCTTGTGTTTCTGTCTGTCATTTCAGTTTGGTGGTTTTCTTTGATGTGTTCCTTAGTTTCCTCTTTTTTCTTTTTCATGACTCTGCTTGTTTTGTGGTCACCATGAGGTTTGTATAAGAGATCTTGTAGATGTTATAGTCCTTTTTCTGTTGCTAGCATCTTATTTTTATTTGCCTATGCAGGTTCCATCCTTTTCCTCTTCCTCTTCTATTTTTTTTTGTCACAAATTATCCCTTTGTGTATTGTGAGTTTGTTATGATATTGAAGTGGTTATGGTTATTTTTAATGCTTTCTTTCCATTTAACTTTTATGTTATAATTAAGTGTTTAGTAAACTATTCTGATAGAGTTGTACTTTTCTGATTCTATCTGTCTATTTATCACCTTGCTTAAAGTTTTGTATACCTTTGCCTTTCCATTTATGTAGGAGAGCTCTTTTCAAGATTTCTTGTAAGGCAAGTCTAGTGATGATGAATTCCCTCAGTGTTTGTTTTTCTGGGAAACCTTTATTTCTCATTCCTATATGAAAGATAAGCTTGCTGGATAGAGTGTTCTGGGCTGACAGTTTTTATCTTTCAATATTTTGAATATATCATTCCACTCTCTCCTGGCCTGTAGAGTTTCTGCTGAGAAATCTGCTGATAGCCTACTGGGGATTCCTTTATATGTTATTGTTTTCTTCTCTCTGGCTACCCTTAATATTCTTTCTTTGTCATTGACTTTTGACAGTTTTGATATAATTTGTCTTGGAGAAGGTCTTTTGGTGTTGAGATAATTAGGTATTCTATTAGCTTCATATGCCTGTATATCCAGCTGCTTCCCCAGGTTTGGAAAGTTCTCTGGTATTATTTATTTAAATAAGCTCTCTGCTCCCTTATCCCTCTCTTCTCCTTTTGAGATACTCATTTTCCTTGTGTTTCTTCTCCTAATCGAGTTGGATATTATTCATAGAATTTCTCCATTTATCTAAAATCTTAGTTCTCTCTCTTCTTCCATCTAAATCATTTCTAGATTTCTATCTTTGAGCTCACTAACTCTCTCTTCCATATGACCTGCTCTATTTCCAATGCTTTCTACTTTATTCTTCATCCCATTTATTGAGTTCTTCAGCTACAGATTTTCTATTTTATTCTTTTTTAGAGTTTTAATCTAATGATGAATTACTACTTCTATTTGTTAATTTTATTTCTGAGGTCGTTGAACTGTCTTTCTGAGTTTTCTTGTAGCTCATTGAGTTTCTTCATGATAGCTATTTTGAATTCTGTATCAGTTAGATCACAATTTTCCATGACTTCAAGTTTGGTTTCTGGAGAATTGTCATTTTCTTTTTGTGATACTGTATTACTATAGTTTTTCATGGTGCTTGATGAGATTTTTTCTCTGCCAGCACATCGGTAGCAGCAAACTCCTTTCTTATTTAAGTAAGGCTTTGTTTACTTTGATTCTGAGCTACTTCTGATTATATTTAAGCCTGTACTTTTCACTCTCCACTGCCTCTGTCAGAGATGTCATCATTGCCCTCATTGTGCTTCTTGCACTTCTGAGGTTGCTGGTGTCTTGCTACTTATGGTGTCACTTCAGTGCAAGTATCACCACCACAGTCAACAGGTGGCCGAGCTCATCTGTTGCTTCTAGTGTTGCCTTGGTTGTAGGTTCTCCCACTGCATTGGGGGGGGTGGGAGGGACAGTGGGATCCATGGTCACAGGCACCTCCTCCAAGTCTGGCTTTGTTGGGCCTGCAGGAGCTGCTGCCATGAGTAGGGGGCCAGAGTTTCAAACATTGCTGCAGCTGGGGGGTACCACGGTCATGAGTTTCACTGTCACTGTTACTGAGCTCTCTGCAGCCTTGGGCACGGCTGCCATGTGTGCCACCTCTGCAGTTTCTGGGGCCTTCATTTGTGGTGTTACCACAGTACCTGGAACCTCTGGTCACAGGTGTGGCTGCAGTTCCTGGAGACTCCCATCTCAGGAGCTGCTGCCGCTGTTCCTGTGGTTCCATTGCCTCCATGAGGTCTAGTCCACCCACCTTCAGGTGTATAGATATATGGTTCTCTCAGGTGTTCCAGTGTGCTGTGTTTTGTCGGTTTATGGATGTCCTACTGGTTGTGGCTTAGAGGGGAGAGACAAAGGTAGCAACTCACTCTGTTATGATGCTGATGTCACTCTGTCATGATGCTGATGTCATTTTTCAAAAGCATGCAGTAAAAACCTTACCCTCCCCCCATTATGAAGGTGTTATTCATTCACAAGGTAGGGTATGTTTTTTGCAAAGAAACCTCGTTTTTATCTTTTCCTTTGCTGTCAGCCACCCATATCTGTCTCTGACTGTTTAAGACTCTAACCACAGCCCTTGAACAGAAGTGAAAAGGAAGAATCAATCAGGCTAGGCAGTTGAAAATGTACCAGGAAGGAGTGAGGGCAAAAGAAATTGACCTTTATTTGGTTATCTGACTGAAGTAAGGAGGCAGACTCTGCTTTCTTTTTATTCATAATACTCAGCTTTTGTAGATTTCCTGGTTTGGCCAAAACAATGCTAAATTCCAGTATTTTCCCATGTACAAAATGATAGCAACTCTATGGTTTGTAATGTTTCTGCCAAAATCTTGATACATCAGATTGCTGATGAAGGAAATGGTACAATTCTCTGGGAAATTACATTTCAATAATCTAATGGTTTGGTTATGAAAGGAAAGAAAGAAAACAACTTCAGAAAGTTGACAGGTGATATTTTTCTACAATGGTGAGACTGTACTGATATTTGTTTCCCCTTGAACTTCAAATTTTAACCTCATATAGGATGAAATAGTCTAAGGCTAGATTGTTTGTTAAGTGAATTGGGGGAAATTTAGTTAATATAAATCAGTCAATCATGAAGCAAGAGCTATGAAGACCCTATACCATGCCTAGCCCTGTGCTAGATGTTATAGAAAATACAACAAAATATAACTATATTCCCAGACCCAGAAATGTTTATAATCCTATTGGGGAAACAAGCAAGTCTCACAGTCAAAATTGTGAGATAATTTCACCAATTGCGAGTGCTATGGATGTGCTACAAAATGCATTGTTGTGTAAGTTCAAGAGAAGTAGAGATCACTGTGGGCTGGGGCCATGAGGAAAATCAGGGAGATTCTCCAGAGGATGGGCTATCCCAACTGGACCTTAAAAGACTGTAGTATGCTTTCACTTGTTAGAGATTGAATGGACACTTTACATTTACTTAAGAAATTCATGTTCAGTTAAATCTTTTTTTTTTTTTTGTGAGGAAGATCAGCCCTGAGCTAATATCCATGTCAATCCTCCTCCTTTTTTTTTTCGCCAAAGCCCCAGTGGATAGTTGTATGTCATAGTTGCACATCCTTCTAGTTGCTGCACGTGGGACACGGCCTCAGCATGGCCAGAGAAGCGGTGCATCGGTGTGCACCCAGGATCCGAACCCGGGCCGCCAGTAGCGGAGCTCCTGCTCTTAACCGCTAAGCCATGGGGCTGGCCCCCCAGTTAAATCTCTTAAATTACTAGGAGGAAAGGATATGAGCAGAGAAGAGAGGAAGACAAAGAATATGCTCTGAGATAGAGGAGACCAGTTTGATAAAGGGGCTGGCCTGTCATTTTTGTTTGTTTGAATGCAAATTGTGATCATAACCTACATTAAATTATAGGCTCATCTACCCACACTCTCCTCTTTGTGCCCATTACTTTTGGAAGACTGAACAGATTTAAAACTATAGCTTAGAATAATAGCAAACACTTAACATAGCACTTGCTATATATCAGGAAGTGTTCTAACCACTTTACAACTATTCGTTTATTTCAGCCCCATAACTCTATGAGGCTTTACAGATGAGGAAAATAAGGTACAGAGAGGTAAAGTAACTTGCCCAAGGTCATGTAACTGGTAAGTAGCAGAACCAAAGTTTGAACCCAAGTAGATTGTTTCTGGTTTTTAAACACTTGTTTATTTGCAGAACCTCAGTTGACTTTTGGTGTATCCATATATGGTTTAACTTGTGTCCTTCGTGCCTCTTTCTTTGGTTTCCTTTGATCTATAATTTATTTTTGGCATATATTATGTAGGTTCTGAGGAAATCTGGTGGCAGTGTTGATCCAGGGATCAGGGAGGAGGTTACATATGGATGAAAAGTAGGACTTTTTTAGTATCTCTGCAATTATGATATAAATTATTGACTACTCAGCTGATTTCTTTGATTAGGCTCCTATGTAGTAGTGAGTTGAGGACTATAGTAATCTACCAACTGACTGTAAGCCAGCAAGGTGTAATTTGTACACCTTGATTTGGACAGGGCAGAATTTTATAGCAGATAACTGTCTAGAGTAGATCTCCTACAGTGAGCAGACATTCTGAGGGGGTACAAATACTATTACCCCAGCCCCTTTCTATCTGTTTGCTCATTATCTATCATGGAGTCTTTCCAACAAGGTTTAGATTTATCAGTAATAATAGTTTGTTACATTTCGTCCTCCAAAAATCCTAACCAACTATTACAAAAGTACTTGATAGATAAGACTCGATAGTACTGGACAGTAAAGCTATGCCTGGTAGGTCTTTAAGTTGGATCACCTTCAATTCCTTTATTTTTGAGAATCTATACCCAAAGTATAAACATTTCTGACAAGTTCCTTCTCAAACAGTTTTCTGAATTCACGTCTGGAAGGATAACCAGGCACATTGGCTAGAGGCATTTCTACCCAGTATACTACACAAGGTCTTTGCTCTTTTGCCTTCCTCACTGGCTCAGACTAATGCCCACCATTATGCTTCCCTCACCACTCACCCTGCTAAGGAATACCATTGCAGTCCACACCCCCTTCAACGTGAGAACATATTTCAAGGTGTATTGGAAATGGAAGATATTTCACCTTCACTGAAATGCTGAGGTTCTACATCAAAATATTATTTTGTTATTTTGCTTTTGTTTGGGAAGGCAGAAGATGGGAATTCCACTATGCCTGTCACAGTGATTGACAGAAATGAAGCATGAAAGAGAGCAACTGTGTTTATGAGCCAGGGAGGTGAAAACTAGACAAGAAATGCATCATATATTTTTAACAACTCAATAAATTTCTTTCACCCATTCCCCAAATCTTCACGTTCTAGCCAGAAAAGAATGACATCAGGTTTCAGCTAGAAATGAATTTTTGTTTGTGAAGGTTGGAAAGTTATAAGACTATAGAACATATTTTTTTAATGAAATTACAGTATCCTCCAGAGTCTCACTCAAACCTAGGCCTTGGGGCCATGCTATTCGTATAGGAAAGAAAACCATAGCAAGGTGTTTGTGCTACTTCAGCAACTAAATTTTTCTGGACAGGTCTGAAACAGTCTTTTTTTATGCGGAGTTCTGTATCATTCTCTCATTGTATTAGAGGAAAGTCTGACTTACTTTACTGTCCTAAACCCTTGACATTCATAGTGGAATTAGGAAAGAACTGGTTTATGGTAAACATGTTTTGTGGAGGAGGTTAGACAAGTTTAGAGCCAATCAATGGGCAAACTGTGCCAGGATATACAGGTGATGCCCTATGTCTCATTTCTGGGAAGTCCGGAGGAAAGAGAAGATTTGTCTTCGAAAGTTAAAATCCATTTTTTCCTTTTGATTATGTATTCCTCCACCTTAGAGATATTCTGATACCCCTTATTGAGGCAATATAATATAGTTGAAAGAGCACAGACTTTGAAGCATACAGATAGATTGGAAACATAGCTGTGCAAATTAGTATCCTTGAGTGAAGCCTTGGAAAAATAGTTAACAGCTCTGACTGTTGCCTCCTCTGTAAATAGCTGATAATAGTACTCATCCTGTGGGATTGTTCAGAATAAATGACATATAAATATATAAATGAGATGTAAATATATATCAATATAACAAATACTGAAGTCTCTACTACATACCTTATGGTAATGATTTATTTATCCTCAAATGTGAATGAGGGGTCTTAAAATCTAAGAAATGTGTTTTCAACCTTTTCCTCCCTATTTCTCCCTGTTCTTTACTTTTCACTGGGGTAAATTTATTTTTTAAGGTGCTCCTAAGCATATGTTGAATGAATTCAATTGACAGAATAGTCACAAGGGACTCTTTTCCCAAACAGGTTGGCTAATTGTTAGTCATAAAATTAACAGCTCTCAAAAGGAGACTGAGGCCTCATGGTTATAGTGTAGGACTGCACTGGATCCTAGACTGTAGACACAAGCATCTACATGATGCAGTTTGAGAACAGCTGGAAAATGGCCCACGTGACCCTAATCATCTTCACCAAAAAAGCCCCTGCCACCTGCCCCTTTCACCTACCACACATCTGTTTATGTGGTGAAGCACACAAGAGAGTAGAAGCTTCCCCAACTTCCCAAATAGGTGAAGAATATCTTTATATCTGTCATGAACATAACACGACATGATACCAACTATGTAAATTGTGACACATGTGCTATGGTGTTCTTTCTTCCATAACAATGTAGAAATTGCAAAATGTCCATGAATTTGAAAAAAGAAAAAGGAATAACTGAGCAATTTTGGGTATCTCAGCTGACAGCACAATTTATAAAATATCTACTCAGCAGATGTTCTTAACTCCACCCCAATCCTCACATATTTATTTTTATTTAGTTTTTCCATATATTTATTCAGCGTATTTTACTTGACATCTTTTATATGAGATACTCTTTTAAGTGCTGGGGAGAAAACAGAGAACAAGACAAGAGAAGACTCTGTTCTTTTGGACCTTACATTGTAGTGGGGGGATCAGACAGTGTAAAGGTAAACAGATAAGATAATTACAGATTGTGCAAAGAGTTGTGATGAAAACAAACAGGCTGATGAGATAGACTGATTGGAAGGCCCTTGTTTATATTAGATTGTAAAACCCTCTCTGACAAGGTGATGTTTAAACTAAGGCACGAATGGTGAGGATGAGTCAGCCATGCTGAGAAATGGGGCTAGAGTTGGACTAGAGTAAGACTCTCTGATATGGGAAAGAAATAGGCATGCTTAAGGAATCAAAGAAATTGGTGTGGTTGGATTGTATTAAAAAATAAGATAAGGGGGAAGATAAAGCCATGTATGGCCATATAGGCCAAGGTAAGCAGTCTGAATTTCATTGTAATGTGAATTGAAAGCTATTGGAGAATTTTAAGTCAGAGAATGATGCCCAATGTACATTTTTAAATGATTATTCCACCTTTTGTGTGGCTAATGGACTATAGGTGAACACACATGGAAACTAGAAGTCTTATTACAAGGCAGCTGGAGAATTCCAGGTGAAAGGTGATGGTAATAGAATTTTGAATTCCAAGTATTCTATTTGAACATTTGCATTAGAATTTTAACAGTGGAGAGTTAAGTGTGTTCAGATTTAGGGTATAATTAGGATATAAGACTGCTAGGAATCATGTTGGATTTGGATATGAAAGGTGAGGAAAAAAGAGAAATCAGAGATGATTGCTAGGTTTGGAGCTTGAACAACAAGTGCAAGATTGTTATATTTGCTGTGGTGGGGAAGGCAGGAGATGGGAGAATTGTTTTGTTTCTGACATGTTATGTTTGAGATGCCTATTAGATACTCAAATAGACATGGGAAGGAGACAGCTGGACACACAAGTCCAAATTTCTGGGGAGAGGTCAAAGCTGGAGATATGGATATTATGTAGAGACACATATCTAAGGGGAGATCACCTAGGAGACACTGTAGATAGTGATGATGTCCAAAGACAGAGTCCTGGGGTGCACCAACATTTTCATGGCCACATTTGCATATCTTTATCTTCCCCTCTCATCCTCTCCCTCCATCTCTCTTTTGTTCTTCCATCACTGGGTTTAGACTGGGAGAATTGAGATAGGAGTTATCAGTACCTTGATTATTAGGGATAACAGAGTGAAACAGGAAGTGTTGGTGCCCTCTCTCCCCTAGACATTTTAGCCAGGCTTTTCTTATTTCCAGTGAGTGTAATCGGCAGCTATAGGTGTGAATACAAAAGCATAGCTGATGTAAGGGAAATCTAGTAAGTAATAATGGGGTATCCTCTCAAGTAGCAATGTGCACATATAGTAGTCAGATTTTAGTTTCCAAATATCACTTGCCAGTAGATGTCAGTGATCCTTGAAGAAATATCTAATTCCAGGTCAAGTACAAGGTGAAGTTGGAACAAACATCTCATGACCAAAAGTAAGGAAGTGCTCAAAAATTGAGAAGATATAACAAAAGAATGTAGAAGCCAGTGTAACAAGGCTCTCAGTGGTCAAATTGGGGAATACTTGGTCGTAAAAAAATGATGGCAATGGTTTATATAATACATTAAATTTAAAAATGTATGACTTCATGAGAATATTTACATTCACACAAAAAAGGTAATGTGGAGGAGAAGAGAAATGGCTTCTTTATAGAAGAATACTAATTCATAAATGTAGAAGAAAGATAAAATTCAAAAATTTCCATTTTGTAACTACCAATTTAGTAACTAGTTTGGCAAGGATCATCAATGTTACTAAAACCCTAAGGTGAAAAGATTTGAGGAGCAGGATATTACATTGTCTCAAAGATTATTCTCAATAAATTTTATATATGTATGCCTTTACACTGGAGAAAATGGCAAAAACAATTTCCTAACTAAGTGAACAAAGTTATCATCAATATGGAACAAAGTAACATTATGTGGTTCCTAATAAGATGCACTGAGAGGAGCACAATATCACCTACATGATCTTCTTGCCAAAATGTTTAACCTAAGTCCACTCATGAGGAAACAATTAGATAAACCTATATTATGGGACATTCTACAAAACAACTGGCCCGTAATCCTCAAAATTGTCAGTGTCATCAAGGACACACACACAGACACAAGTTTGGAAGAATATTCTAGACTAAAGGAAACTAAAGAAACGCGATAACTAAAAACAACATGTGATCCTGAATTCGATCCTGAGGGAAAAGAACTACAAATTACATTATTGAAATAACTGGAATATTTGAATATGGATAATATATTATATGTTATTGTATTAATCTTAAATTTCTTAGGTAGAATAATAATATTGTAGTTATGTAGGAGGATACTTTGTTCTTAGGAGATCCATGCTGAATTATTTAGGGATGATATGTCATGATCATGGTGATTGTAATGTACTTTCAAATGGCTCATTGAAAAAAAAGTATGTATGTACATTTATATATATATATGTATATATATATATGACAGAGTGAGAGAATTAATAATGTAGTAAAATGGTAACAATTGGAGAACCTATATGAAGGGTATCATACAGGTATTCATTGTAATAGTCCTTCAAATTATGCATAGGTTTGATTTTTTTCAAAATAAAAGGTTGGGAAAAAATGGAGTATCACAATGGACAGCCAGATGGAATACAGGAAATTCAAGGCCATCTAATATTCAGAGATTCAGCTGGGCAAGTAGTCTACATCAAGATAATCTGTCAGCAAGTATCAGGTAGTGAGCTTCTTGGTATGTACTTGTGGTGGATTGACCCTAAGGTAACCCCCAATAACATCCTGCTCCCTGGTGTCCACACTTTTGTGTAATTGCCTCCCCTTGAGTGTGAGTGAGACGTGTGGCTTAACCTCTAACCAATAAAATATGATAGAGGCGATGGGATTATATAACGTTATATAAGACTCTCTCTTAGCAGACTGGAGTGAGCTGGCTCGATGAAGTAAGCAGCCATGTTGAGGAATCCCACATGATAAGAAACTGTGGGTGGCCTCTAAAAACTGTGAGACATTTCTAGAACCTGAGCACAACTTCCAATTGAGAAAAATCCAGCCTGAAAAATCTCCAGCCAGAAATATCTAGGGATCTCAACCCTACAACAAAAGGAAGTTAGTTCTACCAACAACCTAATTGAGTCTCCAAACATGAACACAGTCTGGCCACTGCCTTGATTACAGTCTTGTAAGACCCACAGCCAAGGAACCAGATAAGCTGTGCCTGGACTCCTGACCCATGGAAACTATAAGATGGTGATGTGTGTTCTTTTAAGCTGCTAAGTTTGTGGTAATTTGCTACACAGCAATAGATAACTAGTACAGGGCTGAAGAATGAGACTCTAGTTTCTGGGAAGGGAAGGACTGCCAAGAGCAAAACAGAATGCCAGAATCATGGCCTACTGGGGGGAAGGGGCTCTGTACCAAGGAATACAACAAAGATCCTATCACTAGAAATGGGATACAAGGCAGTGATTTGGTCTCAGAAACAATATACAATACTGAACACTCTGAGAGTGCGAAGTCAGGGTGGGCCTAGCAGCAAGTGAACTTGAGTTCGCTTGAACTTATCCAGAGTCACAGAACTTGTAAATAGGGCAGATGGCATTTGGAGTCCAGACAGCCTTAGTTCTGAGCCTTGCTTGCACACTGAGCCACTCTGCTACACTACTTCTCTTTGCTAATGGTTGCATAGCATTCCTCTGTTACTAAAATTCCATAATTTATTTGACAACTCCAGTATCATTGGGCATGTATTTCCAGTATGTACTATTATACCTAACTCCACAATACACATCTTTATACAGACATCTTTGTGCACGTCTTTTATTATTTCATTAGGATGTGTTTTCAGTAGCCTTACTTGACTAAAACCATTTTCAGTTCTTGACTATTGTACGGCTATTAGTATAGAGATGTTTAAGACTACTTATTTGGCAAATAATGATATTAGCTATGATTTACTGAGCTCTTACAATGTAGCAAGCATTGTGCTGAGTGCTTTATATTAATTATCTCATTTAATCTTCACAATGATGTTATGAAATACAGTCATGCACTGCATAATGATGTTTTGGTCAACAATGGACCACATATGTGATGGTGGTCCCATATGATTAGTATCATGTAGCCTAGGTGTGTACTAGGCTATACCATCTAGGTTTGTGTAAGTACACTCTATGATGTTCACGCAATGACAAAATCACCTAACAACGCGCTTCTCAGAATGTATTCTTGTTGTTAAGTCATGCATGAATGTATATGCTATAGTTATCTAACATTTTAGCTAAGGAAATTGAAGTACAGAGATAGTAATTTGTCCAAGGTCACATAGAAAATAAAGATTCAAACCCAGTTTAGTCTGACTCCAGAGCCTGTTTTGTGAGCACATTTCTCTTCTGTATGTGGTACGCATGCACAGCAAATTGAAGGAGAAATAAATGTTAGAATGCCATTATGATAACTTAGAAGGAGTAGATTAAGACAGTGTTCTCAAAGTATGGTGCCCAGACTACAGCATCAACACCACCTAGCATTGTTTAAACATGTAAATTCTTGGGCCTCATCCCAGACCTACTGAATCAGAAACTCTGGGAGTGGGGCCCAGTTATCTGTGTTTTAACAATTGGTCCAGGGGATTCTCATGCACGCTAAAATCTCAGAGCCGCTGGACTGTAGTGATAACAGTGGAAAATGAGAGGTAAGGAAAAAAATAACATGACTTAGAGAGGTTATAGGGAATTTTCAGTTGAATATGTTCCCCATGTTTGAAGCATGGGTGATGGAAAGAATAGTAGTGACATAGAAGGAAAGAGAGAAAGAAGCATCTTTATGTTTGCTCCATCAATTTGACATTAGAACTTTCAACAAGTGTGTTCTGGATACACAAAAATAACAACAGTGAGTGCTAAGTTATTGTTGTTACTGCCTTCCCAACTATCCTAATAGTTAAAGCAAATCATCAAGATGTTTGCATTCTCCACTGAGGTAAGCAGGAGGGCATAGCGGCAGTGGGAAGTGTAGTCCAATTAAGCATAAAAGAAAAAAAGAAGATGCAAGGCTCCTGTGAAAATGAAAAGATTGTAGAAGTTAATTTTAAACACATGCACATGTGGCTGGTACGATAGCATGAGTCAAGGAGATGACTATATTAATAAAAGCAGTATTATAGCAAATGGAGGTAATAAAACACTGTAGCATTAACTGGGCTACATCAGAAACCCTACTGTTCTTAGATGCTTGCCTTTCAACCTTATTGGAAATTAAAAACTAAGCCCCTTGTGAGGAAAACCTGTTCCACCTGAAACAGTATCAAAAGACTTCATCTCAGACAAATTAATTGCACTAGCATTTGCAGCAGTTGAAGAAAACACCAGGGGTTAGTGATAAACAAACCCATCTCATGAGCTAAGTTTCTAGGGAATTGCCTTTGATCACCTAAACTAATAAGACCAACATATTTGGATAACACTTGGCAATTTTCAAAGAATTTTAACATATACCATCTTATTTGAGACACATAAACTGGTGAGTGAGGCAAGGAATGTGTTATTGTTCTCATTTTATGGTAGGCGGGATGGAGACTCATAGAGATCTCTTATGACAAAGGCCTTGTTTTAGGTCAAGTTGTGGTTCTTGGTCAAATTTGTTCTGTGTAGCCTCCTCTTCCCTTAAGATGAGCTCTGTTTAAAGAAGTTCCTCATTCTCCTATGCAGTATACTTCTGGTGGGTACACCCTACTAGTTGTTGGATGAGACTAGATATGTCTAAATTGCAGCAGAACACAAGGTTTGAGATTAAGCCAGGTTCTCCACCCCAGACTTTTTTTCTTACACTTAAAATTGTACTGTGAATCTTGGGGCCGGCCCCATGGCGTAGCAGTTAAGCGCGTGCACTCTGCTGCTGGCGGCCTGGGTTCAGATCCCAGGCACACGTGACGCACCGCTTGTCCGGCCATGTTGAGGTGGCATCCCACATACAGCAACTAGAAGAATGTGCAACTATGACATACAACTATCTACTGGGGCTTTGGGGAGAAAAAGGAGGAGGATTGGCAATAGATGTTAGCTCAGGGCCAGTCTCCCTCAGCAAAAAAGAGGAGGATTGGCATGGATGTTACCTCAGAGCTGATCTTCCTCACCAAAAAAATAAATAAATAAATAAAATTATACTGTGAATCTTATCCCATGTCATTAAAATATTTTTCTGAAGTATAATTGTTTTCAGTTTTGGACTATTATTAATGTTTGCAGGAATATCCTTAAGCATAAATATTTATGCATATCTGTCATTTCCTCAGGACAAAATTCTAGCAGTGGAATAGTGTGCCCAAGGGTTACGATCATTTGCAAAGTCTCTGCTACATATTGTCACAATATCCCCAAGAAAAAGTTCACCTGTTTACGTTGCACCCAATGGCAGTTGATAGCACACCTTTCCCTGAACTTTTGCCAGTACTGCCAGTTTGATAGGTGAACCTGGTGTCTTATTTTTGTGACTTGCATTTTTGGTGACTAGTAGATCAAACAATGTATATTTATAAATAGATTGGCAACTTGCCTTTCTTCTTCTGTGTATTCTTTATTTATCTCTTTAGTTCAGGCATTGATAATCTTTTGTTGTAAAGGGCCAGATAGTCAACATTTTAGGTTTTGTGGCCATAGGGTCTCTGTCACAACTAGTCAACTCTGCCTTTGTAGTACAAAAGTAGCTATTAGACAATGAATAGATGAATAGGCATGGCTGTGTTCCAATAAAACGTTACTTACAAAAACAGGCAGTGGGCCAGATTTGGCTCATGGGCCATAGTTTGCCAACCTCTGATTTAGTTCATTATGCTACTGGAGGTATTTATCACTTTCTTATTGATTTTTAAAACTTCTGCGTATATTAAGGACAATTAGCCCTTTGTAATCTGTGTTGGAAATACCTCCCAATTTGTTCTAAAATTTTTGTATTATTTAAATATATTTTCATTTTCCTTTTCATTTCTGCCTTCGCTTTTATGCTTAGCAAGATTTTTCCCACCAAGAAAATAGATAACTATTTGCCTATATTTTCTTCTAGTCCTTTTATGGTTTAATGTTTATGATTCACTCTTAAATCCATCTGGAAATAATTTTGGTGTGAGGCTTGAAGTAGAGAACTGACTACATATTTTCCAACAAATAGTCAGTCAATGGTGTCAGCACCTTTTATTGAATAAACAGTCTTTTCTTAGTGGGGTTTCTTTTAAAACTAAGTCTCTAGTAAACTGAGTGTGTCTCTATTGATCTCAGAGGTATTGTCCTTTGAGTCTAACATTGGAAAATAATGCTGTAAGGGGCCTCTCAGACTCCCTTTGTACTTACTTTAGTCCAGTTTGAAATGTATCAAGAATCCTACCCTAACTACAGCTATTGCTTTTGTTGTAGCTGCTGCCGTCCTTACTCTTTTATATTTCATATATCTCTGTCTCTTTGCATTTGTGTATAGTCTCGTATCACTTAGTGAGATACAAGTGGGCTTTCTTATAAAGCCAGAAAAAACTATGACTCCTCTCTCTGTTGTAATTTAGCCTTGGTTCACTATTCTCATTAGTGATGGGCTTAGTTTTCTCATGTTATGGAACTTCTTATCTATACTACACTATGTCCCCTTATCATACTTTTCTTTTTATCCATGCCTAAAAGCTATCTTTTTGTTTCTATTACCTGATTGTAAGGATAACTTGAGGCTTCCTGGACTCCTAAGGAACCTTACTCTGGACTACAGATTGAGGTAACTGACCTTTCCTTTTCTTTTTTTTTTTTTTTTTTTGTGAGGAGGATCGGCCCTGAGCTAACATCTGCCAATCCTCTTCTTCTTTTGCTGAGGAAGACTGGCCCTGGGCTAACATCTGATGCCAATCATCTCCTTTTTTCTTGAGAAAGATTGGCCCTGAGCTAACATCCGTGCCCATCTTCCTATACTTTATATGGGACACCACCACAGCATGGCTTGACAAGCAGTGCGTCGGTGCGCACCCTGGGCAGCCACAGCGGAACACACGCACTTAACCACTTGTGCCACTGGGCCGGCCCCTGACCTTTCTTTTTCTAATTCCACAGACCATAATGACACATTCCCAATATAGTAGTTCACCTTGACTATTTCATCTCTATGGTCTTTTCTGACAATAGAGTATAGTAGAAACTTCTGATTTCCCTAGACCCTCTCATCCCAATTGTTATTCTCTGTTCTCTGCTCTCAGCCTGCTAGAAGTATGCTGAGGGGTTGGATGTCCTTTCCATATGGTTTGAGAAAAAAATGAATGCCTTTCACATAGAAGACCACTAAGGGGATTAACCCAACAACCCCGGGAATTAATAGTTTCTTTTAAATTCCTTGCCTGTTTTCAGTTTAAAAATTAGCATGTCCTTGGGGCCGGCCCTGTGGCTTAGCGGTTAAGTGCATGTGCTCCACTACTGGTGGCCCAGGTTTGGATCCCAGGCACACACGGACACACCACTTGTCCGGCCATGCTGAGGTGGCATCCCACATGCAGCAGCTAGAAAGATGTGCAACTATGACATACAACTATCTGCTGTGGCTTTGGGGAAAAAAAGGAGGAGGATTGGCAATAGATGTTAGCTCAGAGCCGGTATTCCTCAGCAAAAAGAGGAGGATTGGCATATGTTAGCTCAGGGCTGATCTTCCTCGGAAAAAAAAAAAATTACCATGTCCTTAAAACTTCAGGGAAAGGTACAAAATGGTTTTATCTAAAATACGCAATCATCTGTGACCTGTATTCAAATTTCTGCTTTCCTAACAAAGTCATTTTCAAATCATTGGTTTCCTTCTGATTACATTATGAATATAGTTTGCATGGTGGAGGCAGGATGACACGTAAAAATTCATACATAGAATCTGGAATTATAAGTTCATCAAGACTCTGTGGTTAACCAAAAACTTAAAGCATAAGGTGTGTATTTTTTGTGAGAACTATGTAAATTTTTTGTACTAGAAAATCAATAAATACACTTCATTAAACTTTGCAGTTGACAAAAGTATAACATTAATATTCTGCAGTGATATTTTAAATTTAAAAAGTGGATTAGTCAAAATTTTCCAAAAAGCAGCTACCTCTATGTAATTATAGTGTTTTGTATGTAGAATGCAACTTTGATTCATGCTGTTCCAAGTACCTTGCAAACCCTTACTTGTAATCCCGGCAGTGCCCTTCTAAATTCTGTTAAGTAAGATCAGCTTGTTACACACTACAAGGAAACCAAAACATGGAGGTAAAATGATTTGTCTTAGGATATGTAGCCTGTTCGTGAATAAGTGAGACCCTCCATGTTTCACCAACATCTTTATGCCTAACCTCACATATCTAAAGGTGACTTTGGGTGTGGCATATTCTTTCCTGTTATCACCAGGAGGCCTCAAGGGAAGAAAATGAATCTACCTCTTCTAGGAACCCTCACATCCTCTCCTTTGGCTCTGATCACAGCATTCCTCCTCGATTTTCTTTTTGTGCTTATGAACCCAGCTTATGTTATATGGACTTACCTTATTTAGGAGTATTATAAATACACAAAACCTGAGAGTTTTCATTGTTCTAAATTCTACTGAAAGCTCTTTGAAACTGGAAATAATATGATCTTTGTTTCCTCTATCTCTCTTATTACCTAGTACAGGGTTGCAGGACTAGGTACAGTAGGGGTCTGATACTGAATTGTTCTAAGGAACATACATACATTAATTGACGGTAGTATAGTAGAAGAAGTAATTGAGTAGGAGTTGTATGTCCTTAGCCAAATCACCCTAAGCCTCTGGACACTAGTTCCTATCTATTATAAAAGGAAGACTCAAGTATTTTATCTCTAAGTTGCTTCAAGTTTTAGAATTCTATGATTCCTAAGCATTTATTACTTTTTTTTTCTTTTTGTAGTCCCACTATAACACAATTGTTATGCACATGGATTTTGGAGTCAGATAAACTTAGGTTAAAGGATCAATTCTATCACTCTATAGTTATATGATCTTGGGCAAGTCATTTGGCCTCCCCAAACTTCTATTTTCTTTATTGGTAAAATGGGCATAATGATACCTTTCTCACAAAGTCATTGTGAAATAGTGCATGCAAAGTGTTTTGCATAATTAATAGCACATAGAAATAATTCAATAAATGTTAACTGTAACTACAAGCTATATTTAGGGCCAGCCCTTAGCAAAATTGTGATAAGAAAAGTTGGTGTTTGGCCACCTCTGTTTCCCCCTTTCTGTGCTCCTCATTTTTGTTATTTTCTCCATGGTCACTCCCTCTTTGCCCACGGCATCCAGATGGGAGGTATTGAGGTGCTGAGGGAGGGCTGTTGCTGAGAGCTCAATGACTACACGATACTACAGTGACCATGTCTGTATCTAAACTAGCCATGTATATACAATGCTAATATTTTTAGATCTTTGAGTCTGTAATTTTCCATTTCCCGCTTAAGAAAATTTCCCTGGTAATTAATACTGAATATCTGATTCCAGGAACCATCCCTTAAGAGAGTTTTCCTGCATGCGATGTCCATTAGTTATTAGAAACTGCCTGGCACTCATTTATAAAGCTGATTACAGGCCTGTTTTCTATCACTTACAGAATGTTCATAATAATTGCACAAGTTCAGGCAGACTATGTCTTTCCATGAAGCTATATATTTTCAGAGAAAGAAATCTTTATCTTTGTTACATGACAGCTCACGTGCTCACATCCATCACTTTTTTGAGTGTATCTTATTTGCAGCCTGGTGGGAGTTATATAACCTGCCACTAAAATTTCAACAAAGAAACAAGAGGGAATTGAGAGAGAGGTGCACAAATTCTGTTTAGTAATAGAAGTGAGATCTCGGATCAGTGGCAGATTCTCCTGCCCATTCCAAGTACCACTGTCATGCTATTCTATTCAAATGACTAATAATCTCTCTCCTCTCTCTCTCTCTCTCTCTCTCACACACACACACACACACACACACATACACACACACTAGAAATAGGTTGTGATAAGTATGTAATGAACATTAGTAATACTCCTAAAGTCAAGCCAACGGAGCCCATTTGTATGTGTCTTGGTTGTTCACGTCAGCCCAGGCACTAACTTTATATCAGGTTGGACAATGTCCGTGAACTGGCATTTCTGGAGCACTATTAGGCTGTAGGCTGTGTCCCTCTAAAGCAGGATTTCTCAATTTTGACACTATTGACATTTTGGGCCAACGTTTAGCAGTGTCCTGAACTCAATGCACTAGATTCCAGTAGCACTCCTCACTTCCCCAGTAAACAAAAATGTCTCTAGATATTGCCACATGTCCCTGGGAGCAAAATTACCCACAGCTGAGAACCACTGGTCTAACGCTATCTCCTTTCCCCTGCTTCTTCCTTGTTACAATTACCACAGAGGAAATAAAAAAAAATCATCTAGGAGCTTTGTTTCCAAATAGCCACAGTTAAAAGGTAGAGGCATTTCTTAGGAAAGGAATAAGACACTCACCAATGATTCTCAACTTGTCTACACAGACACTGGGATCACCTGGAGATCTTGACAATATACGGTTGTCTGAGCAGCATTGCTCCCAGAGGTTCTGATATTTTGGGTGTGATCTGGGCATAGGGATGTTTAAAAGCTCTTCTTGTGATTCTAATGTACTACAAAGTTGGAGGATCACTGTTCTGGATGTCTCCTTTCAGGAAATGGGAATTGTAAAGCTGGTTATGTTAGGAGGTTGACAATAGGAGATCCCGGCTTGTGTGCTGGGCTGTGGACTTTCCCTGGAAGGAAAACGGTAGATATGAACTGAGTGATAGCTATTGTTGCTTGCAGACCAGGGAGGGTCTTAGCTAGAGATTACTTTGGACCATACTGTATATTTTGGAAAGCACTCCCTCTAATCCCTGCCCCCCCAACTTGACACAAATAAACATATAAAAATGCTATTTTAAACTAAGAGGAACTATAGTTTTAGATCAACTTTATTGATGGATAAACTAATTTTAGGCTAACATTGTAACCACAAGCCCATTTAGAGCCAGTTTGAACAGACCCCATCTCTTAACAACAGAGTGATTAATAAATTGTCTTTCAGAAAATTTGCAAAGTCATGTAGCCAAAGCATGCACAGAAGAAGAAATCTTGACCTGAAATGACGACAGAACCAAAGATTCTCCTCCCCACAGAACCAAGGGATTGGGACATGACCAGAACCTAAAAGTCAGCCTCTTATCCGAAGGGAGGGGTCTATCATTCAGGAAGATCCAGTGTTAAAACTCCTTTCCCACCTTACCATAAATGCTTAGAACCTCATCATAAATGTTTAGAACCTTACCATAAATTCTTGAAGCCTACCAATCAAAACCTGTCCGGCCCGTGTTTCCGCATGCTGGCCTGTTCTCCCTAACCTCTTAAATTTTGCCCCAAATCCTGAATCGAGGAGACAGATCTGAGGGCACATGCCCCCTGTCTCCCTGCAGATTGATATCACAGTATAAAGCTGATTTCTTTTCCCAAAAGCTGATGCCATAATTAATTGGCTTGTTTATGCCCATCGGGTAGGAGAACCCCATTTTTGTGTGGTAACAACATCAAGACAATCCTGAAGGGAAATAAAGTAACCAAAGGACAAGATCCTCCCTCCTGCAGAACAGAAAATGGATGACTGCTTGGTCTTAGAGGTAGACTACTTTGCTTAGTCCCAGGGGTGGAAGATAGATGTCTGCCTTAGTCCCAGACATCTATGGCTGATTTTATGCAGATGAGTGACAGCTGGCAAAGGCATCTCTGTCCCATCTGGCTGCCTCCCTAGGTCACAGCCCAGCCACCAGTGACTGCAGCAGAATTGGGTCCACAGAGAAGTCTGGCTGGACACCTGATAGGCATAAAACAGAGATCTGTGTTGTGCGCTTAAAGGAATCAGTGCAGATGAACAGTAGACAAAACAAATATTTCACCATTAACTTAGAGCTGTGCTATGTCTATGCCATAAGCAATCATTTCTGCCAAAAACAAAGAGGTTAGGTAGCTGTAGAACTCTCCAGTTTCTCTTAACAGCCCATTATGTGCGAATCTGCCATTCTTTGAATTTGCCTAAATTCATCTTGGACTAATCAGCTACTCTTCTTTTGGGAAAAATAATTTAATAGTCCTAATCATTTTCATTTGTCCTAAAAGTACTTTCTAGAATTAACAAACCCAAGAGTTGAAAAGGAGCCTAATTGGAGGTCATTGAGACCAGTGATTCTCAAACGTTAATGCACATGTGAATCATCTGGGCCCTTGTTAAATGCTACTCCAAGTGTGGTCAGGGAATTAACAACATCAGCATCACTTAGGAGCTTGTTAGAACTGCAAATCAAAGACCCTTTTCTCTGAGCTATGGAATGGAAATCTGCATTTTTAACAAGATCCCCAGGTGATTCTTTATGCACATGAAAGGTTGGGAAATATGTAGCTAGAACAACTTCTTTCAAGATTCAATGTGGAGTGGGGAATCTCCCTGGGCCTTATGTTTCAGTCTGGTGAATAATTGTGCATTCACATTCTCCAGTCTTGTTCAGTTTAGCTCACTTCTCCAAACTATCAGTGAGGATCTACCGTGTTCCGAGAACCAGGAATATAGTAGTTAATAAAACATTCTCTGACCTTAAACCTTTGTCTTTCCCCTCCATGCTCAAGATTACTGGAGTTCCCCTTTTTTGAACCTCTTCCAAATGCTGCGATATGGAGTGACTGAGGCCCAACTTATAACTGGTTTTAAATGAAAGCAAGAGAAATTCCAAGCCAGAACAGAATATTTTCCTAACTGAGTCTCCCTACTTCTAAACTTGCTCCTTCCAGTTGTCTATCCACACAGCAACCTCATGGTCTTTTGATACGTCTCACCGTTCCCTCATTGATTTGTATGATCTATTCATAATGGCCTTCTTTCAGTTCCTTGAATGCATCAAGCTCTATCATATCTTTAGTGACTTCACATGTGCTTTCCTCTTACTGTGGAATGTTCTCCTCAATTGGTTAAGTTTCATTAATTCTTCAGGAGGTATCTTAAGTAGAACATCTTCAGAGAAGCTTTCCTTGACCACTTCCTCTCAATCTAAATTAGCTCCTCTGGTTATCATCTCTCATCCCACTCCTTTATGTTTCCTTTGTAACACTTATAAAATTGTGAATATAATTTATAATTATATATTTATTTTGGGGATTATTTATTAACTGTCTCTTCTACCGTAATCTAAGCTCCATGGGGATAGAAACTTCATCTGGTTCCTCACCATGGATCCCTAAAGCTTAGAATAGTATTTGGCACATTGTACATGCTCAATAAATATTTGTTGAATGCAACGTATATCTTCTTTCACCAGCTTATCTAATATCACTTCTCCCAGCACTCTTTAACTCATTATCCTGTTTTATTTTCTTGCTAACAATTATTGTTAGCTGAAACTGTCCTGTTGATTAATGCATTTACTTACATGTTATTCTCTGTCTCCTCCAAGTAGACTATCAATTGCATGAGAGTGCCGACTTTGAAACAGACTGCCTGGGTTTGAATCTCAGCTTTACTACTTACTGCGTATGTACCTATGAGAAAGTCACATAAGCCAGCTTCCATGCCTCATTCTTAAAATGGTGGTAATAATTGTCCCCATCTCATAAACCTTCTATGAGGATTAAATGAAAGATTATGTATAAACCACCTAGCAGAGTGACTGCCCATAATAAGCATCATATGAGTTGCTAACTGCTGTGATGTTGACAATGATTATCATTATTATTCATATCTGTTTTCTTGGCAAATAGATCAGTACCAGTCAAATAGTAGATGCTCCATATATATATTTTGAATATATTAAGGAAAGTGTTATGCCTTATTATTCATTAAAGTGATATTTTATTTGGCTGTTGAGGAACAGTGCCAGTTCACCAAGTTTCATAGAAGCTATTTGTTTCTCTGCCATGGTGTACTATAAAATTTCCCATTATGACTATAGGCAAAAGGGAAGTAAGTTAGTCTTTGCTGTTATACTTCTGATTTTAGAAGAAAAAGGGTGACACCTCTTAACATTTAGATCCAATTCCAGTCCCTTAATCAGCGTGACTTTGGATATCCTGATCTTAGAACAGCTGTCCAATTAAATTCTTCAGTACATACCCCATTCCCACCCCTACTTGGTCCATGGTGAATATCAATTTTAAATTGATTTTAGTGCTACTGTGAAGATAACTTCTGCCTGAGCAAGAAATGTCTTCTAAGGGTAGAATTGGATGTTAATTTAAATTCTTTTTTTTTATTTCTTTTCTACAAATGTTGAAACATTGAGACAAGTTTGAGCAAGGAGATTCAAGCACTTAATTCAAACCTCTCTCCACATATATGAAATAGAGAAGCTTAGTGATTTATCATACTCTATATTTTATTGTACTGTCATTTTTTTGTATATTTAAGTCTGGTTAATGCAATCTTGACAGCAGGGTGGAATGTAATTTAAATTCTAATATTTTCAGCTACAGCAATGGCAAGGTATTATTTCTACATATGGAAAGATGCTAGTTCTCTGATTGACTGATATAGTGGAAGGGGCAAATATATATCCTCAGGTTACTTTTAAAAATAGAAGTGAAAAATCACCTCACCATGTCACTGATGTCATGACATAATAGATACTTTGAGTTATTCACTAAATTTCTTGGTGCCAAAGGTCCCATCAAGTTTTGGATTATATATTTTAGACATTTAAAAAGGATCTTAAAGAGGATTATTTAATTTTCAAAATTGTTCTTTCAACATTAGAACACCATTATAAGAAAAATCACTCAATAATAACTGAGTATGTTAAATTATGTCTCTCCAAAGGCAAAATCCTGAATGTGAATAGCTTATAAGGCTGATATTCATACTGTTTCCAGATGCCAGCCCTATAAACGAGCCCTACTATATTGATGTTGCACCACAAAGATGAAAATTTTAGTAGCATCAATTAGCATTAAGTGAAAATTAGAGAACCAGAGAGAATTTTACCTAGAAGCAAATATATATGAGTTCCAGTCCAAGGTATAGGGCAATAGTTGGCCTGCTTCCAGGCTTATGAATCAGAACATCTAGTTATCCAAACCTCGTAGCAGCAGTGTGCCCTCGGTTCATACACGATCTTAGTGAAAGAGGGTCTCCTTTTTTCCAGGACTCTGCAGAAATGAGCAGTATTTTAATCAGTTTGGAATGATTATCATGGATCAATGAACAAGGTCCTTGTTTGTCTCATTTAACATTGTCTCCACAATTGTGCCTGGTGTATTGTAGGTATACAATATATATTTATTGAATGAATAGTCAAATTTCTGTTATTTTTAAAATTAAAACCACAGAGTTCTTTTTCAGGTATTACTTGGAACTCTAAGACTTTCCCTAGGGTCTGAGAAATCTTTGGAACAAAGTTTGAAAACCATTGGTGTGGGTAACAATAAGAACTGAGATGGAACAAGTTGCAACTGCATAGTTCTAGTCCTCCTCAGTTACTCTGAGTCCTACAGCATCATCTTGCCTCCACTCTCTTTTTGCCTCCACTATCCTCTCTTATATTATATCTTCAGGGGACAGTAGAGGGAATACTAATGAAGGAGACAAGATGTGGCAAAAGGTAGAAGTGTGGAAGCTATGGTGAACTAAGTTTCACACTCTCTGAAAAAGTGAAATGAGACGAAACCTCATGAGAAGAAAAATAGTACAATTCCCTTTTATTTTCTGGCATCTCATTCCTTGAATGAATATTATTGATAGAATATTTTCTGGAACACAGCAGATCAACTTAGGTAAAAGTAAGCAGCATATCTGTTGAAAGAGGGGAAAAAGGATGCTGAGGAACCAACCCTAGAATATGGCAACCACAGCTTTCCATCCACCTGAAATAGCATTTCAGATAACTAAGAAAAGAGAACTGGCGTTCATTTTTGAACTTCTTTTCTGAATATGTATATGGGTCTGCTATCCAAATTGTCAGGATAGCCACAGGCTAGTGTCTGACAGCATTAGACTACGGAGCTTTCTCTATAATCTGAATTGAAGCATGTAGCTCGACTTAGGAAAACAATCTGACATGACAGTTTCCCATGATACAGTTTAAACCCAGGTAACTGAATGTACTATTTAGTTAGAGAACAGTTTTAGTAGGAGATTTTCCCATAAGGCCAGCCTGAAGCAAAATTGAGAATAAAGGTAGTTTTTTTCTATGTGACCAACTTCTTTTAATCCCAGGTACCTCACCAGGCTGGGCCCACAGTCTCTGGCTTGCAACTCCAATTCTGACTACTTTCTCCCTGAGATAATCCTTCAGGATATTCCACTAAAACTCTATGCCCTACATGTGCTGTCTGTGCAAGATGGTGCGGCGTGGACCCTAAATATAGAAAAGTACATTTAGAAAGTTCCAAAGGGGAAGGCCCAGTGACATAGTGGTTAAGTTCGTGTGCTCTATTTTGGCAGCCTGGTGTTCGTGAGTTCAGATCCTGGGTGTGGACCTACATACCACTCATCAAGCCATGCTGTGGTGGTGTCCCACATACAAAATAGAGGAAGATTGGCATGGATGTTATCTCAGGGACAATCTTCCTCAAACAAAAAGAGAAAAAGATTGGCAACAGATGTTAGCTTAGGACCAATCTTCCTCACCAAAAACAAAAAAGTTCCAAGAAAAGATAGATTTAATTCTGTTTCCTGCAGCCAAAGAAGGGAGAGACCTAATAGAGAGGAGAAACACCCAAAGGTGTAATTATGAATATAAGAAATTATTCAAATGAAGAAGACAAGGGTACATAACCACGGATGATTATATGAGAGGAGCATGAGATATAAGAATAGTAGCAGAAACACTAAGCTTCAGAGTGAATGTGGCCTTACACAAAGGGCTAAGATTAGTAAAAAGGCTTTGAAAGGTATACTTCAAATAAGAGGCAGAGCAAGGAGGGTCTGATGCTTGAAGCTGACAGAGAAAATGTAGAAATGACTTCTTTGCTCCTACTGGGCTTCTGTCTTTTGTTTTTCTGTGAGTGGGCCTCATACCAGAATGAATAGTAAGCACAGGTTAAGAGAGAAATAAATTTTAAGTAGGTTTTTAAAAAGCACGTAGCTGCTTTAAATAATTACATTAAAATACATTAAAGAACTGGGCCATCCCCTTTGGCCTAGCGGTTAAGTTCAGCATGCTCCGCTTTGGCGGCCTGAGTTTGGTTCCCGGGCACAGACCTACACCACTCATCTGTTAGTGGCCATGCTTTGGCAGCAGCTCATATACAAAAGAAAAAAAAGAGGAAGATTGGCAACAAGTGTTAGCTCAGGGTGAATCTTCCTCATCAAAAAGCATATATATATGTATATATATAAAATAACTGGCATATTATAATGTTAATCTTTTCTGATTTTCTTTGATTATTTTTTTGTGGATAAATGTAAGACATACAAATAGAACCTTAACGTTCAAAATCAAATGAAGGTAAATTCTGTATACTGAAGACCAGTAGTTTGATATGAAATCTGGGTAAAATCATAGACTAAATAATTCAAAGGGTGATCAATGAGTCCTTACCAAATTATTCAATCACCTTGATGCTGAAAATAAATGGATAAATATACCATGGTCTTGGACAGGAAGACTCCATATTGTAAACATGTCAGGTTCCCAACAATCATTTCTAGGTTTAATGACATCTCAGTCAAAAGTACTAACAGGGTTTTCAGGAACCTGGCAGATTCTAAAATATATATGGAAGAACAAAGGCAAGAAAACCAAGACATTCCTAAATAACAAAAATGTGGAAGGGACTTGCACCATAAGATGTTAAGACATATAATAAAATATATTCATGAAAACAATGTGGTATTTTCCCTGTGGTAGACAAACCAGTGGAACAGACTAGATATGATTTAAGACAGAGCTGACACAGCAGATCAGTGGATAAATGAAATAGTTTTGCTTATCTATGGGGTGGGAAAATATGAAAATCAATCCCACCCTCTAGTATTATAGTATACCAAAAATTAAATATAAAAGGCAAAACTAAAAATATTTTGAAGATGATGGAGGAGAATAGTTTGAAGACTTCATTGAAGGAACTTCTTAAGACACACAAAGGCTTAGTCCATAAGGGAAAACAGATAACTATGACTATAAGAAAATCAAGAACTTCTTTTCATCAAAATAAAACACAGAGAATGTTAAAAAAAAAAGAAGAAGAAAGAATCTGGGGACATAAATTTGCAAATAGATACAATTGAAAAAGGAGTGATATCTGGAAATAGATAATGAATTCCAAAAAAATTACTAACAAAAATGAAATTGTCCTTTTAATCGAGTAAAATACATAGGCATTTAAGAAAAGGAAGTACACATAACCTGTAAACATATGAAAAGATTGTCAACCTCATTGGTAATCAGATAACAGCAAATTAAGCATGAGATACCATTTCAGACTCTCAATATTAGCAACAGTTTAAAAGACAGGCAATTCCAAGCGTTGACCAGGATAAGGAAAATGGGAACACTAATCCACTGCTTGTGGGGTAAAATGATAGGACAACTTTGGAAAACAGTTTTTCATTTCATAGTAAACTAGTAAACATGGCTGAGACATTTACTGTTGTCCAAATATACGTGTTCTCCCATATTCTCTAGATATCTTTCTGTTACGTGGTACCATGAAACTAGTTTTGGATAATGGGATGTGAGTAGAAATGGCATGTTACTTCTGGGCTGAGGCATTTAAAAGTAGGTATAAGTTCTCTAATTGCTCTTCCTCTGCTTCAGTGACCAGGAAACCATGTGTGGCAGTGGTGACGCCACAAAATGGAAGCAGTTTTGGTTATTGATTCTACAAATGGAGGAAAGTTTCTGACCTACAGAGAACTTTGTGTGAGTGAGAAATAAACATTTGCTGCATTTAAGCCACTGAGATTTTGAGCTGTCTTTGTTATGACAGCAGAACCTAGCCTATCCTGACTATCCTATATCCTATGACTCAGAAATTCCACTCTTGTATATATACTCCAGAAAAATTTTTGAACTGTTCAACAGGAGACATGTATAAGAATATTGTATAAGAATAACAACATTACCCATAATAGCAGAAAACTGATAAAAATTATCAGAAGTTGAATGAGAAACTAGACAAAAACAAAAATGAAGGAAACGTTGTACATATGAAAATGTATAAATCTGAAAATGCACAAAGTTTAGGAAACATAGCAAGACAGAAGAATACAAGTAGTTTGACTCCATTTTTAGAAATTCAGTGACATACAAAACAAACAATGTATTATTTAGGTACAGATATATAGGTGGTAAACTATTATAAAAAGAAAGAATATATATTATTAAGACAAAAATCAGAATATTGTTTACACTTGCAGTTTAAAGAATGAGACTGGGAATCATAATCATAATATTCATAATAATAATAATAGCTAACACTGTGTGCCAGGTATTTGTCTAGATACTTTCTATGTATTAACATTTAATAGTGAAAAAAACCTATGTGACAAGTGCTATTATTATTATCTCCATTTTGTAGGTTGGAAAATGAAGCACAGGGCAGATTTGTAATATTCCTGAGTTCATGAAGATAGCAAGTAGTAGAGCTTGTGAGTTGAACATAGGCAGTCTGAGACATGAGCCTGCATTCTTAACTATTACACTAAATTGGAAAGGGGACCATGGTGCCTTTCCAAAGCACTGATAAGATTTTATTTCTTAACCTGGGTAGTAGATAAGTCAAAGTTCATTTTATCATTATTGTTTAAACTATACAGAGTCATTTTATATATTTTTTGTACCTGTGGTATTTTAACATCTATGAAAAAATAATAAAAGAGAATAACAGCATTTAATTCCTGAATAAAATGTGAACTAACAGAGCTCTTGGTTTTCTATTTAGAGAAACCACAGAAACAAAGAGGGAAGCACGGGTTGGAGCTATTAACATAAACTATGTGAGAAACCCTTGGGGAGACCAAAGATTGTCAAGAACTCTGTATGTGTGTGTGCAGACTATTTCAGCCTAGTGCATAGATTATCCAGGTACAAGAGTGGGGGAATAGTTTGGGTGAGAGATTCTGTGTATTCTTATTTCTTTTCTATATTGCCTTGGAATGATCATTGCCTATTCTATTGCCATAGAAATTGGCAGTAACAGCCCAGATCTCCTGATGCCAGGGGTTAATATCAGGGCACTGTAAAGACTTGTTTGTATATAAGAAGTTAGTGTGAACAAGTGCAGATTGATGAGCCATTCTAGGGCATTCATTCCGTTACTCTATTCCCCACCAAACTTCAGAGCTCATGGATTATAGACTAAGGAGACTGCCACTTTTATTGCCGCTTAGTCCCCAAACCAGAGAGATTGTGTGGTGAAGTGACAGCAAATAAGAATATTTAATAGTGGTTCTGTGGTTCCTGGGGCAGGCACTATCTCTTGGGACGTATTCCCTACTGTCTAATGCAACAAGTGGGATACAAACTGGCTTGGAATTTGGCCCTTCTCCAATACACATAACCAGGCAATATAGATTATACCTGTATGGGACCAAGAACTCAAAGGCCGAAATAACTAGGCACTTGAAGAGTATAAACACCATAAAAGGAAGACAACTGACTGAACAAAACATAACCACAAGAAGAGTTATTGGAACAAAGGGACCAAGAATTAATTAATTAATTAATTAATTATTGCGGTAACCTTGGTTTAGAACATTATGTAAATTTCAGGTGTACAGCAATATATTTTGATTTCTGTATAGATTACATCATGTTCACCACCCAAAGACTAATTACAGTCCATCACCATACACATGTGCCTAATCATCCCTTTCACCCAAAGAATAATAAATATCCTCAAAGCAATAAAGGAAAATATTAATATTATGAAGCAGAAACATGAAGGCTATTAAAATAACAAGTACGTAAAATCAAAATATTAATATTTAAAATAAAGAACAGTACAAAAAAAGAAAATATAACACTGTAAATGGAAAATAGGAAAAAAATGGGAAAAATTCTACTATAATAGCACTTACAGTAAACATAAGTGGCTAAATTCACCAATAAAAAGACATATTCTGCCACTGATTTTTAAATTTATTTATATATTAATTAATTAAATAATTAAGATTATAAAATTAATTAATAATTATATAATGTATAATTGATTAATATAATTAAGATTATTAAAAATTAAGATTTCTAAAAAATAAACAGCATATTGTCTATAAGAGGCACACTTAAAACAAGAGAAAAGTTGAAAATACACTTATGGAAAATATATATCAGGCAAATAAGAGATAAAAGAAAGGTAAGGTAGTGTATTAGTCAGGGTTCTCCAGAGAAACAGAACCAATAGAGTATGTGTGTGTGTGTGTGTGTGTGTGTGTGTGAGTGTGTGTGTGTATGGAGAGAGAGAGAGACACAGAGAGAAAACGAAACTAAAACCTCATCTCATGGATTTTTGACGTATTTCCCAAGGATGAGGTTACTTTGGGGCTATGAGCTATGGATAGAAACAAGACCCCTCCCTTGGGTTACAGTGGTTCAATTCAGGCAAGCATGATCTTTTCCAACTTCACTCAACTATTTGTTGTCATGGCTTTTTAATCTCTTTACTTGCATTTCTTGAGTCTCATTCACTGGAACTCCAGGAGCTATCTTTCTTTGCTTGATGTGATTTCATCATCGTTTCTCCTAGAGCTTGACTTGAGAAACAATTAGTTATTTTAAACTGTTTTCTTCAGGGCAGTGTCTTATACCTTATCATATCTTATTGTCTTCGAACCCTGATTTTCTCCCTAGAAAGCAAAGAAAGTGAGCCAAGAAGATGTTTTCTTATCACGAATTCAGAGCAGACCTATTTATCTCAAATTAGCCTATCTCATTAACTGTCTCAAAGACACAGACTGAATTGTCTTTGAAAAAGGGTCTCAAAAACCTCATCATTTGGAGAAGAAACATATTCCCAAGCAACTGCTTTCTTAATTCTCTCCTTTCTCTGTAGAAAATGAACAAAAACAAAATCTGAGTTGTCATTGTCCATTTGAGCACTTTGCTTGATATGAATTCCTGCAGTGATTACTAATATGAGGAGTCATGTAAGCCTGGCCCAGGTAGGGAGAGGGATAAGATAGGGAGGGTCACTGTCCTACTCTGTGTCTAGATTTAACACTTAGTAAATACCTACCCCAGTTGTGCTCATGCTAAATACTTTATGTACATTTTCTTATTTATTAATCACAACAGCCTATAAGATACATACTGTTATTATCTCTCCCCCACTTTTCATACGAGAAGTCTAGAGCATAAAAAGATCAAAAACAGTGTCCAAGTGTCATAGCTTAGCAGCAGAGATAGGACTAGAGAATAGTCCTATGTGACTTTGAGCTCACACTTTTCCACTAAATTATGCTGCATGATTGATCAAGAAACTAACACATTCCTTGGCACCAGGAGATCTGGGCTGTTACTGCCAATTTCTATGGCAATAGAATAGGCAATGATCATTCCAAGGCAATGTAGAAAAGAAATAAGAATATACTCTCACTCAAACTATTCCCCCACTCTTGTTTCTTGGCACGAGTAGACACTGAATAAATGACCCCTAAGTAATGATTACAGCTGAGACGGCATGCATAGCTGCATTGATGCGTGTAAGAATTCTGAGCCAGCACAGCTCTATTATCATGCATCTGAATTCATGCCTTGTCTTCCACACCTACCTAAGGGTGTCAAATGGCAGGTGTTATTGGTCTCTAGGGATCTAGGTACCTAGGGACATAAACTTGTTTCCTTTAAACCACCAAACTACTCCTGGTACATTGCAAAATTGAGCACAATTATTTTCATCCTTCTACATATGCCCCTTGCAAAGTGACTTTGATGTCGTTCTTATCAAAAAGCCAAATCATTTTCACTCCTTCTTAAATCTGGGCTTGGTCATGTTACCTGTGTTAGCTAATGTGATATTAGCAAATGCGACACAAGCAAGAGGTCTGAAAAGTACTTGAACTTTGGAGCTTGCTCTTTCCTGCTGCTCTTGGCACCCAGCAATCACATGTAAAGAAGCCCAGATAAACCTACTGGAGAATTAAGAGGCTACATGGTGAAGTAAGGTACCATACCCAAAATACTGTCGACCTCCAGATAAGTGAGTGAGGTCATCCTGGATCATCCAAGTTCCAGCTGATGAGCAACTGCAGACATGAGCAAGGCCAATCAGGATTAGCTGAGCCAACCCAATACAAAAGCAGTGCCTGGCAGAAACATGAGCTAAATAACAGCTGTTGTTTTAATTCACTGTGTTAGTTTGCTAGGGCTGCCATAACAAAGTACCACAGACTGGCTGGCTTAAACAACAGAAATTTATTTTCTCATAATTCTGGAGGCTATAAGTCTGAGATCAAGGTGTCAGCTGGGTTGCTTTCTTCTAAGGCCTCTCTCCTTGGCTAGAAGAAGGATGTCTTCTCCCTCTGTCTTCACACGGCTTTCCCTCTGTACATGTCTATTTCCTAATCTCCTCTTCTTATAAAGACACCAGTCATATTGGATTAGGGTCCACCCTGATGACCTCATTTTAAGTTAATTACCTCTTTAAAGACCCTGTCTCCAAATACAGTCATATTCTGAGGTACTGAGGATTAGAACTTCAACATATGAATTTTTTTTTGGGGGGACACAATTCAGCCCATAACAGTCAATAACTTGTCATTCCATCTATGGGGCTTTTTCACCCAAACAAAGTTATCGTCAGTGTGTCAACTCCTCCTCACTTGCTCTAAAGTATAAAACCTCATTTATTACTTCTCTGGAGTTAAGGAGACCCTAAATATTAAGACTCTCCTCTCTTTCTTCAGTGGGGATAAAAAGCACAAAGAAATTTTCTCATTAAACTATAAAATTAATAAATTATCATGCACCATACCAACCCTTCAGTGCCCTCTGCCATGGGACTTTAACTATTCCAACTCTAAATGATCTTTCACTTCTCTGAATTTCTATAGCACTGGTACATCTCTACCATACCACTTGGTACTTGAATAAATACTGTCCTGCATTGTAATCCTAGTGCATAGTTATGACATCTCATCAAGCAGACAGTGAACTCTTAGAGAATAGCGCTCTGTCAGATAATTTATACTTCCAATATAAAAGCTGGCTATGCAATTGGCTCTCCAGAGCCAATTAGATTAGTGATATTACATCTTGCAATTAATGACTCTAATAGCACCTGTTTTCATTTTAATTTGTGTATGGCCTGACTTGCATACTTGCCATGGCAAAATACAAGGACATTATGTTTTGCTCCCTTTGTCATCATAGAAATGACTTCAAGTTTTTAGTGCTTACAATGGGCTTCAGAAAGGAGATACCTAGAACATCAACAGTGTTTAGTGTTAGTACTTCTTATTTTGAACTTCACAAAGATTATTCAAGCAGGAAAAATAGCTCTTGTAAATATATTTAATTATTTAAATTTGGACTATTGAACAAATTGCTGTATTGCATATTGTATCTAAAGCTTAACTTGGAACATTTATTTTTTTCCCATTTATGGATGCATAAGAAAAAGTTAGGCAATCTTCAACCTCAGAGGCTTTATGGCAGTTATTTGTTGCACACAAGAGAGGTTCCAATAAACAGGCAAGATAGAAAATGAAGTTTTTATATCCTAGTTAGAAAGAAAACAGGTGCTATTATAGCTATTGACTGCAAGATGCAATATCACTAAGCTAATTGAATCCGGAAATCTTGAGTACCTAGCAAGCTGCTGCAAATAGGTCTACTCTGAGCTACACACAATTCTGACACATCCAAAGGGATTTGTCTCTAAAGAATCTGGAAATGCAGTGGATGACTACCTATCTTTATACTTAATGGTACCCCTGACTGTAGCCACTCAGGCTATCCCCACCTTACTCAGTCTGGCCTCTGTGCCTACCATGGCTCCTTCCTCTTCTCTTCCAACAATCTCTTGCCATAACTTTCTTAAGAGCTAGTGCAGAAATTACTCTCTCAAATAAATAGTAATAATAATTAGCATTTACTTTGTATCAGGTCCTGTTCTAAATATTTCTATATATTAATTCACTTAATCCTTTCAATGATTTTATAAGACTGTTGTTATTCTCACTTTTTAAGCAGGAGGTAACTAGTCACAGGGGGACTAAGTAAATAAATAATCCATGTTGCACGGCTAATAAGTGGAAGAAGGAAACTATAAACCCAGGGAGTCTGTCCCTAGACCTCTTGTCTATAACAATTATACCATAGTGCGATGATGAATTTATTCCACACTCTACTAATATTCCCATATACATTTAAAATATTTTTAATGTCTATGGTATGCCAGGTACTATGTTATGTACTCATAAATGTTGTCGATTAGTCTTTAAAACATCTATGAGATAGGGACAAAGGTTTTGGGTACTTGAGTATTTGTACTTCACATAAATATGGGAAGACTGTACAGAGTTAAAATTATCCATCAAAATCCCTTCAATTGCTCATGAAGAAAAGTATACATGGTTTTGTGTGTACCACTGTATAATGAGTCTTGTACGCACTAATGTTGGAGAGTCCCTGAGGTAAACTGAGAGAAGGAACAAAAACAAAAGGAAATATGATATGCTGGTGCCACACACAAAAAAAATTTCAGGGGCCAGCCCTGTGGCTTAGCGGTTAAGTGCGCACGCTCCACTACTGGCGGCCCGGGTTCGGATCCCGGGAGCGCACCGACACACCACTTGTCCGGCCACGCTGAGGCAACGTCCCACATACAGCAACTAGAAAGATGTGCAGCTATGACATACAACTGTCTACTGGGGCTTTGGGGGGGAAAAAAAAGGAGGATTGGCAATAGATGTTAGCTCAGAGCCAGTCTTCCTCAGCAAAAAAAGAGGAGGCTTGGCATGGATGTTAGCTCAGGGGTGATCTTCCTCACACACACACACATAAAAAATTCAAACCATACAGCCTTTGAGATAACTATCAAATTCCTAGAAGAGGATGGAGGATGAGTACAGAATTCTAAAGTGTTGCTGATGGTCTGCACGTTTTACTTCACATTATTTTTATGTTAAGTCTCCATAACATTAACATGTGTTATCAGATTTGTTTGGTATGAGGATTATACAAGATAGGGTAATTGTACCTCAGGGATGATTGAGGTGTTAGGTTACTAAAGTTAGCTTCTAAGTTAAATGCACAAATGTAATGTGACTCTATTATACTATTATTATCCTCACTTTACAGATGAGGAAATTGAAACTCCAAGAGGTTAGGTAACTTGCCAAAGATCATCCAGCTTTAAAGTGACGGAAGTAGGTTCCAGCCTAATTCCAAATCGCATTCTGTTTCTGCTGTAAAAGGCTTACTTAGAAGAAGGTATACCATGACAATTAAGAGCTCTGGCTCTGAATCTAGATTGCTTGGGTTTGTAGTCTAGTCTGTGATAGACTGAGTGTGAAAAAATTAAACTCTTTGTGCTTCAGTTTCCTCACCTGTAAAATGTGGATGGTGAAGATAATACTACTTCATAATATTGTGAGAATGAAATGAAAACAAAAGTGTACATAAAACACTTCAAAAATGCATGGCACATGGTATGTGCTCAATACCTTCTATTATTATCTAGTTTGTGTCCAGATGCCTAATTTCAGTAGAGCGGGATGGGAGACATAAGTGGAAATTCTATGCTGAATTGCATATTATGAACTTTTGCTTCCTTGTGTCACCCATGATTAGCCTTAGAAAGAATGATAGGAAAACAAAGCTTTGATTACAGTGTTCTACTATCCGAGGAAGGTCGGGGGCTGACCCAGTGGTGTAGTGGTTGGGTTCACATGCTCTGCTTCGGCAGCCCAGGTTCACGGGTTGCAATCTTGGGTGCGGACCTACACACCATTCATCCAGACATGCTGTGCTGGCATCCCACATACAAAATAGAGGAAGATAGGCACAGTTGTTAGCTCAAGGACAATCTTCCTCAAGCAAAAAGAGGAAGATTGGCAACAGATGTTAGCTCAGGGCCAATCTTCCTCACTCCCCTAAAAAATAATAATAATAATAATAATAATAAAGGCCAAACCTGCTGTGTTCCTAGTTAAAGAGACCTGATAAAAACATCTCCTTCTACAGCAGCCTCCTTAAATATGTGGATGCAGATGTACTTGTTATATAAATAGCACACCTAAACGCATCAGGCTAGGAAGCAGATGGAGACAGTACATAATTGTGCTAACATTTATGTTGTCAGTATACTCTCTTGAGCTATCATTACAAGATTTTTGGGGGTCTCTTCCCCCTTCTTTGGAAGGCTGCAATTCCCATCAACAGTGGCACGAATTATATATTTGCATCAAGAGATGCATAAACTTCAAACAAACTGTGAGAATGGGTATGCCTGGGCTGTAGTTTGATAAACAAATGTATTACAATGAACCCTGAGTAAACCCCCTCTTTCCACCTCCTTGTGTGATGATCAAAACAGCTGTAAATTTTAAACAATGTAGATCATTAAATGATGCATCGCTGAGCCTGAGTTTTTCCCTGGAGTTGTAGATGTAGGGATGGTGCCTGGGGAGCCTGAGGTCTTGTGGAGCCTGGTTACCAGTAAAATTATGAAGGGGAGATTTTGGATTCTCTCTGGAGGAAGTGTGTGTGGGCAGCAAGAGAATGACAACAAGGGTGTTGAGAATAAGTTTCTATTTAAAGGGCCAGTAAGTGTTAGTCCAGAGCAGCTTTCCTTAACCAGGGATGGGCAACAGAATTACTTCAGGAGATGTTACAAAACACAACCAGCAAATTTTATCTCAGACCTACTGAGTAAGAATGTCCAGGGAAAGAATAATTTTATTAAAAAGATTAAAAGCCGTTCATATGGTTCTTCTCTGCACGCCAAAATAACAACAACTGTTTTATGCACTTTAGGATGCATCAGGATTACCAAAGAGACATGTTAAAAATATAGAAATCAAGTCCCTTACCCATCCTCAGATTCTGATTTAGTAGATCTTGCATTGGGCCCAGGAATCTGCACAACCAGGTGCCAATTTGATTATTAGTGTTTAGGAAGTAATAGATTAGAGCATGATTGTAATGAGGCCTTTGATCCCTAGAAGAGCCTGGTGTATTTCAGAGTTAAACACCTAAGCATTCAATAAGGACCTATCTTATGTATAACATTGAGCTAGACTTCTTTGCACTTGGGAGTGGGATTGAAAAGAAGCATAAAGCATAGGTCTTGTAAAAGAGAATCTTTCTATGCTCCTGAGAAGACATATTTTGCCCCGGGAGACTAAGAAGATAAGCTAACCTTTTCATACAGCTGGACTTTGGTTATGGGGAGGTGGGTGGTGGACATGGTAGATCAAGGGATGGTAGCTCAATATGACCCTTTCTACAGTTCCCTTAGTTCCTTCCTCTTATCCCAAATACTTCTACATTGACCCCCCTCAATTTGCAACTGAGCAAATTGGGCGGTGAACACCATCAAACCTCTGTAACCAGACAATTTACTCTGAGAGGAATGAGTTGACTTTTCAAGTCAGACTTCCTCATTTCTTTCCCTCCTTTGGCTGTCATCTCTTCCACTCTAGTGAAGATACTGCCTGTTACCTCCCCCAAAAGAGGTGTAAATTGCTCTCCCTAGAATACTTGAATGAGTTTATCAAAGAAAGGAACGACACTTTTTCACTCCAGAAGTATAATTGCACTTTGTAGGAGGGAGTGAACACTGTGGTTCTCTCACTTATCTTGCCCAAATAGAATGTCTATGCCCTTTTCAACTGTGGCCTGAGGCTAAGGCAGAAGGTACATTTTAGCTTTTTGAGGTAATTGTGTCTTGTCACATTAGTTGCCACTCTGCATTTGCCATCTTTTACCAATGTTCATGACCATCAATTTTATGCCACAAAAACCACCATTACTGTCACAAACCAACATGCTGTTGTGAAATTAAGTAGCAGATTGGTCCTTTTATTCTGAATTACAGCTCTACAATAAGCTAACTTGTTGGCTTTTTTTCTGGCTCAAAGCTTGAGTCAGTTTTCATAGATCTTCACTCTATCCATCCTTTTTCCCTGAATTCTATCTTGACTTACAGACTTGGACATACTTTCCACTTTATACTAATAACCTAAATAGGAAAACATATTTTCTAGGAGTCTTATGCTTGCTTTGTCTTTTTAGACATTTTGGTATCCATATTCTCATTGGATTATCACAACACTTCACAGATACAGGTCAAGTAGAGGCAGTTACTCCTAGTTTACAGATAAGGAAATTAAAGTAAAATGTTTAAGTGGTATTCCCATGATCACACAGTTCAATACTAAAACACACTCTGGATGAGAACCCAGGTCATCTCACCTCTGATTCAGGCCTTTTCTTACAATTTTAAGATGAACTAGCAATTCTATATTGTATGCTGGAAATAAAAAAATAATAACGTAAGATGACAGAGACTGCTAGTTACCTGTCCTACGTCCATTCTTTCCATCTTCTTTACCAAAAAAAATCTTATATTATTAGGTGTCATCATATATTCAGCTATAAGATTATAATTACTAGTGTATAAGAGATGCTCCATCAAAAATCCACTTCCTTCTATTCCTAGGCACACAGCTGGACTATATATTCTAGCCTCCTGTGCTATTAGCTTTGATCATGTTGACTGAGTTATAGCCAAGAGAATGTGAGTAGAAGGAATGCCTGCCAGTTCTGGACTGAGGCTTTTAATAAAAAGATATCTCCATCCACATTCTTTATCCACTTCCACCTGCCAGATGCAATATTGAGGCTTTAGGGAATGACAGTGCCACAAGATGGAAGGAGCCTGGATTATAGAATCACCGTATGGAAGAGAACTACCTATGAATCAGCAACATCTGCCTCAATCAGTTACGTGGTGAGAATATACTTCTATTGGTGTTTGAGTCATTCCTTTTGGGTCTATTTAATGCAATAGTCTGATCTATTCTATTATATTCAGACATTTCTGTGGATTGATGTGGCCATGTGATAAAGTTCTGAAAAGTGATATGGACATAAAATTTATTGGGGGAGATTTCTGGGAAGACTCCTGAAACAGAGGTCAAATAGGTAGGGAAAGTACTCCTTCCCTTGATTTAAAAAGAAAAAAATTACTTCCTGTCTCTTTGAATGCGGATGCAACATCTGGACCTCCAATAGCCATATTGGAACGTGAAGTGGATTCGTAGATAAAGTCATGTATGAAGTCATGTAAAACAAAGATATACAAGGATCCTAGGTCATTGATTGACTCATTGTACCATCGTACTAGCTTTAGACTGTCTATTTAACCGTTTTTTTCAATAATTTTGAGATCATAATGATTTATAACTGTGTAATTTCAGGTGTACGTTACTATTTATCAATTTCTGAATAGACTTCATCACGCTCACCACCAGTAGTCTAATTTTTGTGCATCACTGTATGTATGTGCCCCTTTACCACTTTTGCCCACCCCCAGCCCCCTTCCCCTCTGGTAACCATTAATCTGTTCTCTTTATCCATATATTTGTTTATCTTCCACATATAAGTGAAATCATGCAGTATTTGTCTTTCTCTGTTGGGCTTACTTTGCTTAACATCATACCCTCAAGGACTATCCATATTGTTGCAAAGGGGATGATTTTGTCTTTTTTATGGCTGAGTAGGATTCCATTGTGTGTATGTATATATATACCACATCTTCTTTCCATCATCCGTAGAAGGGCACTTGGGTTGCTTCCACGTCTTGGCTAATGCAAATAATGCTGCAATGAATATAGGGGTGCATAAATCTCTTTGGATAAGTGATTTCAAATTTTTTAGATAAATATACAGTAGTGGGATAGCTGGATTGTGTGGTATTTCTATTTTTAATATTTTGAGAAATCTCCGTGCTGTTTCCCATATCAGACTGTTTTAAGTGAAGGAATTAACCCTTATGTATTTACACTACTGTTATTTTGGTTCTTTGTAGAGGCAGCTAAACCTAATATAGATGGAAATACAAACCACACATTTCCTGTCATAGAATTAATTGAGAGGCCTCTATAGGTACAAATCTAACCGTCTCCACCAAATATCCACTCTTGGCTTGCCAGAAATCCCGAAATCCCATACTGCAATGCTCAGCCTTTTGGTACAAGTCAGTAATTTTCTAATTTGTTATTGTTGTTGTTATTCAGGAAGACTTACCCTGAGCTAACATCTGTTGCCAATCTTCCTCTTTTTGCTTGAGGAAGATTAGCCCTGAGCCAACATCTGTGCCCATCTTCCCCTACTCTACATGTGGGTCACCACCACAGCATGGCTGTCGAGTGGTGTAGGTCCATGCCCGGGATCCAAATCTGTGAACCTGGGCTACCGAAGCAGAGTGTGCCAAACTTAACCACTGCACCGGCCCCTAAGTGTGTTTTTTTTGACATCACTTATGAGCTTGTTAGAAATGCAGATCCAAGGACTTTACTCTGACTCATTAAATTAGAATCACTGGGAATGGAGCCCAAGAAACTGTCTTTTGACAAGTTCTCTAGGTGATTTTTATGAATTGTAAAATGTGACACATTTTTCCCAAAAGCACCTGTTGGTACTCAATTGTTATTTGAGTTACATAATCATTAACAAATTGAAATGGATTTAGTGATTCTCAATACAGGCTGCACATTAAAATCACCCCAAGATCTTTAAAAACTTGCCTGTGCCTGAGCCAAGATTATCAGATAAGCTGATGGCAAAATTATGGGTGAAGTGTCCTGGCTGGAGTCACAGGTCATCCAGGAAGCAGAAAGTAGGCATAAGACTCAAAGTGGGATAAAAACACTTGCCTGACTTAGCTGTAGGGTTTTTGTATGAGGCAATGGATGTGAAAGACCTTTGTAAGTTATTGTATTATTTTCTAAATACATTCATGTTCTCAACTTCATCCAGAAACGGAAAAATATTATTATTACTACTACTACTAATAGTAATGAGAACAATAATACTAGATAATCCTTACTGAACATTTTTTACTATAGGACCAGAAGATTTGCTGACATTCTAGGGATTATTAAGTTCTCTGGTTTTATCCAAATTATTATGGGTATACTATAGGAAGCAGTGATGGTTGTTTTTAGACACTTGAAAATGAAGCCTTTAGCTAAGACACTGTCTTCATCTTGTAAGGAAACTGGTTTCTGTTAGTGGCCATTTACCTGTTGAAGACACATCAGTCTGTTAATGACTATCTTTCTCCTCCACAAAACAGTACTGAATATTAAATTAGAATCCAAAGCAGAAAATAGTTTTCTGTTTTTGGATTATTCCAACTATAATACGTATATAATTAATCACCTCGAGATAGTTAGTTTGATCAGATTTTATGTGCAAATATGCACACCCTTTGAATTCATGAGCCCTTTGTTTACTTGTTATCCTTAGCCACATAAGATTTTTGTTTATTTCTTGGGTTGCTAATATTTTCTGGATTTCCTACAAACAACTCTGGTCAGTGGAGAGAAATTTTAAAACATGGAACTCTGATGCTGCATATTTTGCTTCCTATATGAAAACAAGGAAAATAAGAAAGAGACAAAAAGCAGGAACAATGTAGGTGCAAAGTGAGAACCAATAAGCTAAAATCCAACTGATGAGACAGAGACACTTGTGTCAATCATTCGTAATACTGAAAGGATGCTTCAGCTTACAAGAAATATTTCTGGTTTCTTTATTTAGGGGACCTCCCAAATAAATTTTAAATGTTTACATTCTCTTAGAAGACATATAGGCTGATGGAAGAAGAAAGAAAAAATACAAAGGGACAAATACATAAGGGGGAGAGACTTTCTCACATATTCTGTGAAGAAATGCTGTGTTAAAACATTTCACGTTTCTTATGTTTGAGAATGCTTTAAGTGTTCTGAAGAAATAGAAGAGTTCAGGCTCCTTCAAGATAATCTCAGGCAAGAAGTAGCTTTGAAAAGTCTAGGAGGGATGGGGTTATAAAATTCAGTTTATCTTAATCCTTTCAGAGTTAATTAGCTATTCATTATAAAAGAGGAAGGGAAGAAAGTTGAGAGGAGTAGGAAGGCAGAGGGAGAATAGAAGCTAACCAAGCCGGTAATTTAGTCACCCAGGTAACCATGCGCTTTCTGAAATAAAGGTAGTTGTCAGGGACTGTGATTGTTAAATAGAACAGGAGGGAGAAGGGGTGGTCTAATCTTTTTCCATATTACATGTATATTCATTTATTGCTTATTCCTACAGGAGGAACACTCAAGGAATAGGGGTATAGAAAAAACAGCAAGTTGAGGCCTTATACTTATCCAGTGAAACATTTAGTGAGAGATAAACAGCAACTAGTAAGAGGACATATCATGTCAACAAAGGCTCAATTGAGCCAGGCTGCACTGAATGACACCAAGCTTTGGGCTGGTGCAAAGCTAAAGAGAAAAGTGCAGGGTGGCCTTTCATAAGCAGGGCAATGTCAATGCTGGATGTAACTGAAGCAAGGACTAAGAAGTGTATCAAAGTGACAGGTTTCCTTGTTCTTACTGTCTTGTAACTGTAAGAAATTGTGCAATCAATGAGACCAGCCCCGGAAGACCTCTGACCCTGGGAAGTGACTCAAAATCAGGCCATAACTTTGATTTCATTAAGTAGAAAGTTGTTAGTCATGCCAGTGAGAATTGGGTTTGGCTATGGATATCCCAAATGTAAATGGTTTAAATAAAATAGAATGTATTTCTCTTCTCTGTAAAGAAATCTAAAGGTCCAGGGTTGGTACGTGAGCTCTGCATTCATGAAAGTCTTGGGCTGATTATGTTTTTTGTTCTGCTTTCCTCAATGTAAGCTTTATACATCCAAGATGGCTGTTCAACTCAATGGAAAAAGAAGGACAAACCTACTTCCTTTAAGGACACTTCTCAACAGTTGCACATGACACTTGCTTTTGTATCCCTATAGCCAGAAAAAGGTCACATAGTCACATCTAACTTAAAGGGAAACTGAAAATTATAGTCATCATTCCAGGCAGCCACATTTCCAGCTAAAAAGTAGTAGTTAAATAACTAAGGAACAGGAATAAAACAGAAATTAGGCAGATTAGGAGTCTCTACTATCTCTGACACTAAAGCACAGGATTGAGGGAGATCTTTTTCTTTTTTGCTACAAATTATAAAATAAAAATAAGAGTATTCTTCATCGTTTCTTTGTTGGATTCGATTCAATAATAGCTTATTTGGCACCTAAAATGAATAAAGTAATCTACAATCCACAGAGGAGGAAAAATAGAAAAATAAAACACACAAAAAATCCTACAAGGCAGAATGTGATAAGCATTGTCAGAAAGGCCTAAGCAAAGTTCTGTATATTCAACAGGAGAGAGAGATTAATTCTAGCTAGAGCATTAGGAAAGGAAATATTTCAGACTACGGATGGATAAACTATGGTCCTGGGGGCCAAATATGGCCCACTGCTTGTTTTTGTAAATAAGGTTTCATTGGAACACAACCACGCTCATTCATTTACATATTGTCTGTAGTAACATTTGTGCTACGACAGAAGAGTTGAGTAGTTATGACAGAGACCATATGGCCCACAAAGCCTGAAATTTAATATCTCTTTTTATCAAAAAAATATATAGTATTTGAGACTGGCCAGAAAGAATTCTAACAAGAAGGGCGTTGTAAGCAGGAGATAGTCTGAATAAAGGCAGTGATGCGAGAAAATTCTGAGTATGTTTGTTCATAAAAGGAAAACTACAGTAAAATTTGTAATACACAATGAATGGTATCCCCCCAAAAAACTTAATTGTGTAAAATGTGGGGTTATATTTTTGAGAGAATAATGGAAAAACCAGGACTGTCCTATTTAGCTAGCCTACCAGGGATCTGGTTGAACAATTCAAATTTGTCCAGGTCTTGGCTGCAGTTTGGCAATACTTGGTAGGTGACTGTCAAAGTTCTTCCAGGACAGGAGTAGTAACTACAAGAATATCCCAAAATTTGGCACATGTTTTACTGGACAGACCCAGAAATTAGATAAGGCTGGCAACATGTGACATGGCCTGCATCTCTCTACTTCCCCAAATTGGATTCCTTACTCATCCCTCCACCAGCCTCATGCTCTCCTTCATATCTTGCCTCTTACCTCCCTGGCCCAAGGTAAGAACTTTAACCTCAATGCATTTGTAACTAGGCCTGTACAGAAGATGGGAGCCAGTGGCCAATCAAGTTAGACCCAAGTTTGCTTTATTACAGGGAATATTATCACAGGATTTTATATTAATTCAGCTTGGTTGGAGCCTAAGGTCCTTCAAAGAATAGCTTGGAAAGTAAGACTAAAAATACATTGTGGAAGGTATTTAATGACATACTAAGGCAATTGGACTTCATTCTGTAGGTAATGGGGAATAATTAGATAAGGGGTTTTTTTTTTTTTTTTGTGAGGAAGATCAGCCCTGAGCTAACATCCGATGCCAATCCTCCTCTTTTTTCTGAGGAAGATCGGCCATGGGCTAACATCTGTGCCCATCTCCCTCTACTTTATATGGGATGCCGCTACAGCATGACTTGACAAGCAGTGCGTTGGTACACTCCTGGGATCCCAACCTGCGAACCCTGGGCCGCCACAGTGGCGTGTGCACACTTAACCGCTTGCGCCACCAGGCCGGCCCTAGATAAGGTCGTTAAATATTTTTTTTTAACTATGAGATAGCTTGCTCTCTTATAGACAAAAATAACCAAAGCTATGGCTGTTTGAAATTAAGAACTTTATTGTTTTAAATAATAAAAAGCATATTCAGGTATAAAAGTTCAAGTTTTAGATGACAACTTGTGGGAAAAGAACTGCCTTGTACCTGAGAATGACAAGAATATCATACTACGTCCTATACTTTCAAAGCTATTTCGATGACAAGAAGCATCTAGAGGCTACAGACTCATTTGTCACAGCTGATGAAGGAAATGAAGAGGGAGATTCCCAGTCCACTAGACTGTGAGCTACCTGAAGGCAGACACTCTTGCACGTCTGAATCCTCAGCACCTAGGCATATCCTGTTAATATACAAGGACATATAGAAGGTGTAAATGATTGGTTTAACTGCAGTTAATCCTATCTTGTTTGTTTTTCTCAACACAGAGCAGGGGTATATTAGCACATCTGATTAATGAAGCTCCCTTTTCTTCTGGATCCTAATTATAGAATTTAGAAATCATCCGTGTACACTTGCACTGTATGATTCTGTAACCCATTGGTGACTAGGCATCTCCTGAACATGTGTGTGTGTGTGTGTGCGTGTGTGTGTGTGTGTGTATGTTAATTGGTAAGATCCCATTCCTACATTTACCTGCTGCTGTCTGCTCTGAGATTTTAATTGTTCTGTTTTTTAGTTAATACCACACCAGATGCACTCAAGTACATTTGACAAGCTCTTCCTTTTAATGAGCATGTCGGAAATTTGTGAAATTCAGCTTTCTTGCCTTACCTGTATATATAAATGCAGAAAGTAGACTCTCAGCATCAATGAGAGTTGCTGCTGAGATTTGAAAGAGGCCTTTGGCCCATTGTCTGCTAAAAGTATGTGATTTTTATCACTCAAAATTTAGCAAGTAAATAGCCCTGTTTCTTCCAGCTCTCTAATGCCTCTCCAGGGCAACATGAAATCTTTTCTAGACTCTACTTTTTAATGTACCCCTGAAAGGCAAAGCAAGGTACTCACACTAGCTTCAGATTTCTAATTCCATTAGTACTTTAGTAGCAAACCTGAATCTCTGTAAAATTGCAAAAGGGTGAAATTTGACTCCAGGGTCCTTGAGTTTTCTTGTGTAAGAGTCTCTTCCAACTGTGTTTGTTCCCAGTGCCCTCCTTATGACACCGGGTTGTCTGGAGAACCTGAAAGTGTTTTTTCCTCTGGAGAACCTTGACCTTTGCAGCACACATCTTGTGGTCCTGAAGGAAACACCACCAAAATTTCAGGAACAGTGTCCTTGACATCATTGAGCTATTGAACCACTGTCAGTCACTGCACTAGTAACAACCTGCTCCCAGACTTGTTGTTTTATGAAAAAAAATAAGCCTCTATTTTATTAAGTAAGTGAGCTCAAAGTTTCTTTTACTTTCAGATGATAGTTCGGCCAAATGACACAGACTTAGTGCTAGCAGAGTAGAACAAGGGAGAGTTGTAGATGCTATCATAGAAGGCTCTAAGACATGAAAAAGGGGCACAAAGGAAGGGTTATCCAGTTTTACCTATGAGCTTCTGCTCTCACTTTGGTGAAAATAGCAGTCATATGACATCAAGATGATTTTAGAGGTTTGAAATAGTGAATAGCCCTGCTGGTGGCATGGGGTGCGTATTACATTTAGTGTTTTCAAGGCAGAATGCCCATATCCTTGTTCTGTAATCCTAAATATATTCCATGTTGCATTTTACCTCTTCTGCTCTTCAGGCCTGTTTGCCAGCTTCTAGTCTGAGATTCATTCCTCCCACATTTTGACATCTGCTGTCAATCATGTAAGGGAAACACCAAATTATTTCTTGGGACCAAATGTTACAGGCTTCTCTGGTTCAGGTGAGTAATTTACAAAAGTTCTAATAAAATTCAGAGTGTTTGAACTTGCCGTTCCATGAATAGTAAGCAAATGTCTTGAAACAGAGTGCAACTTGGGACTGAAAGACATGAATCAAGCACACTTAAAAATGAACAAATGGAAAATGAAGGCTGATTACTGATTTTGCCCTGGCAGTTATTGTCACGAATCTTTAGCTGCTTGTATATGATTTGTTCATATGATTCCCACATCCCTTGCTGTCATAAATATTTCATAAGATATTCAAAGCCAGCCCACAGCCAAGTAATAACAAATGTCAGATGACACATTAGGAAGATGCATGGAGATTTTAAACATAAATTCCGTAGCAAAGCTTGATTCACATATTATGGTCACTCTAAAGAAATAATATTCACAGAGAAGTGTGAGTCTACGATTAGCATAGACACCTTGATTAGTATCCCATTCTCATTGGAAAAGAAAGAGAACAGCAGCTCCGGTTTTTTTCCAGGCTTTCTGCCTACTCTCCATTCTCTTAAGCATCAAGAAGCTTTTATTGCAAATGTTACAAAAAGACCAAGCTTCATGCACTGTACGGATTTAATTATCTTCCTTTGAGTAACACATATTGTGTTCTTAATCACAAGACTTGTCTTTGGTAAAATTTTCAAGTTGCCAAGTTAGATGAAGTCTCATTTTTTCTTTTGGTTTCAGTTTTTCTCCTTTGACCCATCCCTAATGGGGGCTCATAGGAGACCCCTAATGATACTCTAGAGTTCACACGGATGTCACCACTGTAGAATCTGCCTTTTCCTTCACTTATCCTCAATCCAACTCTACTCTGTTCATCAGAGCCCTATTCACTTGGGTCTTGCCTCTGAATTACTGGGTGACAGTTTCCAGAGAAACTAAAGGAGGTCCATATGTCAATGACCGGCAACAGCTTCATGTGTTTACTTTTCTGCATAGTATGTATACATTTTGGCTGGAGCTTTCAGAGCCTTAACTCAAGATAATGATTACTGTGAAAATTCCAAATTCCAAGTACTTTGAGAAGTCAGATGGGGAGAGAGAGATTTTTAATCAGGGGTGTCTTTTCTGGCATTCTTCAAATAATGCCACTAGACATTGCCTAATGTCCCCATACATATGATTGACTCATCTCAGAAGCAATCTTCTTGAAGCAATTGAGAAGCTGAAATGTTCAGAGGAAAGTCTTCTTAAAAGCTTACCTTTCTTAACGCTGTTTAACACTACTGATTACTGTGTTTATTTTCATGATTTTCTCCCTTTACCCACCAAATAGGGGTTGGAAATATGATTTTTTTTCTGTTGGACACTACCTTTGGTCAACTATATTTGATATTCCTCATTTATTTAAATAAAAATTGTTGAGTTAACACAGCCATTAATGGCTAAGTAAATTGAAATCTAGCTCTCTAAAATTTCTTTCTTCCTCTCAAAATTCCCCAGTACTTATTCATTAATTCAAAGAAGCATTTTTTAAGCACCTCCTGGTGTGTGCTGGAAACTATGTGAAATCTAGATACAAAGAGATGACTCATGGTTGCTGGTCTTGAGGATTTCACAGTATAATGAGGGGGATTTTTCAGGTAATAAACTCATAATGAAACAGAGAGTGGTGACTTCTCTGGTAGGAGGTACATAAGACATTGCTATGGAAGCTCAGAGGCAGTAAGCTGAGCTTCTGGAAGCTGGCCTTACCAAAAAAGAAAATGCAGAGTTCTGCAAAAGGGCAAGTGGTTAGAGGCAGTAAAGGTAGAGCAGAAAGAGCACAACTGGATTTAAAACGAAATAAACCTATATTATACAACCTCTTCGAGTTCTTAGCCTACCCATCTGTACAATGGAGATAATAAATCCTACATGACGATTTTTAAATGAGGATTGCAAGTGATTATAAAAGTGGTTACTAATTTAGAATCTTCATTCCTTTCAGAACACGCCTCGAAAGAAGTCCTGAATTTTTGGGACTCTTCCAAGGAATCACTGTAGCCCCAGTTTTCTGCTACCATTTTCTCATAAGATTATAATTATACTGAAGAACTGACAGTCTTACACTCTTAGTTCAGGGGAGATAGGAGGAAAGAAACGATAGGGAGAGAAATGAGTGAAAAATACCTGTGGTGGATAGAAGAGTGTTAACTTGCCCTAACAGTAGGGTAAGTGAAAGTACCTTAAACTTTATCTTCTTCCATAAGAATAAAGCACGTACCAGAGTCACAACTGTTTTAAGTCTCTTTAAAAAGCTTAAATTTTTGTGATAGAAAGAAATTTGAGAGACAATCTTTATTCATTGAAGACTCCATTCTTTATGATGTATAATATTTGTAATGACTCCACCTTAATTTAAGAATGATGTAAAAATACTCTTAGTGGGTACTTATTGCTGTATGAGAAGATTATAAATTAGAAAGTTATTTCTATTAGCAACAACATATGGATATATATATATATATATATATATATATAATTACTAATTTGTTAATAGAAGATGTTAGCAAAAATGTTATGTTTATATTGAGGACTAAGATAGTTCCTAAAGGGAAATTATCAGAAATACTAAGAACCATGTTCCAACACAGACACTCAGAATACTGAGAAGCTGGGCATGGTATCTCCAGGGGCAAATAGGGATATAAGGGCCTTTTCCTGAACAGAGAGTCTAACACTTGGGAAACTGTCCAGCTCCTGCCTATGTGTATATCTCATTGAGTAGATAAAAGTCTCCAGGAAACCATTTAGATGGAATAACTTCAAGGACTGCTTTCACACTGAAGTTCTACCTGTCAACATATCAAGAGAGTTGCTTGTAACTTTTCTATCATCTGTAGATGACACCTTTTATCTCCAACAGTAAGTGAGCCAGTGGAGAGTTGATCAAATAACCATAGGCTTCTCCCTTCCTATCTGTTTGTGACTCTCTGGGTTAGATATATGGGAAAGAGGGAGGGACAATAAAACATTTCTTTAGTCAGTCACAAACTTCTACTTTTGTAGTTTATTACTATTACCATTACTAGCTTTAAGGTAAAACTGTCTGCCATAAACTTCAGTACTAAATCAAGTCATGTATGTATGTTCTGTTGGTGATGGTGGTAGCAGTCAGGGGAAGGGGACAACAAAGGGAGGAACCTGGCAAGGAGTTGTGTTTGCCACTATAATGTGCACTAGTCCCTGAAAAAGACAATTTAAATAATATTCTATGGACGTAATAAAGACTACACCTATCACTGACCTGCAGGGCAAATAAAGAAGAAGCATATGGTGTCTCCAATGTCTTTTGGGCATTGTTAGTAAAACAAATTGTGCCTGAATTTATAGTTCTAAACTCACTGATAATATAAAGACATCCCAAAAGCAAAAGATGGCAAAACCACAACAGCCAGAACCCAAAATCTTTTGCACAATCAATGTATACCGTCCCTGCCACTGGAATGAAAACTCAAACTCACCCTACTGAAAGTGGAGCGAGAAAGCTATCTTTGAGGAAATATTTGTGGTCATATCTCTCCAGAGCCACTGAAAAGTTTCTGACAACATAGCTCTAAATACAGTTACAGGATAGTAATCTTACACTAGAATTGTAGGGTTGAAAGGATCTCAAGGTTCACTAGCCCAGACCCCACTCAGGTTGGGTCCTGAGATCATCCTCTAAACAATCAAGAAACTCCTTTTCCTTTGTCAAACTGGGTAACATTCCAGTTTTTAAGCCAGTCTGCTATTCCTATGATAGCTAAATGCTGTGATTTTTATAACATGTTAAAATACTTCAGCATTGATAGTGTGATCTTATGTAGATGTTGTTCAGGTTAAACTTCAATTTGGAGGGCAGTTGCTTGTTCAGATTAAGAATCCACAATGGTCGGATTAGGGCAGGGCCAATTCACACTTCAAAGGTTGTCAACTACCTTCTCTCTGAAAGGCTAGACTCCAGAGCCAGAGTTTTCAAGGGCTTCTGTTATTCTATTTCTATTAACACCTGAGGCTTTTGCTAATTATCATACAGAATGTCAGAAATAGATTTTTATTGGTGACATTTGTTACTTGTTAATTAGCATGATGAATTGTTAGAAATGGGCTTTTGCTGGAGAAATGAAAGGTATTCAAGATATTGATATGAATACTGGCTAAAGTATTTTGGAGTTTCTCTCCAGATTTGATAAAAGTGTTTTAGAATCCAGTGAGATATTTCTGTCAAGTTGATCAAAAAGAGTTTGAACGCCACTGGTCTAGGTTCTAGAGGATTTCTAGTTGCCTGATGTTGACTATAGACAAAAATTCATGCCTCTAGAATAGTGTTGTATCTGCCGTGAGTTTACTTTCATGCAAGGTAGTGGTAGGAACACCTAAAATGACAGGGAGCTAAGCCTTTATAGAGCTTACAGAGCAGATTTATGATCAGTTTCTGCATGCTTGCTAAGGAATGTTTATTTAATATATGTGTTACAGAATTTGGTCTTATACTTGCTTTCATTACAACCTGGCAATGAGGTTTGGGTAAAATAGCTAAACCTCATTCACCTCAAACTACCTTAGTGACAACCCTTATCTACAGAAAAGAACCTAAGAGTTGTGCATGCTCAAATTGGCTTAGGTCAGTTTGCAACAAAAAATTTCTCTATAGCTGCATTGAGTAATAACTTTGTGAAGCAAAAGCCTCATGCAAAAAAGAAGAGATGAGTCCCAAGTAGGTGTTTTATTTCTGACCCCAGTCTCTTTTTTGACATTTGTTGGGTTAATGCCTTTAGGGCTGGCCTGTCAGAGGAAGATCAAAGCTCAGATTCTTACAGGAAGTGAAAAAAAATTTTTCTGCCTTGCCTTGTGTATCCTTAATTAAAGCCTTTGAGAAACACGAGTGTAAGGATTAGATAGAGGTTTTTTTTTTTTGTCCAGGAATGTGCTAAATATCACAGATTTTCTAGTGCTTTGTTCTCTCTCTGATTTAAAACAGGAAAAGAATATTCATAAGAAAGTTAGAAAACAGTGATCTGCCTTTGGTTTCTAGGAGAAAAGTGTTTATGTGGAGGGGGAAGTTGGAGGGATAGTTAACCAGAGAAAAACTTAAGGAGTGAAAGTTGTCCTCTTCATCGACCTAATGCAGGGCCATTGCTGGGCTTGTGAAGTATAGGAAAATGGCTTATCAGAGAAGAAGATGGTATCTCATTTGACTCCATCCCTCTGGAATTCCTTAGGGGTCAGATTAAAAAACAACTCTAATCAATAAGAAAGGGACACAGATACTGCTAGACCAAGTTAGTTTGGAATATACCCAGACCAAAGCTTCCAAGAGAAACTGGAGAGAGGCAAGTGTCCAGAAAATTTTAACAAAAACCTTGAAGATCATGAATAACTTAGTTAATTCAATCAAAAGTAAGAAGTAAAAAAAAAAAAAAATAAAGAATACTCCAGGCTTGCTCGTCTCTGTCTCTGAATAATGACAAACTCTTCTCTGCAAGACTAAATCTGGACTCAGATTTATGAATATCACCTGATTAGCACTGGCCTATTGCTGCCTCCACTCTTTATTCCCCACTGCCACCATCTTCAATTCTTTGTATTCTAGACTTAAGTCCTTGTATTTGTATTTCCTTTCAGCTATATTAGTTTGCATTTGTTAGTGTTCCTTAGGCTTTTCAAATATTGTTAATTTTTCGCCCCAGGTTAAACTGTGAACTATCAGCTCTAGGTACTATGTTGTTGTATTTTATTATCAAAGAATCTATAACAGTCTCTGATTTTATTGCTTTGGAATAGAATATCAGAATATTAATTAAGATTACTTCAGTAACCTTGGATAGATTATTTTACTCTGAGAGTAATTAGGAACAAAACCGAGATTAGTCAGTGACTCTGAGTTGTAGCTCTCTAATTTCCAAGTGGCTTTTTTGTTCCCCCGCCCCAGGTCCAAGTTGAAAAACAGATGAAGGAGAGTAGAGTTAGAGATAGGAGAGAGAGAGAGAAAGAGAGAGAGAGAACAAATTGGTGCTGACTTGCTTGGCACTGGTGAGAGTAGGAGATTCCTGTGCAGACCATTTCTGGACAACTCTTGGTAGAACTGGCAGATAAGTAAAGACTTGGTATAGTTCTTATAAAATGGTAGTTCACGGCACTCTCCCATTTTGGAATAGCTTGTTCGAAGGCATTAGCTATGTATAAAACCTGTTGTTAGAAATGGGTTATTGATACCTGCATTATTTGTCCCAGTTGGGAGTCTCCAACTTTAATGAGGATCCTATCCTCCCCATCTGCCCCTTAAGGCCCTTCAATCCGTGTTCCATGTATGCTGGGTCTCCAGCCTTTACAGATGCTGGCTCTTATTTGACAGTTGGAATAACTTTCCTCTGGGCACTACCTCCATCCACCCTCCATCTTATGCTTCATCTTCATAACACTTATAAATCTAATGTACTTTCCTCCCTTTTAGCTGTTAACGGAGATACACCTATGTCTTTACTTCAAAAATATCCCATTTTATAATTTTCATATACAAAAATTCTCATTCATAAACAGTATTTTTACAACATTCCTAAATTGAAGGCAGAGTCATTCCATAATGCCATGGGGTGGTGGATGAGGGAACATCTTGCTTTCTTTCGTTTTATTCTTTATGACAAAAGAGCTACTTGCCCCTGCCAGTGTGAACTGATTGATTATAGAAGAAAGAGACTCCTATAGGCTCCCTACTAAGCTGACTTTAAGTTCTATTCCTCAAACATTGCTTCCAACGATGAAACAAGGGAAATGGCAATAGGCTCTATGAGCAATCACTTGTCATTTTATTTTGAGACTTAAAACTGTTTGTTGATTTTATTGTTAAGTCACAGGTGAGGATATTGGTATAAATAAAATAGTCAGTTGTCTGGAAATAAACTTTACAGTCAAGCTATGTTATCAGAAGATTTTTGACACTATTAGCGTGATCCCTACGGAGGGAGAGAAAATACCAAAACAAAAGCCCTGTTTTCTACTTGCAAAGCATGCTGGTCATAGGCAAAACAACTGGATGGATATTTTAGGGCATAATTTATTGGAAATGTAAATATGTCAACATTATAGTCTCAATGCCATTGATGCATAATTATTGCACATCTGTTTTACGCTTGCTTTAACTGCATGTTGCTCCCTTGTATGTTATTATTTTATTGTTTATACATAGATAACAGCCTGTGTCTGCAACACATCAATCTATTTGCTTTTCATATTCTTAGAATTGCATTGTGTCACGGTATCTTATCAGATAAAACAGTTAAAATTCATTAACTTGTATCCTAGCATTTACAACCATTTCTAGAGATTGTGCAAGAGGTTACTTTCTTTTTATATTTGGGGAAATAAAAGGATTTTCTAAGCAAGTGAATATGGAAACAAAGATTAGAAAGGGACTCTTTACACTTCTTAGTAAAATGTTTCTTTAGAAAAAATTTAAAGGGCTTATTTGCAATCAAAACTTGGTATACTTCTCATGATGAATTTTCATTTGTACATTGAAGCAGGTTCCCTAGGAACTGACTGTACAATACTTCTATAGGCTTATTTATATTATTGTGTTTATTTAAAATAATGTTGCTACATTTGTCTCAAAATATTTTGTTGATTCAACCTGGCCAATCAAGTTTATTTTATTATAGTGAGCTACATTACAAAGAATACTTGATCAGAATTCGGGTAACCTGGGTTCTAGTCATAGCTGTGCCCATTGATGACTACATGACCTTTGGCAAGTCATGTAACATCACTAGTCCTTGGTTTTCTAATTTGAAAAATGAGGAAGTTGTCTTTTGACTCTAAATGAGGAAGTTGTCTTTTGACTTAAGATTTATATATATATAATATTTTAGATACAGCCAATCAATTAATATATTAGACAAAACCCCTCTGAGTACTTATTCCACCTTTAAATGGATGTTAGCTGATTGGATTAGAGAAGGACACCTGGCCCAAGGTGGGCCTATCAGATAATGAGTATTCACCCTTAGAATTTGGAATTGAGGCACTGAGGGAGTAGGACAGTTAAGCAAAGGGTGCTTAATGAAAAAGATCATATGAAATTCTGGCCAGAGTCAACTCCAGAACAAGTCTAAGCCATAGTGAGGCTGGAAGTATGGAGGATCAGAGATCTATGAGTGAATGGAGAAAATAAGTGCAAAGAAAAATAGGAGAATTAAGTATATGCACATATAGAAACAGAGATGAGAGAATACATGACCTATGAGAGATAGGAAAAGCAGTTTCAGTTCCTGACTTTCCAGTTTCAGTTCCACCTGGCCAAATGGTGTTTTGGATTCAATCCTTGGGTGTATACAAGATTGCCTGTTATAGCCATAGAATAAACATGTCTTGACGTATTCTACTATGATTGTAATTCTGACCATTGAGTAATAAGATTATATAATTAATCACCAAATTTTTATTTAATGTTATGTTTTAGTAATGCATTAAGTGCTATGGAAGAAGCAAAATTAAAAATGAAGTTCAAGACATGGTCATTTTTAATAGAATCTTAGAGATTTTGGGGGGATGATTAAACAAACACTTAAGAGTGAATGATATTTGCCAATATTTTGGTTATTTTAGATCTCTTAAATGAAAACATGTATCACAGATGAAGCTACAGTAATACTTTATACACATTTCAGTCATTATAACTTTTATGTGCTTATAATTGTTATACTGTGAATAAGGATAACTTATGCAAACGTGTACAGGATGATATATTGGTTGTAAGTTGCTCTGTGTGGGTGTTGTTTGGAGGACTAGCTATTATTTCTATTCATGCCTAATTTAGTCACTGGAATCACTGCTTGAGGACAGAAATCATACATTCTTCTTTTAACCTTAGCACCCCTACTTCATATAGAAGTCAAGAAGTTAAATTGATTTCTTTCATGATCCAAGCAGGATATATTATGAATAGGGAAACCTGAATTAACTTTTCCTATTGCTGTGAGAAACATTTTCATTTAGTGTTTTTTTCAAACTAATTCTGTAAAGTATGTATTGCTTCTTGTCTGTGGCCACTGAAGTATCTACACAGTTTGTTTAGTGGTCAGCTAATGATTGGACAGAGATATCCTTAAAATCCTGAAGCCAATAAGTCTCCCAGTCTTTGCCAATGATCTAAGTGTATGTGTTGGGACACACTTTTAACACTTAGCCAGGCAGTCTACAACTCTGCCTTAGCCTTCACTTCCTGATTGTGCAGTCTCAAGGTCAGCCTGAAGTGAGAGCTCAGGATCTCCTTAAGTCTTTCTTGGACATGTGCACAGCCCTACACATGTGCTCAGTCCTAGGCATCTGTGTAGCCTTTTAGGTACTCAGGTATATGTCTTTTAAACCCCCGCATGCACATCTCATTCCCCGATTTTTGCTTTTAAGCTTTTGGGTTAGCCTAGTGTTTGCTCCATCTCTTATTTACAACCTCGGGCAGCTGAAATGTTCAACAATTGCTTCTGATGATTTATTACAACAAACTCCCCTAGGAAAAGGGCTGTTTGCACTGGACAAGTTCCATATCTGGTCAAATAAAGACAGACATGTGAGTGGTGTCTTCTAGGGAACCAACAAATAAAATAATGACAATTATCTGAGAATTTGTCTTTGAAGAAGAATCTAACCTGTTCTGTTCCCTCCAATTGTTGCCAGGTTGCTGGTTTTCACCATGATTTTGCCTGTTGTTTTCAAGGCTACCATGGAATTTGGGAGGGGAGTTATAGGAATAAAGCAATTTAAAACACTACAAAGCTTGCTGTTCTTGCTGCAGTTCAGCCATTTTTGTTGAGTAAACACTCCCCACATTGCTGCAAGCCTCTGGTTAATGTCCAGAGTTCTGAAATGCTGGTTCATATACATATTTACGTATATATATATATTTTTTGGTAAGTGTTCTCGTTGCTTTTATGGAGGAGAGAATTTTTGGAGATCCATACTCTTGCAGTTTTCACTGATGTCATCTCCTCTCCTTTCTCTTTCCCTTTATTTCCCTTCACCACAGAAAGCCTTCTCTGCTTCGGCCTGCATGTAACCAACCTGACCAACCCCACTGCTCCCAGGTTTATTTCACTTCAGTTCAAGTGACAAGTCCAGTTGAAAACAAAATCTCCCATTTCCCATTCCAAATTCTGGAAAGAAATAATCTGATTGGTGCAACTTTTGTACAGTGTTTACCCCTGATCCAGTTAAGTGTGGTCAGGATGACAGTGTCACATAATATTACCATGGAATAGGGGGGCAAATATCTAATAGGGATTTATTTGGGCTTGTTGGAAACATCGAATAGTACTTATTATATAATCATATCCCTAGAACTAGCAGAGACTAAATAGTCAATACATTGTGAAATGATGAGTGAATGAAACACAAAGATAAATATCAGGGAATTCTCAGTTATCAATACAAAATTATTATTATAAACTCAGGAGAATGAAACAAAAAACAATAAAAAGGGAAAATAACTTTTATTCTTACTATTCTGAGGTGGTCATTGTTAACATGTTGATCTTCTAGCTGTGTAGAAATACTTTATGTATGGACAGCTAATCTTTGACAAAGGAGCCAAGAACATACAATGGGGAAAAGAAAGTCTCTTCAACAAATGGTGTTGGGAAAACTGGATAGCCATATGCAAAAAAATGAAAGTAGATCCTTACCTTACACCATACACAAAAATTAACTCCAAATGGATTAAAGACTTGAATGTAAGACCTGAAACTGTGAAAGTTCTAGAAGAAAACATAGGCAGTACGCTCTTCGACATCGGTCTTAGCAACATCTTTTCAAACACCACATCTGACCGGGCAAGAGAAACAATAGAAAAAATAAACAAATGGGACTACATCAAACTAAAAAGCTTCTGCACAGCAAAGGAAACCATCAACAAAACGAAAAGACAACCTAACAATTGGGAGAAGATATTTGCAAACCATACATCTGATAAGGGCTTAATCTCCAAAATATATAAAGAACCCATGCATCTCAACAACAAAAACTACCAACCCAATTAAAAAATGGGCAAAAGACCTGAACAGACATTTCTCCAAAGAAGATATACAGATGGCCAACAGACACATGAAAAGATGTTCAAAATCACTAACTATCAGGGAAATGCAAATCAAAACTACAATGAGATATCACCTCACGCCCGTCAGAATGGCTATAATTAACAAGACAGGAAACAACATGTGTTGGAGAGGTTGTGGAGAGAAGGGAACTCTCATACACTGCTGGTGGGAGTGCAAACTGGTGCAGCCACTATGGAAAACAGTATGGAGATTCCTCAAAAATCAAGGATAGAACTACCATATGATCCAGCTATTCCACTGTTGGGTATTTATCCAAAGAACTTGAAAACACCAATTTGCAAAGGTACATGCACCCCTGTGTTCATTGCAGCCTTATTCACGATAGCCAAGACTTGGAAGCAACCTAAGTGCCCATCAAGGGACGAATGGATAAAAAGCTGTGGTATATATACACAATGGAATACTACTCAGCCATAAGAAACGATGAAATCCAGCCATTTGTGACAACATGGATGGACATTGAGGGCATGATGCAAAGTGAAATAAGTCAGAGGGAGAAGGTCAAATACCGTATGATTTCCTTCATTAAGTAGTAGATAATAACAACAATAAACAAACACATAGGGACAGAGATTGGATTGGTGGTTACCAGAGGGGAAGGGGGGAGGGAGGAGGGTGAAAGGGATAATTGGGTACATGTGTGTGGTGATGGGTTGTAATTAGTATTTTGGTGGTGAACATGATGTAATCTATGCAGAAATAGAAGTACAATGATGTACACCTGCAATTTTTACAATGTTACAAACCAATGTTACTGCAATAAACAAAAAATTAAAAAAAAAAAAAAAAAAAAAAAAAAACTTTATGAAAACTTTCCCATATCATTAATTGTCATTCTAAAACATGAGAATTTAAGATTTCATAGTATTCTCTTTCTAATTCTAGGGTTCCCCAAACCTCAATAGTCCATGGGTACCAATGGGTTCACCTTAACCATTATAACTCAAATTTTACTGGTTATTTTCCTTACATACTTAACGTAAAACTTCAAATGTACACAAAGTCCTACTTCTCTAGGAATTGTTTCATCTGTGACTATGAATATTATTTTACATAAACCTTGTGTACAAATTTATATGCTTGGAATTAATTCACAGGAGGGGTTTTCTGTACTACTTGGTCAAAAAGTATAAATATGTTTGATGCTCTTGATACATCTTTGTCTAATTGCTCCTTAGACTTGATTTTTAAAAGCTTTTTTCTAATGAGATTTTCTAAAATCTGATAGAAGAAGCTCTTCCATGTGTCTAAAATATTTATTGCATTAACTTAAGTGAATTACTTTTCTGAATATTATACTGTTTCTTGAAAAGTCTAAATTTACTGTGACAAATTGTATACCCCCCCATACACTATTTGGTCAACTAAAAATGATAATTTTTCAATTGTTACATAATAATTTGTCTCATCAATTTACTGTATAATTTCAACATTTTTGTTCCATTTTTAATGATGATTTTATATTCTGTTTAAAGAAACTTTGCATTCATGACTAAAGATACCCCTTGTGGCATTGTATCCACTGAAGGAAAGTTATTGAAGTCTCTGAAAGCATAGAGATGGCTATTTACTACCTCTTGATGATTGCACTTCTCTGGGTGTAAGCTCCTAGGGAAAGCTTTTAGTCCAATTTTAATCTTCAATTTTCAAGGCGTTGTTCATTCAATTTATTCTGCTGCACATTCAGAAAGTCAATTTATCAAGAATCTCTGATCTTAGGCAATAATTATGCTATACTCCCCAGAGTTACATGTCTTTCATTTAGCTGCTTGTTTAAACTGGCAAGACTGTGTTTTTCTTTCTTGGATCTTCTTGTTTTATTTTATAAGTGTAGAACTGCAGGAGATTAGAGAGTCAGTATGCATAGTAATGTCAATGGTAAGTGCAAAATTTGAAGGGAAGATATACAGGTTATGACTGCAAGACTGAATTTAACCAGATTGAATTGAATTATAGTTTGTTTCAATCTGATTGAGAGGAAATGAGCAATCTGTGACTGAGTAGTCGATTGGTTGGAACATTATACCAAATACTACTAATATTAGTGATGTCTTTTATTCAATCACTTTAAGATCTGAGTACTTATGTTACTAAAAATTGTTCTATTATCTAAAATTTCAAAGAGATGGCATATTCTCTGTCCTTAAGATGCACACCTTTTCATAAATCTACAGATGCAAACAAATGAATCTAATGGGTGACCCTGTATATAAATTGAAATATCAACTATGTTAATAAAGTTAATAAATTAAGTATTATGCACACTTAGTTACTTGCATTTCCCCAAATTTCTCCAGTCTCTGGACAGAAGCAGCAATGATAATCAAATTTCACTCACTCTCGCTTTCCTTTATGTCAGTCGCTTACATGTCTCTGTCAGTGAGGAAATACACTTTTAGGGGCTTAAGAGTGGACTCCCCAATCTCTTGCTGGGTGCTGGGCAATTCAGGTGGCTACTTGTATTCTAGAAAAATTGAGACACTGAAAGTGCCACAGTATGCTGTAGAAAATCTGTCTTTTCTTTTCTCAAGTTATATTCCACTCTGCAACAGAATAATGTGCCAATTAACATCACAAAATTCTGAGGCTGGGAGATGTGTTCCTTTTCTACAAGACCGGTAGGAGGCAGCAAACTATACATACGATTATGTATATAAACTCAAATATCCCCTTAAGTAGAGTTACGCGTTTTAGACTGGAGCAGGGGAAGGAGTTTGCAAGCTCATTTTGACTTTCACATGAAATTATAACTTCCTGCTTAAACTTTCCAGTTATAAAGATGTCTTTGTTTTTCAACAATTGTCCTTTTTTCCTCAATTGCTTTAGAACTTGGGTAGAGAAGACAACTGCTATTTTTGGAGCATTCCTAAAGACTCCAAAATCTATGGGATGGGGTGATGCTGCTGGTGCCCAGGTGTCTTATGGAGTTTTGCATGAACCAGCGCTCTTGATTTTTTATTTACATCCCTCCTACTCTCCACAGCACTGAGGCATCAGTCCATGGTGGTCTTGGCCAGGAGACAAATCTGAGAGACACTGATTGTTCCCCTCCGTTCTGATGACTAGAGCTTTCTCACTGGGTCACGCTCATCACTCTTGCCTGGCTCCTTCTTCTCCAGGGAAAAGTCCTCACCTGGGAGGCTCCTCAAGCTCACGTGCTCTACCAGTTCACCAGCTGTGTTCAATGAACCTTAATCCCAGTTTGTGCTCAAACTGGGTGGGACCAATGGATCAGCTGGTTTTAGTGTGTAGAAATGTCATGGCTTAGAGCCAAACCCTGCAAGCCAGGGAGTAAAGTGTGGAACCAGGAGACCAAGTCAGGTTGTGGCAACTTGCTAGTTTGCAAGTACAGCCAGGGTCAAATTCAGAAAGCCATGGCTTAGCAAAGCCAAGGGCAAGATTTAAGTCTGCAGTCAGAGATTGTGGCCAAGGTTTTAGCTGGGTAGAAAGAGTCACAGGGGGTTCCTAGCCCAACCTAAAGGACTGTTATTGAACCAATGAAACTTTAAATCAGACTTTTAGAATTCTAAAGAAACATCCAGATTATATAATTACAGTAATTTTCAAAAAATTTTTAATCTTTATCACTCTGTTCATATAAATTCTTTCAAAGAAATTCACTATTTTTAATGCAATTTAGAGCCTGGTTGGCATATTTCTTAAGGAGTACAGACTCTCATGCCAGACAGACTGGGTTCAAATCCCAGCTCTGCCACTTAAACAATCTGTATGATCTGGTTGGACAAGTTTCTTCAATTCTCCATGCCCCAGTTCTTTCTTCCTTTCTTTGGTTTTTGTGGGGTTTTTTGCCATCTGTAAAATGGGGAAAATAATGGTACCTACCTTAAAGTGCTGTTATAAAGATGAAATGAATTAATACATGTAAAGCTTTTAAAACAGTGCCTAGTGCATACTAAATACTCAGTAATTCCAGGCTTCATGTCAAAGTAGAATGGCTCTGACTGAGGGAAGGATGGGTAATGGATATCTCAGAGCCTCATTCCCTCACTTAGATTAGAGCATGGAAGCCTCCATGAGGATTTATAGAATTCTTACGGTTTTCCAGAACATACTTTTAAATTCATTGTTCCAATACAACCCCCATCCAGTCCAAGAGCCCCCTCTACAGTACCCATGTCAGATACGGACATCTGACTTCTGCTTAACACTTTTGCCAGTGATGAGTTCGTTATTTTAAAAAGCTGTTACATAATACATTGCAAAGTTAAATAAGTCAGAGGGAGAAGGGCAAATACCATATGATCTCACTCATTAAGTAGTAGATAATAACAACAACAAACAAACACATAGAGACAGAGATTGGATTGGTGGTTACCAGAGGGGAAGGGGGTAGGGAGGAGGGCGAAAGGGATAATTAGGCACGTGTGTGTGGTGATGGATTGTAATTAGTATTTGGGTGGTGAACATGAGAACATGATGTAATCCATGCAGAAATAGAAGTATAACGATGTACACCTGAAATTTATACAATGTTGTAAACCAACGTTACTGCAATAAACAAAAAATAAAAGAGTTCTTAGACATGAAAAAAAAAATAATACAAAGCTGTTACACAGTTCTAAGTATCTCAAATGTTAAAGAAACAAAAAGTCTCTTACTCTGAAGTTAGAGGTACTATTGATCTAGGAGGCAACAGGATGTAACAGCAGAAGCAGTTACCCTTATTTCTTACAAATCTAAAATCCCATCTTTGCCACTTCTTAGCTTTATGACCGCGGGCAAGTGACTTAACTTTTCTGATTCTTCATTTACTCGTGTTGAAAGTGGGGATAATCTTAGTATATAACTCATACGTTTGCTATGAGTATTAAATGAGATGATATATGTGAAATGCCTGGCACAGAATAGGCACTCAGAAAGTTGCTTGTTATAATTCTACCCACTGGTCGTCTTTGTTCTTTGAAGATCGATAGAAGAAAATTCTTCCACATGATTGCCTATCAGATTTTATAGTTAAACAGATGACATAAACCCCACTTCCTCTCCTTGTCCTTTTGTGTTCTGGGTATTCTCCAATGTTCTTAATTTGACATTTCTTCCAGACCCCTCACCATCCTGGATGTCCTTCTTTGATTATTCTTTAGTTTGCCAATATCTTCTAACACTGTGGCAATCCAGCTTGATTACCATTTACATGTGGGGATTAGACCTCCCGTAGACAGAATGCTTTAAGTTTATTGAAACAACCTAATTTTCTGAAGCTTCTTTAAGTTTCTGGCTTATATTGAGCCCATGTTTAACTAAAAACCTAGATTGGGGTTAGAAATGAGAGACTTTACCTAAGTTGCTGTCAAACCATTTCTCTGTTCCTGCCTTATTGAAGGGACTACCTAACCCAAAGACTCAGTCTCTTGTTCATAAGATTAGTTTAGGAAGTGTGTGTGCATGTGCCACTAACAGTCTCCTGATATTAGGACATAGTATAGAAAATACCTATGATATCATATGGGCAAACGTTTTCTGCAATACCTCACAGTTTCTCCTTTAATGTCTTCTTTTTTGTCTGTTATATTCTATTGACCCCAAACTTTAAGATGATGGCTTCATAAAGGTGTATCATGAGAGTAATGGCAAAGACTAAAGAGGAGCCCAAATCTACTTCTCATTCTCTTTCCCAACAACAGACTCCCTGTGTTGGATCAAGTATGTTGGTTGGGATAGTGGCTGTGGTTTTGCTCTTTTTGAACATCTAAAGTTACTTACTCTTTTCTGACTTTACCAATTTAGACTTATGATTAAAGCAATGAATGTGGAGGCTTTATTTTGACTTATACTGAAGATCTACTAAATGTCAGTTGTTATGCCAAACTCTGGAGGTGGAATGGTCACAGAAATGTATGTGATATAATCTTTGCCCTTAACGAGATTACAGCCAGCTGGGACTAAATAATTCCAATATAATATAATAAGTACTATTTCACAAGTATTTATTAGTGCCAAAGGATCACAGAGAAGAGAACAACTAACTGTCTGCACGGTGAGATTGAAATAAAAGAGGTAATATATTTCTGAGACTTGAAGGATAAATGGGAATTTTTAAAAATTAAACAGGCTTTAAAGGTTTAAATGTCTTGTGTGTGCTTGTGTATTTATATCTATATTTGTATATTTACATCTATATATAAAATATATATGTGTGTTGAGTATTATATAAAACACATACTAAGTATTTTGGAGAGATGCCATCTACCTGCTTTAATTAAGAAAATATACTTTTTCAGCACTTTTGAATTATTTATTTCTATTGAACACAAAAAGTGTTTATCATTCTCACTGTACTCATTTAATACAGTTCAAAATGTCCTTTATTTATCTTAAGGACATTTCTTAAGTGTTGTTTTATGGATGTGTTCTCTTTAACGCAATTTAAAGTGAAACCACTGTGTTTAAACTGTTCTTTTATCCAGAATTTACTAATATAGACTTATCTCCCTCCAAGTCATTTAAATTTGAAAAAGCAGAATATATCTAGATATATGAGTAACAGATGCAGACAACCTAATGGATCTTAGTCAATTCTTGGCTGTGAAGAAAACCAATTTTAACCTGCGAAATCGATTGGAAATGTGGGAAACTCAGACAGCAGGAAACCAGTGACCAGGGCCACTTAAATTGGGTTAGAAATGGAATTTCAGACTACAAAATGCTTTAATATTTGGAGGAACTAAGCAATCTATTGAGTCTAGTTTGCTAGGAAGAAGTGTTAATCTTCCTGACTATGGAAGAAAAGCATATCCTAAGGGAAATTATAATTAAAGCACAACAGATTGTATTTTTCTTTTTCAGAGAAATTGTAAAGAGCAAGACAAATTCAGTGCAGCCTCCCAAAGGACTGCTCAAAGATCTCCAGGTAAAGAAAAATCTGTTCTGGAAACAGGAGGAAAAAGGAAAATGGAATAAAATAAGAGTCTACTGCATCAGTTAAGAATTTTAGGAAAGAGATAAAGGCAGCAAGAAAGTGAAATAAATTTGTGTTCACAAAAGCAGTCAGAAATTATAAAGAGGCACAGGTAATGGATTGTACAATTATATCATATAGAGATCAGAAACGAAATGGATTGGCTAATAAATTGAAAAAACTACAATTAAAATTGACTGTTAAGTATGTGCTTTCACAAATCTATATTTAACAATAACAGTACATTTCTTTTCTAAGAGCTATTTGGACAAGTTGGAGCTAATGGAAACTAGGAGAAAACTGAACAACCAGGAGCTAGTAATTAAATGAAAAATGAAGTATATTAGGGAATAGGAAACCTTTAGGTTGGATTCGCATATGTTTTATGTGAGCTCTGTTTTTACCTCTATATATCAAACTCAGTCTGTTTCTAGGCAGCTAAGCCAAGTAGGAGAGTATCAGTGGAAATCAGGTAAGTATGTTTAGAATCACAGGTAGTTGAATACAGTTGTGTCATAGGATGGAGATTTTACAATTTTTTTAGAATTTAGTAGCCATATATAAGAGAATGTAAGAAAACCATTGAAAATTATATTTGAAGGCATAATCAGTGGCTATTCTCCAATAGGCTGTTAAGAAATACTTCTGGTGAACAGACACCATTACCTCTCCAAATTGCAGCACTCCAGGGAGAGCTAGTCTCATGAGACACATGTGTCTCTCCTGTATTTTGGGATAGCCCAATGCATAATGATGCAATAGATAAAATTGTGTATTTTATTTTTTATCTTTCTGATCCCTGCTCTTAGATTATTTCCAACCAAGCTTGCCATCCAAACTTTCCTAAACCTATTCCTTATCAAAATCTGATGTATTCATGCCGTACCCTATTAGAGGCATACTCCCTACTGGCAAACTAATGAATTAAACTACACGACTGTGATCATGTGATGCCATGTACTTCTGGATTATGTTTACCAAGGGTTAATCATTTGAAAAGCGGTCTTCTGAACACCCAGACCCTCAAATTAATAACAAAAATGTTATTCTTATAGTAATAATTTCATGGAAATGTGGCAGGGTAGCAGGACAGATTATTTGGACAGGTCAAGCTTTCAAGCATCCTTCTAATCATACTACACAGATTCATTTTTGTCTTTGATACTAAGATTCATTGAGTATTTCATCATGTGTCTGTCTACTAGGTGCTTTACATGGATTAACTAATTTAATCATCACAAAATAACTCTATGGATTAGGTATTATGATTATACTCTGATTTACAGATGGAGAAATGAAAACTCTAAGATTAACTTGCCTCCTGTCACACAGCTAGTAAATTGTAGAGCTGGAACTCATACTTACCTGTGTCTGGTTCCAAGGCCTGAGTTCTTAACCGCTACTCATACTGCCTATATATCGCATTAGCTTTTCATGGAATGAGGTTTGCTTGAATGTGTATGTTATGAGAGGTGGGATAGAGCAGAAACATGGGAAGCATCTCTTTTTATCCTGAATGTCTACATGTAGGAACATCAATTAGGAAACACCTGGCTTCTCTGTGCTTTCCCTTATTGAATCCTTCTCTCAGAGGAAGAATAGTTAATTATCCACTTGGTAAATTCAAGAGAAAGAACTGGGCATGTAGAACTCAGCACCCTCTCCCTTTCTCTTTAAGCTTAGTCTCTCTGCAAAGAACATTCATTTTGCTCAGCTGCTTTGTGCCATAAGTCTTTCAAGGCCAGGCTATTCCCCTGCAGGGAGAGGCCAGCATTTTATCACACACTGTCTATTACCGGGGTTCAGCATTAAGAATTCCACCTTTGACACACACCTAATCCAAGTTCTTCAATAGCTCCATCAATAATAATGCTGACATTTAGTTCTAAAGCTGCCTTACTGCTTCTTTAGCCCTCAATTGGTTCAGAACTCAGTAGTGGAAAAGAGGGGTCAATTATTGATCACATCAAACTACTAGTGTTTTTATGGTTAAAGTTTAGAATTGTTTTTTGAGTAACAAAGGAAATAGGAACCAGAATTTGTTGACATGTTGATAGACATCTGCACAGTTGGATATATCTAGATTATGCTACTGTTTTCCTCTCCACTGATGTATTTGACATTGTTTTATATGTAACACAAATTTCTTCCTTGGTATAATTCTTGTTTAATTGTATTAAACTATTTCTTGATGAGATATTCGAAGTATGATTGTGGGGGACACTGTTAATTTAGCATCTTCATTTGATATGAGATCTCAATAAAGATATGACTAGCTTATTTAAAGAGAAATATTTGGCTTGAAAAATTTAAAAGTTTAGGTCAACTATAGAGAATGGGTTCATGGGCCTGGTAGTGTCAAAATCGTCAATTACTTGTAGCACTCAGTCTGGCTCTTGACTCCATACTATCTTCTTTTGTTTTCTAATTGTTTCGTATGTCTCAGTGTTGTCTCCCAAAAGAGATTAGATACTCTTCTAGACCAAGAGCAACATATTACGCTTCGTTTTCATCTTTCACTCCAATTCTTGCCACTTGCATGGCCAAAGATTATGAGTAACATAAAATTTTGTTGACTGGGAAAGTGAGAAAAAAAATAACCAAGTTAATTATCTGCAAATTACCAAGTTTTCTACCTGAATTATTTAATTTTCAACCAGTTATTGGAGAGGTATGATGTATATCTCTTTTCATATTTTGGCTCTTTGGGGTAGCCTATTGGCGACATCTTTCGTCAGTCTTTATTCACAAAACTTCTAATTGGACTCAGAAAAATAGGTTGAAATTTCCATGATATTTCTGCAACTTTAGTGGGACTGAGTAAGGTGGTAAAGATGTCATGGAAGGAGGCTGCTTTGATCTTGGAAGCATTTACTTTCTGTCACTGTCAGAGTCAGTAAATAAATCATCTGCCAATGTCCCTGGAGAAGTAATGCCATTCATGTCAAATCATATCTTAAGGTTTTCAGTGCCTTTCCAAGACAGGTGATGAATAGGGGTGGGCCATGTGACTGATATAGGCTAGTAGGTTTTGGCTGATATCAGACGTGCAACTTATATAAGGAAGAGCATGCCATGTTCTTTTGCAAAATTTCAGCACTGCCTAAACACTGACACTCTATATGAATATTTACTCTCTGATATTGCCTACTGAATAACAAGTATGCAAATATATCACTTTTTAATGTATTTTTCTAGAGTCAATTTTTGTATAGTATGGATACAAGTGCCAGGTGCCAGGTTTGCACCTTAAATTCTTGTTTTCTCATTTTAAGGGGTAGCAATTTAAAGATCTCAATGGAAGCTGCTAATTTAGTTTTGGAAAAACAGAAACCCTAGATCATCAGATTTAGATGACTTTGGCTTCTTGGGTAGCTGTGTTACTATTTCTCAATTGATATCAGGCCTTTTTCAGGGGTTCAAATGCCAGTTAGGCTTGTGACTTCCTCCAAGTCTGGTAAACATTTTGTACTTTGTCTAATTTGGATATACATAATGATATCTGAAATTTACCACCTTGCACAGAGCCAAGACCACCAGTCAGTGAAATTTCAATAAATAAATTTTCCATGGTGTTATTAAGGACAATAAAGGCTATGCTGAGAATTTTGGGGGATTGTCATTTAGTATTGACAATTAACAATTAATATCAAGTGTCTAATTGGTGTGTGTCAATTAGAGAGGGTCAAAGATTTGTCACAGGTTAATATGAAGTAGCAGTATTTTTTGCCAATACTTAATAAAGAGTTCTCAAAACAGCATTATTTACCCAAAAAAATGGGCCTTTATTCTGTACTTTTTCATTGAAACTATTACAGAACAACAAAAAAAGGAATGACAACTATGTACAATCCCCTGAGATACGTTTTTTTAAATTCTGTCTTGTGAATGTTGTGAAATACTGTTTACATTTAAAATCCACTTTGAAGTAAAAATGACTAAATGGGATCCCGCATCAAAGTCTTTACTATTTTAAAGCTACATGGAATAAAGTGAGAGTTTTTAGATTTGGAGCATCCATAAAACACTTTGTTTTTCTATAAATTCAACGTAATAGAAAATTTCAGGTCTCCAAAAGACCACAGGAGGAAAAGAGGAGTGAGGGGAGGAGCGGGAAACAGCCTTCAAAAATCAGCAGTTTCACTCTGTTGTGAATTATTATGCTCTACCACGTGGGACAAGCCACACCAAAGTGTGATTGTTCATTGAAGACAAAATGTATCCTAAAATACATGGAGACAGAGAAGAAAGAGAGAAGAAGATGATGAAGCAAGCATTTCTTTACCACATTCTCTATCCTAGTTGCTTCATATATGTCATCACTAGTAGCAGAGGCAGAAAACTGAGACCATGATGACTTCAGGATATCCAGAGAGGCAGAGATAAGTACTTGAGATTTGGTACGAGATTAATATTTGAACTTATGGATGAATCCAACCTGATCCTCTAGGTACCTGGAGAGAAGGAGACCAGCTTGGCTATATCAGGGAGACTTTGGGTTAAGAGATCTGTGGGAACTGTCTCCTTCCCAGATATCTCTATGCCATTTTACTGTCATCATTCCTCTTCTCCCAACTACCAAAGCAGTTAGGCTCCCAAAAGAGAATAAAACAATTGTTTTGCTGTCTGAAATGACTCACCCCTCCTTTCCCCCCACAATCTACTTATGGAAGCTACTGTATCAACACTTCCTTCTCTTAACCCAATCTTAGCTATCTCAGAAGGTTAAGAACACTTTGGTTCCTAAATGCCTGTGTATATTACTAGACAATAGAGTGAAAATTTCAATTCAAGCAAATCATGCATTTGGCAAGTTGTATGATTGAAATAGACCTTGAAAAATATTTTAGTCATGCTTGATGAATAGAGAAAAATCAGTCATAGTATGTGGGTGACCGGTAGGATGTTGTATGTCTGTTTTCAGTGGGGCATCCTCCTAAGGAAGGGATTTTCAAAGGTTATTCTGACTCTCCATTATTTTAGCCTTATGTGCTTAAGATGCAACACTATAAAAATGATATTTGCATACCTATAGTTAAGAGAACCAGAGGAATGGTAATAAAATCAGCCTGGATGGAGGTGCAGGAAATAATTAAGGAGAAAAAAGGCTTTCTGAAGGAACTAAGGTAAGAGCCAAGTGTTAATGGCTGAGTAGGTGAAGAGTTTGAAGGAGGGATTTTCAGACAGAGAGGACAGTGCTTAGCAAAGTGTCCAAATCAAGCATCATCATGGTGTGTACAAGGAGATACAGGGCAATTCGTAATGTTAAAGCATAAAGTGCAAATGATAAACAGTGAAACTGAAAAGGTAGACAAAAAAAAAAAATTATTCTATCTTGTCTAGGCCAAAGATTTTGTCCCTGACACATCATCTGAAAGAAACTCTTTGTATTGCTCTTCCTGTAGTGAGGATGGGTTTGCAGTGAACTTATCCATACCTTATTAGCAACATGTTTTGCGACAACAGGACCTCTGGGGTTAGCACATTGTGCAAAATCTAGAGCCTCAGATTTCTATGCTTAGAGTTCAAATTACAACAGCTCAAATCAATTGAGAAAAATAAAATTAAGCCTAAAGCAGTGTAAAGATTGTGTGTGTGCTATTGAATATTGATGTCTTATCCATCTCCAGCTGAATCAAAGCTGCAAAAGGAGAAATAAATATCAATGGCGCGAGTTCACAAAACTTTGTTAAAGTCGATGTTTTCCCCAGGAGGAAAAAAAAGTCGAACTTTTTTTTTGATTGGAGAGTGAGTTGTAAATCTGATGTTAATAAGTATCTATAGAGGGAATCTCTTGTATTCTGAGATTTGCAATCATGCAATAGGTTGAACTGATTTTTTAATAGCAAGGCATCTTGTAAATATCAGCAGGATATATTTTCAACAGGAAAGTATTAGTTGTGTTGCCTATGTTAAAGTAAATGCAAAGTAAAAGTAAACTTTCTTGGTTCTTAGGTACCTTTTGACAATTGTTTGTTGATCATAGCAAATAATCATAAGTGTAGAAACTTTTCTGACATTCATACTTTATTTTCAAATTCTAGTATGTATCCAAAAACAGTCAACAAACTGTCAAATGAGTTGATTCTTTATGCATGACTGTAATATGCTTAAATATCTAAGCGTATTACGTTGGATTCATTCTTTCTTATAGGTGCCTATATGCTTGTCTATAATGCTTAAACAATAGAGTAAAAATTTAAATTCAAGCAAACCATATATTTGACAAATTGTTTAATTGAAACTACTTTGAAAATATTTTAGTCATATCTGATGAACAGAGGAAAACCTCATAGTTTGTTGCTGGCTCCTGGAATTTAGACCATATTCCCTAGATGTTACTAAGCCAAAAGGAGCCACTCAGTGTGGAAATCCTCCCCACTGAAATGGGTCATTGATGACATCTCCAGGTTCTAGAGGTGGCTTCATTTGCAGATGAGAATGTATTTAAAATCCTGCATTCTCTTTCCTTTTAGCTTGCAATTTTAAGCCTTATTTCTTCTTTTGCAATAAAATATTTTTCTCTTATAATATCAGATAGCAAAAAAACAGAGATTTATTTATTCTGTACAACAGATCTTTGTAGAGCTCCTGAGAGCACGTTTTGCCTACATACAAGAGTGTCCTATATAATGAATAACCTAAGGATGCAAATATGTAGTAGTAACCTATCGGATGCAGCCAAAAAAGTGGGATGGTCTGTGTGCTAGGATAACCAGTCAGGATTCAATGAAAATATCAAGTTGTACATTTGACATCATATAGACAAAAGAGATTTAATTATGTAATTGGATTTCCAGCTTTTTAACTGGCTCTGCTGGGACCTTTTAAAAGCAGCCAGATTCAAAGCCTACACTTTTTTCAAGGCCTAGATTATGATTCATCTCCAACATATTACTAAATATCCTGCATGTTCTAATCTTTGTCATGCTTAGACTTTTTTCTGCACACGCACACAAACACACACACACTCCAACTCTCCATTACACATTTTCTAACACATGGAATTAATTTTTTCTCTAATTATCTAATGGGATGTCTTGCTGAATGTTTTGCTAATGAGCTCCTGGAGGACAGTGGGTTATTCTTCTACATATTTGAATGTAATTGTGTGGTTAGTACAGAGTTAGGCACAAAGTAGATGCTACTCATTGAATGAATGAATGATTAAATGAAATGACACAAAACAGCTGGCTACTTGTGTAAAGCAGTAGATATTCTTAGATGTAGTAAATTCATAGATCTAAAAGTGTTTGCTTCTGCTTGCCTTGTAAGTATGATCTTCATCTTTTTTTCCAGAAATTCAGTGGGGTTTCAGGAAAAGGATATAAAAGTAGTGTGGCTGGGGGGTGATTATATATTTTTTTTTAGCAGGAATTAATCTCAGAGGACATTTGTTAAATGCTCATCAGCATTGATTCATTCCCTTCTCTCTCTGAGCCATGGTGAAGTATCTCTTGAGTGAAGTAATTGTTTTGTTTGTGCATTCACTCCTACAAATGCAAGGAGGCTCCAGGTGATATGCCTAATTGCCTTTTTCACTACCGAACTGCTGCACACTTTTCAATGGCTTTATCTCTAAAGGAAGCGCCTCAATCTGTTTCTCTAATTGAGAGTGAATCCCATCTTCTAATTAAGAGATTTGTCAATGCAAGCAATGGGTTCCTGGTGTGTACTTTGGGACAGGGAGAAATTCAATCTAAGTATGCATTACTTTTCATCCATTTAGCATTGGGTCAAGCAGTTGTGTGGGGTGATTTTTTTTTTTTTTTTTTTTTTGCTTGCCATTCACACATTCTTGTGAGAGAGAGACTTAGGTCCTGAGAAATGAAGGTCAAGTCATGTGGAATCAGTCCTCTTGTAACCACAGCAGGCTAGAACTTGTTTCTGAAACCTTCCGAAGAGGCGAGAGAGCCCTGGGCACACAGCCCCAGTGAAGCCAGAACTAAGGGATTGTTGAGGCAGGAGCTAGAGAGAATTCATATGTGTTAATTTACCTATTGTCTATTATATCCAATCCAAAATGTTTTACCTATGAAGAAAGAACTCTCTATGGCTTTGTGAAAATGACTTTATACACTTTGGGACATGTGTTGTTTTCTTGTTTTTCTCCTTATTTCCCTCCCATACTCTCCTTCAGCAATGGGTACCTTTTGCCATGACTCTCTCTCTACAAGGCCAAACTAATATGCTAACTTTTCCTTGCCTTTGCTTGTACTACACTGCTGATGAAAAGCATTTGGTCCTCCTCCTCTCAGTCTTCTTCTATTACATCCTTTTAGTACCTGGCTTTAATAATAATAATACTAAAAATAGCAATGATGATGACAATGATGATAACCATGATGATGATGATGATGACTATGATGATGATGATGATGACTGTAAAGCCTGCAATAGACTACGAACTTCATAAAGGTAGGAACTGTATATGCCTTTTTTACTATTTTATACAGCAAACCTAATAGAGTCTCTGGCTTAAAGCAAGTACTCAATAAAAAAAATTGGTAAATGAATGAATGATAATGCTAGCAGAGACCATTGACTGAAAGCTTGCTAATTTAATCTTGACGACATTTTATTTTTATAACAATCGTTGGAAGCACGTACTGAATATATCTATTTTGCAGATGAAGACACTAAGCTTCAAAGTGAGGATAACCATACTTACCTTTAAAGTGTAGTTAGAGTAGTGCCCAAAATTCAATGTACATATCAATCACCTGGGGAATCTTGATAAAATGCTAATTCCTATTCAGTAGGTCTGAAGTGGGGCCTAAGTTTCTGCATTTCTTACAAGCTCCCAGGAGATGCCTACATTGCTAGTCTGAGTGAAGCAGCATTCTGAGTAGCAATATTCCCTTAGAATTATCTACAGGTGAGTATGTAAAATTCAAGTCCACGGAGATCTACTGAATCATAATTCTGAGAATCATTGACCCACGCTACAGGCAATCTGGTGGTTATTATGAAGATTAAATGAGCAAAATGTATGTGGAGTGCTTTATAAACCAAAAAAGTAGTATATAAATACTAGAATGCCACTGTCATTTTTATAATTGTTACTATTATTATTTCTTGTCAGTGATAGAAATTTGATTTCTCCACTACTCCAGACATAAATCTTTGTTGAGAAGGCTGTTTTTACTAATACACATCTACAATAAAATGTTTTGAATTAAATCACTAGAATATTCTTGTGGCAGTTTTGGCAAGAATACTGCAAAGAAAAAAATGCGTATGCTGACACCCTATCACTCCATTTTACAATGGAAAAAATATATAGGTATATTTTTCAGTATAATATATACTAATCCCCAACAACCTTAAATTGCTGTACTTGCCACTGATTTTATTGTTATAAAATAAAGGCTTATTAATAACAATGTAATATAAATAATAACAAATAATCCCATATACATGCCTGTTCTATGAAACAGAGTCTTAGAAATGCGTTTAATGCTAAAAAACAGCAAATCCGCTACCCATAATGCATTAGAGCTTTTAGGTTCATTGAAATGAATACACAGATTTGCCTGAAAGTTACGTTTGCTGCTTAACTTGGGAAAGAAATGAACAGGTGGCTCTCACATCTTCCATACATCCTTATAAATCTTAGCACTGAGATAATTATTCTAAAATATACATTTTTATGGTTGAATTCCAGGTTATTTCCGAATTTGACATTTATGTGTTTAATTATGCATCATAACACTGAGATTAAAATTGTCTTTCAACTTTGTTCAGCAAAGACTATTGCTGATCTAGATGTGGAAAACACACTTGTTTTAGCTGATTTTTACCCTATAGAATTCCATTTTGGGAAAATCTGACATAGTGCTAAAACTGAGCTTCGGTCCCCTTTTTGTCTTCTTTTTCTCTTTCATCAGTCTTAGTATAGTGTTACCTGAAAACACCTGGGGATAGACTTGATATCTTTTCAAACAAGTGCTTAAAGGCATTTAAACATATAAAATGAGAAAAGTTTCACATTTGGATTATGGCAAGGATAATGAAACTATCTCATCTCCCATGTCAATTCCAATCAGTTTGTAGTAGTGGCTAGAGTACAGGGCTGAAAAGGATTGTGACTATTCAGCAATGACTACCAAGGACACGGGAAAGAAGATTGGAAGCATATATGCCAGGTATTCTCCAGCTCAGGGTTGGGACAGAATGTCTTCGAGAGTGGAAAAAACACAGGCTTTGGAGTCAGAGATGCCTTGGTTCAAATACCAATCCTTCGTCATGTTATCTGAACCTTTTGAGTCTCAGTTTCCAAATATGTAAAATGAGAAGACAATGTCTCTTTCACAGTGTTGTAGTGAGTATTAAATGAAATAATAGAGAGAGTAACTAGAAAAGTGCCTGAACTCCTCTACCCAGTACCTCTAAGAAGGGCAGCTGTTAGATCAGAGTTAATAAATATGTGATTAAACGCATTTGCTACCTCATCCTTAGAAGGTTATCACATATTTGCATACTGTTACCCGGCAAATACTTTAAATGTATGTATTTTAATTGAGGGCAGCAGAGAAGAGGCCTAGGATTCTTATTTAGAATTGTTAAACAGGGAAGAGTGGGACAAACTAACATAGTACTAATGAGCAAGTAAGTAACTTGAAAGCACTGTTCATTTGAAAGGCAAAGAAAGAGCTAGCTAGTGCTATAGCAGTAGTGCCTGACAGAGAGTAAGAACTATCTATTTACTAAATGCATTTTAAAAAATAGCAGCCTCAGTCAATACACTACATAACTAACAAGTCTAACTACAGAAACGTTAGGGATGTTGTGTGCTCATCCCTTTTGGGTATCTTCTGTTTCTCCTTTAGTATTGTAGTGAGATTCCTCACCATTGTGAAACAAAAAGCATAGCAACATTTCTCTGACTGTAAAACTTCTCTTAATGTTTGGAAAAAGTAGTATGAGAAATAAAGAAGAAAACTCTACAAGATTCAAAAACTCTGAACTTCCTTTAAGGTAGGGTTTCTTTATAATTAATCAACAAATTGGGCACTAATAAGCTATTTTATTGTAACATATATTTCAACTGTAGCACTTACCCTTTTCTTCATTAGTTAGTTGTGCAATGGTGAACATCTTTATCTTCCCTAATAGCTTTAAACTTCTTTTTTTTTCTTTTTCTTTTTCTTTTTGCTGAGGAAGATTTTCTCTGAGCTAACCTCTGTTGTCAAGCTTCCTCTATTTTGTATGTGGGTCACCACGACAGCATGGGTACTGACAGACGAGTTGTGTAGGTCCATGCCCGGGAGCCAAACACCGGCCGCCAAAGTGGAGCGTGCCAAACATAACCACTAGGTCACTGGGGCTGGCCCAGATTTAAACTTCTTGAGGAAAACGATTATATTTTATTTATTTTGTATCTCCTGCAGCACCCGGTACATAGTAGGAACTCAATATATTCTTGTTTGATTAAGTAATACATGGTCCTTGCTTTTGAGAGACTAAAAATTAGGTTAAAGATTTAAAAAGAAATAAAAATTATTAATTTAACCACAGGATGTCTTAATAACCAACTCAATATGATTTCACATTGTAATCAAACCAGGGCTGGTGATTTGATACATTTAAAGGACGTTTTCCATACTAAAGTATCCGCATTGGTTGTCAGTATGCCAGTTCCTCTCAAGCTATACAGCATCTCTAGCTATTTGGCCTACTATGCTTTGTCTCAACTTCTACATATCTGTTAAGCTTCATAGAATTGGAATTAATGGATTAATCTAAATAATAATAAATCATTGTATTGTGTAAATTTAGTTATTGTTACTTAACTGACTATACTGTGCCTCCTTCAAATTTAATTTCTCAAATCACTCAAAATCCAAGTCTTGACTTCGTAAAGTAGGATCTATGAAGTGAAATAACTTTATATTTCTAATCCCTGGGTAAACTGTACTCCTAGAAATTTTCTTATGGTTGAGCCTTCCTTTATGGGTCCTTAAGAACTATGGGGGCTGCTTAAGCATTAGCTAGGTCTATGTGCTATATGTTGATTAGATGCCCATAACACTTTTTGAAGTGGCAACCTGCTGTCTCTTTTCTTATTTTCTTAAAACTAGCAGTGCTCTGCATTTTTGATTAATATATTCACAGTCATCTCATGTTTCTCTGCTCTCTGAACCTGGATATTAGCCAAGCTCAAACTGAGCCTTGCTTGGCTTTGGGAAAACATAAAGCAAGCCTATGCATTCATTAAGACTGAACAGTCTTTCCTGAGGGACTCTTGGAATTGCACCACGTAGAGTTAAGCGTGTCTGACCCGAATAGATATAAATGTCAAGTCTACTTCACGTTCACCTCAAGTCAAAAGAGTAATAAAAGGTGATCCCATTTATAGATTTAAAAATAAAATGGAATTGCTACTGTGTGTAGCTATCATCATGCACATGTATAGTATATCCTTGCTCGGACAGTTGTAGCATCCCAATTTCAATGTCTGAGGGGAGTCCTCTAACTTTAAATGCCCTATTTCTCTGCATCTTAGAGACTCCTAATGATAAATCAGTGCTTAATCAATATTGGCCCTCTGTGAGTGCTAGAGCCACCAAATCAAATATTTTGGTACAAAATTATTTTTTTAATTTACACAGCAATAATAAAAACTAAAAGTTTTCAGGGGTAAATATTTGTGGGGGTAGATCTTGTTATTCTAAACATCTCTTATTTAATGATTCCTTCCTGAATTCCGAATATGTTGTATAGTCTGGAGATAGATAATTTCAAATATTGTATGTATGTATATTATTACATTTTTGTTGAAATTTCCAGGACAGAACATTATTATAGTTAGGAACCATGTTATGCAATAAACCATATCTCCTTCCTAAAGTATGCAAAATTCACCCCCCAACACAAATTAATGTAGAAGTCAAAATAAACATAAACATTGAGGTTACAATAGCATAGTAGCAATATATTTATTACAATCTAGCATCTCTTGAAGATAGAATATATTTACAAATCAATTTTCCTTATAAAGACTTGGCTAGGTTGGTTTAGCATTAGAATTGTCACTCTTGCCAATCAGTTCCAGTCTCTCTGTAATCCAGCGCCTAGTGTGAGAGCCTAAGATAAAGATGGTGAAAGAAAATTTGTTTGCCTATAGTAACATGACTGAAAGGTTTAGATTTGCTCAGTTGAGTTTTATTTTAAAAATTGGTTAGTGAAATCATCTTGTTGAAATTTTATATTCTTTAAAGCAGAAATTCTTAATTTTTCATTTTAAACCATTTTAGAGCTATCCTATAGATATAGTCGCTGACTAAAAATAATGATAGAGGTTCAAAAAATCTGGTATCACTTTCATCAATTGGAAAATGTTCATAAAAATAACATTCATCTACTGCCTTCTTAGTCAGATTAAAAAATGTGTAGATATACTTACACTACAGAAAACTCATGTTTATTTTTTTAGGAGAAAAAGTGACTATAGAAAAACAAACATTTCTTGATTTTATGTGTGCATTTTAGTTCACTCCATAACGTTGAGTTTAACTCTCTGTTCCTGGAATCTCCAGATTTCACCACTGCTTTCCATTACTATATTTAAGCTCAAAAAATCTGGCCTTTGGGTAGGGGAAACAGAAAGACCAATGATTCCTAGATCATCACCTTACTTACCACTGAGCCAAAATCCTGCTGGTCCAATTTTGACTGATGTTCTGTTCTAAAAGTTTGGCTCTTTTTTTTCCTTTCTTGTGAGGAAACCACCACCTTCTTGTTTAGTTCCGGTAACTGGATAGCTGTTTCATTCCTCATGACTGAATTCTAACCTTGCTGTCCATGTTCACCAGGAAGTTGGGTTCTATCTTGCTTCTTGATCCTTCCAATTTTTTATAAATTTTTACCTCCATACCATAGTCTTAATATTTGGGTGACCACTATTTGTTGTCAGATTTCTAGGACAAGAGCCAGCATACCTAAATCCAGTGGTGTGCTGAAAAATGTTTAACATTTGACTCTTTGGAAAAATGAAAGGCCCTGATTTGTTGTGTTTACTTCTAGATTCCCTTGGACATTTTGGATGTAAATTCCCTGTTTGTCTATTTGTCTGGACTTCCTTAATTTGCTATTGCTCATTACCATCCATCTTCCAATGGTTTGGTCTAGTGGCTAGTCTCTAAATCTCAGTCATTCAGAGTCTGGGTCATCCCCTCATAAATTAAGGCTAAGGCTGGGTATGGACGTGCATTTCCATTGTATCTAGTAATTGATGATAACTGATACATTTAACATGGTCTAATAGCTCATAAATGTAAAATATTGCCAATTAAAATACTCCTTAAACAAATAGTTTGTACTGATCTTTTAATCCCATTTAAGGAATGTTTAAGCATCATTTAATAGCAATTTATAATGATAATTAAGGCTTTAGAATTTTGTCCCACCAAAGAAAAAAGTCTCATTAAAAATCACTTTTGGTTACTACTTCAAATGGATGCTTTTTCACAATTTCTTTGTATATCAGCTAAAATGCTGCAATGTCTGAAAATTTTCTTATCTGTAAAATGGGGGTGATATTATTATGATTTTAACTTGTGATAATACATGCAAAGTAACAGAACCTGGCACATAGGAAGCACTCAATAAATATTAGCTAATAGAAGTGCTGTTAGAAATAGGAATAAGGGGCTGGCCCGGTGGCCCAGTGGTTAAGAGCTCATGCTCCACTTTGGCGGCCGCAGGGTTCGCGGGTTCGGATCCCGGGCGCGCACCGACACACCGCTTGTCAAGCCATGCTGTGGCGGTGTCCCATATAAAGTAGAGGAAGATGGGCACAGATGTTATTCCAGGGCACATCTTCCTCGGCAAAAAGAGAAGGATCAGCACTGGATGTTAGCTCAGGGCTGATCTTCCTCACAAAATAAAATAAAATAAAATAAAATAAAATAAAATAAATAAAAATGGAAATACATGAATGATGAATTGTGATTACTGACCATTTTCTTTTATTATGTATATATTATATTTTTCTTGAATTTTTAATCAAATGATTAGACATACATTTTGACTTGGATTTAATGCTTTGAACTTAACTACTTTAGTTGTTAATAGTTATCTTATTTAGGCACAGTCAATAATTAATGAGTAAACTTCTCTGAAGTTAATCTAGAACAAAGTGGGGTTTACAAAAATAGCTGTCCTCTAGGGAAAAAGAAGGTTGGGGTGAAGATCTGGCATTGCTTTTTTCTTTCGGTTATGTGGTTACCCAAATAAAGTGCCAAATGTACATGTCAGTCAATCTTGTGAGATTAACTAAATGCACTTTGTACATAATTGTAATAGTTGAAGGATAAATGGAACTATTAGGTATAACATTTTGGTATTGATATATATGCACAAACTTCTTTCATGAAAAAGATCAAAACAAAGAAAAACAACACTAACGACACAACTCCTTAAGTTTATCAGTCATAGAAATCAAACAGAAGTTATACTTTGAAAATATTTTTATTTTCCTGGACCTTAAAATGTTGGCTTTTCCTATTAAGCAAAATTAAATATTATTACCTGAAATGTCAGTTACTATGTCTTTTCTCTTTAGTCAACTTTAAAAAATTATTCTAAGCTCTTTTAAGATTTGAATAGATTAAATTATTCCCTATTTAATTTGTCACTACCATTCATGTAAAAGTTGAAATTTATAACTCACCAAATTCTCGAGAGAAATAGTGTTGATTTCAGGAAAAAAAGCATAGTTGTTATTTAAATCAGCATTATCTTTCTCTCTTAAATGAGGTAAAAAAATGTTGAACAATGAGATTATCATTCAACTAACCTTAAAAAGGTGTTTATAATGCATATGTTTTCAAGTAGAGGTAATAAAATACACAAATTCCTTACAAGGTGATGCTGTAAGCATGTGTGTGAGAGTGTGTGTGTGTGTAAATATAAATACAAGTTCCCTGTGGCACTGTTACAAATGGAACAAGCCTTTCTCACAAGTAATTAATATTTCTTAAGTTATATTGTCCTACAGTGGTTCATAGATAAGTTTCAAGTTTCAAAACTAGTATGAAGTTTTACTTTTTTATTAAGCTATTTATCTTGGCATTTTTTAATGACTCATTCAAACATTCATTCAACAAGTATTTATTGAGCAAACATTATGTTGATAGGTACTGTCTTAGCACTGGGGAATGAGGTAGATAAAACAAACAAGGACTTTGCTTTCACAAAGTTTAAAATCTAGAAAGGATACGCTGGTATTAGATCATACAATTTTAGTATAACTGCAATTCCAAAAATGATCAATATATTTTCTCCATCTCCCACCTAGATTCAGTTATTGTATACATGGTTTGATTTTGACTGACTCACAACAGAAAAGTTTTGCTTCGTTGTTTTAATAATGCCAACTTCTGCTACTCTTGGTAGATTAAATGCTTTTGAGTGTGGTGTCCAATCATTGAAAGAATTCTTCACAATATGTAGCACTAAAAAGACCAAAAAGACAAGAAATCTGCTACCATTAAACTCATACTTCGATGTGCAGATTTCATGTGGTAACGGTTAAATCAATCTCAGAACAAAACCACACTAAACTAAAGAATAAATATGGCTTTGCTTGAGGTGCTGAATAGTTCTTGAGAGTTCAATCTACTTTTCAAGAATATGCGATGTGTTTACGTATTTCAAGTTGTATTTGTGGACATCTACAAAGTTCTGTACAGACTAAAGATGTGTTCTTGTCTCCTCAAATCCTTGCTCCTGGTGTCTGAATAGCTATTGACCTTTAAGTGAATGTTGTTTCCCAAAAGGAGTCATACAAATGCCAAAGGTTAACTTTACTTTCATCATGTACCTTCCTCCGTTTGACTGTAAATCTCTGTGTCAAGCCTAATAGGTCTATGCTTTAAAAATCTCATTCTTCAACGACATCAATTGGATGCACACTTTGTGAAAAAACCTCTAACAAATACTTTGCAGGAAGGGCTAAAAATAGACTTAAAATACCATTAGAGTACTGGTTTACTAATTTCAATTAAATATCATGATGGATTGGTAGTTTTTTTGTTGTTGAGATGCATGAGTTCTTTATATATTTTGGAGATTAAGCCCTCACGATAGCCAAGACTTGGAAGCAACCTAAGTGCCCATCAAGGGACGAATGGATAAAGAAGCTGTGGTATATATACACAATGGAATACTACTCAGCCATAAGAAACGACGAAATCCAGCCATTTGTGACAACATGGATGGACATTGAGGGTATAATGCAAAGTGAAATAAGTCAGAGGGAGAAGGTCAAATACCGTATGATTTCCTTCATTAAGTAGTAGATAATAACAACAATAAACAAACACATAGGGACAGAGATTGGATTGGTGGTTACCAGAGGGGAAGGGGGGAGGGAGGAGGGTGAAAGGGATAATTCGGTGCATGTGTGTGGTGATGGGTTGTAATTAGTATTTTGGTGGTGAACATGATGTAGTCCATGCAGAAATAGAAGTACAATGATGTACACCTGAAATTTTTACAATGTTATAAACCAACGTTACCGCAATAAACAAAAAATTAAAAAAAAAAATATCATGATGGAGTAATAAAACAGAGATGACATCATAGTAATGTCTTCTTATTATGTGAATTTTAGTATACTGAATGACACGTTAGATTCCTAAAACTGAAAAGACTGTTATAAAAATAATTGGCATGGGGCCGGCCCCGTGGCTTAACGGTTAAGTGCACGCGCTCCGCTGCTGGCGGCCCCGGTTCGGATCCCGGGCGTGCACCAACACACCACTTCTCCGTCCATGCTGAGGCCGCGTCCCACGTACAGCAACTAGAAGGATGTGCAGCTATGACATACAACTATGTACTGGGGCTTTGGGGGAAAAAATAAATAAATAAATAAAATTAAAAAAAAAATTGGCATGTACTTGAGAAGTTCTCCCAAACTATTTTCTTTTCTTGTTTTGCAACTGGATATTGCCGTAGAAGATATGGTCACTTCCCTGGAGGTTCTTCAAATCTGCCTATCAGAGGGCTACCTTATTTAAATAAAAGAAACGTAAATTTTTGAGATAGTAAAACATTTGGCTAATTAATGTGTGTTTTTTTAAAGTTACAACCTGAAACTATAGTGCTTTTTTTTCACTTGCAGGAGAATATGATAGGGATGCTGGTGTGTGGAAGACAAGATTATACATGTCACAGTAACCCATATAACCAGGTGACATAAGAGAGAGTATAAGTAACTCTGAGTAGCAGAATTGGTTGAACTAAAATTAGAGAACAAAGGCACAACCCTAACTGAAACTACCAACCATCGGTGGCTAACATAGCATTTATTTGATATACGGGGGACCAAGTACATCTGGCAGAGAGGTAGGGATATGGGGGCAATATTTTGACTTCTGTTTTGCTCTGTTTTGTTTCACCAGAATGTGCTAGCAGATTGATCTAATTCTTGTTAATGACCAAGGCAGTCAGCCTTTTGCATGTAATACGTTTTTTGTGGCTTTTTTTCACCATGGACTTTTAGATTGTTTTAATGCTGGTATTTCACTGTGAAATTATTCACTGGTGGAAAATGGTCTCTAACAATTCATCATGAGTTATCCCAGGGTACCTAGTTAGTCTTCAGGCAATGGATAGTTCATGTGAAGGAAATAGCATGCTGATTTGCAGTTATAATTGAAGAAAATTGCTTGAGAGGATTCTGACAGCACAGAAAATAGGCCAATTAGTTACCCAACTCTCATCCTCCTGTGATTCACAATTGTCTCCGTTTAATTTTGCTGTCACTTATGAAGTGAGGTTAAGAATAGATTAGCTTCTTTTAGCCACATCTTACAATTAGCTTACTCCTTTGCCTCTTCTTTTTTTTTAACAGTATGATTGGATTTAACAACCAATATTCTCAAAACTGTATTTAACAGTTATTCATCATAAAGTACTTGCTAATATTTAAAACCACCTCGCTCAGTGCTATAACCTAACATTCAGTCATGCTCGGAGTAGATTTTTTTCCTACCAAAGGATCACCAAATGCTACTTTGCAATAATTAAAATCAAAGCCAAGAAAATGTAATAAGCCTTGACCAAGTAAATAGATATCAATTTTTGAAAATCAATTTTGTAGTGACAAGTTCATTACTGGAGAAAAGGGCAAAATAAAAGCATAATGTAGAAGAAAAAACAACTTCCTGTAATATAAAATCTAAGAAATCAACATTTTCCTCCATGCTTCTGTTATTTTTAATTATGTCAAAATATTACCATACTTCCTTTGAGAAGAAAAATAAATATCATGAGAATAAGAATATTTCAGTTGATGGGAACATTGGAAGGTCATCACATTTTCTCACATTTGTATAAAGATTGGTTAATAAACTTTGTCTAGCTGAATTTAAAGTGTGTGTGTGTGGGGGGGGTTGTCTCTGAAACTAATAAAGGTGCCTTAAGGACCAGATTAAGGCTTTTGCTTATATTACATTCTAAACAAAGCACCTTCTTTGTCTTTGAGCTCACGGTAGGAACTAAGTATACAGTCTGGGCATAAAGAATCACCAAATGAACTTGATTTACCTGTGCTAAGAAGTTGTCCTATTACATCCAGAGGCCACAATACCATTCTTGTCACTTGAATTGTGTTATGTCTGAAGCAATTTAGTTTGGATTATGTAGTCAGGCTCCTTAAAAAACTTCAGTAGGGAGCTATAGTACTCTATAGCTTTTATTTTTTATGACAATATTTTCTCTTAGTATCTATCTATCATCTATCTATCCATCCATCCACATCTATCCATCCATCCAATCTATCTGTCATTATCTATCTATCCACCTAAGTTCAAATTAATTTGTTTTGAATATTTCGACATATTCCAAGACGAGGATGGATGGGTTACAAGGCCAGGTTAAGGCATCTCTAATTTTGACTCCAATTACTTGTTTAATTTGGCTGATTATTTGTGCAATTCCTTAAGTTTTCTGGGCCAATAATTATAAAATAGGAGGGAAGATAATCAAATTATAAGAGTTCTTTGGTTGAGTATAGCAGCACAAGTATCTTCAATCCAGATGTGGAAATGTTATGTGATATTACTAAACTAAACTATCGTTTAATGCCTAGATGTCTCTCTTGGAAATTTCTGAAGTCAAGCTGTTTATTATTTGAGGAATCATTATTTGTGGTCAAAAATACCTGTGGGGTATTTCATTCACATTTCTGTGGATTGAATAAAGTAGTTGATTATAACTGGAGACATGTAAATTACTTCTAAAATGTCCATTTGTGTTCCATTTATTCAAGCTAAAAAAAAAACTCCCAACCTATATCAACATCATCTTGTTTCCCGAGACTCTAATTACTTCTTGTAAGACATAGAACATAATACTTTGAACCAAAACAGCTTAGAGAAAAACATTATATACCATCTGCAAAGTCTTCTTTGAATTTTAACATTCTACAGTAAGACGGCATAAAAATCTGAACAGAAGCATCCAATAAAAAAGAGAAACCAATTATACATCTTTATCAATTTCACTTTTCATCTCCCTCAATTATAAAAACACATTATGGAACAGATTACTCAACAAGTCAAGGAAACAAAATGGAAATGCAGTTAAATTGCAAACGTCTTCAAAACATCTTCTTGTATCTTATGATGGGCAATTTCAAAGAAAATTGTATAACAATCTCACTTGGATATCTCTTCTTTTTATTTGTATTTTATTTTTTTTAATAATGATTTGCTTTAAGGAAGTTACAATTTATAAAATGGACAAGAAATATGCTTCGATTTATTTCCAGTGTGGCTATATACATATTTGTTTCCTTCTTGTCACACAACCATCTCCATTTATGAGATGTTATTCAAGTTAAGTACATAATCTATAGCAAAAGAGTAGAGTTCTTCTTTGGGTTTAACCAACAGAATTACATGGAAAAATAAATTTTCTTAACTTCATTAGGCAATTATAATATTGTTGGAGTCAATATTTCTCTCTAGAACCAATCACAAAAAAAATGTATAGACTGAAATTATGTATGTGTTTTGCATATAAGTGAAAAGAAAGTGAAGCGAGGAGGAATAAACATAGGCTGGATTTCTCAGAAAAATTGGTTGGGTAAGATTAAATTGGGGGGCCGGCTCCATGGCTTACCGGTTAAGTGCGGGTGCTCCGCTACTGGCGGCCTGGGTTCGGTTCCCGGGTGCACACCGACCCACCGCTTGTTGGGCCATGCTGAGGCAGTGTCCCACATACAGAAACTAGCAGGATGTGCAACTATCACATACAACTATCTACTGGGGCTTTGGGGAGAAAAAGGGAAAAAAAAGGAGGAGGATTGGCAATATATGTTAGCTCAGGGCTGATCTTCCTCACAACAACAACAACAAAAAAGATCAAATTGGAAGGGAAAATTTCTGTAATCATTATCAATTATGATAAATTGAAATCGTAGTGGTAGTGTTTATGATTATATGGACCAAATGTAGTCATTTGCCATCTCAAAATGATTTATTTTTTATTTTTTTTAAAGTGATTTTTAAAAGCTGAAAAAGAAGAGATTTAATCTGGCTCTTCTTGGTTCACAGACCATTTTGAGTCTTTGTGAAAAAACTGGAAAGTAAAACATTTGATCAAGCTAAGTATTTGATAAGTTGTAACCCAAACATAGCTATTTAAATTTAACTTTACAAAAAGGAGTTAATATATTCAAATAGATTTGTACATTTATTTGGTGCTAGATCTAAGGAATACTCTATTAATGAATAATCTGACTTTTTATCAAGAGTAAAATAAAATGTGAAGGTAAATAGTAGAAAGACCTGTTAGCGGGATGATTATATCCATTTACCACATATCACTTAGTGAACATTCACTGAGTGTTTCATTGTATGAAACCAGAATTTAAGTGTTCATGTCTTTCTTTGGGTAAGGCAATGGCATAAGTAATCCAAAAGCTATGTTTGTTTCTTAGATAGATTTTAACACAATTTCTGATGGTAACAGCCTGATGCATCCATTATAAAGCTCCCCATCAACCTTTCACCTAATGGTGAGCATTAACATGACCATATAATTTATCATACAATCCAGGAAACTTTTGAGAGTGAAAGAGGGCAGTAAAATTGACTAAAATTATGTATTTTAAAAAATATTTACTTATAGCTCTAATGATTGGTCTTATTTTATTGATGGATCTATATAAGTTTTCCATTAAAACAATATTTTCAAAATGAAATTATTTCTAAAAAAGTAAACTAACATCTATGTAAATTAAATCAAATATTTTATTCATATAAATTATCTAAATATTAAAATTATCATAAGTATAGCAATTAGTAGTAGTACATAGTCATGTACTTCAGTAAGTTTCTTAGCTGTATCTCTCTTTATTGCCATATCAATGACTTTTTCCTGAATGATATATTTTTATATGGCCTTATTTTATTTTTTGCCATAAAATTTCATTCAATCTTCTTTAAAGTTGCATTTTATGATTAGTAAATTTGAAACTTTTGGCACCATCAATTCACTTCTCTGTAGACGATAATATGTTTAATTAAAAGACTACTTTTATAGCTACAAGGTACCTGATAAGCTCAGAGCAAAATTTTGCTAACTGAAGGATGTTTTCAATTTGACTTTTTCTTTTCATTTTCTTATTTTGAAATGTGTAAAAATTGTGGTTCAAGTATTTTCACAGGTAGTTTCTCAAAAGCCTTGTGGGCTTCCGTCTCACTGCGTTATAGACAGAAGCCACACCCACAAAACTTTTCGACATAAGTTTTTCTCTACTTTGGTGCTCTACTCATTGAAGTTCAAGGCTTTTTTGGTGCTTTATGTATTGAAAACTTTGATTTAAGCTTCTTGAATGATTTTGAACAAAGCACAACTAATATGTAGAGAGCTCATTTACAAAGAGTAATTCAATAAAATTATATGACACTAAGGGTGATTTAAAAGTAGTTCTTTTGAAGGCTCAAACTTTTCTGAAAAGGCAGTTGAACATAGGGAACTCAGAAAACTCATACTGACATGTGAAAGAATATTTTATATTTAGCATCAACTTCAGCATGAAAACTACGTAGTTCCATTGCTCTATCTTGTACATATTAAAATATTGGTAAATTTTGATAACTACAGCTTCTATTTCAATAGAATGTTGCAGCTTGCTTGGATGCATTAATGAAATAACATTACATTAATACCAATTCCAAGTATTCTACTTTTCCATAGGTTTCTTAAACTAATAAAATATTTTTACCATATGATGTACTCCAACAAAATATGTATTATATTATTTCTGCATAAAATGATGATGCTCTCATAATTATTGAATTTTTAAATTGATTTTACAAATTAATATACAGTTAGGTTCATTCATTCCAGGTTGTTTTAGCTTTTTTGTAATTGCTTTGTTTTTTTGCTTTAAAATTTTTAATTATATAAAATATTTACATGGATTTATAAGGAAAATTCTAAAACAAGAAACATTGAATGATTTCCATTCCTCAACCCTGGCACCCTCACCTTCTCTTCCTCCCCTACAGGTAATTATTTTTATTCATTTTTAATTTATCCTTTCATTATTTCCTTTCGAGAAATATGTGTATTCATGTTCCACCTCTTTCTAAAAAAATGTTAAATAATTTCAATACCCTTATGAACCATGTTTTCCTCAATCCCAAAGAAGTATATAAATTCTTTAACTTTTTATTTGGAAATAATTTCAAACATAAAGAAATAAAATGTTGTAAAAATAATGTAAAGAACAACCATAAGTCCGTTACCCAGACTCACCTCTCGTTAACATTTTGTCCTGTTTATTGTATTAGCTGAGGTCTGTCACTCTCTCTACACACACAAGACATGCATATTCACATGTATACACACATACATATACATGCACGTATTGTACATATAATGCACATACATGTCTGTATTTGTACATATACTTAGTTAAAATATTTCACTTACTGTTATTTTGCAGATAGTATCTATGTTTAATAGAATTTTTAAATTAATTTTTAAAAAATAATCATAGATTTATATGCATTTGTAAGAAATAACACAAAGGTATTCTGTTTACCATTTACTCAGTTTCACCAATGATAACATCTTTCAAAACTACAGTACACTATCACAACCAGGACAATGACATTGATACAATCCACTGATGTCATTCATATTTCTCCAATTTTACTTCAACTCATATTGTGTGTGTGTGTGTATAGTTCTATGCAATTTTATCATGTTTAGGTTCTTGTATCCAATATGACAGTCAAGATACTAAACAGTTTCATCACTACAAGGTTTATTTGTGTTGTTTTTTTATAACCACACCCACTTCCTTCCAGCCACCCTCTATCCCTAAATGCTGATAACTACTAATCTGTTCTCCCTTTCTATAGGGTTGTCCTTTCAAGACTGTCATATAAATGGAACCGTACAGTATGTAATTGTTCAGGATTGGCTTTTTTTTTTTTTTTTTTGCTGAGGATAATTCCCTGGATATTCAACCCAATAGGATGTATTAATTTGTTAATTAATTAATTTGTTCATTCCCTTTTATTGCTGAGAAGTATTTTATGGTATGGACATACCACACTTTGTTTAAACACTGACCTGTTGAAGGATGTCTGGGCTGATTCCAGTTTTTGGCTATTATGAATAAAATTCACGAACATTCATGTACAGGGTTTTTTGTGAATATCTTTTCATTTCTTTGGGGTAAATGCCTAGATGTAGAATTGCTGAGTCTATGGTAGTTTTATAAGAAACTGCCAAACTGATGTCCAGAGTGGCTGTATCATTTTACATCTCAACCAATAACGAGTGACCAGTTTCTCTTTATACTCAACAGTATTAATTGCTGTTACTATATTTTTTAGCTATTATAGTAGACGTGTAGCAATATCTCATTGTGGTTTTACCTTGCATTTTCCTAATGGCTAATGATATTGAACATCTTTTTATGTGCTAATTTTCTCTTCTGTGAAATATCTTGTGTCTATTCTGTGTATATCCTCTTCTGTGAAAGATCTACTTATGTCTATTGCTCATTTTCTAAATGGTTTGTTTCTGTTTTTATTATTGAGTTTTGAGAATTTTTTATATACTCTGAATAGTAGTTCTGTGTTGGATACGAGAATTGCAAATATTTTCTCGCAATCTATAGCTTGACTTGTCATCCTCTATATAGGGTCTTGTGCAGAGCAAAAGTTTTTAATTTTGATGGAATCCAATTTATCAATTTTTCCTTTAATTCATTGTGCTTTTGGTGTTGTCTAAGAACTCTACCTAGCCATAGATCTCAAAGATTTTCTCATATGCTATTTTTCTAAAAATTTTGTAGTTTTATATTTCATATTTAAGCCTATGACTCATTTTGAGTTAATTTTCATAAAAAGTGTGAGGTTTATCTTCAGGTTTGTTTAGCCTATGGATGTCCAATTGCTCCAGCACCATTGGTTGAAAGGTTATCCTTCTTCCATTTTATTGATTTTGTACGTTTGTCAAAAATCAGGTATGTTTGTGTGGGTCGATTTCTGAACTCTGTATTCTATTCCATAGATCTATGTATTTGTGTCTCTGCCAATACCACACTGTCTTTATAATAGCTATTTCATAAGCATTAATATCAGATAGGGAAGGAGAGTGCTTCCTGGGTAAGTTTGCTTGTTGGGGCAGTATCCCATTGGCAATGCTATCCTCTTTTTCTACCCTATGTCTCTCAGTGGAGAAAGAGAGCACGTCCTTTGGTCATTTATTGTTAGCAGGGCTCCTGATCAATACCCCTTACCAGTGCTGCTGGACCCTGGTGTTGTTGGGACTCCTGTTCAATCCAAGGGAGGAATAAGCTGACTTCTGATGCTGGGTTGGGTGTCATGAAATGCGTGGCCTTGGTTGCCTTATTCTGTCAAGTGGAGACGTCATAAGACATTCTGTCTCTATGTTGTTGTTCCAGTCCCAGGTCCCTAGCAAATTTGCCTTCCTCTTTGTACCAGTATTCTCCTTTTGTTGCCTCTTACATTATTTCCAGAATTTATAATTGTACCCAGTGGGGAGTAGCATAAAGAAAGGAGTGTATATCTCTTGTCAAGACAGAAAGTCACATATGCTTATTTCATAAATCATTTGTTTATACCAGTAACCAAATGCAATACACCTCCTTCTTTTTCCCCATTCAATATTTGTATCTCTCTTATTCCACTGTGAGAACCATGGTCACAACTATATAAATACATTAGTCTTTTGTTTAATCCTATAATCAGTCTCAAATAGTTTCATAATTACCATACTCATATTACTATTATATCTTAAAAAGTGTTCCAGATTTGTTTGCAGTCCCCCTCCTCCACTAAGACTTAGGGTATGTAGTTAAATACTGTGTTCTTAAATTACTTGAACTACTAATCATGTTACTTGTTTGAAATACATTTGCCATTCATTAGTTTCAATTTGCTTGAGTTTTAGGCTTGTTTTTTCATCTTTCTACCCTTGTGGATATGATTTTATTTTTGGGGTATATAAAACATTAACAGGCTTTCAATCTCATTACTGTTTCAAAAAAATATACTCAGAGAAGAGTTACTCCTTTCTGTATCGCTTCCACCCTGTTACTCCGCCCCCACACGTCTTACAAAAGTGTAGGTAACCAAATTCATTTTTTTGTGGTTTATAATTCCTATTTCTTTTTTAAGTGAAACAAATATATATATATTTTCTTATATTCCTTCCTTTGTAATATAAAAAGTAGGATATTATAAATACTCTTTTGCATTTTTTTTACTTAACAATGTCTCCAGGAAATCACGAATTTCAATTCAGAGAGATCCATCATGCATATTTACCATATATACATTAAATTTCATATGTTAGGACATTTTGGTAGTTTCCAATATTTTGCAATTGCAAATAATGCTGCAGTGAAAAATATTGTGCATATGTATTTCTATATTTTGGGAATTTTATCTTCAGGATCAATTCCGAGAATTGGGTTGCTAGATTGAAAGATAAATACAAATGCACTTTTGTTAGACGTTGCAAAATCCTCCTCCGTAGAGATAGTGCAGTTTTGTATTTCTACTAGCAATGTATGAGTGCCTATTACTCTATAGCCTTCTCAAAGAGAGTATTGTAAATTTATTTAGGTATCTTTTTTTGCCAATATGATGGTTAAAAATGGTAGCTCTATTCAGTTTTCACTTTCATTTCTCTTATTATAAATAAGGTTGGCCTTTTCATTTGTTTAAATAACATTTTTATATCTTTTGCTGTGAGTTTTTTATTCAAGTCTTATTCATTTTTCTCTAGAATTTTTGTGTTTTTTTCCTACTAAATGTTAAAATGTTTTTATACATTTGATAAGTTAACCATTTATCCATGACATATATTGCAAACATTTCCTGCCAGTTTATTGTTTGTTTTTGAATTTAACTATGGTAGATTTTTTTTTTTAATTTTGATAGACTAAAATTTAACATTCTTTTCTTTTATTACATCTTACATTAATTTTCTATTTTTACCATAACAAACTTAGGAGCATAAAACAATACCCATTCCCTATATCACAGTTTTATAGGTCAGAAATCCATAATGGGCTCAGTTTATTCCTCTTCTTAGGGTCTCTCAAGGACAAAGTCAAGGTCTTGGCCAGCCTGGTACTTACATGGAGAATCGGGTAGATTCTACTTCTAAGCTCATTTAGGTCATAGGCATAGTTCAATTCCTTGAAGTTTTAGGACTAAAGTCCCTGTTTCCTTGCTGGCTGCCAGCTGGTTCATTCTCAGATTCTAGAGGCTGCTTGCATTTGCTTGTGTTCTGCTCCATCTTGAAAACCAGCTCACACTGAATCTCTCTGACCTCACCTTTTGCCACATACTTCTGATTTTCTCTTCTGCTCTTAAGGGCTCGTGTGATTATTTAGGGCCCACTCAAATAATCCAAATTAATCTCTCAATTTTATGGTCACCTTAATTACAACTACAAAGTACATTTTGCTGTGTAATCTAATATAATCAATAGGTGAGTGAAGTCCATAGGGGCCAAAATTCTTCTTATCACACATCTACATTGTGAGTCTCATTGAGACATTTTTTTCCTACACACATCGTATAGAGGAAAATATGCATTTTTTTCTAGAAATTGTATTGTTTTCTTTCCTACATTCAGATGTGCAGCCTATCTGGAGTTGATTGTTGTTTATGTTGTGAAGGATAGATCTAATTTTATGCTTTTTCCACTTCGGTTTACAGTTGTCCTAACACCATTTACTAGAAAGTTCATCTTTATTATTTATCAGATTTCTATGTATAGTTGAATTTATTTCTGGACTTCATTTTATGCCATTTATCTGTCTATTCATGTGCCAATACTACACTATTTTAATTATAGAGTCATTGGAATATATTTTAATATTTGGTAGGACTAGTTCATCTCCCATGAGACTATTTCTTTTTCACTCTGTTCCTTATTCATTTTGCATTTTTATTTTTATAGATAAAATGTAGAATCAACTGGTTTTACTCCATAAGACATTTATTGATATTTTTACTGGAATTGCATTAAGTTCAGAAATTCACTTAAGAAGAACTGGAGTGGGGCACACCTATTTTGTGGTGGTGAAGGGAGAACAACAACCACAGAAGTTGGCGAGGAAACACCTTACATCCCAGAAAGTACAGAGAGGAAGGCACATTAAAGATCTCTGTCTTTCTGAATCATCCTGGAGCAATCCTTATTAAGGAAAATACCCTGGCATGGCTCTCCCAAACTGTTGTAAGCATTTTATATTTAAATGACTATAGAGTCAGTCATCCTGCATTGCTCTGACCATCATTTGATCACTCTTCCTCTTTTTTTGTCTGTGGTCATCACTCTTCCTCTTATTCTTCCTCTTATCTTACCTGAGAAGTCTAGAAGAAACAGCAGGGATGGCCTAGCTTCTACATCTCCCCAAAAAAAACACTTATTAACACCTTCAAATATTTTCTCATTCCCATTTGCATAGCCATTTTCTATCATTCATAAATGTAGATGAGTGCCACGTGGTGGCTGTTGACATGGACGAATAAGACAGGTTGAACTAACTGCTGTCAGACAGTCCCTGCCAAAACAAAGACTAGAATCAATTATTCAAATTGATCTGGAGACCCTAAGAGTTACCAGCCTATTAAGAGGCTGTCAACTTGTGCTTCCCCCTCCAAATGATGTAGGTTCAACTGCGGGACCCCCAACAATTGTAAACAATACATTTTTTCAGGGATGCCATGAAAGCCTCCTGGATTGTATTTCTTAAAAGGAAGCAAAATATTAACTTGCCTTCTGCCTGAAAACACAATGACTTGTCCCTTAAGAGTGATAATAAAAGACCTTCAAGTTGTAGATGCAAAATAACCAATAACCATTCTATAGATAAGAGAAATAAGGTGAATTTACTTGAGCCAGAGTGAGGATTATAACCCAAGAAGGCCTGAGAAAGCTTTCCAGGGAAGCATGGTTTTCAGTACAGTCTTATATCTTTTTAGGACAAAGAACATACATTAAACACACACAGGAGATATATATATATATATATATATATATTTTTTTTTTTTTTTGTGAGGAGGACTAGCCCTGAGCTAACATCCAATGCCAATCCTCCCCTTTTTCCTTGAGGAACACTGGCCCTGGGCTAACACCCATGCCCATCTTCCTTTAGTTTACATGGGATGCCGCCACAGTACGGCTTAACAAGCAGTGTGTCGGTGCGCGCCCGGGATCCGAACCTGCGAACCCAGGGCCACTGCAGCAGAGTGTGCACGCTTAACCACTGTGCCACCGGGTGGCCCCTGTAAACACAACCAGGATATATTTTTATCAAAATTTCAAAGAGGTATTCAATTGCAAATTAGCAGGTCAATGTGACCCTGATGTTAGGAAAGGGGTTAATCCAGGGTTACCAATAGGGCCTTACCAATAGGGTGTAGGAGGGGAAGTATGCATTCTTATCTTAAGAGAGTGTATTCTTTACTTTAATGGTTAAGCAGATGTAAATGTATGTTTGATAGGCCATAAGTCAGGCTTTTTAGTCAGGCTTTTTTAAACACAAATAGTTACCCCATATACCTCAACATGTGACAATCTCTTGTCAAAGTGTTTAAAGAAATACTACAGTAGATTATGTAGCCCTCAGTGACTGCAAAGATGTCTCCAAAATGAGGCTAAACTTGAGGAAGGTTACTGGAAGGAAGATGGCCCCTTATTTACATATCCTGCAGATCATTATCTCTAATACAGGAATTATCTTTAGAAAAGGTGGTATAGAATGTTTCCATGATGTGTCAGTCAAGATTCAACCAGAGAACCAGAACCAGTAGGAAATATATAGGGATTTGTTACAGAGAATTGATTACACCATTTTGGGGGCCAGTTAGGCCATTTCTTGAAGGCTGTGTCTCCATGTCAGATGCTGGAGCTTGAAATCTACAAAGCGGGAATTCCAACAGGGAAAATCACAAGCAGGCTGGAATCTCACAAGCATGAGTCCAAGCACGAATCCTCTTGAGGACAGACAGAAACACATGTCCATTCTTGTTGCCACTCACCTAGGTAGAAACTGGGGGCCCTTTATCATGGAAATAATGCACACACCTGGGACAGAAATCAGAAAAACTGAAGGAGAATCTAGGAAAGGCAGAGCAATTGCAGGTTCACATGCTTCATGCCAAAGAGTTAGCAAATCAGCAGTAATGTATGGAAGCTACAAAAAGGCTGCTGCCTCCCAATTGCTCTTCAAAATCTTCTGCGTGACGGGTCCTACCAAGAAACATACAGAAAAGAGAATTCTTGGAAATTTAGTTTAGCCTAGCCAAGTTGACACATTACAAAGCCATCATGCATGATTTCAACTGAAATGACTGTCAACATTGCCTTGGCCCTGCATGGTATCCAGGTCAGTCTCAATTTGCTGGACAGGTTTATCATGAATAATAGAATTGTCATAGATTTCCTCTTTGTGGGCTATGGCAGAGGCTGTGCAATTATGAATACATCCTGTTGTATGTGAATTAACGCCTCAGACAGAGTAGAAAGTTCAATGCATATACTCAAGGAGAAAGAAAGTAGTAAAATTATCTCCATTTTTAGATGTCATGATCTTGTATAGAGAAAATCCTAAGGAATAAAATTTTTAAAAGTATTATGGTGAATAATCAAGTTCAGCAAGGTTGCAGATTATGAGATCAATATACAATAAACAACTGTATTCCTTAACATTTAAGATGAACAATCCAAAAATGAAATTAAGAGAACTATTCTATTTACAATAACATCAAAAATAATAAAATATTTAGGAATAAATTTAACAAAAGAAGTGTTAAACTCACACTCTGAAAACTACAAAACATGGCTAGAAGAAATCAAAAATCTAAATAAGTGGAAAACATCTCATGTTCATGGATCAAAAGACGATATCATTAAGATGGCAATATTCCTCAGAAAATCTAAAGATTTAATGCAATTCCTATAAAGATCCAAGCCTGATTATTTGCATAAAATTGACTAGCTTATATTGAAATTCATATGAAATTGTAAGGGACCCAGAATAGCCAAAATAGCCATGAAAACAGAAAACAAATTAGGAACACTCAAACTTTCCAACTTCAAAAATTACTACAAAGCAACAATAATCAAGACAACATGGTACTGCCATAAGGATAGATATATAGATCAGTGGAATAAAATCAAGAGTCCAGAAATAAACTCATACATATATGTTCAGTTGATTTTCAACATGGGTGTCAAGACAATTCAAAGGGGAAATAATAGTCTTCAACAAATGATGCTGGAAAAAAATCAGATATCAAACCATATACAAAACCTAACTCAAAATTGAAACCTAAATGTAAGAGCTGAAACTATAAAACTCTTAGAAGAAACCACAGTAATAAATCTTTGTGACCTTGAGTCAGGCAATGTTTTCTTATATATGACACCAAAAGCACAATCAATAAAAGAAAAAAAAATAAAGTGAACTACATAAAAATTAAAAACATTTGTGCTGCAAGTGATACCATCAAAAAAGGGAAAAGAATATAGATCATATGTTAGGCCACAAAACAAGTCTTAATAAATTTAAGAAGTTTGAAATCATATCAAGCATATTTTCCGACCACAATGTTATGAAACTAGAAATCAATTACAAGAAGAAAACTGGAAGATTCACATATATGTGGATATTAAACTACATGCTAGAAAAACCAATAGGTCAGTGAAGAAATCAAGGGAGAAATAAATAATAACTTGACAGGGCCGGCCCCGTGGCTTAGCGGTTAAGTGCACGCGCTCCGCTACTCGCAGCCTGGGTTCGGGTCCTGGGCGTGCACCGAGGCACCGCTTCTCCTGCCATGCTGAAGCCACGTCCCACATACAGCAACTAGAAGGATGTGCAACTATGACATACAACTATCTACTGGGGCTTTGGGGGAGAAAAAGGAGGAGGATTGGCAATAGATGTTAGCTCAGAGCCGGTCTTCCTCAGCGAAAAGAGGAGGATTAGCATGGATGTTAGCTCAGGGCTGATCTTCCTCACAAAAAAAGTAAAATAAAATAAAATAACTTGACAAATGAAAATGAAAATACAACAAACCAAAATTTATAGGATGCAGCAAAAGCAGTTCTAAGAAGGAAATTCATAGTGATAAATGCCTACCTCAAGAAACAAGAAAATGCCTGAATAAACAACCTAACGTTACACCTCAAGGAACCAGAAAAAGAAGAAAATCCAAATTTAGTAGAAGGAAGGAAATAACAAACAACAAAGTGGAAATAAGAGAAATAGAGACTAAAAAGACAATAGAAAAGATCAATGAAACTAAGGGCTGGTTCTCTGAAAAGATAAAAAAAAAATTGGCAAACTTCGGCTAGACTCACCAAGAAAAAAAAAGAGAGAGCTCAAAGAAATAAAATCAGAAATGAAAGGGGAGATGTTACAACTGATACCACAGAAGTACAAAGGATCATGAGAGACTACTATGAAAAATTATGCACCAACAAATTAGACAACCTGGAAGTAAAAGATAAATTCTTAGAAATTTATAACTTTCCAATATTGAATTATGAAGAAATAGAAAATCTGAATAGACCAATTACCAGTCAGGAGATTAAACTAGTAATCAAAAAGCTCCCAACAGATAAAAGTCTAGGACCAGATGGCTTCACTGGTGAATTCTATCAAACATTCAAAGAATTAATACCAATCCTTCTCAAACTCTTCCAGATAACTGAAAAGGAGGGAACGCTTCCAAACTCATTTTATGAGGCCAGAATTACCCTGATACCAAAACCCGACAAGGACACTACAATAAAAGAAAATTACAGGCCAATATCCCTGATTAACATACATTCAAAAATCCTCAACAACATATTAACAAACTAAATTCAACAATACATTAAAAGGATCATACATCCTGACCAAGTGGGATTTATTCCAAGGATGCAAAGATGGTTTAACATCCACAAATCAATCAACATGATACACCACATCAACAAAATGAAGGATAAAAATCATATGATCATCTCAATAGATGCAGAGAAAGCATTTGACAAGATATGGCATCCATTTATGATAAAAACTCTCAACGAAGTGGGTATAAAGGGAAAGTACCTCAACATAATGAAGGCCATATATGACAAGCCCACAGCTAACATCATACTCACTGGTGAAAAGCTTTTCCTCTAACACAAGGAACAGGACAAGGAAGCACATTCTCACCACTTTTATTCAACATTGTATTGGAAGTCCTATTCAGAGCAATTAGGCAAGAAAAAAAAATTCATCCAAATTGGAAAGGAAGAAGTACAACTGTCACTATTTGCAAATGGCATTATAATATATATAGAAAACCTTAAAGACTCCACCAAAAAACTGTTACAACTACTAAACAAATTCAGTAAAGTTGCAGGATACAAAATTAATATATAAAAATCAGTTGCATTTCTATACACTAGCAATGAACTATCAGAAAGAGAAATTAAGAAAACAATCCCTTCTACAGTTGCATCAAAAATATAAAATATCTACGAATAAATTTAGCCAAAGAGATGAAAGACCTGTACACTGAAAACTCTAAGATATTCATGAAAGAAATTGAATAAAACACAAATAAATGGAAAGATATTCTGTGCTCATGGATTGGAAGAATTAATATTGTTAAAACGTCCATAATAACCAAAACAATCTACAGATTCAATGCAATCCTTATCAAAATTCCAATGACATTTTCAACAGAAATAGAACAAACAATCCTAAAATTTGTATGGAACCACAAAAAAACCCCGAATAGCTTAAGCAATCCTGAGAAAGAAGAACAAAGTTGCAGGCATCAGGCTCCCTGATTTCCAACTATATTACAAAGCTATAGTAATCGAAACAGTATGGTATTGGCGTGAAAACAGACACATAGATCAATGCAACAGAATAGAGAGTCCAGATATAAACTCACCCATATATAGTCAATTAATTTATAACAAAACAGACAAGAATATATAATAGGGAAAGGACAGTATCTTCAATAAGTGGTGTTGGGAAAACCGAGCAGCCATATGCAAAAGAATGAAACTAGACTACTATCTTACTTTATACATAAAAATTAACTCAAAATCGATTAAATACTTGAATGTAAGACCTGCAACCACAAAACTCCTAGAAGAAAACATAGGTAGTAAGCTCCTTGACATTAGTCTTAGCAATGATTTTTTGGATCTGACTCCAAGCAAAGGAAACAAAAGCAAAAATAAACAAGTGGGACTACATCAAATCAAAAATCTTCTGCACAGCAGAGGAAATAATCAACAAAATGAAAAAGCAGCATACTGAATGAGAGAAAATATTTTCACATCATATATCTGATAAGGGGTAAATATCCAAAATATGTAAAGAACTCATACAACTCAATAGCAAAAAACCCCAAACAATTTGATTAAAAAATGGGGAGAGGATCTGAATAGACATTTTTCCAAAGAAGACACACAGGTAGCCAACAGGCACAGGAAAAGATGCTCAACACAATAATCATCAGGGAAATGCAAGTCAAAACCACAATGAGATATCATTTTGCACTTATTAGAATGGCTATTATCAAAAAGAGAAGAAATACAGGGCCAGCCCAGTGGCGTAGTGGTTAAGCGCGCGCGCTCTGCTGCGACAGCCCAGGGTTCACAGATTCAGATCCCAGGTGCGCACCGACGCACCACTTGTCAAGCCATGCCGTGGCGGCATCCCATATAAAGTGGAGAAAGATGGGCACGAATGTTAGCTCAGGACCAATCTTCCTCAGCAAAAAGAGGAGGATTGGTGACAGATGTTAGCTCAGGGCTAATCTTCCTCACAAAAAAAAGAGAGAGAAGAAATAAGTGTTGGTGAGAATATGGAGAAAAGGGAACCCTTGTGCACTGTTAGTGGAAATGTAAATTGGTGCACCCACTATGGAAAACAACATGGAGGTTCCTTAAAAAATTAAAAATAGAACTGCTATATGATCTAACAATTCCACTTCTTTGTATTTATCTGAAGAAAATGAAAACACTAATTCAAAAAGATATATGCACCCGCATGTTCATTGCAGCATTATTTACAATAGGCAAGATATGGATACAATGTAAGTGTCCATCAGTGGATGGATAGATAAAGAAAATGTGGTATATATATATATACAATGGAATACTACGCCACCGTAAAGAAAAATGAAATTTTGCCATTTGTGACAACACGGATGGATCTTGAGGGCATTATGCTAAATGAAATAAGTCAGACAGAGAAAGACAAATACTGTATGATCTCACATATATGTGGAATCTAAAACAAAACAAACAAAAAAATCAAACTTATAGATACAGAGAACAGTTTGATCATTGTCATAGATGGGGGGTGGGGAGTGGAAAAAATGGTAAAGAAAGTCAAAAGGTACAAACTTCCAGTTATAAGATAAATAAGTCATGAGTATGTAATGTACAGCATGGTGACTATAGTTAACAATACTGTATTGCATATTTGAAAGTTGCAAAGAGAGTAGATCTTAAAAGTAGTCACCATAAGGAAAAAAACAATTTTGTAACTATTTATGGTATTGGATGTTAAGAAGTCTTATTGTTGCGATCATTTTGCAATGTATACAAATATCAAGTCATTATGTTGTACACCTGGAAGTAATGTAATGTTGTATGTCAGTTATACCTCAATAAAAAAGAGAAAAATAACTCATAGAATGAGAAAAATATTTGCAAATGGTTTTTCTGATAAAGGACTTGTATCCAGAATGTACAAAAATCTTTTATAACTCAATAATTAAAACATAATCCAATTTAAAAATCGGCAAGGCATTTGAATAGACACTCCAAAGGAGATACACAAATGGCCAGTAAGCACATGAAAATATGCTCCACATCATTAATCATTAATAAAATGTAAATCAAAACTACAATGAGATAGCACTTCATACTGACTAGAATGGCTAAAATCAAACAGATAAACAATAAATGTTTGCAAGGATGTGAAAAAATTGGGATCGAAATGCTGCTGGTGAGAATGTAAAGTGAAGCTACTTTTAAAAACGGTCTGGCAGTTCTAGAAAGGATTAAACATAGAATTTCCATATGACCAGCAATTCTTCTCTTAAGGATATATTCAAAAGAAATGAAAACATGTCCACACAGAATCCATGTATGAATGTTTATCATAGCACTATTCATAACAGCCAAAAAAGGGAAACAATGCAAATAGCTATCAACTGATAAAGTGATAAACCAAATGTGGTATATCCATACAATGGAACATTATTTGACAATAACATGTAAATGAAGTATTAATAAATGCTACAATAGGGAGAAACCTTGAAAACATTATGCTAAGTGAAAGAAGCTAGTCAAAAAAGGTAACATATTCTACAATTTTATTTACATGTAATGTCCAGAATTTACAAATCTCCAGAGACCAAAAGTAGGTTATTTGCTGCTTAGGAAAGAGAGATGGTACTGGTGGGAGGCAATGGGAAATCATTGCTAGTGGATCTGGAGTTTCTTTTAGGGGATATAAAAATACTCTAAAATTAGATTGTGATGATGATTGTACAAACTTGTGTAAATGCTAAAGGAAATCCCCACTGAATTGCATTTTAAATGGATAAATTGTATGTCATGTGAACTATACCTAAAAAACAAAAACCAAATTAAAAAAAACTTAAGAGGAAAGCCAACTGGTTTCTAAAGTAGACCCAAGCGGTTTAAGGGTTTTTCCAGCTAGTTGGGTCTGGTAATCTTGTGAGCATGTTTGAGGCCAATACTGCAGATTGGCCTCGGATTATACATATGCTATTTCTTCTTTTACTCTTTTCATTTTCAATCATTATTCACTTACCCATTTAGCTTTTTCTTTACCTATATTTTCTGTATCTACTTGCCTTTATTCAATGCCCCTTATACAACTTTTTATTTAAATTTATTCTATTTTTATACATTGTCTTATTTTCTGAGATGAATTTTGCATTAGTTTTCTATTGCTGCTTAACAAATTACCACAAATTTAGCAGCTTAAAACAGCATGTATTTATTATCTTACAGTTCCCATGGGTCAGGAGTCTAGGGATGGCTTAGCTGGTGTGAGACAATAGGAAATAGACATATATTGGTCTCTGCCTCCAGTTCCTGACACAGAGCTCCTAGAACCCTTGTTTCCTAAGTTATAAGAGCACCAGGAGCATCTTTTATTCTAGTAGTTGATCTTTGACCCAGGTTCCTGACACAGAGTTTCTGAAGCCCTCGTAGTTTTCTGGGTGGTAGAAGTGTCTTTTGTTCTAATAAGGTGACTCTAGATAGGCTCCTGGATGGCTCCTGAATGAGAACTGGTCACCCAAAATACCAAGACATGATTAGACGCTTGGAATTTTGGTCCCCACCCCCCATTCTCTGGAGAAGGGAGAAGGACTGAAAATGGAGTTAATAGTTGATCATGCCTACATGATGAAGCCTCCATAAAAATCCCAATAGTATGGAATTTGGAGAGCTTCCTGATTAGCAAACATATCCACACAGGGAGGGTGATGCACTACAACTCCACAGGGACAGAGCTCCTGCACTGGACCCTCCCAGCCCTCATCCTATGTATCTCTTCATCTGGCTGTTCATCTGTATCCTTTATCACATTCTTTAATAAACTGGTAAACGTAAATATAGTCATGTACCACGTAACAACATTTAGGTCAACAACAGACTGCAAATATGATGGTGGTCCCATAAGATTAGTACCATATAGCCTAGGTGTGTAGTAGGCTATATCATCTAGGTTTGTGTAAGTACACTCTATGATGTTCACACAATGACAAAATCACCTCACAACACATTTCTCAGAATGTATCCCCATCATTAAGTGATGCATGACTGTGCTTTCCTGAGTTCTGTGAGCTTCTCTAGCAAATTAATCAAACCTGATGAGGGGGTTTGTGGGAACCTTGATTTGTAGTCAAATCGGACAAAAGTTGTGGGTAACCTGGGGACCTAGTACTTGAAATTGGCATCTGAAGTAGGGTGGGGGCAGTCTTGTGGGACTGAGCCCTTAACCTGTGGGATCTGACACTATCTCCAGGTAGATAGTGTTAGAATTGAGATAAATTGTAGGACACCCAGCTTGTGTCACAGAGAATTGCTTGGTGTGGGGAAAAACCTCCACATATTTGATGAACAGAAGTGAAGTGTTGTGTGTGAATAGTCAAGGAGAAACAGGAGGAACGATTGGGTTTTTCCCTACACAGGTGGAAAGACTGTAGGTTTTCCAGTACAGCTGGGTCCTTTGTTCATGGTCTACAATGGCTGCAATCAAGGTATTGGCCAGGTCTGTGATCTCATCTGAGGCTCAGGGTCCTCTTTCAAACTCATGTGGTTGACTGAATTCATTCTCTTGCAGCTGTAAGACTCATAGCAGCTTGCTTCTTCAAAGACAACAGGGGAGTCTTTCTCTCTTCAGGAAGGGCCCAGTCCCTGTTTCTAAGCGCTTTTACTTAAATAAGTCAGGCATACTCAAGATTATCTCCATTTCAGATAAGTCAAATTCAACTATTTTTGGACCTCAATTACATCTGCAAAATCCCTCCAGCTTTGCCATGTGATGTAACCTAATCACAGGAGTGACACCCTGTATCATACTCACAAGTCCCACCTACATTCAAGGAAAGGGTTTATATAAGGGCTTGGCTTATTGGGGGTCATCTTAAAATTCTCCCCACAACAGTCCACCCTCTGTCCACTAATGGCTCATGACTTGATCACATACAAATTAGATTCACTCCATTATTAGGACCCCAAAATCTCATCCCGTTATAGTATCAGCTCAAAGTTGAAAATCATATCATCTAAATAATAAGGTCTAAGTGTGGAGGAAATTCCTGGGTATAATCTATTGGGAAAAGTTTCTGGGGTACAATGCCTCTATGGACCTGTGAAACTAAAGAGATGAGTTATCCCCCCTCAACATACCCAACAAACAGTGGTGGGGAAGGCATAACTAGGAAGGCATAGGATAATGGCTAGTGACATTCCAGGTCAAAAAGGGGAAAATAGAATGGACAAAGGCATGGATCTTCTGAAATCCAGCTGGACAGATATTGGGGTTTTATTGATGAGATTTCAGAGCCTGAGAGTAAGTCTTCATGAATCTCAGCTTCATCCACTGAGTCATCCTTTCTTTTTCAGGAAAGGTAACATGTGCTTGCAGCAGAGTAGTTTTATCAGCCTGCTTCCAGTCAGTATAAATTTGGAGGTCTGACAGCGTCCTTTCATTTTGTACTCCCTCAGTCCTTTTCAGTCCAGGCTGGCAGTGGTTATGCTGAAACAAATATCTCAAAAACTTGTGAGTCTTGCATGGATTTCACTCGATTAGACAAAAGCCACACCTACAACTCTTTTGGAGATAATCCCTTCCTTAACTTTGGTTCCTGCTGAGATGACTGAAGGACAACTCCCTTAAACTTCTTAGAAGACCTCTGGTTTGCCTGAAGGGGATCTGTGAGGCACACCTTAAATCACTTGAAAGGTCCCTTTTGGTGATTGAAGACATATCTTTCTGAGTTTTTGGCAAAAAGTGCATAGTCACTGATTTGGCTTTTTCTGTATGCCATACTCTAGGCAGCTGTTTCTGACCTTTAGCATCTTTTATCATCTGAAGAGGCCTAAAATTGTCAAAATCATCTGGTACTGTTTTTTTGTTTGTTTCTGTTTTTGTTTTTTTGCTTCTTTAACAGCTCTTCCTTCAATTTATCTCTCTCCTCTCACATTTTACTATATGCAGCAAATAGAAACCCGGCAGCACCTTCAAGAGTTTGCTTGGAAATCTCCTTAGCTATATACGCAACTTCAAAACTTACAAGGTATGCTTTCCACATAATTGTTGGATACAATTTCACTTGATTTCTGCCACTACATGACAAGGATCCTCCTCCAGTTTTCAATTACACGTTCTTCATTTCCTTCTGAGCACTCATTAGCAGCATCCTCAAAGTCCAGATTTTTACTAACAGTTTGTTCATGATTGTTTAGGCTTTCTCTAACATACACATCAAAATTCTTCTAGCCTCCTCCTGCCTGGTTCCACAGCCTCTGCCATAATTTTAGGTATTTGTTACGACAGCACCCCACTTCCTGGTATCAAAATTTGTATTAGTGTTTTATTGCTGCCATAACAAATTATGACACATTTAGCAGTTTAAAACACCTATTTATTGTCTCACAGGTTCCATGGGTCAGGCGTCCAGGCATGGCTTAGCTGGGTCCTCTGCTCAGGATTTCACATGGCTGCAAAGGTTCATCCTGGGATGGAGCTTCATCTAAGCAAAATTCCAAGGGATAACTGCAAATTTTTATTGCACTGAAAAGTTCACCACTGCTGAAATTTGACTTCTTCCAGTCTTATTTAATTCTACCTGACAATTTTTGTCTTTCTAACTAGAAAGTTTAGTCCCTTCAGATTGATAATAAATGATTACAATGAATGATATGTTTCAATTTATTTCTAACATCTTCTTTTGTACTTTCTGTTTGTCTTTTTACTTTTTTAATCTGTCAGTTATAGCATTATTTATGATCGAGGGTTTTCTTCTTTACCTTTTTCATGTTTTCCTTCTACTTTTACACTCTTTTTGAATTCCTTTAGTGGTTTCGTGGAAGAATGTAATGTTCATATTTATTTTAATTCATCTATAGTTAGTCAATATTTTATTCCTGCTCCCAAACAATACAAAAATCTTACAATGTGTAAAACTGATCATTCTTTTCTTAAATTATATATTATTAATGTCTGGGATTTTGGTCATATTTCTTTTTTTAACCTCAAACATTTAAATATTTTTATTATTTTATGCACTCCATTTCTTTTACATATACCCCCATATTTACCATTTTATTTGTTCACTATTGCTTCTTGTACCTCATACATTTCTTCTGGGATAATTTTCTTCTTTCTGAAGTACATCATTTAAAACTTCCTTAAGTGACGGTCTTTTGTAAATACACTCATCCAGTTTTTGACTTTAAATTTGAAAGTCTTTATTTCCATTAATTATTGGATAAAAATTTTGCTTGTATACAATTCTAGGTTGATGATTATTTTATTTCTGCTCTTTCATGCTACTTTCCATTCTCTTTTGGCTTCCGTTGTTAAGGGGGAAGTGAGCTATAGGTGTGATTGTTCTTTTGATGATAATTGCAGAATATAGAACTTTGATTTGTTTGTTTTTCTCCAGCCACTTTAAATATTTTCTTTTTATCCTTCGTGTTCTGAAATTTCACTATGATATGTTCATGTATGTACTTCTTCCTTCTTTGTTTTATATCCTGCTTAGTGGTGCATGCATATGTATGTATAATTTAGGGTTTTTTTTTTTGTCAGTTCAGGATTATTTCCAGCCAGTCAATAACTCTGAAAATTACATCTATCCTTACACTCTATTATTTCTGAGAGACAATATATCAATGTAATTAAGACTGTGAACTCTGGAGCAAGACTTCCTTAGTTTAAGTTCTGATTCTGGCACTTACTAGCAATTTTATTTGGGACAAGTTGCTCTATGTGCTTCAGTCATTGTATTTTGTAAGATCAAGATAATAATAACAAGTAGAACTTACTATCTGATGGGGATTGCTATAAATATTTACATATATTTATTCATTTAATCCTCACTACAACTCTATGAAGCAGGTACTATTATTATACCCCTTGTGCAGACCAGAAAATCAAGACAAAGATAACTTAAATAACTTGCCCCTGCTGACAGAGCTAGTAAGTGAGAAAAGGAGAAATCAAATCAAGGCTGTATGGCCTTAGAATCCAAGAACCTAACCACTAAACCATATCTATGAACAGGGTTTCTATGAAGATAAAAGGAGTCAAAACATGTAAAGTGTTAGGACTATGCCTGGCTCTTAGGAAATTCTCAACAAATGTTACCTATTATTATCATCATATCCTTTTGTTGCTCCTAATATACTCTTGTTACAAGTTTTCATTCTGTTTTCCATGTATCTTAATCTCTCTCACATTCTCAATCCCTTTCTCTTTCTGTATGGACTTCATCTCTTTCTTCTACTTCAAAAAATCTCTGTTCAACTATATCTTGTGTTTAACTCATCTACTGAGTTTATAGTTATAATTATTGTTTTCTATTTCTAGAAGTCGTATTTGGTTTGTTTTGAAATCTGATTAATTTAAATGGTTTGTATCACTTCATTTTACTCTAGAAACTGTCTTTGATTTCTTTAAACATATTAAACATAGGTATTTTATATATTGTTCCATATCTGCAATTTCTGAGTCTGCTTTTCTGTTTTTACCTCTCTTTATTGAGTTATAACTTACATAATGTAATTTATGAGTTATAATTACCTATTTTAAGTGTAAAATATAACGATTTTTAGAAAATTTACTAAATTGTGCAACCATCAACAGAATCTTGTCTTAGAACATTTCTATTGCCCTAAAAAGATCTCTTGTGTCATTTAGAGTTAATCCTCATTCCTACCTCCAGCTACTAGCAACCAGTAATCTGTTTTCTCTCTGTATAGATTTGTCTCCTCTGGGTATTTAATATAAATATAATCACACAATATATGATCTTTCGCATCTGTCTTCTTTCACTTAATGTTTTTGAAGTTCATTTGTATTGCAGCATGTATCAGTATTTTGTTATTTTCGTTAGTGAATAATATTCCATTGTATGTGATCCATTTTGAGTTAATTTTTACAGATGGTGTGAGGGAAGGGTCTAAATTAATCTTTTTGCAAATGGAAATCCCCTAGTTCCAGCAATATTTCTTGAAAAGATTATCCTTTCTGCGTTGAATTGCAATGATACCTTTGTCAAATTCAATTGACTGCAAATGTACAGATTTACTTCTGGACTCTCGATTCTATTGCATTGATCTATATATCTATCCTTTTGCCAGTACTACCCTGTCTCGATTACTGAAGTATTATAGTAAGTTTTGAAATTGGGAAGTTTATATATTTTAACTTTGTTCTTCTTTTTCCAGATTGTTTAGGATATTCTAGGTCCTTTGCATTGACAAATGAGTTTTAGGATCCTCTTTTCCAATAAGAAGAGCTGAGATTATGATAGTGGTTGCATAGATAAACTTGGGGAGATTTGCCATCTTAATAATATTGTCTCTTCCAATCCATTAACATGAAATGTCTCTCCATTTCATTAAATATCTTTAATTTCTCTCAAATACTTTGAAACTTTCATTTTAAAGGTTTTTACTTCTTTTCTTAAATGTATTTCAAAATATTTTCTTCTTTTTGATGCTACATTAATGGAATTTTTCTTAAGTTAATTCTAGAATATAAAAATGCAATTGAATTTTTTATATTTATCTTGTGTCCTGTGACCTTGCTGGACTCTTGTTAATTCTCATAGTTTTTTTGTGAATAACTCAGAATTTCTTCATGCAGGATCATGTTACCTACAAATGAAGACAGTTTTACTTCTTTCTTTAAAATGTACGTGAACTTTATTTCATATCATTGCTTTATTGCTCAGGCTAGAACCATCAGAGAAATGTTGACGTAAAGAAAGCAGACATTCTTGTATTTTTCCCCATTTTAAGGGGAATGCATTTAGACTTTCACTATTTTTTAACAGCTTTATTAACATATAATTGACAAATAATACCTATAGTTATTATACTTATTAATAATAAACATAATGGTTATAAGTATTAATGATACTTATAATTACTGAAAAATAGTTATAGTAAGGTATAATTGACAAATAAAATTGTATAACAAAGTAAAAATTGTACAACAAATAAATGTGCAATGTGATAATTTGATATATGTATACATTGTGAAATGATTACCCCAATCAAGTTAATTAAATCATCCATCACCTCACATAATTACCTTTCTGTGTGTGTGTGTGGTGAGAACACTTAAGAACTACTGTCTCACAAATTGCAATTATACAATACAATATTATCTATAATCACCATGCTGTACGTTAGATCCCCAAAACTTATAACTGAAACTATGTACCCTTTGACCAACATCTTCCCTTTTGTACCACCTTCTAGCCCCTGGCAACCGGCATTCTAGTCTGTGCTTTTGTGAGTTTAACATTTCTAGATTCCACATATAGGTGAGATCATGCAACATTTGTCTTTTGGTGTCTGGCTTATTTTACTTAGCATGATATCCTCCAGGTTATCCATGTTGTCACAAAAGGTAGGATTTACTTCTTTTTTATGGCTGAATAACATTCCTGTGTGTGCGCGCGGGTGTGTGTGTGAGACATTTTCTTTATCCGTTCATCTGTTGACAGACACTTAGGTTGTGTTCTTAACTTGGAAAGTGTGAATAATGCTGACACGAACATGGAAATGCAGATATCTCTTTGAGATCCTGCTTTCATCCTTTTTTGTTTTTTTCATAATGGATTTTTATCTTTCATTCTTTTTTTTTTTTTAATTTTTTTGTTTATTGCAGTAACATTGGTTTATAACATTGTAAAAATTTCAGGTGTACATCATTGTACTTCTATTTCTGCATGGACTACATCATGTTCACCACCAAAATACTAATTACAACCCATCACCACACACATGTACCGAATTATCCCTTTCACCCTCCTCCCTCCCCCCTTCCCCTCTGGTAACCACCAATCCAATCTCTGTCCCTATGTGTTTGTTTATTGTTGTTATTATCTACTACTTAATGAAGGAAATCATACGGTATTTGACCTTCTCCCTCTGACTTATTTCACTTTGCATTATACCCTCAATGTTCATCCATGTTGTCATTTCCTTTTAATATATACCCAGAAGTGTGATTGTGGGATCATATGGTAGTTCTATTTTTAATTTTTTGAAGAATCTCTATACTGTTTTCCGTAATGAATATACCAATTTAGATTCCCACTAACAGTGCACGAGGCTGACCTTTTCTCTACATCCTTGCCAACACTTGTCACTTGTTTTTTGATAGCAGCCATTGTTTCTAACAGGTGTGAAGTGATATCTCATTGTAGTTTTAATTTGCATTTCCCTAATGATCAGTGATGCTGAGCAACTTTTCATATACCTGTTGGCGATTTGTGTGTCTTCTTTGGAAAAATGTCTCTTCAGGTCCTTTGCCCATTTTTAGTCAGGTTATTTGACTTTTTTTGCTATTGAGTTGTACGAGTTCCTTACGTATTTTGGATATTAACCTCTGATCGGATATATGGTTTGCAAATATTTTCTCCCATTCTGTAGTGTAGGTTGCCTTTAATTTTGTTTCCTTTGCTCTTCAGAAGGTTTTTGGTTTGATGTTGTCCAACTGAACTGTTTTTTGTTTTTGTTGCCTGTGCTTTTGATGTCATATCCAAAAAAAACACTGCCAGGACTAATGTCAAGGACCTTTTTCGCTATGTTTTCTTCTAAAAATTTTATGATTTCAGGTCACACATTTAAGTCTTTACTCTATTGCAGGATAATTTTCGTGTATGTTGTGAGATAAGGGTCTAATTTCATTCTTTTGCATATTGATATCCAATTTTGCAGATGCCATTTATTGAAGGACTGAATGTTCCCCATTGTGTATTCTTGGCACTTTTATCGAAGATTAGTTGACTATATATGCATGGATTTATTTCTGAGCTCTCTGTTCTGTTCCACTGGTCTATATGTCTGAATTTATGCTAGTACCGTACCATTTTGATTACTACGGTTTTGTAGTATAGTTAGAAATCAAGAAATGTGATGCCTCCAGATTTGTTCTTCTTACTCAAAATTGCTTTGGCTATTTGGGGTCATTTGTGGTTCCATATGAATTTTAAGATTGTTTTTTTCTCTTTTTGTAAAAATTGCCATTGAAATTTTGATAGGAGTTGCACTGAATATGTAGATTACATTGACTAGTAAGAGCATTTTAACAATATTGATTCTTCCAGTCCATGAATATAAGATATCTTTTTATTTAGGTGTATTTTCTTTACTTTCTTTAATCAAAGTCTTATAGTTCTCAGTGTACAGATCTTTCACCTCCTTGGTTAAATTTCTTCCTATGTATTTTATTCTTTTTGAGGTAATTGTATATGGGATTGTTGTCTTAATTTCTGTATTGGATAATACATTGTTATTGTATAGAAACACAACTGATTTTTGTATGTTGATTTTGTATCCTGCAACTTTACTGAATTTCTTTATTACTTCTAACAGTTTTTTCATGGAGTTTGTAGGTTTTTCTATATAATAAGATCACGTCATTTGCAAACAGACATTTTTATTTCCTTCTGATTTGGATGCCTTTCATTTCTTTTTCTTGGCTCCAGATAGAACTTCTAATACTATGTCAAATAGAAGTCGTGAGAGTGGGTACCCTTGTCTTGTTCCTGATCTTAGAGAAAAGCTTTCCACATTTTACCATTGAGTATGGTGTTAGATGTGGATTTGTCATATATGGTGTTTATTATGTTGAGGCACATTCCTCCTTTACCCAATTTTTTAGTTTTTATCATGAAAAAATTTAAATTATGTCAAATGCTTTTCCTGCATCTATTGAGATGATCATATGATTTTTCTTCTTCTAATGTAGTGTATCAAATTTATTGATTTGCATATGTTAAACCATCCTTGCATTTCAGAGATAAATCCCACTTGATCATGGTATAGATCTTTTTAATGTGCTGTTGAATTTGGTTTGCTAGTATTTTGTTGAGAATTTTTGCATCTATTTTTATAGGGGATATTAGCCTGTAATTTTATATTCTCGTAGTATTCCTTTCTAGCTTTTGTATGAGGATAATGCTGGCCTTGTAAAATGAGTTTGGAAGTGTTCCCTTCTCTTCAATTATTTGGAAGAGATTGAGAAGTATTGGCATTAATTCTTCTCCAAATGTTTGGCGAATTCACCTGTGAAACCATCTGGTCCTAGACTTTTGTTCTCTGTTTTCAGCACTTTGAATATATTATCCCACTCTCTCCTGATCTGCAATGTTTCTGCTGAGAAATACGCTGGTAGCCTATTTGGGGTTCCCTTGTATGTGATGAGTCTCTTTTTCTTGCTGTTCTCCAAATTTTGTCTTTGACTTTTGACAATTTGATAATTTTGTGTCTCAGAGTAATCTACTTTGGGTTGATCTTGTTTGACATCTTTTGAGCTTTCTGAATCTGAATGTCCATATTCCTCCCACAGTTTGGGATTTTTTTCACTCATTATTTTTTAAATATGCTTTCTTCCTCTTTCATTCTCTCTTCCTATTCTGGGACTCCTATAATGGTAGATTTGTTCATTTGATGGTGTCCCACAAGTCTTGTATGCTTTCTTCATTCTTTTTCAGGTTTTTTTTTTTTTTTGTTCCTCTCACTAGCTAATTTCAAATGACTTTTTTGGAATTCACTAATTCTTTCTTCTGCATGATCAAGTGTGCTGTGGAATCTCTCTATTGAATTTTTCATTTTTGTCATTGTACTTTTCAGCTCCAGAATTCCTGTTTTGTTCTTATAGTTTCTTTTTCTTTATTAAACTTCTCATTTTGTTCCTACATTTTTCCTGATTTTATTCAGTTTTCTATCTGTATACTCTTGCATCTCATTGAGTTTACTTAAGGTGATTATTTTGAATTCTTTGTCAGGCAATTTACAGATATCCATTTTGGGGATCAATTACTGGAGCTTTATTAGTTCCCTTGGGCAGTGTCATGTTTGCCTGATACTTCATTATCTATGTAGCCTTGCATTGATGCCTGTGTGTTTGAAGGAGCAAACCCTCCTTCAGTCATTACAAACTAGTTTAAGAAGTAAAAAATCTCCTGTTGGGTGCTCGGTTTGATGGGATTGCCTTGAGGATTGTGGTTGTGTGGGCTTAGAGCCAGGTCACATGGTTCCTACTTGGTCCACTTTGGGGTCTTTGGTTGGCGGGCCTATATCCAGGGGTTGGGGATGGTATGGACCCTCTCTGGTCCCTGGGTAGATGGAACTGCCTCCAGGATATTGGTCAGGAGGGCTGTCCCTGGGACAAAGGTCCACTTCATGGTCCAGAGTTGGGGCCCGAGATGGTAGACCTGTTAACAGGTGCACAGATGGGTATGACTCTGGAAAAATCTCTAAATGAGCTCCTCCTGGCTAGGCAGAATTGGCCCTAAGCAATGGTGTAGAGATGCTGGAGCCAACTCACAGGGCTGCTTCAGGCTCCACAATCAGACTAAGTTAATTGGGCCTGCCTCTGGAAGCATGGATGGATGTGTCCTGTTGGGTCCTTTACAGGACAGGATTGCTCCTGGACCATGAGTGACAGGAGCTAGAGCTGACTGACAGGGCAATTTCAGGACATTCTGTCATACCAAGATCACTGAGGCTGCATCTGGGTGCACAAAAAGGCGTGTCTTCCAGTAGGTCCCTGGGCAGGCAGGACTTTTCCTTGATCATGGCTAAGAGAGGCTAGAGCTGAATTATAGGGCCACTACTGGATCCACGGTTGGGCCAAGATTGGTGGGCCTGCCTTCAGGTACATAAATGGGTATGTCTCCTAGTAAGTCCCTGTACAAGGAAGACTGCTCCCCCACCACAGCCAAGAGGAGCTGGATCCAGTTCATGGGCCACTTCAGGAACCACAGCCAAGACCGAGGTCAACAGGCCTGTTACTCAAGGCATAGGTATGTGTGACTCCTCCCTGGTCCCTTGGTGGATGGTGATGGTGGAAGGGCCAGGGCCAAACAAAGCCATAGCCACATCCACAGAGGTATGGGATTGTGTCTAGGTCTGTAGCCAGGACCAAGGCCAGCAATCTACCATATGGGCATGCGTCTGTCTTCTCAAAATGACCATCCGTGTTCTTGAGCTCCACTGGTATTTCCCAACCTCCTACCTAGATCCCAAAGCTGCCACCATGGCACATTTGTCCGTGAATGGCTGCCAAATTATTGCTACTGTGGGGGGATATGAGTGGGGGGATCTCCTTTTCCACCATTTTGCTGATGTCATTCCTGAATGATCTTTCTTCTTTCACTATTAAATACAGTGTTAGCTGTAGGTGGCTTTGTAGATGCCCTTATCAATTTTTTTGAAAGTTTTGATCACGAATAGGCATTGGATTTTGTCAAATGCTTTTTCTGTGTATATTCAGATAATCCTGTGCGCTTTTTTTTGTCGTTTCTTCTGTTATATGTTGTATTTTATTAACGAATTTTTGGATGTTAAAGCGACTTTGCATTTTTGGGATGAATCCTGGTTTTTAATATTTTTCCAAAAACTTATGCAGCTATATTCATCAGCAATACTTGTCTTTAACATTCTTTTCTTATGATATATTTCTCTGGATTTGGTATCATGGTAATATTGGCTTCATAGGATAAATTGAGAAAAAGTTTATGTTTTTCTCTTCCTGCCTTGATGTTATGGAAGATTTTGTGAAGGATTGGTGTTATTTCTTCTTTAATGTTTGATGAAATTCAACAGTAAAGCCATCTTGGCCTGTTCTTTATTGGGGGAAAACATTTTTAGTTACAAATGCTATTCATTTAATTGTTATAGGTAAATTGAAATTTTCTTTTCTCTTGAGTCAGTTTTGATAATTTGTGTCTTTATAGGAGTGTTTCCTTTTTATTTAAATTTTCTCATTAGTTGTCATAAAGTTGTTTATAGTATTCCCTCATAATCTTTTTAGTTTCTTTGAATTGATAGTGATATTCTCTCCTTAATTCTTGATTTTGGTAATTTGCATCTTCTTTCTATTTTACTTAGACATTTTGATGTGTCTAGAAAATAGTTTGTAAATTTGTTGGTCTTTTCAATGAACCAAATTTTGGTTTCATCAATATTCTCTATCATTTTTATGTTATCTGATTCTTCTTTAATCTTTATTATTTTCTTCATTTTTCGCACTTTGGATTTTGTTTCTTTTTTGTTCTTGTTTATTAGATAAAAGATTGTCGTTGGTTTGGAATCTTCTATTCAAATATAGACACAAAGCTATAAATTTCTGTCTAAATATTGCTTTATATACATCCTATAATTTCTGATATATTGTATTTCATGCAATCTAAATTGTTTTCTAATTTCTCTTGTAATTTCTTCTTCACCCTTGGTTCATTTAGAACTATTCTGCTTAATGTCCAAACTTTTGTAGCTATCCCAAATTTCTTTCTAGTGTTTATATATAATTTAAATCTGTTGTTGTGGTATATACTTTGTGTGATTTAAAGAATTTTAAATTTATTTAGACCTTTTTTTTAAAGACTCAGCTTATGTTCTAGCCCAGTGAATGATCCATTTATGTTTGTAAAAATTGTGTATTCTCTTATTATTAGGTGAAGTGTTCTATAGATATAAGTTGGATCTGGTTGGCTGATAGTGTTGGTCAAATTTTGTGTATCAGTGCTAATTTTCTATGAAGTCATTTTATCTATCGCTGAGATTAAGGTATTGAAGTCCTCAACTATTATTTTTGAATTGTTTCCCCTGTCAAGCCTAGCAGCATTTTATAATTATTGTTTTATGTGGTTGTCTTTTAAATATTGTAAGAGAAAAATAAAGAAAAATATTTATATATTTATATAGCTATGTGTTTACATTTTCTAGCTCTCTTTATTTCTTTATGTGGATTCAAGTTACCATCTAATGTGACTGCCTTTCACTTAGAAGTTCTTCCTTTAGTATTGCTAGTAAGACAGTTTTGCTAGCAAAAAGTTAGCAGTCTTTATTTTTTTAATCTGGTAACAACTTTATTGCACTTTGATTTTTTTTTTAAATTTTTTGTTTATTGCAGTAACATTGGTTTATAACATTGTATAAATTTCAGGTGTACATCATTATACTTCTATTTCTGCATAGATTACATCATGTTCACTACCCAAATACGAATTACAACCCATCACCACACACGTGTGCCGAATTATCCCTTTCGCCCTCCTCCCTCCCCCTTTCCCCTCTGGTAACCACCAATCCAATCAATGTCTCTATGTGATTGTTTGTTGTTATTATCTACTAATTAACGAGGGAAATCATATGGTATTTGACTTTCTCCCTCTGACTTATTTCACTTTGCATAATACCCTCAATGTCCATCCATGTTGTCACAAATGGCTGGATTTCATCATTTCTTATGGCTGAGTAGTATTCCATTGTGTATATATACCACAGCTTCTTTATCCATTCGTCCCTTGGTGGGAACTTAGGTTGCTTCCAAGTCTTGGCTATTGTGAGTAATGCTGCAATGAACACAGGGGTGCGTGTATCTTTATGCATTGGTGTTTTCAAGTTCTTTTGATAAATACAAACAGTGGAATAGCTGGATCATATGGTAGTTCTATCCTTGATTTTTTGAGGAATGTCCATACTATTTTCCATAGTGGCTGCACCGGTTTGCACTCCCACAAGCAGTGTATGAGAGTTCCCTTCTCTCCACATCCTCTCCAACACTTGTTGTTTCCTGTCTTGTTAATTATAGCCATTCTGAAGGACGTGAGATGATACCTCATTGTAGTTTTGATTTGCATTTCCCTGATAGTTAATGATTTTGAACATCTTTTCATGTGTCTGTTGGCCATCTGTATATCTTCTTTGGAGAAACGTCTGTTCAGGTCTTTTGTCCATTTTTTAATTGGGTTGTTAGTTTCTTTGGTGGTGAGACGTATGTGTTCTTTATACATTTTGGAGTTAATCCCTCATCAGATGTATGGTTTGCAAATATCTTCTCCCAATTGTTAGGCTGTCTTTTCGTTTTGTTGATGGTTCCCTTTGCTGTACAGAAGCTCTTTAGTTTGATGTAGTCCCATTTGTTTATTTTTTCTATTGTTTCTCTTGCCCGGTCAGACATGGTGCTTGAAAATATGTTGCTACAACCGATGTTGAAGAGCGTACTGCCTATGTTTTCTTCTAGAAGTTGCAAAGTTTCAGGTCGTACATTCAAGTCTTTAATCCATTTTGAGTTAATTTTTGTGTATGGTGTAAGGTAAGGGTCTACTTTCACTTTTTTGCATGTCGCTGTGCAGTTTTCCCAATGCCATTTGTTGAAGAGAATTTCTTTTCTCCATTGTAAGTTCTTCGCTCCTTTGTCAAAGATTAGCTGTCCATAGATGTGTGGGTTTATTTCTGGGCTTTCAATTCTCTTACATTGATCTGTGTGTCTGTTTTTGTGCCAGTACCACGCTGTTTTGGTTACTATAGCTTTGTAGAATCTTTTGAAATCAGGGAGTGTGATACCTCCAGCTTTGTTCTTTTTTACCAGGATTCCTTTAGCTATTCGGGGTCTTTTGTTGTTCCATATAAATTTTAGGATTCTTTGTTCTATTTCTGTGATATATGTTGTTGGAACTTTGATAGGGATTGCATTGAATCTATAGATTGCTTTAGGAAGTATGGACATCTTAACTATGTTAATTCTTCCAATCCAAGAACACGGAGTATCTTTCCATTTCTTTGTGTCTTCTTCAATTTTTTCAGCAATGTTTTATAGATTTCGGTATACAGATCTTTCACCTCTTTGGTTAAGTTTATTCCTAGATATTTTATTTGTTTTGTTGCAGTTGTAAATGGGATTGTATTCTTAATTTCTCTTTCTGCTACTTCATTGTTAGTGTATAGAAATGCAACTGATTTTTGTATGTTGATTTTGTATCCTGCAACTTTACCATATTCGTTTATTACTTCTAAAGGTTTTTTGGTGGATTCTTTAGGGTTTTCTATATATAAAATCATGTCATCTGCAAACAGTGAGAGTTTCACTTCTTCCTTTCCAATTTGGATTCCTTTTATTTCTTTTTCTTGCCTGATTGCTCTGACTAGGACTTCCAGTGCTATGTTAAATAGGAATGGTGAGCGTGGGCATCCTTGTCTGGTTCCTGTTCTTAGAGGGATAGATTTCAGTTTTTCACAATTGAGGATGATATTAACTGTGGGTTTCTCATATATGGCCTTTATTATGTTGAGGTTCCTTCCTTCTATACCCATTTTATTCAGAGTTTTTATCATAAATGGATGCTGTATCTTGTCAAATACTTTCTCTGCATCTATTGAGATGATCATGTGATTTTTATTATTCATTTTATTAATATGGTGTACTACGTTGATTGATTTGTGAATATTGAACCATCCCTGCATACCTGGAATAAATCCCACTTGATCATGGTGTAGAATCTTTTTAATGTATTGTTCTATGCGATTTGCTAGTATTTTGTTGAGGATTTTTGCATCAATGTTCATCAGTGATATTGGCTTGTAATTTTCTTTTTTTGTGTTGTCCTTGTCTGCTTTTGGTATCAGGGTAATGTCAGCTTCATAGAATCAGTTAGGGAGCTTACCCTCCTCCTCAATTTTTTGGAAGAGTTTGAGAAAGATAGGTGTTAAGTCTTCTTTGAATGTTTGGTAGAATTCACCAGGGAAGCCGACTGGTCCTGGACTTTTATTTTGGGGGAGGTTTTTGATTACTGTTTCGATCTCCTTACTGGTGATTGGTCTATTCAAATTCTCTATTTCTGCTTGATCCAGTTTTGGAAGGTTGTATGATTCTAAGAATTTGTCCATTTCTTCCAGATTGTCGAATTGGTTGGCATATAGCTTTTCATAGTATTCTCTTATAATCTTTTGTATTTCTGATGTGTCTGTTGTAATTTCTCCTCTTTCATTTCTGATTTTACTTATTTGTGCCTTCTCTCTTTTATTCTTGGTGAGTCTAGCTAAAGGTTTGTCAATTTTGTTTATCTTTTCGAAGAACCAGCTCTTGGTTTTATCACTTTTTCCTAATTTTTTTTAGTCTCTATTTCATTTATTTCTGTTCTGATTTTTAATATTTCCCTTCTTCTACTGATTTTGGGCTCTGTTTGTTCTTCTTTTTCCAGTTCCTTTAGGTGCATTGTTAGATGGTTTATTTGAGATTTTTCTTGTTTGTTGAGATAGGCCTGTATTGCTATAAACTTCCCTCTTAGAACCGCTTTTACTGTATCCCATAAATTCTGGCATGTCGTATTTTCATTTTCATTTGTCTCCAGGTATTTTTTGATTTCTTCTTTGATTTCCTCATTGACCCAGTCGTTGTTCAGTAGCATTTTGTTTAATCTCCATTTATTTGTGGTTTTTCTGATTTTCTTCCTATAGTTGATTTCTAGCTTCATACCACTATTGTCAGGAACGATGCTTCGTATTATTTCAATCTTCTTAAATTTATGTAGACTTGTTTTGTGGCCTAATATGTGATCAATCCTGGAGAATGTTCCTTGTGCGTTTGAAAAGAACGTGTATTCTTCTGTTTTGGGATGGAATGCTCTGTATGTATCTACTAGGTCCATCTTTTCTAGTGTCACATTTGAGGCCAATCTTTCCTTATTCATCTCCTGTTTGGATGATCTAGCTGTTGGTGTAAGTGGAGTGTTAAAGTCCCCTACTATTATTGTGTTACTGTCTATTTCTCTTTTTATGTCTGTTAATAATTGCTTTATATATTTAGGTGCACCTACATTGTGTGCGTAGATATTTACAAGTGTTATATCCTATTGTTGGATTGTTTCCTTGGTCATTATGTAATGCCCTTCTTTGTCTCTTTTTACAGTTTTTGTTTTAAAGTCTATTTTGTCTTATATGAGTATTGCTACCTCAGCTTTCTTTTCATTTCCATTTGTGTGGACTATCTTTTTCCATCCCTTCACTTTCAGTTTGTGGGTGTCTTTAGGTCTGAAGTGTGTCTCTTGTATGCAGCATATATATAGGTCTTGTTGTTTTATCCAATCAACCACCCTATGCCTTTTAATTGGAGCATTTAGTGCATTGACGTTTAAAGTAACTTTTGATAAGTATGTACTTACTGCCATTTTTTAACTTTTTTTTTTCTCAGTGTTTTAGTAGTACTTCTCTGATACTTTCTCCTTCTATACAGAATTGATGGTCTCTTTAGTTTGACCTCTGTCTGAAAACTCTACTCTTTAACTCCCCTCTTCCCTCATTTTATGTTTTTGATAACATATCTAACCTCTTTTTTGTGCATTTGTATCCATTACCCTCTTATCATGGAAATAGACAATTTTTCCGATTTGTGGTCTTCTCTTTTCCCCTTAAATCAGTCCCTTTAACATTTCTTGTAGCACTGGTTTCTTGTTGACTAACTCCTTTAATTTTTGTTTGTCTGGGTAATTTTTGATCTCTCCTTCCATTTTGAGTGATAGCCTTGCTGGCTAGAGTATTCTTGGCTGTAAGTTTTTTCCTTTTAGCACTTTAAATATATCGTGACACTCTCTTCTAGCCTGTAAGGTTTCCACTGAGAAGTCAGCTGATAGCCTTATGGGGTTTCCTTTGTATGTAACTTGACATTCTCTTGTGGCTTTTAGGATTCTCTCTTTATCTTTAATTCTGGACATTTTGATTATGATGTGTCTTGGTGTGGGCCTCTTTGGGTTTACCTTGTTCGGGGCTCTCTGTGATTCCTGTACCTGGATGTCTGTTTCCTTCCTTAGGTTAGGGAAGTTTTCATCTATTATTTCTTGAAATAGATTCTCTGCCCCTTTGTCTCGCTCTTCTCCTTCCGGGACACCTATAACATGGATGTTAGTGCACTTGATGTTGTCCCAGAGGTCCCTTAGACTGTCCTCACTCTTTTTAATTCTTTTCTCTTTTACCTGTTCAGCTTGGGCAATTTCTTCTAGTCTTTCTTCCAGCTCGCAGATCCATTCTTCTGTATCCTCTACTCTGCTTTTGAGTCCCTCTAGTGAATTTTTCATTTCCAGTATTGTATTCTTCATTTCTGATTGGTTCTTTTTTATATCTTCCATTTCTTTGTTGACATTATCACTGAGTATTCTTCTCCCCTGATCAGTGAGCATCCTTAAAACTCTTTGTTAGAAGTCTCTGTCAGATAGGTTGCTCATTTCTGTTTCACTTAGTTCCTTTTCTGGGGTTTTGTCCTGTTCCCTTACTTGGAATGTATTCCTTTGCCTCCTCATTTTGCCTCTTTCCCTGTGCTTGTGTCTACATATTAGGTAGGTCAGCTACGTCTCCTGATCTTGGATAGGTGACCATATAAGTGATGCCTTAGGAGGCCTGCAGTGTGCTTCCCTCATTTCTCAATGTTCCAGGGGTGACCCCTATGTGGGCTATGTGTGTCCTTCTGTTGTGGCCTGTTTGCTCTCCCTGTAGGTGCCCAGGGAGGCTGAGTTATGCTCCTGGACAGCTGTTGTAATGTTCAGCTGCTTGTAGTTGTTGTGGGCCCTTCAGTCTCTTTGTCATGTGTGGGGAGCCCCAGCACTGTTGGCTGCAAGTTCTAATACAACATTTGTGTTGCAGTATTTCTTTTTAAGTGAGTAGGCCCCCAGTGTGGCAGGTTGTTAGGCTCAGGGGCTTACAATTGCTATAAGTCTCCAGCGTTTAGGTCTCTTGTCAACTCTCTGAGGACTGCAGCTGTGTGGGGCTGGCCTCAGGCACGGGAGCACCCAATTGTTTCAGGCTTTGTAAGGTGGGACAAACCCCCTATGTGGATCTTTGAGAAGCACAAGTCTTCTGCAGCTGACAAGCCCTGCTGCCCACCAGTCCACACACACAGTCAACACAGTCCTGCCCTGTGTGTGCGTCCCGACCTCCTGAAGTGAACCCAGTCTCTCCACGGCAGGAACCACACACACTCCACAACCGCCCCTCACTCTCCACCTGCTCCTTGTGTAGGTCCTGCCCCAGTGAAGTGGGCTCAGTTGCCAGGCTGCAGAAAATCCAGTCACCAATCTATGAAGGCCCACAATTTGCCTGAGGGCTTGTTGTTGGGTGGGGCCAGTCTCTAGGGTGGGCTGCCTGCTCTGGCTGAGCTGGATTAAATCGGTGCTCTACTGGGTGGGGCAGATGTGGGCTAGCAGGCCCCAGGGAGAACTCCAATGGCATATGTGTCAGCACACCCACCCCAGGCCACAAGAGTGGCTACCGCCAATGTCCCAGTCCTTGGAGAGCTCTCACCTCTCACTCTGATGCACTCAGAGCCTATCAACTGAGTCTCTTTTCACCAAAGCACTGTGCACCTTTCTTTCTTGTGATTTTAGGTTGCTTTCTGAACCGGGTGAGTTTGTGCATGGGCCCTTTAAGAGATGGTTTTAATTTCTTTGTGAACCAGCTTTCTGGGGGGTACTCCCCAATGTTTTAGTAGCCGGTAAAGTCAGATATTATGCCACTCATCTCGATTGTGGTGGGTCCACAAAATGCCTGCAGCGGGGGCGTTCCCTGGTTCAGGGCCCCATTCCTCCAGGGAGGGCTCCGTACCTATGGGCTGCTCCCAGGCGGCTGTGGAGCTGGCGGCTTGTGAAGGCAGCGATTTTTCTCTCCACAAGAGAGTTTCTGCCTCTTCCACCTTGATTAGGATTGTCCTTTGTTTTTTTTTTTTTTTAAGATTTTATTTATTTATTTTTCCCCCAAGGCCCCAGTAGATAGTTGTATGTCATAGTTGTACATCCATTCTAGTTGCTGTATGTGGGACGCGGCCTCAGCATGGCCGGAGAAGCGGTGTGTCGGTGCTCGCCCGGGATCCGAACCCGGGCCGCCAGCAGCGGAGCGCGCGCACTTAACCGCTAAGCCACGGGGCCGGCCCAGGATTGTCCTTTGTTGCAGGAGTTCCTCTTATCCAGTTTTCAGTTCTGTCTCAGGGGTAATTTTTCCACTAGTAGTTGTCTACTGGCTGTGTCCACGGGAGGAGGTGAGTTCAGAGTCTGCTTACACCACCATCTTGACTTGGAAAGCTTGACTTTGATTTTTGAAGTGTAGTTTTTCTGTGTAGAAAATGTTCTTGACTGTTTTTGTCTTTCTTTATGTACTCTATTGTGTCTGAAGAGAAATAAACTATTAATCTTAATGTGGTTCTCTTATATATGTTGAATTGTCTTTTCTTTGTGCTCGCAAAATTTTCTTTTTGTATTTGGCTTTTGGCAGTTTGAATATAATGTGTCTAGCTGTTGATCTCTTTGTGTCTATCCTCCTTGGATCTTGTTGTGTTTCTTAGTTGTGCCCTTAATTTTCATCAAGATTATGAAGTTTTTTGACATTGTTTCTTAAAAAAATATTTCCCCTTTCTCTTTCTTTCTGGGACTCCCATTGTGTGAATGTTTGTATTCCTGATTGTGTCTTGCAGATCTCTGAGTCTCTCTTCATTTTTTTTGTAGTTTTTATTCTGATTGGATAATCTATATTGATTTCTCTTTAGATTCGCTTATTCTTTATTCAGGAAGCTCAAATCTGCTTTGATTTCCTCAAATAATTTTTTAATTTTAGTTACGGTACTTTATAACTTCAGAATTTCAATTTCATTTTATCATTTCTGTCTCTTTAGTGATATTCTCTGTGTGTCATTGTCATTATATTTCAGTTTAATTCTTTGAACATGTTTTTCTTTCGTTATTTGAAAACATTTATAAAAACTACTTTGAAGTCTTTGTCTCCTAAATCCAACTTCTTTCCCCCCAAATAAAATTTCTATTGCTTGTTTTTTCTTTTCTCCCATATACGGGGTGCACTTTTCTGTTTCTTTGCATCTCTCCTAACTTTTTTGTTGGAAACTTGAAATTTCAGATAATATATTGTAGTAATTCTGGATTCTGATCCCTTTCTGGTGCTGTTTGTTGTCACTGTGTTTGTTTAGTAGCTTGCCTTGACTAATTCTGTGTAAACTCTTTCCTCCACGGTATGTGGCCTCTGATGTCTCTACATATTTTTTAATTACTGTTTTTATTTAAAGCCTTGCTTCATATGAATATGGGTCAGCATAGCCTCTATGTGATCAGAGTTTGGGCTTAATTACTTTGAGCTATTGAGATTTCCACCACTTGCCAATGATCTAATTGTGGCTTGAGAGTGATTTCAAATTTCAGGCAGTTTAAAAGTTTACAAGTGTGCCTCGGGTTTAACTTTCAGCATTTACAAGTCCTCAATGTCAGCCAGGGCTGAATAGCTTCCTAAGTTCCCATACAATTTCTCCTGTGAGTGTGCGCAACCTTATGTATTTTCACAACTTTCCAGAAGACTGTGAATATGTAGGAACTTATTAAGGCCCACTATAATTGTCTTATTCTTTAGATTGCTCTTTTTAATTTTATGGCTAATCTCCTGGTATATTTCTTGCTGCAACCAGCACTGCAACTCCAGACTGGCTAACTGGGATGTTGGCCTTCACTAATCATATGCCAACATGATTGCAATTGTTTTCTATAATGCCTTTGCACATGGAAATATTGTGCTATACTTCAAACCAAGTCAGCCTCCTCTGGAAGAGAAGTTGCTACTTTGCACTGATTTTCCACCCTTATTGAATTACTCCATCAATGTAGTTGGTATGGAGTGGAGGGATCAGAGAAGCCCCAGGCTAAAACACTACAGATTCCCCCTAAGGTAATGTGATGTTCAAAACTTTTTTTGGAATAAATGGATTTCAGTTTTTTGTATGCCTTTGGAAGATTTCCAGAGTCTTGGAACAACTACCATTTCAGGTAGTTTTGACAGTTTTGTCTAATTTTATCATTGTTTTGGGGGCGATGATTGCTGAGCTCTTCATTCTGCCATTCTGGAAATCCTTTCTCTGGGACTCTGACTTTGTATTTTGTTATTAATATTGGATCGTACTCTTGGTAGTTTGTCATGTCATTTGGTTGGTTTCTTTTTATTATAAGATAAATGTTATTGGAAATTTGTAAAAATTCTTTGAGGCCTGGATTAAACTGTTTTCTTCTAGAGATTATTTGAATTTGCTTCAACCTGATGCCTGGGAACAATATGAACTCAGAAATACTTCAAACTAAACTTTCTACTTTTAATTTCTTAAGATCAGGGTATTGTTTTGTGGTTAAGAATTTTCAGAGAAAAATATTTTTCTCTCCTACCCAGGGGAATATTTGAATTGCTTATGTTTCCTTTGTGACATGTTATTCTCTTGTTCTCCCTTGCAATCAACCTTCAAAGGCTCTGACTTTATGCAAGAATATCCCTTTATCTTTCCATCTTGCAAGTTCTTTGGGCCCCTTTTTCCTAGTATGCCATGATATTAAATTTGAAATCACCAGGACATCACAGATTTGCAGATACCTTCAGGGAAGCATATGCTGCAGAGCTGGGTTGTCCTTCTGGATTTATGCTTTCTCGTTGTTTCGGCCTTGTGGTAGACAGAATAATGTCTCCCCAAAGATATCCATTTCCCAATCCCTCGAAGCTGTGAAAATGTTAGCTTATGTGACAAAGACAAATTAAAATTACAGATAGAATTAAGGTTTATAATCAGCTGACCTTGAGATGGGCAAATTATCCTGGATTACCTGTGGGCCTGATGTCATCAGCAGAGTCCTTATAGGGGGAAGAGTGAGGCAGAATACAAAGATCCAAAGAGACAGCAGCATGAGAAGGACTTGGCCCAATGATGTTGGCTTTGAAGATGGAGAAATGCAGCCAAGAGCCAAGAAATGTAGGTAGCCACTAAAAGCTAGGAAAGTCAAGGAAATATATTCTCCTTTAGAGGCTCCAGAAAGAAACACAGCACCTCTGACACCTTGATTTTAGCCCAGTGAGGCACATTTCAGACTTCTAACCTTCACAAATGTAAGATAATAAATTTTTGTTATGTAAAGCCAATAAGTTTGTGGTAATTTGTTACAGAAACAATAGGAAAGTGATATATACCTCAGAAGAAATTGCTCACTTTTTTGACAGCTCAGCTATGCATTTTAATATATTTTAAATAATTCATTCAACATTTTAAATTATTCTATCTCATGAGATTTACTCAGTGTGTATAGTCCTCTATATTGCCAGAAATATTAATCTGGAAGATTTCTTTAGCCAAATAAAAATTATGTTTCCCTGTTGATAAATGCAGTTTCAGATTACTGGAGCCCATCTCTAGTGATTATGGAAAAAGGATGATTTGTGTGGCCCAGGAAAGGCATGATAGTAGCTTATCTATTACATACAAGATTTCCTTGTCCCTATTGGCTTCCACAAATTATTCGCCACACTGACCTTATTATCTGCTCCCTACACCCACACTCAGAGAGACTTTCTCTTACTTTTAGTCAGCTGAATAATTCCAGAGACAGGCACTTGGTTTCTTTATTTCACTTGGTTTAGTTTTATTTTTGCTGCCCCTAAAATGATGCAGAATTACCATAACTCTTAGCTCCCCTTCCCTCCACAGTACCCTTGCTAAAAATATACCTCAGGGTCATCTTTCATCTTGTTTAGATAACAGCTGTGGGTTTTAGCCAGTGGAAAAGCCTCTACTCTTCTCAGTATAATTGAGAAACAGAGAGAGACTTGGCTGATCAAGATGTTCTGAATGCTGTCTCTTTAATTACCTATGGATATGATTACAACAAGCAACCCATCCTGTTCTATTCATTTGTTGGGTCTAAGTTTTGTAGTTCTCAATAGTTTCATAACAAAAAACTGTTCTTAACCTTAAGCATTTTCCCTTACAAGTATATAAGGCTATGGTTTTCTTACTCTATTATTTCAGTTCATCAGAACACATTTGCTTTTTATTTTCCATAAATTCTTAAAAATTTTTTGTTGTTTCTGGCATCCTTTCTTTATGCTTTGAAAATTATGAAAATATAGTTTTAAATACATGTATTTTTTCTAATTTCAATAACATTTTGAGTTAGAAATTTATATGTGCATGCTAACATATTAAAATGTCAACTTCATTTATACAGTAGTTTTAAACTGGAAACATTCCATATTCGTTTTTTTAGGTCACATTAGCTGAATTGTTCTATATATGTACAGTGGAATATTATACAACCATGAATATGTTATCTCATTACATATATGCACATAGGTTTTCATCAGTTACTGTTGAAAGAATAGAAGCAAAATACAGGACATTATATTTGGAATAATTCCATTTAGGTAAAATTGAACACAAACACATCAAATACAAATCTACTTCATATAAAATATTGGTGAGCATTATTACATGGCCAGTGTTAATATCATGTGACTATTCCTCACTCTTTGAAATAGTGAGAGAAGTCAAAGTTAATTATTATAAAGTGCCATTCAATGAAACACATTGCAATGCTGGCAATGAGTTAAACATAAAACACATTATAGACAGAATTTTGTATTTAAATCACTAAACATAAACTGTGCTTATAGCAAAAACACTTAATTTGTTATTTTGACTCTATCCAAAATCTTAAAAATGCCAGTGAATATTCCAATGAAGGAATTAATTTTACAAGTATGTATGTACATACATAATAATGCAAGGTTTTCATTACAAAGCTGATTAGTATAATGAAAAATTGGAGAAAACTGTAAGATAAGAATAACTAGAAAACCAAATAATTAGTAATGTGTAACCATTATGAATCATGTATATAGCTGTATTTGGCATGGGAAGTTGGTTATGGTACATTGTTAAGTAAAAATTGGCTACAGAACTGTGTGTATATAATCATGCTATTAAACTAATACACATACAGGCAAACAAACCAAAATGTTAACAATGGTTATGACTGATAGGTAAAAATAAGATTTAAAAAATAATATTTTCTTTGCTTAATCTGCGTTGTGTAATTTTTCTACAGTATAGTATTGTGGATAAGAGAACATACTTTACTTTGGAGGCCATTTGCATAAATTGGAATCCCAGCTCTACCACTTACTAGCTGTGAGATTTTGGAAAGTCACTAACCACTCTGTATGTCAGTTTCCCCATGTGTAAAATGAAGATAATAATAGTACCTACCTCATAGCGTTCTTGTAAAGAATAAATTGATTAATACATATTAAATACTTAAAATATCACTGAGCAAATTTGTTGTGTCAAATGTTAGCTATGATATTAATAAAGTAATTATTATTATTTACAAATATTACATACATAATGCATATATAATAAAGGAATAGTACAAGATAAAGAAAAAAGAGACATCAAAAAAATGTGAAGCAAAAAGCTAGATGCTGACGATAGTGGGGTAGTAACTAAAATTAAATGGTCCCATCCTTGAAAAGACCTTCCACTCAAGGTAGGAAAGAGTTGAAGGGAGACAAATTAATCCAAATAATGCAAAAAACAAAACCATAAGATGAAGGAGGTGTTGGTGGTGGTGAAAGTGGGGTTGGGTACACTTTGGCTTAGTACTATATTCAAATATTGGTATTATACTGTATTGTTTTGAGTTATTTATCAATAACTATTATTTCTATAACTATTACAACTATTATTTTGTTATTTCTGATAACTAGTTATTTCTTAATAACTAAACATACTATGATATGTTTAGTATTAGTTTTAGCTATGTGTTGAGTCACTTGGAAAAGTGAGTCAGTTGGAAGTGTCTTTCATTTCCTGTAGAATGAGGTTGATCAATTTTAGTGACACTAGGACACTACTATTTAGTAGGGAAAATAAATGGGAACCCCTCAAAATATGATTCATACATTAGGTTGATTGGAAAACAACCTCTTAGGTCTTAGAATGGAAGAAGAGGTGGAAGAGAGTTAGCTACTTGGATGCACAGTATGGATGAATTTATGTTGTAGTCAGATATTTTACAAGAGGATTCATGGCATTATGCCTGCATCATAGAATGACACAAGGCTATTAGACTTTTTTAGGGATGATGAGGGTTTCTGAATGAAATTTCTGAAGTATGTAACAAGCCACAAAATCCACCAGGATTTCAATTTGTGATATACATATACTATAAAAAATTTTCTTTTACCTTCCAAGATTCTTTTTTTTTTATTATTTTTTGGTGAGGAAGATTGGCCCTGAGCTAATGTCTGTTGCCAATCTTCTTCTTTTTGCTGAGGAAGATTGGTCCTGAGCTGACATCTGTGCCAATCTTCCTCCATTTTGTGTATGGGACACCAACACAGCATGGCTTAATAAGCGGTGCATATGTCCTTGCCTGCGATCCGAACCTACAAATTCTGGGCCACTGAAGCAGGGTATGTGAACTTAACCACTACGTCACTGGGTCACCCCCACCTTCCAGGATTCTTGTGGTTAAAGTGAGAAATGGAATTTTCTATTCTCAAATATAAAAGAGAAAGAAGTTTTATTTTAGCATTTTAATAGCAAAAAAATAAAATAAATCACAAGCTTTGTTTCTTGACTTACATTTACCTCTTTCATCTTAGACCAATGAAAAACTATAAATGATTACCTCAGAACTAGTTATCATGTAAATTGATAAATATAGAAAATGAATATTTTCATTAGTTACCAACTTGCATTTAAAACAGCAACAACAAACAAGCGAAACACTTATGGTTTATGTAAGATGCCTAGAGGAGGTTTTTTCTTAAGACCAACACAAAGCAAGGACACCTTTTTCAAAGTGAAATAGTCTTCAACAAGAAAATAAATACCTTTTCTTTTCCACCCATGAGTGTCTTTGCTTCATTTGGACTTTCCTAATAACTGCACATGACAGACAGAGACATTTTACAAATACCCAAACAAGTAGTTGATATTCCTAGGATAATAGTCTTTTCTCCGTTATCAACACAAATCATTCATTCATTCTCAGTATCAGTCAGTGTTTGCAGCTACTGTAATTCTTTCCAACAGTCACATGGGAAAGTTGGACTAAAATATTTCTGTTAAATAAATTATCCATTAGAGATTCATAATGTAAACATAGGTAAAATAAGCTTTCCAAATGTGTATCTGTCTACACAAAAGTGTTGAACTAACTGAATTATAGAGCAAGGCATTTAGTTTTCACCGGTCTTTTGATATCCTCTTTGAGCATTGATCCAGCACATTAGGGACTGTGCTTTCATTTCATCTGTAGTTTATGTTATAGGTGGCTTCCTTGAGAGGTCAAAACATCCCCAGATGCTGCTGGCTATTGAGTGACTGGGGACACAGCTAACCTCAGAGAATGAATTAATCAGCCATTTTGGAAATAAGCCTCCTTTCCTCATTTTGAGTCTATTTAATGACCATTAGAGGATCAACATTTTTGGACAAAGAGGCAGAAAGATCAAAATAAGGGGACCAAAATGAGAAAAAATTGAGAAACTTGGATTTAGATGTTTCTCTTCTATATCATATTTTATTTTTTTAAAAACTTTGTTAAAGGCACTCATCAATGAACTAAGTATGCTTCCTCCAGACCTGACTAAGAAAGTTTAAGTAGGAATGCTCAGACACTTGGATTTTTTTTTTTTTTTTTTTTAAAGATTTTATTTATTCAGTTTTTTCCCCCCAAAGCCCCAGTAGATAGTTGTATGTCATAGGTTCACATCCTTCTAGTTGCTGTACGTGGGACTCGGCCTCGCGTTGGACGGAGAAGTGGTGCCTCGGGGCGCTCCCGGGATCCGAACCCGGGCCGCCAGCATCAGAGCACGCGCACCCAACCGCCAAGCCACGGAGCCGGCCCCAGACACTTGGATTTAATGTTCAAAAACTCAAGACCTTGTTCATATATCCCAAACTCTTCCCCCATTCTTTCCTCCTATAGGAGCTCAATCTGAAGAAAGTTAATCACACTTTAAGAAATCTGTATTCAGAAAGGTTAAATGAAAAATTCAGATTAAAAATAGTCAAATCACAGTAAAAGTGAGGAAGTCAGAATTCTTTGCTTTGTTATTAGTGCTGAAACCTGGAGGTACCCAAGCAAGACCACAGTGCAGGTAGAAGAGGGTGTAAAGTATAGAAAGAGAATTAGGTATATCTGGTGGGGAACCTTGTCATTAAATGCTGAAATGTGCTGGGTTTAGCAAAGTATCATTTTCTTTATAGAAAAACCACTAGTAAAATCATAGTTCATCTAAATTTTAGTGAGAGTTATTCTTTGTGCCATACAATAAAAGTTAAGGAGGAGAACAAAAACAACTTTTGATTTGAAGGAAGTTAATAGTATTTCATTAACAAACTGTAAATAGTAACAGCATAAGCTGGATGGGAAGCTGCTTTCACAGGCCATAAATGCTTAATGTTTATTACCAATAAAAGTCAAAGGAGCATTAAGTAAAGCAGTTTACCAAACAAACATTAAATACCTTAATGCATTAGCTTCAGTGGACAGTATCAGGCTATTTAATTAGCAATGAGTAATCTGTTAAGCTTTGATTCATCACAAATGATCTGCAGCTTAATACAGGATGATACCCTTTGAAAGCAAGTGATCAGGGTAAACATCAGTTTAGGGGTAAGAAGATGATACTCTGGAAAGCAAGGAAAGATAAAGACCAGTTTGCGGATAGTTAAATCCCATAAAAAACTAAACGTAGAGGAATACTTACTTGTCTTATGCTCCATGACGTGGTGAAAAGAAAATGACTCTCGACTTTTAAGCTGTATAATTTGGAGATGGTTTACTACATAAGCTTCAGTTTCTTCATCTGCAAAATAAATCCTATCTCACAGAGTGGCTATGAAGATTAATGACAGCATATGCATTGTTCTGGGACATAATGAGTGTTCATATGTAATTTTACTTTATATTACCTTGATTCTTCATTGCTTCTGCTACATACACTTCCTCTAACTACTACTACTACTGCTATTTGTGCCATTGAATGAAAACACATGGGTTAAGCTGTAAAATTCTTTGGGTTTCAAGGAAAATAAAATCACAGATTACCTTTAGTGATAGACATTTATTACAAGGGTGTAGAGGAAATAATCTCATTTGCCACATTATCAACACAGATCTTAGAATTTCTAACACTAGGATGTGCACTGGTCTTCATATGAAAGAGGAAACATTATTCATTATCACTTGGAACAGCAACCTGAGCTGAGTCATACACCTTCTTTTTATTCATCTAGCACTCATACTTCCCAAGAGATGTTTTCATTGGGTTGGTTTATTACCACTCACTGTGGGAGATTTAATGCCAACCATCTCATAGATGATTGGCTATCCTTGTGCCCAGCTCATATATGGGTGTGTTTGGCTTGTGCACTGTTCTCTGGACCAATCAACTGCATCCAGGTTTCTAAATTTGGCTTCTTTTACACAGTATGTTGCATGAATCAGAGCAGCTTACGCAGGAAAGATCCTGTTGGGGTCATGTTTCTTAAAATACAGAAGTGTATTTAATGGGCAGTTGAGAAGTTTTATGGAGACATACTCATATTTATGATGAAGGCTTAATACAGGTATACCTTGTTTTATTGTGCTTTGTTTTATTTTGCTTTGCAGGTACTGCGTTGTTTTACAAATTGAAGTTTTGTGGCAACCCTGTGTCGAGCGTATCTATCAGCGCCATTTTTCCAACAGCATTTGCTCACTTCATGTCTCTATGTCATATTTTGGTAATTCTCGCAATATTTCAAACATTTTCATTATTATTATATTTGTTATGGTGATCTGTGATCAGTGATTTTTGATGTTACTATTGTAATTGTTTTGGGGTGCCACAAATTGTGCCCATATAAGATGGCAAACTTAATAAATGTTGTGTGTTCTGACTGCTCCACTGACCGGCTGTTCCCCTGTCTCTCTCCCTCTCCTTGGGCCTCCCTATTCCCTGGGACACAATACTATTGGAATTAGGCCAATTAATAACCTTACAATGGCCTCTAAGTGTTCAAGTGAAAGAAAGAGTCTCACGTCTCTCACTTTAAATTGAAAGCTAAATATGATTAAGCTTAGTGAGGAAGCCATGCTGAAAGCTGAGATGGGCCAAAAGCTAGGTCTCTTGTGCCAAACAGCTAAGTTGTGGATGCAAAGGAAAAGTTCTTGAAGGAAATTAAAAATGCTACTCCAGTGAACACGCGAATGATAAGAGAAAAAAATAGCCTTGTTGCTAATATGGATAAAGTTTTAGTGGTCTGGATAGAAGATCAAACCAGCCACAACATTCTCTTAAGCTAAAGCCTAATCCAGAGCAAGGCCCTAGCTCTCTTCAAATATCTGAAGGCTGACAGAGGTGAGGAAGCTGCAGAAGAAAAGTTTGAAGCTAGCAGAGGTTGGTTCATGAGGTTTAAGGAAAGAAGCCATCCTCATAACATAAAAATACCAAAGTGAAGCAGCAAGTGCTGATTTAGAAGCTGCAGCAAGTTATCCAGAACAATTTATCCTAGCTAGGATAATTTATAACAACATATTTTCAATGTAGATGAAATAGCCTTCTGTTGGAATAAGATGCCATCTAAGATTTTCATAGGTAGAGAGGAAAAGTCAATGTCTGGCTTCAAAGGAGAGGCTGACTCTCTTGCTGGGGCTAATGCAGCTGGTGACTTGAAATTGAAGCTAATGCTCATTTACCATTCCAAAAATCCTAGGGTCCTTAAAAATTACGCTAAATCTACTCTGCCTGTGCTCTATAAATGGAATAACAAAGCCTGGGTGACAGCACATCTGTTTACAATATGGTTTACTGAATATTTTAAGACCACTGTTGAGACCTACTGCTAAGAAAAAAAGATCCCTTTAAAAATGCTGTTCATTGACAATGCACCTGGTCACCCAAGAGCTCTGATGGAGATGTTCAATGAGATTAATGTTGCTTTCATGGCTGTTAACACAACATCCATTCTGCAGCCCATGAAACACGGAGTCATTTCGACTTTCAAGTCTTATTATTTAAGAAATACATTTTGTAAGGTTATAGCTGCCATAGATAGTGATTCCTCTGATGGATGCATGCAAAGTAAATTGAAAACCTTCTGAAAAGGATTCACCATTCTAAATGCCATTAACAACATTTGTAACTCATGGGAAGAGGTCAAAATATAAGCATTAACATCAACATTAAGAGGAGTTTGGAAGAAGTTGATTCCAACCCTCCTGGATGAGGGGTTCCAGACCTCAATGGAGGAAGTAACTGCAGATGTGGTGGAAATAGCAAGAGAACTAGAATAAGAAGTGGAGCCTGAAGATGTGACTGAATTGCTGCAATCTCGTGATCAAACTTTAACCAGTGAGGAGTTGCTTCTTATGGATGAGCAAAGAAAGTAGTTTCTTGAGATGGAATCTACTTCTGTTGAGGATGCTGTGAAGATTGGTGAAATGACAAGGAAGGATCTAGAATATTACCTAAACTTAATTGATAAAGCAGCAGCAGGGTTTGAGAGGATTGACTCCAAGTTTGAAAGAAGTTCTACTGTGAGTAAAATGCTGTCAAACAGCATCATATGCTACAGAGAAAATGTTCATGAAAGGAAGAATCAATTGATGTGGCAAACTTCATTGTCATTTTATTTTAAGAAATTGCCACAGCCACCCCAGCCTTGAGCAACCATCACTCTGTTTAGTCAGCAGCCATCAGCATCAAGGCAAGACCCTCCACCAGCAAAACGATCATGACACACTGAAGGCTCAGATGATGGTTAGCATTTTTTAGCAACAAAGTATTTTTAAATTAAGGTATGTACATTGTATTTTTAGAAATAATGCTATTGCACACTTAGACTATGGTATAGTGTAAACATAACTTTTAAATGCACTGGGAAACCAAAAAAGTTATGTGACTCGGTTTATTGTGATATTCGCTTTATTGTGGTGGTCTGGAACCAAACCCACAATATCTCCAAGGTATGCTTGTATATTCTAGATAATGCAATAAGGAATTTATATACATTAACTCTATTTCAACAACCCAGTGAGATAATTATTATCCCATTTTATGGATGAGAAAAAAATGAGGCTCTCAAAACATTTTAGCAAAGAGTCTGAGATCGAACATCTAGTCCATGATATTCATAGAATTTAAAAACTAGCTTGGCTTTTGTTCACTTTATCCTTTGATTCTCACGTACTAGCAACAGTTCTGCCACTAACTCATCGACCTTGTGCAAGTCACTCTCCCACTTCTAGGCCTTTATTTCCTTATGTGAAAATAAAATGTTGAATTGCATCACCGATATTCTATTTTTTTAAATTTCACAGAAACTCTCATTTTATTTAAAATCTTATGCAGAATGTATGTATAAAATAAGAAAAGTAGCAGAATTACTCTTGTTTAAGGAAGGCTCTGAGATTCTGCTAATGTTTTTGTCTATTATTTAACTGCCTTTCTCCATATCCACATGTCTAAATTCCACTCATTCCTCAAGGCCGTGCTCAAATGCTACCTCTCCCATTTAATCTTTCCTGATGTACTGAGCCATAAGTAATCCTATACTCTTCTGAAAGGTTATAACATTTAACTTTTAGCTTCTTATGACTATATCATTTTCTACCTTATAGATATTTGTGTAAATATCTTAACTTTTGTGGTTAACTGGCCGTTCCTAGAGAACAGGAACTCTGTCACATTTATCTATGTATCCTTCACACCATCTGGCACTGTGTCTGACATATGCTAACGTTATGGATAAAAAGTATGTTGCATTTTATATGCCAACTCCAATTAATTGGTAGCTGCACTGTGGTGAAAAAAGATTCTAACACTGTGCAAGGGTTCATAAGGAATAGTAATAATGTATATTGTGAACTATTGGTTAGGAGATTCTATGTTACAAGCCGCAGAATCCTTCTCAAACTAACCTTAATTAAAAAAGGAAATTTATCAGATCTTATAAATGAATAACTCTATGCTCTGGGACTATATCTAATTTTAGTCACTGCAACATTATCAGCGCTCCTCTTCAGATTCTTTGCAATTATTTTGGATCTGTCCTATTCTGTGTGCCAGCCTCATTTTCAGTCAAGTTCCCGTCATGTTATCAAAAATAGCTGTAAGGGCAAAAGGGGTAAAGGGGCACATACATATGATAACAGATGGAAACTAGATTTTTGGTGGTGAACATGATGCCGTCTATATAGAAGTCAAAATACACTGATGTAAACCTGAAATTTACATAATGTTGTCAACCAATGTGACCTCAATAAAATTTAAAAAGTAATTTTAATTTAAAAATGGCTGTAATAGTGCCAGATGTTACCTCTTTAAACCACAGCACCCAGCATGTTGATGGGATTGAGAAACTTCCAGAAATACCTTCTTGTGTCTTATTTTTCCATATTGATTTAGATATACATTCCCAAGTCAACCATTGTGGCCAAGGGATGGGATAAATTTATTGATTTAAATCAATTAGATGCCAGTCTCTGAAGAATATGAACTGTATGGAGGGAAAACATTGCTTTTAGGAATGGAGTCACAGAGAGAGGTATGAATAGGTTGGGCTTATCAGGGAAAGGGAGACAGAAGTGTTACAATCCCTCAGCCTAAAGTTCTGGCAAACAGCCATAAAACAATGATTTTTCAATTGGCACAAAAGTAAAATTAGAGATTGATGAAAATGTAATAGCTCATTTTTATTAACTTTATTTTAAATAATTTTATACATATAGAACAGTTCAAAAATAGTACAAAGTGTCCTTTTATCCTTCATCCTCCTTCCCCTAATGCTAAACTCCTACAAAACCATTGTATAGTTGCAAAGAACACAAAAAAATGACGTTAATACAATATTATCAACTAAACTACAGACATTCCAATTTATCAAATTTCGTCCCAGTCTCATTATTTGTATGAGGATTCTATCCAGGATCTCAGATTGCATTTGGTTGTTATTTCTCTTTAGTCTCCTCCAACCTATAGCAGTTCTTTAATCTGCCCATGTCTTTCATGACTTTTATAAATTTTGAAGGGCATTAATCAGTTATTTTGTAGAATATCTCTCAATTTAAGTTTTTCTAATGATTGGAGAGAGGTTTTTTATTTTTAGTAAGACTACTACACAAATGACATTATGTAATTCTCAGTGTATCATATTAAGGGATTCTTGATGTCCACATGTCTTATCACTGGTGATGTTAACCTTGCTCACTTGACTAAGTTGGTATCTGTTCAATTTCTCCAAAGTAAAGTGACTATCTTTTCCATTGTAGTTGATAAGCGTATTGTGGAAGTACTTTGAGACTTTGCAAGTTCCATTTCCCCTCAAACTTGTACCCATTAATTTTAGCATCGGTGGATGGATCACATCTTCAGAGTTTATTACTGTGATGTTTGCCTAATGGTGATTATCTCCCTCTTTTCTTTATATTTATTAATTTGAAGTCTGTTGTAAGAAAGAGCTCTGTCTTCTCCAACATGCATTTATTTATTTAATCATTTATTTATATTAATATGGACTTATGGATACTTAATATATTCTACAGGTTAAAATCAAATACTATATTTTGCTCCTTAGGTTTTTCTAGCTTTGACAATTAGCTTCTTCTGGTTGATGCTTGTGTTTTGTTTTGGTGTGTGCTATCTTTCTTTTCCTGTTTTTTTAATTAAAATTTTTATTTTGGGGAAATTATAAATTCACATGCAATTTTAAGAAGTAATACAGAGAAATCCTGTGTACTCTTGATGCAGTTAACCCCAATGGTAACATCTTGCAAAAATATATTACAATTTTACAACCAGAATATTGACATTGATACAAGTCCATTGATTTTATTCAGATTTCTATAGATTTTCTCGTTCTCATTTCTGTAATTGTGTGTATGTCTGTGTATTTAATTCCATGAAATTTTCTCACGTGTAGATTTTTGTGTTGAGAGTCAGAATACAGTTACCTCTCCACAAGTATCCCTAATACTGCCCTTTCATGACCTTTCTTCCTCCCCTAAAGATTTTCCCTCTGTAAACCCTGTCAACCACTACTTTGTTATCCATTTCTATAATTTTCTAATTTCAAGTATATTAAATAAGTGGATTCAAACAGTATGCAACCTTTTCAGATTGGCTTATTTCACTCAGCATAATTTCCTGGATATTTATTTAAGTTGTTGTATGCATCAATAGTTCCTGCCCCTTTTCTGCTGAGTAGTGTTCCATGGAATATTAGTCAGGTTTCTTAGTGAGCCTATTTTAATAAATTTGGCCTGATCCAACTTTGTGTTCCTTCCACCATTATCCCACACTGTTAGTATCTACCTCTATACATGTTCCCCAGATTTCTACCTGTATAAATAGAAAACTCAAGTAGTTCTTTTGAAATGTAGTGCACTTCCTCGTGGGTCACACTTCATACCTCACTTTTAGGGGCTTACTGCAACTTGAGTCTAGTTATAGGTCTAAAAGCAAAGAACAATGTTGGAAGTGGGTCCTAAGGAGACACAGCAGTGTCCTGCATGGCAACTGCCTTGGGGGAGGCCATTAAAGTTTCTTCAGGCAATTCAGGGTTAATCTTATCAGAGGGGGGTGAAGAGGCTTCTTCCCACTGGGGATGGAAAGACTTCTTCCACTGGTAAAAAAGACTCGTCAGAATTTAGAGGCTCAATGTCCCCAGCTTCATCAGGGCCTTTCCATATGTTCCCATTCCAACTTTCAGGATTCCATTCCTTCCCACGCAATGCCCTCACTTTAAGAGTCAACACCCTATGAGCCTGGGAGTTCAACTTGCATTGTAATTCAGCCAATTGTAATATGAGGTTTTGCATTTGATTTTTCAGCAATCTCAGACCTGTAGCTATAGGAGATATGAGTCTTCTTCAGGGCACACATAGAAAATTTCAAATAATTTATGCAGCACTTGAACAAAGAATTTGAATCTCTAGCTCATCTTTTTCTTTTCCCACTTTTTCTAGCAACATTAGGAAAAATCAATCAATATCATTACATTTGTTAGTTTGAGAAAAATGTTTAAAAGTATCATATACACAGTCAGAAAGACGCTTGCTTCTTATAAGTGGTTGATTAGGAGTATCCAATGGTGATGTTCTGCACTTCTCCATTGCTAGATCATGCCAGAAACTAGCAGTACTCTCTACTACCGGAAAATAGAGTCATTAACATTTGTAAATCTAATCAAATTAGAGTACCAACTCCACAAACATCAGAACCAATTCAGAAAACTCATCCTTAAAGTTCTCTTCGTCTAGAACCACTTTGGGTACCACAGTCTGCATTAATCAGGGTTCTCCAGAGAAACAAAAACAATAGAATTTATTTATTTATTTATTTATTTATTTATTTATTTATTTATTTATTTATTTATTATAAGGAATTGGCTCATGTAATTAGGGCGGCTGACAAGTCCCAAGATCTGCAGCCAGAAAGCTGGATGGTGTTGATCCACTCCAAGTTTGAATGCCTGTGAACCAGGAGAGCCAATGATGTAGTTCCAATCTAAAGGCTGATAGGCTGGAGACCCAGGAATAGTCTGTGTTTCTGTTCAGTTCTAAAGGCAGGAAAAAATTAATATCTTAGCTCAAAGGCAGTCAGGCAGGAAGAATTCCCTCTTACTTCTGGGAGGCTCACATTTTTTGTTTTATTCAGGTCTTTAACTGATTGGATGGGGCCCACCCACATTAGAGTGGGCCATCTGCTTTAATCATTCTATCAGTTCAAATGTTAATGTCATTCAGAAACACCCTCACAGTCACACCCAGAATAATGTTTGACGAAATATCTGGGAACTCTATGGCCTAGTCAAGTTGATACATAAAGTTAACCATCAGACATCGTATGGACATAACATTAGTTATTTAACCATTTGCCTATTGAAAGACATCTGAGCTGATTTGTGTGCAGGGTATTTTAATGAACACAAGTTTTCATTTTTCTAGGAAATGAAGTTCAATTGTTGGGTTATATGGCAATTGCATGTTTTGTTTTAAAAGAAACTGCAAAACTATTTTCCAGATTCATTGTACCATTTTACATTCCCAACAGCAATGTATGAGCAATCTAGTTTCTCTGTATCCCCACCAACATTTGGTTTTGTCACTATTTTTTATTTTAGCCATTCTCATAACTGTTTAGTGGGCTGTGATTGTGGTTTTAATTTGTATTTCCTTGTAGCTTGTGATGTTGAACATCTTTCCATGTGCTTATATGCCATCTGTAAATCCTTTTTGGTGAAATGTGTGTTCATGTCTTTTGCCCATTTTCTAGTTAGACTGTTTGCTTACTGTTGAGATTAGGGAGTTCTTTATATATTCTGGATATAATTATCTTATTGAATATCTGATTTGAAAATAATTTCACCAATTATTTGGCTTGTCTTTTCATCTTCTGTACAGATTTTTTCACAGAGCAAAATTATTTAATCTTGATGAGGTCCAAATTTTCATTTTTTCCCTTTTATAGATCCTGCTTTTTGTGTCAAGTCTAAGAACTCTTCACAAAGCTCTAGATCCTAAAGTTTCTCTCCTTTGTCTTTTACTAAAAGTTTTACAGTTTTCTATTTATCATTAAAGTCTATGATCCTTTTTGGGTTACTTTTTGTATAAGATGTCTAGGTTTAGGTTGAGCATCATCCTTTTTTGCCTGTGGTTGTACATAACCATTTGGTTAAAAAGGTGATCCTTTATTCATTTAATGTATTTTTTTATTTATGTCAAAAATCAGTTGAGTGTATTTTTGCAGGTCTATTTCTGGGTTTTATTTATTCTGTTTTATTTATCTATGTTTTATCCTTCCATAATACCACACTGTCTTGATTACTGTACCTATATAGTAAGCCTTAATATTGGGTAGAGTAATTCCTTTGGTTTTATTCTTCTTTGTCAAGAATATTTTAGCTTTTCTAGGATTCATGCCTTTCTGTATAAATTTTAGATTAAGTTGTCTATATCTACAAAAGCCTTGCTAGAATTTGATAATTGCTGCATTAAACTTGTAGATCAATTTGGAGAGAATTCACATGTTCCAAGACAGTAATGTGGTACCTTGGCCATATTATTTTAGTGTTCTTTGGTTTCCTTATTATCATTGTGCAGTTTTTAGCATGCAGATTTTGTACATGTTTTGTGATGTTCATATGTAAATATTTAACTTTCTTTGGAGGGATTGTAAATGGTATTGTGATTATAATTTTTGTTTCTACATGTTTATTGTGAGTGTATGGAAATGCAATTGATTTTTGCATGCTGATCTTGTATCCTGTGACTTTGCTGTATTCACTTACTAGTTCTAAGAACTTTGTGTAATATTTGAGATTTTCTACATAAATAATCATGTCATATATAAATAATAACTTTTATTTATTTCTTCCTTCCGATCTATGTGCCTTTTATTTATTCTTTTGTCCCTATTGCTGTGAATAGAACTTCCAATACTAGTTGAATAAGAGTGGTGAAAGGGCATCTTTAGGAGTGGTGGAACAGCTGTTTCTTCCAGATATACATCAAGAGAGAATTGAGAATTATTGAGAAGAATGATCATCAGGAACTAAATATTCTATTTAAACCTTTAATTACTGTTCAGAAAATAAAACTGCAGACCCAAAATCAGTAGTTTATACATGCTCCATGTAAAAGCAATATACTAAAGGCGAGGATTAAGCTATGTTTATTGGTGACTTTGGTAAAGACTGAGAAAGTTGAAACAAATTTTCAGATAATGCACAACTTCTAATCTGAGACGACTCCATGGAAATATATCGTTTATAGGTTGTTAAAGTCTGTAATTAACAATAAAAATATTTACTAAGGTGAAGTCATCAAGATTGTGACATAGATCACTCCCCATATTAGTCCCCCTCACAAGAAGACCAACTAGCAACTATCCATAGACAAGACACCATTGTGAAAATCTCAGAACCAGAGGGTGAGGCTGAAGCACCCCCTCTGGACCACAGAGACCAAGAAGTACCTCATTAGAAGATAAGAGGAGCATTTTCACTCTTACCACATCTCCTGTCTTCCAGGTTGGCACAGCACCACACCAAGAGGGCCCTCATAGGTCTATGATATCTGTAATGGGAAACGAGAGCCCATGGTTGACATACAGCTTCCCCAGCATGATGGGACACTTCCTAGGAGGCCTGATTGAATCTTCCCTCATGGGGATCATTGGGGAAATCTGTGGAGCTCAACAGCTGGGGATCAGAGAGAAATAGAGAAGAGGGCAAGATTCATAGCAATCAGGGCTCAGATCTTACTAGATGGCATTCCTGCTTGCAGTGGTACCCAATCAGACACCCTAGCTAGTGGTTTTGCCCATATACAGAGCCGAGCCAGTGGCCCCATCTAGCCAAGGGGTATGGTTGGCAGTTGTACCTAGTTTGGTTCCCTAGTCAACAGACAGTACTGACTATGGAAACATTCTATGATCCTGCCCAAGAAGAGAACTAAATTTGAAGTCTTTCCCAACTGCTGAGCATAGCCTCCAGTCCAGCCCAACCAGAAAGCCTTGCCAGAGAATGTGGGCAACCATGGAATCCATCCTATAACCTCACTTGGGCAGGAAGCCAAGCCAGCAGCCTTAAACAATTATTGACCATCATCTCACCCTGCATAACCAGTAAGCCTGAAGAGTGACCCTGGGCAGCCTCGGAGCCCAGCCTATGGTACTGCCCAGCCACAGAGCTCAGGCTACAGCCTTGCCCAGCAGTGGAACCTAACATATGGCCCTGCCTAAAGATTACTAAACACAGCCTAGACAGTAATGATGCCAGACTACTGTACGCAATCTCAAGCCCTTCCCCATATCAGGATATAGCCAGAGGCCCTGTCTGACCAGAAATCCTGGCCATGACCTTGCTTTACAGTGGGGCACAGCCAGTGGCCTTCCTGTAGTTTCGCCTAATCACAAAGCACAGCCTGAGGGTCCATCTGACCATGAAGCCCTGCCTGCAGCCCCACTTGAATGTGGAGTCCAGCCAGTGGCACTATTTAGTTGGGAAGAACAGCCTGATTCCCACTTGACTAGGAATGATTGAGGAGCACAGCCGATAGTCCTGTCTGATCACAGAGTCCAACCAGTGGCACTACCATGCCAAGAAACACAAACTGCAACTCCGCCTCACCGGAGGTGATTGCAGAGACCAGCTAGTGGCCCCACATGATTGTGGAGCACAGACAGAAGACCTGTTCAAGCAAACCTGCAAATTCTGGAAGAGGAAAATGATTACTTAAATGTGCAGATATAAATGCAAGGATACACAAATCACAAGGAATCAGGTAAACATGATCAGAGAAAACTAATAAAGCTCCAATAATGGACCCTAAATAAATGGAGATCTATGAACTGTCTGAAAAATAATTCACAATAGTCCTTTTAAAGAAGTTCAGTGAACTACAAGAACGCACCACCAGACAACTAAACAAAACTAGGAAAACAATGCATAAACAGAATAAGAAGTTCAATAAAGAAATAGAAACCATCAAAAAACAAACAAGCAAACAAAAATCCTAAGCTAAATAATACTATTGAACTGAAGAATTCAATAGAGAACTTCAAGAGCAGACTTGACTAAGCAGAAGAAAGAATAAATGACCTTAAACATTGGAACATCAAAAGAAATAATATACACATTATAAAAATTCCAAAAGGAAAAGGGAAAGAGAAAGGGACAGAAAGTATATTTGTGGGAATAATGGCTGAAAATTTGCCAAAATTAGGAAGAGAAATTGACATCCAGATTCATAAAGTCCAAAGGATCTGAAATAGGTTGAACCTGAAAAGGGCTACACCAGATACATTATAACTAATTGTCAAAATTCAAGACAAAAGGAGAATTTTGAAAACAGCAAAAGAAAAGCAACTTGTCACATGCAAGGGAGCCACAATAAGACTATACGTAGATTTCTCAGTGGAAACTTTGCAGGCCAGGAGAGAGTGGGAAAATATATTCAAAATATTGAAAGAAAAAACCTGTTAACCAAGAATACTATGCCCAGCAAAGCTCTCCTTCAGAATGAAGGAGAAATAAAAATTTTCTCAAATAAACAAAAGCTGAGGGGGTTCATTACCACTAAACCTGCCTTACAAGAAACATTAAAGGGATTCTTCAAAATGAAATGAAAGGATACTAATTAATATGGTAAAAACATATGAATGGATAAAGCAAACGGGGTAAAGCAAAGCCAGATTCTCTAACATTGTAATGATGGTGCACAAATCACTTACAATGATAGCATGAAAGTTATAAACAAATGCATTAAAAACAACTAGAACTACGATAATTTGTTATTAAACACACAGTATAAGAAATATCTAAATTGTAACATCGATAACATAAAATGTGAGGGGGTAGAAGTAAAATTATAAAGTTTCTTTGTGCTATTGAAGTTATTACCAGCTTAAAATAGGATGTTATAACTATAAGATATTTTATGCAAGCCTTATGGTAATCACAAAAGAAAAACTTACAGTAGATACACAAAAGATTATGATAAACAAGTCAAAACATCCTGCCAAAAATGTCATTGATTTGACAAAGAAAAACAGCAAGAAAGGAAGCAAAGAACATAGGATCTAGAAGACAGTCAGAAAACGATTAACAATTAACAAAATGGCAATATTAGTCCTTACCTATCACTAATTGCTTTAAATGTAAATGGATTAAACTCTCTAATCAAAAGACATAGAATGGCTGAATGAATAAAAAACAATATCCGGTGATATGGTGCCCACAAGAGACTAACTTTAGCTTTAAAAGCACACATAGGCTGAGAGTAAAGGAATAGAAAAAAATATTCCAAGCAAATGGTAACTAAAATAAAGCAGAGATAGTTATACTTATATCAGACAAAATACACTTTATGCTAAAAATGTTTATGAGAGAGAACAGAGCTCATTATATAATAATAAAGGGATTTTTTTCATCAAGAAGATATGATAATTATAAATATTTATGCACCCAACTGCAGAGAACCTAAATATATAAAGCAAATACTAGCAGAAAAAAAGGAGAGATAAACATATAATAAATAGTTGGGGACTTTAATACCCCACTTTCAATAATGGATAGATCATCCAGACAGAGAATCAATAAGGAAACAGGAGATTTGAACAACACTATAGACCAAATGGACCTAGTAGAAATATACATAACATTCCATCTAACAGCAACAAAATACACATTCTCAAACACACACAGAAAATTTTCTAGGATAGATCATGTATTAGACTACAAAACAAGTCTCAACAAATTAAAAAATAATAATAATATCAAATACCAATTCTGACCACAATATGTAAAACTAGAAATCAATATCAGGAGGAAAGCTAGAAAATAAACAAATATGTGGAAACTAAACAAAACATTGCCAAACAACAAATGGATCAATGAAGAAATTGAAAGGGAATTAAAAAAATTATCTTGGGACAAATGAAAATAGAAACACAACATAGCAAAACTTATAATATGTATCAAAAGCAATTTTAAGAGGAAATTTTATAGCTATAAATGCATACATCAAGAAAAAAAAAAAGATCTCAAATAAACAACCTAGCATTACACCTCAAGGAACTAGAAAGAGAAGAATAAACTAATCCTAATGTTAGCAGAAAGAAGGAAATAATAAATATTACAGCAGAAATAAATGAAATATAGAATAGGAAAACAATAAAAAATTAACAAAATAAAGAGTTGGTTCTTCACAAAGATAAAATTGACAACCTTTAACAAGCGTAACCAAGAAAAAAGACAGACAACTCAAATCCATATAATTGTAAATGACAGAGGAGACATTACAACATATACCACATAAATATAAAGGATCATAAGAGACTGCTATGAATAACTATACATAAACAAATTGGACAAACTAGAAGAAATGAATAAATTCCTAGAAATACAACCTACCAACACTGAAGCATGAAGAAATAGAAAATGTGAACAAATCAATAACAAGCAGATTGAACCAATAATCAAAAATCTTCCAACGATGAAAAGCCTGGGACCAGATGGTTTCACTGGTGATTTTGACCAAACATTTAAAGAAAAATTAGAATCTGGTGTCAAGATGGCAGTGTAAGCAGACTCTGAACTTACCTTGCCCCACAGACAAAACAAATTTATTTCTATGTGTGGAACAATTATTCCTGAGAGAGAACTGAAAGCTGGGTAAAACGAACCCCCACAACAAGGGGCAGTGCTAACTGAGGTGGAAGAGGCAGAAATTCCTTTCTGGAGAACAAATGCCACCTTTGGTCACAATACTTCACGGCCAACTGGGAGCAATCCTAAGGTATGAAGCCTTCCCTGGAGAAGTAGGGGATCTGAGTAGGGGAGTGTTACCACAATAACAAGCTTTTGGACTTAGTACAACCAAGACAAGTGTCATAATATCTGGCTTTGCTGGCTATTAACAACAATGGGGAAAACCTCCAGAGAAGCTATCAGACATAAAGGAAAAAATGCCTGCTCTGAAAGAGCCCAAGCACAAATTCACCCATTTTGGAAAGCAACCTAAAATCACCAGAAAGAAAGGTGCACAGTCCTTTGGTGAAAAGAGACTCACTTGATAGGCTCTGGGCGCATCTTGGTGAGAGGTGAGACCTCCCAAGGGACTGATACATAGGCAGCAGCCATTATTGTGACATAGTTCAGGAGTGCTGACACAGACACTGGCAGACACCATTGGAGTTCTTCCCCTGGCCTGTTAGCCCAGGGTCTGCCACCCACTGGTGTACCAATTTAATCAATTTAATGATTTAATTGAGCTCAGCCAGGGCAGGCAGCCCACCCTAGGAACTGGTCCCCCCCAACAGCCAGACCTCAGGCACCTTGTGGGCTCACATAGCCAGGGTGCCTGGAACCTCTGCAGCTGGGCAAGTGGGTCGCACTCTGCTGAGCAGGGAGTGCACAAGGGGTGGGCCTGCATTGGTGAAGTGTATGGGACCTCTGCAGTGGGGCGAGTGGGTCTTCTTCACTGCGTCAGGGCACATGCCCAGGGCAGGACTGTATTGACAGGGTGTGTGGCCCTGCAGATGATAGGGCTTGTCAGCTGCAGCAGACTTGTGCTTCTCAAATAGCTACATAGGGAATTGGCCCCACATTCCAAAGCCTGAAACAATTGGGTGCTCCCTTGCCTGGGGCTAGCTCCACCAAGCTGCAATCCTGAAAGAGCTGACAAGAGCCTAATAGGCCAGAGGCCTACAGCAATTGTAAGCTCCTGAGCCTACTGACCAGCCATGCGGGAGGCCTACTCACTTGACAGAAAAACTGCAACAGGAATGTGCTATTAGACCTTGCAGCCAACTGTGCTGGGGCTCCCCACACCTGATAAAGAGACTGAAGGGTCAATAACAGCCACATGCAGCTGAACATTATGACCAGCCAGCCAGGGGACAATTCAGCATCCCTGGGCATCGACAGCAAGGGAAACTCTGCCATAACAGAAGGACACATGTAGCCCACACAGGGGACACTCCTTAAACCTTCAGAACTGGTGACAAGAGGGAAGCACACTGATGGGCCTCATAAGGCATCTCTTACATAAGGCCACCTTCTCCAAGATTGGGAGACGTAGCTGACATACCTAATACATAGATATAAGCACAGAGAATGAGGCAAAATGAGGAGACAAAGGAATACATTCCAAGTAAGGGAACAGGACAAAACCACAGAAAAAGAACTAAATGAAAAAACAGATGAGCAATCTACCAGACAAAGAGTACAAACTAAAAGTCATAAGGATGCTCACTGATCTTGGGAGAAGAATGGATGAACTCAGTGATAATTTCAACAAAGAATTGAGAATATAAAAAAGAACCAATCAGAAATGAAGAATGCAATACTGGAATTGAAAAATTCACTAGAGGGACTCAATAGCGGAGTAAATGATACAGAAAAACAGATCAGTGAGCTGGACAAAAGACTAGAGGAAATCACCCAAGATGAACAGACAAAAGAAAAAACAATTAAAAAGAACAAGGATAGTCTAAGGTACCTCTGGGACAACATCAAGCACACTAACGTCCATGTTATAGGTGTCCCAGAAGGAGAAGAGAGAGACAAAGGGGCAGAGAACCTATTTGAAGAATTAATAACTGAAAACTTTCCTAACCTAAGGAAGGAAGCCCAGAGAGCATCAAACAAGATAAACCCAAAGAGGCCCACACCAAGACATATTATAATCAAAATGTCAAGAACTAAAGAAAAGGAGAGAATCCTAAATGGTGCAAGAGAAAGGCAACAAGTTACATACAAGGGAAGCCCCATAAGGCTATCAGCTGAATTCTCAGCAGAAACGTTACAGGCTAGAAGGGAATGACACGATATATTTAAAGTGCCAAAAGGAAAAAACTTATAGCCAAGAACTTTACTTGGCAAGGTTATCATTCAGAATGGAAGGAGAGATAAAGAGTTTCCCACACAAGCAAAACCTGAAGGAGTTTATCACCAAGAAACCAACCTTACAAGAAATGCTCAAGTTGCTTATTTAAGTGGAAAAGAGAAGACCACAAAGAGGAAAAAATTATCTATTTCCATGATAACAGGGTAATGGATACACACACACTCACACACAAAATAGGTTAGAATGACATTAAAAACATAAAATGTAGGAGGAGGGGCATAAAAGAGTAGAGTTTTTAGCAAGAGGTCAAACTAAAGGGACCATCAACTTAATATAGATTGCTATCTACGTAAGTTATTATATATGAACCTCATGGAAATCACAAACCAGAAACCTATAATAAATACCCCAAAAATTAAGAGAAAGGAACCCAAACACAATACTAAAGATAGCCATCAAAATGCAAGGGAAGAAAGCAAGAGAAGAAAGGAACAGAGAAGAACTACTAAAACACCCAGATAAAAGGTAAAAAAATGACAATAAATACATTCTTATTAATAGATATCTTAAATGTCAATGGACTAAATGCTCCAACCAGGAGGCATAGGGTGGACGATTGGATAAAAAAACAAGACCCATATATATGCTGCATACAAGAGACACGCTGCAGACCTAAAGTCACTCACAAACTGTAAGTGAAAGGATGGAAAAAGATACTCCATGCAAAAGGTAATGAAAAGAAAGCTGGGGTAGCAATTCTTATAACAGAAAAAACAGACTTTAAAACAAAAACTGTAATAAGAGACAAAGAAGGGTACTACATAATGATAAGGGGAACAATCCAACAAGAGGATATAACACTTGTAAATATCTATGCACCCAACATAGGAGCACCTAAATATATAAAGTAATTATTAACAGCAACAAAAGAAGAAATAGATAGTAACACAATAACAGTAGGGGACTTGAACACTCCACTTACACCAATGGATAGATCATCCAAACAGAAGATCAATAAGGAAATATTGCACCTAAATGACACAATAGACCTGTTGGATTTAGTAGATATATACAGAATATTCCTTCCGAAACCCACAGACTACACATTCTTTTCAAATTCACATGGAAAATTCTCCAGGATAGATCACATATTAGGTCACAAAAAAGACTCAAAAAATTTAAGAAGATTGGAATAATACAAAGCATCTTTTCTGACCACAATGGTATGAAACTAGCAATCAACTACAGGAAGGAAATCATAAAAGCCACAAATATGTTATGTGGAGATTAAGCAAAATGCTACTGAACACCCATTGGGTCAATGAAGATATCAAAGGAGAAATCAGAAAATACCTGGAGACAAAATGAAAATGAAAATACAACATGGCAAAATTTATGGGATACAGCAAAAGCAGTTCTAGGAGGGAAGTTTATAGCAATACAGGCCTACCTCAACCAACAAGAAAAATCCCAATAAAAAATTAACAGTGCACCTAAAGGAGCTAGCAAATGAAGAACAAACAAAGCCCCAAATCAGTGGAACAAAAGAAATAACAAAAATCGAGCAGAAGTAAATGAAATAGAGACTAACAGACAATAGAAAAAAATCAATGAAATGAACAGCTGGTTCTTTGAAAAGATAAACAAAATTGACAAACCTTTAGCTATAGTCACCATGAAAAAAAGGGAGAAGGCTCAAATAAATAAAATCAGAAATGAAAGAGAAATTACAACAGACACCTCAGAAATGCAAAAGATTATGAAAGAACACTATGAAAAGCTATACACCAACAAATTGGATATTCTACAAGAAATGGATAAATTCTTAAAATCATACAACATTAGAAAACTGAATCAATAAGAAATAGAGAATTTGAATAGACCAATTGCCAGTAAGGAGATCGAAAGAGTAATCAAAAAGCTCCCAAAAAATAAAAGTCCAGCGCCAGATGTCTTCCCTGGTGAATTCTACCAAACATTCAATGAAGACTCAATACCTAGCCTTCTCAAACTCTTCCAAAAAATTGAAGAGGAGGAGGGGAAGCTTCCTAACACTTTACAAAGCCAACCAGATACAAAAACCAGACAAGGGCAACACAAAAAAAGAAAATTACAGGCCAACATCACTGATGAACTTTGATGATAAATCCTCAACAAAATACTAACAAATTGAATACAACAATACATTAAAAACATCATACACCATGACCAAGTGGGATTTATTCCAGGGATGCAGAGACGGTTCAACATTTGCAAATCAAACAACGTGATACACCGCATTAACAAAACGAAGAATAAAAATCACATGATCACCTCAATAGATGCAAAGAAAGCATTTGATAAGGTACAGCATCCATTTATGGTAAAAACTCAGAATAAAATGGGTACAGAATGAAAGTATCTCAACATAATAAAGGCCACATATGACAAACCCACAGCTAATATAATTCTCAATGTAGAAAAACTGAAAGCTATCCCTCTAAGAACAGGAACCACACAAGGATGCCTACTTTCACCACTCTTATTTAACATAGTGTTGGAAGTCCTAGCCAGAGCATTCAAGCAAGAAAAAGGAATATCAGTGATCTAAAACGGAAAGGAAGAAGTAAAACTGCCACTATTTGCAGATGACATGATTTTATATATAGAAAACCCTAAAGAATCCACCGAAACACTTTTAGAAATAATAAGTGAATATGGTAAACTTGCAGGATACAAAATCAACATACAAAAATCAGTTGCATTTCTATACAATAACAAAGAAGTAGCAGAAAGAGAAATTAAGAATATAATCCCATTTACAATTGCAACAAAAATAATAAAATACATAGGAATAAACTCAATGAAAGAGGTGAAAGATCTGTACACTGAAAACTATAAAACGTTGGTGAAAGAAATTGAAGGTGACACAAAGAAATAGAAATACATTCCGCGATCTTGGATTGGAAGAATTAACATACTTAAAATGTCCATGCTTCCTAAAGCAATCTACAGATTCAGTGGAATCCCTGTCAAATTTCCAACAACACTTTTCACAGAAATAGAGCAAAGAATCCTAAAATTTATGTAAAACAGCAGAAGACCCAGAATAGCCAAAGTAATCCAGAGGAAAAAAAAAACAATGCTGCATGTATCACACTCCCTAATTTCAAAATATACTACAAAGCAGCATAGTTCTGGCACAAAAACAGCACACAGATCAATGGAACAGAATTGAGAGCCCAGAAATAAACCCACACATCTATGGACAGCTAATTTTCAACAAAGGAGCAGAGAAGATACAATGGAGAAGAAAGTCTCTTCAATAAATGGTGTTGGAAAAACTGGACAGCAACTTGCAAAAGAGTGAAAGTAGGCCATTATCTTACAGGACACACAAAAATTAACTTAAAATGAATTAAAGACTTGAATGCAAGACTTGAAACCATAAAACTCCTAGAAGAAAATACAGGGAGTATACTCTTTGACATCAGTCTTAGCAGTATCTTTTGGAATACGATGTCTACTTAGGCAAGGGAAACAAAAGAAAAAATAAACAAATGGGACTACGTCAGACTAAAAAGCTTCTGCACAGCAATGGAAACCATCAGCAAAACAAAAAGACAACACACCAACTGGGAGAAAATATTTGCAAATCGTATATCTGACAAGGGGTTAATTTCCAAAATATATAGAGAACTCATACAACTCAAGAACAAAAAAACAACCCAGTCAAAAAACGGGCAGAGGATATGAACAGACATTTTTCCAAAGAAGATATACAGAGGCCAATAGACACATGAAAGATGTTCAACATCACTAATTATTAGGGAAATGTAAATCAAAACTACAATGAGCTATCACCTCACATCTGTCAGAATGGCATAACAAGTGTCAGAGAGGATGTGGAGAAAAGGGAAGCCTCACACACTGCCGGTGGGACAGCAAACTTGTACAGCCACTATCATAAACAGTATGGAGACTTCTCAAAAAATTAAAACTAGAAATACCATATGATCCAGCTATATCACTACTGGGTTTTTATCCAAAGAACATGTAATCAACAATTGAAAGAGATTTATGCATCTCTATGTTCGTCGCAGCATTATTCACAGTAGCCCAAACATGGATGCAACCTAAGTGCCCATCAATGGATGAATGGATAAAGAAGATGTATATATATGCCATGGAATACTACTCAGCCATAAAAAAAGACAAAATTGTGACATTTGTGACAACATGGATGGATCTTGAGGGTATTATGCAAAAAAAAAATGTCAGAGAAAAACAAATTCTGTATGATTTCACTCATATGTGGCAAATAAAAAAACTCATGGATAAAGAGATCAGATTGGTTATTACCAGAGGGGAATAGGGTGGGGGCAGGGCAAAAGGGGTAAACGGGCACATATGTATGGTGACAGATAAAAACTAGACTATTGGTGGTCAATGTGATGCAGTCTATACAGAAACTGATACATAATAATATACACGTGAAATTTACACAATGTTATAAGCCAGTATGACCCCAATAAATTAATTTATAAAAAGTGTCTATCTTCACTCTACTAATTTGAGATGTGGTGGCTCATTTTGAAGAGCTGGTAGCTTGTGACTTGAGAACCAATGAACTGTATCATGGCGAAATAATGCAGAGCACATGCATAGTACTCTAACTAAGCTACCACAGCAGAGATTAGGGAGTCAGAGTTATCTCAGGAATTATGATGTGATTAAGTCTAGAATTTGAGGTTTAGGGAATGGACATGAGAGGATTTGGTTTGAAGAGTTGACATAAGCAAGAGCAAGAGGGAAATGGGTCTAGCAATGATTTCATTAACAGCAATATTGGAAAGCCTCCATGAAACAAAAAAATAGTTTCAATGAGCATTTTTGTCATGCAATGTGGGCATCATTGTTGTAGGCTTTTTGAGATAGAAGGCATAGAGAAGAGAACGAAAGGTACGGTATAATTTTGCTTTATAAACTAAGTTTGGGATTTTATTTCATGGACTTCCATTTTATGGCAGTTTATGATAATAATCATGTAGCTAGTGTTCTGTAATTCAATTACTGCACTGCTGTGAACATTAACAATCATGTAGTAGATCTGAAGAGCAGTGAGACAAATGGGCAATGGTCATATTTCAGTTAGTTACAGCCTATTGCGTAATTAAGTTGCCATTTGTATAAAAAGTAATGTGGGTGTCGAATCGCAACAATTAAATGTGTGACTAATGCATCCTCTTGAAGATGGCAGGAGGCGTTAAAGGAAATTTATGGAACACATGAAGAGATGTATCTAGTCAGCAGTCATCATGATACAAAAATATTAGTGTTTTCAAAATTCTAGGGTAAAGTTGTGTCTCTTTCTTGACTACAGTTACAACTATGTTGCAATGTGTATATTAACTCTGTATTTCATGGATGGTTTGTCGTAGTCTACAATAAAATATCCTCCACTCTGACATGTGGTTATCCTGATAGACCTGGAGGATACTCTTCCTCTTTAATGCATTTAATTTTTAACTGGAGTAAGCTGTGCTCATTTTAAATGAGTTTGTGAAAGAATCATTAGCTCTTTAAGGTATCTGTTTTTCCCACTAAGATTAGAAAAAATTTTAATTACAATATTTAAAAATATTTTAGAAATCATTAGATTTTAATGATATTGTTTTGAAAAATGATATATAATAAATTTCTAAAATATTGAAATGATTATATTAATGGCAGAATCTGAAAATTTTGGATTTTAATTATATACCTTTTAGTATACTTTTCGGTAAGTATTTTTTTTTTTTATTTTGGTGAGGCAGATCAGCCCTGTGCTAACATCTGCCAGTCCTCCTCTTTTTCTTTTTTTTTGCTGAGGAAGACTGGCCCTGGGATAACAACTGTGCCCATCTTCCTCCACTTTATATGGGATGCCGCCACAGCATGGCTTGCCAAGCGTTAGTGCGCACCCGGGATCCAAATCGGCGAACCCCAGGCCACCGCAGTGGAGTGCACGCATGTAACTGCTTACGCTGCCACCGAGCCAGCCCCTTAGGTAAGTATTTTTAATCCCAGAAGAAATAGATATTTGTTTTCTTTTTGCTAGATATTATTTAGGAAAATATAATAAGCTTACATTGAACCATTATAATCTCATATTTTGTGTATTCTATTTTTTTCCTAAATACTAGGTGTGTGTGTGTGTATCTTTAGAAATATGTTGAATTACTCTAAAAGTGTAATTATAGTTTTATCTTGAAAACTGTACAGATAATAAACTTCCACGAAAAATGGTTTGCTCTTGTTAGTTCAGAAGCAAAAGTTATCCCGAATGAGTCATAGTTGAACCAAAGTGTAAAAGAAAATGGGCTACTGGTTATAAAACATCACTTAAACAACCGTCTCCTATTGTTATGAATTTTAGTATTATATTTATACTTCTTTATAACATCCAGAGTACCTAGCACAATGCTGGATACATAGCTGATACTCATCAAGTTCCTATTGATTGACTATGGGATAAATCTGCATTAGACTGCTTATGAGGTTGTTATCAGTAAGCTGAGAATAGATAAAAGCACTTTGTAAAAGGTGTAAGTGTAACTCAATAAAAAGTATCATTACAGTGATAATACTCCTGGTAGAATGTTACAGAAAAGTAAAGGTCATTCTTTATCTTTTCTCTTTATGTAATTTGATGGCTTAATTTTTTAAAATATTAGGCCATTAATAATTGGAAAGAACCAATGTCTCATATGACAGAATTTGGAGCCACCATCATAATGGCTCCATTAGTGATCTCATCTGACCTCTTCGGTTTGAGTTAACCATAAGTTATTGTTACTATTTCCTACATTGTATTTGAAAGGGTAATATTATATAATGCTTCGGTGATGTTTTAATGGGATCTTATGATACCCCTTCAGGGAAAGTTACTTAGCTTCATATGTAACCATGGTTCATTACTCATTGAAACATGTATCTTCTCAGCCATTCTGGAGTCCATAGTCCTGTGGAAATCAGGGTAATTGAAAGATTGATGTACCAGGATGTTTATAAATAAATGTGCATGATTAAAAAGTTTAAATCTGGGCCAGCCCCGTGGCTTAGTGGTTAAGTGCACGCGCTCCGCTACTGGCGGCCCAGGTTCGGATCCCCGGCGTGCACCAACGCACCACTTTTCTGGCCATGCTGAGGCTGCGTCCCACATACAGCAACTAGAAGGATGTGCAACTATGACATACAACTATCTACTGGGGCTTTGGGGAAATAAAAAAAGGAGGAGGATTGGCAATAGATGTTAGCTCAGAGCAGGTCTTCCTCAGCAAAAAGAGGAGGATTAGCATGGATGTTAGCTCAGGGCTGATCTTCCTCACAAAAAAAAAAAAAAAGCTTAAATCAATATTCATATTTAAAAATAAACTAGAGAAAAGTGTAGGGGCTTAGGAAGACACTGCTGAGGTAATAAAATTAAAGTTTGGCTTATCAGACTAAAATTCAAAAATAGATTCTGCATTATGATAAAATCTTAACTGAACTATATAAAAGAGTAAAATTTAAGTACTTGCTCTGTGTTGCTTATTTTTGTAGAATAAACAATATGTTTAAAATACTTTACTTTTGCAACTAAAGTGGTTGTTCCAATTCTATCTGATTGTAATTCTAATCTGCGAGTCTTCCTGGATTCTCTTGTTAACAGTGCTCACTACTTAATAAATATCTATCAATGTTAATTATATCGTTAAATTATGCTTTCCTTTTTATATGGAAAAACATTTTGTATTTTAAATATCTTAAGTCCTGGCCTAAGAGTCAATCACTGTGTGCATAGAGCATCATGACTAAAGAGGTAAAGAAAAGGGCATAAAGCTAACCCCTATTATTGAGGCTTTAGTACGGGATTTAAAAACATTTATTCAACAAATGTTTCATAAGAACCACATATTTTGACCCTGAGCTTGAAGCTGAATATACAGAAACAAAAGTCACATTCTTTTTCTTTAAAGAGTTCACAGTTATCCAGAGGAGAGAGACAGCTAACAGTAAGCAAAGTGTGTAATGGAGTGAGGCAAGTCTCCTCAGAGGATGCTGGAACCTTCACTATTCTACATCTGTAAAAATGGATCAACTTTCATGATAGAGGATCTATAAAACATCTTGAACACTAAAATGTTTAAAAAACACCTTTCTAAGAAAAGATTGTTATGTTTTGTCAAATTTAGTAACACTTTTCTAAACACTTGAGTGGGTCCCCTTGTTTATGCTCCTGCCTTCTGGCTACAGCATATTTAACTGTTGGATTTGTTGAACTAATGTTTTAATTAATAGAAAAGTGTTTTGTTTGACTCCAACTTAGTTACCTGCTCCCTTTTCCATGAAAATCCAGAAAATAGCACTTGTTGAGGAAAAAGAATACATAGTAGCTCTTGGGGGAAGAGGGAGAATCCCCCTCTGCCCTTTCCCTTAAGGTTCTTATGGCTGGCCAAATAAGTAACAAGACAGGTTAGCAGGAGAAAATAATACCAAGTTTAATAACATGTATACATGGGAGAAACCAGGGACACTGCGTTTCTCACCACAATAGCAGAAATTCTCATCTTAAATACCATGTTCAGCCGATGACAAAGGTGGATGTTGGGGTTGGAGGGAGTCAGTTACAGGAGATTACCACTAAAGCACAGTAAACAAGAGTAAGGTTATTATGCAGATTTAAGGCCTCACCTTCCACATTGATAAGTTTCTAGAAATGAGGTCCTCCCCCTATTCCCAATACAGAGAGGGAGGCACCTTTACAAATGGAGATTTCCCTTATAAATGTAAATGTTTGTCTGGCAACTCCCCGCAGGGCCATCCAGAGAATGTGGCCAGAGAGAGAGAACTTCCGAAAAGACGGGCTTGTTGGTGCCTTTTCTACTGTAACATCTATTTTACATTATATTACAGCCATCAGATAGAAGATCTGTTCCAGGAAGGAGTTACTGTTTCTAATTCTTTAGGCAGTTAGTGAAGGAGGTCAAATGTCTGTCAGAGAAAACAATCAAGGTAAAGAGATATATTTCAGGGTGCCCAAATCTTGATCTCCCACATAGCCAATGGGGATCAGCCGTTATCTGTTTGTTTTTCTCCCAGAAGCCAAGGGAGAGAAAATCATTTATGAAATGCAAGTGTTTACAAGAAGTGGATACCAACATTTAAATCCATAGTTGAATGTGTCCACAGCCTCTAGGCTTGATGAACCACATAGTATTTGCAGAGGTGGAAATAACATTAGAGATATGGCATGGGGTGGCAGTCATAGGGAAAAATGGCAAGGGACACTTCACTCAAATTCCCCATTCCTGAAAAGTATGGAGGAAGAAATTTAAACTTGTCATTGTCTCTGTATCAAGGATCACACAGGATAAGATGAATTTGGAAACTGCAGGCTTGGAGCAACTATTGCTGTATGGAGCAAAGGCACATATATCAGAGAAACACAGCACAATGCCGCCAGATTAGCTAAAGCACACAAGAGAACAATTCTCAGTGTCATATGTCAATTCCTGCCCACATCAAACCCTAAACTCTAGACAGCAAGCTGGAGTGGTATTTTGATTGAGTAAGGGTATGACTACAGCCTTGTCAGAGCAGGCACCTCAGGAGACTACAATTTTTTAAATCTCCTTATTCTCCACTCTAATAAAGGAAGTGTATTCTCAGGAAAAGTAGGGAGATGTGGAAGAGATAAGACCACCTCATCCCTTCTGGCATTACCAAATATCTTGGAGTGAGGAGAGGGTGGCAGCGGGCAAGTAGAAGGAGAACATGGAAATAAATAGGGATTAAATTTAAATATGAATAGAATAAGACTTAACTGAAATGAGACTGCTTTCATATCTAAAAATTATGAAAATTACGAGATTTAACTGAGATGTTAAGGGACACCAGTGCCTAGGAAGAAGGCAAGAATTGAACTGAAAACAGTTGATAGTACTTCCTGGAAAAAATAAAACTATCTCATATTTATACCCCAGTGAGTTGATATCTTTTACTAATCTGGTTACAGGTGTTAACCAGCCAACTTATTGCTTAATGAAAGATATTGCAACTTTGGTTTAAAAAGAGAACTAATAACATATTTCAAATACACAGTTTTACAACCTATGTGGTTTAAATATTTCTAAATCATTCTTGTCAGCAAATGCTTGGGATAAAATCTCTACAGAGGTATTTATTATCCAAAAGACAAACAAAGCATTCTCTTATAATCAAGGGTTTCATTCATATATTCATTTAACAAATAATTATTGAACACATATAATGTTCCAGTAACTTTCTAGATGTGGGGAATATCACAGTGAAAGAATAAAGCTCCTGTTGCAGAGCTTATATCCAAGTGGGGAGAAGAGAGACAAAAACAAAATAAAGAAGTATGTCAGATGGTGATAAGTGCTATATATATAGTGCTAAATCACGTAAGGAGGACAGAAAGTGATGGTTCAGGGCTGGTTTTTGAGTATATGTTAGTCAGGGTAGACTTTGCTAATAAGGTGACATTTGAGCAGAGAGCTGAAGAATGTGATACATTTCAAGTTTTAAGGTTTTTCTCTTCTCCCAAAGCACAGTTCACACCATCACTTCAAAATATTTCTTAGAAATTTCAAGCTTACTTACTAATGGTCTCCAGAAACTAGTACCCAAAAAAGAATATCATAGTTTCTGTTAGGTTATACTTACCCTCAAGGGGAATTTTTCTGTATTGCCTACGACTATCTTTCCTATACAAAGGCATCATAACGCTGTCAGTAAGATTTTTCCACAATGGTGGCTTTTTTGTAATTTTGTGAATTCAAAAAATATAATATAAATGGAATCATGCAATGTATAACATTTTGAGATTGGCATAATTTCCTGGAGATGCATCCAAGTTGTTGTGTGTCTAAATAGTTTGCTGCTTTTTTCATTACTAAGTAGTACTCCATGGTATGTATGTACCACAGTTTGTTTAATCATTCACTTGTTGAAGGACATTTGGACCGATTTCAGTTTTTAGATATTAGGAATAGAACTCCTATGAACATTAATATACAGATTTTTTGTGTGTGAACATAAGTTTTTATTTTTCTGGGATAAATTCCCAGGAGTTCAATTGCTGGGTTGGATGGTAATTACGTTTCATTTTATAATAAACTGGAAAATTATTTTCCAGAGTATGCTGTACCATATCACATTCCCATGAACAACATATGAGCAATTCAATTACTCTGAATCCTCACTAGCATTTATTCTGTAATTTTATATATTTTTTAGACATTATAGGTATATATTGATAATTAATTGTGGTTTTATTTTGAAGTCACCTGATAGTTAATGATTGTGTACATCTCTTCATGTGCTTATTTGCCATCTGTTTATCCTTTTCAGTAAAATGTCTGTCCATGTCTTTTGCCCATTTTCTAATTGAATTGTTAATTTTTGTAACTATTGTGTTGGTAAAATTTATTGAAGTAAAATTCACATAACGTAAAATTAAACATTTTGAAGTGTAAGATATCATGGCATATAGTGCATTCACAATGTTTTGCAACCATTCTCCATGTCTAATTCCAAAACATTTTTGTCTCCCAAAAAGAAAACCTCATACTAATCAGTCACTCCCAATTCCCTTCTCCTACCAACCTTTAGCAACTATTTATCAACTTTCTGTCTCTATAGATTTACATATTCTGAAAACTATATAACAGTGCCATCATACAATATCTGACATTTTGTCTGACATCTTTCACTTGTCATAATATTTTTGAGGTTCATCCATGTTCTAACATACTATATCCTTAGGGGTGGAATTGTTGAATCATATATTTTTGTTTATCATTTTGAGAAATCACCAAACTATTTTCCATAGCAGCTCAACTATTGTACATTCTCATCAGCAATGTAAAAGGGTTCTAATTCCTCCATGTCCTTACCAACAATTGGGATTTTTTCTTTTTTACTTATAGCCGTCTTAGAGGGTGTGAAGTCATATCTCTTTGTGGTTTTGATTTGTATTTCCATAATGAATAATGATGTTGAGCATCTTTTCACATGTTCACCATTTGTATATATCCTTTGAAGAAATGTCTGTTCAAGACCTTTACCCATTTTTACCTGAGTTGTTTGTCTTTTTGTTGTTGAATTGTAAGCGTTTTTATATATTATACATTTTAGAAACTAGACCTTTATCAGATATATGATTTGCAAATATTTTCTCCCATTCTGTAAGATATCTTCATTTTGTCGATAGTTTCCTTTAATGCATAAAAGTTCTTAGTGTTGATGAATCTAATGTATGAGATTTTTTTCTTTGTTCCTTTTACTTTTGGAATCATATCTAGGAATCCATTGTAAATCTATGATCATGCAGATTTACCCCTAAGTGTCTTTTAAGAGTTTTATAGTTTTAGCTCTTACATTTAGGTCTTTCATCCATTTTGAGGTAATTTTTAATAAGGTATGAGATAGTGGCCCAAATTCATTATTTAGCATGTGGATATCTAGTTGTATCAAGAGACTATACGTTCCATCAAATGGTCTTGGTGCCTTTGTCAAAAATCAATTGATGATAGATGTATGGGTTTATTTCTAGTCTCTAAAATATATTCTATTGAGTTATATATGTATCCTAATGTCAGTACCACACTATTTTCATTACTGTAGCTTTGTAGTACATTTTGAAATCAGCAAATATAAGTCCTACAAATTTTTTTTCTTATGCAAGATTTTTTTGGCTATTCCATATGACATTTAGGATTCATTTTTCCATTTCTGTAAAGTAGGCCATTGTCATTTTGATAGGCATTGCATTGAATCTGTAGATTGCATTGGATAGCAATATTAAGTCATCTAGTTTATGGACAGGGGGTGACTTTCCATCTATTCAGATCTTCTTTAATTTCTTTTAGCAATGGGTTTATATATATATATATATATATATATATTTTGGTGAGGAAGATTGTCCCTGAGCTAACATCTGTGCCAATCTTACTCTATTTTGTATGTGGGATGCCGCCACAGCATGGCTTGATGAGTGGTGTGTAGGTCTGCACCTGTGATCCAAATTTGAGAACCCCAGGCCGCCGAAGCCGAGTACGTGAACTTAACCACTATGCCACTGAGCTGGCCCCAAGTTTTTATAGTTTTTAGTGTACATGTCTTGCACTTTCTTAGTTAAATGTGTTCCTAAGTATTTTCTTCTTTTTGATGCTATTTTGTGTGAAATTTTTTCTTAATTTTTCTTTCAGATTGTCTATTGCTAATGTGTGGGAATATGACTTATTTTTGCATGTTGATCTGGTATCATGCAAATTTGCCAAATTTTTTTTATTAACTATAATAGTTTGTTAATGGATTTTTTAGGATTTTCTGTATATAAAATTATGCTATATACAAAAATGATAGTTTTCATTCTTCCTTTCCAATTTGAATACATTTTATTTCTTTTTCTTGCCTAATTGCTCTGTCTAAATCTTCCAGTACAGTAGTTAAATAGAAATGCTGGAGGTGGGCATCCTTGTTTTATTCCTGATCTTAGAAGCCAAGCTATCAGGTTTTACCATTAATGTTAATGTTAGCTATGGATTTTTCACAAATTCCCTACATCGAGTTTAGAAAATTCCTTTTTATTCCTTTTTTGTTAAATCATTTTATCATGAAAATGTATTGGATTATGTCACATGCTTTTTCTGCATGAATTGATATGAAAATGTGTATTTTTTTCTTCTTTCTATTAATGTGGTTTATTATATTGATTGATTCTTGTGTGTGGAAACTTCCTTGAATTCCTGGGATAAATCCCACTTGGTCCTGATATATAATCCTCTGAATATGGTGCTGGATTCAGTTTTCTAGTATTTTGTGGAAGATTTTTGCATGTATAGTCATAGTATATTTGTATATTGTTTTCTTTTCTTGTGATGTTTATATATGGCTTTGGTATCATGGTAATGCTGACTTCATGTAAGCAGTTAGGATGTGTTTCCTTCTGTCTTGTTCCACTTGGACAACCCTAATAAAATACCATAGATTGGGTAGCTTAAACAACATAAATTTATTTTCTCACAGTTCTGGTGGCTGGAAGTCCAAGATCAGGCTGCCAGAATAGTCTAGTTCTGGTGAGAGCTCTCTTCCTGACTTGCAGATGGCCACTTTCTCTCTGCGTGTTCACCTAACATCTTCTTTATACATGCATGGTGGAGGAAAGAGCAAGCTCTCTGATATCTCTTATTATCTAAGTGTACTAATACCATCATGATGGTTCCACCCTCAAGATCTCATCTAATTTTAATTACCTGCTAAAGGCTCCATCTCTGAATACCATCACATTGAGGGACAGGGCTTCAACATATGAATTTTGGGGGCACACCAACATTCAGTCTATAATACTTTCTTTTATATTTTTTGCAAGAGTTTAAAAATGGTGTTTATTATTTAAATGTTTGGTAGAATTCACCAATGAAGCTACCTGCCTCTGGACTTTCTTTGTTGAGAGGAATTTGATTACTGATTCAATCTATCTGTTATAAGCCAGGTAAGATTTTCTATTTCTTCTTGAGTCCATTTTGGTGGTTTGTGTGTTTCTGGTAATTTGTCCATTTCGTGTGTGATATCTAATTTGCTGACTTAGAATTGTTCATAGTGTTCTCTTATAAATATTTTTATTTCTGTAAGGTCTGTAATAATGTCCTTGCTTTAATTTCTGATTTTAGTAATTTGAGTGTTCTCTCTTTTTTTTTAAAGTAATGTAGCTGACTATCGCTAATTTTGTTGATCTTTTCAAAGAACTAACTTTTGTTTCTGTTGATTTTCTCCATTATTTTTCTCTTCTCTATTTTTTATATGCCCTGTAACTTTTATTATGTCCTTTCTTCTGTTAGCTTGGCATTTAGCTTGCTCTTATTTTTCCAGTCCTTACGGTGTAACGTTAGACTATTGATTTATGATATTTCTTTTTTTATGTAGTTATTTATAGCTATAAATTTCACTCTGAGTACTACCTTTGTGACATCACATAAGTTTTGTTATGTTCTGTTTTCATTTCCATATCTCAAGGTATTTTCCAACTTTGCTTGTAATTTATTCCTTGACCCACTGGTTGTCTAAAAGTGTTTTGTTTAATTCCCAAATATTTTTTGAATTATCCAGTTTTCCTTCTGTTATTCATTTCTACTTTCATTGTGATGAGAGAAGACACTTTGATTTAATTCCTCTTAAATTTATTTAGACTTGTTATATAGCCTAGCATGTGATCTATCTTTGCAAATTTCCATGTTTAATTCACAAAAATGTTTATTATCTTGTTGTTGGATGACTTGTTTTGTATAAGTCTGTATATCTAGTTGATTTATAATATTGTTCAAATCATCTATTTATTTACTGATCTTCTGTCTAGTTGTTGAATGGACTATTGAAAGTAGAGCATTGAATTCTCCAGCTATTATTGGAGACCTATTTCTCCCTTTAATTCTATCAGTTTTTGCTTCATATATTTTGAGCCTTCTTGTTATGTGTTTATAATTATTATATCTTATTGATGGATTTATGCTTTTATCAACAAATAATGTCTTTCTTTGTCTCTTGTAATATTTTTGCCCTATGGTCTATTTTATCTCATATTAGTATAGCCACTCCAGCAATCTTAGGTTACTATCTGCATAAAATATCTTTTTTCATTCTTTTACTTTCAATATCTTTGGTTTTGGATGTAAAATGAGTCTGTTGTAGATAATATATAGTTGGATCATGATTTTTTAATCCATTCTGCATGTCTCAGCCTTTTAATTGGAGACTTTAATCTATTTATATTTTAAATAATTGCTGATAAAGAAGGATTTACTTCTGCCTTTTTTGCAATTTGTTTTCTATATATCACATCTCTTATGCTTCTCAATTCATCCATTACTAGTTTGTTTTGTGATTGTTATTTTTCTCTAATGGGATTCCCTTCTCTCTGTCTTTTTCTGTATATGTAATTGTTTAGTGGTTACTCTGAGGATTAAAATACCACCTAAACTTTACAACATTCCAGTGTTACTTAATATCAACTTACTTCCAATAGTGTACAAAACTCTGCTCCTGTATAGCTCCATCCCTCCCCTTCATGTTATTGTCACAGCTTACATTTAGAAACAATGTGTGCCTATTAACACAGATCCATACTTGTCGTTTTATGCATTTGTCATTTAAAAAGAGGAGTCACATACCAAAAATGCAATAATATTGTCTTTATATTTAGGTATGTAACTACTTTTACCATTATTCTTTATTTCCTTTCACGGCTTCAAGCTACTGTCTAGAGTCATTCCATTTCAGCCTGAGAGATACGTTTTAGCATTTCTTCTATGTGGATCTACTAGTATTTTGTTTATCTGTGACTATGTTAATTTATCTTTCATGTTTGAAGGATAGTTTTGACAGCCATAGAACTCAATATTTATTGACAGTTTCTTGTCTTAGCATTTTGAACATTTCATCTTACTACCTTCTGGCTTCCATGGATTCTTAAGAGAAATTGACTTTTAACCTTGTTGAAGATCCTATGAATATGACAAGTAACTTCTCTCTATTGCTTTCAATATTCTTTATCTTTAGCTTTTAACAATTTAACTACAATGTGTGTTGGTATGGAGCTCTTTGAAATTTTCTTTTTTGTAGTTTATTGACCTGCTTGGCTGTGTAGATATTCATGTCTTTCTTCAAATTTGGGACGTTTTTGGCCATTATTTCTTCAAATAATTTTTCTTCCGCTTTCTCTCTCTCCTCTGCCTCTGGGACTGCCATTGCGCATATGTTGCTTCCACTGATCTCTTATGATTTGTTCACTTTTTTTCATTGTTTTCCCTTTTTTGCTTCTCAGACTCAATAATCTCAATTGACCTACCTTCAAACTCATTGATTCTTTCTTCTGCCTGCTCAAATTTCCTATTGAATACTTCTAGTGAATATTTCATTGCAGTTATAGTACTTTGAAGCTCCAGAATTTCTATCTGGTTTCTCTTTATAAATTCTCTCTTTTTGGTTTCTCTATTTGGTGATACATTATACTTCTGGTTTCTTTTATTTCCCTGTCCATGATTTTGTTACCTTTATGATAATATTTAACACAGTTTCAACAAAAATTCTATTAATGTCTCATTTTTCTATTGTTGGGCCATACATTTTGCTTCTTCACATACCTGGTAATTTTTGTTGAAAGCTGGGCATTTTGAATATTATAATGTGCGAACTCTGGAGATCTGATAATCACTCTTCCTTGGGGTTTGTTGTCGCTGCTTGCAGACTGTTGTTATTTTGTTGTTGTTTGCTTGTTTAGTGTCTTTATATTCTTGTAAACTCTGTATTCTTTGTTGTGCATTGCCACTGGAGTCTGTTATGTTACCAAGTTAGTCAGGAAACTTTGACAGAATTTCTTTAAATGCCTTAGAGCAAAGCAAAAAAATAAAGAAAAAGAAAATATCCTCTCCTAATCTTTACAAGTTGGTTCTGTGTTAGAGAGCTTCTTCAATGATTGATTAACCAGTTTATTTACAACTCTGCCTTGCCCTTCACTTCTTGCTTTCACGGAGCCTGAAGGTTAGCCAGAAGTTAAAGGAAAGGGTCTTCTCAGACCTTTGCTGAGCATGTGTCCAGCTCTTGGCATGTGCATGGTTTTCTAAATTTCCCTGTAGGTATGGGAACTTTTAAAAGCCCATTCACCACAGTGAAGTACTGCTTCACATCCTCTAGCTTTGCTATAATCAGAAAGATAGGTGGGCCGGCCCGGTGGCTTAGCGGTTAAGTGTGCACGCTCCGCTACTGACAGCCCAGGTTTGGATCCCGGGCGCGCACTGACGCACCGCTTCTCCAGCCATGCTGAGGCCACGTCCCACATACAACAACTAGAAGGATGTGCAACTATGACATACAACTATCTACTGGGGCTTTGGGGAAAAAAAGGAGGAGGATTGGCAATAGATGTTAGCTCAGAGCCGGTCTTCCTCAGCAAAAAGAGGAGGATTAGCACAGATGTTAGCTCAGGGCTGATCTCCCTCACAAAAAAAAAAAGATAGAAAATAACAAAAGTTAATGAGGATGGGAAAAATTGAGATAATCAATGGTTGCTGGTGGGAATGTAAAATGATGCACCACTGTGGAAAACAGTTTGGCTGGACCCAGTAGTTACACTCCTAGATATATACTCAAAAGTACAGAAAACAAGTTTTCTAATAAATACATGTACATACATGATCATAGAAGCATTATTCACAGTTGCCAAAAGGTGGAAACAGTCCAAAATGTCCATCAACAGATGAATGGGTAAACAAACTGTTGTATACGCATACAATGGTATTTTAATCAGCCATAAAATGGATGAAGTACTGATAAATACTACAACTTGAATGAACATTGAAAACATTAAGCTAAAGGAAAGAGGCCAGACACAAAATGTCACGTATTGTTTGATCCCATTTATAGGAAATATTCAGAACAGGTAAATACATAGAAACAGAACACAGGTTTGGTAAAATAGTTTTAAAATTAGGTAGAGGTGGCAGTTGCGTGAAATTATGGATATACTAAGTGCCACTTAGTTGTTCACTTTAAAATTGTAATTTTATATTATGCAAATTTCACCTCAATAAAAATATCCTTTATTCTACCATATATTTCCTTTTCCAACCTCTTTCTTCTTAGGCTTTTTATTTTATCTATGGCTAAACCTTAATGTTGTCCCAAGGCCTAAGACTGCCGTAGTCAACACTTGTAACTTGAAATGCTTTTGGATGCTTCCCAGGAAGCCATTCTAGCCTGGGGAAAGCTCTGCATCAGGTTAAACAAAGACAAGCCCTTGCACCAGTCTTAGAGGAAGCCACCAGACAGGTCAAAACGAAACCACATTTTTTTGAGCATAAGGCTGTATTGCTTCTTCTGGCGCCAGCAATCTGCACCAGGAGTGCAGACTGAGGTCTTCATGGCTACCACCAATCTTGGAAGTGGAAAATTGTAGGTAGGAAATTTAAAATGCCACGTCTCTTTTTTACCATAATGCAGCAGCTTCTTTGTTAAGCATTCCTTTGGTTACTGTACATTTTGGGTAGATTCCAGAGTCCTGAAAAAGTTGATTTTGTCAGTGTTTACTAGCTTATTAGTTGTTTTTGTGGAGAGTTAGAGCCCTGGAGTTCCCTACTTCACCATTGTTTGTGAAATCATCATTGAGAGTTCTTTATATATTCTAGATACTAGTCTGTTTTCAGGCATATGGTTTCAAATATTTTCTCTCAGTCTATAGCTTGTCTTTTCCTCCTCTTCATGTGAGTTTTTTTTTTTTTGTGAGGAAGATCAGCCCTGAGCTAACATCTGTGCTAATCCTCCTCATTTTGCTGAGGAAGACCAGCTCTTAGCTAACATCTATTGCCAATCCTCCTCCTTTTTTTTCTTCCCCAAAGCCCCAGTAGATTGTTGTATGTCATAGTTGCACTTCTTCTGGGTTTTCAGAGAGTAAAAGGTTTTAACATTGAAGAGATACAATTTATTATTTTTTCCTTCTAGGAATTGTGCTTTTGAAAAGAGCTTTTTGAATTGTGATGTTTGAAAACAGCAAAAAAAATTCTTACAACTCTTTGCCTAGCCCTAGATCCCCCAAATTTTCTGTTTTTCTTCGAAAAGACTTATAGTTTTGCATTTTCTATTTAAGTCAATGATATATTTTGAGTTAATTTTTGTACATTATGTGAGATACAGGTTGAGGTTTATTTTTCTTTTTTTCTATCAATGGCCAATAGTTTCACCACCATTTATGAAAAATGCTACCTTTCCTTCATTTAATTGGTTTGCACTTTTGTCAAAAAACCATTTGAGCATATTTCTGTGTTTCTATTTTTGGGTCCTCCATTTTGTTCCATTTATCTATGTGTATGTTTCTTCACTACAACCACACTGTCTTATTACTATAGCTATATATTAAGCCTTAATATTAGATAGGGTGATTCTTCTGATGTAACTCTTCTTTGTAAAGATTGTTTCTGTTCCTTTTCATATTAATTTTAGAAAAAGCTTGACTACAAAAATCTTTCTGAATTTTTTGTATAAAATGCATTAAACTTATAGAGCAATCTGGGGTGAATTGTCATCTTTACTATGTTGAGTCTTTAAACCCATGAACACAGAGTGCCTTCCATTTATTTAGAGTCTCTCAATTTTTTTCCTCAGTAATTAAAAATTTTTAGAATAAAGATATAGTACATGATTCGTTAAGTGTGTGCCTAAGTATCTCATTTTCTTTGTACTGGTTGCAAATGGTATTGTGATTTAATTTTGGATTCTTCAGGTGAATTGTTTGTATATAGAAATGTGATGCAATTTGTGTGTTTATCTTGTATTCTTGGACATTGCTGAACTCACTCAGTTTTAGCAGTTTTTGCAAATTCTTTGGTATGTTCTATGTAGACAATTGTGTTATCTGCAAATGGAGATAGTTTTATTTTTTCCTTTCCAATTTGTATGCCTTTTATTTCTTGTTCTAGCATTAGTGCAGTGGCTAGAATTCCCAGTATTATGTTGAATAAAAGTAGTGAAAGCAGATATCCTTGCCTTGTTCATGATCTGAGGATGAAAGCATTCACTCTTGCACATTTGCATATGTTGTTAGCTTTAGTTTTTTTGTAGATGCTCTGGGACATTGAAGTAATATCCTAACTTGATGAGAGTTTTTATTATGAATGGCTATTGGATTTTGTCAAATGTTTGGCGGTACATATGGAAATAATCATATCATTTTTCTTCTCTAGACTGTCAATATAGTAGATTACAGGGATTGATTTTTTGAATTTTGAAGTAGATTTGCATACCTGGAATAAATCCCTCTGGACATAGTGTATACTTTTTAAAAATACAATGTTGAATATAGTCATGTAATATTTTTGGAAGATTTTTGCATATGAGTTCATGGGAGATATTGATCTATATATATATATATATTTTTTGTATTCTCTTTGTCCAATGTCAGTATCAGGGTAATACTGGCTTCGAAAAATGAATTTGGAAGTGTTCACTCTCCTATTTGCTGGAAGTGCTGTATAAATTTGGTGTTAATTGTTTAAAGTGTTTGAAATTTTGCGGTCATACCATGTTGCTTGGGATTTCGTTTTCAGGAGATTTCAAACTAAGAAATTGGTTTCTTATTGGTTATAGTGCTGTTAAAATTATCTATCGCATCTTGGTTGAGTTTTGACAGTTTGTGATTTTTAGGGAATTGGTCCATTTATTCTAAGTTGTTCAAAATGCGATCATAAATTTGTAATATCCCTTTATTATTGTTTTAACGGCTGTAGGCTTTGTAGTCATATTCCCTTTTTCAATCCTGATATTGGTCCTTGTTGTCTTCTCTCTTTCTTATTTTGTCATATATATTTGACACTCTAAATTTCCCCCTCAACACTGCTTTATGTGCCTTCCACATATTTAGATATTTTTAAATTTTCCTTTTCATTCAGTTGTATCTATTTTTAAAATTTCCTTTAAGATTTTCTCTTAGATTCATGTAATATTTAGAAGTGTGTTGTTTAATTTTCCAGTGCTTTGACATTTCCTTGTTGTTTTTCCATTAATGCTTTATAGTTTGATTACATCATGATCTATTAACACACCCTGTATGATTTCAATATTTTTAAATTTGTTGAGATTGGTTTTATGGACCAGAATATGATCTATCTTGGTGAATGTTCCTTGGGTGCTTGGAAAATATGCTTTCTATTGTTGTTGTTTGGTGTGCTCTAGCTATGTCAATTAGATCCTATCTGTTGATGATTTAGTTCAGATTTCAATAACATTGCAGATTTTCTAATAGTTCTATAAGTTGCTGAGAAGAGTTTTTCTAGTCCCCAACTATAAATTGTGGATTTGTCCATTTCTTTTTTAGCTCCATCTTTTTTATATCGTATATTTTGAGGCTCTGTTGTTTGGTTTGCACACATTTAGGATCATTATATCTTCCTAGTGATTGATCTTTTATCATTATGTAATGTTCCTCTTTTTCCACTATTTTTTTGTTCTAATGTTTACTTTATCCAATATTAATACAGCCACTGATGTTTGTTTGATTAATTTCTGCGTGGTATATCTTTTTCCATTCTTTTGCTTTCAACCAGCCTACAGTTTTTATTTTGAAGTCATTTTCTTGTGGGTTTTTTTATTGTTATAGTTTGTTGTTTTGTGTTCTTTATTTCCTTAGGTTCTCATTCTTCTGTTTCTTTATCCTTGCCTTCCTGAGGATTATTCGTTATGTATTTTTTAGGATTCTATCTTGCTTTATTTTTGGAGGTATCTGTTTGTACATTTTTCTTAGTGGTTGCCATAGGTATTACAATATAATTATGTTACTCATCACAGTCTATTCATAATAATGTTTTACCACTTAGAGTGAAATTTGGAATCCTTACTTCCATTTAGGTCTCTTTACCCTCCTCACTTTTAAATATAATTGTCATGAGTATCAGTTAGTGTTGTAATTTGCATTTCAGTCATCAAATATTATTTATAAAATTTAGAAGAAAGTGAAACGTCTATGTTATATACCCATATTTTAGCTCCTTCCATTGTTTCTTCCTTCCTGATGCTCCAAGATTTCTTTTATTACTTCCTTTAATTTTGGACAACTTTCTTTAGCCAATATTTAAGGGTAGGCCTGCTAGCCACAAATTTTTAGTTTTCCTTAGTCAGAGAATTTCTTTATTATCTCTCATTCCTAAAGGATATTTTACCCAGATGTCAAATTTGCAGTTGACCAATCTTTCCTTTCAGCAGTTAGTAATCATTGTGTCACTCCCTCTGGCCTCTGTGGTTACAGAGAAGAAATGTGCTATTACTCAAATTGGTGTCCTCATATCAGTAATGCTTCATTTCTCTCTGGAGGCTTTCAAGATTTTTTCTTTGACTTTACTTTTCAAAAATTTAATAATGATATTTTTTGGTGTAGATTTGTTTCTGCTTATCCTGTTTGGGATTTCCTCTTCTTTTGGATCAATATGTTGGTGTCTTTCTCCATATTTGGAAGGACTTCATTCATTATTTTTTCAAAGAGTCTTTAAGTTTTATTCTCTTTCTCCTATCCATCTGGAACTCTGATAGTATGAATATTGATTCTTTATTGTCCCACAATCTAAGACTGTTTATTTTTTTCCAGTCAATATTCTGTCTGTTTTTCAGATAGGATCAATCCTATTTTTCTATCTTCAAATTCAACAATTCTATCCCATTTCATTTCCACTCTACTATTGGCCCCAGCAAGAACATATTTTATTTCAGTTTTTGCATTTTTAATTTTTTAATTTACTTTTATATCATTGTTATAACTTCTACTTGCTTAGATTTTCTACTTTTTCATTTGTTGCAAGAGAATTTGTAATTGTTGACGAATGTTATGATGGCTACTTTAAAATTCTGGTCAGAAAATTGTAGTGTCTGATTCCTCTTGGTATTAGCATCACTTGATTGTCCTTTCTCATTAAAGCTGTTTTTCCTGGCTCTTAATATGATGGATGATTTTCAATTATATCATAGACTTCTGTCTATCATATTTGGAGACTCTGGGTCCTATTTAAATCTTTTATTTTAGCATATAGTTACCCTGATTTGGTTCAGCATGCAGGTCATCTTCTTTTATGGGATCCAATAGCAGTTTGATTATCAGAGCTTTTGTGATATTATTTTGGTCTGCTTGGTTTATCTGGTTCTCCTACTGGTACCTACTGGTGTGCCTGAGAGGATTGCAGTAAGTTTCTCTAGACTAGGTTGCTCAGTGTCTGTCATTGGGGATGAGGTATGGTAAGATCCCTTTATCAGTACCCTCTTGTTGCCCTGGTTCTTCTGGGTGAGAGAGGAGAGTCTCGGACCCTTTGGGACAAAAAGGCTTCCTGGACTGAGTTGCTTGCTGTGAGTAGGTCTCATTTTCATGTTCTGACTGCCATCCAGGTATATCTGGGAGGGAGAGGAGAATCTCATGCCTGTAGAGACAAAGAGGCTTCCAGGAGCAGGCATTTTTCTGTGGCTGCATCATTTTTCCATTTTTACCCACCTACTATGGTTTCCAGAGTTCAGGAGATAAGTCTTGATCTCCTTTAGGAAAAGAAGCTTCTCAGACCTGCTCTGTTCCTGACCTGGTCAGTTCACCCCTCCTTAGGCAACCTGGTGGTCCCCTGCTCCTGGGAGGTCACCATACTGATGCCGAACTTAGTGCAGACACCCAATTGGCATAGCGCATGGTAGCCCAGAACTCCTGCTCTCAAGTGATCCTCCTGCCTCAGCCTCCCGAGTAGCTAGGACTACAGGTGTGCTCCACCAGACAGGAAACAACAAGTGTTGGAGAGTATGTGGACAGAAGGGAACTCATACACTGCTGGTGGGAGTGCAAACTGGTGCAGCCACTATGGAAAACAGTATGGAGATTCCTCAAAAAATTAAGGATAGAACTACCATATGATCCAGCTATTCCACCTCTGAGTATTAATCCAAAGAAAATGAAAACACGAATGTGCAAAGATACATGCACCCCTGTGTTCATTGCAGCGTTATTCTCAATAGCCAAGACTTGGAAGCAACCTAAGTGCCCATCAAGGGATGAATGGATAAAGAAGCTGTGGTATATATACACAATGGAATACTACTCAGCCATAAGAAACGATGAAATCCAGCCATTTGTGACAACATGGATGGACACTGAGGGTATTATGCTAAGTGAAATAAGTCTGAGGGAGAAGGTCAAATACTGTATGATATCACTCATAAGTATAAGATAAAAACAACAACAAACGCATGAAGACAGAGATTGGATTGGTGATTACCAGAGGGGAAGGGGGGAGGGAGGAGGGTGAAAGGGATGATTAGGCACATGTGCGTGGTGATGGATTGTAATTAGTATTTGGGTGGTGAACACGATATAATCTATGTAGAAATAGAAGTATAACGATGTACACCTGAAATTTATACAATGTTATAAACCAGTGTGACCACAATAAAATAAAAACAGTAAAAAAAAAAAAAAAAACTTTTCACACACACACAAAAAATGAACTTTCTCAGACTTGGCCAATTCCTGTGGCTGGGTCTCTTTCTCTGATTCTACCTAACAGTGGCAGTGTTTCTGGAGGAAGAGGAGCGTTTCAGGGCATTAGGACAAAGAGATTTCCCAGACCAGGATATATCCTGTAGCTCAGTCCCCCCTGCTGGCTCTACCTGTCTCAGATTCTCTGGGGTGGAAAAGCCAAGTCTCAGGCCCAGTAGAAAAGGAGAGTGCCCTCCTTCATTTATGGCAAAGCTCCCAATTGATAAATTTGGCTGGGTGTCTGATGCTTGATATTGTCAGAGGCACTCCCATTAGATCTAGGGAAGAAATGAGCCTACCTCAGCTGTTTTCTTTGCTAGGTGGTGGGTAGAGAAATGCTATATATAAGTGGCCTTCCTCTGTTGAGTGGGTAGATGTGATACACCGTGCTGTTATGCTGTTTCTTCAGTAATAGGATTAAAAACAATATTGCTTTTTAATTAGCATTTTCCAGAGTTTTATTTTGGTGCTCTTGCACCATTTCCAGTGTTAATAGTTGTGCTCCACAGGGAAAAACAGGTAAAAATGGATCTATGACCATCTCATCCAGAGTGGAAGTACCTAGGGTGTTTTTTGATGGACAGAAATTTTTAAGTTTCATGTACTTATTTTCCTTTACAATTTGTACTTTAAATATCTTGTTGAAAAAAAAATCATTCTTTTTTTGATCCCATAGTGTTATTCTCTTATGTTTACTTCTAAATACTTTATAATTTTACTATTTGCCTATATTCCTTTATTCCATCTGGAATTACATTTTGTGAGTGATATTAGGTATGAGTCTGCTTTTATTTTTTACGCAAATTGCATTAACAAACAAACCAAAAATTATCAATGGCTTTATACAGTAAAATGTATTTTTCATATAGCTGTCCAACATTTGCGTGCTCAGTTGATCAAGTTGGTCTTATTTTGCATCAGTTTGACCTTTAACATGTGTCTTCCAATTTGCTATGTTTTTCTGCAGCAAATGTTTGATGGGAAAAAAAACATCGAGGCAAGGAAGGTTTTGTGGACTAAGCTTAGAAGTAGCACAACTGACGTATTTATATTTTATTGGCTATAACTCAATCACATCACTACCTCTAACTTGAGGGAATTCTGAGAAATGTAATTTACAGTGTGCCAATTGAAAAGGATAAACAGCTTTCTTGATGAACTATGTCTGCCACTTATATATCAGGTAAATTTTCAAAAATATCATCTGCAATATTGACATTAATTTTCTATATTATGGTTGTAGTTACAGTTATTGAGTCACATTGTTACAAATATAGTTGGAGTTATAGTTACTTTTACAGTGTTATAGTAATACTGTTAGAGTTACAGTGTCAGAGCAACAGTTATACTGTTGTAGTTATAGTGTTATATTCTAGTCACACTGTTGAAATTATAGTTGTAGTGTTATAATTGTAGTTACCATTTTACCATTATATATGTAATTAAAGCCTTTTAATTATATTGATAATCATAATTTTAGTTTTATAATTATGACGTTATAGCACTAAGATTACAATGTAGTGCTATAATTATATTTACAATGATAAAATTTATGGTTACAGTGTTAGTTTTATAGTTACAATGTTAGTATTATAGTTACAGTAATAGTGTTGTAGATATAGAGTTATAATTATAATAATGATGGTGATGATATAGATATTGTGTAAAGATTATAGATCTAGTTTTAGCACTATAGTTATAGTATTAGGATTATAGTTATCATGGGCCTGTTATAACTGTAATACTACAGTTATAATTGTAGTGTTATAGTGCTATAGTTAGCCAGCCTTGGTGGTCTAGTGGTTAAGATTCAGTGCTCTGACCACTGTGGCCGAGGTTCATTTCCCGGTCAGGGAACCACACCACTTGTCTGTCGGTTGTCATAACGTGGCAGCTGCATGTTGCTGTGATGCTGAAAGCTATGGCACTGGTATTGCATATACCAACAGGGTCACCAATGGTGGACAGGTTTCACCAGAGCTTCCAGACTAAGAAAGACTAGGAAGATGGATCTGGTCACCTACTTCCAAAAAATTAGCTGTGAAAACCCAATGAATAGCTGCAAAGCGTTGTCTGATGTAGCACCAAAAGATGAGAGGATGGCTCCAAAAGCCCAGGCAAGCTTCCACTGTGCTGTACACAGGGTCGCTAGGAGTCAGAATCAACTCCATGGCACTGACAACAAAATGCTATAGGTATAGCGTTATGGTCAGAATTAAATTGTTATATCATAATTATATCGTTATTGTTATAACTTTTGTAATACAGTATAGATTTATAGTTATATAGTAAAAGTTATAGTGTCATAGTGTTAAAAGTTTATAATTTTAGTTTTAGAATGATAATTATTGTTTAAGATTTATTGTTATGGTTACAGAGTTATAATGTTATGGGTATATGTTTATAGTCATGGTTATCATCCTATAGTTATAAGTGTAGTGATAGTGTTATAGCTATAATGCTATAGTTATAGTGTTATTAATATAGTCATAGTGTTAGTGTTGTAGTGATAGTGTTATAGTTGTCATTATAATGGCATAGTTGTACTACTATAGTTATCATTATAGTTTTTTAGTTATAGTGATAGTTTGATGGTTGTAATGATAGTGGTTTGATTATAGTTACAATGTTATGGTTATAATTATATTGTTATAGTCATATTTTTTAGTGTTATATAATTTAGCATTAAAGTTATAGGGCTATAGTTACGGTGTCATAATTATCAAGTATAATTAGGTAGTCGTGGTTTTATTTACAACGTTTTAGTTATAATGGTACATAATTGTAATTATAATGATATAGTTATACTGTTATAATTATAATCATAGTTATAGTTATATAGTTACAGTAATAGTCTTAACATTGTAGTGATTGTTGTTTTGTTATAGTTATAATATTGTGGTTATAGTTATATTACTATAGTTATACTATTAGTGTTATGCTTTAGTATTATAGTATAGGGTTATAGTAAGAGTTATAAAATTTTAGTTATAATTATAAAATTATGGTGTTAGTTATAGAGTTATAAGGAGTTATAGCCACAGGGTTATAGTTATATTTGGAGTACTAAATCATAGTCATAGTGCTGCCATATAGTTACCATGCTATAGCTATAAATATAGTGCTGTTATAATGCTATAATTTTATAATGCTACAATTATTATTACAGTGATATAATTATATTTACAGTGCTATATTTATTTTTACAGTGTTAGAAGTATAATTGTTAGTATTATAGTTAGAGGGCTATTGTATAGCTATAGCTATAGAGCTATTGTTATGCTGTAGTTATAATGATAGTGTTATAGTTATAATATTAACTTTATAGCACTATAATTGTAACTTTAGCACTACAAGTACAGAACTATAGGTATAACTCTAACACTAATACCATGTGTTAAAGTTATAGATTATTACTGAAATAATAATGATAGCATTACACTGATATTGTTATATTTTTGGTCAGAATTATAATTATATTTATAGAACCATATTTACAGGTATATTTCATAGTTTCAGTGATAATCCTATAATAATAATTATAGTGATAAAAAATAATCATACTGATATAGTTATGGATATGATACTAGTGGTATATAGTGTTAGTGTAACAAAATTTAGTGTTATAATTATTGAGTTATACTGTTATACTAATGCTGATACATATTGTATTATAGAGTTATAGAAGCATAATTGTTACAGTGTTATAGTTTTGGTGTCAATTATATAGTGAGAATGATAGTGTTATTATATTCTTGATAGTGTTATGCTATAGTGACAGAGGTAAGGATGTAGCTTTAGTATTTTGGTTATAGCAATAGTGTTATGACTATGGTTATAGAGTCATAGTTATAGTTATGAAGCCAAAGTTAGAGTTATAGTGTCATAGTTTCAGTTATAGGTCATAGTTCTAGTTATAGTTATAGTGCTATATTTGTTATAGAGTTATAGTTATTCTCATCAAGGTATGGTTATTGAGCTATAGTTATTTTATTCTTGTAGCAATATAGCTACAGTGCAGTTCTATAGTTATAGTGAAATAGTTATATTTATAGTGCTAAGGTAATATTTGTGATGATATAGTTACAGTTATCACTATCATTATGCTGTTAGTATCATAATGTTTGTGTTATGCCTATGGTTATAGTATTATAGTTTGTGTTATTTTTAGTTAACATTTTATATTTCATTTACAGTTATAGTTATAGAATAATATTTATAGTTATTTCTATGGTTAATGATATAGTGTTATAGTTTTAAAATTTTAGTTATATTTACAGACTTATGGTGAGTTATATAGTTAGTTATATATATATGACTATATATAAAGTGTTAGAAACTAGAGTTATAATTATATGGCATTTATCATAATTATAGGACTAGCACTATATTTATAGTGATAGAGTTACAGTGTTGTAGTGCTAGCATTATAGTTTTAGTGCTATAGTTGTAATTAGAGGGTTAGTACTATAGTATTAGTGATAAAAGTTATACTGTTAGTGTTATAGTTTAGTATTAAATTGTAATAACAAAAGATATAAGGATGGTGTTAGCATTATTGATATAAATCTAGTGTTATTGTTATGGTTATAATAATAGTGTGATAGAGTTCTATGGTTACAGTGATTATGTTATAGTTATAATTGTAGTATTATAGTTATAAGGTTATTGTTAGTTTTAATTATGCTTATTGTTATAGAATCATAGGTCTAATTATAGTGTACTTGTTCTAGATATTTACTTTCCATTCTAGCTACAGAATCATGGATGTAGTTATAGTTTTATAGTTAATATTATTGAGTTACAATCATTTTATTGTGTATAGTTTTACTAATAGAGGTATAGCTATCATATTAAAATTATTTATATAGTTCTATAGTTCTAGTTCTAATGTTATATATACAGTTATATTTAATAGTATTTGTGATATAGTTTGTGTTGTAGTTACAGTGTTATGGTATAGTGATAGTGGTTTGATTTTTTTATAGTGTTATGGTTATAGAGTTGTATTTATAGTTATAGAATCAAAGTTTTTGATTCTCAGTTCTATTTATATATTCATATTATAATTATAGAATTATTATTATAATTATAAAATTTATTTGAAGTTATAGTATTATAGTTATAGTTGCAGTTGTTTTTCTAGTTATAGTATTGTTATCAGTATAGTATTATAATTACCTTTATAGTGTTATAGTCTTATAGATTTATGATTTCTTTATGAATTTATACATATACACACACACACACATATATATATATATATATATATATATATATATATATATATATATATATATATACTGTCATTTGAAAATTTTAAAACTCAAAATACAGATTTATTTTCCTCTTTTTTTTAATGTAACTTTTATTGCAATGCATTTTTCTCTCCTTTCCCACACTATTCTTATCATGAAATATCATGTCATGAACTTGGGATAATAGAAAGCATATACTCCATAATTATTCATATATTTAGCCTGCATTATATACACAACAGTCTTAAAAAAAGTTATACTACAACCATCAATACTATTAAGAATAGTTTAAAATATTTTTGTATATACATTCCCTACCCACCACAGTTTTGTAGTTATATCTACACCGTTCACACATATATCCATTACATACCCTACTGTCTCTCTTTTAACCCTCATTTAGTCTTAGTTCTATAAGTAATTTATATGTTTACTGCTCATCACCATGTCTTGTCAGTATCTCTAGATAATTTGGTTATCTAAAGCTTATTCTTATACTTTACTTAAGTGACTAATTGCCTGAGTTCTTTCATGTCGAATGCTGTTTGTTCCCTTTATACTTGAAAATTAATTTTGCTGGATATTAAATCCTTGGTTAACATTTTCTTCCATTGATTATCTTAAATACATTACTCCGTTTACAACTGGCATAAAAATTTTCTTTTGAAAAGTCTGAGGATAATCTATTTTTCTTTCATTATAAGTTACTCGATTTTTTACCTAGAAAACCAATTATTTATTTTTTTCCTTTTCTTAGAGTCCAGTAATTTCAATAGACTATGGTGTGATGTTGGTCATCATGGATTTGAATTTTCTCAAGTGCATGTTTTCTCAGGAGTTCCCTTTTAATATGTAATTCCCAATCTGATTTTTTTATTAAATTAGAGTTTTAGAATTTGTTCTGCCTCCTGCTTTTGGTTTCTTCTTCAGGAAATCTTATTATATTTGTTGGATCTTCTATACCAATGTTCGCTATTTGTCACTTTCTCTTGAATCATTTCTATCTTTTGTTATTTTTTTTAACTTGTAAATATTCCTCATTTTATCTTTCCTTTCCCATAAAGCATTTATTTTTTTAATTTTTTTTCTTCATTTACATTTTTATGTAGGTCTAATTGACATATAACATTACATTAGTTTCAGATGCACAGTATTTGATATTTGTGTACACTGCAAAATGATCACCACAATAAGCCTAGTTAGCACCCATCATCACACAACTTTTAAATATGCAATACAATCTTATTGCCTATAGTCACCACGCTCTACATTACATCCCCGTGACTTATTTATTTTATAACTGGATGTTTGTACCTCTTTAGCCCCTTCATATATTTTGCCCATCCCCAGACCCCCTTCCCTCTGGTAACTACCAATCTGTTCTCTATATCTATGAGTTTTGTTTTGTTTTTTATTTGTTTGTTTATTTTGGATTCCACATGTAAGTGAAATAACACGGTATTTGTCTTTCTCTATCTGACTTATTTTACTTAGCATAATACCCTCAAGGTCCATTGATGTTGTGTCAAGTGGCAAGATTTCATTCTTTTTAATGGCTGAGTAGTGTTCCATATTATACGTATAATACATCGTCTTTATCCATTCATCTGCTGATGGACACTTAGGTTGTTTCCATATCTTGGCTATTGTAAATAACGTTGCAATGAACATGGGGGTGCAAATATCTTTTCAAATTAGTATTTTCATTTTTTTCAGCTAAATACCCAGAAGTGGCATTGCTGGACCATATAGTATTTCTATTTTTAATTTTTTGAGGAAACTCCATACTGTTTTTCTTGGTGGCTGCACCAAGTTACATTCCCACCAGCAGTGGCTTTTGTTTTTATTCTTTTGGAAGTATTTTGATGAACAGTAGCTCTGAATTTTAATATAGTTGGACAATAAAATTTTCTCATTATTGAAAACTGTGTCCATTTAAAAAAATATTTTTCCAGCCCAACATTATTATAACAATTTCTTATATTATGAAACTTAGGTTAAAAGTTTAAAGTTTATATAATATTTTACATTTATATCTATAAACAACCATGGATTGATTTTTAGTTTATTTTTATTATTTATATCTGCCTTATAATTGAATTTATTTTTTGTTATAGTTGCCTGTCATTGCTTTTCAGACTTTCTTTTTATCTAATATATACATTAATTCTATTAATTTCCCTCTAACATTAGTTTTAGTTGAATTCTAAACTTTTGGTACATTATCATTCCATTTACAACAGATTTTGATTTCCATTCTGAAATTTTCTTCTTACCTATGGGTTCTTTAGAAGTGTTTTCCTTACTTTCCAAACCTATGGACATTTTCAGTGTTTTTAAAATTGATTTTCAGCTTAAATTCCCTCTGTTCAGAACATACTCTGTATGATTTTGCATTGATTATTTTTTCAAATTTTATAAATTTATCCTTTATGCTTTCTCATCTGTGGTATGCCATCTGAGATAATTTTCCTTTTATCTGAAGAATGTGCTTCAATATTTACTGGAGTCTGATGATCACCAGTAATTGTAGTCTTTGCTTATGTGAAAATTTTTCTATTGCACCTTCATTCATGAATGATATTTTTGCTGAGTATAATATACCAGGTTAGAATTTCTTTTATTTTAGCACTCTGAGTAGTTCATTCCATTGTCTTCTGGCTCTTCTTTTTCATTTGAAGACATACGAAAGTCTAATTATTTCTCCTTTAAAATTAATTTTTCTTTAGATATTTTTTGTAGTTTTCCCTTTGTCTTTAGTTTGATTCTGAAATTCCTGTGTTTAGTTTTCTTTTAATTTATTCTGCTTAAAGTGCATAGGTTCTCTTGAATCTAAATCTTGTCAGTTGTGTCCCTTTTGCACAAATCTCAGTCATTGTTTCTTTAAATTTTGCTTTTGTCCCATTTCCTCTATCCTTTTCTTCTGGAATTCCAATTACACATATATTAGGCCTTCACGCTTTATCCATTCTGTCTTTAAACATTTTTGTTTCTGTATGCTTCATTGTACAGTTTTGTTATCTTTCATTTCACTAAATGTTTTTTATTGTGTCTAATCTATAGTTAAATCATTCAATGAATTCCTAATTTTTTACTGTATTTTCAGTTCTAGAATTTCCATTTGACTATTTTTTTAATACTTTCTCATTCTCAACTCAGTTTTTTATCGTCTTTTATATATATGAAAAATTAGGTGTAGTTAATTTAAAATCTATGTCTAATATTACCATTATTTTTTATCATTTATTACCATTATTTCCATGGGTCTGTCTCTGTTTATTTTAATACACTTTATGTTTTAGAGCAGTTTTAGGTTCACAGCAAAATTGATCAGAAAATACAGAGATTTCCAATACACACTCTACTCCCCGCATGCAGTCTCCCCTCTTATCAACATCCCCCATCAGAGGGGAACATTTGTTACAATTGATGAACTTAACATTGGCACATTATTATCACCTAGAGTCCATGGTTTACCTTAGGGTTCACTCTTGGTGCTGTACATTCTATAGGTTTTGACAAATGTATACTAATATGTATCCACCAATATAGTATCATACAGAGTAGTTTTACTGACCTAAAATTCCTCTGTGTTCTGCCTAGTCCTCCCTCCCTCCCCACAACCCTTGGCAACTGCTGATCTTTTTACTATCTCCAGAGTTTTGCCTTATCTGGAATGTCATATAGTTGGAAACAGATGCTGTGTAGCCTTTTCAGATTGACTTCTTTCACTTAGTAATATGCATTTCAGGTTCTTCTATGCCTTTTCATGGCTCGATAGCTCATTTCCTTTTTGTGTTGAATAATATTCCTTTGTCTGAATGTGCCACAGTTTATTTATCCATTCACCTGCTGAAGGACATCTTGGTTGCTTCTAAGTTTTGGCAATTATGAATAAAGCTGCTATAAATATCTGTTTGCAAGTATTTGTGTGGACACAGGTTTTCAACTTTTTTGGTTAAATACCCAGGACTGTGATTGCTGGATTGTATGTCAAGAGTATGTTTAGGTGTATAACCAATCAACAAACTGTCTTCCAAAGTGGCTGTACTATATTGCATTCCCATCAGCAATGAATGAGAGTTCTCCTTTTTGTATATTTTTCTTGAGGTAACATTGGTTTATAACCTTATATAAATTTCAGGTGTACATCCTTATATTTCAACTTCTGTTTAGACTACATTGTATTCACCACCAAAGATCTAGTTACCAACTGCCATGGCACAAATATCACCCTTCACCCCTTTCACCCTCTCCCCACCCCCCTTCCCCTCTGCTAACCACCAATTTGTTCTCCGTATCTATATGTTTGTTTACCTTTCACATACGAGTGAAATGATACACTTATTTGTCTTTTTCCATCTGACTTATTTCACTTAGCATAATACCCTCTAGATGCATCCATGTTGGTGCAAATGGCAAGATTTCATCTTTTTAAATCGCTGAGTAGTATTCCACTGTGTGTGTATGTGTGTGTATATATATATGTATATATATATATCACATCTTCTTTATCTATTCACACATTAATGGACACTTAGGTCGTTTCCAAGTCTTGGCTATTGTGAACAATGCTGCAATTAACATAGTGGTGCATATATCTTTTCAAATTTGTGTTTTTCTGTTCCTTGGATAAATACCGAATTGGAATAGCCAGATCAAGTGGTAGTTCTATTTTTAACTTTTTGAGGAATCCCCATACTGTTTTTCCATAGTGGCTGCACCAATTTACATCTCCTCCAGCAGTGCATGAAGGTTTCCTTTTCTCCACATTCTCTCCATCACTTGCTTTTTCTTGTCTTTTTAATAATAACATTCTGATGGATGTGAGGTGATATCTCATTGTGGTTTCAATTTGCATTTCCCTGATAATTGGTGATGTTGAACATCTTTTCATGTGCCTGTTGGCCATCTGTATATCTTCTTTGGAAAAATGTTTGTTCAGATCCTCTTCTCATTTTTTAATCAGGTTGTTTGTTTTTTGCTGTTGAGTTGTATGATTTCTTCGCATATTTTGGATTTTAACCCTTTATCAGATACATAATTTTCAAATATCTTCTCCCAATTGGTAGGTTGTCTTTTTCTTTTGTTGATGATTTTCTTTGATGTGCAGGAGCTTTTTAGTTTGATATAGTCCCATTTGCTTATTTTTTTTCTTTTGTTTCCCTTGCCTGAGGAGACATATCCAAAAAGATATTGCTAAGACCAATGTCAAAGAGCATATTGCCTATGTATTTCTTCTAGAAATTTATGGTTTTCAGTCTTACATTCTAATCCTTAATCCATTTTGAGTTAATTTTTGTGTATGGTATAGGACCTACTTTCATTCTTTTGCATATGACAGTCCAGTTTTCCAGCACCATTTATTGAAGAGTTTTCTCTTTTCCACTGTATGTTTTTGGATCCCTTGTCAAAAATTAGCTGTCCATAAATGTATGGGTTTATTTCTGTGCTCTCAATTCTGTTCCATTGTTCTTTGTCTTTAATTTTTTGGCAGAAAACATTTCTACCATGCTGTTTTCATTACTATAGCTTTGTGGCACACTTTGAAATCAAGAAGTGTGGTATCACCAGCTTTTTTTTTTCCTCAGGATTGCTTTGGCTATTCAAGCTCTTTTATTTTCCCCTATAAATTTTAAGAATGTTTGTTCTATTTCCGTGAAAAATGTCATTGGGATTTTGCTAGGCATTTCATTGAATTTGTAGAATGCTTTAAGTATATGAACATTTTAACAGTGTTAATTCTTCCAATCTATGACCATGAAATATCTTTCCATTTGATGGTGTCTTCTTCAATTTTTTCAACAATGTCTTATAGTTTTTGGTATAGAGGACTTTCACCTCCTTGGTTAAATTTATACCTAGGTATTCTATTCTTTTGTTGTGATTGTAAATGGGATTGTGATCTTGATTTCTCTTTCTGCAAGTTCATTGTTAGTGTATAGAAATGCAACTGATTTTGTTTCTTTATTTTGTACCTTGCAATTTTACTGTAGTCATTTATTATTTCTAATATCTCTTGGTGAATTATTTAAGGTTTTCTATATATAAAATCATATTATCCACAAATAGTGACACTTTTACTTCTTCCGTTCCAATTTGGATACCTTTTATTTCTTTTTCTTGCTTAATTGCTCTGGCTAGGCCTTGCAATACTACGTTGAATAAGAGTGGTGAGAGTGGGCGTCTTTGTCTTGTTCCTGTTCTTAAAGGGATAGCTTTCAGTTTTTCACCATTGAGTATAATGTTAGCTGTGGATTTGTTGTATATAGCGTTTATTATGTTGAGGTACTTTCTTTCTAAACATATTTTATTGAGAGTTTTCATCATAAATGAATGCTGGTTCTTGTCAAATGATTTCTCACATCTATTGAGGTGATTATTTGATTTTTATTATTCATTTTATTAATGTGGTATATCTCCTTGATTGATTTACAGATGGTACCATCCTTATATCCCTGGAATAAATCCCACTTGATCATGTTGTTTGATCTTTTTAATATATTGGTGTATTCGATTTGCTAATATTTTGTTGAGGATTTTTGCATCTATGTTCATCAGCATTATTGGCCTGTAATTTTCTTTTTTTGTGTTGCCCTTGTCTGGTTTTGGTATCAGGGTAATTTTGGCTTCATAAAATGAGTTAGGAAGCATTTCCTCTTCTTCAATTTCTTGGAAGAGTTTGAGAAGGATAGATATTTTATCTTCTTTTAAAGTTTGGTAGAATACATCAGAGAAGACATCAGGTCCTGGACTTTTTTTGGGGGTAGAGCTTTTGATTACTTTTTCTATCTCCTGACTAGAGATCAGTCTATTCAGATTTTCTATTTCTTCTTCATTCAATTTTGGGAGGTTGCATGATTCTTAGAATTTATCCATTTCTTCTAGGTTGTCCAAATTGTTGGCATATAGCTTTTCATAGTGTTCTCTTATGATCCTTTGTGTTTCTGTGTTATCTATTGTAATTTTTTCTCTTTCATTATTGATTTTATTTATTTGAGCCTTCTCTCATTTTTTCTTAGTGAGTTTAGCTAAAGGTTTGTCAATTTTGTTTATGTTAACAAAGAACCAGCTCTTGGTTTCATTGATTTTTTTCTATTGTCTTATTAGTCTCTATTTCATTTATTTTCACTCTGGTTTGTATTATTTTCTTTGTTCTACTGACTTTGAGCATTGATTGTTTTCTTTTGCTAGTTCCTTTAGATGTAATGTTAGATTGTTTATTTGAGATTTTTCTTATTTGTTGAGTTAGGCATGTATTGCTAGAAACTTCCCTCTTCATACCAATTTTGCTGCATCTCATAGATTTTGGTATGTTATATTTTCATTTTCATTTGTCTTCAGGTATTATTTGATTTCTTCATTGATCCAATGGTTGTTCAGTAGCATTTTGTTTATCTCCATGTATTAGTGACTTTTCCAGCTTTCTTCTTGTAGTTGATTTCTAGTTTCACACCATTGTGTTCAAATAAGATGCTTCATATGATTTCAGTCTTCTTAAATTATTGAGACTTGCTTTGTTTCCCATTGTACGGTCTATCTTTAAGAATGTTCCATGTGCACCTGATAAGAATGTGTGTTCTGTTGCTTTTGGATGGAATGTTCTCTCTATATATCTATTAAGTCCATCTGGTCTTATGTTTCATTTAAGGCCAATCCTTCCTTATTGACTTTCTGTATGGATAATCTATCCATTGATGTAAGTGAGGTATTAAAATAGTACCTTCTACTATTATTTTGTTGCTTTCAATTTCTCCCTTTAAGTATGTTAATAATTGCTTTATATACTTTGGTGCTCCTATGTTCAGTGCATAAATATTAACAAATGTTATATTTTCCTGATAGATCGTTCTCTTTATCATTATAAATTGTCCAACACTCTCTCTTGTTATCTTTTTTAGGTTGAAGCCTATTTTGTCTGATATAACTATGGCTACACCTGTTTTCTTTTGTTTGCTATTTGCTTGGAGTATCATCTTATATCTCTTCAGTATGAACCTATGTTTGTCTTTAGAGCCAAGACGGGTCTCCTTGAGGCAGCATATTGTTGTGTCTTGTTTTTTTTAATCCATCCAGCTATTCTGTGTCTTTTGATTGGTGAATTAAATCCATTTATATTTGGGATTATAATTGATATATGAAGACTTAACACTGCCATTTTATCTTTTGTTTTCTTATTGCTCTATATATTTCTTGTTTCTTTTTTCTTGTGTTTCTGTTCCATTTCAGTTTTATGATTTCTTGTTATGTGTTTTTCAGTTTCCTCTTTTTCATATTCTGTGACTCTACTCTGAACTTTTGTTTTGTGGTTACCATGATGTTTGTATAAAACTTCTCATAGATGAGATAGTTCTCTTTCTGTTGATAACATCTTATCCTCATTTGCCTATGCAGATTCAGTCCTTTTCCTCTTTCTCTTCTATGTTTTTGTTGTCACAAATTATCTCTTTTTGTATTGTGAGTTTCTTACCAAATTGAAGTGGTTGTAGTTATTTTTATTGCTTCCTTTCTTTTTAACCTTTATGTTATAATTGTTTACTATCCTATTCTGATATAGAGTTGTAATTTTATGATTCTACTGTCTATTTATCACCTTGCTTACAGCTTCGTATAACTTTGCCATTTTGTTTCAGGTACGAGGGTTCTTGTCAAGATTTCTTGTAGGGCAGGTCTAGTGGTGTTGAAATCCCTCCACTTTTGTTTTTCTAGGAAAACTTTTATTTATTCTTTGTATTTGAAAGATAACTTTGCTGGATAGAGTATTCTTGGTTTACAGTTTTTATCTTTCAATATTTTGAATATATCATTCTGCTCCCTTCTTGCCTGTAGAGATTCCACTGAGAAATCTCCCGGTAGCTTAATGGGGGTTCTCTTGTAGCATGTTTTTCCCCCAGGCTGCCTTTATTTGTCATGGAATTTTGAGAATTTTAATATAAGGTGTCTTGGAGAAGGTCCTTTTGCATTGAGATCATTTATTGTTCTATTACCTTCACGTACTTGTACATCCATTTCCTTCCCCAGGTTTGGGAAGTTCTCAGCTATTATTGTTTAAATAAGGTCTCTGCTCTCTTCTCCTTCTGGGATACACATAATTTTTATGTTGCTTTTTCTAATGGAGTCAGATATCTCTTGGAGAATTTTTTCATTTAAAAAAAAAAATCTTAGTTCTCTCTCCTCTTCCACCTGAATCTTTTCTAGATTCACGTCTTCAAACTCACTAATTCTATCTTCTATGTTGTCTGCTCTATTTCCAGTGGTTTCTACTGCATTCTTCATCTCGTTTATTGTGTTCTTCAGTTCCAGAATTTTCGTTTGGTTCTTTTTTAGAGTTTCAGTCTCTTTTGTGAAGTACTCCTTCTGTTCATTAATTTTATTCCTGAGCTCACTGGCCTGGCTTTCTGAGTTTTCTTATAGCTTGTTGAGGGTCTTCATGACAGCTATTTTGAGTTCTTTATCAGTTATATCACAATTTTCCATGACTTCAGGTTTGGTTTCTGGAGAATTGTCATTCTCCTTTTGTGATACCGTATTATTGTAATTTTTCGTGGTGCTTCATAAGTTGTTCCTCTGCCAGCATATTTGTAGTAGCAAACACCTTTCTTATTTAGGTAAAGCTTTGTTTACTTTGATTCCGAGCTGCTTCTGGTTATATTTGAGAGGCAGCACTTTCCACCTCCACTACCTCTGCCAGAGGTGTCATTAGTGCTGTCATAGGGCCACATGCGCCTCCGAGGTTTCTGGTGCCTCGCTGGTGCTGATGTCACTCTGGTCACAGGTGTTGCCACTGGGGTCACTGGGCTGGCAAGCGCCTCTGCTGCTTGCAAGGTTGCCTGGGTCATGGGATTCCCCACTGCAGCTGGAGGAGTGGGAAGGTGGGTTGGGAGCCAGGGTCATGTGCACTTCCACCATATCAAAGTGTGTGGTTTTTATGCAGGCACCACTGCTGCCGGTGAGGTGGCTGGGGTTCCAGGTGCCACTGCAGCTTGGGGGGACTGGGGTTGTGGGCTTCACTGCCACTGTTACCACGTTCTTTGTGGCCTCAGGCACTGCTGTGACTGGGGAGCTACTGCCACATGTACCACCTCTGCTGCTGCTCCCGTGTTTTCTGGGGGTACTGGCACAACAGTTGCTGGGGCCTTGGTTTCATGAATGTTTCTGCCACTGCTAGGTGGGCTGGCATTGTTCTTGCCAATGCCACTGCCACAAGGGGTGGCTATTTGGGTCATGGGTGTCACTATGTTCCTGAAACCTCCATTCACAGTTGCTGCTGTGGTTCCTGGTGCCTCAGGTTGTGGACTCCATTGCAGTTCCTGGAGTCTTCGATTGTGGACACCTCCACAGTTCCTGGATCCTCTGGTCTTGGGAACCACCACAATTTCTGGAACCTCAGGTCATACATAGATTAACAAAGGATCCTCTGCACAGCACACCAGAACACCTGAGAGATTCAGACATTTACACATCTGAAAATAGGTGGAGAGGATCTTGTGGAGGCGGAAGAGACAGGAGAGCAGTGCAAGCATCTTCTGAGACCACAGACTCCAGGAAGTGAAGCAGCATCCACAACCGGAGGCTCCAGGAACTACAGTAACACCCACAAACAGAGGATCCAGGAACTGAGGCAGCATGCACAAGTGGAGGCTCTAGGAACCACCATGACTCCCACGACAAAAAGCCCCAGGAATTTTGGTAACACACGTGACCCAGTCTTCTCCCCATTGCCTGGCAGTGGTGGTGGCACCTGTGACACTAGCACTCCTGGAAGAAGGGCCTGAATCCAAGACTCTGGTGCTCCTGTCAGTGGCAGCAGTGCCCATGGGTCTGTTTTTAATATCTGATGTTTCCCTTGGTTTCTAGTTAGTGTTTTTGTTTTCTTGTTTCATTGTGTGCCTGATTATTTTTTATTTAGTTTAGGATATTGGATATGAAAAATAATTATAACACTAATTTCAGGCCAAGGATGAATTTTTTTCCTCTGGAGAAACTTGTGTTTGATTCTGGCATGTGTCTCTGGTCACTGATAATCTCTAATCACCTAAATCCAATTATAGGGTTGAGATGATTTGATGTTGTGCTCCCATCACTGAGAGTGCAGGTTTATTTACTGTTTCATCTTATTCCTAGGATGTAAATCTTTAGGATCCCATTCCAGAGCATGAGAATTTTGCCAGAGTGCTCCCTCCTTGACAGTCTCTAACTCAATTTTTTGTCCCCTTTAGCCACATAAAATTCTTAAAATCTATTCTGATTTTCCTTGCCAATTAATGCTTCTTCTGGAATTAGCAAGTGCCTCTAAAGAAAAAGCTACCATAAATGCTGAATTCCCATCTATGAGTTCCTGTCTTCTTCCAGAGCTTAGTCCTATAGGTATTTACCATATTTTTAGCCTTTCATTGTTTTAAGCAGGTTTTTGTAATATCGTGCCCAGCTTTTCTAGTTTTACTCAATAGGAGGGTTGTTTTATATTACCTACACTGCCATTGCTATGCATAGATATCTGTTCCTTTCTTCTTTTGGTGACTCCAAATTTTAGAAAGTTCTTACTGTCAATCAAACATGTTTCCATATAGCTTCCACTAATTGATATAAATTCTACCCCCATAGCTACATAGCAAATATAAGATCCAACTTCTGCATAATTACCTAAAAATTACTTGAAGAGAACTGTGTCAGTATAAGGCTTAGCTGCTAGTAACAGAAAACCCAAACTAATATTACTTCAAATAAGATAAAATAACTTTTCTCTAATATAAGCAAAATCCAGAGATAGGTCTTCCAAGGCTGGTATAGAAATTCTATGATTTCTAGTATATGGGCTCCTTCTAGATTATTTTATTGCAATTCTAAGGTATGGCTTCTACTTTAGAGTTAAAAATGGCTGCTCCAGCTTTCTTCACCAGTTCTGCATTCCAGCTATCTGTTAAAAAAAAAAGAGATCACATCTTTACCTTTGTAGACAGTTTCCAGAAGGTATACTTATAACATTTGATGTATTGTGTTTTCAGGAAACTAGTCATATGACTGGAATTGTCTGCAAGGTAGGCTCAGAAATATCATGTTTAATTTTGGAAGGCATTGTCCAGATCAAATTGCTGTTTGTATTCCTCAAAAAAAAGAAGAACGCATATTGGGATACAAATCAGTGTCTTTGATGCAGTGATAGTCCTATTCCTCTGCCCTCCCTCACAAAATTGTCTCCATGTTTCCTTTTATCTTTTCTCATATTACATAAAGCTTTTTTCAATCAATCTAATTATTAGTTATGGGGTATCTCTTATGTACTAAACATTATTATGTTCAGGAAATAAACGTCCAATGAGACTTGGTCCATGCCCTAATATATAAGTATGACCTGCTCAAGGTAAAATGTGGGGTGTTATCATCTTCCTAACTTCATCAATAAAAGTGAATATGGAATTAGCTTTGTGGAAACTGGGTTATTGTATTGACTCCAATTCTGCTAAAGGACAGTTTTAAAATGTGCCTTTAAGCCACATTTCTCCAAATATATATTTTTGTACTTTTTTTTTTTGTATCTCTATTAAATTTTGTCACTTAGATATATCCTCAATGTCTGGCACATAATAATTCTGTGTTGTCCAATAACCCCTTACAGCATTGAGTCATCTGTAAATTGAGTTATCGTGGTCTTAATGTACTTTTCCAAGTCATTTGATAACAATAATAAGAACAAAAAAGTGTTTATAGAAATATTCTAAAGGCACTCCAAGATATCTTGCTAAAAACCTTTTCCCTTAGTGTTTACGTTTCTATTTAGTAAATACAAATGATTCTTTTTGATTAATGGTATAATAACTGAAATTTGTTACTGGAAAAATTTCAAGAGAGTTCTAAAACCTTTGTAGATAAAAATGCATTCCTGGTAGATATCCTTACTGACAACAGCTGTATCTTTATGTGACTTTTTTGTCCATTTGCCTTTTCAACCATTAGCTTTAACAGATGCTTATATAATCTCTCTCTCTCTCTCTCTCTCTCTCTCTCTCTCTCACACACACACACACACACACACACACACACCAGCTTTGCCACTTAGAAATCTTAGTCACAGGTGCCTCAGTATAATTCTATTCACATAGGAGAAACAACAAAAAATAAAACAAGTCAGAACTAGAAACATTATAATTACCAGTTGTTGCTGGAAAGAATGCCCAAGTATTTTTTACTTTGGAAGTGACCGACTATTCTCAATTCTCACTTTTAGTTTTTGACCTATGTTCTGCAGGGCTAATTTATGTGAGTTCTTAAAAAGTTCAATGTATGGAAAACTTTGTTTACTCATTGATTTTGCACTAAAAAATAAACAAGACATCTGCATTTTATTTTCATTCTTTTATACTATGTGGTATACTAAATGGCAAAACTATGGAGCAGGCTTTGGCTAACTGTCATTCCATAAACAATAAATGAAACCACAAACAACTGATTGCATGTATACTTGCTATATGTCATTTATTTTTCACAAAACTATTCCTAATGACTTCTAAATTACTTTTAAGTTCAAGCAAATAGCTTCCTATCTGGCTGTATTATTTTGCACAAATACCATGCCTAACCAAGTCCAGGAACATAAATCATAAATTTTAGCTGAATGAGCTAGTTTATCTGTTAAGTTCATGGTGGGAAAAAAGATAATAAACTTCAGAAGAGTATGAGATCTTATGTATACACTTCTGATTTTGTGATCATAGAGTCATATAGTTGAAAGGATTTATGAGAAATAAGCCAACTTTACACAGTACATCAGCTAGACCAAGGTTTAACTACAATTGTTCTCATTTTTTGTGAAATAATGTCACTTTTACCCTTCTTTCCATACCTGATTTAATCATCCATTGTTTGATTTCTTAGGAAATGCATTGATCTGTGTCTTGCTGTTTGCTAGTGAGAGTTTGACGATCTGAAAAACCTGTAGCTGTGTGCATTAACAAGTACGTTCTGGAGGCAGTAGCTGAATCTAAAAATGTAATTCTAATGCTGCCAATTACAGATAGCAAAATAAACCTGACAGCATCATTTGCAGTTTTTTACTTAGGTTGATACCCTCTGTCTTTAGGCAGAGACCAACCTTGTTCTGTTGTTTGCAAGGCCTTTTAAAGATACATATCATCTTCAATCATCCATTTAGACTCTAATAAATGTTATTGTCATGCAATACCCTTTGTATACAATGGGTAGTTATCTTATGAGTAGAGATGAAGGTGCAAGGACATTTTGCTTGTAAAACACTTTAGCAACAAGTAAGTAGTGTCATTATACTCTTGATTTTCCTTTTTCTAGTAGTGGTCTTCAGATTTATCTTTCGTCTAAACAATCAGTTTCATGAAGATTTTTCAGGTTAGAAAGCGCACTGAAGTAATATTCTTACTTTCCAGACAACATTTCTGGCTAAATTTCAAACACACTCAATTCCAGGAAATGTTAATAACTTAATTGTATTAAGATGCATCAAGATGCACTAACTTTTTTTGGAAAAATTATTATTTATTTATACTAATAAAGACTTTTGTTTATGAGGCAAGGCTGTTTGGAGTGGGTTACAGAGAAGATGGGAGAAGTGGATAGTGATTATAAACATGTTTTGAGAGTTTTGCTGGAAAAAGGAGTAGAGAACTAGAGGATTTGCCAGAGAGGGATGAAAAGTCAATTTTCTTAAAATATGCAAGATATTACAGCACTATGTATTAAATTTTATGGCACTTTGATATATATAATCTCTTGGCACATTTGGTAAGAATGCTTTCATCATTTACCTAATCTATTATTTCCAAGCTTTATAAATAATACACTTTGATGAACTGATTATATTACTGAATAGTCTACCTGATTCTTCTAATTCAACTCTTCAAAATATATCATTTGCATAAAATTGTAACTTGCAATTGCTTATCATAGGAATTAGAGTCATTGAATTAATATGATATCAGTAATTGAAAATTGAAATATTGCCGTTTGTGACAACATGGATGAACCTTGAGGGTACTATGCTAAGTGAAATAAGTCAGGAAGAGAAAGATAAACACCATATGATTTTACTTATATGTGGAAGACAAAAACAATAACAACAACAAACAAACACAGAGAGAACATATTTGTGGTTACCAGAAGGGAAGGGGAGTGGAGGGAGAGTGAAAGAGATAAAGGGGGATATTTATACGCTGACAGATAGAAACTAGACTTTTGGTGGTGAACACGATGTAGTCTATACAGAATTCGAAATATAGTAATGATGTACACTTGGAATATATACAATGTTATAAACCAATGTTACCTCAATAAAAAAAAAAGTTGACGTGAATATTGAAAATACTTGATTTTTCTTTCCATCTCCATTGTCTAAGCTACAGCCATATAGAATTTATTTAAGTTATATATTATTTGTTATGTTCTCTGCTCTCTCTGGTCTTTTTTATACGTTGTTTTCATTTTTCTTCATTCACTCTTTATTCAGGATTAAATACAGAGGATTCATACTTCAGGAACCCCCCCCAGAACAGCTCTGTTGCTTAATACAGAGGATTCTTCCTTCAGCAAGTCCCCCAAAACGGCTCTGTTGCTTCAATTCTATATTTCTAATACAATTGATACTTCATTCATCACAGCACATATATTCTACTATGATTGCTTATATATTTATCTGTATACTCCATTAAATTATGTTTTCTGAAAATCCAGACTCTTCTTATTCATCATCTTTACTTTTGTATCTCTAGTACCTAATATAGCACTTGGCACATTGTAGACACTCAATCAATACTTGTAACTGACTACTTGACAGTCAATAAGTGAATAAATTAGTAATCACATGAATATTTTAATCATTATTATAAGATTAATTGGCATATTTTTAGGTGATGAAAACATACCTTAATAAAATGTTCAGTTAATATTTTCTATTATCATATTGTGATAGTGTGTAAGCAGGGTAGCATTATTAATCACATTTTACAAACTAGAAAGGAAGGCAAAAATTAAGTCACTTGGTAAGGATTTCAGCATGGGTAAGTGGGTAGAGCTAAATCCAAATCCAGGTCTTTTAATTCTCTACCTGGTTTTCAATCACTCTTATACCTTATTGCATTCTTTTACACTGCCCTCCATTATCATCCTGCCTCTGACTTCTGTCAGAAATTCTAAACTTCTCTTTGCAAATATTCTTCTTCTTTCTTGGTAATGCAGAGGTCTAACACCACAAATCCTGGCAATTTCTGTCCTCTAAGATGCTAGTAACAAATTTCTTTTTTAATGCCAGTGCCTAAAGGTACCACACACTTAAATGAGTATTGCTTCCATTTGTGGACATGGAGAGTTCCTTAATAAGTCACCAGAAGGTTTGTTTGATGCCAGCATTTGCCAATTATATAATGAATGTTCATGCATTAGGGTAGCACTTTGGTTTTTTATATGTGGTTGGTTTTCAGCTTACAAATAAGCTATTCTGAAAGCTTTTGAAAAAGGAGAAAACTCATCTAGTACTTCCCTTCACAGAAGCCAAAATATATAGTGTTGCTATGAAGGACAAAAGGGGAAAAAAGTATGGTATACTATTTTCAATATTATTGTTCTTATTAGTAGTAAGGAGTTGTGCACTTCACTTAGCATTATCACATGGCTCTATAATTTTGTCCATGTATAAATTTTAATTAAAAGGTGCCTTAAAAATAGATAACATGTACATTTGAAAATATATTGACTATCAATGTCTCTCAAATAAATCACAAATACATTTTAATATTGTTTATTCTTTTATCATTTTTGTTAAAGACAATCAACTCCCTCAAGTCTCTGTTGATCAAAAAAAAATACAGAAAAGTGTAAATTGCCATAAAATTCAGTTGAAATAGCGGTTTTATTAAATAAAAAATAAATTATTATGAGTAGCACATGTTAAATCATTGAGTACAAAACTACGCAAATAAAATTTTAAAACAGATTTGTTTATTTTATTGATTGGGATGGTTCCACATATACTGGCTGAACAAACATATATAACTGAATATCTAAATCATTCTCACAATGTTTCAAAAAGCATCACCTCTGGTCATTTTCCAATCAGCAGGAGACTTCTATATAATATAATGGGCCCATGGAACTAATTCAGAAACCCAGATAAATTCAGTATAAACAAAATAGTCATGCTGTTTGTTTTTTGCTCCTATTGTTTCACTAGGTTTTCCTTACAAAAATTAGAACTTATGTCTATACTCAATTAAAGGAACATTTATCTTTTACTGACTATAATTTACAGTAAGAAATGCATTCTGCTGTTATATTCTATTCTTACTTAAAATATTTACAATGTATTTGCTGAATGTTGCAAGTGTTGGTCAGAAATTGTTTCCCATTATGCCTTAAATCATCCTCTATATTCCTTCCTTTCTTTATTTAAGGACCTTGTCATTACCTGGTCAACCGGTATTGGCGTCACGTAACTCGATGATTATAAGGCTTTTATACCATTGTAGCTAGTGATCATATTATGCAGTACATTGAAAGTTTTGGAAGTCAAGCTGACAGATCTTCAGAAAATGGACAATAACACATCTGAGAAATTCCTTCAAGATAGTTGGATTTGAGTTTGACTCTTTGAAATTGATTTATTGTTGTTGTTGAATTGATCCTTATGAGGATAAACTTACTGCTTATGAACAGAACAGAAACCAGAAGTTCCACATAGGTATTATGTTTCTTGACTACTGTGATTATTTTGGTGACTAGTCCTTAAATATCTTTTAATGCGAATCCCTGGTGTCCTTTATTCTTGCAGAATGTTTTTATAACAGAAGTAACTGTTTTATCTTTTATGTTCAAATAAGCACAAAACTTGTATTAGTCTTTGCTTGTGACTGACTGGCAGGATTTATTTAACAGTTCCATTCATTAAAACACCTTTAATGAATGAACGAAATAAAACAGAGCTAAATAAAAGTTTGGTTCTGGTGTTATATCTGTAGAGAATTCCAGGTGGTAAATATAATTTGCTAATAGGGAAAATTCTCCATAGGCGATGAATCAAGGGAACATCAATGTTATATCGGTTAAAGATTTTTATTGGAGCTAAAATTTTGATAGCCATTTATAAATACTTTTCCATTTTATTTTATTCTTGTTGTGAAAAGCAGGCAAAAAGGAAATAGTTCCTGTGAGTATCCTACAGATCGATAACAGATGCAACAATTCTGGTTTTCATATGCTTCAAAGGTGTATCTAAAAGTAATCCCTTAAAAAATTAGCTATGACCTACATGTTCTACTTTAAAAATAGAAAAGTGTGCTGGGATCCTTTTATATTCCAATTCGTATGAATCATGTGTGTCATTTCAGGATGAATTCAGAATACATAACTACCAAGGATATTATTAAAATATAACAAAGAATTTTACTTCAGATAATTAATTCTTTGAGAAAGACAATATGATGGTTAGAGTGAGAAAGGGAAACAGACACACAGCCAAAACCACATGTGATTAAGATATGAAAACATGGAGATGTAGTTAAATTCTATTTCACAGACCAAAAAACTGAGGCCAAGAGACAGAAAAAGCTTGACTGGTAACAGAATGACCTGGCTGCAGATTTCAAAAAAAGCTAATATTGTGTTCTGCTCCATGGAAGTTAATGTGAATATCCATTCACATTATCCATTCAGAAAGCTGTCAAATCTTGATTTACTTATTCTCTATTTATTCTCATTCACTATAACAAACTTGGCTTCTGCCCAATGATTTGTAGTAGAGAAGGTGAGAAGCACTCTTAGGATAAGATGATGGCAAGAAACATGACATATTTACAAAGGACAGATTTTTTTAAAGAAACAACTATTGAAATATAATTCACATACCATAAAATTCATCCATTTGAAGTGTACAATTCAATAGATTTTAGTTATTGATGGAGTTGAGCAACCATCAACCATCACAACAATCAATTTTAGAACATTTTCAGTACCCCAAGAAGAAACCTCACAACTCTCAGCCTTCAGCTCCAATGCCCGATTCTCCCAAGCCTTCGGAAAATGCTCTTCTACTTTCTTTCTCTGTAGAGATGCCTGTTTCGGACATTTTATATAAATGGAATCATACAGTATGTGATACTTTGTGACTGACTTCTTACTCCTTTTGACTGTTATGAATACTGTTTCAATAAACATTCATCTATGAGTTTTTGTGTAAATTTATGTTTTCATTTCTCTTCGATGTATACCTAGGAGTGGAATTACTGGGTCATATAGAATTTCTGTGTAATGTTTTGAGGAACTCCCAGATGTTTTTCCAAAGTGGCTGTATTAATTACATTCCTGCCAGCAATTTCTCCACACTCTTGCCAATATTTGTTATTATCTGTCTTTTTAATTATAGCCATCCTAGTAAGTATGAGGCAGTATCTGATTGTGTGTTCATTTGCATTTCCCTGATGGATAATGATGTTGAGCATCTTTTCATGTGCTTATTGGCCATTTCTAAGTCTTCTTTAGAGAAATATCTATTCATATTCTTTGTCCATTTGTCTTTAATATTGAGTTGTAAAAATTCATCATATATTCTAGATACAATAATCTTCTCAAATATATGATTTACAAAATTTTTATCCCATGTTTGGGTTGTCTTTTCATTTTTTGATGGTAGACTGAAGCACAAAAGATTTTAATTTTGATGATGTTCTATTTGTCTATTTTTTCTTTTCTTGTTTATGCTTTTGGTATCATATCTAAGAAAATGTCATATCATCCCAAATCTGAAAGATTTACACCACATTTGCATATATTTATCCAGTTGTTCTAGCAAAATTTGTTGAAAAGATTATTCTTTCCCCACTGAATTTTCTTGGCATTCATGTCCAAAATCAATTGCCCATAAACAAGAAGGTTCATTTTTGGATTTTCACTTTTACTCTGTTGATCTATGTTTCTATCCTTATGAAAATACCACACTGTCTTGATTAATGAAGCTTTGTAGTAAGTTTTAAAAACAGGAAGTGTGAATCCTCTAAATTTGTTCTCTTTTTCTCCAAACTATTTTTGCCGTGCTGTGTCCCTTGCATTTCCATGTGAATTTTAGGATCAGACTGTTAATTTTTGAAAAGAATACAGTGGAAATTTTAAAGGAAATTGCGTTAAATCTGAAGATAAATTTCAACAGTATTACCATTTCAACAAAATTAATTTTTTGTGTGTGTGAGGAAGATTTGCCCTGAGCTAACATCCATGCCCAACTTCCTCTAATTTATATGGGATGCTGCCACAGCATGGCTTGACAAGCGGTGTGTCAGTGCACACCCAGGATCCAAACTTGCAAACACTGGGCCACCGAAGCGGAGTGCGGGCATTTAACCGCTTGCGCCACCGGGCTGACCCAATATTATTTTTTTAAAATAATAAACATAAGACGTCTTACCATTTATTTAAATTTTCATTAATTTCTTTCAACACTGTTTTGTAGTTTTCACAGTATAAGTTTTGTACTTTTTTTGTTAAATTCACTGATTAGTATTTTATTGTTCTTATAAGAGGAATTGTTTTTTAAATTTCATTTTTGGATCATTCTTGCTAGTGTTTAATTGTTTTTGTGTGTTAATCTTGTATCCTTCAACCTTGCTAAACTTATTTATTAGTGCTAATTATTTTAAATAGATTTATTTTGATCTAAAAGAGAATGATACCTTTATTTATTTTTTTTTAATTTTTTGTTTATTGCAATAACATTGGTTTATAACATTGTATAAATTTCAGGTGTACATCATTATACTTCTAGCTCTGCATAGATTACATCATGTTCACCACCCAAATACTAATTACAACCCATCACCACACACATGTGCCAAATTGTCCCTTTTGCCCTCCTCCCTCCCCACTTCCCCTCTGGTAACCCCCAATCCAATCTCTGTCTCTATGTGTTTGCTTGTTGTTGTTATTATCTACTACTTAATGAGGGATATCATATGGTATTTGCCCTTCTCCTTCTGATTTATTTCACTTTGCATTATACCCTCAATGTCCATCCATGTTGTCACAAATGCTGGATTTCATCATTTCTTATGGCTGAGTAGTATTCCATTGTGTATATATACCACATCTTCTTTATGCATTCGTCCCTTGATGGGCACTTAAGTTGCTTCCAAGTCTTGGCTATTGTGAATAACGCTGCAATGAACACAGGGGTGCATGTATCTTTACGCATTGGTGTTTTCAAGTTCTTTGGATAAATACCCAGCAGTGGAATAGCTGGATCATATGGTAGTTCTGTCCTTAATTTTTTCAGGAATCTCCATACTGCCTTCCATAGTGGCTGCACCAGTTTGCACTCCCACCAGCAGTGTATGAGTTCCCTTCTCTCCACATCCTCTCCAACACATGCTGTTTCCTGTCTTGTTAATTATAGCCATTCTGACGGGATTGAGGTGATATCTCATTGTAGTTTTGATTTGCATTTCCCTGATAGTTAATGATGTTCAACATCTTTTCATGTGCCTGTTGGCCATCTGTATATCTTCTTTGGAGAAATGTCTGTTCAGTTCTTTTGTCCATGTTTTAATTGGGTTGTGAGTTTTTTTGTTGTTGAGATGCATGAGTTCTTTATATGTTTTTGAGATTAACCCCTTATCAGATGTCTGGTTTGCAAATATCTTCTCCCAATTGTTAGGTTGTCTTTTCGTTTTGTTGATGGGTTCCTTTGCTGTGCAGAAACTTTTAAGTTTGATGTAGTCCCATTTGTTTATTCTGTCTATTGTTTCTCTTGCCCAGTCAGACATAGTGCTTGAAAATATGTTGCTAAGACCGACGTGGAAGAGCGCATTGCCTATGTTTTCTTCTAGAAGTTTCATAGTTTCAAGTCTTACATTCAAGTCTTTAATCCATTTGGAGTTAATTTTTGTGTATGGTGTAAGGTAAGGATCTACTTTCATTTTTTTTGCATGTGGTTATCCAGTTTTCCCAACACCATTTGTTGAAGAGACTTTCTTTTCTCCTTTGTATGTTCTTGGATCCTTTTTCAAAGATTAGCTGTCCATAGATGTTTGGGTTTATTTCTCAGCTTTCGATTCTATTCCATTGATCTGTGTGTCTGTTTTTGTGCCAGTATCATGCTGTTTTGGTTACTATAGCTTTGTAGTATATTTTGAAATCAGGGAGTGTGATACCTCCAGCTTTGTTCTTTTTTCTCAGGATTCTTTTAGCTATTTGGGGTCTTTTGTTGTTCCATATAAATTTTAGGATTCTTTGTTCTATTTCTGTGAAAAATGTTGTTGGAACTTTGATGGGGATTGCATTGAATCTATAGATTGCTTTAGAAAGTATAGACATCTTAACTATGTTAATTCTTCCAATCCAAGAGCACAGAATATCTTTCCATTTCTTTGTGTCTTCTTCAATTGCTTTCTGCAATTTTTTATAGTTTTCGGTGTACAGATCTTTCACCTCTTTGGGTATGTTTATTCCTAGGTATTTTATTCTTTTTGTTGCAACTGTAAATGGGATCGTATTATTAATTTCTCCTTCTGCTACTTTGTTGTTCAGAATTTTGAATATATCATTCCACTCTCTCCCAGCCTGTAAGGTTTCTGCTGATAAGTCTGCTAAAAGCCTGACAGGGCTTCTTTTGTAGGTTATTTATTTTCTTCTGCCTTGCTGCCTTTAATATTTTTTCTTTGTCATTGACTTTTCCCAGTTGTACTAATATATGCCTTAGAGAAGGTCTTTTTACATTTATGTATTTAGGAGTTATATTAGCTTCTTTTACATGTAATTCCAGCTCCTTCCCCAGATTTGGGAAGTTCTCAGCTATTATTTCTTTGAACAAGCTCTCTGCTCCTTTCTTCCTCTGGAATACCTATAATCCTTATGTCACATTTCTCAATTGAGTTGAATATTTCTCAGATAATTTCTTCATTTCTTTTTAGTCTTTCTTCTTTGTGCTCCTCCATCTGAAGCATTTCTATATTTCTGTTCTCTAAATTACCAATTCTGTCCTCTATAATATCACTTTGGTTTTTTAAGGATTCCGTTTTTCTTTTTATCATTCATTGTGTTTTTCATATCCAACATTTCCAATTGTTTTTTCTTTATAGTTTCAATTTCTTTTGTGAAGAATTCCCTTAGTTCCTTAACTTCATTCCTAAGAAGATTGAACTGTCTTTCTGAGTTTTCTTGTAACTCATTGTGTATCTCTATGATAACTATGTTGAATTGTCTGTCATTTAGATTGTAAATTTCTGTGACTTCAAAATATATTTCTGGGTATTTGCGATTTTCCTTCCGGTCTGGAGTGTTAATATACTTCTTCACGTTATTTGATGGGTTGGACTTTTGCTGTAACACATTGGTAATGTCTGGTCACAGATTCCACCTGCCACCACTGGGGGGGTGCAGGAGCTGTGTTTTTTGAGCCCACTGTGATCCTTGGCAGATGTTCCTCTCCTTTGGAAGCTGTGCCAACAGGGCCCATCTGCATTTGCCCACTGGCCACTGCTACTTTACACACGTAGTTGCAGGCACTCTGGCAGGGATACACTTCTCTGGCCAACCTGCCAAGCTGGTGTGCCCAGTTGGGGGGGCAGGCCACTTTCTTTTACACATGCAATCTGGCATGCTCCCACTCTGTCCTCAGTGTCTGCCTGCCTGTGCTGCTCAGCTTAGTGGGGACACCCCCGCAGTTGCTTAGCCTCATCAGTGTGGAGCATTCCCATGGGCTGGGAGGTGACTCTGAGATAGAGTATTCCAGTAGAGGGCTGCCTTTTCCCCTTTCTCCTCAGAGTCACACACTGACCACTGCACAATGTCCCATGCCCTAGATCACTGCCACTTAGGAGGGAGAGATGATCCACTTACCTCCTTCCACTGCCTCCTGGGGAGGTCTGGCACTCCCATCTTTAGGCATATGGCTGGGTGGATCTCTCAGACATCTATTGTGTTGTGGAATGTCCCCTGTTATTTTATGAATGTCCTTTTCATTGTATCTTAGGGGGGAGAGACTAAGGGAAGATCTCATTCCACCATGATGCTGATGTCAGTCCTTAAAAAAGTTTAAGTACACAATTCTTTGTTATCTATATGCATTAAGTTGTACAACAGTACTCTGGAACTTACTTCTTTTGTATGCATAACTTTGTATCCATTGAAAAACAAAGCCCCATATTCTTCATCCCTTCCCTGGTAACCACATTTCTATTGTCTATTTCTGTATATTTGACTACTTTAGATCCCTTATTATATAAGAGTAATCATGTAGTATTTGTCCTTCGGTTACTGATTTATTTTACTTTGAATAATGTCTTCTAGGTCCATCCATGTTTTTTCAAATGGTAGGATTTCCTTCTTTATGAATGCTGAATAATATTCCATTTTGTGTATATGCCACATTTTCTTTATCCATTCATTTTTTGAAAGACATTTGGATTGTTTGCATATGTTGGCTATCGTGAATAATGCTGCAATGAACATAGGAGTGCAGATATCTCTTCATTTGGAACAATTCATGTTGTTAATATGTCCATACTACCCAAAGAAATATACAGATTCAATGCAATCCATATCAAAATTCAAAACTCATTTTTTTATAGAAATAGAAATAACAATCCAAAAATTCGTATAGAACCACAAAAAAACTCCAAATAGCCAAAGCAATATTGGGCAAGAAAAACAAAGCTGTAGACATCACAATTCTTGACTTTGTTATAATTCACAGCTATAGTAATCAAAACAATATGGTACTGGCATAAAAGCAGACATACAGACCCATGGAACAGAATAGAGAGCCCAGAAATAAACTCAAGCATATGCAGTCAATTGATCTTTGACAAGGGTGCCAAGAATACACAATGGGGGAAAGAATAGTCTCTTCCATAAATGGTGTTGGGGAAAGTGGATATCCACATGTAAATATATGAAATTGTACCCTTATCTTTCACCACATGTGGAAACAAACTGAAAATGGATTAAATCTGAATGTAAGATCTGAAATCATAAAACTCCTAAAAGAAAATATAAAAGAAAAGCTTCTTAACATTGGTCTCATCAATGATTGATTACTTGAATATGACACCAAAAGCACAGGCAATAAAAGCAAGTGGGACTACATAAAATGTAAATCTATAATACAAAGGAAACAATCAATAGAGTGAAAAGGCAACCTAGAGAATGAGAGAAAATATTTGCAAGCCCTATATATGACAAGAGGTTAAATTCCAAAATATACAAGGAACTCCTACAACTCAATAGCATAATGCCAAATAATCCAATTAAAAAATAAGGAAAGGACTTCAACAGACATTTCTCCAAAGAAGACATACAAATGGCCAATAGGTATATGAGAAGATGCTAAACATGGCTAATCATCAGGGAAATGCGAAGCAAAACCACAATGAGATATCTTCTCAAATCTGTTAGAATGGCTATTATCAAAAAAATAGAAGATAAATGTTGAGGCCGGCCCCGTGGTGTGGTGGTTAAGTACGCACACTCCACTGCTGGCGGCCTGGGTTCGGATCCCGAGTGCGCACTGACGCAGCGCTTGTTAGGCCATGCTGTGGCGGCATCCCACATAAAGTGGAGGAAGATGGGCACAGATGTTAGCCCAGGGCCAGTCTATCTCAGCAAAAAGAGGAGGATTGGCATGGATGTTAGCTCAGGGCTGATCTTCCTCACAAAAAAAAAAGATAAATGTTGGCAAGATTGTGAAGAAATTGGGACCTTTGTACACTATTGGTGGGACTGTAAAATGGTGCAGCTGCTATGGAAAATAGTTTGCAGGTTCCACAAAAATTAAAAATGGAACTACCAGATGACCCAGAAATCCCACTTTTGGGTATACATCCAAAATAATTGAAATCAAGAACAAGGCTCATAATGTCTATTTTTGAATCCTGTCTCCACCCATTACTAGCTGTGTAATGTTGGTAAAGTAACTTAGTTACTCTGCCTCAGTAAAATGAGGATAATAATAGTACCTACCTAGAAAGGTTGTAATTTATAAAATTAAATGATTTAATATTTGCAAAACATTAAGAACTTCAATAGCACATGGTAAGTACAATATAGTTGTTTGTTGCCTAAAATTAAGTTGGCAACTGAGATGAAAACATAATGTTTCTTTTTAAATCAGCTATCAGGATTCAAAGAATAATAAAGTATCAGCAGCTTAAATCAATTCAAAACATGGATTTTTCATTTTTATAAAAAATTAAAAAAAAAACGTTTACGTTATTTCCATATTAAGTTATAATGTCTTTGATATATATGGCATAAATATACACCTTCAATATTTGTGGCTATAAATCAGAATGAATTTGAGCACAAAGTAATCATCATGAATTTTGGGAAAAGAAACCTGCAATTGCTAACTGAATCAAAAGGGCAATTATTATGCACAATTTAGCTATTAAAACCTAAAACAGCAGTCACACAAATGAGAGGTTCGTGACATTTTGCACTTGATTATTTCCATTTCTGTTTGTAGAAGTAAGAAAGAAGTTTCATAAAATCGAAGAACAAATCCATTAATTTATGAAGTATACTATCATTAGGTAAATGTGAGAATTAAAGATAAAGTGTTCTCTTTCTTTCAAAATAAAAATCATATTGATTTTATCTGTTACTAGAAGTAATATATGCTCTTTGTAAAAAAGAAAAATTCGGGAAAATATAAAAGATCATAAAATCATCATTCATTTCACAACACAGTGCTAGTCACTATGGAGATCTTCTTGCATATTCATACATACATTCATCTACATAAATAAATACGTTGTTTTGTTCTACTTTTCAAAAATAGATCTGGCATTGCAGGGCCCTTTGTCCAATACATAGTTCAGATACGTTCTGTATCTGTACATATAGCTCTAAAATAAAATTTTAGTGACTCTAAGTTATCACCTAATTATATAATGATGGATATTTAGTCTTTTATATGTAGTCATTTTATATTATGAAATTTTAAGAAAGAAAGTCCTTATGCACATCATTTCTGAACCTGTATCATTATTTTCTTAGGGACTTTCATAGAATTGAAATTGTTGATGTCTATGCACATTTTTAAAGCTCTGCTGCATAGAGAAAAATTGCTTCCAAGGAAAATAATAATTTGCCGTTATCAAAATTAATGTTTGTATCCATTTCCTTGCAACTTCACAATTAAATATCAACTATTTGTCATTTTTATAAACCTGATAGGGAAAGCATATCACATAATTGTTTTAATTTCTATCTCTTTGTGTAGCAAAATTTAATAGTTTTCATGTCTATTGGTATTTGAATTTCTTTATTTTTGAATTACTTTTCAAGCAATGTGTCTATATTTTCTAATAAACTATTCTTTTAACTATTAATGGTATTTCATTTACAGATTTTATAATATAAATATAGATTCGTTAAAAATTCCAGCAATATAGAAAGATGAAAGTAGAGTACAGGCAGGCATACCTCGGAGATACTGCGGGTTTGGTTCTAGACCACCGTGATAAAGCAAATATCACAATAAAGTGAGCTGCATGATTTCTTTGTCTTACCAGTGCATATAAAATTAATGTTTACACTATACTGTAGTCTATTAAGTATGAAATAGTATTATGGCTAAAAAAACAATGTACATACTTTAATTTAAATATACTTTATTGCTGAAAAGTGCTAACCATCATCTGAGCCTTCAGAGAGTCATAATCTTTTTGCTGGTGGAAGGTCTTGCCTCAATGTTGATGGCTGCTAACTGATCAGCGTGGTGGTTGCTGAGTGTTGGGGTGGCTGTGGCAATTTCTTAAAACAACACAAAACTGAAGTTTGCTCCATCAATTGACTCTTCCTTTCATGACCGACTTCTCTGTAGCATGCAATGTGTTCGATAGCATTTTACCCAGAGTAGAATTTTTTTTTCAAAATTTGGAGTCAATCCTCTCAAACCCTGCTGCTGCTTTATCAACTAAGTTTAGGTAATATTCTAAATCCTTTGTTGTCATTTCAGCAATCTTCACAGCGTCTTCAACAGGAGTAGATTCCACCTCAAGAAACCACTTTCTTTGCTCATCCATAAGAAGCAACTGCTCATCCATTAAAGTTTGATCATGAGGTTGTAGCAATTCAGTTACATCTTCAGGCTCCACTTCTAATTCTAGTTCTCTTGCTATTTCCACTACATCTGCTGTTACTTCCTCCACTGACGTCTTGAACCCCTCAAAGTCATCCATGAGGGTTGGAATCAACTTCTTTCAAGCTCCTATTAACGTTGATATTTTGACGGCTTCCCATGAATCACTAATGTTCTTTATTTTGTGAGGAAGATCAGCCCTGAGATAACAACTGCCAATCCTCCTCTTTTTGCTGAGGAAGACTGGCCCTGGGCTAACATCCATGCCCATCTTCCTCCACTTTTTTATATATGGGACGCTGCCACAGCATGGCTTGACAAGCAGTGCGTTGGTGCATGCCGGGGATCAGAACCCCGGGCTGCTGCTGGGGAGTGCACGCACTTAACCACTAGGCCATTGGGCCGGCCCCCACTAATGTTTTTAATGGCATCTAGAATAATGAATCCTTTCCAGAAGGTTTTCTGTCTGGACTTTGCCCAGATCCATCAGAGAATTCGCTATCTATGGCAGATCTAGCCTTATGAAATGTATTTAACAAATAATAAGACTTGGAAGTCAAAATGATTCCTTGATCCACAGGTTACAGAATGGATGTCGTGTTAGCAGGCATAAAAACAACACTAAACTCATTGTACATCTCCATCAGAGCTCTTGGGTGACCAGGTGCATTGTCAATGAGCAGTAATATTTTGAAAGCAATCTTTTGTTCTGAGCAGTAGGTTTCAACAGTGGGCTGAAAATATTCAGTAACCATATTGTAAACAGATGTGTTGTCATCCAGGCTTTGTTGCTCCATTTATAGAGCACAGGCAGAGTTGATTTAGCATAAGTCTTAAGGGCCCTAGGATTTTTGGAATAGTAAATGAGCATTGGCTTCAACTTAAAGTCACCAACTGCATTAACCCCTAACAAGAGAGTCAGACTCTCCTTTGAAGCTTTGAAGACAATCATAGACTTCTCCTCTGTAGCTATGAAAGTCCTAGATAGCATCTTCTTCCAATAGAAGGCTGTTTCATCTACATTGAAATTTTTTTGTTTAGTGTAGTCACCTTCAATAATTATCTTATCTAGATCTTCTGGATAACTTGCTGCAGCTTCTACATCAGCACTTGCTGCTTCTCCTTGCACTTTTATATTACGGAGATGGCTTCTTTCCTTAAACCTCATGAACCAACCTCTGCTAGCTCCAAACATTTCTTCTGCAGCTTTCTCACCTCCCTCAGCCTTCACTGAATCAAGAGAGTGAGAGCCTTGCTCTAGATTCAGCTTTGGCTTAGGGGAATCTTGTGGCTGGTTTGATCTTCTGTCTAGACCACTGAAACTTTCTTCATATCAGCAATAAGTCTATTTCACTTTCTTATCATTTGTGTGTTCACTGGAGTAGTACTCTTAATTTCCTTCAAGAACTTTACCTTTGCATTCAAAACTTGGCTAACTGGTGCAAGAGGCCTAGATTTCAGCCTATCTCAGCTTTCAACATACCTTTCTCACTAAACTTAATCATTTCTAGCTTTTGATTTAAAGCGACAGACATGCGACTCTTCCTTTCACTTGAACACTTAGAGGTCATTGTAGGGTTATTAATTGGCATAATTTCAATATTGTTTTGTTTCAGGGAATAGGGAGGCCCAAGGAGAGATGTAGCTGAATGGAGTAAAGTTATTTTGAGAAATAAATGGTTCTGAGTGGTACAAAAAGTGAATTTAGTGGTTGCCATTGACACTCATGGAGATTCTCTTTATTGGGTGATACACTCCTCCCCTATCCTCTGTGAGCATTGATTGATAACATCTCATACTTGCCCCCTTTACTGCTTGATCCAAATGAAAACTTCCTAGCCCATGAAGCTAGACCATACTTACCTCCCTAAGAAGCTGACTTTGGTCAATGACTGACAGACATGAAAGAACAAAAAGCCTGCCCATTTGCTTCAAGGTGGAGCCAACTACACGCAGTACAATTTTTGCTTCAAAGCTTCCTTGTGATCATACTAAAGCTAGTCTTCAGTTGAGACCAGAATTCTTTTTCAGTGTTTTTTTATTTCTCCTATCCTGCTTCCCTCACTACCTTTTCCGTGAAAGAACTCTCCAATAAATTACTTGAAAAAGCATACTTTTTCTAGGCTCTGCTTTTCCGGAACCCAAACTAAGACACTCTTAAAGTTCTGCTTGCAGATTCCATCTCACTCCATCAACCTATATGTAAACACTATCCAGAAAATTGTGTCAATCTTTTCAGCTTTTTATTTTTAATTTTATATGGGATTCTAAACAATACTTCGAGTTTTGCCTATTTGTGAAATTTATATAAATGAAGTTATAGTGTGTTTATTCTCCTGTGACTAGATTTTTTTTTTGCTCAAGATTTCATATTAAAGACATTAATGTTAATGCATGTAGCTTTACTTCAGTTATTTTCACTGCTGAGTATTTCATTATATAAATATATTAAACTATATTATCCATTTTTATGTTGGTGAAAATGTGAATTTAATCCATTTTTTATTAAAATAATATTTAATGAGTATTCTTGAATTTTCTCAAGTTACAAATGTGCAAGATTTTCTCTAGGGAAAATATCCAGGTGAAGGATCCCTGTGGCATAGAATATCAAAATTTTTAGCTATGTTAGGTAATGCCCAGTTATTTTCAAAACTAATTGTACCAAACTCACATAAACAACGTAAGAGACTACCCCTTCCTCTACATATTTGACCGCACTTGATGTTGTGTGACTTGTATTTTAAAATTTTGCTAATTTGGTATATATGAAATTATATCTCATTATAGTTTTAATTCCAATTTTTTATTATTAATAAGGTTTGGATATTTTCATATTTATTAGTATTTGTTTCATCACCTGTGAAATGCCTGTGATTGTCTTTTGCCCCATTTTCTGTTCAGTGATTTGTAGTTTTCTTACTGAGGCATAGGAGTTTTTCTGGAGGTAATTACTTTGTTAAAAAAATGATCATGCATAGTTATCTTAGTTTATGGCTTGTATTTTTAATTTTTTAAAAGTGTAATATGTATACAGAAAATGCACAAACTATGGTTATAGAGATTAATGGATTATCACAACTGAACACCCAGTGACCACTTGAAATCTCATGATGAGGTACTTTTTCCCTACCAGGAAAAATTAGCTCATCAAGAGCTCTTTTAAAATAGTTTATACTGTATACTTCTGTGCTTCAGATTCCATTGTTACCTTCCAGAAACCTAGGGGGTCTGTGTTTTCATTATCCTTTTGGAATTCTCCATAAATTCCACACTGTCTTTTCCCATTACCAATAACTAATACCATAGAGTCCACTAAGTTACATGGCCCAAGCAGCAGGGTCCCTTAAACTGCAGCCTAGACATGTGACAGAATGCTTTCTTGCTCTGGGCCCCCTTCAAAGCTCACTGCCCTTTGCGCAATGCAGGATGTTGATTGGAGCAGTATTTCCAAGTGTGGAATATACTGCTTCTAGACCCTGAAGAGGCCTATCTGAACTTAAGTTTTATTCTTAATGGTGGGAATTATAGGAGCCAATAATTTGTCCTTTAATTTGGAGAGGGTATATAGCATATTGTAGACTCCTGGATCCCCCAAAATTCCAGGGATGAGGCAAGTACCTGGTTTGTTTTAGGGTTTATCTCCCATACTCTTGAGCTCATATATATTCCAAGGCTTCCAATATACATGCTGTCTCTTGTTTATACAGTCCAATTAATGATGGCATCAACAAAGTAGATCAATGTGCTATTATCTAGGATATACAGAGGCCTCACATCCCTTTAGACTACTTAATTACAGAGGGTGAAAGAATTCATATAAATTTATGCTCTTGACCATTCCAAGTGAATTAGAACTGCTTCTAATGTTCCATTTTGATAAGAATAAAATAAAACACATTCATCAGATTGATGACTGCAAACCATATACTTGAGACCATGTTAATTTGCTCTAGAAAAGATACCATACCTAGCACAGCAGGTCCAACTGGGATACACTTGTTTGAATTTGTAGTAGTCCACTATCATCCCATAGGATTAGTCTAAGTTTTGTGTAGGTTGGATGGTGAATTGAATTAATGCCATCACCCCAGCATCCTTTAGGTCTTTAGGGATAGCGTTAATCTCTGCTATTCTTCCACACCAGATGCCCTATTGCCTCTGACTGATTACATTGCTTGGTGTGAAGGCCAGAAGAATGTGCCTAAAACACCTCCAACTATAGGAAGAATAATTGACTAAAGACTCTAGCTGCTGCATTCTGAGATTGATTATATTTGTGCCAAGGCCACACTTACCACAGGCTTCTCCCTGTCAAATGACACTGTCTGGTGGGGATACCAAGGCAGGCTTGTTCCAGGTACACGTGGGACTTCTTTATAGGCCAGCTTTGGCTTGAGGACTCCCTAAGGGCCTTGCTGAAACTTCCTTAGAATGCAGACAAAGATGCTTCCATGCAACCACATTTCTCTCTCCTTCACTTGAAGTTAGACTTATATTGTGGTCTGACAGCCCTCTCATTCTTCCCCAGCTCCTTTAGTATTTTCTCTAACAGGAATTTAAACTAAAACAATCTTTGCATGTTTAATCTAGTCTTGGCATCTGATTCTTGGAGAAACCCAAATAACACAGCTGGTGGGAGGCATTTTGAGAAGCTTCTATGTGCCCTTCCTTACCCAAATGTCTTTTACGCCACAAGCCAAAGAACCAGTTAGAATTCTGCCAAGAACTCAGACTGTCCGTTCCAATTTATACATTTAGGGATTGGGGAAATGGCTACTGGATTTGTCGTTGGACACAGCAGATCCAGTATGAGCTAGACTTGGTCCATGATTCCAATTATCACTTGATCTCCATACACTCCTGTTCTAACAAGGGAGCTATGATAATACTTCAGATTTCCGGATATCACTGTTAACTTGGGAATCTGGGGTTTCAAATTTCTGAGTGCATTAACATAGTTGTCTGTATTCATATCTCAGTTACCTTTATGTGTTCTAAGCTTGGTATAACACACCTGCTGGGGTTGAGAATTCAACTTTCTCTGGATCTCTGCTACATTTATTATTAATTCTTGGGACTGGCCCACAGCATTTTCTGTTCTTAGGCTATAGGAGATGGAAGTACAAGGAGCACATATGGTTTTCACACTTAACTTGAATTTCTGTTTAATCATCCTCCATCTTACTGTGTCTTTCTTTACTTTGTCAATTGCCCCAAGCCACAGCCAGCCAATTGCATTGTCCTTATAATTACTATTTTTCTGTACTTATCAAACTACTAATACATTGCTTCAGTCAATGTATTCCCTTCTACAAGCCACTAACAGTGAAAGTTTTAACAATTGGCATGGATACCACGTGTCAGGATGACCAGTGTTCTACCTAACAACAGTGTTGTGTCTTTGTTACCATCTGGTGGGCAGACCATTCAGCTCTAAAATCTCCTTTTCTAATATGCTTTCTTGGACAAATCCTAACACTAACTCTTGTAGGTCAGATTCTCCAGAAAGCAAACTCTGAGAAGATTTATTTGCAGGAATTTAATTGAGGAGTTCTCTCGGGCTGAAAACCTACTCGGGCTGAAAACCTATAGAGAGAGAAGGAAGCAGGACTGGGGAGAGGGAGAAGATGGATTGTGACGTATTCACAAAAAGACCTCAATCAGTCCCATCAGGAGCTCTGCAGCTTGGATGACCCTGCAGAGATGTTCCCAGTTGGGACAAGGAAGGTCATGCCTTTGCACTGTTCTATCAACTAGTAATTGGATATGTGATTCCTCACAGAGGATGTGACCTTGGGTAAGGTATATTTTTCAACCAATGGCAATTGATGGGTGGGGAAACTAAGTTGGGAGTTGTCAGGGTTCAACATTTCCAGCAATTTGGGGAATGAGTGCCTCAGTACTGAAGCTAGTGGGAGTGGGGAATCTGAGTGGCTTAATCTCTTTTTATTTTTACTTTTGTGTCTTGTTTAGAAAACTGTGCCATCAATCCCAAATTAAAAAGACATCCTTCTATATTATCATATAAAATTGTAAATATTGCCTTTTACATTGTGTCCTTGATTCTTCTATAATTTTTTTCTCTATCTCTCCCTCTCCCTTCCCTCTCTCTCTTTCTCCCCCTATTCCTTCCTCCCCTCCCCCCTTCTCTCTGTATGCTGTGATATACTTATTTTTATTTATTGTTTTTCCATAAGGTTAAGTATCTACCCACCTATCACTCATCTGCAATTCAGTACTGTCAGGATTCTGTCTTCATTTTCTTCTGGATTCAGTTTACTATCACATTTATCTATTTGTTTATCCTTGAATCATTACCTCACAATTTATTGCAACAACTTTTAATATCTATATCAAGTCCTCCAACTGGGTCTATTTCTGGACTGTCTCGCATATTCTTGGCCCTTTGATCTTATGTATAAATGTTAGAATAACGTCATTATGACTTACGACTTTGTTGGGATTGTTATTGAAATTCTTTGAATCTATAAATCATTCTATGGAGAAATGTCAACTTTACAATTTAAAATGTTTCTATTCATAAGCATGGTCAGTCTCTCCATTTCTTTGGGTCTTCTTTAATGCTTTGCAAACAATTTTTAAAAATTTGTTCATAAAAGTCTTGTACATATATTTATTTCTAGGATTCTTAAATTCTTTACTGCTATTGTAAATAATGTGTTTCTAAATTTATTTTAACTGCTTGGTGCTACCATTAGAAATACAATTGACTTTGGTATATTTATTTTATATCCAAAAATGATAAATCATCTCAATTGTAATATTTTAATAAATACTTTTAGGTTTTCTGAAGAATATCTTATCATCTCTGAAAATGACTATTTCTTTTATTCTTTCCTAATCTTTATACCTTTTGTTTCTACTGTGTCTTCTTTAACTACCTAGTACCTTTATTACAGTGCTAAATAAAATTGGTCTTACTGGGAATCCTTGATTCTTTTATGTTTAAGCATAACGATTTTATATTTCTCACTTTTGCGAGATATTTGATGTAGTTTTGTGGAAAATATTAATCATTTTATGGTAATAATATCTCTTTTGTTTTGGATAAACTTTATCACAAATGGATGTTTAGTTTATTCAAATGCTCTAATTTTGTCAACTATTGAGATGTAGTAAATTACATCCATAGATTTACAAATGGTATACCAACCTTGCATTTCTGGAGTAAACCAACATTGATCTTGAAAAATGAACTTTTTCCTATATTGATGAATTTGATATGTTAATATTTTGCCTGTGAAATGTGCATCTATGTTTATGAGGGAGATTGATCTGAATTTTTCTTTCATACATTGGCTATGATTGGTTATGATTTAAAAGCTATATTGTACTCATAAAATTAGTTAGAGTTTGTTCTTTTTTCTATACTATTAGAAAATGGAATTTTGTAATGACTAATAGAACTTGGACAAACCTCTAGACTTAATGCATATTTTATGCTAAGATTTTTAAATAATTTTTTAATTTTTATACTAGGGGAGGGTATCTATTATTAAGACATAGTTTCAGTAAATTTATATTTGTGGGATTAAGTGTAAAGTTATTTTTAATATGGCCATTGTTTAATTTCTGCTTCATCAGCATTTATGACTTTTTATTCCTCATAATTTTAAACTTATTTATTGTAAATTCTGGTCAATAATTCCATTGGTATGTCTATTTATTTTGTCTTTATAAAGAATCAAGTCTTTGTTCATCTTTTTATTTTAACCTTGTTTTATAGCTCATTAATTTCTGATTTCTTATTTTTTAATTCTTTCCTTCTAAAATTTGAGTTTATTCCATTTGCTTTTTCTAACTTCACAAATTGGATATTTAGCTTTTTGATATTCAGCCTTTATTTTTATTTATATAAGCATTTAAGAGTATACATTTCTTACCAATTCCAGCATAGCTGCAGTCCATCTCTTAATATCTAATATTTTACTGTCACTCACTTTTAATTAGTTTATAATTTTCATTACAATTTCTTCTTTGACACATTGTTTTTTTAGAAATGTCTTGTAATATTTCTTATTACAGTGGTTGTTTATGTTTTTTTGATTTTTTAAAGTTTTTACTGTCAGAGTTTATTCAGTTTCAACATTATTCTACATTTGATTATTTCTTTTTCTGAGAAATGTAAGCATATTCAAAGATTTTTAACTCCAATCAGTTTCCATGATTTATGTTCTTTTGTATTATAGAATTTTTATTCTTTTTATTATTATGTTAATATGATAAATTTATAGAGTTAGTAATTTAAATTTACCTCTATTTTCACCATTTTTAGTGTCCATTATTTCTTTTTACACCATATATATATTATTCTTGTATTATTTTTATATGCCCTCAATTAATTCTATAAAATTTCCTTTAGTGATAGCTTATTGACAGTAAACACTTTCAGTTATTGTCATAAAATATCTTTATTTTATCATCTTTCTTGGAATGGTTTTCCTTGGTATATAATTCTAGATTGACAGTATTGTTTTCCTAACTCTTTGAGGGCATAATTCCACTATCTTCTGGTTACATTGTGGTTTTGCTAACTTATCTATGAACAGAGGTGTGCTGTTAAACCAGATCTCTCAAACAAATAGAAAAATAAAAGACCTGATTTGTAGTGATGTATCATGTTTGATAATTTTCACGGCTGTATTCAAGCTAGCAATGTGGCACACCTGATTGTGGAGTTGGGAATATATGTGCAAAATAGAAGCTGTTTTTTTTAAATGAGTGTTCATTTCATCCAGACTGAATTTTTTTAGTATAGCCCTTTCTTTTTGATTTGCTGCCCCTACCACTCTTCTTTTGACCTGTATTACCTCTCATTTCATTCTTCTCCACAAAACTGCATAAGTCCCATGGTATGCGTACTTCTGTACTTATTTCCAAATGCTTATAATCATATAAAAACCATATTAATTTATATATTTACACAAAAATGTGCATAGACATACAGATGTATGGGGAAGTGCTACTATTTTGTTTTCTAAATAAAATGGATTATATTACAAAAACTTCTCTGAATTTTCCATTTCTCTCCCAATAATATTTTGGGAAAATAACACTAAATTAATGAGAAAAAATCATGTATGCATAATTTATTCAATAATTTCTTTATTGATGACCATTAACTATTTCCAGTATTTTACCCCTAACAAAATGAGCCAAAAATATCCTTGAATGTAAGAACAAACAAACAAAAACCACAATATGTAGAGGTGTTGATTCTTAATACTCCAATTGGTAGTGGGGGCCCTGAGCTTAAAGAGTCTTAAACAAATAGTGATTTCTGTGCACGTCTCTCCTCTTTGCAAAGGACAACAGCTCCATCCTATTAGCTGCCTGATCTCATAATAGCAGAGAGCCCTATTGTGCTAATTAAGGACCAACTGAGTGAAAGGGTCTATTGAGGCCTAATAGCAGGGTACTATTCTTTCTTCTGCTTAATTCCCTTCGCCCACTCCCCCACCCACACCCCCACCACCCACCCCCGCACTTCCCCTGGTGATTCTGTCTCTCCTCAGCAGTAGATCTATCAAAAATACCTAAGACACTTGATTAAAATGAAGATTCCATGGACCTTACTGAGTTAAGCTTCTGGGCATGAGGCTTAAGCTAATTTTTTGCTACAAACCCTACAAGTGGACACACCCTCAACACATAACCCAAGGATTTCTCAAGAGAAAAACAACTAAAGAGGTCCATGGGACAAGAAGGGTGGGATAGAACCACTTAAAATCTTTCACTACCCAGATCAGAAATTACTCTGGTGCCACCAACAATGAACTGAAACCCAAAATGTCATATGGCTTTTATTGACAACCATGCTAAAGTCCAAGGGAAGATATCACCTTCTGCCAGTGCTCCTGTGATCTGTCACTTCAAGCTGTGCCTCATGCTCTGGATTCTTTAAAAGCATTTTCTCTGAACGACGTATGTCCCAAATTCCATGAAATCTGCAGAAGTGATCCACATCTGCTTGAAACTGCTCAGAGAGGTCACAATGGATGCACCTATCCATGCAGAGAAACACCTATCAGGAGAAGCTGTGATCTTGATGGGAGTTCCTCTGGAAGCCAACTGTTCTAGTTCTTTCATAAGTCTTTCCTCAAGCCCAGGAAAGAGAGTGGTGCCCCCAGACAGCACAATTTCTGCAAAAAGATTCTTCTGGATGTCGATGTCACACTTCATAATGCTGATGGAGACCATTTTTGTGAGTCCTGGGTTGTGGATGCCCAGCTGGTCAGGTGCGAAAAGAATCTCAGGCACCTGATACAGCTGGTCCCCAATGTGGATGACATTCCCATCTGGCAGTTTGTATTCTCTCAGGACCTCCTCTGGCCTCTTACATAGTTTTTTTTCAGGCTCCAAGGCTACATAGCACAGCTTCTCCTTGATGTCATTCACTAAGGCCTTGTTGAGTATGCAAGGGAAGGTACTCCCAGTAGCAAGGAGGACTCGGGTGAGGTGCTCTGTGATGTCCGTTCCTGCCACGTAGAGCTTGGTGACAGCGTGAGGCAGGGAGTAACCCTCAAAGATGGGGACAGTGCAAGTGACCCCATCCCCGCTGTCCACCACTAGGCCCGTGACAGAGGCAGAAGCATAGAGTGCTACCACTGCATGATTGGACAGGTAGAAGGCAGGCACATTGAAGGTCTCAAACATCATTTCTGCCATCTTCTCTCGAGTTTCCCTTGGGTTCAAAGAGGGCTCGACCACGAGCACAGGCTGTTGACAGGGTTTTACTCCCAGTTCCCACTCAAAAAGATACTTCCAGAGTTTCTCCATGTCATCCCATTCTGTTACCAGTCCACGCTCAATGGGGTAGTGCAAATGCAAGGTCTCATACTTGTACAGGGCTTTGTCCCCCACAAAATACTTTTTCTGATTGGCTTCTGACAAAAGCATGTTGAATTTAGGATACCCCATGACAGGACTGAAGACATGGCGGGGTCCAAGCTCTCCAGACAGGCCTGCTTTGCAGAGTCCTGATCCATTGTCAAAAATCACAGCTGGAATATCTAATAGGTGTGGGTTAAACATGTCTGCAGCATGCTCTTCTGAACTTCACCAAAATAAAGAAAGAACACTTGGCCACTTTGCGAGATAATAAGTACCTCTGGAAGTTTTAAAGCCACAGGATTCCAGTGTTCTCAGGTTGTTACTCAGCTGGAGCTAGCAGGCTGTTCCCAATCCCCCAAAACACCCCATCCTCAACCCATGAACCTTGTCCTCTTTCAGGCAGCCCAGGGCCTGCTGAGCCAATTTCAGTGATGATAGCGCCTATGTAACAATCTAGTCAAGGCAACAATTATCCTCAGAGAGCATCAGAGGGATTTTAAGGGGCGGGGTCTCTGAGCTACCAGTACTCCTAGCTCAGTGAAATATGAAACAGACAAAACCAAACCATACCTATAGCTTTAATACATACAGCTTTAATAAGTCTGTGAACCTGAAGCAAAAGCCTAGCCTTAGAACCAAGTGAAGCAGCCCACCTGTGGGCTTGTCCCAGAAAACTGGCTTCTGTGCTGAACTGAGGATGACAAAAATACCCTTCCCTTTGCTAAGGGGAGAAACTATGCGCCAGACACAGATTCAGATTGGATTGAGAATGCCCATAATGCACTTTCAGAGGTGCTTGGAACACCCTTTCTTTTCTTCTCCCTTATATTTGTTTTCTTGTTTTTAACAGCTTTATTGAGATAAATGTTACATGTAATACATTCACCCATTTATAGCGTACATTTCCATGATTTTCAGTATATTCACTGATATGTGGGAACATCACAAATGTCAAGTTTAGAACATTTTCTTCACTTCGAAAAGAAACTCTGTATCCTTTAGGTATCACTCTCTTCAGACTGTCCTCTTGAGCCCTAAACTCCACTAATATATTTTCTGTCTATAAATTTATCTCTTCTACTTTTTTCATATAATTGAAATCATATAATATGTGGTCTTTTGTCTGGCTTCATTCATTTAGTATATTGTCTTCAAGGTCCTTCCCAATATTTTTCCAATCGCTGTTCACCATAACCTCCAGTGTTTTCTAAGAGTGCCTATAGGCTTGCATTTCTCCACACTGTGTTCTAAATGGAATCAGTTCCTTTGTGATGTAATTAGAAGGTATATATTTTTTCAGCCTCTTGCTTCTGGTATAAGCACTGAGCCAAGGCTCTGGAGCTGGGAGTGAAGACAACAGCATGTTTCTCTTTGAGTAACTCTCCTGTAGGAGCTGAGCATTCAGTAGAGGAGAGAGTGTCCTCAGGTGTTCTTGGCTTGCCTCTCCTGGTAAGGAACCACTACTATATGAGCCAGGGCAAGGGCAGTCAGGATCCCAGTATTCTCAGTGATACTGCGTCATAGTTAAGCCTCTGTGCCACTGTGTGGTGTATGGGCAGAGCAGAAAAAAAGAACCTACACCTCTCATTCTCACCTACTTGTTACAACATTAACAACAGGTAGCTGGGGGCAAAATGAGGAATGCTGCTCCTCCCTAGAAGATAGATAGTCTACAACTGGAAGCTCTAGGAACAGAGAGTCCTGTGTTCTGGGATGAACAAGTCTGAAGTTTCTCTCTCAGTGAGTTAGGAAGGGGGAGGGAAGGACCAGGTTTCAATTCAAATACCACAGACTTTCATTGTTATTATCAAATTTCAATAGGTTTTCTTGAATAAATGTTTCTTCATTTTCTGCATGTCGTTAGGATCATTTCCATAGTTTTTAAACGGTTTATTTTAAAATAATTTTTGCCAGTTTTGCTTGAAGTGTGTCTGAAGTGCTCCTTACTCTGTCATGCTTTAAGTCAATTAAGCGATCAAATCTTGCAAAGTGGTATGAACTGACTCCATCTCATCACTACCTGTAAATATGTTCTTCATTCCTTTGTTTGGTAGTATATTTCTTTTTTCTTTTGGCCCTGAGTGTTGTGCATTTTTTCTGCAATTTGTGTAGGTAAAACTTTTTAAAATAATTTTTCCTGCTTGATACTCATTTAGTGTTTTTTTTTTTGACTTAGTAATTAGTGCCTTTCATCAATTCTGGAAGGTTCTTAGTTAATTTTTCTCATTATTGTTCTTTCCTATTCTCTCTCTCCTCTATCATATTCATATTAACATATTTGAACTTCTATTTCAATACTTGATTTAACTTTATTGCATTTCCAGCCTCTTTCTATGCTGCTTTCTGTATAACTTCTGTTTTCAATTCACTAATGTTCTGTGTAGCAATGTCAATTTACAATTGCCACATCAACTGTATATCTAATATTATTTTATTTCTAATATCAATAATCATATTTATCATTTCTAGAAGTTTTGTCTTTCCTTTCCAAAACTGCTTCATGATTTTTAATAGTCACTTATTCATCACAGATTTAAATATTGACTTAATTTACTTAAACATATTATACTTTATTTCATATATTGTAACACATAATTGTAAAATATGTGGTGTTTTTTCGGTCTAAGAGTGGGATTTATTTTGTATTCTGATTCTAGCTGACTCTAGCTTATACAGACTAGATTCTTAATGTTCTAGTGATATTTTTGTTATAAAATAATGTTCTTAGCCCTTCATCTGTAAAATTTCTTTGAGGTCTGTCTTTAAAGTGAATTCCACTAGAGAGAATTTGCTTTTGCTCTTGATACTATAAAGTGAGGACCACTTTAAAATTTTAGCTCTGTGATTTATAAGCCGTATAGGTGCATTGAATCCTGTTCTTAAATCCTAAGTGTAGGATACGTTTAGGAATTCTCAGGATAGGCTTTTTCTATTTCACTCATTGTGTGGGTTTCTTTCTTCAGGGGTCGCAGCTTTGTGTGGGGGGTTCAAATGATACCTCTCACCCTATTTGTGTCCGCTATTTTCCTCTTGTTTCTACATTTATTACCAACCATGTAGGCCACCAAATATAGCAAATTTCTCTGGATAAATATCAGATCTATCACTCTATTTACCATTCTGGATTGAAGATTGATTTTTATAGGCTTTTAAAGTTCCTTCATCCAAGCCATGCATGGAAACATATTAATGCATTATATCCAGAATTTTAAGTGTTCTGTAGATACATAAACATATTATTTATTAAATAATTCCCTCATCCTTTCGAATTGATATAATCTCACATTTCAAACAGAGGAGATTTTATCTTTGTCACCATATTGCATTGAAAGCCAGTTACATTCTAGTATATAATAATGCACCATGAATTCAAGGAACACACTGTGTACTGCCTACAGTATCCCCATCTATTTCCATAAGCCTTTTAGTGTTCATTATCTACCCATGGTAGTAATTTACTTCATTTTTATTTTTCTTACTCTAATTATGGAAAAAGCTGACAGCTATGATAATCAGATATTATGTCATTAAATAGCTTTTTAAAACGCATTTTTGCAAGTTGTTAATTCCAGATAAAGTAATTTTGTTGGCTTTTCTACAAAGGCTGGATGTCATAAAAATTTATTTGTGTTATTTACTTTAACCGAAGCCAACATCTATCCAAATAGACAAAAGTCATTGTCTCTGACTGATATTCACTTTCTAATATTCTTATCAAAATTTTCAGTTTCATAGGAATTCTCCAAGTGAATATTAGGTATAAATTGCCAGGGGTGTTATTCAAGAAAATGGCTGAATCTCAGTAAGACCAGCATACGTTGTGGCATTTTAACTTTTCCTTATTCCTATTCTCCCCTCCACAGATGCAGATTTGCTTTGAAAACGAACAGACCACAATCGCAGTGAAAACTAGAAGCCTGGCAGCACTTACAGAAGATGGAATTGGTTTGGAGGTCCTTTAAAGTCCCATCTTCAAAAATTGTCATTTTTAGATTTGTCTGGTGGTTTCTGGAAGACCCAACTCACGAAATTGTCTGTAGTTGACCTGACTCATAGTTTTTCCAGTGTGAACAGCTTTTTTCCTGGAGGCATTACTGAAAAGAAATCAGAGGCAATTGTTGAGCATTCTAACTTCCAGAGATGGTGGATAACAGCTGTGTTAAACAATAACCAAAGTAAAAAGCTTAAAAGGAAAATCTGAGGATCAAATGTCCAGAGTAGGCTTTTAAAAGTCTCAGCATATTCTTAGGATCTAAGAGGCCACGCACATGTATGGGGCTCTGCACATGTACAGGACTGTGTGTGTGCTCAGGCAAAATTTGAGCAGGCCTTAAGCAGCTACCTTTAGCTAACTTTGAGGCTCTGCACAAGAAGGAAATGGAGACTAAGGTAGACTTTTAAACTGCCTGGCTAAGTGCTGAAGTCATGCCACAACACACGTATAAATCCCTTTAGTAAGAACTTGGAGAGTTTTTAGTTCCACCCACCTGAAGCAATATTTTTCCAATAATTATCTGAAAATTAAGTTAACTGAATAGAGATATCAATGGCCACACATGACAAAGAATAAAGACTACACAAAAATTTTTAATGAAAATCACTAACAACCAATAACAACAGCAACAACCAAAAATAAAAACAGCAACAACAAAAAAATGTTAACGAGGAGAAAGAATCTAATTTCCAGAGCTACCACTTTGTAATATTAAATATGAAAAGATGAAAATATAAGGCACAGACTTGGAAAAAATATTTGCAAAATGTATATCTGATAAAGGGTTGTTATCCAAGATGCATAAATAACTCTTAAAACTCTACAGTAAGAAAACAACATGATTGGGGCCAGCCTGGTGGCATAGTGGTTCAGCGTGCGTGCTCCACTTTGGTGGCCTGGGATTCACAGGTTCAGATCCTGGGGGTGCACTGATGCACCACTTGTCAAGCCATGATGTGGCAGTGTCCCATATAAAGTAGAGGAAGATGGGCACAAATGTTAGCTCAGGGCCAATCTTCCTCAGAAAAAAAGAGGAGGATTGGCATTGGATGTTAGATCAGGGCTGATCTTCCTCAAAAAAAAAAAAAGAAAACAACATGATTAAAAAATGGAACAAAGACCTTAACAGACAGCTCACCACAGAAGACATACAAGTAAGGAATAAGCATATGAAAAGATGCCCCACATCATATGTCATCAAAAAATTTAAATGAAAGCAACAACAAAATACCACTACACACCTAGTAGAATGGCCAAAATACAGAACACTGACAACATAAAATGCTGGTGAGAATGTGGAGCAACAAGAACTCTCATTCACTGCTGGTGGGAATGCAAAATGGTACAGCAAGTTTGGCAAGTTAATAGTTTCTTTTTTTTTGTGAGGAAGATCAGCCCTGAGCTTACATCCAATGCCAATCCTCCTCTTTTTTCTCCCCCAAAGCCCCAGTAGATAGTTGTATGTCATAGTTGCACATCCTTCTAGTTGCTGTATGTGGGACGCGGCCTCAGCATGGCTGGAGAAGCGGTGCGTCAGTGTGCACCAGGTCCGAACTCGGGCCCCCAGCAGCGGAGCGCGTGCACTTAAGCGCTAAGCCACCGTGCCGGCCCAAGTTAGTAGTTTCTTACAAAACTAAACTCTCTCTTACCATAAAATCCAGTGGTCATGCTCCTTGGTATTTATCAAAGAGAGTTGAAAACTTATGTCCACACAAAAACCTGCACATGGATGTTTATAGCAGCTTTATTTATGACTGCCAAAATGTGGAAACAACCATCATGTTCTTTAGTAGATGAGTGAATAAATACATTGTGTTACATCCAATCAATGGAATATTATTCAATGTTAAAAAGAAATGAGCTATCAAGTCATGAAGAGACATAGAGAAAAAATGTGTCTATATTACTAAGTGAAAAAAGCCAATCATACATACTGTGTGATTCCAACTATATGACACTCTGGAAAAGGCAAAACTATGGAGACAATAAAAAGACCAGTGGTTTCCAGGGGTGTGTGTGTGGAGTGGTGGGAGGGATGTACAAGCAGAGCTCAGAGGATTTTCAGGCCAGTGAAAATCCTGAAATTTCAAACTTGTTCAACAGTAAATTTGAATTTGCCCCTCCCCCTGGCCCTTGGCAACCACCATTCTACTTCCTGCTTCTATCAGTGTTACTATTTTAGATACCCCACGTAGGTGGAATTGTGCAGTATTGGTCCTTCTGTGACTGGCTTATTACACTTATCATAATGTCCTCAAAGTTCACTCATGATGTCACATACGGCAAGATTTCCTTCATTTTAAGGCTGAATAATATTCATTGTATGGCTATACCATATTTTCTTTATCCACTCATCTGTTGATCGATATTAAGTTAACATCTTGGAAATTGTGAATAAGGCTGCAGTAAATATGGCGGTATAAATATCCTTTCAAGATGCTGATTTACATTATTTTGGGTAAATACCCATAAGTGGGAAACTGGATCATATGGTAGTTATATTTTTAATGTTTTGAGGAAACTCCATACTGTTTTCTGTAGTCACTACACTATTATATATTCCCATAAACAGTGTAGAAAGGTTCCACCTTCTACACATCCTCACCAACACTTGTTATATGTTTCTTTTTGATAATAGACATACTAACAGGTGTGAGGTGATATCTCCTTATGGTTTTGATTTGCATTAACTTGATTGTTAGTGAAATTGAGCATTTATTCATTTATTTGTTGACCACTTGTATGTCTTTTTGGAGATACATCTATTCAAGTCCTTTGCCCGTTTTTTAATCAGGTTATTTGGATTTTTACTAATGAGTTGTGGGAGTTCTTTATATATCTTGGATATTAACTCCTTATCAGAGTTTTCAAATGTTTTCTACTATTTCATAGATTTTCTTTTCACTCTGTTGATATGTCAGAACATTGCTGTGCAGAACATTTTAGTTTGATATATTCCCACTTGTTGATTTTTGGTTTTGCTGCCTGTGTTTTTAGTGTCATATCCAAGAAATCATTGCCCAGACCAATGACATGAAGCTTCTCCCCTCTATTTTCCTCTGGGAGATTTACAGTTTCAGGTCTTACTTTTAAGTCTTTTTTTTTATTGAGGTAAAATTGGTATATAACGTTATATAAGTTTCAAGTGTACAATATTGTAATTTGACATCTGTATATACTACAAAGTGATCACCACCAGAAGTCTGGTTACCATCTATCACCATATGATTGACTCCTCTCACCCATTTGCCCATCCCAACCTCCTTCCACTCTGGTAACCACCAATCTGTTCTCTGTGTCTATGAGTTTGTTCTTGTTTTGTTTGTTTTAGATTCCAAACATGAGCGAAATCAAATGGTATTTGTCTTTCTCCATCTAACTTATTTCACTTAGTGTAGTATCCACAGGGTTCATTCATGTTGTGTCAAATGAGAAGAATTTATTCTTTTTTATGGCTGAGTAGTATTCCATTGTGTATGTACATATATATGTATATATATATGCATATATATACACCTCATCTTCTTTATCCATTCATACATTGATGTAAGCCCCATTGGTTTTCAAAGCCAGACATATGGAGGGCTCATCCCTCCACTGCAGATCCCAAGGGTTGGGGTGTCTGGTGTGGAGTACAAACCCCTTGATTTTCATGGCTAAGCTCCATTTATTTATTTATTGAGATTTCTCCTGATCGTGGGTCACCACACGTGGGGTGGGAGTTTTGGCAAGAGCGTGTCTCTGCCTCTCCTACCTGTCTCAATGTGGTCCTTTTATCTTTTGTTGTGGAGCAGGTGTTCAGCTAGTTCTCAAGTTATATTCAAGAGGAATTTTATATATATATATATATATATATATATATATATATATATATATATATATATATATATGCGTGTGTATATTTGTTGCATCCATGGGAGGAAGTGAGTTCAGAATCTATCTATACTGCCATTTTGAATCCCTTTCCTACTTTTAAGTCTTTAATCTGTTTTGAATTGATTTTTGTGTATGGTGTAAGATGAGGGTTCAATTTCACTCTTTTGCATGTGGAGATCCAGTTGTTGCAGCACCATTTGTTGAAGAAACAATTCTTTCTACATTGTGTATGCTTGGCATCTCTGTCGAAGATCAGTTGACCATATATATGTGGATTTATTTACAGCTTCTCTATTCTACTCCATTGATTTTTACATCTGTCTTCATGCCATTGTCATGTTGTTTTATTATTGTAGCTTTTTAATAAATTTTTAAATCAGAATATGTCATGCCTCCAACATTTTCTTTCTTGTTCAAGATTGCTTTGGCTATTTGGAGTCCTTTGTGATTCCATGTGAATTTTAGAATTGTCTTTTCTATTTCTGTAAAAAAACACCATTGGGACTGTGAAATCTATTTTAGTGAATCTGCATAGCCCTTTGGGTAGAAAGTATATTTCAACAATATAAAGTCTTCTAATCCAGGAAACAGGATGTCTTTCCATTTACTTGTGTCTTCTTTAATTTCTCCCATCAATATTTTCTAGTTTTTAGTTTATGTCTTTTACTTCTTTAGTTAAGTTAATTCCTAAGCTTTTTATTCTTTTTGATGGTAATGTAAATAGGATTGTTTTCTTAATTTCTTTTTTGGATAAATTATTGTAAGTGTATAGAAATACAACTGATTTTGGTATGTTGATTTTGTATCCTCAAATTTACTTAATTTGTTTATTACCTCTAACAGGTTTTTAGTGGAGTCTTTAAGGTTTTCAACATATAAGATTATGTCATCAAAACAGAGATAAATTTACTTTTTTCTTTCCAATTTAGATGTCTTTTATTTCTTTTTCTTGCCTAACTGTTATGTGTAAAAATTCCAGTACTATGTTGAATAGGAATGGTGGTGATGGGCACCTTTGTCTTGTTTCTAATTTTAGCATGAAAGCTTTCAACCTTTCACTGTTGAGTGTGATGTTAAATCTGAGTATGTTCCATATGGTCTTTATTATGTCGAGGCATGTTTCTCCTATATCCAATTTGTTGAGAGTTTTTATCATGAAAGGATGTTGAATTTTATCAATTGCATTTTCTGCATCTATTGAGATGATCATATAATTTTTATCTTTTGTTCTATTCATGGGGTATATCACATTTATTGGTTTTCATATGTTGAACCATCCTTGTATCACAGGGATAAATCCCAGTTGATTATAATGTATGATCCTTTTAATGCGTTGTTGAATTCACTTTGCTAGTATCTTCTTGAGAATTTTTGCACCTGTACTCATCAGAGATATTGGCCTGTAGTTTTCTTTACTTATAGTGTCTTTATTTTGTTTTTGAATCAGTGTAATGCTGGACTCATAAAATAAATTTGCAAATATTTTCTCCTCTTCAAGTTTGGCAAGAGTTTGAGAAGAATTGGCATTAACTCTTTTCTAAATGTTTGGTAAAACTCATCTGTGAAACCATGTGATTCTGGGATTTTCTTTGTTGGGAGGTTTTTGATTACTGATTTAATTTACTTACTTGTTTTGGCCTGTTCAGATTTTCTATTTATTCATGATTTAGACTTGGTAGGTTATGTGTTTTTAGGAATTTATTCACTTCTTTTAGGTTGTCCAATTTGTTGGCATATAATTTTTATTTAGTCTCTTATAATTCTTTGTATTTCTCTGGTATCACTTGTAATGTCTTTTGTTTCATTTATAGTTTGATTAACTTGAGTCCTCTCCCTTTTTTTCTTGGTAAGTACAGCTAAAAGTTTGTCTATATTGTTTATCTTTTTAAAAAACTCTTAGTTTTGTAGATCATTTCTATTGTATTCTATTCTCTATTTCATTGATTTCTGTTCTGATCTTGGTTATCTCCTTCTGCTAATTCTGGGCTTAGTTTGTTCTTGTTTTTCTAAAGTTAGGTTGTTTATTTAATATCTTTCATTTTTTTAATGTCGGCATTTATCAATATAAACTTCCATGTTAGCACTGCTTTTTCTGCATCCCATCACTTTTGGCATCTTGTGTTTTCATTTTTGTTTGTTTCACCATTTTTTATAAATTTCCTTTTGATTTCTTCTTTGACCCATTGGTTGTTTAGGAGTGTGTTAATTTCCAAATATTTGTGAGTTTTCCAGTTTTTCTTCTGTTACTGATTTCTAGTTTTATACCATTGTGGTCAGAAAAGATTGTTGTTATGATTTCATTCTGTTGAAATTTGCTAAGACTTGTTTTGTGACCTAATATATGATATATTCTGAAGGATATTCCATGTGTGCTTGAGAAGAATGTGTATTCTGCTACTCTTGGATGGAATGTTCTTTAAGTCTGTTAGGTCCATTTGGTTTAATCTATAGTTCAAGTCCAATGTTTCCTTACTGATTTTCTGTCTGGATGATCTATTGTTGAAAATGGGGTATTGATAACCACTAATATTATTATATTATTGTTGATTATTACTCTCTTTAGATCTATTAGTGTTTGCTTAATATATTTAGGCCCTCCAATATTGGTTGCATATATATTTACAATTATTTTATTCTCTTGATATATTGACCCCTTTATCATTATATAATGACATTCTTTGTCTCTTGTTACAGTTTTTGACTCAATGTCCATTTTGTCTGATAAAGTATAGCTACCCCTGCTCTCTTTGCTTTCCTTTTGCATGGAATATCTTTTTCTATCCCTTCACTTTGAGGCTATGTGTGCTCTTAAAGCTGAAGTGAGTCTTTTGTAGGCATCATATAGTTGGGTTTTGGTTTTTTTAATCCATTTAGCCACTCTATACCTTTTGATTGGAGAATTTAAGCCATTTATATTTAAAGTAATAATTGATAGGTAAGGACTTACTATTGCATCTTGTTAATTGTTTTCTGGCTGTTTTTTAGTAGCTTTGTTCCTTTCTTTTTCTCCTGCTGTCTTCCTTTGTGAATTGATGATTATCCATTGTGGTACTCTTTGATTCCCTTCTCTTGATCTTATATGTATCTACTATTGGTTTATGTTTTGTGCTTACTCTGAGACTTACTTAAAACATCTTATTGATATAACCATCTATTTTAAGATAATAAAAACTTACTTTATCACATACAAAAACTCTAACCTTTTACTTGCCCCTCATATATTATGTTTTTGATGCGACATTTTACATCTTTTTCTATTGTGTATTTTATGGTTATTTTGAATTTGCTGCCTGTTAAATCATATATTACCATATTATTAGGGTCAGTTTCTGGAGATTAATCTTGTTTCTTTTGGAGGAATATATCTTCCCATTTCTTAATTTTCCATGACTCTTTGTGTTGGTATCTGCCCATTAGAAAAAAACATCCAATCTTACGGTCTTAATTGACTAGGCTTGTTCAGGAATCAACCCTCACCTCTTAGTCTGACCAAAGATTCTGGAAGGCCTCTCAATATGTTGTACTAGTCCAAATTTCCATTATTCTTCTTAGTGGCCCCCTGTCATGTAGAGTATTTTGGTCCCATCAGTGCTCAGAGATAGGTGAGATAAAACACAGTCCCTTAGGTAATTCCTAGAATGTCAGAATATTGGATATGTGGTCCAACTCTTTTCCTCCCCAGAGAGAAGCAGGATCTGGGGTTTTGTTTTGTTTTGTTTTCTGAGGAAGATTCACCCTGAGCTAACATCTGTGTCAATCTTCCTCTATTTTGTATATGGATAGTCGCCACAGCATGGCTGACAAGTGGTGTAGGTCCATACCTGGGATCCAAACCCAAGCAATTGGGCTGCAGAAGTGGAGCATGTGGAACTTTAACCACTAGGCCATGGGGCCAGCCCCATGATCTGGAGTTTTTTACCCACTCACTCTGTGCTGAGCTGAAAGAAGGGGTTCTGACAAGTGCTTGTGTGCTAGCCCAAACAACTATATTGGTTCTCATTGATCCTCAGGTATCTAGAGTATGCCAGATCCTGTCAGTGCTCTGAGACAGGTAAGGCAGAAACCAGTATCTTTAGCAGCCCCAGAAAAGTTTGAATGTTGGATAATTGGTCCAACTTTCCCCCTCCATGAAGAAGCCAGGAGCTAATGTTTTCCTTCTGATCATATGCTACAATGCCAGAGGCAGGGATTCTGGTGAAAGAATGTCTTGCATTTTCCGATCAGCTTCAACGTGGCTGGTTTCATGCTCACTCTGGGTACAGGAGCCTCTCAACTAGTTTCTGGATTTCTTACCAACGGAATTTGTCTATGTGTTGTGGTTGAACTGGTGTGTTCATGTGGGGAAGGAGAGTCGAGGGCTCCTTATTCGACCATTTTTCTAATGTATCTTTCTCAATTGTATTTCTGTGCAACAGCAATGAACAATATGAAAATAAAATTTGAACTATTTCATTTAAAATAGGATCAAAGGAATAACTATTTAGGAATAATTTTAACAGAATATTTACAGGACTTTTACACTGAAAATCACAAAACATTATTGAAAGAAATTAAATAAAAGCTAATCAAAGTTAAATCTATCCCCATATAATGAAATATAAGGCTTAATATTGTTTAAATGGCAATACTTTCCAAATTGAGTTACAGATTCAACACCATTCTTAATAAAATCTCAGCTTGCTTGTTGAAGCAGTTGACAAGCTGCTCCTAAAATTATTATTGGAATGCAAGGGACAGAGAATAGCCAAAACAATCTTGAAAAAGAAGAAAAAATTTGGAGAACTCAAACTTCCTGATTTAAAAATTACTACAAAGCTACAATAATTAGGACAGTGTAGTACTGGCATAAGAATAGACATATACATCAAAGGAATAGAATCAGAATTTAGAAATAAACACATATTTTTATGGTCAATAGAGTTTTGAAAATATTGCAGTAAAGAATAGTATATTCATGGTTCAGCCATTATAGAAAATAGTGTGGAAGTTATTCAAAAAATTAAAAATAGAACTACCATATGATCCAGCAATTGCACTTTTGGGTATTTATCCAAAAAAAATGAAAACACTAACTCAAAAAGATATATGCACCCCAGTGTTCATTCCAGCATTATTTACAATTCCAAGGTATGGAAACAACCTGAGTGTCCATCAGTTGAGGAATGCATAAAGAAAATGTGATATATATATATATATATATATACACACACAAACACAGACATACAATGGAATATTATTCAGTCACAAAAGAGAAAGAAATCTTGCCATTTGCAACATCATGGAGGGACCTTGAGGGCATTATGCTAAGTGTAATAAGTCAGACAGAGAAAGACAAATACCATATGATCTCATTCATATGTGGAAATAAAAAAAAAAGACTAAGATTATAGATACAAAGAACAGACTGATTGTTACTGGAGGTGTGATTTGGCCAAAATATGTGAAGGGGCTCAAAAGGTACAAACTTTCAGTTATAAAATAAATAAGTCATGAAGACGCAATGTACGACATGGTGACTATAGTTAACACTGTATTGTGGAGTCGTGTCAGCATCAAGGCAATGTGAGTTGCTCCCTTTGTCTCTTCCCTCTAAGTTACAACCAGTAGGACATCCATAGACCAACAAAGGATCCTCTGCACAGCTCCTCAGAATGTCTGAGAGATCTATACATCTATACATCTGCAGACGGGTGGATTGGACCTCATGCAGGTTGCAGAAGCAGGGGAACAGTGGTGGTGGCTCGTGAGATCAGAGGTGCCAGAAACTGTGGCAGCACCTGCAACCAGAGGTGTCAGAAACTGTGACAACTTCTGTGACAACTCCCAGCAAAGGCTCTAAGAACTGAGGTGGCTCACACAACTGGAGGCTCCAGGAACTGGCACAGTTCCTGTGAATAAAGGCTACAGGAATTGTAGCAGGGCCTGCAATCTGGCCCCCTCCCCACTCCCCAGCAGTGACAATGGTGCCTGAAAACCCAGCCCAACCAAGCAGGGGCTACACGCAAGACCTTGGTGCCCCTGCAAGTGGTAGCACCATCTGTGACCTGAGATTCCAAGAACCACTGTTGCACCCAAGAACAGAGGCTCAAGGAACTTTACTGGTGCCCAATATGAAAGGCTCCAAGAACTACAGCAGTGCTCATGACCCAGTCCCTCTCCCTACCTCAGCAGCAGTGGTGGTGCTTGTGATCTAAGCACCCAGCAAACATGGCAGTGCCCAAACCAGAGGCTCCAGTAACTGTGGCAGTGCCAAAAACTATATTAAGTTGATAGTCTCTTAAGTTTAACCTCTTAGTAAAAGCCCTACACTTTTACTCCCCTCCCCCCATATTTTGTGTCTTTGATATCGTATGTAACCTCTTTTTTTGTGTGTATATCCCCTATTCTCTTATCATGGAAATAGATAGTTTTAGTACTTTTGTCTTTTGATCTTCATATTAGCTTTATAGGTGGTTGATCTGCCACCTTTACTGTATATTTGCCTTTACTAGTGATATTTTTTTCTATGATAATTTTCCTATTCCTATTTGTGGTCTTTTCCACCTAAATAAGTCCCTTTAACATTTCTTATAAGGCTGGTTTAGTGGTGATAAACTCCTTTATTTTTTACTTGTCTGGAAAACTCTTTATCCCTCCTTCCATTCTGAACGATAACCTAGATGGGTAGAGTATTCTTGGTTGTAGTTTTTATTCCTTTCAGCAATTTGAATATATCGTATTACTCCCTTATAGCCTGTAAAGTTTCTACTGAGAAGTCAGCTGATAGCCTTATGGGGTTTCCTTTGTATGTAACTTGTTGCCTTTCTCTTGCAGCTTTTAGGATTCTCTCTTTATCTTTAATTCTTGACATTTTAATTATAATCTGTCTTGATGTGGGCCTCTTAGGATTCCTCTTGTTTGGTGCTCTCTGTGCTTCCTGTACCTGGATATCTATTTCCTTCCTTAGGATAAGAAAGTTTTCAGCTATTATTTCTTCAAATAGTTTCTCTGCCCATTTGTCTCTCTCTTCTTCTGGGACACCTATAACATGGATATTAGTACACTTGATGTTGTCCCAGAGGTCCCTTAGACTGTCCTCACTCTTCTTAATTCTTTTTTCTTTGTTCAGCTTGGATGATTTCCTCTACTCCTTAGACCATCTCCCTGATCCATTCTTCTGTGTCATCTACTCTGCTGTTGATTCCTTCTAGTGAATTTTTCATTTCCATTATTGTATTCTTCAGTTCTGGTTGGTTCTTTTTTATATTTTTCAATTCTTTGTTGAATTTCTCACTGAGTTCATCTATCCTTCTCCTAAGATCAGTGAGCATCCTTTTGACTATTAGTTTGTACTCTATATCATATAGATTGTTTATTTCTGTTTTGTTTAGTTCTTTTTTTGAGGATTTGTCCTATTCCCTTATTTGGAACTTATTCCCTTGTCTCCTCGTTTTGCCTACTTCTCTGTGCTTTTATCTATGTACTAGGTAGATCAGCTAAGACTCCTGGTCTTAGAGATCTGGTCTTATGTAAGAGAAGCCTTATGGGGCCCAGCAATGTGCTTCCCTCTCATCACCAGTTCCAAATGTTCCAGGAGTGTCCCCTGTGTAGGCTACATTGTTTCTTCTGTTGTGGCAGTGTTCCTCTTGCTTCAGTCACACAGGTAGGCTAGCCTGGCCTGTGGGCCACTTCATTTTAAGGCTGAGCTGTGTGCAGATACTACAGTCACTTTAGTCACTTTATTGGGTGTAGTGAGCCCCAACACAGCTGGCTACAAGGTCTAATAGCACACACCTGCTGCTGTTTTGCTGTTATGTGAATCAAGCCCCCAGTCTGGCTGGTTTCTAGGCTCAGGGGCTCACAATCGCTCTAGGCATCCAGTTTTTGAGGCTGTTGTCCACTCTCTCAGGAGTGCAGCTGGGTGGGGTTGGCCTCAGAATTGGCAGCACACAATATTTTCAGGCATTGAAAGGTGGCACATGTCCCCTGCATGGCTGTTTGAGAAGGCCAGTGTCACAAGTCTGCTGCAGCTGACAAGCCCTACAACCCGGGGGCCCACACCCCTTGCCAAGGCAATCCTGCCCCATGTGCATGCCCCACCCCACCGAGGTGAACCCACTCAGCAGAGGTCCCACACACCCTACTTATGTGGGCCCACAAGTTCCCCAGGGGGTTGCTGGTGGGTGGGGCCAGTCTCTAGGGCAGGCTGCCTGCCCCGGCTGAGCTGGATTAAATCAGTGTTCTAGTGGGCAGGACAAACCCCTGCACTAACAGGCCAGAGGAAGAAATCCAATGGCGTCTGCCGGGTCTGTGTCAGCTCGCCTGTACTAGGTTACAACAGTGGCTACCGTGAGTGTCTTAGTCCCTGAGGGCTGGGGACAGTCACTTCCCACCTCTCTGAGATGCACCCAGAGTCTATCAAGTGAGTCTTTCACCAAAGGACTGTGCACCCTTCTTTCTCGTGGTTTTGTGTTGGTTTTTGGAGTGGGTGAATCTCTGCATTGGCCTTTGAAGAGCAGGCTTTTCTTTCTCATATGTTCAACAGCTTTTCCGGGTGTACTCCCCATTGGTTTTAATAGCCAGCAAAGCCAGGCATTATGGTACACATAATGCTGTGCTGAATTCAAAGGCTGTTTATTGTTGTATAGCTCTCCCACTCAGATCCCTTGCTCCTCTAGGAAAAGAGTCATACCTTAAGATTGCTCCCGGCTGGAAGCACTGCACCTAGAATGTAGTTTTTTCCTCAGCAGAAAAGTATTTCTGTCTCTTCCACCTTTGTCAGTGTTGTCCCTTGTTGTGGGGGTTCTTTTTATCCAGTCTCCAGTTCTCTCTCAGAGGTAATTTTTCAACGGGAAGTTGTAGATTTGCTGTGTCCATAGGAGGAGGTGAGTTCAGAGTCCTCCTATACCACCATCTTCTCAGAAATCCCCAAAAGGAGTGCAATTCTAAAATATGCCTGAAAATAGAGCACCATAAATATTTGGTCAATAGCAATAATGCCTATCACATTAGGAGGAGGTGAATGTGTTATATGCATAGGCAAAAGAGTGCACATGGATTGTTGAGTTGCCACAGGGGCCAAATGTGGCAGCGGTTGCTAATTATTCCCTAATGTCCATTTTCTCTTTTTTTCATTCATAATAAAAGCCCTAAATTATAGCTAAACATATGGCTATCTAGAATCTCAGTCTAATTCTCAGACAACTGTGGCCGTGTTAACAAGTCTGGCAAATGTGATATAAGCAGAATTGGTATATGTATCATCTAGGAAGATTTCTTAACGGAAGGACATATATTCTACTCTCTTATTCCTTCTTCCCACTGTCTTAAATGTGAATATTGTGGTTGAAACTTAAGCAGCAATCTTGACTCATAAGATAGAAACTACAAGGTGAGGATGACAGAACAAAAGTTGGAAGATGCCTGAGTCATTCATGTCTATGGAGTTGACAATGTGTTCCTGTATGTTTGCAGGTATTGTAAATAAGAAAATAATTTCTATCTTACTTAAGCCATTGTTATTTTAGGTTTCTGTCACTTGTAGCTGAACTTTATCTTAGCTATATAAGCAAGTATTATTTTGTAAGAGAAAAAGCAATAAACAAATAAAATTAATACGGTTTACATATGGGACTATATATTTTAACCAAGCTGTATGAGTGAGTGTTTTATTAGTTACCACTTGCTATGATAATGCTGTTAACAAACCACCTCCAAAACTCAGTACTTAAAACAACTACCATTTCTTTCTCACTCTTTGACCATGCTAAGCTGGATTGGCTGGATTGCTTGGGCTTGGTTTCAGGCAGTGAGTTGTGTTCAGGTATATGTGTTCTATGTGTCTTCTCAATCTGGAACCAGTGGCTGCCCAGAACATGTTTTTCTCATATTGGGAAATAGGGGTCTAAGAGGCTTAGCCAAACCATACAAAAACACTTAATAGGCTAAAGCAAGTCACATATCCCAGTCCAGCATCCCTGAAAGAGTGGGGAGAGTAAAATGAATATTACCTGAATAGTAATACAATTTACCACAGTTACTATGGAAGCTAATGTGTGGCCACACACACATACACACAGACACCAGACATACAATCATACAACTACTTCCCTTAAGTTTCAGTTTCTGTTGGTTAAAGTTCACAGTTTCTTTATCTTCAGCATTATCCTCTAGACTTATAACTTTCCGTCAAAATTTAAACATGCTCAGAGTTTGACTACATTAAAAGTTTCCTTCTATACTATATCCTCCTTCAGTGATTGCCTTTTTTTGGCCTCTTCAGAGCCCAACTTTTAGATCTAGAATAGCCAAAAAAGTAGAATTTAATGAAAGAATACTGATGATATATCATATAACTCCCCAAAAGACATAAGCATATTTTAGTCTCCTTTTTAAGCAAAAATCAACAACAATAACAACAACAACAACAAAAATCCTTTCACCATGGAGATGGTAATACAGTGGGCAGCCCTCAAAACTAAATCATTAAAGTAAAAAAGGTAGTCCAAGGAAGTACTGCAGAGGGTAGAAACAGAGGTTACTGAAAAAGCAAAAGAATGAATGCCCAATGCAATGTGTATCTGATCATATTTGCAAATGTTAAATACAATTTATTTTTTCCATTCATTTTTTCTGCCCATTATGTTTTTCCCTCTTTTAGACAGTAAAGACAGCTTTTATATACACATAGCTTCAGAGCAAGGGTGGACTCAGCTTTGATCAAATAAGTCACTTAAGTGTATTAAGAAGTTAAAAATTTAGCATAAACAATAATTTTAATAATTGCAGCTTGTTACTACAAATGTGATAAACTTGGATTTGAATATCAAGAGTTTGTATAAATTGTTTCTTAAAGAAGAGGAACCAGAATCATAAAAATGTCAATAATATTCCAAGTATTGTGTAGATTGAATATAATTTCATTCAAAATTTTTTTCTTTCTATGTAACTATTGTAGAGTAAATGGCTGAGAACAAACAAGACATTTCAAAAAAAAACTAGGAGGAAAGAAATGCTGTACTGGAAATCATGGCTTATTACAAAGCAATAGTAAGTGATAAAGTGTGTTATTTTCACAAAAAGAGACAAATTAATAGAATAGGATAGAGATCCTGGAAAAAGATACATTTGATATCTAACAAATGTGGCATTAAAAATCCATGAGGAAATGATGAACATTTCTATAAATGGTATAGAGATAAATGCTTATCTATATGGAAAAATTTTTGGATCTATACCTAATAAATTAAACAAAAGTACATTCACATGGGCTATAATGTGAAAAGCCAGACTTTAAAACTTAGAAGAAAATATGGGAAATTATCCTTACAAGCACAAGGTGGAAAACATTTGCTTAAACAAGTACATCAAATACCTCAACAAGTACTATGACAGTAGATTGTTCATTTGCCTTTCAGTGTTTTTAAGGAATGCCCTCTACTTAGCTACTTTTCCAATCTAAGAGAGCTCTGAGTTAGGCTAAACAAAGGCAAGTATCTTACATCAGCACTTCAGGGAATCCCTAAGACCAAAACAGACAAACACAATTCCTTGAGAATAAAGCCCACTCTGCTCCCTCTGGCACCATGTATACACACTGAGTACTTGGGCTGCCGACTTCAAGACCTCTGCCGTGCCAAGGAGGAATACAGGGCAAGGCTAAGTTAAACACAACAGAGTTCTCCTACAATATTTAAATTACCTTTTTCTTGATTCAGCATTTGCATGACTGCTGTAAACTTTTATCTATATTCCAAAGTTCTGACAAAGTTGATTCTGACAATTTTTGTTTATATTTTAGGTGGCTTTGTAGAGGGATGGACCCTCGGAGTTCCCTACTTTGTCGTTTTTGCTGATGTCACTTCATTGTGGTTTTGGTTTGCATTTCCTTAATGATTAATGACGTTGAGCATCATTTCACTTGCTTATGGGCCATTTGTATATCTTCTTTAGAGAAATGTCTATTTAGATCTTTTGCCCATTTCTATTTTTTTCACATTTTGCAGTTGTATATTCCACTTACAAGCTCTTATAAGGTTTTATATTTGTAAATACTTGATTGCAGTCCATATATACTGCATTTTCACTTTGTTTACAATGTCTGTTAAAGACCGAAGACTTAAAGGTTAAAGAACATTTTAATTTTGATGAATGAACAGTTTTTCATGTCCTATTTACAGAACATTTTCGAACACCCAATATCCCTAAGTTTTCCTTTATTGTTTTATTATGGAAAACTTATAGTTTTATTTTTTTTAGAAAAAGTTTGAGGTTTTTTTTTTTTACTGTGAATATACAATTGTTTTAGCAACCTGTGTTGTCTCTCCAAATATATGGACCTTCTTTAATTTCTGTCAGCAGTGCTTTGATTTTTCCAGTGTGCACATCATGCAAATATTTTTAAAATATGCTACTAAGTATTTTATATATTTTGATGTTATTGTAAATGATATTTTTAAATTTAAAATTTCCATTTATGATTATTCACTCATAGCATATAGAAATAAATTGATTTTGTGTATTGAGCCTCTATGCTGTGCCCTTAGAAAACTCAGTTGCTGGTTCTAACATTTTTGTTTTGTATATTTTATTCATATGAATTTCTGCATATATAATTGTGTCATTTGAAAACAAACTGTTTAATTCTTCCTTTCTCATCTCTTATGCATTTTTTCTTGCCTTTTTTGCAACGATTAGAGTCTTCAAGACAATGTTGAATAGCAGTGGTGACAGCAGACATTTTTGTCTTGCTCTTAATATTAGGTAGAATATGTTCAGTATTTCATCATTAAATATGATACAAGCTTAATAAAATGTCCTTAATAAAGGACATTCATGGATGCCTTTTTTCTGTTTTAATACATTTACTTCTATTCCTAGATTACTGAGAATTTTTTTTATATTTTCAGTGCTTTTCTGCATCATTAGCAATATCATAATTTTATGTTTTTAGTATGTTTAAATACTGATTTACTTTAGTCAAATTTTTAAACCTAAAACAAACTTGCATTCTGAGGATAAAATCAACTTGTTTGTGATGTATTATCCTTTATGTATTATTGAAATCAAATTGCAATTGTCTTGTTAAGAATTGGCATCCATGTTTGTAACTGGTCTGCAGTTTTCTTTAATGTCTTGTCTTTTCTCTTTTGGTATCATGGTCATTGCAGACTTATAGAATAAGTTAGGAAGTGTCATCTCTTCTATTTTCTGGTTCCGTTTATTTAAAAAGTATACTAATTATCTCTTAATTGTTTACTACATTTTACAACTCATTTGGACCTGAAGGTTTCTTTTCGAGAAGGTCTTTACAGCAAATTCAAAGTTTTAAATATATATATGGACATTTAATTTATCTACTTCTTCTTTGTGAGCATTGGAATTTTTTGTCTTAGGAGGAATTTTCCATTTCATCTCTGTTGGCAAATTTATTGATGTAACATAACTAAACATTTCTTTATTTTTCTTTTAATTCTGTAATAGCTATTTTTTTTTTTTTTGTGAGGAAGATCAGCCCTGAGCTAACATCCATGCAAATCCTCCTCTTTTTGCTGAGGAAGATTGGCCCTGGGCTAACATCTGTGCCTATCTTCCTCCACTTTATATGGGATGCTGCCACAGCATGGCTTGACACGTGGTGCATCTGTGTGCACCCGGGATCTGAACCTGGGCTGCCAGCAGCAGAGCATGCACACTTAACTGCTATGCCACCCTGCCGGCCCCTGTAATATCTATATTGATAGCAACTTTTTCTTCCCTGATGTTGGTAATATGTTTCTTTACTCTTTTTTTCTCAGACATTTTTCCCAGACTGTTCCGGGTAGAATTTTATTGATCTTCTCAAAGAATATGCTGTTGCTTTCATTTATTTTCCCTAGTCATTTTTTGTTTTCCATGTCATTGATATCTGCTTTTATTCTTACTATTCCCTTCCATTTCCTAACCACATATTTCAAGTTTTTTATTTGCTACTTTTTTAAAGATAGAAGCTTAGATCATTCATTTGAGGTATTTCTTTTATTCAAATGTATATGTTTGATGCTGTAAATTTTCCTGTACAAACTTTTTGGCTGCATCCCACAAATTTTTAGATGTTGGGATTTTATTTTTATTCAGTTTAAAATATTTTTAATCTCCCCTGTATTTCTTCTTTGACCCATGAGTTCTTTAAAAGTGTGTTTAATTTACAAGCGTATGGAGATTTTTCAGAACACACTGTTATTAATTTCTCATTTATTTAATTGTGGATAAAGAATGTACGTCACATGACTTAAATCCTTGCAAATTTACTGAGGCATGTTTTATGACCTCGAATATAGTATATCTTGGAAAATATTGCATTTAAACTTGAAAAGAATGTTTATTCTGCTTATATTTTTTGGTGAAAATTCTAGACATCATAAAAATAACCTTATTTGGCAGAGTATTTACCAAGTCTACTATATGCTCACTGATTTTCTGTTTAATTTTTCTATCAATTAGTGAGAGAGGGATATTGCAATCTTCAACTATTTCTGTAGATTCGTTCATTTTTTCAGTTCTATTATTGTTTGCATTATGAATATTGAAACACTGTTTTTAAGTGGATGGACCTTTAACATTTTTATGTACTATCAATAAAGTTACCCACTTATCATTATGAAATGACTTTCCCTATCCTTGTAAAATTATTTGCTCTGAAATCTGTGTCATTTGATTTTAATACAGGTACTCAAACATGCTGCTTTTGAGTAGTGTTAACATGATATGTCTTTTCTGTCTTTTTATGTTTTACCTATCTGTGTCTTCCTATTTAAAATGTGTTTATTATTATTAGCATATAATTGAGTCCCACTTATATAGCCAATATGACAATCTCTACATTTTAATTGTATATATTTTAATATAATATCATCATCAACATCGACATCAATAGATATCACTGGGTTTAATTGGCCATCTTGCTAAACATTCTCTATTTGTACCATCTGTTCTTTTAAACACTTCCTACTTTTGGCTTAATTAATTAATTTTATCATGCTATTTTGATCTATTATTGACTTATTACATATAATTACTTCCTTTTTAAATAGTTTTCCTAGAGTTTAAAAATACATTTTTCAAATATCATAGTTTATCTTGAACTAATATTACATCACTTTGTGTATGCTGTAAGAACACTACCACAGTATACTTCCATTTCATCTTACCAATTCTTTGATATTTTTGCTATATATGGTATATACATAAAACTCGAAAACATAATATTTTTGCTTTAAACAATCTGTTATTTTTAGGGGTATTTATAAGATGAGAACTAAATTTTTATATTTCTTCACATATTTACCATTTTCAATGTTTTTCATTTCTTTATATAGATCCAGATTTCCGTCTGGTATTATTTTTCTTCTGCCTGGAAAAATTATTTTGACATTTCTTGTACGATGGTTCTGCTGGCCATTAATTCTCTCAAACTAGGTCAGTCTTAAAAATAATTTAGCCTTTCTTTTTTTAAATATATGTTCATAGGTATGGAATTCTATGCTGAAAATTTTTTATTTCAGTACTTTGATCACTCTAGTGTCTACTGGATTGCACTTTATTCCTACAAAAAGTCAACTGCCATTCTTGTTTATTCTTCTTTATGTAATATGACTTTTTTCCTCTGACTGCTTTTGAGATTTTTCTCTTTATTACTGTTCTTCAGCAATTTGAGTCTTGTTTGTTTTGATCTGTCTCCTTTATGTTTGTCAGGCTTTCATTTTGTTGAGTTCTTGATTCTGTAGGTTTTAGTTTTTATCAACTTTGGAAAGTTTTCACTCATTTTTTAAAATATTTCTTTTATCTTCCCCTAATGATCTATTTTTCTGGTACTATTACAAATATATTATGCTCCATGAAATTGGCCTGCTGATGCTGTCTTTATTTCTTTCAGTCTTTTTCTTTTCCTCTATATGGTTCATTATGGACGATTTCAATTGCTTTGTCTTCAAATTCACAAATCTTCACCTACACAATGTCTAATCCGTTGTTAATCCCATCCGGGTAATTTCTCTTTTCAGATAATGTTTTTTTGTTAATCCCAGAAGTTAAATATAAGTATTTTTTGTACATTGTTGAGTGCTGGATTTTATTGCACCCCTATTAATATGGTTGTTGTCTCCCTCATTCTTCCTCCCTGGGATGCAGTTAAGATGCCTGTAATCATTTTTATGCTTTTGGGGCTCTTTTTAGAATTTTTTTAGAGTAGTCCCAGGAAAACACTCTAGGGTTTATTTGATCCCACTAGTGATGCTGTCTGAAGAGTCTATCCAATGCCTTGTAAATTAGGAGAACTTTCCACTCTAGTAGAACACAAACTTCCTGCCTCTGGGAGAAATCTGGTAATTTTTCTGCCTGCTCCTTTTCACTGTTTTTTTCCCCCCGGCCTAGGTTAGTTTATTCATAGATGTGTACTCATCAGTACTCAGCTGAAGACCTGAGGGGAACATTCTGTAGATCTCCCAAGCTTTCTCTATGGGTAGCTTTCTATTCTCCAGTACTCTGACACAAAATGGTAGCCACTTCAGCATCTCCTAACTCACAGCTCTGTCATTTCAATTCAGTATGAATACTGGGCCTTTTGTGTTTTCTCTAATTGTGCTGTGTCCCTCTCTTTAGTTAACAAGCTTTGCCATTTGTAGCATTTACCTTGTTTCTTTCCCTTCATACAGGAATTACTATCCTGAGTTGCCTGTTCTTCAATATGTGAAAAAAACTTTGTCTTATATTTTACACTATTTTGTAGGTGTTTAATGCAGAAGGGAAAATCTGGTCTCTGTTACTCTCAATCAATTAGGATTTGATACTCAATTTTATCCCCTCAATTATTTTCTATATTCATTTTATTTTTACTGGTAGCTCTAGGATTTAGAATATGCATCCTTAACTCATTGAAATACATTGTTAATTAATATTATTCAAGTTTCATTCAATGCAAGAATTAGATAGTATTATTCTACCTTCTGCCTTTATAAAATGTTTGCCATTTTTATCCTATATTTATATCCAAATATGTTGCTATAATCTTTGCAATAGATGTTTATTATTTTTTATTTCATATTCATAACACTTTGAATGTAATTTAAATATTATTTCATGGTTACATATATAAATAACATTTCCAGTTCTCTTCATTAATTTTTACAGATCCAAGTTGATGTCTGGATCATTTCCTTTCAAATTGACAGCTTCGTTTCATGATTATTTTTTAATTGAGGTCAGCTAGAAACGAATTCTCTCGGCTTTTATTTGAATATATCTCTATTTTTCCTTAATTTTTGAAAGATAAGATTTGCTAGATATTGAATTCTGAATTGACAGATTATTTCCCCCCAACATGTTAAAGATTTTATTCTACTCTCTTGTGGTTGTCATTGTTTCTTATGAGAAGTCAATAATATTTTTTATTATTACTTCCCCCAAAACTATGTTGTTTTGTCTATCTTTAAGATTTTCTCTTCATCCTTGGTTTTCTGCAGTTGACAATGCTGTACCTAAGTCTGTTCTTCTCCATATTCATTCTTTTTTGGATTGCTGAGATTTTTAGATCTGTATTTCATGTTTCCTGAGTTGTGGGAAAATGGCTATTATCTCTTCAAATACTTTATCTTCCTTATCGTTGCTCTCTTTCACTTCTGAGAATCCAATTAAACATATATTAATCATTTGATATTATCCATACTGGTATCAACTGCTAATTTATTTTCTTTTTTCCCTGTATTTCAGTTTTAATGATGTCTACTTCCAGTAATTGAGTTGAATAATCCCTTCTTTTGTGGTGTTCTGTCTGCTGTTAAGACTATACAATGAATATTTATTTCAGATACTTTATTTTTAGTTCTATAATTTCCAATTGGTTCTTATAAAAAAGTTCAATTTGTCTCTTTAAATCTCCTATCTTTGTATTCATTCTGTCCATGTTATCCTGCAAGTCTTAATACATTTGTAATAGCCTAAGGATCTGTTTTCATTTTCTTTTAAAATCTCTTGGTTTTTGATCACATCATCTTCTTTTCTCATATGCGTGAATATTGTTATTTTGAATGAAGTCTTGTATATAAAATTTTTGGAAATACTTTGATACTGTAGATGATGTAATTATCTAAAAAGGAATTATATTTGCTGTGCTAGGCAAATAAATTAGAAAACACTTTAACAGAATTAGAATTTGAGGTGATTTTAATAAGGTTTCTAGACCCTGGAAGGGCTATTTTTTAAATTCATCTTTTCTCTAGCCGTTAACTTCCATTTGTCCCCCATTGCTCTAAGTCTTTCAAAATTTCTGTCCTCCTTACAGCCACTCAAAGTATTATATGCAATTAGCAGATATCCCTGGGAAAAGTGTACCAAGTTCCAGTTTGACATCCCAGAGTTTTCTTCCTAGATCTTGGTGCCTTGTTAGTTTTTAGATGCCTTTATTTTTATTTATTTATTTATTTATTTATTCATTCATTTATTTTTGTGAGGAGATCAGCCCTGTGCTAACATCTTCCAATCCTCCTCGTTTTTTTTTTTGCTGAGGAAGACTGGCCCTGGGCTAATGTCTGTGCCCATCTTCCTCTACTTTATATGGGACACTGCCACAGCATGGCTTGCCAAGCAGTGCATCGGTGCGTGCCTGGGATCCGGGCAGGCGAACCACGGGGCCGCCGCAGTGGAGCGCGTGCACTTAACCTCTTATACCACCAGGCTGACCCCTAGATGCCTTTAAATCAATAGATACATCGATATACAAATGTGCATGTAAGTAGATATAGATAAATATATAAACATATAACTATATTTTATCCAAATCTGCTTTTTGTCTGCAGCAAGAGTGTTATTCAAATCACCTACTCTAAAATTATTGGAAGCCAGAACCTCTTACTCTTTTCTTTGTTGTTGTTGCTTTAGATGAGGTGTGTTATTTCTGTGGTAGCTATTTGCAGGCTTATTAGTGTAGTTTTTAGAGGTGTAACAAGTGCGTTCTGAAGTAACTGGAATTCTACCTTATTCAGATGAAAAAAATGTACTCTAGGATTTTGTGATGTTTGGTTTTTGAGTTTTTTCAGCCTTAAATTATCTTTAACTTTCAACAATGGTAGCTTTCTGGGTCCTCCAACTGAGAGTCTCAGTTCTCCATAATGCATCATTGACAGTCTGCTTCCTGCAGTGTTAATGAATGTGTATGTGTTTACTCATTAATTTCTAATACCCCACTACAATTAGCATCTAGAGAAGCTCTTGCTACTAATATGTGCTTTTTTTTTTTAAATAACACTAGTAAAATGTGGCAGATAAACCTTTTTTATCTCTCTGATTTGTTACTGCATCAGTTTTTGCCATGGTTCCATGCCACTATAAAGGCTATATACATTTCCAAGTTGTTTCCCAAATCTAATAGCAAAAAATTAAATTTATAAGACACACATGAACTGATTTGTTATAAAAATTACTGACTATATAGTTATAGAACTTTTAAAATAAATAGTACGTGTATCCTCTCAATTAACATAGTTATCAAATTAATTGGAAGAAATTAGATGCAGCCAGAAATCTTATTTTTTTGCTGCCCTGGAAATAGAATCTAATGTATTTTTTTTATTTTCAAGATTCCACACCCTGTCATAGTCAAATTGCATATTTCCTTAGTTGAAGAATCATTTCATTCCTTAAGGCATCTATTTATGAATATATTGGTGAAAATAATGACTATTTACAAAATTTTATGCATAAGTGTGAGGTTTCAAAATAAAGAACGTTAATGTGAACATATTTGAAGCTTCTCTTAAGTTTTTGAAAAAATATTATAAATGCGAGGGAATGACATAGTCCCTATAAGTTGAATTTCTTTTTATTTAACATGTATACTTCCTCAAACCAATGTATAAAACATAAAACCACAGAATTTTACTGAAATGTTATTGGTTTTGAATGTTGGTTCGAAGGAAAACTGATTTTCTTATGAAGAAAATCATTGCTGTTTTTGACAAGAATGACTATGACTTTTTCAATTATTTTTAATCAACAGTGTTTATTTTTTAGAACATTCTTACTTTAATCTCATTTGGGTTAAAGAAGATTTTCTGTATGATTTCCATCTTGAATATGAATAAATATCTACAAATTTAGGTTTTTTATGTTGTCTTGATTGACTTTACTATAATAAAATTTCAATATCTCTGGAAACACTTCTTGTTGACTTCTATTTTGTTTGATATTAATATAGTCATATTAGCTTTCATATGGCTCATACTTACATGGTAGGATTTTCCCACTTTTTTAATTAATCTGTCTCTTTATTTTTAATTAAAACTATTCATCTTTATAGTAGTTTCTCTAGAAATTGCATTAGAATCTTAATTCATTAAGGTGGACATTCAAAAATATTACAGTATTAGATGAACAACAAAATATTAGAACAGCGTAATTTCTTTTACTCACCCTCACACTTTTTGTTCTCTTGTTTTTATATATTTTATGTCTATGCATGTTATAAAGGTCATAATGAATTATGGTTATCTTATGTCAAGAAACTCCGAAAGAAATTTTTATAATATTACACATATAGTAAAAGACATAAGTCTGTACACATTGTGTTTATAGTTAACAATACTGTATCATACACTTAAAAATTTGTTGAGAAGGTAGAACTCATGTTATCTGTTCTTACCACAATAAAAAAATGAGAAAATTAATTGCTAAAAACATATAGATCTATTATTATATAAAAATATATATTATTATATGTAAAGATATAAGATAAACATAGTATATTCTTTCCTTGGTTATGTCAAGTGAACTGATGAGCATATTGAAGGCATTCTTCATAGTCTGGCAAACTACTCTCCACCTTAACACAAGGTATCTCAGCAATAATTTGAAGCTTGTGATGCATTGATGGTAACAATAGAAACAACAAACATCAAATACAGCCCAACTTCTAACTAGATTAACTCGTCCCCATAGATTATAGGCCTATCATTTACCTCAGTGTCTACTGTCCAAAATAGATGTACAACTTTCTACAACAACAAAAATTATGAAGCATATGAAACGGTAAGGTAAGCACGCTCCCCAAAGACAAAACAATCATCAAAACCAGACTCAGAAATGACAGAATGTTGAAACTATCTGACAGAGATTTGAAAACAACTATGATTAATCTGATGAATATTCTAATGGTAAATGGACAAAATGCAAAATCCAATTGGTAAAGTCATTGGAGAGATGAAATTTAGAAGAAAAAATTATTGACTATCTATAAATAAAGAACAAAGTAAAGGAGGTGAAGATTGCCTTCAACATACACATTCATAGACTTGACAAAGTCCAGAAAAAAATTAGTAAACTTGAACAGAGATAAATACAAATTATGCAAATAGAAAAACAAAGAGAAACACTTGTATAGTGCTTTACTATGTGCCAAATATTATTAAAGATGTTTTATATATTTTAAATTATTTAATCAATTTTAATAACAATTCTGCCTGGTATGTGCTCTAATTATTCTTATTTTACAGATGAGAATCTAGATAATGGATCAGTTTCCATTATTTTCCAAAGATCACACAGCTAGAAAATGGTAATGCTGAAAACTGAACAAAGGCAAAGACCATGTGATAGCTTTGGAAGATTGTCACCAGCATAATTATGCTGTGTTCTTTGGCATTGACAAGGTTCACCATAGTGAGTAAATATCTGCACTTAATGAAAATAATAGTATAGGTATCGCTGCCAAAGAGATCAGGTTTCTGAATCCTTTCTCCCCGTCTATTAGGTACACAAATTTGAGAATATAGCATAACCTTCAATGCCTGCTATAGACTCAACATTTACGTCCTCCCTAAATTCATACATTTAAACCTAATCTCCAAGGTGATGGTATTTATATGTAGGGACTTTGGGAGGTCATTAGATCATGAAGGTGGAGATCTCATGAGTGAGATTAGCACCCTTATAAAAGAGACCTCAGAGAGCTCTCTCACCCCTTCCATTATGTGAGGACACAGCAAGAAGATTGCCGTCTATCAACCAAGCAGTGGGCTCCTGCCAGACACCAAATCTGCCGGTGCCTTGAACTTGGACTTCTCAGCCTCCAGAGCTGTAAGAAATAATTTTTTTTTGTTTAAGCCACCCCTTCTATGTCAATTTTGTTGTAGTAACCTGAACAGACTAAGATAATGCCTCAGGATCCTCATCAGTACAATGACTGTAATGATAGTAGTTGTCTCAAAGAGTTATCCTGAGAATTAGAATATTTAAACCATTTAAATATTTATGATAGTGCCTGACATTTAGTAATATTTCGATAAGAGCTACTTGTAAAAACTTGTGAAAGTTTACTTTCATACAAATAATTTCCTTCATATGTTTATTGATAAGGAAAGAGTAACAGGTTATTTGGCCTCCTAAAGATTTCAACAATTAAATACAAAAAAATCCCTAATTTATTTTCTTTCAGTGCATTGTGCCTCTTTGTTTGAGCCAGAGAATTAGAAAATTTTTTATAGGCAAGACTGTTGTTATGCTTGTCAGAACTATGTGAATAATTGCTTCAAATTTGTACTTAAATTTGTCCACACTGAGAAGGATCTTGTCATTCTTGAGTGCATACATTATAATTATGTGAAAAATACTATTTGTTCCTTATTTTTTATTTCATTGGAAGAACTCTTTTAATTCTGGCAGCCTTCCCCTACAATCAAAATCTTACCTATTACCTCTTTCCTTGGAATAATTTGCAGGTCTTGTTCAATCACCTAAAATCAAACATTTGAAATAAAGAACAATTTAAAACAGTATAACATCTGAGAAATTAAAAAACATAAAGGGAAGACTGATAAAAATCAGTTAAAAACCAAAAAGACCTATGTCATATGAAAAAAAAAAAGAAAAAATAGGAGAGAAGTCAAGATGGCAGCATAGGCAGACTCTGACCTCACCTCCTCCCACAGACACAACCAATTTACAACTACTCTTGGAAAAATTAGCCCTGACAGAAAACTGAAAACTGGATAAGAGGAACCACTGCAACAAAAGACAATCCTAATTGAGGTGGAAGAGGCAGAAATTCCCTTCTGGAGAGAAAAATTCCACTTTCACAAGCCACAATGCTTCATGGCCACCCAGGGGGAACCCAAAGGTACACAACCTTCCCTGGAGGAGTGAGGGACCTGAGCTGGGGAGCATTGCCACTATAGGCATTTTTTGGACCCAGCACAACCGAGACAAGTGGCATAATATCTGACTTTGCTTGCTACTAACAACATTGGGAAATACCACCAGAAAAGCTGGTTCACAAAGAAATTAATGCTGGCTCTTAAAGGGCCCATGCACAAATTCACTCATCTTGGAAAGCAGCCTAAAATCACCAGAAAGAAAGGTGTACAGTCCTTTGGTGAAGAGACTCGCCTGATAGGCTCTGAGTGCATCTCAGTGAGAGATGAGACCTCTCCAGGGACTGGGACATTGGCAGCAGCCATTGTTGTTATCTGTTGTAGGCATGCTGACACAGAGGCTGGCAGGTGCCATTGGAGTTCTCCCTGGGGGCTGCTAGCCCAGGGTCTGCCCCACCCACTAGAGCACTGATTTAATCCAGCTCAGCCAGGGATTGGTCCCACCCAACAGCAAGCCCTCAGGCAACTTGTGAGCCTGCATAGATTGGTGACTGGATTCTGTGCAGCCTGGTGAGTGGGTCTGCCTCTGTGGGGCAGGGCGTGTGCAAGGAGCAGGTGGAGAGTGTGGGGCAGTGGCGGAATGTGTGGAGCTCCTGCCTTGGAGAGACTGGGTCCACTTCGGGGGGTCAGGTCATGCACATGGGGCAGGACTATGTTGACTGTGTGTGTGACCCTGTGGGTGGCAGGGCCACATACACAGTCAGCTGCAGAAGACTTGTACCATTAGGGATTGGCCCTACCTTCCAAAGCCTGAAAAAGTTGGGTTCTCCTGTGCTTGAGGCCAGCTCCACCCACCTGCAATCCTCAGAGAACTGACAAGAGCCTTATAGGCTGGAGGCTTATAGCAATTGTAAGCCCCTGAGCTTAACAACCAGCCATGCTAGGGTCCTACTCACTTAATGGAAAAACTGCAACAGGAATGTGCTATTAGACCTTGCAGCCAACTGTGCTGGGGCTCCCTACACATAATAAAAAGACTGAAGGGCCCACTACAACTGAACAGAACTGAGCATTATAACCAGCCACACAGGAGACAGCTGAGACTCCCTGGGCACCTACGTGAAGAGCAACCATGCCACAACAGAAGGACACACATAGCCCACACAGGGGTCACTCCTGGAACACTTGGAACTGGTGATGAGAGGGAAGCACACTGCTGGGCCTCATAAGGCATCACTAATATAAGGTCACCTCTCCAAAATCAGGAGACACAGCTGACCCACCTAATACATAGACACAAGCACAGAGAAAGAGGCAAAATGAGGAGGCAAAAGAATAAATCCCAAGTAAGGGAACAGGAAAAAACCCCAGAAAAGGAATAAATGAAACAGAAATGAGCAATCTACCCAACAGAGAGTTCAAGCAAAGAGTGTTAAGGATGCTCACTGATCGTGGGAGAAGAATGTATGAACTCAGTGAGAATGTCAATAAAGAAAAGGAAGATATAAAAAAGAAACAATCAGAAGTGAAGAATACAATACTGGAAATGAAAAGTTCACTAGAGGGACTCAAAAGCAGAGTAGAGGATACAGAAGAACAGATCTGCGAGCTGGAAGAAAGACTAGAAGAAATTGCCCAAGCTGACAGGTAAAAGAAAAAAGAATTAAAAAGAGTGAGGACAGTCTAAGGGACCTCTGGTACAACATCGAGCACACTAACATCCATGTTATAGGTGTCCCAGAAGGAGAAGAGAGAGACAAAGGGGCAGAGAATCTATTTCAAGAAATAATAGCTGAAAATTTCTCTAACCTTAGGAAGGAAATAGACATCCAGGTAGAGGAAGCACAGAGAGCACCAAACAAGATAAACGCAGAGGCCCACACCAAGACACATCATAATCAAAATGTCCAGAATTAAAGAGAATCCTAAATGCCACAAGAGAAAGACAAGTTACATACAGACGAAACCCCATAAGGCTATCAGCTGACTTCTCAGCAGAACCCTTACAGGCTAGAGGAGAGTGGCATGATATATTTAAAGTGCGGAAAGGGGGCCGGCCCTGTGGCTTGGTGGTTGGGTGCGCGCGCTGCGATGCTGGTGGCCCGGGTTCGGATCCCGGGTGCGCATCGAGGCACCACTTCTCCGTTCATCCTGAGGCTGAGTCCCACATACAGCAACTAGAAGGATGCTACGACACACAACTATCCACTGGGGCTTTGGGGGGAAAAAATAAAATAAAATAAAGTGCGGAAAGGAAAAAACCTACAGCCAAGAATACTCTATCAGCAAGGTTATCATTCAGAATGGAGGGAGAAATAAAGAGTTTCTCAGACGAGATAAAATTAAAGGAGTTTGTCACCAAGAAACCAGTTCTACAAGAAATGCTAAAGGGACTTATCTAAGTGGGAAAGAGAAGACCACAAATAGGAAAAATTATCTGTTTCCATGATAAGAGGGAAATGGATACAAATGCACAAAAAAAGAGGTTATCTATGATATCAAAAACATAAAATGTTGGATGAAGGGAGTTAAAGAGTAGAACTTTCAGATAGAGTTCAATCTAAAGAGACCATCAACGTAATACAGATTGCTATACATGTAGGTTGCTGTATATCAACTCCATGGTAATCACAAATCAGAAACATATAATCAATACACAAAAAACTAAGAGAAAGGAATACAAACATAATAGTAAAGAAAACCATCAAACCATAAGGTAAGAGAGCAAGAGAAGAAGACAGGAACAGAGAAGAACTACTAAAACACCAAGAAAAGAAAGTTAAAAAATAGAAGTAACTACATACTTATAAATAGCTGCTTTAAATGTCAATGGACTAAATGCTCCAATTAAAAGGCATAGGGTGGCTGATTGGATAAAAAAACAAGACCCATATATATGCTGCATACAAGAGACACACTTCAGACCTAAAGACACTCACAAGCTGAAAGTGAAGGGATGGAAAAAGATACTCCACGCAAATGGCAATGAACAGAAAGCTGGGGTAGTGATACTCATATCCGGCAAAACAGACTTTAAAACAAAAACTGTAACAAGAGACAAAGAAGGGCATTATATAATGATCAAGGGAATAATCCAACAAGAGGACCCAACACTAGTAAATATCTATGCACCCACCATAGGAGCACCTAAATATATAAAGTAATTATTAACAGACATAAAAGGAGAAATAGACAGTAACACAATAATAGTAGGGGACTTGAACACTCCACTTACACCAATGCATAGATCATCCAAATAGAAGATCAATAAGGAAATGTTGGCCTTAAATGACACACTAGAAGAGATGGACCTAGTAGATATACGCCTAACACTCCATCCAAAAACCAAAGAATATGCATTCTTTTCAAATGCACATGGAATATTCTCCAGGATTGATCACATATTAGGAACCAAAACAATCTTCCATAAATTTAAGAAGATTGAAATAATACCAAGCATCTTTTCTGATCAAAATGGCATGAAATTAGAAATCGAGTATAGGAAGAAAAACAGAAAAGCCACAAATACGTGGAGATTAAACAAAAGGCTACTGAAAAATGATTTTGTCAATGAAGAAATCAAAGGAAAAATAAAAAAAATACCTGAAGGCAAATAAAAATGAAAATACTACATGCCAGAACTTACGGGATACAGCAAAAGCAGTTCTAAGAGGGAAGTTTATAGCAATGCGGGCCTATCTCAACCAAACAAGAAAAATCTCAAATAAACAATCTAACAGCACATCTAAAGGAACTGGAAAAAGAAGAACAAACAAAACATCAAATCAGTAGAAGGGAAATCATAAAAATCAGAGCAGAAATAAATGAAATAGAGACTAAAAAATCAATGGAACATAAAAGCTTTCAGATGATGATAGGTTCAGCACAGACCTTTGTACTACTTGCTGTTCATTCATTTGTTAATTCACTTTTGTCAATAAACATTTTTTAAATGTTAAAAAAAATATTGATGGAAAAAATTAATAAAACCAAGAGCTGGTTCTTTGAAAAGATAAACAAAATTGACAAACCTTTAGTTAGACTCACTAAGAAAAGAAGAGAGAAGGCTCAAATAAGTGAAATCAGAAATGAAAGAGGAGAAATTACAACGGACACCTCAGAAATACAAAGGATTATGAGAGAATACTGTGAAATGCTATATGCCAACAAATTGGATAATCTAGAAGAAATGGACAAATTCTTAGAATCATACAACCTTCTGAAACTGAATCAAGAAAAAATAGAGAATTTGAATAGATCAATCACCAGTAAGGAGATCGAAACAGTAAGCAAAAACCTCCCCAAAAATAAAAGCCTAGGACCAGACGGCTTCCCTGGTAAATTCTACCAAACATTCAAAGAAGACTTAATACCTATCCTTCTCACACTCTTCCAAAACATTGAAGAGGAGGGGAAGCTCCCTAACTCATTCTATGAAGCCAGCATTACCCCCATACGAAAACCAGACAAGGACAACACAAAAAAAGAAAATTATAGGCCAATATCTCTGATGAGCATAGATGCAAAAATCCTCGACAAAATACTAGCAAATCACATACAACAATACATTAAAAAGATTATACACCATGATCAAGTGGGATTTATTCCAGGGATGAAGGGATGGCTCAACATCTGAAAATCAAACAACGTGACACACCACATTAATAAAACGAAAAATAAAAATCACATGATCCTCTCAATAGATGCAGAGAAAGCATTTGACAAGATATAGCATCCATTTATGATAAAAACTCTGAATAAAATGGGTATAGGGGGCCAGCCCCATGGTTTAGCAGTTAAGCGCCCGCTCTGCTACTGCAGGCCTGGGTTCGGATCCTGGGCGTGCACCGACACAGCGCTTGTCCAACCATGCTGAGGTTGCGTCCCACATACAGCAACTAGGAGGATGTGAAACTAGAAGTAAAAGATGGAAAAGTGTAGGAATTCCCTATGACTGTGTCCTCCTGGAGTTTTTCCTCTCAGACTTGTCTTCATTGAGCCTCTAGAATTCTGTCAATCACAGTCAGGTTTTCCTACCCCAACGCTGGTTTCTGTGGCAGTTTCTGCTCTTTAGCCTCTGCTTCGGTAAAGTGTGATTCCCTGTATTATCCTGTCTGTCTCCCCAGTCTTGGGAGTGGTGTTTCTCCTGTGTCCTCTCCTCTACTATGGATCCAAGGAGAGTTGTTGATTTTTCAGTCTGTGCAGCTTTTAACTTGTTAGGGTGGAGCGGCTACTTCCAAGGTCCTTACATATGAAACTGGAAACTGGAAGTCCATAGTGATTTTTTTTGTGAGGAAGACCAGCCCTGTGCTAACATCTGCCAATCCTCCTCTTTTTGCTGAGGAGGACTGGCCCTGGGCTAACATCCGTGCCCATCTTCCTCTACTTTATGTGGGACACCGCCACTGCATGGCTTCACAAGCTGTGCGTCACTGTGTGCCCAGATCTGAACCCCCCGGCCGCGGAAGCGGTGCATGCGCACTTAACCATTACACCACCAGGCCGGCCCCCATAGTGATTTTTATAGTTACTTAATTCCGAAAAATGCTGACTATGCTTTCTTTTTGTTGTATATCTATATTCCATATTGTCATAATATGAACTCTGAAAACTCCTACAATAGGAAAAATCTCTATATCTTTATGAATCCTTCATTTGCAAGTGAAAGAAAGCCAGCTCTAAACAATTTAAGCATTGAGGGAAGTTTATTGATTCACATAACTGAAAATTCTAGCAGTAGGAATTTCTTTAGGCAAAGCTTGACTGTGGGTTCCCACGACGTCAGAAAGGATCCAGGTTCTCATCATCTCTTTTATCCTATTATTTGCAGTCAATTTCTTTCATCAGCTTCAACTTACATTTCCCCCCAAATATGGCTCCATATGATTGACTCTGGCCTCTTCCCTTTAGGTATAATAATGGCTACAGCAATTCTAGAATTCATATTATCACACCACAGTATCCAGGAAGGTCAGAGTAAGACTTTGCTAGTAGTGTAGAAATGAAAGGAAGCTTCTCTTTCCAGGAGTCTCTGGGAAAGTTTTGTCTTCTTTCACTGAATCTTATTGTATTATATGTCTTCTCTGAATCAATCACCAGAGGAGTGGGATACATTGATCAGCTAGCTTACCACAAGGCTGAAAAGATGGGAATTGTTGATGACCAGCATAAAGAAAAAATGACCATACCTAAAATTCTTAAATTGACTTGAATATTAATTTGTTTTATTTTTAATACTGATTTCATATTGAGTAAAATAAAATTCAAGAAATACTGCTTAAAACCATTTCAGGGGCACACAGTCACGCAAATTTGAATGACTAGTGCAAAATATTATACATTTACACAATAGCATAGTTGTACCATACATATCTTATGTTTCACAAAACACACCAGGGCTTTTTTGGTTTTCTCCACTTTCCATTCAGTTTTAATTTATTACCTATTTGTATTTCTTCTATGAATCAACTATTGATATTAATGTTCTTTGATTTTTTTCTACATGGGTATTGGATGTTTTGTTTTATTTATATATTTTATTTTGCCCTTTCTGTGGCAGTTGGGCATAACAATTTTTAATTTTCCTGTCTTTTTAAATGATAAAATACAAAATGTCTACTGTAAAGATTAAAGTGTCTAATACTGTTTACGGGAAAAGTTAATAATTTCGCTCACCTACCTATATATTCCACTGAGGAAACACATAGAAATATTCTATATAAAGCCTTCCATAAAATTCTAAAAGTTCATAAAACATATACGAACATTGCTACATATATAGGGCATTTATTTATGTGTTATTTATATTTGCAGACCACATTGCTCTAAGACAGGGGTCAACAAACTTTTTATTTATTTGTTTGTTTTTTTTTGTGAGGAAGATCAGCCCTAGCCAACATCCATGCTAATTATCCTCTTTTTTTGCTGAGGAAGACCGGCTCTGAGCTAACATCTATTGCCAATCCTCCTCCTTTTCTTTTTTCCCCAAAGACCCAGTAGATAGTTGTATGTCATAGTTGCACATTCTTCTAGTTGCTGTATGTGGGACGTGGCTTCAGCATGGCCAGAGAAGCGGTGCGCGCCCGGGATCTGAACCTGGGCCACTAGTAGCGGAGGGCAAGCACTTAACCGCTAAGCCACGGGCCGGCTCAACAAACATTTTAAATAAAGTGCTGGATAATAACTGTTTTCAGCTTTGCAAGCCATAGAATCTCTGTCACAACTACTCAACTCTGGCATTGTAGTTTGAAGGCAGCCATAAGCAATAGCTAAAGAATGGGTGTGGTTATGTTTCAATAAAAATTTATTTGCAAAAACAGTTGGGAGACTGGATTTGGCTTACACACTGCAGTTTGCTAATTCCTGCTCTAGAAATAATTTTTAATTTAATCGTATACCTTGAGAATCCCTATAAGTCAACAATTAATAAAATAACTTCCAAATAATTGTATAATATACCATAACATGGCCTGGTAGCTTTGTTCTGCATTAATTTAGCTAAGAGGGAACTATGTTTCCTAGAATTTCCTTCCCTGTATATTTCCATGTCTGCGACAGGAAAATTTTGCATGAAATTTATAGGCAGAAGTTAAGTAGAAGCTGTTTTTACACTCTAATGATTGCTATACAGCAAGCACAGGAATAATTCACTTATGTTGCTAATCTGCTAGTTTATCTTGAATTAGTGCATCATCCAGGCCTGCAGATCCTTCCATTTTCAGTGGACACACTTTTTTAAATTCTATGAAGCCTGGGCCTGGTCTGAGTGCATCTTTGTCTGATAAAAGGCATCAGTGTATTTTGAGGGTTATTTGCATCATCAAAATTAGAAGCAACGAAACAGACATGGTTCCAGTTTGTCTTTGTAGGTTCTAGTTTGTCCTTGTTCTCTGCCATTTCACATCCATCTTCCCTTCCCGACTGCAAGCCATCCTGACTTCACTTCTAGCACCAGATCTAGGAATAATAGGCAATATTACATAGCCTTGATTGTGTGAATTCTAAGACCTATGATTAATCCCTTATTTTATATAATAGAAAGTAATTATGCTTCTCTAATGAAATTTTAACTAAAATATATGTATATTTCACATTGTATTCAATTTTTCTTCTGGTGATTGATAGTAGAATATTCTCTATTATTTTACACTGCAGGCAATACTGCAACAATAATAGTATACCTAGATCTTTAAATTTTGAGGCTTTATTTTTATAGCATAAGTTCACAAAAGTGAAATGACTAGATAAAAGTTATATGCAGTTTTAATTTTCATAGATATTTTCCAAATTACTTTTAAAAATATTGTATTTTACTTTTGTTTTAGGCAGAATTCAACAGATGTCATTGCATGATTCCGTTTTCTGGTTATTCAAACACTAATCTGGGTATCGCTGTGAAGCAACTTTTCAGATTGAATTAAGTTTGCTAATCAGCCAACATAAAAATAAGATTAACCTGGAATATCTGCGTGGACCAGATATAATCACTGTTAAACAAAAAAAAATATTCTGGCACTTAAAGACGGCAAGGAGGATTTTTTCAAGACTCTTGAGATAAGTGTCAAAACTATGGCAATAGTGATGAAAGATTGACTTTAACCTCAAATACAGCAAAGGCAGTTTGGGATTTATAGCCAATGAGCACAGTGTGGGAGTCAGTGGATGGAAAATTACTAAAAGGAACTTGAGTAGATATCAAAGGTAGAGGGATTCTTGCTAAAGGCCAGCCAATGACTTAGCTATGGAGGGTGGAGGATTATTGATAAACTGGTTTAGCAAGATTTTTTGCTGCAAATGGGCTCAGTAGGTCAAGAAGGGAGTCTTTACCATCACATGAGCCCTTAAATACAGAAGAGGAAGGAAGAAGTGTCATTTAGAGAGATGTGGTGAAAGATCAGGAAGCAGAGAAGAGATAAGGCAGAAGGGGAGATCAGTGAGATTCTAAGACTGAAAAAGACTCTACCTGTTGTTCCTGGCTTTGAAGATGGAGAAAAGGGGCTATAATCCAAGAAAGCTGAGAAGGACCTCTAGCAAGAAAATAGAGATCTCAGTCCCACAACCACAAAAGCATTGAATTATGCCAATAACCTGAATGTTTGGAAGTGGACTCGCCTCCAAAACCTCCATAAAGGAACACAGTACTGCCAACACCTTGATTTTGGCCTTGAAACTTGGAGCAAAAAATCAAGCTGAGCCCATAAGGCTTCTGACATACAGAATTGTGAGATAAATTTTCGTTTTAAACCTCTAAGTTTGTGGTAATTTATTACTGAGGTGATAGACAACTAATGCAACATTCTCATCAGAAATAAAACCCTTGAATTATTTACTTTAAATGGGCGAATTGTATGGCATGTGAATTATTTCTCAATAAAGCTATCCCCAAAAGCCCTCTTGTCCCACATCTTTGCCAGCATTGAATGATGTAACCATAATTTTTACAAATCTAGTAGGTGAAAACTGAATTTACTTCAAATTTCCTGACTTCTAATTAGATTAAATATGTTTTCATATATTATGGCAGTTGGTCTTTTTCTTCTATAAACTTACTATTTTCGTTGTTGGTATATTTTTCTACTGTGTGATTTTTTCCCCCCTGTGTCAATTGTACTAGCTTTGTATTTAACAATGATAATAACACCATGACTGTCATATACATCACAAATATTTTCTCCAGTCTATCAAAATTTTTCAATTGTTTTTGTGTTCACATTTTCTGTATGTTATTATTTTTAAATTTAAGAGTTTTTAAAAATATTCAACTATGTCCTTTCTATTTTGTTTTTGTTTTCAGATATTAACAAGGTTGCATCTATCCTTTAGTTACAAAATATGTTCATAAAATTCATTTAATTTTTTTATTGCACAATTAGTTTTTATTATTACAAAGGACTGAGAAATAATGTTGATCAATAATTAGATTTTTATACAATGTATTATTTTCGATTTTACAAAATTTAATCTTGATGACATTTATTTTTATATGCTGTGAGGTAGAGTATATAACTTTGTTTTCTTCAAGGGAAATATCAATTAAGCTGGTACAATCTTATTAAATGAACCATTTTTTTCTTAATGAATTAAAATGTATTTGCCATATATGATATTTCCATAAATGAATCTATTTCTAGATTCTCCATTTTTCATCTTTATTTTTCCATTATTATACTAAATACATATGTATTTTTGGTTAGAGTAGCTTTATTGTAATATTTGATATTTTATAAAATATAACTTTTCCACTATTATTTTTAATATTTTCAATAATAGACTTTACTGTGGGGGCAATTTTGATTTACAGAAAACACAGTTTTCTCATATACCCTCTCACGTCTTCTTCCAGGTTCCCTTACTATTAACATCATGCATTAGTGTGATACATTTGTTACAATTAATAAGCCAATATTTATACATTATTAATAACTAAAGTCTATAGTTTAAATTTGTATTCACTCGTGTTATACATTCTATGGGTCTTAACAAGTGTATAATGACATGTATCCACCATTACAGTATCATATAGAATAGTTTCACTGCCTTAAAATAATCCCTTATCCTCTACCTATTCATTCCTTCCTCCCTCCCTCCAAAGCTCTGAGAATTATTAATCTTTCTACTTGCTCTAAGTTTTGCCTATTCCAGAATGTCATATAGTTGGAATCATACAGTGTGTAGTCTTTTTAGATTGGCTTCTTTCACTACCAATATGCATTTAAGGTATGTTTTTTCATGGCTTGATAGCTCATTTCTTCTTAGTGCTGAAAAATATTTCATTTTATGAAGGTAACACTGTGTTTATCCAGTCATATATTAAAGGATATCTTGGTTGCTTCCAAGTTTTGACAACTATGATTAAAGCTGCTGTAAACATTCATGTCCAGGTTTTTGTGAGGATGTAAGTTTTCAACTTATTTGTGTGAATAGCAATAGTGTGTTTACTGGGTCATATGGTAAAAGTATGCTTAGTTTTGTAAGAAACTACCAAACTGCCTTCCAATGATGTACCATTTTGCATCCCCACCAGCAATGAAATAGTACTATCATTAGTACTATTATTATGAATTAGTCCCTATTGCTCCATACCCTTGCCAGCATTTGGTATTATCAGTGTTCTGGATTTTGGACATTCTAATAGGTGCATTTTGATATCTCACTGTTGTTTTAATTTGAAATTTCCTGATGATACATGATGTTGAGAGTTTCTTTATTTGCTTATTTGCCATCTGTATGTCTTCTTTGGAGATACATCTGTTCAGACCTTTTATGCATTTCTCTTTTATTTTTTATTTATTGTGGTAACATTGGTTTATACCATTGTATAATTTTCAGGTGTACATCATCATACTTCTATTTCTGCATGGATTACCTCATGTTCTCATGTTCACCACTCAAATACTAATTATAGTCCATCACCACACACATGTGCCTAATTATCGCTTTCACCCTCTTCCCTCCCCACTTCCCCTCTGGTAACCACCAATCCAATCTCTGTCTCTATGTGTTTGTTTGTTGTTTTTATCATTTACTACTTAATGAGTGAGATCATACGGTATTTGACCTTTTCCCTCTGACTTACTTCACTTTACATAATACCCTCAATGTCCACCCATGTTGTCACGTATGCATTTCTTAATTGAGTTGTTTTCCTTTTGTTGAGGTTTAAGGGGTTTTTTTGTATCCTTAAGATAGCAGTCCTTTATCAGATGTGTCTTTGCAAATATTTTCTCCCAGTCTGTGGCTTGTATTTTCATTCTCTTAACAGTGTCTTTCACAGAGCAAAAGGTTTAAACTTTAATGAAGCTCAATGTATCGTTTTTTCACGGATTTTACTTTTGGTGTTGTTTTAACAAGTCATCATCATACCCAGGGCCATGTAGGTTTTCTCCAATGTTATCTCCTAGGAATATTATAGTTTTACATTTTAAATTTGAGACTATGATCCACTTTGAGTTAATTTTTGTGAAAGATGTAAAGTCTGTTTCTCAATTCATTTTTTTCCATGTATATATCCAATTGTTCCATCACCATTTGTTGAAAAGTCTATCCTTTCCCCATTGTGTTGCCTTTGCTGCTTTGTCCCAGATCAGTTGACTATATTTGTATTTTCCTTAAAATGTTTTTCTCTTCTAAAATATATATTCTTTCATATTAATTTTAAGAGCATTCTCTGAAGTTTAAAAAGGAAATAATAAAAATTATTTTATGTCTTTGCATCTAGGAATATGGAATATTTGTTTTAAATTTTTCAGATCTTATGTCCTTAAATAAGCTACTATAGTTTACATCATAAGGTGGTCTACTTTTTGTGTTAAATTTAGTCTTTGGTATTGTTAGTTTTTGTCATTACTGTGAATGAGCTATTTTTCACATGGGTTTTCAACTGATTTTTATGAATATGAATAAAATTAATTATTTTATATTTTAATCTTATAATCAGCAAGTTACTTAATTTTCATATTTTTTCACTATACTCTCTTGGATTTTCCAGTTGAAAAATAAAGTTATCTGAAAATATACATAATTCTGTCTCTTCTCTTCCAATATATATATAGAATACTTAATTATATTTTCTTATTGTGTATGTAAGATCTTCCAAAGTAATGTTGAATAACAGTGGTTATAGAAGGCAGCTCTAAGTTGTTCTTAATTTTTAATGGAAATGACTTCAGAAATTCATCTTTTAGAATAAAGTTTGCGTGTTTATTTTTTGTTGTGTAACCTTTATAATTTTAAATATTTTTTATATCTACTTGATTAGAGTGTTTTATTATAGATGTCAGGGGATTTTATCAAAGCTTTATGGCATTTATATAATAATATACTTTTATGGTTGTAATGAATTATATTTATACAAAAATTGATGATCTTTGCATTTTTACTTTATTGTGGTATATTATTCTTTCAATATACATTTCAATTTATTGTGTTAATATTTCATCAATATTTTTGCATCAACATGAATGTGTAATGTGCAATTCTATTTTGCTTCATGTTGTGGAAGGATGCCAAACCTGATCATAGCCATGATTACAACAAAGAATAATAGATGAGATAATAGCCATATTTTCTTCAACTCTATCAAAGAAAAATAGATGCAAAGATGCCTTAATGAACTTAATCCAGAGAGGTCTGGGGACTTCATATCTGAGCAAAGAGAAGTGGCTTCTCTCAGACATCAGATAACACTCTAGATTGAGTATCAGTCAGGAGAGCTGGGAGTGTGTTGAAGTAATGGGTGTGCAATATATAAAAAGACTTTACAAGTCTTTACAAGAATTCACAATTGCAGTATAGGCTGGTATAATGGATTGAAATCAAAAAGATTTTTAGAGACACATCATCATCATAGTGGCATGAGAGGGTCCCTTTGTCTCTCCCCTTCAATTTACAGCAAGTAAAACATCTAGAACCCAAAAAAAGCTACACTGTACAGCACACCAGGATGCCAGAGAGATCCATACATCAGTACCTACAAAGTTGGGTGGATTGAAGCACATAGAGGAGGCTGAACAGGGGAACAGCAGAGGTGGTGCTCAGCACCCTGGACCTCTGACCATGGCAGCTGACCCAGCTTCCTCCAGCCCCAGAGAATCTGGCGAGCAGCAGCAGAGGCATGTATATCACTCCAGCCAACCAGCTGTGGCAGCACCTGTGGCCACAGGGAGCAGAGCAGCAACAGTGGCAGAGCTCCATGATCCCATGTCCCCAGCCACAGCTTGGAGTCTGGTAGCAGCAGCAGAGATGCACACAGAACTCCCACATCTCAACCGCAGTGGAACCTGTAACCATAAGGTAATGGGAAAAAGCAGTGGTGCCCCATGAATCTGGCTCCCTCCTCCCCCTCCCCCTCCCCCTCCCCCCACCACAATGGTGGACCTTCCAGCCTAAGTGGTACCAGAAGCAGTGCAGGCATCAGCTATCCCTGTACCCTTGGCAGCAAAGTCAGTGATAAGAGTTACATCAGCAACAGCAAGGCATCAGTAATCCTCAGAGTATAGGCAGTGATGATGATAGTACCAGTGACACCCTGAATAGAGGCAGTGGAGGGTAGAATGTGCAGATCCTCAAATATGACCAGAGTTAGGTAAGATGAACCAAAAACTAGCGCTATAAACCACCTACTGAAAAACAAAAGAAAGTCCTTTAATCTCCAACCAGTGGAAAAGTTTGAATCAAAACAAAAAAAGCTATACCTAAATAAGAAAAGTGTTTGCTATGACAAATGTGGCAGCAGATGAATAACTCAGTAAGTACCACAAAAATCTAAAGTAACACGGCATCACAAAAGGAAAATAACAATTATCCAGAAATCAAACATAATGTCATGAAAGATTGTGATCTAACTAATAAATAATTCAAAATAGCTGTCATGAAGAAATTCAATAAGCTACAAGAAAACTTAGAAAAGCAGAAAAATGAACTCAGGAATAAAATCAATGAACAAAAGGAGTATTTACCAAAGAGATTGAAACTCTAAAAAAGAAGTAAACAGACATTCTGGAGCTGAAGAACTCAATAAATGAGATGAAGAATGCATTAGAAAACATTGACAATAGAGCAGACCATAAGGAAGAGAGACTTAGCAAGCTTGAAGATAGAAGCCTATAAATGATGTAGTTAAAAAAGGACAGAGAAATAAGATTTTTAAAAAATGTATAAATTTTATTAAAATTATCTGACTCCATTATAAAGGGCAACATAATGATAATGGGTATCCCAGAAGGAGAAGAGAAAGAGAAGGGGGCAGAGAGCTTATTTAAAGAAATAATATCATAGAATGTTCCAAACCTACGGAAGGAACTGGATATAAAAATCCATGAAGTTAATAGAACATCCAATTATCTAAATACAAAAATCTCTACTCGAAAACACATGATAATAAAACTGTCAAAAGTCAATGACAAAGAAAAACTATTAAAGACAGCCAGGGGGAAAAGGGGGGGGAAGCAATAAACGACTAGGGAACCCCCATTAGGCCATCAGCAGATTTCTCAGCAGAAACTCTCAAGGCCAGGAGAGAATGGAATCATATATTCAAAATATTGAAAGATAAAAGTTGTCAGCCAAGAATACTCTATACAGCAAAGATATCTTTCATATATGGAGAAATAAAGGCTTTCTCAGATGAACAAAAGCTGAGGGGGTTCTTTGCCACTAGACTTGCCTCTAAATTTACAAGAGATCTTGAAAGGAGGTCTCCTATCTGAAACAAAAAGGCAAAGCTATACAAAGCTTTGAGCAAGGTGATAAATAGAGAGAATCGGAAAATTTCAACTCTATATCAGAATAAGTTAGTCAACACTTAATTATAACACAAAGTTTAAAGAGAAAGGAAGTGGGCCAGCCCCATGGCATAGCGGTTAAATGTGCACGCTCTGCTACTGGCGCCCGGCTTCGGATCCCGGGCGCGCACTGACGCACCGCTTCTCCAACCATGCTGAGGCGGCGTCCCACATACAGCAACTAGAAGGATGTGAAACTATGATATACAACTATCTACTGGAGCTTTGGGGGGGAAAAAAAAGGAGGAGGATTGGCAATAGATGTTAGCTCAGAGCCGGTCTTCCTCAGCAAAAAGAGGAGGATTAGCACAGATGTTAGCCCAGGGCTGATCTTCCTCACAAAATAAATAAATAAGCAAATAAATAAATAAATAAAACTTTAAGAAAAAGAGAAAGGAACTATTAAAAACAACTATAATCATTTCAATTTGGTAACAAACTCACAATACAAAAAGGTATAGTCTGTGAGAATAAAAACATAGAAGGGAAAGAGGAAGCTGCATAGGCAATAAAGATAAGATGCTATTAGGAGATAAAGGGCTACCTATCTATCTCATCTATGAGACCTTTTATACAAACCTCATGGTAACCTCAAATCAAAAATTCAGAGCAGAGTCATGAAACATGAAAAAAGGGAAACTAAGATACACATTACAGAAAACCACCAAATTGAAAGGGCATATAGAAACACTAGGAAAAAGAAACAATGGAAATATTGAGCACCCAGAAAACAAAAGTTAAAATGGCAGAATTAATGCCTCATGTATTAATAATCACCCTAAATATAAATGCATTGAATTCACCAATAAAAAGACACAAAGTAGCTGGATGGATTAAAAAACAAGACCCCAAAATATACTGCCTCCAGGAAATGCATTTCATCTCTGAAGACAAACATAGGCTCAGAGTGAAGGAATGGAAGATGATACTTCAGGCAAATGGCAGCCAAAAGAAAGTGGATGTAGTCATACTTATATCAGACAAAACAGACTTCAAGCCAAAAAAGATGAAAAGAGACAAAGATATTATATAATGATAAAGAGGACAATCCATCTAGAAGACATAACATATATTAATATATATGCACCTAAAATAGGAACACTAAAGTATATAAAGCAATTATTAACAGATCTAAAGGCAGAAATTGGCAGCAGCACAATATAGTAGGAGACATGGTAATACCCCACTCATATTAATGGATAGATCATCCAGACAGAAAATCAACAAAGAAAACATCAATCTTAAATCAAATAATAGGTCCGATGAACTGAATAGATATATATAGAATATTCATCCAAAAGCAGCAGAACACACATTCTTCTCAAATGCTCATGGAACATTCTCAAAGATAGACCATATGTTGGGAAACAAAACATGTCTCAATTAATTTAAGAAGACTGAAATCATATTAAGCATTTTCTTTGACCAAAATGCTACAAAACTAGAAATCAAGTACAAGAAGAAAGTTGGAAATGTGACAAATATTGGACACTAAGCAGCAGGAAACCAAGCAAGTATTGGATCAATGAAGAAATCAAAGAAGAAATCAAAAAATACCTGGAGACAAATGAAAACACAACGTACTAACATCTGTGGGATTCAGGAAAAGTGGTACTAAGAGGGAAGTATATAGTAATACAGGCCTACCTGGAGAAACAAAAAAAATCTTAAATAAACAATTGAACATTACACCTAAAGGAACTAGAAAAAGAACAAACAAAGCTCAAAATCACTAGAAGGAAGGAAATAATAAAAATTAGAGAATAAATAAATGAAATGGAGACTAAAAAGACAATAGAAAAGATCAATTAAACTAAGAGCTTGTTTTTTGAAAAGACAAACTTGACAAACCTTTAGCTAGACTCACTAAGAAAAAAAAGAGAAGGCTCAAGGGGCTGGCCCGGTGGCGCAAGCGGTTGGGTGCGCACGCTCCGCTGCGGCGGCCCGGGGTTCGCTGGTTCGGATCCCGGGTGCGCACCGACGCACTGCTTTGGCAAGCCATGCTGTGGCGGCGTCCCATATAAAGTGGAGGAGGATGGGCATGGATGTTAGCCCAGGGCCGTCTTCCTCGGCAAAAAAAGAGGAGGATTGGCGGATGTTAGCACAGGGCTGATCTCCTCACAAAAAAAACAAAATAAAAAAAAAAAAAAAAAAAAAAGAGAAGGCTCAAATAAAATCAGAAACAAAAGGGAAGAAATTACAATGGGTACCACAGAAATACAAAGGATTATAAGAGAATTTTATGAAAAGCCATACACCAAAAAATTCAATAACCTAGCAGAAATGGATAAATTCTTAGAATCATACAACCTTCTAAACTGAATTAAGAAATATAGAATCTAAATAGACTGATCACTAGTAAGGAGATCGCAATAGTAATCAAAAACCTCCCAAAAAACAAAAGAACATAACCAGTCGGCTTCTCCAGTGAATTCTAGCAAACATTCAAAGATTTAATACCTACCCTTCTCAAACTCTTCCAAAAAATTAAAGAGGAGGGGACACATCCTAACTCATTTTATGAGGTCAACATTACCCTAATGCCAAAACCAGACAAGGACAACACACACAAAAAAAATTACAGGCCAATATCCCTGATGAACATAGATGCAAAAATCCTCAACAAAATATTAGCAAATCGAATACAACAATACATTAAAAGGGACCATAAACCACAATAAAGCGGGATTTATTTCAGGGACACAAGGATGGTTCAACATCTGCAAATCAATCAACATGATACAGCATATTAACAAAATGAATAAAAATCACATGACCATTTCAATAGATACAGAGAAAGTATTTGACAAGATTCAGCATCCAATAATGATAAAAACTCTGAATAAAATGGATATAGAAGGAAAGTATCTCAACATATTAAAGGCCATATACAACAAACTCATAGCTAACATCATACTCAATGGTGAAAAACTGAAAGCTATCCCACCAAGAACAGGAACAAGACAAGAAGGCCCACTCTCACCGCTCTTATTTAGCATAGTATTGGAAGTCCTAGCCAGAGCACTTAGGCAAGAAAAAGAAATACAAAGGATCCAAATTTTAAAGAAAGAAGTAAAACTGTCACTATTTGCAGATGACATGATTTTATATATAGAAAACCCTAAATAATGCCCCTAAAAACTATTAGAAATAATAAATACAGTAAAGTTGCAGGATACAAATCAACATCCAAAAATCATTTGCATTTCTATACACTAAGAATGAACTAGTAGAAAGAGAAATCCAGAATACAATCCCATCTACAATCACAACAAAAAGAATAAAATACCTAGAAATAAATTTAACCAAGGAGGTGAAAGACTTGTACACTGAAAATTATAAGACATTGTTGAAAGAAATCAAAGAAATGGAAAGATATTCCATGCTCATTGATTGGAAGAATTAGTATAGTTAAAAGGTCTATATTAGCTAAAGCAATCTATAGATTCAATGCAATCCATATCAAAATCCCAATTACCCTTTTTTTACAGAAATAGAAAAAAGAATTCTAAAATTTATATGGAACAACAAAAGACCCCAACTAACCAAAGCATTCCTGAGAAAAAGAACAATGCTGGAGGTATCACTTTCCCTGATTTCAAAGTGTACTACAAAGATATAACAATCAAAACAGCATGGTACTGGCAGAAAAACAAACAGACAATCAATGTAACCGAATTGTGAGCGCAGAAATAAACCCACACATGTATGGACAGCTCATTTTTGACAAAGAAGCCAAGAACATACAATGGAGAAAGGAAAGTCTCTTCAATGAATGGTGCTGGGAAAACTGGACAGCCACATGCAAAAGAATGAAAATAGACCACTATCTTATATCATACACAAAACTTAACTCAACATGCATTAAAACTATATGCATGAAACTATAAAACTCCTAGAGGAAAACATAGCCAGTACATTTTTTGTTTTTTGAGGGAGAGTGGCCTTGAGCTAACATCTGTTGCCAATGTTACTCCTTTTTTCCTTTTTGCTCCCCAAAGCCCCGGTAGATAGCTGTATGTCATAGTTGTACATCCTTCTAGTTGCTCTATGCCGGACACTACCTCTGCATGGCTTGATCAGTGGTGCATAGGTCCACGTCCAGGATCCAAACCAGCAAACCGCAGGCTGCGAAAGCAGAGCACTCGAACTTAACTGCTAGGCCACCGGTCAGGCCCCAGCAGTACGTTTTTGACATCGGTCTTAGCGATATCTTTTTAGATATCTCTCCTCAGGCAAGGAAAACAAAAAATAATAAATAAATAAATAAATGGGAATACATCAAACTAAAAACCTTCTGCACCACAAAGGAAACCATCAACAAAACAAAAGACAATCTACTGTTTGGGAAAAGGTATTTGCAAATCATAAATCCAATAAGGGGTTAATATCCATAAGCTATAAAGAACACATACAACTCAACAACAGGAAAAAAAACAACCCGATTAAAAAATTGACAAAGGATCTGAACAGACATTTTCCACATGAGATATACAGGTGGCCAATAGGCACATGAACAGATATTGAACATGACTAATTATTAGGGAAATGCAAATCAAAACCACAATGAGATATCCCCTCATGCCCAGTAATGGTAATGTAAATTGGTATAAACACTATGAAAAACATTATGGAGTTTCCTCAAAAAATTGAAATACCATATGATCTAGCTATTCCACTTCTAGGTATTTATCCAAAGAACAGGAAAATGCTATATTTAAAAGATATATGCACCTCTATGTTCATTTCAGCATTATTTACAACAGCCAAGACTTGGAAACAACTTAAGTGCCCATCAACAGATGAATGGATCAAGAAGATGTGGTACATATATACAATGAAATGCTACTCAGCTATAAAAAAAAAAGATGAAATCTTGCCATTTGCATCAACGTGGATGGATCTTGAAGGTATTAGGCTAGTGAAATAAGTCAGTTGGAGAATGACAAATATCATATTATTTCACTCATATGTGGAAGATAGAACAACAAGCAAATGAACACAGATACAGAAAACAGACTGGTAGTTACCAAAGGGGAAGGGGGGTGGAGGAAGAATGAAAGGGGTAAAGGGGGACATTTGTACAGTGATGGATGGAAATTAGACTTTTACTGGTGAACATGATGTAGTCTATACAGAAGTCAAAGTACAATGATTTACTCCTGAAATTTATATGGTGTTATAAATTAATGTTATCTCAATAAAAATATGATGATGATAATGATAAGTGTAATCTGACCTACATTTTTTAGGAAAAAAAATAATCTCAAACACGGAAATAAATTGCTCAGCCTAGCAGTCTGACCATCTTCCATCCCATACTGGTAATTTTGTTAAGTAAGTTGTAATGGAAGTAAAGCTTGAAGTCAAATAAAGATGTTATTGTGTTGGTCAGTTTAGTTATGCTTATGTTCCAGGGCCTTGCTGAAGTTGAATCTAAATTTGAGTAAAACTGAAGTTATTCCTGAACTTATTACAAGCTCAAATACTGACAAGATCAAACATATTACCTTCTCAGCAGGGGAAGCTGTATGTTGTATTGAAAGACAACGAGACAACTCCTCAACTTCATTACAAACCACAAGGAAGCACAGTCTAGTTAAAACAGAGGCCTAAGGCCTTCTCAGTACATTTTTTTTGGAATCCAAATGATCATTCTCTTACCCTAGTCATTTGACAGAGAAAAGAGTTTGCATTTTCTAGATTAAAAATATATATATATATATAAAACTAAACAAATGTATTATAATTCAGTCTCTATTGTTCTTCAATAGACAATGTCTAGCACAGGATCAAAACCTAAGAGACATATAAAAAGGTAGAAAACTTTGCATCAAAAAAATAGGCAACAGGGGCCAGCCCAGTGGCATAGCGGTTAAGTGTGCATGCTCTGCTGCAGCGGCCCAGGGTTCACAGGTTCAGATCCTGGGAGCACAGCAACACACTGCTTGTCAAGCCATGCTGTGGCAGAAACCTATATAAAGTGGAGGAAGATGGGCATGGATGTTAGCTCTGGGCCAATAGTCCTCAGCAAAAAGTGGAGGATTGGCATTGGATGCTAGCTCAGGGCTGATCTTCCTCACACACACAAAAAAATAGACAACAAAAGCAGAACCACCCATGACACAGATATTGGAATTAGCAGTCAAGGACTTTAGCAACACTATTAAAACATAGTAGCTACTTGACAGTAGAGATGAATAGAATGGATGAACATATGGGATATATCAGGAGTGATATGGAAACTCCACAAGGAAAAAATGGGAATTCTAGCACTGAAAAGTACAACACGTGCAGTGAAAAAATTTTCAGATCAACAGCAGACTAGTCACCATAGAAGAAAAAAAATCAATGAACTTAAAGCCAGGTCAATAGAAATTTTGCAACGTGAAACATACTGAACAATACTGAACAGAGCATCAGTGGTCTGTGGGACGATATCAAATAGATGCTTCTGTGTTATTCTTTGACAAAAGAGGAATTTTCATCAGACTTAGAAGTAGCAGCCATTCTTCTCTGAGGATAGACAATTGCTAGGTGTGATGACAAACACCGAGATACCAATGGGTTCCAGCTCTTCTTCTTGACTGTTGGTCCTGTTGACCAATAGCATTCCTAATCCCACACAGGCAATGTAGCCTCAAAGATTTCTCCACCAGGTACCCCTTTGCCATTTCACACTGGGGGGTTTTGCTTTTCTGGCTTCTCTAACTGACTGATGACTCCATCAGTTAGTGATACTATCACTACCATTTGTAAACCTTCACTGCCCAACATCTCCCAAGATTGTGTAATTTCTATAATAACTCCTTTATCCCATAACTCATGTTTTTTTTTTTCAATTTACTCTGACCACTACTAATTTTAAATTTGCTGTTGAGTTTAACCCCTAAGTTATAATTTTTTTCTAAATTTCACCATTCTAAATTTGGGTAGTTTATTATTGGATCCCTGATGAATTCCATCTTCTGAGTTACTTCATCTTGACAAGATAAATTTGAGCCAGTATTATAACATGCAAAATATTCACATTTGCTCCCTATGTCATCTGTAAATTTCAGGATTGCTAGCTAAGTAATTAGTGAAAATGTTGATGCAATGTATTCTATAATATTGTGCTGACCAACTATATACCTCCCTCTAAATTGACATTATTGTACTTATTAATATGTTTTACCTTCAAATATCAGTAATTCAAAAAATTGAATGTGCAAAAACCCTACGTTTTATTTTATTGTGTGAACATAAATATAACATAAAATTTACCGTTTTAACCATATTTAAGTGTACTATTCAGTGGCATCAAGCACAGTCACAGTGCTGAACAATCATTAACACTATTTTCAGAACTTTTTCATCATCCCAAACGGAAACTCTGTATCCGTTAAATAATAATTCACATACCCTCCTCCACTCACCCCTGGTAACTTATATTCTACTTTCTGCCTCTATGAATTTGCCTATCATAGGTACCCCGTATAAATGGAATCATAATAATCTTTGTCATTTTATGACTGGCTTATTTCATTTAGCATAATGTTTACAAGGTTTATCCATGCTGCAACATATGTCACAGTTTCATTGATTTTTAAGGCTAGATAATATTCCATTGTATGTATGTATATACCACATTTTGTTTATCCATCCATCTGTTGATAGACATTCTGGTTGTTTCCACATTTCGACTCTGCTATGAACATTGAGATACAAGTATATCTTTGAGTTCCTGCTTTCAATTTTTTTGGGTCTATACCTAGAAATGGAATTGGTGGGATCATATGGTAATTCTATATTTAACTTATTAAGGAACTGCTAAAATGTTTTCCACAACGGCTGCATCATTTTACATTCCCACCAGCAAAGCACAAGCATTGCTGTTTCTCCACATCCTTGCCAACAGTGATTATTTTCTGGGGTTTTTGCTGTTGTTGTCATTTTTTTTTATAACCCATCCAAGTGTGTGTGAAGTGCAATCTCATTGTACTTTTGACTTGCATTTCCCTAATGGCTACAGATGTTGAGCATATTTTCATGTGCCTTTTGGCAATTTATATATCTTCTTTTGAGAAATGTCTATTTAAGTCCTTTGCCCATTTTTGAATTGGGTTGTTTGTTTATTGTTGAGTTGTAGTTATTTGTATATTCTGAATATTAATCCCCTATCAGATATATACTTGCCAAATATTTTCTCCTATTCAGTAGGTTGTCTTTTGCTCTCTTGACAGTGTCTTTTTATGAAGTCCAATTCATCTATTTTTTTCTTTTGTTGCCTATTATTTTGGTTCCAACAATGTAGGTTTCATTCTGAGACCTCTTCTCTTGCCTGCAGGTGGCTGCCATCCCATTATGTGATCACATAACCTCTTCTCTGTTCAGGTGTGTGTGGGGGGGTGCAGAATGAACTCTCTTGCATCTCTTATAAGCATACTAATCCTATAGTATCAGAGCCTCATCCTTATCACGCTTATGAACTCATCTAACCTTAATTAACTCCTTATAGGCCTTATCTCCAAATACAGTCACATTAGGGGTTTTGAGCTTCAACATAAGGAATTTAGAGGGGGAACACAATTCATTCTACAGCAATCACTTTGAGGAGTGTTGTCATCTTTACAATATTGTCTTCCAATCCAATACAAAATGGGTTTCCATTTATTTATGCCTTTTCAAATTTCTTTCAACAATGTTATGTCGTTTTCAGTCTATAGGTCTTTTGCCTCCTGGGGTAATATTTTCCTAAGTATTGTATTCTCTTTGATGTTCTAGTAAATGGAATTGTTTTTTTAATTTCCTTTTTGAATTGTTCATTGCTTATGGATGGAAATGCAACTGATTTTTGAGCATTGATTTTGTGTCCTGCAACTTTGTTGAATTTGTTTATTAGTTCTAACAGATTTTGTGTGAGGAATCTTGAGGGTTTTCTACATATAAAATCATGTCATGTATGCAGGAATGTAATTTTATATCTTCTTTTCCAAATTGAATGCTTTCTATTTCTTTTTCTTGCCTAATTACTCTGACTAAAACTTCCAATGTGATGTTGAATACAATTGGCAAAAGTGAGCATCCTTGTCTTTTTCCTGATCTTAGGGGAAAAATCTTCAGTCTTTCATCATTGAATACGTTGTTATTTATGGGCTTTTCATATATGGCCTTTATCAGGTTGGGTAAGTTTCCTTCTATTAGTTTATTGAGTGTTTTTATCATGAAAGCGTGTTGAATTTTGTCTAATGACTTTTTTATAAATTGAGATAATCATGGTTTTTTTCTTCATTCTATTAATGTGGTGTATTACATTGGTTGATTTTCATATGTTTAATCATCTTTGAATTTGGGAATAAATTTCACATGATAGTGTATAATTATTTGAACGTGCTGCTGAATTTGGTTTGCTCGTATTTTGTTGAAGATCTTTGCATCAATATTTATTAGGGATATTGGACTATGTTTTCTTTTCTTGTAGTGTCTTCATCTGGCTTTGGTATAGGGTAATGCTGGCCTCATAAAATGAGTTGGGAGTGTTCTCTCCTTTTCAATTTTTTAGAAGGGTTTGAGGAGGATTGGTGTTAATTCTTCTTTTAATATTTGGTAGAATTCACCAGTGAAGGTGTCTGGTCCTGAGCTTATCTCTGGTGGTATGTTTTGATTATTGATTCTATCTCCTTACTAGTTATAGATCTATTCAGATTTTTGATTTCCTCATGAATAAATTTTAAGTTTTTCTATGTTAAAAATTTAGTAACCTGGAATAAATGGATAAATCTTTAAAAAAACTCTCAGATTATCCAATTTTTTGGCATACATTTGTTCATAGTAGTCTCTCGTAATTTTTTCTGTAAAGTCAGTAGTAATGTCCCTATTTTCATTTCTGGTTTTAGTAATTTGAGTCTTCTCTTTTTTCTTAGTATCTATAGATAAAGGTTTGTCAATTTTGTTATCTTTTCAAAGAACTAAGTTTTGGTTTTATTGATTTTCATTATTGTTGTTTCCTATTATTCTTTTTATTTATCTCTGCTCTCATCTTTATTATTTTCTTCCTCCTACTAACTTTGGATTTAGTTCTTCCTTTTCCAGTTCCTTAAGGTGTAAAGTTAGGTTATTGATTTGAGACCTTACTTTTTTTTAAAGTATGAGTTTATAACTATAAATGTATTCTTTAGCACTCTTTTTGTTGCATCCCTTAAGTTTTGTTAAGATTTTGTTTTCATTGGTCTCAAAATATTTTGTGATTTCTTCTTTGATCTATTCATTATTTAGGAGTGTACTGTTTAATTTCCTTATACTTGCTGATTTTCCAGTTTTATTTCTGTTATTGGTTTCTAGTTTAATTTCCTTGTGATTGGAAAAGATACTTTGTGTGATTTCAATCTTTTTAAATTTATTAAGACTTATTTTGTAGCCTAACATATTGTATATCCTGGAGAATGTTTCATGTGCACTTGAAAAAATGGAAATTCTACTGTTTTTGGTGGAGTGTTCTGTATATGTCTGTTAGATCTAATTGTTTTATATTGTTGTTCAGTTACTCTATTTTCCTATTTACCTTATGTCTGGTTGTTATATCCATCATTGAAAGTAGAGTATTGCTGTCTCCAAGTATTTTTGGAGAGCTGTCTGTTTCTCCTTTCAAGTCTGTCAATGTTTGCTTCATATATTTTGAAGTTCCATTATTCGGTGTGTATATGCTCATAACTGTTATACCTTCTTGATAATTGATTCTTTTATTCATATATAATGTACTTCTTTGTCTCTTAAAACAGATTTTTACTTAAAGTATATTTTGTTTGATAATTGTATAGCCACTCCAGCTCTCTTTATGTTACTATTTGCATCAAATATCTTTTTCCATCATTTCACTTTCAACCTATTTGTGTCTTTAGACCTGGAGTATCTTTTAGACAGCCCATGGTTGGATCACGATTTTTTCATAGCCATTCTTGAAAAGCTGTATTTTTAAATCTCCTCCACAAACATCAAATAAGTTCCATTATTAAATGCTTTGAGGATATAAAACAGAACGTTATATCTCACATTTTCTTCTAACGAAAGAAATAACAAGAAAAAAGAAAACTAAAGCAAAAACAGCATACTCACTTGCCATGATTTATCTCAGTGAACCCATATGGGTCCTTATGATTTCTCTTGCCTCTTCCAGAGCTTGAGAACTATATTCATAAAGATGAGTTCTGAAATGTCGGTTCAGAACAAATTTAACAGAGTGTGGTTGCACAGAATTTACATTCTTACACTCTTTAAGAAAATAGAATTACCTTAATAAATAGAATTTCTAACACCCCTTCTATATTCTGTGATGCTTCAAATTGACTTAACGTGGTTCAGACATGTTATTCAAAGTTTTTTTTTTTTCTAATTCAGTACAAACATTTATTTAGTGATTACTGTGTAAGAAATATCTTGCCAGCTTACATTTATTTAGTTATTACAAGGAGAAAAATATTTTTCATGGCTTCTTCTGTGCATTATAATCACCTGAGGGGCCTCACATAGTATAATTACCTCAGTCACAGACCTACTGCATCAGAAACTTTGTGAATGGGATCCCAAGAACATGCATTTAAAAAATGCTCACTTGTGATTCTCAGTCATATAACTAAGAAGTACTGACTTAGGGTTGCTGATGTGGGAAAAAATATAGTCCCTCTTTTCAAAGACGTGTATAATTTCCTTGTAGAAGATATATTCATAAACAAATCATTGTAACACAACTGGGTAAGCATTTTAACGGAGGCAGGCAAGGGCTTTATGACAGCACATAGGAGACATCTAGAAGCCAGATCATCTATGTAGGATAGCACCTGATATAAATTTCTCAGGATGAATAAGAATTAACCAGGCAAATTTCTCTCTATCTTGAGATAAAATGAACCTACTGATGAGATTTTCATTTAAAGCAGTAGACTATCTCTTATATTCTTTTTGCCACAAGTCCAACCATTTCCAGCATTAAAAACAGACACAAAATATGACTTTAGGAAATTTACCTTATCTATTTCAGAGGCTTGGTGATAGTCTATAACATAAATTAATTATGTTAGGTGACACATAATGATGATCATATATACATTTTTCAAAACTCTACAGATAAGGAAGGTAAATAAAAGTGCAGATGAACCTTAAATAATTATGACCCCACTAGTAACCCTCTACTTCTATAATTTTCTTTTTATAACTAGTTTTTAAAACTTCATGGTGATTAACAAAAAAAATGTATTTTCGGCTACCTAAAACTATTTTGGTGTCTAGGTGAGATTGAGGTATAAATGGACTCTGCCTCCTTCCCAGCATTTTCAGAAATATTCATGCTGAAGAAATTGGGAATTAAAATGTTTCAAAAGTATAAATAGAATAGCTAATTAATAATAATTTCCATTGATATAAGTACATATATATTTCCTTTTTGTAGAGAAGTATGACAGAACAATTAATAAAATATTTTCAAGCAAAAATATACTACTTTAGTATAAAATATTATGAAGGGAATAGAATGGAAATATGAGTTCAAAGATAAAAATTAAAATTTCTGACTTTTATTGAAGAGCTTGCTTATTTTTAAAAGATAATTGTGTGGTATCAAATAGCTATGGTCTTGTGTTTATCTTCTTCAAAGTAACTTGATTTTCAATCTTACTTTACCAGTAACCATGTGTGATGGGTAGTATTAACCTTATTTTGCTATTAAAGACTGAAGTCTTGAACACTGCAGTGCTTTACCCAAGTTCACACCACATGTTAATATCAGAATCAAGACTGGAAAAACCTATGTCTCTCTATCATTTAAGATAGGATACTATATGCTGCAGTAACAATGATCAATCTCAGTGGCTTAAAACTTTCCTCCATTATGAAACAGCTGATGGCTCTGTTCAATCTTGCCATCATGCACATTCTGGGGTCTAATATGATGTATCAGCTACTATGCGGAATAGTGTTGTTCACTGTAATATAAGAAAAAGAGAACAAAGCAAAGTATGCGATGAACCTTTAAACTTTTGCTCAACACTGTACATAATTTTTCTATTCACATCTTATTAGTCAAGGCATATCTCATGGTCCTTCCTTGAGAAAAAATGATATGGGATTATTCTATGGCCACCAGTATCTTGGTGTCTGATTCAATGTTTGTTCCACTGACTAAGATGCTTCCTTCAGCCAGTTCCCTAGACTGATGCCTCTTAATATGTGGTCTGACACCCTTCGGGGGGCTCATGAGATCCTCTTTTCTCCAGCTACATACCTATGAGAGGCCATATTATCTTCGTATAACTCAATCAAAACAGTATATCATAAAAGACTAAATGCAGATGCAGATAAGCGGATCCAATTGTCTTCTATTAGACTATACATTAAGAAAATTTGTAAAAATGTAAAAAGAAAAATATAATTCCACTCTATAATATTTTATGTAACAAAAAATGTTTTTTATGTTCACATTCAATGGATTAATTAAACAAATAAATATTTTTAAGTGATCTGTCTTAATGCATATTATAAATATTAGTGATATGACCAATATAAGCAAAAGGCTTTTACATCTCCGATAATTTGCAATAAATACTGGAACCAAAATGTTTAAGAATTGCTGACCTAAACAATTTAAAAAGAAAGAAAAATTTTATCATTTGGATTACATTGGCAGTGTATTTTCCAAAAATGGCAATTTTATTAAGGAACAACACCAGTGTTTTGAACTAGGTCATTTGGTGTGCTAATGACTTACTATTTTACTTTACTCAGGAAATTCATTTGAATTTTATCTGTGATAAAGTTTGATGCTCTGTTTGGAGCCACAGGGAATTCACCTCAAATTATAGCTCTACCACTTGCTAGCTGTGGGATATTGAACAAATTGTTTAACTTCTTTAAACTTTAATTTCTTATTTACAAATGGAAATAATATATAACTAATATGGTTACTATAAGGATTCATATATGTAAAATTGTTACATACTTCCTGTCAAATAAGACATGGTCAATAAAATTTTAGTAATAATAGAGATAATAACAGAAATAATGAATATCCAAATAAGTATGACTGGAAGAAAGATTCTTCCATTGAGTCAGAAGATGAGATATTAGTAGTAAGAGAGTCCCTCAGTAGTTTTTGTATAAGTTGCTACCAGCTCTGTCTAAAGGTAAAGCTGTCTCGACTGTCTAACCCACACATTTGAAAAATATGCAACATGACACTCACTCCTCATAAAAATCTGTTTGCCTAGAAATTGCCACATTTTGTAACCCAATATCATCCAAAAATATTATTATAAACTTCACTCAGGTTTATCAGCATTTCTGGTTCTCATCTCCATCCATGAATGTAAGAGGAATTGTACTCATCATCTTCCCCTTTAAAGTTAGGCGTAACCATTCATCTTGCTTGGTTCAATAAATATGAGTAGGAGTGGTGTGTATTATGCTTTTGTGGAAGAATTTAAGATCTAGTGCTTTACTCCCTGTTATCTTTTTTTTATACCTTTCCAACCAAGGAAGTTGTATATTTCATATAGTGCAACTACAGACTGTTAAAGGCTCTCAACATCCTGAATTAATAAATCCCTAGATAGAGAACAAGTGCCTGATAGAGGTGCCTGGATCTATTGCTGACTTTCACAAGTGAGAAATAAACCTTCACTGTATTAACCCACTGAGATGTAGGAGTTGTTGAAGTAGCATAACCACATCTACCTTACTGACTCTCAAACCAATTCCAGTAGTGGCACAAACTCAGGGATACTTATCATTGTAAAGGTTCAATATCAATTAATGTATCTCTGAGCTGCAAATAATACACTCCTCTGCTTCTCACCCCAGATGGCTGATCTATTCAGTACAATATCGACACGACAAGCTTTTCCATTGGAAATATCCTCTGAATTTAGTGAAGCTTTTCAAAGCTTTCATTTTTCAATTACTCTTTATCTTTTCTAAAAGGCAATATTTTAAGTAAAGTAGTCTAAATTAGCCCTTCTTACTTTTCTCTTTCATTCTCACCAGGACAATAAAATACGCAGTTCAAATTCATTCTCATGCATGTGTAAGGCTTATAAAGATTAGTGGATAATACAGTCCAAATAAGGAGCTTTTGAACATTAATCCATCAAGAGTTTAAGATAGAAATTGTATCATCTTTTGAGCTATTGGGCATAATATTTAGCCAGAAGGTTTGGATGGATTGTATAATACTTGGAAAGACATGTAGGCTAAGGTGGATTAAGAACTCTTTTTCTTTCACCATCTGGCATATTCACTTTTATTGTGGAAAACAGTCTATGCTATGGTATTGCTATGTGCAGTCCTTTACAAACTTTTTCATTCCATACATGTGAGTAAATGTCTAATTTACCTGGTGTGTGATTATGATAACAGTGGTGATATTGATCTTTATCCATGGATAAAATGTGATCAGCAAAGATATTGTGTATGATTTGACTGGCAAGAAATATACAAGTTTTTGTTTTGTGGTGGTGGTTGTTTCTTCCATTATGTAGAAGAATATATATAAATATATGTATTTAAAAAACCTAGCACAAAGAATGCCTGGTTGTTTACATGTTGAAGATCCTGGGCTAGGAGCTTCAGAATGATTATATTAAAAGGGAGGGAAAAGAGGGACATAGATTGAGAAATGGGAATGTGTTTAGTGATCCAAGTAGAAAGATAAACAGGAAGAAATTCTGATGCTGTGATCCATTAGAGATATCTTAATGCCATATTGATGGACACCTAAACATTAGTTTCTATTTTTCCCATTTTCATTGAGATACAATTGATATTGAACATTGTGTAAGCTTAAGGTGTATAATGTAGTAATTTTATATATGTATATGTTGCAAAATAGTTACCATAAAAAGGTTAGTTAACACCTCAATCACCTCACATACTTACAATTTTTTTTTGTGGTGAGAACTTTTATAATCTACTTTCTTAGCAACTTTCAAATATACAATATAGTATTGTTAACTATAGTCATCATGCTGTACATTACATACCCAGAACTATATACATATCACATTTTCTTTATCTGTCGTACATCAATGGACACTCAGGTTGTTTTCGTGTCTTGGCTGTTGTAAATAATACGTCAGTAAACACAGTGGTGCAGATGTCTATTCAGGTTATTGATTTTGTTTCCTTCAGATATATACCCAGAAGTGGAATTGCTGGATCATATGGTAGTTCTACTTGTAATTTTGTGAGGAATATGCATACTGATTTCCGTAGTGGCTGTACCAATTACCATTTCCACCAAGAGTGTACAAGGATTCCCTTTTCTCCATATCCTCACTAGCACTTGTTACATCTTGTCTCTTTGATAATAGCCATTCTAACAGGTGTGAGGTGGTATTTTATTGTGGTTTTGATCTGCATTTCCCTGATGATTAGTGATGTTAAGCACCTTTTCATGTACCTGTTGGCAATTTGAATATATTTGTTGGAAAAATGTCTATTCATGTCCTTTGCCCATTTTTAATTGGATTATTTGGTTTTCTGATATGGAGTTGTATGAGTTCTTTGTATATATTGGATATTAACCTCTTATCAGATATATGTTTTGCAAATATTTTCTCCCATTCCATAGATTGCCTTTTCCTTTCATTGTTTCTTTTGCTTTGTAGGAGCTTTTTAGCTTGATGTAGTCTCAGTTTATTTTTGCTCTTGGTGCTTGTGCTTTGGGTGTCACATCCATAAAATCATTGCCAAGATCCATGTCAAGAAGCTTTTTCTTTATGTTTTCTTTTAGAAGTTTTATGGTTTCAGGTCTTATGTTTAAGTCTCTAGTCCAATTTGAGTTAATTTTTGTGAGTGATGTAAGATAAGGATATAATTTTATTGTTTTGTATGTGAATATCTAGTTTGTCCAGGACCATTTATTGAAGAGACTATCTTTTCTCTATTGAGTATTCTTGGTGCCCTTGTCAAACATTAGTTGATCATATATACATGAATTTATTTCTGGGTTCTCAATTTTGTTCCATTGGTCCACATTACAACTGACACCATAGAATACAGAGACTCATAAGAGACTACTATGAACAACTATATGCCAACAAATGGAACAACCTAGAAAAAAATGGATAAATTCCTACAAACATATAACCTACAGAGGCTGAATCAAGAAGAAATAGATAATCTGAACAGACCAATAATGTGTAAAGAGTTTGGATCAACAACCAAAAAGCTTTCAACAAAGAAAAGCCCAGGACTGCATGGTTTCACTGATAAATTCTACCACGCATTTATAGAATTAACTCCATCACCACACACAAGTACCGAATTATCCCTTTCACCCGCCTCCCTCCCCCCTTCCCCTCTGGTAACCACCAATCCAATCTCTGTCCCTATGTGTTTGTTTATTGTTGTTATTATCTACTACTTAATGAAGGAAATCATACGGTATTTGACCTTCTCCCTCTGACTTATTTCACTTTGCATTATACCCTCAATGTCCATCCATGTTGTCACAAATGGCTGGATTTCATTGTTTCTTATGGCTGAGTAGTATTCCATTGTGTATATATACCATAGCTTCTATAGTATTTTGGTGGTGAACATGATGTAATCTATGCAGAAATAGAAGTACAGTGATGTACACCTGAAATTTTTACAATGTCATAAACCAATGTTACTGAAATAAACAAAAAATTAAAAAAAAATAAGAATTAACTACAATCCTTCTTAAACTCTTCCAAAAATTTTGAAGAGGAGGGAACACTCCCAGACTCATTTTATGAAGCTGTCATTGCCCTGATACCAAAACCAGATAAGGACAGTACAAGAAAAGAAAACTAAAGGCCAATACCCCTGATGAATATAGATATAAAAATTCTCAACAAAATATTAGCAAACCAAATTCAAGAACTCATTAAAAAGATTATACACCATGGCCAAGTGGGATTTATCCCTGGGATGCAAGGATGGTTTAATATGCACAAATCAATAAGTGTGACACACCATATTAAGAGAATGAAAGATCTAAAAAATATAATCATCTCAATACATGCAGTAAAAGCATTTGACAAAATTCAACATCCTTTCATGAGAAAAACTCTCAAAAAATTGCATATAGAAGAAATATACTTCCACATTAAAAAAAAGGCCATATATGACAAGCTCAGAACTAACATCATACTCAATGGTGAAAGGTTGAAAGCTTTTCCTCTAAGATCAGGAACAAGACACAGGTATCTATTCTCATCACTGCTATTCAACATAGTACTGGAAGTCCTAGCCAGAGTACTTGAACAAGAAAAAGACATAAAAGGCTTCCAAATCAGGAAGGAAGAAGCAAAGTGTTTCTGTTTGCACATGACACAACCTTATATATAGAAAATATTGGGCTGGCCCTGTGGCTTAGCGGTTAAGTGCGCACGCTCCGCTGCTGGCGGCCCGGGGTTCGGATCCCGGGCGCACACCGACGCACCGCTTCTCCGGCCATGCTGAGGCCGCGTCCCACATACAGCAACTAGAAGGATGTGCAACTACGACATACAACTATCTACTGGGGCTTTGGGGGAAAAATAAATAAATAAAATCTTTAGAAAATATTAAAAACTCCACCAAAAACCATTAGAACTAATAAATGATTTTAGTAAAGTTTCAAGATGAAAAATCAACACAAAATTCACTTTAATTTCTATATTCTAACAATGTACTTTCCAAAAAGGAAATTAAGGAAATCTCATTTATAATAGCATCAAAAACAATAAAATTCTTAGGAATAAATTTAACCAAGGAGGTGAAATATCTGTACACTGAAAACTATAAAACACTGATGAAAGAAACTGAAGAACACATGACACAAATAAATGGAAAGATATCTTATGTTAGTGGACTGGAACAATTAATATTGTTTAAATGTCCATACTGTTCAATGTAATCAGTAGATTCAATGCAATCCCCATCAAGGTTCTGATGGCATTTTTCACAGAAGTAGAAAAAAACAATCCTAAAACTTGTATGGAACCACAGAAGACCCCAAGTAGACAAAGCAACCCTGAGATAGAAAAACAGAGCTGGATGCATTACACTTTCTTTGTTTTAATTTTTTATTTATTTATTTTCCCCCAAAGGTCCAGTAGGTAGTTGTATGTCATAGCTGAACATCCTTCTAGTTTATGTATGTGGGACGCAGCCTCAGCGTGGCCGGAGAAGCGGTGCGTCAGTGCGCGCCCAGGATACGAACCACGGCCGCCAGCAGCGGAGTGCGTTCACCTAACCGCTAAGCCACAGGGTCCGGCCCGTATTACACTTTCTTATTTCAAACTATGTTACAAAACTATAGTAATCAAAACACTAGACATTAGTTTCTATTACCTGACAGTAAGAAGCTTGGGTTAACACAACATCACTTGCAACATTGCTTTACAAATATACATTTCTTAATTTTTGTTTTTTTAAATAAAGTTGAATTATTCCTGATGTAACTTATTATTTCACTAATGTGAAGCTGAATATCGATGAAGAAGATTATATAATTGCTGTACATAAACTCAGGTTCAAGTTATAATAAAAAGTTTTCAATGGGCATAGGATATTGACAGCCAATTCTATCATATTTCCTTGATTTATTGCTTTTCCACTGTCTAATACGACTAGTTTATAGCCTGTGTCTCCTAAAATCGCCTACTAACTTCAGGGCACAATTCATGAAGAAAAGATACAATCAGAGAACTATTTCACTTGTTTACTTAAATCCTGCCAACCTATCAACACCTCTACCCACATATTCTCCCTTCTCTCCTTTTGTGATGAAAGAAGTGTTTCTTCTTCTCTAAAAGGCCAAAACCTCCATTTGATCCCAACCCTTGTGCATACTCAGAGTCTTCATCTTTGTATATACAGCTGCCTAATGGACATCTCTACATTGATGTCTGATGGGACTCTCCAACTCAACATCTACCTATAAACTCCAGGATGCTGTTCTTTTTTTGTTACTCAATTGTAGTAGCTCATTTCTGTCTCAAGGACTTTGCTCTTGCTATTCCTTCTGCTTGTAGCACAATTTCTTCAGATTTTTTTCATAGATGCCTCTCCTCATAATTTCTGTCTCAGCTCAAAGCTTGAATCATCCAGAGAAGCTTATGAAATCACTCAATATATTCTATTGCACTGCTCTATTTTATTGACACCATAAAACTTATCAGTACTTGACGTTATCCTATTTATTTGTGGGGTTTCTTTTTTTTGATATTTGTTATGGTCTCTGCCTATTAAGATGTAAGATACTTTAGGATAGGTGTTATATTTTTCTAGCACCTTTATGTACCCAAAATCTATAACATGGTCTGGCACATAATAGGTCCATATAATTATTTTTTCAACTGACTTACTCCTTTTTTAGAGAAGACAAACACTTCAATGTTCACATAAGTATCTGGGCAAATGAAATACTGTTAAAAAGCAAATCATTTGACAAATGTGGTCAACTTTTTGATAATATTACTCTGAGATAATTCTAAGGTAGACTGATTTGGGTGTCACTTAGTTAAATGTTTGATAGGTTTATAAAGTATATATATACTTTTGGCAAAGGTTCATAAAGAGAACTATCTTAATGTACACATTTTTTATAACTCAGTCTTTGTTTGCATCAAGATCATAGTGACACTTCACACTTTATTTTAGAGCTATATCACTAGAGTTATGATCACCATGCCTAAAACAATGAAAAAAATATTTTTTCTCTCAGTTTATTTACCCTCTACTCTAAGTAAAACACCTATCAGAAATGCATGTATATATATTTGCGATATTAGGGATTGATTAAAAATGCAAGTTTATTTTATAAGCAGGTTAAATAATTCTACCAATTTCTTAAATTATCCTAAGACTGTAATCAAGAATCATACACAAATATTTATAATGTAAAATTTTTGATGTCACCAGCTTATAACAGTCTCTATCTAAAATATTTTACACATATAAAGCTCCTACCTCCTATATCCTCTATCTTCACATACTAAAATGACAGTAATAAAAATTCATCCTCCATCTTTACACTCCAGCTAATAAACCTGCTGCATAAATAAACTTAACATGTCATATTCTGTATTTCTCTTCCCTGAACCCACAACCTTGGAGTTAGATATTTCTCGTATATACTCACTTGTCATTCTTTATGTGCCTTTATGAAAGCATTTATAAAATTTATTGAAATCATCTCTTTTTACTTCAATTGTATTCTCATCTAATACCATGTCCTAGACCTAATAGGTACTCAACTAACCTTACTATATTGAAATAAATTTTGAATTTTTGTGATGTGGTAAGATTAGATCACTGCTGCTCAAGACATATTACCTTACCCTTATAATCAAAGAACCATGTGGAGAATCAATTTCATGACATTTTTGTTGGCCACATTCTCATATCAAATGAGCTAACTTTCGTCTGTTATAATAGTATCTGTTCTTATAGCATAGCATATATATACAATCATAGGTTAATCATCATGGTGGTACAGCAGGAGGGCTATTCAAAGTCATGTCTCCACTATTCTTTTATTTGTTTTTTCATCCCTTACCATTCCACCACCATCATAACAACTATATTCCTTACTTTGTGCTTTCCTGACCTCGCTTTCAGCAATCACAGCAGTTAGCATGATAGATGGAGTATTATGGCTATTTGTAACTTCCATGGAACCATTTTAGAGATGATATAACAGAATATGAAGTTTATATTATTTAGGCTATCAAGTTGTGACCTCAGAGGTAATATTCTGCCTTAGAGTGAATAGGTTACTCTAGCCTGTCTTCTTCAAGGGCTCTGGTTTTTAAATTGTGTTCTTTAGAGGAACTTCATGGAATTTGACAAAGTTTAATTTGAATTCCTTTTTAACATGTATTTATTGAAAACCCTTCATAAACATTCTCATACTCAAATGTTTACACATTGGTTTATTTTTATGCAGATTTTAGGACATGAAAGCTTTCCTTGATACCTCTGCGTATACTTTAAGTTTTTGTCTATAGGAACTTGATATTATGCATGTGTTTTTATTATTCAAAACTTTGCATGTCCACTCATGCAAAATTGTACAAGTACATTTCTGCAGCACATACGCTGTGCTCAATAAAAATACCCATTGTCCTCAAGTGCTAAAACTAATTGAAATATTTTATTATTAATTGTCAATTGTCATCACTCAATTGACTTTAATCCACGATATGAGTGTGTGTGCTAAATAGATGCATGCGAGAAGAACGTGAAAAATAAGGGTTTTGTTGCTAAGTTTAAAAAGCCCTATTTGAGTCAAACTACCATGATAAATATCTAGCAAAGGTATCTCATAAAGTGTTTAGCCTACAATTGGTGCTTGTTAAATAGTTTTCTACCATGTTGAGGAGTTATATTTACATTTGGGTGTTTTACGGAGAAGAAGTAACAAACAGAGCATAGTGCTTTATTCTGTATTTACATCTGCCTAGGTTACATTTGACATATTCCAAATCTGTCTTTGAATAAACTTATATCATCAATTCTGTGACTATTCTTAATAATGAGTTTGTAAACATCTTTGGATCATGTATTGATGTCTAAAGACACATATAGCAATAAAAGGAAACTTAATCTCCATAGCAGTACATGTGTTTACTTTGACATATCAGACAAATATGTATTTTGCATACTTTGATTCAGATACTGCTAGTGAAGCTTATTATACTGTGCTTTGTATGATAACAGTATAAAAACAGATATAGTGGTATTGTTGTTTACAGCTACTGCAGCCTTTAGCAGTAAATTTTCATAATTATTAAAAGTTATTGTGTAAATGTATAATATAGGAAGTGTATAAAATATTGTGTTATGTCAAAAATGTAAAAAAAGTAAATGTATAACATGTACACACAATATTATCATTGTACGTCTTAAAAATACATTTGATATTTCCAGTATTTTTGCTTATAACTAGGTAAAAATAGCATTACAAAAGCAATGACTTTTATTTAGGTTTTGAAAATTGGTACAAATAAGCTTTTCTTCTGATTAATGATTTTCACTCTGTCTATTTAAAGATAAATTTGGAAATGCAAATGACTTTCTTCCCATTTTCTTGGTCAGCAGAACAGAGAGTTTCCCTGGGCAGCTATGGCTCAATCCCAAATCTACCAGTTAGTTCTCTTAGCCATTCTTATCAGGATATTGTCTATCCATTAACATGGTTATATATTATCATATGACATTGACGTAAATCTGGAAATGGGAAGGAGAGCAGTGATCCTCTTCTTTACAAGAAAATGTAAAGATAACTCTAATGGTTAGCAGCATAATACCTCTGAGTGTTCAATAATAATTATGTACTATTTATTGGTACTTTATGTGATATTCTTTGGATCCTTTATGAATTAGAAAAATAATAAACACACTTTTTAAATTAAAAGGAATAAAAACCTCAATTTGCCAGATAAATGAATTGAAATAGTTACTGAACTGTTTACAACTAACCATAATGGTTATTTTTACCTTGAAGCATCATTTGCATACAATTAATAAATAATGTTTAAAGAAAGTTTGCAAGCCTTGAATTTGGCAAGATGTGGCTTCACAGACCTCTTTCCTTCTTTCTTTTTTTATGTTTTAAGAAAGCTAATCCCTGGTCATTCAATTAATCAGACTAAATAGTGCACATATGCTGGTATCCATCTGCTGAAAGCTGTCATCAAGCAACATTGCCTTATTACTGTATTTCAGAATTATTTGGCATGCCTGCAACATAGCCCACCGTCTGTTTCAGGCTATAAAATAGATGCTTAAATTTTTTCCCTTCCTCTTTATGATAACAATTTATATTACTAATCTACCAGACACTTTTAATTTAAATATTCAACTTATTTGACCATACAGTGTTTGCTGGATTAAAACTTTCTCAGAGGACAAAGGATCTTCTACACGGGTTTTCCACTTTTGTGACAATAGTATAATAAAAAATTATGTGCTTTCCTTAACTTTTAGCCTCTCTGATTTGGGTTAGGAGTAGTGAATGGTGAAGAAGTAACTAGAAAGGGTAGGTTTAACAAAGTTTGATTGCAGATTCCTTTGGTGCCATCTCTGGGCTAAGAGTCTGTCTCCAGTAAAAGGAGAATCTATTTCCTGCCTTTAGGTAGAAAAGTGGAAGCTTTTTCTGCATTTACTGCCTCTTAATTTCCTTCAACTCAAAATAATTTTTATGACAAAAAGGCATATTTGGGGGTGATATATTCTGGTTTCCTTTAAAGCCATTCCACTTGAGAAAACATCTTATTCATTGTTAACATTTAATGTTACTTACATATAATGCTCGACCTCTACAAGTTACTTCCACTTACCAACAAAGATTTTACTTACTGCTCCCTGTCTTGAAAACATCAAAAAAGACACATAGTATGGTTGATGAGTAAAATAGTTCTACTAGTGATGTACCTGGGCCAAGGAAAATGTAAGCAATGTTTTGGTTTTTGGCAATAAAACAAAACGTATTAAGGAACTGGTATATCAAAACATAACAGAAAAAATATAAGTCCATTGTTTGGGACACGTATTTTTTGTGACTAAAAACAAAAATAAAGCAAATTTACTCACCTCTTATTTTACTTTCATTTTTTCTATCAAGGAGGATCAACTTCAATATGGTGAAGATGGAATAGACATTGATTGGAACATTAGAACAGAGGATGAGTTATATAAGAAACTCTAAGTGAGAAATTGTGTTCCAAATGAATTCAAGTATCCTTTATTACACATATTATATGCTATAATATTTATATCCCAGAATACAGAGAGAAATATTGCTGACAATGTTTGAAGAGTCAATGGAGGAGAGTGAGTCTATGAAAAATGAGATCAAAAACAGAAGTTGAATTTTTAATAAAAAAATGAGATAGTTTCTGCAATTATAAACTGCTGAGAATGTAATAGCAAGGCTCTCATTTACTTCTAACCAAAAAACACTAATCATATATAGGAAATTTATACACATTATCAGAGACAGGCAGAAATACGTTACAGCTTTTTGCAGGTAACAGATTCAGATAAGTTAAGTACTTTGCCATACATCATAGAGCTTATAAATGACAGACAGGATTCAATCACATATCTGTCTGATTCCAGAGCTTTCACACTTAACTATTGCTATATACAGTTTGTGATAAATATCCAGCCAAATTTCTAGACTAGACTATTAAACATATAATTATGTATGAGAATAGTAGTCATTAGAACCACTAATAATAACATGGGCTATCGCACTGACAGATGAAGAAGTATTTAAATTTCTCCAAACAGTAATGATTAATATATTGATTTAAGCCTTGATAAAGGAAGTGATTGGTGAGACAACTGGCTACTTTATTCTCTTTTATTTTATTGATGATTCAAATCCAGTTATATAGTATGCTAATCAAATTTGAAGATGGTACAAAGCTAGGCCAGTTATATTAAAAGAATCTCAATGTTTGAAACAGACATCTTAAATACTGAAGGAATTCAGAACATGCCACCTCAAAATATGCTGCTCTGGCGTATTGACTATTTTGAGTTAAAGGCACTTGACAAGCAGCCAATATAAAAGAACAAACCAAACACTCTGACCTTGCTTCTTTTACTTAAAGAAAGACAGGAGATGACATTCCCTTAAAAAGCATGTCCTCCCTATATCAAACACAAAGTGACATTATTATAATCAAGGACGAGAAGTCGAGACAGAAAATTCGTCACAAACAGACCTTGTTAAAATAATTCTTTTCATACTTTAGCCTCCACTAGTTTAGTCATTTTTACACAATTGCTTCTCTTTGTTCAACCTAACATAAAAGCAAGTAGATTTCACCATTTCTTTGGGTCTTCATTCCTTATGAAAGCTCTCATATCAGGTAGAATTTGTATTAAATAAACTTGTGTGCTTTTCTCCTGTTGATTAATCTTAACATAAGTTCTCAAGCTCAGCCAAAAAGATTCTAAGAGGGTAAAGGTAAAAATTGGCCTCCCCTACAATACCATTAAGTTCAACTTGATGGATCTCCTCTTCGTTGTTATTCAACCAGTCTGTGCTTGAGTGCTTTTAATGACAGGAAACTCACCATTTTCTGATGTTTCCTGTTTTAATCACCGTTGTTATACGCTTTCAGTAAAGAAAGCCTTCTCTAGTTCCCTATAATTATTTAACTACCCCTTATTCAATATAGTGGAACCAGAGGGAACCTGTATGTATTTTAGGAACACAGAAGAAGGATCTGAAAAGTGCTTGAATGGTTGAAAGTATCAGCTAAAGCAAGGAAGCATTTTGACCTGGTTTGTAATCAACTGTTTGAATTTTCTTTCACCAATGGTATGGACAACTAAAATATCCTGCAGAAAATAATGACAAGTGTACAAAATAATTAGCTTAACATTATAAGAGAACAATCTTGCATTATCTGATTGGAAATATTCACAACTTTCTTAGTAGTACCAAAGAAATAACTATTAGTTTTTTATTCAGTTAATAATGACTATTAATGTTAGATATAATCAGTACCAAATAAAACTTACAAATGGTGAAATTAATTCTAGTTATAATTTAGATTCAGCTTTATTGAGGAATAATTTACATACAATAAAATTCACTGATTTTAAATGTACAATTCTCTGTGTAACCACTGTAACCATCACCTCAATCAAAATATAGAAAGTTTCCATCACCCCTACAAGTCCTCTCCTGACTAGTTCCCCAGCTAGAACTCCTATAAAACAGTTGGATGTGACCAAAAAAAAAGAGCAACTAAAACTTTTGTAAATAAATAAATATATATACATGTGTATATGTAAAAATAAATATATTTCTATAAATATCTATAAATTAATATATATATAAAACATCAAAATATAATGAATGCATGAAATAACAGATTAGACAAAGCAGAATAAAATAATATTGGACTGAAACCTAGATTTGAAGATATTTAATAAGAAGTAGAACAAAGAAATACATAGGTGGAAAATATGAGAGGTTATGATATTGTATGGAGTAAGACACAGAAATCAGAGTAATGACACTTTTAATCTGATCCTAATATCATGATGAAAGTGAAAATGTCCTTGAAGTTAAAGAGGTGAACAGTGTAGGGGAGCAGAATTTGTACCTCAAAATGTATCTCTGGCTTGAAGATTATTTTGGGCTGATTATTTTTAAGAACAAAAGAGTCAGGAAGAAACTTTGACCATCCCCCTAACTGCCTAAAAGAATTTCAGACAGAAGGCCTATTCCAGGAAGGAGCTATCACCATACATAAATAGTATAACATGAAATAGGTGTGATAGACAGAGAGGAACCTAGCAAGGCACATTTGACCAAAGTCCTCTCCATGTCCTGTTGTCTCTGCATAGCATGGCAAACATTTGTTTACCAAACATTTGCTTTTCCATCTCCATGTAAATTGCCTTCTTCCCCTTTGAAGTCCCAAACCACTACCCATGACATACTCTTTTGTCTTTAGCTGAAGATGATAATTAAAGTGGTGACTTTGCCAATTTTGGTGAGTTACTCGGTTTTCCTGGGTTTCTCCCTTGTATACATATTTATTAAACTTTGTTTGATTTTCTCCTGTTTTTCTCTCTCATGTCAATTTAATTCTTAGACCACCCAGAAGAACCTAGAAGGATAGAGGAAAATCTCTTTCTCCCCAAACCCAGCGAATCTGGTAGAGGATTTGTTTTAAATATTGTATTATCTGAGGAAATTGTCTTCAATTATAGTGTTGGTTCTATGGGAGAAACATATTCCAAGTTACAAATAGCTGACATTTATTATTTCCTTTTTTTTTTTTTATAATTTTTATTTATTTACTTATTTTTTTCCCCAAAGCCCCAGTAGATAGTTGTATGTCATAGCTGCACATTCTTCTAGTTGCTGTATGTGGGACGCGGCCTCAGCATGGCCGGAGAAGTGGTGCATCGGTGCATGCCCAGGATCCGAACCCGGGCCGCCAGCAGTGGAGCGCGCGCACTTCACCGCTAAGCCATGGCGCCGGCCCTATTATTTCCTTTTATATTCTTTTTGTTTCCTACTCACTCTTTAACACACAGTATTGTAACAATTACAATTTTTAAATGGATTATCAAGGGGCCAGCCTGGTGGCAGAGCAGTTAAGTGTGCGAGCTCCATTTCAGTGGCCCAGGGTTTGCAGGTTCGAATCCCAGGTGCGCACTGATGCATCGTTTGTCAAGCCATGCTGTGGCGGCGTCCCATATAATGTAGAGGAAGATGGGCATGGATGTTAGCCCAGGACCAATCTTCCTCAGCAAAAAGAGGAGGATTGGCATTGGGTGTTAGCTCAGGGCTGATCTTCCTCACCAAAAAAAAAAAGGAATATCAAATGTAAAAACCTTATGTGATGCCATGTATGTTTCCTTACGTTAACTGTTACTTTGTGTTGTTCTAAAACAAAAACAAAAATCCTATGATTTACCTATTTCTTCCATCAGTGTTTAAATATCAGGTTAAAGAATTAAAAGAAGAGATTAACTTTTTTAAAACTCTGTGAAATGGAAAAATCCATCTTCTATTTTTTAATGTTTTTTAAATCTTTGAATAAGTATCAAGAGAAAGATAGAAGTTATTGTAAATTATTTAAATTTGATGAGGAAATATTGCTTATTTCAAGGTTTTTGAATAGAAATTTTTCCATTTTAGTATTCTATCTTGAATAAAGGCTTCTTTTTAGTGTATGAGAATTGTTCTTCTAGTCTGATCAATTTAATTTGCCTTCAATTGGATTCAATTATGATTGTATCTAACTTATCCTTCTAAGTTTTAAAAATATGCTTTTGAAATTCTTTAGTTTATTGTATCTCCGATTCATATTTGAGACTCCAGAATGCATAAAGAACTTTGAATAGAAGTAATTTTAAAATTTAGAGTTCATAAAATATATTAAAACCCTGATTAACAAGAATGCCTGATAAATAGGTAGTAGTATTGTTTAAATGCTCTACTTATGTGACAATTGAGCAAAAAGCCCATTGTTTAACTTTTGTTCTTTAAAATTTTTCTAAAATGTCTGTGTCTACTTTGTTTGTACCTTCTATATTAAAATGAACTTAGTGGAATACCTCTTTGAAAACCCTACAGTGCTTCAGGGTCATCTGTCAGTATAGCAATTCATAGTGTATGTGAGTTTAGACATTACTACCAATAACATACTCTTTTGTCTTTAGCTGAAGGTGACACTTAAAGTGGTGACTTTGGCCACTTTGGTGAGCTATTCAGTTTTCCTGGGCTTCTCCCATGTATACATGTTTATTAAACTTTGTTTGATTTTCTCCTGTTTTTCTGTCTCGTGTCAATGTAATTCTAGACCACCCAGAAGAACCTAGAAGGGTAGAGGATAATCTCTTTCTCCCCCAAACCAGCAAATCTGGCGAAGGATTTGCAGGAGGACTAAGCTATCTGTATACTAAATCTGGAATAACTCTTGAAAGTTGCCTATGGATTGTGTCTTTCTTGAATAAAATGTTATTTTTGCTAAATAGGTTGAAATGCCACAAACACTGATTATTTGAGAGTTCTAGTGAATTGGATTTACATTTTACAGCTAAACATATTCAAGTTGTCTGCAATGTAGTCCTAATTACAGTATCAAAATCCTAACCCATCAATTGTTCTTTTGTGTTACATAGAATAATGCACTACCTCTGGTGGATCATATGCAAAAGTGGCATTCAATAATTCTTCCCATTTCTCCAAGCGCCTGCCACTTCTCTTATGAAAACGTAGTTTATTTCCTTTCCACGTGTATCTGGGATGCTTGTGTGACTTACTGTGAACAATAAGATATGATAGAATTGATTTTTTGCTATGTCTGGGCCTAGGCCTTAAGACCCAATATACCTTTGCATTTTCTCTCTTGGAAAACAGTCACCGTGTAAAGAAGTCTGGATAACTTACTGGAGGAAACACATGAGGAGAGAGAGGCCTATCCAGCCTTCAGCTGTTCCTGCCATCCCAGGTAAGTTACGAAAACTTTGAGTCAAGGCATATTAAATGTTTCAGCCTCAGCCAATCTCCTAGATCAATGCAACTTCAAGAGTGACACCAGCAACCACGTCATTGAAGAAGTATACAACAAAGCCAACACAACTCACAGAATCATTAGAAATAATATTCATTGTATTTTTAAAATTATTTTTTGAGGTCATATTGGCTTATAACATTGTGTAAATTTCAGGTGTATATTATTATATATGAGTTTCTGTATAGACTGCCTCACGTTCACCACTGGTAGTCTAGTTTTTATCTGTCACTATACGTATTTAAACCATCATGTGTTGAATGTTTTCTTATGCTGCAATAGATACCCGATACAGAAATTAGTATCTAAAGGTAGAATGCTGCTCTAACATAAAGCTAAAACACATGCACTGGCTTTGAGATTAAATGTAGGTTGGAGGCTAAAAAAGCGATGAGGAGATTGTTAGTAGAGACTAGAAGAACAGTGAGGAAATTGGTATTATTTAAAGCCGGAAAATAAGTAACTCATATTGGCAAAAAGTTGACTAACACTGTCACCTGAGGTAATAAGGAAGAAAGAAAATGTACCTAAATCAATTTGTGGATCTGGCTGAGGAGATTTCTGGCCAGAATGATGGAAGTGTCAAATAGCTTTCTTTGGTAGGGTATGATAATATATTGCAAGAGAAATTTAAGCTAAATACGGAAAATTTCTATTTTCAAGCAGAATTTAGACCCAGGACAGTCTCTCCAGCTGGCAAAATATTTTAAAATAAATGCCAAATGACACAGATCATAGTGAAGCCAGTAAAGCCTAACCTAAGGATCAAGATAAAATCAAGTTATAGCTGTAAAAATCTTTGTAAAGACCTCAGCAATGTCTAAGTTTGTTCCTTGAAGATTCCCTCCACTAGATAAAATGACTATTAAAAATTTGTTTAAATGTTGTCCCACAGCCGCCTGACACTCCCACGGTAGAGAGAGGTAAATCTAAGAAATAATGGTAAATGTGGCATGGGATGATTCCAAATAAGTTCCACAGAAAACCCACAAATGTTTTAAGATAATTATATTTGCAAATGCAACCTGGATTAAAAGTTATAGAGACAGTTGGAAAAGAAAAGAAGACCCAGGCTACCACTTTTCTATTGGCAATAAGAAGGCTGAGGGAATTATTCAATTGCAAACATAGGCTATATTTTATGGAAAAGTATGGAAGACTTAAAGGGTGAAACCAAGAGTCACTTAGAACAGTGGATTAGGGAACTATTCCCGAAAAAGCAAAATTGGACTTTATTAATAAAGGAACATCTTCTGTCACTGAAGAAGGGGAAACTTATTATATGTCCCTGGCGCAATTTCATAAATTTTAACAGACCAGTGTACCAGTGTGACTATTTTCCTCCCACGTTTTAAATGACAGCAAATATTATGATTATTTTAGCCCTGTATTACCATGGTATGTTGGGTGTCTGAGGACAGGTAACTTGTTTTAGTTCGCAGATTTCCAAAACAAGACTATCCATGCTTGAGGAGACTTACTTCTTAACCTAATGCTGATAATGAGATCCTTGATTTTGAGCTGATGCCATAGTGAGAAATTACTTTGGAGGGGGTGGGGGATGGGAATTAATATATTTGGCATCTGGGAGGTATGAGGATTATTGTGGCCAGAGGGTGTATTGTAATAGATTGTTTCCAAAAATGCCACCAACAATTCTTTCCATACTTTTACATCTCTGCCCCTTCTCCCTCAAGAGGTGGGCTCTCTTTGCTTTCCTTTTAAGTATGGGCTGCTCTTGTGACTTACTTTGACCAATAAAATATGATGAAAATTATGGTCTGAAATTTCCAAACTCAGACCCTATAAAAGGTCTTGTAGCTTCCACTCTCTGCTTATTGAGATCCAGCCACCAGGTAACAAAGCTCAAGTCAAACTACTGAATGATGAGAGAACATAAGGAAAAAGAGAAGGACAGCTGGCTGCTAGCCATTCCAGCTACTCTAGTTGAGGTGCCAGACAGGTGAGTGAAATTATCTTGGGCATCCCAAAACCCAGCTCAGCTCATAAATAAATGTAATCCAACTGAGAACATGTGGTACGTAGCTTCCCAGATGATTCCAGGCAACCCAGAAAATTGTGAGAAAAAATAAATTGTGTTTACTTTAAGCCACTAAGTTTTAGAATACATTGCTCTGCAGTAATATATAACTGAGACATTTTCTATTTAAGAATAATCTTGGACAAGATGGGGGGTGTGTTTCTAAGGAGAATTAGCATGATGGATTTATTTATGTGGGAAGTCTTAATTTTTCAAAATTTGTTTTCCCTTTATGTGTAAGAATATTATACACTGATCAAGGTATTATTGTTGGCAAATGAAGCTATTCTAACACTTCATAATCACTGGTGGAATGATTCTTTGAATGATTAAAAACAAAAGCATTCAAATGTCTTGATAATTATGGGCGTGTTCACTTGATGTGATAATTAATCCATCCATGTTTAATTCCAAATTACTTCAATATTGTTTTATGAATTATCATATTACTATTTAAAAACATGTTTGGGGATTTAAAAAGACTAAAAAAAAACAGATTGAGTTTCAGGCTTTCATCACAGAAAAACAAAAAAACATATTCATTTCACTGTGTAATTTCTAACAGTTTCAACTAGTAAAAGAGATATGTGCTAAGAATATAATATATAAAATGTCAATACACCATTAAATCTTGTAACCATGGAAGGATGAATTACACAAATTTCTGTCCATTTTATATTATAAATGCTAGCTTATGCTAAACTACTATATTTCATTTATTCAGCTAAGACTTAGTGCTATGTGCAAGCATAGGATTATGTTAGGTAAAGTGAGTGATCTCCAATAGAGAATTGATTCATGTATGCCCAGATAGATTTTCCAAAATCAGGCTAAAATATTGCTTTGGAGGGGATTAGAAAAGTTTTGTCTTTTAAATCTTTTCTTGAATGATGATGATGATGATGATGATGATGATGATGATTTGAGAAACAATGACCAGAAGTGAAAAAAAGGCAGGCATATTTTGATAGGGTTGGTCTTGGCAGATTAAGTGAAGTTTCATCATGGGAAGAACTTTACAAGATAAATGGACAGAGGGTGAAATTGGCAGAGGCGTCAGGGAAGAAGGAGCATAATGAAATAGGGACAAAATAATGCAGAAAATAAGCATCACCTTCTTAATAATTTTTACAAATGCTTACCCTCCATGTGATATGAATCTCTACCTACCTTGCAGCCTTGTTGCTTGAATAAAATAAAGCATGTCAAAATATACATGATTTTCAAAAATAAAGCATTACGTACTTGTGAAGTTACAGTTATTCTTGTTTTATTGACTGCATCAAATGGAGATTATTTATTTTATTTATTTATTTATTTATTTATTTATTTATTTATTTTTATTTTTTTATTTTTTTTTTTCCCCCAAAGCCCCAGTAGATAGTTGTATGTCATAGCTGCACATCCTTCTAGTTGCTGTATGTGGGACACGGCCTCAGCATGGCCGGGCAAGCGGTGCATCGGTGCGCGCACAGGATCGGAACCCAGGCCGACAGCAGCGGAGCCTGCGCACTTAACTGCTAAGCCACGGGGCTGGCCCAAATGGAGATTATTAATTCATTTTAAACAAATATTTATTGGGAATCCACATCCTGGGTCAGACACTGGAAATTCAATATGTAAAAGGGCACTGATACCATCAAAGATTCTCAGTCAAGTGGTAGAGACTGATGGAAACATGTAAGGTATTCTACAATCTAACCATGGCTATAACAGAAATGGGAATAAAGTACCATATTAGACAATGATTATTCCTGGAATATTCTGGAAATAATACTTATATCACTGCAACTTGCAGGATGACTAGTCATTCGCAAAACAGAGATGAGGAAGGGAAAACAAGGCCACAAAGGATGTGAAAAAAATAGTGAGGAATTCAGCGTGACTTGAACCAATTATTTGTGTGACCAAATAAAAGAATATGAGGCTAGAATTTAAAGGACATTGAACGCCTTTCTAAGAATTTTGGCATGGTAATAATTTTGGATTTATCTTTCGTTAAATAAGATAGGCATTTTTTACAAATCTAGTCAAGAGTTTTAGAGAAAATCAAGCAGACAAGTATTTATTCAGTGTCAATTTTATTATCCAGTTCTCTTCATGGAACTCTTTGGCTTAAGAGGTAATTCAATAGAAGTCCTTCCATATCTTACTTTATATTACTAGAAATTACTAGAGAAAAATTATTAATTTTATTTAATTAATTTATTTTTTTCATAAATATCCATTGATATCTCCTAATTCAAAGCATTTTTATTTGTTCTATAAGAGTTAAAAAGGTGAATCAATCCTGTAGGGAATTTACTACAGGAGCTTTCTATATTTCTAGAAGATATAGGGTGTGTGTATATAAATATAAAGTAGAAAAATAGGTGTGATTTAATTTAATTGGTACAGATAAAAACTATGTAAAACCAGTAGAGAAAATAGTTTCTTCTACAGAATTGTGGGGAGGCTCTTGAAAAATACATTATTTGGTCATGTAGATATTTCATCACATTTCAGATTTTGCTTATTTCACTCAACGTTGTTTTTGGATTTTAGGTGAAAGGATACATGTAGGTCTAAAGATTATCAAACTCTTCCTATAAAGAGGAATACCTCCAATACCTCCAATTGCAACCCAACACCAGAGTCATCTTTCCTATAAAGGGACAGATAATAGATATTTTAGGCTTTACAGACCAAACAGTCTCTATTGTAACTCCACAGGTTCATAGACAATACATAAATTTAAGAATTGTGACTGTGTTCCAATAAAACTTTATTTATGGGCACCACAACTTAAATTTCACCTAATTTTCACGTATCACAAAATATTGTTCTTCTGCTTTTTTGTCACTTAAAATTTTTAAAAACATTGTTTATTATGGGCTATGCAAATACAAACAGCTGGATGAATTTAGCTTATAGGCTATAGCTTGCTGACCTCTGGTCCAGTCCATTCCTTTTTACTGCCAAATGGTATTCCATCTTTAATATTTCTCCATGGTATATAGCTCAGAGAGGAATAACTGAATCATGTTAACCCATCTGCTACTATATTATCCAAGTAATCCAATTTACATTTTTACATAAGTATGTAAGAGTTCCCATTGTTCCACATTTATACCAAAACTCAGTATTCCCAAGTATTTATGTTTTTCCCAAGCTTATATATAAGAAAACATATAAATTCAGGTTTGCTTTATTATTTTATTTTATTTTACTTTTACAATCAAAACAATCACAAAATTAGAGAAAATTTGGACATGTAGTATGAATAACTTTTATTTTCCTAAACCACTTGTAAGATGCTACCTCATGTCTCATCATCTCTGAAAATGTGCACGTTTGAAACAAACAAGGATATTCTGTTATATAACCACAACAAAACCATGAAACAGAGCTAAGGATTCATACACATGCACACACACAAAAACACTTGCATATGTATTTATTTCTATTTCTATCTAGATATATTGAAACTCATGAGATCACTCCAATATCTGCAATTGCAACCCAACACCAGAGGGATCTTTGCAATTCTTTCCCTTTCCATTTCCGTAACTCCCTTCTCTCTCAGGGAGAAACCTCAAAATCCTTAATATATTACATATTTTATTGCGTTTTATCACTATATATTTAATCCATCTTTCTTCATCATCGCCACATTTACTCTTCTCCATTTACCCTCCTCACTTCACTCAGACTTAAAGACTCCACCTCCAGCCTTCCATTTCATCCCCATTTGCCATTGCATGGAAGTCTTCTTCACCTAATACCAGTTCTTATTCCCCAAGCCTGGTCACTTTGAATGTAAAAGTTTCTCACACTGATTTTGCTCTAATAACCCATAAAAGGGCATCCTCTCCATGTGGACATCTTCCATACATTCTTGGATGCTGAATTACTACACCAAGCCAGACCATCCACAATAATACCCTCCATAAACTACTTGGGATATGATATCTTACGCCAAATTCCTTTTCTGGGTGGACGCCTTCCTCATCCTGCTCAGGATCTGATACCCCATATCAGGCAGCCCCCATGCATGGGTGTGCTCTTAACTCTATTCAGGTTCTGTATCTCAATGGTGGGTTTACCCCCATCTTCACCACCACATGGCTGCTTTCCTTACGTTGATCAGAATTCTGATGCTCTACTCTGGGCTATCATGGTTTCCCACTCCACCCCACCCACTGCAACTACTACTTTGCTCTGCCCTATGTAATGCTTTTTTACATTAATTGTTCAGTAAAGGAAGGATAAGGGGAGAAGTATAGTAGTTCTAATTTCAATTTTAATTTGCCAGTTAACAAGGTTTCATATATTATTATATTATGCAGATTTCCTCTCATATGAATTGCCTATTTTTACATTTGACTATGTTTCTATTCACTGGTTTTCCCTATTCGTATTGATGTTTAGACATCTTCTACTTATCAATAATAGTAATCCAAAACCACAGAGAAAATCAATAAAATAAAGAGTTGGATATTTAAAAAGACCACCAAAATTGACAAATATATAGCTAGATTCACTAAGAAAAAGAGAAGCCTCAAATAACTAAAACTAAAAATCAAGAAAAGACATTAAATGTAATATTACAGAAACAGAACAAGTAAGAGAACATTATGAGCAACTGTATGAAAACAAATTTGATGACCTATATTAAACAAATAAATTCCTAGAGACACACAACCTACCAATATTTAATCAGGAAGAAATAGAAAATCTGAACAGACTTGAACTAGCAAGGAGATTGAGTCAGTAAACAGATAACTCTCTACAAAGAAAAGCCCAGAACTAGGTGACTTTACTGGTGAGTTACATAAAACAGTTAAAGAAAAATTAACACCAATATTCTTCTAATCTTACAAAAAATAGAAGAGGGAAAACATCCAGATGCATTCTATGAAGCCAGCATTACCCTGATAACAAAGCCAGACAAAGACACTACAAGAAAACAAAATTGCATACCAATATCCATGATAGATAGATAGATAGATAGATAGATAGATAGATAGATAGATAGATAGTAGATATAGATAGATAGATAGATAGATATAGGTATAGATATATATATATTTTTTTTGCTGAGGAAGATTCACCCTGAGGTAACGTCTGTTGCCAATCTTCCTCTTTTTGCTTGAGGAAGATTTGTCCTGCACTAACATCTGTGCCAATCTTCCTCTATTTTGTATGTGGATTGCTGCCACAGCATGAGCCACCCATGAGTGGTGTAGGTCCGCACTCGGGAACTGAACTCAGGCTGCTGAAGCAGAGAGCACCGAACTTCACCACTAGGCCATGGGGCTCTCCTCCTATTATAAATATTGATGCAAACACAGACACAATATGAGGAAACAGAATTCAAGACCTCATTGAAAGAATTACAGTCATACATTGTTTTATTGTGTTTCATTTTATTGTGCTTTGCAGATACTGCGTTTTTTACAAATTAAAGTTTTGTGGCAACCCTGTATCCAGCAAGTCTATCAGTGCCATTTTTTCCAACAGCATTTGCTTATTTCATGTCTCTGTGTCACATTTTGGTAATTCTCACAATATTTTAAACTTTTTCATTGTTATATTTGTTATAGTGATCTGTGATCTTTGACATTACTATTGTATTTGTTTTGGGGTGCCACAAATTGTGCCAATACAAGATGGCAAACAATCAATAAATGTGTGTTCTGACTGCTCCAATGACCAGCCATTCTCCGATCTCTCTCCCTCTCCTCAGACCTCCCTATTCCCTGAGACACAGTAATATTGAAATTAGGCCAATTAATAACCCTAAAATTGCCTCTAAGTGTTCAAGTGAAAGAAAGTGTCTTATGTCTCTCACTTTAAATCGAAAGCTAAATATGATTAAGCTTAGTGAGGAAGGCATGAGAAAAGCCAAGATAGGCTGAAAGCTAGGCCTTTTGCACTAAACATGCAAGCTGTGAGTGCAAAGAGAAAGCTTTTGAGGGAAATTAAAAGTGCTACTCCAGTGAACACACGAATGATTAGAAAGCAAAACAGCCTTATTGCTGATATGGAGAAAGTTTTAGTGGTCTGGATAGAAGTTCAAATCAGCCACAACATTCCCTTAAGACAAAGCCTAATCCAGGGGAAGGGCCTAACTCTCTTCAATTTTATAAAAGCTGATAGAGGTGAGGAAGCTGCAGAAGAAACGTTTGAAGCTAGCAGAGGTTGGTTCATGAGGTTTAAGGAAAGAAGCTGTCTCCATAACATAAAAGGCAAAGTGAAGCAGCAAGTGCTGATTTAGAAGCTGCAGCAAGTTATCCAGAAGATCTAGATAAGAGAAATAGTGAAGGTGGCTACACTAAACAATATATTCTCAATGTAGACAAAACATCTTTCTATTGGAAGAAGACACCATCTAAAACCTTCATAGCTAAAGAGGAGAAGTCAATGCCTGGCTTCAAAGCTTCAAAGGCAGGCTGACTCTCCTGTTAGGGGCTAATAATGCAGCTGATGACTTTAAGTTGAGGCCAATGCTCATTTACCATTCCAAAAATCCTAAGGCCCTTAAGACTTATGGTAAATCTACTCTGCCTGCGCTCTCTAAATGGAACAACAAAGCCTGGACGACAGCACATCTGTTTACAATATGGTTACTGAATATTTTCAGCCCACTCTTGAAACCTACTGTTCAGAACGAAAGATTGCTTTCAAAATATTACTGCTCATTGACAATGCACCTGGTCACCCAAGAGCTCTGATGGAGATGTACAATGAGATTAATGTTATTTTTATGCCTGCTGACACAGCATTCATTCTGCAATGCATAGATCAAGGAGTAATTCCAACTTTCAAATCTTATTATTTAAGAAATACATCTAATAAAGCTGTAGCTGCCATAGATAGTGAATCCTCTGTTGGATCTGGGCAAAGTAAATTGAAAACCTTCTGGAAAAGATTCATATTTCTAGATGCAATTAAGAACATTTGTGATTCCCTGGAAGAGGTCAAAAGCTCAATATTAACAGGAGTTTGGAAGAAGTTGATTCCAACCCTCATGAATGACCATATGGATTTCAAGACTTCAGTGGAGGAAGTAACTGCAGATGTGGTGCATATAGCAAGAAAACTATAATTAGAAGTGAAACTTGAAGATGTGACTGAATTGCTGCAATCTCATGATCAAACGTTAATGGGAGAGGAGTTGCCTCTTATGAATGAGCAAAGAAAGTGGTTTCTTGAGATGGAATCTACTCCTGGTGATGATGCTGTGAAGATTGTTGAAATGACAAGAAAATATTTAGAATATTACATAAACTTAGACTCCAATTTTAAAAAAGTTTTGCTGTGGGTAAAGTGCTATCAAATAGCATTGCATGCTACAGAGAAACCATGCATGAAAGGAAGAGTCAATTGATGTGTCAAACTTCATTGTTGTCTTATTATAAGAAATTGCCACAGCCACCCCAACCTTCAGCAACCACCACCCTGATCAGGCAGCAGCCATCAATATCAAGGCAAGACCCCACACCAACAAAAAGATTATGGCTTGCTGAAAGCTCAGATGATGGGGAGTATTTTTTAGCAATGAAGTATTTTTTAATTAAAATATATACATTGTTTTTTTTAACATAACACTATTGCACACTTAATAGACTACAATATAGTCTAAACATAACTTTTATATGCACTGGGAAACCCAAAAGTTTGTGTGACTCACTTTCTTGTGATATTCACTTTATTGCGATGGTCTGAAACTGAACCTGCAATATCTCTGAGGTATGTCTGTATACACCCTGACCTGGTAAGATTTATTCCTGGAATGCAAGGATGGTTCAACATAGAGAGATCAATCAATATAATACACCACATTCACAGTATGATGGGGAAAATGTACATGGACATCTCAACTGATGCAAAAAAACGTTTTGGACAAAATCCAATGTGCTTTCATGATAGAAACAACAAGCTAGGAATATAGAGAAACTACCTCAACAATATAAAGCCATATAAGGCCTCAAATAACATCATAGTCAATGCTGAAAGACTGAAAGCTTTTCTCTGAGATCAGGAACAAGATAAAAATGCCCACTGTAGCTACTTTTATTTAACATAGTACTAGGAGGAGTCTTACAGAAATTAGCAAGAAAACAAAACTAAATACATCCATATTGGAAAAGAAGAAGTAAAATTATCTCTGTTCATAGATGACGTGATCATATATGTAGAAAACTCTCAAGATTCTATTAAAGAAAAGGTTAAAAGTAATCAATGAATTCAGCAATGTGGCCAGATACAAAATCAACATTTAGAAATCAGTTGCAGGGGCCAGCCCCATGACCTAGTGGCTAAGTTCAGTGCACTTTTCTTTGACAACCTGTTTTCGTGGGTTTGGATCCTAGGTGCAGACCTACACCATTCATCAGCCATGCTGTGACAGTGACCCACATACAAAATAGAGGAAGATTGGCACAGATGTTAGCTCAGGGCAAATCCTCCTTAGTGAAAAAAAAAAAGAAAAGAAAGAAATAAAGAAAAAGAAATCATTTGTAAATTCATATACTAACAATGAACAATCCAAAAAGGAAATTAAGAAAGAAACTTAATTTACAATAGCATGGAAAAGAATAAAATACTTTGGAATACACTTAACCAAGCAAGTGAAAGACTTTTACACTTAAAATTATAAAACATGGCTGAAATAAATTAAATAAGACACAAATAAAGGAAAAGACAACATATTCATGGATTAGAACATATAATATTGTTAACATGGCAAAACTATCCAAAGTAATCTACAGAATTAATGCAATCTCTATGAAAATCTCAATGACATTTTTCGCAGAAATAGAAAATTCCATCCTGAAATGCATGTGGAATCCCAAGGGACACTGAATAGCCAAAACAATCTTGAAGAAGAGCAAATTTTTTATTTCGGTTATTGTTTTCAACCCCAGGATTTCCATCTTTTAATAATAATTTCTATTGTTTTATTGATAATCTCTATTTGATGTGACATTGTTATTATATCTTCCTTTACATTTGTTAATTATGATTTCCATTAGCTCTTTGAACATATTTCTAAGAGGCGATTTGAAGTGTTTTTTTACGCTAAATACAACTTCTGGGATCCCTCAAAGTAAGTTTCTATTACCTGTTATTTTTGTTCCCATCCATGGGTCATACTTTCATGTTTATTTCCATGTCTCGTTTTTTATTTTGAAACTGGACATTTTAGGTAATAGATTGTAGCAACTCTGGGAACTGGTTCCTCATCACCTCTGGGCCTTATTATTGTTATTTGCTTTTAAAAATTTATGTAGTGATTTATTGGGTTATTTTTGCCAAGTCTATTGTCCTCCAATGTTAAGCTTCTGATATTGCCTCTCAGAGGGGCATCGCCTTTGTTATGTCTACAGTCACCCTGAGATGACAGTGGTTTGGGCAAGGCTTTTTCTTGAATGTCTCTACCTCTGACCGCACTCAGCTCTTAAGCTCCACTAATTACCAATTGATTGCTGTATCGTTTTCAGTAATGCTCTAGAGCCCTCATACTAATTTTGGTCCCTTTGAAAAAATAGATCTCAAGATCAGTGTTTGAGATGTTTTCTGACCTCAGACAGGCTTATCCCAGCTGACTTTTTCTCAGGTTCTCTGCTTTTCCACCAGGCAAAATCTCTGAGTCCAGGATCTGGAGTTAGGCATGGAGTCAACGATAAATTTCTTGCTGAGTGGCACCCTAGCTTCAGGAGTTGAACCCTCAATGCGGGATGGGGGGTGAGAAATATGCTCCTTGCCTTGCCTCTTCAGGTGCAGAACCACAGGTTGTTGGTGACACTTATCATTGGATATATATAATTTCAGTAGAATTTTAGAAAGGTCAGCAGGTTAACCTAAATTACCATATTGAAGATCTTTGCTAGAAAATTAGTAATATTAGCAGATTTCATCTGCTTGCAGGACCAAGGGGGTTTGTGTTCCATGGAGATTAGGGGTTGAGCATATCAAAGATGAGACCTTATATCTTCACCATATATTCTTTTTATTAACCTAATATTAATAAATTTTTATCACTTAGAATTTCAGAACTTTGTGTATACTCTATTTTTCTTAAAATTGAAAAATTGTTTCATTTTTGCCAAGGTTTTTATGTCTTCCCTTTCTCAAGGAATTGCTATGTGATTCCCACTTACCACCTATTTTGACTTAGCAAAATTAGTTGCTTAAAAATGTTTAATCAGGGGCTGGCCCCGTGGCTGAGCAGTTAAGTGCATGTGCTCTGCTGCCGTTGGCCTGGGTTTGGATCCCGGGCGCGCACCGATGCACCGCTTGTCAGGCCGTGCTGAGGTGGTGTCCCACATACAGCAACTAGAAGGATGTGCAACTATGACGTACAACTATCTACTGGGGCTTTGGGGAGAAAAAGGGAAAAAAAAGGAGGAGGATTGGCAATAGATGTTAGCTCAGGGCTGGTCTTCCTCACAAAAAAAAAAAAAAGTTTAATCAGGTATTCCATAAATCATCAGACACACACACGTGTTAAAAGAGAAAGAAAACCATTTGTATTATGCAATAATTTTTATTTTGTATACTTTTTGTCTATCTGTTGTATATTCATATAAAATATAATTCTCATAATCATAAATATTCTCAATGTCTAAACATATATAACCTGCATAGAGACTGCTTTTTTAGGGCAACAGGTAATTTTATTACACCAGGACAGAAGTAATCTCATACATATCTGTAGCATCAATTTTATGACAGTGTTTAATAGAGTTTGTTTAAACTATTGGTACTTTATAAATGGTTTTTGAAAAATACATACCTGCAAAAATGATGTATGTTCTTATATAATTGTACCTTGATTACATAATCCTCGTTTAGTATGTCTGCATATATTTTTCAATCATCTATAATAGTTTCCATGATATATTTTCAAACAAAACAATCAGCAGAAAATATATGGTTGTGCAGAAACCAGAATTAAAGTGTGATTTTGAAAATTTCTTCATAGTAATAGTGTTCACATATATGTGCTGCATCGTTTAAGAGAAAGTATTCAGATAGTCCTTTGAAAATTATTGAGAAAATCTGCTCATTGAACTGTCTTTAAAATATTTAGTCAGGAGAAGCAGCAAATAATTTCTACTTCTCACTTGAAGATGTATGAGTGGCCATAAATATCAGGGTAGTACTACATTAATATTAAGAAGATATAGAAGAGAGATGTCATTCCACTCAGTCAGGTGTTGCTCAGATGGAAATAAAGAATGACTTTGTTTCCCAGCCTGAAATCTTACACTCTAAAATGTAAGCCTGATGATTTCCTTCATGGTTTTTATTCTTTTTCATGAAAGAGTGAAGCAGATTGTTGTTTGTCTGTGCTGAGCTAAAAAGTAGACAAAAATTAATGCAATGTTGACAGCAAAATACTCAAGGAAGAAAATGACTGAACCAGATAAACATTATAGGTCATGTTCCTCCAGTCTCTCAAACACTCTAATGAGATGATTTATGTAATAATGCAGAGTTGGTGATTATTAGGAAATCATAAAAATCTCAGGCATTCACTGGTAGAAAGGAGTTTCAAGTGTACTTATGATTATATTTTAACATATATAATTATTTATTCATTTCACAAATGTTTTACATATATATACTACTGCTTTAGCTATATGAAATTATATGGATTAAAGACAAAGCTATTTATATAATTATATAATGTTTTTATATATTCATATGTATAAGATCATATAAGATTATCACGTGTAAGAATCTCTAATTCTCCATATTCACCAATGTCAATTCATTGCCAAATATGTATGTATATATTTATACATATATGATTTGCACACATGCATTTTTTCCAATAGAAGTGAATTTAATTAGCCATTTTTCTTGGATCTTTGGCTATTGTTTTTTACATTGAATGACATGTAGAAAAAACCTTACATTTTCAACTGGCTACATTTTTTTGGTTGATACAAGCTTATCTTTTATAACGCTAAGGATCCAGTTGAGAAAACAAACTAGGCATTTCAAATATATGGGGTTTAACATAGGGAACTGTTTACTCAGGTGTTGGAAGGCAATAAAGAGATGCTAACATAACCCCAAAATCAATAACCATAAGAAACAGTTACCACTTATAAGAATAGAGAGAATTAAAGGAAAAAAAAAAGGTGATGCTATTAGAACTTAGAGGTGGGGCTCTAAAGTTTTGGCACTTGTATTACCAAGAAGGAAGTATGAGTTAACAGGTGTTCATATCACTGAGGGGAATATAGCTTAACGGGTGCTTGGACAACCTAAGGGCCTGGCATAGGGTAAGAGGGAGCACAGGAGCTGAGTCTCTGACTGCCAAAGAATACGACCTGACTGTTGCAAGTAACCATTAAGGTACACTCCAAGGCTAGTGCTGGGGAAACTGAAAGAAGGTGGAAACTGGAACCCACTGACTCCTGCTGCTATAACAATGTTAACAGGAAGTGGAAAGCAGGAGAGAGAAAAAAAGAAATAATTCCAATATTTCTACATTACCTCCTTTTCTAATCAAAAGGTATTTCAAAAAACCTACACTATCCAATGGTGTCCAGAAATTAACCTAAGTTTATCTAAGATATTTCTTGAGAAAATTATAAAATATTAATAAAGAGTCTAAAAGAAGGCCTGTAAATGATGGAGTGATACTGTTTTTAGAAAGGAAGGCAATGTTTTAAAAATTAATCTATAATTTCAATTAAAAAAACACAATACTAACAGGGATGCCTGTCCAATGGGAAACACTATATCTGAAAATCATAAGATAATATAAATTACCAAGAAAAAACAAGACAATTTTGGACAAGAAAAAAGTATGTTTTCATGGTTTACTATATATCAATTCATATTTTAATGTCATGATAATCAAAGTATGTTGATGTTGCGATAGACAAGAATAAATAAAGTAACGACAAAAAAGAGAGCTTAGAAACACCTACTCTCATAAATGGAAAATCAGTATAAGATAGAAACAGTCTTTCTAATTACTGGTTACTATAACAGTGAGAAAAATGAGACAACTTTTTAACCAGATGAAAAAATAAAGTTAAGTATGTTTTGCACACTATGTCCCAAAATAAATTTCAGATTAGTTAAAATCCTAAACTTGAAGTAGACAGTGGGCCTACAGTGAAAGGAAGTCAAGGCTGCAGGAGCAGACTGAGAATCATCATCACCTCTCCAAATTACTGGGACAGTGGCAACGGAAAAGCAGTCCCAATTTCCAGTCCATCATCTTGAACTTCTACTAGGGTCACAAGAAGAAAAATCACTTAATGGAGCAGAATCTGATTCTCTTGTTTCTTAGATTGCCGTGTTTATTAACTATAAAAATGAAAGCAAAATATATCATAAAACTTTTCAAGTAAATATGTGCACAGGCCATGCAGTCAACTTGCCATTTGGAAGTTTTATTAAAATAGAGGCTGTTACAACCAATGAAAATTGATATCTGAAAGAATTAATAAATATTGCCTATATTGAAAACAGCCAGAAGAAACAATTGCAGCAGTCATGAATGTGACCGACTTGAATCTTCAAGAATCTGACAAGATCACAATTTCTACAGAAAAATAGATGTTACAAGATTGATTTCTTACTCTGTGGCAAAGATATAGTTACTGGCAGATTCAGTAGTTATTAAACAAATAATAATATCAAGAAATTAGATTCTTGCAACTATAGAAAAACTAGTGAAAGTAAGTGGCTTTCACGAGTTTGTACAAATTTCAGTCAAATTGGAAATGAAATGATGGTGTTTGCATCTCTAATTGGAGGCACATGAAATGGTTTGAAAGACACAAATATAAAGGCAAACATGGCAGTACCTTGGGCAGTTCTAGAAAAATGCTTCTCACGAGTTCAAAAATATATTTCAGGCATCTTACCAGTGAATTAACACACAAAAACTAAAAGGTCTTTGACCAAATGCGTGGCATTAAAACAGATAAATGACATTGTAACTGGCAATAGAATGAATTTCACTCATCTGTGTTTTATTAGCATGAAATAATTCAAGATGGATGTTGAAAATGTATAATATAACCTTTATTTTAGATCCAAAGAGAATCTTTCAGTGATGTTGGATTTACCTCGTGTCTACAGAAAAGTCTTCTCATTGTATTGGTGCAAACCATTAGCAAAGATGTGAATGGAATTGAATAAATTTATTTTACTGTGGATATAAGCTCAAAGCAACAACTTTTTTAAAGGAAGTATCACTGAAGAAATAGAACACACTGTATTGGAAATTCGATATGGCATCAACAACTTAAGAAAATTTCATAGTACAGGAATTTGCTGACAGCAAATCTCAAACATTATGCTAAGATGTGTGTGTGTGTGTGTATGTACACTATGTATATGACACTTTTGTTTAAGTACAATGTACATACATATAGAAAAATGAATATGTTGTAAGTACACCATGCAAAATTTTCAAAAAGAGAACACACCTGTGTAACCAACTCCCAGATCAACAAACACATCAGCAGTACTCCAGAAGTCTTGTGGTCTCTACCCACCAACCTCCCACAAAGATAACCAACATCCTGACAGTAGCAGTGCTTTTTAGCCGTTTCATACTTTATACAAATGTGGTCATATGACATTGAAGCAGTTATGCAAATTGCTCCCCAAAATATGCCACTTTGGTATATCGATTATTTTGAGCTGAAAGCATTTGAAAAATAGCAAATGTAGGGAGAGGATTTCTCTGAATTCCCTTTATCTGCCTAAAAACCAATTCTCCAAAAGAAACTCAATTGTCATAAATTTCCTTCCCAAGAGTTTCATTAACCAGGGAAGACTGATTCTTATCACAGTAGAGGAGACTAGAAGGTGACACCACACCCAAACTATCACTCTTCTAAGGGCCCACTCATCTTTCCTTAAGCATCTCACATCCCCACTTCCCTGTTAATCAGCCTGTTGTCAGTTTACTTCATAGACCCAGCTAGTAAACCTATGAACATATTTGAGTATTGCAATGGACTGAATTATGTCTCCCCAAGATTCGTATGTTGAAGTCCTACCCTCTATTGTGATGGTATTTAGAAATAGGGCCTTTGGGAGGTAATTAGGGTTAGATGAGATCATGATAGCGGGGACCTTATGGTGAGGTTAGTGGCAAACCAGGAAGGCCGCTCTCATCAGGAACTGAATTGTCTGGCACTTTGCACTTGGACTTCCCAGCATCCACAACTGTGAGAAATTAATGTCTCTTGTTTAAGCCACCCACTCTATGTACTTTGTTACAGCAGCCCAAGCAGGCTGACACAGGTGTGGCTTATGTTAGTCAGTATCACAGTTGTTGAATTCATTCAGATTGAAGAATACAGTTTTAGTGATTTGTTCTCTTTGTTCTAATGTATTCCATTGTGTGAATAAAATTTATTTACTCTTAATGGATGTATCAATTATTTCTAGTTTTTGACAATGTCCTATTATATATCTTTTGAAAACTATGTATCTACTTTTATGCAGTGGAGTTGATGGGAAATTAGTTATACACATGTTTAACATTGATAGGTTTTCTTAAGCATTTTTTAAAAAGCTATACCACTGAAGTTTATGAGTATTCCAGTTGTCCTACATCAGCTGGAACATGTGTTTAATCCTCTTTTTTGTTTTTTTTTTTTTCATTTTAGCAATTCAGATGGGTGGTTAGTGGTATCTTCTTGTGATTTTAATTTGCAATTCCCTGATAATTAATGAGATTGAACACCTTTTCACATGTTTAATACCTATTTGCATATCTTCTCCGGGGAAGTGTCTAATTATTTTGCCCTATTTTCTATTTAGTTCTTTCAGATTTTTTCCTTTTTGATTCTTTTTTTAGGTTATATTTTGAGTAGTCATTCTTTATTGAATATTGTATTAAGACTAACTTCTTCTATCCTGAAGATCTTTTTGTTTCTGAATGGCATCTTTTGATAAACAGAAGTTCTTAATTAAAGTACATTCTAATATATAATTTTCCCCTTTATGATTAGTACATTTTTACCCCGTTTAAGAAATATTTGCTAATCTAAGTCACAAAAATGTTTTACTATGATTGTCTCTAACATTTTTATTGTGATACTTTTAAAATTTAGATCAAAATAAATTGGGACTGTATTTGTGTATGTGATGAGATATAGAAATCAAGTTTCTTTTTTATTCCATGAGGAGTTCCAATTGACCCAGTATCCTTTGGTTTCGATTATATTGCAATGAATTTATTGATTAATTTTGGAAAATTGATGGTTTAATAATATTAACTCTTTCAATACACAAACATATTATATTCCTCTAATCATTTTGATATTTTCTAATTTATCTTACTAATACTTACAGTTTTCAATTTAGCAATCTTGTACATTTATTAGATTAATTTTGATACTATTATAATTTCCTGTTGATATTTGTAAAAAAATCATTTTTATATGATGACCTTAAATCCAGTATCCTTGCTAAATTGTCTATAGATTATTTTGGAATTTTATATATATAGTCATGTTTCCTAAATTATGAGAGTTTTCTTTCTTCCCTTCCAATCTACATGGCTTTTACTATTTGTGTTGCTTTATTACATAGGAATGGAGCATCCAATAAAATGTAGAGTAGAAGAGATGATAGTGGGCGAGTATCCTTATTTTGTTTCCTATAGCAGGAAAAAGTTTTTATTATATCACTTTGAGAATGTATCTATCACTGTAGATATTTTGTAGAAATTCTTTATCAGATTAAGGAAGTTCCATTCCATTCGTTGTTTGCTATGATTTGTTTGTTTTGTCTGTTTTATTTACAGTGAATGAGTTGTAATATTTTTCAAATGCAATTTACTTACGAAGGATCATCTCATTTTTCTACTGTTTTTTGTTATTAGGTGAATTGAATTACATTGATTGATTGAGTCTCAAGTGTTAAACCATTCTTGCATACTTGGGGTAAATCCTATGTGATCATAATGCATTACATATATACTTCTTTACTTATATCAATTTGCTAGTATTTTGTTATGTATATTTGCATTTATCTCCATGAGAGATAGTGGTTTGTATTCATTTATTGTAGTGTACATTCAGGTTGTGAAATTTACTTGCTCTAGTTTCTTTTTGCCGCTTCTTTAAGAGACAAAATAATAGATACTAGTAATTAGTAATATAGATATTAGTAATTATAGATATTAGTAATAATTAGTAATTAGATATTATAACAAAAATGTAACATTTAGTTTGTAACATATATAGATGTGATATGTATGAAATAAGAGCACAAAAAGGTGAGGATGGAATAGAGCAAAATAGGAGTAATGTTTCTCTATCTCACTGGAATTAAGTTATGTAAATCTGAGGCTGATTCTTTTAAGATGCATATGCTAAGTCATAAAGCAAACTATTAAAAAAATAACTAAAAAGTATATAGTAAAAATCATAAAGGAGGGGAGTTACATCAGCAACATGGTGGCATAAGCTACTCCCTTTGTCTCTCCCCCTTTTGAACTACAACTAAATGGACATTCACTGACCAATGGAGGAAATTCACACAACACAACAGGATGTCTGAGAGACACATGCAGCTATACATCTGAGGGTGGATTTACTGGTCCTCCGGGAAGTGGAAATAGGTGAGCACTCCCTACCCTCCCTGGGCAGTACTGTGCGTGTGCACGATTGTTTTCCAGCCTGGCACAAGTGCCACAAAAGTGGGAACGTGCCCCAGGGTGGCAGTAGGAAGAGGTGGTGGCCCTTAGCCTGTTGCTGATCACATTCCCGGGGGGGTGAGCCCACCGTGCTCCTGTGGCCCCAAGGAGTGGCCCTGGCTCAGTCCCTATGAGAAGCCGCACTCACTAAGCACAGCATTCCGGCGGACTGCAAGCAGAGACTGCAGCAGACCTATGCACTGCACTGGGGCAAGCACACTCCAGGCCTGCGTGAGCACTCGTAGTACCACTGAGCCCTGAAAGAGGGAGTGCACCCTGGGGCAACTGTAGGAAGAAGCAGCTGCGACCCTTATCTTGCTCCTCATCACTTTCCTGGTGGGGAGTGGCAGCCCAACACACCTCTGCAGCTCCAAGGTGTGACCCTGGCTAGGTCCACAAGAAAAGTTCATCCACCCAGCACAGCATCCCAAGGGGACTGCAAGCAGGTCTACACACCAAAGCCACACTCCAGGCCCATGCAAGCACCAATAGTACCACTGAGCCCTGAAAGAGGGAGTGCGCCCTGGGGTGACTGTAGTAAGAGGTAGTGACGACCCTTAACCCATTCATATCACTTTCCTGGTGGTGGAAGAGTCCACCATGCCCCTGCGGCCCCAAGGAGTGGCCCTACCTCAGTCCCCAGGAGGAAGCCCCGCTCAGCAAGCACAGTCCACACAAGCACCTGAGCACTCTCCAGGCCGGTGCAAGCACCCGTAATACCTCCATACACTGCTGGTACGAGTGCAAACTGGTGCAGCCACAATGGAAAACAGTATGGAGATTCCTCAAAAAATCAAAGATAGAACTACCATATGATCCAGCTATTCCACTACTGGGTATTTATCCAAAGAACTTGAAAAAACCAATGTGTAAAGATACATGCACCCCTGTGTTCATTGCAGCATTATTCACAATAGCCAAGACTTGGAAGCAACCTAAGTGCCCATCAAGGGACGAATGGATAAAGAAGCTGTGTTATATATACACAATGGAATACTACTCAGTCATAAGAAATGATGAAATCCAGCCATTTGTGACAATATGGATGGACATTGAGGGTATCATGCAAAGTGAAATAAGTCAGAGGGAGAAGGTCAAATACTGTATGATCTCACTCATTAAGTAGTAGATAATAACAACAACAAGCAAACACAAAGAGACAGAGATTGGATTGGTGGTTACCAGAGGGGAGGGGTGAGGGAGGAGGGAAAAAAGGATAATTAGGCACATGTGTGTGGTGATGGATTGTAATTAGTATTTGGGAGGTGAACATGAGAACATGAAGTAATTCAGGCAGAAATAGAAATATAATGATGTATACCTGAAATTTATACAATGTTATAAACCAATGTTACTGCACTAAACAAAAAAAATTAAATAAAACAAACAAATAAACAAACAAACAAACAAAAGAAAAGAAGCTATGAGAAAATGGACTATTTCATCTACTAGATCTTTTATACAAACCTCACGGTAACCACTAAATGAAAAATCAGAGCAGAGCCACAATTCATAAAAAGAGAGAAAACCTCCTCAGAAAACCACCAAAATGAAATGGAAGTCAGAAATACAAAGGAAGAGAAACAATGGAAACATAGAACAACCAGAAAACAAGGGATAAAATGGCAGTATTAAGCCCTCAAATATTAATAATCACTCTAAATGTAAATGAATTTAATTCTCCAATCAAAAGACACAATGTAGCTGGATGGCTTATAAAACAAGATCCAACAATATGATGCCTCCAGGAAACAAACCTCAGCTCTAAAGAAAACATAGGTTCAAAGAAAACAGATGGAAGATGATACTCCAACCTAATGACAAACAAAAAAAGCAGGTGTTGCCATACTCAGACAAAGCAGACTTCTAGTTAAAAAAAAACAATTAGAGACAAAGAGGAGCAGTATATAATGATAAAAGGGACATTCCACCAAGAGGACATAACATTTATTAATATATATGCACCTGACATAGGGGCACAAAAGTACATAAAGCAACCATTAACAGACCTAAAGGGAGACATTAACAGCAACACAATAATAGGAGGGGACCTCAATACCCCACTTACATCAGTGGACGGATCATCCAGACAAAAAGTCAACAAAGAAATGGTAGATCTAAATGAAACAATTCATCAGATGGAGTTAATAGATATATATCAAGCATTTCATCCAAAAACAGCAGAATACATTCTTCTCAAGTGCACATGGATCATTCTCAAAGATAGACAATATGTTGGGAAACAACACAAGCCTCAATAAATTTAAGAAGATTGAAATCATCTCAAGCATCTTTTCTGACCATAATGCTCTGAAACTAGAAATCAACAAGAAAAAACTGGGACAGTCAAAAATATGTGGAGACTAAACAACATGCTACTGAACAACCATGGGATCAATGAAGAAATCAAAGGGGAAATTAAAAATTACCTGGAGACAAACGAAAATGAAAATACAACACACCAACTCTTATGGGATGCAGCAAAAGCAGTCATAAGGGGGAAATTCATAGCAATACAGGCCCACTTCAACAAACAAGAAAAATCTCTAATAGTAACCTTAAACTGCGCCTAACAGAACTAGAAAAAGAAGAACAAACAAAACCCAAAGTCAACAGAAGAAAGGAAATAATAAAAATCAGAGCAGAAATGAATCAAATAGAGACTAAAAAAAACAGTGGAAAGATTAATTGAACTAAGAGCTGGTTCTTTGAGAAGATAAACAAAATTGACAAACCTTTAGCCAGATTCATCAAGAAAAGAAGAGAGAAGCTTCAAATAAATAAAATTAAAATGAGAGAGGAGAAATGACAACAGATACTGTAGAAATACAAAGGATTATAAGAGAATACTGTGAAAAACTATATGTCAACAAATTGGACAACCTAGAAGAAATGGATAAATTCTTAGACTCATACAACCTCCCAAAATTGAATCAAAAAGAAATAGAAAATCTGAATAGACCAATCACAAATAGAAACTGAAACAGTAATCAAAAATCTCCCAAAAAACAAAAGTTCAGGACCAGACGGCTTCTCTGGAAAATTCTAACAAACATTCAAACAAGATTAAATACCTATCCTTCTCACACTATTCAAAAAATTGAAGATAGAACACTTCCTAACTCATTCTATGAGGCCAACATTACCTTGATACCAAAACCAGACAAGGAGAACACAAAGAAGGAAAATTATAGTCCAATATTGCTAATGAACATAGATGCAAAAATCCTCAACAAAATATTGGCAAACTGAATACAGCAATACATTAAAAGGATCATACACCATGATCAAGTGGGATTTATTCCAGGGGCACAGGGATGGTTCAAATCCACAAATCAATCAATGTAGTACACCACGTTAACTAAATGAGGACTAAGAATCACATGATCATCTCACTAGATGCAGAGAAAGTATTTGACAAATATAACATCCATTTATGATAAAAACTCTCAATAAAATGAGTATAGAAGGAAGGTACCTCCACATAATAAAGGCCATATATGACAAACCCACAGCCAACATCATACTTAATGGTGAAAACCTGAAAGCTATCCGTTTGAGAACAGGAACAAGACGAGTGTGCACAGTCTCACCAATGCTGTTCAACATAGTGCTGGAGATTTTGGCCAGAGCAATTATACAAGAGAAAAAAATAAAAGGAATCCAAATTCGAAAGGGAGAAGCAAAACTCTTGCTGTTTGCAGATGGCATGAGTTTCTATATAGAAAACCCTAAAGAATCCATCAGAAAACTATTAGAAATAATCAACAACTACAGCAACGTTGCACGGTACAAAATCAACTTACAAAAAACAGTTGCATTTCTATACACTAAAAATGAACTAACAGAAGGAGAAATCAACAATACACTTCCATTTACAATTGTAAGAAAAGGAATAAAGTATCTAGTAATTAACTTAAGCAAAGAGGTGAAAGACCTATACAATGAAAACTATAAGACATTATTGAAAGAAATTAAAGAAGATATAAAGAAATGGAAAGATATTCCATGCTCATGGGTCAGAAGAATCAACATAGTTAAAATGTCCATACTACCTAAAGCAATCCACAGATTCAATGCAATCCCTATCAGAATCTCAACAACATTCTTCATGGAAATAGAAGAAAGAATCCTAAAATTTATATGGAACAGCAAAAGACCCCGAATAGCCAAAGCCATACTGAGAAAAAAGAACAAAGCTGGAAGCATAACAATCCCTGACTTCAAAATGTACTATAAAGCTATAATAATTAAACCAGCATGGTACTGGCACAAAAACAGACACACAGATCAATGCAAAAGAATTGAAAGCCCAGAAATAAAACCACACATTAAGGACAGTTAATCTTCGACAAAGGAGCCAAGAACATACAATGGAGGAAGAAACGTCTCTTCAATAAATGGTGCTTGGAAAACTGGATAGCCACAGGTAAAAGAAGGAAAGTAGACTATTATCTTACACTATACATAAAAATTAACTCAAAATGCATTAAAGACTTGAAGGTAAGACCTGAAACCATAAAACTCCTAGAAGAAAATATAGGCAGTACACTATATGACATCGGTCTTAGTAGCATCTTTTCAAATACCATGTCTACTTGGGCTAAAGAAACAACAGAAAAAGTTAACAAATGGGACTACATCAGACTAAGAAGCTTCTGCAAAGCAAAGGAAACTATGAAAAAAATGAAGACAACCCACCAACTGGGAAAAAATACATGCAAATCATTTATCTGACAAAGGGTTGATCCTAAAAATATACGAAGAACTCATACACCTCAACAACAACAAAAAAACAAACAACCCAATCAAAAAATGGGCAGAGGACATGAACAGACATTTTTCCAAAGAAGATATACAGATGACCAACAGGTACATGAAAAGATGTTCGGCATCACTAATAATCAGGGAAATGCAAATCAAAACTGCAATGAGATATCACCTTGCAGATATGGCTATAATTAGCAAGACAAAAATTAACAAATGTTGGAGAGAATGTGGAGAAAAGGGAACCCTCATGCACCACTGGCAGAATGCCAACTGGTGCAGACACTATGGAAAACAGTATGGAGATTTCTCAAAAAATTAAAAATAGAAATACCATACAATCGAGCTATCCCACTACTGGAAAAAAAGTCATAAAGGCATTAAAATTTTACTATACACAATATTTACCTAATGCAAAAGAAAACAGTAAAGAAGGAGTAGCAGAACAGGAAAGGTTTGTGACTTTTTTTTGTGTGTGTGAGGAAGATTGGCCCTGAGTTAACATCTGTTGCAAATCTTCCTCTATTTTTGTATGTGGGATGCTACCACATCATAGCTTGATGAGCAGTGTGTACGTCCACACCTAGGATCCAAACCCACAAACCCTGGACCACTGAAGCAGAGCATGGGAACTTAACCACAATGCCACCAGGCCAGCCCAAGATTTGAGACATTTAGAAAACAAAGAATAAAATGGCAGATGTAAATTTAATTACATCCATAATAATATTAAATGTGTATGGATTAAACAATCCAATTAAAAGTTAGAGAATGTCAGACTAGAGTAAAATTCTGATTATATTCTATCTATAGGAGATACTTTTTAGATTCAATGAAACAAATAGTTTGAAAGTAAATAAACAGAAAAAGATACGTCACGCAAACAGTAACATTAAGGAGACTTTTTTTGTACATTTATATCTTTCACCAAATTTGGGAAGTGTGTTCCTCCATTATTTCTTCAAATATTTTTCACTCTACCATTTCTACCATTTCTATCTCTTCTTTTGAGACTCTGATGACACAACTGATAGAACTTTTCTTATTATACCACAAGTCCCTGAGATCCAGTTAATTATTTTTAATATGTTTTTGTCTGTTTTTTTTAGATTAGATAGATTGATCTATCTTCAAATTCAATGATTATTTTCTCTGTCATCTCCATTCTGCTATTTTGCCCATCCAGTGAATTTACTTCAGTATATATATTTTCATTTTCTTAAATTTCCATTTGGTTCTACTTTATATTTTCTATTTATTTTCTGAATTTTTTTTAATTCCATCATCAAAATAAGAATAAACAAAATGTTACATATACATATAATGAAATATTATTCTGCTATGGAAAGAAATGAAATTCTGACACATGCTACAACATGGATGAAACTTGAAAACACTTTACTAAGTAAAATAATCAAAGCACAAAGGGACAAATATATTATTCCACTTATATGAGGATGTGGAATGGGAAAATTTATACAGACAGAAAGTAGAATAGAGATTAACACGGTCTGGGGGGGGGAGAAGAGAATGGGATATTATTATTTAATGGATATAGATTTTCTATTTGGAATGATGAAAAGTTCTGAAAATGTATAGTGGTGATATTTACACATTGTGAATTGCCTTTAATGTCACCAAATTATACACTTAAAAATGGGAAATTTTATGTTATATATTACACCACAATAAAATGTAAATGAATGGAAATATATATACAAAGCAAATAATCAAAAGAAACCTAGCCTAACTATATTAATATCATACTAACTGCAATTAAAGCAAAGAAAAGTTCTAGGGATGAAGAGGACCATTATATAATAATAAAAGGGCCAATATATCGAAAATATATAAGAATTCTAAATATGTACGAACCTAACAACAGGAATCGCAAAAAAACAATGTTATAGGATTAAAAGGAGAAGTAGAAAAATTCAAAATTATTAATAGAGAATTAAACTCCATACCATCCATAATACATAAAGCAAAGAAACAGAATATCAGCAAAAATATATAGACAATCTCAGGAACAATATCAACCAATTTGACCTAGTTGGTACTTGTAAACCATTTCAATAAACATCAGCAGAATGTATATTATTTTCAAATGCACATAAAATATTTATCAAGATAGATCATCTTTTGGGTTATAAAACAAGCCTTAAGAAATCAAAAGAATTCAAATTATACAAAATATATTATCTGACCACAAGCGAATGTAATAACAGAAATCAATAACAGAATATTTAGTACATAAATAATTAGAAATTAAACAAAACCATTTATAAAAAAATCCATGGGTAAAAAAGGTAGTCCTCCCAAAAATTAGAAAATAATTTCTGTTGTTAACCACTTTTTTTGGGTATAATTGACATATCAAAAGCTGTACATATGTAATGTACACAACTTAATGAGTTTGGAGGTAAGTATATATCTGTAAATCCATACCAGCAATCTGTGCCATAAACATATCCATCACCACAGAAATTTTCCTCCCCTTTCTTTATTATTATTATTTTATGATAAAAACACAACATAAGACTTACCCTCTTTTCAAAATTATAAGTATACAACACAATATCGTTAAGTTTAGATGTTATACCATACACTAGATCCCTAGGACTTATGCAGCTTGTATAACTTAAGTGTTGTACCCTTAGGTAACACGTCCCATTTCCCCACCTCCCAACCACTGTCAACCACCATTCTACTCTCTGCTACTATGAGTTTGCCTATTTTAGATTCCTCATATAAGTGGTATCATGTAGTATTTGCCCTCCTGTGTATGGCTTATTTTACTTACAATAATGTCTTCCAGATTTATTCACGTTCTTGCAAATAGGAGGATTTCATTTTTTCAAAGGCTGAATAACATTTAATTGTATGTATATGCCACATTTTCTTTATGCATTCATCCATTGATGGGCACTTAGGTAGTTTCCATTTCTTAGCTATTGTAAATAATGCTACAACGAACATTGGAGTGCAAATATCTCTTTGGGGTAGTGACTTTCTTTCCTTCAGATATATACCCAGAAGTAGAATTGCTGGATCATAGGATAGTTCTATTTTTAATTGTTTGAGAAACTTCCACGTTATTTTCCATAGTGGCTGCACCAATTTACATTCCCACAAACAGTGCACAAGGGGTCCCTTTTCTCCACATGCTCACCAACACTTGTTATCTCTTGTCATTCCTATCGTAGCCATTTAGCCATTCTAACAGATGTGAGGTGATTTCTCATTGTGGTTTTGACTTGTACTTTCCTAATGATTAGTGGTGTTGAGCACCTTTTCATATACTGGTTGGCCATTTGTATGTCTTCTTTTGAGAAATATATATTTAATTTTTTGCCCATTTTAATTGGGAAATATATATATATATATACAATTGTGAATTATAATAAGAAACATATATTTGGTCTTGGTCCCCATTTATAGGAGAGAGCTCCTAAAAGCATTGGAGTATCCTAAATAATAAAAGAGATAAAGGTGTATTTTGTTATATTAATGAGTTGACTTTTGAAAAGCACCTAGGTAACCTAAGGATGGGGACCAGTTGCCAAATGACCCAACCATGTGACTAGAAGGTTGGAACTTTCAGCCCCACCCCCAACATCCAGGGAGGGGAGAGGCTCTGGAAATTGAAACAATGGCCAATGGCCAGTGATTTAATCAATCATGACTATGTAATGAAGCCTCCATAAAAACCCAAAGGGTTCAGAGAGCTTCTGGGTTGATGAATACTTGGAGATTTGAGGAAAGTGGTGTACACAGAGAAAGCCTGGATGCTCCATGCCCTTTCCCCATATCTTGCCCTATGCATCTCTTCCAACTGGCTGTTCCGGAGTTACATCCTTTTATTAAAAAACTGATAATCTAGTAAGTAAAATATTTCTCTGAGTTCTGTGAGCCATTCTAGCAAATTAACCAAACCTGAGGAGGAGGTTGTTGGAACCTCCAATCTATAACCAGTCAGTCATAAATACAGGTGACATCCTGGACTTGCAATTGGGATCTGAAGTAAGAGGGGGACAGTCTTGTAGGACTGAGCCCTTAACCTGTGGAATCTAATGCCATCTCTGGGTAAATAGTGTCAGAATTTAGTTGAATTGTAGGACACTCAGCTGGTGTCTGAGAATTGCTTGGTGGTGTGGGGAAAACCCACACACACACACTGGAATTGAAGACCAGAATCATTTATACATATATATATTTATAAATATATATATATTTGCTATTAGTTGTAGGAATTTCTTATATATTTTGAATATCAACCCTTTATCAGATACAGGATTTGCAAGTACTTTTTCCCATTCTGTAGGTTGCCTTTTCTTTTTGTTGATTATTTGTTTCCTTTGCCGTGCAGAAGCTTTTCAGTTAGATATAATCCCATCTGTCTAATTTTGCTTTTGCTGACTGTATTTTTGATGTCATATGCCAGAAATCTTTGCCAACACCAATGCCAAGAATCTTTTTCCCAATGTTTTCTTCTAGGAGTTTTCTGGTGTCAGGTCTTACATTTAAGTCTGTAATCCATTTTGAGTTGATTTTTGTTGATGGTGTAAGAATCCTATTTCATTTTTTTTACATGTGGATATCCAGTTTTTCCAATATCATTTATTGAAGAGACTACCCTTTCCCCATTGTGTAGTTTTGGCATCCATGTCAAAGATCAGTTGGCCATGTATGTGTGGGTTTAATTCTGAGCTATCTATTCTGTTCCATTGGTCTATATGTCAGTTTTTATGACAGTACCATACAATTTTCATTACAGCTTTGTGATATAGTTTGAAATCAAGAAGTAGGATGCCTCCAGTTTTTTTCTTCCTGCTCAAAATTGCTTTGGCTATTTGGAATCTTTTGCCATTCCATGTGAATTTAAGGATTCTTTTTAAAAATTTATTTGTGTAACAAAAGCAATTGGGATTTCGTTGGGAATTGCATTGAATCTGTAGATTGCTTTCAGAGATATGGATATTTTAACAACATTAATTCTTCCAATTTATAAACATGAGATGTATTTACCTTTATTTGTGTCTTTTTAAAATTATTTCATCAATGTTTTATAGTTTTCAGTGTACAAGTTTTTCACTTCCTTGGTTTAATTTATTCTTAAGTATTTTATTCTTTCTGTCGCTAATGTAAAAGAGATTGTTTTCTCAATAGAAACACAACTGATTTTTGCATGTTTATTTTGTATCTACAACTTTATTGAATTTGCTTATTAGTACTAACAGTTTTTTTTTATGGAATCTTTAATGTTTTCTACATAGAAGATAACGTTATCTACAAACAGATAAATTTACTTCTTTTCTGATTTGGATTCTTTTTATTTATTTTTCTTGCCTAACAAGACTTCCAGTACTATGCTGAATAAAAGTGGCAAGAGTGGGCATCCTTGATTTATTCTGCATCTTAGAGGAAAATTTTCAGTTTTTCATCATTGAGTGTGTTCGCTATGAGCTTTTCATATATGGCCTTGATTTTGTTGAGGTAAATTCCTTCTTTACCTAATTAGTTTAGAGTTTTTTATAATGAAATATTATTGAATTTTGTCAAATGCTTTTTTTGCACCTATAGAGAAGATTATATGATTTTCATCCTTAATTATGTTAATGTGATGTATCACGTTGATTGACTTGTGTATATTGAACCATACTTGCATCTTGGGAAAAAAATCCCATTTCGTCGTGGTGTATGATTCTTTTAATGTGCTGTTGAATTTTGTTTGCTAGTATTTAATTGGGAATTTTTGAATCTATGTTCATCAGGATTATTGGTCTATAGTTTTTTCTTCTTGAGGACTCTTTGTCTGGCTTAGGTATCAGGGTGACGGTGACCTCAGAAAATGAGATCCAAACTATTCCCTCTTCTTCTACTTTAAAAAAAAATAAGGATTGGCATTAATTCTTCCTTAAATGTTTACTAGAATTCACCCATGAAACCATCTGGTCTGGGGCTTTTCTTTGTTGAGAGGTTTTTGATTACTGATTTAATCTCCTTATTTATTATTGGTATGTTCAGATTTTCTATTTCTTCCCGATTCAGTCTTGGTATGTGGCATGTTTCTATGAACTTATCCATTTCTTCTAGATTTGCCAATTTATTGGCATATAGTCATTCATAATAGTTCCTTACGATCTTTGTGATTTCTATGGCATCTGTCTTCTATTTCATTTCTGATTTTATTTATTTGAGCATTCTCCTTTTTTATTTAGTCATGTTAAGGTTATGTCAATTTTGTTTATCTTTTCAATAAATCAACTGAGTTTCATTGACTTTTGCTATTCTTTTTCTATTTTCTATTTCATTTATTCTGCTCTAATTTTTATTATGTCCTTCCTTCTGCTAAATTTGGGTTTAGTTTGTTCTATTTCTAGTTCCTTTAGACATAAAGTTAGATTTTTTTATTTGAGATTTTTCCTCCATTCTAATATGTGTTTATCACTATAAACTTCTTTCTTAGTACTGCCTTTTTTCCATCCCATAAATTTTGGTATGTTGTGTTTTCATTGTTTGTCTCAAGATATTTTCTAACTTCCCTTTTGATTTCTTCTTTGGCCCAATGGTTGTTCAAAAATGTCTTGTTTAATTTCCATTTATTTGTAAATTTTCCCATTTTTTTATATTATTGACTACCAGCTTCATTCCATTGTGTTCATGAAAGATACTTGGGACAATTTTAACCTTCTTAAATTTGTTAAAACTTGTTTTGTGAACTAGCATATGACCTATACTGGAGAATATTTCTTGTGCACTTGAGCAGAATTTGTATTCTGATGCTGCTAATTGGATTATTCTGTATATGTCTGTTATGTCTGTTTTGTCTATAGTGTTGTTCAAGTCTGCTGTTTTCTTATTGATTTTCTGTCTTGATGTTCTATCCACTATTGAAAGTGGGTTATTTAAATCTTCTTATATAATTATATTGCTGTCTATTTCTCTTTTCAGTTCTATCAATGTTTGCATTATATATTTATGTGCTTTTATGTTGGGTGCTTATATATTTATAATTGTATTTTCCTGTTGAATTGACCCTTTTATCACTATATAATGATCTTTGTCTCCTGTGCAAATTTTTGACAAAGTCTATTTTTCTGCTATAAATAAAGCCACTCCTGCTCTCTTTTGGTTACCTTGCATTGAATATCTTTTTCCGTTCCTTTACTTTCAGCCATTTTGTGTCCTTAAACCTAAGTGAGTCTCTTGTAGAAAACATATAGTTTGATTTCGTTGGTTTTTTCTATTCAGTCACTCTATGTCTTTTGATTACTGAGTTTAGTCTGTTTACATTTAAAGTAATTATTGATAGTTAAGGACTGACTATTGTCATTTTGTTAATTATTTTCTCTCTGTCTTGTACTTTTTCTGTCTCTCTGTTCCTCTTTTTCTGTCTTTATGTTTAATTGATTTTTGTATTGATATGCTTTAATTACTTTCTCTTTTTTTCCCTGTAACTTCTTTAGGTATTTCCTTTGTGGCTAACCATGAAGCTAACATGAAACAACTTATAGTTATAACACTGTGCTTTAATCTGATAACAACTTAATTTTAATTGCACACAAAAACTACACTTTTACTTCTCCCCTCAGCACTTTATGTTATTGATGTCACAATTTACATCTTTTATGTTGTGCATCCATTAACAGATTTCTTTTAGTTGTAATTATTTTTAGTACTTTAGTCTTTTAACTTTTATACTGGGATTAATAGTGTTTTATACACCACCATTACAGTATTAGAGTTTTCTGAATTTGACTATGTATTTACCTTTAATAGTAAGATTTATACTTTTATATGCATTTGCATTGATGTTTAGCATTCTTTTATTTCAACTTGAAGAACTACTATTAGTATTTCTTGTAAGGCAGGTCTAATGGTGACATACTCCCTCAGTTTTTGTTTGCCTAGAAAAGTTTTTTATCTTACCTTCATTTTTAAAGCATACTTTTTCTGTGTATAGTATTTTTGGTTGACAGTATTTTCCTTTCAGCATTTTAAATATATCATCCCACTCTCTTCTGTCCTGCAAAATTTCTGCTGAAAAATCCACTTATCGTCTTAAGGGGGTTCCCTTGTATGTGATGCGTCACATTTCTCTCACTGCTTTCAAAATTCTCTCTTGGTCTTCTGTCAGTATAGACCTCTTTAGTTTTAACATATTCTGGATCCATCAGGCTTCATGAATCTGGTTGTCAATTTTACTCCCCATATTTGGGAAGTTTTCAGCCATTATTTCTATAAATGAGTTTTTGTTCTTTTTTCTTTCTCGAACTTCTTTTTTTTTTTATAATTTTATTTATTTATTTATTTATTTATTTTCCCCAAAGCCACAGTAGATAGTTGTATGGCATAGCTACACATCCTTCTAGTTGCTGTATGTGGGATGCAGCCTCAGCATGGCCGGACAAGCAGTGCGTCAGTGTGCACCCGGGATCTGAACCCGGGCCGCCAGCAGCAGAGCGTGTGCACTTAACCGTTAAGCCACAGGGCCAGCCCTGATCAATATTTTTGATAGTTGTAGAAATTTTCAGACGTTCTTTTGTTTTTCTGAATTTGCATATGTTATATTTTTCTTAGAATTTGAAAATTTCATTTAATTTTCCTATTTTTTTAATTTTTTGTTTATTGCAGTGACATTGGTTTATAACATTGTATAAATTTCAGGTGTACATCATTATACTTCTATTTCTGCATACATTACATCATGTTCACCACCCAAATACTAACTACAACCCATACCCACACACTTGTGCCGAATTATCCCTTTCGACCTCCTCCCTCCCCACTTCCCCTCTGGTAACCCCCAATCCAATCTCTGTCTCTATGTGTTTGTTTATTGTTGTTATTATCTACTACTTAATAAAGGAAATCATACGGTATTTGACCTTCTCCCTCTGACATATTTCACTTTGCATAATACCCTCAATGTCCATCCATGTTGTCACAAATGGCTGGATTTCATCGTTTCTTATGGCTGAGTAGTATTCCAATGTGTATATATACCACATCTTCTTTATCCATTCGTCCCTTGATGGGCACTTAGGTTGCTTCCAAGTCTTGGCTATTGTGAATAACGCTGCAATGAACACAGGGGTGCATCGAACTTCTATAATGTGTATATTAGTTCATTTTATGGAGTCCCCTAAGTCCTGTAGACTTTATTCACTCTTTCCATTTTTTTTTTGTACTTCCGACTGGATGATTTCAAATGACTGTATTCAAGTTCACTGGTTCTTCCTTCTGCTTGATTGAGTCTGATGTTGAAGCTGTCTATTGATATTTTCAGTTCAGTCATTGTATTCTTCATCTCCAACATTTTTGTTTGGTTCTTTTTTATAGTTTCTCTTTGTTGAACTACTCATTATGTTCATGTATTATTTTCCTGATTTCATTTAGTTTTCCATTTGTGTACTCTAATAGCTCACTGAGCTTCTTTAAGAAGACTATTTTGAATTCTTCATCATAAAACTCATAGATCTTCAATTCTTTGGGGTTGATTACTAGAGCTTTTTTTATCCCTTTGGTAGTGTCATGTTTTCCTAATTTTTTGTCATCCTTGTAGCTTGGTGTTAGTCTCTGTACATTTGAAAAAGTTATCACCTCTTCCAGTCTTTACAGGCTGGTTTTAGAAGAGAAAGACCTTCACCAGACAGCCAGTCTAGGGATTCTGGTGATCTTTCAAATATTTTGTATGAATGAACAAGCTCTTCTCCTCTCACTCCTTCCTGGGGAGGGAGGGAGTCTTGGGACTGTGTGTGTTCTCTTGATCCCACAGAGTCAAGCTGAATGCTAAGAACCACCCACTTCTTTTCCCACTCCTTGGCCTGATATGTCAGGGCATTGAGTACAAGCACCACTTCTCTCTCTCTCACTCCTGAAGGACATATCTTAGGATTATGTTCCTTCTCCCTACCCCACAGTGCCGTACCATGTGCTGAGAGTCACCCATCCCTTTTCCCTAGGGTAGCACACTGAGGTGCCAGGATGATGAATGCAAACTCCGCTTTTCTCTCTCTCTCCTAAAGGAGCACTCTGAGTGTTCTTGACCTTCACTCAATCCTGTGCAGTAGAACTGGCTGCTGAGATCTATGCTTGCTGCTGAGATCCACATACTATCTTCAGGGGTATGTGGGGCATCAGCTGCAGAGGTGCACAAGTCACTGGCTGTGGGAGTGAACGGGGTGCCACCTGCAAGTGTGCACTGGTCAGTTGTTAAGATTCACATATCATTTCTATGGGCCCCTGACCCTTTTCTCTAAATTTAATTGCCCCCAGATGATCCATCCATGTCATTTCTTGAGCATCATTGTTGCAAAGAGATAGAAGTGGACCTTTCAGGACGTTCTGTCAAAGGCTGGGGAAGCCACACTCTCACTTTGCTCTCTCTTTGCCCTGTAGGAGAAGTTGTGGGTGGGAAGAATTTCAGTACTGAACTGTGCCAGCTTGAGGGAGGGGTGACACGGGTAAACATGAAACTGTTCTTACCCTTTCAATGAAACTGATTTCAGGTTTTGTGCCTCACCAGTGTGCTAGGACCTCTCAACTGGACTCTGACGTGCTCATAAATGTATTTTTGCCCATGGATGGTTGTTAAATTCATGTTTTATTGAGGGTGGGAGTGAGGGCTAGACATCTTGCTGACATCACCCTCTCATCTAGAAAGTACTTTGAATGTAAATTAAAATTTGTGTGAGGCATGGAATATTTTTATACTGCTTTAGTGAGACAATTTATATACCATAAAATTCATCTTTTAAAACGCACAATTCCGTTATGCTTACTATATTCACAGAATTATGCAACCACATCACCACAACCAATTTGGGCACATTTTTATCACACCAAAAAGGAACCCTGTACCTATTAGCAATCACTCCCAGTTCCTTCCTCTGTTCAGCCCTGTAATTTTAACCCCATTACAAAGTTTAGTTCTCTAGTTCAATTCAATCGTGATTGCTATTTCTTATGCTTTTTTCCCCTTGATTTTATATTTGATTGAAAGTTTGTGTAAAAAAATATTGTAGGAGAAACATTTTCTTTAAGGATTTTCAAGTTTGGGGTTTTTCTGCCTTCTCTTTTGACCAGCATGTGGAGAATTGTGAGAGTAGGTCTGATTCTTAAAAAAATTATTATATATGATTTGGTTTTTCTTTGTTTGATGGTAGAACAAATTTTTCTTTATTATTTAAAGTTCAATACTTTTAGGATATATATACATATAGATTATCATGTATTTGCTATAATATATATTATATTACATATATCATGCATATAAACTATGATGCACTATACATATACAGAATATAGTCTAATACACAATTCATTTTACATATGTCATATATATTATGGTTAATGTATTTAATAAGTTAAATAACGTGTTATATAGACTATATTATATATGTGTGGTCCATTATTTTCTATATAATAATAAATTTATATAATATACATGATAAATAATATATGTCTATGTATCTATGTATCATCTACAAGTATATCCATACATACTGTGTCAATGTTTCTCTGGGACATAGTTTAAACTTTTAATTAGAAGGTTCAAACATTTTATTCATAAATTATACTTAAATATTTGTTCATTTCATCCTTTTGTCTTATAATATATTTAAGTTGATCCTGTACTACTTCTTTTGTAAATATCTCATCTTTGAATGTGTTGGATTTTTTCAGGGTCGGCTATTGACCACAAGTTTTCCTGGTGGAGAGGCATGAACTGTATTCCAGGCTTTTAGTAATTTTGCTTGTTATCCAGAGTCATGTGTGCTTGTGTGTATGTGCAGTAATTCAGATGTTACTTCTCTCCAACTATCTCTGATGGTTCGCAATATCCAGGATGGTTCGCAATCTAATCCCTCTTCTCCCACCTGTTACAAGAGCAGATTGCTTTTGAAAATTTGACTCTTCTATGTGTTTATGCCTGCTTCCTCTTTACAGAACCAAAGTGTGTAGTTGGTGTTAAAGAAAAAAATATTCAATGACACTTGTTAAAGATGGTAATGCAGATTTTATTCAGGACTATCACAATAGGTATAGGGACCACTATAATGGGATTTTACAGTGGGGAAGAGAGATTGGGCCCAACTCCAATACAGCATGGGAAAGTGGGAATTTATAGCCAAGCCCAAGGTAGAGGCTAATGGGTTGAAAATAACTAAGAGGAAACATCAGGAGTAATGGAAGGTTCTGACCAACCCGACCTAGCAGGATTTTTGCTAAAGACAACCTCGGGTGATCACACATCACTTGAGAAATGGTGGAGAATGAGGAACTAGATCAGATATCAAGGGTGATCAGATATCAAGGGTGGAAGGTTCTGGTAAAATTGACGTAGCAGGGTTCTTGCTAAAACTATATTTTATGAGGAAGTACACAGATGGGACTAGGAGAAGAGTCAGGAGTCTGACTAAAGTTTGGTCAAGCAAAGAATCTTTGTCATTGGAAATGCCCATCATCAACTGACATGTCCTATTCCCATTGTTCTATAAAAGATATTTTGGATTTATGCCTCTTGCTTTGGGAAAACATACATTACTATTTATTTCTGACATCAGCAGCCATGGGAATTTTCTCTACCTGACACTTTCTGTACCTAATCTTGAACTCCATTGCTTTTAGTAGCATTTTTAGATCATTTGTGTTTGTGTTCTCATGTTTCCTTGTTCTTTTTGTTATTTCCTAGTGATTTCTGAGAGAAGTAGAAAATTCTTAATTTATACTGCCGTGTTCATGTTCAAATGGAAGTAATATCATGTCTTTCTTAATACTCTTTAGTATTTTATTATTTTTCTTGGAATACATATAATTATTGGGCAAATATATGTGCAATTTTTAAATTACCTATTTGACAATAGTATGCTTCTCCAATGATTAATGCCTTTTTTATGCCCCTCAGTAAAATTTTTTAGTGTTCCTCCTAAATGACAGCATATTTCTTGGTGAGCCCCACCTCCACCTGGTGCTGGCATTTTTTTACTCCAATTCTCTGATTATAACCTCATTGTGTTGAATCAAAAATGTTTGTCTATGAATCAGTGTTATATTCTACTTTCTCCCTTTCTGTGCAATCATAATTTGTGATATAACGTCATCAAAACATCAAAAATTCTACAAAATAAAGCAGAAGAGAATGTAGACTAATTTTTAGCTCGATATTATTAGAAAGCTTGCTTTACCCTTCTGACTAGCAAACCAATATAGAAAAGGAAACTAATTCTTTTAACCAAATCAATAGAAGAGTTCTGTGAATAATAGTAATATAAGCTAATACAGGCAGTCTTGCTTCTGTCACATTTATTTCTGTGTAATAATGCCTATTTTTCAGCTTTTCAAACACTTTATGGAACAACTTGAATTACTTTTTAAAGGTCATCATTTGCATTTGCTTTTTTAAGCCTCATTCCTCTTATGTGAGATGAGCAAGTGTTTCTGCCAAGCTTTGATTTTCTGTGACAAGCATGGAAGAATACTTTGCTAATTAGAGAGGCTTACATATTCCCTAATATTCTATCATCCATTCCATTGATCTGAGGCATTTCCCGGTTGAATGAGTACCTGAATGCTGAACATACAGAGGGAAAGCAATTTTTCTGTTTGAAAAGCCTGAATTTTACACAATAGAGATAACACCACATATCTGCAAATTCCTTTCTAGTCCAGCTTTAATAGCTCTAGGGAAAAATCACTAAAACATCAAAAATAAAAATAAAAAACAGATTCAAATGTGATTAAGTATAGAGATTGTGACTTCTTTTAATCCTGAGAAACACTTTCTCTTGGCATTCAATACACCCAACACTCATTAGGAGAAACTTTTATACTTGAGAATTTAATATAATTTGGACTGGAGTTCATCAAAATTTGAACTAATTATAATAAACTTCTTATGTTTTTTTTATTAAAACTTAAGACCCTATGCTGGAGTTTATAATATTAAAATAGATAGATTTACTCTCTACTGGGAAGAAATAAAGTCAATTTTATAGAAATCCATGAGTGAAATTTTACATTAATCATTATTTATCTGTCAGGGAAGATTTTATTAAATGTCATTATGCTACTTTTGCTGGGTGTGTTGGTATGTGTATGTATTATATAATTGGCAATTTTACCTTCATTGACACAGTTCAGGAGATGAGCATATGAGAAAACATCTTTTAATGTAATATCTAGTTCAGGGTAACTTTGAATTCTTGGAAATGGATTATCTAAGGAGAAAATTAGAAAAAAAATCATACTTACATCATATTTCATTTATTATCTTTATTTCTTATGTAACTTTATCATTTTTAATTACCCAGAATAACTGCAACAACGAAGTTGGTTTCATGAAAGCTCATCTTCATGCCTCTATCAAATTTTGATTAGGAGTTTAAAAAAACTTTTTGGCTCTGTCACTGACCCCCTACATGACCGTAAGCAAGTAATTTACCCCTCTCCACTGCCGATATACCACTAGGGATAAGGTTAATCATATTTGTCATCTATTTACCTCACTGTTGGATTAGAGAGGTGATCATTGAAAAGTGCTTTTGGAAGCTAAATGAAAATAAATGTCAATTATAATTTACACGTTATATGTAAGCTACTGAGAAAGTAATAGAAACAAGTTCACCCATTTTAAGCCACTCAGGGGAAACGTGATTATGGATATAGCCATTGAACAGAATAAAAATTTATCTTGGAATATAGCTCAAGACCTTTGTTATAATCCTCTTCAACAGAGTAACTTTTCTTACTATTTTAAAGAACTCCACTATAACCCTTACAGAGAAAAATAATAATCTGAATTACATGACACTAAAACAGCCTACAATATTCAGTAAAAAATTATTTTCAGGGCCAGCCATTGTAGCCTAGTGATTAAGTTTGGCACTTTCTGCTTTGGTGGCCTGGTTTCAGTTCCCAGGCACACCTACACCACTTTTCTGTCAATGGCCATACTGTGGCAGTGTCTCACATACAAGAAAAGGAAGATTGGCAACAGATGTTAGCTCAGGGTGAATCTTCCTCAGCAAAAACTAAACTAAAATTAAATTAAAATTAAAAAATTAAAAAAATTATTTTCAAATTTTTCTTTTACATTTTGAAAGAATTCAGATAAATCATTCAAATTTACCTGGTTGGCTGGTTATATAAAAATATTTTCCCCACTCTTAAGAGAGTGGTATGTGAGTTTGAAACTACAGTTGTTTTAAAATATTTGTCTGGGTTTTTTTTTTCAGCTTTTTATGAAAACAATCTTGCATTGATTTTCCCATTAAGGACTTCGTCACTCTGAGTCCTAGAAATAAAAAGATCACAAATATTACATTAAAAAGGTACCTACTGGGCCGGCCCTGTGGCTTAGCGGTTGAGTGCCCACACTCCGCTACGGGCGGCCGGGTTCGGATCCCTGGCGTGCACTGATGCACTGCTTCTCCGGCCATGCTGAGGCCGCGTCCCACATACAGCAACTAGCAGGATGTGCAACTATGACATACAACTATCTACTGGGGCTTTGGGGAAAAAAAAAAGGAGGAGGATTGGCAATAGATGTTAGCTCAGAGCCGGTCTTCCTCAGCAAAAAGAGGAGGATTAGCATGGATGTTAGCTCAGGGCTGATGTTCCTCACAAAAAAAAAGGTACCTACTCTTAAAACAGTACATAATTCTGTAAGTAGCTATCATATAATAATAATAAATTGATAATTTGGGTATATGAAATATGTCTTATTTCTTTAAAACTTGGAATAGGGGTCTCGAATTGAGACAGGCAGTAGGTTTTATTTTAAAGTAACCAAATGGTTGTTAACTACTGTCCTTATAAATGAGTATTTTTCCATATAGGTTTATCTAAAGTTTAAATTAATGCTTCCTGTTTACTGCTCAGTTCATCACAAGTTCATTAGTCAAAGTTGAAAGAACCCTAACACATATGGGAAGAACATGAATTGAAACAACATCAATAACATAGATTTTAAGATTTTACTAAACATAGTTTCTCAATAGGTACAAGTAACTCCCTAAGCAGTAGGCTCTAAGGAGTATTAATAAATGCCCCACTTAAATTTATTAAATAGATTCCTAGCATGTTGACTTACCTTACTTTTGAAATGTGTATTTATTTCTAGGGCGGCATATACTAGCAGAAAGAACTTGGTCAAGTTGTTCTAACTCCTAAGGCTTAGTCTGATCTCGGATTTTCTCTAAATGCAAAGGTTTATTATAAAAGTCATTTAGCAATATTTCCCTCTCTCTGTTCACTTATAATTTTTAAACACTATTTTAAAACTATATGAATTTTAATGGACAAACCCATTTAGGGAAGAAAACAAAAAGAATATCTTTAAATTTTGTATAATGATTATAACTCATTCTATTAACACCTATTTCTTCATTAAGACTACCTTGCATTTAAAGTGATACGTTTAAAATAACTTTAAAATGTGTGCAAAAAATCCTTTAAAGAACTCTCCATCATAAAAATTATTCTTCAAAAGTAACTGCCATTTCATTGACTTTTCATTCTTTTAAGTGCTATGAATGCACAATAAAAGGAAGTAGTAAAGAACAAGATTGACCATGAGTTGCTTCAAGAAAGATAAATATTTGCATCAGACAGAGATGATTTGCATCAGAACGTCCAGTCACATGGAGGAAGATAGCATAATCAAAGATATGGAGGTAAAACTGAAAATGATGTGCAGAAAATATGAACTCTTTTTCTCTAAAGCTATTCTAGGAAATTCATATTAATTTTATTATACACATTAAAACATGTTTTTCTATGTTATTTTGATTGTTACTTACTTGTACTTTCTGTCAATGCTGTTTTATCTCTCAGACTTTTCTGATGTTATGGGTTTTCATATTTGGCAAATAGACCATATGATATTCATTAAATTATACTCGAGTCAAATATTTATGTTGGAATTTTGAACATATGTGATTTGAATAGTTTTTGCATTAGCAAAATACATTCCTTCTCAAAGAATTAATGCATCTATACTCTGAAAAAGCAGATAATTAAGTAATTTTAATCTTCTTTTTTTGCCAGTGTTTAACTCATTAATAAGTAGTTGTTATTTCATCTTTAAAAGTGCCTGAAAATTAGGTCATCAGTAAAGTGAGTGGAGTAGAATGATTAATTTCCATAGTCAGAAATCAGATAAAACAAACTTTAAAAGAATCACTTGATTTTGCCCTCTCCACTTTACCTTTGGAGAAAACAATTGTGTTCTTTGGAGTGAATTCTCTCTCCTTATAGTTAATTACATACTTCAGATGAAAAAAATTTCATTTTAAGCAAATTATATAAAATAGTGACTTAAATTTCAAGTTGATGTTCCACTTTGCATATGCAAAGTTAGAATCAGTGATATTGAAATAAAAGCAATTATCGTTAACTATTAATGGGAAAACTACAGTTTTATTATCATGTTATTATCTTCATATTTCCTTAGTTTAGGCTTCCCTGTGGCAGGACTTCAGAGATCCATATATCTTTCTTAGCAGCAACTAACAGAGTAGGATGAGAGTCAGAGCCATTTGCTTTTGTATGTGTATTTATTTTTAAATGTTTGTTTCACAACATCTTCTGCATAGATTCATAGAGCTCTTTCCCATGCTAAAGAGTCACCAGAGAAGCATTCAAAGTTTAACTTTATTTTCCATTTGTCTTATCAGAGCCAAAAAGACAGTTTGGGCAGTATTACAAAAATTATTTTTGTTTGCAGTGCCTATACTAGACCTCATATTCTTCGTAGACATCACCCATGTTGGTATATAAATTCTGTTAATTCCAAGCCTTGAAACTTCGACTGATAAAACATTCAATAGTACTTCATCAAGGTATGAATAAAAGAAAAGAATGCATTACAAAGTTTTAGAATTGATCTCCTCCTTTGCTTTCTAAAGAAGTGAAACTTTACTTGCTCTGGTAATTACCAAGAGCCACTGTTGGGTTCAAGAGGATGAGTGGGAAGGAGAATAACAGAGAATGAAGGTGATTGAGTTGTGTCAAATTTCCTTTCTGTAATTGATGGAGATGAGGTGGAAGAAGAAGAGAGAAAGAGGGGAAGGGAGGAAAGGAAGGAGGAAGGAAGGCCAAAAGAGAGAGAGAAGGAATATGAGAAAATGGATACATTGAAATACTAATAACTCATCCTCTGTTATACAATGTTAATTATTTTGCTTCCACCTGCCAAAAAAGAGCCTAGACTCAAGATCTGCATGGTTTGTAAATATTTTGTTGAAGTTGAACTTTTGTTTATTTTGGAGCTGATACCTTCCTGAGAAGATCCTTAAGATGAGAATAAAAATCTCTGTTTTATTTGGCTTAAATGTTTACAAGAAAAATCAACTTGTACATACTCAGCTACCTAATATCAATGGGGAAGTTCTGGAAGAACAAGAGCCTAAGAGTGGGTACTAAAGTGGCAACTGAAACCTTTACACATATTTCTATGATATGTTTGCTTTTATGAGTTCTGTAGTTAATTTTTGAAAATTAACTTTAATTGTTATTTTTGATGACCCTTAAGCTTTCTAATCAACCAAATGCCTTTTGCTTTGGATTTATTCATGCTTCAACAAACCATACCTCTCTTCTATCAATCCTACACACATTTTAAACACCCATATAGCAAATCAACAATTCATATCTAGTCAAATTTAAGAAAGTTTGATTCAAAGGTAGAAATATATATATACAGCTGTATTACATACTATCTTCTTTCTTTTTCATAATTTCCTATAACCACAGTTTTAGTAATATTTTTTTTCCTCTCTTGACTTCCTCTCTAGCTGTCTTCTAGCCTATTTCAGGAACTAATAAACTTACCAGGGTTCACAGGGTGGATCTTGTGTAAATGTCAGGTCCTGTCCTCTTTTCAGGTAGAACCAATTCTAAGTCACTTGCTTATTTAACTTATTTTAGTAGTTTCTAGACCAAATTTGATCTAAGGTAGTGAGAATTAAAAGAAACATCTAACTCAATAATCTGAGACTTTATGTTATAGTCACCTCTCTGTCGTGTCATTCTAAATTGTATTGATCACAAGATGTTGTTGATTCAATTTTCTGGAGAGAATATCTCTGCACCTATAAAGTACTGAAGGCTTTAATCCCTAACTTGTTGTTTTCTAAAGTACCAACATTTTTGATTCTCATTCTGATGACCTGAAAAATTTGAATTCATAGACATTATTGTACTGTGACACCTACATTGTACACTTTGTTGTTTAAAAGTCATGCACGTATTTATTCAACAAATATGTATTGAGCACCAGTTATATATCAGGTGCTAAGAATACAGAATTGTGCAAGACACATACAGTTCCTGCTCTCTAATAACCTTAGAATGTAACAAGGAAGTCAGACTATTGGAGAGTAAGGCTAAGCAGCAAAACCTCTAGTGTACTCAGAACAAGTATAATTTTGGTCATTCATTTATTTACTGAATAAATATTTACTCAACAGCCTCTCATGCTAAGTACTGTTTGTTGAACAAAGTAGACATGAACCCTGCCCTTATGGAGAATATTTTCTGTCTTACCTCTTCATACGGTAAAAGTTTGACCATGTAGCACTTCAGATTGATTTATGTTTTGAATTCTCTGTAGCTCTATATGTACAAAAATAGTGTTGGCAAAAAACGTGATAATTTCATGAGGAATTAGTCAAATTTCCTCAGCAGGGGTATGCTCATAGAGTATTGCATTTATATGCAGTCACACTGATATTCTAAAAGGTTTTCTTTTTTCATATTAACTTGGTGGTTTAGTTTTTAGGTGCTAGACAGGGGGAAGGGTCTAAATCTAAAGATATAGATATATCTTTATATCTATAGAGATGTAGATATAAGGGCATCTTATGTACATAAGAGCATAGATAAAATTTCAAGAAAATTTTTTTTTTCTCACCGGAGGTCAGTTCTCTGCTTCTCCATCTGTAAGAATGAATATATTTGTCTCACAGGTCCCATGTTTTGATTGCAGTCATCTGGTAATTCTGAATATCTCTCTGATACTCTTCTTTGTTCCTGGGAGGGAGAATTTAATTGGCCCAAATTGGATCATCTGTTTACTACCAGTCCAACCAGTCATGGTTGAGGGCATGGGGAGGCACACAGTTCCAGAAAGTCAAAGTCTGTGGAGAAAGGATAGAGTCCAGAGAAGTTGAATTGTGTGCTAAACAAATAAATATTCAAAAATTTTTCTAATAGTACTGAGCGGTAGAAGTAGTGGTAGTAATAGTAGCAACAGCTGTAATGGCACCTAAATTTTTAAAACACTTATATTAAGGACTTTGTACTGTTTTATTGATATTAGTATAATAATGACAAACATTTTTGCTGGTTTTTTTATTATGGTAAAAAATATGTAACAGAATTTACCATTTACCATTTTAACTATTTTAAGTGTACGTTTCAGTAACATTAAGTACTTTCATATTGTTATGCAACCATCAATACTATCTTTCTCAAACTTTATCATCTTTCCACACTGAAATTATGTACTGATTAAATGTTAACTTCTCATACCTTCTTCTACCCAGCCACTGGCAAATACCATTCTACTCAGTGTCTTCATGAATTTGACTACTCTAGATACCTCATACAAGAGGAATTGTACCATATTTGTCTTTTTGAGTCTGGCTTATTTCACTTTCAAGTTTCATCTATGTTGTAGTATTATATCAGAATTTCATTCCTTGATTTAAGTTTGAATAATATTTTATTGTATGTATACTACTTTTTGTTTATCCATTCATCTATCTATGACCACGTGAGTTTTCACTTTTTACCTACGATAAATAATGTTTATATTAACATTGGTGCACAGAGATATATGTTCGAGTCCCTGCCTTCGGTTCTTTTGGGTATATACCCAGAAATGGAATAGTTAGATTATATGGTAATTTTTTGCTTAAGTTTTTGAGGAACTGCCACACTGTTTTCCAGAGTGGCTGGACCATTTTACATTCCCACGAGCAAAACACGAGGATTCCAATTTCTCCACATCCTCACCGACCCTATTATTTTCTGTTTGTTTGGGTATTTTTAATGTTAGCCATCCTAATGGGTGTGAAGTGGTATCTCATTATAGTTTTGATTTGCACGTCCCTAGTGATAACTGATGTAGAGCATCTTTTCATGTGCTTATTGTGCATTTATGTATCTTCTTTGGAGAAATGCCTGTTCAAGTTTTTTGCTCATTTTTAAATTTGATCTTTTGGGTGTTATTTTGTTGTTAAGTTGTAGGAGTTCTTTATATAGTCTAGATATTAATCCTTTATCAGATATTATTAGCTAACATTTACTTCCATTCTGTAGGTGGCCTTTTCACTCTACTGACAGTGTTCTTTGATGAAGAAAATCTTTTAATTGTGATGAAATCTAATTTATCTAATTTTTTTCTATTGTCTGCTTTAGGTGTCATATCCAGGAAATCATCGCCAAATCCTATGTCCTGAAGCTTTTCCCTTATGTTTTCTTCTAAGAGATTTATAGTTTTAGTTCTTACTTTAAATCCAATGATCTATTTTGATTCAATTTTTGTATACAGTATAAGGAAAGGGTCCAACTTCGTTCTTTTACATGTGAATGTCCAGTTTTTCAACATCCTTTGTTGAAATGACTGTCCTATCCCCATGGAATTGCCCTGGCATCCTTGTCACAAATGATTTAACTATTATATACAAGAGTTTATTTCTGGGCTTTCTATTCTATTCCATTAATCTATATATCTGAGTTTATGCCAGTACCACATTGTTTTGATTATTGTAGATTTGTAGTAAGTTTTGAAGTCAGGAATCTGATACCTCTGACTTTGGTCTTCTTTTCAAGATGGTTTTGGCTATTTTGGGTACCGTATAACTCTAGGATGGATTTTCTCTTTCTGCAAAAACGTTGCTGGGATTCTAATAGGGATTGCATTGAATATGCAGATTGCTTTGGGTAGTGTTGACATCTTAACAATATTAAGTCTTTTAACTCATGAGCATGGGATGTCTTTCCATTTATTTCCTAAGATACATGAAGGGCCTCTCTATGTGCTAGAGAACACAAGCAATGGTTTTAATTTAATGAACCCAGGATTGTCCTGAGGTCCTTTTTAAAATTCCTTTGATTATAAGTTACATTGCCTAGGTGAGATTATCCCTGCATAATTTTGCAGAAATAAACTACTGATTTGTCAAAGCAAAATCATCTCCTTTCTGTTCCACCTATTATAACAGTGGCCCATTATACTGATAATTTTATGTTGGATATGCTAATGATATAGGTGAACTCAAAAGATAAAACATGTTGAACATGTAAGCCAAATAACTATTTCAATAACATAATAAGTTAAAGGGAGAAACACATAATTTGTTCTGCTGCTGATGCATATGGTCATAATTCTAACTCTACATCACATTTGGTCTTGGAGCGTGAGAAGCTACAGAGTACTCTGTTCTCTTCCATTTTGGATTCACTGCTGAGAAAAAAGGTAAGTGTAGAACTACTGAAGATTTACTTTATAAGGATCCCAGGGAAAGCAGCTTTCTTGATTGAATGCAGTTCTGTATGAATTGTCTGCATCTCTAGAAAGTAGCTGAGTTGCTAGCCACGCTCTAAAGTGGGTTACGTAGCTCAATGTAGTGGAATCATGTAAACTGCTGAGTGGATTATTAGCCGACTGGACTTAAGTCACTATATTACAAGGACCATTATACATACTCAGACATATACACACAAATGCACACAGTACTTTTCCAACGAAATTCCCATGAGATTTCAAAGGACTCAATAGACTATACAATGTTTGAAATGGTGTTGAGGGACGATGATTGTAGTGGATTTGAAAATATTTACCTCTATTTGGAGAATATTTTATTGACTTCAGCAATGTGAAAAATTCAATCTGTGAACTGGATTTGTTCAATATTCAGAAGGTTTTCTGTACATGATGATATTCTTGTGGTACTTTGATTGATCTAGGTTTTTTATTTTATTTTTTGGTCAATTCATGTTGTAAGAATTCTGTTCAGTCAAATCAGAGGCCTCATTACTCTGGCTTTTGACTTTATACAAGGTACTTTTGGCTTTATAAAGGGTAGAGATTTAAACAGACTGCCTTACAGTGTCCATTTATAAATGCATGGGATTCTTGTAATTTTGAACAGACAAAATACAAGACATAGCATGCCCAATTATCGAGTGGTGGAACCTCTGACTGATTTGTTATATTTGACTTTGAAAAAATTACAACTGCATCTTTATGCCTAAAATTGAGTGATTTTATGCAAAATTATGGCAAGTATGAATTTTATTGCAAGCATTCTGGGGGATTCTATAAGACAAATGGTAAACATTGAAAAAAAAGATTAACTTTACAACTTTTTTTTTGCTTTACTTTTTTGTTTTTGGCCATGTAAACCTATTATATTTCCATTAAATTCAAACCATACTTTATGACTAGGTGGAGAATATCCTTTTCTCCACATTGTATGTAGAACTAAAGGGGGTTTTGAAACTGAGGAAATTTCACTGGATGTGGCCTCCTATTAACCCCTCATAATGTTGTTGTGTGTTAGTTCTCTTTCTGTCTATACACACTGACACAGTACAATGTTTTATTTATATGATTTTAAATCTAATATCATATGCAATGATTAATTATTGTCTTCAAAGTATTAGGCATCATGTTGACAGAATCATAATGGTAATAAAAAATAAAAATAAATTGAATTAAATAAAGATTATCTTATCCCCAAACTCCAAAATAACCTCTTCTAAAAATGGAAAACACTTATACTCATTATTTTATTAATTTTTTTGTGTGTGAGGAAGCTCAGCCCTGAGCTAACATCCATGCCAATCCTACTATTTTGCTGAGGGAGACTGGCCCTGAGCTAACATCTGTGCCTATCTCCCTCCACTTTATGTGGGATGCCTCCACAGCATGGCCTGACAAGTGCTGCCTCAGTTGTGCACGCCCGGGATCTGAACCCGGGCCGCCAGCAGCGGAGCGTGTGCACTTAACCACTATGCCACAGGGCTGACCACAATACACTCATTATTTTATAAGGTAATATTAACAAATCCCCAGTCTCATGTATATGGAAGGAGATTTTCTGTAGATTACAAAATTTATTTTCACAGGAGCATATTTAAAGTCACAGAAGCACAGACTCTCAGAGTTGAAAGACAACAGAGTGGTATTCTATTCAAACATCTTGCCCAGTTAAAAAATCGAAAAATGATTTATGGATCAACTTTGAAAATAGTTGAGTAAGGACCATGGTATACTTGCTCTCTCTCTAAAAAATAAAAAATATGGGTAAAACAAATGAAGCAAACTATTTCAGAACTCTGACAGTTAACCAAAGCCACAGAACAAACTGAACATGATCTATCCAAGACAAACTACTGAATCTCAGTAAGACAGCAAGATATGACATTTTAATTTGTGTCTATTCCTATCACCCCTCCCTCCCATGATTAGTGGTGCAGTAGCCAAAAGCTGCAGACAGTGGAGAAATCTGATCTTTGGAGTTCTGTTGAAAGCACCATCCCTAGAGCACAATAAATATTTTATCTCAACTTATCGGTCCCTGGAAAGTCAGTATTCTCAAAGTGTGGTTACTATTTTATTTGACTCAGTTATCTAAACAATAGCAAATTCTGAGAACATCTCAGCTACTTGACTATGATTTCAGGTGGGGCAAAGTAGAGCCTGGTCAAGAATTTAAAAGGATATACTGTAACACTAAATGACCATAGAACTTTGGAAAACTCTGACACATTTCAGACAATCTAATAGGATTCACTCCACAGAAGGCTGTGCACATACCCAGTCAAGACCTATGAACGGAGAAGTTCCTGGTCACTCATCTCTGGATGATCTGGAGACCTTGGGCAAACATGAATTAAAATCTAAGGCTGTCTTGTAAGCTTCTTGAAGTTTGAAAGTATGCTTTCTCATATATATCCCCTTGGGAAAGGTGGAAGATATAAAGGAAAGGTATTTAAGAAAATCTTCTGATAAATCCTCACCTGACTACTAAATTATACTGACACAAGTGTGATCCCTAGGAAGCCTAGGTTAAAAACATAAAACAAGAACTTAACAACAACAACAACAAAAACTAGTAGAACACTCAGTGGTGACACGCTTCCAGAAAAAGAGAATCTACTTTATTAGTCCAATATTGTTGTTAAGCTAATAAGTAGTAGCAGCAAAAAACAAGAACAAACAAGAAACAAAAACAAATTATTTGGGAGTGGAAGAATCTGATAGCAGGCTTATAACAATACTTTATCTAAAATATCTAGTTTTCAACCAATAATTAAGAGACATTTAAAGAAGCAGGAAAGTATGTCACATACAAAGGGAATAAAGATAGTCAACAGAAAAAGTCCCTGAGAGGCCCAGATTTTGGACTGAGTAAAAAAGACTATATTGACTACTATAAATATTTTCAAAGAACTAAAGAAAACCATGTCTAAAGAATTTAAGAAAAGTATTAGAACAAAGTGTTACCAAGTAGAGAATTACCAATAAAAAGATAGAGATTATAAAGAAAAGAGTAAAAGAGAAATTCTGTGTTTAAAATAAAAAATTCACTAGAACAGCTTAAAAACAGATATGCGCTGGAAGATAAAGAATCATCAAACTTGAAAATTTGCAAATAGAGATTATGTAGTCTGAGGATCAAAAAGAAAAAAAAAATTAAGAGGAAAGGAAGAGACCCTTTGAGACTTGTGGGTTATCATTAAGCATATTAAAGTACAGGTGAGTCCCAGAAGGAAAAGATAAATTGAACAAGACGGAAAAAATTACTTGAAGAAATAACCTATGAAAACTTCTTAAATATTAAGTAAAATATTATTACACATTCGAGAAGCTTAAAGATCTCCAAGTAAGAAAAACTCAGAGATCCGTATCTAGACACATAATGATTAAATTAATGAGTCATAGACAAAGAGAAAATCTTGAAAATGGTGAGAGAAAAAAACCTATCAATCACATAAAAGAGATCCTGTAATAAGATTAACAGATGACTTCTCATCAGAATCATGGAGACCAGAAGTCAGTGGGATGACATTCGAAGTGTTTAAAGGAAAAGACTATTATCCAAGAATTCTATACCCAGCTAAACTCTCCTTCAAAATAGAAGGAAAAATTAAGACACTCCCAGGTGAACAAAAGCTAAGAAAATTTTTCACTAGCAGAGCTGCCTTATAAGAAAGACTAAAGGGAATTCTTCAGGCTGTAATGAAAAGAAACTAGGCAGTAACTTGGATCCATATGAAGAATTAAAGTGGACCAGTATAGGTAACTACATAGGTAAAAGACAGCACACATGTAGGTTTTGCTTGTAAGATTTTTCCTCTCTTACCTGTTTTGAAAAACAACTTCATAAAATAATCATTATAAAATGTATTGATGAGTTTATAATATATATATGTGTAATTTGCACTACAATAAGAGTACAGAGGAGGGGGAAATAAATGTCAAAGGAATTAAAAAGGTAAGTTAGAAATTATCTATTTAACGCAAAGTGGGTAAGAATACAGAAAAGGAGAAACAAAAAGATGTAAGACATAGACAATAAATAGAAAGTGAAAGAAGTAAATCCTGCCTTATCAGTAATTACTTTAAATGTAAATAGAATATTCACTCCAATTAAAAAGTGCATATTGATAGAATGGATAAACAAAAATGATCCAAATATATGCTGAAAGAAAGAAACATATTTTGATTAAAAAAATAAATGTGTTTCAAGAAAAATAATGGGAAGATGTATACCATGCAGGCTTTCACTGTAAGAGAGCTGGAGTGGCTAAACTAATACTAGACAAAATAGACTTTACAACAAAAATTTTTGTTACAGAAAATAAAGGGCATTTTATAATGATAAGATTATCAGTCCATCAGGAATATATAACGACCATTAACATATATGTATCTAACACAGATCCCCAAATACATGAAGCAAAAACTGATAGAATTGAAGGGATAAATAGACACTTCAACAATAATAATTGGAGACTTCAATACTCCACTTACAAAATGGATAGAAAAACTAGGCTGAAGATCAACAAAGTAATAGAATACTTGAACAATACTGTTAAGCCAACTAATCCTAATAGATGTTTATTGAGTGTGCTACCCAATAAGAGCGGTATACACATTCTTCTCAAGGCCACATGAAACTTTCTCCAGGATAGACATATGCTAGGCCATAAAATAAGCCTCAAAAGAATTAAAAGGATTTCAAATCAAAGATATATGTTCTCTAACAAAAATGGAACAAAATTATGAATCAACAACAAAAAGTAAGAAAAATTACAAATAAGCAGAAATTTTAAATCTACTCCTAAGTAACCAATTAGTAAAAAAAAAAATCAAAAAAAAATTAGAAAATACTTTGAAGTAAATGAAAATAAAAACACAACAACCCAAAACTTATGTAATGTGGCTAAAATAGATCATAGAGGGAAATTTATAATTGTAAACACTTACATAAAAATAAAGATGGCAGCTAAATATCCTAACCTTCCATCTTAACATAATAGAAAAAAAATCAAGCTTAAACAAAAGCAAGCAGAAGGAAGGAAATAATAAACATTGGTGTGGGAATAAATGAAATAGAAAATAAAAAGTAGAAAAAATCAACAAAAGCAAAAGTTGCTGCATTGAACAGATCTACAAAATTGGCAGACTCTACATAGACTAACAACAAAAAGTAAAAAGAAAGACTCAAATTATTAAATTACTAAAATCAGGAATGAAAGAGGGAATATCACTACTGTACTAACCTTAAAGAAATAAAAAAGATAATAAAGGAATACTATGAATAACTGCATTCCAAAAATTTAGATCATTTAAATGAAATAGGAAAATTCCGAGAAAGACACAAACTATCCAAACTGAATCAAGTAGAAGTAGAAAATATGAATAGATCCATAAAAACAAAGAGACTGAATTAGTGATTTTTTTAATCTCATAAAAAAATAGTAGCAAATGGCTGTGTTGAGAAAACAGCTATTTGAATTGCTGCCTAGACATTTTACAATATGACAACCCTGCTCACACTCAGAGTCTGGATATTTACATAAGGACATGTGCTTAGGATTCCCACCCCAAGTTCTCACTTTGCTTTTCCTGGGGCATCTCTTAAAGTAACCAGTTGGAGTTGAGCCCACAAATAGCTAGTGACCTCGGCCCCAACCACCTTATAAGTAACAGATGTTTGCTACCCTGCTCTCTATCTCCTGCTTGCTCCTGACCTGAGATGGAGGACTGCCCTTCTGCAGCTCATTGCTGGCTCCCACACCCCTTTTTGGTATCTGTAAGTAATAAATTTCATGACTTTACTTCCTTTGTGTAGGGTGATGTATTGAAACTGCACTGTGTGGGTGGCTTGTGCATCCTCATTCAGCAGATCATAGTCTGCATAGTCATAATTTAATGTACCAGCTACAAGCCCCCCAACACAATTGTTTCACTGGTGAATTTACCAAATGTTCAAAGAAGAATTAACACCAATGCTTCACAAACTCTTCCAAAAAAAAATGGAGGAGTGAACACTTCCCAACTCCTTCTAAGAGGCCAGTGTTACCTAACACCAAAACCAGGCAAAGATATCACAAGAAAAGAAAACTATAGACTGATACATCTTATGAATATAGGTACAAAATTTCTCATCAAAATACTAGCAAATTAAATTCAGTAACATAAAAATGGATTTTACACATAACCAAGTGGGATTTTTTCCAGAAATGAAAGCTTGATTCAACAAAAAATGATCAATCAATGTAATATACCTTATTGATAAAGTTCATAAAGCACATGATCATCTGAATAGATGTAGAAAAAGCATTTGACAAAATACCAAACTCTTTCATAATAAAATGACCCAAACTAGGAATAGAAGGGAATTTTCTCAACCTGACATGACCTACGACAATTATGAAAAATTCACAACAGTGCACTTAATGGTAAAAGACTGAAAACCTTTCACATAAGATCAGAAACAAAATAAGGATGCTTACTCTCATCAATTCTATTTTACATTGCTCCAGAGGTTACTTTTGGATTGTTCTTTGCTACCATATAGAAATGCAGTTGATTTTATACATTGATCTTGTACCTGCAACATTGCTGAACTCATTTATTAACTATAATTTTTTTTAGTGTATTCCTCAGGGTTTTCCACATACAAGATCATGTCATCTGCAAATAGAGATAGTTTTACTTCTTTTCAATCTGGATAATAAGCAAAGATCCTTGCCTTTCCGTAAATTTTACCTAATTCATTCTATTTCTACAATTTGGAAACACACATGTAGTAAAATCTTTTCAGGGAAATAATTTATCTTAACTCAAATTGGTCAACTCAACATAGGAGTGGGTGAAGAAGCTGGCTGCTGGCTACATATAGAAGAAATTAAAAATACTAGATCTGAAATGAACTTAAAAGAAAATGACTGAAGAAGATCATTTCATTTTGGTCATTTGGCCCACTGAAAAAATAGATAAAATGAGATGGAAAGCTAAGACTGTCTCTCTGGTTTTGCTGGGAGTTGGCAACTGAATTCTCAAAATGATATATGGTCGTGGCTACATTTTGTCTGATTTGGTAGCTGGACCAGAACAGGTAGAATTAACTTCACATATCCCCTTTACTTCTCTGACTCTGTCTTTTACTACTGTCCCCTTCATTACTTCGATAGAGCCACAGTGGTTTCCTTTCTGTAGCTGCAACACACCAGACAAATCACACTTCAGGGCCTTCGCACTTGCTGTATCTGGAATGTGCTTCCTCTAAATATTAGCATACCTCATTCCCTCACCTTCATTTTTTTACACAAATATTGCCGTCTCAACACGTTAAGCTTATCTTGATCAGTTTACTAAGAAAGCCTATAAAATTAAACTCGCCTGCCTCTTTATCATCCCCAAAATATTTTCTGTCTCCTTCACTGTTTATTTTTCCCAGCAACATTTATAATGATTTAATATACTATGTATTTTACCTATTTGATTATTTATGTTCTAGCAACCCTCCCCTCCCTACACACACACCCCATTAGAGTGCAAGCCCCATAAAAGCAGAGATTATTGTGTTTTATTCACTGCTTTATTGCCCGTGCTTAGAACAGCACCTGGCAGGTGATAATCCTTCAACAAATATTCGTTGAATGCCTGAAAAATTTTTAAATCTTGGCTGTAGTAGGTATGCTGTGTTGTAGTGGGACAGTGGGGGGTCTCAGTTGAATTTCATTCTGGATCCACTTGATAAGGGTTCACTTTGGAAATCTTAATGCTTTCCCTTCCCTTCACATCACCAACGTCTTTTTAGGAGTCCTGCATATCTCTATTCTACAGTGCTATTATGCCCCAGGCTGTAGAAACTGCTAGTATCAACATAGGGTTTTTCATCTGAAAGGCAGGAAATCAAGCAGAGTGCTAGAGAAAAAAAACGAGCACAACTCTTGTTTATGTCTCATTGATATGAGTCCTTAACAGTACCAAAAAAGATAACAGGGCATTGGGTCCATTTCTATATGGAATCCTAGGGAGGACCACTAAAATCATTTGATTAGTTGAGGCTTGTTCTTCCTGGGTCTCAGATTCTCTTGTCCATGTGATCCCCCTCACCAAACTTGTGATGTCTATTATCTAGTTTTCAGGGAGGAAAATGTATTCTATAAAAATGTATATGAATTCTCTCACATATACGAGTAGATTTTGAAATTAATAGTTATGTTTTGTGTGTTTTGTTTCTTGTTTTTGTAGTGATTTGTTCAGTTCTCACTGTAGAGCTTTGGTGGGGGCTGGGAGACCTATAGAATACAATGGAAAAATTTAATAACCAGATTGGTAGAGGTAGTACACCAATTACTATTTCAAGTATTTTTTTCTGCAACATGGCCTTCCACTTTTTTTTTTAATTTTGAAATAATTATAGGTTCATAGGAAGTTGCAAGAAAAATGTACAGGTAGGACCCATGTAATCTTCATCCAGTTCTCTTAATGGTAACATCTTGCATAACTGTAATGCAATATTAAAACCTTGAAATTGACACTAGCAAAATCCACAAAGCTTATTTATATTTCGCCACTTTTACATGCTCTTATTTGTATGCATGTGTGTGCATGCATATTTATAGTTTAATGTAGTTTTCTCACATGTGTACATTCATGTAACCACCACCCTGATCAGTATACAAAAGTGTTCCATCACCAACCACAAAGCTCCCTTTTGTTCATTTAATCAATTTGTAAAAACATATGTGGGCCAAACAAAACCTATCTGTGTGATAGATTACTCTGACAGCTATCTGTTTGCAATGTCTCTTTTATAATGTGAGTTAGAAGATAACTTTTTCATATTTTATGTAGAACCTCTCTGCCCACAGTACCACCTCTCCATAGGATCTAGGCCAATGCGACAATAGATAGGAAACAAATTCAACTGACAAGCACTATCCTCTTCTCAGAAACACATTCTTTATGATAACTCAGGTTTTGTAACTGACTTAAGCTTATTGTCCAGACATTCTTCCTTGATAATGTCCCCCAGACCTGCCAATGGTCCAAGAAAATTAACTGAATTCAAGGACACTCCACTGATTCACTAGACAAGTCTGAACATTTCTGAATGTACGTGGTAGACAATGCTCATTGTTAAGCTGTGACACACTTAATACAAACCTAATGGTGAGACTTCATTTTTTTTGATTCAAGTTCTATTACAAAGTATGAACACTGGGGGTAAAGGAGAATATTTTGGAATCTTGATCTAACATTTTATCTATCATTATTATTTTTACCTCAATCTCCCTTCAGCATATACACTGCATGTTTCTCTGATCAGTATGTATACGGTAACTGCATCCAGGTAATTGATAAAAAGGTAAAGAATAAGGTGCTGCAGCATGCTGTTAAAAATTTATACCTGATTGACAATCATTGAGTGTGTTGCTCAACCAATTATGAATTCATGCCTCTGTACTGTCATTCAGCCCTTGTTTCTCCATTTTGGTCTCACTCTAGGATGATTACCTATACTGGTTTGCTCAAAACTCAGAGGTTTCCTGGGATGCAGAACTTTTTGTTCTAAAACTGGGGCAGTCTTGGGAAAACAAAGATAATTGGTCACTCCATAAGTGTATGATGAAAGACTGTCTCTTGTCTGGTATAAATTCAAAACTCCAGAATTTTATTAGTCCTCTGAAATTAAAAAGCACATTTAGAGAATTGGCTTCTATCTGTGATTCTGTTTCTAAATTTACTTTGAGGTTAAGTACACCAAAGGCCATTCTGTATTTAGATAGAAAATAATACGTAATTTCTTCCTTGGGGAACTTTCTGAAGGATACTTTGAAATTAATTGTGTGTAGTGAATCTCGGAGAATGACTGATTGAAAAGCAACTGATTTAATCAACAGTCCTCTAGTTGGTACTTTGTAAAAATAGTTAAATCTCAGAGAAGTCAACATTAAGAGCAAGGGGAGACTAAAACTAGTTCATGAACAATAAACGGAGATACAAAGCTTCCTTTGAAGTTTGCTTCTGATGTTAACTAATCCTCATCCACCCAACATACTTTTCATGCATATTACTGTGAAACAAATATATTTAAAATACAGCTCAGGGAAATTAGGCATTCTCTCTCCCCAAATACACTAAAAACTGTATTGATTTATAGTTCAATTATTATGAAGCACTCTATCATTTTAAATTAGAACAAATCCTGCGTGCAATATCTCTGATTCTCCCTATTCTGCACCTCTACCCCATATCCAAATCATCGCCAAGAACTCTAAGACCGCAAGAGAGATATCAAAATACAATATAGAAAAGAAAAGGGAAATATGTTACTTAAAGCAACAACTGCATTTTTATTCTTTCAGAACTTTCTAATAAAGTCATGTTCACTTCTTTATAGCTGCAGAAGTCTCTGTGGAATTTGACTGAGAATTATCTTCAGGACATTTCTTTTTTTTCATTTTCCAGTGTGCCGTCTTTCTCAACATCATAAGACCAAACTTTGTTCTAATCATTCATTCTTTCATTCTAACAAGTTATCAATAAAACTATGCTTTCCCATTTCATTCTTTAAATTTGTCGAGAAGGGATAAAAAGAATCTGTTTTGAATATTCTTTTGCCATAATATCTATTAAAAACTGATTTGGTGAACTTTTCTTTTTCTATCTATGATCGTTGTCTATGCTCTGAAATGTGATGTTTATTACCAAAGAATTAGAAAATACATTGCACTTTCAATACAGAAAGGTGGTTAAATGTCAAGTATTTCTTAGAATAGTCTTCAAGGCAGCAATTTTGCTTGATTAGGAATCTAGGTTTTCCATCATTGTGTGTGAGCAATTCTATTATGAACTGCAGCTTCTTTTCATTTGCTCAAAACTATTTGAAAATATATGTTTGATTGATAGTTTTCATGACTGTATTTAGTCATGACTCTAAGGTTCGATTGTTATTTGATAAAATCATTTCACTTACATGTTGACTAAACTGGAATAATTAAAATATTTTATATACTAGGAATTGGGTAGACATTTCCAACAAAATTATTTTTAAAAGTTAAATTTTACATTTGATCCATGCTTTACTCTATGAAGAATAAGTTCTCAGTAAGTTTATTTATTTTTTTATTTTGTGTGTGTGTGTGAGGAAGATCAGCCCTGAGCTAACATCCATGCCAATCCTCCTCTTCTTGCTGAGGAAGACTGGCCCTGGGCTAACATCCGTGCCCATCTTCCTCCACTTTATGTGGGACGCCGCTACAGCATGGCCTCGCAAGCGGTGCGTTGGTGCGCACCTGGGATCCGAACCCAGGCCTGCCAGCAGCGGAGCACATGCACTTAACCACTACACCACAGGGCTGGCCCAGTTCTCAGTAAGTTTAAAATAAATATTTTAAGTGTAGAAAATAATTTATTAATGCATTTTATTATTCATATTCATGGCTCCTGAGTAAACTACCATTTCCTATTATTTTCACCTTTTTCTGTAAAAAGGTGATATTTTAAATTTTAATATTAATATCTCAAATGGGTAATAAAATGTGATACATTTCATGGGTCTAAATTATTTTTAGAAGTTTACAAGTAGAGATTAAAATACCTAAATGATTTTAAAAAATGCAAATTTAATCACTAATAGTATTTAAACTAGATTATATATCTTAAAAATGATAAATGCAAAAATGTGGAATGTGGAAAGATAAATGTAGTACTCTGTCCTCCAGTGTGTAGACTTTTCTGATTGGCATCTTTCACTTAGTAATATGCATTTAAGGTTCCTTCATGTCTTTTCATGGCATGATGGTTCATTTCTCTTTAGCACTGAATAATATTTCATTGTCTAGATGTACCACAGTTTATTTGTTCATTCACCTACAGAACATTTTGGTTGCTTCCAAGTTTGGGGAGCTATGAATAAAATAGCTATAAACATCCGAGCACAGGTTTTTGAATGGACATAAGTTTTAAACTCCTTTGGGTAAATACCAAGGAGTGTGATTGCTGGATCAGATGGTAGAAGAGTGTTTAGTTTTGTAAGAGGCTGCCAAAATATCTCACATAGTAGCTGTACCATTTTGCATACCCAGCAGCAATGAATGGGAGTTCCTGTTGCTTCACCCCCTCACCAGCGTTTGATGTTGTCAGAGTTCTAGATTTTGGCCATTCTAATAGGTGTGCAGTGGCATCTCATTGCTGTTTTAATTTGCATTTCTCTGTTGACATATAATGTGGATCATCTTTTCTTATGCTTATTTGCCCTCTGTGTGTCTTCTTTGGTGTGGTGTCAGTTAAGGTCTTTGGCCCATTTTTTCTTTAATAGGGTTATTTTCTTCTTGAATTTTAAGAGTTCTTTGTATATTTTGGATAACAATCCTTTATCAGATGTGTCTTTGGCAAATAAATTCGTTCTATTTTCCATTTCTCTTTTTTTTTATTCTACCTACCTGTGGGTTACTTAAACATTTTCCAGAGTTCCAGTTTTGATTAATCTCTATTGTTCTTGAGTTTGATCTCCTGTATAGATTTTTGGTGTTTGCTGTAGTCGTTACATTATTTATACATAACTTATCACAGTCTACTGGTATATCCATTTACCTGTTTTGTGTGAAATGCAGAAAAATTCATTTGCTTTTTCTCTTCCCTGTTTATATTATAATTTTCTTAAATATATCCTCTACGTTCATTTATAAACACATCAGACAGGATCTTAGCTTTTTCTGCAACTGCCGATAGTTAGAAGATAAAGAGGAGAAAGAAAGCTTATGTATCTACCCATATTTTTGTATATCATGTTCTTTCTTCCTTCCAGATATGCCAAGATTTCTTTCATTTCCTTTCCGTTTATAAAATTTTATTTGGACATTCTTTTAGGATAAACATGCTGGAAAAATACTCTCTTAATTTTCCTTTATCTGAAAATGTCTTGTTTTACCTTTCATTCCTTGAATATATTTTCACTTGATATATGATTCTAGATTCACAGGTATATCTTTTAGCACTTGAAAAATCATATGTCACCTCTTTCTGGTGTCCATGGTTTTTGATCAGAAATCCACTGTCATATGAATTGTTTTTACCCTATAGGTATGATGTTTTTTTCTCTCACTACTTCTAAATTTTTTTTTTGTCTTTAGATTTCAGAAATTTGACTATGATGTATGTTGGTATGGATTTCGTTAGTATATCCTTTTTAGCATTCATTCAGCTTCTAGAATCTATAAAATTATGACTCTTGCCAAAAGTGGGAAGTTTTCAGCCATTATTTCTTGAGTAATTTTTTCAAACCTAGCTTCTTTCTCCTTTCCTTGTAGGACTCCAAATGATGCAAATCTTAGATATTTTTTGTAATATCACAGGTCCCTAAGTCTCTATTTATACTTTTTCAGTCTATTTTCACTCTATCATCCAGATTGGGTAATTTCTATTCTATCTTCTAGTTCACTGATCATTTCCTCTATTCCCTCCATAATGCTGTTGAGCCCATCTATTGAGTTTTTTTATGTTGGTTATTTTTTTTCCACTTTAAATTTCCATTTTGTTTTTCTAAATTTCTTTGTTGATATTTTCTGTTTCTTTCTTGAGACTCTCTTTTTTCCATCTGTTTTATACCTATTTATAATTGCTCATTGAGGCATGATTATGATCACTGCTTATAGTCTTTATCACATAATTCTAAGATCTTTGTCAGTGATGTTGGCATCTATTGATTGCCTTTTCTCATTCAGTTTGAGATCCTCCTGGTACTTGATATGAGGGGTGATTTTTCTATTGAAATCTGGACATTTAGAGGTGTTATGTTATAAGACTCTGGATCTTTTATAAACTTTCTGTGTTAGCTGGCTTCCTCTGGCACTGATCCAGCTAGCATGGGGGATGCGAACTTATTACTATCAGATTGGGGGGATTTCACCTTATTACTGTCAGGCAGTAGTAAAACACCAGGCTGTACACTGGGCTAGTGTTGATGCCCAAGAGGGGAGTCCTCCTAATCATTGAGCAAGAGTGGAAATACTGGCTTGTCAATAGGCCTCCACTGATACTTCCTTGGCTGGAAGGTGTAGGAGAGCCTCATTACTGCTCCCCATGTAGCTTCCAATCATATTACAAGGGGAGGTTGTCTCATTACTCCCGGGAAATGGTGAAAGTTCTGGTTGTCCTCTTAGGCCTCCTCCAATACCACTTTAGTGGAGAGGAGGTTGTTTGCCTTCTTACTGCTGAGTAGTTGTGGAAATTCATCCTCCTGATGTGGTCTCCGCTAATATCACAGAGCAGGGAGCTTCACTACCACCCACAAGGATGTAGTCCTGGCTGACTACAAAGTCTTATCTGACACCACCCAGTAGATGTTTGGAGGTACTTTATTACAGCCTGCTAAGAGTTGAAGTCTAGGCTTCTCAACTTGGATTTTGCTAGTGTGAATGGGGCAAGGTAACGATTTTTTAAATGCTGTTTGGCTGGATTTTACTCCTGTGATAAGGTTACCTTCTGTGGCAAAGGTAAAGGCATTATTCAGATATAATAAAGGCCCACAAATCAGTTGATTTTTAGTTAATCAAAAGGAATATTCCCCTAAGTTTTACTGACTTTATCAGATGAAAGCCTTTAAAAGGGACAGTATCTATCCTAAAGAGAGAGACCCTTATTGGCTTTGGAGAAGTAAGCATCCATATTATAGACCACATAGCAAGTAACTGTGGGTAGCCACTAGGAGCTGAGAGTGGATCCTAGCCAACAGCCAGTGTTTATTTTTCACTTTCCTCCCAGAGGTAGAGCTATTCGTTTTCTAGTCCTTTCTCAAGGCTTCATGAAACTTCCTCAGTGCCCTCAGGCTACAGTTTGTTGCCCTTCCCCCGTATGTTAATAATTTTATTTTTTTCCATAAGGGAGATAAGAGATAAAGAGCTATGTTAGACTTGGCAGTTGCTGCTGTTCCCCTCCCCAAGCCAACACCTTGGAGTTCGTCTTCTCAGGATACTCCCCATCTTCTCTGTGAAAGCTTGATAGGGTACTTGGAAGAAAAGTCTAGAAGAAGGTGTAAATATCCCTATTTCTGTGTCCTCAGGGGCTTTACACCATTATGTTAGCCCACACTCAACTTTACTAATTCATTAAAAATATCTAGCTGAGTCTTCTTACAGGTTTATAGGGAGTTCAGTGGCTTCTGCCCATGGAAAGCAAATGCTCAAGTTATGTTTCTCCATGAAAGTACATGTCTTACTCCAGAAATCAGGTTGATTGATATCTATGAGATTTCTGTGTTCAAACAAGATCAAGACAACAAAGATTTGCATTTTGTCCATATTTTTGTGAGTGATGCTCCTTCAAACTCTATATCTTGGAATGGAAATCACACTGAGTTTTTAATTTCAGCAATATTGTTTTCTATTCTATTAGTATTACTTGGTTATTTTTTAGAGCAATCTTTTATTTTCAATTTTCTCTTTTATTTCTTTAAACACTTTAAATCTTTTTTTGTTATGTTGTTTTCTATAACATAAAAACTAACAACATATTTCGCAATTCACTGTTGATTGTTTTTCTTGACTCTTGTTTATATTGAACTGCTTTATCTCCTGTCGTTTTGTAACTTTTGATTGTGTGTTCATATTTGGGTAACCTTAGATTGTGGGAATTAGGAGTACGTTGGTTTCTGTGTCTATTCCTTTATGTATTTTCTACCCATCACCCTGAGCTGCCATCAACTCAAGACCATTTCAATTATTTATTGGTTATAGACTTATGATACCACATATGTAGTATACTCCTGAATCACACATCTGTATGAGAATAGTCTATGTTACAATTATTTTTTTCATATGAAGTCAAGGGTTAGATGTTTCACCTTGTCTCTGGATTAACAGATTTTTATTTTATACTGACCTTTTACTGCTATAAAGACTAGTAGAATATATAGTAGAATAGTTTCTTAATATTCTTAAGCAGGGTCAGCAAATTATGGCCCACAGGTCAGATCTGGACCATAGGCTAAATCCAGTCTGCCAAGAATGATTTTTACATTTTAATGAGTTGTTCAAAAACAAACAAAAAACAAAGAAGAATATCTTACAGTGACCACATGTGACCTGCAAAGTCAAAAATATTTACTATCTTGCCTTTTCAAAATAAAATCCCGGATCCTGCTTCTTAAGCAACATATAAAACCCAGAAGTCACTAATGAGAAAACTAAACAATTTGACCTAATCAAAAATTTAAATTTCTTTTTGATAAATGACAATAGATGCAAAGTTTAAAAAGTTACAAAATTGGAAGCAAATATTGGTAATATAAGATTTAATAACAGATAAAGATAGCTCTTATCCAGAGAATATAAATAGCTTCTACAAATCAGTGATATAATAGTCTTTTTAGAAGGCAAGTTGATAATATACATAAAATTTTAAATGCACATTTGCTTCGACCTAGCAATTCAACTTTAGTAATATTTGATAGGTGCTGAGGTTATGTTAGCAAAGATGTTCACTGTAGAATTGTTTGTAACAGTGAAAAACTGCAAGAAATATATGAGGAATGATTAACTAAATTATGGTACATAATTCCATTCCTACCATGACATAATAATGTCTAAAATTTAATGAGTATTTACCATAAACCTGAGGTGCAAGTGATTTACATTCATTAATTTATTCAGTGCTCATGACCACCACTGTGAAAGGTTCTATTATGTTCTCCAATATACAGAAGAGAATATCGGCTCAGTGAGGTTAAATAATTGCCATAACTCACACCGTTAGTGAGTGGTTAGCAAGTATTCTAACCTAAACATTCTGATTTCAGAGTTCACACTCTTAATCACTGTATTATATTTCCTCTCCATGTAATACTATTTTGTTATTAAAAGAAAAATATAAACCTATATGTAACATGCAATGACCTCTAAAATATATTTTAATGAGATAAAAGCAATCACAGACCACTATCTATATGTTAAAAAACCACAGCTCATATATACAATATATATAGGTATGTATATATACACAATCTGTATGTGTACATACAGAAAGGAAGCAAAAAAATGTATACCAGAATATTGACAAAAATTATCTCTGGTGAAGAGTGTGGACAGTTAACAGTAGGTGGTAGTAGCAGAGTAGGAAAAAGCTCAAATTTAATATATTTCTGTGTAAAAATCACTATTGCTTGAATTTGTCCAATGAGAATATATTAATGAAATTATTGGTTAATAAAAAGAAATAACTTAATGTGGATTTCATTGTAACAAAATTTTATTTACATTTATACTAACATTTTAATAAGAGCCTTTGAACTTAACAGAGTGATGAGTGTTTAAATACAAAATGATACATCAGTGACCTTTTCAAGCAGTTCAGTATGGAAAATGGAAGATATGGATGATGGTCACTGGGCTTAGAATTAATAACCTCCTTAAAACTTCAGTGAAATGCTTGAATCTAATGAAAATTCCCATCCCTATTTTATTGCAATGGTATCGCATCATTAGCCTGCTAAAGAATTTCTCGGGGTTAACTATGCTTCTTTGTCTTCTGGAAGGAGGAATAATTTTTTTTCTTTGTTGAGGGCAAAGATTGTAGATGCTGTCAGGCTACAAATTTAAATATAGAGTTGAATTTCTCTGATAATTTTTACAATTCTAGAATCACATGTGCATAGCAAAATGTCTTGTGGAACATTGTACAAAATGTTTGATATTAGGCAAAACATTCGGAATTGTTTTCTGGATGATGATGCCATTAACTTTTGTATGGCTATTCAAATAATTTTGAGAAATTACTGAAAATAATATTTATAGATACAGGTATAAAGCAACGCAGAAACCATAGATAATAACCCACTGAACTTGTGTTTCACAGTATTCAAAGAAATTTCTGACCAGTCATATATGTAGAATATAAAAAGAGAAAAATATGACATTTAAAATAACCAGTCTATTAAGATCAAAGGAGAAGTAGCAATATATTTTTAATAGATTAATGTTCTAATGTATTTACTGGTTCAAAAAAGGTTGAATATTTTTATAACATTAAGTCAACATACATTTTTCTTAAAAACAGTTGAATTGTTTATATGTGCAAGTTACTATTCTGAGCACTGAGTAAAATAGAAGATAGTATCTCCTCTCAGAAGAACCTGTTAGCCTAAAGAAGGTGGGAAATAAATATGTAAATAAATTAATAATCATATTATCGAGCTAAAACAGCTTAGGAATACATTTTTTGGAGAGAGCAAACAATACAACCTAGGATATTCAGCATGATTTCATAAATCACAATTTCAGGTGGACTTTAAATGATTTTGAAAACTCTATCCATGAGGGAGGTAAAAGAAGAAGAAATAGCATGAATGAAGTCACAGAGAACTAATAGAATATAATATACTTAAGGAAAAGTGGATATAATTGTGCATGTGTTGTGTAGTGTGTAAATGTGTGTTTGTGTTTGTGTGTATTGGTTATGCAATTTTAGGTATGGACTGGAAAGTGTGTTACAGGAATATGAAGAATAAAATACTGATACAGTAAAATTGTGTGTTTCTTTTATGTCATGCTAAGAAAAAAAATATAGTGGAAAAAAGGATGAAGTGTTTCAACCATGGATTTTATAATGAATTTGGGATTTTGAAGGAACACTGATGGCAGAAAATAATACAGATTGATGGAGACACCAGTTAACAAGACTGGTTTAAGAACTACCACAAAAATCACAGCAAAGTTTTAAAAGAGAGGGCACATTTGGAGTTATAGGTTAGATAAAATTAATAAGACATGGTGCCCTAAAATTCCAAAATGAGTTTGTTAATAATTGTACATTACTATGATGAGAAATTCTAGGCAACAGTAAATAAAAGGGGAAGACATTACACGACTGACCATGAGTTCATTTTTTTAAGGACAGGATTACAAGTAACAGAAAGTATAAACCCAAGTCAATTTTTTCACTTGTTTATAATTGATAGACTTTATTTTCTAGAGAAGTTTTAAGTTTGCAGAAAGTACGGTCCCAATATATTGCCTTTTTCTCTCCTCCCACAGTTAACCCTATTATTATCATTTTGCATTAATATGATTAAAATTAATAAGCTAATAATAAGTGACTAAAGTCTATAGTTTACATTAGGATTCACTTTTTGTGTTGTACATTCTGTAAGTTTTAAAAAATGTATAATGTGATTTATGCACCAATACGGTATCATACACAATCGTTTCACCGCCCTAAAAATCTCCTCTTCTGTGTTCATCCTTCTCTCTCTCCCCACCTCCAATCCATGGCAACCACTGATCTTATTAGTCTCCATAGTTTCACCTTTTCCAGAATGTCATATAGTTGGAATCATAGAGCATGTAGTCTTTTCTGATTGGCTTCTTTCACTAGCAGTATGCATTTAAATTTCCTCCATATGTTTTCATAGCTTGATAGCTCATTTCTTTTTAGCACTGAGCAATATTCCATTGTCTAGATATATCACTGTGTGTTTATCCGTTCACCTATTGAAGGACATCTTGGTTGCTCCCAAGTGTTGACAATTATGAGTAAAGCTGCTATAAATATTTGTGTGCAGGTTTTTGTGTGAACGTAATTTTTCAACTCATTTGGATAACTACCATGTAGTCCAATTCCCAGATCAAATGGTATGAGTGTATTTAGTTTTGTAAGAAATTGCCAAACTGTATTCCAAAGTGGCTGTACCATTTTGCATTCCTACCAGCAATGAATAAATGTCCTTCTTGTCCATATTCTAGCCAGTATTCGGTGTTAGTGTTTTGGATTTTAGCCATTCTAATGGGTTTGCAGTGGTATCTCACTGTTATTTTAACTAAAAATTTCTTGATGTCCCAGGATGTTGAACGTCTTTTCATATGCTTATTTGCCATCCATGTATTTTCTTTGTTGAGGGGTCTGTTCAGATCTTTTGCCCATTTGTAAATGAGTTGTCTGTTTTTTTATTATTGTTTTATGAGTTTTTTGTATATTTTGGGTACCACTCATTTATCACATATGTATTTTGCAAATATTTTCTCTCAATCCATGGCTTGTCTTTTCATTCTCACAAAGCAGAAGTTTTTAATTTAATGAAGTCCAAATTACCATTTTTTTCAATGGAGTATGCTTTTGGTTTTGTATCTAAAATATAATCACCAAATCCAAGGTCACTTAGATTTTTCTCCTGTTGTACTCTAGGAGTTTTATAGTTTTGAGTTTTACATTTACTTCTAGTATCCATTTTGAGTTAATTTTTGTAAAAGGTATAAGATTTGTGTGTTGATTCATTCTTTTGTAAGTCAAATACTTTAAAAATTGTTATTATAAAATAAGAATGATTTATAAGGTGAAATTGGCAGAAAATAAAAAGTGATAAAGTCATCCAAATGAGATCTAAAACTGATGTTTAAACTAAAACCAAAGAAACAAATAAATAACAAGAAAAGGAGAAGTCTGATTCTCCTTGAGGAAGGGAATGTGATATTCATGGATGATGAAGAGAAGTAAAACTACTCAATTCCTATTGTGTTTCCATCTCCTAGGCAAGATGAATTAGTTTCAGATAGAAAAATCTGTAATCAACATTGGTAGTAAAAAGCTGCATCCAATGGTATGTCAGGAGAATGTAAGAGAGCACCTGGTTACTCTAGATGTATTTAATATTCCTGACCCAAATTAATTATATAAGAGGTTTCTGAATGAGTTTAGTAATTACATCACCAAATCTACCAACAAGTTATTAGTCATTGTGAAGCATATGAAAGGGTTTAGAAGGCTGAATATGTAAAAACATGGTCTCAACTTTCATGAAAAGGAAATAGCATTTTGGTGACATGTCTCTTGATTACAGTAAAATTGTAAAATCAGTCATTAAATAAGCTGTTGACAATCATGACATGAGACAAATGAGCACTAATCAATATATTCATTTGATTTTTGACTGGGATCCTACGCTAACACACCACAAAATGTAACAGGAGATGTAGTATGTCTATAATCCATCAGAGACTCATTGTGTCCTTCTGGAAAAGATAGAAAGATCTGGGCTAGCTGATAATAATGTTAGGCTGATCTCTAACCAGTTTAATAACCTCACACAGACAGTGCTGATTCTGAGTCCCTATCAACCTAGAGGGTATTCACTAATATCATGCCACAGACATCTCTCTTATTAATAATATATAGCAGCTTTTAAGGAGAATATTGATGGCATTCAGTTATAATTTGTGTATAACATTAGGATGAGAAGAAGACTAAGTATGTTAAAACCAAAAATATGTTTTCATGGACCGGAACATTAGTTGAATCTAACCAAGTAAAATTTATTAGAGGTATATGTGAAATCCTACAGCTATATCAAGAATTTCTATTTATATACCACATGGTTGAAATATATGATTATATTTTATCTAAAAATAAGACTGTTGGTGGGGTGCACATTTTGCTGACTTCACATATTTGAAGGAGTCTATGAGTACCAGCAGAGATAAATTGCCAGGGGCACAAATAATGCCCTATAGGAGGAAATATCTATCAATTAAAGCTATCCAGAATTAGAATTGGCCTCTTTGGATGGCGGTGTGTTCAATAATACTGGAGATATTAAAGTATAGGCTAGAAAACCATCTATTATTATATTGGGAGGAAATTCAATCATTCAACAGAGGTTTAAATTGAGTAATCATTAAAGTCGCTTCTGACTGCAATTGACTTGACAGTATTTTTTAAAGTATGCAGCTTTTTGTTGGAAAATCTACTCAAAGTACTTGGAAATGCATATTCAGAGTATGTAAAATCTTTTCCACTTTGTTTTCATCACTACCTTCTTACTGTATCTCCTTAGTTGCATATTAACCACACACTAGTATAGTCAGGCAAAATCAGTTCCCTGCTGTTCTCTGATAGAAGAAAAATACTTTATTAATGTTGGAATATTCTCTTTTCATTGTTTGTCACGGTATTGTTGTGTAGTACAATGGTTAATTGGCTATTTTATTTTACGTTAGTCTGGATACCGCTGTTTAATAAGACAATGGCTTACATTTCAGCAATTTCAATCCTTTTCATTGAGATGGAGACACATTTGCATGCTGACAATAAATGAGGGACAAACAGGAGTTTGTTTAAAGGCTAAGCTGGAAATAGAAACAGTAAGTGTAAAGTCAATAATTAGAATTATTACTTCCATGCCACCGAGGATTTATTTTCATTGGCAGTAGATGATAGAACTAGTTGATGATTCTTGGGAAAATAATTTTCTATTTTCTGAGGCAGATGTTGTCATAATTTACCCTGGCAATCTCTTAACCCTCTAGGTACCACAAGATTATTACCCATTAGTGAATAATCATGTGTATGTTGATATCAACTGAATAGTACATTTAACTGATGGCTGATGTCCTATTTGTGAGTATTAGCACATTATAAAGCTATAAATAATTTTTAAAAGCAATGTATTATAGGGGGACGACCCATGGCCTATTGGTTACATCCAGTGTGCTCTGCTTCAGCAGCCTGGGTTCCGATCCCTGGTGCAGACCTACACCACTCATTGGCAGCCGTGCAGTGGCAGCGACCCACATATAAAATAGAGGAAGATTGGCACAGATGTTAGCTCAGGGCGAATCTTCCCCAAGCCAAAAAAAAAAAAAGAGGAAGATTGGCAACAGATGTTACCTCAGGGTGAATCTTCCTCAGTAAAAAAAAAAAAAAAAAAAAAAAAAAAAAACAGCAGTGTATTATGCTTGAGTCCATTTCTTCCCTTTTCCAAATTTGTAAAATAGTCTTTGTTGTCCTTATAATCCCATATGATGACTGAAAATAAAACGAGATTTAAAATTAAGGCTACCAAATTTTATTACATTTACAGATTGTCAATTATAACAATGTGTCTGGCAATTGATACATTTTCAATACTTCCATTAAACTAACTTCTACACACACTGGAAAGCATTGTAAAGGACTGTCAGGATTTATCATGTTAATTTATAATCTAGCTAAGTGCCTCTCATTTTTTTCCCTCTGGAATGAACATAATCTTCATCTAGTTCCTTCACTCAACAAAAAATATATTAGGAAATCTAACAAAAATTCCTTAGCATAGATCAATTTTTTTTTTGCTGATGAAGATTGGCCCTGAGCTAACATCTGTTGCCAATCTACCTCTTTTTGCTTGAGGAAGATTGTCCCTGAGCTAATATCTGTGCCCATCTTCCTCTATTTTGTATGTGGGATGCTGCCACAGCAAGGCTTGATGCGCGGTGTGTTGGTCTGCACCTGGGATCTGAACCTGTGAACCCCAGGCTGCCTAAGTGGAGCATGCAGACTTAACCACTACACCACCAGCTCAGCCCAAGCATAGATCAAATCTCTGTTCTCATTGATGGTGCTCTTGTTCACACTGCTGGCTTAGATTCTGACTTCTTGTATCCTAATCTAATTGCTAAGATCCTGATGTACTTCACCTTGGCATATGACCCAACTCTAACTCTGAATATGACACTTTCAGGTCTTATTTTCCTACTTATGTATATTATTTTCTATTGTTGCTGAAACAAATTATCACAAACTTGGTGGATTAAAACAATGCAAATTATTATCTTGTAGTTCTGTACCTCAAAAATCTGACATGGGTCTCACTGGGCTAAAATCAAGGTTTTGGCAAGGTTGCATTCCTTTCTGAAAGATTTAAGGGCAAATTCATTTTCTTCCCTTTTCCAGCTACTAGAAGCTTCCTGTACTCCTTGGCTCATAGCTGTCTTCCTCCATTCTCAAAGCCAGCAACAATGGGTTGAGTCCTTCTCATATCAAATCACTCTGAGCTACCCTTCTGCCTTCCTCTTCTATTTTTAAGAACTCTCATAATTTGGGGACATACAGATAATCTAGAATAATATTATTTTAATGTCAAATGATTAGCAATCTTAATTCCACCTGCAATCTTAATTCTCCTTTACTATGTAACTTAACAAATTTACAGGTACTTGGAATTAGAACATGGGCAAATTTGGGTGCCATTATTCGGCCTACCACAGTTAAAATGAATAACTGGAGTTTCACTTCTGATCAAGATTGAGTGATAGGAACTAGACTTACCTTCCCACATGAAATTATTAAACATTGAAAGAAAATATATGAAACAATGCTTTTCAGGATGTCAAGTAGCACGAGATAGTAATCTCTAAGACAAAGTGAGCCCTGCAATTGTTCCAGTTTTCTGCCTAAAAAGAGTTTATAGGTTTCAACGCAGAGATCAGGAACCCAGACAAAGCCTGGAAACCTTTTTGAGTTGAGGAGATAGAGTTGCAAGTCTGGCAAGACTAACACAGCTAAAATTCACAGGACATAACTACAGAGTGCTGCACAGACAGACAGATCTCAAGATAAGAAGATAGTCTCCCTGGACTCTTCAGCTGAGTACTGTTTATTGCATCTATGTGAAAAAGCTACCTGAGGGTAAGAAATAAGCACCCAAAAAGAACTGGAGAAAAAGGACCATTAACTCAGTTTCAGGAATAGTTCTTGTTCCCACAAGCCAGAGTTGGAAACCTCATAATATATGGGGCATTAGAAAGAATACTCAGGAGGGTATTGCCTCAGTAGGGAGGAAAAATTAATCCTAGGCTAAAGGCTGCTCTAGTCCTATCTAATAAACTTAAAGTCAAATCCCAGAAGGATAAACTATTTCCAAGTAACATAATTATATCCAAGAATAAAGCTAAATGATATTTATTGGATACAATGATATGCAGCACTCGACAGCAAACAAAATCAATATCAGGCATTCAGTAAAAAGTTACAGTGTGTGAAAAGAAGCAAAAAACTATGACACCATATAGAGAAAAATAACTTAATAGAAACAATCTCAGAAAGGATGGAAATAATAGAATTAATATACAAGGAAATTAGAACAATTAGTATGACTATATTCCATATGTTCAAGAAGGTAGGGGAAAGATTGAGCATGTTGGGTAAATACATGAAATATATAGAAACACTCCCTAAAAAACCTTCAAGAGATGAAAAATACAATATATAAATGAAAAAAAAATAACTATATGGGATTATGCAGTTTAGGCACTACAAATGAGAAAAAAATTAGTTAAATTGAAAATATAGAAATTGAAGCTATCCAAAATGAAACAGTGAGGCATCACACTTCATGATTTCAAACTATATTATAAAGCTATAGTAATCAAAACAACATGCTACTGGCATAAAAACAGACACAAAGACCAATGGAACAGAATCAAGAGCCCAGAAGTAAACTCCTGTATACATGGTCAACAAATATTGACAAGGGAGCCAAGAACATTCAATGGAGAAAAGACAGTCTTCAATAACTGGAGCTGGGAAAATTGAATATTCACTTGTAAAAGAATGGAAGTAGACCTCTATCTTACACCACTCACAAAAATTAACTTGGAATGGATTGAAGACTTAAATGTAAGACCTGAAACCATAAAACTCCTAGAAGAAAACGAGGGAAAGCTCCTTGACACGGATCTTGGCAATGATTTTTTTTAATATGACACCTGAAGCACAACCAACAAAAGCAAAAATAAACAAGTGGGGCAATATTAAACTATAAAGCTTCCACACAGCAAAAGAAACAATCAACAAAATGAAATGGCAACCTATGGAATGGAAGAAAATATTTCAAATCACTTATCTGATAAGGGGTTAATATCCAAAATATATAAATAACTCATACAACTCAATAGCTAAAAAAACCCCAAATAATTTAATTAAAAAATGGGCAAACAACCTAAATAGACATTTTTTTAAAGAAGATATTCAAATGTTCAACAGGTACACGAAAAGGTGTTCAACATCACTAATCATCAGGGAAGTGCAAATCAAAACCACCAAGAGATATCACCTTACGCCTGTTAGGCTGGCTGTTATCAAAAAGACAGGCGAGGGCTGGCCCCATGGCTTAGCGGTTAAGTGCGCGCACTCCGCTTCTGGTGGCCCGGGTTCGGATCCCGGGTGTGCACCAACGCACCACTTCTCCGGCCATGCTGAGGCCACGTCCCACATACAGCAACTAGAAGGAAGTGCAGCTATGACATACAACTATCTACTCGGGCTTTGGGGGAAAAATAAAATAAAATTATATATAAAAAAAAAGACAGGAGATAACAAACGCTGGCAAGGATGTGGAGAAAAGGGAACCCTTGTGCACTATTTATGGGAAAGTAAATTGGTACAGACATTATGGAAAACAGAATGGAGGTTCCTCAAAAAATTAAAAATAGAACTACCATATGATCCAGCAATTCCACTTCTGGGTATATACCAAAGGAAACAAAATCACTATGTCGAAGAGATATCTGCACCCCCATGTTCATTGCAGCATTATTAGCTGCAATATAGCCAGGACATGGACAAAAAATCAAAGTGTGTATCAACAGATGAAAGAATAAACAAAATACTATTCAGCCATAAAAAGAAGAAAAAAAAATCCTGTCATTTGCAACAACATTGATGGACTTTGAGGGCATTATGCTAACTGAAATAAGTTAGCCAGAAAAAAAGGTGGAGAATTTGAATACTAAGAAAAATGTGTGAAATTGTCATTTGAGACCTTGCAGAAATTTACCAGAAAAAAATTTGGTAGGTTGTCTGGAGAGTGTTGAAGGCTCACTTGAAGTCTGTGTTCTTTTTAGGGCAGTGTCTTAAGACACCATATATTTTATAATTATATATACTAGTTTCCTATAGCTACCATAACAAATTAACACAAATGTAGTGGCTTAAACAATACAAATACATTATCTCACATTTCTGGAGGTCAGAAGTTCAAAATGCGTCACACTGGGCTAATGTTCTGGCAGAATTGCATTCCTTTCTGAGGGCTTTACAAGATTGTATTAGATTACTAAAGCTGCCATAACAAATTACCACAAATTTAGCGGCTTAAAAAAACAGAAATTTATCTTATTAAATTCAAGAAGCTAGAAGTCCAAAATCAAGATGTCAGAAGGGCCACACTCTCTTTGGAGGCTCTAGGGGAGAATCCTTTGTCTCTTCCAACTTCTGGTAGCTTCACATGTTCTTTGGCATGTGGCTATATCACTCCAATCATCTTTACATTGCTTTCTCTTCTCCTCTGTCTTCTCTTCTGTCTGTCTCAAATCTGCCTGTTCCTTTTTCTTATAAGAACATTTGTCATTGGATTTTGGGCCCACTCAGATAATCCAAGATGATCTCATCTCAAAATCCTTAGCTTGGGGCCAGCCTGGTGGTGCAGCGGTTAAGTGTGTGCTCCGCTTCAGCAGCCCAGGGTTCGCAGATCCAGATCCCGGGTGTGCACTGACACATTGCTTGTCAAGCCATGCTGTGGCAGCATCCCATATAAAGTAGAGGAAGATGGGCACGGATATTAGCCCAGGGCCAATCTTCCTCAGCAAAAAAGAGGAGGATTTGCATAGGATGTTAGCTGAGGGCTGGTCTTCCTCACAAAAAAAAAAAAGGATCCTTAGCTTAATTACATCTGAAAAGTATCTTACTCCAAATAAGGTAACGTTCAATTTCTACAGCGTCTAGGGATTTTACATAGATATATCTTTTGAGGGCCACGATTCAACCCATTATAGAGAAAATATGTTTTCTTGTCTTTTTCAGCTTCTGGAGGCTGCCTGCATTCTTTATCTCATGGTTCCTTTCCATCTTCAAAGTAAGCAGTGGCCAGTTGTGTCTTCCTCACATTGTATTACTCTGACTCTGACTTTCTTGCTTCCCTCTTTTACATATAACAACCCTTGTGGTTACATTGGGCCCACCCAGATAATCCAGTATAATATTCTTCTATCAAAATCAGTTGATTAGCAGCCTTAATTCCACCAGCAACTTTAATTAGCTAATTTACTTATAGGTTCAAGGGTGTAGGAACTGGACATTTTGAGGGAACAGTTATTCTCCCTACCACACTATAGAAAGCTAAGACGCCCTTTGTTCATCAGAAAGACTCATATTTTCCTGTATTTTTAATAAGCCTGTTCTATGTCCATAATAAAATAATCAGGCATATTTAATTTCCAGTCAAATTATAATCAAATCTAATTCTAAAATGATGGCACAGTGTTGATGTTATTCTCTCTACAGGAAAACTGTAGGTAAAAAATATGTATAAATTTATTCACATTTGGATTTCATCACATATATTGTGCTCTACTATGCTAATATTTACTCATGTGAAGAGTTTTGTTTTTTATTCTTTGAAATGATAACAAGTCAGAGAATGTTAACTGGATTATATTGCTTTAATTACATTATTTTTACTATAGTCAAATAAAAGTTTTTTTAATAATAACTCATAAGTCATATTGGGGGTTTTAACTATGACAGGTCTCACAAAAGAAAAGTCAAGTGTTGTTTTGTCTTGGGCTATGGAAATGGAACTGTACTGACTTATTTTTTCTTTGTTTTATTTTCTTTTTTGTGCTCTCATTAATGATGACCTTTTGTTATTCAAGCAAATGTAACTATTACTAATATTACCATTGATTTATCATAGCATTATAGTTCATACCATTAATGATCTTTTTATAATAGAATTTACGAATCTTCTGGACTAGGCTTACTTTAGTAGGTAAGGAGATTTGATCATTTAATACAGTTTTATATTCTTATGTAGTATAATGGAAATATTCAAAATTTATGCTCTGAAATATTATTTCTTAAGTCATGTCCTATCTTTTACTAATCCAAAGTATAAATTTCACTAAGGTTAGTACTTTAACAATAATCTAAAAAGATATGTAAAAACCAGATATCCCTATGATCATACATTGAAAGCATGACAATAAAAATAGACAGATATAAGATGTAGATTTTATCAATAAAGCTGCATTCTCTAGTTCAATGATATGGTTCCAAAATGCTGGGTACCAAATAAGCTATAAAGCTGAGAAAAATTAAATCACAGGAGAATGTATGTTACTAAAACATAAAGCATATAGAGAAGGAAATAAAATAACTACAAAGTTAGAACCATTCAGTAATCTATTCAATAAATATATTTTGAGCATGTTATGTGTGATAGGTATGGTAATAGATCAAACAATCAAATAAATCTAATGCAGTTTGCTAAATGCCCCCATATGAGACATGTAGCGTGTTAAGAGTGCACATATGAGGAGTTCTAATTCCTAGAATGTGAAAACACTGTAGAAGATACAATTCTTCAATTATTTTTCTCAGATGCTTCATATATAGTGAAGGAAATTATATATCAATCTAGTAGCATACCAATACAATAATAAGTAAACAGACTATAAAGGGTTTGGTGTATAAATGCTACAGGGATTTAGAAAAAATAAAGATCATTTGAGCAGTGAGATAATGGAGGAGATGGAATTTGAGCAGGATACTGATGAAAGAGTTGGCCTTCAGTAAGTGGAAGTATAGTGCAAGAATACTATAGTCAAGGAGTAGAACATACAATAGAGAAGCAGTAATAAAAATAACAGCGAAAGAGATGGGGAATAAAAGAAAGGCACAGTAAAGACTGGAACAAAAATTTTGTGGAAGAGGGTAGTAAGTGATAAGCTTTATAAAAGAAAAGAGTGGCCAGGATTGTCAAGTGTTGGGGATTTGGGGTTTTTCAGGTCATTTATAATGAGCTCTTGTGGTGGCCATGAAAGTGCAGCTCTCAGATCGCCTGATGCAGGGAGTGTAAGTGACAGAAGACTCCAGGTGCTAGGTTCTACATCCACCACCATGTTTGCATAAAGCTAGGCTGCTCATGGGCTGCTGCCAGCAAATGACTGAGAGCTACAGTGTTACTAAGGCAGATCTATTCCTATAAGATGTAGGACTAATCTCACAGGGCAACTTTGGTCCCAGGACTCCATATCAACCTGACCTAAATTTTCTCAATATTGTGCCACAGTCTGAGACTCCTCCTAGCTAATTCTTTCCTTCACAGGGCCAGATTGGAGTATAGAATAACAACCTTTTACCTCTTGTCCCGTTTCCTGTTTCATCTTTTCTTTTTTCTTCACAAGACTTTCCAGCAATAAAATTTCTTGCCCTTCTGTTAATACAATCTTTACAAATTCTTAAGCTGGAAAGTGTAATGATGAAAATGAAGTTTTATTAGGACTAAAATTGTAATGGTATACACAATGAAGTAAAAAATAAAGCCCTGGAAACATACAAACAAATTGAGAAGGTATGAATTCATTTAATAGCTATGTGATGATGGTATGGAATTCATAGTTGGAAGTACATATGGCAAGAAAATGATAGAACAGGTATAATGGAGAATTGTGCAGTAGACCAATGTTCGTTCTGATGAAAAGAAGCAATACATATATCCAAGAAAGAATTTCCTTCCAAAATATATAATGAACTCCTTCAAATCAATTTAATAAAAGACTGATAATCTGACTTGAACAGGTTCCTCCTTATACATGATTCCAAATCTCCAATAAATATATTAACATGTAATCAGAATCAATTAGCCATCAGAAGAAGGCTAATTAAAATCTGATTGAGAAACTGTTAAATGCCCACCATAATGGGTAAATTTTTAAAAGCAGATAGTGTCAAGTTTTGGTGAGAATGTAAAACAATCTGACTTCCCATGTACTTCTGGTGGGAGAAAAAATTGGTACATTTACATTGGAAAAGTGTTTGGCAATAGCTACTATACTTGACCATACTATACTTGACTCAATAGCCCAAGACCATGCATGCTTTACTTGACTCAATAGCCCAAGACTTCCATTTCATTCCAAGTGTTTGTTCTCGTTACTATTTAGTTTTCATTATTTAAATATAATAAAGCTTATATATTCATTCTTCTGTATGTATACAAATGTATATAAAGTTTAAAACCAAGGAGAACTAATTTGTGATGCTAAAAGTCAGGATAGTGGTCATCCTTGGGTGACTGTGCTTCAGTGATGCTGAAAATATTATATTTCTTGGCCAAAATGATGGTTATACATATATTTACTTTGTGGAAAGTAATCTAACTGTATATTTATGATTTGTGCACCAATTAAATATTATATATTGTATATGCAGGTTGTACTTATAGTAAATATCAAGAGAAATTTAAAAATAACAAAAATATAACTTTTCCAGATCTGTTAGAGTTGGATTTGTTGGATGTTTTTCATTTTCTAGATTTATCAATTTGGATAGGCAGTAAGTACTCCCATTAGGCAGTAAAACCTTGAGCAATAGGACTATTTCTGATCTTCATATCCACTCATGGATCTCTCCTTAAACAAAAGATATGTTGTTCCTATAACCTTAGATCTTTCCTCTTATATCTCTGATTCTTGTGTTAAGGACGTGTGTGTGCCTGTGTGTGTGTATGTGTTCTAGGTTGAAAATGGTATTTATTCTTAACTTCCTGATAGTATCTTCTTATTACCTTAAATTTCTATAATTATATTTTTCATTATTAACATGTTTTTGTACATTGTGTTGTTTATGTAGTGAGTATAATATCTAGAACCTGGCACAGTTGATTAAGCATTTGCTGTAAAAAGTAGCCAATGGCTGAAAATAGTAGCCAATTTCTTCTAACTGGACTGCTTACATTTATTCCAGTGGTAGTGGTAGATATTCTGTATCCTCTAGGGCAATAACACCTGATTTCATAAAGAAAGCATGGACTGCAGCATGTGATCATAAGGAAGAGTTGTTGTTATAGGAATTAGTAGACAGTACTTCCCAAGATTAGAACATTATATAAAATTAAAGCCTGCAGACACCTGCTTTATTTTAGTTGTTTCTGAGAAAGGGAATCTACTTGAGATATAAAACTAAAGCACACACACGCACATAAACGCACACACTTTTTTTCCTGTTTAAACACCTCAAATAAAATTAGTGTTTAAATAAAAGCTGCCTTGCATTTAGGAAAATAGGCAGTAATATATTATGTTTTCCTCAGTGCACTCTGGTATAAGTGGGAAAATGAAGTAATACAATATTGTCCATTTGCATACAACTTTATAAAACTTTAAATATTGCCTTCAGAAGGCTTACTTTCAGCCATTCCGCATGCAGAATACCATTGGAAATTATTTAGTGAAGAATATTATTCATATGAAAAATAGGCACTCTAGGATTTTCCCATAAAGGCTGTTCATATATATCATTTCTCTCTCTCAAAAAGAATTTCCAGCATAAGTAAGGTCCATTTAGTTGATTAACCCGGAGAAATGCTGAGTTCAAATTTTATGGTCATTTCATTAATCTTTTATTTTTGGAAGCCCAACCAGAGTTATGGCAAATAAAAGGAAGGTAATATTATATTTTCTCATACCCTTATTGTAAAGGCTGACAAAACCATTTGGAAATAAAAGTGAAAAAATGTGCAAACTACATTAGAAAATGATGAAATGTTTCTATATGTACCCAACACAACTGCAATGACATTTAGATCATTGGATGCCCATGTGACTTAATGATCTTCCAGTTTGTGATAGAGTGATGAGGATATAATATACAAATAGAATTGATTGAGGAATTACCAGTGATAGGTCTTCATTGTTGGAATGGTGAGACCAAAGGACACCTTTTTTTAATGAAAGCTGCTTTCCTTTCATGTAAGAAAAATCTTATGTAGTCACTAGTTTTCTGAGAAAATCATTAACTAGTGTCGACGTATATTCATCTAATAAATGGGTTAGTCCAGGGAGAAAATTGAAGATATATGTGGGTGAGAGTGGTAGAAAGGAATGAGTGAAAGAAAGAGACTTGAACCTTCTATTTATTGTTTATTTAAACTGTGTGAAAAGTTGCTGCCATCCTCTTTGCTTCAAATTTAAGGGTTGTTACACAGTTCTCACTATATTATTATGCAAAGACTGACTATTGGCACTGAGGGACTATTTTCACATCTTTGCCATCAAAGTTCTGGATACAATTTAGATTCTGCCAATGAGATGCACCAGAAAGAGACTTAGAAAGCAGAAGTGTGACAGAAATCATTTGTCTCTATAACAAGAGAAAGCAATTGTCGATACTGGGTTCTCCAGACATGACTAATTGTTACAATCAGCCAGAATCCATTTTTCCCTGAAACTCACATATGTCAGAGCTGCAGGGAAAGTGTGACATTTTCAGTTGTTTCCTACAGTTTCCTGAGCATAGCTGCAATAGTGAATCTGAAAGGAACTGGTGCTCCACCAACTGACTTCCAAGCCATTCAATAGTTTTAAGCACTTAATTCCCTGTATTAAATCCCTTTTTGCTAGAAATACCTAGAATGATTTTTATGTCCCACTTCGTATGTTGATATAGTCTCATTATTATAATGTTTGAGGAGATTACTTTTGGCAAACATAATTAATCCAATTATATTTTCTTAGTTGGATTATTCAATTCAGCAAATAAGTGTGCTTTTATTGTGTTTTAAAGTTCATTTTTTTTCACAAATTGAATGGGAATATATCAACACTTGCATCAAATTACGGTGGGGCACATTTCAATTACCAACAATTATTTATTGACCATCTACTATCTTCTGAACACTGTGCTATGAACTGGTGTTATAAGAATTTTGTATAATGTGCTTTATACTTATAATCTTATATGAGGAGCTCCAATTTTCAGTCTTTGGTAACCAAAGCTTCTTTTGTAATAATGACACTTGTATTAGGTAGAAAATTGTCTTATTTTCTCCCACACCATAGTCTGTCATATTAAAATGAGAATTGATTATATTATAAACTTTACAATTTACTTAATAAACACAAGTTCTATGTACACTAATCTACATTTGTTTCCAGAGTTACAAAGATGAATACATGGAATATGGTCCATTTTCCAACGTGCTCACAATCTAGTGGCAAGTGCAGGCATGGGCATGACAAATTATAATAAGTTTAGATTATGATGCATTCAACATAGAAATATAAACAAAATACTGTGATAGCACAAGCAAAGAGTTTTAGTTCTGCATCAAAAAGTTGAAAAACCTTGACGTATGACTAGAAATGTTGTCTGCCCATAATTTGAACTTGATCAAGGCTAAAGAGGAAGAATGACAGTTTTGACAAAAAAAATAGCTACAAAATGTCATAAATCCATGAAAGTAAATGGGCTATTAGGTAACCAAAAAATATTTCATTATATTGGAATATAAATTACGTGCTATCAGGATGAGTTTGAACTTTATTCTCTAGGAAATCAGGAGCCAACAAAAGGGAGGTAACAGTGGAGCACATGATAAAAGTTGGTTTTAGAGAGAATTTCAGTGGTAATGGGAATTATGAAATGCAGGGGAGAATGATAGGTGTCCTGAAAATACCAATGTCTTTCTTTTGCTGTGTCTTTAATGCCTATTCTCCAAAGGTGACGTTGCCTCATTGGTATGACTGCTATAGTGTAAGTGCCTGATATTAAGCTTTTGATTGCAGAGACATCCATTTCAAAGACATCCACCTCAAATAAACATATTGACAGTTGTATCACACAGCTGCTAGTAAAACAACTAGATAAGAAACCAGGCTGCACCACCCATGACACTCCCCTTTTAGAAAGCACTGGGTAACCTAGATAACTGACCACTTTAGTGAGCTCGCTTTTCCCTTCCCATGCCTTAATTCCCACTCTTATGCTTTAAATTCACCAATAAAGAGTGAACCTGTGAAGCTCTAGGCACAACTCCCTTTGACCCCAATAAAGGCAGAGCTCCAGGTCTGTGGAATCTCTCTCTCTCTACCTATGACTTTGATATGTTGCCCTTGGGCCTGCAATGTACCCTCCAGGATTTGTGAGTAATACATCATTTTTTTTTTTCAAAGTCCCCTCATGATTTTTTGCTGATGTGCACCTTGCAATCATAGTAAGAACCAGAAGGGCCTGTCCAGCCACAACATTGGCTCTGGTTGGGAAAATGTCTATGGAAGGTCCCACAAGTAGTATGGGTCCAAGGGAGGTGCCTCAGACATTCCTAGCTGGTAACATCACTGTTGATACCATAAGACTGACAGAAAACAACTGCCATATAACAAGGATGAGGTACTTAACAACTGAAGTCCCTCAGACAAGGGTCCAAAGCCAATCTTTCAAAATGAATATTTTTTGAAATTCTGTTACGTATAATGAGAAATATTACTGTATGTCTTTATGAGCTCATACATGATTAGCTACCTCAAATTATTTATTATAGTTTTAATGTTTTCACTTTTCTTAAAAAGCATACCCATAATTTGTATAATTGGTCTAAATTATATCCTTTGTATACCTTGTCTAATGATATCCTTGATCAATTTATCATTTTTAAATGAATTTGTCCTATTAATGAATCCCCAATGAGCTGTAAGAACTGAGAAATCCTTTAGGAATAAGTGGAGCATTAGAGACAGGGTCTCAAACCTAAAATGCTTTACAACAAGCCATTTTTATATTTAAGAAAATCAGTGTAAAAGGGTATACACTATCATCTAGTGCAGTAAAAGATAGCTTACTACCTACATTTGTCCAATTTTTCAAGAGCAAGTGTAACTTCTCTAGTTTTTGCCTTATTGTTTTCTCTTTTGCTCTCTCTTTTGTCATTGAACACATCTTTGCTGAGATCCAAGGGACAAAAAAATGCATTTTTAAGTCAACTTTAAAAGCTGTAATTAGACTCAGGACCTGAATTGCTTTAGGGAAAAAATTAAGGTCACAGTATAGTTCACATTTGCCCTTATGGATAAAGATGTTATGATCACATCATACTAGGTCTTATGCTTTTTTGTCATGTTCAAGAAACAGATCATTTTCATTTATTTAATCATTGTATCCCTTTGCTTACTGGAGTAATGAAATCATCATATTATTTCCTTGTTTTTTTTAATTGGTGTCATAGTAGTTTATAACATTGTGAAATTTCAGTTGTATAATATTATCTGTCTGTCACCATATATATGTCCCCCTTTATCCCTTTTGCCTCTCCCCCAACCTCCTTCTTGTCTGGTAACCACTAATCTGTTCTCTTTGTCCATGTACATTTTTATCTTTCACATAAGAGGGAAATCATATGGTATTCATCTTTCTTTGTCTAGCTTATCCCGCTTAACATAATACCCTCAAGTTCCATCCATGTTGTTGCGAATTGGATGATTTTGTCATTTTTTATGGCTGAGTAGTATTCCATTGTATATATATACCACATCTTCTTTATCTATTCATCAGTCGATGGGCACTTGGCTTGCTTCCACATCTTGACTATTGTGAATAATGCTGCAATGAACATAGGGGTGCATAAGTCTCTTTGAATTGTTGATTTCAATTTTTTTGGATAAATACCCAGTAGTGGTATAGCTGGGTGAGAGGGTATTTCAATTTTTAGATTTTAGATAAATGTCCATACTTTTTTTCCATAGTGGCTGTACCAGTTTGCATTTCCACCAACAGTGTATGAGGGTTCCTTTTTCTCCACATCCTCTCCAACATTTGTTGTTTTTTGGCCTGGCAATTATAGCAATCTAATAGGTGTAAGGTGATATCTCATTGTAGTTTTGATTTGCATTTCCCTGATGATTAGTGATGTTGAACATCTTTTCATGTGACTGTTGGTCATCGGTATATCTTCTTTGGAAAAGCATCTGTTCACATCCTTTGCCCATTTTCCAATCAGGTTGTTTGTTTTTGTTGAGTTGTATGAGTTCTTTATATGTTTTGGAAATTAACCTCTTATGTGACTGCTTTCCTGGCTGGAGCACTCATAACACCACTTCAATCCTGAGGGTGGGAGCGTGCTTCATGTGACTGGATAAACAGGTGATGGCAGCCCTGAGCCTTGTGTGATTGCTTTCCCATCTGGTGGAAGAGTCCTCAGGGCCATATGGACCACAGAGAGCTGCTCAGGCTTGGACCAAGTGGAGAAGCCCCACATACCAAGCACAAAGGCTTCTACAACCTAGGAGCAGAGGGCAGCTGAGCTGCAGCCCTGGCAAACAAGCTCTTGGCTGCCGTGAACGCCCATAATACTCCTGCAGCCCCAAAGAGGGGAAGGATGACTCAGCAGGACTGTGGGCTTAGGCAGCAGCAGCCCTGAACCCCCATGTGAGCACTCTCTTGTCCAGTGGGAGAATCCACAGTCCCACTGCAGTCCCAGGGAGTGGCTGTGACTTGGACCACATGGGGCGGCCTCACCCACCAAGCACAAAAGCTGGTTCAACCCAAGTGCAGAACTAGGAGCAGATGGCAGCAGAGCTGTGGCCCAGGCAAACAAACTCCAAGCTGCTGCAACTACCCATACTACTGCTGCATCCCCGAAGGGGGAACACAACTCAGTGGGGCTGTGGGAGCAGGCAGCATAGCTGTGAGCCCCCAGGTGACTGCTTTCCCATTTGGTGGGAGACCCCACAGGGCTGCTGTGATCCCAAGGAGTGGCCCTGGCTCAGATAGGCACAGTTGACAGGGATCGTGGCAGAGGCCTCAGATTACACATCTCCTGCCCCACTCCAGTGGTGGCAGATGGAACCTGCGACCAGATATTATCACTATGCACCAGCACAAATTCACTCCATCAAATGGTATAAAAAAAAATTATTACTCCAGACCAGAAGGAGAAAGACAAACAACCAGAAATCAGTCCTGAAGGCACAGACATCTACAATCGAAATGACAGAGAATTCAAAACAGCCATCATAAAAAAACTCAATGAGTTACAAGAGAATTATGAAAGTTCAATGAAATGAGGAACAAAATTACTGAACAGAGGAAATTATTCACAAAAGAAATCAAAACTGTAAAGAAAAAACAATCAGAATTGTTGGAGATGAAAAACACAGTGGATGAGATAAAGAAAAATCTGGAGTCCTTAAATAACAAAGCTGACACTATGGAGGATAGAATTAGCAATCTGGAGGATAGGAACACATAAATGCTACAGATGGAGGAGGAGAGAGAAGTTAAACTAAAAAGAAATGAAGAAATTATCTGAGAAATATCTGACTCAATTAAGAAATGCAACATAAGGATTATAGGTATACCAGAGGGAGAAGAGAGGGAAAAAGGAGCAGAGAGCTTGTTTAAAGAAATAATACCTTAGAACTTCCCAAACGTGGTGAAGGAGCTGGAATTACATGTAAAAGAAACCAACAGAACTCCTAATTACATCAATGTGAAAAGACCTTCTCCAAGGCATATAGTAGTAAAGCTGATAAAAGTCAAAGACAAAGAAAAAATATTAAGGGCAGCAAGGCAGATGAAAATAACGTACAAAGGAACCCCTATCAGGCTTTCAGTGGATTTCTCAGCTGAAACCTTACAGGCTAGGAGAGAGTGGAATGATTTATTCAAAAGTCTGAAAGATAGGGGCCGGCCCAGTGGCATAGCGGTTAAGTGTGCATGCTCCACTTTGCAGCCTGGGGTTCTCAGGTTCGGATCCCAGGCACGCACCAATGCACTGTTTGTCAAGCCATGCAGTGGCCATGTCCCATATAAAGTAGAGGAATATGGGCACAGATGTTAGCCCAGGGCCAATCTTCCTCAGCAAAAAGAGGAGGATTGGCAACAGATATTAGCTCAGGGCTAATCTTCCTCACACTCACAAAAATAAAATATTAAAAAAAATTCTCAAAGATAAAAACTTTCTGCCAAGAATACTATATCCAGCAAAAATATCCTTCAGATATGATGAGGAAATAAAAACTTTCCCAGATAAACAAAAACTGAGGAAGTTCATTGCCAAGAGACCTCCCCCCTACAAGATTTGATCAAGAAGACACTCATACCTGAAAAAAGAAAAGAATAAAGGGTTTACAAACCTTGAGCAAGGTGAGAAATAGGCAGATAAAATCAGAAAATTGCAACTCTCTATAAAAACAGATTAGCAAACACGTAATTACAACTGTAAAGATAAATGGAAGGAAAACATCAAAAATAACTATAATCACTTTATTTTAGCCACAAATCCACAACACATAACATAATAAGTTGTAATAACAACAACTTAGAAGGGGAAGAGGAAAAGAATGAAACCTGCTTAGACAAAGGGAATAAGAGGCTATCAGGGAATGGACTATCTCACCTACAAGATCTTTTATACAAACCTTATGGTAACCACTAAACAAAAAGTCAGAACAAAGACACAAATGATAAATAAAGAGAAAACTTAGACAACTATCATAGAGAGCCACCAAACTGAATTGGCAGTCTAAAATACATGGGAAAATAAACAAGGGAAATACATAACAACTGAAAAACAAGTGATAAAATGGCAGCATTAAGCCCTCATTTATCAATAATCACTCTAAAGGTAAGTGGATTGACTTACCCAATCAAAAGGCACAGAGTGGCTGGATGGATTAAAAAACAAGACTCAACAATTTCCTGCCTCCAGGAAACACATCTCAGCTCTAAAGACAAACACAGGCTTAGAGTGAAGGGATGGAATACAATACTCTAAGCTAATGGAAGACAAAAGAAAGCAGGTGTTTCCATACTTATATCAGACAAAGTAGACTTTAAGATAAAACAAAAAAACAATGAGAGACAAAGAGGAGTAGTATATAATGATAAAAGGGACACTCCACCAAGAGGACATAACACTTATAAATATATATGCACCTAACACAAGAGCACCAAAGTACATAAAGCAATTATTAATTGACCTAAAAGGATAAATTAACAACAACACAATAATAGTAGGGGACCTTAATGCCCCACTGTCATCAATGGATAGCTCAACCAGACAGAAAGTTAACAAGGAAATAGTGGAAATAATGAAAAACTAGACCAGATGGACTTAATAAATATATATAGAATGCTCCATTCAAAATCAGCAGAATACACATTCTTCTCAACTACACACGGAACATTCTCAAAAATAGACCATATGTTGGGAAACAAGATATGCCTCAATAAATTTAAGACTTCAATGGATCATTTAAGAAATTAAATGAGAAATCAAAGAATATCTGGAGACAAATGAAAATACACCATACCAACTCATATGGGATGCAGCAAAAGTGATCCTAAGAGGGAAATTCATAGCAATGCAGGCCCACATTAACAAACGAGAAAAATCTCAAATAAGCAAACATAAAGTATGCCTAACAGAACTGGAAAAAGAGGAACAAAGCCCAAAGTCAGCAGAAGGAGGGAAATAATAAAAATTAGAGAAGAAAAAAAATGAAATTGAAACCAAAAAAACAGTAGAGAGAATCAATGAAACTAAGAGCTGGTTCTTTGAGAAGATAAACAAAATCGATAAACCCTTAGCTAGACTCACCAAGAAAAAAAGAGAGAAGGCTTAAATAAATAAAATTAGAAATGAAAGAGGAGAAATTACAATGGATACCACAGAAATACAAAGGATAGTGAGAGAATACTACGAAAAACTATATGCCAACAAATTGGACATCGTAGAAGAAATGAATAAGTTCTTAGGCTCATACAACTTCCCAAAACTGAACCAAGAAGAAATAGAGACTCTGAATAGACTAATCACAAGTAAAGAGATTGAAACAGTAATCAAAAACCTCCCAAAAAATGAAAGTCCAGGGCCAGATGGCTTCTCTGGAGAATTCTACCAAACATTCAAAGAAAATTTAATACCTGTCATCCTCAAAGTATTCCGAAAAATTGAAGAAGATGGAACACTTCCTAACACACTTTACAAGGTGAAAATCACTCTGATCAAAGCCAGACAAGGACAACACAAAGAAGGAAAACTACAGGCCAATATCACTAATGAACATAGATGCAAAAATCCTCAACAAAATATTGGCAAATAAAATACAATAATACATTCAAAGGATCATACACCATGATCAAGTGGGATTTATACCAGGGACACAGGGATGGTTCAACATCTGCAAATCAATCAATGTGATACATCACATTAACAAAACGAGGAATAAAAACCACATGATACTCTCAATAGATGCAGAGAAAGCATTTGACAAGATCCAACATCCGTTTCTGATAAAAACTCTCAACAAAATGGGTACAGAAGGAAAGTGCCTTAGCATAATAAAGGCCATATATGACAAACCCACAACCAACATCATAATCAATGGGGAAAAACCAAAAGCCTTCCTTCTGAGTTTAGGAACAAGATAATGGTGCCCACTCTCCCCATTCTTATTCAACATAGTGCTGGAGATTTTGGCCAGACAAATTAGGCAAGAAAAAGAAATAAAAGATATTCAAATAGGCAAGGAGGAAATGAAACTCTTACTCTTTGCAGCTGATATGATTTTACATATAGAAAACCCTAAATAATCCATCAGAAAACGATTAGAAATAATAAAGAGTTACAGCAAAGTTGCAGGTACAAAATCAACTTACAAAAATCAGTTGAATTTCTATACTCAAATAATGAACTAACAGACAGAGAACTCAAGAATACAATCCCATTTACAGTAACAACAAAAAGAATAAAATATACAGGAATAAATTTAACCAAAGAGGTAAAAGACCTATACAATGAAAACTATAAGACATTATTGAAAGAGATCTATGACATAGAAATGGAAAGATGCTCCATGCACATGGATTGGAAGAATATTCATAGTTAAAATATCCATACTACCTAAAGCAATCTACATATTCAATGGAATCCCAATCAGACTCCCAATGACATTCTTCACAGAAATAGAAAAAAAGAATACTAAAATTCATATAAGGTAATAAAAGACCCCAAATAGCTAAAGTAGTCCTGACAAAAAGAACAAAGCTGGAGGCATCACTATCCCTGACCTCAAAATATACTACAAAGCTATAGTAATCAAAACAGCATGGTACTGGTACAAAAACAGACACACGGATCAATGGAACAGAATTGTGAGCTCAGAAATAAAACCACACATATACGGACAGCTAATCTTCAACAAAGGAGCTAAGAACATACAATGGAGAAAGGAACATCTCTTCAATAAATGGTGTTGGGAAAACCAGACAGCCACATGCAAAAGAATGAAGGTAGACCATTATCCTTCACCATACACAGAAATTAACTCAAAATGGATTATAGACTTGAAGGTAAGACGTGAAACCATAAAACTATTGGAAGAGAATATAGGCAGTACACTCTTTGACATTGGTCTTAGAAGTATCTTTTCAAAGACCATATCTACTCGGGCAAGGGAAACAAAAGAGAAAATAAACAAATGGGACTTCATCAGACTAAAGAGCTTATGCAAGGCAAAGCTAACTATGAACAAAGCAAAAAGACAATCCACCAACTGGGAAAAAATATTTCTAAATCATATATCTGACAAGGGGTTAATCTCCAAAATATATAAAGAACTTATTTCTCTGTTTTTGTTATCCATCTCCTGGTGTTCTATTGTTAATGATAGAATGACAAATTTGAAAATAATTCATTTTGTTCAATACTTCTGAATTTGTTTGATGTCATGCTTTTCAACCAAAGAATGTTTTTAACACTTATAGTATTCTCAAAGCAGGAAAAACACTCATGTGGAAATATTTAGAGTCTACATTCGCAAATTACCCTTGGATTGACTAGTGAGTAAAAAACCATGTTCTTGACTCACTGGGTTTTAATTCACCATCAGAGTTACCTCCAGAGAATTGCATTTTTACATCTAGGGAGACTCTTCTTGCTTGTCATTCTTAATTGAGAGCAGCAGCCCAAGTCACACACCAGTACAAAGAGCATCGGTAAAAATGTCACATCAAAATGAATTAAAGTAAATGGATTTGCTAGCTATCAGTACATCTGTCAGGACATTACCAATCTTGACTCTTATATATCATATGTATGAACTGTTTATCATGGTTGATTTTTCCTACTGCAACGTATGCACCAATAATTAGAGCAATTGCCTACATAGTGTAAAATCAGTTGGCATAAAACTACAATAAAAAATGTATGATACCAGTTCAAGTATGAACATACAGATTAATTGAACAAAACGGTAATTGTAGAAGGACAAAGAGAAGATAATTATTTAGTATATGACAAATAGAGCATATCAATTGAAATGGAAAAGTTACTATTCAGTCAAACATATTAGGATAAGTAGTCATTTAGGAAATATATATATATATATATATATATATATAAATTTCTATAACTATATCTATATGTTTAGTTCATATTTTATACCTAAACAGATTCTATATGGACTAAAGCAGTGGTTTAAAGCCAGGAAATACATATCAGAATAATTTTTTTCAGCTCTCTCAAAATATACACTACTGCTGTGTTCACTTAACAAAAAAGTTGAAACAAACTAAAATATCAAAAATAGAAAATTAGTTAAACAAATAATGGTACATTAAATCAAAAGACTTTTATGGAACAGATATAAGAATGACATCTCATTTTATTGACATGAAAAACATCATAATATAATATTGACATAATTAACCAGGATACAAAACTGCATGTATAGTATACCAGGGGTAGGGAGTAAAAGAGAGAGAAAAATTAGAGAAAACACACCTAAAACAATAATGATTATCCCTGGATGTTGGAATTAAAATAGATTTTTCCTATTTTATTTTCTCCTTGTCTCTTTTTGCTTATTTGTATTTTCAAATTTGTCTTCCGTTAACACATATTAATTTTGCATTAAGGATATTATCAAAGTCAGAAAAAGTTAGAAAAAAAGGCTGAATTGGATATTGTATATAATTACATATATAATGATATATAATGTATTATATATTATGTATTATATTATTATATATATAATTTCTGTAACCAGTTCTTTTTCACCTAACATAATTATTTTTACTGATCTTTTTTAGTGAGTCAGCATGTATAAATACAACTTGTTGAAAAGTAAAAATTAAAAAATCCCGTCAACCGTACCTCTTGTCCACGCATTAATGTTTTGTGAACTGAATTAACTGAAAGATTGGATAACTTATATAAATAATAATATAATACACTGAATAGTAAATGAAAAATATATCTATCAAACTATAATCATTGTAGTATTTTAGAACTGCAAAAGACTTTAGATATCAGAAAGTATAATCCTATCTTCCTGGAGATGAGGAAACTGAGCAATCAGTAGTCTTTTTGTATTTAATGTAGATGTTGATAATATATTTCTTAGAAGACTGCATAGGAAAAATAGGAAACAACAATCACAAAAGCCATACAACTAAAGAAGCAAAACAGTGAATCACCAGAATTATCAACCACAATCTTCATTATTTCCAAGACTGTGTAATTTCAGATTAAACTAAACTATCCCTTTGGAGAAGAGGTAAAAATCAGACCCAAGGAGTTATTGTTTTTACAAGGAAGGGCTGATCATCTTGTTCTCCTTGGTTCTCCTCATTTTAAACTTGTATGAAAACTTCTGAGTCTCATAGAAAAACTCTCTTTGCTGGTGGGTTGGCCAGATTTCTAGCAAATTCAATCCTCAAGTAATTCACGTGGAATTAAGGCAAAGAAAAAACAGAAAAGATCTGTAAGTTCCAAAATCTTGTCACAACCAGAAGATTCTATCACATAAAAAGGAAGGAAGCACATTTGAATAAAAGAAATTTACATAAAATCAAGCAATAGATTGAAAGCAAAATCACCGTGATTATAGAAAAGGCATGCAGAAGTAGAAAATAGAAATACAATCAATATAAAAAATTTGTTGCTTTAAAATAGTTATTATCCAAAAAATCACGTTTGCATTCATTTTAGTAACCAAAATGTAAGATCATTTAGAAAATTTATTTATACATGATTTAAATTTTTACTAGAACTTCTTCCATATTATAAATTCTCCATTATTTTGTTTCATCTCTTGTTAATAGAAATACCTTTTAATTTTTATTTTGAAGATGAGTAGATGGTTAGTTTATTTTCCAGTTCTTTACATATTCAGACCTGATTTTCCGCTGTCTTCATTCAATAAGAACAACTTTCTTGGCAAAAATGCTTGTGTTCCAAATTTTATCTGCTCAAATTCTCGAAATATTTCTTTTCCTCTTGCACAGAATGTTACAAAGAAGAAATCTGAGGACAGTCTGATTCTTATGTTTCTCTATTTGTATGAAGCAACTTACTTTTCATGTCTATGCTCATAAGTAATTGTTTTGTAAATATTTGTAATATTATTTTATGGCAGGATGTGTTCATATTTGGGCTGTTTTCCTCTGAGATCATGGGTGTATGGTGACTGTGTGGGTATGTAAACCCATACACTTGCATAAAGTTTCTCAAATCAACATAATTTTTCTCAAAAGACATCAACAATATTTTTGCAATCTATTTTTAAAAACAAATACAAAGAAGAAAAAAATCACTTATATTCTTTCATTCCCACAATGTAGAATTAACTTCATCATGTTTTGGAATATTGATTTCTGACTTTTTTATGTTTATGTTTTGAAATTGCAGTATCATATATGATTGCCTTATAATAGTAAATAAGCAAAAAATGTTGGAGGTGAATAAAACTAATGTCCCATTCAGTCATTCAATAATGTATTCAACAAGTATTTATGGAGCCAGAAATTGTTGTAGCTGTACATCAGTACTGGGGATACATCAGTATAAAAAGAGAGAAAGTATTTCTGCTTTTGCAAAGGTTGTATTATAGTGATCACAAAAATATAAAATAAATATATAAGTAAATTTAAACATGTATTAGATGCTAATTAGTATTGTATTACTGAGGATTTTCCAGAGAAACAGAACCAATACTGTGTGTCCGTGTATGTATGTATGTATACATAGAGAGAGACAGAGACAAAGAGAGAGAAATTTATTTTAAGAAATTGACTCATGTGATTATGGAGTCTGGCAAGTCCGAAATCTGCAGTGTGGGCTGGCAGGCTGGAGACCCAGGGAAAAGGTGATATTATAGCTCAGGTATGAGGATCATCTGTTGACAGAATTCTCTGTTGTTTGAGGGAGGTCAGATTTTTATTCTATTCATGCCTTTAAATGATTGGATGAGGCTCACCCACATTATAGAAGGCAATCAGAAACAATGCATGAGGGTAGATAAGGCATTCTGTAAGCTCAAGGATGGTAGTTTTGGCAGAAGCATCGCATGCAGGGAAGGCATATCCATATCCAGACTAAGTGTCTATTCCAGTAAGAACAAAAACACTGCCCTTTCCATAATGGAAGCAATCCAATGTAATCAACCTGCCACCAGGTAACTGGCTAATCACACTAGGGAATGGTGCCAAATCAGGGACTCGGTATTGTTCTCTGCTGTTGGCATATTGGACAGCCAGCAGTGGCTGTAGCCAGGTTGGCCTTGGTGAGTGAAAGTTAATGTTGCTGAGCCCATACATATCCTCTATGCCTGTCACCATGGATACTTGGTTCATGAGTACATTGAGAGAAGACAGAGTGGTTGGGGAAAGAAGCTAAGTGGTATCCACAGAATGGGTCATCTTATCCATTTGATAATTAAAATCCTCCTCTGCTCACTTTTGGTGAGCATTCACATGGGGAACAAATATCTTCATTTTTTCACGCATTCAAAGGGGTTCCATAGCCCAGACTGCCTTGCCGGTAATTTTCTAATCATATTCCTTCCAAGTCTCTGACATCCAGCCAAATCATTGGCCACAGCTTTTAAACTGATATATAATCACATGTCTACCCATTACTCTTTCTAAGCAAAGTGAACAACCGAGTGTACTGCTTAAAGGTCTGCTCTGGGAGGATTTCCCTTGATCATTGTCCTTCAGAAATGTCTCAGAAAGGAGCTTTAGTGCTGCAGCTGTCCACTTGCGGGTGGTGCCTGCATATCATGCAGAACCATCTGTAAGCCAGACCCAAGTCTTTTATCTCTGTCAACTGACCATAGGGAACTTCCCATGAGGCCAGCAGTGCAGGCTAGGAGAGAGAAGGCATTAGCAAGAATGAGGACCATGGGCATGTAGGCCAATTCTTCATGTAACTTTCATATGCCTTCATGGTCTGCTTGGGCCTGATCATGTATAAACCATTTCCATTTGATGATGGAGTGTTGCTATGCTCACCAACTTTAAGGCATTTTGGGTCAGATAACATCCAGCTCACGATGGGTAGCACAAGTCACACTGTAACTTGGTGGCGCATGATTAAGCATTCAGTTTCTACTGAGGCCCAGTACAGAGGCCAAGAGTTTCTTTCTAAAAAGGAGAGCAATTATCCACAGAGTAAGGCAAAGCTTTGCTCCTAAATCCTAAGGGCTTGTGTTATGATTCACCTATAGGGGCCTGCCAAGGGCTCCTAGGAACATCACTATCTGCCACTGAAACATCAAGCACCATTGAATCTGATGGATCGCATGACTTAAGTGGCAGGGCAGCTTTCACAGAGGCCTGGAACTTTTGTAGAGCCTTCTCTTGTTTGGGTCTCACTCAGAAATAGCAGCTTTTTGTATCACTTGGTAAATGGGCCAGAATAATATACTAAATTAAAGAAGGTACCCTCTGAAATCCAAAGAGGACCACTAGGCATTTTCCCTCTCTGTTGGTGGTAGGAGGGGGCAGATGCAACAAATTATCTTTCAATTTAGAAGGGCTATCTTGATATACCCCATACCACTGGACCCCTAGATATTTCACTAAAAGTAGAGGACCCTGAACTAACTAACTAACTAACTAACTAACTTCTTCCCTCTCTCCCTTTCTTTCTTTCTCTCTCTCTCTTTCTGTTTTCCCTCTCCTTTCCCACTCTCTGACATGCAAATACCTTACGATTAAGTCTTGAGTAGTCACTACTTCTTGCTCACCAGATTCAATGAATATAGTGTCATCAATGTAATGGACTAGTGTGATATCTCATGGAAGAGAAAGATGATACAGATCCCTGTAAATTAAATTATGATTGTATAAGTCTGCTCAGGCTGTCATAACAAAATAACACAGACTGGGTGTCTTAAACAAGATTAATTTATTTTCCCACAGTAATGGAGTCTAGAGGCTGAAGATCAAGGTGCTGACAGGGTTGGTTTCTGGTGGGCCCACTCTTCCTGGCTTGCAGACAGCCACCTCTCACTGTGTCCTCACAAAGCCTTGCCTCTGTGCACGCATCCTCTTCTTATAAAGACACCAGTCCAATTGGATTGGGGCCCCATTCTCACGATCTTATTTAACTTTAATTACCATCTTAAAGACCTAATCTTCAAATACAGTCACACTGGGAGTTAGGGCTTCAACATATGAATTTGTGGGGATACAATTCAGTTCATAACAATAACATAATGCTAGAGAGTTGAAATATACCTGAGGCAGGACAGTGAAGGTTTACTGGTAGCCTTGCCAGATGAAAGCAAACTGCTTCTGGTGGACTATATGGACAGGTATGGAGAACAAAAAAATACTTGTCAGATCAATTGCTGCATACCAGGTACCAGGGTATGTGTTAATTTTCTCAAACAATAAACCACATCTGGTACAGCAGCTGCAATTGATGTCACCATCTGGTTAAGCTTACAATAATCTACTGTCATTTTACAAGATCCATCTGTTTTCTGCACAGGCCAAATAGGTGAGTTGAATTGGAATGTGTTGGGAATCACCCGCCCCCCCAACTTTCTAGTCCTTGATGGTGGCACTAATCCCTGAAATCCCTCCAGGAATAAATTATTGCTTTTGGTTTGCTATTTTTTCTAAATAAAAACAGTTCTAGTGGCTTCCACTTGGCCTTTTCCACCATGATAGCTCTCACTCTGCAGATCAGGAAACCAATGTGAAGATTCTGCCAGTTACTGAGCAAATCTATTCTAATTATGCGTTCCAGAACTGGAGAAATAATCACAAGATGGGTTTTGAGGCCTAATGGGTGTGCTGTGATATAAACCTCAGCTAAAACTCCATTTGTCACTTGACCTCTCTAACCCCTACTTTGATTGGTGGACTAAGTAATATTTTTGGTCTCCTAAAATTAGTGTCAATTCAGAGCCAGTGTCTAGAGATCCCCTAAAGACCTGATTATTTCCTTGTCACCAATGCATAATCTCCCTGGTGAAAGGCGGTGGGTCTCTTTGGGAAGAGTGGGATAAAAGTGAACAGTATACATTTTTGGTAGTGTACTGGAGTCCTTCTGCAAGAGGAACCGGCTTCCCCTTTATCTTCATTCAAGATTTCATTTTGGATCTGTAAACTGGCTCAAGTCATGGAATTTATTGAGGAGCTGTCACTCTCTGTTTTTATGATACAAGTTAGCCTTTTGTTCACTTGATGGAGAAATGTTCTGATTATACATGTGAAGTAAGAATTTTTTAAGCTTCATATTTATTTTGCTTCTAGGAAAACCATGATCAACTAGCCAGTGCCACATGTCTCAGTAAATCAGAGCATTCTGATTGCTGTTTTGACTTTGCTGTCCATTTTGGTAACCACACCCACCTTGCCTTTTGAAGTTGTGTTTTATCACTTGGCCCCTGTCACCCTGGAATCCAATTACTTCTATTACATTTAACTTTCTCAATTCAGTGGCAGCAGTTTTCCCCATAAGTTCTGAACTACAAAGAAGAGTGATCACAACGCTGTTCAAGAATGCTGGGGCTCCCCTCACAAATTTATTTCTCACAGTCATAGTGCAAGGTATGTCTTCTGGACTCTTTCAGTGTGAGTGAGTAGTTATTAAATGACAAATCCACTTTAACATTATAATCTCCCTAAGCCTTTGAATCCCTTCTACATTAAACGAAGGGAGGTTGGGCATTTCCAATTTGCTCATGATGAGCCAACATTTCTCCATGTCTCAGTCAACCAAACAAACAAACAATCAGAACCCTTTCTAATTCCCTGAGATGCAACATAAACACAGAATCTCTGCTTAGTGTGTCCATATCAATAAATTCTGCCTGATCCAACTTTATGTCTATCCCTTGCCTCATTATCCCATACCCTTAATATCTATTCCCACAGATATTCCCTGGATTTCTGTCTGTATAAATTAGAAAATTCAAGTAGCTCTTTTGAGTGTAGTACACTTCCTCATGGGTCAAACTTTAGTACCTCATCTTCAGGATCCTGTTAAGGCTTGAGTCTAGTTATAAGTGTAGAGGTAAAGGGTGGTGGTAGAATGGATACTGAGGAAAATTTGCCTCAGGGGAAGACTTTACAATTTCCTCAGGCAATGCAAGATTACTTGTCTCAGATGGAGATGGAGAAGCTGCTTTCACCTGCAAAGAAGACTCTTCGGAATTTAGGGGCTCAGTGTCCCCACTTCATCAGAGTCTTCCCACATGTCAATATTCTAACTTTCAGGATACCATTCCTTCCCAACTAATGCCCTTATTTTAACAGCATACCTTCTGCAAGGCAGAAAAGTAAATTTGTGCTTTAATTCAGCCACTGACAGGATGGGATTGTGAGTTTGGTATTCAATATCAGGTCTGCAGCTACTGGAGATGAGTATCTTTTAGCAAAGATATAGAAGTTTTCAGGTTATTTATGTGGCACGTGAGCTGGGAATTCGAGTTTCTGAGGTCATCCTTTTCTTTTCCCACTTTGTCCAGTGACATTTGGAACAAGCAGCCAATATCATCACACAAAAATGTTTGGAGGTATCATATACGTGGTTTGACAAAAATGTTGGAGGTATCATATACGTGGTTACTCAGATCCTTGTCTCTTATAAATGTTTGATTAGGAGTATCCAATGTTGATGTCTTGTTTATCTCTATTGCTACATCATGCAGTGGACTATTAGAGCTCTCTGTATTACTGAAGATAGAGTCATTAGTGTCTTTTAATCTAATAAGATTAGAGAGCTAATTCTAGAAACTCCAGAAACAATTCAGAAAATTCATCTCTAAGGTTCCGTTCCTCTAGAACCACTTCCAGTAACAAAATGTGTATTAGGAAGGTACTTCAGAGAAAGAGAACTAAAAGGACATACATATGTGTCTCTCTCTCTCTCTCTCTCTCTCTCTCTCTCAATATATGGAGAGATAAAAAAGAGAAGGAGAGGAGACAGATTTACTGTGAGAAATTGGCTCACACAATTATAGAGGCTTAGAATTCCCACAATCTGCCATCTGCAAGCTGGAAACACAGGAACGTTGGTGGGATAATTTAGCCCGAGTCCAAAGGCCTGAGAATCAGGGGGTCCAGTGGTGTAAATCTCAATCTGAGGGAAGAAGAAGATGAGATGAGATGTCCCAGCTCAAATAGTGAGGCAGGAAAAAAGGAACAAAATCTCAGTTCTTTGACTTACATTCTATTCAGGCTCTTTATGGATTAGATGATGCCCATCCACATTGGGGAGGGCAGTCTACCTTTCTGAGTTCATAGATTTAAATGCTAACCTCATCTAATCTCAATCTACTTTACTGAGTTCATAGATTCAAATGCTAATCTCAACAGACACATCCAGAAATAAGTTTATCTGGGCATCCTGTGACCAGAGAAGTTGACACATAAAATAACCATCACAAAGCCATCTCTTGTCAACATGGCACCTACCCTTAAACCATACTTAATCTCTAAATAAAGACAATAACAATGTCATAATTCCACCTAACATGATACAATTATCCTGAATACAAGTGAAAATGCACTAACTCCTTCTTCAGAAGAGGAGATAAAGTCCTTGAGTGATGTTTACTCTTCTCCTTGATATCCTATAACTTAAATGCTATAATGTAAAATTAACAATACTTAAATACTATAATATGAAAACAACACATTTTACATTACATTATAAGTGAATAAGAGACGGAAGAAAACAAAGAAATACACACATATCATAGCAAAATGAGGAGTAAATATCATGATAATTACAGTTCTCATTTCTGTAAGTGGTGATATAGTTGTAGCTGGTATTTTACCTACCTTCTTCCACTATGAATTCTGTATTTCATTTGTCATCAGCAAGCACCTCATTTAGTAATTGAGCAATGGATTCACTCTGCTCACCATGATTTGATCCAATTAATCACAACAAATTAGAGATTGAGAAAGGAAGCATTTATTTGATTAGCCAGTATAATCAGAAGATGGCAGACTAATGTCTCAAAAACCATATTAAAAAATTACATAATCTTGAGACAGTTACCTAGGAAAAATGGGCTGTAAGGAGGAGGTTTAGAAATGTTGGCCTTTGGGCATGATGGACTCCAAGGCCCCTCATTGTTCTTTGCTTCTGTCAGTGATGATGAACAAGTATTCCTTCTTCCTGAAGGCCTTCTTGTTCATTGGGAAAATTTGTTAAGATTGTGAGGAACAAAGCTATCAGAGTACCTCAGCAGGGGTATATGTACAAAATCATGAAAGCGTGTAGTAATTTATAATGATTACATTACATGCTGGAAGGGTTTTAACTGGGAAAGTGTCATTTGGCGTGACAAGATGGCCTCACTTATGTTCACCTACAATTTAGTCATGATTCTTTACCTATTGGGGTAACACAAGCTTTCATCCCTCAGAGGTCTGGGCCATGAGTAGTCCTGCCTAGATTGGGTCATTTTAGTTTTCCATTGACCCTAATCTCAGAGCATGGTAATATTAAGAGATGCCCTAAGGGGAGGTATTTTAAATTGTCAAACTCATAGAAGCAGAGAGTATAATAGTGGATTCCAAGGGCTGGGTGAGGTACACATTGGGACATACTGTTAAACAGGTATAAAGATCCAGTTATACAAGATGAATAAGTTCTAGAGATATTCTCTACAACATAGTACTTATATTTAACAATACTGTATTATGCAGTTAAAAATTTGTTAAGAGGATAGATCTCATGTTAAGTGTTCTTAACACAATAAAATAAAGTAAAATAAAATTTTAGCCATGAATCAGGTAAACATAGAAAAAATCATAACTGCTATGTATAAAGTTGTAAATGATTTTTAAAATATGCTCTATTGTAGAGTGAATACTTTGTCACTATTCGTTTGTATTTTAATAAAATTATACCTTCTTTTAGCCCTCACAGTGTTACAGAATACCCCTTATGTAGTATCCCACATGACAAATTCCTTCTTGAATTTAGCTAGAAATAATTGTCTTTGAGTTTCCAGTATAAGATGGTGACATAAGATACTCCTTTTTTTTTTTCCTTTTTTGTGAGGAAGATCAGCCCTGTGCTAACATCAGCCAGTCCTCCTCTTTTTTTGCTGAGGAAGACTAGCTCTGGGCTAACATCCATGCCCATACTCCTCCACTTTATATGGAATGCTGCCACAGCATGGCTTGCCAAGCGGTGCGTCAGCGTGCGCACGGGATCCGAACCGGCGAATCCTGGGCCACCACAGCGGAGCGTGCGTATATAACCGCTTGCGACACCAGGCCGGCCCCAAGATACTCTTGAACTCACCTCCTTCCATGGACACATAGAATCTACAGCTGCATACAGAACAATAACTTATGAATAAATTCAAAACCTAGCTAAGTGACTCCTACACATTGGGCTAACTAGGAAAAACCCACATTGAATTGAATAGAAGAGGTTGAGACACAATCTCACCAGAAACCCGACCCTTCACACAGTGACACACAATTGGGAGGGAACTCACAACTCCCAGCTTCTCCCTGAGGAGTGAGAGGTTTTGATCCAATATCTAGCACCATATCTTTTAAGACTTCCACTTGAGAAACAGGCCCCCAAACATCTAGCTCTAAAAGCCAATGGGGCTTCTGTCCCTGAGACTCACAAGGTTATAGTGAACAAAGAAACAGTTATTAATGGGCTCACATGACTTACTGTGGCTATCCCCCCAGGGCCCAGCATAGAGGCAAGAGAGGGAAACACTCAGTCTTTCCATGAAAGAGGCACATTTGCATATCTTATAAGCTCTGGCCTGACAGTCAGGCTTCTTATTTATCACACATCTAGGGATCAACTGCAATGCTCTCCAGAGATCAGTGAGGTCAGTGGATGCCATCTTTGAGATCTTCTTCCTTACTGACCTAGGTCACTGGTGTCTTCATGAAAGGAGCTTGTGCATACATCTGTTTCTCTGTATTTTCTGTCTGCTGCACAGAGGACACATCCCTTGATAGCTTGGCTCTGGTGGCCAATGGGACTTGTCTTCATGGGTTCAACTGGATAGTAGCAAACAAGGAAACAGTTCTTTTTTTTTTTTTTTTTTACTGTTGTATGATTTCTTACCATTACACTTTTTTAAATTTTTTGTTTATTGCAGTAACATTGGTTTATAACATTGTATAAATTTCAGGTGTACATCATCATACTTCTATTTCTGCATAGATTACATCATGTTCACCACCCAAATACTAACTACAACCCATACCCACACACTTGTGCCGAATTATCCCTTTCGCCCTCCTCCCTCCCCACTTCCCCTCGGGTAACCAACAATCCAATCTCTGTCTCTAATTGAGTTGGTAGTTTTTTTTTTGTTGTTGAGATGCATGAATTCTTTATATATTTTGGAGATTAAGCCCTTATCAGATGTATGGTTTGCAAATACCTTCTCCCAATTGTTAGGTTGTCTTTTCGTTTTGTTGATGATTTCCTTTGCTGTGCAGAAGCTTTTTAGTTTGATGTAGTCCCATTTGTTTATTTTTTTCTGTTGTTTCTCTTTATTATCCCATTTTTATAAATATATAGATCATCCAGACAGAAAATCAATACAGAAACATTGGATTTAGACTATATGCAAGAACAGATGGACTTAATGTACATTTACAGAACATTCCATCCAAAAGCAGCATTATACATATTCTTCTTGACTGCTCATGGAAAATTTTCCAGAATAGGTCATATTTTAGGCCACAAAATAAGTCTTAATTAATTTAAGATGATTGAAATATTATCAGGTATCATTTCCAACTACAGTAGTATGAAAGTAGAAATCAATTACAAGAAGAAAACTGGAAAATTCACAAATACATTGAGATTAAACAATATGCTACTGAACAAACAATGGGTCAGAAAAGAAATCAAAGAGAAATCAACAAATCTTGAGATAAATGAAAATGAAAGTACAACATACCAAAATTTGTGGAATGCAGCAAAAGCAATTCTAAGGTAGAACTTCATATTGATAAAATGCCTACATTAAGAAAAAAGAAGGATCTCAAATAAACAACCTAACTTTACTCTTCAAGAAACTGAAAAAAAAGAACAGATGAAGCCCAAAGTTAGTAGAAGGAAGGAAATAGGAAAGATCAGAGTGGAAATAAATGATATAGACACCAGAAAAAATAGAAAAGATCAATGAAACTAAGAGCTTGTTTTTTGAAAAGATAATTAAAATTGACAAACCTATAGCTTGACTCACAGAGAAAAAAAGAGAGAGAATTAAAATAAAATTAGAAATTAAAGAGGAGACACTACATCTAATCATGGAAATACAAAGGATCATAAGAGACTACTATGAACAATTTTACACCAACAAATTGGACAATCTAAAAGTAATGGATAAATTCCTATAAAACATATAACCTACCAAGACTGAATAACAAAGCAATAGAAAATCTGAACAGACTGATTAATAGTAAGAAGAATGAATCAGTAATCAAAAACCTCCCAACAAACAAAAGTCCAGGACCAGATTGCTTCACTGGTGAATTCTATCAAACAGTTAAAGAAGAATTAGTACCAATCCTTCTCAAACTCTTCCAAAAAATAGAAGAGAGAGCACTTCCAAACTCATTTTATGAGGCCAGAATTACACTAATACAAAATAGACAAGGACGTTACAAAGAAAATTATAGTCCAATATCCCTAATGAACATCGATGCTAAAATTCTCAACAACATATTAGCAAATTGAATTCAACAATACATTAAAATGATCATATATCGTGATCAAATGGGATTTATTCCAGGAATGCAAAATGGTTCAACATCCACATCAATCAATGTGATATGCCACGTTAAAAATATGAAGAATAAAAACCATATGATAATCTCAATAGAATGCAGAAAAAACATTTGACAAAATTCAACATCCATTCATGATAAAATCTCTCAACAAAATGAGTATAGAGGGAACATACCTCAACATAACAAAAGCCATATATGACAAGCCCAAATTTATCATCATACTCAATGGTGAAAAGTTGAAAGCTTTTCCGCTAACATCAGGAACAAAACAAGGACAACCACTCTCACCACTTTTATTTAACATAGTACTTGAAATCCTAGCCAGAGCAATTAGGCAAGAAAAGAAAATGAAAGGCATCCAAATCAGAAAGGAATAATTAAAACTCTCTTTGGAGACAATATATTTTATATAGAAAATCTTAAAAACTCCGCTAAAAGGACTGTTGAACTAATAAAAGAATTCAGTAAATTTGCAGGATACAAAATCATTATACCAAAATTACTTGCATTTCTATACACTAATAACAGACTATCAGAAAGAGAAATTATGAAAACAATCCCATTTACAATTGCATCAAAAAGATTAAAATACCTAGGAATAAATTTAACCAAAACGGTGAAAAACCTATATACCAAATACTAAAAGACTGATGAAAGAAATTGAAGGCACAAACAAATGGAAAGCTATCCTGTGCTCATGGTTTGGAAGAATTAATATTGTTACAATGTCCACACTACCCAAAGCAATCTATAGATGAAATGCAATCCCTATCAAAATTCCAATGGCACTTTTTACAGAAATAGAATAAACAATCCTAAAACTTGTATGGATCCAGAAAAGACCTCAAACAGCCAAAGCAATCTTAAGAAAGAAGAACAAAGCTGGAGGCATCACACTTCCTGATTTCAAACTATATTACAAAGCTATAGTAATAAAAACAGTATGATGTTTGTATAAAAACAGACACATAGATCAATGGAACAGAATAGAGACCCCAGAAATAAACCCATGCATATACAGTAAATTAATTTATGATGAAGGAGCCGAGAAAGTACAATAGGAAATGATAATCTCTTCAATAAATAGTGTTGGAAAAACTGGACAGCCACATGCAAAAGAACGAAAATGGACCATTTTCTTACACCATACACAAAAATCAACTCGAAGTGGATTAAAGACTTGAACATAAGACCTGAAACCATAAAATTTTTAGAAGAAAACATGGGGGTTAATCTCCTTGACATCATCATTGCCAATAATTTTTTGGATTGGACACCAAAAGCAAAGACAAAACAAAAGCAAAAATAAATGGGACTACATCAAACTAAAAAGCTTCTGTACAGGAAAGGAAACAATCAACAAAATGAAAAAGCAGCCTATGGAATATGAGAAAATATTTGCAAATCATATATGTAATAGGGGGTTAATCTGCAAAATATATAGAGAACTTATAGAACTCAACAGAAAAAAAATAATCTGGTTAAAAATGGGTAGAGGATCTGAATAGACATTTTTCCAAAAAAGATACAGATGGCCAACAGGTACATGAGAAGGTGCTCAACATCACTAATCGTCAGGAAGATGCAATTCAAAACCACAATGAGATATCACTTCATACTTGATAGAATGGCTATTATCAGAAAGGCAATAAATAAGTGTTGGTGAGGATATGGATAAAGGGGAACACGTGTGCACTGTTGGTGGGAATGTAAATTGCTGCAGCCACTATGGAAAAGCATATAGAGCCTCCTCAAAAAAGTAAGAATAGAACTAAAAAGTGGTCCATCAATTTTCTTCTGGTATTTATCTGAAAGAAATGAAATCAGTCTGTTTAGAAGAGGTATCTTCAAAACATAGAAGATATCTATGTTTAAATACACCCATGTTCATTGCAGCATTATTTGCAATAGCCCAGACATAGAAACAACCTGAGTATCCATTGACATATAAATGGACAAAAAAAATGTGATACACACATACATACACACACACACACACACACACACACACACACACACACACACACACACTGGAATACTATTCAGCCATAAAAAAGAAGGAAATCCTGCCATTTGCGACAACATGGGTGGACCTTGAGGGCATTATGCTAAGCTAAATAAATAAGACAGAAAGACAAGTACTGTATGATCTTACTTATATGTGGAATCTAAAACAAAAAAATCCTGAACTCATGGATAGAGAGTATAGATTGGTGGTTACTAGAGGTGAGCAGAAAGGGGTGGGCCAAATGGGTAAAAATGGTCAAAAGGTACAAATTTCCAGTTATAAGAGAAATAAGTCCTGGAAATGTACAGCATGGTGACTATAGTTAGTAATGCTCTATCATATACTAGAAAGTTGCTAAAAGAATAGATTTTAAAAGTTCTCACGATAAGAAAAAAATGTATACCTATGTATGGTTATGGATTTAACTAAACTTATTGTAGTAATCATTTTGCTATATATACATATTTCAGATAATTATGGTGTACATCCAAAACTAATACAATGTTGTATGTCAATTATATCTCAATAAAAAAATAGGTTTTAAATCAAGGAAAAAATTGTCTATTCATCTTCTTGCTTTCTTTTTCTGAAAAAGGAAAACTAAATAAAGCTACAAGTTTCCTCATTTTGTTCTTCTTCCTTATATGTCCTCTTTTACATGGTTCCAGTTATGTTTTTACCATTGCTGATTCCATTGTTGATTATGATAGAATATTCTCAAGTCTTTTGGGAAATAAGTGAGGTATAAATTCTAATTAAAAGAAAATGCTCAAATATTTTTTTCATTTACCCTTATCAAAATATAAAGATAACTTGATCTTAGAAGTTTGCAAAATTCATATTTTTTCTTTAATAAACAAATTTCCTCTGTCTTCATTGAATTAGAAAAATTGCTATAAAATTTGCAGTAGTCACTTCAATTCTGTTTTAAGTTGTTGATACTAGTGGATACTTCCCTAGATCTGTTGTAGGAGTACCACAGCTTTTATCAATGGGCCCATGAAACCCTCATTGGGCTGTTGGTACTCAACTTTAAAGAAGTCTTAAACTCAATTATGGCTCTAAGTTAAAGCTCAAGGAGAAAGTTTGCACAGTGAGCGTCAGACATTTTCAGTGTGAATATATAACGTCTTTTGGCACAACTGTCTGTAAAGATTTTTTTTGGCAGCCAAGTGTTACTTCTATTTCACTCAAAATGTACATCTGTCACAGAATGGGAAGAATAACAGGTTGTATAAATATCTGTAACAGACTGTTTCATTTTATCTTTTTATATTGTTAGCCTTTTACTAACTACTGTTGACAGTGTGGCATAAAACAGAATTTTTAAAGCTTTTTCTAATTGAAGTTTTTTTCCCCACATAAAGTGGCTTTTAAAAACTCCCAGAAATAACTCAGATTTAAATACTTCCCTGTCTTGAAAACTCCAAAAGGAGATATATCTTTCAGTAAAGTAGTTTTTACAGTGTCATTAAGGAGTCCTCTCACTTTCATGTAGGTCAGTTTGTGCAAATATTAATTGCACTGGCCTAAGCATCTTATAAAATTATTATCAAGAGAAAGCTACAAGTTAGCTGCAGCAATTTTCTAGAATTCAATCTAATACATAATTCTAAAGGTTAAAAAACACAAAAAATGAGTCATTTATGCTGCCCTCTGATTATTTATTACAAAATATTATTGAAAATGTTAAATAATCCTAATATGAAAAAAATAAAAATAAAAATAGGGTATAGCCTTTAGCCACTGAAAGATGATGATCATTTTCTTCAGGGAAGTATTAATGCAAAGGTTAGAACTTTGTTTTTATCAGTTGCATGTGTAAATCATCAACTGGATACACATACCTTTTGAGAAAGTGTAGTGAGGGAGTGTTTATTTTTAGATTCTATTCATATAGGGCTCAAACTGGAAATTTCCTGTCACATTATTATCATTATTATATGTCTTCCCCACTGCAGTGGGAAGTATTTTATCTTTTGAGGCATTTTCAGCTTTTGAAGTTTAGAGAGTGATTTTGGAGAGAAGGTATTGTACTGAGGCTCTGGAAATATTTAGAGTCTACTATTAATGGGTCGAGACTAACTCTTTGACTAGATGTTGCTAGTGTAGATATCTCTAATGCCAGTTAGTGTCTGTCTGTCTGATGATGTGTCAGAGTTGATAAGTGGGCCAATTATAAAAGACTGAAAACATTAGAAATATATCAATATTATTAAAGTCCAGAAACTGAACATATATAGTCGTCATTATGTGTATGCCATACACCTTACTTTGTGTAAGTATGAGGGAAGATGTATGATGGGAACTGGGTGCAAAAATCTATGAGTTCATGAAATTAAATTATATTATTAGTGATGGATGAAGTCTCAGTTACCAGGTGTTTAATAATGGTGTAGATAGTGCAAAAACTGAAAAGGGATTCTGGTTTAATAATATAATTTTTGGGTAGCTTCACTAATGAATTTAACTGGTCTCTGGGAGATATCACAACTGAGATGTTAAAAAGCTGTTGTAGCTTCCAATCTAGAGTAGAATGGAATTTCAACAGTCCCTGAATAATAGTAAGAAATGCTATTAGAAAGAACCAGTGACATAATTGAATGCAATTGTAACTGATGTATATATCAAATAATTTTGTTCATCATCTGTATGTATAACCTATGGTAATTAATTCTTTGTACTTACTTTATTTGAAAATTCTGTTTGTTTTTAGTTTGACATATTAACCACAATTAAATTCCTTCTAAAATTTATTGGGAGTATGATATTTGTTGTCCACTAAGCCATAGGCATTTTAAATATCACTATTAATTACTTTTATTTTACTTTAAGTTTAATGTATGCCAGATGTCTTAGTCCATTTGGGCTGCTGTAACAAAAATACCATAGGCTGGGTGGCTTAACCAATAAACATTTATTTCTCACAGATCTGGAGGCTGGGAAGTCTATCATCAAGGCACCTGCAGATTTAGTGTCTACTGAGGGCCTGCTTCCTGGTTCATAGATGCCTGTCTTCTTGCTGTGTTTTCACATGGTGGAAGGGGAAGAAATCTGGTCTTTTCAGTCTCTTATAAGGGAACTAAATCCCACTCATGAGGGCTCCACTGTCATGACTTAATTACCTTCCAAAGGTGCCACCTCCAAAGACCATCACATTGGGGACTTAGGCTTCGCATATGAATTTTAAGGGAACACAAACATGCAGACCACAGCACCAGAAATGGAAGGTATTTCACCCATTAGGATTGTTGTATTTATTATTTTCTAAAATTTATACATAAATGTTGGAACAAATGTGGAGGCTTTTTTTTACTTACACGCCAGTGTTGGGGATTTTGTCTATATTAAATTTTCATCAAGATTTGGGCAACAAAGGATATTTTTTTCCTTTCTCTCTTAAGTATTGCCTCTGCATGAGGCTTAAGGGAGTATTGATGTTTCCTGGATTGGACTTTGTATAAGCGATAATTACTGAAAAACTGAAATATTGATTTTTAAAAATTCAGCAGATAGAAACAGCAAGCAAAAGTCAGTGATCTTTTACATGCAAAAATTATTGCCACATTTAGATATAGAGAGTACCTGCCTTTCTGTGACACTGACATCTGGATTGAAAGGGAAAGGACAGATCTGCTTTCATTGGATGCAGACACATCCTCTCAGTACCCTTTCCCCACAAACGCAGTTCATTAAAACACTGAGATGTTTTTGTATCAATACAGTACTCCAGTTTTTTACAAAGCAAGCCCACTCACTCTGTGATAGAAAGCGTGGAGACTGGAAATCTGGCTCAGCTAAGACTTGCCTAATGCAATCTTCTTTACTATGTACATCATATCCTGCCAGCTGTACTGCAGGGAGCAAGCAGTTGTCACACAAAATGTGCATCCTCCGAGTCAGGATAAACACTCCGTTACTCTCCCTCTAAACTTGTTTACTGGAAGAGGGAGAAAATAAGCAGGGACAAGAAAGAGAGAGAGAGAATGGGGGAGGGGTAGAACGAAGTAACACTTTTGTAAAAAGGCAAGAACCAATAGAACTTTTTTCTTATCTTTCTTACCACTTTCTATCAGGAAAAAATGTGTTATCTCAGCAATTAAGATGGAGAGGCAACAACTAGGGTTGCAGGCTGTGAAAGGAAGTAGCAGCTTGTACCAGGTAGGAACTCATTGCCACCTCCTCTTTAATTTTTCTAAACCGTGATTTTCTATGTTAAATTCCTAGTGCTGACTTCTAGAGATCTGATGTCTGACATTCACCTTTTCCTGAATGAAAAAGTCCTTGGTAAAACTTCATTACTAGTGACCTGCAGGATATTTATTTGAAAGAAGAGAAAAGGAGGCAGTCTCTACTTCTATTTTCTTGAGCAGAGGTGTACGGAGCATTAGGATGCAGCTGACAAAACTGCAGCTGTTGCCTATCTATGAACTCGTGTCCCGAATTAGTAAAAATTAGCTGTTTTGCAATTATAGAAACAGCTGCTCTGCTTATTAGGAACACTGTTGCAACAGCGTTTAAAAAATGTATTGCTACATGTTTTGCTCTGTACAATAGGTAAAAGTGGCTTAGGGTACTCAAAGATACGCCATAAGTTAGCATATTGTTTTAGTTTTTTGAACACTTGATGCATATCTCATTCATGGCTTTTCAGCATTGTGTTTCTTTAGTGGCAATTATTTCTCTTACAAAAGATTGATGTTTTTGCCATTTTCTGCTGTATACATTTAACAATGTATGCTTTTCATTTCCTTTACTTATTGGGATTTGAGTTTGGAAGGCATTCTTGAATTTATTGATTTTATCATGCTTCATTTTTAAAATTATTAGATAGTGAACAACTTAGAAAATTCTTAATTTGATATTCACTTTTTCTTAACTCTCCTCTTATTTTTCACATTTAACTTAACTTATATACTTAATTTCACTCAAGTCTTCACTTTATGTTTTAAATTTAGTTTAGAGGAGTGGATTTTCCATCTGCATTTATTTAAATGGGAGTTTTATAGTCTTTATTTCATTTTTTGGTGCCTTAAAATGTATACATGCAAATAGCAGCTGTTTGGCATTCTTCTTAAAACTTTTTTTTTCTGAGGTTGTGTTTTGAGTCACTTCCATAGTCATATTTCTTAATTTTCATGTAAATATTTGAATGGCTCATAGAATAACTCAAAAATCATATTTCAGTGTTCTCAACTTGTGATTAGTAAACATAGAGTCTTTGCAGAAGATCTAGTGTATTTAATATGATCATACCTAAATAATACTTAAAATCACTTACAAATCGAATAATTTTCAATTTTCTAATTAATATTAACACTCATATTTTGGTACTTTGGTCAAGATCCTGTTAAGTTAGTAAACACTAGTAATTAATTTCGGGAATTAATAATTTCCAGGCTCTGTATTGCTACCTATGATAGGTAAAAATTGCATAATTTATAAATGTTTTCCCCTTATAGAAATAAATGGCCAATCTATTATAAATGCTATGACCAAACATTAAAAATCTATTAATATCCATACCAAAGAAGGACAGTTAGCAAATTTATGAAACATGGTCTAGTGAAATAATTAGTTTTACATAGCTAAAATGCTTTAGTTACATGAATAATTATATGGGAATATTGACTGATCCTGAGTACCTTTTGAGAAATGTATGAGTGTAAAATTCAAAAACATACATTATGATCTACCATTTGTTTTTCTAAATAAGACAGAGAATTGTTCAATTCAATGCTCTAATGGACTTCCTAATTCTTTCGTTTGTCCAGATATCTGTTTGGACCTGAACATTAATTTTGAAATATGTATGTGTTTGCCTTAATTAATTAATAAACTAAATCTACACCACTGAAACAATCTGCTAATGAAAAACAAGTATCCAGTTAGTTAACGCAATACTTCTTTAAATATACTTTTGTAAATTCTTAATTTTAAATAACAGTAAAACAATCATGTATGCAAACAAAAAAAGTGAAGAATGTACTATTTCTGCTGTTCATGAGTGGAATTTGCATTCTACTTTTTTATTGCTAAAATATGCTAAAAACTTCCTAATTGTTTGTAACATCTATGCAGGCAAGTCAGACATTTCATATCTTTGTCATTATATAAAATGATGTATTTGTCACCAAGATGTAAGAGAGTCAGTGAGCTCTGACTACTCTGTAGAGCCCAAAGTATTATTACTGGGTCTAAGCAAGAGTTAATGTTCTGTTACAATTAGGATTTTGGTCTTCCTCTCATGATGAGTGGCTATTTTATGTTACTATATCTTTGAACTGAGCTTAATAAGATCCCTGTTTTCAAAAGTGGGATTTCAAAGACAATCACCATTGCTTACCTAAGTCCTAATATAAAACATAATAATAAATGAATGCATTATTATAAATGATCCATCTTAAACAGTCTAACTTTGTGTGTGAAGATGTATCCAACTGTTTTGATTCATATATCTGTATAGAGAGATTTATACCATATATAGAGAAGAGTAATCCACTTAATGTGTGAATAAAATTAATAAAATATTCTGTGTATTTTATGATTGGACCTTGAAGCCAGATTTTTGTTTTCACATTTGTTTATGCAATTCAAGGGATAAAAGCCAATGTTTATTTTGCTATCAGTTTTGTGCATACATAGGACTTATTTGGAAGCATACAACTTTTAAAATACATTTAGGCTATTATCACCGAGAAACCAGTCATTATAAGCAACTGTTAGTTTGTTAGTTTATTATAGCCTATTAATGCTTTCAACACAGTGACTGCTAAATAAAGCAGCAGTATCCCTTAGAGGTGGCTATTGGAGCTGAATTACCCATGTGATATAATCCTTTTCCTCTAGTAAGAAAACATATACTTACAGAATTTTTAAATTTTAAATGTAAAATTATGTTCTTGCAAATAAGTACATCATATTCTGTGTGTTTATAGGCTATGGCACCTAACATACGTGTGTAATAAAAAGATATAATAGCTCACATGAATCTGTTTCACTGCTCTTGGACTCATCCTAGCACTGTTCATTTATTCATTTTTGATTATCCACGTTAATGAAAGGTACTGATGGCTCAGATAAAACTGAATGATGGATGTCACTCAATCACATTATATTTGGCTCTGGAAGAGACTTTTATTCTTCCACTCAAATATGGATTCTGGGAATTCCTAACAATGTAGTCCAAAAAATAATCTCACACAGAAAAAAATGTCAAGAAATAGCTTCTGCATATTTTGTTCTTTGCTCAGCCTCTTCTCTTGCCCTTTCCTTTATGCAGGACGTGATTTCATGTGCAGTACAAGAGAATCTCACAAGACTTGGAGAAAATGCCACATGTACAATGCTCTAATCACCATTACATTTCTGTCTAGTGGTCATTAAACCTCAGCAGTAACATTTCAAGTAATAAGGGTCATGACCTCCTTTTGGACTCCTTTGAACTCCTCTGACTAGAAGTCAATTCTTCTATGTTGAGCTGAAGTCAGGTTGCATAGCATATTTCTTAAGTGCTTTGGTTCTAGGATCAGGAAAACCTAGTTATGTATATTAACTCACAAGCTGGACAAGCTGCTTGCTCTCTGTGAGCTCAGCTCCTCATATACAAAATGGGGATAATAATAGTATTACTTCTTAGTGTTGTGACAATTCAGTAAGCTAATTTACTCACAAATGCTAAGCTCAGTGACTTGAAAATGGTAACCACCCAATAAATGTTAGCTATTTTTATAATTAACTCTCACCTACAAATCCTAGTTCTACCTCTCAACTTGCACTAAAGTTAACAAAATTACGAATAAAATAGTGTATAAAAATGTCAACAAAATTTTGAAATTAAGGTTAGTTCTCAGAGTATTCGCAATAAAGATAATCTAAATTTTCTGTGTGCAATCAAAAATCATCTGTAGGATATATGTTTGTGTAAATATACACATACCCATATACAAAAAGGCACTCACAAATTCCAGAACAGAGTCTATAAAAACATGAAAAAGTAAAGAGAAGATACCATTCCACACCTAACAATTTTAGTCTTCTTTGCCATTAACTTGTTATGAAATAACTAAATATCTGCCAAGTTCCCCCATTTTTTCACGCCATTCCTTAGAAATCTAGGTTCCCTGGGCTACTGAAGGATTTTGTGTTCTTCCTTACTAATCTGATGCATTCATTCAAATTGAAGTTCAAGTGAATAATAAAACCTACACACTATTTGCAGTTTTAACAGGGATTTTTAATGACTTGGTCCCAATGTGTGAATAACTATGGCAAATGTAAACCTTTGGGTAGGCCAGTGGAAGACCTTTGTGAGACCTGTAAGAAATTTTTCAGGTCATATCAAATAAACAATGGACCAGTACACTTATATATGTAGTCACATATTTTTATATTATCTGTAGCTTTGCCATCTTAATTTAATATGTTAAATTGCTAAAGTAACATATGGTAGGATAGAGGGAATGTTAGTATATTATATCTCTTAGCTATTAAACAACTGGAAATATTCACAGGAAGATTATCAAAGTTCTTTTTTTATTTAAAAAATGTTCAGGATGATAGAGATTTTGGAATATTGAGGACTGATATAAAACTTACAGGAAGACTCAATTGCTTAATATTTTGATAGGTATGTCTGATATATGCCGTTCTGCTGTCTAACGGCATCAAAATGAGCAGAAAAGTAGAATGATGTCATTTTGGGGACCCATTTTTTCATTTTTATTTTTTTTTATTTGATTTTTTGTTTTTTGTTTTTTTTTTAATAAATTTTTTGGTTTTTGCAGTAAGATTGTTTTTTTACATTGGAAAAATGTCACGTGTACATCAGTGTACTTCAATTTCTGCATGGACTACATCATGTTCACCACCAAAATACTAATTACAACCCATCACCACACATGTACTGAATTATCCCTTTCACCCTCCTCCCTCCCCCTTCCCCTCTGGTAACCACCAATCCAATCTCTGTCCCTATGTGTTTCTTTATTGTTGTTATTATCTACTACTTAATGAAGGAAATCATCACGGTATTTGACCTTCTCCCTCTGACTTATTTCACTTTGCATTATACCCTCAATGTCCATCCATGTTGTCACAAATGCCTGGATTTCATCGTTTCTTATGGCTGAGTAGTATTCCATTGTGTATATATACCACATCTTCTTTATCCATTCGTCCCTTGATGGGCACTTAGGTTGCTTCCAAGTCTTGGCTATTGTGAATAACGCTGCAATGAACACACGGGTGCATGTACCTTTACAAATTGGTGTTTTCAAGTTCTTTGGATAAATACCCAACAGTGGAATAGCTGGATCATATGGTAGTTCTATCCTTGATTTTTTGAGGAATCTCCATACTGTTTTCCATAGTGGCTGCACCAGTTTGCACTCCCACCAGCAGTGTATGAGAGTTCCCTTCTCTCCACATCCTCTCCAACACATATTGTTTCCTGTCTTGTTAATTATAGCCATTCTGACGGGCATGAGGTGATATCTCATTGTAGTTTTGATTTGCATTTCCCTGATAGTTAGTGATTTTGAACATCATTTCATGTGTCTGTTGGCCATCTGTATATCTTCTTTGGAGAAATGTCTGTTCAGGTCTTTTGCCCATTTTTTAATTGGGTTGGTAGTTTTTTTGTTGTTGAGATGCATGAGTTCTTTATATATTTTGGAGATTAAGCCCTTATCAGATGTATGGTTTGCAAATATCTTCTCCCAATTGTTAGGTTGTCTTTTCGTTTTGTTGATGGTTTCCTTTGCTGTGCAGAAGCTTTTTAGTTTGATGTAGTCCCATTTGTTTATTTTTTCTATTGTTTCTCTTGCCCGGGCAGACGTGGTGTTTGAAAAGATGTTGCTAAGACCGATGTGGAAGAGTGTACTGCCTATGTTTTCTTCTAGAAGTTTCATAGTTTCAGGTCTTACATTCAGGTATTTAATCCATTTGGAGTTAATTTTTGTGCATGGTGTAAGGTAAGGGTCTACTTTCATTTTTTTGCACGTGGCTATCCAGTTTTCCCAACACTATTTGTTGAAGAGACTTTCTTTTCCCCATTGTATGTTCTTGGCTCCTTTGTCAAAGATTAGCTGTCCATAGATGTGTGGGTTTATTTCTGGGCTTTCGATTCTATTCCATTGATCTGTGTGTCTGTTTTTGTGCCAGTACCATGCTGTTTTGGTTACTACAGCTTTGTAGTATATTTTGAAATCAGGGAGTGTGATACTTCCAGCTGTGTTCTTTTTTCTCAGGACTCCTTTAGCTATTCGGGGTCTTTTGTTGTTCCATATAAATTTTAGGATTCTTTGTTCTATTTCTGTGAAAAATGTTGTTGGAACTTTGATAGGGATTGCATTGAATCTATAGATGGCTTTAGGAAGTATGGACATCTTAACTATGTTAATTCTTCCAATCCAAGAGCACGGAATATCTTTCCATTTCTTTGTGTCTTCTTCAATTTCTTTCAGAAATGTTTTATAATTTTCGGTGTACAGATCTTTCACCTCTTTGGTTAAGTTTATTCCTAGGTATTTTATTCTTTTTGTTGCAATTGTAAATGGGATGGTATTCTTAATTTCTCTTTCTGCTACTTCGTTGTTAGTATACAGAAATGCAACTGATTTTTGTATGTTCATTTTGTATCCTGCAACTTTACCATATTCCTTTATTCCTTCTAAAAGTTTTCTGGTGGATTCTTTAGGGTTTTCTATATATAAAATCATGTCATCTGCAAATAGTGAGAGTTTCACTTCTTCCTTTCCAATTTGGATCCCTTTTATTTCTTTCTCTTGCCTGATTGCTCTGGCTAGGACTTCCAATACTATGTTAAATAGGAGTGGTGACAGTGGGCATCCTTGTCTGGTTCCTGTTCTTAGAGGGATAGCTTTCAGTTTTTCACCATTGAGGATGATATTAGCTGTGGGTTTCTCATATATGGTCTTTATTATGTTGAGATACTTTTCTTCTATACCCATTTTATTCAGAGTTTTTATCATAAATGGATGCTGGATCTTGTCAAATGCTTTCTCTGCATCTATTGAGATGATCATGTGATTTTTGTTCTTCATTTTATTAATGTGGTGTATTACGTTGATTGATTTGCGAATGTTGAACCATCCCTGCATACCTGGAATAAATCCCACTTGATCATGGTGTATAATCTTTTTAACGTATTGTTGTATGCGATTTGCTAGTATTTTGTTGAGGATTTTCGCATCGATGTTCATCAGTGATATTGGCCTGTAATTTTCTTTTTTTGTGTTGTCCTTGTCTGGTTTTGGTATCAGGGTAATGTCAGCTTTGTAGAATGAGTTAGGGAGCTTCCCCCCCTCCTCAATTTTTTGGAAGTGTTTGAGAAGGATAGGTATTAAGTCTTCTTTGAATGTTTGGTAGAATTCACCAGGGAAGCCGTCTGGTCCTGGACTTTTATTTTTGGAGAGGTTTTTGATTACTGTTTCGATCTCCTTACTGGTGATTGGTCTATTCAAATTCTCTACTTCTTCTTGATCCAGTTTTGGAAGGTTGTATGATTCTAAGAATTTATCCATTTCTTCCAGATTGTCGAATTGGTTGGCATATAGCTTTTCATAGTATTCTCTTATAATCTTTTGTATTTCTGAGGTGTCTGTTGTAACCTTTCCTCTTTCATTTCTGATTTTACTTATTTGTGCCTTCTCTCTTTTTTTCTTGGTGAGTCTAGCTAAAGGTTTGTCTATTTTGTTGATCTTTTCAAAGAACCAGCTCTTGGTTTTATTAATTTTTTCTATTGTTTTTTTGGTCTCTATTTCATTTATTTCTGCTCTGATTTTTATTATTTCCCTTCTTCTACTGATTTAGGGCTTTGTTTGTGCTTCTTTTTCCAATTCCTTTAGGTGCATTGTTAGATTGTTTATTTGAGATTTTTCTTGTTTGTTGAGATAGGCCTGTATCGCTATAAACTTCCCTCTTAGAACCGCTTTTGCTGTATCCCATAAATTCTGGCATGTCGTATTTTCATTTTCATTTGTCTCCAGGTATTTTTTGATTTCTTCTTTGATTTCTTCGTTAACCCAGTCGTTGTTCAGTAGCATTTTGTTTAATCTCCATGTATTTGTGGCTTTTCTGATTTTCTTCCTATAGTTGATTTCTCGTTTCATACCGTTGTGGTCAGAAAAGATGCTTGGTATTATTTCAATCTTCTTAAATTTATGGAGACTTGTTTTGTGGCCTAATATGTGATCAATCCTGGAGAATGTTCCATGTGCATTTGAAAAGAACGTGTATTCTTCGGTTTTTGGATAGAATGCTCTGTATATATCTACTAGGTCCATCTGTTCTAGTGTGTCGTTTAAGGCCAATATTTCCTTATTGATCTTCTGTTTGGATGATCTATCCGTTGGTGTAAGTGGAGTGTTAGAGTCCCCAACTATTATTGTGTTACTGTCTATTTCTCTTTTTATGTCTGTTATTAATTGCTTTATATATTTAGGTGCACCTACATTGGGTGCGTAGATATTTACAAGTGTTATATCCTTTTGTTGGATTGTTCCCTTGACCCATATGTAATGCCCTTCTTTGTCTCTTTTTACAGTTTTTGTTTTAAAGTCTATTTTGTCTGATATGAGTACTGCTACCCCAGCTTTCTTTTCATTGCCATTTGCGTGGAGTATATTTTTCCATCCCTTCACTTTCAGTTTGTGAGTATCTTTAGGTCTGAAGTGTGTCTCTTGTATGCAGCATATATATGGGTCTTGTTTTTTTATCCAGTCAGCCACCCTATGCCTTTTAATTGGAGCATTTAGTCCATTGACGTTTAAAGTAGCTATTGATAAGTATGTACTTACTGCCATTTTTAACTTTTTTTTTCTCAGTGTTTTAGTAGTCCTTCTCTGTTCCTTACTTCTTCTATACAGAATTGATGGGCACTTTAGTTTGACCTCTGTCTGAAAGCTCTACTCTTTAACTCCCCTCCTGCCTCCTTTTATGTTTTTGATATCATATCTAACCTCTTTTGTGCATTTGTATCCATTACGTTCTAATCATGGAAATAGATAATTTTTCCTATTTGTGGTCTTCTCTTTTCCCCTTAAATCAGTCCCTTTAACATTTCTTGTAGCACTGGTTTCTTGGTGACAAACTCCTTTAATTTTTGCTTATCTGGGAAAATTTTGATCTCTCCTTCCATTTTGAATGATAACCTTGATGGGTAGAGTATCCTTGGCTGTAAGTTTTTTCCTTTTAGCACTTTAAATATATCGTGCCATTCTCTTCTAGCCTGTAAGGTTTCTGCTGAGAAGTCAGCTGATAGCCTTATGGGGTTTCCTTTGTATGTGACTTGACATTCTCTTGCGGCTTTTAGGATTCTCTCTTTATCTTTAATTCTGGACATTTTGATTATGATGTGTCTTGGTGTGGGCCTCTTTGGGTTTATCTTGTTTGGGGCTCTCTGTGCATCCTGTACCTGGATGTCTGTTTCCTTCCTTAGGTTAGGGAAGTTTTCATCTATTATTTCTTGAAATAGATTCTCTGCCCCTTTGTCTTGCTCTTCTCCTTCCGGGATACCTATAACACGGATGTTAGTGCGCTTGATGTTGTCCCAGAGGTCCCTTAGACTGTCCTCACTCTTTTTAATTCTTTTCTCTTTTATCTGTTCACCTTGGGTAATTTCTTCTAGTCTTTCTTCCAGCTCACAGATCCGTTCTTCTGTATCCTCCACTCTGCTTTTGAGTCCCTCTAATGAATTTTTCATTTCCAGTATTGTATTCATCATTTCTGATTGGTTCTTTTTTATATCTTCCATTTCTTTATTGACATTCTCACTGAGTTCATCTATTCTTCTCCCCAGATCAGTGAGCATCCTTAACACTCTTAGTTTGAACTCTCTTTCAGGTAGGTTGCTCATTTCTGTTTCACTTAGTTCCTTTTCTGGGGTTTTGTCCTGTTCCCTTACTTGGAATGTATTCCTTTGCCTCCTCATTTTGCCTCTTTCCCTGTGCTTGTGTCTACGTATTAGGTAAGTCAGCTACGTCTCCTGCTCTTCGATAGGTGACCTTATGTAAGTGATGCCTTGGGAAGCTTCCAGTGTGCTTCCCTCAGTTCTCAATGTTCCAGGGGTGGCCCCTATGTGGGCTACTTGTGTCTTTCTATTGTGGCCTGTTAGCTCTCCCTATAGGCGCCCAGGGAGGTTGAGTTATGCTCCTGGCCAGCTGTTGTTATGCTCAGCTGCTTGTAGTTGTTGTGGGCCCTTCAGTCTCTTTATCAGGTGTGGGGAGCCCCAGCACAGTTGGCTGTAAGTTCTAACAGCACATTTGTGTTGCAGTATTTCTTTTAAGTGAGTAGGCCCCCAGCGTGGCAGGTTGTTAGGCTCAGGGCCTTACAATTGCTGTAAGCCTCTAGCCTATTAGGTCTCTTGTCAGCTCTCTGAGGATTGCAGGTGGGTGGGGCTGGCCTCAGGCACAGGAGCACCCAATTGTTTCAGGCTTTGGAAGGTGGGGCAAACCTCCTATGTAGGTCTTTGAGAAGCACAAGTCTTCTGCAGCTGACAAGCCCTGTTGCCCACAGGTCCACACACACAGTCAACACAGTCCTGCCCCGTGTGAGCGCCCCGACCTCCCCAAGCGGACCCAGTCTCACCACGGCGGGAGCCCGACACACTCCGCCACAGCCCCACACTCTCCACCCGCTCCTTGTGCACACCCTGCCCGCTCAAGTCGGCTCAGTTGCCAGGCTGCAGAGAATCCAGTCACCAATCTATGCAGGCCCACACGTTGCCTGAGGGCTTGTTGTTGGGTGGGGCCAGTCTCTAGGGTGGGCTGCCTGCCCTGGCTGAGCTGGATTAAATCGGTGCTCTAGTGGGTGGAGCAGACCCTGGGCTAGCAGGCCTCAGGGAGAACTCCAATGGCGTCTGTGTCAGCATGCTCGCACCAGGCCACAACAATGGCCGCCGCCAATGTCCCAGTCCCTGGAGAGGTCTCACCCCTCACCGAGATGCACTCAGGGCCTATTAGGTGAGTCTCTTTTCACCCCAGCACTGTGCACCTTTCTTTCTGGTGATTTTAGGTTGCTGTCTGGAACGGGTGAGTTTGTGCGCGGGCCCTTTAAGAGCCAGTTTTAGTTTCTTTGTGAACCGGGTTTTCTGGGGGTGCTCCCCAATGCTTTAGTAGCAGGCAAAGTCAGATATTATGCCGCTGGTGTTGATTGTGCTGGGTCCACAAAATGCCCACAGCGGGGGCACTCCCCGGCTCAGGGCCCCGCTCCTCCAGGGAGGCTGCGTACCTGTGAGCTGCTCCCGGCGGCCGTGAAGCTGGCGGCTTGTGAAGGCGGTGTTTTTCCTCTCCGGAAGGGGGTCTCTGCCTCTTCCACCTCAGTTAGGATTGTCCGTTGTTGCAGGAGTTCCTCTTATCCAGTTTTCAGTTCTGTCTCGGGGTAATTTTTCCACGAGTAGTTGTAAATTGGCTGTGTCCACGGGAGGAGGTGAGTTCAGAGTCTGCCTACGCTGCCATCTTGACTCCTCTCGAGCCCATTTTTTCATTTTTAAAAAAAAATTGCAAAATCAGATAAAAATATTTTGTTCAATATCTCAAGGAGTAGGCATGTAAGTTTGGCTAATAAAGATGTGATGAAGAACTCATCGGGCTGAGTGGACTTTATCGTAATCTATTTTATTGGTCAATGAGAAGTAAAAAAGTGGAATTAGGTTTGTCTTTGACCAACCCAAAATCAAGAACATGGGATAGGTTTCACTTCTTTGAAATGAAAAGGAAAAGGGAAATGTGAAAGAAGTGATATAAGACTAGAGAAGAAATTAGCACTTTTATGTTACCTGATTCTCTTTAAAAAATAATTTAAATAACTACAGTAGAAATGCTTATGCAGCTTGCAGATGAACAAGTGGGATGTCTTTTCAATATTGTTTCATGCACATTTATGAAAAACGCAATTTATTTGTTGAATGAAACTTGTTCTTTCAAATTTGCTTTTGAAAAGAAACTGACAGCTTCAAGACTTCTGGTAGCTTTTCTTCCACGACTTAAATGATCCATAGGCCTACATGCAGCATATATATTGGATAATTTTTCTGAGCATGTTATGCTTTTCATAATGAAGTCACTCAGTTTATCTACCAAACTCAGTATAACTTTCTAACTCATTATAATTTAAGATTTTTTTACAACAAACTTGTAGATATTTTTAAATAACTAACTTGAAAATATTCTCTAAAATTCAACTTCCCAGTATTTTGCAAGATACATTGCATTCATACCAAAATAAAAATGTATTCTAGTAAATAATCAGATTCTGCAGCAGAAATTCAGCAATAGAGTTTGTCCTGCTAGGTTCCTCGTGTTTGAAGAATTATATCCCTTCTCTCATGTATATTGGACAGTCTCTACTAGTTAACACAAACTACTTATACAGTATAAGGGAAAATCATTCTAGCCCTCACAGAATCAAGTATTTCAGACAAATTTATCATGATAAATGTTCTCATTTCCCTATGACACCCTCTTCATCATTTGAATTTAAGTGCAAAGTAGTTTTGCCCCATAGAAATTGAAATATTGCCTTTATCTATTTGTTAAATGTGAAGCTGGGCATAAAATAGGGCACACTACTGAGAATCATGAACCAAGTTCTGACTTGTCTACTTCCTCATACTGAAGTTAACATTGTGTTTTACTACTATGACAGTAGTATTTTTGTTAATATAAACAACAACTTGCTGGTCCCCATGGTCGCAATTCCTATCAAGAAGGATTAAAGAGGAATGCCTTTAACTTTCACGTTACTTGTATCAACTTTGTGTAATAGACAAGGGTCCATTAGTACAGTTTAAATGAGACCTAGGGGAGAAATTAATTGGGCTTGCTCAATACCTTTCTAAAAAATAGATGAAAATCTGCACTCAAAGAAAGATTCATATCAATGATGTATTTTCACATAGAAAGCCCTATGTGATAAGTTTTTATCAAAGAAAGAAATAACAGTGGAATAATTTTTAAAGGAGTAATGACTTTATCAGTAATTATTTCTGACCACTCAATGATATAATTCTATTGTTGTGAAAAGAAATAAGTGTAGCGCTATTTTTCTGCACACTAATCTATGTATAGGAAATTCTAAAAAATATTGATGTCAAAAAGAGGAAAGTATTAAGTGCTGACAAGGACACGGAGAAATTGGAAACTTCATATATTGCTAGTGAATCCTCAAAAAGTTAAACACAGAATCAATACATGACTCAGCAATTTCCCTCCTAGGTATACACCTTTGTTGGAGTCTTAACCCCATTACCTCAGAATGTAACCTTATTTGGAGAAAGGGTCTGCACAGAGGTAACCACGTTAAAATGAAGTCATTAGGGTCGGCCCTAGGCCAATATGACTGGTGCCCTTATATACACAGGGAGAACAACATGCGAAGATGAAAGCAGAGATTGGGGTGGTGCTTCTACAAGCTAAGGAATGCCAAAGATTGTGAGAAAACCACCAGAAACTAGGGGAGACTCATGGAAATAGCTTCTTCATCACAGCCCTCAAAAGAAACCAAGCCTGATGGCACCTCGATCTCTGACTTCAAGCCTCCAAAACTGTAAGACAAAGGAATTGTGTTGCTTAAGCCACTGATGGTGCTCAGGGCAAGCTACCTCAGGAAGCACCACTCTGGTGCGTGCGGATTACTTTGAGCTGAAGACAATAAGGACTCAGAGAACTCAGGAAGAATATTTGAGTTTCCCCTCCCAAACTGCCTAAAGAATTTAAAACAAAACATCTGTTTCAGGAAACAGTTATTATCATGACTGCTATAAAGATAATGTAGGATAGAGGTTACAATAGAAAAGGCACCAACAAGCCCATCTTATCGGAAGTTCTGTCTCTCTGGCCACATTCTCTGGATGTCCCTGTGAGGAGTTGCCAGACAAGCATTTACAAGGGAAGTCTCCATTTGTAAAGGTATCTCCCTCTCTGTATTGAGAAGAAGGGGGACGACCTCATTTCTAGAGACTTATCAATGTGGAAGGTGAGGCCTTAAAACTGCATAATAACCTTACTCTTGTTTACTGTGCTTTAGTGATAATCTCCTGTAACTGACACCCCCACCCCCAACATCCTCCTTGTCTTTGGTTGGACATGGTATTTAAGACGAAAATTTCTGCTATTGTGTTGAGTAACGCAGTGTCCCTGCTTTCTCCCATGTATACATGTTATTAAACTTGGTATTATTTTCTCCTGCTAACCTGTCTTGTTAATTATTTGGCCAGCCATAAGAACCTTAAAAAAAAGAGCAGAGGGAGATTCTTCCTCTTCCCCCAACACCACCCAGATTGTAGTACTTTTTTACAGCAGCCTTAGAGAAAACTCATGCAGTACCCAAGAATTAAAAACATATGTTCAAACAAAAAGTTGCATGGGAATGTTCATAGCAGCACTATTTACCATAATCAAAAGGTAGAAACAATCCAAATGTCCATGAACTGATGAATGGACAAAGAAAATGTGGTATTATCTGTACACTGGCTATTATTCAGTCATAGAAAGGAATGAAATACTGATGCATGCTACAACATGGGTAAACTTTCAAAGCGTTATGTTAAGTGAAAGAAACCAGGCACAAAGGCCACATATTATATGATTCAATTTGTATGAAATATTCAGAATAGGCAAATCCATAGAGTCTGAAAGCAGGTTAGTGACCACCAAGGTTCGAGGGAGGGATGAATGGGAAATGACTGCTTAATGGGTACAGGTTTTTTAGGAGGGAAAATGATAAAAATATTCTGGAAATAGTGATGATGGTTGCACAACATTGTGAAGGTACTAAAAAACACTTGAATTGTACACTTTAAAATGGTGAGTCCTATATTATGTGAATTGTACTTCAATAAAAAAGTGACAGCTATATTTCAGGCATGGAAATTTAAATTTTATTGTTTTTCTAAGAGACAGGAAAACATAGATATTGCACTTTGAAAATCTAGTTTTTAGCACTGCAATTTAAGGAGAAAATCATCTTTTTACTAGTAAACTGAGACAATTTTATGTGAAAGTCATTGAAGAAAAGCATTGAATCCCCTAGTGTCTTTTTTATCATCAAATTTCTCATCTTAAGAGCAATTTTAAAAGAGAAGTATGAAAAATTATGTTTATGGCTTTCTTACTTCAGTTGACTAAGTTAGTATTATTTATGATGTTTTTTGAGATGACCTTTTTTTCTATGTAATTTATGCCAGACAATTTATTTTACAGCTCAGATGAGTCATAGGAAAGTGAAATATCATAACAGGGTTTTACTACACCTAATTGCTGGGCCCTTAGCCACTCTTGCCTGAAAATCACTCTATTCAAAATCCAAGTCTTGTCAGTGATATAGAAACGTTATTGATTGTTAGTAAGTTTCTTGGGTTAGTCGACTCCTAAAGTGTATCTAATTCTTGATTGAATTAAGTCATCCCTGAAATAAGCAGATATATGTCTATTAAATTTATCAGAAAACACCATATCTTATTATTCATGTTCAGTTTGAACACCTCCAGTGAAGGGGAACTCATTAGCTCTTGAAAAAATCCATGCTATTTTGGATAGTTTGGACTATTAGAAAGCTTTCCTTTTTATTTAACCACTTTCTTTTTCCCTTTAAATTCTACTCATTTGTCCTAGTTTTGTTGTATAAGGTAATACAGAATAAATATAATCTTTCTTTCATACATAATTATTTACTTTTTTTAAATTTGGAAACATCAATCATATCTCCTTATAAATTCATTTCTTTTAAGCAAAATCTGGAAAATTCTTTTAATCACATATACCAGATAGGCCACATGTTCTTCAATTTGTGCAGGTTTTAGACTCAAATATGTAACTTGATATTTATTTCTGCTAAATTTTATCTTGCTAGATTTAGCCTCTGTTAGATCTTTATTGATTGTCATCCTGCTGTTCAACATGTCAGCTCTTCCTCCCTTTCTCATGTTTTTCACAAATTTGATCACCAAGTTATTAATGTCCTTGCCCATGTCAGTAATAAAAATATTTAATAGGGTAAGACTGACAGCAAAACTTAAAAATCTCTCCAACTTGATAATGATCCCTTAATCAGATCCCTTTGGTTATGGACATTCAACTCCTTGTAACTCTACAAAACTTCCATTTTTTTCTCACTTTGTTATCCTTTCCAAAATTTTTTCATGAAACATCTGGTTCCAATCATTGTTTAAATGCAAAATGCAATAATTTTGATAGAATTCCTAGAGTTCAAAACACTAGTTATTCTCTCATGAAAGTAAATTCAAATAATTTGGGATGGATTTTTTTTTAATAAATGTCAGTGTCAGACCTTTCCTTCACAAAGGCCTGCTCTGCTTCACCCCACCTATGAAAAAATGTGATAATATATTGCAAATCTCCACAAGAAGATACATTCTGGAATTAATCTTCCTTGCCTGAAATTTGGAGTGTCTTCTAGAAACACATCTTGTACACGGATTTGCACTGGTCTCTGCCCCTCTGAGTTACTGGTTAATGTAACCAATGCCAATCACTGGGATTATGCCTTGTTTGCTTAGTTCTGTTTCTTTATTGAGTCCCCACTTGCTTGACTGTGTCTCTGAACATCTTCTTAAGCCCTTTTGGGCTCTTTTTAGTGTGGCGCTGAATATTTGAGCATTGTTCCTATACTCTCAATCATCATCTGAGATCTTTTACAACCAGGATATGTATGTCAGGAGCTCAGCTGAACGGGAGAGTGAGCTGAGATGTCAGGTGTCAGAATAGCCAGTTAAAGCAGCAAGCCAAAAATGAAAGTAACAATCAAGACTTTAATAATTTACTATAATTGTATAAGTAAGAGGCTAAAATTGGAGAAAATGTAGGCTCCCTGTGTTCAATTTTTCCCCAAGGAACAGCCTGCTGGTAGAAGGTTAAGTGGATCAGTGCAGATGTGGGTGTCAACTTACTATTGAGGAAGCCTGTATTAGTTTAATAGGGCTGTTGGTATGGACTGAATTGTGTCCACTCAAAATTCATATGTTGAAGCTCTAACACCCAGGACCTCAGAATGTGCTGTATTTGGATTCAGGGCCTTTAAAGAACTGAGTAATTTAAAATGAGGTCACTGGGGTAGACTCTAATTCAATATGACTATGTCCTTATAAGAAGAGATTAGGACAGACACACACACAGAGGGAATGGCATGTGAAGATATAGGGAGAAGATAGCCATCTATAAGCCAAGGAAAGAGGCCCTCAGAAGGAACCCAATCCTGCCAACACATTGATCTTGAAATTCCAGCCTCCAGAACTGTGATAAAATAAATTTCTGTTGTTTAAGCCACTCAGTCTATGGCATTTTGTTATGGTAGCCCCAGCAAATGAATATAGCATCAGCGTTGGTTTCTTCTGAGGCCTCTCTACTTAGAATGTAGATGGTTGCCTTCCTCCAGTATCTTCATCTGGTCTTCCCTCTATGAGGTTCTGTGTCCACATCTCCTCTTCTTATGACATCAGTCAGATTGAATTAGAGCCCACCTATATGACTTAGTATTAGCTTAATTACCTCTTTAAAGGCCTTTAAAGTACTTGTCTCTGAATACAGTAGTCCCCCCTTATCCTCGGTTTCACTTTCTGTGGTTTCAATTACCCGCGGTCAACCGCTGTCTGAAAATATTAAAGGGAAAATTCCCGTACTAAATAATTCATAAATTTTAAATCGCGAGCTGTTCTGAGTAGCATGATGAAATCTCTCACCTTCCCACTCCATCCATCCCAGGACATGAATCACCCCTTTATCCAGCGTATCCAGGCTGTATACCCTAGCTGCCCATTAGTCACTTAGTAGCCATCTCGGTTATCAAATCAACTGTCGCGGTATTGCAGTGCTTGTGTTCAAGTCACCCTTATTTTACTTAACAATGGCCCCAACGCCCAAGAGGAGTGATACTTGCAATTAGGATATGCCAAAGAGAAGCTGTAAAGTGCTTCCTTTAAGTGAAAAGGTGAAAGTTCTCAATAAGGAAAAAAAATAGTATGCTGAGGTTGCTAAGATCTAGAGTAAGAACAAATCTTCTGCCCATGAAACTGTGAAGAAGGAAAAAGAAATCTGTGCAAGTTTTGCTGTCTCACCTCAAACTGCAAAAGTTACAGCCACGGTGCATGATAAGCCCTTAGTTAAGATGGAAAAGGCATTAAACTTGTGGATAGAAGAGAAGACATGATAGAAGACCTTTTTTTTCCTAGAATATTTTTGAGAGTCATATTTTATTTTGAGACTTTCCTCAGACTATACTGGCAAAACTATTCCATTCTTATTAGTTTAACATGGTGGAGGGAGGGTCTGTGTGTGATTTTATCCATTTTTTAGAGGCTAACTTCTTATCTTTACCTGAAGTGTTATTTATAACTGTTAACTTAGAATTATATTTAAGAAATTCTCAATTTTCTTAATCTATATTCACTTTTAATAGTCTTTTAATAACCACAGATTATAAATTTTGCACTCTGCCTCTTTAAAGACTGAGATACATACTTGACTCTGTTCACTTTACCCCGTTCTTCCTTATGCTCATTTTCTCCTCCCAATTCTATTCATCTCAATTTAACCAACAAATTTTGATTTGATAGTCAGAATTAGGTTCATATTTAGTATTTTCCTTTGTTATTTTTTCTGTTAAATTAACAGTAAATTAAAGGAAAAAGTTATCCCATAGTTGATTTTAGCCTAGGGTGACTTCTAACAGATATACAGATTGTTGAAATCGCTTCTATATCTTAACTTAGGCTACCTTTCTATGTCAGAGGCTCATTATCTATTTTTCTATCTCACCGTGTGATCAGGAATGATATGCTTATTACTTTGGAAGTTATACTCTTCTCTACATTAATCATGCAACTAATATTCAGGGACATTTCATTCTTAGGATTTAAACTATCTATGCAATGACACGTAGAGCACTTTACCTTTCTCTAAAAAATCTGTATATAATGGACAACTTTTCCCTTCCACAGCTAAATTTCAGCCCTATATCCTTCACTTCCCTTTTCAGTTTAAATTCCTTTGATCTGGTCAGCAAATCAGTCAACATACATGTGCAAGTCTGGTGTTACTTGATTCCTAGCTAAGAGTCCATTACTCAAGTATCGTAAAAATGATGATCTATATCATTTAAAGAGATGAGAATCATACTATAATTTTCTTTGTGTTTTGCATTTAATTTTGTTTTAGTTGATATTGAACCTCTACCTGTGCTCTGTTGGTGAGGTCATACCTACTCCTAAACAATAATTGAAGATATATCATTGCTTTATCTCTTTTTGCTACTCATTTCTTCGTAGATATTTAAGTATTTTTTGTGAGAGAAGTAGCATATCTAGGTATTTGGGTATTTCTGTTAGACTTAGGAAATTTCAGCTGTAATAACTTTTTGGGACCATATTTTCTTCTTTTTAAACTAGAGTAAGATTGGAATTTTATAGCAGAAACTTCAATTGTAGTTTTTCACATTATACTTAAAGATATAGCCTAGGGTTCCTCTATTGGTGATATTTATCCCACTTGAATGCAGAAGAATAAGAAGTAGTCCAGATACTTGACAAACTCCTCATGTACACCACCACATCCCAGAAATACATTACTAATACCTCCCTATTAGCCATGTTATCCCCTCGAATATCCCTCCATATCACTTGGCAGAGAGACACCAATCACCTCTACAGATTTCTTTTATACTTGCTAAGACATATGCTGCCCACTTATTGTTCTGTGCAAAATAAGGTGTTGGGATGTGCACTTTGAGTCTCTTTCCATGCAAAAGTCTGAGGAATTTTCTCATTCCATCTTCAAAATGAATTGGACACTGACAAAAAGGGAGGAAGTAATACTGAATTATTCAAAAATTAAATGTAATATTATGCAATGAAGTAAAAAAATTAATTATAAGAGAAGAATTGGGGCTTGTGAAATTGTTTGTAGTCATTAAATACCAAGCACTGCTTGGTATCATTCCGTCTGAATTATTTAATAACTCTACTGGGAGAAATTTTAAATAGTATGCAAAGAGTAAATTTGATGTAATGTTGCAGCAAGACTGTAGACTAGATGGTGATATAAATAATAGAAATGATGTGTTTATGGTTTATTGTGACAGAAAATTTCCTAATAGACCTCAGCAAAAACTCAGAGTTATTCTGGGAATCATTCCAATTTATCAAGTCCCTTTTTTTCCAGCACTTTTTGAATTCCAAAAATGATGTTTAAGGCTTTTGGCTTGTTGGTTATTGATTAATATGAGACATATGCATAAAAACACTTGGATTTATATGGTATTGCATCATGACACTAAAAGAAACCCCAAGATGTCACCTCATACTTTTCCTTACCTCTAGATATCAAATAGGAAGAAAAATAGTAATTTTTAGATATAGAGGATTTAGGGAGAAGGGGTTAGTGAAAAATCACCAACATGCATTGGTTTTGATTTTTAATAGACTCATACATTATTAATAACTTTATTTTATCCACAGGCATTTATCCAATCACATAGAAACTCTTTCTTTTCTTCACAGATAGTCCAAAGCAAGGATAGTTCATTAATGGTAGTCAAACTTGATTGTAGAAAAGCAGGAGGTAATTTTCAGGGTAGGTTTAATTGAATGTCAGAAGTAAGGTCTCTTTCATGGCTGTTTGATACAAAATTTAATAATATTTCATACACTTTTCTTATTATTCACAGTTGGCATTTTGATAATGTCTTTTGTTTCCTGTCTCTGCTGTGTACCTTCAGACTCAATTAAATGTCTTCATTAGTCTATTCTCCCACTGCAAGCCTTACCCTTTCAGTTTTATGCTTCTTTTGCTGGGGGCTTTATACAAGCTTATGGGCTATCATTTATAATCTTGTTTGTATTGTCTTCATTATGCTACTGAGCTTTGTTCGTAGCTTTCAGTAATTTCTCCACCTACTTAAAACTTCATCTTCTCGCTAACTATTTCTCTTCACCATCTTCGGCAGTAATTTAACATAATTGTCATCTCTTTCATGAGACTTCTATTAGCATAACTGTAATTGCTATCTCACTGTTTCCATAATCACTCAATAATTTATATCACAGTCATCACAGTAATCAATGTCATATATGCTACTATAACATTATAATTTTTGCTCATGCAGAAAATGCTACATGGTTCCTCAATTTCTGCAAGACAACTGATGACTTCCTGTCATTTTTAAAAAGTCAAACCTTATACCTAAAATTCTTTAACCCTTTTATCTGACCCTGAATATGAGATTTCTCACTCAGTAGAAAGGCATTATAATACTCGTTTGTTTCTTTCATTATTCCATTAAGATTTACTTAGTGTCTTTTGTACTTCAGATACTGTACTAGGCAATAAAGATGTAATGGTGAGCAAGACAGGCATAGTCCTTGTAACCAAGCATCTTGTGGTTTGTTGAGAAAGCAAACAAATAAGTAGGCAATATTTATAGCACATGATAAATGTTCAGATTCAAATTAGCTGATGGTAGTATGTAGGAGGAGGATCTAAGTCTTAGGTTATAGAATGAATTTACACTCACAAGTGTATAATTTGTATATAGTAGTAGGCTAAAAATTGGTGATACAAATATGTGTGTATGTGTGTATCCAATTATGTAGATGTGTATTGCCTCGTGTTTAGCAAATTGCTACTTCTAAACAAAAAAAAAGGGCCGGCCCCGTGGCTTAGCAGTTAAGTGCGCGCGCTCCGCTGCTGGCGGCCCAGGTTCGGATCCGGAGCCTGCACTGACGCACCGCTTCTCCGGCCATGCTGAGGCTGCCTCCCACATACAGCAACTAGAAGGATGTGCATCTATGACATACGACTATCTACTGGGGCTTTGGGGGAAAATAAATAAATAAATAAAAATTAAACAAAAAAAATATATAAACTGAAAACTCACCAATAACAAAGTACATTGATTTTTTTTTTTTAGCATAGCCAAGTCAGAAAGGTTCGAAATTTCCATGCACTGTGTATCTGATTGTAGTATGTAAATAGTTTCAGGTTGGTGGAGCTTCATTTTATTGTGTTATGTTTGCATAATTTGCCCTCTGTAAAAACCTTCATTGATTATAGTAATAGTAATGTCTTACATTTATATAATGCTTTCAATAATTTCAGAATATTTTAACACATATTATCTCGTTTTACCCTTGAAATAACCCTTGGATATGGTAGATTGTGTTATCTCCATTTGACAAATGAGGAAATGATGTAATAGCAACTCAAGGGACTTGTAGAGAGCACCAAATAAATTGATGATGGAATTGGGATTTTTGGTTACTTGTGTACACTGACACATACCTACAATAGCTTAGAAAGTATGCTTTGCATAACGTGGAAAGCATATGACTTCTCCTCTTGGAGAGCTTTCATTCTAAGAAGAGCTAGATTTGTTTTTAAATGAGAATCTTCCATGGCCTGCAGCTCACAGCATTTCTGTGACAAGGGAGTGACTATGATCTTTATTTTCATCACAGCTGGAATACAAGTACATTTGTAGTCACTGACATCCTCATCCTTGTATGCACATGTAAGATGATTTTCTGTATTCTCTTCTTTGCTTCATTAAAGTATCTAGGTCAGAGTTTGTAGTCAAACAATAAGTGTTACCAAAGCATGTGTGTGCTATCGATTGACAGAACGCTCAAGACAGCTTTTTTTTTATTAGAACTGGTGATAGATGATAATGCCCCTTTTAGAAGGTGCAATGAGGCAAAGATGATGAGAAGAGACAAATGTCAGTACATGGAATTAATGCTTTTAAGTTTAAGAAGAGGCCCTTTCTGTATTCATGTAATTGGCAATATTAAGTTTTTGTTTAAGCAAAAATACTTTACCAATATTAAGACACCTTGGACTGTGAAGGTAAAGTTGGAGGTGAAGGCAAAGGGAAGGTAAAGGTGAGGGTGAAGAAAATCAAATCCTAATGAATCAAATATATTCTTGCTATTTTTAACCCAACTTGCTGTATTTTTTGTTTTGCTTTGTTTTGTTTCTTTGGCTATAGAGAAGGGATGCCTCAGAAATAGTTTCTTTTTTTTCCTTCAATTTAAAGGATGGTGATTTTATTGTAAACTATATCTCTTTTTAAGATATTTAAATCACTAAAAAATGAAATGTAATGATAATTTCTGGAATAATGACAGAAACTCTATGATTTTAAAAACTATACCTCTTTTTTGATAGCTTTCCATAGGCATGTTCTTGTTAGAAACTCTTCATTTTCAGTGATTTTCAACAATTTACAAAAGACAGAATTCCTTCCTTCCTCCCTTCCTTCCTCCCTTCCTTCCTCCCCTCCTCCCTTCCTCCCTCCCTCCTTCTCTCTCTTTCTTTCTTTCTTTCTTTCTTTTTCTTTCTTTCTCTCTCTCTCTCTTTCTTTCTTTTCCATCTATCCCTTTATATGCCTTGCTCCCTGTAACTAGTAGGATTTAGCATAACTCTTTTGAAAGATTATAGAATTACTCGATATTTTTGTGGAGAAAAATGGACAATCTGGAATATAAGAGGGAGAGAGAGAGAGATCACTACCAGACATCTAAAGAGGCTTAACAGTATTAAGACCAAAAAGCTTATTAACATATGGGTTTCATTCCTTATAGTTTATTATGTGCAATCTTACAAGCAATTGGTGTAGATCATTCCTAAAGAAAGACTGTGAGGGATGGTTAAAGGCTAAGTTGCAGTTAATGTTCATAGCAGAAAATGTCTCTTGAGGTTATTTGAAAGCTCAAAGGATTTCTAGGAAGACAGGAGAGCCAGGCTTAGAGCCTATGCTGCCAGAAAATATGCTCCAAATAACACCACAGTATTAGGTTTCTAAAGATAACATTGTCATTGCTACTGGTCACAGACACCACAGCTTGCTACGGTCACTAACACTAACTAATGCTACTGTTGGAACTGATGTCACTCCAGCCTGTAGAGATTGGATGTATCCACTGCCACTAATGTACTGTCATCACAACCGGTTCTGCAGTGGTCCTGCTTCTTCTAGTCAGTCGTTTCTGATTCAAAATCTGAGACAGTGTATATAATTTGTCAACATTGGGTCATGTTCCTGCACCCTAACTGCAAGGGAATCTGGGAAAGTGACTATCTGGCATTTTAAGTCTTGGTAATGAAAGAAAATTCTGCATCATAAAGTGGAATATTTCCAAACATAGGGAGTTTCTTGGCAGCCAACAAGAATGACAGAGGCTTACTATGGTTGCTAATTCTGGTCAACATGAAGGTCATTTAGTGTATCTATCTTCAAGAAAATGCAATGCATAATAATTCAGAGGCTACGCCTTCCATTCTTAAGGAAGAAGCCTCAGTTAACTTATGTTGGTTTGATTAATACTCATATGAGCCTTAAAATTGGAAGTAGCCAGAATTACTTAACACTATTGAGACACTCTATCACCATGTGTAATTTTAAGTAACAATGTTTTGGGAAAATTACTCTTTCCAGCTGGAGCTTAGATAGAATGTGGTACAATGGGCTTCCTTTCTTCTGCTACAATGACATTTCAGCCTATATAAGACTAATGCACCAAAATGTGTGGACTTATTTCAAGTTCTTTAGTGAAGAGACAGGAAAATTTAATATCAAAATTATGCTGGAATAGGGAGAAAAATGAAAGTACTAACTAACTTGAACTTCCCCTTAAGTTCATAAAGGAAGACATCTAACAATTTAGACTTTCTCAAGGAGAGATTTCCCACGAATACTTTCTCCACTCCAACTGTGGCTCTTCTACCTTCAGCTTTGTACTCATATGTTCAAGGAATCCTTTTCTTCAAGTATTTCAGTCAGAAACACTATCATCCTTGACAAAATTCTGCCCATTTCCAAAGGCAATAAAAAAAAGAGTCTTCATTTCTTGATCCTTACCAAGTCCTACAGCTTGAAGTTTTAATAGTGTCTTAGTCCATTCAGGCTACTATAGCAAAATACCACAGACTGGGTGGCTTATAAAGAATAGAAATGTACTGCTTACTGTTCTGGCGGCTGGAAGTCTGAGATCAGGGTGCCAGCATGGTTGAGTGAGGGCCCTCTTCCAGGTCAGATGCCTCTCGTTATATCCTCACATGGCAGAAGGGGCAAGAGAGCTCTCTGGGGTCTCTTTTATAAGGGCACTAATCCCATTCATGAGGGCTCCACCCTTATGATTTAAGCATTTCCTAAAGGCTCTACCTCCTAATACCATTACCTTGGGCATTAGGATTTCGGCATATGGATTTTGGGGGCACATAAACATTCAAATCATAGCAAATTGTTACCCCAGAAGCCTCAGATGGCTTTAGCTGAATAAACGTTAGTAATCCTTCTTTCTAAGGTCCTTCAATGATAATTTCATTTTCAATATCCCAAGCAGTGGAAATTCTTAGCCTGGTAGTTCTTTTATTACTTGACTTATTAAATGTGTACATCTCTGAAGGTAAAGCATTATTTCTTTCTTTTTATCAGAAACAGCACATTCTAAATCCATGTTGAAGAAAAAAAATCCTATAAGCAAGGTTTTGGTTCTGTCTTGAAGTAAATATGTGTCTCTTACAGAGCTAAGAAAAATCTTCTTTGCCTGAAGTAATCAGAAAAGTGTCATATAAGTGTCTCTGTTTCCTGAGAGAATGCTACTAGCCTCAATTCAATATTTGTCATAAAATTGAGGAGTGGCAGGTGGAGTTCTTGAAATTGTTCTTACCACACATCATGCCTAAAAATCAAGTATGTGTCTGTACCAATAAAGAAGAATCATCAAATCAAAGAAGTATCCTTAATTCTACATGTAGACTCACATAATTAAGTCCTTAGATTAACTCTAAGGACTGTTAGGGCTAGAAAGTTCCTAAAGAGATAATCAAGTTCCAAATTTGCTTTTAGATATAATAAAGCTGACTCCTAATGAAGAAGTGACTTGTTCAATTGCGTCAGCCAGAAAATGTGTTTACAGTTTACAAATATCTGCTAAATTACAAGTCTTGAATTTAGTACCAGGAACTCATTTTAGCCAAATCATGTTGTAACCTGTATTAGCCAACCATGGGGGTGTGCCTAAATAAACAGTTTTAAATGAATGGTCCTATAACACTTTCATAAATTAGCTGATATTTAATATTTAAAAGCTACATACATATTTTTCTTATTCCATGTATGCTTAAAGATAAAAATATGGAATAGCTTTCAAGACAAACATTAAGTGAATTAAAGATATGTTGATGGGGTGTGATTTTAAAAGTCTTCTAGAGAATGGGGAAATGATTAGAGCATCTGGATTTATTATTTATTTTTATTCTATAGAATTTCAGATTTCCAGAAGAAAGGACAGATTTCTTCCCTCCATTTCACGTAGTTTAAAATTAGCCTACAAATATTTATGTTGTAAGTCTAGCCTATCAGGAAAACAAAATAGAAATCAAATCTACAGATAAGGTAATTATAATGTGTTTCAAGTTCTCAATTAATACCCATGACTGTGATGAACCTAAAAGTATTCAGAAAACATATAAAGAGTTTATGTTTGGAATGTGATGCCAGAACCTTGATTAATGATAGAGATAAATAGAGAATAGAGAATAAAATACATTCTATTCTCTAGAATAAAAGAGAATCATATGGTTATATGTTAGGAAAGCAGTCAGTTTGTCAAAGGATTTTATCATTGGCTGAAGGAAACATCTTTTTAAGTTCCTTTTTCTCACAACCTAAATTAGTGGAGTTTATATACAGGAAGTCATAATAAATTTCATTGCGGAGGAGCAGTAATTTAATGTGGTAATTTTCTTAGTACTTTTGTTATGGTGAAGTATTGTCCTAAATTATAAGCCAGGCTCAATTGACTATAAAAAATGAAAGTAGAATATTCTTCTAAGGAGTAGGACATATCCATTGCAAATTTTAAAATGGACATTAAAACAAGCATAAAAAATATTCATGAATTTCTAAAAAGATTAAACTCATGTAAAGATAGTATCTGGAAAAATAACTTTAATATACTACCTTATGAGCAGGTATCCTTGTCTACAATCAGTCTCTCTCTCTCTTTCTCTGTCACTCTTTCTCTCTCTCCCTCTCTCCCCCTCTCTCCTCTTCTCTCTCCCTTCTTTCTCTTTCTTTGAGAATTCACTAGGCCAAACTGGGATTTTAAAGGAGTTTCCATATATCCTTTTTTTTAAACTTGAAATCATTAGGCAAATTTGGTGTTTTCATACAGTGCATTTAAACCTGAAATAACAGTCCAAATCTACAAATCTATAAAGGAAAAAACAGAGATAAATATGTGTGATATGTAAACAAAGTTGGAAGAAAATTTGGACTTGAAGAGTGTGATAGAAATAGAACAACCAAGGTAAAAAAAACAATTGCTTGGGGCCAGCCCCGCAGCCTAGTGGTTGGGTTCATGTGCTCCCCTTTGGCGGCCTGGGCTCATGGGTTCAGATCCCAGGCATAGACCTATACCACACATCAGCCATACTGTGGCAGCAACCCACATACGAAATAGAGGAAGATTGGCACAGACGTAGCTCAGGGTGACTCTTCCTCAAGAAAAAAGAGGAAGACTGGCAACAGATGTTAGCCAAGGTGAATATTCCTCAGCGAAAAAAATAAAAATGATTGCTTGATTAGAGTTACTTTCTGAAGATGAAATGATGCATTAGAATTATTTCTTATGTTTTTTTCCAACATGGTAATGTATGTCCAAAAAGGCAACATAGTTTGATTTCCATGTATGACGTATAAAACAAAAGGAGCATTGCTACCACAATAAAAGATAAGAAAATGGCAGATAATCTAAAATATCATTTATTTTCTTGAACCCATCAAAGAATTGATGTCACGGGCCAAGCAGGGCAAACAAGGCAAAGCAATCTGAATTGCAGAGAGACACGTACCCTTCCAAAAGAGATCTGGGCAGCAAAACTCTATCCCCTGAGGCAGAGCAGTCCTCGTCAGGGGCTGGGGATGGAAGAGAGGGCTAACTACAAAGTAGCAGAGAGAACATTTTGCAATGATGGAAATGTTCTATATCTTGACTGTGGTACAGATTACATTATTATGTGTGTTTGTCAAAATTCATAAAGCTATACATCTAAAATGTGAGCTTTATTATATGTAAATTATACTTCAATAACCTGATTTTTAAAACATTGTAATAAAATGACTATTATAATATTAGTAATAAAGGGTTGCTAACACAAAACTTTGAAGAGATGTGAGCACATGCTTAAAAATATATGTATAATGAATTAATTCTCAGAAGCCGTTCATTTTGTTTTATATATGTAAAGGGATTGAAATATATATTCTTGATTGAGGATTTAGTTCAACAGGTATTTGTTGAGCAACTTATATTTACATAGCTCTTTACCATTCATTAAATAAGTACTTTTAGTTCTCAATGAATTTTAAATACACACCTGGGATACGTTTACAACAGAGGAAGTGTATTGTGCCTGGGTCTTAATTTATAAAAGTGACTGAGTGACAACAATAGAGAGACTAAGACCATTGAACGAAGATTTTTAAAACAGTTCTCCCAGAATCAAGAGGCACAGCAGGCCATGCAGGACCACACAAAGTCTATCACATGTTGGTAAGCAGACAGACAGAGGAACTGGGACTCTGCCTTTATGACTATGGTGGCAGGAAGTAACTAGATGGAGATGTCCCTTATTGCATAATAAGAGAAACCAGGCAGGTCAAGGTCACTGATTGGGGAATCATAATATGACATTCTCACTCTGTGAAAGCTACCTTGCAGTGAAGACTAAAATAGCTTTGGTCAGTCATCTGGCCCTGTGACTCAGCAGACTTATGGAGAGCTTGGGAATAATAGATGTCAAATAGCCAATACAAAATCTAGAAACATGGTTAATGCAGATAGATATTATTTCCCCTTACATATAGGGAAACTGAGGCTTAGAGAAGTTAAACCACTTGCTTGCGAACAGACACAAAGCAAAGAGCCAGTTTTGGAATCCAAGCCTTCTGAGACTTGTTTAATGATTTTCAAGTTACTCTCCCCAGACACACACATATAAATCTACATTGTCTACATGTAATTAAAACAAATATTTTGACAAAATTCACTCAAAAATACATATATACCAGGCACAGTTTGAGATCCTGGAGATAAAAGAGTGAAACAAAGTCTCTTTTTTTATTTCATGGAATAACTAAATTAACAATAAAGAGCTCAGTTGCATGAGCATGTAATGTTCATATTACCAAGACTATGTTTTCTCCAACCAGTCTAAGAATCTTAGATCAAAATTCAGTCACTCATTATTTAATATCCATCTATTTGTTCAAAAAGAAGAGGAAATACATTTTATGTCATTTATAACAATGACATTCATCAGTCTTTATATATTACTATGTGCCAGCAGGCGTTTTTCTAGATACTTTAGTTATATTGCCTCCCTTAATCCTTACAACAATTCTATGAGTTATACACTATTATTATATGCCTTTTACAGATGTGAACCAAGAGGCATAAATATTATTTAAATAGAGATAGAGTTGAGATTTGAACCCAGGAGGTCTTCATCAGTCCTTATGCTTAAGTACTACATTAAATGACATTCATGATAACCTCGGACAATATCAACTCGGGATCATTGAGAACCAACACAGTGAAACTTGAAAAGTAGTATCCCAAGCATTAAAGTAAATCTAGCCTTCATTTCAGATAAGATGAAAACATTAAACCCCACAGAATCTCTCAATGGTATGATATATTGGGCACTAAAAAATAGTCAGCTTAGTTTGAAAGGTAATACGGCTTGGTGGAAAGTAAACAGAGATTTGGATAACATGAATTCTACTCCTGATTTTCAAGTATTAGGTCTATGGTTTTACAAACTACTCTACTTCTTCAAGCTTTAGTTTCCTCATCTCTAAAAGGAGATGTCCTTCTTCAGAGGTTGTTTAAGGATTAAGCATATATTACATATTAAAGTAGGAAGCTAGGAAATACCCCCTGAAGAGTGTGGAGAAAAAGAAATAGGGACTCTTAGATCTCAGTTAAGTGAAAGGTGTACTGGTTTACTTCTTCTTCTATACTTCTTAGAAAACTGTATTAGTCAGCTCAGACTGTCATAATAAATTACCATAGAGTGGATAGTTTAAACAACAGACATTTATTTCTCACAGTTCTGGAGGCTAGGAAGTCCAAGATCAAGGTGCCAGTTCATTTAGTTCCTGGTGAGAGCTCTCTTCCTGGCTTCTTCCTGGCTTCCAGATGGCTGCCTTTTCACTGTGTGCTCATGTGTTCTTTCCTCAGTGTGTGCACAGGGAGTGTGAGAGGAGACAGAGAGAGGAAGAGGGAGAAAACAAGCTCTTTGATGTTTCTTGTGATAAGGACACTAATCCTATCATGAGGGCCCCACTCTCATGAAGTCATCTAAACCTAATTACCTCCCCAAATTCCCATCTCCAAATACCAAAACATTGTGGGTTAAGGATTTAGCATATGAATTTGGGGGGACACAAACATTCAATCCATAACAAAAACTAAAGGCCAAGTTTTTTCATTTTTCTTTATCTTATTGATATGTTTAAAACATATAGCTTTTGTCATAAATGTTTCAGTTGATGAACTGTAACAGGGCATTTAGAAACTTAAAAGGAAAGCTTGAGTTAATTCAAATTTAATAGATCATTTTATCTGCAGATTTTATTTTTTTAATTTTTTTTAATTTTTTGTGTATTGCAGTAACATTGGTTTATAACATTGTATAAATTTCAGGTGTACATCATTATACTTCTATTTCTGCATAGATTACATCATGTTCACCACCCAAATACTAATTACAACCCATTACCACACACATGTGCCGAATTATCCCTTTTGCCCTCCTCCCTCCCCCCTTCCCCTCTGGTAATCACTAGTCCAATCTCTGTCTCTATGTGTTTATTTATTGTTGTTATTATCTACTACTTAATGAAGGAAATCATATGGTATTTGACCTTCTCCCTCTGATTTATTTCACTTTGCATAATACCCTCAATGTCCATCCATGTTGTCACAAATGGCTGGATTTCATCGTTTCTTATGGCAGATTTTATTTTTTATGTTGACTTTTATTAGAATGCATATCACTTTGAAAATTAGGATGCGTCTTCAGTGGAACACTACTTGGTCCTGAGTGATTATGTCTGTATGGATCTTGGAGCTCAAAATATATTGATATGCATTTAAAATCTATATAAAAACAGAATACATATCTTTATCATTTGTTCTCCAGGGTGATAGAATATCTACATGCTCATCTATATTTACTTTGGGAAGTAATATCAAGTATCAGCAGACCTGCAGAATATGTGTATAAATGACCTCCATTTTCCCACATACTTAATTTACTTTCTTTTTGTTCATATCCCTTATTAGAGGCTTTACATTTCAGAGGTCTTTTTTTTACTGTCGTTCTGGAAAATTGATACATGGTTTTTACTTTTTCTTCCTAAAAGCTAATTGGTATATGTTTACTGTTGATATGAATATTGACAACTGATCATGGGAACTGTAGCAATCAGTTAAAATAATAAATCAGCCATCTGGTAACCAGATTTCAATAGAAGCACAATTTAAAACTTTGTGGATTTTTAGATAGATCTGACAATAAATTGAAATATAAACACATCAGTTAATTTAATTTTGAAAACCTATTTCCCTTCAGAAAATACATAACTTTTCTCTTGAATTATTTTTCAACATCTGAAAAATATTTTATATATACCATGCATACATTAAAATTGCTTGGCTTGGAAAGTAGTTAACTTGGTACTTTTAAATAGATGCAGTTATTTATAGAAGATGACCTTCCTCTTTCATTGCATTATGAAAGAAGCCAAAGTGCCACCAAAAACTGCTCAAAGCCCTTTGATAGAAGCCACCAGAGGAGCAGAGTTGAGGGCAGTTGGCCTGTGACCAGTGTCAGAGCCAATTTTGCTACTGCATTAGGAAATATCTTTTGGAAACCAGTGATCATACATGCAGATGCTGTGGTTGGAAACAATCCATAGCACAATTTGATCAGTGAGTTAAAATGGTTGCCAATTTCAAAGTGCCTCCTCTCTAAAAAAGAGGCTGGTTGGTATTAAAGAGCAAGGCTACAGCTCATCCAAGAGAAGACCAAAGGGATCCACATTTAAAAAGCTGCTGATGGGAGAAGGTTCCAAATGACCTTTAGAATATCATAATTGTGCCAGGGTGCTGATTCATATCATTTGATCTTTTATAAGCCTTGAAAAGTACATTGAGGAAAATCAGATTCTCTGAATTTCAACTGTGGAATTTATGATTGCAATTGGAGAGAGATGGCCAGAGTTTTTAGTCGTATACTAAAAATAAATGAACAGATAAAAGTGGAGCAGAGGAAGATGAACGATTGCTGAGTAAGGGAAGTCAGTCAGTGTTTATTTGAATTCAGGACAGTATTCTATTTCATATCATTAATGTATATTCTAGGATCAGTGACGCCTCATTGAGAAAGAATATCCCTCCTTTTTCATACAAATGTCATGAAAGAAGTAATACAGAAGTTTACAAAGTAAGATAATGTTCTGTGAATTTCAATTATGTGCTTAACAGTCACAGATTACAGGTATGATAAATGAGAGGCTCTTAGAAGAAATGTTTACTTTTGTGCTATCCATATGTTCTTCCTTCTTTTAATCAATATAGGCACATGAGATGGCTGTCTCAGGTTAAGTAAGCCACCTGGAACCACTAAGCAGAGATTCCTCTGTTTTTTTTTTTTTTCCTTTATAGGCAAAGTAAACCTGTGAGAATGAGCATAAAATCAGGGATGATTGCTTCATTATCAAAGTACTCAGGCTTATAACCTGAAAAAACAGAAATTGTATGTATATACTTATATCTCTGTGTGTGTATGTATATATATTCATACATATATAAGTATTTATATACATATCATTAAAATATATAAATTTATCTTTCAAAGGTAGGAGAAAATAAATCTTAAATATTTAATTTTAATCATAAAGGACAGTAATACAAAACTCAATTCAATTCCTAAAAGAAAGTTTTAAAATATACACTTCATAGATATATCATACTTATATAAGGAAGAAGAAAACTAGTGGGGAGGAGTTGGAGAAGAGAGGAGATGGGGAAAGAGGCAGATGTGCTATTTTAATATTTTTCAAAGTCTAAAGAGGTAAATATCAACTTATTTACTAATATCTATATATTCATTCATCAAATTTAAATTGAGCACCTACCATATACTATGTACTGGTCTGGGCATTGGTGATACAACAATAAACAAACAGAGAAAACCCTTGCTGTCATGTAGCTTAAGTTTTGTGAGGAGAAATAAACATGTTCATATATGTGAGATAACGATGAAGAAAAATAAAGCAGGGAAAAGGAAACAGAATGCCAAAGGAAGGTACGGGAATTGGGAGTGCTATTTTTCCTAAGGTAGACAGGGAAGTCTTTTCTGAGGAGGTGACATTTGAGCAAATACCAGAATGAAGTGAGAAAGCAAACCCTTAAGATATCTGAGAAAAAGCATTATAGGCAAAGAATGCATAATGTGCAATGGCTCTGAAGAGCTTGCTTTGTATATTCAAGGGATTTTATGGAGGCAAGTGGCTGGGGTCGAGTAAATAACAGAAACGGTGGTAAAAGATCAGGTAATAGAGATTAGGCACCTCCCCCAATAGTTGAGGACCAGAATGTAGAACATTATAGACAAAAATATAAAATTCTTATTTTGTTCTGAGTCAAATTGTAATGAATTGAAGCTTCTGTGTAAAATAGTAATATGATCTGATTTATGTTTCATAGAAATCACTTTGCTGTGTAAAGAATGGTATGAGGGAGGGAGTGATGCTCCAACTTTGTTCTTCATTTCAAGATTGTTTTGGCTGTAAGAGATGCCTTGAAATTTTAAATGAATTTAGGATCAGGTTCTCTGTTTCTGCAAAAAGGGCAGTTGGAATTTAGATAGGCATTTAAATAAATTTGTAGATTGCTATCAACTGTATTGACATTTTAATAATATTAAATCTTCCAGTAAATGAACATATAATTTCATTCCATTTATTTAGATTTTTGTAAAAAAAATTTTCAACAATATTTTCTAGTTTTCAATGTAAAATTCTTGCTCTGCCTCAGTTAATTTTATTTTTAAATATTTTATTCTTTTTTATATTATATTAAATAGATTTGTTTTCTTAATTTTTCTTTCTTATTTTTCATTGGTGTTGTGTAGAAACACAACTAATTTGTGTACATTCTTCCTGTATCGTGAAGCTTTGCTGAACTCATTTACTATATCTAATACTATATGTGTATGTAATCTTTAGAGATTTCTATGTATAAAATCATGCCATCTGTAAAAAGACAGTTTTAATTCTTTCTTTCCAATCTGACTCTACTTTTTCATGTTCTTACCTTATTACTTTGGCTAGAACTTCCACTAAAATAGTGAACAGAAGTGGCAAGAGTGGACATTGGTTTTTTTTCTGACCTTAGGGGGAAATATTTCACTCTTTCTCAATCGAGTATGATATTAGCTGTGAATTTTTTTTTTTTTTTTTGTGAGGAAGACCAGCCCTAAGCTAACATCCGATGCCAATTCTCCTCTTTTTGGCTGAGGAAGACTGGCCCTGGGCTAACATCTGTGCCCATCTTCCTCAACTTTATATGGGACGTTGCCACAGCATGGCTTGACAAGCGGTGCGTCGGTGAACGCCCGGGATCCGAACCTGCGAACCCCGGGCCGCTGCGGCAGAGCTCACGCACTTAACCACTGCACCACTGGGCCAGCCCCTAGCTGTGAGTTTTTCATAGGTGCCCTTATGAGGTTAAAAAGTGCCTTTCTATTCCCACTCTAAGTGTTTTTATCATGAAAGTGTGTAGGATCTTGTCAAATGCTTTTGTGTGTACCTATTGAGATGATTAGTTTTTAGTTGTTCTATTATTACAGTGTATTACATTGATTGAGTTTTGTATGTTGAATCACTCTTGCATTTCTGGGTTAAATCCCAATTGGTCATGGTGTAAAGTCTTTTAAATGTGCTTCTTAATTTGGTTTGCTAGTATTTTCTTGAGGATTTTGCAATTCAAATGGATATTGGCCTGCAGTTTCCTTTTCCTATGGTGTCTTTGTCTAGCTTTGGTATTAGGCTATTACTGGCCCCAGGGAATGAATTAGGGACTATTTCCTCCTCTTCTATTTTGCAAAAGAGTTTGTTAAGGATTGGTATTTATTTCTTCTTCAAATGTTTCGTAGAATTCACCAGTGAAGTCTTTTGGAACTAGGCTTTTGTTTATTGAACTTTTTTTTATTACTGATCCATTCACTTTATTTGTTATAAGCATATTCAAATTTCCTATTTTTTGTTGAACCATTTCTGGTAGTTTGTGTATTTTTAGAATTTGTCAATTTCATCCATCTAATGTGTAGGCATACAGCTGTTCAGAGTATTACTTTATAATCCTTTTTATTTCTGCAAAATCAGTACTAATGTCCCACTTTCTTTCTTAATTCTATTAATTTGATTCTTCTTTCTGTTGTTATCAGTCTAGCTAAAGATTTGTCAATTTATTTGATCTTTTCAAAGAACTAATTTTAAAAGATTTTTCTCTCATTTACTATTCTCTATTCCGTTGATCTCTGCTCTAATCATTATTATTTCCTTCCTCCTGTTTGCTTTGTGTTTAGGTTTTTTAAAGTTGTTTTCTAGTTAAGGTAGAAGCTTAGATTTTAGATTGAAATCTTGTTTCCTTTTAAATGAAGCCATTTACAGCTATATATTTGCCTGTTAGCACTGCTTTTGCTGAATCTCATAAGTTTTGCTACGTTATGTTTTCTTTTTTTTAATCTCAAAACAGTTTCTAACATACCATGATTTTTCTTAACCTAATGGTTATTTAGGAGTGTATTGTTTAATTTCCACATATTTATAAATTTTCCAAATTTCCTTCAGTTATTTATTTCTTATTTCATTGCAGTCCAAAAACACTTCATATGATTTCATTTACTTTAAATGTATTGAGACATTAATATTGGCTTATATATATTTATCTATGTAGTTACTGGCGTTCTTTCTTTATTCATGTGAATTTGAGTTACTGTCTAGTGCCCTTTCATTTCATCCTAAAGTGGTTTCTCTGGCATTTCTTACAGAACAGATCTTCTGGCAATGTCCTTTGTGAGATTGTTTATCTGAAAGTGTCATAATATCTCCTTCATTCTTGAAGGATAATTTTGCCAGATATAGAATTCTTTGTTAACAATGTCTTTTTTCAGCATTTTGAATACGTCATCCCATTTTGTTCTGTCCTCCATGGTTTCTGATGAGATATCAGCTGTTATTCTTATTGAGGTTCTCTTTTATGTGACAAGTCATTTCTCTTTTGCTGTTTTCAAGAATCTCTCTTTGTCTTTGGCCTTTTAGAGTTTGCATATATGTCTCATGTGGATCGCCTTGTTTATCCTAGTTGGAGTTTTTTGAGCATGTTGAATGTGTATGTTAAGATTTTTAATCAAATCAGGACATTTTTCACTATTTCGTCAAATATCCTTTCTGCCTCCTTTCCTCTCTCTTCTCCAGAACTCTCATTATGCTATTATGCTTAATTATGTCCCACATGTCTCTTAGTCTCCTTAATTTTCTTCATTCCTTTTTTCTTACTGCTTCTCAGCCTGTATCATCTAAATTGACATATCTTCAAGTTTGCTGATTCTGCATTCTACCTGCTCTAATCTCTGTTGACACCCTCTGGTTAATTTTTCATTTCAACTACTGTACTTTTCAACTCCAGAATTTCTATTTGGTTCTTTTTTATAATTTCTACCTCTTTATTTATTTTCACTTTTTGATTAGACATCTTTCACATGAGTTCCTTTAGTTCCTTAAACATCTTTATAATAGCTTATAACAGAAAAGATATAAGGGCTTTTCCTAGTAAATTCAATACCTGATATTCCTCAGTGACAGTTTGTATTGATTCATATTTTCACTTGTGTATGGGTATACTCTTCTTTCTTTGCATGTCTCATTTTTGTATTGTTGTCAAAAGCAGAAAATTTTTAATATTTACAATGTGGCAATTCTGGCAAACAGATTCTCCTCCTTTCCCTGGGTTTTCGTTGCTGCTTGTTGTAATAGTTATAGCTTGTCTGTTTAGTAACTTTTCTGGAACAATTTTCTAAAGTTTGCATTCATTTTTGTGTGCAACCACTGAAGTCTTTTTTCTATTACCTTAATGATCAACCAGTTATTGGAAACAAATTTTCCAAATGTCTGAGACCAAAACATCTTCCAGCCTTTGCAGGTGGTCTCTGTGTGAGCATTGGGGCATGCCTTCAACATTCAACTGGAAAGTTTGCAACTCTGCCTTAGTTTTCACTTTCTTCTTGTGCATAGACTTAAAGTTGGCCAGAGGTGAGATATTATGTTCTTCTCAGGTCTTTCATAAACATGTGCATAACCCTGGGCATGGCCGTGGTCATCTACACTCCAAGAAATATTTCATAGTTTTCAAAGTCCTTATTCCTGAAGCATCACATTTCTCAGACTTTCCTCTCATGCTTTTCCGTTAGTCTATTGTTTGCTCCAACTGTTATCTATTTCCTCAGTTATCAGTAACTAAAACATTTGCCTATAACTTTTTCAGGAATGATTTCCCATGTAGCAGCTTTAGCACTGGGCAAGTTCTTCATATGGAGCCACCAGACAGATCAACCAATCACAAATCTTTGCAAATGAGGTCCATTCTGCTCCCTACAATACTAGTACCAATACTAAAAATGCCTGCTGTTATTTTAAAGGCTAATATTGAACTGGAGAGTGGGGAATTGGACCAGGGTAAGTTAAAATGCCACACATCTTGCTGTTCCTATCAAGATTCAGCCAGTTTTTCTTTATTAAGCTTTCTTTATTACCCTTGTTGCTGCAAACTTTTGGTTTGTTCCGAGTTCCAAAAAGTTGATTCTGACAGTGCTTTCCAGTTTTATCCTTGCTTTTATGGAGATATAGACTTTTGGTGTTCCTCATTCCATAATTTTTGCTCATGTCACCTCTATGACTACTTGTTAAATCTCATGAAATTCTTATTCTTGGATAACTTAATTTTGCTGGAGGAAATCCTCTAGTATTTTTTAAATTAGATACATAGCTGGTAAACATCTTAGTCATTTAATTTCTAATGTTTATTTTGCTTTCACTCTTAGTACTTATTTCTAAATTATCATCCCAAGAGTTTCCAATGTATACATTCATCAGTAACATATAAGCAGCTTTTTTTGACTAATCATCACAAATCAGTAATGTGAAATGCTGAATTTAGGAGGTCAGCAAACATGCATGGAAAATTACAACTATCAACACTTTGAAAATATTTGTAATTTTAATAGGTAAACATATTTAATGATTGTTTAAATTTATGTTTTTTGTGATTGTTAATGAGATTGAAATATTTTATTTACTTGTCAGGGAAAATGGTTTTCTAACAATTAAAAATAATGAAAACACTTCTATCATATGTATAAAGTAATTTAGACTACAAGATAATCTTGTGTTTACCTAGAAAGTGAATCTTTCTCAAAAATTATTTTATTGAGGTCATATTGGTTTATAATATTGTATAATTTCAGGTGTACATTATTATATGTCAGTTTCTGTATAGACTGCATCTTCCTCACCATCAGTAGTCTGGTTTTTATCTGTCACCATGCATACGTGCCCCTTTACTCCTTTCGCCCACCCCCCAATCACTAATCTATTCTCTTTATTCATATGTTTGCTTATCTCCCTAGTAAATGAATCTTGATATAGCATTATTCTTAAAGCTGTCTCTTACTCTGTGCTGCCTCCAACTTCCCTCATCTTTTCTCCTTAGACCTAGACGTAACAATAAAAGCATTTTATTTATCATAAGAAACATTTGAAATTATTAATAAAAGTAAATAGCTTGTTAATCAACATGCATGCCCTTTAGAGAAACAAAACTCTAAGGAATTAGAAATGTGCTTTAGAATGAAAAATACAGAATAAAGACTTTCTTTCTTCTTACTTAAAATGATACATTCTTTAGTAAAAGCAATAAATTCCCCTCAATTATTTATAATTTTTCTACGCAATATGTCTAGAATTTGGGGTAGCCTCTCAATTATAGAGATAATAAAGTGGCATGAAATGCGATATTGACTATAATGGAATAGCACCCATCACCAAATGTCATATTTTCTTTGCTCTTACTTTAGGGGTATTTCACATCCTCTGATAAGTGTTTACAAGTTTAGAGGAGTAGGAAGAAGAAATAAACTTCAGCTCGCAAAGCCCATCTTAAATATGATTTTGCCAAAAGTTTGATTTACAAATAGGGTATCCAAAAAATACTCAATTTATCCGGAATTTCCACTTATCAAGCTCCTCATCTTTTACTCTCTGATCAACCAATCAGCAACATTATTCTAGCCTACATTATTTCTGCTTAAACACAAGTCATTCATGCATTTTTACAAAGAAACACACAATTAATTTCGTAATTTCCCTCTAAGTGATTCAAATAAAAGTAAATTTAGGGAATAGCAATTACAGTCCCTATTCTACTAGTCTCTAACTTCTGTTTGTAAAATATTAAAGCCAGGCATGCAAATCTTTACTCCTACTCCCCAAGTCATAGATAGATAAATAATAGCTGCTGAGGACATTAAACAATGTTTAAGAGGAAGCTGCTCTTTGAAATATGCAACAAAAGATTTATACCTATCACTTCACTGTTCTGTTCAAAAAGTAAACTAGAGAATAGGTTAGAGTAAAAGTAAATCAAAGTAAATAAAGTTGATGGCTTAATGTAAGTATTATGACACTTAACAATTTATCTCCTCCTCTTATCACCTACCTTTTTCTTTTCCTGACCCCTGATATAGAGGAATGGATATAAATGTATGATATTTTCCCTGAACTTCCCTTTTGTGTCTAGCTTCATTCTGTGTTCACACACCAGTCCATAATTGCCAGAATAAACCACTTTGACTTGACCCAAGCTTGAAGAAAAATTGTAAACCAGGAAAAGTTTATTTTCGGTGGCTTTTCAACTTCCTTTCTATCCCTAATTGACTTCTCATTCAACTCTTAATTTATTTATTTATTTATTTTTTTTGGAGCTCAATAAATATTTGTTGAATAAATAAGTGAAATTAAAAAAAATGTCAGCTATTTCTTCCATAATAGAGACCATTTGTTGAGTTACAAAATAAATGAAATCGTGCGGTCATCAAAACTTATTGTCTGTGGTGCTGCATTTTGAAATATGGAGATCCTCAGCTTTGCTAAAACGGTTGTCATTTTTCTCATTTTATCAGCTACATTTAGAAGCTTTCCCACTTCGTAGAACGCAGTTGATCACTTACCCCGGGAACAGCAGTGTTTTTTTCTCCAGTCTGGACCCAGATAACAGTTGTCGGAGGGCACACTGAGAGCATCTGTAACCCCCCAGCACACTCCCAGGGATGGGCCAGGTGACGCTGCAGCAACAAGCAGCCCCGAGATTTCAGTGGCTTAAAACAGAGTTTGCTTCTTGCTCACATGAAGTCCCCAAGAGAACGCAGTGACCATCCAGGCCGCTGCCCTCCGTGTGGCAGCTCCTTTCTGCACGTCTGTACTAAGTGTGCTGCCATGACCCTGTCAGCAGCAGAAGAGAGTCCTGGAGCATCTTCTACAGGCATTTACATGCTTCCTCTGGCTTCACTCCAGTGACATGACCTCAAAGGATTATGAGCCAGGAAGGAGCGGAAGCAGAAATACTGACGCGCAGCAGCGTATACGCCACCATGAGTGAAGCTGGGCATCTTTTATATGTTTTTTGAGCTCTTTGTTCCTATATTTTGTCAATTTTGCTAATAAACTGTTGCTTTTTTCTTATTAATTTGGAAGAACTCTTTACACAATTAGAGAGTCAATCCTTTGCTTCTAAGTTGCCAACATGGTGTTGCAAGTTGGCTTTTCACTTTTGATTCTTTGTGATGTTTTATGCCATGCAGAGTTTAACATTTTCAAAACCGCTTTCTTGTAAAATAAAACATGGGCACAGAAAAACACACAAAAGGGATGTCGAGCTTCATGTGTGGTTTTAAGGCCAAAGCCCTCGTAAACACCAGCTGGGTCAGAACAGCCTGCTCAGAACCCCTCGTCTAGTCGGATGGAGATTCCTCACTCCCCACAAAGCGACCATCCTCCTGACCCATGTGGTCATCACCTCCTTGCATTTCTGAATAAATGATCAGCTCATGTGCATTCCTAGAACACTACGGTTCAGTCGTGCCCACTATTAAAAAATTGTGCTCTGTCTTGTAAGTCTCATTTAATCTTGGGAATTCCCTTCCATTTTTTTTTCTTGCAACTTATCTGGGGAAAAATCTAGGGTAGGTTTGACTGATTGCATCCTATAGTGCCATTCAGCACGACCCTCTGGTCTCTGCATTTCCTGCAAATTGGCCACTCGATCCAGAGGCTTGATTCGATCCACACTTGATCCCTTTGGCAAGACTCCAGATGGTGTCTCCTGTATGTTGCACAGGCTCAAATCTCCAGTGCAATGTTAAATAATAATATTGCTAGCAAACATCATTATCATGTTACTGATTTTAGTGAAAGTACTTCTAGGAGAGTGCCATTGAGAATGATGCTGGATTTTGAGCTGGAATAAATAATTTTTATTGCATATCCATAGTGGATAAGGTAGTATCTGATATTTCTATATTTCTTTGAGTGCTTTTCTAAAAAAATTTAAACGGACATTGAAAATTTTCAAATGCCCTCTTAGCATAAAATGAAGGTGCTCTTTTAATTTCCCTTCAAATTATATTATCTTATTAGATTTCCTCAAATTGAACTGTTCTTATATTCCTCACATAATAACATACGTGGTCATGATGTATTTGAAAATTTTACTAGATTCATTCATTAATATGATATTTTATTTAGAATTTTTGCATCTGCATTTGTAAGAATGGCTTACAGTTGATTATTGTTACAATTATCATTTGTAGTGGTGTCATGTCTACTGTGACTGTGATCTGTTCAGTATTAATATCAGGGTTATGCTCTTTTCATTAAAAGAATTTGAAACATTTCCTTCTTTTTCTGGTCACACACTACTTGGCTGTAGTAGATCCTCTAGTGCTCCCAAGGACTCATAGAATGATATTTTCTCAGTTCTTTCACATTGAAGGCATTTTTGTGGGTAGACTTTACTTTAAGGACACTTTGGCTGGGTATAAAATTGTGGCTCATACCCTCTTTGCATGAGAATATTGTAAGGATTTCTCTATTTTCTTTTTTTTTGCTTTGAATGTTGCTGTAAGAACATCTGTGACCTGCTTGAATTTTTTTCTTCTAAGTGTCTTCCTTTCCTTGCATGATTGCCCAAAGGGATTTTTTCTCTATCTTTCAAATTTAGTAACAAATTAGGAATGTTTTGGTCTTAACCGCTCTGACAGGCATAATGTGCTCTTTCATTACATAGATTCAAGTCTTCTTTTATTTCAAAGAATTTTTCTCGAATTGTATCTTCAAATAGTTCTTCTGTTCATTTCTGGTTTTCTTCTTCAGGGACTCCAATTACATGTATGTAGGATCGCCTTGCATAGCTTTTGTATCATTCACTCTATCTCTACTTTAAAACTGGGTCTCTTTTAGGTTTTTCCTTTTTTTTTTTTCCTTTTCATTTCTCTCCTCTATGTCCACTGTAGGCTACAACGTTATTATTTTTTATTATTTTTATTTTTGGCAGTATCCTCTTTGCTCCTTCCAACTCCATCTACATTTCTGAGATGGTTTAACATTTTTCTTGTACTTCTTTCCTGAGTTCTGTCAACTTTTGCTTTATCCCTCTTTCTCTCTCACCCGAGATTTTGAGTGTTTTATTTGTCATCTTCTTTATTTGCAATTGTTTCATTAATTTTTTTATTGATGTTTTAATGGTTTCTAACATTGTGAAATTTTGGGTTGTACATTTTTGTTTGTCCATCACCATATATATGACTCCCTTCACCTCTTGTGCCCACCTCCCACCCCCCTCCCCCCACCCCCACTGCCCCTGGTAACCATAGTCCAGTTTTCTCTGTCCATGTGTTGGTTTATATTCCACATATGAGTGAGATCATACAGTGTTTGTCTTTCTCTTTCTGGCTTATTTCACTTAACATAATACACTCCAGGCCCATCCATATTGTTGCAAATGGGACGATTTTGTCTTTTTTTATGGCTGAGTAGTATTTCATTGTATTTATATACCACATTTTCTTAATCCAATCGTCAGTCGAGGGACACTTAGGTTGCTTCCACTTCTTTGCTATGGTGAATAATGCTGCAATGAACATAGGGGTGCATAAGCCTCTTTGGATTGTTGATTTCAGGTGCGTTGGATAGATTCCCAGTAGTGGGATGGCTGGATCATAAGGCATCTCTATTTTTAATTCTTTGAGGAATCTCCATAACATTTTCCATATAGGCTGCACCAATTTGCATTCCCACCACCTGTGTATGAGGGTTCCTGTTTCTCCACATCCTCTCCAACATTTGTTGTTTTTTGTCTTGGTGATTATAGCCATTCTAACGGGCGTGAGGTGGTGTCTTAGTGTTGTTTTGATTTGCATTTCCCTGATGATAAGTGATGTTGAGCATCTTTTCATGTGCCTATTGGCCATCTGTATATCTTCCTTGGAGAAGTGTCTGTTCATTTCCTCTGCCCATTTTTTATCGGGTTGTTTGTTTTTTTGTTGTTCAGTTGTGTGAGTTCTTTATATATTATGGAGATCAACCCCTTGTCAGATGTATGTTTTGCAAATATTCTCTCCCAGCTGGTTGGTTGTCTGTTCATCTTGATTCTGGTTTCATTTGTCTTATAAAAGCTCTTTAATCTGATAAAGTCCCACTTGTTTATTTTTTCTTTAGTTTCCCTAGCCTGGGTAGACATGTCATCCGAAAAGATTCCTTTAAAACCCATGTCAAATAGTGTGTTGCCTATATTTTCTTCTATGAGTTTTATAGTTTCAGGTCTCACCTTCAGGTCTTTGATCCATTTTGAGTTAATTTTTGTGAATGGCGATAGCACATGGTCCACTTTCATTCTTTTGCATGTGGCTGTCCAGTTTTCCCAACACCATTTATTGAAGAGACTTTCCTTTCTCCATTGCATGTTCTTAGCACCTTTGTCGAAAATTAGCTGTCCGTATATGTGTGGTTTTATTTCTGGGCTTTCAATTCTGTTCCATTGATCTGTGTGTCTGTTTTTGTACCAGTACCATGCTGTTTTGATTCCTATTGCTTTGTAGTATGTTTTGAAGTCAGGGATTGTGATGCCTCCTGCTTTGTTCTTTTTCTTTAGGATTTCTTTAGCTATTCGGGGTCTTTTGTTGCCCCATATAAATTTTAGTATTCTTTTTTCTATTTCTGTGGAGAATGTCATTGGGATTCTGATTGGAATTGCATTGAATCTGTAGATTGCTTTAGGTAATATAGACATTTTAACTATGTTTATTCTTCCAATCCATGTGCATGGGATATTTTTCCATTTCTTTATGTCATCATGGATTTCTTTCAATAATGTCTTGTAGTTCTCATTGTATAGGTCCTTCACCTCCTTGGTAAGATTTATTCCTAGGTATTTTATTCTTTTTGATGCAATTGTAAATGGTATTATCTTTTTGAGCTCTCTTTCTGTTAGTTCATTATTAGCATATAGAAATGCAACTGATTTTTGTAGATTGATTTTGTACCCTGCAACTTTGCTGTAGTTCTTGATTGTTTCTAATAGTTTTCCAGCAGATTCTTTAGGGTTTTCTATATATACAATCATGTCATCTGCAAATAGTGAGAGTTTCACTTCTTCGTTACCTATTTGGATTCCTTTTATTCCTTTTTCTTGCCTAATTGCTCTGGCCAAAACCTCCAGTACTATGTTGAACAGGAGTGGTGAGAGTGGGGAGCCCTGCCTCATTCCTGTTCTCAGAGGAATGGCTTTCAGTCTTTCCCCATTGAGTATGATGTTGGCTGTGGGTTTATCATATATGGCCTTTATTATGTTGAGGTACTTTCCTTCTATTCCCATTTTATTGAGAGTTTTTATCATAAATGGATGTTGTATCTTGTCAAATGCCTTCTCTGCATCTATTGAGATGACCATGTGATTTTTATTCTTTGTTTTGTTGATGTGATGTATCACATTGATTGATTTGCGGATGTTGAACCATCCCTGCGTCCCTGGTATAAATCCCACTTGATCATGGTGTATGATCTTTTTAACGTATTGTTGTATTTGGTTTGCCAATATTTTGTTGAGGATTTTTGCATCAATGTTCATCAGCGATATTGGCCTGTAATTTTCTTTCCTTGTATTGTCTTTGTCTGGTTTTGGTATCAGGGTGATGTTGGCCTCGTAGAATGATTTAGGAAGTGTTCCATCTTCCTCTATTTTTTGGAATAGTTTGAGAAGGATGGGTATTAAATCTTCTTTGAATGTTTGGTAAAATTCACTGGAGAAGGCATCTGGTCCTGGACTTTTATTTTTTGGGAGGTTTTTGATTACTATTTCAATCTCTTTACTTGTTATTGGTCTATTCAGATTCTCCATTTCTTCTTGGTTCAATTTTGGGAGGTTGTATAAGTCTAAGAATTTATCCATTTCTTCTAGATTGTCCAATTTGTTGGCATATAATTTCTCATAGTAGTCTCTTATAATCCTCTGTATTTCCATGGTATCCATTGTAATTTCTCCTCTTTCATTTCTAATTTTATTTACTTGAGCCTTTTCTCGTTTTTTCTTAGTAAGCCTGGCTAAGGGTTTGTCAATTTTGTTTATCTTCTCGAAGAACCAACTCTTCGTTTCATTAATCCTTTCTACTGTTTTTTTGGTCTCAATTTCATTTATTTCTGCTCTGGTTTTTATTATTTCTCTCCATCTGCTGGCTTTGGGCTTTGTTTGTTCTTCTTTTTCTAGTTCTGTTAGGTGTAATTTAAGGTTGCCTATTTGGGCTTTTTCTTGTTTGTTAAGGTGGGCTTGTATCGCTATGAGTTTCCCTCTCAGGACCGCTTTTTGCTGCATCCCATATGGTTTGATATGGGATATTATCATTTTCGTTTGTTTCCAGATAGTTTTTGATTTCTCCTTTAATTTCATCAATGATCCCTTGGTTGTTCAGTAGCATGTTGTTTAATCTCCACATTTTTGTCACTTTCCCAGTTTTTTTTTCATGGTTCATTTCCAGTTTCAAGGCATTATGGTCTGAAAAGATGCTTGTTACGATTTCAATCTTCTTAAATTTATTGAGGCTTGCTTTGTTTCCCAAGATATGGTCTATCCTAGAGAATGTTCCATGCGCGCTTGAGAAGAATGTGTAGTCAGCTGCTTTTGGATGGAGTGCTCTGTATATGTCTACTAGGTCCATCTCGTCCAGTTTTTCATTTAAGTCTACTATTTCTTTATTGACTTTTTGTCTGGATGATCTATCCATTGCTGTAAGTGGGGTGTTAAGATCCCCTACTATTATTGTGTGGTTGTTGATTTCTCCTTTTAGGTTTGTTAATAGTTGCTTTATGTACATTGGTGCTCCTATGTTTGGTGCATATATATTTATAAGTGATATGTCTTCTTGATGGAGTGTCCCTTTTATCATTATATATTTCCCTTCTTTGTCTTTCTTAACCTGTTTTATCTTGAAGTCTACTTTGTCTGATATGAGTATGGCAACACCTGCTTTCTTTTGTTTGCCATTAGCTTGGAGTATTGTCTTCCATCCTTTCACTCTGAGCCTGTGCTTGTCTTTAGTGCTAAGATGTGTTTCCTGAAGGCAGCATATTGTTGGGTCTTGCTTTTTAATCCATCCTGCCACTCTGTATCTTTTGATTGGAGAGTTCAATCCATTTACATTTAGGGTAATTATTGATATATGAGGGCTTAATGTTGCTGTTTTGTCACTTATTTTCTGGTTCTTTTGCATTTCCTTTGTTTCTTGTCCCATTTGTTTTGGACTGCCAATTCAGTTTGGTTGTTCTGTCTTATGATTCTTCTAGTTTTCTCTTTGTTTATCATATGTGGTTTTGCTTTGATTATTTGTTTAGTGGTTACCTTGAGGTTTGGGCAAAAAATCTTGTGTATGAGATAGTCCATTATCTGATGGCCTCCTATTTCCTTATACTAAGTCAATTCAGTCTCTTTCCTCTTCCCCTTCTAAGTTTTTCTTGTTATACCTTATTCTATCTTGCGTTGTGGCTGTGTGTTTACAGTGATGAGGTTAAATTTATTTTTGGTGAATTTCTTCCTTTGATCTTTGAATTTAGTATTTAAGTGGTTGCTAACTTATTCCGGTAAAGATCTACTATTTTTCTGAGTTTGTGTACCTACTTTTCTCCTTCCTCCAAGCTTTGTGTTCCCTTTCTCTTCTTTTTTTCAGGCCTGAGGGCCTTCTTGAGTATTTCTTGTAGTGGGGGTCTCGTGGCCATGAACTCCCTTAGCTTTTGTTTATCTGGGAGAGTTATTATTTCTCCATCATATTTGAAGGATATTTTTTCTGGATAGAGTATTCTTGGCTGAAAGTTTTTGTCTTTCAGTATTTTGAATATATCATTCCAGTCTCTTCTAGCCTGTAAAGTTTCTGTTGAGAAATCCGCTGAGAGCTTGATGGGAGTTCCTTTGTACGTTATTTTTTGTTTTTGTCTAGCTGCCCTTAATATGGTTTCTTTGTCATTGACCCTGGCTAGCCTTACCACTAGGTGTCGTGGTGAATGCCTTTGTCTGTTAATATATATAGGTGTCCTGTTGGCTTCGCTTACTGGTATTTCCTGCTCCTTCCCCAGATTTGGGAAATTCTCAGCTATTATTTCCTTGAATAGGCTCTCTGTTCCTCTTTCCCTCTCCTCTCCCTCAGGAACACCTATAATTCTTATGTTACATTTTCTAATAGAGTCAGATATTTCTCGGAGTCTTTCTTCATTTCTTTTTAGTCTTAGTTCTCTCTCCTCTTCCATCTGGAGTATATCTGTATTCCTATCCTCTAAGGTGCTAATTCTTTCCTCCATATTGTCAGCTCTGTTCTTTAGAGATTCCAGATTCTCCTTTATCTCCTCCATTGTGTTCTTCATCTCCATCAGCACTGATTGGTTTTTCTTTATGATTTCAATCTCTTTTGTGAAGAAACTCCTAATCTCATTGAATTGTTTGCCTGTGTTGTCTCATATTTCGTTGAGTGTTTTTATGATAGCTATTTTGACATCTCTGTCATTTAGTTTATGGATTTCTGTGTCTTTGGGGTTGATTTTGGGGTGCTTGTCATTTTGTTTCTGGTCTGGTGATTTCATATATTTTTGCATTGTGGTTCCTGTTTGGTTTTGTTTTTCCTCATCCTGGAAGTCTCTGGTTGCAATTTCCACCTGCCGCCACTGTCTGGTGGTAAAGGGCTGTGTAGTCTAAGCCCCCTGCGCTCTGCCCCGGTTTTTCTGCTGCGATCCGCAGTTTTGTTTTTTTTTGTTTTTTTTTTTCCAGCTGCAATCCATGGGTCCAGTCATTTGATCAGGTCTGCCACGGATCGCTAGGTCTGCTCTGGTTGGTTGAGCTGCAGAGTCTGGTTTGCGGGGAGGGGGGAGCTCTCTCTTTTGCCCTCTGGGTCCCTGAAGTGGGAGGCTTCTCGTTTGCCCCTCTTTATCCGTTCTCTGGGGTGCTCAGATGTTGATGGTAGCCCTGTGGCTCCTCTGAGTCCTCTGTGCCGGAGTGTCCCACTGGCTGAGAGAGTCCGAAGAGCCATGGTTTCTCCACCGAGGGCCGCCCCTCCCCCCTCTCTGGGAGCCGCACGGACCCGGATCGCTGATCTTATGGGGAGGGAGAGGAGTTCTCCTTACCTCTCCCCACTTCCTCCGGGGACCCAGCACATTCCGCTCTCAGATGTGTGGCAGTGTGGATCCCTCCGCTCTAGCTTTTCACTGTCTGAGATTCCATTGTTGGTCTGTGACTGTTCCTTTTGTTGTATCTTCTCGGGGGAAGAGTTCACGGGAAAGCTCACTCCGCCATGATGCTGACGTCCTCCAACTCTTAATTTCTTGATGTCCTCATGTAACCTGATTGCTACCTAAGGGCCAGCTAATAAAAATTTCTACCAATATCTGTCTTTTTGGATAAAGCTTCACAATTCAAGCATTTTTTCCACTGAAAATTAGTTTTCTATGTCTCATTTTCATAAGGTCCTCCACTTCAAATTATATTAAAAATTATATGTCAGTTTCTGTGTTAAAATGTTGTCGGGTTTATCTATTGAGACACATTTGCAGTTTAAAAAAGTAAACATCTTTCACCAGCAGTTATTATTTGGGGTTTATAGATCTCTTGTAGAATTCAGAATGTTCATAAACGTGGGTGGGAACAAATTACGTCTCTCTTTTCTCTGCAGTGTAACTGAAATTCAGCATTTTCTTCTATTATAAAGGTCAATAACCATCTAACATATTATTAGAAATGACAGTGGGGCCAGCCCCGTGTCAGTGGGGCCAACCGTGGCTTGGCGGTTGGGTGCACGCGCTCCACTGCTGGTGGCCTGGGTTCGATCTCGACGCGCACTGACGAGCTGCTTCTCCTGCCATGCTGAGGCCGCTTCCCACGTGCAGCGGCTGGAAGGATGTGCAGCTGTGGCATGCAGCTGTCTACTGGGGCTTTGGGGGGAAAAATAAATAAATAAATTTATTAAAAAAAAAAAAGACCACCATGATGTAATCTATGCAGAAATAGAGGTACAATGATGTACACCTGAAATTTTTACAATGTTATAAACCAATGTTACTGCAATAAACAAAAAATTTAAAAAAAAAAAAAAAAGAAATGACTGTGATTGTCTCAGTGACAGAAAAGTGGATATTGTTCCAATTCATTATAGTTGTTGCAGATAAATGCCATTGATGCTCATCACTTCTTCAAAGTTTTGATAGTAGTTTCACTGCTATATTTTTAAGTGGGTTAATTGCTAAATATATATATTACTATATCACAATTTTTAATATTTTAATGATTATGTCAATAATTTTCTTCCATTGCAATTTCATGTATTTTATTTTATGCATTTAAAAATATTGTTCTTAGAAGGGATCCATGGGATTCATCAAATTGCCAAAGTGTTCCATTGCCCAAGAAAGGGTTAAGAATCTCTAGTCAAATTCAAGTAGTACATCTCTTTGGTGGCACTTAAAATGTCACAAAGTATAAAAGGAAGGGACAATGAACGGTGGAAGCTCACTTTTCTGTCTATGTGGAATCATCATTAGATTCACCTAGAGTTCTTTAAAAAATCTGTTGCATGAGTCCCATCCCATAGATTTTGATTGAATTGGTCTGAGAGGCAGCTTGAACATGGGATTTTTTAATAGCTCCCAGGAAATTCTAAAGTGCAGTAAAGGTTGATAAAAATTAACCTAAAGGAAACAGTGATGACCAAACATTGGCCACCAGCAAATGGTTCTTTATTGTAGGTGGGGCATTGGATATATATTTTTGGGGAGTGTGGTTGTAGGTCATAATAAGAACATTTTAAGATCATTTTAGTTGCATCATTTTTCACTTGCCTTCAAGTGCTCTTAAAATTCCAAAGGCTTTGCATGGGGAAAAATAAAATTTTAAGGTAAAGCTTGCACAGATATTTTTGAAGTTAACCTTATCCTTAATTTTTCTAAGTAATTTCCCATTAATTTTGCATTAACAGTACGATATCTCTTTTTTTTAAGGTCTTTTTGTGTGTGTGTGTGTGAGGAAGATCAGCCCTGAGCTAACATCCGTGCTAATCCTCCTCTTTTTGCTGAGGAAGATGGGCTCTGAGCTAACAAGATGTCTCTTTAAAAGATAAAATAACTATGTGACTATGGCACCCAGTCGAATTTTGTTTTAATGGAAGTACACGTACCTCTTGACAACTTGATTATAAGCTATTTAATTTGACAGGTTCTTATGGGGGGAAACTACCCATAAGGGGTATAGGTAGATGGATGGATGAACACATAGATAAATAGATATATATTTGTTTCACAAGCTGGCAGGTTTCTTACAATTGATGTTTCAATAAAGCTGCAACGAAGTGAAAGGATGAACAGCTTTTAAAAAATATTTATTGTAATTGGACATTTTAATAACAGCTATAATGAAAGTCCTCTCTAGTTGTCTTAATGGACCTTATGAAGAGCAAACAGCTTGATGAAAGAATGAAACCTTTTTTATTCTTTTGAAGTTGAAAAATTCCCTAGAATGAGAGCAGAGGTTCTCTTTTCAAGGGTGATGGAGCAATATTGTATTGGCTATTACAAGATACATAACACTCTACCCTCTAATGATATACACCTAAAATATACAGGATATACATTTCAGTGCTATTAAAGGAATTGTGTTATGCCCCAAATTCTCCTACTTGCTGGCTCTATGACCTTGGGCAAATTAGAATACACATGTAGTTTTTATCCATCAGAGGAATATTCTGAACATTTATTTATTTTAAATAAATTTTAAAAATATGAAGAGTAAGAGTGTTAAAAACAGTAGAAGCCACTGACAACAAAGATAATAATAAGCATGCATGTGTGCAATGTGATTTGATGGTCTATAATTTAATATTTTTAAGAGAACAGTTACTATTTTTTCCTTTTGAGGAAGATTGCCCCTGTGCTAACATCTGTTGCCAATCTTCCTCTTTTTCTTTTTTCTCCCCAAAGCCCCAGTACATAGTTGTGTATCATAGTTGTAGAGTTGTAGCTCTTCCATATTGGACACCACCTCAGCATGGCTTGATGAGTGGTAAGTCCATGCCCAGGATCCAAACTGGTGAACCCCAGGCCACAGAAGCAGAACACACGAACTTAACGGCTACGCCACCGGGCCAGCTCCTATAAGTTAATTTTAAAATGTATTAAGGCTTGTAGAGAAATGTTTGTCAAGTGCTTTGAACTCTTTGGTGATTGACATTATGTAAACACAAGGGAGGATTTTGATTTAGAAAGGATACTATAAATTTCATACTCAAGATATGACAAGGTACTGAATCAGGGTTCAGCTCAGGGTTAAAAATAAATTAATGAATAAGGATTTTTATTTTATTCTGTAAAATTTTAAATTTAAGTAACAGAAATCTCATCTCAATTCATAACAAATAATTTACATAATGAAGGGAAACACTTTTTGAATCATCAAATAGGAGCGTTTTGACGCTTGTTGTTATTCATAGACCACAATATTCTTATTCATAGACTCTTTGTTGCAGGTCAGAAGAAAAATTAATTTATATGAGACAGGAATGCCATAAGCTCATTTTTGCAGATGAAAATGCTTTGAAAAAAGTCTGCTTTCTTTGCCATTTTTCCTATGCCTTAGTTCATTTTGAATTTTAGTCTCTAAAGTCCATGATGTTCCTTTACATTTCTCCTTGGGTTATGTGCCTGCATTATATACTCCACTCATGTTATTTGCCACTCTGATACTCCTTTCTAATGGAAACAGCTCATTCAAAACCTTCGATGCCTAGACAGTCATAATTTATATGTCCCCCTACACTCATCCCACCCTGTCCGGAGCCAATTGGACTGAGAAGAAACTATTGACCCAAGAGCTAACAAATCCATTTTGTGGTCTGGCTCAACTGCAAAAAATCACATAGCCTATTTTGGAAACTTGAATGAAGAAACATAGAAGAAAGTTGCCAGTTAATGATGAAAATTGTAACTAAATTGTTATTGAGGGAACACAGAAATGGAGTGTCATGAGGTGAAATTCAAAGATGTTAAGGAAATACAAACTGAATTATTAGAGAAGGCCAACTGGTAGTGTGAAATGAAAAGGAAAATATGCAGAATATAGTTGAAAAAGATTACGACTGGAACATCACAGCGAAGCTCCACAATAACTGCTGAAAAATTTTCTAAAGCTTCATTAATTTGGAACCACATTCTAGCTCAAGTCTAGAAACCACTATGGAAGCCAAATACTGTCAAGACTCATTATCTTGGATTTTTACATAATGCCTCTTTATTCATAACCATTCTCATAATACCTCTCTATACATACTAGCTGGATTGTATCTATTTTCTTTGCAATGAAAAGAATGAAAGACAAAAGTACCCGTCTTTCCATTTGCAGCATTTCAAGTGGGCTGTAGATGTATGGGATAAGACTATGAACAACACACACACACTCACACACACACACACAGAATAAAAAATGATAATAAGTTTCCATTTGATTATTCCAGACATTTATGGCAGATGGGGAAGCCATAAAGTATAGGAGCAGATGCAGCACGCTTCAATATAGAGTCATTTGGCCTCCAAAGTGTCTAAAAGGGCTGTATCATCCATACAATGCAGAATATTGTCAAATCTGAGGTGCTACACCACTGTGCTCATTTATATTCTAGGATTAACTAAATAGATTGAGAAAAAAAATCTGATAATTAAAATTTAGAAAATGCAATTCTAAACATTTTTTTTTTGGTTGAGGAAGATTGTCCCTGAGCTAACATCTGTTGCCAATCTTCCTCTTTTTGCTTGAAGATGATTGTCCCTGACCTAATATCATCTATGCCCCAATCTTCCCCTATTTTGCCTGTAGGATGCCCCCTCAGCATGGCTTGATGAGCAGTGTGTAGGTCCATGCCTGAGATCTGAACCTACAAACCCCGGGCCACCGAAGCAGAGTGCGTGAACTCAACCACTACTTCCCCGGGTCAGCCACTTAAACATTTTTTAAACAAATTTCATAAAAATAGATATTGAAGTAAAATTCAGTAACCTAATAAAAGGTAACTACCAAAAATCTACAGCAAACTATACTCTTAATAGTATAAAATCATAGAAGCATTTATTTAACAAAAGTGTAGAGACAAATTTCAGGTTGTGAGAACTTTTGAGCAAAAATATAGAGCTAAATATTAGTCAGTAGAAAGTATTGATCATCAAATGTTATGATACGTGAAAATTTTGATATAAATGTATCATTTATACATTTAAAAAAGCCTTGAAATCCTGTTCTAGTATCAATATTTATGTACATATATAAGGTCCTTAGTAAAAGTTGTATGACTTTAACCAAGTTAATTTTATACAAAATTAATAGTTTTTCAAATTATCTCCTTACAGTTAAAATTTGCTTATGTTTCATTATAACATTAAAGTAAAAAGAGTGAAAGTAATATAAGTATTAAATTTGAGATGCTAAGCTAGAGAAAACCCTATTACTATGTGAATAAATGTTTCTTATTTAAAGCATAAATAATAATATTTTAATACATCAATTAGAAGTTAAAAATAAGTGTTGGGTAAAAGTTGTATTTCTATGAAAACTTCAGAAACACTTGATCATCAAAGAAAACATCTTTTTCTAATTTTTCTTCATATTTCCTCTTTGAAAAAAGCCTATTTTGAAGGGCTAAAACAAGTAATGCATTTTTGGCAGCAGATTCATAACAAACAACAATAACAGGAGAGAGATATAGCAGATCAAAGAAGAAGAATGGCTCATTCAGAATATACGAAGTGAAATGGGATGGAATAAAGTTGTCCCAAGTTGAGCATTTGCTCACAAACCTTAGTCTTGGCTCTATAATAAACAGATCCTGTTTTCATCTTAATATATTTATTCATTAAACTACCCTACACAAAGTTTCTTGAAGTTTTACTTTTATATAAAACAAAAATCAGTTTTCTGTGATCATAGCTACAGTTTAGAGAAAGAATTAACTTTATAATTTAGTAATTTTCCAGATAATTTTATTGACTCCTAACTTTGGAAAATCTGGTTGTGTCCTATTTTTCCAATCATAACTAGAATCAAACTAAATGATTTAATTGCAATTACCCCACAAAGTTAAAAATGCACAATTAATTTTTTTAAGCTTCACTGCAGCATACCTCTCTGTTCCTATAAATGTGCTGTTTTAAGTCTCTAATTTTGTGGTAATTTGTTACAATATTAATTGAAAACTAGTGGAGCAAATTCCAAAGCATAGGCCTAAAGAGACCTTGCTGCTTCTGTGTTCACTCTCTTCAAGTTCTGAGGCACTATATAAACAAATCCAGCTACCTTGCTAGAGGGAACACTTGGGGAGATTGGCACTGGAAGACAACCGTTACCAAATGACAGATAGGTGATTGAGGCTCCCAACTCAGTTCACCCACCTGAGTGATGCTAGCCAACACCATATGAAGTAGAAGTATTACCCAACCAAGTTCAGCCAAATGACAGAATCATGAGAAATAACGTCCTTGGTGTTTTAAGCCACAATATTTTTAGGGTGTTTTTTGATGAAACATAGATATAGTAAGCAACCAGAGAAGGAATATCATTCCAGGGAGAGGGAAGAGTATGTGTGAAGGCACTTAGGTTAGGATGGACATGATGGAATATGCTGAAGGACTCAGAGAATTTCCCCAAATGTATCAGTAACACCAATATAAAGAGCTAGAAAACCAGCAACTCACAAGAAGAATAAAATTAAATAAATCTATATCACAGTACAACTACAAAATCATAACACCTTAAAAACTGCCAGAGAGAATACAGATAACCTACAAAAACTGACAAGTACACTGACTTCTCAAGAGCAATAATTGAAGACAGAAGATCATGAAATAATATCTTTAGCAAAATGAAAGACAATAACTGTGTCAAGTTAGAAGTGCAATTATCTTTCAAAATTAAAGGTAAATAAAGATATTTTCAGGTAACAAAACCTGAGATTTACTTTTAAGGGATATTCTTCAGGAGAAAGAAAACCTCACAAGAGATTTTAAAGAAACACAAAAAATAATAAGCAAAAAAAACATGCAAATGGGTAAATCTTTAAACAATGATAAAATAATATTAACGATGTCTACCTTTTAAGGTTAAAAAGGATAAAATTAAACATTGGGTGGAACATATAAATTTAGATAGGAATTATTGGAATTGTATTATTCTAATATATTTTGTCGGGAAAAGTTTAAGGATATTGATTAGTTTTACACATTGTTAAGCACATTAAAATTTCTATGATGCCTGCACTTAAAGAGTAGTAATAGTATATACTTAAACAACATATAGGTTAGGGATACACACAGCTGTGGTAAAACTATAAAGAAAAGAAGGGAAATAAGTTATACAAAATTCTGGACAGTGATTACTCTGGTGGGATGAAAGGAGATCACATCAGACCCAGGTACAAAAGGGTCTTAAAAACACTGGCAATATTATGTTTCTTAGCTGAGTATTGGTTACATGTGTATTTTATTATTGTCTCTAAAACAATAATCACATATAAATGTGACATATAATCTGTGATAGATTCCATATAAAATATATAAAATTTACTATCTTGTGTGAAGAAATACTTTGCAGACTGAGAAACTCATAAATTACTCCATATTCACTTCCAATGGCATGTAAATAAGCTAGTGTCCATTTCCAATCACTTCATGCCTTTCTATAAATTAATTATATACTTTCACTCTGTAGCTGTTTCCTGTATTAATGGGGATAGTGACACTTGAATTGCCCTAAGTCACAGGCTTGAAAAATGTTGACAATTATGAATTATTTAAGTATCAGGTAGGAAAATCACAACACAAGGCAAAGGCAGATTGTTATGTGAGATAGGCATTCCAATAAATGTTTCCAATTTGTTACATAATATTTCAATGCTGTGATACTGAAGAAGTGAGCAGTTTTCAAGAAAGAACCATATGCAAGTATGCAAGTTTGGAAAAATATAATATCCATTTTCTCCATAACTGGTTTATTGACCTGAATTCTATTATCAACTATAAATGAACCAGAAATATGAAGTTTATACGGAAATGAACTATGTATTTGTAAACATGTGTGTGCTTATATTACAAATTTGTGCTTGAGAAATATCTGTAGTGCAAAATATATCCACCACAATTAAAAATTGTATTAAATGACACAACCTAATTCAAATGTTTTGCTCAGTTAAAATAGTTTTAGTAATAGACAAATGTGTCTCTTGCAAAACAAGAATAACAAACAGAAGTCATCTTTCTTCACATTCAGTTTTTGTATACTACAAAGTCCCGTTCACACTCTTTTTTATCAGCAGCTGAACTAATAGGAGTGAAAACAGGTGACGTCATTAACACTGTTTCTTACTCTATACTCTACAGAGCATTCAAATTCCTTCTAGAGTCTCTATAAAGAACAGGATGATTGGATGAATGCTCCCCAGAGACAAGTTCCATAGAATAATGTACTAACATAGTTATGTACCCAGCTCAAAGTATGCCCTGAAGTGATGAAACTGAACATTAAGTTATTTAAATAGCCTTCTTTTAAACAATGGGGCAATCTGGGTAAAGTGTAACCATGCATCTGTCCCTGGCAGAGAGCTGATTGATGAAGACAGAAATATATATGCCTAGAGAGCTAAAGCAGCTGAGTGCCACTAATTTCATGATTCTAATCAGCATAGAATCTGAAAATATATTTGTGTAAATGTAGTCTCCATGGATATTTTTATGTGTCCTAGATTAAAACTGAACAATGGCTGATTCCTGCAGATGTGAATAACAATTAACAAATATATTAATTCTCCTTATCAGTAAAGATGATTGTTGTTTTGAGAATGATATTTTCCTGCATTCCTTCTTAATAATAACATAAATTTTGCTTGTTTTCCAAAGGTCTTGCATTATGATTTAGACTTAGGCTCATCTCACATTTTCAGGTAGTGTATTCTATTAAGGCAAAGGAATTCTACATAAGCATATAGACGGGTGTTTTATTTGGTATATATTCTTAACTACTGTGAATAATGAATGGCTTTCAATACATATAATATATTATATACAGTGCCAGCACTTCTAACTCAGCATGCCTAAATCGGAATTCATCTTGTATCCCCAAACCTGCTCTTCCTAGATGTTCTCATCATGAAATCTCGTTTGCTGTCTGAGCTCAATCAGTTGTCAAGTTCAGTCAGGTCTTTACCACAATTTCTCTCACACGTATTTCTTTTTTTTTTTTTTCTCTCAAAGTTACATGAATTCAAGTCTTTGTTAGTTCAAGGTTTTTCTATTTCAAGGACTTCTAACCTACCTTCCTGGTTCTAATGTCTGATATTTCTCATCTCTACGATATGCAGTAATTATTACTTATGTAATTCCTTTACTGTTATTAAACTATTATTATCTCTCTATTTCCTGGTAATGTTCTGATCCTTAGTCAAGGAATTAGTGTTGGAGCCCTTCACATTCTGACTACGTCACCCATGCTACTGTTATGTCTGAAGTACACTTTATATGCATCCTAGGCTGATTAGATTTTCTGAAACAGAAATTATTGTGGTAGGCTGAATAATGGTCCACAGATGTCTATTTCCTAATCCCTAGAACCTCTGAGTAAGTTACCTTACATGGTAAAAAAGACTTTACAGATGTGACTAAATTAAGCATCTTGAGATAGTAAGATTATCCTGGATTATCTGGGTAGGCATAACGTAATCACAAGGATCATTTTAGAAGGGAGGAAGGAGGTAAGAGAATAGAGAAGATGTTATGCTACTCCACTTGAAGACGGAGGAAGAGGCTACAAGGGAAAGAATGTAGGTGGTATCAAGAAGCTGGTAAAGGCAAGGAAACATTCTCCATTGAAGCTTCTCAAAAGAACCAGCCCTTCCAAGACTGTCATTTTAGCCTTGTAAGACTCACTTTAGAGTTCTGAATTCCAGACTTGTAACTTGATAAATTTGTTTACTTTTAAGCCACTAAGTTTGTGGTAACTTGTGATAGCAGCGATAGGAAATTAATAGAATCAGGATACATATTTGAATATTGTTTTTCTGATTAGCATAGTTAATTTCATTAAGTTTTAGGAAAGAATAAAGTGAAATAGTATAAGTAAAACTAATATTTATCGATTAAAAAACTAACAAAAACATAAAACCAGGATTATGCATAATTATTCACAAGATCTATTTCCTTTGTTTTCCCACAAACTCATGGCTTTTTTATTATCACTTTGTCCCTCCTTCTCTATCACCACTGAAGATTCAGAATGTGCTATCCAGCATTAAACATGAAAGTTATTCAAAGCTCAGTCTAGGGTCCTTATTGTTCTGTTATTTCTCTCTCTAGAAAATACAATCCCATTTATATGCATAGCTTCGTTACCACTTATACACAGATAAATATGAAATTTTAATCTCCAGATCAGATGTTTCTTCTGAGTTCCAGACCTCTATATCAAAGTGCTTACCTTACATCTCTATCAAAATATCTCAACAGGTTCAAACAGAACTCGTTTTCTTCCTTCAGTCTTGATCCTCTTCCAGTATAACTTGTCTCAGTGAATGGTAACATCATCCATCCAGTTAAGCAATACCAAACAAAAACTAGAGTTATTGATTCATTTAACAAATATTTATTGACCACCTACCAAATGCCAAATCCTGTTCTAGGTATTTGGGCTATTGAAGTGAATAAAATAGACAAGTCCCTGTCTTGTGGAGTGAAAAAGGCAACTAAACAAATAAGTGTTATTTTTATATTTCATTTTATTATTTTATTTTATTTATTTATTTTTGAGGAAGATTAGCCCTGAGCTAACATCTGTCACCAATCCTCCTCTTTTTTTGCTGAGGAAGACTGGCCCTGGGCTAACATCCATGCCCATTTTCTCCCACTTCCATATGGGACACCGCCACAGCATGGCTTGACAAGTGGTTCGTCAGTGCACGCCTGGGATCTGAACCCTGGGCCGCCGCAGCAAAGCGCACGCACTTAACTGCTATGCCACTGGGCAGGCCCCCTATTTCTATTTTATTTTAAAGCTTATTTTTAACATTACAGATGATGCAGGAAGCTCATGTTATATCTCTTTAAAATCATAGTTTGTCCATCTCCATTAATATACAGGTGTAAAGTGAAGAGGAGAGGGGTAATAAAATACTCTACTAAGCCTACTATTGGAATTGACTAAAATATGTCATTTTCTAGTTGGAAAAATAAATCACTTATTTTTAGTACAGATTCTTTTTTTAAAGTAGCTTATAAAACTAATTTTTAAGGGATATAAATAAGAAAGTCACCAAAATGTAAATTTAAATGGCCAATGAACAAGAAGAGATAACTAATACCGCTAGTAAACAAATAAATGCTAATTTAAAAATGCTTCACTTTTCAAACTACTACGGTGACCAAAAATTTAAGGAAATTTACTAACCAGTAATGGTGAGGGTGTGGAGAAACAGGAACTCTCAAATACTACTAACCAGAGTATTAATTGGTGGGACATTTCTGGCGAGTAGTTTACCAATATGCCTCAATGTATGTGCTGTTTAACCAACAATTAAACATTTCAACCTTTGAAAAAAAAATTTCATTTTTAGGATTTCATTTTAAGGAAATTGAAATAATCAAATTGGAAAAGTTGTATCTTATAGCAGTGTTTAAAACAGTAAAAATAACTATGAATAAGTTAAATATATATAGACAGAGATATAGAGATAATCATGTAAGTGAAAAGATAGAGACTACTATGTATATTATCTTTTCATATTTAAAATGAATAACTTTGGCATACATGTGTGTTTATGTATAATTATATATGTGTGCATGTATGAAGTTGATCGTCATTATTTGCTATAGTTGTGTTTTATAAAGTCTCTGTGAACACTGAAGTAGCAAATATGAAACCATTACTCAAGGGGGATACACACACACACATACATCTCACATAGATTATAATATTAAATACTAAAAACAATTAGTCATATTAGATTCTACTTCTTTATCTTACAAAAGAGAAAATGAGGTCTGGAAGTGTTAAGTGACTTGTCTGAGGCTCCCCCACAAACAGGTGCCAGCGTTGGGATTAAATCCTGACTACCTGGCCCTAGAGCCAGATCTTCTTGCACTACACTGCACTGGCCCCTCCTGTCTCCATCCTCTGGTCATCTCTGTATAACAGCTGAAGTAAAAAGGCAAAGCATTGCCTTGTTTGATATTAGCTAGGAATGTGCTTGTCAGATGACTCAAATTTTTTACCACTTTGTGCATTTTCACAAATGACCATGAAAGTGCCATGGATACTGATTTTGGAGTTACAAATACATTGTAGGAAATAGGAGAATGTGCAAATATGGAATCTACAAATAATGACTGACTGTGTATATATGCACACACACACATATACATATATATATACATACATTAGTCTGCGTTCTCCAGAGAAAAAGAAGCAATAGGAGATGTAGAGAGAGAGAGAAATTTATTACAAGGAATTGGTTCACGCCATTATAGAGTCTGAGAAGTCCCAAGATCCGCATTTGGCAAGCTGGAGACCCAGGAGAGCCAATGGTACAGTTCCAGTCTGAGTCCGAAGGCAGAAGAAGACTAACATTCCAGCTTGAAGACACTTAGGCAGAGAGCAAATTTTCTATTTCTCAACTGTATGGTTATAGTCAGGCATTCAATGGATTGGATGTGGCCCACCCACATGGGGGAGGGCAACCTGCTTTACTCAGTCTACTAATTCAAATGTTAATCTCATCTAGAAACATCCTCACAGGCACACCCAGAATAATGTTTAAACAAATATCTGGACAACCCATGGTCCATCAAGTCGACACATAAAATTAACCATCACAACTCCACCCTTTGTCAGTTTGGCAGCCATATGCATTGTGTTAAACCATACTTAATCTCCAAATAGAGACAGTAACAGGTAACACTTTCACCTAACATGATATGACTACCCTGTGTACAACTGAAAATGTAATAACCCAGTCCCCAGAAACGGAGATAAATACTTTGAGTGATGTTTTCTCTTTTCTTTCATATTCTGTAACTTAAATACTATCGTGTAAAATTAACCATACTTAAATACTATGGTATAAAGTCAATACATCTTACGTTACGGGATAAGAGAGGGAATAAGAGAAGGAAGAAAATAAATTTAAGTATACACACACACAAACATACATACAAACATATTCATAACAAAATAAGGAAGATACAACATTTACAGTCCTCATTTCTGCAATTGATAATCTGGTTGTAGCTGGTATTAATAACTACTTCCTTCCACTACCCATTTTGTATTCCTTTCGCCTTCAGCAAGCATCTCAGCTGGCTGTGGTCCTTTATCTGGCAAGATGTATCAAGCCTTCATTCCTGAAGGTATTGTACCATTAGTAGTCCTGCCTGGATTGGGTTGTTGTAGTTTTCCATTGACTTTAATCACAGGGCATGGTAACAATAAGAGGCATCGTAAGGGATTTCCTGTATTCCAGACATATTCTTCCTTACTTCCATTGTGGCATAGTAGTTCAATTTCCTCTTGGTAGTCAAGATTCCTCATCTTAGACAGCAGTTACTCACTTCTTTGCCTGTTGATTCAAAGTATGAGGAGCCCAAAGTGAGCAGGTAGCATTTTTAACTTCCAGGTCAATGGAATCATTATTGTGTCTACTGGTGGAAGCATTCCTCTGGAGTTAAGATGTCTAGGTCAGCAGGGCATATGGTCATAGGAACAGAAAGCAAAAATTTTGTTAGAGGGTCACTAGGAGTAATAGTGAGTGGTACCACTACCATTTCCAACCCTTGGTTCCTGGGTCCATGAATCCTGGCTATGGAAAAAATAGCACCATATATTAGACAATGATTTAGAGCATATACAGCTTTCTGGAGAAACTTGCCTTAGCCCTGCAAGGTATTGCCACCTTGATGGTGTTCTAACTGAGTCTTCAAAAGGCTATTCCACCATTCTATTGACAGTTGGTTGTGAACATGACAAGACCAGTGAATTCCATGAGCATGGACCATTGCCACATTTTTTTTTTTTGCCATGAAGTGAGTTCCTTGATCACAAGCAAGGCTATTTAGAGTACTATGATGGTGGATAAGGCATTATATAAGTCCATGAATAATAGTTTTGGCAGAAAGATTGCATGCAGGCAAGGCAAATCCATATCTAGAGTAACTGTCTATTCCAGTGAGGACAAAATGCTGCCCCTTGCATGATGGAAGCAATCCAGTGTGCTCAATCTGCCACCAGGTAGCTGGCTGATATCCTGGGGGATGGTGCCATATTGAGGATTCAGTGTTGGTCTCTGTTGCTGGCATATTGGGTACTCAGCAGTGGCCATAGCCAGGATGGCCTTGGTGCATGGAAATCAATGTTGCTGAGCTCATGTATATCCTCCTAAGCCTGCCACCATATCCACTTTGTTATTGGGCAATGACAGAGGTGACTAGAGAAAGAGGCTGACTGGTATTCATAGAATGAATCATGCTATACACTTGATTATTAAAATCCTCCTCTGCTGAGGTCACCTTTTGGTGAGCATTCATGTGGGACACAAATATCTTCACATTTTTTGCCCATTCAAAGAGGTACATCCACATACTTTTTTCCCAAAATTCCTTGTCACTAGTTTTCCTAATGTTCCTTTCAAGTTACTCACCATCCAGCTAAAACCATGGGCCACAGCCCATGAATTGGTATATCATCGCATATCTGAACATTTCTCCTTCCAAGCAAAGTGAACAACCAGGTGCACTGCTCAAAGTTCTGTCCAACTGGAGGATTTCCCTTCACCACCGTCCTCCAGGGGTGCCCGAAAAGTGGATTGTAATGCTGAAACTGCCCACTTTAAGGTAGTATTTGCATATCATGCAGAACCATCTGTAAATCAACCTCTAGTCTTCTATCCTCTGCCAAGTGATTGTATGGAATTTCCTATGAAGCCATAGATGCAGGCTGGGAGAGAAAAAGCAGTGTAGCAGGAGAAGAAATCATGGGCATTTGGGCCAGTTCTTCATGTGACTTGTGTGTGTCTTTAGGGCCTGCTCCAACCAGTCATTTATATGATCTCCATTTGATGACGGAGTGCTGCTATGCATGCCCAACTTTATGACTTGGTGGATCAGATAATACCCAGTTCATGATGGGGAACTAAGTCTGAATGGTATCTTGTTGAGGTATGGTTAAGCAATCAGTTTTTACTAAGGCCCAGTAGCAGGTCAAAAGCTTTTTCTCAAAAGGAGAGTAGTTATACACAGAGTATGGCAGGGCTTTGCTCCAAAATCCTGAGGGCTTGTTTCATGATTCACCTATGGGGGCCTGCCAAAGGCTCCTAAGAACATCCCTCTCTGTCATTGACACTTCAAGCACCATTGAATATGTTGAATCATATAGCCCAAGTGGCAGAGCAGCGTGTACAGAAGCATGGACCTGTTGCAGAGCCTTCTCTTGTTCTGAGTCCCACACAAATCTGGTAACTTTTCAGGTCCCTTGGTAAATGTGCCAGAGTATGACATCTAAATGGTGATTACGTTGCCTCCAAAATCCAAAGAGGCCCACTAGGCATTGTGCCTCTGTTTTTTTCGTTGGAGGAGAGGCCAGATGCAACAACTTATCCTTCACTGTCTTAGTCAGCTCGGGCAACTATAATAACAGAATACTGTAGACTAGGTAGCTTACAAACTACAGAAATGTATTTCTCACAGTTCTGGAGGCTGGGAAGGACACTAATCCCATTCACGAGGCCTCTACCCTTATGAGCTAATTAGCTCCCAATGATCTTACCTCCAAATACCATCACATTGGGGATTATGTTTCAACATATGAATTTTGGAGGGACAAAACATTCAGTCTGTAACATTCATCTTAGAAGAGATATCTCAACATGCCCCACACTTCACTGCCCTAGATAATTCACTGAGGCAGAAGGAACCTGAACTTTTGTCCAATTTATTTCCCACCCTCTGATATGCAAAAGTCTTACAATTAAATCAATAGTAGCTGCTAATTTTCGTTTTTTTAAATTATTTTACTGAGGTCATACTAGCTTACAACATTGTGTAAATTTAAGGTGTACATCACTATATTTCAGTTTCTGTGTAGACTGTATTGTGTTCACCACCAACAGTCCGGCTTTTATCCATCACCATGCATATGTGCCCCTTTACCCCTTTTGCCCTCCCCCCACCACCTTCTCCTCTGGTAACCACTAATCTGTTCTCTTTAATCTATGTGTTTTTTTGTTTATCTTCCACATATGAGTGAAATCATACAGTATTTGTATTTCTCTGTCTAATTTATTTCATTTAGCATAATACCCTCAAGGTCCATCTATGTTGTTGCAAATGGCACAATTTTGTCTCTTTTACGTCTGACTAGTATTGCATTGTATATATATACCACATTCACTTTTCCATTCATCCATTGATGGGCACTTGGGTTGCTTCCACATCTTGGCTATTTTAAATAATGCTGTGATGAACATAGGGGTGCATATATCTTTTTGAATTATTGATTTCATGTTCTTTGAATACCCAGAAGTGTAATAGCTGGATCATATGGTATTTCCATTTTTAATTTTTTGAGAAATATCCATACTGTTTTCCATAGTGGCTGCAACAGTTTTAATTCCCACCAGAAGTGTATGAGGGCTCCTCTTTTTTTCCACATCTTCTCCAACACTTGTTATTTCTTGTCTTGTTAATTATAGCCATTCTGATAAGTGTGAGGTGATATCTCATTGTAGTTTTGATTTGAATTTCTCTAATAATTAGTGACATTGTGTATCTTTTCATGCACCTGTTGGCCATCTGTATATCTTCTTTGGAAAAATGTCTGTTCATATCCTCTGCCCATTTTGTGATCAGGTTATCCAGTTATTTGTTGTTGAGTTATATGAGTTCTTTATATAGGTTGGAAATTAACCTCTTGTTGGATGTATAATTTGCAAATATTTTCTCCCAGTTGGTGGGTTGTCTTTTCACTTTGTTGATGGTTTCCTTTGCTAATTCTTGATCACTAAGTCCAATAAGCATAATGTCATCAATATAATGGATGAGTGTGATATACTGTTGGAGGAAAAGGTAGTCAAGGTTCCTGTGAATTAAACTATGATATAGAGCTAGAGAGTTGCTATATCCCCGAAATACGACATGAAGGTATATTGTTGGTCTTGCCAGCTGAAAGGAAACTGCTTCTGGTGGACTATATGGATAGAGATGAATAAAAAGGCATTTGCCAAATTATTAGCTGCAAACCAGGTACCAGGGGATGTGTTAATTTGCTCAAGCAACAAATCCACATCTGGTACAGCAGCTGCAATTGGAATCACCACCTGTTAAAGCTTGCAATAATCCACTGTCATTCTCCAGGATCCATCTGACTTCTGCACAGGCCAAATTGGAGAATTGAATGGGAATGTGGTGGGAATCACCACTCCTGCATCTTTTAAGTCTTGATGGAGGCACTAATCTCTGAAATTCCTCCAGTAATTTGGTATTGCTTGGGGTTTATTATTTTCCTAGGTAGAGGCAGTTCTAGTTGCTTCCATTTGGCCTAATCCACCATAGGATACCTCACTCCACTCTGAAGCCTTTACTCCCTGACTCAGGTCAGGGAACCAAAGTGAGGTTTCTGCTGGCTGTTGAGTATATCTATGCGAATTTTGCATTCTGTGGGGAAATAATTGCAAGATGGGTTTGAGGACCTACTGGGCCTGCTATGAGATGGACCTGAGCTAAAATTTCACTGATCACCTGGGCTTCATAATCCCTTACTCTGAATGGTCGACTGCAGTGATGTTTTGGGTCTTCTCGAATTAGTGTTCTTTGAGAGCCAGGATCTGGTAGTCCCCAAAAGTTATGATTATTTCATTTTCCCTAATGCAGTTACCCTGATACTAGGCCATTGGTCCCTTTGGATAAGGCTGGGAGAAAGAGTAACAGTGTAAAATTTTGGCACTGCACTTGGTCCTCTTAAGGGAAATTGGCCTATCTTTCATTCAAGGAGTTCTGGGTATATAAACTGGATCGAGACTGGGAATTGATTGAGGATCCTTGACTCTGTTTATATGATCCAGTTTAGACTTTTGTTCACTTCACCCAGAACTTTTCTGTTTATAGAGAAGAAATAAGAATTTAGTAGTCTCTCTATCTATTTCACTTTTACAGTTACCATAATCAATGAGCCAACAGCAAGCATAGATCTGCACGAGTCAGACTATTCTGATTGCTGTTTTGACTCTACCATCCATTATAGCAGCCTCACTCACCTTGACTTTGGTGACTGAGTGCTGACACTTGGCCCCTGCCACCTGGAATCCAGTTATTCCCATTGTATTTATATTTGCCAATTCAGTGACTGCAGTCCCATGAAAAGGTCTTGTCTACATAGAAGAGTAATTATAGAGCTCTTCAAGGATGATGGAGTTCCCCTCATAAATTTATTTCTCAGACTTGTGGTGAAAGGTATGTCTTCTGTCCTCCCTGTGTTGGGTGAGTAGGTCCTAAGTGAGATACCCACTCTAACATTCCAATCTCCCTAAACCTTTGAATCTCTTCCTCTGCATTAAAACAAGGCAGATCAAGCCTTTCTAATTAACTCACTGTGGGCCACCTTTTGGTCCAGGTTTCAGGCAACCAAACAAACAAACTGTTAGAGCCCTTCCTAACTCCCTGAGCTGCAACATTAAATGCAGAATTTTTTCTTAGTGAGCTCATATCAATAAAGTCTGCCTGATCCAACGTTTAGTTTATTGCATCATTATCCCACACCTTCAATACCCTATCCATTCTCACACATGTCCCTCAGATCTGTCTATATAAATTAAAATACTCAAGTAGTTCTTTTGATGTATAGCACACACCCACATGGGTCACAATTTATACCTCATCTTTAGAGACCTGCTGGGACTTGAGTCTAGATAATGTCTAGAAGCAAAGAGAGGTGGTGGGGTGGGTCCTGAGAATAATTAGCACTGCCTTGCAGGGCAACTGCTTTAGGGGAGACCATTACAATTTCCTCAGGCAATGCAAGATTAATCCCCTCAGATGGTGGTAGAGGGACCTCTACCAATAGGGATAGAAACACAGCTCTCACAGTAGGTGGAGTCCTCTTCCACTGGCAAAGAAAATTCATTAAAATTTAGGAGCTCAGTGTCCCCAGTTTTGTCAGAGTCTTCCCATACATCTCCATTTCAACTTAAAGGATCCATCTCTTTCCCAACCAATGCTTTCACTTTAACAGTAGAAACCCTGTGAGATGGGAGTTCAACTTGCATTGTAATTCAGTCAGTTACAGGAGAAGATTTTGTTTTTGAAGAGTTTTAGCAATCTTAGCCCTGAGGCTTTAGGAGATAATGGTTTAGTTCAGGGCACACAAAGAAGCTTTCAGATCATTTATGTGGTGCTTGAGCTTGGAATTTGAATCCCTGAGATCATCCTTTTTTTTCTCCACTCTGTCTAGTGACATTACAAACAACCAATCAATCTCTTTATATTCTTCAGCTTTCTAAAAATGTATGAAAGTATCATATATATGGTCATCCAGCTCCTTGCTTCTTATAAGTGGTTGATTAGGAGTATCTAATGGTTATATTTTATGTATCTCTATAGCCAGATCACACCATGGACAATCAATGTTCTCCACTACTGGAAATAGAGTCATTAGCATCTTTAAATCTAATCAGATTAGAGAACCAATTCCAGATACCCTAGAACCTATTCCAGAAACTCATCCTTTAAATTCTCTTCCTCTAAAACCACTCATGTTACCAAAATCTGTATTAGTTTGGGTTTTCCAGAGAAGCAGAACCAATTAATATATATATAGAGAGAAAAAATCAGGCAAATCAGCCTCTCACAGACCCTGGTTGTTCGCTCTGTCCCAAGTGCAAACTTCATGTGGCCCTGCATTGTGTGTGATGTTCTCTTCTCTGGGGCCATTAGTATATGTGATTAATAAACTGCTGTTGTCTTCATCTCTCCAGTCTCTGGTGTTGTGTGCCCAGCCATTCCTATAACTCTAGGGCAGGAATCTCCTCCTCACCAATGGAGTGAATAAGAGGTGATTAAAACAAACAGATATAAGGAGTGCTGGGCAGATTGGGTGGGTAGGGAAGATTTATATGATATGTTGGAAGGTTAGAATATGCCTTTCTGAAAAAGGGATTTTTGAGCAGAACTGAACTAAATGAGGGAGCTATGTATATGTTTCAGGGAGGGTATTCCAGGCAAAGGGAAAATCAAAATGAAAGATCCTGAGGTGAAAATGTGCTTAGCAATTTTGAGGAACAAAAATAAGTTAAAGGATGCTAGAACAAAATGAACCAGGCAAGGATAGTGGTAGATGATAAGTTTGAGAGGCATGGGTGGAGGTGATGAGATAGGAAGGCAGTGGAAGATTTTGAGCAGAGGATTGAGAAGGGTAGAAATAGAAAGACCTATTTTTAATTATTTTTACTACTAATAATAATTATTAATAATAATTAACTATATGAGATGACATCAGCATCATGGCAGCATAAGATATCCCTCCTTTTTGTCCTCCTCTTTTAACAACTAAAATATGGCATCCATCCACAAAAGTCCCTCTGTAGGAGTTGTGGGATCCAGCACCATAAGCAAAGGAACCTGGGAAGAGTTTTACCCACCTGTGCATCTGGTAATAGGCATGATATCAAACCTCTTAATCTCAAGTTCACACACTTGATGTGCAGTAAGCCAAACACGGAGACACTGGTGCTTGGAGATGGAGAAAAGTATATTCAAATCGGCCAAAATGAGAGGGTGGGAGCATAGATTCTCTCAGTCTGCCTTAACAAGAGCAGAAAGCAGGGAGGGTTTATAGAACTAAGGGGCTTGGCAGGAGGAGCTTCCGAGAAACAAAGGGGTCACTCCTGATAAGCCTCCTGGCAATCTGACTTCTGGGTGTCAACAGCTGGTGGGGGCCAGCCTTGCAGTGATCACAACCTCCCTGAAGGCATTCTCTTTCTTCTGCAAAACAAACTCACAAATCCTCATGACCCCTGAGTCACCCCTCAAGTTAAACAAGAAAACAGCAAATTGAACAAGGTGGAAAGGCAATCGTGTTCTTGTTGAATATCTAACCCTCAAGTACCTGGCTTCAGGCAGACAGACCTCCATCTGTGTTGTGGAAACAGCAGGAACCTATAAAATGGCTTCAGCCCCTCTCAGCTGTGGTTGGGAGCATCTGGAGCATCTGGAGAATGCTGACTTGGGTGGACACTCATAGACATGGACAAAAAAGTCTACGTAGAAGTCTAGGTTTCCTGAGGAGAGATGCCAGCACTCCATTGGAGCAAAAAAATAATTATGAGTTTAGATGCATTGGAGATGTAAGAGGAACTTTGTCAGCTCTGACTCTCCTCCAAGGTGGCACAGCATGGGGCTGAACTAGCCAATGGTGACCTCTACTATGGAGGAAAGGGAGAGTAGTGAGTGTGTGCTTGGCATCCTCAGCTGTGCTGGATGCTGCTGGAGAAACCAGTTTCTCTCCCACAGCACCCAGAGTATTGGTGTGAGACATTCATAATGAGGGGAGGAAAGAGATCCAGAAAGAGGCAGATAATACCAGGACGTTAAAGTGATGTGGTTCTGGATGACTGCATTCAGAACTACAACAGGAAGTCATGCACAAATCCCTGGGAAATCCTCACCTGAAGATCCTTCCAACTGGCATTAAGGAAACAATAGTTATCTCTGTAAACTTATCTTCCACTTCTCCCCTTGCTCTCTGCACTCCAGCCACACTGGCTCTTTATTTGTCCTGTAATTTCAGGCATAATCCCAGTCTGGGCTTTCAAATCTGCTATTGCTTTTATCTGGAATTTTCTTCTGCTGATATCCACATGACTCATGCCCTTACCTTCTTTAGGTCTTTGGTCAAAGGTCTTATTTATAGTATGGTCTTTTATGACTACTCTATTTAAATTTTTATTCCCTGATACACTTTCTATCTCCGGCTCTCAATTGTTTTCCTCCATGCCACATATCTCAATCTGATATGCTGTACATTTTATAGTACTTATTTATACATCGATTATCTTAATCCTCCAACTAGATTATAAATTCCAATATGAGCAAGAAATTTTGTCTTTTTCACTTGGTATTTCCTTAGTGCTCAGAAGAGTACAGGCTACACAGTAATTTCCCAATAAATATTTATGAAGGAGAAAAGGAAGGAAAGAAAGAAGGCTGGGAAGAAGGGAGGGAGGGAGTTTTTATTTCCTTCTGTGTGCGATTTGGTAGCAGCTGAAGTATTTGGGGTAATGGATGCCATGATTGGCTTTGCATTTTGATAAGACTGTGCTGGTTTCTGGGCAGAGATAGCCCTGCCTAATTTTCCTACCTTATCTCTTATGACTCCTATTCTTATTTATGATTCTACAGCCACTGGACTTCATTCTGACCTGAAACACCCCAAGCTTATTCTTATCTCAAGTCCTTTGCACTAGCTATTCTCTTGGCCTAGAGTGCACTTCCTCTAGACCTTTTCATTATTTTTTCCTTTTCATTATTTATTTCTCAGATTAAATAATTTTCACCATCACATGGAGAACTTTCCTAATGATTATAGCTAATGTATCCTCCACCACATATCCACCAAATCACTCTCCATAATATACTGTTTCATTTTCATCATACGTCTTCTCATAAATTTAATTGCTTATTTATATGATTATGTGTTAATTTTCTGCCCCGCCCTCCTGCAATAAAATATAAGTTGCATTAATTTAGAGGCCTTGGCTATCTCATTAATTGTTTTATCCCTAGTGCCCAGGACAGTGTGGAAAATCAATAAACAATTAATAAGTGAATGAAAGGATGAAAAGAGAGACAATGTGAATAAAGGCTTAGATGTAGGCGAGGGTTGGCTTCTTTGGAAGATGATGAATTTATCAGGAAAACTAAAAACAATATAGTAGAAGAAAAGGTTAAACAGGTAGGTATAGTGGCATTGGGCCATTATTATTGAGGTCTTTGATCAACCAACAGTGGTTTATGTATTAGCATATTCTTTAATTTTTCTGATTTACAAAAGAGGTCTAGTGAAGATTGCTTATTAAGACACTTGTTTTCTAATTGCTCTTATTTTCTGTATCTATAACTTAGCCCGCCAAATTGCTAGGCCTCAAATTTTAGGGTACATTTAAAAAATGGAAATGTTTACAAATGTTGATCCCAGTGATCTACCACAGAAATTGTGATTCAGTACACTTAGATTGAGTTGTAGGAATCTGAAATTTTGGTAAGCTTTTCAGGAAATTTGATGAAAGTTATATGTGGACTTCACCTTGAGAATACAACTCTAGACTTTGTTTTAAAATGTAGTAGAAGGCTGATTTGTATTCAATGGTTCTCACATATTTCCACTGTAAACAAAGGACTGAGGCCAAAATACTTTGCAAGCTAAACTAGTTTGATTATATTCTTTGCATCTTCCTGCACAAGATATATAATTAAATTTAAAAGAGTTGTATATTAGTCAGCTTCAACTGCCAAAACGAAATACCATACACTGGATGTCTTAAACAACAGGAACTTATTTTTCACAATTCTGGAGTCTGGAAAGTCTAAAATCAAGGTCCGAGCTGACTTGGTTCCCCAGTGAGGCTTCTCTTCCATGCCTGCAGACACTTCTTTCGCTGTGTCCTCACATGAGAGAGAGAGAGAAAGAACAAGCTAAGCTCTCTGGTGTCTCTTCTTTTGATACCATCAGGAAGGCCTCACCCTCATGAACTCTTCTAGGCCTCATCTCCAGATACCATCACACTGAGGCTTAGACCCTCAACATATGAATTTTGGGAGGACATACGTCAGGTTGCAACTGTTGGGCAAGCATTTCAACACCTAAATGTGCCTTACTTTCCTCATTTGTAAAATGGAGAGAGTAATGTCATCCCCTAAGATAAAGCACACAATCTTTTGGAATAGAAATTAAACGAGTGAATATGAGATAGGAAGGAAAGTGCTAGCTAATTAATAGTAGTTTTGAAGAATTCATTATTCTTACATCAAAGAGGTGGGAGGAAAATCTGAATCCATAAGTTACTTTGAATAATTGTATTAATTATTTTGGAAATGATATTTTTCCTTCTATGTGCCATTTATTTTGCCCTAAAGTAAAAGATACATGTTATTCTTATAGTTACAAATAATTTTAAAGAAGAAATATTATTTGCAGATAAATTTGAGGAGAGGACATATATGATTATTTATTCATTAGTTAGTTTGCAAACAATTTTTTTTTAGAATTAATGTTGTCCACATAGGTCTTCTTTTTGAGAATGATCCTGTAAATGGAACACAAGCAAATGAAAAATATTTAGTTGTCTACATGAATAGACTTGTTGGGTGAACTAACCTTAGGGCAGCTAAAACTAAATTAAACATATATGTAAAGAGTTCCAAGAGGAGAGAAGTCAAGATGGCGACATAAGCAGACTCTGAACTCACCTCCTCCCACGGACACAGCCAATTTACAACTACTCGTGGAAAAATTACCCCTGAGACAGAACTGAAAGCTGGATAAGAGGAACTCCTGCAACAAAGGACAATCCTAATTGAGGTGGAAGAGGCAGAAACTCACTTCTAGAGAGAAAAAAATGCCACCTTCACAAGCCGCCAGCTTCACGGTCACCCAGGAGCAGCCCAAAGGTACACAGCCTCCCTGGAGGAGCGAGGCCCTGGGCTGGGAGTGCCCCCAATGTAGGCACTTTGTGGACCCAGCACAATCGAGATGAGTGGCATAATATCTGACTTTGCCTGCTATTAAAACATTGGGGAGTAACTCCAGAAATGCTGGTTCACAAAGAAACTAAAACCAGCTCTTAAAGGGCCCATGTGCAAATGCACCCATTTCAGAAAGCAACCGAAAATCACCAGAAAGAAAGGTGCACAGTGCTTTGCTGAAAAGAGACTCACCTGATAGACTCTGAGTGCATTGCAGTAAAAGGTGAGACCTCTCCAGGGACTGGGACATTGGCGACGGCCATTATTGTGGCCTGGTGTGGGCGTGCTGACACAGACGCCATTGGAGTTCTCCCTGGGGTCTGCTAGCCCAGGGCTGCCCCACCCACTAGAGCGCCGATTTAATCCAACTCAGCCAGGGCAGGCAGCCCACCCTAGAGACTGGCCCCACCCAACAACAAGCCCTAAGGCAAATTGTGGACCTGCATAGATTGGTGACTGGATTCTCTGCAGCCTGGCAACGTACCGACTTCACTGGGGCAGGGCGTACATAACGACCAGGCGGAGAGTGTGGGGCAGTGGTGGAGTGTGTGGGGCTCCTGCCGTGGAGAGACTGGGTCCACTTCAGGAGGTCAGGGCACGCACACGGGGCAGGACTGTGTTGACTGTGCACGTGGACCTGTGGGCAGCAGGGCTTGTCAGCTGCAGAAGATTTGCGCTTCTCAAAGACCCACATAGGAGGTTTGCCCCACCTTCCAAAGCCTGAAACTATTGAGTTCTCCTGTGCCTGAGGCCAGCCCCCCTGAGCTGCAATCCTCAGAGAGCGGACAAGAGACCTAAAGGCTCGAGGCTTATAGCAATTGTAAGCCCCTGAGCCTAAAAACATGCCACGCTGGGTGCCTACTCACTTAAAAGAAATACTGCAACACAAATGTGGTATTAGAACTTGCAGCCAACTGTGCTGGGGCGCCCCACACCTGATAAAGAGACTGAAGGGCCCACAACAACTACAAGCAGCTGAGCATTACAATAGCCGGCCAGGAGCATAACTCAGCCTCCCTGGGCACCTACAGAGACAGCAAACACGCCACAACAGAAGGGCACAGGTAGCCCACATAGAGGTCACCCCGGGAACATTGAGAACTGAGGGAAGAACACTGCAGGCCTTGTAAGGCATCACTTATATAAGGTCACCTATCCAAGAGCAGGAGATGTAACTGACCTACCTAATATGCAGACACAAGCACAGGGAAAGAGGCAAAATGAGGAGGCAAAGGAATACATTCCAAGTAAGGGAAAAAGACAAAACCCCAGAAAAGGAACTAAGTGAAACAGAAACGAGCAACCTACCCGACAGAAAGTTCAAACTAAGAGTGTTAAGGATGCTCACTGATCTGGGGAGAAGAATGGATGAACTCAGTGAGAATGTCAACAAACAAATGGAAGATATAAAAAAGAACCAATCAGAAATGAAGAATACAATACTGGAAATGAAAAATTCACTAGAGGGACTCAAAAGCAGAGTAGAGGATACAGAAGAACGGATCTGTGAGCTGGACGAAAGACTAGAAGAAATTACCCAAGGTGAACAGGTAAAAGAGAAAAGAATTAAAAAGAGTGAGGACAGTCTAAGGGACCTCTGGGACAGCATCAAGAACAGTAACATCCGTGTTATAGGTGTCCCAGAAGGAGAAGAGCGAGACAAAGGGACAGAGAATCTATTTCAAGAAATAATAGATGAAAACTTCCCTAACCTAAGGAAGGAAACAGACATCCAGGTACAAGAAGCACAGAGAGCCCCTAACAAGATAAACCCAAAGAGCCCCACACCAAGGCACATCATAATCAAAATGTCCAGAACTAAAGATAAAGAGAGAATCCTTAAAGCTGCAAGAGAAAGACAAGTTACATACAAAGGAAGCCCCATAAGGCTATCAGCTGACTTCTCAGCAGAAACCTTACAGGCTAGAAGAGAGTGTCATGATATATTTAAAGTGCTAAAAGGAAAAAACTTACAGCCAAGAATACTCTAGCCAGCACCATGTTGTCACTCAAAATGGAAGGAGAGATCAAAAATTTCCCAGACAAGCAAAAATTAAAGGAGTTAGTCAACAAGAAACCAGTGCTACAAGAAATGTTAAAGGGACTGATTTAAGGGGAAAAGAGAAGACCACAAATCGGAAAAATTATCTATTTCCATGATAAGAGGGTAATGGATACAAATGCACAAAAAAGAGGTTAGATATGATATCAAAAACATAAAATGAGGGAAGAGGGGAGTTAAAGAGTAGAGTTTTCAGACAGAGGTCAAACTAAAGAGACCATCAATTCTGTATAGAAGGAGAAAGGAACAGAGACGGACTACTAAAACACTGAGAAAAAAAAAAGTTAAAAAATGGCAGTAAGTACATACTTATCAATAGCTACTTTAAATGAGAATAGACTAAACGCTCTAATTAAAAGGCATAGGGTGGCTGATTGGATAAAACAACAAGACCTATATATATGCTGAATACAAGAGACACACTTCAGACCTAAAGACACTCACAAACTGAAAGTGAAGGGATGGAAAAAGATACTCCATGCAAATGGCAACGAAAAGAAAGCTGGGGTAGCAGTACTCATATCAGACAAAGTAGACTTTAAAACAAAAACTGTAAAAAGAGACAAAGAAGGGCATTACGTAATGAAAAAGAGAACAATCCAACAAGGGGATATAACACTTGTAAATATCTACGCACCCAATGTAGGTGCACCTAAATATATAAAGCAATTATTAACAGACATAAAAACAGAAATAGACAGTAACACAATAATAGTAGGGGACTTTAACACTCCACTTACACCAACAGATAGATCATCCAAACAGAAGATCAATGAGGAAACATTGGCCTCAAATGACACACTAGAACAGATGGACCTTGTAGATATATACAGAGCATTCCATCCAAAAACCAAAGAATACACGTTCTTTTCAAATGCACATGGAACATTCTCCAGGATTGATCACATATTAGGCCACAAAACAAGTCTCCATAAATTTAAGAAGATTGAAATAATACCAAGCATCTTTTCTGACCACAATGGTATGAAGCTAGAAATCAACTATAGGAAGAAAATCAGAAAAGCCACAAATACGTGGAGATTAAACAAAATGCTACTGAACAACGACTGGGTCAATGAAGAAATCAAAGAAGAAATCAAAAAATACTTGGAGAGAAATGAAAACGAAAATACGACATGCCAAAATTTATGGGATACAGCAAAAGCAGTTATAAGAGGGAAGTTTATAACAATACAGGCCTATCTCAGCAAACATGAAAAATCTGAAATAAACAATCTAAACAATGTACCTAAAGGAACTGGAAAAAGAAGCACAAACAAAGCCGAAAATCAGTAGAAGATGGGAAATAATAAAAATCAGAGCAGAAATAAATGAAATAGAGACAAATAAACAATAGAAAAAATTAATAAAACCAAGAGCTGGTTCTTTGAAAAGATAAATGAAATTGACAAACCTTTAGCTAGACTCATCAAGAAAAAAAAGAGAGAAGGCACAAATAAGTAAAATCAGAAAGGAAAGAAGAGAAATTACAACAGCCACGTCAGAAATACAAAAGATTATAAGAGAATACTATGAAAAGCTATATGCCAACCAATTTGACAATCGGGAAGAAATGGATAAATTCTTAGAATCATACAACCTTCCAAAACTGGATCAAGAAGAAGTAGAAAATTTGAATAGACCAATCACCAGTAAGGAGATCAAAACAGTAAGCAAAACCCTGCCCCAAAATAAAAGTCCAGGACCAGACGGCTTCCCTGGTGAATTCTAACAAACATTCAAAGAAGAATCTATACCTATCCTTCTCAAATTCTTCCAAAATTGAGGAGGGGGGAAGCTCCTTAACTCATTCTACAAAGCTGACATTACCCTGATACCAAAACCAGACAAGGACAATACAAAAAAAGAAAATTACAGGCCAATATCACTGATGAACATCCATGCAAAAATCCTCAACAAAATACTGGCAAATCGCATACAACAATACATTAAAAAGATTATACACCATGATAAAGTGGGATTTATTCCAGGTATGCAGGGATGGTTCAACATTCGCAAATCAATCAACGTAATACACCACATTAATAAAATGAAGAATAAAAATCACATGAGCATCTCGATAGATGCAGAGAAAGCATTTGACAAGATACAGCATCCATTTATGATAAAAACTCTGAATAAAATGGGTATATAAGAAAGTACCTCAACATAATAAAGGCCATATATGACAAACCCACAGCTAAAATCATCCTCAATGGTAAAAGACTGAAAGCTATCCCTCTAAGAACAGGAACCAGACAAGGATGCCCACTGTCACCACTCCTATTTAACATAGTACTGGAAGTCCTAGCCAGAGCAATCAGGCAAGAGAAAGAAATAAAAGGGATCCAAATTGGAAAGGAAGAAGTGAAACTCTCACTATTTGCAGATGACATGATTTTATATATAGAAATCCCTAAAGAATCCACCAAAAAACTTTTAGAAGTAATAAACGAATACAGTAAAGTTGCAGGATATAAAATCAACATACAAAAATCAGTTGCATTTCTGTACACTAACACCGAAGCAGCAGAAAGAGACATTAAGAATACAATCCCATATACAATTGCAACAAAAAGAATAAAATAACTAGGAATAAACTTAACCAAAGAGGTGAAAGATCTATACACCGAAAACTATAAAACATTGCTGAAAGAAATTGAAGAAGACACAAAGAAATGGAAAGATATTCCGTGCTCTAGGATTGGAAGAATTAACATAGTTAAGATGTCCATACTTCCTAAAGCAATCTATAGATTCAATGCAATCCCTATCAAAGTTCCAACAACATTTTTCACAGAAATATAACAAAGAATCCTAAAATTTATATGGAACAAAAAACCCCGAATAGCTACAGGAATCCTTAGAAAAAGAACAAAGCTGGAGGTATCACACTCCCTGATTTCAAAATATACTACAAACCTATAGTAACCAAAATAGCATGGTACCAGCACAAAAACAGACAAACAGATCAATGGAATAGAATCGAAAGCCCAGAAATAAACCCACACATCTATGGACAGCTAATCTTTGACAAAGGAGCCAAGAACATACAATGGAGAAAAGAAAGTCTCTTCAACAAATGGTGTCGGGAAAACTGGATAGCCACATGCAAAGAAATAAAAGTAGACCCTTACCTTACACCATACACAAAAATTAACTCCAAATGGATTAAAGATTTGAATGTAGACCTGAAACTGTGAAACTTCAAGAAGAAAACATAGGCAATAAGCTCTTTGACATCGGTCTTAGCGACATATTTTCAAGCACCATGCCTGACCGGGCAAGAGAAACAATAGAAAAAATAAACAAATGGGACTACATTAACCTAAAAAGCTTCTGCACAGCAAAGGAAACCATCAACAAAACGAAAAGACAACCTAACAATTGGGAGAAGATATTTGCAAACCAACAACCCAATTTAAAAATGGGCAAAAGACCTGAACAGACATTTCTCCAAAGAAGATATACAGATGGCCAACAGACACATGAAAAGATGTTCAAAATCATCAACTATCAGGGCAATGCAAATCAAACCTACAATGAGATATCACCTCACACCCGTCAGAATGGCTATAATTAACAAGACAGGAAACAACATGTGTTGGAGAGGATGTGGAGAGAAGGGAACTCTCATACACTGCTGGTGGGATTGCAAACTGGCGCAGCCACTGTGGAAAACACTATGGAGATTCCTCAAAAAATTATGGATAGAACTACCATATGATCCAGCTATTCCACTGTTGGGTATTTATCCAAAGAACTTGAAAACACCAATGCGTAAAGACACATGAACCCCTGTGTTCATTGCAGCGTTATTCACAATAGCCAAGACTTGGAAGCAACCTAAGTGCCCAAAAAGGGATAAATGGATGAAGAAGTTGTGGTATATATACACAATGGAATACTACTCAGCCATAAGAAACGATGAAATCCAGCCATTTGTGACAACATGGATGGTCATTGAGGGTTTTATGCAAAGTGAAATAACTCAGAGGGAGAAGGTCAAATACCGTATGATTTCCCTCATTAAGTAGTAGATAATAACAACAACAAACAAACACATATAGACAGAGATTGGATTGGTGGTTACCAGAGGGGAAAGGGCGAGTAAGAAGGACGAAAGGGATAATTCGGCATAAGTGTGTGGTGCTGGGTTGTAGTTAGTATTTGGGTGGTGAACATAATGTAATCTATGCAGAAGTAGAAGTATAATTATGTACACCGGAAACTTATACAATATTATAAACCAATGTTACTGCAATAAGCAAAAAAAAAAAACATATGTATAGATACTGTATGAAAAATTGACCTTTTTCTCCAGCTTTATTGAGATACAGTCATACAACACTGTGTAAGTTTAAGGTGTACAACGTGATGATTTGATACACGTATATATTGCAAAATCATTATCACAATAAGGTTAGTTAACACATCCATCACCTCACATAATTATAATTGTTTTTTTGTGGTGAAAACATTTAAGATATACTCTCTTAGCAACTTTCAAGTACATAATGCAGTACTGTTAACTCTAGTCACTCTGCTGTATATTAGATCCTCAGAACTGACTCATCTTATATGTTTGTATCCTTTGCCCACATCTCCCCATTTACCCCATCCCCCAGCACCTGCCAACCACCATTCTACACTGTTTCTATGAGTTTGGCTTTTTTTTTTTTTAGTTCCATATATAAAGGAGATCATACAGTATTTGTCTTTCTCTGACTTATCTCATGTGGCATAATGCCCTCGAGGGCCATTCATGTTGTCTCAATTGGCAGGATTTCTTTCTTTCTCATGTCTGAATAATATTCCATTATATACATATATTGTATATATATAATGGAATATTATATATATAATATATATAATGGAATATTATTCTTGGCTATTTTGAATAATGCTGCAGTGAACATGGGGATACAGATATCTCTTTGAGTTACTGATTTCATTTCCTTTGGATATATACCCAGAAGTAGGATTGCTGGATCATATGGTAGCTATATTTTTAATTTTTTGAGGAATCTATATACTGTTTTCCATAGTGATTGTACCAGAAAATTGACTTTTTATAAAAAAAAATGTTCTGTAGTGTGGCAGTGGACATTTTTCTCATAATAAAAAATCTTCGACATTGTCTCACTATACATTTATTTCCACTAAATAAAATTCAAGTTAAAATTAAATTTGAGACTTCTGTCAGATATTTTATACTATACAGATACTTATATTTAAAATATTTTTTTAAAAATCAGTCTTATGGGTTTGGACAACAACTTGTTCATAGATTGTTTATCATTACCTACTCTTGAGGAGAGGGCAGTAATTTAGAACTATTATCTACATGTGTCAACGGATAAATTAAATGCTGCAAGGATCCAGTGACTGACTGGAGTCAAACAGGGATCTAGGTTTCTCTCCAACAATTTCAAAGAATCAATTTTATTTTCCATTTCTAAATCCTTTTCTCTGGTAGAAAAATCATTTTTGGTCACTATGTAGATGCTTGTTTAATCAGAAAAAAATAAACAATAATTTAGTTTTATCATACAGGGAGAAAAATCTTTAAAGAAAGAAGTCGTCTTCTCCAATTACAAATAGTTATGCTAGTGTTTTTAGCGTCTCCTGATCATTTGATTATACTGGGCGTTGGGAATGACAGCCACGGTTCAGCCTCATCCTATGTCTCCTTTTTTATCTATGTGGCACTTCCTCGTAGGTAGGTAACCATGCATGGGTGAATGAACTTGGACTCGAGGTTTAAGCTCTGATCAAAATGGTATTATTAGAGATGATTGGGTATTTTTCAGTCATCTGAATGAGAAGTTAGACAGTCAGATACTAACACAATTAACATATTCCGTTTACTTAACATTCAATATCCATATTTTCTCCTATGTATCACATATTTCTCTTAAAAATAACATTTGAGCTTACTGTGTGCCAAATGTGGTTCTGAGTGCTTTTATGAATTATTCCCCTTAATCTTCGTAATAGTCCAATGAGTAAGTACTATTATTATCTACTTTTTATAGATTATGAAATTGAGACCTAGAGAGTTAAAGAACTTACTCAAAGTTACACAGATAGTAAGTGGTGAGACAGAGTTACGTATCTAAGCAAGCTTGTTTCAGAATCTTTACCCTTAACTGCCAACCTATATCATTAACAAATCCTGTTATTTTTTTCCTTTAAATAGCTGTGTAAACTGTCCAAGTTTCTTTAGTCAATGAATAGGTCAATGTTTTAATCCCCAAGGAGTATTTATTTTAAATCTTTACTTTAATCCCAATAATTATTCATTTTCACTGAAAATGGGGTAGCAAAACATAAGGAAATCAAAAGTGACAGTTTCCTCCTAATCTCACAAATGCTACTGAGTTAAATTCTCTGGATTCCATTTTCTCCATTTAAATCCTGGGATAATGTCTGCTTATTTCTATCATCCCCTTATTATTATTCAAATAAACTTAATATTAGTGATGTTAATTTGGAATTAATATTTCAAGTATATGTTTGGAACTTTCATAAATACTATCTCTTTTAGTTATTTCACACAACACATACACACAAACACACACAATTGTAAATTAGGTATTATTAAACGGTTTTCATGTGAGTAAATTGAGGCACAGAAGTTATGAATTACATCAAGTAACACAACTAGAAAGAGGCAAAGTGGGTTTAAAGTGAAGTCTCCTGGTACCCAGAAATATTAATTTTGTATTACATTATGCTGAGTACAAATTGAGGCTAGTGACTGAAACACACTATAGACCTGAAAACAACACATATTATTGTGAGATGGGTGGCAAGGAGAGAAAAGTGTTCTATGGCTCCATTTTGGTTATAGAAAAAAAAACTTTTGAGGGGTATATTAATTAGGGTAGGCTAGACTGTGGTAACCAATTAAAATATAAAATGGCTCAATAAATATGTAGTTTATTTCTTGCTCACCTGAATCCAGGGAGGTTACAGGTTTATTAGTTCTGCCTTTTCTAAACCTTGATTTCCAGTGTTACCCAGGAGATTGCCATCCAGGTGGCCAGAAAGGAAAAAGAACATGGAGAAAGCACACTGGCTTCTTAAAAGCCTTGTCCTAGAAGCGACACAGATCACTTTCACTCATATGCCATTGGAGATAACTAGTTTAGTGGCCACACAAGACTAGTGACTATACAACTTGCTGGCTGGAAACTGTTACCTAGATACTAGATACAATTGATACTAAAAAGTAAGAAATAAGATTGAGATAGACAGATACTCATCCTTATTCACAGGAAGTTATTACTTGATATTGAGTTCAACAATGGCCTAAAATGCATTGTATATCAGAGGGTATATTTTTTGTTATATGAGGACTAATGGGCCAACATGCATTGAAATGAGCACCCTTGGCATATATATATATATATATATATACATATATACTCACACATACACATACCCACATATCCCTGGGTATTTTTTAAGTGAGAAGATGTGTCTAAGGCAATTATAGATGAAAACAAACAAAATAAAATTATGTAAGTCCCATTTTTGCCACCTGCCAAAGGCTCTTTAATAGCCACTCACTTCTAATCATTCTCAAATGAAAAATAAATAGAATTGTAAATGTTGTTAGAATAATTTACTCTTCTTCAGTAATGAGAAATGAAAAGAATAATTTACTGTTCACACATTTGTAATCAAAATCAAATGAGAACAGTTTTTTTTTTTTTTTAATTTAAGTCTTCAGCTTCCAGGTCATCAGAAGAGAAATAAAACTTTAGCAAGCAAGGACAAAAGTCTCTTAGCTGCATCTGTTATCTTTGTAAGCTGTTGGTTTCTTTGTTAAAAAGGCTTTCACAAAATAAGGTAGCTTAAAAATCAACTTTAAACATCTCTATTCTGATTCCAAAGACTGAGAAAATACTTAAATGAGGCATAAATGTCAGATTTTGTTTGGCAGGCAGAATAGAATAAAGTGATGGTTGTTTGCATGCTGCTACAAAAGCGCCTTTAAGGACATGAACAGTGATCATTTTAACTGTAAAATAAATTTAGTTATTGGATCATTTATATAGACCTAAATCCTATTTAGAATGATATTAAATAAAGAATGAACTTTCACCCTGTTACACTCTCTATACTACCCAAATATTATTATATTACTTTTATCTCCCCTTCAAGGTCAATGAATTGACAAACATATAGCCTATATAAGAGCTATATGAAGAAGAACTGTATCTTTTTATCAATGTGCCACTTTCAATGGTATGATAAATTTACCATATGTTTTTAGTTCCCACGTTGGAAACCTAAATGTGAAAAGCACACATCAACAATGGGACAGTATAGCTAGCTTTTTCTTTCTCTGTATATTTCTCAGTCACTTAAATTCTTCTGGGTCAGAGGAAGTTGAAATCACAATTTTCGTTGTTTTCATTACTAAATTATATGCTGCTTGAGTTTTCTTTGCAAAAAATATAAAGGTCTCATGACTTGTTTGAATGTTTAAAGTACATATAGAGAACAGGTTTGATGTGATCATGATTATTGAAGCTTTAACCTTGAAATGACTAAATGATATTTTAATAGACCTTATCATAGGCAAAAGTTGATTTGTACAACTCCTTTCTTTCAAATATTCAAAATATATGTTGATTATTACTGGATCACAGAAGTTTCACAGTTGTTTTTGTCATGCTAAAATATCTTTAGTTAAAGAGAATGAATTTTAATTGACTCACTTATGTAGCTCCAAAAAGTAAAAGGGCATTATACAACTGGACAATGGTATTAGATTCTCTCTCTTGAGCTATCTGAAAAGATGAGTAACATTCACCACTACTTATAAGTCTTTTTAGCTACATAGAATCTACAATGCATGCAAGTTAGAATTGAGAAGATATAATAATTTTGACATTTTTTCATTGTAGTTTAAATATATAGACAATAAGCAAAAATGGGTTTATTTGGGATCAGCAAAACATTGCAATTTGGGATCTGCAACCGTGGTGAGCCACATGCAAGTCTCCATCAACAAGGAGAAGAAAAGCACTTCTACAAAGGGGAAGAAGTTGGGAGGGCTATGATAAACAAAGTGTCGATTGGAGGAGACTGGGAGTTTGAAGTGAGTGGATTTCATCAGCTGAGTTGTGACAGTCTTTCATTGGCTGAGCTGTTGCTAGGCAAGAAGAGGAAGTCTTGCTTCTTCCTGTTGAATTCTGCAATCATCATAGGGCATAAGAGCTCCCACTTTTGGCCTCCTGACTCCATTTTAAATGAGATTTTTTTTATTAATTTTCCCAATATAAAAATTATTTGTATCTATCACCTATCTTTTAAGCAATGCTTCTTTTAGTTGCTTTAGCTACATTTTTAAAATAGAACTTTCTGCAAACTAAATTAACAAAATAACAAATGAAAAGTAAAAAAAATATAAAATTAAGGGAATATTGTTCCTTAGGAGACTAAAACTAGTTTCAATTTGACTCAGAGAGGAGGGACATACGCCTGTGATCATATTAGAAACTAATTTTGTAGTATAACAGTTTTATTTTCATAAGTATATATCTAATTAACTTCCATAGTTCTTTGTGTTTCTAGTGACTATTTGCAAAATATTATCTAACCATACCCACAACCCTCTTGAAGTTCTTGGTTCAGCAATGAATTGTATAATATAAAAAGAAACACAACTTGGAGCATTATTAATAAATATGAGCTATAAGGAGAAGCATCTGGGATTAATGAAGTTCAGAAGAAAATATAACTGAGAAGCATGAATTTTTCAGTCACTGTGGGTTTTAGACCTAGCTAAAAGGCAGATGAATTGACTGTGTTTACTCTTGATAAAAGTTCTTTACTCTGTTTGTCTTCTAAATTTACCTAGGTAATTATAAATTATAAGCCTGGGAGAAGCATGTGTATTGCTAAGAGCATGAGGATTGCAGTAGGACACCTTTTGGTTGAAATTCTGAGTATTAACAATTTTGAGTAACCTTGCATAATCTTGAGAAAATTATTTAAATTCCCTAGGCCTAATTTTTATCTTCTATAGGGTGATCATATTTTTTGTCATCCAAATCAGTATACTTTTCAAACAGAAAATGGAATACTAACATAAATTAAGATTTTAAAATTTTCAAAATACTTATTTGGTGACTAATGCCATAGTTTTGTTTTAATGTTGAACCTAGAATATAGTTTAATCTAAAATTATAAATAAATTTTAAAGCAAAATAAATAAAAACTATATACATATATACACAGATAAAAGCAAAATATTTTTATAGATTATATTGATTATATCAATATAAAATACCATAACCAGAAGAATTTATTTCAGACATATTCACATTCTTTAGTTAGTATTTTTAATTATACTGGCCTCTAATACTAATATTGCTATTTTCTGAAGAATAGATATATTTTTTACAGTTGTCTTAAGCACTGCAATTACATTGCTTATAGTAATCTTTAAAATTGATTTTATAGACTATATATTTTGAAATTGTTGAAACCTTCAACTGACTCTTCATTTTAGATGATATTTTCTAAATTTATTTTAAAATTTACATACACTGAATTACTCTTTTTTGTTTTATAATTTTATGGAGTGTGATAAATGTATGAAGTTCTGTTACCACAACTATAATCGAGATACTGAACAGTTCTATCACCCCAAAAACTCATGCTATGCATTTGTTGTCAACGGGTCCCCATACACTTACCTCCTTTATTTTGCCTTTTCCATAATGTCATATAAGTGAAATGATAACAGTATATAGTCTTCTTTGAATCTCATTGCTTTCACACAGTGTTACCTCTTTTCCTACTTTTTTGGAAGAGTTTTCAAAGTTTTATATTAATTCTTCCTTAAATATTTGGTAGAATTTACCAGTGAAGCCATCTGGGTCTGGGCTTTTCTTTGTGGGTAGTTTTTTTTTAATTACTAATTCAATCTTGTTACTTGTTATACTTTTATGCAGATTTTCTAGTTCTTCTTGAGTCAGTTTTCATAATTTGCATCTTTCTAGGAATGGTCCTATTTCATCTAGTTTAATTAATTTGGTTGCATGCAATTATTCATAGTATTCATTCATAATAATTTTTATTTCTGTAAAGTCAGTTATCATGTCCCCTCTTTCATTTTTGATTTTAATCATGAGTCTTGATGCTTGTTTCTTGGTCAAACTACAGGTTTGTCCATTTTTTTCATCTTTTCAAAGAACAAACATTTAGTTTTGTTAGTTTGTTGTTTTTCTAGTATCTATTTCTTTAGTTTCTACTCTAATCCGTATTATTTTCTACCTTCTGCTTGTTTTGAATATAGTTTGCTCTTCCTTTTCACGTGTCTTAGGATGGAAGATTAGGTTGTTAATTTGAGATCTTTATTCTTTCTTAATGCAGGCATTTACAGCTACAAATGTACCTCTGAGCACTGTGTAAGCTGCATCCAATAAATTTTGGTATGTGTGATTTGTTTTTGTTCATCTCAAAGTATTTTATAATTTCCCTTGTGATTTCTTCTTTGTCCTATTGGTTATTGAATAGTGTGTTGTTTAACATCCATGTATCTTTGAACTTCCAAAATTTCTTTCTAGTATTCATTTTCAATTTAACTCTATTGTGATTGGAGAAAATACTTTGCATTTTTAAATTTATAGAAGTTTGTTTCATGGCATAGTATATGATCCTTCCTGGAGAATGTTCCATGTGCACTTGAGAAGAACAGTGTTCTACTGTTGCTAGGTGGAGTGTTTGATAGATGTGTTAAGTCTAGTTGGGTTGTTTGGGTGTTCGAGTTTTCTATATCCTTGCTGATCTTCTGCCTAGTTGTTTTATCCATTATTGAAAGTGGAATATTTTCTCTAACTATTATTGTTGAATTGTCTATTTCTCCCTGCAATTCTATCAGCCTTTGCTATATGTATTTTGGTGCTCTGCTGTTCAGTGGATATATTTTTATAATTATTATAACTTCCTAATGTATTGACTCTTTTATCATTACCAAAAAATTTACATCATTACTAATAACAATTTTGGTTCTAAAATCTATTTTGTTTTATATTAGTTTAGCCACTCCAGCTTTCTTATTGTTTCCCTTTGCAGGCTACATCTTTTCCCATCTTTTTATTTTTAACCTATTTTTATCTATGAATACAATATGTCTTTGAGAAGATGTCTAAGCATGTCCCCTGTAGACATCATATTGTTGAATCTGTTTTATTATTTTTAATCTAGTTTGACAATATGCATCTTTTGTTTGGATTATTTAATCCATTCACATTTAATCATATTCCTAATATATTCACATTTATGTCTACCATTTCACTTTTGTTTTCTATATGTCTCAAGTTTTTTTTGATTCTTTATTCCTCCTTCACTGCTTTATTTTGCATTAAGTGAATATTTTCTACTTTAAGATTTTGATTCTTTGAATGGATGTTTTACTACATTTTTTAGTTATTTCCTTAGTGGTTGTTTTAAGGCATGCCATATGCATCTTAAATTCTCAGAATCTCCTTTAGATTTATACTAACAATTTCAGTGAGATGTAGAAATGTCACTCTTATTTAGCTCCATTCCATTTTCCCTCTTTTTGTGCTATTACTTTTATATGAATTACACCAAATATGTTGAAAACCTAATGGTATATTGTGATAATTATTACTTTTGAAAAATTTTATGTCTATTAAAGTAGGTGATAAAAGAAAGGAAAGCAAGTACACATTTATAAGATTTGTTATAACTTCTATTTTAGCATTTCTGATTCTCTTTATTGCTTTCTGTGTATTTAAGTTACCATTTGGTGTCATTCTTTACTCAGTTTCATTTTGCTTTCACTCACTCCTCTGCTGTTGTTGTCATATATATTAAATTTCTATATGCTATAGACCCAACAATACAAATACATACATATTGTTTTGTACATTTTCTTTTTTTACATAAGTTAAAAATTGAGAAAAAGTGGACATTTATTCTGCCTCTTATAACTGCATAATTGCCTCTACCAGTGATCTTTGTTTTTTGCGTGGTTTCGAATTTCCTTATGGGTTTACTATCTTTCAGTCTGGATAACTTTTAGCAGTTCTTGTAATATAAGGCTACTAGGAATGCGTTTTAACAGTTTTTTTTTTCTTCTGGCAAAGTCTTTGCCTTCTTTTTTGAAAGATAGCTTTGCTGCATATAAAATTCTTGGTTAACAATCTTTTTTTTTCAGCACTTTGAATAAGTCATCTCACTGCCAGTTAGGCCTCCATTTTTTCTGATGAGAAGCTGTTGATATTTTGGGGGTTCTCTTGTACATGATGATTTGTTTTTCTCTTCCTGTCTTCAAGAGTTTCTCTTTCTCTTTGTTTTTTAGATTTTCTACTATATTTCTGGATGTGGATTTCTTTGCATTCTATGCATAGTTCATTGAACTTCTTGAATGTTTAATTTAATGTTTTTCAGGAAATTTTGGAAGTTTTGAGCCATTATTTATTCACATATTTTTTCTGCTCCTTTCTTTTTCTCCTTTCCTTCTGATAATCCAAGTATGTGTGTGCTGTTGCATTTGAAGGTACTCCATATTTCTCTGAGATTCTGTTCATTGTTTTCATCCTATTTTCTCTCTTCCTTAGATACTGTAATGTCTATCAATCTATCCTTAAGTTTGTTGATTTTTTTCTTATGCAGTTAAATTCTACTGTTGAGACCTTCTAGTGAATTTTTCATTTTAGTTCTTGTAATTTCCAACTCCATAATTTCCATTTGGTTCATTTGTTATGATATCTATTAATTGATATTCTTTATTTGATGAAACATTGTCATCATACCTTCCTTTACTTGTTTAAGCATGATTTCCTTTAATTCTTAGAATATATTTAAATTGGCTACTCTGAAGTCTTGAACTGTTAAATTTGATATTTGGCCTCTCTCATGGGCAGTTTCGGTTGCATCCTTTTTTACCTATATGTGTCATAATTTCCTGTCTCTTTGCACATCTCATAATTTATTGAAAACTGGATATTTTAGATAATATATTATAGCAACTGTGGATACCAATTCCCATTCACTTCTATTGAGGGCTTGTTTTTATTGTTGTTTGATTGTTTATTTATCTAATGACTTAGCTGGACCATTTTAGTACTGTTTATTTCCCCTAAAGTGGGGGGACATGCACATAGTCACACTGGGATGCATGGTTGTTTTAGTAGGGCTCTCTACCTCTTTCCCTGATATTCTCTGTTAAATGGTCTGTTTCATTTGATATTACCCCAGTCTTTAGGCTCCAGTAATTACCAGTTGTTTGCTCTATTTTTAACAATGCCCTGGGGATTAACTTAATACTTTTTTTTTCAATTGAGTTGTGAAACAGTTGATCTTGATGCCAGTCTTTGAGCTTTGTTCTGACTCCAGGAGGGCTCTTAACTCTCTCTTCTCTGATTCTCACTGGTGAACTAGCTGGCTTATTGTTTATCATTTTGCTCTTAATTAGGAAGATGTATTATTATTATTATTATTATTAAAGATGGCAAAGCAGACTTTATTTAGGGTGTTGTACATTGGGGTGTTGTAATAGTGGCGAGAGATTGGGTTCAGTTCTCAATACAAAAAAGACAAGTGGAAATTTATAACTAAGGAACAGCGTAAGGGACAGTGGATGGAAAATTATTAAGAGGAAACATCAGGGGTAAGGGGGATTTGGGCTACACCAACTCAACAGGATTTTTACTGAAGAAAAATCAGGGTAATAAGATATTGAGAGTAGGGGATAAGGAATTTGATCAGATATCAAGGGGGTGGGGACTTTTACTGAACTGACCCAGCAGCATTGTTACTAGAACTGTACTAAACTGGCCAAGGACAGAACACAAGATCAGAGACTGGTCAGAAAAAAAGACTCAGAGGAGACTGACTCAAGTTTGGTCAAAGGAGAAAGTCTCTGTCCCTTCTCTTGTTCAAGAAAAGAAACTATATTCCTCTTTCTATTGAACAACATAAATCCATTTTGCATTTAGTGGAGAATATTTGCTGGATGGTGGAAACAGTCAGGCATTTAATGAGGGGGGATTTCTCTGAAAATAAAAGAAAAACAAAGATTAATAATTGGAAACCCAGTTTCTGAGTCCCAGGGACAGCCAGTGGAGAAGATTTCCAGATGTTGGGCTCAAGCATGACAGTGGTGATCTGATGAATTTTTTGATTTGCAATTTGATTGTCTTTGGTGATGGCATTAGGTGTTCCAGTAAACTTTTTCAGTGGCCCATACAGCAGCAGGCATGAATGCTGTCCATCTGTGATTTGCTGTGGTTATTTCTTTGAAGTTTGTATCAAGCCATCCAGGTTCAGTTTGCAGGGCTTTGGGAAAAGAGCAACTATTGAGGAGCTATTATTTTTGAGAACACCCTTAGGCTTAATCTTCCCAATCTTCTGTTTCAAATAAAGTTAGCTCCTTTGGGGAGAACTTTGGTGCACTTCTTTTCTTATGTACTGCTTCTCCACCTGGGCAAAATATCTGAGGCACTACTGTGGGCACTGAGTAGGGCAGTAGCCTTTGGTCTCAGCTTGCTTTTATCAGCATATAACTTCTGCCCTATAAGCAAGCTAAGGTAAGGGCAATTAGGACCCAGCACTCTCAGCCTGCTACACCTAAGATAGACTCTCCATCCCATAGGTAAAGGCTGAATAAACAAGTCCCAAATATCTCAGCCACACTCACCAGGAATTTACTTTCTTCAATTTGGAAGTACTGGGGATGAGAAATGCTGGCCTTATGCTCTTCCAAGAAAGATATAATGACCCCTGATTGGGAATTGAAGGAAGAGGGAACTCTATCTTCTTGGCCACATCCACCAAAAGTGAAATTTATTTCAAGATGAGCTGGGTCAAAGGGAGGGAGGGAGGGAGCAGGGATATTATACATTTCTGTTTCAGTTTACGCCCAATTTTTTAAAAACTTTAAATTTTTTTTGGAATAGTCTTAGATTTGCTGGAAAGTTGTGAGAATAGTCCTTGCTCAAATGTCTCATACTCTCACTATACTGACTGAGTTTTAGTACAGTCGTGTGCCACTTAATGACGGAGATATGTTCTGAGAAATGCATTGTTAGGCAATTTTATTTTTATGCGAACATCTTAAAGTGTACTTTCACAAACTTAGATGATATAGCCTGCTACACACCAGGGCTATGTGATAATAATCTTGTGGGACCACTGTCATATATGTGGTCCATCGTTGACTGAAACGTCGTGACTGTAGTTTTTTTTTTAATAGATATTTCCTCATTTGCTCTGTTGTTCCTTTGACAATTTCCAGAGATTTTAAATTGTTGGATTTTTAAATATAGTTTTCAATAACTTTGCTTTGTTTTGCCTGGGAGTGAATCTGGGGCACTCTTCAGGCTACCATCCTGAAAGTAGAATTCAATCTCATACTGATTTGAATTTATCCTGATTTATAACGTAGGGAATAGAACTAATATAATATTTCCCCATAAGCTATCCAATTATCTTAATATTTACTAAAAACATTTTTATATTTTCTTCAGCCATTTATCACACACTAAATTATCATATCCATTGGCTTTACTTCTAGATTTTCCATTTTGTTACAATACCCTGTCTATTAATAAACATCTAATATATTTTAATTATATAGTCTTTACAAGCTGCTTTAATGTCAGATATTTTTATACCTATTTCTGACAGTTTTAATAAGTTTGTTATTCTAAGTGTGTTTATTATAAACTCTTTGAGATCTACAGGGGAAAAAGAACCTGATATTAAATTTATTAGGATGACTAAAATTTATAAATTTGCCATGGGATAAGTGGAATATTGATAAATATGTCTTCTTTTCCAAGACCATATAATATATTTTTCTGTTTTTAGTCCATTCGGGCATCTTAGAAGTATTTTATATCTTTCTCATACAGGCTACATATATTTCTTGTTAAGCTTATGCTCAATTATTTAAAGTATATATTTTTAATTTTAGAGTAGTTTTAGATTCACTAAAATAAAATGTTTAGGTAGTACAAAAGTTTCTATATACCCCACACCCAATTTCCCCTATCATTAACATCTTATGTCGGTATTGTATATTTGTCACAATTAATGAATAAAAGCTGATACATTATTGTTAACTGAAGTCCATAGTTTATTCAGATTTCATTAGTTTTTACCTAATATAATTTTTATATTCCAGGATTCCATCCAGGATGCCACATCACATTTAGTCATTGTGTCTCCTTAAACTCTTCTTAGCTGTGACAGTTTCTTAGAATTTACTTATTCTTGATGACCTTGAGAGTTTTTAGGAGTAGTTGTCAAGTATAATGTAGAATGTCCCTCAATCGGGATTTGTCTGATGTCTTTCTCATGAATAGATTGGGGTTATGTGTTTTGGGGAGGAAGACTACAGAAATAAAGTGCCATTTTCATCACATCATATCAAGAGTACATATTGTCAATATGACTGAAATCACTGATGATGGTAACATTGATCATTTGGCTGAGGTAGTGTTTGTCAGGTTTTTTTTATTGTAAAATTACTCTATTTCCCTGTCGATAACGTACTCTTTGGAAGGAAGTCAATATGTGCATCTCACATTTAAGGAGTGGCCATTTATGCTCCACCTCCTTGGGGGGATATAATCTCCATAAGTCATTTGGAATTCTTCTTCACAGGAAACTTGTCTTTTCTATTTCATTAATTTGTTCAATCATTTATTTATATCAGTATAGACTCAGAGGTACTTATTTTATACTCTGAGTTATTTTATACTTTGGTTATTATCCAATATTACTTTGGTTACTCAAATTGTTATAGCTTTGGCTTTTGGAGCTGGCTTCTGCATCCTTTTGATATATTCATATCATTCTAGTTTTTTTTGTTGTTTTTTGTGTGTTTTTTTTAGCACTTCTTTACTCTCTGGCACTAAAAGATGCTCCAGGATCAGCTTGTATTTATTGCCCTAGTCCTGAAATTAGTCCTTTATAGCCAATTTTAAAATTTATTTTGTAATTGGGATATTCTCATCCTTTATATTTTCAAATTAGTTTTATTTTTATTCATGAATAATATTAACTTGTATAAATTAATGGGGTTACCTGATAACTTCTTAAATTTCTTGCTTGATATAGCAATTTTTCCATGGATTTTTATTAGTTTTACAGATATATAGCCATATCATTTACAAATTGGGCTAGATTAACTTTTCCTTTCTGATTCATGTACTTTACTTGTTTTCTCTTGTTTAATTGCATTGACTAATATCTACAACATAATATTATATATTAGTAGAGATAAAGGGCATCTTTGTCTTGTTTCTGACAATAACAAGGATGCCTATATTGTTTTTCTATTAAGTCAGATGCTGTTTCCTCTGCTTTGGATATTCTTCCAACAGATATCTTGATAGTTAAGTCCATTGCTTGTTTCAAGTCTGTTTTAATATATCACCTTTGCATTGAGACTCAGTCTAAATACCCTATATAAAATTGCACTCACTCCCACCCCACACATGCCATCAAGACTTCTAATCTCTCTTGCATGGCTCTATTTCCACAAGACTTGTACTTCCAACATACTATATAGAGAATTTATTTATTAAGCTCCTTGTGTATTGTCTGTCCCCCTGATGAGGATATAATCTTTGTGAGGACAGATATCTTTGTCTTGTACAATGATCATTCTCACACCCCAGAATAATGTCTAGCACACAATAGTTTCTCAAGCAATATTTGTGTAATGAATGAATATATAAATTATTCCTCTCAATCATCAGAGTATTCCATTTTTACCTCTTTTATAGCTATACGTTTTTTATCTGTTTTATTTGTATACCTTGTATTGTACTAATGTTTTAGCCCCCAAGAGAGTAGGAACTGTATCTTACTCATATTTTTATTCATTCCTAGATCCAGAAATGTGCATCATATGTAGTAGGTATTCAAAAACAATAAAAAATTAAATAAACAGACTTGTTTAATTGTTACATGTGTATTTGCAGACCCAGATCAATAAGGAGATCTGAATCTGCTTTTGTGTATCAACCACGAATCTAAAGGACATTGTTTGAATTGTACCCTCTATTTTTTTTTATTGAGGTATATTTGAGATACAATATTGTATTAGTTTCAAGTGTAGAACATAGTGATTCAACATTCATATATATTACAAGAGGATCATCCTGATAAGACTAGTAACCATCTGTCATCATACAAAATCATCATATTATTATTGACCATATTCCCTCTGCTGTACATTACATCCCTGTAACTTATTTTATGTCTGGACGTTTGTATCTCTTAATCCTCTTTACCTATTTCTCCTTTCCCCTCACACTCCCTCCCCTTGGCAGCCACCAATTTGTCCTCTGTATCTGTGAGTCTGCTTCTGTTTTGTTTTGTTTGTTTTATTTTGTTAGGTTCCACAAATAAGTGAAATCACGTGGTATTCTTCTCTGTCTGATATATTTCACTTTGCATAATGCCCTCTAGATTCATCCATATTGTCACAAATGGCAGGATTTTATTATTTTTTGTGGCTAACATTCCATTATACACACACACACACACACACACATATATATACACTATTACATATATATATATATATCACATCTTCTGTATTCATCCATTCTACCAATGGACACTTAGGTTGCTTTCATATCTTGGCTATTGTAAATAGTGCTGCAATTAACATAGGGGTGCATATATCTTTTCAAGTTAACATTTTCATTTTCTTTGGATAAATATCCAAAAGTGGAAACACTGGATCATATGGTAGTTCTCTTTTTAATTTTTTGAGTAACCTCCATAATGTTTTCCATAGTGGTTGCACTAATTTACGTTCCTAACAACAGTGCACAAGGGTTGCCTTTTCCCCACATCATTGCCAACTCTTGTTATTTGTTACTTTTTTGATAATAGCCATTCTGACAGGTGTGAGGTGATATCTTGTTGTGGTTTTGATTTGCATTTCCCTAATGATTAGTGAGTTTGAGCCTTTTTTCACGAGTCTATTGACCATCTGTATGTCTTCCTTGGAAAAATGTCTATTTAGGTCCTCTGCCTATTTTTTAATCAGACTGCTTTTTTGATATTGAGTTGTATGAGTTCTTTATATATTTTAGATATTAACCCTCTTATTGGATATATCACTTGCAAATGTATTTTCCCAATCAGTAGGTTGCCTTTTTGTTTTGTTGATGGTTTCCTCCACTGTGCTTTTTAGTTTGATGTAGTCCCATTTGTTTATTTTTAGAAAACAATCTCATTTAAAATTACATCAAAAAAATACCTAGGAATAAATTTAACCAAGGAGGTGAAAGACCTGTGCACTGAAAACTGGAAGACATTGATAAAAGAAATTGAAGATGACACAAATAAATGGAAAGATATACTGTGCTCATGGATTGGAATAATTAATACTATTAAAATGTCCATGTTACTCAAAGCAATCTACAGATTCAATGCAATCCCTATTAAATTTTTTCACATAACTAGAACAAAAAATCCTAAAATTTGTATGGAACCACAAAAGAACCTGAATAGCCAAAGCAGTCTTGAGAAAGAAGAACAAAGCTGGAGGTATCATATTCCCTGATTTCAAACTAAACTACAAAGTTATAGTAATCAATACAGTCTGGTACTTGCACAAAAACAGACACATAAATCAATGGAACTGACTAGAGAGCCCAGAAATAAAACCACACTTATATGGTCAATTAATCTATGACAAAAGAGGCAAGAATATATAATGAGGTAAAGACAGTCTCTTCAATAAATGGTGTTGGGAAAACTGGAGAGATATGTGTAAAAGAATGAAACTGGACCATTTTCTTACATGATATACAAAAATAAACTCAAAATTGATTAAAGACTTAAATCTAAGACCTGAAACCATAAAACTGCTAGAAGAAAACATAGATAGTAAACTCTTTGATCTCAGTCTTAGCAATACATTTTTGGCTGTCTCCTCAGGCAAAGGCAACAAAAGCAAAAGTAAACAAATGAACCCTCTATCTTTTTGAACCACCAGTCACTACTTATTCACCTGTTTCAGCCTCACAGCCTTTCTTTCTATCCCTAAATCCATACTGAATGTGTAGAAACTCAGGGAATGTTATTTTTTGCTGTTCTCTTTGCCTGAAATGATTCTTTCTTTTAAAGACTATTTTTAGTGTGGTTTTATGTTCACAGAAAAATTGAGCAGAAAGGACAGAGTGTTCACATATATCTTATGCCCCACACATGCACAGCCTTCCCCATTTTCAACCTTCAGCACCAAAGTGGTACATTTGTTACAATCTATAAATGTCCATTGACACATCATTATCACCCAAAACCCACACCAGGATTCACTCTTGGTGTTATATATTCTAGGGGTTTTGACAAACATATACTGACATGTATCCACCATTATAGTATCATACAGAACAGTTTCGCTGCCCTAAAAATCCTCTGTGTTCCACCTATTCGTCCCTCTCTCCACCCTAACCCCTGACAATCACTGATCTTTTTACTGTCTTCATAGTTTTGCCTTTTCTAGAATGTCATATAGTTGAATTATACAATATATAGCCTTTTCAGATTGGAATTCCTTCATTCAGTAATATGCATTGAAGGTTCCTCCATGTCTTTTCACAGCTTGATAGCTGGCTGATGTATTTTTATTGCTAAATAAGCTTCCATTGCCTGGATGTACCATAGATTATTTATCCATTCCAATACTGAAGAACATCTTGGCTGCTTCCAAGTTTTGGTAATCATGAATAAAGCTGCAATAAATATCCATGTGCAAGATTTTGTGTGGATATATTTTCAACTTTATTTGGGTAAATTCCAAGGAGCATGATTGTTGAATCATATGGTGACAGTATGTTTAGTTTCATAAGAAACTGTCAAACTGTCTTCCAAAGTGGCTGTACCATCTTGCATTGACACCAGCAATGAATGAGTTCCTGTTTCTCCACATGCTCCCCAGAATTTGGTGTTTTCACTGTCTTTTTGCCATTCTAATGTCATTTGCCATTCTAATAAGTGCGTAGTGGTGTCACATTGTTGTTTTCATTTTCTTTTTTTTTTAAATTTTTTTGTTTATTGCAGTAACATTGGTTTATAACATTGTATAAATTTCAGGTGTACATCATTATACTTCTATTTCTGCATGGATTACATCATGTTCACCACCCAAATACTAATTACAACCCATCACCACATACATGTGCCGAATTATCCCTTTTGCCCTCCTCCCTCCCCCCTTCCCCTCTGGTAACCAGTAATCTAATCTCTGTCTCTATGTGTTTGTTTATTGTTGTTATTATCTACTACTTAATGAAGGAAATCATTTTCATTTCTCCAATTACATGTTATGGTGAGCATATTTTCATATGCTTATTTGCCACCTGTATATGTTCTTTGGTGAGCTGTCTGTTCATATCTTTAGATCATTTTTTAATCAAGTTGTTCATTTTCTTATTGTTGAGTTTTAAGAGTTCTTTGTATATTTTGGATAGTAGACCTGTATCAGCTATGTCTTTTGCAAATATTTTCCTTCAGTCTGTGGCTTATATTCTATTTCTGTAGACTATGTCTTTCACCAAGCAAAATGTTTAATTTCAGTGAAGTCCAGTTTATAAATTATTTCTTTCATGGATTGTTTCTTTGGTGTTGTATCTAAAAAGTTATTGTCAAAGTCAATGTCACCTAGATTTTCTCTTATGTCATCTTACAGAACTCTTACACTTTTGCATTTTACATTTAGATCTATGATCAATTTTGAGTTGATTTTCTGAAGGGTGTATGGTCTGAGTCTAGATTCATTTATTGGCATGTGGATATCCAGTTTTTCCAGCACCATTTGTTGAAAAGATTACCATTTCTCCATTGTAGTGTCTTTGTGAAACATCAGTTGAATATAATTTTGTACATCAATTTCTGCGATCTCTATTCTGCTCCATTGATCTGTTTGTCTATTCTTTCACCAATAACAGACTGCCGTAATTATTGTAAGTTTACACTAAGCCTTTAAGTTGAGTAGTGTTAGTCTTCCAACTTTGTTTTTCTTCCATATTTTGTTGGCTATACTAGGTCTTTTGTCTTTCCATTTAAACTTTATAATCAGTTTGCAATATCCAAAAAAACGACTTGCTGGGATTTTCATAGGGATTGAGTTGAATCTATAGATCAAGTTGGAAAGAACTGCCATCTTGACAGTATTAAGTCTTCCTATCCATGAAGGTGGAATATCTCTCCATTTATTTAGTTCATTGATTTCATTCATCAGAGTTTTGTAGTTCTCCTCATATAGATATGATACATATTTTGTTAGATTTAGATATAAGTACTTCATTTTGGGGGATGATAATGAAATGTAAAGGGTATTGTGTTTTTGAAATGCCACTTGTTCATTGCTGGTATATAGGAAAGTGATTGATTTTTGTATATTAACCTTATGTCCTAAAACCTTGCTGTAATTGCTTTTTAATTCCTGAAGTTTTTTGTCAATTTTTTGAGATTTTCTACATTGACAGTTGTGTCATCTGTGAATGAAGTTTTATTTCTTCCCTTCTAATCTGCATACCTTTCATTTCCTTCTCTTGTCTTATTGCATTAGCTAGATCTTCCAACATGATTTTGAAAAAGATGGGGAAGGGGAACATCCTTGCTTTGTTCCTGACCTTGGTGGAAAAGCTTCTAGTTTCTCACCATTAAGTGTGATGTTAGCTCTTGGGTTTTTATAAGTGTTCTCTGTGATGTTGGGGAAGTACCCCTTTATTCCTAGTCTATTGAGATTTGTTTTAATGAATGGGCATTGGATTTTGTCAAATAATTTTTCCACCTCTATTGATGTGATCATGTGCTTTTTCTTCTTTAGTCTGTTGATGTGATGGATTACATTAATTGATACTTGAATGTCAAGCCAGGCTTATGTACTTGGAATATATTCCACTTGGTCATGATGCATAATTCTTTTTATACATTGTTAGATTTGATTTGCTAATATTTTGTTGAGGATTTTTACATCTATGTTCATGAAAGTTATTGCTCTCTAGTTTTCTTTTTTTAGTAATATCTTGTGTGGTTTTCATATTAAGGTAATGCTGGTCCCATGAAATGAGTTCAGAAGTAGTCTCTCTTCTTCTATCTTCTGGAAGAGATAGTAGAGAATTGGTACAGTTTCTACCTTAAATGTTAGGTAGAATTCACAAGTGAACCCATCAGGCCCTGGTACTTTCTGTTTTGGAATGTTATTACTTATTGATTCATGTTTTAAATAGATACAGATCTATTCAGATAGTGTAGTTCTTGTGTGAGGTCTGGCAGATTCTATCTTTAAAGGAATTGGTCCATTTCATCTAGGTTATCATATTTGTGGTCACGGCATTGTTGATAGTATTCCTCTATGGTCTTTTAAATGTCCATGCAATTTTTAGTGACGTTCCTTCTTTCGTTTCTGATTTTAGTAATTTGAGTGTTCTCTATTTTTTGTGAGTTAGCCTGGCTAGTTTTATGAATTTTATTTGTTTTCTCAGAGAGTCAACTGTTAGCTTTGTTGATTTTCTCTATTTATTTATTTTCAATTTCACTGATTTATGCTCTAAATCTTTTCTTCTGCTTATTTTAGATTTAATTTATTCTACTTGTTCTAGTTTCCTAAAGTGGAAACTTAGATTACTGGTTTAGCTCTCTCTTGTTTTGTAAGAGATGCAATCAATTCTATAAATTTCCCTATAAGCACTGCTTTCACTGCATCCCCAAAATTTTGATAAGTTGTGCTTGTATTTCTATTAGGTCAAATATTTTTAAATTTCTCTTAATATTTCTTCTTGGACTTATGTGTTTTAGTAGTGTTGTTTAATCTCCAAGTACTTTGAGATTTTCCTGCTATCTTTCTGTTTTTCATTTCTAGTTTAATTTCATTTTTGTTTGAGAGCATGCATTGTATGATTTCTATTCTTTTAAATTTGGTAAAGTGTCTTTTATCTCCCAGCATGTCATCTATTATGGTCAAAGCTCTATAAGAGCCTGAGAAGAATGTGTATTCTACTGTCATTGGATGAAGTAGTCTATATATGTCAATTATATCTAGTTAATTGATAGTGCTGGTCAGTTCAACTATGTCCTTACTAATTTCCTGCCTGCTGAATCTATTGATTACTGATAGAGGGGTGTTGAAGTTTTCAATTATAGTAGTGGTTTTATCTATTTCTCTTTGCAATTCTAGCAATTTTTGCCTCGTGTATTTTGATGCTCTATTTTTAGGTGCCTACACATCAAGGATTGTTAGGCCTTCTTGAAGAATTGACCCCTATATTATTATGTAATCTTCCTCTTTATTTCTTTTTTTTTTATAATTTTTTAAATTTATTTTCCCCCCCAAAGCCCCAGTAGATAGTTGTATGTCATAGCTGCACATCCTTCTAGTTGCTGTATGTGGGACGCGGCCTCAGCATGGCCGGAGAAGTGGTACATCGGTGCACGCCCAGGATCCGAACCTGGGCCGCCAGCAGCGGAGCGCGCGCACTTAACCGCTAAGCCACGGGGCCGGCCCTTCCTCTTTATTTCTGACTTTTATTCTTGCTCTGAACTCTGCTCTGTCTGAAATTAATATAGCTACTCTAGCTTTTTTTTGATTAGTGCATCTTAGTATATCTTTCTCAATTCTTTTACTTTTAATGTACATGTGTCTATGTTTAAAGTGGGTTTCTTGAAGACAACACATAGTTTGTATGTTTTTTGATCCATTTTGACAATCTCTGGTTTTTAATTGGTGTATTTAGACCATTGACATTTAAATGATTATAGATATAGTTGGATTAATGTCTACCATATATCTTACTGTTTTTTATTTGTTGAGCTTTTTCTTTCTTCCTATTTTTGTCTTACACTCTTTTTCTGTTTTTTGTGCTTTTAATTAAACTTTATATGATTCTATTTTCTCTCTTTTATCAGTATATCAATTATACTTATTTAAAAAAGAAAATTTAGTGATTGACCAAGATTGTGCAATGTACATTTACAACTATTCCATTTCTACATTCAAATGTACTATACTGCTTCATAGGTAGTGCAAGTACATTTATAATAACAAAGTATTCCTAATTCCTCCCTCCCTTCCCTTGTACCACTGCTGTCATTCGTTTCAATTATACTTAAGTCTTAATTATTAAGTACATTGTTGCTATCATTATTCTGAACAAATGATTATCTATTAGATTAATTAAGAATAAGAAAAATCAGAGCCAGCCCTGATGGCCTAGGGGTTAAAGTTTGGCATGCTCCACTTTGGGGGCCCAGGTTCAGGTCCTGGGTGTTGAACCACACCACTCGTCTGTCAGTAGCCATGCTGTGGCAGCAGCTCACATAGAAAGCTAGAAGGACTTACAACTAGAATATACAACATGTACTGGGGCTTTGGGGAGAAAAACAAAGAGGAAGATTGGCAGCAGATGTTAGCTCAGGGCAAATCTTACCCAGAAAAAAAAAAGAATAAGAAAAATGAAAGATTTTATTTTACCTCTACTTGTTCTTTCTCTAGTGCTCTTCGACTTTCTGACCCATAACATTTTCCTTCTCTTTGAGGAAATTCTTTTAACGTTTCTTGTGAGACAGTTCTACTGCAACAAATTCCCTTGATGTTTATTTGTCCGAGAAAGTCTTTATTACTCCTTCATCTTTGAAAAATAATTTTGCAGGATACAGAATTCTGACTTGGTGTTTTTTTCTTCTCAGCACTTTAAATATTCACGCTACTCTCTTCTTGCTTGCATGGTTCCTGAGGAAAAACAGGTTGTAATTCTTATCTTTGCTCCTCTAGCAGTAAGGGCTTCCTCCTCCCCAGCTTCCTTCAAGATTTTTTCTTTATGTTTGATTTTCTGAAGTTTTGAATATGATAGGACTAGATGCAGTATTTATTGGCAGTCATCATAGTTGGTGTTCTCTGAGCTGCCTAGATCTGTAATTTGGTTTCTGACATTGATTTGGGGACATTGTCAGCATTATTACTTCATATATTTCTTCTGTTCCTTTCTCTGTTCCCCTCTGGTATTCCTATTACCCATGTGTTTCACCTCTCATAATTTTCCCATAATTCTTGGATATTTTGTTCCATTTTTTTCAGGCAAATTTCTCTTTGCTTTTCTGTTAGGAAGATTCCATTGACATATCCTCCAGCTCAGAGATTCTTTCCTGAGCTGTGCCCAGTCTACTTACTAATTTATCAAAGGTATTATTCATTTCTGTTATGGTATTAGCATTTCTTTTTAACTCTTTCTTAGAAACTCCATCTCCCTGTTCACACTACCCAACCACTTTTGTGTGTTGTCTAATATTTTCCATTAGAGACCTTAGCATATTAATCATAGTTAAATTGCTTGTCTGACAAATTCCAACATTCCTGCCATATTTTACTCTGATTCTGATGCTTGCTCTGTCTTTTGAAGTTGTGTTTTTTTGCCTTTTAGTATGCAATTTTTTTATTGAAAGCTGGACATAATGTACTAGATAAAAGGAGCTGTGGTAAATGGGAATTTAGTAATGTGCTAGTGAGGTGTAGGGTGAGAGAAAGCATTCTATAGTCCTATAATTAAGTCTCAGTATTTTAGTGAGCATGTGCCCCTGTACTGTAAATTTGACAAGTGCTTTCATCCTCCCATCCCTTTAGGTAGGACAAACAAATGGCTAGAGGGGGCCGCAGTTCGGTAGTTCTCTTTCCCTATTTGGAAAGCTAGAGGAGCTGGAATTGGGTATTTCCTTCTCCCCAGGTTAGTTAGACTTTGATAAAACTCTGATAGGTTAGGTTCTAGTAAAATAGTTTCACTTGAGGGCAGGCCTTGTTAAAAAGATCAGAATGCTCTGGTACATTTTAAAATGGTTACTTTTCCCCTCTCTCTGCCAGAATCACGAAGAGGTTTTTCTCTGATCTTAACTTTGAGAACCTGGTAGAGTTCCTGGAGGTAAAACTCACAAAACTGTGGACATGCCTTCCCAAAAACGGTACCTCCTGGAGTTTTTGACGCTCAGACTTGTTCACACAGAGCCTCCAGCAACTTGCCATTTACAGTTAAGTTTTCCTACTCTGATACTGATTCCTGTTTAGGTTTCTGCTTGTGTGTCTCTGCTCAGAAAGGTTGTGATCTATATATCTGACTGGCTCTTTCTCTAATACTGGGGCCGGTAATTTTCCCTGTGATCTCAATTCTCTGATAGATCTAACAAGAGTTGTTGGTTTTCAGTTTTTCAGCTTTTTACTTGTTGTTAGGATGGAGTGATGACTGCCAAGGTCCCTTCATTATGGACTGTAAACCAGATATCAAACTGTTTTTTTGGTCTTTATGTAGCATCCCCACTTCCTAAGTAACTATGTTTTGTTTAATATATCTTATGATCATCCAATATGAACTAGTTAATTAGTTTACTTTTTGTGTCTGTCTCTCCAACTAGAAAATGAAGGATATTCCACGAAAACATGAACATGTATGTCTTCCTGACCACTGTATCCCTTTCACATAAACAATGACTAGCACCCAGTAGGCTCTCCTTAATTATTTTTTAAATGAATGTATAAATGAGTCACTAAAGATTACCTGAAATATAGGGTAAATTTGTGATTTAGTGTTTGTGTGATTTTGTGATTTAGTTTGGATTTTTCCACTTATTTGTCTTAAAGATATGATAGTTTCCTTCAATGTAAATAACACTCTAAATATGCTTTTGAAATGGAATTTCATCAGTATGTAGGCCAGCATCAATAATAAGTTGCAAATCTCTCAGCCTATGGCTGTGCATTTAAGTGGAATTATATGTTACAGTCTGTGTTGGATGCAATCTCTGTTGGATTCAGTTTCTTAAAAAATAAATAAATGCAAAGCCAACAAAGGGAAGCAGTATGGAATAGATTTCCAAAGTGAATACCAAAATAAAGGTTATTGTTACATGGCACCGGTGGGTTTCAGGTAACCCAATAGGCCTTCTCCTGCTTGCTGAGAGTATATTCATCTCTAACTTTAGAATTCTTGAAGGCTACACACTGATAGAGATTAGCATTGCGATTTTGGGCACAGCCAGTTGCCCAGTTTCCTTTGAGCTAGCCTTTAGCAACCTTTCCAAATACTGACTTTTTCATTATCATTGTAGTTTCCTTGTTTGTTTCTTTGTTTTCTCCAATGTTTGTGATTCTTAATCCTGTCTATTTACAATGGTTTCTGGACATTCTGCTTGGAATGTACTAAAGACATAAGAAAAGAGATAGAAATTGTGATAATTGTCATATATTTTTAAAATAAGAATGCCTTTTTTCAGACAAACTGAGTGCCTCATTGTAATGAAAAACAATTTTATAAATTGTGAACATCTGAGACCTCAATCTTGAGAAATTGTATCTAAAATTCTAGTGATGATGATCATCTCTCTCAGACTTTAAGTATCAAATCTTTCTTTAGAAATGAAGTTAAGTTGGTTTCTAACTCCCTAAGAGGAGTATAGTATGTCTTGTGTATTGATGACATGTGTCCTAATCCACAATACACAGTTAAGAATAAATGAAGGCTTTTCTCCTGGATTTTATTTTTCTTATTCTATCAAATTTTATTTGTAATCAAGTTTATTGATTACAAGTAAGGCCCAAGTTACTATCATTACTGCCCGTGATTATTTTGCTGTCATTAATTCTCTAGTAGTTCTCTTAAGTGTTGTCTGACAAAATTGTTTATGAGGACAACATATGGATGGATTTTCTTCCATTTTGATGATCAATAGTGTAGCAATTGATTATATCTAACAGTGAGCCAATCTGACTAAACTGACCCTACAAGCCGCGGTTCATCTGAGGCTATTAAAACAAATTTGTCACAGTAATGTTACTGGATCATATTGGTATAATTTTACTAGGTTGTGTGGTTTAACAAACAGCAACATATTCTCAGAGGCTTAAAACAAACAAATATTTAATTCTTACTTATGTTACTTTAGGGTTTAAGCTCCCCTGTAACTGTGTTGAGCTCTCTTGAGTTTTGCTGGCATATTTTGGCCTCACTAGGCTCTACTGGGCCAGTATATGCTGGGCTCAGCTAGGTTTGGCTAAACGTATGTCCACATTCAGAAATCTACACTGAAGTAATGTATCCATTATCTGGGACATACTGTTTTAATGATTCAGGGCCATATCTTTTAATGATTGAGAGCAGGGGGCACAGGCCACACAACTGCATTTAAAGTTTCTGTTCACTTGCAGCAAATGTCACATGGTCGTGATCAAACTCTATAGGGAGGAGAAACACGGTAAGGACAAAAATGGAAGAATTGCTAGTGAATAATAGTTCAATCTACACAAAAGACTTATTCACCAACATAAACCTCTTTACTCCTAATTTTTATGCCTTAACATGGACAATACATAACTATTTTTAGAACAGAATGGTTGCCAATTATGACATTATATTTAAAGATCAAAAATAAACACTAGATATTTTTGATTGTTTCCTAACCATCAGAAATTTCATTGATTAATGTATCTAACCTTTCTTAAACCTACTTTTAACCTGTAACCTCTTGAGTTATGTGTTCCACACATTTGGTTTTGAAGAAATTTTCTTACTTTTTTTTTACTTAGAAAAGCCAATTTTGTGTATTTAGAAACAAATTTAGAACAGCCAGCTAATATGGGAACTTGGGAAAACTAGTTAAGAATTGATTAAATAAACATAAATGTTAATATATAATATAGTTCCTTGATACATTATATTATCCTTTACCATACAAAAATTTATTTTCTGAATATTTCACCTGGTTATGTTTCTAAAATGTACCCAAAACTGTATGGCCTTCCTCAACTGTTAATTGAATCTATTATGACAGAATATATAATAACATAGTGTATGTAATTTGGAATAGGAAGATACAAATGACTATATACAGCCTTTAAAATTTGCTCAAACAGTGAATTCGTTATCTACTTTTCCCTCCTTCACTCTTTCCCTCTTATTTTTGAAATACAACCATTAAACATCTAATCACATATAGCACTACACTGGCAGACACACACACACACAGAGCAAGTGTGTGCACTAGAACGATACAGAGAGAGAGAGAGAGAATTCCTATCTCATAATATTTTATCATTCTCATAATCCATTATTTTTGGTCTTGTCCTCCTTTTGCAAGTAGTCTTCATATCAATTTTCTGGTTGCTTTGGTTCGGCGTAAGACATAGCAGGATAAACACAGGAAAGAAATATCTGTGCTTGAGTACACACAGAGGAAACTGGGACAGCTGTAAAAGTGACTAATGTTAATAATCTGGAGCTATTCAACTTTGTCAACCAAAGGAAAAATAATTCTCTTTCCTGCTTGTCTGAAAAAGCATAACAGCCCATCTCTATAGGGTTCACACAGTCTCCCTTCTTTCTGAGGAGTCCCAGAAATAATGTTCAGTAGAAAGCACACCAGTCCCATTTACTCTACTTGAAAGGGTACTGCATGCCACTAGACCTGCCGTGAGACGTTTTGCTCCTCATTTAATCACAGCAAGAGTCGTTTTCACACAGCAAGAGATAGGAGACTTTCAAACTAATAAAAGCATACTTTCCAAAGAAATTTTCAAGAACAATTGTAATGACTAGTACAAATTATCCAGTAAAACAATAGTAAAGCTATAAGCAGAAGCCACAGGACTAAGAACATTGTTTGTCAACAGGTTTTGTGGGATTCTTTACTTGAGACATAAAAACAAATCCTGATACTTAAAGACCAAGTCTGAATTGGAAATAACCAATAATAAGTGAATAACATTTCAAGAAACTTAAAATATGTTACTAAAGTAGACCATTAAATTATTTCAGTGCTTGTTGTTCGTGTTGACCAATTTAGAACACTATATTTGCATCACAAAATTTTGGTAAGACCTATTTTTTTCTTTTTCTCATTCTTTTATTTTTTGCTTTTCTTCTTGCTTGTTTTTTACATTAAAAGTTTTGTATGAAGTGAATGAATTAACACACACTAAGAAAGAGTTCATTATTGATGTATTTTTAGTTTCCCACTCATGGCACTTACACAGATCATCCACTAGAGGTATTTTGCTTCTATTCAATAGTGTCAGTATTGGACAGCATAGATCTAAGCAGTGTACTTATTTAACCATTCAGAAAACAGATGGAATCTAATTTCCTCAGAAAACCATCTTTTTTGTTCTATCTTTCCTATAACTCAATTCCCTTATTGGTTTATTTATTTAAACCTTTTAAAACTTTTAGATAATTGTATATTCACACACAGTTGTAAAAATAAAACATAAAGACATCATGTATGCTTTATCCAGTTTCCCTTAATGATAACATCTTGCAAAACTATAGTACAATATTACAACCAGTATATTGAATATGAATACAATTCACCTCTCTCGTTCACATTTTCTCATTTTACTTGTTCTTATTTATGTGCATTCCTGTTTATACTTAAGCATTTTTTTTTCCTATATAAACCATCACAATCAATACAGAACAGTTCCATGACCACAAGGATTCCTGATGTTGCCCTTTATTAACCAAACACATGCATCCTTCCCTCTACCCTACCTTAACGCCTGCTAGTCAGTTCTCCATTTAACATTGTATTTTTAAGAATGTTATGTGAATATGGCAGAGTAAGGAACTCTGAAATTCTGCCCATCCTTAAAAGTAATGAAAAAACAAAGCAAACAGTCAGAATTAACTTTTTCAGAAGTTAATCAAAACCTTGCAGCAACCCAGCAGCTTGTAGCAACCCATTTTTAAGAAAAATGGCTGAATCTCAGTAAGAAGAGTGAGATTTGGAGAATTTTAACTTACTGTAGTCTGATTCTACACTCCCCAGCTCAGAAATAGCATTGAAAATAACACACATTCCCAGTACTGGAGGGAGCAAAATGGACCTCAATTCCAAAAAATTATTATTATTTTATCTGTCTTGTGGCTCACTAGAAGATCACCTGAAAAGACTTCTATTATTTTTCCCAGGTCAGAACTCATGCAGTGCTCAAGCCACCATGTGGGGGGTGTTTTCTGAAACATTTGCAGGCAAATATTTTAGTCACTGATGCCTGAGATGGATAATAATTGAGAAAAACAAGAGACTAACCAAAAAGCTTGGGATGAAATGTTGGGAATAAGATGTACATAATGGCTTTAAAAAGTTCTAACATATTCCTGAAAATTTAGAAGACAATGTGTATGCCCAGGGCTGTGCACATGCTCAGGAAAGACCTGAGAAGACTCTAAGCTCTCGCCTCTGGTTGACCTTGAGGCTCTGCACAAGCAGGAAGTGGACACTAAGGCAGAGTTTTAAACTTCCCAGTTAAGTGTTGAAGGAGTGACTCAGTTTGCACAAAGAGCTCCTACACAAAATCTGGGAGAGATTTTGCTTCCAGGAGTTTAAAAATATCTCTGTTCAATCATTAGCTGACTGTAAAGCTAAAAAATCAAAGACTTCAATGACCAAACAAGAATGTAGACTTTACAGAATTAGTTCAGAAAAGTTACAAACAAACAAAAACAGATACAACAACAAACAGCAACAAAAACAAACCCTGAGGAGAAAGGAGAATCTAATTTTGAGAGTTGTTGATTTATAATATTCAAAATGCCTGATTTTCAACAAAAAATTACAAGGACTGCAAAAAAACAAGGATGCAGGTCATACAAAGCAATCAATAAAAACTATCCCTGAAGAAGTCTATATATTGGACGTATTAGGGAAATAACTTAAATAATATATTATAAACACGTTCAAAGAACTAAAGGAACTCATATCTAAAGATATAAAGAAGCGTATTTGACCCATGTGTCACAAAATTAAGAAGATCATTAAAGAGATAGAAATTATGGATTTGAAAAATACAACTAAACCTGAAAGTTTACTAGATTGGACAAACAGCAGATTTGACCAGGTAGAAGAAAGTATCAGTAAATTTGAATAAGGTCAATGCAGGTTATCTGCTCGGAAAAAGGGGAAAAAAAGAAAAAGAATGAAGAAAAACAAACAGCGCCTAAGAGTACTGTTGGACATCAAGTGTATCAACATATGCATAATGGGAGTTCCAGAAGGAATGGACATAGATAAAGGGGCAGAAATAATATTTGAAGGAATAATAGCTAAGAAAACCCAAATTTGATGAAAACTCTTATTTACATATCCAAGAAGCTTAACAAACTCCAAGTAAGATAAGATCTGTGCTTAGACACATTATAATCTGTCAAACATCTAAAACAAAGAGAGAACCTTGAAAGCAGCAAGAGAGAAACAATTCATCTTCCACAAGGGGTTATCAATAAAATAAACAGTAGATTTCTCATCAGAAACCACTGAGAACAGAAGATTGTAGGTTATCTATTTAAAGTGCTGAAGGAAAAAAATGTCAATAAGAATTATACATATATGACAAAACTATCCTTCAAAAATGAAGGCGTAACTAAGACGCTGGATAAACAAAATTTGAGGGTCTGTTGCTAGATGATCTGACATATGAGAAACGATATAGTGAGTCCTTCAGGCAGAAATGAGAAGATGGTAATTCAAATCCTCAAAAAAAATTTTTAAAAAACAGTAAAGGTAAAGATAAAAGTGAAGGTAAATATAGAAGAAAGTATAAATGTAGTTTTTGTTTGTAATTTTTCCCTGTTTTAAAAGACAACATATGAAACAATATTTATAAATCTATGCTGATGGGCACACGATGTATAAAGATGTAATTTGTGGCATTAAAAGCATAAAGAAAGGTTGACAAAGCTATATAAGAGCAAAAGTTTTGCCTACTGTTGAAATTAAGTTGGTATTAATCCAAACAAAGTTGATGTGAACTGAGATGATAATTATAATCCCCTGAGCAATTACTAAGAAAATAAATAAAAAGTACACAGTTAAAGGAATGTTGGGGGAATTAAAATATTTAAATGGTACACCAGAAAATGTCTATCTCACAAAAAATTAGGCAACAATACAGGAAGTGAGGGACAAAAATAATATAAGACATACTGAAAACAAATAGTAAAATGCAGACATAAGGCCTTCCTTGTCAATAGTTACTTCAAATGTAATGTATTAAACTCTCCAAGTAGAGAAAATCAACATAAACAAAAGCTGTTCTTTGAAAAGATCGGAAAAATTGATACACTTTTAGTGAAACTGACCAAGCAAGAAAGAGAGAAGATTCAAATTATTAAAATCAGGCATGAAATTGGGGACATTACTACTGACTTTACAGAAACACTAAGGATTATAAAGAAATATTATGAACAACTGTATGCTAACTTACTAGGTAATTTAATTGAAATGCATAAATTCCTAGAAAGACACAAACTGCTAAAACTTATTCAAAAAGAAATAAAAAGTCTAAATAGACCTATAACAAACAAAGAGATTAAATTATTGAAAAAAACAAAATTCCAACAAAGGAAAGTGCAGTCTCAGGTGGTGTCACTGGTAAATTTTACAAAATATTTCAAGAAGAATTAATCCAAAACCCTTAGAAACTCTTCCAAAAAAAGAAGAGGTAGGAATATTTTTCAACTCATTTTATCAGTTCAGTACTACTCTGATACCAAAATGAGAATAATATATCACAAGAAATTAAAATTACAGACCAATATTCCTTACATTTATAGATGCAAAAATCCTCAACAAAATACTAGCAAATTGAACCCAGCAACATATTAAAGGGATTATATACCATTTACAAGCAGGTTTTAACCCAGTAACGCAAGGTTGGTTTAACATCTGAAAGTCAAATAATATACTATAATGCATCAATATAATAAAGAACAAAAACCACATAATCAGCAATGAATGCAGGAAAGAGATTTTTTAAAATTCAACATCCCTTCACAATAAAAACAATAAATAAACTAGTAATAGAAGGAAATTTCCTCAATTTGATAAGTGGCATCCATGAAAAACTCACAGTTAACATCATACTCAATGGTAAAAGGCTGAAAGCAGTCCTTCCAAAATTAGGAATAAGATAAGAGTGTCACGTGCTCCCATTTCTATTCAACATTGTCCTGGAGGTTCTAGCCAGGGCAATCAGGTAATAAGAAAGCAAAGGCATTCAGATTGGAATGCAAGAAGTAAAACTATTTCTATTCAGAGGTGACATGATGTTCTCAATAGAAAAACTAAAGACTTCCAAAATGCTATTAAAACTAATATATTAGTTCACCAAAGTTGCAGGTAGAAGACAAATATACAAAATCAGTTATATTTCTATACACTAGCAATGAACTACCCAAAAATGAAATTATGAAAACAGTACCATTTAAAATGGCATCAAAAAGAATAAAATACTTAGGGATAAGTACTTAATAAGTACTTAAACACTCACTTAAACAAGAAAGTACAAGTAGTTAACACCGAAAGCTACAAATTATTGAAAGATATAATAGAAGATGTAAATAATGGAAAGGCATCCTATGTTAAAGGATTGGAAGACAATATTGCTAAGATGGAAATACTAGCCAAAGCCATATCCAGAGTCAAGTAATCATTATAGAATTTCCCACTGAGTTTTTTGCCGAAATGATAGCTAATCCTAAAATTCATATGGAAACACAAGGGATTTAGAATAGTCAACCTTGAAAAAGAAAAAAAAAAATTGAAGGACTCACATTTCCTGATTTAAAAACTTACTACAGGAGAGGTGATGTCAGCAAAATGACAGAAAAAGAGGTCCTCCACTCCTATCCTCCCTTAGCAACAATAATTTGTCTGTAATCTGCAGACGTTAAGTATGTTTGTAGGAGTTTGGGATCCAACAACTAGCCAAGAGCATTCCTGCCCTCCTACGGAACCACCAAGAGTCATGCCTGTCCAAGCCCCCAGAGACAGGCTCACCAACATTGGTCCAATTGCAGATCCTGAAGTGGCCCTAAACTTGTCCAAGGCCCTGGAGGCAGGCCCGCTGACTCCAGTTCAACTGCAGATCCTGAAATGGCCCTGTAACTTAGCTCCAGCCCCTCTTAACCACAGTCCAGGAATGGTCCTGTCTGCCCTCATTCCGGCTGCAGATCCTAAAACAGCTCTGTAACTTGGCTCCAGACCTTACAGCCATGGTCAGAGAGTGGTCCTGCCCACCCAGGGGCTGAGTGGGAGACCTCTGTGCTCCTAGAGGCAAGCGAGCTGATCTCAGTATGACCATGGCTCCTGAAGCAGCCCTGTGACTTGGTCCCAGCCTCTCTCAGCCATTGTCAGAGAGCAGTCTTGTCCACCCAGAGACCAAGAGGGAGACACGCCTTGTCAGTTTTCCCTGAGGCAAGGCCACAGACCTCCATCCTCCAGGGCTACCCTGAAGTAGCCCTGTGGCTCAGTTTCAGCCCCTCTCGGCAATGGTTTGGAGTCAAACCTGCCCACCCAGGAACCCAGGGAGAACACTCCTAAGGACCCAGCAGCAGCCGTACCTGTCCATGCACCTGGTAACAGGCTGCCATCTGCAGATCCAACTGCAGACCCTGAACTGAACACTTGTCCAAGCACCAGCCCTACTGACCAAGGCCTTAGAAGCAGTCCCATCCACCCAGGTACCAGGCAGAGTCCATGCCCACCAGAGGCCCTGGTAACAGGCCCTACAACCACAGATCCCACTGCTGACCAGCGGCAGCCACATAACTCAGCAACAACCCCTCTCAACTGCTATCTGGGAGGATACATCATCAGCCCAGAGACCTGACAGGAGGTCTTTACCTGCCCAAACCAGTCTGTAAAGACTGGAAGAGGGTTTGTTCCTTCAACTGCACAAACACCAATGCAAGACTACATGGATCACAAAGAATCAGGCAAACATGACACCATCAAAGGAAACTAATAAATCACCAGTAAGTGGCCACAAAAACATGGAAATCTACATGTAGCCTGACAAAAAAATTTAAAATAATAGTTTTAAAGAAGCTAAATGAGATGCAAGAGAACACAAGATAGACAACTTAATGAAATCAGAAAGACGATGCATGAACAAAATGAGAAGTTTAATACAGAAATAGAAACCATAAAAAAAAAAAAACAATTATGTTCTCAAGTTCACTGATTCTACTCTCTGTCATCTCCATTCTACTATTGAGCCTATCTATCAAGTTTTTATATTGGTTATTTTATTAAGTTCAAAAATTTTCATTTTATTCTTTTGTATAAATTATATTTATTTGAGAATATTTTCTATTATTTTAACTTGACAAGAGATTTTGTCATTGCTCTTTTAAGTATTTTTTTATGATGGCTGTTTTACTTTTTTCCTTTTTATAAGTCTTGTTGAGGTATAATTGACAAAGAAAACTGTATATATTTAAGGCACACAACTTGATGTTTTGATATATCTATACATTGTGAAACAATCACCACTATCAAGCTAATTAACATATCCATATGATGGCTGTTTTAAAATTCTTGTATGATATTTTCATCATTAGACTTACCTTGGTATTGGTGTCTACTAGTTGTGTATTATGAATTCATGTTGGATTTTCCAGGTTCTTGGTGTGATGTGTGATTATCAGAAGTGTTCAGGACATTTTGTGTATTCTGTTAGGAGACTCTTGGTCCTATTTAAGTTTAGCGTATAGGTTAAGGTCTGCTTTTGTGGGCTGAAGTATTCAACAACAATTTAGTTTTCCAAGTCTTTGCAATGCTATTGTAGTTTGCTTCATTCTTCTAACTCCACTTGAGTTCCCTCTAGATGCCTGTCGGTAACACCTGTGGTGGTGGAAAGCAGTTCCTTGTGTGGCTGTGTGCCATTAGGTGAGCTCTGGGGAATGCTAGACTGTTGTGATGGTGTATGTTTCCTCTGGTCTGTGTTTCGGCAATCTGGTACCCATGAGTTTACCACTCTATTTCTGTTTGTGCTGCTGGGGAAGGGAAGCACCTGCCTGAGTTGACTTCTGCTGCAGGGTGGAAGGCCAAGGGCAGCAGTGTCTGCCAACTGATAGAAGATTGGGACCCCCAGAACCGGCCAACCAACTGCCATGGGGTAGAGGGTTGAGAGATGCTGGGTTTGAGTGTTTCTCCACCACTGTGTGTAGGATTGGGAAACTCTTGTCCTGGGTCACCTTCTGCTGCTGGTAGAGGGCCAGGAGACACAAGGGATGCAGATGCTGCTGGTGGTTCAATAGGTGCCAACCTGCTGCTGCCAGGTGTGGGGCAGGAGATGTGTTGATCAGCCCAGTTTCTGCTGTTGCTGAAACAACATGTTGTTATATATGCTCTGGGCACATTGACCCACTGCTGCTACTGTATATCCCCATTAAGTCCCTGGTATGCTACCCCTTTATGTATTCTTTGGCCAGAGGAAACAGCTTTTTATTGTTTGAAATTTCAAAGGCAAAAAGGAGCTAACTTACCTAGAATTGTAGATCTTTAAATTTTAAAATAATATATGCCAAGAGTTACATGTGAGTGTTAGAAGATGTTAAACATAGCAAGTGTCATATTGTGTTAGCAGCCATTTACTATATACTCAGCACTCTGACAGGCATTATGGGTATACAAAAGAAATATATATTTATGTACCTTCATATTTATGCATTTCGTTTTAATTTATTTACCTGTATTCTACTTTAAATTTGTAACATAATGTGTTCATTGGTTTGCTTTTATTCTATTTCCTTTACCAAATAATCTTATTGTGCTTATGGGAAATAGACTCAATAAAACAGTAATACATCTGTATATCTATATTCATATTTATATGTATATATTTATATGTCTGTCAAGTGCATACACATATGTAACTGACATCATATGTGTATGATAGACAGATAGGTAGATCGATATCGATATCTACTTATAGAAATATATAGATACCTATACATCTATCCATCCAGTTGTCTGTTAAATCAGTGCCTTTTCAGAGGAAAGGGTAAAACAAATTAAGCTAAATAATTATTTCTTCCTTTAAATCTTAAATTTATCTATTACAGATAAACAATTAGAGAATATTTCATTCTAGTATATAAGCACATACTACTAATGTGGTTACTTGTATTAGATATAGAGTCGTGTCTATCTGAATAGTTTAAAAAGCTTTGAGCTAGCCTCAGTCACTTAGTACATTTTGTGGGCTCTAACATCTTTCATTGTTCTCATTTTGCCTTTGAACAACAAGAAATCATTTATCCCACGTGAGTGGGAAGCCTTATAATCAACCTCTTTGAGCTAGATAATGTGTGCATTTCTTTATTTTAACCATACAAGTGATACTTTGAATAACTAAGATGCTAAGCTCAATGTTTTTGACTCAGTGCTGGGATTCTATCTCAATGAACATCAACATTGTTAAATCCTTTTGCTGTATTAGAAAATGGAAGGTAATGATCTTCCTCACACACACAAAAAAGAAATTAACCATATACATATGAATCTATTCTGTACTTTCAATTCTGTACCATTTATACATATGCCGATCCTTACTCCAATTACACACTTTCTTTCTTTTTTTTTTCGCTGAGGAAGACCGGCTCTGAGCTAACATCCATTGCCTAATCCTCCTCCTTTTTTTTTTCCCCCCAAAGCCTCCCAGTAGATAGTTGTACGTCATAGTTGCACATCCTTCTAGTTGCTGCATGTGGGACGCGGCCTCAGCGTGGCCGGAGAAGCGGTGCATCGGTGGGCACCTGGGATCCGAACCCGGGCCGCCAGTAGCGGAGCGTGCGCACTTAACCGCTAAGCCATGGGGACAGCCGCAATTACACACTTTCTTGATTGCTGTAACTTCAAAGTGAGTTTTGAAACTACATGGTTCATGTACTAATCTTTATTTCCAAGAATTTTTTTCTAATCTAGGTTCTTTCCATTTTCATATAACTTCTAGAATCACCTTGTAAATTTCTACAGAAATAGGTCTGCAGAGATTTAAATCAAGACTGCATTGAATCAATAGGTCAATTTGGGGAAAATTATATTTTATCCATACTAAGTCTTCCAGTTGATGATGATGTTTTCCATTTTTTAAATTTACTTTAAAAACTTCTCTCATCAATGTTTTGTGGTTTTGTTGTATAAGTCTTGACATATATTAAAAATATATTCCTAGGTATTTTATTGTAACTTTAATGTAATTTTATATGACACATTTTAAGTTAAGTTTTCAATTTTGTTCCTAGTATACATAAATAAAGTTGATATTGGCCTTGTATCTTGTGTCCTGCTGAAATTACTTACCACAGTAACATCCTAAGGAGCCTACATGGATTATTGTAGGCTCCTTAGGATGTTTCATATACATGATTATGTCATGTCTGAATGAATATAGTTTTCCTTTTTCATTTTCTATCAATATACTTTTTATTTCTTTGTCTTGCCTTATTGCACTAAGAGGACATTCAGTAAAAAGCTAAATGAAAATGGTGAGAGCAGACATCATAGTCTTGTTCCTGCTCATAGGGGAAAAGCATTCAGTCTTTAACATTGAAATTTTTCATAGATTTTTCATAGATGCCCTTTATCAGGTTGAGAAAACCTCTTCTGTTTCCCTTCTGTGCGTTGAAAGTTTTCGGTTGGTTGGTCGGTTTTGTTTTATTATGATTAGTTGTTAAATTTTATCAAATGCTTTTTGAGCATTATTTGAATAAAACATATTATTTCTCTCCATTATGCTATTAAAATGGTAAATTATATATTTCCTTTTAATATTAAACTAATCATATTCTGGAATATATTCTCTTTTTGAAATATTTTTTTGTATTCAATTAGCTAATAATTTAGGAAGGCATCGCATCTATCTTCATAAGAGCTATTTTTCTGTAGTTTTCTTTCTTGAATTTGTCTGATTTTGATATCAGGATAATTTTGTCCTCTTATAAAGTGCTAGGAAATATTCATTCCTCCATTATTTTCTTAAAGAGTTTATGTAATACTTAGTATTATGGCAACTTTGAATGTCTGCTATAATTAACCAGTAAAATAATCTGGGCCTGGAGTTTTCTTTGTGTGAAAGTTTTTGATAACAGATTAAATTTCTTTAATATATAAGGCTACTCAGATTTTCTCTTTCATTTAAAGTAAACTTTGGTAAGTTGTATTTATGCAAAGAATTTTTTTATTTCATATAACTAGTCAAATTTATTGTCCTACATTTGTTCCTGTTGGTGTCTTATTATCTCTTTCATGAGTGGAGGATTTATAGTCATTTTTCCCTCCTTTATTCCTAATAATGGTACTTGGTAATGTTGAGTTCTTTCTCACACTTTATCATCTATCTATCTATCTATCTATCTATCTATCTATCTATCTATCTATCTATCTATCTACCTATTTATCTATCTATCATCTATTTACCTATCATATATCTATCTAATATATATGTATTTATTTTTGATCAATCTAGATAGAGATTTATGAATTTTATTATTTCTGTTTTCAAACAATAAGCTGTTCGTTTCATCAATTTTTTCCATCTGTCCATTTTCTATTTTATTAAATTGCACTCTTTATTTATCTCTTTTCATCTATTTACTTTTTAATTTACTATCCATTCTATAGCTTCTTAAGTTAGACACCTGGAACTTTGGTTTTAAACACTGTCTTTTTCTAATATAAACATTTAAAGTTATGCTTTCCTCTAAGTCCTGCTTTAGCTGCATCCCACAATTGTTGGTATGTTGTGTTTTCATTATTCATTTCAAAATATTTCCTAAGTTACTGTTGATATTTTTATTGACCCATCATTACTTAGAATCATCCTGTTTCATTTCCAAATGCTTGGAGATTTTCTAAATATCTTTTTCTTATTGATTTCTGATTAAATTCCATTGTAGTCAGAGAATATTTGCTCTATATTTTCAGTCCTGTTATAGTCAATGAGACTAGGTTGATGGTGTAGCATGCAGTCTATCTTGGTCAATGTTCCATATACTTTTGAAAATAATGCTTACTTTGATGTTGTTAGGGGAAGTGTTCAATAAATGTGAATTAGGTCATGTTATTTGATGCTATTGTACCATTCTTCTATATCCTAATTGACTTTCTGTCAATTTATTCTGTCAATTACCCTGAGGGTAATATTACATCTCTAAAAATATATGTGGACTTGTCTGTTTCTTCTTTCAGTTCTATCAAGTCATTCTGTGTTAATTTTAAACTCTGTTATTAAGTACCTTCTCTTTTAGTTTTTTAAATGTATTACTTATGAATTACTCCCTTTATCATATGAAATATCCCTCTTTGTCTTCTTTGATATCTTCAATACTGAAATCTAATTCATACAGCCATTTTTGCTCTCTTATGATTTGTATATCAGAATATCCATGCTATATATATATTTCCATTCTTTTATGTTCAAGGAATTTGCCTATAAAATTAAAGTGTGTTTTTTGTAGACTGCATATACTTAGAACTATATATTTATAGACCATTTACATTAACGGCAGCGTTTAAATGTTGAAATGTTGGTTTTAAGCTTACTATCTTGTTTTATTCCTGACTACATTTTCCTTTATTGGTTTTCCTCTTTAGGCTTTCATTAATCTCTTCTATTGTCTTATTTTTTTATCTCATCATTTATTGTTTTAGGCTTTATAATAATTGTTTTGAGCTTATCACAGTCTAGCTTTATATGAGTGTGCCACTTAACTTGTAATGTTCTAGCACTTCCTTTGTGCAATTTTTATTTCATTTTGCTTTTACATGTGCTATAAACAAAGTATTATTATTATCATTATTCTACTTTCTTTTGGGAATACGATTGCATGTATATCAGATTGCTTGATATTGCCTCATAGTTTACTGAGGATTCGTTAATCTATTTTCATTTATTATTTTTACTTTGTGCTTCAGTTTGGATAGTTTATACTGACTTGTGTCAAGTTCAATAATCTTTTCTTTTGCAGTTTCTATAATACTGCTATATGGATCCAGTGAAATAGTTCAAGTTTGTAGGTTTCAGCTTCAAGATTTCCATCTTTTATATATGCCTTCCATTCTTCTATTGTGTTCCTTATTAAATTTATTTTTAAGTATTTTACCCTTTCTGTTGTTATTGTAAATCAAATTGTTTTCTTACTTTCTGTTCTGTACTCTTTATTGCCTTTGTATAAAAATATAACTGATTTTTGTGTGTTGATCTTGTATCCTGTAACTTTGCTGAATTGTTTATTAGCTTTAATAGTTTTTTTCTCATTTAATGTGGATTCCTCAGGATTTTCTATATGTAAGATCATGTCATCTGTGAATACAGATAATTTTGCTTCTTCCTTTCCAATGTAAATGCATTTTCTTTCTTTGTTGGCTTAATTTTTCTGACTAGAACTTCCAGTACAATGTCAAATAGAAGAGGCAAGAGTGGGTACCTTTGTCTTATTCCTGATCTTAGGGGGAAAGCTCTAAGTATTTTATCATTGAATATAATGTTAGTTATGGGAAACTCATAAATGTACTATATCATGTTGAGGAAGTTCCCCGGTATTCCTAGTTTGTAGAGTGTTTTATAATGAAAGGTGTTGGATTTTGTCAAATGCTTTTTCTACATCAGTTGAAATGATCATGTATTGCTTTCCGTGAATCTATTAATGTGGTGTATAACAATGATTTTCGTATATTAACACATCCTCTCATTCCTGGGACAATCTCATTGGTCATGGTGTATATTCCTTTTAATATGCTTCTAGATTTGGCTTGCTAGTATTTTATTGATGATATTTGCATTCATATATGTAAGGGACGTTGGTCTGTAGTTTTCTTTTCCATTGATATCTATGTCTGGCTTTGGCATCAAGATAAGGCTGGCCTCATAGAGAGAGTTAGGAAGTATTCCCCCTCTTGTACTTTATGGAAGACTTTGAAAAGAGTTGATGTTAATTCCTCTTTAGTTGTTCAGTCAAGTTAATCAACGAAGATAGTGGTCTTGTGCTTTTCTTTTAGGGAGGTTTTTTTTTTTAAATTACTAATTCAATATCTTCAGTTATTATAGATCTTTCAGATTTTCTATTTATTTTTGAGTCATTTGTGGTAGTTTGTGTGATTCTAGGAATTTGTACATTTTATCTATTTTTCTCATTTTTTGGCTTACATATGTTCTTATTATTCTCTTATAATCCTTTTGATTTTTGTAAGTTTGATGGTAGTGTTCTCATAAATTTCTGATTTTAGTAATTTTAGACTTCTCTCTTTTTTTGTAGTCAATTTAGCTAAGTATTTTAAAAATTCAGTTGATGTTTAAAAAAATATTTTTGGTTTTGTTGATTTTCTTTATTGTTCTTCTGTTCCCTATTTGTTTTATCTCCACTATAATCTTTATGATTTCCTTCCTTGTAGCTTTGAGTTAGTTTGCTCTTCTTTTTCTAGTTCCTTAAGGTGTAAAATTATGTTATTGATTTGAGATCATTCTTTTTAATGTAGGCATTTACAGCTATAAGTTTTACTCAGAGCACTGATTTTGATGCATCCCACAAGTTTTGGCATGTTGTGTTTTTTTTCATTTTTCACAAAGTATTTTATAATTCCCCTTGTGTTTAGTTCTTTGACTGATTGATTATTTGAGGGTGTTTAATTTTCACATATTTGAGAATTTTCCAGCTTCCTTCTGTTATTAATTTCTAGTTTCATTCAGTTGTGGTCAAAGAAGGTATTTTGTATGACTTCACTATTTTTAATTTTGTTGAGAATTGTTTTGAGCTTTAACTTATGGTCTATTCTGGAAAATTTCCATGTACTTTTGAAGAATATCTATTCTGCTGTTTCGAGGAGAGATGGAGTGCATTTATATGTCTGTTAGGTCTAGTTGATATATAGTGTTGGTCAAGTCCTTTATTTACTTACTGATCTGTATAGGTTTTATATCTATTACTGAAAGTGGTCATTGAATTCTCCAACTATTATTGTTGAACTTTCTATTTCTCCATTCAATTCTGTCAACTTAATTTCATATATCTGGAGGCTCTATTGTTAAGTGTACAGTTATGCATCATTTAATGATGGGGATATGTTTTGAGAAATGCCTCGTTAGGTGATTTCATCATTGTGCGAACATCACAGATTGAACTTACACAAACCTAGATTATGTAGCCTATTACACACCTAGGCTATATGGTATTAATCTATGGGACCACTGTCATATATGCAGCCCATCGTTGACCAAAACATCATTATGTGGTGCACCACTGTATATAGTTTGTAATTGTTATATCTCCTTGATGGATCACCTTTCTTATCAATATATAATGTCCTTCTTTGTCTCTTTTAACAATTTTTAGCTCAATGTCTATTTCTATTTTTCTGTTGTTAGCATAGACACTGCAGCTCCCTTTTAATTATTATTTCCATTAAATATATTTTTCTATCCTTTAACTTCAACCTATTTGTGTCTTTATGTCTAAAGTGAGTCTCTTATAGACAGTATATACTTGGATCTTGTTTCTTTATCCATTTACCAACCTCTGACTTTCAAGGGAGTTTTTGATTCATTCACATTAGAATACTTACTGATAAGGAAGGGCTTCTGCCATTTTGCTCTTTGTTTTCTATTTATCTTGTATATATTTTATTTATTAATTCTTCCATTACTGCCTTCTTTTGTGCTTAATTGATATTTTTAGTGTACTGTTTTGACATGCTTTTCATTTAATTTTCTGCGTAATTTTTAGGTATATTATAGTTGTTTCTCTGGGGATTACATTTAACATCTTTACAATAACCCAGTTTGTAATAATGCCAAATTAGCTTCAATAGTAAACAAAAACTGATCCTACAGAGCTCCTCCCTCTTCATGTTGTTATTGCCACAAATTACATCTTTATACATTGTGATACTATTAACATAGATTTATAATAATTGTTTTATAGATTTGTATTTTAAATCATATAGGAGAACAAAATGGCATTACAAACCAAAAATACAGTAACACTGGCTTTTGTATTTACCAGTTAATTTATCTCTACCAGAGTTCTTACTTCTTCCTATGGCTTTGTTACTGTCTGGTCTCATTTCATTTCATCCTGACAGACTCCCTTTAGGATTTCTTGAGAGCAGATCTGCTGGAAACAAACTCCTTCAGCTTTTGTTTTATCCAGGAATGTCATAATTTATCCTTAATATTTGAAGGAGAGTTTTTCCATATCTAGAATTCTTGGTTGGCAGGGTTTATTTATTTTTTTTCAATTTCAACACTTTAAAAATGTCATCCTACTGCTTTCTGGCCTCCATGTTTTCCGATGTGTAATTGGTTGTTCATATTATTGAGGATCCCTTATATATAACCAGTCTCTTCTTTCTTGCTGATTTCAAGATTCTCTCCTTTCTCTTTCAACAGTTTGATTACAATGTGTCTCAGTGTGGATCACTTTGTATTTATCCTATTGGAGTTTTTTTTAACTTATTGGATGTATAGATTCATGCATTTTATGAAGTATGGGTAGTTTTTAACCATTATTTCATCAAATAATCCTTCTATCTCTTTCTTTCTCTTCTCTTTTTCTGCGACTGCCATTATGTGCATGTTGGTATGCTTGATGGTGTCCCACAGATAACTTTAGGCTCTGTTTATTTTTTTTTGTTCATTTTTTTTTCCTTTCTGCTCCTCAGACTGGATAATCTCATTTGATCTCTCTTCAAGTTCACTGATTATTTCTTCTGCCTGATCAAACCTGCTGTTGACATCCTTTAGTGAATTTCTTTATTTTAGTTATTGTAAATTTCAGCTCTAGAATCTTTATTTGGTTCCTTTTTATAATTTCTATTTCTTTATTGATATTGTCTTCTTACTGAGACATGTTTTTCATGGTTTCTTACAGTTCTCTGAACATATTTATAATAGCTGATTAAATTAATTGTCTAGTAAGTCCAATGGCTAAACTTCCTCAGGTACAGTTTCTATTAGTTTATTTTTTTTCCTTTTGAATGAGTAAAACATTTTTGTTTCTTTGAATATTTCATTATTTTTTGTTGAAAACTGTGCTTATAATTGTTATAATGTGTTAATTTTGTAAATCAGATTTTTCCTCTCTCCAGGGTTTATTGTTGCTGCTTGTTGTACATTATATTTTTGTTTGGTGATAGTTTTAAACTATTTTTATAAAGATTATATGTTAGTCAGATTTCTCCAGAAAAACAGAATCAATAAGATGTATATATATATATTGCATTGTGAATTTTTAAACTTTGTATTTTCTTACTGCCTCAAATTCTCCACAAACAAGCTGGGAGCACCATGACTAGGTGACCAGATGTACCAGTGTGATAAAGCTGGCCTTTGCCACAAGTTCCCCTTCTTGCCCTCCCCTGATTGTGATCTAGTGACATTCAAATGCACCAATGAAATCCCCTCTTGCCTTTTGCTTGTTTCCTCCACCCTGACCTCTAATAAAGACATTTTCTCATGGGTCCTCACTCTCTTTCTTAGCTCTCCAACTGCTTAATTAAATACACTTTCTCAGTGCTCCACCTATGTGGCCCCCTTATGGCATCTGTCTCTCTAGTATCTATGGATATAATAAACTTTGTTTTCCTGTGTCAACACTTGTAGCTGCACCTAACTGACCATCTCTTGAAATACTACAATATCTATATATGTATATAGATATAGAAATAGATATAGATATAAAGATATATGTATATATGGATTTATCATAAGGAATTGATTCACCTGATTATAAAGGCTAAGTCCCACAATCTGTAGTTAACAAGCTGGAGAGCCAATGGTGTAGTTCTAGGTCAAGTCCAAAGGCTTGAGAACCAGGAAAGCCAATGGTGTAGTTTCAGTGTGGAAGTTGGCAGGCTGGGGACATGGGAATAGCCAATGTGTCAGTTCGAGTCTGAAGGCAGGAAAAAAAACTGATGTCCCAGCTCAAGGTAGTCAGGCAGGAGAAAATTTCCTATTATCCAGCAGAGTCAGCCTTGTGTTCTATTCAGGTCTTAATCGATTACATGAGGCCCACTCACATTGTGGAGGGCAATCTGCTTTGCAGTCTATTGATTTAAATGTTAAACTCATCTAAAACACCCTCACAGAAACACCTAAAATGATATTTGACTGAATATCTGGGCACTCTGTAGCGCAATCAAGTTGACACATAAAATTAACCATGACAGCCTGTATTCTTTGTTATGCGTGCTCACTGAAGTATATTTTCTGTTAACTTATTGTTCAGCTAGTGATAAACTAATACGTATCCAAGTCCTTTACATTTCTGCTTTAGCCTTCACTTCCTGCTTTCACAGAGGATAAAGTTCGGCCAGAGGTGCAAACTTAATGTCTTCTCAGGTCATTTTTGGCTTTGGTGTTCCAGTATATGCAGGAGCTTCTCCAAGGCCTTATTTCTTCATGTATCACCCTCCTCAGCCTCTCCCTTCTCAGGCTATTCAGTCTGTCTGTTGCTGTCTCATTGTTATCCTTTGTCCCAGGTGGCTGTGCCTACTATATTTGCCTTTAAATACTTTCAACAGATGCTACCCAAGAAGGCGATCTAGCACCAAGAAAGTTCCAAAGCAGGGAAACAAAGGCAAACTTCTGAGCCAATCCCTCAGGAAGCTGCCAGACAGGTCAAAACACACAAGAACAATTCTTTGGGGACAAAGTTTGTATTGCCCTCTCTGCATCAGCAATCTGCACCCAGGAATGCAGGCTTGCCTCCCCATGACCACCGCCAAGATAGGGAGTGGGGAATGGTAGCAGGTACTTTAAAATGTCACAATACTCTTCTACTGAGATTTAGTAGCTTCTTTTTCCATTCAGCGTTGTCTTGATTATTGTAAGTTTTTACCTAGAATCCAGAGTTCTGAAAAAAGTTGATTCTGGAGATTTCTGACAGTTGAATTATTGTTTTAGTAGGAATGGACAGAGTTTTGGGGCTCCTACTCTGCCATTTTCAGTGACATCACCTCTAGGGCTGGTTCTGCTCTGTTTTCTAAGGTGTTACTCTTTGTGATATTTACTGCATGTCCTGGATATTGAAAAATTTCTCTTCACTTTGCTTTGTGGAACTAGAAATCTCCCAAACAATACAAGCGTGGAGAAGTTTTTCTACTTATAACTCCATGATAGTTATTTTTTTCTTTTTATGCAATAGTGTTCTTTGCCTGGTCTATTGGTAACTTACCCTAAGAGTTGGTAATTTTTTATTCAGACATTCAATTCAGGGTATTCAGATTTGAGAACACTTTCTATGCGTATCTACATTCTCTCTGTTACTTGGTCTTGCGTATTCTAGCTATTTTAGTTTCTATGATCTTCAATTTTTTTCTCCCTTGCTCAATGAGACCTATGTCTTTTGCTTGAGTTCCCTCTTTTCGAGGCAGAGTCAAATAAATGCCTTGAGGCAGAAATTCAGGATGATAGTAGGGCTCATCTTATTTGTTTTGATTTTCTCATGGATCACAGTCATGCACTGTCTGTTTTCTAATGCCTGAAAATATTTGCTCATTATATTTTTGTCAGCTTTCTAGTTATTCGTGGTATGATGAGTTGTCAGGTACAAGTTAATCATGGTCTCAAGTGGAAGTGCCTGATAGTATGTTGTGAAAGATGATTTAAAATTTGCCCCACTTTAGATAATCATTTAAAAGCAAATGGAATGTAAACTCTTCATGTTGATCTTTAAAAGATCTAAAATCAAAACATTACATCATTTTTACATATAAACAGAAAAATATGTCAAAGGACTATGAGTTATAAAAAGGTCATGATTTGAAGGCAAACGTAAAGATATAGTAACGTATATACACAGTTCCAACTAACAATTCCAACTTCGTCTGGACAGATATACCTCTAGGGTAGGATACGTCTAATGTGAATTTGAGCTTTCAGCAAAGCATAATATCATTATTTAGTATGAAAATTTGGCTTCAATGCTATTGGTCTACCTATGAAAGGTTTAATTGCTCAAAAAATTCTTAGGAAAAAAGCCAATACTGCCTATGAATCTTATATTTTTCTCTGGAGTTCAAAATAGGTGATTACAATAATATCTCTCAATTTTTATTATTGCTTCATACAACCAGAGGTTGAGATCATACATTCAATACTAGTGTATTAATTGAGTTTAAATTACTCTAAATCATAATAATTATTGTAAACTTCCAGTATGGCTGGCCCAGAAGCAAGCACATTGGTGTTCATGGTGTTTTATTACCCATCTCTGGCTTATAACTGTCATTAAAAAGATATTCTGTTTTAATTATCATTCGTATCAGATCAGCATTTTGAAAATAAAAAAGCATATCAGAGGGTGTTTTCAGATTTTTTTAAAAAATTACATCTTAACTTCTAAGGACCACCTCCTTTCCTTCCTTTTCCATTCAGTCAATCAACATATGTTTATTGTGTGCAAACTATGTCAGGCATTTTTCTAGGTGTCGAGGATACAGCAGTGAAAAAAAAACTATCCCTTGTACACATATAGCTTACATTATAGCAGAGAAACAGATTATACACAAATTACACATTATAAAAGCGCTAACTGCTAAGAAGAAAAATAAAGCAAGGTAACAAATATAATGTGATTATACTTATATTATAGAACATCTATATTATAGTACAAATGTGGGTCATGTTTGCAATTCAATTTTCAACTAAAAATTCATCTACTTCAATTGATTTCTCCTTATCTATTTAATGCAGTTGTTGCCTGTTAGCAGGACATGATGTGCTTGGATTTCATAAATATGTGTGGATTGTTTATATGCTACATTTTCTCACAAACTCTTCCTTAATACATCTTACAAAAATACTTTTCTCAAAATCACAAAAGCATTTAGGCAGTGAATTATTGTTGCCTGCCATAGAATTGCAAGTTGGATCCTTACTAACATATTTTCACATAACTTGTTCTTTCTATAAACAAACTCAATCTTTACATTGAAATTCAGCCTCCTTTATGCCAGATTTGTAGTCAAATTGCTAAGTAAAACCTTCAAGAATGAGGAAAGGAAAAAGAAAAACAAAGAGAGAGATTGATTTTTTTGTTGTTGTTTTTTTCACTTCTCATTTGTGAAAGTTTTACTTTCTTGAGAAAAGGAGGAAAGGGTGGGAGGGGAGAGAGGGAGAGAGAGACAGAGCGAAAGGGAGAGAGGGAGAAAGAAAGAGGGAGAGAGAATTTATGAAGCATGTTTATACCCAGGACTTCCACATACTAGAATGAATACAAAACTCTATGAAACAGGAAATCTGAACAAAAGAATGACTGTGCTGTATGAGACTGGGTAGAGATAGGAGTCAGTTTCCTTCAAGATTTAAACAGGATATCCAGGAGTATGCAGGTCCCGTAAATATTCAGTTTTTGACGTGAGAAGCAGAGTAGGGATAGACTGTAGCAGTTAGACAAGGCTAGTTACAACAGAACACAAGGAATATTGAAATAAATTATATCATATTTTGTATATATATATTCACACGCATATACACATGTACCTCACAAGTAGGTCTTTAAGGATGGTTAGGATTTGAAAAGATGGAGAGAGAAAGGGAGGTTATATTATGTGAGAAAAAGGCAAGACCATCACAATAAATTCCTTTCCATTAAAAGAGAGGTTCTCAAACTTTAGTGTGCATGAGTCTCATAATCCTTTGGAGGGATTATTAATTCACGTAATGCTGGTACCACCAACAAAGCTTCTGATTTCATAGCTCTTGGAGGGGCCTGAGAATTTATATTTCTAACAAGTCCCAGGTGATGCTAATGTTGCTTGTCTATGGACCATACTTTGAGAACCACTGTATTAAAATTATGAGTCTTTGTAATGTGATAGAGGGGTTAGCTAATGCTACAATGGCGATCATATTGCAATATAAATGTATAAAATCAATATGTTGTACATCTTAAAGTTACACAATGTTGGGACCAGCACGGTGGTGTAGTGGTTAAGTTCGCACACTACGCTTTGGCAGCCTGGGGTTCGCAGGTTTGGATCCCGGGCACAGACCTATCCACTGCTCACCAAGCCACGCTGTGACAGATGTCCCACATATAAAATAGAAGAAGATGGGCACAGATGCTAGTTCAGGGCCGATCTTCCTCAGCAAAAAGAGAAGGACTGGCAACAGATGTTGGCTCAGGGCCAATCTTACTCACCAAAAAAAAGTTACACAATATTATGTGTCAATTATATATCAATTAAAAAAACTATGGGTTTTTGGTAGGCATTAGCATTTACATTTGGGTTAGCATTACACTGAAGTAAAGTAAAGGTAAAATTCAAGTTAATATATAGTTAAACTTAAAAAAAACTTTCATATTTGTTAAGTTTGAAAAAATGAGTTGTAATTGATACGTTTTACTTAAATATTTGAGATGGCTGTTCTAATATTGTGGAAAAAAATTAAATGAATGGACAAAATACCTGCTAATTTCTACTTTACATAACCTTGACTTTGGGTAAGTCATATTATACTCTGGGCTTCAATTTCATTATCATCCAGACTACCTGGTTCATTTTGATCAAAGTGTTGTTATGAGAGTCAAATAAGACAATTCTTATTTTTAATCTATGAAGTGAAAGGAATGGACTAGGTCCATGTTTTTTTCCCCAAAATTTCACCTAGATAGATTTTGGCTTCTGCAGAGGTATTCTAAGGGCTACAGCAAAAAGTAGTTTTTTAACTTTTAAAACTAAGTTTTCAATAAAAGAAGGGAAAGCTACTAGATAAGATATATGCATTTATTCATTCATTCTTATTATTCATATAATAAATTTTATGACTAACTCATGTCTTAAACAGATTCCTATTTGCCGACCTAATACCCATTGTCCCATAATTATTACTTATATAGTCCTCATATTTTTGAGGACAGCAACAAGCACAAAATAAAAAACCCGTTTTCCAATCTCCAACGCAAAGAAGTTTGGGCCATGTGACATGGTCCTAGCTAAAGAGGGATGGAAGTTGTTGCGAGGGAGTACACTTAGTTGGCAGGTGTTGTTTTAGGGATTCCTTTTTCTTTCTGTCTATAATATGAATATGAGAGCTGGTGCACTGACAACCATTTTGAGAGTGGAGGCTAAAGGGCAGACTCTAAAGCTGGAAGGACATGAACAATGATGATACATCTTTCCTTGACTCTACCTTCAGTCTGCTTTTATGTAAGAGAAAAATTAACTCCTAATATTTGTGGTCCATTTTTTGGTTGCTTTTTATTTTTATTTTTTTGGTTTTCCTTTCATGCAGCCTGTTATGGGCTGAATTGTGTCCCCTATACCCCCTCCAAAATTCATATGTTAAAGGCCTAACCTCTAGTACCTCAGAATGTAACTGCATTTGAAGATAGGATCTGTAAGGAGGTAATTCAGTTAAAATGAGATCGTTAGAGTGGGCCCTAATCCAATATGACTGGTGTTTTTATAAGAAAAGGAGATTAACACACTGACAGAGGGCAGACCATATGAAGACAAAGAGAGAAGATGACCATTAACAAGTCAAGGAGAGAGGCCTCAGATGAAACCAACCCTAAAGACACCTTAATGTCAGGCTTCTAACCATCAGAATTGTGAGAAAATAAATTTCTGTTGTTTAAGCCACCCAGTCTGTGGTACTTGCTTATGGCAGCCCTAGTAAACTAGTACACGGTCAAAGCTAACTCACATGGGCTGCATGCATAACAAAGTTATTGTTCTACTAGATCTTACAAACTAGTTGAGAGACAATCAAATAAACAATCACAATTAAACAATAAAAAAACCTGACACCTAGTCCTTAATACATATTTTGAGCCAATAGAAAAATGACTATATTTTAAAACTGTTATTAGAGTTGTCTCAATAAAGGGAAAAAAGACGAGATAATATGGGAATGCACAGCAGAAACAATCGTGCTAAAAAACCAACATAAAAGAATGAGTAAATTGTTAGAGGTAAATAAAAAAAGGAAGGGAAAATTCCAAGAACTCTTTAAGATTTATTCCCACTCTTATAGTATATGATTCTGTATAGTAATCTAAGAAAATTACACATGAAATCATTTAGAATGGAGCGGTAGATTTATCAATTTAAATTTATATATAGTGTTTTCCAGTTTTATTGAGATATAATTGACATATAACATTGTATAAGCTTAAGGTGCACTAGATAATGATTCAACATGTGTATATATTGTGAAATAATTACAATAGGTTTAATTAACATCCATCACCTCACATAGTTACATTTTTTTTTCCTGTGATGAGAACTTTTAAGATCTACTCTTAACTTTCAAATATGAAATATACTATTGCTGACTATAGTCACCATGCTGTACATTAGATCTCCAGAACTTATTTATCTTATAATTGAAAGTTTGTACCTTTTGACCATTTTCACCCATTTCCCCCACCCCCTACCTCCCACCTCTGGTACCCACCAATCTGTTCTGTTTCTATGGGTTTTTTTAGATTCCATATATAAGTGAGATCATACCATATTTATCTTTCTCTGTCTGACTTATTTCACTTAGCATAGTGCCCTCAATGTCACTTGTATGCATGTTGTCACAAATGGCAAGATTTTCTTCATTTTTATGGCTGAATAATATTCCATCATATTATATATATATATATAATAAGATATATAAGAAAATATGATATATATATATACATATATATATATACATTTTTTCTTTGCCCATTCATCTGTCAATGGAGACTTAGGTTGTTCCCATGTCTTGGCTATTGTAAATAATGCTGCAATGAACATGGGGGTACAGATATCTCATTGAGATAGTGATGTTGTTTCCTTCAGATTTATACCCAGAAGTGGAATTGCTGGATCATGTGGTAGTTCTATTTTTATTTTTTAGAGAACCTCCATAGTAGCACCAATTAAATTTATAGACTTATTGAGAAATGAAAATGCATAGTGAACATCGTTTTTGTTGCCTGAAGGCCATCATGGATGACTTACTGAATTTTTCACTCTTATCTAGATACTTTGGTGTCATATACTCATTTGAGCAGAAAATTGAATCCTGTCTGTGCTTCTGCTCCCCGCCCCAAAGAATTTCAAAACAGTTCCCTAGTAAGTCACCGAAAGAAATACTTGTGTATTTCAGGCCCAATGTTTAATTAGCACATTACTAAAAATGTGATCTTCATTAACAAGATTATCTTCCTCTTCAAAACTCAAGTACGACATTTAGGAGAGTTCTCCGAGATGTAATTTAAAAATCATTTGTCAATGGGGAACCTATCAAATATTTTTGAGAGAAATTGAATATGCAATTGATTTTAAACCCACACAGACATTTTCCCCAATTAACATCTGCTGCCTGGAAGTGCCATACAGCTCAAGGAGTTGACTTCACTGTACTCTTATATGTTTTTAAGTACTTTAATCAAACCCTCTGTCATAGTGATAAAATGTCATCTGATATCCTTTTTCATGGTGTTAATTGTTACTAAATCTTGGAAACAAAGTTCAAAATTTATTAAGGATATGACTTGAAATTATTCAAAAAGAGGGTAATTAATAAGTTTAAATCCTTCCAGGAAGTATCTGCACAATGTCATTTGGGTCAAAGCTTGTCAAAGCTCCTTTTTTATACAATCTCATACTGAATTATGCATGACAAAAACAGTAGAATTTGTAGAGGAATTCAAATTAACATGTGTTTTACAAGAATTAGATTTTCTAACTCTATGTTTTTATGTTAGATTTTGCAAATAATTAATGAAAATAATGCCTACTATTGGTGGTTATGTCATTTATCCAACACATTTATCACAAACACTATTTTTCAGATTGAAAATACGTATTGAATGCCTTATATGTACCAACCATTGTGCTATCTTGAAAAGGCAAAGTCATGATCCTCATGTAGCTCACAGTCTGAAAACATGGTTTGTGAAATATAAGTAAACAAATACAGTGTACAGTATATAAATGCCAAAGTAGGATACATAAGATCGGCACCTAGCCTGGATTAGAGGAAGTCATATCTAACCTGGAAACTGAGAAGTGGTAAGATTCAACCCAAATGGAAAGACTAACACACACACACACACACACACACACACACACACATATATATATATATATTCATTGTTATAGTTACACAGTTGTAGTTATATAGTTACAGCTATACAGTTATAGTCATATAGTTGTAGTTATATATATATATATAACTGTGTGTGTGTGTATGTGTAGATAGATAAATGCAATAGTAGGAATCCATTTGAATTACATGTAAATCTCAACTCAACTAGTCAAGATAAATTAAAACTTGCTGCAGTAACAAATGATCTCAAAATCTCAGCACTTAAAATCACAAAATTTTATTTTTCATTCCTAATACAGGTCCTGTGTGAATTGCCAAGAGCTCTTGCTCATTGTAGGTACTCAGGACCTATCCTAATGAAGACACTCCTTCTACACATGCTTTTGACAATTGCTGCAGTAGAGGAAGAGCTGGGCTGGAGAGTTGAGCATTAGATTAATAGTGACACATGTCATGTCTCTTTATATTTGATTAGCCACAGTGAGTCATATGGCTTTATAACTTCAAGGGGCAGAGAAAGCAAAGTCCTACCATGAGGCAGATCTTAGAGAACATGAGCAGTAGTATTGACTTTATTTAGCTCACTTACATCAAACGTATCTTTTTAAATAATCCATTTAGTATAACTACATCAGAAATTAAAAAAAATGGTAGTTCTACTGAATTTTTAAATTATTTTCCCATAAAATTATTTGGCACATTCAGGGAGCAGTATATGTTATGGGAGAAAGGCTAGACTGGGGATCAAAAAACAAAGGCTTTAATAATGGTTCTCCCACACATTTTCTGGCTATTCTCAAGGAAGTCAGTTATATTCCATGATTAGTAAAGGAGAACTTTCAATGCCTATTCTTTTCTGCATTATATGGGAAATATTATACGATAGATTCTGAGTTTGCTTCTTTTCATACCCACAAAGAATTTAAACAGAATCAGATTGTTAGCACAGGTTGATATAAATTAAATATGAAAATTTGGAACCTATACATACAAGGAGACTTATTTTATGCATGTCCTCATACTTTTCTTTTTCAAGATAAATTCGAAGAATAAATATATAGGCTTATTTTACTTGTGAATACTTTTAGTCATTAACAAACACAACATAATACTTTGTAGGTGATGACTGATTTAGCTATTACCAGTGCCATATAAAATAAATTTGAGCCATATTTTAAGATTTTTGTTGTCCATGCTATCCCTTTAATAAGTACACAAATATTAGTATTCTATTTTTTCTAATAAAGCATATCTTTTGTATTATGATATGTGAAAAAATATTCCTATTTAGTTGGTTATATAAACTTCTCTATGAATCAAAGTCAGTTAGAGTACGTGAAAACAGCAGGGATTAAATTATTTAATGCATTCTTAATCTGAATTTTAAACTGAATATAAAAATATATGTAAGGTGATATACTTCTGGAATAGTGGAGTGAGGAGCACTGCAAACTTGCTCTCCAGAGAAGAAACCATAATTGGTAAAAATTATAATGCAACGGACATTTAAATTCTCTGGGCATTGTCTATAGGGCATACAGCAAATAAATATTTATATAAGAAAATCTATTCAATCTAAGTAAGAAGAGTGAGAGTTAGTGTCACTCGAGCTCTGATCCACTCACATTTCATATAAATGGAATCATAAAATATGTGTCCTTTTGTGTCTGGCTTCTTTCACTTAGCATAATCTTTTTGAGGTTTATTCTTGCTGTGATATGTATCAGTACCTCATTCTTTTATGACTGAATAATATTCCACTGTATAGATATGCTATTTTGTTTATCCATTCATGAGTTGATGGGCGTTTGCGTTGTTTCGACTTTTTGGCTACTATGAATAATGCTGCTTTGAACATTTCTGTGAAAGTTTTTGTGGTAAGATATATTTTTCAATTTTGGGGGGTATATAGCTAGGACTGGAATTGGTGGCTCATATGGTTATGTTTAATTTTTATGGTTTATGGTTATGGCTAAGTTTAACTTTTTAAACAACTGTTAAACACCTTTCCACAGCAGCTGCACCATTATACATTCCCAAGAACAATGTATTAAGGTTTCACCTTCTCTGCATACTTGCCAAGAAATGTTAATTTCCTTCTCTTAAAAAAATATTAGCCATCCTACAGGATGTCAAATGCCATCTCATTGTGATTTTGTTTTGCATTTCCCTGCTAACTAATTATGTGGAACGTCTTTTCATGTGTCTGTTGACTATTTGCATATCTCCTTTGGAGAAATGCCTATTTATGTTCTTTGCACGTTTTTACTTGGGTTGTTTGCTTTTTGTTGTTGTATATTCTGGAAAAAAGACTCTTATCAGATATATAATTAGCAAATATTTACTTCCGTTTTGTGGGTTGTCATTTCATGTTCCTGATGGTGTGCTTTGATGCAGAAATGTTTTTAATTTGAGTGAAATTCAAATTATCTTTTTTTTTTGGTTCTGATTTTGGTATCATATTTAAGAAATCATTGCCCAAACAACGACCATGAAGATTTACACCCATGTTTCCTTCTGTGAGTTTCATATTTTTAGCTCTTAATTTATGTCTTTGATCCTTTTTGAATTACTTTTGTGTATGGTATGAGTTAGGGGTCCAAATTCATTATTTTGCATGTGGTTATCCAGTTGCCCCAGTACGATTTGTTAAAAAGATTATTATTATTTTCTCCTTCGATGGTCTTGGCATCCTTGTCCAAAATACACTGAACATAGATACATGGGTGCATTTCTAGGCTCTCAATTCTGTTCTGTTGATCTACATGTCTATCCTTATGCCAATACCACACTGTTTTAATTACTTTAGCTTTGTGGTAAATTATGAAATCAGGAAAAGAGAATCCTTATCTTTGTTCTTTTCAAGATTTTTTTGACTTTTGGGGTCCTTTGCAATTCCATGTGAATTTTAGCATTTGCTTCTCAATTCTGAAAAAATATCAAATTTGGAATTTTGACAGGGATTCCATTGAATCTGTGGATGAATTTGGTGATTAGTGCCATGTTAATAATAATTCTTCCAACCCATGAACACAGGGTGTCTTTCTATTTATTTAAGTCTTCTTTAATTGATTTCATCAACGTTTTGTTTCTTCAGTGTATAAGTCGAACATCCTGAGGAGTCTGGCTGCTGGTCAAAAGCCTTTGTGTGATTTTTAAAGCACAACCATAAAGAATTACATAGGTTTTACCTGGCAGGCCTCATGGAGGGAAGGCTGTCCTCTCCACTCCAGACTTTGTGCACAGCCAATGAATTACAGTCTGAGGGGAGTTGCTGTCAAAGACTCAAATCCACCTGGCCTGTCATGCTCTTCTTCACATATTTGCATTCCTAGGCCAATACCCTCAATCATAGGTCTCTCTTTATCTGAGGCTTTTGGCAAAGTTTTCTTCAAGTATCTCTGTCAAGGCCTCCTTATCAGGGGAGGAAGGAGAAAACCTTGAAGACACTCTTTCACATGCTAACTCAATACTCAGAATTGTTTTAGTTCTAGCCTTCCCTCTCCCCCTTTCCATGGCCCCCGGGTCCATAAAACTTCAGGAGCCTTTTGTTTGGGGCTCTCTCAAGAGTGAAATCACACCCATGTCTGTGCTGTGCCCCCTGCACCTTTACCAGTATGCCATTCCATAGGGGAAAAATGGAACAGAGGGGATTCAGTGCTTTCTTAGGTTTTAGCTTCTTGTTTATCCCATCACAGTATGTGATTAAAGATTTCACAATTACTTCCATTTCGGCTTATTGCTTTACTTGGCTACTCTGGCACTTGACAGATCAGCTCTTTCCAGCTCAGCTGAACTCCTGACACCTCCTTGTTTAAAAGTATTCCTGAGTATTTTATTATTTTCAATGCTATTGTAAATAGATTTGGTTCCTTAATTTTGTTTTTGGATTATTCATTGCTATTTTACAGAAATACAACTGATATTTATACATTGATTCTGTGCCCTGAAAATTTGCTGAACTTGTGTATTAGCTCTACTAGTTTTTGTAAGGATACTTTAGCGTTTTCTATATTTGAAATCATTTCAGGGGCCGGCCCCGTGGCTTAGTGGTTAAGTTTGGCACGTTCCAGTTTGGCAGCCCGGGTTCCGAGTTTGGATCCCAAGCGCAGACCTACACCACTCATCAGCCACACTGTTGCAGTGGCCCATATATAAAGTAGAAGAACATTGGCACAGATGTTGGTTCAGGACTAATCTTCCTCAAGAAAAGAAAAACAAGGAAGATTGACAACAGATGTTAGCTCAGGGCTAATCATCCTCAGCAAAAATAAATAAATAAATCATTGCATCTGTGAATAGAGATACTTTCAGTCCTTCCTTTTAGTCTGAATGTGTACTGTTTCATTTCTTGCAAAATTTTTATGGCTAGAACTTCCAGTGCATTGTTGAAGTGGCAATAGTAGAAATCCATGTCTTGTTCTGGATCTTAGGAGGAAAACATTCATTGTTCCACCATTATGTTAACTGTAGGTTTTTCATAGGTGGTCTTTATCATGTTGAAGTCTCATTTTAATTCTAGGTTAAATTATTTTTACCATGAAGGGGTGTTGAGGTTTTGTCAAATGTTTTTCCTGTTTCTATTGAGATGATTATGTGGGCTTTGCTTGTATTCTATTTACATGGTGTACTACATTAATTGATTTTCATATATTAAATCAGTGCTTTTGTGGAAGGATAGACTTTGGATTTCCCTAATTTGCCATTTCACTGATGGTACTTTCGAAAATTGACTACGCGTGTCTTTAGTGCAAAATCCTGTGTGTATATGTATGTGTGCATGTTTCTTTTTCAATCTGATATTTTCTGTTTAATATATTTCTGGGAAAATCCTCAAAATTTCTACTCTGCTCATAATACTATTTCTAGGATTATGGTGTTGTTATCAATTTATTAATTTCTCATTGCTCATCATTATTACAAAGGACTTTGGAGAAAGTGTATGCTCAGTTCACCATCTTGAACTAAAAGTAATGTTATTGAACACGGTGAGAATATATAGAACATGATAAATAATAATGGCAATTATAGATATCTTTTTATTCACAGTAGATTAAGTACTGTTTTAATCTAGTAAAAACCCTTTTATTCTTAGTCTACTATTTATTATTCCTAGACATTTTCTAAATGAGGAAGAGTTGCTGTTTTTCATCAAATGCCTATTCAGAATATTAATGGCTGTATTTTTGTCTATTTTTTTTCTTGATCTAATGAAGTGAAGGATTGTGCCACATAATGTTGATAATATTTTTGACACCCTAATTTGTTCTATACTTGTCTATTTTGTTCACTTTACTACAATATTTATTTAACAGGGGCATACTTTAAGATTTGGCCTTTATAATTTGAGATTGTTCTGAAATTAACTGTTTTTTTTTTAAAGTGATCATTACAAAATTTTATTCTGTTAGGGTATGTTTATATAACATGTTGGAAATCTTTCTCCAATATAGCAAATTAAAGCGGAAAGAATCTGCTCTTTTGGAACTTGGAAAGAACCCATCCTTGAAAATATTTGGCAAAATGTATTTGAAAGTAATTCAGTCATATTAAAAAAAAATTCCTAGATCATTGGTTTATTCAGGTTTTCTATTCTTTTGCCTATTTTCATTTTCCTGGGAAATTTTCAGAATACAGTTGCATATATTTGCACATATCATTAACTCATTCTTAGGAAAAAAGCAATGCAATGTCTGTTTTGCTTGATTTCACAGTCATTTTGTTTAATATTAATATTTAGGTTTTTTTCCACTCTTTAAAATAGGATTTTTTCTTTTTCTTTTTAACTGAGGTAACACTGGTTTATAGCACTATATAAATTTCAGGTGTACATCATTATATTTTTATTTCTGTGTAAATTACATCATGTTAACCACCCAAAGACTAAGTACCATCTATCCCCACACACGTGAGAATCACCCCTTTAGCCCTCTTCTCCTCTGGTAACCACAAATACAATCTCTGTCTCTATGTGCTTGCTGTTGTTTTTATCTTCTATTTATGAGTGAGATCATATGGTATTTGACTTTCTCCCTTTGACTTATTTGGCTTAGCATAATACCTTCAAGGTCCATCCATGTTGTTGCAAATGGCAAGATTTCATCTTTTTTATGGCTGAGTAGTATTCCATTGTGTATATATACCACATCTTCTTTATCCGTTCCTCTCTTGATAGGCACTTATGTTGCTTCCAGTCTTGGTTATTGTGAGTAGTGCTGCAATGAACATAGGGGTTCACATAGTTTTACACCTTCATGGTTTCATGTTGTTTGGATAAATACCCGTCAGTGGAATAGCTGGATCATATGGTAGTTCTATTCTCAATTTTTTGAGGAATCTCCATACTGTTTTCCATAGTGGCTGCACCAGTTTGTGCTCCCACCAGCAGTGTATGAGAGTTCCCTCTTCTCCACATCCTCTCCAATACTTGTTATTTCTTGTCTTGTTAATTATAGCCATTCTGATGGGTGTGAGGTGATATCTCACTGTAGTTTTGATTTGCATTTCCCTAATAATTAGTGATGTTGAACATCTTTTCATGTGCCTGTTGACCATCTGCATACCTTCTTTGGAAAAATATCTGTTCAGATCTTGTCCCCAATTTTTATTTGAGTTGTTCATTTTTTTGTTGTTGAGATATATGAGTTCTTTATATATTTTGGAGATTAACCCCTTATCAGATATATGGTTTGCAAATAACTTGTCCCAATTGTTAGGTTGTATTTTCAATTTGTCGATGGTTTCCTTTTCTGTGTAGAAGCTTTTTAGTTTAATGTAGTCCCAGTTGTTTAGTTTTTCTATTGTTTTCCTTGCCTGGTCAGACATGGTACTTGAAAATGCATTGCTAAGACTGATGTTGAAGAGCATATTGCCTATGTTTTCTTCTAGAATTTTTATGGTTTCAAGTCTTACATTCAAGCCTTTAATTCATTTTGAGTTAATTTTTGTGTATAGTGTAAGATAATGGTCTACATGCATTCTTTTGCATGCGACCATTCAGTTTTCCCAACACCATATATTGAAGAGACTTTCCTTTCTCCATTGTATGTTCTTGACTACCTTGTCGAAAATTAGCAACCATAGATGTGTGGGTTTATTTCTGAGCTCTCAATTCTATTCCATTGATCTGTGTGTCTGTTTTTGTACCAGTATCATGGTGTTTTTGATTACTATAGTTTTGTTATATATTTTGAAATCAGGAAATGTGATACTTCCAGCTTTGTTCTTTTTCCAAGGATTCCTTTGGCTATTTGGCGTCTTTTCTTGTTCCATATAAATTGTAGCATTACTTGTTCTATTTCTGTGAAAAATGTCATTGTAACTTTAATAGGAATTGCATTGAATCTGTAGATTGCTTTAGGAAGTATGAACATTTTAACTATGTTAATTCTTCCAATCCAAGATCACAGAATGTCTTTCCATTTCTTTGTATCTTTTTCAATTTCTTTCAATGATGTTTTATAGTGAAAACTGAATACTGAAAAGTATACAGATCTTTCACCTCTTTGGTTAAATTTATTCTTTTTGTTCCAATTGTAAAGCGGATTGTATTCTTAATTTCTGTATTCTATTATCTATTCTTTGCTACAACATCATTAGTGTATAGAAACACAACTGATTTTTGTATGTTGATTTTGTATCCTGCAACTTTACCATATTCACTTATTATTTCTAAATTTTTTGGTGGATTCTTTAGGGTTTTCTATATATAAAATCACATCATCTGTAAATAGTGACAGTTTCACTTCTTTCTTTCAAATTTGGATCCTTTTTATTTCTTTTTCTTGCCTGATTGCTCTGGCTAGGACTGCCAATACTATATTAAATAAGAGTGGTGAAAGTGGGCATTTTTGTCTCGTTCCTGCTCTTAGAGGGATAGCTTTCAGTTTTTCTCCATTGAGTATGATATTAGCTGTGGGTTTGTCATATATGGCCTTTATTATGTTGAGGTACTTTCCTTCTATACCCATTTTGTTCAGAGGTTTTATCATAAATGGATGCTGTATCTTTTCAAATGCTTTCTCAGCATCTATTGAGATGATCATGTGATTTTTATTTTTCATTTTGTTAATGTGATGTATCATGATGATTGATTTGTGGATGTTGAACCATCTCTGTTTCCCTGGAATAAATCCCACTTGATCATGGTGTATGATCTTTTTAATGTATTGTTGTATTCGATTTGCTAGTATTTTTTGAGGATTTTTGCATTGGTGTTCATCAGTGATATTGGCCTGTAATTTTCTTTTTTTGTGTTGTCCTTGTCTGGTTTTGGTATCAGGGTAATGCTGGCCTCATACAATGAGTTAGGTAGCTTTCCCTCCTCTTCAATTTTTTGAAGAGTTTGAGAAGGATGGGTATTAAGTCTTCTTTGAATGTTTGGTAGACATTCACCAGGGAATCTGTGTGGTCCTGGACTTTTATTTTTGGGGAGGCTTTTGCTTACTGTTTCGATCTCCTTACTGGTGATTGGTCTATTCAAATTCTCTATTTCTTCTTGATTCAGTTTTGGAAGGTTGTATGATTCTAAGAATTTATCCATTTCTTCTAGATTATCCAATTTGTTGATGCATAGCTTTTCATAGTATTCTCTTATAATCTTTTGTATTTCTAAGGTGTCCATTGTAATTTCTCCTCTTTCATTTCTGATTATACTTATTTTAGCCTTCTCTCGTTTTTTCTTCATGAGTCTAGCTAAAATTTGTCAGTTTAGTTTATCTTTTCAAAGAACCAGCTCTTTGTTTCATTGATTTTTTTCTATTCTTTTTTTAGTCTATTTCATTTATTTCTGCTCTGATTTTTATTGTTTCCTTCCTTCTACTGATTTTGGGCTTTGTTTGTTCTTCTTTTTCTAGCTCCTTTAGGTGTCCTGTTAGATTGTTTATTTGAGATTTTTCTTGTCTCTTCAGGTAGACCTGTATTGCTATAAACTTCCCCCTTAGAACCACTTTTGCTGTATCCTATAAATTTGGGCATGTCATATTTTCCTTTTCATTTATCTCCAGGTATTTTTTTTATTTCACCTTTGATATTTTTATTGACCCAATCATTGTTCAGTTTCAGTAATCATTTTGTTTAATCTCCACATATTTGTAGCTTTTCCAATTTTCTTCCTGTAGTTGATTTCTAGTTTCACACTGTTGTGGTCAGAAAAGATGCTTGGTATTATTTCAAATTTCTTAAATTTATTGAAACTCTTTTTGTGGCCTAATATGTGTTCTATCCTGGACAATGTTCCACGTGCATCTAAAAAGAATGTGTATTCTTTGGTTTTTGGATGGAACTTTCTATCTAGATCTACTAAGTCCATCTGGTCTAATGTGTCATTTAAGAGCAATGTTTCTATGTTGATATTCAGTTTGGTTGATCTATCCATTGGTAAAAGTGGAGTTTTAAATTCCTCTACTATTAATTTTGCTGTCTATTTCTCCTTTTATGTCCGTTATTAATTGCTTTATACATTTAGGTGCTCCCTTGGGTGTATAGATATTTACAAGTGTTACATCCTCTCGTTGGATTGTCCCCTTGATCATTATGTAGTGCCCTTCTTTGTCTCTTGTTACAGTTTTTGTTTTAAAATCTATTTTGTCTTATATAATTAATCCTACCCCAGCTTTCTTTTCATTGCCATTTGCATGGAGTAACTTTTTCCATCCTTTCACTTTCAGTTTGTGACTGTCTTTAGGTCTGAAGTGTGTCTCTTGTATGCAGCATATATACGGGTCTTGTTTTTTTATCCAATCAGCCACCATATGCCTTTTTATTGGAGAATGTAGTCCAATGTCTTTCAAAGCAGCTATTGGTAGGTATGTACTTTGCCATTTTGTTACTTTTTTTCTGGGTGTTTTAATAGCTCTTCTCTGTTCCTTTCTTCTTCTCTTGCTCTCTTCCCTTGTGGTTTGATGGCTTTCGTTAGTGTTATGTTTGGGTTCCTTTTTCTTAATTTTTCTGTATTTATTAAATGTTTCTTGTTTGTGATTACCATGAGATTCATATATAATAACCTGCATATGTAGCAATCTATATTAAGTTGATGGTCCCTTCAACTTGACCTCTTGCTAAAAGCTCTACTCTTTTACTCCCCTCCTCCCACATCTTGTGTTTTGGATATCATATTAAACCACTCTCTTTTTTTTTTTTTTTTTTTGCTGAGGAACACTCGCCCTGAGCTAACACCTGTTGCCAATCTTCCTCTTTTTGTATGTGAGCCACTGCCACAGCATGGCCACTGACAGACAAGTGATGTAGGTCTGCACCCGGGAACAGAACCCGGGCCACTGAACCAAAGTGGGCCAAACTTAACCACTAGGTTACCAGGGCTGGCCCATATTTAACCTCTTGTCAGTACATGTGTATCCGATACCATCATAATCATGGAAATAGATAGTTTTAGTACTTTTGACCTTCATATTACCTTCATAGGAGGTTTTACCTTTACTGTATATTTACCTTTACCAGTGATTTTATTGTGGTTTTTTAAAAATATTTTTCTTATTCTTATTTGTGGTCTTTTCTTTTCCATTTAAATAAGTCCCTGTACGATTTCATGTAAGGCTAATTTATTGGTGATAAACTCCTTTCGTTTTTGCTTGTCTAGAAAACTCTTTATCTCTCCTTCCATTCTGAATGAAAGACTTGCCAGGTTGAGTATTCTTGGCTGTAGGTTTTTCCCTTTTAGCCCTCCCTTTTTTTTGAGGAAGATTGCCCCTGTGCTAACATCTGTTGCCAATCTTCCTCTTTTCTTCTTTTTTCTTCCCAAAGCCCCAGTAAGTTTTTGTGTATCATAGTTGTAGAGTTGTAGCTCTTCTCCATGGGACGCTGCTTCAGCATGGCTTGATGAGTGGTGAGTAGGTCTGTGCCCAGGATCCGAACCAGCGAACTCTGGAATGCTGAAGAGGAATGCGTGAACCTAATTGCTATGTCACCAGGCTGTCCCCTGTGCACTTTAAATATACTGTGCCACTCCCTTCTACCCTGTAAGGTTTCTGCTGAGAAGTCAGCTGATAGCCTTATAGGGTTTCCTTTGTATGTAACTTGTTGCTGTTCTCTTGCAGCTTTTAGGATTCTCTCTTTAACTCTTGACATTTTAATTATAATGTGTCTTGGTGTGGGCATCTTTGGGTTTATCTTGTTTGGTGCTCTCTGCACTTCCTGTATCTGGATGTCTGTTTCCTTCCTTAGGTTAGGAAAGTTTTCAGCTATTATTTCTTAAAATAGATTCTCTGACCCTTTGTCTCTCTCTTCTCCTTCTGGGACACCTATAATATGGATGATAGTGTGCTTGATGTTGTCCCAGAGGTCCCTTGGACTGTCCTCATTCTTTTTAATTCTTTTTTCCTTTATCTTTTCAGCTTGGGTGATTTCCCCTAGTCTTTCATCCAGCTCACTGATCCATTCTTCTGTATCATCTACTCTGCTATTGAGTCCCTCTAGTGAATTTTTTATTTCCATTATTGTATTCTTCATTTCTGATTGGTTCTTTTTAATATTTTCCAATTCTTTGTTGATGTTCTCACTGAGTTCATCCATTGTTCTTCCAAGATCAGTGAACATCTTTATGACTATTAGTTTGTACTCTTTGTCAGGTAGATTGTTTATCTCTGTTTCATTTAATTATTTTCTTTTTCTGAGGATTTATCCTGTTCCCTTATTTGGAACATATTCCTTTGCCTCCTCATTTTGCCTCTTTCACTGTGCTTAGATCTAAGTATTAGGTAGATCAGCTATGACTCTCAATCTTGGACAGGTGGCCTTATGTAAGAGATGCCTTATGAGGCCCAGCAGTGTGCTTCCCTCTCATCACCAGTTCCAAATCTTCCAGTATTGTCCCCTGTGTGGGCTACATGTGTCCTTCTGTTGTGGCAGGGTTGCTCATGCTGCAGGTGCATGGGGAGGCTAGGCTGTACCCCTGGATGGCTGGTTGTAATGCTCAGCTGCGTGCGGCTCCTATGGTCCCTTCAGTCACTTTTTTGGGTGTGGGGAACCCAACACATTTGGCTGCAAGGTCTCATAACTCATTCCTGACGCAGTTTTTCTGTTAAGTGAGTGGGCCCCCAGTGTGGCTGGTTGCTAGGCTCAGGGGCTTACAATTGCTTTAGGCCTCTGGCCTGCATAGATGTTGTCAACTCTTTCAAGAGTGCAGCTGGGTGGGGCTGGCCCTGGTCATGGCAGCACACAATTATTTCAGGCGTTGGAAGGTGGGGTGATTCCCTATTTGGCTGTTTGAGAAGCACGAGTCTGCTGCAGCTGACTAGCACCACCATCTGCTCTGTCAACACCATCCTGCCCTGTGTGCAAGCCCTGACCCACTGAAGTGGACCCACTCACCCCACTGCAGAGGCCCCACACACTCCACCAATGCAGGCCCACCCCTCGCCCACACTTTGCCTTGAGGGCTTGCTGTTGGGTGGGGCCAGTCCCAAGGGCAGGCTGCCTGCCCTGGCTGAGCTTGATTAAAGCAGTGCACTAGTGGGTGCGGCACACCTCTGGTCTAATAGGCCAGGGGAAGAACTCCAGCACCTGTGTCAGCACACCTGTACTAGGTCACCACAATGGCTGCTGCCAATGTCTCAGTCCCTGAGGAGGTGGGCCCAGCCTGGGGATGTTTCACCTCTCACTGAGATGTGCTCAGAGCCTATCAAGTGAGTCCTTTTTCACCAAAGGACTGTGCACCTTTCTTTCTGGTGATTTTAGGTTGCTTTCCAAAACGGGTTAATTTGTGCATGGGCCCTTAGAGCAGGCTTTTTTTTTCCCTCATGTCTGATAGCTTTTCTGGGAGTATTCCCCATTGTTGTTAATAGCCAGCAAAGGCAGATATTATGACACTCATCTTGTTTGTGCTGAGTCCAAAAGCTGCTTATCATGGCAAAGCTCTCCCACTCAGATCCCCCACTCCTGCAGGAAAAGCTTTGTACCTTAATAATGCTCCCAGCTGAAGTGCCATGGCTAAAATGTGGCTTTCTCCTCTCCAGAAAGGAATTTCTGCCTCTTCCATCTCAGTCGGCACTGTTCCTTTTTGTGGGGGTTCTTTTTATCAAGTTTTCAGTTCTCACTTAGGGGTAATTTTTCCAAGAGTAGTTGTAAATTTGTTGTATCCATGGGAGGAGGTGAGTTCAGAGTTCTCCTATGCCGCCATCTTCCCAGCAATACCAGGATTTTATTTTTTTGTTTTCAATTTTACTGTCTTGGAAAGAAAAAAATAAGAAATATCTTCTACATTTATTATTATACTCTAATTTTCCCTCTTTTCTTGTACATTAATTGCTGTTTTTATTATTTTACACTCTATAATTTTACTTTTGTTGTTTGTCTTTTATTTTACTTATATAGTTGAATGCTTATTTGTTTATATTCACTTATTGCAGTTTAATGTTAAAATCATTTTAAAGATATTAATATACTTTAAGTGTAGCTTTGGCCGAATTCTATAACTTCAGTTCACGGTTCTTTTCATCTCTGGGAAGACTTTAATTCATTCACTGTTTAATTGTATGTTGAGAAAATTGACATACATTCCCTCACCTCTTCAGCCTATGATAGCCTTTTTTGGAGGCTTTAATTGTATTTCTTTTTTATTTCCTTGATGTCTTCATGCGGAATAATAACTGTCTTCATTGTGTATTTCTGATCTCTGTCTTCTATTTTTCACATCTTTCTCACTATATTTCTCTTTTTGCCTTATTCTTTTGCACTTTATATAATCTTCTAAAGCTTGTACTTTACCTCACTATTTTAATTCTAGGCTTGATGCAATTTTAATTCTCTAATTGTATTTTCAGTTTATTTATTTTCTGGAAATAATTTGAGAATATTCTTACCCTCCCTTATCATAATTTGCTTCCTTAATTTCTTAGCTATCTTCTATTGTTCCATAAATTTGTTTTGTAAGCAATTGCATTATATGAGTGAAGGCTCTTTTGCTTTTATGTGGCAGAAGTCAAATTAAAACTATATTTGATAAAATGGTATGTTTATTGATTTCAATCCTGGAATACTTAGATAAAGTATGAAGTTTGAAAGTGCAGCAATGTAACTGGTCCCCCACAAACTTCAACCCAGGTCTAGAACAGAATCAGAAATTCCTACTGATCCTGTCTCTCCTCTTCTTCCGCTTCCTTTTCCCCTTCTCTTCCCAATTCTCATTTATGCTTATCTCTGTGTATTACCTTCATTCTTACTCACTGCAGACTGACGTAATCAGCTACCAAGTTAAAATTTTAGAGCTTCCACTACTGGAGTAGGGCTCACTTCCTTTCTTAGGTCCACTTTAGAAGAAACATGAAATGACTCTTACTGTTCTGGATTCAGTGAGGTGTCCATGCCTTCACCATTTGGGGAGAAACTGAGTAGGTAGAGTCATGTAATAACACAAAATACCTTAGAACCGCATGATTGCAATGGGGAATGGAGTAGATTCCAGAAAAGGGGATTGTTTCCAAAAGAAGCAAATTGTTTGTGAAAAGTCAAAAAGAAATTGTACTTACTGCACAGATGGTATGTAAAATATTCTGCTTATTGTAGTAAATATTTTCTGAATATATGCTGTTACTTGAGGTTTAGAGTTTATATTTATCTCCTTGTTTGATATGACAAATTATTTTCACAAGGACCATGATGGTCAATGCAAGCCTAATATTTGCTCCAAGGCAATGTGAATCTATTCTCTTTGGTTACCCTCAGGTTTGTCCTTCAATTTTTTTCAATTCTCTCAGAGTTATGGAGGAGCCTGATTATTTATATAATCAGCTAAGAGTTTCAGCAGCCTGAGTGGAGTGGTGAGAAGAGTGGGGAGGAAACTGAGGTATCATCAGTCATTCCCATCAAGGAAACTTTATTTCTGCAGATTAATTTTTTTTTCTATTTGGAGATGCTATTTGCCTTCATTGTGAAACCAGTTTTCCTCCCTTCATCCTTGTCTTCCTTCCTTCCTTTCTTTTTTCTTTATTTTTCATCCAATTACATACGACTTACACAGAGTGACAGTATCTGGTCTCATTTTTGCCACTGATATCCACTGCATCAGTAATGAGCCCCGACAATCTTTCAATTAATTGTACATTTGCTCCTCCTCAGTTATCCCAATGCTACTGCATTTGAATGTCTTGATGATTTAATCTATAGCAGTGAAATAGTTTCAAGTGGTATGCTACACATTTGATATATGAACTTCCCTCATTTTCAGCTATCACTCCTCAAAATTAGAACATACAAATAAGGTTGTGCCAGGATACCTCTGCTTACGTCTGCTGATTATAATCATTTTCTCAGGAAGAAGAATTTCAAGTAATCTCTTAGTAAAAACCTTGGCCTGATCCTATCTTCATTATCTTTATCATAAATACTTCAAATTTTGTGACAAGTTGTGATAAACTGAATAATAATGCCCTCCTCCACCAAAGATGCACACATTCTAATCCCTGGAAGCTATGAACATATTACCTTCATGACAAGAGGGACATTGTGACACTGTAGATGTGATTAAGTTAAGGACCTTGTGATGGAAAAATTATCCTGCAATATCCACAAGGGCCCAGCATAATTACAGGGTAGTTATAAAGAGGGAGGCAGGAAGGTCAGAGAAGGTGATATTATGATAGAAGCAGAGAGAGAGAAAACGATGTGACAATAGAGGCAAAGGTTGGAGTGATGAGACCAAGAACAAAGGAATACAGGTAGCCTCTAGAATCTGGAAAAGCCAAGGAATGGATTCACCTTACTGCCTCCAGAAGGAATGCTACCTTTGATTTTAGCTCCGTAGATCTCATTTTGAACTTTTGACCTCCAGAACTCTAAGACAATAAATTTGTATTGTTTAAGCCACTAATTTAGTAATTTGTTACATCAGCCATTAGGAACGAATACACAGGTTGGTTGGACTGTTCTGTACTGCCCACTAAGAACATTTTAACTCAGCTGTTCTTTGTCCAGTAGATCTAATAGAGGAAGGGTAGCACATCAGATTTTTAGATATCAACTAATTTGAAAGTCCAGTTCTACATTTTTTTTCCTATTTCTTGATTCAAGGTCTTCCTTCCAACTCCAATGCTATTGCCCTACAACTGGCTTTCAACATATATTGAATATATGTTGTTCTACCTCTCTTGTTTTATCACCCTGCCTCTTGCTTTATCTCTCTTCATTCTCTCCAAACATCCTTAGTGGCTACTAATTTCATCTTAATCAACAGTACTTAAAATTATTCAATGGCTCCACACTTACTACAAGATAAAGTCTTCTTCATTAACATGTAAACTAAGTTGTTCAAGATATGTCCCTGTGAATTCAACATCAACTCTTACAGCTTGCTTGCTGATTTCTGCTCAGTGCTCCAACCATCACAAACTCTTTGACATTTTGTATATGAATTATCCTCTTTCTTGCCTCCATGCACTTGGGTCATACAGCTTCTTCATCCTCAATACATCTGGCAAACTAATATTCATTTTTTAGCCTCGTGAAACATTTGCTCTGTTTTTTTATTCCCTCATTTTACAATGTGCATACCTATATTATTGGTGGTCTAGTGTTTAAGATTTGGTGCCCTCACCCCCATAACCCGGGTTTGTTTCCCAGTCAGAGAACTACATCACCTGTCTGCTGGTTGTCATACTGTAGTGGCTGTGTGTTGCTGTGATGCTGAAAACTATGCCACAGGTATATCAAACACCAGCAGATTCACCCATGGTGGACGGGTTTCAGTGGAGTTCCCAGATTAAGACAGACTAAGAAGAAGGACCTGGCCGCCCACTTTTGAAAAAATTGTCCATGAAAACTTTATGAATAGCAGTGGAGCATTGTCTGATATAGCACTGGAAGATGAGAGGATGACCTAAAAGACCAGGCAGTGTTCCTCTCTGCTGTACACGGGGTTGCTATAGAAGATGGAATCGACTCAACAGCACTAACAAAAATACCTATATTATTACATATATCACAATAAATTTTTGTGTGTATGTTTATCTCTTTTGAATAATGAGCTCCTCTATAGCATGATTCTTTACCATTTGTCTTTTATTTATCACCATGTGTAATATATATTGTTTAGTAAATATTTTTTATAACAATTGAATAAATAAATGAAATATAATGTTTTTCTTTAGATTTGTCCTCTGGGAGAACATTTCTTCTACAAGCAGAGTTACAATTTGCAAATAATTCCACTTGATATACTTTTAAGATTGATTATTTTCTCAATTTAACCTATCCACATGTGGCAGATATTAGATTGCTGACTATTTAGTAGTGTCATGTGCATAAATGATTTCTGTAGAACAGCTGGTTCATTTTCTTGAGGAGAGATGCAAAACAATATTCTTTCTGGCTATTTCAGGTAACAATGATGTTTAAAAAATCTCTGAGCACTCGAATGGTTCTAATTCATACTAAATAATTGTCTTCATCACATCTGGAATGCTCCAAGATTGTGAACCAGGCTGAGGAAGATAGGCGGTCTCTCACGCTAACTACATTGTAAAGCTTGGTAGAAAAATACTTTTAAAGTTATTTGGCTTGGGAATTCATAATAATGCAGATTGACTTAATATGCCATTTCCTTTGCTACTGACTATTTTCTCATTAAAATGTAAAAATGCTAATGCAATGAACAATTTACTTTAAGGAGCAGCATTCACAATATTTCATTTAGTACTCAAAATTCATTTTCATCTTAACATGTTCAAAATGTATTTGGAAAAATTCTAGCACAGTAAACAATTGATACCAATCACCCAAATATAAGGCTCTTTTTACTTAAGAGTCTCTGTTAGTTAACTGTGAAGACAAATTTTCTCTTTGATTTACCAAGAAGTTCTCTTGTGACCACTATGCTCTCAATCAGAGTATATGGATGACTTAAGAACAAGGTGACCCCTTTTCTTCTCTCTGTTTTAATCAGTACACACATATCTTTGTGGAAAACCACCAAATAGACCTCATTATTTATTGAATCTCACTGCTATTCTTTTTATTCTAGTTAAATGAGTTACTGGCACTCAGAGGAAGATAAAAAATATTCTGTATTATATATTTTTTTCTGAGGCAATATGCCAAGTCACTCCTTGAACTCTACATAGAAGATAGTTAATAATAATAAATTACTATTAAGATGCACTTAATGGTGTTCTACACCAGCAACTCTATTTCTAAAGAGGAGAGAGTCACATTTGTAGCTCTCAATACAGTCTAACTTTTTTACTGGGGGCAGATTCCCATTAGTTGGCTGCTGCTGAGGTAGCAGAACTTAGTTTGTTGAACTTAATCATAGTCAGACTGGAAAGGGTCAGGAAAAAGAAAATTGTTGGAGTTTATTCTTTCTTAGTTAGAAAGCAGAGTGAAATAGCCAAGCAAGAAGATGTCTACAACCAGTGCCAACTTCAAATACCAAGGCTTTCACATAGGGATTGAGAGATGGTCTTTGATTTGGAGACATGCTTTAGGAAATCTGAGTTTACTTCTTTAATTGTGGCATTTTCCCATTATGTGTATTTATGTACTGGGGCTCATCCTAAGGGAACTTGTTGAGTTCTTTCTAAAATCAGCTCTTCCCCTCTTTTGTTTTTGGGTTTCAAGGTATTTACACTTTACTGTAAATAACTACAGTTTTCAAATAATAAATAAATGAAATGCCAGACAGGAAAGCAAATGAAAAGATAACAATGACATGCAATAAGTTTAATTTTCTAATTAATTTGGTGTGAATATATTTTGGCATATTCTCTTTTACACTGAACCATTTCAGAGTTGGATATTTATATTATGTATTTCTATTTCCAGAAACATGGGAAAAATTTACCTTGACCTATTCTATTATGAACATACATCTTGTCAGAAGTAGAATTTTAGTCATTTATTTGGTTGAGATCCACACAGCCAAAAAGTTCTCTTTCAAGTATCTTCTTTGGTTTAGGAAACAGCCAATGCCCTTTTTAAATAAAGTTTAAATGCTTTGCTCCTAAAGCAAAACTTCTTTTCTAAATTTTATATTTTTAACTTGTGCAGCAATTTTCTGTGATTGCAACTGAACAAAGCCTCTCCTCTCCTCTGAATGTCTTGTTCACTTATTTGTACATTCATTCTGCTCACTAAATAAACATTTGCGCTCCTACCATAAGCTTTCGAGCAGGTACTGTGCTAACTGCTGAGGAAATAAAGATTAATTAGATAGGATCTCAATCATAAAACAGCTCACAGTGGGATACAGAAGACAGGCACATAAATAGATAATTATAATTCATTCTTATTCAAAGGTTAAAAAAATTGACTACTGAAGATAGTGAAGGATGTGCCCAAAGAACCTCACAAATCCCTAAATTCTTGAGTAACTTTATAGCATATTACTTCTTTCATAAAATGCAGTAAAGAACAAAGATCAGTTCAGTAGCAACTCTGGAGCCTTGACCAAATTTATAAATGTGACAATGTTTATATAGGCTTCTGTCTTTCTCCTGAATAATATTGTCATTAACAGCTTATATTGCCTATTCAAACTCTGCTATTTTTTTCTCACTTGAATAATATCTTTTGCACTGGAATCAGCATTCACTAAAACAGTTTCCTTCTCTTAGTAGTGTCATTCATGTCAACATTGTAAGCCACTACCAAATTTGAATTCTCTTCTTTAATTTGTTTAACTTCAATCTTATTACTACAGTTATTTCTTCATCTACATCAACTACAAGCAATTGGCATATTGAGTTTCATTTATTGTTGCTTAATCACTTTATTAGTGTTACTGCTAATGAGATAATAAGCAAAAAAAACAGGCATTGCAATTAACTAAGCTCAGTAACTGACCAAGTAACCAGTTTCCACTAGTGGCCACCCAGAAAAATTGATAATTTACATTCATTCATAAATCTTCCAAACTTCGAAAGCTACAGCCAGGAATCAGTTGAATTGGACAGGAATTAGTTGAATGTTCCTTGTTACAGCACAGATTCTAGAATCAGAGCAACTTGGAATCAAATCCCAACTTTACGATTATTAGCTGTGTAACCTTATGCACATGACTTTGTCTCTCTCATTCTCAGTTTCCTCATTGGTAAAACAGACAAGATAATATTCACCAAATAGAGTTGTCTCAAAGACTTAATCCAAATATTTTTGTGACATATTTAGCATGTAGAAGAGTGACTAGCATAAAATTAGTCCTCCACAAATGATAACAATGCTGCCACCGATGGGGCAGCCTGGCAGTTTCTTATAATGCTCTTGTGTATTTAACCAAGAACAATAAAAATATGTGCATGCACAAAGACTTGTATAGGAATGTTTATAACAGCTTTATTTGTAATATTCTAGATTCAAATATCCATCAACAGATGAATGGTTAAACCAATTGTGTTATCTCCATAGGATACAATAGAATACTCCTCAGCAAGAAAAGGGAACAAACTACTGATACAAACAATAATATAGATGAATCTATAAAATATTATATACCATTCACTGCTTACTTGAACTATATTAGATCTTGAGCCTACAAGCAGATAACTACCAATAACTCCCAACCTAATCTACCCATTTTATCAATACAAAGGTCTTTAATATATAGTTATGGTTCTTGTATTACAATGCAAATATCCAACTTTCTGGTTCTTAAAGGTGAAAAAAGTGCCCCTCACTATGTATTGAGTCTCATGATTTCCTTCCTTCCAGGTATCAGGTACTTTTAATTATCTTATCCATTTCCTTTCTCTTTTACCACTTTCTATGTACTGCCTCTACCATCAACAATTAAGCATGCTTATATCTCTCCCACTACAAATAAACATTTCATCAATCCCATCTGTCTGCTTAACTTAGTTTTCCCATCCTTCACAAACTTCTTACACAAAATTCCTTTTACTGAGCACACCTCATACACTGGAATCTGGCTTTGTGGCCTACCATTTTCCAAATCGCAAGTATCCTCCATGTGACTCAGTCCAATGGACAGTTTTCGAAACTTATCTTCCTTCAGGACAGCATTTAAAATTCTTGAAGGCATAATCTTTGAGGGAAAAATCCCTTTGGTTACTTGACTTCCATGACAGCAAACTTCCCTTGCTTTTCTCTTATCTATCTGGATCATCTTCTGTCCCTTTTATTACTTTCTACTCTTCTAGCACCTCTTAAATGTTGGTTTTCTTTAAGAATCTGACCTAGGCCTTCTAATCATTACACAAAACTCATCTAAAATATTCAATACATTTCAATGACTTAAAATATACCTATGATTTCCAAATGCACATCTGTAGCCCAACCATACCTACTGAGCTACAGAACTATTTATCCTATGCTTTCCATAGCGGATGATTTCAGTACACAGCCCAAATCACCTCTACTCATGCCATTACTCTGCATGCCGATTCAACTTCCTACAGCCGGTACATGCAACACTTTGCCTGAGAGCTCTTTTGACTGCTAGAGAATTCTCTGCCTGCATATAGAATAGGCCAAAAAACATCAGGAAATTAACGCTCCAAAGGGGCAACCCTCAACTAATGACTGGAACTAGAATTTGTGCATAAATATCCCAGTTCTCTCACCCTGTGTTTGGGTTAACTCTAAAGCTATATATATTAGTCAGGGCTCTCCAGAGAAACAAAATCAATAGGAGATATATATTCTCAGATTATTTGTTTTTGGATTGAGAAGTCTCAAAATCTGCATTTGGCAAGCTGGAGACCCAGGAGAGCCAATGGTGTAATTCCAGTCAGAGTTTAAAGGCCTGAGAAATAGGAGAACTGATGGTATAAGTTCCAGTTTGAAAGCCAGCAGGCTCAAGACCCAAGAAGAGCTAATTTTTCAGTTCTAGTCTGAAGGCAAGAAAAGACCGATGTCCCAACTCAGTCAGGCAGGATGAGATCCCTCTTAATCAGCCTTTGTATTCTATTTGGGTCTTCAATTGATTGGATGAGCCTCACACATATTAGGGAAGGCAACGTACTTTGCTAACTCTACTGATTCTAACATTAATCTCATCCAGACAAACACAGAATAATGTTTGAACCAAATGTGTGGATGTCCTGTGGCCCAGTCAACTTGACACATAAAATTAATCATCACAAGTACACGCCTTGTCAATATGGCACACATTCATTGGCTTAAACCCCACTTCATCTCCAAATAAAGACAATAACAAGGTAATACTCTCAACTAACACGATACAACTATCCTGTGTACAACTGGAAATACACTAAATCTTTCACAAGAACTATTAGGGGGTTTGGAAGTGGATCTTTACTCAATCAAGTCTTCAAATGAGAATGCAGCCCCTGCTGACACCTACACTGCAGCCTTGTGAGACACTCTGTAGCAGAGGACTCAGCTACATGGTGTCTGGAATTCTAACCTATGAACATTTTGAGATAAAGAATGTGTGTTTTTTTTTAAGCCACTAAATTTTAGGGTAACTTGTTTTGCAGCAAGAGATAATTAATGCAAGGCCATATGCCAGTATGCAGTCTTGAATTCACATTATTTTGTCTGAGAAAACTTAACAGAGAATTTATTCTAAAGAAGTCCAAGTTTGATACTGTCCTCATGATACTGGTAGAATCAAAAGCAAATTTCCTCTAGAAGAACACAGCTTCAATACAGGGCTCAAAAAGACCTACAGATGAAGCTATAAGGAACATGAGCTCGTAGATAAAATGGAAAATCCTAAAAGGAAACAAGCCCTATGAATTAGATTTGTTACCATGTGTTTATGTAATTTATCCTATCCCGTTGTCTAATGCTTAATTGATTGAAGTTCATTTTTTAAAAATTTTTACTTTATCTATTTATATGTTCTACTTTCTATTTTAATTTTTTGATCATTCTTGTAATTTTTTAACAATGATATTTAGTTAAGTCTAAATCTATTAATTGTATCTAACACCCCTTTCACAATAAGAGTACAATAGAATTTAACTCCAGGCACCCTCTACCTCCATCTTGTTGGTTTTTTCTGTCTAGAGCAGAGATTCCCAAATGTTGTGCTTGGCATACTGCTCTAATTACATAAATACGTGGTAACAAATCAGTAATCATAATAAATATCGGTAGATCAAACTCAACAACTAAAAGAAAATAAACTGAATTTTAAAAACTGTATGTATTTGTCGGGGGAAGAGAGAGAATCCCTCTCTGCCCTTTCCCTTAAGGTTATTATGGCTGGCCAAATAATTAACAAGACAGGTTAGCACGAGAAAATAATACCAAGTTTAATAACGTGTATACATGGGAGAAACCAGGGACACTGCGTTTCTCAACACAATAGCAGAAATTCTTGTCTTAAATACCATGTCCAACCAAAGACAAGGAGGATGTTGGGGGTGGGGGTGTCAGTTACAGGAGATTATCACTAAAGCACTGTAAACAAGAGTAAGGTTTATTATGCAGTTTTAAGGCCTTACCTTCCACATTGATAAGTTTCTAGAAATGAGGTCATCTCCCCTCTTCCCAATATAGAGAGGGAGATACCTTTACAAATGGAGACTTCCCTTGTAAATGATTGTCTGGCAACTCCTCGCAGGGACATCCAGAGAATGTGGACAGAGAGACAGAACTTCCGATAAGATGGGCTTGTTGGTGCCTTTTCTATTATAACCTCTATCCTACATTATCTTTATAGCCATCATGATAATAACTCCTTCCTGAAACAGATCTTTTGTTTTAAATTCTTTAGGCAGTTTGAGAGGGGAAACTCAAATATTCTTCCTGAGTTCTCTGAGTCCTTATTGTCTTCAGCTCGAAATAATCTGCATACAAGAGTGGTGCCTCCTGGGGTAGCTTGCCCTGAGCACCATTATATTCATTAAAACACATAATTAAACTATGAGATCATAGAAATATTGAAAGAAATGAATATAAAAAATACATAACAAGTAATTACAAATACAAAACACAATGAGATCCTGATATTTATACCAAGTAAAATAGACATGAAGGAAAGAAGCACTATTCAGTATGTTTATCATTACTTAGTGCTAAGAAACATATTTTCCAAGAAGCTATAAAAATCATGAACCTGTTTATATCTAACTATATAGACTTAAAATACTAAAGATAAAATTGATTATTAAAGGAAAATTATAAATCTGTAAACATTTTATGATAATTTAACACAAATTTCCCAATAATTGATTCATCAAGCAGTAAAAAATAGCAAAGTTTGTAGAAGATACAAATAACACAATAAAAATGTTTAATCTAATTAATATATGTAGAAACTGCAACCACCATTTACAGAATTCATGTTTATTTAGAATTCATAGAACACTTACATAAATGACCATGAAACTAGCCACAGAGCAAATCAAACTCAAACCAAAGAATTGTTACCATATAAACAACACTACAGTCTTTCATAACAATACAATAAACTAGAAACTGATAACAAAATGTAGCCAAAATTTTCTGACACTCAAATAAATCACAAGATAAACAATAAAAAAGGAAAATTTATATATTCAAAACTAAACTATAATTAAAATACTATGCATAAAGTCAGATATAAAAATATATTATTAGATGTGTGTTAGTAAAGAAAAAAAAGTAAAGATGTAAATGTCCAATTTAATAATTAAGATAAAGAATGACAAAGTAAACCAAAAAAATGAAGATGGGATGCTAAAATAATACCTAAAACACTGAAGTTAATAAATAATCCAGAGAGTAGCTACAAAATGAATATCTTTTTTATCAACAAAGATTAAAACTGTAGACTAATTTTTGAAGAAAACAAATGAAATGACGTATAGTTAGTATAAAATATAGAAGAAATAGGCACGTTTTAGATTTTTAAAACTCAGCATACTATGAACAACTGTATGTCAATACATTCAATAAAGCATATATAATGGAACATTATCTAGAAAAATGTAATTTAATAACATTGATCAAATAAACTTGAATCGATGTATGGCTGAGTAAGCTCATACCAGAATGATCTTCCTTCAGTTAACAACTTTATATGCTGAACAAAATAACACAAATGAATAGGCAGGAAAATTCTGAAAGAAAGTTGATACTTGAATGAAAATAACAGGGTTACCATCATAGTGTAACAGAAATTGGATTTACCATCCCTCCTGAAATAGCTAAAAAAAAGATGAAATTTATGAAACAACAGTTTTTAAGACACTGGATATCAGACAATGGAGGGCCTGATCTATATAACGTGAGCTGCATAATTGCACCAGCTTACTGGAGAGAATTTTCCAGGACATGGCTCAGGGGAAGGGAAGCCAGGAAAAGCTCAATGAACTCCTTGCATTGAGGAGATGAAACTGAGTATGTTTGCAGAACAGAATTCAAGAGAGGAGAGAATAGCACAGAGAAAGAGCTCTAGATCTCTGCAGGAGGTTCCATTCAATTATTCAGCTAAGTACTCATGCTTGTGAGGAAATGACCCAAGACCAGAAGTGACCCACACAAAAGGATTAGAGGAAACGGTGTTCGGCACTCACACAGCACCAAGAATAATCCCTGTTCCTATCAGCCAAACTGGAAAGCTTCATGATTCATGGCTCACTGGGTAGAGTACAGAGAATGGTCTTGCCTCCATAGGGAAGAAATACTTAGCCCAAGACTGAGCACTGTCCTGGTTCTGCCTAATAAATCTTAAAGATTAAATTGTTTTCAGGTAACTTAACTACATCCCAGAAGAAAGATGAGGATTATTTAGAGTTAAATAAAAATTTCCAGAACCCAACAAGGTTAAATCCACAATGGTTGGCAAGCAAAACAAAAACAAAAACCAGGTATAAAAAGAAGGAAGATAAGTCCAAAGTGAGAACAGAAATCAATAAGCAGAAACCCATCCAGAAATGACACAGTATTTAGGATTAGCAGATAAGGACACAAAAATTATTGTAACTGCATTCTTTTCTTTAAAAAGTTAGAGACACGATCTATGCAGAAATAGAAGTATAATGATGTACACCTGAAATTTTTACAACGTTATTAACCAATGTTACTGCAATAAACAAAAAATTAAAAAAAAAAAAGTTAGAGACACGAAAGACATAAAAAGGCACAAATCAAATTTATATACATGGAAACTATAAAAGGTGCTATTAAAATACACTCAATGGATTAAGGGCACATTAGATCCTACAAAAGGAAAGATTAATGAATATGGAGTTATTCTAACGCAAATTATAAATATAAAACACAGAGAGAAAAGATAATCAAGCCAGAAGATAAACAGGAAATCAATGAATTGTGAGGCAATGTCAAGCAGCTAATTATATGTGTAACTAGAGTCACTGAAGACAAAAAAGAGATGGGTGTCATAAAAAATTATTGAAGAATAATGGCTGAAAATTTTCCAAGTTTGATAAAAATGATAAACCCACGGATCCAATCAGCTCAATGAAAACTTGTTGTCAGTTCAAGGATTTGGGGGTTCCTCAAGGAAAAGACACAAATAAGGAGTGGCAGTAGCACATAATGAGATTTATTTGGGTGGCAATTTGACAGGATTGCATTCGAGGGGAAGTTCCTCACAGCAGGAGACTTTTCAGAGACTTCTGGGTCTTCACTCAGAAGAGGAAAAGGTCAAGGGAACTCCCAGAGGGGAGGGGAATCAGAAGCAGGCTTACATATCTAGGTAAAGACACTCAGCAGCATGGCAGGGAGTCTCTGGGTTGAGAACTCTGAAGGGCAGCCGTAGCTTGGGGTCTTTTATAGCCCCAGGGTTTGTCAAATCTGTGGTTAGATGTTGGGTGCAGTTGAAGTCTGTAAGTTGACATCTGGACTTTCTCAGGGATGTTTTTTTTTCTCTTTTGTTTAGTTTTCAATTTTATTAAAAATTGAGAATTTGACTATTATAATGTAGTAACACTGGAAATCATATTATCTTTTTCCTCAGGGTTTGCTGTGTTTTTTTTAATCATTAAAAGTTATTGTATTCCATTTGTTTTGAGACTTTTCCAAACTATTTTCACAAAGACTAATTCTTATTGCGTCCTAATCGAAATCTCTGTTCTTTTAGCTCCTGTTCAGGTAATATTTTAGTAGAGATTTCCTTGAATGCCAGGAGCTATAAAAAACAAACAAAAGAAAACAAATATACAAACAAAAAAACCCAAAAACCAAAACAAAAATGAAAGGCAAACAAAGAGGAGGAGCCAATCACTTCCCCCAATCTTTCAGGTTGCCTCTGTTCTGTAGCCAAACATGAAAGCTTCATGTTTTCTCAGGTCTTTTTGAGCATGCGTCTTGCCTGAGCATATATACAGCTTTCTGAATTTTCTCATATACATGACTGCTTTTGAACGTCCTAATTTCCCTAAAAGTCTCTAGTGTCTTCTCCAGGCCTTAGATGGTCTATTGTATGTCTCTGCTCATAATCTCTTGCTTCAGGTTTCTGTGGATCTATAGTCACCTTGCAGCTTTTAAAGGAAATGCCTGCTGCTTTTCCAACCTGTGTTCTGAGTTTGGAAAATCAGTGGTGAGTACCTTGCTTCAGGTTTCTCCTAAAAATGTCAGAACAGATGTACACAATAATTTGTAAATAAGGTCTACTTGCTCCCTCTGTTTTAAGGGAGGGAACTGGGAACTGGGCTGCTACCACTTCAAGACCAGGACTGCCTCCACACCAGAAGAGTGTGAGGAAAAGTCAAGTAAAAATACAACTAAACTTTTCTATCATTTTGAAGATGGCTTTTTCTGATTGGCTGTCCACTTAGTTTCTGTAAACCTGTGACTGTTTTCCAGAGCTCCGACAAAGATGGTTCAAAGAGTCCTGCCTGCTTTGTTTTGTTTTGGTTTTTCCTCTGAAGGAATGAGAGCTTCCTAGTCCCCCGTTTTCCTGACCGCCTTTACTTTTAATGTTTGCCAGATTTATAATGAAATCCCACTTTCACTCATGTTTTGGTCTTCCTTCAATTATTTAGTTATATCATTACGACCTCATGATTATTTATTTTATTTGGGAGGGGTTATAATACAATAATATTGTTATTTATTTTGTTGCTCAAGTTTTTCCAAATTTGCCTATTTGTAAGTTCTTTCAGGGTGGCTTCTGTGTCTTTTTTGGTATATCTTCATTAATATTTGGTTCTAGCACATGTTTATTTCTGGAATCACAAGATGCTCCAAATTCAGTTTATATATTCCTTGTCTCAGCCCAGAGTCAACAACTTCTCCAAAGAGCCCTGGTTCCTTTTAGTGACAAATGATGTTTAGAAACTAATATCTGGTTGCTAGATATGCTCATTCCTACTGAAGAGTCATTGCTTCTAGTCATGTTCTGTGGGTGGAGTTAGAAAATGCCTGTATTAATACGATCTAACGCGCACAGATACATCTCTTTTTATTTCTGTATCTATCCGTGTGTTTATACACACACACACAGTCATACTGATACCTCTCACTCTAATCCAGCACCACCAGTTTCCTTCTAGTCTACTCCTTTTAATATTTCTAATTTCTTTCTTCAATAGTAAGAAATTTGCCTCTTATCTTCACTATATTTACCTATTTTTTTAATGCTAGAATACAAATGAAATAGTTTTAGAACTGCCAGCCCATACCCTTCTGGAAAACAAATTTAGCAACTAGAGTACAGTGTTTGTGTATAATACTTTTTGTATAACCTTGCATTATCTAGTCAAAAACCTTGTCTTCCCAAGTTACTTAGGCCATCTCCTTCCGTATCCATTCCCTCAGTGTAATTATGTGACTCGGTTGTAAAATAGTTTCATTTGTCACAATCTGCATTCATCCTGGGATACCACCACATCCTGAGTGATTTTTTTTAATTTGCATAAAATACATTTCACTCCTTGTGGTGTACAGTTCTACGGGTTTAGACAAACACAGTGTAAACAATACCACAGTTCCTTACAGAATGGTTTCTTCACCTCCCAAATTTCCACAAGCTTTCCCTTTGCAGTCTAACTCCTCACCACCCTTCCACCTCTTGCAACCAGTGAACTATTTTCCATACCTATAGTTTCCCTTTTCCAGAATGTCTTATAAATATAACCATATCATGTATAGTCTTTTGGATCTGTCTTCTTTCTTTTAGCAAAGTATATTTAAGATTTATCCAAGTTGGTGTATGAATTACTAGCTTGGTTATTTTTCTTGCTGAAAAACACTCCATTCCATGTATATAACAAAGTTATACATTCACCTTTTGAAAGGCATCTGAGTTCTTTCAGTTTGGGGCAATTTTTGAATAAATCTTCTAAATTCATGCCCAGGTTTCTGTATGAATGTAATTTACATTTCTCTTGGATAAATACTTAGGATGTGGATTGCTAGACATATGGTACATGGTTATGTAACTTCATAAGAAGCTGCCAAACTGTTTTCTAAAGTGGCTATGACATTTCACATTTCTGTCAGCAATGTTTGACAATTCCAGTTGTTCTACATTCTCTCCAACACCTGGTATTTTTAGTTTTTGTTTTAAATTTTATCCATTTAATAGATGTGTAGTGAAGTCTAATTATGTTTGGTTCCATTTTTCCCAAATGGTGATCAATATTATTCTTCATTAGGGAAATGCAAATAAAAACAAAATGAGCTATCTTTATATTCCTACCAAAATTGCTAAAATTAAAAAGACTGACAATTCCAAGCTTGCTAAGGATGCAGAACAACTAGAACTCTCATATGTTGTTTTGGTTGTGGAAAATGGTACAACCACTTTGGGGAAAAAAATGATTTTGGCAGTATTTACTGAAGCTAACAATATTCCTCTCTATGCTGCAACCCAGCAATCCCACTCCTAGAGAAATGAGTCCACCTCCAAGAGAAATGAATGCATATGTGCATGTGTCCTCTGAAATGCAAGTAAAAGAAATTCATAGCAAATTTATTTATAATGTATCCAAACTGGAAACAACCATATGCCCATCAAGAATAGAATGAATAAACAAATTTTGGTCTATGCATACAGCAATAACAAAGAGAAAACACCTGCTATACATAACACCATCAATGAATCCCACAGGCATTAAATTGTTTGACAGAAGATACATACAAACTATGTACAAATTAGTACATACTGTGTGATTACTTTACATAATATTTAAGAAGAGCCAAAGCAAATTTATGGTGACAGAAATAAGGACAATGGTTGGCTCCGTGGTAGGGAGATTGATTTAAAACAGACATAAGGGAACTCTATGGTGTAATAAATTGAATAGAGTGGTGATTATGAGGTATAGGCATGTGTAAAAATTTATCAATCTGTACAATTAAGATTAGTACACTTTACTGAATGTATTTATACGTCAAAAACATTATTGCTATTATTTTTATCTGATTTGTTTGGTTTACTTACACTTGTTTTTAAACTTAAAAACAGCTTATAAGTTAAGTGAATCTGAGATCGTGTATGTAAATTTACTCTAACTTACAAAATAAAGTAGAACAAGATATCTTCTGGAAAATATATTTTCATCTTATTGGATGAAGAAACAAATGTTCTTAAAGCAGGGTCTTGAGAAAGAAACATAGTTGTATTTTCTTACAGTATTATTTTCTTCCTTATAGTAGCTGAGATTTGAAGATTCTGAAAAATATAAGGCTGAGAATTGTTGGTGGCCAAATAACCCTGAGGCTTAGAGAAGCCTCAGATAAATATGAAGGAGTTGTGTCTCAAGTTATAAAGGAGCAGAGCGATAACAGCTAAGTCTTTTCCTTTAAGTTTATTTAACAACATGATTAAAGTCAGAAGAAACTAGGAATGATAAGGATTGAGGGCAAGTGACTAAAGCAACAGCCATATAACTTAGAAGCTTCTTGGTTTTGATATATTTGGTTTAAGCTAGAATTATAAGATAATTGTTGAAAAAGCTTAAATTTAACTATTAATAATGAATTCCTCTTTTTCTAGCTAAAGGTATTAAACTCATGCCTGTAAATTTAGATCTGCTTGAACAGGGAAGATTAACATCAGTCTCTGGATACATCACAGAATCGTAGCTCAGATATTGTGGCATCTAGTTAATAACAAGGGAAAAGAGTAGATTTGGGGATTAATCTATTGCGTATCACGCAATAGCATGCTTAAAATGTTTTGAAATATTTCCATACCTCTCTGTTTTTTGATAGTACACACAAGGTGGTTATTTGTAAAAAATAACGTTAAAATTACTTGGTATTTAAGAGACACTTATATAAGCAATGGTACAGTGTTTATACAAGGTACCAATAAATACGCAAGTTCTGAGCGGAAATTAATGAAAGATGAAAGGAGATATTTTTGCAAATAATAAACAGCAGTTTGTTGAAAGTTGAACTAGTTAAAAATGTGTGGGAACTAACCAGTTTACTATGTCATAGGAATTTTTGAAGCATAACCATTAACTGTTTTAGAGTATTCATTTAGGCCAACTTTCGATAACAGAGGTGATACCCTTTAACTAGAAAAACAAGTTACTTGCGGAGCCTGTTTTGTACATAACCATCAGTTTTTATCAGTCTTTTTTTCTGTTGTGTTTACAAGCTAAACTAGCTGTGAAAGGCGGAAGCATTATGGTTTGTATTCAGCAAAGATCTGTCATTTTGTGCTTGCTACAAAGCAAATGGCTCTGCCAGTTGGGGCTACAATTTATCAAGCTGGCAGAGTGACAATTTTCATTGTTGTAGAAAAAATTTTACCATGGATATCCAATTTTGAACAGTTAATATGGAAGAGGGGTCTGAGCAGGCGACGCCAACTTAAGCTTATCAATATTGTAATCATTAATGACACTGACCCAGGAGACAGAGATCATTTGGGTCCCTGGAACCTGGAGCATATCTCTCTCACAGATTTATCTGCCTCAACTGCCACCAAGGGTCCCTGAGTTTCAGGAACAGATGTAATATAACGAAACAGGATCTCCCCACAGAATAATGAAAATCATTTTTGTACAGTTGCTTCAGAATGAACACAGGGCAAAGAAAATAGGATGCTAAAACATTAATTCTTAAAATTATACATTAATAGCTTCAACTTCTAGCTAATCTACTTCATAGGCAGGAGGTTAAGACCTGGTTTACAGTAGAACAGTGATACATTCATAAGTGACTTCCAAACTGCAATTCCTCAATATGCATGTTTGTTGATGCAATATGGACATGCAGACAACCACTCTGCCAGTAATAGCTTCCAGTAGACTTAGCAGTGGTCCTGAGACACTGGCTGCCAGCTTCACTGTACTAACATTGGAAAAAAATAGCCAAATATTAGAAACAACTATTTGTACAAAGAATTAATTGGTGAACAATACATGGGTGGAGGGAAACTCAAAACATCATTCTAGGGTGCTAAGTGTCACATATCTGTGACTAATTTAAAATGCATAACTCAATTTTTTAAAATATTTGAGCATAGATCCTAACTTTGTTATTAGAAATGTGAAGAATATGTTAGTTTACCTAACATAGGGGAAGGGTCAGGTGAGAACTGGAGATAGGGTGGATTGTGTCTGTCTTTATTAACTCGAAACTTTATATCTCAGTCTGGATGACTAAAATATTTGGGCAAGGACTTAAACAGTTGATCAAAAGGACGAAAATGGCTGAGATCATTAATTTGGTCTTCCAAGCTACTAACTCCCAAGTAAAATGTACATACGGTGTCTACAGCATGTGTGCACATACACACACATAACTGCTCCAGAAATAAAATAATTTTGACGTTGTCCTTGGTTACCTACAAAGTTATCTATCTTTAATCATCCTTACCTCATTTCATTTTATTTTAGAAAAATGAGTAACCTGTCTCCCTTGTAAAAATAAACCTCTGATAGTAAAATAATAATAATAATAATAATAACAACAACAACAATAACAATAGCAATGGCCTACTGTGTACCAGAAGCTGTCATGTTTTTTCTTCCATTTTCTCATTTTCTTTTCATAATTGCTTATGATTTGGTTATTATTATTGCTCCTATTTTACAGATGAAGAAATCTAGACTTGAAAAGTTTAATAGCTTTCAAAATTCACACAAATATTAAATACAGAGCCAAAATATAAACCCAGGTTTTCAGTTTCCAGATCTTGGAGTCTTAAATGTGAAATCATAGTGTTATCAATTTCTATCCTGTCTAATTTTTCTGTGACCTTGAACCACCAATTATGGGTTTTCCCCACCAGTCCTACTATCTTCAGCGTCCCTACAGTTGTACCTTCTCTTCAGGCTACAGTTATGCTTAAGTTTTCCCATTAAAAAATAAAAAGAAGGGGCCGGCCCGGTGGCGCAAGTGGTTAAGTGCCTGTGCTCCCCTGCCACGGCCCGGAATTCGCCCGTTCGGATCCGGGGCGTGCACCGCCGCACCACTTGTCAAGCCATGCTGTGGCGGCGTCCCATATAAAGTGGAGGAAGATGGGCATGTATGTTAGCCCAGGGCCAGTCTTCCTCAGCAAAAAGAGGAGGATTGGTATGGATGTTAGCTCAGGGCAGATCTTCCTCACAAAAAAAAAAAAAGAAAAAGAAGAAACTGAGCAGGTGAAAGAGGAGAAGCAGGAGGAAAAAAGAGGAGAAGAACCTCTCAACTGTGTTTTGCTTTAACTTATTGATGATATATTTCCTTCCTTACACAAACTTCTTATGAAAGTAGACTTTTCAGCTTGTCTCTATTTTCTCATCTGCTAATCATTCTTCAATCTACTTCAAATTAGTTTTGGTCTTTAGTTCTTTAAACTGCTCGCCAGAAAGTCAGTCAATGACTTCCTACTTGTGAAATCCATCAGGCTTTATTTTACTTGACATATCTTTCACATTTGACATTGTTGTCATTTTTGTGGAAGTCTTTTCTCTCTTGGCTTCCTATGCAACCATTTCTAGGTCTATTCTTGTATCTCTGAGCAGTATGACTCAATATTCTTCACTGCCTTGGATCCTTTTCCCTTTACTCCTCTCCCTTACATGCTGATACTATTCTTCAAGGTACTCTACTTATCCTCTCTGATTGATTTCAGAGAGGGTCTCACTACTTCAATTACTTCGATTCTCACCTGTATTCTATTTAGATTTCACTTTTATTTTAAACTCTAGGACTGCAAATTTTCCTATGTCTACTTAATCTGTTCCCTCCCACACTTTTCTAATTTTGTTTCTCATAGTCTTTCACCAATCTACCTCTATACTGTGGTCTAAAATAGCCTTCTAAAGCACAAGTGTATTAATATCAGTCACCTGCAGAAGCCTTCAGTGTTCCCTGCCATATACATGCTGAAATCTAAATGCTTTGGTATGGCACCTTAGAGTATTGGCAGTCTGGCCTCTTCTATATTTCTGGATCAATTTATCAGGACTATCATCCACGCATGGCACATTACTGTCATACTTCATCATTTGCCAGTCCTGGAATGTACTATGTTCTTGTATGTCTTTAAGCTTTTTAAAATTTCCTGTTCTGAATAACTGAAATGTTATCCTTAATCCTTCCATATGCCTATTAAATACTTATAATCCTTCAAGAGCCACCTAAAATGTCACTTCTGTAAATCTTAATGGATTTTCTCGGTGAAATATTCGTGCTCATTCCTCTGAACTCTCATAACACATTGTACCTACATCTATTATAATACACAGTATTTGTATTGTAATTTTTGTACATGTCAGTATCTGAGACTATCAAACATCTCTGTAATCCTAAACCCCAGTAAATATTAGCCATTCAAGAAGTTTCTGTTGAAACAATGAAATGAATAAATGGGTGCCAATTGTTTAGCCAGTACCTATAGAGCAGTGAGACAGATGTTTCTATGACGTGTTCATATGAACAAGTCTCAAGAATACACTCTTTCTTGACAAATCGTTCTGAATCACCTAGGGTTGTGAAGGGACTTATGATAAGTGAGAAGTCTGTAACAAACATCTTCCCCACATTATAGTATTTGTTTAAGTTATTTGGAAATAATTTAAGGGAGCTTGACTGTATAAAGGTTTAGCCAAGAATATTATTGCTGCTATCCATTAATCATTCTCTTATTGCTTGAAGCTCTCAGGGGATTTATTTATTGAGAGCCCACAGAGTGTAAAGGTGCTGGAATATAGAGATGAATCAACATGGTTCTTGCTTTCGAGTAGGTAAAAATAATGACTAAGGGTGCAGGAAGATTTGAAATGATTATATTTTAAGAAGTGAAGCAATGAAATTTGATTAAATAATCTTTACCACATTAAAACCATTCTTTCCTCTTCCACTTTGCTTAAGGAAATTATTCTCTTGCCAAAGAGTGGAAAAGAAATAGCTGCCAACACTTTCCCAGCTTTCTTGTAAAGTAAAAATGAATGAGAGGCCATGGAACCTAGGATATATGCAATTTCTAAACAATTGTTGGGGTTAATGCTATACCCCAGGAGCTGTGAAAGTTTTACCCGAATTCTAAGATGAATATTTTAAGTTGACATGTCAATGAAAGCAGAATTTTGAATTATCTGCACATGATTCAAAATATTTTTCAGAATTGCATACTCTTTCTTATGCAATATTCAAATATTTAAATCTGAACAAATATACAAAAAGTTTCGGCATATTTTATGTAATTTTTTAAAAGAAAAGCTGAATAATTTTGCATCAAATCTATAAAAGAAGAATGAATTCTGTCTCATAAATACAAGATCATTCTTACTTTAAAAGTCTATCCTAGGTGCTGGCCCCGTGGCTTAGCGGTTAAGTGCGTGCGCTCAGCTACTGGCGGCCCGGGTTGGGATCCCGGATACGCACCAAACGCACCGCTTCTCCGGCCATGCTGAGGCTGCATCCCACATACAGCAACTAGAAGGATGTGCAACTATGACATACAACTATCTACAGGGGCTTTGGGGGAAAAAAAAAAGGAGGAGGATTGGCAATAGATGTTAGCTCAGAGCCGGTCTTCCTCAGCAAAAAGTGGAGGATTAGCATGGATGTTAGCTCAGGGCTGATCTTCCTCACACACACACACGCACAAAACTGTCTATCCTATGTCAGGCAAAATTTTTCCTTTATAAAATCCAAAATATTTATTATGACAGTTCTTGCTTTGTATCTGTGCATGTTTGCAGCCTGGACAATTATAATCACCTATTGACTGATTTCTTTCCCCAGACGATGAGCCTCTTTTCTCTCCTTCTTTCACACTGTTGCCAGAATAGCACTCCTCCGCCTATAATCCTTATTTTGCTCATCAGTGACTCCAGGATGAAATCTTTAATGCCTTTCAGGTCATAATTACTCCCATCCTCTCTTTCCAGGACTCTATTCCCATTTCTCTTCTTCATATGTGCTCTGTCTGCACAAAACTTCTTGCTTTTCCTGACAATTAACATCTGTTTCACACTACTCAGCCTTGGCACATATTTGTCTCTCTGAATGGAATCCCGTTAGTTTCCAGTATCAGCCTTAACTTATTAAAATCCTCAGCTTAAACATGGCCTCTTTTTGAAGCTTTCCCCAGTTCTCCCAGGCTTAATAAATACTCCTCTCAGCTTCCAAATTTAGTGTGAGTGAATCAATTTCAACATTGATCACATAGTGACTATTTGCTGTTTGATGTCTTTCCAAGATTGTGAGCTCCCTGTGGGTAGGAATCATGACTTCTGTACAACTTTCTGTCACCATACCCCCAGTGTAATACTTGGTACATAGTAAACACTCTGTAAACTCATATTGATTGAGTGAATACATTGTACTATATATCTTTATGGATTCATTCATTTCACATATATTTATTAAACCTTGATTATGTACCATGTACTCTGCTTAGATATTGGTGATAAGGTGAAGAGTAAGAGACATGGTTCTTGTCTTTATGGGAAAGACAGACAACTAAGCAAGTAATAACAATAGAATGCTATTCTCAGAGTAAATATATATTTTAAGTTTCTCTATTTCTCTCTCTCCTCTCATGGTGCTATGTCAGAAGTTCTAGATTTTTATTATATTCATGGCCAAGCAGGTAGCTTCCACAACTAGAGAGTAAAGATCAACTGAAAGTATAGAATCATTTTATCAAATGAAGCTTTATAGTCCGTGATAAAAATCACACCATTTTATAATTCAAATGCAGTCAAAAATAAAATCATGTATTGCTTTCACTGTTTAAAATGTTGTTTTGAAATATTTAGTAAAATAAAGTCCTTAACCCACAACTAAAATTTATCAAGACATTTTGAATAAAAAAGTATAACAGAGTAAGCATAATCTATTCAGGTGGGGTTTATAGACGTTTCCTTTCTATCCATATATATTTTACCCACTGTCTTCTGTTTTTGTATACCTGCTTATTTGATTTTTTATTTAAGTAACATATATATATAGTTAAATATAAAATAATATACAAGAGCATTTAATAAATTGCAACCGTTCCATTCCCCACTACTCCTTATCCCCAGTTCCACCTCCTAGAGGTGATCATTTTTATTTATTAATTTTTCAATCAACTTTATTATGAGGATAAAATATATTCATTAAGTTCTATTCTTTTTAGGTTTACAATTTGATGAGTCTTGACAAATGTGTACAGTTGTGTAACCACCAGCATAATTGAGAAACAGATTACATCCATCACTTCCAGAAGGTCCTTTCTGCCCCTTTGCAGTCAATTTTCTTTCCTCAACCCTTGGCTCTCACAATCAACAACTGCTCTCTTTTCTATCACTATTGATTTGTCTTTTCCAGAAACTAACGGGAAACATACAACATGCCAAATATACTCTTTTGTGTCTGCTTTTTAAATGTATTGAGGTGCACTCATGTTGCTTCATATAACAGTAGTTCATTCTTTTTTATTACTGAGTAGTATTCTGAGGTAATCATTGTTTAACCACCACTATTTTTTTTTTTAGTTTTTTATATTTAATTTGAAATAACATCCTTATATTGCTCATTGATTTCTTGATTTAATACATTATCCATTAACTTTCCTCATTGAAAGGCAAGATTTTGGGTCACTGTCATTATCACCCTTCCACTTAACCTCTATTGGTTACTCTTTTTAAAAATTTTCAAGCTTTATTGAGGTATACTTGACAAATATAGCTATTGGTTACTATTGTATCCTTAAACTACATACTTAAACTTCTTTTTCTGTTGTTTCAATAACTTTATTTAGTCTATTGACTTTCTCTCTCTCTCCTTTCTCTCTCTTCTGGGATATTTCTTCATCTTTATCTTCCAAACTTCCATGTAATTTCTATTTTTGGAAATGATACTTTATGATATTTTCTAATTTTTTTGTACTGTGACTTTTTCTCTTTTATTGATTTTTTTAATGAATGAAATTGCTTTACAAGTCCCTCTGAACATGCAAATTAGAGGGCTTTAGAGTTGTATTTATTTGTTTGTTTGATTTTTTTCTTTCTTGAATTATGTCTTTATTTTCCCTGGGGTCAATACCTGTGTTTATTCTGTGTTCTTTGCCTTTGATGCTCTTGATTTTCTTCACACATCTGGGCTTTTGTTTACATTTGAGAATTGGCAGTTTGTCTGATTTTTCTAGGTAGCTCTGATTCTACATAGATCATTTTCCCATTAGGTTTCCCTGTGTTTGTGTAGTCTGACTTGGAATTCTATGTATGTGGGCCAGGCTTACCCACCAACACGTTTCATTTTAAGGTGAGAAGGATGCCAACCTTAAGGCTAGGTTTCTCCCAAATGCCAGAATGGGAAGAATTTTGCTAATGAGCACACATTCACCCTAAGAATAAGTTTTCCTCAAATTGTTGGCTTAATTTTTTTGGAAAAGAGTCCTTTTGCTTTTGCCTAAGGCTAATATGTTTAGCTGCCTAGGTTCTAAGCATACAGGAGGGGGAGTTTACTGTAGGCAGACTGGTAATTAAGTCCTCCTAATGGGGGAAGGTGTTCTCTTTCTCATACCTACCGACTCTGAATCTAGAGTTTCTCCTCCTCTGTAGCCCCTCTTGTGTATTCAGACATTCACACTGCCACGCTTCACTCTCTATTTTCTGTCAAATGGCTTTCACCTTTTTTAATTCCATGATGTTCCCTTTCCCATTCTCTTTGCTGTTGTAAGATTTTTCTTTTACCATCATTTGGCAGTTTTCAGAGTAAGAGTAGGCAAAAATGTATGCTAAGTCCATCATCTAGAATGAAAACCTCCCTCCCTTTTTTAAGACGTTACTACAAAGTTTGGAGAAGATAATCAAAATTTGTTGTGCTGATTAATTTAACATTATACATAGGGTAAAAATTTTAATACAACGATCTGAAATATGCCATGGATATCCATTTAAAGATATCAACTTTTCAGTTAGAGACAAAATGTATGACATATCTCCTACTGGCAGTGCTGTAAAACTGATGCCCCACTTAAGGCTCCTCATTTTCAAGTAGCTAATTCAATGAGCTAACTCTAACTAAAGGAGCCAACGGTGCTAATAATTTCTTAAAATCTCTCTTCCACTTGCATTCTTACAAAGGATTTTCTGCCCATATAATTTTAGGGATCTAAAGGAGTGAGTCAAATGATACTCAGGCAGATAATTATGAGAGTTCCTTTGGGCAAAGGAGACAACTCTACTACACAATGTCTGCTACAATTTGCTTAGACTGCTCCTTCTGATATGAGTATACAAATCTTCTTTTCAGTATCTTTCTTCTAGCACAACTTTTAGTCTCTTTCAGAACCAATTTAGTCCATAACATGGAAACCTGCATTTTAGGTTCACATTGGTATACTGATAAACAAAATATATATCTTGTGTTCTAGAAAATATGGAACGTATTGCTCCTTATCATGCTGGCAAATCAGTTACCTAGCTTTACGTTTGTCTACCTCCTGAGAATATTGATTACACAGGGGCAACAGTAGAAGAAGAACAGGCTATATTTTCTCAAGCTTTCAGAGACTGTATTGCTTCCCTGTTAAGTTATAAGAATATATACATATTTTTTTTTCACTTACTAAATATCCACAAACCTGGAAGTATCTTTACTTGTTTTGAAGCACAAATAAATAAAAGAGATGACAATCTCCAAACGTAATTTCAAATTAATTATATTTCTTTCTTTCTCTCTTTCCCATCCTTTCTTCTCTCTTGCTTTCTTGCATTTCTCTTCAGTATGGTTGTTTTATATTGATAGCAGAATAATCTTTGGTGAGGAAGAAAAGGAAAAAACTATATTAATTTAAACCTTAAACTAACTCTAACAAATAGTTTGACCTGTTTTTCCAACTGAATTGGTAAGTTGTGCTTATGTGTACATCTTACTTTGTATTCTATTTTCCTTTTTTATTATCTTATTTCCTTTATTATTTTCTAGTTATGCTAATAATTTAAAGTAAATTAATATAGGTTTAGTGAACACCTACAAAACATTCTAAAAAAAACTGACAAAGATAACAAGATGAAAATACATGCTGTCTCTTTACTACAGGAATTCCGAACCTTGTTGGAGTGATTAACTCATACATTTCTGTAATACAAAGTGGATTGCCGCAAGGGTCACGGGATATTTATCAAGAAATAGTTAAAGTTTATTTTGGCTTGTCTCCCCTATGGAGTCTTATTTAGTTAAGATAGATTGCTTCTTCGTGAGTGACACCAATGTTCCTTCTAATATTTTAATGGATTATTTTCCTCCATCTAGTATATGAACTCTAGAGTTCTGTCTGGGATCTTTTGTTTCATCCCACAAAAAAATGTATGTGATCTCAACTCCTATTGTGTCAGTTAGCAAAAGAGTGTAAATATTTCAAACTTTTATCTCTAGCTTAGATCTCTGCATTAAGTATAGGATAATGTATTCAAAGGTTTTTGAGACATCTTATTTAAACATCCTACAAACACCTCAATATCCATGTGTCTCAAAATTCAACTTATAAAATTCTAAAAACCAAAAGTCACCTTCGTCTTACCTTTCCTATTCTAGTGATAATAGAGGCTTCTCCTCAGACCACAGTAATCTATGTATTTCTGAACCATAATGGTTTTATTCCATATGACCCAAACTTTCATCTTGGTTATGTTTTAAAATACATATCTTTCAATTTTGACTACTTTTCTCCATTCATATTGTCACGATACTTCCTTAAGACAACATCTTCTCTCCTTTGAACCACTGCAATACACTATGACAAATATTCTGACTTCTGTCTTTGCCCCACTACAATTCATTCTCTGAATGGCAGCCAAGGTGATATTGTGAAATGTAAATCTGATTGAGTCACTCATAAGTTTCCGTTACTCTAAGGAAACATTTTTTAAAAGAGTTATCAGTAAGGCTTACATGTCCTGGCTTCTGCTTAACTTTTCAATTTTATCTTGAATCACTTTCTCCCTAGGTTTCTGACATCAAGTTACTGGTCTTCTTTCAATTTCTTAAAAATTTCAAACTCTTTCCCACTTCAGGATCTTTGCAATGCTGTTCCATTTATCTGGAATACTGTCCCTCATTCTTTTCATCTAACTTCGACTAATTTTTCAAGTTTCTCTTTAAATGTCTCTTCCCTTAAGGTTCTTCACCCTTCTCTGAACTCAATTAGGTCTCTCATTAAGCTTTCTAATAACTCCAAACACCAATATCCTCCAAGCCTTCCAGTGTGGTTTCTGACTTGCTCCCCCATTCATTTGATACTTGAATTCTGAAGTGCATTTTGCTTTTACCTCAGCACTCTTTTAATATGAAGACTCATTTCATGTCTCTGATTTTGATCTTAAGTACTTCTTTTTAAACAGAATTTTATTCTAGGATTCAATTAACTTCCCTAGTGTTCTAATTAATGATCCTGTGTAATCTCAACCTGAAACTTGGCAGCTCATTCTTGTGTTATTGCACAAGGCACTTCCCACAAGCAATACACATCTCTCACAATAATGGATTTGACGTCTTTTTCTGCTAGCTTTGTTCATGTTACTATCATCTCTCACTAAGATTACTGTAGCTACTAACTGCTTTTTCTGGCTCTAGTCTTGCTTTTCCCCAAGAATAATCCATTTTTTACACTGCAGTCAATGTAACCTACTTAAAAAGCAAACCTAACATGGAATTCATTTATCTGAATTAAACTTTTCAATGCTCAAGCATTGAACTTATAATATATTCCAAACTCTTCAGAATATCTTACAAGGCTCTTAATGATTTGATCTCTACTTATCTCTTTATCCCTCATCCCATCTCTTACCACCTCTCCCTAACACATAAACTACCTCCTGCTAACGAATGCAGTCTTCCACTGCTTTCACCTTTTATTTACTCTTTTCCTAGATGATTTCATCTAATTTGATGGTTTCAATTATAATCTCTATGTTGACAACTCCAAAATATTGCTTTTGAAAATAGATGAAGGACTGACTTGAGAGAGAACAGTCCTGGGGACTGGAAGAATGGTTCAAATTCTATTATAACACCACCATCCTCCCAGTCACGTAAGTCATCTAAGATAAGCACACAAAAACCTGGATACCGTTTTATACTTCTTATTTCTTCAGATTACTCAGCCAACAAATCACCTAGAAAACAGATTACGGGGAGCTTAACCAGGGTAATATTGATAGAAATGATAATTAGTCACATTAAAGAAAAAATTAGATGGCAAATGAGTAATATTTGCTAATTGAGTGAGTGAGAGGGCAAAAGATTCAAGGGTCGTTTCTAGATACATAGTTTGAATGTCTGAATGATTGGTGGTACCATTTACCAGGGAAGGCAGGTGAAACATACCAGTTCTAGTTGCATAACAGTTCTAGTTGTTAGGATGAGTTTAGTATTTGTGTTGTAGAGTCTAAGGTAACATTGGCTTTTCTAGGAGGAGTTTCTCAGCAAGCAGTTGGATCCATAATTTTGAAATTTAGTGTAGAGATCCATTTTGTAACTATAGATTCTGTAAGTTAGACATGATAGTTGATACTATGATCATTGATTAAATTACTCGTTGTAAGTATGCAGATTGAGAAAAGCAGTGGATCAAGAATGGACCTCTAGAGATAAGTATCAGCATTAATAAGGCCGTGGAAGAAGAGCCCAGGAAAGTGTCAGAGAAGGAAAAATCAGAGAAAAGAAGAAGAAATAAAAAGTAGAGTACATTATAATGGAAATGAAAGGTAGTGGCATGTTTCAAGAAGTAGGTTCTGACTAAGAGTGTCAAATGTAGCCTAAAAAAGAATAAGATGATTGAAATATGCACATTGTGTCTAGTATTTAGGAGGTCATTAAAATGTTAGATAAAATTTTTACCAAAGAGTAGTTAGGCCAAAATCCTAAATTTCATGGTTAAGTCATGAATACAAATTGAGAAAAGAAAAACAATGATGAGAGGGATTGGGAAGAGATTGACAGCTAGAGGTGGGATACAAGGTTAAGGAATAGTTCATTCATTCATTCAGCTAAAATTTATTGAGTTCCTACTGTGTGGCAGGTACTATTCTAGGCACTTGATATATATCCACGGATAATTTTAAAAAAGAAAAAGATCCTTGCCCTTGTGCAACTTAAATATGGTCATGAGAGACAGACAACAGACATCAAAGATAAATAATGTATATAGTAATTTATAAAGGTAAAAGTTATACGAAAAAAACTGAACAGGGAAAATAACCGGGTGTACTGCAATGACTAATTTTGTAAGTATAAAAGACTTGATGCTACTACATTTTTAAAAAACTCAGCTCATCTATACCTTCTATAATCATGTACTTGTCTTTGGAGTCAGAAAATAGTTCTGAAAATCATGAACATAAAGACAGAAGTTGAAGCTCAGGAAATAACTTTTTCTGAACTAGTAAGTATAAAATATTAGACATTCCATTTTTGTTGTTTATAATTTATACTTGTGTACTTCTGACAGTATTTGAAATTATATAAAATGTCATAATACATCTAGAATAACACCCTTAAGTCTAGAAAATAATATAATTAAACGAATAATGCATTAGGTACTTGGAATGAGCTGGTAAAGTCAATAAAAAATTAATTTAGCTTTGAACACTGCAAAATATAATGAAAAAGAGGGGAATGTATGGAATTATATAGTTCTCATACAATTGTAAAAAATGATAACAATGCTTATATATAATGCATTGATCACTTCCTATGAGAGAGGCAGAGATTTATATATACATATCTTATAAATGTGATCAATGTAACAGATGATCTTAATTCAAGTACATCAAGTATAATGGAAACTTACCTTAAAACAATAAAGGCCATATATGAAAAGTCCAAGCTAACATCATAAACAATGGGTGAAAACTGAAAGCTTTCCCTGCAAGATGAGGAACAAGACAGGATGCCCACACTATTCACTTCTTTTCAACATAGTACTGAAAGTCCTAGCCAGAGTAATTAGACAAGAAAAAGCAAATCAAAACTACAATGAGATATCACCTCACGCCTGTCAGAATGGCTATAATTAACAAGACAGGAAACAACATGTGTTGGAGAGGATGTGGAGAGAAGGGAACTCTCATACACTGCTGGTGGGAGTGCAAACTGGTGCAGCCACTATGGAAAACAGTATGGAGATTCCTCAAAAAATCAAGGATAGAACTACCGTATGATCCAGCTATTCCACTGTTGGGTATTTATCCAAAGAACTTGAAAACACCAATTTGCAAAGGTACATGCACCCCTGTGTTCATTGCAGCCTTATTCACAATAGCCAAGACTTGGAAGCAACCTAAGTGCCCATCAAGGGACGAATGGATAAAGAAGCTGTGGTATATATACGCAATGGAATACTACTCAGCCATAAGAAATGACGAAATCCAGCCATTTGTGACAACATGGATGGACATTGAGGGTATAATGCAAAGTGAAATAAGTCAGAGGGAGAAGGTCAAATACCGTATGATTTCCTTCATTAAGTAGTAGATAATAACAACAATAAACAAACACATAGGGACAGAGATTGGATTGGTGGTTACCAGAGGGGAAGGGGGGAGGGTGGAGGGTGAAAGGGATAATTCGGTACATGTGTGTGGTGATGGGTTGTAATTAGTATTTTGGTGGTGAACATGATGTAGTCCATGCAGAAATAGAAGTACAATGATGTACACCTGAAATTTTTGCAATGTTATAAACCAATGTTACTGCAATAAAAAAAAATAAAAAAATAAAAAAAAAATAAAAAGCATTAAAATTGGAAAGGAAGAAGTAAAATTATCTCTGTTTGCAGATGACATGGTCATATATGTAGAAAATCGTAAAGACTCAGCAATAAAATTGTTAGAACTTATAAATGAATTCAGCAAAGTTGCAGGATGCAAAATCAACATGTAAAAATCAATCGTGTCTGTACACACACAATTAACTTTCTGAAAAGTTAATTAAAAAAACACACCTATTCATAATAGCAACAAAAAGAATAGAATACTAAGGAATAAACTTAATCAAAGAGATGAAAGACTTATACAGTGAAAATTATAAAACATTGATGAAGAAAATTAAAGAAGACACAGATAAATGGAAATACATCCCATGTTCATAGACTGGAAGCCTTAATATTGTTAAAATGCCCATACTACCCAAAGTGATCTACAGATTCAATGCAATTTCTATCAAAATTGCAATGGCATTCTTTAGAGAAATAGAAAAAACAATCTTAAAATCCAGATGAAACCACAAAAGACCCTGAACAGCCAAAGCAATCTTGAGCAAGAAGAATAAAGCTGAAGGCATCATACTTTGTGATTTCAAACTATATTACAAAGCCACAGTAATCAAAAGAACATGGTACTGACATAAAGAAAGACATATAGACCAACAAAACAGAATAGAGAGCCCAGAAATAAATCCATTCGTCTACAATCAACTGATCTTTGACAGGGTGCCAAGAACACACAATGAGGAAAGGATGGTCTCTTCAATAAATGGTCTTAGAAAAACTGGATATCCATATGCAGAAGAATGAAATTGGACCCCTATCTCACACCATATACACAAATCAAATCAAAATGGATTAAAGACTTAAATGTAAGATCTGATGCCATAAAACTTCTAGAAGAAAACATAGTGAAAAAACTTCTTAACATTGGTCTGGGCAATGATTATTTAGAATTAACACCAAAAGCATAAGCAACAAAAGCAAAAATAGACAAGTGGTATTGCATCAAACTAAAAAGCTTCTGCACAGCAAAGGACACAGTCATTAGAATGATGAAACAACTGGCAGAATGGGAGAAAATATTTGAAAACCATATATCTGATAAGAGGCTAATATCCAAAATATATAAGGAACTCAGACAACTCAATAATAGCATAAAAGCCCAAATAGTCCAATGAAAAAATGGGCTCAAGACCTATATTGATATTTCTCAAAAGAAGGTATATAAATGATCAACAGGTATATGAAAAGGTGCTCACCATCACTGATAATCAGGGAAATGCAAATCAAAACCACAATGCACTATCACTTCACACCTGTTAAGATGGCTATTATCAGAAAGAAAAAAAGAAGTGTTGGTTAGGATGTGTAGAAAAGAGAACTCTTTTACACTACTGGTGGGAGTGTAGACTGATACAGTCGTTATGGAAAATAATACAGAGATTCCTCAAAAAAATAAAAATGGAACTACCATATGATCCAGCAATCCCACTTTTGGGTATATATCCAAAGGAAACGAAATCAGTATCTCGAAGAGATATCTGCACTCCCATGGTCTTTTCAACATTGTTCCCAATAACCAAGATATGGAAACAACCTAAATGTCAACGGATGAGTGGATGAAGAAAATGTGATATATACATATATATGTGTATATATATATATATATATATATATATATATACACACACACACAATTGAATATTATACAGCATTAAAAAATAAGAAAATTTTCCCATTTGCAACAACATGGATAAACCTGGAGGATATTATGTTAAGTGAAATAAGCCAAATGCAGAAAGACAAATACTGCATGATCTCACTTATATCTAGAATATAAAATAGTCAAAGTCATAGAAGCAGAGAGTAGAATGGTGGTTGCCAGGGGCTAGGGTGAGGGGGAAATGAGCAGATTTTAGTCAAGGGGTACAAAGTTTCAATTATGCAAAATCAATAAGCTATGGAGATCTAATGTACAATAATGTTACTATCATTAACAATACTGTATTGTATACTTGAAATTTGTTGAGAGTAGATTTTGTGTTCTCAGCACACACACACACACACACAAAGAAAATGGTAACTATGTGAGGTGATGGATGTATTAATTAGCTTGATTTTGGTGATTATTTCTCAATGTGTTTATATGTAAATATATACCAATGCATCAAGTTGTACATTTTAAATATATACAAATTTTAATTGTCAATTATACCTCAATAAAGCCAGAAAAAAAGTGTAATGGAAGCAAAGATGAAGTAGTAATTCCTTTTACCTGAAAGACTGGGGAAGACTTCACAGAGAAAGCCATAAAAGAGGTTAAAAAAACAGAGAACAGGAAGAGAAGTGTGTTTCCTATAGAAAGAATAGCATGGGCAAAAATAAGAAAGCACGAAGAATGTATCATATGAAAAAAAATGTCAAGTAATCTGGTATGGATGGAGGGCATGAAAAATTGGGATAATTATGAAGGATGAAGCTGAAAAGAAAAGTTGAGATGCCAAAAATAAGGGAGATATTCATTAGTCTAACATTACACCATGTTACATTCTTAAGTCGTTGGGTGAAAAATAGATGATGTCATTGAGAGAGAGAGAGAGACCCAGAAGAGTGGATTTGTAAACGGAAAATAAACTGTACCTGGTAGAAAGTTAAGGAAGACTTGCAAAAGCAAATATATCAAACAATTGCTCTGGTAACAAATGTTTTTGATTAAGAAAAACTGAACAGATGCTCAGTAGAATAGACATTGTTGCACGCATCTTGGTAGCTCAGTAGTTGAGGGCATTGTGCTAATTGAGATCACATATAAATTCAGTTTCTGTGAAGTCGTTATAAGCTTAGCTTCTGTTTCTTCCATTGTCACAGACTGCAGTTTTAACTTCTGACAGAACGTGTCATCTATCAGAAAAGTAACCAAGAGACCTGACCCCATATCTGAGAAAGCGATATTAAAGACAGTGAAATGTTTATGAATCACAGTATCTAGCTTTAACAAAAGATGTGTATCTTGTATCTTAAAGTTCATCTGAGATGTCTGAAGACAGACAAGTTTGGGAGTCAGAACGGTATTAGTGATAGGATTGTAAGTAATCTATGTTATGCTCAATGTACTTGGTTTCTGGACTACATTATTAACTCCATATTTCTAAGGATGCCCCTACAACTCAACACTTGAATTACCTTGAATCTCAGTGAATATACACTATCTATAGAATTTAATTCAGGCAGGGGTTAAATAAGTTTTAATCATTCCTGTCATTGAATGATCCTTCATTTTCTTAAATCTTCAGTCTTTTGCTACTCTTAGAATTATGGCAGGTTTAGGTATTGAATAGAAAATAATGTTACCCTGTAAACATGACTTGAAACATCTCACATAAGCTCAGAAATGTAATAGGCTTGGCAAGGGAATTATGCTTATAGAGAGAGTGATTTTTATTGTCATTAGGGATAAGGCAGAGATTGTGTTATTTATTTTGTGTGTGCCTGTGTTTGTGTGCGCTGCAGTGCACATAATATAAGCAGAATAGTTTTCAACATTTCTATGTGATATACATCTAGAATACCCTCTATTAGAAAAAAAAACTGTTATTACTACTACTCTAGTATATAAGCAGTTACGATTAATCTCATTTATGTATTCATTTGTTCACTTTTTCAATAAACAAGTATTGAATACCTACTCTCTGACAGGTGCTATGTTGAGTACTCAGTCTTTGCTCTCGAAATGTTTAAAGTCTACTTCAGGAAATTAGTACAAAGCACAATTACTACATAAGAAAATAAGATAATTGATATAGACGTACAAAAAATCTTTAGGAGATATAATATGTGATATTATAAATATAATAAGGAAATATGAATAATGAAAATATAAAATTGCTGGGAGGAAACGACACTATAAAGCATGTCAAAAGTGTCTTAAAGCATGAGTAAGACTTTTACGGAGGGTGAAGCAGCAATGGAGAAGAAATGAGTTAAAAATCTTGTTTCTAGCAAGAAGACTGATTCGCAATAGTGGGGCCTTGAAATGAGAAAGCATAAACCACCTTCTTATCTTTGGGAATGGCACTACAATCCTTCCTTAAATCCAGAAAACCAGGAGTCTTCTTAGAGTCCTACCTCTCCTTCACCCATCACATTTAACTCATCACTAAGTACTACTGATCACACATTTGAAATATCTTTTGAACCCATCTACTTCTCTTTATTCCATTATCATCACATTATCCCGGGTCACCTCTCTTACATAACTCCACTAACCTAACAGGTCTTCTTGCCTCAAGTCATGTCTTTCTCTAGTCCATCCTCTACACTCATATTTCTATAACCCAAATCTTATCACATCACTTTCTCACTTAAACAATTTTAAAATCTCATTTCCCTAGGGGTAAAGTTTGTACTTGACATAATTGAACATAACTGGAACTCTTGAACATGACATAATTGATCCTGAGTGATTCAATTCCTGCTTACCTCTATGTCTTTATCTCTTGTTACTTCCCTACTGCCACTGCCCAAAATTACTTAATGTTCCCAAAAAGGCCCTATTGTTTTGTGACTCCTGCTTTTGTACATGGTATTCCCTCTGCCTGAAATATCCTTAATGTTACATATTTCATATGAGTTATGTCTATGTGTACTTAAACTCTCAGCCCATACATCACATCTTCTGGGGAGCATCTCATGATCTGTACTATTTTTAATCTAAGTTTGATGAACTTCCTCTTTGGTTTTGTGTCTACCTCTTTCAGAGCACTCTTTGTACTGTATTGAAATGGTCTATCTATTTATGTCTGTGTCTCCCTTACTAGATTTCAAGCCCCTTAGAGACAGGAATCACTTTACTAATGTTTGTATCACTCATACCTAAAACGAGTTGCAGTGCCTGGCACATCAGAGTTATGCAGTAAATATTTCTTTAATGAATTACTGAATGAATGAATATAAAAACAATGCAAACCAACAAATATGCAGTGACAAATGTAGCACATCAAGTATACCTAGAAACCTAGAATATTTGACATTTGGAGAGAATTTTTTTTTAAACAACACACCTCTACATGATACATTTGTTATCATATTTATACGAATTATAGCAATATATCCCCAAAAGAAATGGGGACAGTGAAAATAAAATTGTCAATATAAAATAAGGGATAAAATAAGTATTAAATAATAAAGAACAACTGTTTAGAAAATATTGAGCAAATAATTCAATCATTTTTTTTTTCTTTCTTTCTTTTTTTTTTTCGGTGAGGAATATTGGCCCTGGGCTAACATCTGTTGCCAATCCTCCTCTTTTTGCTTGAGGAAGATTGTCAGTGAGCCAACATCTGTGCCAATCTTCCTCTGCTTTATACATGAGATGCCACCGCAACATGGCTTGATGAGCGGTGCATAGGTCCGCGCTTGGGATCCAAACCCACAAACCCCAGGCCGCCAAAGTGGAGCACGCTAACTTAACCACTATGCCACCGGGCCAGCCCCAGTTCAATTATTTTTATATCTAGTAACTGTTTAAACTTTGATCCTTTCGTTACAGTGTGATATTATAACATTTTTTCTAAATAATCCGGTAAATATTAAATGAATTAAAATAAAAGGAAAACATCTGCAAACAGTATAATTTAGGCAAGTCTTAAATTTAACTCTTGTTTTAACATTTTATCTTCTTAATTCGCTCATAACTCATATCTTATAACTCATTTTTAAGGAACAAAAACAAATTTTAACATTTAAAAATAAATTATGACATCTGGTCTGGTCATGATAATGTAGACTAATTTCACCCTGATTCTCTCCACAAAGTACAATTATAAACCCTGGAAATAATGTGAGACACAACAAAAGGAAAACTCCAAAAGGAAAGAGAAAGGCAAACTGGTTTGAGACCCCATGACTGGAGGAACAAGGGGTAGGACTTCTTATATCACTCCATCCAAGAAATATCAGTATTTCTTGAACTGCAACTTAGCAACAGGAAACAGACAAGGTAGATCAATTCCTTTCATGAATTGAACAAAAGTCCTGGTAACAACACAAGGTAAGCACAGCACTGAGAACAAAGAGGATGGATAGGGAGTCTACTAACAATAAGAGAACATGGGAAGTGCTCTCCTTCCTTGCTGGGCCTCAGGCTGCTCTCTTCCCCGCATCTACAACTGAGAGACCCTGGGAAGCAAAAGATGGGGAGGACTAGCAAGTGAACCTCACAACAACAATCACTCTGGCCCAGTAAAGCGTCTCTGTTCTTGCAGGCAACATGAGCAGAATGCAATGGGAACTCCAACAGCAGGAGATAAAAGAGCAGAGCAAAATAACATCTCAACAGCTCTGAAAATTAAATCACCATTGGAACTACACTGCACAAAAGGAGGACAGATTTTTCACAGAAATAGAAAAAATAATCATAAAATTTGTACAGGACCATAAAACATCCTGAATAGACATGCCAATCTTGAGAAAAAACAAAGCTAGAAGCATCATAATCCTAATTTCAAAATATATTACAATGCTATAGTACTCAAAACAGTATGGGGTTGGCATAAAAACAGACACGTAGATCAATGGAAAAAAATAAAAAGCCCAGAAATAAACCCTTGCATATGTGGTCAAGCAGTATTTGACAAGGGAGCCAAGAATGATCAATGGGGAAAGGAAAGTCACTCTAATAAGTGGTATTGGGAAAGCTGGATATACACATGAGAAAGAATGGAATCAGACTCCTATCTTAAACCACTTATAAACATCAACTCAAAGTGAATTAACGATTGAAAGTTAAGACCTGAAACCATAAAATTTCTAGAAGAAAACATAGGGAAAAAGCTCCTTTACATAGGTCTTGGCAATGATTTTTCTGGATATGCTACCAAAAGCACAAGCAACAAATGCAAAAATCAAGAAATGGGACTACATCACACTAAAAAGCTTCTGCACAGCAAAAGAAACAACAGGATGAAAAAGCAACCTACAGAATGGAGGATGATATTTGCAAACCACATCTCTGATAAGAAATAATTTTCCAAAATATATAAGGAATTTATACACTCAATGGCAAAAAAGCAATCAGATATAAAAATGGACAGAAGACTTGAATAGACATTTCTCCAAAGAAGACACACAAATGGCCAAAAAGTACACGAAAAGATGCTCTACATCACAAGCATGAGGGAAATCCAAATAAAAATCACAATGAGATATCACCACACACCTGCTAAGATGGCTATTATCAGAAAGAAAAAAATAAAAAGTGTTGGTTAGAATGTATAGAAAAGGGAACTCTTTTACATTGTTGGTGGGAATGTACACTGGTACAGCCATTATGGAAAACGATATGCAGATTCCTCAAAAAATTAAAAATAGAACTACCATATGATCCAGCAATCCCACTTCTGGGTATATATCCAAAGAAAATGAAATCAGTATCTCGAAAAAATATCTGCACTCTTATGTTCATTTCAGTATTGTTCACAATAGCAAAGATATGGAAACAATCTAATAATTTATCTAGTAGATGCCATATTGAGAATAAATGTTGATCTATTGTGCTTGTCAACTGTAAAAACTTTTAACACTGAACCTTGCCCATAGGGGTATTTACAAAAATATACAATTTTTTCCTGCTTTCAAATATCATCATGAAATATAATTTTTTTTCAGTTTGTTTTTCACTTTCAGTTTGTTTTCACTGTTTTTCTTTTTTATTACTTTTTTAAGGTTTTCTCTCTTTGTTGCCTTGTGTCATAGAATTCTAGGATAGCCCCCATGACCTTTGTCCCTCTTTTGTTAGTACTATGATTTTATTATCTTACCTGAAAAAGAAGAGATTTTGTAGATGCAATTAAGGTTACTAATCAGTTATCTTAAGATAAGGAGATTATCCAGGTGGGCCTAAGTTAATGCATGAGCACTTAAAGCAGACAGTTTTAGCTGGACAGTAGCAGAAGAAGAATTCAGAGAGATTGAAAGTGTGAGAGGATTTGACATTAAGGAGATTCTCCATTGCTGAGATGGAGGGGTTGTAGGAAAATGACCTGATAATGGCCTCTATGAGATGAAAGCAGTTCCTGGCTGACAGTCAGCAAGAAAATGAGTATTTCAATCCTACAATTGCAAAGGCCTGAATCCTACCAATGATACGAATGAGCTTGAAACTGGATTCTTCCACAGGGCCTCCAGGTAAGAGCCCATCTAGCTAACAATTTGATTTCAGCCTTATGAGACCTTAAGTAGAGAAGTCAGGTGGGCCCACCTGAACTTCTGACCCTCAGAACGATGAGCAAATAAATAGGTATTGTTTTGAGTTGTTGACTTTGTGATACTTTGTTACACAGCAGTAGAAAACCAATACACTTCGGAATCCTCTTGAGATTCACACTAGGCTTAATCATCAATTAGAACTAAGATTCTCTTTGGTCTCAGACCAAAAGTGTGTGATAGAAACACTAGATCTATAGATTAGATGTTTGAGAACATGGAATTTTATTTCTTAATCTCCTCATTGGAGCTCTACTCCAGTCTTGAAAAAGTTGCTTTCTTTGCCTCTATCCCCATGGAACCCCATGTGTACGAGTGAGTTAGCAAAGATAATTTGTTGATTTGTGAGTGAAAAAAGGCAGTAGGCAATTAGCTAATTATTTAGTGAATCTAGAATTTGAATACCCATTGAATCTCGTCTATCTTTGAAAATAGTGGAAACTTCTGACAGCAAATGTTTTAATCTCTTGAGATTGAATTGTCCACAAGATATTAAAATCCATATCTGCAACACCAGAGAAAAATATGTTGTTGGCTATATTGGTAATGGTGGTGTTTTAAGAAGATGAAAAAACATCCTTCAGAATGAAAATAGAAAATATCTCTTTTCCCTCCAAAAAGGAAGAAAATTACAAAGCTACTAAGCGCACTACTGTATAATAGCTGCCTTTCTAAACTGTCATAGAGCTTCCTCATAATTCCTGCTGCTTTACAAACAGAAGGCCCTATGCTTCCAATATTAATCTCTATTGTGAGTTTTTCCAAGAGAGAGAGCAATACATGCCTTCTCAATGCTACACCACCAAAAGCCCAAATGGCTAGTTATTACCACTTTGCCTTCTTTGATTTCATTTTTGTTCTGTTTAATTTATGAATGGCCAAGATTTTTAAAGAATAATAAAAAGTGACATAGCCAACATAAACATGTAGTAGATAAAAGAAAAAATGTGTAAAAGTTCTATCATTACAGAAAATCTCTTCATTTCTTTCTCCAGTTATATAAAAGGTTTTGGAAGACATAGAGACAAGAAAGAGAGCCAGAGAATGCTGTTATAAATTAAAGCAAAATTGTGAAAAGGAAAAAGAAGACATGGTATATCAGTCTGCTTAAGCTGCCATAACAAAATACTACAGAATGCATAGCTTAAACAACAGACATTTATTTTCTCACAGTTCTGGAGGCTAGCAGTATAGATCAAGGTCTGGCAGGGTTTGGTTTCAGGTGAGGGCTCTCTTCGTGGCTTGCAAACAGCTGCTATCTTACTATGTCCTCATGTGAAATTTTCTGTGCACGCACAAAGAGAGAGAGATCTCTGCTGTCTCTTCCTCTTATTATAAGAATGCTAATCCTATATGATTACGGCCTCACTGTTATTATCGCTTTTAACCTTAGTTATCTCCTTAAAGGTCCTATCTCCAAATAAAGTCACATTGGGGATTAAGTCTTCAACATATGACTTTTGGGGGGGACACAATTCAGTCCATAATATTTCACTGTCTAGCCTCCCAAAAGTCTTTTCCTTATTGCATTCAAAACATTCATTCCATCCCAACAGTTCAAAAAGTCTTAACTCATTCCAGCATCAGCTTTAAAGTCTAAACTCCGAAGTCTCATCTAAATATCATCTAAATGAAGTATGGGTGAGACTCGATGTACAATTCATCCTGAGGCAAAATTCATCTCCAGCTGTGAATCTGTGAGCCAGACAAGTAATGCGCTTCTAAAATACCATGGTGGGACAGGCATGGGATAAACATTCCCATTCCAAAATGGAGAAATTGGAAGGAAGAAACTGGTGATAAGTCCCTAGCAAGTCCCAAACCTAGCAAGGCAAATTCCATTAGCTCTTAAGTCTCAAGAATAATCCTCTTTGATTTGATGTTCTGCCTTCCAGGCCTACTGGGTCACTTCCATGGTCTCCAGGTGGCAGCCCTGCCCACAAGGTCCCAGGCAGCAGCAGCCAGTTCTCTAGAGACAAAGGCAGTGGCCCCAACCTTTGAAACCAAGGAGATGGCCCTAATGATCTGGATCACCTTCAGGGTCATTCTCTTTTCTTGAAGAATAGTGCTCCTTTGCAGCAGAATAGCTCTATTGTCTCATCTTGTAGAATCCCAGCAATCTGAAAACCTCCCTTTGTTTCATCCTGTCTCTGTTCCCTTTGTTGCAAACCAGCACTGTCTCTGCTGGTATAATCTCATCTCTATGCCCAGCTTTGGCTAAAATGGCTGATTAGATCTGTAGTTCATATCCCTCCTAATCTCCTTATCAAATGATTGTTCAGCCACATCCTTAGTGTTATATTCAGAACACACTTTCTCATTTTCTGCAATATGGATAAATTGAGAATTTTTCACATCTTCAGACTCTGATTCCTTTTTGCTTAACAATTCCTTTAATTTATATCTCTCCCCTCGCATTTTTACTATAACCAGTAAGGAGAAGCAAGGTTTCACCTTCAATATTTCGCTTAGAAATCTCAGCTAAATATAAAATTTCATTGTTTACAAGTTCTGCCTTCCACAAAACACTAGAATACAAGTCAGCTACGTTATCTGCCTCTTTGTAACAAGAATCACCTTTCCTCTAGTTTACAAAAACATTTTCTTCATTTCCATCTGAGTCTCACTAGAATTGCGTTTACCATCCATATGTCTATCAATAGACCTTTCAAAGAAATGTAGGCTTTTTCTAGCATGTATCCCCAAACTCATCAAGTCTTTATTCATCACCCAGTTTCAAAGGTACTCCCACATTCTTAGGTATTTTTTACAGCATCACCTCACTTCACAGTATCAAAATCTGTATTAGTCTGCTCAGACTGCCATAACAAAAGACCACAGACTGTGTGGCTTAAACAATAGAAATTTATTTTCTCAGACTTTTGGAGGCTGGAAGTCCCAGATCAAAGTCCAGTAAGGTTCTATTTCCCAGGAGAGCTCTGTTCCTGACTTTTAGATAGCCACCTTCTTGCTGTGTCCCTAAATGACCTTTTCTCTGTGCACAGAGAGAGAAAGATCTCTGGTGTCTCTTCCTATAAGGACTCTAATTTTATTAGATCAGGGCCCCATGTTTATGACCTTATTTAACCTTAATTACCTCCCTAAAGAACCTACCTCCAAATATTTCAAACAGTATACCTAAATTTTCTGTTCTCCAAGATCACATAATAAAGCTCAAAAATCATTATAAAGATCATGTATTAGAGAATTATCATTTAAACAGAAAATTAACTAGATAGAGGGATTCCTCTCACAATGTATACATATATCAAATCACCGTGATGTACGCTTTAAATGTCTTACAATTTTATTTGTCAATTATACCACAATAAAGCAGGAAAAAAGAGAGACTGATATAAAAAAAAGTTTGAGGAAGGAGGTTCAAGATAGTGGCATAGGAAGATCCCAAACTCACCTTTTCCCACAGACACAACAAATCCACAACTACATTTGGAATAAGTCCCTCTGAAAGGGACCTGAAAATTGGATAAACAGAACCTCCACAACAAAAGATAAAAGGACAATTTTGAGATGGATGAAAGAAGCAGAGTCATGTGCTCCCTAAGGAAAAAATCACTCCTTAGCCATGGTAATCCACAATTGGACAAGATCTCAAAGGTATGAAACTTTACCTTAAGGAGCGAGAGATCCAAGCTTCACATCAGGCATCCAACCCTTAGATCCTGCACAGAAGAGAGGAACCCTCGAAACACTGGGTTTTAAAAACCAATGGAGATTACATCCAAGAAAATTATGAAACTCTAGGGAGCAGAAAATCCACTCTTAAAGGGCTTGTGTGCAAACTCACTTGACCCAGAAAATAGCACAAAAACACCAGTTTGAAAAGCACATAGACCATAGGTGAAGAAGACCCATTTAGTAACTTTAAAGCATCTGCCAGAGAAGCAGGAATCAGCAAGGACGCTTCCTGAGGACTGAGACATTGGCAGGGCCCATTTTTGCAATCTCAGTCTGCCTTACTAATACCAGGGCTGGCAGGTGTCATTTTGGAATCCTCTCTCTAACTTACTAGCCCAGGGGGGGCACCCCACTGGAAATCTTGCCCACCAAAGTGCCACAGCAGTTGCAGTAGTTGTGGATGCACGTCACATATGAGCAGGGGCCAGTCCCACCCACCAACGCACCACAGCAGTTGTGGACGCACCTAGTAGCCAGCCAAAGGTCAGTGCAGCCCACCAACGAGCCACAGCAGTTGCAGGCATGCCTTGCAGATGGGCGGGGGGCCAGCCACACACACGAGTGTGCTGCATCAGTCGCAGACACTCCTAGCAGCCAGTTAGGGGCCAGCACCACACACCAACATGCTGCAGCAGTCGCAGATGCACCAGCAGCTGTCAGGGGGCTAGCCCAGCCCACCACAGACATAAAAGTCCAGGAAGCACAGACAGTTCCAAATAAGAAGAATCCAAAGAGATGAATACCAAGACACATTATAAGTTAAAGATAAAGAGGAAATCTTAAAGCAGCAAGAGAAAGCAACTAGCTACATACAAGGAAACCCCCAAAAGACTATAAGATGATGTTTCAGCAGAAACTTTACAGGCCAGAAGGGAGTGGCATGATATATTCAAAGTGCTGAAAGGGAAAAGCTTACAATCAAGAATACTCTACCCAACAAGGTTATCATTCAGAATTGAAGGAGAGATAAAGAATTTCCTATACAAGCAAAAGCTAAAGGAGTTCATCACCACTAAACTGACCTCACAAGAAATGTTAAAGGAACTTCTTCAAGCAGAAAATGTCCTAACTTGAAATAAGAAAATATATGAAAAAGAAAATCTCACTAGTAAAGGGAAATATATAGTAAAGGTAGTGGGTCAATCACTTATAAAGCTAATATGAAGGTTAAAAGATAAAAGTAGTAAAATCAACTATAACTACAATAATTAATTAAAGGACAGATAATATAAAAAGATATAAAATATGCTGTCAAAAAGATAATATGTGGAGGAAGAGGAAAAAATGTGGAGCTTCTAGAATGTTTTCAAACTTAAGTGACCATCAACTTGAAATAGACTGCTAAATATATACGTTGTTATATATGAACCTCATGGTAACCACAAACAGAAAACCTGTAATAGATACACAAAAAATAAAGGAAAGGAATCTAAACATAAAACTAAAGAAAGTCACCGAACCACAAGGGAAAAGAGCAAGAGAATAAAAAAGTAACACAGAAGAACTACAAAAACAACTAACAAAATGGCAATAAGTACATATCTATCAGCAATTACTTTAAAAGTAAATGGACTAAATGCTCCAATCAAAAAACATAGGGTGGCTGAATGGATTAAAAAAAAAAAAAAGACCCATCTATATTCTGCATATAGGAGACTCACTTCAGAGCTAAAGACATAAACAGACTGAAAGGAAAGGGATGAAAAAAGATATTCCATACAAATGGAAATGAAAAGAAAGCAGGAGTAGCAACACTCAGACAAAATAGACTTTAAAAAAAGACTGTAACAAAAGACAAAGAAAGGCATTACATATTAATAAGGGAGCCAATCCAACAGGAGGATATAACATTTGTAAATATTTATGTACCCAACATAGGAGCACCTAAATATACAAAGAAAATACTAACAGACATAAAGGGAGAAATTGACAGTAACACACTAATAGTTTGGAACTTTAATACCGCACTTACATCAATGGATAGATCATTCAGACAGAAAATCAATAAGGAAACATTGGCCTTAAATAACAGATGGACTTAACAGATATACAGAACATTCCATACAAAAACACCAGAATGCATGATCTTTTCAAATGCACATGGAACATTCTCCTGAACATACCACATATTAGACCACAAAATAAGTATCAGTAAATTTAAGATCGAAATCATAACAAGCAACTTTTCCAACCAAAATGGTGTGAAACTGGAAATCAATTACAAGAAAAAAATGGAAAAAACACAAATATGTGAAGGCTAAAAAATGTGCTACTAAACAACCAATGGGTCAACAAGAAATCGAAGAGGAAATCAACAAATACCTTGATACGGATGAAAATGGAAACACAACATTCCGAAGTCTAGGGGACACAGCAAAAGCAGTTTTAGGAAAAATTTTTATAGTGATACAGGACTACCTCAAGAAACAAGGAAAATCTCAAATAAACAATCTAACCTTACCCCTAAAGGAACTGGAAAAAGAAGAATAAACAAAGCTCCAAGTTAGTAGAAGGAAGGAAATAATAAAGATCAGAGTGAAAATAAATGAAATAGAGCCCACCAAAAAATAAAAAAAAGATCAATGAAACTAAGAGCTGGTTATTTGAAAAGATAAACAAAATTGATAAACCTTTAACAAGACTTATCAAAAAAAAAAGAGAGATGGCCCAAATTAATAAAATCAAAAATGAAAGAGAAGTTACAACCAATACCACAGAAATACAAAGGATCCATATTTGTATTTCAGTCAATATGCCAACAAATTGGACAACCTGGAAGAAATGGATAAATTCTTAGAAACATATAATCTTCCAGGACCTAATTAGGAAGAAATAGAAAATCTGAATAGACTAATTACTAGCAATGAAATTGAATCAGTAATCAAAAAACTTCCAACAAACCATAGTTCAGGACCAGATGGCTTCACAGGTGAATTCTATCAAACATTTATAGAAGAGTTATTACCTATCCTTCTCAAATTATTCCAAAACATTGAAGACGAAGGAAACTTCCAAATTCATTTAAAGAGGCCAGCATTACCATGATACAAAAACCAAGCAAAAATACTACAAAAAAAGAAAATTACAAGCCAATTACCCTGATGAACACAGATGCAAAAATCCTTAACCAAATATTAGCAAACTGAATTCAACAGTACATTAAAAGGATTATACACCATGATCAAGTAGGATTTATTTTATAGATGCAAGGATGGTTCAACATTTGCAAATCAGTCAGTGTGATATACCACATTAACAAAACAAAAGATAAAAATTATATCATCATCTCAGTAGATGCATAAAAAGCATTTGACAAAATTCAACATCCATTTATGATAAAACTTCTCAACAAAGCGCATATAGAGGGTACATATCTCAACATAATAAAGGACATTTTTGACAAATCCACAGCTAATATCATACTCAATGGAGAAAAACTGAAAGCCTTTCCTCTAAGATCAGGAACAAGAAAAGGAGGTCCACTCTCACCACTTTTATTCATCACAGTATTGGAAGTCCTAGCCACAGCAATTAGGCGAGAAAAAGAAATAAAATGCATCCAAATTGGAAAGGAAGAAGTAAAACAGTCACTATTTATAGATGATGTGATACTATTCATAGAAAACCCTAAAGACTCCACCAAAAATGTGTTAGAGCTAATAAATGAACTCAGTAAATTTGTAGAAAACAAAATTAATATACAGAAATCTGTTGCATTTCTATACAGTAATAATGAACTATCAGAAAGAGAAATTAAGAAAACAATTCCATTTGCAATTGCATGAAAAAGAATTAAACACTTAGGAATAAATTTAACCAAGGAGGTGAAATACCAATACTCTGAAAACTCTAAGACATTGATGAAAGAAATTGAAGACAACACAAATAAATGGAAAGGTATACTGTGATCCAGGATTGGAAGAATTAATATTGTTAAAATGTCTATACTACTCAAAGCAATCTATAGATTTGATGCAATCATTATCAAAATACCAATGGAATTTCTCGCAGAACTAGAACAAATAATACTAAAATTTATATGAAACCACAAGAGACTCCGAATATCCAAAGCAATCTTGAGATTGCAATTTATGAGAAGAGCTTTAGTTTTTATGAGTAGTTATTTTTTTTCCATATTGGAAGTATTAGAAGTTCAGGGAATTTTTTTATTACTGGAAGTTTCAGTAATATTTAATTTACATAAGTGATTATTTATTTCTAAGCCAATTAAAATAGAACTTCATACCAGGTATTATAAATTAATTGCTAATGCCATCTGGAGGCAAGAAAATATCACATATTCATAATATAGATACTTACATATGTACATATATGGATAGATGCAAACATTTTAGCTGTCGGTCAGGCCTAAGCACAGTAATACAAAATTCATTGGTTTATATAAAATGACTTGGCTCTCATCTTTGCCCCATTCTTTATTTTTATCTGAATCTTATTTCTGGCAGATGAGATAAGTTGAGGTTCCCTGCTCAATACGAGAGTTAGACCTTCCCACCAATATCTGTAGAGGAGAGTTTTAGGATTTTCTTTTGCCATGATATGCAATTTTATGGATGCCGTGGACAAAATTTGGGGTGAGGGACTTAGGAGACACCAATAGTTGTCTGGGTGTCTCCAAAGCCTCTTGAGTGAACAAAATATCCAGTCTGTTTCTAATTGTCTTTTTCAGCCTCAGGTGGTTGCTTTTGCAGTTCCTGAATCCCAAAATATTCAGATGGGACAAAATTTGAGGGACCGGAGTGGGAAGAGAATGGTCTGGCAGGGATGGACAGAGGGATGGAGGAGATAGGAGTATTGAAATGGGACAGATGAAATGATTTAAGGGAGCTCAAGAGAAGACTGAACGTCATAAAACACGGAAGAAGGAGTGGAGTTAATGAGAAAGAAATCTTGGATGAGTCAGTTTGAGGAGCTTTCAAGTGTCCCAAAGAGACCATTGAAGTTTCAAATTATCCATAAAAATATTTCTACAAATGAGATCTCAGTAAAAAAAAAAAAGAAACCAAATGAGAAAAAGTATTCTAAACCCAAAAGAAAAAAAAAATTAAGGTCAATCAAAGGAGAACTCAATGAGAATTTCCCATGTTCTAAACCAATGGTACCTTTCCAAAAACAGAAGCCTGGGACTGTAGCCCAGCCTCAAGGGTATACTCTGAATACTAAGAATCAAAATCTGTTTTCTTTTTTTGGTGTTTCAACATACTATCATTCAGAACACAGGATCAGGAGTTGGACTCACCAATGGATCCTCAATCAATGAGTCAGGAGTGAAGACAAATGCTTTCAAGGTATGCAGCTATGGTTCTGGGTGAGAGATACAGGGGTCCAATGATGACTCTGGTTCTATCCGAGTCACAGCACCAGAACAGTCAAAGAAAAATTACACCAATCAGAGTTAAATAGGCAAGAAATACTTTATTCAATAAAGTATTCACAATATTCACAATATTCTCTTCCCTATTCACAATAGGGAAGAGAGATTCAACTTAATTCTAAATGAAATGGGGGCACCTAGGAATTTTTAGTCAACAGGCCGATGATGAAATCAGATGATGGAAAATTACTAAGAGAAACTTGGTTAGGTATCCAAGGTGGAAAGATTCTTATTAAATTGGCTTGTCGCAATTCTTGCTGAACCGGCATTAGCAAGCCAAGGAACTCAGCAAAGCATGAGACCTAGTTGAGAAGTGGGATCAGAGGACTCTGACTAAAGCTTGTCAAAGAGAGAATCCTTGTCAAAAGCCAACATTCAAACACAATCTGACTCAAAAATCTGTGTTTTAAACACAAGACTATTAATTTATCTATGCTGCTGTGGTATTTTTTTTTTAATGTCCCTACATACCTTCTTTAGATATGCATCATTTCTTTGACAACTTTCTCCAGTACCCACGATCCACATACTGCTATCTGGCTACCAGAGGCCTTCCTTGTTTAGGCTTTTCTGAGCAGCACTCTATATATTGGTTTCTCATATTCAAAATTGTACCTGCTTTATCCCCTTAAGATATTGAATTATGGGTTACTTGAATATAAGCTTTAAAGAACTACAATGAGTTACTGAGTTATTAATTTTCTCAGAAAAAGTGTTACATCTAAACCCAAGTAAAATGCACATATTACCAGAACATGAGAAATGTATCTGAATTCTGGAATTTTAAGATGTTTTGCAAGGGAGTACTATCAAGTATTTGGGGCTGGAGCCTTTTTGTTCTCATCATGTAAGACCAACTAGGTAGCTATCAATTCACCTCATTTTTATAAGAAAAAGAAAAGACAACCCACAATAGAAACGATTCACCTTGCATGTGTTAATGACAGTAATGTGATGTGACATCATTTTCCCTCTGGATAAGAGAGGATGGGCCAATATATCAACCCACTCCAAGCATTAAACTTTACTAATCATTAAAACAAATATGCCAGAAGCTCTACTTCTTGTATCTTTTACCTAGCCAAATGCTATGCGGGAGAATAATGGGACCAATGAAGCTGAGAGCCAAAGCTTTTTTAATAAAGTCTTAAAAATATTTTTTGACACTTTGTCTAAAATAATATTCAATGTGGGCAATTATTTTCATCTTATATGTATTTTTCATTCTTCTTCCCTCTGATGGCCCTTTTGCTATAAGTTCCATTGTTATAAAAACTGTTAACTGTCATTACATTTTTATATACCCATAGATTTTTAGTCATTTGAAGAGGAGTATTCTTTTTGTGGTAAGTGTTATTTCTGTGTTAATAATAAAATAATAATTTACTATTGTTAAAATGGGAAAGAGTGCCTCTAACCTCTTTACCATTTGGTATTTGTCTGCCATTAATATTGAGTTGTTTCTCTGATATTATTATGAACACAATCTTTTCATATTTACATGTCATTTTAATTTTTTTCTCTTTTAACCCTGCTAGAAAACAGATACCAAGTGTCACCAAAGAAACTAAACTGACATTGTAATTTACCAAGTTTTCAAAATTTCTCTAGACATAATTAATTCTTTTTATAAGATTTTTTTAAAGAGCAGTGTTAGTTTCACAGTGAAATTGGGAAGAGGGTACAGAGATTTCCCATATATTCTTTACCCCCACACGTGCACAGCCTCCCCCATCATCACATCCCCCAGCAGAGTGATAGTTAGTTACAATTGATGAACCTACATTGATAAATCACAATCATACAAAGCCCATAGTTTATCTTAGGGTTTACTATCGGTGGTTTACATTCTACGGGTTTGGACAAATGTGTAACGACATGTATCCATCATTATAGTATAATATAAAGTATTTTTACTGCCCTAAACATTCTCTGTTCTCCACCTATTCATCCCTCCCCCATCCCCAAACCCTGGCAAACACTGATCTTTTTACCGTCTCCATAGTTTTGCCTTTTCTAGAATGCCGTATAGTTAGAATCATATAGTATGTAAACTTTTCACATTGTCTCCTTTCACTTAGTAATACGTATATAAGTTTCTTCCATGTCTTTTCATGGCTTGATAGCTCATTTGTTTTTAGTGCTGAATAACATTCCATTGTCTGGATGTACCACAGTTTATCCATTCACCTACAGAAGGACATCTTGGTTGCTTCCAAGTTTTGAGAATTATGAATAAAGCTGCTATAAACAGCCGTGTGCAAGGTTTTATGGGGACATATGTTTTCAGCTCCTTTCATTTACTGGAGCGTGATTACTGGATCATATGATGAGTATGTTTAGTTTTGTAAAAAAACACCAAACTGTCTTCCAAAGTGCATTCCCACCAGCAATGAATGTGAGTTCCTGTTGCTCCATATCCTTGCTAGAATTTGGTGTTGACAGTGTTCTAGAGTTTGGCCAGGTGTGTAGTGGTATCTCATTGTTCTTTTAATTTGTGTTTCCTTGATGACATATGATGTGGAGTATCTTTTCATATGATTATTTGCCACATATATATCTTCTTTGGTGATGTGTCTGTTACAATATTTGGCCTATTTTTTTTTTTTAAAGATTTTTTATTTATTTTATTTTTCCCCCCAAAGCCCCAGTAGATAGTTGTATGTCGTAGCTGCACATCCTTCTAGTTGCTGTATGTGGGACTCGGCCTCAGGATGAACGGAGAAGTGGTGCCTCGATGCGCACCCGGGATCCAAACCCGGGCCACCAGCATCGCAGCGCGCGCACTTAACCACCAAGCCACAGGGCCGGCCCTGGCCTATTTTTTAATTGGGTTGTTTGTTTTCTTATTGTTGAGTTTTAAGAATTTTTTGTATATTTTGGATGACAGACCTTTATAAGATATATCCTTGGCAAATATTTTCTCCCAGACTGTGTCTTGTCTGCTCATTCTCTTGACATTGTCTTTCTCAGAGTGGAAGTCTTTAAATTTATTAAAGTCAAGCTTAGCTATTGTTTTTTTCATGGATTGTGCCTTTGGTGTTATAACCAAAAAGTCATCACCATACCCAAGGTCATCTAGGTTTTCTCCTATGTTATCTTCAAGGAGTTTTATAGCGTTGGGTTTTACATTTAGGTCTATGATCCATTTTGAGTTAATTTTTGTAAAGTGTGTAATATCTGTAAGTTAAGTCTTCAACATATGAATTTGGGAGGGGAGGATACAATTCAGCCTAAAAAGTATATTATGTTATTGTCCTATGTTGGCTGATGATAATTAAACAAGTGAATTTCAGACTTTGAGAAAAATATTTTATTATTATTTTAAGACAATTCTTTTTTTCAACTTGGATTTTCTTAAGATTCCTACTAAAGATAATAGTGGAAATTACTTATAGCTTAGCCATATTGTTTGCCTTTAAATCCTTCTTCCTTTTAAAGGACTAAATTCTTGCAACATAATGAGTAGCATGACGACACTGAGTTAGAGTAAATTTAATTGACCAATGGTAATTGAAATATTAAAAAAAATTGTTGACTGAACTATCATTCTATAGATATTTACAATTTTCTGGGTGCTTTCATTTTTTAGTTTTCTTTAACAAAACCCTTGTTCTTCATAGTATTGATCACTCTTGTATTTTACCTTTGTACTCTGTATATTTTTATTGATTCTTTTATCATTCTGTATTGTAATTGATCTTTTTACATGTCTATTTCCCCTTCGAGGTTTTCAGCTCTTTTAGAAAAGGGATAATGTTGTATTATGCTTTGTTTTGCTATTTTTTAAATTTCTGATACCAACATATATTCAGTTTTCTATAAGCATTTGTTAAACTTAAAAAAAAATGAATGAATGTATATTGCAATTTCTGTGACTTGGCTGTAATGTCTTAATTAGGTTCACACATTTAGTAGGGTAATTGACTTTTTGAAACCATCCTTAGTCACTGAAAAACTAGTCCAGATCTCTTTGCATTATACTGTTTTTAGGAATGAATTGTAAATTTGTCTCTAACAATCAATCAAAAAAATTTCATTGAAAAAAATCTTTCGTTATACTACAAAAAATTTTTCCATACCTTTTAGTCAACTGCTGGATATATTGCCCATAGTAAACTGTGTGCCATTTTCAAATTCATAGGTTGGTTGCCATCAGATGGTTGTATCATTGCTTTCTTTTTTATGAGTTATTGTTTTTATTTGTATTACTCCCTTCTTAGTTTATTTGGATTTAATTTGCCTTTTTTTATAACTGCTTGAAATGGATGTTTGACTCACTGATTATCATTCTTCCTTCTTTTCTAATACATGTATTTGAGGTTCTAAACATCCCATTAAACATAGTTTCTTTAAAAAGTTATTTTATTGAGGTCACATTGGTTTCTAACATTGTGTAAATTTCAGGTGTACATCATTATATTTTGGCTTCAGTATAGATTGAATTGTGTTTACCACCAAAAGTCTAGTTTCCAACCGTTAATATATATATGTACCCCATTACCCTTTCTCCCCTCCCCCCCCCCCCTTTCTCTCTGGTAACTACCAATCTATTCTCCTTATCTATGTGTTCGTTTGTCTGTTTATCTTCCACATATGAGTGAAATCATACGGTATTTGTTTCTCCATCTAAATTCATTTTAACCATTAAGAAATACTATGTAATAAATATGCATGAATTCTGTAAAATATCTTAGAAATATTTTTAACTAAATAAATGCAATAAATTCATGCGTACTGAGGGAATTTAGAGCTTTTAATGCATATATTTGAAATATATGGAAAATTCTTACATGAGTATATTGCAATTTTAATTTCTAAGCACATAGAGACTTTATAGTGTGGTCAGAGAAATATTCTTTGTCTTCATGTGGTTTCAATCTTTGGATTATGTTTAAGCTTATTTTATGGCTAGGATGACCATATATAAAATGATTTGCTTAGGACAGTCTCAGTTTATGATTATTGTCTTTATGTAATTATTAATACTGCAAAATTTACTCTAAAATAGTCCTACTTATGACCTCAAATCTGACCAATTTTTAAATGTTCTGTTTGTGTCTAAAAGAAGTGCATATTCCACAGTTACTGAGTACAATGTTTTATATATAATTTAAATAATTTTAATCATATTACTCAAATCTTCTGTATACTTAGTGATTTTTTTTCCCAGTTATGAGGAGAGGTGTTTAATTCTCCCATTATCAGAGGGGAGAAGAAAAATATGGAATAGGAAAAAATGAGGTGAAAAAAGCCTGTGATGTTGGATCTAAATTAAATGGACTAGAAATACTAATATCCTCATAACAGAGAACATACCTAGTAACTACACCTTAATTTCCACATACAATTCTCCATTAAAAGAAACCAGAGTGCCTTGTAGAAATGTCCTATTCCAGGCTGTGGGCAGGAAAAATATAATGTGAAACATATTATGCTAAAAATTAACCAAGGAAATATTAAAAAAATGGATTGGGTTACATCAAAAGGACACAGGAGTCAGTCTGAACAGCTCTCACAGGCCAAATTTGGGGCAGTTAAACATTCAAAAGCATAATGACCACATGGCGTTAATGGACTATGAAAATGAATTGTTCATATGAACAAATAATTATTTCATATGAATACCCACTCAAGAAGAAAGGAAGGAAGGAAGGAAGAAAGGAAGGAAGGAAGGAAGGAAGAAAAAGAAAGAAATAAAAGAGAAAGAGAGAGGGAGGGAGGGAGGAAGGGAGGAAGGAAGGAAGGAAGGAAGGAAGAAAAAGAAAGAAAGAAAAGAGAAAGAGAGAGGGAGGGAGGGAGGAAGGGAGGAAGGAAGGAAGGAAGAAAGAGAAAGAGAGAGGAAGGAAGAAAGAAAGAAAGAAAGAAGAGAGGGGACGAGAATAAGTGAGGGAGGAAGGAGAGAGATAAAGAATGAAAGAAAGGGATAATACATATAGAAGGCAGTAAATATAGAAGGTATGATAGAATCAAAATTTCTGCAAACACCAGTGCAGTGATTTTGGAGGAATTTATCAATGAACGCTCAAAGCTCTTGAGTAAAAAGTTGCTGGAGAACAGGATATTTCCACAGTCTCAAAGTATCCTTCCCAAGATTATTTATTAATTACAAAGTAAAGTGTGTACTTTTGTTATGTATAGATCTAGCTTTTAGAACCTTTAATAAGTGATCAATCTTGATATTATCAATAATTTGGACTATCTCATCTTACATGTCCCTGATAAGAGATACACAGCATCACCTATGTAGACAGATTTTCCAAAATTATTTACTTGAGTACAATCATGAGGAAGCAGTCTGACATATCCCAAATGGTGGGATATTGTATAATACAAGAGAATTCCAAAGAGTTAACATCGTGACAAACAAACAACAACAATAACAACAAAAGTAAGAATGCTTCTAGACTGAAAGATACAAAAGAGGCATAACGAAATGCAATATATAAATCCTGGTTGTACCTTAGATTGAAAAACAGAGACATTTTTTGAACAATTAGGAAAAATTGACTTTGTATTGTATATTAGATGTTTTTGAATTAGTAATTTCCACAGTGTGAAGAGTTTAGGGATGACATATAACTTAATTTCAAGTAGTTCAAACAAAAATGTAGATGATCATACACAGACATACAGACTCCACACTTCAACACAGAGTAAGACAATGCGAGATAGAAACAGAGGAGACAGAGAGAGAGAGAAAGAGAGAGTTTGACAATTGGTGAATCTAAGATCTATGTATTTTTGTTGTACTCAACTTTTCTTTAGGTTTCATATTTTTCAAAATAATGTCATGTCTGCTTTCAAGTCTTTCTTAGATAATTCCAACATCTTTGCCATCTCAGCACTTGTGTCTTCATTGTCTTTTCTCATTTGAATTGGTCCTCTGTATGCTGGCTAATTTTGTATTATATCCTGGACTTTTTTTTTTTTTTTTGGTGAGGAAGATTGGTCCTGAGCTAACATCTGTTGCCAATCTTCCTCTTTTTGTTTGAGGAAGATTCACCCTGAGCTAACATCTGTGCCAATCTTCCTCTACTTTGTATGTGGGTTGCCGCTGCAGTATGGCTTGACAAGTGGTGTAGGTCTGCGCCTGGGATCCGAACCTGTGAACCCAGGCCATGGAAGTGGAGCAGGCCAAACTTAACCACTATGCCATGGGGCCACTCCCATGGACATTTTGAATATTATGTGACTGTGGGTCTTGTTTAAAGCCTGTTGGATAATGTTAAGATTTTTGTTTCATCAGGTAGCATCCTCATTATATTTAGAGAGAAATACTTTCTAATTTTCCTCTGTTTTCTCTGATTCTAGCGTCAGTTCAGTTTTCAAAGCCTTTATGGTGCTATTTGGACCCATCTTGTGTGTGTTCCAACCAAGGCTCAGTTTGGGACCTAGGTGATAATCTGTTAGCTCAGCTCTCAATATTTTTGGCATGCTGAATAGTATCAGATTCATCGCTGCACAGCATAGAATGAGCCCAGGAATTAACAATTCTAGTACTTTCTAGTTGTTTAGAGGTTCCCTTTTAGGTCTTCTGGCTAGAAAGCTGTGGCTTTAGTTACATCACTCTGTCATGCACACAAATTTCTTGGGTACTGGACTGCAAAAAGAACAGAGAATAAAAGAGAAATAATAAGGTATTTCTGCACTCTTTCTGAGCATTTGAAGTTCCTTGTCCTGTTTCTTGAATCAGAAGTAGAAAAATTCTCCTGAATCTCTCTCTGATTATTCACTGCTGCCCATTTCATTGTTTCCTATGCAACTAAAAAGAATACCAGAGAAAAAATAATAAATCTATTGCCAGTTCAAGTGGAAATTTTAATTTCAGTCTTCTTCCCCTTTCTTCCTGCTATTATTTACTCTTTGGTGTCCTCAAATATCTGGGACATTTAATTCTGTCTACGATTTTACAGCTGTATTCAGTAGAAGAGACAGTGTGGCGTGTGCTTACTTATCTGAAATCAGAACCTGAATTTTGGTGTGTGAGACTTTTTTTCCTTAATAAATGTTTCTTCCACTAGACTGCAATTTCATGAAGGCAAGAACCTTGTTTGTGTTTTCTTTGCTCAAAACTTTATACCCAAAACCTCAAAAAATGTTATATGGCTCTTAGTTTGGGCTGCTATAACAAGGCACTATAGGCTATGTGGCTTGTAAACAACAGACATTTATTTTTCACAGTTTAGGAGTTTGGAAGTCCAAGATCAGGGTGCCAGCATGGTCATATTCTGGTGAGGGTTCTCCTTTGGGTTGCAGAGGGCTGTCTTCTTGCTACATCCTCACATGGTGGAAAGGAGCACGTTAGCTCTCTCATCTCTTCGTATAAGGGCACTAATCCCATTCATGAGGGTTTCACTCTCATGACCTAGTTACCTCCCAAAGGCTCGACCTCCACATACTATCACACTGGGGATTAGATTTCAACACATGAATTTTAGGGGGGCACAAACATTTAGTCCATTACAAGCTCTTCACGTATTTGTTTTTTATATCCCCGATCAAATTTCATCGTTGATCTTGTTGTTGTATACATTTCTTTTTAAAGGTATTCTTGGGAAATTTATATTTTTATCTACAGATGCACTTTTGTCCATGAGTGATTGTCAAAATTGGTGGTTTTTGGGAGAAAGACAGTAGAAAACTCCCATTCCTCGATTTTGATGATGTCACTTCTGTTACTATTGTCAGTTGGGTTTGTATTTTCTCACTAGTTATTGCTGATACATAAGAGAACTAATATTTTACCTATGTCAATTTTCTCTCTGGACACTTTACCGATCTTTATTTTTATTCCTAATCATTTTTCAGCTGATTATTTTAGGTTGTTCAGACATATAATCATCATGTCAATCACTAGTGATATTTTACCATTTTTTCTAGTATTAAGATGAATTATAGCTATGCTTCTTATTACTGTTTTCTGTCTAATAGCTTGTCTAAAATGCTGGTTTTCAACTAATGGGCCATATCAAATATCACCTGCAAAGTGAGTTCCACTGAGATATAATTATGGAGAAAACATTTCATAATAGTGTTGATAACCCCTACCTTTGTTTTCAGCATCACTTTAATAAGAATTGAACATTATGCTTCATCTTGCCATGTCCCTCATTTATTTCTCAGTTTATCAATTTCTTCCTGATATAACTTTCTTCATAATCTAGTCTTATCCGTACCTGAAACTTCTATTTGACGTTGTTAATCCCCATTTTGCTTAACCTATCATCCCTCAACATAGAAACGAGGATACATTGTAATATTTTTTAAAATTTTTTGCTGAGGAAGATTTGCTCTAACATCCATTACAAATCTTCCTCTTTTTTTGCTTGAGGAAGATTAGCCCTGAGCTAATGTCTGTGCCAGTCTTGCTCCATTTTGTATATGGGTTGCCCCCACAGCATGGCTGACGAGTGGCGTAGGTCTGGGCCTGGTATCTGAACCTGCGATCCCAGGCTGCAGAAGTGGAGCACACTGAACTTAACCACTATGCCATGGGGCTGGCCCCACATTGTAATATGGTAAAAAATAGTTTATTTAAATAGTTTCACACAAGGGTTTATATTAGGGATCACAATCTTTTCTTTGGAAAATACATTAATGAGCTATTAACAATCTTTACGTAGGCAAGGTGATGTCCCAAGTACATGAATGTGTAAAAAGATATCTAAGTTGTACTGTATGAAAATTGAATAGTAATGAGTGGCTGAGGTGTTAATTATAGTATGAAATTAATTTTGTGAATGAAAAGAGAGAGAAAGGAGAAAGAAGTGTGAAGGTTAACTTTATGTGTCAACTTGACTAGGCTAGGTCAGATTGCTACCAGATTGCTGGTAAAACATTATTTCTGGGTGGGTATGCCAGGGTGTTTCTGGAAGAGATTAGCATTTGAATTGGTAGACTGAGTAAAGAAGATTGCCTTTACCAACATGTGTGGGCATCTTCCAATCCACTGAGGGCCTGCATAGAACAAAAATGCAGAGGAAGGGCAAATGTGCTTTGCTTGAGCTGGGAGATCTATCTTATCCTGCCTTCAGATATCAGTGCTCCTGGTTCTTGGGCTTTTGTACTTGGACTGAAACTTATGCCATCGCCCCTCAATTCTTGGGCCTTTGGACTTGAACTGAAACTTACACCATTGGCTACCCTGGTTCTTAAGACCTTCAGACTCAGACTGAATTATACCACCGGCTTTCAGGGTTCTACAACTTGCAGATATCAGATTGTGGGACTTCTTGGCCTCCATAATCATGTGAACCAATTCACACGGTATATATATATATCTCCTATTGGTTCTTTTTCTCTGGAGAACTCTGACTAACACAAGAGGTCCTAGTAACAAGGCAGATGCCTAAACTCTATAAATAAAAGTGACCAGTGAAATATCTGGTTGTGAGGTGGACTAAAGCTTTTAAGAACAAGCACGTAATCCCAAAATTGTACTCACAGAAAGGCCTTGTGTGAGAGATTTGAAGGAGATCAATGGAAAACAACTTTTCTGTGATGAGTAAGATAGCACAAAATATAAACTCATGGGAACAGCCATAGATATTAGAATTTGGAAAGTGCAGAGAGCTAGAAGGACAGATGAGTAAAAGAAAATATGTCCTTGAGATTTCTAAGTGCTGTGGCAAAATGTACTTGATTTCCTACAAGATGTGGCCAAGCCCTGTAGTCATTACCTTATTCACTTTATCTTCCTGCAAACCTGGTTTCAAAGTCCTTTAACAAGTTATATTTATTTGCTGCATCTTTTAGCCCAGTGTCTTACACAGAATAGGTGCAGATTGTGCATTATTTCAGTACCCTATAGAATCTAGTGAGGGGATTAGCAGAAAAATGCCTATAATACCAAATAGAAAATTAAGGGTTACACAATAAACCATATAAAGTGCTATAGGAATTTAAAGAAGGGAAATGTGTAGTCTTATTTGGAAGCACAGGAAAGCCTTCACAAAATACTTGGCATTTAATAGTGGTTTGAAATAAGGTTGCATAGATTTTGATTATCGTAAAATAGAGAACAGTAAGTTTCTGATGGTGGAAAAGCTGAAAGGAAGGCACGGTAGCAGGAATGTGAGGGATAAAGGAGTAGGTGTTCAAGAAACACATAATTCTACTTAGTGGAAATACGTTATGTTTAATGTATCTCCTCAGAGGCCAAATAGTGTAAATGTGAGAAAAGGATGGCAAAGGGGAAGATAATAGGAACTGGTTGCATCTACCCTGAAACAGAGGAAAGGGCATGCCACATTGGAAAACATTCAAATTCACAAAGTTTTGAAACACTGTATGAACCAAACAAAACACAGCATCCAGCTGGACCTAACCCATAGATTTTTAATATTGGAATAAATGAGAACAACTGAACATATGGTTGGAGACGTAATTTTTTGTCCATATTGACTGCAGATTAAGGAATGTACTGCTAATTTATTAGGTAAAAAAAAAAGCCATTGAGAGTTATTGAGCAAGAAAATAATCAGCACTGCTTCAGGAAAGTGTATAGAACAAATTGGGATGGGCAAAGATTGACTAATTAGGAGACTAGAAGACTAATATGTAGTCCAAATAAGAAATAGTGAAGGCCTGAACCAGAGCGGGTGGTGGCAGTGGGATTTGAAAGAGGGGATGGATCTGACAGGTATTGTAAAACTAGGATTTTTAACCTGTAGACATCCAAATGTCTGTGATTTGTAGAACTGGTTAAATCCTTGAAGGCATATCTATAAGCGGAATATTATGCAACCATTAAAAGGTATTATTTCTGTTTTTATGTATTGATGTGGAAAGATCTCCACAACATATTACTGAAGTAAATTTCAGGCTAAAAAGATGTTAATAGCATGATCTGATTTATATAAAATATTGTTAATGAGTGTGAATGTGTGCATACGTGTAGACAATTATTGATAGATTCCTGGAAGACTGTCAAACAAAATTGCCCTTTCCTTATAAATTACTTGAATTTTTCTACAGTAGCATACATTACCTTTGTAATGAGAAAACACCTAGTAATTTTCATTTTTGGAGAAAAATGCCTGTAATTATAACACAATGTGAAAAATGCTACACTGGATATAAGCACATATTAATGGGGTTCTGGTGGATAGAGAAGTAAGTCAAGATAGAAAGCTTCTACCTGAGCTTATCCTAGAAGAATGAATACGAGATCATGAGATAGATTGAGGAAAGTGTTCAAAATAGAAGGCTTTGCAAAAACAAGGCTAAAGGGAACATAGTGTTCTCTGGGAACTTGAAGTAATTAAAAATGTCTTGAACTTTGAATGTGAGTAAGGAAAGTTGAAGGAAATAAAGGCTACCATTTATTAGACAGTTGCTATGTGCTAGGCACTCTGTTAAGTACTGAGCTCTGGAAAACCACACTAAAAAAATGCATATATATCTTGAGATAAGCATCTAAGGCTATTCACTTTACACAAAGAATCTTTAGAGATTTATTCAATTAAAACCTTTAAAGAGTATACTAGCTCTCTTAGAACATCTCAAATGTAATATATTTTATAAAATATCAATTTGTACTGGAACAAAAACATAGTATAAATCAAGGTCTGCTTGTGATTAAATTAAATTTCAAGGGACTCAGAAGGATATTTTTAGCATTTTATATGGTAAGGAAACATATCTTAGCTGCATTTTCCAGAAATGTCATTTTCTCCACATTAAGAAACGTGTCCAGTAGCACTGGGTATAAAAAAAATCTTGCATCATTAGGGTATTATCAAACTGGCCATTATGGCAGAAGTGGTAGAAACTGCTAAATCTTAGTGATAAGAAAACAAAGGAATGCTAACTTGAAATATTTTTTCATATCATGTGCCAAAATCCAGAAGCTAATGAACTGGTGATTCCACAATTTAGCTAATGAGAGACAGAAGGGAAAAGATTAAGGAGAAACGGAGTGTTGAAGTGGTTGGCAAGCTTGCAACCATTCAATCAAGAAAACATGGATAATATATGGTGCCAGTGATATATCACCAGTAGTTATGCTTATTTTTGTACTTAGGAACATGAGAAAACTCACTGGAATCAACTTATTAAACCATAGTCAAACTTTGGTTAACAAAAAATATATAACTTTATAAGATTTATAAAATGAACCCTTTTGTTTATGCATGTATGTAAACATATTTTATTCACTTCCTGCCAGTAATGCCGGGGCTTCTATTATTACTATCTCAAACACAATATATGAACTGGGGTTTTTCTTTGCACATATATATTAATATTGTATTTTTGTTCTCTAGGCACTTTGCAATTAATTGCTGCTTATTTATGCTAAATGCTTGCTAGAAAGGGGTAGAAATGAGCACACAGGTTTAAAAAATAAAAGTTTTCCTACTTCCCACTCCTTCCCATGGTCAGTGCTGAATTCTCCAACAGCCCTAGTCCAAGTCAAAAACAAGCTTGCTTAGAAATGCAGCCCAAGGGGGGAAGTCAAGATGGCGGCGTAAGCAGACTCTGAACTCACCTCCTCCCATGGACACAGCCAATTTACAACTACTCGTGGAAAAATTACCCCTGAGACAGAACTGAAAACTGGATAAGAGGAACTCCTGCAACAAAGGGCAATCCTAATTGAGATGGAAGAGGCAGAAACTCCCTTCAGGCGAGAAAACGCCTTCACAAGGTGCCAGCTTCACTGCCGCCCAGGAGCAGCCCACAGTTATGCAGCCCTCCCTGGAGGAGCGGGGCCCTGAGCCGGGGAGCGCCCCCGCTATCTGACTTTGCCTGCTACTAAAACGTTGAGGAGTACCCCCAGAAAAGATGGCTCACAAAGAAATAATAAAACTGAGAGCAGAAATAAATGAAATAGAGACTAAAAAAATAATAGAAAAAAATTAATAAAACCAAGAGCTGGTTCTTTCAAAAGATAAACAAATTGACAGATCTTTAGCTAGACTCACCAAGAAAAAAAGAGAGAAGGCACAAACAAGTAAATTCAGAAATGAAAGAGGAGAAGTTACAACAGATACCTCAGAAATACAAAAGATTATAAGAGAATACTTTGAAAAGCTATATGCCAACCAATTCGACAATCTGGAAGAAATGGATAAATTCTTAGAATCATACAACCTTCCAAAACTGGATCATGAAGGAATAGAGAATTTGAATAGACCAATCACCAGTAAGGAGAATGAAACAGTAATCAAAAACCTCCCCAAAAATAACAGTACAGGACCAGACGGCTTCCCTGGTGAATTCTACCAAACATTCAAAGAAGACTTAATGCCTATCCTCAAACTCTTCCAAAATATTGAGGAGGGGGGGAAGCTACCTAACTCATTCTACGACATTACGCTGATACCAAAACCAGACAAGCACAACACAAAAAAAGAAAATTACAGGCCAATATCACTGATGAACATCGATGCAAAAATCCTCAACAAAATACTAGCAAATCACAGACAACAATACATTAAAAAGATTATACATCATGATCAAGTGGGATTTATTCCAGGTATGCAGGGATGGTACAACATTTGCAAATCAATCAACGTCATACACCAGCTTAATAAAATGAAGAATAAAAATCACATGATCATCTCAATAGGTGCAGAGAAAGCATTTGACAAGATACAGCATCCATTTATAATATAAACTCTGAACAAAATGGGGATAGAAGGAAAGTACCTCAACATAATAAAGGCCATATATGACAAACCCACAGCTAATATCATCCTCAATGGTGAAAAACTGAAAGCTATCCCTCTAAGAACAGGAACCAGACAAGGATGCCCGCTGTCACCACTCCTATTTAACATAGTACTGGAAGTCCTAGCCAGAGTAATCAGGCAAGAAAAAGAAAGAAAAGTGATCCAAATTGGAAAAGAAGAAGTGAAACTGTCACTATTTGCAGATGACATGATTTTATATATAGAAAACCCTAAAGAATCCACCACAAAACTTTTAGATGTAATAAAAGAATATGGTAAAGTTGCAGGATACAAAATCAACATCCAAAAATCAGTTGCTTTTCTATACACTAACAACGAAGTAGCAGAAAGAGAAATTAAAAATACAACCCCATTTACAATTGCAACAAAAAGAATAAAATACCTAGGAATAAACTTAACCAAAGAGGTGAAAGATCTATACACTGAAAACTATAAAACATTTATGAAAAAAATTGAAGATGACACAAAGAAATGGAAAGACATTCCATGCTCTTGGATTGGAAGAATTAACATAGTTAAGATGTCCATACATCCTAAAGCAATCTATAGATTCAATTCAATCCCTATCAAAGTTCCAACAACATTTTTCACAGAAATAGAACAAAGAATCCTAAAATTTATATGGAACAACAAAAGACCCCGAATAGTTAAAGGAATCCTGAGAAAAAAGAGCAAAGCTGAAGGTATCACACTCCCTGATTTCAAAATATACTACAAAGCTATAGTAATCAAAACAGCATGGTACTGGCACAAAAACAGACACACAGATCAATGGAATAGAATTGAAAGCCTAGAAATAAACCCACACATCTATGGACAGCTAATCTTTGACAAAGGAGCCAAGAACATACAATGGGGAAAAGAAAGTCTCTTCAACAATTGGTGTTGGGAAAACTGGATAGCCACATGCAAAAAAATGAAAGTAGACCCTTACCTTACACCATGCACAAAAATTAACTCAAAATGGGTTAAAGACTTGAATGTAAGACCTGAAAGTATGAAACTTCTAGAAGAAAACATAGGCAGTACCCTCTTCGACATCGGTCTTAGCAACATATTTTCAAGCACCATGCCTGACCGGGCAAGAGAAACAATAGAAAAAATAAACAAATGGGACTACATCAAACTAAAAAGCTTCTGCACAGCAAAGGAAACCATCAACAAAATGAAAAGACAACATAAAAATTGGGAGAAGATATTTTCAAACCATACATCTGATAAGGGCTTAATCCTCAAAATATATAAAGAACTCATGCATCTCAACAAAAAAAAAACTAACAAACCAATTAAAAAATGGGCAAAAGACCTGAACAGACATTTCTCCAAAGAAGATATACAGATGGCCTACAGACACATGAAAAGATGTTCAAAATCATTAACTATCAGGGGAATGCAAATCAAAACTACAATGAGATATCACCTCACGCCCGTCAGAATGGCTATAATTAACAAGACAGGAAAAAACATGTGTTGGAGAGGATGTGGAGAGAAGGGAACTCTCATACACTGCTGGTGGGAGTGCAAACTGGTACAGCCACTATGGAAAACAGTATGCAGATTCTTCAAAAAATCAAGGATAGAACTACCATATGATCCAGCTATTCCACTGCTGGGTATTTATCCAAAGAACTTGAAAACACCAATTTGCAAAGGTACATGCACCCCTGTGTTCATTGCAGCGTTATTCACAATAGCCAAGACTTGAAGCAACCTAAGTGCCCATCAAGGGACGAATGGATAAAGAAGATGTGGTATATATACACAATGGAATACTACTCAGCCATAAGAAACTATGAAATCCAGCCATTTGTGACAACATGGATGGACATTGAGGGTATTATGCAAAGTGAAACAAGTCAGAGGGAGAAGGTCAAATACTGTATGATTTCCTTCATTAAGTAGTAGATAATAACAACAGTAAACAAACACATAGAGACAGAAATTGGATTTGTGGTTACCAGAGGGGAAGTGGGGAGGGAGGAGGGCGAAAGGGATAATTCGGCACATGTGTGTGGTGATGGGTTGTAATTAGTATTTGGGTGGTGAACATGATGTATTCTATGCAAAAATACAAGTATAATGATGTACACCTGAAATTTATACAATGTTATAAACCAATGTTACTGCAATAAACAAAAAATTAAAATAAGAAAAAAAAACAACAAAAATAATAAAAATAAAAAAAAATTTTAAAGTAAAAAAAAAAAAAAGATATGCAGCCCCATACACATGAAATTGCCCAATCTCAACATCTTTATAGACTTTAAAGCCAGAAAGCATATACATTCTGTAACACTTCAACCTCTATATCATTAGTATTTTTACTGTAATTATTATTACCTAAAAGTTTTAAACCACACTATAATTCTGCCCCTATCACAGTTGAATTTAAATAATTATATTTCATCTCTTTCTTTTCTGCTACTCTGCAAGTTTCATGAGGGTGAGCACTTTGTCTACTTTTGTCTAACTACAGTGAGTACTTGGTAAATGAATGAATTATTGTATTATTATGATTATCTGCCTTAATAATTTCCTACTGTGTACCACTCATTGTACTAAGCACTGCTATCCTAAACTTGGGAAATATAATACCCAATTAGGGTGATTTATACACGTGATAAAATGAAGTGAAATATAAGAAAAATTTCTGATTCAGTAAGAGTATATGATTTTTTTAACTGTAATTCCTTATTCCATATATGTGACAATCAAGTTAGTTTCAGATATCTTAAGGGTTGTCTTAAAATTTACCAAAATCAACTTTACAAAGAAAAATAAATTAGAAAAGATATTGTGCAACTCTGTGTTTTAAGTGAATATACTTCCTTAGCTCTCCGAAGGTTTTATGAAGACTTCCCTGGCTCATGGAACAGATATCTTGACAGTGAACTGCAAAATATACTGCACTTTTTGGAAGAAGTATCATGAAATCAAGCACACAGGGAGCCACAACTCCAACAGTTGTGAAACTTCATGACCGAGCTTGTGTCATATTCATATCCCATCAACTACTTGAAGAGTAACAGGCAAGAAAATGTGATTACACGGATAAAACTGAATACTTTGTTTTACTAACTTCATTTCCTTAAGTTGACTTTCATTTGGGCCGTTTAGTTAAAATTATCACAGTAGCCTTTATGTTTGCACTTGACTGTAGAGGCAAGAACTAGGGAATTAATTTTATTCTAAGTGCTTATTTCCCAAGACTATGGAGTATTAGCAGAGATGTCAAGCTATTTTTTAAAACTGTTTGGATTAAGTATTTTCTCAGTCAGTCTTTTTCTTTCAGATGATAGCTCTTAAAGGTTATGACTCTGGTTGTACAAATGGCTACTTGATGAAAAGTTGACAAAATCAAGTAACAAAATGTCTTAACTTCCACAAGATCTTGAATTAGCTGAATGAGTACAATGAGTAAATAAGGGATTATCTGATGTTGACAGAATTATCTTGTCACAATCTCTATATTTCCAAACTTATTTGGAACCAGTACAGGTGAGTAAAACTAGCTTAAGTCCTTTAAAAAACAAAGAAATGATCTTGGTACTTCATATGTATGAATGTAAGCTATCTCCTTTAAAGCAGCATAGTACTTTTCGCCAGCTCATATTTCACCTGCAGTTGCTCATTATACAGAAAAAATATCAGATGGCACATTAGAAGAGTTTATAAAGAGGCTTTTTGTGAAGAGCAAGGAAATACAAAGATTTCTAGGAATTATGGTGCAAGAAAGGATGGATGGCTTGTAGAGCGAACTTACAATTTGGACATTGATAGATGGAAGTAGCTATGAAACATCTGTCATTTGCATTCTACTGTATTTACTGAATAAAACTGTGATTATGGAAAGAAAATCATTGGATGAGGAGGTCAAGCAACTCAAAGGCCAGGGTCAAACACATGATCACTGAAGTCATCCGGGATGACATCAAAGCTTCCAAGACCGAGAGATTTACCAAAGTTTTTAATAGGTAATAGTGTGGGGCATGCCTAGGATAATGATTGGGTGGAATATAGCATTTCAAGACTGGTGGAGAATATAAATATAAACAAAATATTTAAAACATTTGAAGAATTTTGAATTTTGTAATGAAACATTTTTCTTACGCATCTTGCTATATATAGTTTGGGTACAAGTTTTATTTTGGTATCTCTTCCATAGTAATTTTCAACTCTAAACATATTTGTGTCTCATTTCAATCATTACGATCCTTTTGTAAAGAAATCTCTAAAGCCAGAGCATGCAGAACCCATTTTAAGGGCAGATAGTAAGAGTTCAACTTAGTCTTTAAAAAATGCTATATTCAGGCTAGCCTGGTGGCGTAGTGATTAAGTTCACACGCTCCACTTCAGCAGCCCAGGGTTTGCAGGTTTGGATCCTGGGCGCAGACATATGCACTGCTTATCAAGCTATGCTGTGGCAGGTGTCCCACATATAAAGTAGAAGAATGTGGGCACAGATGTTAGCCCAGGGCCAATCTTCCTCAGCAAAAAGAGGAAGAATGGCAACAGATGTTAGCTCAGGGCTAATCTTCCTCACCAAAAAAAAAAAAAAAAAAGCTATTGATTTTTTTATGTCAGTTTCCTTGCCAGTCTCAAGTTGGTTATTGCTAAGGACATTAAAGGGCCCTGGCAGAAAAAGCACAGCAGTGTGAGAAATAGGAAGAAACAAGGAATTGACAAGGATTCTCAAAAACCACAGGGTCCTTTGATAGAACACAATCAATGTAAGAAGCAAAATGATAACATCTCCCCCACCCTTTTATTTTTAACAAGTCCCTTGATAGGTAACAGAAACCTTCTGTATATCAGTCAGTCCACAGCCACGAAAACATTCTAAAATCTATTCTTTTATTTTGCAACCAAAAAAAAGTCCTGCTTTAGTCGAAAGGAAACTATGAAAGAACTGTACAACAGTCCCCTTTAAAGAGCAAAAACTAAAAGTGACTAGGTGAGAGAGAGACTGAGTGCTTGTGTGTGTGCCTGTGCGTGCACTGACTCTAGTGAAAATGACTTGATAGGGCACAGGAAGAAAGAGGAGATAAAATAACAGTGTTTGGCTACAACAGAAACAATTAAGGGAAAAAATAATGCTGAAGACCTGGTAGTAGAATTTTTAGGATAATATTATATGTCATAGAGACAGACTAAAAATACATATTTAAAAAAAGGAATTAAAAAGAGAGGCTGAAACTAGAAGGATGTGAACCTATGACATACAACTATCTGCTGGGGCTTTGGGGGGAAGAAAATGAATAAATAAAAAATCTTTAAAAAAAAAAAAAAAAAAAAAAAAGAGAGGCTGAGATTGAGCTAACAAAATGATCTCAGGCTTTAATTTAAAAGGTAGATTTCTAGTTTGTTAAGGATTTGTCTGCTCAAGTCTCACCACCTCTACCCCAAATGCCATATTTTGAAAAGAAACATGCAGATATGGATTTCCATGTTGTTAATGAGGACAAGTCTCTATTAGCATCTTTATCTCATGTGCTATTTTCAGAAAGGTTTCATTGTTAACCAATAGGTAAACCTTGTGTTTCACATTTAGGCTGTGATGAGAAAAATGTAGGAAATGATGACTTGGAGAGGGCAATAATGCCCTGAAAACAAAGGGACAAGAGTAAGATTGCTAGATAAAAAATAGGGTACCCAGTTAAATTTGAATTTCAGATAAGCAATAAATACCATTGCACACAATATACTAATACTAAAATATTATTCATTGTTTATCTGAAATTCAAATTTAATTGGGTGCCCTGTATTTTCATTTGCTAAACCTGACAATCCTAGCCATGAGAAGCAGTAAATGAGGGAACTGAATTGATTAGAACTCTGAGAGGGCATAGTTTATTTGCAGCATGGGATGACCCCAGTTGAAGTGAAGTGGACTATGCTGACTCATTTTATCACATAAAGATCTGTTACAATGGACAGAGACTCATATTTAATACTATAATTTTACATTTATTCATGTAATTACATGATACATTTACTCTGGCAATGATACAGTTCATACAATCATATGGTACATTAATCATTCGTGACCTTCATGGCTATTCTTATCAAAAATTAATTCTATAATAAAGTTTAGTTTTGAGAGCCAACATATTATGCCAGATCAAATGGAAGTTGGCAGCCTCTAATTACATCCTAGAGTTTGGATGGTATTACAGAAATATTTTTTATCAGTATTTGTTCCTTTGCTAAATTTGATGCTATTAATTGCCTCCAGTACTTTGCCGAAGTACCTCGTATCTCCAGCCAAGCCTGCTCTCTTCCCAGGCAGTTTTAATTGAGTAGTGAATTTCTAAGATTGTCAAATATATAACTTAGCAAAAAATCTTCTTCCATCTTCCTTTCAACCTTCACATTTCCTAATTTAACACTCATTTTAATAAAAAAAATCCCCAAACACATTTTCTCCTAAAATTTTGATGCTAGATGTACAGCCAGGCTTTCGTTCTCTATTTGTGTTTCTATTGTTGAATTTCCCTGATTTTTCTGACTGTATTTCTTGAACTTTCAGTTATGAAAGTTCAATTATGAAAATTCAATTATGAAAATTCTTGTCTCATTAAGCATCTTTTTCTTGATTATTTCAAATCAGCATAGGCTGTTAGTGCCTCTACTATGGAGAAATCTGTAATCAGGTGTTTGACTCTCATTTTATAGGAGGGGAAAGTAGATTAGATTATTTAAGTGTAATTGGTTGTCTATAGGAACTTGAATGGTCTTAGCTATTTTCTCTCATAATAATGCATGGTTGTAATAATTTATGCTCTTGGTTTAGTGCCAGAAAGCCAGATTTTCTGAAAGACCCTTTATCTCAAACCACTCCAGTTCCCTTGGTTCATTAAAATGCCCAGTTAGGCAAACAGTGGCAAATTATTATTGAACACCTACCCAGCTTCTCCCGTCAACTATGGGAAAATCACAAATTAGAAACAAGGGCTATTGTGAATAATGCTGCAATGAACACAGGGGTGCATGTATCTTTATGCATTGGTGTTTTCCAGATCTTTGGATAAATACTCAGCAGTGGAATAGCTGGATCATATGGCAGTTCCATCCTTGATTTTTTGAGGAATCTCCATACTGTTTTCCATAGTGGCTGCACCAGTTTGCACTCCCACCAGCAGTGTATGAGAGTTCCCTTCTCTCCACATCCTCTCCAACACATGTTTTTTCCTGTCTTGTTAATTATAGCCATTCTGACGGGCGTGAGGTGACATCTCATTGTAGTTTTGATTTGCATTCCCCTGATAGTTAATGATTTTGAACATCTTTTCATGTGTCTGTTGGCCATCTGTATATCTTCTTTGGAGAAATGTATTCACAATAGCCAAGACTTGGAAGCAAGCTAATTGCCCATCAAGAGAGGAATGGATAAAGAAGATGTGGTATATATACACAATGGAATACTACTCAGCCATAAGAAACGATGAAATCCAGCCATTTGTGACAACATGGATGGACATTGAGGGTATTATGCAAAGTGAAACAAGTCAGAGGGGGAAAGTCAAATACCATATGATTTCCTTCATTAAGTAGTAGATAATAACAACAATAAACAAACACATAGAGACAGAGATTGGATTGGTGTTTACCAGAGGTGAAGGAGGGAGGGAGGAGGGCGAAAGCGATAATTCGGCACATGTGTGTGGTGATGGGTTGTAATTAGTAATTTGGTGGTGAACATGTTGTAATCTATGCAGAAATAGAAGTATAATGATGTACACCTGAAATTTATACAATGTTATAAACCAATGTTACTGCAATAAACAAAAAATTAAAAAAAAAATAAAGTGATGTGGAACCCTGGGTGGGGGGGAAGAAACAAGGGGAAAATATTTAAAAACCAAAATTCAGAGCATCTGATTTCTAGTTAGATCATCCTATAAAAGATAAAAATTGTTCATTAAATCATCATGTAGGTTTCTAGGACTAGAACCTAAAGTATCATTAAACCTGATATGTGTCTTTACGCCAATGAATGTAGCATTTATGAAACTGTAATGTGCTTAGGAATTACCTGGCGATCTTGCTAAATGTCAGGAAATGATTTAGCGGTCTGGGACAAAACCCGAGATTCTAAATTTCTAACAATATTCTGGATGATGTTGCTGGTATGCAACCACAGACCACACTTAAAATAGCAAGGGTCTAAACCACTGCTGTCCAACAGAAATCAATGCAAGCCCATCTGTAATTTAAAATTTTCTAGTAGACACAATACAAAAGTAAAAAGGAAACAGTTTTGATTAATTTTATTAATATATATTATTTAACCGAATATGTCTAAAATATTATCATTTCACCATATAATCCATATAAAATATTATTAAGATATTTTAACTTCCTTTTACTTTCATATTAAGTCTTCAAAATCCAGTGTGTATTTTACGCTTACAGCACATTTCAATTCTGACTAGCCACATTTCTAGTGCTCAATAGCCACATGTTGGTGTTGGATAGCACAGATATAATCCACTCACAATAGGTGGCAATGTGTTATCTTCTTCATCAATAAGAGAGGCTTCCCACTTCCTAAAGTTTTGTTACGTTGATGGAAAGAAGTTCTTCATTATGTACCAATTGAAAACACAGTCACTTTTTACCTTATTTTAAAACACTTACTGTTTTTTCAATTCCCTGTAGAACTAGGGAACAACTGTTTAGTATCTTCCTCATAAAAAAAATCACTTCATGTGCTTAAATAAGAATAATAGGTGATGTTAATTCTTAGCACGTGTCAAACACTTTTGTAAGTGCCCTATATATATTGACTAATTTAATCATCTCAGTAACACTTTGAGGTAGATACTACTTTTATAATCACTTTAGCTTTGGGGACAGTGAAGCAAGAAGTAAAGTAGCTTTCTTGAAATCACACACATAGTAAGTGGCCAAATCAGTTTTTAAACCACGGCTGTCTGTCACCAAGGTTCTTGGCTTTGACTACTACATTTTCTTACATATCTACAGAAAATACTAAACTCCTTCATTGAGGTAAAGTACTATTTGATAGGTATATTTGCATGTTGGGAAAATGATCCATCAAATATACCTGAGGATTTTATGCAGCAAGTTGGACATTATTACATGGATATCATGTTTACTTACTGTTCTTTGTGGAGAACCTGATTCCATTTCCTTTAGGTCATTCATTGCTAAATATTTATCACTGTAATTAAAATAAAGTTCCTGCCTGAGAACTTTGATTGATTAAATATTTTATACTTTTTTTGAATTTTGATTCAGACTATACCACACCACAGTCTAGTTATTTAAGTAGTGGTAAAAAAAAAAAATTATCTGAATCAAGTTGGTGACATAGAACGTTCCTGGCTTCAGTCCCCCTCACAAGAAGATCAACTAGCACCTATCCATACACAAGACATGATTGTGAAAATCCCAGAACCTGGGGGTGAGGCTGAAGCACCCTTGTGGACCACAGAGACCAAGAAGGAATGTATTAGAAGGGTAAGTGGAATGGCTACACTCTGACGGCATCACTCCTCCCCTAGGCAGGCACAGTGCAATACTGACAGGGCCCAGTGGGGCCTATGGTTCCCCCAGTGGGACAAAGAGAGCCCAAAGTGGACATCCACCTCCTCTCGCATTGTGAGTTGTTTCTTAGGAGGCCCATTCAAGTCTCACCTCACAGGGATCATGGAGGGAATTTGCAGGGCTTGACCACTGGAGAGCATCTTGTGATGGAGAAGTGGGGTAGGGCTTGCAGCAACCAACACTCAGATCTTGGCAGACTGAATTCCTCCTTGTGGTGGCCCCAAGTAGAGATCCCAAACAGCAACTTTGTCCATCTGCAAAGCAAGTGCCCCTGCCTGGGCAGGGAACTCAGTGCACACTTCTGCCTGATTTGGGACTGCAAAACAACAAGCCTTACCTGGCTTGGAGCCCATTCTGCTGCCTTTCCCTGGCAGGAAAGCTAACTCATATCCCCATCTAATGGTGAGTCCTCAGCCCTGCTCAACCAGGAAACCCAGCCAGAGTACCCAGGAATTGTGTAGCCCACTGGCACTTGAGTGGAGAGCCCAGCCAGCAGCTGTGCCCATCTTCAGAGCCAAGCCAGTGATCCCCTCTGGCCAGAGATCTTGGTTGGTAGCTCTGCCAGATTTGGATCCCTAGCCATAGAGCCTTAATAGCCATGGAGCTTGTTCTAGAGCCCCACTCAGGCAGGGAAGCAAATTTGCAGCTCTTCCTAACTGTTAAATATAGCACCCAGTCCCACCTGACTAGGAAGCCTGACCAGAGAACCCAGGCAATTGCAGAGCCCATCCTATAGCCACACTTGGTCAGGGAACCAAGTCAGCAGTCCCACACAGCTGTTCCCAGGCAGAAGCATCCTCCTGAACTCAGAGCTCAGTCAGTGTCCTCACCTAAATAGAGACACCAAAAGCAAGCCCCACCCACACAAGGACTCTAACATTTGACCTATTCAGAACCTCAAGCTGAGCTGAATAGTGCAGGACTGTCTCTGCCAAAGCAAAACGTTAAAGGCTGGAAGAGAAGGCTGTTTAATCAAATACCCAGATATCATTGCAAGGAATCAAGGATTATGAAGAATCAGGTAAACAAGATACCACTAAAGGTATCCAATAACTGACCCTAAATAAATGGAGATCTATAAACTGTTTGAAAAGAATTCAGAATAATCCTCTTAAAGAAGTTTAGTGAACTACATACAAGAACACAAAGACAGAAAACTAAATGAAATTAGGAAAGTAATTCATTAACAAAATGAGAAGATCAACAAAGAAATAGAAACCATCAAAAAAAAAAAAAAAACCACAGAAATCTAAGAGATGAAGAATGTAATGCCTGAGCCAAGGAATTCAATAGAGAGTTTCAACAAGAGACTTGATCAAGTGGAAGAAGGAATCAGTGAACCAGAGGACAGGTCATTTGAAATCATCCAGTCAGTGGAGCAAGAAGAGAAACAAATGAAAAAATGTGAAGAACGCCCATGTGACTTACGGAACACCATCAAAGGAACAATATATTCATTATGGGAATCCCAGAAGGAGAAGAGAAAGAGAAAGGGACATGAAGCAACCTAAATGTCCATCGATGGATGAAGGATAAAGAAAATGTGGTATATATATTCAATGAAATATTATTCAGCCATAAAAAAGAATGAAATATTGTCATGTGTGACAACATGGATGGACCTTGAGGATATTATGCTACGAGAAATAAATCAGAAAGACAAAGACAAATACTGTATGAACTCACTTATATGTGGAATCTTAAAAACAAAACAAAACAAAACTCATAGATAAGGAGAATAGATTGGCCACTGCTAGATGCAGGGGGTAGAGGGTTAATGAAATGGATAAAGGGGGTCAAAAGGTACAAACTTCTGGTCATAAAATAAATAAGCCATGGGGATGTAATGTACAGCATGATGACTATAGTTAATAATACTGTATTTCTATTTGAAAATTGCTAAGAGAGTAGATCTTAAAAGTTTTCAACATGAGAAAAAAATTGTAACTGTGTGGTGATGAATGTTACTAGACTTGTTGTGGTGATCATTTCATAATATATACAGATATCGAATCACTATGTTGTACACCTGAAACTAGTATAATATTATATGTAAATTATATCTTAATCAAATAAAAAGAGGAAGGAACAGAAAGTATATTTAAAACGATAATGGCTGAAAACTTCCCAAACAAGTGGAGTGAAATGGACACCTAGATTCATGAGACCCAATGGACCCCAAATAGGTTGAACTAGAAAGTGGCTACATCAAGACACATTATAATTAAATTGTCAAAAGTCAAAGACAAAGAAAATTTTGAAAAAAGCAAGAAAAAATTGACACATCACATACAAGAGAACTCTCATAAGACTGTGGGTGGAATTCTCAACAGAAATTTTGCAGGCTAGGACAGAATGGAATGATATATTCAAAATATTGGGAGAAAAAATCCTAGCAACCAAGAATAGTATAACCAGCAAAGCTGTCCTTCAGAGATAAAGGTGCAATAAAGACTCCTGAACAAACAAAAGCTGAGAAAGTTCACATCTAGATCTGCCTTACAAGAAAAGCCAAGGGTGAGTTCTTCAAGCAGACATAAAAGGATGTTAATTAACACGGTAAAAATTCATTGGTGAGTTTTTATAAATGCAAGTTTAAAACTCACTCATAGTGGTAAATATAAAGTCAAAGTCAGATTCTCTATTATTTTAATGGCAGTGCATAATTCACTTACAACTGTAGTTTAAAATTGAAAAAATAAATGTAGTAAAAATAACCATAAATAAAATAACTTGATATTGGATACACAATATAAAAAATATTTAAATTGTAACATTGATAACCTAAAATGTAAGGGAGAAAAGTGTAAAGTTTATGTATGCTATCAAAGTTAACTTGGTACAACTTATAATAGGATGTAATGAATATAAGATATTTTATGTAAGCCTCAAGGTAACCACAAAGGAAAAATCTGTAGTACTTACTCAAAAGATTATGATAAAGGAGTCAAAATATACCCCTACAAATGTCATCAAATCACAAAAGAAAACAGCAAGGTAAGAATCATGGCAAAAAGGATCTATAAAACAGTCAGAAAATAATTTTAAAAATGGAAATAAGCCCTTACCTACCAAAAATTACTTTAAATGTAAATGAATTAAGTTCTTTAATCAAATAACATACAATGCCTGAATGGGCAAAATAACAAAATCCAATTATATGCTGCCTACAAGAGTCTCACTTTACCTTTAAAGACACACAGTGAGAGTGAAGGGATAGAAAAAGATATGACAAACAAATGGTAAGAAAAAGAAAGCAGTCATAGCTATACTTATATCTGACAAAATAGACTTTAAGCTAAAATTGTCAAAAGATAAAAAGAAGGTCATTATATAATGATAATGGGGTCAATCCATCAAGAAGGTATAACAGTTGTAAATATTTATATACCCAGTGTTGGAGCACCTAAATATATGAAGCAAATACTAAAAGAATGAAAATGAGAAGTAAGCAGCAATACAGTAACAATTAGGGACTTTAATACCTCACTCTCAACAGTGGATTGATCACCCAGACAGAGAAGCAATAAGGAAACAGTGGATTTGAATAACACTCTAAGCCAAATGGACCTAATGGACATATACAGAACATTCCATCCAACAATAGCAGAATACACATTCTTCTCAAGTGTACATGGAAAATCTTCTAAGATAGATCATATGTTAATCCACAAAACAAATCTTAGAAGTTTAGGAAGACTGAAATCATACCAAGTTATCTTTTCTAAGCACAATGGTATGAAACTAGATATCAATAGCAAGTGGGAAACTGGAAAAGTCATAAACACATGGAAATTAGACAACACACTCCTGAAAAACAAATGGATCAAACAAATTAAAAGAAAATAAAAAAGTATCTTGAGACAAATGAAAATAAAAACACCAAACACCAAAAACTTATGGGATGCAGCAAAAGCAGTTCTAAGAGGGAAGTTTATACATATAAAATAATACATCAAGAAAAAAGAAAGATCTCAAATAAAAAACATAGCTTTACACCTCAAGTAACTAGAAATAGAAGAAGGAACTAAATCCAAATTTTAGCACAAAGAAGAAAATAATAAAGATTAGAGTAGAAATAAATGAAATAGAGACCAGAAGAACAATGGAAAAGATCTGCGGAACTAAGAGTTGGTTCCCTGAAAAGATAAACCAAGCTGACAAGCCTTTATCTAGACTAATCAAGAAAAAAAGAGAGACGATCCAAATAAAAAAAAATATAAATGAAAGAGGAGATATTACAACTAATACCACAGAAATACAAAGGGTCGTAAGACACTATTATGGACAACTATACACCAACAAATTGGACCACCTAGAAGAAATAGTAAATCCCTAGAAGCATACAACCTACTAAGACTGAATCATGAAGAAATACAAAATCTGAACAGATCAATAATGAGTAAGGAAATTGAATCAGTTATAAAAAATCTCCCAACAAATAAAAGCCCAGGGACAGATGGTTTCACTGGTAAATTTTTCCAAACTGTTAAAGAAGAATCAATGCCAATCCTTCTCAAACTCTTTCTAAAAATCGAAGAGGAGGGAACACTACCAAATTCATCTTATGAGGCCAGCATTACCCTGATGCCAAAGTGTGACAAGAGCCCTATAAGAAAAGAAAGCTACAAACCAATACTCCCGATGAATATAGATGCAAATATTTTCAACAAAATACTAGAAAACTGAAATAAACAGCACATTAAAATGATCATACACCATGATCAAGAGGGACTCATTCTTGGGAGACACGGATGGTTAAAAATACGCAAATCAAAAAATGTGATACATCACATTAATAGAATGAAATAAAAAGTCATATAGTCATTTCAACAGATGCAGAAAAAGCATTTGACAAAATTCAACCTCCATTCATCATAAAAATTGATAAGAAACTGGGTATAGAAGAAACACTCCTAAACATAGTGAAGGCCATAGCTAACATCATAATCAATAGTGAAAGGTTGAAAGCTTTTCCTCTAAGATCAGGAAAAAGACAAGGGTACACACTTTTATCACTCCTATTCAACATAGTACTGGAAGTTCTAGCTAGAGCAATCAGTCAAGAAAAGAAATAAAAGGCATCAGAATCAGAAAGGAAGAAGTAAAATTATCTCTATTAGCAGATGACATGATTTTATATATAAAAAATCCTAAAGACTCTACCAAAAACTGTTAGAACTAATAAATTCAGTAAAAGTTTATGATACAAAATCAACATGAAAAATCAGTAGCATTTCTATACACCAAAAATGGATGGTATGAAAAAGAAATAAAAGAAACAATCCTATTTACTATAGCACAAACATAATGAAACATTTAGCAATAAATTTAACCAAAGAGGTAAAAGATCTCTACACTGAAAACAATAAGACATTGATTAAAGAAATTAAAAAAGACACAAATAATTGGAAAGATAGCCTACACTCATGGATTGGAAGAATTAATACTGTTAAAATGTCCACATTACCCACAGCCATCTGTAGATTTATTGCAATTCCTATAAAGATTCCAATGTCATTTTTTACAGACAGAAAAACACAATCCTAAAATTCATGTAAAAACACAAAAGGCCACGAATAGGCAAAGCAATACTGAGAAAGAACAAAGCTGGAGGCATCACACTTCCTGATTTCAAACTATATTAGAAAGCTATAGTAATAGAACAGTATAGTAGTTGAATAAAAAACAGACATACACACCAATGGAATAGAATTGAGAGCCCAGAAATAAACTTATGTGTATCTGGTCAACTAATATTTGACATGAATCCAAGAATACTGAATGGAGAAGAGACAGTCTCTTCAATAAACGGTGCTGGGAAAGTTGGATATTCACACGCAAAAGAATAAACTAGACCCTATCTTACACCACTTATAAAAATTAACTCAAAATGGATTAAAGACTTAAGCGTAAGACCTGAAACCACAAAACTCCTAGAAGAAAACAGAAAAAATCTCCTTGACATAGGTCTTGGCAATGATTTTTTGAATATGACACCTAACACACAAGCAACAAAATCAAGAATAAACAATTGGAGCTAAATCAAACTAAAAACCTTCTGCACAGCAATAGAAATGATCAACAAAATAAAAAGGCAACCTACAGAATGAGAGAAAATATTTACAAACCAGATATCTGACAAGTCATTAATATCCAAAATATGTATACAATGGAATACTATTCAGCCATGAAAAGGAAGGAAATCCTGCCATTTGCAATATTATGGATGGACCTTGAGGGCATTATGCTGAGTGAAATAAGTCGGAGAGTCATTGTGCTTTTAATATTATATTTACTGCTAATGAACAGTGATACATTGATTAAAAAATGGTATTTAAGAATGAATAAAGTCCATAACAAGCTTATTATGTTTAGGTTTAGAAGCTCTCATCTAAACCTGGCCTACATTTTAATTCCAACTTGGCAATGTGTTGACTGTGATCTTAAATAAGTCTTTCTTCCCTCTCTTGACCTCCATTTCCTCATACATAAAAGAAAGAGGTTGGAATTAAGTCTAATACTTCTTCAAACTAAAATTATTAGAGTGCTACCAACTTAACATTACAGCAATGAAAAAACATTATAGATAATTCAAGTCATCCTCTCAATAATGTAAGCTCCCTGAAGATTAGGGCTTTGGTTGTCCTAGTAGCTGATATATCCCCCATGCTTGGAACATCATCTGAAGCAAAATAACTGTTCAGAATTTGTTGGATGAGAAAATGGTTTTCTTGGTAATGGTTTCCAAACTATTAAAACAATGGAGTACTTTTTCAATGAAATCCTATGTTGAATTGCAATATGTCAATGTGATACAACCTGAATCCCTTTAGTTGAATTTGAGAGCCTCATCCATTATGTCTCTCCCTCAATCCCCAACAGCGTCTTTGAGAAAGCCTGTGGCACATCTGAACATTGTTTTGGAAACTTTGTTGTTAGTGCCATTGAGTCAATTCCAACTCCTAGTGACCCTGTATATGGCAGATTGGAACCCTGCCCCATATTTTTGCGCCAACCTCTCACCTTCGTATGCTATATTAGACAATGCTCCACTGCTATTCACAGGGTTTTCATGGCCAATTTTTTCAAAAGTGGTTGGCTAGGTCCTTCTTCCTAGTCTGTCTAGTCTGGAAGCTTCTGTGAAGCTTCTCCATCCGCCATGGGTGACCCTGCTGGTATTTGAAATAACAGTGGTATAGCATTCAGCATCACAGCAACATGCAGCCACCACAGTATGACAACCAACAGACAGGTGGAGTGGTTCCCTAACCAGGAAATGAACCCAGACCACAGTGGTGAGAACGCCAAAATTTAACCACAACACCACCAGGACTAGCTATTTTGGAAACTGACAATCTAGAATATGAGCAACTAGCAAATATTTTCTTGAGTTCTTACTGTGAGATGGGCTCTAGGAAAACAGATGTGGAACTTATCTGGTTTTAGGAACTAGAGAAGGCTTCCCTAAGGTAATGACACTTAGGCCAATTCCTAAAGGATGAGAAGAGTTAACAAAACCAAGAAGGAAATGTGCAGTTAAAATGTAATAACACTGTGTTCTAGCAGAGGGAACTGCATACTAAACTGTTATTTGTTGTGTCTGCTGACTTACACTCATATTTATCTGTTGTTTGTTGTTTGATTTTAGCCCACAGCTAAAAACCAGCAGCAAAAAGACATAAATGGCTGTGAGTTGTGCTTTGAGTCACTAAAAGCAGCAATATCACTTAAGAGGGATTACAAATTTCAGTTTATGAAATAAGTTAGTTTAATTTTTAAAAGTCTAGTTTCCATCCATCACTATACACATGTACCCATTTAACCCTTTCACCCTACCCCCTACCCCCCTTTCCCTCTGGTAACCACCAATCTGTTCTCCTAATCTATGTGTCTGTTTGTTTATCTTCCACATTTGAGTGAAATCATACACTATTTACCTTTCTCTGTCTGAAATTTCACTTGGCATAATACCCTCAAGTTCCATCCATGTTGTCACAAATGTCATGATTTTTTCCTTTTTTATGGCTGAGTAGTATTCCATTGTGTATATATACCACATTGTCTTTATCCATTCATCAGTTGATAGGCACTTAGGTTGTGTCCAAGTCTTGGCTATTGTGAATAATGCTGCAATGAACATAGGGGTGCATGTATCTTTTTGAATTATTGAGTTCGTGTTCTTTGGATAAATACCCAGCAGTGGAATAGCTGGATCATATATTTCTATTTTATTTTTTTGAGAAGTCTCCATACTGTTTTCCCTAGTGGCTGCACCACATGGCATTCCCACCAGCAGTGTCTGAGGGTTCTGCTTTCTCCACATCCTCTCCAACCCTTGTTATTTCTTGTCTTGTTAATTATAGCCATTCTGACGGGTGTGAGGTGATATCTCATTGCAGTTTTGATTTGCATTTCCCTAATAATTAGTGATGTTGAACATTTTTTCATGTTCTTGTTTATCTAAGTTAGTTTAATTTTTAAAAGCTAATTTTGGGAATTAGCTCATTGGTTATAGTCCAGGGTTATATCATATTGTGAATGTCTTCCCTAATTTATGCTTGACTTCGCAGTGGACATTGACAGAAAGTTAATGCCTGGTTCATTGGATTTCTTCATTTACTATGACATAAAATTGATGATGTTTATTTCTAAAATACTTTTGGTTTTTTAAAACAGATTTGGGCTTTTTATTGAGGATATTCTTGTATTTTTTATATTGTTTCATGTGTGTACGTATGTAAATAAGCTAGCATTAAATATTTATATATTATTTCAGTATGGTAAGTACTCTTTAGGATTATGCTGACTATTCCTCATAATTTATGAAGAGGTATCATCATATCCATTTCACAAACCACAAAATTGAGGTTTAGAAAGGTTAATTTGCTCAAGGTCAAATAGCAGGGAAGAATTAGAACTGAGATTTAAACCTAGGACATGTGAATTGAGTCAAAAGTATACTAAGTTGTGTATTCCACACAAATTTACATATGCATATATAGATATACACACACAAATATGTATATATATGTGTAAACATATAATAGTAGACATAAATGCTCTATGTATATTTGTGTGTATATAGACAGGAATACAAATAGATCATAGATTGATAGTAGATTAATAAGAGACATAAAGAATGCATAAATCATTATCTCTCTTGTTCCAGATACCACAGGCTATTGAAGAAGGACCAAGAGGACACTAACATTTTTGTCAATCATGTTCATTAATTCACATAAAACTTGCCCTAATGTAATGACAAACTTCCCAAATCTTGAAGTCTTATAGTAGTAGAGTTCGTAGAGTTGGATTTTGAATTCATACTTTTTGATTTCTAATCTAACATCATTTTTCTGTACTTCATGAATTCCAAGAGTTTCTTCATTCTTAATTACATCTCCATCTATCAGAACATCAGCCTTGATTTTGAGAGGAATACATTCAAAACGAATGACTAGGCACAGTATTTTAAATGTTAATGGTTTACTTAAGCAAATAAATTCTCATTCAACCAACAAATTTAAAACAAACAACTTGTAGAAACTATATTCAAGATAAATAATTTTATTCATTAACTTGTGAAATATTTTTATGGATATAAAGACTACATGGATTTAATAACTGCTAGATAAAAGATAGGAATTATGGAACTTAATATCAATAAATGATTGAATTTTTTTTTAAATCTTGTTTTCAGAGTTCTGTCAAACTAGTTAGTTTGAATGAAAACAACTTTAAATTGGAACTTAGTAATATTTGTTTTAATGTGCACTTCATTTGAAGGTTAAGTAAGAACTAGCATATAATCAAGAGCATACAACATCCCAAATCAGAAGTTGAGAAAGCCTCCTTGAGAGCTAGTTTGGCACATTTAATATTAACGAGAAACTTACACCAGAAAGTTTAATCTAAAGGTCAGTTACATCTGACAGTCAAATAGAAAAATCCAAATTTAGATGACTTTTCTCACATGAATTATAAATGATATTATTTATCCAGTACTTTTTGAACCAATATGTCTTGAATTTTATGGACAATGATTTTTTTAATCAGTCTTTCTTAATGAAGGTCTTCCTCAGTATCCCAATATACGTTTACTATCATTTTTATTTAGATATCATTTCTTAGCTTTGTGTTGGTGATTCTTGCTACTGTTATCATAGAAGTGTTAATGAGTGTCCTCAATTACTTTTTTCATTTTTGTCCTTTATCCTTTTGAGAATTAAGTTTTAAAATCTAGTTTGTATTGTTGCGATGACTGATACATCCTCATAGATAGACAGAAAGTGCTAAGTTAACTGTAGGTCAACACAGACAAACTTAATATCCTTCATTTTTAGAAAGAACAGATTTTGTGCACATGAGTCCGAAACAGAGGAAACAACTAAAAAGTTACAGAATTGAAAAGAAATTCTCTTTAAGAGTTTCCTCACTTTTCTATCATCCCCTGACTCAGCCTGTATTATTTATACAACGAAAATAAACAACGATATACACTTTTCTCACATACCAAACACCGGTATATGCCTATAGATACTTTTAATCCACATCTCTTGGATTAGAAACCCAGCAGTCTCCGAAAGTCAAAGAGAAATGTGAAGAGAATGTTTTTACTCCTCTGTACTTAAAATATATTTTTAATTGTAATTATTTCTCCATCATGGATTACTTGTCTCACTATTCACTTTAACAGCGAATTTATTCTAGGGTACTGAAGACACAATTTTTGCACAGTTTAACTCCTCTGGGGAATAAAATGAGGTGAAAGCCTCATTAGTCTAATGTTAACAGAATTCTGGTGGTGATTGAGGTGAGCCATTTTCACAGAAGTCTGTGTTTAACAGTTCTTACCAACGTAGGTTTTCAGCATTCATCAAATTCATCATGTTTCCCATACCTGCCTTTTCTTCTGCTTTTCCTATATGTGCTAATTATGGGCCTTTGCTACCAAATATACTGAATTGTTTTGATTCTTCCTTATTATTACTCAACATCCAAATATTGATACAGCTTGCTTCTTTTACCTTTGTGATGCCTTATTTTATTTCTGTAATCTAGTTTTCATCTGCACAGCTACCACTCTGTATTGGTTCTGAAACTCCTCTCATGTAAACAATGATTATATAGCCTACTCCTTAGTCTTCCCTGCTTCCAAGCTCTTCATTCTCCAAACTACCTTATACTGACCATTTTAAGTGTCATCAAATATAGCTGGGCCCAGAGCATTCTCCTGCTCCCTAAACACCTCTGTTCTTTCCTAGTCATAAATCCTCTGTCCCTCTTCTGAGCTCCCATAAAATGTTTTAATCTCTTATACCACACACAACACTACATTACTGTGCTTTGTGTACATGCCTTATCTTCCTGCTGCAGTGGTTGGAATATTGTCTTATATGCAGCAGGAATTTATTAAATATTATTGAATAGATGAATCTAAAGATAAATGTACACTCATTATTATATAGAGATATGATTGCTTTTCCTTTTATTTAGATAACGTCTCGTGAACCTACATTGCTAAATGGGAAATCTAGATGGTATGATAAGTAAACAATGATTCAAAATTAAGTTCTACATGTAAGCAAAGAGATAGTTCCTTATGTGAAGAATTATTAAGATCCCTGAAAGAGGAGTTTATCCAATCCTTGCTTCACCTCTTTCAAAAAATCCCAAAACTCACATTGGTGTGGAAATAAGTCCTGAAAATTTATTTATGTACATAAGGAATTTCCTATGAACTCATAACGAAATGTAACAGACCTCATTATTTTTGTTTCTTTTGTTTTATTTTCTTTATCCCCACATTGAGAATATCGACCATTTACATTTGCTGTATACTTAATTTGATTGTGGGTAACAAATCTCTATTTCCTTCCTCTTAAGTAATTGTGTTTCCTATTTTTTAGTGTTTCAAGTACCACAATAAATAGATTTATGATTATAATACCAATGTAAATACCTTAAATGCTATTCAACAAAAAGCATATTCTTTTTGAGTAAAGTGTCCTATAGCTTTCCGAGTTAATTCATTTCCCAAAAAGCCTAGCTCATTACAATGGAGATCCCTGCAATAAAATAAATCTATGTGAATAAATATTGTCCTCAATTTCAAAGGTCCTTCCTTAATTTGGGGTTGGAGGATGAGCTTCAAAATATCAACTAATCCCTTAAAATTGTATACAGTCTTGTGCCTATTTTTGCTCTCCCATTCCACTTTAGGAAAAAACTTCATAATTTCTATCATATTCTCAAAGGGTTTTGTGGCCTACAAATTAAGAATTTTCTAAAAACAAGAAATTTTGGAATTTTGGTTATGAGGACTAGTTCAGAAAAGGAAAAGATTTTGCAGACTAAAAATATATATCTTGACCAGACTGTAGTGAGACAAGAAATAAATATTATACAAAGAATTTAACAATTATCTCAGCCAATGCTGTGTTCAATATGGAAGCCCCCTGATCTAATGTGCCCTCACTATTTTGTCATTCGTTCATTTATTCAATATCTGTTCTTGGCATGCATATCTTTATTAGGCACTGGAATAATAATAGAGGAAGAAGAAAAAAGATAACTTGTGCTTTTTCTTCACTGATTCTGTAAAGCCCATCCACATATGAGATCATCTTTCCCTACATTTTGAACCTGACAAATTGACTGTTGAAATCAGTACTTGCGTATCACAATAGTTGTTCCTTTTGAAGAAAATTTAAACAGAGATTTTTTTTTTAAAAGGTGACCTAATAGAGTAAGCTGAAGAAACCTTTTCTTCTTCATTATACTCTCTTGTACTTCTTAGAAGAGGAAGCTATAAACTAGCCTAAGTAAGAGTGCTCTGAAGAAAGACTGTGGGGATATTACTAATGAATGGCTTGTTAGTAATCTATGTCTGAGATATCTTAGTGCAAAAAGATGTAAGTGACTTTCATTGTACATTGTATCTATAGCCAAAATAATCTGGGAAGTAATTGCTTAATTGAAATAATGAAAAGCAAGGTCACTCTTACAAGTTTTCTCTCTAGATTTAGAACTAGTGTCACAGATTTGTATCATCATATTGGTGTCAAAACTAAGGTACACAGAAGCATTGACAATTAGGTTTTCTCCAACACTTTGCCTAATCTAAAGAAATCTATTATTTCCCAGTAAGGTTGGAATTTTAATCATTAAAAATGTAATTCTTACTGGTGCATCTGTGCTTTGTTCATTCTATATTTCATAATGAAAATTATTTTTCTTTTCCAAAACCTTTTTCCCTGTCAATGACAATTCAAGACTTATCTCCTCCAGGCTTCAACAAATCTTTTCTTAAGATCCCTTATACCACTTAAAAATATGTAACATTATACAATAAAAAATATCAATTTTTCTCCAGTAACTTTACATTTTCTTTTATTCAGACATTCTACAAATATTTAATAATCTCTATCTATATGCTAGAAACTGCTTTAAAAATTGTAGTACAGTAGTATGCAAAATAGTATCCTCAGTCTCACAAAACACATATTCTAGAGGGATTAGGGAGATAACAAAAATATGGCCAAAAAAATCTTCTCTGAATGGTAGTATTTGATAGGAGACCTTTAGGATGTAGAAAAAGAAATTTTATGGTTATCTAAGGGAAGACTATTCCAGCAAATAGAATATTAATTGAAAAAAACCCCGAAGCAGGGGTGTGTCTGGCTTGTTCAAGGAGCAGACAGGATGCCAGTGTGACTGTGGTTCAATAAGTAAGGGGTCCAATAGAGAAACAGAAAGTGACAGCTGTAGAAAGAACAGAAATAGCAGTATCATGCCAGCTTGATAAGATCTTTGGGGTGTTACTTTGAATGAGGTGGGAAGCCAATGATCAGTTTTGAGTGGAAAACTCCTATGATGTAACATATCTTTTAAAAAGATAACTCTGGTCATTGGGTAAGAAATAGACTACAAGTGTAGTTTTGATGGGTAATGGAGACAAAAATGGTTTAGAGAGAATGAGAGGAGAAGCACTTCTGGAATAGAGAGTAAGGACCTTTGAAAATCCAGTGCTCCATTAAAAGTAATGATAACACTGGCAAAAAAATTGTCAAAATCAACTTTTACAGAACTCTGGATATTAACCAATGGTTTGCAGCAATCCAAGGAGCATTTAATCAAGAAGAATGGCCAAATCTTGGTAAGACAAGTGGGGTGTGTAGCATTTTAGCTTGGCGTCTCTCCACCACTCTCTCTTCCAAATCCTCTGTAGCCTTGCAATAGCTCCAAAATCACAGTGAAAACCAACAGCCTTGCAGTCACTGGAGGAGGCAAAACAGTTTTGGAGCCAGCCAAAAAGCCTCATTTTCAAAGAATTGTCATTATTTGACCAGTGTGGGAGCTCTCTGGGAACACTAAATCAAGGGGCTTGTCTTTATTTGACCTGACTCAGAGCTCACTCAGGACGAAAAGTCTTTTCCACTGGGGCGTTTGAGGAAACAATTAGTGGCAGTTGTTTAATATCTCAGCTGTCCGAGGCAGCAATACTAGTTGAGCACTCAAGACACTTGCCAAAAACTTAAAAGAAAAATCTGAGGAACAAGATGTCCCTACAGGCTTTGAAAAGATCTGACATATGTGTTGGAATATAGAAGGTCAAGTGCATGTGCATGTCTGTGTACATATCCAGAATAAAACTGAGATGGCCCTAATCTCTTACTTCTCACTAGCTTTGAGTATCTGAGCAAGCTGGAAGTCAAAGCAGAGTTGTATACTGCCAGAGGATTGAAGGTGTGGTCCAACACACACACAAAGCCAGTAGGCAAAGGCTAGGAGACATTCATTCAAGGTAATTAAGAAAACCTTTGTCAAAATGTCAGAAAAAGACTAAGATAACTGACAAAAACTCATTAAGCACATGCAACAACAAATACAGACTTTTCGGAATTAGTCCTAGGAAGTAATTTAAAAAACATCAACAAGAACAAACCGAAAAGAACAACAAACACTGAGGAGGGAAGGTATGACTTTCAGAGTTACCACATTATATTATTAGAAATGTTTAATTTCCAACAAAAAATATCATAAGATATGCAAAGAAATTGGGAAACATGACAAATGTTCAGGAAAAATAAAATGGTCAATTGAAACTGTTACTAAAGAATGCCGTATGTTGGACTTCCTAGACAAAGAATAAATCAGCTATTATAAATAAGTTCAAAGAACTAAAGGAAACCATGCCTAAAGAGATGAAGTATGAGAATGATGTCTCTTCAAATAGAGAATATCTATAAAGAGATAGAAATGACAAGAAAGAAACAAATAGAAATTCTGGAGTTGAAAAGTATAATAATTGAAATGAAAAATTTACTAATGGGGCTAGACAGTTGATCTGCTCTAAGAGAAGAAAGAATCAGCAAAACCAAAGATAAGTCAATTAAAATTATTCAGTCTGAGGAACTGAAAGAAAAATGAATAAATAACAATAAACAAAGCCTCAGAGACCCATGGAACATCATCAGAAAGACCAACATATATATAATGGGAGCTACAGGGGAGGAAGAGAGGAAGGGATAGAGATAGACAAAGAGAGAGAGAAAGGGAGAGAGAGAAAGGGGCAGAAGAATTACTTGAAAAAAATTGTCAAAATCTTTCCAAATTTGATGAAAAACATTATTCTACATATCTATGAAGCTCAACAACCTTTAAGTAGGATAGACCAAAGAGATTCTCACCCAGTTAAATCATAATCAAATTGTTAAAGACAAAGACAGAGAGAAACTTCAAGAAAGCAAGAAAGAAGAGACTAACGATGTACAAATAATCCTCAATAATATTAACAGTAGATTTCTCATAAAAAATACATGAAGGCCAAAAGGCAGTGGGATCACATATTCAAAGAGTTGAAAGAAAAACAATGTAGACCAAGAATTCTATATCCAGCAATGCAAACTTTCAAAAATTAAAGAAAAAATAAGAAATTTTCAGAGAAACATAAACATAAAAATTTGTTGCTATCAGACCTCCACTACAAGAAATACTACAGAAAATCCTTTAGGACGGAATGAAAGGACTCTAGAGAGTATCTTACATCCATGTGAAGAAATAAAGCTCATCAGCAAAGATAACTATATAAGTAAATATTTTTAAAGTATAAATAAATCTTTTGTATGTAACTTATTTCTTCTATGTTCTTTAAAAGACTACTGCAGAAGGACATTATTTTAAAAGTGTTTTGTAAGTTTATATTATATAAAAGTGTCATTTGTATGTTAATGATAATACAAAAGAAAAGGAGTTGACAAAGTTATATAGGTGCAAAATTTTATTACACCACTGGAATTTAAAGGGGGTTAATATAAGCTTAATAATTATAAATTAATATCTTAATCATATTCCTCAGGGAATCCTAAAGAACTAATACAAGCAAAATATAATAAAAATAAAGGCAAAAGAATTAAAATGGTACAAAAAAAACCATTTAACACAAAGAAGGCATTAATAGAAGAAGAGAGTAACAAATAAGATATAAAACATAGAGAAAACAAATGGTAAAATGCCAGATGTAAATCCTGTATCATCAGTAATTACGTCAAATGCAAATGGATTAAGAACTTCAATCAAAAGGCACATATTAGTAAAATGAATTTAAAAAATAATCCAACTAAACTATAAGAGACAAATTTTAGAATCAAAGACACAACTAGGTTGAAATTAAATGGAAAAAAAAGTGATATACTATGCCAAGAGTAGACAGAAGAGAGTGGAAATGGTTACAGTAATATCAGACAAAATGGACTTTAGGATAAAATATTTTACTAGGAAAGAAGGACATTTATAATGATAAAATTGTCAATCCATCAAGAAGTCTTGAAAAATAGAAACATATATATATGCATCTAACGATAGATCCCCAAAATACATGGAGAAAAACTGACAGAAATGAAGTGAGAAGTAGACATTTCAAAAATAGTAGTTGGACACTGCAGTACCCCACATTCAATAATGGATAGAATGACTAGACAGAAGATCAACAAGGAATTAAAGGCTAGACATCATAAAACAAGTAGAAAACAGAGATCTATAGAACACTCCACCCAATAACAGCAGAAAACATATTCTTCTCAAGTATACAGGAAACATTCTTTAGGATAGGCCGTAAAACAAATATCAATAAAATTAAAAATACTCAAATCAAAGCATATTCTCTGATCATAATGAATAAATTTACAAACCTACAAAAGAAGAAAATTTGAGAAATTCACAAAATTGTGGAAATGAAACAACATACATACACATCTAAACATAAATGTGTAAAAGAACAAATCATGAGGGAAATAAGAGTACTTTGAGATGAATGACTCCAAAAGTACAACATACCAAAACTTATGGTATCCAGCTAAACTAGTGCTTAGAGGGAATTTATACCTGTAAATACCCATATTAAAAAAGAAAAACTAGGGCCGGCCCTGTGGCTTGGTGGTTAAGTGCGCGCGCTGCGATGCTGGCGGCCCGGGTTCGGATCCCGGGTGCGCATCGAGGCACCACTTCTCTGTCCATCCTGGGGCCGAGTCCCACATGCAGCGACTGGAAGGGTGTGCAGCTGTGACATACAACTATCTACTGGGGCTTTGGGGGCAATAAATAAAAATCTTTAATAAAAAAAAAAAAAAAAAAAAAAAAAAAGAAAAACTAGGGCTAGCCCCGTGGCTTAGTGGTTAAGTGCACACGCTCCGCTACGGGCGGCCCGGGTTCGGATCCCGGGTGCGCACTGACGCACCACTTCTCCGGCCATGCTGAGTCCACGTCCCACATACAGCAACTAGAAGGATGTGCAACTATGACATACAACTATCTACTGGGGCATTGGGGAAAAAAAAAATGGAGGAGGATTGGCAGTAGATGTTAGCTCAGAGCAGGTCTTCCTCAGCAAAAAGAGGATGATTAGCGTGGATGTTAGCTCAGGGCTGATCTTCCTCACAAAAAAATAAATAAATAAAGAAGAAAAACTATATGAAATCAATAAACTTAAATTCCTTCTTAGGAAAATATGAAAATAAGGGCAAATTAAACCAAAGGCCAGAAGAAAAAGGGAAATCATAAAAATGAGTAGAAATCAATAAAACATAGAGTAGCAAAACAAAAAAAGTCTGCAAAACAAATGGTTCTTTGAAAATATGAACAAAATTGGCAAAACAAGACATACCAAGAAAACAGAGAAGAAACAAATTATTAAAATCAAGAATGAAAGAAAGCATATTACTACTGACTGTACAGAAAAAAGATTATAAGAAAATGCTATTAACATTGTAAGTAAAAGTTATTAGACAAACTAGATGAAATGAGAAAATTCTTAGAAACACACAAACTATGGAAACTGACTACAGAAAAAATAAAAAGTATGAGTAGATCTATAACAAGTAATAAATTAATATTTAAAATGTTACCCACACAAAAAAGCACAGGCCCATATGTCTTCACTGATGAATTCTACTAAGGGTTTAAAGAATAATTAAAACCAATCTTTCTCACAGCTAACTTCATACTCAATGGCAGAAGGTTGAAAGCTTTTCTTCAAAGATCAGAATCAGGACAAGGGTGCCCACTCACCACCCCTATTCAACACAGTAGTGGTAGTCCTAGCCAAAGTAATCAGGCAAGAAAAAGAAATAAAAGATATCAGAATTGGAAAGGAAGTAACATGGTCTCTATTTGCAGACGATATAATTTTATGCAGAGAAAATCCTAGACTTCACCAAAAAATTGCTAGATCTAATAAAAAAATACAATAAAGTTGCATGTTACAAAATTAACATATAAAATCAGCAGTGTTTCTATACACTAACAAATAATTATCTGAAAAAGAAATAAAGAAATTAATCCCATTTACAATAGCATGAAAAACAAAATGCTTAGGAATAAATTTAACCAAGGAGGTGAAAGATTTCTACACTGAAGTCTAGAAGATACTAATGAAAGAAATTGAAGAAGATGCAAATAACTGGAAAGATATTCTGTGTTTATGAATTGGAAGAATTAATATTTTTAAAATGTCCAGACTACCTAAATCCATCTATAAATTCAAAGTGTGGCCTATCAAGTTTCCAATAGCATTTTTCATAGAAGTAGAAAAAAATCCTAAAATTAATATGGAACCACAAAAGACCTTGAATAACAAAAGCAATCCTCAGTCAGAAGAACAAAGCTGGAGGCATCACATTTCCTGATTTCAAACTATATTGTAAAGCAACAGTAATCAAAACAGTATGCTACTGAACTAAAAACAGACAAATAGACCAATGGAACAGAATCAATAGCCTAGAAATAAACACATGCATATATGCTCAATGAATATTTCATGAGGGAGCCAAGAATGCTCAATGGAGGAAAGACCATCTCTTCAATAAATGGTGCTGGGAAAATTGGATATTCACATGTAAAAGAATGAAACTAGACCCTTATTTCATATCACTCACAAAAATTCACTCAAAAAGGACTCCTAGAAGAGAACATTCTGGAAAAGCTCCTTGACAAAGGTCTTGGCAATGATTTCTTGAATATGACATCTAAAGCACAAGTAACAAACCCTAAAATAAACAAGTGGAACTACATCAAACTGCAAAACTTCTTCACAGCAAAAGAAAAGATCAACAAAATGACAAGGCTAACTATGGAATAGGAGAAAATATTTGTAAATCATACATCTGACAAGGGGTTAATATTCAGAATATATAAAGAATAATCCAATTAAAAATGGGCAAAGGACCTGAATAGACGTTTTCCAAAGAAGATATTCAAATGGCCAACAGGTACATGAAAAGGTGCTCAGCATCACTAATCATCAGGGATATGCAAATCAAAACCACGATATCTCCTCATTCCTGTTAGAATGGCTATTATCAAAAAGACAAGAGATAACAAATGCTGGCAAGAATGTGGATAAAAGGGAACCTTTGTGCACTCTTGGTGAGACTGTAAATTGGTACAGACACTATGGAAAACAGTAAGGAGGTTCCTCAAAAAGCTGAAAATAGAACTACCATATGATCCAGTAATTTCACTTCTAGATATATAACCAAAAGAAAGAAAATCACCATATTGAAAAGATGTCTGCACCCGCATGTTCATTGCAGCATTATTAAAATAGTCAAGACATGGAAACAACCTAAGTGTCCTTTGACAGATATAATGGAATACTATTCAGCCATAAAAAAGAAGGAAATCCTGCCATTTGTGACAACATGGATGGACCTTGAGGTCATTATGCTAAGTGAAATAAGTCAGACAGAGAAATACAAACACCGTATGATCTCATTTATACATGGACTCTACAAACAAACAAACAAAGAAAAAGAGGTCGGATTTGTGGTTATCAGAGGTGGGGAGTGGGCAATAGGGAAATTGCATGAAGGTGGTCAAAGGATACAAACTTCGAGTTATAAAATAAATAAGTACTGGAGATGTAATGTACAACATGATGACTATGGTTAACACTGCTGTATAGTATATTTGAAAGTTGCTAAGAGAGTAAATTCTAAAAGTTTTCATCACTATGAAAACATTTTTTCTTTTTTTTGTATGAGATGATGGATATTAACTAAACTTATTGTGGTAATCATTTAACAATATATGTAAGTCAAGTCATTATGCTGTACGTCTTAAACTTATACAGTGCTGTGTGTCAATTATATCTCAATAAAACTGAAAGAAAAAAGAATTTAATAAAATAATCTAAGTATTCAAAAAACTTTATTCCCCTTTCTTCTCTACAAAGAAAACAGTCCTTTAAAAACTCTTACACAATATAAAGGAGGGAGAAACACTTTCCAATTGAGTCCATGAGGTCAGTGTTTCCTTAACGGCAAACCGGAAAATGGCATCACAAGAAAACCATAGACCAATATTCTTCATGAATATGGAGACAAAATCCTCAACATAATACTATCCAATTGAATCTGCCCACACATAAAAATGATTACATACCACGACCAATTGGAATTTATCCTAGGAAGGCAAAGTAGCTTCAACATATGAAAATAAATCAACATAATGCTCCATATTAATAAGATAAGAACAATAACTACATTATCATTTCAATTGGTTTGGAAAAAGCATTTGAGAAAGTGCAACAGTCTTTAATAATAAAAACACTCAAATAACTAGAAATAGAAGGGAACTTCCTAAACCTGAAAAAGGGTATCTTAAAAAAAATCCACAGATAGCATCACACTTAATGATGATAAACCTAAAGCTTTCTTCCTAAGATCAGAAACAAGACAAGGATGTCCACTCTTGCTATGGCTATTCAACATTGTGTTGGACATTCTAGCCAGTGCAATTAGGGAAGGAAAATAAATAAAAGGCATTCAAGTTAGAAAGGAAGAAAGAAAATTATCTCTATTCACAGATGACATGATACTGTATATAGAAAATCCTAAGAAATCCACAAAAAAATTATTAGAAATAATAAATGAATTCATAAAGGATGCAAGATGCACAATGTATATACATAGTCAATTTTATTTCTATACATTAGTGATGAATATGATATTTATAAAAACAATTTTATTTATAATTGCATAAAAAATAAAAATAAAAAATATTTAGGAATAAACTTAACCAAAGACATGCAAGACTTGTACAAAGAAAACTACAAAACATTGTTTGCAGAAATTAAAGACCTAAATAAATGAAAAGACATCCCATGATCATAGCTTAGAAGACAATATTGTTAAGATTGTAATGCTCTCAAATCAATCGATTCAAAACAATCCCTTTCAAAATGCCAGGTTGCTTTTCTTTTTCTGCAGAAATTAACAAGCTGATTCTAAAATTCATATGGAAATGCACAAGATCCATAACAGCCAAACGATCTTGAAAAGAAAGAACCATGCTTGAGGATACACACTTCCTGATTTCGAAATTATCTACAAAGCTATAGTAATCAAGGCAGTGTGGTACTGGCACAAGATAGACGTATATATCAATGGAATAGAATTGGGCATCCAGATATAAACACTTTCATTAATGGTCAATTGATTTTTGACAGCAATGCTAAAAGAATTCAGTAGAGAAAGAATAGTGTTTTCAACAAATCGTCCTAGGACAACTGGATATCCACGTGCAAAAGAACAAAGTTAGATCCCTACCTCACACTTTATACAAATATTAACTCTAAGTGGAGTAGAAACCTAAATACAATAGCTAAAACTATAAAACTCTTAGGAGAAAACATACAGTAAATTTCACTACCTTGAGTTAGGCAATTATATTTTGATATGACAACAAAATTGATAAGCAACAAATGAAAACACAGATAAATTGGACTTCTTGAAAATTAAAAATATTTGTGCTTCAAATGACACCATGAACAAAGTGAAATGAAAACACATGGAATGGAAGAAAATATTTACAAATCATTTATCTGATAAAAGACTCATGCCTAGGATACATAAAAAACGTCTTACAATTCAATAAAGTATATCCCAATTAAAAAATGTTTGAATAGAAATTTCTTTAAAGAAGATATACAAATGGCCAATAAACACATAAGAAAATGCTCAATATCATTACTCATTACTGAAATGCAAACCAAAACCACAATGAGATACCTCTTCACAACTACTATAATGACTAAAATAAAAAAGATATACAACATCAAGTATTGTTGTGATGTGAAGAATTTGGAATTCCATACACTTTGCTAATGTGAGTGTAAATAGTACAACCACTTTGGAAAACAAGTTTTTAGTTTCTGAAAATATTATGCATAGAGGTATTATATGACCCAGCAATTCTACTCCTAGTTAATATCCAAGAGAATTGAAAACATATGTCCACATAAAAGCATATATACGAATGTTCATAGTAGCTTATTCATAATACCAAAACACTAGAAACAACCCAAATGTATGTCAACTGATGAATGGATGAACAGAACGTGGTGTATCTACACAAGGCAATATTGACAATAAAAAGAAATGCACCACTTATGCATGCTGCAACGTGCGTGAACCTTGAAAATATGCTGTATGAAAGAAGGTATTCACAAAAAGCCCAATATTGTATGATTCTATTTATACTAAATGGCCAGAAAAGACAAATCCATAGAAATGTAAAGTAGATTAATGGTTGTCAGGGGTTGTGATGAGGGAGGAAATGGGGAGCTACTGCTAATAAGTAAGAAGTTTCTTTTTCAGATGATGAAAATTTTTTGAAATTAGATGATGGTTATATTGGCATAACTTTGAAAATATACTAAAACAACCTGAACTGAATATAATAAAAAACACTGAACTGTAAAGATTAAAATGATAAATTTTATGGCATGTGAATTAAAGCAAAATTAATAACATGAGAGAATGAGAGGGAAGGACAGAGAAATTAAGCTCATGAACCTCTTTTGCAGATGTTTTCTTATGAAGGGGATCAGAGAAATGGGGCTTTGGTTGCATGGAGGGTGTCTGGTTAAGAGTGATTTTTTTAAGTCGAGAGAATTGTAACATGTTTGTAACTAAGGAGAATCATCTGGCTCAGTGGAAAAATTACTTGATGCAGAAAATGTGAATTATTTAAACTTTTTTTTTTTTTTTGCTGAGGAAGATTCACTCTGAGCTACCATCTGTTGCCAATCTTTCTCTTTTTTTGCTTGAGGAAGATTAGTCCTGAGCTAATATCTGTGCCAATCTTCCTGTATTTTGTATGTGGGTCGCTGCCACAGCATGGCTGAGGAGTGGCGTAGGTCCATGCCCGGGATCCAAACCTACAAACCTGGGCCGCTGAAGCTGAGCGTGCTGGACTTAAGCACGATACCACAGGGCTGGCCCATAATTTAAACTCTTGATCATAGTGTTTGTGTGATCTTCTTATATCTGTCATTGCACCCAGTGCTGGAAATACCAAATATAGATTAGTGATATTTTTATTTAATATAACACCTAGTGTGACCAATCATACCAAGCCTGTACTTAGTGTTACCTGTGCCACTATTAGTTTACTAGATATAAACATGTTTGCTAACCATTAGATTAGCACAAACTATCTGACAGACCAAACTCTTCTACTAATGTATGTCTTGTGCATTCAGTTGTTATGATAACACGCTGTGCTTCTTGAGATTTCTTTAGATGGAGGACCTACAGATTGGACTATTTGACTTTAGCTCTGACTAGGCCATGCTGATTTCCACCTTCTTTCAAGAGTCAAAAGCAAATCCTAGGTCCATCTTGCACTAAGTCATTAAAAGTGAAGCCAGGCTTTATTCCTTGAAATTTAGAGTTCTTTAATAAAATAGATTATAGATGACTTACAGATTTTTATTGAGTTGTAAAACACCACACTGTGGACAAATTTGAACTGATGCCTTAGCTACAAAAGAGAATGATTATTCTTCTAGGGGACTATGCACCATCTCCCTGCTCAGCTGGATGTAGCTATGGTGAGACGTATATTTTCCTACTGCCACTAGCCCTTACATTCAGAAGATGAGTATATGGGATCAGGAACAGGAGCCTGAGTTGTTCCCACAGCATAGTGTTCCCAGAGAACTAATTGTAGCCCACCTAAACACATTACTTCTACCAGCCACATTACTTCTAACATCTGTCTATGTTTCAAGACAGATTGGAAATCAGACCCCTACTGATTTCTTCCAGGAAAAAGTGGAAGAAAATTGCAACAGGCAATAGCACTTAAGAAGAGCTAGATAGTCACCTGATCTAGTAGAGTCCTGAATCCCAGTGAACACTGACTTCTGTGTTTGGCTGCAAAATGCATCCCAGTTCCTTTCTTTACTCCTTATCACTCCACTATTTCCACATATTCTTACCAATTTTCTCTGCAGAATAAGACAGTTTCTACTGTGAAAAAGTTACATTTGCATTTCAAAGTTGCATTTTTAATTTGTGAAGCTTTTCCTTAGGGTAGAAATTTCTTTTAAACTCAGTGTAGTAAATAATGAACATATTGGATTCAGTAGAGGGAATTTTAAAAAGAAGAAATATTCTTATTCATTGCCTATTATGAACAAGATCCAAAACAATACATCTAATTGTGAAGGTTTTGAAATAGCCTTAGAAATCATCTTAGAAAGCATCTATGAAGTGTTTATTAAAAAGCTGCAAAGAAACTAGAAGGATGTGCAGCTATGACATACAACTATCTACTGGGGCTTTGGGGAGGAAAGGGGAAAGAAAAAAGGAGGAGGATTGGCAATAGATGTTAGCTCAGAGCCGGTCTTCCTCAGCAAAATGAGGAGGATTAGCACGGATGTTAGCTCAGGGCTGATCTTCCTCACACAAAAAGAAAAAAAGGAAAAAGCTGCAAAGGGCATTTGTCTTTCAAAATAAGGCTCTCATAGCAGTCTGTGTGTATCAACACACCTCTAAATATATTAAAAATGCTAAAATTCCAAAGAAAATCTGTTTGAATTTTCATTATTTGTAAGGTTTGGGCTAACTAAATGAATTCTATAAAGACCATTAAACAAATTAATTTTGGGGTCACCAGGAAAATATCAAAGCATTGTTCCCTATACATACAGGACAAATACCTTACACATTGAACTTGGATCCGAAACTCAAGAAAATCTCCAAATATGCATAGCATCACAAGCTATTTCTTTTTTTTGCCTCTGAGTCTCAGACAATTATTATCTTTGACCAAGAGTTACAGAAAACTTTTCCTCAATGTATTTGAAAGACAGAAATGTTAATTATTAATAGTTGTATTTCCCTATGCCAAGAATATTGTGTTAGGAAATATCAATTCAAGGGAAAGAAATGAAAAGTGAATTGTCGGACCACACACCATGATATCTCTACAATTTTAAAGAACGGTTAATGCTGTTTTAAAATTAAATATGCATTTGAACTTTTTTAGCTTAAATTCTTGACTCCTTATACATTTAATTTGAAAATAAGCTACCTGCAGCTCAGGTTAAAAAAAAAAGCTTTATTTTTTAAGTAGGTCATGTTTAGCTTTCATAAAAAATACTTTCTTGTTTGTTTTGGAATGTGAGTCATATGAATTGGCATTTTAAAAAGAAACAATCAGGAAGAATATGTAATTATATATAAATACATGTATAAGAAATCCTTCCTTATGGTTTATTTGTTTAGGAGCTCTATGTATCTCCCATAAAAACAAAACAAATTGTATTTTATATTTTCTAAAAAAAAGGAAATAAATTAACTTTAAAGTTGATTAAATTGATCTTATCTAAAGTTGATCTTATTCTACTTGATTTTTAGATTGTTTAATCCAAATAGGTTTTTTTCAACAAATAGATATAAACCCAGTTGATCAATTTAATCCATAGAACACTAATCCTAGACTGAGACTGGCCCTAATAATCTGAGATAATATTGTTTGACTTCATTAGGACATTTTGTTTTCATGAAACTTGTTTCAAACTTTGAAAGATGAATATTTTCTTTAAAATAAGTGACCATAAAATTGTACTAAAATATTTGTTCAACCTTACTATATCACTTGGGTCATTTTAAATATCATTTCATTTATTCTTAAGTACTATTGAGGGTTACTCCTTCTCAAAGATTTCACTCTTTCATCCTTTTATTATAATTTCCTGCTGCACATATTATTTATTTAATAATTAGGTACCATCTTGACCCCAATAACAAATAGGTTTTATCCTAACTACCAAATTCCATAGATAGGTGATGGCTACTTGATGTCTTATTCACAAGGATTGGGAAGCCATTAATATTCAGAAATAGTGTTGTGATGAATTAACAATGTCTTCCATGGCCAAATAGAGGAGCCACTTTATGTATATACAGGTCTTGGCATGACTTGTTCTCACCCATTAGATTGTAAGGGTAGAGATGATATTTAATGCTTTGGTATCATTTAGAGTACCTGACATATAGTAGACATTCAATAAATACTCAAATAGCATTATCCTTATGACAACTCAAGATTCTCTGCAAAATTGGTCTCTGCGTTGGCTTCTGTTTTTGTACAGAGTTTAGTAAAATATGTAAGAAGGATCAGTTTCTTCTACTTTAAGCTTGAGTTGTTTGATTATATCCAGAAGTAGTTCAAATGTAACAAATATTCTTGCAACCAAATTCCAAATTAATTAATAAAGCCTTAGTATTGTTTTATCTATTTTCAAAAAAGTAACCAAGCCCCCAAAGGAATAATAATAATAATAATAATAATAATAATAATAGCTAAAACATTAAGGGCTTATTATGTGCCAGGCATTGTTTACAAGCACTATAAAAATCAACTCATTAATTTCTCACAACATCTCTGTGAAGTAGATGCTATTTATATACCCACAGAGATGTTAAATGAGTTGCCCAATGTTACACAGCTAACAAGTGGCAGAGTAGTTGGGGTTTTGTGTATATGATTTTAAGCACTTCATTAATTTTATTAGAAAGGAAGAAAAATAGGGGAAAAAACAGAGTGATATACCAAGGTGAGAGGGATCATGGGAGCAGTCAGCCATGGCAGGAAGAGTATTTTATCACTGACAATGTTTAGAAATGCTGGCATATGGTGACAATAAAAGCAGACTGACTTTTAGTCTGTTTGATTGTTTTTAAATTCCCTTTAAGTAGAGCATTTCCTTCTTGGTTGCATCTGTGGCAGCCTATTCTCACCCCATTCCAGTCCCTACCCCATTTCCCTTGGCACAACATTGAAAAAAAGCAAAGATAAAACGACTAACATTGGTGCCTGTTGTTCTGATTATACTGTGTCTAGAGCAGTTCGTCTAACAGGCTGAGAAAAGTCACTCGAACGGAGAAGTAGAAAATCAAATACCAGACTACACAGGGCAATATGAGGCTTAGTGGGCCTGTTCTAAGCTCTGAGCCAAGGAGGTTTATATACTATTTTACCAAACTGTAAGGATTAAGACAAAAGGCATCAGGGAATTACATCTCACTCTCTCATAAATTCCTCTCTCTCCAGCCCCAGTCAAGGCATAACATTGGCTTAACATTACCTTGAAGTGAAAAACTTGCAGGAAATAATGAATAATCTCCCAACAAATGAAAAATGCTTTCAAAAACAATCTTTCAGGAAATAAACATACGAAAACAAAACAAGAAAAAGGACAAGATTACACAAAGGTAGTTCAATCATTTTGTAATATAATAGAAAAATATACCTTTATTTTTGTATACTTCATTCATATTGGAGAAGGGAAAAGTCAGGGAAGTGAAGGCCCCCGACTGGCTCAGGATTTCCTTATCTTTTGACCATGAATGTACATCTTTTTTATGACTCTCTCCTGTGCAACCTTGCAAGTAGAGTTGATCTCAGCTCTTCTGATATGGGCTGGGACATTAGAACCAACAATCCAGAATTTCCTTTGAAGAATTTATCTGTGATTGCATTGTAGAGGAACGAAGTCATGTTTGGCAAATTAATTTATTTTCAATAAGGGCTATTCCCAGTTAACCACATTCTCAACTTCATATTGCTCGTGTACATCATATATCTATCAAAGAAATATTTATTGAAGGCTTCAATGCATGCCAGATATATGTATGGGGATACAAAGGTGAATAAGAAATAATATCTGGCCTCAATCATGGAAAATAGTCATTGAAATATATTGAAACAATGACACCAGGTGTCCACAAATTCTGCAGCTATTTGGAGCTGTCCTCTCTTTTAATTTTCAACTAATTGTAATGAAAGATTCTATCCTGGGTGACTGCAGAAAGCCTAATTCCTTCTTAAAGAACTACTGAGCATTCCCAGGGTATGCCTATATTCTCCTTGTGGTTGATTTCACTTCTCATTTTGAATATCTTTTCTGCGCTTCTATGCCATTAATCTATGGCCATTTTATAACTGCTCCCCAAACTACTAAAGTTGCTTGCCCTGGCCTGTTTCTCCAAACCGGCTTTATTCCTAGGGAAATATAACCCAGACACCTCTATTCACCAAAGCACTGCTGACGCTAGGCTGAAACTTTTAGTAAACTTTACTGAAAACATGAGGATAACAAAAGGAAATACAAAACCAGAAAAAAAAAACCTGTAAATTGAATATCTAATACCACTATTTCTAAAATCTATCCATCTTGCTCTTTCACAGTATCTCCTACTACCTACTGTCCATTTCCATCATTAGTTCTCATCTTGTTGAGTCACAATTTCTGGAGCTCACTCAATTCTCTTCCCCCCGCCCTTACCACTTTCATCATCTCAAATTCACAGACATTCTCTTGAGCCCTGTTTTAGAGCCCAAATCTTCCTATTTCCTTCAATCTAGAAGAAGTTAAAAGTCAGTTAACATAAGAAAAGTCCCGTCATTGTCTCAACCTCACCATTCCAATAAAGGCTTTTACTCCACATTTCATGGTCTAAGATGCAGTCAAATGTTATAACTTGACTCAAAATCCTAAAATACTATAGAAAAATTTAATAGACAGGTATGAAAACAAAAGTTCTTTATTGTACCCTTCCTTCCAGAAGTCTCATTAATAGAAAGCGTTTTGGCTCTACCCACACAGGATGCCTGGCCCTGATATAGATGAAGGAGTCACATAGCCCCTTTCTTTTCTTTTTTCTTTTTTTCAAAATTCCGGGCAGTTGTGACTTTGTTACCACCCAACGTTGGGCCTTCTGATTGCCACAAGACATGCCAATAGTCAAGAGGCAAGGTTGTAGGAGAAAAAGGACTTTTTATATTACGGCTTGCTAGCAAGAGGGAAGATGACTGACTAATGTCTGAAAAAAAACCATCTTAAAGGGGCACAAAATCTTACAGCAGTTATATGGGCCGGTGGGTTATAGGGGAGGGGGTTGGGAATGTTCACATTCTAGTGTTACAGACTGAGAGTTGTCACACCAGATCTTTTGGTTTTCATTGATGATGGCTATTAGCGTAGATTCTCTGTTGGGGGTCATCACATTCCTAAGGAACTCAAAAGAACAAAGTTATTAACTTATAGCAGCTGGGAGGTATATGCACAGGCAGGGGTTGCAAAATCAACATAGCAGTTAGATCTCCTGGAGGGTGCATATCCAGCTTGGTTAGTTTGTCAGAGGTCATTCAAAGTTACAATAGGGTTTCTTTTCTACAACATGTCTTCCCTTATGTCAACCTTGTCTTGAGCCGGTATCAACTTCTTTTCTTGTTAAATACTGCTTCAAGGTTTTCTATCAAGGAATCATCACTATACATATAAGCTAAAGTGAGTATTTATACAATTTTATTTGAGAAGCTCTGGAAAAGGACCTCCCTTCCCCTCTTACCAAAATAATCATTCCACAGATGGAAGTAATCCTGTTAAAATGTTTAAATGCAAATTATATCTTTTCATCATATGCTTTTATGATCATTCATTTTAAAGCATACACACATTTCCACAGGGATGAGGGAGACAATGAGGAATAAGAGAATTTTCATTGATTTATAATGCATCCCCTTGCCCTAATCTGTCTCAATCATCTATATGTGGTACTCAAACACTAAGTCAGGGATCACAAACTCAAATTCTTACAAAGAACAAGAACATAATGGAGTGAAATGAGCTGGGAAGGGTGTTTGGAACATTAGAGTGCTTGCCTCATCTAAAGGGAATATCTGCTTCTCACATCTGGAAATGTGAGGTCAGTGTTGCTAGATCTTTGAAATTTTCTAGAGAAGCTAGAAATCCAAATTTGTTGGCACTCTCTCAATTTTTAAACATTGAAACTGTAATCAAAATTATTAGACCATCAGTCATAATTATTAATTAGCTATTATTATTAATGGACAAATAAATACATGCCTGTAAGCTGCCACTTTGTTTCCTTTACAAAGTCTATATGTAGACCAGCTGTCACTGCTTAGCATTTAAGCATAAGGGAAGGCTATTTACCCTAATTTTTTTTCTTCTTTTTGTGAGGAAGATCAGCCCTGAGCTAACATCCATGTCAATCCTCCTCTTTTTGCTGAGGAAGACTGGCCCTGGGCTAACATCCGTGCCCATCTTCCTCTACTTTATACGGGACGCTGCCACTGCATGGCCTGACAAGGGTGCATCGGTGTGCGCCCAGGATCCGAACCTGGGCCGCCAGCAGCGGAGCGTGCGCACTTAACCGCTACGCCACAGGGCCGGCCCAACCCTAATTTTTAAAAAATCTATTTTCCGAATCCTACATTAAACTTGCTTATATTCTTTTCCTTTAAATAAGAAGAAAATATAAAATGGGGATATGGTTTTATTTAGTATGATTATATGGAGTTAGTTTCTACTCTTTGAAATCCCATCTTAGATTGAGTGTGTCTAGACATCTAGAAGAAAAATAAATGTGCATTTATTTATCTGGATATTTCATCTATATGGTACTTGGAAACTTTAGCATGACTGGATGTTCAATTTTTATCTATTGTTTGGCATCATGTAGCTATAAACATAGTTTGATACTTAACATTCCTTTTGTTATGCCTTTTTGATCCCTTTTCCTTGAGAATTCCAAACCTCTTGTATATCTAAGGGAGTTTACAGTTTAGATCTTTTATTTACTTCATTTTTCCCACCTATCTTCCGTAAAGAATGCCATCCCATTGTTGCTCATACTTTACTTGATCAAAGTCTATATTTACCCCAGAAACAAGTCTGCCTCTGCCACAAAAACAGGGATTATATTAGATTGAACTATAAGAAATTACTGTATTTGTAGGTCAAATGTCAAATATCAGCAATTTCATGTGGTTTATCCTAACAAAAAGTATTATCTCTTTGGACCAGATTTATGCCAAAATCAATCTGAATTTAAACCCAGCTATTAAATTTTAAAATATTGCTACACAAACTCTCAAAACAATGCATTCTCATTCTTTGTTTGCAATGTCAGTAAAAGAAATAGAAATAAAGTCTATTGATTTTTCCTTTATAACTCATATCCTAATGTCCCATCTTTTCCATGTTTACCATTTTATCTTAGTCTGGATGGTCCCAAAGTACCTTAAATGTAAAATCCTAGGGTTGATGTTTAATTGATTTGCTGCCTCCACACTATGAGAAACAAATGCGTACACACGGTGGTGTGCATATGACTTCTTTCCCCACAAAGCATCAGAAGAACATTGGCTCTTTTTACACTACAGTCGATTGTGAGATGAATCACAAGTAATTTTTTAAGAGTATGAAAGTAACATTTACAAACGATTTAAATAATACATTTGACTGGATTCACAATTGTCCCTATAATAACATTCTCATTCATTCGGAAACACTTTCTTATGTGGAAGAGAAAGGGGTGGAGCTGGAGCTCCTACTCTGGGAGTTGCACATAGCTCTGGGTGTACCCAAGGGAATGCATTGTTCATCTGAATGCCATCTGTCAGATATGATGTCAAAGAAAAACGGTTGAGAACTAAAGTGCTACAAGATAACAATACAAATGCTTCAACCTGCCTTTCATAGCTTTCCACAGCTTGACTTATTTCAGCATATATTTTTTTTTACATGAAACCTCTCCTCCAGCTCAGCAGGGCAATTTATCTTCCCAAGAATGTGCGATATGTATTTCTGCCCTTATTTCAGGTATGGAAAATAGTTTCCTATCAGATATTGGTAGTGGTTGCCTAAAGCTTTCTTAGGAAGTAGAATAGTCAGAAAAGAATTGTCATATAGACTTCTTCCATCTAAATCCTAGATGATGCTATTTCCTGAATAGCATCATCCTGAAATATCCTTTCCTTTCTTTGTCAAAAAGTAATGTTATTTTGGTATTATAGATCCTTCAAGTCCTGATTGTATACCAATATTTGCTTTAAAAAAATAAATTCACTTATTATACTAGGAACTCTACCAATATACTAGGAATTATACCAGGAATTATACCAATTTTAATTTGGTATAATTAAATTCTATAATTTAATAGAATATTAAATTATCCTAGTATAATTCTATACTAGGAATTATACCAATTTTCATTGGTGCAAGTGATGTTTATCTGTAAATGCTACTTCTAACTTGGTAGGTTTGTGGTCTTTACTCTTAAATACAGGAAGCCCTTTCCCTAGGTACACTTGATTTTGCTGAAAACAGAAACTTCTTTTTTAAACAGAGAGGAAGGACAAACTTCAACCAAGTACACCCAAGTGATCATAAATTCCAAATTACTGGGTGACTTCGTTATGTCAATTTACTATGTATAATTTAGCCTTCCACAAATGAATGCATGAGGAAAGCTGTCTTTGATCTTCCAATTTATTAAATATATTCTCTCTAAAATTGACTATCAAGTTAGAAAAGTTTAGTTCTATTTTCCTTAAAAAAATAGTGAATATACTGTCATATGTGGCTACTTTGAAAAGAATATTCTTAATGAAAATATCTTCAAACCCCTGAATTGAGATCATTGTTATTAAAAGCTGCCCAACCTAAACTCTGGTCTAATGCAAAGAATTGTACTTTTTAGAGTTGTCCCTTTTCATTGTGATTTTGCATTGCCAAAGTAGTGAATACTTTTGCTGACAAGCTCCAAAGTTGTGCTATTGGAAGAGTCCAATTAAGTTTGGCTTAATTTGGGTCTAAAAAGGAAGCACTCCAGTCCATACTAGTTTCGCCGATAAAGGAGTGGTTTATATTTTCTTCTTACAACTGAGTTTGATGGAGGTTCGTTCCAAGTGAATACTGTAATCAAAGATGATTTATGGGAATGAGTCTTTAGTAATCATTTCTGGCAGGTACAGTACAGCACTGGAGCAGTTTCCTTTTTTTTTAATTTGACATTGCATTTATGTTTGGCCATTTTCATCTGGAGAGAAATGATGGAGTGGCACAAGAGTTTTTTGAAGATGGTAGAAATAATACCTTTCAGTATTGCCTCATTATGGAGAGAATGTTCCAGTTATAGTCGTTGATCCTTTCAAATCTAGGAGAAACTTGAAAAACTGTTTTATATAACCCTAAAGTGCTTTTAGTTAGAAATTGCTGCTATAACAAGATGTTTTGAGTGCCCTGGATTCTTCAGTTTTTAAATTCATCTGTGATTTCATCTTCTTTACAAAATTCTCTTCTACTAATTTTCTCTTGTTTTAGTTGTATTTGCTCCATATTTAGCCAATAAGATATTAATAATCATGTAAAATTAATTCTTAATTGTCTCTTTGCCTCTTGGACTTGTCTTCTGTAGTGTCTCTTGCAGTTGGCTACAAAGCTATAATCATGACATGATAATGAAAAATAATTTAAAGTCCTAATTTACGTAATTCTACCTCTCTTTATTTCTTCTTTTTTTTTCCTTTTGTGAGGAAGATCAGCCCTGAGGTAACATCCGATGCCAATCCTCCTCTTTTTTGCTCAGGAAGATTGGCCCTGTGGTAACATCCGTGTCTGTCTTCCTCTACTTTATATGGGATGCTGCCACAGCATAGCTTGACAAGTAGTGAGTCGATGCACGCCCGGGATCTGAACCTGTGAACCCTGGGTTGCCAAAGCGGAGCATGTGCACTTACCCATTGTGCCACCCTGCCAGTGCTCTCTTTATTTCTGATACCATGTTCAAATACACTTTCTTCTTACTTGAATACATTTCTTTCTAGTTGGGTAAACAAGTTCTGATATGTAATGATAAAGATTAAGCACAGAATTAATGTCTATAAAGTAGCTAATTTCAGCCCTTTTGCTAGGGATTATTTTTCTAAATTTATTTTTATATGTATTATTATTACTTATTTATTCCTTTTGTATTATTTATGACCTTTGGAACATAATTCATTTGAAAATGTAAAAGATGACTTATAAATATGGTCATTGCTTTTCAGCATTATTGTTTATTTGTGAAAATATGCAAAAGAGAACACTAAACTCAAACCTTTCTGAATGGAAAATTCTTTCAAGGAATAGTCATTCTTTGTTCTTTTTGGACCATGATTTTGTTTTTATGTCAAGGCAAAGGGGAGAAAAGATTAGGAAATTTTGTCATCATTAAGATGTCTCAAACTTTAAAATTCACATCACAAGAGTCAGTGAATTTAAACATTCCAAGAAACTAGTTTCTTGAGTCAATTAACTCTTTTCTTACTTGTTGGTATCCCAGTCTTACTTCCAGATTGCAGAGAGATGATTAAATAATGTGGTAAGAATATTTAACCTTAAACACTCGAGGCTATTCCCACAGCCTCCGAAACATATTCAAGACAAAGAACTGACAAAGCAATTATGACTTGTTATTAAACTCCCTGAAGGCAAAAACCATCCTTTTCTGTTAAGCATTTTATCTCCAATATTTAGCATAATGTTATTGTTGAATGATCAGCATACAGAAAATATACAATGAAAATAAGTATTTGTTTTATTGTTGAATACATAGATTGACACTCATCTTTCCACCACCAAGTAAATTTCTAAAAATTATCAAAACTAATGATTCCAAGAGAGCTTAGACTCCATCATCGATGGATACTCATTCAGAGACATTTCTTTTGTGGATGCCTCATTTTAGGACCCAAAAGATGCTTAACTCAGGAACAAGCTTTAAATATATATTAAAATATTCATGTTGAATCACAGTAATATCTCAAATATCTTTTAATAAAAACAAGTGCAACAATCATGAGAATTGTAAAACACACACATACACACACACACACAAATAGATACTACTTGAGAGAAAAATCAGTCCAAGTTAGATGAGCAGGCCATGCATTTGTGAGCTAAGGAGCCTATTGTTTTGTAATTTTCTATTATACCTTTTTAGACTGTGGAGGTATACCATTCAGTAATAAATTAGATGAACAGAGGCACAGGTGAATGTTCATTAATTTCTCTACATATGCAGTAAAATCATGGTCCTTTAACTTTAGGTAAGAGATAATATTTGATAACTGAACCTGTCAAACATTTCACAAGTATTCTATATTGTCTTTGCAATTTTTTTTTTGGCCAAGAGTCAATGATAACTAGATTCAAGAAGAATCTGATGAATCATAAGAACATAATAATATGTTAGGAAAATAATTAATTATAAATATTTTTGTATATTTGTCTAATAGAGCAGTAATGATTAGAAAGTTCCTTGGTTTTAGTTTTATTGTTTTCATTTAACATTTTAATTTGTGTGATAAAGGTTTTTTTAAAAACAGTTTCCCTGGTTAGAAAATGTAACAATAACTATTAATGTTCTTTGTGATAGGTAAAATGCTAAAAATGGTTTTCTCAAGATTCTACTCCCTAGTGCTTAGAACTTGTGAATATGGCGAAATATCACCTTTGTGTTTATGTTATGTTATATGGCACAGATGACTTTAAGTTAGGTAGGCCTGATTTGATCAAATGAGACCTTAAAAATGGAGCCACATAAGAAGCAGTGGGTGGTCTTGAGGAGCTGAGGACAGTCAACAAGGAAATAAGAACCTCCGTCCTACAATGGCAGCAACTGGATTTTGCCAACAGCCTGAATGAGCTTGGAAGCAGATCCTTTCCCAAATTCTTTAGATAAGAGCCCAGCCAAGCCTACACAATGATTCCAGCATTGTGAGACCCTAAGCAGAGAAGCCAGCCAAACCACACAGGACTACCAACTTACAGAGCTGTGAAATAATAACTAGGTATTGTTGCAAGCTGCTAACTGTGTGGTAATTTGTAACACAGCAATATAAAACTAATACATTCTCTCAATATCCATCTCTCCTTTTTCTTTTTTGTAAGAGAAGCTTTGAACTGTTACCTGAGCAAACAGCTGTGGTAATTGATGCTGAAAGTCACTGCACAGATCTCCCTTTCATGATCAAGCCACTTACTTTCCCAGATGTCAGGAGTGGGAGCTATCAATGGCTTCCTCCTTAAAAATTACCCCTGGCTAAAGAGAGCTGGCTCATGCAAAGTCATGTCTCCTCTCCAAGGGCTGTTCCTGTCCACTCACTTGTTGGTCCAGGGTTGCCTTAATTCTAGACATTTCTGAAGGGCCATCGTAACTTCAGAGATTCCTGTGGGATTCACTGTGGCCTCTGTTGCAAGAGCATTGCAATCCAATCCTGGTTTTACCAATCCTGCTTCCAATACTTCCTTACAGATATTGTTCCCAAGAACATCTATCCCATAAAATTCCTGCAAACAAATATCTTCTTTGAGATCCCTTTCCAGGGAAGCCTGACCCAAGACAGCTGTCTAGCGAGATACTATTCCCTAGCCTTTCTTGCCTCTAGATTTGGTCACATGACTAAATACTAGCAGATTGAATATGAGCAGAAGTGATGTGTGCAACTATGCCTAAAAGGAAGGTGCTTGGTATCCACCCCTCCCCCCTCACCTTATTTTGGATATAGTGATGGTAAAGCAGTTTAGACAAAGGTGACATCTTGGGGGTTGATATAGTAATAACAACAGAGAAGGAAATAATTCCTGGTTGTCCTCAGGGGACAAAGCTCCCTACACCCCTACACATACTTGTGAGAGAACTAAATCTTCTTTCTTAAGCCTCTGTTATTAGATCTCTGTTAAAGTAGCTGAACAAATATTCTAACACATGTAGTAATTATCTAATCTGGTGTTTAAGGAACTATTTTGGTATGGATCTATTTACAAGAAGTTTTAGATTATTTACATATTGTTGCTTGTGTGTTGGACTTTTAGAAGTGGCAAGGAAATTCATCCAAACCTATATTCTGACATTTAAAACATCTTTAATAGACATCCTTTTTGTCCTTTTCATAATTAAAGTGAAGGCTAAATGCCTTGGTAAACTAATATAGTGTCTTGTGTTCAAAATATATGAATACTTATACTCAAATATTTGTTGAATGATCAATATGGATACTTGCTTTGTTCTAAGAACTGGAATTGGAAAGACTAACATGACACTCTTAGGAGCTTATTGTCCAATGGAGAATTCAAACGTGTAAACAAATTATTATAATATAGTAGGAGTAGTACAATAAAGGGGGAGAATCTCCAGAACTAGGTAGCATAAATTAAGAGGGAAGACTTTACATGTGAGATACCAGTTAAGAAACAATTGAAAGACGGGATGAAGGCCTAATCCTTGGCAGCGGGGATGGTTCAAAGAATAAGATATTTAGGAGTTAAAATTGACAATACTTGGTGACTTATTGAGTGTGGAGTATGAGAAAGAGGTTAAGTATAAAGGACAATTCCATAATTTTTAGCTAGACAAAATGGCTCAGTGACAGTGTCATTAACCATGGTATGGACCATAGGAAGAGGAGCTACTCTCAGGAGATTGAAGAGCTAATGAATTTGTTGGAACAGCTTGCCAGACATCCAGGTGTAGCTATTCAGTAAGAACTTGAACATATACGACCAGAGATCAGGAGGAAAATGAGTAATGAAGATCCGGAAAGTATAACAGAAAATAAAGACTTTGCAAAGGAAGAGAATGCGAGAAAAATTCAGTGAGTGTTAAGAAAAGAACGAGTGGATGAAACCTTAAGACCATCAGTGTTTGAAATGTGAAGAGAAGAGAAATCAAACAAAGGAAATTGAGAAATAGTCGCTTGATAGGAGGACCAGGAGAAAAAAAAATTGTATAAATAAGGAAGAAGAGAGTTTTAATGTGGTAATAAGGGTCATCAGGGTCAAAAGCCACAAATGAGTAAGAAAAGAGAAATTTTTTAAAAGCAGATCACTAATAAAAATTTCTCCGGCATTTCAGAATAATAGAGGAAGATGGAAGACAGATCATATTGTCTTGAAGAGTTTGGCCAAATATAACAGATTAAGAAATTTTAAAATATTTAAGCAATTATGTCAGATAAATTGAGTTTCTTACATAAAAATGATAGCACAAATAACTTGAAGATTCCAACAATGAATAAAAGATGAGATCAGATACTATCTAGAAGTTTAAAAAGGAAGGAAAAATATGCAACCTGAGTAGTAATGAAAGAAATACAGATTATAAACTAGTGAGGTACAAACTTGCATATATATATAAAAATTTCATCTTCCTAACCTTTTCTGGAATTGTCTAATGAATTCAGTACCAGCATGCATTGCTGCTGCCATTGTCAATTGGTACAAATCTTTTGGACAACCATGTGATAATTTCTATGAAAACTATAAAATATTCATATCCTTTGACTCACTAATTCAATTTCTTGAAATCTACCATAAAGGAATTATCCAAAATGTGCTCAAAATATTCATTAGAATTATTCTTCTGAGAATTATTACTAAAACTGAAAAATAAGAAACTAAATCTTCAACAATGAAGAAATGTTCTTTTAAATAATGTCTTTTCTGACACATGACTTGCTAGAAAATCGTTAATGATTATGCTCATAAAAATAGCAATAAAGAAATGCACTTGCTATGATATTAAATAGAAAAGTGTACAAAATTGTATTAATGCTGATTACAACTATGTAAAATATACTGCTGTGATAGTATGCTCTAGTGAAAGTGTCAGCAATTTTTTTTCTGAAAAGGGCCAGATAGTAAATATTTTAGGTTTTGTGGACTGCACAGTCTCTGTTGCAACTACTTAACTTTTCCACTGAGATGTGAAAGCAGCCATAGACAATACGTAAGCAAATGACTGTGTTGGTGTTCCAATGGAACTTTATTTACAAAAGCAGGAGGTAGGCTATAGTTTGTTCTCCCACTTTTATATTGTTGTAGAAAGGATCTAAGGCACCAAATGATTGTGTTAGGTTTCTAGAATTACGGATAACATTTTTCTTTTTTTTTTGTCTTATAAAAGTAATTTTTTTAAAAATCAAAAGTAAAGATTTTCAAAAGTCTATGTGATGACAAGAAAAAAAGGGAAGAAATAATCTGGGGAAAGAATATGTATTTTCAAGATTTACATATGTATACACACACAGACAATTATTATAAAGATTTAGCTCATTGTACAAATTCAATAGCAAGAGTGAAAATGGAAAGTCCCCTTGGTCATCCTGAAGTCCAGCCCACATGCATTTTTTTGTATAATTAGAGTTATTATACCTTTTTTACTATTATGAGATTTTTTTCATTTACCATATATTAGAGAACATCTTATGTTAGCATATTTGTATCTACTGCATTATTTTTAATAGTGACATAGTATTAAACATTATGAATGAAATACAATTCATTTAAATATACTCCTGAGTTCAATCAGGCTAGACTGTTTCTAATTTTTTTGCTTTTGCAGGCTATCAGACAAATCATGTGCTTGAACATAAACATCTCAGTGTCTGTATGGATATTTCTGTAAGACAAAGTTGCCAAAGCGATAATTTACTAGGCTACCAGGTATGGGCATTTGAAATATTGGTAGATATTGGCATATCTCCTTTAAAATAAATATATGAATTTACGGTTTCATGATGTTTGAGAGTGCCTTTTTACAATAGGTCATGTGTGTTTGTGTGTGCATGTGTATGTATTACATTTGTTTGTTTTAGGATGGGAGAGGTTTAAGTATGTACACAGGCTGGTAAAGAAGGGTAAATTGAGGGTATAAAATAGTAGTGATTGGTGATGGAAAGGGAATGAAAGGTCAGAGGGGATGAGCTCGAGTGAAAAAAATATGGGAAATATCTGAGACGGGAGGAAACAATGCATAAAAAGTAGGTTAAAAGATGGAGGAAAGCAATTTGAGTAAACCTTTCTCTATTTTTTTTTTTTTTAGGAGGAAAATCATCTGCTAGGGTTGAGGGTAGGGAACTTGAGGAGAAAGGTAAAGTTTGAAACAGCTTCCATGGGTGATAGAAGCAGAACATAAAAGGATCACTCAGTTGCATTGATAATTCAGCAAATCCATTCTGAGAGTTAGTGTTGATGTGTGGAAGGGAAATAAATCAGGAGTGATTTAGGCACATAAAAGAAGTGAGGATAGAAGTGGAGTTTAATAAAGGGGTAGATAACCTAGAGGAAAATTTGGAGGTAGAGAAGCTGCTGTAATTACTGACCCCATTCCTGCCTGGGATTAGTATTATGAAGTGGTGGATGGGACAGTAAGGATAGTGCAATTAATCTTGGTTTGCTTTCTAACTTTGCCTAGATTATGTATTGAAAATAATGAATTTGTGAATAGGTGCATTAAAAGGTGAGATTTTAAATTTATGCGAAAGTGTTTCAACTTTATACTGGAGGCAAACCACAGGTTTTAAGGATTTTGAAGCAGAATTGTGATCAAATGCTAATTTGGGAAGATTAATATGAAGGTGTTCAGGTTACACTGGAGAGTGGGAGTGACTAAATGTAGGTAGACAAGTTAGACTATTGAACTGGCCCATGTGTTAGATGATGAAGCCACTTCTAAGGTAGTGTCAGTGATTAAGAAAAAGAAGGTACACTTTCAAAAACTGTCATGGATGAAGAATCGACAGGAATGGGTTACCTGTTAGATTTTTACGTGTGGCATGGGAAGGGGAAAATACAGGGAGTAACCAAGACCATTGACAGTGGTAAGCAGGTTTTAAAGAAGGAGCCGCTTTGGGGGAAAGTTCTAATTTTAAATCTAAGAATAACACATTTTGTAGATAGAAAATAAGTTATTATTCTGATTTTACATAATTTAAGTGATTTGTCTAAGTTTACTCAGTCAATTAGCAATAAAACTAGGCTTAGAACCAATAGATGAGTTCGAATTCAGTATATTTTCTACACAGATATTCATTCTCATTTGCATCAAGACTCTATCTCCATAAGACATTTCTATTCAATTTCTACAGATAATTTCAGAGAATCGTTTTCCTATATTAGATATAAACTGAGGTAGCTTTAAAGAAACCCAGGACTTTCAGCCTTCATGTGTACCACTTCTTGGCAGTCTAGGGTACTTAATCCATTCTTAATTTTCTAGATTAGAAACAGATTACAGTATTTTATAGAGTATTCTACCATTCAAGGCACTTTACTTAGTCACTAAATTTTTTCTTTCTGTACATAAAGCGGTTAATGAGTATTGACAGCCTTAATTGTGATTGCTTCCAAAGCTGGAGGCTACTTATTTCAACAAAGAGTTTCTTTATAAACATGACATTAATAAAGCTTGCATTAATTAAGTTGTAGATGGTTTTTAGAAGTCAATTTGTTGAAACTTGTCAAGAGAAAAGCCAAAAAACTCCAATGGGAATATGTGTTGTGAATTCATGAGTACAAAAACAAAATTAGAATAATTGTGGGAAATCAGTTGGGAAATATATATATATATATATATATATATATATTTACATATATATCAATTAATTTAGTGGTTTACATCCTGGCCATACCTCTTGTTAGTTGGGTTATTGTTCGCAGATTATTTATCCTTTGTGAGCTCAGTTTTCTCGTCTTTAAAATGAGGCTAATAATGCCTATTTTGTAAAGTCTATTGTGTGAATTGCATAAGTATATAGAAAGTTTGTAGGACAGTATGTGAAACATGGTAAGCGCTCTGTAAGTGTTAGATATTATGTTGTTTTTGTTGTTATTGCTGTTCCATAATCCGATTGTTAAGAACATGGTCTGCTCTTCATTTCTAGCTAACAACCTTGAAACGGAGGATTCAGATTACCTGATTTTGAATTGATTTCTCATTGTATTGGTTGTTTGACCTTGAAAAATGATATTTAGCTTCTCCACCTTATTTTCATTGTCCAAATAAATAAGTATAATAATAGACCTACCTCACTGAAAATAAAACTTATCTATGTTATATTTCTTATCATGTCTAAAAGGTAATAAGTTACAGTCTTCTTTTTACAAATAAGGAAATCATGACTTAAGAGTTGTTAAGTGCCTGGTCCATGATTCTACACTAAGTATTTGGGAGACCTGTGACCTAACCCAAGCCAATATTTTTAACACTATATTTCCTCCATTAACATCACCAAAATCATCCTCTTGATTTCTATTCTCTCTGACATTATTATCTTATTTGAGACCTTCATAATTTACTGGATTACTGCAAAAGCATGGTGACACCTGTCATTCCTCTCCAATGCAATATTTTTTATTTTTTCAAGAATGAATTTCATAAAACTAAATTCTAATCAAGTCACATGTGTGCCTAAAACTTTTCATTATTGAGTGGTTGTCCATTGTCTAAAGGCAACATCTATTTTAAAAGATATATATTTTAAATATGTATATTTAAAAAATACATTCTGAAGACCAACACAGATCTACTGAATCAGAATCACGGCTGCTGTGGCTTTTGGATTAAAAGACTACAGGATAAATTTTAAGCTCTTTAGAGTAACACATAAGACATTATATGATTTTACCCCTTCCTACCTCTTTGTCATGATCCTTTCCTTCCTCTGTTCCCTATCATTCCCTCCAGCAACACACATGTGATTATACACACACACACACACACACACACTCACACACAGAATCTACTCATCTGCAAATGTATACATGTACACATCTAGCTACTAGCTTAGAAATTTGGGCAAGGAACTAAATCACTCTAGGCCTCATTTTCTCATCTGAACTATGTGAATGACAAAATATTTTTGTGAGGATTATATAAAATAATGAAATTAAATATTTAGCAGAGTACTTGACTCAAAATATGTTCTGAACTATTATTATTAATATTACTATATATTACCTTAAGACATACTTTTGTTTATGGGAACATCTGTTCCATACTTGCTAATTCTAGTTTCTAAATTAAAACCATAATTAACAGTGGCCTTCAAATAGATAGTAGATTCCTCTAACATTTTTATTTGGAAAGCCTATACTTTCACATTTTATTTTTTTTATGTAAATTTTATTTATTTATTTATTTTCAGGAAGATCATCCCTGAGCTAACATCTGCCAATTTTCCTATTTTTGCCGAGGAAGACTGGCCCTGAGCTAACATCTAATGCCAATCTTCCTCCTTTTTTCCCCTTTTTCTCCCCAAAGTCCTGGTATATAGTCGTATGTCATAGTTGCACATCCTTCTAGTTGCTTTATATGGGACGCCGCCACAGCATGGCCTGACAAGCGGTGTGTCAGTTCTCCCCCAGGATCCAAACCTGGGCCGCTGAAGCGGAGTGTGTGCACTGCACCGCCACACCACCGGACTGGCCCCTACTTTCACATTTTAAACAGAATCTCATATTAAGTACTTTCTTATGTTTCTAAAAATGGAAAATGTATGGTCATATACTTTGTTATATGGCAAAATGTTTGATAATTTCCAATCACCTTAATCATGGAGTATGGTTGGACTATTCTTAATACAAGGCTGGCTTTTCTCTGTGAGCTGGCTTTCTCTCTATCCCCCACAAAGCTAATGGGAAGAGAAGGAAGAGAGAGAAAGAAATGCTGCACTTCACATGTTCAGTTTGTGATGTTGTCCAAATATGCTGCCTTATTTTGTTCTTGTAACCGGCAGGGACATTAAAATGTCTGGAGATTTTCTTCCCACACAGGCAAAAAATCTAGAAGATTACAGAATGCTTCCTCCGTTTTAAGGCATTGGCTAGAAATAAAGAGAGGGACAAAGGATAGAACTTTTTTTTCTCTTGCTTTCATACTGTATAATTTCTCCCACACAAGAGCTCTCTGAGGACCTGATGTTATTCTGATAATAAAGTTAAGTAACCTTATAATATAAATAAAGTAACATTATAATATAAATAACAGCAAACTCGTATGTACAAACATGTCACAATTAAAATATTTTATGTGACATATTTGGTCATTAAAAAAGTATAAGTTTTGAATATTAGAGGACTTAGCTTAAATAAACAAGTTTTTCAATTCGTTTCTCTTCCGTTCTGTGAACACTGTACATCAGAATGACATGCAGGTAGACATTTATATTTTTCTTCATGTCATCAAGGTAAAATGTCCAGATTTCCTCTATAAAAATTTACACGTGGAACACTGTTTTAAGGTTTAGATAAGTTCAAATTTCCCAGGGAAAATTCCAAAGCCATCTTTAATATTTCTGCAAATTTCTAGGCAGAAATGTTTATTTTGGTATGATTGTCTTTAGCTCCTAATTGTTGCCTTTGTTGGACGACTGTCTTCTGTTATGAATGTTGAATTTCTTGCTTTGCATGTTCTCCAAATTGGAATTAAGTATCTTTCCTCAAGTGTCACACTCATAAACCCTGTTACAATGCACTTTAAATATTAGACAACTTTTTTTATAATGAGTGATATAGCTATTCCACAGTATTGCAGTCTTTCTTCCCCTTTTCTATTTTGTTCTCACCCATTCTTGAATTTCTGATATTTTCAAACATCAAACAATTTATGGTTGCCTTTTTTGCCTTGTTTCTGCTAAAACATGCCTTCCAAATATCAACTTCTTTCCCATGAAGCTTTGTGAAATAATCCTAAACAAAGAATGTCCCCCCCTTAAAAGAAATTCTGTTTCCATTTGTTTAGAAAACATTTCTTTATCCCACTGCATACACAACCTTGAATTACTTGCCTATATCTGAGCTTGTTTCACATTTCTGTCTCTAGGATTTTTGTAGTGTAGTAACAATAGTTTATTCTTCGTTAACCCTCAAAATCTTACTTATGACATTTAAGCAACTGCATTCTTCCAGTTTGTTATCCTACTTTTTCCACAATTTGCAATGAAGACATAGCACTAATGAAAAATGTAACACTGAATAATAATGTGAATTATCAAAGTGTATCTACTTTAAAATAAATATTTTAAGAATAATCTGTTTGTGTTCACATTTAATTAAGACACTTTTTACTTACCTCTGCTCATGTTCATTAAAAAGATGAAAACCCAATTGCAAATATTTTGTGTTATATGGTTTGATTTAAAAATTTTGTTCAGTAATCCTTGTGACTAATAATGCGTAGATTCCTGGCCAGGGTAAGTTGTGACTATGGCAGAAAGCTAAACTAACATTCAATATGTAGATAACTTGTGATCTTGTCATTTAAATCTGAGCTCTGCATAAATAATTTATTAATAAATGAGAATACAGATGTCTGATACGAGCAAATAGACAAAGAATTTGCCCATTAGAGACATACTTTGGAAATGTTTTTTATGAATCCTAGGGCTTCTCTGCCTGAAACTGAAATGACATATGCTATATGCTAATGGAAATGAATTAAATATAGACTTGAGTTTCCTGAATACACTTCTTTCATTCTCTGAGTAGTTTATTCTATAAGTATCGAGCTCTGTTCTAATTCACTAGGAAAGCCAATCGGCCTTCGGATTTTCTTTGTCAAAATAAAATATTTAAATTGGGATGGGACTATTTGAATTTTCTATTTCTTCTTGAGTTAGTTTTGGTAATTTATGTCATTCAGAATATTCGAACATTTCATCTAGGTTGTCAAATTTAGTGCATAAAATTATTCACAGTATTCTTTCCTTAATCTTTTTATCATCGGTAGTAACGTCTCCTCTCTCATGACTGATATTGGTAACTTGGGTAGTTTCTTTTGCTTTATAAGTTTAACTAGCATTTATTAATTATGTTGAACTTTTAAAAGGACCAGTTCCTGGTTTTGTTGCTTTTCTTTATTTTTTGCTTTTTATCTATTTCAGTGAATCCCATATTTATCTTTATTGTTTTCTTCTTTCAACATAATTTGATTGTAATATGCTCTTTTGTTTTTCTAGCACCATAAGGTAGAAGCTTGAAACATTGATTTTTTTGTGTAATTTTTCTCTAATATAAGCATTTAAACCTGTAAATTTTCCTCTGAACACTACTTTAGCTGCATACCACAACTTTTAACATGTTGCATTTTCAATTTCTTTCATGTTTAAAATATTTTCTTAATTCCCTTGAGACTTCCTCTTTGTCCCATGGGCTATTTGGTAGTGTGTTACTTAATTTCCAAATACTTGAAAATTTTCATATATCTTTCTGTTATCGATTTCTAGTTTAATTCCATTGTTATAGAAATAATAGTTTGTGTGATTTCATTTCTTTTACATTTATTTAGAACTACTTCATACATAATCTATCTGTCTATTGATGAATAATCTGTGTGCTCTTGAAAAGAATGTTTATTCTTTTCTTATTGGGTAAAGTGGTCTCTAAATGTTAATTAAGTTATTTTTATAGTGTTATTTAAGTCTTCTAAACTCCTATGTGTTCTGTCAATCACTTAGAGAAAAGTGTTGAAATACTCAACTATAATTGTGAATTTGTTTATTTCTTCTTTTTGTACTCACAGATTTTGCTTCATGTATTATTGAGTTATGTATTAGTTGCATGACCGTTAGGAGTCTTTATGACTTATTGATGAAATGACTCATTTATCATTATGAAATGTTTCTCTTTATTCCTAGTAATAATCCTTGTTCTGAAGGCTATAATGTTTGATATTAGTATAGCCACTTTAATTTCTTTTGATTAATGTTTGTTTGGAATATCTTTTTAAATCTTGCTCTTAAGCTATATTTCCTTTATATTTTAAATGAGTTTCTTATAGATAGAATAAAGTTTTGTGTTGCTTTTTCTTTATCCAATCATATGATCTCAGTCTTTTAACTGGAGATTTACTTGTATATGTAATATATTTATTGAAATAGTTGGTTTAAATCTACTGACTTTTTATTTGTCCCATCTTTTCTTTGACCCTTTTTGTCTTTTTTTCCTGCCTTATTTTGGATTAATTGCATAATTTTAGTATTCTATTTTATTTCCATTATTGACATTCGCTATACATCTGTTCCCCACTTTCAGTCTTTTGTGATAGTAATTATTTATGGCCTGCCAGACACAGCTGTCTCTGAGTTTATTTTTTCTGAAAAAGTCTTAAATTTCCCTTCATTTTAAAAATAAATTTTCACTGGCTTAACAATTATAGCTTTTCAGTTGGTTTTGTTTGTTTTTTCTGCCTTCACAGATGCTTTCCCATTGTTGCATAGCTTACATGGTTTCTGACAGGAAGTCTAACATCCTTCCTATGTTACAAAATTTGTCTATTTTCTCTGGTTGTTTTTAAGGAGTTGGTTTATCTTTATCACTGATTTTAAGCAAATTGAATTTGATGTGACTTCTTTTGGTTTTCTTTCTTTTTATCCTGCTTTACTTTCATTGAGGTTTTTGGATCCATGGTTTTATTTATAGTTTTTATAAAACTAGGACAATGTTCTTTAAATATTGTTTGTGTCTCCTCTTCTCTCTCTTCTCCTTCTGATATCCCAATTACATGTGTATTAGACTATATGATATTGTTTGAAAAATCACTAATAATCTATTCATTCATTCTGTCTTTTTTTCCTCTTTGTGCTTCATTTTTATTAGGTTCTATTGTGATGTGATCAAATACAGTTGTCTTTCTTCTTGAAGGGTCTAAACCACTGTTAATCTAATCAAGTAAAATTTACATACTTTACATCATACTTTTTTTTCATTTCTAGAAGTTACATTTGGTTATTTTTGTTATGTATTCTATTTTCTTCTTTGTTAAGTCTGCATTTTCCAGTAAATACTTGAGCATATTCATTACGTTTGCAATGGCTATTTTAAAGGTCTTCTCTGCTAATAGCAGAACGTCTGTTATTTCTAGGTATGTTTATACTGCTGAGCCTTCTCCTGCTTATAAGTCACACTTTTCTTTTCATATCTGGTAATTATTTATTGGATTATGAACATTTTTAACTTTACATTTGTGAGAGTCAGAATTTGTTGTATTCATTCAAAGAGTGTTGGACTTTGTTCTGGTAGGCAGTTTAGTTGCTTGGAAATAAGTTTGATACTTTTAAGGATCATTTCTACTAGGGCAGATCCAGAGTAATTGATAATATAAGCTTCATTTACTCCCATCATTAATGTGTCATCCTTCTGAGGTTTCTACTGAATGCCTTGTGGATTCTTCCTGAAGGTTGGAATCTTGAATGTTTCCTGGACCTACCTGAGTTTGGAGAATTGTTAATCTCACTCCTCCCCTCCCAGTATATTTCTTCCTGGATGTTGTTATTTTCCCATCCTCTTGTAGTTTCTCCAAATATATGTGCCAAATAGGTTTAAGTCAAACACTCGAGGTGACCCTTATACTAGTTTATGAAGGTTTGTTTTTTTTTTTTTTTTTTATAGCTCCCTTCTCTCTGGAATTCTGCCCTGCAACTTCTAGCCACTGTGGCCGCTCCAAATTTCAATTTCTATCTCCTCAGTGCAGAGAGAACTTAGGGGTCTATTTGGGTTCTCTCAATCTGTGGCATGATCTGGAATTACCTCTAGGCTAAAAGCTAAAGTAGTTGCATGTCTCACCTTGGATGTTTCCCTTTTCCCAGGGCCCACAATCTGTGATATCTGTTTCCTAATGTCTGTGATAACTGTTTTCCAGTGTTTCACATATTTTGTCTAGTTCTCAAGATAATCAAAATTCAAAGAGAAAACAAGACACTGTAATTCCCTCATGTCTGTAAACAGATACATTTTTATAATCTCACTTTAAAATCAGCCACCATCATGGAAGATTGTGTGTGTTATTCACGCCCACTTTATTAATAAGACAATTGAGCCCAGTGAGGGTTAGTAACTTGCTTAAGGTGAGTGACTTGCTTAAGGTTAGTAACTTGCTTAAAGTGAACGGTGGAGTACAGTTTAAAAATCAGTCAGTCTGGAGCTCATGTTCTTAACCAAATTAGCTGTTCTACTAAATCAATCTTCCAAACAAATTACAAATTTAGTTATCAGATATCCCTCTGATATCTAGCAAAATAGTGAAAGTAGTTTAACTTTTCCTGATATACTAAACATCCAGACTTCAAACTGAATAAAACTATTATATTATGTCACTAATCTAAAAGGAAGCAGGAGATTTCAACCTACTTTTGAAAAAGGCAAAGGTAAGCATCATTGTTTCCAAACTGAAAACAGTCATTCATTCATTCAATAAAGATTTATTGATGTTGGCAATGTTCTAGTTGCTGATGACAATATCCTTGTAGAGAGATTTTTACAGTAATTTAATCAGTAAGCTAAAAAACTCTCTAAATCACTTAGTCATTTCTTGCAAAGTCAAAGGCAAATGAGATTGTAGGCATCTTTAGGGTGTGAACCAGGACTGAATTATCTTTACATCCTCTAAAACAGCTACTTCAGGAGCTCTGTAAATGTTAAATTTAATTGAAAGGCAGTTAAGGGAGTTTGATTTTTAGTCTATTTTTTGCCTACATTTCCTTGACTTGCCTAGAAAACTAAGAAGGCTACATTTCTTCTCTAAAAAACAGAAGTTAGTATTTTTTTTTTAAGTGATAAGTGGTGACAAATTATATCTGACTTTTCCCTGAGCGACCATTTTACTTAAGTGGTAAAAATGTACCAAAAAAGAGGGTTGTAAAAGAATATGCAAGACTTTTCTGATGATATTTTGCCTCTACATTATCAAATCAGTGCACTGCATTCTCTACAACTTATTTTTTTTTTTTCACAAAGGTTCATTTGTGCACATTTTCTTGGTTTATCTGGTTTCAGAACTGCATGGTTACTTTATTTTGCTCACTTCTTTTTTTTTTAAAGATTTTATTTATTTATTTTTCCCCCCAAAGCCCCAGTAGATAGTTGTATGTCATAGCTGCACTTCCTTCCAGTTGCTGTATGTGGGACGGAGCCCCAGCATGGCCGGAGAAGTGGTGCGCGCCGGGGATCCGAACTCGGGCCGCCAGCAGTGGAGCGCGTGCACTTAACTGCTAAGCCACGGGGCCGGCCCTATTTTGCTCACTTCTAAATTGTTAATTTACTGTTTGTGAGCTATTGACAGTAGAATAAATGCAATTACTCTGGTTGCAAGAATTAAACCATAAAAAGAGTGAGGAATTAATATCAAAATGCACTGACCAGTTTTTCTCAAGTGTGACTACAGGCATTTATTAACTCAAAATTCAGTTCTCTTCCACAACGTGTCTGAGTTAAAAACAGACTGAGGGGCCGGCCCAATGCCTTAACGGTTAAGTGCTCACGCTCCGCTACTGGCGGCCCGGGTTCCGGTACGGGCCGCACTGATGCTTCTCCGGCCATGCTGAGGCCGCGTCCTACATACAGCAACTAGAGGGATGTGCAACTACGACATACAACTATCTACTGGGGCTTTGGGGAAAAAAAGGGAGGAGGATTGGCAATAGATGTTAGCTCAGAGCCGGTCTTCCTCAGCAAAAAGAGGAGGATTAGCATGGATGTTAGCTCAGGACTGATCTTCCTCACAAAAAAAAAAAAAACAGACTGAATGTTGAGTAGGAATGACTCTTTTCAGGATGGTAGTTAACATTTAAATACTCTTAAATCCTTGAGTTCAAGTAATATTGGACTGAGAAACTAAATGAAAGAGGCTTTTTTTTTTTCTGTGCCTGGATTATCACTCCAATATTTTTTTAAACGGATGCTAACTTGATATTTAGCCACTGTGTATGTTTAACTATAGGAAGTGATGAACGAAAACTGAATGAATAACATAGAGAAATATGTCAATTCATAATTTGCCATCATATTTACAGCATTTTTGAGTTGAAAAGGAGATATTTACTTCAAACCCCAATTTATTTTCAAAGTATCTGATGTTCAGAGATTAAGAGATTTACCCAAAGTAATATGCAGCTAGTCAGTCAGAATTTCTGGGGAATAGTCCAGGATTTTTCCATCAATCTGTACTGAGTCCTTTCTTTGCCTTTAGCTAGTCATAAGACATCAAAATCATCATCTCTTTAAAGCCTTCAGAAAATGTCTATGATTAACCTCCTGTGCTGGGGTGAGAAACAGTTTCTCACACAAGAGTTTACACCTCATTGGCAGTTTCCTATGAGAATCCAAAGTGGAGTTGGGTGAAGAAAGGAAGCACAATGCATAAGAAAGTAGAATCAGAAGTACTATTAGAGAGAAAGGGCTACTTGAAAAAATATGGTAACTGGTTTAGATGAATTGATGAAGCAAGATAAAGATGAATGATTCAGGCTGACAGAAAATGGATTTAGGGTTTTTGAATAGAGCGTAAACTGATGGAGAAAGACAAAGTATATCCACTTCCAATTAAAGAAGTTAGATATATTCCAACTTATATTTTTATCACAATCTGCTATTATTTATTTCTCAGAATATTGTGACTCTATGAAAACACACAAAAAATTCAGGGTTTGAAAACTTACTTTTAATAATGAAAAATCTTATGAACTGGCTCTCAGTGGGGAGTTTATTTTTTCTGTTTGCTTGTTTTGCTTTATTTTTATTTTTAGATTAAATGAATCAGATTAATTGGACATATTGTTTTAAAAAAGACCAATTCAATGTTTCTCAATCATAGTTCACAGACCAAAGAATCTTTATATGTCTCTAATTTAATTTCTGGTGTCAGCAGGACCAAAAGAACACAAATCAAAAATCCCTGATATAAAATATATTGCCAAATACTGCTCCAAATTGTTCCTCAAATCTCAAAGAGACAAGTGGACAGGTTCCAAGATACAGAACACATTTACAAACCAGAAATTGTTAAATAAGTCCATTATATATTTGAAATTCTAAACTCTTTCATTTTTAAAATGAAATAGCTAGACAAGAAAGTGTAGCATAATAAAATCACAAGAAAGCACTAAATGTAGAATAATGTTTACCTTACTTAGCTTCAATGAGGCAGGTAACCAAAATTTCAAGAAAATGAAATTATGATTAAAATCAGTATTTTTGATGAAAACCTTTCTAATATCTATTCTACTCCCTGGTATTCCAAAAAGGACACTGAACATAATTTAATCATTTCTTGTACTGTGTGAGAGCAAAGTTCATGACTATCTTTTAGTTATTCTATTCCCTACATTGAACTCACATTTTGAGCTGTTACTTCTCCTGCTGCCATTGTACCTGACTTTAATGGTTTCCTCCAGTTTCTTCCTGGTTCGTTACTTCTAATCTCTTCTGAGCCAGGAAACCAGGTGACCATTCTGTATGTTAAAGCAAAGCCACCAATCTCTGATTGAGAAAAATGCATAGTTAAAGGTTAAGATTTTTGTGGCCGCTATTTTAGGAACTTCTTAAAACTTTATCCCTGTTTCTGAGATTACGTCTATGTTCTTTTTTTTTTTTTTTCTGAGGAAGACCGGCTCTGAGGTAACATCTATTGCCAATCCTCCTCCTTCTTTTTTTTTCCCCCCAAAGCCCCAGTAGATAGTTATATGTCATAGTTGCACATCCTTCTAGTTGCTGTATGTGGGACACGGCCTCAGCATGGCTGGAGAAGCAGTGCGTCGGTGCGCGCCCGGGATCCGAATCCAGGCCGCCAGTAGCGGAGCACACGCACTTAACCGCTAAGCCATGGGACGGGCCCCTATGTCTATGTTCTGGAAGGCTGAGGTTTTATTTTAATTTTCTTTGAACATGTATATGACATATTCTAAGAAATTTGTAAATTAGACAGTTTTATTTAAATTGAAGCAAGTCTGGCACTTAAAAACGTGTCATTTTAGAAAATTTACATTGTAAAAGCCAATAGTTAAATGTTGAGGGGAAAAAAAAGAAGTGTAACGGTAATTTGTTCCCATCAGAACATAGAATTATCCTTCAAGGTTGAGTGGATATAATTGGCCATCATATAACTCTCTTGACAAATAGTGCCTTCAGGCAGTGTGACTGTAATAATTGTTCAATTACATACTTTTGGCTTTCAAATGACCAAAGCCATTATTATGCATCATATTAATAGATATACAGGCATATTTTAAGCACATGGATAAAATGTTTTTCTTTGGAGGATGAGTTTAGCTTTGAAATTAAGCTGTATTGTAATTACCTGTAATTTTTAGTAATTGTAATTTAATTCCCTCTAATATAATAATGATGATTACTCTCTAATCAAATAATTTTACCAAATGCAATCTCTGTCATCCAATCGAACTGCAAGAAGACTGATCCTTGTTGAATTTAAGAAAACTGGTAAAAGAAGTATTTATTTTTGTTAAAATAACAATTGTGTATTTCAACCATACAACATCTAGGATTTGAAATGTGTTGACTGTATCTGGCATACTCTGAGGACAGAGATGTTCAAAATACTTGAAGTATTGGTATTTTTATAAACTCATGTTATTGACCACATAAGTTTACATTTATAAAATAATATTCAAATCTATAAATAATCCATAACTAGAAATATTGTTAAACTGAGTTTAACTGTTTGTTTTATTGTTATCCTTTATATAAAGAAAATTGAAGGGATCCTATCTTCTATTTATCATACTCTCATTGAAAATATTAAGTAAGTTGGTTTACACTACTGTTATTGTCCTTTGCAGAGGAAGTCTCTCAAACATGACACTGTATTTCCATAGGAATAACGTCCGTTATTCTTGAAGGGCTTCATCCTATGTAGCCCATCGGAAGAGTGAGATACCAGGTGACAACGTGAATTAAAATGAGAGGTGGTTTGCCATAGTTATCATTGCAAGCCTGAAATCTGTGACATATTTACTTTCATACATGTGACATTTGGAATTCAAGGTTTGTTATTTACGGAAATGATGAAATGATCACTAAAAAAAACCCTTACTGTGTATTACAGAATTGTAATGCAGAATCTCAAACAAGCTAAAACAAAATTGCAACTGAGGCAGGAAACTTAGTAAAGATACAATTAGTGACTTCTTAATAAGGCAAAGGCTTTATATTTGAGGCTCTCAAGTCATTGAGGCCAACTTTATTCTTTTTTGTAAAAGCAAAGTGACACATGAATGTTATCTGGAAAATCCTGTCTAATACTTTGTTTGACTCTTATGTTCTAAAAGAATTTCAGTTTGAATATCTAGAAAAATGGGCAAAAGGAGTACTGTCGAGTTTTTATTTAATTATTTGAACAAATATGTCCAAGTTTTCTGCTTAGCAATGGCTTCCTTTAGATTTGTGTTATTGCATGTGGAGTGTCTCAATTTACTGCCCAGTTATACTAATATATATTAAATACATTTTAAAAGCATTTCCTATCCACTATCTCATTTGAGATACATAATCATCCTTGCTCCCTAGGATTTCAAACTGAAATTCGACTGAGTTTATGAAGCTAGTTTTGTTCATTAGCAACCTTTTTCTGAAATTTAGGTAACAGCTGTTTAGTTTTAAATAGAACACATTCATGACTTCTTTGGAAAGTGTTGAGATGGGTGAGTTACAAGATGGAGGAAGGCACATTCCATTCTGAGAAAGAGAGCTCCTCATATTTCCTGTCTGATCTAAATTTTAAAGTGGAAATTTGATTTTATTAAAAAAAATTCAATTCCCATCTTATACTGATTGCCAAAAGAATATTTCAATAAATAATTTCTTTAAATTATATGTATATATATATATATATTTTGAGGGAACACAAAAGTATATATACACACACATGTTATGGGTTGAATTGTGTTCCCTCAAATTTCATATGTTGAATCCCTAATCCCCAGTACCCCAGATTGTGATTATACTTGGAGACAGAGCTTTTAAAGAGATTAAATGAGGTTATATGGGTAGGCCTTAATCCAATCTTACTGGTACCCTCATAAGAAGATGAAATTTACACACATAAAGTGACACCACGGACACAGGAGCACAGAAAAAAGGTTATGTGAGAATGAAGTGAGAAGGTGGCCATCTGGAAGCCAAGGAGACAGGTCTCAGAAAATAACAAATCTCCAGATCTGTGAGAAAATAAATTTTTGTTTTTTAAGCCAACCAGTGTGTGTTATTTTGTTATGGCAGCCCTAGCAGACTAATATATATATATGTATATATATATGTATACATATATATATATACATTCCACCATTGCACACTATTCTGCATCCCATTGCCAAGTGATAATGTAATATTAAAAATAAAAAATTTTAACTCCAGTGCAATATTGATGACAGTTTTCATCAACATAAGTTCTTCAGAAAGCAATGTATAATATATCCGGCAAACATAAAATATACATAAACAATTATCTATCATTTCAATTCCTAGGTACATACCAAAAACCTCGTGTGGAAGGAGACATTCATACACTGTAATGGCAAAAAATATAAAAATTGATCTAAATGCCCATCAGTAGAGGTATATATAAGAATATTATGGTATATGGATACAATGGAATACTAATATATATGTTAAAATGAGTGAAATAGGTCTGTATGCAGCAACATGAATATAAATGAAGAACACAATATTGAGTGAAAAAGCAAATTGCACAAAGATACAAGCAGTATAACGCCATTAATACATATTTAAAACCTACAGACCCAAAACCCAACAGTATATATTATTTGCTTATATATACATATATGTTATAAAATATTAAACCATATTATAATTATAAAAATATTCGTAATAGTGATATGGTCTTGTGAGGTTGGGAGGAGAATTGGACAGAGAAAAATAAGAGGGTTTAAACAACGAACTCCTTGTTAAATACATACGTAATATGAAATAAAAAATGAAAAATGTTTTCATTAATATAATTTTGTTAATTGTAGGAAGTGATGGGTGTTTGTTGCAGTTTTTAACATATTTTTCCTGAAATTTTTAGTGAATATAAATAAAGAAACAAAGGAACTCTAGCAGAATGATTGCATCATGTACTTTTAGAAGCACTGAAACTTTCCACACAGTGACTAAAAACTAAGATCTATTCGGAGAAACTTCCTCTAAGACTTGAATTTTCGGTTTGTGTGACCCTATGTTCTGGACATTGTTATACTATTTAAATGCAATTGACATCAATTTTAAAATAGCATTAATTAAAAAAATGATAAATGTAAGGGTGACATTACTTAAGATTGAATGGCCATTATTCAGATTATTTTCTGAAAATGCTTTTTTTGTTTGTTTCTGTCATTTCTTGAGGATAAGGAGGAGTTTTTTGTTTTTTTGTTTTTCACTTATTTCTATTCTGGTCTGATTTGTCTCTGAGTATAAAGACAAGCCTGCTGAAATGTATAGACAGGAAGGCATTGTTGAGCAGAAGAATAAGCCCTACTGGGAATTTCACAGCTAGTTTCTGCTAGGTAAGCACATGAGCTTCTAAATTTCTCATGGATGAAAGTAATGCGTGTAATACACTAAGCCTTCCCTGAAGTTTAAAATTAGAGGTGATCTTGCTTAAAATGCAAGATTTGCAGTCTACCTTAAAGTAAGGTGGTATTGTAGTAATTTACCAACTTTTACAAAATCGATACAGTCATTTCTAGCCTGTCCAGCTCTCTCAAATTTTGCATTTTTGACATTTTTGCAAAATTATCTCCTAGCATCTCTGTAGTAATTCGCATTGATTGCAATGCACTTGATCAGAGACAAAGCAATAAACTGCAGGTCCCAATGCTGCTAAAGTCAGCAAATAAGTCAGTTATGGTTTCATTTTCTATTTTTGCTTTTTTAGGCCTTTTTTTAAAGTAAGTTTTGCATAAGGGAATTTTTGTGTTCTTGAACTTAGAAACCATCTTCACACGAAGCTTGGCTAAACCATCTAAGCTAACTTCATTATCCCAAATGTTAATAATTGCATTTCAATAACGGCTTTCATTAAAGTACCTCCAGGCGCTTAACACACATCAATTAAGGTACAGCACGCCCCTGTGAAACAGGTCAGGATTATTATATCCTCTGAGACACAATGAGGTTACTGACTGAAGGTCATGGAACAAATTAACAACCAAGAAAGTAGTAGAAGACCACAGTTCAAACTAAACTCTTGTTTTCTCTCTTAATATTATATTTGGTTACCTAAATGCTATCTGCAGTTCATTTGCCTGTAATTATAAATGACGTGGAAATTTAATACTTCAAATACTGTGAACTTAAAATACATAACTACTTAAAATATGTAACTACTACTTAAAATACATAACTATAGGTAGCTTAACCAATTCAGATCTACACAATATTGATCAATCAATGTATAATTTTTAAACATTGCTTGGGTTTTATACTGCCTGCTCGTGACAAATCATTATTCCAAGCCACTTGAATTTTTAAATATGAATGCTGGTATTTATCCTCATATATAATTTTCTCGTAAATCCTCTAAGATTATACTTATATATGGGTTAAATTACCTCTTTTACTTCCTATAGAAGCCAAGTCAGTACTCTAATTACACATAGTGAATAGCTGATCACTGTCACACCCTGGCAGGAACTAAAATAAATAGTTAATAAAGAAATAATTGCTTCTTGATGGAGTATTTGGTAGTACCTACTTGGAAAAGTATCTCCCTTTGACAGGCATTTTATTATGGAGCACTAGAGCAGAGTTCAGAGAAACTCAGCTGGAAAAGTTTTGGTAAAAGGAAACTAAAATGATGGAAAGATTGGTGAGACACTCATACATACTCAGGCAACAAAAGTAGGACTTGTGAATCTAGGAAGATGAAAGTTCTGGAAGATATGGTAAAATTCTATAAAACCAAGAAATGTGTTGCAAAAGGTGTTCAGGGCCTTGAAATAGGACCATACCATTTCTTAAATTTTGATAGAGGCATCTTAGAACCATGGGAAATATCTATTTAAAGAGCAGGCAATAATCATATGATGAATGTGTTAATCTCCCAAAAATGATACTATCAGAGAGTATAAAAGATTCAAAATTGTGTTAGATACATTCCATAATGATAGTTTAAATTTATACATAACTTACCGGAACAGATGTTTCAGAGAAACACCACATTGTAAAAGTTATTATATTATCTGGGTTATTTATGGGGCTTATATCTTGGAAACTAGATATTAAATATTCATTCTGTTTGTATAAGATGATTATCCATATAGACCACTTAAGTGATTTGAATAAATCACTTGGTCACTGACTATGTTGAGGCAAAGATGTACCATTTTCCCTGACAACTGACGGTCTGTTTCATTACCTAACCTCTCAACTTCTATATCACATTTCTGTTATAGGCAAAGATGTTATACGTGTTTAGTGGTTAAATATCAGAGCTATGCCTGTGGATAAATAGACTGCTAAGGCTTTGTATGTTTATTCAGTTTAAATCACTACTTAATTCAATTAAAATATTCTTTGTAATTAATTTGCTCTCTTTGGGGTTTCCTTATGCCATAGGTATTTTTTTTATTTTTTTTATTTTAGTCTTTTCATTAATCCCCCAAAAAACCAGTGAAGAAAGGGGAAAAATACCTTTTAGCATGAAAACTTAAAGGGGTAGAAAAGCTTAATGCAGAATATGATGCTTATATATAACATGTAGATGACGATGTTAATGATGAAGTGATTTGGTCCCTAAAAGCCCACTTCACCCAAGATGGTTTCTTTAGTACTCAATCATTTTATGAAAACTTGAGCAAGGTAGATGTCACAGGCTCTGGACTCTGCATAGTTTTCTCCTAATCAGCACCAGGCATCATGCAAATTGCCTGTTCATTATTTACCAATTACAGATAAGGTTAGTAACGGTGGGTGAGTGACAATACCTACTAAATTTACATCCTTTTGAATTTCATATGGCAAGCTCTGACTCACATTTTGTGGGCCAGCAAATATAAAGAAACCATGGGATAATTCTAAAACCAAATTCTAAAATAAAAATCAACATTACAATTTGAACTTTGTTTATTTAAAACAGAATTGACTTGGGGGTTGGCCAGGTGGTGTAGTGGTTAAGTTTGAGCACTTCGCTTCTGCTGCCCGGGGTTTGCAAGTTCGAACCTGTGCACCGCTCATCAAGCCATGCTGTGGCGGCATCCCACATACAAAGTGGAGGAGATGGACACAGGTGTTAGCTCAGGGCCAATCTTCCTCACACACACACAAAAAACCCAGAATTGACTAAAAATTCAGTGATATTGTAACATTTTTAAAAATTTTAGTCCGTGGTAGGGCCACATATAAACCAAGAAAACCTACTAACCATTCCAGAAGGTGAGGGAGTCCTCAATGGTAAACTTATAGCAAGTACAGTTTTCCATTTTTAAGCATGCCAGTTATGAACAAACTAGTATGGGCTGAGTAAAGGACATAGAGCGAGAGGTGACGGGAAACAGCGACTACTGTTAATTCCAAATGATTGTTTGAACTATACTTCTATACTAGTGTTGAGGTAGTTATTTTATAAAGGCCAAAGAACGCAAAGAAAAATATCAAGAAGAGTTGCATATTAATGTAGAGGAATGTTAATTGGATTCCCTTTTTCTTTGATAACACCTATCAAAAATTGTGCATTCTATTCTGGCCATCACATGAAGACAAAATGAGATAAGAGAAAGGCCATTGAAATCATAGAACTAAAAAATTAACTCAGATTTGGCTTTCTAACTCCATTCGAACATCCTTTAAGTAGAAGAGAGAAGTGGTAAAATAAATAAAAAAAGAGAGATAATTCATTTCATTCACTGGAACTGTTGAGAAAATATCAACCAAAATTGCAATCTTCATTTTATTGCAGATAACTACAACACGTGTAGTTTATGTTTTTAATAAGTAAAAACATAAAATATCAGATCACAGAGATATGAAATAACTGCTTGAGCTCCTGGGCTAAGTTGCAATAAATGAAGCAGTGAATCCCCAAACCAGCAGGACTCTTATTCTGTTACCTCTTACCGGAAATGCTGCTGAGCCATCTACCAGCTACCCATTTGGAAGGACATTTGAGAATTGATTGAATGATTTTATACCACACACAAACACACACACACACACACACACACACACACACACATTCTTCAGGGAGGTCAGTGGCCAGGACAGTGTAATGCTTAGAATTAATGTACTAAAATTGAAAGAGGTAATCTGTCATTGTGCAGTTCCCTTGGCACAGAAATTAGAGTAGGGCTGAATCCCCACGAGGCAAAGCAAAAATTAGCTCCTAATTTTATGCTCTCTGTCTATACATAATGCTAATGATATCATGGGGCTAAAACTTGACACACTGACAGAGAGGAAATTTCTCTCAGAAAGTGTCTCCCATTGGAAGAGAGAAAAATCCAATACTCAAAATCACCATACAGAGATGGCAAAGTCATGGTCCTTGCTTTCAAAGCACTTATATTTTGGAGAAAGGGAGAGACGTAGACATGTAAATAGCTACTCTGGATACAAGGAAATATTAATAGGTTCAAAATGAAGTATGTAAAGTGCTGTGCAAGTAAAGAGAAAGAACTTATTAATTTTGATGACCTTCAATAATGGAATGGTTTCATTGAAGAGATGGTACTGAAGTAATTTTTGAGGTGGGTACTAAAGATATGAATGTGGAAGTAATAAGCACATAAGAAGATGAATCCAGGAATGTGAAGAATAAAATGAAGTATGGAATGAGAAGGGAGAAAATTTCAACCTATTGGAAAATATCTATAATTAAAGGGTGAATAAAGACAAAGGAGTTAGAGAAGAAGGAAGAGAAGATGTGATCAAACAAAATGGGAGCTAGGAGAGAAATGTATCTCTTAAAGGAAGGTGTGAGGAGAGGAGAATATTAAGAAAAGAGTGTGGTAACAGAATTCTGCTGAGAAATAATCAAAATGCAGTAAGCAAAGTTGGCTGATGGATTTGGTAAATAGCTGGTTATTATATTCCATGAGGTTAATAAGGAAGTGTGTAGTAAAGGGGTATAGAAGTAAAATTTATTCATCATTTTTTTGTGAGTACAGGGAGAGAGATAGCTTGAGAGGGATGGTATCTCAAAGAAGTTTTAGAATCACTTTTTTTTCAATGGAGAGCTTTGAAAATTATTGGGCTAAAAAGAATAGTCTAGTAAAGCCTAGAGGCAGAGAAAGACAATGAGATGCAGAGACAGACATATATATACACATTCGGAGATTTGAGGAGATAAGATATGAGGGGATCAATAGAAAAGGAGAGATTTCTTCTGAAGCAGAAAGGAGGGAAGAAAGATTGAAAGGATACATGGAGACATTTTGAAGAAGAGAGTTGAGAGAGCTCACACCGGTTAGTCTCCTTTTTCTCAGTGAAGGGGAAACAAAAAGAGTTTGGAGTTTGAAAGGAGTGAGGAAGATTCAAAACATTGACAGGGAGGGTTGAGATAATTAGAGGTAAATAAAATACTGAACAGCATTGTAGAACTTGTCTGGGGAAGGTTGATGTGGATTTGTTCTCTAAAGGTTCTCTGATTTCTAACCATTCCTAGTGTTCAGTCACCTAGGATTAGGAGCAGGGTACATGGACATCTCATTTGACCAAAGTTAGGAAACCAGCCAATGAAGGGAAGTGTGTGAAAGCAGGAGGGATTTCTAAAACTGAGAAAATAGGAAGAATTGAACTGAGTGTAGTGGGAGTAAAGGACCACAGGAGATAAGTGGTTTAGAGGGAGAGAGAGATCTTAATTTGAATTGCATGAGGACAAGTTACAATTGTTGCCACAAGAGAATGAGGCTGCATTAAAGTAGAAGTAAATATTTTCAGAGGAGAGAAAATTAAAGGATTGTAGTGACAGAGAGTCACATGGTGTCACCTTGGACAGGAGTCTGTGTAAAAGAAAACATTATTAGAAACACAATTTGTGAGAAGAAACTAGGGTGAGTGATGCCAATATGGAGAATGAGAAGTTGAAAGTGTACTTGGACTACAGTGTGAGCTTGAAAGGAGGAGTGGTACTGAAGGAAGGTGATAGAACAATGAAAGGCAAGCAGCTGAGATGATTGAGTAGAAGGCAGAACTGCTTTCTTGGCCCTGAGAGGAAGAGATCGAGCAGCTTCTCCCCTCAGAATAAAGTATAACAAATTTATGAAGATATTATCCTATGCTAATATTATGAGATTTATTAGTTTGTTACATTGAATCCACAATCCACATTAATTGAGTGCATGTGTGTGTATGTGTGTGTGTATGGTGTGAGTTAGGGGTCCAGTTTCATTTTCTTTCACATTAATATCCAGTTGAATCAGCTCCATTTATCAAAAGGTATTTTGTTTTCCTACTTATCTTCCATGCCAAATTCATAATAAAATAAAAGTCCATGTATGTGTGGGTTTGTTTCTGGACTCTCAATTCTGTTACATTATTATATTTGTGTATCCTTGAATCAATACCATGCTGTCTTAATTACTGGTGCTTTACAGTTACATATTTACTAAAAAGTTATTTTACCAATGATTTATTTGACATCTAGTAAATTATATCCTCCTACCTTGTTCTTTTTCTTTAAGAGTGACTTGGCCAATTCTTATCCTTAACATAGGGATAAAATTTTTAAAAGAAGTATGTCAATTTGCACAAAAGACATAATGGGACTTCATTGTGATTGTAAAGAGTGCATAGATAAGTTTGGGGAGAATATCTTTGAAAACTGAGATCTCAAATCAATGAACATGGTATATGCTACATTTACTTAGACCTACATAAATTTTTCTCAATAATATTTTATAGCTTTCTGTGCTGAGTTTTCCCATATCTTCCATTAACTTTATTTTCACATTATTGTAAGGTGTTATTTATGTATACTCAAGGAAATGTCTAGGTGTAATTTTTTAAAATTTCATGTTCTAATTTTTACAGTTGGTATATAGGTACACAACTTATTTTTATATACAGTTTTCAGTGCATAATGAAGCTTCAGTCAATGACAGACTGCACATAAGACAGTGGTCCCATAAGATTACTACCATATAGCCAAGGTGTATAGTAAACTATACCATCTAGGTTTGTATAAGTACACTCTATGATGTTCACACAATGATGAAATCGCCTAATGATGCATTTCTCAGAATGTATCCCTGTCATCAAGCAATGCATAACTGTACTGTCCTCATATTCTGCTACCATACTAAATTTACTGATTAATTTTAATAATTTATTCAAAGTATATTGTCTGTGGATAATGAGAGTTTCATTTCTTTAATAATTATCCCTATATATTTTATTGCTTTTTCTTGATTTTGGCACTGGTTATGAATCCCACTACAAAATTATGTAAAATGTAGAAGTAGCAATAGACAACTTTGTTTCACTCTTTATCTTAGAAAATTTGCAACATTTCCAGCTAAGTAAGATGTTTGCTGTAAATTTTTGTTTCTAGATTTTAAAGATTAAGGAAGTTCCTTCTATTAGCTTTTTGCTACAGGTTATTTTATCACGATTAGATGTTAAATTTTATCAAATGCTTTTGTTGAATTTGATAAAGTTGATCGCATAATTTTTGTTAATTTGTTTTACTTTTTTATTTCAAGAGTATGTTGTTAAGGGCATGCAATTTTAGTTTTATATATTCATAGTGTGCTAAAACTTGTATTGTTATGAAGTGTCCCTATTTCTATATAGAAAATGTTTTATCCTTAAAATATACTTTCCCTGATATTACTGTAGCTATCTTATTTTTCTTTTGGCTACTGATTCCATGGTATATTTTATCCATAATTTTACCTTAAAACTTTGTTTCCTTATAATTTGTACACATATATTTTCAATAGTATATAATCATGTTTTAATATTATTTCAACTCTCACAATTATTTTGTCTTTTAATTGGAGGATTTAGTCTATTTAAATTTAATGTAATTACTGATTTATTTGGGTTTAAATCTACCATCTCACTTTTGTCCTTCTATTTCTTATTTTTATGTCCCTTTTTCTCTCTTTAGTCTTTTTGAATTATTGAGTCAATTTGATTCGAATTTTATCTCTTTTAATTTTGCTGCTATAAATTATAATTATAATTATTATTATTATTTTTTTTTTTTGTGAGGAAGATCAACCCTGAGCTAACATCCATGCCAATCCTCCTCTTTTTGCTGAGGAACAACGGCTCTGAGCTAACATCTATTGCCAATCTTCCTCCTTTTATTCCCCAAAGCCCCATTAGACAGTTGTATGTCATAGCTGCACATCCTTCTAGTTGCTGTATGCGGGACGCTGACTCAGCATGGCGGGACAAGTGGTGCGTCGGTGCACGCCCAGGATCTGAACCTGGGCTGCCAGTAGCGGAGCGTGGGCACTTAATCGCTAAGTGACAGGGCCGGCCCCTAAATTATAATTATTGATGCATATAGTGAATACTCATTTATATTTTCCAACATATTTACCCTTTTCAATTCTTCCCTAACTGGCAAGCAACCATCTGGTAACATTTTCCTTCTGCCTAAGGACTCTTTATCTTTCCTTAATAAGAGTCTACTGGTGACTAAATTAACAAATTTTCTTTACTTCAACTTCATTCTTGAAAGCTATCTTTGCTTGGTATAGAATTCTTTGCATGCAGTTAAGTTCTTTAAGCACATTGATGATATCATTTCGTTATATTCTACTTCCATTACTGTTGCTCCTTTGAAACTTTTTCTTCTCCTAGAGCTCCTAAGATTTTTTTCCTTCATTGGTTTATAAGAGTTTTATTTTCATATTCCTACGTGTTCTTTTCCTTTTAATTACTCTTGTTAGGGTTCATAAGGATTTTGCACCTATCATTTGATGGTTTTCATAAATTTCTCATAATTTTTATCTATTATATTTTGAAATATGTATTCGGCCCCATTATCGTCCCTCCTCTTCTTGGACTATACTTATATGTAAAGGCTTTCACTCTGTCCTCTACTCCTCTTACCTTCTTATGTATTTTACATTCATGATTTTTCTCTCTGGCTTCATAATGTATATTTTCTTTTGATCTACACTTTCTAGTTAGAAGAGTCTAATTATACTTTTGGCTATCTTTAATATTCTAGTAAAATCACACACTAATTTCTTTATATCAGTTGTTATACTTCTCAATTCTAAAATTTCCGTTGTTTTTTCAGCTTTCAATTCTTAGCCAAAAGTATCATGTCTCTAACCAAATTAACTTATTTAAAAATTTATTTGAGGGGCCAGCCTCGTGGCACAGTGGTTAAGTGGACACGATCTGCTTTGGCGGCCCCGGGTTCATGGTGTTGGATCCCGGGCGTGCACCAATGCACCACTTGTCATGCTGTGGCGGTGTCCCATATAAAGTAGAGGAAGATGGGCACACATGTTATCCCAGGGCCAGTCTTCCTCAGCAAAAAAAGAGGAGGATTGGCATCGGATGTTAGCTCAGGGCTAACCTTCCTCAAAAAAGAAAAAACTTTGTTGGATACCCATATTATCTGGAGCCCCAGTTGTATGCTTCTCTTGTCTGATTTTGATGTTGTTCTTATTGTTCATGCTCTCTTATCACCTTGCGTGCCTGCTTACTTTAATTTGATGAATTCATTTTATATGAATAAATGTAGAAATGTTTTGAAGCCTTGGATGAATTATCATCTTTGAGAGATGATTAACATGTAGTTTTGGCAGAGGACTGGAAGTAGTCACAGTCTCCTTAATTCAATTACAAAGATTAAGAAAACTTGAAGCTAGATTCTTTTAATTTACACATATGGAGTCATATGGTTGGTTTACCTGGTCAACTCTTAGCTGATGGGTGACTCCATTTTTTGATGCCTTAATCAGATTAAGTTATCAACAACTCTGTTATCTTCTGAGCATATCTGCTGCCTCTCATGGAATCAACAAATGTTCATAGGGCAAAAAGATGTTTCAGATGTCAAGATAACCTCTATGAATTTTAGTCATTTCCCAGATCTTGACTCCATAATTTTTCACTGCTTGTTAGCTCTCATATACCTTTAAACCTATATCTTTTCTATTTTTCCCATTTTTCTTTTTCTTAGCAGAAATATTGTTAAAATAACTTAATTTGTCATTACTTGATGTGAAATTCAAATTATCTAACTTTAATAGTAGAAAGAAACAATAGACATGATTGTTAAAATGAGATTGACCTATACTAGTGTCTTATGTCATGGTCTCTTACAGTATTTAAGAATAAACTAGAAAATTATGTTGTCTTATTTTTTAGATTAAAGGGATTTTATTGGGAAAGTATTCCAGTAATCTAAAGGAAGACAAGAAAGGACAGAGCAAAGAGGGGTGGGATAAAAAATACAAAGGACAAAAATTGCCAAGTTATAAAATGACAAAGTGAAATCCAAATATATCAATAATTACATTAAAGGTAAATTATTTTAAACCTATTTAAATCTATTTAAAAATCTATTAAAAGCCTCAGATTAACAGAATGTGTAAGAAGGCAAGACCCTACAAAGCATACCTTTTATATACAAAGACATAGATAGCTTAAAAGTCAAAGAATTAGAAAAAATTATATCATGCAAACAGTGAGCATACTAAGGCTGGAGTTTCCAGTTTAATGTCTTATGAAACAGATACCAAAACAAAAATATTAGAACTAAAGAAGGATGGGTCATAATGATAAAAGGGAAAATTATCAGGAAAACAAAATGATTATAAATATACATATGCCTAATAAAATGGTCATAAAGTACATCAAGCAAAATTGACAATGTTAAAGGAAGAAATAGATAGGAGTAACAGTAGGTTTTACAGCCATCTCTCAGTAATTGATACAATAGTTTGACAAAAAACTCAGTAAGGACATAGAAGATCAAAATAATACTATCAACTACCTTGATCTAATTGACATTTATAGTACATTAGACACAAACTTCAGAATATGCTTTACAAGGACACGTAATACTTTTACCAATGTACAAATTATGTTGGACTTTAAAACAATTATCTATACATTTAAAAAGATTAAATAATAGAAAGTGTATTTTATGACTACAGTAGAATTAAAATAGAAATCAATAACAATATCTAGAAATATCCCACATATCTAAAGAATAAACATCACACTTCTAAATAAGTCATGGGTCAATCATAAAATTAACATATCAAAATTTGTGGGATTCAGTTACAAATGTGTTTAGAAAGAGAACTTTAGCTTTTAATGCTGAAAGCAGCACTTAGAGGGAAACTTTCAGTTTTAAGTACTTTTATTAGTAAAGATGAGATATCTATTACCAACAACCTATGGTTGATATTAAGAAACTTTAAAAAGAAGAGTCAAGTGTACCCAAATAAATAGAATGAAGGACAGAATAAAGATTAGAGCAGAGATTATTGGTATAGACTATATATACATCAATAAAGAACTTTCATACAAACAAAAGCTAATTCTATAAAAAGACCAAAGAAAGACAAGAAACTTCTAGATGAGTGTTTCTCCACTGGGACACTATTGAGATATATATATACTTTAATCTCTTCTCCTTTTTTAATTTTCCCAGATTTATTGAGGTATAATTGACAAATAGAAGTTGGATAATATTTTTGTACAATGTGAAGTTGTTTTTTTGATTGTAAACATAATGATTTAATACATATACACTGTAAAATGATTATTACAAGCAAGTTGATTACACATCCATCACCTCACATGGTTACCATTTTTTTGTATGTGTGGTGAAAACACTTAAGATTTACCTGTATGCAAATTTCAAGTATACAATACAGTATCATTAACCATAATCACCATGCTATACAGCAGATACCCAGAACTTACCCATCTTACAACTCAAAGTTTGTACTCTTTGACAAACATCTCTCCATTTACCACACCCTCCAGGCCCTGGCAACCACCATTCTACTCTCTGGTTCTAGGGATTTGGCATTTTTAGATTCCACATGTAAGTGAGACAGTGTTTGTCTTTCAGTGTCTGGCTTATTTCACTTAGCATAATGTTCTGCAGGTTCATCCATATCATGAATGCCAGGATTTCTTTCTTTTTTTATAGCTGAATATTATTCCATTATATATATATCACAATTTCTTTTCTTGTTTTTTCCTGAGGAAGATTTGCCCCGAGCTAACATCTGTGCCGATCTCCCTCTATTTTGTATGTGGGTCACCGCCACAGCATGGCCACTGACAAGTTGTATAGGTCTGCACCTGGGAACCGAACCCAGGCTGCCACCAAAGTGAAGTGCACTGAACTTATCCACTAGGCCATGGGGCTGGCCCCGTATATCACATTTTCTTTATCCATTCATCCATCAGTGGACACTTAGGTTGCTTCCTTGTATTGGCCATTATAAATAATGATGCAATGAACATAGGGGAGCAGATCCCTCTTCAAGTTACTGATTTTATTCCCTTTAGATATATACCCATAAGTAGAGTTGCTTGATCATAGGGTAGTTCTATTTTAATTTTACGAGGAACCTCCATATTGTTTTCCATACTGGCTGTACCAGTTTACATCCCTGCCAACAGTGTACAAGTGTTCCCTTTTCTCCACACCTGCACCAACATTTGTTATCTCTTGTCTTTTAGATAACAGCCATCCTAACAGGTGTGAAGTGATATCTCATTGTGGCTTTGGCTTACATTTCCCTGATGATTAGTGAAATTGAGCATCTTTTTATATATCTGTTGCCCATTTGTATGTCTTCTTTGGAAAAATGTTTATTCACATCTTTTTCCCATTTTTAAATGGGTTATTTTTTTTTTTTTGCTATAGAGTTGTATGAGTTCCTCATATATTTAAGATATTAACCTCTTATCAGATATGTGGTTTGCAAATATATTATCCCACTCCATAGGTTGCCATTTCTTCTTATTGACGATTTCCTTTGCTGTATAGAAGCCCTTTAATTTGATGTAGTCCCACATGTTTATTTTGCTTTTGTTGCCTGTGTTTTTGGTGTCATATCAAAAAATTATTGCCAAGATTAAGGTCAAGGAGATTTTTCTACATGTTTTCTTCTAGGAGTTTTATGGTTTTAGATCTTACATTTAAGCTTTTAATCCATTTTGAGTTAATTTTTGTGTATGGTGTAAAATAAGAGTTTAATTTTATTCTTTTGCATGGAGATATGCAGATTTCCCAACACCATTTATTGAAGAGACTATCCTTTCTCCATTGCGTATTCTTGGTGCCCATGTCAAAGATTAGCTGACCCTATATGTGTGGGGTTTTTTTTCTGGGCTTTTGATTTGTTCCATTGGCCTATGTGTCATTTTTTATCCCACTACGACACTGTTTTGATTACTATACAGTTTAAAATCAGTAAGTGTGATGCCTCCAGCTTTGCTCTTCTTTGTCAAGACTGCTTTGGCTTTTCAGAAACTTCTGTGGTTCCATACAAATTTTAGTATTGTTTTTTCTACTTTCGTGAGAAACGACACTAGAATTTTGATAAGGATTGCGTTGAATCTGTATATCACTTTGGTAACAATATCACTTCTTCCAATCCATGAACAGGGTATCTTTCCATTTATTTGTGTCTTTTTAAATTTCTTTCATCAGTGTTTTATAGTTCTTAGAGTATAATCCTTCACCTTCATGGCTGTTTATTTCTAAGTATTTAATTTGTTGATGTCATTGTAAATGGGATTGCTTTCTTAATTTCTTTTTCAGATAAGTTGTTGTTAGGATCTAGAGATGAAATTGAATTTTGTATATTAATTTTGTATCCTCCGACTTTATTGAACCATTGATTAGTTCTACCAGTTTTTTGGTAAAGTCTAAAGGGTTTTCTATATATAAGATCATGTCAGATGAAAAGAAGAGATGCTTTAATTTCTTCCTTTCTGATTGGATATCTCTTGACTAATTGCCCCTGTCTAGGACTTTCAGTACTATGTTGAATAGAAGTGGTAAGAGTGGGCTTTCATCTAAGTGTAATTAACGTTAGCTGTGGGCTTGTCGCATATAGTCTTGATTATCTTGAGGTACATTCCTTCCATTCTTAGTTTGTTGAGAGTTTTTTTTAATCAGGAAAGGATATTGAATTTGGTCAAATGTTTTTTCTGCATCTATTGAGATGATCATAAGATTTTTGTTCTTCATTCTGTTAATGTGGTGTATCACATTGATTGATTTGCATATGTTACAACATCTTTGCTTCCCAGGTATAAATCCCACTTGATCATGGTGTATGGTCCTTTTAATGGGCTACTGAATTCAGTTTGCTGGTATTATGATGAGGATTTTTGCATCTGTGTTCATCAAGGATATTGGCCTATAATTATCTTCTTGTGTAATGTCCTTATCTGGCTTTGGTATGTAATAATGCTGGCCTCAAAAAATGTGTTCTGAAGTGTTCCCTCTTCATCAAAATTTGGAAGAGTTTGAGAAGTATTGGCAGTAATTCTTCTTTAAACGTTTGGTAGAATTTACCCAGGAAGCTGTCTTCAATCTCCTAACTCATTATCGATGTGTTCAGATTTCCTATTTCTTCATGAGTCAGTCTTGGTGTGTTATATGTTTCTAGCAAAGTAGCCATTTCTTCTAGACTATCCAATTTGTGAGTGTGTAATTGTTGATAGCAGTGTCTTATGATCCTTTGAATTTTTGTGTTATTAGTTGTAATGTCTTGTCTTTCATTTATAATTTTATTTGAAACCTCTCTTTTTCTTTGTTTGTTTAGCTAAAGGTTTGTCAATATTGTTTATTATTTTTTTAAAAACCTGTTAGTTCGTTGGTCTTTTCCATTGTCTTTCTAATACCTATTTCATTTATTTCTGCACAAATCTTTATTATTTTCTTTCTCTTGCAAGTTTGGGGTTGGTTTGTTTGTCTTTTTATAGTTCCTTGAGGGGAAATGTTAGGTTGTCTATTTGAGATCTTTCTATGTTCTTAATATAGGTATGTATCACCATAAACTTCCCTCTTAGAACTGCTTTTGAAATTTGATTATAATATGTCTCAGGAGTAACCAGTTCTGGTTGGTTCTTGCTTGGGGTCCTTTGAGCTTCATATTTTTGGATATCCATACCTCTCCCAAATTTGGGAAGATTTTAGTCATTATTTCTCTCAATCATCTTTGTGTCTCTTTCCCTCTTCTCCTTCTGTGACTCACATAATGCTTGTATTCATTCCTTGATAGTAACCCATTGGTCCCATGTGCTTTCTTCTCTCCTATTCATTCTTTTTTCTTTTTGTTCCTCTAACTGGCTAATTTCAAATGACTTGTCTTTGAGTTTGCTGATTCTTTCTTTTGCATATTCAAATCTGTTGTTGAAGTTTTCTACTTAATTTTTAAGTTTTGTTATTGTATTCTTCAGCCTCAGGATTTCTGTTATATTTATGATTTCTATTTCTCTATCAAACTTCTATTTTGTTCATGCATTGTTTTGCTGATTTTGTTTAGTTGTCTATCTGTGTTCTCTTGCATCTCATTGAACTTCTTTAAGATGATTATTTTGAATTCTTTGTCAGGCAATTTGTAGATCTGTTCTTTTGGAGTCAGTTACTGGAGGTTTATTAGTTTCCTTTGGTGTTGTCATGTTTACCTGATTCTTTGTTACGCACATAGCCTTGCATTGGTGTCTGTACATTTGAAGGAGAAAACGCCTCTTTCATTCTTTTTTTTTTTGTGTGTGAGGAAGATCAGCCCTGAGCTAACATCTGTTGCCAATCCTCCTCTTTTTTGCTGAGGAAGATTGGCCCTGAGCTAACATGCGTGCCCATCTTCCTCTACTTTGTATGGGACTCTGCCACAGCATGGCTTGACAAGCAGTGCATCGGTGCATAGCCAGGATCCGAACCGGCGAACCCCGGGCCACCGCAGTCAAGCATATGCACTAAACAGCTACACCACTGGGACGGCCCCACCTCTTCCATTCTTTACAGGCCATTTTCAGCAAAAAAAAACCTTCTCCTTCTAGGCTCCCAGGCTGATGGTACTGTCTCTAGGATCAGAGTCAAGTGGAGTTGGAGCCGCATCATGTGACTGATGCTGAGTCCACAGTGAGATCTGCCAACTGGGTCCTCACTTGGCGAGCCTATTATCAGGAGCCTGGGTGGACGTGGATTCTGTTTGGTTCCTGGGTGGATAAGACTGCCTTGAGACTTTGGTCAGTTAGGTTGGCACTGGGATAAAATTAAATTTCAGGGTATGCAGATCATGGGCCTTTTACCAGGTGTGCAGATCATTGTGGCTCCCACTGTGTCCCTTGGAGGGCTCCTGACAGGTCAATCACTAGGTGAGTCCTTGGGTGAGCAAGATCGGCCTGGCACTACAACTGAGAGGGGCTGGAACTGAGTCACAGGACTGATTCAGAGTCCACAGTCAGGACCAAGGTCTGCAGACGTGCCACCCAGGGGCACAGACAGGCACGCCTCCTTTCGGGCTCCTGGGCAGTCAGGACAGCTCTCAGACCACAACTGAGAGAAACTAGAACTGAGTCACTGGGCCACTTTAGGTCAGACTGAGGTCTACAACCTGCTCAAGGGGCACAGATGCTGTGAAAGACTCCTCACAGCAGGGCTGCTTCAAGATCCACAGTCAGACTGAGTTCAGCAAGTATACCTCTGGAGGCGTGGATGGGCATGTCTTTCTCCAGGTATCTGGGCAGGCAGGACCACTTCCCAATTGTATCTACGAGGGGCTGGAACCAAATTACATGGTCATTTCAGGATCTGCAGTTGGACCAAGATCAGAGGGCTTGCCTCATGATCATGGACAGGCATGTCTTCTGGGTGGATAAGAGTGTTTCCAGCCCATGGCTGAGAGGAGCTGTAGTTGAGTTATAGGGCTGATTCAGTATCTGCAGTGTGACCAAGGTCGGAGGGCCTGTCTTGGGGCACAAATGAGTGTGTTTCCCAAGTGGTCCCTGGGTGATCAGAACTGATGGCTAATTGGGGTTAGAGCTGGGTTTCAGTCTGCTTCAAGGTCCACAGTCAGGACTGAGGTCAATGGGCCTGTTACCCAAGGCACTGGCAGGCATGACTCCTGCCAAGTCCCTTGGCAGATGGTGCTGGTGACAGGACCAAGGCCAAACAGGGCTGTAGCTGAGTCCATAGTGGGCTGGGGCTGTTTCCATGTCTGCAGCCAGGACCACAGTGGGCAAGTCTGCCACTTGGGTATGGACTTGCCTTTTCAAAACAGCCTTCCTTGACCTTGGGCTCCACCAGGGTTTCACAGTCTCCTACCTGGATCCCAAAGCTCTCACAAAGGCACTTTTGTCCTTGGATGGCTGTCAAATTATCGTTTCCTAGGAGGGATATGAATGGGACATCTCTTACTGCGCTATCTTGTTCCACTATTGATATTTTCAAGGGGATAATTCTTTGCGGTGGGTGTGTAGTGTAAGACCTAAAATCAAGGCGCACTATTACACGATGCCTTGACAGCTAGTAAAATCAGGAGGGCCTTACCACAAATTCTCCTCCCCACTCTGCTCTGGCAGGTAAGGTCCACTAGCCAAACAACCCTCCTTATAAAAGGAACCAAGCACAGTTCCTGCTTATTCCAGAGCAGTGGGTTTCAGTTCTCCGCCTGATCATGGAATTATTCAAATAAGCCAATCACATCTTCACACAGGAACTAAGGGATACCCCATCCTTTTGATACTATAAAGCCTGCCTCCCACAGCTCCTGGTTTTTCACTGTTTCTAAGTACAATTCCCTTGTGGCCCTACATGGTATGCAGTGTCTTCTTCCCCTGGGCTATAAATATACGTGACTAATAAATTGCTATCAATCTCATCTGTCCAGTGTGCCATATGTTCATCCATTCCTATAATGCTAGAGTGGGAATCTCTCCTTCTTTGATGGGGCAAATAGAAGGCAATTTATACAGGTGGGCTATCCAGTTCATTGTAGGATTTTTAGAATTTAATCACTAGATGCCAGTTCCACCCTCCCAGTCGTGACAACCAAAATGTCTACATTGCCAAGTATTTCTATGATAGAATACAAAAAGCACAAAGCATAAAAGAGAAAAAAGTTTAAAAATTGTGATTTATGAAAATCAACAGATTTTTTAGTCCTAAAATAAAAAATGGAAAGCAAAGACTGTGAGAAAATAACTGCAATCACACAAGGGACTTGAACCCAGAATATGTGTATATTATCTTATTATATATAATCTTATATATGCATATGTAAATACTTTATTATAAATTGCATATATTAATATATAAATTATCATATGTAAAATATATTTATATGTATTCTCTCTTATATATATATATATGGAATCTCTTATAATTCAGTCATAAGAAAATAGGTAAAGTATTTAAAACATTCTTTTAAGAAAGATCATATATTGGTTGCCTATAAGCACATGAAAAGACACTGAATATTATTAATCACCAGGGAAATGCAAATTAAACCACAATGAGACACCACTACAAAGGAAAAAATTAAAATGACTGACTATACCAAATATCGGCAAGGATGTTGAGTAAACTAGAACTCGCACACACTGCGGGTGAAAATGTTAAATTTTAAAGCCATTTTGGAAAATAATTTGATACTTAAAAAATTTAAAGCAAACTTCCCATATGACCCAGTCATTCCACTTCTCGGTGTTTACCCCAAAGAAACAAAAACATATGCCCACATAAACATTTGTATACAAACGTTACCAGCAACTTTGTTTGTAATAGCCAGAACCCGAATACAACTCAAATGTCCATAAACATATTAGCAGATGAACAAATGTTGGTATATACATGCAATGGAATACTACCAGGTAATAAAAATGAATGAAATATTGATATGCACAACAATATGTATGAATCACAAAGTTATTATGCTGAGAGAGAAAAAAAAAACCACCAGCTCAAAAAGTGCACATATTATATGATTCCATTTATGTAGAATTCTAAAAATGCAAATTAACTTATAATGACAGAAAGCAGATCAGTGGTTGCCCAGAGACATGGATGGAGTTAGGCATGGATTACAAAGGGTGCAAAAAACTTTTGGGGTGATCAAAATGTTTGCTATCTTTATTTGGGTGATGGATATACAGGTGTATACATTTTACATAACATATCAAAGTGTTCACTTTAAATATGTGCAGTTCATTGTACTTCAATTACACTTAAATAAAGTTGAAAACAAAAATTGCTGTGAAAAATCACAGTGGTGTACTTTTTATTTCTGGTTAGTGGTCATAGAAAATACATATTTATTCCTTCTAACTAATGTAACAGCATTGGAGACTATATCTTTGTACATCTGAGAGTCATTTTTAAGCTAATAAAGTCACAGGCTGTGGGAAATAATATTATAAGAATTAGCAATTTAAAAAGTCTATTGTTATTCATATTGATTAGGAACATTTTGCAAAAGGACTGTATAAGGGGTAGTGGGGAACTTGGACACTATGTGCTTAATACAATAGATGCTCTTTTATGGAGAAATATATACTCATATCATTCTCGTTATAAGAAAGGAAACAGACATCAAAATAATTACATCACAGATTTAAACACTTTTTTTTTACAGTTTTACAGTTAATTGAGACAACATTCTTTCAAAAAATCTACTTTAATTATTGCATCAACTTCACTGAAAAAAAAACTACAGCTAGTCAAAGGATATAAAAGATAATAAAGATAACCTATATTTATACGTGATCTTTTTAAGGTTTCCTCACAACATTGAGACTGGAAAAATTGAAACAAGACAGGAGTTGATTGTTTGTACCTCACAAATTCAGGATGTTTGACTTCCAAGACGTGTTCTGTTTTCAGTTATGAATCCCATGGTCAATTTTATTAGAAGATGCCTTAACATATGCATCAAAATAACTTGGGTGTGTGTGGAAGTGTAGAGGTATAGAGATAAAATAAAATTGGCCATTAGTAAGTGTTTTTGCTGGATGATGGGTCTAGGGGCTTTCTTTATGTCATTCTCTCCACTTTTGCATGTGTTTGAAATTTTCCTCATACAAAGAAAGAAAAAGAAAAAAGAAAAAGAGAAAAATGCTCTAAGGTAAATATATATAATGCACTTAAACAAGGGAGTTAGTAGCTAAAATATATTCCACATAGTAAGACTGAGTAACCCACAATTTAGGCACATAAAATCATAACATCTTAAGTCTGGAAGAGAGGTTAAAGACAGTAGCATAACTAGGAAATATGCACCTGAATTGCTATCTGTTTACCTATGTATTTATTTATTTAATCCTATGTTCCAGCACTGGGAAAGCACCTAGAAATACAAGAAACAAAAGTCCCTGTTTAAAGTGTCCAACATTCTACTGGAAATCACAGAGAAAAAAATCAAAGAAAAAAATCACAGTGTCAGAGTTTATACATGAAGAAAAATAAAGCAGGTTTAAAAAATAAAGAATGATAGGGGCCTAGGGGTTTTGAGGAAATGAGATCAGATGCCATTTTAGATAAGATAAGTCAAGAAAAGTCCTCTCCAAGATGGGGAAGGAATTTAACATGATACAGTCTGTTGAGGGTTGTTCAGTAAAAGCTAGTAAATGTCAGTTTAATATTGAATGCTGTCTCTTTTCCTTCAGACTGCAATTCAAGAAGAAATGCAAGAAGAGACCAGTATGCAAAATAAAGAATAAACATGAGAAAACAAAAATTACAAAATAAAAACATCTAAAAGTATGTGCTGTAATTGAAATTGCACTACTTCACTGATGTGGGTATCCCATACAACATATGTTGCAAAAGGGCTCCCAAGGTTTTTATTGCACACTAACATATCCCACGGGGCTTTCTTCTGCAATGACACCCAATCACAGCACAGCAGGATACACACATTGGCTACAACATTCTCTTGCCCTGTCTTTGGGTTAAAAATAGAAACAGAAAGAGTTTTATATATCTAGATTTTACAGATTACTATAAAATTTGTCTACTGATAGTACTATACTATCCTCTTTGTTTAGCCTTCTAATAAACAGCTGAAAAATTTTGCACTTTCTGGCAATGGGGAAGCAACGAAATGTAAATAGTGTATCAAGAGTAAACACTTTTATTTATTTTTTGTGTGTGTCACGAAGATCAGCCCTGAGCTAACATCCATGGCAATCCTCCTCTTTTTGCTGAGGAAGACTGGCCCTGAGCTAACATCTGTGCCAATCTTCCTCCACTTTATATGGGACGCCGCCACAGCATGGCCTGACAAGCCGTGCATCCGTGCGTGCCCGGGATCTGAACCCAGGCCGCCAGCAGCGGAACGCACACTTACACTTAACCGCTATGCCACGGGGCCGGCCCCAAGAGTAAACACTTTTAAATATTAAGGATGTATATTTTTCTTATTGGATCCAATATGTTTAGGGAGACTATTATTTATCTTGTAGAATCAGTTAGAAAAGTCAATATTTACATGTACACATCAAATAATATCAAAAGCACATGCAACATACTGTGTTAATGCCGTACACAGAGAAGAAACTGAGTAGAAATATTCAATATCTGAATTAATTTTTATCACGTCAGCATTGCTTTGCCATCATGTCATGTTTACTATTTATTACACAGCTCAGAGCAAAGATTCATTATTTTCTTCCTAAAAGTGTATAAATTAAATCAAATGGTACTTGCATAGGAAGAAAACAGTAGTTGAATGGATGTGGGCAGATGAAATTTGCAATGTACACCTCTCTGAAACTGTTGAGAAAAAATATTTTATTTATTGGTAAGGTGACCACTTTTTCTTATTACATCAAAGAGTTAAATGGTGGTGGCTGTGATGCCTCACTCAGATCCCTCTTCAGGAATGATGAACTTACTCCTGGTTGAGATCTTAAGCCGTCAGCGATCTTTGGAAATTGCCTCAACTGAAGGGAATTGCCTCACCCAAGGGTCCCTTACTTGCAGCAGCCTACATCAAATTACTGATTGATGTGAAGGTATAAAGGCCCAGCCCCCGTGCCTTTATTTGGGATAACTCTGAAGGGCCATCCAAGCTCTAGAGCGCCCAGGAAGGGCCCGCTGAAACCTTACTTGGGATTGTATCACAGTTTAATTTCTCCCTTCTATCCAGTCCTCCTTTCTCCCTCTAGTTTCTATAGGCTTTGACTCTAAGAGCACTAACTAATAAACAACCTGTGTGATAAATTCTGTCTCAGAGTCTGCTTCCTAGAGATCTCAATTTGTTATGTAATGTGAGAAGATTATTATATGATATCTAATGTTAGATTGTTCAAGTGTTTTATGTATTAGTCCTAAATCTTTCTACAGATAACCACAATATTCCACTAACCAGATATAATATTTCTCTTGAAGTTTGATTAATCATAAATATGCTTTAATTCAGGCCTTGTTACTAAAATAGGAACTATCATTGGAGAATTCAGATAGACCTTATTCTTATCTCTGCAATATCACTCCTAATGCTGGATAGGGCAATGATATAATTCAGAGCTATGGAAGATTTGAAAATCTTTGCTAAGTGTAACAAGTATACTTTCTGTGGTCTGAAAGTCTGTGTCCCCCCAAATTTATACGTTGAAATCCTAATTTCCAATGTGATGGTATGTGGAGGTGGGGTCTTTGGGAGGTGGTTAGGTCATGATAGTGGAGACCTCATGAATGGGATTACTGCCTTTATAAAAGAGACTCCACAGAGCTCCCAAGCCCCTTAACACCATGTGAGGGCACAGCCAGAGGTCAGCAGTCTGCAACCACGAAGAGGGTTTCACTCAAGCATGCTCACACCCTGATCTTGGACTTCTAGCCTCCAGAATTATGAGAAATAAATTTCTGTTACTTATAAGTTATGCAGTCAGTTGGATTTTGTTAAAGCAGCTTGAACTGACTAAGACAATAATATATAGAAAATTATTCTTATAGATATGCATTTTAAATGTGCCAAGATGATCATGATTCTCCAATGTTCTTATTTTCATTGACTTATAAAATATAGGCAGTTTCTATTGCAAGTAGTTCTAAATAAATTGTGACATATTTTTCTACAAATAATATACACTCAACATCTAATCTTTAGTATTAAGACTGATAGTTAAAATATTCATGCCTGTAAAAAATCATTATGCAATTGTATTTGATTAAAATTTTATTGCGTAATTCCAGACTCATGAAACTATGACATTTTCTTCTTCTGGCTGATAATTCTTAGAGAAAATGACCTGTTTCACAATGTAGTGTACTTTCAGCACCTATGTTTTGTTAATTAGCCAATCATATGTGTTTTGAAGGGTGTTTTAACCTTTCTTTCATGTGGTAATCTGATAAAAACCGGAAAAATAGCTTATTTTTTACAATAAATTTCCCAGCTCAACCAGCTTCTGTGCTACATTGCCTGAAGTTCAAAACCTCTTTGACTTTAAAATATGTGGCTACAGAATTAACCATTCACAATATGTTATTTTTCTGAATAATATTCATTATCCCAAATCCTAGAAGAATTGAAGCAATGTTATCACAACATACTAAAATGATAATCCAAGTACATACATGATGAAAAGAGTAGATGTTTTATTATATATAGGACATACTTAACCTATGTAAGGAATTTGAGATATAGTAAATTGATCAAAGCAGACTGGTCCTTACTTCCCCCTTCCCTGCTACAGTTGGGAATGATAGATTTCTCTACTCTATTGTTACATCATCGAGCACAAAAATCCACTACACTCAAAAAGGAAAGTTTGAGAGGAGTACATTTCAGTGGTGGAGCCAACTCCTAGTGGCTTATGAGTGCTGATTGTGTGCTTTTATTCCCAACTCTGTATTCAATGAGGTCACATCGGTAGCTTGAAATTGACAGGGTGGATGTATATACACTACAGGAATTGACAAAGAGTATGAGTCATAACTTTTTTATGGCTGAGTAGTATTCCATTGTATACGTAAACCATGTTTTCTTTAACCATTCATCCATTGATGGGCACTTAGGTTGTTTCCAAATCTTGGCTATTGTGAATAAAGCTGCAATAAACATGGGGGGAGGGATATATCTTTTCTAGTTAGTGTTTTCATGTTCTGCGGATAAATACCCAGAAGAAGAATATCTGTATCATATGGTGGTTCTATTTTTCATTTTTTGAGGACTCTCTTCATACTGTTTTTTATAGTGGCTGGACCAATTTACATTCCCACCAGCACTGCAACAACGTGGGTAGACCTCAAGGGTATTGTGTTAAGTGAAATAAGTCAGACAGAGAAAGACAAATACCATATGATCTCACTCATATGGGAAAGATAAACCAACAAACAAAAAACGGACAAACACATAGATACAGAGAACAGATTGGTGGATACCAGTGGAAAAGGGAGGTGAGCAGAAGGCAATAGGGGTAAAGGGGCACACTTGTACAGTGATGGATGGCAACTAGACTTTTAGCAGTGAACGTGATGTAGTCTATACAGAAGTCGAAATATAATGACGAACACCTGAAATTTATATGTTATAAACCAATGTCAACCTCAATAAAAAAAAAAAAAACTTTTATCCCCAAGAAAGCCAGTTGTTAAACATTTACCAGCACACCACTTCAATTCCTATATAGCCATGGTGTGTTAGTGAGCCAGCTCTCTGGAACACGTACATATACAATCAACTTTCTTGAGCCAGTGTGAGCCAGCTCCAGCAGACCATCGCGTATAACAGTAGTGACCCCATTTATATAAAAAATTGTGAAGTTGCATGCATTGTTCCTTTATTATGAAGAAAGTTGGCATTGTCAGCACAGTAAAATTTTAAAAACACTCAAAGAACCCCATTGCTTTTGTAGAAATGATGCAATGTACTAACCTCTTAGGATATAAATTTCCTTTCAGATTAAAAATTCAGGAAGTTTGCAGCAGTGTGGAACTATTGCACAATTATTTCATCTAGATACTCCTCTCTCTCTGTTTCTTCTTTTACTTCTAGATAATTATTTTATTAGTTTGATTCAACTCCATTCATTAGAGAGAAAATCAAAATAAATATTTAGTACCTTCTATGTTTTGTGTTGAGACATTTTAAGCTAAAACATATTTAAAGAGAAAATACAGAGTATATTATAACAAAAAATAATTACCACAGACTACATTTAATAAAGTTTAATTTGCTGAGGCTCATTCTCTTCCTCTACTTTAGGTTAAAGAAATAAAACATAAGCTTTACCGTCACCCTGTCCATCACTTCTATACTCTTCTCCAGAGTTAATCACTACCTGAAATTGGTGTGTGATATTATCACACATGATCAATGCACGAATTAATGCATAGTATCATTTTGTATATTTATTTACATAAATAGTATTGTACTGTGCATGTGTTCTATTTCCTTTCTATAATTTTATTTTATAATTTATAAATTATGTATCTATGATATTTAAAAATTATAATTCAAACATAGACAAAAGTTGAAAGAATTCACCACCATATATCCTCCATTCAGATTCAACAACAATCAACATATTGCCATATCGAGTGTGCATTCTTTCTCTCTACATGAATATTTCAGCATGGGTGTCCTAAGAATAAAACCATTCTCTTACATAACTGCAGTATCATTATCGTACCTAAGAAAATAAACAATAGTCCCATTGTATCATCTAATATCCAGTCTCTATTCATTTCCACCAGTGGTCACAAAAAAAGCACCTATTTAGTTTTGTTCAACTAGTATCCAACCAAGATTCATGCATTGCATTTGGTTATTATATAGTTTCTTTTCTTTTAAAAGACCCCCATTTTTCTATTAAATTCATTATTTTTTTAAATTATTTTATTGAGGTCATATTAGCTTATAACTGTGTAAATTTCAGGTGTACATGATTACATTTCAGTTTCTGTATAGACTGCATCGTGTTCACCACCAATAGTCTAGTTTCTATCAGTCACCATACATAAGTGCCCTTTTACTCCTTTGCCCTCTCCCTACCCTCTTCCCCTCTAGTAACCAACAATCTGTTCCCCTTATCTATGTGTTTGTTTAATTATCTTCCACATATGAGTGATATCATATGGTATTTGTCTTTCTCTATCTGACTTATTTTACTTAGGATTATACCTTCAAGGTGTATCCATGTTGTCACAAATGGCACTCTTTTGTCTTTTTATGGCTGAGTAGTATTCCATTGTATATATATACCACATCTTCTTTATCCATTCATCCATTGTGGGGACTTGGGACATTGATCTCTTGGCTATTGTGAATAATGCTGTGATGAATGTAGGGGTGCATATATCTTTTTGAATGATTCATTTCATGTTCTTTGCATAAATACCCAGAATTGGAATAGCTGGATCATATGGTATTTCTATTTTTATTTTTTTGAGAAATCTCCATACTTTTTTCCATAGTGGCTGTGCCAGTTTGCATTCCCACCAGCAGTGTATGAGAGTTCCTTTTTCTCCACATCCTCTCGAACACTTGTTATTTCTTGCCTTGTTAATGGTTCGGAAAACTGGACAGCCATGTGCAAAAGAATAAAAGTAGACCATTATCTTACACCATACACAAAAATTAACTCAAAATGGATTAAAAACTTGAATGTAAGACCTAAAACCATAAAACTGCTACAAGATAACATGGGCAGTACGCTCTTCGACATCAGTCTTAGCAGTATCTTTTTGAATACCATGTCTACTCAGGCAAGGAAAACAAAAGAAAAAATAAACAAATGGGACTACATCAGACTAAAAAGCTTCTGCATGGCAAAGAAAACCATCAACAAAATGAAAAGACAACCCACCAATTGGGAGAAAATATTTGCAAATCATATATCCAAAAAGAGGTTAATTTCCAAAATATATAAAGAACTCATACAACTCAACAGCAAAAAAATGAACAACCTGATCAAAAAATGGGCAGAGGATACAAACAGATATTTTTTCCAAAGAAGATATACAGATGGCCTACAGGCACATGAAAAGATGTTCAACATCACTAATTATTAGGGAAATGCAAATCAAAACAACAATGAGATATCACCTCCTACCCAACAGAATGGCTATAATTAACAAGACAAGAAATAAATTCATTCTTTAAAGGTGCCCCAATCAGTTGCTTTGTAAAATTCCCTGTTTTATTTGATTGTTCCCTTATGGCATTTAAAAAAATATGTTCCCCTGTACCCTGTATTTTTGTAAACTGGAAGTTAGATACAGAAGTTTGATTAATTTCATGTTAAACATTTTTGGCAAGAGTACCTCTGAGGTGATGCTATTTAATTCACAGTGTATCTCATCAAGAGGCACATGTCAACTTAGTGAGGTTGATCACTCAGTTAAGGTGGTGTTTGGATGGAATATTTTTCCATATTTTTATTTTTAACATCTTGTATTTTTATATTTAAAGTAAGTTTCTTGTAGCCCTCTCATAGTTGGGTTTTGCTTTTGTCTCATTCTTAGAATAGCTGTCCCTCTTTGGATAATTTAGCTTATTTACATTTAGTGTTATCATTGAGATGACTGGGTTTACATCTTCCATTTTGCTATTTGTTCCTACATGTTCTATAGGTTCTTCATTTATTTTTTCCTTACAACTTCCTTTAAATTAATTGAATACTTAAAAAAATTCCATTTAATCTCTACTATTGACTTAGTACCTATACATCAATTGTTTCATAGTTGCTTTTGGGTTTACAACATGCTTCATTAACATTGCAGTTTGCTTTCCAAAAATACTATACTACTTCACATATAATATTAATAGATTTCCTAATATAGAACCATCTTTTCATTGCTAGTAGAAATCCTGCTTGGTTACTTTGTATTATTTTCTTAATATATTGTTGGATTTTGCCAATATTTTAACTAGGAGTATTGTGTCAGCATATCTAAATAACATGGGTCTGTAATTATTTTGTATCTATGTTATCCATGCTTCTATAAAAAAGGTTTGGAAAATTTCCTTTATTTTCTATGCTTTGAAACAAATTAAATAGCATTGATACGGTTGAATATCTAAAGATGTGGTAGAATCTCCCCTTTGAAATCATCTGGCTCTGATGCGTTTTGTATGGATTAGTTCCTTCATAGTTTATTTTTCTCCTGTGGAAATTGATTTGTTTATGCTTTCTATCCCTACTAGGGTCAATATTGGCAAATTGTATTTGTCTAAGAAATTATCCACATAACCTGTATTTTCTAATTTATTTGCATAGCAGCGTTTAAATAGTTATTTTTAAAAGGTTTTTTCTATATCAAAAGTTGTTTCTCATGTTATTTCTTACATTTCATATTTTTATATATGACTTCCACGTTTATCATTTTTTATGTTTTTCTTGATTAAATTTGCTGGTAGTGTGACTATTTTATTGAGTTTTTTCAAAGAACAAGTGTTATTAATTTGATATACTGTAATTTTGTTCTTTACTTCATTTATTTCTGATTTTATATCTATTTTTTGCTCTCTTATGCTTGATTTTGCTATTCTTTTCTGTCTTTTCTTGAGTTGAGGATTTAATTTACATATTTTCATTCTTTCATGCATGTCTCATAATGTTTATTACTGTGAATTTTCTTCTGGTGACTTCTTCAAATATATATCATATATTGTTATAAGTAGTGCTGTCATTATCATTACTTCTCAGTGATTTGGGGCTGGTGGTTTTTCATCAGCTGAAATATTTTTATTCTTATTACCTGTTTTATTTGCCTAGTAGCTTTGTGTAGAGATACTCTCTCCTTCTCTTCTCTCCCTTTGTCTCTGTATCTGTGTGTGGGTGTCTTCTTATTGCTACTTACGTCATGGACCGGGTTCATACTTGAAGCACACTCTCTACTGATGCTTTAGTGAAATGTGATTTCTTTAATAGATGATGTCAATGGTGGGAGTAGTGGGAATGAAGGGAAAAGTTATCAAGTCTTTTTTTCTCTTCTATTTGTTCAAGATCCCGCGGGGTTTCCCCCTCTTACTTTTCTTTCTTTTCACCATCATCTTTCTCAAGGTCACAGCCCCACTCTGTATCTCCTCCCTCAGGGCAAAGCTTCTCTAATACTGTTACTTACTATACTTTCAAGTCCCTTTCTTGTATCTAGTGGTATGGACTACCAAGTGCCAAACCTTTGTTTAGTAATTTAGCTCTTAAAAATGGGTGTTCTCTTTTTGAGGATGATTTTATCTGTGCTTCATTAATATTTCCAGTACTCTCACTTCTTTGTCATGGAGTCTCTTAAGCATTCTACCCCTGCTGTCTACATCCATAGTCTCACAGTCAGAGCAGAAACTCTCCTGGAATTGAGTGTTTATTTCCCTACTTAAATGTAATTTGAAGTTTATCATATTCTCTGTCTTAGAGTAATGCAGAGATTGTAGGTTATGTATGGATTTATATGCTCTTCTTATTGATCTTATGATATTTGGGAAGGATATGTAAATTCATAGGGATTCAGATTCTGATGGCCACTCCTTTTCACCAGGCACTGAGGCCTCTGATTTTCTTGTTTGAAATAGTTCTGGGATTTTTTTTCTGCTCCTTGGAAATTGTGAGGTGCAGCTCACGGTAGTTTACAAGATTCAATGAGACAGCTGACAAGCCTTGACCTCTAGGTCTTTACAGACCAGGGGGTAGAATAACTCACCTATTCTTGTTCTATTTCATTTATTCCATCTCCTACCTTTTAAGATCCTCCATATTACTTCATTTTATTTTAATCTATTGTTCTTTAAAAAAATGAAAGCTAAATTGAATTTTCAGTTGTTATTTTTAAGTATTTCCTAGCATGCATTAGTTAATTGGCTTCATCCAAATTTTGATATGCAGTGTGTTTATTAGCTCAGGCCTTAAAATGTCTTACTTTCCATTATACTTTCTTCTGTGACTCATCAGTTATTTTAATGTAAGTTTTTATATTATTGCACATCTTCAAAGTTTTATTCTTATCAATCTTTTTATCTTATCAATATTTAATTTATACATTTTCTAACTATATTATTAGATACTTAAAAGTACATGATGATATGGATTAAAAAGAATAAAATGCCTAGGAACAAATTTAACCAAGGAGATGAAAGACCTGTACACCAAAAAACTGTAAGGCATTAATAAAAGAAATTGAAGAAGACACAAATAAATGTAAAGATATTGCATACTTCTGCATTGGAAGAATTAATATTGTTAAAATGTCCATATTACCCAAAATAATATACAGATTTAATGCAATCCAATCAAAATTCAAATGACATTTTTCACAGAAGTAGAACAAACAATACTAAAATTTGTGTGGAACCAAAAAAAAACTCTGAATAGCCAACTAATCTTGAGAAAGAAGAACAAAACTGGAGGCATTATACTCCTTAATTTCAAACTATATTACAAAGCTATAGTAATCAAAATGGTACGGTATTGGCGTAAAAACACACACAAAGATCAATGGAACAGAATAGAGAGCCCAGAAATAAACTTGTGCAGGTATGGTCAAATAATTTACGACAAAGGACACAAGAATACAATGGGGAAAAGACGGTGTCTTCAATAAACGATGTTGGCAAAATTGGACAGCCACATGCAAAAGAATGAAACCTTACCACTGTCTTACACCATACACAAAAATAACTCAAAGTGGTTTAAAAAATTGAATGTAAGATATGACACCATAAAATTCCTGGAAGAAAACATAGGCCATAAGTTCCTTGACATCAATCTTGCTGATGACTTTTTGGATTTGACACCAAAAGCAAAGGCAACAAAAGCAAAAATCAACAAGTGGGACTGCATCCAACTAAAAAGCTTCTGCACAGCAGAGGAAACCATCAACAAAATAAAAAGGCAACCTACCAAATGAGACAAAATGTTTGCAAATCACATATCTGATAAGGGGTTGATATCCAAAATATATAGGGAACTGATAAAACTCAATAGCAAAATAACAAGCAGTCTGATTAAAAAATGGGTAAAGGACTTAGACATTTTTCCAAAGAAGACATACAAACAGCCAATAGGTACCTGAAAAGATGCTCATCACTAATAATCAGCAAAATACAAATCAAAACCACAATGAGTTATCACCTCACACCTATTAGAATATCTGTTATTAAAAAGACAAGCGACAACAAGTGTCGGCAAGGCTGTGGAGAAAAGAGAATTCTTGTGCACTGTTGGAGGAAATGTAAATTGTTGTAGCCACTATGAGAAACAGTATGGAGGTTCCTGAAAAAATTAAAAATCAAACTACCATATGATTCAGCTATTCCACTTCTGTGTATTTATCTGAAAAACCTGAAAAAACTAACTCGAAAAGAAATATGCACTCCCATGTTCATTGCAGCATTATTTACAATAGCCAAGATATGGAAACAAGGTAACAGTCCATCAACAGATAGATGAATAAAGAAAATATGTTTATTAGGATAAAGAAAATATGGTTATTAGAATATTATTCAGCCATAAAAAAAGAATGAAATATTGCCATTTGTGACAATATGGATGGACCTTGAGGGTATTATGCTAAGTGAAATAAGTCAGACAGAGAAAGACAAGTACCATATGATCTCACTTATATGAGGAATCTAAAAAAAAAAAAAAAAAAAGCAAGCTCATAGATACAGAGAACAGATTTGTGTTGCCAGAGGCAGAGGGTAGGGGGTGGGCAAAACGGGTGAAGGAAGTCAAAAGGTACGAGATTCCAGTTATAAAATAAACGAATCATGGGATCTAATATACAGTATAGTGCCTATAGTTAATCATACTGTATTGCAAATTTGAAAGTTGCCAAGAGAGTAGATCTTAAAAATCCTCAACACAAGAAAAAACGTTTTGTAACTATGTGTTGTGACAAATGTTAACTAAACTTATTGTGGTAATCGTTTTGCAATATATAAAAATATTGAATCATTGTCATATACCTGAAACTAATGTAATGTATGTCGATTATACTTGAATTTTAAAAAGTACATGATAGGGGCCAGCCCAGTGGTGCAGTGGTTAAGTTCATGCATTCTGCTTCGGTGGCCCTGGGTTCACCAGTTCGGATCCTGGGTGTGGACCTACTCACCGCTCATTAAGCCATGCTGAGGTGGTGTCCCACATAGAAGTACTACTAGTTCTTCTAGGACCTATAACTAGGATATACAACTATGTACTGGGGACTTTGGGCAGAAAAAAGAAAAAAAGAGCAAGATTGGCAATAGATGCTAGCTCAGGGTCAATCTTCCTCAAAAAAAAGTACCTGATGGTATAACTTCCTAGTGAACTGCTTCCTTTATCATTATGTAATATACATACCTGTGTGTCTATATATAATCTGTTATTAATAGAGTTATATCAGCTTTCTTATGGTAATACATGCCTGGCACAACTTTTTCCAACCCTCCATCCTTCACATTCACCCTAATGTGTTACTATTTTAAGTAGGTTTTTCCCTCAACAACATAAATTAAAAAAAATTAATTCACATCTGAGAACTTCTTTTAGCTGACTCCTTAATTTACTTATTTTTATTATAATTATTGATATAGTGTGGATTTATATCTACCATATCATTTAGTGATTTTTATGTGCTATTCATTTTCTTTACCTTAATTGTTTTTTTTCTCTCTTCTTTTAGTAATTTCAAAAGTTATACATTCTCTTTCCGTTATTGTGGTAGTTAACTTTAAATATATAGAATGTATTATTGATTATTTTTTTGGTTTGTAACTACTTTTTATTTTTTTTTCTACTTTTTTTTTTTTTTGTGAGGAAGACCTGCCCTGAGCTAACATCCAATGCCAATCCTCCTCTTTTTTGCTGAGGAAGACTGGCCCTGGGCTAACATCCGTGCTCATCTTCCTCTACTTTATACGGGACGCCGCCACAGCATGGTTTAACAAGCAGTGTGTCAGTGTGCGCCCGGGATCCGAACTGGCGAACCCTGGGCCGCTGCAGCGGAGCGCATGCACTTAACTGCTTGCGCCACTGGGCCTGCCCAGTAACTACTCTTTTTTTAATTTTATTGACATAATGTTGGTTTGCAACATTATATAAATTTCAGGTGTACATCATTATATATATATATATATATACTTCATTATATTTAGATTTCTGTGTAGACTACATCATGTTCACCACCCAAAGACTAATTATCATCCATCCCTGTACACATGTACCCTCTTACCCCTTTTGCCCTCCTCCCTCCCCTCTTCCTCTCTGGTAACCACCATTCTATTGTTTGTTTGTTGTTTTTATCTTCCACTTACGAGTGAAATCATACAGTATTTGACTTTCTCGTCTGACGTAATGTTTAGCATAATACCCTCGAGGTCCATCCATGTTGTCACAAATGTTGACTTACCAAATTTTAAAATTAATCTTTTACTTTTCATAATCTCCTTCCTAATGCTTCCTTTCACCTTTTAAAAAAATTGTTCCCCATATAATCATTTTTATTATCATTACTAGAGTCAATATTTTTTCTATTATCTATGTATTTGTCAGTTTCTTTACTTACCGTTACTTCTTACCATTGCTTTCCTTTGAATTCCACTGTCTTCCTAAAAATACATTTTCTAGGACAAGTTCTTTCAGCAACAGTTTGTGAGTGGTAAAATTTCTTAGTTTTGTTTGGAGGTTCCTTTATGTTACTTTCATTTGTTAAAGACAATTTACTTGAAAATAGAGTTTTAAGTTGAGTTATTTTCTTCTGTACTTTTTGAATATTACTCCATTCTCTTCAGTATTTTTGTTTGCTTGTTTGTTTCTAATAGTCTTCTGAGGGTAAAATTGATGTACAACTTTAATTAACTTTTCTTTTTCTCTTTAGCTGCCTTTTATACTTCACCCTTGTCCATAAATTTCTGCAATTTCAGAGCACTAAGTCTATGTATAGATTTATTTATTTTTATCCAATTCAAGAGTCATATTTCTTCTTCAATCTGGGGACTTTTACATTTAATTAATTATGGAAATTATCACCCATTTTCCATTTGAATAGTGCCTTATTTTTCCAGCTTTCTAGGCCTTCTCAATCCACAGCCAATGTCTGTTTACCACTTTTTCATATTTTCTATCACTGTATCTCTCTGTCTTGCTGTTCACTAATTCTCTTTGCAGCAGTGCTTAATCTGCTTTTTGTCCAGTCATTGGGTTTTTAATTTCACTGAGTATATTTTTTGAAAATCTAGAGGTCTATATAATGCATATTTTCTTTTTGCATGTAATTATCCTTACATATTGTGTAAACTTTTCTCTTACAACAATCATTTTAACATACCTCAAGTTTGTTTCAATAGTTCTATTATCACAAATAGGGTGATCACAATAGAACATAATAGTTCTATTATCACAAATGGGGTGCTGACCTTCCTGTTAGTTTTATAAAGCAGTTATCCCTCAAGGTAGATACTTTCCTTGCTTGGTTTGAAAATTTTATTATGTGTTCATCTTTATTTTTTTTTTCTTTTATAGCTGTTTTTATTTATTTATTTATTTTTAATTTTTTGTTTATTGCAGTAACATTGGTTTATAACATTGTAAAAATTTCAGGTGTACATCATTGTACTTCTATTTCTGCATGGACCACATCATGTTCACCACCAAAATACTAATTACAACCCATCACCACACACATGCACCGAATTATCCCTTTCACCCTCCTCCCTCCCCCCTTCCCCTCTGGCAACCACCAATCCAATCTCTGTCCCTATGTATCCGTCCATTGTTGTCACTATCTACTACTTAATGAAGGAAATCATACGGTATTTGACCTTCTCCCTCTGACTTATTTCACTTTGCATTATACCCTCAATGTCCATCCATGTTGTCACAAATGGCTGGATTTCGTCGTTTCTTATGGCTGAGTAGTATTCCATTGTGTATATATACCACAGCTTCTTTATCCATTCATCCCTTGATGGGCACTTAGGTTGCTTCCAAGTCTTGGCTATCGTGAATAAGGCTGCAATGAACACAGGGGTGCATGTACCTTTGCAAATTGGTGTTTTCAAGTTCTTTGGATAAATACCCAACAGTGGAATAGCTGGATCATATGGTAGTTCTATCGTTGATTTTTTGAGGAATCTCCATACTGTTTTCCATAGTGGCTGCACCAGTTTGCACTCCCACCAGCAGTGTATGAGAGTTCCCTTCTCTCCACATCCTCTCCAACACATGTTGTTTCCTGTCTTGTTAATTATAGCCATTCTGACGGGCATCTTTAGCAGCCAGCAGATAGCAGTATTTTTTTTCAAATTTATTATTCAGGGAGGCAGTAGTTCTTTCAGGTCCCCATATTTATTCAGAAGTGCCAGTTCTACTTCTCTGCCTCATCACCCATCACTTATCACTCTGTTCCCCCAGTAAGCACACACACACACACATTTATATTTTTTTTTTCTTTTTTTTTCTCCAGCCAAATAAAACATCTTTAAATTCCTGAAGCAAGCCTTATTCTTTCTTGCCTCTGAGCCATAACCAATGGTATTTGTCTTAATCATCTCTGGCTGCTATAACAAAATGCTATGGACTGGTTGGCTTAACATTTATTTCTCACAGTTATGGAGGCTGGGAAGTCCAAGGTCAAGGTGCTGATAGATTCAGTTGCTGGTAAGGGCCTGCTTCCTGGCTTGTAGACGGCTGCCTTCTCACTATGGTCTCACATGGCCTTTCCTTGCTGTATGTGCATGGTGAGAGAGAGATCTCTCTGCCTTCCTCTTCTTATAAGGGCACTAATTCCATCATGAGAGACCTACATTTGTGACATAATCTGAACCTAATTACCTCCCAAAGTTTCTGTCTCCAAACATCATCGTGTTGTGGATTAGGGCTTCAAGATATGAATTTTAGCCAGACGCAAACATTCAGCCCGTAACAGCATTACCTTATATTAAATCATTCTTTCACTTCTCTTCCTGGTTAACTCCTATTCACGCAATAGGCCTCAATGTTGATATCACCAGACTCCCTCAAAACTGTGTCATTAGCCTTCAAACTTACAATCTAAACCATGCACTTCCCTTATCTTTATTATCAGAGGAAGGGAAGGATCATATCTAATTTGTTCATAATGTACCTGGAACACTTAGTACGCTATTGATTAGTAGTTGGCATTTAAAAATGAAATATTTCAGTATTAATTTTACATACCTTCTGTGTGATAATTTATGACCAGACATTTAAGTAACTTTAGCCTCCTCTTGAGAATATTATATGGGCTGTCCTGTGTCCAAAGGAGAACAGACTTTTATAAAAAAGGTATAGCCATTGATGTCAAAAGCTGAAGAGTGATCAAGTGAAATATGTTTGAAAAACATGTATTAGATTTGGACAAAAAGGTGGTCATGTGCAACCTTAGCAGGAGTACTGACAGTAGAATGGCAAAGGCAATAGTTTTAAATAAGTAAACGAAGAAAAGCTTGCCGGGACTAGTGTTTCCTAAAGTGTGGACCCCAGACCAGCATCTAGAAACTTGTTAGAAATGCAAGTATTTGAGTTCTACCACAGGTTTGCTGCATAAAAATCTCTAGAATTAGAGACTAGTGATCTGACGTTTAACAAGCTCTCCAGTTGATTCTGATGCATGCTTAAGTTTGAGAACCACTGTTTTAGATGGAAAGGAGATTGAGTGGCTAGAAGGGATCACATGTTCATGGATGGTTTATTCCCCTCATTTTATTTAAAGGTGAAAAATTGAATTCGTTTTTGATTATAGGAAAAAGAGGAGGGGGAGTGAAAGAGAGAGAAAGATTGGGAATTGACAGAATAATGTATTAGAAGAGAGTAAATTGAATGAAGCAGTGGAATGTGCCTTGAAATGTATGATCACTACCTCTTTTTTGGAGATAAGGGAAGAAAGGACAGGAGAAGGAAAGACAGAGGAAAGATGCAGCTGTGATTTGTAGGGAGGGTGAGGGAAAGATAAGACAGTATAGTTAGCCTCTGGTCTGTGATGAAGAGCAAGGTTATCTCATGAGATTAAGAAGAGAGGGGATTTATGAAAGGATTTTGGAATTGGTGCTTTGCTATGTAGGAGTTATTTGAGCACAGACATATAATAGAAGTTTTGACAAGAAGCCCTGAGGGCTCAGGTGAGGTTTTCCTCTGTTCTCACAGTTGTATTATATTTTACAGCAGAAAAGCTGGATAAGGTGTTGAATTGAGCCAGGTTTGTAATGCAAATGTAGCAGAAGAATAAAGCAATAGTGAGTTGAGTTGCACTTAATTGTAAAGGAATATATATTTCTGGAAATGATGTAATTTCAAGTAGAAAAGAAACAATTAATGAAAAAAGTACATCCTTTGCATTCAAACCCATAACGACCTTAGAAAAGGAAAACTATTTTGTAGGGGATGTTAAAGCTATCCATGCATCAATGAGCTGAATGTAATCACTTGTGAACATTTTTAAAATCCTTGCAAGTATGTCTGTATATTACAAAAAAAATAAAAATAAAAACAAACATTAAATCTTTCAGTGCTCACAAGAATAAACAAAGAATATCACAGCAACTCAAAATTAAATGCATATGTTTCCTTGAGCACTTCAGTCTCTTTTCATCAATATTCCACCAATATTATTTTAAGGGTGCTAGTCTGTGCAGTAATCATTAGGTGGTAAAGTAGGGTCAACATGATGTGAGAATTGAGTCAATGCTTGTAATTTTCACAAGATATGAGGGTCTTTGTAGGGTCTCATTGCCCAAAATAATCTTCCTCACCACGTTGCGTGTGGCTAAAATTTATGTTGTTTTTACTTCAATAATTTAAGATGTTATTGTTATGAGGCCTAAATATGAATAAATGAGAGTTCTTAATAAAGATCATGAGTGTATTCATGAGTGTATTTACTTATTAACTAATTCACAGACATTAACAACCCCAGCACATACTAGTTTAATAGAAAATCTTCAGACTGTGGTACAAACAACCACAATTTTGTGAAGGATGAAAGTGACAAAAGCTCATAATACAGATTATGGGGCAGTATAATGAGCAATCAGTCTAGGAATTATGTTCCTTTTCTGCCAATTACTAGCTATGTGGCTTTTTCCATGCCTCAGTTTCATCATCAATAAATGGGGATAATAGTAATACCTACTTTATAGGATTATGTATTAGGGATTACACGACAAAACACATTAAAACACTTATCACAGGGGGCTGGTCCCGTGGCCTAGTGGTTAAGTTTGGCGTGCTCCGCTTTGGCAGCTCAGGTTCAGTTGTGGGCATCGACCTACACCACTCATCAGCAGCCATGATGTGGCGGCGACCGACATAAAAAATAGAGGAAGATTGGCACAGATATTAGCTCAGGGTAAATCTTAAAGCAAAAAGAGGAAGATTGGCAACAGATGTTAGCTCAGGGTGACTCTTCCTCAACAACAACAACAAAATACTTATCACAATATTTGGTAAATGGTTAGCACTCAATAAATATTAAGAGCTATCATCGTCATCATCATCGTCATTATCATTGGCTGTTGTGAAGAAAGGGGGGCCCAAGATTTAATAAAACATACTTTGTAGATTAGAAAGAATTAATGATATGATTACTGTAAAGGAACATCATATGAGATGCTATCTTTCCATAAAAAGAAAACTAGGACAACACCATGCATAAAATAAAAAGATAACCCACAGAACGGGAGAAAATATTTGCAAATCATATATTGGATAAAGGGCTTCTATCCATAATACATAAAGAACTATTATGGGCCAGCCCTGTGGCTTAGCAGTTAAGTGCGCGCTCCGTTACTGGTGGCCCAGGTTCAGATCGCCGGCACGCACCGATGCACCACTTCTCTGGCCATGCTGAGGCCGCATCCCACATACAGCAACTAGAAGGATGTGCAACTATGACATACAACTATCTACTGGGGCTTTGGGGGGAAAAAAAAGGAGGAGGATTGGCAATGGATGTTAGCTCAGAGCCGGTCTTCCTCAGCAAAAAGAGGAGGATTAGCATGGATGCTAGCTCAGGCTGATCTTCCTCACACACACACAAAAAAGAACTATTACAACTCAACAATAAAAAGACACACAACCCAATGAAAAAAAATGGACAAAAAACCTGAAGACATTGCTCCAAGAAAGATATACAAATGGCCAATAGACACATGAAGAGATGTTTGGAACCAATAGTCATCAAGGAAATGCAAATCAAAATCACAAGATACCACTTCACACCCACTAGGATGGCTAAAATAAAAAGTCCAATAATCCAAATATATATATATAAGTATACACCACAACCAAGTAGGATTTATTCCAGATATACAAGGATAGGTCAATATTCAAAAATGAATTAATGTAATCTATCACATCAACAGGCTAAAAAAGAAATATCACATGATCATAGCAGTAGATACAGAAAAAAGCATTTGACAATATCTGACACCCTTTCATAATAAAAATTCTCAGTAAAGTAGGAATAGCAGAGAACTTTATAAACTTGGTAATGACTATTTACAAAAAACCTACAGCTAACATGATACTTAATGATCAGAAACTCAAAACTTTCCCACTAAGATCAGGTACAAGGTAAGGAGGTCACCTGTCACCACTCCTTTTCAATGTTGTACTAGAAGTTCTAGCTAACACAACAAGACAATAAAAGGAAACAAAATGTATGTAGATTGGGAAGGAAGAAATAAAACTGTCTTTGTTCACAGATGATGTGATCATCTATGTAGAAAAGTCTGAAATAATCAACAACAACAAAAAACCCTCATGGAACTAATAAGCAATTATAGCAAGGTTTCAGGATATGAGATTAATATACAAAAGTCAATCACTTTCATATAGACCAGCAATGAATAAGTGGGCATTGAAATTAAAAACACAAAACCATTTACATTAGCACCCCCAAAAATGAAATACTTAGATATAAATCTAACAAGACATGTACAAGAACTACATAAGGAAAACTACAAAACTCTGATGAAATAAATTAAAGGAAAATAAAATATATGGAGAGATATTCCATATTCATGGATAGGAAGACACAATATTGTCAAGACATCAGTTTTTCCCAACTTGATCTATAGATTCAAAGCAATGTCAATCAAAATCCCATCAAGCTATGTTGTGGATATCTACAAACTGACTCTAAAGTTTATGTAGAGAGACAAAAGACTCAGAATAGCCAACACAAGTTTGAGGGTGAAGAACAAAGTTGGAGGACTGACATTACCCAACTTCAAGACTTACTATAAAACTACAGTAATCAAGACAGTGTGGTATTGGCAAAAGAATAGACATATAGTTGAATGGAACAGAATAGAGAGCCCAGAAATAAACCCACATAAATATAGCCAATTGATTTTTGACAAAGGAGCAGAGCCAATATAACGGAGCAAAGAAAGTCTTTTCAGCAAATGGTGTTGGAACAATCAGATATCCACATGCAAAAAAATGATCTAGACACTGACCTTACACCCTCCACAAAAATTAACTCAAAATAGATTATAGATCTAAATGTAAACCAAAAAAACATAAGAATCCTGGAAGATAACATAGGAGACTACCTAGATGACCGTGGGTATGGCAATGACTTTTGAGATACAACAGCAAAGGCACAATCCATGAAATAAATAATTGATAAGGTAGACTTTATTAAAATTAAAAATTTCTGCTCTGCAAAAGACAACATCAAGAAAATGAGAAGACAAGCCATAGACTGCGAGAAAATATTTGCGAAGGACATATCTGATAATGGGCTGTTACTGAAAAAACACAAAGAACTCTTAAAACACAGCAATAAGAAAACAACCTGATTAAAAACTGGGCCAAAGACCTTAACAGACGCCTCACCAAAGAAGATATGCATATGGTAAAGAAGCATTGAAAAGATGTTCCACATCATATGTCATCAGGGAAATGCAAATTAAAGCAACAATGAGATATCACTCCACACCCACTAGAATGGCCAAAACACCGAACACTGGCAACGCTAAATGCTGGAGAGGATGCAGAGCAACGGGGACTCTCATTCATTTCTGGTGGGAATGCAAAATGGTAAAGCCACTTTGGAAGACAGTTTGACAGTTTCTTACAAAACTAAACATGCTCTTGCCATATGATCCAGCAATCACAATTATTGGTATTTACTCAAAGGAGTTGAAAATTTATGTCCACACAAAAACCTCCACATGGATGTTTATTGCAGCTTTATTCATGGTTGCCCAAATTTGGAAGCAACCAAGGTGTCCTTCAGTGAAGATGAATGGATAAATTCAACCAGGTGAATGGATAAATAAACTGTAGTGCTTCCAGACAATGGAATACTGTTTAGTGCTAAAAAGAAATGAGCTATCGGACTGGCCCCATGGCTTAGTGGTTAAGTGCGCGGGCTCTGCTGCTGGCGGCCTGGGTTTGGATCCCGGGCGCACACCAACACACGGCTTCTCCGGCCATGCTGAGACCGTGTCCCACATACAGCAACTAGAAGGATGTGCAGCTATGACATACAACTATCTACTGGGGCTTTGGGGGAATTAAATAAATAAATAAATAAATAAATAAATAAATAAATAAATAAATAAATGAGCTATCAAGCCATGAAAAGACATGCAGAAACCTTAAATGCATATTTCTAAGTTTTAAAAAGCCAACCTGAAAAGTCTATACTGTATGATTCCAACTCTATGATATTCTGGAAAAGGCAAAATTATGGAGACAGTAAAAGATTAGTGGTTGCCAGTGATGAGAGGAGGGATAAATAGGCTGAGCACAGAGTATTTTTATGGCAATGAAAATACTCTGTTCTCATTATGATACTTTAATGATGGATATATGTCATTATAATTTTTCCAAACCCATAGGATGTATAACACCAAGAGTAAACCCTAAGGTAAACTATGGACTTTGGGTGATAATGATGTATCAATGTAGGCTCATCGGTTGTAATAAATGTACCACTCTGGTGGAGGATGTTGATAATGGGGAAAGGCCCTGCCTGTGTGGAGGCAGGGGGTATATGGAAAAATCTCTGTACTTTCCCTTCAATTTTTCTGTGAACCTAAAACTGCTCTAAAAAAAGACAGTCAATTTAAAAAAGACAGTGTCTTAAGACCAAGTGCTGACCAGGATGTAGAAAAACCACAACCCTCATTCACTGCTGGTGGAAATGCAAAATGTTGGAGTCACTTTGGAAAGCAATCTGGCAATTCCTTTAATGATTAAACATAGAGTTACCATATTACTCAGCAATTCTACTCCTAGATATAAACCCAAGAGAAATCAAAACATATGTCCACACAGAAACCTGTACATGAATGTTTATAGTAGTATTATGGATAATAGACAAAAAAGTGGAAACAACTCAAATATCTATTATCAGCTGAATGGATAAAAAGGTAGTATATCCATAAAATGGAATATTATTTAGTCTTAAAAAGGAATGGAGTATTGTTAGAAGCCTCAACATGGATAAATGTCAAAAACATCAAGCTAAGTGAAAGAAGCCAGTCACAAAAGACCACATATTATATGATTCCATTTATATGACAGTCTAAAACAGGGTAATACATACAGACAGAGAGGAAAATTGGTTGCTTAGGGCTCGTTGGAGGAATAGAGGAATATGGAGGTAATAGCTAAAGAGTTTGGGCTTTCTTTTGGAGCTGCTAAAACTATTCTAAAATTAACTATAGTTGAATACATCTGTGAATATACTAAAAACCCTTGAATTGTACATTTTGAACAGATGAATTTTATGGTATGTGAATTATACCTCAATTTTAAAAAAGTAGGACAGATAGAAGTATTTGCTCAGGAAAGCCTCATTAAATGTATTTAAAATTATTATTGTTGTTATTGTTGCCGGAGACCTAAATCATCAAGTAGTGGAGTTTAGTTTTCCGTAAATTAGGATCAGTTTTTGCATATCAGTGCTTAAAAACAAGTTAAATTCTTCTGAAAAAGGAGAGTGGCTTATGTTCCCTCCATCCATATTTTATCCTTTTGATTCAATATAGTAAACTGAAAGTAGTGACTTTCTATATGCTAAAGATAATATTATCTATAAAGTCATGCTACATAAATCAGTGAGAAATCATTTTATATAAATCAGAAATTGGTGATACAAAATGACTCTTATAGTCTTGACACTCAAGTATAGAGTCTAGAATCTAGTAGTTATTGGAACATTTCACAAACGGGATTTGTGTGAGCGTTGTCTTTGCAGCATTGCATTTAATCATGAATTAGTAGTCATACACCTTATATCCACAACGGTACTATAGGAAGTCATAGAAAGGTTAAATCTGGAGTAAAACATTTCTGAAAGAATAGAGGTTAATTATACACCTCCTTTTTCCCAGTGAAGCAATTACTAGAAACACAAAAAGAGAGCAAACATAGATGCAAACTACTGGGCAATTTCTAAAAATATCTTTACTCTCACGAGTAACTTCATTTATTCAACAAACATTAAATGAACTGACTATGCTTCAGTTACTTATATTACTTTAGCAATTTCCTCTCTGATGAATAATGGCTAAAAGAGAGTTATTTAAAGAAAGAATCCAGTTTAGTAGCTATATACAAATTAAGGATCACCCTTAAAATAGCTGTGATACAAATTGATACATTGTACAATATTGTACAATATAGATTGTACAATACAATATGCTATGGCCACTTAAAATCAGTTTTTATGAGTGTAGGTTTATGTTGGGATTAAATGCTATAATATCATAATTAAATTCCATAATTCCATAATATTATTTACGTTCCCACTACATGAGTGCAAGCTTTAAATATTTGTTCAATCCATTCAATATCTTCTGAGAGACTATGGCATCCATTGCAGATCATGCCAATAGACAAATGCCTTATTCCCTTCTAAGCAGGCAGTATCCAAGCAAACACCTTCATTTCTGGGGTAATGGAAGAGATTCAAAAGCATACATAAATAAGGTTGAAAACTATTCTAGTCAGGGACTATTTAATTACAAGGAAGAAAAACTCAAGCTTGCTTATTTAAGTGGGCATTACCGTAGAAAAACAGAAAATGGTTTTCATAAATTATAACCAGACTTCAAATATAGTCTGTAAGTCAGACTCTCACTGTGTTCTGTGCTCTCTCTTTTCTGTGTATATATATAGTCCATCCATTTCTCTGCAGGCAAACTTTCTCTATAGGGATCTTAATTTTGGTCTTGCTTGTTGTTTGGTGTTGCCATGGGTACTGTCTCTGGCCCGTATCTATTTGATTTTATAGTCCAAGTTCAAGTGCCCAATATCCTTTTACTAAAACTGTCTCTGTACCTAAAATTAAGATTTCCTGAAGAAACAAAATCAGATCATCCCAGTTTGGATCAGGTGGATGGCCCTGATACAATCACCACGGGCAAAACAGAATACATGACATGCAAGCCAACTTCTAGTCTGTGACTCTGTCAAATAAGCTAAGAATGGGATGTAGGGGGAAAGGAAATAATGCACATCTTTAATATAAATATGAAACTAGAATATCGAATGATCAAAAGCTATACAGCTGTATCTTCCTCTTTTTCTCCAATCCAAATTGAAACATTTTTCAATGCCAACCTCCCAGTTTTACTCAAGGGACAATTTTGAAACAAAAAATTATCAAAATTAAAGATATATATATATATTTATATGTCTGTATGTATGCATGTGTGTATATATAAAGGTTCTGTATTTGTTTTATTTCTTAGAAATTTTGAACAAAATGTGACAAAAATTGAACCTGATATTTGATTCACAGTATGAATTTAGATCTCTTTATTTGGAAAACATCCCTCACAAAATGTGCATCTGGTTTGACTTCATGTATCTGATGTTTGATTATTAGCAGCTTAAAGGATTCATAACTTCCTTTAGATATATTGTTTTTCTCTCTTGCACTTGTCTCCATGTGACTGAATTTTCTGTACATGTGCTAGTAGCAAATTTACAAGTGAATATGGCTAAACATGAATCAGAAATATATGCTGGTTTAACACTATAGAAGACATGTTCTTTGAAACTCCAAATAATAAATTATGCAGAGTATCCTAGTTTAGCAAAAATCATAAAACATTCCTCAGGCTACAGGCTGTGTTGAATGTGTCAGCCTGTACTTGGCACTTGCAGAGTAGAGAGGGTGTAGAGTGAACCTACCCCTTACACTATATTATACTACCTTATACTCATATAACTTATACTACCTTATACTCATTACCATTCCTGTGCCTTTGCTCATGCTGATTTCTTTGCCTGGGATTTCCACCCTGTTTCTCATTTAAGGCGCACTACAAATTCAGTTCCTTCGTGAATCCTTCTAACAAACTCTTGCCCACAAGTCTTTCCCTCTTTTCTCTTTCTTAGTAACACTAATTATCTATAATGCCTCTTTTAATACTAGATCATATAGTATGTTTTGTTTCATTTCACATGGCCATTTTTTTCCCCTAACAATTTTTAGGTTTTTCTAAGGTTGGAATTTTTCTCTCCTCTCTCTCTTTAAATCTCTCCTCCTCCTTCTCTCCCTTCTCTTCTTCCTCCTCCCTATCTCTCATTATTTTCTCTCTTTTAATTTTCTGCACTAGGAAGCTAATAATAACAAATATTTCCTGCGCACGTACTATGTGCTAGTAAGTGTGCTAAATGATTTTTGTGCTTTATCACAGAATATATGTTGAATAAATAGTCACCAAATTAAATTGAATTTAGTTGAAAATGATGTACCAAGAGTTTCCTTAAAACAGACAGAATTTCCTTCTAACTACATGTTATGGACTAAATTGTGTCCCCTCGAAATACATAGGTTGAAGTTCTAACCCCCCAATGTGACTGTATTTTGAGATAAGACCTGTAATGAGGTAATTAAGGTTAAGTGAAGTCAAAGAGTGGGGCCCTAATCCAATAGGACTACTGTCCCTATAAGAGGAAGAGACACCAGGGGTGCACACACATGGAGAAAAGGCCATGTAGAGGACACAAAGAGAAGGCAGCTAGTTGCAATTCAAGGAGAGAGGCCTCTGGAGAAATCAAACCTGCTGACAACTTGATCTGCGACTTCCAGCCTCTAGAACTGTAAGAAAATAAGTTTTGTTCTTTAAGCCTCCCAGTCTGGAGTATTTTGTTATGTATGCCTAGATGACTAATAGACTATGCTAAAGATAAATAATTATACAGAAAAGCCAATTATTTCTAGATAGGTAACTTCTTATCTCTTGGGTGAAGTTAGTTTGATTATTTAATATAATAATTCTTAATGTTATTAGTTCAAGAAAGTACATTTGGAGCACCCACCTAGCTCTGAAACATAGATGACCGTCATCTGTGTAGGAAAAAAATCTGTTGATTTCAGTAGAAAAGAAATAAGCATAAGAGCTGAAGGTATGAGTCTTCCATATACATTTATATTCAAGCTCAGATACACAGATGGCTTTTTGATAGATTTTTATATTCAGTCCAAAATACATGTTGAATAACAAGAGTGCTGTGACACACTGCAACAATATCAGCCATTTCTGCACTGCCAGAGGGACTCTCTGCCTGTCATTCTGGTGAACAATAAGATTTTGGACTGGACTGTCCACCTTAAGGCTTCCTTATCTAGTTGTTGAATGTTTTTGTCAAGTCTCTACATTATTTAAATTTATTATATGTTGGTAATTAATGTCTTTAAGTAATCCCTTTCCATATTAAGAAGGAAAAAATCCTGTAAATAAAAAGATAAAGTAGATGGCTCTTATAAACAGTCTGGACATTTGAGATCTAAAATTAATTATATGTATACTATATACATGAATATACACAGGCACATAACACATGTATCACATAGTTAGATTAACAACACAGGACTACAGAAATTCCAACTAAATTGACTAACAGAATTGATCAAACAAGCAATTCAGTAAAAAAAAAACTGTATATGTAGGGAAACAGCAACAGAGAGAGATAAAGTCAGAGATTTTAATTTCATTCATTATTAAATTCAGTTGAAAAGCCTGAACTGATGGTACGTGTAGACATGACTTCTATACAATAACTTGGGGGGCTATTGTTTTTAACCTTTAGTATGGATATAAAAAATATGTGGGTGTCATTTGCTCCTCCACCAAGGTAGGCATAACCTTGCCACTTTTCTGCTGACTTTCTAAGTTATGGAAGTTGTTTTGTGACAGTCACACCTCCTCTGTGAGGTGCTGCATTTGAAGATTGCATTGTCCTTCAACATGACTAAGAATATTGAACAGTGATTGAATGTCGTCTAGTGCTTATTAATATGCATGTTGTCATTTGTCATCTCAGTCATCACTGACACTTTGTCATTTATGTTACTGTAAGCATCTGAGCTGCTGGATTTCAGGCCCCTCTCTTGCTTGCAAACTCATCAAAAATACAGGTAACCATCTGTAAGAAGCTGTACTAACAAAAATGATGGGTTTAAGATTGTTTGACTCATTCTATCTTTTAATACAATACTGAAGAGAATTACCAAAGTTATAAAAGAAAAACACTTATGACATAAATTGACCTCTTTGTATTTTTAATGGATTGTGTCGAAGTGTACTGATTACTGCAAGCAAAGGTTGAATCTTCTGTCTGAAAGGTAACTAAATATAATCTTTTTAAATAAGATAGTACAGTCGTGCATGGCTTAACATCAGGGATACATTCTGAGAAATGCATCATTAGGAGATTTCATTGTTGTGCAAATATTATAGAGTGTACTTACACAAACCTAGATGGTGTAGCCTACTACACACCTAGGCTATATGATACTAATCTTATGGGACCACTGTCGTATATGTGGTCCATCATTGATCAAAACGTCATTATGCAGTGCATGACTGTACTTCTAAGTCAAAGAGCTCTCCCATCTGTTATTTTATTTTCTTATCATAATGTCTATCTAAATGATGATAGGTATGTAATACTATCCCTATGTAGGTAGGGATACTGAGGCTCAGACATTTTTAATGATTTGCCTAAGAATACAGCTTCTAAATGCGAGAACTGAGAACAGATCCCAGACCCTCATATCTTCCACCTGATGCTTCTCTTCAATGTATTTCTCTATTTCAACTATTATTTCAAAACTTTCTTCTTTGAGATTCTTAACATTTGTTTGAGATTATGCAATAGACCTTGTATGTCTGTTCAACATGCCATACCTTCTTTCTCATTCCTAAGAGAATACTGATTTTATTTTTAGTTATCCTCTCTCCAGTATATAATCATGTGTTTCAGGGGAAGCTGCCTGATCTCTACCTCCAGACAGTGGATAAAATTTGGGTCAATTCACTCATGGTAATTGCAGCCCTCTTGCCAGTGATCAGATTAAGAATATATCCATGTGACCAATGGCATATGAGTGAAGTCTTCTGAGAGGCTTCTGGAAACATTTTTCTCACTCCTAAAGAAAAAAAAACACATGAAAAGTGGTCATTTTCATCTAGATATTACTGTGCCTGGACTGAGGATTAGAACTTCTATACTTATCTTTATGTAACTTGGAATGAAAACAACATCTGAAGGAGTTCAAACTCAAAAATTACAGAGAAATGAAAGTAGAACCCTCACATACAACTCCTAAAGTCTGTCTTACTTTAGAATCTTGTTATATGACAACACATTTTATAATTCAAGCCAGTTTGAGAAAAAAAGTTCTGTTATTTTCATAAAAAGCATATTGATACATAAAAATTCTACCCAAGGGTATTTTGCCAAACAATAACAAGAAGTAATTATCGAGCGTTGCATGCATTGTTTTGAAATATCACTAATGAATTGTAGTAAGAACCATAGAATTTGACTAGAATGATCATCAGAGAGAAGAATACACTTTAACGTTTCCCAAGTGTGTTCCATTGAATACATTTGACATCGGAGTTGGGGACAGACAAAAGGGGACTTGTTTCCACAATAGATACAGTACAGAAAAAAGTGGGCTAAAATATGCTAACCAGGTTCCTTTACTGAGTATATCCTACAGCCATGCTATTGTACATCACCAAACTCCAATAAAAGCTTTAGTTTGGAGCATTTACGCAACTTATTTAACCACAGTATATTGTTTGTGTGTGTGTGTATGTGTGCGGCATGTTGTGCGATGATGTTCTAAGAAACATATTTTAGGAGAAAATGATGACAAACCAAAACTCAGAGAGAGTATGGAACTATTCAACACTTTCAGATCACTTAATGACAGATTTGAGATTAGCTCCCTGGATTGCTGATTTTCTGGCCAATATTATTTCAGTCACAACATTCATCTTTGTCTTTAAGCAACAAAATAAAATATCGTTTCTACTCAAATACTGAGTTTTAATTGTACATATTTAATGGCAATGATGAAATTTTAGAGAATATTCATATGTAAAAAGCAAAAAAACAATTAAAACAGGAGCATAAAAACATACAGAAAAGAATATAGATTTGAAGTTGTACAAACCTGGGTGGTTATACTTATGTTAGACAAAATATAATTTAAGTAAAGACAGTTACAAGAGACAAAGAAGGACATTGTACAATGATCAATGAATCAATTCAAAATGAAGATATAATAATTTTAAATAAATATAAACCCAACATCAGAGGACATAAATATATATAGAAAATATTGAGAACTAAAGGGAGAAATAGATAGTAATATAATAATAGTAGGAGACTTCAGTACACCACTTTCAACAATGGATAGAATATCCAGACAGAAACATAATAAGCTAACCTTGGACTTGAACATTGTAGACCAAATGGACATAGCAAACATATATGGAACATCTCACCCAACAGTAACAGAATACACATTCTTCTCACGTGAAACATTCTCCAGGATAGATCACATGTTAGGCCACACAAAACAAGTCTTTACAAATTTAAGAAGATTGAAATCATATCATATATCTTTTCCAAGCACGATGGTATAAAACTAGAAATTAATGGAAGAAGAAAAATTGGAGAATTCAAAAATATGTGGAAATTAAACAATACACACCTGAACAACCCATGAATCAAAGAACAAATAAAAAGGAAATCATAAAATATGTAGAGACAAATGAAAATGAAACAAAACATACCGAAAATTATGGGATGTAGTAAAAGCAATACTAGGAATGATGTTTATAGCAATAAATACCAACAATAAAAAAAAAAACTCAAATAAACAACCTAGCTTTACACCTCAAGGAAGCAGAAAAAGAAAAAAAATAAGCCCAAAGTTAACAGAAGGGAAAACATAATAAAGATTAGAGAAAAAACAAATGAAATAGAAAAAAATTCAATGAAACTGAGGTGCTTTTTTGAAAATATCAACTAAATTGACAAATTTTTATTAGAAACTAAGAAAAAGAGGTAACTCAAATAAACAAAATTAGAGATGAAAGAGGAGACATTATAAATGATGCCACAGAAATAAAAAAGATCATAAGAGACTACTTTGAACAATTATACCAATAAATTGAATAACCTAAAAGAAATGGAGAAATTTCTAGAAAGGTACAACCTACCAAGACTGAATCATGAAGAAATACAAAATATGAAAAAACTAATCAATAAGGAGATTGAATGAATAATCAAAAACCTCCCAACAAAGAAAAGCTCAGGACCAGATTTCTTCACTGGTGAATTCTACTGAACATTTAAAGAATTAATGCCAATCCTTCTCAATCTATTCCAAAAAAACTGAAGAGGAGGGAACACTTCCAAATGCATTTTATGAGGCCAACATTACACTGATACTAAAGCCCCATGAGGACACTACAAAAAAGAAAATTACAGGCCAATGACCCTGATGAACATCAATGCACAAATTTTCAACAAAATACTAGCAAACCAAATCCAACAGCACATTAAAAGGATCATACAACATGGTCAAGTGAGATTCATCCCTGGGACACAAGTGTAGTTCAACATACATGAATCAATACATGTGATACACTACAGTAAAAGAACAAAGGATAAAATTCACATGATAATCTCAGTAAAAGCAGAAAGAGCATTTGACAAAATCCAATACACTTTCATGATAAGAACTCAACAAACTAGGAATAGAATGAACATATCTCAGCATAATAAAGGCCATATAAGAAAAGCTCACAGCTAAAATCATACTCAACAGTAAAAACTGAAAGCTTTCTATCTAAGATCAAGAATAAAGCAAGGATGCTCACTGTCAACACTACTGTTCAATATGATACTGGAAGTCCTAGTCAGATCAATTAGGTAAGAAAAATAAATAAAGGTCATCAAAATTGGAAAGTAAAAAGTAAAATTATCTCTGTTCAGATGTCATGATACTATAACTAGAAAACACTGAGGATATCACATACACACACATACACACAAACTGTCAGAACTAATAAACAATTACAGCAAATGTGCAGGATACAAAATTAACATGTAAAATTAATTATGTTTCTAAACCGCAAAAATGAGTAATCTGAAAAGGAAATTGAGAAAATAATTCCATTTACAATAGTATTTTAAAAAGTAAAATACGTAGGAATAAATTTAACTAAGGAGACAAAAAACTTGTACACCGAAAACTACAAAGCATTGCTAAAATAAATTAAAGACGACACAAATAAATGGAAAGATATCACATGTTGATTAGCTGGAAGACTTAATATTATTTGTACGTTCGTACCACCCAAAATGATCTACACATTCAATGCAATCTTGATCAAAATCCTAATGATATTTTCTCAATAAAAAAAACTTCCCAAAAGTCATAATGAATCCCAATGCACCCTGAATAGAAAAAAACAATCCTGGCAAAGAAGGAAAAAGCAGAAGGCTTCACTTCATATTGCAATACTACAGTAATCAACACAGTATGCTACTGTCATAAAAACAGACATACAGTCCAATGGAACAAAATAGAGAGCACAGAAATAAATCCTTGTGTATATTGCCAAATAATCTTCTACAAGGGCACCAAGACTACACAATAGGGAAAGAATAGACTCTTCAATGAATGGTGGTGTGAAAACTGCATATCCACATGCACAAGAATTAAGTTGGATCCTGTCCTTAAACCATACACAAAAGTCAAGACAAAATGAATTAAAGACCTAGACCTAATATCTGAAACCATAAAACTACAAGAAGAAAATATAGGCAAGAAATTTCATGACATTTGATTTGGCAATTTTTTCTTGAATATGACACCAAAGGCACAGGCAACAAAAGCAAAAGTATACAAATGGAACTACATCAAACTTTAAAACTTCTGCACGTCATAAGAAACAATCAGCAGTGTGAAAAGACAACCCATGGACAGGAGAGAATATTTGCAAAACATATCTAGTCAAGGATTAATATCCAGAATATATAAAGATCTCATACAACTCAACAAAAAATAAAATAAAATAACCAGATTTTAAAAATGGGCAAAGGGCTTGAATAGACATTTCTCCAAAGGTATACAAATGGCCAACAAGCATATGAAAAAGATGTTCAACCCACTATATGTCAGAGAAATGCAAGTTAAACAACAAAGAGATATTACCTCACACGGGTCGGGATGGTGAATATCAAAAAAAAAGCACAAAATAACAAGTTCTGATCAGCATATGGAGAAATTGGATCCCTTGTGAACTGTTAGTGGGAATGTAAAATGGTACAGCCACTTGAAAACAGTATGGAGATGCCTCAAAAATTAAAAATAAAATTACCGAGAGAAGGGTTCAAGATGACAGCATAGGAAGATCCTGAACTAACCTCCTCCCATGAACACAACAAATCTACAGCTATGTATGAAATAATTCCCTCTGAAAAAGACCTGAAAACTAGCTAAAAATCTCCTACACAACAAAGGACAAAAGGGCCACATTGAAACGGGTAGGAGAGGCAGAGATATAGCCTTGCCAAAAACCCCACCCCTGGCGTGATAATCCACAATTGGGAAGGATCTCATAAATATGGTACTTCTTCCTGAGGAACGAGAGATTTGTGCCTCCCATCAGGCACCCCAAACCTTGGGACCTACACTGAAGAGACCAGCCCCCAAAATGTCTGGCTTTGAAAACCAGCACGGCTTATGTCCAGGAGAACCACAGGGCTGTAGGGAATGGAGATTCCACTCTTAAAGGGCTGGCATGCATACTCACTCACCCTAGAACCCAGTGCAAAAGCAGTAGTTTAAAAAGTGCCTAGAAGTGAAGGAGATTCACTTGCTAATCTTCAAGAATCACAAGAGGAGAATAAACCTCTTGGGACTCTTTCCAAGGACAGAGATGCTAGCGAGTGTCATTTTTGCCTATCCCTCTACCTTGCTGGAACCAGCACTGCTGAGTGACATGTTAGTGCCAGTGGACACACCCTGCTCCACTCCCCTGCACCATCACCCTGGCCCTGACAGAACCGGCCAGGTAAGTGCCCCACCCCCTCCTGTCATCACCAGCCACATCCCCCACAGAGCTGGCTGGGCACTCTTAGCCCCCACAGGGGATGCCCCTTGAGTGCCTGGCTCTAATGGCTACGGAGAATTACACTTCTTGGCTTCCCAGGTCTGTAATAATCGAAGAGACTGTTCTTGGCAGGCTACCACCCCTAGGGCACTGCACAAGTGGCAGTCTGAAACACAACCCCCATCTTCCTGTGAAAACAGCCTATTCACTTGTCCCAAGCTCCAGGCTGAGGGGCAGGCTGCAGGTTTACCACGCATCTAGAGGCTAGGGAACATAGGTCAGGGGAGGCCACCTTTGCACTTTCTCTTGACCTTGTTACAGCTTGTTGGTACCTCTCAGAAAGGAGCTCATACACTCACCTGGAGCCACAATTTTTGCAATGATTTCTAAGAGGACACCTGCAAATTGCCTGGTCTGGAGGCCAGCAGAGTCTACTTTGGCAATCCCACAGGACTGTATATATTTCAATACCTTAAAAGCTGCTGTCTGACAGTCTAGCTTGCAACCAGCCTGAAACTAAGTGCTGATTGAGATCCCTCCCTCTGGAACACTCACAGTTATTGGCATACCTTCAACAACTTGGACTTATCAAGAAAAAACATGCTGCTTAAACAATCACAAAGTTTTGGTAGACAACCAAGAGCTTGGGCAAGGTCAAATGATAAGCTTTATCTTCTACACAAGGACACTCCCTCAAGACTGGGAGAGATAGCTGTTTCACCTAATACATAGAAACAAACACAGAGAGTCAAGCAAAATGAGGAGACAAAGGAATATATTCCAAACAAAGGAATAAGATAAAACCCCAGAAAAAAAGCCTTAGTGAAATGGAGATAAGTAATTTATCTGATAAAGAGCTCAAAGTAATCATCATAAATTTGCTCACAGAACTCAGGAGAAGAATGGATGAACATAACAAGAACTTCAACAAAGAGACAGAAAATATAAGAAAATTCCAAACAGAAGTTGCAGAGCTGAAGAATACAAAAACTGAACTGAACAACACACTCGAGGGGTTCAATAGCAGACTAGACAAAGCAGAAGAAAGAATCAGTGATCTGAAAGAAAAGGCAGTGGAGCCCACCCAAACAGAGCAGCACAAAGAAAAAGAATTTAAAAAAGTGAAGATAGCTTAAGAGAGCTATGGGACAACATGCAGTGGAATAACATTTGCATTACAGGAGTCCCAGAAGGAGAAGAAAGAGAGAAAGGGGAAGAAAACTTATTTGAAGAAGTAATGGCTCTAAACTTCCCTAACCTTGGGAAGGAAAAAGACATCCAGATCCAGCAAGCACAGAGAATTCCAAACAAGGGGAATCCAAAGGACCTACACCAAGACATATTATAAGTAAATGTCATAAGTTAAAGATAAAGAATCTTAAAAGCAATAAGAAAAATACATCTTGTTATATACAAGGGAACCCCTATAAGACTATGAGAAGATTTCTCAGAAGAAACGTTGTAGGTCAGAAGGGAGTGGCATGATATATTCAAAGTGCTGAAAGCAAAAAACTTTGAACCAAGAATACTCTACCCAGAAAGATGATCATTTAATACTGAAAGAGAGATAAAGAGCTTTCCAGACAAACAAAAGATAAAGGAGTTCATCACCACTAAACTGGCTTTACAAGAAATGTTAAAGGGACTTCTTTGAGCTGAAAAGAAAGGGCACTAATTAGTAACATGAAAACATACAAAAGTAAAAATCTCCCTGGTAAAGGTAAATATATAGTAAAGATAATGGATTAATTACTTCTAAAGCTAGTATGAAAGTTAAGAAGAAAAAGTAGTAAAACAAGTATAACTGCAATAATTAGTTAAGGAATACACAGAATTAACAGATGTAAAAGTTGACATCAAAAACACAAAATGTGGTGGGGGGGTACTAAAAATGCAGTTTTAGAACACATTGAAATGTAACTTGACATCAACTTAAAACAGACTGTTATATATATATATATGCTGTTATATGTGAGCCTCATGATAAGCAAAAAGCAAAAATCTATAGCACATATGCAAAAGTTAATGAGAAAGGAAATCATGCATAACATTATAGAAAGTTATAAAACCACAAGGGAAAGAAGAAAGAGAAGAAGATAGGAACAGAAAGGAACTACAAAACAGCCAGAAAGCAATTAATAAAATGGCAATAAGTACACACCTATCAATAATTACTTTAAATGTAGATGGACTAAATTTCCAATCAAAAGACATAGAGTGGCTGAATGTATATATAAGCAAGACCCAATGATACACTGCCTACACGAGACTCATTTCAGATGTAAGGACTCACACAGACTTATAGTTAAGGGATGGAAAAAGATATTTCATGCAAATGGAAACCAAAAGAAAACTAAGATAGCTACAGTTATATCAGGTAAATTATACTTTAAAACAAAAACTGTAATAAAAATCAAAGATGGATATTACATAATGATAAAGGGGTCAACCCAGCAGGAAGATATAATATCTGTAAATATTTATGCACCCAACATAGGAGCATCTAAATATATAAAGCTAATATTAATAGACCTAAAGGGAGAAATTGAAAGCAATACAATAATATTAGGGGACTTTAATACACCACTTACATCAATGGATAGATCATCCAGACAGGAAATCAATAAGGAAAAAATCAGCCTTAAATGACACATTAGACCGCATTGACTTGATAGATCTACACAAAACATTCTATCCAAAAGCAGTAGGATACATATTCTTCTCAAGTGCACATGGAACATTCTCCGGGATAGATCATACGTTAGGCCACAAAGCAAGTTTCAATAAATTTAAGAAGATTGATATTATATTAAGCATCCTTTATGACTACAATGGTATGAAATTAGAAATCAATTACAAGAAGAAAACTGGATAAAAACCACAAATATATGGGGATTAAACACCATGCTACAGAACAACAAATGGGTAAACAAAGAAATCAAAAGAGAAATAAAAAAATACCTTGAGGGGCTTGGCCCCATGGCTTAATGGTTAAGTGCGCGCGCTCTGCTACTGGTGGCCCTGGTTCGTATCCTGGGTCCACACTGATGCACTGCTTGTTGAGCCATGCTGAGGCGGCGTCCCACATACAGCAACTAGAAGGATGTGCAACTATGACATACAACTATCTACTGGGAGCTTGGGGAGAAAAAAGGAAAAAAAAGGAGAAGAATTGGCAATAGATGTTAGCTTACGGCTGGTCTTCCTCAGCAAAAAGAGGAGGATTGGCATGGATGTTAGCTCAGGGCTGATCTTCCTCACATACACACAAAAAAATACCTTGAGACAAATGAAAATGTAAATACAACATATCAAAGTCTATGGGATTTAGAAAAATTAGTTCCAAGAGGGAAATTTATAGCCCATACAGGCCTCCTCAAGAAACAATAAAAATCTCAAACAATCAAATTTTATACCTAAAGGAACGCATAAAAGAATAATAAACATAGCCAAAGTTATTAGAAGGAAGGAAATAATAAAGATCAGAGCAGAAATAAATGAAATAGAGGCTAAAAAGATAATAAAAAAGATTAATAAAAGTAAAAGTTGATTCTTTGAAAAGATTAATAAAATTGACCAATATTTAGTGATACTCACCAAAAAAAGAGACACTGAAATAAATAAAATCAGAAATGAGAGAGAAGTTACAACTGATACCAAAGAAATACAAAGGAGCATAAGAGACTATTATGAACAATTATACACCAATGAATTGGACAACCTAGAAGAAATGGATAAATTCTTAGAAATATAAAGTCTCCCAAGCCTGAATCAGGAAGAAATAGAAAATATGAACACTCTGATTACTAATAAAGAGATTCAATCAGTAATCAAAAAACTCCCAACAAAGAAAAGTCCATGATCAGATGGCTTCACTGATGAATTCTGCCAAACATTCAAAGATTTAATACCTATCCTTCTCAAATTCTTCCAAAAAACAGAAGAGCAGAAAATGCTCCTGAACTCATTCTATGAGGCCAGCATTACCCTGATTCTAAAATCAGATAAGGACACAACAAAAAAAGAAAATTACAGGCTAATACCTCTGATGAACGTAGATGCAAAAATCCTCAACAAAATAATAGGAAATCGAATTCAGCAATACATTAAAAGGGTCACACAAAATGGCCCAGTGAAATTTATCCCAGGGATGCAAGGATAGTTCAACATCTGCAAATCAATTAACATATTAGACCACATTAACAAAATGAAGGATAAAAATCATATGATCGTCTTAGTAGATGTGGAAAAAGCATTTGACAAAATTCAACATCCTCTTATCACAAAAACTCAACAAAGTGAGTAAAAAGAGAACATACCTCAACATAATAAAGTACATATATCACAAGTCCACAGCTAATATCATAGTCAATGGCAAAATGCTGAAAGATTTTTCTTTAAGATCAGGAACAAGACAAGGATGTCTTCCCACTTCTATTCAACATAGTACTGAGAGTTCTAGCCAGAGCAATTAAGCAGAAAAAATAAATAATTGGAAAGTAAGAAGTAAAATTGTCACTATTTATGAATAATATGGTTTTATACATAGGAAACTCTGAAGACTTCACCAAAAAAAAAAATTAGAAATAAGAAACAAATTCAGCAAAGTTGCAGGGTGCAAAATCAATATACAAAAGTTGGTTGCGTTTTTAATGCACCAAAGATGCATTAGCAGAAAGAGAAATTAAGAAAACAATCCCCTTTACAATTACATCAAGAAGAATAAAATACCTAGGATTCAATTTAACCAAGGAGGTAAAAAAGTCCTGTACACTGAAAACTATAAGACATTGATGAAAGAAATTGAAGACTCAAAAAAAATGGAAATATTTTCTGTGCTCATGGATTGAAAGAATTAATGTTGTTAAAATGTTCATATTTCCCAAGCAATCTATAGATTCAATGAATCTCTATCAAAATTCCTATGGCATTTTTCACAGAAATAGGACAAACAATCCTAAAATTTGTATGAAACCACAAAAGATCCTGAATACCCAAAGCAATCTTGAGAAAGAACCAAGCTGGAGGAATCGTAGTCTCTGATTTCAAACTATATTACAAAGCTATAGTAATCAAAATAGTATGGTGCTGCCATAAAAACAGACACATAGACCAATGGAACAGAATAGAGAGCCCTGATATAAACTCAAGCATATATCATCAATTAATTTATGACAAAGGAAGCAAGAATATACAATGGGGAGAGGACAGTTTTTTCAATAAATGGTGCTGAGAAAACTGGACACCCACATGCAAAAGAATGAAACTGGACCACTATCTTACACCATACAAAAAAATTAACTCAAAATGGATTAAAGATTTGAATGTAAGACCTGAAACCATAAAACTCCTAGAAGAAAACATAGGCAGTAAGCTCCTTGACATCAATCTTAGCAATGTTTCTGTGGATGTGACACCAAAGGTAAGGAAAATAAAAACAAAAATAAACAAATGAGACTATATCAAACTTAAGAGCTTCTTCACAGTGAAGGAAACGATGAACAAAATAATAAGGCAAATTACTGAATGGGAGAAGATATTTGCCAATCATATATCCGATAAGGGATTAATATCCAAAATACATAAAGACCTTATACAACTTAACAACAAATAAACAAACAATCTAATTTAAAAATGGGCAGAGGATCTGAATAGACATTTTTACAAAGAAGACATAAAGATGGCTGTTTTACAAAGAAGACATAAAGATGGCCGATAGGCACATAAAAAGATGCTAGATGTCACTAATCATTAGGGAAATACAAATCAAAACCACAATGAGATATCACCTCACATCTTTCAAAATGGCTATTATCAAAAGGCCAAGAAATAACAAGTGTTGATGAGGATGTGGAGAAAAGTGAACCTTTGTGCACTGTTGATGGGAATGTAAATTGGTGCAGTCACTATGGAAAACAGTATGGAGGTTCTTCAAAAAATTAGAACTAGAACTACCATGTGATCCAGTAATCCCACTTCTAAGTATTTACCCAGAGAAAAAGAAAACACTAATTCTAAAAGATATAAGCACTCCTGTGTTCATTGCAGCATTATTTACAATAGCCAAGATGTGGAAACAATCTAAATGTCCATCAATGGATGAACGGATAGAGAAGACGTGGTATAAAAATGTAGTGGAATACTACTCAACTATAAAAAAGAATGAAATCTTGCCATTTGTGACAACACGGATGGACCTTGAGGGTATTATGCTAAGTGAAATAAGCCAGAGAGAAAAAGACAAATACTGTATTTCATTTATTCATGAAATCTAAAAAACAAAACAAATGAACAAACAAAACAAAACCAGACTTATAGGTACAGAGAACAGATTAATGGTTGCCAAAGGGAACGGGGGTTGGAAGGTGGGTGAAGGGAATAAAATGTTATAAACTTCCAGTTATAAAATAAATAAATCATGGGGATAATGTACAGCATGAGGCCTGTGGTCAGTAATGTTCTATTAACTTTGCGTGGTGACAGATGATAACTAGACTTATTGTGGTGACCATTGAGCAATGCATACAAATGTCAAATCATGAAGTTGTACACCTGAAGCCAATATAATATTGGGAGTCAATTATACTTCAATAAAAATTAAATGGAATTACTATATGATCCAGCAATCCCACTTTTTGGCAAATATCCAAAAGAATTGAACACAGGATCTTGAAGAGATATTTGCAGACCCATATTCATTGCAACATTATTCACAATAGCCAAGAGGTGGAAACAACCTAAATGTCTGTTGGTAGATGAATGGATAGCAAAATGTGGTATATACATACAACAGGGTATTATTCAATCTTAAAAAAATAAGGAAATCCTGTCATATGTTATAATGTGGATGAATCTTGAGCATATTTTGCTAAGTGAAATAAACCAGTCACAAAAAGACAAATACTGCATAATTTGACTTATATGACGTATCTCTCTTAGTCCATTTGGTAACAAATGCTGCTGTAACAAAAATGCCATAGACTGGGTAGTTTATAAACAACAGAAATTTATTTCTCAAAGTTCTGGAGACTGGCAAATCCAAAATCAAGGTACCAGTAGATTTGGTGTCTGATGAAAGCCTGCTTCACGTTTTATACATGGCTATCTTCTTGTTGTGTCCTCACATGGCAGAAGTGAAAAGGGAGCTCTCTGGGCTCTGTTTCATAAGGGCACTAATCTCATTCTTGAGGGCTCCAATCTCATGACCTAATGACTGCCCATAGGCTTCACCTCCAAATACCATCACATTGGGAATTAGGTTTCAACATATGAATGAGGGGAGAGACATAAACGTTCAGTATATAGCAGTATCTAAATAGTCAAACTCAGAAACAGAAAGTATAATGTGGTTACCAGGGTCTGGTGGGGTAGAGGGGGACATGAGAAGTTGTTTAATGGATATTAAGTTTCAGTTTTGTAAGATGAAAAAAGTTTTAGAGATCAATTGCATAACAATATGCATATAGTTAACACTAGTATATCATTCACTTAAATAGTTAAGATAGTAATTTTTATGTTATGTATTTTTCACCACAATTAAAAGGTCAATGTACTGAGAAATACATCCAAAAGGCAGAGATTGTCAAACTGAGTAAAAAACAAGATCCAAGTATATGGTGTCTATATGAGAACACTTTATTTTTTTTATTTTTTTTATTTTTTTTAAAGATTTTATTTATTTTTCCCCCAAAGCCCCAGTACATAGTTGTCTGTCATAGCTGCACATCCTTCTAGTTGCTGTATGTGGGACGCGGCCTCAGCATGGCTGGAGGAGTGGTGCCTCGGTGCGCACCCAGGATCCGAACCCGGGCCGCCGGCAGCGGAGCGCACGCACCTAACCGCTAAGCCACGGGGCCGGCCCTATGAGAACACTTTAGATTCAAAGATCACATAAGTTAAATTAAATGGGTAGAAAAAGGTGTATCATGCAAACAGCAACCATAAACATTTGGTGTGGCGATATTAATATCAGACAAAATATACTTTCAAACAAAAAATTTGCTGGAGATAAAGAGGAAATTGTATAATGATACATAGGTCATTTGGTAGATATAACAATTATAAATATACATGCACCTTATATCAGAGTCTCAATATACATTAAGCAAAAACTGACAGAGTTGTTGGAAGAAATAGACAATTCAACAACAATAATAGTTGGAGACTTCAGTGCTCAACTTTCAATAATGAATAGAACAACTAAACATTAGCTCAGCAAGGAGCAGAAAACTTGAAGAACACTATGAACCAACTAGAATTAACAGACATCTATAGAATACTCTGCTCAATAATAGAGTTTACATTCTTCTCAAGTGCCAATGGAACATTCTTCAAGGTAAACCATATGATAAGCCATAATACAAGCCTCAATAAATTTAAAAGAATTGAAGTAACAAAAAATATATTCACCGAACACATTGGAGTGAAATTAGAAATCCAATGACAGCAAAAAATCCTGGGAAATTCACAAATACATATATATTGAGCAAAATATTCCTAAATAACCAATGGGTCAAAGAAGAAAGTACAGGAGAAATTAGAAAATTCATTAGGATTAGTGATAAGGAGGGCACAACATATTGAATCTTAAAGGATGTTGCTAAAGCAGTGCTAAAAGGGAAATTTATAGTTGTAAATGCCTACATTGAAAAAAGAAAGATCTCCAATCAATAACCTAACTTTCTTCCTGAAAACACTGGGAAAAGCAGAGTAAAGAGTACCAAACACAAGCAGAAGGAAAGAAATAATACAGATTAGAGTGGAAATAAACAGAGTATAGAAAACCTGACAGAAAATTTAAACAAATCAAAAATTGATTCTTCAACATATCAACAAAAGAGGGACCTGCCTGGTAGCGTAGTGAAGTTCACTCACTCCGCTTTGGCAGCCTGGGGTTCACGGGTTCAGATCTCGGGTGCAGACCTACGCAATACTCATTAAGCCCTGCTGTGGAAGCGTCCCATATATAAAATAGGGGAAGATGGGAACAGTTGTTAACTCAGGGCCAATCTTCCTCAGCAAAAGGAGGAAGATTGGCAACAGACGTTAGCTCATGGCCAATCTCCCTCACCAAAAAAATAAAAAAAAAAGAACAACAAAAGAGACAAATATTTAGGTAGACTGACCAAGAGAAAAAAGAACTAAGACTCAAATTACTATGGTCAACTATGAAAGTGAGACATTACAATCAACTTCACAGAAATAAAAAGAATTTTAAAGGAATACTATGAAAAACTTTATGCCAAAAAATGGACAACTTTGTTGAAATGGACAAATTCTTTTGCAAAGTTTTTTTTATATATAAAATCTTAATAAATCCCCAAATAAATAAATTCTTAGAGTTAAAAAACAAGTTCAGCAAGCTCACAGAATATATGATTGATAAACAAAAATCTATTGTATTTCTGAACATCTAGAATGAACAATCTGAAAATGAAATTAAGCAAACCATTTAATTTACACTGGCTTCAGGGAAATAAAATAGGAGTAAATTTAACAAAAATGTTCAAAACCTATAGCCTGAAAACCATAAAAGATTGTTGAAAGAAATTAAAGGAGATCTAAATAAATGGAAAGATATTGTACATTCATGAATCAGAAGTTTTAATATTGTTAACATGGCAATACTCCCCAAATTCATCTATGGATTCAATATAATCCATATGAAAATCTAGTTGGATTTTTTTGCAGAAACTGACTAGTTGATCCATTAATTCATATGGAAATTCAAGGAGCCAAAAATAGAAAAGCAATCATGAAGAATAAGAAAAACTTTGGAAGACTCACACTTCCCAATTTCAAAACTTATTACAAAACCACAGTAACCAAGACAGTGTGGTTCTCGGATTAGCTCATAGCATATGGATAGGTATATAGACACATGGAATGGAATTGTGCATCCAGAAATAAACTCATACATGTACGGTCAATTATTTTAGTTTCTTTGTTTATTTTAAACCACTTTATTGAGATATCATTGACATTTAAAAAGTTGTACATATTTGATGTATAAAACTTGATGAATTTGGGGATAAGTATACATCCATGAAACCATTACCATCATCAATACCATATCCATCATCTCCTAAAGATTCCTTCCACCCCCTTTATTATTACTATTATTTGTGTATGAGTGTGTTGTAAGAACACTTAACATAAGAAATACCCTCTTAGCAAATTTTAAGTATACAATGTAGTATTGCTAGCTATAGGTACTATATTGTATAGATCTTTTTTTGTGTGTGTGAGGAAGATCAGCCCTGTGCTAACATCTGTCAATTCTCCTCTTTTTTTGCTGAGGAAGACTGGCCCTGGGCTAACATCCGTGCCCATCTTCCTCCATTTTATATGGGACACCGCCACAGCATGGCTTTGCCAAGTGGTGCATCGGTGCGTGCCCAGGATCCGAACCAGCGAACCCTGGGCTGCCACAGCGGAGTGCATGCACTTAACCTCTTGTGCCACCGGGCTCACCCTGTGTATAGTAGATCTTGAGAACTTATTTATCTTGCGTAACTGAATATGGTCAATCCTTTTTAAACAGGGATGACAAGACAATTCAATCAGAAAAAAATAATTTTTGTAACATTTTGTAAAATTTTTAACAAATGGTGGTGGGATAAATATATTCACCTACAAGAGAATAAAGATGAAACTCTACTTCACACCACATATAATAATTAACTGAAAATTAATCAAAGGCCTAAATGTAAGATCTAAAAATATAAAATTCTTAGAGGGAAACATAGGTGAAAATCTGCATGACCTTGAATTAGGCAATGAATTCTTACATATGACACTAAAAGCACCAGCAACAAAATTAAAAATTAGGTAAATTGGACTTCATCAAAACTAAAACCTTTCTTGTTTCAAAGGACACCAGCAGGAACATGAAATGGACACATTCCCACAAAATCAACTAAAATTTTGCAAATCATATATGTGGTAAGAGATTTGTATCTAGATACAAATTTAGATATAAAGGACATTTAGAAGACTACAACAAAAGACAAAAGATGAACAAAGGATATGAATAGACATTTCTCCAAAGGAGCAATGCAAATGGCCAATAAATATAAAAAAAAATGTTCAACATCATCAGTCATCAGAAAAATACTAGTCAAAAACACTTTATATCACTTCACACACACTAGGAAGGCTTTATGGAAAAAGACAAGTGTTAGGGAGGAATGGAATCCTTACACCACCAGTGGGAATGTAAAGTGGTTCAGGCATTTTGTAAAACAGTCCAGTCTTGTAGTTCCTTGAAATCTTATACATTTAAACTATATGATTCAGCAATTCTACTCCTAAGTATATATCTAAAAGAAATGAATATATGCCCATACAAAAACAACCTAAGTGTCTATCAACTGATAATGGGTAAATACAATGTGGTATATCTGTATAATAGAATATTATTTGGCAATAAGAAGAAAGGACATACTGATACATGGTACAACATGGACGAAATTTGAAAATTAATGCTAAATGAAAGAAGCTAGTCATAAAATATCACATGGTATATAATATTTTTACCAAATGTCAAGCATATGTAAATCTATAGATACAGAAAATAGATTAGTGGTTTCCTAGAGCTGGAGTTGGAAGGATTAGAGAGAATGGGAGTGACAGCTAATGGGTAAGAAATTTCTCTTAGGGATTGTGTAAATATTATAAATTGATTGTACTGACGGTTGCCCAACTCTGAGAATATATTACGATCCATTGAATTGTACACTTTAAAAGGGTGGATTGTATGGTATGCAAAATATGTACAAATAAAGTTGTTATAAACAATTAAAGAAGAAGTTTAAGGGGAAAAAAGTCAACAAATCCTCAATGCTCGATTCAAGTGTTAGCTTTCCTATCAATTCCCACAACATTTGGTTTGTATTCCCAAGAATGTCGGTTTGAAAGAAACTGTAATGGTCATATATTCTAATCATTCTTTAAAATAGGAGACTTGAGGCCAAGAGCTGGAAAGTATCTTTCTCGAAGCTGGAGAACTGACCAAGGATTAAAAGGCATAATATACAGAAAGGTTTTACATAAAAAAGAACAGCTCAATGTGAGAAGCTCAGTTATGAACAGTGTATACTACAGTTCAACAAATATTTATCAGTATTTATAGGTGTTATATACTCTACTAGTTGCTGTGATACAGAAATGAATACTGTATAGTCTCTGTCCTCATGAATTGTAATGTCAGGTTGGAGAGCTTAAAGTAACTGTTTGGCACATTTTAAGTTTAAGTGCCTGTTTTAGCCAGTTTGGGCTGCAATAACAAATTTCCAGACACTGAGTGGCTTAAACAACAAAAACATTTATTTCTCACAATTCTGGAGGCTGGAAGTCTGAGATCAGAGTGCCAGCATGGTTAAGGTTCTTCGTGAAGACCCTCTTCCTGGTTTACAGAGGGCTGTCTTACTGCTGTGTCCTCATGTGGCAGAAAGAGAACTAGCTAACTCTCTGGCCTTGAGATGTGCAACCACTTGTGAAACTATTTTAAGTTTCTGACAAGAGGAAACAACAAACAAATTTCTTATTAGATTACCACTCTAAAAATAATCTTCTACATACTCTATTTTTTAAAAAATTTTTGGTTAATTGCAGTAACATTGGTTTATAACGTTGTATAAATTTCAGGTGTACATCATTATACTTCTATTTCTGCATAGATTACATCATGTTCACCACCCATATACTAATTACAACTCATCACCACACACATGTGCCGAATTATCCCTTTCGCCCTCCTCCCTCCCCCCTTCCCCTCTGGTAACCACCAATCCAATCTCTGTCTCTATGTGTTTGTTTATTGTTGTTATTATCTACTACTTAATGAAGGAAATCATACGGTATTTGACCTTCTCCCTCTGACTTGTTTCACTTTGCATAATACCCTCAATGTCCATCCATGTTGTCACAAATGGCTGGATTTCATCGTTTCTTATGGCTGAGTAGTATTCCATTGTGTATATATACCATATCTTCCTTATCCTTTCTCCCTTGATGGGCACTTAGGTTGCTTCCAAGTCTTGGCTATTGTCAATAACACTGCAATGAACACAGGGGTGCATGTATCTTTAAAGATATATAAAGAACTCATGCATCTCAACAACAAAAAAACTACCAACCCAATCAAAAAATGGGCAAAAGACCTGAACAGACATTTCTCCAAAGAAGATATACAGATGGCCAACAGACACATGAAAAGATGTTCAAAATCATTAACTATCAGGGAAATGCAAATCAAAACTACAATGAGATATCACCTCACACCCGTCAGAATGGCTATAATTAACAAGACAGGAAACAGCAAATGTTGGAGAAGATGTGGAGAGAAAGAAACTCTCATACACTGCTGGTGGGAGTGAAAACTGGTGTAGCCACTATGGAAAACAGTATGGAGATTCCTCAAAAAATCAAGGATAGAACTACCATATGATCCAGCTATTCCACTGCTGGGTATTCATCCAAAGAAGTTGAAAATACATACTCTCTTTAAATCAACTTCAATTCCTAGGGTTCCTAGTAATCAGTTTTCTGGCTATAAATAAGATTTCATGTATTTATATTTGGTGTAGCATTTTTTTTCAATTATTTATTGAGATCATAATGGTTTATAACATTGTTCAATTTCAAGAGTATATTATTATTTATCAATTTCTGTATGGACTGCATCATTCTCACTACCAATAGTCTAAATTTTATCCATCACCATACATATGTGCCCCTTTACCCCTTTTGTACACTCCCCAACCCCCTTCCCCTCTGGTAACCACTAATCTGTTCTCTTTATCCATGTGTTTGTTTACCTCCACATATGAGTGAAACCATGGAGTATTCATCTTTCTCTGCCTGGCTGAGTTCACTTAACATCATACCCTCAAGGTCCATCCATGTTGTTGCAAATGGAATGATTTTGTCTTTTTTATGGCTGAGTACTATTCCATTGTATATATATATACCACATCTTCTTTAGCCATTCATCCATAGAAGGGCACTTGGGTTGCTTCCACATCTTGGCTATTGTGAATAATGCTGCAATGAACATAGGGGTGCATAAATCTCTTTGGATTGTTGATTTTAAGTTCTTTGGATAAATGTCCAGTAGTGGGATAGCTAGGTCATATGGTACTTCTATTTTTAGTTTTTTGAGAAATCTATGCTGTTTTCAATAGTGGCTGCACCGTTTGCATTCCCACCAGCAGTGTATGAGAGTTCTCTTTTCTTCGCATCCTCTCCAATATTTGTTATTTTCTGTCTCCTTAATTATAGCCATTCTGACGGAGGTAAGGTGATATCTCATTGTAGTTTTCACATGCATTTCCCCAATAATTAGTGATGTTGAACATCTTTTCCTGTGCCTGTTGGCCATCTGTATATCTTCTTTGGAAAAATGTCTGTTCATATCATCTGCCCATTTTTTTATTGGGTTGCTTTTTTGTTGTTGAGCTGTATGAGTTCTTTATACATTTTGGAAATTAATCCTTTGTTGGGTATATGATTTGCAAATATTTTCTCCCTGTTGGTGGGTTGTCTTTTCATTTTGATCATGGTTTCCTTTGCCTTGCAGAAGCTTTGTAGTCTGATATAGTCCCATTTGTTAATTTTTTCTTTTGCTTCCCTTACCTGAGTAGACATGGTATTTGAAATGATGCTGCTAAGACTGATGTTAAAGAGTGTACTACCTATATTTTCTTCTATGAGTTTTATGGTTTCACGTCTTACGTTCAAGTCTTTAATCCATTTTGAGTTAATTTTTGTGTATGATGCAAGATAATGGTCCACTTTCATTCTTTTGCATGTGACTGCCCAATTTCCCCAACACCATTTATTGGAGAGACTTTCCTTTCTCCATTGTATGTTCTTGGCTCCTTTGTTGAAGATTAACTGTCGATAGATGTGTGATTTTATTGCTGGGCTTTCAATTCTGTTGCATTGATCTGTGTGACTGTTTTTGTGCCAGTACCATTGCTGTTTTGATTACTATAGCTTTGTAGTATATTTTGAAGTCAGGGATTGTGATGTCTCCAGCATTGTTCTTTTTCTCAGGATTGCTTTGGTTATTTGAGGTCTTTTGCTGTTCCATATAAATTTTAGTATTCTTTTTTCTATTTCCATGAAGAATGTCATTGGGATTCTGATTGGGATTGCATTGAATCTGTAGATTGCTTTAGGTAATTTAGACATTTTGACTGTTTATTCTTCCAATCCATAAGCATGCAATATCTTTCCACTTCTTTATATTTTCTTCAATGTCTTTCAATAATGTCTTATAGTTTTCACTGTATAGGTCTTTCATGTCTTCGGTTAAATTTATTCCTAGATATTTTATTCTTTTTGCTGTGATTGCAAATGGGATTGTATTCTTGTTTTCTCTTTCTGCTAGTTCATTATTAGTGTATAGAAATGCAACTGATTTTTGTAAGTTGATTTCATACCCTGCAACTTTGCTCTAGTTGTTGATTATTTCTAACACTTTTCTGGTGGATTGTTTAGGGTTTTCTATATATAGAATCACGTCATTTACAAACAGTGAGATTTTCATTTCTTCCTTTCCAATTTGGATTCCTTTTACTTCTTTTTCTTGCCGAATTGCTCTTCCCAAAACCTCCACTACTATGTTGAATAGGAGGGGTGAAAGTAGGCACCCTCCCTTGTCTTGGTCCTATTCTCTGAGAGATGAATTTCAATTTTTCACCATTAGGTATGATGTTGGCTGTTAGTTGGACATATATCCTTTATTATGTTGAGATACTTTCCTTCTATACCCATTTGATTCAGAGTTTTTTATCAAAAATGGATGTCGGATCTTGTAAAATGCTTTCTCAGCATCTATTGAGATGATCATGTGATTTTTATTCCTCATTTTGTTGATGTGGTGTATCACATTGATTGATTTGTGGATGTTGAACCATCTCTGCATCCCTGGTATAAATACCGCTTGATCATGGTGTATGACCTTTTTATTTATTTATTTATTTATTTATTTATTTATTTATTTATTTATTTATTTTTGAGGAATATTGGCCCTGCACTAAAATCTGTTGCCAATCTTCCTCTTTTTTTCTCCCCAAAGCCCCAGTACATAGCTGTGTATCATAGTTGTAGAGTTGTACCTCTTCTCTATGGGATGCCGCCTCAGCATGGCTTGATAAGCAGTAAGTAGGTCCATGCCCAGGATCCAAACCAGTGAACCCCAGGCCACTGAAGTGGAACACATGAACCCAACTGCTATGTCACCAGGCTGGCGTCAGTGTATGACCCTTTCAATGTATTGATGTATTTGGTTTGCCAATATTTTGTTGAGGATATTTGCATTTATGTTGATCAGTGATATTGGCCTGTAATTTTCCTTCTTTGTGCTGTCCTTGTCTGGTTATCATAACAGGGTAATGTTGACCTCATAGAATGAGTTAGGAAGCATTACGTCTTCTTCAATTTTTGGACTAGTTTGAGGAGGATAGGTATTAAATCTCTTTGAAGTTTTGGTAGATCTCCAGAGAAGCCGTCTGGTCCTGGACTTTTGTTTTTTTGGTAGGTTTTTGATAACTGTTTTGATCTCTTTACTTGTGATTGGTCTATTCAGATTCTCTATTTCTTCTTGATTCAGTTTTGGGAGGTTGTATGATTCTGAGAATTTATCAATTTCTTCTAGGTTATGCAATTTGTGGGCATATAGTTTTTCATAGTATTCTCTAATAATCCTTTGTATTTCTGTGGTATCCATTGTAGTTTATCCTGTTTCATTTCTAATTGTATTTATTTGAGCCTTCTCTCTTTTTATCCTAGTGAGTCTGGCTAAGTTTTTATGAATTTTGTTTATCTTCTCAAAGAACCAGCTTTTACTTTCATCGATCCTTTCTACTATTTTCTTAGTCTCTATTTCATTTATTTCTGCTCTAATTTTTGTTATTTCCCTCTTTCTGCTGACTTTGGGTTTTGTTTGTTCTTCTTTTTCTAGTTCTTTTAGGTGTAGTTTAAGATTACTTATTTGATATTTTTCTTGTGTGTTGAGGTAGGCCTATATTGCTATGAATTTCCCTCTTATAACTGCTTTTGCTGATCCCATGAGACTTGGTATGTTGTGTTTTCCTTTTCATTTGTCTCCAGATATTTTTTTATTTCATCCTTTGATTTCTTCATTGATCCAAGTGTTTTTTAGTAGGATGTTGTTTAGTCTTCACATACTTGTGACTTTCCGAGCTTTCTTCTTGTAGTTGATTTCTAGTTTCATAGCATTGTAGTCAGAAAAGACACTTGATATGATTTCCATCTTCTTAAATTTATTGAGGCTTACCTTGTTTCCCAACACATGGTCTATCTTTGAGAATGTTCCATGTGCACTTGAGAAGAATGTGTATTCTGCTGTTTTTGGATGGAATGCTCTATATATATCTATTAAGTCCGTCTGATCAAGTGTTTCATTGAAATCCACTATTTCCTTGTTGACTTTCTGTTTGGATAATCTATCCACTGATGTAAGTGGGGTGTTGAGGTCCCCTACTATTATTGTGTTTCTGTTAATTTCTCCCTTTAGGTCAGGCAATAATTGCTTTATATACTTTGGTGCTTCCATGTTAGGTGCATATATATTCATAAGTGTTATGTCTTCTTGGTGGAAAGTACCTTTTATCATTATATACTGCCCCTCTTCATCTCTCATTGTCTTTTTTATCTTGAAGTTTGCTTTATCTGATATAAGTATGGCAACAGCTGCTTTCATTTTTTTCTTTTTTTTCAGTGAGGGAGATTGGCCATGAGCTAACATCTGTTGCCAATCCTCCTCTTTTTGCTGAGGAAGATTGGCCCTGAGCTAACATTCATCCCCATCTTCCTCTACTTTATATGTGGGATGCCTGTCACAGCATGGCTTGATAAGCAGTGCATAGGTCCGTGCCTGGGATCCGAACCTATGAACCCTATGTTGCCAAAGTGCAGCATGTGAACTTAGCCACTAGACAACTGGCCAACCCCACAGCTAGTTTCTTTTTTTGCCAGTTGGTTGGACTATCATCTTCCATCCCTTTACTCTGAGCCTATGTTTGTCTTTAGAACCAACATGTGTTTCCTGGAGTCAGCATATTGTTGGGTCTTGTTTTTTAATCCATCCAGCTACTCTGTGTCTTTTGATTGGAGAATTCAATCCATTTACATTTAGAGTGATTATTGATATATGAGGGCTTAACACTGCCATTTTATCTCTTGTTTTCTGGTTGTTCTATATTTCCATTGTTTCTCTTCCTTTGTATTTCTGACTGGCATTTCCTTTTGGTGGTTTTCTGTCGTGATTTTCTCAGTTTTCTCTCTTTTTTATGAATTGTGGCTCTGCTCTGATTTTTTATTTAGCAGTTACTGTGAGGTTTGTATAAAGATGTCATAGATGAGGTAGTACATTTTCTGATAGCCTCTTATCTCCATTAGCCTAAGCAGGTTCCATCCCTTTTCTCTTCCCTTTCTGAGTTATTGTTGTCACAAATTATTCTGTTTTGTGTTGTGAGTTTGTGACTAGGTTGAAGTGTTTATAGTTACTTTTGATGCTTTCCTTCCCTTTATCTTTTAAGCTATGATTAAGTATTTGATACCTTGTTCTGAAGGGTAGCTGCAGTTTTCTGATTTTGTCTGTCTATTTATCTTCTTGCTCAAAGTTTGTAGACCTTTGCCTTTTTGTTTCAGGTATGAGGGCATAATTGATCATTTCTTATAAGGGAGGTCTAGTGGTGATGAACTGCCTCAACTTTTGTTTATCTGGGAGAGCTTTTATTTCTCAACCATATCTGAGGATAGCTTCACTGGACAGAGTATTCTTGGCTGAAGGTTTTTGTCTTTCAATATTTTGAATATATCATTCCCTTCTCTCCTAGCCTGTAAGATTTCTGCTGAGAAATCCACTGAAAGTCTGATAAGGGTTCCTTTGTAGGTTATTTTCTTCTGCCTTGCTGCCCTTAATATTTTTTCTTTGTCATTGACCATTGCCAGTTTTACTATTATATGCCTTGTCGAAGGTCTTTTAGCATTGATGTAATTAGGAGATCTATTGGCTTCATGTTTTGTAAGTCTGGTTCCTTCCCCAGGTTTGCAAAGTTCTCAGCTATTATTTCTTTGAACAAGCTTTCTGTTCCTTTCTCCCTCTGGAATACCTATAATCTTATGGTGCTTTTCCTAATTGAGTTGGATATTTCTCAAAGAATTCCTTCATTTTTTAAAAAATCTTAGCTCCCCTCCTTCTCCACCTGAAGCATTTCTAGGTTTTTATTCTCTAAATCACTAATTATTTCCTCCATAACCTCAGCCTTACTTTTTAAGTATTCTATATTGTTTTTTATCTCACTAATTGTGTTCTTCATATCCAGAATTTCTGCTTGGGTTTTTTTTACAGTTTCAATCTCTTTGGTGAAGTATTCCTTTTTCTCATTAATTTTATTCCTAAGCTCATTGAATTCTTTATGAGTCTTCTTGTAACTTGTTGAGTTTCTTTATGACAGCTATTTTGACTTGTCTGTCCTCTAGATTGTAAATTTCTATAACTATAAGTTCACGGTTGGATTCTGGAGACTTGTCATTTTCCTTCTGCTCTAAATTGTTGCTGCACTTTCTCTGGTGTTTAATCAACTAATCCTTTGCTAGAGCATCTGTGGTAGCATCAAGTCACAGATTCCACCTGGGGAGAAACAGGAGCTGTGTTTATGATCCCACTCTGTCTGCTGGAAGTTGTGGGGGTACGATGGGCTGTCCCACCAGCCAGGAAAGTGTTCACAGCAGGCTCAGGCCTGCCATCCCTTTTTCTTATAGTCTTGCTGAGGCATGTTCCCACTTGTGCGGTCACAGCAGTACTGTGGATGCTCCCACCAGCCAAGAAAGCATTTGCACATGCATGTAGATCTGCCACCGCCTCTTCTTATGGTCACACCAGCTGCTGTGCTTGGTGAGCGGGGCTTCTTCACAGGATCTGAGCCTGGGCCACTCGTTGGGACTGCAGCAGCATGGCGAGCTCTCCTGCTGGCTGGGAAAGCATTTTCACGTAGGCTCAGGGCTGCCTCTGCCTCTTCTTACAGTTGTGCCGATGCATGTTCACACTTGTGGGATGGCAGCAGCACTATGGGCACTCCCAGTCAGGAAAGCATTTTTGCGTGCTCAGTGCACACAGGGCTGCTGGGGAAGGATCTGGGAGTGCTCATCTATCTCCACTACTTCCCAGAGGCCCAGTCCATTCACCTTCAGATGTATAGCTGCATAGGTCTCTCAGGCATCCTGTTGTGCTGTATGGGTATCCTCTGTTGATCAATGAATGTCCATTTAGTTGTAGTTCAAAGGGGGAGAGATAAAGGGAACAGTTCATTCTGCCACATTGCTGAGGTCACTCCTTGTATTTGGTGTAGCTTTTTGGTAGATTGATAAATTCATTGTTTTTTATTCATTCTGAATTTGTTATTCATTATATGTACCTTGTAATTATTAGCAAAGTTTCAAGCTGTTGGTTCTAAACATAAGAAGCCTCCTGGGTAAAACCTGGCACCTGTACATGAAGGGCAAGGAGAGACCAAATGAAGAAGAAGATCACTCCAGATTGGTAGGTGCCAGGCTTAACAAGCAAGAGAACTTACATATGAGGCTTGTCTTTAAGGACCTCCTTTAAAACAGGAGCAGTGAAAGATTTTACAGTACTTTAAGTTGAATGATAAGATGAACACAATGACACTTTTTATGAGTTTAGGTTTAATTATTTAATGGAATTACCATTTAAAACATTATTAGAATAAGCTTTCAGTGTCCTTGAATATTTATTAGAGCGTAACCTACTTCCAGGTCCCCAAATATTTGATACAATCTATCTTCATTTTAAATATTGAGTATTTTTTTCACTCTCATAATGATCTACCTAGATTTACACTGTGTATACAAAATATTCAAGGAAATAGTTCTAAAAGTGCATTTGAGTGTTTGAGAACTAAGTCAGTTGCTTTAAAGATCTGTTTGAAAATTGCTACATATTTGAAGTCATTCATTCAGAAATATTCATTTAAAGCCTCTTAGGTGTCAGGAGCTGTGTTTGTTACCAGGGATCCCCATTCATAGGAAAAAGATAGGTTACAGGCATTATTTGTTTCTTCTTATCTTTTCATTTTTTAAAACATAATCAGAATCAACTAGATATTTTAGATGATTTGCATTTTCACAGTGGTGTACCTAAATCTGTGATGTCGCAGACCCATATTAGACAGACCTAGTTTAGAGTCTTTAGAACATAACTTTTCATAATTTAATTAAAACCCAGGGAATTGCTTTACTGATAAATCACTTTAATTTTATTGCTCTAGTTCTTGACTTTGTTACATTGTTTACCAAATAATGCAATAAAGCAGTGGAAGTTCATTACTGTGTCCTATAAATAATAGGATAAAATGTGAAATAGAGCAATAAAAATGATCAATAGAAAAATAATTTAATTATGAACGCCAGTATACTTTAGCTATTTAAGCAATGTGACTTTGAAAAGCAAGCAGGTTTTCCAAAGAATATATGATTGCATGTACTTGGAGGAAAAGTTTAGCATTAAAATTTGAGGCATATCCTGTGGATGAAAAATATATGAACTACCTAATGAACTTTATTTCTGATTTTAACATTAGTAGTATTGTTCTATGAACAGAAATGACCAAATGCTTTCAATTATTTTTTGCCCTTTTTGGCACATTAAATAATGTGAGTACAAGTAATGCAGTTAAATTCTACAATTTTGGATGGTTGGACCAACTTGGTGATGTGCAATGGACACTAAACTGTAATATCAGAAACAGTTTGAATCACGCTAGTTAAGGATATATAAATTTGGATAAAACAGAGCTGAAATCAATCTGTCCACTGATATAAGGCATTCTATATATACATACTATATATACATATATATGTATGTATGTATGTGTGTATATATATATATAAATGTGCGTATATGTATTACAATACTGGATATATGTATATATAGTACTATATATAGGTACTATATGTATTATATAGACATATAGTACAATACTATATATACATATACACAAACAATACATATACATATAACATATACATATATGTTATATATAATACAGTATATATAACAATGCTATATCTATATACACACACAAGGAATATATACATATATATATTCATCTTCTTGAATGCTAGTTTGTTCAACATTTGAATTAAGTAGAGGAAGCACGGAACAGATGTTGGGGTGGAGAGGGTAGACATCAACATCTTTATCAAAATACATTGAATGCTTTCAACATATTTGTTTTAAAGAAGTATACATATAAACTTCAAAAGAAACATATAAAGTACAACATTTATTTCAATCATTTTGAGATTTTTGACTCCAGAAAGAGCAACTAAACAAGTGAACAGTCCTTTTTTTAGCTCTAAATGGTAGGATATATATTTTTAGCCTAGAAATGATGAATATGTTAACCAAAAATATTTTGTTTTTATCTTTTGGTTAAAGTAAATCCTACAAAGAAAATATATGTTGGCACAGATCAAATCACTGTCACATACACATACATGTACATTATATATATAATCAATGTATTCAAGCTTTCTTTCTTTTTCTCTCCCCCCTCTCTCTCCTCTCTCTTTTTCTTTCTTTCGGGCTTTCCATTATTTATTCAATTGCAATCATGTAACACTAGTTGTTCAGTTCTTAGTGTGACTTAGAAAGAGTGACTTGAAATAAGTAAAGTTTATTTACAATTGTCTTTGGAGAATGCAGGATCGGATAGTCCCAGGCACTACTATTTGTCTTAGGTTTTTGAATAGGAAGAGTGGGTGTATTTTCATTTCATTCATGAACTCCTTCCTCCAAATCCTTACCACATTTCCCTACAACAGAGGCTAATATTTATGTACTGAGTCTACAAGCTAAGATCCTTTTACCAGTTGATGAAAAATTAGAACTCATCATCAAAGAAAGTGTATTTTCAAGTGAAAAGTATACATATTCAACAGTATTTTTATCTTGAAATATTTAGGAAGCATTTTGGTCCTATGAAGATATCTTCTATTTGCTTCTGGAAAATCCTGAAAACTTTTTGTCTATGGAACATTTTAAGAATATCTTGTCTTTTTTAGACAAATAATTTCAATAGTCACATGTAAAGAGTCAGCCATATCACTTTGATCTAGTCATTTATATTTTACATCTGTGTCTACAAACATGCATCTGGCTATTAGATTAAAATGTGATATATGACAGTAAATGGCTTCTTCAAGAGTTAACATCTAATCAGATTTGGAGCTAAACACACATTTCTTGATATCCAAGAACCTTAATGTTGAGTGCTTTTTCTTCCATACCATACTGTTCCTTTGTCTCATCACTAATATATCCTCTTTAATGACTCAACAAACTCATTTTCTAAATATCATTAGAAAATATGAAGTAACCTCCATTTTATGTTGTATTAATTTTGGGTGCTATATTAGACATCAATTTCAGTATATGTTATATATAATATCTCTTCAATGTTTCCAGCATCATATGCGTGATCAAAAATAATTGTTGAGCACACTTACATGCAAAATTTTGCACCAATGTTCTGCAGATAGGATGCAAAAAATATAGGAACCGGCCCGGTGGCATAGTGGTTTTCACGTGCTCTGCTTCAGCGGCCTGGGGTTTGCAGATTCGGATCCTGGGTGCAGACATACACACCGCTCATCAAACCATGCTGTGGTGGCATCCCACATACAAAAAAAAAATAGAGGAAGAATGGCACAGATGTTAGCTCAGCGACAATCTTCCTCAAGCAAAAAGACGAAGCTTGGCAACAGATGTTAGCTCAGGACCAACCTTCTTCACCAAAATTATATATATAAATGATAAAATCTGGGACCCCATGGAACTTGCAATCTAAAAAGAGATTTAGCATGCATGAAAATGCTCCCATATGTTATAGCATTAAAAGGAAAACCATAAGCAAGTGTAACTATTATAAGAATATCCAAATTTTATACAGCTCTTTCATTGAACTAATACTCTTAAGTTCCTACTATGTTTTAGAAACCAAGTTAGTGTCTGGGGATCTAGTAATTTATATTTTCACAATAGTGAACAAGTTGAATATGGCACTTACACCTAAGGAATATAGAAAAGAACAAAAAAAACCCAGAAAATAACAAAAATAATTTTTACAAAAACATGTGATGAGAAGGAACGCGTGATATTCAGTGAGAGAACTAGCTCAGATAGCCAACATATTCAGGGGAGTCAGGGAAGGCTTTCCACAGAACAAACAGTCAAATAGTCTACAATACGTTCTGCCATGAATAGTTTTTTTTTTTTTTTTCAGTCATAAGTTAGGAAAAAAACAGTGCATACAAAGTCCTGAAGGCAAGAGAGGGACAGATAGAAATATGGCTGTAATGTAGAGTAGGTAGAAAGAATCTCGGGATAACTTTAGAGAGAAAGGAAGTGAAGGGAAGTGCTTAAGTGCTTAAATATTGATATCTGACAGACTTGGGTTTGAATCCTGAATCCAAAACAAACTGAATGTGTATCAGTGACTAAATTAGCCTTTTTCTAAGCTGCAGTTGTTGTTTTTATCTACAAAATGGAAACCATATTACCTACCATATAGTTTTGGTGTGAGAATTAAATAATGTATTGGATTCAAAGGGGTAGGCACATAGTAAGCTGTCAACAAAAGATAGCTATTATTATTAAAGGGTTTCTCCTCTCCATCATTGGGAATGTGGCCTAACATGCTCCCAAAGAAATCGAGATAATTTTTCCTTTAGTTTCTTTGTACTCTCAAGTTTTTATGGCTGTCGTTGCTGACAATAGTAAACAACATCATATTTAGAGCACACTTTATAGTCACATTTATTATACTGGGGATAATTTCCACTGATTTATTGCAGGAAATATTAGGTCTTACTGATGCTGATTACATTTGAATGCACCTGTCTAAACTGTACATTTCTCCCTCAAAAACAGTTGATGGTGCATATGCTGTATGTTTCTATGACCTGCCAGTTTTCTAAAACCTTTCTATAATGTTCTGAATAACTTTGGTAAGTCTTGGTAAAAATATATAAATATTTCCTAGTTATGAGTTTTTTTGATAATGTTCCAGAGAAAAAAAGGAAAATAATTTAACATCTTAAAATATTCTGAGAAATTACTAGTTCCCTTAAAACTCTTCATCCCACTTGTTGTCTGTATCAATATCAACAATAAAGATTCTACCATTTGGACTTTGCTCAGTGCTGCTTGTAGTCAGTATTGAGTCTGAGACCCACAAGAAGGCCACAGTTGCAAAAAAAGTAAAGAAAACCCAGCATAGACTAACCAGTAAAACGTGCTCCTTGTTCAATAGGACAATGAGAATGAAAATGATAGGGATGATGATAATGATGGAGATAGTAGCTACAGGTTGCCGAATGCCTACTATGTTTCAGGCATTATAGGTATACTTTCTTATTTAATTCTCATGATAACCTTGAAAGATAGTCATTATTATCTTTATTTTTCAGACAAGATACTGAGACTAAAAATAAATGATGTAAATTGCCTAAGGGTTTTCTGAAGGAATTCCTGGTCTCAGATAAAACTCTAAAATTTCCAAGAGGCATTATGCCACTATATTAAAGTCATAGTAGTAGAGCTCTGTATGAAATAAACAGAACACTGTCAAATTAGTACGAAACATTGCTTTGATGGTAAAAAACAATGCCTACTTTGGTTGGGTTGGGTTTTGTTTACCAGTTTGTAGTCTACTGTTTTGAGAACTTCTTCAAGATACTGTTCCTTTTACTGAATTATTTTCATAAAGCAAAAATTTATTCATCATACACCAACAGATTAGGATATTGTTTTGCTTCTAATTGAAAATTTGGTTTCATAATTTATGGATATCGTTTACAATATGCCAAAAGAGTCCTAAATAAGAATATAATCTGCAGGAGTACAAGACTCATATCTGTCATCTTCAATGCTATATCCTCAGAGCCTAGCATGATGCCAAAAGGGATGTATAATGAGCTCTAAGAAAATGCCCCATCAGGTTTTGAGGGAAGGGTGAATGGCAGTAATTGTCATTTCCGGGTGTCAAGGAAAGAACGACACATTTGTGAGAGGTAACTTCCTCATAGAATAAAAGTGTGTAAGAGTGGTCTCAATTACTGTGCTCCTCAGGAGGAATAATATTAGGAAATTCTAATATGTTGGGATGTTGTTTTGGTATGGGAGGGTGAAATCCCTTCCACTAAGCTCCATGAGGAAAGAGATCATGTCTAATTTGTTTATAGTTGAATCCCTAGAGCTTAATAGTTTTGTTCATAGTTGAATCCTTAGCACAGTTCCTACAAATGTTCAATAACTATTTGTTGAATGCCTGAAAGGCATTAAGCATATATCCAGTGAAGAAACAAAAGGAACACAAGGATTTCCTCTTGGATCAGCCTAATTATCTATCTTTAAACTGTCTGTTTTAACCAAAGCATAAAAGAACTTGGGAGAATTCATGATAGTTTTCATCCACGATATTAGAATTAGGTTAAGAAATGAGAATTAATGCCAAAGAAAATGACAAAGAGAAAGATTGCACAACCTTATAAGAGTAAAATTTCACCACCTCAAGTGACAGAGTTTTAAGAGAGGATCACTACTGGCTGGTACTTATTTTTCCTTCCATCTAGAAAAAAATATTAACTTCTAGAAAAATGCTAGGGACAGTAATGATCTCACAAGCCAGCAGGCAAACTGCTATCCTGAGGGATAACATTCTTCTCTTGGTACAAATATCAAAAATGAATAAGAATGTCTTCAAATGGTTAAGTTTAAATAAAGAAAATATGCATCGTGGATAAGAGAAAAGGTTTTGGAATCAGTCTTGGGTTTAATCTCAGATCCCCAGCTTACTAGCTTACTTTCTTCAGCTGTAAAATATGAATAATAAAGGTACTTTTCTCTTAGAATAGTTATTTATACTAAATGAGATAATAAATGCAAGGTGCTTATCAGAGTGTATGATACACAATAAATATTTAATAAGTATTCTTTTTACTACTTTAAAAAAGAACGCCTTTGAACAAATAGCTAGACAGACTAATGCTGTTATCTGGGTCAGCTCATAGCTGCTCAATTGATCTTGCCCCCAGGCAGAATCTGCTTATGGGCCAACAAGTCAACAATGGCAGCTCCAGTTCACAGGGAAAACATAATCTCCACCAACCAGGACTCCTCAGTGTCCATATCCTAGGGGGAATGATAGTCCCTATTAGATCTGGGGAATCAGCTAGACTGCTTATTTTCTTACCACGTGTGGACTGGGTAAGAACTCAGAGCAGGACAGGGGTATGGGATATTTATAAATTGACAACCAAAGATTAGAATCCTGATGCTCGAGAACACTTACCAATGATAAGAAAATTAGGCAATAGTGAGCCACAGGCCTACTCTGTCCCACATTTTTATCAGTCACGTGAATGAAAATCTAGATGACAGCCTGGTCAAACGAGCAAATTACACAAAACAAGATAGCACGGTGGTTAAGAACATGGGTTTTGAGTTTATCCCCAGGTGTGGGTTTAGTCTTGTTTAACCCCCCAAACCATCCTCTACTTCCTTAAAATTGTGACTCTGTCCATTAGTAGCTGTGTGACTACAGGCAGGCCACTTAACTTCATTTGTAAAATGGAGATAACCATAGCAGCCACTTCATAGGTTTGTTGGGAAGATAACATGAGACTGCATGTGAAAGCTTTTGTTCTTGTGCCTAGCATATGTTAAGTACACAATAAAAGTTATTGTTATCAATTATTATCACACACACACACACACACACACATGCATGAATCTAGCCTCGTGGTTGGTATAGAAGAATATAAATAAATCAAGCTGTCCATGACCCTTCCTATTTGTTACTTGGGGAAAGAGAAGCAGAAAATAGAATTAAGAAAAGAGAAAACACAGACAAAGAAAGGTATATACAATTCAAAATGCTGGGGAGAAAATGTGGTTGATCCTCAGTAGTAGGGAGAGAACATGAAACTAATAAAAGAACCCAGGTGATATAGCCTGTCCTATTGAGAAAGCCATCCTCTCAGTGCCTGATTCACCTGCTCCCTGCTCATCTCAAGCTCTGGTAAACTCCTAGAGAACAGCTAGCAGATGGTCCAGGCTGACCTCCAGAAGTCATGAATTCATAAAGCTACATGGGGAAATTGAAATGCAGCAAAGCTCTAAATAAAAATTTTTTAAGAACCAGCTGTTGAAATGGCTTAACGTTCATGTCATTGTCTCCTAAGAATTCTGTTGAACTCTGAAGAATGGAAATTTAGAAACCCCAGATGTGTTTATTGATAATAATGAAAAAAAAAGACTCAGTTGTTTAACTTTGTAAAGCAAAGAAGAATACTAAGGAAATACTATTATTTCCCATGTCTACACAGCATTTCAAATTCCTACTTCATCTCTGTTTGTATAACCACACATTAATATAGGCAAGACCATCCAATCTGAAAGATGTCAGCAATTACCACTACATTCAGTTTCCAGCAAAAGACAAAGTCAACATTTGCAAGACCAACTAAATCAATTTTATTTAGATAACAAGGCATGTTTATTAAGTGAGTCAGTCAGTCACACTGTGTTTTAATTTCTTTTTTATTACTACACAAGGGAGTCCTTATAGGATGTAGGAAAAGGCATTCATGTCAAAGTTGGGGAAAGTAAAAAATAAAGACAAAAATCAATGGCTCCAAATGATTCACATCTGAATTTTATCTCAATATTAAAACAAAGTTCATTAAATATATTTCCAAATAAAGTTATTACATATGTATTGAGCATATAATTGCCATGTGCTTAATTGTGTCCAGTCCTCCAAAACTTATCCATCTTGTTGGGGAGAAAATAGAGATATGAACAGATACTTGATCAAGTATGAGAATGTTTAGCATAGCTTCAAAGTGCTATATAAGAAATAAAAAATGGGGGGACAAATTTGAGCTGTAATAATTAAAGAAGTTTTAATGAAGGAGTTAAATGAACCGGGTTTGGGAAAAAAGTGTAGGCTGTAGATAAAAAGTTGAAATAGTGTCATCTCAGGTGGTTGTGACAGCATGAGCAATGACACAGATAAAAAATACCCCAGTGTTTTATTTAAAAGCTCTGAGAGAAATTTCATATTGTGTGTAATTGAAGATAAAGCTAGATATATAAGGTGATACTGACTGTGAATTCAATCATTTATTCATTCATTCAAAATTTCACTAAATACTTATTTAAAAAATTAATATAATGTTTAGAATGTCACAAACAACACCCAGGTGCCAAAGATCCTTACCATAAACATTTTGAATTATAGCGTTTATGTATATAGCTCTCATGTTTTCACTAAAACTAATGTCTCAGAGACTATTCATAACAATTATGAAAATTTGTCTTTTTTTCAGTCTTCATTTGAAATCTCTGCAGCATTTGACAATGTTTCTTTCACCATTTTTTTTGAAACTCCCTTCTCCCTTGGTTATTGGCACAATACACTCCAGGTCTTTCGTCTACTATTGGTAGTCTTTCAATTATTCAAGTATCAACCCCCTCCTCTTAATTCACTACACACATTCTATTGGTCATCTCACCTATTCCCCCTACACTGCATACCACTTAAAGGCAGAGACATCGTTAGTTTTGTTCACTGCTATCTCCCCAGGATCAATGACAAGCACAGAGTAAGAACTCATTAAATATTTGTTGAATATTTTAATAAAAAAGCTTCAAGTAACATCTACACTGATTACTTCCAAATATGTATTTCCAATGTCATCTTCTTTATTGAACTCAAGACCTACAGACCAAATTGTCTAATGTAATTCACTCCACAAATGTTAAGTGTTTATAGGGATAAAACAATGTTCTAGGTTATGATGATACAATGGTGAATAAAAGAGAAAAATGTCCTTCTCTTACGAAATTTACATATTAGGCACATGACTCTTCTTAAAAATAAGGGGCACAGATGCTAAAATTTGGCTCTGAATTGAGATTATTTGGGGATATATGAAATACCATGAAGAAGTATGCTCTTAAACTAACTTAGATTTCTCACCTGTAAAGTGGTGGTAATAACAGTATCTGATTCATTTGATGTTTTAAGGATTAAATGAAATAAAATAAGCAATGCAATTAGACCTCATAAAGATTCAATGATTATTATCAATTACTGGCAATTTTCATTTGGTAAAATGGTACAAAAATAAATTATAATACATTTTCATAACTTTATTTTTATTCTATGCTCTATATCTTACCAGATTCATATCATTCTTTTTTAGTACAAATCTTCCATTAACTCAAAAAACATTCATTTATACACCAGACACTGTTCTGTGTGCTTTGGTATTTAAAGACAAGTAAGGTTTCAACCTTCCTCTGAAGAAAATTGGATTCCAGTAGAGGTCAGAGACAGAAAAACTATAGACGTAGATTTTATTCAGATTTTCTCCTTAATAGTATATTAGAAACATTTCTTCAATCAGCCATTTGATATGGATTGAGCATCTCAATGTGGCAGGCGTTGTTCTTGGTACTCAAGATACACTAGTAGGCAAAAATAGATCAACATCTGCTCTTCTGCAACTTATGTTATAATTAAAAACCTGTTAAAATATGTTAGACAGTAATGGAGTAAAATACATCCAGATAAGAATTAGCTCTTTTTTCTTTAATTTGACCTTGAATACAAAACCCAATTTTGATCTGCATACTCCACACAGGCTCTTCCATTTTCATTCCCATATAGGATTTTACTTTTTGGGACTGCTGCTCCAAGAGCATCGCATATAATGTCTCCCAATGATCCTCCCAAGTTTTCTGGGGGTTAAAATTTACCAAATGGGTGGATAGACAGATTATATAGACAGATAAAAATGGATAGATAGGTAGATGATGATGATGATGAAGATAGATTAGATAGATAGATAGATAGATAGATAGATAGATAGATAGATAGATGATAGATAGAATGCAAGCAATAATCACTATGACAAAAGAATGGCTGTCCAACTATCTGGTTGGTACCTACCCTGGTTCTCTGATACAGGTAGCATTAGTGGAAAATTAATATGAAATGAGTATCTTATCTTTTTTCAAGTTATGTCATGTTTCATAGATGAGCCACTAATTATTTCTATGAACCTTGTGCCATTAGCTTTATAGGTACTGGAGGTTCTTCATAAATTATGGCAACAGGCTCTCAACTATTTTTGGTTACGGCTTTTGATCTTTTTATATGTCTTTTATATGTCTTCTTGAGTATTTCAGAGGAAAGTTGGAAGTGACTTTCTCTTTTGTAAAAACCTGTCTCTGTCTCCTCATACCCCATATTCTTTCCTATTGTTCTAATGTACCTCCTCACACAAATAAAAGAACTTCACACTTCACCTAGCAAAGTTGTAGGGTGATATCCTTTCCTTTGATAATCCTTTGAGAATTCTACTTAAGAGGGCAAAGTGAATAAAGTTGTTTTATATATATGTATACATATACATATATATCAGTCATATATGTATATATAGTTGTAATAAGATATTTCATTTCCATTCTACATGTTTTAGGCAATTTCACTTTTGTGGGAACTAAACTTCCCCAAGAGAAGGAAAGTAAATATAATTCCTTAATTGAATGCAGAAAAGCTTTTAAAGAAAAAAATCATCTTGAAATGAAGAGAAAAGGAAAAGCAACAAAGTTTTTATTAGGAGTAACACTTTCCTACTAATAGCTACCTCAGGTAATGACTACTCTGACGTGTAACAGAAACAAACTGCCTAGATTTTTTTCAAATTCATTGCAAGACATAAGCACAAACAATGATCAAATAAATATGTACCTCCTAAGCTTTCCATGAGAATGTCTTCTATGTTTGAAAATGAAAAAGGAAACATAATTCTGGAGTATAATGATCAACCCAGAGTTGTTAGGTATGATTATTTCTATGCTATTTCTTCTATAGAAATGTGCAGCCTTGTTTCAAATGTAACAATTGGGATTTAAAAATGGATTAATAGTCATTCATGGAGATCTTATTAGGTATAATTTTCCTATAATATATGTCATTTGTTCACTGCTCTATCCCCAGAACATAGAATAATGCCTGACAAATGGTAGGCACCCAGTAAATATCTGTAAGTGAAGGACGGAAGGAAGGGAAGAAGAAAAGAAGGAAGGAAGGAACTAAGGAATGAACAAATGAACAAAGGAAAGAAGGGAGGGATGGAGGGAGGGACGGAGAGAGGAAGGGAAGGAGATATGATATACTGTGGAGTTAGTATAACTTTCAACCCATATCTTATATGTGCAAAGTATCTATTCCTATTTTTCATCAGGTCAATAATGCGTAAGGCCCTATGTTTTCTGACTAATTGCAACATTATCAATAGCCACGATAAGATGCCTATTAAACAGCCAGAACTTCTTTTAGTAACACATCATAGATCTAAATAACTTGAATTTACTTAAACTCTATTTTTAAAAACAGTTTTTTTTTGATGTACTTTGCTTTTGGTAAAATTTCCCATTTTTAGGTATTCAGTGTGATAAGTTTTGACAAATGTATACGGGATATAACCGCTACAATAATGATATAAAACATTTCTATCACTCCAAAAATAACCCATGACCATTTTGCAGTAAATCCTCACCTGTCACCTTCCACTCTTGAAAACCACTGACTGTTTTCTGCCCCTACACTTTTGCCTTTTCCTGAAAGTCACATAAATGAAAACATGTTATATAGAGTCTTTTGAGTTGACTTCTTTCATTTATCATAATGCAATTGAGATTCATCCATGTCGTTGTATTTCACTTCTTCTAATTGTTGAGTAGTATTCCATTGTATGAATATACCACAATATGTTATTCTATGTACCAGTTGATGTTCTTTAGGGTTGTTTTCAGTTTTCGACTTATGAATAAAGCTGCTAGGAACATTTTTATACAAATCTTTGTATAAACATTGGTTTTTATTTCAGTTAATACTAACTAGGTGTAGGATTGTTAGTCATATGGTATATGTATGTTTTATGTTATAAAAGACTGCGAAAATGTTTCTAAAGTAGTCATACACTTCTGCATTTCCATCAGCAGTGTATCAGAATTCCAAATGTTCTGCACTTTCACCAACACTTCACAATGGCAGTTGTTTTTATCTTTAGCCATTCTAGTTGGTATGTAGTGATAGCTCATTGTGATTTTAATTTGCATTTTCCACTGATTAATGACATTGAGCATCTATACATGTGGTTATTTGACATCAAGACATATATATTCTTGATGAATTGCCTGTTGAAATCTTGTTCATTTTTTCTGTTGCAATGTTTGATTTCTTTTTATATAATGGATACAAGACCTTTCCCAGATATGTGTGTTGCAAATATCTTTCCCAGCTATGAATTATTTTTTCACTTTCTAAACAGAATCTTTCAATGAGCCGAAGTTTTTAATATTGATGATATCAGTTTATCATATATTTTGTGATTCATGCCCTCTGTGTCATATCTAAGAAATCTTTGTCTAACTCTAATTCACAAAGATTTTCTTCTACAGTTTCTTCTGTAGTCTTTTTTCAGGTTAACAGCAAGTAAGGCCCAAGTTTTTTGTCTGTCTGCAACATCATTACTATTGATAGGCCTATCAAGCATTCAGAATTTTTAATAACTCATCATGGATCAGAAGCTCTGAAATTTTCTAGGATCTTTTTTTATTCTTTTTATATTTTAAGCTTATGTTAAATCAATATTAAATATGCATTAAATACTATATTTAATATTTTTTAATCATATATAATCAAATTTATATTTCACATTAATGATTATTTATGTAAAATTTAAGTAGCATTAATAGACATGAAGTTTATGAGAAGAGAGGGAATCATTCTGTTTTATTCTACTCTATAAGAATCAGACAAAATTTGTGGCAATTATCAGTGAAGATAAGCTAGATTATTTTGAGGTCACAAACAATCTCTCATGGTTTCTTTGGCACTAAATTCTTTTTAAAGCTGAATAGGCTTTTTGTATATTTGATTCTAGTCAGGTACATGTGCTGAGGCTACACCATAGTTATTTTCTAGATAGTCTCTTTAGATTTGTTATATTTCTTCACTTTCTTGTCCCCAAGCATCTATCTGTCAACGTAATTGCAGAGACTTTGTGCCAATCAGGCTGTGGTAGAAGAGCCAAATATTTAACTTCTTTTCCCCGAGCCATTTTTTCAATTGGAGGAATTTATTGGACGCTAACTTAATCCATTGAAAGGTTTTATCATTGAGTATGAAAGCTAGAACATCAATTCTAATCACAAGAATGATTTAAATGGGCTTTTGTAATTCAAAGGATTTCTCAATTTTATCTTTCGCTGTTTGGAATTGAGAAGCAGTTACTTCTTCCACCCTACTAGTTCCTGCATATATAGAATCTTTCAATTTCCTTTATTCCTACCCACAAATAATAAAATATAAATGATAGTGAAGTCTGCAAGATGGTGGTATAGGAGTTTCTAGCTCTCGTCTCCTCACAAAAACATCAATTTGAACAACTATCCATGTATAAAAATACCTTCACATGGGCTAAGGATTCCAGGTGAGGGATTATAGCACCTGGGTAGAGCATAGAAATAAGAAAAGATGCATTGAAGAAGGTAGGAAAGACAGTTTCACATTACCCCATCCCTCTTCCCCCAAGCCCTGGTAGCCCAGCATGGAGAAAGAGACCCTCCTTATGGGGGAAATAGAGTAAAGTGAGCACTTGACTTCACTGCAGACCCCCAGAGCAGGCCTGCACCAGCACCAGGCCATTCCCCATGGACCCAGGCTCTAGGTAGACTTCCACAGACCCAGGATCCTGGCCCACCCCAGTGATAGACAGACTCCCACAGCCCCAAGCTTCTGGCACGCCCCAGTGCCAGGCCAGCTTCTATGGCCCCAGGCTGTAGGAGAGCTCCTGCAGACCCAAGCTCCCTGCCTACCCCCGTGACAGGTTGGACATGATCTGCTTTCCAAGTAGTCATGAGTAGCCATTTTAATAATAGAGTGCCATTGAACAACATGGATCTCCATCATTCAAGCTTCTACTGTTTCTTACAGCCTGCCTCTAAGTCATTGCCACATATTTTAGTTTTTTGGTGTGTATGTGTGAAAGCAACACCACACTTCTAGTAACAATTTCTTCATCAATCAAGATAGACTAGGTTATGTTGTAGTAATTAACACCGCTCTAATCTTGAGGAATTAAAATAATACATTTTTATTTCTTGCCCATGTTATATGTCCACAGGGGGTTGTATGGGCCCCCTAGCCTTGTCCTCACTCTGGGACTCAGACTGATGGAGCATCCAGTCTGGAATAATTCTGGTCACTACGGAAGAGGGAAAACAGAGATCATGATGGATTGCACACTGGCTTTGAAATTTTCAGCTTGAAGTGACTCTGGCAATTCATTGGTCAAGGTAAATTACATGGACAGTAAAACTGCAAGAGAGTAGGTAAATTCACTGAGCAGCACTAATGACTACCCAGTTATCATCTCCAGTTCTTGTAAGATTTTAAGAGGGACATCAAAAAACATGTGTATGTTCAGAGGAATGTGACCTAGACAGTAAAGAGAATTGAGATAATTTGGATGAAAAACAGAATGAATGATTTGCCAAAAGAAGAAAGTGCATGATTATGATATCCAAATATATGAAGCATTATGTTAAATAAAATGGACAGGTAAGACAGTAGATAGGTATGAGTCTATGGCAATCAAAAAGCACATACTTCATCTGAAGGTATTGTATTTGTTCTTTTTTAAACACTCTGGTGCCAAACAAAATGAAAAAATAGTTTTTAAGATTGAATTGATATAACTGGCTTTCAGTTTGGAACCATTGCAAACTTTCTTTGAAATAATTTTCACTTTTGGTTGTTCTGATCCCCCTTCTCTGGATTTTCTGCAGTGCCAATTGTTAAAATTTTATTTTGCTTTGTTTATTTCATTATTCTTCTTAAAGTGGTTTTACATTTAGAGTCATTTTCAGTAATTTTAAATCACACCAGCCTTTCAATGCATAAAGAAGTAACTTCTAAAATAATTACAAAAATGGTAAAATTACATCCCTAAGATAAGTGTAAAGGAGTACGACAATGGCAAAATAATATTTTTTGTATAGTAGCTGAAATATTTGGGTAATTATTATGTGCCAGGAACTACACGCTAAATATTTTACTTCCACTTTTCAATGAAACCAGTGTTGTGAAAATAACACACATGGAACAGCTAGGGATTAATAAAAGACGATAACAAATGTTAGTCAATGTACATGGTAGAAGAAAACCAACAAAGGATTACGTGTCACATTATGAAACAAACGCTGATCTGGGAGTTGGTAAAGGAAACAAAATCAAATTGGAAAGCCATTTCAGAGTAGACATTTATTGTCTAATTATCTACATCTGGTAAAAATGAAGTCAAAGGCAAAAGTTACAGAGGTAAAAGGAGTCCGTTGCCAATTGACAAATGACCAACAGACATATAGGGAAAACCCAAGCAATCCAGAAATGAAAGAAAGAAATGTGTATAAAGATATAGGGACTGCCACTTATATTTATGGAAAAAACTTTAAGTACGACTGACCTTATAAAATTTTATAAGTCATGTTGGACTGGTATTAGGTTTAATACTTAATATTTCATACCCCCTGTTCAAAAAAAATAGGGATGACAAAAGAGGTTAAATTGGCATGAGATTGTTCATGAATCATTTCACTTTCTTAATCTTTCCCTATCGTGATTTGAAATTTATGTAATACTACCATCAAAAGACAATTATGTATCCTTTTTGTGATTTACGTATAATATTTTAAAGTACGGGACAAGAAACCAATTGACATACCTTTTAAACATTGAAGAAAAAGATGAGAATGACGTAGGGTAAAATTGATAATGTTGACAGCTATAAGATAAAGAGCTCTAACAATTCAGTCCAGATGAAACTGAGTCTTTTGTCCTCCACATCTGTGGTTTTCTCAAGCATTCCTTAGCCTTCTATAAGTTTAAAATTAGGAACTCTTTTCTCATATTTGCCAATAAGACTACTGGCACTGAGAAATGAAGAATATTTAGAGTCATTTTGAGAACATAAGGGAGAGAGGAAAATAATAAGTAAGACTTCCATCATTTGGTGTCTTTAACAAATCCGAAAGGCCACAATTTATAGAAAATAAGAAGTAATTTGTCATAATAAGACATTTATCCTCTTGATAAAGGAATGTCTCTTACTATTTAGCACTTGGAAGTAATGCATAATGTTTTAATAAGTTCATTCATCTCTCATTTGCCAAGGTTATTTTTCTTGCTCTGAGTACCATGAGTTAATATTTTGCAAAACACCTGTCTTACTCTTTCAAATTTTATGGACAGAAACTAGGGAATGGCAGAATTGAATGTGGGTTAAGCCAGGGCAAGAGGAAGTATAAGTAAAATAGAGTCTATGAAGTCACTTCTTTTTTACTGTTATTCCTGGTTTCAAGACGTTTTATTTTAATTTGCGATCACTACAACCTGTTTTCCTAAATTTTCTAAAAAAATACATGAGTTCTGGGTGTATGCAAGATTGCTTTGCCTACTGGATGGAGAAAATCTCCCCTTAGATCTGGTTTTTAATCTAAATCGGTATTTTCTATCTAATGATAAAATATTGATTTTGAGACACAGATTCAATATCTATATTACAGAATATCTGTTTCAAAATAGCATTTACAACTTACAGTCATGTTTTGGAGAAATAATAACCTAACCTATTATGTATTTAAAGATGTATAACATAAGCCAAACTGCCAAATTTTGATTAATGTATAAAATATATCTTTTCTCCTACTAAGTGAGCATGGTCTTATAGTAAATTTTGTCAGATATAAAGTCACACCAAAGTATGATTATGTATTTCTTGAAACATAAAGACACTTTGCGTTGTTCGAATACAGGAGAGTGAGGTCAAGGCATTAAACAGTTTTAAACAAATACTGACAACATGCTTAAGATCCACAAAGTGAATAGTGCAATTATTGGGGCTGCTCTGCCAAATACTGTGAGACATCATATTGCTTTAGTAGTGATATTATCATAATTATAAATTATTTGTTCAATATTGTTCTGGATACTTTTTAATCCTTTCATGAATGTTACCGATTTTTTTCTAATATTACACTGTAAACAGAAATTAAGTTGGCAATCACCAGCTTATAATACCTCTTTTTGGAAGTAGATCCTATCATTCACATGCATACAAAAACAGAATTACTTTCTATTGGCATTTTACACTCTTTTGATTGACAGACCAGCCAGTTTTGTTTTCTTATAAATAATGTGACTGGTGCATGGGAGGAAAGCATAGTAGGTGGTGAGACATCTGAGATTATCTTTTGCCTGCCTTTTACTCATTGTACTTTATCGACTAATTTATGCAAGAAAATGGACAAGTAAGTAAAATGTCACCATAACATTACATTTTATTCTCTATCTTTGCATTATTTTTGGCTCAAGAAGCAATGAGGAGTTATTTGGGGTCTTATGTGAATATTCCTTTGATTTGGAAGAAATTATTCATCTTTCCTTTGTGTGGTGGGAGACACAAAAGTATTAAGAAGATTGAAAGACCCTATCAGGGAAAGAACAAAATCACAAAGCACTGCTTTGTTGCATAAAAATAAGCTTTTATTACCTTCAGTTGGAAAAAATGTGAATTAGCGTAAAATGTCTTGTGGCTCAAAGGATGCTAATAAAACTAAGCTAGAGAAATAATAGTCAGTAATGAAACTTATGACTCATATAAACATCAAATATAATAGCTATTAGTCTTTGTGTCACTGCTTTTTGAATTAGCCTCATAATTTTCATTTTAGTTTATTCCAATTTTCTTTCATGTTAGTTATTGTGAATAAAATTATTAACTTAAATTGTCTGTATTAGGGCTGGGAAGTAGGACTAGTAGCTAAAACGTGAATAACATCTATGATTTATTAAAAAGGAGGAATGATTGCAAGTTAGGAAAATGAGTAAAAATTAGGTAAGTTAAAACATATGTTGGTCAGAGTAGCTAAAATAGTGTACTCAAAGTAAATTCAACTAGAATTATTTCTTAAAGGAGCTATAGAAAAGTATCCATAAACTGAGTAAATCGTTTGAAAATTAGTTTGTCTTGGGTTACCAAATTTCTATAACTGGGATAGATAAGGTAGACTATTTTAAATAATAACTAAATTGTAGATCACTTTAACAGATTCTGTGTTAAACTATGTGATAAATTAGTTTGAAAATTGTCAAGAGAAATTCTTACTATGAGCATACAGATTTACATCAAATCAACAGTTTTGACAAGACTGTATGCTCCTCCATAATAATGATTCCACACTTGACACAATGCTGGACCTAGAACACTATTTTGACTGATTTGAAAGAAATTATCTCCAAAATTCGTTTATAGGATTTGAGCAAAAATCTCCTGCAGTCTAGTCTGCCATGTCTCAAATTGAGTCTGTAGGCTACTGTCATGAGCAGAAGAGTAGTAACAAAGTTAATTCATTCATTTGGCCTCAGCCAGTCAAAATCTGAGAGCCAATTGATCTTTTTTGTAAGGCCACCTGGTTAGTGTGAGGAAGTGTCTCCAGTTTTTCCTTCAGAATCTGCTGCTTATCATCCAGTTAAAAAGTCTGAATCATTCCATCACGTTAGAATGCACTGCAGCATATCTCCTCAATATATTGGACAAAGAAACAGCTCATCTTCAGGCAAAAGAAAGTCCTAAAGGGAGTTTTCTGTATTACTTGGATTATTATATAGCTGAATGTAATTTATCCAAGTAAATCTGGATTTAGGAGCTCTATATGGTCTTTAGTCTGCTGCATATATCCAGTAAAATATGCCTGAATGTGATAACCCAAGAAAAGAACCCACGCTTTGGGACTTAGTGAAAACACTTTTGAAATAAATCAAGATGATATCCTTATAATAATTAGCTTTGTGCATTAATTACATATCCAAATTTCACTCCCAAAGGTCATAATTTGAACATTTGATCTTCCATTTATAAGTTTTATAGCATCTAAAAGTTCTAACTCTCCTTCTACTAGAACAGAAAAAAAGTCTTAAATAGATATATAAAATATGTAATAAAGCAAGCTCTGCATTGCATCAGTTTCTATACACTTTGAAGTTCTTTACTAGAGCCTAATGCATATTCAAAGTAAGAGATCAGAGAAGGGTACTACTCAAAAACAGTTTTCCTAACCACATCTGATCAGATTTTCCTAGTCCGATGTGAAATGTAGTAATGAATCATGTTCACTTGCATCAGTCATGTTATATTATGTTATTGTCTCCTAATCCAAAATAAATGCATGCAATAAGATTGAGCATGACACAAGGGAAGAGAGCAGCCAGGAAATTTAAAAACATTTGCAATGAGAAATAGACAGGCAGTAGAATTACAGTCCATTAGGGAAAGTGCTTATCTAGTTATGCTTAAGAAAAGTTTACTTTCTTCATATCATGGGGAAGAATAAATATGTAATACAAAAACAAAGAGCCAAGAGTCAGAAGTGTTAGTTATTTAGTCTAGATATGATTATCAAATTACTAAACATTTACTAATCTCCTACTGTGTGTTAGTCATCATGGTCTTTATTCTTTTAACCTTGAACTAGACTTTTTACCTCTTTGTACCACAGTTTATTATTTTTTTAATAAAACAACAAATAAATAACCAAGAGAAAACTCTTCTGGGTGTAAGGGAAACAAAATAAAACTTAAAAAGATAAGGCCCCATAAGCACCAACAAACTACAAGCAATAACATAGTTTCAGAATATATTCTTTTTCTTGATTTTTCACATGAGACTTGCATGGACAGGTTTGATGAATATAGAGTATTTATATGTTTTTAATGTCAAATGATGAGTTATGTGCATGAAATGAATTTATCATTGCTAATTGAGGCAACAAAACAGGATGCCATGAAGAACCATGGTTTGCATAGCTCTCAAATAAGCTTCTCATTTCTCTAATAGGCAATATCTTATTTTGTGGATTCTTATGACTATTAATACATTTCAGTTAATTTGAATTTTCCAAATATCTTTGAATTTCATAACAGAGGTCAGGTCTTGCAATGGATTTATATGGATCACCCTCTTTGCATGGCCAAGTGGCATGTAGAATTTGAAACTATAAGTGTGGTGATAATTGATGATTTTTGTAAATCATCATCCCAAATTGGACATTTAGGCCACACAATTTTTTAGCAAAGTCAAAGACAAATAACAAATACAGTACTTTAGAATTTATAAAATGCACTTTAAAATAACATTTTATCTCAACCTTCACACTATTCATTCGTGACTGTTTAAAATTTTTATTTCTTAGTGAAGAAATAGATTGGAAACAAGGGACCTGCCAGCACAAGAGCTTCCTAAACCAATGTTTTACAAACTGCAAGTGGAAGCACATTAGTGAGTCTTGCAATAAATTAAATGGGCTGCAACTAGCAATTTTTAAAAAAAAAGAAATAGAACAAAAAATGTCAGTGAGCACTGCACATAATTAAACCTAGTTTCATTAAAATATTTTTCAGTGTGTGTGTGTGTTTACAGAGTCTCTATGTAAAATGTATTTCTTACTATTTCTTACCGTGAGCCAAAGTAAAAACAAGTTTGAAAGGCACTGGCCTAGGATGTGTAAAGCACGTTCCATTATCCATAGATGCATGGCAAGGGAAATGTGACCTCAGCATGGGGAGAAGATGGATTTTATAAAGACCTTTCAGGCTTTTTCCTGTCCATTTTGCGAACAGTGACAGAACAATGAGAGTGAACCTGAGGTGGATGTGCCCCAGGGGTATCAAGTCATTTCCAAATAGTCAACAGATAAATGTCACATTTTGCACACTCTTTCAGAGCTGCCTTTACTCACTGAAATCACTCATTCCTGTGGGGACAGCTGGGTGGCAGTGGCAGCAACTCTGCCATTTACAACACAAATACTTCTGGGATCCCTTGATATTAAGAAGATGCCTTGCATCACCTTAACTTATATCACTGCTAATTTAAAAAAAAAAAACTGCATTGTCTAAAAAGCTGGCATATTTGGGATTGCACTGCTTCCTGTGGATTGAAGCAATTAGCGGAACTGTTACTATCAGCAAATGTCTCCATCACTTCCCATGTGTGCATCTCACGACCTTATGCTTTTTTATTTTGTTTTACTGATAAATAAAAAAAAATCTTGCATGTTACCCATTTTAAACTGAAATGAAAAATTCCTCACTGATACCTTGGTGAGCCATTTCAGTTTTCTTGAATAATTACAGCTATTTTGTAATTCTTGTAGAACAAAAAGTTCCTAGAGATTTTTAATACAATAATATGAATGGAATCAAGGATGTCTTCTTCTGATAGGCTACAAGGAGTGTCTTGAGACAGCACTGTGTTGCTTGGGAGAGACTAAAATAATCCAAATTTTACAAATAATCTAGATGAGCTGATTTTGTTCTAAACATAATTCTTTTCTAACTGTGTCTTGCTGTCATAAAATTTCATATTTTCTTGTTGCTTTGCCAGGAAATATAACCATTTTTACTTCCTATGGACAACGAATCAGTTGTGCTTGCTCCAAAACTATTTATCTGTGTCTAAACCATACATAAATTGACTGCCTTTTCACAGTCTAATTTTTTCAATATGGGGTTAATTCCTATTGCAGCTTCATTTAGTATCACATGATTGATTGTTCTCCAGTTGTTTCATGTATGTTTATCTAATAAGTCCATTTTTCTTCCTTTTTATGTAACCCTCTCAGAACCTCACACAATTCCTGGCCTGCAGTAGATATTTTTGTTGCTTGTAATAGTCTGTTTCCAATTCACACATGCTTGGATAGTCATATGTTATATGGAAGATTATAAATTTCTTTCCTTATGTGAAAGATAGAGCAGGAAAGGATCAGTAACCAAACATTATGATGATTTGTTCATCTGCTTTAGGGAGATTTGGAGAGATTATGTTTTGTGATGGAACGAATCCTTATCAGAAGACTTGGCTTGACTCTTCACATTTGCTGTTGAGAAAGCACCCTAGGTTCACTCATTGTTGCATATCTATTCTCTCCTGTCCTTCAGAGTTATTTGTAAAACTCTGAAATGAAATAAACAAAATAAAACAGGTGAAGGTACTCAATTGACTGTAATATTCTATAAGTGTCACTGGTTATCATTGCCTCACTTTCTGTATGTGAATTTGTGTGCATTTATTAAAATGCTCACCTTCCTCAGTTTCTTTACTACTATTCTTTTCTTCTCTAGAGTAATGAAGATGACAAGGTGATCCTTAGATACAACTGACTCATTACTATCCATAAAGAATATAGCCATTGTATATTCTGTTTTAACTAGCTTTGTTACTGTTTGTGAAACTGGCTGCTGGAAGTTGGATTAAACCAGAAGTAGGTTAGGAATGAAAAAAATGAGTCTGAAGATGTTCATATGTATTGCACATTATTGATTATCAAGTTGATCATACTTAGTTTAGGAGGTCTTCAAATGTACCATGATCTCATTAAATTCTAGGAATGCTTGCTCTTCCCTTTGACTGGAACTTTTTCATCTCTCACTTAGGCCATCCCACTGCCATCGGCCACCAACTCTCTACCCATCCTTCAGTTATCCACTTAAAAACACTTTCTACATGAAACTTTTCATGATAACTTAAGTCTACATCAGGGACTTCTTTAATGTATTTTAATACTATCCTGTAATTGTCTGTGTACCTATCGCTATTACTTATGATACTCTAAGCTCTTTAAAGGCAGGCACTCTATCTTTCATACATTTATGTAACAAATATGTATTGAGTGCCTCATTCATGAACACCAACTCTTAGCACATTGTCTCATGATATTAGATGTACAGTGAATAAATGAAAACCCAAACCAATACTTTTGTTTCATGGAAATAAAAACAGAGTTTTAAAAACTCCTTGACCGAAAATTGTCACTATATTAGTACTTTCTTCAAGATAGAAAAAAATCTAAGTACCATCCATTAATGAGACCAATATATAGTGACTTAATAAATCTTAATGCTATGAATTAAAGATATATAAGTAATATGCTATAAAATTCCTCTCCTAATCATATAATTTAGTTTTCTATCTTTTCCACACTAATGATAATTTAGTGACTCACCATCATTTCTGGTTATACCTTATATAAATATGCACATATATGTAGAAACATTATGGTAAAGTCCCATAGTGGTGGGTAATTAAAGTTTTCAAATTGCTATTCTTGTCAACTATGTGGTTGGGTAAACACTTTTTGTTCATTGCATAAGATAGCTGAAAAACTGACAACAAAATAAAAGGAGACAGAATCAATCCAGTTTTATATATCAAATCTATGTGCCATATTAAATTTATGAAATGACAGTACTTCAGCCTTTGAACCACAAGCTCAACAGGTAAGATAAGGCATTAGTGTAATAATAGTTGAATACATTTTTCAAGGGGTCCTTGAAATAACTTAAAATGGAAATATTAATATGTATAAACTGTGTTAAAATGTATTTTCTTTTATTTCTTTTCTCACAGTCTTTGCATTCTGTACTATTGATTTTGAAAAATCATTCCTTAGCCAAAATGAAATAAAGACTCAATTCTTATAGTTCCACTTGATTCACTTAGTTCCTCACAATTTTTAGAAATTAAAAGTCAAGGAATTATTGTGTTGATGCATTTTAAAAGAGATATATGTTTAAAAATAAAACTCAAGTGTTGGCTTTTTAACCAAGTGGTCTCAAAGTTAGAAGAGGATGGATAGTTGTGAGATATCTGGATTTTTTTGCAAGCAAGGAATAAAATGATTTAGTGAAAGCCCAGAAGTGTTCATGGGTATGTTCTTGTTATTTCCTCGTCACTCTGAGTCAAGAAATTGCAAGGCTTACCAAGGAGACATTACCACATAATCAATATGATGCTATAAATTGTGAAGCACTGTCAAATGAGGCATGAATAGTGTTATCCAACAGATGTAATTTTGCCAAAAAACAAGATCATTGTTGGCCAACAAGTCTTCCCAAACTAACCAACATACAACATCATAAGGAAAATAAATAAACAAACAAACAAAATAAGAGTGGATCCATTACCTTTCTTTCTTGCACCTGGAAGATGAAAACATCAGATATATTTCATCCTTTAAGTATTTCTAAATCAAATATGTAGACCTAATAGGAGATAAAAACATAATAGTTTGGATGAAATTTAGAGGGAAAATAAAGTATTCATTACTTAGGGAAGCATATCAAAAATCACGATTTAATAATTACCCACTAATAATGTAAATGCAGGTGGTCTATGCCAAGTATTATCACTTTTTTCCAAGAAATATGAAATGCTCATTTCAGTTTCAAAATAAACAAACAAACAAAGCTCATTTTATATTGCCCTGTGGATCTTCAGTGACACCATTTTAATCTTGCCAAAAAAGAGGGGAGGGACAAAGAAGTAAAAACAAGAATGTTATTTTTAACGTTATCTCTAGAGTGTAGTCAACTTAATAAAAATGCAAATCCAGGTGTTGGTTTAAGTTATATAAGCATGGTCTGATCTCAGGTAGAGTTAGTCATGCGTCTCAGAATATCTGTCCTAAATAGAAAAACATACGGTAGAGACAAGTCATTTGTCCTATTATCATACAATGTTAAAATTGTAAGAATGAAGAGAAATCTATATAGTCCAAATCCCTCACTACTTATATGAGAAAAATTAATCCCAGAGAGGAAAACTGACTTGTCCAAGATTACTCAACAAGTTATTGGCAGAGCCAGGTTTAGAACCCAGGTTTCACCTGTCTGCTGACCCAGGTTTTTTTTTTCCCTCCATTTCTTGACACTGGCCTCCACCAGTGTTAACCAATACCCACTGGAAACACGACATTGTGGCAATAATTTTCCTGGCTCCTTGCCCTAGTCATTGAAGTTAAGACAATATAACTTTGATTTCCAAGCTCAACCCTGAATTAGATTCTACTAGCAAGTATAGTAATCATTTAACGTATAGCTTGGTAACCAAACAACCAGCCAGACTTGCCACTCAAACTTTATACCCAAGTTCTATTACTGACCTTTTTCTCCCTTCCTTTCAACCAACACTCTGTCTACTAGTAATTGGATCTTTGTCCTTTTTTCTATGCTTGAGTCACTAACTTGAAGTCTAGACCAGGGTATGCCTTACTCTGCTCTATCATCCTGAAGACTGGAGTGCTACTTCAGTCCCCAGGATAGATCTCAACTTATCCAAGCTCTTCCTGAGTTCCACTAGTGGACTGCTTGGACTTAAGCTTAATTGTTAAATTATCCTTACATAATGTAGTTCTTATATCAGGTACTACCCACATCTCTTTGAGGTCTCCCGCTGGTCCTCCTTGATGGCAATTGCCCATTATTCTGGGATTCCTTGCATTTTCTGCTGCTAGATCTGCCTTGACCTATTGTGTAAATTCCAGTTAATCTGTCAAAATTTTGGTTCTTAGTCTAGTCCTACCACAAGTCATCCACAAGCCCTATATTTGAAAGAAAATTTCCTTGGAGCTTTTGAGCACTTTCTGTGGGGTTGGGAGAAATAGTGAATAGGAAGAGGAATGCTGTTATTTGGATTAGAGATATTTGATACTAAAATTGTGTATATTTCTTACTAACATACTATAAGAACATGTCTTATTCATCTCTGTTTTCCAAGTGCCCAATATTATCCTCACAATAGAGATAGTCAGGAAAATTAATCATTATATTAAGGCCAGTGTTAGTGTTTTAGTGGGCCCAAAAAAAGTACCCCATTCTTCTTCTGCACTTGAAATCAGTTGAAAGATACATTCAGGAGTGAGAAAAATCGAGATCAAAATGTCAGTATTTTTGCCAATTAAAAGCTAAATTGGAGGATGTGACTTACAGTTATAACTGCTTGCTAGCATTCCCTCAAATCATTTAGACTTGTTCACCCAGTCACAGACAGCTCTGAGTAACTGTCATCCATCTACTTCAGAGATAAAGCCATTCTGTCTAGGTTTATCATATAACCTAGAGCAGAGACCGGAATGTACCTTTTCTTTTTTTTTTTTTTTTTCTTGTGAGGAAGATCAGCCCTGAGCTAACATCCATGCTGATTCTCCTCTTTTTGCTGAGGAAGACTGGCTCTGAGCTAACATCTATTGCCAATCCTCCTCCTTTTTTTCCCCAAAGCCCCAGTAGATAGTTGTATGTCATAGTTGCACATCCTTCTAGTTGCTGTATGTGGGACACGGCCTCAGCATGGCCGGAGGAGCAGTGGGTCAGTGCGCTCCCGGGGTCCAAACCTGGGCCGCCAGTAGCAGAACGCGCGCACTTTAACTCTAAGCCAAGGGGCGACCCCGGAATGTAACTTTTCTGAAGGAAGGCCAAGACAGAGAAAAGATAGAAGAAAGGGCTGAGGAAAACACTCATTCCTCCTCCAAAAGGAGTGGGGAACTAGCACCATCTGATAAAAGATAGATATTGCCATTGCTCTTAAAGATAATTTGTTGATGTGAATAAAACACTTTCATTAAAATGGGCTTGGGCACGATGGCCCAATAGGAAGCAGTTTAATGTATAGATTATGGAGGCACGTTGACCTAGGTTCTTATCCTGTTTCTGCTACTTACCAGAGTGTTTAAGCTAAGCTTTTATTTCTACATCTGTGAAATAAGAAATGTGTGCTTACTTTATCTAATGGTTGTGTAAATAAAATTAACTATTTGATTTTTTATCTCCAAAGTACTCACACGTGAAAGGGGATTATTACTTTTACAGAAAGCATGGATTGGAAACTCCATGGCAGAATAAATCTCCAAGAAGAAAAGAGAGACATCTTCTTATTTTCTAAATAACTGTCGATATATTTGGATAACTAGTTAATGTAGCCACATCTTATTTGTATTAGGGAAAAAACATAGATTCTTGAGTGTAATCATTATGCCACCTTCAGATGTCTTTCTTAGACTTCTTTTTTAATAAAGTTTACCTCCAAAAGTCATTAATCAAGCCATTGATTGATGCTTGAAATAGTGCAGGTGCTACTAATACATATTTATTATTAATCAAAATTTTTATTCATCCAGTAGATTCTACATACACAACACATATCTCCAGCATGCCCCCATGCTATCCAGAATCTGAAATTTACCATAATAACATTCAAAAACATTTTATTAGGGCTATATGAAATGCAAGTTCTCCAAATTAAGTCCCAAGAGCCCAGCTTCTCTGTTGTTACTTCTTAGAGAACACTGGTTCTGCTGTCTTGTTTTTATGTAATCTTCAATACTTTTTTAAATAAAATTTTGTTCATTTTTCAAAAATGAGATTAGATTTTAGCATGCAGATTCAGACTTTTAAAAATTCTTCTCTTGGAGTGATTCAGGGACAAAATCTTCAGGATGATCTAGTTTAATGACTTCAGTTTCCAGACAAGAAAACCAGAGACATAGAGGAGAAGTAACTTGCTCAAGATTACGGTGTGCAGAAGAATCTGGTCTGCTGATGTCTGTGTTCTTTCCATTGCTTCCCAATGTGATAAGGATTGTTGATTGAGACTTTCAAAAATGATCTTTGTGATGCAGAATTAGCAGGAATACCAATATGCTCATCATGCCAAGAAAATGTATTTCAAATTCTATCAGGCGAATTCTAATTGATGAGCTCAATTTGGTAAAGTGCATATTAACAAGCACATGGTAAAATACCTTGCATAAAGTAAGTGTTTAATAAAAATTTTTTGAGGACAACTTTTAACCTCTTATGCTGTAGTTGTATCTCTAAAACATGGGACCCCAAACCATCCAGGCATATTGTAAATGCATATACATGATCACCATATTTTTATCAGGCATAAATATAAGTATTGTACTACTTCTTGAGAAACACCTTAAAGTTAAAATTTTACTGCAAGAGGATCTGTAGCATTGTCTTCAACAATGAAAGAGAGCACACACTGGATTATTGCATCATATTTGAAAATGAAAAAAAAAATTGAGTGAATTGACTTTTCAAACAGCAAATTTCTAATAATAGCCACTAATGTGCTTGCACAGAGCTTAAAATATATCATTTGCCTCTCCTTTATATATAATCAACATCTATTGAGACCAGTTGGATTTAGAGCCCATTACTGAATGTCATGTGGAGATAAAAATAAAACAAACACACCCATTTAATGCTTAGTAAGTGTGCTTTTTACTTGTAAATATATATTGCATGTGTGTGGGTGGGGGGAGAAACGCACTGTAGAACTTTTTGAGTGAGTTAAATCTCCTGTTATAATTTAGCATCATTTTCTTTGGCTTCACCTCTATCCATTGAAATTATAGTCTCAAAAATTACCAGTGCCCTCCTAACAACCCAGAACATTTAATTTTATTATTGTTATCATTATTAAATATTTAAAACATAAAAATTATAGAGTATAGTATCATAAACACCTGGGTGTACAATATACAGAACTAAAAATATCAACTGCATATTGTAAGATTAAATAACTTAATACATATAAAATGTTTAGAACAGTGCATGTGTAATACTAAATACTGAATAAACAATTTGACAATATCATCTTCATTTGCTGTATTTTCTTTTGATATTTTTAAGAAGAAATAAAACATTACTGTTACAGTTGACATTCCCACTGTAAACTTCCTCAATCCATGTTTTTATAAATTAATACATATGAATATGCATTTTCATGAATAATATAAAATACTTTGAGGCTTTAAACTTACATAAATGAGGGCTGGCCCTGTGACCTAGTGGTTGAGCTCAGCACGCTCCACTTCAGCAGCCCAGGTGTGTGGGTTTGGATCCCAGGTACAGACCTACACCACTCGTCAGCCATGCTGTGGTGGCAACCTACATACAAAATAGAGGAAGGTTGGCACAGATGTTAGCTCAGGATGAATCTTCCTCAAGCAAAAAAAGGAAGATTGGCAACAGATGTTAGCTGAGAGCAAATCTTCCTCAGCAAAAAAAAAAGAAAGAAAGAAAAAACTTACATAAATGACATAAACTGCAATATAATTCTATATTTTTGAAAATCATCATGTTTTTGCTATCTACACAGGTTAAGATGGGTAGATAGGATAGACAGATAGAAAAAGAGAATTGGTTTATTTTATGAACTGTTTAGTATTCCATCTTATACACTGGTTTGCTATTGGTTAATACTGTCAGTACCATTGTGGTGTATCTTTTTCATATTTTTGCAGTCAAGCTTCATTAACATATGTCTAAATTGTATTTCTACCAGTCTCTTAATACAAGATTTAATAATTTTATTAGTTGTGATTACCAAATAATTGGACTCATTTCTGCTATATCTTTTCTTGTCATCTATTGAATTGATCAAGATTGTATCATATATTTCATACATTTTCACTTCTTCTGCTTGTTTGAAATTTTTATTTTAAATTTCTATTATTTTAGTAATTTCCTTTACATTTTAATATGTCTACTTAACCTAAAAGTATTATAATTAATCAGTGTTTATATGCTCTTTCCCACAAAGATCTTGGAATACTTTGACTCAAACATCTCCTACCATTTTCCATACTATTGTTGTCTAGCATTTTAGATGCACATTGTTTTAAATTCATCAGTAATCATTTACCAACAAAATTTACCAATGTCTTTCTTCACCATTGCTTCTGCATCCCAACCCTTCATTTCTTTCATTCTGATGTATATTCTGTAGTAGTGAGCTCTGAAATTTTGTAAGTCTGATTTTTTTTTTTATTTTAGTCTTATTCTTGAATGGCACTTTAAATGAGTTTATAATTTTAAGTTGAGAGTTATGTTCTCTCAGAACCTTGAAGAAATTATTCCATTTACTTCTGGCATTTATTGTTGCTGATAAGGAGTCTTATGTAAGTCTGATTATAGTTCCATTATAGATAATTAGTCTTTTCTCTGTGGTAGGCATTCAGATTTTCTCTTTGTCTTTGATATTTCCGATTTTACCACTTGATGAATCTAGATGTAGGTTTGTTATTTTGCAGTTTGTTCAGTGCCTAGTATATTCCTTAAGGCTAAGCAATTTTGTCTTTCCTCAATTCTGGAAAATCCTCAGCCAACTATTTTTGGAAAGTTTTCTCTTTCTCGTCTTTATTTTCTTCTTCTGAAACCCTGATTAGATATTACTTGATTGTATCTCTTCCTATATCGTCCTCCACATTGCTTGGATTTCTCTTTTATATCTTCTATATCTTTAATGCTTTATGCTGAAATCCAGCTAAGTTTCTCAGATCTATATTCTATTTCACTAAGTCTTTTTTCAACTACGTCTAATCGACTTTTCTCTTTCCCTCAAGTTCTTTATTCAAATGCCTGTATTTTTATTTCAAAAATTTCTATTTAATTATTTTTAATTTTTGCTATGGTGTCTTGATCCTGCCCTTATGATATCTATTCATTCCTACAGCTCTTTTTATTTTAAAGACTCTTTCAATTTTTTCTATTATCCATAGTTTGCAACATATGACTTCTTACGTTTATTTTATTTGCTTACTGTCTCATGGCAGTTTTCTTCTGTGTGTGGTATGCAATTTTAACTGTAACATCATCTTCAGAATAATTGTTTTTTATGGAATTTTTGTATGCCCTGGATTGCGTACACTTTCTTTATCAGTTTCATATTTATTTCCTTTGAGCCTCTATAGTCTCCTAAGCCTACTTTATATTAATTTATTGCTTTGTAATTTTTATTCTTTTTGTACAGTATGAATTGTACATTTTTTTGCATGTGACACTGGCTTGGGTTTCCAATTCCTTGCAGGTGACTCTTTTTTACAACACTTCCAAGATGGCCAACTTTCTTACTAAGTTCCTAGGCCAGTGGATAAAGATATTATAATGCCTGTTTTACAGAAATGTGGCTGTATATAGCTTTATTCAGAAAACTTAGTTCTAGTTCTCAGCCATTCAGAGATCTAAAACCTTACCTCTTTAATTTGTGTGAGTATTGAAAGAGCAGTATCTATACTATACAATATTCCTGGATCTGTTATCCTATCAGTCATTTGAATTCCACTCTCATAGTCCATATATCTCTGGCCATATAATTCCTACACATTTAATTCTAATCTAAGCTTCAGTCTTACACTTATAACTGCTTACTAGCTATTTCTACATTGATGTCCACTATCATCTCAAACTCTACATTTCTAAAGTAAAATTCTCTCACATGCCAAAAAGGTGGTTTATTTCCTGAATTTCCTAGTGTAAGTTCTTTACTGTAATACATATTTGAGAAAATATACCAAGCCAAATATGTCACAAGCCAAAAATAGAATTTTGTACTACATAAGGGCTTCTGTTCTTAAAGAGAAAAAAATAAAATTCTGAAATATAACTTCTATTTAGATACACATTTAATTGATACATTTTTGTTATGTTGTACTTTTTAAACAAAGTTTTCTTTTCACAATTTAGTACAAGTTTAAATCCAAGTCTAGACAGAATTCATTCCACTTGATTTTCATTTTCATCTTGTTTGAATTAACTTATGAGAACTGTGCTTCTATTACAAGTATCAGAACTTTCTCTTTTTTTTTCAGCTTCTCTCTCATTCGTCATAAAATGAAATTAAAATGTATCTAAATATTCAACACTTGTACCAACAGGTGCTGCTCTACAGACATAAATGAAGATGCCACTAAGACTAAATTACTGGCTAGTGGGTAGTACCAGCACGCAATAATTCATAATTATTATTTGTCAACTGTTATACAAAAGTATAAATTAGGCAAAAGAAAGATATTTTAGACTATCATTGTAAAGTATATGAAAGTGGGGATTACATAAAGACTAAGTATAACAAACCCAACAATATGTCTTATTTGATACTTATATTCCTGATTATGCAGGTACAAAGTAAACCTTTCCTTTTGTCTTTCTCCCTGACCCTTCATATGGAATTAGCCACAAAGTCCTATAGATGTTTCACTGAGTTTGCCTTCTGAATCCCCGTGTTATACCATCCTCACTGTTCTAGCTCAGGATCTTGTAACTTCTTATGTAGGCTTATAACTCATGTCAATAACGCCAAACTGTTCATCTCACAAGGCTCAGAATACGCTCCTCATTTTCTCATATCTATGTTTTTTCTCTTCCTGTTATGCTCAGCAAAAACCCTCCCTTGTCATGTCAACCACTGTCTATGATGTTCATTAGAATTATATGCTTCTTTGAAACCCTATTTCAAACTCTACCTGTTCTATGAGGCTTTTCATTACCACGTTAACCTGAAATGATCTCTCACCCCACTAATGTATTATGCTACTTGTTTGACACACATCATTATATTGCCTTGAATAGTGATGGGCATATGATGATAAAGGCAAAAAGTCCATGACAAATTTCATGGACCGCTAGAATTCTGTAAACACAAGAGTCTTTACAAACACTTGGAAACTGACCTATTTTGTGGATATATTCAAATTATTTCAAATGTCTAATTATTCTTGAATAGATTGTAGTTTGCAATTGATCTTAGTATAATAACCTTAGTCTTTAAAATGGGGCCCACGAGATCCTACGTGACCTGTCTTTGTCTCAAGCATATTGTTATTCTTCTGAATCTTCGATCAAACACCCTGATCTATCTCTACACCAGATCTTTATGCATTCAACCCTTTCTGCTTAGAACCTATGCTTTCACAGATCCTAACGTTCACTTTTGTGATTTCTAGTCATCCTTCATATTTCAGTTTAAAATCTCTTCCTCAGGGAAGCGTTCCCTGGACTCTCAGAATAGCTTTGTTCTCACTGTTGTACACTCTCATAGTATGCTGCACTTTTCCTCTACAGTGTATTTCACAACCTGAGTTTATAGACCAGTGGTAATTAACACGAATTCTATCCAATAAAGAGTTTTAGTCTTTATTTTCCCCAAAATTTAGGAGAGGAGACAAATCCATGTATGCTGTACAGAACAACTCTAGTTAAACTCTGCTATCCTACCATAATCTCTAGTACCTATAAATTCCTAGGATTATCTTGGTTTTCTAAACCAAGAGAATTTGCTTTATAGTTATGCCATTCTATTTAAATGTCTCAATCCCTTGATCTCTTTTTCCTATAGTATATGCAATTCTGCACAGTCAGAGTGGTATAGGAACTCTTGTGAGTGTGGGGAGTATGGTTCTTAGGCCATTCTGGTTGCTTTTCTCTCGATACTTTAGTTACAATACATTTGATGCTTTTTTTTCTTTACATATATCTGGAGAAGGAAAGTTTATGAACACTCACATTTGATATGTATCTCATTACATATTTTTAACTTTTTAAATTAATACTTTAATTCTCAAATAGAGTCAGCTCTATGAGGATAAAGAATGTTGCCTAATTTTGTTGATCGTTATATCCCCAGGGCTTAGCACTATATTTTGCACAAAGATTTTGCTAAATAATTATTTGTTGAATAAATTAATGATGAGCAAAAATCAATGAAATCACCACAATTTGGCAGCAATCCTGACAGCTGAAGTATTCGGTAGAGTTTTATAAAGTGGAGTGTGGAAGTTTAGAAAGGAATGAAGAGGGAAAGGAATTGTGAACATGGATGAGAAAGGAGCGGGAAACTAAACCAGGGCATCTAAGCTTTTGCCTCTGTATTGAAGAGCTTGTAGTTTCCTTCACTCTTTACCATTTATTACCTAAATTATGATGCAATGTTCTATATGAATAAAAACAACCAACCTTTGAAGTATATATATTACACCTCTTGTACTCTTCTAGGAGATGATCCTTGGGATGAGACTTACATCATTTTTCAATGAGTATAGCTCCTAACTCATTCATATCTTAAGTTTAGTGAAGCAGAATATTCCTTAGAATTCAAAAAAGCATTCCTTGCTTCTTTTGATTAAACATAATTTTTAACCTCCGTTTACTCATTATTTCCCAGAATAAGATAAATTCAATACAGTCTTGCATCATTCATTTGTATTAACCAATATATAAATTAAAAATCTCAAATATATTCAATTCGACATTACCAAAATAATTCATTCAGTTTTGTTTTCTTGTATAATTTACTTTTTATGCAATTTACAAATTAAATTTGTACAAATGCAAAGTAATGCGTTTTACGTTTTTTGTCCAGAATCGTGTTTTCCAGTTTTTTCAGTCTTAGATCTCATGTTTTATATTTATTTTAAAATAGTGGGGTATAATTTTTCCTCTGCCTTGGTATATTGGATTCGTCCTACAGTTTTCTTGAGGACATTTTTTAAACTATAAAGAAATTGATGTAAAAATAAGTGTAAAGTTATTGACATTGGATTGCATCACTCAAGTATAGGTGCCTGTCGTATGTTTGCCTGATGTTCTATGACCCATCGTGCTGTCAAATGGAGTTTTATCCTTATGCATTACTTTCTAACAGCATTGATTTAGAGCAAGAGGAGGCTGTGTTCGTTTTCTTTGGCTCTGTGCTAACCGGATCTTTCAAACTGTCTCTTCCCTTTGTTCAATGTGGTTAGTTTAAATATAAATATATATATATGTTTACATATATAAATCTTTACACATATATTTAAATACATATATTTAGGTAATAACAATAATGTCATAATTATATAAAGACTTATAGTTAGTGTTCTTGTAAACATCCGTGATTTAACTAGTATTCTGAATCCATAGTTCATTGAAATACATAGAGGTTTTTGAGTGTTGGTTGTTAGGTTGAGTTTGTTAAAATCTTGCCAGTTCCTTTCTGTGTGTTGTTGAAACAGAAGTCCTTTCATTGATTGCTTCTCATTTTCCTTGCTGATGGCACCCATCAGACAGACAAGCTCCGAGCTAATTAGCAGAGCTTTGTTCTTGACCGCTCATTTCCTCAAATTCTCTGCAGGAAGGAAACTTATGAACACTTTGTGAAATTCAACTACATACACAATAATGTAATAGTAAATATGCTGTAGAGGTTTGAATAGATTTGAGGCATAATACACCAATCTATACATCCATAACTGGTAAAGGAACAATCACCATAAAAGTAGTTATGATAATACCCATGATGCCAAGCCATTGAATGGAGTTACGAAAAGCTCTTCTATCCAACAAAATTCAGCAAATTTTGGTGCTTCATGGGCCACTGAGCCAAAGTCTGTTTGAACTGGCCCTATCTTATGTTCTGACTCTGTCATTAATAGCTGAATGTTTTAGGCCTAGGAATTTTCTCATCTGTACCTTTGCAATAATAATAATGCACCATAGGGCTATTAAAGGTATTACATGATAATAATAGGACACAAAAGAGCATTAAGGATATTACATAAGGGGCCGGCCCGGTGGCATAGTGGTTAAGTGTGCATGCTCTGCTGTGGCGGCCCGGTGTTTGCAGGCTCAGATCCTGGGCTTGCACTGACGCACCGCTTCTCAACCCATGCTGTGGTGACATCCCATATAAAGTAGAGGAAGATGGGCATGGATGTTAGCCTAGGGCCAATCTTACTCAGCAAAAAGAGGAGGATTGGCCACAGATGTTAGCTCAGGGCTAATCTTCCTCCAAAATAAATAAATAAATAAATAAATAAATAAATAAATAAATAAATAAATAAATAAATAAATAAATAAATAAAACAAGTATTACATAAAATTATAAAGTTAATGCATATAGATTGCTTGGCATAGTAACTTGAAAACAGAGTAAGTGCTTAACAAGTATTATCCATTTTTGTTGTCATGTTGCTTCTGCTGCTCTGTAGTTATTGTTATTTTTATTGACATATTTAGCGAAAGATTCCCATACGAGCAGTTATAGCACATTTACAGCATAAGTACAGTGATGGTATTTCCTCACTCGTGGCCTATTTTGATTGTACTTATGAAGAAAACCAAAAAAAATTGGAAAGCCTTTGACAAATAGGCTCATTAGGTGTAGAGCACAATGTTAACTCATTTTATATCTACCCTCAGGCTCAGGATCAGATAGTTAGGGTTCAGTAGTCCTAGATATTGCTCATAGATTTGCAATTTACTTTGACCTGGAAAAAGAATCAATACCATGCTTACCTTACTAACGTTGTAGATTCACGCTTTGATGTATTTCCCTGATTTGCCATTTGACATGAAGAGACAAGACAGTGACTGCTTGGATCCTAACTCATTCCTACACCTGCTTAACCAACTCTGAGTTCAGATGGTACTGACAAGAGGGTCTTGGAAAGCTTTCTTTGCATAAGAATACAGTCATGTGTCACTTAACGATGTTTTAGTCAATGATGGACAGCATATATGAAGGTGTTCCTATATGATTAGTACCATTAGCCTAGGTGTGTAGTGCTATTCCATCTAGATTTGTGTAAGTACACTCTGATGTTCACACAATAACAAAATCACCTAACGATGCATTTCTCAGAACGTATCCCCATCGTTATGCTACAGTGACTGACTGTATTATGTATTTCTCTACATAATACTATATTTCAATTATCTGAGCAATATTTCCAAGATCAGAATTACACCAAAACAATTTTTACTCAGTACAGAGCCAGATTAGCACACATGTTAGGTCTTCTCTCTTACTACCAAAGTTTAAGTTCGAGTTTGTCTTTAAAATATATTTTAATTAAAACGTCTGGAAGGGAATTGTATTTACAATTTGAGATAATAGTTTTTTTATTACTCCTTTTCAAAAATTCTTTCAATGTATCTTTATTTATACAGTATTATGAATGTAAAAACTTTCCTGTTTTGAGGAAAGTTTTTTTCCTTTGTAACATCTGTCTCATTATATTTTCAATCTCATATGCTATATAGAACAACAATACTGATTATACGCATTCAGAGCCATTGATGAAAATCTACTGAACTTGGATAATCAGCGTCTTTTATATAAGACCTACATACAGTTATAGATCTGTCCTTCAGCTCCCAAAAAAATGGAGCCCTTTTTTGGATGAAGTGGTTATCAGAGAGTCCCTAAATAACTTCCTGTCATTTTGTCTGAAGAAGCATTTTCTTAAAATGAGGTAGCTTTATGAACCTACATAGTAAGGTGAAAAGCCCCCATAAATTCAGTAACATTAGTACAGACAGAAATTACAATATTTCAATTACTGTCAAGAGCCAATTGGAAAACATAAATTAATCTCCCTGACGATCCTGTTATGGGGAGAGACAGTTTTCATTTGAAGTACTTGCTGACAAGGCTGCAACTTTATTAATATAAAACATGCCTTTTAGCCTTAGGCTCCACATTTTGGCAGCTGAACAAAAATGCATAAGAGTTTACAGCTGCCTTTCACTATTGTATTGAGGCAGTCCTCAAGCACATCTCAAGCTCCTAGTGTGTGCACAAAATGCTGTGCTAGAATACGTGAGGGGCTACCAAAGAAATCACAGGCATGACCCTTGGCCTTGAGGAGTTTGTAGTCTAGCTGAAGAAAGATGATGCAGTCCCAGAGAAAAAAATTGAAGAAAATTACATAGCAGTATGCTGACACGTGCAAAACAAATAGAAATCAAAAACAAACTGTCTTTGTAGAGGAACATATGTGTTGATTGTGCAGTAATAAGGCTAGGCATGTGTGTGATTTTTCAGGTTTGCAATTCTGTGTCGATTTTACTCTAGCCCTTCTGATTTATACAGGAGGTCTCACAAGAAGCTCCATGATGAACCAGAAAAGAGGGGGAGATAAGTCATCTTGACATCAATCCATACCACTTGTGTTCTGCAGCATCTTTCATCTAGCTGTCCTTTTTCAAAGCCCAAGGCCAGGCCTGCCTCTCTGCTAGTGCATGTATTTCACCTTGTTTCTCTCTAAAAACTGGACAGTGACCAGATCTATGAATTTTGCTTCTGTTTTTTATATTCACTGTATTCCCCCTGAAGCCTTCTACCCCAATTAGATTTGAAACTATGGGAAAGTGTTTTCTGAGCCTGGTTTTTCAGGGTAAGAGTAACATATTTCTTTAATTTAAGAACTGTTGAGAAATACCAGGATCTCTTTCTTCTGTACTGTATAAAACAAGACTCTCTTGAGACAGAGGCATTTTGTTTTATTTTTTCTTTCATTTATTTTTGCAGTATGCCATCTGCATTACACTGGCAGAAGAATCTTTTGTTAGACGGAAAGTTGGAATGTTCCAATTAAATAATCTTTGAAACTCTAGCCATGGACCTTTACTTTGAATTCTACTTAGACTAAATGCTATATGTTTCCATTCTTCTAATTTGTAAACATTGCAGAGGGTTCTGTGATTGCCCCCAATTCCCTTCACACACCCTCTTCCAACATATGGAAAGAGTCACTCATCACAACTAAGCCAGTAGTTGTGTGTATTATAGCACGTCTACATGAATCTTGAGAGCAGAGCCCCTTAGTTTAAATTTTGCTACGGAATCAAGGAATCATAGTATTATCACACAAAGTGTTGTCTTTGAACCATCTGCATTAGAATCACCCAGGGCACTCATTTAAAAATACCTGTTTCTGAGATTATTGGACTCTACTTCAGACTTATTGAATCAGAATCTCTGAAGATTCCACCTTTGTTCATTTATTGCCTCTTTCTAGAATGCCCTTTCTCTCTGCAGAAATTCTGTTAATCACTCAAGGCTCAACTAAAATGTAGCCTGTTCTATGAAGCCATCCTTGATCCATTTCCTTTCAACAGATGTGATCTTTCCTGAAACTATGGCACAGGATGACAGAGGCAGCAAAACTGCGATACAGGGGAGTTTTGGGGAAACTGTGATAGGTCATCCAAGAAAAAGATGGTAGGAAGTACATAAGATTTGCACCTAAATTTGTACATATATTTCAAAATCTGAGCTGAAAATGCTACAAATAATTAAGTAGTCAACCATGTAGCATCTATGCTTGGAGAGGAGATTCGTGATGATTTCACAAGAGAATCTTAGGATAAAAGTGAAGCAAAATGGATAGGCTTCTAGGCAAAAACATGTACAACAATGGGAAGGAAGTAGTGGCAAAAACCCTTTGAGGGAAGATAGACAGCATCCTAATTGAGCATATACAGTTAGGACAATACTATATCTTAGAGTAACATACGCATATTGGTGTAAGATATTAAAACAGGAGGTTGACAGAGATATGGAAAACAGGGCCATGGATAAAGCTATTAAGTGGCAGAGCTGGGGTATGAACCCAGGTGGGCCAGACTCCAAATCCTATACTCTGAATATCTTAATTGTGTCTTTATTCAAACTGTTGTTTCACCCAAGAATGTCCTTCCCCTCTATCTTTGCCTAGGAGAACCCTATCCCATCTTCAGTATCATAGCACGTTGCCCAAGCTACTTGGGCCACCCCACTCTGACAATAACAACTGATGCTCTCCCTTCCTTTTCATTTGAGGAACACTGGAGTGCACATTCCTTGGATCTTTTACTGGAGCCCTGGGGTAGAAAATACCAAAGAATAGTCCACATTCCTTAGGAGGCCCAGGATATAGGGAAGGTCTGTCTAGGGCAAAGTGAGGTCTAGGGACCACCTGCATCAGCATCATCTGTTTGAAAGGCATACTTCTGGGCCCCAACCCACATCTCTTCAATCAGAATCTTCAGCTCAGGGCACAGGAATTTTCATTTTCAACAAGTACCCCAGATAATTTTGATGTATAATGAATTTTGAGAACCAGTAATTCTAGTTTTTCTAGCGAGCTGACCAACACACTAAGTCATTGATCATTTCAAATGCTTCCAATTCATTGAGACAGCACAGCTGCCTAATTCTCAGTTTCTTTTCTTTAGCATTAAAAAGCAGAGGTGTGACTTGTAATTATTTCGTCTGAGGCAAACATCACTAAACACCTGCCATCTCTCCTCTGTTCAGCTGTCCCACTTATGGATTCCTAGTTAGACCATTTTTAGAATGAATTCTTAGGAAAGAGCAACTGAAAAAAAGTTCAGAGAAAGAAAAACAAAACAGGAAATCAGCTGAAATATAAGCTGAATGTATAATCTGACCTTATTTCCTGGTTATAATTCATAGAGAAACAGACATTATATTGCAAATTAAAATTCCAGCTGATTAATTTTAGAATTGTAATAAGCTAGATTTTCCCACATTCTAAGAATATAAACTCAGCTGATTGCAGTGTTTGTAAATATTCTTCCAAGTTCTTTGATAACATGGAAAGAAACAAAAAATAACTTGTTTACGAAACAGAGAGAGGAATTACTAATTGTAAAATCATAATGGATTGAATAACTGCTGCCAACAACTTTTCCTTGATTCCTAGAACCATAATTCAGCAACTTCTTCTTTCCTGCTGGAGAAAAGTGCCACATTTTTCCTCGAACTGTCAACTGGCCCCATGAAATGTATGTGCTAGTAGTACCCCAATATTATACTTTCTCAATTTTTTGCAGGAATGCTTATTCAACACAAATACACATGAACACATATCTTGTTATCCCTAGTTGGCATTTTATGAGAGATTCATGATTAATATTTTGCTAGATAAGTGTTCTGAATCTCAAATTTATTATTTTGCTATATCAGAACTTTTCATATAGTATTGGCAGGTTAGACTCCATGAAGATATAGAAATATCTTATATGTTGAACTCAATTATTGAATTTGAGAAAAATTAGATTCCTATTCCTCAGAACAATATAATAGTACTTAGACTTAGGAATAAAAAAATGTACCCTGATAAGTCTCCACTGGCCTCAGTGAACGTGTAACTTTGAATTAGTGCCAAATATTTTACTATTATGAATGAACATGAGGAGATTGTTCACATCTGGGTAGTAACATGAACTCTTTTAAAATAGCAAATGTTTAGTGGTGACTGGCTAGAATACATGATCTCAGAACATTTATAATTTGAATATATTTACCCTAAAGAACTTTCTAATAGTTATTTATACTTAAAATGCACCTATTTACCTTCAATGCACATTTTAGGCATTAACCAGTCAATTATTTCACTATTCTTGAAAGAAAGTATGAATATACCATATAAATAAAACTGTGCCCTATCCCATTTAATAATATATTATGATTTGGTAGTTAAGTTCTCTAGTCCTGGAATCAAAAAGAGCGAAGTTTTAAATCTCATCTACAGTACCTACTCTAGCCTTGTTATCTTGCATAAGTTAGTTGACTTCTTCAAGCATCAAAATTGTTTCTTCTGTAAAATAGAGAAAACAGTAATAGAAATTTCATAGAGTAGTTTTGAGGATTGAATGAATAAATGTAATGGTTCGTGAACTTAATGAAAGAATGGAGAATATGATACTGTGCCTGACACAAAATAAGCACTCAACAAATGCTAGCTGTTATTATTAATTTTTGTGAATGGTGTAAGATAGGGGTCTAGTTTGATTCTTTTACACGTGAAGATCCAATTTTCCCAGCATCGTTTACTGAAAAACTATCATTTGTTCATTGAGAGATCTTGGATGGCTTGTCAAATATTAGTTGACTATATATGCATGGGTTTTTCTTCTGGGCTCTCGATTTTGTTCCTTTGCTCTCTATGTGTCTGTTTTTATGCCAGTACCATACTATTTGGATTACTATAGGTTTGTAATATAGTTTGAAATCAGAAAATGTGATGCCTTCAGCTTTGTTCTTTTTTCTCAGGATTGCTTTGGTTATTCAGGGTCTTTTGTGGTTTCATACGAATTTTAGGCTTTTTTTTTTTTTTTTTTTTACTTCTATAAAAAATTTCATTGTGGGGCCGACCCAGCGGCGTAGCGGTTAAGTGCGTGTGCTCTGCTTCAGTGGCCTGGGGTTCACGGGTCCGGATCCTGGGTGCACACCGACACATCGCTTGTCAAGTCATGCAGTGGCGGTGTCTCATATAAAGTAGAGGAAGATAGGGACGGATGTTAGCCTAGGGCCAATCTTCCTCAGCAAAAAGAGGAAGATTGGCATCAGACGTTAGCTCAGGGCTAATCCTCCTCACACACACACAAAAAAAGTGTCATTGGAATCATGATTGGGATTACATTGAACCTATAGACAGTTTTGGATAATATGGACATTTTAACAATATTAATTCTTCTAATCCATGAACACGGGATATCTTTCTATTTATTTGTATCTTCTTCAATTTCTTTCATCAGTGTCTTGTAGTTTTTAGTGTAAACATCTTTTATCACCTGGGTCAAATTTATTCCTAAGCATTTTATTGTTTTTGATGCTATTATAAATGGGATTTTTTTCCTTATTTTTTTCAGGTAATCTGTTGTTAGTGTATAGAAATGCTACTGATTTTTGTATGTTGATTTTATATCCTGCGACTTTACTGAATTCATTGATTAAATCTAACAGTTCTTTGGTAGAATCTTCAGGATTTTCTACATAAAATCACGTCATCTGCAAATAAAGACAATTTTATGTCTTCTTTTCAAATTCTCATGCCTTCTATTTTTTTTCTTGCCTGATTGCTCTGGCGAAGACATGGAAACAACCTAAGTGTCCATTGACAGAAGACTGGCTAAAGAAAAGTGATCTCTATACACACACACACACACACACACACACACACACAATGGAATACTATTCAGCCATATAAAAGAAGGATATCCTGTTATTTGCAATAACATGGATGGACCTTGAAGGTATTATGCTAAGTGAAATGTCATACATAGAAAGACAAATACTGTATTATCAGACAAATACTGATTTGACTTATGTGCAGAATCTAAAAACAAAACAAACTCATAGAAAACAAGATCAAATTTGCAGTTATCAGAGGTGGAAGGTGGGAGATGAGAGAATTGGATGAAGAAGATCAAAAGATACAAACTACCAGTTATAAGATAAATAAGTACTGGGGATGTAATGTACAGCATGATGAATATAATTAACACTGTTGTGTGGTATATTTAAAAGCTGCTAAGAAAATTATAAAACATTACTGAAAGAAATTGAAGAAGACACAAAGAAATGGAAAGATATTCCATGCTCTTGGATTGGAAGAATTAACATAGTTAAAATGTCCATACTTCCTAGAACAATCTGCAGATTCAGTGCAATCCCTATCAAAGTTTCAACAACATTATTCATGGAAATAGAACAAAGAATGATAAAATTTATATGGAACAACAACAAAAGAACCCGAATAGCCAAAGGAATCCTGATAAAAAAGAACAAAGCTGGAGGTATTACACTCCCTGATTTCAAAATATACTACAAAGCTATAGTAACCAAAACAGTGTGGTACTGGCACAAAAACAGACACATAGATCAATGGAATAGAATCTAGAGCCCAGAAATAAAACCACATATCTATGGACAGCTAATTTTTGACAAAGGAGCCAAGAACATACAATGGAGAAAGGAAAGTCTCTTCAACAAATGGTGTTGGGAAAACTGGAAAGCCACATGTGAAAAACTGAAAGTAGACCTTTATCTTACACCATACACAAAAATTAACTCAAAATGGATTAAAGACTTGAATGTAAGACCTGAAACCATGAAACTTCTAGAATAAAACATAGGAAGTAAACTCTTCAACATTGGTCTCATCAACATATTTTCAAGCACCATGTCTGACTGGGCAAGAGAAACAATAGAAAAAATAAACAAATGGGACTACATCAAACTAAAGAGCTTCTGCACAGAAAAGGAAACCATCAACAAAACGAAAAGACAGCCAAACAATTGGCAGAAAATATTTGCAAACCATACATCTGATAAGGGATTAACTCCAAAATATATAAAGAACACATACGTCTCACCAACAAAGAAACTAACAACCCAATTAAAAAATGGGCAAAAGACCTGAACAGACATTTCTCCAAAGAATATATACAGATGGCCAACAGGCACATGAAAAGATGTTTAATATCATTAACTATCAGGGAAATGCAAATCAAAACTACAATGAGATATCACCTCACTCCCGTCAGAATGGCTATAATAACAAGACAGGAAACAACAAGTGTTGGAGAGGATGTGGAGAGAAGGGAACTCTCATACACTGCTGGTGGGAGTGCAAACTGGTGCAGCCACTATGGAAAACAGTATGGAGATTCCTCAAAAAATCAAGGATAGAACTACCATATGATCCAGCTATCCCACTGCTGGGTATTTATGCAAAGCACATGAAAACACCAAGGCATAAAGATACGTGCACCCTTATGTTCATTGCAGCATTATTCACAATAGCCAAGATTTGGAAGCAACCTAAATGCCCCTCAAGGGACTAATGGATAAAGAAGATGTGGTATCTATACACACTGGAATACCACTCAGCCATAAGAAATGATGAAATCCAGCCATTTTTGACAACATGGATGGACATTGAGGGTATTATGCTAAGTCAGAGGGAGAAGGTCAGATACTGGACCATCTCACTCATAAGTAGAAGATAAAAACAACAAACAAACACATAGAGACAGAGATTGGATTGGTGGTTACCAGAGGCGACGGGGGGAGGGAGGAGGGCAAAATGGATGATTAGGCACATGTGTGTGGTGATTGATTGTACTTAGTATTTGGGTGGTGAACATGATGTAATCTATGCAGAAATGGAATTATAATGATGTACACCTGAAATTTATACAGTGTTATAAACCAACATGACCGCAATAAAAGAAAAACAGAAAGTTGCTAAGAGAGTAAATCCTAAAAGTTCTCACCACAAGGAAAAAAATATTGTAACTCTATGAGTTGATGGATGTTAACTAAACTTACTGTGGTAGTCATGTCCCAATATATGTATGTCAAGTCATTATGCTGTATACCTTAAACTTATACAGTCTGTATGTAAATTATATCTCAACAAAACAAAAAAAAATTAAAAATAATTTGTGCCAGTAACCTTTTGCTTTTGTCAAATGTTTCTGAAGCCTTCATAGCTCATATCCAATTTGATGAGACATAACCGATTTGATTATATGAACATTTAACTTGTATCTTCCTTGAGTTACACCTTGAACAAATGTTGAATGAGAAGTAAACGAGATAATCTAGGACATTAAAAACAGAAGAGCTAGAGACCAATTAAAAACTAAAGTTATTTTGCCTGTTTCATGCCATTGGGCTACCATATTATCTTTTCTTCTTTCCTTAAGTCACCTCAAAAATAGAGCTATAACTAAAAATAAAAATAAATTATAAAATAAAAATAAACAATGGTTAAGATGATGAAAGGAAAGAAACCTATTTATCTTTCTGGATGAGATTACTAGAAGCTTGCCTTGATAAAAAAGAAAACTACAATACTTTTCCATTTTATTTTTATCTTTAAGTTTGCAAATGTAAACTTCATATTTGAAAATATCGATAGAATTAATTATCTATTTAGGTATTTTATTCAAAATTAGAGTTTAACAATTTTGTTTCTATCATTTAATTATATTTGCATTGTGGGTTAATTTATTCTTACTAATCACTGGTAGGTTCTATTATTTTCATGTTAGATTGTTTTCATCACACTCTTTTCTCAAATAGGTGAAGAAGTAATGCTGAAGTCTACATAATAAAATCCATTTCAATGAATCATTAACAAATTTCTGTATGAGTAATCATGCATTTTGAATAACTATTAGAAAAAAATACTGTTGCCCAAGAAATCCATGGAATTAGAATATCTATGCACTTTAAAATGCTAGAATTTTATGATTCCCATGCAATTAGTTTTTGAGCAAGAGAGATTTACAGCCTCTATTGTGGAAAAATGGAAAAACTAAAATCTAACAAAGAAAGCAATCAGCATGAGACTAAGTACCGAACTGAAGAAATGCAATAAGAACTAATAATAAACTTGACTTCACAGCTTGTAATTACAACATTTTATAACTAGTCAATTTTATGAAATAATACAGTAGACATAAGATATTGAAACTCCTTTTGAAATATTAGATTATTTGAATCTGATGAAATTTGGAGCATTATCATTCATAGCAGCTTATTATCGAGGCCTTAATATTTAGTAGACGTACTACTTGATTTGGGGGTAATTGAAACAATTTCCCTGTTAAAAGTCAGGAGTATAAATCTAAAGATGATACAGAAAATTATAGTTTGTGAAGTGCTTTTACATACGTTGTCTCATTTGTGTCTTATAACAATCTGGTGATACAAACATTACTAGTTACATTTTACACATGAGAAAGTTCAAAGCAGTTGTAACTTGTTCAAGGTCTCGTTGTTAATAATTGGTGAAGATGGAAATCAAATTCAGATCTTCCATGTCCAATACACCACCTGGACAAGGAATGCCACGTCCTCACTATTAGCTTTAAATTCACCTTCGTATGCATCTTCACCATCATTATTTTCTTTGACCAGGTTGCTTTGCTCCACAATCAACAAGGAGCTCATAAATTTCAAGTTCCAGCCACAAACTTTGCTTTATGTGCTTCATAGTCAGATTTAGAGAATGTTTCAGCTACATCTGATTCTTGCTATTCACAAGACACCCAATTCTTTGTTACAGATCTATTTATTCATACCAAATTCTTTACTATTGATCCTGATATTGTTCCCAAATGTGGAATTTTCTTTTGAACGTAATAGTTAACATTTACAGTCATAGTCTAAATCAGTTAGGAAAGGCATTGAATTTACACTTCAAGTCTTCAAAATCACTGAAACTGTATAAATAAGCGAATGTTTTACATTCCAGTGTCATTTGGCAATCCCATTCAATTTTAAATAATATTTGAGTTCTTCATTTTGCTACCAATATGTTTTCTTTATGAAAAGGTTAAATTTACACACAATTTCCACAGAATTCATTATCAATAAGTAATTTATCATCTAAGGAAAACTGCTGATTTATTATATGTGTACTATTTAGCAAATATATATATATATATATACACACACACACATAATGCAGTATTGTAATGCTGAAAGTCTTCCACCAACAAATGAGATCAATATAGTGTCCATTTATCTTATATTTAAATTGCAAGTAATTATGATTTCATCCACTTAAACTCATTGGAACATCCTTTTCAACTTTTCTTAATTATAACAGATTACTTGTCTTTTTTATTTTGTATTTTTTCTAGAAAGAGTTACAATATTATGGAATTATATAGTAGTTTTTTGACATGCACTAAGGTAAAGTAGGGTCATAAATCTTGTTTCTAATTATGATCTATTTTGCATAATTAAATGCCTGTTGATTAAGCAAATATATACTAGGTTTATTAGTATGTGATATTTTTTAAGTACAACAAGTTATGGTCTCAATTATAGGAGTTGGTTGTTATTTCTCTAACATACAAAGTCCTTGGTTAATGTAGAATAAAATGCTAATTTGTAATACTAATTTTAAATTGACCAGTTGTGTTTACAAAAACAAATCAATAATTTCTCAAACATACATCCCAGATTATCACATAAACATACTATTCTTTAACATTTATCAATTTTCCTATTTTGATATCATTTTATTTTAATTCTAATTATGTATTGGAATTATATCTTATATATAGAAATTGTGGGGATTTTTCTCCCAAGTCATATTTCTATTTATCAAATATTTTCATTATTTTGAGAGTCTTTCAGACTATCTGAAATCCACAAATTGTATACCTTCAGCTATCTGTTTCATAGTGCTATGTAGGGAAATATTTTTTCACAGGTGCAAAAAAATACCTTAACTAAACTCATTCCTATTTTTACTTAACCAAATAAAGTGAAATCTGCTGTCCATTGGAGATCATGGAATAGAAAATTCCAGTTTTCTAAATTGTTTAATTATTCCTATAGTAATAGCTCATTTACTAACATGAATCATGAATTAAGATTCAGTGAGACATGTTAACCTCAATAAATATGTTAAAACACTCTGACCAGCCCTGATGCTGGTAATAAAAACCAATTACTTGCAAATTTGGTACATCCAATTCCAGAATCAGTAACAACCAATTATAGCAATATATTAATAACTCTGTTCTACCAGTGAGTGGTATTTTGAATTCACAGCTCTGTAACACGTTTCATATCTCTGAGCTTACCAGAAGAATCCCTCTTCAGTGTACTTTGAAATCCTGTTTACTTAGCTTTCTTATTGTCTCATCTTTACCGTCATCTTTTTCTACACTTTATCTCTAAATGCAGGTCATGGAAAAGAACCAATCCCATAAGAGCCAAACTGATATCAGCAGTCATGTTCCTCCATATAAACACATAATATTGTTGAGACAATACTTGCTTAGACCATGACCTTGAAATTTACATGAAAATATTCAGATGGGTAGAGGAAAATAATTAATACATTAATAAGTACTGATATTCCTTCACAATTTGTTACAATAGTAATATGAAACAAAATCTTAAAGATTTATATAACATCTCTAAAATGTTCTAATTCCGTGATTCTCAAAATTTTTCTTTCACAAGAATCACCTGAGGAGCCAAAGTCAAAGATTATAAGGTTGAGACCTACAAAATTGTATTTATAACAGGTTATCCACAAATGATTGTAACGCTCTTTATCTGTAGCCCATACTTTCACCGCATTATGAAATCAGAAAGCTATTGGGATCATGATCATTGTCCTCAATTTACTAAACGTTCAAGAAATTTAAATAGATGTGTCATTGCAAATGAAGATAACGGTATTAATTAAAACAACTATGATTAAAATGCTCTGCCTCACTTTTTAGTCAGGCTTGGCCTATTTTCCTAACAGAACATAAGTGAATGTATATGTACCCTCTAAGTCATGGAAGGTACCTGAGAAACAGTCCCAGAAGTAGTCATAAGGGATATTTTACTCTGTTGGGTAAAATATAGCATCCATGAGCACATAGTAATAGAAATTTGTGCTCCAGGCATGCACTTAGTAATGAATAAAAAGTCAAGATAAAGTATCTGGACATCACAATAGGTAATTAGAGCACAGTAATGGGAAATTTGGGGCAAGCAATGCTTCAAAGTCCTGATAAGTAAGCAGTAGATATCAGTTAGGGATATCTTATAGCAAAAGGGTCTCAGACTTAGGACTAGGGACTAGGAAAACTACTAGAAAATAAAATATTTAAAAAAATCCATCTCGAGTCAAGATGGCGGCTTAAGCAGACTCTGAACTCACCTCCTCCCGTGGACACAGCCAATTTACAACTACTCGTGGAAAAATTACCCCTGAGACAGAACTGAAAACTGGATAAGAGGAACTCCTGCAACAACGGACAATCCTAATTGAGGTAGAGGAGGCAGAGACTCCCTTCTGGAGAGGAAAAACGCCGCCTTCACAAGCCGCCAGCTTCATGGCCGCGGGGAGCAGCTCACAGGTACACAGCCCTCCCTGGAGGCGCAAGGCCCTGAGCCGGGGAGCGCCCCCACTGTGGGCACTTTGTGGACCCAGCACAATCGAGACCAGCGGCATAATATCTGACTTTGCCTGCTACTAAAACATTGGAGAGTACCCCCAGAAAACCCGGTTCACAAAGAAACTAAAACCGGCTCTTAAAGGGCCCGCTCACAAACTCACCCGTTTCAGAAAGCAACCAAAAATCACCAGAAAGAAAGGTGCACAGTGCTGTGGTGAAAAGAGACTCACTTAATAGGCCCTGAGTGCATCTCAGTGAGGGGTGAGACCTCTCCAGGGACTGGGACATTGGCAGCGGTCATTGTTGTGGCCTGGCGTGGGCGTGCTGACACAGACACCATTGGAGTTCTCCGTGAGGCTTGCTAGCCCAGGGTCTGCCCCACCTGCTAGAGCACCGATTTAATCCAGCTCAACCAGGGCAGGCAGCCCACTCTAGAGACTGGCTCCACCCAACAACAAGCCCTCAGGCAACTTGTGGGCCTGCATAGATTGGTGACTGGATTCTCTGCAGCCTGGCAACTGAGCCGATTTTAGTGGGGCAGGGTGTGCACAAGGAGCGGGTGGAGAGTGTGGGCCAGTGGCGGAGTGTGTGGGGCTCCCACCGTGGAGAGACTGGGTCCGCTTGGGGAGGTCGGGGCCCGCAGACGGGGCAGGACTGTGTTGGCTGTGTGTGTGGACCTGTGGGCGGCACGGCTTGTCAGCTGCAGAAGACTTGTGCTTCTCAAAGACCCACATAGGAGGTTTGCCCCACCTTCCAAAGCCTGAAACAATTGGGTGCTCCTGTGCCTGAGGCCAGCCCCACCCACCTGCAATCCTCAGAGAGCTGACAAGAGACCTAATAGGCTAGAGGCTTACAGCAATTGTAAGGCCCTGAGCCTAACAACCTGTGAGGCTGGGGGCCTACTCACTTAAAAGAAATACTAAGCTGACCTTAGCGGGCTAATACCACATTTGTGGTATTAGAACTTGCAGCCAACTGTGCTGGGGCTCCCCACACCTGATAAAGAGACTGAAGGGCCCACAACAACTACAAGCAGCTGAGCATTACAACAGCTGGCCAGGAGATTAACTCGGCCTCCCTGGGTGCCTACAGGGAGAGCAAACAGGCCACAACAGAAGGACACACATAGCCCACATAGGGGTCACGCCTAGAACATTGAGAACTGAGGGAAGCACACTGGAAGCCTCCTAAGGCATCACTTACATAAGGTCACCTATCCAAGAGCAGGAGACGTAGCTGACCTACCTAACAGGTAGACACAAGCACAGGGAAAGAAGCAAAATGAGGAGGCAAAAGAATACATTCCAAGTAAGGGAACAGGAAAAAATCCCAGAAAAGGAACTAAGTCAAACAGAAATGAGCAACCTACCTGACAGAGAGTTCAAACAAAGAGTGTTAAGAATGCTCACTGATCTGGGGAGAATGGATGAACTCAGTGAGAATGTCAACAAAGAAATGGAAGATATAAAAAAGAACCAATCAGAAATGAAGAATAGAATACTGGAAATGAAAAATTCATTAGAGGGACTCAAAAGCAGAGTAGAGGATACAGAAGAACGGATCTGTGAGCTGGACGAAAGACAAGAAGAAATTACCCAAGGTGAACAGGTAAAAGAGAAAAGAATTAAAAAGACTGAGGACAGTCTAAGGGACCTCTGGGACAACATCAAGCGCGCTGACATCAGTGTTATAGGTGTCCTGGAAGGAGCAGAGTGAGACAAGGGGGCAAAGAATCTATTTCAAGAAATAATAGATGAAAACTTCCCTAACCTAAGGAAGGAAACAGATATCCAGGTACAGGAAGCACAGAGAGCCCCAAACAAGATAAACCCAAAGAGGCCCACACCAAGACACATCATAATGAAAATGTCCAGAATTAAAGATAAAGAGAGAATCCTAAAAGCCACAAGATAATGTCAAGTTACATACAAAGGAAACCCCATAAGGCTATGAGCTGACTTCTCAGCAGAAACCTTACAGGCTAGAAGAGAATGGCACGATATATTTAAAGTGCTAAAAGGAAAAAACTTACAGCCAGGAATACTCTACCCAGCAAGGTTATCATTCAAAATGGAAGGAGAGATCAAAATTTTCCCAGACAAGGAAAAATTAAAGGAGTTTGTCACCAAGAAACCAGTGCTACAAGAAATGTTAAAGGGACTGATTTAAGGGGAGAAGAGAAGACCACAAATAGGAAAAATTATCTATTTCCATGATAAGAACGTAATGGATACAAATGCACAAAAAAGAGGTTAGATATGATATCAAAAACATACAAGGAAGGAGGAGAGGAGTTAAAGAGTACAGCTTTCAGACAGAGGCCAAACTAAAGTGACCATCAATTCTGTATAGAAGAAGAAAGGAACAGAGAAGGACTACTAGAACACTGAGAAAAAAAAAAGTTAAAAAATGGCAGTAACTACTTACTTAACAATAGCTACTTTAAACGTCAATGGTCTAAATGCTCCAATTAAAAGGCAGAGGGTGGTTGATTGGATGAAACAACAAGACCCATATATATGCTTCATACAAGAGACACACTTCAGACCTAAAGACACTCACAAACTAGAAGCGAAGGGATGGAAAAAGATACTCCACGCAAATGGCAATGAAAAGAATGCTGGGGTAGCAGTACTCACATCAGACAAAATAGACTTTAAAACATAAACTGTAAAATGAGACAAACAAGGGCTTTACATAATGATCAAGGGAACAATCCAACAAGAGGATATAACACATGTAAATATCTACGCACCCAATGTAGGTGCAGCTAAATATAAAAAGCATTTATTAACGGACAAAAAAACAGAAATAGACAGTAATACAATAATAGTAGGGGACTTTAACACTCCACTTACACCAATGGATAGATCATCCAAACAGAAAATCAATAAGGAAACATTGGCCTTAAACGACACACTAGAACAGGTGGACCTAGTAGATATATACAGAGCATTCCATCCAAAAACCGAAGAATACACATTCTTTTCAAATGCACATGGAACATTCTCCAGGATTAATAACATATTAGGCTACAAAATGAGTCTCCATAAATTTAAGAAGATTGAAATAATACCAAGCATCTTTTCTGACCACAAAAGTATGAAACTAGAAATCAACTATAGGAAGAAAATCAGAAAAGCCACAAATACATGGAGATTAAACAAAATTCTACTGAACAATGACTGGGTTAACAAAGAAATCAAAGAAGAAATCAAAAAATACCTGGAGACAAATGAAAATGAAAATACGACATACCAGAACTTATGGGATACAGCAAAAGCGGTACTAAGAGGGAAGTTTATAGCAATACAGGCCTATCTCAACAAACAAGAAAAATCTCAAATAAGCAATCTAACAATGTACCTAAAGGAACTGGAAAAATAAGAACAAACAAAGCCNAAAATCATTAGAAGANGGGAAATAATAAAAATCAGAGCAGAAATAAATGAAATAGATACCAACAAAACAATAGAAAAAATTANTAAAACCAAGAGCTGGTTCTTTGAAAAGATCAACAAAATAGACAAACCTTTAGCTAGATTCACCAAGAAAAAAAGAGAGAAGACACAAATAAGTAAAATCAGAAATGAAAGAGGAGAGGTTACAACAGACACCTCAGAAATACAAAAGATTATAAGAGAATACTATGAAAAGCTTTATGCTAACCAATTCGACAATCTGGAAGAAATGGATAAATTCTTAGAATCATACAACCTTCCAAAACTGGATCAGGAAGAGGTAGAGAATTTGAATAGACCAATCACCAGTAAGGAGATCAAAACAGTAATCACAAACCTCCCCAAAAATAAAAGTCCGGGACCAGACGGCTTCCCTGGTGAATTCTACCAAACATTCAAAGAAGACTTAATACCTACCCTTCTCAAACTCTTCCAAAAAATTGAAGAGGGGGGGAAGCTCCCTAACTCATTCTACGAAGCCGACATTACCCTGATACCAAAACCAGACAAGGACAACACAAAAAAAGAAAATTACAGGCCAATATCACTGATGAACATTGATGCAAAAATCCTCAAAAAAATACTAGCAAATCGCATACAACAATACGTTAAAAAGATTATACACCATGATCAAGTGGGATTTATTCCAGGTATGCAGGGATGGTTTAATGTTCGCAAATCAATCAACGTAATACACCACATTAATAAAATGAAGAATAAAAATCACATGATCATCTCAATAGATGCAGAGAAAACATTTGACAAGATACAGCATCCATTTATGATAAAAACTCTGAATAAAATGGGTATAGAAGGAAAGTATCTCAACATAATAAAGACCATATATGAGAAATCCACAGCTAATATCATCCTCAATGGTGAAAAACTGAAAGCTATCCCTCTAAGAACAGGAACCAGACAAGGATGCCCACTGTCACCACTCCTATTTAACATAGTACTGGAAGTCCTAGCCAGAGCAATCAGGCAAGAGAAAGAAATAAAAGGGATCCAAATTGGAAAGGAAGAAGTGAAACTGTCACTATTTGCAGATGGCATGATTTTATATATAGAAAACCCCAAAGAATCCACCAGAAAACTTTTAGAAGTAATAAACGAATATGGTAAAGTTGCAGGATACAAAATCAACATACAAAAATCAGTTGCATTTCTGTACACTAACAACAAAGTAGCAGAAAGAGAAATTAAGAATACCATCCCATTTACAATTGCAATAAAAAGAATAAAATACCTAGGAATAAACTTAACCAAAGAGGTGAAAGATCTGTACACCAAAAATGATAAAACATTTCTGAAAGAATTTGAAGAAGACACAAAGCAATGGAAAGATATTCCGTGCTCTTGGATTGGAAGAATTAACATAATTAAGATGTCCATACTTCCTAAAGCCGTCTATAGATTCAATGCAATCCCTATGAAAGTTCCAACAACATTTTTCACAGAAATAGAACAAAGAATCCTAAAATTTATATGGAACAGCAAAAGACCCCGAATAGCTAAAGGAATGCTGAGAAAAAAGAACAAAGCTGAAGGTATCACACTCCCTGATTTCAAAATATACTACAAAGCTACAGCAACCAAAACAGCATGGTACTGGCACAAAAACAGACACACAGATCAATGGAATAGAATCATAAGCCCAGAAATAAACCCACACATCTATGGACAGCTAATCTTTGACAAAGGAGCCAAGAACATACAATGGGGAAAAGAAAGTCTCTACAACAAATGGTGTTGGGAAAACTGGATAGCCACATGCAGACCCTGACCTTACACCATATACAAAAATTAACTCCAAATGGATTAAAGACTTGAATGTAAGACCTGAATCTATGAAACTTCTAGAAGAAAACATAGGCAGTACGCTCTTCGACATCAGTCTTAGCAACATCTTTTCAAACACCAAGTCTGACCGGGCAAGAGAAACAATAGAAAAAATAAACAAATGGGACTACATCAAACTAAAAAGCTTCTGCACAGCAAAGGAAACCATCAACAAGACGAAAAGACATCCTAACAATTGGGAGAAGATACTTGGAAACCATGCATCTGATAATGGGTTAATCTCCAAAATATATAAAGAACTCATGCATCTCAACAACAAAAAAACTACCAACCCAATTAAAAAATTGGCAAAAGACCTGAACAGACATTTCTCCAAAGAAGATATACAGATGGCCAACACACACATGAAAAGCTGTTCAAAATCTAACTATCGGGGAAACGCAAATCAAAACTATGATGAGATGTCACCTCACTCCTGTCAGAATGGCTATAATTAACAAGACAGAAAACACGTGTTGGAGAGGATGTGGAGAAAAGGAAACACTCATACACTGCTGGTGGGAGTGCAAACTGGTGCAGCCACTATGGAAAATAGTATGGAGATTCCTCAAAAAATCAAGGATAGAACTACCATATGATCCAGCTATTCCACTGTTGGGTGTTTACCCAAAGAACTTGAAAACACCAATTTGTAAAGGTACATGCACCCCTGTGTTCATTGCAGCATTTTTCACAATAGCCAAGACTTGGAAGCAACCTAAGTGCCCATCAAGGGACGAATGGATAAAAAAGCTGTGGTATATATACACAATGGAATACTACTCAGCCATAAGAAACGATGAAATCCAGCCATTTGTGACAACATGGATGGACATTGAGGGCATGATGCAAAGTGAAATAAGTCAGAGGGAGAAGGTCAAATACCGTATGATTTCCTTCATTAAGTAGTAGATAATAACAACAATAAACAAACACATAGGGACAAAGATTGGATTGGTGGTTACCAGAGGGGAAGGGGGGAGGTAGGAGGGTGAAAGGGATAATTCGGTACATGTGTGTGGTGATGTAATTAGTATTTGGGTGGTGAACATGATGTAATCTATGCAGAAATAGAAGTATAATGATGTACACCTGAAATTTTTACAATGTTATAAACCAATGTTACTGCAATAAACAAAAAAATTAAAAAAAATCCAAATATATATCATCATTTTCATTCCAAGAACCTGCTACAAACTTGATGACCCATTCTAAGCTTATTCAAATTTTCTGCAGCATCCATCTCCTCACTTTGTGCTTCATTTTTTCCCTCTACATGAATATCCACTCTTTCACTACACTTTCTCTTGCTTAGCATGTTTAAGTCCTGCATTCACCTTATGACTTTACCTCTTGTTCTGATAATCAGTGATAGAAGCAGTATTCATATATGTAGTAGGACAGGAAAGAGTATTTTGAAGTCCACATTCCAGAACAAGAGTTATTCATATTACTTTGTCAGAGTAGAGCAGAGCAAACCCAGACTCTTGTCTGGTCTTTTCCCCCATTTACCTTTCATTCTGCTCCTCAACTTGTCCTCCTCTTGACGTTTCTGGCCACTTCACTTTGATCTCTTGTTTTCCATTTTTGTCTTCACTTCCTTCTTCATATTTATACATGACATTTTATTTGCAGTTACATATTTTTTCTATTTTAACTGAGCTTTCCTATTTTGACAAAGCATAATTAGACTGTGTATTAGTTTTCTATTGTTGCATAGCAAATTACCACAAACTTAGGTTTAAAACAACACAAATTCATTATCTTACAGTTTTCATGGGTAGGAGTCTAGATATTGAATAGCTGGGTCCTCTACTCAGGGCTTTACCAGACTGAAATCAAGGTATCCGCCTGAACTGGGGTCTCATCCATGGGTCAGGTTCCTTTTCCAAGCTCACATGGTTGTTAGCACATTCCATTTCTTTCCATCTCTAGAATTCATAGAGGCTGCATTTTCAATGCTAGCAGGACCTTTTGACACTTCATATTCTTTTAAAGCCTCCTCTGAAATATCAGGTCCACTCAGGATTATCTTCCTTTTGTTTATCCTAATCAATTAAGTAATATCCAACCATAATCACAGATTCTACCACAGTCAAGGGAAAGTAGTTATATGGGTCATACACACCAGGGGAGAGGAGTTTTTTGGGTCATCTAGAATTCTGCCTAGCATAGACTGTTTCAGGTAATTATTCTCCCAGGTGGCAGGGAACTCATAGGCCTCTGCTGCTTGATTCTTAGGAGAGCACCTACTCAGCTCATCTTTCTTCTCAGGCAGGATGCAGGACCTGGGCAGCCTAGAATTCGCTGGGAATCCAGAAATGTAACCATACCTGAGGGTATAGAACTTCCCTAATCCGATCTGAGGGGTTTCTGTTCTAACCATCAGATAAAAATCTCCCCAACTCCTATCTCATCCCATGATAGGATCATACAATTTGTGTCTGAACATGATAGAGATAACATTGAACCTACAATGCTGGGCCCTGATAGGATTTTTGAATCTGCTCTTATCAGTTTCTCCTAGATACTCGATTTCATATAGAATAAATTGCTCTCCTAATTTTTGACAAATAATTGATAGATTGTCCACTTTTTAAAAATATTTTGAGAAAAAGCCTCTACTATCCACTATTCCGTTCTATTTCTCCACCTTTCATTATGTAGTAGCCTGAGTATTTTTAAAGTATCTATGATTTGTTTTGTATGAATTTTGGAGTTATCTTTAGTAATCATATTTATATCTGAAATAAATAAGTTTTTAATTGTTTTAATCACATAAATTAAGCATCCTAGCTGGTAACTATTTTTGCTTCATAAAAAACTCATTTTGCATAATATTAATCCAAGGTAATGGAGAATAGTTGTAACTACAGAACACTGAAGTTCATAAATTGATCTGGCTTTTTTTGTTTCAGATTAAATTTACACACAGTATTTCTTTGCCCTAGGGAAATTTTATAAATTTATTTCATTTTATTTTTGGCCAGAGGTCATTGATTGTTTTAAGAAGAAATGCTTGTTAAGAAACCTATGCACTGTAGTCTACATTTACATTTACAGATTTTCTCTCTGAGCACAGCTATGGAAGAAAATAATGCCTCAACAAAGAAGGAAAATACAATGCAGTCACAGTACCACAAGTTTTTAATTGTTCATGTTAGTTTACCTGTGGTGCTCTCAAACATTTCTCTATGCCATACATCAGTTTTATGATTATTTATGAACATAATTTTCTTGCTAGAGCAGTGAGTGTTGAACTTTTGAAAATAATATGGCAATTTAATTTGAAATCAGGTAGGAAAATTCATTGGGAACACTGTTTCTTTATCAGAACATTCACTACAATATGAGTTTGTTTTAGAGTTCTTCCTTGGTAAACACATCTTGGTGCTGGGAAAAGTAATAATAATCACTACCATTTACTAAGCACATATATAGTACAAGATCCTTTACATATATTATTTTGAAATCTTATGACAATTCTGCAAAGCTGGTATAATATTCCAATTTTAAAGATAAGGAAATGAGGACACGAATTAATTTACCAAATGTCATGGTACTAGAAAGTACTGAAGCCAGGATTCAAACCCAAGACTGTTCAACTTCAAGTCCCCAGTGCATTCCACTACCTAAGCTTTTTCTCTCTAATTAGCCTTCTGCTTGTAACCACACTATTCCTCTACCACGGCTAAAGGTTAATATCTATGCTTCTACTTTTCTTGAATATGGTAAGTAGGGAAATATGTAGGGCATTGAGTTATACTGTATGCTTGCTCAGAGGACAGGATGCTAACAGAAGGTTATCATTGCCATAGCCTACCTAATTGTCCACCATTGTTCAGTTCTTCTTATCAATTTTCCAGCTTGCAAATAAAAATAATCTTTCAGATGAGATTCTTGTTGCAGTGTCAAATGTCATTTTTTCTCATCACCTCAGGCTGAAACTAAATGTGTATTGAGTAGAAATTCTCTAAACAGAGGAACTATTGACTGAAAAGAGTTTTTGCTTTTAGCTACAGTATCTCTTTGGTATTAATTCACTTTCATTTTGGAAATTTACTTTGCTTCATCACAAAGCCCATAGGAAAAATTGGAGTAGTAGAGAAGCTCTTCTGTTATCCAGCATAGCCGTAGAGGAAAATATTCTGTTTAACTAGGCACTCTTACAGCACTTTAAAGGGTACCATGTAAAAAAATACTATTAATCATGAAGTTAGAATTTAAAAATGCAACAATCCCTCAATATAAATTCCTCAAATAAACTTCATATAAAATCTCCCAGGTTTAAATAAATCTGCATAAGTCCTGTGAGGCAGAGCTGCTTATATTTACAGAAGTCAAGCTGACAACTATCACCTAGCTACATTTTTGTCTTTGCCCAAGAGACTTAGAAGAATCCGTTCTAGATATACTTGAAGTCAGTAATGTATATACTCTCTTATTCCTACCTTTCTTTCTTCCTTACCCATCTATTCTCCACTCTCAGCTCATTATTCATGCCTTTTCTTCACTCCCTTCTCTCTTTCCAAAATGAAATTATCATAATCATTCTGTTAAGATTTTAATTGACTGGCTTATTGTACTTCAGCTCTCTCAATTTGGATAGTAAGATTTTATCCATGGTTGAGAAATTTCAAGCGTTAACAAGAAGACATAGATTATCTATTGATTGATCCATTTGACTTGAGAGGTAGGGGGTGGTGAAAGGCAAGGGGCATGTGGCTCAAATCACGCTAGCCAACCAACAAGTTCTGAAGGTCAACCTGATACACTTCTTTCTCAGTCATTTGGGAGTTCGAGTGGGGAATAGTGTAAACAACAGACTTGTAGCAGGCCTCTCATTTTCTTCACACTCTCAGCCAAAAACTAGTGATCTGTAGCACCCAGAGTCTACATTCTGACATTGACCTATGGGAAAGGATTTGGAGTTTCTGATAATTCTATGGACACAAAATTTGTAATACTGGTGGGATAAATAAAAGTCTTGTGGCATTTCCATATCTCCAACGTAAATATACCCAATGGATTATGAAGTATTTTTTTTTTTTACAAAAAAATCCTGGGAGAAAACCAACCTCATACGGAGTAGGCTTCAATATGCTTGTGATAACCTCTTTCAATGCATCCATAAATGCTTACTCTATTCCAGAAAGCATTATACTAACATTTATGGGATGAATTTCCTGGCTTCTCTAACTCTTATCCATTGTCAATAAATGGACAACCTAAAGTTTAAGGGAAAACAGAAGAATGAGCCCTTTGCCTGACCTCCTGTTTTCTCTGTCGTTTTTTCTACATCAAGCTCCCCACTTAGTCCATAGTGGACTATGGAAATCCTTTAACTGAATTCCTGGAAGAAGATACACTTGGATATATGCTAATTCCACAACATCACTAGATATTAACTCACCATAAAATGTCAGAATCATGTGTTAAGATTTTCAAAAAACCCATGTCTGGGTCCCAACTCAAACCTGCTTAATCATAATGCCCAGAGGTTGGTTCTTGATACATATTTTTAACAAAGCACTGTAAGTGATACTGACAGTAGATTTCTACTTAACAAAGAAACAGCTACAATGTTAGGTAACATATTGAAAGAGATATCTCACTTCTTTTCTTTGGAACCTGTCTGACAGTTTGTCTGAGATAGAAACACAGGAATAAGATTACAGGTCTTAAGATATATACATTCTTAAATTCAGTTAAGTGTTATAAGTGTGCTTTCCATAACAAGCATCAGTTTGCATTCTCACTAGCAGTACCTGATGCTTCCTATTACCCCAAATCATTGCAAACACTTAATTATATGCCAAATTTGGTGCTTAAGACCAGAAGTTGCAGAAATCATGCTGGCATCCAACACCAGAAGCTCTAGGAACTGTGGCAGTGCTTGAAACTCAGCTTCGCCCCCTCCCCCAGCAGTAGCAGTGGCACATGCAACTTGAGGTTCCAGGAACCAAAACAGAGCCTGAGACTAGAGGCTCCAGCAACTGCAGGCACCCACAACCCAGGTACCCCACCCCCCATGGTGGTGGTGGTGCCCATGACCCTGGCCCACCCAGCAGCAGTGGTGACAACAGTGAACTCAACAAGCCTGGCAGCAACCATTTTAGCACCCCTAGAAAACCCACGAACACCAGGGCAGGTGGCACATGTGGCAGCATCACCCGAGTCCATAAGGAGCCCAGTAATAGCAACAGCAAAGCCCACAGCTCCAGTGCTCTCCAGCTGCAGCAGCACCCACAAATCCAGACCCCCAACTGTGGCAATGGCGCCTGCAGCCAAGGGGCCCATGACCCAAGCACCATCCCCAGCATCCCCCTTACCCAGATGAAGGGTGGGAAATTACAACCCCAGTGACCCCGAAAACAGTAGAGGTGCTTGCCAGGCCAGTGACCCTGGTGGCAATCACCACAACTGCAGCGACACCAGAAGCCACAAGGCATGAACAGCCTTTCAGGCACAAGAAGCACAATGAGGGCACTGATGACACCTCTGGCAGAGACAATGGAGGGTAGGAAGTGCAGACTTTCAAATACAACCAGAAGATCAGAATCAAAAGGAACAAACACTTATCTACGTGAGAAAGTTGTTTGCTACTACAAATGTGCCAACATAAGACCAACTCCTCAAGCACTATGAAAAACTATGGTAGCAAGGTATCACAAAAAGGAAATGACAATTCTCTGGAACCAAACTTGAAGTCATAAAATATTGTGATCTGATAGAGAATTAAAAACAGCTCTCATGAAGTAACTCAATGAGCTACAAGAAAATTCAGAAAGACAGTTTAATGAGCTCAGGAATAAAAGTAATGAAAAGAAGGTGTACTTAACGAAAGAGATTGAAACACTAAAAAAGAATGAAACAGAAATTCTGGAGTTGAGGAACTCAATAAATGAGATGAAGAATAAAGTAGAAAGCATTGGAACTAGAGCAGACCATATAGAAGACATAACTAGTGAACTCTAAGATAGAAATCAAAAAATGATTCAGATGGAAGAGGAGAGAGACCTATGATTTTTAAAAAATGGAGAAATTCTACAAGAAATATCTGATTCAATTACAAAATCAACATAAGGATAATTAGTACTTCAGGAGGAGATGAGAGGGAGAAGGGAGTAGAAAGCTTGTTTAAAGAAATAATAGCTGAGAACTTCCCAAACCTGGGGAAGGAACTGGATATACAAGTACATGAAGCTAACAAAATACTTAATTATCTCAATGCAAAAAGACCTTCCCCAAGGTACATTATATTAAACTGTAAAAACTTAACAACAAAGAAAGACTATTAGGGTTGGCCACAGAGAAAAAAAACGATAACCTACAAAGGAACCCCCATTAAGCTATGAGCAGAATTCTCAACAGAAACTCTACAGGCCAGGAGAGAATAGAAGGGTATATTCAAAATACTGAAAGACGAAAACTACAAGTCAAGAATACTTTATCCAGCAAAGGTATCTTTCAAATATGGAGGAGAAATAAAGGCTTTCCCAGGCAAACAAAAGTTGAGGAAGTCCACCACTAGACCTGCCTTACAAGAAATCTTGAAAGGAGCAGTCTTAGCTGAAATGAAAAGGTAAAAGTATACACAGCCTTAAGCAAGGTGATAAATAGACAGATAAATCAGAAAATTGCAACTCTTTATCAGAATAGGTGAGTAAACACTTAATTATAACATAAAGGTTGAACAGAAGTAAAGCATTAAAAATAACTATAGTCACTTCAATTTGGTAATTAACTCACAATACAAAAAAGGATAATTTATGACAATAAAAACATAGATGGGAAGAGGAAAAGGAAGGAAACTGCATAGGCAAATGAACATAAGGTGATATCAGCAGGAAAAGGACTGTCTATGAGATCTATTATACAAACCACATGGTAACCATGAAACAAAAATTCAGAGCAGAGTCACAAAACATAAAAAAGAAATACATCACAGAAAAACCAGCAATCTGAGATGGCAGACAGAAACACAAGTAAAAAGGAAAAATGGAAATATAGAACAACCAGAAAAAAGATAAACTGATAGTATTAAGTCCTCATATATTAATAATCACCCTAAATGTAAATTGATGGAATTTTACCAATCAAAAGACACAGAATGGCTGGATAGATTGATAAACAAGACCCATGGGCCAGTCTGGTGGCACAGTGGTTAAGTTTGTGCACTCCACTTTGGTGACCTGGGCTTTGCGGGTTTAGATCCCAAGCATGAACCTACACGTCACTCATCAAGCCATGCTGTGGCAGCATCCCACATACAAAATAAAGGAAGACTGGCACAGATGTTATCTCAGGGACAATTTTCCTCAAAGAAGAAGAGGAAGATTGGCAATGGATTTTAGCTCAGGGCCAATCTTCCTAACCAAAAAAAAAAAAAAAAAAAACCAACAATATGCTGCCTCCAGGAGACATGTCTCAGTACTAAAGACAACAGATTCAAAGTGAAGGGATGAAAGATGATACTCCAAGCAAATGCCAACCAAAAGAAAGCAGATGTAGCTATACTTATATCAGATAAAATAGACTTCAAGCCAAAACGAAAACAAGAGACAAAGATGGATATTATATAATGATAAAGGGGACAATTCATCAAGAATATGTAACATTTATTAATATATATGCACCTAACATAGGAGCACCAAAGTATATAAAGCTACTATTAGCAAACCTAAAGGGAGAAATTGATAGCAGCATAATAATATTAGGGGACTTTAATATCCCACTTAAATTAGTGGATAGATCATTCTGACAGAAAGTCAAATAGGAAACATTGGCCTTAAATGAAACACTAGATCAGATGGACTTAGTAGATATATATAGAACATTCCATCCAAAGTAGCAGAATTCACATTCTTTTCAAGTGCACATGGAACATTCTCAAAGATAGGTCATATGTTGGGAAACAAAACAAGTGTCAATAAATTTAAGATTGAAATCACATCAAGCATCATTTCTGACCACAATGGTATAAAACTACAAATCAAATACAAGAAGAAAGCTGAAAAAGTCACAAATATATGAAGATTAAACAACATGCTACTGAACAACGGATGGATCAATGAAGAACTCAAAGGAGAAATAAAAAAAATACCTGGAGACAAATGAAAATGAAAACACAACATACAAAAACTTATGGGATGCAGCAAAAGTGGTACTAAGAGGGAAGTTTATAGCAATACAGGTCTACCTCAAGCAACAAGAAGAATCTCAAATAAACAATCTAACACTAAGCTTAAAGAAAACTAAAAGAAAGAACAAATGAAGTCCAAAGCAGTAGAAGAAAGGAAATATAAAAATCAGAGCAGGAATAAGTGAAACCTAGACTAAAAGGGCAATAGAAAGGATCAAAGAAACTAAGAGTTGATTTTTTGAATAGATAAACAAAATTGCCAAACTCTTAGCTAGATTCAGCAAGCAAAAAGATAAGGTTCAAATAAATAAAATCATAATTGAAAGAAGAGAGATTTCAATGGATTCCACAGAAATACAAAGGATTATAAGAGAATATAGTGAAAAGCTGTATGCTAACAAATTAGATAACTTAGAAGAAATGGATATATTTGTACAATCATACAATCTCCCAAAACTGAATCAAGAAGATATAAAGAATCTGAATAGATCAATTACAAATTCAGAGATTGAAACAGTAATCAAAAACTTCCCAAAAAATAAAAGCCAGAGACCGGATGTCTTCTCTGGTGAATTCTACCAAAAATTCAGAGAATATTTAATACTTACCCTTCACAGACTCTTCCAAAAGAGTGAGGAAGAGATGCTTCCTAATTCATTTTATGAGGCCATCATTACCCAGATACCAAAACCAGACAAGGACAACAGAAAAAAGGTCATTATCACTGACAAACATAGATGCAAAAATCCTCAACAAAATATTAGCAAATCAGATACAACTATACATTAAAAGGATCACACACCACAATTAAGTGGGATTTATTCCATGGATGCAAGAATGGTTCAACATCCACAAATCAATGTGATACACCACATTAACAAAATGAAGAATAAAATCAAATGATCATAACAATAGATGAAGAGAAAGCATTTGACAAGATTCAACATCCATTTACGAAAAAAACTCTCAAAAAATGCATATGAAGGAAAGTATTTCAACATAATAAAGGCCATATATGACAAACTCACAGCTAACATGATACTCAACAGTGAAAAACAGAAAGCTATCCCTCTAACAACAGGAATAAGACAAGGATGCCCATTCTCACCACTTTTATTCAACATAGTATTGGAAGTCCTAGCAAGAGCAATTAGGCAAGAAAAAGAAACAAAACGTATCCAGATAGGAAAAGAGGAAATAAAACCATCCCTGTTTGTGGATGACATGATTTTATATATAGAAAACTCTAAAGAACACACCAAAAAACTATTAGAAATAATTAACTAATATTGTACAGTTGCAGAGTACAAAATCAACATACTAAAATCAGTTGCGTTTCTATATACTAATAACAAACTATCAGAAAGAGAAATCAATAATACAGTCCCATTTACAATCTCAACAAAAAGAATAAAATACCCAGGAATCAATTAACTAAGGAGGTGAAAGACCTATACGTTGGAAACTATAAGACATTGTTGAAAGAAATCAAAGAAGACACAAAGAAATAGAAAGATTTTCTGTGCTCATGGATTGAAAAATTAACATAGTTAAAATGTCTTTATTAGCTAAATCAATCTACAGATTCAATGCAATCCCTATCAATCAGAATGCCAATGACATTCCTTATGGAAATAGAACAAAGAATCCTAAAATTTATATGGAAGAACAAAAGACCCTGAATAGCCAAAGCAATTCTGAGAAAAAAGAACACAGCAGGAGGTATCAAACTCCTTGATTTAAAAATATGCTACAAAGCTATAGTAATCCAAACAGCATGGCACTGGCACAAAAACAGACACATAGATCAATGGAATGGAATTGAAATCCCAGAAATAAACCCACACATTTATGGACAGCTAAATTTTCATAAAGGATGCAAGAACATACAATGGAGAAAGGAAAGTCCCTTAAAAAATGGTGTTCTAAAAATTGAACAGCTACATGCAAAAGAATGAAAGTAGACACTATCTTACACCATACACAAAAATTAACTCAAAATGGATTAAATACTTGAAGGTAAGACCTTACACCATAAAAGTAGAAGAAAACATAGGCAGTATGTTCTTTGACATTGGTCTCCGCAATATCTTTTTGAATATGTCTCCTCAGGTAAGGGAAACAAAGAAAAAATAAACAAATGGGACAACATCAAACTAAAAAGCTTCTGCACAGCAAGGAAACCATCAAAAAATGAAAAGACAAGCTACCAATTGAGAAAAGAGATTTGCAAAGCATACATCTGATAAGGGGTTAATATCCAAAATATATAAAGAACTCATATAAGAACAAAACAAACAACCCAATTAAAAAATGGGCAGAGGATCTGAACAGACATTTTTCCAAAGAAGATATACAGATGAGCAATAGGCAAATGAAAAGATATTCAACATCACTAATTGTTAGGGACATGCAAATCAAAACCACAATGAGATATCACTCTATCCCCATCAGAATAGTTATAATTAACAAGACAAGAAAAATCAAGTGTTGGAGAGGAAGTAGAGAAAGGGGAACCTTTGTACACTGCTGGTGGGAATGTAAATTGGTGCAGCCACTATGGAAAACAGTATAGAGATTACTCAAAAAATTAAAAATAGAGCTAACTTATTATCCAGCTATTCCATTTCTGGGTATTTATCCAAAGAACACAAAAATACTAATTCAAAAAAATATATGCACCTCTATGTTCATTGAAGCATTATTCACAATAGCCAAGACTTGCAAACAAACTAAGTGTCCATCAACGGATGAATGGGTAAAGAAGATGTGGTATATAGAAAAATATATATATGTATACCACATTTAAGTGGGTATACATACATGATTCAACTCATATGTAAACAAACAAACAAACACATAGATACACGGAGAACAGGTTGGTGGTTACAAGAAGGGAAGGGGGTGGGGGAGGGTGCAGGGGTAGAGGGGCACATGTGTATGGTGATGGATGGCAACTAGACTTTTTGTGGTGAACACGATGTAGTCTATACAGAAGTCAAAATATAATGATGTACACCTGAAATTTATATATTATAAGCCAATGTTACCTCAATAAAAATAAATAAGTAAATAAATAAAATATGTAAAATATATCTCAATAAAGCTGTTAAAATATTTTTGGACAACTTTCACCATTTTAATTTATTTTTCTATTTTCTGGAACTACCTGTACAAGATAGGAATATATATTATATATTTATTGAATATTTGGTAGAATTCAACTGTAAAATTTTCTGATTCTGAGACTATTGGTAATCACATGTGGAGTGGCAGATTTTTTATTATCTTTTCAATATATGTAATGATTACTTCTATGTTTCCATTTTGCTGTTTCATTGTATGTTTATTTTGACACTTTATATTTTTCCAGAAACACATTAACTTCATTTATTTTTTCAAATATAATATTATTTAACTTACCCTCACAATTTTACCTTTATTTATTACCCATTTTTCAGTCTGTATTTGGCCTCTCTGCTTTTATTTTTTTTTATTACTCTTGCTACCTATCTATCCTTTTTGCCATTCCTTGCAAAGAACCAGCTTTTGACTTGTAGATCGTTGTGAATATATCTTACATGTATTACTTCTTATTTCTGTTGAGTGTACTCTGTTGTTCTTTTCCTAGCTTCCTGGATTGAACGTATAGCTCACTTACTTTCAGTCTTTCTCATTTTCTGACATGTAAATTCAAAGCTATAAATTTCCCGTAAAGTACTGTTTCAGTTCAATATCACAATTTTGATTGTTTAATACTTTTATTGTTAGTTAGCTCTATATAGTAATTTACATTTTAATTTCCTCATTAACTAGAGAGTTACGTAATAGTTCATCTTTCATTGATTTATTTGTATCAAGACACATGTGCTTTGGAGGCTAGTTTTCTGTAATTGCTTTTGCTTTACTTCATTGTGCTCAGATAACAGTCTGTATTATGTCCCCTAAGAAATGTGTCACACAAAATACCTAAGCCTCAGGGTGAGAAGTATGTAGTCAGCCTGTTTCATACAGTGCCATTGTCTGCCCATTCCAACTAGGTTTGAGCACTGCTCTCGTACTAGTTGTTTCCTCTGCCTAGAATATTTTCCCCCAGACACATGACCACTGGTTGGAGTCAATCTGATACTCTTGCTCTTTTCCTCCATGGTAACAATGATACACCCAGAGCAATATGATGGAAAGGGGTACTATCTTCACTTGATGTCTCAAAATTAACACGACTAAAACTCAACCCTTGCTATTCTCTCAAACCTGCTCTTTGCAAGTTTCCCATTTCAATTAATGACAACCTCTGTTCTTCAAGTTATTAAGATGAATATTGTTAGACATGTGGATTTCTCTCTTCTCTTACTCCACATAAAATCCGTCAGCAAATCATGTTGCCTCTATCTTCAAAATATATCCAGAATATAACAACTTCTTACTACCTACCCTGCAATTGTCCTGGATCAGTAGTTCCCAAAACTGAGAGTGATTTTGCCTCTTGGGACATTTGGCAAGGTCTGAGGACGTTTTCAGTTGTCACAATGTGCGGAGGGCACTGCTACTGGCATCTAGTAGTAGAGGCCAGGGATGCTGTTAGACATCCAACAATGCACAGGGAAATCCACCTCTTCAAGACATACACAATAAAAAAATTATCTGTCCCAAATGTCAATAATGCTAAGGTTGAGAAACCTTGTCCCGAGCCAAGGAACTATTATTGCTCACCTGAATTATCCCAGTAGCCTTCTTACTGTCCCCCCTCCGCCGCAGTTCCCTACCTTATTTCTCTTCAGTCTGTATTTTAAACACCAGCTAGAGTAATCCTGTTTAAAATGAAATCATATCATGTTACTGCCTATTCACAGCCCTCCAATGGCTTCCCATATCATTTAGAGTAAAGGTCAAAGTCCTCACATTTGCCTATAAGGCTATACATGATGTGCCCCCATGCACAATTATCTCTCTGACATTATATCTTATTACTCATGTCCTCAATAATTTTGTAACAGTCACTCTGGCCACATTGCTGTTCCTTGAACACACACCAGAGAATATATACCTCAGTATATTTGCTCAGTCTGGAATTATCTTCCACGGTTCTCCCGCTCACCTGTCTTTACTCAAATATCACCTCCACACAGAGGTATTCCCTGATGACTTTATTTAAATTTTCATGTATTCCCTACAACTCTTGGTCCCTTTTCCTGTTTTATTTTCCTCTATATTACTTATCACCAACTGGCATGCTTACGTTTTACTTATTTAATATACTGTTTGACTCCTTCTGCCAGAATGTAAGCTCTATGAGGCAGGGATCTTTGTTTTGTTCACTGCTATATCATCAGTACTTAGAACAGCACCTAGCGGATAGCAGTTGTCTAAAAAATACTTCTGAATTAATCCATGAATTAGAAGTTTCTCTCCATCTATCCTTATCTATGGCCCCTCTCCTTTTCTTTCTACAGTTCATAATCTCCTGTGGACAGAGATTCCCATATTTCCGCCTTAGTCTTTCCAGGTATTTTTCAATATTTTTGTGTGTATTGCCGATTGTAGTCTTGAGAACTATCAATGTCCATCTCCTTCAGGTGTTGGGTTTGGGAAAGGGAGCCAAAACTCCAACTAGTTTTCTATATTATTCAAAAGTAGAATTATCTTACATATTTTATATCCCTCAAGCAACTATTATATTATGTTGCAGATCTAACAGAAGTACAATACATTTTGACTAGATAAATGAATGGGTTAATAAAACTTGAATACAGAAAGTATATGTTGCTTGATGGAGCAACTGATATTTTTTTCAGGGAATCATAAAATCAATCTGGCTGCCTGGGAGAGAAAATTATACTATCTCTGGTTGTGTATCAGGTAGTTTCTAGTGCATCGGGACAACGTTCCCAAAGCACCTAGACTATTCCCCATGTTGTCATGCTGTGCTATCATAGAATGTGCTTACACAAACCTAGATGGTCTAGCCTACTACACACCTAGGCTATATGGTACTAACCTTATGGGAACACCCTCATATATACGGTCTGTCATTGACTGACACGTTGTTATGTGGTGCATTCCTGTGTTTAAGAAATAGATCAAAGGCTGAATTTTTAGACTCTTTGGAAGCAATGACATTACAATTAATACCACATAAATATAAACAAGTGTAGCTTTTAAGACTTTAAGGGAAGATGGTTTACAATACAGTCATGCATCACAAAGACAGAGATATGTTTTGAGAGTCTCTTATTTATTTTCCCTAAGGCATTGCTCTAAAGTTTTCAGGGTTAAGTGCCTTCTAACAATCCGGCAGAGTTGAGCTAGCCATCTGTATGTGCTCATGCATGATCTGCAGAGGCTGGCATGTGCCATCTATGGGGCTGCTCACAGAGCCATGGCTATGTGCATGGTCTAGTTTGGGTAACGCACAAGTGAGGCATCCTATGATGTACACGAGCGGGTCTTTTGGTGGTGTCTGTGGGGCTGTTAATAGAAACTGTGGAACTTTTTGAGTTCTGCACCCTGGTTACTATGAGTCTGCCCCTTTGCCCTGCTCCTAGCTGCTCCCAGACTATTCAATCTAGCCAATCCCCTGAGTGTTTTGGGTTGGGAGAGAAAGAATTGTGTCTCTTGGATAGTGTCCAATATGTCTGGGGAAGCCAAGAACTCACTACACCCTCACTTTCCTTTGTGAGAAATTACAGGCCAAGGGAGTCTCTCTTGGCACTGATCTGTGCTGCCTTGGAAAAGGGATAATGTGAGTAAAGTGAAACTATCATTGTAACTCTCTTCAATGCATCTATAACAATATAGATGAATGTAATTATTCATCTATAATTTTTTGCTCCAACAGGATGCTGGGACCTCTCTGACTGACTTCAAGGCCCCCACAAAAGTACTCCTGCCCCTAGGTGGTTGTCAAAATTGGTGTTTCTGTAGAGGGATGAGATCTAAAAACAATTTCACCATCTTGCTGAAATCACTCCTTAAGCAGAATTTCTAAACTCAACTAGAAAGTGGACCGTTTCACCATCCAAATTCAATATTTTAGACTCCAATAGTGAAGGAACAGAAGTGCAAGATAAGAAAGTAGATCAGGAGAATCTCAATTGCTGTCACCAAGAAGAAGGTAAAGGAATGGCGTTTGAGGAAGATGCTTTGATGTGGCAAATTTTTTAAAACTCTGCGCAATATTAACTAACATATGCACTCAGACCAAGAATATATTTTTTAGCGCCTGATGCTGTTGATTTTGAAATGGCATACGAAACATAAAAAACAAGAGAAGTGGAGGAATCAATGAACTCTTTTTATACTTAATTTGTGTGATGATTTCTTTAATGGAGAGAATGACAGTGAAGTGGAGAGAGGGAAAGAGATTGACTATTATTCCTTCTGTTATTTTTTATTATACTCTCCTCTAATATTTCAGAAGATATGAAGTGACTTTTCTACCTCTCTATACAGAGCCAAATTTTTAAATACAATATCAAGTCACTGAATGCCAACTTCAGATAAGAGTATTTCTTTATGTGTTCTTTTTAAACCTTTAAAAAGGAGCTTTAAATTGTTAGCAGATTCCAAACTGCAACACTTCAAATTAAAGCAGAGCCAATTAAGCTAGAATGCAAAGTTAATCCAAAAATACAATTAGCACTGCATCTAGGAAGAGGTTACACTATAAGCAAGAAGTGTTAACAAATGACACAGTAAAATTTTATAAGGAGAAGAGAGGTAGATTGGCTATGAGGTAAACATAGTAGCATTGTAAAGGTACAATATAAATACAGAGAGCTGTGGTTAATGTTTTATCAAAAGATTTTAATTTTAAAATACTGTATGAGAATTACTATGTTGTATACCAGTCATACATCCACGTAGATCTGGCGCCTTGGAAATATATTTAAAAATATGGTCGCAGCAGTTTACAGACTTTAAGGGCAATCTGTTAAAAATCAAATTATTACAAGTAGTAGTATAGTACTTAAAAGAAGAAGAAGAAGAGGAAGAAAACTATACTGTGTTTTAATTTAATTGAAAAACATTTGTTAATTCCCTTAAAGTAAGAATCCTATTTTAATCTTGATATTTTGCAATCCAATTGACATGACTAGTTTCTGTGATAGAAAACTCATTGCTTAGGACATCAGTGTTGTATTCCCAAGACTGTTAGTAAATAGATATACAATCATTTTGCTCCCTTGGCTGCTTTCCCCAACTGTAAAATGAAAGGAGTAAATTTAATGAACTTTCAGAGTTCTTTAGGCTATAAAGTTCTAAGTGTCTAATAAGTACTTTAAAATTTGTTTTATGGACCTTACTGTTTTCAAATACAGAATCAAAATTTTCCCAACCAATTTGATTAAGGATTGGTCAAGATCCTTGTGGAATCTAAGATATGCCCAGTCTGTATCTAATTCTCCTAGCGAGGATGCTCTGTTCTATAATATGAGGTTAATTGATATGGATGATCTACTTTGGCATTTCCTCAAGAAAGTCATTTGTCAATGCCAATTGTTTCTTCAGTATAAAAATAGTAGTCATCATATTTTAATGATGTAAGTATAATATTTACTTTTTTCCAGCAATTTCTTTTGGAATAACTGAATTATGATAAATATACATTGATATTCCTAATTTTATCAGTGGATCATCTTCTTTCATTCTTTCATTTATTAATTCAACAAATATTTATTGAATGTCTATGAAGCATCAGCCAACATTTCAGTCACTAAGGATTCAACAGTTAAAACTAATAGCTCCTCTTCTCAGAATAGAAGAATAAACCAATGAAGCATAATAGATATTACAGATTTGGCATGTCAGAGCAGTGGTAAAAGAAAAGTGTTATTAATGACTGGTGTTGGAAAATTGAATATCCATATGGAATAAAATGAAATTCATTCCCAACTTCACATTATACACTAAAAATCAATTCTGGCTAGGTTAAATAAATCAAGTACATTCAAAATAATAATTTCTGTTCATTAAATGAGATGATTCCAAAATAAGAATGAAAAATTAGCTACCAAGTGGTAGAAGACATTGGTAAAATGTAAAACTAGTAAGGATTAGTGTCCAGAATATATAAAGAAGTACCAAAAAGAAGAACAAGACTACCAAAATATCTGAAGCAGTATTTCACAAAAGAAGACAACCACATGGCCCCCAACAATATATAAAAAGATGTTCAACTTTATTAACCACTATATAAATGAATTTTAATTACAATCAAACATAACAACTCAGCCACCAGACTGAAAAAAATTAAAGAGACTGACAATATGAAATGTTGGCAAGAATGTAGAGCAATGGGAACTATTGTATGGTTCTGGTGAGAGTACAGTTTGGTACAACCACTTTAGAAAACGGACATTATCTAGTAAGTTTGAAGATACACATATATATGATTTAGTAAGTCCATTCTTAATTATATTACACCCCAGAGAAACTCACGCACATGTGTACCAGGATACATATACAAGAATGTTGATAGTAGCCTTATTTGTAATCAACCAAAGATGGGAACAATCCTATGTCCATTGCAAGAAAATGGCTAAATTAATTTTGGTATATTCATACAGTGGAATACTATAAAGGAATGACAATGAACAAACTATAATGTTCTCATAGATGAATCTTACAAAGACAATATTGAACAAAAGAAGAAAAAAGAATACAGTGAATTTCCATTGATACATATTTTAAAAACAGGCAAAGGCAAACCATATTTTTAGGGATGCATACACATGTGGTAAGACTATAATATATATCAGCGAAATAATTCTCATAAAACTCAGCATAGTGATATACCTCTAGAGAGGAATCATGTTTTGATAAGGAAGGACCAGACAATGAGAGACAGGGGAATGGCTTTGAGGTACTAGTAAAATTCTAATTTTTAACCTACATTGTGGTTACATTAGTTATTGCTTTGTAAATATTTATTAAATTGTGTCTTTATGTTTTATTCACTTTTCTCTCTTTGTGTGTGTATTTATATATATGTATGTATGTGTATATAAATATATAGAGAAAATGAGAGAGTGAAAAGTAAGAGTACATATGAAGACAGAATGTTCAAATATATTTTCTCTAAAGAAAAGCAGAGATAAGTGGTGATAGCTGGTATAATTTAAGAATTTATTAAGATAAGAGGGATTATGATGTGTTTATAGGCAGCTGGCAATGAAAAGGAGAGTGGGAGCAATTTATTATAGAGTAGGAAAAGACAAAAAATGAGAGAAAAACTTTGTGTAGATGAGAGGGGTGGAATCTAATGCATAACGGAATGATTGTCTTTATTAAAATGCAAAGATAGCTCATCCACAATAACAGGAAAAATTGTAGTGGGGCATGGAAGAAAGTAGTTTGGTAGATTTAAAGGTGGGATTGTTGGATGGTTCTCTTCTCATTGCCTCAATTTCTCTATAAAAATCAGAATTAATTTCATCATCTAAGATTGAGGAGGGTTGGATGGAGGAGGTGATAGATATTTTAGGTGACATGGGTCATCCAGGAAAGTGAGAAAAAATTTGACTAGGAAAATTGAGTAGGATTCTCAGGCTCACTTGAAATTAATTCTTATGATTTTTAAGTAAAAGCAGTCACATTACTGGAATTATTCTAGCCATGACACTGTCCTCCCACAGTTTGCAGTTCAATAGAAAAGACAGACATTAAACTAGCACTTATATAAGTCATCTAACCAAAAGACTCCTCTGTTGAAGAATCTATGTCTCACAAGAATATCTAATAGTAGAAATTTCTAGCATTGTTTTTGATCCTTAAGTATTATAAAGAGTTAGAATAATAAGTTACTGAAAATGGTAGTTCTACCTCTCAAGCTTTGGTTTTTCTTCCACTTCTTTTATTACACTCTCTAGGTGATCTCTTCCAACCCTATGTCTTCAACCACTGCCTACATACAGATTACTTCTGAAGTTCCAAAACTCATCCACTTCCTGCATTTTCTATCTCAATGACTAGAAACATCACCTATCTAGTCATTTACATTAAAAACTTGACATCATCTAGAATTCATCTTTCCTCCATCTCTATATCCAATCACAAAATCATGCTGGTTTTAACTCTACAACATTTACAGAATTAGGAAAAAGTGTAATCAAGGAGATCAATTAAGAAGCTATATAGGGCTGGCCTGGCGGCTAAGAGGTTAAGTGCGCGCGCTCCACTACTGGCAGCCCGAGTTCGGATCCCAGGCATGCACAGATGCACCGCTTCTCTGGCCATGCTGAGGCCACGTCCCACATACAGCAACTAGAAGGATGTGCAACTATGACATACAACTATCTACTGGGGCTTTGGGGGGAAAAAAAAAGGAGTAGGATTGGCAATACATGTTAGCTCAGAGCCGGTCTTCTTCAGCAAAAAGAGGAGGATTAGCATGGATGTTAGCTCAGGGCTGATCTTCCTCACAAAAATAAAAATAAGCTATATAAATAATCTAGGAAGGAGAAAAAGGTAGCTTGGACTAAGAAGATGACATATTAAAGAGGCATAAAAGAGGTAAAATCTTCAAGTCTTAGCGAGCAGATTCTAGAGGTGTAGAAAAGTTCCCAAGACTTGATAATTGATGAGATACCAAGGCTAAAGGAGAGGGAAATGTCAAGAAAGACTGTCAGTTTTCTGGCTTGGCATTACTGAATGAATTAACATGTCATTCACCAGGCAGGGAATATTGGAAAAGGTACTGGAAATCTTCAGATGATGGGCATCATGAATTTGACTTTGTATTATATTGAGTTTGAAATGATAAGAGGAGGTACTAAGTAGGCAGTTAGACATGCTATCTGGCACTTAAGAAGAGAGCTGAGATTGAGATATTTGTTCGTAATCATTGTAGTCTTAGGTCATAGATGAGATTATTTAAGGGAGGAGTAAAGCATGAGAAGAGAAGATGGCAAAAAATCAAGCCTTGAGGAACACCACCAATTAAGGTCTTGGTAGCCAGGAATGAGTCTGAAAAGGAGATAGAGATGGAGCAGCCATATAAGTAAGAGGAATACCAAGAGAGTATTGTGTCTTGGAAGCCAGAGAAGAGAATGTTTCAAGAACGAATGAGTGTGCAACAGTATCAAATGTTGCTAAGAGGTCAAGGAAGTTAAGGACCAAAAAATGTCTATTTATTTAGTGATCTGGAATTCATTGGTGATATTAAGCAAGAGATGTTTGGTAGAATCCCAGTTGGACAAATCAAAGAATGGGTGGGAGTTGAGGAAATGCAGCCACTTTCCCCTTTTGGGAGTTTGGTTATGGAGGGAAAGTCAGTGATCATATATATACAGATATCCATCTTCCATTTGGTAGATTTCTCCAGCAGTGCAACTGAGGTACAGGTATATAAAATGTAAGTAACAAGGCTCATCCAGTTTAGTACTTTGTCAGATGGTATGAATGAAAGACAGAAGGCAGGTCAGTTTGGAGTTTTGGTAAGAGTGTTATTAAAATTATGACCTATGGTGTCAAAACTGGATATGGAGAAGAGTGAATAAAAAAGAGGTCTGATAAAATGGTATAGAGTGGAAGGATCAATGGATTGTGGGCCATGAAGGCGAAGTTTTGGTCTGAAAGCAGAATCATTTGATCATGATTGTGGGGGTGGCAGTTGTAGGGAATGATAAGGTCCAAGATGTGACTGTGAGAATGGGTTGCTGTAAGAAAACTGAGAACTCAGTGGAGATGAGGAGGTCAAGGAACTGAGAGGCTTGCAAGTCATCATGAATGATGTCTGAAATAGAGATGGAGGAAAGACTGTGAACCATGTAATAAAGTCATTACTAAATGCAGGCAGGGTGAGTAGATGGGGGACTGGGTAGCATTTGTCTCAAAGGAGAAGAGTTTGTTGTTTTCGTTCTGTTTTTCTTTTTTCAAGATCTTTAGAGCCTTTAGGTCTCAAAATATCAAAGAGACCAAGAGAAACACCAAACTTCCAGAGGCATATGGAGTGTGAGAGGGAAACATAAAACCACTATTAAAGAGGGTTGCAGGGTCAGGCAGCTGAGTTGTTAGGGATGAGCCTAGTTCTAGTTCATGGAGGCAACCCTTAGAGAAGTGAAAAATGAAGAGAAAGCTGCAGATTATGCAGTAGAAGTTCTGGAAGGCACATTGGAATGGTTTTGAAAGTGCAGGAAGGATTGGGAGTGGTTGGGTTATGATGGTGCCAGAGAGGCTCAAATGTCCGGGAGGGTCTATGCTTTAGATGTTGAATGATAAAAACAGGGCTACAGGAAGGTGCATTGAGTCTCTGTCGGCTCTTTGAGGACATGGTCTGTGGGCCTATTGGTCAGAGTGCTTGTCTCACTGTTCTAGGGTGATGACACACCCAGAAGATATAGTTTCCAAGGCTGCAAGTTCTAATTGGCAGCAGATCTCAAATCTGCAGATTTACTCTCTGCTTCAGCCTAACTAAATTTTTTTCAATTGCTCAAATATACAACATTGTCTTGCCTCCAGGCCTTTGCACATGCTGTTCCCTCTACCTGGAAGGCTCTTCAGTCCTCTAACTGTCTGTGCCCCTAGGGCACCTTTTACTTTTCTTCACTTAGCTTTTACCAACAAAAACCTATTAGTTTGTCTAACTCCTCCACTAGACAGTGAGGGCTGCCAGAGAAGAGAAGGGTCTTTTGCTACTTTTGTGGCCCCAGTAACTAGCAGAAGGCTTAACAAAGAGTAGTTGCTCAAAAACATTTTTTGAATGAATGCATGAATGAATGAGTATGATAAGACAAGGTACAAGCATATTGAGGGTCAGAGAACATTTCATTCATTCATCCAACAATAGACACCCAGCATATTCCAGGCACTTGCTAGTGATACAGTTCCTCAATGAACTAATAGACAAATGGGGAATATGGACTCATACCTACCAAGCACAGTACACTGGCATAAGTGCCACGATGGAGAGAAGCACAGAGTACTGTAAGCATGCAGAAAAGGGACACCTATTCCAGCCAGGGGTGGAAAAGAGTTTAGGAAAATATCCATCTCAAAGATGGAGATAAGCCAAGAAAAGATGATTCTCATTGAGAACGGTGAACTCCAGGTCTAGTGATCAAAATACTTTTCTCTTTTGGCCCAGAAAATGGTGAACTGTACTTCTGCACCCTGCATAAACGGATGATGCTGGATCCATAAATTATTGGAAGTAATCTAACTTCAGCAGAAGAGTCAGCCCCTCTGTGAATTCCACCACACATTGCCCCTTCCATCCGAAAGAGGTGGAAGGGAGCTTTATCCTTTGTTCTCCTTCAGCACCTCATAAAATCTTGTATTATAGCATTTATTGCAAACCTGTAATTATCTGTGTCCCCCACTAGACTCTGAGCATCTCTAGGGCAGTCAGGTTTGAGTTTGTGTCTCTGTGGTCTAACAACTAACATGGTAAATTGATGAATGAATAAGACATCCATTAGTAGGAATTAATTTATCTAATTAATCCATCACTACTCATTCCCACTGAGATTAGAAAGTGGCCAAGAGATGAAAGTGCACCATTAACAAACTTGTGGTGGGTGGAGCAATAGGAGTGGGAGGATAATGGAAAGGCCTTTTAATTGGAAGATGGAAAACCTGGTTTCCTACCTCTTTTCTGCCACTTACCAGCTGTGTGATTTTGAATACCTTAGGTCACATACGGTGGTTCTAATTTCTCCAACTGTAAAATGTGGGAGAACAGACTAAATGATCTCTAAATCCAGCCTTCATATAACATGCTGGAATTATCATTTTGGCTAAGGCCAGCTTACTCTGGAAATGTAGAAGGAGAAAGCAGTTAGCTTAGTGTTTGAAGACAGGTATTTACAGAATAAAATAAATATGATTAACTTAAGGGCTAGATAACTCATTTTAGTATTATTAAAGTATTTTATCTAAATGTAGTATTGAATGATAATCTGTATTGTTGTGAATAAACTAGTTTTGTTATGCATCATATAATCATTGTTTTTTACCCAGTTTGAAATTGATCAGTAAAATGATCTAATTCATGAGGGCGTGTGACAGAGACTCAACACCTGGGCTATTTGGACAATTGCATTATTTGATAAGTTCTCTGCTTTACCATGGCTTCAGAGTTTCTGTCGTAGAGATTATGAGGAGTGAATTCATACCAGACGTGGCTCACAGCACCAGCCATCATTAGAAGTCTAGTAACATTTAGATAATACATTTGTAGACATTCCAGCTGGCTTTGAAAGTGGCAAGCTGTTATTATTAAAATATTAACACCCTATTTCCTCTTATCTGCATTTCATAATAACAAATATCTGTAGCCCACACATGTTTATTGTTTAGCAAATACAGGCTCAATTTCAGGGAGTAACATTCTCTGCCAGAGGGTCAATAGACTTAAAAAGTAAAATATAATCGTTTGTACTTACATAGCACATCCCCATATAATACTAGTAGAAAATTTATTGTACACAAAAGAAGGAAGAAAGAAAGGAAGGGAGGGAGAAAACCTATCACTACCACCAGAATTCCCCACAACTATTCAAACATTGGGGAGTGGGGGAGGGAGTCCATGGGATGATATGAGGGGTCAAAATAGGCTATCAGGTTTCATAATGTAGGCAAAAAATTGTGGACAACCAATAGTGACGCCAGGAATTCAAAGACTTGGTATTCCTGAAATATCTAAAGTCGCCCTTTCCATTTACTGGAGTGTCTGGGAAATTGGCCTACTTGCACATTACCACTGGCAGGGGATACTGGTTCAGAACTTTTGGAAATCAAGGTTTTAGTATCTATCAAGAGCCATTGAAATTTTCAATTCCTTCCATCCAGAAATTCTAATTGTGCAAACCTAATCAAAGAAGATAGTACAACATGTTGAAAAAATAATTTGCAGAAAAGTATTCTCTGAAATTATTTGTGAAAAAAAAGAGACCTAATTTTCTCAATAACTGGTAAGTGATTAAGTTAACAGCATTGCATTCATGATGGAATGTTGTGCAACTCTTAAAATGATTTATTTGCTTATTTACTTGGTCATTAATATTTCACATCTTTCAAAAATGAACTTGAATGTGTTTACATAAATATCGGAAATACAGTATAAAAATGCTCTCTTCATTAAGATTAACTAGGAAGACTATGTTGTAATGATATATTTTTAAGTGGAAAATGATACGAAGTTAACATATGCAACTGGACTGCATGTCTAACTAGAAAAATACTGAAAAGAAAATATAATAGTGATTTTGTTGTAATGGCAAAATTATCAATGAACTGCTCCCACTTTTCCCTTTTCCTTAAATATTTTCGATATTTTGTATTGGCATATATAATATACATATATATACATATTATCTTTCTATCTACCTATCTACCTATCTATCTATCTATCCACATATATAAACAAAGTTGGTGTTCACTGAAAAATATGACATCTTAAAAATACAAATTGAGACTATATCAAACAAAAAAAGGTTTAAATGTCTTGTTTCTTATGCTCTTAGCAAATCAAAGTCCAGTTCTTATTAATCTAGAACTTTCAAAGATTATATCTAGTCTCGTTAGTTGCAATGATCTATTTGTATCAAAAGTGGTTACTGATAAGGAAGGACTTAGTATTGTCATTCTGTTTATCGTTTTCTGTCTCTTTTAACTTTTTAATCCCTTTATTCCTCTCTTGCTACCTTTTTTTCTATTTTGTTGATTTTTTTTGTAGTGACTTGCTTTGATTTCTTTCTTATTGTCTTTTATATATATTCTATTGGTATATTCTTTGTGATTACCATGGGACTTACAGAAAACATTTTACAGCTATAACAATCTATTTGACGTTGATAGCAACTTCAATCACGTAAAAAAATCTTTTACTTTCCCCTCTCCACACACACTTTATGTTATTGATGTCAAAAATTACATTTATATTGTTTATATATTGTGTATCCATTAACATATGTTATGTTGTGTATCCATTAACATTTTGTTATAGTTATTTTTATACTTTTGTCTCAACTTTTTGATCAGAATTAAAAGTGATTTACACACCATTGTTAGAGTATTACAGTATTATGTATCTGCTTATATATTTACTTTTACAAGCAAGCTTTATTCTTTCACATGCTTTTGTGTTGATCTGTAGTGTCTTTTCATTTTAACTTGAAAGACTCTTGTAAGGCAAGTCTACTGGTGATGAACTCCCTCAGATTATATTTATCTGGGAAAGATTTTATTTCTCTTTCATTTTTGATAAATGGTTTTGCCAGATATAGTATTCATGGTTGGCATTTTTTTTCTTTCAGTAATTTGAATACATCACCTCACTCCCTTCTGGCCTACATGGTTTCTATTTTCTGAGAAATCCACTGATAGTTTTATAGTGGCTCCCTTGTATGTGATGAGTCACTTTTCTCTTGCTGATTTCAAAATTCTCTGTCATTAACTTTTGGCAATTTGATTATAATGTATCTTGGTGTGGTCTTCTTTGGATTCTTCCTAGTTAGGTCCATCAGGCATCTGAGTTTGGATGTCCATTACCTTCCCCAGATTTGGGAAGTTTTTGGCCATTATTTCTTCAGATAAGGTTTTTGCCTCTATATCTCTTTCTTCTCCTTCTGGGACTCATGTAATGGGTACACAGGTTTCCCCCTGGAAGTTCACTTTATCCCACTGCATTTTTATGAAAGATCTACATTAGTACCTGTTTTTGCTAATCAAAAAAATACAAAGATTTTCACTTTTACAAAACAAGGCAAAAAGTGAAATTAGTGTTCAGTGTCCATTTTGCAGCAAGTCATTATAGAGGCTAAGCAGTTAAGCATACTGTCATTTTTAAGCCTTCCACATCAGCCACGTCAGCCAAAGGAGCTGACAAACCTCTACCTTGACACAGAGGCAGGCAGACATAGAAGAAAGTGTAGATGTTAGTGACCTGCCTGCCCTGATGGATTCAGACAATGATGAGATGTCAATAGATGACCTTCTTCCTCTCTCTCCTACACCCCAGTCTCCTGTACCTCCTACCACCCTAACCTCCAATGACTCAGCCTAACACACCGTCATTGCCACCACCATCTCTCAGCATTCCAGAGTGCTCTCTGTCTTCCCAGTTCTGGTAAGTGAAACTACACTGTACACACATTATTTCTACTTTATGTAGGCTGAGTATTCATCGTATCATTCCTGCTTTTACTATATGTTAGTGTTAGTTTAGGTTTTATGTGTTATTTGGGGTGATTGGTAGGTTATTTTTGGGATCTGGGAAGTCTCAAAAATTTTTTTTCTATGTAAATTAATGATAATTGCTTCTTCACTTTATGCCATTTTGGCTTACAAAAAGTTTCATAGAACACTCTACTTTTAGATAGTGGGGAAAACCTGTATTGGTTCACTTGATGGTATCCCACAAGTCCTTTAGGCTTTCTTCACTCTTTTTAGTTGTCTTTTCGATTCTCTGACAAGATAATTTCAAATGACTTGTCTTGGAGTTTGCTGGTTCTCTTATGCTTGATCAAATATGCTATTGAACACCTCTGTGCAATTTTTAGTTTGGTTATTGTATTCTTCAGCTCCAGAATTTCTGTTTGAGTCTGTTTTATAGTTTCTCTTTATTGACATTCTCATTTTGTTCATGCATCATTTTCCTGAACTCATTCAGCATCTTCATTACAGTTATTTTCAATTCTTTTTTATGTTATTCGTATACCTCCATTTCTTTAGGTTTAGTATCTGCAGTTTATTATGTTCTTTTCAGCCATGTTTCCCTGTTTCTTCATGTGCCTTATAACTTTGTATTGGGATCCACACATTTGAAAAAACAGTCACCTCTCCCAGTCTTTACAGGACAGCTTCATATAGGGAAAGACTTTCACCAATCAGCACATCCAGATTCTGGGAGCTTCTCAAAAATTTTCTGTGGCTATGTCTTCTCTGTACTTGTGCATGTAAATTCTCAATTAGAGAGATTTGTCAGTTTTTTTTCAGGAGTTGATAATCTCTTCCTCCCTCTGCTGTTTGTCTGTGGTACTGCCGGTCCTCTGGAGCCACTGCAAGCTGCGCTGGTCTCTTTTGTTCTCTGGGGCCCTCAGGCTTCTACATTATGCTGGGTCCTGTCAGCACTCAAGTCAGAAGAGACAGAAACCAGTCCCCTTGGGAAGCCCCCTGAGAAGCTGGAACATGGATGCATACTCCAACTCTTTTCCCTCAGGGAGAAGCTGGGAGTTAGTAGTTTTCTCCCATTCATTCTATGCTGAGCTGAGTAGAGGGACTTTGGTTAAGTGAGTCTGTGCTACTCCAAACATTCATCTTTGGATCTCCAACCCAGAGCCCTTTCTTGTCAGCATTGGAGTTAAGACAGAGCAGAAGCCATTCCCTCAGGTAGCCTCCCCAAAAGTCAGAATATTGTACACACAGTCCAGTCTTCTATTTCCTCCCCCCTGGTGAAAGGCTAGGAGCTGGGAGTTTCTTTCCAGTTGCACTATACTGTGCTGGAGGGAGGAAATATGACAAGTGAGTACCATGAATTTTCCTATAGGCTTTGATGATGCATAGAGTGCAGAAGTCACTTAACTTGTTTCTGGATTTTTCACAAAGTGTATTGTTCTGTGCATTGTTGTTGAATCAGTGGCCCTGTGGGAGGAAGGAGAGTATGGAGCTTCCTATTCTGCCATCTTGCAGAAAATTTTCTTATGGGGTATGAAGACATTGTCTCTCTGGAAAATGGAATAAAGTGCACCTCTGAACTGACATCTGAGAAACAAAAGATTGCTGTATGTTTCTAATGTGCAAAATATTTTTATCTGCAATGAGAAAGAAAGCAACTATAAATATATGCCAGGCTGACATTCTCGTATAATTAAAAAGGCCAGAACTGTTGCTTTTCCTCACCTTGACATTTTCAAAACAAAATCAAGTTTTATTTTGAAAAGTCATCTCCGAATTGTTTCTAGCTCATCACCAGAATATCTCCTTCCTGAGTGCCGCTGCTGTCCCCAACTCCACTTCCTCTCCTTTAGTAACTTAACAGAAGTATAACACTCTAGTATTTTTGTTTTAACAATGAAGTATTAAATATTTGACCTCCATATGTTGTAATGACCAATTCCACTTTTGGCCAGGCACATTGATTTTCAGGAAAGGCATTTTTTTCTCTCGAAAAGTTTATTTAAAAGTTATCTGTGTCTTGAAAATCACATTACATTTTTGCACTCACACAGTATTCTGGAAAACAGCAAAAGTATATAGAGTCATTGTATGAGAAACAGCAATGGCTTGCTTTATCCTAGATTGTAAAATTAAGTGAAAACTTGCAGAGTGATACCAGTTTGATTAATATTTATGTTTGATCAATTTTTAGATAATGAAATATTTTGACTAAGGGGAAACACACTACTACCTCTAGATTCACTTGATTGTGACTTAGGAATATTGTCCAGAACACAAGTGATGCTACACATGGATTTGGTATTAGTCTCAGGCTGCCATGTTCAATATTAACTAAAATACTAAAACAACTTTTTCTTTAGGTTTGTGATTATATTTTGTAGGTAAGGGAGAAAAGATATATTTAGTACTTTAGATTCAGGGTTAATATTTTGGAGTGCCTATTATGTGTCTGACCCGGATTATAGTAGTCAAAGAATGCTTGTATGAGTGAATGAGAAGCATAGTGTATGCAAATAACTAAACTTACTTGTGAATGTATGTTCTTAAAATTATTTAATACAATCTAAATCATTAATTGAAGAATAATTGTTAGAAAAAAAGACTCTATGAGACTTAAAATTGTTTAAGGCAATTAACAAAATCACTAATTTAAGCATTATATAATGTGCAAATTTAAGTATAAGCAAGACAATTTTAGATAAGTTGACAATGATGTTCCAGTATGTTTTTAATTACTTACACAGAAAAATACATCATTACCTTTTTATTCAGAAAATTGGAACCATCCAACTAAAATTTCCTTACTACCTTCCAGTCCCTGACAACTACCATTCTTTTTGTCTCTTGAATTTGACTCTTCTGATACCTCATGTAAGTGGAATCATATAATATTGTCTTTTTGTGATTGGCTTATTTCACTTAGGATAATGTCTTCAATGTCCCTCTATGTTATAACATGTGTCAGAATTCCTTTCCTTTTTAGGACTGAGTAATATTCCATTGTATGTATATACCACATTTTGTTCATCCATTCATCGATCAACGGCCACTTGGATTTTTCTACCTTTTGGCTATTGTACATAGTGCTGCTATGAACATGGGTGAACAAATATATCTTCAAGTACATGCTTTCAATTCTTTTGGGTATATACTCAGAGGTGGAATTGCTGGATCATATAGTAATTCCATTTTTAACTTTTTGAGGAACCACCATACTGCTTTCCACAGACCATGTTATATTTTCACCAGCACTGCACAAAGGGTTCCAATTTCTACACATCCTCACCAACACTTGTTATTTACTATTTTGTATAATAAACATCCTAATGGCTGTGAAGTGGTATCTCATTATGGTTTGATTTGCATTTCCCTAATAATTAATGACGTCAAGCATCTCTTTTCATGTGCTTCATGGCCATTTGCATATCCTCTTTGGAAAAATGTTTATTCAAATCTTTGGCCATGTTTTCATTGGGTGGTTTGTTTTTTTGTTGTTGAGTTGTAGGAGTTCTTTATGTATTCTATGTATTAATCCCTGACCAGATGTATATTTTCTCCCATTCCATGGGTTGCCTCTTCACTCTATTTCAAGTGTCCTTTAATGCACAAAAGTTTTTAATTTTGATAAAATCCAATTTATCTATTTTTTTTCTTTTACTGCCTGTGCTTTTGGTGTCATATCCAAGAAACCATTGCAAAATCCAATGTCATGTAGCTCTTCCCCTATACTGTCTTCTAAGATTTTTATAGTTTTAGCTCTTACATTTAAGTCTTTGGCCCATTTTGAGTTAGTTTTCCTATATGGTGTAAGTAGAGGTCCAAGTTCACATTTTTGCATGTGGATATTCAGTTTTCCCAATGCCATTTGTTGAATCCTTCTTTAATTATCTCGAATGCACAAAACTAACTCCTACTTCAGGCCCTTTGTACTTACTGCCTCTTCTACTTCAAAAGCTCTGGCTCTAGATATTCATAAGGTTGGTTCCTTCTTATCATAAAGGTTAAATTCAAAGATCACATCCTCAGATAAGCCTTCTGTTCTCAAAAAGCCCCTCTATCATCACCCTAGGATATCTCTATTACATTACCTTATTTCACTTTCTGTGAAATAAAAATTTTCACTAAAAATAGTGAAATAAAATTTTTCACTATCAAAATGTCTCATTGATTTATGTAGGTTTTTGAAGCCTCCTCTAAGCTCTCCAGCCCCTGTCTCCATAGAATGCAAGCTCCATGAGATCAGGGACCCTGCCTATCTAGTTCATCCTTGTATAACTAATGGTAAGAACAAGACCTGGCTACCATAGGCGGTCAATAAATGCTTGTTGAATTCTCAGTGAATTATCATTGTCAATAATAAACTATAAAATGTCTTGCTGCTTCAGCATTTGTTCTATGTCTGTTGAAAACTAAATAAATCAACATTGCATGCAGATTCACAATGTTATCCAAAATGTACATCCATATATATCTTTTATGAAACTAAAAAAAAAATCTGTTTTATCATCAAAACAAAGTTCAAGGAACAAAAAATATAATACAAAAGAAAGTAGTTACTATTTCCTTTCCAGTGTGTTTCTTTTCCTTTGTCCCATTACTTTTGAAGAAAATGCCATATGCTGTAAAGTTTAATGGGATGGCAAAATGACTTGAATACAAATTGGTCTGCATTACTTAGACAATACATCATTTGGTGATGTAGCTTCACTGAAAGATGTTTTGGAAAGTGTTTTTGTATATTTACTGGAAATACTAATTTAAATTGGACCATATTTCTCAACAGGGTGCAGATATGATTTTCAGCCCAAACAGTTATCAGAGTGTATTGTTTCAGGCTATTTATTCAAGAAGAGAGAATAGAGGACAATTCTCCAATGGGAGTGAAAAAGTTACATAATGATGTCATAAAACATTAACTTAACAGTAGGAAGCAGCACTTATGAACCACTGTAAGCTCTGTTCTCTTGGGTTTAATTTTTTTTACAGCCACAATAAATCCAATAGATATATAATTTCTTTATTGAGTTAGAAATTGTATTTGTTTTAAAAAACTAACCATCTTCTACTAGCACAGGCAAAAACTCACACAGACCCATAGACCACAAATACACAAAATACATGAAATCTCTGGCACATATTTTAAATTAAAATACTCTGAGGCCATTTTTCCCTTAGGTAATTTTTTAGAGATTATGGATTAAATAAATGTTCCTATTGAATCTCAGAATGCCAGGATGTAAATCCTGAGAAAATGCTAAATGTGAAAACACTATCTTACCCACTTACCAAATAAGTGTATAAGATGACAAATGGTGGAAAGGTTTTCAGTCAATGAGAAAATGGCCTGCTTATCTGAGTGCCTTCAAACTGGCATGAAGCATAAATGTGTTGTCTTTCTCTATTTGCCTTATACATATCAGCTTCAGGTGATAGCATACACTCCCTTGTTCTCAGAAATCTCAGTACTAGGATCCCTTAAGCTTTCAAGGTCAGTTTCTCTGCAAGTCTGAGTACCACAGATTTCAAATTTCTTGTTATCTCTAGAAGATATCTTCAGATTCTTAAATGTTTTAGTACTTTAGTAAAGTCCCCCTTTCCATGGTAGTTAAAAATAATATTCTACCCTTCAATATTTAAAATTTTTTGCTTTATTATTCTCAGTGCTTAATTCCTCCTTAAAAAAATTGACTTCACGTCACTAACACTCCCAGTGTGTCAATTGATTGCTTATTTTAGTTAATCCATAATCCTATCATTTAAATGCTTTTCTTTTTGCTCTGCTGTCAGTGGAGATGGATGACAGATATATAGTGTTTTCTGTATAACAGACCTTCATCCACTTGAATCCCATTAAGTTCTCCTGAGTTTTCTCTACTTTAACCTAAATAAACTTAGTTCTTTCCACCTATTCTCATGAGTCTTATTTTCCAAAATTTGAAATATTTTTGGAATCATTTTAATTATATTTTTTAGTTCTCTAAACCTATAACATCTTCAAAAAATGTTGAATGAATATAGAATGTTTTTACCATGGCATAGTTTCAGTAGTGTAACTACAGAGCTTTACCAAATGGTCACAAATCTACAGGTAATTAATGATAGAACTATATTCAGTCATTGAAAAGGAGTTTTATTGTCCTTCTCATCTTTTTAACTGAACTCAGTTATGCCAATTATCCATAGCTCCAGTGATATCAGTAGACATTCACTTGATTCTGTGCCTTATTTCTGAATCAAAATGGACTTAAACTTGCCTTACATATATACTCCATTTCACCCAGCTCATCAGTACTAAAAAGATTACAGACATGCATCATATAATGGCATTTCAGTCAATGACAGACCACATATACGATGGTGGTCCCATAAGGTTAGTACCATATAGCCTAGGTGTGTAGTAGGCTATACCATCTAGGTTTGTATAAGTACACTCCATGATGTTCACACAATGATGGAATCACCTAACGATGCATTTCTCAGAATGTATCCCTGTTATTAAGCAACCCATGACTGTATTGTGAGCAATCATATTCTGGGCCAGTATTTGGTTAGTAGAATAGTTTTCTTTACTATGAACATAAACATGTGGTCAGGAACTTTATAAATAAACATGCTTATTTTTAGATTTTGGAGAGAATGAATAAATATAGCACCAGAAGAGTTTCTTAGACAATGGTGTAATTATATTCCTGAGACAAATTCTCAATGAGATGTATTTATCAACAAAGACATTGTCTTAGTCCTGGGAATGCTACCATTATGGATCTCTAGGGTCAAATGTCAAGTTTTATTAGGGCGTAGAGTTGGCAGCACCACAGTTCTGGGTCTGTCCCGTAGTTAGCTAACTGGTTATATAAGTGGTATTCACTGGGTTGCATGTAGAAATCCTTCATTAGAAGAGAAGAGAAAACAAAATCACAGAAAGAGTAATTCCATGAAAGATGCAATCCCTGTAGTTTGGCCAGCCATCTCAAAATGCCTCGCTGAAGTCACAAAGGAAAATTGGTAAGAATATATAGATGATTCCCTTGCCTAGTAGTTCAAAGGCCTACAAAAATGAGCTGTATTAGCAGAGTTTCATTAATATGGAAAAGTAGCTTCATCAATACAGAAAAAATGGCATAGTGGAGCTGTGAAGCCACCTTAACAGAGTGTGAATCCCAACCCTGTCATTAACTGATGCTTTGGGAAAATTTCTTAATGTTTTTTTTCTGTAAAATTGGGATGAAAATAGTGCTTGATTCATAGTGTTTATATGAGGATTAAAGTTAATAATTATTGCAAAGCTCTGAGAGTAGTATCTGGCCCATATTACAAACTATAAGGAATTGTTAAATAAAAAATTCTTGCAAGGCTTGCTCTTATGCTTCCGAGAGATAATATTTCATACATGCCAGAAGCTCCACAGCTAAAGGTCACAAAAGTCATATAGAGCATCAAAGATGGAGGGAATTTTAGAACTCTTTAGTCAAATAGATTGCAAAATATTTCTGTAGCAGCCAGATGCTGTTTTCAAATGAAACTTTTTGTAGAACCCCAATTTATACAACAGATAAAAGCAGAGTTGCTTTGACTGAAGCAAGAATGGTCTTCTCTTCCTGTCTTGGTGACAGTAAAGATTTGATTCTTCTTAAAAACAAAAGGCCCATAAAATGTACAACACTAAAAGTAAACCATAATGTAAACTATGGACTTTGGATGATTATGATGTGTTAATATAGATTCATCAATTATAAAAACTGTACCACTCTGGTAGAAGACGTTGATAATGGGGGAGGCTATCTATATGTGGGAGCTGGGGTTATATGGGAAATCTCTGTACTTTCCCCTCAATTTTGCTGTGAACCTTAAACTGCTCTAAAAAAGTCTGAATAAAAAAATATACAAAAGTCCTTAAAACCAAAAGAAACATTCTGTACTGACAGACTTGTCTCTTCTTTAGGTGCCATCATCCAGATAAGTAGCTCCCAGGAAATGTGAATAGTCAACTTTGATGATCCGTTCTCTCCAGGTGGCAGTAGTGCATTATACAATGAGTAAAAGTGTCTGTGTCCCATAGATCTGGAGGCCGGGATGAGTTTTCCAGTCATCCGATCAGGGATCAAGATCCAGAGGAAATGCTTTCCATTTCCTGGCTCTTATTTTAAAGTTACTACACCATTTAACCATTTAAAGTGTACAATTCAGTAGCTTTTAGTACATTCTCAATGTTGTGCAACCATCACCACTATCTAATTTCAGAACATTTTCATCACCCTAAAAGGAAACATTGTACTTATTAAATAGTCACCCCCATATACCACTCCCTCCCTCCAGTTCCTGACAATCGCTAATCTGCTTTCTTTCGCTATGGATTTGCCTATTCTCGACAATTCAAATAAATGTAAGTGTACAATATGTATGGCTTCTTTTGCATACATAATATTTTCGAAGTTCATCTATGTTGTAGCATGTTCATTCCTTTTTAGGGATACAGAATATTCCATTGTACGGATATACCACGTTTTGTTTAGCAGCTGATAGACATTTGGGTTGTTTCTACTTTTTGGCTATAGTGAAAAATGCTGCTGTGAACATCTGAACACAAGTTATTGTAGGAACAGATGTTTTCAGTTATCTCAGGTGTATACCTGGGAGTACAAACACTGACTCATATGGAAATTCTATGTTTAAATTTTAATGAGTAGCCAAAGTGTTTTCCACAGCAGCTCTGCCATTTTACATTCCCACTAGCAATGCACAAAGGGTTCCAATTTCTCCACATCATTGTCAATTCTTATTTTCTGCTTTTTTAAATAATCAATCTAATAAATGTGGAATAGTATCTCACAGTGATTTTGATTTGTAATTTCTTAGTGACAGAAGATGTTGAGCATCTTTCCATGTGTTTGCTCATTTATTTATCTTGCTTGGAGAAATATCTATTCAACTCCTTTGCCCATATTTTAGTGGAATAGTTTGGAGTTTTTTTGTTGAGTTGTAAGTATTATTTATATATTCTGGATACTAAACCTTTATCACAGATATGATTTTAAAATATTTTCTCACATTCTGTGGGTTTTCTTTTCTTTTTTTGATGATATCTTTGGATGCACAGAAGTTTTTAATTTTGATAAAGTCCAATTTACCTATTATCTCTTTTGTTGCATGTGTTATTAGTATCATAGCTACGTATACATTGCCAAATCCAAGAACACAAAGATTTTTCCTATGTTTTCTTCTAAGTATTTTATACTTTTAGCTCTTACATGTAGTTCTTTGATCCATTTTGTGTTATTTTTTGTAAGTGGTGTGAGGTAAGGGTCATAATTCATTCTTTTGTAAGTGAATATCTAGTTGTTGTAGCACCATTTGTTGGAAGACTATTCTTTCTCCATTGAATGGTCTTGGCAACTTTGTGAAAATTAACTGGAGATAGATGTATGGGTTTATTTATGGACGTTCAATTCTATTCCTTTGGTCTATATGTCTATCCTTTGCCAGGACTATACTGTTTTGATTTCTGTAGCTTTGTTTTAAGTTTTGAAATCAGAAAGTGGGAAATCACCAACTTCTTTTTCTCTTTTCCGAGATTGTTTTGGCTACTCAAGGTCCTTTGCAATTCCATACACATTTTAGTGTCAATTTGCACATTGTCCCTAAAAAGGCAGTTGAGATTTTGACAGAGATTGTATTGAATCTATAGATCATTTGGCTAGTGGTAGTATTTTAACAATATTAAGTCTTTTAATCAGTGAACATGGTATATCTTTTTATTTAGATCATGTTTTATTTATTTTTTTATTGCAGCATAGTTGACATACAATATTATATTAGTTTCAGCTGTACAACATAGTGATTTGCCAGTTATATACGTTATAAAATTTCACCATGATAAGTCTAGTTACCATGTGTTATCATACAAAGTTATTATAATATTATTGACTATATTCCCTATGCTGTACATTACATCCTTGTCACTTATTTATTTTATAACTGAAAGTTTGTACTTCTTAATAATCTTTAATTGCTTTCAGTGGTTTGCAGTATACAAGATTTGCACCTACTGGTTAAATTTATTCCTAAGTGTTCTGTTCTTTTTGATCTTGTTGTAAATAGAATTGTTTTAGTAATTTCATTTTTTGGATTATTTATTTCTAGTGTATAGCAATACAACTGATTTATGTGTGTTGATCTTGTATCCTGCTACTTTGATGAATTTGTTTATTAGATCTAATATTATTAGCCATTGTTATCTATCTCTGTATTGTCCATAGCTAATATTAATAATAATATTATTATCTATTATTAGCTCTAATCTACAAAAAGCAGATTCCTTAGGATTTTCAATATCTATGCTCATGCTGTCTGCAAATAGAGTTTTATTTCTCTTTCCAATTTGTATGTCTTATGTATTTTCCCTAATTGCCCTAGCTAGAACTTCCAGTACAATGTTGAATAGAAGTGGCAAGAGCAGACATCCTTGTTTTGTTAATGATCTCAGGAGTAAAGCCTTCAGTCTTTCACTAGTGAGTATGATGTTAGATGTGGCTTTTTAAATAGATAACCTTCATTATTTTGGAGAAATATCTTCCAATTTCTATTTTTTTGAGTTTTTTTTTCATGAAAGGAGTTGGATTCTGTTGAATGCTTTTTCTTCATCTATTGGAATAATCATTTGGTGTTTTTGCTTTTTGTTCTATGAAAATGGTGTATTACAGTGATTTTTGCATGTTGAAACAGACATGTATTCCTGGGAAAATCCCATTTGGTCATATTTTTAATATGCTATTGGAGTCGGTTTGCTAGTACTTTATTAAGGACTTTTGCAACCATATTCATAAGGGATGTTGGTCTGTAGTTTTTTTTTTTTTTCTCCTGTGCTATCTTTGTCTGGCTTTAGTACCAAGGGAATACTGGCCTCAGAGAATGAGTTAAGACGTGTTCTCGCCTCTTTTTTTGGGGAGGGGTAAGAGTTTGAGAAGGACTGATCCTAATTCTTCTTTAAATGTTTGGTAGAATTCAGTAGTGAAGCCATCTGATCTCAGGCTTTTCTTCATTGGAAATTTTGATTATTGATTCAATCTCGTATTGTAGGTCTATTCAGATATTCTATTTCTTCTTCAGTCATTTTTAGTAGTTTATGTGTTTCCAGGAAGTTATTCATCTAGGTTATCTAATTTATTGGCATACAATTGTTTGCAGTATTCTCTTATGCTCTCTTTCTCTTCTCTTAGGTTGGTAGTAATTTCCCCACTTTCATTTCTGAAGTTGGTAATGTGAATCTCCTGTTTTTCATTCTTGGCCAGTCCACCTAAAATTTCGTCAATTTTATTGATCTTTTCAAAGAGCCAACTTCTGGGTTTGTTGATTTTATCTATTGTTTTTCTTTTCTCTGTTTCATTCATCCCACTGAAATATTTATTATTTTCTTCCATTTACTTGCTTTGGGTTTAGAGTTTACAACTTTGCATTTGCCTTCATTTCTTGCTTTTGCAGCTACTGAAAATCTACTAGAAATGAGAACTTGGAAACTTCTCAGGTAGTTTCTAAATGAGCAACCAGCCTTGGGTATGTGCATGGCCTTCTAGATTCCCAGGGATATGTGGGAGCTTTTCAAAGCCTTTTTCCCCTGAAGTGTCTTATTACCCAACCTTCACTCTCAAGCTTTTCAGTTTCTCTATTGTTTACCCAAATTTTTATCCCTTGCCCCATATAGCAAAGGCTAATGCACTTGTTTTTAAATGTTTTCAACAATCACCCTCCAGAGTAGGCACTTCAGCCATGCTAGCGTACTGAGCTAGGTGAAATTAAGGCAAGCCCTTTGAGCTGATCCTTCGGAAGTTACCAGATAGATCAAACCAAATAATCATAATTCTTGGAGTATATGGGTCATTCTCTCCCTCCATCACTAGGAACCTATACCAGGATGTGGGCTGAGTTCTTTAAGGCTACCACCAAGCTGGTGAATGCAGGGTGGGGTTAGAGGAGGTAAAAATCTCACAAAACTCTCTTAATGATATTCAAGTTTTTTCCCTCTATTAAGCGTTTGTCAGGTTGCTGTAAACTTTTGATTAGTTTCCACAGTTCTGCTAAAGGTCAATATGACAATTTATGCCAGTTAATTCTCTGCTTTTGTGGAACAATGAGCTATTGGAGTTCCCTACTCTCCCATTTTTGCTGATGTCACTGGCAATCTACTTTTAAATAACTCATATGTTACCTTAATAGGGCCTAGAGATGTATACATAATAATGGCACTATGTCAAGAGGATGAGGTTTGGGAATAATCACTGTTGTTGTAGCTTTTTATCTGTGCTTCATCATGGCATTAATTAAATTGAATTTTGTTAATTTAATTAGCACCCCAGTGTTTAACTGATTCTATATTCCTATATCAAGCAAATTGTTAGAATTGTTTTTATACTAATTAGCTTTAAAAAGACACCAAAACCTCTTTTTCATGTCAAAAAAATATCACCTTGAAACATTTATTTTAAGGTGGCCAATTTAGGTTTGTTAATGTGCATGATTGCAAAATTTCCAATTTGCAATAAAAATGTAAAAATATTCATTTGCATAAACAGTTCATGTCTGCACATTCAAGTTAACGTGGCTAATTATAACAAGTATTTAGAAATTCAAACAAAAGCAGTGCATTTACTTTGAGCACATATATTCAACCCAAATATGAGTTCATGGAGAAGGGAATGCTTGAAATATGTGAGCCAATTGTTTTGGTTATCTGTTTAATGGTATCATAAATAGTGTATTTACAAAACCAACATCGAAATGAAACATAATTTTTCCATATGACTTTATTTTTACCAAAGTATAAACATAGCCACTCCCTCTAAAAATTTAAAAATAAGAATTATATAAATTTCACTCTTTATTGAATCTAAATAATATCAGCTATTTTTATATCATTTTCAGAACTAATTTACCATAAATATTTTAATTTACCAAAAAAATGTAGTTATTTATCTCTTTTGAGCACACACTTTATTGCTCCTTTGGTTAAAAAAAGAAAGGTCCATGTTTGCATTTGTATAAGTCAGTTATTACATCTCTCTTAGTTTGCTTGTCTCCAAACTAATATCCTTTTGATTGATAGTCAGCCTACATTAAAAACCCTTCCTTACTCTAAGTCTTTCAGGTCTGAGTGGGTGGATGCATGTATATATAGATGGGCCAAGTTGGAATTTGTATATTTAACTGTGGGATTTCACTTTTAAATCAACCTTCAAATAATATTATTATTGACATGGTTGTGCTGATGCTTTTGACAGTGTTTGTATGTGAAGTGATTTACCAAGAGTAAGAAACTTTACTGGCTTCATGTTTCATGTGGGAAATAGGGAAGAAAAGGAAAAACAAAACAAAATGTTGGCTCAGCATAAACTGATTTAGTAGGAAAAATCATTCTGCTTTTGAGTCCCCTAAAGTAAATAGGCATAATAGGATAAAAAAAATTCAAAATTTACTATGAAGTGCATTTTTTCATTAGTGTCATTTCTTTTGGATGTAGTGTCTACAGATAGCTGTAATTGTTTCTTACTCAAAACTGAAAAGAGTGTTTTATATTTTTAATGATTCATTTCCTTAAACTAAAGAGAGATGTAGATATTTTTAGCCACTACATAGTTTCTTTTTGCATGTGAAAATAAGAACCAATGTCAAGGAATGAACTGCATAAATTTATATCTTCTTTAGGAAAGAGTCTTGGAACCATGTTTAACATTTAATTTCTCATTAAGCCAAAGGGTCACAATAAGTTACATATTATAGTGTGATAATTTGCACCTAATGCATTGTGAAGCAGGAAGCCCAGGCCAAATGGCAATGTAGCCACTGTGAAGATTTACATCATAATTTATAACTCATTATTTCTTATGGAGATGATAAACATTTCAGTAAAATAAAGACAACACCACATAATTTAAACACAAATCTTATCTCCATTCGAAGACAAAATAATTGAAGAAAGGATACAGTCCATTAGCAATCCCAAATTTGTACTTATTTAATGAAGTTTTTAGTCCTTACCAAGTATAAGATATTTGTAAAAAAATGGAATGTATATTTCCTGGTAAGTTAGGAAAAAGAAAACTCAGAAATCCTGTTATTTTGAACTTAACTAATTCAAATGCATGACCATTTGTCTCAAGAGTATGCTTTATTTACAAAAAGGTATTTTAACTGCGAGTGAATAATCTCAACCCATTAATCTCTCAACAAGTATTCATCCTTCTATCCACCATTCTTTATTTCTTTTACTCATTTATTTAACAATATTTCTCTGGTGCCTGTTACATGTCATCCTCTCTGCAATGTGTTGAGTGCACAGAAATTAATAAAATTTGGCCCACTATCCTCAGTTACCCACAGTAAAGAAAAGAGAAACATGGATGAAATCAATTGGAATACTGTGAAAAGAGTGTAAGTCAATAAAGAATGCTTTATGAGGAGTGGCAACTACTTTGCTTGGGGGTGGGGGTAAAGTTCATGAAAGTCTTCCAAGAAAAATTTATGCTTGAGTTTTAAAAAATATTAGGAATTTTTTCAGTGGACAAAAGGACTAAGGATATTCCAGTCTAAAGCACCGAGTTGCAAGATAGCATCGTATGTTATTGGAAATGATAAGTGGTTTGGGAAAGGGTATTTGAGTGAGTGGTGGATGATGAGATTGTGAATCAAGATGGTGATCAGATTAAGAAGGGTTTCATTTACCACAATAAGAATTTGAATTTTAATGCATAAATGTTGGGGTAAAATTGAAGAGTTTTAATCAGGAAAGTGATATTTTTCACTATGGAGACTAGACTAGAGCTAGAAGAAATGGGAGATATTACAAAGAGACCATTTAGAAAGCTCTTGCAACAACCCAGACAAAAAATGATGGGGGTCTGAACTCAGGCAATAAGTGCCTAGTACATGTGCAAAGAACAATGCAGATACAGGCCCTCTGGAACTTCTCCCCTTATTGGATCTCTACTTGGAGCAAACAAACTCTCTCTGAGTTACAGAATGTACAGAAGATATACTTCATCAATCCTGGCTCCATCCTTGAATAACTGTCTAATTTTGGACAAGTTAACTTCTGTGCCTTTTCCAAAGCTGGAATATGGGGATTACACAAAAGACACACACACACACACATATACACACAGACATACATATATATATATATATATATAGATACACACACAATATATGCATACACACACACACACACACACACATATATATATGTTCCTCGACCCAATATGTACATATATACACACACGTACATACACACACATATGCATAAGTATGTATATATACAGGGTGATTGTCACAATTAAATGAGATAATACATGTAACCATGCTTTAAAATTTAGTTATTATTCATTATTACTCAATATTACAGAATTGTGAGCCTTGAGAGATGCATGCCTTTGATACTTAAACAAAAACTATGGTATTGGCATAATCAATATTAAATTATTAAAATTATTATATATATATTTATTAATATATAATAATATTATATATATTATATATTCTTATTATTAAAATCAAAAGAATATCAATAGTGTAATTCCAAATATTAATATTTTTGATAAAACACAATAGTTATGTTTTACCTCTAATCACAAATCTTTTTATGGTAATACTTATGGTTTATATCTCTCTGTCAACACAGTACATAGTTATTGTTCAAAATATGCTTACTGGAGCATTCTCTACATAATTTTTCTTCTGGATTGATGTTCTAACCTTTTTAGGAAAAAAATCTCCATAGTATCTAGCTATCTTATTCCCACTCCCATTCATAGAGGCTTCATGGCAATATTTCACATTAAAGATGTTCAAATTAAACATTCAAATTGTAATTGTGCTTTGTCTTTTGGACATATATTTCAGTTCAGCTTTCTGTTTTCCTTCTTTGCATTACATTCAGTTATTACCATCATGCACTATTTGTGTGGCCTTTGGTAAATTACTTAATCTCTCTGAAACTCAGTCTCTTAGTTTATAAAGGAAGACGTATTTATAGTATCTAACCCACAAATATGTGATGGAAAATAAATGTAATAATTTTTGAAAAGTGCTTAGCATAATACCTAACAGAGCAATTACTCAAGAAATGTGGTTGTTATTTCATGATTCTCTCTAGGATTAATTAACCCCACATTATTGGTGAATAATATCAATTAGAAATTAGCATTACTTGCTGAGCATTTAGTGGGAGATTGTTGCCATGTTTCAAGAAGGAAGTTTTGTCTGAATGAAAGAGAGCAGTCTGAATGGCAATAGTTGGGACCTCCCTGACAGTCTATTCTCAGAAATAATTAGAGATGACTGAGAAAACTGAGAGCTGGAACCCCACTTCTAGGTGTTTCTGTCATAGAGACAGAATAAGAGCAGAAACTTTTGGAAATGGGCCATATGATGGGTGGAGACCAATGAGAGAGTGTCACTGAGTGGTTCAGCGAGATAACCAGGTCAGATAAATAAAAAGCAAAATAGAGTGACTCGATAATGTAGTAGGTTAAATGTCTGACTCTGCCATTTAATAGTTTTGAGATCTTGGACAAGTTACTTAATCTCTGTAAATCTTAGTCTCCTTATATTTAAAAAGTGAATAATAATATCATATACCTCAATTGGCTATTAAAATAATGAATAATGTATGTCATGTACAACACCTTTCATATATTAACTATACAATAAAATGCAAATAATATAACTTTTGTCACTTAATCCCATCTACCCATTAGAGAAATCAACACTCTAATACTGCACATCTTTTTCTCCTTAATCTAACCTATGGCCTACCCTCCTTCTAATGAATCCCTAAGGCAGTCTGACGTTAGGACATTTAAGAAATTGCATTTATCTGAGAAACGTAAATATAGACCATCAATAATGTAATTCCAAATTATGTTTTTCTTAAAACATGTTTTTTCCAAGAAACTTAATTATCAACCTTTTAGTTTCTTTTGAATTATATACTTGAGCAATCATCAAACTATACATATAAATGCTATAAAATTCTTACTTTTTAATTGTCCTCTAGTATGCCTCAAATTGGTGGTGATATTTGCCTTGTTTTGTTCACTGCTCTATACCCAGCAACTAGAGCAGTGACTGGTACCTAGTAGGTTCTTAATCACTAATTGAATGAATTCACTCAGACTGACTTCTCCCTAATGTATACAAATAAACTATTTCAAAGTACAAATATGTAATAATCTTGAGAATATTGATAAATTTCTAGCAAAATAATTGAAGTTACTAACAGAATAGTACGTATACATGAAAAAATCACAAATATAGCCTATATATCTGTTGACTCAGATTTGGGTTCCTGGACCCAATTTCAATGTGATAGGGAAGTTCCTCATACCTCCAACAAGCAATGCTCCAATACCAGCTGGGCATCCTACAATTGAAGTCAATGCTGACACTGTCTACCTGGGCATAGTGTCAGATCTCACAAGTTAAGGGATCTTACAAGACTGCCCCTTCTCACTTCAGGCACCAATCACAAACCCAGATTATTACCTGTGCTTCTGACCAACCAGCTAGAGAGATTGGAGGTTCCAATAACTCCCTCCTTGCACTTCAGATGCCAGTCCCATTTCCAGATTATTACCTGTACTTCTGACCCACTGGCTATAAATCAGAGGTTCCCATGACCCCCTCCTCAGGTTCGATTAATTTACTAGAGCAGCTCACAGAATTCAGAGAAACATTTTACTTACTAGATCACTGGTTTATTAAAAAAGGCTGTAACTCAGGAATAGTCAGATGGAAGAGATGCATAGGGCAAGGTATGGGGAAAGGACACAGAGCTTCCATGCCCTCTTCTAGGTGTGCTACTCTCCCAACACCTCCATGTGTTCACCAACCCAGAAGCTCTCTGAACCCTGTCCTTTTGGGTTTTTATGGAGGCTTCATTATGTAGGCATGATTGATTAAATCATTGGCCTTTGGCGATTGACTCAGCCTCCAGCCCCTCTCCCCTCCTTGGAGGTCAGGGGGTAGGACTGAAAGTTCCAACCCTCTAATCACATGGTTGGCTCCCCTGGCAACCAGACCCCATCATTAAGTGTGTCAGAAAGACACTTTATTAGCATAACAAAAGACATCTTTGCCTGCTCTCATCACTTAGGAAATTCCAAGGGCTTCAGGAGCTCTGTGCCAGAAACTGGAATGAAGACCAAATATATATTTCTTATTATAAATCACAATATTGCAACCCAACATCATCATCCATTTTTAAAACAGGCTGCAAACCTCTGTGCGTGTCTTTATGCTTTCAGATCCATAAAACACACTAGAGACAAAGCAGATAGATGGCTGTGGCCTGAATTCAGAAAACTGAGCGACTGCTGAGCAACTCAGTAAAATTTCTGCACAATTATAAATTATCCCCAGAGCGATCCTACAGTGAAAGTTCCATTCTTTCGAGTGAAAGCTGGCATTTACCATATAAGAAGATTTCTTAGGCCATACCCCTTAAACACTTGCTATTTACTTCCCATCCTCTCATTTATCTGATCTATCCTTCACCGTAAGTGTTGGGTCCTTCAAGAAAGAACCACGGGAGATGTGAATTTTTTAAAATATTATACTGTGTATTGTTTTTGAAGATTTGTTTTAAAACATGTAAAAATATATAGGTATGAATATTATTCATAAACAACTTTCCCACTCCACAAACTAAATGCAATATGGTATGACAATATTGTTTAGTTTTCCTCATTATTTTATTGTATAACATGGATTAATAGTGACTAACGACCACTTAGATAATGACTCATCAAGGGAAGTTCTTTATGTCAGGTAGCATAGGTTAGGAGGAAAAAATTCTTCATGATGCTAAAAGGAAAATCTTATTGAAAAGTGAAAATCGCATGAATTTAGAACCCACATTTGATCTATATGGTCAACTACTTTGATTATTTTAATAAATGAGATTATTGTTTTGGCATAATATAGAAAGAGTTATAGAGAATTTTAGTGATCTACAATAAAATTTCTATTAACTAAGGTGTCCACATATTGGAATATTCTGGCTATTCGATTTTTCTTAAGAAAAAAATCTTAACTCCAAAACCTTTTGTTGAAGACCATTTCCAATATACTCGTCCACTTTGCAGCATTTTTAATATCATATTAGCAACATATTTTGATAATTTTTGATGATTAGAAGTCTTATGGTTTCTCTGTCCCAATATTCTCTGTAGGTAGAGATGATATAAGAGGCTGAACTGGATGTATTGAGAGCCTCAGACCTCTCTTGATGTGCTTTTGCTTGTTTGTCTACTTTGAAAAAAATACTTGCATCTAGTTTATGGATTTATTATGAAATTTAGTTTAGACAGGTATGCAGAAACTCTATATAAAAATTTATTCAAATGTAAGGTATATGTTCACGCAATAACAATTATTGAATACTTAAGTGTGCTATATGCTATGAAAAGGAAGAGGTCATGAGTGATTAAATGTAGCTTGGGTCCATTTGCCTCAATCAGTTTCCTGAATTATGTCTAGTTATTTCGTAGAGAATAAAGCATTAGTGGATTACCTTTGTATTTATTAGGAAATAGGCGGGTTTGGGTATTTTGTACAGAGGGCTTGTAGTAGAAGGCAAAACGATCACAGATGCTTCACATCCCTGTAACCATGCCGCTCCTCTACAATGAGACTTTGCAGCTCCTCTCATCAAGAGGTGGAGTCTGTGTCTTGAATCTATCAGGTTCAAGATGTAGACTTGGTCATATGACTTACTTTGGTCAATAGGACAATAGCAGACATGACACAAGCCAAAGCTTGAAAACTGTTGGGGCAACAGAGCTTGCCCTCTCTTATTCCTCCTGGGAAAACTGCAACTATTACCACGTGAAAGAACTTGGGCTAGCCTGCTTAAAAATGAACAACAACATGGCCAAGTTTTCTCCATCACACCTGGTGACAGGCAGCCAACTGCCGGAAATGTAAAAGAGACTATCAAACTGTAGCAGCTACAAACACATAAGGGCGCACAGTTGACACAACAGAGACAAAACATCCGAGATGTACCAGGCTGAAATTGCCTACCCACAGAATCATGACTAAACAAACGTGCTGTTTCTTTTAACTACAAAGTGTTAGGTTGTTTGTTCAAACCAAAGTAAATTAATAAAAGTCTATATGCCTATGTCAATACTTCTCCAACTTTAATGGGCATGTGAATTACCTGAAGATCTTGTTAAAATGCAGATTCTGATTCAGTAGGTCAGGATTGGGGTCCAAGTTGCCGCATTTTTAATGAATTCCAGAAGATGACGATGATATTGTTCCACTGAACACATTCTCATTTATAAGGTCCTCTGTGATAGGAGACACAAAATGGTTAATAAAAACACAAGCTGCTCTAGTCAATGATGTCCATGACTCTGATCAAAAAAATAAATTCATCTTAAATATAAATAAATTTATATTATCTTTCCACCTAGTGTAACAGATAAAAACTCCAACCTCGAATACAACACACACACACACACACACACACACACACACAACACAAATTCCTCACTTCCTTGCCAGAATGCAGTGAACATACAGAGACTCTTCAAAGTAGAAGGCTAGAAAACCACAGTACCATGCAAATAAAATGATAAATAATAATTACCTGACAGCAGAAGTATTTCAGGAACAAAACTGCATTGTAATAAATTTTATTTAAAGTCTTGTTTAAATATCTGAACTTTAAGCAATTAGACTTCCTGTTCTCATTGAGCTTACAAAGTAGTGCTTGGTTTGGGAGTATATATAGTCACATTTTCTTTCATTCATTTATCCTAAATGAATAAGTTGCTGCATTTTTGAAGTTCTAAATAAATTTCCCTTGCAAGTATTATTGTGGAAAGACATGAAGACTGAGTGGATCTCACTTAATTACTGCAATCAGGATTGTACAACTCATGGTTAGCAAAATAAGAAGAATCTAAGGGATATTCCTATCTGGTTTTGCTACATTCTACAGAAGAGGAGAAGAGTTTGCTATTTGACATTTTTAAATTTTACACTTTTGAAAAGTACTTTAAATGAATTTGAGGTAAAAAGGATCAGACAAAAGTTAATACTGACACAAATCCAGCTCTTTCCAGACCATAAGTAAAAGCTGAATTAGATGATGCTAAGATCACGTCCAATCTCACATCATGAGATTCCACGAATTTTCTGAAGAAGTGCTTAACTACAACAATATGTGGTGTTTAGAAATTGCTGCTAGTGGTGCTCATTAAGAAGAATTTTTCAAATTTAACAAATAAGAAGATAGTTATTAAGTTGAAGAATATCTAGTCATTTTGATTTTACTTCAAAAATTCTTGTTTGTTCATAAAATAAAGGAATACTAAGAATAATTTTTAAGGTAGTTTAAAAGTATGTGATAATTTATTTATCTGTAAGTAAACATTTTATTTACGTAGAGATTTCAACCCTACATCCCTACCAACACTACCACTACACACTATTACATATACAAACACACTCACATAATAATGGAGAAATTTTAGTCAATGTAAAATTTCTTAACAGCTTTATTGAGATAAAATTCACATACTATGAATTCACATACACCCATGAAAACTGTGTAATAATTTTTGGTATTAATTAACAACATTACATTATTAATATTTTTAATTACAGAAGAATATATATAACACAAAATTTGACAATTTAACCATTTTTAAGTGTAAAATTCAGTAGCATTAATTATATTCACAACGTTATGCTTCCATCACCACTACCCATTTCTAAAAATTTTCATCACCCTAAACAGAAACTACATAACAATTAAGCAATAACTCCCTATTCCGTCGTGCTCCCAGCCCCCAGTAACCTCCGATCTATTTTCTATCTGTATGAATGTTTATTTTAGATACTGCATATAAGCGAATTTATAAAATATTTGTCCCTTTGTGTCTGGCTAATTTCACTTAGCAAACGTTTTCAAAGTTTATCCATGTTGTGGCACGTATCAGAACTTCATTCCTTTTTATGGCTAAATAATACCCTATTGTATATGCGCAGCACATACGTTTACCCAGTCAACTGTTAATGGACACAAACTGTTTCCAACTTTTGGCTATTATAAATAATGTTGCAATGAACATTGGTGTGCAAGTATCTCTTTGAGACCCTGCTTTCACTACTTTTGGGTATATACCCAGGAGTATTACAGAGTTATATGCTAATTCTATGACTATCTATTTGAGGAATTGCCAAATTGCCTTCTATAGCTGCTACATCATTTTATATTCCTAATAGCAATATACAAATGTTCCAATTTCCCCACATCCTCATCAACACATTTTTTTTGTGTTAAAATCTACCCTTTTAACAAATTTTTAAGCATATAGTACAATATTTTAACTATATGTGCATTGATTTACTGCATATCTCTGGAAATTTTTCATCTTGGATGACTGAAATTCTATATCCATTGAACAGAAACTTCCCACATGTTCCCTGCTTAGCCCCTGACAAACACCATTCTGCTTTCTGCCTCTACGAGTTTGAATAATTCGTATACCTTATTTAATTGCAATCGTTCAGTATTTGTCCTTCTATGACTGGCTTATTTCACTTAACATAATGTCCTCAAGGTTCAGCCATGTTGTAGCATATGATAGAATTTCCATACCATGAATGTATATATTATGCATTGATGAACATTTAGGTTGTTTGTGTCTCTTGACTATTGAGAATAATGCTGCAATAAACATGGGAGTGCAAATATCTCTTCAAGATCCTGCTTTCAATTATTTGGGGTAAACACCCAAAAGTATGATTGATGGACCATATGGTAGCTCTATTTTTCATCTTTTGAGAAACCTCCATGCTGTTTCCATAAGAGTAACACCATATTATATTCTCACCACCAATGCAGTGCATAAGGGTTCCAATTTTTCAACATCTGTTAATTTTATTGAGAATTCCTTGTATATGATGAGTTGCTTCTTTCTTGCTGCTTTCAAGATTCACTCTTTGTTTTTAACACCTTGATTATAATGTGTCTTGGTGTCCATCACTTTGGGCTTTTCCTGCTGTTAGTTCATCTTGCTTCTTGGATTTACCGATTCATGTAATTCATAAAATTGGGAAGTTTTCAGCCATTATTCTTCAAATATTCTTTCTGCATCTTTCTCTTTTTTCTCCTTCTGGGACTCCCATGACGTGTATGCTGGTCAGCCACTTAACATGTATGTTCCTGTACCACAGGTTCTGTTTATTGTTCTTCATTCACTTTATTTCCTTCATTTTACTTAAGCTCTGTTTGCTTTTCTTCATTCTTTACTCTTTTTGCTCTTCAAACTCAATTATTGCAATTTTCTTGTCTTCTATTTTGCTACTTTTTCCTCTGTCTGCTCAATCTGCTGTTGAATCTTTCTATTGAAGTATTAATTTCAGTTATTGTACTTTTCATCTCCAGAATTTCTGTTTGATCCCTTTTATAAATACTATCTCTTTATTGATATTCTCACTTTGTTCATACATCAATTTGCTTCAGTGTTGTAGCCATGTTTTTCTTTAGGTCTTTGAGCATATTTAAGACAGTCATTTTAAAATCTTTTTCTAGTAAGTCTGATATCTGTTATTTTGTTTTTAATGGACCAAATTTTCCTATTTTTTGCATGCCTTGTGATTTTTTTTTTGTCAACGATTAGACATTTAAAAATTAAGATTTTCTAACTCTGGAAATCACATTCTCCCCCTTCTCCAGAGTTTGTTTTTGTTGCTGTTGTTGCTGCAGGCTGTAGTAGTCTATTTGTTTAGATACTTTTCCAAACTCTTCTTGTAAAAACTGTATTTCTTGTCGTGTGTGTTGACTGAAGTTTCTATTCTTTTAGCTCATATTCAGCTCATGCTTTGACAGAAATTTTCCTGCATGCCAAGTTCTACAAAAAAAAAAAAAAGAAAACAAACAAACAAAAATAGAAAATAAAAACAAGCACTTCTCCTAGTGTATGCAGATTAGCTCTGGCTGGGGAATTCCTTCAACTCTTAGCCAGTCTTGCACCAAGTATAGAGATGAGTCTGAGGTGAAAACTTAGGGTCTAGTCTGTTCTTCTCTGAGTATGCATATTGCCCTTGGCATGTATGTGGCTTTTGAAATTCTCCCACATACACATGTGGTTTTGATATTCCTAATTTCCAAAAAAGTCTCTCCCAGCTTTTACTCTGAGCCTTTTGTATATATATATTGTTATGTCTTGATATCTTTTGCCCTAGGAATCTTCAGTTTATGATTTCACTTTGCAGCATTTTTTAACAATGTCTGCAAATTTTCCAGCCTGGGTTCCAAATTAGGTGAAACAGAGATAAGTCCCTCACATCAGTCCTTCAGAAAGTCCCCAGACATGTTAGAATAGACATACACAATAATTTGCAAATTAGATATGATCTGCTTCCTCTGGAACCAAGGAGGAGGGTCCCATAGTGGGACACAGGCTGGCACTGCTTTAAAATTTTCACTGCTTTAAAAACCGCCAGTGCACAAGGGTGTGGGTGAGGCAAGGGCAAGTAAAAATGTCACAAAACTTTCCTACCACTTTCAAATAGCCTTCTTTTTTCAAATTCAGTGTTTGCTTGGCAACTGTAAACCTTTGACTGTTTTCTAGAGTACTGACAATGTTGGTTCTCACAGTTCCTACTAGTGTTTTGATGTTTCTGTGGGGGAATGAGAACTTGGGCTGCTTATTCTGCCATTTTGCTGCTGTCATTTCTCTGCATAATTTTAACTTGAGCTTTAAGAATCCATGTTTAAATAAACCATATCAAGCTAAAGCAAAAATGTTTCTACCAGATGTCAAAAACCCAGAAATAACAAAATTAAAACCACCAAATCAATAAATAGAATTTAGTGAGAGTTTATTGTGCATATAAGAATAGTTCACAAACTGGGATCTTTCAAAATCAAAGACTGATATTAAACTCGGAGGCATGAAGTTACAAGATGGCTTATAAAGTGAAAATGAGGAAACTGCTGACCTTTACAATGATTGGTTATTACAGTGGGAGTCTCTGGATGGCAGGGGATTTGTTAAAAGTGCTTATCTCATGACTTAAGTTTTTTTTTTATGATTGTCAGAGGCATATACAAGAAATAACCTAAGTTAAGTTTCGCTTATGTTTATGAAATAAGCTGGATTTAGTTTTGCTTACATGAGTTAAATGGCTTTGTCTACTCAGGAAATTCTCAAGTCCAGTCCCAATTTTATATTTAATTTTAATAATTCCCCCCTTCTGGTCACTCTCTCAGCTTGCTGAGAGAGTGACCAGCTAGTATAATGTTACTCTTTGTTACTGCTGTTGATATAGCCAGGCTGAAAAATCACGTATTCACTGTTTCTGCTAATTGAATATTTGTGTAGTTGCTATTACCAAAAGTTGCATTGTCATTATGGACATAGGCTGTCAAATTATTGAGTTCTTCAAGTTGTCTAATCGTGATAGATATCATTTGATGTGTGAGTGGCTGCTGAAAGGCATTTAAAATCCTTCCAAGAAGCAAATATGGTAACTATAACAAGAATAATAGCCAGGGATTGAAAGATTCTCCAGAGCAGAGATTCCCAGGAGCCAAAATGTAACCAGTTAAATAAATCAAATGGGTTATAATCAGATTCAGGTTTTACCTTTCTAAGTCAATTTACATTTTTTAGGGACAATGTATAATTGGATTTCAATTTCTTCTGAGTTATTTACATAGGCACAATGTGATGTATTAGCAATCGTATATCCTTATGATTACTTAGGACAGGATGAACATGAGGATGTTTTATTTCAGGAGATTGTGTTTCAGGTGAACTTCCACCTAAATTAGGCCTCTATATCATGTGAACAATCAAGTAATTTCATGAGAGACATTTCTATGGAAACAAAAGAAAAACAAAAGTTAATAGTTTGAGCAAATTATAAATTAAGTTTTTGAGTTTGGAGAACAACTAGTTGAGAAAATTTCTGGAATTGACTTTGAAGCATCTTTAGATAGTGGAATGAGGACGCAGTTTCAGTCTGACAGATTTTCCTAGTTTGCAGTTTGACTGTCTTTGATGATGTCATTGGGTGTTCTGACGAACTCTCTTGAGTGGCCCATATAGCAGCAGGAATGAAGGTTGTCCATATATGGTCTGTTATGATGTTTTCTCTGAAGTTTACAAGTAGATAACACAATCTGAAAGATAATTAACAGGACTAGAATCTGATAATAGGTACATTATATTTTTCTACTGAAACAAAATATTTTTGTAGTTATCCCATTTTTATCAAAGATATTTACAGGGAAACTAATTTGCTTGTAAAATAAGTCTAGTCTTATTAAACATGGCTTGATTATTTACACAAATGTAGTAAGAATAATCATATTCATATTCTCAAATATGACATTTCAGTCAAAGCTTTGGTAATATCCAAGGGGCTTTATTGGCTCCATAAAGTCAACCTTAGTTCTTCAAAATTGTCTGGTAATAAAGAATTTCAGAATAGACCTTTAAAGTCTCTTTATGCTAAGAAGCCACGCTAAGGAGTTAAATAATTGTGTCCTATTACAAAAATAAGAGATTCTTATTAAACTTATATAAATACATATATAGTCATGAAAAACAAGAATATTTAATAAGAGTTTCTGAATTCTGGGGGATAAGGTAGAAAGAAAAAGATAAATATTTCAACTTTGTTTGCAAAAGTGTAGTCTATCTAATTGCTGTAAGTTGTAGAAAGCTTAAAAGAGAGAAGAAAAAGATGTCCTTTAAATCTGGAAAACAAAGCATTAAAGAATCAGTAATACTTTAAGTGAAGTCACAAAAATTATAATCATCTTCATCAGTTTATCAGTCTCATATAATTAATTCTTGTTTTGCTTCTTGGCTTAGCAGCATTATAAATCAATTAGTTTTCCATTAGAGTTTTAGAAATTCTTACCCAGTTTAGTGTTGTGATCTTAAAGTTATCAGAAACCTATATTTTAGAGTACTTGTCGGGGTCTTTCTCATGAATCTCTTTGAAAATGAAGCATTTTTGCCTGTAGTTGATTATAAATGCTTTCAGAGAAGAATTGAGGATAAACAATAACTATCTATGAACAACAAAAGACTTAAAAATAGCCATGGTTAAAGATCTGGTGAGAGTTCATACACACAAAAATATGATGTAATTGACAAGTAAATCTGGTTATTTTTGGGATATACAATATTTTAAGATGGCTGGAATTATGACTGATAGCATTATACCAGGACATATCAGATTTTAGGAATTTCATATAATTTCTTAATTACCTATTTTAATGATATATATTCCATATAAATATGATCTAAGAAGGTTAAACTTTAATTTTTATTTGACAGTGTTTCACATGAAACTTAACATATCAAATAAGCCTAAATAAATTAAAATTTCTCTTTTTATATGGAGAGACAGCAAATATTTTGAAATCTTCTAGGGGCTCTCTGGAAAACCCAAAAGTTAGTCTGAGGTCAAAAAGACTTTATTCAGAATTTTGTTTTGGGAGTTTGTCAAAAATTTCAAAAGGTTTAAAACACTTAATCAAATAGGAGCATAAGTCACTGTGAAATAATACTTGGTTATCCATTCAACCAAGGTGACAATGAAAAGATTTCAAAGACAAATACAGAAAGTTATATAGTTGTAAAAAACCTTACTACTTTTAATGTTGAAAAGACTTCATTGGGCCAGCCCCGTGGCTTAGCGGTTAGGTGTGCATGCTCCACTGCTGGCGGCCCAGGTTCGGATCCCGGGCACGCACCGACGCACTGCTTCTCCGGTCATGCTGAGGACATGTCCCACATACAGCAACTAGAAGGAAGTGCAGCTATGACATACAACTATCTACTGGGGCTTTGGGGGAAAAAATAAATAAAATTATTAAAAAAAAAGAAAACTTTAAAAAAAAAAAAAAGAAAAGACTTCATTTTTTCTAAGTAATCCAAGACCTGATAAAGACAACTTGGAGCACAGGAAGTATTTTCTAAGACACAGAATCTTTGTTTCCTAGTTAGATTACATTATAGGTAAATAAAAATTTTTTACAATCTTTTATTAAGAGCAGACCAATAATCTAAGACATTTTGTGATTTTAACAGAGAGAAAATTAAATTCTAATTTTGCTCAGTACATTACTGAGCTCATGTCACAAAAAATCCTTATAAATAAATCTATTCAAGTTTAGCCATCTTTGACAACATAATATTTTTCCCCACAAAGCTTTCTGCCACTCTCTATATCCATTTAGATTTTGTCTTATTCTCTTTCCTTTCTTATTATAGAACAACCAGTCATTTTACGTTAGGCATGATTACTCTTTTTTCTTAACAAAAACACATCCTATATTCCTTGCATACTCTTCATAAAAAATACATCTCATTTTCTTCCCATATTTCGTATACAATGTTGTTTCTCTTCATTCATTCTTCCAAGTAGTTTTATTTTTACATATTGATTATAATTTTTAATAGTTTTTTTTTGTGTGTGTGTGAGGAAGATCAGCCCTGAGCTAACATCCATGCCAATCCTCCTCTTTTTGCTGAGGAAGACCTGCCCTGAGCTAACATCTATTGCCAATCCTCCTCCTTTTTTCTTTCCCCTTTCCTCCCCAAAGCCCCAGTAGATAGTTGTATGTCATAGCTGCACGTCCTTCTAGTTGCTGTATGTGGGATGCCGCCTCAGCATGGCTGGACAAGCAGTGCATCGGTGTGTGCCCAGGATCCAAACCCGGGCCGCCAATAGCAGAGCACACGCACTTAACCACTAAGCCACAGGGCTGGCCCCCTGACTATAAATTTTAGTTGTTAGTAATTTTTACTTTCCTGGGAAAACTAGGAAGCGGGCAATTGTGAACTGTCTATAATACGTTAGCATCCTGGAGTAGATTAGTAATGTATAAATGCATGATTATAGAAACTTACACTTTTTTTCCTTAAGGAAGATTTGCCCTGAGCTAACATCTGTGCCAGTCTTCCTCTACCTTGTATGTAGGTTGCTGCCACAGCATGGCTGGTGAATGGCATAGGTCTGTGCCCAGGATCTGAACTTGCAAACCTGGGCCACCGAAGTGGAGCGTGCTGAACTTAACCACTACGCTACGGGGCTGGCCCCCCTAAAAACATAATTTTTAAAGACATGTTTTTATACTATAATTTTTTAGTGTGGCATATGACATTTATTAATAGATTCAAATATCTTTTGTGTATCTGTAAAAAATTAAGAAGCCAAAAGTAGATAAACTTAAACTATATATAGAATTTAAATGTCTCAGTGTATTATCTTATTTGGAAATGATTTAGATATTCAATGACTATTCATTATTTAGTTTAACTTAGTATAAGCATTTATCTTATTTACATCTATTTAAATTGCTTGTTTTTAACAATTATGCTTAGATTAGACGTCAAACAGCTAACCATTATCTCAAGTTATTTTTCTTATTGACAAATTTTATAACATAGGGTTAGAAATAGCTTAATTGACTAGCAAACCCAGGTAGGAAAAGTTGTGTTTGCACTACATTTAATGTTGACAACTCTGAAGACATGCCTGCTTTTATTAAACCAGCAAACTTAAATTAGCTTTTATTTATCAAAGTTTATCCCAGATCATGTGAACCTGAAAAACCTTTAGGTTAGTTTTTATATTTCTGAGAGTTTTAGGAATACTTAATGTATATAAGCATTTATTTTTCTTTAAGCCAATTAAATAGAACTCTTAAAAATATCACATATACATAATATACATACATACATGGATATATATAAACATATAAACAGATACAGAGATCTCATAGCTTTTATTTAAAAATTTTAGCCATGCCTCAGGTACAACAGTACAAAACTCAAAAGAATAGCTGGCTCCAAATTGTGTTTCCGACAGATGGTCTAAGCTATGGTTACTTACTCAGATCGCCAAAAGTTTTTTACTAAAGATTTTTTATTCGTATGCAGTCAGGATTGTTTTAGAGCTATTTTTGGAGTCATTTTATCTTTTAGAAGCTTCTGTATACCAATAAAGGAATACATTCTATTGTCTCTGAGGGCTTTGAGACCTTCTCTTTTCAAGGGTGCTCCTTATGTGGACTATCTCATCTAAGTTAAAGTTTCCCAAAAGTGTCCAGTACAATTTCTTTTTTTTTTTTTAATAATTTTATTTTTTTTCCCCCAAAGCCCCAGTAGATAGTTGTATGTCACAGTTGCACATTCTTTTAGTTGCTGTATGTGGGACGCGGCCTCAGCATGGCCGGAGAAGCGGTGCGTCCTGCGCACCCGGGATCCGAACCCGGGCCGCCAGCAGCGGACCGCGCGCACTTAACTGCTAAGCCACGGGGCCGGCCCTCCAGTACAATTTCAAATTATCCAAAAGTTCACCCATTTTCCAAAAACGCACACAATCCTGATCTGTAGTAGGTATACATAGAGGAAGCAGGAGTTTTCAACTAAGGTGGAGAAAGACTTTTAGATCAGGTGGAACCCATCTTTGCCTTTAGATTTCTTAAGACATTTTATCTATGAGAGGCCCTGTTCCTTAAAAGCTGTTCCAAAACACAGAATAGAATAGGGTGACTTACCAAGAAGCTCCAACAATCAAAATACAAGTATGTGCAATAAAGTTGGAGTGCTCAAAACACAAAGAGAGTGGAGCTTGGATCCAAGAGAGGCTTACCCATAAACTCCGTGGTCAGCAACAAAGTAGGGAGCTTAATGAGTTCTGTGGGTACCAGCACCTAGTTTGCTCATTGGCCTTGGAGTCATTGGAGGTATTCTAAGGGTCCCACTTCTGATGCCAGAAACTGTCAAAAATACAGAAATGGCAAAAATAAAACCACCAAATCAATACATAGTATTTAGTGGTAGTTTTTATGCATATAAGAACAGTTCTCAAACTGGGAGCTTTCAAAACAAAGACTGATATGAAGCTCAGGGGCATAAAGTTACAAGATGGCTTATAAAGTGAAAATGAGGAAGTTATTAAGCTTTACAATGGGTTATTACAATGGGGGTTTCCAGGAAGCAGGGGATTGGTTAAAAGTGACTATCTCATACTATTTTTAGAAAGATGACCTAAGTTTCTTTTGTGATTGTCAGAGGCATTTACAAGAAATAATCTAAATTAAGTTTTGTTTATGTTCATGAAATAAGCTATATTTAGTTTTCCTTACATGGCTTAAATGGTTTTGTCTGCTCAGGAAATTCTCATGTCTGATCTCCATTTTTTATTGAATTTTAACACAGACTAGAGAATAAATAAATATTCCACTTCTGTCTGAGGCATGTATGTATCAGTATGCATTTTTGTGGGGGTGATGTTATTCTGTTTATTTATTTTATTTATTTATTCGATTATTTTTGTGTGTTTGTGATCAGCCCTGCGCTAACATCCATGCCAATCCTCCTCTTTTTGCTGAGGAAGACTGGCCCTGGGCTAACATCTGTGCCTATCTTCCTCCACTTTATATGGGACGCCGCCACAGTATGGCCTGACAAGCAGTGCCTCAGTGCGCGCCCAGGATCCGAACCCAGGCTGCCATCAGCGGCGCATGAGCACTTAACCACTACGCCATGGGGCTGGCTCCTTTATTTATTTATTTTATTAAATAATTTGCTTAAATTAGAAATTTGAACATGATAAATATTTCTTATCCATACAAGTTATAATTTCTGATACCTTTTCCCATGATGAGTGTTGGGAAATTTATAAACTACAAATATTTCACCCAGGAGCATTTCTGAGACAAAAGGCACTTTATCGAAATTAAAAATAAAACCATTCAAGTGCCTAGTATGCATCAGGCACCATCCAAATGTTTCACAGACTTTATCACATTTATCTTTACAACAACTTCATAGTTTTACAGAAATTTGTAATGAAGGAAGTTATGCAACTTTCCCAAAGTTACACCACTGGTAAATTGGAAAATCATGTTTAAACCAGGTTTTCTAATTTAAATCCTAATTTGCAGTCTATAATCCCACAGCTGACTGTTATTTTCTTATCTGTTTTTTAAATAGGATTTAATATGACATTATAAAAACATGGAGAGAAATGTGAAAATAAGAACATCAGTTTAAGGAGAGCCCAACCTTTTAAAGTAAAAATATATGCAATGGCTCTTGAGAGAGAGAGTAGAGAAGCCTTATATTTTTTTCAGTATTGTCCATTGTCAGTTGTACAGAACTCATACACCATATCTTGTTAATCATACTCACTTTTTGTTGCTTTTCTATGGCTATTTCTGTCAATATTTACATAACATCACTTAACAGAACAGTAGTAAAAATAATGAGCCTAAAGATTCAAGATTGTGTAACTATATAATACAAATATATCCAATATATCAGTTGGAAACTCTTTAAACTGACAAGCCACTGTTATTTAACTGCTTCTTTCTAGCAACAAAATCATAGTAATTTCTGCCCCTACTACTGTAAAGCCATTTACTCATATTTTGCCAGGCAGGCTAGACTTAAATGACAGCAAGGAAGAAAAATGCACATGCACATAGAGAAAAGAATGATATGATAATAGCAACTGAGTAGTACATTTGCCAACGTTTCTGTCATTTTTGCCCCCCCAAAATTTGATAATCTATCATGGCACTCTTCTATGTTGAGCTTAGATTTCACCTCAGAATCCACCTCAACATAGATCTGCAGACAGCTACTATTTATCAGTAAGAGTTGGCAGATGAGTTCAAGCTTCTTGGCTCTCTCTGGTATAGGATTATCATTTATAGTTGTGTAATACCAATATCTATAGCTTTATAGAACAATGAGTTCAGTGTAAAATTTATTCTATTTCCACTTGGAATTTTGTCATAATAAATTGAATTCTTCATACAGAGGGAGGAAAAAGAAAGAAACCAAAATGAAAAAAAAATAATCTGTAATAAAACTCATTAACAACTATTGAGACAAAGGTATAGGCCTTGCAGTTTATTGGGAAAATGTTGTCTGGTAATATTCTGTTACTAATAGACCAGGACCCGTTCCTCCTCTCTTTCCATTTAAATGTTTTTTGAGGATGTCATGGTAAATTCCTTTGCTCACAGTGTCCAACAAGAAATTCCTCATGGTATTTTTTTAAATTATTATTATTTATTTTTTTATTGAGGTAACATTGGTTTAGAACATTATATAAATTTCAGGTGTACATCATTATATTTCAATTTCTGTGTAGACTACATCATGTCCACAATTCAAAGACTAATTACTATCTGTCACTGTACACATGTGACCAATTACCCTTATTATTCTCACCCTATTGAAACTGAGCCACTTTCTTGCTTTTGCAAGTTCATAATTCAAAAAGTCACTATGAGCTGGAATTGTATTTACAATAAGAGTAATTGAGTTATTGTTAGCTTTTAGAAGAACATACATGTTTAGAAGGCTAGCATAGGTTTATTTTTGTATCAGAGTTCTGTTTTAGGTACTAACACCTAAAGATCAATATTGATCAATATTGACTCTACTATTAGCATGAAATGCTATTTTTAGTCAGCAAAAACCAAACAATCTGACGTCCTCCATTTCTCTTTGTTCCAATCCATCATGATGCTGTCTAATACCAGGAGTGTGCTATTTCCTTCTGTATTGTGGTGAGGGGCTCAAAATGTCAATCAGAGATAAAGAACACACACTACTCCAGTGTGATCACCAGCAGTACTAAAATCTTATCAAGGATACTTTGAAGTACAACCAAAGTAATGTAACTCTGGGCCAATTGACAAGAAACAAAAAGATCAGACAAGAGTAGTGACATCAGCATCATGGCAGAGGGAGTTGTTCCCTTTGTCTCTATCCTCTAATGTACAACAATGTGGACATCCACTAACCAACAGAAGACTCCCTACACAGCACAACAGAATGCCTAAGAGATCCATGCATCTATACATCTGAAGGTGGGTGGACTAAACCTCTGAGGCAGTAGAATTAGGGGAGAAGCCCTCTCCCTCTCCTCTGGCAGCATTGATTCAAGACATGGATTCTCACACCGGTCTGCATGCCTGCAAGCAATAATGGCGGAGGCAGAAAAAAATAGGCACATCTTGCACCCTGCTGTGTCTCCCAGTGGATCCAGTGCATGCGACCTCTCCCCCTCCCCTGACACTGGCCAGGTCTTTCCAACAGTGGGGATAATATACAAAACTTGACTTTTCCCAGCTGGGGTGGGGTGCCCAGACCTGAATTTTCAAAACACACTGGCTAGTATCAGAGACCAGAGTCTGCACAGAGAACAGCAACAACAATCTCTCCCTGCTTAGTCCAGGCTCACCCCCAGGAGTGGCAGGTAGAACCTGCAAACAGAGGCTTCAGGAACCACAGCAGAACGAGTGACCCAGCCCTCATAGGAAGACACTGACACCAGCTCCACCAGCAGCAGGAGCTGCATACAAGTCCCTGGTCCCCCAAAAGCTACAGTGATACACATGAACAAAAATCCTCAGACAATCAAGGAGCAGTAGCTCAGGTGGTGCATGGGTCAATAGCATCCAAGCCAGTGGAGAGCCTGTAGAGAGCCAGTGGAGGAACACAACACCCAGGAGACCCCAGAAGTAGTATAAGTGCTCACAGCCTGGTGGCCACAATGGCAACATCTGAGAGTGCAGTGACATCATAAGCAGCAAGGCACCAGCAGCCTCAGAGGCAAAAGCAGCACAAGGAGCTCACTGATGACACCTCTGGCAGAGGCAGTGGAGGTGGAAAGTGCAGGCTCCCAAATACAACTAGAAGCAGCTCAGAACCAAAGTAACCAAAGCCTTACACAAATAAGAAAGGTGGTTACTACCAAAAATGCATCAGCAGAGGATCAAGTCATCAAACACCATGAAGAACTACAGTAAAACAGCGGAACAGAAAGATAATGACAACTCTGCAGAAACCAAACTTGAAGTCACAAACTTTAAGATTACAATCTAACTGCAAGAGAATTCTCAGCAGAAACCCTTACAGGCTAGGAGAGAGTGGGATGATATATTCAAAATATTGAAAGAGAAAAACTATCAGCCAAAAATACTCTATCCTGTGAAATTATCCTTCAGATACAACAGAGAAATAAAATCTTTCCCAGACAGACAAAAGCTGAGGGAGTTCATAGCCACTAGACATGCTTACAAGAAATGTTGAAAGGAGCCCTCCTACCTGAAACAAAAAGGCAAAGGTATACAAAGCTTTGAGCAAGGATATAGACAGACAGAATCATAAAATTGCTATAGAAATTGCAAGAAAAGTTCTATATCAGAATAGCTTAGTAAGCACAATGATGATATAAAAGATAAAGGGAAGGAAAGCATCAAAAATAACTACAACTACTTCAATGTGGTTACAAACTCACAACACAAAAAAGGCTAATTTGTGACAATAAAAACATAGAAGGGGAAAATGAAAAGCATGGAACCTGCATAGGTTAATGGAGATAAGAGTCTATTAGAAAAATGACTATCTCATCTATGAGATGTTTTACACAAACCTCATGGTAACCACAAAACAAAAACTCAGAGCAGAGTCACAAACCATAAATGAAGAGAAAACTTAGAAAAACATCACAGGAAACCACCAAACTTAAATGCCAGACAGAAATACAATGAAAAAGAAGCAACAGAAATATGGGACAACCTGAAGCAAAAGCTAAAATGGCAGTATTAAGCCCTCATATATCGATAATCACTCAAATTGTAAATGGATTGAATTCACCAATGAAAAGACACAAAGTGGCTGGGTGGATTAAAAAACATGCCAACAATATGCTGTCAACAATATGCTGCCTCCAAGAAACACATCTCAGCCCTAAAGGCAAATATAGGTTCAGAATAAAGGGATGGAAGATGATACTCCAAGTAAATGGTAAGCAAAAGAAAGAGAGTATAGCTATATTTAGACGAAATAGAGTTCAAGATTAAAAAAGATAATAAGAGACAAAGATGGGCATTATGTAACAATAAAAGGGACATCCCATCAAGAAGACATTACACATCAAAATATATGCACCTGACACAGAAGCACCAAAGTATATAAAGCAACTATTAACAGACCTAAAGGGAGAAACTGACAGCAACACAATAATAGTGGGGAAGCTTAACACTGCACACATGTCCATGGATAGATCATCAAGACAGAATGTCAACAAGGAAACAGTGGCCTTAAATGAAACACTAGACCATATGTACTTACTAGAGATATATATAGAACATTCCACCTAAAAATTACAGAATACACATTCTTCTCAAGTGCACATGGAGCATTCTCAAAGATAGACCATATGTTGGGAAACAAAGCAAGTTTCAATAAATTTAGGAAGATTGAAGTTATATCAAGCATCTTTTCTGACCACAATGCTATGAAACTAGAAATAAACTACAAGAATAAAGCAGGAAAAGTCACAAATATGTGGAGACTAAACAACATGCTACTGAACAATAGATAAATCAATGAAGAAATCAAAGGAAAAATCAAGAAATACCTGGAGACAAATGCAAATGAAAACATACCCAAGCAAAACTCATGAGACACAACAAAAGCAGTACTAAGAGGGAAGTATATAGCAATACAGGCCTACTTCAAAAAACAAGAAAAATCTCAAACATCTTACACTATATGTAAAAGAACAAGAAAAAGAACAAAGTCCAAAGTCAGTAGAAAGAAGAAAATACTAAAAATCAGAGAAGAAATAAGCGATATAGAGACTATAGAAACAATAGAAAAGATCAATGAAACTAAGAGCTGGTTCTTTCAGAACATAAAAAACTTGACAAACCTTTAGCCTGACTCACTAAGAAAAAAAGAGAGAAGACTCAAACAAAATCAGAAATGAAAGAGGAGAAATTACAATGGACATCACATAAATACAAAGTGTTATAAGAGAATACAGTGAAAAGCTATAGGCCAATGAATTGGTTAACCTAGAAGAAATGGATAGATCTTTAAACTCATACAACCTCCCAAAACTGAATCAACAAAAAATAGAGAATCTGACTAGACCAATCACAAGTAAAGAGATGGAAACAGCAATCAAAACCTTCCCAGGACCAGCAGTCTTCTCTGGTGAATTCTACCAAACATCCAAAGAAGATTTTATACCTATCCTTCTCAAACTATTCTGAAAATTGAAGAGGATTGGATGCTTCTTAACACATTTTACAAGGCCAATATTGCCTTAATACCAAAACCAAAAAAGGATAACACAAAAAAGAAAAATTACAGACCAATATTGCTGGTGAATATAGATGCAAAAATCCTCAACAAAATATTACCAAATTGAATACAATAAATTAAAAGGATCATACACCACAATCAAATGGAGTTTATTCCAGGGATGCATGGATGGTTAAACATCTGCAAATCAATCAATGTGATACACCACATTAACAAAAAGAATAAAAATTACATGACCATTTCAATACATGCAGAGAAAGCATTTGACAAGATCCAACATCCATTTATGATAAAAACTCTCAATAAAATGGGTATAGATGGAAAGTGCCTCAACATAATAAAGGCCGTATATGACAAACCCACAGCCAACATTATACTTAACAGTGAAAAACTGAAAGCTATCCCTCTGAGAACAGGAACAAGACAAATGTGCCCACTCCTGCCACTCCTATTCAACATAGTACTGGAGATTTTGGCCAGAGAAATTAGGAAAGAAAAAGAAATAAAAGGTGTCCAAATTGGAAAGGAAGAAGAAAAACTCTTGCTGTTTGTGGACAACATGATTCTATATACAGAAAACCCTACAGAATCCACCAGAAAACTGTTAGAAATAATCAACAACTACAGCAAAGTTGCAGAGTACGAAATCAACTTACAAAAGTCAGCTGCATTCTATACATTAATAACGAAGCAGCAGAAAGTGAAATCAAGAATACAATCCCACTTAAAACCACAATAAAAAGAGCAAAATACCTAGGAATCATTTTGACCAAGGAGGAGAAAGACCTATACACTGAAAACTATAAGACACCATTGCAAGAAATTGAAGAAGATATAAAGAAATGGAAAAATATTCCATGATCATGGATTGGAAGAATAAAGATATTTATAATATCCATATTACCTAAAACAATCTACAGATTCAACGCAATCCCAATCAGAATCTCAATGACATTTTTCATTGCAATAGAACAAAGAATCCTAAAATTTATATGGAACAACAAAAGACCCCAAATAGCCAAAGCAAGGCTGAGCAAAAAAGAACAAAGTTGGAGGTATCACACTCTCTGAATTCAAAATACACTACAAAGCTGTAGTAATTAAAACAGCATGGTACTGGCACAAAAACAGACACACAGATCAATGGAACAGAACTGAAAGTGCAAAAGTAAACCCACCCATCTGTGGACAGCTATTCTTTGACAAAGGAGCCAAGAACATACAATGGAGAAAGTCTTTTCGATGAGTGGTGTTGGGAAAACTGGACAGCCATGTGCAAAAGAATGAAAGTAGATCATTAACTCACACCATACACAAAAATGAACTCAAAATGGATTAAAGACTTGAATGTAAGACCTGAAACCATAAAACTCCTAGAAGAAAATATAGGCAGCACATTCTTTGACATAAGTCTTACCAGTATCTTTTCAAAGACCATGTCTACTCAGGCAAGGGAAACAAAACAAAAAAATTAAAAAATGGGACCACATCAGACTAAAAGCCTTCTGCATAGCAAATGAAATCATCAACAAAATGAAAAGACGACCTGCCAACTGGGAGAAAATATATGCAGATCATATATCTGAAAAGGGGTTAATATCCAAAATATATAAAGAACTCATACAACTCAATTATGAAAAAATGAACAAGTTGATCAAAAAATGGGCAGAGGATACAAACAGAAGTTTTCCCTAAGAAGATATACAGATGGCCAACAGGTACATGAAAAGATGTTTAACATCACTAATTATTAGGGAAATGCAAATCAAAACTACAATGAGCTATCACCTCACACCTGTCAGAATGGCCTAATTAACAAGACAAGAAATAAGTGTTGGAGAGGATGTGGAGAAAAGGAACCCTCATACACTGCTGACGGGAATGCAAACTGGTGAGGCAATATGGAAAACAGTATGGAGACGTCTCAAAAAATTAAAAATCGAAATTCCATGTGATCCAGATATTCCACTAATAGATATTTATGCAAAAAAATTGACATAATTCAAAAAGATATATGCACCCCTATGTTCATCACAGCGTTATTCACAATAGCCAAGACGTGGAAGCAATCCAAGTGCCCACCAATGGATGACTGGATAAAGCAGATATGGTATATACATACAATGGAATACTACTCAGCCATAAAAAGACAAAATTGTGACATTTGTGACAACATGGATGGACCTTGATAGTATTATGCTGAGCAGAACATGTCAGACAGAGAAAGACAAATACCATATGATTTCACTCATAATTGGAAGAAAAACAAACTAACACATAGATGAGGAGAAAAATTTGGTCATTACCAGAGGAGAAGGGGGTGGAGGGAGGGCAAAAGGGATAGAGGGGCATGTATGTATTGGAACATAAAAAGCTGGACTATTGGTGGTGAACACAATGCAGTCTATACAGAAACTGGCATATAATAATATACACCTGAAATTTACACAATGTTATAAGCCAATATGACCTCAATAAAATAATTTTTTAAAATATAATAAATAATAAACAAAAAGATCAGACAAGACAATGAATATAAGCTCAGAGACTAAAGTTACATCTACATATGGAAACTCCTCTGATGGTAAATATTCTACTTTATTTTATAATAATGATATCAACTGTGGATGTTTGTTCACTATGGTTATATTTACCCATGTATGTGTACTCCTTCTCTGCGCAACAGAAGCCTGGTAAGAAACCTGCAAAGCTAAAACATTCAGTTGTCCGATTCCCTTCTTACTCCCAACATCAGTCAAATGGGCTGACCTTATATTCCTTTTAAATTTTGTGACAGTTTTGCAATAGCGCTTCACAGGGCTCAGACTGCAATAGCAGTTCAGCAGTTCTCAGACACGTTACTCAGAGTCTGACCAGGCTTTGGCCTCTCAGGGGACCCTAGAAGTAACACGTAATAACATGCTAAGCTGTCTTCTCACTATTTGGCTCATTTCTATCTGGCTGACAAGGCTGTTTGCATCATTTCTGCCCTCATCCTCCAAATGCTCTCCGCTGGCCACACTTTGGCAGGACCTTGACAGTTCTAAGCCAGAACGCACAGCTCCTGAATAACCTTTCACAGACAACAGCATCTAGATCAGCGATTCCCCTGCCATGCTGATGATTTTTTGCTCGGGTAGCTAAGAATCTGTTCAAAAGGTTAAAACTCAGCCAGGCTGCTACTGGGATTCTTTGTCCCCCTTACTCTTACTCCCTTGTGCCTTTCTATCACATTTTAGAGGACGATATTCAGATTCAGCACCAGTGCTCAGCAACAGGAGAATTGTTTACAGCATCTAAGAGTGTCAGAGAACTGCTATATGATCCACTGTGTACCTTTGAGTAGTTTATGGATTAATGGTAAAAACTGTTGAGGCTTTTGGACCACACATAGGCTTCCTGCTCCTTAGGCAAATGTGGTTTGTTTGACTCCTGTTGTTTTTCTTTTTTTTTTTTTTTTTTTTGAGGAGATCAGCCCTGTGCTAACATCTGCCAATCCTCCTCTTTTTTTGCTGAGGAAGACTGGCCCTGGGCTAACATCCATGCCCATCTTCCTCCACTCTATATGGGACACCGCCACAGCATGGCTTGACAAGCAGTGCATCGGTGCACGCCCAGGATCCGAACCTGCGAATCCCGAGCCGCCGCAGCGGAGGGTGCGCTCTTAACCGCTTGTGCCACCGGGCAGGCCCTGTTTGTTTCTTCTTAATAACACATATTTGGTTTTCTTTTTTTCTTTAGAGAAAAAGCTTTCTTATTTAATAGCCTATAATTTGACCACCAAATGACCCTATAAAAAACAATAGCAATGCATATACCTATTTAGAAAATGTTAAATTCTGAGCATAATAGCACATAATGAAAAATAGAAGGTTTGTTTCTCTCTTAACGGTAAATCTATGTGTGTATATATCTTTTATATATTTATACAAAAAGGATTACACTGATAGGTTCTGTTTGTTTTCATTGCTTTTATTAAATGTTGAATAGAATTTAAGGTACACAAAAAGTAATGCATGCACTAAACACCCATATTCTTACCATTTACTTTAAAGAAAATGACAAAAACCTGCATCAATATTGACGTCCCCTGTGTATCACTCAAGCAACCCATGCCCTTTCTTTCTCACTCAGAGATACTCAGAATCCTGAATTTTGTATTTACTGTTCCTCTGCTTTTCTTTACAGATTTATCACATTTTTCCTTAAAAACACTCGGATTTATCATGTTTTTGAAACATATAAAGGAATTATGTTCTATGCATTTTTCTGTGACTTCTTAAGCATTATTTCTTTTTTGTTTAATATTATGTTAGTGAGATCATTCATGTTGATGTGTAGCTATAGTCTATTGTATTAATATACCATAACTTATTTGATCTTTTTCTGCTGACAGGCATTTGATCTATTTCCAGTTTATTTTTTCTGCCAATAGAAACAACGCACACATAAATGTTCGTATGTATATATATTTCCTGTTGGACACAGGTAAGACTTTTTCTAGGCTATATAACTAGGAGTAGAATTTCTGAATCCAATGCTATACACATACTCAATATTATTATGTAATGCTAAGTTGTTTTCCAAAGGTCTATGCCAATTTACACTCCTACTAGCAGTAGTGTGTAAAAGTATGAGTTTACTCCATATCCTCACCAACCTTGATAATGTTAGGCCTGACATTTTGCCACCTTGATGGGTATGAAATGACATCTAGTTTTGGTTTTAATTTGCATTTACTAATTATTATTGACATAGAACATCTTTGTAGACGTATATTTGTCAATTTTCCTCTTTTGTGAAGTGCCTGCTAAGGTCTCTTGTCCATTTTTTCATAACGTTTTTTCTCCTTTTCATATCATTTCGGTTGTTCTTAATACATTCTAGATACATGCCCTTTTTTGGTGATAGGTGTTAACAAACATCATCTTTCTTCCAGTTTCAACTTTGTCTTCTCATTCTTTTGTTGGTGCTTTTTTATGAACATGGGTTCTTAATTTTAATTGATTTTGATTCAAACATCTTTTCCTTTAGGTTAGTTGTTTCTTGTGTGCATAAAAATATCTTTCCCTACCCAAGGTTGTGCAGATATTCTTCTGTATTACCTTCTACAAGCTTTATTTTTTTTCCGTTGACAATTTTATCTACACATTACCTGGGATAGATTATTGTGAATGTTGTAGGTAGAAGCCAAGTTTTATTTATTTTTCATACCAATGTGCAATTGACATAGAATTGTTTATTGAAGATATTGCCTTTCCCCATTGATCTACAGTGACACCCTTGTCTATCTATCTATATCTATCTGCTTATCTGTCTATCTATCATCTATTTATCTATCTATCTATCTATCTATCATCATCATCATCTATCTATCTAATCTATTTCTGACATGTCTCTTCTATTCCATTGGTCTATTTGTCTATCCTTGCATCAAACCCACACCACCTTAATAACTGTAGTTTAATAATACATCTGCATATTTAGTAAAGGAAGTCCTTTGACCACACTCTTCTTCCAGAGTATTTTGGCTATTCCTGCCCTTGTCATTTCTACATAAACTTTTGTATCAACTAGTTAATGCCTAAAGTACTTTTACTTATTTAGTGTTAGGAGGTTTTATATGATATGAATACATGTTCCTCGCCACTTAAATGTCTTTTAAATATATTTTCTAGTTTAAGGCTTGTCTTTCCTCTCTCTTTATGATGTCTTTTGATGAACAGAAGTTGTTAATTTGAATATGATAAAGTCACATTAAAATGGTTTTTATCCAAAGAACTTGAAAACACCAATGTGTAAAGACACATGCACCCCTGTGTTCATTGCAGCGTTATTCACTATAGCCAACACTTGGAAGCAACCTAAGTGCCCATCAAGGGACGAATAGATAAAGAAGATGTGGTATATATACACAATGGAATACTACTCAGCCATAAGAAACAATGAAATCCAGCCATTTGTGACAACATGGATGCACATTGAGGGTATAATGCAAAGTGAAATAAGTCAGAGGGAGAAGGTCAAATACCGTATGATTTCCTTCATTAAGTAGTAGATAATAAGAACAATAAACAAACACATAGAGATAGAGATTGGATTAATGGTTACCAGAGGGGAAGTGGGGAGGGAGGAGGGCAAAAGGGATAATTCGGCACATGTGTGTGGTGATGGGTTGTAATTAGTATTTGGGTGGTGAACATGATGTAATCTATGCAGAAATAGAAGTATAATGATGTACACCTGAAATTTATACAATGTTATAAACCAATGTTACTGCAATAAACAAAAAACGGTTTCTTTTATTTTTAAGGTTTAGAGATTTTGTATTGTTTATGTTTTTGCTTCCTCGAGTTTAAGTTTTTCTTCTATATGTTTTGCATCTGTTTGTTTGTTTGCTTATTTATTTATTTATATTGAGCTAACATTTTCTCACAGTTCTGGAGGCTAAAAGTCCAAGATGAAGGCGCCAGACGGGTTGCTTTCTGGTGAGGCTTCTCTTCCTCACTTACAGACAGCCACCTTCTTGCTGTGTCCTCACATGGCCTTTCCTTTGTGTGGATGCATGGAAAGAGAGATCTGGTGTCTCTTCCTCTTCTCATAAGGACACCAGTCCTATGGGATTAGGTCCCTACTCTTATGACCTCATTTAATCATCTCTTTAAAGGCCCTATCTTCAAATACAGTCACCTTGCAGGTTAGGGCTTCAACATATGAATTTTGGGGGAGGCAGGCAGGCACAATTCAGTCCATAACATCAGCATTTATTTATTAAAATATTCTTTAATCTCTTTCAGTAAAGTTTTGCAATTTCTCCATAAAGGTGTATTTTCTAGTGAGTATAACTTATATTTTGATGCAATTGTAAATATTTTTAATTGCATTTTTTTCCTGTTAGTTTTGGCATATAGAAATGGAATTTAATTTTGTATAGATATTTTTATATCCAGCCATTTGATAAACTTTTTACTTAATTCTATGATCATCCATAAATTATTTTGAGTAGTCTATCTAGGGAATCATGTCATCCTTTCTAGGCCCAATAACTCTAATTTATTTTCTTGCCTTACATTACCGATTAGGATCTTCAGTGCAATGTTGAAAAGAAGTGGTGATAACAAGCACCATTGTCTAGATACTGAAGGCAGTAAACTGTAGGGTGTGTTCAATGTGCAATAACTATTAACAAAGATCCAGACAAGAAAATTTTTTTTTAATGTTTCAACTTTAAGTATTGTGTTTCCTCTTGATTTTGTAGGTATTTTCCTTGTTAAAAAAAATATTCTTTGTTTGCTAAGTTTTTTGTCATACATGGATGGTGAATTTCAACAAATTATTTTTGTCTATCTAGGAAGTTTGTTGATTTTTCTTACAAATATGCTAATGTAGTATATTATATTAATTAATTTTCCAAAGTTATTACAACCTCTCTAAATTTTCACTGATCTAGTTGCCATTATGATGGCCTTATCTTTATTACCAGTATCAGTATAGGCTTATCTATTCTTTTTTGACAGATTATAATTTAAATTTCCCGTTTTCTCTTTGAAAACTAAGCCACGCCTTGGCCCAGGTTATACCACAATCGGGCCAAGTTTCAGCTTTCCTTTGCTTTGTGTACAACTTGTTTCTGACCAACATCTCTCTAATTTTTATCTTATGAGAAAATAAATTTTTCATTAAGTCTCTATATACATGTTTATTCGGTATACAGAAAGTTTATTTTTCCTCAGAGGAGAGAAAAATCTAGAGATGGCCAACAGCACTTTCTCCTCACCTTAAAAGTTTAGAGGAAACAGTTCTATTTTCAAAATGACTTCTAGGTCAAAAGCCCCAAGGGGAGGGAGTTTTGTTATGGATATTAGTACAGGTGGCACAAATTAATTGAAATCAACGAATATATTGAAGTAGCATTGTGGAGAATTCCCTTTATTTTCTCTTGCTGGCTAAATGCATGAGAACAAAAAAAAATGATGACCTTCATTGGTAAGGTTGAAATGAAGTAAAAAATGCTTTCATTTCCGTTTTCACCCTGAAGGTTGATTTTTATCAGAGCACTTAAATGCATTTAGAAATGATGTCTATGGGCACGGTGAACTTTTAATTCACTCTTTTTATTTCTCGTTTTTATTGTTCAATTATATATAAATTTTTAGCATTGTCACCTAGCACTTTATTAATTTTAATAGTAAATTAAATAATTTTATTTAACTGGAAAACTAAAGTTTTATTTTTAACATGGCGTAGATGTATTATTGTTTGTGTAGTGTATATAACTATAAAAATGTGTACCCTCTAATGGAGTGTGTTAATATATTCTATTTACATATTATCCTTTCCATTCAATTAATTTTAAGGATTCAGAGATCTTTTAATTTTAAATATACTGTTTGCCATAGATTTTACTGATGCCTGATCCAACATCACTTAGTTATTATTTTTCTACCAGCATATTTTACCTCTCTTAGTCTGGGGCCAGTGGTAATAATGACCGATTTCTTGTGTGCTTGTTATGGCTGGGCATTGTAGTAGATACTTTATTTGCATTATGCTATTTAATCTGCACAAAAATCCTGTAAGGTAGATGATATTTAATAATCTCATTTTCCATATGAGAAAAATTGAAATCAGAAGAAGTTAGGTAGCTTGTCCAAGGTCATATAGTTAGCTAGTAAATGGCAGAGTGAGATTCAAACACAAGTTAATCTATTGCCAAAATCTGGCTAGAAATAGTTGGAGACAGAGAATAGCTAACTGCTTTAAGACTTATTGACTGATTCATCAAATATTTATTGAGCATGTAACTCTAGAGTAGCAGTGTGTGTGCAATAGTTCTGTAAGTAAAACCATTATTACATAGGGATTCATAGCTCAGGCTTCATAAGTGGTAACGTAGGTAAAGAAAATCATTTTTTTTAATGCTTCTTCTGAGTCAAGGTCTGTACTGGGTGTTTAACATATACCATCTCACTGGAACCTCACAAAACACTTTGAGGCAGCTATTTTTATCCCCGTTTTACAAACGAGGAAACTGTGACTCAAAGGAATTAAGAAACTTGTTTTCTCATAAGTGCTTATATAGGATTGGACTCATTCTTAGCCAATTATTCTAAAGCATCCAGAATTTTCATGTATATTTAATGCTACTGGTATTTCCTGATGTTAGAACCACAGAATCATATATCTTGAAAGCATCTCAATGATAATTAAGTTTAACTCCTTCATAGCAGAGTCAGGACTCAAGGCTCCTAATGCCTAGATCAGTGGTAGGTCCCTGGCACCCTACTGTTTCTCTGCATCAGGCCCTTATGTGCTTGATCTACTACTGTTCAAGATTATTGAATGGAATGTTCTCTAGCAACTTGGCTTGTTTATAATCCACATTTTGTTCTGATGTCTCCGTTAATAGAATACATAAAGATTATTTTGTATGTCAGGGATCTATTCCATTGCAAAATTTCATGGAAATCCAAGTTAGCCAGGGGTAATATTTAATCACTCAGATCTAGTCAGAGTAGTATTTTTAGAATTTGCTTGCAATCACTGTCACTGGTTTTTGTGTTCTCTCTTCATTTGACAGAAACGAATAGTAGAAAACTTTTCCCTAGGGCCATATTGTTTCTCAATGGGTTGCAGCTTTCCAAGAGACATTTTATAAAAGGAGTCTAATTTTATGATTTTAACCCTAAAGCTTGAGGAAGAGTGGAGTGATGCTAATATTTTATTATATTTTACTTCACTGTGAAATGCTAATGAACTGTTGCAATATCCAACAAAAAAGTAATCTGGATAGTCCTAAATTTTGATGACACCTACCATTGCAAGCTTTTTATACCATCCCTTTTTTGCCAAAAAAACACATACTAGATTACAAAACACCTCTTTAAAAAGTTAACTTTCATTATTAATGAGGAGAAAGGCTATTTCAATAAAAATCACTAGTAGAATTATAAGGTAATGCTTGATTCCTGTGGCCCAGCTTGTGTCCATGGACAGAAGTAGTCTTCTGTGACTAAACATAAGATGGAGAGAATGGCAAAGAATACTTGGGGTTTTAGTAGATACCTCAAAGGAAGATAAAGAAATATTCTTCTTATATATTAATTTTAGGTAATCAACTTTGAGAATTACAAATAGAGGGGTGGAGGGATGGCAAGATTCACTTAAAAGAAATTATTTATGGCTCTGTCAACAAATAACAAGAAAATAAAATTTCACTTTCATGTTAAAGGTCGCCAAAAGCTCTGTATTCCCCTATAAGCCTTGCATTGGAGGAACAAAATGATGCAAATCATCATCATAGAAAATACTATCCTGCTTACTAAAAGAAACGTACTGCTAAGTCAATGCTCTCTAGTAACCTTTGCTTACTTGACACATAACAATTTTCCTATGTTTGTTATGGCATGAATTGTATCTGCTTCACATTCTAATTATTTAGGGAACTGTCTAACCTTCCCTTTAGACCACAAGTTCCTTCAAAGCAGGCATAGTGTCTTATTTGTATTTTGTCTCACTCGTAGTTATTAATTGAGTGATATTAGACTTGTTACTTAACTCCTGTGCAAAAATTTCTTTATTTATAAATAGAAAACAATAATTCTAGTATGTTGAAAGTATTTAGCACAGTGCTGTTCATAAGTAGGGACTCAATATATGCTAGTTTCTTTTATCTATATTTCTTGCATATGTGAGGTGTTAGGCAAATATTTGATGAATGAGAAAATGAATGATTGCATGATAGAAAGCCGTGTAAACTGAGTTTAAAGTTTACTCTAGAAGAAACCAGCAAAACTGAATAGAAAAAAAACACAAACCCAAATCCTTTCACTTATATAGTAGTTAAATAAGCCATCTCTTCCTAGATAGTGGCAATGTGATCAGCTTTTGTTTTTGGAAAAATCAGGGCACTTTGATCAATTAATGCACCATGGTAATTACTTGCATTATATTAGATCACGGTTCTTGAATATTGACTCCCTCCCTATCCCGTCTCTATGGACAGAGTATAGATTCCCACCCCTTCATTCTAGGCTTAGACAATTACTCTCTTTGGCACATGGGATATTTATTACATTTATAGATATCAGAGTACTCAAAGTGTAAAATCATGGCCAGATGATATCCTTCCATACAGGGAATGGACTAAAACGTAGGCATATTAAAAATACCAATGTGATGAAAGCATTATTCAAAACAGTTACCTCAATAGACTAAGGGAAAGAAGCAATGCATTGGATTCTAAACCTAGGGTCCCTACACCCCAAGAGTTCCGTGAAGATAATAACAGGTATCTGTATGCTATGCTAAATACTTCAAAAAGGTCAATAAATATAGTAAATGTCAAATCTAATAATGCGTAGGCTAAACAAGAAGAGGGCTTTGTTTTTGGCTGAGATTTTATCAAGTTGGTGGTAAAAGTCTTGGGCATAAAATCACAGGTCACAAATAAATTATAAAAGCCCCATGTGGCATTAAGTGTGTGGCTCTGAAACTTTAAGCAATTTCTAATTGAAAGGAACCATCTCAGAGATATGTTTGCCAGATAAAATAATGTAACTGCAAAATTATCTCAGTGATGGGATTTCTTACTTCGGTAGCATATGAAAGTCTGGCCTTTCAGAATTTTCCTAAATTTCAGGTTCTTGTGGATTTTACAAGGTTACTATGCCCTTTAAAGAATAGATATATACTTTAGAGAAGTATTTCCTAGAGTCAACTGACCAAACTACTGTTTTCTTTAGGTTTGGTTCTAGGGAGCTTGCATTTATGATAGTGTTTACAAAAGAGTTTGTAACCCTATTTTTACATAGTGTTATGTCACCACTCAATAGACTAGGGATGAAACTAATCTGAAAAATGCTTCTCTGTAAAATAGGTATAAATTTTATCATTAAGACAGGCTACCCAGGGTGACAGAATCTGTGAACAGACTGATTGGACAAAATGTTGATTTCTGTACATTTCCGATGACTGGAGCAGCTCTGTTTGAAAACTCCATCTGGTTCTCCCCTGTTATAAACAGATATGTAGAAATTCAAAGTTTTGAAATTAGTCGTTATGTTCTAACTTACTAGCTCTTACTTCTTTTCCACTTCACAAACCCACATTGGATTTTAAAGAACTGCAAATCGGGTGCTTTTATGTATCACACCCAGTTACTTCAGTGACATTGTGTTCATTATGGGTATAGTCTAACGCAATGTCATTGATGTAATCAGATATGATGTATCACACAATGAGGTATCACTCTGAGATATCTAAAGAGACAATTTAAAAAAAAAATTAAAGTTAAGAGACAAGAAAGCAAACAAATGCCTTAATTTGGGAATATTTTAGGAAAAAATAAGTTACAGAAAAAAGCAAAAAATTAAAAACATTTTTCTTTTCCTTTCTTTAGGTCATAAAGACTGGTAAGGTGAATGTACATGTATGTGTATGCTTGTGTGTGTATATGAATGTGTTGACAGTGATGAGCTGGAGTCAGCCTTAGTAATCTGATTTTAACTCTTTAAACTAACTTTTAAAAAGTAAAAGAAACATTAAGAAGGATTTAAACAAAAATAAAAGCAATGTCATTTAAAAAATCTCTTTGTACTGTATATAATAAAAGCCACTCAAATTTGGTGTTTCAAATAATGTTTTATGTGAGCAAGGAATTAAATATAATTATTAGAGTATTTACTGTTGATATTTCCAGTATTACTATTATATCCTATGATTATATCAAGCCATATACAACTGATTAAAAAGGACTTGGGACTAATGCCTGGAAATAGGGAGCAGCTATTAGCTCACTCATTAATTATGGTTCCATTTGCTGTTCTATTATGAACTAATAATCATTAGCTTAATTAACTCGCTGTACCTAGTTGAAACCTGTCACCCTGGGAATATATTGAATTAAGTGGGTCTATGCTCTTGAAATCTCAACAAAACACTGTCATCTGCAAAATTATTATTTTGTAAGAGAAAACTATAAACCTGCAAAATATAAAAGCAAGGAAACTACTCCGGGGCTTACTGTGAATATGTCAGCAAGAGATGATGACGGCCTGAAATAAGACCATAACAAGGAAGTAATGGATCTGAGAGAGATTTTTCATTGATTATATAATTATAAACATGATTCTTATTAATGAATTGGATAATATACACTATATTTTTATGTACTAAGTTCACTGTGGGAAACATATCTACAGATTTATTTTGTTAATGGAATGCCTACTGCTTAAAAACAAACAAAACAAAAACAAAAGCCACACAGGGAATAAAAACAAAATGATTTACCTCCAACCACTCTGAAAAATGAATGAAAAGAAGAGCCTTTATAAAAATTGTACAATCTGCAATTTTTCTTTAAACTTAATTTTATTTTTTATCAAAATTATACATTCACAGAGTTTGAAAAGTCAAATTGTTCTATTTGGTTATAATAGAAAAGAAATTGAGCACTTCCCTTTCCTGTTCCTCTTCTTAACTAATCTTTCTTCACTAGATACAGGTTTTCAACTCAGCTATAATTTCCACAGTTCTGAACAACATACTTATACTACCAGTATTCATTTTTTCTATTTTTATTTTACTTGTGGACTTTGTACTATGAAAGATGAGGATTTAGTTTTATCTTCTCCACCTCCAAAAGGCACACAAATTCACCTCCTTCTCTGCTTCCACCATGCTTACAGCATTTTTCATTCAAGAAGCATTCATTTTGTACACTGTTATGACAATGTTTTGCTTTCCCTGGAATTAAAAATTGACTCTTTTTTTATTTCCTTAAATATCTCTGAACCTATAGGTTGTTCATAATTACACTCTCTTCTAACAATGCAAATCTCTTTCCAATACATTCAGACATCGCAATCTGTTTATTATTTCTTACTCTTCCTCCTCCTCCTACCTTCTTCCCCTTCTTCTCCTCCTCCTTCCCATCCTTCTTCCTTTTCCTCTTCTTCTTCCTCCTCCTCCCCTTCTTCTTTTCTTCTTCTTCTCCTACTTCTTCTTATTTTCTTTCTCCTTCCTTTTCCTCTTCTTCTTCTTTTTCTTTTTCTTCTGTTTCTTTAAATCTGGAAGGCATTCCTCCCGGAGCCTTCTGGCCTTCTGTCCTCTGATACAATCTGGACTACAACATGGCTTTTATTGAATTCCCTTTGCCCTCATCCTGGAAATTAATTTCTTTTTTTTTTTTTTTTAAAGATTTTATTTATTTATTTTTGCCCCCAAAGTCCCAGTAGATAGTTGTATGTCATAGCTGTACATCCTTCTAGTTGCTGTACGTGGGACGCGGCCTCAGCATGGCGGGAGAAGTGGTGCGTTGGTGCACGCTCAGGATCCGAAACCAGGCCGCCAGCAGTGGAGGGCGCGCACTTAACCGCTAAGCCACGGGGCCAGCCCTGGAAATTCATTTCAAAGTTCACTTGATTTCCCTGTCCTTGCATTCCCATATCTTGGTTTACATCCTAATCTTCTTGAGTATATTCTTAAATTGTTTCCTGGAAAAGGTGCATGAGAAGCTGCTTGTTAACTTGTTTTTATGTTTCAAAATGCCAATGCCTTTATTCTAATGTCACTCCTAACTGATAGTATGGTTGAGCACATAATTCTATACAGTCATGTGCTGCACAATGACGTTTCAGTCAATGGACTGCATATATGATGGTGGTTCCATAAGATTAGTACCATATAGCCTAGGTTTATAGTAGGCTATACCATCTAGGTTTATGTAACTATACTTTATAATGTTCGCACAATGACAAAATCGCCTAATGACACATTTCTCAGAACGTATCCAAGTCATTAAGTGATGCATGACTATATTGTAAATCATCTTCCCTGAAAATCTTAAAAGCTATGCTCCTTTGTCTTCTAGTTTTCAGTATTGCCATTGAGAAGTGTGACACCATTCTGATTTGTGATCTTTTGAATGTGACCGGAATGTGGTTCTCTTTCTAGAAGCTTTATGGATCCTCTCTTTATATTTATTATTGAAATGTAATAATATTTCTCTTGATATGGTTATGTTTTCACTTATTGTAATTGGTGTTCTATGAGTTACTTCAGTCTAGAAACTCATATTCTTAAGATCTACAAAATGTTCTTAAATTATTCCTTTGATTATTTTCCCTTCTATTTTCTTTGTCGTTATTCTAATCTTTCTTTCCTTCATTTCTAAATTATGAAGAATTACTTCAACTTCACCCTTCTTTCTCTCTCTCTCTCTATATATATATATTCCAATATATAATATAGACATTAGAATTTATTTAATTCAAGAAAGAAAAATGAAATTATTACATATATGTCTTCTCCTACTTTTCCAAGGATAATATTGATAACTTTAAATTTTACTCATGTTAGATCCTTTTTGTAATGATTTGTTAATTTTTTAGCTGTACTTTCACAGTTAAGAGGAAGTCCTTTGATTGGAAAGGCTATGTACGTTGTTGAGACTTATTGATTATAGTGCTTTACTGTATGATGATCCTTCTGGGATGGTTTCATTGAGATATCTCCAACAGCCAGTTACTCAGGCCTTCTTTTTCCCTGATACCATAGTCTGTATTATTATTTTACATTTTAATGTAAGCAAGCATGATTCAGCCTTCAAGTTTCTGAATGAGATTGAAAATAATATGGAATCTAAAGAAAGGAGTAGATTTTGTTCTTGAATAACCAATTAAACATTATTTTAAAAACTATTTACATATGTAAATGTGTTTTGTGTATATGAAGTCATTTGTAATTTTAAGACAAAGAATTAGAAGAGACCTTAGAAAGAATACAACCCTCTAATTTTAAAGATAATTAAACCAAAGGCCAGAGAGACAATGACTTTAACAAGTCACAACCAAATCATCTGGCTCTTAGTTCAGTGTTTAATCATACATGATCAATTAATTAGTTAATTAAATGCCCCATATAATATAAAACATTGGGTGTACAAAATAAATAACAAGATGTGAAATATGAGTAAGGCTATTTCCATTATGTAGTCACAATTTCAAACTAAAATTTTACCCTCCATTTTAGTGTACCTGTTCAGCAGTATTTGATCAGGAAGAGATAAACATACTCATCTGAAAACAAAGAAATGGAAGTGAGAATCTCCTTGATCCCTGAGGAATTTCTTTTAGACCAGATAATGTTAGCTTAGGACATAGAGGAATAGGACTGGGACCAAGTATAAAAGAACAAAGCTTACCATTCACACATTAGTAAGATTAATTATCTTAATTAGGATGTACAGGGATTCACAGAAGTTATTGTATTTTTTGTTTGCTGCTTTTCTTGTTGCAACCAACATGCTCCCTGTTAACTGTCGGTTCCTGAAAAACAGATACCAATCTTGGTAAGTTGGGGAAAACCCAGAAGTTTTAGATCTATGTGACCTTACACCCATATAGCCCTCACATCTAGATAGATAAGATCTTAAAATAAAATTATTTAAGGATTTTCCCCACCAATGTCTATTGACATTTTTCTTTTATGAACATCTGGATCACCAGATTTACTTGTCTTCACTACATGCAGGTTTCTGCTTTTCCCAAATACAAAGCTTGACTTGAGGCACTGATCCTGATTCAGTAGATCTTGGACAGGGTCATGGCCAGTACAACACAGTACATCATGTTTTAGTTACAGATTGCGTAGGTAAAATGTTTATCACACTGTCTAGAATATAGTAGATTTTTTAAAATGCTGTCTCCTCCTCTTTTTCTGTATATTTATCTGTTTCTTCCACCAGACTGTTATCTCCTCAACAGTGGGATCCCTGTGGTGCAGATATCACGTGGTGCAAAGCCTGGCATATTGCAGGTACAGTACTCAATAAGAGCTTATAATATTACTACCGTACTCAATATTCAATGTAAAAACATAGAGTAATGAATGAACCTATATGAGAATTCTCAAAACAAGTTATTTATATGAGAGAGAGAAGCCACATATAAAACAATCTTTGAATAAATGTGTTACAGTACTAAAAGATTGTTTACAATTAATAAGTTTTGAGCTTCTCTGGGTCAGGGAACATGTCTTCCACTTTTTAAACAACTCCCTAGTACCCAAAACAGTATCATGTTCCTAAAGGCAGCTTAATAAAATGTTCAACTGATTGAATGTAACTGTCTCTGTCCTTTTAAAAAAAACTCCTAAAATCTTCACTTCTCAAGTTAATTTTCTTCCCCCAACTCATATTAAGAAGCACTCACTAGAAACTAATGTTTTATGCAATATGTTACTTGGACTGGAAAAAAGGAAATATCATGAACACAGTGAACAAAAGTTGGAATGTTAAACTTTGTGCATCTAGTTAGTAAAGGCTTTTGAATAGAGTAAAGCCAAGGCAGCTCTTTCTGACCATATCCAGTCCCTGCTTCTTCTATTCTTCTCTTAACACTCTGTGTCTTTCTCATGAACTTCTCGGGTTCATTTATGAGGAAACCTCAGTTGCCATTGGTTTCAGACACACTTGTTTGATTTTGCTGACTTTTTAGTTGTGAATTACATGTTTACAAGAGATGTGAGCAAAAAAATAGCTTCATTTCACTTGTGTGCCAGAATTGTTGCACACAACAGTGAGTAATCTGCCACCCTGGCCCTTGATGACTAGAAAGCCCAGTAAAAGAACTTTGGTGCTTTTTGAATATACACTAGAGTTAACAAGTAGATCAATGTTCAGTTATGAGGAGAATTGGGCCAAGGACTGGTTATAACTTCTATTTCATGCATGCCTTATAGAAGTTTGGCCCTGAGGTTTAACTTAGAAACAAAGTTATAAAGATCAATGGGCAAATTCAATGAAAAATGTCTGTATATTGAATATCTGACGTTTTAGGATATATAGACAGGATATAAAATGGTTATTTCACTCAAGTGGTTCACAGTCTAGAAGAAGAGACAGAGATATAGGCAACAAATGCAGAGTTGACAAGTAATTACAGGAAAGCATTGTCTGAACAGTAACATAATAGAAATCCAGGCAAGGAGTAGTGTGAGGCAAGAGAATAAAGCAATTAACTCCAAGGGGGAAGTCTTAAAGGAGGATATACCTTTGGAAGTGGTCTTTGAAAGATGAGTATCACTTTGACAGTCAGAGATAGAGCAGAGAAGGACATTCCAGGGAGAGGGAATAGCATGAGAAAAAGCAAAGAGCCAACCAAGTGCTGTCCAAAGTGCCTACAGCCGAGGACAGGATGATCAGAATACAGGCTGAAGAGGTAGGTGGAAACAGATGATGGATATTTTGAATACCATGATGAAGAATTAGATATTATTCAAAAGGAAATGGATAGTTTTAGAGAAGTGAATGGCATGATCAATTTTGAAATTTAAGAAGCTTACTTTGCTAGGAGTATAATGGTTTAGATCAAGTAGAAACTGGAGGCAAAGCAGGATATTACAATAGACCCCGAGCATGAAAGAAAGGCATGAATTAGGACAAAAGGTATCAATAGAAATAGGAGATGTGAAAAATATTGTGCAGTTGAAATCAATAGAGAGAAGATGCAGTTAGAGATCAATACCAACACATCTAGTACAGGGCATAGCAAGACAGAACTCAGGAGAAGGAACCGGACCAGATGGTAAACAATTGAGGGTGAATTGAATGTAACGGGGTTGCATGAATTACAAGGAGGCTCAGGTGGGAGCAACTAATCATTAAATATCAGTCACATTAATCATTAAATATCAACTAATCCTTAAATATCAGTCCACATGATTCCAAGACAACTCCGTTATCAAGGACTGGTGCATTAGTGATATTCCCTGAACAGATTTAAAAGCTGGGTAATAACCTACAACATTACCTGGACTCATATCTTCACATTTTTAGGACAATTTTGTTTGAAAAACATCTTTAAAAAGATCAGTGAATTATTGAGAAAGTACATGAGAAATATTTTCATATAAACTTAAACATTTGGAGCTTACTTAAATAAGTCAAGTGCAAATCATCCTGGGCTCTGTATATGCAAAAATTTAGTAGTTGGCATGGATGGGAAATTTCGCCAGGGAATCAGAGGTTTGGCAGTGAGTTCTCAACATATTCAAGTGTTTTTTGCTTTTCAAGTGTGAGTCATCTCATGTGTAAAATCAGAAAACGAATGCTTTCAGAAGCCAAAAGTTTCATTTTTGCTTCATACCAATTTTTAGTGATAATGCACATATTTCCAGGCATGGCTACTATTTGAGCAAAATGCCGAGGGATGTGTGGGGGGCTGCCAGGCAAAATTAAGGATTGAGACCCTTTGGATAGAAGTTACAGCATATACAAATGCAGTAGGTGTTTATAATTACGTCACAATAACACTATTAGCTGCTGGGGCACTTCTGTGGTCTATTCCCTGGTTATTAACATTCTGCAGTTAAAATTCACTCTTGCAGACTACCATGTCAAGAGAAGAGTAAAAGCAACAGTAGCACCCAAGGCTTCAGGGAATTATAGCTCTAACTGGAGCGAAAATATGTTTTCTTGAGAAAACACTGTAGGTATGATTAAAAGCCATAAAGAAAATGGCAATATGCATAATTCAATATTTACTCTGCCATAGGCACTGTCTGACAGCAATTGGCATTGGAAAGGGTGGCATTTCTCTTGTAGACAATAGTGCTTTCCAGTAAGCAGTGACCATTGAATTTTATGTTTCTCATGCAAACCTCCTCAATCACAGGGACTGGGAGGAAAAATCCTGCATTATTAGGTAGTTAATGCTCGCCATTAAAAAAATAAAATTAAAAAAATACCTATGCCAAAATCTCAGAGGCTCATGCAAAAGCAGATGTTCCTGGATGAACATCTCTCTAGCTCAGCTCTCCTCCAAGCAGTGACTCAGAGATCCAGGCTCCTTGTGTTTAGTGGTTCTGCCATTCCAGGGAGCCTCCTCGGAATACTGCACACTAGATAATGCACATTCAGCCATCTGGTGAAAAGAGAGAGAGATTATGAAAGATCATGTAGAAAGTGACATCCATCCACATGTCGCCTGCAAGTGACACCCATCACTGTCCATACTCCATTGGCCAAAATTCGTCATATACCATGACCTACGTACAAGAGAGCTGAGAAATGTAGTCTTTTTGTATGTACAGGAGGACAAGGAAATGGTATGTAGACTGGATTCCCAGCACATCCCAACATGACATGGTTTACATGAAATTTTATTATGTCCATGGAGGAAAACATAAAATATTCCCAATTAAAGAGGAAAATTCAAATATGAAAACTGCATGGGTTGTTTTATGGATTTAGGGTTGAACTATTTTCACATAAAAAGAGAAAGAGCCATCAATGAATTTCTCTATCAGATCCTTCAGCCTGTGTGGTGACGGCAGGGTCAAATGAGGACACTGGGCTAGAAGTTTGGATATTTGTTATTGTTTTGACTTCATCACTAACTAGTTATGTGACTTTTGGTATAGTCCATAACTATTCCAGTCTATTCCATCTGTAAAATGAAACTACTAATTCTAGCCTTTATAACTCCCAATTTATACAAGACCCCTTTGATAGACCTAAAAGTAAAAGTAGCACAATGCACGTAGTATTTTAACCTCACCCGTCTGGTGAGAATAGCTGTTCTGCCTTCCTTATTTTCCATCAACTATGATTTCCCTCTGGTTTCTCTCTTATTGCACAAGAGTTGTTGCTGAATAGAATATGATTGGCTGACAGAGAAGGCTTTATGATAATTTCCATCTGTGTATTTTCTTTTGGTTACCCGAAGGTAGACAAATGAATACTTGACAGAAGAAGGATATATAAAACACAGGCCACGTCTACTGAGAGATGCTGAAGATAATAAATAAAATAAGGGGCAGAAATAAATTTTGTTTTAACAATCCCTAGCTGAATTTGTAGTTCTTTTAAGGTAAAAATAAACCTTTTAATGCTGGGAACAAACACAATTGGATCTAAAAGTAGAATTAAAATGGACTCTTTCCCCTCATTCCCCTCCTTCTTCCAGTTTATTTTTAGTACCACTTTTATGTAATATCTTCATAAAACAGGGTAGCACAGTTTCATATTAGCTTATTCAAAATACAAAATAGGTAAAGAGTTACTAAATAAGAGAAATTAAGGTACCATCTGAATAGGTATTGGTGACAGAAGTCAAATTAATAATTGGCCTTTTGAGATGGAACACATGTTTATTTTTTCAAAATATTTCAAATGCATTTTGTACCATGAGTTTTCATTTGATTCTAAGACTTTGAAAGAGAACTTTCTATGATGTAAATATAAATTTTAAAACACAAAGAAGCCAGGCCATTGAATAATAATAGTCTCCTCAGGAATATCAATGCAAGATAAACATGGTAAACTTAATAAAATTGTCAGTATTGCCATAAATTCAATTAAGTTTAAAATACAATTATTAAGCATCAATTACCAGTTAACAATTATACTAACATTATTACCAATCAATATTAAATCTGCCAATTGTTGCTACTTCAATGGTTTGAGTGGGTGGTATATTATTCTGAGAATGAAGACAGAGCCTCTTAATACAACCTGGTGATTAAGTCTAATTCAATATTTATTTATTGAACACCTACTGAGAGTGTAGCACCACACAAAGATGCTAGAGAAATACACAAGAAATATACAAGTCATATACAAGAAGCAAAACCTTGTCCCTATCTCTAAGCTAACATGGTAAAGAAGACAAAATGTGCCTTTAGAGAAGAATGTTTAAATAAAACTATAAAACAATAGGTAAATACATTCTTCCAAAAGCAATAGTAGATTATTTCAAAGGATCATTGCACCTTAAAGAGATGGTGAAGCTTCAGGGGTGTTGATAGATTGTTGAGATTTTTCTTGGGGACAACATCACAGGCCGGGGGAGAATGGCATGAGAAAAGGTATAGACGTTATAATGTGTGGAAAAAAATGAGAATATTGACTAGAACCATGCATTCTTACATGTTAGACAGACCAACAGATAGAGCACATGAGCTAGAATATAGTTCCTATTATCTGAATGTTTGCATCCTCCCCCAAATTCATACATTGAACTCCTAATGCCCGATGCGATGGTATTAGTAGATAGGACCTTTGGGAGGTACTTAAGTCGTAAGGGTAAAACGCTCATGAATGGGATTAGTGCCTTATTAAAGAGGTTACACAGAGATTCCCAGCCCCTATCACCCTGGGAGGACACAGGAAGAAGATGCTAGCTATGAACCAGGAAGATGGCCCTCACCAGAGAATGAGACAATAATGTCAACTTGATATCAGACTTCCAGCTTCCAGAACTTGGCGATATAAATTTTTCTTGTTTATAAGCTACCCAGTCTATGATATTTTGTTATAGCAGCCTGAATGGACTAAGATAATAGTTAACTTTGAAAGCCAGGCTGAAGTTTGGGGCTTAATTCTACAGGGAATTGTAAGATTTTTTTTTTACACGGGGAATTCCATCATGAAAGTGATGTTTGAGGCAGCCGTATAGGATTGAGTCTTGCTATATGCATAAACCTTTAACTAATGAGACAGGATGAAACTCCACTCCCTCCATTATTTCATTCTATTTTCCACTTTACAATTCTTGCGTATTTTGATAGGAACAGCCTTGGGGCCTAAGTAAAAGCAGTAAGTGTGGTGGTAAAGAGACTGACTCAGATCAAAATGATTGGCTTTTCATTCTGGATCCTCCACTTATTAGCTGAGTGATTTTGGCCAAATTACTTAATCTCACTGTGCTTCAGTTTCCTTGTTTGCATAGTGGAGATAATAATAATATTTATCTCATAAGATTGCTATGTATATTGGAATTTCAAACAATTGAGGAAGATTTTAGTGTTTTACAATGCATGGCATATAGTAAGTACTTCATAAAGGTTAGTTATTATCTTTATTATTGTAGTCCCTTTTACCAAGAGTGCATGTGGCTGTTGGTGTTGACAAAGGGGTTTGAGCCAGGTGGTTAAAATTCACTTTTTCAGATAAGAGTCAATGAATTGAGATAAGAGACCTTAAGTGTCACACTAAAGATTATAATATGTATTATAGATAATTCAACCTAAAAATATGCAGCAGATGTTTCACTAAACTAAGATATACCTAGAGAATATAGTCAATTCTCATTTTAACTCAGCTGGTTTTTACACATTTGTGTATATTGAGTTCAATTCAACAAGTTTTTTTTTTTTTTTTTAAGAATTTCTGCTTTTATCCAGCAGTATTTATGAAGCACTGAGATACTCAAAACAAACACAAAGTGTTGGCCCAGTTCTCAAGGACCCGCTTTCATTTTAAGCATATGTAAACCATACCACAGGTCAAAATTAATTTTCTCCCATTAAAATCCCTCTGAATCAAAGTTTAAAGAAACACACTGATCTTGCAATACATATGTTATTATTTTCCCCAAATCAGTGATATAAAAAAAATCAACTGTTTTTTTTTTCTTATATATAAAGATATGTAAATTCAGCAAAATAATTCCATTACTGCCTTTGTTTAGAATCAAGTCTGGGGATATTAAGGGCCTAAAAATCTCCTAAATAAACTTATTACATTGATTTTGAAGAAAGTACTGAGGGAGATTTCCTCAGTCCATAACAAAATGATATTAGCACAAAAAATTCTTATTTAGCTATTATGGAATATGATGTTACTTTTGTAGAAGTAAGTGCCAAGAACACTTGAAAGTAACAATAATTATATTAAGGATCATTTTCCTTAGGAATCATGTGTTAGAAATCATAATAACTACGAGACTGTCTTTTCTAGGATCCCCAATTCAAGTATAGTGAACAAATTTTTACATCAAATAAAAATTTGCTTTCCATAGCTACAGATGATGCTGTAGATTCTACTATCTGCATTTGAAAAATATAAAAATTCAATTGTTTTACTCTCATAAAGATGAAACTCAATAATCATGTGTTTTTTTCTTTCTGGGTCATAGTGTCATATCTCAAGTATTAGTGAAATTAAAATTTATATATACACACACACTCTGGAATATAATCACACACAAATCTTTCTGAAGTTATTTGATTTTTCTGAAGTTTGAATGCAATGTGGTCTTTCAGTCTCCATGTTAAAAAAAATAAAGGTCAGTGTTTAAAGAAGTCTTTGGAAGTTCAGAGATACCATTCTAGGTTCCTGATTTATGTTGATACACATATATTAAGATTATTCCATAACTTCCAATTTAGACTTTGTCTCCTTGACAGCACTTTAATTTTTATTCTTTTTTTAGACAGAACGTTCCTCCAGTCTTGTCACATTAAATTATAAAGTTTTGTTGACTTCTTATTAAATAAGTAAAATATAGGAATTATAAGGTTTTAAGTAATTCATACTGTTGTATCCAAGAGATTGTTTCATGTATTTATATTCACTATGAAATTTCTTTTCCATTTTCTCTCAAATGTGTTATGTGCAATTACATCCAAAGATACTTATTTCTCAACTGAAACATTGGTACTATAGTGTTGTCAAGTTACATCAATGTAAAGAGACTAGTCAAAATTTTAAAGACTTATATATGATTTTTTGGCATAAAATGGGAAATACCTTGACAAATTACTAAATTTAGTGTTTTATGAGAGTAGAATAATTTATGTCAGGTATATGAGTTCCAGAGTTCTATTCCTAATAGAAAGTCACCACGTGACTCTGAGTATGCCATTAAACCTATATGTGTTTCAGTTTCTGCATCTAAAGACTGGAGAAGATAATAATATATTCTCAACTTTTATCTTTTCTCCCATAATTTTTTTGAGTTCAAATGAGACATTATTATGAAAACACTCAGGAACATATGAAGCATATGTTCAAGATATACATTCACTATTTAATTATCCAATTGGCCACTGTAATTGATTAACTATACCTCTTGGTCATTTCTATTTTAAGTGTTTAAGGGCAGAGGTCATGTACCATACATTCTTAATAATGCTCAACAACACCTAGTGCAAGCACCATACTTGGTGCTGAAGAGATGGTTGGCGAAGATTCAGAAACTGGATTTAGCTGAGCATTTATTCTTCATTTTTTTTATGAAACAAATTTGATATTGCTAGGAGAAATTGGAGTGAGAAAATAAAAGAATTCTATCGATCAGAAAGTTCCTGAAGCAGAGAAAACATGGGAGAGATGGGAAATGAACACTAGGTTGGAAAAGACATCTCTTAGAATCCTTGCATTTTATAAAATACTTTTTTGCCCAGATATACACTTACATAGGTATACTCACCACCTCACACAGAAGCACCATCCTTAGGAAATTATTGTACCAAGTATCTTGTAATGACAGCTACTACTACGTACCTACATTTAGTGAACAGAGAAATAACTATTAGGTTAAATGAAGATAGTGAGGATATTTAACCATTTAACTCTGAAGCTGTCAGTTTGTTACAGCTCAACTCCCTTCACCAACATTCATACATCACTTACCTTGTGGCACACACAGTGCTAGCTGTTGAGAGAACAAACATGACCAAAACATGGCTCCTACCCTTCAGAAAGTTGGGAGGGGTGACCAAGTTACACCTTGAGTTCTATGCATTTCAAGAAACCATGATACAAATAAGAATCGAGAGGGCAAATAAGCACATTAAAGACTAAAGGCAAGGAGGGCAATAAAATGAAAAGGTTTCATAAATGTTTGTCATATTTACTATTAAATAATTATCCTATGGGAACTTAATACTAATAGAGAAAAAAGGAAATGTCTGTACATTTTAGACATAATGCCTTATAATATCTAAATATGATGAGGGAGAATGAGTAAACCTAGGGAGAAATTTTCCATGGAAATCTCATCACCAAGTCTTTGAGAAATAAAATTATTAGGACAGGCAAAACAACAAAATCAGTTCATCTAGTACACTTATTAAACCATGGCCTTACTGGTAGTACAGAAGAGAAGAGTTAATCTCAATATTGCCAGCCTTAAGTATTACGCAAATTAAAGACCCTGGAAGGTTTCATGAACATAAATGTTTTATAGCAAGAGTCATAAGTTATAAGAAAGTGGGCATAAAACACATACCCATAGGAAAAGCCAAATGAAATATGAAAGAGAATAATATAATAATAGACCAGATGTAAAGAGGTGATGCAGAGAACTAAGCCTTCTATCTGCAAAACTTTATTTTAAGAATCATCTGCTGAAATGTCCCCATAGCCTCTGTTCTGTGATTATCCTGTTAAAGCTCCAATTGTCTTCATTGAGAAAATCCAATTCCTTAGATAATTCCACAACAGTTAATTATGCTGCTTGTTTGAGCACCTGGGCCAAGATGACACACCACAGCGTGGACTCATGCACATGCTAATCTATTGGTAAAGAAGAAACTATACCACTTGGCATGGGAACACGGCAAGTAACAATGACACTACATTTTATCAGGGGCAAGAAAAGGAAAGGATGAAGTGATCCAGGGTATCCAGCAGGCTTATTTCTGTTTCAGCTAGCTAGAAGGACCTGATTTGGGGAACAGGCATTGTAAGGGGTTTGTGTGTGTGTACATACACCTAGACATGTGTGTGTTTTTCATTTTGACAGCTAAAAAGATACTCTTAGTCCTGAACCACTGAACCGCACAACCAGCTGGAACTTTAACGATGCCTCTAGTAATCAAAGTAATGTTATGTGTATCTAGATTGGAGTCAATTTCACAATTTAAACCCTATGGTCATTGGTGTTCTAGGAGGTGAATGTGTGTGTACCAGAAAAGTTTCAGAAAAAGACAGAGAAAAATAGTCCACTGCTATTCAGTAATAAGCACTGGAAGTAAATATATTACTCTGACTTCATCTGTAATGTCTACTTCTATTTAACACACAGTAATGATGCATAAGCCCTTAGCTTTGAACCCCATTATAGAGAGTTCATTATCATGTGCGTTTTTATATACTTGTGTCAAATAATAACCACTATATCTGAATGCAGGGTACACCCTAATAAATCAGAAGGAGAGTAATGAGACCTCTCAACTAACTGAAATTATTCCCTTTTGTATCATTCAAGTTTTGATCGAAAAGAAGATTTTATATACAGTCATACATTGATTAACAATGGGAATACGTTCTAAGAAATGCATCATTATGCGATTTTGTCATTGTGTGAACATCATAGAGTGTACTTACACAAACTTAGATGGTGTAGGCTCCTACACACCTAGGCTATATGGTACTAATCTTAATGGACCACTGTTGTATATGTGGTCCATCGCTGACTGAGATGCTATGTGGCACATGACTGTAATACAAATATAAAGCTTATTTAAAAGGATGTTTACCTTTATGCCAATTGTGGAAGCTGGTTAAACAGCCTATGTACAGATGCTGCTTCCATGTCTGGTTCTGGAGCTTGAAGTCAGCAGGGGAGGGAAGACAGAAGTGTAGTGGGGGTAATAAAAACAAACAGGAAACCACAAGAATTAACTGAAACTCAAAGGAGGCACTGAAACCTACATGAGTAACTCACTCACTGCCTTGGGGCTTTCCATTTTAATATGGGTTTTCCTGTACGAGAAGCTGATATCCTTCATCAAAGAGCTAAACACACACCTTGCTTAAGAGTTAGAGAACCTAAAGGAGATCCCGCAGGAACTGAAGGAGCTGCTGCCCCATGCGAACAAGGTGAGTCAACTGATAAGAAACAGCAAGCATCAGATGCAACAGCACTTTATGTCCTGAACTGATCTCCTGAGCTTTCAAATCCTGTGTAAAATATTTTTTGTGGTCCAAACACCCTCTGAACTGTGCAATGAAAGGAATTCTGAAAGACATAGTTCCAGCCTAGCAAGTTGACACAATATAAATCCACCACACCTGTACATCACTTTTAGGAAAAAGAGCAAAATAATGTGAAAAAAAAGTTGATATAGTTACAATTTATTTTTGTCTTTTTGGATCAGTATCTATTTGGATCAATATACATTTAGCTCAGTGTACATTTAGTTTTGCCCCCTAGAACTTCGTTATCTTTGGTCCTGGAGAGTTTTTAAGATCAGAGATATTTGTGTCATAAGTGATTTGAAAAGTCATCTACTACAAACACTCATTCAATGCTTTAATGTCCACTACAATACAATGGTGACATCATCACCCATCCCCTGCTTAATCACCTGTAATAACAGGAAATTCGCTATCTCATTTTGGACTAATATAATACTTTGAAAATTCTTTTTTACTTTGAGTACATGTTTGTCACTCTTCATCTTCAACTAATTAATCCTAGTTTAGCCCTCTGAAATCTTAAAAATCAAATGAGATTCTTCTTTCTCTTCTACACAATATCTTCTCAAGTATTTTAGGACTCTCCAAATCTCCTCTATTCTAAGCATCCACAATTCCTTGAAATATTTGTATATCACTTGGCTCAGAATATGTACTTATCGTTATAGAGTCAGGTTCTCTTCTTGTTTTCCTTTCATAATTTTCTCTTCATGGGTGTGTCCTTTGAGGTTCTAGTTTCTAAGTCATCCCTGATAGTAGAAAAATATCAGTTGTTTGGCTTTCTGTTTCTCAATCTAGTGGGACTCATACTGAAGTCATCTTTACAGTCTTGGGATCATTTAAGAGAGGAAGGTCATGTGATACAACAGAAAGAATGTAGGTTTTGGAGTCAAAAATCTTAGATGGAATAATGATTTTGCAACTTACTGGTTATATGATCTTAAATAAATCATTAACCTACAAGTCTCAGTTTCTTCAAACTGGGAATAATCTTACCTACATACCAGGAGTATTGTGAAAAATAAATGGCATCAGATATAAATGCACCTGGCACAGGCCCTTAAACATGGTCAACATTTGAAGCAATTATGCATTAGCAGTAAAATATAGACTAGCAAAACACATTAGAGAAAGACCTGCTCCATTTAAAAAAAAGAGAGAATTTTAGATAACTAAAGCTTGTCCTTTTCTGGACCAAAACTTGATTCTATATTATTCATATTGAGGAAGATATTTCTAAAATACATACAGCTTTATTAAAAAATATTTACTGAACACTTACTACATCAAGTCTGGGAGTTGTAAATACAGCAGAGAACAGAAAGAAATGATATATTTTCCTTTGTAAAGTTTACGTTCTAGTGAATAGATTATTGAGAGGGGCAAAATTATGGGCAATGAACAAGTAAACAAATGTATAAGAAAATGTAGAATGTGACAAATGTTATGGAGAAATCAAAACAAGATAATGTGAGTCAGTAACTAGACAGCAGAGATGGGAAATCTTAGAAAGAATGCTCGGAGAAGGCCATTCAGAGGAGGTGATAATTGAGTGAGATTTGAAGAATGGAAAGGAACAGTCTAGGAGAAAGTAGCATGAGCTTGAAAGGTTAATAGGGACCAGACTATGCAGGTCCTTGCAGTCTGAGTTAAGCAATAAAAATAGTCAATTGATCTTTGACAAAAGAGCAAGAAAAACACAATGGAGCAAAGATAGTCTTTTCCACAAATGGTGCTGGAACAACTGGATGTCTACATGCAAAAAAAATGAATCTAGACAAAGACCTTACATCTTTCACAAAAATTAACTCAAAATAGATCACAAGCCTAAACGTAAAACACAAAACTATAAAACTCCTAGAAGATAACATGGGAGAAAACCTAGATGAGCTTGGGTTTGATGATGACTTTGTAGATATAACACCAAAGGAATGATCCATGAAAGAAACAACTGATAAGCTGGACTTCATTAAAATTAAAAACTTCTGCCCTGCAAAATACAATGTCAAGAGAATGATAAGACAAGCCACAGACCGAGAGCAAATATTTGCAAAAGATATATCTGATACAGGACTGTTAAAAAGAATATACAAAGAACTCTTAAAACTCAACAGTAAGAAAACAAACAATGCAATAAAAAAATGGGCCAAAGACCTTAACTGATAACTCATCAAAGAAGATATACAGATGGCAAATAAGCATATGAAAAGATATTCCAAATCATATATCACCAGGAAAATGCAAATTAAAACAACAGCTAAATACCACTACATGCCTATTAGAATGGCCAAAATCCCATAACACTGACAACATTCTAATGCTGGCGAAGATGTGGAACAACAAGAACTCTCATTCATTACTGATGGGAATGCAAAATGGTACAGATACTTTGGAAGACAGTTTGGAGGTTTCTTACAAAACTAAACATACACTTACCATAAAATCCAGCAATCATGCTCCTTGGTATTTACCCAAAAGAGTTGAAAACTTATGTCCACTCAACAACCTGCATAGGGATGTATATAGCTGCTTTATCCATAATTGCCAAAACTCGGAAGCGACCAAGATGTCTTTCAGTAAGTTAATGGATAAACTTTGGTACATCCAGAAAATGGAATATTACTCAGTGCTTAAAAGAAATGAGCTATTGAGCCATGAAAAAACACGGAGGAAATGTAACTGCATATTGCTAAATTAAAGAAGCTAATCTGAAAAGTCTACATACTGTATAATTCCAACTATATGACATTCTGGAAAAGTCAAAACTATGGAGACAGTAAAAAGTTCAGTGAATTCCAGGAGTTGGGGGCGGGGGGGAGGAGAACAAATAGGCAGCACAGAGAGGGTTTTTAGGGCAGTGAAAATACTCTGTATGATACAATAATTATGGACTATGTCATTACACATTTTTCCAAAGCCATAGAATGTACAAACCAAGAATGAGCTATAATGTAAACTATGGACTTTCGGTGATTGTGATGTTTCAAAGTAGGTTCATCAATTGTAACAAATATACTGTTCTGGTCAGTGATGTTGATATTAAGAGCGGCTTTGCATGTGTAGAGGTGGGGGGTAAATGGGAAATCTCTGTACCTTCCCCCTCAATTTTGCCACTCATCTAAAACTGCTCTACAAAATAAAGTCTTAATAACAATAATAAAAAAAATAAAAGAAAGTCTCTTGTGTTTTTGAAGGGTCACTGTGATTGCTGTGTAGAGAATGGATTGAAGTAGAGCCATAGTGAAAAGAAGGATGTCATTTAGGAGGCTACTGCAATAATTTAAGTCAAAGGAGCGAGAGAGTGATGGCTGGGGCTTAGGTGTTACTAGTGAATTTGGAGAAAGACCAAATGGATTGAGATATATTTTAGATGTTGAAGGGACAAAACTTGTCAATGGTACATGTGTTTGGGGAGGGGCCAGAGGGGAGATAAAGAAAAGGGAAGATCTTAAGCTCTCAATAAACATTAATTCCATACTGCTATTCCCTTCGAATACTAAGCATTTAGTATAGGACAGGAAGGTAACAACTATTCAATGAATGAAGAATGCATACATTAATTTATGCTATATATTTAAGTTCTCAAACCATTTTCTTTTCCTTTCTCTTTTTTGGCTGATGTTAATAAGTTGTGTGAGAAGTAAAGCTTTACTATACTTGGTTTTAATGATGACAATTGTAATACTTGTGATCTCTGAAGAACCACTGAGTACTGCATTCAAGGTTTTATTAGAGTCATCCTCTATGTTTTATGTGGTTTATGTTTTGACAATGTTCAGTGAGCTGAGAATTTAAATTTAGACTGAAATTCAGTTTTACTGGACTAAGAAGCGTCATCAACAAATTGTGTCATTTTAAGAACTTTTCTTAACTTTGCAACTCACTTTACTCATCTTAGTAAATTGAATAAATAACATTTCTGTATGTGGTAGGTTTTCTCTGAAAAAATTAACCAATGAAAATGATCATTGCATGCAGTACGCAATGTTATAAATGTTTTATGAAAGAAAGCAAAATGGGTAAAATCACTCTGCAAATGGACATGAATGACAAGAAAAACAATACCTCCTTTATTTGTTTTTTTCTTTTTGTAAATGGACTGACTTTGAGCAGTTCAGCTGTTGCTTTTCTCTTTGAACATTTCTCTTCACACTCCTATTCTTATAAAGCTAACTTTTCTACTTTGTGAATTTCTCTGTGTGTCACAGTTTGGGAGTACTTTTTCCTTGTCTGATGTTCTAATGGCTCAGCTCTGATGAAAGCTTCTTGAAGTACTCTGTGTTTGCTTTTGTACCATTAAGGATTCTCTGTCTTTAATGTCCTTTCTCGTGATTCATGGCAAGAAGAACTTTCTTTTATCCAGTGTGACAATGAATAAAATAATAAAAATAACAACTATTTCTATTATCATTTTTTCTATCACTCTAGCAATTACTATTCACTGAGTACTTGTGGTGTTCCTGGCACCATATACACATTAGTTAAATTAGATATCAATAACCACCTGTAAAATCAGCATCAAAATGCATATTTTCATTTTTACCTGTAAGGAAACCAAGGCTCAGTGAGATTGTGTAACTCAGCTACAAAGGAAAAGTGCTGAGATTCAAATACACGTCTGTCTGATAATGAAGTCTATTGTTTTTCCAAACAATCATCTAAGTGCATTTCCAGATATAAGCTATCACTCTAAACATTAATCTGTAAATCATAAAAATAAAATAGGGCTCATTAATTAATGTTCATTTAAGAACACAAGGAATGCATTCAGAAAATCCACAAATTATGTGCTTATATTTACTTGCAGCCTCTGTACGCGAAGTTCTCAAAGTGTGATCCTATAAAACACTGGTGTCCTGAAACAGTACCAATGCGTTCAATTGCTAATAAAGTAACTGATACCTTCCTAATCCACAGAAAACTCAGGTTAATTAATGGAATTTCCTTCATTTGAACATTTTTCCCATATATTTTTCTTGAACTCTCAGCACTTGCAATTCCAGTGGATGATCAACTTATTTTGGTCATTCTATATCGACTCTTGCCAGTCTTCATTTTCCACTCTGCAGAGTGATTTTTTTTTTTCTTGTGAGGAAGATCAGCCCTGAGCTAACATCCGTGCTAATCCTCCTCTTTTTGCTGAGGAAGACCAGCTCTGAGCTAACATCTATTGCCAATCCTCCTCCTTTTTTCTCCCCAAAGCCCCAGTAGATAGTTGTATGTCATAGCTACACATCATTCTAGTTGTTATATGTGGGACACGGCCTCAGCATGGCCGGGGAAGCGGTGCGTCGGTGCGCGCCCAGGATCCGAACCTGGGCCTCCAGCAGTGGAGCACACGCACTTAACCACTAAGCCATGGGGCCGACCCTGATGTTTGTTTTTAAAAAAGGAAAAATAGATTTGATTATATTACTCTCTTGCTTACAATCCAGCTATAACTTCCCATTGTTGCTGGAATAAGGTCCATAATCCTAACCCATTCCTCTCTCTCTCAACTTAATTTTGCATTCCTCTTCTCCTTGCTCTATTCTCCAGCCTCACTGGCCTTCTCTCAGTTTTTGAAATCTGCCGTGCTTCTCACAGTCCCAGGGACTTCATACAATTTTTTCTTTCCCTGAAATGTTTCATTCCTCCTTTACTTGATTAACACCTGTCTATCCTTCAGGTTTCAACTTTAACACTCCTTCTCTCCCTGTTTAAATGCTCCTATATGCTTTCTTAATTTATATCACTTACCGTGATTGTAGTTTAACAATTAATTGTTAATTATTTTTGTTCTGTCTTCCATCTTATACCATAAGCTTTGTGAGAGCAGGAACCACTCATTCATGCTTATTATTCATGCTTATCCTTTTATCCCCAGTGCCTATCACATGTCTGGTACATAGTAAGTAATAATTGAATGAATAAATGAGATATAGAAAATAGCACTGATAAGATCAGCTCTATGTAATTTGCACTCTTCCATCAACTTTTTATTATATGTGTATATTTCAGGTAAAAGAGCACCCTATATCTGAAAGCAGCAAAGAGAAATAGTAAATTAATGCAGTGATCATCAGCGTATTTTGTATAAAAAGTTCTGCTTGATTAACATAAATCATCCCCATGGGTAATAAAAGTGTTTTTGGAAATCCTTAAGCATAAACATACTTTTACACACATTGTATTTTTAACAGGGTCCCAGACTCAGCAGAAATGCTTCAGGGTATCAAAAATTAATAATATAACATTATTCAAATCAACAGAAGATTGCCAAACTGCAAGATCACACCATAAAGTGAATTTTGTGACTAATATTTGTTATGTGCTTATTACGTACTTGGCCCTTTTCTGGGTACCATAATCTAATCTTCATAACTGTATAACAATTATTATCCACTTGTTATAGATGAAGAATCTGAGGCTTCATAGGTTAAATAATCAGCCTAAGATCAAGAGATTCAAAATTGGTTCACACTCCAAAGCCTATGTTCTTTTCAATATACCCTATTTCCTTCCCTGCCTTATGAATTTGTTTGCTGGTGTTTTATACCATGGCCACTAGCTAATATTTGATAGAGCCACAGTGTTTGGGTACAAATTATAATGATTCAAAAATAATGTTCTATTTCAAGAATTAGTTAGTTAGGATAATGGAAAGAGGTACCATGCTATTGTATGTAAAGACTTTATACCATAAAAATGCAAATGATACTACAATTAATATACAAGCTTAATGCAATGCCAATTACAATCCCAGATTTATGTATTAGTAAGTTTGCTTTCATCTAAAAACACAAACAATTTAAGGTTCATTTGGAAAAGTAAATGACAAAAATAACCAAGTAAAGTATTAAAAAAATAGTGAAAAGTCACTTGCCTTACTAGATATCATAATATTCTATAAAGCTACTGTAACCAAATCAATATGGTATTGATATAGGAATATAGAAATGTATCAGTAGAACAGAGTAAGGAATTCAGAAACAGATCCTAGGACATATGACAATTCAATATAATACACAGATGGTATTTTAATTGAGTGGTAAAAGAATGGTTTATTTAATATGTGGTATAAATGCAACTGGCTAGTTATCTGTAAGAATATAAAGTAAAATCCTATTCCCCAATATATCAAAATGAAAACATGTACTAAAGACTTAATGTAAAATAAACTAAAAAATCTTAAAATATGTATGAGACTAAATATGCAATCTAGGTATAGAGAAGTTCTTCACCAAGATAAGAAACATGAAATCTGTAAAAGGAAACAAAATAAGCATTTAAATTTATGAAAAATTAATAAATTTTCTACTGCAAAAGATGCATTTATGTCAATACATAAAAAAATTAGAAATAACAAAGTAGATGAAAAAAATGGTAGAATATCTACACCAATGCTTCTCAAAATTTAAGGAGCATTACCCGGGGGTTTTATTAAAATCCAGATTCTGACACAGTAGAGGTGGGGCATTCCCAACCAACCCATAGGTGATGCTGATACTGATGCTGTAAGGAACTTGTCAAGAGAAAAATAAGCAACCCCATGGTGAAAAAGTAGACAAAGAGTAAGAAAAGGCAATTTAAAAGAGAAAATGGAAATGACCAACACATTCGAAAAGATGTTAAAATCACTAATAGTGAAATACATATAACAATGTGATATTTAGCTTTCATGCATTGTTTTTTTTTGTGAGGAAGATCAGCCCTGAGCTAACATCCTTGCCAATCCTCCTCTTTTTGCTGAGGAAGACTGGCCCTGAGCTAACATCTGTTGCCAATCCACCTATTTTTTTTTCCCTTTTTCTCCCCAAAGCCCCAGTAGATTGTTGTATGTCTTAGTTGCACATCCTGCTAGTTGCTGTATGTGTGACGCCACATTAGCATGGCCCAACAAATGGTGCATCAGTGCACGCCCGGGATCTGAACCTGAGCCACCAGCAGTGGAGTGCGTGCACTCAACCACCAAGCCACGGGGCCAGCCCCCCATGCATTGTTGTTTATGTGCAAAAAAGGAAAAGAAAAGCTCTCCTATGATGGGAGGGATATGGAAGAAAAGATTGCTTTCATACAATTCAGTCTTTGAATTTGAATTATTAGAGCCCTTTGGAAAAGTTCTCTGATAAATCTATTAAATTTTAAAATATACATATTTTTTAAGGTCATAGCTCCACTACTGAGAATTTAGCCCATGGCAATAAAAACACCAGTATGAGAGAATATATGTACATGCATGTTTGCTACAACATTGTTTGTAGAGACAAAGAATAAGAAAAAAAAACGGAACGCATATATTTGTTTATGTTATTAGTTAAATAAATTATGAAGCAGCCACAACTTACAATGTTATATAACCATTAAGACAATGAATTATAGCTATACCAGTTGGAGCAATTTCCACAAATTATTATTGAATAAGACAAGCAAGATTGGGATCTAACAAGAACAAAACCCATTGCATATATATGTACTTACTAAGATGTCAACTCAAGAATTTGTTCCCACAAATATACAATTTATTTAGTTATAGGTAAAACAATCAGGTATTAAATACTACCTATCCGTTTTAATGCTTGTGAACCATCTTTCCACAAACATCCTGAAGTGATGGCTGTACCATGGTTGGAGTTTAGAGGTAAGAAACCCGGGAGAGCCAAGTAAAATAGGACAATGATTACGCCCCCAAAACCTATCAAACAAGAATAGTATAATGCCGTTTATGTAAGTTTGTATAAAAGAGTGTGTGTATGCACATTAAAACATTTAAAAAAACAATAGAACTGTATCTATTGACCTGTAGGTATCAACAAGATATATTGTTAAGTGAAATGAGACAGTTTCAGAGTAATGTGGATATGTAGTATGCTTGTATTTCTCAAAACAAATGAGCAAACAAATCTCTCATATATATTATATAGTTTTATGGACAAGGGCAAAAGATACGAGCTAGGCTGTTAACGTCAGTCATCTGTTACCTCAGGGAGAAAGTCAGCGGGAAGAAGGGATGGGGAATAATTTCTTATTACGATAAAAACATAATATACCACATTTTTATAAAGTGGATTATGTTTTTATTGTAATAAGAAGTTGGCTATTTAAATACAGTCAAATTAATTTTTTGAAAGACAGATAATGATCCACTAGTTTAGTGTCCTTTGTGATTCTCAATATTCCTACATAGCTTTCTACCAAATGATAAACTCCTGGAGAAAGGTGATGTCCCTATAAAATCTCCTAATTCTAATATATATGTATACATATATATATATGTTTTAATTCCTTTTATTAATTTTTCAATGGTATTTTATTTGCAGAGTTTATTTTCCTAAATATAATCTCATAGAATTTTTCTACTTAAGGCAGTATTCACAGAGAAAAGATAACAAAATAAAAGTCAGGAGACCTGGATTCTAGTCCTGTCTCTGCCACTGCGTGAACTTTTTAAACCTCATTATAAAGAAAAGAAAAAAAAAGCAGGCTGGAAGTAATTGGGATTAGCAAAAACATGATACTAAGCAAATATGTCTAATTCATCATTCTGTTATGCTTTGCTGAACACAGATGTGTTCAAATAATATTTCACAGCCCAAGAAGCCACAAACAATTGGCCAGTTTGCACAAGAAGTGAAACTTTGTTTTGGTCATTCCAGATAACCACTAAATCTTTTCCAACTCTATTTCTCAAGAACGGTTCATTGGTTATGTTGTATTGTCTTCCTCATTGATGTGTCTTTCCTGCACTCTTTTCCTGTCCTTTCCAAGATCACTGACTAATACAGTAAACATTCATGAAATACCTCAAAGCAAATAATTCAAATCAGCATCACCAAGGAAAAAGAATCCATATATGATAAGTTTCCACTCACCCTCACCCTGGATCCCACCCAGTCACTTCTTTTTTTTTTTAAACCACTTTTACAGTATAATTGACAAACTAAAAGCTATACATTTTTAATGTATACATCCTGGCTATGGGATAAACTGAATCATATATTGGACGTTAATTCAGGGTATATTTGGCCTCCTGGAGAACCTTACCCAGCCCTGCCAAGTACTGCCACCTAGCTGGCACTGTATCTGAGTCTTCAAAAGACCATCCTACCATTCTATCAAGCCAGCTGTTTCAGGATGGCGGGGACTGTGGTAAGAGCAGTGAATTCCATGATCATGGGCCCATTGCCACATTTCATCTGCTCTCAAATTAGTTCCTTGATCAAAAGTAATGCTGTGTGGAATACTGTGAAAGTACATAAGGCATTATCTAGTCCACATCTTGTAGTTTTTGCAGAAGCACTGAATGCAGGGAAGGCAATCTTTATACAGAGTGTATATTCCAGTAAGAATGAAGCACTGCCCACTTCATGATAGAAGTGGGCCAATGTAATCAACCTGTTACCAGGTAGCTGTGTGATCAACCCAGGGAATGGTCCGTGTTGGAGACTCAGTGTTAGTCTCTGCTGCTAATAGATTGAACACTCAGCAGTGGCTATAGTCAGGTTGACTTTGGAGAGTTAAAGTCAGTGTTGCTGAACCCACATACAACCTCCATCCTTGCCATCATGGCCATTATTATAAGCCCATTGGGTAATGACAGGAGAAGCTGGGGAAAGAGTCTGATGGCTATCCCCAGAATGTGTCATCCTAACCACTTGATTATTAAAATCATCTTTTACTGAAGTCACACATTAGTAGCATTCACATAGGAAACAAATATCTTCATGTTGTTGTTTTGTTCATTCAAAAAGGTCTAGTTACATATCTCTGCCCTAGACCTCCTTGTCATCAATTTTCCAATCATATTTCTTCCAAGTCCCTATCCATCCAGCCAAACCATTGGCCACAAACCATGAATTGGTATATACTCACGCCTCTGGCAATTTTTCCTTCCATGAAAACTAAAAGCCAAGTGCACAGCTCAAAGTTCCAACCACTGGGAGGATTTCCCTTCACCAGTGTCCTTCAGGGATTTCTCGGAAAGGGGCTGTAGTGCTGCAGCTGTCCACTTTTCAGGTGGTGCCTGCATATCATACAGAACCATCTGTAGATCAAGTGTAAGTTTTTTCTCACTCAGTCAATTGATTGTAGGGAACTTCCCATGAAGACATAGGTGCAGGCTGAGTGAGAGAAGGCAATATATCAGGAGAGAGGGCCATATGCATTAAGGTCACTTTGTTATATAATTTAATTGTGCCTTCAGGGCCTGTTCTATTTCAATCTTGTATATGTCACTTCCATTTGATGATGGAGTGCTGCTGTGCATACCCAACTTTATGGCTTGGTGGGTCATACAACACCCAGTTCATGATGAGCAACTCAGGTAGCATGATAACTTGGTGGCCCATGGACAAGCCTTCAGTCTCTACAAATATCCAATAGCAAGCCAAAAACAAGAGTAGTTATCCACAGGGTATAACAGGGCTTTGCTCCAAAATCCGAAGAATTTCCTCAGTGATTCACTGACAGTGGCCTATCAAAGCTTCCAAAGAGCATATCTTATCTGCCACTGACACTTCAAGCACCATTGGATCTTCTGGATCATATGGCCCAAGTGGCAGAGCAGCTTTCACGGTAGCCTGGATCTGTTGGAAAGCCGTCTCTTGTTCTGGACCCTACTGAAAACTAGATTTCATGTCACTTGGTAAATGGGACAGAATAGCACACCCCAATGAGGAATATGTTGCCTCCAATATCCAAAGAGGCCCACTAAGAGTTATGCCTTTTTTTTGGCTGTTCAAGGAGCCAGATGCTACAATCTATCCTTCACCTTAGAAGAGATATCTCAACATGCCCTGTACCACTGAACCTCTAGAAATTTCACTGAGGTTGAAGGCCTGTAAACTGTTTTGTTTTAATTTGTGATTTTTTTATTACAACAATTTTTAGAGTAGTTTCTGTTCACAGCAAAATTGATGGAAAGGTACAGAGATTTCCTGTATATCCCCTGCCCCTACACATGCATAGCCTCTCCCATTATCAAAATCCCCCACGAGAGTGGTACATTTGTTACAAATGATGAACCTGTGCTCCTGAATTTTTGTCAGATTTATTTTTCATCTTTTGACATAAAAAAAAATGTCTTACCTATAAGTCTGGAGTATTTGCTACTTCTTACTCACTAGGTCTAATCAGCATAATGTCATCACTTTAATGGATCAGTATAATGTAGTATAGTGTCTTGTGGAAGGGAAAGGTGATCAAGTCCCCATCATTCCTATGATGACATTGGGCTATATAGTTGATATGCTCCTGAGGCAGGACAGTGAAGGTATGTTGATGGCCTTGTCAGCTTAGCCAACTGCTTCTGGTCATCTTTATTAATAAATATGGAGAAAAAAGCATTTGTCAGATCAATAGCCACATATCAGGTGCTAAGGGATGTGTTAATTTGCTCAAGCAATAAAAGAACATCTGGTATAGCAGCTGCATTTGGAGTTACCACCTGGGTAAGCTTATGATAATTCACTGTCATTCTCTAAGATCCATCCATTTTCTGCACAGGCCAAATAGGAGAGTTGAATGGGATGTGGTGGGAATCACCATCCCAGCATCCTTCAAGTCCTTGATGGTGGTACTCATCTCTGCAATCCTACCAAGAATGTGGTACTGCTTTTGCTTGCTATTTTCCTATGTGGAGAAAGTTCTAGTGACTTCCCTTTGGCCTTTCTTACAATAATAACCCTCACTCCACAGGTCAGGGAACTAATGAGGGGATTCCGCCAGTTGCTGAGCATTTCTATTCCATGTATGCATTCTAGAACTGGGGAAATAACCACAGGATCTGTTTGGGGACTCACTGGACTCAAAGTGTGACAGACTTGAGCTGATGCTTCATTGATTACCTGACCTGCATAAACCCTTAATTTGACTTGTGGACCATAGTTACATTTTGAGTCTCCTGGAATTAGCAGTATCAGTTCAGAGACAGTGTCCATTAATCCCCTAAAAGTCTGATTATTTCATTTTCCTCAATATATAGTCACCTGACAAAAGGCTGTAGACCCCTTTGGTTTCAGAAAGCTGGGAGAAAAATCAACAGCATATATTTTTGGCAGTGTACTGTGGTCCTTCTTCAAGGGGACCCAGCATTCCCTTCATTCAAGGGATTCTATGTCTGGTTACTGTCTCAAGTCTCAGAAATAATTGAAGGATCATAAATCTCTGTTTGGGTAATTCATGTTGGACTCCTGTTCACTTGACCTATAATTCTTCTGCTTATACAGATCAAGAAAGAATTTAGTAGACTGCCTATCTATTTCTCTTCTATGAACATCACGATCAACTAGCCAACACCATAGGTCTCTGTGAGGCAGATTATTCTTATTACTGCTTTGACTCCACTGTCAATTAGAGTAACCAAACCAATCTTGCCTTTGGCAATTACATGATGTCACTTGGCCCCTGCCACCCCAGGATCCAATTATCCCCATTGCATTTAAAGATCCCAGTTTAGTGGCAGCAGTTCCTACCATAATTTCTGACCTACAGAGAAGAGCATTTACAGAGTTCTTCAACAATGCTGAAGCTCACCTCATAAATTTATGTTTATACTTGTGGTGAAAGGTGTGTCCTCTGGACCCTCCTGGGGTGGGTAAGCAAATTTTGCATAATAAATACACTTTAACATTCCAATCTCACTAAGCTTTTGGATGCCTTTCTCTACAGTATACCAAGGAAGTTCTGACATTTTCAGTTTCATTTAGTGTAGGTACCTTTTAATCCACATTTCAGTGACCCAACCAATTGAATTGTTAGAGACCTCTAGCCCTTTGAGCTGCAACATTGAATACATTCTTCTTAGTGGGCTCATATTAATAAATTCAGCCTGATCCAACTTTATGTTCTTCCCACCGTCATCCCAAATCCTTAATATCCATTCTCACACATATTCTCCAGATTTCTGTCTACATAAATTGAAAAAATCATGCTGCTCTTTTGGAGCATAGTGCACCTCCTCATGGGTCATACCTTGTCCCTCACCCTTCAGGGTATGCTGGGATTTGGGTATATATATACAAATATATATATTATGTATACATATATACATATATGTATATATATAGAGAGAGAAAGAAACAGAGAGATATATTTTAAGAAATTGTCTCATGCGATTAAAGGATGTATAACGGACACCCACATTAACGATAAAAATAATCTCAATCAAATAGACATCAAGAATTCTTACCATATGGGTGTATGTTGTCTTCCAATGAGTTTCCTCTCACTAGAGGACAGATTCATTTCTCCCACATTTTATATCCCCTACAGTGCCTAGAAGAATGTTGAGGATATAATAATTGAACTGAATTATTTATAAGCAATGTGGTTGCAAGATACTTGATTTAAACAGGTTGCCGCCACAGGGTAGCTTCTCCTCAGCATCCCACATGTCATGTATAACAATTTTATACACATTTTGTGGAATCCTCCTCTCAGAATGGACCCTGGTGGGAGTGGAGGGGAGGGAAAGAAGGAGAATTTCAAGGATAGCAGGAATCGTTCCATTTGGTCTTATTACAGATTCAATGTTTACAAAATGCTGAATAGTAAAAGCTGCCTGAACCAAATGAAACAGTTTTGTTCTTTTGGTGTGTGCTAAATCCCCAAACTCATCAGACACAGCATTCCACTTCTCCTATGCTAAGGCAGAAGGCTCAACAGTGGAACTGAGCAAGCAGTGTGTAGCTTCCTGTCACAAAAGGCAATTTCCGGCTCTCACAAAGCAAATACTTTGCAGAGGTGCAGGTGTGTCTGTATTTCCCCCATGGGCTCAGCCAGTTATTTGCATTGTTACTTGAATTTCTATTTCTATCAGCCCTAGTTGTGTAATCTGTACTAACAACTCAGTCCTCTAGAATAGGCCAACTCCACAAGTTCAGAGATTTCAGCATTTGTAAAACGCTAAATATCATTCCAAATCACATTGTATTTAAAATTGTTTGGGAGCTTGTTATCATTGCAAATGGATAATATGACAGCTTTGTGTTTAGCAGCTTCCCTGGAATATTATTAACTTGATGTTGTGGATTATTTGGGCACATCTGGCATTTGAGTTTCTATTGAGATAATTGGGAATATATCATGCACTGAGATGTAGCTTCAATACTGGCCTCTTTGGAGAAATTTTGAAAATAACCCCTCTTCCTTCCAGTACAAATCTCTCACTCAGCAATCTAAGCTCACTTACCCCTCCAGAAAGGTTTGGAATGAAGCCTAGGAGTAAAAATAGTTTCCAGAAGGTTTTAAGAGCTCTATGGGTAGTCCACACTGATTAGTTCAAGATGTCTGGGGGGCTCTTACGGTCAATGTTATGTCCTAGTGCCACTGTAAGTGAACAGTAGTCTCCAGTAGTGTACTTGTTATTTATATACATCCACAAAGATATTTACTTCAAAATACTTAGCACATTTACAAGTTTCCCTATACATAGTAAGTAATTATTTCCTCAAGGCCAGAGAAAATGCCAGTGCCACAAGAGTGCACACAGTTATATTCACACAATCTCTAAGAGATGTCTTAGTGCTCTAAATAGAGAAAAAATAATGAATTCAGTACTTAATATTCTGAATTGCATTGCAGTGTCTGATGAAAAATAGAGCACTAAACCAAGAGTCAAGAGTCCTGGATTCTGGTCCCAGTTGTCTGACCAACAGGGGTCTCAATTTCTCCTTATGTAAATTGTTATCACACTAGATACCCTACATTACAAGAAGTTGAGATGAACAAATTGGATAATGTATTCGAAAGTGTTCTGAGAAGCATAAAACGCTATATAAATGCAAGGAATTATCACATGGAATACTTCAGGAGAAGTTAGGTTGACTAGTGTCAGAAATGTGTGGCTAACTAAAATATTAACAAACTGAAAACCACTACAGTTGTAAATATTGAACTGTCAAAAAAAAGTCTTCCTAATGACTTTAATGTCTACATAGTGTTCATATATATGGTTTATATATAACCCATATATATGTGTGTATATATATATAGATATATATCCTGTATATATATATAACCTATATATATATATATATATATAACCTATATATATATATATAACCTATATATATATATATAACCTATATATATATATAACCTATATATATATATATAACCTATATATATATATATATATATAAAACCCAAAGAGTACTCAAGTGGCAAATAATGAATGCTATCTAAACTTTAGATGGCATAATGTATGATTTACAAGGTCTAGTTAGGGTTTACTTTCAATCAATTCAGTCAGTCTTCCTGAATGATCGCTTTTTGGTTTTGGGTGTGCATATTATAGTGACATAGAGCAGCTTGGTTTATTTTAAGTACATCTGTGATCTGTGACACGTGATATAGTACCAAATGATATGTTTGTCAAAACCTGACAGCAGAACACAATGTAAGCAGTTCACACCTCCTAATCTAAAATTGATACAGTAGTTTTCTTTACAAAGGAGCAATTTCTTATATATGAAAATGTAGGTGCAATGGTCATTTTCTAGTAATGATTCAAAAGTATTTTAGCCAGGGTTTATACAGTTTGTTAGTAATTCGAAAACTGATAAATATTGGTACAAATTTGAGCTAGCACATAATGAAGACAATTAAGGATAGCTTCTTGTTTGTGCTATTAGATTAGAAATAATTATGTTTATTTGATCAGTTATTTACTTATTTGTTTATTCTTCTGTGTTTTTAATCATAATAAAAAATATGCCTTTAATGGATTATACCTAATCTCCAAAATATCTGCCTTCATTTAGAAAGACATAAATGATATGTACCAAGAAGTAATTTCAGACCTGAAAATGTACATTTTCTATAAAGTTCATGTATATTTTGTATGAACTAGAAAGACTGAATCTTCAATATTTGGCATAGGACCTCTTTGCCTCCAGATGGTTATTTGCTTTTTATTAAAAAAGGCCTTGGTTGTGTTTCTACTTGGACTTTTATTTCCTACTATAGTAGATAAAAACAAATTTCTGATTGATTTAGGGTGTTCACAGGTGAATCAGTGTCTCGACTTTGAAATGGGTCAAAGCAATTTTATTATTCACTGTTAAAAAAATGACACTGATAAAGTACTGTCTGGGAAAAACTGTAAAGGATACAGTTTATACCAATTTTGTGGTTTACATTTATTTTCTAAAGTAGGAAAATCATTTTAATTTCACTGGCAGTCTCTCGTACTTGAAATAAAAAGTGCCAATTTTTAATACCAAACATTGTTTTAAAAATTCTTCTTCCCTTCTTATTAATGCATGGAGCAGATCCTCTATTTGTAAGGCATCTCATGCTCTCACTAAGTGAAAAGTATTAGCAGTGTTCAGGCACATGAAAATTCACAGACACCCTAGAGTGCACATTAAAAAAAAAATTGAAATTTATATGCACCCAACAACTTGCTAATGTCCTTTTACTAGACCAGGGTGTATCAAAACAATGCTGGAATGATGGTTGTGTAGGATCTGGTCTGACCTACTGTTTACACATACAATTTAATAATTTTGACTGAGCTAAACCAAAAATATTGAATCAAGTAATTCTGCATACTAAATTCTTATTAATCTGTGGAAAAAATTCTATGGTGAAGTTCTTATTGCCTTAAATTTTAGAAATGAGTTGATAGCATCTTGATTTCAATTCCTTTGGATGTATACCCAGAAATGGGATTGTTGGACCATAGGGTAGTTCTATTTTTAATTTTTTGAGGAACCTTCATACTGTTTTGCATAGTTGCTATCCCAGTTTAAATTCCCACCAACAGTGCACAAGGGTCCTATTTCTCCACATCCTCACCAATGCTTGTCATCTTTTGATTTTTTGGTAATAGCCATTCTAACAGGTGTTAAGTGATATCTCATTGTAGTTTTAATTTGCATTTCCATGATGATTAGTGATTTGAATACCTTTTCATCCCATTTGTATGTCTTCTTTGGAAAAATGTCTATTCAGGTCATTTGCCCACTTTTTAATGAATTACTTCCTTTTCGCCATTAAGTTGTCTGAGTTCCTTATATATTTTGCATATTAACCCCTTATTAAATGTATGGTATGCAAATATTTTCTCCCATTCTGTAGGTTGCCTTTTCATTTTGTCGGTTGTCTCCTTTGCCATGCAGAAGTTTTCAGTTTGATGTAGGTTTTTCTCCTGTTTTCTTGTAGAAGTTTGACAGAATCAGGTCTTATAGATCTTTAACCCAATTTGATTTAATTTTTGAGAGTGGTGTAAGATAGGGATCCAATTTCATTCTTTTGCATGTAAATATCCAGTTTTCCCAATATCATTTATTGAAGAGATGATCCTCTCCCCATTGAGTATTCCTGGCTCACTTGTCAAATATTAGTTGACAGTATATGCCTGGGTTTATTTCTGGGCTCTTGATTCTGTTCCATTGGTCTACCTGTCTGTTTTTGTGTCATACCATACTGTTTTTATTATTATAGCTTTGTAAGGTATTTTGAAACCAGGAAGTGTGATGCCTCCAGCTTTGTTCTTCTATCTCAGAATTGCTTTGGCTATTCAGGTTCTTTTGTGGTTTCATAAGAATTTTAGGATTTTTGTTTCTATTTCTGTGGAAAATGACATTGGAATTTTGATAGGAATCATGTTCAATCTATAGATGGCTTTAGGTAGTATGTGCATTTAAAAAATATTAACTCTTCCGATCCATAAACATGAGATCTTTCACTTTTATTTGTTTCTTTCTTTTCTTTCATCAATCTATTTTATTAATGTCTTATAGTTTTCATTGTATAGATCTTTCAACTCCTTGGTTAATTTTATTTCTAAGTTTTTTATTTTTCTTGATGCTGTTATAATGGGATTGTTTTCTTTACTTCTCTTTCAGATAATTCATTGTCAACGTATAGAAAGGCAACTGATTTTGTATGCTGATTTTCTGTTCTTTTAAATTCATTGGTTAGTAGTAAATTGTTCTTCTTTTTATTTATTTTTTTTGAGGAAGATTGGCCCTGTGCTAACATCTGTTGCCAATCTTCCTCTTCTTCTTTCCCCCCGCCCCAAGGCCCCAGTACATAGTTGTACATCATAGTTGTCGAGTCGTAGCTCTTCTATGTGGGACTCCGCCTCAGCTTGGCTTGATGAGCTGTGAGTAGGTCCACGCCCAGGTTTTGAAGCGGTGAACCCTGGGCTGCCAAAGTGGAAAGCGCGAACTTAACCACTATGCCACTGGCTGGCCCTTGATTTTGTGTTCTGAAACTTTACTGAATTTATTAGTTCTGACAGTTGTTTTGGTGGAGTCTTTGGGATTTTGTATATATAAGATCATGTCATCTGCAAACAATGAGACAATTTTACTTCTTCTTTTCCTATTTAGATGGCTTTTATTTCTTTTTCTTGACTCATTGCTCTCGTTAGGACTTCCAATACTACTTTGAATAGGAGTAGTGAGAGTGGGCACCCTATTCTTGTTCCTGATCTTAAAGAAAAAGCTTTCAATCTTTCACCGTTGTGTATGATGTTAGCTGTGAGCTTGTCATATATGGCCTTTATTGTGATGAGGTGTATTCCCAATTTGTTGAGCATTTTTAACATGAAAGGGTGTTGTATTTTGTCAAATACAGCTGCATGTTGCTATGATACTGAAAGCTATGCCACCAGTATTTCAAATACCAGCAGGGTCTCCCATGCTGGACAGGTTTCAAAGGAGTTTTCAGACTAAGACAGCCTAGGAAGAAGGATCTGGTCACCCACTTCCAAAAAAAATGTCCATGAAAACCCTATAAATAACAGTGGGATATTGTCAGATATAATGCCAAATGGTGAGAGGATTGCACAAGAAAACCAGGCAGGGCTCTGCTTTGCTGTACATAGGTTCATTAGGAGTGGGAATCAAATTGATGGCACTAACAACAACAACCATCCTTGCACCTCACGGATAAATCCAACTTGATGATTGTGTATGATCCTTTTAATGTGCTGTTGAATTTAGTTTGCTAGTGTATTGTTGAGAATTTTTGCATCTATATTCATCAGGGATATTGTCTTGTAGTTATGTTTTTCTTGTAGTGTCTTTACCTGGCTTTGATGTCAGGGTAATGCTGGCCTCATAAAATGAGTTTGGGAATATTCCCTCCTCTTCAAAATTTTTGGAAGAGTTTGAGAAGGATTGGTGATAATTCTTCTTTAAACGTTTGGTGGAATTCACCAGTGAAGCCATTCGGTCCTATGATTTTCTTCTTTAGGAATTTTTTGATTCAATGTCCTTACTCATTATTGGTCTGTTCAGATTTTCTGTTTCTTCATGATTCAGTCTTGGTAGGTTGGATGTTTTTAGGAATTTGTCCATGTGTTTTAGGTTTCCAATTTGTTGACATATAATTGTTCATAGCAGTCTCTTGTGATCCTTTGTACTTCTGTGGTATTAGTTAATAATAATGTCTCCTCTTTCTCTTATAACTTTATTAGTTTGATTCCTCTCTGTTTTTGGTTAAGTCTAGCTAACTGTTTCTCAATTTTGTTTATCTTTTCAAAAAAACAGCTCAGTTTCATTGATGTGTTCTGTTGTTTTTCTTGTCTGTTTTTTGTTTATTACTGCGCTGATCCTTGTTATTTCCTTCCTTCTGCTAACTTTAGGCTTTGTTCTTCTTTGTCTAGTGCCTTGAGGTGTAAAGTTAGGTTGTTTATTTGAGTTTTTTTTCTAATGTAGGTGTTTATCACTATAATCTTGCCTTTTAGAACTGCTTTTGCTGCATCTTATACATTTTGATATATTGTATTTCCATTTTCATTTGTTTCAAGATTATTAAAATTTCCCCTTTGATTTCTTCTTTGATCCATTGGTTGTTCAGGAACGTGTTGTTTTATTTCCACATATTTGTGAATTGTCCCATTTTCCTGCTGTTACTGATATTTAGTTTCATATCTTTGTGGTCAGAAAAGATACTTGGTATGATTTACATCTTCTTAAATTTGCTATGACATGTTTTGCGACCTAACATATGTTCTATCCTGGAGAATGTCCTGTGCATACTTGAGAAGAATGTATATTCTGCTGCTATTGGATAGAATGATCTGTATATGTCCATTAGGGCTATTTGGTCTAAAATATAGTTTAAATCCCCTGTTTCCTTATTGGTTTTCTATCTGCATGACCTATATGTTGTTGAAATTTGGGTATTGAAGTCCTCCACTATTATTGTATTGTTACATAATTCTAATCGTTATCTAATTCTCCCTTCAAGTCTGTAAGTATTTGCTTGATATATTTTGGTGCTTCAATGTACTCTCATGTTGGGTGCATATATATTTACAACTGTTATAGCCTCTTGACCAATTGATCCCTTTATCATTATCATTATACAATGACATTCTTTGACTCTTATTATAGCTTTTGACTTGAAATCTATTTTGTCTGATATAAGTATAGCTACCCTTGCTCTCTTTTGTCTCCATTTGTGTGAAGTACCTTATTTCATCCCTTCACTTTGATCCTATACGTGTCATTAAAGCTAATGTGTGTGTCTTTTAAGCAGCATATAGTTGATTTTTTTTTTATCCATTCAGCCACTCTATGCCTTTTGGTTGGATAGTCAAACCATTTACAGTTAGAATAATTATTGATAGGTAGGACCTACTGATGCCATCTTATTGTTTTCTGGCTGTTTTGTAGTTCCTTTGTTCCCTTCTTCCTATCTCCCTTTGTGAACTAATGATTTTCCATGGTGGTATGCTTTGATTTCCTTCTCTTTATCTTTTGTGTATCTACTGTAGGTTTTTGCTTTGTGGTTACCATGATGCTTACATAATACATCTTATAACCATCTATCTTAAGCTGATAGAACAACTTCAACTGCATACAAAAAGTATACCCTTTTACTTCTCCTCACATTTTATGTTTTTGATGTTCTAATTTACGTCTTTTTAAATAGTATATCCATTAACAATTTAGCTATACTTATTTTTAGTACTTTTGTCCTTTAACCTTTGTACTACATTTAAGTGATTAAAAAACCACTATATTACAATATTGGAGTATTCTGAATTTGATTATACTTACATTTGCCAGTGTGTTTTGTACTTTTATATGTTTCTGTGTTACCAATTAGTGTCCTTTCATTTTAGCTTCAAGAACTTCCAGCATTTCTTGTAGGGTAGGTCTAGTGTTATGAACTCCCTCATCTTTTATTTGTCTGGCAAAGTTTATATTTCTCCTTTATTTATGAAGAACAATTTTACCAGCACAATTTCTTTCAGCACTTTGAATATATCATTCCACTCTCCTCTGGCCTACAAGGTTTCTGCTAAGAAATCCACTGATAGCCTCCTGGGGGATTCTCGTGTATGTGAGGATTTTTTTTTTCTCTTGTTGTTTTTAAAATTCTCATTCTGTCTTTGATTTTAGACAGTTTTATTATAATGTGACTTGGAGAAAATCTTTTTGAGTTGAAACTTTTTGTAGACCTATGAGCTTCCTGAACTTGGATGTCCAAATCTCTCCCCAGATTTGGGAAGTTCTCAGCCATTATTTCTTTAAGTATGCTTTCTGGCTCTTTCTCCCTGTCTTCTCTTTCTGGGACTCCAATAATGTGTAGATTTTTTAAATGATATCCCGTAATTCGCATAAGCTGTCCTCACTCTTTTTCATTCTTTTTTCTTTTTGCTTCTCTGACTTTGTAATTTCAAACAACCTGTCTTTGCATTTACTTATTCTTTCTTCTGCTTTGTTGAGTTTGTTATTGAAGCGCTCTATTGACTTCTTTAGTGCTGTTATTGTATTCTTCAGCTCTAGAATTTGTTTGGTTTTTTTAATGGTTTCTATTTCTTTGTTGAACTTATTTTGTTCATGAATTGTTTTCCTAATTGTATTTAGTTGTTTGAGTTTTCTCGTAATCGCTGAATTTCTTGAAGAGCATTATCCTGAATTCTTTGTTAGACAGTTCATAAATCTCTATTTTGTTAGGGTCCATTATTTGAGCTTCATTAGTTTCCTTGTTGGTATCATGTTTACCTGATTCTTCCTGACCCTTGTATACTTGCATTAGGATCTGCGACTTTGAAGTAGTCTCCAATTCCAGCCTTTATTAGCAGTTGGGTGGGGCCAATGACTTGCTTCCCTGCCAGGATGGGCTATATGATGTGCTCCATAGCTGTCTCACATCTCTGGGAATGCTTTCTGGTTTGGTGGCAGTGGAGCATAGGGCTTAGATATTGGTCAGGGCGAGTGAGTTTCTTCCTTGTCCAGACAGAGTTTTAGAATGGGCTTTGTGACTGAGATGGTCCGTCAGCTGGGGACCCAAATGGGGCAGAACTGCTGACTGAGCTTCCTAACCAAATGGGATAACCGGTTCAGCTCTGCAGATGAGCAGAGCTGCTAGTTGGGATCTCTGGGTGTTGCCACCAGCAGAAACTCTGTCTGCCACAATCCACATTCTGTTTGCTGTGATCCCCATTGCCCTTCTCCATCTCTACATGATTCCCCCAGTGATCTCTGTGAGGCAATACATAAGTAGGTGTCTTGGGAAGCATCCCAAGGAAGTTGAATGTCTACTTTGGACTTTTCTTTTCCCACTGCAGAAACTGTAGGCCGGGGGAACCCCTTGTTACACCTCAGGTCTGAGGGAGAAGTGATGTGGTCAAAGTAAAACCATTCCTCTTACCCTTCTAATGTGGTTTTCTGAGTTTTTGTTGTCCAAGGGGGTGCTGCAGCCTCACTCTTGTGTTCTGTGATCTTCACAAAGGTGTTTTGCATTCTTCACAAAGGTGTTCTGTCTATGAATAGTTGCAAGTTACTCTTTCTATGAGGGAAATGGAAGTTAAGGATCACCTATTTTGCCACCCTGCTGATATCATTCTTCCTGGAAAGATCAAACCTTTAAATATGGCACAAAGTCATCATTAAGTTCACTGGTTCTCAAATATGAGCCTGAGTCACAGTGACCTGGTGGGCTTTTTTAAATAGAAATTGCTAGGCCCCACCATCAGAAGATGTCACTTATGTGGGCCTTGGTTATTCATCTCATGTGATCCTGTAGTGAGAGAGGGAGCCTGGTGTGCATCTCAATAATTTTCATGTCTAACAAGTTTCCAGGTGATGCTACTACTGCTGGTCTGGAGACCACACTTTTAAATTCACTTCTCTAAGTCTGTCAGCAACTCCTTGGATAGCAGAAGAATGTTGATTATTCTGGTTTCAAATCCCAGTCACCTAGTTGTTAAGCCTCTCACTGTATTCTCACTTTCAGTCCTTCATGATTCCTTTAATTCAGTCTTTCCCAATTTTTCCTAAGGTAAAAGCACAGATTTTTGTTCATTACAGTACGAATTACCAAGTCCCTGCCTGTGATTCAGTAAGCCTGGGATGGACCCAGGAATTTATATTTTCAAGAAGGGCTTTAAGTGTTTCTTTTCCTCAGAGAAGTTTTAGAAACAATAAGCAAAATTTAGTTTATTTGAAGAGTAAAGTAATTTTATCACCTTAAGCGATGAATACTTAAGCTGTGGTGAAAAAAGTTTATCGATTTCTTCCTCTTCCTGTACAAGAGAGATCCTTAACCTCTTGTCATGCCATTTATCTTTCTGCCAGTTTGATGATGCCAATAGACTCCTTCATGGAATAATATTTTAAAATGTATAAAATAAAATAGAAAAAATTGCAAATAAAACCAACTATATAGAAATACAGTTATCAAAATATTTTATCGTTTTTTTTAATTGAAGTATAGTTGACATACAATATTATATTAGTTTCAGGTGTTCAACATAGCGATTGGACATTTATATGTATTACGATATGATCATCATGGCAAGTTTGTCATGCTAAGGTGCCATTAATCACCATGGAGTTATTAAATATTATTGACTATATTCCTTATGCTGTACATTACATTTCCTTGACTTATTTATTTTATACCTGGAAGTTGGTACCTCTTAATCCCTTTCTCCTATTTCACCCATCCCCAACCACCCCCCCCGGCAACCACCAGTTTGTTCTTTGCATCTATGAGTTTGTTTCTGTTTTGCTTTCTTTGTTCATTTATTTTGCTTTTTAGATTCCACATATAGATGAAATCACATTGTATTTGTCTTTGTCTGACTCATTTCACCTAACACAATTCCCTTTTGGTCCATCTATGTTGTCACAAATGGCAAGATTTCATTATTTTTTATGGAGAGGTAATATTCCATTATATATATATATATATATACCACATCTTTTTTATCCATTAATCTATTGATGTACATTTTGGTTGCTTCCATATCTTGGCTATTGTAAATAATGCTGCAATGAACATAGGGGTGCATATATTTTTTCAAATAAGTATTATCATTTTCTTAAGATAAGTACACAGAAGTGAAATTGCTGGATTGTATGGTAGTTCTATTTTTAATTTTTTGAGGAACTTCCATGCTGTTTTCTATAGTGGCTACACCAATTTACATTCCCACCAACAGTGCACAAGAGTTTCCTTTTCTCCACATGATCCCCAACACTTATTTGTTGTCTTTTTGATAATAGCCATTCTGACAAGTTTGAGATGACATCTCAATGTGATTTGATTTGCGTTTCCCTAATGATTAACGATGCTGAGCAGTTTTCATGCATCTTTTGGCCATCTGTGTGTCTTCATTGGAAAAGTGCCTATTCAGGTTCTCTGCCCATTTTTTAATCAGATTTTTTGTTTTTTTGACATTGAGTTGTTTGAGTTCTTTATATATTTTGGATATTCACCCCTTATCAGATATATGTTTTGCAAATACCTTTTGTCATTCAGTAAGTTGCCTTTTTGTTTTGTTGATGGTTTCCTTCACTGTGAAAAAGTTTTTTGTTTGATGTAGTTCCATTTGTTTATTTTTGCTTTTATTGCCTTTGCCTGAGAAGACAGATCCATAGAAATATTATTAACACTGATGTCAAAGATTGTACTGCCTATGTTTTCTTCTAGAAGTCTTATGCTTTCAAGTCTTACGTTTTAGTCTTTAATCCATTTTGAGTTTATTTTTGTACATGGTGTAAGAATGTGGCCTAGTTTCATTCTTTTGCAGTTTTCCCAACACCATTTATTGTAAAGACTATCTTTTCCCTATTGTATATTCTTGCCTCCTTTGTCATAGATTAGTTGACCATACAATTGTGGGTTGATTTCTGTGCTCTGTATTCTGTTCCATTGATCTATGTGTCTGTTTTTATGATGATACCATACTGTTTTGATTATTATAGCTCTGTAGTATAGTTTGACATCAGGAAGCATGACCTCTCCAGCTTCATTCTTCTTTCTCAAGATTGCTTTGGCTATTCAGGGTCTTTTGTGGTTCCATACAGATTTTAGGATTATTTGCTCTAGATTTGTGAAAAACACCCTTGGTGTTTTCATAAGGATTGCATCAAATCTGTAGATTGCTTTGGGTACTATGGACATTTGAACAATATTAATGCTTCCAATCCATGAGCATGGTATATCTTTCCATTTATTTGTGTCATCTTCCATTTCTTCATCAATATCTTATAGTTTTCAGAATACAGGTCTTTCACCTCCTTGGTTAAATTTATTCCTAGGTATTTGATTCTTTTTGATGCAATTGTAAATGAGATTCTTTTCTTAGATTCTTTTTCTGATTGTTCACTATTAGTGTATATAAACACAACAGTTTTCTGTATATTGATTTTATATCCTGCAACTTTACTGAATTCATTTATTAGTTCTAATTTTTTTTTTTTTGGTAGAGTCTTTAGGGTATTCTATGTATAGCATCATCTCATCTGCAAACAGGGACAATTTTACTTCCTCCTTTCTAATTTGGATGCCTTTTTTTTCTTTTTCTTGTCTGATTGCTGTGTTTAGGACTTCCAATACTTTGTTGAATAAAAGTGGTAAGAGTAAGCATCCTTGTCTTGCTCCTAATCTTAGAAGAAATTCTTTCAGGTTTTCACCATTGAGTACAATGTTAGCTGTGGGTTTGTCACATGTGGCCTTTATTATGTTGAGGTATGTTCCCTCCATATGCACTTTGTTGAGAGTTTTTATCATAAATAGATGTTGAATTTTGTCAAATGCTTTTTCTGCATCTGTTTAGATGATCAAATTATTTTTACACTTCATTTTGCTAATGTGGTGTATCACATTGATTGATTTTCAGATATTGAACCATCCTTGCATCCCAAGGATAAATCCCACTTGATCATAGTGTATGATCCTTTTAATGTATTGTTGAATTCAGTTTGCTTAATTTTATTGAAGATTTTGTTGAAGATTTTTGCATCTATGTTGGTTAGGGATATTGGCCTGTAATTTTCTTTTTTGCAGTGCCTTTGTCTTGTTTTGGTATCAGGGTAATGCTGGTCTCAGAACGAATTTGGAAGCGTACTTTCTACTTCAATTTTTTGGAATAGTTTGAGATGGGTAAGTATTAACTCTTCTGTAAATGTTTGGTAGCGTTCACCTGTGAAGACATCTGGTCCCGGACTTTTGTTTGTTGGGAGTTTTTTGATTACTGATTCAAATTAATTACTAGTAATTGGTCTGTTCAGATTTTCTATTTCTTCCTGATTCAGTCTTGTAAGATTGTATGTTTCTAGGAATTTATCCATTTCTTCTAGGTTGTCCAATTTGTTGGCATATAATTGTTCTTAGTAGTCTCTTATGATCCTTTGTATTTCTCTGGTATCAGTTGTAACATCTCTTCTTTCATTTCTGATTTTATTAATTTGGGCTTTCTTTTTATTTTATGGGTTTGGCTAAAGGTTTATCAATTTTGTTTATCTTTTCAAAGAACCAGCTCTTAGTTTTATTGATCTTAATATTGTGTTTTTAGTCTCTATTTCATTTATTTCTGCTCTGATCTTTATTATTCTCTAACTTCAGGCTTTGTTTGTTCTTTTTCTAGTTCCTTTTTGTGTAAGTTTTGATTCTTTTTTTGGGATTTTTCTTGTTTCCTGAGATAAGTTTGTATTGCTAAAAACTCTCCTCTTAGAATTGTTTTTGCTGTGTTTCATAGATTTTGGAATGTTGTATTCCATTTCATTTGTCACAAGGTACTTTTTGATTTCCTCTTTGATTTCTTTATTGAGCTATTGGCTGTTTTGTAGCACCTTGTTTAGCCTCCAGGTATTTGTGATTTTTCCAGTTTTCTTCTTGTAATTAATTTCTAGTTGCATACAGTTGTGGTTGGAAAAGATGCTTGATATTATTTCAATCTTCTTAAATTTATTAAGACTTCTTTTGTGGCCTAACATGTGATCTATTCTGGAGAATGTTCCATGTGCACTTGAAAAGAATGTGTATTTTGCTGTTTTGGGTTAGAATGTTTTGTATATATCTGTTAAGTTAATCTGGTCTAATGTTTTGTTTAAGGCCAATGTTTCCTTGTTGCATTTCTATCTGGATAATCTATCCATTGATGTAAGTGAGGTGTTCAATCCCCTACTATTACTGTATTACAATCAATTTCTACTTTTATGTCTGCTAATATTTGCTTTATGTATTTAGGTGCTCCAATGTTGGGTGCATAGACATTTACAAGAGTTACATTCTCTTGTTGAATTGATCCCTTCATCATTATGTAATGCCCTATTTTGTCTCTTGTTACAGTCTTAGCTTTAAGTCTATTTCGTCTAAGTATTGGTACTCCAGCTTTCTTTTCATTTCCATTTGCATGGAATATCTTTTTCCATTTTTTCCATCCCTTCACTTTCAGTGTGTGTCTTTAAATATGAAGTTAGTCTCTGGTAGGCAGTATATATACGGGTAGTTTTTTATTCATTTAGCCACCTTTTGTCTTTTAATTGCAGCATTTATTCCATTAATATTTAAAGTATTATTGATAGGTATGTACTTCTTGTCATTTTGTTAGTTGTTTTCTGTTTGTTTTTGTAGTTCTTCTGTGCTCCTTTCTTTTTCTTTTGCTCTCTTCCCTTGGATTTGATGACTTTCTTTATTGTTACGTTTGGATTCCTTTATCTTTATTTTTTGTGCATCTATTATAGGTTTTCAGTTTGTAGTTATCATCAGCTTCATATATAGCAACCTATGCATATGGCAGTCTATTTTAAGTTGATGGTTGCTTAAGTTCAAGCACATTCTAAAATCATTATATTTTTACTCCTTCTCCCGCCAACTTTTTAAGTTTTTGACATTATATTTTACCTCTTTTTATTTTGTGTATCTATTAACTAATTATTGCAAATACAGATGATTTTACTACTTTTGTCTTTTAAACTTCAAACTAGCTATACAGATGGTTGATCCACTACCTTTACTATATGTTTGCCATTACCAGCGAAACCTTTTCTTTCATTGTTGTCTTATTTCTAGTCATGGCCTTTTTTTTCCATTTAAAAAGTCTCTTTAACATTTCTTGCATGGCTGGTTTTGTGGTGATGAACTCCTTTAGCTTTTGCTTCTCTGGAAAATCTTTATCTCTCTTTCAATTTTGAAAGATAACATTGCCAGGTAGAGTATTCTTGGTTATAAGATTTTTCCTTTCAGCACTTTGACCATATCATGCTACTCCCTTCTGGCCTGTAATATTTCTGCTGAAAAATCAGCTGATAGTCTTATGTGGGCTCCCTTGTACAGAACTAGTTGTTTTTCTCCTGCTGCTTTTAAGATTCTCTCTTTATCTTTAACTTTTGACATTTTAATTATAGTGCGTCTTGCTGTGGGTCTCTGTGGGTTCATCTTATTTGGGATTCTCTGTGATTCCTGGACTTGGATGTCTGTTTCTTTCTCCAGATTGGAGAAGCTTTCAGCTATTATTTCTTCAGATAAATTTTCTGTCCCTTTCTCTCTCTCTTCTCTTCCTGGGACCCCTATAATGTGAATGTTAGCATGCTTGATGTTGTCCCAGAGATGGCTTAAGTTAGCTTCATTTTTTAAAATTCTTTTTTCTTTTTGTTGTTCTGATTGAGTGATTTCCACTGTCCTGTCTTGCAGATTGCTGATCCATTCTTGGATCATCTAATTTGCTGTTGATTCCCTCTAGTGTGTTTTTCATTTCAGTTATGGTGTTCTTCAGCTCTGATTGATTCTTTTTTATATTTTCTATCTTTTTGTTGAAGTTCTCACTGTGTTCATCCATTCTCCTCCCAAGTTCAGTAAGCATGTTTATGATGATTACTTTGAACTGTTTATCTAGTAGACTGCTTACCTCCATTTCTTTTAGTTCTTTTTCTAAGCTTTTATCTTGATACTTTACTTAGAACATATTCCTGCATCTCCTCATTTTGTCTAACTCTCTATGTTTCTTTCTATGTATTAGGTAGATCAGCTATGTCTCCCAGTCTTGAAAAGGTGGCCTTATGTAGAAGGTGTCTTTTGAGGCCTAGCAATGCAATCCTCCCTGTCACCAGAGCAAGGTGTTCCAGATGTATCCCCTGTGTAGGCTGCATATGCCCTCCTGTTGTGCTTGGACTGTGATTGCTGTAGGAATGCTGGGGTGTGGGGCTAGTCCTCTGAGGTGGGAGCCACGTTGGAGGGGCTCTGGTGCCAGCTGGGACCTGTTAGGTTGGGTGGGGTAGAAGCCACTTTGGAGGGATGTTGGCTGGGATGTGTTCACAGGAAAATGCTGGGGCAGAGTGAGTGGCGCCAGCAAGATAGATGGAGAATGTAAGAAATGGCACCCACCTGGGCTGGGCCAGCTAGGTAGAAGGAGAGTGAAAAAAAAATGGCGCCTGCCAGCACTTCCATCCCTGAGAATGTTCCAGCAGATCTCTGCCCCTTTGGCACATGCCGTAAAATTAGTCAATGAATCTCCTTCATGTATAACTCAGGCACTTTCAAACTGATGCCTCTTTGCTGGGACTCAGATCGAGTGAGTTTGTGCCTGCACACTTTAAGAGCAGTGTCAGTTTCTTATAGCCCTCTGGCTCTCATAGACTTAAGGCCCGCTTGTTTTCAAAGCCTGATGTTATGAGGGTTCATCTTCCCAGTGCAGGTCCCCTCAGCGGGGGAGATCAATGTGAGCTTGGGCCCCTTGATCATCCGGGAGCATCTCTGCAGTTGTGACATCCCTCCCAGTTATCGGTTGCTGCACCAAGGGTGTAAGTCCTGACTAGACTGTAGCTCTACCCTTCCCACCTGTCTTGATGTAGTTTTTTCTTTATATCCTTAGTTTTGGAAAATCTAGTCTGCTAGTCTTAAGGTCGTTCTCAATGATAGTTGTTCTATATGTAGTTGTAGTTTTGGTGTGTCCGTGGGAGGAGGCCAGCTAAGGATCTTCCTACTTCATCATCTTGATCCAATCTTCCCATCAAAATATTTTAAAAGCAAACATGCATTATGGAAATATATGCACCTCATTATTAACATATTAAATAAAATATCTAGCAGTGGGTTTAATAAGTACTGTAACTTCAAAGTAATGATGAATATAATGATTTTAGTGACAGTGAAAAAATTGTAATATATAAGGTAATTTATATTGGTGACCAAGTTGAGCTTCTGGTAATACCACTTTGGATTGTTGTCAACATTCATAACTTGAAGAAATGCTAAATTTCAGTGAGAAGTTAGTGAAAATAAGATGTATTTTTTATAATCCAAGTTCAAGGACTCTTTGACCCCAACTTAAAGAAATTTTGCTTTAGAGTTTCTTCCTGAAATCTTTCAAACAGATTGCTACAGAAGGAAGGGCTAGATGAAGTTGGTGGGATTTAGAGAAGAGATTCGGTAGGTTAATACATACCCATCTAGGGATTGATATGTGGGTCTGTACCCAACATTGTAAATATCAAATGACTGATAATTTTCCTGTTTGTGGTGTTCTCACTGGGTATTTCTGGGGCCCAGGCAGCTAGAGAAGGAAGAGTCTTAATTGGAATTAAGAATCACTATCATGACTGTTTTCTTTAATCAGTTGGCTCTGCTGGAATTTATATTTAGAGTTTTTGCAAACTTATCCCCACGTTTCATCTTCCTCACCTGGGCCTTTTTCATAGCCTGACTGCAAAGCTCTTTATGTGATAAAGCAGCTTAGATTGGGAGTTGTCCTCTCATCTGATATTCTTCTTTGCCTTTGAGGGTAAATAAGTTCTAGCTGGATGGTCAGTTTTTGAAACACAAAGGAAGGTATCACTAAATACAGCTCGGGTGATCTTCTGGCCCATCCCTGATGTGCAAAAAGGAAATTCTCAGGGTAGCTGAGATGAACCTAAAATTTTCTCTCTCTCTCTCTCCACCCATGGAGCCATACATTTAATTTTAGTCAGAAATAAAATATAGGATATATCAAATAAAGGAAATTCCCTAATGTCTCCTACATTGTAATAATTTTTTAAAATATTTGTAAGAGTAGAGAACCAAGATTATGAGCAACTGCTTCTTCTGCTCTACCTCTTACTCATAACACTACTCCTACTCAGGGTGCTTGTTTCAGTGAGAAAAAGATTCAAAAAACACTTTCTTGAGGTTCTTCAACATCAATAAGGCTTTGCACATCATATTATATCAGTTAAGCAGAGAAATCTCCCTTTCAGAGACAAGTAAATTTATTTATTTTTGAAGTATCCTCCAGATATAAGTAGATTGCTATGGCAAGGACATCTTGGATAGGAAATATGTTTAACTAAGAAAACAGAATATGCACTCTTTTCCTCCAAGAGCCTGGCTGGGCAGTAATCCGACTGGAAACTGTCAACAAATGTTTCTCTGTAACATTCTACATAACTTAGTTACCATGGCAACTGGATCCCTATTGACAAGAAAGAAAAGAGAAACATATGGCTGGGTAACAATCTTACTTTAAGAAGCCTAAAACCTATTTACAGGGTCATCATTCTTTCTGAGAGAAGTAAGGTACTCAAAACCAAAGGTAGCTTTAATCAAATATTCCAGTGGACTGTTGAAATGTTATTTCTTGCAGATACAAAAAAAAGTAATAGCAACAAAAATGTTGGACTATAACATTTTGAGAATGTTTTATTTATTTTCAAAAATAAACATAAACCAAGAAAATGTTCATTTACAATCAAAAGTGCATTGCACTTTACCTATTTATTCTTACTCTCTATTAAAAAGTATTCAGGTGAAATTTATGAAGTACCTACTATGTGCATGACAAGATACTTGGCTCCTTGGTCCAAAACAATACCCTTGTTCTTCAATTTCTTATGAGTTATTAGAAGACATAAATACACAAACAAATAACAACTGGACAGTGAAGAATATAAAAATATAAGTGACATAATAAAGTCATAAATAGCATTATAGGTGCACAGAAAGAGAACTATTAATTAGGTGATCTTTACTCTAGGTTTCCACTGAACCTTGCCCATTCCTCCAGTAGCACACTTACCACATTGTATTACAGGGCCTTACACATAGTGTTTGACTAATAAATGTATGTTGCTTACTAACCATTTCATTGATCTCTTTATATATCTGCTTACCCATTAGACTACAATCAAATTATACTCTAGGTATGTATAGCTAGAACCTAGCATTGTGCCTAATACATCATAGACCTTCAGTAAAATTTATTAAATGTGTTATTGATTTTAACAGTTGAATTTTATCTACGTCTTGAATAATCAATACTTTTTCTACTTGAAAAAGTAGGATATAGATAGATTTTTCAAGTTTTTCTGTCTCAATCACTCTGAATTTCCCAATAAAGATGAAATGGGTAAATTTGTAAATTGCTACTCAATTTCATGACTACTTGTCAAAATTTTCAGCCTGTGTGGATATCCAGAGAATAGTACAAATGATCCCTTCAATAAAAAGTCTAGGGGCTTTATCATCAGCAAACTATACACGGTATATTTATGGTGTAGCTAATAACAAAATGTGTCTTTGGTTTCATATGGGGAGAAACATAAGAATAGCAAGGATTTTACTAATTGACGTCAAAATCAGAACTAAAACTCAAGTATTTCCATTTCCAGTCCTATTAATAATATCAAACAATGTTTGTTATTTAAAATCCAAATTGTGTTGGCAAGACTCTCCTCGTTTTTAAGTCTTTGTTTCCTCTTTTGCAAAATGGGGGTTTTGAACTAGTGATCACTAATGTTCTGTACTACTCTGACAGCCTGTGATTTAGCTTCAGTTTAAACTTAAAAATTGTACAGGAATCAAAAACATAAAATATACCATTTGTTTATGTGACATCATTAAAGCTTAATATTTAATACACCATTTTCTTTAAAGCATAATAACTGGATTAGAATTGGGTTAGGTTTTAACATTGGATATCTATGAATAAAGGTTTTGCTAAATTAAAGTATAAACAATGTTTTGGGGGGACTAAGACTATTTAGACTAGTACTGTCCAATAGAATCCCCTTTTCTAAACACACACACACACACACACACAGAGACCCTTACACTCACACACGTACTTGTGTTTCTTTGACTGATAAACTCTTACCCATCTTTCAAGTTCCAACTCACATGTTAACTTCTCTCTGTATAGTAGACCTGTCCAATAGAATTTCTGTGACAAAGGAAATGTTCTATACCTGTACTGTAAAATAGACTAGCCACTAGCCACATGTGGCTATTGAGCATTAGAAATGTGTTAGTGAAACTGAAGAGTTGAACTTTATTTTTAAATTTTATTAATTTTAGTATAAATAACCACATATGGAAAATGTTGGAAAGCTCAATTTTCATATGATATTCACGAATGTTTATGAATATGGCCCAGTAAAACATTTTCTTTATTCCACAGATGAGGAAATTGAGGATAAAGAAGAATTGTGCAGGATAATAGGACTTTAATTTACAGTGCCAGAATCACAATTTAGGGCCTCTATCTTTTAAAATACAGCCCTTTTTTCTATTACAATCTGAGTGTAAAGTAGCGAGTGCATTGGTAAAATTCCACTTAAAATGCATAAGGACTTTTTTTTTCATTATATTCCCATCAAAGATTTTTGGATGTCAGGTGGCTGACACTAGGCTCACACAACATTAGGTTGCCACACTAATCAGTAATTACAAAATTGAGCTCTTCAAAAAGAGGAAAGAGAGAGAATGAGAGCAAGAGTGAAATAGAGAGAAAGAGAGAGAGATTTTAAATCATGCTAGCAGATATTTTTTCCTGAGTTATGAATGAGCTTGTTTAGACAGAATAAAGCAGTACAGTAACATCTTTGTGTTATTTGATTTAGGCAGTACTGTATTTTTCAAGTATATTTTCAGATTGGCATTAATAATACTACAGGAAGTACCTGTATTTTGCAGTTGAGATATTACAAGCTTTTAAATAGAATTTAACACCAACTAGTGTTGCCTGCTATGTTCATTCGCTTGGGGGATGTGGAGGGTAGGAAAGTAATACAGTATTGAGTGGGTCAGAAGTATGTGTTTGATCATTTTTAATTCCATGTGGATGACACACTACAGAAATCGAATTTTCTTTTATTCATACAAATGCTACTTTCACTGACAGTTACAAAGGTTTGCATTATTATTCACCTGTGGAGTGTTCCCTAAGGAAGCTGCTTCCCCAAGATGCGGTGCCACAGCCTCCCTTGATAGACCAAAGTGACAGATGTGTCTTTGTACCCACCTTCTGCTCCTGGAAGGATTTTTCAAGGTGATGTTAGTTTCTCACTTATAATGCAGGAATAGTATATGAAAACAATGGACATTTCAGAAAAGTACAGATTTTTGGAGTTACTGATAGAAAATTCTGCAAAGATAAGTGGACAAATTTCTAGAAAACCATGGAGGCACAATTTCCAAAGTAGTTTAATTAATTAGAATCCCAAACTCCCTTTTTAGAAGTACATTGATTAAATAAATATTTGCTAAAATGATTGGATAAGACATAGTTACAGACAAGGTGTGAAAAATAATCCTAGCCTAAGTCACTGGCATTAGTTTTACTACTCGTTTCCCACTTTTATCTGAAATCATTGGAAACTGTCACAAACGTATTGTCTGCATGATCAATGATTTTTTGGACTGATAAGAGCTTTATGACATATCATTTTGTAAAATGGAGATTCTAATACATTCTTTTGTGTGTGTGTGTGAGGAAGATCAGCCCTGAGCTAATATCCATGCTAATCCTCCTCTTTTTGCTGAGGAAGACTGGCTCTGAGCTAACATCTATTGCCGATCTTCCTCCTTTTTTTTCCCCAAAGCCCCAGTAAATAGTTGCATGCCACAGTTGCACATCCTTCTAGTTGCTGTATGTGGGACGTGGCCTCAGCATGGCCAGAGAAGTGGTGCATCAGTGCAAGCCCGGGATCCGAACCCGGGCCGCCAGTAGCGGAGTGCGCGCACTTAGCTAAGCCAGGGGACCGGCCCCATCTAATACATTCTTGCATGCTTGCTATAAGGACTAAATGCTAAACACGTTGTAGGTTCTTATTAGGGGTGATTATTAAGAGTAGCTCTACTGTAGTTGGTCTCATGAAGAGAAATTCAACAGTAAAAATATGCTGCTATATAACATATAAACCAGGAAATTGCCTTAATATACAGTTTTTGGAGGCACGCTTTGCTGAATGTTCAGGTATCTTTTGTCATATGCTTCATTGAAATTGTTCCTCAAGATTGCATTTATTGTCACTAGTGGGTCAACAGATTTACTCTGCTCATTTTCATTATTGCTGGTGGAATCATTGTTTGGGTTAGATTTCTATGCTTCCTCTTATTTCAGCCCAAATAATTGTGCTCATTTCTACAATCCAGAAGCACTGAAAAAATGTTAGAAAACATATCCCAGTAAACCATATAGAAAATCTCATTCTCCTGATGTCCTATGTAGATTTAGTACAAGACACGATACTTTTCAATCTTGTGTTTTCTGTTCATTGTGACTCTCATTGCTGTTTTTATTTTTATTTTTCCTTTGTGATTAGGAGGCAGGTCCAGGTTCTAGTCCCTGCTTCATACATCTTGCTAGCTGCATGACCTTGGCAAGTTGCATAATCTTACTTGGACCTCGGTTTCCTCATCTATAAAATGAGGAGAGTAATATTACCTCTCATGAGGTTATTGTAAAGATAAATTGAAATATGCATGTGACTCTCTTAGCACAGTACCCGGCATTGGATAAATGGTAGCAGTTATCACTCAATGGAAAGCAAACTGTAAAGTTCATATGTTGTAATTCATTTTTGTATAATATTTCAAGAAGTGATCTCTTTCACTCAATCAGCTTTCAGTTGGTATTCACAATACGTGAAACATTTTTGTTAAGTGTCACAGAAGTATAGAAAGATGAGTAAGAGATGGCTCCTTTCCTCAAAGGGTATATACTAGTGTTTGCTCTGGTGAAGTAAATAAAAATTCCAGACAAGTTGCTTGATTAGTTGTCTAAAATACACATTTGAAGATTCTAGAAGAGAAAGCACGTTATGAGTTTAAAGAGTGAAGGAGAAAATATCTTATAGGCTTGTTTGCTTTGTATTTGCTTATGTCTAATTTTCTACATACAGAGGAAGTCTGGAGACTCAAGTGAAAGTGCCAGATCTATAACTCATTTAATGTAGTGACCTTTCGCATGTTATTGCTTCTCTCTAGACCTCAGTTTAGTCATCTCTAACCAGTGGTTTTGGACTAAACAACCTTTAAGATCTTATCCCTCTTCAAGATGAATTTCAAGCAAATTAAACCTCAAAATATATAAAGGTCTTGGATGGGAAAAAAAAAATATGTCCTTTAAAAACAAAGGAATATTTCCATTGAAAGCATTGCTTTATGGTAAACGGACAGAAATAAGAACACGTGTGTGTGTGTGTGTGTGTGTGTGTGTGTGTGTGTACAGCGTTCTACATTTCTGGAAATGGAAGTGCTAACAGAATCAGCCAAAACCCTTTTCAGCATAGTCTCTATGGAGGAGTGTCCAGGATTATTACATTAACACTTATTCTTTTGTTCTCTTCAAATTCCCTGAAGTCATGAAATGCCTCTGGTCACAGTTGCTTCCAACTATCCGTCACATTATTTTGGTCAGTCCTCCCAAGTTTCAGTAGCTTGTGATGCATTTTGTAACATCAAAGGGCTTCTTATTTCTACCCTGTTTTCTCCGCCGTTTGCTTGAAGGTAACTTTAGCCACCATAAAGCTTATGTGTTACAACCAGCTTGGTATTTTTTTCCCTTAGGACAATCTTGATACTATTACTTTAAAATTTTTTATCAAAACTGTTGGCCAGAACCCAAATAAAGTGGACAAACGCCACAGTTGAGTAAACAACGCACATGGCAGAATACACTCAACTCAGGACAGTGAGATAGAGTGTACTTGGCAGTTGCTGTTTTTAACAACGACCAAGAGAATGCAGACAGTATAGTTCACCACATTAGCTCTCATTCTTAAGCACGTATGAGAGCACTCAGAATTAAATGGAGAGAGAGACAGAGAGAGAGAAGGAGAGACAGAGACAGAGAGATAGAGAGGCAAAGACAGAGAATATCTGTAGCGGTTTAAACTTTGGTGTGACCTGAGCCTTAGTCTTGGGACCTCTTCTTTTCATTCAATCCCTAAGTGATCGCATCAACTTTGCATGGTTTGAACATATCATTTCATTTCATCTCGTTGTTGACAACTTCCTGTTTCCTCTGCCTGTAATGTTTTTCCTCTAGACAGCTGCCTATCTAGCTTTCTCAAATTTCAAATATTTTCTCAACTTTCACCTTATTGAGGCTTGTTTTGACTATTGCATTAAAAATATCAGCACTGTCTACTCCTTTTCTACTTTATTTTTCCTTATAGAATTTATCACCACTTAACATGGCATGTGTTTTTAGTTGTTTATTTATTTATTGTATGTTTCTCCCAATGAAGGCAAGTTTTTTTTGTTGAGTTTGTTGATAGCTGTATCCTCAAGACCTAGACCAGTGCCCATATGAGTAGATTCACATGCAACACACACACACACACACACACACACACACACAAACATTAAGGAAAACTATTTCAGAAAATAATGGCATTATAATGATGGCATTATATAATAGCGCTATATACTGTTGTACTTAAGAGATGCCTGTGTGTTAAAGTGAAGAGTTATGGTGGATTGAATCAGTAAGCAAATGAAGAAATATCTGAGCTCCTGCTACATATAAGGTATTGTTCTAAGTGCGTGAGATACTCAAGTTGTATGTTAAGGGACAAAAAGAAACTACTTCCCTGAGTTTATTTCCTTTACTAATCCAGTTAGGGAAAAAATGTGCACAGATTACTGTATAGGAAAGCTCTTTGGTACCACTTTTCCTTCAAATACGACTCTAGTATACAATACTGCCAGTGACTATTTCTGATTCTCTGATGTCTCTGTCATTCTCCCTGATCTCTCCTCTCCTTCTCTGTAGAAACTTTTGCCTTAGTATGGTCCACTGAGTTTCATCATCCTTAATGTTTTGGCTTATGAGATTAGACCTGGCTTAATGGATCATTGGTACAATAGGACAAAAGTATTAATAACACCAAAATGCTTGCAGTATTGTGTATTAACAGCTACATCATTGTATCAAAGCCTTACATATAAAATATTAATCTTTTTGTTTTGTCAAAAACATTTCAACTCTTTATTGTTTAATAAAGAAACAGGGTCTTACTTGAGAATATTATTGGATTTCTTTCCATAAATAGTTCTTAATTATAACCATACAAATGCAAAATTTTATTCATTATCATTACTAAATAGTCTAGAAGTCCCCCAATTTCTAAGGGAGAAAAAAAAGACACTTTCTAGTATTTACTGCATTGGATGTTTCTTATTGTCTATCTTCTTTTATTTATTGTAATTTGATCTACCTTTCATGTTTTATTTATTGTAGTTTGTTGTTGTTTTAATTACCGTAGACCAAAAACACATCTGTTGTCCCGGCACATTGTTTGACATTCAGCTGTTTCTTACAGACTGAAAACACCTCTGCCAATTTTGAAAACTATCTCCTGTCCTTCAATAACATTCTTCTTTCAATTTAAAAGCTTTCTCTGTCTATCTCTTGCCAACAATCAGTTACGTGCATGATAAAAAGCCAGGTGGTTATCATTTATATTTTGAACTCTCTTGAAGGGAGCCAACATGGTCGTTGGCAGAAAGTAAGAGTAAATTGAAGACTCACCGAATCTCCATAATTACATGGGTTATTTTTAGTTAGTTGTTTCAGAAAGATATCTTAACAGCTGAAGTTAGTCATTTTAATAATTACTGATGCATAATTAAAACATGAAATTGAAAGAACATTTAGGGGAATATTATAATAGTGTTGCCATTGTTATCATTATTAATCTTTAGATGATTTGGTTTTGTACCATGTATATACAAAGAGACAGTGAACTATGAATTCTTTACATGGGTTAGTGTGAAATGATGATTCAAATAAATAGTATCTTTGGTTGAGAATATTCACATTTTTTTCTATCAATAAATGGATGTCATGGTCATGTGTGTAGACCTTTTCCCAGCAGCATGACACATCTTGTGGAATCATTCAGAATAGTTTGTCTTCTATCATAAACAACTGCATCAAGATCATATTAAAATCTGTCTTCCAAAGGCAAATGCATTTTCAAGGCACAAATATGTCCTCACCTCATAGATGTTCTGATCATATCATTTTACTGTGCATCTAAACTTCTTCCAGAATATTCAAGTGAACCTGCAGAGTCAGAACAGTTTCTAATTTCTCTGTAAGAACTCCTTTCTCATGCTTTCTATCCAGAATTTTTCTGCAATATATGATTTAGTTAGGCTAACAAATTATGCTATTTTCTTGTCAAAAGTGCCAAAAATGGGTTTTAGAGTGAATGTACTGCATGTAGAATGTTTACATTCATTTTTTAAACTCATAGTTATGTAGATATTTAAATAGAGAAATAAAATTGTTTTGTATATACGTCAGCCAATTTAGATTTGAAGTGTTCATTCTTGAGAATACTGTTTGCTGTTGTCTTGAAAACATTCTACTCTTCAATAGCTTTCAAATAGTTCTCAAAGAATAGCAGAATAAAGATACCTTTGTCCCTACTTGATCTGCATGACTGAGCAAGTTTTTTCCTTAATAAATGTAGTACAATCCATTTGTGTCTAAATCTTTACTTCTCATGCCACAGGTAAAATATGTAGGCTTGTGTTTTTTGCCTTTTGAGTCACAAATAGGGATCATTAGTTCAATTAATTATCCTTTAAATATAATTAACCTAAAAAAGAAAGAGGGGAATATAGACAGTTTATCAACTTTATATCAGTATCATTATATTTGTTTATTCACTCACAAAACTCTTTAGGGACAATCATCTACTGTTACTTCAAACATAGAGCGATGAATATCTCCAAATACACATATCACTAGAGGTGATGTTTAGGCTGGAAGCTTTTGAGGAACACTATCAGAAGAGATCCACTGAACTTAACATCCTTTGTGTATAATCATGTTTGCAAGAGCAGGAAACTGTGTGTGATTATAAGCTTATATGTACACAGATAATCAAGACCTGCATTGTATATAATTGACCTAGCTTGAACAAAACTGCAAATTATTCCCCATGGCTACTGTCTTTCCCTATACTATGTATGTCTCTGTTGCCAGTTGTCTTTGTGCGATTTCCTTTTATGCATCTTTTTCACTGTGCTTCAAAAGCATTAATTGTTTTCTTCTTCAACTAACATACTCTCTAGGGTTACTGAACTAAATAGGAGCCCTCTGACATGATAGTTCAGTGTTCTATCACTTTGAGAAAGCATAGTGACTAATTAAATGCCTTTAAATTTCCTCAATAATGTGTATTAGGGTCTGCTCTACAATTTACAGCAAAGTTTATTACCTGAAGGAAATACTGTCATTTGGGGTCTTGATGTTATAGATCTCTTTAATGAGAAACAATTTTCAAGAAATCCAGGCAAATGAGCAAAGACTTTGTCTTTACAGTAACTTTTAACTAATGTTAAACTTTGAACCTCATATGTAAAGTTGAAGGCAATTTTGCTTAGAACAATTAGATGATGTTTTGTTAGTGAACTTTAGCACAAACTAATTATGCCTACGACTTGTACTTAATATAGATGAACACATAGTTTGGAGTTTCAGGTTTATATATACTTCATTTGTATTTAAATGGATTAATTTAATGCAACACAGGTAGCCAATGGAGTCTATCATGGGGAGGGGCAAAGTGCTTTCATAGAGGAGAAATTTTTAGTAGAATATTTAAAAAAACCATAGGTGCTCTGATGCTTTACAAGTAGAGAATTAAACAACCATGGAGAGGCACTAAAAGAAGAGAATAAACAAAATTCATTTTTTATAAAATATTAAAATGGAATTTTTTGGTATTCTCTGGATGTGATAAAAAGTAAGCATTACTACTCTATACCTATTCATAAAAGAAGAGGGTGGGTATAGGCATAGGGTGACCTGAGACAAAATTGGTGCTGTATGGAGGTGGGGTCTTAGAGATCTTGATAACAATTTTCAGATACTTGAGAGTGTAAGAATGTTGTGGAAATGATAGATAGAGGAGGAATGAAGGTGATTTCCTCCATTCCTATTTTGGCCAAGACCTGTCCTTGATTTGATTTCACTCCAGGAAAATAGTTTTTTGACATTGGTCACAAAATTCATCTTAGCTCCATGCTATGCAAAGTGTGTTCTGTGGGCCAGTAACAAGCATCAGGGAGCTTGTTATAAATGCAGAACTTCAGGCTCCACCTCAGATCTACTTACTGTATGCAAACCTGCATTTTACAAGATCTCCAGGTGATTCCTATACATATTAAAGTTTGAGAAGCATTGATCTAGCTGATTTGTCTCATGAGGTATTTATATAGTTAGAACTATATTTTTGTGACATGGGTGAAATTTGTGTAATTGCAGTCCTCACTGGTATTGCTTAAAAAGCTATATCCTTTTCTTGCTTGTTTGTTATTGTTAAATAATTACCTGGAGGGAGTATGTCATTGTGAGTGGTGAGTAGTTTTTGAGTGGTCATTTTCCTCTTTAAGGAAAAGGCTTGGAAACCATTGCTCTGGGGCAACGTGTACATTTAAGTTTTTGGCTGTTTGCAGTTCCTATTGGTGCATGGATTATAAATGGTATATATAACTTCAGCCTATGAAATATAAATAATGTCTGAATTTTGTGATTTATAATGCGTCATAGAAACTGTGTCTATACTCATTTCTTAATAGAAAATTTTATTGAATTTTTATAGAAATAGTTTTTATATACTAATTTAAAGTGGAGTTAGGAAGAAGTTCATTTATAAAAAGTACCATGTAAATTTTTTAATTTACCCTAATTCCTGTGAAAAAAGTGCAATTAATTATAAATTTAGAGCTGGAAGAAAAAGTAGAGACAATCTGGTCCAGCACCCTCATTTTGTAAATGAGAAAGCTAAAGTGGAAATAAAACTTATCCAAGTTCAAATAGTAAGTAAGGATTAGGACTTGAGTTTGGGTCTTAGTACTTTTATTTTAATGTTTTTCTCCTACACTGATATAATTCCTGATATTACTCTAGACCTCAATTTCCTTTATATGCAGAATACGAACAGTAACTGTACTTATCTTATGGGGTTATTTTGAAGATTAAATATAATAACAAAAGTATGGCTCTTAGCATAGTTCCTGTAACATAATAAAGGAAAAATATAGCATTATTGGGCTTCAGCAAGGTCACAGAGTAAATTATACGTACAGTAAGGTCACAGAGTAAATTATATGTATAATAACATTGCTCAAAATTGTGTTCTATAGTGATGTCAGCATCATGGTAGAGTGAGTTCTTCCCCTTGTCTCTCTCCTCTAAGATTCAACTAAATGAACATTCATTAACCAACAGAGGAGTCCCTACACAGCCCAACAGGAAGGCTGAGAGATCCACGCAGGTATACATCTGAAGGCAGGTGGACTGCATCCCCGGGAAGCAGTGGAACTGGGTTAGTGGACCCCTTCCCCTCCCTGGTGGCAGCTGTCAAGGTCTTGGATCTTTACACCAGCCAGTGTGACTGTAAGTGGAGACAGGGGGAGCCTGGCCTGGGTGCGAATGCTTTCAGAGTGGTAGTCCGGCCCATAGGAGCACCCACGATACTGAAGTGGCCCTGCCTGTGGGAACAGTCCCCCCACCGAGTGGCAGAAGCTCAGCCCCCATGAAGTTGCCCTGCCCCCAAGCTCAGCAGCTCAGGCAAACCACCTATGAGCACAGCACCCATCCATGTGAAAAAAAGCACCCCTCCTGCCTAGTTTAGCAGCTCAGTCAGTCCCTTGCTGACTGCAGCGGCCCCACCCACATGAACGTGACCCACCCAATGAGCGGAGAGGACCCACTTGAGCATGTGCAACCCACCTGCCAAGCGCAAAGGCCATGCCCACATGAGTACAACCTGCAGAACAGCTGTGGCCAGCCCGTGGAAACACAGAACAGCCCTACCAGCACAACTACCAGAAGATAGGGTGGGATCAGAAAAGACAGCTCCTGCCCCCTCCCAGTGGTGGTAGGTGAAATCTGCAACCTGATACTACCACAAATGCACCGGCAAAGGATCAATTCATCAAACACCATGAAGAACTAAAGCAATACTTGAGAGCAGGAGGAAAATGACAAGTCTCCAGAAACCCATCATTATGTCACAGAAGTTTACAATCTAAATGACAGAGAATTCAAAATAATTGTCATAAAGAACCTCAATGAGGGTCCAGCCTGGTGGCACAAGCGGTTAAGTGCACGCACTCAGCTGCGGTGGCCCGGGGTTCGCCAGTTCAGATCCCGGGCACGCACCAACACACCACTTGTCAGGCCATGCTGTGGAAGGCTTCTCATATAAAGTGGAGGAAGATGGGCGTGGATGTTAGCCCAGGGCCAGTCTTCCTCAGCAAAAAGAGGCAGATTGGCAGATGTTAGCTCAGGGCCGATCTTCCTCCCCCTCAAAAAAAAGAGCCTCAATGAGTTACAACAAAACTCAGAAAGACAGTTCAAAGAGTTCAGGACTAACATTAATCAGCAGAAGGAATACTTCACCAAAGAGATTTAAACCCTTAAAGAAAACTGTACAGAAATTCTGGATATGAAGAACACAATTATTGAGATAAAAATAATCTAGAAAACATAAAAAGTAGAGCTGACATTATGAAGGACAGAATTAGTGAATTAGAAGACAGAAATATAGAAATGTTTCAGGTGGAGGAAGAGAGAGAACTAAGATTTTTAAAAATATGAAGAAATTCTTTGAGAAATATCCAACTCAATAAGGAAAAGCAACATAAGAATTATAGGTATTCCAGAGGGAGAAGAAAGGGAGAAAGGAGCAGAGAGCTTGTTTGAAAAATTAATAGCTGAGAACTTCCCAAACCTGGGGAAAGAAATGGACTTACAAGTACTTGAAGCCAATAGAACTCCTAATTACATCAATGCAAAAAGACCTTCTCCAAGGCATATAAGAGTAAAATTGGCAAGTCAATGACAAATAAAAAATATTAAGGACAGCAAGGCAGAAGAAAATAATCTACAAAAGGAACTTCTCTCAGTCTTTCAGTGGTTTTCTGAGCAGAAACCTTACAAGCTAGGAGAGAATGGAATGATATATTCAAAATGCTGAAAAAGAAAATCTTTCAGGCAAGAATGCTCTACCCAGAAAAACTACCTTTAAGATATGATGGAGAAATAAAAGCTTTGTCAGATAAACAAAAGCTGAGGGAGTTCATCGCTAGTAGATCTGCCTTACAAGAAATGATGAAGGAAGCCTTCCTATCTGAAGCCAAAAGGCAAAAATTTACAAAGCCTTGAGCAAGGAGATAAATAGATAGACAAAATCAGAAAACTGCATCTCTCTTTCAGAACAAGTTAGCGAACACATAATGATAACATAAAAGATAAAGGGAAGGAAAGCATCAAAACTAACTATAAACACTTCAATTTAGTCAAAAACTCACAACACAAAACAGAATAATTTGTGACAACAATAACTCAGAAAGGGAAGAGGAAAGGGGTGGAACTTGCTTAGGCTAATGGAGATAAGAGGCTATCAGAAAATGGACTATCTCATCTATGAGATCTTTTATACAAGCCTCATAGTAACCACTAAACAAAAAATCAGAGCAGAGCCACAAATCATAAATAAAGAGAAATCTAAGAAAACCACATAAAAACCACCAAACTGTAATGGCAATCAGATATACAAGGGAAAAAGAAACAATGGAAATATGGAACAACCAGAAAGCAAGAGATAAAATGGCGGTATTAAGGCCTCATACATCAATAATAACTCTAAATGTAAATTGATTGAATTCTCCAGTCAAAAGACACAACGTGACTGGATGGATTAAAACATAAGACCCAAAAATATGCTGCCTCCAGGAAGCACATCTCAGCTTTAAAGAAAAACATAGACTCAGAGTGAAGGGATGGAAGATGATACTCTAAGCAAATGGCAAGGAAAAGAAAGCAGGTGTTGCCATACTTATATCAGACAAAGCAGACTTCAGGATAAAAAAGACAATAAGAGACAAAGAGCGGCAGTATATCATGATAAAAGGGACATTCCACCAAGAGGACATAGCACTTTTGAATATATATGCCTCTAAAAATGGAGCACCAAACTACATAAAGCAACTATTAGCAGACCTAAAGGGAGAAACCTACAGCAACACAATAATAGTAGGGGACCTCAATGCCCCACTTACACCCATGGGTAGATCATCCAGGCAGAAAGTCCACAGGAAAACTGTGGCCTTAAATGAAACACTAGACCAGATGGACTTAATGGATATGTATACAACATTCCACCCAAAAAGAGCAGAATACACATTCTTCTCAAGTGCACATGGGGCATTCTAAAAGATAGTTCCCATATGTTGGGAAACAAGGCAAGCCTCAATAAATTTAATAAGACTGAAATCATAAAAAGCATCTTTTCTGACCACAATGCTATGAAACTAGAAATCAACTACAAGAAAAAACTGGAAAAATCACAAATATTTGGAGACTAAACAACATGCTACTAAACAACCACTGGATCAATGAAGAAATCAAATGAGAAATCAAAAAAATATCTGGAGATAAATGAAAATGAAAAGACAACATACCAACACTTATGGGATGCAGCAAAACTGGTCCATAGAGGAAATTTTATAGCAATACATGCCTACTTCAACAAACAAGAAAAATCTCAAATAAGTAATCAGAAACTACACTTAACAGAACTAGAAATAGAACAAACAACACCCAAGTCAGCAAAATGAGGGAATTAACAAAAATTAGAGAAGAAATAAATGAAAAATAGACCAAAAAAAAAACAATAGAAATGATCAATGAAACTAAGAGCTGGCTCTTTGAGAAGATAACCAAAATTGACAAACTCTTATCCAGACTCACTAAGAAAAAAAGAGAGAAAGCTCAAATAAATATAATTAAAAATTAAAGTGGAGAAATTACAATAGATACCACAGAAATAGGAAGGTTTATAAGAGAATACTACGAAAAACTATATGCCAACAAATTGGAGAACGTAAAAGAAATGGATGAATTCTTAGACTCATGCAACCTCCCAAAACTGAATCAAGAAGAAATAGAGAATCTGAATAAATCAATCACAAGTAAAGAGATTGAAACAGTAATCAAAAACTTCACAAAAAAACAAATTCCAGGGCCGGCCCCGTGGCTTGGTGGTTAAGTGAGCGTGCTCCACTGCTGGCGACCCGGGTTCGGATCCCAGGCTCGCACCGACGCGCTGCTTCTCTGGCCATTCTGAGGCCACGTCCCACATACAGCAACTAGAAGGATGTGCAGCTATGACACACAACTATCTACTGGGGCTTTGGGGGGAAAAAATAAATAAATAAAATCTTTAAAAAAAAAAAACAAAAACAAATTCCAGGCCCATGTGTCTTCTCTGGACAATTCTATCAAACTTTCGAAGAAGATTTAACACCTATTCTTCTCAAACTATTCTGAAAAATTGAAGCAGATGAAATGCTTCCTAACTCCTTATATGAGGACATCAATACTCTGATATCAAAACTAGACAAGGACAACACACAGAAGGAAAATGACAGGCCAATATCGCTGATAAATGTGGATACAAAAATCCTCAACAAAATATGGGCAAATGGAATACAGTGATACATTAAAAGGATCATAAACCATGACCAAGTGGGATTTATACCAGGGAGGCAGGGATGGTTCAATATCCACAAATCAATCAATATGATACACTACGTTAAAAAAATGAGGAATAAAAATCACATAATTCTCTCGATAGATGCAGAGAAAGCATTTGACAAGATCCAACATAATTTACTATAAAAACTCTCAAAAAATGGGTATAAAAGGAAATTACCTCACCATAATAAAGGCCATATATGAGAAACCCACGGCCAACATTATACTTAACAGTGAAAAACTGAAAGCCATCCTTCTGAGAACAGGAACAAGACAAGGGTGCCCACTCTTGCCACTCCTACTCTACACAGTACTGGAGGTTTTGGCTTGAGCAGTTAGGCAAGAAAAAGAAATATAAGGTATCCAAATTGGAGAGAAAGTAGTAAAACTCTCGCTCTTTGTGGATGACATGTTTCTATATTTATATAAAACCCTGAAGAATCCACCAGAGAGGGACGACCCCATGCCATAGTGGTTAAGTTCAGGTGCTCTGCTACTGGCAGCCTGGGTTCGGATCCTGGGCATGCACCGATGCACCAATTGTCAGGCCATGCTGTGGCGGCATCCCACATAAAGTGGACGAAGATTGGCACAGATGTTAGCTCAGGGCCAGTCTTCCTCAGCAAAAAGAGGAGGATTGGCATGGATGTTAGCTCAGGGTCGATCTTCTTCACAAAAAAAAAAAGGAGGATTGGCAACAGATGTTAGCTCATTGCCAATCTTCCTCACAAAGAAGCAAAACAAAACAAAAGAATCCACCAGAGAACTATTAGAAATAATTAACAACCACAGCCAAGTTGCAGGGTTTAAAATCAACTTACAAAAATCAGTTTCATTTCTATACACTAATAAAGAACTAGCAGAAAGAGAAGTCAAGAATAAAATCCCATTTAGAATCACAACAAAAAGAATAAAGTATCTAGGAACAAATTTAACCAAAGAGGTGAAAGACCTATACACTGAAAACCATAAGACATTATTGAAAGAAATCGAAGAAGACATAAAGAAATGGAAAGATAGTCCATGCTTATGGATTGGCAGAATAAAGAAAATTAAAAGGCCCATATTACCTACAACAATCTACAGATTCAAAGCAATCCCCATGACATTCTTAACAGCAATAGAACAAAGAATCCTAAAATTTATACGGAACAACAAAAGACCCCAAATAGCCAAAGCAATCCTGAGGAAAAGGAACCAAGCTGGAGGCATCACAATATCTGACTTCAAAATATACTACAAAGCTATAGTAATGAAAACAGCATGGTAATGGCACAAAAACAGACACAAAGATCAGTGGAACAGAATTGAAAGCCAAGAAATAACAGCACACATCTGTGGACAGCTAATTTTCAGCAAAAGAGCCAAGAACTTACAATGGAGAAAGGAAACTCTCTTCAATCAATGGTGCTGGGAAAACTGGACAGCCACACGCAAAAGAATGAAAGTAGACCATTATGTTACACCATACACAAAAATTAACTCAAAATGGATTAAAGACTTTGAATTTTTAGACCTAAACCCATAAAAACCCTAGAAGAAAGTATAGGCAGTATGCTCCTTGACATCAGTCTTAGCAGCATCTTTTTGAATACCATGTCTACTCAGGCAAGGGAAACAAGAGAAAAAATAAACAAATGGGAATACCTCAGACTAAAAAGCATCTGCAAGGCAAAGGAAACCATCAACAAAACAAAAAGACAACACAGCAACTGGGAGAAAATATTTGTAAATCATATATCTGACAAGGAGTTAATTTCCAAAATGCGTAAAGAACACATACAACTCAACTACAAAAGAACAAATAACTGGATCAAAAAAAGGGCAGAGGATATGAATAGACATTTTTCCAAAGAAGATATACAGTGGCCAGGTGGCACATGGAAAGATGTGCAACATCACTAATTATTGGGGGAATGCAAATCAAATCTACAATGAGATATCGCCTTACACCTGTCAGAATGGCTATAATTAACAAGACAAAAAATAGTAAATGTTGGAGAGGCTGTGGAGAAAAGGGAACCCTCATACACCGCTGGTGGGAATGCAAACTTGTGCAGCCACTATGGAAAACAGTACACAAATTTCTCAAAAAATTAAAAATAGAAATACCATATGACCCAGCTATCCCACTACTGGATATTTATCTGAAGAACATGAAAGCAACAATGCAAAGAGATTTATGCACCCCTATGTTACAGCATTATTTACAATAGCCAAGACATGGAAGCAACTCACGTGCCCATTGACTGATGAATAGACAAGATGTGGTATATATATACAATGGTATACTGCTCAGCCATAAAAAAGACAATATTGTCCCATTTGCAACAACATGGATGGACCTTGAGTGTGTTATGTTAAGCGAAATAAGCCAGACAGAGAACAAAAAACACTGTACGATTTCATTCATATGTAGAAGACAAACACACGGATAACAAGAACAGATTAGTGGTTACCAGAGGGGCAGGGGGCGGGGGAGTGGGCGAAAGGGGTAAAGGGGCACATATGTATGGTGACAGATAAAATCTAGACTATTGGTGGTGAGCACGATGCAGTCTATACAGAAACTGATATACAATAATGTACACCTGAAATTACACAATGTTATAAACCAATATGACATCAATAAAATAATTTAAAATATAAAAATAAATAAATGGTTAAGATGGTAAAAAAAAGAGTGATCTAGTTAAGCCTTAGAATTGTAGAATTTTGGTTCCCAGCCAAGTGAAATGCCATACTTTAGGCCTATAAGATCACCCAAGTCCAAGGTACACTTGGAAATTCATCTCAGGCGTTAGACTTTTCTCCCTCCTTCCTTCCCTCGCTCCCTCCCTCCTTACCTCCTTCCTTCCTTCCTTTTCTTTTTTCTTTTTGTAAACGAACATTACCAATGGCATAGGGAAGAAAAATATTTAATTATCCTACTCAGAAAGATGAAAAGAAAGGAAAGAATGAGGGGGTCTGTAGTAAAGAGTGGAGAATTTGCCTTTGGATCATATGAGCAGAAGCAAGAGAGAGAGGAAATTCTGCCCATAAGATCTTAGTTTAACATCACAGAAACTAAGACTATACATTTGACACATAAATTTGGTGTTCTGGCATGCTTATTTACAGATTCTATTTCTTCTTCCAGGAATATTAATAACCATCTCTAAGCATTTGAGCCTCAATGACCTTGTTTTATTTTCTTTGAAACACCAACACATAGTACAGTGCTCACACAGAGTAGGGTCTTAATGAATTGTGAATGAATGTATAGTACTACCAGTACTACTGATAAAAATAATATTGACTATGCCAAATCAGATCACATCATAAACCAACTAACACCTTAGAGGCTAGAGCAACAGAACACTTTTTTTGTGTGTGTGTGTGAGGAAGATCAGCCCTGAGCTAACATCCATGCTAATCCTCCTCTTTTTGCTGAGGAAGACCAGCTCTGAGTTAACATCTATTGCCAATCCTCCTCCTTTTTTTTTTTTATCCCCAAAGCCCCAGTAGATAATTGTATGTCTTAGTTGCACGTGCTTCTAGTTGCTATAGGTGGGACGCGGCCTCAGCATGGCTGGAGAAGCGGTATGTCGGTGCGTTCCCGGGATCCGAACCTGGGTCGCCAGTAGCAGAGCACACGCACTTAACCGCTAAGCCACGGGGACGGCCCAACAGAACACTTTTTATATCAGTAGGCCACGTCCAACAAGTTAGTCCTTTGTCATTGTTTAATTATTTAATGAGCTCTTAATTCATGTTAGATACCATGCTATCTAATTTATATATATTCTAATCATCATAGGCCTTATATGATCTTGCATATGAGAAAACAATACCGTGATTAGTTAAGGTCACAGACCTAGTAAGTGACCGCCACATTTGAATTCAGTTCTATCTCATACCAAAGCCCAATTCACTTAACATTATATCTACCTTTTTCCAATCTTTCTCCTTCACTCCTTTTCTTCCTTCCTCCCAACATATATTGAGCACCAAATATGTGTCAGACATTTTGTTAGGTATAGTCTCTATATTCAATATTATTCATTTCCTTTACAGTTGTATAATACTTTAGAGTTCTGTGCTTTACATACATGATCTCATTTGATTCAACATTGTCCTCCACTTTTCAAAAGAAACAACTGAAGCTCAGAGAAGTTAAATCACAAGCCCAAGATTACACAGGTCTTAAGCGGGATCCTGGGACATAAAATGTGACATTGGGCTTCTAATCCAGGACTTTTTTTCCAGTATATCACATGATTGTAAAGTAGCAGGGAGACCCCAAGATTTAAGTTCAGATAGACCTGGGCACTAATCTTGATGCTTCAACTTAATTGTTGTGTGAGCTGAGCAAGTTACTTAACCTCTCCAAGACTCAATTCCCTCATAATAATAGTTACAGTGGGAATTACAATAATAGTCACTTCAGAGTATTGATTAGCGTACTAAATAAAATTCACATAAAGTATTTGTAGGTATTCAATAAATCTTTCCTTGTTATTATGATCATATTATGAAGATTGAATATAGCAAATATAAAGTGTTGGATGCAGTGCTTGGGAATAAGTGAGTAGGAAAAAAAGCAGGCATCAGGTATTACTATAACTAGGATAAGTCTTTTGACGCTTAAAAAAAATCTAAATTTGAAGCAAATCAAATAGAGTACTTCTTTCTTACACATGCTAGAAAATTTATAGTGCTCATTATCCTTAGTGGCAGGAATAGGAAAATTAGTTAATTCTATACAGGATCATATACATTCTTTAATAGTAATTATTCAGGAGAACTAGGGATTATTGTGAGGAGTTTTCTAGCCCTTGACATCACAAAAGATAATTTTCACTTTCTTTAATATATATTCATGCCCTGAACAAAGGCAAAATCCTGGACTAGGCTATCTAATGTTTTAGTAAGGAAGAAGGTATGGGAAGTTTCAAAATTATTTAACTGGATCCTTAATGAATTTCCTGGATTCGCATTTAGAGAAGCCTAAACCAAATTCCAAATAAATCTGTGATCCTTTGGGATGCACACAGGCTATACTTTGATTTCAAAAGCTACTTAGTAATTTTCCTTCCATGGGACAAATAAATTAGAAATCGTGAGCTTCTAAGATGGCTCACAAAATCCCAGGGCTATAGATGGGTGGTTCTTATCCTTTTGGGTTTTTTTGGCTGTTGTTTTTTCTATGTCTAGAGGAATAAAAAGAGGCAATAGTTAGGTTTAAACAGAGATTTCTTAAGTTCAAAGAAAACTCTGAAAGTACTTGTTTAATTGAATCTCCTCAATCAGCATGGAATTAAAAATTCACTATGGAATCAGCAAGATTTGTTAGCTGTATAAGGAACAGTATTGTGTATTTTGTATATTTGCCATTCATAGTGTACAGGTAACAAATACTTGTGCTCATACAAACTTACTGAGGCTTACTTTCAGGTGGGTGCTTAACTTTTCCAGGCCTTTATTGTCAGTTTGGGCAAATCTTGGGATAGATAGTTAACACTTAGCTGTCTTGGTCCTAAGAAGGAGTAATGAGGATAATAGAAATATTGACCTCTATACCTCGTATAATGAGCAAGATCTTTTGTGGATCAGCTATATCATCTCTCCTTGTCACTACCCTCACTGAGATTTCATCATGGCCAATCATTCGATTTTAGCCTTTTACTTTCTAAAAATGTTTCAGATACAGCAACATGTGAGAGAAGGATCAGAAGTGGAACCTACACATAAGAATTTTTAACCAACGTAGTCCTTAATTTCTGTAGACTATCTTAAAAACCAGGAAAAACTCATAAACCATACAGTCCCCTGCTTGGAAATAGAAGTTTTCACTGGCTGGAAGTGAAATCAGAAGAGCCAGGATAATGTAATATTTTATTTACATAAAGTTAAAATTATTCAATTTAAGGTATTCTGTTTTGTTTGTGAGGTTATGTCTTTCCTGTTCTTTGGCTGTTAAAATAGCATTTCTTTTGTGAAATAATGATGATAATCTATATTTTTCTCTGATGTTCTTATTGGTCAAAAAGTTTTGGCAATCCAGTGTAGGCTCTTCTTATCTTTTTCCTTGAAAAATAAATCCAGAATAGAGAGCCCAAAAATAGACCCTAATAAATATAGTCAATTGATCTTGGATAAACAAGTAAAAACAATACAAGGACACAAATATAGTCTTTTTATCAAATGGTGCTGGAACAGAGGGATATTAATATGTAAAATAACAAATCTAGACACAGATCTTACATATTTCACAAAAACTAATTCAAAATGGATCACAGACCAAAATGTGAAATGCAAAACTATAAAATTCCTAGAAGATAACACAGGAGAAAACCTAGATGACCTTGGGTATGGCAATGACATTTTAGATACAACACCCAAGGCACAATCCATGCAAGAAATAATGGATAAGGTGGACTTCACTAAAATTAAAAATTTCTGCTCTGCAAAAGACAATGCCAAGAGAATGAGAAGACAAGCCACAGACTAGGAGTAATATTTGCCAAGGACACACCTGATAAAGGACTGTTATTCAAAATATACAAAGAACTCTTAAAACTCAACAATAAGAAAACAAGCAACCCAATAAAAAAATGGGTCAAAGACCTTAACAGAAACCTCACCAAAGAAGATATAAAGCATGTGAAAAGATGATCAACATCATATGTCACCAGAAAAATACAAATTAAAGTAACAATTAAATACCACTATATACCTATTAGAATGGCCAAAATCCAGAACACTGACACCATCAAATGTTGGTGAGGATGTGGAGCAACAGAAACTCTCATTCATTGCTGGTGGGAATGAAAATTGGTACAGCCACTTTGGAAGAAAATTAGTTGATTTCTTACAAAACTATACATACTTTTACCATACAATCCAGCAATTGCACTCATTGGTATTTACCCAAAGGAGTTGAAAACTTATGTCCACACAATAGCCTGCACACAGAGGTTTATAGCAGCTTTATTCATAATTGTCAAAACTAGGAAGCAATCAAGATGTATTTCAGTAAGTGAATGGATAAATAAACTGATACATCCACACAATGGAATATTATTCAGTGCAAAAAAAGAAAAATGAGCTGTCAAATCATGAAAAGACATGGAGGAAACTTAAATGCATATTATTAAGTAAAAAAATCCAATCTGAAAAGGCCATGTAGCATATGATTCCAGCTATATGACATTGTGGAAAAGGAAAACAATGGAGACAATAAAAATATCAGTGGTTGCCAGGAGTGGCAGGGTGGAGATGAATAGGTGGAACACAGAGGATTTTTACTGCAGTGAAAATACTCTGTAAGATATTTTATTGATGGATTTATGTCATTATACATTTATCTAAACCCACAGAATGTATAATAACAAGAGCGAACCCTAAGATAAACTACGGACTTTGAGTCACTATTATGTATCAGTGTAGGTCCATCCTTGATAAAAAATGTACCGTTCCATGAATGATCTTAATAATAGGGGAGGCTATGCATGCCTGGGGGCAGGGAGTACATGGGAAATTTCTGTACCAACCTCTCAATTTTGTTGTAAACGTAAAACTGCTCTAAAAATACAAAGTCATTAAAAATTCAATTCTTATGTACATCATGACTTACCTAAAAAAATAAAAATGAAATAATAAAATAAATAAATTCACTGCTCTGTGAAATAAAAAAGCCTAAGAACCACTGACCTAGAGAAACAAAGCTGATAATGAAATATCTTCTCATTTCAATATTATATGATCTAGATATCTTTGGCATCTCAGTAATATAAATTAGGGTCTATATCAAGACATGCATCAGAATTGAGAAAAACATACATATAAATAAATCGAGTTAAAAGAACAGCTGGATTTGTGCAAATTCTGAATTAAATACAATTTTTAATGAAATAGAATTTTATTACTTTCCAGTACATTAAAAAACTTTAAACTCATGACTAGCAAATTGTTACCAAGTAGAGGAACTGTGGATCAGACTTCTATGAATAAATGACCCATTTATAATTAGTATATTAATTATTCATATGGAAATGAATGCCCCTGGAATGCTTGCACCAGCTTAAACATACACCCCCTGAAGATTTATTTCCAACTATTAAATCCACATTCAAGATAATTAGGGCATGGGGCATTCTGGTTAATTGAAATTTCTAATGAACTAGGAAAAATCCTAAAGTCCTTTTGTGATCAATCCTGATGCTGAAGTATTTCAATTGAGTTCATTATCTTTATTAAATGGATAACATTTTGTTAAACTATCTGAATCTCTAAGGCTATGGGTCATTATTACAGAATTCATTGAGACCCCAAAATGGAGATATGATGTAGGATGAATGTTGACTGAGTTTAAAACACATTCTTTTGGAAGGCATTTGATTCTATTTTAAGTAGTTTCTTGATATCAGCTTGGTTTGATCTGATATGCCCAATATACTAGTGAAGATGTTTATTAATTGAGGTTGTGTGGCTCAACTTAGTGGCCTTATTACATATCCTGAAATTAGTAAAATAATGTCTGAATTGATATTTATTTTTAATTTTTATAAGGTTTAAAATTAGACAGGCCGGCCCCGTGGCTTAGTGGTTAAGTGCATGCGCTCTGCTACTAGCGGCCCGCTTCAGATCCCGGGCACGCACTGATGCACCGCGTCTCTGGCCATGCTGAGGCCGAGTCCCACATACAGCAACTAGAAGGATGTGCAACTATGACATACAACAATCTACTGGGGCTTTGGGGGAAAAAAATAAAAGGAGGAGGATTGGCAAAATATGTTAGCTCAGGGCTGCTCTTCCTCACAAAAATAAATAAATAAATAAATAAATAAATAAATAAATAAATAATAAATAAAACTGTTAAAAATTAGATAAGTGTGCAGAATATAATGACAAAATCTCTTTTACCTGCCAAAATTAATGAATTCTAATAGTTGTCATTTTGATTCAGATGCTTTCTGTTATAAATGCAGTAGCATATTTCAGATCAAGTTGAGGTTCCTAACAGTTCTAGTTATACTACTTCCCCATGGTAACCAACATCATGACTAGATGTACATCATTCTAGAATATATATATAGACACACACACACGCACACAAAAAATATATACTATCCCACTTTGGGTTACTTGTTGAAATTAACATAAATTGTTACACTATATTACTATTTTTCACTCAAAATTCTTTTCACAATTTATAAACATCAATATAGAAAAATCTAGTTTACTCAATATCATAATTAACTTTTTACTTGAAATATACAAATAAAAATATGCACAAACTTTAAGTATGCATATTAACTTCTAAATGATATACCATTGTTTTAATATACAATTTTATTCCCCAATGATAAATATTTATATTGTTTCTAGATTTTTGTTTTTACAATATTTTAATAAACTTCTTCATCTATGTCTCTTGGAGAACACGTGCAACTTTTCCAAGAGTTTATATTTATAAGCGGAATTTAGGAGTTATAAAATACAGGGCCGGCCCCGTGGCTTAGCGGTTAAGTGCCCGCGCTCCGCTACTGGCGGTCAGAGTTCGGATCCTGGGTACGCACCAAGGCGCTGCTTCTCCGGTCATGCTGTGGCCGTGTCCCACATACAGCAACTAGCAGGATGTGCAACTATGACATACAACTATCTACTGGGGCTTTGGGGAGAAAAAAAAAGGAGGAGGATTGGCAATAGATATTAGCTCAGAGTTTTTTTAGGATGCTTTTTGCGAACATTTCATGTGCTCTGGTCCTGTTTGCACGATCTCACAAAACAGTTTCTTGTTTACCTGTTCTGTTTACCTTGAGGTTTTTCTGGTTATAAATCAATTTAAAAAATTCTTGGTTCAGGGCCCCACACTTTATGGTTAGTGTGATGTCAGAAACCACAACCAAACATGGCACATGTGGAATACTAATATCTCCGGGGAAGGTAACTATTTTGCCACCTGAAGTCTAGCTCCAGCTCTGTATAGGCATAGGACCCACAGCCTGAATATCCTTTCATGGGAGAGTGACAGATCCTCAGCACCTCAAACATTACTGTGTATATCTGATTCTGATCCAAAGTTTAGCTTTAGATTCTGTTATCTCTTCTGGCTTGATTTCTTTCTTCTTTTTTGGAACCCTGAGATTTCCCTCTCTTGATGTCGAACTCAGCTATATATCCCAAAATTATTGTGTTTTGAGCGGGAGGTGAGGTGGAATTGGGTTAGAGTGTGTCCTGCTGTGTCAGCTCAGTCTATCCTATTGACTGGGAAGAAATCAATGGGTTTTTACAAATTAAATTCTCCTTTCTAATGCAGTGGCACAGGTGGCACTTGGCTTTATTGACACTCTGCTAAAGAGGACACAACTTCGTGAAAAGAAAGAGAGGCCAAAGAGGGAAATTTTGTGAGTTGAATAAATCATGATGGCTTTTCTGTACTAATTGGTGGAGTGAGTGAGCAGGAGAGGAGTTGCCAAATAGACATGTGTACTGCATATGTCAGTTTTAGGGAATTAGATGTTTTCCATAAATGAATTTTACCCAAAACTTAATGTACTTATTTAAATACTTTTAAATACTTCTAAATACTTCTTTATGGAGATGTAGTTGTATGATTTTTTTTGAGCATTTAAAACACAGTTTCTTGGCTATGATTTACCCTTAATAGTAAACAGTCAATATTGGGCTTGTAATATAACTCATGACCTCAGAAGCTACTACAATCAGTAGGACCATTTGCCCCTAAACTAAATAGCTCCTGATGGCTGGGTTTCTTAAATTAGTATAGGTAACTCTAATAGGGTTGCTGCCTCTTACTTTGCTGTGAGATAACCCTTTGTATTTTTCTCAACGTACGTGCTTCTAGGTTCAGTGTATCCCTTCTAAATGTGGTTGGCTGAGAAAAAAAAGATGACTATGCTAGATTTCGGTATAGACCAACATGGTACATTTGATTGTAAGACATTTTGCAGTGAATACATTGTCGATGTTTTATTATATGAACTTTGGCATATTATTTATTTACTTTTGCTATTCAGAGATGAAATTTGCCTTTTTTTCTGAAATCCTATTTTCCAGTTAGATGAATTTTTCATGTAAATTCTACATACTCTACACGCATGTTTATATTTATGTACATATAAGTCAGCTACTGAGTCCTAACTTCCAAATGATAAATCCAGAAAACCTACACTGTATTCCTTATAGTTAAAAAGTATGGGATTTTTCATCAAACTAAAGAGCTTCTGCACAGCAAAGAAAACAATCAATAAATTGAAAAAGCAACCTACAGAATTAAAGAAAATATTTGCAAATCATATATCTGATAGGGAGTTAATATCCAAAATATATAAAAAAATCATATAACTGAATAACAGAAAAGCAAAGAATCAAATTAAAAAATGGAGGGAAGAGGGCCCGCCCAGTGGTGTAGCAGTTAAGTTCGTGCACACCACTGTGGCAGCCCGGGGATTTTAGGTTTGGATCCCGGGTGCGCACCAACGCACCGCTTGTCAAGCCATGCTGTGCCGGTGTCCCATATAAAGTAGAGGAAGATGGGCATGAATGTTAGCCCAGGACCAATCTTCCTCAGCAAAAAGAGGAGGAGTGGCAACGGATGTTAGCTCAGGGCTAATCTTCCTAACCAAAAAAAAAATAGACAAAGGATTTGGATAGATAATTTTCCAAAGAAGACATACAAATGGCCAATAGGTACATGAAAAGGTGTTCAACTTCGCTAATCATCAGGGAAATGCAAATCAAAGCCACAATGAGATGTCACCTCACACCTGTTAGAATGGCTATCATCAAAAAGACAAGAGACAACAAGTGTTGGTGAGGATGTGGACAAAAGGGAACCCTGGTGCACTGTTGGTGGGAATGTAAATTAGTAAGCCACTATGGAAAACAGTATGGAGGTTCTTCAAAAAATTAAAAAAAGAGCTACCATATTATCCAGCAATCCCACTCCTGGGTATATATCTGAAGGAAATGAAATCACTGTCTTGAAGAGATATCTGCACCCCCATGTTCATGGAAACATTATTCACAATAGCTAAGGTATGGAAACAGTCTAAGTATCCTTTGACAGACAAATGGATAAAGAAATATATATATATATATATATATATATATATATATACGATTATTATGTAACCATAAAAAAGCCTGCCATTTGCAACAACATGGATGAACGTGGAAGGCATTTTGCCAAGTGAAATAAACCAGACAGAAAAAGACAAATACTGTAAAGATATCGCTTATACATGGTATCTCAAAAATAAAAAAAAGCAAATTCATAGAAACAGAGAACAAATTGTTAGTTGCCAAGGGCTGAAGGGAGAGAGAAATGGGGAGATGTAGGTCAAAGGATACAAATTTTCAGTTATAAGAAGAAGTACTGAGGATGGAATGTATAGCATGGTGACTGTAATTAATAATATGGTACTGAATATCTGAAATTGCTGAGAGTAGATCTAAAGCATGCTCACCAAAAAAAAGTAAACTAATTATGTAAACTATGTGAGGTGATGGATGTATTTATTATCTTGATCTTGGTAATCATTCTACAGTGTATATGTATATCAAATCATCATGTTTTACACTTTAAATATATACAATTTTGTAGGTCAATTATTCCTCAATAAACTTAGAGAAAAAAGGAAAAGAATACAATTTCTTATGGATATTTACAACTCTTTAGTGAAATAAACATTCAAAATGTGTCCATTCATTGAATTAAGTTGTTTGTCTCATTACTGTTATAATGGGTATTTATATTTTCTGCATGAGTCATTTATCAGATATATGTTTGCAAGTGCTTTCTCTACACTCTGGCTTGGATTTCCACTTTATTAATTATGCCATTTGAACTGTAAAATTTCTAATTTTCTATAGGTCCCAATGTATCCATTTATTTTCTTTGCTTTGTAATTTTTTTCCTTTGTAAATCTATCCCCAATACTAAATACAAAGAAATTTTTTCCTATGTTATCTTATAGAGGCAGTGTATTTTTTATTTGTCATTAAGATTTAAGATCAATTTCAAGTTAATTTGTAAATAATTTGAGGGAAGATTTGAGGTTTACTTTTAAATGGTACATTTTCATAACAATATATTTTTTTCAGAAATATTTGTTGAAATTAATACCCTTTTCCTTTTGAATATTTTAGCCACTTTATAGATAATAAATTGGCAATATTCAAACAAACAAAAAAACAAAGTTTGGGAATATTTTTTTACTTATATGCATATTGAAATTATGAAGTCCATTCTCCCCTTCTTTCTTTTCCTCCTGAGGCCATAAAGGCTATCCAAAATGTTCATTTGCCTAAAATGCTTCTAGTCCCCATTTTCTCTTTTGCACTCTTATGCCAGGCTATGATCTCATCATCTTACTGTTTTCCTTATCCTTAACTTTAAATCTTGCAAAAATTAATGACCTAAGGGGACATTGAAGTAGAGCAAAATACACTTACCTACGCATAGTGAAGTCTCTGATAGAGTACAAACATTTCTGTTGGGACTCCTATAGGCTTCAAGGCAATTTTCATTGTGCAAAACCCCACTTTAAAACTAATTTTCCTCCAAGTCCAAGGAGTGTGTTCTAGGAGGGTTTCAGTACCAAAGCAAGAATAAATCAATCCAGTGCATATAAAATTTAAGTAAAATCCAAGGGTTTTCTTTGTCTTCAGAGTTTGGAGAGAAATATTGCTTCTCAAACTGAATAAAATTGCATGAAGATTTGAAACATATATACTCAAAGGAAGGTAAGGTTTAAAATCTGGTTTGAGAATTTATGATGAATATTTGTACTCAACACGATATTGTACAACAGTAATAACAAGAGAAAAGATATTGTTTCAATAAATTCAAGCTACATCTCTCTGACAATTATTATTAAATGGAGGTTATAAAAAGTCGGAATTTGGGGGAATGTTTGCTTTATTTGCCTTTCACTATAGTAAAGAGTCTATTACCCAGATGTAGTAAACAAAACCTGTCCAAGATTACATGTTACAAAGTGTATCTTATAGACACTTAGCTCAGAGTTATTTATCTGATGCCAAAACAGCTAATTAATTTAAGGAGTTTGTTTCTGGCTTTATTTTTGTTTCTTTTATTTAATGTCAGATCTGAGGGAAATATCATTCATGCTGTTATTGATACCGAGCAAGGGCTTGATCTGCTCACCACAAGATAAAAAGCCAAGCAGGCGGTGGTAGAAAAAGAACTTTAATAAACAATAAAGTAGCAGATCGGAAGATGGTGGACAATCATCCTAAAAAAAACCCATCTTAAAGGGAACTGATTTGGAAATGACTTATATAAGGCAAACGGGTTTGGGGAAGGGGTTCAGAAATGTCAGGTGATGGATGATGGCAGAATGTTGGGCGTCTCTCCATAGCAGATCTGCTGAATGCAACATTCCTGAGGAATCTAGGAAAACCTCAGTTCCTTCCTTATCTAGGACAGAAGGAACGGCTTGGGCAGAGGACATAAATTTTCTGTCAACAAGTTATTCTTTCTACCGGTTACAGATTAGCTTGCCTACGTGCAGTTCTAAGCATTTTTCCAAAGTACATTGTGAGAATAAGATGGGAAGGGGCAGCATGTGGCCTTGGGGACTGAAGTTCTAAGAGTGTTCTGTGCAGGGGCAACTGTTTTTCATATTTCTTCATGGGCCTCCTGTGCAAATTCGGGGGGTGGGTTCCTACGTGTTGCATGCAGTGGATCTTTAGTCTATTACGTGTGAAGCTTACAATTGGTCATTTTAGCTTCTCAATGCTCCTGTATGATACTTAGCCAGGTGAAGGGCTGTCAGCAAGTTACTGTCTTATCAGTGGTCTTCCTGCTGTTCTGCAAGGCAAGCTCAGAAACTTCGGTTACTTTGTTTCCCACGTTAATCTTGTGAGTACAGGCAGGGTTTCATCCTAATCCAGGGAAACTTTAACCCCTTCGTCCTCGGTGTCAGTATTTGGTTTGTTTTGATTTTGGCATTGAATTATGGGGGTTGGGGCCTAAGGAGAGAACCAATTGATTGTTTTCTTTCTCTTCTGTTGTCTATTCTCATTTCAGTGACAGAGCATGTGGTGGAATATCTACCGTTGTAAAATGATAAGAACATACGTGTGTGGCAATGTATTGTAGAAACTGATGATTCTTGGACTTTGGGGGGAAAATTAATTCTTTATGGATTTGGGATCTGATTTAGAAGGAAGGAAATTTGCCATCTTAGAATTGAGAGCAGACAACTAAATTTCCAGAGAAGGTTAATCAACAGATCTATACAGTTCTCCTTTGATAAAGAGAAAGAAGGAAACAAGAAAGGAGAAATAAGAAAGATAACTAGTAATAATTATGGAACTATTTTTTACTGAGCGCTTTGTCTGTTTTCAAAGCTTCACATTCATTATTATTATAGTATCCCAATTTTACAAATGAGAGAAATGTGACACAGAACAGAGAGGTAACTTGCTCAAGGTCACACAGCTAAAAAGTAGAAAAACCTGAATTCAAACTCAGTAGGCATGACTCCAAAGGTCTTGCTCTTACATTCTACTCTATACTACCTTGCAGTGAATAACCATTGATTGAAATGTATATTTATGACTCATGTATTGGAACACATTTCAAAATACATGTCGGCATACCATTATTAAAAAAAGAAAACAATCTAGTTTCTTTCTATATTACAAGTTGCTCTTCAGGTAATGGTGTATGGGGTGGCAATTGTTGAATCCCCGGTACATATAATATTGAATGTGACGCATGACTCTAGCTATAAATTGTGAAGTTAATGATATTTTTTCTGATTACCACTAGTTATAGCATAGTCAACTGTAGTAGCTTTTGCTGAAAATATTTTCTGTTAAGTATTTACTAGTTTAAATCCACAAAAGAGAAAATTGATAAATTTAACTTCATCAAAATTCAAAACTTTAGCACTTTTATTTTTGATGAGGAAGATTAGCCTTGAGCTAACATCTGTTGTCAATCCTCCTCTTTTTTGGCTGAGGAAGGTTGGCCCTGGGCCAACATCTGTACCCATCTTCCTCTACTTTATATGTGGGATGCCTTCCACATCATGGCTTGATAAGCAGTGCGTAGGTCTGCACCCGGGATCCGAAACTGCAAACTCTAGGCTGCCAAAGCAGAGCGTGCAAACTTAAACATTATGCCATTGTGCTGACCCCAAAACATTAGCCCTTTTAATGACACAATTAAGAAAATAAAAATATCTAAGTATCTCTCCATAGACGGGGAGAAAATATTTGCGTATCATATATCTAAAAAATGACATATACAGAATATATAAAGAACACTTTCAACTCAATAATAAGGAGTAAAATAACTGAATTAAAAATGGGCAAAAGATCTGAATAGATATTTTTTTTAAAAAAAGGGATATACAAACAGCCAGAAAGCACAGGCAAATATGCTCATCATCCTTAGTTGCTAGGGAAATGTAAAAAAATACCACAATGAGATATCACCACAGACACACTAGTATGGTTATAATCAAAATGATCTATAATAAGAAGTATTGGTGTAGATGTGGAGAAATTAGCACACCCATACATTGCTGGTGGAAATGTAAAATGGTTTATCAGTTTCTGAAAAGGCTAAACACAGAGTTATCATGGAAATGAGCAATTCTACTCCTAGGTATCTACCCAAGAAAAAATAAAAATATATTCATATAAAGACATGCACATGAATGTTCATAGCAACACTACTCACAATAGCCCCCAAGTGAAAAGAATCCAAATGTCCATCAACTAGTGAATAGACAAAAAAGGAAATGTGGTATATCAATACGATGGAATATTATTCAGCCACAAGAAGAAATGAAGTACTGACGTATGCTACAAAATGGATGGACCTCAAAAATATGCTAAGAAGCCAGACACAAATGTCCATATATTATATGACTACATATGTCTGTAATGTCCAAAAAAGGCAGATCTATAAAAACAAAAAGCAGATTAGTGTTGCCTGAGGCTGGGAGTAGGAGTGGGGATTAACTATACCTGGGCACGAGGAATTATACCAGGGTAATGGAAGTGTTCCAAAATTAGATTGCATTGATAGATGTACAAATTTGTAAATTTACCAAAACATATTGATTTGTACTCTTAAAACATGAAATTCATAAGAGTGACGTCAGCATCATGGCAGAGTGAGCTTTCCCATGAACTCTTCCCCCGATAAGATACAACAAAAGCAACAGTCACAGACCAACAACGGAATCCCAGACAGTGAAAAGCTAGAGTGGAGGGATCCACACTGCCACACATCTGAGAGTGGAACATGCTGGGCCCCCGGAGGAAGTGGGGAGAGGTAAGGAGAACTCCTCTCCCTCCCCATCAGGTCAGGGATCCTGGTCCACGTGGCTCCCAGAGAGGGGGGAGGGGCGGCCCTCGGCGGGGAAACTGTGGCTCTTCGGACTCTCTCAGCCAGTGGGAAACTCCGGCACAGAGGACTCAGAGGAGCCACAGGGCTACCATCAACATCTGAGCACCCCAGAGAGCAGATAAAGAGGGGCAAATGAGAAGCCTCCCACGTCAGGGACCCAGAGGGCAAAAGAGAGAGCTACCCCCTCCCCGCAACCTGGACTCTGCAGCTCAACTGACCAGACCAGACCTAGCTATCCCAGGCAGACCTGATCAAACGACTGGACCCGTGGATCGCAGCAGGAAAAAAAAAAACAACAAAACTGCGGATCGCAGCAGAAAAACCGGAGCAGAGCGCAGGGGGCTTAGACTACACAGCCCTTTACCACCAGACAGTGGCGGCAGGTGGAAATTGCAACCAGAGATTTCCAGGATGAGGAAAAACAAAACCAACACAGGAACCACAATGCAAAAATATATGAAATCACCAGACCAGAAACAAAATGAAAAGCACCCAGAAATCAACCCCGAAGACACAGAAATCCATAAACTAAATGACAGAGATTTCAAAATAGCTATCATAAAAACACTCAATGAAATACGAGACAACGCAGACAAACAATTCAATGAGACTAGGAGTTTCGTCACAAAAGAGATTGAAATCATAAAGAAAACCAATCAGTGCTGATGGAGATGAAGAACACAATGGAGGAGATAAAGGAGAATCTGGAATCTCTAAAGAACAGAGCTGACAATATGGAGGAAAGAATTAGCACCTTAGAAGATAGGAATACAGATATACTCCAGATGGAAGAGGAGAGAGAAGTAAGACTAAAAAGAAATGAAGAAAGACTCCGAGAAATATCTGACTCTATTAGAAAATGTAACCTAAGAATTATAGGTATTCCTGAGGGAGAAGAGAGGGAAAGAGGAACAGAGAGCCTATTCAAGGAAATAATAGCTGAGAATTTCCCAAATCTGGGGAAGGAGCAGGAAATACCAGTAAGCGAAGCCAACAGGACACCTATATATATTAACAGACAAAGGCCTTCACCACGACACCTAGTGGTAAGGCTAGCCAGGGTCAACGACAAAGAAACCATATTAAGGGCAGCTAGAAAAAACAAAAAATAACATACAAAGGAACTCCCATCAGGCTCTCAGCGAATTTCTCAAAAGAAACTTTACAGGCTAGAAGAGACTGCAATGATATATTCAAAATACTGAAAGACAAAAACTTGCAGCCAAGAATACTCTATCCAGCAAAAATATCCTTCAAATATGATGGAGAAATAGTAACTCTCCCAGATAAACAAAAGCTAAGGGAGTTCATGGCCACGAGACCCCACTACAAGAAATACTCAAGAAGGCCCTCAGGCCTGAAAAAAAAAAGAAGAGAAAGGGAACACAAAGCTTGGAGGAAGGAGAAAAGTAGGTAGACAAAATCAGAGAAATAGTAGATCTTTACCAGAATAGGTTAGCAACCACTTAAATACTAAACTCAAAGATCAAAGGAAGAAATTCACCAAAAATAAATTTAACCTCATCACTGTAAACACACAGCCACAACACAAGATAGAATAAGGTATAACAAGAACAACTTAGAAGGGGAAGAGGAAAGTGACTGAATTGACTTAGTATAAGGAAATAGGAGGCTATCAGATAATGGACTATCTCATACACAAGACTTTTTGCCCAAACCTCAAGGTAACCACTAAACAAATAATCAAAGCAAAACCACATATGATAAACAAAGAGAAAACTAGAAGAATCATAAGACAGAACAACCAAACTGAATTGGCAGTCCAAAACAAATGGGACAAGAAACAAAGGAAATGCAAAAGAACCAGAAAATAAGTGACAAAACAGCAACATTAAGCCCTCATATATCAATAATTACCCTAAATGTAAATGGATTGAACTCTCCAATCAAAAGATACAGAGTGGCAGGATGGATTAAAAGCAAGACCCAACAATATGCTGCCTTCAGGAAACACATCTTAGCACTAAAGACAAGCACAGGCTCAGAGTGAAAGGATGGAAGACAATACTCCAAGCTAATGGCAAACAAAAGAAAGCAGGTGTTGCCATACTCATATCAGACAAAGTAGACGTCAAGATAAAACAGGTTAAGAAAGACAAAGAAGGGAAATATATAATGATAAAAGGGACACTCCATCAAGAAGACATATCACTTATAAATATATATGCACCCAACATAGGGGCACCAACGTACATAAAGCAACTATTAACAAACCTAAAAGGAGAAATCAACAACAACACAATAATAGTAGGGGATCTTAACACCCCACTTACAGCAATGGATAGATCATCCAGACAAAAAGTCAATAAAGAAATATTAGACTTAAATGAAAAACTGGACGAGATGGACCTAGTAGACATATACAGAGCACTCCATCCAAAAACAGCTGACTACACATTCTTCTCAAGTGCGCATGGAACATTCTCTAGGATAGACCATATGTTGGGAAACGAAGCAAGCCTCAATAAATTTAAGAAGATTGAAATCATAACAAGCATCTTTTCAGACCATAAGGCCTTGAAACTGGAAATGAACCATGAAAAAAAACTGGGAAAGTGACAAAAATGTGGAGATTAAACAACATGCTACTGAACAACCAATGGATCATTGATGAAATTAAAGGAGAAATCAAAAACTATCTGGAAACAAACGAAAATGATAACATGCCATATCAAACCATATGGGATGCAGCAAAAGCGGTCCTGAGAGGGAAACTCATAGCGATACAAGCCCACCTTAACAAACAAGAAAAAGCCCTAATAGGCAACCTTAAATTACACCTAACAGAACTAGAAAAAGAAGAACAAACAAAGCCCAAAGCCAGCAGAAGGAGAGAAATAATAAAAATCAGAGCAGAAATAAATGAAATTGAGACCAAAAAAACAGTAGAAAGGATTAATGAAACGAAGAGTTGGTTTTTCGAGAAGATAAACAAAATCGACAAACCCTTAGCCAGGCTTACTAAGAAAAAAAGAGAAAAGGCTCAAGTAAATAAAATTAGAAATGAAAGAGGAGAAATTACAATGGATACCATGGAAATACAGAGGATTATAAGAGAATACTATGAGAAATTATATGCCAACAAATTGGACAATCTAGAAGAAATGGATAAATTCTTAGACTTATACAACCTCCCAAAATTGAACCAAGAAGAAATGGAGAATCTGAATAGACCAATAACAAGTAAAGAGATTGAAATAGTAATCAAAAACCTCCCAAAAAATAAAAGTCCAGGACCAGATGGCTTCTCCAGGGAATTTTACCAAACATTCAAAGAAGATTTAATACCCATCCTTCTCAAGCTATTCCAAAAAATAGAGGAAGATGGAACACTTCCTAAATCATTCTACGAGGCCAACATCACCCTGATACCAAAACCAGACAAAGACAATACAAAGAAAGAAAATTACAGGCCAACATCGCTGATGAACATTGATGCAAAAATCCTCAACAAAATATTGGCAAACCGAATACAACAATACATTAAAAAGATCATACACCATGATCAAGTGGGATTTATACCAGGGACGCAGGGATGGTTCAACATCCGCAAATCAATCAACGTGATACATCACATCAACAAAACAAAGAATGAAAACCACATGATCATCTCAATAGGCGCAGAGAAGGCATTTGACAAGATACAACATCCATTTATGATAAAAACTCTCAATAACATGGGAATAGAAGGAAAGTACCTCAACATAATAAAGGCCATATATGAGAAACCCACAGCCAACATCATACTCAACGGGGAAAGACTGAAAGCCATTCCTCTGAGAACAGGAACGAGGCAGGGCTGCCCACTCTCACCACTCCTGTTCAACATAGTACTGGAGGTTTTGGCCAGAGCAATTAGGCAAGAAAAAAGGAATAAAAGGAATCAAAATAGGTAACGAAGAAGTGAAACTCTCACTATTTGCAGATAACATGATTGTATATATAGAAAAACCCAAAGAATCTGTTGGAAAACTATTAGAAACAATCAACAACTACAGCAAAGTTGCAGGGTACAAAATCAATCCACAAAAATCAGTTGCATTTCTATATGCTAATAATGAACTAACAGAAAGAGAGCTCAAAAAGATAATACCATTTACAATTGCATCAAAAAGAATAAAATACCTAGTAATAAATCATGTTATCTGCAAATATTCCTCGTTCCTGTTCTCAGAGGAATGGCTTTCAGTCTTTCCCCGTTGAGTATGATGTTGGCTGTGGGTTTCTCATATATGGCCTTTATTATGTTGAGGTACTTTCCTTCTATTCCCATGTTATTGAGAGTTTTTATCATAAATGGATGTTGTATCTTGTCAAATGCCTTCTCTGCGCCTATTGAGATGATCATGTGGTTTTCATTCTTTGTTTTGTTGATGTGATGTATCACGTTGATTGATTTGCGGATGTTGAACCATCCCTGCGTCCCTGGTATAAATCCCACTTGATCATGGTGTATGATCTTTTTAATGTATTGTTGTATTCGGTTTGCCAATATTTTGTTGAGGATTTTTGCATCAATGTTCATCAGCGATGTTGGCCTGTAATTTTCTCTCTTTGTATTGTCTTTGTCTGGTTTTGGTAGCAGGGTGATGTTGGCCTCGTAGAATGATTTAGGAAGTGTTCCACCTTCCTCTAATTTTTGGAAGAGCTTGAGAAGGATGGGTATTAAATCTTCTTTGAATGTTTGGTAAAATTCCTGGAGAAGCCATCTGGTCCTGGACTTTTATTTTTGGGAGGTTTTTGATTACTATTTCACTCTCTTTACTTGTTGTTGGTTTATTCAGATTCTTCATTTCTTCTTGGTTCAATTTTGGGAGGTTGTATAAGTCTAAGAATTTATCCATTTCTTCTAGATTGTCCAATTTGTTGGCATATAATTTCTCATAGTATTCTCTTATAATCCTCTGTATTTCCATGGTATCCATTGTAATTTCTCCTCTTTCATTTCTAATTTTATTTACTTGAGCCTTTTCTCTTTTTTTTTTCTTAGTAAGCCTGGCTAAGGGTTTGTCGATTTTGTTTATCTTCTCGAAAAACCAACTCTTCGTTTCATTAATCCTTTCTACTGTTTTTGGTCTCAATTTCATTTATTTCTGCTCTGATTTTTATTATTTCTCTCCTTCTGCTGGCTTTGGGCTTTGTTTGTTCTTCTTTTTCTAGTTCTGTTAGGTGTAATTTAAGGTTGCCTATTAGGGCTTTTTCTTGTTTGTTAAGGTGGGCTTGTATCGCTATGAGTTTCCCTCTCAGGACCGCTTTTGCTGCATCCCATATGGTTTGATATGGCATGTTATCATTTTCGTTTGTTTCCAGATAGTTTTTGATTTCTCCTTTAATTTCATCAATGATCCATTGGTTGTTCAGTAGCATGTTGTTTAATCTCCACATTTTTGTCACTTTCCCAGTTTTTTTTTTCATGGTTCATTTCCAGTTTCAAGGCCTTATGGTCTGAAAAGATGCTTGTTATGATTTCAATCTTCTTAAATTTATTGAGGCTTGCTTCGTTTCCCAACATATGGTCTATCCTAGAGAATGTTCCATGCGCACTTGAGAAGAATGTGTAGTCAGCTGTTTTTGGATGGAGTGCTCTGTATATGTCTACTAGGTCCATCTCGTCCAGTTTTTCATTTAAGTCTAATATTTCTTTATTGACTTTTTGTCTGGATGATCTATCCATTGCTGTAAGTGGGGTGTTAAGATCCCCTACTATTATTGTGTTGTTGTTGATTTCTCCTTTTAGGTTTGTTAATAGTTGCTTTATGTACGTTGGTGCCCCTATGTTGGGTGCATATATATTTATAAGTGATATGTCTTCTTGATGGAGTGTCCCTTTTATCATTATATATTTCCCTTCTTTGTCTTTCTTAACCTGTTTTATCTTGACGTCTACTTTGTCTGATATGAGTATGGCAACACCTGCTTTCTTTTGTTTGCCATTAGCTTGGAGTATTGTCTTCCATCCTTTCACTCTGAGCCTGTGCTTGTCTTTAGTGCTAAGATGTGTTTCCTGAAGGCAGCATATTGTTGGGTCTTGCTTTTTAATCCATCCTGCCACTCTGTATCTTTTGATTGGAGAGTTCAATCCATTTACATTTAGGGTAATTATTGATATATGAGGGCTTAATGTTGCTGTTTTGTCACTTATTTTCTGGTTCTTTTGCATTTCCTTTGTTTCTTGTCCCATTTGTTTTGGACTGCCAATTCAGTTTGGTTGTTCTGTCTTATGATTCTTCTAGTTTTCTCTTTGTTTATCATATGTGGTTTTGCTTTGATTATTTGTTTAGTGGTTACCTTGAGGTTTGGGCAAAAATCTTGTGTATGAGATAGTCCATTATCTGATAGCCTCCTATTTCCTTATACTAAGTCAATTCAGTCACTTTCCTCTTCCCCTTCTAAGTTGTTCTTGTTATACCTTATTCTATCTTGTGTTGTGGCTGTGTGTTTACAGTGATGAGGTTAAATTTATTTTTGGTGAATTTCTTCCTTTGATCTTTGAGTTTAGTATTTAAGTGGTTGCTAACCTATTCTGGTAAAGATCTACTATTTCTCTGATTTTGTCTACCTACTTTTCTCCTTCCTCCAAGCTTTGTGTTCCCTTTCTCTTCTTTTTTTCAGGCCTGAGGGCCTTCTTGAGTATTTCTTGTAGTGGGGGTCTCGTGGCCATGAACTCCCTTAGCTTTTGTTTATCTGGGAGAGTTACTATTTCTCCATCATATTTGAAGGATATTTTTGCTGGATAGAGTATTCTTGGCTGCAAGTTTTTGTCTTTCAGTATTTTGAATATATCATTGCAGTCTCTTCTAGCCTGTAAAGTTTCTTTTGAGAAATTCGCTGAGAGCCTGATGGGAGTTCCTTTGTATGTTATTTTTTGTTTTTTCTAGCTGCCCTTAATATGGTTTCTTTGTCGTTGACCCTGGCTAGCCTTACCACTAGGTGTCGTGGTGAAGGCCTTTGTCTGTTAATATATATAGGTGTCCTGTTGGCTTAAGCTTACTGGTATTTCCTGCTCCTTCCCCAGATTTGGGAAATTCTCAGCTATTATTTCCTTGAATAGGCTCTCTGTTCCTCTTTCCCTCTCTTCTCCCTCAGGAATACCTATAATTCTTAGGTTACATTTTCTAATAGAGTCAGATATTTCTCGGAGTCTTTCTTCATTTCTTTTTAGTCTTACTTCTCTCTCCTCTTCCATCTGGAGTATATCTGTATTCCTATCTTCTAAGGTGCTAATTCTTTCCTCCATATTGTCAGCTCTGTTCTTTAGAGATTCCAGATTCTCCTTTATCTCCTCCATTGTGTTCTTCATCTCCATCAGCACTGATTGGTTTTTCTTTATGATTTCAATCTCTTTTGTGAAGAAACTCCTAATCTCATTGAATTGTTTGTCTGCGTTGTCTCGTATTTCATTGAGTGTTTTTATGATAGCTATTTTGAAATCTCTGTCATTTAGTTTATGGATTTCTGTGTCTTCGGGGTTGATTTCTGGGTGCTTTTCATTTTGTTTCTGGTCTGGTGATTTCATATATTTTTGCATTGTGGTTCCTGTGTTGGTTTTGTTTTTCCTCATCCTGGAAATCTCTGGTTGCAATTTCCACCTGCCGCCACTGTCTGGTGGTAAAGGGCTGTGTAGTCTAAGCCCCCTGCGCTCTGCTCCGGTTTTTCTGCTGCGATCCGCAGTTTTGTTGTTTTTTTTTTTCCTGCTGCGATCCACGGGTCCAGTCGTTTGATCAGGTCTGCCTGGGATAGCTAGGTCTGGTCTGGTCAGTTGAGCTGCAGAGTCCGGGTTGCGGGGAGGGGGTAGCTCTCTCTTTTGCCCTCTGGGTCCCTGACGTGGGAGGCTTCTCATTTGCCCCTCTTTATCCGCTCTCTGGGGTGCTCAGATGTTGATGATAGCCCTGTGGCTCCTCTGAGTCCTCTGTTCGGGAGTTTCCCACTGGCTGAGAGAGTCCGAAGAGCCACGGTTTCCCTGCCGAGGGCCACCCCTCCCCCCTTTTTGGGAGCCGCACGTACCGGTATCGCTGATCTGATGGAGAGGGAGAGGAGTTCTCTTTACCTCTCCCCACTTCCTCCGGGGGCCCAGCACGTTCCGCTCTCAGATGTGCGGCAGTGTGGATCCCTCCGCTCTAGCTTTTCACTGTCTGGGATTCCGTTGTTGGTCTGTGACTGTTGCTTTTGTTGTATCTTGTCGGGGGAAGAGTTCACGGGAAAGCTCACTCCGCCATGATGCTGACGTCACTCCGAGTTCAAATTATTTTAATAAATTTATTTAAAACATTTTTTCACTAACTTCTGGGCCTTTGACACTACTTCTCAGTGAACAAACTCAAGGACAGTGATTGTTAATGTCTTGTCCTTAAGGGTATCCCCAGTATCTAGAACAGTATCTGGCACAAAATAGGCATATGAAATGTATGTGTATGTGTGTATTTATCAAAATCTGTATCTATATATTTTCCTAATCAAATCATTTGTTTTTATTTCCCAACTTCTTATTACTATGAAAATTTCAAACACAGAATAGTACAATGAACATCCTTAAACCTAGCATCTAAATTCAAGAATTGTCAACATTTTGCTTTTGCATTATTTACCTTTCCATCTGTGTATATGTACATTACTGAACAATTTGAATACAAGCTGCCTACATCATTTTTTTTTAAGATTTTTTATTTATTTTCCCCCAAAGCCCCAGTAGATAGTTGTATGTCATAGCTGCACATCCTTCCAGTTGCTGTATGTGGGACGCGGCCTCAGCATGGCTGGAGAAGCAGTGCGTCGGTGCGCGCCCGGGATCCGAACCCGGGCTGCTAGCAATGGAGAGCGCGCACTTAACCGCTAAGCCATGGGGCCGGCCCCTGCCTACATCTTAATAGTTCTTCCCAAGTTACTTTCACATGCATCTCCTTACTAGCCATGATTTCATTATTTCCTCTAAAAAAGTAACAATGATTCCCTAATATTATCTAATGTCCAATCCATTTTCAATATTCCCCAAATGGCCATAAAATATTTTCATTTTTAAAAAACCAGCATCCAAGGGCTGGCCTGGTGGTGTAGCATTTAAGTTCATGCACTCTGCTTCAGCAGCCCGGGGTTTGCAGGTTCCAGATCCTGGGCGTGGACCTACACACTGCTCATCAAGCCATGCTGTGGTGGAATCCCATATATAAAATAGAGGAGCACTGGCACAGATATTAGCTCAGGGACAATCTTCCTCACCAAAACAAACAAACAAAAAAACCAAAAAACCAGCATCCAACCAAAATTCACACGTTTCGTTTGGTTGTTATGCCTCCTTAATGTCTTATAATCTATAATAGGTCTCCAACTTTTTCCATGATATTAAACTTTTGAAGAAACCAGAGAATTTGCCCTATAGATAGTCCTACATTCTGGATTTATCTGTTTCTTTGTGGTACATTTAACTTGCTCCTCTATCTCTTCCATTTCCTGTTAACTAAAAGTTACTCCTAAAGGTTTGATTAAATTCAATTCAAACATTTTTGTCATTGATACTTAAAAAATTATGCCGTGTAGCTCAGTTAAATATTTAATATTTAAATGAATAAATTTTGTTCAGATTTTGAGTGAGAAAATGGAATACACAAGACAAAAGGTATTTCGAGAGAAATCTTTTTGGAAATATAATATATTTTCTCATTCAAAAGTTTTGAATGGGGAAAACAACACCTCAAAACAGTTTTCAGAGGTTACCATTCTGAAAAGTATGTTTGAGTGTACCAAATTTGCCTTTTTCTGAATATGAACTATGAGATGCTTTTCTGAAAAAAATATATTTCCTTATTTTTTAAACAAAAAATTCAAAATATTTTCATTTAGTTTGGGCTTTTTATTCTAGCAGAAATTCAAGCTTTTATTCTACAATTATTTTCATATTGCAACAAAAAAACATAGTCATTTTCATTAAAAAGGACAATGAGCTAGTAAAAGAGACCATTTATGAACTATAACATTTATTTAGATCATTTCAGCAGTGGAGATTTCCCTTTTGTCCCATAAGCATTTTAATATTGCTATTTTTGTCTGTTTAAAAGAAAATATCCCTGAACAGCACTTCCCAGTGTCCTCAACTTTGCTAAATTATCGTCTTGTCTTTGATCTGCCCTGCCCTCTTTAGGATGATACTCTGAGGGCATACACAACTAGAGCTCTGCCTCTATGACAAGCACCTTGGACAGTGGCTTTGCAAGTGACAGACAGTCCCTGAGTGTCTTGACCTCTCATTGGATTGTAAAACCTAAAGTACTGTTAAATTTTTGTTATTTGAAATCTGCTTAATTAAATGTAATCGAATAATTTAACAAATATTTATTGAGCGCCTTCTATGTGCAAAACGGTGGAGGAGTGTAATTCTCTTTGTATACTTAAATGCATTCTACTTTTTTTGTAGATTTGTCCTCTATGTACCTCTCTATTTCTTTCTTTACTTCTATTTCATACCTGTTGCAGGGAAGTTATTGAAATACAAATGAATGCTATTCTCTGAATTGTTCTAAGAGTATTATTCTTGTAACCTTCATTATCAAGTTTGATTGCCAGAATAGATCCAATTGGTGGAGCCATATGTCAATGTAGGCAACTTGTTCAGAAAAACAGCTGAACCACTGGCTGACAGGTTTGGCTTTAAATGCTCCGTTAACCTCTGTGTGTCAGCATCTCATTACAGAGACAGGGATTAATAGTGGTTTTATTGTTGCTATAACTCAAAGATATCAACTCAAGGATCTAAGAGAAATATTGGGCCAAAACTTTTAGCGTGAGAAAAGAGAAATAATCCAGTTAACAACAAAGCTGGCGTTTGTTTGATTTATATTTATGTTCTCTCAAGGCTCTCCATCCTCATTTTTAGATGGTGTATGGTAAAGTAGGTTGCATTCATATTAATAGGAGCTGAGTTGATGAAATAATAAGGAAGACTGATCAGACCAATATCTTCCAGCTTTTAAAATACAGTTAGTTTATCATTCAGCTTAGCAGTTATAATTAATGTAGTTTACTTTGCTTCAACTAGATCTTCTCTTGCCATTTCTATGGTTCATATTGGTGTGAGTCTGTCTCTGTATCCTAGCACAAATGTATAAAATTTAAGTTGATTTAAGAGAGTTTGACCAGTTAAATCTTGCCTGAACAGTTATTAGCATTTTAATTTGTTGCATTATGGGGAAGAGTTGTTCTACTGCATTTCCCTCTCACTTTCATCCTTATATAGCTTCCTAATGGTTTAATGGTCCATCTGCATCATTTCCTCTACAAGAGTTTAATTCTATTTACTAGTTTTGTCATCTGTAGATTTCCAATTTAAATATTTAGAAACATCACATGATGCCATATTGCTTAAGTGGTTTAGTGTAATTGTTTTGAAAGCATGAACAAAATATGCTTCATGTCTTATTTTTATAAAATTTAAATGGAAGTTAATTCCTACAGAAGAATAATCAAACCCCTGCAGATATATGTATCATTCAGATATCCTGCTCTGCATGCCACATCACACAACATGAACAATTGAAAAATGTGCTTTTCTTTCACCCTGCTGATGTTGGGCTTCAGATTTGTGCATAAGATGGCTCATCTTACACAATTTTTTCTTAATTATCTACTCTAGAATGATAGGAAAGGAACTCAAGGATGTCAAATATTGCATGTTTCTTGTATTTTTCTCGAAAAACAGGAGAGTGAAAGTTGTATTTAAAAGTAGTAAAAAAAAAGTGTTCACCCAAATATCTTGCTGTACTATATAGATAAATAAGTCTTCATCAAGGAAACACTCTGTCTCCTGTGCCTAGAAAAATCCAGCAAATAATGCAACTCTGATGTATTAATTCTAACAGATTGCAGTAGAGTGTATTCAATTAAACATAGTAGGGCATTGATGAAAGAGAGATATGGTAGCTGCTCTCAAGTATTTAAAGATTTTTATGTAGGAAATAATTAGACTATTTTGTCATTCCCTCACTGGCAGAATTAGAAGCAGTAGATCACAGAAAAATGTTGATTTTGTAAGAGAAATCTTTTCAGTGACATGACATGCCAAACAATAAGTTGACTTTTCACAGAAGAGATTGACAGTACATTGGTGAATCTGTTTAATCATAGACTTAATTTCCTCATGGTAGGCAGATACACAGAGAATTCATGCGTTGAGAGAAGACTGGGTCAGATGACCTCTGATGTACGCCTTCAATCTAGAGAATCCATGATTTTGTACTCTTAAAAACAATCGGGAAAAATGAACAAACAAAAGCAGGAACCTTCAGAGATTTGGCCCTATGCAATAGCTAATGGGGTACTCACCTGTGTCCTGTTCTTACCGATATTAGGAAGTCTAAAATCTGCTTTCAAATACATTCTCTTCAGTGGCTTGTTTCAGTGTATAGGATTTTTATCATATTGTTTACCTCTTTGGAACCTTCTGGAAGCATGCACATTTGACCCGGATGTATGAGGGAGAGTTTCTATATGAGTTATGGAACCATTTTGAAGGTGTTAGTTTACATTATGAAAACCCAACCTATTCTCCCTCACCAAAAAGTTGAGCATGACACCTTACACAGTGACATGCAATGATCCCTCATTGTCCACAGATAAGTACAAACTCCTTTGACGAGATTCCACAGACCTTTATTACCTGATTTGAACCTACCTCTCTAACCTCAACTTCTGTTGCTCAATCCATATGCTCTAGATCAAGCTACTTGTCATTCCTCCCAAATTGTTGTTCTTCCATATCACTTTGGCTACACACACATTATTCCCCTACCAGGAATGCCACCTTCCTCTTTCTTTGCTAAGTGAATGCCTGACCATCCTTCAAGACTCTCCTCAAATACAAAATTTTCTCTGAGGCCCTTCCCAACCTACTGGGTAAACGCAGTCACTCACTTTCCCATTCTCCCAAGGCATTTTGTCAAAATCTCAACTATAACACTTGTTATATTGGATAATATCTGGCTATTTTTCAGTCTCTCCATTATACTGAGATCCTGAGGGCCAAGCAACATTGTTTTAGTCATCTTCTATATCCACAATGTTTAGTGCATAGCCTCACAGAGTGCTGGTACTCAGTGAATTTTTGTTGGATACTGTACGTGTGGTAGGAATATTCTAATCAATAAATTGGTTGATTTACTAAAATATGCACATCTTTGTGAGAGGGAAACATAGAGACATCTCCAGTGCATTGTGCCCCACTGAAATTCTGGAAGTATCCAAAAAATAGTGATTACGCCGGGCAAATAACTAGGAATGGAAGAAAGCGAAAAGCGAGGAGCAAAAGAAAGCCTAGAAAGGGACAAAGGAACACTGAAATTAGGGGTTTATGATAAGAATACCATAGAAAAAAACACTTGGGCATGCCCAGGTTCTGAAGACTAGTTTTTTTAGAAGCTATAAACTGGAGGGCTTTTGAATTTCTCTATCCATAAAGAAAGGTCAATACTATTTTATGTCTTGTAGAAAATTGATATACTTGACTTCTGTGTACCTAAAGTTCTAAATTCAGGACTTCTTTAAGAACTATGATAAATTACTGAAGTTAAATTGAAATCATAATTCTGTTTGCCTGTCTTGTGGTCATACTTTTTAACTCTTGGACTAGTAGTGACTAAGTAAAAGCATATTAGAGACATCCATGTGCCAGAGATTAACACTGTTAAAACAATGTTTTCAGAGTTGCTTTTGCACTCAACTCTAAGCTAACACATTTTAGTCCTTGTTCCTCTAGACATGGTCTGTCAATCACATTGAATGGCATGCCAAAGATAAAAGCATCACTTCTTTGGCAAAAACAAACATAGATTTGTAAAATATCAAGTTGAATGTAGGGCTGTTTTATTGTATGTTTGATTAATCAAAAGACGTTATTTAAACAGTATGCTGCCTCTGCTCTACAAAGAGAGACAGGAGCATTGCAAGAAGTATGGAATAACAACTCTTTGTCATTATAGCAGCAGGTTTTTTTCCCTATAATTTCTAATTACTGTAGATAAAGGATACTCCTGGCATATTACTTCATGTATGAAGTTTTCCATTTTTAAATATACTTTTCTATTTCTTAAAAACTTGTACATTTTTTGGGGCTGGCCCAGTGGTGCAGCAGTTAAGTGCATGTGGTCCTCTTCGGCAGCCTGGGGTTCGCAGGTTCCGGCCCTGGGCACGCACCGAGGCACCGCTTGTCAAGCCATGCTGTGGCGGCGTCCCATATAAAGTAGAGGAAGATGGGCATGGATGTTAGCCCAGGGAAATCTTCCTCAGCAAAAAGAGGAGGACTGGCGTGGGATGTTAGCTCAGGGCTGATCTTCCTCACACACACACAAAAAAAAATTGTACAATTTTAATTAATTACATAAACTGTAATTATTTATTTACACTTGCCTTTCAAATGGAAAGGGAAATGTGTGAAGGTCATGAAGATTCTGCTTTCCAGGAGACTATAACTTGCAGGGGAGGGGAAAACCAGAAGACCAGAGAATGTGATTTAAGCATCAGCAACTGATATCTTGTAAAGATTCTCATTTTATTTTTCATGTTTAAATACAACGAAACTGTGGCATAATTAAGATATGAAAGTAACCAAGCTCAGCTTAGTATTTCAGGAGATAGAAGAATGAAGAAAACATGAGCCCTGTCTTCAAAAGGGGTGCCATCTAACAAAGTAAAAATGTCATGTTTACAAATAAGAATTTTTTTCTTACTTAATTGCTTAAAGTCAAATGGTCATAATATGCTAAATGTCTATGCATGTGATATAGCAAGGATGATGCTGCTTTTACAAAGAATTATCTCTCTCGTCATTAACCAGACAAGCAAACTTCTCAAAAACAAAAAAATGGAATTGCTAAATCATAATATTTTCTTAGAATACAATAGAGTAGCAAAGAGTTAATAAGTTATAAATATAATAGATAATTTTAGACAAGGCCCCTTTATTAATTTTTGGTACAGAGTCTAATTTTCTAACTTACGTTGCCTATGAATAGGACACAAGACCATAATTTTTCTTGCAAGAGCTGAGTAGGCTATTTTGAGTTTCTAAAAATCTAATAAACAAGCTATGGATCAAGTTATTTCTCAAGTAGAAGGGTCTCCTTTTTATTTTCTTTTTAAAGCCATTGCTCCACATGAGCATCCCACAATCAGATAAGATAGGATCAAGTTGGCTGTCTTTCAGAGAGTCTAATGTATCTGCCCAGACCAATAATCTGTTTATATCAGGGATTCCAGATGGTAGCAGATGATAAATTTCTTCTCTGACAAATTATGTGTCTTTAATAATGCTGTTATGAATACATTAAAATCGAATAGATCCAGTTGAAATCTGAACTCTGTCACCTACTAGTTAAGTGTCCTTGACTAAGTCATTTACCTTCTTTAAGTCTCAGCTTCCGTGCCTGTAAAAGGGAAATAATAATTTCTGCTTCCAATATTATTTTACTTTTTAAACATTAAAACATCAAGTGCAGTTCCTGGGATATATTAGGTTTTCAAAAAATGTCAGCTTCTTTTTACCTCTCTGATACATACAAAATCTGCTGTATAAGTAGGTCACATTTTGTTTTAGTTCATGATACCACACTGTTTCCTTAACTTTAGGTAGCCATCTTGAAAATATATACCTTTCGTTCAAGGACAGTGGGCAAAATATATGAATGCTTCAGCGCAAAGCCAGGCCACTACTGGAGACGTGAATATAAATGTATCTCCTATTGATAGGGAAATACTAAGGTAGTCTTCAAATACTAAAGCGAAGGTGATATTGATAATATAGTTTAGAGAGCAACGATTAAGTATCTGACCCAAATCCTTACTAAATCCTTACTATCCTTACTGACCCAAATCCTAAATCCTTACTAAAAGGCCTGTAGAGCCACGCCACATAGAAGCTAGAAAAACTCACTTAAACGTTTTAGATACCTTGTTTTCTCCAATTTTAGAGGCAGTAATAACCCATGCTCACTAGAAACATAACATTAGCATTTTATAGTCTAACAAAAAACTTTTCTAAAGTATTAGTATTGCTGTCATTTTTTAAAGGCCTTTCCTTTCATGAAAGGCCTTTCCAAAATAATTAAATTGAGTTTTAAGAATTCTTCAAGATGAACATATAATGAATTTCTCACAACAAAAGGGTTTATATTACCAGAAGAAGTCTGTCAGTGGAAGGAGGGAAAGCATTATTGTGGTCATACAAAACACACTTGTTAGAGTCTATGACAATTATTTTTATAATAAGGAAAGTATGTTGAACATTATAAAATAGTTTTTAAAAGAATAGCCAAAATCATTTTCTTATGCAAGGAAACAAGTTACCTACAATGTAATCCTGAAGGTATGGAGGAAGGGATTCAGAGGAAATACCAAATACATTCCCTATCCTTAAGAAGTTTGAAATCTAATTAGAGAGATAAGACTAACTTGTATAAAACAAGAGCTTACAAAACTAGATAAAATGTAATTCAGAACTAAGCTATGTAGTATGAACTATTAAATATTGCAGGGGTTCTGAGAAGAAGGAAATAATTTGTCTCCAGAGTAACTAAAGACGCCTTCAAGGAGGGGGTGGAATTTGACCTGGACTTCAATGGAAATGTGGAATTTGCAAAGGCAGAAGGGGGCTGCGTTTATATACCAGACCACAATCATTACAGAAGCAAAGTAATTGGTGAATGAGCATGGCACACCAGTAGGAAAGGAACCATGGGACACATTTTAGTGAGGAAGAAGGCTGTAGAATTAGATTAGGACAGGTTTAAACCATGAGACATAGGCAGAGCTATTTGGACTTGATGTCATAGGAAACAATATAGAATGATATAACTTGTGAGAGATTTCCTGGATGTGGTATATGGGGGACTAGATGCAGGGATACTAACAAGTAGCTTGTTGTAAGCATACAATCATAACTTGAAGGAAGAATTGAGAGGTCTTAGTAATTAAATACGAAGCTAAGATGTTTTCTGGTGATAGCTTACATACTTCAGTTTGTAAAATAAACTTCCAAGATGTCTATGTACTCCTCAAAATAATCGAACCTTCAATTAGAGTATACCATTAGCAGACTGTAGTGATGCCTTAGTCACAGTAATGCAGACTGAAGAGTAGGCTAAAGATAATGCTGCTTTGCGTACAATGGTGCTAAGTAAGTTTTCCTGCATTTGTGAAAAAAATTGAATGTGCTGTTAAAAAAACAAAATTGAACACTAATTGTTACATATGTTTTTATAAATCAATATGTAAATGCCTATTATTTAATGTATTTCTTGCTAATATTTCTATCATTATATGTATCCTGATCTAGCCCCTAGTCTTTCTTATCTCCAGGTTTGATTTAGAACCCTTCATTCAAACTTACTGTGAATCATTATCTTGGAGTGTGCCTCTGCTATGTCAACTGTACAACATTAAGCCATCTTGGCACCAAAGATCTTTCCACTTTCTTGAAGTTGTCAGTAGCTTAATTCTGTCTTAGCCAAGGGCTGTTTATTCACCTGATTCAGATAATCAAAAAGATGGTTTTAAGTCTCCTCTTGGTCTTCAATAATCTAGGAGTGTCTTTTGTTTTGATTTTTCATTCAAAAGCATCAGATAATATTTTCACGTTGGATAGAGGAGAAGGTAATTAAAGTAAATGGGTATGTCTCCATTTCAGTGTGAAACCCAAATATCTTGATTTTGAGATCAGAAAAAATGACTACATTCTTGACAATGAACAAAATTTCTTCTAAAATACATTCTTGCTACTAGCTAATGTAGGCGTTATTTTAAATAAAATATAACAATTTTCCTAGCAATACTAAAGCAGCCTCTTTGGAACAGCTTAATTTTGATATTTTTTTAACTCTTTCCTATATCATAAAGCTTTCAAGTTATTACAAAATTCCCATCATCTGGAATATTGACCCCCAGATTTGAGAAAACAGCTAATTTCCTACTCAGTGTAATATTCTTTTTATATAACAGATTAGTTCATTCAGTAAATATTTATTGAGTACATAGCTGTGTGTCAGGCACTGCTAGACTCTGAAGAGACAATGGTAAACAAGGCAGGTCAGGCAGAAGCCTTAAGGAAACATGCAACCTCATGGATGGCAGACGCTCCTTGATATGAATACAAGGAAGTACTAAAACTTGAGTAAAGCTGCCATCAGAGAGAATAAAAGATGTGCGGGCATTCGGAGTATAAGGGGCTAAAATTTATTGTTATTAAAGCCTAATTTTATTGTAGACCCTTTTCCGAAAGACCTGATAGCTCCATAAAATATTTATATTCTAACACATTTTAAATAGGAAACAATTTTTTACACCAAAATATTAAGTGGTTAAAACTACTTATAAAGATAAAGCAGTGTCAGTAAAGCCAAGGAAGGACAGAATGTCAAACACTTCAAACTGTCAAATGCTGATTAGATATTGGGAACAGAGAAAAGTCTGCTGGATTTGGTGACCTTGTAGACAATGGATTTCAGCAGAGTTATGGGATCCTAAAGCAGATTCAGAGAATTAAGAAGAGTGTGAGTGGTGAGAAAATGGAGGACAGAGGATAGAGACTAAACATTAGAGAAAGTTAGTTTTTGTTTGTTTATTGTTGTTTTGCTAGTTAAGAAAGACCTAGATAACTTAAAAGTAAAGAGCTACTTTTAAATAGGATAAGTACAAATTTTGGTTGAAAAAACTCAATGTTGAGCATCTTGTACATTTTTGTGAAAGAATATATCGTAGAAACAACAGCCTCACAATTATAAATATTAAACTTCACATTCCTCAGGGAAAGCTCCTCTCAGTGGTCATTAGCTCTCTGATCTAAATGGTACATCATGGAAAAAGCTATTTAGCCATGAGATAAAAAAGTCAAGACAGCTTAGTTCTAGAAATGAGACTGTTTAGGAAGATTAAATTAAGGTAGAAGTTATTTCCTGACTAGCGTTGTCAGAAGAACCTGCAGCAAGTATAATTTGACTATCACCATGACTTTTGAGCTATTAACTAGGATCCATTTGTTTCAAAGTCACCATTTCTTGTGAACCAGGTTATTTTGGCAAAGGAAGACTAGTAAGGAAAGCCACCATACTTTCTAGTTTTTTAGACATTTTGTTTAATATTTATAGATTTCCTATTTCTGTGACATAACTTACAATCTGTATAATTCACCTGTATCTACTTTTAGTTCCATAATTCATCATAAGAATTTTGGTCCATTGGAATGTTCTCCACTCATTAAGTGTGATACATTTTAAACATTTTAAAGTGTTGATTCTCCTCTTAAGTTACTGAATTAGAAGGAGAGCTATGAAGTATTTTATGCTTTCTTTTTCTTTGAAGTTTGAGTTCACTTTCAATTTTGAGTCAGATATCTGTACATTTAAAACGGGAGTCTTAATATACTGTAGATGTGCACAACACTGAATTTATAATGTGCTAATATCCCAAAATGCAATACAGAGAAAGGAATAAAGAATATTCTTGAATTTACAGGACTGTACTTTACTGACTTTCCCTATTAAATTCCAAAGAGCACATGTTTTGTTGTGGAAGAGCATACCTATACACTATTTAATAACTTTACAACAATCGACAATCATCTTGAAAGCAGACAATGGAAAGAGTAATTCATTTGTAGAATGAACTCTAGGCCTATTCAATCAGAATCTTTGCAGTCATAAAATTTAAAGAACTCATATATCTATAAAAAGAATACCTGCCAAACTAAATCAATGGAAAATTAAAGGGTCTTTTTTCATTTTAGTTATTTATTTTTTAAAAATACAGTGATCACAATATAGTATACACCATTTTTCACTTACAAAAGTGTTTAATTTTATTAAGCATTTCTAAAAGAATGAGGAGAATGTTAAATCGCATCACCGAATACCATGTTAAAAATTGAGTCTCTCGTGAATGTTTTTGAGCAAACACTGGTGATATTGTGATGCATATGGAGGTGTAGATGTAAGATACTGTTTCTTTAACACTTTATCATTTCATGACATTTTAATTTCCCAGTGAGTATGATTAATACTACTTGGAAATAATTTATCACTAACGCTAATTCAAATGGTGGATCATCTCAAAAAAATCGGTTGGCAATGAAACTGATATCCTGCTGATATCCTACTAGTTGAATGCATTAACATAGACTTTCATTAATACCATGTTTATCCTTGTTGACAGGTATCACATTTGCTGGATTCAAAAAGAGTGTCCCCTCTAGTTCAAAGATATCTTGGTCTTTAGAAAACTAAAATTATGTTAAAGAGAGAGAATGATGCATATACAAGCTTGTTCTTGGCCATATGTTTAAGGCAATCAAAAAGTTAAATTGTATCTTTGCAGTGTTTATTCTGCCATAAAAGGACTAATATAATGAATCATGTGGCACTGCTAAAAGAAGACGTTTTCCTTTTTGTCTTCATTTCCTATTAAATTTGGCTTGCAATTTCAATGACAGGGAAAGTATGCGTATGAGCTGAAATCAGGAATCAGTCGCCAAGAAGTATACACTGCGCACATGATTTAAAAAGGTCATGTTGCTTATATTTAGAAAATAAACTTTTCTTCTTGCTTTGACCCATAAGGTTGTTCTTTTTTTTATATCAATATAAAGTATGAAGCGCCTCCTTTCACAAGGCAAAGGATTCTCTGAAAATGCCAGAATGTTTCCAAAATTCATTTGCCACTGAAGCATCCTGTACAAAAGGACAGAAATACATAGGCAATAACGCCAGGCAACTGTAACAAAAAAGGCAAAAAGAACAAAATGGTAAGGTTAACTCATTTTTTTATGCATATGGCATTTGATTATAATGCTTTTTTCTGTCCATAAGGCAGTCCTCAGTTATTCATATAGTGCCAGCTATAATAAATCCACCAAAGTTGTCATGAAAGAATTGAGACCCTGTTACCTTCCCTTATTATTTCTAGATATTTGTATTAATGGATAGTGAGCCCAAACATCAAAACCATGGGAGTAACAGTAACGCCAATGATGTTCTTGTAAAGTAGGGGTCTAATTTCGTTCTTCTGTATGTGGTTATCCAGTTTTACCGTTTATTGAAGAGACTATCCTTTCCCCATTGAATATTCTTGGCTCCCTTATCAAGTATTACTAGAGTATACATGATACAGGAGGTTATTTCTGGGGTCTCTATTCTGTTGCATTGGTCTATGTGTCTATTTTTATGCCAGTGCCATACTGTTTTGACTAATGTAGCTTAGTAGTATAGTTTGAAATCAGGAAGAATGATGCCTCTAGATTTGTTCTTCTTTTCAAAAATAGCTTTGGCTATTTGGGGTCTTTTGTGGCTCCATACGTACTTTAGGATTGTTTTTTCTATTTCTGAGGAAAATGGCATTGGAATTTTGATAGAGATTGCACTGAATCTATAGATGGTTCACGGTAATATGGACATTTTAACAATATTAATTATTCCAATCCATGAGCACAGGATATCTTTCCATTTATTTGTGTCTTTGATTTTTTTCATCAAAGTCTTGTAGTTTTCGGTGTACAGATCTTTTACCTCCTTAGTTTAATTTATTCCTAATTATTTCATTATTTTTGATGTTATTTGAATGGATTGTTTTCTTTATTTATTTTTCAGATGTTTCGTTGCTGGGGTATAGAAACACAACTATTTTCTGATGTTGATTTTGTATCCTGCAACTTTACTGATTTTGTTGATTATTTCTAGCAGATTTTTGGTGAAGTCTTTAGGATTTTTCTATATAAAAGATTATATCATCTGTAAACAAAGACAGTTTCACTTCTTCATTCCCTATTTGGATGTCTTTCATTTCTTTTTATTTCCTGATTTCTCTGTCTAGGACATATAGAACTATGTTGAGTAGGAGTGGTGAGAGTATGCACCCTTATCTTGCTCCTGATCTTAGAGGAAAAGCTTTCAACATTTCACCAATGAGTATGATGTCGGCTGTGATTTTGTTATACATGGCATTTATTGTTTTGAGGTATGTTCCTTCCATACTCAATTTGTTAAGCATTTTATGGTGAAAGGATGTTGTAGTCTGTTGAATGCTTTCACTGCATCTGTTGAGATGATCATATGATTTTTATCATTCATTCTATTAATGTGGTGTATCACATTTACTGATTTGCAGTTGTTGAACCACCCCTGCGTCCCAGGGATAAATATCCCTTGATCATCATGAATGATCCATTTAATGTGCTGTTGATTTTGGTTTGCTAATATTTTATTAAAAATATTTCCATCTATATTCATCAGGGATATTGGTCTGTAATTTTCTATTCTTGTGGTATCCTTATCTGGCTTTGGTATCAGGGTAATGCAGGCCTTATGAAATGAGTTTGGGAGTGTTCCCTTTTTCTCAAATTTTTGGAAGAGTTTGAGAAGGACTGGCTTTAATTCTTCTTTAAATTTTTGGTAGAATTCACCAGTGAACAATCTGGTCCTGGGCTTTTCTGCGTTTGGAGGGTTTTGATTACTATTTCAATCTCCTTACTCATTTTTGGTCTGTTTAGATTTTCTATTTCTTCATGATTCAGTCTTGGCAGCTTATATGTTTCCAGGAATGTATGCACTTCTTTTAGGTTATCCAGTTTATTGGTGTATAAATTGTTCATAGTTGTCTCTCATGATACTTTATATTTCTGTGATATCTGTTGTAATGTCTCCTCTTTCATTCCTGATTTTATTCGGGTCCTCATTCTTTTTTTCTGAGTTAGTTTACTTAAAATTTTATCAATTTTGTTTAACTTTTCAAAAAAACACCTCTCGGTTTCATTGATATTTTCTAGTCTCTATTTCATTTATTTCTCCTCTGATCTTTGTTACTTCTTTCTTTCTGCTAACCTCGGGTTTTGTTCTTCTTTTTCTACTTCCTTGATGTGTAAAGTTAGTTTATTTATGATCACTCTTTTCTCTTAATGTAGGTTTTTATCACTGTATACTTCCCTCTTAGAACTGCTTTTGCTCTCTCCCATAAGTTTTGGCATGCTGTTTTTCAATTTTCATTTGTTTCAAGAAATTTTTTAATTTCCCTTTTGATATTTTATCTGTCCCATTGGTTGTCCAAGAGTGTGTTCTTTAGTTTCTACACATTTGTGAATTTTCCAGAGTTCTACACATGTCAATTAAGTCCAATCGCTTGTTAGTGTTATTCAAGCCTTCTATATACTTAAGTTTATATCACCTCTTCTATCAATAACTGAGAGAGAGAGGTAATAAAACCTTCAACTATGATCAGGGATTTTTCTAGTTTTTTCTGTAGTTTTGTTAGTTTATGTTTAATGCATTTTTAAGCTCTCTTTGATAGCTGAAACACATTTAGAATGTTGGTGTTCTCCCGTTGAATTGACCTTTTCATCTGTATGAATTTTCTGTTTGTATCTAGTAATATTCTCTGTCTTTTTTTTTTACCTTTCAATCTACCATGTTTTTTTTATTTAAAGAGCTTGTCTTTTAAATAGCATATAGCTGGTTCTTGCTTTTTATCCAATCTAAAGATATCTGCCTTAATTAGTGTATTTAATCCATTTGTCTTTGATGTGATAATTGACATTGTGACTTCAGGTCTACCATTTTGATATTTGTTTCTTTTTTGTATCATCTGTTTTTTTCCTTTGTTACTCTATTCTTGTTTTCTTTGGGTAAGTCTACTATTTTTATATTATTGCATTTGATTTGCTATACTGTCTTTATAGTATAATTCTTATTATTAGGTTTAGTTTTTGCTTTTGGGATTACAATATGCATTCTTACCAAAGTCTACTTGAAAGAAAATTCTACCACTTTGCACTTTGTTTTTCACACTTCATAAGAACCTTGAAACAGTATAATTCCATTATCACTCCCTATCTTTTGTACTATTGTTATCATAAATTTTAATTCTACATTTGATGTAAATGCTACTTTACAATAAAAGTATCTTTTCTTTAAAGAGCCATTTGTTTTATAAGAGAATTAATGTGTCATAAAAGGGAATAGAAATACAAATGATGCTGAACTTCTCATCAGAAACAATGGTGGCTAAAATACAGTACAATGACATCTTTAAAGCAAAGAAAGAAAAAATAGCCTGTCAACACAGAATTATATATTCATTACAAATATCATTTAAATATAAGTGTGAAATAGGGACATTTTATCAATAAATAAACTCTGAGAGAATTTGGTGCCTGCAAATATATGTTAGAATAAATACTAAAGGAAGTTTTCCAAGCTGAAAAGAAACATTTGATGTCTAATATTGATATACAAAAAGGCATAAAAAGCAGTAGATAAGGTAACATTGTATATGATAAATATATAATACAAACTATTTTTCTTCTCTTAACTTCCTTAACAAGCAATTGAGAGTAAAATGAAGACATTTAAAATAAACACATGGAGGGGGAAGTCAAGATGGCAGTGTAAGCAGACTCTGAACTCACCTCCTGCAGACACAGCCAATTTACAACTACTCATGGAAAAATTACCCATGAGACAGAACTGAAAACTGGATAAGAGGAACTCCTGCAACAAAGGACAATCCTAATTGAGGTGGAAGAAGCAGAAACTCCCTTCTGGAGAGAAAAAACATGCCCTTCACAAACCGCCAGCTTCAGGGCCACCCGGGAGCAGCCCAAAGTTACGCAGCCTCCCTGGAGGCACGGGACCCTGAGCCAGGAGCACCCCCGCTGTGGGCATTTTGTGGACCCAGCAAAACCGAGACGAGTGGCAGAATATCTGACTTTTCCTGCTACTAAAACATTGGGGAGTACCGCCAGAAGAGCTGGTTCACAAAGAAATTAAAACATGCTCTTAAGGGCCAACACGCAAACTCACCCATTTCAGAAAGCAACCAAAAATCACCAGAAAGAACGGTGCATAGTGCTTTGGTGAAAAGAGACTCACCTGAGAGGCCCTGAGTGCATCTTGGTGAGAGGTGATACTTCTCCAGGGACTGGGACATTGGTGGTGGCCATTGTTGTGGCCCAGTGTGGATGTGCTGACACAGACGCCATTGGAGTTCTCCCTGGGGCCTGCTAGCCCAGGTCTGCCCCACCCACTAGAGCACCAATATAATCCAGCTCAGCCAGGGCAGGCAGCCCACCTTAGAGACTGGCCCCACCCAACAACAAGCACTCAGGCAACTTGTGGGCCTGCATAGACTGGTGACTGGATTCTCTGCAGCCTGGCAACCGAGTCCACTTCAGTGGGGCAGGGCGTGCACAAGGAGCGGGTGGAGAGTGTGGGGCAGTGGTGGAGTGTGTGGGGCTCCCACTGTGGAGAGAGTGGGTCCGCTTCGTGGAGAGAGTGGGTCCGCTTCAGGAGGTCAGGGCGCACACATGGGGCAGGACTGTGTTGACTGTGTGTGTGGACCTGTGGGCAACAGGGCTTGCCAGCTGCAGAAGACTTGTGCTTCTCAAAGACCCACATAGGGGGTTTGCACCACCTTCCAAAGCCTGAAACTATTGGGTGCACCCATGACTGAGGACAGCCCCACCCAGCTGCAATCCTCAGAGAGCTGACAAGAGACCTAAAGGCTGGAGGCTTATAGCAATTGTAAGCCCCTGAGCCTAACAACCTGCCACGCTGGGGGCCTACTCACTTAAAAGAAATACTGCAGCACAAATGTGGTATTAGAACTTGCAGCCAAATGTGCTGGGGCTGCCCACACCCAATAAAGAGACTGAAGGGCCCACAACAACTACAAACAGCTGAGCATTACAACAGCTGACGAGGAGCATAACTTGGCCTCCCTGGGTGCCTACAGGGAGAGCAAACAGGCCACAACAGAAGGACACAACTAGCCCACATAGGGGTCACCCTGGAACATTGAGAACTGTGGGAAGCCACTGCAGGCCTCCTAAGGCATCACTTATATAAGGTCACCTATCCAAGAACAGGAGACGTAGCTGACCTACCTAATACATAAACACAAGCACAGGGAGAAAGGCAAAATGAGGAGGCAAAGGAATACATTCCACATAAGAGAACAGGACAAAACCCCAGAAAAGGAACTAAGTGAAACAGAAATGAGCAAGCTACCTGACAGAGAGTTCAAACTAAGAGCGTTAAGGATGCTCACTGATGTGGGGAGAAGAATAGATGAACTTAGTGAGAATGTGAACAAAGAAATGGAAGATATAAAAAAGAACCAATCAGAAATGAAGAATACAATACTGGAAATGAAAAATTCACTAGAGGGACTCAAAAGCAGAGTAGAGGATACAGAAGAACGGATCTGCAAGCTGGACGAAAGACTAGAAGAAATTACCCAAGCTGAACAGGTAAAAGAGAAAAGAATTAAAAAGAGTGAGGACAGTCTAAGGGACATCTAGGACAACATCAAGGTCACTAACATCCGTGTTATAGGTGTCCGGGAAGGAGAAGAGCGAGACAAAGGGGTAGAGAATCTATTTCAAGAAATAATAGATGAAAACTTCCCTAACCTAAGGAAGGAAACAGACATCCAGATACAGGAAACACAGAGAGCCCCATACAAGATAAACGCAAAGAGGCCCACACCAAGACACATCATAATCAATATGTCCAGAATTAAAGATAAAGAGAGAATCCTAAAAGCCACAAGAGAAAGACAAGTTACATACAAAGGAAGCCCCATAAGGCTATCAGCTGACTTCTCAGGAGAAACCTTACAGGCTAGAAGACAGTGGCACGATATATTTAAAGTGCTAAAAGGAAAAAACTTACAGCCAAGAATACTCTACCCAGCAAGGTTATCATTCAAAATGGAAGGAGAGATCAAAAATTTCCCAGACAAGCAACAATTAAAGGAGTTTGTCACCAAGAAACCAGTGCTACAAGAAATCTTAAAGAGACTGATTTAAGGGGAAAAGAGAAGACCACAAATAGGAAAAATTATCTATTTCCATGATAAGAGAGTAATGGATACAAATGCACAAAAAGAGATTAGATATGTATCAAAAACGTAAAATGATGGAGGAGGGGAGTTAAAGAATAGAGCTTTCAGACAGAGATGAAACTAAAGAGACCATCAATTCTGTATAGAAGGAGAAAGGAACAGAGAAGGACTACTAAAACACTGAGAAAAAAAAAGTTAAAAAATGGCAGTAAGTACATACTTATCAATAGCTACTTTAAACATCAATGGACTAAATGCTCCAATTAAAAGGCATAGGGTGGCTGATTGGATAAAACAACAAGACCCATATATATGCTGCATACAAGAGACACACTTCAGACCTAAAGACACTCACAAACTGAAAGTGAAGGGATGGAAAAAGATAGTCCATGCAAATGGCAATGAAAAGAAAGCTGGGGTAGCAGTACTCATATCAGACAAAATAGACTTTAAAACAAAAACTGTAAAAAGAGACAAAGAAAGGCATTACATAATGATTAAGGGAACAATCCAACAAGAGGATATAACACTTGTAAATATCTACACACCCAATGTAGGTGCACCTAATATATAAAGCAATTACTAACAGACATAAAAAGAGAAATAGACAGTAACACAATAATAGTAGGGGACTTTAACACTCCACTTACACCAATGGATAGATCATCCAAACAGAAGATCAATAAGGAAACATTGGCCTTCAATGACACACTAGAACAGATGGACCTAGTATATATATACAGTGTTCCATCCAAAAACCGAAGATTACACGTTCTTTTCAAATGCACATGGCACATTCTCCAGGATTGATCACATATTAGGCCACAAAACAAGTCTCCATAAATTTAAGAAGATTGAAATAATGCCAAGCATATTTTCTGACCACAACAGTATGAAACTGGAAATCAACTGTAGGAAGAAAATCAGAAAAGCCACAAATACGTGGAGACTAAACAAAATGCTACTGAACAATGACTGGGTCAATGAAGAAATCAAAAAACATCTGGAGACAATTGAAAAAGAAAATATGACATGCCAGAATTTATGGGATACAACAAAAGTGGTTCTGAGAGGGAAGTTTATAGCACTACAGGCCTTTCTCAACAAACAAGAAAAATCTCAAAAAAACAATCAAACGATGTACCTAAAGGAATTGGAAAAAGAAGAACAAACAAAGTCCCAAATCAGTAGAAGAAGGGAAATAATAAAATCTGAGCAGAAATACATGAAATAGAGACTAAAAAAATAATAGACAAAATTAATAAAACCAAGAGCTGGTTCTTTGAAAAGAGAAACAAAATTGACAAACCTTTAGCTAGACTCACCAAGAAAAAAAGAGAGAAGGCACACATAAGTAAAATCAGAAATGAAAGAGGAGAAGTTACAACAGACACCTCAGAAATACAAAAGATTCTAAGAGAATACTATGAAAAGCTATACAGCAACAAATTCGACAATATGGAAGAAATGGATAAATTCTTAGCATCATACAACCTTCCAAAACTGGATCAAGAAGAGGTAGAGAATTTGAATAGACCAATCACGAGTAAGGAGATCGAAACAGTAATCACAAACCTCCCCAAAAATAAAAGTCCAGGACCAAATGGCTTCCCTGCTGAATTCTACCAAGCATTCAAAGAAGACTTAATGCCTATCCTTCTCAAACTCTTCCAAAAATTGAGGAGGTGGGGAAGCTCCCTAACTCATTCTACAAAGCCAACATTACCCTGATACCAAAACCAGACAAGGACAACACAAAAAAAGAAAATTACAGGCCAATATCACTGATGAACATTGATGCGAAAATCCTCAACAAAATACTAGGAAATCGCATACAACAATACGTTACAAAGATTATACACCATGATCAAGAGGGATTTATTCCAGGTACGCAGGGATGGTTCAACTTTCGCAAATCAATCAACGTAATACACCACATTAATAAAATGAAGAATAAAAAATCACATGATCATCTCAATAGATGCAGAGAAATCATTTGACAAGATACAGTATCCATTTATTATAAAAACTCTGAATAAAATGGGTATAGAAGGAAAGTACCTCAACATAATAAAGGCCATATATGGGAAACCGACAGCTAATATCATCCTCAATGGTGAAAAACTGAAAGCTATCTCTCTAAGAACAGGAACCAGACAAGGATGCCCACTCTTACCACTCCTATTTAACATAGTACTGGAAGTCCGAGCCAGAGCAATCAAGCAAGAAAAATAAATAAAAGGGCTCCAAATTGGAAAGCAAGAAGTAAAACTGTCACTATTTGCAGATGACATGATTTTATATATAGAGAACTCTAAAGAATCCACCAAAAAACTTTTAGAAGTAATAAACGAATTCGGTAAAGTTGCAGCATACAAAATCAACATACAAAAATCAGTTGCATTTCTATACAGTAACAATGAAGTAGCAGAACGAGAAATTAAGAATACAGTGCCATTTACAATTGCAGCAAAAAGAATAAAATACATAGGAGTAAACTTAACCAAAGAGGTCAAAGATCAGTACAATGAAAACTATAAAACATTGCTGAAAGAAATTGAAGAAGACACAAAGAATTGGAAAGATATTCCATGCTCTTCGATTGGAAGAATTAACATAGTTAAGATGTCTATACTTCCTAAAGCAATCTATAGATTTAATGCAATCCCTATCAAAGTTTCAACAATATTTTTCACAGAAATAGAACAAAGAATCCTAAAATTTATATGGAACAACAAAAGACCCCGAATAGCTAAAGGAATCCTGAGAAAAAAGAACAAAGCTGGAGGTATCACACTCCCTGATTTCAAAATATACTACAAAGCTATAGTAACCAAAACAGCATGGTACTTGCACAGAAACAGATGCACAGATCAATGGAATATAGTCGAAAGCCCAGAAATATACCCACACATCTATGGACAGCTAATCTTTGACAAAGGAGCCAAGAAGCTACAATGGAGAAAAGAAAGTCTCTTCAATAAATGGTATTGGGAAAACTGGATAGCCACATGCAAAAAAATGAAAGTAGTCCTTTATCTTACACCATATACAACAATTAACTCAAAATGGGTTAAAGACTTGAATGTAAGACCTGAAACTATGAAAATTCTAGAAGAAAACATAGGCAGTACGCTCTTCGACATCGGTCTTAGCAACATATTTTCAAGCACCATGTCTGACAGAGCAAGAGAAACAACAGAAAAAATAAACAAATGGGACTACATCAAACTAAAAAGCTTCTGCACAGCAAAGGAAACCATCAACAAGACGAAAAGACAACCTGACAATTGCGAGAAGGTATTTGCAAACCGTACATCTGATAATGGGTTAATCTCCAGAATATATAAAGAACTCATGCATCTCAACAACAAAAAAACTACCTACCCAATTAAAAAATGGGCAAAAGACCTGAACAGACGTTTCTCCAAAGAAGATATACAGATGGTCAACACACACATGAAAAGATGTTCAAAATCTAACTATCAGGGAAATGCAAATCAAAACTATGATGAGATGTCACCACACGCCCGTCTGAATGGTTATAATTAACAAGACGGGAAACAACATCTGTTGGAGAGGATGTGGAGAGAAGGGAACTCTCATACACTGCTGGTGGGGGTGCAAACTGGTGCAGCCACTATGGAAAACAGTATGGAGATTCCTCAAAAAATCAAGGATAGAACTACCATATGATCCAGCTATTCCACTGCTGGGTATTTATCCAAAGAACTTGAAAACACCACTACGTAAAGATACATGCACCCCTGTGTTCATTGCAGTGTTATTCACAATAGCCAAGACTTGGAGGCAACCTAAGTGCCCATCAAGGGAGAAAGGATAAGGAAGATATGGTATATATACACAATGGAATACTACTCAGCCATAAGAAACGATGAAATCCAGCCATTTGTGACATCATGGATGGACATTGAGGGTATAATGCAAAGTGAAATAAGTCAGAGGGAGAAGGTCAAATACCGTAAGATTTCCCTCATTAAGTAGTAGATAATAACAACAATAAACAAACACATAGGGACAGAGATTGGATTGGTGGTTACCAGAGGGGAAGGGGGGAGGGAGGAGGGTGAAAGGGATAATTCGGTACACGTGTGTGGTGATAGGTTGTAATTAGTATTTGGGTGGTGAACATGATGTAATCTATGCAGAAATAGAAGTATAATGATGTACACCTGAAATTTATACAACGTTATAAACCAATGTTACTGCAATAAACAAAAATTAAAAAAAAGAAAAGAAGAGAAAGCTGGGAAGCTGAGCAGCTCTTTTGACAGCCTCATGGGGTTAGGGCGCCAGGGCATCCCTAGGGTCAAGGCCTGAAAGACACACTTATGGTTCGGACGCCAACGAACTAGGCCCTAGTAATAAGAGAAAACAAAAAATAAACTAGACTGTTTCCTATCAAACAAAAAATAAAAAATAAAATAAAAAATAAAATAAAATAAACACATGGTATGTACAAAGGAAATGATAACTTTCCTCACACTGTACACAAAAATAAATTCCCGGTGGATTGTAGATCGAAACAGGAAAGACAAACCAATAAACTTTCTAGAAAATGAGGTAGGAGTATATCTTCATAATATTCTGTAAAAATCCCTCAAACAGGACATAAAAAGCAATAACCATAAAAGAATAAATTGATAAATTGAGCTATATTAGAGTAAATTTCCTTTCATCCAAAGGCATCATTGGGAGAGTGAAAAGAAAAGCCACAGAGTGGTGAGGAATATAAGCAACAAATGTGCATATGTGGAATATATGAAAACTACAAATCAATGAGAAAAATTCAGTCAACCTAATGAGAAATATGGGCATCAGACTTGAAGAGGTATTTTATTTTATTTTTTTGTGAGGAAAGATCAGCCCTGAGCTAACCTCTGCCAATCCTCCTCTTTTTGCTGAGGAAGACTGGCCCTGAGCTAACATCCGTGCCCATCTTCCTCCACTTTATGTGGGACACTGCCACAGCATGGCCTGACAAGCAGTGCGTTGGTGCGCCCCCGGGATCTGAACCTGGGCCGCCAGCAGCAGAGCGCGTGCACTTAACTGCTATGCCACGGGGGCTGGCCCCTTGAAGAGGTATTTTAAAAAGAAGGGTGCTCAAGTGGCCACTATACATATGAAAGATGCAAAAAAATATTAGCCATCAAAAAACTGCAAATGGAAATTAACACCATAGTAAATTCTATCACATACCTATCAGAATGGTGTAAAAGGAAAAAGAGCAACAATACTACAGTTGTCCAAGATATGGAGCAACTGAAACTCTCAGACACTGCTGGCAGGAACAAAAATTTATACAACCACTTTGGAAAACACTATGACATTGTTTATTAATGGTGGAGATACAAATAACTTATGACCCAGAAATTACACTCAATAATTACAAGCACATTTCTACCAAGATACATGTACAACAATGTATATAACAGCATGATTTGTAATAGACAGAAACTGAAAACAACCCAAATGTTCATTAATTATAGATTGGATAAATTATGTTACATGCAAAAAATGGAATGTGATACAATAAAGTATTATTATTATCCCTATTTTTGAAACTTCTATGAAATGGTTTCCCTAAAATTCCTGACCTATTAACAACTAATATTTATTACATGCATATTATGTGCCGGGCAAAGCTCTGAACACTGTATATGCATTACCCATTTGATATAACAAAAACGGTTGAGGTCGGCACTTTTATTATTCCCTTTTTACAGACGAGGAAACTGAAACTACATGCTTGAATAATGTAGCCAGTAAGTGACAAAGCTGTGATTTGAACATCACCTGATTCCAAATGTGGTGCTTTTTCTATTCCAACTCACTCTTTCCAATTGTATAATACCCTAGCAACATATACTCTTGAGATAGTGCCGGCATAACATGACAGTTTAAAAAGGAGAAGAATTAAATGGGATGTACATGTAAAGTAAATAGAGCAATGTTTGATACAAAGTAAATAATAAATATTTTATTTTATGAATATAATATGGAATTAAACTTCAAATCCAATTCTATATCTTGCTTGATCACTGTTACACCATGAGCATTTCTCATGCTATTAAATATTTTTAGAAAATGAGGTTTAATTATTTTTAAAATATACATACAGTAAAATTTTTACAAGTTTCATAGGATTAATACATCATATATCCTTGTAACCACCATGACAAAAAGGATACAGACAATTCTAATACTTCACTAAATTCCCTTGTGCTGCCTCTTTATAGCAGACCCTCTCCCCACCCCAAGCCCTGGAAACCACTGCTCTTTTATCCATCCTTACAGTTTGTTTTTTCATATAAATGGAATGGCATATAAATGCAATCACACAGTATGTAACATTTGTGACTGGCTTTTTCTCACTCAGCACGATTATTTTGAGATCCACCCACATTGTTACATAAATCAATAGTTGGTTCTATATTATTGCTGAGTAGTATTCTATTGTGTGGGTATAACACTGTTCATCCATTCACCCATTAAAGAAAACATGATGTTAATGACTGAATTAAGACGTAATTTTTAAAAATTTTCACTTTGTAAAACATTTGATGCATATTTCCAGGTTGTTTGCACAAAGACTGAACCAACTAAATTCCCACTACCAGTAGATGATAATGCATTTCTTCTTCCCTTTCAAACACTGTGTACCTTCTTTATATTATCATTTTAATTGCATTTATTTGACTAATAATAGCTAATAGCTAGAGTTTTGTTATTTTTTGTGTGAACCGGACACTTTAGTAAATCCTTTGCATAGATTCACTTATTCAGTCCTCACATCCATACTATGAAAATATTATTGTTTACACTTATGCTATAGATGAAGAAATTGAGGCACAGGGAGGCTAGGTAACCTACACTAGATCATACAGGCCCTAAGTGACAGAACTTGGATATCAGCATGCAAAATCTGATTCCAGAGCCCAGGCTCTTAATCACTATGTGATACGGCCTAGTTTGAGTACTTTTTTTTAATGGCATTTTTGTAATGTTTATCATTTCATTTTCTTCTTTTAGTTGTTGATTCATTTTCTTCACATATTTTTCTCTTGAGAGTATAGAGTTTCTTTTGATTTAGTATAAATCTTTATAGATCAAATATATTGGCCATTTTTCTCACATTTGTCATAAGTATTTTTTCTAGCTTGCTATCTGGTTTTTGATGTAGTTTAAAGTATTTTTATTGAAAAACATTACATTTAATATACCTAAAACTGATTTCATGCTTAAAAATTCCTTACCTATTGTAAGATCAGTTAAATATTCATTCACCTATATTTTCTTTATTTTAATATTTACTATTAAAATATATTTATTATAATTGCTATAACATTAAGAAAACTAGTTCATCTTCAATTTACTTGGTGCATACACCAGACTTAAAATTTCTTTATTGTCCCCAAATACATGGTATATTAGTTTCCTATTGCTGCTGTAAGAAATTGCCAGAACTTAGTGGCTTAAAATAACATAAATAGATATATATCTTAAAAATAAAAAAAAATATATAAAAAAATATATCGTACAGTTCTGGAGGTCAAAAATCTGAAATGGGTCTTACTGGGCTAAAATCAAGTTGTTGGCAGGGTTACATTCCTTCTGGAGGCTCTACAGGAGAATTCATTTCCTTAGCTTGCCCAGTTTCTACAGGCTGCTCAAATTCCTTTGCTCATGGTCAACCTGCCATCTTCAAAGCCAGAAAAGTCGAGTCTTTCTTGTTATTTCATTACTCTAACAGTGACTGCTTTTCTGCCTCCCAACTTCACATTTAAGGGCCCTTGTAATCACATTGGGCCCACCAGGATAATAAGGGATAATCTCTGTATTTTAAGGTCAGTTGACTTGCAAACCTAATTCCCCTCTACCGTAATAACCTAACATATGTATATATGTCTCAGGGATTAAGATGCGGACAGCCTTTTTTTTCCCAGAAACTCCTGTGCATCGCCCTGATACTATCCTTTTCCATTCTTCTACTGTAATTGTTTGAATAGATCCATGGGAGTTGAGGGATGTTATTGTTGTTCTTGTTTTTTGTTCAGTTTCTTTTTCGTTTTTATATTTGCTTATAAATCTTCTGATGGAAAGAATTCTACAGAGTATTTTCTTTTACCTTTCTACAGAAGGTGCAAAAATTTCCCTTGGGTTAACTGACTATCCTGAGAGGCTCATTGAGTCCCCTTACCAGATCTTCAGTCCAAGAGCCAATTGATAGTCTCATTTCTTAGGTAAATTTTTATTTTCTGCTATAATACATACAGTGAAGCTGTACAGTATTCTGATGGCATATTATTCTACCTCTAATATATTCTTTATTGATATTCTCAACCTATGGAGAATACAAAAAATACAATACCTAGCATAAACAGTCACCAAAAGTCTTTCTTTGTCTCATATGATCGGAATTGCTTCATTTATTATGACTGCACTTCCTAAAATACAATGTGCCACGATTAGCATCATTGTGTTCTCTTCCTTTCACCCTCATGTTTCTACCTGCTTGTTTTTTATGTCTTATTTTATTTCCTTTGATGTTAAATTTTCTAAATGAATGCAGATATGGGGATAGAACAAAGTAACTGTTTTATTCAAAACAATATATTTGCAATAAAGAAATGACTACTCAATTTTCTGGTTGATATAGACTTGGGGTAGTAGGGACACACTCCTCCCTTCTTATTGGTCAAATTGTGTCCCTTCTTTCTAAAAAGTTACAAGGACTTTTCTATTTCATGTAGTAAAACATGAAGAGTTCATTGATACTTCTCTTCTCACTCCCACGCTTCCAGCCATAAAGTTTGTGGAAACTCCTTCTAGAAGGTAAAAACTGAGTTTTTGTTTTCATGGTTTTTGTTTATTTGTCTATTTTATTTTTGGTGGGAAATTTTTTTTTGCAGGAGATTTAATTTTGGGTCTGGGTAGTGTTATGGATTTCATTTGTTGTTGCTGTTGTTGTTTCATTTAGTGTAGATTTGAGAGGAGCTATAAGCTTAAAGGGAAAGCAAATGTTTTTGTCATAATCATGAATCAGACTAAACCTAACTTTATGCTACAATCAAACATACCATAGACAATTTGTTTATGTATATTGTGATAAATATATGTGTTGTGTTTTGCAAATGTTTTTTTAAAGCCCTCTGATTATTACTGGCTTACAATTTTAAAGGGATGACAGTAACATAGATCTTCAAATAAAAATGAAGAAATGAACTATTCAAGTAAAAAATTACGGTCACAAATTCAGGCAGAAAGCCTTAAAAAAAAATAGGTGTTAAGGTCAGGTAGTTGGCTACCAGGAATTCTTGAGCCTTATAAAAATTACAGCAATTATTAAAGCTATTACTGTCCAGAACAGAATACTGAGCAGTATGGACCATAGGACTAACCCAGGGAGGCAATTATAACTCTGATGGAGTTTAAGTGTGGCCTGTATACATTAGGTTAAATTGTAAAACAACCAAACTCCAAAAAAGCAGGTCACGGAATTTTAACCTTAGCTGTTGTGCTTGGAAAAATATCTAAAAGTGGTATATAAGAAGCAATCATAGAATATTGATCTTCTGGCTGAGTTGAGGACTCATAAACAACACTCAAACAGGAGCTTAAAAAATTAATTTACCTACCTTAAGTAGGGACATATTTAATACTCTTTCCCACTACAGCGTGAAAGGAATTTTCAGAAATATTATATAAAGATCATCTTAGCAGAAGGCATTAGTGAAGGATATTTGCTTTGGTAGAAAGTTGGGTTGACGGTAGTTCATAGATATGTAAAATAAAAAAGTAGAAACTGAAGTGATTGGAGCAATAGAAATGCTGTGAGGATAAATATAACATAAAGAGTGAATTCTGAACAGATATATACAGAAATACTGAAATTTGCATGTTATTATTTTATCAGCTCTGATTCAGAAATGTGACAAGTATCTTTCTCTACTCTATGGTTATATAAATATATATGGTATATGTATATAATGTATATACGTATATAAATATATGCGTGTTGAAACATGTACATGTCTCCAAAATATGTGAAAGTATAATATATGTATACACATACATAAAGCACAGGTGTGTGTGTGTGTGTGTGTGTGTGTGTGTGTGTGTGTGTATACTTCATTCTGAGACATTATTTTATTTAGCTTTAAATGTATTTGAATTCACAGGATACTGACTTAACTGGCCCTCTGCTATTTTAATGGAAAATGGTCAGCATCTGCAATCAGTCCCTCCCTTGGTGCCATATATGGGAAACACTTATCAAAGGAATTCAGAAGAGAACTTTTATTCTTGTAGGGCAATATTGCTTGTTAGATCTCCCACCCATTACACTGCCATTTACCCATGTTCAAGCTTATATATGTGGATCAAGGTATAATATTCATTTTTAATGTTTCTGAATGAACAGATTTTTGCCTTTCTATCCTCAGAGCTGTGGATTCTAAGAATTTGAGTGGTCATTAATCAATATCACTTTGTTCTAATCATTTTCCTAAGGAAGAACCTGAAAATGTTCAGTTTTGCAGGCAATCCTTGTAACAATTGCCTTTTCAGAATCCTATATCTGCTGCAACTAAGCCCCTAAGTAAGCTTTGGAATTCCTGGAAGTCAAGGGGTTACTTGAAGACGCCTATTATATATAGACTCTGTGAATTATCCTTTATTTCTACTTTTTTTTGTAGTTGTCATAAAACTACTTTTCCCAAAACAGAGCTTGGCACGACATACTATTTTATGGCCTATATATAGAGTTCCACCTTGCTGCATAAACCTTACAAAAATCAGTGGAACCGAATTTAGATAGATTATTACAAATAATAGGCTATCTATTCAAAGTCTAAATATATGAATCTAAATGTTTGATTGTGTGCTACAGAGGTTGATTTATCACTTCTAAATAATGAAAGAGATTTTTGCCAATTATTTGTAAGCAGCAAAATTATTTTGTATCTTTTTTTAATATTTCTTTTCTGCTAAGAAAAGTGCACATATACTGTCATCTCAAAGGTACAGGCACAATGTTTTATTTCACATGTGTAACCCAGGAATGTATATAAAGGTATGTTGGCATTGATTTTGATCATGTGATGTAAGAAGTTGAGAAGTTAGTGATACTATTTTGATATTCTCTGAGGGAGTGTTTACCACTTGTTCAGAGCTCAACTTCTATTGTCAGTTTGGGTTTATCAGAACCAGAAAGCATTATCTCTTGTCTTTGATGTTATATTTTAGAAGATGTAGTCTATAGAAAGAGCAAGCAATACTATAAGACTACTTGATCACATTCTTGCTGTATTTTATTTCACAACATAGAGAATATCCTCTTTCAAAAAAAAATAAACAGAACAGACTAATGTTCTGTTTATAACACATAATGTTCTTTTAACACATAATGTTCTTCTTATAACAGATAATGTTATAAGAAGTTACACAGTTGAGTAACTAGCATGTTTTATGTACATATTTACATCTCTACAGTTGTATTATATCTTGGGAAGAGTTTTAGTATTGAAAATCATCAAGTAGCAATCATTTAGAAATCTGTTCATTTATGGACTATATAAGAAATTGAAATGAAATCTGTAAGTCTTGCATAGGGAAGCTATAGAGTGTGAATAGAGAATTCAAGCTTAATGAATGTTCATTTTGAACACAAAACTCATACAGCATTCATGAGTTAAGTGCTTATACTATTGATAGTGCATTTCAGTTTACCCCCTAATTCATTTGTTGTTTATGGAAGTACACTAATATTACTACTTATTCCATAAGGAATAAAAATATTTACACTGGGTTCACAAGATTACACGTATGCAACTATGATATGTAGTTTATCCATGCATAGTCTTAATTCTAGTGCAGACACTAGAAACAGAGAGCTAATGAATTGGAATTTTGTCCTATGGCCACATGATCATAGATTGAATGACCATCCATTTTAAAAATAACAACCAAGATTTCCATAATGCTTGGAAATTTACAAAGGACTTTAAAAGTGCTACTCCAGTGAACACACAAATGACAAGAGCAAAACAGCTTTATTGCTGATATGCAGAAAGTTTTAGTGGTCTGGATAGAAGATCAAACCAGCCACCGCATTCCCTTAGCCAAAGACTAATGCAGAGCAAGGCCCTAACTTTCTTCAATTCTGTGAAGGCTGAGAGAGGCGAGGAAGCTGCAGAAGAAATATTGGAAGCTAGCAGAGGTTGGTTGATGAGGTTTAAGGAAAGAAGCCATCTCCATAACATAAGAGTGCAAGGTGAAGCTGCAAGTGCTGATGTAGAAGCTGCAGCAAGTTATCCAGAAGATCCAGCTAAGATAATTAATGAAGGTGGCTACACTAAACAACAGATTTTCAATGTAGACAAAATAGCCTTCTATAGGAAGAAGATGCCATCTAGGACTTTCCTAGCTAGAGAGGAGAAGTCAATGCCTGGCTTCAAAGCTTCAAAGGACAGACTGACTCTCTTGTTAGGGGCTAATGCAAGTGGTGACATTAAGTTGAAGCCAATACTCATTTACCATTCTGAAAATCCTAGGGCCCTTAAGAATTATGCTAATTCTACTCTGCCTGTGCTCTATAAATGGAACAACAAAGCCTGGATGACAGCACATCTGTTTACATGATTTACTGAACATTTTAAGCCCACTGTTGAGACCTACGGCTCAGAAAATAAGATTTCTTTCAAAATATTACTGCCCAGTGAAATGTACCTGGTCATCCAAGAGCTCTGATGGAGATGTTCAATGAGATTAATGTTGTTTTCATGCCTGCTAACACAACATTGATTCTGTAGCCCACGGATCAAGTAGTAATTTTGCCTTTCAAGTCTTATTATTTAAGAAATACATTTCATAAGACTATAGCTATCATAGATCATGATTCCACTGATGGATCTGAGAAAATTAAATTGAAAACCTTCTGAAAAGGATTCACCATTCTAGGTGCCATTAAGAACATTCATGATTCATGGGAAGAGATCAAAATATCAACATTAACAGGAGTTTGGAAGAGCTTGATTCCAACCCTCATGGGTGACTTTGAGAGGTTCAAGACTTCAGTGGAGAAAGTAACTGCAGGTGTGGTGGAAATAGCAGGAGAACTAAAGTTAGAAGTGGAGCCTGAAGATGTGACTGCATTGCTGTAATCTCATGGTCAAACTTTAACAGATGAGGAGTTGCTTCTTATGGATGAGCAAAAAAGTGGTTTCTTAAGATGGAAACTACTCCTGGTGAAGATGCTAGAAAGATTGTTGAAATGACAACAAAGGATTTAGAATATTATATAAACTTAGTTGATAAAGCAGCACCAGGGTTTGAGAAGATTGACTCTAATTTTGAAAGAAGTTCTACTGTGGGTAAAATGCTATCAAACAGTATCGCATGCTACAGAGAAATCATTTGTGAAAGGAAGAGTCAATCAATGTGACAAACTATATTGTTCTCTTACTTTGAGAAATTGCCACAGGTACCCCAGCCTTCAGCAACCTTGATCAGTTAGCAGCCATCAACATCAAGGCAAGATCCTCCACCAGCAAAAATATTATGACTTGCTGAAGGCTCAGGTAAAGGTTAGTATTTTTTAGCAATAAAGTAGTTTTCAGTTAAGGTATGTACATTGTTTTTTTAGATGTAATGCTATTGCACACTTAATAGACTACAGTACAGTATAAACATAACTATTATATGCACTGGGAAACTGAAAAATTCGTGTGACTTGCTTTATTGTGATATTCACTTTATTGTGGTGGTCTGGAACCAGGCCTGCAATGTCTCTGAGGTATGCCTGTATAGGTTTCGTCTTATTTTGTTTTCACAATATCTTTATTTGATATGTTGTATTGATATTCCCATTTTACAGGCAAGGGTACTGTTATGAACTGAATGTTTCTGACGTATGTTGAAGCTCTAACCTCCAATACGATATTTGCAGGTAAGGCCTTTGGGAGGTAGTTAGGTTTAAATGATGTCATGAGAGTAGAGCCCTCATGATGGGATTAGTGTTCTTAGAAGATGAGGAAGATAAGGAGATCTCTCTGCATGTACTGAGGCACTGAGGACAGGCCATGTGAGCACACAGAGAGAAGGTGGCTGTCTACAACCTAGGAAGCAGGCTCTTATAGACACTGAATCTGTGGGCGCCTTGATCTTGGACTTCCCAGCCTCCAGAATTGTGAGAAATAAATGTCTATTGTTTAAGACAGTCAGCCTGTGGTATTTTATTATAGCATCCCAAGCTGACTAAGACACATACTGAGGTCCCAAAAGGAATATTAATAGATTATTAAAACTGCATAGCTCTTATGTAATAGAGCCAAGACTTGAGCTCAGGTTATCTGACTCTAAAATCACATATTAATCACAAATACAATAAGGGGCTAGACAGACAAAATGATAAGAGTAGTCAGTATTAACTTGACTTGTATATAAAAAACACATAAGAACATTCATCACTTCCAAAAAGCAATATGTCTCTCCAATTTTTCTTGAAATACATGGTTCCACTTTTCTCCCCATCTTTTGATAGAGAAGAGTGCAATAATTATTTCTTGCTATAAAAAATAACCTATAATACAACACGGTCCTGTATATAGAAAATCCTAAAGACTGAACAAAAAAGCTACTAAGAGTAATAAACAAGTTCAGTAAAGTCACAGGATATAAGATCAATACAAAAATTTCAACTGTGTTTTGGTATACTTGCAGTGAACAATCTAAAATAAAATCAAGAAAATAATTCTATTCAAGATATTATAAAAAAATAAAATACTTAGGAAAAGTTTTAGCAAAAGCAACATGAGACTTGCACAATGATAATTACAAAACATTGCTGAAAGAAATTAAAGATCTAATAAATGGAGAGACGTTCTATGCTCACAGATCAGAAGATTCAATATTATCAAGATGTCAATACTCCTCATATTGATATGTAGATTCAATACAATTCCTAACAAACACCAAGTGGATTTTTATTAGAAAGTGACAAGCTGATCCTAAAATTCATATTAAAATGCAAAAGGCTAAGAATAGCCAAAGCAATCTTAGAAAAGAACCAAGTTGGATGATTCACATTCTCCATTTAATGGACCATGAAGTTACAGAAATCAAGATATTGTGGAACTGACATAAGGATTGACACATAGATCAGTGGAAAAGAATTGATCGTCTGTAAGTAAATCTTTGTATTCACGATAAATTAATTTTTGACCAAGATAATAAAATGAAGAAATAATAGTCTTTTCAAATAATGGTGCTGGGACAACTGAATAGCCATGTGCAAAAGAATGAAGTTGGAATTTCACATCCCATCATATTCAAAAATTAACTCAAAATGGATCAAAGACCTAAATGTAAGAGATAAAACTGTAAATCTGTTAGAAGAAAGCATAAGAGTAAATCTTCCTGATCTTGGATAAGGCAATGTTTTTTTAAAATACGACGACTAAAGCACAAGGAACACAAGAATAAAATAAATTGGACATTATAAAAATTAGAAAACAACTTGTGTTCTTCAAACGGCACTATCAAGGGAGTGAAAAGGCAACTCACAGAATGGGAAAAATATTTTCAAATTATATTATTTGATAAGTGTCTATTATCCAGAATATATAAAGAACATTTACAACTCAACAGTAAAAAGACATATAACTCTATTAAAAAATAGGCAAAGAATTTGAATAAATATTGCTATAAAGAAGATTATACGAATGACAATTAAGCACGTGAAAAGATGCTCTACATCATTAGCTATTAGGTGCAAACCAAATAGCTGCAAACCAAAACCACAATGAGATGCCACTTCACACCTATTAGCATGGCTATAATAAAAAAAGGAAAACAGAAAACAACAAGTGTTGAAGAGGGTGTGGAAAAAGTGGAACCCTCATACATTGATGATGGGAATGTAAAATTATATAGCTACTGTGGAAAACAGTTGGTAGATACATGTGGTAGAGTTTACTGTACGAATGTACAATATGTACATATTGTATGATTCCATTAATATGAATTGTCCAGAATAGGTAAATCAGTAGACACAGAAAATATATTAGTGGTTGCCAGGAGCTGAGGAGAAGGGAAAATGGGGAATGACTGCTTAAGAATGTGAAGTTTCATTTTGGGGTGATGAAAATATTCTGGAATTAGATAGTAAGGATTGATGTACAACTTTGTAAATATACTAAAAATCACTAAATTGTACCATTTAAAAGGATGAGTTTTATGGTATGTTAACTTTACCTCAATACAACTGTTAAAAATAAACTATAAGCATATATAGTGACGATGGCAACTGACATGTGGACCTAGCGACAAGGAGAATAATACTTGCTGCCTTTTTATTATTAACCCAATGGTGCTTGAAGTACATTGGTGTTTTGATTACAACTCAACAAAAAAAAGAGTATATCCACTCCACACGTTTTGTTTATTTGTTTCTTTGAGCATCGTGAAATCTAATCTTACAATATTGAAATAGCAGAAGACCACAGCTGACAATGAGATTCTTTCACTTCAGTTGATACACCAGTGCTTCATAATTACAAACATGCTTAGACTCTGAAAATGAAACAGCTGATATGACATGACCTATGCGTCTGTCTAGAAGAGTACCTATTTTTTCTTATATGTTATTCTCCTACAAATTCTCTACAGGGAGCTATAGGACTCAGGGACAACTATAGAAGATGCGTGGCATGGTTTAAATCACTGTTTCCCAGCCCAGTTTCTCTGTAACACCGAGGGGAAAAAGGAGGGTTATCTTGTTGATAATGAAAGCAAGTATGCTATCAGTTGATGATATGTCCATGAGAATAAAGTATGGGATCTGAATGGATCTTGCTTTCGGAATGGTGACTGTGATTGACACCTATGTCTACTCCAACAACTCAGTTACTGACACTCGCAGAACTTCCAGTAGTTTGATTCATTTGGGCAATAGGGAAAGGGAAAGAAGATTCATTAAAGCTATTACAATAGAAAAGAAAGAGGCACAGAAGTAAAGATCTAATCACAGGCTATAATCACAAGTAGGAATTTTGTTTACCATTTAAGCAGTACTTCCCTCTTATGGCCCATCCCCATCCCCTTGAACACACATAAAAATATTTTGTTCCTTTAACATCCCCCAAGAAATTCTGGTTAAAGATCATTGATTTAAGACAGTAGTTCTCAACCAAGAGTGATTCTTCCCACCATAGGATATTTGGTAATGTCTAGAGACATTTTTGGTTATCACAATAGGACGGAGGGTGCTACTGGCATCTAGTGGGTAAAGTTCAGGGAATGTTGCTTAACAGCCTACAATGCGCAGGACAATCCTCTATAACAAAGGATTATCTAGCCCAAAATGTCAATAGTGGCAAAGTTAGAAACCCTGATTTAAGGATAAAGCTTACCTATTAATTATGAGTAAAAGAAGGTAGAAATATTGGTAGTATCTGGGATTCTTTGCATTTTTCACCAACCTTTTTTTTGGTTTTGTTCCAGAATCAAGGCACAACACAGTGATGCACTGAAAGTAGGGTTGTATTTATTAGTACTATCTTTAGAGCCTGTGGAAAACACTGAATTGGTATAATTCACAGTGGAAGAATTTAGGCTTATCTTCCTCATTTGGTCCAGTCCGACATTTTTACCATTTTTAAATAAACTTTTCCATTTAATGTGTGCCTCTTGCTGTTGATCCACGCCCACTGCTACAAAGTTAGCTTGGTTCTGTTCAGTCCAACAATGACAAGTTTTCAGTAGAATTTCTCAATAATTATACTTATAGCATTTCTGAACATAGGATTTTGTGCATAGGACACCCACGTGTAGTATGATTATTATAATTAGTGATAATTCATGTAACACTTCATATTTTTTCAAGTGCTTTGCAGTAACTCCTCAGTAGTTCCATGTGCAAAAATCACTATTTTCATCCCCATTTCACAGATGGGAAAATAGCAGTACAGAGAAGCTAATTATGTAGCCTGGGGTCACAGATTGATTTGAAGTGAGGTTTAAATTGAGAGGTTTTTATTTAAATCTTAGCAAGTAATTCGAGCCTGTCGGGAATGCCAACTAATACAGAACCTAGATCAGTCCTTGTTTCAAAGAGATTTTCAAAAACAAAATCAGTGAGGTTTTATTGTCTCTAGAGTGGAAAAGTTCCAAGTTTAATGTTTTTTTGTGTTACTTAAATTTTTCTAATTTTAAATGTGTTACTTCAGTTTGAATTATCTTAATGTGGAACAATAATTAAATGTTCAGTGGCACTATTCTTATATTGAACTAGATTTGAATGTAGTGAGAATTAAGAATGTTAAAAAAAGAGCTGTAATTTATGAATGTGAGAATGTGTTTGGATACATGTCTCACATCAAAGATAAACAGCATGGTTTAAAGGGCTATATGTAAGCATACTCCCTCTAAGAGGAATGGAAAATTGCTTTCAGTTTGTATCCAGTTAGCTCAGTTTCTTTGCCTGATGCTAATGAGATCAATATTACACCATCAATCCCCAAATGGGCCAATTAGACTTACTTCGTCCATGGGTAAAATCTGCACCCAGAACCCTAAACAGCTCAAATATCTTTTACTGTTCACATGGAGCTATCAGCAAGCAAGACAATGTGTTCTATTTACTGCCACTCAGACCCATAGAATGGAGATAATTCTTTCTTACTGATGGTTATTCCAGAAATGTCAAATGGTCATGGCAAGGATAGAAAATATCTATGCATAAACCCATCATAAAAATATAATCTTAAAATGTGATGAATAAATGCTGGTGTTAGAGTCATAAAGGGTGATGTGTGAGCCTTGTTTGCTACACATATTGATCCCTTTTCATTTGAGAAATCAAAATGAGTTTTTAAAAGCAAATAAAGAACAAACGAACCTAATCTTTGACTTAGGAGATACACATACTCAGGCCAATCACTTACTGAATTGATTATAATTGCCCAGTCGATCAATATGTTCTTTTAAGATTACCACTGTTATACAAAATTTTATGGTAGTATTTTCAAATACATCAACACTAGGAAGGACTTTAGTAAAAATAGCACAATAAAAACATAAGAAATTATGGAGTAAGAAAAAATAGTAATTATAAGCAAAGAAGCAAAAACTCTGGAGACAAAATCATATTAGTGAAATGCCGCTGAGCATCAAGAGTTCATTTTATCTGTCACACTGTTAGAAGGAAACTAACTTTTAGTATTTTTCTTGAGCCAAAGAAATGCTTTATTCAAGGTATTTGGGTTAATTTTTTTTTCACTTTCTTTATCTGCTTTTCAAATTGCTACGAGGAAATTGTAAGAAGAAACTGGGGGGAAAATCATAACTCTAATCAAAGCAGTAAAAGAAAATTAAAATTATTTTCATCAAATTTGATGGAGATGTTGTTTTCAATTTAATACATGATAAGTTATAATCCCAGAGAGCTTAAAGGGCAGTAGCAATTCTGTGTCAAAAAGAAGACCCAAAACAAAATTAATATTTGGCTAGGGAAGCATAGTCTCTGGAAACAGACTTGGTGTGTAATTCTGATTCCACCATTTTCTAGCTGTGAAACTTCAGGCAAGTTACTTAACTATACAAATCTCCTGTTTTCTCACTTACAGAGTCAAGATAATACCTTGTTTATAAGGTTGTTGTGAGAGAAAGTGCCTATGAAAATTTTGTTGCTCATTTAATATTAATATTAGCATTAATTAGGATTGATATTTGACTTAGCATTAATATTTGCTTTGATGTTAGTATTGATGTTGATATTGATATTAATTTTAGTATTGGTATTACTATTAGTATTATTATTACTGCTAGTATTAGCACTGGTATTATTTCTTCTTTAGTTACTTATAATCAGTGTTTCCAATTTGGATGGGAGCAGATGGAAAATTGGTCATCTAGTCCAAATATCTCATAGCATAGAAATCCCCTCTATAATAACATTAGCAGATGGTATTTTGAAACAAAATATTGAATTTTGTAATTATACTTATCAAATTTTACTTTGTTGATTTTCTTTTAGGTTACGGGCACTATTTTCCTCAAATCCAGAAATGATTAAATGTGGCATTTAACATAAAAGAAAAACAAAAATATGATTGACATATAAAAATGAAAATCACCAGTTCTGAGGTAAGTCTATTGGTTAGAATGACAAAAATTTCATTTTAAAATTTAGTTTATTAAATTTTTGTCTTTAAACCAAAGCTTGTGATCTCTAATGATCTTAAAAATCATGATCTGTTTCTCTTAAAAATGCTTTCACTATTAAATTCTTTGTGCCTGAATTATGTCATTTTTATTTGTCAAAGATGCCATCCTTTGGAAATTTTCACAAAATGGCCTTTTTTCCTTCTCTCACTCACACTTGAACAAATATACAGACTAAGGTAAATGCAATCAGATGACCATAATGACTTGATGAAGCTTTCCTATTGACATAAACTGTCATTTATTGGTTTACTCTGTGTCGAGTACTGTGCTATTAGAGTACTGTTTTGTATGCTAGGTGTTATGGACCGAATAATTGCGTCCCCCCAAAATTCATGTGTTGAAGCTCTAATCCCCAGTGTGACAGTATTTGGAGGTGGGGCCTTTGAGAGGTAATCAGGGGCTAGATTAGGTCATGGTGGTGGGGCTGTCGTGATAGAATTAATACCCTTATCAAAAGAGTAAGAAACGTGAGAACTCTTTCTCTCTGCCATGTGAGGATCCTGCAAGAAGGTGGCCGGCTGCAAACTAGGAAGAGGGATCTCGTCAGACACTGAATCTGCCAGTGCCTGGATCTTGGACTACCCAGCAATCAAAACTGTGAGAAATAAATGTCTGTTGTTTAAATCACCCAATCTAGGGTATTTTATTATAAGATTCCTAGCAGACTAAGACAGAAATTGGTACTGAGAAATTGGTGCTGCTGTAAAAAATACCTAAAATGTAGAAGCAGCTTTGGAACTGGTTAATGGATAGAGGCTGAAAGTGTTTGGAGGTGCGTTCTAGAAAAAGCCTACATTGCTGTGAACAGACCTTTAAAGGCAATTCTCATAAGTGCCCAGAAGAAAAGGAGGAGAGCTATAGAGAAAGAGCCTCAATCTTCTTAGAGAATACCTAAGTGGTCATGAACAGAACGTTAGCAGAAATATGGATTGGTGGTTACCAGAGGGGAAGGGGGGAGGGAGGAGGGTGAAAGGGATAATTGGGTACATGTGTGTGGTGATGGGTTGTAATTAGTATTTTGTTGGTGAACATGATGTAATCTATGCAGAAATAGAAGTACAATGATGTACACCTGAAATTTTTACAATGTTATAAACCAATGTTACTGCAATAAACAAAAAATTAAAAAAAAAAAAAAAAAAAAAAAAAGAAATATGGACAGAAAATGCCATTCTGATGAAGTCTCAGATGGAAATGAAGAACATGTTATAGGACAAGGGAAGAAAGGCCATCCTTGTTATAAAGTGGAAAAGAATTTAACTGAATTGTGTCTGTGTCTTAGCATTTTGTGGAAGGTAGAATTTGTAAGCAACGGAATTGGATATTTAGCTGATATTTCTAAACAAAGTGTTGAAAGAGCGGTTTGGTTCTTCCTGACAACTTATAGTAAAGTGCAAGAAGAGAGAAAAATTGAAGAAAAAATTGTTAAGAAAAAGAAACCAGAACTTAAAAATTTGGAAAATTCTCAGACTATCCATAGTGCCAAAAAATGAAAAAGCATTATTCTGGAGAGAACACTAAGAGTGTGGCAGAGCAACCATTTGATAAGGAGATTAGTATGTGTGTGAACCACAAAAGAACCTAACACCCACCAGAGAAGGAACACTGCCAGTTCGAACTGAATGAAAGGGAGGCAGGATGGAATGAAGAAAGGCTGTCAGACATCTTGCATTCCACAGGACAGGACAATAAAGCTGTACAACTGCAAACTTGTGCTGTTCTTCAAGAAAAGAGAAGGAGGGCCCCGAAGGCAATGCAGAAATCATAAGGGCCACCTCCTCAGTTTCAACACACTAGAGGGCCTCCAATCAAAGCCAAAGGGGTGGTGCCACTCAGAGTTGTGACAGTGACATTACCACCTCAGTGGGCCAGGAGGGCAGAGCATCTAGCCCGAGGTTTACTCTCGAGCCTTAAGATCTCACGGAATTTGCCTTGCTAGGTGTTGGACTTGCTTACTACCCATAATCCTACCTTCTTTTGTATTTCTCCTTTTTGGAATGGGAAGGTCTATGCCATGCCCAGCCCACCACAGTATTTTGAAAGCATGTAAATTATTTGGTTTCACAGGTTCAGAGCTGGAGGGAAATTTGTCTCAGGCTGAATCATATATTTTGTCTTATCCATATCTGATTTAGATGATATTTGGATGAGACATTGGACTTTAGAGTTGATACTGGGCTGACTTAAGACTTTGGGGGTTATTGGGATGGAATGAATGTACTTTCTTTTGTGAGAAGGACATAAATTTTGGGGGGCCAGGGGTGGAATGCTGTGGAATGAATATTTGTGTTCCCCCAAAGTTCATATGTTGCAATCCTAATTCCCAATGTGATGATATTTAGAGTTGGGGCTTTTGAGAGGTAATAATGGCTAGATTAGGTCATGAGCTTGGTGTCCATCATAATTAATGCCCATATCAAAAGAGGAAGAAACATAAGCACTCTTTCTCTCTGTCATGTGAGGATATTGCAGAAAGGCAGCCATGTGCAAACCAGGAAAGAGCTCTCACCAGACACTGAATCTGCTGGCGCCTTGATCTTGGTCTTCCTAGCCTCCAAAACTTTGAGGAATAAAGTTTTTGCTGCATAAGCCACCTATACTATGGTATTTTGTTATAGCAGCCTGAGCAGACTAAAACACCAGGATTCATGTTTCTGTGTTAGTGTTCCAAAAATGACTTCGAAGGGAGTATAAGTTGACTATACGGAATTTGGAAAATAAGAAAAGCTCTAAAAACAAATTTTTTTTAAAAACTCATAAATTCTCTTAAAATGTTGGTTTATATTATTTCAATATTTCCTTCTAAATATATCTATGTACATAATTTTATATGGGTATTCACCTAATTGCTTTACAAATTTAGAATCATGCTGCACACAGAGTGTTATTTTGGAATGCCCTCTTATATACCTTAAAATTTAAGTGTACAGAATCTGGAGCTGGACTACCAAGCTCCTCCACTTAATAGTTTTATGAACTTAGTCACTTCATATAATAATCTCTCTGTGCCTCAGTTTCCCCATCTGTAAAATGAGAATAATAATAGTAACACCTATATCATAGAACTTCCATGAAAATTAATTGAGTTAATATCTGTTAAGTACTTCTAAGAGTTCTTAGCACATGCAAAGCTCTGTAGAGGTATAAGCTGTAAGCATTAGCATGACTACATTACCATGTCAAAATTTTATTCTACAACGTAATATTTTCAAAGATTTATAATATCAATAACAGTGTAACTTAATATAACTAACCAATCCCTTATCACTGGGCATTTCGGATAGTTCTAATTTTTCACTTTTGTATTATTCTGATGTATATCCTTACACCTAAATATTTCCTCATATAACATATATCAGGCAATAATAATATCTATGGATCTCACAAAAAAATGGCTGGGTCTCTACTTGATTATTCTATAACAAGTCTTATTAGTCCAAATATAACCTATGAAAACAGGGATTCTTGTTGTCTTTTTAATGTTTTACTAGTAAATATGGACAGCCTAAGGGGTTAGATAGATTTGATTATTAATTTAAGGAGAGTCAGCATCATTAAACTTTTGACACTTCCGAGCCTAGTATAGGTTTTATTTCTCTATATGTTCAATATTTTATGCATGCCCTGAAGATTTTTCTTTATATAGGTCCTTCTCATTTGTTATTAAGTACATCCCTAGTATTTTTGGAAAAGTTGTTTTTGTTGTATCTTCCTTTTTTGCTTCCTGTGGGAAATACATTCAAGTCTGGTATGAATTTTCTTGGTTCTCATCCAGATTCTGCCCTGAACATAAGGAGTTCAAGTGTAATTATAGTGTTGCAGATAACTCCAATATCCCTATTGTAAGACAATTATTAAAAACTCTAAAATGCATTAAAAATAGTGATGCATCCGCAGGCATGAAACTATCATACATATTGCACTATGTATATACTGTGGTGCATTCAAATTAATACTGAAGAAAAATATTGAAACTATTAAAATGATTAGATTTTACACATCATAATTTATCATAATTGTGGTTAGATTTAATACAAAAAATATCTGGTTTAATATATCATAATTTATGTAACAAATTACATAAACTTCTGCTTTTTGTACTCTCTGCCTTAACTTTATAGTAGCAAATGAAAAGTGCCTTAATTAGCCATTCCATTTAGAATCTCTTCTAATGAAGAAATTTGACAGTAATTTTGAGACAAATGTGTTTATGTATATATGTGTATATATATATATACATTTGCCAGAATTGTTCTGTAAGTATGATTAAATGTAAGCTGAGGAACACATGAAACAAAATGATGCATTTATATAGTTTTCACACTCACATTACACCATCTTATCCTCACAGCAATCCATTTTACAGGTAAGAAGCTTTGATGTAGGTTAAGAAAGTTGCCCAAGTTTATAAATAAAGTTGCTGGGGCCGGCCGCGTGGCGTAGCGGTTAAGTGCGCGCTCTCCGCTACTGGTGGCCTGGGTTCGGATCCCGGGCCCGCACTGATGCACCGCTTGTCCGGCCATGCTGAGGAAGCATCTCACATACAGCAACTAGAGGGATGTGCAACTATGATGTACAACTGTCTACTGGGGCTTTGGGGAGAAAAGGGGAAAAAAAGGAGGATTGGCAATAGATGTTAGCTCAGGGCAGGTCTTCCTCAGCAAAAAGAGGAGGATTGGCACAGATGTTAGCTCAGGGCTTATCTTCTTCACAAAAATAAATAAATAAATAAACAAATAAATAAATAAATAAGTTGCTGTCAGGGCTCATGTGCTTCTCATTTCTATGGCCAGTGCTCTTTTTCCTCTACCTCCCAAGAAACTCGCAGTTTATTTTTTTTATTGAGGTAACATTGATTCATAAAATTGTGTAAATTTAAGGTGTACAACATTATATTTCACCTTCTGTATAGACTGCATCCTGTTCACCACCAAAAGATAGTTGCCGTCCATCACTGTACACATAGTCACTATACCCCTTTGCTCTGGTAACCCCAATTTGTTCCGTGTATCTTTGTGTTTTTTTGTTTATCTTCTACATATGAGTGAAATCATACAGTATTTGACTTTCTCTGTCTGATTTATTTCACTCAGCATGATACCCTCAAGATCCATCCATGTTGTCGCAAATGACAATATTTCATCTTTTTTATGGCTGAGTAGTATTCCATTGTGTATATATATATATATATATATATATATATATATATATGTATACATATATATGCCAAATCTTCTTTATCCATTCATCTGTTGATGGACACTTAAGTTGTTTCCAAGTCTTGGCTATTGTGACTAATGCTGTAATGAACTTAGAGGTGAATATCTTTTTGAATTAGTGTTTTCCTATTCTTTGGATAAATATTCAGAAGTGGAATAGCTGCATTATATGGTACTTCTAGTTTTAATTTTTTGAGGAATCTCCATATTGTTTTCCATAGTGGCTGCACCAATTTACATTCCCAGCAGCAATGTATGAGAGTTCTCTTTCCTCCACATCCTCTCCAACACTTGTTATTTCTTGTCTTATTAATTATAGCCACTATGACAGGCATTATTAGGGCATTTCCCTAATAATTGGCCATGTTGAACACATTTTCAGGTGCCTCTTCGCCATCCATATACCTACTTTGGAAAAATGTCTGTTCAGATCCCCTGCCCATTTTTTAACCAGGTTGTTTGATTTTTTGTTGTTGAGTTGTATGAGTTCTTTATATATTTTGGATACTAACTCTTATCCAATGTATGATTTGCAAATATCTTCCCCAATTGGTAGGTTATCTTTCCATTTTCTTGATGCTTTCCTTTGCTGTGCAGAAGCCTTTCAGTTTCATGTAGTCTCTTTTGTTTATTTTGTCTTGTTTCCCTTGTCTGAGGAGACATATTTAAAAAGATACTGCTGAGACCAATGTTAACGAGTGTACTGCCCATGTTTTCTTCTAGGGGTTCTGTGGTTTTAGGTCTTACATTCAAGTCTTTAATCCACTTTGAGTTAATTTTTGTTTATGGTGTAAGATGGTGGTCAAGTTTCATTCTTTTGGATCCCTTTTATTTCTTTTTCTTGCCTGATTGCTCTAGCGAGGACTTCCAATACTATGTTAAATGAGAGTGGTGAAAGTGGGCATCCTTGTCTGGTTCCTGTCTTAGAGAGATAGCTTTCAGTTTTTCTCTATTGAGAATGATATTAGCTGTGGGTTTGTCATATAGGGTCTTTATTATATTGAGGTACTTTCCTTCTATACCTATTTTATTCAGGATTTTTATTATAGGTGGATATAGGATCTTGTCAAATGCTTTCCCTGCATCTATCGAGATGAGTATGTGGTTTTTATTCTTCCTTTTGTTAACGTGGTATAGCACATTTATTGATTTGCGGATTTTGAACCTTCCTTGAATCTTCAGGATAAATCTCACTTGATTATGGTGTATAATCCTTTTAATGTATTGTTGTATTTGATTTCCTAATATTGTGTTGAGAATTTTTACCTCTATGTTCATCAGTGATATTGGCCTGTAATTTTCTTTTTTTGTGTCATCTTTGTCTGATTTTAGTATTAAGGTAATTTTAGCCTTGTAAAATGAGTTAGGAAGCATCATTTCCTCTTCAGTTTTTTGGAAGAGTTTAAGAAGGATAGGTATTAAATCTTTGAATGTTTTATAGAACTCATCAGAGAAACTGTCTGGTCTTGCACTTTTGTTTTTTGGGAGGTTTTTTATTACTGTTTCAATCTCCTTACTAGTGATTGACCTATTCAAATTCTCTATTACTTCTATTCAGTTTTGGAAAGTTGTATGATTCTAGGAATTTATCCATTTCTTCTAGGTTATCCAATATTTTGGCATATAGCTTTTCATAGTAGTCTCTTATAATTTTTTTTGTTGCTGTGTTACCTGTGGTAATTTATCCTCTTTCATTTCTGATATTATTTGAGCCTTCTTTATTTTTTTCTCAGTGAGTCTAGCTAAAGGTTTGTCAATTTTATTTATCTTTTCAAAGAACCAGCATTTAGTTTCATTGATCCTTTCTATTGCCATTTTAGTCTCTATCTTTTTTGTTTCTGTTGTGATTTTTATTATTTCCTTCCCCCTACTAATTTTGAGCTTAATTTTTTCTTCTCTTTCTTGTTACTTTAGGTGTAATGTTAGATTGTTTATTTGAGATTTTTGTTATTTCTTGAGGAGGCCTGTATTGCTATAAACTTCCTTCTTAGTATCACTTTTGCTGCAACCCATAGATTCTGGTATATTGTGGTTTCATTTTCATTTTTTTCCAGGTAATTTTTGATTTCTCCTTTAATTTACTCATTGATCCAATAGTTGTTCAGTAGTGCGTTGTTTAGTCTCCACATATTTGTGATTTTTCCACCTTTCTTCTTGTAATTGATTTGTAGTCTCACAGCATTGGGGTCAGACAAGATACTTGATATGATTTCAGTCTTCTTAAATTTATTGAGACTTGTTTTGTTTCCCAATATATAGTCTATCTTTGAGAATGTTCCACATGCACTTGACAAGAATGTGTATTCTGCCGCTTTTGGATGGAATGTTTTGTATATATCTAGTAAGTTCATCTGATCCAATGTTTCATTTAAGGCCAGTGTTTCTTTTTTTGTTCTTTTTTTAAATTTTTTGTTTATTGTGGTAACATTGGTTTATAACATTGTATAAAATTCAGGTGTATATCATTATACTTCTATTTCTGCATTGATTACATCATGTTCTCATGTTCACCACCCAAATACTAATTACAATCCATCACCACACACATGTGCCTAATTGTCCCTTTCCCCCTTCTCCCTCCCCCCTTCCCCTCTGGTTACCACTAATCCAATCTCTGTCTCTATGTGTTTGTTTGTTATTGTTATTATCTACTACTTAATGAAGGAAATCATATGGTATTTGACCTTCTCCCTCTGACTTATTTCACTTTGCAAAAGACCCTCAATGTCCATCCATGTTGTCACAAATGGCTGGATTTCACCATTTCTTATGGATGAGTAGTATTCCATTGTGCATATATATCACATCTTCTTTATCCATTCGTCCCTCAATGGGCACTTAGGTTGCTTCCAAGTCTTGGCTATTGTGAATAATGCTGCAATGAACTCAGGGGTGCATGTATCTTTACACATTGGTCCTTACAAGTTCTTTGGATAAATACTCAGCAGTGGAATAGCTGGATCGTATGGTAGTTCGATCCTTAATTTTTTGAGGAATCCCTGTACTGTTTTCCGTAGTGACTGCACCAGTTTGCATTCCACCAGCAGTGTCTGAGAGTTTCCTTCTCTCCACATCCTCTCCAATACTTGTAGTTCCCTGTCTTGTTAATTATAGCCATTCTGATGGGCGTGAGGTGATACCTCATTGTAGATTTGATATGCATTTCCCTGATAGTTAATGATGTTGAACACCTTTTCATGTGCCTGTTGACCATCTGCATATCTTCTTTAGTGAAATATCTCTTCAGGTCTTTTGCCCATTTTTTAATTGGGTTGTTAAGTGCCAGTGTTTCTGTGTTGACATTCTGCCTGAATGATCTATCCATTGGTATAACTGAGGTCTTAAAATCCTCTACTATTACTGTGTTGTTGTCAATTTCTCCCTTTATGTCTGTTAATAAGTGCTTTATATACTTTGGTGCTCCAATGTTAGGTGCATATATATATATATATATATATATATATATATATATATTAACAAAGGTTATGTCTTCTTGATGGATTGTCCCCTTTATCATTATATAATGTCCATCTTTGTCTCTTGTTATCTTTTTTGTCTTCAAGATTATTTTATCTAAGTTTGGCTACACCTGCTTTCTTTTGGTTTCCATGTGCTTGGAGTATCATCTTCCATCCCTTCACTCTGAGCCTACGTTCATCTTTAGTGCTGAGATGGCTCTCCTGGAGACAGCATATTGTTGAGTCTTGTCTTTTAATCTATCTAGCAACTCTGTGTCTTTTGATTGGTGAATTCAATCCATTTATATTTAGGGTGATCATTGATATATGAGGACTTAATACTGCCATTTTATCTTTTGCTTTCAGGTTGTTCTTTATTTCCATTGTTTCTTTTTCCTTGTATTTCTGTTTGCCATTTCAGTTTGGTGGTTTTCTGTGATGTGTGTCTCAGTTTCTTCTTTTTTTATGTTTTGTGACTCTGCTCTGAATTTTTGTTTTGTGGTCACTATGTTGTTTGTATAAAAGATCTCATAGGTACGATATTCCTTTTTCTGCTGAAAATATTTTATCTTCATTTGCCTATGCAGGTTCTGTTCTTTTCCTCTTCCTCTTCTTTTTGTTGTCATAAATTATCCATTTTTATATTGAGTTTCTCACCAAATTCAACTGTTTATAGTTATTCTTAATGCTTCCTTTCCATTTAATTCTTATGTTATAATCAAGTGTGTACTATCCTATTCTGGTACAGAATTGAAATTTTCTGATTTTTGTCTATCTATTTATCATCTTTCTCACAGTTTTGTATACTTTTGCCTTTTTGCTTCTGGTAGGAGATCTCTTTTCAACATTTCTTGTACGGCAGGTCTAGTGGTGATGAACTTCCTCAGCTTTTGTTGGTCTGGGGAAGACTTTATTTCTCCTTCATATCTGAAAGATAACTTTGCTGGATAGAGTATTCTTGGCTGACAGTTTTTATCTTTCAATATTTTGAATACATCTTTCCACTCTCTCCTAGCCTGCAGGGTTTCTGCTGAGAAGTCTGCTCATAGCCTAATGGGGATTCTCTGGAAGATTATTTACTTTTTCTGCCTGGCTGCTTTTAATATTCTTTCTTTGTCAATGATTTTTCACAGTTTTATTATTGTGTGTCTTGAAGAACGTCTTTTTGTGTTGAGGGAATTAGGTGTTCTAGTAACTTCCTGTACTTATATATCCAGTTCCTTCTTCAGGTTTGGAAAATTCTCAGCTATCATTTCTTTAAATAAGCTCTCTGCTTTCTTATCTCCCTCTTCTCCTTCTAGGATACTCATTACCCGTATGTTGCCCTTTCTAATGGAGTCATATAATTCTCGTAGAATTTCTCCACTTATATAAAATCTTAGTTCTCTCTCTTCTTTTACCTGCATCATTTCTAAGTTTCTATCTTAGAGCTTACTAATTCTCCCTTGCATATGATCTGCTCTATTTCCAATGCTTTCTAATGCATTCTTCATCTCATTTATTGAAGCTTCAGCTCCAGAATTTCTGTTTGGTCCTTTTTTTGTGTTTCAATCTCTTTGCTAAAGTATTCCTTCTCTTCTTTGATTTTATTCCTGAGCTCATTGAACTGCCTTTCTAAGTTTTCTCGTAGCTTGTTGAGTTTCTTCATGACAGCTATTTTGAATTCTTTATCATTTAGATCACAATCTTCCATGACTTTATGTTTGGTTTCTAGAGAGTTGTGTGTTTTTTTTTTTGTAATGTCATGGTACTGTGTGTTTTTGTGTTGTTTTCTGAGTTATTCCTCTGTTGATGCATCTGTTGTAGCAAACATGTTTTTTATTTAGTATAGGTCTATTTCTCTTGATTCAAACTTTTCAAATGCTTGGAGATTAGAAGCTTTTCTTTTCTTTTTCAGTAGGGGGCCCTATAGCACTAGTTTTTGGTTTCTCTTAACCAAGAGCTGCCTCTGGCTATATATTAGGATTTGCATGTTACACCCTCCAATGCCTCTGTTTGGGGTGTTACTGGTACTCTCTTCATCACCACCTGCACTTCTGGGGGTCACTGATGCCTTGCTGTTGCTGGCTCTGCTGCTGGGGGCAGACACATGGCTGACACCTCAGCTGCATCTGGAATCCCCCGGGTCAGATGCTCTGCTTTCATGGTTGGGGGAGGGGATGGGATAGAGAGAGCTGGATATGTGAGGCACCATCTCAACTGTTGCCTGTTACTTCGTTGCAACAGGCACTGCTGTTGTTTGAATATAGGAGTCCTCTGTGCACCTCCACTGCTGCTACCAGGCTCCAAGCTGCCCTTGGAGGACCCAGGATCATGGGGCTCTTCCTCTGCTGCTGCTCTTCTTCCCGTGGCCACAGGTTCTGCTGCAGCTGGCCGGCTGGGGTTGCTGACATGCCTCTGCTGCTGCCCACCAAATTCTCTGGGGCTGGCGTCCACTGGCTCAGCCACTGCAGCCAGGAATCAAAGGATCCCAGGCTCTGCCTGTGCTGTTTCCCCATTTAGCCTCCTCTATGTGCTCCAATTCACCCACCTTTGTATATAACAATGTGTGGTCTTTCTGGCATCCTGGTGTGTTGTGCAATGTAGCCTTTGTTGAATTATGGATGTTTTACTTACTGTGGATTGAAGGGGAGAGACAAAAGGATCCTCTCACACTACCAGGATGATGACCTCTCCCTCACAGTTCATATTTTGTTAAGTCTTATTACATTAATCTGAAAGCTACCCACAGTTAATTTTGCAAAATGTCATATTAATCAAATATTTATCACAACCATCAGCAAGGCTTTTGGAAAATTTTGCATAACTTGAGGAGGATATTTAAAGAAACATGGAAGTATTTGACATTAAGAAATAATCCTGTCAATGTCATAGAGGCCTCTACACAATCTCTGAAGAGAATCTGAATTTGTTTTATGTTCTATTAAGCATATGAGGAATGAGAAAGGCTTTATACCTAACATTTTCTATTGACCTATTGTTATGACTTGAATTTTCTAAACTATATGAATTACCTTGGCTCCTATATAGGAGGTGTTCATTAATGAAAAATTACCAAGAAATTCTCAAAAATTATACATTACAACTACATAAAAATAACTCTTAATGAGTTCAATATAATCAATAATTGTGCCATGAACACACTGCAGTGGAAATCAAAAGTGATTGGCCACTTTAAGGAGACTGTAAGTGGAAACACTAAATGTGTTTTTTCAAAGGTAATTACGTTTCCTTAAAATTCAAATAAGCAGAGAATTTTTCAATCATTAGGCTAAAGGAAGAAAAATACACTTCTACAACAAGAAGATATTGGCTGAAATAACAAAAGGAACAAAATGGGCAGCCCAGAAAAACCTATACCAGAATTTTCTCTTTAAGACAACTAACACTTCAAAAAATTTAGTTGAAATTAACTAATTTGTATCTAGTACCTACTATGTGCAAGGGAATGAAATTAACATTTATTTTCTGCTTAATATGTGCCACACAGTTCTAGAAGCTGCATTATTAGTATGAGTACTAACATTAGTATTTATGAATCCTCACAACTCTTGGAGGTATGTGATATTACACTGATTGTATATCTGAGAAAACTGGGGCTCAGAGACGTGAAGAAGCAAGGTTTTATCAACCTTCAAGATTCTCAGACAACTTGTATAATAGGTATTTTAATTCCCAGTTTACGAGTAATGAGCCTGAGACCCAGAGAGGTTATGTAACTGCAAAAACTCACACAGGTGGTAAATAGTTTGAACATAACTCCAACATTAAAGCTGAATTTCCTTTATCTACCAGTGGTTCTCCAACTTTAGCACGCGTCAGAATCTTCTTGTTAAAACAGAAGTTATTAAAACAGAGCTGGGCTCCATCCCCAGAGTTTTTGAATCAAGAAGACTGGGGTGGGGCCCAAGAGTTTGCATTTCTAAAAAGTGTCCAGGCAATGCTCCTGCTGCTAGTCCAGGGACTACACTTTCATAACTACTCTGGGAACAGTAGCTAAGGAGAGCAGTAGCTAAGGAGTCAAGCGTAGTTTTAGTTGAACAAACTGACTGAAAGGCTAAAAGGTATATTGTCAGAAATTTAATGGTCAATTACAAGTTTGACGTGAAAGGCAAAAGAGAGCCAAAGATGAGATTTTAAGATATTGTCATAGGGATGACTGTAGTTGAGAGAAAAATGTAAGGCTACCTATTCCCTTTAACTTTTCCTTCATTTTATCAGAAACAGAATAATACATTCACAGTGAGGCTATTTTATACAGTTTTTTAACTACTCTTTTTGTTTTACATTCAGCATATCTTATTTTTAGCAATAAAGAGTAATGTCACTGAAATTTTTAAGGAAACCATATTTCTCTTTTTTCCTTTTCATTTCTTATTTTTTGTTTGTTGTTGTTATTTTTTTAATGAACCTCATTTTAGGTGATAGACAGGGAATTGTCCCCCCTAATGGTAGAAGGATCAAGTAGATTGGATTTGAGATGTTTAATCAAGTCAGTTAACAGACAAACGGACTGGATGAGTGTGGGTTAGTGTGGTGCATTCCACCAGGAACCCTGCGGACATAAGATTAAGATTTTATTCAAGGTCAAGTCACAGAACTCACTTGGAAAAGAAGTAACAGGATACAGACAAAGAATCAATACTAAAACCCTCTACTGGACACATAAACAATACGAGAATGCATGTGAACTCTAGTCAATACCTATCGTCAATTAATCCTGGGGATAAATTGTAGCATGAAAATATTTTATAAATAAGCATACATGTGTATCTCATTATTTCCTCTAAATGCACTAAACTATGGATGGAAGATTTTAGTCTCGACACAGGGAGAGATGTACTTCTTCATTTAGTGTGCAGAATACTAGTAAGTGGGTTTTTTATTAAATTAGGCGAGTATAATCTATTGATTAAAGACTAGAAAAACTTTTTAAAAAGGATATGCTAAATAGGATGAAAAAGACAACCAGGGACCTCAATAATAATAAAAAATAAAGAAAAAACAACAACCAGGATCTGGAGCATGACTTTATAAATTTTTTTTGTGCCATGGCAATCTGGTAGTCTATGAACTCTTTCTCATGATAATATTTTTAATGCATAAAACAAAATAGATAGGACTTCAAAGAAATATTACAATAAATTACTTACCAAATACTAAAAACTATATTTATTATATAGTAATATACATGTTTTTTAATCAATACATTGGTAACAAAATAATATATTTTAGAAAAGCAAGTTAAAATTAATTTGTTTGATATTTCAGTGTGAAGGTAGTTGCTGCTTAGTTTGAATAAGACTGTTAACCTGTGGGGCAACACGCACGTCATATCGGACATCCAATCAATTATTTTTGTTTTTATTTTCACGGTTACAAGAGCAGAAAACATCCATATTTGCAAAGATATATTATTGAAAATGAAATTAAAGCTTTCATAGCTGTCTTTAAAATGCAAGGATAGGTTTCTCACAGTAAACATTAGGATTGTCCCAAAGCTTTTTGAGTTATACTCCAGTTGTAGTAATTTGGTTCTGATAGTCAACGAGTTCATCTTTGGCTAGTTTAACATCTGTGGTACAGTTTATATTAGAAGAAAGGATTGTGAATCCAGGTTTAACTTTAATGCTATCAATGTAGCTTTTGAAAATATTCTGCTGTGTTTTCAAGTGTTTGCAGATTTCTCTTTTTAAATAAATTGACAGAGAATTTTATATCTCCACTCCATTTTGGTAAAGCATTTCCTCCAGCATTTAAAGAATGCAAGAATGAAAGAATGTTTATTTCTACTCTCTTCTTGCTTATTGGGAGCTTAGCCAAGAAAGTTTGGAATTGTTAAGAAGCGTCTGTAATGGTGACTTCCAGATTTTGAAAGATTTATCTCATTCATATGCTTAAAATATCTGTCAGGTAAATCATCCAATGGATAAAATCCTTTCTTTCAAAGTGATCCAAGAGAGTTTCTGTTTGTTTTTTTTTTTTAGAAAAAGTGAAATTTCTGTCCCTAGTTTGAACAATCACTGTAAGACTTGTCTTCGAAGCCATAGAATTTCCATGTAGTAGAATAGAGCTTAATATTCTCCTTCCATTTTTTGGAAAAAAATCTTTAAAAATTAAGAGATTCAGAGATATGCATCTTATTTTGTTTATAACATATACAGCTCTTGGAAAAACTTCTTTCAGGCTTATTAAAAAAGTTTTGTTGCCAGTGCATATCTCTGTAAAAAGCAGTGAGTGACAATGACCTAAGGAGATGCCTTTTTTCTCTAAAGTAGCAAAACCAGATGCATTACCAATCACTGTAGAAGGTCCATCTGCGCAAAGAGTATGCTTTTTTTTTTTCAGTCAAATATTTGTTTGGCAAAATAACTTTTAACCATTTCCAAACATCAACAGCTTTTTCAGTGTCCAAAAGAGACTCACAAAATAAGATTCCTTTTTTTGAATGTGTCAGTATGCACATCATGAACAAAAACAATCTGTTGGCTGCATTAAGAAATGTCTATAGCTTCATCTATTTACATAGTCAATGGGAATGTTGAAGCTGCCAATTCCTTGATGATCTGCTTCAAGAACATATCACAACACTTGAGTAGGGAGCCACTTCTAAATTTTTCCTCTGTTCCAACCACAAACCATCTTGATCTCGCCCAGTACATGTGCCTTTACTAAAGTCTCTGTAATAATGTGGTATTCCAAATAGTAAGCAATCTCATGGCAGATCTAATAACTACCATAATTAGAAAGTAATAATGAGCATATATGATATTTCAAAACTTAAATATGATAGGAAAATATAGGTGATTTTTATTGGTGACAAAATTACAGGTACTACCAATGATACTGTGAACTGGAAGGAAAGTTTACAGAATGCCTGAAATTTATCCATACGTCTCTTGGGGACCTGTAGATCCCAGCTTAAAAAGCCTGATCAAGAGGGTTACCAATGGATAGAACTGTTACTCATAATTGGACCTCTTTACACAGAAAGTCTCCTTTGAATTTTCTACAGGTGAATTATTCACTTTGCAGTTATTGACATGACTTTTTCCACTTTTCCTAGTGGGTTTAAGCCTGAAGTGAATTGTTTCTTCTATTATCTTGTTTATTTATTTATTTATTTATTTATTTATTTATTTATTTATTTATTTACTACTCTTTCTTTCTAATCCTATTCTAAGGAGGAAAAAGGAGACATTTGAGATTCTCTCCCATATTCAAGCTCAGCTTCTACTCAAGCTATATTTGAATTAAAAGACTCAATGACTTCACAGGACTGTCATGAAACGTATGAACTAGACAAATAATGAGCTTGGGGTTGGGGGTTGAAGAGCAAGAATTAGGTGACAAGAATTGATGTACCAAATGTGAATAAGGATGCAAAATGAAAATTATGAAAAATTATCTAATACCTTTGCTGTTTCTTCCCCATATAACTACATTCTGCTGTTTTAGCTGTGTTGAATTTTGAGACTATGAAAGTTATCTAAATTTAAATTGTAAGTAGAATGTTTTATAAATTCAAAAATTCTTTGTGCAAGCACTTTAACTTTGATACATCCCTTTTCTCATCTGTAAAATGGGGTTAATAATAATGCTTATACCATAGGATTATTGTGATGATTAAATGACAGAATTAATATATAAAATTCTAAGCACAGTGACTAGAACATCAGTACTCAATAAATCTTATCACTCACTATCATCATAATTTTGATGATAGTTAGATATTATTTAAAGGGCAAAGGAGAGTCATTTAAATATTTTAAGCAGTTAGCACAATGAAATTTGTATTTTAGGGAAATACAAGTGGTAACAGGTGTAATGGTAGCTTTTGTTGAATATTTTAATCATATTTTTAATATCAGTGTATTAGTAATGGCTATCATTAGGACATTTTAACGCTGTTTTAATTTTGTTTCACCACAGGTAATAACGAGATGAATAAATTCATTGTAAAGAATTCTGATCCAGAGGATTTCATCATTTTGGTCTATGAAAAAATACTATTATGCCAACTACCTCAGAAATGACTTTGGAGTAAGGAGCATTCTGGGAAGAAAATCACAAGAACTTGTTCATCTTAAAAAGGAAGGCACACCATGCATACAAATATCTAATTTTCAGGAACAAATAAGGAAATAATGTACTCATTTATCATATATTTGTCAAACACTTATTATGTGTTAGGCACTCTTATAGGTGCTTGGGATACATCTGTAAAAACAACAGAAGGTAGTAGGGAAAAGGGAGGCAGACAATAAACAATAATCATAATGCATAAATCATTGATATGCTATGCTGAAATAAGATAAGAGCTATGAGAAAAATTGTAAAGCAGAATAAAAGAAATGTGACGCTTTGGGGTGAGGATAGAGTTGTAATTCTAAAGAGGGATGTAGAGGGGCCGGCCCCGTGGCTTAGCAGTTGAGTGAGCGCCCTCCGTTACTGGCGGCCCGAGGTTCGGATCCCAGGCGCGCACTGATGCACCGCTTCTCTGGCCATGCTGAGGCCGCATCCCACGTACAGCAACTAGAAGGATGTGCAACTGTGACATACACCTATCTACTGGGGCTTTGAGGAAAAAAAGGAGGAGGATTGGCAGTGGATGTTAGCTCAGAGCCGGTCTTCCTCAGCAAAAAAAATAGAGGAGGATTAGCATGGATGTTAGCTCAGGGCTGATCTTCCTCACAAAAAAAAAAGAAGGGAAGTAGAGTAGGTAGGCCTCATTTGGGTGGTAACATTTGGGTAAAGACTGGAGGGAAGTAAGGAAGTTAATCATATTTGGACAAGAGCGTTGTAGGCAGAAAAAATAGCTAGTACACAGGCTCTATGTTTTTAATGTATTTATTGTGATGGAGACAATGTAAGGATCTCAGTCAGGCTGAAGCAGAGAGACTGAAGGAACAACACTAGAAAATGAGGCCAACGAAGTAACATGGGAGGGGGAGGCAGATCATGAAAAGCTTTCAAGTCAATGGAATGACTTTGAGTTTTACTGTAAATGAGAGAGACATGACAGGATTCTGAGTTATATTTTAAAATAATATTTTTGACTGCAGTATTGAGAATAAATTACAAAAAGGCAAGGATAGAGGCAGAAAAAACAATTTAGACCAAGAGAAGTTAATAAATTGGACTAGGGTAGTAGCAGTGGAGGTGGTGAGATTCTGGATATGTTTCCAAGGTTGAATAGACAGGCCTTGATGAACTGGATACAGCGCGTGAAAAAAAAGAAACAAGTCGGGGATAGATTCAAGATTCTGAACTTGAGCAAGTGGAAGTTTGGAGTTACCATGAACTGAGATGAAGAAGACCCGAGGAAGACCAGCTTTGTGGACTTCAGTTTTGGACATGTTGCCTTTAAGATGTCTGTTGGATTTCCAAGTGGAAATGTTTAGTAAGTAGCTGGATATAGCAGTCTAGAGTTTAGGAGCGATGTCTTTGTTGGAAGTATAAGCGTGGAAATCATCAGCATAGAAGAGGAATTTAAAGTCATGAGGTTGGATAAGATCATAAGAGGAGAGTGAGTGTAGACAGAGAAGGAAAGGGGACCTAGGACTGAGCCATGGGTAACTCCAATGTAAAAAGATCATGGAGAGAAGAGGAATCAGCAAGAGACTTGAAAGAGCCATGAGAAAAACTGGAAGAATGTGATGTCTTGGAATTTAATGGAAAAGTTTATTAGGAGTCAGGAGTGATCAAATAAGATGATGATTGAGAAATATCCTTACTATCTTACTATCTTATTATATAGTCTGGTGAAGTTAAGAGAGTGAAAGTTTAACGGCAATGGATTTAAGAGAAAATGAAAAAAGAGTAATTTAAGGTACTATGTATGGTTAACTGTTTCACAAAATTTTGATGCAGTTGGCAGAGAGCAAAGAAATTAGTCAGTAGCTAGCAGAGGTAAAAGAGCAGCTTATTGTTTGTTGTTAAGATGGGAAGGATAAGAATATGCTTGTATTCTGATGAGAATAATTTAGTACAAAGCAAATGATTGATGATGAAGGAAAAAGGAGAGAATTATTGGATCATAATTTTTTTGGAGGAGGGTGAGGAAGATCGGCCCTGAGCTAACATCCCTTGCCAGTCTTCCTCTTTTTGCTGAGGAAAAATAGCTCTGAGCTAACATCTGTGTTAGCTCCTCTATTTTGTATATGGGATGCTGCCACAGTATGGCTTGATGAGTGGTGCGTAGGTCCGCGCCCGGGATTCCAACCTGTGAACCCCGGGCTGTGGAAGCGGAGCGTGCAAACTTAACCACTATGTCCCCGGACTGGCCCTGAGGAACATTATTCTTAAGTAGGGAAGAAGAAAGGAGATTAGCACATAGGTGGAGGGACTGAATTTAGGTAGATACACGGAGAGTTCATCTATGAAAAAAGGAGTATATTGGCATAGAGATTAATTTGGTAGGTATATGTAGTAGCAGGAGTTTGTGGAAGCTTGCTTTTTAAACATTTTGATTTTGGAAACTCTCAAATATATTTTAAAAAGTAGACAAAATAGTATAATAAACATTTATGTACCATCACTCAGTGTCAAAATATAGCGTAATGTTGCAAATCTTGTTTCATCCAAAAGCCCCCATTTTTACTGAGCTATTATAATTCAAATACCAGATGTTATATCATTTCACTTATAAAATCTTCAGCATTTATTTCTAACAGGACATTTTCTTTTAACATAACTACCATACCATTGCCAAAATAACAAATTTAAGAATAATTTTGTAATATCATCTAATTCCCACTCCATGCCCAAATTTCACCAGTTGTCTCAAAACTATCTTTTCACATTTAATTTGTATAAATCATGATCTAAACAAGGCTCACACATTGCATTTGGTTAATATATTTCTTAAATCTATGTTATTGTATACCAGCTTCTTTTTTTTTCCCATACCACTTATATGTTAAAGAACCTAGGCCATTGTGCTCTAAAATTTTCCAGACGCTTGATTTGTACCTTACCATTCTTGTGGTGCCCTTCAATATGTTCCACTTGCTTATATATTTTCTGTAAACTAGTAGTTGGATCTGGATGCTTGATTGATTCAGGTTCTATTCTCTTTCTTTAGCAGTAATACTTAATAGGTTTTATTATGTGATTTCTATTGAATTAAAACATGTGGCCATTATGTCTTATTCTTCTATTTTTAGAGATTCTAAAATTGGTTATTGAGATTAAGTGCTGTCAACCTGATCCTTTAAATATTGACCTTTCACCTGATGGATTTAGTACACAATGATATTCATTTCCCAAATCTATTATTTCTTTAGAAGTTGCAAGATAGCTATTTTTCTAATTCTAATATTCCTTGTATATTTTTAGTGCCATTATTCTATATGAAATAACATTTTCTCATTAACTATCTGATTATCTTACTTACAGAAAAGGTAGAATAAACACTTGATTCTTTCTCTTTATTCATCAGTTTTCATAGTAATCTGTAGTCCCCTAGTTAGTTAATTAGTTAGCCTCCAATTGTTACCTAAGATAGTTCTGTTTTAAGAATCATTATAAAATCTTAAAATTTTTAAATAAAATTCATACGCTTCTATCCATTTTAGTCATTATTTTTTTCACACTCAAGTTGTCCCATCTTTGGCAATGGGAGTCATTTGAAATTGACACCTGTGTCCTTTTGGATTGATCCTAGTACTATTTGATAGTTTCCTTGCTTTCCAGCACAATATTACTGAGACTCATCATGTGATTTTTATGCCTCAGACATGGAATTGGCAATTTCCTCAAGGAGCCATTGTTTCTTTTAGCTAGAAAGGATATTATGAAATCACACTCTGAGTAATAAGGGTGCTCATTATTATTGGGTTGTTATTGCTTCTAGGATGTCTTTGTCAACACAGCTAGAATATTCCATAATTTTAAAAAATTAAAACATAAATTATAGATTATTCTGCTATTTCCTTTTAAAATTTAATATTATGTGTTTTGGGGGGCCAGCCCCATGGCTTAGAGGTTAAGTGCACGCGCTCCGCTATTGGCGGCCACTGTTCAGATCCCGGGCGTGCACCGACGCACAGCTTGTCCTGCCGTGCTGAGGTGGCGTCCCACATACAGCAACTAGAAGGATGTGCAACTATGACATACAACTGTCTACTGCGGCTTTGGGGATAAAAAGGGGAAAAAAAGGAGGAGGATTAGCAATAGATGTTAGCTCAGGGCCAGTCTTCCTCAGCAAAAAGAGGAGGATTGGCATGGATGTTAGCTCACAGCTGATCTTCCTCACACACACAAAAATATATATATTATGTGTTTTTTACTTCTCTTATTTTATATCTCTTTTTTCTCTTACACGGGCAATATTGGTTCTTAATGATATTAACATAATTACATGATGTATTGTACAATATATTAATAATTGAATTAAAATAACAACACTGATATTTATACTAATAACAAAGATGGTGAACGTAATTTAAGATTTCCTTGCCATTCCTAGGTTATAACCCACCAGAATATACAAAACAAAGCATGTTTTAAATCACTTAAAATAGTTCTTTTCTATATGATTATGCAAACATCTTGATAGGGAATTAGAATAATTTGTTTCATTTTGTTTTCAAATAGTAGTATCTGCTTTTTTTCCTGTCTAATTCAACTGTGATTTCACTTATATAAAATATTTACATGATCCCAATGTCAAAATTATAAAAGAAGGTATATTTATTTTGTTTTTTACTCCCTCATAATAAGTCATTTTTATTAGTCATGGTTTAATCATGCCATTATTTCCTTTTAAATAAACAATGTTCCGTTTCTTGTTTTTTTTCTGCATATTATAACCTAAATATCATTCCATAGTAATACATAGAAATCTTCTTCATTTCCTTTTTTACAGCTTCAGAGTATTTTATGGTGTTGATTTATTATAATTTCTTAACATTACTCTTACTTATGGGCATTTGGATTATTTTCAGCTCTTTCCCATTAACAGTGGTGCTGCAATAAATATGCTTGTTCGTATGACATTTAGTGCTTTTTGCAAGAGTAACTTTAGGAAGAATTTCTACAAATGGGATTTCTGGGACAAAGGATAAATGCATATGCACTTTGCTAGTTATTACCAAATTTTCTTTCATGGAAGTTTCCACCGTTTGACATAACTAACAGCAATATGCGAGTGCATGTCTCTAACAGATTAGGTTGTCATACTTCCATATTTTGTTAAGCTGAAAGATGATAATAATAGTATGTTTTTATTTGCCTTTCTCATATTAGGAATGCTGCTTGGTATTTTTAATGTTTTAGGGCCATTTTTATTTTTCTATAATTTTTTCACATATTTTGGCAAATTTTCTATCAGAATGTTGATAATTTCAATTTTGGAGATGATTCAATATATAAGAATATTAAAACATTTTCTCTCATATCAAAATTGCCAGTAAGTTCACCCGCATTTCATTTGTCTTTTCTAATTGCTTGTGGTGTTTTTTCCATGCAAACTTTTTTTTTTTTTTTGGTGAGGAAGATTGGCTCTGTGCTAACATCTGTTGCCATTCTTCCTCTTTTTGCTTGAGGAAGATTGTCCCTGAGCTAACATCTGTGCCAATCTTCCTCTATTTTGTATGTGGGACGCTGCCACAGCATGGCTTGATGAATAGTGTGTAGCTTCACATCCAGGATCTGAACCCACAAACTCCAGGCTGCCAAAGCAGAATGTGCAGACTTAACCACTATGCCACCAAGCCAACCCCCCATGCAATCTTTTTAAAAAGTATTTATAAACTAGGAATAGCATAGAACTTCCTCAACTTAATAAAGAATATCTACAAATATCTACAGCTAACATCACACTTAATTGTGAGAAATGTGAAGCTTTCCAACTATGCTCAGGTACAAGACAAGGATGTCCCCTCTGACCACTGCTTTTTAACATTGTACTGGAAGTCTCTGCAAAGGCAGTAAGACAAGAAGTGGAAATAAAAGATATACACATTAAGAAGAAATAAGAGTTTTAGTTTGTAGATGGCAGGATTGCCCATGTAGAAAATCTAAAAGAATAGATAAAAAAAAACAAAAAAACAAAAAAAAAAACTCCTGGGACTAATAAGTGATTATAGCAAGTTTGCAGGATACAAAGTTAAACTACAAATATCAACCATTTTCCTATATACCGGTAAAGAACAAGTGAAATTCAAATTAAAAACACAATACTATTTACATTGACACTCCAAAATATGAAATATTTAGATATAAATCTAACAAAATATGCACAAGATCTATATGAGGAAAACTACAAAATCTTGATGGAAAAAACCAAATAAGAACTAAATAAATGGAGAGATATCCCATGTTTATGGACAGGAAGACTCAATATTGTCAAGATATTGGTTCTTCTCAACTCTATCTATAGAATCAATGCCATCTCAATCAAACTCCACCAAGTTATTCTGTGTATACCAACAAAATGATTTTATGTTTATATGGAGAGACAAATGACCAAGAATAGCCAATATAATGTTAAAAGAAGAGAACTAACTCAGAGAACAGACACTAATCAACTTCAACATTTACTAAAAAGCTACATTAATCAAGACAGCGTGGTATTGGTAAAAGAACAGACAAATAGATGAATGGAATAGAATAGAGAGCCCAGAAATAGACTACACAAATGCAGTCAACTGATCTTTGATAAAAGAACAAAAGCAATACAATAGATCAAAGATAGTCTTTTCAACAAATGGTGCTGGAACTACTGGACATCCACATGCAAAAATAAAATTAATCTAGTCATAGATCTTATATTTTTCACAAAAAATAACTGAAAATGGATCACAGACCTAAATTTAAAACCCTAAACTATAAAACTCCTAGAAGATAACATAGGAGAAAATATAGATGACTTTGGGTTACTTCATGACATTTTAGATAGAACACCAAAGTCACAATCCATGAAAGAAATAATAGATAAGTTCGATTTTGTTAAAATTAAAAACTTCCATTCTGCAAAATAATATCAAAAGAATGAGAAGACAAGACCCAGATTGGGAGCAAATATTTGCAAACGACACATGTGATAACAGACTGTTATAAAAAAATATACAAGGGACCCTTAAAAGTCAACAATAAGAAAATTAACAACCCAATTAAAGAGTAGGCCAAAAACCTTAACAGACACCTCACCAAAGAATATATATAGATGGAAAATAAGCATATGAAAAGTTACTCCACATTGTATGTTCATCAGGGAACTGCAAATTAGAAGAACAATGAGGTACTACTCCACACGTATTAGAATGGCCAAAATCTGGAACACTGACAACACCAAATGCTGGTGAGGATGTGGAGCAACAGTAACTCTCATTTGTTGCTAGTTGGAATGAAAAATGGGACAGCCACTTTGGAAGACAGTTTGTTGATTTCTTAGAAAACTAAAAATATCCTTTTCATACAATCCAGCAATCACGCTCCTTAGTATTTACCCAAAGGAATTGAAAACATGTCCATACAGAAACCTGTACATGGATATGAATAGGAGCTTTATTCATAATTTCCAAAACTTAGAAGCGATGAAGACATCCTTCAGTAGGTGCATAGGTAAATAAACTGTGATATATCCAGACAATGTAATATTATTCAGTGATAAAAAGAAATGAATTATCAAGCCTAAAAAGACATGGAGCAACCTTAAACTCATATTTCTAAGTGAAAATGCCAATCTGAAAAGGCTACATACTATATGATTCTAACTATATGACATTCTGGAAAAGGCAAAACTATGAAGACAGTAAAAAGATAAGTGGTTGCCAGGGGTGGGGGTGGTGATGAATAAGCAGAGCACAGAGGATTTTTAGGGCAGTGAAAATGCTCTGTCTGATACTTTATGTTGGATACATGTCATTATACATTTGTCCAAACCCATCAAATGTACAACATCAAGAGTGAACCCTAAGGTAAACTATGTACTTTGAGAAATCATCATGTGTCAATATAGGTTCATCAAGTGTAACAAATATACCCTCTGGAGAGGGATATTGATAATGGAAGAGGCTATGCATGTTTGTAGGGGTACGGGGTGTAGGAGAAATCTCCGTACCTTCCTCTCAAGTTTGCTGTGAATCTAAAGCCGCTCTAAAAATATAAAGTGTTATAAAAAGCATTTATAGGTAAATGTGTCACTATTTTCCTTTCTTCTCTCTTGATTTGAGATCATAGTTTGGAAAGATTACCACACCTCTTGGTTATAAAGGAATTTATCCATGTTTTCTTCTAATACTTGTATAGTTTCATATTTTACTTTTAGATCTCTGATCCATTTGGAATTTATATTGGTGCATGATATGAAGAATTTATCCTGTTTATATTATTTCATGTGACTATCCAGTTTTCAAATCATCCTTTATTAAAATGTCCCTCTTTTCTTCACAGATTGGGGATTTTTGTCTTCATCAATATTGAATTTCCATGTGTAGTTGGGCCTTTTGGGAAATTTTAATAATTCTGTTTCATTAATCTGTCTATTCAAGCACCAGTATCACATTATTTTAAAAGAGGCTTTTATAATACGTTTTAACGTCTATTAATGTTAGCCCTGGTGGTGTAGTGGTTAAGATTCTGCACTCTCACCACCACAGCCTGGGTTCGTTTCCCAGTCAGCGAACCACATCACCCCTCTGTCGGTTGTCATACTATGGCAGCTGCATGTTGCTGTGATGCTGAAATCTATGTCACCAGTATTTCAAATACAAGCAGAGTCATCCATGCTGGTCAGGATTCAGTGGAGTTACCAGACTAGTCAGACTAGGAAGAAGGACCAAGCCACCACTTCAGGAAAAATAGGCCATGAAAAACCCTGTGAATAGCAGTGGAACATTGTCTCATATAGCGCTGGAAGGTGAGAAGATGGCCCAAAATGACCAGGCAGCATTTCTCTCTGCTGTAAACAGGGTCACATGAGTCGGAATTAACTTGATGATACTAGCAACAAAAGCTTAGCCCGCCCTCATTGTTCTCCTTTATCACAGTTTTATGTGCTTTTTTTTCCTATTCACTCTTTCAAATGAACTTCATAAGATATTTTCTAGCTGATGATATCTTTAATTGTGCTCAAATTAAAATATAGTTCTCTTCTGATCAATTCAATTTCCTTAGTGAAATAGAATAAAAGACTATCAGCAAAGAGTAAAGACTTGGTAGGATATATTGGAATATGACGAGAGAGAAGATGTAAAGTAGTTATCTAGGAGAAAGGAGAGTTGCCATCTCACACTTGTTAGGATGGTTACTATTTAAAAAAAAAAAATCATAAAATAACAGTATTGGTGCGGATGTCCAGAAAATGGAACCTTTGTGCAGTGTAGATGAGAATGTAAAATGGTACAGCTGCTGTGGAAAACAGAATGGCAGTTTCCCAAAATTAACAATAGAATTGCCATATGAGCCATTCTGGATATGTACCCAAAAGAATTTAAAGCATGGTCTCGAAGAGATATTTGTACACTCATGTTCATAGCAGCATTATTCACAAGAGCCAAGAGGTGGAAACAACCCAAGTATCCATTGATGAAGGAATAGATGTACAAAATGTGGGATACGGATACAATGGAATATTTAATCAGCCTTAAAAAGGAAGGCGAGTCTGACTCATACTACAATATAGATGAACCTTAAAGACAGTTTGCTAAGTGAAATAAGCCAGTCACAAAAAGACAAATACTGTATGATTCTACTTATATAAGGTATATAGTGTAGTCAAATTCATAAAGATGAAATGTCTAATGGTGGGGGCCAGGGGCTGGGACAAGGAGGCAATGGGGTGTTATGTTTTAATGGGTACAGAATTTCAGTTTTGCAAGATGAAAAGAGTTCTGGAAATGGATGGTGGTGATGCTTGCACAGCAATATGAATGCCCTTAATACCACTGAACTGTACACTTAAAAATGGTTAAGATGGAAAATTTTATGTTATATGTACTTTACTACAATATTTTTTAAAAATTTAAAATCCATTTCCATATATGTGTGCATCTATTTCTGGGTTCTCTTTTCTGTTCTATTGATCTATTTACATATCCTGTCTTGATTACTGTATCTCATAATAATTCTTATAATCAGGTAATGTTAGCCCTCCAACTTTGTTCTTTTTCAAAATTGTTTTGGCTATTCTAGGTTCTTTGCATTTCCATACCAATTTTATAATTAATTTCTTTAAAAAGCCTACTGAGATTTTGATAGGGATTACATTGAGTTTATAATTCAGTTTGGAGAAATGACATATTAACAATATTGAGCCATTTGGCCAAAGAAGATAGCATAAGTTTTTATTTAGAGCTTCTTTAACTTCTCTTAGCAATGTTTTGAAATTTTCAGTGTATAGTTTTTGCAGATTTTGTGTCAATTTTATTGCTATGAATTTCGTATTTTGGGATGTTATTGTAAATGGTAATTTTTTTCAAATTTTGATTGCTTGCTACTAGTATAGAGTAATGCAATTAATTTTTGCATTTTTACCTTGTATACTGAAAAGTATTAGTTCCAATAGCGTTTTTATAGATTCCATCAGATATTCTGCAAATAAAGACAGTTATTTCTTTCATCCATTTGGGTGCCTTTTATTTCTTTTAATTCCCTTGTTGCACTACTCTAACCTCCAAGAAAATGTTGAATAGAACTGAGAGTGCTCATCCTCAACTTTGTACCCCTGTATATAAAATGTATTTTTTCCTTGGCTGTTTTAAAATTTTTCTCTTTATCATTGGTTTTCAGCCACTTGACTATACTGTATAATAGTGTTATTGTCTTCATGTTATTTGTGCTTGGGGTTCGTTGAGTTTCTTAGATGTGTAGGTTTGTAGTTGTCATAAATTTGGAAAGTTTTAAGTAATTATCTCTTCAAATAGTTCTTCTGTCCTCTTCTCTATCTCTTCTCCTTTGGGAACGCTAATTAAACATGTGTCAGGCCACTTGAAGTTTTCATTTATTTTTTGAGTCTTGTTTTCTCTCTTTTTCATTTTAGATAGTGTCTATTGCTGTGTGTTCAAGTTTACTAATCTTTTCCTCTTCAATGTCTAATATCCCATTATTCCATCCCTAGTATTTTTTCACCTCAGTTATTGTCATTTTTATCTCTAGAAATGTGATTTGGGCATTTAAAAAAATATTTTCCTTATCTCACTTTAACTTCCTTAACATCTGAAATACAGTTATGATAAGTGTTCTGTAGTCCTTGTCTGCTAATAACATCTATGTCAGTTTTGGGTTAGCTTTGATGCTTGATTTTTCTTCTCATTATGAGTCATATATTCTTGCTTCTTTTCATGCCTAGTAATTATTATTTGGATGAAAAGCATTGCGAATTTTACTTCGTTAGGTGCTTCATATATTTGTATTCCTATAAATATTCTTGTACTTTGTTATGGGATGCATTTTAATTACTTGGAAACAGTTTTATTCCTTTAAGTCTTTCTTGAGATTAGCTATCTAGGTCATTTTGTCCAATTTAGTTATTACAATACTGAGACGAGACCCTTCTGAGTTTTCTACCCAGTGCCCCATGAATTATGAGAATTTTCCTCTCTACAGATTACAACAGGCACTATTCCTGGCCCTGTGTGATTGCTGAACATTGTTCACTCTATCCTCTTTGTTGGTTCTTTCCCTGCCTTCAAGTAGTTTCCTTACGAACATTGACCAATCAGTACTCTGCTCAATGTTCAATGATGATTATACACAGATTTCTAAAGTTCTCTCTTTATGCGCCTCTCTCCTCTCTATTACCCTGTTCCACAAACTTTATTCATCTTGATGTCCCCAGATTCTCATCTCCCTCATTGTAACTCTGGAAGTAGGACAGATTCAGCTCATATTACGTCTCTCTGCAACATAGCCTGGAAACTCTGTGAAGATAGTAAGGTGAAGTAATAGTGGGACTCAACTTTTTTTTTTTGTTTTGCTTCCTCCATTTCTTATGGATCACTGTCCTAATTTTTCTGATATCTACTGTCTTATAAATCATCAGTTCTTACGTTTTGTTGGGGTTTTGTTTGTTCTGTTTCCTTTTGTTTTTTGGGCACATGGGGTGGTAGTAAATCCAGTCTCTCTTACTGCATATTGTCCAGAAATAAAAGTTCCAGTATTTGAACCCTATTAACTTTAAGTGAAATTACACAATTAAATCCTCAAGTAAATCTTTTTAAAAAATGAACTATTTATTTAAAGTGCTAGCCAGACTTCTTCAGAAAATGGAACTTGCATTTTAATGACTTCTTTTAATTGAAATGACTTGTTCATTAATACTATAAAACAGCTATTTGTTTCTGTATCAAAGAGATAATTTAAGTAATGATTAATAAATGTGAACCTAATATGCCCCCAATAAACAGTCTCTTGTTTGCTCTATTGGATACTAGCTAGAAAGAGATTCTTCTTTGAATGCAAAGTCAAAGCAGGTAGAAATGAAGAACACACTGTTCCCTGTGTAGAAGACATGTATTCTCTGGAAAATTGCCTATAATCATGGCATTATGGGTTTTCATTTTTTTTAGAAAAAAAGGCAATTTTTAATTTTTCTCTATCAGTAAGTAGAATACTTTCAACTTTCAAATTGGCCCCTTGAATAAATCCAAAGCATCAATGTTAGTTTGTTCCTTGAGAGTAAACTCTATTTTCTGTCCTGTATAACATTATACTCTGGCATTATATTTCATTGCTGAAAAACCAAAGGTAAGTGAATTTTTTAATGGACGTTAGTTTTTAGAGCAATTTTAGGTTCACAGTAATATTCAGCAGAATGCACAGAGATTTCCCGTATTTCTCCTACCCTGACATATGAAGAGACTCTGCCATTATCAATATCCACCAACAGAGGATACATTTGTTCCAGTTGATGAACCTACATTGACACATGTTGATTACCCAAAGTACATAGTTATTTTAGGGTTCACTCTTGGTGTTGTACATTCTACGGGTTTGGACAAATGTGTAATGACATGTATCCACCATTATAGTATAATACAGAGTAATTTCGCTTCCCTAAAAATCTCCTGTGCTCTACCTATTCATCTCTCCTAGCCCCTAGAAATCACTGATATTTTTACTGTGTCCATAGTTTTGCCTTTTCCAGAACGTCACATAGATTGAATGACATAATATAGGACAACTGGATTGCTTCCAGGTTTTGGCAATTATGAATAAAGCTGCTATAAACATCCACATACAGGCATTTTGTAGACATAAGTTTTCACTTATGTTTGGTATTCTAGTGACAGCATGTTGTGTTAATTTGCATTTCTTTGATGACATATGATATGAAGCATGCTTATTTGCCATCTATACATCTTCTTTGGTGAAGTGTCTGTTAAGATCTTTGGACCATTTTTTAATCAGGTTATTAGTTTTCTTATTGTTGAGCTTTAAGAGTTCATTGTACATTTTGATTAGCAGTCCTTTATCAGATGTGTCTTTTGCAAATACTTTCTGCCAGTCTGTAGCTTGTATTCTCATTCTATTTACATTACTTTTACAGAGCAGAAGTTTTTAATTTTAATGAAGTCTAGCTTATCAATTATTTCTTTCATGGATTGTGACTTTGGTGTTGTATCTAAAAAGTCATCATCTAACCCAAGAACATCTAGATTTTTTTCCTATGTTATCTCCTAAGTGGTTTAGAGTAAATGTTCCATTTGAGCTTGAAAAGAATGCATATTCTACTCTTGTTGGATCAAGCAGTATATAGATGCCCATTATATCCAGGTGATTGATGAGGTTGAGTTCAATTATATTCTGACTGATTTTCTGACTACTGGATCTGTCCATTTCTAATAGAGAGGTGCTGAGTTCCCCAACTATGATAGTGGATTCATCTATTTCTTCCTGCACTTCTACCAGTTTTTGACTCACAGATTTTAGCATTGTCTTGTTACGGACATACATGTTAAGGATTTTTATATCTTATTGGAGAATTGACCTCTGTATCATTATGTAATGCCCCTATTTATCCTTTATAACTTTCCTTGATCTGAAGTCTGCTCTATCTGAAATTAATACAGCTACTCCTGCTTTCTTTTGATTAGTGTTAGCATGGTATATCTTTCTCCATACATTTACTATTAATTTATTTGTGTCTTTATACTCATGCACCACATAACGATGTTTCAGTCAATGACAGACCGTATACACGATGGTGGTCTCATAAGATTAGTACCATATAGCCTAGGTGTGTGGTAGGCTATACCATCTAGGTTTGTGTAAGTACACTCTATGATGTTTGCACAACAAAATCGCCTAATGACACATTTCTCAGAACATATTCCCATCATTAAGCAATGCATAACTTTATATTTAAATTGGGTTTCTTGTAGACAACATATAGTTGGTTCTTATTTTTGGACCCATGCTGCCTTATCTCCATCTTTTACTTGATACATTTAGACCATTAATGTTCAGAGATTATTGATACAGTTGGATTAATAGCTACCACATTTGTTACTTTTTTTCTATTTGATGTTGTTCTTCTTAGTTCCTATTCTTGTCTTCCATTCTTTTTTTGCCTTTTTTGGTTTTATTTGAGCATTTAATATGAATCTGTTTGTCTCTTTTCTTAAAATATCAGTCACACTTCCTTTTAATTTTTTTTTAGTCTTTATCCTGGAGTTTGCAGTATACATTTACAACAAATCCAAGTCTACTTTCAAATAACTCTATACCATTTCACAAGTAGTGTGAGTAGCCTATAATAAAAATATAATCTTAATTCCTATCTCCCATCCTTTGTATCATTGCTGACATTCATTACACTTATACATCAGCATACGTAAGTATATGTGTGTATGTGTGTGATATATATGTATATATGTATATAAATAAAATCAAAAACATTTTTGGTATTTTGAACATACTGTTATCTAGATCAATTAAGATCAAGAAAAATAAAACTTTTTAAATTTTCTTTTATCTTCACTTATTTCTCCTCTAATACTCTTCCTTTCTCTATGTAGAGCCAAGCTTCTTACCTATATTTTTTTCCTTCTTTCCGAATACCTCTTTCTGTAACATTTCTTGCAAGACACCTCTACTGGCAACAAATTCCCTAAATTTTTGTTTGTCTAAGAAAGTCCTTATTTCTCCTTCGCTTTTGAAGGATAATTTCACAAGGTATAGAATTCTGGATTGGTGTTTTTTTTTTTTGTCAGCACTTTAAATATTTCACTGTACTTTCTTTTCGTATGAGTGGTTTATGAGAAGTAAGATGTAATCCTTACTTTTGCTCCTCTCTAGGTAAGCTTATTTTCCACCCCTCTAGCTTCTTTCAGAATTTTTCTTTATCTTTGATTTTCTTTAGTTTGAAAATGATATACCTACGTGTAGGTTTTTTTGGCCTTTATCCTGGTTGGTGTTCTCTGAGATTCCTGGATCTGTGGTTTGGTGTCTGATATTAATTTGGGGAAATTCTCGGTCATTATTATTTCAAATATTTCTTCTTTTCCTTTACCTCTTTCTTCTCCTTCTGGTATTTCTTTTATGCATATGTTACAGCTTTTGTAGATGTCTCACAGTTCTTGTATATTCTGTTGGTTTTTTTTTCAGTATTTTTGGTTTATTTGCTCATTAGTTTTGGAGGTTTTTATTGAGATATCCTCAAGCTTAGAGATTCTTTCCTCAGTCATGTCCAATCTACTAATGAGCCTATCAAAGATATTCTTCATTTCTGTTACAGTATTTTTTATCTCTAACATTCAGTTTTGGTTGTTTCTTAGGAGTTTCATCTCTCTGCTTACATTGCCCACCTGTTCTTGCATGTGATCTACCTTATCCATTAGAGTCCTTAGCATATTAATCATAGTTGTTGTAAATTCCAAGTCTGATAGTTCTAAAATGCCTGCCATATCTGAGCTTGATTCTGATGCTTGCTCTGTCTCTTCAAATTGTGTTTTTCACTTTTAGTATATGTTGTAATTTTTTTCTCCATAGCCAGGTAGGATGTCCTTGGTAAAAGAAGTGCTGTAAATAAGCCTTTAGTAATGCGATGGTAAGGTGTGGGGAGAGGAAAGCATTCTATAGTTCTATGATTAGGTCACAGTCTTTTAGTGAGCCTATGCCTCTAAATTGTGAACCTCATGTGCTTCTCAGATGTTGTTAAAAAGAACAGAATGTTCTGGTGTATTTCAAAATGGTTCTTTGCCCCTCCCTCTGTCAGCAGCAGAAGGGTATTTTTCTCCAATACTCATTGTAAAAACTTGGTAGAACTCCAGGAAATAAAACTCACAAATGTGCGGGGGCTCTGATGGCTGGGTCCCCTTAGAGATTTTATCTCTCAGCCTTGTCCACACTGAGACTCCACCAATTCATTAACTACAGTTCATGTTTCCCTACCCTGGCACTGGTTCCCATGGAGGTTTCTGCTCTGGCACATTGTGATTTTCTGTATTAGACTGTTGGTCTCTCCAATTTGGGGGGAGAGCAATGGTTTGCCCTGTGAACTTACTTCTCTTATAGTTATAAGAAGAGTTGTTGAATTTGCAGTTTATTCAGTTTTTACTTTTAGGATGGAGTGGTGAGTTCTAAACTTCGTACATGCTACACCAGTAAGCAAAATTCTATAAGTGAATTTTTTATTGATGAGTCTAAAGCCCCAACATATACTGAAGCATTTTCTGATTCATTTAAAAGATAAAATTTCATCAGTATAAGTTTAGTATAGTATATCTAATGTTTTTACATTATTTGACGATCTATTATGTGAATAAGATGAATTTTATAACTTTCTATCAAACACAATATTGGATTAACCAGAACATTCCATTCTCCAACTGCGATGAATTACCAAGGGCAAGTGGTCATATCAAGCTCTTTCAGTAAATAAAAATAAGGAAATTCATCCCTTTTCCCCCAAAATAGTATATTAATAATCATAAAATCATAATGCTAATAAAATAGCTATCAACTAATTTATTCTCCAGAATGTCCTTGAGATAGGTCCTATTAATATTCCAGTTTTACAGACAAAAAAATGAGGCAGAATGATGTTACCTGCCTTGGTCACACATTTAATAAGTGGCACAGATGAAATATGAACTTAGACAATCTGACTCCAAGTTCGTATGAAAGAGATTGAAAAAGCCAGGTTTTGAAGTCAGATTTATTGCTTACTAGCTGCATGACCTTCAGTAAGTTGTTCAGTTTTATTGTGCTTTCTTTCATCTGCTAAATGGTAATAAGAACATAACCTATTGTGTTTTATTTTAAATGAGATTATATATATATATATAATTGTATATGTATTTAAAGCATTTAGCATCATACTAGATCCAACATTTAATAAATAGTATATGTTTCATCAAATTAGGCCTTGACCGCAACAGTGTTTTTTTATTTTCTTATTTTATATCATTTTATTTTATTATTTTTAATCTGGTATATTCTAGTAGAAATTTACATCCTTAACACATAGAAGCAGGAATAATGAAAGGAAAAAATAAATGAACAAGTGAAATTGATACTGTGACCTTATATTCCTCTTAGTACTATGGTACCCAGGCTATGTATCCATTAAGCAAATAGTTTAGCTGTTTCAATTTGCAGCAGCTCATATATTTAACTTTTATAGAGCTATTAATGAACTGTAAGGATAAAATTTGCATTCAGACACCTGAGATTTTCAAATAGTTTTCAGAAATTAGGTCAAAGGCACCAGGGAACAATTTATGAAAATGCTTCCAAGCTCTTAAAGGTCTTGAGCACAAACTCGGTCTAAACTTGGAATTTTCATCAGAAAAAAAATTTTTGCAATTTTATTTATTGGTACTGAGGAATAAAAGATACTCTGTGTGTGTGTGTGTGAGTGTGTGTGTGTGTGTGTGTGTGTGTGTGTGTAAAGAGAGAGAGAAAGAGAAAAGTAAGGAGGAGAGAAGAAGAGGAAAGTACACATGTTGATGCTATGTATGCACTCATTGCTTGGTTAACAGATAATCTTTCCCTGCTAAGTAGCTTTTATTAAACTTATCAACAGTTTTCATTTCCTACCTCTATGTATTTCCCCCTGCTCTGTGTTGAATATATAACTATGCATTGATCACCTGCCCTAAACATTGCTTGCTAAATATTTTCTTTGTTATATTTTGAGGAAATGGGTTTATACTTTTGCCAACTCTGCAATGTAAGCTTCCCAAGAACATAGTTTATATATTCCCTATAGTCCCTGCTACTTAGTTCCATTTGCAGATTTTGTCATCAGATGGCTACCTAATCAATTTTGTGGACTAAATTGATAAGTTCAAATATCTGTAAGACTTTTTTTCTTTAATTTAAATTAAATGCTGCTCTTGGTAGTGGATAACAATGCCAGGTACTGAGTAATTTTACCCCTACTGTGATAAATTTAATTAAGCAAGCCTAATAAACTGAAATGACAAATCAAAGATCGTCCTTAAATAGAAAACTCCCCTACTGCAAGTAAAATGTAATTTAATTTTCCAAAATTCAGGATATGCACAATTCTTCAGGGAAATACTCATTGCAAATGTGATTTCCACCTATACTTGTTAATTAAGTTCCTCTACAATGAAATTATTTGCAGTAAACTCTGATAACCTTAGGAGAAGTTGTGGTAATTTTTAGACAATTAAAAATTCAAAAATGTATAAAGAGAGGAAGGCAGTTCTTATATCTGTCATTAGGTACAAAACTCCTTCTTTTTCACCAAAGCTTTTAAACACAGAATGTCATATCCATTTTGAAAATCAAATTTCCAATTGCTGCTCAAAAGTCATATGCTCCTCCCAACTTACAGCAGAAATCTAGATTTTTAAAGATTTTATTTATTCATTTTTTCCCCCCAAAGCCCCAGTAGATAGTTGTATGTCATAGGTTCACATCCTTCTAGTTGCAGTATGTGGGACTCGGCCTTGGGTTGGATGGAGAAGTGGTGCCTTGGGGCGTGCCCGGGATCCGAACCCGGGCCGCCAGCATCAGAGCACGCGCACTTAACCACTAAGCCACGGAGCCGGCCCCTGAAATCTAGATTTTTAAAAGACATGTTTTTGTTGGTAAGCTGGAGGAGACAGAATAGAAGGCAAAATTACTTACACCTGCAGTCATTGGTCTTAATAGCAAAATCAAGTGGCTATTTAGTTCACCATTCAAACTTTAGCTGCATTTTAAGAATAGCAGGTGCAACTATTACACAGTTTGAACCCAGACTGCAGAAGATGCATATATGGATTGGAGTAAAACTTCACAAAATCTCCCTAATATAACTTGAGCAAACCATTCCATTCCTCTGGTCAATGTAGTGCAACCTCTCTGATTTCAATCTAAACTTTCCATTTCCTTTTACCTCTCTTACTCCTCCCCACTACTCTGTATGAGTAGCTATGTTAATGAATGCATTAATATAAAGAATACATACAGGATGCAGCAATGTTAAATACCAAACAACTCTTATCAAGCATCTCATAGACAACTGTAAATTTTGGAGACCGTGCTTATTTTCAATTTTACACCATATTTGGTGTCTACAGTTGCCATATTTCTGAGGGTTCTTTTATAATCAAAATAATGCATCATTAGCTACTACTTTCTGTCTTTTCTGTAGTTCTTCTGAAAGTTATTTTTGAATACATAATATATGCATATGATACAAAAGATACAAAGTCTTTTACCACTAGTTTTATTCTCTAGAGGCAATTACTTTTATCCATTTTTTTTGGTAAAATAATTTTACAGAAGAAATATATCTATAGATAGCTTACTTTTAAGAAACACACTCTTTTTCATATTACTTTTTTATCTTATATATCATACATATAGTTTTATACTGGTAGATATAGAAGTACCTCATTCTTTTCTAAAACTGCATAGTTTACATTGCACAGAAGTACCAGAATTTATTTGACCAATCCTTGTTGATGAATATTCTTCAGTCTTGTGTTCCTATAAAAATGCTGTAGTGAACACCATTGCATATTTTACAGATATGTGACTTTATGTAGAAGATACATTCTTAGAAATGTACGTGCTGGAGCATAGGACATATGTGTCTTTAACTTTAGTATATAATGATACATTATTTTCCAAAGAGATGTACCAATTTATATTCCCGCCAGCAGCATATGAGTTCTTCTATATCTTCACAACACTTGAAATTGTCGATCTTTTTAATTTTTTCCATTCTGATGGGTATGAGTAGTATATAAATATAATTATATTTTTCTTATTGCTAATGAGTTCGAGTACCTTTTCTTATGCCTATTGGTAATTTGCTTATCTTATTGTGAAATGTCTTTTATTTTTCCTACTTTGTTTTCTACCCCTTTGAAATAAATTGTAGGTTTTGGATATGAGTTCTCTACTGGTATTATTAATATATCCTTTCACTCCACGGCTTATATTTTCATTCTTTTAATGTTAGGTAACAAAAGTTCTTAAGTTTAATATAGTTACAATTTATGAGTTTTTCTCCATTGTGGCTAGTTTTTTTTCCTATTCGTCATGAAGATATCCTCCATGTTGTCTTCCAACAGCTTTATTATTTGCCTTTAGCACTCAGATCTGCAATTCATATGATGTGTGTGTGGAGGGGGGTATAAGGCAAAGATTAAATATCTTTTTCTGCATAAAAATTCTCCATGTAGTTGAACCAGCATCATTTTTTGAAAAACAGCATCCTCTCCACACTGGACTGTGGTATGAATGCTGTTATAAATTGTGTCCACATATTCATGAGTTTGTTTTTGCGTTCTCCATTATGTTTGATCTCTTATTCTATCATTGTAAGAATGCATACTCTATAGAAATGATTATATGATTTTTCTCTTTTATTCTGATATTGTGAGAAACTACACTAATTTTCAAAGACAAAACCAACCCTGTATCCCAAAATAAACCCAACAATATTGTAGTATATCACCTCTTTATATTATGGAGTTTGGTTTACTAATATTTTGTTTAGGTTTTTGAATCTACATCCCTGGGTAAGATTGGCATATAATTTTGTCTACACATAATGTTCTTCTTAGATGTTATCTATTGCTGCTTTGCAATTTACACCAATACTTAGTAGCTGTATTAGTCAGGGCTCTCCAGAGAAAAAGAAACAATAGGAGATTAGATATACATTATAATATAATCTATAATATAATATACTGTATAGTATAATATAATATATATAATAGATTATATATACAGGAATTGGCTCACACAATTATGGAGGCTGAAAATTCCCATGATCTGCCATCTGCAAGCTGGAGATCCTGGAAAGCCAGTAGTATAAATCAGTCCCAGTCTGAAGGCCTGAGAACCAGGGATGCCAGTAGTGTAGATTTCAGTTTGGGTTTGAAGGCTTAAGGACCAAGAGCACTGAGGGCAGGAGAAGATGAAGTGTTCAAGCAATCATGAAGAGAAATAGGGGAAATTTCTCCTTCTTCTATCTTTTGCTCTATTTAGGTCCCCAACAGTTTGGGTGACACCCACTCACGTTGGGGAAGACAATCTACTTTACTGAATCCATCATTCAAATGCTAAGATCATCTAGAAACGCTTGTACTGACACTTCCAGAAATAATGTTTAATCTGGGCAGCCCATGGCCAAATTGACACATGAAATTAACCGTCATAGTAGCCTAAAAAACATTTACTTATTATGTCACAGTTTCTGTAGGTCAGGAATGTACATACAGCTTAGATGAGTGCTCAGTTTCAGAGCATCTCACATGCTACAGTCAAGATGTCAGCCAGGTTTACAGTCATCTCAAGATTCAAATGGGAAATGATTGGTTTCCAAACTCACTCACTTGATGGTTGTGAGGATCTAGTTGTTTAAGTGTGGCTGAACTAAGAACCTCAGTTTCTTGCTGGTTATTGACTGAAAGCTGCCTGACTTCCATGGTATGTAAGCCTCAGAGAAACTTACACCTTGGCTATGAAACATGCAAGCAAGAGCAAGAGAATGTCAAGAAGACTGAAATCACAGACTTTTGTAATGTAACCCTGGGGGTGACATCCCACCACCTTTGTCATATTTAATTCAAAGAAGTAATTAGGTCCAGCACATACTCAAATGGATGGGATTACAGAAAAGTGAGAATATCACATGGTAATATTGGTCTCATGAAACATGTTGAAAATAGTTCCTTCTTTTTCTTTTCTCCATAATTTTGTGTATTAATTATATGTATCTTCCTTAGGTATAACATATTATTGCTTAGTACTATGCTATTCCTTTGGTATAATATAATTAATATATAATATAATGTAACATAATATAATATAATTTGTTTCAAATATAATATATAGTCATGCATCACTTAGTGACAGGGATACATTCTGAGAAATGCGTCGTTAGGCAATTTTGTCATTGTGCAAACATCATAGACTGTACTTAAACAAACCTAGATGAGATATCCTACTACACACCTATGCTATATGGTACAGCCTATTGCTTCTAGGCTACAAAATTGTACAGCATGTTACTGGACTGAATAATGTAGGCAATTGTAACTCAATGGTAAATATTTGTGTATCTAAACAGAAAAGGTACAGTAAAAATACAGTACAAAAGACTAAACAATTGTATACATGTATGTGGAACTTACCATGAATGGAGCTTATAGGACTGGAGGTTGCTCTGGGTGAGTCAGGGAGTGAGTGGTCAGTGAATGTGAAGGCCTAGGACATCACTGTACACTACTGCAGACTTTTTAATAACTGTACACTTAAGCTAAACAAAATTTATAAAAAACGTTTTCTTGCTGTAATAATAAATTAACCTTATTATAACTTTTTTACTTTATAAACTTTGTAATTTTTTTAACTTTTTGACTCTTTTGTAACAACACTTAGCTTAAAACACAAACACATTGTACAGCTGTACAAAAATATTTTCTCCACATCCTCTCCAACACATGTTGTTTCCTGTCTTGTTAATTATAGCCATTCTGATGGGCATGAGGTGTATCTTATTGTAGTTTTGATTTGCATTTCCCTGATGGTTAATGATTTTGAACATCTTTTCATGTGTCTGTTGGCCATCTGTATATCTTCTTTGGAGAAATGTCTGTTCAGGTCTTTTGCCCATTTTTTAATTGGGTTGTTAGTTTTTTTCTTGTTGAGATGCATGAGTTCTTTAGAGAGAAGGGAACTCTCATACACTGCTGGTGGGAGTGCAAGCTGGTGCAGCCACTATGGAAAACAGTATGGAGATTCCTCAAAAAATCAAGGATAGAACTACCATATGATCCAGCTATTCCACTGTTGGGTATTTATCCAAAGAACTTGAAAACACCAATGCATAAAGATACATGCACCCCTGTGTTCATTGCAGCATTATTCACAATAGCCAAGACTTGGAAGCAACCTAAGTGCCCACCAAGGGACGAATGAATAAAGAAGATGTGGTATATATACACAATGGAATACTACTCAGCCATAAGAAACAATGAAATCCAGCCATTTGTGACAACATGGATGGACATTGAGGGTATTATGCAAAGTGAAATAAGTCAAAGGAAGAAGGTCAAATAACGTATGATTTCCTTCATTAAGTAGTAGATAATAAGAACAATAAACAAACACATAGAGACAGAGATTGGATTGGTGGTTACCAGAGGGGAAGGGGGGAGGGAGGAGGGTGAAAGGGATAATTCGGCACATGTGTGTGGTGATGGGTTGTAATTAGTATTTGGGTGGTGAACATGATGTAATCTATGCAGGAATAGAAGTATAATGATGTACACCTGAAATTTATACAATGTTATAAACCAATGTTACTGCAATAAACAAAAAAATTAAAAAATATATTTTCTTTCTTTGTATCTATGCTTATTCTATAAGCTTTTTTCTATTAATTTTTTTTTTTTTACTTTTTAAACTCTTTTGTTAAAAACTAAGGCAAAAACACACATATTAGCCTAGGCCTACACACAGTCAGAATCATTAATAACACTGTCTTCCAACTTCACATCTTGTCCCACTGGAAGGTCTTCAGGGGCAATAAAATGCATGAAGCTGTTATCTCCTATGATAAGAATTTCTTCTTCCAGAATATCTCCTGAAGGACCTGCCTGAGGCACTTCTTGAGGAGGGGCCACAGAGTGGCATATGGTGATTTATTTATCTCCAGGGTGGTTTGCTTGGCTTGTTTCTTTTTTTCATTATAGATTTGCTTGGAAGCAGATAATGCACCATGAACTAACCTCTCTGTTAATGAAACCTTTCGCTGTTGGGGTCCATGCTTTGAAATTTTTTAAAAAGTCTGTTGAGGTCTGCAAAAGCTTCTGCTAAACCCTTCACTGTGAATTTTCTTGGAGATTCTTCTTCTTTTTCTTCTCCTGCAGTTTCCTTTTCTCTTGCCTCTTCTTCAGTTATGCATTCCTGTGCCAGTTCCAACAACTCCTCATTAGTCAGTTCCTCAGGAACCAACTCGACGAGCTCCTCAATGTCATCCTCATCCACACCTAGGTTAAAGTTGTTTGCCATCTCAACCACCACTTTGCTGATTTTTGCAACCTCCTCATCCTTGGCAGATCCTCGAAGTCATGGACAAACCTCTTGAGTGTCTTCTTCCAGATGCCATTCATACATCCTTGGCAACATCACCCCAAGCCCAAGCAAGGTTCTTGATGCAGTCCTGCATGCTTTAATCATTCCAGAATTGCGTCAGTGCCTTCTCAGTGTCTTCCTCAGTTGCAGCAATAGCTTGAGCAAAGGTCATCCTCAGGTAGTAGGCCTTAAAAGCTGCTATAACTCTTTGATCCATTAGTTTAATCAAAGATGTGGTGTTTGGAAGGAGAAACATTGCTTTGACATTGGGATGAGGATCACCAATAAAAGAAGGATGTCCCAGAGCATTATCAACAATAAGCAAAATCTTGAAAGATATGTTATTCTCCAAAGAGTACTTATCAATTTCACTGGCATAACAATTCAAAAGGGCACCTTGGAAGAGGAGCTGGGTCATCCATGACTTCTTGTCGCTCCTGTAGTACACCGGCAGTGGGTGCTTATTGATATTCTTGAAGGCCCTGGGCTTCTCACTGTGTCAGATCACAAAGGGTTTCAATTTGTAGCCTGCAACATTGCCCCCAAGCAAGACTGTTATCTTGTCCTTAAAAGCCTTGAAATCTGGCATTGACTTTGTCCTTTCAGGTATTTGTTTCTAGAATAGGGAAGTTTCATCCACGTTGAATATTTGCTCTGGCAAGTAATTTTCCTCCACAATCAGTTTGTCTAGAGTTTCCAAAAATGCGGCAGCTGCCTTCACATCAGTACTTGCAGACTCACCACTCACTTTCACATTATGTAATAAATAATGATTCTTGAATCATTTAAACCACCCAGAGTTAGCAGTAAATTCAACATCATAATGGGGTGCAGCCTCTTATTTCAACATTGCAAACAAAATTTTTCTTTGGCCATGATTGCCATGGTTCTGAGAAGGAAGTGCTTCTGGGTCTGGTCTTCAATCCAGGTCTTTAGGAGTTTCTCCATGACCGATATAGGCCCTTCTCAAATTTTTGTTAGTCTCGTTGCCTTCGATGAAGCAGATCCGTTAACAGCTTCCATCACTTTGTTCTTGTGCTTCAAGATTATAGCTATGGTGGAATGGGACTTGCCTGACTGGCAAGCATTAATCATCACTGATTTTCCACCTTCATAGTCCTTAATCACTTTAACTTCATTTCTGGGTCAATCACTCGACATGGCCTGTTACTGACAACATTAGCAGTGGATGCTGTACACTTCAGGGCCGTGGTGAACAAAACAACATGAGATTAAATCAGGAACAAGAAAAAATGATACAATCAAGAGATGTAGTAAACATGAGATATATGAGGCTGCTGCTGGCATAACACAGCATACTCTTTTACAGAAAACTATTTTTTTATAAGTAGAAAAACGTACACTCTAAAAATATAGTATAATAAATACATAGGCCAGTAACATAGTCATTTATTATCATTATCAAGTATTATGTACTATATACAGGATTGAATGTGCTATACTTTTGTATGCCTGTTAGCACAGCAGGTTTGTTTACTCCAGCATCACCACAAACATGTGAGTAATGCATTACGCTACAACATTATGATGGCTACAACATCACCAGGCAATAGGAATTTTTTAGCTCCAGTATAATCTTATAGGACCACCATCGTATATGTTGTCTGTCATTGACCAAAACCCCATTATGTAGCCCATAATTGGAATAAATTTAATATATTGTATCTTGACATCAAGCCTGCTAACCTTTATATGAACAAAAACATCTCAAAAATGTTATATATAAAACATATTTATATATTAAGTATATAATTTGTTTTAAATAAATTTTATAATATAATATAATATAAACCCCATGAAGTACTCTGGGCCTGGAGCTGATGAAGTTAATTCGTATATCAGGACCCACAAAATGGAAGATGCCTTGGTGGCCCAGCCCAGTCACACATCTAAACCTAAGTCAGCTTGCACTTACAGGAAACACCTGTCAAGGAAACCTAACATACACCAATCACAATCCTCCAACTCAGCTTTATCTAGCTTAAGTTACCCTAGAAAATATGACCTGCTAGCCTTATAAGGAAATATCTGGCCTTCTAGCCAATCACGCCCTGTTTCCACATTGCCTCTTCTAGCATTCTATAAAACTGTCTCTTCCCAAAACTTTTCAGGAAGAGTGCTCCACTACTTGTGAGGCACCGTACCCCCCCACTCCATGGATTGTTTTCTGTTGAATAAAGGACACCAAACTCATTACTAAATTATTTTAGTCTGCCATCTGTCAGTTTTGATGATGAGATGAGATGCAAAGACAGTTGCTAAAGATTCCAAGTATGGCTCCTAGATACAGTTGAAGGTACCCACAGAGACCTTTTGGTTCACCGCCTCTCAGACCACTCTCCTGGATCATCAGGATCTCCAGTAAGCTTCTCTCAGATCGACCTGGACTTATTTTGCAATCTGAGCTCTTTGAACCTGTTTGTCCTAATCCTTCTGGGTAGATAATTAGAGTGTGAGAGATTCCAGATTGTTCCAGGTGATACTTAATGGGCCACAACATTTGGGTTTGTGGCTGACCTCATCTACATCTACATCACCTTTGGAAGGTCCTTATATAAGTCTCAGGAACTATGCACAGACAGCCAGAAATAATAAGTCTGTTTGAATTAGGGGAGATTATTTCAACAAAAGAAAACAATGGGTACTATTCAATCTAAGAAAGCAAGATGGCAGTCGCTAGAGGATTCACAAAGCCTGGAGTTAAATCCATAGCATAAACTGCTGGGGCACTTGGGGAAATAAATTAAGAGAAGAAATTCAACTGTTTTCACCAATGGCACATCAAAATCTAAGTAGGTACAAGTCAGACTATTAAAAGCCATTAGGGCATCTGCCACTATAAAGAAATGTTCTTGTGAAAGTAATAATAGATTTATTGCTAATGAAAATCTCAGAAGCCAAAACTGCAAAATTGGTGGGCATGGGTCGAGCACTTAAAAGCTGTTAGAGTGCTTGCCACTTAACTCTAAGACTCCTTTGATAGGATAAGTTGGTGATAGAGCAGGTTAAATTGACACTAGGTCACCTTCAAACTTGAGAAAATTTCTATGCAAAGAGATACACTAAAACACCACAAAATCCCCAACCAAGTGGTACATCTCCCTTAGGTATTAATTTGGCTCTGAGAGACCCAAGGCTTAGCTAAAGAAATGGGATCCTCAAGTTGCAAAGAATTGAGCACACTTATTTATTTTATGTCTAAGAATTCTGATCCAAGAAGCTGTGGATAACTATAAAAATGTTAAAATCTTACTAAGACAACCTAGCATTACAATGGTCATTATGGAGAATGTTCTTAAGGGGAGCAGAATATGCCACCTCAATATGCCATTTTGGCATATTGATTATTTTGAAATAAAGTAACTTGAGGAATAGCCAACTCAGACCCTCCTTTGCCCCACTGAAAGCAGAAAGTTAATCTCCCATAAAAGGTATCCTCCCTGTACTAGGAGGGTAGAAAGCATCCTTATCACCAGAAATAAGGAATTTAGGGATGAGAAGGCTGTATGAATAAACCTTGTTACTTCACTAATTTGCTACTTCAAACTGAAATTCCTTTGTCTTGTCAATTCTTCACAAGTTTATTGTTACTTGGTCTAAAAGGTATAAAAGCTTCTTGCTTTGGTCACTTCTTAGAGTCTCATACTTTTATGGGCCTCCCATATATGAAATTAAATTTGTTTTTCTCCTGTTAATCTGTCTTAGGTCAATTTAATTATCAGACCAGCCAAAGAACCTAGAAGGGAAGAAGGGAAAATTTTTCTTCCCTACAGTTCCAATAAGATAAGGTTGCTCATTTAAGAAATGTACTTGAAAGTAAGGGTTCCCAAATCAAACAAACAGAATGGCATATCTATTTTAATTGGCATTCATAAGCCCCCATAAGATTCAAGATTCCAAAATAGCTTCATTGAAATATTCATTGCAAATGGAAAAATTAAAGACACAAGAGGTACCTAAAACAAAATACTATAAAACTAATATGAATCCCACTACTCCCCTCTATCCTCCTTTACTTGAGTAATCATAGTCTACTAATCCTCTATCTGAATTGCCTTTTCGCTCTGAAGCGACGACAAGACTGTACCAAAAGTCTCCCAAGTTAGTGGCATTACAGACATCCCCATATCAACCCTTGTAGGAGGGCCCCCATATGGGCCCCTCTCAGAGTTGACTGAACTCTGATGGATTCTCCATTAAACTACTATCAGTTATTCCCTTAAAGAGCCATGGGGAAACTAAAATTAAAATTAATGAAAAACCTTGTCGAATTCTGACAGATACCAGAGCTCCACTCTAGTTTAAACCCTACTTACTCAGGACCCTGCAGATGGGATCCTGGAGAAACTGGCAGAAACCAGTGAAGTGTTAAAATTCTTAGCAAAGCCAGCTCTCCCAGATGTCTATCTGTAGTGTCCAGTCAAGAGAAGAAGGTGAAATTTCATGTTGTCTCTTCCTTTCCAAATCCAGACTGATTGGTTATTGATCCTGTCTCTCCCAGGGACAGATATTACCTTCTTGTTTGTCTGATTTTCTGTCCTGAGAATTTGACTTGGCAATAGTCAGGTTGGGGGCCCAAAAAATACAGCTAGACAGAAATGTGGGTTGTACCCCATTTGTGGATAGATATGGCCAGATAAAAATGAGAGTTACACTTCATTTATGGCTGGGGTCCTCCTGATTTGCCAGCTCTCAGTGGAATTGTCTAAATCTTTTTTTTTTTCTTTTTGAGGGTAGTATATTTTGCACCTTCTTTGGGGACATGTCTTGTGTCCAAGGGATTGTTCAGTACTGCACAGAATATTTATTGTTTGTCCCAGCAGAAACCTGGCAAGATATTTGAAAGAATCTTTGTGTGTGTGTGTGAGGAAGATTAGCCCTGAGCTAACATCCATTGTCAATCCTCCTCTTTTTGCTGAGGAAGACTGGCCCTGGGCTAACATCCATGCCCATCTTTCTCCACTTTATATGGGACGCTGCCATATAGGTGGAGTGCATGAACTTAACCACTACACCACTGGGCCAGCCTCCAAAGAATTTTTCTTGTGTAGCTCTATGGTCAGAAGTTGGCCAAATTGGAAGCCAATATTCAGAGCTGAATAAGAACTTCTCTTTAGGCCTTTTCCCCTGAGCTAAATGAAACAATACCCAGAGTAGAAGAAAAAGATTCCAAAGACAAACATCTCTAAATCTAGAACATGGAAATCTTTTGATTCCCATCTAGTTGAAGATCTTTCCCCTGATCTAAAAAAGCAAATTGAAGAAAATGTAGTTGAAGAGTGAATCAGCCCTTTGACGTCATTCAGGTTGCAGCCCAATTCTTTGAGGCATTAAAGACAATTGTCTTTGTCTTATAAATCGATTCTTTACAATACAAGAACATAAATGCAGCTCTAGAAGCAATTCAAAGCCTACCCATCCTTTTAACCAATCATAAAACCTCCATTATTCATTTATAAAGGATTGCAGGTATTGTAAAATTATGGATTTAGGAAACTAAAGTCCTTCTTGGAGGAACTTGCATTCTTTCCCTATGCCTTCAAGGTGTAAATGTTTTACCTATCTTCTCTAGCAACTTTTATCTAGGCCATCTCTTTGAAATGCAAACTCCAGGGAGGTAACTCTTATCAGAATTTAAAAAAAAACAGGAAAAGTCTATTTGGAAACTAGGCAAATAAAAAGTCTTGAAAATCTTTGCCATGAATATTACTAGAAAGTTTAAGCCATCTGAGCAGGTAACCTTAACTTATATTCCATCTGCCACAAACACGATTTGGATCCAACTGTTCTTTTATGAACTAGTGAGTTTTGCATTATTATACCTGTCTCATGGCTAAAATTTTTAAATGAAAGCTATAAGATCTTTGTTTGCCTCTGTCTGTATGTTTATGTATATCCATGTATGTATGTTACAAATGTGTAATTTTTTCTACCTCCAGAATGTATTGCAAAAATTAATTTGTAAAGAGCTCTATTTAATTGGCGTAAGGAAAATTAAATGTTTATATAATTCAAGTATACTCCTAGAAATATAGAAACTACCCCAAATATTTTTCAAGTTCACATGATGTAGGATAATCTTTGATAAATAAAATCTAGTTTAAGTTTGTTAATTTAATTAAAATAGGTATGTTTTAGAGTTATTAGTATTAAATATAATGTGAGCATATGACTTTTATTCTACCTAGATTTAATAGAATTCAAATAAGTTCATGTTATCTTTGTTACAGAATTTGTTAGCAAGAAAGATAACCTAAAATGATGATTAGCTGTTTAATGTCTCATGAAACGTTCATGAGTAATCTAAACATAATTATTAAAAACAAGTAAACAGATGTAAGATAAAGTTTATAAATGAACTTTTCAACAATAATTATGCTTTATGGTATGTCTACTTAAAAATAGTTATCAAAATCTTCTTGCTAAATTAAAACCTTAAAGTTATACTAAGTTAAATGATGGATATTCATTGATTATCTAGATCATTTCCAAATAATATAAAATACTGAAACATTTACTGAACATAGGTTTATCCACTTTCAGCTTCCTTTTACAGTGAAACTAAAGATATTAGGGTCTGTCAATAAACATGTGTTGTGCTTTATTGAAAAATTTACTGTGAGGAAGGATATACTTCTAGAAATTATGAAATGTATTTATAAATTTGCCAATCCTCAGAATACTAGTGTAACAAACAGTCCACAATTGCTTACTTCTTAGTTTTCATTAGGAATGAAGGATTCTAAGGGTTAAAAATTCCAATTAATATATGTAATTAAAACTGCTAGAAATAATAAGGGAAACATCTCTATGCAAGGAAAGTAGGTTGTGTAGCAGGGTATAAGAAAAGGTGTGAGACATGGAGTTGTATTTATGAATATGTGGTCTTTCATGACTGGATTCTTTCATTTAGCATGTTTTTAAGGTTCATCCATGTTGTAGAATGTATTAGTGCTGTATTCTTTTTTATGGTTGTATAATATTCCACTATATGAATATATTCAAATTTTTCTTTATCAATTTATCAGTTAATGGATATTTGAGTTGTTTCCACTATTAATGCTATTAACATTAGTGTATAAGTTTAAGTGTGAGCACAGTTTTCAATTTTCTTGGTTATACGACCAGGAGTGGAATTGCTGTGTCATATGGTGTATGTTTAACACTGTGAGAATATCTAAACTGTTTTCACAGCAGCTGAGCCATTTTACATTCCCATGAGAAATTTATGAACAAAAAAATTTCTTCACATCTTCACCAAGTGTTGTTTTCTGTTGTTTTGTTTTGTTTTTATTATAGCCATCCTAGCAGATGTGAACTGGTATCTCAGTGTGATTTTGATTTATATTTTCCCAATGATTAATGACCTTGAGCATCATTTCATATCCTTATTGACCATTTATATATCTTTGGAGAAATGTTTATTAAAGTACTTTGCCCAATTTTAAAACTAGGTTGTCTTTTTGTTGTGTTTTGTCAATTTATAAGTTCTATAAAACAGCTACCTTATAAGGTATATGGTTTGCAAATATTTTCTCCAATTCTGTGAGTCGCCTTTACACGTTCTTGATAGTGTCCTTTGATGCACAAAAGTTTTTAATTTTGATGAAGTCCTATTTATTTTTTTTTCCTTTTGCTGTTCGTACTTTGGCTATAGTATTTAAGAAACTGTTATGTAATCCAAGGTAATGAAGAATTATGAGTACACTCCCTTCTAGGTGTTTTAAAGTTTTAACTCTTACATTTATGTCTTTGATCTATTTTGTGTATACATTTGTATATGGTGGGAGGTAAAGGTCCAAATTCATTCTTTTGCATGTGGAGATCCACTTGTCCTATCACTATTTGTTGAAAATACTATTTATGACCTACTGAATGGTCTTGGAACATTGGTCAAAAATCAACTGACCCTAGAGGTATGGATTTATTTATGGACACTTAATTCTACTGCATTGTTCTATATGTCTATCCTTATTCCAGTGGCACACTTGTTTGATTGCTATAGCTTTGGGGAGTATCTTAGCTATATAAAATCTTCCAAACCACGAATATGGTAGATCTTTACATTTGGTTAGGTCTTCTGTAACTTCTTCCAGCAATGTTATGTAGTTTTCAGTATACAATTCTTGCTCTTCTTTGCTTAAATTTATTCCTAAGTATTTTATTATTTATATATATAAATGTCATTATTTTATGAATGTCTTTTTCAGATATTTCATTGCTGGTGTACAGAACACAATTGATTTTTATATATTGATCTTGTATCCTGCAACTTCGCTGAACTTATTTGTTCTAATAGTATGTTTTGGATTCTACATGAAAAATTATGTACTCCGCAAATAGAGATAATTTTAATTCTTGGTTATTCATTTGGATGTGTTTTATTGTCTTTTTCTTGCCTAATTACCCCAGCTAGATCTCCCAGTACCGTCATGTGCCATATAACATTTCAGCCAATGACAGACCACAAATACGAAGGTGGTCCCATTAGATTATAATAGAGCTGAAAAATTCCTATTGCCTAATTATGTCATAGTGATCATAACCTCATAGTGCAATGCATTACTCACATGTTTGTGGTGATGCTGGTGTAAACAAACCCACTGCGTTACTAGTCATATAAAAGTATTACACATACAATTATGTACAGTACATAATATTTGATAATGTTAATAAATGACTATGTTTTTGGTTTATTTACTATACTATCATTTATCTAAAACAGTATGCCATGTTATGCCGGCAGCAGCCTCATATATCTCATGTTTACTGCCTCTCTTGATTGCATCGTTTTCTCTTGTGCTTGATTTAAGCACACTCTATGATGTTTGCACAACCACAAAATCACCTAATGACTCATTTCTCAGAACATATCCCCATCGTTAAGTGACGCATGACTGTACAATGGTGACTAGATGTGGCAAGAGCAGATATCTTTCTCTTGTTCCCAATCTTGCGGGGAAATGTTTCATTCTTTAGTTTTATTAATTTTTAAATTTTTTATTGTGATAAAAAAACATACACAATTTACCATCTTGCCAATTTTTAAGTGTTCAGTAGTGTTAAGTATATTCACATTGTTGTGTAAGAGATCTCCAGAACTTCTTCATCTTGCAAAACTAAAAATCTACGCTCATTGAACAACATTTTCCCATTTCCCTCTCTCCTCTGCCCCTGGAAACAACGCTTATTTTCTGTTGCTATGAATTTGACTATTTGAGATACCTCATTTACGTGGAATCATGCAGTATTTATCTTTCTGTGACTGGCTTATTCCATTTAGGATAATGTTCTCAAGATTCATCCATGTTGTAGCATGTCACAGGATTTCTTTTTAAAGGCTGAATAATATGCCATTAAGTGTATATATCACATTTTCTTTATCCATTCATCTGTTGATGGGCACTTGTAACGATCTATATAAATTAGGTCCATTTGGTCTACAGTGTTGTTCAAATCCCCTGTTTTCTATATTTTCTCTGTCTGGAGTATTAAAGTTGCTAACTATTGCTATTTCTCCTTTTAGTTCTGTCAGTATTTGCTTTATATATTTAGGTGCTCTGATGTTGGGTGCATAAATATTAACAATTGTTACATCTTCTTAATGAATTGACCCCCTTTATCATTATCTTTGTCTCTTTTGACTATTTGTAGTTTAAAGTCTATTTCGTCTAAGAATAGCTTCCCCTTCTTTCTAGTAGGGTAGAAAATTATATAGACAGACAGATTGTGTTAAGTATATGTCAACTTCTATGTTATCTAAAACAATGTTGAATTTTATCAGATCCCTTTTCAGCAATTATGGTTATGTTTGTATGATCATTGTCACTTTTTCTTATTATACAATTCTTATTAATGGAATTGCTATCATTGATCTGTTGTTACATGTTTTCCATGAAACATTTTTGAGCATAACGTTAAATCTTTGTAACATGGTTCTGTTTAGCAATATTTATGATTTAGCAGGGATATTAAAAATATGCTAAAGTTTTAATTTTTTCTTATCTTTCTCAGGTTTTAGTATTAAAGCTATTACTTATGAAAGTGTTTAAAGGCTTTCTTTCTTTTTCTATTTGCTATGGTAGTTAATATAGTGCAGGAGTTATATCTTTTTAAAAGATTTTGGTAGAACTCCCCTGTGAAATCATGCGGGCCTGGGGCTTTTTCTGCAGGCTAAGTGATGGGTGAGGAGTGTAGTTCTCTGAAAAAGTTTATTTCTTCTATGGAAATTGGACATTTAAAAGTTTCTATCTACTCTGACTTCAGTTCTGATCATTTATATTTTCTTAGAAACTAATCCAAATCATCCAGGTTTTCAAATATATTTGTAAACGGTTGACAAAAGTGGCTACTTATGATTATTTTTCTCTGTAACTTGTTTTAACATTCGTTTTGTTTTGTCTATTTTCATGCTTTCTACTTTTTTTATTCATTAAATGAAGTCATTTCTAACATATTTTGCACATGCTAGAAATTGGATTGATTTGTTAGTTCCACTATTTTCCAAATCACCACTTACTTAATTTCTCCCCTGTGCTTTCCTTATTTTTGTTTTTGTTTGTTTCTTTGTTTTTCTGCTATGGTTAATCTATCATACTGAGTTGAATAATTCTTACATGATTTGTTTTTATTCTTGATTTCTTTTTATTTTCTAATTAGACAAGGTGTGGACCTAAGATTATATTGCAATCAGTCTAGGTTTTCCCCATTGATCCTCCTTTTTCAAATCTCTGTTATATTCCTTTGGTATGTATATCCATCTCTGAGCCAATATACATTGTTTTAATTGCTTGAGCTATAAAACAAAACTTGATATCTGATAGAGCATGTTCCCATTCTTTATTCTTATTTGTCAACATTTTTGCTGTTTTTAAGTTCTGTGAATTTTAGGATCAGCTTTTCAAATTCCATGAAAAACTTACTAAGATTTAAATTGGAAATGCATTGATTTCTGAGTTATTGATATTTTTTAAATGATTATATATCTATTCAGGTTTTTAATTGCTTCCTGAGTTAAATTTTTATATGAGGCAAAATATGTGCCTAAATAAATTCATAGAAAATAAGTCCCCAATTGGTATACTGGGGAACATAACAAAGACGGTTTTATGTAAAATGAATTGTTTTGAAAATAATAAGTAAATTTTATTATATGATAATTTTGAAAATTACAGAAATTATTTTTCTTTCAGTTTCATTGAGATATAATTGACATAACAGTACTTTTTCAGTTTATGGGGTACAGTATAATGACTTGACTTACATTTATTGTGAAATGATAACTACAATAAGTTTAGTTAACATCTATCATCTCATGTAGACACAAAATGAAAAACAAAACAAAAAAAAAAAACAAGTATCTTTCCTTATGATGAGAACTATTAGGATATACTCTCTTAATAACTTTCAAATATACCACATAGCAGTGTTATAGTCATCATGTTGTACATTACATTCCTAGTACTTATTTGTCTTACTGGAAGTTTGTAACTTTTGACCAACTTCCTCCAATTTTCTCATCCCCACCCCCCACCTCTGGAAATCACAAATCTGATCCCTTTTTATATGTTTTATTTTTTTTAGATTCCATACATAAGTGAGATCATACAGTATTTGTCTTTCTCTAATTTATTTCAGTTGATTTCTAATTTATTTCAGTTACCATAATGCCCTCAAGGTCCATCCATGTTATCCCAAATGGCAGAATTTCCTTCATTTTTGTGGCCGAAAGGTATTCCAGTATATATATACACACCATGTTTTCTTACCCATTCATCCATCCATGGACCCCTAGGTTGTTTCCATGTCTTGGCTATTGTAAATAATGCTACAAATGAACATTGGGATTCAGATATCTCTTCAACATAGCAATTTCATTTCCTTCAGATATATACCCAGAAGTGGAATTGCTGGATCAGATGGTAGTTCTATTTTTGAGGAACCTCCATACTATTTTCCATAGTGGCTGTACCAATTTACAATCCCACCAAGAGTGCACAAGTGTTCCCTTTTCTCCACATCCTCACCAGCATGTGTTATCTCTTGCCTTTTTGATGATGGCCATTCTAACCGGCATGAGATATCTCATTGTGGTTTTGATTTGCATTTTCCTTACAATTAGTGGCGTTGAGTACCTTTTCCTGTCCCTGTTGGCCATTTCTATATCTTCTTTGGAAAATTGCCTATTCAGGTCCTTTGGAACTTTTTAATTGGATTATTTGGTTTTTGGCAATTGATTTGTATGAATTCTTGATGTATTTTGGTTTTGGGGTGTTTTTAAAGAATTTTTACTGAGGTGACATTGGCTTATAACATTATATAAATTTCAGGCATACATCATTACATTTTGACTTCTGTATAGACTACATTATGTTCACCATTGAAAGTCTAGTTGCCACCTGTCACTGTAGAAATGTGCCCCTTTACCCCTCCCTCACCCCCTTCTCTTCTGATAACCACCAATCTGGTCTCTGTTATCTATGTGTCTGTTTGTTGTTGTTGTTTTAATTTCCGCATATGAGTGAAATCATACAGTATTAGGCTTTCTCCATCTGAGTTATTTTGCTTAGCATAATACACCTCAGGTCCATTCATGTTGTTGCAAGATTTCATCTTTTCTATGGTTGAGTAGTGTTCCATTGTATATAGGTACCACATATTGTTTATCGATTCATCCATCAATGGGCACTTAGGTTGTTTCCAATTCTTGGTTATTGTGAATAATGCTGCAATGAACATAGGAGTGCATATATCTTTTTGAATTAGAGTTTTTGTGTTCTTTGGATATATACCCAGAAGTGGAATAGGTGGATCATATAGTAAGTTCTATTTTTAATTTTTTGAGGAATCTCTATGCTGTTTTTCCACAGTAGCTGCACCAATTTACATTCCCACCAGCCGTGTATGAGGATTCCCTTTTCTCCACATCCTCTCCAACACTCGTTATTTCTTGTCTTAATAATACCATTCTGATAGGCATGAGGTGATATTTCATAGTGGTTTTGACTTGCAATTCCCTAATAATTAGTGATGTTGAACTTCTTTTCATGTGCCTGTTGGCCATCTGTATATCTTCTTTAGAAAAATGTCTTTTCAGAGCATCTGCCCATTTTTTAGTTGAGTTGTTTGTTTTGTTGTTGTTGAGTTGTGTGAGTTCTTTACATATTTTGAATATCAACCCTTTATCAGAAATATGATTTGCAATTATCTTCTCCCAAGTGGTAAGGTTGTCTTTTCATTTTGTTAATGGTTTCCTTTGCCATGCAGAAGTTTTTTAGTTTGATGTAGTACTATGTGTTTATTTTTTCTTGTTTCCCTTTCCTAAGGAGACATATTAGAAAAGATATTGCCAAGACTGATGTCAAAGAGTGTACTGCCTATGTTTTCTTCTAAGAGTTCTGTTTCCAGGTCTTACATACAAATCTTTAATCCATTTTGAGTCAATTTTTGTGTGTGGTGTAAGACAGTGGTCTACTTTCATTCTTTTCCATGTGGCTGTCCAGTTTTCCCAACACCATTTACTGAAGAGACTTTCCTTTCTCTATTGTTTGTTCTTGGCTCCTTTGTCGCTATTTAATCCCTTATCAGATATATGATTTGCAAATAATTTCTCCCATTCTGTATGTTGTCTTTTCATTTTGTTGATCATGTGTTGTTTTTTAGTGCAGTTTTTTAATTTGATGTGGTCTCATTTTTTTATTTTATTGCTTGTGTTTTAAGTGTCATATCTGAGAAATCGTTACCAAGACCCACTTCAAGGAGATTTTTACTAAGTTTTCTTCTAGGAGTTTTATGATTTCAGGTCTTACATTTAAGTCTTTAATCCATTTCTAGTTCATTTTTGTGAGTGGTGTAAGATAGGGGTCTAATTTCATTCTTTCACATGTGATTATCCAATTTTGCCAGCACTATTCATTGAAGAGACTGTCTTTTCTCCATTGAGTATTCTTAGCTCCCTTGCCAAATAAGGGTTGATGTATATGCCTGGGTTTATTTCTAGCTTATTGATATGTTCCATTTCTTTTTGTGTCTGTTTTTATGCCAGTAATATACTGTTTTGATTACTATAGTTTTAAAAAAAAGCTTTAAATGAGGAAGTGTGATGCCTCCTACTTTGTTCTTGTTTCTCAGACTTGCTTTGGTTATTCAGTGTCTTTTTTGGCTCCACATAAATTTTAGGATTGTTTTTTCTACTTCTTAAAAAATGCCATTGGGGGACCGTCCAGTGGTACAGCAGTTAAGTGTGAGTGCTCCACTTCGGTGGCCCAGGGTTTGCCGGTTTGGATCCTGGGCGCGCACCTATGCACTGCTTGTCTAGCCATGCTGTGGCAGCGTTCCATATAAAGTAGAGGAAAATGGGCACAGATGTTAGCCCAGGGCCAATCTTCCTCAGCAAAAAAGAGGAGGATTGGCATCGGATGTTAACTCAGGGCTGATCTTCGTCACACACACAAAAAAATGCCATTGGAATATTGATAGGATTTGTATTGAATCTATAGATGGCTTTGGGTACTATAGGTATTCTAACAATTTTCTTTCAATCCATGAACATGCTATTCTTTTCCAATTATTTGTGTCTTCTTTGATTTCTTTCATCAATGTTTTGTATTTTTCAGTGTAGAGATCTTTCATCACTTTGGTTGAATTTATTTCTAAGTATTTGATTGTTTTGATGCTATTGCTATTGCTATATGCTATTTTATTTCTTTTTCAGATAATTCATTGTTAGTGTGTAGAAATGTTACTGATTTTCTTATGTTAATTTTGTATCCAGCAACTTTACTGAATTTATTGATTAGATCTACCAGCTTTTTGGTGGAGTCTTTACGATTTTTTATATATAAAATCATGTCATCCCCAAATAGAGACAATTTTACTTTTTCCTTTCAAATTCTGATGCCTTCTATTTCTTTTTCTTATGTGATTGTTTTGACTAGGACTTCCAGTCTTTTGTTGAATTCCATTCTTTCTTATGCGATAATATATATGGAAAAGTCTCTAAAATTTCCTTTGAGAACTGTTTATCTCCATCCTCCATGGTTTGATATGTGGGGCTTTCATTTCCATTATTTTCTAGCTATTCTATAATTTAATTTTTATTTTTTCTTTGATTCAGATATTAAGAGTTTTCATTTTCATATTTCTGGGTGTTAGGAATTTTTTTTCTAATTTGGTTATTAATTGCATACTTTACCAGTAAATTTTTTTTTGGTAATTTATTATTCATGGGCGTTTATTCTTGGTTTCCTTTTGGTCTAATATCTGGTAAATTTGTGAAAATTCCATAAGTAATTTATATGAGGTCTTGCTCTCTGTTTTAAGCTATGTATCTATTAGACCTGCCTGATCATTAAGCATTTAGGTCTTCTATATTCTTATTTAATTTTGGTTTTGAATTGTAATGGATGAGAGAGGTGAATTAAGTTATAATAACGTTATTATCTATAGATAATATTTCTAATAGATAATAACGTTATTATCTACTAATAACGTTATTATCTATTTCTTCTTGCATTTACTGAAGTTTTTTGCTTTATGACTTTTTAATGGTATCTTATTTGGAGAACAACTAACACACTTTGTGGTTAGATTGTATTCTATTAGTATGAATTGTTATTCTTCGTTTTGTTTAATGATTTCGGCCTTGGACTTCCACTCATATTATTATCATGACTTCTGATATGTTATGTGTATTAGTACCTGTTTGGTGTACATTTGCCTTTTATTTTCAACCTTTCTGAGCCACTTGAATTTTCATGTATTGCTGTTCTATAGCATACAGTCACATTTTACTCCAACTGAAATGTGTTTTTTTCCTCTTAATAGATTTTTTACCACATTTACAGTTATTGATAGGTTTTATCTTAAGTCTCTCATAATAGTCTACATTTATGTTTTTTGGTTTTATTTCTTCTTTTGCATTCTTTATTTTGTGCTTGGTATTTTCTTTGCATTGTTTATTTGTATATATTCCTTTTAATAACATGAAGGCTTGAGTTTTGATTTTAGTTTTAAAGAAATTACTTTTATAACTATAATTTTAGTATTAATACTCTATTTGATAGGATAGTACCTATAAGACTTCATCAATAATAATGGCAAATTCATTATACATTTCCTTTTCTAATTTCTTATACCTCCCCTCCCACGTGATTTTAATATTATTTTGGTTCTCCTATATTTGACATTATATCATTAAATATGCAATCTATTACTTGATTTATTAGCTTAAATAATATATTTTGACCCTAAGACTATAAAAAACTAGAAAATCTATTTGCATTATCTTCTAGTTTCTTTTTGACACTACAGTCCAAATTTATCTAGTCAGAATATTACTATAGTATCATGATTTATAATATTTGAATTTTGCTGTGAAACAATAATTCTCTCAGTTTTAGTTTTAGAGCTATAGTTTAATGGATTTAATGTTCACACCTCTTTATTTAACATAGATTCTCTTTCAACTTTTGGTTGTCTAAAATTCTTCCTCTATTAGTTTAGTTCAATAGGATGTATGTGAACTATACTCCACAAGATTTTGCACATTCAAAAACCATAGTCTGTTACCACCATTATATTTGAATTAATATTTGGCTGGGGATAAAATTTAGGTCATGCTTTCTTTTTTTGAGGATTCTGTCAACATTGTTCTGCCAGCTTCTAATATTGCAAGATGATGTGGAAAATTTTGAGACTTGCTTGGTTTCTTTCCCTTGTAGGCGACTTGACATTTTTACTTAGATGCCCAAAGGATCGTCCTTTATCTTTGAAGCCCAGAAAGTTTACTATGATGGGTTTTGGTGTTCATTGCTGTGTGTGAATTTTTTTTCCCCTGGGACTCAGTGTGACCTTAAAAGTATCTAAATTACGGGCCGGCCCCGTGGTTTAGTGGTTAAGTGCACGCACTCCACTGCTGGCGTCCCGGGTTCGGATCCTGGGCGCACACCGACGCACTGCTTCTCTGGCCATGTTGAGGCCGCATCCCACATACAGCAACTAGAAGGATGTGCAGCTATGACATACAACTATATACTGGGGCTTTGGGGAAAAAAAAAAGGAGGAGGATTGGTGATAGATGTTAGCTCAGAGCCGGTCTTCCTCAGCAAAAAGAGGAGGATTAGCATGGATGTTAGCTCAGGGCTGATCTTCCTCACAAAAAACAAAAAAAAAAGTATATAAATTAAAATCTTATTTATAGAAAAGGTTTATGAATTATACCTTTAAACGTTGATTTTCTATTCTAGTTATTTGATTCTCTCTTCTTCAGAGAAACCAATTATACATGAGTTGGTTCTTTTGCTTGTATTCTATATTTACCATTTCACTTTTTTTTTTTTTGAGGAAGATCAGCCCTGAGCTAACATCCATGCTATCCTCCTCTTTTTGCTGAGGAAGACCAGCTCTGAGCTAACATCCATTGGCAATCCTCCTCCTTTTTTCTTTTTCCCCAAAGCCCAAGTAGATAGTTGTATGTCATAGTTGCACATCCTTCTAGTTGCTGTATGTGGGACACGGCCTCAGCATGGCCGGAGAAGCGGTGCGTCGGTGCATGCCCGGATCCGAATCTGGGCCGCCAGCAGTGGAGCGTGCACACTTAACCGCTAAGCCACGGAGCCGGCCCCATTTTCTTTTTTTTAATTTTTTGTTTATTGCAGTAACATTGGTTTATAACATTGTATAAATTTCAGGTGTACATCATTATGCAGTAATAGAAGTATAATGATATATTTACCATTTCAAATCAATCTTTAACTCCTTGTTCCTGTCCATGTCTTTCTTACTGGTTTTTCTCAATGCTCATCTCCACATTCCTTGCTGTGTTTTCAACACTTTAATTTTCTTTATGCTACTTCAAATTTAAGATGGCTTTATTTTCCTCTTCCATTTTTTCTCTTGAATTCTGCTGGCTCAAGTATTATTTCCTTTTGTTGCTTTGCTACATCTTCTCTGACTTCTTATATCACTGCTGTGAACTCCTATTTTATTTTTTCCAGCTTTATTGAGATATAATTCACATATAATATTGTATAAGTTTAAGGCATACAAAGTCATGATTTGACACAGGTATATATTGTGAAATGAGCTCCTTTATTAAGACCATGATTGTTTTATTGAGTTACTTGAATTTATAATAATATATTTAGTTACATCACCTGTTAATTACCAGTATTTTTCTTATGAGTATTCTTTGCCTGTCATTTGTTTTTCATGATCTTTTCATTATATCTTTTTTATGGTATATTTTTGTAGATCTTTGTTGCTGGTTCCTCTTTAGTGATTACTTATCTTTGAATAAACCAAGTATCCATGCAGCAGCAGTTTATAGGGGTTTATATGGAGGAGAGGCTAATTCAGTATTCTTTTATTTATGACACAGACTTGTGTGTGAGTTACTTAAATTTCTATTTCTCCCCAACCCACTATAGACTACTTCTTGTTTAATACTTCAATAAGCCTGGCTTCTTTTTATTCCTAATGGAAGACAGGGAATACAGGGAAGTACTCTGTAAATGCACATACTCCCCTTTCTAAATGACAGAGTGGCAATTTTAGCTCCACCACTTTGAAATTTATGGCTGCAGACTTTCCTCTTATGTGTACTTTTAGGTGTCCACTGAGTTTCTCTGTATTTTGCAGCTCTTCCCCACATATTGTGGCACAGAGTTACAGAAGTCTTCTAATTTTACTAAAATTTGCATATTTTCTTTTTTTACAAGAATATTGTTTTGGCATGGCTTTTCATAGCAGTGGGCATTGCTTTCTTTATTCCTTTTAAAAAACTAGATGTCTAGAAGACTCACCTGATTTACATTTTGGAACTTCTATACTTTAGAAAGTTCATTTTCACCCCCTTCATTTAAAAATAAGTCTTGGCGCTGGCCCCGTGGCTTAGCGGTTAAGTGCGCACACTCCACTACTGGCGGCCCGGGTTCGGATCCCGGGCGCACACTGACGCACCGCTTCTCCAGCCATGCTGAGGCCGCGTCCCACATAAAGCAACTAGAAGGATGTGTAACTATGACATACAACTATCGACTGGGGCTTTGGGGAATAAAAAGAAAAAAGGAGGAGGATTGGCAATAGATGTTAGCTCAGAGCCGGTCTTCCTCAGCAAAAAGAGGAGGATTAGCATGGATGTTAACTCAGGGATGATCTTTCTCACAAAAAATAAATAAATAAATAAATAAATAAATAAATAAATAAATAAATAAAAATAATTCTTGTCTTTTTATGTATCTATAATAAATATTGAATGTCATTTAAATTAGGAACTTGATTGTTTTAATGTTCAAATTATTTTTAACATGCTACAAACTATTTGTCAAATATGTTTACTTCTGATAAGAGTTTTAGCTATATTATTAACCTTCTGGCTTTCTCAAGCTTACCTCTGTATCCTCAGTTCATCAAGGAATGTGTAGTTTTGCAAATCATAAATGAACTTTTCAACATTGCAGATGACTTTTGCAGTATCAGCTACAGACTCTATTTTAGTTTCTTTCTTAATACTGTCACACAGAACTGTTAAATCTGTCATCTGCAAGTTTATAAGGAACTCTGTGTGCTAAGTACTGCGTCAGATCAGTTCATTAGCAGCTTTACCAATCGTTTTCTCTTTTCGTTGTTTCTTTCCACCACTGCTGCCAGCTGTGGCCTAATTCCAAAATATCATTTAACAACATGAAACAGCTTGCAACAGTGAGATAGATTTTTAACAGATTAAAAATTTTCCTTTAAAATTCTAAATGTAATCCTACTGCCAGTAACTCTTTATGGAGTAGACTACCTGTATGACTGTGAAGATGCATGTGTGATTATAGATATACATAGATATACCTTGATTGATATAGATAGATTAATAGAATTATATGCATATGCATGCAAGCATGAAAACAAAACATCAAGTTCATTACTAATGTAACCCCCACTTTATAAATTAATTGAGTTCTAAGAGATTTGTCTACTTTAGTAGAGTGTAGAATTATTTATTCCATTTAAAAAAATAATCTAGATTTCCAAGGGCAGATAACAAAAATCTGTATAAGTAATATAACTCAGCATTGAATTAAAGCACTTGGTACTACCACTTGACGGAATGGGTTGTGAGTTTTTTTCAAACTAAGGAAGATATTCAGTCGTTCCTCAGTATCCACAACAGGTTGTTTCCAGGACTCCCCGAGGATACCAAAATCTGTGGATGCTCAAGTCCCTTATATAAAATGGTGACGTATTTGCATATAACCTACACACATCCTCCTGTATACTTTCAATCATCTCTAGATTACTTATAATACTTAATACAATGTAAATGCTATGTAAATAGTTGTTATACTTAATTGTTCAGGGAATAATGACAGGAAAAAAAATCTGTACACATTCATTACAGATGCAACCATTGTAGGCCTTTCAAACTGCAGTTGGTTAAAAGCTCATAGATAGGGAACCCACAGATAGAGGGCCAACTATAGTTTAAAATAAGTTTTATTCCCAAAGATGTTCATCAAAGTGTTGTTTATAAAACATACAGTCAGGAATGGTAAAGTGAATTAAATACACCTGTATATATTAAATTATGTTTATATAGAGTCCTAATATCCTAGAGAAAATATTATTGTAATAATTTTAAAGAAAAGAATTATAGAACACAAAAGTACATAATAGTGGTGGTGATAGTGATGGTGGTGGTATTAGTACTAGTAGTAGCAACAGCAGCAGCTAATATTCATTGAATGCCTACTAAAAGCCAGGCATTATGAGAAGAATGTTGCAAGGATTATTTATTTAATCTTTACAATAACTTGTAGAGGTATGGGGTATTATCATCCAAATTTTATAGACATGAAAACAAAGATCAGAGGTTTAACATGACTTACTCAAAACTCACATAGTTGGGAAGTGAAAAGCCAAAAAATAAATAAATAAATAAATCCAATTTATTGCGCGTTTCCCTGTATATTGGAAATTAACACAATGTAAAAAATTAAACAAAATGAAGTGAAATACATAAAGTATATGTACATAAATGTATATAACATAATCATTAAAAAGCTAAATTGTTTTCCCTGTTTAATGAGACTATCTGTGATTCTACCATTTTTTTTTCTTTTTCTATGTTTTACATATTTTTACATTAAATAATGTTACATTTTTATTTGGAAAATGAGGTTTTAAAGAAATAATAGTTTTCAGACAGCTATATAAAAAGAAAAACAAAATTATCAAGGTGGTAATTTGTACTTCATGTGCTACAACAGTTTATACAATTATGAAATATGCTATGTTAAGTCATCAACTAGAAAAGAATTCTGAATTTAATGAGGTTGAGGCAGCTTAACCATCATTAACATACATCCTTTTATGAGCATTAGAAGCAATCTATAAATAGAAGCTTTTAAATAACATAAAATAGGATAAAATTTAAATATTTAGCAAATGTGATAGTTTCACAAAAGTTTCATAAAATGAAACATTTTTCACACACTTTTTATTTATAGTGATCACATTGTGTGTATAGTCACTTTGTTACTTAAGTGAGTTGATCCTATGCAAAACCAGAAACTTGAAGAAGTTAGTTTGTAACCTTTATATAAGATTTCAAAGAAGTGACAATTTGGACTCAACATTGGTGCAAGAATTGATGTGTATTTATATTTATGTAATTACTATTTAATATGATACCAAACAAACACAAAGGGTTGCTCTGAAGGAGTTGGAGACTGCAATGCTGGGCGACTCACATACTAGGCTGCTATTTAAAAATGGGTCTTTCTTTTCCACAATTTTTTTGACTCCTGTATTTTTCTTTAAAGTGAAGAGAGGTGGGAAGTATCCACACCCATGAAAGTGAGTTATGTGTTGAGAGAAGGCTAGGAAAGAAGAGGAGTATGTATGCTCTGAATTTTACGTTTATGAGTTTGGATGTCATCCAACATCATTGAAGAGAGTGAACAGACCTGCATGCCAAATCCCAGAGCCATGTTCGAGTTGTTCAGCATACATTCCAGACTGAGAATCTATGTTACAAACAGCTACAACTGCCAGTAGCTTTGAGAATGACTTGAAAACATGACATTTTGGATTTTAGAAATATTTTTCATGGTAATAGAGATGGGTAAAACACATACGCTTATGTAGCATACTGCTTTGTCTTGTGTCAGTAATTGCTGGATTGGGCTTCTGAGATATCTCTATCAATCCCTTGAAAATAAAGTTAGAAGTGAGCATTCTATGGGTGAGCAAAATTTCTGTCTGTATTTAAATATCTAAATATTTGAAGTGCATTATTTCCGATTCATTTACAGTGACTTTTTAACTAAATATTTTATTTTGAGATAATTGTAGACTCACATGCAATTGTAAGAAATAATACAGAGAGATCCCATGTACCATTTAACCAGTTTCTCCCAATGAAAACATCTTTCAAAATGATAGTACAATATCACAATCAGGATACTGACGTTGACACAATCAAGATACAGAACAATTCCATCACGACAAGTTGCCTTGTTATAGCTATACTTGCTTTGTTTCCACCTCACCCTGCTCCTACCATCTAGAAATCTCTAATCTGTTCTCCATTTCTATAATTCTCTCATTTCCAATTGCTTTTAGGAAATAATCTCTATTGCTTCCCCCTTCCTATCTTTCAGCCCTTTTTTTTGACTTTTACTCAGACACCTTCAACTAAAGCACTCTAGGTTCGATGTAAGCTCCCCCTTTTCTGAAGTAAATAAATACCCAGGAAATGTAAACAAAGTGTAGGTAGAAATATTCAAAGTTTAATGGTCATTCATTCAACAATTATTTATTATCATATGCAGGATACTGCTCTAGGCATTAGGGGACACGGTAAATAAGACAGACTAGGTCCCGGTCTACATGGAACTTATATTCTAATAGGGAGTAACACACAATGAACAAATTTGAAAAAAGATTGAATGTACACATTTTAAAGCCCATACACTTACATGATATTTCTCATATATATGAGATATATATATATATATATATATATATAAATATATTTTTTTCAAAGGGAAAACGATCTGCTAGATTGTGTGCTACATGAAGTCAGATACCTTATTTGTCCTGTTCACTTTTAGATTTAAAAAAAGGTGCTTGGAACATAGTACTTGGTTATTTATTCCTCCGCTATTTACAGAGCCCATGCTGTGTTCCCAGGCATGGCTCTAGGCACTGAGAATATAGCAGTAATCAGACAAAACTCCCTGTTCTCACAGAGCTCACATGAATCTCAAAGATAGCTGGCACCAAATGGCTTTTCAATAACTTATCACTGCTGCTTTTGCTACCATCATTGTTTTTACTATTATTAATATTTACTTTCGGCTGATTCATAAAGGTAATTGCTGTGGTAACTGAGAACACAAGACCAGATGTGCAAGAAAGTCCAGTGTACAATGGTGCAAATGTTAAAGTTAATATTTTATGATCTTTCCTCCAAAGAATATGTTTTAACTTTCCTCCTGGGGAATAGTATTCTAGCCTTCCTTTTCCCAATGGACATGCCTAGCCAACTATCATGTCGATTCTGAGCACACCATGGGAGTACACATGGTCATTTGAATGCATGGGAGTGCTATTACTGACAATATTAAGCCACTAGTGTTGTGGAAAACAACTCAAAATAAAAACAACTTTGTTTTGTACAGCACCATTGTTTTTAGCAAACTAACCCTTCTATTTGCTTTTGGGGAGATAATATATATATATATATATATATATACATATATATATATATATATAGAGAGAGAGAGAGAGAGAGAGAGATGTATATTTTTGCATTTCTAAATATCTCCAAGGCTGATTTCTGGATGATTGATTGGGTTGATTGGGTAAAACACACTACTTTGTCAATTGCTGATATAACAAATCCAATTATTATGATATAATCCAATTCCCCAAAATTCCCAGTCTTTGAGAAGAATGTTCATGATTGGACTGGGTATAAAGAGCACCTGCCAAGGATTTTGACTGAACACATCATATAATAATAAGTTGCCACTCAATGTCAACATCCTTAGACAGACTTCCACGGGTGGTTTGGGGCTGTTTGTTCCTCCTTTAATGAAATGAGAGTGCTTTCATCTAATACATTTCCACCTCCAACAGTGATGTCTAATATTATTTTGTACATAAATCGGTGCTCTTATCTCAGACTTTTCTCTCCTGACCTTGTTTATCCTCTCCTCTCTGTTTGGGTGTTGGTTGTTTGCAGAAAGCATTTGTTGAGGATTTTTCTCTCTTTTTAACCTCTTTTACGGTGGGAACAGAAAGATTTGAGGATCAAATATAATCTCAGGGGAAGCCCAAGGTTTTCTTTGACTGAAAGGCTCTTCAAAGCAGAATCCAGGCTGATAGGATGACATTTCTAACTGTTTGAATTTCTGGTGGTTTACTCTATACAGATGTAAATTTAACATTATCTGGCCTTTAAAGGAAGAGCACATGAGAGCAGGACAAAACCAAACCAAAAATAGCAAAGAGAAACAGACTTATGTGGAAATGTTTGACATTAGCAACACACTTTTTCATCACCATTGCCACTACCCTAATCTTGGCACTCACCTTCATCCCTAAGACCATATCAAAAATCCCTTACCCAGAGTATCTGTTTCCACTGCCTCTGAAGAGACTCATCCCTCCTCACTCTATTTTCACATCAGTCCATCCTGTTCGTTTTGCCTGGAATTGTCTTCCTAAAACACTTTTGCCCTTTCATCAAGTTACTATAAAAATAAATCAAAGCAAAAAATATGAATGGCTACCTTGGCTATTCATTTTAGGTTGGAGTCCTGGAATCTGTATTTTTAAAGCTCCCAGATCATTCTGAAGTGGAGGCAAGTCTGAGGAAGTGGTGGACTGCAAGAAAAGTTCAATGTCTTTAATTTGACATACAAAGTCCAATTTAGTCTGGTCTTGAGGTTATTATACTTATCTGAAAATATATTTTGAAAAACAATAAACATCATTAATTTCAATGTCTTTTAACTGACTTGAGTGTGAACAAGATTTCCTTTCACTTATTCAAAACAAGTGAAATTTTAATGCAGACCTGAGTTTCACACAGGGAGGATATGAAATGCTCAACTATCAAATTTCCAACAACCAAACTATAAAAGGCAGATTTTTTTCTCATTCTTGGAGTGCTAGAAGGCCTTTGGCTATAGCTTTGTATATAACATAAAAGAATTGAAACAAGGTAATAAATGATATTGCTGCAAGTAAAACTTTCATTATTGGGCTGCTTAAGACAGACTATCTGCTAAAATTTGCATCTACTTTGAACATGTTTGATTGTTTATTCAAAATACTTACAGGAACAATGAAACTTATTGTGAAAGCCTCAATGCATTAAACACAAATATATGTAACCTATTTCATTGTCTGAGTAGTCTAAAGGAAGACTTAAGGTATTGAATGGAGCAACATTCAAAATATCGATGGCATGAAAACACGAATCTGTAAAGATACATGCACCCCTGTGTTCATTGTAGCATTATTCACAATAGCCAGGACTTGGAAGCAACCTAAGTGTCCGTCAAGGGACGAATAGATAAAGAAGATGTGCTATATACACACAATGGAATACTAGTCAGCCATAAAAAATGATGAAATCCAGACATTTGTGACAACGTGGATGGACATTGAAGGTATTAAGCTAAGTGAAATAAGTCAGAGGGAGAAGGTCAAATACTGTATGATATCACTCATAAATAGAAGATAAAAACAACAACAAACCAACACATAGAGACAGAGATTGGATTGGTGGTTACCAGAGGGGAAGGGGGGAGGGAGGAGGGCAAAAGGGATGATTAGGCACATGTGTGTGGTGATAGATTGTAATTAGTATTTGGGTGGTGAACATGATGTAATCTATGCAGAAATAGAAGTATAATGATGTACACCTGAAATTTATACAATGTTATGAACCAATGTTACCACAAAAAAAAACAGCTATTTAAAAGACAAAAAAAAAAAAACAACACCAAAATATTGATGGCTTAGAAACAGCAAGTTATCTTACTTTATTCAAAATTGTGCTGATTAATCAACTTCATCAGTAGTAAATTCCGAAGATGTCAGAAGGTTTTGATGTTTATCTGACCAATAACGTTTGTTTTCTTTCAAATCCCAGGCCTTTGCTGAAAACTGAATTACTGATGCTTCATAATTTTTAAATTTCATATCACTTTAGCACACATAACTTACCAGTAATTGTGGTCCATAATCACATTAAGTAAAGTATATTTTCATACTAAATATTTGGGCTAAGCAACTCCATAAAAAGAGAATGTTTCTGAAATTAAAATGTCTGCCTCGACTTCTTCAACTGTAAAACGGTTACTGTATTAGTTATTTGTTGCTGTGTAAAAATTATCTCAGAATAGAGTGGTTTAAAGCAATCAATATTTATTATATCACAGTTTTCATGAGTTAGGAATTTGGGAGCAGTTTAGCTGGGTGATTTCGATGGTGACCAACAGTCCTGGTTTCCCTGGGACTGAGGGGATTCCCAAGATGTAGGAATTTTAGTTTTAAAACCGGGACGGTCTCTGACAAACTGAAACAAGTTGGTTGTGCAAATTGGAGGGCTGGGATGCAAGACTTTTAGTGCTAAAATCCAATAAGGTCCTGGTCAAACGCGGGCGACTTAGTCACCCCGGTCATGAGATTACAGTCAACATGAGAGCTGAGGCTACAGTCATCTGCAGGATTGACTAGGCCCGGAGGATCTACTTCCAAACATACTCACGTAATTGTTGGTGGGAGGCCTCAGGTTCATTGCTGGCCACTGGCAGGAGTCCTCAGTACCTCACCACATGGGCTTCTCCATAGGGTGGCTTGAGTGTCCTAAGGACGTTGCGGCTGGATCACTGCAAAATGACTGTTCTGAAGAAAGATAACAGGAAGAAGCCACACTGCCTTTTCTGACCAAATCTCTGAAGTGATACACTTTCGTTTCTGCCTCACTTTATTATTAGCTTGTCACTAAGTCCAGATCACACACAGGGGAGAATTAAACTCTCCCTCTTGAAGGAAGTAATATCAAATAATTTGTGGACATATTTTAAAACTACCATAGGGATGATGATAATAACACCTATGCTTCATGGGTTGCTGTCAGTAGCCATTGAAATAATATTAATAAATAATTTAGAACAGTATCTAGCACAGAGAAAACACTATATAGTGTTTGATAATTTCCTCTCTTCCCTCAAATAACAAAAATAGGATTTGGCTAAGTTATGACAACCATACTGATTTCATTCACCCAAAAATCTGTCTTTAAAAATTTGTTAGAGGCTAGGATTAATAGACAAAGGTGGAAATGCAAATTCAAATTATATGATAAGCTCACTGGGAGCAATTCTTATAAGAAATATTGATGGGCATCTGTATGTCTAAACAGATGGCTATCCATTTAAATGGAAGGCCAGATTTTATAGTAACCAGCTCATTCTCAGGAATTCTCAAACTTTATTTAGATCTCAGAGGTGGCAGAACTACTGGATTATTTCATCCTCTCTTCACTAATCTGGAATCGTGCTCCATTAATTTTGCTCCTTCTTCCAAAAATTGCTAACCTAATAAGCCAAAAATTATTAATCCCTCCTTGAGTATGGTACCTCTTTGTACTTCATGGGCTCCAGGTAATACCTGTAAAACCTCAAAATGTTTGCCAATACCAAGAACCATTCTGAAGAAAGTTATCAGAATCAGCTGTTTGCTAAAAAAATATATGCCTTAGCCTACAAAGTATGATCCCTGCAATGGCCAAACAACAAACATAGACCCTAAATCAAGATTCCCATGGTTTCTCCCTCATTCAGTTTCCAAAATCCTGCTTAGAAATAATCTAGGAATACTGTATTTCAATTACCTGCAGAATAATAAATGCCAGAGGTATTCCTGTGTAAAATAAAGAGAACCTAAATTACGAAGGATAAATTAGACAAGTGAAACAATTCACTATGATATCATTTATATTCCCATGACTAGGTTTCTTCAGGATTATGTAATTTGCTTTTGTAATACTCTAGCCAACTAGAGAATAGGAAAGGTAGTTTGAATATTACTTTAAAACTGACAAAATGACATATTATCCCTTAAATTACTATAGTTTCCCAAATTGTACCCTAAGGGGAAATGCATGTTAGCTTGTACTTTAAGAACAAATAGTTTCAAATCGAGAAACAAAAGAGATGGAGACAAACACTGTAAAGGAATCCCTTTACATCTGGAGATTTATAATACATACATACTTCTGAGAATTTCAGGAGGAAGGAGATCTTTTGAATTTGTTTCATGCTTAGAATAAGCAAACTTTTTCTTAGATATCCACTGTCAGAACTGTTAGGATAAAGTGAAGACCAGAGACAAATTAAAATATGTTCATCAGCATCAAAATACTATAGTCAATAGTTAATACTATTCTTGTACAACTGCATTCATTTGCTAATGATTTACCACTGGTTTCAGCGTTCTGTCTCATGTTTTGGCTGCAATGACTTAGTTTTGACACTAGGTCTCATTGAAACAATCTCTGCTGACCTAAAATTGGGAATGTACTCGGGCCGGCCCTGTGGCTTAGCGGTTAAGTGCGCACGCTCCGCTACCGACGGCCCTGGTTCGGATCCCGGGCACGCACCGACGCACGGCTTCTCCGGCCATGCTGAGGCCGCATTCCACATACAGCAACTAGAAGGATGTGCAACTATGACATACAACTCTCTACTTGGGCTTTGGGGTAAAAAAAAAAAAAAAGAAAAGAAGGAAGATTGGCAATAGACGTTAGCTCACAGCCGGTCTTCCTCAGCAAAAAGAGGAGGATTAGCATGGATGTTAGCTCAGGGCTGATCTTCCTCACAAAAAAAAAAAAGAAATTAGGAATGTACTAGGCAGGAACCCTTTATTTGAAAGTAACAGTATATGGGCTGAGTATGATAGAGGCCAATTGTCCATGAGTTACTCCATATGAGAGAGCAGTCTATCAATACAGTCAAATTCACCATTTGGGCAATTGTGTTAGAATTGCAAAGATAACATAGATTATTTCAGTTATGGCTGCCAGAAAAAGAAACACTGAGAAAATTTTCCAATTTTCATAAATTGTGCTGTACATCCCAGACTAGATGATTGATAGACTAGCCTTTAATAATAAATCATTCTTTCATATTTTTATAACAAATCTCCAAAACTAAAAGTAACCTAGTTTGTCTCTTACTTGCAACCTCAAAGAGCTTGACTAACACATATTTCTGCTAGACCCTATCTGTTCCTTCTTTTATTTTCTCTATCATTAACTATCTTAAAAATGTAGTCGAATGATCAAACATGTTTTTTGGAGTGTCCTAAATTAAAAGGTAGGCATTAATGTTACCTTCATTATATACATGGATTAAATGACCCACTACTTGCAAACACTGGGGCTGAAATGTAAACCTAACTGGCTCTAAATCCTGAGCTCTTCTTATCTCTACTACATCACCAGAGTATACATTATAGGTTAATGAGCTTTAAAGATTAACTCCTCACAGCCAGACTTTTGACAATGAAGAAATAGTACCCCTTGAATGGGACTAGAGGTTCTTTATTAACATGTGGATGGGAAAGCCAGAAATATGAGATTTGTTGCTCTTGATATAGTCCTATTTTTACACCCTCTCAATAATTCCAAAACTCACCAGTCTTATTGTAAACTATAGAAAGGATGGAGCAAAAGGATAAATGCATTCACCATATACAGAATGAATAAATATTAATATTAATAGTGTATCTCTGGTCCTAAATTACATTGCAGAATTAGGACATAATAGGAAAAGAAAATAATCCACAAAAGGAAGTAAAAAAGGGAAAAAATTAATGCATTTTCAATACCACCATGGGTATGATCTTCATGTAGCTTCTATTACTTTTTTACTTAATAAGCAAACTAGAAACCCTTAATCTATCCCAAAATATTCTTGTCATTCAACATATTGATTTCAGTATTAAAAGGAATCCTAGGCCTACAGTAGCTTCTTATATTACTTTTTGGATGTCTGAGATAGAAGTTTCCCATTTGGTTCTTTTTCAAAGGGAATAGGTGCTTGATCAGTTAGAGATTGTCTTCTTGGAAAAGATGTTCCCAAAGTCCTCCGCATGGCAGATAATCACACAGCGAACTACAAACATTCATCTAAATAGAAATATGATACATAAATGAGTTGGCAAGAAACTCCCATAACAAAGGAAGGATTTCAAGTAAAAATGTGATTGCTGAAAATATTTGCTTTGTCATATTTCATATTCACCTGTCTCTTCTTAATTGTCTAAAGAATGAACAAAACAAGCCCTAATGTGGCATACACTATCTCCTCTCTCCTCTGCATTATCTCTGGATAGATATAAAGGATGAAAGATGTTACATTCTCAACCATTAGTCATGGCTTGATCCAGCAGAATGGATATGTCACCCAATCTAAAACAGAAAGATTGCTGAAGTTGTCAGAGAGAACTTGATTAGCTCGGATCTGAAACTTGCTCAATTCTTATGTTCATGAGATATACTGTCAGTTTAAAGACAGATGCCTCATTTGAGTACACAAGCAAAGATAATGTACACACAAATGTCCCATCAATCCAGATAAATTCATATTTCTCCAAAGTTTAAATATCTATTTCAAAAGTACATGAATTGCCTTCTTCCTGCTGTGTGAGTCGTAAATCGCTAGAAAAAGGGTACAGCGCTTCTCCTGAGTACTGTACTAAGGAAGCAATGCTATAGCAAATAACATATTGGCAAGGTAAACTTGTTTCTGGATATGGCAAAAGCTAGCCAGAAGTCCTATCTGTTATCAAAGATTTTGGTTTGAGAAAATAAGAAAGCTAGACTATTTTGTATTGTCTTTCTCTCTCTGACTGATTTTCTCTGTCTTTACTATACCTAACAGCAAACATAGTATTATTGATGATAAAGAAGTAAAATTGTGCAGTGCCATTATGGGTAAAGCCTAGACTCAGGTTTTTGATTTTTCAAAGCTCATTACATGAACTGTAATATTTAATTGAAAAATATTTATTTTTGTAGTGTATGGGATTGAATCAGAGAAGGGAATATGTTAAACAAATACAATTCCCTCCAAAACCTATGTCATACATTAGGAGAGAAATGGAAAACCTTTAAAATAAATTTGGATCTTTGATGGGTGGAGTAAGTGAGTTTGCTATTTTTAACATAAGCTTTTTTTAAAATCTATGAAATCCCTATTTTATTTGAAAATTCCAAGGGTATAATATCATAAGCCAGAGGAAAATATTCTAATAAGAAATAATAGGCATCCTTAATCAGGTATATCACTGTGTATATGTTTAAGATACTGCCATGCTGTTACATGGGCTGATTATTGCTGACTTTTCAAGGAAATTTGTGCATTTGTTTGCTTAACCACCATTGTATATTGAAGGGAAAATTGCTCCCATTCATTTCTTTGAACCTTTGGGTACAAAGGGGCTATCTAATCACCCATGAGATATGACTTTAATCTTGTTCAAGAAGGAGAACATTTGTAAATTGTGCAGTGTAAGAAGCACATGAGTTATAAGAAATTACTGTGGTGGTATGGAGTTGTCTTTTCCAATCAGGAATATTCTGTGAAAGTACAATGCATAAAGTATAGTTTCAAGTATGATGTTCCTTAGAAAGGATATCAGTAAGGAAGATATCATTAAGTTGCTTGATTTTTGGATAATGATGTCCTCACAGTGGGTTCAAAGGGAACTATGTGCCTTCCAGTTTTCCTTCTTTGGCACCCACTGACAGATGGGACTGTCATGTACTCTCATGAGATATTAGAACATCCACACCCACTAAGTTTATTAATAACATCTGTTAACATAATTACAAAGAATATGCACCTGTATTAAGTGAGTTTCTAAATAAGTCAGTTTTCAGCTCTACTATGAAAGATTTTATTTTGAAAGCTTGACAAATACATATTTTTACAGAGACCTTGGTAAAGCAAGTGGCATTTAACATATTTGCAAGTTGTATTTGGACAGCTGCTACCCTCTAGTTACAATATAACTTTACCTATCCTATGGTGAAGGTTGAGATCATTTTTTTTGTTTGTTTATTTGTGAAACAATATTGTACTTTGTTTGAAACCAAGTTGACTAAATAATATACATAATATACATCCATCAGTCTTGGAATGTTTTAAGAAATTTTAAATAAACACTAACTAAGGGAGTCAGTAAAATGTAACTTTTACACTAATGCTGTATGTTAAAATATGTAATAAAGACCTACTACGGACTGAATTGTGTCTCCCCTGAAATGTATATGTTGAAGCCTTGGAGATAGGGTCTCTGGGAAGTAATTATTGTTAGATGAGGTCATGAAGGTGGGGTCCCAATGATGGGATCAGTGGCTTTATAGGAAGAGGAAGAGAGAGAGATTGTGTTCTCTTTGCCATGTGAAGACACAGTGAAAAGACATCTGTCTGCAAGCCTGGAAGTGGACCCTCTCACAAAGCCAGCACTTGATCTTAACTTCTGGGCTCCAGAACTGTGAGAAATAAATGTGTGTTGATTAAGCCACTCAGCCAATGGTATTCTGTTATAGCACCCTGAGCAGACTAATACAAGACCTATTAAACGAATAGCAATAGAAATGACTTATCAGGTCTTATCAAGTATGTCTCTTATAATATATATATGTATCAAGAGAGGTTGAGACTATCACTACCTCTAATGCTAAGTCTCATGATTAATAACCACCCTTTACGGTAGCTGTCACAAAGCTGCCACCTTGGGTGAGTTTTTTCGCGTATTGTTTTAGAAATTGTAAAGTCTTAGCCCCTCAGTCTTTTTTCTTATACTTTTGACATGTTACCAGAAGGTGAAAGTACTGGGCTTCAGTTGCAAGAAGATAAATTTCACTGTGAAGATATGTTTTCCTCTTTGCTGTCCGTTAGCTAACTTTAAACTTTTGTATATTCATTTTTAATAATTTCCTTCAACTGAATCTGTTTATGTTCTTGTTTTGTATTCCTAGAGATTCAAAGAGGAAGGCCAAATTAGAAAGCTCTTCACAAAAGTCAGCTTTAATTTATCTTTCTAGTCATTCTTCTGACCCCAATCACCTTCCCAAGCAGCTACACAGAATCATTGCTTTTCTAAGGATACCATGTTCTCTCACACCTCTGTGACTGTGAATGTGCTTCCTCTTTGCAGGGGGGACCTTTTTGAATCTCATATAATCCCACTAATCTTTTAAAGTCCAGGTCAAAATTCCATTTCATTCTAAAGATTTTCCAGGCCACCTAAGAAATTATGCTCCTTTGTAGTGTGAGAGAGAAAGAAATTGCTTAAAAAATAATTGGAGGACCGGCCCCGTGGCTTAGTGGTTGAGTGCGCGTGCTCTGCTGCTTGCGGCCTGGGTTCGGATCCCGGGCGCGGCTGCTTCTCGGGCCATGCTGAGGCCGCGTCCCACATACAGCAACTAGAAGGATGTGCAACTATGACATCCAACTATCTACTGGAGCTTTGGGGGAAAAAAAAAAGGAGGAGGATTGACAATAGATGTTAGCTCAGAGCCGGTCTTCCTCAGCAAAAAGAGGAGGATTAGCACGGATGTTAGCTCAGGGCTGATCTTCCTCACACACACACACACAAAATTGGAGTATGTCCCAGGGATACTGGAGCCAACTAAAAAAGTTCACAATGGCCAGAGCTGGAAACATTTGAGCAACAAAATAAATATTAGATAAAAATTAAAAATGTTTGTGTATAACCTAAAGTATAAAATAAATATCCATGAGACCATACTTATATAATAATTGAATAAACAAACCAGGAGGAAGAGAGGGAGAGACAAATCTCCTTTGTAGAATTCCAAATAATTTATGTAGGTACTCTACTTTCAAAGAAATGGAGTATAACTCCTCACTCCTTAAATGTGAAGTGCTCATAGTGACTTCTTTCTGAAGGGTACAGTTTGGAAAGGGGAGAAAAAGAGTAACTTTACAATGGAAAAACTTAACAAACACTACCTCAGCCAGGTGATCACGTTTAACATTAACAGTGATAAGTCATGTTGATGGTATGTAGCCTTGAAAAGATGTGATGAAAGTAGCACTTAACCTCTGTTATTTCCTTCCCAGAAACCAATAACTACCATCTAATCATAAGAAAAACACTAGACCAATCTTAATTGAGAGATAGTCTACAAAATATCTCATAAGTAACCCTCAAAACTGTCGAGGTCATCAAAAACAACTCAAGTCTGAGAAACTTGCACAGCTACAAGGAGCCTAATGAAATAACACTTCTAAATGTAATGTGGCATCCTGGATGGAATCCTGAAACAGAAAAAATTAGGGAAATAACTGAGGAATTCTGAATAAACTATATAGTTTAGGTAATAATAATGTATCAATATTGGTTCATTAAATGTGACATGTACTGTACTAATGTATAATATTAATAATAGGTTAAACTGGGTGTGGGCAGATGGGAAGTCTCTGCACAATCTTTGTAATGATTTTGTAAATTTAAAACTGTTTTAAAGTAAAAAGTGCATTAAAAATAATAATAATCATGAAGCAGTTACGCTTCAACAGAACAGCTACAGGGCTCTACTTAGCACTCATTGAAATGCATTTTTGTCAGTTTCCTTTTATTCCTCCGCTAGCCTCTAAGTCCCTTCTATCCCCAGCCTTTGATATATAGTACATTCAACACACAGGTCTATGGAATGAGTTAGAAATATGTATTTAGATACACAACTAACGATGAGATCATTGCAACATTCTAAGAGATTTTTTTAACCAGAGAAGTAATATAAATTGGCAATGCTATTGGTAATGAACTTTACACAAATCTCAATAATAAAAAAGTGAATTTATTAAAGTTATAATAGTTTTCTTTTGAACTTTAACACACACATACACACAGACATGCACTTGTATTTGGTTTCTCATAAAATTAAAACATTTTTAAATGGTCCTTGATGCATTTGGAAAATAATCTTCAAGTTATCTTCTATGTGACTCTGTCCCGAGTCCTAGACAACTGGTAAGCTGCAGAGTGACTGAAGGCACTGACGCTGGAACTAGACCACTTGGGTTTCAATAGATCTGTTGCTTTCCAGCTGCCTAACTTCGGACAACTTATTAACCTCCTCCTTTGTAAAATGGAGATAATCATAGTACATGTCTCCCAGGGTTATTGTGAGGATTAAATAAGTTAATGCCTGTCAATGGCTTAGAGCACTGTGTGGCAAGTTGTAGGCAATCATTAAATATTAGCTATTATCATTAGAAGAATTATTTGAACTATGACTTTCAGTTGAGCCATACTTTTTTGGATTTTTGCAGTAAACAGTGTGAATGAAGTAACTGTTATTTATTTTTGATTCTGTGATAACTTTGCTACATTAAGGGCAGTGTTTTATTGATCATTATGACCACAGTTAACTATTAGATTAGTTATGATTGCTAGAATGTAAACTCCACGATAGCGTGGACTATGTCCATTCCACCATTGCAACCTCAGCACCTAACATCAAACTTTGTATATATTAGGGTTTAGCAATTATTTATTAACTCATAGCTGTATATCACTTATGCTGAGCATGAACTATGCTGCACCACTCATTCAAGGTAGAACTTAAATTAAATCATTTGTGAGATACTTTAAAAAGTCTAGGCTTTATTCTTCAGTCTTGAAGCCAACTGGCCTGCCCTTTGTTCTTAGCCTAGAATAATTTTTAAAAGTCTTGTGGGGCCGGCCCCGTGGCTTAGCGGTTGAGTGCCCGCGCTCCGCTGTTGGCGGCCCCGGGTTCGGATCCCGGGCGTGCACTGACGCACCGCTTCTCCGGCCATGCTGAGGCCGCGTCCCACATACAGCAACTAGAAGGATGTGCAACAATGACATGCAACTATCTACTGGGGCTTTGGGGGAAAAAAAAGGAGGAGGATTGGCAATAGATGTTAGCTCAGAGCCGGTCTTCCTCAGCAAAAATAGGAGGATTAGCACTGAGGTTAGCTCAGGGCTGATCTTCCTCACCAAAAAAAAAAACAAAAAAAGTCTTGTGTGTGGTGATGGATTGTAATTATTATTTGAATGGTGAATATGATGTAATCTATGCAGAAACAGAAGTATAAACGCTGTACAGCTGAAATTTATACAATGTTATAAACCAATGTTACCGCATTAAAAAAAAAAAGTCTTTCCTCCGTCATGGTAATTGTTGCTGTAGAAATGCATAAATAGCTAGGGTTGGACTTTCCTTTTAGGCAGCCTTGAAAGACATATTGAATTAGCTTAAGAATCTATTAACTTTGGATTTATTTCACACACGCTCTCGTTGCTTTTTTCAGTGTCAGCCATACTAAATTCTCCTTATTCTCATTGCATATGTATATTTTTCAAGATAAGACATTTGATTGTAGTTTAAAATGAGGACAGAGGTTAAGAGGGGAGAAGAAAACTGCAAGTGAGATGGTGATAGATTTTAAAATGGTTTTAAATATTTTTGGTAACATTTTCAAGTGAATTATACAATCAAAAAGATCCTTTCTGCTTCATATTTCTCTAGATGCATGTCTTCCACTGTTAGCAAAATATTTTTTATAAAATATTTATTGACTGTACTTATGTGTAAGGCATTGTGCAAATATCCTGTAGACAAGGAGAATGTGAGTCCAATATGGCCCTTTCCCTCAAGGAACTTAAGATGAAAAAAATGGTGGAATGATAGAAAATGTATATTAACACCTATAATACAAGATTTAGAATTCTACTTTGCTTCTATGTTAATATTTTTCAGAAACAGGTTATTCTTAGGGATATCTTCTTTATTGAAGCCATAGTTCAAGGCTTAGGTTTAATTAAAGGACACTTTTAACAGACCATATATAAATGTATGTACATAAATCTGCATATGCATGTTTTGGTTTCCAAATACTGCATTTTCTGTAAGCTATGCTTCATATCACTTTCATTCAAATCAGTACTGTTAGGTTGTAAACATCTAGAAGGCAGAAGCTATTAATGTAAGTCTGCTTTATAATATGCCAGTGCGGTAGTATATAAAACTGCATATTATAGTGCAAAGGCTTAAATGTTTTTGTTCTGTTATAAATATTTAATACAATACATAAATAAAGACCCAAAATGATCTCTGTTTTCTAACTCAGAGCCAACCTGATAAAGTCTAATATGCCTTCAAAAGTCAGCTAAAGTTACACCTACTCTGTAAGTATATATCTTCTTTTTATTTTCCAAAATGACCATATAGAGTAGTCCCCCCTTATCCACAGGGGATACGTTCCAAGACCCCCAGTGGACATGTGAAACCACAGATAGTACAGAACCCTACATATACTATGTTTTCTCATATACATACATATTTGAGGTGTGACAGCAAAACTAGCACAAATTACTTTTTCCTTCTTCACAACTTCACGGACAGAAGATCTGTTCTTATTATAGATCTTAGCAACCTCAACATATGATTTTTTTCTTTTCTTATTATGTTAAGAATGTTCACCTTTTCACTTAAAAGAAGCATTTACGGCTTCTCTTTGGCGTGTCCGAATTGCCAGCATCACTCCTCTTGTGCTTTGGGGCCATTATTAAGCAAAATAAGGATGACTTAATCACAAGCACTGCAGTACTGCACAGTCAATCTGATAACTGAGGCGGCTACTAAGTGACAACTGGGCAGATGGCATATCCCGCGTGGATCTTCTGGACAAAGGGATGGTTCACATCCTGGGCAGGATGGAGTGGGAGATTTCATCACACTACTCAGAACAGCACACAATTTAAAACTTATGAGTTGTTTATTTCTGGAATTTTCCATCTAATATTTTCAGACGTGGTCGACTGTATGTAAGTGAAACTGCAGAAAGCAAAACCATGGATAAGGGGGGGCTACTGTACAACTATTTGAATAAGAAATGTAATAATTCTAAATAGAAAAAAAAGAGTTGACTTAAGAGCTATTTCTTTCTATTCCAGCTTATACATTTGTGAATTTCATTTATTATAAAAATTACTTTTGTTTGTATAGGCATTTCTGGAAGATTTTAAGTTCCATGAGAATGGTAATTTTTTATTTTAGCTATATATGTGCACTGGTATTTAGTAGTACTCACCATATTTGTTGAATTAATGATTGAACGGATAAGAAGCTTCTCATAATCCTAAATGATTCCATTTTCCACGTCCTCTACTACCCATTGTCAACATGAGTGCATGAAGATATAATTCTGTATTTTTCTCTAATCACCTATAATATAGTACACATTTTCTGTTGTTGCACAGCCTTCATAATTATCATTTCATTGACTTCATAATATTGCATTGATATGATCTGTCAAAATTACTTTACTATTCAAATTTCACTGATATATAATGAATGCTACAGTGAAATTGTTTATATACATACTCTTTTTTTTTTGGAAACCATTTTCTTGGAAAGAACTTCCATGACAGAAGAGGAGTGAAGTAGTTGTGTGCATATAACAATTACAAAACCTGGACTAATAACAAAAAGTAACTACTTCAAAGATACTGGAAAGTATTCAAGAGCAGAGTGAAGACAGAGGAGAGTTTTTTCTTGAAAAACTGTATGTGCAAGAGGCAAGAAATGCAAATTTGTACTTTTCTTGTCTGTGAGAGAGTTCCCCAAACCACATAGCCATGGTGGGCAGAAAATAGTAGGTTTACTAGTTTCACATAAAATAGACCAGAGCTTAGGACTGGAAAAGCAGCCAGAAATTTAAAGTAGAAATTCTAGAAGCTGCAATGATGGACATTGAGGGTATAATGCAAAGTGAAATAAGTCAGAGGGAGAAGGTCAAATAACGTATGATTTCCTTCATTAAGTAGTAGATAATAACAACAATAAACAAACACATAGGGACAGAGATTGGATTGGTGGTTACCAGAGGGGAAGGGGGGAGGGAGGAGGGTGAAAGGGATAATTCGGTACATGTGTGTGGTGATGGGTTGTAATTAGTATTTTGGTGGTGAACATGATGTAGTCCATGCAGAAATAGAAGTACAATGATGTACACCTGAAATTTTTACAATGCTATAAACCAACGTTACCGCAATAAACAAAAAATTAAAAAAAAAAAAAAGAAATTCTAGAAGCAAAAGACATGAGAAAGAATGAGACCCAAAATCTGAGTGTAAACTCTATCCCTATCCACTAAACTACACATGTGCAAGGGAGAGCCCACGTGACACAGCAAAAAGAAATAAACAAAGAAAATTAAAAAAGAAAAAATGACAAGGACCAGAGAGGAATATTGAATCAAAAGACAGAGCTGCACTGGATGAGTTCTTTGAGGTGGCCCCTTTTTAACTGTATGCATTCCCCAATGAAGACCACCTTGCAGAGCAGAAAAATGAAGTTTTACTGGCTTAAGATATTAGATGACAGAGCACAAAGATGGCCAAGCAGTTGGAAGTTTAAAGGTGAATCCCCAGAAACAAGGAAATCACAGAGAGGATTAACACCAAAATCTGCCTACAAACCCAGTCCAAATTTTTGGTTTAGCAACAAACTACACAGTTGCAGGGGAAAACCCAGGGAGCCACATTAAAAAATGTAACAGGTAACAGCTATAAGAACTGAGCAGAGATAGCTGCTGCCCACTACAGAATGGCCAAGTCGATATTTGGTCCAAGCTAACTGCTTACAAGAACAATAATAACAAATATCCCCAGAAGAATAAAGCTGAACCCAGAGTCACTAAAACATATCTAAACTATCCATACTCTATAAATTATTATACTTTCAAATAAATATGAAGTATGATCTATTTTCAGTTATAGGGAACTCAATAAGAATTAACTCTAAACAAAATCCAAACTAAACCCATATTTTTAAGAAGTAAAGGGAAGCCATCTTAGTGAATGAACAGATAGTTTCTATTTCTCTGATCAGATTTCCTATCTAGAAATTCTAGAGCTAAAAAGCATAATGACTACTCCTAGACACATCATAGTCAACTTGCTGAAATATAAAGATAAAAAGAATATCCTAAAAGCACCTAGGAGTAAACACATTACAAAAAGGAGAAAACAACATGACTGAGATGGAACTTTTTATCACAAACAATGGAGGACAGAAGACACAGGAAAGACATATTCAAAGGAGAAAAGAAAAAAAAACTCTCGAGGAACAGTTCTTTACATAGAAAAATAATTCTTCAAAAAGGCAGCCAAAAAAGACATATTCAGATAAACAAAAATAGGATTTGTAGCCAGCAGACCAGCGTCATAATAAATCTTAAAGGAAGTTTTTCAAGCTGAAGGTAAATGACATGACACTAGATGGCAACTCAGATCTACATGAATAAAGGTACCAGAAATGGCAAATATGTGGATTAATACACAATATAATATACTTTTTATATTAATTCTATAAAAGTCATATAACTGTTTAATGCAAAGATTATAATATTGTACTGAAAAATTTATAATCATAACATTTAATATACCTAATGCAAGCTTAGTGACAATAGTACTAAGCATTGGTGTTAAACAGAAATATGCTTGTGCAAGATTTTGGTATGTTCTCAGACGTAATTTGATATTAAAACTATGTAGATTGTGTCAAGTAAAAGATGGCTATTAAAATCTTTGACAAACCATTAAATAATAAGACAAAAGTATAGTGCTAGAGAGTCTATACATTTTTTTCAAAGAACTAAAAGAAACCGTGTCTAAATAATTAAAGAAATTATAAGACTGACTTATCACTTAACAGACAATATTAATAAAATGATAGAAATTTTTACAACAAGCCTAATAGAAATTCTATAGTTGAAATGTGCAATACCTGAGATGAAAAATTTGCTAGCAGAGCTTAACAGCAGATTTGAGATGTCAGAAGAAAGAATCAGTGAACTTTAATATAGATCAGTAAAGATAATCCAGTCTGAAGTAAAGAGAGCAAAAAGAATGAAGAAAAGTGAACAGAGCCTCAGAGATACGTGGGCCACAATCAAGAATACTTACATATGCAGAGTGTGAGTCCCAAGAGAGGAGAGAGAAAGGAGCAAAACAAATATTTTAGACATAATGGCCTAAAATTACGTAAATTTCATTTAAAAAAACAACATACATATCTGAGAGGCTCACCAAACTTCAAATACAGTAAAATCAAAGAGATTCACACTTCAAACTCCCAAAATCAAAACAATCTTGAAAGCAGCAAGGAAAAAATGACTCATCATATACAAGCGATACCATTAAGATTAATAACCACCTTCTCATTAGAAACCATAGAGACTAGAAGGCACGGGAATGACATTTGCAGTTTTGAAAAGAAAAGAATGTCAACAAAGAATTCTCCAAGAATTCTCTATTCAGGTAACATCAGCAAGATACCTGACTGAATAGGAAGCCCTAAACTCTACTCCCGGCAGACACTGCTTTAACAACAATACATGGATCAATTACCTTTGTAAGAAATCCAGAAACTAGTTGAGAGGCTCCCGCACCCTGGGGAAGAACAAAACCAGCCACAGCGAAACCAGTAGGAAAATTTGGAACACTCACTTGCCATAATCGCCACCCCCAGCACAATGTTGTATGATTGGGAGGAAACCCCCAATTCCCAACTTCTCCTTTGGGAGGGAAAGAGCTGTGCCACGCATGAATGTTCTAACTTTTCCGGGTGCTGCCCAAGGAATAGGCTTCTGTCTTGCCTGTCTCAGAGTACTGATGGGACTCAATATATTCTAGTTGCCTGGGGACCACTCCAAATAAATATGGTGGTTTGAAGTAGCATGAGAGCTCTTGCCACAGTCTCTCCCCCCGGCTGAGAGCAGAGCAAGTGGATGAACAACACTTGCTTTCAGTCTTTCCCTGAGGAGGGAAAAAATTGGACTTCACATCCAATGGCCCAACTTTACTGAGTGATACCTAAGAGACTAGCTTGTGTCTTGCCTATCTTGGAGTGCTGACAGGGCCTGGCATACTCTAGATGCCTAGGAGGCTGCTAAGAATAAAGAAAGCAGCTTGGAATAGCGCAACAGTTTGAGAGGCCCATGGAATCTCTGGTCAGGCTAATTGGTGAAGGTCTTCTCCTGTACAAGACCGATTCATGAAGACTAGGAGAGGTGGGGTTTTTTCCTAATGTGTAGACACCAACATAAAGACTCAAGGAAATGGAGAAATAGAGAAACATGATCCAAACAAAGGAACAAGATAAAACTCCAGAAACTGGCCCTAATGAAACAGATATATTGGAATTACCTAACAGGGAATTCAAAATAACCATCAGAAAAATGCTCAACGCTTCAGGAAAACAATGAAAGAACAAAGTGAGAATTTCAACAAAGAGGATAGATAGATGCATGGTATACATATACAGTAGAATAGTATGCATGTTTTAAAAAGAAGGAAATTTTTCAATATGCAACAACATGGATGAACTTTGAGGACATTATCCTAAGTAAAATCAGCCAGTCACAGAAAGACAAATACTGCAGGATTCTACTTATATGAGGCATCTAAAATATTCAAACACATAGATGCAGAGAGTAGAACGGTGGTTGCCAGGAGCTAGGGGAAGGGAGAAATGGGGAGTTGCTATTCAACTAGCATAAAGTTTCAGTCATGCAAGATGCATAAGTTATAGATATCTGCTGTAGAACATCGTGCCTATAGTTAACAATATTGTGTTGTACACTGAAAAAATTAAGAGGGTAGATCTCACGTTAGCCAGCCCTGGTGGTGTAGTGGTTAAGAGTCAGCTCTCTCACCTCCACAGCCCTGGTTCATTTCCAGTCAGAGAACCACACCACCCATCTGTTGGTTGTCATACTGTGGCTCTGAGTGTTGCTGTGATGCTGAAAGCTATGACACCGGTATTTCAAATACCAGAAGGGTCACCTATGGTGGACAGGTTTCAGTGGAACTTCCAGACTAAGACACACTAGGAAGAAGAACCTGGCCACCCACTTCAGAAAAATTGGACACGAAAACCCTATGAATAGCAGCAGAGCATTGTCTGATATAATGCCCGAAGGTGAGAGGATGGTGCAAAAAGACCCGGCAGGGTTCTGCTCTGCTGTACACAGGGTTGCTAGGAGTCAGAATCAACTTGATGGCATTAACAACAAAGATCTCATGTTAAGTGTTCTTACCGCAATTAAAAAAAAAGGGATTCCATATCCAGTAAAAGTATCCTTCATGAATAAAAGAAAAATTAAATCATTCCCAGATAATCAAAAACTGACAGAATACATTACTAGCAGATCTGCCCTCCAAGGAATACTAAAAAAGAGTCCTTCATGTTGAAATGAAAGGACCCTAGACGATAATCTGAATCTTTACGAAAAAAGTAAAGAACACCAGTAAAGGTAACTATGTAGGTAAGTATGAAAGAGAGTATTAATCTATTTATTGTTTATATCTCTTGTGGTCTATCTGATTTAGAAGACAACTACATAAAACAATCATTTCAAATCCGTTGTTAATCAACTTAGAATATATATAATTTGTATAAAAATAATAGCAAAATCAGGGAGAGGAAATGGAGCTTCATTTGAGTAAAGTTTTTCTATACTATTTAAATTAAGTTAGTATTAATTGAAGCTAGATTGTTTTAATGTTAATTGTAAACGTCAGGGCAACCATTAAGAAAATAACTAAAAAATATAGCAAAAGAAGTGACTAGGGAATGAAAACAGTACACTATAAAAGATCTAACACAAGAGAAGCCAATAATGGCAGAATAGAGGAACAAAGAAGACAAAAGACATACAGAAAAAATAGCAAAATAGCACGTTAATCCTTTTTATCAGTAGTTACATTAATTATAAATGAACTAAACACTCCAATTAAAACACAGAAATCAGCAGAATAGATAAAAAACATGATCCAAATACATGCTGTCTACAAGAGACACACTTTAGACCCAAAGCTACAAATAAGTGGAAAGTAAAATGATAGAAAAACAATATACCATATGGACAATTTCTTCAAACTAGTGGTAGAAGTCAGAGCAATTGAAAGTATGAATAGCACTTAATGCACCATTGCTGGCTTGAGATGGAGGGATCCATCTGCCTAGGAATATAGGTGACCTCTAGAAACTGAAAGTGGGCCGCCACTGACAGCCAGCAAAGAAACTGAGACGTCAGTGTTAAAACTGGAAAGAAATGAAATCTTCAATAACCTGAATGAGTTTTGAAGTAGATTATCCCCCAGAGTCTGCATATAAGAGCTCAGTTTGGCCACCACCTTGATTTGGCCTTTTGACACCATAAGCAGAGAACTCAGTCGAGCCTACCTGGACTTCTAACCTACAGAACTATGAGCTAATGAATGGGTGTTATTTTAAGCCAAAAAGTCTGTGATAATTGGTCACACAGCAGTAGAAAATTAATACATTCTCTTGTTTTCTAATTGCTTCATGTGCCTTATCTCCATTAGGAGATTGTAAGCAACTTGAAGGGTAGAACCAAGTCTTACACATAGCACACAGTGCATGGAAGATGCTAAATTAAAGATTAGGAACAGTTAATTTAATAAAATACCAAGATCCACTTATATTTGCTGCTTACTACACCTGATATCCCTGACTTCCTTTCTCCTAACAATGTTTGAGATTCTTTCAGGGTAATATAATAGGATTAGAATAATATAACTGGGGTAAAAAAATCCTAGGTAAGGGAAGTCCCAACAATTTCAAGATTCCACTTAGGATGCAAGATACATTTCATCTCTTTTTCTGAGTAATTACATATGCTTACACCCTATGAGGGAAGACTAGCATTCTGTATCCATTATTAGTTATTGTTCTGTAACTCACTTTCCTTAGACAGCTTCCAATAGTAAGTAACACCAAACGTTATTTTGGTTTATTTCAGATCTCAATATCTCACAAGTTACAAATGTTCATTAATTTCTATAATATCCCTGTTCATCAAACTAACATTTTTAGTCCCATATTACATAAGGGTACTCTGGAAATAATACATTTTCAGAAGTGTGTGTGTGTGTGTGTGTGTGTGTGTGTGTGTATACACTCTTACCTTCCTGAAGAAAATGTACTTCTTACCATTAATAACTTCCTTATTAAACGCTGTGTTGGGAATATGTAAGCGATAAAATTGCCATGAAGTTAATATAATCTCCATCAGTTTTTAGAATAAAGTAAAAGTAACTTCCCTTCATATAAAGATCATGAACAATTAACAAGTAAAATCATAATTTCACAGATAGTTGCCTATCTAAATTCATTCAGACTTAGGGAAGAAGTGAGGCTACATTAAATTTTAATCATATTTCACAGCTGCTGAAATATATTCATGAAATACTTGATTGGCATTCCTAACATAAACAGAATGATCTATAAAAAGGACCATTGCATTTTAAGGTCAAGCATGTCATTTTCATCTTCCTATGTTGAAAATGTGTCATATTGAAATATTGTAGCTGTTTCCTTATTTTCATATTCCATTCCTTATGACTTCATCTTCAGATACAATTCATGCAAATACCTAAAATTAGATTGGAAAGATATTATGGTTCTAAGATAGGGGAATGGGTTTTCCAGGAGTGAAGTATCATCCTGCTTTTGCCAACTGGACTTGTTAATCCTATATGGAAGCTTTGTATGCTTAGTTTAATAGTGAAAGTTTATTAATTCACCCCATTGCAATAATGATACTATTATTATTATTATTTTATAACCTGGTCGTACATAACCTCTATAAGTATTCCCGTTATAGACACTCCCTTCCAATATTTCTAGAGTTCTAGGTATGAAAGGAGACAAACATAAAAATAATCTATGAATGTAGGTGAAACTTTCTCTAAGCAAAAGAATACAAGAAAATTCTGATTTACCTAACAGATATTTTAGAGAAGACAATTTGTTTTATAAAAAGAAATATTTTATTTAAAATATTTAGTGTAACATTGAAAGAATCCTTGAATCACCTTCCATATAAATCAATATGCACTTTTTCATTTTCATTTTATTTTATTGTGGTAAGAACACTTAACATGAGATCTACCCTCCTAACAAATATTTAAGCGTACAACACATTATTGCTGACTATAAATACAATGTTATACAGCATATTTCTAGAGCTAATTCATCTTGCTTAACTAAAACTTTATGCTCCATTAGTAGCTCCCCATTTCCCACTCCCCCCAGCCCCTGGCAACCAACATTCTACTCTAGAAATCCACACTTAACTTCTCTCCAGACTGGCTGTTTTCTAGGTTTGCTAAACTGCTGTCATCCTGGGACTTACTTTTGTCTTTCTCTTGAGTTATATTTCTTGATTCTTGGGTATCATATCTTTCTATTTCTCTAAAACTCTTTGTGTGTGTGTGGAGTGCGTCCTCCGTTAATTTCATCAGGTAAAAGAGCAGTATTTATTCTTTTAACTTTTCTAAATGTTTAAAAATTTTCACATTAAAAATGTTCATGAAAAAGAATGTAAATATATCAACAACCATAAAATGATTGCGCAATGGTAAAATGCAAGGTGATGAACACTTGCAGTATGCCCGTCTCTTGAGTCGCCCTGCTCCAGTCTAGACTGCTTGCCTTCTAGGCCTGATGAATGCCATCCTAGTAACTCCCTCCAGTGTCATCTTGAAGAACCTTTTTACTCTTCTTCCGTGTCACAACTCCAGGTTTCTGTAACCCCATTTGTCTTCTTTTAACTCCTTCCTTTTGGAGCACACATTTAGTATCTTCTTGAGAAAGGGTTCAGAGGAGATAAATATTCCATGAATATGCATTTCTGGAAATGTCTTCATTCTACTCTTACATTTAATTTTTGTTTGCCTGGGTATAGAATTTCAGATTGAAAATCACTATACTTTGGAATTTTGAAGGCACTGCTCAGTTGTATTCCAGGCTACAGGGTTTTGTTAACAGATATAAAGAAATTCTGATTGCTGGTTTTTTTAGGTGAGTTTTTTTCCTTCTCTAGAGACTTAAAGAAACTTTTCTGCTGCCAGTGTTCTGAATGTCCACAAATATGAGCATGGGGTGAGTATATATTCATGCATTGTGCTGGACACCCAGTGGGCCCTTTCAGTCAGGAAATTCATGTCTTTAGTTGAACAGTAGTATAATGTATGCTCAGAAGCATAGACTCTGGAATCAGACTGCCTGGATTTCCATACTGACTCTACCAATATCTGGCTGTGTGACTCTGGGAAAATAACATCTTCATGCTCCATTTTTCTTACCTCCATATTACTATGGAGATGATAAAATGGTAGTTCCCTAAAATACTGCTGTGATTTACGAAAAAAGTTCATATGTTTAAAGTTCTTAGATCATTCCATCAGACATATGGTAAGTGGTATATGCAAGTTAGCTATTATTACTACCCTAGAGAATTTTCTTGAATCATCAGTTTGATATCTTTCTCTTCATTTTCTCTGTTGTCTTTGATAGAACTCCTATAATTCAAATGTCTAGGGACTCCTAGACTGATCATCTGATTTTCTTTTACTCTTATTTTCTACCTCTTCACCATTTTGCTCTACTTTCTAGAAGAAATCGTCAACTTGATTATCTAAACTTTAAATTGAGTTTTTCATTTCTGATACTGTTTTTAAAGTCATCAACTCTTATTTTTTCTGGCTTAATGTATGTAATATTCATTTCTTATTTTTCTGAGGATGCAATGATAATTTTTAGGTTTTTGCTCTTTCTCCTTTCAAAATTTCTATGCAGGAGATGCTGTTGGTGCCCCACCAATGTCTCCTTTACTTGGCTCACGCAGGCATTCCCCAGATGCTGGGTAGAGTGCTTCTTGCTAGGGCCTACAGCTGTCCCTGCTCCAGAGAATTGTACTCAGTTGAAAGGGAGCAGCCTTGCCCAGAACGTTATACCCTCTTCCAAGCAGTCAGCCAACTTCTAATGATTGACTAACAAGAGGGACACCAAAAAACCTACCAACTTGTCCCAAGGTGAGACCAACTCTATGGTATCGTTTTTACTTCATTTCTCCTTGTGGGACTAGGCTGTAGCTAATCGCTAGCTGAGTCCAAAAGCTCGCTTTGCTTTCCTCCCCTGTCCTCAACAGTAGCTGAAGTAGTGTAACCCAAATCCTCTTCTTTTGCAGGCACTACCACAGTAGTTGCTTTCAGAAGAATCCTATGTCAAACTCTGTTTCTGGGGAACCCAATCTAAAATATTCTCTTTCTTTAACATTGCTTTTTCTTTTTCTATTTTGTTTTTGATCTCTATTTTTCTATGGAGGTTTTCCTTAGGTGACTGGTAATTCCTTGAAATTAGTGTCTTTAGGTCTCTCCTCCTGGACTGGTCAGATTCCTCAGAGAAGTCTCTTTCTGCCCATGCTGGAGAGTAAAAGCATAGCTGCCAGTGTTCTGGGAGCCTAATGGAGGAAGCTATCCAGAGATCTCACCATTCAGTTTGCATCTGGGACTTTCTTTTAACTGGACACCCATTTGTAACTTGAAATTTGTATATATGCCTCTATTAATTTCTTAAAAATAGATTAATTAAAATATGTCTGATATCTAAGTAACATTTTCTCTTACTAAAGGCTATAAAAAATAAATTTTATGGGGCCAGCCCCGTGGCTTAGCAGTTAAGTGCACATGCTCTGCTACTAGCAGCCCAGGTTCGGATCCCGGGCATGCACCGACACACCGCTTGTCTGGCCATGCTGAGGCTGTGTCCCACATACAGTAACTAGAAAGATGTGCAACTATGACATACAACTATCTACTGTTGCTTTGGGGAGAAAAAGGGGGAAAAAAGGAGAAGGATTGGCAATAGATGTTAGCTCAGGGCCAGTCTTCCTCAGCAAAAAAAGAGGAGGATTGGCATGGATGTTAGCTCAGGGCTGATCTTCCTCACACACAAAAAAATAAAAAATAAAAAATAAATAAATTTTAAGATATGTTGGAAAAAGCAGTGGCCTACCATTAAGTGACCAAGTTCTAGTCCTGACATTGCTTCTAAATCCATGTGTGGTCTCAAGGAAGTCACTTAACATCTTCTATCTCAGTTTTCTCTTCTGTGGAATAATATTTGGGCTTTGGGACAGGGATAGAGAGGGGGTAGATAAGGAGTAAAATTCTTTTCATATAAAATATTCCAAGAAGTTTATTTAATGTCTACTACAAAAGATATACCCCTTCCTCATTCAATTTCTACAAAATTTTCTATGAATTGTTTAAAAACTGTCATGTCATATGATTTCACTGTGGAATTCAAAGGTTGAAACTGAAAGGATAAATTTAATGTTAATGCTTGAATACATAGTTTTCAGAAGTTATCACCACTTCACACTGAAGAGAAAGAGCTAGGAAAAGAAGGGCTCTCCAGTTATGGAAAGTTTTAGACTCATGACAAAATCCCCTTTAATCATTGTTGCAGAAAAAATGTTAGATTTTGAGACCGTGGACAATTTTTGAAGATAAATAGTGCATCTAAATCTACTAAGGTCCCTCCATCATTGAATTTTTTCGTACCGGAAATTTATTAGGTTATCTGGCCATATACTAATTTTCTGGGAAATTCCATACCTCATCCATGTTTTTAGATTGGCAAGATGATGGATGGGTATCTGGTGCAAGCTGGACTAATCAGACACCAGTCTCCAGAAATTTGTAACTGCAACTGAAAGCATTATATAAGTCTTCAGGTTTTTGTGGCTTTAACATATAAATTCCATCACATGAACTGCAGAAGCAAAGAAGTTGTTCCGAGGAGAAAGAGAATGGAAAAAAAAAATGATAAAGAAAGCCCTGATAGCATCCTTAGTTTTACTTCCTTTCTGATTTTCCGCTGTCCTTGTGTTCCTTGAGAAATCCTGTTTATTTATAATAAATTATATCTTTATTGCTTAAGCTAACTCAGGTGGGTGAACTGCAACCAAGAGTCCTAATCATTTCTAATGATTTCTGATTATTCCACTATTTGATCTTAAACTCTTAGAATTAGACAAATCAAATGTCACAGAAAATGTTGGATCTTAAATCTACTACATCCTTTATGGAGCTTTCAAAAGCTAAAATTCAATTTCGGTGGTATCGAGAGCATGGAGAGAGCAACGACTGCTTGTGGAATATAACCTTTTAGGAATTCAAAATATATATCCATTCATCCAGTAGTAATGCTTCTTGGAATCTATCCTGAGGAAACTGATCCAAAATGCAGGAAAAATCTTAAACAAATATATTAATATAAGCATTATTTAGTGATAAATTTAGAAATAATCTATATAAGCAACAACTATTTAAATTATGATAGCTATATGATTCAACTTTTAAGGCAATTAAACTGTTTTTGAAAACGACTTTTAATAACATGGAGAAATGTTACTTTCATTTTGAGGAGAAAATATTTGAAATTTTGTACTAAATTCCTCTGATATATTAAGAGAAATTCTTTGAAAATTTCATTTAAAAATAGTCTTATTGGGGCTGGCCCCGTTGCCTAGTGGTTAAGTTCAGCACACTATACTTGGGTGGCCCGGGTTTGGTTCTCAGGCGTGGACCTACATCACTCATTGGTGGTCATGCTTTGGTGGTGACCCACATACAAAATGGAGGAAGATTGGTACAGATATTAGCTCAGGGCGAATCTTCCTCAGCAAAAAAAAAAAAAAAAAAAGTCTTATCATTTAAAAGTGATCTGTGTTGGTTAAGAGTTTCATTCTCTAGTTCTTCCTACATCTTCAGAACACTTTTTAAAGATTTACATCTTTTCAGATTATGTTCAGCATCATCCCATCTAGGAAAGAAAATGGAAGACTGGCAGTTTCTATATACACATTGTTGTATCTATTTGCAAAAGAGCTATTTGTCATTTTACCAAAAGAATTCTAATAACTCAGGAAATTGAGAAAATTTGTCAGCTTCTGAAAATATGATATTCACTGTGTACATACTGGGTCTTCATCATCGTTCATGAAGATTCTGACCTAAATGCTCTAGCTAGTCATGTGGTGGAAGATCATATGTTCTTCCGATTTATTCTGGTTTTCCTTAAGATGTCATTATGTCTTTAAAATCTATGAATTTACTGAACATTTTACAATAAATACGTGTTTTTATCCTGTGGGTTCTCGTTGGATAATAAGTTTCTTGACTTCAATACTTGCTGTATGAAATAGGACTATTGAGTCTTCCAAAGCATGTCCCTTAATTTTAAAGTTCAGAGATTTGATGAAACAGCTTGTTTTTGCCTAATACGTGGCATTTGCAATTTTTATAGATTTGCCTAATACATGGCATTTGCGATTTTTATAGATTTGAGACTTATCCAATCTCAGCTTCTATCATATGTCTTTGAAGCAATATTATTACATTCAAAAAGTCACAGAAGGGTTGAATATAACAACCCATAGTAAAATTAAAATTATAATCACATTCTCTGTAATTCAGAAAAAAACTGAAATATCAAATGTGACCAACCTTAGATTAATATACCTATTGTAACCACATAAAGTTTCAAAGTAGAACCAAAAATATGTGAAGCACTCACATTTCATGTGCCTATGTTCTTTGCTACGGTTGATACTTCCCAATGTTCTAGTAGAAGAAGATAATAAGAATGATAAGAAAAAAAAGTTGAACTCATAGAAACACAGAATAGAATGGTGGTTGCCAGGGACAGGGGGGTGGGAGAAATGGGGAGGGACTAGGGGGTGGGAAAAACAGGGAGATGTTGGTCAAAGGATACAAACTTTCAGTTATAAGAAAAATAAGTTCTGAGGATCTAATGTACAGAAGGGTGATTATAGTTAATAATACTGTATTGTATAATTGAAATTTGCTGGAAGTAAACCTTAAGCATTATCACCAAAAAGAAAAAAAACTATGTGAGGTAATGGATGCGTTAATTAACTTGACTGTAGTAATCATTTCACAATGTATAAGAATATTAAGTCATCACGTTGTACACATTAAATGTATTACAATTTTATTTGCCAATTATACCTCAATAAATATTGCTTTGGAAAAAAAGAGAAAAAAAGAATACCACCATTATTTGGCTCTCTTTACATATGAGGCATTCTCCAAACGTGTTATATTTATCATCTCATTTAATCTTCAAAATAATAATCTTTATAATAAAGGTCTAAGTACTAGAAAATATAATTTTATAGGTGAGGGAAAAAAAGCACAGAAATTGACAATGATTTTACCAAAGATGTATAGTTAGCAAAGATTGGAGCCAGAATTCAAACTCTGGCAGTCTGACTCCAGTTTTGGAACTCTTTTTTTTTTTTTTTTTTAAAGATTTTATTTATTTATTTATTTTCCCCCCAAAGCCCCAGTAGATAGTTGTATGTCATAGCTGCACATCCTTCTAGTTGATGTATGTGGGACGCAGCCTCAGCATGGCCTGAGAAGCGGTATGTCGGTGCGCGCCCGGGATCCGAACCCGGGCCGCCAGCAGCGGAGCACGCGCACTTAACCGCTAAGCCACGGGGCTGGCCCCAGTTTTGGAACTCTTAATCGCTATCATATTCTGAGGTATCAGAAAGTAGACTCTCCCAAAAAATACTGGCATGACTTTTGACTAAGAAAACTAATGATTCAATAAAATAACTGGTTGATTCTCTTCTCTCCACAAACTGAGCGCTTATTTCACTCCATTTAGTGAGTCAATAGATAACAAGTTATCATGTTCTGCATTAGCACTGATTATACATAGAAAGACAAAGGAAAGAAAGGAGACAATTAGAGGTATATGGACCAGTTGACAAACAATATGCAGGTTGTTTAGGCAGAAGATAGTGAGAAAGACCTCTCTGAGAGGAAATGAACTGCACCTGGCAAAAATTCCATGAACTCTATTTCCTCTCTTTTCTCCAGAGATTTAAGCATCAATATTTACTACTGTTTTTAATTTATACAATTAAATCATCTATCAAATATTTTTAAATAAGTGTAGGATAAGAGCCAAACAAAAATAAGAAAGACTAGAATGCAATAAAATTTAGTGTTCCCAAATTTGCTGGGTTTCAATCTTCGCCTTCTTGATTTGGCAGCATATCAAGATATGCACGAACTAAACTACAGAGCAGCTCTGCACAGCATTTCCTCTCTACTCTGCATTCTCTTAATGCGCTGGCCAGAGATTTTTTAATTTCATACATTATTTACAACTAGCTGTGTTGATTCCATAATCATTAGCGTGCTCAACCTGAGCACCAAAAATGGAACACACACCACCATACAGATACACACATTTGGCTTTGTCACAGTAAGTGCAAAATAATCCAAGTCCACTGCACTAACTATGCCACTAGCTGGAGAAGTCACAGACCAAGAATATAAAGCGCCCAAGCACTAATTAATCTTTGTATTTGTTTGTTTGCCAAGGTAAGTTGGACATAGATGTCAATTCAAAATAAGTTCCAGACATTGTGGAAGTCATAATAAGTAGTTGAAAAAACCTAAGGCAGAAGTTTCTTTAAAAGTGTGAGTGTCAGGTACAGGCAGGTTTGATATTTACCAAATTTAACTGTCTCATTTACTAGACTCCCTGTTAGTCATCAAAGCTGACTTTTTAGCTTTTGTTGAGATAAATAATGATGAGAAAAATCTCATTTACTTTGCAGTTTGAGGTTATTTTTAAAACCTTTTGTTTGTCTTTGTACTCTTTATTTCCCCTTCCCAGATCCTCTGTAGGGAGAACAAAAATATTGAGATTGTTCAGTGGTTTTTGGTTTATGACGTGCTATCCAAACTGACATGCTCTGCTCTTTGGATAAAAAGCCTATATTTGTGAGATATATGTCTAGGGCAAAGTTAGCATAACTCATGTATCAGTCAGGGTTCTCCAGAGAAACAGAATCAATAGGATATATATATCTATCTGTATCTATATCTATATCTATATCTGTATCTGTATCTGTATTTATATCTATATCTATATCTATGTATCTGTATCTATATCTATATCTATATCTATATCTATATCTATATCCATATCTATATCTATATCTATATCTATCTTTATATCTATCTCACCATCCAGAGATTGATTTCTTTTAAGGAACTGGATCACGTGGTCATGTGATTGTGGAGGCTGGCAAGTCTGAAATCTATAGGGCAGGCCAGCAAGATGGAAATTCAGGTAAGAGTTGATATTGCAGTTTTGAGTCTGAAATCCACAGGATGGGCCAGCAGAGTGAAAACTCAGGTACGATTTCTATGCTGCAGTCTTGAGGCAGAATTTCTTCTTTGGGAAACCTCAGTCTTTGCTCTTAAGGCCTTGAACTGATTGCATAAGACCCACCTATATTATGTAAGGTAATGTGCTTTAAAGTCAACTGATTGTGAATTTTTATCACATATAAAAATATCTCCACAGTAACATTTAGACAAGTATTTGACCAAACAACTAGGCACCACGGCGTAGCCAATTTGACATGTAAAATTACCTATTAGCCCCCAAACACACCTATGCACACACACAAACATGTACACACACAATAATGGATTCATAATCACTGTGCTCTAAACAACTTGGCTAATCACATTGGATATTTAAAGAAATATTTAAATAACATTTTTAGTAGTGGAAATTCATGAATTGTTTAAAAAATAGTACTTTCCTTAGTGGCTTTCTGAGAGGTGTGTTCATCCTTTCATTGAAATTAATTATATTACATTTAATATGCTAATTTACTGAGGATGAAGTAGGATTTCTGTGAGGAGGTTCTTTTCTTTTTCTATCATTCACAGGGGTTGAGATTTCCAAAATGTCTAAAATGTTTAGGCAGTTTTGCTTAGTTAATAACACTGAAGATGAACCTATTCATTACAGCATTCCTTATTGGCAACTGACCAACACTACTTGAACCAAGCTGAAAATCTCTGAAAATAAAATATCATTTACCCAATACCATTTTGGAAAAGAAACACCTTCATCCCACCAAAACATTTGACTGGCTAGTTTAATGATTGAAGGCTACTAGAATGTCATTTTGGACAGCTTTTAAATTATACTGCTTGCCATCCATGACACAGATATTCAGGACCTTGGATGGTTTACCTATATAGTCAGAAACAATGTTACGGCAGATGGGTTTTTGTACCCACCATCTGCTATATCTGGATCAGTATCTGTATTTGAAAACTGATTCTATAATATTTAGTTAGTGGTCAGTTTTCTTCATTTATTTTTGAAGTTTGTGTTAACAAATATTTTTTTCTAGACAAACCAATGCTCTTTTCCATAGGTTACCAGATTTATCACTTTCTCTTGGAAAACTATTTTGTACCTCTTGATCAAAATCTCATTTCTATCAATAGCAAACTAAGGCTACAATTTAGCCTAATCTCAGGCAATTAAAACACACACTTTATTAAACCTTGGTCATGCCCATTTAAAATTAATTGAGACCTTAGCCCTTTGCTGGACTCTTTCTTAATGAGCTTGGAGGAAAAGATAATAAATCCAGCAAACAAGATCCTTCTTTAATGACTGTGGCCCATATCTCTTTTGGTTGGTTTAAACTGAAATTAATTGCATATTTCTACTTTAAATTTTTATTATTATCTTCCATGAAATTCATATGTGCATTTCAAAACTAAGAAAGTACTTTATATGCCAAAAAAAACCCACTGTAATGAAAATACAACATAAAACAATTTAAAAGGATAGTATCCATCTAAAGGTCAGATTTTGCTAGTTAAAAGGACAGCCTAGCCAGTGGATTATTAAAAGCTTCATTAATAGTCAATGAATTGCTGGCTGCAGTCATCCTTTTGCATAACTGCTAAACCAGGAGCAGAATTTATTCACTTAATTTAAATCTTATGCTCACAGTTCTCGAGTGATTTCATTAGACAGGTGAACTGACTAGTACATGACAGAGTTTTCATCTTGCAGTTTGATATATTTTATGCACATTAATTCTACAGAGGACCCAAAGTAACCTGTACTTCTAATGTGATTTCCAAATAACTAGATTTTAGTTACTGAGGGAGCTAGAGAGTTGAGACATATTGTAGGCAGAGTCTCCTAATCTCCAGTGTACACACCTAAATAGTGTAATATTGCATTCAGTTAACTCTCTTTATGTTCAGTTACAAAATTTCCAAATATACTTCTATTTCAAAAGATAAAAAATTCAACGACACCACAAGAATATATAGCCACATTACTGAATCCTGGAAAAAAGAAACTTTTTCACCATGTTTGTAAGAGTATTCACATATTCAACCAGACAATTATCATGAACATATGTAAGCAACTACATCATTTTAATTTATGGACATTTAAATATCCAGTTCTGACTCTGACCTCCTTTATTTTCTGAATAGTGATAAATATTATTAATTACGTTTTCCTTCTCCTAATTAAACAGGCAGAGTAGGAAAACTGGAAAGCTGCATTGTGCTTTCCTTAGAGTGCGTTCAAAGTAATGGGAACAAATTACGTACTATGGAAACATGTCAAACTTTCTGAGCCGACATCGGTGATTCAAGAAATGTTTCTTTATGAAATTATCTCATTAATCTTGGACTGTCAAAATCTATTCTGCATTTTTCACAATCAGCCTTACTATGCTATTGAAAGTGTAGATAGATATCATGTGAGTGATAGCTCCCTGAGAATATCAATGAGGCCTAGATAGACAACACAACAAAGGTTTTTGTTATCAATCAAGAAATTAATATTTATTGAGTATCTGGATGGTGCTTTGGGAGTCAGAGTATTAGAGGAATTATACAATCCACACATGAAAAATATAAAGTTTTACTCCTTCCTTCCAAAAATATAAAGCTAAATAACTAGGACTGAATCATCTTCCTGGATGACAAAGAAGTCTTTTACCAGTCGACTGACTTGATATACCTCCTTATTCAATATATCACACAATAAAAAAACAATAATGCAGCACAGTGCATCTGCAATGGATACTCGGGCTATATTAATATTCACTGAATTATCAAACTAAGCCATGGTTTTATGTAGATACTAAGCCAGACAAAATCACAGTAATATATCTTAGATTGCTGTTTCTCAACACTGCCATTGAATAGTGTCAACACTGTATATAGTGAATAATCAAAATATTGTAGCTATGCATTGCCTTAGAAAAACCAAGTATCTGGTATATCAATAGTGTCAGAAATTTAAAGTAGATTCTACTATACAGCAAATGAGATCAGAGCATATGAAAGAGACAGCAGTCTCGGAAGATCCCAAAGTGCTCAAAATAGAAGCATAATAAGGTGTCTGTGTTGCTTATATAGAAATGTCCTGTTCAAAAAATCGTTCCTGAATAGATAGCAGTATATACTATCTTGAGTACAAGAAGCACTCTTGAAAGTATATAAACTTTGCCAAAATCCTTTCTCTTTTTTTTAATGAGTGATCCAGACAACCTGTTCACGTAACAGATATGGATATCAAAATTTCATAAATTTTTTGCTTTGTTCATAGGTACATTTTTAAGATGATGCTTCACCATCATAGAAAACTATTAAATCTAAATAACATGAGTAAACATTTGCCCATTCTTTTTCAGTTCATCTTACTGTGCCAAAAATCTTCAAGCAAACAAAAGTCTAATGAAACATGTGTTCATTAATCTCACTTTTTCATAGTTTAAATGATCCTGTACATTCAATTACTATCTGATTCTCTCTTCTTTTTAAAGAGAGACTTGTCAATTTTCATAGACATATATTTTGAGGAGGAAAAAAATAACAAGAGTATACCAAATATTTCCTGAATCCTGACTTATTCTTCATGTAAACTGATAAAATTTTCTGAGAAATGGTAAAGATAACGAAAAAGAAAATTAAAAATCTAACCCTTAAATAGTTTTAATGCAATGTCCATTTGGCATAAAGTACAGTTCAGGTTGAATGTGTCCTTACTGATTTTCTGTCTGGATGATCTATCCATTGCTAAAAGTGGTATTAAAGTCCCTTTCTATTATTGTATTGTTGTCTATTTCTCTCTTCAGATCTGTTAGTATTTGCTTAATATATTTAGGTGCTCCAATGTTAGGTGCATATATATTTATGATTGTTCTATCATCTTAAAGGACTCACCCCTTTATCATTAAGTAATGACCTTCTTTGTCTCTTGTTACCATTTTTGGCTTAAAGTCTCTTTTGTCTGATATAAGTATAGCTACTCCTGCTTTCTTTCGGTTTCCATTTGCATGGTATATCTTTTTCCATCCCTTCACCTTGACTCTATACGTGTCCTTAAAGCTGAAGTGAGTCTCTTGTAGGCAGCATATAGTTGGGTCTTGATTTTTACTCATCCAGCCTCTCTATGCCTTTTCATTGGAGAATTCAATCCATTTACATCTATAGTAATTATTGATAAGTAAGTACTTACTAATGCCATCATATTAATTGTTTCCTGGTTGTTTTGTAGTTCCTTTCTTCCTCTTTTGCTGCCTTCTTTGGAATTTTTTATTTTCTTTGGTGGTATGTTCTAATTTACTTCTCTTTGTCTATTGTGAATCCACTATAGGTTTTTGCTTTGTGTTTACCATGAGGCCTATATAAAACATCCTAGATATCAACAGTCTATTTTACACTGATAACAATTTAACATCAATCGCATACAAAAAAAAATTCTACCCTTTTACTACCTCCACTTTTATGTTTTAATGTCAGAATCGACTTCTTTTTATATTGTATATTAATTAACAGATTATAGTAGCTATAGTTATTTTTAATAATCTTGTTCTTTAACCTTTATACTATAGTTAAGTGGTTAACACACCACTATATTACAGTATGAGAGTATTGTGAATTTTACCATATATTTACTTTTATCAGTGTGTTGTGTATTTTCGTGTTACTAATTAGTGTCCTTTCATTTCAGCTTGAAAAACTCCACTCTGCATTTCTTGTAAGAGGGTCTAGAGGTGATGAACTCTCTCAGCTTTTCTTTGTCTGGAAAAATCTTTATCTCTCCATTTCTAAAGGACAACTTTGCCAGAGAGAGTATTCTTGGCTGGCAGCTTTTTTTTTTTTCTTTTAGCACTTTGAATATATAATCCCACTCTCTCATGGCCCGTAAGGTTTCTGATGAGAAATGCAGTGATAACATAATTCATGTTCCCTTTGAGGTTTCAATCTTCTTTTCTCTTGCTGCTCTTACAATTTGTTGTCTTTGATTTTTGAAAGTTTTATTATAATGTGTCTTGGGGAAGATTGTTTTAGGTTCAAATTATGAGGTGACCTATTAGCTTCATGGACTTGGATGTCCAAATCACCCCTCGTATTTGGGAAGTCCTCAGGCATTATTTCTTTAAATAAGCTTTATGTCCCCTTCTCCCTCTTCTTCTTCTGGAATTGCAATAATTCAAAGATTATTTCTTTTGATGGAATCCCATAGTTCATATAGGCTTTCTTCACTTTTTTCCTCTGACTGGCAATTTCAAAGTTCCTGTACTTGAATTGACAGATTATTTCCTCTGCTTCATCCATCTGCTGTTGATGCTATTATATTTTTCATTTCATTTACTGAATTCTTAAGCTCCAGAATTTCTGATTGGTTCTTTTTTATTATTTCTATATCTTTGTAAAAATTCTCATTTTATTTGGGTACTGTTTTCTTGATTTCATTGTGTTGTCTTTCTGTGTTTTCTTATGGGTCATTGTGCTTCCTTAAAACAGCTATTTTGAATGTTGTATTGGGTAAATCACGGATCTTCATGTCTTTGTGGTCAGTTACTGGAACATTATTGTGATCCTTTCGTAGTATCATGTCTCCCAGATTTTTCATTTTCATTGAAGCGTTGCATTGCCATCTTTGCATTTATAGTAACAGCTACATCCTCCAGGATTGGCTAAATGACTTCAGGACAAAAATACCATCCATCAGCCATGCTAGGGATTCTGAGGCTTTCTCAGACCTTCTATGGATATGCCTGCTCCATGCTTCTTGCTCCCTCTTGTGGCAGAATTCTTAAGCTAGTATGCTGTTTCTCAATCCTGGAACACACCAAGCTTGGTCATGATAGACTCCCTTTTGCTTTCCCAAGGGTGGAGCTAAAGCTCAAGTTTGTGGTCTCTCCCTGGCAGATTTGGGTGGGCTTTCTGTGTGTGCTCACTGCCCTTTTGGCAAAGCTCACTCTCACTACCACTGGGAATGTGCACAGATAACTGGCCAGAGGATGGGGCAGTGTGTGGGTGAGGCATGTAGGTTGCTGGGGATGCCCATGGGCCAGTTGGGGGGATCTGAGGGTGACTCAAACCAAGCAGCTCATGGGCAGGCTTCTTGATAGAGTTTGTTAATGCAGTTGTTAGGATCTGTGTCCTGTTAATGCCCTCTGAAAGTCCTCTCTCTCCCAGACTCTTCCTGTTCCCCATTCATGTAGCTCACAACTCAGTACTCTGGTTGGGTTGAGAGAGAATTGGGTCTCTTTGGCAACTTCCTGCAGAGCTGAGTAAGTCATACGCTGATGCACGTGCACTCCTTTTCCCCTGAGGGAGAAGTCACAGGATGAACAGGTGTCTCTTGGCACTGATCTGTGGCACCTTGGAGGAGAGGGGAGATGGGTAAAGTAAAACTGTTCCTCTTACCCTCTCCAATGAATTCAAATTAATATTTTTGTTTCTCCAACAGTGTGCTGAAATCCTCTGCTGGAAACCTGGGCTTCCACAAAGGCTTTCTCATCTGTAGGTGATTGGCTAAGAGAGTATTCTCTAGGGGCCCCTGGACCATGGCCAAAAGGGGCTGGAGCTAGTTCATGGGTAACTGCAGAGTCCACAGCCAGGACTGAGGTCTATGTGCCTATTATCTGATGTACAGGTGGGCAAGACTACTTGGGTCCTTCGGCATATGGCGCCGGATCGCACAGCTCCTACAAAGGAAATTTTTTCTATGGATGGATGACAAATTGTTGTTTTTGAGGCATGGATACAATGAGGGACATCTTATTCAGGCATGTTGCTGATGTGATTTACCTCCCCTTCACTTTCGAAGGATAATTTCACAGAATATAGAATTATGTTTTGTTTAGTTTTTTTTTTTTTTTAATTTCAACACCCTTGTCTCTTCTTGCTTGTATGGTTTCTGAGAAGTCAAATATAATTCTTATCTTTGTTCCTCTATAGGTAAGGTATTGTTTTCCTCTGGCTTTGTTCAGGATTTCTTCTTTATCTTTTTTTTTAATTTTTTGTTTATTGCAGTAACATTGGTTTATAACATTGTATAAATTTCAGGTGTACATCATTATACTTCTATTTCTGCATAGATTACATCATGTTCACCACCCAAATACTAATTACAACCCATCACCACACACATGTGCCGAATTATCCCTTTCGCCCTCCTCCCTCCCCCCTTGCCCTCTTGATTTTTATTAGTTCACATATGATAAGTTTAGATGTATTTTTTTGAGGGAGGGGACATTTATCTTGCTTGGTGTTCTCTAAACTTCCTGAATCTGTGGTTTGTTCTCTGAGATTAATTTGGGAAAATTCTCAGTCATTATTGTTTTAAATATTTCTTTTGCTCCTTTCTCTCTATCTTTTCCTTCTGGTATTCCCAGTACACATATGTTACAACTTTTGCAGTTGTCCAAAATTGTCCTGTTTTTTTCCATCTTTGTTCTCTTGGCTTTTCAGTTTTTGAAATTTCTATTGATATGTCATCAAGCTCAAAAATTCTTTCCTCATCTACATTCACTCTACTAAAAAACACATCAAAGGCATTCTTCATTCTGTTACAATGTTTTTGATGTCTAGCATTTAATTTTAGTTCTTTCTTAGGATCTCCATCTCTCTGCCTACTTTGCCATCTGTTCTTGAATGCTTTCTACTTTACCTATTAGAGCCCTTAGCATATTAATCATAGTTGTTTTACATTCCTGGTCTGGGGGAGTGACATCAGTATCGTGGTGGCATAAGACATCCCTTGTTTTTTGTCCCCTTCCTGAACAACAAAAATTCAGCATCCAGCCATGAACAAAAGTGCCTCTGTGGTTGTTATGGGACCCAGCACCATGTGCCTAAGGACCAGGGAGGAGTCTCACCCACCTATGCCTTGGGAATAGGCAGACAGACCACAGCAACATCTGTGGACCCTACAGGAGACTGTGAACTGGTTCCAGCCCCTCTCAGCCATGATCTGCGAGCTCCTGGAGAACACTGACTTGGACAGTCACCCATGAACAAGATAGCCTTTGTGGAAGTCCAAAAATGGTAACAAGAGACAAAGAAGGTCATTATATTAATAAAAGTGTGAATTCATCAAGAAGATAAAAAATCATAAATATATGCAACCAACATTGGAACACCTAAATATATTAAGCAAATACTAAGAGATTGAAAGGAGAAATAGACAACAATACATTACAATAATAGAAGGGGACTTTAATACATAACTTCCATCAAAGGATAGATCATCCAGACAGAAAATCAACAAGGAAATGTCAGACTTAAACCATACTTTAGACCAAATGGATCTAAGCGGTATATATAGAAAATTCCATACAACAGCAGCAGAATACACATTCTTCTCAAGTGTGTATGGAACATTCCCCAGGATAGATCACATGATAGGCCACAAAACAAGTCTTAGCAAATTTAAGAAGACTGAAATCATACCAAGTATCTTTTCTGACCACAACAGTATGAAACTAGAAATCAATAACAGGAGGAAAGCTGGAAAATTCACAAATACGTGGAAATTAAACAACATGCCCCTGAACAATCAAAGAAGAAATCAAAAAGATCAAGTAATATCTTGCAACAAATGAAAATGGAAACACAACTTATCAAAACCAATGGGATGCTCCAAAACTAGTTCTAACAAGAAAGTTTATAGCAATAAATGCCTACATTAAGAAATAAGAACTCAAACAACCTCACTTCATACCTTAACTAGAAAAAGAAGAACAAGCTAAATTAGCAGAATGAAAGATATAGCAAAAATCAGCAGAGAAATAAATGAAATAGAGATCAGAGACATCATAAAAAAGATCAACAAAACTAAGAGCAGGGGTTTTTTGGAAACATAAAATTGTTAAGCCTTTAGCTAGAGTAACTAAGAAAAAAAGAAGATTCAAATAAATAAGATTTGAAAGATGAGACATTACAATTGATACCACAGAAATACAAAGGATCTTAAGAGACTACTATGACAAAAAAATTGGATAACCAAGAATAAACAGAAAATTCCTAGAAACATACAACCTACCAAGACTGAGTCATATCACTTGTTGGCCTTTTGGCAAAGATCAAATGTGAAGACTGAATCTTGAAGAAATGGAAAAATCTGACCAGATCAATAATGAGCAAGGATAATGAATCACTAATCAAAAACCTTTCAACACATAAAAGCCCAGGACCAGATGGTTTCATTGGTGAATTCTATCAAACATTTAAAGAACAATTAATGTCAATCCTTTTCAAATTATTCCAAAAAATTGAAGAGGATGAAATACTCTCAAACTCATTTTAGGAGGCCAGCATTACCTTGATAGCAAAGTCAGATAAGGACACTACAGGAAAACTATAGACCAATATCTCTGATAAATATAGATGCAAAAATTCTCAACAAAATATTAGCAAAATCAAATTCTATTACACTGTCAAAGGATCATATACCATGACCAAGTGGGATTTATCTCTGGGGTGCAAGGATGGTTCAACATATGCAAATCAATAAATGTAATACACCACATTAATCAGAATGAAAGATAAAAATCATTATCATCTCAAAAGATGCAGAAAAAAATTTGACAAAATACAGTATCCTTTCATGAAAAAAAATGCTCAACAAATTATGTGTAGAAGGAGCATGCCTCAACATAATAAAGGTCATATATAACAAACCCATAGCTAACGTCATACTCAATGGTGAACAATTAAAAGCGTTTCCCCTAAGATAAGAAATGAGACAAGGGTGCCCACTCTCACTACTCTCATTCAACATAGTACTGGAAGTCCTAGCTAAAGTAACCAGACAGGATAAAGAAATAAAAGGCATCCAAATTGGCAAGAAAGAAGCAAAATTGTCATTATTTGCAGATGATATAATCTTATATCTAGAAATTCCTAAATCTACTAAAAAACTGTTACAGCTAATCAATGAATTCAATAAAGTTGCTGAATACAAAATCAACATACAGAAATCAGTTGCATTGCTATACACTGAGAACTAAATATCTGAAAATAAATAAATAATTTCATTCACAATAGTATCAAAAACAATAAAATACTCAGGAATACATTTAACCAAGAAGGTGAAAGATGGACACACTGAAAACTACAAGACCTTGATGAAAGAAATTGAAGAAAACACAAACAAATGGAAAGATATCCCATGTTCATAGATAGAAAGAATTAACATTGTTAAAATGTCCACATTACACAAAGCCATCTATAGATTCAATGCAGTCCCTTTCAAAGTTCCAATGGCATTTGTCTCAGAAATAAAAAAATAATTCTAAAATTTTTATGGAACCACAAATGACCCCAAATAACCAAAGCAATCCTGAGAAATAATAATAAAGCTGGAACATTATACTTCCTGATTTCAAACTATACTACAAAGCTACAGTTATCAAAACAGCATGGTACTGGCATAAAAGTAGACATACAGACCAATGGAACAGAATAAAAAGCCCAGAAATAAACCTCCACAATTACAGTCAATTAATATTTGACAAGAAATCCAAAAACACTCAATGCAGAAGGGATAGTCTCTTCAAAAAAATAGTGATGGGAAAACAAGACAACCACATGCAGAAAAATGAAATTGGACCCCTATCCTACACTACTCACAAAAATTAACTCGAAATGGATTAAAGACTTAAACATAACATGTGATACCATAGAACTCCTAAAAGAAAATGTAGGGATAAAGCTCCTTGAGAGTGGTCTTTGCAATGATTTTTTGGAATTGACACCAAAAGCAGAAGTAAAAATCAATCAAGTGAGACTACATCAAGCTAAAAAGCTTCTGCACAGCAAAAATAAAAAATGTACAAAATAAAAAAGCAACCTGTGGAATGGGGGAAAATATTTGCAAACCATATATCCGATAAGGGGTTAACGTCTGAATTATATAAGGAACTCACACAACTTAATAACAAAAGAAACAATCTGATTTAAAAATGAGCAGAGGAACCGGATAGTTTTCCAAAGAAGGTGTACAAATAGCCAACAGGTACATAAAAAGATCTCAACATCACTAATCACCAGGGAAATACAAATCAAAATCACAATGAGATATCACCTTGCACCTGTTAGAATAGCTATCATCAAAAAGACAAGAGATAACAAATGCTAGTCAGGATGTGGAGAAAAGGGAACCCTTGTCCTCCCTGTTGGTGGGATTGTAAATTTGTACAGCCACCATGGAAAACCAAATGGAGCTTCCTCAAAAAATTAAAAATAGAACTACCACATGATCCAGCAATCCTACCTCTTTGTTTCTATCCAAAAGAAATAAAAATGCAATATAAAAGAGATATCTGCACTCCTATGTTTATTGCAGCATTATTCACAATAGCCAAGATATGGAAACAACCTAAGTATTTGTCAACAGTTGAATGGATAAAGAAGTTGTGATATATATACAGTGGAATGTTATTCAGCCATGAGAAAGAAGGAAATCCTGCCATTTGCAACAACATGGATGCATCTTGAGGGCATTGTTGTTTTCCCCAACAGTTATCTCCATTTCAGGCAGATGTGATATTAAACAATTGTCACTGAATATTTTTGACAAACATGCTTAATGAAAAAACTGTTCACATTAGGTGAGCTCTGAGTTAGGTCAAATAAACAAGCCTTGTGACTGGGAGTTTCCCAGGGAACAGCCAGACAGATGAAATGATACCAATTCTTTTAAAAATGGGCCCCTGAAAGAGCTCCAATATCATTCTAATCCCTCTAGTGCCTCCTCGGCTGTTGGTTTTCACTGTGATTGCAGGTTGTTGGTTTTCAAACTACCAGGGAACTTGAGAATTGGGGGTAGGAATATGGGAAAGTAAAATGCTATAAAGTGCATTTTTCTTACTGATATTCCGTTGTTTATCTTGAATAAATGTTCCTCAGATTGTTGCAAGTCTTTTAATAATTACCAGAGTTCTGAAAAAGTTCATTTTTACAATTTTGACTAGTGTTCTTCTTGCTTTTATGGAGTTGAGAATTTTCAGAGTTCCTTACTCTGCCATTCCTGATGCTGTCACCTGGTATCTGTATCTTATTCCTCACCCAGTGTAGTTTAAAGCATAATATTCAGTTCCTGCATTCATCATTTCTATCTCACATGTATTAGTTTTCTCTTACTGTGTAACAGATTACCACAAGTATAGTGGCTTATAGCAACAGAAGTGTATCATCTCACTATCTTGTAGGTCAGAAGTCTTGCATGACTCAACTGGATTCTCAGCCTAGAGTGTCATAAGGCCAAAATCAAGGTTTGGGCTGGAATTTGCTGTTATTTGGAGGCTCTGGGGGAGAACCCACTTCTGAGTTCATTCTAGAATTGGCTGAATTCAGTTCCTTGTGGTTGTAGAACTGATGTTCCTGTTTTCTAGTTGGCTGTCATGCAGAAACTTCTCTCAGCAACTAAGGCTGTCAACATTCATTGGCACATGGTTTCTCCTTCTCAAGTCCACAATGGCAGATCAAATTTCTCTTGTGTTTTGAATCTCTGCCTTCATATTTTGCTACCAGCCTTATAAATCTGTCTTCCTTTAAAAGGGCTCAGGCCATTAGATTAGGCCCACCCTAATAATTTCCCTATCTTAACTATAATATGTATATATAGTAACCTAATCATAGGAGTGATATCATATGAGCATGGGATCTTGGAGGGCCATTTGTAGGATTCTGCCTACCACATCATCCAATTAAGAAAGTAATGTACAGGTACTTACCATGAAAATCATGTACACTAGACTGAAGCCCTTGAAAGCAGGGACTGCATTTTGTTTATATGTTTAGCCACAGTAGCTAACATAATGCCAGTCCCAGAGTAGGGTCTTCATAAGTGTTTGCTGGATGAATTGAATTCTTGACGTGATAATAAAAGAAAGCAAGAGCTATGAATTTAAGGGGTAGTTAAATTAATTAATGACTATAAATAAACAAAGAACATGATTATTTACTCAAGTTGTTTTTACTATAGTTAGAAATCAACCAAATGAAGTGTTCTATTTCATATAATATAAAAATAGGTGCTAGTAGATGTATAAATTGAACACATAGCTTACTCTAGGTAGCTAGACTTTCATTCAAGAAGTTAAAAATAAATTCAGCACACTATAGTTCATTATTCCGTAAGGCAATATTATAAGTTTTAATATTTTTGAAGTTGTATATTATTATATGAACCACTTAACAGTAATCCTCTTCTAAACATTCTACTTTTGTTGACTCTGCTTAGGAGTTTTTCCTAACTGCCAAACTTATTGATGTTATAATAAAATTTTCTTTGTGTTTTCTAAGAATTTAATTATTAGATTTGCAAGCATAGTTTGATTTGTAATATCTTTACTTATACTTGTAGCCTTTCTGGACATGCCTGTATTCTATAGTAACTGCCCCTACATGAGAAGCACATCCTACATCAAGCAGAATATTCTGGTATTTTTGGAAAAAAATAAAAGTACACCCTAAAAAACTACCCAAAAAACATGCAAAACATATACATGTGCAGATATCATATAGTGGATGCTGTGGTTTGCTGCCCATAACCTCCTCCCCTCCTCTAGAACTGAAACATTCACACTTCCAGCTACTCTGAACATTGGTGTTCAAAAGTTCTCCACTGCACTCCTTTCCAGAACTTACCGTAGGCTGAAAAGAGCTTCCATGCCTATGGTCACTGCCCTTACCAGGGGGCAGCTCACATTCAGTGACTGATTGATGGAACGCTATAAAAGTCTGATTTCACTCCTCTCAATTCAGGACAACTCTGAAAGGCCAAATCAATTCCAAAGTTCCCCATAGGATCATCTGAGCCCTTTATTGCAACTGCTTCAGTGTTCTTCTCTCCTTCTGTCCAATCCTGCTTCCTTTACATTCTAATATGTTTTTCCAGAGAGCATACTGCAATAAACTGTCTGAATCCAAAGCTTGACCTTCGAATCTGCTTCCCAAGTAGCCTAACCTGTAGCACCCCTATAGGTATTTATAAAGGATCAAATAGCTCAATCATCATCAAATTACTCTTACAATTTTAAAAATGTCTCTGTGTAATTTTGTTGTATAGGCTATCCTAGATGTTGGGTGGGAGTGTAGTCCCCATAACAATTCTAAGTCAAATGGAGCAGACTTAGTCCATGTATACAGGGAAGTAGTAGGTGGAGAAACCAAAATAATCCATTACACTAAATATACTAACAGAAAAACTGCACAACAAACTAAATTGAATATTATTACTGGCATATAGATATCTAGAGACAGTGTTGGAATTTCACCATACATGTGAATTTCCAAGAAATGCACAAATGTAGGGAAAGAGAAAAGTAAAGGCAGAACCTATTACATTTCTTTTTTATGTATCACCCAATTCTTATAGGCCCATCCTGATTCCTTACTCAGCTGATGCTCTCCACTGGCAAAATAGACCATCAGTACCTTTCAATCAGTAATAACTTTGGCATTGCACATAGTGTCTTTCATTTAAGTTCTCCAAACATAGGTGTCTATTGCATGTATCTGCCACATCCTATTATCCCACAGTAGATTGACTTAGTGATGATCTAGCACACTGTATGCTGACTAAATATTGATTTTTTCCATCCAATTTCCCTAACAATGGTTACCACCATATATCAATTAACTCCCAGTATCTTCCCATGCTTTTCTTTTCATCTCAAAGTCTAAATAATTTTCTATTATCAAAAATCCTTAATGACTTCCTTGTCTTTTCCAGCCTGAAAAGGCAATGAAAGAGGCACCAGAGAGGGGAAAAACAGCAGCCATTTCTATATCTCCTCTTCATACAGACATTATGGGGTTTGGTAATTCAATCACAATTCAATAAGGGAGAGATAGATTGTGTTCACAATTCCGCAAATGCTGTGTCCTAGATCTCATAGAAACTGTACCTTATCCTCTGGTCTTTTAAATTTAGAAATGAGGAGACTGAAGATAGCTTAACTGGAAGAGTTCACATCCCACATATCTCATCTTTTGCCCCAAAAAAACAGAGATGCAAAAATCAGTTGCGTTTCTATACACTGACAAGGAAATAGTAGAAAGAGAAATCAAGAATACAGTTCTATTTACAATCGCAACAAAAAGAACAAAATACCTAGGAATAAATTTAACCAAGGAAGTGAAAGACCTGTACACTGAAACCTGTAAAATATTGTTGAAGGAAATCAAAGAAGACACAAGAAATGGAAAGATATTCCATGATTATAGATTGGAATAATTAGTGTAGTTAAAATATCCATACTTCCTGAAGCAATCTACAGATTCAATGCAATCTCTATCAAATTCCCAAGGACATTTTTCACAGAAATAGAACAAACAACACTAAAATTTATATGGAACAACAAAAGACCATGAACAGCCAAAGCAATCCTGAGAAAAAAGAACAAAGCTGGAAGTATTATACTCCCTGATTTCAAAACATACTACAAAGCTATAATAATCAAAACAGCATGGTGCTGGCAGAATAACAGAAATACAGGCCAATGGAACAGAATTGAGAGCCCAGAAATAAACCCATACATATATGGAGAGCTAATTTTTCTTTTGTGTGTGTGTGTGTGAGGAAGATCAGCCCTGAGCTAACATCTGTTGCCAATTCTCCTCTTTTTTGCTGAGGAAGATTGGCCCTGAACTAACCTCTGTGTCCATCTTCCTCTACTTTATACAGGACGCAGCCAGAGCATGGCTTGACAAGCGGTGTGTCGGTGCGCGCTGGGGATCCGAACCTATGAACCTTGGGCCGCTGAAGCGGAGCACGCGCACTTAACCGCTACATGTGGACAGCTAATTTTTGACAAAGGAGCCAAGAACATACAATGGAGAAAGGAAAGTCTCTTCAGTAAATGGTGTTGGGAAAACTGGACAGTCACATACAAAAGAATGAAAGTAGACCACTATCTTACACCATACACAAAAATTAAGTGAAAATGGATTAAAGATTTAAAAGTAAGACCTGAAACCATAAAATTCCTAGAAGAAAACATAGGCAGTACGCTCTTTGACATCGGTCTTAGCAGTATATTTTGAGTATAATGTCTCCTCAGGCTAGGGAAAAAATAAACAAATGGGACTCCATCAAACTAAAAAGCTTCTGCGTGGCAAAGGAAACCATCAACAAAACAAAGAGACAACCCACCATCTGGGACAAAATATTCACAAATCACCTATCTGATAAGAGGTTAATATCCAGAATATATACAGAACTCATACAACTCAACTACAAAAAAAACAAACAACCGGATCAAAAAATGGGCAGAAGATATGAACAGACATTTGTCCAAAGAAGATATACACATGGTCAACAGGCACATGAAAAGATGTTCAACATCACTAATTATTAGGGAAATGTAAATCAAAACCACAATGAGATATCACCTCACACCCTTCAGAATGGCTATTGTTAACAAGAAATAACAAGTGTTGGAGAGGATGTGGAGAAAAGGGAACCCTCACACACTGCTGGTGGGAATGTAAACTGGTGCAGCCACTACAGAAAACTGTGGAGATTCATCAACAAATTAAAAATAGAACTACCATAGGATTCAGCTATACCACTTCAGTGTTTACCCAAAGAACAAGAAAACACTAATTTGAAAAGATATATGCACTTCTATGTTCATTGCAGCGTTATTCACAATAGTCCAGACTTGGAAACAACCTAAGTACCCATCAACGGATGAATGGATTAAGAAGATGTAGTATATATATACAATGAGAATACCACTCAGCCATAAAAAAGATGAAATCTTGCCATTTATGACAACATGGATGGACCTTGAGAGTATTATGCTAAGTGAAATAAGTCAGTTGGAGAAAGACAAATATTGTAAGATTTCTCTCACATGTGGAAGATAAAACAACAACAACAACAAACAAACATATAGAAACAGAGAATACATTGGTGGTTATCAAAGGGGAAAGGGGTAAAAGGGCACATTTGTATGGTGACAGATGGCAACTAGATTTTGGGTGGGAACACAATATAGTCAATACAGAGGTTGGAAATTAATGATGTACGCCTGAAATTTATATGTTATAAACGAATGTTACCTCAATAAAAATAAATTTACAGCCCAAAGAATATATATGGTTTCAAGTTAACCCAATCAATTCAAGCTCTTTTTTTTTTAAGATTTTATTTATTTATTTTTCCCCCCAAAGCCATAGTAGATAGTTGTATGTCATAGCTGCACATTCTTTCAGTTGCTGTATGTGTGACTCGGCCTCAGCATGGCCGGAGAAGCGGTGCCCCGGTGCACACCGGGGATCTGAACCCGGGCCACCAGAAGTGGAGCACACAATTAACCGCCAAGCCACGGGGCCAGCCCATCAAGCTCTTTTTAATTGTGTGTGTCCAAAATTATCTGATTGGCTTAAACTATCATATGTGATAAATAAAATGCAGATACTATGCAAACCTCAATAGAGTAGCACTTGGCCTTTGAAAACAGATTTGATAGCTTTATAAATATAGTTGTAAGTAAGAACCATTTAAATACATAAGCGAAATTAACCAACTCTCCCTAGTTTACTCATGTTCCACAAAGAATCAGTGGCAACTATTTATTGCACATAGAAACCTCCATTCACAAATAATAGTTATTTAATTACCCCCAAATATGTTGATGTAATATAAATTGGCACCACACAAATTTTTGAATATGTTTAGATCACTACCTCTCCATACACAGTTATAAAAAATGGCTAATACTGGTGCTACCTTCAAAAGGAACTTAATATACTTAAACATCTTTTAATTTATGCACCAAAGAATCACTTCTAAAATATTGCTTTCTTTCTACATCTTACCTTCATAGTTTTGAATCAGAATTCTTCAGTTTTATTTTGTATAATTTACTAGGTTTAAATGTACTATTTCTAGGTTCTAAATAGGGAAACTAAAACACATTTCAAGAGTTTCACAGTTCTAGATTTTATGTTTTTTTTTTTTTACACAATCCATTCAATTTGGTCACAACATTTGATCAATTGGTAACTTTTAAAAATGCAAAACAGGACAACTATGCTTGTAATAGTTTACATCTCCCAAATTGACCATAAAGCAAAATATATTGCTATTACCTGGCATCACAGGCAAGAAATGCCATATGCTCACAGTTTCATTTCCATTGTGTTGCTTTAATACAAAATCCTAATTCAATATATTTGTTGTTGCTTGTCACATTATCTATTATTATAGAGGCATGGGATAGGGACATATAGAGATAAATAAGGCATTTTTTGATTCAAAATATGAAAAACATTACAAGCTCTTTACAAAAACCGTACAGAAGAGAACTATTCTCAGGGTTACATTTTTAGATTCCTTAATTAGGGAGCTTTCCTAGTGTGGAACTCCCCAAAAAGACAAATTTATTGTAAACCTTTGGTTTATATTTGCCATTTTCAGTAGGCAATAATTATAACTTAGTCAATTAGACCATGTATAAATGTATCCACAGATTTCAATGAAAAATGAGGAAAAATAATAAAATGATAGACATTTAAAAAATTTTTTTTCTGGATTTCTGCTGAAGTGTAGGCCATGACTTGGAATACAAAGGTAGAGGAGGCACCGTTAGGATGAAATGAGATCCTCAATGGCTTTTATAATACTCATACCCTTTGATCTAATTTATTGTACATTTTAGAATTTATCTTAAGAAAAAACAATGTGGACAAATATTTATAAACAAGGCTTTTTGCAATGGTATTACAAAGAATATATAAAACTGAAAACATATTAAATACTCTACACTTTTGAATTTAAAAAAAGAAATTTTGGTACATCTATGAGATACAACACAAAAATAAAGTTGAAGAATATTTACTGATATGGGAATATGTTTAGCATGTCTTGTTAAGTGAAAGTTGGCAGAAATCAGCTCTTATAGTAAGACACCAATTGCATGAATGGATACTTACATAAGTACACAATAAAAAACTGGAAATATATAGCCTATTTTAGACATTTAAATGACTACCAATATTTTCAGTACTTTTCTCCTTCTAGGCACAAGGAAAGAGTACATCTCTCTCTGTCCCCGGAAGTAACACTTGACCATATAACTTGTTTTACCAATGGAATGAACAGTAATGACACTTGCTTTTTCTAGGCAGAAATATTTAGCAGCCAGTGCATGATTTTCCATGCTTACTTTCCCTGTCATCATAAACTTTGAAGTCTCTTGTGGAGAATTTAGTGTCCTAAAACTTTGTGGAGGCTCTATAAGTCTGTGTCCCTGAGTGAATACTCTAGGCATAGGCTCCCTGCTGATTGTTGTTTTACATTTGGCATGAGCAAGAAACAAACATTGCTGTTTTAAACCACTTATGCTAGCAACTTGTTTATTATTGTAAGATAATCTAGCATATCCTTACTGTTACACAGTAAAAAATATTTTTGGTGGATCCCTCTGCTTGAGACATTAAGAGTGATTTTTTCCTCTGTGTTCTTTTTCTGTTTTTTCCAAATATTCAGGATGAGCATAAACTATTTATGAAATAATAATCATGAAGTTTAAACATTAAAAGAAAGTGAAAAAATTGAGTTCTGCTTTTAACATTTATATAAAATGTATTTTAATAGATCACCAATAATCTCTTTATTAAAGTCAGTATTTCTAAAAAACATTTGATATATCATTCAAGAAAATACAACCATAGAATTTTGATAAGGAATCCTATGGATTATTGATATGATTAGTACTAAATTCTTATACAAAATTTTATCCTGATGATGTCCTACCTTTGAACGTTAATTGGAAAAATTAGAAAACATCAGAGCCTCAAGAAGCTCGAATTAAAATTATGAGGAGCCATCTAGTTCTAACATCTTCTATCAACATTAAAAAAAAAAAGCTTTCAAACATCTGAGATTATATTCCTCAAATATTCTTTGAAAAAAATAAGAGGAAAATATTCTATGAGAAAACAACATGCTTCCAGAAAGTAATATAACAGCAGTTATAATTCATTGATAGCTACTATGTGCCTAAGAACTAAATAAATGGAGAGATATCCATGTTCATGGTTAGGAAGACTCAATATTCTCAAGAATCAGTTCTTCCCAACTTGATGTATTCCCAATCAAAATCCCTGACAGTTAATTTATGGATATTGATAAATTGCTTCTAAAGTTCATATGGAGGTCTTACCCAGAATAGCCAACATAATATTGAAGGAGAAGAAAAAAGTTGGAGAACTAATGCTACCCAACTTCAAAATTTACTATAAAGCTACAATAATCAAGACAAGCCAGCCCTGGTGGTATAGTGGTTAAGATTTGGTACTCTCACCACTATGGCCCAGGTTTGTTTCCCAGTCAGGGAACCACACCACCCATCTTTCAGTTGTCATACTGGGGTGGCTGCATGTTGCTGTGATGCTGAAAGCTATATCACTGATATTTCAATGCCAGCAGGGTCACCCATGGTGGATTTCTCAGACTAAGACAGACTAGGAAGAAGGACTTGGCCACCCACTTCTGAAAAAAAATGGCCATGGAAACTCTATGAATAACAGTGGAGCGTTGTCGACATAGCACAGGAAGGTGAGAGGATGACACAAAAAAGATCAGGCAGGGTTCTGTTCGGCTGTACACAGGGTTGCTAGGAGTCAGAATTGACTCAACAGAGCACTAACATCAACAACAATCAAGACCGTGTGATATCGGTGAAAGACTAGACAAATAGATCAATGGAACAGAAGAGAGAGCCCAGAAATAGACTCACATAAACAAAGTCAACTTAGAAAAAGAAGCAAAGGCAGTACAATGGAGGACAAACAGTGCTGGAACAACTACATATCCACATGCAAAAAAAGATGAATCTAGACATAGATTTTACACACTGCATTAAAATTAACTGAAAATGGATCCCTGACGAAAATGTTAAACTCAAAACTATAAAATTTCTAGGAGATAACATGGGAGAAAACCTAGATGATCTTGGGGATGGCTATGACTTTTTAGATAAAACACCAAAGGCACAATCCATAAAAGAAATTATTGATAAAATGGACTTCATTAAATTTAAAACTTTCTGCTCTGCAAAAGTCAATGTCAAGAGAATCAGAAGAAAAGCCACTGACTTGGAGAAAATATTTGCAAAAGACACATCTGGTAAGGACTATTTCCTAAAATATACAAAGAACACTCAAAACTCAATAATAAGACAACAAACAGCCTAATTAAAAAATGGGCCAAAGACCTTAACAGACACCTCACCAAAGAAGACATACAGATAGAAAATAACCATGTGAAAAGATGCTCCACATAATCTGTCATCAGGGAAATGCAAATTAAAGCAATGAGATACCACCAGACACCTATTAAAATGGCCAAAATCCAGAACACTGACAACACCAAATGCTGACAAGGATGTGGAGCAACGGGAACTCTCATTCATCCCTGAGGGAAATGCAGAATAGCACAGCCACTTTGGAAGAAAATTTGGCACTTTCTTACAAAACTAAACCTACTTTTACCATACGATCCAACAATCGTGCTTCTTGGTATTTACCCAAAGGAGTTTAAAACTTATGCTTGCACACATACCTGCACGTGGATGTTTATAACAGCTTTTTTCATAATTGCCAAAACTTGGAGACAACTGAGATGTCTTTCAGTAGGTGAATGGATTAATAAACTCTGGTACATCCAGAGAGTGGAATATTATTCAGCTCTAAAAATAGATGAGCTATTAAACCATGAAAAGATGTAGAGAAACCTTAAATGAATATAATTTAGTGAAAGAAGCCAATTTGAAAAAGATATGTAGGGAAGAAAAATAATTTGCCCTCTACTCTTCTGAGTAACTCAAAATGGCTGCTTAGAATTCCAGCTCATATAGTGTCTTCAACAACAAAAAAAACAAACAATAAATTTCTTGGCAAGTGACAGGATAAAGGAAAGCAGTTTTAGGCTTCCAAGGGTGGCAAACTGTGGGAAGTAAATATACGGAAGGAAACTAACGGGGTAATGTTTACTTGCAGATTCCTCTGGTACCATCTCTGGGTTGAAAAGATTTTGTCTCCAGTAAAGGAAAATTTATATTCTGCCTTTAGGCAGAGATGGGGGAGCTTTTTCTGTTTCCTAATTGCCTTCAGCACAAAACAATTTTTATGTCAAAGAGGAATATTTTGAGGTAACATTCTAGTTTCCTTCAGCTACATAGTGTAGGATTCCAACTATACGACATTCTGGAAAAGGTAAAACTATGGAAATGGATTCAGAGGTTGCTCAAGGTTAGAGGGGAAAAAGGGATGAATAGGTGGGATACTAAGGATTTTTAAGGCAGTGGTACCATTCTCTATAATACTATAATGGTAGATACATGTTATTATACATTTGTCCAAACAGATAGAATGTGTAGGTTTCTTCACTCTTGGTGAAGATCACCAAGAGTGCACCCAAGTGCACTTTAATGTGGACTTTGGGTGATAATGATGTGTCAGTATAAGTTCATTGATTTTAATAAATGTTCCACTCGGGGATAGGATGTTGATAGAGATGGAGGTTATGCATGTGTGGTGACAGGAGGTATATGGGAACTCTCTGAACTCTCCCTTCAATTTTGTGTGAACATAAAACTTTTCTAAAAAATAATCTCTTAAAAAAGGTAAAATTTCAAGTAAAAAAACAATGATTCAGTATTTTCATAAATGGGTAAAGGATCTGAACAGGAATTTCTCCAAAGATATATAAATGGCCAATAAGCCCATGAAAAGGTACCCAACATGATAATCCATCAGCGGAATGCAAATCAAAACCACAAAGAGATACCACTTCATACCCACTGGCATGGCTATAATAAAAAGGCAGTCAATAATAAGTGTTGGTGAGGATGTGGAGAAATCTGAATTCTCATACACGATTGGTGATAATACATAATGGTACCACCGCTTTGGAAAAAAATCTTATAGTTCCTCAAAATTTAGACACAGAAGTACCTTATGTCCCAGGAATCACGTATTTATATATACAGTTATGCATCACTTAACAACGGGGATACATTCTGATAAATGTATTGTTAGGTGATTTTGTTGTTGTACTTACACAAACCTAGATGGTCTAGCCTACAACACACCTAGGCTATATGGTATAGCCTATTGCTCCTAGGATACAAACCGTATAGTATGTTATTGTACTGAATACCACAGGCAATTGTAACACAATGGTAAATATTTGTGTATATATACATAACTGAACATAGAAAAGCTACAGTAAAAAAATGGTATAAAACACAAAAAATGGTACACCTGTATAGGCACTTACCATAAACAGAGGTTGTAGTAATAGAGGTTGCTCTGGCTGAGTCAGTGAGTGAGCGGAGAGTGAAAGTGAAGGCCTAGGACATTACTGTACACTACTGTACATTTTATAAACACTGTACACTTAGGTTACACTAAATTCATGAAAAAATTTCTTTCTTCAATAATAAGTAAACCTTACCGTAACTTTTTTACTTTATAAACTTTTTAATTTTTTAACTTTTTGACTCTTGTAATAACACTTAGCTTAAAACAAACATTGTATAGCTACACAAAAAATATTTTCTTTCTTTATAACTTTATTCCATAAGCTTATTTCTATTTTTAAAAATTTTTTACTTACTTTTCAAACTTTTTTGGTAAAAACTAAAACAAACACACACATTAGCCTAGGCCTACACAGGGTCAGGATCATCAACATCACTGTCTTCCACATCCACATCTTGTCCCACTGGAAGGTCTCCAGGGGCAATAACATGCATGGAGCTGTCATCTCCTATGATAACAATGCCTTCTTCTGGAATACCTCCTGAAAGACCTGCCTGAGGCTCTTCTCGAGGAGGTGCCACTCTTTTCAGAAATATGTCCATGGTGGTTTGCTTGGTTTATTTCTGTTTTTCATCTTAGATTTGTTTGTAAGCAGATAATGGACCACGAACATTCCTCTCTATTAATGAAAACATTTTGTTGTTGGATCCATGTTTCCAAACTTTTTAAAAAGCTTGTTGAGGTCTGCAAAAGCTTCTGCTAAACCCTTTACTGTGAGTTTTCTTGGAGATTCTTCTTCTTTTTCTCCTCCTGCTGTTTCCTTTTCTCTGGCCTCTTCTTCAGCTATGCGTTCCTGTTCCAGTTCCAACAACTCCTCATTAGTCAATTCCTCAGGAACTATCTGCAGGAGCTCCTCAAGGTCACCCTCATCCATACCCAGGTTAAAGTTGTTTGCCATCTCAACCACAGTCTTGTTGATTTTTGCAACCTCCTCATCCTTGGCAAATCCTTTGAAGTCATAGATGAACCTCTTGAGTGTCTTCTTCCAGACGCCATTCATACACTCCTTGGCGACACAACGCCAAGCCCAAGCCATGTTCTTGATGCAGTCCTACATGCTGTAATCCTTCCAGAATTGCATCAGTGTCCTCTCAGTTGCAACAACAGCCTGGGCAAAAGTCCCTCTCGGGTAGTAGCCCTTAAAAGATGCTATAACTCCTTGACCCATTGGTTGGATCAAAGAGGTGGTGTTTGGAGGGAGAAATACCATTTTGATATTGGGTTGAAGATCACCTATAAAAAGAGGATGTCCAGGAGCATTATCAACAGAAAGCAAAATCTTGAAAGGTATGTTATTCTCCAAACAGCACTTCTCCATTTCTCTGGCACGGCAATTGAGGAGGGCACCTTGGAAAAAGAGGGTCATCCATGACTTCTTACTGCTCCTGTAGTACACCCCCAATGTGTGCTTATTGATATGCTTGAACACTCTGGGGTTCTCACTGTGCCAGATCATAAATGGTTTCAATTTGTAGCCTGCAACATTGCCCCCAAGCAAGAATGTTTTCCTGTCCTTAAAAGCCTTAGAAACCTGGCATTGACTTGGCCTCCTTATTGATGAAAGTCCTTTCAGGCATCCGTTTCCAGAATAGGGAGGTTTCATGCATATTGAATATTTGCTTTGCCAAGTAATTTTCTTCCACAATCAGCTTATCTAGAGTTTCCAAAAATTCTTCAGCTGCCTTTACATAAGCACTTGCAGACTCACCACTCACTTTCACACTATATAATGAATAACGATTGTTGAATCATTTAAACCAACCAGAGGTAGCAGTAAATTCAACATCATAATTGGGTCCAGCCTTTTCTTTCAATATCATAAACTTTTTGCTTTGGCCATGATTGTCATGGTGCTGAGAGAGAGATCCTTCTGCGTCTGGTCTTCAATACAGGTTATTAGAGGTTTCTCCATGTCTGATATAGGTGCTTCTCAAATTTCTGTTTGTCTCATTGTCTTTAAAGATTTTATTTATTTATTTTTTCCCCCCAAAGCCCCAGTAGATAGTTGTGTGTCATAGCTGCACATCCTTCTAGTTGCTGTATGTGGGACGCGGCCTCAGCATGGCCGGAGAAGCAGCGCGCCGGTGGGAGCCCGGGATCCGAACTCGGGTCGCCAGCAGTGGAGCGCGCTCACTTAACCACCAAGCCACGGGGCCGGCCCATGTCTCATTGTCTTTAATGAAGCAGATCCTTTAACAGCTTCTGTCACTTTGTTCTTGTTCTTCAAGATTGTAGCTAGGGTGGAATGGGACATGCCTGACTGGCGAGCAATTACCATCACTGACTTTCCACCTTTGTAGTCCTTAATCACTTTTAATTTTGTTTCCAGGTCAATCACTTAACGTGGCCTCTTACTGGCAATGTTAGCAGTGGATTTTGTATGCTTAGGGGCCATGATGAACAAAACAACATGAGATTAAATCAAGCATAAGAGAAAATGGTGTAATCAAGAGATGCGGTAAACATGAGATGTAGGAGGTTGCTGCCAGTATAACATAACATACTGCTTTACAGTAAACTTTCTTTTATAAGTAGAAAGAGTACTCTAAAATTATGGTAAATAGTATAGTATAGTAAATATATAAACCAGTAACATTGTCATTTATTATCATTTTCAAGCATTATGTACTCTACGTAATTGTATGTGTTATACTTTTATATGACTGGCAGCGCAGTAGGTTTGTTTACACCAGCATCACCACATACATGTGAGTCATGCATTGTGCTACAATGTTACAACAGCTATGACGTCACTAGATGATAGGGATTTTTCAGCTCCCTTATAGTCTAATGGGACCACTGTTGTATATGCGGTCTGTCATTGACCAAAATGTTGTTATATGGTGCATGATTGTTATTGGTTAGTTACCTCCTGTATATTAGACTTTGTCAACACTGTAGTAAAATGTTGTGCCATAAGTATATAAGCTACAACTTGGAATCCTGAAACAATGATTAACATTTCTTCATCCTTTGTCTGATGTACCATAGTTGAGCTGAAATATTTTATACATTGTACCTTTTGCAACCAAATCACATATTATTTTTTGAATGTGTGAAATTTCCCTAGTTTTTCTCTGCTAAACATGTAGATGTATCATACTAAATTATTTCATTACTCAGCATCTTGTTTAACATACTTTTTTTTAACTTCAAATCACCTTTGCTAACTAATGAAGGAATGAAAGAACCTCACTGTATAAATATTTATAGTAATATTACAGTGAGTTTTAAACCATCTTTCTATAGTGTTAGATACTTAAGGTTTCTGATTTCTCTATTATTTAAAAGCTTTGAAGCCATGAGATATTCAAATTTGAAATCTTCTATTCAGAGTTGATTTCAGAACCCACAAACTCAAAACCCTAAGGCTACAGGAACATGTAGTATGTAAATGAGTGAAACCGGCTATGTGTAAGATCCAGTAGAGATTAGTGGAGACTGGTAAACTGAAGGGCACATGTCTTGTTTAATGGTGGAATCTCCTACCTAGCCCCAATCAATTTTTGTCATGTGGGGATGAAGAACCAGTGTTTCCAGATATTTTTATTTTTCAAGAGAACCCTCTACTCTGGATTTTTATGTGAAATCCTTAATTTTAAAATGCTGGCAAATAAGACAAAAACATTTTATAATGTATGGGTCAAGCAAACATATTTGTGACAAGATTTGGTCCATCAGGTCATCATTTTCAAAGTCATCTCTAGACAAAATTGTTAGGTACACCAAGTTAATCTTTGGCAACTCTTGTCCCTTCTTTGCATTGGAATACAATATGGAACTCAATGTTTCCTGCAGGATGACAAGAATAGAAGAAAGAGCATGGAACTTACTTCTCTTTCTAACTCTTTTTTTTTTTTGGAGGAAGATTGGCTCTGCGCTAACATCTGTTTCCAATCTTCCTTTTTTCCTTTTTTCTCCTCAAAGCCCCAGTACGTAGTTGTGTATTATAGTTGTAGAGTTGTAGCGCTTCTATGTGGGATGCTGCCTCAGCATGACTTGAGCGGTGAGTAGGTCCAAGCCCAGGATCCGAACCAGCGAACCCCGGGCCGCCAAAGCTGAACGTGTGAACTCAACCACTACACCACTGGGCTGGCCCCTCTAATTCATTTTGGCTCTTAGTCTTTTAGGGTCTTTGTATCTGTTTCTATAAAATGAGACCATTGGATTAAATATTTTCAAAGACTTTTTCAGCTCTAAAATCCTATGACTCGCAACTTCTTCAAAATCAAAATGTATCTATACTATTTTTCCTTTATCAGACTATTTATAACTGGAAGGTAAAACTTTCCTCTGGTAAACTCATTCCTGATCATTTTTACCTTTCCCAAATAGCAGATTGCCTTAATTTAATGAATTAACTTGATTCCTTTAGGATTGAAGGTTGTTTTGGGAATGTCTAGCACAGTGACACTCTAGTCAGGAGATGTTTCTTGTTCAGATATTCTTGTAAGCACTTACCAGCATACATTAAAGTTTTGTTCTATTTCAAGAAATTCTTAAGATTTACAAGGAAAAAAAATCACATACAAGTAAAGTGAGATTTTGACTAATTATCATAGATTGTGAGTTCCCAATGACTGTGTCCTGTGACTTGCAATTTTATCCCTCATCTGACTGTGCATATTAGGTTCTCAATAAATGTTTATTGAACTGATTTTCTGTAAGTCATCTCTAAATTAGTCCATACAAATTATTGAAACTTCTATTCATTAATCATATTATTACCCACCTACTATGTGCCAATTTGTGATATACTGTAACTATATCACAGTGGGAGCACAATCAATGCTAATCTACTTATTTATTTTAATGCTACTCTACTGATTTATTTTTAGCCTTCTCTTTCCCTCACGGCAAAGAAGTATAGTTTCTTTTCACTCTAACATGAACAATATTTCATTTTTACTGTTGCTTTTTTTTTCCATTCCAGAGCACATACCCTTTCCAGAAGTAGATGCAATCAGCCTTTCTCCAACTTCCCTTACCTCACTTCTAGGCATTCTAAGAAATGTATACATAATCATATACAGTCCCTTATTTCTATTGAGTCCTTATGTTCCTTGATAAATGTAGCAAACACAGGAAAATGTGTGTACTTAACAGCTTTGTGACCTTAACAAAAAACTAAAGTGCCATGAAGGTCAGGCTTAGATTTTCAAGAAAGCAGAGATGAACATTTTCACCTGAGTTTCCAAAGCTTTCTGTCACTTTAACTATGACACTTATTTAGCATCCTAGGTCCCAGGAGATGAGTGAGAAATCCTGACTGACTTGCAGCATCAGATTTTTTTTGCCCTAGGTCTTCTTCACCTCCAGCCCTTTCCCAAGATAGTGGTGAGAGTATGAAGCAATTAGAGCAACTCCTATTTCTGGGACTTGATAGGCCTATGATACATTTCCTTTTCTGTCCCCTTTGTGGGATCACACAACCACAGCTGACATTTCTTTAGGCATTTCTAAAAAGCAATGGCAGTTTATCAAGTGGCAATTCAAATCATAAAACTCTCTTAAAAACACTCAAAGGAGAGAGGACAAGGTTCAGAGGGAGGAAGATAAGAATTTTTTGCTTCTATTCAAGTGATCCATTGACATAGTTATTTGTGGAGTATATGTACTAGTAAACAGAAGGTTGCTATTATCCTTGGTTTTGTACGTGTGTGTATTATATTAGAAAAGTATGTATTTCAAGTCTGCTTTATTTACATACAAGCACCTTGCTCTTTTGTTTTTGTTATTAAACTGCTATTTATTGAACACTTATTGAGTACAAGGCCCTGTACTAAGTACTTTAATCTTAACATCAATATTTTGAGTTAGTTATTATTACTCCCATTTTACAGAAGAGTAAACTGAGGTTTGGAGGAGGTGATTAATATACTTATCGTACATCTAGTAAGAGGAAAAGCCAGAGTCTATATTTCTTTACGTTTGACTCAAAGAACTGTACTTTTCTACCACTGCACAACACTGCCTCACTGTGGTAAAGTTGAGCATAACAATGATAGCAAACGTGAAATAGACTAGTGAAACTTTGAATTTAAAGATAACTTCTCTTGAATCTATCATTATGCAATATGAATTATCACTCAATGTTCCTGTTTTACATATTAATATAAAGCAGCGTATCTAGAAAGACAACTTCATTTTTGCTGGAGGAATATTGATATGCTAAGCTTAAAAATTATGACCCAAACATCTTTTGAAGATTCAAAGCTATTGAAACCTTTTGGGGGTGCTCTATTGTGTCCTAATTAAGGCAGAATGAAAGGGAGGTCCTAAAATTCCCAAGGGGTCGAAAAAGTACTATTAAATAAAAATGATAAGATTAGTTGATGATAGCCACATTGCTGTCAAATATAAATGCTATTAAAAATAAATATTTTGGGGCCGGCCCCGTGGCTTAGTGGTTAAGTGCGCACACTCCGCTACTGGCAGTCCGGGTTCAGATTCCGGGCGCCCACCAAGGCACCGCTTCTCCAGCCATGCTGAGGCCGCGTCCCACACACAGCAACTAGAAGGATGTGCAACTATGACATACAACTATCTACTGGGGCTTTGGGGGGAAAAAAAGGAGGAGGATTGGCAATAGATGTTAGCTCAGAGCCGGTCTTCCTCAGCAAAAAGAGGAGGATTAGCATGGATGTTAGCTCAGGGTTGATATTCCTCACCAAAAAAAAAAATTTGAAAAATAAATATTTTGCCAAACAGAAAACCAGATCTACACATTTTTTGCATAAAAGCAGAACTATTCCTATGCCCGGGCAAAAGAGGAGGATCGATGTCTTGGTGTACTTGCTTTGAAGGGACTATATTAAAAGACAGAGCTCTCTCATCTATTTACCAAAGTGCCTGAGAAATGCCCCTCTCTTCTGGGAGACAGGAGACTTGAAACCATGCTCATGCTTTACTATATTTGCAAGATTGGGTCAATCAGAGTCACTCATCTAGAAATAACTCAAGTAAGAGAAAGTAAACTCTTGGAGGGATTGAACACCATGAACTGGAAACAGTTGGAAAAAGAGGACTGAACAAATTTCAGCTCCTTCCCATTTGTGCTGCGATCCAGGACAATGTGGCAGTAGCAGCTTTGTCTGCTCTTTTGACAGGAATATTGATTGATTGTGATAAATATGATGGACAGCACTTGATGGGAACCAGGGGGTCCTTAGAAACTAGGTTTGGCTCTCATGGCAATGCTATAAAGTCAATCAGCTTAAATGCATTTCTAAAGAGGTTGTTTTTGTCCATATCTGGATATAAATACTAGAAAGAAGAGGAGAAAAGTTAACATTATTATTTCAGATTTTCTTGTTGAGGTGATGATAGTTATTAATACCAAACTTCTTGTTTATGTGTTTCTGATGGGACTCTGACACGGCCAGTCTGTCTTTTGGGGAAACATACTCTTCAGAGACATCAAAAAAAAGCTCAGTGAGATGTAAACACACTGGAAAGAGTCAGAGACAGGGTCAGAAGGAGGAGCATGAAACACTGAGAAACAGCTTCCCCACCCTACATCCTCCACTGTTCTTACTAGTGCAGAACTTGAGGTTTGGAAGATGGGATCAGGGGTTAGAAGATTACCTTCAAAGTTAATGCAAGTTTTTTGTTTTTTTTTTAACATGTGGTGCAGGATGGAGAAATGGAACGGTGGCCACTTAGGCTCCAAAAATATTTGTAAACAGCTGTCATAGCAGTGTGTGTGTCTCTTAAAACAAAGCACTATCGATTACTACAATAATTCACCTATACTGAAAGTGAACTGCCAAATATCGCTTTTAAGAGTAACATATAAAAGTGCAAGCCATTTCTCCCTACTGCTCTTTTATAGTGGCCATCATGCCAAAGCTTCTGAATTCTCCATTGCTTTAAGAGCACATAGGTCTGAAATAACATAGCTGTACTGCAAAATGCCCAATGTAAATATAGGATAAACTACTTTAATGTAATTTAGCCTGGAATAGCAAGAAATAGCTGTTCTTTGATATTTGCACGTGCGATTCAGAAGATTCTGATCAAGTCAACTTTTTCTCAATAGGAGATATTCAAATGTCTACAAACAATTGTATTAATATCAATAATTCCACAAATGCCATGTTATGCCAGCCCTTAATGTAAAAATGTATATATGAATGTAAAGGCTTATGGAAGCAACTTCCTATTACTTATACTTTCTGGTGCAAAAAGAAAGACTGAAATATTTTTAAATGGAAACACATAGAGAACAAAGGGTCACATATGAGTTCCATTTTTAGTAGCTTTTCATTTTTATTGAAAAACACACAAGCAGAAATAGGAAAATTCACATAGAAACAAGTAAGTGCATGGATTCTTTCCGCAAATATTTATCAGTTGCTGGTATGTGTCCAGAAATATACTTATCACTACGAAGAATGCATGAAAGGATAGCCTAAGTGGAGACAAGCAGGTGCAGCAACAAGAGGGCAGGGGATTGACTATCCCAGTGGATAACTCCCCAGGTAAATGCTAAGGTAAGCAGCAGTGTGGTAGTGGAAAGAGCACTGGTTTGGCACTTAGGTGAGTTCCTGTGTGTTCTCAGTCTAGTTCTGAACTGGTGAACTGGTAACTTTGGGCAAAACCTTAGGCAAAGAATTTAGTTACTTTTAGAAGAGATGACTAGGAGGAAGAAGGAAATCCATTTTTTAGAAACATAGTCTCAAAGAAATTGAGTCCCAAGAGTCATCCTGTACAATCTCTTATTTCTGTATAGAAATTCTTTCTATGACATTCCTCATATATGGTCATTAGTTATTTGCTTGAACAATTGAGGAAAGGAACTTGCTATCTAAAAGACGAACCAATCCATTTGTAAAAATGCTCTGATTGTTGGAAAACTGTCCTTATATTGAGTCCAAACTAAAAACCCCTCAGGTTATATTGTGCACCATCACATTTTCAAGTGTGTGTGTGTGTGTGTATAAACAGAAATGAATAACTTTACGTTAATCCTTTTCATTAATCACTTCAGCCTATCAAGGCGATTCTGAAGCATAATTCTATTATGTAATAGTGACTGTGCATTTTAGTTGTATATTATTCACAAATTTAATAGGCTTCTCTTTATGTCATCATTGAATTCACCTATAGAATCTTGACTGACATGGAGAAGGACAGAGATACACGAGATACTACCAGAAAGATCATTCTCCTGGTTGTTCTGTGTTCTGGAGAGCAGCCCATGAGACTAAATGCCTGCCTCTATGGTTTGCAAAAATATGCCATGCATTTTATCTTTTGTAATAATTGAACCAGGAACAGGCTCCATAGACAATGGTAATTATCTACAGCAGCACTCTCAACCCAGTAACTTGTGAGCCATATACAGTTTGCTTAGCTCTCACATTGCTAAGAAGTGAATTAATTGTTAACATGGTGACCAGCAGACTCTAAATTGGCCTTGTTGAACAGCTCTGTCCAAGCGGGGCAATTTATATTCAATGGTGACTAAACAGCTTGATCTGAACATTGATCTTGAGGCATTTTCAATGTGTGATATAGAATGGGACAAAGAAATGTAAATAGTAGGAAAAAAACAGGGTAGATAGAGAGGAGAGATGTTGAATTATGAATTTGGTAAAGTTACTAGTGTAGGCAGCAAGAGATACTCACTTTTCAGGAGTTGGCAATATGATACAGTGTCACTTGAGCAAGCTACTATTAGTTCACAAAAGCTATTTGTGTAATCTGAATGATCATGAGATATTTTTCCAGCTATCCATAAGGATAGCAAAATTAATTGCAAAAATGCTAAAATATTGCCTGTGATATTTTTACTTTCTACTCTATGTTTCAAATAAACTATGTTTCAAATAAACCCATCAACTGAGATATCCTGATAACTCTGAACCTTATAACGTGAAAGGGCCTAACTAATACACTGCATTTTGTTGAATGGCATCTGAATAGTGAAAAATAATGAGAATGCATATTTTATTAGGATGTTTATACTAATTTTACAATTCTCAAAATAGTCCTGAAAGATAGGGATCATTCCTCTTTTTACAGATGAAGAAACTAAGGTTCAGAGAAGTTAAGTAACTTGCTAAATACAGATTACACAGAATTAAGGGATAAAAGTGGGACCTGAACCTAGGCAATTGACCACAAAGTCTACACATTTGTGCTCTGTGTGTGTGTGTGTGCATATGTACACTTTCTCTGGTTACAATTGCAGACAACACTCGTTGAAAAAGCGAAAGTACAGAAAATTATCTTGAACAGAAGAAAATCATCCATGATTCCAATATTCATATTGCCACTTTCATACAAGTTTTATAAGCTTATTGATTATATCATAATTTTGTTTTATTTGTGTTCTTTTGCATTGGAAAGGTTTCCATATTTAATTCATTAAAGTTTAGGAAATCCTCATATAGAACTCATACAAAGATTGACCTTTATTGTTTAAAAATATGTTTATAGCTTTATTTAAAATATTTAAAGTTCTAATCCAAATGTAATTTAATTTGTTATACAATTTAGGCTAGCCTCTAAATTGATTTTTGCAAAATTAATTTTTCCAGTATTTTTCTTTTCATCTCTTAGTGATGCCTCCTTGAATCTTTACAATTCCCATTAAGCAATATTACCTTTTAATGGGAATTGATTTTTATTGAGCATTTTCTATGTGCCAGAAAAAAATATTAGGTACTTTAATATATTATTTAATCAGCACAGAAACCTTTAAGACGAGCATTACTGTCACCAATGTACAGATAAGGAAATTGAAGACAAGAGGATTTAATTAACATCCCCAGAATCAAATGGCTAGTAAGCTTCATTTCAAACATTCATATTTTTATTTTCCAATGTTTGAGTGTTTTATACTATTCTATGCTTTCATTCCCATTAGTATCATAAGAAACTTTGTTAAAACACTGGTGGAAGAAACATCTACTCTTTTCAATAGTTTTTCTTGGTAGGTCAATGATATGATGACATCAACAACCTTATCATCATCATCATCTTCATCTTCATCAACAACAAGAAATGAAGTTAGCTTTGTGAAAACCAATGAGCCCAGGATGGTGTGTAGTGATTACAGCTTTACTGAATCATAATAGTGATACAATGTCTAGTATTTGGAGCATGCTTAGGACTCAGTTAATGGTTGTTGGATAACCAGATGAAATGTCTGAATACCATTTGAACATAAGGGTATAGAGGAAGGTGATTGTTTTGCTTTGTTGGTTTTAGCTGGCAATAAAGGAAGTTTCTTTGTACTGAGATCTGATGTTCTGAAAATCAAAGCATCTTCAGCAGTGCTCCCAGTAGAGTGTTCTTTGTCACTGCCAAAATTTTGGTTTGCAACCTCAGGAGTTCCCTCAATGAAATCTGAAACTTGCTCCCACACACAGAGGACAAGGAGAAACCAAAGAAAGAGGCTGCCCTTTCCAGATTGGTAGGTGGCAGTTTTAATAAGCAAGGGAACTCATACATGAGACTTGTCTTGGGTGGCCACAAGATAAGTTGATTGTTGCACCTGCCTGTCAGAATCTTAAAAGTTTATATAGAAGCCTTAATGGGGTTTGGTCACATATACAGTCTAGATGGTCTCAATACCATCTTACTCTCTCAAAGCTGCATCCTTGAAGCCACTCCTAGTGTGGGAAGAGTGGGTGGAACATACATTGCAAGAACAGGGGAGGGAGTAAGGAGCCTCGGATTGCCTGGGTCCGGCTCACAGTCCAGCTTTGGGTCAACCTGTGGTTACATCCTCTGAATGACCTCCTCCAACACACAATCCTTTCCAAGAAAGAAGAAAAACAAAGGGATATTTTATCTTCTCCTTTTGTAAGTCTGTAGTAAATTTTAGCCAATTGTCTCATGTTAAGTTAAACACATCTTATCAGTCTATATTGCTAAAAGAAAAGAGTCAATGGAAAACTGGAGAGACATAAAAAGCATTAGATAAATGATGTCTTCAAACTATTTTTTTTTATTTTATGACTAAAAAAATAAAGCATTTCCAAGAAATTCAATAAAAATCACATTTGACTAAGAGCAAATACTTCTTTGACCAAAAAGTCAATCAATGTGTAGTCAAAACTTTTACTAAAGGTAGAATCAATAGATATACACTTAAAAGGTGGCTTAGAAAAACTCATACTGAAATGAACATAAGGCAGATAAAATAAACCATACAGAAATGTAACACAGATAGTTGGAATAACTATTCCACACGCTTTATACCTGTTGTCCTGTATAGGGCTTTTCTACTCTATAGATCAGAGTAGTCAAAAGGTTGGTGGCCTGCCAACCAGGGAGAGTCCCCCAATGAACTTCGTCCATGAATACCTAAAATATATTGCAAGAGGGAAGGTTGAAGAGATGGAATATCCTAAATTTTTGAAGGCATTTCATGTTAGATACCAATCCAATTTTGGCCAATATAATGGCTTTAATGTTAATTTAGACATTTTGAAGATAGTACCTAAGTATTGAGCATCACATTTATTAAAGTATAGACAATTTGACAGCCTTAATAATCTAAATTAGTAGACAAGCTTTGAGTTTGTTTCCTCCATTACATTTCTTAAGAATCAAGCTCTAATATTGTCACAAGCATCATTAATTGTTCAAATATTCTGTAAGTACCTTTCCGTGTTAAGTCTTGGGGAACAAAGTGATATAAAATGTGGTAAACCTGGATGACATTATGGTAAGTGAAATAAGTCAGTCACAGGACAAATACTGCATGATATCACTTACATGAGGCACCTAAGATAGTCAAACTCTTAGAAGCATAGAATAGAATGGTGGTTTCCAGGGGCCAGGGGGAGGGGGAAATGGGGAGATGCTTGTCAAATGGTATAAAGTTTCATTTGTGCAAGATGAATTAGTTCTAGAGATTTACTCGACAGCATAACGCCTAAGTCCATAGTACTGTATTATGCACTTAAAAATTTGTTTAAAGGGGAAATCTCATGTTAAGTGTTCTTACCACAATAAAATAGGATACAAGGAAACTTTTGGAGGTAATGGATATGTCTATTACCTTGATTGTGGTGATGGTTTCATGGGTGTGTGCATATGTCCAAATTCATCAAATTCTATACTTTAAATATGTGCAGTTATTTGTATATCAATTTTATGTCAATAAAGCTGTTTAAAAAATGTAGTCTCTTCTGTGACAAAACTCAAAATCTGGTTGAACAAACCCTGCACATACATAAAGAGATTAACTATAATGCAAAGAACCAAAAAGTGCTGTGGGCCAAAAAGTGTGGTAGGTGATAAATGCTATTAAGAACTCAAAGAGGGGATAACTCAAGAAGTCAAGGATGCTCTGGGAGCACTTAATAGAGAAGAAAGTCTAGGATTTACAGGCAAAAAAAGTTTAAAGAATACTCACCTACATTTTTAAATTCAGTTGGTCTGGTATCTATATTTATGAGTTTTTCAAAATTTAACATGTGTAAAATTGTGCTACCACTTTTATTAATTCCACTTTTTTATTTTTTACTTTGTTAAGATAATTCACAAGACATAAAATTTACTATTTTAAAATATAAAATTATGTGGTTTTCAGTATATTCACAGAGTTTTGCAACAGTCACCAGCATCTATATCTAGAACATTTCATCATCCCACCCCCCAAAAATGGTACTCATCAGCAGTCACTTCTCATTCTCCCTCTCCCCAGCCCTTGGAAACCACTAATCTGCCTTCTGTTTCTATGTCTCTGCCTATTCTGGAGATTTCATATAAATGAAATCATACAAGATGTGGTCTTTTGTGACTGATTGTTTTTACTTGTCATAATGTTTTCAAGTTTCACCCAAAATGTATAATTCTTTTTATGGCTGAATAATATTGCATTGTATGGGTATACCACGTTTTATTTATCCATTTATCAGTTGATGGACATTTGAATTGTTTCCACTTTATGGCAATTATGAATAATGATGCTATGAACATTTATGAACCAATTTTTGTGTGGATATGTTGTCAATTCCCTTAGGTATACAGTCTTGTGCGGCATAACGATGTTTCAGTGAACAACATACCACATATATGACAGTGGTCCCATAAGATTATAATAAGGCTGAAAAATTCCTATCACCTAGTGATATCATAATCTCATGGCTCAACACATTACTCACGTATTTGTGGTGAGGCTGGCGTAAACAAAACTGCTGGGCTGACAGTCATATAAAAGTATAGTACATATGATTAGGTACAATACATAATAATTGATAATGATAATAAATGATTATGTTACTGGTTTATGTATTTACTTTACTATATTTTTATCATTATTTTAGGGTGTACTTTTTCTACTTATAAAAAAGTTTACTGTAAAACAGTATGCTGTGTTACGTCAGCAGCAGCCTCATGCATCTCGTGTTTACCCTGTCTCTTGATTGCATTATCTTCTCTTGTGCTTGATTTAATCTCATGTTGTTTTGTTCATCATGGCCCCTAAGCATACAAAATCCACTGCTAATGTTGCCAGTAAGAGGCCATGTCGAGCGATTGACCTAGAAAGGAAATTAAAAGTGATTAAGGACTACGAAGGTGGAAAGTCAGTGATGGTAATTGCTCGCCAGTCAGGCATGTCTCATTTCATCATAGCTACAATCTTGAAGAACAAGAACAAAGTGACAGAAGCTGTTAAAAGATCTGCTTCATTGAAGGCAATGAGACTAACAAAAATTTGAGAAGGGCCTATATCAGACATGGAGAAACCTCTAATGACCTGGCTTGAGGACCAGACACAGAAGCATATCCCACTCAGCACTATGACAATCACGGCCAAAGCAAAAAGTTAATGAAAAGTGTATAGTGTTTACAAAGTCTACAGTACTGTATAGTAATGTCCCAGGCCTTCACATTCACTTACACTCATGCACTGCCTCATCCAGAGCAACTTCCAGTCCTGTAAGCTCCATTCATGGTAACTGCCCTAGACACGTGTACCATTTTTTATCTTTTATACCATATTTTTACTGTACCTCTTCTATGTTTAGATATGTTTAGATACACAAATACCTTTGTGTTACAAATGCCTACAGTATTCAGTACAGTAACATGCGGTACAGGTTTGTAGCCTAGGAGCAATAGGCTATGGCATATAGCCAAGCTGTGTAGTAGGCTATACCTTCTAGGTTTGTGTAAGTACAGTCTATGATGTTCTCATAAGGACAAAGTTGCCTAAAAACACATTTCTCATTGTTAAGTGAGGCATGACTGTATTAGAAGTATACAAGTACAGGCAGAGATGGCTACCTCATAATCTAATGCTGAGATCATTGACTAAAATAAATAAAAAAAATAAATAACTGCACTAGCCATTTCTTTTGTCTACATAATGTTACACAACTGGCTTGACTACTTTGAAAAAACATTATGTGTCTGAAATGACCTGATATTTTGGAATCATATTTGTAGACCCCTATGGAATTATATTTTTATCAGAAATAGTAGACTTTTTCTATTTAGTATTTGTTTTTGATCTTTTAGGCCAAATAATTTAAGAAGGAAAAATTATTTCATGTATTCTTGGCTTTAGTATATCACCATTTCCCCACCTCTGCTGGAAATCTGCTTTTGCATTCCTGTTTTCCCATAATTGATCTCTCCTTTCACTGACTTCCTCACTCAACGTATATAGACTGTTTACTTCAAAACAGAAAGACAATGGGCAAATCAACTATGTATGGTGAAATCAAATCTCCTAGTACAAAGTATGTTCTGCCCTCCATAAATAATACATAATTATCACTATAATAAAATATATAGGTTCAGCTTTTATTTTCCCTTGTACGGATCCTCCTTTGGACCTGATTAAGTACAGCTTGAGAGCCATTATCTTGAAAATAAAATAACTGGAGCCACAGCAAACTTCCAAAGGGACATTGGAATAGTTTTCCTCCTTGTAATTAAAAGGTCTTTCCTAAGGTTGCACTTAAAGTGTAGAATTATTTTCTGTTCAAAGTAATCCCACTTTGAGTGTGACAATGTTTTGTTTTTGTTTCTGTTTTCATAGATTCCTGAAAACTACTTTGCAAGTTGGTTTGGAAATTCTGAAATTGCCCACTGGAGGGCCCTTGAGTTAACTGGAATATCACAATTGTGATGGATCTTTGTTCAAGTTCTAGAAAATCATGCAAGGTAAACTGTAGAGAATTTGCAAGAGTCCCAAACTAGATATTTTTAATATGTTGTTTTATTTTCCATATTTCTCTTTAAAATAACCTTCCCTTTTCCCAACGTTTTCTTTGTAAACCTCATTATGACCTTGCTGCAGCAAAAATCCTTATGATAGGAAAGTTATGAATATCTACTGTTTAATAGCTCTAACATTCCTCTAGCCATTTTCTATGCAGCCACTGAGTAATAAATTTAGCTATGTTAGAACCTTGGACATTGAATGTACACCATTTAATCTTCAAATAACTTATTTTGTAACTGGTTAACAGTATTCGGCAGGGAATTATGGTGCTCTAAGCAATTTCTTCCATATTAAAACAGATTATATCAACACAAAAATAAAAGGCTATCCTAATATATTCTCAATATTTCCAAAAATCAAGCTTGAAATAAGGATGGAGACTATTTCCTAACGATGTTTTATGATTTGATGCTTTTCTTAATGATCATGTTTATGACCATATGACAATCAATAGGGATCAATTGACCATCGCTATGTGGAAAGACTTGGATTGAAGAAAGTATCTTTGCCTTCATAAAATTTAGATTCTTATTGGAATATTTAGATGCACATGGAGGTGTGCACATACCCATAAAATTAAATAAGATCATAGTATGAAAAATAATTCTCAGAGGTTCAGTTTTTTATTACAGCATCACTGAGGGATGATAATTCAGTCTCTGATGGATAATTCCAAAACTGAAGCACTTACCATCTCATAAGATGGCTCATATCTGTGATTTTTTTAGAGGATATCTGTCTTTCATGCTAAATTATAAATTTAATGTTACATTCCCAACACTTAATAGTGCCTGAAACATCGTATGTACTAAATAAAATTTTGATGAATGAATGTACTGTTTTTTATCAAATCAATAGTTTTCCTCTGCAATTTCCTTTCCTAGTATTACCTAGATTTGCTCTCTGGACAAATATAGAACTATCCTGGCCTCTTTTATATGATAGAACTTTAAATATTTGAAGCCAGTTCTTAAAATAATAGAGTTCCAAAAATGAAAGAGTTCCCTGATTTTCAAATTAGGGTACTCAGCCACCAGGATATGTGCCAGGCCACAAAGAAAGCCATAAGAGAAATAATGCTATACTGTTCTACAAAATCTATTCAAAAATTGTACATGAAAATATTTTTCTATTAAAATACAGTTACAAGGTGAACTGGTGTGGGAAATTCACATGAATTTGTCAAATAAGAAATTTCAAAGAAATGTCATATTTGAAGAGGGTTTCTGTCATATACTCTGGTCTACAGAGAAATCATAGCTATTTTCTTTACATGTTATGAGCCCATTGGTAGAAATTTGTGAGAAGATAGTTTTAGCTGACTGCTGCATTTTATCAATGAGGAAGCTGACATTCAGAGAGAGGAGGCAACTTTACAGAAGTCACAACATATATTAATGGCAAATCCCTGACTAGAATCGTGTGTGTGTGACACACTTCAGGTTTTCTCATTGTCCAGATTATCCTCCTGCCCATAAATCTCTTAAAACATGTTGCTTCTCCAAGTTATCCTTTAAATTGCCAACAGAAATTTGTTTCTAAAATACAAGTCAATATATGAAACTCTCTTTTCAAAAACATTAAGTACCAGAAAGTATGGAAGTGCTCAAAAACCAAAAGGATGGGGGCATGTTAAAGGAGCGTGCTCTGCTTTGGCAGCCCAGGGTTCACCAGTTTGGATCCTGGGTGCAGACCTACTCACCACTCATCAAGCCATGCTGAAGCAGCATCCCACATAGAGCCACTAGAAGGATGTACAACTATGACATACAACTATCTACTGGGGCTTTGAGGAGAAAAAAGGAAAAAAGGAGGCAGATTGGCAACAGATGTTAGCCCACGGACAATCTTCCTCAAAAAAAAAAAAACCTTAAAAAAAAAAAGGAGCATGAGAGCCATCCTGAAAAAGCTCCTAATAGCCAAAGCTGAAACAAATCAAGCAACAAGTTAAATAACAAAGAATTGGTTATAACTCAAAATATAAAATAAGTATGCATGAGTTCATAAATAGATGAGTAAATAAATAAATGAGAGGAGACAAATCTTCCTTATGGAACAATCCCAAATAATATGTGTAGATACATCTCCCTCCAAGAGGTGGAGACTAACTGCCTTCTTGAGAGTGGGCTGGATATTGTGACTCGCTTTCACAGAATAGAATAGAGAAGCCTGTAGAACATCACTTTAAATAAGAGATGAACACTAGTATTACCACTGATGTCACAAGGATATCATATACCCTCTTCTATGGTATGATGAGAAGGCGAAGTCGGTATTCTTTGCCAAACCCATAACCTCAGTCTTATTATGAGAAAAACATTAAATTGAGGACATTGTATAAAATGGCTGACTAGTATTCCTGAAAACTGTCAAGGTCATCAAAAACAAGAAAATAAATCTGAGAAACTGTCACAATCAATAGAAGCACAGAGAGCCAGCCCTGATGGCCTAGTGGTTAAAGTTTGGCATGCTCTGCTTTTGTGGCCTGGGTTCAGTTACTGGATGCAGAACCACACCACTCGTCTATCAATAGCCATGCTGTGGTGGCGGCCCACATAGGAGTTACAACTAGAATATACAACTATGTACTGGGGCTTTGAGAAGGAAAAAAAAAAGAGGGGAGGTTGGCAACAGATGTTAGCTTAGGGTGAATCTTTCCCAGCAGAAAAAAAAAGAAAAGAAAATCACAGGAGACATGATGACTACATCTAATTTGGTATCCTGGATTTAATCCTGGGATAAAAAAAGGACAGTAGTTCTGGTGAATGATGTTGATAATAGGGGAGGCTATGCATGGGTAGGGGAAGGGAGTATATGGGAAGCCTCCATACCTTCCTCTCAATTTTGTTGTAAACCTAAAACTGCTCTAAAAAAAGTCTTTTAAAAAAAGGACAGTAGGAAAAAAGTGGTGAAACCAAAAAATGTGTATCATTTAATTAATAGTAATATATCAATGCCAATTTCTTAGTTTTCACAAGTGTATCATGGTAATGTAAGATGTTAACATTAAGAGAAACTAGATGAAGAGTATATGAGAATTATTTGTATTATCTTTGCAGATTTTCTATAAATGTAAAATATTTTTAAATACTTATTTAAAAAAAAAAAACTTGGTTAGAGTGACATCAGTAATAATGGCAGAGTACAGAATTCCAAGGGCTTGTCCCTCCACAGAAATACTAAAGGAAATGAGCAAAAACTGTCAGAATCAACTTGTCAGAACTCTGGGAAATAGTCAAAGATCTACAGAAACCAAGTGAATGCTCAATCAAGAAAAGGGTGACTTAAATATGATAGGAGAGCTTTGCAGCATTTTAACTTAGCCTTGCCCCACGTCCCTCTCCTGCATGAGGGTGATTTTGAAGATGAGAGTCCATGTTCCTGGTGCAGTTACCTGGCTCTGATGACAGCAGAACAGATCTTGTGCCCAAAAAATTGTATTTCTGTTTCAAACTGCCAGGGGTTTCCCTGAAGGACTGAAACAGGACATTTGTATTTGTTTCTTCTAACTTGAAACTCTCTCAGGGCAGAAAAGTAGGTAAGCATAGAGAATTCCTCAAAAACACTGAAAGGCAAATGAGCAAGCTGCTGCTTCCAGTGGCAAAAGATTAAGGTTGAGGCAAACAATAAGCTAACCCACGCCTGAGAGGTAAAAGCTGGAGAGAGAGTTACTTTGGAGAAAAAGGGCTTTGAGAAGCACCTGCATATAAGGGGGAATCTAGAAATCCAGGCAGATGCCCAGGGAAGGACACATGCTCAGAAAAGACCTGAGAAAATTCTAAACTTTTATGTCCAGCTGATCTTTAGGTTCAGCGTCAGCAGGAAGTGAAAGTTAAGGCAGTGTTGGAAAGGACCTGACTAAGCTTTGAAACACTGTCCCAACACAGAGTCAATCTGCAATGGTTGGTAGTGTATTTTCTTTTCTTCTTTTTTATTTTTTCTATTTTTGTTTGGCTCCATGCATTTAAAGATATCTTTGTCAAACCACTAGCTGACTAGAAGCTAAAGAAACAGAGACTGCAGAGACCACACACAAAAAGAATACAGTCTTGAAAAAGTAGTTTTGAAAAATCACTAAACAAGCAAACAACTACAACCCACAGCAAGGAAGAACAATAACCCTAAGGAGAGGAAGAATCTGATTTTCAGAGTGACCATATTATAATATCCAAAATGTCCAATTTTCAATAAAAATTTACAAGGCATAAAAAATAAAGTATGCCCCATTCACAGAAAAAAAAAAGAAATTAACAGAAATTGACTGTCAAAACAGAGACATTGTAGTTACTAGGAAAAGACTAAAGTAACTGCTGCAAGTATGCTCAAGGAGCTAAAGAAAACCTTGTACAAAGAACTAAAGGAAACCAGAAGAATGCTTCCTCAATAAAAAGAGAATAACATTAAAGAGAAATTATAGAGATAGAGAAATTATAAAACAGAACTAAATAGAAATTCTGAGACTGAAAAGTATGATAACTGCAATAAAAATAAATCACTAAATGGTTTCAACAACAGATTTGAGTAAGCAGAAGAAAGAATCAATGAACTTGACGGTAGGTAAATTGAAATTATCCAGTCTGAGGAACAGAAAGAAAAAATAATGAAGACAAAAGAACAAAGCCCAAGAGACCTGTGGGATACTATCAAGTATACCATCATATGCTTAATGGGAGTACTGGAAGGAGAGGAGAGAGAGAAAGGAACAGAAAGAATATCTGAAGAATTAATGGCCAAATACTTCCTAAATTTTATAAAGATATAAACTTACACATCCAAGAAGCTCAACATACTTCAAATAGGATAAACATAAAGCAATCCACACTGAGACACATTATAATCAAATGGTTAAAAGACAAACAAAGAATCTTAAAAGTTGAAAGAGAGAAGCAACTTCTCATGTACAAGTGTTCTTCAATAAGATTAACAATATCTCATCAGACTTTGGGTACCAGAAAGCAGTATGATGACATGTTTAAAGTGTTGAAAGAAAAAAAAATTTCATCAAAGAATTCTATTTCTGGCAAAACTACCCTTCAATCACGAAGAGAAATTTAAGGCATTCCCAGATAACCAAAAGCTGAGACAATTTGTGGCTAAGAAATCTTCCTTACAAGAAGTCCTTCAGACTGAAATGAAAATATATTAGACAGTAATTCAAAGCCATATGAAGAAAAAAAGAACAATTGTAAAAGTAACTACATAAGTAAATATGAGACAGCATTATTGTATTTCTGGCTTGTACCTTGTTTTTTCTTATGGTTTAAAAGCAAAATGAATTAAACAATAATTATAGATCTATGTTAATGAGCACACATTCTATGAAGAGGTAATTTGTGACAATAAAAACATAATAGGGGAGAGATGAAGCTGTATAAGAGAAGAGCTTTTTGTATACTATTTAATGAAGCTGAGTTAGTATTAACTCAAACTACATTCTTATAAGTTTAAGATGTTAACTGTAATCCCCAGATCCAGAGTAATGACTAAAAATATACAGAAAAGGAACAAAGAAAGGCATGAAAAAGGTATACTGCAAAAAAATTAAATAAACACAAAAGAACTTAGTTAGATAGGAAGTGAGGAATTAAAAATTACAAAATGTATAGAAAACAAATAGCAAAATGGCAGAAGTCCTTTATTAGTAATTATGTTAAATGTAAATGGATTAAACACTGATTAAAAGACAGAGATTGACAGAATGGATAAAATAACATGAGCCAACTATATGCTATCTAAAAGACACTCACTTTATATACAATGTTACAAATAAATTGAAAGTGAAAGATGGAAAATTATATTCCACGCAAATTGTAACCAGGAAAGCAGAGATGGCTATACTAATATTACACATAATAGACTTTAAGTCAAAAAGTGTTACGAGAGACAAAGAAGAACATCTTCCATTGATAAAAGGATCAACTTATTGAGAAGATATAACAATTATAAACATATACATACGTAATAGTGCTCCAAAGTATATGAAGCAAAATTTGACAGAACTGAAGTGAGAAATAAATCAACAATTCTACAATGATAATTGGAGATTTCAATAATCCATTTACCTTAATGGATGGAACAACCAAATAGATGATCAGTTAGCAAATAGAAGACTTGAATAACACTATACAGCAACTAAACCTAAAAGACATAGACAAAACCACTCCATCAAGAAAAAGCAGAATAAGCATTCTTCTCAAGTGCACATGGAACATTTCCCATGATAGAGCTTGTGGTAGGCCACAAAACAACAATAAATTTGAAAAGATTAAAATCATGTAAGTTATCTTCACTGACAATGAATTTTGTTGAATGAAACTAGAAATCATTATCATGGGAAACTTGGAAAACTTACAAATATGTGAAAATTAAACATCACATCCTTAAACAAGAAACAAGTCAAATAAATCACAAGGGAAATTTGAAAATATTTAGACACCAATGAAAACAAAAACACAACACACAAAAACTTATTGGATCCAGCAAAGTGCTCATATGGAAATATACACTGTAAATTACTTTATTAAGAAAGATGAAAGATTTGAACCCAATAACCTAACTTTATACCTTGAGGAACTAGAAAAAGAAGAGCAAACTAAACCCAAAACTAGAAGTTGATAAAATAATAAATATTACAGCAGAGATAGAGAAATTAAAAAAATGAATCAATTAAACCAAAAGTTGGTTCTTTCAAAATATCAACAAAATTGATATCTCTTTAGCTTGAATAATGAAGGAAAAAAAGAGATGACACAAATAATTAAAATAGAAATGAAAATGGAGACATTATTACTGACCTTATAGAAATAAAAATGATTATAATACTATGAACAACTGTAAACCAATAAATTATATAACCAACATGAAATGGACAAACTCCTGGAAACACACAAATTACCAAAACTGACTCAATAAAAAAGATAATCTAAACACACCTAAAACAACTCTAGAGATTGAATCAGTAATCAAAAACCTCCCAAAAACCAAGAGCCCAGGACTATATCACTTCACTAGTGATTTATTCCAAGTATGTAAAGAGTTAACATGACTCCTTCTAAACATTTCCTCAAAAATAGAAAAATAGATAACATTCCCTATTTATTCTATGAGGCCAGTATTACCCTGATAGCCAGACAGGGGCATAACAAGAAAAGTAAATACCAACATCCCTCGCAAATATAGATACAAAATCCTCTACTAAACACTAGCAGAGCCCAACAGCATATTAAAAGGACTATATATCATGACTAAGTGGGATTTATCCCAGAAATGCAAGGGTGATTCAACATTTGAAAAATCAATGTAATACACAATATTAATAGAATGAAGGAAAAAAAAACACACAATGATCTCAATTGATGAACAAAGCATTTGACAAAATTCAACATACTTTCATAATAAAACCACTCAAAAAATTGGCAATAAAAGGATCCTTTCTCAACATGATAAAAGTATTCATGAAAAACCCACAGCAACACTGAGGAAAAAAAGAAAGTTAAAAAATGGCAGTAAGTACATACTTATCAATAGCTACTTTAAAAGTCAATGGACTAAATGCTCCAATTGAAAGGCATAGGGCGGCTGATTCTATAAAAAAACAAGACCCATATATACGCTGCATACAAGAGACACACTTCAGACCTAAAGACACTCACAAACTAAAAGTGAGGGGATGGAAAAAGATACTCCACGCAAATGGCAATGAAAAGAAAGCTGGGGTAGCAGTACTCATATCAGACAAAATAGACTTTAAAACAAAAACAGTAAAAAGAGACAAAGAAGGGCATTACATAATGATCAAAGGAACAATCCAACAAGAGGATATAACAATTGTAAATATCTATGCATGCAATGTAGGAGCTCCTAAATGTATAAAGCAATTATTCACAGACATAAAAAGAGAAATACACAGTAACACAATAATAGTAGGGGACTTTAACACGCCACTTACACCAACAGATAGATCATACAAACAGAAGATCAATATGGAAACATTGGCCTTAAATGACAACTAGAACAGATGGACCTAGTAGATATATACAGAACATTCCATCCAAAAACCGAAGAATACACGTTCTTTTCAAATGCACAAAGAACATTGCCCAGGATGGATCACATATTAGGCCACAAAAAAGTCTACATAGATTTAAGAAGATTGAAATAATACCAAGCATCATTTCTGACCACAATGGTATGAAACTAGAAATCAACTATAGGAAGAAAATCAGAAAAGCCACAAATATGTGGAGATTAAACAAAATGTTACTGAACAACGATTGGGTCAATGAAGAAATCAAAGGAGAAATCAAAAAATACCTGGAGACAAATGAAAAAACGACATACCAGAATTTTTTGGAGACAGCATAAGCAGTTCTAAGAGGGAAGTTTATAGCAATACAGGCCTATCTCAACCAAACAAGAAAAATCTCAAATAAACAATCTAACAATGCACCTAAAGGAACTGGAAAAAGAAGAACAAACAAAGCCCAAAATCAGTAGAAGGGAAATAATAAAAATCAGAACAGAAATAAATGAAATAGAGACAAAAAAAAAAGAAAAAATTAATAAAACCAAGAGCGGTTCTTTGAAAAGATAAGCAAAATTGACAAACCTTTAGCTAGACTCACCAAGAAAAAAAGAGAGAAGGCTCATATAAGTAAAATCAGAAATTAAAGAGGAGAAATTACAACGGACACCTCAGGAATACAAAAGATTATAAGAGAATACTATGAAAAGCTATATGCCAACCAATTCGACAATCTGGAAGAAATGGATAAATTCTTAGAATCATACAACCTTCCAAAACTGGATCAAGAAGAACTAGAGGGGCCAGCCCTGTGGCGCAAGTGGTTAAGTGCACGTGCTCCGCTGTGGTGGCCCAGGGTTCACTGGTTCAGATCCCGGGCTCGCACCGACGCACCGCTTGGCAAGCCGTGTTGTGGCGTTGTCCCATATAAAGTGGAGGAAGATGGGCATGGATGTTAGCCCCAGGCCAGTCTTCCTCAGCAAAAAGAGGAGGATTGGCAGATGTTAGCTCAGGGCCAATCTTCCTCAAAAAAAAAACCCAAAGAAGAAATAGAGAATTTGAATACACCAATCGCCAGTAAGGAGATCAAAACAGTAATCAAAAGCCTTCCCAAAAATGAAAGTCCCGGACCAGACGGTTTCCCTGGTGAATTCTACCAAACATTCAAAGAAGTCTTAATACCTATCCTTGTCAAACTCTTCCAAAAAACTGACACGGGGGAAGCTCCCTAACTCATTCTATGAAGCCGACATTACCCTGATATAAAAACCAGACAAGGACAACACAAAAAAAGAAAATTACAGGCCAATATCACTGACGAACATCCATGCAAAAATCCTCAACAAAATACTAGCAAATCGCATACAACAATACATTAAAAAGATTATACAACATGATCAAGTGTGATTTCTTCCAGGTATGCAGGGATGTTTCAACATTCGCAAAACAATCAATGTAATACATTACATTAATTAAATGAAGAATAAAAATCACATGATCATCTCAATAGATGCAGAGAAAGCATTTGACAAGATATAGCATCCATTTATGATAAAAACTCTGAATAAAATGGGTATAGAAGGAAAGTACCTCAACATAATAAGGCCATATATGAGAAATCCACATCTAATATCATCCCCAATGGTGAAAAACTGAAAGATATCCCCTTAAGAACAGGAACCAGACAAGGATGCCCACTCTCACCACTCCTATTTAACATAGTACTGGAAGTCCTAGCCAGAGCAATCAGGGAAGAAAAAGAAATAAAAAGGATCTAAATTGGAAAGGAAGAAGTTAAACTGTCACTATTTGCAGATGACATGATTTTATATACAGAAAACCCTAAAGAATCCACCAAAAAAATTTTAGAAGTAATAAACGAATATGGTAAAGTTGCAGGATACAAAATCAACATACAAAAATAAGTTGCATTTCTATACACTAACAACGAAGTAGCAGAAAGAGAAATTAAGAATACAATCTCATTTACCATTGCAAAAAAAAGAATAAAATACCAAGGAACAAACTTAACCAAAGAAGTGAAAGATCTGTACACTGAAAACTATAAAACATCGCTGAAAGAAATTGAAGAAGACACAAAGAAATGGAAAGATATTCCGTGCCCTTGGATTGGAAGAATTAACATAGTTGTCCATACTTCCTAAAGCAATCTATAGATTCAATGCAATCCCTATCAAAGTTCCAACAACATTTTTCACAGAAATAGAACAGAGAATCCTAAAATTTATATGGAACAACAATAGACCCTGAATAGGTAAAGGAATCCTGAGGAAAAAGAACAAAGCTGGAGGTATCCACTCCCTGATTTCAAAATATACAAAGCTATAGTAACCAAAACAGCATGGTACTGGCACAAAAACAGATACACAGATCAATGGAATAGAATCGAAAGCCCAGAAATAAACCCACACATCTGTGGAGAGCTAATCTTCGACAAAGGAGCCAAGAACATACAATGGAAAAAGGAAAGTCTCTTCAACAAATGGTGTTGGGAAAACTGGACAGCCACATGCCAAAAAATGAAAGTAGACCCTTACCATACACCATATACAAAAATTAACTCAAAATGGATTAAAGATTTGAATGTAAGACCTGAAACTATGAAACTTCTAGAAGAAAACATAGGCAGTATGCTCTTCGACATCGGTCTTAGCAGCATATTTTCAAGCACCATGTCTGACCGGGCAAGAGAAACAATATAAAAAATAAACAAATGAGACTACATCAAACTAAAAATCTTCTTCACAGCAAAGGAAACCAGCAGCAAAATGAAAAGGCAACCTAACAATTGGGAGAAGATATTTGCAAACCATATATCTGATAAGGGGTTAAACTCCAAAATATATAAAGAACTCATGCATCTCAACAACAAAAAATTAACAACCCAATTAAAAAATGGGCAAAAGACCTGAACAGACATTTCTCCAAAGAAGATATACAGATGGCCAACAGGCACATGAAAAGATGTTCAACATCATTAACTATCAGGGAAATGCAAATCAAAACTACAATGAGATATCACCTCACCCCCATCAGAATGGCTATAATTAACAAGACAGGAAACAACGAGTGTTGGAGAGGATGTGGAGAGAAGGGAACTCTCACACACTGCTGGTGGGAGTGCAAACTGGTGTAGCAAGTATGGAAAACAGTATGGAGATTCCTCAAAAAATTAAGGATGGAACTACCACACGATCCAGCTATTCCACAGCTAGGTATTTATCCAAAGAACTTGAAAACACCAATGTGTAAAGATACACGCACCCTTGTGTTCATTGCAGCATTATTCACAATAGCCAAGACTTGGAACCAACCTTAGTGCCCATCAAGGGATCAATGGATAAAGAAGATGTGGTATATATACACAATGGAATATTACTCAGCCATAAGAAACGATGAAATCCAGCCATTTGTGACAACATGGCTGAACATTGAAGGTATTATGCAAAGTGAAATAAGTCAGAGGGAGAAGGTCAAATACCGTATGATCTCACTCATTAAGTAGTAGATAATAACAACAACAAACAAACACATAGAGACAGAGATTGGATTGGTGGTTACCAGAGGGGAAGGGGGGAGGGAGGAGGGCAAAAGGGATAATTCGGCACATGTGTGTGGGGATGGGTTGTAATTTGTATTTTGTGGTGAACATGAGAACATGATGTAATCCATGCATAAATGGAAATATAATGATGTACACCTGAAATTTATACACTGTTATAAACCAATGTTACTGCAATAAACAAAAAATTTTAAAAAAAAGGAAGAGTGGAATAGAGTAGAATAGAAAAGGGTAGAGAATATCGGAGTATATCTCACTTTGTTAGAACAAATATTTTGTGAAACACTTTTTTCCCTTATAAATTTATATTTTTGTGTAGTATATGTGTACTTGCTCACAATGTAAAATATTTCATACATGTGCATTCTAGTCAAAATACTTTGAAAGCTTTTGTTCTGGAGAATCATTGATTTTACAAGTGTTTATTATTACAAGCAATTTTGGGGTATATGGGGAACTTATGATAGAGGAGATAAAGCCTGTGAATAAATGTTTATGATGGAGGAAAAAAAAAAAAGAAAAACCCACAGCTAACATACTCAATCGTGAAAGGCTGAAAGCTTTTCTCCTAAGATCAGGAACAAAACTAGGAAGCACACTTTGACCCTGTTATTCAACATAGTACTGAAAGGTCTATCCAGAGAAGTTGGACAAGAGGAAGAAATAAAAGTATCTAAATTGGAAAGGGAGACGTAAAATTAAATCTATTCACAGATGAAATGATCTTATACATACAAAATACTAAAGAATTCACATACAAGAGTGGTATCAGCATCTTGATGGAGTGAGTTGTTTCCTTTGTCTCTCCCCTCTGAGTTACAACCAGTAAGACATCCATTGAGCAACAAAGGATTCTCTGCACAGCACACCAGAATGCCTGAAGTATCCACACATCTATATATCTGAAGGTGGGTGGTCTGGACCTCCTGGAGGTGGCAGAACTAGAGGAGCAGTGGCGGCAGCTCCCAAGACTGAAGATTCCAGGAACTGCAGCCATACGTGTGACCAGAAGCCCCAGGAACTGAGGTAAAGCCCATGAACAGAGGCCCCAGGAATCACTGTGTGCCCACAATTGGAGGATCTGGGAACCATGACAATACCTGTCACCCAGCCCCCTCCCCCTCCCTGAGCAGTGGTGCCTCCAACACCAGCCCTTCCAACAGTGGGGGCGCATCCAAGATGCCGATGCCCCCAGCAGTAGCGGTGGTGCCTGTGACCTGAGGTTCCAAAAAGTGCACCAGGATCCAAGACAAGAGGCTGAGGGAACCACAGTAGCACTCACAGCTCAGCCCCTACCCCTCCCCAAGCAGTGGTGGGTGGTCCATGGGACCTGAGGCTTCAGAAGCTAGAGCAGTGCCTGTGACCCAGCCCCCAGTGGCAGTATCCCTGACACCAGCCCTGCCACCCCTGCCACTGGCCCTGCCAGCAGTGGGGCCTGAATACAAGGCCCCAGGCCCCTCACAGTGGTGGTGGTGCCTGTGACCTGAGGTTCCAGGAACTACAGAGGCACCAGAGACCAGAGGCTTCAGGAACCCTGGCAGTGCTCGCAACCCAGGTACCGCTCCCACTGTGGTTGTGGCAATGTTGTTCACGACCCTTGCCCACCCAGAAGCAGTGGCGAAACCCACAATCCCAGTGTCAACAGCAACAGCGTTGCCAGCATGCCTAGATAAGCCAAGAGCAGCAGCACAGGAAGTACACATGCTAGCAGTACCCAGCCAGTGGAGAGCCAAGTAACAGCAATAGCAGAGCCCACGACCCTGGTACCCCCCAGCTGCAAAGGCACCTGCAACTTCAGCCCCTCATCCATAGCAGCAGTGCCTGCAGACCCAAAAAAACATGGACATGGCAGAGGTAGCTGTGACCCCAGCTCCTGCCCCACCCTCCTCTGTCCCCATACCACAACAGGGAAACATGCAACTCAGGAAACCCCAGAAGCAGCAGAAATGCTCACAGCCCAATGACCCAGTGGCAAACTCATGATTGCAGTGACATAGTAAGCATCAAGGCACCAACAACCTCAGAGGTAAAAGCAGCACAATGAGGGCATTGACTATGCCTTGGCAGAGGCAGTGGAGGGTGGAAAGTGCAGGCTCTCAAATATAACCAGAAGCAGCTCAGAATCAATGTAAACAAAGCCTTAACCAAATAAGAAAGGTGTTTACTACCACAAATGCTCTGGCAGAGGATCAACTCATCAAGCATCATGAAGAATGACTGTAACACAATAGTACAAAAAGAAAATGACAACTCTCCAGAAGTCACAGCAGATTGTGATCTAACTGACAGAAAATTCAAACTTGAAGTCATAGCAGATTATGATCTAACTGACAGATAATTCAAAATAGCTGTCATGAAGAAACTCAGTGAGGTGCAAGAAAACTCAGAAAGATAGTTCCATGAGCTTAGGGAATAAAATTAATGAGCAGAATGAGTACTTCACCAAAGAGACTGAAACTCTAAGAAAATATAAAAAACAAACAGAAATTCTAGAGCTGAAGAACAAAATAAATGATATGAAACATAAAGTAGAAAGCATTAGAAATAGAGCAGACCATATGGAAGTGAGAATTAGTGAGCTCAGAGATAGAAATCTAGAAATGATTCAGGTGGAAGAGGAGAGACAAATAAGATTTTTTTAAAAAAACGGAGCAATTCTATGAGAAATAAATATCTGACTTAGTTAGTAAAAGCAACATAAGGGTAATGAGTATCTCAGAATGAGAAGAGAGGGAAAAAGGAGCAGAGACTTTATTTAAAGAAATAATAGCTGAGAAGTTCCAAAACCTGAGGAAGAAACTGGATATACAAGTACAGGAAGCTAACAGAACACTAATTTATCTCAACACAAAAAGACCTTCCCCAAGGCATATTATATTAAAACCGTCAAAAGTCAATGGCAAAGAAAGAATATTAAGGGCAATCAGAGAGAAGAAAATAACTTATAAAGGAACTCCATTAGGCTATCAGTGGATTTCTCAGCAGAAACTTTACAGGCTAGGAGAGAGTGGAATGATATATTCAAAATATTGAAAGATAAAAACTGTCAGCCAAGAATACTCTATACAGTGAAATTATTCTTCAGATATGAAACAGAAAAAAAGGTTTTCCCGGACAAACAAAAGCTGAGGGAGTTCATTGTGACTAGACCTGCCTTATAAGAAATGTTGAAAGGAGACCTACCACCTGAAACAAAAAGGCAAAGTTTTAGAAAACTTTGAACAAGGTGATAGACAGACATAATCAGAAATTTGCAGCTCTATACAATAGGTTAATAAACACTTAACTATAACATAAAGGATAAAGGTAAAGAAAGCATTAAAAGTAACAATAACCACTTCAATTTGGTAACAAACTCACCATACAAAAAGGAATAATTTGTGAAAACAAAAACAAAGAATAGGAACAGGAAAAGGACAGATCCAGCATAGGTTAATGGAGATAAGATGCTATCAGCCGAAAGAGGGCTATCTCATTTATGAGATATTTTATACAAACTTCATGGTAACCAGAAAGAAAAAAATTAAAGAAGAGTCAAAAAACATATAAAAAGAGGACATTGAGAAACACATCACAGAAAACCACCAAACTGAAATGGCAGGTAGAAACACAAGGAAAAATAAACAATGGAAACATAGAAAAACCAAAAGACAAAATGGCAGTTTAAGCCCTCATATATCAATAATCCCCCTAAATGTAAATGGATTGAATTCAACAATCAAAAGACACAGAGTGGCTGGATGGATTAAAAAACAAGACACAACAATATGCTGCCTCCAGGAGATCCATCTCAGCTCGAAAGACAAACATAGGCTCAGAGTGAAGAGATGGAAGATGATAATCCAAGCAAATTGCAACCAAAAGAAAGCAGGTGTAGCAATACTTATATCAGACAAAACAGACTTCAAGCCAAAAGGATAACAAGAGACAAAGATGGACATCATGTAATGATAAAGGGGACATTCCACCAAGAAGACATAACATTTATTAAGATATATGCACCTAACCAAGTTGCACCAAAGTATAAAAAACAACTATTAACAGACCGAAAGGGAGAAATTGACAGCAACATAATAACAGTAGGGGACTTTAATACCTCACTTACATCAATGGAAAGATCATTCAGAGAGTCGACTAGGACAGAGTAGCCTGAAATGAAACAGTAGAGTAGATGTACTTAACAGATAGATAGATAGAGAGTATTCCACCCAAAAGCAGCAGAATACACATTCTTCTTAAGTGCACATGGACCATTCTCAAAGCTAGACCATGTGTTGGGAAACAAAACAAGTCATAATAAATTTAAGAAGACTGAAATCACATCAAGCATCTTTTCTGATCACAGTGTATAAAACCAGAAATCAACTACAAGAAGAAGGCTGGTAAAGCGACAAATATGTAGAGACTAAACAACATACTACTGAACAACTATTGGATGAATGAAGAAATCAGAGGAGAAATCAAAAAATATCAGGAGACAAATGAAAATGTAAACACAACATTCCAAACCTATGGGATGTAGCAAAAGCAGTACTAGGAGGGAAATATATAGCAATACAGGCCCACCTCAAGAAACAAGAAAAATCTCAAAAAATCTAACATTACAGCTAACAGAACTAGAAAAAAGAACAAATCCAAAAGTCAGTAAAAGGAAGGAAATAATAAAAATCAGAGCAGAAATAATGAAATATAAAATAGGAAAATAATAGAAAGGATCAATGAAACTAAGACCTGGCTCTTTGAAAAGACAAACAAAATAGACGACCATTTAGCTAAACTCACTAAGAAAAAAAGAGATAAGGCTCAAATAAATAAAATCAGAGATGAAAGAGGAGCCATTACAACAGACACCACAGAAATACAAAGGATTATAAGAGAATAAAAAATACTAGAAAAAGCTATATGCCAAAAGTTGGATAACCTAGAAGAACTGGAATAATTCTTAGAATCACACATCCTCTCAAAACTGAATCAAGAAAAAATAGACAATCTGAATAGACCAATCGCAAGTAAAGAGACTGAAACAGTAATCAAAAACCTCCCAAAATACAAAAGTCCAGGATCAGATGGTTTCTCCTGTGAATTCTAACAAACATTCAAAGAAGATTTAATACCTATCCTTCTCAAACTCTTCCAAAAATTGAAGAGGAGGGAATGCTTCTGAACTCTTTTTATGAGGTCAACATTACCCTGATACCAAAACCAGACAAGAACAACACAAAAAAGGAAAATTATGAGCCAATATTGCTGATGAACATAGATGCAAAAATCCTCAAAAAAGTATTAGTAAATTGAGTACAACAATACCTTAAAAGGATCATACACCACAATCAAGTGGGATTTATTCCAGGGATGCAAGGATGGTTCATCTGCAAATCAATCAATGTGACACAACACATTAACAAAATGAAGAACAAAAATCACACTGTCATCTCAATAGATGTAGAGAAAGCATTTGAGAAGACCCAACATCAATTTATGACAAAAACTCTCAATAAAATGGGTATAGAAGGAAAGTACCTCAACATAATAAATATACATATACAATAAACCCAAGCCATCATTATACTCTTCAATAAAAAACTGAATGCTATTCCTCTAAGAACAGCAACAAGACAAGGATGACTACTCTGGCCACTCTTAGTCAACATAATATTGGAAGTCCTAGCCAGAGCAATTAAGCAAGAAAAAGAAATAAAAGGGATCTAAATTGGAGAAGAAGATGTAAAACTGTCACTAGCATGCCTGCCCCATGGCTTAGGGGTTAAGTGCATGCGCTCCGCTACTGGTGGCCCAGATTTGGATCCCGGGCACACCCCGATGCACCACTTGTCCGGCCATGCTGAGGCTGCGTCCCACATACAGCGACTAAGGAAGATGTGCAACTATGACATACAACTATCTACTGAGGTTTTAGGGAGAAAAAGGGGAAAAAAAAGGAGGAGGATTGGCAATATATGTTAGCTCAGCACCGGTCTTCCTCAGCAAAAAGAGGAGGATTGGCATGGATGTTAGCTCAGGGCTGATCTTCCTCATCAAAAAAAAAAAAAAAAAAAACTGTCACTAGTACAGATGACATGATTGTATATTTAGAAATCCCTAAAGAATCCACCAAAAAACTATTATAAATAATGAATATAGCAAAGGTTCAGGGTACAAAATCAACATACAAAAATCAGTTGCAATTTTCTACACTAACAATGAACTAGCAGAAAAAGAAATCAAGAATACAAGCCTATTTACAGTAGCAATGAAAATAATAAAATACCTAGGAATAAATTTAACCAAGGAGGTGAAAGACCTATACACTGAAAATTATAAGACATTATTGAAAGAAAGTGAAGAAGACATAAAGAAATGGAAAGATATTCTGTGCTCATGGATTGGAAGAATTAACATCGTTAAAATGTCCATATTACGTAAAGTAATCTACAGATTTAATGCAATCCCAGTCAGAATCCCAGTGACATTTTTCACAAAAATAGAAAAAATCCTAAAATTTATATGGAACAAGAAAAGACCCTGAATAGCCAAAGCAATCCTGAGAAAAAAAGAACAAAGCTGGAGGTATCACACTCCTTGAATTCAAAATATACTACAAAGCTATAGTAATCAAAACAGCATGGTACTGGCAGAAAGACAGACACACAGATCAATGGAATAGAATTGAGAGCCCAGAAATAAGCCCACACATCTCTAGACAGCTAATCTTCAACAAAGGAGCCAAGAACATAAGATGGAGAAAGGAAAGTCTCTTCAATAAATGGTGTTGGGAAAACTGGATAGCCACAGGCAAAAGAATGAAGGTAGACCACTGTCTCACACCATACACAAAAATTAACTCAAAATGGATTAAAGATTTAAAAGCAAAACCTGAAACCATAAAATTCCTAGAAGAAAACATAGTGTACTCTTTGACGTAAGTCTTAGCAGTCTCTTTTTGAATATCAAGTCTCCTCAGGCAAGGGAAATAAAAGAAAATATAAATGGAACTACATAAAACTAAAAAGGTTTTGCACAGCAAAGGAAACCATCAACAAAATGAAAAGACAACCCACCAACTGGGAGAAGATACATGCAATTCATATATCTGATAAAGGGTTAATATTCAAAATATATAAAGAACACATACAACTCAACAACAAAAAAACTACCTGATCAAAGAGTGGGCAGAGAATATGAACAGACATTTTTCCAAAGAAGAAATACAGATGGCCAACAGCACATCAGAAGATATTCAACAGCACTGATTATTAGGGAAATGCAAATCAAAACTACAATGAAATATCACCTCATATCCATCAGAGTGGCCATTATTAAAATGACAAGAAATAATAAGTGTTGGAGAGGATGTGGAGTAAAAGGAACTCTTGTACACTGGTGGTGTGAATACAAATTGGTGCAGCCACTATGGGAAACAGTATGGAGATTCCTCAAAAAATTAAAAATAAAAATACCATATGATCCAGCCATTCCACTTTGGGGTGTTTATGTAAAGAACAGAAAAACACTAATTCAAAAAGATATACGCATCCATATGTTCATTGCAGCATTATTCACAATAGCCAAGACTTTAAAGCAACCTAAGTACCCATAAACAGATGAATGGATAAAGAAGATTTGGCATATATGCACAATGGAATACTACTTAGCCATAAAAAGATGAAATTTTACATTTGTGACAACATTGATGGACCTTAAGCAAAATAAGCCAGATGGAGAAAGAGAATTACCATATGACTTCATTCATATGTGGAAGATAAACAAACAAATATAGATATAGAGAACAGATTGGTAGTTACCAGACGGGACGGGGGTAGCAGGAGGACAAAATGGATAAAGGGGCACATGTGTATGGTGACAGATGGCAACTAGACTTTTGGTGGTGGACACAATGCCGTCTATACAAAAGTCGAAATATAATGATGTACATTTGAAATTTATATGTTATAAACCAATGTGACCTCAATTTAAAAAAACAGAATTCACATACACCAAAAAAAAAAAAAATATATTAGAGCTAATATAAACCAAATCAGTAAAATTGCAGGATACAAGATGAATATACAGAAATCAGTTTGTACTTCTATACAATACCAATGAACAATCAGAAAAGAAAATTAAGAAACCAATTTATTATGGGATCAAAAAAAAAAAAAAAAAACCTTAGGGGGCCGGACTGGTGGTGTAGTTGTTAAGTTCCCGTACTCCGCTTCGGCAGCCTGGGGTTCGCAGGTTTGGATCCCAGGCGCGGACTGACACACAACTTATCAAGCCATGCTGTGGCAGGAGTCCCACATAAAACAGGGGAAGATGGGCACAGATTTTAGCTCAGGGCCAATCTTCCTCAGCAAAAAGAGGAGGATTGGCAACAGATGTTAGCTCAAGGCTAGTCTTCCTGATCAAAAAAAAAACAAAACACACTTAGGAATCAATTTAACTAAGGAAGAATAAGAATTTTACAGTGAAAACTATAAAATATTGTTGAAATAATTTAAAAGATCTAAATAAGAGGAAAGATATCCTGTGTTCATAAATGGGAAGACTTATTATTGGAAAGATGACAGTGCTACACAAAGCAATCTACAGATTCAATGCTGTAGATTTTGTATCAAAATTCCAATGGCCTTTTTTGCAGATATGGAAATGGCAATCCTTAAATTCATGTGAAACTGCAAGGAACCCCAAATAGTCAAAACAATCTTGAAAAAGAACAAAGTTGGAGGATTCACATTTCTTGATTTAAATATTTACCATAAACCTACAGTAATTACAACAGTGTGGTAGTGGCATAAGGATGGGTATATTGATCCACAGAATAAAATTGAGAGTTCAGAAATAAACCTAAACATGCATTTTTCAGTTGATTTTCAACAAGGGTGCCAAGATCATTAAGTCTGGAAAGAACAGTCTGTTCAACAAGTGGTGCTGGAACAACTGGGTATCCACATGAAAAAGAACAGAGTTGGTTCCCTATATGACACCATACACAAAAATTTACTCAAAATGAATTAAAGATATAAACTTAAGAGCTAAAACTATAAAGCTCTTAGAAGAAGACACGGGTAAATTTTTGTTTTGGGTTTTGACAATGGGTTCTTAAATATGTTACCAAAAGCATAAGCAACAAAAGAAAAGAACAGATAAACTGGAGTTCATCAAAATTAAAAACTTTTGTGCCTCAAAGGATACTATCAAGAAAGTGAGAACAACCTACAGTAGTGAATTCAATAAACTTGTTTCCTACTATCTGTTCATAGCCTTTTGCGTTATGTCTGTTTAATGACAATTCTGCCTTGTATGGTACTGGCATCCCTTATTCATTTTTTACTCTTTACAACTCTCAATTGAGTGGCTTGCATATGCAGGTGATCAATAAAGTTTTCTTCAATTAGCTATTGAATGAATGTTAATTTATCCTCAGTTTCCCTGATACTTGTCATCATTTAAGAACACATGAAAACAATGGCTTGGTAATGAAGACATAATTCCAAGGAAATATAGAATAAAGGAGTGATCAAACTCACTTTTTTATAAGGAATACATCCTAGGGAAGTAAATTTTAAACCAAATTTTGAAGGAAGTAAGGAATAGCTTCACTGATGATTGGTGGAAATGAACCTATAGAGGTGTAGGTGAAAAAATAATGGAATCAATAAAGACATGGCAGAAACTGGTATCATTGGTGTGAAATGGGGGTGATGAATAAATGAGATTGCATGCAATGGATGCACTCTGACTGGGAGTAATACAAAATCCATGGTTATGAGCAACAAATAAAAGGGATTTTGTTAATTATTTGAGTTATTTATTACTTATTTAAATGTGATGCACTTACCTCAGATATTTTTTCTATCTAACATCTTAGCTATCAAATTAGAGGGATTAGACATGGTGCCATATCTCTCATGGTGCCCTATTAAGCTTACTGTTTGAAATATGAATAAAAATATATCATTGATATATTGATCCTATAAACTGATGCAATCCATGCCACATGGCAATATCTCACAACATAATTGAACAAGTGAGGTGTGGGTGGGTGAATTGGTTTAGGAATCGATCTTCTTACTGGGAGGTTATAGATTATCCTAAAGCCTTAGTTCTAGTTTTTCAAAAGACAGTATTCACTTTTCAATAGAAATAAATCATTCACACATTTCACTAATGCTATGGTCATGGTCATGTAAAAATAGGCCAGCAAAATAGCCTGTAGCGAGGCAAAATCAGTCACTATAATTTGATAGGACTATTTTATGTGTGTGATTATGACACCTGTTTTAGTACTCTGTACCAGTTGATGTTTTTCATGATGCAGTCTGTCTGGTGTTTGTCAACTGGTGACTTTTGTTTTGCTTTGTCTTCTTTGTGTACAGGCAGTCTTAGACCGTATTTCAATTTCTCTATCAGCTAAATGGAGATAGTAACACTGGCCACGACAACCTCCATGTCATTACAGATGATGATACAGCTTGAAAAAGAGTCCAACAATATCTGAGTTTAAGTGTATTTACTTCATAGAAAACGGATTGAATCTTCAGGCTGAAAAGGAATAGAAAACAAAGATGTTTTGCTTGGAGTAAGGAAGGCTGTGGGATCCTCCCATTATTTTGTACTTTGGACTCACCTTTCTCATATGATAGGAGTCATTCTTCCTTTATCCCTGAATCCTCCCCCAAAAAAAACTGCAACCCAGAAAACAACACAAAAATCTTGTGTCCATGGTTAAGATAATTACCTCAAATCCCACTAAAGGGAAAACATAAAACAAAAGTTGAAAAAAATCTACGTCTAAAATCAACACAACTTGTTTTAATGTATATGAATACAGCGTTTGCCCTGATTCATTTGCATTTAGATAGCATAGTATACTTTGCAATACACTTTTGAATAAATTCATTTTGCCCTCACATAGAAGCTCTTTGAAATTAGGCAAGGGGTGGAAAATGTTGCACTCTCATTTTTCAAAATAAAAGACTTAGAGAGGGGAAGTGACTCACTCAAGGTAACACAACTAGGATGTGGCAAAGCTAGAACCACAATGAAGGTCTCCTGATTCTAAATCCTATCTTTTTTTTTTCCCCATTGTGAATCATCACCTGCATCACAATAACATCTTATATTTGTATAAAAGTTTTAGAGTTTCTAAAGAGCTTTCACATTTATTAGGTGGAACCACATGATATTGTCCATGTCCACTCATTTTTTTACCAATTAAAATGCCAATTTCATATGGCTTGAACAAACATTGACTTTTTCATTTTCACAAGGTTCCTTGCTCGCTGTCCTCCTACCTTCCTCCCACATCACTCTCATCTCCAAACACGCTAACATAACCAGGGACTAGTGTTGCCAGGTTCTCTCAATTTAGGAAGAGACAAAGGCTGTGAATGTTTAATTATTCCCTCCTTCCTAACTTATTCACTCTTTGCGTTCCTCCAACTAGATCCTTTAAGCGACAGATAAATGACTTTATTCAAGAGTTCTAATAACCAAGATGAGGAACACAGTACCTCTCCAAAAGGCATTTGCCCTGGTCATTGCAGGTCATTAATTCAATGAAATAAATTTCTAGTTCATTTCCAAACTGGTATTTGAGTACAATGGTGGGCCTCTTACAATGGAGTCACTCATTTCCCACCAAGTAAACTAATGTTTATTCAGCTTGTAGGAAGGCATCGAATAGATTACTCCCACTTTTCTCTCTCCATCTCTTCCATCCTCTCATTTTCTTTGCTCTCCCTTCTCTGTCTCTCTCTCATCCTCTCTTCCCTCTTTGTCTTCACCATCATTCTTCCCAATAGCTTTTCTTCCCTTCTTTCCTCTCCCTCCTTCTCCAGAGTACCCCTTTCTTATTTAAGGGCTTCTTTCTCGCTACCTGTAAAAATCTTTGGTCTGTCGGGATCCATAGGGCAACACTTAGAACCTCTAATTTTCCTCTGTCCTAAAGAAGTGACTGGATTTAAATTAAAAACTATTCAGAGTGTGCCAGGGCATCCCCCAGATCTGCTTCTTGCTTTAACAGTGTTTGGATGGAACAGATTCCAGAAAGCCCCTTCTTGCAGCCTCCCACCACCCTCCAACCTCTTTTCCAATTGCAACCTCCCATATCATCTTCTCAACCATCCTCTGCCTCCCTAACCGGCAAACACCATTGTTTTTTGCTTAGCTCCTCGTTGCTGACTAACCATGAGCTCCCAGATTTGTCAGAATTATTCCACTGAGGTGGAGGCCACTGCCAACCGCCTGGTCAACCTGCATCTGCAGGCCTCCTACACCTACCTCTCTCTGGGCTTCTATTTTGACCACGACAATGTGGCTCCGGAGGGTATGGGCTACTCCTTCCGCAAGTTGGCCTAGGAGAAGCTCGAGGGCGCCGAGCATATCTGGAAGATGCAAAACCAGCACGGCAGCCACGCCCTCTTCCAAGAGGTGCATTGTCGTACTAAGAGGGGTGGGGTAACACTTGGATGCCATGGAAGCCGCCGTGGCCCTGGAGTAAAATCTGAACCAGTCCCTTTTGGATCTGCATGCCCTGGGTTCTGCCTGCGCAGGCCCCCATCTCTGTGACTTTCTGGAGAGGCACTTCCTAGATGAGGAGGTGAAACTCACCAAGAAGATGGCGGCCGCTTGACTAATCTCCGCAGGCTGGCTGGCCCTCAGGCTGGGCTGGGCGAGGAGATTTTTGAAAATCTCACCGGCAAGCACGACTCAAGCCCCTGGAGCCCAGCGGTCCTTAAGGGGCCATTCGGCATCGGCCTAGCGTCAGGGCTTCTCCCTCAGCCTCTCCCTGCAGCCACTAAGCAACTTTTAACCACCTTGGAGCCCTCTCCCAAGCCGTGGACCAAATGGAAACAATAAAGCTTTTTGCAGAAAAAAATTATTCAAGTATCTTCTCTGCACAGTAAATATTGACTATTTTCTATATGCAGGCACCGTGTGGGTTACTGTGCCCAGCCATTTACTCAGCACTTACTGGTTGACATGCATTCATGTTTTAATTAACTTTTTATTTTGAGATGATTGTAGATTCACGTGCAGTTGTAGGAAATAATACACAGAGATCCTGTGTGTACCCTTTACACATTTTCCCCAATGGTATCATCTACCAAATCTATAGTATAATATCACAACCAAGATACATTAATATGGTCAAGATACAGAACATTTCCATCACCACTGGGATCCCCCGTTTTGTCCTTTTATAGCCACACCTACACTCCTCCCTAATCCTCTGCCCTGTCCCTGATCTCTGGTAATCATTAATCAGTTCTTCATTTTTACAATTTTGTAATTTCAAGAATGTTATATAAACTGAATCATATAGTACGTAAGGTTTGGGTATCAGATTTTTTTCACTAAGCATAATTCTATGGAGATTCATTTAGGTTGTTACCTGCATCAATATTCCATTCCTTTTTATTGCTGAATAGTATTCCAAGTTATGGATATACTGTAGTTTGTTTAACCATTCATCCATTGAAGGACATTTGGGTTATTTCCAGTTTGGGGCTATTACAAATAAATCTTCTATAAATATTCATGTACAAATTTTTGTTTGAAGATAAGTTTTCATTTTTCTGAGGTAAATGTCTAGGAGTATAATTGCTGGGTTGTATGCTAGTCCAAAGTTTAAGGATTTTTTTAAGAAACTGACAAGCTGTTTTCCAGAGTTGCTGTACCAGTTCACATTTCACTGCCAATGTATGAGCAAATCCAATTTCTCTGCATCCTTGCCAGCATTTGGTGTTGTCACTACTTTTATAGTGGATATATTTTATATAGTGTATATTTAACCATTCTGCTAAGTGTGTAGTAATATCTCATTGAGTTTTCATTTGCATTCACCTAATGGTTAACATGTTGAACATTTTTTCTCATGCTTATTTGCCATCTGTATGTCCTCTTTTGTGAATCGTCTCTTCATGTCTTTTGCCCATTTTCTTTTCTTTAACTGTTGAGTTTTGAGAGTTATTTATACAGCCTAGATGCGAATCCTTTGTCAGATATGCAGTTTGCAAGTATTTTCTCCCAGTCTATAACTTACACTTTCATTCTTTTAAGTGGGTTTTCCACAGAGCTAAAATTTTTAATTCTATGAATTTCAATTTATCAAGTTTTTCTTTTACAAAAAGTTTTTGGAGGATATTATTTTAATTTCTATAAAGCTAAAAGCATATATGTATCTGTATGAAGTATAGGATACATATACAAAATACATTGATATTCATCTGTTGAACCACACTTGTATTTTTGAGATAGATCCCACTTGGGCATAGTGTATAATCCATTTTTTTTTTTTTTTTTAATTTTTTGTTTATTGCAGTAACATTGGTTTATAACATTGTAAAAATTTCAGGTGTACATCATTGTACTTCTATTTCTGCATAGATTACATCATGTTCACCACCAAAATACTAATTAGAACCCATCACCACACACATGTACCCAATTATCCCTTTCACCCTCCTCCCTCCCCCCTTCCCCTCTGGTAACCACCAATCCAATCTCTGTCCCTATGTGTTTGTTTATTGTTGTTATTATCTACTACTTAATGAAGGAAATCATACGGTATTTGACCTTCTCCCTCTGACTTATTTCACTTTGCATCATGCCCTCAATGTCCATCCATGTTGTCACAAATGGCTGGATTTCATCGTTTCTTATGGCTGAGTAGTATTCCATTGTGTATATATACCACAGCTTTTTTATCCATTCGTCCCTTGATGGGCACTTAGGTTGCTTCCAAGTCTTGGCTATCGTGAATAAGGCTGCAATGAACACAGGGGTGCATGTACTATTATTTTAATTTCTATAAAGCTAAAAGCATATATGTATCTGTATGAAGTATAGGATACATATCCAAAATACATTGATATTCATCTGTTGAACCACACTTGTATTTTTGAGATAGATCCCACTTGGGCATAGTGTATAATCCATTTAATATGCTACTGGATTTAATTTGCTAATATTTTGTTGAGGACTTTTACATCTATATTCATAATAGATACTGGTCTATAGCTTTCTTTTTTATTATCTAGTTTTAGTATCAGAGTAACAGTAGCTTTATAAAATGAGTTGGGAAGTGTTCCCTCTTTATGTTTTTTGGAAGAAAATGTATAGAATTAGTGTTAATTCTTCTTTAAACACATGGTAGAATTCTCCAGCGAAACCATTTGGACCTGAAGACTTCTTTTTGGGGAATTTTTAACTTATGAATTCAATTTCCTTAATATTTAGGTGACTATTTATTCAAATTATATATTTCATATTGAGTAAATTGTGATAGTTTGTGTTTTTCAAGGAATTGATCCATTTCATGTAAGTTGTCAAATTTATTTTTGAATAGCTGTTCATATTATTTCCTTCTGATAGTTTTCATGTCTGCAGGGTCTTCAGTGATGTTTTATTTAATACCTGATATTGGTAATTTGTATCTTACCTCTTGTTATCAGTCTTGCTCGAAATTTGTAAATATTATTGTTCTTTTAAAAGAAACAGCTCTTTCTTTCATTTGTTTTCTCTATCGTTTTTGTGTTTTCAATTTCATTGATTTCAGCTCTTATCTTTATTAGTTTCTTCCTTCAGCTTGATTTGTATTTACTTTGCTCTTCTTTTTTTAGGTTCTTAAGATAAGAGATTAGCTTATTGCTTTGAAATGTTTCCTTTTTTCTAAGGTATGTTTAGGTGCTATAAATTTCCCTCTCAGCACTGCTTTATTGGTGTACCACAAATTTTAATACGCTGGATTTTCATTTTCATTCGATTCAATATGTTTTTTTATTTCCTTTAATACTTCCTCTTTGACCCATGGATTATCTAGAAGTGTGTTGTCTGTTTTCCAAGTGACCTGGGGTTTCCCTGTTATCCTCTTGTTATTGCTTTCTAGTTTGAGTCCATTGTGGTTAGAAAACATACTCTGTATGATTTCAATTATTTTTAAATTTTTGAGGTTTGTTTTATGGCCCAAGATATGGTCTTTCTTCTGCTTTGAGGGAGATGAAGTGTTCTATAAATATCAATTAAATCTGCCTCTTTGATGTTATTGTTGAATTCTATATCCTTGTGGATTTTCTGTCTAGTTGTTCTATCACTTGTTGAGAGGGAGTGTTGAAGTCTCCAATTATCATTGTGGATTTGTCTATCTCTTCTTTGAATTATATTAGTTTTTGCTTAACATATTTTGCTGTCTTGTTGCTTGTTGCATACACATCTAGGATTGCTATGTCTTTTTAAATTGACAGTTTTATAATGTCCTTCTGTGTCTCTGGTAATTTTCTTTGCTCTAAAGCTTTTGGTATCTAATATTAATATACCCACTCCTGCTTTCTTTTGATTAATGTTTGTATTATAAATCTTTTTCCATCCTTACCTTCAGCCTTCCTGTACTCTTATATTAGTAGTGAGTTTCTTGTAGCCAGAGTATAGTTGGATTATGTTTCTTAATCCAATGTGCCATTTTCTGTCTTTTAATTGGTGTATTTAGACCATTTATTTTTAATGTAATCACTGATATCTTACAGCTTAAGTCTTCTTTTTTTTTATTTTTTGTTTGTTATGCTTTTCATTTCTCTGTTTGCTTTTTCCTGCCTTCCTGTGGGTTACTTAAACATTTTTTAAAATTCCATTTTTATTTATTGATAACGTTTTTGAGTGTATCTCTTTCTGTAGATTTTTAATGGTTGCTTTAGGTATTACATTATGTACGTAACTTATCCTTGTCCCTGCTGAGCAGGGTGGATGTTCTAGCTACCCACTATGCCTCCACTGATGCCTCACTGGCTTGGAGGGATAGAAATGCCTCCTTATTGTTCTTCATAATGCCTCCACTGGCACCAGGGGTGGTGGCCTTATTACCAATACAAAGTGGTGAAAGTCCTGACTCTCCAATAGGCCTCCTCTGATGCCACCCCAGTGGGGAGGGGAGAAGGGTACCTCGTACTCCCAGGTGGAAGTAGCAGTCCAGTCTCCCTACATAGTCTCCACTGACACCACTAGATGGGAGGGTGGCTTATTATCACCAGTTGCGGAGAAAAGTCTCAGCACCTTACTCGGCCTTCTTTGACACCACCACAAAGAGGGCAGAGAAGACTGGGGCACCTCATGACAGCCAAGCAAGAGTGAAAGTCTAGGCTCCTCCTTTGGCCTTTGCTGGTGGAGGTGAGTCCACAGTATTTTTGTGGTGTTTGACCGGAGTAGAGCAGTTGTCATCTAAAAGTTTCTGTCTTGCCAGGCTAGCTCTTTCTTGGTCTTTTGGCTAGAGAAAGTAGGCTTTTTTCTTAATGTCTGTGCCTATTGATGTTTCTGGGTTGCTGGTTTCTTCAGGAGTCAGTCTAGGATATGTAAAGCAAAAAGAAAGCAAATGGAACTCACTTTATGTATTATTTGAGTTCACAGTTCACTAACTGATGTGCTTTCTATCCATCTTTCAGAATCTTCTTATGTTTGTTTCATATATCATGTCTAGGGATTTTAGTTGTACTTAGCAGGAAAAATAGGGAAAAATATGTCTACTCTATCTTCTTGGAGGTGTAAGTTGCCCAATAATGTTATTTTAACTTCACAAGAATCCCAAAAGATTGATACTATTAATAGTCTCATTTTATACTCAAAAAAATTTGAGGCCCAAAGAAGTTAAGTAAATTGCCTAAGGCTACCAACTAACAAATGGCAAAATCATAATTCAAATCCAGCTACATATGATCTCAAAACTCACATAATTAACTGATATATTGACTCACATGAAAATCATTGTCCCTGCCCACCAGGAGTTGATGGTCTACTGTGCTGTTAAATGTGGTAGCCACTAGCCATGTATGGATAACTAAGTTTATATTAATTAAAATTTTAAAAAATCTAATATTCAGTTGCTCAGTCACACTAGATGCATTTCAAGTGTTCAATAACCACATGTGGTTGATGACTACCATATTGGACAGTGTATTATAGAATATTTCCTTCATCGTAGCATGTCCTATTGGACAGGATTGATCTAGAAAGTATGCACACAATCAAATGTAAACTATGGATAGATGTTATAATGGATGAGCAAAGTGCTATCTAGAGGAATACCAATGAGTGATTCTAACTGGTATAACCTAAGAAATGTTTATGGAAGATATTTTGAGGGCTATAGACACATTTAGGTCAATTGTACAACAGGTGCTTTGCTTGTTTTGCTCCCTGATACCTCTCTGAACAGGACCTGGCACATAGGAGTTGCTTAACAAATATTTCTAATGAATGCTTAAATTAATAAATAAACTAGAGGACACTGTTAATAAGTATAACTACTACTTATGAGCAAAAATAGAGAAGGGAATGAGCAGGGTTTTTTCAGGGAACAATGAACAAGGCCAACACAGCATCTGGGAAAAGATGTAGTGGGAGATGAGACTGGAAAGGAGAGTGGGAGCCAGATCATGGAGGTCCTTATATGTATCAGTAACAGATCATCCCAAACTCCACATGTCCAAACTCTAACTTGTCCTCTTTCCCCCCAAAGCATTTATTCTTCTCTATGCCCTATGTCTCTTACTCAGAGTTATGAAAATCAGAAATGTGAAGATCATTTTAGACACTTTTCCTCTCATCACATCCTGCCTCCAATCAGTCCCCAAGTAACTTCATTTCTACTTCCCAAATCTCTAATGAATCTATCTCTTCCTCTCCATTCATACCATTATTACCAAAGTTCAGGCCTTTATTGCTTCTTGACTGAATCACTGCAATAGCTTCCAAGTTTTGTTCCTGCCTCCATTCTCTTCTAGTCCTAAGATTTATCAATTTGAAAAAACAAATCTATGCACATAAGGACCCTGCTCAAACCCTTGGTATCATATTTAAGTCCCTTGGGTTAGATGCCTAAGACAGAGAGTAAATATGGTAATAACGCTCCAATAAACATTAAAACAAATTTGCTCCAAAATGAGTTTTTCCATTAACAATGACAGTTTTTGTTTTCTTTAAGCTTTTAATGATTATATATGTTCACCCATTTAAAGACCAGGAGAGCTTAAAATCATGTTCTTATGAATGCTTTGCAGGTATAGCACCTGGTAAGTACAAAATTATGGTGAACAATGAAGACAATTTGCTTCTAAGAAGGAGTACCTAGTTGTTGTAGAGGCAGGAGATCTCCTGGGGATCAGAGAGGGAGATCAAAGAGAATACTACCCACCTTTAAGGTTCTGAAACAGTAGCTACTAATTAGCATTCCCCAAGCACATACCCCACATATAGACACATCCACATGGAAATAAAGGAAACAAGAGAGTCTACCAAGAAGATAAGCTATGGTCCCCAAGGGAATAATCAGCCTGTAAGATTTATGACACTCTTGTACCCTATGAAGAAGTCCTGACAGTGTGGTCTGGTTAAGAAGGTGTGGAAATTTCAAAGATCTCAGCAGCTCAATTGGAACTATTGTGCTTGGAAAAGTGGGTTTAGTGTTAATGTTCATTCCAGGGGAAGGGGAAAGAGAGGGATACTGTTGATTTTGTTATTTTTGCCTGTATATGAATGAGCTTTGCTCTCTGGGTCTTTTGATGAGGTAGGCTTTTATGAACAAATTTATTGGGTGTATAAAGGAAGGGACATAAACTGGAATTAAGGGCTTAATATCTATAATATGCTAACTCTGTATGCAGGATGAAAAATGTTTTTAAAAAATTTAGTATGTAGGAATCTATTTTGTATATGTGTGCTATACCCTGTACTGATACATGTATGCTTTTAGTTTTATATAAATTAAAATTATTTTCTCCAAGAACTTTTCTTATATTATTTTTAATGCACAAGATGAATACAAGGTGTTAAAAGTTTACAGACATGGATTGTGATTCCTTTCCCCCCACCTAAGTTCTGAAGGCACTACTTCTGGAACTTCTCTTGATAAAAACACTAGCTTTCCTGTACTCCAAAGTAGCAGCTTAGCCTGCAAACCTAGGCTCTCAAAGAACGATTTTATAAAATGTCTTTTTATATTTAGTTAACCGAAACCAAAGCCACTTCCAAGTGCTATTTTAATGCTTGAACCCTAGGGCTGATAATTCTTCTGATGAGAGAAAAAGGTGAGAGAGCTGACAGGGCTCATTCTCTACATCCTCAACTCTTCTTACACTACATTCCCTTTTGCACTGGCCTCCTACAGAACAGAGCATTGCAAAGAATGAACCCTCAACAAAGTAAACACTTGGTCCTCAGCCAGTGAGTACTCTTGAAGTTTTAATTGAAGTGAGTACTTTATGTTTAAGCTGAGTTTTATGAACCTTTGACAAATTCCCTGATCACGATTTAATCCCTTTTTGCTATCCAGATTGGTTCCTGTTTGCCCCAATCTGACAAATGATGTTTCAAAGCAAACTCTGTGTCAATGTGTCTAGGGCAAACCTCTTGATTTGCCCTTCAGTTTTCATTGTAAAATGGGACTGATAATTACTGTTTGGCTCTGCAAAAGATTTTTCGAAAATAGATAAGTCAAGACTCATTTAAAAAGCATCTATGTCCCCTTGTAACTATACATTGCTATAACAATTATTAATAATTACTGGTTAGTGCATATGAGCATAATATGTGATAGAGAAAATTTTGACTTATGTTAATAATTTAGAATTTCAGCACAGATTAACTTCAACTCTAGAACCATCTGTCCATTCTGTGCAACCCACTGACCTAGCCTCTGGAATCCAGCAGAGCTGCGAACTTGTATTTACAACAAATGGGAGCTATGTGTGTATAGCTTGCCATGCTCTATTTTGAATCTTCCTCCTCAAATCCAATTATTTCAAAGATATTGTCAAGGAGCCAAATTGCCTTATTTTTCTTCCCTCCTGCCTACTTTGTGTGGTACTGAAGAGTTGTTCTGAGCCCTAAGGGTAGGCAGCCAGAGACCTAAGACAAGCTACAGCCACTTATAGGAGAAAACTTGTTAATTGGCCTTCAGATAATCAAGAGTTGCTAGAAAATTTCGATTTATTGATATCCACTGAGTTTTACTATAACTACACAATTCTTGTTTTGTAGTCATCAATCCATAAAGAAAAGAAAATAAATTAGCTTTCAGAGTGGAGTACTAAATGGGAGGGCAGCTTTGTTTAGGGGAATATTTTTCCTTATTGTCTTCTAATATAATGCTTATCAAAAGTATCCTCAAATGAAATGGAATCCCTTAGAACGTTATGAAAATTAATGATGAATTAAATGAGAGTTCAAATAAAAATTGTAATGCTTTATAAGAAAATACACTACAGTATAAATATGAAGCTTTATATCCATCCATTAAAAAAGCAATAGGTTTTTTCAATAACATTATGAAATATATATTCATATATATTTATATTTAACATTTAAATAATATTATGATAATAAAGATTCTGGAACCAATTCCAATGTGTGTGAGGAGGATTTTTCCACACCACCAAGTAAGTCTCCCACACCAGCTGGGTATCCTACAATTCAGCTCAATTTTAACAGTATATACCCAGAGATAGTATCAGATTCCACACGTTAGGGGCTCATTCCCACAAGACTGCCTCCCACTTCAGATGCCAATCAGAAGCCCAGGTTGTTACTTGTGATTGGGACCAACCTGCCACAAATTGAAGGTCCCCACAATCGTCTCCTTAGGTTCGAATAATTTGCTAGAGCAGCTCACAAGATTCAGAGAACCATTTTTATTTACTGTATTACCAGTTTATTATAAAAGAAGGTAATTCAGGAACAGCAAGATGGAAGAGATGCATAGGGCAAGTTATGCAAACAGAGTGCAAAGTTTCCATGCCCTCTCCAGGCATGCCACTCTCCCTAAATCTCCATGTGTTCACCAACTAGGAAGCTCTCTGAACCCATTTCTTTTGAATTTTTGTGGAGGCTTCATTACATAAGAGTGACTAATTAAATCATTGGCTATTGGTGATTGATCCAATTTCTAACCCCTCTTCTCTCTCTGGAGATCAGAGGGTGAAAAGTTCCAACTCTCTCTTCATGGTTGATGGTTGGTTCCCCAGGCAACCAGCCCCTTTCCTTAGGTGCTTTTCAAAAATCACCTCATTAACATAAACCAAGTTGTGGTGGAAAGGGACTTGTTACTTATAGCAATACACCCCCTTCACCATTGCGGATCTAAATCTATTTCGGGAACTGAGGACAAGAGACCAAATATTATGACCAAAGATGCTCACATTGCTCTTATCACTTGAGAAATTCCAAGGGTTTTGGGAACTATGACATAGGAACCATGGATAAAAACTAAATATATATGAGAAATACATTTTGGTCATTGAATGACCAAATATATATTTTTTATAAATCACAATATCACAAATAATGATAATTTTACTAGGTTATTTAGATTGAAAGAGCTTAAAATATCTTATAAAATTTTCCTTTATGACATTTGCCACTTATATCACAACTTTCACAATAGTAAATTTTAAAAGATTTATATTTATTTATAGACACTTCATAGCCTAAATACTCATAAAAGTTGTATGTGCATAGATGTATAGTAATAAATGGTGAGCATATATTGAAAATTAATGATAATTTTTTTTCTTAAAATATATCATCGAATAAAGAGGAAATAGTTTAGGATCGTGGAAGCCAGAGAATTGAATGATTCCTGATTTTCTAAATTTAGAATAATTTCATACTAAATTTAAATCCGTACTCAATGTATATTCAAAGCCGTGTATAAATTGGCACCAAACTAACTTTCAACCTTATTTTCCTTAATAAATCTATTTCAACTTCAATTAAGTTTATTCTCCAATCATTCATTTATTTATTCAATACACATTAAGATGTTTCTAGATATCAAGTACCATGATAGGCACTTGGAATAAAAATATAATAAGACAAATATCTGGCCCTCCAGGCCTCTAAGTTCTAGAGGGACAAAGAGACACAGAATCTCATAAGTGCAAAAAAAAGAGGAAGTACAACTATTGAGAGATGTGCAAGATACTAGGAAAGTACAGAAGATGTGAAACAAAACATGGTCTGTGGATAGGGAGGGGCTTCCAGAAAGGGTTTTTGGAGGAAGTGACCCATGAGTGAAGCCTTTAAAGATAAAGAGGACTTAACTCAGTAAACAGAGATATGGGCTGGAGGGGTAAAGCAAATCAGTCAAAGAAACATGAGCAGAAGCATAGAAATGATTGATAGTGTGATATGGACAAAAGACTATAAGTGGTTTGGTATTACTAAAGCATAAAGCATGAAGTAAGTGTTACCCCACAAAATTGGGATTCTCCTACCTGATGCGCATAAAGAGCCAATTATTATGGCATCAGTTTTTGGGAAAAGAAAACAGCCTAATTGCTAGATCTATCTGCAAGGAGACGGGGGCATATGCCCTCATATCTGCCTCCACAATCCAGGGCTTGGGGCAAAATTCATGGGGTAAGGGGCAAGGTGGTCTGAAGTATGGAGATAGATGATTGGGGGGGAAAGGAGAAGTAAGGTAATTGATGATCTGCACAAGCTAGTCAAGCTTCATGACTCTTCATAGGACACATGTTCACAAAATGGTGGTGTTAGCAACGATCTGAGGGTGGAGTTTTCAGCCTTTTGACATCAAGAAGGTCACTTATTGGGCATTTGCACAGGCCCAGTGGACAGGTTGGTGGTCTCAACTGGCCTGAACTAGACAAGGGGTCTCAGCTCCTGAAAAACCACTCTTAATTACTCTGTTGATAAGATGGGGTCTATTGAACTGGTCCTAGAGGGCCCGTGGTTACACAGGGAGTGGTAGGAAATGAGGTTGGAAAATTAAACATAGGCGAAATCATGAAAGGCACGTAATATTGTCTTTTACGTTTTTCGTAGGCTTTGAAAGGCTAAGCAAACGTTTTAAACAAAGCAATTTTCATTTTATATTCATCTTAGTGGACATATAATAAATATCCACTGAAGGAATGAACTTTGCTAGATTTGTGGGAAATTTAATGATTAAAAGATTGAAAGCAGGGAAATTTATTGGGAAGATAATGCAATAGTTTACAAACAAGATTATGAAAGCTTAAGCTGTTACAGTATTATCATGGATGAAAAGAAGGAGATGGCTTCAAGAAATATTTGAAAAAATATTGTCAAGACACCTGGATAATTGAACATGGGTAAGGACTTTCACTTCTGGCAACAAAACAGACTAGATAATGAATCCACTACTATAAATATCAAGAAAGGCTAAATAAAATGTATTATATAACAGGAAAATATGTTATAAGAGAATACTATGAATGACTTTATGCCAATAAATTGTATGAAATAGACTATTTCCCAAAAAAATAACGTTTCATAACTGACACAATATAAAATGGAAAAGTGAATAGAATTATAACCAATAAAGAACCTGAATCAGTAGTTATAATCTAACAGGTGCACACACACATACACACATGCCAGTCCCGTATAGTTTTATAAGCAAGATCTGTGAAACCCCTAACTTATTCATTTTTTTTCCTTTTTTTGTGATATAATTCACATACCATAAAATCTACGCTTTTAAAGTATGGAATTCAGCATTTATTAGTATACTCACAAAGTGGTACAACAATAACCTATATTTAATTCCGGATTATTTTTATCACTTTAAAAGAAACCCCATATCTATTAGCATTCACTCTCCATACTCTCCTACCCCCAGTTCCCATCAACCACTAATCTGTTTTCTGTCTCTATAGATTTGCCTATTGTGGATATTTCATGTGAATGGAATCATACAATATGTGGTTTTTTGTGACTGGTTTCTCTCACTTAACAAAACGCTTTCAAAGGTTCCTACATACTGTAGCATGCATCAGTACTCCATTTCTTTTAACGCCTGGATAATAGTCTGTTGTATGGATATGCCGGTTTCCCTCCACCACAATAACAACTTGAGGGATACAAAGATCAATATAAAAAATTCATTGTTTTACTATGCAGTGTAGGGGAGCAAAAATAATTTTCCCTCTACCATTCTAAGTTCTTGGCTGAGACACCTCCCCCATAATAAAAAGACAGATTAACAGGAGAAAACCAAACAGAAGTTTAGTAACATTTATACCTCCTGTATACATAGGAGAGACCTAGGAAAACTGAGTAACTCTCCAAAATGGTCAAAGCCACCACCTTAAACACCATCTCCAGCTAAAGATAAAAGAAAGGTGTTAGGGGTTGGAGCGACAGTTATGGGAGGTTATCAGGTAAGCACAGTATACAAGGGTAAGGTTGTCATGCAGCTTTAAGTCACTGCCTTCTCCATTCATAAGAGTTTCTAGAGATTTAGAGTCATCCTTCTCTTGGTACAGAGAGGGAGACATCCCTACAAAAGGGAAATTTCCCTTATAAATGTAAATGTCTCCTACAAAAGTGTAACTTCTACTCCATTTTCAAAGCTTCTCCTATGTCTGCTGTTTCTTAACAATAAGTAGCTCAAAATAATCCGTATGCCAAAGAGGCATATTTTGGGGTGGCATATTCTGCTTCCCTTCAGTACCAAGAATAAACAATAAAAAATTTAATTTTTTTAGGTTGGCATTTATAATGGCAACCAAAAAACACAGTGCTTGGGAGCAAAACTAATAAAATTGGACAAAATATTTTTCTAGAAATTATAAACGTGTAGTGGAAATTAGAAAATAAACTTAATTAAGTGGAGTGATATACTATGGTCTTGAAAGGGAAGACAATATGACATATATGACAATAATCCCTTAATTAATCCATAAGTCAATGCAATTCTCTTCAAAATCTTAAAAAGATTTTTGTCATGAAAATTGACACGCAGATTCTAAAATTTATATGGATATACAAGATCTCAAGAATAGACAATATAATTTTGAAAAACAAGGGGAAGGCATGTTCTACAATATATCAAGATATTATAAATATTTGGTAAAAGATGCATTATTATTACAAGAATAGATATTCCCCAGTGGACACAATATGAGTCCACACATATTTAGGGATCTGATATATAAAATAAAGGGGTACTACAAATACATACAGAAAAATATGGACTTTTAAATCAATGGAACGGGAACAATTACAGTTATGAAAATATATTTATTTCATATTTACACTATAAACAAAGATTTAAATATGAAAAACAAAACTCAAAAACTTTTACAAAAAAGATGAGAAAATATCTTTGACTTCAGGCTAGGAATAGATTTTGTATATAAAACATACCATAAATCTTTAAATCTTCAGAAAAGAGTAATACATTTACCTATACTAAAGTTAAACACTTCTGTACAATAAAAAAGTATAAACAAAACTAGAAAAACACTTCTCATGTTGGGAGAATTCTTTGCAATGCATCTATCTGACAAAGGGTTTTATCTAGAACGATTAAAAAAATATCACAAAGGAATAGGAAAAGTACAGAAATTCAAAAATAAAAGACCACAGAATGTGCACAGGTAATTTACAAAAGAAGAAATCTGAATGGCTAATGCATATATGAGAATACGCTCAAATATACTAGAAATCAGGAAAATGTACATTAAAAGAAATGAAACAGCAATTCAGACACACCAGATAAGAAAAAGAAGTAAAATCCAACCATATTAGGTGTTCATGAAGTTGTGGAACAATGAGACTTTTACACACTGCTGGTAGATGTTTAAAGGGGTAGAACTACTTTGGAGAAGGTGATAATAGCTAGCAATGATAAAGACGAGCATACCAAGCAATTGCACTCTAAGTTATTTTTTAGAAAACTTCCATACATGTACATAAGGAGACATTTTAAGAATAAGAATCATAGCACTTGTAGTAAAAGAAAAAAAAAACAATTTAAATGGAGAAAGTGGATCATGGTATGCTTCTGCAATGGAGTACCATAAACAATAAAACATCAATCAAAGCACATGGATAAATATCACAACTACAAGGTTGAACAAAAACATCAAACTATAGATGTATATGTGCAGGATTATTCTATTTGTATAAAATTTAATCATGTGTATATTCAGCATATGTATATGGATGCATGTGTTTGTGGATACATAATCTGTTATGAAAGTACAAAAATATTCTTGGAAATAATAATTACGAAATTTAAAATAGTAGATACTTCTAAAAAGGAGGGTGGAGAATGGTACTTTGGAGGTGTGTGCCTATATACATATCTCCAAGGATTTATTTATTTAAAACAAGGACCTAAAACAAATATAGTATGGCAAAAATTTAAGTCATGACAAAGCTGGTTAATAGATACATAAGTGATTTTTATATTGTACTTTAAACTTTTCTGTGCATCTAAAATATTTCAGAACACTATTTTTGGGGGAGAATGCAATTCAAGGATCTTAGATTCTATCTAGGATGACTGGGTAGTGTGGTTGTGACATTAGGCAAGATAGTGATAAAGTAGAACATGATTTGGAGGTAAGATGATGAATTTATTTTTGCTTATGTTTGATTTGAGAACCTTGGAAAATGTGGGAAAAGAACTTCAGCAAGCACTTAACAAATGTACTTGAGTATAGTGTCTGTGTAGCAATTGAGGCTAGAGGTAGAGACTTGATGTTCATAAACTACATGGCTTTGATGGAACCATGTGCTTTTATGAGAGTCTTGGGGCAACTGCATAGAGTGAGTCAGTCAACGTTTTGAGGGCAGAGCCATAGGCAAATTAATTTTTAAGGAATGGATTGAGAAAATAGATTCACAAAGAAGCATGAGAAATAACTGTCAGAGTTATTAGGAGAACCAAGGGATAGTGGTTTCCCAGAAGTCAGTGGAGCTGAGAGTGTTAAGAACAAGGAAATGGACTACCCTCTATTAACAGAGTTGGCCAGGCTTATAGTGACTTAAGCATTTGTTGTATGTAACAACACAGAAGTCCTATAAAGTAGATAATACTGTTATTTCTATTTTAAAGTTGAGGAAACTGATGAAGAGAACATGGGTAATTTACCTAACATAATGCTCGTATTAAACACAGAGCCGGAATTCAAACTCAGGTCTGAAGGCCTGCAGAGCCTAGGCTTTGATAAGACTCAAGTCTTTTTATCTCTGTATGTTCAACGTCTGAATATAGTTACTGTTCAATATGTTGAACAGACGCATGAGTGAATGGGGACATATGGATGATTCTGGATGATTCTGATAGAGTTTCATTTTTCTCTGGAGCTGTATATTGACTAGATGTTGGAAAGAAAAGATTTACAAGTAACAACTATTTTCTTCGCTTGTCTGACAGGTGAATTGGCACCTATTAGTGTTTTGTGCAAATATCGTGTGTTGCAAATCAAAATAATTTCTGAAGTTATATATTACTCTGTAGTGGTTATTTACAACCTTTTTAGAATTACAATGACCTAATGTTTCCCAGCACTACTAAAATATATGAAATATTTTTATTAAATGAATCAAAATAATTTATTTTCATCCATCCTTAAGACTTTTCCGTCACTTTATTTCACATCCTGAATACCTCTTCAGTCCATTTAATTATCATCATGATTGATATCACCCAAGACTAAACTACCATTATTTCTGGCCTTTACTACTGTAATAGCCACCCAATCCATCTTACTGCATCAACCACTGTTTTTCCTCTAATTCATCCTCCACACTGCAATAGAATAATATTGCAGCCTGGAATGCTCACCCCTCCCTCACCTCCAGTTATCTCCTATTCATACTTCCTATTTGAGTGCAAATGTCACCTTCTCAAGGAAGCCTTCTTGATTCACCAGATCTATTTTGTGCTTTCATAGAACCCCGTATTCTTCTTTTTCATTTTGAAATAATTGTAGATCTATATGCTGTCATAAGGAATAATACAGAGTTCCTGTACAACTTTTATTCAGCTTCTCCCAATCATAATATCTTGCAAAACTATAGTACAATAGCAAAGTTAGGATACTACATTGACACAGCCAAGAAAAAGAATATTTCAGTGACCTTAAGGATCCTTCTTGTTGCTCATTTATAGCCACACCCACTTCCTTCCCACCCTCTCCACCTCCCTGTCCCCTGGCAAACGCTAATCAGTCTCCATTTCTATAATTTTGTTGTTTCAAAAAATTTTACCATAAATGGATTCATACACTATGCAACCTTTTGGAGTCATTTTTTTTTCACTCAGTATAATTCCCTGGAGATCACCCAAGCTGTCGTGTGTATCAATAGTTTCTTCTTCTGTATTGCTAAAAAGTATTCCTACTTAACAGCATTTTACAATGTTTGTAAATATTAATTTGTGTGATTGCTTGGTTAATGGCTGTCTCTCTAACTAGACTACGTACTCCATTAAGGCAAGTATAATTTCTCTTTGATTCCCCTAATACCTCCTACACCTAGTACACTATAGTAATTTATTAAATATTTATTGAATAAATGATTTATTAAGATTACTGGTAGGCACCCCAGAGTATGTCAAACCAGAATTAGTTGTCACTGCTATGCATTAAGGTCTAATTGTGTATTTTTTTGCTTATTTGTGAATTCTTTTATTCAATAATATTTCACTGTTTACTATGTATCTGGTACTTTTCTAAGCACTGGGGATACAACAGCAGTAAACCAAAAGAGCCAAAACAAACCCCTGCCCTCTGGAACGTACGTTCTAGTCTGTGAAGCTAAACAATCTTAAAAAAGTAAATGATATTTAATATGAAAATATTGATAAGTTTAATGCAGATGAATAAAGCCTGGAATGGGGATAGACAATCCAGGAGGCGTTGGAATTGTACATAACAGAGTAGTAAGGGAAGGCCTCACTGAGAAGGTAACATTTGACCAAAAACCTATAAGAGGTGAGGGGGTAAATCAGTTGGCTATCTGAGAGAAGAACATTGTAGGCAGAAGGAACAGCAAGTATAGAGTCTTTCCAGAGTGTTTGAGCAAGGGAGTACTAGAGCTGAATGAGTGAGAGGATAAGTATTAGGAGATGAGGTCAAAGAAATAATGAGTCGCTAGATCTGCACTGTCCACTACAATATCCACTGGCTGCATGTGGTTATTGAGCCCCTGAAATATGAATAGTTCAAACTGAATTATGATGTCGGTATAAAATACACACCAGATTTTGAAGATTTAGTACAAAAATGAGAATATAAAATATCTCATTAATAATATTTTATTTTGGTTACCTTGTAAAGTGATAATATTTTGTATATATTGGATGGAATTTATTAAAATTAATTTTGCCTGTTTCTTTTTAGTGTCGTTATTAGAAAAATCTAAAATTTTATAAGTTGCTCACATTAGAGTTCTATTAGAGAACTCTAGAATATATCATATACACCCTGGTGTGCAATCTTAAGGCTTTTGTCTTTTACTCTGAGGTGGGGAACCATTGGAAAGTGTTGATCAAAGGGTCAAATTATCTAATTTCCACTTTTAGCTGGTCTGCTCTGTTAAGAATAGATTGTAAGGGCAAGGATGGAAGCAGAGAGACCAGACTTGAGTCCATTACACTAATTCACATAAGAAATGATGGTAGCTCAGGTCAGTTTGGTAGTGGTGGATATGATGGGAAGTGGTGAGACTCTGAATTTATCTTGATGATAGAACCAAGAGGATTTCATGACAGACTGTGTGATGTGGAGCATGAGAAAAAGAAAAAGTCAAAAGTGTCTCCAAAGTTTTTGGCTTGAGCAACTAGAAGGATTGAGTTACCATTCATGAACACAAGAAAAACTGCAAGTGGAATAGATTTGAAAAAGGAGATCAAAAGTTTGGATTTGAACATATTAAGTTTGAGATGCTTATTAGACTTCAAATTGGAGATATCAAGTAGGCAACTGGATATAGAAGTCTGACTTTGAGGAAAAAGACCTAGGCTGGAGATAACATTTGGGAGTCATCAGCACATAAATGGTATATTTAAAGTCTTTTGAAACTGGATGTGGTCACCAAAAGAGTTAGTTTAGATAGAGTAAAGAAAGATCTAAGGAATGAGCCCTCCAACTTTATGAAGTTAAGGAGGAAAGAAAACCTGAAAAGAAAGCATTTCTTATTCACATGTATTTTATTGCAAAAATATTGTTTTTCTTATTGAACTTCATTATGTGAAATCGTTAGACATTCCCTTTGCAGCTATTAAAGCATGAGTCCTGCTTTCCTTTAATCTCTCTGGTTTTCAAATGTCCCCAGCCCTTGGTCATATACTTTCATGCCCTGAAATGACCAGTGAATAATCTGAAAATCTGACAAATTAATGTTAAGTGGATAATAATGACTTATTGGTTACCACATCCAGATAGTGCACTGACCTTTTAAATGGAGACTTCAAATGTTCTAATTCAAGAATTTGGTTATGGAGGACTATTACAGGCTTATGAAGTAGATCATTTTGTGCCCTGGGTCAACTATGTGAAGTAGATGACTAATAACAGCATGATGTGTGAAAAAAGCACTGCACCAGGGAGTCAGGAATCCCAAGTTCTACTCCCAGCTCTACCGTTCATCAGCTGTCTCCATGGCTCCTCAAAGCTGGTCTGACTAGAGTACCAACTGTTGTTAAAGTTTTTACTGGTTAGATGTAAGGACAATGTAGAGGGCTTTCCAAATAGCTAAATATATTTAATTTTAATAACTATCCTTTTTACTGAGAGTATTTCCCAACTATTGCATTAAAAGGGGTAATAGGAGATGGCAATAGGTGTAGTAGGTATGGTAGTAGATGTTATTTTAAAGGTTTATCCTTTGCACATACACACGCACCAGTTGGCAACTTTCATTTATGATTTATTTATAAATCTACTTGTCTATAAATGGTCCTATTCCGTGGAGTCCAAAAGTCTGAGAACCACTAATATTAGATAGGCCACTTTAGCTCTCTGGGCTTTGTTTGTTTCTGTATTCCTAATTAAATAATAAGAGTATATATAAATGCAAGGAAATGAAACACACTGGCTTCAATATAAAGCAATCTTTAGGGTGGAGAAAAAGAGGAGAAATTGATCGGGGTTAGACATCAACTGTATCTATAAGATTCTAAAAGAAAAATATATGCAGGAAACATGGCAGTATGTTAACGTCTATATGAATGGATGGTGAGTACATGGGTGCTATTGTCCCTTCTATTTTGAACAATTTCATAATGAAAGTAAAAATTAAAAAAATAATAATAATTAAAGGTAAGTCAGACTATGTGAATATGTTTTGGACTCAGAATAAAGTTCAAATCTTATCTCTGTCATTTATTAATTTGACCTTAGAAAGTCAATTAGCCATTTTACTTACTCTTCAGTTACATTTTAGTGATAATAATCCCAGCCTTGAAAGGTTCTTATAAGAACTAGACTCTTCAAGGCAAGAAACAAAATCTCATTCACTTTACTTCAACTGGTAAATGTTTTACTGTGTAAGGAAATTAGGCAGATGGTCAGGTCTCACCAGAATATCCATGCAGCTAAATGTCATTAGAACTCGAAGAAGAGTTGAAGAATTAGAAGTCTTCCAACCAACTCTAATGACTCAGTTATTTTCTTACCTTCTAAGCCAGAATTGATTAATCTTCTATCATAAGAGTTGCTTAGCTTTTCTTTCCTCCCACATTTGCCACTCCTACCATTATCCTGGTACTTCCCACTCTCCAAGACCTTCTTCACTCATAGCTTCTGACACTTCACGTTATTTGCACAGTATCTTCACTTTGGGGTCATTTTGCTTTGGAACCTTCTATCAACCAATAAACTTTCTTTCTCTATCATAGTTAACTTGATTTCACTAATCTCTATACTGTGGTAAGGAATTTCCCACCAAGATATCTTGAAGCTTCCTTGCCAAATATAGATTTCCTGTGTTTGATGAGGTACCCTTCCAGTAAACTGTGGTCAAAAGGACCAGGTCATATGGTACAGAACACAGCCATCTTATCAATGAAGAATGAAAGCCTGCACAAATGAAGAATGAAGGTAATAAAAGATACTGCAACAGCACCTGAATTGGTCCATCTAGGTTATGTATGTAAAGGGCCTAGGACAGTATTTGGTACAAACACACAGGAGGGTTTCCTTATGTGGACCTGGAGGAGTAGGAAGTCATCCAAGATATGATCATGACTAAAAGCTCTAAAGGAGGAATAGGAGTCAGACAGGCAAAGGTATAGCAGGATAGGAAGAGAAATATAGAATAATACAGGCAGAGGAAGGAGCATATCCAAAGATCCAAAAGCCAGAGAGAGTATGGTAGGCTTGGGGTGAAACCAGTGGACAGTTAGCCATTAATGATTAGGTAGCTAGTAACTAAAGATTTTTAGGCAGTTATTAATTGTAGCTTTTAGTGGTTTTCCCACCCATCGTTAGCTGTGCTGCTTAGGCAATATATTATCTGACTCCCACTAGATTCCTCAGAGATAACATCCCTGACGCTTGGGTCACCATGCTAAGGGGTGCTTGAGTTGTTTTTCAGGAAGCAATAGTCAACCCCTGCCCAGTTCAGGCCATTTGAGACCACCAATCCACTAACTGGGCCTGCTCAGGTGTCCAATATATGACTTCCTGACCTAAGGAAACTAAAAACTCCATTCTCAGATCACGCTAACACCACCATTTTGTGAACATGCATCCTATGTAGAGCCATAAGCTTGACTACGCTTGTGCAGATCATTAATTACCACACCCCTCCATACCTCCAATCATCTATCCCTGCACTTCAGACCACCCTGCCCCTCTATCCCATAAATATTCCTAATCCCCATTTTCATGAAGGCAGATTTGAGATTTGTTCTCTCATCTCCTCACTTGGCTGCCTTGTGAATAAACCCTTTCTATGCTGCAAACTTGTCACCTCGGTGACTGGCCTATCGTACAGCAGGCAAAATGAACCTGGTTCAGTAACAGGGATACCAGAGTTTTGTGGAATATAGAATTTGAGGTGGCAGAAGCAATCATTGTGAAAGTTGACAAATTAAAAAATGCAAAAATTTCAGTAATGGATTTGTATTTGTATGGGGGGAATAATTTTCCCTCTACCCTTCAAGATTCTTGGCTGATGTCCCCCTATAATAAAAGACAGATTAACAGGATGAAAACAAACAGAAGTTTAATAACATGTATACCTCCTGTATACATGAGAGAGACCCAGGCAAACTGAGTAACTCCCCAAAACGGCCCAAACTACCACCTTACGTAGATCTCCGGCTAAAGACAAAAGAAAGATGTTGGTGGGGAGGGAAGACCAGTTACGGGAGGTTACCAGGAAAAGCACACTAAACAATGTTAAGGTTGTTAAGCAGATTTAAGTTGTTGCCTTCTCCACTGATAAGAGTTTCTAGAGATTTAGTTATCCTTCTATTCCTGGTACAGAGGGAGCTACCCTGACAAATGGAGATTTCCCTTATATGTGTAAATGTCCCTTAAAAAAGGATAACTTTTACTTGTTTTTCAGAGATTCTCCTGTGTCTGCTGTTTCTTAAAAATAATCAGCTCAAGATAATCCTTTTGGCAAAGAGGCAAATTTTGGGGTGACATATTCTGCTCCCCTTCATATTCAAGAAGTCATAAAACTTGAAGTTTATTGAGAATCAAAAGCATACTATACAAAATATGCAAGGTTTTTACCTGATATGCTTAACTTTTAAATATAGTAATAGAAGGCAAATAATCACCTTCATATATAGTGAAGGGGAGCAGAATTTGCCACCATAAAATATGTCTCTTTGGCATAAGGATTGTCTTGAGCTGATTATTTTTAACAAAGAGCAGATGTAAGGAAAACTTTGAAAAATGACTAGAAGTTACCCTGTTGTAAGAAAAATTTACTTTTATAAGGAAAATCTCCATTTGTAGGGGTATCTCCCTCTCTGTAACAGGAAGAGAAGGATGACTTTAAACCTCTAGAATCTCTTACCAATGGAGAAGGCAAAGACTTAAATCTACATAACAACCTTACCCTTATTTACTGTGCTTTTGCTGATAACCTCCCATAACTGGCTCCCCTACCCCCCAACATCTTCTTTTGTCTTTAGCTGGAGATGGTATTTAAGGTGGTGGCTTGGGCCATGTCAGAGGGTTTCTCAGTTTTCCTGGGTCTCTCCCATGTATACAGGAGGTATACATGTTATTAAAATTTTGTTTGTTTTTCTCCTGTTAATCTCCCTTTTATTATAGGGGGTTCTCAGCCAGAACCTAGAAGGATAGAGGGAAAATTATTTTTCTTCCCCCCACAATAGTAAATCTTCATTCTTTTGCAGCAGCTGGGAGAAAGACACATCTGAATTGCTGAAATTATGAATTATGGGATATTTTAAGAGGAATTGTTTTTAAACTTTCAAGGTTATAAGACTTTCATATATACTATTAGTAGCCAAATTTGAAAAATGCTTCCACATAAATATTATTATTTAATTGTTCTTAATCTCCTATAAATTAGGTAATATAATATTCATCTCCGTTTTTTTTCTATAAACTCTTAGAGTCTCAGAGAGGCTGATAACTTCCTGGCGATCTCAAAGGCAAATCATGGACGCGCTGAGTCTGGAGTCATTTGTTTCACTCCAAATTCCCTGTCTTCTTCATTGCACAAGCTGTCTCTGAAAATAATGTCCTGGTTGTTCTCTGACAGCAGAGCATTTAGAGTTAAGGATTATTTGTTTTTTTGGTTTTATGCTTTAAAGTAATGAGGATGAACAAACTGCACACTGCTTTGCTGATTGTACATGCCACAACTACTACTCATATGGACTATGATATAAATGATGCCTCCCCTATCTAGAGTTATGCAGAGAAGGCACAGATCAATCAACATTCCTATAATCAACAGTTCACATTTTCAAGGCAACTAAAAACGTACCAGGGCTAAAAGTGAGTTTAGAGACCATCAAATCCAATTATTTCACTTTACAGATGAAGAAACAAGCCTGCAGATTTAGTTCATGTTTATGAGATCAGAAACCAATCTTTTTGATTCCCAATACATTACTCTTTATACAATAAATAAGTTTTAGATACAGTTTTTGGCAATGGAAGAAACTAATCTACCAAGAAATGAGATCATTAACCTAGTAACCTAGGTTTTAGTTGAATAGTTAACATAATACAGTAATATGATACAGTGATATAATATATGGAGATATTATTACTGTTACTTAGATCAGTGATTCCCAATGTTGGGGCCCAGGTCAGGCAGGCACAAAATATCCCACAATAGCATGTTAATTATTTTGAATTAAATTACTTGAGAAGCAGCTGATGCAAAAAGGGCATTTGACTCTCTCTGTTTCCCCTGACAGCAGGAAATAAATCTCCCATGTGAAAGGTACCTTCTCTGCACCAGGAGTTAGGGAGGCATCCTTACCACCAAAACAGGGGATTCAGGGCTGAGAAGCCTATATACAAACCTTGTTACCTTTTCATTAATTTACTACCCCAAGCCCAAACACTGCTTAGATTCCTTACTAATTAAGCACGCAAACCTAAGTTTCTTTGTGGTGTCAAATTCTCACAAATTTATTGTTTCTTTGTATAAAAAGTATAAAAGTTGACTGCTTTGGTCACTTCTCTGAACATCATTTTTTATGATCTCTCCTATGTACATATTAAATTGCTTTTTCTCCTGTTAATCTATCTTGTGTTAAATTTATAATTAGTCCAGCCACAAGAATTCAAGAGAGGTAGGGGGGAGATTTCCCCCTCCCTAACATCAAACTTGAGCATGTGTCAGAATCACCTAGAAGACTTTTTAAAAATAGATGGCTGGGCTACTAGCCTGGTGACATAGTGGTTAAGTTCGCGTGTTCTGCTTCAGCAGCCCAGGGTTCACAGGCTCAGATCCTGGGCACGGACCTACGCACCGCTTATTGAGCCACACTGTGGCAGGCGTCCCACGTATATAATAGAGGAAGATGGGCACGGATGTTAGCCCAGAGACAATCTTCCTCAGCAAAAAAATGAGGATTTGCAATAGATGTTAGCTCAGGGCTAATCTTCCTCACACACACAAAAAAGAAAACAATAAAAAAAAAAAAACAGATAGCTGGGATCTATCCCCAGAGTTTCTGATTCAGCAGGTCTGGAGTAGGGTTCAAACATTTGTATCAGCAGCAAATGCTGCTGGATCAGGGACCACACTTTGAAACTATTGGTTTAGCTCAAAGGTTTTAAAGCCAACTTATCTGCCACTTAAAGCTGTGTGACCTATGGCACATTAATCTTTGAGCCTTAGTTTTCTCATCTGTAAATTAATAATATGTGCCTTATATAAATTTATCATAACATGAAGCAATATATGTAAAGAACTATATGCCTGATACTGATATCTAAGGCACTTGATACATGGTTGCTATCATTATATTTTTTATCATTATCATACTGATTTTCTAAGCATTCAAATTCACCAGGCACAGATAACTAAGTTAATCAACTAGAGCTACTGGGGCTCCTTTGGAACTCTTATAGACCAAAAAAATTATTTTTTTTTTGCATACAAATATTTGTATTCTGTGCTGCTGAAAGCACTTGAAATAGTTTCCTCAGTAAAGTAAAAAGTTTGCCTAACCCTCGTTCCCCCATTGAGCTTAATAAACTATCAATTTGCTTGGTAGAACCCTTCTTTGTCTTTAGAAGGTAAGTGGTTTGAACTGTCATCAATTTGAGTTACTGGGGTCTGCATTAATGAGGTGTTACTGTGTGTAATATTTTTAAGCGTGGGAGTCTTTGTTTAGGAAATAGAGTTTTTATGGAGGTCAAATACTTTTATTGATTGTTTGACAAATATCTCTTCAAATTCAAATGCTTCCTGTCTGGAGGTAAATAATCTCCAAGACATTTGAGCAACACATAGAAAGAAAGCCAACTCTTTTAAACCCCAAATGTCAGCTAGGTGGTAAAAAGAATTCTGTTGAGTGTATTCAGGGAGGAAAGTAATTTTTTTTTCTGAGCTCTCCTTGCTACTGTGCCACTTTATATTCTGGGGCTTGCCTCCTGGCAGATTGTTTCATTATCCAGCAGTATCATTAATCTTTTTTATTAGCACCTTAAAAATAAACAAACAATGATTTTGTTATGTTTGACACAAGTAGTGCATTTTAATTTTGTAGGCTTGTATTATAGACTTGAAAAAAAACTACAACAATTCAGATTGAAATACCGCACTCAATTCTTAACAATATGAAAACATTATTCGATGTGTAGAAATATAATGGCATCTGTTATGCATATTAAACGAAGCAAGCTATTTTTGCATCATCCACATGGAGCTTTGGATTAACCAGGAAAGTTAGTATTAATTACCACTGGAAAATTAAAACTTGTCATTCAATTCTGTACTCTCCATGAAATTGAGTCAATACTTCATGAAATATACTCAAAATCATTTGATGAAGACCACACAAAAGAATGTATATGGATCAGTTAAATGATAAGAAAAATTTCGATGTCATTAAATACAAATAAAAGATATTTGCTGCCATCACACAATTTTTTTCCAACTTCTTAAGCCTAGATTTTCTTAATATGTATATTAGGAGAGAGTAAAATTCATTAATTATAATAAAAAATGAATAACTAAGTATAGCAAAAACTAACATTAGTTATATGGTAATATTTGCTTTTATTCAAGGCATTCACATCTATCATCTTACAGATTTATAAATTACAGATTTATTTGTTTACTGTGATGCAGGGTTTCCTAAATCTGTGCACATATGAGAATCTTCTCAGAGATTTTTTTTAATGACTGATTTTTGATGCTACATCCTAAATCTATTAAATCTCAGTCTTCAAGTCTAAGGCCCAAGAACCCATATATTTTTTCTTTCTCCACTAGTGGTTCTATTGCGATTAACAGGTCACCAGGCATTTGAAAAACATTGTTATAATGCACATTTCATGAGTGTTGTCAAATGACAATACTAAAACAATTCAGTACTGAGTTGGATGTCTTTTATTCAAGGGAAAACAATCCATGGATTGAAGGAGTACAGTGACTCATAAACAGTGAGGGATTTTGGGATGAGTGAGTTTTATAGTCTTAGAAGAGGCACTGCATATTCTAAGAAATAAGGCATGATTGGCTAGGAGGTTGATAATTTCCTTATAAGGCTAGCAGGTCTTATATTTTAGGGTAATGTAAGCTAGCTAAAGCTAAATTAGAGGACTGTGACTGGTGTATTTTAAGTTTCCTGGATGGGTGTTTCCCCTAAGTGCAGGCTGACCTAGGTTTAGATTTGTGACGTGGGCCAGGCCACTGGGGTAACTTTCATTTTGTGGGACCCAATATGCAAATTAAGTTTATCATTGTTTTTATTCTAAAGGCTTTATATATGGTCTTAAATGTGAGTTTCAGCTTCTGAGAAAAATAGACAAGCAGAAATGCCAGAGATGTTATCTTATTGTTTCCCAGATATTATGTGTAAAAAAAGAAAAATCAGCAACAGTACCTAAAATAAATGACTAAAATCAAATATACTACACATTATTATAGAAATAACTTTCATAGTCCACCATTAGCTGACATGCTATCAAAACTTGACTCCAAAAGAACAGTTATTTAGAAGCGAAGTTCCTGGAATGGAAGTAGAAATAGATCTTGGCTTCTCTTTCTCCAACTTCGGATCAAGCCACGCCTTAATAAAAGCACATATGTAACCCAAACACTGAGTGATAAAAATAATACATTCACAAAGTAGCCTTATTACCAGCCCTCATTCTATGGTAGTATTTCATTGACAGCAAAAGTATCTCCTTCAGCTCTAGGGCTCCTTCCAAAATGGGAGCAAATCACTCCAAATTTTTGAAACTAGCTTAGGATTCAGATATGAAACTAGGAGACAAAGCATTTTCCCAAATTCCTGGTCCCTGAGGATTAGAAATTAATTGTGCACAGACAGGAAAAATTACTGTGAGTAAAATATTATGAAAGAAAGAAAATTCAGAAAAATACAATTGATGTGGCACTACAAACTTGTGGTAAATACATTGTTTTATAAATGCTTTTAGAAAAAACAGCTTTCTATATGAAGAAAAATAAAGCTATTTATTATATCCAAACATAAGTATGAGTAGATTAAAGACCTAAATGAAAAGGTAGAAGCATAAACCAAAGATGAAAATGAAGGAGAATAACCTTGTGATCTTGGAGTAAGGAAAGACCTCTCAAGCAATGGTAAAAAGGACACACCATTAGGCAAGGGGTAAAAAAGATAAATATGATTATATAAAAAAGTATGAATAGAAATTATGTGTAGACTCAACTTCCTTAGTTCAGCAAAATAGCCTGATTTGGTCATTTTAGTTTTTAGCTAAACTGCTCTCAGATACACCTCTAATTAGGCTTGGATTGAGAGGAAGATGGCTCAATTGCTCTGCATAAAAACTGAAGTTGAGTGGGGGAATCAGAGGTGAATGAGCTGGTGATTAGATGGAAGGAGGAAATGAGCATGAAGAGTGGGAGAGAGAAAGAGAGAGAATTTTAAGAACAGACATATATAGTATTCATTTTCAGATTTTCTTCTGCTTGTTTCTGATATGAAACAGTCCCCTGTACTCCCCTTCCCTGTTCTCTGTTACCTTTAAATCTTCTGTTTTATAATGATAATACTACTTACAATGGCTATGTGTGAATACACAAAATCAAGGAAGGGAGACTATGTTTCACGTTTGCGTTTGTGCAAGATGGAGAAAAGGAAACAGCCACAGAGCCCAGTTAGGTAGAAATTAAATATTCAACAAAAACAGAAATATATGAGACAAGAATGACCAAGAGTATCATACATGCATCATGATCAGGATATTTGGAAGGATGCAGGGTTCTTCACTATATATGGGATAGGGTTTCAAGTAAATATAGGAGCATCTTAAATGCACAGGGTCATCCCCAGCTGACAAACTCATATATATGGGAAAAGTTGAGCTAATCAGATTCTTTATCCCTGAATTTGAATCTTGAATGGAGTAACACAAAGCCAAAAGTGGTTGGTGTTCATTTATCTTAACAATGGTTTTTTGAGGAAGCTCTCCATTAAATCCTACTCCCTAAATCTCCAGAGTTGTTTCAGTTCTTTTACTTTCTAAGGTTATTTTGCAATCAGGAATTTTAATTAATACAACTGTAAAAGCTGCTTGGCCTATGTACCACCAGATTGTGAGGTGGGAACTACATACTTTTTATTACCAATATTCTATTCAAACTGTAGCTTCTCTGTTCTCATGTTAAAGCATTATTCTAATGTCTCTGCCATCCAGTTGTATATCTCTCCCTGTCTGTGACTTTTAAAAAATTTTTGGTCACAATTTAATATTCATTAAAAGTATTGGCACCTACTCACAATTTTCTATTCCCCAATCCCTGCCATCATACTTGGTGAATTCTATGCTTATACATACAATAAGTGACTACCATTTTTCTTTTTCACGCCACTTCAGGCATTCACTCCCACATCATGAATCTTGCCATCACTCATAACTGATCCATTTCTGAAATACTGAATTCAAATAACCTACTTTTTAATAACTTCTTTTATTTATTTTAATTTTTTTGTTTATTGCAGTAACATTGGTTTATAACACTGTATAAATTTCAGGTGTACATCATGATACTTCTATTTCTCATAGATTACACCATGTTCACCACCCCAATACTAATTACAACCCATCACCACACACTTGTGCCGAATTATCCCTTTCGCCCTCCTCCCTCCCCCCTTCCCCTCTGGTAACCACCAATCCAATCTCTGTCTCTATGTGCTTGTTTGTTGTTGTTATTATCTACTACTTAATGAGGGAAATCATACAGTATTTGACCTTTTCCCTCTGACTTATTTCACTTTGCATAATACCCTCAATGTCCATCCATGTTGTCACAAATGGCTGGATTTCATCGTTTCTTATGGCTGAATAGCATTCCATTGTGTATATATACCACACCTTCTTTATCCATTTGTCCCCTGATGGGCACTTAGGTTGCTTCTTTTAATTAACGCTTTCTCTCTCCTCCCCACTACGTATTTTCTATGACCTCATTAAATATGGCATTTCCTTGGTTCTACTTCATTTTCTCCCACTTTATTAGCCCTTCATGAATTTATTGCCTTTTCTGGCTAATGTATTCCTCCATGACCTATCATTTTATTTTCTTACCATCACCCTTAATTCTCTTGGCCACTTGTCCCACTTTTGCATCTTTCCTTCAAAATCTCCAGCCCTGGATTAATTGAACCTGCTGCCATATTCACTGGTGCACTGAAATAGTTGAAAATTGTAAGAAATCTCTTTGGATTAGTACCATAATGAGTTGATGGTGTTCAATATCATCTTGATCGTTATCTTTGATCATTGAACTATTCTCAATCATATTTTCCTTTTCTCTACAACTCACACTTCCTCCCAAACCTTACTCCCAACACAAGAGTGTGCCCATTTCTTCAACCTGTCACTCTATCTCTTTATCTTTAGCCTATAAGCATGACTCTCTCTTCCATTACAAAGAGACCCTCTGTGTATCTAGCTTTCATCCACCTGTAGCTAAAACCATCTCTCATTCCCATTCCCATAAACTCATCTTAATCTCTTATGCTTTTCTTTCTCCAAATCAAAATGGCAATGACATGCTCTTGCTCAAAAAACTTTAAATTTTGCTCTAACATTTTTCAGTCACAGAAGATCATACTTACTTTGGTTTACTTGTTGTTTTACCCTCAGGAACCAGTGAAAACCACTTGACTTATGTAGCTTAGTGTGTGTGGTACTTATTTCTTATAGGACAGTGGTTCTCAACCAAGAATTCTAAATCAGAACTTCTGGTGGTTATACCCAAATATGTGTGTTTTTAAAACGTAACCCAGGCACTACTGATAGGCACCCCTGGTTAAGAAAGAACAACTGTATTAGATACTCTAAACATAAAGAGTAGGGAGTTTTTCCATTGACGTTTAAAGTAGCTATTGATAAGTATGTATTTACTGCCATTTTTTAACTTTTTTTTTTTCTCAGTGTTTTAGTAGTCCTTCTCTGTTCCTTTCTTCTTCTATACAGAATTGATGGTCACTTTAGTTTGGCCTCTGTCTGAAAGCTGTACTCTTTAACTCCCCTCCTCCCTCCTTTTATGTTTTTGATATCATATCTAACCTCTTTTTTGTGCATTTGTATCCATTACGTTCTTATCATGGAAATAGATAATTTTTCCTATTTGTGGTCTTCTCTTTTCCCCTTAAATCAGCCCCTTTAACATTTCTTGTGACACTGGTTTCTTGGCGACAAACTCCAAGGGATAATTCGGTACATGTGTGTGGTGATGGGTTGTAATTAGTATTTTGGTGGTGAACATGATGTAATCTATGCAGAAATAGAAGTATAATGATGTACACCTGAAATTTTTACAATGATATAAACCAATGTTACTGCAATAAACAAAAAATTAAAAAAAAAATGGTAGGGAGTTTTTAAAGTTACCAACCATTGTACAAGAAAACAGAAAATTAAATAACTTTTTATTTTGATGGCTCACACAAGGGAAATGGTAAAGAATTTCACTTATGGTTGCCTGTAATTTCCTTAATACAATTGGAAGTATCTGAGAAGCAGGAGCAATACCTTACATTTTGGTATCACCCATTCTTTTAGAGGTGAGGGAGGGTGGCATGGTCTTTGGATTCAGGTTGACCTTTGAACACATCCTACTCTAACTATTTACCTTTGACAAGGTTACTTAACCATCCTGAGTCTCAGTTTTCTGTTTGTAAAATTAGATAGTAATAATACCTACCTCATTGAGCTGATGTAAAAATTAAATGAGATAATATATGTAAAGAATTTAGCAAAGTATCTGGCACATTGTAACTGCTCAAAAAAAAGTAACTACTTCCTGTCTTGCTCACAGTACACATATTAGGCACTTGAAAAGTCTTCCTGTTTCTCATGTCTGTTCTTAGAAAAATAGTTACTACCATGCTAAGCAAAATAAGTCAGAGGGAGGAGGTCAAATAACGTATGCTCTCACTCATAAGTAAAAGATAAAAACAACAACAAACAAACACACACAGACAGAGACTGGATTGGTGGTTACCAGAGGGGAGGAGGGGAGGGAGGTGGGTGGAAGGGATGATTAGGCACATGTGTGTGGTGATGGATTGTAATTAGTATTTGCTTGGTGAACATGATGTAATCAATGTAGAAATAGAAGTATAATGGGGTATGCCTGAAATTTGTACAATGTTACAAACCAACGTTACTGCAATGAAAAAATAAATTAATTAAGAAAGAAAAAAAAAGAAAAATAGTTACTACCATTTGTGTAGCACTTTACAGTTTACTAAGGGTTTTTGGTTTTTTTTTTTGAGGAAGTTTGTCCCTGAGCTAACATCCATTGCCAGTCTTCCTCTTTTTTCTCTCTTTTTTCTCCTCAAAGCCCCCAGTATATAGTTGTATATCCTAGTTGCAGGTCCTTCTAGTTCTATGTGGGACGCCACCTCAGCATGGTTTGATGAGCGGTGAGTAAGTCTGCGCCCAGGATCGGAACCGGCGAACCCCAGGCTGCTGAAGCAGAATGCACAAACTTAACCGCTTCGCCACCAGGCAGGCCCCAGCAGTTTACTACGTGTTTTAACTTACATTATTACAATTGATCTTTACAAAAAATGTTAGGCATATTATGCATATTTTACAGGTTAGAAAAACGAGCCACAAATGGGCAATTCAGCTAAAATAAGAAACTTGGACATGAGAGAACATAGTGTGTTCAGGGGACTTCCATAGATTGAGAGGGAAGAGTGCAAAAAAGATTAGGCTTGAAAAGTAATCTTGAAACTATAAGTCGTATAGTGATTTACAACCATGGTTACTGCTGATATATATGTACACAACTATTTTGTTTCAGAGTTGCCTCCAGAACCATAACCAGATTGGACAAAATAACATAAATGGTTATCAAACTAATCTAAATCCCTAGGTTTTTTTCTGAGATGCATAAATATTTGTGGGACTTTCCCATAATATCGTCTTGCTAATGACATAATAATAGCACATCTATTAATAGAATCAATGTCATGACATATGGAGAAGATTGATAAATGAGGATCACACCCACATCTTTCTATTTATTTAGACTACTGATTTCAGACTCTAGCCAATCTTGTGTCTTTCAAAATAATCACGCTTTTAGCTCATTTGATCAGCATGGGTTTTGTTGATTTTTCTTTCTTTTTAACAAACAGGTGTTTGTTTCTTTTACCCAGCTGAGGTACGATTACTACAGAAGAGCTGCTGGACACTGTGCTCCTACAGGCTTCAGATTTTCTTCTTCTCCCTTGGATTTCATCCAAAGCCAATTTTGTTTAATCTGCCTGCTGCTGCTCTAGAAGTGACATCTGTTCAAATTTACACTCTTTATCATGGCTGACATGTTGTTTGTGTGTCTCTTTACCTCAAGCCTAGTTCCCACTGCCTCTTGCCGATAATTTGTGATTTCTTCCTTCAGTCTATCACAGTTCAGTAGGCATTGTGTTTGTTTATGCAACCTGACTCATATCTCTTATTTTTTATCCCTTGTACTACTTGCAATTATCCTTTGAAGGAAGCTGGAACTTATATGACAGGAAAAATATAGATTAGTGAATTGAGTGGGAACCACAATAATTTTCCTGCTTTCTTACTTTCAGATACCACCAAAATATGCTCAAGTAATTAGGCAACCTGACCTCCATGAAACCTAGAAAATGTATATCAAGGAACTTACTACATAACGGCCTTTGCAATGTGTATGGGGAGAAATACATAGGAAAGAATGCTCAATTCCAGTTTTTTTTAGAAGGCTCCTGGCAAAGACTGAGAGTGAATGGAATAAAAATGTATCCCCATGGTAAATATGTGAAATTGTAATTTTAGCCACCAAATTCACTGCAGTTGGATCTAAGCCAATTATTTTTAAGGGAATCCTTTAAAATTGTATCTAAAAATAAAGATGAGAAAAGAGTAGGCGTCATTATTCCCTGTGTATTGCAGTAGTAAAAAGAGATTAAGATAATATAAGAAGCAGCAGCAGGAAGGCAAATTATTTAAATTCTGAAATGTGAATTAATTTTGAGTACTGATTTTAGGAATATCAAAGAATGCATTATGGGTTAGAAAAGTCACATATAAGAGCAATTAACAGCTATTAGAATAGAAACACATGAGAAAAAGTTCAATAGAAATAGAGAGTAAATGCATACAGCAGAAGGGACATGTCTGAGTAATAAAGAGTAGCAGGGCCAGGCAGACCAGTGAAGAATAGTATAGATGAAAAGCTGGCATGATCAAAAATACTGGTGTTATTTCTCAAAAAAATCTAAATGATAATGGAGTGCCTCTTATGTTGAATTTTTAATGTCTCAAAATTATTCCAAGATTTCATTTGCCTCCATAACATCTCCCAGGGAATAGAACCAGTCAAAGAAAAATGAGTGAGCAATATTTATTTACAGTAAAATAGTTCCAATTGTTTACACATTTAGATTCTCTATACATTTGCTACCCAGGTTCCAGATGTAGATATCTATTTCATTGGTTGTCTATGTAAAATGTAAGAAGAGACGCCTTTATGAACTATGTCATGATTGTAAATGCATCAGAACCATCGTCCTTTGATTGTGGGGACTACATGAATAAGGAGAGAAAAAGGAAAGTGCCTTTCAGTTTCTAAAGCTATATTATTTCCTTCTTTTCAATGCTTCTTCCATGCTATATAGTCTATCTAATTTATTTTCCCACTTAGGCAGTTGGGGCTAGGCACTAATAATATGACAACACTTTCAGCAACAGTAGTGAACCATCATGACACTTGGAATAATTTCACTGGTGCTGGGAACACTTTTGTTGCATTTTTTTTCAGGTATCACATTAGTTAAATTTTCCTTTATTGAAGAACCTTGGCAGACAAGGGATTTCAAAACCTGGTCTTCTCTAATTACTTGAGGAGTATGAAGATTAGTAGCAGAGAGGTATAAATTATATCACCTTGAAGACAGGTCGGTTAATGGAAAAAGAAACCAGATTGCAGCAGTATAATGTTTAACTCAAGTACAGGTTAAGAGGAAATTAATGCCTAAGGTGGTTGCTTGTTTTGGAACAGAAACACAATAATGGATCTGATTGATTTCCATAAATTCTCAGCAAATGTCTTCAATTTTATAGGTGGAAAATATGAATTCCGTAACACCTGCTGCAGTAAGTGAGCCACTACCTGTGGGGAAAAAAATCTATTACGCTTGAAATGGTTGGTGAAGGCATTTTTAATGCTATTTTGAGCTAGACAATTGCTTCATTATTAGGAAATCCAGTGACTGAAACCCTTGCTAAAAATGTGAAATTCTTCCTCTTATGGATGATTAATTAGCATGTGGAAAACTGTATTGTCCACCTACCATATGTAAGAGGCTTAGGACATGTACCTAACTGTTTGCATAGTCAAAGACCTTCCTAATTTTTAAATTCATATTAAATAAGTATGTATTGATAAAAGAAGTGTACCAACTTGGACAAGGACCTCCCTAGTTCAGTATTCTCTCTGTGGCCAGTGGTTTCCAGGAGCGGCTTTTTTATTTTTATTTTTTTGTTTTATTATATTTCTTTTTTCTTTTAGAGAGCATAATTACTGCATACAATGTCAACCTCAAAAGGTTAAAAGTGTTTTTGAGATGTCCTGTTCTTCTCATTAATAAGCTATTATGGATTTTCACTCAAATATTTAAAACATGCTGCTTGAAACTATTATTAATTTTTACATTTAGATGTGTTTTTAGAGCAATGATTCAATAGAAATTCAGTCCTAATACTAAACGAACAAACTGTTACAATAACAATTATACCAAACTTTCTGAATCACATTGATAATGCACATGGAGAATTGAGAAATTATTCATACAATATATTCCAAATGTAATTTTCTGTGTTGGGATCACTTTATTTATTTATTTTTTTTTATAATTTTATTTATTTATTTCTTTTTCCCCAAAGCCCCAGCAGATAGCTGTAAGTCGTAGTTGCACATCCTTCCAGCCGCTGCATGTGGGACACGGCCCCAGCACGGCCGGAGAAGCGGTGCGTCGGTGCGCGCCCGGGATCCGAACCCGGGCCGCCAGCAGCGGAGCGCGCGCAGTCAACCGCTAAGCCACGGGGCTGGCCCTGGGATCACTTTAAATGTTAAAATAAAATTGGTGTGCGTTGTTTGGTTATAGAAGTTACTCAAAAAGACTACTTCACAGATTAATGAGAATATTAGATTAATTTAGATTTATCTAGATTCTAGAGCACTTCATTTTTCCATGGTATTAGACTATGTTTCAGTATTCTCTTGAGCTGATGTGGGGATGAGTTGTCTGTGTATATGTGGCTTCAGTTCTTTCTCATGAAGAGAATATTTGCATGGGGTGCTCATAGCTTGATTTCTTTGCACAGGCTATTGTGCAGCTTAAACTATCTTTTGATGTAAAATGCAATCTATTTAATTTCCTTCAAGAGCAATAATTGTAGATATACTTATGTCAGTTTGGTTGTTGAAGCATTACTTCTTTCCTCACTTGAAATAATGAGTCACTTTTTGCATACTGCCAACCCTGACATTCAAAGGCAAAATAATGCCATTATGTCTTCTCTCAAAAGAATGGCAAAAGAGACTGAACAAACTGGAATTGTTATCTTTTTGAGGATTTTCTCTCTGCTGTAGAATAATGTCTGCTTCTAGAGTAACTATATATTATAAATTCAACCCCTTTCCCAATATATTGACAGTAGAGCAAATATGGCTCATGAAGATATAACACTGAGTGTACAATATATATTCCATATAAATTATATTTGAAAAAATGAACTATGTAGACTATGGAAATATTTGCCTGAAATAAATATATTTGGATTTATTAGCATTTATGTTTGTAGAATTTGCTAAAACTTAATACACTCCTTGGAATGTTTTTGTGTGTGTGTGTGAGGAAGATCGGCCCTGAGCTAACATCTGCCAATCCTCCTCTTTTTGTCGAGGAAGATTGGCCCTGGGCTAACATCCATGCCCATCTTCCTCCACTTTACATGGGACGCCACCACAGCATGGCTCGCCAAGCAGTGCATCGGTGCATGCCCGGGATCTGAACCGGCGAACCCCGGGCCACTGCAGCAGAGCACGCGCACCTAACCACTTGCTCCACCGGGCTGGCCCCTGGAATTTTTTTTAAAGTTCAAAATCTGCATCAATGAAGAATAAGTCTAATTATACTCCTAATATTCTTTAAAAATATCTAATGTATTTTGCTCCTTTAATATGTATACATTAAGAGGATTGGGAATGTAATGTGACTTTTTAAGAACTATACTTGAACTTAGAAACTCTATTCATTTCTCATTTTTTTTTTTAGCACTGCTCATTGCTACCATTCTGCACATAGGAAAAAGTCATATTTTGCGCTATGGTGTTTGTAAGAACAGCTACACTGCAGTTGAGTATTATCTCAGATTCAAAGTGGATTTGAGAAAGCTGCCCAAATGAGAAACTGCTTTCTAATATGTTCATCACTTATTTTTTTAAATATTGAAGTGAACTTATCCTCTAATATATTGATAAAACTTTAATCAGAAGTGTGGCACTTGAACTCTTAATAGTTATAAAACAATAGCATTGCCCCAACGTATGGGAAATACAAGTTCACTCATGCTGCCTAATGGTCCAAGAGACCTGGTGCACTGTGGACTCGGGAACTTTGGTTTTTCTGTCCCCTTACCTGACACAGAATTGACACAGTGTGGCCTCACAATACCTTGTTTTTTTTCTTTTTTAATGAATGATTTAGAGTAAAGTATAGAAATGCCATCCACAAAATTGAATTGTGTAAACACAGCACATGTTTTTATTTAACTTGTCAAACACCCTAGGCTACATTTTTTAAAAAGCTAACAGAATGTTAAAAACGTTGTGATATGTTGGGCCGCCCCCGTGGCTTAGTGGTTAAGTGCTCGCGCTCCAACTATCTACTGGGGCTTTGGGGGAAAATAAATAAATAAATAAATAAATAAATAAATAAATAAATAAATAAATAAATAAATAAATGAATAAATAAATAAAATTATTAAAAAAAAGTTGTGATATGTATATGCATATATATTTTTGTAAACTGAAATTTTATTTTACATATGTTAAGAACCATTACCAGTTAATAATAACCTACATGTATTTTCTTCTTCTTTTGTAAGACGCTTTCTTCTTTGAGATTGTTGGTGGTCATGGTAATAATACATAAAGCTCTAAAATATTTTAGTGCAGATTAGTTTCAAATATCTTTATTTTCTGAAAGGAGCCAGACATATAGGTATGGGTGATCTGAGGAGCACAGCAGGGGAAAACAGGGAGAAAAAGAAGTTAGGACATCACTAAAGAAAAGATATATTCTACTGCAATTTGGCCAGCAATAATCCTGAACAGACCTACAGATTTATTTATAAAAGTTACTTAACTCTCTGTTTCAGTTTTTTTTTAACTGTAATTTTTTAATATATTTTTAAAAATTTTAGAACTCTTTTAGCTTTACCAAATTATTATGAAGTAGTATAGAGAGTCCCATATATCCACATCAAGTTTCCTTTATTATTAATACGTTGTATTATTTTGGTACATTTTTCACAATTAATGAACCAATATCGATATTCATTAACTAAAGCTCATACTTCATTCAAATTTCCTCCGTTTTTCTCTACTATCCTTTTTCTGTTCCAGGATTCCATCCAGGATACCACATTACCACATGTAGTAGTTGTGTCTCTTTAGGCTCCTATTCTCTGTGACAGTTTCTCAGACTTTCCTTGTTTTTATGACCTTAACAATTTTTTTTTTTTTAATTTTTTTTTTATTGCAGTAACATTGGTTTATAACATTGCAAAAATTTCAGGTGTACATCATTGTACTTCTATTTCTGCATGGACTACATCATGTTCACCACCAAAATACTAATTACAACCCATCACCACACACATGTACCGAATTATCCCTTTCACCCTCCCCCCTCCCCCCTTCCCCTCTGGTAACCACCAATCCAATCTCTGTCCCTATGTGTTTGTTTATTGTTGTTATTATCTACTACTTAATGAAGGAAATCATACGGTATTTGGCCTTCTCCCTCTGACTTATTTCACTTTGCATTATACCCTCAATGTCCACATATTAGGCCACAAAACAAGTCTCCATAAATTTAAGAAGATTGAAATAATACCAAGCATCTTTTCTGACCACAACGGTATGAAACTAGAAATCAACTATAGGAAGAAAATCAGAAAAGCCACAAATACATGGAGATTAAACAAAATGCTACTGAACAACGACTGGGTTAACGAAGAAATCAAAGAAGAAATAAAAAAATACCTGGAGACAAACGAAAATGACCTTAACAATTTTGAGGATTACTATTCATGTATTTTATAGAATGTCCCACAATTTGAATTTGTCTGATGTTTTTCTCACAATTAGTTTGGGGTTATGGGTTTTCCAGGAGAAGACCATGAAGCACAGTGTCAGTCTCATCACATTATATCAAATAACATACTAGCAATATAACTTACCACTGCTGATACACTAAAAGATGCTCCAGGTTAATCATGTGTATTTTTTGTCTCAGTCCTAGAATCAGCCGTTTTTCTAAGAAACCTTGTAGAATAGCATTGGAAACCCAAACCTGGGGCCTAGATGTTCTCGCTGCTATCTGGGCATCATTACTTTTAGGCCTTCTCAGTTAACATAGCAAGGAAATATTTATGTGTATACTAACCTGTGTATATATACAGATACGTAAATATTTTTATATGTAATCATCCATATCTCTATTAAGTTAAACATGCATTCATACCGATGTCTGCCACTGAAATTCACTACGACATGGATCATACTAGCCTCCTCCCCTTGCTTATCTGTAAACTCACACGCCAACAGTGAGAAGCATGGCTCTTACCATCCACTATCCATTTGCTTAATTGTTCAGTTCCAGTATACGTGTACAGTGGTTTTAGAATTGTTAACTTGTACCATGTGGGGAACAATTTTATCAACTAGACTACAATGCTTATACACAGTTTCTTTTGCCTTTATTCTTATAAACTCCACTCATTTAAACAGGTTTATAAATATTTAGGTTAGGAACTTATTCCCCTATACCTTTCAGTGAGATTATTTTATACACTTGTAATACAGTTAGATTGTTTTGTCACATTTTGCACTCCATCCTGATTTACTCCAACTTCTTAAATGTTATTTTAAAATTTGCATATGTTCAGTGTAACTCTTTGAGCTGTAAAGAGTTCAATGAGTTTTGACAAGTGAATATTATAAAATATCCACAATTACAGCATTAGAAACAATAGTATCATCATTTTAAAAATCTTCAATAACACCCTCCTTCCCCCAAAAAACCATCTGGCAATCAGTTATATTTTAACATCTCTATAATTTTGCCTTATCTAGAATATCATATCATTGGAATTATACAGAATGTAGCTTTTTAAGAATGGCTTTTTTACTTAGCAATATGCATTTGATTTATCCACGCTTTTTCATGGCTTGTTAGCTCATTTCTTTTTATCACTGAATAATATTCCAATGTATGGATGAATACAGTTAGTTTATCCATTCACCAATTGAAGGACAGCTGGGTTGTTACCAGTTTTTGGCAATTATAAATAAAGCTGCTATAAACATTTGCACGAAAGTTTTTTTGTGTGTGGACATACGTTTTTAAACAAGTTGGGTAAATACCTAGGAGTATGATTATTGGAACATATGGTAAGACTATGTTTAGTTATCTAAAAATTGCCAAATTCTCTTCCAAAGTGGCTGTACCGTTTTACATTACCATTAGCAATGAATGAGCTTTCTTGTTGTTCCACATCCTTGCTGGCAGTTTATATTGTCAGTGTTTTTGATTTTAGCCATTTCAATAGGTGTGTAGTGGTATTTCATTATTATTTCAATTTCAATTTCCTAATGACAAATGATACTGAGCGTATTTTCCAATGCTGACTTGCCATCTGTATATCTTCTTTGGTAAAGTGTTCAGATCTATTGCCCATTTTTTAAATGGGGTATTTGTTTTTTTATTGTTGAGTTTTAAGGGTTCTGTGTGTCTTTTGGATTCAAGTCCTTTATCAGACATGTGTTTTCAAATATTTTCTCCCAGTTTACAACTTATCTTTTCATTCTTTTAACAGTGTTTTCGGCAAAATGTAAGCTTTTAATCTTAATAAAGTTTAACGTCATTTTTTTCATGTATAATGCATTTGTGTTTTATACAAAAAAACTCATCACCAAACCCAGGATCCTATCATTTTTCCTCTACGCTTTGGTTAAGAAGTTTTATAGTTTTGCAATGTACATTTATGTCTATGATTCATTTTGATTTAACATTTTTGAAAGCTGTAGGTTAACTTATAGTTTCTTGTTTTTGTATACAGACCTCCAATTGTTTCAGCACCATTTATTGAAAAGACTCATTTCTTCATTGAACATTCTTTACTCCTTTGTCAAAGATCTTTTGACTATATTTGTTTGGGTCTATTTCTGGAAAGATCTACTCTGTTCCATTGATATATGTTTATACTTTTTGGCCAGTACCACCCTGTCTGGATGACTGTAGCTTATAGGCAGTCTTGAAATTAAGTAGTGAATCTTCCCATTTTGTTTTTCTTCAGTATTGCATTGGCTATTCTAGATCTTCAGCCTTTTCATATAAACATTAGAATCAGTTTGTCAATGTCTACAAAACATCTTGGTGCTATTTTGATCGAGATATCATTAAATGTATAGCTCAAGTTGGGAAAAATTGACACATTGAGTCTTTTAATCCATGAACATGAAATATTTCTCCTTTTTACATCTTCTTTGATATATTTTATAAAAATTAGGTAATTTTCCACACATAGATCCTGAGCATATCTTGTTAGATTTATACCGAAGTATTTTTTTGGTGCTATTTTAAAATGTATTTTTTTAATTTTGAATTCCAAGAGTTCATTGCAAGTATCTAGGAAAGCAATTGACTTTAGTATCGTAATCTTGTATCCTGCAAACTTGCTATACTCACTTATTAGTTCCAGCAGATTTTTTTGTTCATTATTTGGGACATTCTAAATAGAAAATCATGTAATCTATGAATAAAGATAGTTTTATTTCTTTCCAATCTATATACCTTTTTTTTTTCCTTGTCTTTCCTTATTGCACTAGTTAGGACTTCAACTCCAAAGTTGAATAGAACTGGTCAGGGAGGACATTATTGCCTTGCTCCCAATTTTAAGGGAAAAGTCTTCAGTCTAACTAGTAAATATGTTACTTGAATGCTTTTGTCTTTTATAAAATTGAGAAAATTCCCTTCCATTATTAATTTACTGAGAATTTTTACCATGAATATGTGTTGGATTTTGTCAAATGCTTTTCCTGTATCAATTGTTATAATCTGATGATTAGTCTTAGTTTTTAACGTGGTAGATTATATTGACTTTTGACTTTTAAACAAGCTTTGTATAATTGAAATAAACTCTATTTTATCATGGTATATATTTCTCTTTATAGTTTAATTAAATTTGCTATAATTTGTTGAGAATTTTTGCACATATATGTTCATAAGAAATATTGGTCTATATTTTTCCTTTCTTGTAATATCTTTATCAGGTTTGGTATTAGAGTCATGCTGGCTTCAAAGAATGAGTTGAGAAATATTCCCACAGCTTCTATTTTCTGAAAGAGGTTGTGGAGAATTCATATGATTTTTCCCTTAAAAGTTTGGTAGAACTTAATGGTAAAACCACATGAGAGTGATGATTTCGTTTTTGGCAGATTAGTAATCATTTATTCAATTTCTTTTACAGATAAAAGGCAATTTGTGTTAGCTATTTCTCTTTGTGTGAATTTTGGTAGTTTGTATCTTTCAAGGAATTGGTCCATTTCATCTGTTATCAAATTTGTGTTCATACCATTGTTCGTAATATTTGTTTATTGTCTTTCTTATGTCCTTGTCATCAGTAGTGATGACTCTCTTTTCATTTCTGATATTATATTTGTCTTCTCTTTCTTTTTTTTTATTGTGGTAAAATATATATAACATAAAATTTGCCAATTTACCTTTTTTTTTGAGCATACAATTCAGTGACATTAATTAAATTCACAATGTTGTGTAACTATCACCACTATCTATTTCCAAAGCAACCCAAACAGAAACTCTGTAGCCATAAGCAATAACTCCCCATTTTCCCCTCACTTCAGGCTCTAGTAACTTCTAATCTACTTTCTATCTCTATGAATTTGCTGATACTATATATTTTGTATCAGTGAATCATAAAATATTTGTCCTTTTGTGTCTGGCTTATTTTACTTAACCTAATGTTTTCAAGGTTAATCCAAGGTGTAGCATGTTCCAGAATTCATTGTTTTTTCTGGCTGAATAATATTCCATTGTATGTATATATCACATTTTGATTACCCATTCATCTATTGATGGACAATTGCATTATTTCCACCTTTTGGCTATTGTGAATAGGGCTGCTATGAACATTGGTGCACGAGTATCTCTTTGAGTCCCTATTTCAATTCTTTTGAGTATATACCCAGAATGGAATTGCTAGCACATGATAATTCCATATTTAGCTTTATGAGAAACTGTCGAACTATTTCCTACAGTGGATGTACCATTTTGTATTCCTACCAGCAGTGCATGAGGATTCCGATTTCTCCATTTCCTCACCAACACTTTTTTTTTAATTATTATAGCTATTCTAGCAAATGTCAAGTGGTATCTCATTATGGTTTTGATTTGCATTTACCTAATGACTAGTGATGTTGAGCATTGCCATAGACCAAACGTTTGTATTCCCTCAAAATCCATATCTTGAATACCAATCCCCCAATGTGACGGTATTTGGAGGCAGGGGCCTTTGGGAGGTGATTAGACCATGAGAGCACAGCCCTTGTGAATGGGATTAGTGCCCTTATAAAAGAGACCACAGAGAGCTCCCTTACACCATCCACCATGTGAGGACACAGCAAGAAGATCACTACCTATAAACCAGAAACCAGGCCCCTACCAGACACTGAATCTGCCTTCACCGTGGTCTTGGACTTCCCAGCCTCCAGAACTGTGAGAAATACATTTCAGTTGTTTATAAGCTACCTAGTTTCTGGTATTTTGTTTTAGCAGCCTGAATTGACTAACACAAACATTTTTTCATGTGCTTCCTGGCAATTTGCATATCCTTTTTGGAAAAATACCTATTCAAGTTCTTTGACCATTTTTTTTCAATTGAGTTGTTTGTTGTTTGTTTTTGAGTTATAGGGTTTTCTGTATATTCTGGATATAAATCCCTTATCAGATATATAATTTTAAAATACTTTCTTTTATTCTATAGGTTATTTTTTAGCTTTCTTAATAGTGTCTTTGGTGAACAAATGTTTATAATTTTGATAAAGCCCAATTTATCTATTTTATCCCTTTGTTTCCTGTGTTTTTGGTGTTATATCTAAGAATACATTGACAAATCCCCAAACATGAAGATTAACCCCTATGTTTTCTTCTAAGATTTTTATGGTTTTAGTTATTATATTTAGGTGATTGATTCATTTTGAGTTAATTCTGTGAGGTAGTAGTCCAAACTGATTCTTTTCCATGTAGAAATCCATTGTTGAAGCACATTTATTTATTGAAGAGATTATTTTTTCCTCTGAATAAACTTTGAACCCTGGTCAAAAGTAAATTGGCAATTAATGTATGAGTTTATTTCCAGATGCTCATATTTATGCCATTGGGCTCTGTGTTTATCCTGATGCTAGTAACATTATTTTTATTACTGTAGCTTTGTAGAAATATTTGAAATCAGGTAGCACGAGTTCCCAAATTTCTTTCCTTTTTTCAAGATTGTTTTGGCTATTTGGGACCCCTTGCAATATCATATGAATTTAAGATTAGCTTTTCTATTTCTGCAAAAAAAAGTTGTTGAAATTTTGATAGAGATTTTGTTGAATTTGTAGATCACTTTGGGTAATATTGACATCTTAACAGTATTAAATCTTTCTACCCATGAACCTGGGATGTCTTTCCATTTATTTATATCTTCTTCAGGTTCTTTCGGCAATGTTTTGTCATTTTTAGTAAACAAGTCTTTCACCTCCTTGATTAAATCCTTGTCTTTTAATAGGTGTATTTAGATCATTCATAGTTACAATGATTATTTTGATTCATATTAACAATTTTTGTAACTCATTTCTATTTATTGTCAGAGGCTTCTTTTTCTGCCTTCTCTAGTTTTAATTGAGCACTTTATATGATCCCAATTTATGTCCTCTCTTAGCATATTAATTATATTTCTTTTTAAAAAGTTTAGGTGGTACCCTAGTGTTTACAATGCATATTATTAACTGATCTAAGTCTACCTTCAAATAACATTATTACACCTCATGTAAAATTCAGGCAACCTATAACAACATATTTCCATTTCTCTGTGCCCTCCTTTATGATATTGTTGTCATTCACTTTCATTTTCCATGATGTATAATCACTCAATATGTCATTAATATCATTGTTTAACAGTTGCCTTTTAGATCAATTAAGAGTAATAAAAATAAAATATTTTATTTTACTTTCATTTATTCCTTCTCTGATGCTCTTAATCTCTTTATGTTGCTCTAAGTCTGACTTATATAAAATTTTCTTTCTTCCTGAAGAAAATCTTTTAACAGTTTCCTGCAGGACAGGTCTGCTTGCAATGAATCCCCTCTATTTTTGTTAGTCTGAGAAGTATTTATCTTTCATTTTTGAACAATAATTTCTCTGAATAGAGAATTTTAGTTTCGTGGACGTATTTTTTTCTTTTAACACTTTCAATATTTCACTCAGTTCTCTTCTTGCTGGCATGGTTTCTGATGATAAGTCTGCTTTAATTCTTATCTTTGTTCTTCTATAGATTTTCTTTTTTTATTTCCAGGTTTTTGCAAGATTTTTCTCTCTCTGGTTTCTGCAGCTTGAATACGATACGCCTAAGTGAGTTTTGTTTTGTTTTGTTTGGTTTGGTTTGGTATTTATTCTGCCTAGTGTTATTGAGCTTCCTGGATCTGTAGTCTAATATCCATCATGAATTTTGGAAAGTTCTAGACTATTATTTATTTAAATATTTTTTATGCTCTGTTCTCTCTCTTTCTTCTCCTTCTATTATTTCAATTAATTGCCCCACTATTCTTGGATGTTCTTTTTTTAGCTTTTATTTCTTTTCCTCTCTGCATTTCAGTTTGGGGAGTTTCTATAGAACTATCTTCAAGATCACTGATTCTTTCCTTGGCAGTGTTGAGCTTACTGATGAGTCCATCAAAGGCGTTTTTCATTTCTATTACAGTGTTGCTGTTGTTGCTGTTTTCTAAGATTTTCTTTTTATTCTGCCTCTCTGCTTACATTACCTATCTCTTCTTGCCAGTTGCTTCCTTTTTCCATTACTGCTCTTAACATATTAATCATAGTCATTTTAAATTCCCTTCTGATGACTTCAACCTCTCTGTCATATCTGAATCTAGTTCTGACGCTTGCTTTGTCTCTTCAGAATGTGTTTCTCTTTGCCTCTTGGTTTGCTTGTAATTTTTTGTTGAAACCTGGACATGTTGTATTGGCTAATAGGAAATGAGGTAAATAGGCCTTCAGTGTGAGGTTTTGTGCTACCCTGGCTAAGAACTGAGTTTTGTCTGATGTTTGCTATAGCTATAGATGCCAGCAACTTCAAATTCCTCTAGTGTCCTTGTTTATTTCCCCCCTCTTAACTTTGGGTTTCCCCGACTACCGCTCAGAAAACATGTATCTTGCAGCTCTTTCAGTCGTAATCCACTAGTATTATACTGGAGTTCTGGTGGTAGAGTGCAGATACATGTGTCACTTTTATGAGAATAATAATTCTAGCTACTCATAGAGTTGTTGTGAGAATTAAATGAGAAAATATGTGCAATGTGCATTAAACAGTGCCTGGCACTGTGAACGCTCTTGATGAATGGTACTTATTAGTAGTAGCAGTAGTATTATTATCACCAAAATCATTACTGTTTGTGAAATATGGTGAGAACACTGCATGCAATGAAGATGGCAAGAACCCTTCTTGCCATATTAAGAAATGGCTTATTAATTTGCAGTTTACAGTTATTAGTGACAAGGAACAATTTAGGATATTTTCTGATTATGTGTATGATTTGTGATTATGTTGAGTGTTGTACTGTGTTTGGTCCTATTTACTCTTTTTCTTAATTTCTCTCTTGGTTTGTTATTCCTTCCTTTCTTTCTGGCTTCTTTCCTTCCTTAATTATTTATCTGGCAAATATTTATTGGCTTCCTAGTATGTGTCATCATAATGCCAGGAACCATACTAAGTCCTGAGACTACAGAGTGAATAAAGTATAATTCTCATCTCTGTGAAGTTCACAGCTGGAGGGAAGGTTAGGACAGAAGACAAAAAATAATCTAAATCTAAATAATAATAATATAATGCCATAGATACTACTAAAGGCACTTGTAAAGTGCCGTGGGGATATACTCAAAGCAAAGGACAACTAATCTTGCATAGGTTAGTCAAGAAAAATCTTCCCAGAGGAGATGACTTTTTAACCAAGTCTTGAACAATATGGAGGATTTTTCCAAGCAAATGGGAATGAAAGACCATCTGGAGTGTGTGTGTGTGTATACCATAAATAGAAGTTTAATATGGTTGAATCATATAGTGGTAATGTTGGGATGTAGAGATGTTTAGGACACTAGATGGTCATTAGCAAATGTAAGTAAGGGTAAATGTAGGTAAGGGTTCAATCACAAAGTATTTTGTATGTTATACTAAGAAATTTATACTTTATCCTACAGGTTATAGGGAGCCATTAAAAGATTTCATGTCAGATTTGGCTTGCAAGCTCTGATTTGCTTGCCCTGGCTGTAGAATGAGATTATCCAATCCATATTTTTGAAAGCACACTGTAGTGATTGCAGTAATAACTGGAAAAGGAAGATGGAGAGCCAGAAATACCAGTGAGAAGGATTTGTAGTAATCCAGGTGGAAAATAATGAGAGCCAACACCTGCACAGTGGCAAAGGAGAAAAATAGAGTACATAATATTTTTGATAGGACTTGGTAACTGACTAGATGTAGGGAAAAGGAATTCTAGAGTCAAAGCTGATTCTAGTTTTCTAGTTTGGATAAACAGGCAGAGTATGCACTAGAGAGGAATGGGGAAGAGATTAATGGAAGAGTAACTTGAGAAAAAACACAATTGCATAATGCAAGCCTCAACACAGTGTTAGAACTTGTGATCTCAGATCCACATAACTTCAAATGCCTCTAGCTCTAGAAATCTCAGAAGTTAGAAGACCCAATAAATAGATATAAATCTTGAGAATTATAAAAGCAGTAAAAGCACAAATCATTAAAAATCCACATCCCTATCAGGATGTCAAGCAATTAGAAAGATGGTCATTCCATTAGACCCCTGAGCCCATTTCTATTTTAAACCACAGCATTCCCTTTTGATTTTGAGAAAGACTTTGAAGGTACTTTTTGAAAACATATTCTGAATCTAATTGCCACTCATGCCTTAATATGTGTATTTTTTCCTTAATGCAGTTTACAGAACAAACATCTTCACACCCCCATCCCAAGTAAAGCAAATCATTACATGGCAAGTGGCATTTCAATTACATAGCATAATAAAAAACAGTATCAACTATCTGGAGAAGAAATTGAGCCTCAGGACTATTATGTTGTCACATACTTCCAGTTTAGTGCTTTTTTAGTGACCACTCAATAAACGTAAACTACCTTCGGAAAAGTACTCTTATTGTCTTTATGTATTCTACTGTTTCATTTCTGTGTTGAGTTTAGCCTTTTGAGATTAAAGGTAGTCTCTTTCACCTTTTTGTCATATCTTCCTAAGTAGAGAAGAAATTGGAGCAGACAGCTTTAATAACTTTACACACAGTAAAGAAACTAGGCACAGGCAGAATATAAAAAAGTAATCTAAAATTCAGCACTTTAAGTGCCGAGAGCTTGAAAATGACTAAGGTGTTATAGCTTAATAACATCTTTTTGGAATCACATTTTGCACTCAAAAAAAAAAGAGGAGGAAATGCAACTTGTGATTTGTAGTGCAGTATATTGCCCTTCTGAGGATAATCTGCTGTTTGTTCATTATTACATGCAGCTTGCTCAGAAGCAAGTTCAGGTTTAAATTAGCATTTGCAGATTATTGCGATTCTAATTTACAGTAAGTGAGGTTAGTAATTAAAACCAGTTGTGTCTGGTACTAAAGTGTTGTGAAAACCTTCTTGGGAATGTTCAAACCTAAATATTAAGAAAGGTTTAAAAAAGGATAGGAAATTATTTTTGTTTCACTATAAAACAAACCATTATAAGCAACTTGAGAATAAATGTAATGTTTTGAATTTTGTGTTTGTTTTTCTTGTGTTTTGCTGATAGGAGTCATTTGAAGACAGGTGATAAAATCCAGATTAAAATGTTTTCAGCCAAACATTCATGACTTTTTTATTTTTGTAAACACAGTAAACGATATGAAACTTGAAAAGAAAAGCAATTACAACAGTCTCAGTTCCTCTTCTCTGATCCCAGCATAGTTTAACTTGGTCCTTCCAATATTAAGACCTCAGACTTGAGTGGAGGCAGGAGGGAAAGAAGTAAGGAAAAATAAGTATAAACTACTAGAATCTTTATGAAAGATGGGATTAAAGCTGTCCCAAACTGCATAAGCATTGCATTAAAATGACTCCCTCCTCATTTACTGAATAAATCCATGTTTCTGATAGTGAGTCTAATCTGATGTTGTTTGCATACTTAGGGGCTACGATGTGATGCCATTCAAAAACTTGGAGATAAAGTAAATAACATTTCCTTGGAGAGGCAAACTGCAAAATCAGCACCTAATGGATCAGAACAGAGATAAGCAAAGTCACCTAAAGGAGAAAGAAATTGGCTGTCAGGTCTTTAAGACCAGATTTTGTAATGCTATATATATAAATTAACAAATTAGCAATTTGGTTTTTCCCCCTATTCTTATGTTCAGTTTAGTTAGTACCAAGTAGTCATTCATGCATTGATGATAGCTGGTCTCTTCTAGTCAGAGGAACACATTCAACACAGCCTTTCCTCAAATAAAACAAAAATAAACAGATTTGTCCTTCTTCATTAATAGGAATATTGCACTTAAAATTAATCTTTTTTTGGAGATAAGCCACACCTGGACTGAAGAATGGTCAAGAGCCTTAAGTTTGGTGGGCTTGCTGTCTTCAGGTCAGAATTCAGTTTTTAGAGTGAGGAGCACAACTACTCCAGGTAATGATAGCAATTATTGATACATGTAATGACTTATTTGATCCTCATAATGATCCTATGAGATAATCACTGTTACCAGGCCCATTCTACAAAGTGAAAACTGAAGAAGAGAGAAGGTAAGTAACTTGCTTACTGTAACACAGCTATTGAGTGATTGAAACAGGATTTGAACTGAGGCGCTCTAGCTGTTGAGACTGTACTCTAAATTGTCATGCCACCTTATCCCCCTGACCTACTAATTTGTACACAGTAGGTGCTCACAAAATATATGTTGATTAATGAGTCTAATATGATGTTTAATTTATGAGAAATGCATTATAGTTTTCAAAGTGACTTTCTACCACTTATATCAGTTTTTTTTTTCTAGAATCTGTGGGTATACAGGGAAGGTACATTTAATTTGCATTTAATAGATAAGAATGCTGAAAACCTGGTTGTTGGATTACAAAAACAAATAAGGGCCAGTTACTGCCTTGAAGAGCTGAGGGTAACGTGGGGAAAGATGTGTAAACGAATAATTACTAGAAACTTTGATAAGAGTTCTGATGACACTTATAATAAGCTACAGTAGTAACATGTATTATTATTATTTTCAATGTATTATTGCTTTATTGACATCATAATATTTTATAACATTGTGAAATTTCAGTTGTACATTATTATTTGTCAATCACCATACGTATGTGCCCCTTTACCCCTTATGCCCACCTCCCCACCCCCTTCTCATCTGGTAACCACCAATTTGTTCTCTTTGTCCATGTGTATGTTTGTCTTCCACATATGAATGAAATCATACAGTGTTTGTCTTTCTCTGTGTGGCTTATTTCGCTTAACATAATACCCATAAGGTCCATCCACGTTGTTGCAAATGGGATGATTTTTGTCTTTTTTTTTTATGGCTGAGAAGTATTCCATTGTATATATATATACCACATCTTTTTTATCCATTCATCAATTGTTGGGCACTTGGGTTGCTTCCACGTCTTGACTACTGTGAATAATGATGAAATGAACATAGGGGTGCATAAATTGCTTTGAGTTGTTGATTTCAAGTTCTTTGGATAAATGCCCAGTAGTGGGATAGCTGAGTCATATGATATTTCTATTCGTAATTTTTTGAGAAATCTCCGTACTGTTTTCCATAGTGGCTGCACCAGTTTGCCTTCCCATCAGCAGTGTATGGGGGTTCCTTTTCTCCACATCCTCTCCAACATTTGTTGTTTTTTGTCTTGGTGATTATAGTCATTCTAACAGGATTAAGGTGATATCTCATTGTAACTTTGATTTGCATTTCCCTAAAGATTAGTGATATTGAACATCTCTTCATGTGCCTGTTGGCCACCTGTATATCTTCTTTGGAAAAATGTCTGTTCATATCCTTTTCCCATTTTTTGATTGGGTTTTTTGTTGTTTTGTTGTTGAGTTGTAGGAGTTCTTTATATATCTTGGAGATTAACCCCTTGTCGGGTATATGATTTGCAAATATTTTCTCCCAGTTGGTGGATTGTCTTTTTGTTTTGTTCCTAGTTTCCTTTGCCTTGCAAAAGCTTTTTAGTTTGATGTAGCCCCATTTTTTAATTTTTTCTTTTGTTTCCCTTGCCCAAGTAGACATGGTATTTGAAAAGATTCTTCTACGACCGATGTCAAAAAGTGTACTGCCTACATTTTCTTCTGGGAGTTTAATGGTTTCATATCTTATCTTCAAGTTTTTAATGCATTTTGAGTTAATTTTTTTTTATGGTGAAAGATAATGGTCTACTTTCATTCTTTTGCATGTGGCTATACAGTTTTCCCAAAACCATTTATTGAAGAGACTTTCCTTTCTCCACTGTATGTTCTTGGCTCCTTTGTTGAAGATGAGTTGCCTGTAGATGTGTGATTTCATTTCTGGGCTTTCAATTCTGTTCCATTGATCTGTGTGTCTGTTTCTGTACCAGTACCATGCTGTTTTGATTGCTATTGCTTTGTAGTATATTTTGAAGTCAGGGATTGTGATGCCTCCAGCTTTGTTCTTTTTTCTTGGGATTGCTTTAGCTTTTTGGGGTCTTTTGTTGCCCCATATGAATTTTAGGATTCATTGTTCTATTTCAGTGAAGAATGTCATTGGGATTCTGATTGGGATTGCTTTGAATCTGTAGATTGCTTTAGGTGGTATAGACATCTTAACTATGTTTAATCTTCCAATCCATGTGCATGGAATGTCATCCATTTCTTTATGTCATCATTGATTTCTTTCAATGATGTCGTATAGTTTTCATTGTATAGGTCTTTCATCTCCTTGATTAAATTTATTCCTAGATATTTTATTCTTTTTGCAGTGATTGTAAATGGGATTCTTGAGTTTTCTTTTTGTTAGTTCGTTATTAGAGTACAAAAATGCAACTGAATTTTGTAAGTTGATTTTGTACCCGGCAACTTTGCTGTAGTTGTTGATTATTTCTAATAGTTTTCCAATGAATTCTTTATGGTTTTCTATACATAGAATCATGTTGTGTGCAAACAGCAAGAGTATCATTTTTTCCTTTCCAATTTGGATACCTTTTATTTCTTGTTCTTGCCGAATTGATCTGGCCAAAACCTCCAGTACTGTGTTAAATAAGAGTGGTGAGAGTGGTCACTCTTGTCTTGTTCCTGTTCTCAAAGGGATTGAGTTTTTCCCCATTGAGTATGACGTTGGCTGTGGGTTTGTCATATACGGCCTTTATTATGTTGAGGTACTTTCCTTCTATACTCATTTTATGGAGAATTTTTATCATAAATGGATGTTGGATCTTGTCAAATGATTTCTCTGCATCTATTGAGATGATCATGTGGTTTATATTCCTCATTTTATTAATGTGCTATATCACATTGATTGATTTGCAGATGTTGAACCATTCCTGTGTCCCTGGTATAAATCCCATTTGATCATGGGGTATGATCCTCTTAGTACATTGCTGTATTCAGTTTGCAAATATTTTGTTGAGGATTTTTGCATCTATGTTCATCAGCAATATTGTCCTGTAATTGTCCTTCTTTGTGTTGTCTTTGTCTGGTCTTGGAGTCAGGGTAATGTTGGCCTCATAAAATGTGTTAGGATGTGTTCCATCTTCTTCAATTTTTTGAATAGTTTAAGAAGGATAGGTATTAAATCTTCTTTGAATGTTTGGTAGAATTCGCCAGAGAACCCATCTGGTCTTGGACTTTTATTTTTTGGGAGGTTTTTGATTACCGTTTCAATCTCTTCACTTGTGATTGGTCTATTCAGATTCTGTATTTCTTCTTGATTCAGTTTTGGGAGGTTGTATGAGTCTAAGAATTTATCCATTTCTTCTAGATTGTCCACTTTGTAGGCATATAATTTCTCATAGTATTCTCTTATAATCCTTTGTATTTCTGTGGTATCCATTTTAATTTCTCCTCTTTCATTCCCAATTTTATTATTTGAGCCTTGTCTCTTTTTTTCTTAGTGAGTCTGGCTAACGGTTTGTCAATTTTGTTTATTTTCTCAAAGAAACAGCTCTTAGTTTCATTGATCTTTTCCACTGTTTCTTTGGTTTCAATTTCATTTATTTCTGCTCTAATTTTTATTATATCCCTCCTTCTGCTGACACTTTGAGCTTTGTTCTTCTTTTGCTAGTCCTCTTAGGTGTAGTTTAAGATTGCTTATTTGAGATTTTTCTTGTTTGTTGAGGTGGGCCTGTTGTGCTATTAATTTCCCTCATAGGACCCCTTTCTCTGCATCCCATATGAGTTGGTATGGTGTCTTTTCATTTTCATTTGTCTCCAGATATTTCCTGATTTCTCCTTTAATTTCTTCATTGATCCATTGGTCTTTCAGTAGCATGTTGTGTAGTCTCCATATATTTGTCAATTTACCAGCTTTTTTTTTCTTATAGTTGATTTCTAGTTTCATAGCATTATGGTCAGAAAAGATCTTTGATATGATTTAAATCTTCTTAAATTTATTGAGGCTTGCCTTATTTCCCAGCATTTGATCTATCTTTGACAATCTTCCATGTGCACTTGAGAAGAATGTGTATTCTGCTGTTTTTGGATGGAGTGTTCCATATAGATCTATTAAGTTCATCTAGTCTAGTTTTTCGTTTAATTCCACTATTTCCTTGTTGACTTTCTGTCTGGATGATCTATCCACTGATGTAAGTGGGGTTTTGAGGTTCCCTACTATTATTGTGTTCCTGCTAATTTCTCCTTTAATGTCTATTAATAGTTGCCTTACACACTTTGGTGCTCCTGTTTTAGGTGCATATATATTCATAAGTGTTATGTCTTCTTGGTAGATTGTCTCTTTTATCATTATATACTGACCCTCTTTGTCTCTAATTGCCTTTTTTACCTTGAAGTCTACTTTGTCTGATACAAGTATGGCAACATCTGTTTTCTTTTGTTTGTCATTAGCTTGGAGTATTGTCTTCCATCCCTTTACTCTGAGCCTGTGTTTGTCTTTAGAGTTGAGATCTGTTTCCTGGAGGAAGAATATTGTTGAGTCTTGTTTTTTAATCCATCCAGCCACTCTGTGTCTTTTTAATGGAGAATTCAATCAGTTTACATTTAGAATGATTATTGATATATGAGGGCTTAATACTGCCATTTTATCACTTGTTTTCTGGTTGCTCTGTATTTCCCTTGTTTCTTGTCCTATTTATTTCTGACTGCCAATTCAGTTTGGTGGTTCTGTATGATGTTTTCTCAGTATTTATAATTTGTGTCTCTGTTCTGATTTTTTCTTTAGTGGTTTGTATGAAAAATCTCATTGGTAAGAGTCCATTTTCTGATAGCCTCTTATCTCCTTAGTCTAAGCAGTTTCCATCCCTTTCCTCTTCCCTAAGTTATTGTTGTCACAATTATTCTGTTTTGTGTTTTGAGTTTGTGATTAAAATGAAGTGATTATAGTTATTTTTGATGTTTTCCTTCCCTTTATCTTTAATGTTATAATTAAGTGTTTGCTGACCTGTTCAGGTAGAGAGCTGCAGTTTTCTGATTTTGTCTGTCTATTTATCTCCTTACTCAAGTCTTTGTAAACACTTTCCTTTTTTCTTTTTCAGGTATGAAGCCCTTCTTGATCATTTCTTGTGTGTGTGGAGGGGTGGCTTGTGGCAATAAATTCTCTCAGGTTTTCTTTATCTGGGAAAGTTTTTATTTCTCCATCATATCTGAAGGATATTTTTTCTGGATAGAATATTCTTGGCTGAAAGCTTTTCTCTTTCAGAATTTTGAATATATCATTCCACTCACTCCTAGCCTGTAAGGTTTCTGCTGAGAAATCTGCTGAAAGCCTGATAGGGGTTCCTTTGCAGGTTATTTTCTTCTACCTTGTTACCCTTAATATTTTTTCATTGTCATTACCTTTTGCCAGTTTTACTAATATACGCCTTGGAGAAGGTCTTTTTACATTGATGCAATTAGGAGTTCTACTAGCTTCATTTACATGTAATTCCAGCTCCTTCACTAGGTTTTGGAAGTTCTCAGCTATTGTTTCTTTGAACAATCTCTCTGCTCCTTTCTCCCTCCCTTCTCCCTCTGGAATACATATAATCCTTATGTTGCTTTTCCTAATGAGTCATATATTTTTTGGAGAATTTCTTGATTTATTTTTAGTCTTAGTTCTCTCTCCTCTTCCGTCTGAAGCATTTTTACATTTCTGTTCTCTAAATTACTAATTCTGTCTTCTGTAGTATCAGCTCTGTTATTTAAGGACACCAGATTTTTCTTTATCTCATTCATTGTGTTTTTCATCTCCAACACTTCTGATTTTTTTATAGTTTCAATCTCTTTTGTGAAAGGTTCTTTCTCCATTAATTTGATTCCTGTGTTTCTGAGTTCTCTTGTAATTCGTTGAGTTTCTTTATCATAACTATTTTGAATTACCTGTCATTAGATTGTAAATTTCTGTGACTTCAGGATTGATTTCTGGGGACTTGCCATTTTCCTTCTGGTCTGAAGTGTTAATATACCTCTTCACGTTATTTTATGTAGTGGACTTGTGCTGTCGCATAGTGGTAGTATCTGGTTGCAGATTCCACCCGCTGCCACTGGGGGGAGCAGGAGCTGTGTATTCTGAGCAGCCGCAATCCCTGGCTGCTGTGCCTGTCTGTTGGAAGCTGTGCCAACAGGGCCTGTCTGTGTTTGCCCGCTGGTTGATGCTACTTTACACATGTAGGCACGCAGGTGCTCTGGCAAGGATACATTGCTCTCATCAACCAGCCAAACTGGTGCAACTGGTGGGGGGGGAGGGGCTCTTTCTTTTGTGCACACAATCCCCGGCACTCACACCCTACACTCACTGTCTGCCCTCCTGGGTTGCTCAATTCGGTGAAGATGTCCCTGTGATTGCTTGGCCTCCCATGGGCTGGGAGGCAACTCTGAGAGGGAAGGCATTCCCACAGAAGGCTGCCCTTTCCCCCCCTCCTCTCAGAGTCATACTCCAGCCACCATATGAGGTTCTGTGCCCTAGATTGCTGCCATTCGGGAAGGAGAGGAGATCCTCTTACCTCCTTCCACTGCCTCCACAGGGAGTCCAGCACCTCCACCTTCAGACATATGACTGCTTTGGTCTCTCAGATGTCTATTGTGTTACCATGATGATGACATCATTCTATTATTATATTTTAATGGCAAGGCGTATGTTTGTCTTCCTTCATGCTCTTCTTATTGCCTATCCTATAGTTACCTTCAAAAAAAGGTTGATTGGGTTCCTAATATTGAACCAGAGTTATTGTGAGAATGCAGAAGCCATCAACTGAGAAATGCACATCAAGAATAAGATTCAAAACAGAGCTTAAATACCTTAGCTTATGTGGGAATTAGGCTGAGTCTGAGGTTCTCTGGAATATCCAGATGGAAGGTTTAGAAAGTTGTTTGAAATATAGATCTAGACTACATTTGTGATTCATTATTGTGATAGTACTGGGATTGAGTCAACTCATTAAGAAGGAAAAGGAGGGAAGAATCTTGGAGATCAAGATATTTTTAGGGGGAAGGAATATGGAGGAATTCATGACTGAGACAATGAAGGAACTAAAGAAGGGCAAAGGAAACATATGGGTGCACTGTCATGGAAACTAAAGGATAAAAATAGTCCAAGGGGAGAGGAGTTAACAATGCCAAGTACTGCAAATAAACCAAGAGGATATGGATCAGTATGCATCCATTGAATATCATTATCTCCCTCATTTCAGTGAAAATTTTCAGGAGGATAGGAGGGCAGGAATCACATTTTAAGATCTTGAAGTATCCAGTAATATGGTCTGGAAGTATCAGTGGAAATAAGGAGAACATCAATTCTTCCTGTTTGTCCTAGGTGAAGCAACAATCTTCTTTGGAATATGTAGCTAGAAAAGTGTCAGTGTCAGTAGAGAGCCAGATTTTAATTAATTCAAAGAGGTTTAAAAAGATTGAAGAAATATATTAAATATTTAATAAGGTTGTCAGCAACAAAATGGGGGACCTCAGGGAGCACAGAATAAGGTGCAAAGTAAAAGAGTCAAGGGGGCAAATGAGATTAGAAATAAGTAGTTTTGGCTACTAGCTACCTTAGGTTAAACCATTTAATTACTAGATTTTTTAGTGTTTCAATCATTTAAGTTGATGCATTGGATTTGAGATAGTTCCCTACCACACTGAATTTCCTGTGTAATATGCTGAGGAGTAAGTTGAAATATGTTTAGAACCATGAGGTAGTACCTTTCTGAATTAGTCTCTGATGGTCCAGAAGGATTTATTTCTGAAGTTGTCTTATGTATAATTAGGGAGCAATCATGAGAATGTGACATTTAATTTTAAGAAATCCTTTATTTTTAAGCTTAGATCAAAATGAAATTAATTATAAAAGAAGAAGCATAAAGTTAAATGTATCATTGCTGCCACTTAAAATTTGCTTCAAAATTTCCTTCACATATGCTAAAAGATTTAGACTTTAGGAATATGGATTTGCTTTATAACCTTTTGAAAGTAGCACCAGTCAACCCGCGGCACTGTTTAGATCCCTAGTACTGTAACATAGAATAAAATAAATATAATTTATACTTTTATGTTCATTAGTCTATTACATCATTTAAACTTGAAAATTCAATTAAGAACACTCTCAGAATGATTTAATTGGAACTAGGTGTTTCAGTTTGCATTTTTTTGAAAAATCAAATCATTTCTGAATATATATCAAATAACATAATTTTATATGATATTTTTCACGTGCATATTTCAAGTAAACATTCCTCTGTGGTAATATAAACTGTCATAAATCATATTTCTGAAAGTTACATGCATAATATATCATTAAATATGGACACACAAGTAAGTAAAGTGCATGGTTTATTTATGTAATTATTCAGGAAATTCAACATTGGTTTCTAGTGCAATCAAAAAGGATGTTGCCAGAGGATATAAAGCATGCTTCTCCATCAGGAGTGTTGCTTTAATCTGGAAGCAGTTATAATTTAAGAACTGGAGGTTGAGTCTCTTCATACATCTGCTAGTTAAGATCATTTCCCTACTGCCATTGGTTTATAGACTTTGTTTTGATTCAGAGAATTACAATACCCATAACAGAGCTTCTTAATCCTTCTTTTTTTATTTTTATTTTTGTGTAAACAGTACCAACAATGAGTTGTGGCATTCTATTTTATAATTATACCTGCCATTAGAAAGTGAAAAATGAGCCAAGGAATTGGAAGTTGAATATTTTTTATACCTGATTGATTCCAATATAGGCTACATCAGATAAATTTATTAAAATAATGCAGCATTTAAGGTTTTGTTATGATAAATTGCTGATTGAAAACTCCTTATTCATGGATAAATGGTTTTTTCATGAAAGAATGCAGTTATTCCTTTTATGTCCTAGCAAAAATGTAAAGCATTCGCTGGAAATAGACTCAGTTACTCTTTGGATAACTATGTAACCAGAGCTAGAAACCACATCAGTAGCTGCCACTACTACTATATTCATTGTTATACTGTGCATTTGTTGATGATGCAGGGTTTAGATACTTAAAGATCTCAATTTTTATGTAATTTTTATAGGGATTCTGTCCAAGGCATACACCTGTTCAGAGCTTAGACGGAGACATTATTTTGGTATTTCTCCAGAGAAATGAATATTTTATTCCATTTTATTTAAACCTGTATATGCTCTTTCTACCTTTGATTAGAAAATAATGTGGCATAGATTTAGGTTTGATCATGTTTCAAAAATATTCCAGACAAAGATACTGCACGTATCTCTGAAGAGTATGGCTTATCACACACACAAATGTGTTTCTGTGTACATTCAAAATGAAATAGCACACAAGAGTCAATCAATGAAGGCCAACTAAATTGGCCATTGTAGGGTTAATTTAGCATAATATTGAATTAATGAAAGGTCAATGAGCAGCAATTCCACTTGGTTACCACTAGTTCAAACTTTTGGATCAGTCATGCTACTATCCATGTTGGAATTCTTTTTGTGATTGTATAATGATGGCTAAACATATCCATATGCCCCTCAGTTTTCTCAAAAATATAAAATTGAAACATATTTGATATATTAAGAGGAATTTTAATATGGATCTTAGGAGAGTAAGATAGTAGAAACCTGCATTTCAGATGAAACTGAACAATTTGGCATCTGTATTTAATAAAAGAGTAGTTTCTAAAAGTCAAGGGTTATGTCCTAAAATTCTTTGTAGCCCCCAAAGTTCTAGATATAAATGAATGTATTTTGATTGAGAATGTCCTACAAATGAGATTAAAAGGTTTACTGCACATGAGTTCAGATAGTTCACCCAGTTTATACTAAGGCATATGTGTCATGCTGTGGCAAAATGAGGCCAGATGCTTTGGAGATTGTCAGTATCCTCTTGCCACTCAACAAAGGGAGACAATTTGTCAGGCAGGGTTCAAGACAAAATAACATCATTGAAGTCAGTGTTCTACTCTTGGTAATGTTCACCCCCTCACACTAATAAGTCACATTCAACTAAGGTAGGAAGTCCCATGTATTGTATGGATGCTGTGTGAAAGGCATAATTCTGGGCATTCTTCTTATCTTACTTCATTCATGAAAATTTAATTACTATGTGCAACTGGGGGGTGGATAATGAGATTTGGAAAAAACCCTATGTGTATGCATGTGTGTGTGCGTGTGTGTGTTTATAGAGAAAGAAGGAGAGACAGAGAGACGGAGAACGTGTGTCAGGCAAACAACTTATTACAATGTTGGCCTATATCTTGATAAAATATATTATATCTCTCTAACACATTTCAGTGTTTTCTGTTCTATTTTTAAAACTTTTGAATAGTAAGAAAAATAGAATGAATTGAAAAGAGATATTATGATACAACTTTTAAAGACTTAACACATATCAAAAAGTGTGTCACAAACCTCCTTATGTAAACAAATTATACTAGAAAGTGTATAATTTCTTGAAGCTACAATTGAAAAAATTTGGTAGTCCTAGAAAACATCTTTTGCCTCATGTTCCCATATTTTTATTTTTTGTAATAAACACAGTATATACTTAAGTATATAGAGTCACCAAAATGTCTGGACACATAGATGAAATACGTAAATAGTTTATTGATATTATGTTACAATATATGATAAGTTAAATAACATTAAACGCTATATTCAATATGATGTCCCTCATTAACAATGCCTAGGTCAATGTATTGTGGAAAATTGCAATAGACACTGTACATTAATATATTTCCATCAATCTCAGCACATGTATTCCTGATGTGCTGCCTTGCATGATTTGTCTCTCTGATTTCCCCTGAAAAACCTGTGCCATTATTACACCCTAAAAGAAGCAATCAAGTGGATGCAACTGGTTTTAAAAAAATAAAATAATATTAATCTCTTTTTTCAGACTTAGGGACCACCCCAAGCCTTGTAGGTCGTTTAACAAAGATCTTAGGTCTATTTCATGTGTATCTTCTCTTTCTTCTTCTATTTTACTGCCTGCTTAAAAATTTGTTACGTAAAACATCTGTTCTTTATTACTCCTTGCTATTGACATCTGTCTTTTGGGATTTTTTGAGATTTTACATAATTGACTTCCAGGTGTACTGAAAGATGTAAGACCTGGTGGCAACCACTGCGTAAATCCTTCATAGTGTTCATAAATTACTAAATCAATCAGGAGAAAAGAGTTGATAATTTAATGTGCTTGATACCATTGCAAAAGGGCTGGTAAATTGAGACACTGAATACTGTTGACTCACTAGCCATCAAAAAGGTAGAAGAGAAAGGTAATAGCCACATCAATACACTCTTCTTTCAATGCTCTAGGTGATTAGATTCATGGGATATTCTTTTCTCTTTTTTTATTGAAATATAATTGACATAAAATATTATATTAGTTTCATGTGTACAACATAGTGAGTTGATATTTTTATACATTATGAAATGATCATCACACTAAGTCTAGTAACCATCTGTCACCAAACAAAGTTATTAAAATATTATTAACTATATTCCCTATGCTGTACATTACATCCCCATGACTTATTTATTTTATAACTGGAAGTTTTTGCCTCTTCATCCTCTTCACCTATTTTGCCCTTTCCCTAATCACCCTCCCCTCTGGCAACCACCAGTTTGTCCTCTGTATCTGTGAGTTTATTTCTGTTTTATGTTTGTTTGTTTGTTTTGTTTGTTAGATTCCACGTATAAGTGAAATCATACGGTATTTTTCTTTCTCTGACTTATTTCACTTAGCATGATGCCTTTTAGGCCCATCCATATTGTTGCAAATGGCAAGATTTTACTCTTTTTAATGGCTGAGTAATATTCTATTATATATATATTATACATATAATATATATATGTATAATATATATATATGTAGTCCCATTTGTTTATATATATATATACCACATCTTCTTTATTTGTTCATCTATCAATGGACACTTAGGTTGCTTCCATATCTTGGTTATTGTAAATAAAGCTGCAATGAACATAAGAGTGCTTACATCTTCTCAAATTAGCGTTTTTCTTTTCTTCATGTAAATATCCAGCAGTGGAATTGCTGTATTGTATGGCAGCTCTATTTTTAATTTTTTGAGGAAGCTCCATACTGTTTTCCATGGTGGTTGTACCAATTTACATTCCTACCAATAGTGCATGAGGGTTCCCTTTTCTCCACATCCTTGCCAACACTTGTTATTTCTTGTCTTTTTGATAATAGCCATTCTGACAGATGTGAGGTGATACCTCATTGTGGTTTTGATTTGCGTTTCCCTGATGATAGTGATGTTGAGTATCTTTTCATGTACCTGTTGGCCATCTGTATGTCTTCTTGGGAAAAATGTCTATTGAGGTTGTCTGCCCATTTTTTAACCAGATTGTTTATTTGGTGTCAAGTTATCTGAGCTCTTTATACATTTTGGATATCAACCCCTCATTGGATATATCATTTGCAAATATCTTCTTGCATTCAGTAGGTTGACTTTTCATTTTGTTCATGGTTTCTTTTGCTATGCAAAGCTTTTTAGTTTGATGTAGTCCCATTTGTTTATTTTTGCTTTTGTTGACTTTACCTGAGGAGACATATCTTAAAAATATTGCTAAGACTGATGCCAAAGAGCTTACGGCCTATGTTTCCTTCTAGGAGTTTTATGGTTTTGGGTGTTACATTTAAGTCTTTAATCCATTTTGAGTTTATATTTGTATATGGTGTAAGAAAGTGATCCAGTTTTATTCTTTTGAATGTAGGTTTCTGGGATATTATTTTCTGTTGGCTTTTCCTTGTGCTTGCAGTTGAGAACAGGTTATGGGTTACCTAAAACAAGCAAGGCTGTGACTCGTTTCATCTTCTCAATATTAGTAGTAAAAATATAAAGTTATAGAGATATTTTTCATTAATGGAAAATACACATAGATGAATATATCAATTATTCAATGTATAAACTTTTTATGCAGGCTGACAATTTTCAGGACAGTTCAGTCTCTAAATGACTGGTTACTTCTCCCATGGCCATTAACAACTAAGTAGGTTGTTTTGTTTTCCTGGGGCTTCACCAGAGGTCTTTGCTCTGTGTTTTACTTCCAGGTCTAGGCTTGTGCCTCATAGCTTCCAAATGGGACTAGAATTTTACTAAATGTGTTACTTTCAGGCTGTTCCATTGTACATATCCTCATCTGGGTGTGTTGTGCATTTGCTTACCTAAGGCTGGCAGTCTTAGCAGAAAGTAGGGAAAAAAGAAACACTCAGCTCTGGTCTGGTGAAACTTCTATGCATTGTCACTCCTGCTCTAACTCCTAGTTTTCTCTCTTCAATATTATCTGAGGAGGGAAAATAAGATCTTAACGACCAACCAAACATTCTCACTTCTGGAGAAGTGCCAGAACCTGGCTAACAATTTCCCAAGACCTAGGAGTTTACCACACTTTTTTCTGAATTACATGAGTATATTGCACTTAACTCAGTTTTAGATGCCTATGGAGGCAAATAATTTACACAGAATCTTCAGAAAAGGACTCTCCTTTTAATTAGATATTTCAATGGATTTGTGCTTATCATCGCATATGCAAAATTCAGTGTTGAACACACTAGGGAATTGAGCCTTTTAATTTATGTTGTGTGTGGTGATTTTTGGTACATAAAACCAGAATTTCAATTCCATATCACTTAGGAATAAGAGGGGAAGGAAAGTGGAAAGTAGGTTTCTATTTCAGGGGTCAAAAAATTCAGAGATAGGAAATATTTGTGGGTACATCAAGCATTTGTTGAATTTCTAGTGTATGTCAAGCACTCAGCTAGGTATCAAGGGTGCTGAGATGAATAAAACATGGTCCTCACTTGTTTGTGATAGTTCATGGTTAAGTGAGGGGGAGACAAATATGTAAGCAGATCATTGCAGTACAATGTGGCAATTATCATAACAAAGTGCTATTAGAAACAGTTACTGAAGCAGCTACCTGAGAGAGTTGAAATTAAAAAACACTGTAATTCAAAGGAATTAATATGCAAAAAAGAATTAATACTTGAATTTTCCCTTAAATGATACAATAATTTTTTAAGTAATGAAGCAGGAAATGGGCATTTCACACAAAGGGAATCACATGTACAAACTGTACGTGAATTCAAGCAATGACAAGAAATCCAGTGTGGTATAAGATATATGTGGCCTGGGGACTAATGATGCATGATATGGCTCCAGGTGTATGTTAAAACCTGATTGTGAATGGCCTTAGAAGCCAAGCTATGGAATTTAGAAGTAATCTTACAGAAACCGGGGGAGCGAAAGGAGTTTTCTTTTTCAGTAAGGCATTGCTATAATCCAATTTGTGCTTTAGGAAGATAATCATGTGGCTTAGAGTTAAAGTGGGACTGGAGAGGATACTGGCTAGAGACAAAGACTCTTTTGCACTTAGTCAAAGGTTGCCAGATTAAGCAAATAAAAATATAAGATATCCAGTTAAATTAAATTTCAGATAAACAATGGATTTTTCTTTATTATAAATATGTCTCATGCAATATTTTGAGACATACTTATACTCAAAATGACTTACTGCTTATCTGAAATTCAAATTTAACTCAATATTCTGTACTTTACCTGCCAATTCTAATACAACCCAAGAAAGAAAGATGAGAGCCTTAAAAAAGATACTGGAATGCACAGTTCCAAGAGATAAAAGGAGATAGAACTGGCTGGACTTAGTGACCAGGTAAATATTGGAGGTTGAGGAGGAAGAATAAGCCCTGGGTGACTCATGGGTTTCTAGCCCAAGAGACCTATTTGGGGACGCATAAATTTCTTGGTGTAGAAGCAGAGTTCAGAGTTGAACGTATTGGGTTTAAACTTCAGGAAAGATATCCAAAGACTCTATCATTCCTACATTATTAGTAATAAAATATTGTTCCTTTTATTAAGAGATGTGATAGAATATGGTTAATGATATTTCCAGAAATTCTGAGAGGAGCTTGTGGCAGTGAATGATTGGAAAGGAGCCATTTGCACAGTAAGAACAATTTCTCTTTAAATATACTTATTTTGGATGGTTTAGGCAATGGAGATCATTGGCCCCACCACTGCATAAGTATTGTTGATTTGCTTGTTGTGTTGTTTTAATGACTTTACTTGGAAAATACGACCAACAACAAAACACCTTAGGAATACTGTGATTCATAATTATTTTTTAAAGTTTGTGTTGGTCCATTAAATACAAAAGCTTAGGAAGCATAGCCTTAAAACTTCTGCATCTAGCGGTTTTACCTAATTCAGCATGTTTACCCCTTCCAAGGAGGCTCTCAACCTCCTCTTCTTATCCATCTTTCTCAGGGCTTACCCATGAGGCTTTTATGGACCCTTCCCAGAAGAGGCAGAGATTGAGAGTATGCAACATAATAGGTGTATCTGAAAGGTAAAACTTTGTAGATACTAAGACAAAAATTAAAAAAGCATTTCAACCAATTTTATAACATAATAGAAAGAACTTTTAAGCAGAGAATTTATCCTAAAATTATGAACTCTGGACACATTACTCTGCAAGAAATATCGTTTTGTATTTTTAAATTAGGTGTCCATTAAGAAAAAGCATTAGCTCAGAGCAAGTGACTGGCAGCACTTGGGGCTGGGATTTCTCATCACTTACAGCGGTAAACATAAGTCTAGCCATTGGACATCTCTTACCACATACTGGAGATAAGCATGTCTAGTCACTTGTTACATAGATAATGCCAATCACATTAGATCATTAACATTTTCAACAGGGATATGTTGGTTCATAAACCCCAGGATTAACCAAAATGCTCGTATCATATAAATGGAGACAGGGTTCCATTAAGAACACACTCTTGTTACACTAGTGCTTCTTATAATGAGCTTGAGTCTTCATAAATGTCTGTGCCTTCATTTAAACAATTAGCACAGACTTAAAGTTCAGCACTTGAACTTGAACATTTCAACAAAAACAAATTTATACACCACATTACACAGATTTATTTCTGAGTGTACAATACTAGGAAAGCAATTGCTGCTTATTTTCATTTAATTAACAATGAAGGATAAATGACATCAGCAAAGAAATATCAGCCAAAGGGGACCAAGCATGTTTGTTGCAGATCGCCTCATTAGCTTGTTTCCAAAATATGTTTACCAGAGTGAAAAGCAATCATGTGACTAGCTGGGTGACAAAACATCTGTTGTATTAGCTCCAATAAGGCTACTGGGAGTGGGTAAGGACAAACTATGTTCTTATTTCATCAGGTTAAGTGGAAACTGAGACATAGTCTGTCATTTGTAGTCTTGTCCCAGGCTGCCGTTTCTCCTAAAATAATAATAATAATAATAACTTAGAAGGTAAGGGTTGCTATTTAAAGTTTTATGCTCTTTTTGTAAGTAAACGATTTCCATCTGCTTTATAATGAGTATAAATGCTGTAGCTGCAAATTGTCAAAAAAGCAACTGTCCCTGCTCTTGTAAAAACACACCAGGGACTGAATGTACTTGTTACCTCTAAATGAAAGATTTCAATAGTTTTATAAGATAAATTATATGTACAAAATATCAGCCTAGTTGTCCAAGTTGTTAGTAAATGATGAAGATGAAAAAGGATGAGCACATTGCTTTTACATTGTTGTCCAAATTCACATGCAAGGGAGACTATGTTTAATTACCAAAAAGCATATCAAATAGTTATCTATGGCATGGATAAGTTATTTATGGCATTATAAGGTACCAAAATAGAGTACACTGTTACCATGGAAAAATTGACTCCTCATTAAGGTACCTTGATAATTTAAAAAACAAGGTGGGAAATCACACACACACATATTGTGTATGTGAGAATGAATAAATGAATATAGTTTTAGATAGACAAAAATTACTGTTATTTTAAAAAGAAAAAAACATTTCCATTTGCTATGATCTATTGGTAAATCATCCACTCAATCATTGCTCTAAGGAGTTTATTGTACAAGACGAGGTACCATTCCTTTCAGAGAATAGATTCTGTTTCCAAATGATCAGAAATCATCATTGATAGATGCTTTTCTCTGTTTTTTCTTTCTGGGTGTCAGTGTCACTCTCCTAGGAAATGGAAAACTTGCTATTGATAAATGAGTTAGCAAATGGAAGGACCTTATTAACTTCAATGCATTATGAGACAAGGCTCTTATTTTCATATTTTCGGTCATACAACTAACTCTAACAGAGTGTCTTGGAATATCTTGTCCCTAAGGATAAAGAAAATATACTATAATTTTATGATTTTATAATTGTTAAGATGATCCAGAGAAAATTATTGTTCACTTTAGAATGTAACAATCAATCATATATCTAATACCTATAGTGTAAACAAGTTTTTGTCAAATTTACAAGTTATGTATTAGTAGTGTACCCTCCCTCTACCCTCTACCTTTCTGGTTGAACAGAGACTGATGCCCTAGTACCCCAACTGCTCAGCCATTTCTTTGTCCTCTTTTCCACTCTCCCAAGTGGGTTTTGAGACACTTTCATAAAACACACCTTAAAATATTTCCTATATTGTGTGTGTATTTGTGTGTGTGAAATACATTTATACCCATATGAAACTGATTTCCTGATATGTTCTTGTTTACATTAATTTTCTTAACTTGAGTTGCTAAATATTTCATGAATTTTACCCGGGTCTGCTATATTCACAAATAATCCAGCCAGTATTTGTTCAATATTTTTGATTTGTCTGGCATTAGATTTAGCACTGTGAGGGATAAATAAAGCATTTTTCCTATAAACATATAACACAGATAATGATTGGGAGTGCTGAGATAGGTGGATTCTTTAAATGGTGTCTTCAGGGTAGGCTTTATTGAGAAAGTAAATTTCAACAAAAACTTGAAGTAGTGAGGTTGTCGGCCTTGTAGTTATCTATGGGAAGAGTATTCTAGCAAGAGGAAACAACCCATGCAAAGACCCTTAGGGAAGAAATGTGACCAACTTATTTGAGATAGCAAGGAGATCCCTGTGGCTGGAGTGAAGGGAGGAAGGGAGACTGTCATAGGTGATGAGGTCAGAGAACTAACAAAGGTGAAGCTTGTGTAGGGCCTTGTAAACTATTTGCCCCAGAGTTGCAGGTAAAGAGGCAAGAGGTACTCAGACAAAATCAGCTTAGATGAATGTATCCAGAAAGAAGTAATGCACTGATTAGCTTATACCACCTCATGGTCTTCCCTTGGATTTATGAATGGAGTTAGCTTCCTAAGAACCACATGAATCCCCAGACAATTGAAAAAGAATAATGGACACCACTAAAACAATCATAAATGTCCACTAAATTGTTGGGATATTTAAAAACATTTAAAAGATATTGTTAAAAAACAATTTTAAAAAAATAAAGATTTTTACTTATCAAAACAAACTTCCCACATCAGCCCCTGCTTTGTGTTAACTGCAAAACAGACCAATCTCTAATGGAGAAATGTCCTTCTTTAGCTATAAAATGACTCTTTCAAAGACAATTTCGTGGGTGTTTTGCTGATAGTCATTTCTATGCCCTCTTTAGAATCAGTAACCAAATAATTCTGTGCAGACAAATAATTGAATTATGGAAGAGATGATGTTTTGTATTCTATAAGGCCATAATCAGATAAATGACCGGAAAATTTTTACTTCTTTGATGTAATGGCAAGAGATACTCAGAGATTAGTAGGGTGTTTTTAACTATTAAAACATACCATCAATCCTTATTGAAAATGTATTCTAATTTTCTTATAGAACATCTCCAGTAAAGAATAGCAAAAGAGATATAGGACATGCACTCTGCCCTCATGTATATCATAGACTAGTTTTGGAAAATAGTAGAAAATGTAAGAAACTACTATAAAAAATGCATTAAATGTTAGTAAAATAGAGGAGAATATAAGCAATGGTGGGTTCATAATGCCCATTTGGCTTCAAATTTGTCATATAGATAGATGAATTTGCCTTCTCCCACTTAT